>NC_132783.1:5683817-15233817 GCF_048418805.1 Vulpes vulpes | reverse complement strand
CGTAGGCCCCAAACATTTGATAACCTCTAAGAAGTACCATCTCCCAAAGATGTGGCAGGACATTAGCTTTGAGCAAACCTTCACCAATATTGGCATCGAGACCCCCTACCTTCAATGATTTATGAAATAACACCTCTGTTCACCTTTTACTCACTTTTTTTGATGGGACTCTACCCTGGATTCCTGAAGAAACTTGTACCCTGAACCACTTTCCAATTTACCCTGTCTTCCAGTCACTAAGTCTGCTATACTCCACCACTTACTATTCAATAAACTGTGCCTTCACTTCCCCTTGGCTTGTGTTTGATTTCTACGCTGCACAAAGCCAAGGACCCTCTTGGCTGGTCTTGTGGGACCCCCATTCGGTCCTTGGACTGACCTGCCTATGTTAAAAACAGTATCTTCCCAAGGAGTTAGGACAAGAAACTTTTATTCTGTATATTAGAGTTGGGGGGCAGGGAGCTTGCATACGCACTTGAGTTCAACTGCACACGTCTAGCATGTCAACATGCTAGTGCATATGTCCTATGTTCAAAAAGTGGTACAAATCTCTGCCCATAGGGAGAGATCTTAGTATTATGATGAGCTAAAGGTGATGTTAGGATAACTGAGGGGGCTTCTACACAGTTTCTCAATCCAACCCAACTCAAAATGGCTCACATAGGGGCTATCAGGCTAGACACATGTAGCAAGTGGCTATGAATGAAACAACGAACTGGGTGTATCCTTAGTTGGAACTATTGTTTCTGCAAAACAAAACATATTCTTTCCTTGCCTTTCTCACTTCCCCTCATTTCTTCTGACGATAGTTTTCAGCCCTCATATTTGAGTAACTTCCTGTTGCAACCTAGCTAACAAGAGGAGGAAGTCAATCTTATTATCTTTAATTCCTTTGTTCTTCCCACATTGGGACACAATCACCTTTTCCAGGTGTTTGATTCCAACTTTAAGACTTCTCACATGTCCAGCTGAATTCTCACATGAAATCTACCACCTAAATTGATTACTTGATTAATGTGATTAAAATGTGTTTCCGTAATATTTTATGGAATCCTTTTAATTCTATAAGTTCTTATACCCTTAGCCATTTGTTATCCAAGGCATTTGTTTTCAATCAAAGTTTCTTTCACAGGCTTCTCTGATGTCAATTCTGCCAAACTCTGTCCCTTCATTAAGCTAAATTGTTCTCTTTATCTCTACAAGTCAGATCAGAGAACCAGCTTGTCATCTTTAGCTGCAGAAACAGAACTTTTTGCATGATCCCTGACTAACCTTTTCTGGCAAGTGCTCCATTGGTTTGGCTGTCCCTTTAATTCTGCTATTATCAGAGGCTGGGACCTATCCAATCGGATCATGCTCTGCACATTGTCAGCTGGTGACTCTCATCTCAGGTCAATTTAAATATTTTCAGTTTACTAAAATATTCAATAAAGCATAGAAGACATACCCCATGGATTTTATTCACCTCTCTACCCAATTCTGGAGACATCGAAACCAAAATTAGGTATTCTAATGTTCCTTGTAAATTTTAAAATCTTATATCAGAATAATAGTATCTTTATTATAATTACATTTTATATGAATCCATATTAAAGTGTTATTATATAGTATCATACTCATACATGTTATTATATGTTGTTGTCATATTTCTTCAAGTATGATCACATCTCCAGAGCCAGGGATCAACCATAGGTCGATTCTCTATCAACTTTCAATTATTTACCATTTTAAATGAATGTTTTATGTTAATATTGCTCTCAGGGCATAATTTTTATTTTGACCCCATAATATTTTTTCAAAGAGTTTATAACTTCATTTTTGAAACACTTTTTCATAAAGTTTTCCCCACAGACTGGTACTGGTAAATCAGACTCATATGAATACGTTAGTTGTCCCTCCTGGAGCACTATCAAGGCACTCAGGTGGTTTAGACCGAGGGCCTGCTCCTGAACCAAAGGGAGCTCAAGGCACAGAATCTTTCTTCAGTGGTTCAGAAACATCATCCCAGTTTCTAAAAAACTGTACTTGTATGACATGTATGTTCACTTAAATACAACATTTGAGGAGACTTCCCTATTTTTGCCTGTTCAAATTGTTGTTTTATTTTTGGATGCTTATTTTGGGCCTGAAAGCAGTTCATTAACAGGGATATTGTCTGGAATTTTGGACCTATTTTCTGTATAAAGCAGTTTTAGGGATGCTTTTGTGTACTAGGTTTTCATTTCAGTTAAAATATCCTTACTTTTAAAGATTCATTTCATGGGGGACCTGGGTGGCTCAATCAGTTAAGTGTCTGACTCCTGATTTCAGCTCAGGTCATGATCTCAGGGTCATGATCTCAGGGTCTTGAGATCAAGCCCTCTGACTGGTTCAATGCTGGGCATGGAGCTTGCCCAAGATTCTCTCTTCCTCTCCCTCTGCCCTTCTGCCCCTGCTCTCTCCTTCTCTTAAAATAAAATAAAATAAAATAAAATAAAATAAAATAAAATAAATATTCATTTTGTGTTAAATGAAGATTAAGAAATATTTATTTTCAGTTCTTCATTCCTATTTCTTCACTATTAAGAAGATGTAAATGGATATTAATTCTTTAATTACCATAGCAACAAATAGAGATTGATTGGATCATATATTTAAAAAACCCACTAAGTTGAACAGGCTTACAACTTGAACATAATTGCTTACAGAAGAATAAGTTCTTAGAATAACCTTCTAAATGGTTTACTCGGATATCTGCAATATGTATTTTTAAAGTTGAATATTTTAGCTAAGAGCATACACATGCAAAAATATGTTCTCTCCTTGAAATGTATCCGCCAAAGCGCAGCAGGCATCAGGAAAGAGACTCTTGGTAATATTGCTCAAAGGACTGAATTGCCTTAAGGTGTAGACAACCAAATCCAGCTACGAAGGAGTGTGGGGCTCTATCCTAGAGTTTATTAAAAAAGCAAAGCGGATAAAAGTTCCCTAAAGATCACATACTTGCTCTGCCTTAAAACTGTGATTTTAATTCTGTGGCGCTGAAACTGTGTCAAATAGCCTATAGCAAAATATGTTCTATGTGCTGCAAAATGATGCAAGATAAACACTTACTGTGTTTTGAGAACTAACTCATTAGTAGGGGAAATGCCATTCTATACACACCCTAAGGATACTTGTGTGTTCACATAGGCACATAAATGTTGACGAGAAGTGTCATTAATAGATGATGCTAGCTGTACACTTTTTTAACTACTGAATTTCTATCAAGCTAAGGACTTTATGAGATCTATTAGTTCAGGAAAGCACCTAAATAAAACTAATTACAAAAATGGTCATGATTTAATTTTGAATAACTCATTTTTCCATTCAACATATTTTCACTTTTTCATTTGAGGCATAAAACTCTATAAAATAGGTAATAACATTATTTGTTTAATTTCATATGGTGGAAAATTAAGGTTAGTTCAGGTTCAATTTCCCAGGACTCCAATGTAAAGATTTGTGTGAACAGCATTTATTGGGAAGTAAACCAGGAATCAGTATCTGTGGAAGGGAGAAAAAAAGTCAGATAGGCAGAGGGAGAAGTTGAGTTGCATGTAGTCCTAACAAAGACCTCGGTAGACATCAGTGGGTATTGAACTGGCATGATCCTTCAGAGGTCAGATCTGGCAAGGACATTAGGCTTCATATCCTCAGCTTGATGATCCCCAAAAAGGGTGACAACAGAGGACAGTTGTGTGGTAGCATTTCTTAGCAACTAGTGAGTTAGTTCTTTATTCCTGAAGGATTATCTGAGGAGCACAATACAGTACCCACCACAGGGGATCATGGAATTAACCCATGGTAAACACAGGTAAAAAGTGCTTGTATCAAGATTTATACCAGATTTTATAATCAGAAATGCTATTCCTGTGTTACCATACTGTTGTAACTTTAGGTTAGCATTTTGTGAATTGTTCTATCATTTTGTGTTGCTTTACATGCCTTCACTCCCCATTCATAAATTCAACTGGAACTGAGTTCTAAAACAGCATTCGACTGTAAGTTAAGGAGCCTGTTTGCATTATAAAAATGAACTAATATTAGCAAGACCTTTTCATAATGCTTATTTTCTGAACTAATTAACCCGTTGAAATGTTTAAAAAAAAAAAGCACCAAATATGTAACTATTTAGTTACAACTGCATATAAAAAGAACAAGGGTATATGAAAATTGAAGACAATGATATTTCGGTTTGAAGCATCACTAGTTATCAACAGGCCTGAAAGTCTGAAGTTTATGGAAAGGAGAATATCAAGCTGTTCTAGGACGTGCCTATTACATATTCCTAAACTGCTTTTTCTTTGACTTCTTGGTAGTGATTAAATCAAGAACTGTACAGAATTTTTTTTAAGATTTTATTTATTTATTCATGAGAGATACACAGAGAGAGGGGGAGGCAGAGACACAGGCAGAGAGAGAAGCAGGCTCCATGCAGGGAGCCCAACGTGGGACTCGAACCTGGGTCTCCAGGATCAGGCCCTGGGCTGATGGCAGCGCTAAACCGCTGAGCCACCCGGGCTGCCCAAGAACTGTACAGTATTTTAAACCTGGAATAATAGGAAGATAACACAAAGTGCTCAAGAGGAACAGTTAATTTATTATCTAAAAGAGTATACATCAAGTCTATGTTTTGTGCTACAATTTTTCAGATAACTAAATAAAATTATGTTCCAGAAAATTCTTTGCCTAGTGGAAAGGATGTCTTCATTCTTCTGAATGAATCTCACAGTTTCAGTGATTTATTGGAGTATATTCAGGTACTATTTGCATAGCCTCACAATATCTGTATCTGCCTATAACTATTGCTTGCCAGCTTCTCATATAACACCAATGCAACCTATTGACAAGACAAAAACGACTTTATTGCTTACTGCAGTAAGAGAGACCATAACTTCAACAGAACTTTGGCAGTGCCTTGGAGGAAGAAAGGAAAGGTTGGATGTTTGTGAGAATTTAAAGTCTGGTTTTAGGTGTGTCTTTCAAATGCAGAGACTTGATTTGGATCGGGTAAGTGTTCTGATACAGTAAGTTTAAGATTGGTGAAAAGAGGCAAGTGAGAATTTTGAGGGAAGGGGTTCAAATAATCTTGGGGCATAAACTTTCAGTGAATACTAGCGAAGAGCTCCCAGGATTGGGGTGAAGTTTCTCAATCAAGTTGTTGGCCTGGGCAAGAGTATCCTGAAATTAAAGACATATTAGACAGAAAGCTGTGTGCGGGGAAGATAATTCCATTCTCCCAGCTGGAGATGAGCTGCTGGCGTGGGTGTGAACTGGGATCCTGGCTCCTCCATGACTGGCTGTGGGGCTTTGGGGTCCTTAATTTCTCTCTGTGTCATTTTTTTTTCTCTGTGCTTATGTCCACCTCCTAAATGTGTTATGAGGACTACATAGGTAATTTGAATTGTGACTGACACATGGTAAGCAAATAAACAGATATTTACGGTTTCCCTAACTTCCTTGACCACCTATTTACACAATATATACATCCCCACATCCATCAGGTAAGGGTTAAGGGGCTAAGAGTAAAATAAATTTGATTTGGAGGTGTATTCTATTTGGGCATATCATTGACTACGTGTGTGTGTGTGTGTGTGTGTGTGTGTGTGTAAATATCTGTGAAGGTAATCTTCATGGCTCAGTTAACTAGTTAAAAGTAAAATGTCACAAGGCATCTGGATGGCTCAGGTGGTTAAGCAGCGGACTCTTGATTTTGGCTCAGGTCTTGATTTCAGAGTCATGAGATCAAACCCTGCTTTCTGTTGGGCTCAGCACTCAACAGGGAGTCTGTTTTTCTTCCACTCCCTCTGCCCCACTGCCACTCTCTCTCTTTCTCCCTCAAATAAAATTTTAAAAAATAAATTAAAAATTTAAAAAAATTAAAAAAGTAAAATATCACATAACCAAACTGCCCAAAAGAAGGAAATATTTGAAAGTACCTACATTTTCATTTAACACACATGTCAAAAATTATACCGCCAGATGATACCATCATAGAATAGTAACTCGTGTAATTGCTGACACTTTTTCTACTTTCATACGAAATACACAGCCATAAAATTTCATGATTCTCAGAGTACCAGAGGATTTAGTTGCAGTGAAGCCAGCAAGCAGAGTCCATATTATCCAGCTTGTCTATTCCTTTACTCTTCCAAGAAACATTTAATAAGTATCTATTATGGGTTGGGCTATGCGTTACAAGCTGGGATAAAATGACAAGTCAAAAGAGACAATATCACTGTCTTGACAGATTTAGGTCTGTTGGCAGAAGGAAACAGAATTCAAATAATTACCCAAGTAAATAATGATGGTGTTGTGAAGGGCAGGACGATTCCAGGGACCTTACAGTAGGAATTGTCGTTTGACCAAGATCTAGGAGGGTTCCAAGGATTAAAAATGTTGAGGGTCCAGGGGTGGGTGTTCCACAGATAGAATCTGCTGTTGTGGGAAGATGTGCAATGGCCTGAGAGAAGGCCAGTGGGCAGACGTTGCAGCAGAGAGTTGGGAGAAAGTTGAATGAAATCAAGCAGTGCAAATTGGAGAGATCAGACTATGAAGAATCTTGAAGTCTGTCTGGAACCTGGAATCCGTGTTAAAGATTTTGACTTTATTCTAAAAGTCACAAGAGAATTTTAAGCAGGGCTGAGGAAAGAAGATGGGAAAGGAGAACTTATGTGATATCTAATTGAGGTTTAGGGTAAAGTTTAAAAGGTTACCTTTTGGGGAAGTAATTGGAATAAAAAAGTTCTGAAAGTGTAGGTATTTCTTCTCCTGTGGCTGTTCTCTCTCTCTCTCTTTTTTTATTATTATGTTTGTAGGGGACTTGTTGCTTTATAGTCTCTATGTCTATGATTTGGGTTGTGGCATTAAATAACTAAAAATGTATGTGAAAATACCATACCAGGGGTACCTGGGTGGTTCAGCTGGCTAAGTGTCTGCCTTTGGCTCGAGTCACGATCCCAGCATCCTGGGATGGAGCTTTGAGTCAGGCTCCCTGCTCAATGCGGAGCCTGCTTCTCCTCCTTCTGTCCCCAACTTGTGCTTCCTCTCCCTCTCTCTAGTGCTCTCTCTCTCTCTCAGATAAATAAAATCTTATAAAAAGAAAATACCACACCAGTGTCCATTGACAGGATAGTTATTCACTGTAAATTAAGTTTACAGTGAATAATCACATTTAACAAGTTCAATCTACTTTGTCAACCATAAATACAAATATAGAACAATGAGAAACAAGTAAGTCAAAGAAAGTTGCTACACCTTCGTACGGAATTTTTAATATATCTTGACTCATTTGCTTCCAGTTTAATTTCAGCTGCTTTTAAACAAAGGTCTACTAATTACTACTGATAAAGAACTCCGCCTGACTTTATTTTCCTTGAATTTAGAAGAGCCATCCTAAAGAAAAGCTCTGTTGTAGAGGAGCAAGAGGAGATAGTAAGTTTCAGATGTTTGCAAGGCTGTCATGTGAAAGAGTCAATGGACTCATTTGGTTTATTTCTGGAATATGGGTGGAGGGTTTATAAGTGAAATTTATGGACTGGCAAAGTAAATTCAGAAAGAGGCATGGTTTTGAAGCAATTAGACCTATTTAACTGTGAAGCTTTCAGTTTCTAGAAATAGTCTAGAGAGGATGGGATTTCATCTCCATTTTCAAAAGGAATTTCAGTCAAGATTCTAATCTTTTTCTCTAGGAAAACACCATCTCTGTTGGTGTTCCAAAGCAAATCTTTGTCTTTCTATCTCTCTTTCTTTCTCTCTTTCTTTCTGTAGCAACTCCTGCCTCTTAATTCTGAGTCTCACTCCCAAATGGAGGCCTGTGATGATGTAACATTTTTTACCCCTCTGCAATTAATGTCTCAAAGTAAATATCTCAACCACTTCTATTTTGGAAGAAGTAATATTAAACATGAAAAAATTGTCAAATTAAGTTAATGTGTGTTACAAAATTGGAAATTAACTGAAATCATGACATATGCTGGTGGAATTTGGGCAAGCAAGAACATTGTTACTATCCGCTTTTTAATGCAATCCAGTTGCTTGCATTATACTAATCTTGTTTTCCTTTCTTTCTCACCCATATATGGGGTTTGAAATAGTCTAAGTAGGCTCACTGAGGGAAGATTATACACATACACTCAGAAAGTCTAACAGTAAACTTGGCTGAATTAGTCATAGATTTAAATAAGATCAAACTGTAAAATTTGTGAACTCTTAGATCAATCTCTGGCTCTAGATGCTGTCTAAGGTAAACATGAGCAAATTATTTGACCTTTAGAAGTCTCAGCCTTTGATTAGTAAAACTGAGCATAATAGCAATTCTCAATGCATGGGGATTTTTTGAGGATTAAATAAGAAAATTCATATATCAGCATAGCACCTGGTAAATAAGAAAACCCAACACATTTTCTGTAGTAATATTATTATAAAATAAAATATATTATTCTACAGCTCTAATATAGTCAGCAGTTAAAATAATTTTCTTCCTTAGAATATCATCTTACTTGGGGTGCCTGGGTGGCTGAGTAAGTTAAGTGTCCAACTCTTGACTTTGGCTCAGGTTATGATCTCAGGGTCACGAGATTGAGCCCTAAGTCAGCCTCCATCCTCTGTGAGGATTCTGCCTGAGATTCTCTCTCCCTCTCCCTTTGTCCCATCCTCTGCTCTCTCTCTCTGTCTTTCATATAAATAAATAAATCTTAAAAAAAAGGAATATCGTTTTACTTGAATTTTTAGCACAACTTAACGGGAAAGGAGCATCGGGCTGGAATTCCAGTAATTTCCTGGCTTTCTTCTTTAAGTGGACAGAACATGTCAAGGGAAGAGGGTAAAAGAAATTAGTACAGAAATGATTTTCTCTAGATCAACTTAAGTAATGTGTGACACAAGATACACAAAATCAGAAATAGACAGGTTTCAGGAATATTATTCTGTGAAATATATGTTGTCCATTTCATTGACCACAATTTGAACTCGGGATTTTCTTTAATAATTCCTGAAAAAATAAAAGTCTATACATGTGAACATGGTTATTTGAGAATTCCTGGACCAATGCATGTAATTTATTCAATGATACAAACATGCAATCATAAATATGCACACTCACTTGTAACAGTGTGTTATACCCAATGTGCAATTCTGTTACTAACTTTAACTCTTCGCCACCCTGGAGTTGCTGAAATTTTTATCCAGGATCTACTAAATAAGTATCTCCATACTGGTTCTATCCAGGAATTTCTTCTATCATTCATGTTCTGAAAATTTAAGTTACACTTTGTGTCTCAGTGTGTCTTTGTGCCAACATCACATGGGAATCTTTGCTGGACACATCACTACTCTCTTCCAGGACTATTATAGTATTAACTCTTACAATTGACATATATTGAATAATATTTCTCATAATTTTCTTGTAATATTCTAGCCCTGCAAGATAGTTATGTTATTTCTATAGTTGAAGAAACAGATTTTTTTAAAAGATTTTATTTATTGATTCATGAGAGATACAGAGAGAGGCAGGGATATAGGCAGAGGGAGAAGCAGGTTCCCTTCAGGGAACCTGATGTGGGACTTGATCCAGGACCCCGGGATTACGCTCTGAACCAAAGGCAGAAGCTCAACCACTGAGCCACCCAGGTGCCCCATAAATAGATATTTGGGTTGGGCAAATTATTACCTGAGATCAGCAGATTAATGAATATCAAAGCTACTTTAAATTCAGTCACTATGCTAATCCTACCTCTTCTCTTTAGCTGAATAACTTAATGATAACTTTTACTGAAAAGCATTGTTAATCCCTTCTCATCATTCCCACAATGATTCATTAACTCAGCGAGAAACATTTAGTGAACACCTAATAAATACTAGACATTTTTCTAGGCTCTGGGATACTATGGTAGGAAGCATAGACAAGGTCCATAGATATACTTTTGGGCTTTTAGAGTTTTGGATGAAGACAAACAATAAAAGGTATATTAAGGAGTCAATACATAATTTCAGATATTTACAAATGCTCTGAAGAAAATAAGAGTATAGGGAAAGAAAGTGACTAGGAAAAGGGTAATACTGTAAATATCATGTTAATGTCTAGCATATAAGTGAAGGACTCTGAGAGAAAATATTTGAACAGATACTAAGGTTTTATTAAGAAACAAATCATATAAACATTGAGGGAAGAAGCTTCCAAGTATAGAGAAATAGTGAGTAAAATATCTGAAGAGGAACAAACTTGCAGTGTTTGAGAGATGACACAAAGGTCAGTTTGTATAGTGTATAATAAAGGAAATGGAGAGGAATCAAAGAGACCAGAGAGATACTGGGTTTAGGTCAGATAGGGTCTTGTCAACCTGGTCTAGAGGATGAACTTCATTCTAAATGTAACTGGAAACTGTTAGAAAGCTGTAAACTGAAAGATTATATGATACCTTCTTTTTTTTTATTGTAGCAGCATGGAAAGTACAAAATGAGATCCAGTCCTGCATCAGGCTCTGTGCTGAGTATGGAGCCTGCTTAAGATTCTCTCACTCACTCTCCTTCTGCTTGCTAAAAAAAAGCATAGTCTATATGTGCTGCCGATGTGAGCACAAAAAAAAAAAAAATCATACTCAAATAAGTCTGGGAGATGTGTTTAAGGTTTGTCCACTTTTTTGGCAACATTTTATTCTCCTCTAACATGCTTATTTGCAATGCTGTCTTTATAAATGGTATATTATACTACTCTCAATATCATTAATTATGTATATTTAATCTCAAAATTTTGAATATATACTGTCCATTAGTATTGGAGAAACACTCTTTGGAAAAAGCTGCAAAAAATTGTGATGTGTCACATTATAATGTATCAAATCTACAGAATAAAATTACATCCCTAAATTTCATACACAAGTTTCACACGTTAACTCTGAAATGAACACCTACATATGAACTTCAGTATCAACACATATGTGACAATTAAAGATAAGCATATTAACAATACCATATGCAACCTTTCTTAAAGCATGAAGATCTACTTACGTATGCAAGATGGGTATTCTAATATTGACTTAATGTTTAAGAGCACTACTAATTAACATACAAGGGCATAGGAATTGTCTTTGTAAACCACTACAAGATACAATTTAAATTAGCAAATTTGTGTAATTGGTTTTCTAGAATTATTTGACAGAATGACATCTATTAAAAATAAGCATCATTTTCTTTTGGATCCTCTAGGAATAGTCAAAATAAAGAAGATGGAATATTCCCTGTTCTTTAACAATGTCCATGTTAGCATCAGAGCCGGTGAGTTAAGAATGTCTATAAAATAGGTTTCAGTATTTGTCCCTTCTTGAATTGATGGAAGGATCCTGATGCTAGTAGAGTAATTTTACATTCTTACACTCTCTCCAACATCCTCCTTCAAAACTGGCTGTTTTTGTGTCATCCAATCCAGGTTTTGTTCGTCTTATATAAAGGGGAAAATTAATAATTTCATCTGAACTTTGGTTTTTATGTATATCTCTAGTGACACAGCAGGAGCAGAAATGGTTCAGAATCATTTGTCAACCAAAAAAAGTACCCATGTGACCTCCAAAACAGATTTACAGCGAAGATGAGACACTGAAAAATGAAAGTCATATGGAAACATTGAGAAATCGGTAGGGGGTGAAACACAGGTGGCATTATTTATTTAAATGTAGAAGGACACTTACAAATAGAAGTGATAATTCAGAAAAGAAACAAAACATTATTCTGGCAAACAGAAATAAAATAGCAGATAGCTAGTTTGTATTATTTATTTATGGAGGTGTAAAGAGTTGTTGACATTTGTCAAATATCTGTAATTATCATAAGATTAATTTTTGAATTTTGACCATTTCGTTTTGAGTTTTGAGATGACTTGTGGACTTTTTTTTCCTTCACTAAGGGTCATTTAAAAGGCATATTTTATAAACATTTGTGTTTTCAGACTAAATCAGTACATGTGTTGGCAATAAAGAATTTGGAACCTTTATATAGCTTTCATTCAAGATATATATGTATCACAATACTGCAGAAAGTCATGTCATTTGTATATATCTGTATTAAAAATAATTTTTCTCCTTGCTACAAAATAAAATAATCAATGCAAAAATAGATAATTTCTTAAATTCAACATCAATTTTGACATAACTGTAGAATCTCATGCAGTTGTAAAAAATAATACAGACAGTCATACACACATGCACTTTCTTTCCTGCTTCCTCCAGAGGTAACATCATATGAAACTGTAGTGCAGTGTCACAACCAGTATATTCGTATTGTTAACGGAATAGTTCCATTACTTAAAGTATCTCTTTTATAGTCATATCTACCTCCTTCCCCTCTCCTCAATTCCCTAAACATTCCCAACCACTAACCTGTTTTCTATTTTTAAATGTTATCATTCATTTCAAGAATGTTATATAAATGGACTCACACAGCATATAACCGTTGGGGATTGACTTCACTCAGCATAATATCCTGGAAATTCATCCGAGCGGTTACATGAATCAATAGTTCTACCGTTTTTATTGCTGAGTAGTATCCTATAGTATGGATCTGCCATAGTTTGTTAGCCATTCACCTGTTGAAGCATAATCAGGTTATTTTAAGTTTGGAGCTATTATGAAGTAAGATGCTGTAATCATTCATCTGTGAAAATAAGTTTTTTGTTTTTTTTTTCCTGGAAAAGATGCCCAAGAATGTGTGTAAGTTGGGTGGTAGTTGCCTATTCAGTTTTACAAGAAATCAAAATCTTTTCCAGAGTGTCTGCACTATGTTACATTTTCAACAGCAATATGAGTGACTCACTTTCTCTGCATCATCTCTGGCATTTGGTATTATCACTCTTTTTTTTTTTTTTTTTTTTTTTACATTTTACTCATTCTGATAAGGATGTACTTATGTTTCATTATGGTTGTAAGTTGTATTTCCATGATAGTTAATGATGTTAAACATTTTTTAATGTGCTGTTTACTATCATTATATCCTCTTCAGTGAAATGTTTGTTCATGCCATTTCCTCATTTTGTACGTTTTTTTAAAATTTTGTATTTTTTTAAACAAGTGTTTACAGTTCTTATATATTCTAGATATGGTCCTTTGTTGAATATAGAGTTCAAAAAATAATTTCTCCTAGTTTATGGCTTATCTTATCCTTTTCATGTGGGCTTTCATAGAGTAAAAGTTCTTAATTCTGATGTCGAATTTATCAATTTTGTTTTGATGAATCATGATTTTTGGTATCAAATCTAAGAATATTTTACTTAGCCCAAGATTCTGAGAAATTTCTTCTTTGTGTTTTTGTAAAATTTGTATAGTTTTGAGTTTTATGATTACACCTTTGATCCTTTTTGAGGGTGATTTCATTTATGTATTTATGTATATACTTTACCTTTGGATAACCAGTTGCTCCAGCACCATATGCAATATCAAAAAGGCTATTCCTCAGGATGCTTGAATGGCTCAGTGGTTGAGCATCTGCCTTTGGCTCAGGTCATGATCCCAGTGTCCTGGGATGGAGTCCTGCATTGGGCTCCCTGCAGGGAGCCTGCTTCTCCCTCTGCCTATATCTCTGCCTCTCCCTGTCTCTCATGAATAAATAAACAAAATCTTAAAAAAAGCAAAAAGGGCTATCTCTCATTCATTAATTGCTTTTGCCCTTTTGTCAAAAATTAGTTGAGAAAATTTGTGTGGGTGTATTTATGGGTCCTTTTTTCCTGTTCCATTGATCTATGTTCCCACCTCTTCACCAATACCACATTGCTTTGATTATTGTAGCTACATATTAGACTTTAAGATCATTTGGAATGCTTTGTCCCACTTTATTCTTTTTTCTCCCAAAGATTTTCAAATCTATTCTAGAGTTTATGGCTTTCCATTTAATTTTGGAATAAACTTGTCTATGTCTACTAAAAATCTTGCTGGAATTTTGATAGGAAATGTTTTTAATTTTGAGACTAAACAGAATTGATACGTTTACTACATTAAATCTTTTAATCCATGATCATGATACGTTTCTCAATTTATTTATGATTTTTCAGCCCATTGGTCCTATGCATTCCTTGTTAAATTTACATTTAAGTACTTCATATTTTTTATACTGACGTTAAATGTTTTTGTGCCTTTAACTTATGTCACCATGTATTTACGTTTAGTCTATAGAAATGTACTTGATTTTTGCATGCTAATCTTATATCCTGTAAATTGTTGAAATGATCTCTTTGTCCTAGAAGTTTTGTTATTGTTTTTTAGATTCATTGTTATTTTTGCATTGCCAATTGTAAAACAGAGGCAGTTTTAGTCTTTCTTTCTAATTTGTGTGCCATTTATTTATTTACTTATTGCCTTAGTGCACTGACTAGAACTGCCAGTACTATTGGATAAGTGGTAAGTCTGAATGTTCTTCTTTCTGATCACAATCTTTTATCCTTAAGAATCCTCCAGGTTTTGTGGTACCTGGGTAGTTCAGTTGGTTAAGCATCCAACTCTTTTCTCTTTAGTTAAAGATTTTATTTATTTATTCAAGAGAAGCACAGAGAGAGAGAGAGAGAGAGAGGCAGAGACACAGGCTCCTTTCAGGGAGCCTGATGTGGGACTCGATCCCAGCACTCTGGGATCACACCCTGAGCTGAATGCAGACATGCTCAACTGCTGAGCCACCCAGGCATTCCTCAGCATCCAACTCTTGATCTCAGGGTACTGAGTTCAAGCCCCATGGTGGGCCCCACATTGGGCATGAAGGCTAAAAAATTCTGCAGTGTTTTTGAGGATGATTTGCCTAGTTGAGATAGTTCCACTCTATTCCTAAGTTATTGAGCCTTTTGCTTCCTTAATTATGATGGGGGGTTGAATTTTGTCAAATGCTTTTTTTTCTGCATCAGTTGAAATAAGCATATAATTTTTCCATTTTCAGTCTGTTGATATGGTGAATTATACTGATGGTTTTCAAATGTTAAACTAGCCTTGTACACTTGGAATAAATTCCACTTGGCCATAGTTTGAGGGTTTTTTGAGTCTAAGTTCATAATAGATACTGGTCTGTAGTTTTCATTTTTTTTTTGTAATGCCTTTGTCTAGTTTTGCTATCATGGTACTAGTGCCCTAATAAAATGAGCTGGAAAGCATTTCTTACTCTTTTATTTTCTGAAAGAGATTAGAAAATCTGTGTTAAAATAATTTTCACTTAACAGAGAGTGAATAATGGGGACATAACTTCAAATAAGATGCAGCTTTGGGTTCTTTCTCTTTACAATTTTGTTAGAAAACATATCCCCAAAATCTAGGGCCATTTATACTTATCTGAAACATTTTTATTATTATATAATTGAATTGTGATATGATTAAATGAATTATATTGTTTATTACTTTCTAGTAGAAGGCCTTACAAAATTGCCTATTATAAAAATTTATGTAATCCAGAAGGTTATACATAAATATTCCTTGATCTATCCCACTCAATTTACCTCTGAGGTCTACTTTGGTAGTGTCTGCTTCTGGTGAAAATTCAGAAATACTTTCTTTTTCTTCTCTCCTTAATTATTTCCATGAAACTCTTTTTTTTTTTTTTTTTTTTTTTACATTTTAATACCCTCTCTTCCTAGTACACCAGTCCTGTTCCTACTCTGTACAACAAAGGCCCTCAGAGTTCAATATGCTCCAAATTCCCATTTTGGTTATATTTTAGGAGGATGCTTAAAGCCTTTCCAGATTCTTCAGAGTAGAGGAGATAAAACCAAACATCCCATATCTTGCTAATATTGGCCATCAGCCATAAAGTATATTTGTGTGTGTGTGTGTGTGTGTTTTAATTTATTTATTCAAGAAAGACAGAGACACAGGCAGAGGAAGAAGCAGGTTCCAAGCAGGGAGCCCCATGCGGGACTCGATCCAGGGACTCCAGGAGCACACCCTGGGCCACAGGCAGCGCTAAACCACTGAGCCACCAGGGCTGCCCCATAAAAAACATTTGACTATGAAAAGTACTCCTAATTTCTACCCATCAAACTTCTAATTTTGTAATGAAGTGGTGGGACATATGCATTGAAAAGGGGTTATGAAGCTGTTTGAGATGAGCAAAAAACTATATTGTATAGCAAAATGAGTGAAAGAAAGGAATTGGTCATAGACACTAGAAATTAGAGGCAAGACTGAAATCCGGGACAACGGGGACATTGCCTACTGATACAGTTTCAGTAGCTGAGATGCTATAGGTGATCACTAAACATTTATAAAATAAAGTGACATGAATTAGGAGACTATAGTGTTAAACACATGACAGGCATATGAAGCATTGCCAAGAAAAAGCAGAGCAAGTTTGAGGACAAATAGGGTATGGGAAGTAAAAGCTAAAACTTTTCAAAGGTCATAATGAGGTGTTGAGTCTTGAGATTATAATGGCACTAAACTCAAAAACTGTAGAAGAGAATGAAAAAATAATTTAATCTTTGCTATGTCAGGTGTGGTCTACAGACAAGCAGCAATGGCAGACCTGGGGATTCATTGGAGATACAGAAACTCAGCACACTCTCATCCCCTAAAACCTACTGAATCAGAATCTACATCTAAATAATATCTTCCTTTGATTTACACACCTTAAAAGTTAAGAGGAGCACTGATAGTGGATTTATATAAGAAAAGATAATGCAGTGTATCAAATTAAAATTTCTTTGGCAATGGCACATTTATTATAAACTACTCACTGACATGTTCAATAGTCCTGGTGTCCAGGTGTTAATATAACTTTTTTAAAAATAATACACATTTGTGGAATAAATGAACAAATATATAGCAGGTTGGTATTAGGGAAACAGAAAAAAAAAAAAAAAAAAAAGAAGAAGAAGCAGCAATGACTTTCCTGGTGCCGGTATGTTTGCTCACCCCTGACCCAAATCACCATGATCAGACTCTCTGCTCCACTTTTCTCTTGTAACAGAAATTGCAAAGTCCTTCTCCTTTCTCTTATCAAGACCTATCTGTGCATCTGAGTCCCGATACTTAAGCAGCAGAAGGCCCTATTTTCGCCTTCCCTATTAGGATTTAGTCAAGAAGGCTGTGCTAGCACTGTTTTCTTGTTCCCTTGATCATTCCTAATTGAAAGTGAAGCTTTGCATATATTGAGAGTGACTTCAGATGGAATTGGGAGAACTATCTAGACAGCAGGGATCTGGAGGCCATGCTGCTCTAGGTAATTTCCTCCCCGTGATTATGCAGAACTAGCCCATGTTACAGCTTCCTGTCACCTTGCAAGTTGTTATCTGTTATACAGGGATGGGGGTGGGGACACCCCTTGATAAGGCACATTCATTTTGTCACAGATTATTTCAAATTTCTCAGCTCATATGTAGAAGTTATATAATTTTTGACACAAGGGAAAATGCAGCAATACCCTCTGGAGCGGATGTCATAATAAATGTCATAACATGCCAAGAGCCCTTGAGCATTGTAGAATTTGTAATGGAAAAGAGGTGTTTCTGTGTTAAATAATGTACCAGTTTGAAATAAGTCAAGTTTTCTGAACTATATAGGTCTTTGTTTTATGGTGCACCAGTGCTGAAAGCTCATGGAAATGATAAAGGAATTTATGATAATTATGGTTGTAGATCAGTCAAGGTAGTCAATTACATCAATCAAGGTCCTTAGTCAAGGTGATTAGTTATATCAGCCCTACAGGTCTTCTGGCCAGTGACAGGGGTGACCAAGGTAAGTGCCCTATTACCGGAAATTAAAATTGTAAGGCCATGTTGAAATACCACAATTTATCTCAATGAATTTCAGATCATTCAACATATCTTCTTTGTACATACCAAATTTATTTATTTATTTATTTATTTATTTATTTATTTATTTATTTATTTATTTGACAGAGAGGGAGGGAGAGAGAGCACAAGCATAGGGAGCAGGAGAGGGAGAAGCAGGCTCCCCCACTGAGCAGGGAGCCTGATGCAGGTCTCCATCCCAGGATCTTGGGATCATGACCTGAGCTGAAGGCGGATGCTTAACCAACTGAGCCACCCAGGGACCCCCAAATTTATTTTTAACAGCAACTGACATATTAATTTTTCTTGTTTACATGACTATAGACTCTGGACAAAGTGAAGGCAATGAGGACAGTGGCAATCCATTTAAATTCCTATCACAAATTATTATAAAACAAAACTTCACAAAGTTTAGTATGTTGAAATAAAATTACATTTTGGAAAGTAAACATATATAAATATATTTTTATATAAATATATATTTAATAATATAAATACATATAAATAATATATAAATATATATATATGTAAATTTGTATTTTTTTCAGACCAACAAAGTCCTTTTTAAAAATGTTGATGCACTGTGCACTTTATTCTGACAGTAGTCACAAAACACAAAATCACACTTTTTCATGCCTTTCTCCATAATCTAAGCTTGGGAATTGCAGTAATAGAGAAGTATGAGAAAGTAAAAACAGGTGCAAGTGATCAGAAAGCAAGTATCTTTTCTAATTTTAATGTATCATGTCGCAAAAATTTGTCAGAAAAGCCAGTCATTGCTATTAGCAGATAAAACAGAGTTTTAAACACTTATAATCAAAGCCAGCTAATGTTTATCAAAAACATATACATTTGTGCAGCATCTATTGTAGCAAAATGGTGCCTGAGTGAAACTAATTCTGAAAGTATTCACTAAATACATACTATTAAATCTATGGAAAAAAATTAAACCATTTTTAATGGCATTCCGTGTTCAGATTACACTGGCAACTGCATTTGAAACATAAATAGGTCAATCTAATTGTTTTTCTCTTAAATTAGGGGTAAGGCAGTTCTCTGTCAGAGGGCTCTCTTTTTTATCGACTCTCATTCCTTTATTAATGCTATTACAGTCACATTACACAGAAGCAGCCTGACCTGCCTGCACAATATTATCTGGGTAGTGGTGGTCACTGATAAGACTGGAGAGAGTTCATAAATTTAAAAGAGTTTTAAATGTATCGCCTCTCTATCTTACATTAAACCATTAAGATATTAAAAGACCTACAAGCCACTCCATTTAGGGTCAATATTAATGGCCATGTAAGAAATGACTCTGCATTCAAAGAGCTCATAAAATTTCCACTAAAGTAATAGCGCATCTTTCCCTTGCATGGGGTCAATCTGACTGCAGTTCAAATAGGCCCCTGAACATTCCATCTTCCATGTGGGGAAGAAAAAAAAAATGTTATACAAATTTCCTAAAGGTAATCAATACTGGATAATAAAAGTTTGTTTGACAAGATGCACAGTATTCTTCCTTTGGTGAGGCTGCCAAAGGTCAGCATGGAAAGAAAAATGGAAGATTAGAGAGAATGAAATGGAGTCAGCCCAATGGGCCAGTTTTTAAGCAACTAATTCCAATGACTTGGCACTTCCAACTCAATCTACACACACTGAGATGTGCAGTTTTAACAATGAAACATTAAATACCCTTAACAAAGGGAAACAGTTTGAGGCAAGAGTTTCTGTCCCTAAATTCATATTTTATGTGTGTACACAGACAAGAATATTATTCTGTATGAAAGATGTCCTTCAGGGTAGTTCAAGAGACTTTTATCAAAATAGGGAATCCCTGGGTGGCTCAGCAGTTTAGCACCTGCCTTCGGCCCAGGGCATGATCCTGGAGTCCCGGGATCGAGTCCTGCATCAGGCTCCCGCATGGGCCTGCTTCTCCCTCTGCCTGTGTCTCTGCCTCTCTCTCTCTCTCTGTGTCTCGAATGAATGAATGAATGAATGAATAAATAAATAAATAAATAAATAAATAAATAAATAAATAAAAATTTATTCGACTATAAACACTAGAAGTGTTTTCTACTCTATGAGAAACAAATAGGCATATATTTATGTAGTGTCAACCTTATCGACAAAAACACAGCTATTAACACTTGGCTAAATAATAGGCTTTACTGGTCAGAGATGTAATCAGAATATAGTTTACAAAATAAAGAAAAATACAGGACTGGGTTTTATATTCACAAGAAGAAAAAGTTGATTGGTATGAATTCAAAATTCCGGAGTAGGAAAGAAATATCAGACCTTCATAAATCTCCAGAGGTGCAATTTACTCCATCAAGTTTTAGAAAAAAAAATAGGCTCATAGTGAACAATGGTCTCATGGATTCTCCTAACACATCAGCTCATATATTTATTATTTTTCTTATTTGGTTTCCAGTTGGAAGTTTCTTCAACTGAAGGAATTCCTCTCCTGTTCCAAAACCTGCAGAGACAGGATCGGGCATCGTGTATGTCCAACCCAAGGGTACCCCGATGCCAGAATTGTTGAAGTTAAATGCAGATGTACTTGAGATGCCAAAGCTTGCACTAGGATTACCGAAGGTTTATTTATTTTTCCAAACTCAAGTGTGGCCTCGGCCGTATTGTTTCTCAAACAGCTCGTTCCAAAACTTTGAGTTTGAAGACCCTAAGCCACTTGCCTGCAAGTCAGTGCCAATGCTCCTGTTGCATCTGTGCTAAACCATAGTCCAGAAATGGCTGAGGGCCTGTCACCTTCCTTGCTACGCTAAGCTTGCCCACGGTGGTGATGACGGCTGCTTCATTTGCATGTTGCTGGACAGCCTGGGTCTGGTAGTTACTCGGGGTGCACTGTGCCATTTCTTAGCTTCGGCGGGCCTGAACTTCAAACACATCTACCATTTTCCAATATGTTTCAGTAGAGGGCATGTTGCTCTTTGGCCACTTTCATGCTCTTAATAAGAGACTGAAGTTGCATGACTAAAGCTACAAGCAGTAAGTTTTCTGCTCTTGATACATCTTGAGTGGTTATATGGGAATTATTTGCTTGAATGACAAGACAGTTTTCCACTTCTTCAAGCTGCTGTTTGTACTGCTGCAACCAATGTGGGGAACAAAGACAGAAGAAAATGTAGATAAAATTAAACATCCGTATAGCCTACAGCCTGTTGACAAATACTTGAGGTAGGTTTAACATTCCTCCAGGAAACTCCCAACTGCCTAATGCTTTGCTAGAGGGAAAGAAGCACCTCAGCTTGACAGTAGTGAGGCCTCCAGGGTCCTCTGAGTCTTCTTTAGCATGTGAAAGTCCTCTGGGAAATTTCCTTTTGTCTTTACCTCCCCCAACTCCCAAGTATACAATCAGCCATTCTGCACAACCCCAGTGCAGCTCTTCCTGCCCACGGGTCCTGTCCCCAAGCTTTAATAAAAACATCTCTTTGCACCAAAGACCTCTCAAGAATTCTTCCTTGGCCATCATCTCCGGACCCCACCACTTCAAACAACACCAAAACTATGCCTGAAAATGCTGAGCTGTGGTTGTGATGTGGTTGGCGAAAGCTGTGTTTTTATTTTGAAGTCTGGGTAGTAGTTCCTGCGTTCTGGAAGCTCTATGTGCCTTATATAACTCCTAACTGATTTATACTTTCAAGTTGTTGATATCAAGAGCATTTTTTTGTTCACACACTGGCAGCCCAAGGCAGAAACTGCTTTAAAGTCTTAATATCTTCTTAAACATGAATCATTGCGTAATGTTTTTTGGTTTTTTGGTTTTTTTTTTTTTTTTTTTCGTATTTATTTTTGTTCTTTCACAAATTTCTTAAGATTTCCCATATCCTGGCAAATGACTTGAGGAAGATTTTCATCCTTCTGTTCTTTATTATCTTCTGGTCATGCTCCTCTTTTCTCACACTTTTTATATTATGAGCTACTAAAATCTATACTGCTACGGTCTTCCCTGGCCACATCTGAAGCAGCTACAGTAAATGTCAAAGTCACGCCTGTGTCCTCCTGTTTAAGTTTTAATTTTTAATTAATAAGCTAATTAATTAATTTTGAGAGAGAACAGTGAGCAAGCGGGACATGGCGGGGGTGGGGTGGGGTGGGGTGGAGTGGAGGCAGAGGGAGAGAGGGAGAGAATCTTAAGCTGGCGCCAAGCCGGATGCAGGGCTGGATCTCGCAACCCTGAGATCATGACCTGAGCCAAAATCAAGAGTCAGAGGCTTAACAGACTGAGCTACCCAGGTGCCCCTCTTCTGTTTAAGATTTGATTGTTGTGCTTGTACCTTGAAAAAGCAAACCTGCCGAAGCAGCTATGCATAAGTGTAAGTGTACATGGGAGTCTAAGTCTGGGTTCAGGTAAAAGTCTAGCCAACCATAGAGAGAAAGGGTTGTTGATGCAGTTGAAGTTTTTGCTGTGGGTCCACCCAAATTATTTGGAGTAAATTCCACGGAAGCTTCTGGATTAATATTGAAGTAGACAGAACAATGCCACTACCAGCCAAGCAGAAGTAATAGATGATGTGGGAAACAAAGGCAGAAAAAAATTATTAAATTTTCTTACTACCCATATCCCATTGACAGACAAGTCCTTAAAACAGACAGGGACATTCGTCTAGGGACTCCATTGGCTTGATGTTGATACTTTGCTAAGGGCAAAAGGCAATCTTAGCCTGACCCCCAGAATCCTGTAAGTCTACTTTAAATATAAAAATTCCTTCAGAAATTTCCTTTGTCTCTAACCACCCCGACCCCCACCCAAGATTGGTAAGTATCCCCCCAGCATACGGCCTCCTGATATACATCTGAAGGATCTCATGACCTCATGACTAAAGTTTTATTAGATAGTAATAAATTACCACTCCCAACAATAGCTAGCCCCCTCAAGGTCCTGAAAACCTTGCCTCCAAATTCATCAGAGACTAACACTATCCCTAACCCCCTCCCAACTTGAAAGTATATAATGGGACACTCCTCATGACTCCAGTCCAGCTCTTTCTGCCCACCGGTCCTGTCCCCTTGTTTTAATAAAACCACCTTTTTTGCATCAAAGACATCTCAAGAATTCTTCCTTGACTGTTGGCTTTGAACCCGAATGTCTTTCCTATATCAGTAGATAGAATAAATGGTGGCCACATGGTATAGGACTCCTGAATTAAACTGGAGGCTGTTAACAGCTACAGATGTCGGTGGCATCCCCAGAGTTAATCTGGCAGTTACTGTTATTGCTGTTACTGCATTTTTTCCTTCTAGAGTGAACTCAGTGGCAGGCTTATATCCAAAAAAGTCCAGTTCCAAAATCTCTGAAAGAGCAAACATGGGTGCAATTGCAAATCTAGATTTCCAAAATTGAGCCCCTCAGAAGGAACTTAAACAGAACCTGCACTTAGCAGTCTGTTCACTAGGTATTTTTTCCTTGAATGATTATAGCATGGGGCAGGGTGGTGGCACTAGATTCTTCTGTGCTGATTGTGGCCATATCACTGGTGGCTGTGGTGTTGGAGACTATTGTCTGGTTCCTGACTGGATTCTCACTCCCAGGGAGTTGAGACTTTCACAGGGCTCGAAGTTCAACCTATCACTCACTTTCAGACCCAGTCTGGCAAGATCTTCTAGCCCCAGAACATAAAACCACAATCTGGAACCCATGGTGATTTTATTTTGTATCATATTTTGTTTGCTAGTAACCACTTAACAAGAACTCCCACCTAACCATCACTATTCCTGTCTCTAAAATAGTAAGTTACTGGGGCATCTGGGTGGCTCAGCAGTTGAGCATCTGCCTTCAGCTCAGGGCATGATCTCGGGGTCCTGGGATCAAGTCCTGCATTGGGCTCAGAGAACCTGCTTCTCCCTCTGCCTATGTCTCTGCCTCTTTCTTTTTGTCTCTCTCACACACACACACAAATAAATAAATAAATAAAATCTTAAAAGTAACATAAAATAGTAAGTTACAGGTAGACGTTAGGAATGACATTTTTGGATCTATGCATAATTTTCTTTTTTAGTTCATGGCATATTTTCTTTTATTACATAATGTTTTGAGGAAAGTTTCTTGATGTTGAGTAATTTTCTTCCTTTGTTTCGTCTATATTTTAGGTTTGCAGTAGGAAGACATTTTCTTTGATGTTTCAGTCTTTTAGAAGGATGTAAATAGGCTTAAAGTTCACCTCTTAGGCATTGTTAACTATAAATATCACTTGTTTCTTGTCTGCCTGTCTATTCCCTCTCCCTTTCCTTTGATATAATTTATTTTAACAAGTGGCTCTAGCACTTGCTAATGTAGTCTCCTATGCAAGTATCATTCACTATTATTAGTCTCCTTGCTCATATAATTACATACATTTTTAAGTAATTAGAGCAGTGCTAACATTATTCATCTGTAAAACATCAATGAGCTAGTTTTTTCAATAAACAATTAAAACTGTACTTGACAGACTGATAAGCCATAAGAGGGTTTTCTCATTTTCCAAACAGGGCTTTGCAGACAATACTTTAACAGTGTTGGTATGCATACCGAAAGCTTTACATATTTATTGGAAAAAGCATTTTTTTTAAATGAGTTTGGATACTTGAAGCTTTAGATTTGGATGTCAGTTATGAATTATGGGCCCTCGAGAATTCTCTTTTCTTTCTGAGCCTTGCTCTTTTTTCTTCTGCAGAGCAATAACTACTATTCACCAGAAAGGAGTTTTAAAATATTAAATAAGATAATATTTATAAGTACCCAAGTAAGAGCTTGCTGACTTAGGATGAGTTCTATAACTATATAATCCCTCAGTTCCCACCTTTCATGTAACTGAGTCCCTCTTCAGTTCCACCACTGTTATATTTTGTTGTGAAATATAAAATTGTGCTACATTCTTCCTACAGTAAGGTGGTGGGCTTTTTTTTTTTTTTTAAGTAAAAACACCACATTTTTACAACAGAGGGTGTTTCATTCTTGGCTGTTTTTCTTTTCCCAATACAGAAGATTTATATGAATTATTTCAATTTTTCTTAGCTGTATAATATATTCAATTTACTGGAAAATATTAAGTATGGAGTTCACTTCAAAGCACAATTACATAACTTATGATAGATTCTTTCCATCTGGACAAATTCTTTTGTCTTTACTAAATTTTAGTAAAGACTAATTAGATTGTCATTTGTGTAATCAAAGTGCTTTTACTAGCAAAGGACAGTAACAGAAATAAGAACAACTCTAATTACCTTGAAGAATTATTTGATTTATTTTAAAAGCATAGCCCATGCATTGCTTTCCTGTTCCAGGTTTTAGAGACATCAGGAAACAGTCATCCTGTTCTCAGGGAACTTAAACCTTCGTAGTGATAGAGAATAGAAAACCAACAAATAAACAAAGTCTTGAGTAGCGACAAAAACTTTGAAGAAATATAAAGCTGGATGACGCAAATATTTTCTGGTACCAGTGAGGACAGGGTGTGGTTTTAAATGGAAGCCAGTTTTTCTCTAGTAAGGAAAACAAATGAAGTGAAGGAAAAAGACATGGCAATATTTTCTGAAACTAGGTTTCAGGCACAGGAAGCAGCAATGCAAAGGGCCTGATGATGAGGGAGCTGAAGGCTGGATGAGGACAAAGCACAGGCTGACACCCCACAACCTCCTCCACCACCCTTCCTGGGTGACATGGGTGGTGTTTCATTCCTCCAGGAAACTTACAGCTATCTTAATGTTAATGCTTTGCTACAGGGAAAAACATAGTTAGCTTGGTCATAGCAAGGCCTCCAGTAGCCTAAGGATCTTCTATAGCATATTAAAGTTCTTTTGGACACCTCCTTACCTCCCTAACCCCACAATACGTAACCAATTACTCCTCCCGACCCCAAAGCACCTCTTTCTGCCCGCTGGTCCTGTCCTTTAATAAAATCACCTTTTTGTACCAAAGACATCTCCAGAATGCTTTCTTGGCTGTCAGCTCCAGACCTCACACCACCAAACCTCACCTACATTCAAAACTACATCACTAACATGAATGTGTGTCTTACATGTTGAAGAAGAAGAAGAAGAAGAAGAAGAAGAAGAAGAAGAAGAAGAAGAAGAAGAAGAAGAAGAAGAAGAAGAAGAAGAAGAAGAAGAAGAAGAAGAAGAAAGAAGAAGAAGAAGAAGAAGAAGAAGAAGAAGAAGAAGAAGAAGAAGAAGAAGAAGAAGAAGAAGAAAAAGAAAAGCCACCTGGCAAGGGAAAACAGGGGATAGAGTAGTACGAGATAATACTGCAAACGCAAACACATCAGAGCCCCCTGCATTGTGGGGCCTGTTAGGCCATTGCCTGGTCTTTGGACTTTATTCCCTATATGGGGAGCTTTTAGAGGAAGGGTGTTTTGCGTTTAGATCACTTGTTTTGCGTTAGAAGATCACTACCATCTGTGTGGTTAACTGACTGTGAAAGACCAGGAATGGAAAAGGGAGACCGATTAGGAACCTATTATATTAATTCAAGTGATAGCTGATGCTGATTTGGATCAGGGAGACAGAGTAGAGATGTGAAAAGTAGGAGGATCTAAATATATTTTGAAGGTAAAACAAAAATAATTTCCTATTACGAGGCTGTATGTGGAATGTGATAGAAAATAAAAGATTTTCTGAAAATCTGAAAGAAGGCACATAATGGGATTTATTGGCTCAATTAACATAACAATCCCAAAGTAGACCAAGCTCCAAGTACCCTTTGATCAGTATTTTTGGCTCTGCTGTTTTGTGATCCTCTTGGTGTTATCTTTCTCTATTGGCTGGCCTTATCCTTCACAGAACTAAAATAACTGCAGAAATCCAAATGTCCCATCTGTACATCATACTACTCAGAAGGGAGAACTTTCCTTCCAAATACTATCAAATTAAAATCATAAATTTCCCTCTGTTAGATCCAATTAGATTATATTTCCACCTATGAGCCAATCACAAGGGACAGGGGAATGCCATACGCTGAGAGGATTTCAATGCCTCAACTATGTCATCAGAGAGACCTCCATAGCCAAAATGTGTCTTAAAATGTCTTTTTGTTGCATCAGCTATCTAAAAACTTAAGGCCACTAGGTAACCACATATCATCCACTAATCTACTTGACATCTTGAATTTAAAGGCCATTTGGTTAATTAGAGTTGTGTTATACCTGCCTAATGAGTATGGCACATTCACCTTCACATCAATGCTTTCATTCATGTTTCTCTTCATTTGGAGCATCCCTTCTTCTTCACTTGGTCTATCTAGGTTATAATCGTCCTCTGTGGTAAGCACGAGCCCTACCTTGTGCCTAAAACCTCCCCTAAAACACCAGCACTCACTGCTCTTTACATTCGACAATTATTACATTGTCTATGGCATCAACATGCTGTTTTTATACTTGATTACCCTCAGTGTAATATAGTTTTTTAAAATTCATTTTAATTCCCTAATTACAGTATATGTATCCTCCTCAATTAGATTTTGAGACCCAAAACTGGGAGGAAGGAACATGATAAATACTAGCTTTGTATTCATTCATAGGGAATCCTTTTGGATACTTGTTTTTGAGTGAGTATTTATAATTGATAGGATAACAACCTATATTTATGCTATTGATGATTAATTCTATTGATAATTCTACTGATAATTAATCGAATATTGATTTTGATTAATTGGTGCATTATTAGAGTATCTTTTGACTCCTACTACAGACAATTTACTACCAACAAGCTAGCATATAAGTGATCTCTAGACCACAAAAGAATAGTTCTAACATGTAAGTCAAAAATCCATAGAAGAAAATGGATAAATTAAAGCCACTGTTGACTTACTAGCTCATCTTAATTATACTTTTTGTATTCTAGCCTACTTACTGCCAGAGAGAAAAGAAGTAAACAGAAAGAGAAAACAAAGAAGGGCAAGGAAAAAGAGAGCAGAGAAAGAGAAATGCAAGAGAATGGTATTTGAAAGCTACTATCTCAAAGCATCTAATATTCAAAACCAGATATATAGCCATTAAAAATATATCCTGGCCATGAGGTTTTAAATAAAACACCACAAAAAAAGACCCAAATATATACTCCATGGAAAAAGAAGAGGTTTTACTTTATGAAAATTAAGGTCTTTGCTTTGCAAAATACACTACTAAGAGAATGAAAAGACAAGCAAAGACTGGGAGAAGCCAGGAGCAGAACATATATCTAATAAAGGGCTTATATCCAAAATATACAAAGAACTCTTAAAATTCAACAAGAAGAGGGGCACCTGGGTGGTTCAATTGTTGAGCATCTACCTTTGGCTCTGGTACTGATCCCGGGGTCCTAGGATTGGGTTCCCTATCAGGCTTCTGCAGGGATCCTGCTGCTCCCCCTGCCTATGTCTCTGCCTTTCTCTGTGTCTCTCATGAGTAAATAAGATCTTTTAAAAAAATTCAACAAGAAGAAATAATCATTTTTTTTAAAAAGTGGGTGAAAGATCCAAATAGACCTTACCAAAGAAGATCTAGAGGTAGCAAAATAAACATATAAAATGATGTTTAACATTGTTGTCATCAGAGAATTACATATTAAAATAACAACAAGATATCACTGCACATGCGTTGGAAAGACAAAAATCCCAAGTAGTGACAAAATCAATACTGCCAAGAAGGTAAAGCAACACAACCTCATTCATTTCCAGTGGTAATTGAAAATGACACCCCCAGTGCAGGAGAAAATTTGCCAGTTTCTTACAAATCTAAATATCATTTTACCATATGATATAGTACACCGCTGCTTCTAAATTATTTAGCTTACTGATTTGATAAGTTTGTCTACCCTAAAACTTGCATGCTTTATTCATAATTGTCAAACACCGGAAGCAACCAAGACATCCTTCAGTAGGTGAACACATAAACTGTGCTACATTTATACGATGGAATATTATTCAGCCACAGAATAAATCAGCAATTCAGCCATGGAAAGCAATGGATGAATCTTAAATGTATATTTTTAAGTAAGAGAAGTCAGTCTGGGACGGCTCTATAATCTATAATTCTAATTATCTGACCTTATGAAAAGGCAAAATTATAAAAATTGCATAAAGATCAGTGATTGTCAGGAGTTTGGTGCAAAGGAGAAGGTTGAATAAATGAAGCACAGGGGATTTCTTAGGCGAAAGTATTCTAAATGACACAGTCATGGTAGACACATGAAATCCTGTGTCTATTAAAACCCATAGAAATTTAAAACACAAAAAATGAACCTTAATGGATGCAAATTTCAAAAAAATATTATTTAGGAGATTTGGAGATCCCAGGATGAAAGGTAGAATGCTATAAAAGAATCTCATGTATTACAAATACATGAAACAACTTTGAAAATGTTGGTGACCTGAGTAACTTTGGAAATGAGTGAAGTTTGTGAGACTTAAGTCAAGAGGCAGTATATGCTATCCCTGTGCTCTAGTTGATAACATTGTTTCCCATGGGTACACAGGTTAACAATTCGGTAACCACAGTGCATACTGGGATTGATTAATCAAGTCAATGAGTAAAGGTTGATTGAACCCAGGTTTCTTACTGCTATAGTGGTAGTTTGCAGGTAAGCAAGGGAAGGGGGCTGGAATGATCCATTTGGCAATGAATTAGACCTGAAGTCAACAAAAATAACACAGATTTAGTGTAATATAGACAGATATTACATATACAAATAAAAATATGTATAGAGTCGGTGGTTAGCATATATACATAAATATATTTTCTTGTGTTGCTAGTTAGGTGGACCTAGTATCCATGACATACAGCTATGTGCACAGTTGGCACCAAGATCTCAGTTTCTTTCTTTCTTTTTTTTTTTTTTTATTCATGACAGACACAGAGAGAGAGAGGGAGAAGCAGAGACACAGGCAGAGGGAGAAGCAGGCTCCATGCAGGGAGCCCGACGTGGGACTCGATCCTGGGTCTCCAAGATCAGGCCCTGGACTGAAGGCGGCACTAAACCGCTGAGCCACCTGGGCTGCCCATAGATCTCAGTTTCTAACACTGTTTTCTGATAACAGGAACCAGACTCCTTGAAGAATGGCTGACTCTAGCACGGGGGGCAGGAAATATACATGATGAGCCTAGGGCATTTTGTAAAACCAGAAATTAAGAAAATGCTCATGTCCCTGACCCCCACATACATACATAAATATGAGGTATATGAAAGGGACACAGAAAGCACCTGTCTTCCCAATGGCCAGAGCTGAAACAATTTGAACAACAAAATAAGAAAAGTAGTACTGGGTTATAACCCAGTATATAAAATGAATATTGATGAGTATATACAGATATAAATAAATGATTGAATGAATGAATGAGTGAATGAATAAATAGGAGAAAAGACAATTTTTTTTGCAGAAGAATTCTAAATAATTTGTGTAGATAATGTGCCCTTAAGGAAGTGGTGAATCACTCTACCCCTCACATGTCAGTTGCACATAGTGACTTCTTTCTAAAGAAGACATATGGAAAGGGGTTGGGGTGGAAAAGACTAACTTTTTATTGGAGAAACCTAATAAACACTAACTTAGCCAAAAACTTAAGTTCAACATGAGTAGTGATAAATCATATATCTTTCATAAGATGTGAAGACAGGGAACCTGGGTGGCTCAGTGGTTGAGCACCAGCCTTTGGCTCAGGTCATGGTCCCGTAGTCCTGGGATTGAATAATAATAATAATAAAAAAAATGAAAACAGTACTTCATTCCTGTGGCCCTCCTTGTAGAAGTCCATACCTAGTATAATTATGAGAAAGTCAAATTCCTATTGTGAGACAGTCTTTATTTATTTTTTAAAGATTTTCATGTATTTATTCATGACAGACAGAGAGGCAGAGACACAGGCAGGGGGAGAAGCAGGCTTCTGCTTGCAGCCCAATGTGGGACTCGATCCTAGGACCCTGGGATCACAACCTGAGCCAAAGGCAGACGCTCAATCACTGAACCACCCAGGCATCCCTGTGAGATAGTCTTTAAAATATCTGACCCTTACTCTCAAAAGTGTCAAGGTCATCAAAGACAAGAGAAGTCTGAGAAACTATCGCAGCCATGAGAAACCTAAGGGTACATGATGAATAGATATAATGTGAGATCCTAGATGAGATCCTGGAACATGAAAAGAAGCTTAGGTAAAAATTATGGAAATCTGATTAAGCTATATATTTTAGTTAGTAATAATAATATATCAATATTGGTTCAGCAATTAGAACAAACGTGTTATACTAATGTAAAATGTTACTAATAAAGGAAAATGGGTATGGAAATATAGGATCTCTCTGTGTTACCTTCACAATTTTCTGTAAATTTAAAATTGTCCTATAATTTTAAAAAGTATATTTAAAAATAATTTAAATCCTTACTCTTCAATGAAACCAAACCAAACCAAATTATTTGTCCCTTTAAATATGAGACAGGGGTCTAAGCCAAGTCATTGTAACAACAGGCTCTCTAATGCATATTAATCCCAAAAGAGAACCCTGTACAAGTAGTTCACCCCTAACCCAAACTAATTTCTTAAGAATCCAGAACAGGCTTTGTCTGAATGGCAATGCTGTGACAACCTTGGAATGTGGAAACATCTGGATGGTCATTTTCTGTCTTTTTCTATTCTGCCTCTAAAAATGTATGACTGATGATTTCAAGGCAAAATAGCATTAGGACATCTGAATAAAAACATATTAAATATACTAAAATGGAAGGGTTCTAGTTCTGATCGCAGAACACATTTGTCATCAACAGAGCATCAACAATACTTATTATTGAAACACAATCTTTAATGATACAAACCACCTTTGTAACTCAGGCCTATAGATATTTCTTCCATTAATGAAATCCTTTGAATGCCCTAAATAACTGAGTGTTCGGAAGCCAGCAACTCAAATTGAAGTTAGAAGTGTTGTTTGTACAGGTGGTTTGCCTACTGGGAGCTGAAATTCTTACTTCTGTTGTCCATATCAATTATTCTGAGACTTTGTCTGTTTAGCATCTGCCAGTTTTGTAACAACAGAAGACTCTTTAAAAATTGCTGACATAACATTTATCAAATTATCCTAAGAGTGACATTCTGATTTCAAATAAAAAGAATCAAGAGTAGAAGGAAATGCTTGGATATTTAATATTTAGTGAGTTGGAGGATTCTCTCATATTTAAACATTTTAAATGTGTCAATTAAAATTATTTGTGGTATGCTGTCTCCAAATAATCCTTTCTGAAACACTTTAGTTTCTTTATAAGTAATAGTATTTTAAAGCACTTATCTCCGGATTTAGAATTTTTTGATTTTGCTTTTGATTTGTGAAATTTTGAATCTTGAATTCAAACCAATAGAAAAAAAATATGATGTTTGAAATGTATGTTTATTGCTTAATTTTTAAGTATTATTGGAAAATTAGGTTATGTACACACAGAAACACATATATAAGGCTGATAATTGCAAAAACTTCCTGAATTCTTCTTACAAAGAGACTCTCTGAATTTTGGCTTTATGGATAAAATTAATCAAAACCCGGGAAATTAGCAAAAGCCTGTCATTTGACCATGGCTTTTTTTTTTTAACCGGCCCTTGGATTGCCAAACAGCTGAATGCCCACTGTGGTGTCCTTTCTCATAACTCTAAACTTGCTCATGATCAATGATAATCATGATCACATCTAATTACTAGTAGTGATATTAATATTTTATTATGTTATTTTAAAAAATATTTTATTTATTTGAGAGAAAGAACAAGCATGAGCACACAAGGGAGAGGGAGAAGCAGTCTTCCCACTGAGCAGAGAGTCTGACATAGGTCTTGATCACAGGATCCTGAGATCATGACCTGAACTGAAAAAAGACACTTAACTGACTGAGCCACTCAGGTACCCCAATATTTAATTATGTTATTTGGGTTTATTATTAGTAATTTATATGTATTTTCAAATACTGAAAGCATTCTTGGTATAACTTGAAACCAAAATCTCATTTTGCATTTTCTATGTTAAAATTCACTCATTTGGGGATGCCTGGGTGGCTCAGCGGTTAAGCGTCTGCCTTCTCCCCAGGGAGTGATCCTGGAGTACCGGGATGGAGTCCTGCATCGGGTTCCCTGCATGGAGTCTGCTTCTCCCTCTGCTTGTGTCTCTGCCTCTCTCTGTCTCTCTCTCATGAATAAATACATAAAATATTTTTTAAAAAACTCAGTCATTTTAATTACATATGCATTATTTTATGAAAGGAAAAAATATTGTCATATTTGATGATGACTGGGATGCTGTGAATTTTGTTTTAAAATATTTAAGAGCTTTAAAATAGATGATTAGAAAAGCATTTTAGTAATGTAATGACAATATATTAGCTAAAAAAATTAGGGAGATTATCTCAACCTTTTGAGATGTAAAATGTTTTTAATATAAATGATATAGTACCAAATATGTTTTATCATAATCCAAAATCTTTAGAACCATTTGGCATATTAGCATTACCAAAAATAATGGAAAAAACCTTCAAAGTATCCTTTAATGCTTTGTCATTTAATACTTTTCAGGTCATGATTCTCTCAAGAACAATCTTATTTTCGAATTCTTCACCTATTGTGAGGGTTAACTTAAAGAAAGCTATCAATTTTTAAGGCTCAAAAATTCATGAAGAGGAAAAAATTCAAAATCACAAATAATAAATATTGATTTTTAACATCAACCATTTTGCATTTGGTCAAAAATGTGGCTTTGGAGCACATCCATAAATAATGTTAGGTACTGCCCTAAGTGTTTTATACTTATTACAAATTCTCAAATAGTTCTGTATTACAGATGATCTAAATGTAGGTCATAGGAGTATAAGGTTGCCCCAGAATGGATTAAAAGTATTGTCAGTATTATTAATGGTGAGCTCAAAACCTCAGAATCAACACAAAACGGATCAATTCAGATATTTAAAAAGATAATTTACAAAGGACAGGAATGTCTGCAGAAGTACATGAAAGGTTGAAAATATTAACAGTATTTCCAACTGCTCAATTACTTGGGGGTTTGAGGTAGAGTGAGGATTGCTAAACTAGGGAGGCATAAAAATAGGAGAGGCCAGAGGCAAAAGAAGGCAGAGGCCATTACCCACACAAGTGCTGAGTCTGAAGAGTGATAGATCTACTTGTGATTCTACTGGCAAGTCTCTGAGTCACTTACCTGACTCTGGGCTCATGATGGTCAGCATTTACCTTCACGGGTACCAGCTTCCATCTCAGTCACATATCTCCACTGGAGGAACTTCTACCTTCCCCTACTAATTAAACAAAAAAAGAAAAAAGAAAAAAGAAAAAAAAGAAAGAAAGAAAGAAAGAAAGAAAGAAAGAAAGAAAGAAAGGAAGGAAGGAAGAAAGGAAGAAAGGAAGGAAGGAAGGAAGAAAGGAAGAAAGGAAGGAAGAGAGGAAGGAAGGGAGGAAGGAAGGAAAAAAGAAAAAGAAGATGAGCTCCAAAAGTAAATATTCAGAATGACCACATGGAGGAAGATAAGGACAGGTGAATACAACGACCTTTGGGTGCTCCAGCCAGGCATACGTCCCCTCTGCCAGGGGGGAGGTGACCTGGTCACCAGGTCAAAAAGTTTGCACTGCAGGTGAACCCACAGAGGACTTATAAATCCATTTTTTAAATGGAGAGCTCAAAATACTGCATTTTTCATTTCCTGGAAGCTGGAGGCTTCAGAATGCTGTCTCATTGGATTGGCAGCTGAGTTGATCTGGAAAGAATAGTCAAAGTGCAGAGTTGCACTGGTACAAAAAAGTAGCAAACCAATATCACACAGTATAGAAGGAGAATCCTCTCGCCTAATTCTTATTCTGAAACCATGCTCACAGAGCAAGCTAATGAATACCACGTAGCTTCCCCAAAGGAGTATCAGCAGGGAGAGAATGTTCTGGCCAGAAGACTCAAGTGCCTGGTCCCCTCATTGTAAATTAATAAATCAGGGCTTTGATTTTTAAAATCAGTCTCTTGAGCTTATTTAATATCACTAGGCCCCTTAGCAATAGACAACTAGATTTCAGAGTCTGGAAAGGCTGAGGGCCAGATTTAGAGCCAGGCAAATCTACCAAGGTAATGAGACTCTAAGAGGTCTGTTGGAAGGCAGCCTGCTGGCATTCCCTAGCAACACTCCTTCCTCATGGTTTGAGCCAAGTCTGATCATTTTTCCAAGGTGAACTCTGCAATGGGTACTTTGTAGTAACAGAAAATTAAAATAATACTGTTCATTTGTGCAGCTTGCTGTGGTTTCTGATATATTTTCATTGAATGATCACATTTATAGAGCAGTTTTTTTGGCCTATTTATTATTCCACTCATTTTACAGATGAAGAAAACTCAAGTGGATGTCAGGTGCCCCCACATTTGCTCCCACAGTAGATTTTTTTTTTCCTTCAAAAATGCAAATCTCTGGAAGGAAGCATGAGCAGGGGGTGTTCCTGATGCTGTTTGTGGCGCTGAAGGTTGGCTACACAGGTGTGTTCAGTTTGTGAAATTCATCAAACTATACATTTGATTTACATTTTTGTATTGACAATTACACTTCAAAAAAAGTTAGTGAATGTTTAACAATGGTTAGAAAAAGAAAAAAATACCAATATTTCTGTTTTTTTTTCTTTTTTATTTATCTTTAAAGTTATTTGAATTGTTAGGCTTAGTAATCAATAAGCTTACCAGCACATTTTCAGCTAACAGTTGATCTAAGTCAGTAATCCCTTCCTTCTAAGTAAGTTTTAAAACTCTTTATAATGGTACCACCCAATTATGGGTTCTTGGCTAAAGATTAATAATGATGAGTGGAAAACGAATAGGGTATTGGATCAATTAGTACATATTTGAAGAACCTGACAAACCTTTTGAATAAACAAGGACGATAAATCGCATTAAAATTCTCAGGATTCCATTGGATTGGACAAATTGTATCTAGAAGTGATAAATGAATTATCCACAGAAATATTTTCACGAGTTAGATGACCTTGCCGATTAAGGGTTGTATGTGGGGATGAGTAAGGAGATGGGGAGAGTGAGATAGAGCAGTTAATTGAATACATATGTGATGGAATTAGCCTAGAAGGGAAATACATAGGATTTATGGGAAGATCAATTCACATGCCCACTTCCCACGTTTGAGGTATCTCACAAAGGAAAATTAGAAATCCTGTGTTTCCATTTCATTTGCAAAGACTAGTCTGGAAACACCCTACATGGAGAGGTGATTTGGCCTCAGATATTGGAAACTATAAATGTGTCAGATGGGTCTTTTTAAAATCACCAATGAATACCAGGCTCTGGATGTGGGAGAAAGTAGGACTCCATCAGGAAGTTGGGGACTGTTCACCACAAACACACAAAGGATTACTAAATCTGCTCTAAAAATTAAATGAAGTCTTAGAAAATAAAATAAATAAGTAAAAACAAATTGCATTTTTTTTTTAAAAAATCAGGGCGTAGGAAGGCTTCTCTGAGAAAGTTACATTTTGGATAATATAAAATAAGTAGGACTTAGCAGTTGAATAAAGGGTGAGGCCCTATCTCACTCCAGGAAGTCAGATGTGGAGCTGCCCCAAAAGCAAGTTCCTTTTTTACAGATAAAACCTTGGTTACAAAGAAGCAAGTTGTGAATAAGGCTCTCTATGAGAAACAGCCCCTTATAAAAATACCTAATTCTTTGGATACTTTTCCCCTTGGTGGCTGTCAGATAAAAGAAGTTTTAAAAACTGGTTTTTCCCTGATCTTACATTTAGAGTTTCAGCCACACACACCTTTGCAGCCATCCTGCAAACCTGATCTCCTTCTAAGAATCTCCAGGAAATAAGTGATTTTTCCAGCGTGGTGACAACTCTGCGCTTGAAGAAAACAATACCATCAGAAGCTAACCAAATGAATTCTGTGGCCCGTCAAGAAACCTAGTTAGGAGAGCCCATTGAATCCACCTAGTATACGACCCCAGGTTCTTGATTCTTTGATGTATTTTTCTAACAATCTTCATAGGAAGTTTGTTTGGCCTGGGCTTGGCAAGGCTGACATAAAATGTATTTTTTGTTTGTTGTTTTTGCTTCCTCTTCATCTATCTGATAACCCCAAGTGATTAAAATCAAGTCACATTCCTCCTCCTCTTATATTTTAATAGTATGAAAGCAGTGAAAATGCATAAACAAGAGACTCATGGACACTAGTTTCTAGACCAGAACCTTGCACTCGGTATTCTTATCCTTCTGTTCAAACTCTCAGGCCCTATTCTGAGTCATTACATCAATCAGTAAAGACTAATCTGTTTATATTAGTACTTGGAAAAAAATGTGGAGAAGAAAAGAGACAGGATAATAAAATTATGTGACCTAATATTTGTTATTCCAGTGACACCCACCAAAAGAAAATATAATCCTGAAAAAGGAGAGTATAGCAAAGACATTCAACACTAGCAACAGAATAAGGAATCCCAAAATAGAGAGGAATAGTTTCTAAGTGGGTCACTTAAGAAGGATTTTAAAAAAACAAAACAAAACAAAAAACAAAAAACAAAAACAAAAAAAACCTCAATCCTCCCAAATGTACAATAGAAAAGGATGACCTTTGGATTACCTGGATTTATATTTCTTTGGTTATCTTACATGTCCCTTTCCCCAATTCTCTATCTGAAAAATGATCTTCATCAACCCTAATCACTTTGGAAGTGTTTCATTGTTCATTTGTCATTGTTACAATTTTGGGACTGGAAAAGATAGAACAATTCTTTTGTGTATAATATACTCAGAATTGAAGACTATTAGTAAATACAAATTACCTTGTATGCTTTGTATGCCAGGATACTGTGTATATCAAAAGTTTCTTAGAATGATGTTATAAATTTTACGATTATCTCATCAACAGGCAGAATTTATTTCCTCACTAAATCGGGGCTGGGTTGCTCTTGTTAACACACAGTGGAGGAAATTATGGAGTGCTAATTCTTAGTCCATGCCTCAGGAAATTTTGCATGTTTTCACTCACTGTTTTGGATTCCCTCCACCATCGTGTGGACAGGCCCAAGGTCATCTGCTTGAGGATGAGAGGCCCAAAGCCCAGCCATTCCTGCTGCCCCAGCCAACAGCCAGCTAAATAAGGGATATGTGAAAAAGATCATTCTACACCAGCCATTCTACAAGTTAATTTTAAATACATGAACGAGCCTAGGCCAGAGAACCACCCTTGCCCAGTTGACCCACAGACTCCAGAGAAATAATAAATCCTGTTGTTTTAAACAAAAGAGTTTTGTGTTTCTTCTACTGCAAGAGATAACTAATATAGAAATTGGTACATAGAGGTCAGTTGCTTTTGACTTAAACTATGATACTCTGGTTCAAAAGCAAAGTAATAAGCAGATAATGGAAACAAGGTGAGCAAGTATTTAGTAGAGGCTAGAAAATGGTGAGAGATTGCTACTGGAGGCTGGGAAAACGGAGCCCCATTATTAAATAAGAAAACAATTGGCAAGTCTATACCGATAGATATGTTCTTAATAAATTGTCAAGCTTTAGCAAAACGCTTTCCAGACAAAATGTTGAAAGTGTCAGTTGGCTTCTTTTAGCTGTATATGATAGAATAGTGCAGGAACAATATGAGTTAGAGCAGGGGTCCCCAAACTTTTTCTGTTAAGGGCCAGATAGTATTTTTGGCGATGTGATTATGCAGTGTCTATCTCAACTTTTCAACTCTTCTATTATTGTGCAAAGAACAGCCAGAGCCAATATGTAAATGAGTGAATAAGGCTATGTTTCAAAAAATTTATTTATGGATACTGAAATGTGAATATAATATGATTTGCATGTATCACAAAATATTTTTCTTCTTTTAACTTTTTTAAAAACATAAAAAAAAAAAAAAAGTAAAAATAGTCTTGGCTCTCAGACTTACAGTCGTAGCTCCATACAAAAATAAGAGGTGGGCTGGATTTGGCCTCTGGTCTTAGTATGCCAACCTCTGAAGTAGAGAAAGAACTGGCCAGTTTTCAAGAAATTTGAGGGATATAAAAAAACAAAAAACAAAACTGTTTCTCATCTTCTGTTTTCCCCACTAGTAAGAGTCCCAACATAAAATAACTTCTAAGGACAAAGTCAAATTGAGTGTATTATTATAAGACGCTTTATTACCCTGGATTCCCTTTCAGCTATATAAAAGGGTTTCTAAGAAACGTAAGGGTCTTATCCAGTAACCTTCTGACACGGCCAAAACAGCTGTGAGTGAATCTACAGAGAGATGAGTGTCTCCCGAAAAATTGTGTATTTGGCCATTAGAATGGACTTGTGTCAGATTCAGAGGAAGCCTACGAGTTTTTAAAGTTGTACTTTCAAAAGAGCTTCATTCTCTTGAATCCTGCTCAGCTAGCAGATGAGTAAACCTAACCTAGCAGGGGAGAGAACAAGGCACCCCAATCGACATCCAGCAAAGTCCTAGAAGCAGAACTGCCAAGAAGTCTAATAGAAAATCACAGATGAAGAGGGGGCCAGGCCTAGACTGAACAGCCTGCTTGTGGTAGACTCATGGGCAATAATACCTACCTACCTCTTAGGCCACTACACTGCGGAACAATGTTTTTGTACAGTAACAGGTAGCTGATACAGAATGTCCCATTATTCATTCGTGCATATCAGCATTTAGATTGTGGGGGGAGCTTAAGTTGGTAAAGCAAAAACTATAATGAAATGTTTCTTGTGGCATAACATATTTAGAATTGAAGAATAATAGTGAATACTAATCAAATTTGCATATGTTGTGTATAATATTTAATTTCTGCTCCTTAAAATGAAGGGATAGCTTTATTTTTACTAGCTATAGGTAAGCAGTATGTTTGACTAGATTCTTAAAAAGTTAGTCCAGTGGAGTCAGTAAGGCTTATCAGGGAAACTAGGCCAAGTGTACAGTGTATAGTTTTCCAGCTCGTGAAACTTTCATTCCTATTGAAAAAAAAAAAAAGAATATATATGTATTTTCATTATTGAATTATAACTCTCCAAGTGCCTTTGAATGTTAATGCCAATATGTTTTGCTTAATTATATATTCTCACCCTGAAATATAGAGGCAAGAAAGAAAGAAAGAAGGAAGAAAGAAAGAAAGAAAGAAAGAAAGAAAGAAAGAAAGAAGAAAAAAAAAAAGAAACCAAGTGTAACCATTTTGATGTTTAAGAGTAGGTAAGCCACCCATTGAAAGAAAAGTCCTTTCTCTGAGGAGGGTAAACTTAATGTTCACTCTGGATAATTTCAGCAGCTCTGGAGGGATATGGCTCACAGAATTTTCACACACATTGTAAAAAGCAACATTTTCAGACACTATAAATTTTGTAGTTCAACGTGTGAAAAGAAAATCAGGATTGACTCAACAGCAGGTCAATTAAACAATCCCTAATTGAACTTGAATCCTTTTTTTAGGCTTATTTTCTTTGCTGATGGGAGAGAAAGAGGGAAGCTTATATTCCATTTGCTCATAAAATACCCAAGAATATCATTGTCTATACCTGTGGGTCCTTTAAAATCACTGTCAACATCAAGAAGAGGGAGTGGAACTTTCTTAGATATTTGGTTAGCCTGTGGGTTTCTGTAATATCTAAACTGTTTCTCTAAAATAAGTAGAACCAATGAAAAGGAAAAGGAATTTGTTTTAAATGATCAAACTGGAAAAAGTGACCAGAAAACCCCTCTGGTCATTTTCTTTTTTTATTCTACGTTCTTCTAACCATCTTTTATAGGCCACTTGAGAGGCGAAAGAAAGGATGTTAGGGCCCTGGAGATATTGTAGCTGCATTAGCAAAATACCAGAACACATGTAAAAGGCTTGTAAAGCATTTGGCACCACAAATCTGACATATAAACTGTGCTACAATTGTCTTCATTTCCTCTTGTCTGTGACTCATTCTTGGTTTCTTATTCTGATGATAGAAATGATGACCCAAAGGAAAATTAGAAAACATTTTAACTTGGAAAGTTTTTGCACTTCAAAATAATTGTACTGGGTGAAATTTAAAAATGAGAATGTAAGCATGCTGTATCTTCACTGACACTACTGAATACAGTGTTTTATGGTGGCTTCTAAATCACCTCATACCTTGGTTCTCATACCTTGATTGTGATTTTCCATATTACGGAGTAATCCTTTCTGCAAAATGGAGAATAACATGCAATAGATTTTAAAAGATATTAGGTTCAAGGGAAATCCAGCTTTGGTATTGTAAGGAATGTGGAAGTATTGGCTGTGATTATTGAGTGTTAATGGCTACTAGAAAGTTTATTGCTTGATTTATGTTCTATGTGAATGAGATTAAACTTGATTATTATGAATGTCAAGTATATTCTGGTACACCCAGTGTTTCTCAGCATTAAAGAACTATATTGAAAAAAAAATACATCACATGAAATTGTGAGGAGCCATTAAAAAGGAAAAGAGTAACTATAGTTGATTCCAAACCATTCTGAGAAATTAGAATGGAATGTAAGAAACTAAGAGAATAACCAGGAAAAAAAAAAATTGAGGTATGCATTTTGCTTTTGCAAAATGGAAAGTTAATTAAAAAATCAGACTCAGAACATCATATCATGGGCTATTATACTGTTATCCTCAAAAGTACTCTATGGTTTACTTTCCCCCAGTGCTACTTGTGCAAGTATTTGAATATCAATCAACTCAGTTCTAAAATATTGAGTAGATCAGTTTCTATAAATCTGTAGTTTACTATTATTCAGCTGTATGTGACAACTGAGAAATAATCATTTGTTGGAGAAAATTTTATGACTACTGGAGGATTAAACAAAGTGATTGCCAAACTTAATGTATTTTATACATCACAAAATAAACCGAGTTGTATTTTTCCACAATTATTCTTGGAAATTACTTTTTAATATCCTTTCAAATCTCTTCAATTCCTTTTTTTTTTTAATGTCTTCAATTCCTAAATTCTTTAACATTTTTTTTTTTTTTTGTAAGTAAAAGAGTACCACTCAGGAAAGACATACCAGGCTAAAATGGCTCATACTGTTGCTAGTTTCTAGAAATTTCCAGATATTTATATTTACATAATATTTCTATATTTGTGTAAATATATTACAAATAGTTAGAGATTTTCAGATATTTAGATACATATTTAGATATTTATAGAAATCATTGGAAATAGTAATAAAAAGTAATCAAATAAATTTAATACAGATATAGTAATTATAAGTATTAAATACTGCAGATAAGCCTTTTACCAGTCATTTTATGTTTTTGATTATTTTTAAGGTTTTATTTATTTATTCATGAGAGACAGAGAGAGAGAGAGAAAGAGAGAGAAGCAGAGACATAGGCAGAGGGAGAAGCAGGCTCCATGCAGGGACCCCACATGTGACTCGGTCCCGGGTCTCCAGGATCATGCCCTGGGCTGAAAGTGGTGCTAAACCACTGCAACACCAGGGCTGCCCATGTTTTTGAAATTCATAAAGAAGATTATATATATATATATATAATATATATTATATATATATATATATATATATATAGAGAGAGAGAGAGAGAGAGAGAGAGAAAGCATGCATGTGGGGGGTTGGGGAAGGCCAAGGGGCAGAGGGAGAGAGAGAGAATCTTAAGCAGGCTCCACCCAGTGCTGAGACCAAAGCAAGGTTCCATCCCATGACCCTGAGATCATGACCTGTGACAAAAATCAAGAGTTCAAGGTCATCCAGGTGCTCCTCTTATGTTATTTGAAAAGCAATATAGTAAAAAAGGTGGTGAAGTTCACAAATATATGTAGCTATTTGTGGTGTGGGATAAAATTTATAATTATCACATGTGCATATTTAAAAATTGTCATGTCCCAAACATTTTAAAAGTAAACTAAGACAAGACACATTAAGAAATTTGTTGTAGGGGATCTCTGGGTGGCTCAGCGGTTTGATGCCTGCCTTAGCCCAGGGCGTGATCCTGGGGTCCTGGGATCAAGTCCCACATGGGCTCCTTGCATGGAGTCTGCTTCTCCCTCTACCTATGTCCTTGCCTCTCTCTCTCTCTCTCTCTCTCTCCCGCTCTAATGAATAAATGAATAAAATCTTAAAAAAAAAATAAATTTGTTGTATATTCTAAAAAGAAGTTGTAGAGATCACAATGGTCTATGCCAAAGACCAAGGTCAAAATTTGAATAGGTTAATTCATACAATGCAAGGATAAGAAATTTTGTAATTCAATGCATTATTTTATATAACAGATGACTTAAAAATTTGTAAAATAAATTAATGCTTTTAAATTTTTATTCTTAGTTTTTGTTTTGGAGAAATGAATAATGTTTATAGCTTGATTTTGGAATAAACAGTATTGTTAAAATGCTTTAGTGATTATGGCTACAATATTGTAAAGTAGAATATGGTGGGAATTAAATTTAGAGGATAGTGTTGAAATGAAAAACGACCTTGATATTCCAGGAAGTAGACAGACATTATGGAAAATGCAACTTTTTTAGTCGAGAAAAGTGAATTCCAGAAATAAAGATGAGGGAAAGTTGGACTCATCTGAGGGTAGTGTAAAAATTATCTTAGGGACAAAAGGTTAGCTAAACTAATATGAGTCATTGTGATGTTTTTATCACAAAAATAGAATTTAAAGGCTTGGCATTTAGTCTTGCATTATCCCCCTAAGTAAATGTTACTTTTTATTTTTTGGTCATTACTTTGAAAATCTGGTAAGAGTTAAGATCTTCTTCTCTAAAATGTTTACATAAATACATCGTTTAGCTAATACATCCTAGGAGGCTATGGCTGAAGATGAAAGCTCCTGCTTTTTTGCCTTAACATCCACTGGAGAGTCAGGTGCCTTGTCTCCCAACCAGACACATTAGTTCTGTCCTGGCACTGACAACCAGAAAGCAAGGAAGCCAATACAGACTTTTCTAAACTGACAAAAATTCCCTTTACTTAAACAATTAGTATGATTACTAATTATATTCTCAAATAGATTTTTGGAAAATACAATATTTAAGACAGATTTTAAAAAACTAAAATACAATTACTTAGACATCTCAACCCTGGGATAAACTCAATGTCAAGATTAGCAATTCTCTCTCTCTCTCTCTCTTTTTAAAATATTTTATTTATTTATTCATGAGAAACACACACACACACACAGAGGCAGAGACATAGGCAGAGGGAGAAACAGGGTCCATGCAGGGAGCCCGATGTAGGACTCGATCCCAGGACTCTGGGATTACACCCTGAGCCAAAGGCAGACGCTCAACTGTTGAGTCACCCAGGCATCCCCAATTCTCTCTTTAAAAAAAATCTATCTATATATATATAGAGAGAGATATTTATGTTTTAAGCAGTAACTTCTGGTACCCTTCCCTCAGTTTTACTTTATTACTTTTTTCCGGCCAAACTAAAGACTTGGAGAACAGGAATTGTGTATTAACTGCTATAACCCCAGCAACCAAAGCAACTGAACAAAGGTGTCTAAGAAGTGTCTGTCACCTTCAGATGTATGCGTGGTTGTGAACAGCAACTCTGACACCATCATGGAGGCTTGTTGCCTTGGCTTTCAGAGCCCTCACTTGGTATGTGTTGAGTCTAAGACTGCAAAGAGAGCTGTCTTCCTCCATTTTGCTGTTTTTTGTTTTTGTTTTTTTTTTCCTGGAGATTGGCTCCCATTAGTCACAAAAAGACAACAGTACTCATGCTTCATGGTCCTGTAAGGAACTGCCTTCCCAGAGTCCACTTTGTAATCTCCCTGTGGTTCCCTGAGCCCCTTATCATCCATAGAGCAAGCTTAAGTCAGTATCAAGTACACATTCAATTGTCTTTGATAAGCTGAGTTGTCCTGTCCCTCTGTTAATAGAACCATTAGAGTAAAACAGTCTGTCACTCATATTGTATTATAATATATTTAAAATAATGCATGTATGTAGAATAAACTCTGTACAGTAAGAAAACCATAATGCGATCTAAAAAGAGTGTAACCATGTGCCAAGCAATGAGCTTAGTTAGCACTTTAGACCACTGTCCTATTTTAATCCACTCAATAACCCTTTGAAGTTACATAGGTTAAAGAACTTTCTTAAAAATCATACATGCAACTAATGGAAGAGGGGCTCTCTGAACCATCTATTTTACTGGAAAGTCCCTAATTTTAATTGTTATGATATATGCCCTTAGGATAAAAAAGTATCAGAGAGAATCAGGAAGAAATCTTTTACCCTGTTTAGTAAGAATTCCATTCAAATAAGGCTCAGCTTCAGATTCTAAAATTTGCACAAGATGAAAATACTTTTGAGAAGGCCACAATGAAAGCATCAAAGTATACCGAAGCATTTGAAAACATGCTTTTGAGGGCAGATGGATGAAGGGCTATGTAGAATTTTGAGAACAAAATGTTAGTTTTTTTAATGTATTTATTTGAATAAATAGAAGAGTAATGCTTGAATATTACTCTTCACTTTTTGTATTCCCAGAGTATCTCTTTTTTAAGAATTTTTAATGATTGAGCCTAATCTTGAGTGGTTCAACTGATTATAACTTATTTGTGAGGACTCTGGCAGTATCAACTGGAGGAGAGACTTGAAACTTTAAAAAAAAAAAAAAGAACACAGTAAAATGGTTGGTACTCCCATGTCTTTATAATTAAAGAGCCGGTCTGAAATAATACCCTTAAGTGAGTATTTTGTTCACTGTCTCAAACATTCTCACATTTTCTGACCTCTACTCTTGTGTCCCACTTTCTCCCATTATATTTACCAGCCAGTATTCCCCAGCAATTACTTAGACATCTCAACCCTTGGCACCCACCACCTCTAACATCAAACACATGTTCACTTAGGCATTTGATGTTAATGCCTCATTCTTCTTTCTTACAAAACTTATCCTAAAAAAAATGAAAGCACATGACAGAAAATAGCCTAAATTCTTACCCTCAGGAGTTTTTGCAATTTAATTTAGGTCAAAGCAATAATTAAAAAAATTAAACTCTATAATTTTACTGCCCCAAACCTCTCCCTGTGGACAGTAGAGATATTTGAGAGACAAAAGCATATCGTACTACACATTACTATGTTTTTTTTTCTTTTTTGTCCGCAAAAATGTCCCTCATTCTTCAACTTTTAGTGTGTTTTATTTGCATCTTAAATTTGAACAGAATAGTCATTGGCATAAAATGGCTCAAATAATTATGACTAGTTACAGACTATGTGAAAAGTGAGCATCTCTCTCTGATCATAAGGCAAGAGGAAATTACTTAAATAATGTCACACTGCATTTAAAAGACTAATAGAGGGCTTATGAGGCACCAGAAGGATGAGGCACAGGAAGGATGCTGAGGTCCCCTGGACTTTTTATCTTAGAAAAATAAAAGTCCGCTATATATGCAAACAAGAACTACCAATTTGGCAAGTTTGTGTTTTTTTTTTTCCGGTTTAGATATAAGAAATTCATTTTTGTCTAGAGTGGATCCTTTACAGCTCGGAAAGATTTTTAAGAAAAATTAGCTACCAAACTCGAAATTAGGTTACATTTAATATTCTAGAAAGTTTTACTTCAACTTTCAGGTTTCAAAGGGGTATTTATTTAATTTCACATCTTTGCTAAATTTAACTTTCCAGTAATTTTGGAATGTTTCAGTTATGCCTTTGTTATGGGCTAAATTACGTCCCCTCAGAATTTGTATGTGAAAGTCCTAACCCCCAGTACCTCAGAATGTGAGATATTGTGGAGACAGGCCCTTTAAAGAGGCAATTAAGTTAATGATTTTTAAAAGAGTTTATTTATTTATTTATTTATTTATTTATTTATTTATTTATTTGAGAGAGAGAGAGAGAACATGAGAGAGAGAGAGAAACAGGTGGGAGGGGGAAGGAGAAGCAGACTCCCCGCTGGGAAGGAATCACTACTTGGGACTTGATCCCAGGACCTTCGGGTCACGACTTGAGCGGAAGGGAGATGCTTAACTTACTGAGCCACCAAGTGCCCAAGGCAATTAAGTTAAGAAGGGGTCGTTTGGGTGGATGGACCCTTACCCAATATGATCAACATCCTTATAAGAAGAGATTAGGACACATATAAGGAAGATGAGGGAAGACTATGTGAGGACACAAAGAGAAGGTGGCCATCAGCGACTCTAGGAGAGAAGCATCCTTCTTTTTTAATCAAACTTACCAACAACCATAATTAATCTTGGACTTCTAGCTTCCAGAACTGTTGAGAAAATAATTTCTCTTTTTTAAGCCACCTAGTCTGTGATACTTGGTTATGGCAGCTCTAGCAGATGAACACAACCTTAGAGTCCAAAAGTAGTTTAAAATATACACTCTAACTTACTATGTTCTTCGTTTAAAAGCACAAAGTACTAAGTCTTTAATTTCTAGAGATTTAAATAATTTCAGATTGATTACATCAGCTACAGATCAAATGACCCTATAATGACGTCATGCAAACTATCTGAAATATAAGGAAATACTTATAAAAGGAATTGACTTATGATTTTGGTCAGAGATTCAAATTCTCCATGTTTGAGACCATTGCAATTTCTCATCCATGGTTTCGTAAAAAGGCCTCTAAATACGTGTGCTTGGTAGCATTGAACGTGGTTTCAGTTCACAGTGGTCTGGCCATCTCCTTCATGATGTGGGAGGGTGTAACTCTGCCCTTGTTTTCTAGATTTATGAAGTCCGGAGGCAGAATAGCTGTAGAGAAAAGGGAGAAGAGATGGCCAGGGGAAGATCACCTGGGTCAAGGCAAAACCACTCAGGAAAGCAGAAATGTCTGTTCACAGTAGACAGATTGTCTTGTATGTTCCTGTGAAACCTATTGAATGAATACTCATTCTCGTGTCTTATTTTATTCATTTTCCCTAACATCTTGCATGCATCGGGACTACATAAACATTTAGTATGAACAAAAGGATAAATAGTGGATGGCTGCCATCATTTCCTTCCTACTTTCTTTTTCTTTCTTTTTCTTTCTTTTCTTTCTTTCTTTCTTTCTTTCTTTCTTTCTTTCTTTCTTTCTTTCTTTCTTTTTCTTTCTTCTTTTTCTTTCTTTTTCTCTTTTTTTTTCAAGAATAGATTAATAAGGAGTAAGAGGAGTAGAGAATTCTGTATGAGAATGTAGTGTTTGTCAAAACCTATATTGACAGTTTAGCTACTGTACTCCTTGCTATGTATCTTGAAATCTGACATGAAATATTTATTTTATTAAACAAAAAAATAACACAGTGAACATACTTTCCCGTAGATTTATACGATTTTGTGCATATTTATTTTTTAGATATTTTCTTGCAACATTATTTTCTGAAGACTGAATCTGCCCGATTTACTTTCAAGTGATTTATCATTATTATGAAATCTGAGGTCACGTTCAAAAAAGCTGTTGCCTGTGTTCTCCTCTAGGATTTTGATGGAATCTTGTCTCACATTTTGATCTTTCATCTATTTTGAGTTTATCTTTGTGTATGGTGAAAGAGAGTGGTCTACTTTCATTCTTCTGCACGTGGATGTCCAATTTTCCCAGCACCATTTATTGAAGAGACTGTCTTTTTTCCAGTGGATAGTCTTTCCTGCTTTGTCAAATGTTAGTTGACCATAAAGTTGAGGGTCCACTTCTGGATTCTCTATTCTGTTCCATGGATCTATGTGTCTGTTTTTGGGCTAGTACCACACTGTCTTGATGACCACAGCTTTGTAGTACAACCTGAAATCTGGCATTGTGATGCCCCCAGCTATGGTTTTCTTTTTTAAAATTCCCCTGGCTATTTGGGGTCTTTTCTGATTCCACACAAATCTTAAGATGATTTGTTCCAACTCTCTGAAGAAAGTCCATGGTATTTTGATAGGGATTGCATTAAATCTGTAAATTGCCCTGGGTAACATTGAAAGTTTCACATTAATTCTTCCAATCCATGAGCCTTGAATGCTTTTCCATCTCTTTGTGTCTTCCTCAATTTCTTTCAGAAGTGTTCTGTAGTTTTTAGGGTATAGATCCTTTACCTCTTTGGTTAGGTTTATTCCTAGGTATCTTATGCTTGGGTGCAATTGTAAATGGGATTGGCTCCTTAATTTCTCTTTCTTCAGTCTCAATTGATTATCTGAGGAAAAAAATGAGTAACATTCTACTTTTTATTAAAAAGAAAATACTGAAAAAGAAAAAAAATAAAAATAAAAATAAAAATAAAAATAAAATACTGCTATATTATCAGATTGAATTAGAGCTTTTCTGTATATGGTACAAATCAACTTACAATATTGATTTTAGAATCACCTAATAGAGTGCTCACATAAATACATACTCTATGCACATGTGTGCAAATTACCTTTTTCATCTTTCCAAGAGTTAAAATTTTGATGTTTGACCTTGGTTGCTGAATTCAAAGAAATATGACTCGTAACAAGAATATAAAATACTCATATCATTTTCTTTTTTTCTTATTCTAGCTATTTTCATATTACCCATTTTACTTGATATAATGACCAACTGAGAATTCCAATGTGTTTCCCTCTCTCTTTCTCTCTCCTCTCTCTCTGTCTTTTTAGAATAGACTAAGTGACATAACAAATACATCTCCAAACCATATACTGGCTTCCACATAATAGAAATATACAGCTAGCAACCCCTGCTCCATAACATAAAAATAGTTTTATTTCTCCATATTCTTCCACATGGATGAAATACTTTTCTTCCGTCATGCTCCCCCTGCCCCCGCCCTAAAAGAAAAGAACATGAACTCATTCTCAGGTCTGGAAACCATGCAATCATCTCATCTGATAGTTTAATTTAAATCACAGTATTTATTTGCCATATTATAATTCAGCAAAAGTGATAAGTTTTGCCAGGACAGTTCATTGCTTTTTCTCTGGGAATAAAGAGCAGAAAACACATTCTTGATACCTGGATAAGAGAATAAATCTTTAAAATAATTTAACCAGCACAAACCAAGGAATAAAATGAATTTCCAGATCTCAAAATGGCATTATCCTCTAGGAATATGTGCTGGATTCCTATTAGTTTCATTCTTTGGGTGGTTTCTCAGAGTGATAGAGACTGATAATTACCACCTGTGACATGTAATGTGGGAACCAGTAACCACATACTCACACCACCTTGTGTGAACAACTTTAAATTCATAAACTTCGCTTTCACTTCCAAATTTTGCATCCTGATTCTCAAATACTCAAGGCTTAAAATGAGTAGACTAAATTTAAGCATATAACAGTGAATAGAGATTTCAGACCGAATTACTGTATTTCATCCTGAGGCCAAATAACAATAGTAATAGTAATAATGATAACACTATTGTCTCACAGTTCTGGAGACTACAAGTCCAAAATCAAGGTGTTGGCAGAGCCATGCTCTCCCCGAAGTGAAGAATCCTTTATCGTCTCTTCCTAGCTTGTGGCTTGCAATCATTGGCATTTGTCCGCTTGAGGCAACATCACTCCAATCTCTGCCTCTGTCAACACATGACCTTCTTCCCTGTGTCTCTCTGTATCCTCAAATCTCTTTCTCTTTATAAGGACACCAGTATTGGATTTAGGGCTCACCCTAATCCAGTAACCTCATTTTAACTTGATTACATCTTGCAAAGATCCTATTTGCAAGGTCACATTCACTGGGTATTAGGACTTCAACGTATGCTTTGGAGGGACACCATGTAACTCACCAAAGCATAATTATAATCATCAATTCCATTTCCATAGTGTTTCCTATGGGCCAGGCACTATTCTAAGCACTTTGTGCAGATTAGTTCATTTAACCATTTTGGTTCTATGAGGTAAATACTCTATGTAACAAAATAGAAAAGTAAAGCAGAGCAGAGATTTTTTTTTTTTTTTTTAATTCATGGCTGCTAATCCTGGATTCAAATCCTTGTTGAAGAGTTGATGCCTTTAAACACTATAGTCTACAGGCTCTTAAATAATATGTGACTCATGGGCAGCCCCGTTGGTGCAGTGGTTTAGTGCCGCCTGCAGCCCAGGGTTTGATCCTGGGGACCCTGGATCAAGTCCCACGTCAGGCTCCCTGCATGGAGCCTGCTTCTCCCTCTGCCTCTCCCTCTCTCTCTGTGTCTCTGTGAATAGATAAATAAAAAATAATAATAATCAGTGACTCATTCATTGAAGCAAACATTTTTGAGTATCTCTTTTGCAGTAGAAACTATATGTAATGCTAAAGCTAGAGGGATTTTGCTAAAAATCTAAGACCTCAAGGCATACACATTTATTTTAATATGAGCTCAGAGATGTGGTTCAGATCTGGATTGTCTGTCCTTTCTGTGTGAATCTGGACAAATTATTTACTTTTTTTGCCTCAGACTTACTGTGAAGGGTTGAAGATTTTATTTTTTTAAGGATTTATTTGAGAAAGAGAAAGAGAGAGAGAGAGAGAGAGAGAGAGAGAGAGAGATGTATGCATATGGGAGACAGAGAAGAGCAGAGGGAGAGGGAGAGAGAGAATCTCAACCAGATTCTACACTGAGTGTGAAGCTGGATCCCATGACCCTGAGATCATGATCTGAACCAAAATCACAAGTCCCATACTCACCTGACTAAGCCACCCAGGTGTACCAAAGGTTAAGGATTTTAAAAGTTAAATATGTGTAAATTGCTTAGAACAGTTTCTGACATTCTAATATTATGCTATTATTATCATTATCATTACTATCAACAATAAATTCTGAATTATCTATTTTATATAGGCAAACTATTAAAAAATACATTAAACTTATAAATAAAAAATAATTTTAACACATATTTCACTTCTACCTAAGCTTGATAAAGAATTATTTCCTTCAACATAGTTGTAAGCACCTAAAATTAGGACAATATTCTTCCCATTTCTGCTGTCTGATATAAGTTCTATTTCAAGAGTGAAGCAGAAGAAACCAGAAGATCAGCTATGTTTATAGTGACTAATGAGCGCCTACAGTTAAGTACTGTGACCGTCATCTCTTCATCTCTGCTACCATCTCGATAGTCCCCCAGTAGGCGTAAAATGTAATAAAGCTGCATCAACCCGTGGATGAGTGTAAACACAAGTTTGTAAACTGTAAGTTTGCCTGTTATAATAACTCATCTAGATGAGAGACAACAGTTTCTTCAAGTTCTACACTTCTATTTTTTTTAAGCCCTACACTTCTTTGATTTTCAGAATTACAGATACTTTCCTGATTACACTTATTGACATAGTATGCCATAGCATCATATATGTCCTCCCTACACTTTTTGTTCTTTCTAGGAAGCAAACATCTTGCATATATTTCTATTTGAAATTAAAAAGCAATAATTGAAGTGCATCTAGAATTATTTTTTTTCTGATATCTCACTTGTTTTTCTGTGTATAAAAAATAAATAACCTTGTGTCTTTGATTTCTACGTTTCAGAAAAATGGGTTATTTGCCCTCAAAGTTAACATGCTGATGACTTTCAGTTAGTAAAGTGGAAAACTTATGAATAAGATGGATTTGGGGACATGAAGCTAAGTTTGATTAAAAAGATAGGGCACCTAGGGGCTCAGTTGGTTAGGTGTCTGCCTTTGGCTAAGGTCATGATCCCGGGGTCTTGTGATTGAGCCTTGCACTGGACTCCCTGCTCAGTGGGGAGCCTGCTTCTCCCCTCCCCCTGCTTGTGTGCTCTCTCTCTGTCAAATAAATAAATAAAATCTTTAAATATTTTTTATTTTTATTTTATTTTTTTAATGTTTTTTAAAAGTTTGATTAAAAAAAAAACTTATGGGGCAGCCCCAGTGGCACAGCGGTTTAGCGCCGCCTGCAGCCCAGGGCCTGATCCTGGAGACCTGGGATCGAGTCCCATGTCAGGCTCCCTGAGTGGAGCCTGCTTCTCCCTCTGCCTGTGTCTCTGCCTCTCTCTTCTCTCTCTGTGTATCTCATGAATAAATAAATAAAATATTTAAAAAAAAGAAAAGAAAACTTATTTAGTATCTAGTATATTATCCCTGGCACACTCACTTCAAAGTGGATATAAAGATGAGTGGTTAACTTAGAAGAAATAAAAGCATAAACCTCTGTGTATTATCATATGTTTACAAAAACATATTTATAAAATAATATGTAAATACTGAGGTATGTTTGCATTATTATTTCCCAGTAATAACAGAATCAAAGAATGTTGAAAGAGGAAATTTAAAAATCAACCTTGTTTTTTTTTTTAAGAAAACATTCATACATAGACCTGCATGCCTTGTAGCAGAGAATAGAATTTTGTAAAATTGTGATTATTCATTCCATACACCTACTATGGTGAATCTGTATGAAGGGTGAAATCTCCCCTCCTTGGAAAAGATCAGTTTTCTTTGTTCTGCTACTTTGAGCCTCAGCTTAGGTCTAAAGTACAGTATTTTTGGGGGGAAAAATGAGAGAACACTTCTGTTTCTGCCTTTAAATAAGAAAACAGATTATCAGGCAGTAATTTCTACTAGTGTTATATTATTTCCTCAAATATATTGTCCTTTGCCTTTTCTTTCCGTTCAAAAACAGAAGCCTGGGGACAAGAGCAAAATCTTAGAGTAAGAGAGGAAAAATTTGCCTGTCTTAATAAATATACCAGGGGACAGGAAGGAATGAGGCTAGCAGGGGCAAAATGCCATGGATACATGGTAAAGGGATTCCCAAGGATACCACAAAGAATTCCACAAGTATATGCTTCCTTAGGAAGATGACTCCACTACATATTGAAGCATTTAATGCAATTTAATGAAAATAAGCAGATACTATGTACTAAAATGCACATATGTGTTACAGATTTGAGCTTTTCATCAGTAACATAATAACTCCCCTTAGGTTTCATAGCCCTTTCCCAAACATGCAGACAGACACATATGATATGGGTGGAAAAAGATGGCTTTGCTTTTGTGAGATATGTAGTTGGATTAAGCTGATCAAAACAGAGGTTGCCCATTTTGTTGCTACTAAGGAATTTTTGGTCTCCTGACAAATTTAATTCATTTTTTTAAAAAAAATAGAAGAGTATCTTAAGTATATGAACTGTGCAATGTGGGAGCCCATTGGGAAAATTGAAAATTTTCTCCATGTACATGGAAATTATTTTGTTACACAACAAATCTATTACATATTGCCTAGGTATTCACACCACGAAGATACATATGTGAATAATGTGTGCACACATCCTCAAAAATAAGTAACTGTCCCTGATAAGTATGTTTGACCTCGGAGTACTGTATTGTAATTAATACTGATGGAGAAACCAGAATCCGGAATTTCTTTAGCAGATACGCTATAACACATTTCCAGTTTTGGCCTCTTGGGCTCACCATAGGTGGCACTACACAGGTGCAACACTCACTGGCTGATTATAGCTCAGCAGGTTTAGCACAATCATCTAGACCGGGGATCAGCAAACTTTTTCTTTTAACAGAGCAGATAGTAAATATGTTAGGATTGGTAGGCCATATGCTCTCTGTCACAACTTCTTAACTACTGAGTTAGGCGGAAAGCAGTCATAGAATGTAAACGAATGGATGTAGCTGAGTTCCAGTTAAACCTTTAGATTCAGCCCACCAACACAGACTCTAAACATTATAAAGTTTCCCCCTGCCCCAAATTAAGGAGTTTGGTGTATATTTACTCACTCACAAATTTGAGTGTCCTTTTAGATTTATATTTTTGGTTTCTTTTCTTAAACATTTAAAACTATTGATACAATTACATTTATTTTTTAAAAAATATTTTATTTATTTATTCACGAGAGGCACAGAGACAGAGAGAGAGGCAGAGGGAGAAGCAGGCTCCATGCAGGGAGCCTGACATGGGACTCGATCCCTGGTCTCCAGGATCAGGCCCTGGGCCCCAGGCAGCGCTAAACCGCTGAGCCACCCAGGTTGCCCTACAATTACATTTAAATGTTGTTATTGCTCAATCTAGAACCTTCCCTCGGAATTTCCTTTGTTGAGTTTCTGTAATTAGGTGTAATTTATTTACCCTATTGCATTCTAGAAAGTTTTAATGGAGGCTGACAAAAATATCTGCTGGACAAAATAACATTAAAATAGATGAGGAAAATGAGACACAGGATTATGGTAGGATAGAAAAATAAAGTGCAGCAGGATGAGATGCACAAAGGGTATGTCATGGAATTGTGTGTATGTTCTAGAAGTGAAACATGTATTTATCTCAAAGCCATTTAATCAGTTAGTATGGAGAAAGAAACACAATCAGATAGATGAGTCAGTGTTCAAGAGCTGAAATCTCACCCATGCCAGTGGAAAAGCCCAAAGAATAATTTCGAATTTTTATACATGAGAGAAATGGTTCTTGGGGTCTCCATCAGGAAGACTATGGTAACATACTTGTAGCTTTTTAAAAAAGATTTTATTAATTTTATTTTAGAGAGATAGTGCACAAGCCCATGCACAAGCCGGGGAAAGGGCAGAAGCAAGCTCCCCACTGAGCAAGGAGCCAGCCCACTGTGGGGCTAGATCCCAGGACTCTGGGATCATGACCTGACCTGAAGACAGACGCTTAACCAAATGAGCCACCCAGGTGCCCCTATTTGTAACTTATTTCATTCAGTAAACACAAGTGGTTTCCCAGGGCACCTTAATCAAGACTTTTGGTAAAAAAAAAATATTAGTTATATTATTGCTTAAATATGACTTTACTTTGAGAAAAAAAAAAAAAAAACAACCAAAGAACTTGTTCTTAATGTAAGGGATCTCTAGTGGGGCAGCAATAAAAAGTGTTAAATAAAGTAAAAGTGCCAGGATTCAGAGCAGTGACTTGGATTGAAGTCCATCCTCAACATACTCAGCAATGTGACTCAGAAAACGTGAGAGGCCAAAGGATCTTTGGAAAAGAAATCAGGAAAAAGCCACAGAAAAATGAACATGCAGTTTCCTATGGTATATGACTTATTTCACCCAAACCATGGGGCAGAAGAAATTCTCCCTTTCAACTCACTGGGAGTGAGAGAGAGCTGAGAACTGAGAATCAGTCTGGGACAGGTCTGAGGTTAATGTTATTCTCAGGGTTTATACCCAAAGAAAGCAGGAATGAAGACAGCCCAAAACCAGAAGTTAGTGCAACACTGAGAAACTGGCAGCAGAGAGGAGCCACAGTATTTCTGAAAAAGCAGAGAGAAAAGCCTACAAGTTAGTTTTACAGTATAGTGAGTGAATATGTAAAGCAAAGAGAGACACAAAAACAAAACAAAAACAATAGAATAGGAATAGCGGCAAAACTCCTTGAAGATTAGGGAAAAAAATCACTAAAATCTAAATAGTCTTAAAAAATAACTTAAGAAAAAACTGACTTTAAGACTTATGTTTTTAACCCCCCCCCCCAAAAAAAAGAATTATGTTTTTAGAGATATTTCTCTCAGAAAAGATGATCAGCTTGGCCATAACAGGCACGGTCTCCACAAAGTAGACAAATAAAAAAAAATGCATTCATGCATACACACATATACATGGAATAAATGAAAATAAGGCAACATTTCCATTGTAAAATATTAAAGTGTAATTGAATCTGAATTTTTTTTTCTATTTGTAGATAACTTAGCCGAAGTTATACCAGTTACTCTGTGGGGGAGATAGCTAGCATTTACTGGAGGAAAAAGAAAATTCATTTTACATTTAGTGTTTCAATTAAACTTTGGCAGTACACTGACTGTGAATCTAAATCCAGGAAATACTGGGCTGCTTGTCGCCTCACGTGCAGGTAGCCTTGCTTCTGTCCTCCCAGGCTGGCTCCCAGCAGCACTCCCTGACACCAAGGCTCCCTTCCTGAGCTAACCTAGCGCTGTTGGAGCAAGTGTGTGGACTCGAGGTAGACTACTTAGGTTTGAATCTGGATTCGGCCTCATTGTCTCTCTGGGACCATGGGCATAGTTCTTCTCTGTGCTGTACATTCCACACTTGTAAAATGCAGATATGTCTCAACGCTGCCCCACTAAATCCCTGTGTAAAATTGCAAAATAGAATGACAAGTACATGGCAAGTACAAGAAGAAATTATTATAATCCAAACAAAGCAAAATGGCCATGTTTTAAACAAGACTTGTTGGCTCCATGTAGCATTGTCATAGTTCCTTCTGGAAAAATAAAATGGCAAGGAGTCTCTCCATCCTAGCAAAAAATAGCTGAAAATACCATATACTTCTTACCATTAGAATTATTTATTTCAGCATTTTAGATTACATTCTAAACAATGCGGGATTGAGTTTTATTTTCTTAAGGTATGTCTGCTAAAAGCTTCACATATAAATGTTTACATTTAATGAGCGTCTTATATATTTTTTTTCAATAAAGGACACAAGACTTTATAATTATCCAGTTAAAATCCATATTTGCCCGGCCTCCCATCAATACTCTAAGCTCCTATTCCACATTGTGGTTCATACAATGACAGGTTAGAAAACCAACAATTCAACCAAGTATGTTATGACGAGTAATACAGATTTCACTAAAGATTTCAGGAAGAGATGGAAGAGATTTCAGGAAGAGATTTTACCTTCAAGTAAAATCTATAACATAACTTCTGAAATTCTTTTAGTTTTACCCACTGAAGCTCTCCTGGTTATTAGCGGCCTCATTCCTTTTGTCCTCATAGAATCTCTCCATCTTTTTAATTTTCCAGATAAATAATCCGCTCAGGAAAACAAAACATTGAAATTAGCTCATTTCTTAAGGGTGGCTCCTTAGGTAACAGCTCACCCAAATGAAAAAAGTTGTTCCCTGTTTCTCAGATGTCCCCCTGCCTCTTCCCATCCTGAGAGGTAACCTACTCCAACTAAATTGTCTCTGTCAGAAAGAATTTTAATGCTTATGAGGTACCCTTAAAGCTACAGCCATTGTAACCTATTCATGTATTTTGACCATACTCAGGTAGAGTATTTCCCTCTAAAAAGTAGTAAAGCAGCATCAGAGTGGGGTTGGGAGGCTCTGCACAGCATCTGCGTAAACTTCTCCCCAGGCCCACCAGCCACCAGCACAAGCAGAGGCAACAGGATCAAACGGGATGAGAAGATGCTCATAGTTAGCTGATTTCTAACTTATGTGTCTTTCTTGATGAAGTTTGTTTGCTATTTACATGGATAGAGAATAAATAGCACTGCAGTTTACTGCTTTTCTCTTGAAAAGTACACAGGTGATTTAATGTCTATTCATGGTTCATGATTTAGTCTTTGACATGTCATCTATTTGGACATGTCATATGCGTGTGTGCATACGTGTACACGTGCATATACACACGTACATATGCATATTACTTCCCCCCCTCTTCCTCCTGATGTATCTGGGTGCTACTCTGTGATCTTGGTTTAAGAGACGGGATATTATGATCTCATTTTCTTAATGCTCTGTTGCCCTCTTGTCAATTTATTCTCCCCAGAAATATATATTCTTGTCCAAAAACTTTTTCAGATGCATAATCCTTTCTGAGCCCTTTCCTTCCCTGCTTAAGATGAGTTAATCACTGCCTCTTCAGAATTGCTTGCTTCTTTCATATATTCACTATTATTTATTTTAATATAAATGCCCTTCTCCTCAACCCTTATGGGAAGCTTACATTCCTGTTGCCTAAAAAATATCTGTCCACATAGAACGTGATTTTTTTTTTCATTGAATATACTGAAGCCATTGAGAGCGATTACTAGTTTGGTTTTTTACTGTTAATTTTGAGAAGCTGTTGTTTTGCAATTGATTTCTCACCAGATGAGCAAAAATACATTTAATGCAAATGGGCACAAGTAAACAAAACTCACACTTGGACTTGTAAAATATCTCCATGAGTAGATATTTTTTTTTATAAAGATGAACCCAAAAATATTTTTTTCAGAGTTGCTCAGAAACTTGAGCAACTTGTTTCCTACCAGTATGAAGCTCAGTCGTTTACATTATATGGTGGGTAAAGAAGTTATTACAGAACTTTTGAGGGGGACGGGGTGGCTCAGTTGGTTGAGCACCTGCCTTTGGCTCAAGTCATGATCCCAGGGCCCTGCTTTTCTTTCTCCCTCTGCCCACCCCCACTCCTACCCGCCCCCCCCCCCCCTGGGCTCGTGCTTTCTCTTGCTCTCTCTTAAATAAATAAATAAATAAATAAATAAATAAATAAATAAAATCTAAAAAAGAAAAATTTTGTCTGACCTTTTTCTCCTCTTTCTCTGAGAAAGAGAAAGGGAACATGTGTGAGTAGGTATATGAATAGAACAAAATGAACTCTTGCTTCACTGGTCAATTATAGAGGGCACTAAACCATGGCCAGTGGCAATTATATATGTGCATGCAGACAGGCGAACATGCCAAGCATGGGCCTCCTTGAGTGAAACAGAACAGTTTGGTGACTTCATTGAGTTTCAATGGAACTCATGTCTGAAATGTAAAATTCTACCATTAATCACTACTGACAGAGTATACTATTTGTCATGGTCATTTTTAAAAGATGTATTTATTTATTTTAGAGAGACAGAGAGAGACAGAGAGACAGGGAGACAGAGAGAGAGCATGAGTGGGAAGGACAGAGGGAGAAGGAGAGAATCTCAAGCAGACTCCCCTCTGAGCATGAAACTCAACACAGGGCTCCATCACATGACCCTGAGATCATAACATGAGCCAAAATGAAGAGTTGGAGGCCTAACCAATGGTGCCTTCCAGGTGCCCCATTATGGAAATTTTTATTAAAAGCTACAAATTGCTGCAAAAATAATTTGGGAATATATCAATTGATCTCTATTCAAAATAATTTCTGTGTTTTCACTGGTTTAACTCATTTTACTAACGACCATTTTAGTAACAGGTTTATGTCTTTATGAAAAACCCCTCTATAATACCTCCAAATATGTAAAAAAATTCAATTTATGACCATCGATACTTCTGTACCTTTCAAGAGATTCTTAGATGTGTTTCCTTTTGCTTCATTTTCCAGAGTGTTAGGTGAAAGTGAAAATCACTTCCAAGTAACAATTGACACTTTTTAAAAAAGCTTTTTATTCATTTATTCATGAGAGACACCGAGAGAGGCAGAGACATGGGCAGAGGGAGAAGCAGGCTCCATGCAGGGACCGATGTAGGACTCGATCCCAGAACTCCAGGATCACGCCCTGAGCCGAAGGCAGACATGCCTACCTGCTGAGACACCCAGGTGTCCCAACAATTGACTCTTTTTGAATTGAATTGACTCTAATTCAGTCCTACTCTCAAATAATGACCTAGAATTAAATTCAGAATAATGTACTTACCTATCCCTGACTTTCTTTTTCTAATACGCTGAGGTCTGTCCTGTTCATTGATGAGACTATCAGTCTCTCTCTACCCTGTGAGAATACTGGCAAAATACTGGTATATTCTTGGGACAGCTTATAAAGGCAGAGGAGCTTGGCATAAGAGATTTCTAAAGAGCCAATTATAACTAGACAGATAGTAATGAACTATTCCAGAAATGTGACAAGATCTCTGTATTGATGACAGAAAACCTGGAGATGTTTCCTGAAGAGATGAAATTGTTTTTAGAAGTTGCCCTTCGAATTTATGAACTTTTTTTTTCTTCTTGAGAACTCTAACAACATTGTTGATTTTGTTAACTTGGTTCAGTTTTGTGTTTTACAAATCCTTCTTTAACTCAGACATCTGCACTGAATATTCCTCCCTCCTAAGATCCGACATCACTATCCTAACCAGGATTGTAAACAATAGGACTAAGAAAAGGGAGAGGGCTGTTCCTTTTGTTTACACTGCTTACTTTATAGGAAGCATATCTCTTACATAGTACTCTGTTTACTAAAAACTAGTGGTTTAAGGATAAAACGAAGAAGCTTATTGCCCCTAAAATAAAATTATATGAAAATGTTGAGTCTGTTCTAAATTCAGGCTTTACAATCAAGCTAGAAAAAAGAAGCTCCTTCTGGAGATCAAAATGTTGGCAACACTTTAGGATGGAACTCGTGGCTGTGATACTGGAAAGCTACTGAACAAGAAATAACATCACTTGGGGTTTGCAGCCCAGTGCCAGGTTGTGCCAAACTCCTCGTCTTCATAAATATTTATGAGTGGTCTCTGCCATCTCATTAGAATTTAATTCAAAGACAACAGGTGCAAGCAATGATTGCTCACGCTAGGCCAACTCACTTCATTATTCTGTTCCAAGTCTTAGATTTAGAGGAATCTATAGAGGGCGGTCTCGGTGACTTTTTTGGTTTATTCATTTTATTTATTTTTTTAATGCTGGTTGGGCACTTCTAAAGATTTTATTTATTTATTCATGAGAGACAGAGAGAGAGAGAGTGGTGGTGGGAGCAGAGACACAGGCAGAGGGAGAGGCAGGCTCCATGCAGGGAGCCCGTTGCAGGACTGGATCCTGGGACTCCAGGATCACACCCTGGGCTGAAGGCAGCGCTGAACTGCTGAGCCCCCTGGGCTGTGGTTGGGCACTTCTATATACTAGTGACTTGTTTCTAGTGAGCTAGTCTAGTTTAAACAACAGACACCAAATGAAAGATCATGCAAATAATTATTGAATTACATGTATAAAGAGTATAATGAAAGAAATATAGAACTGGCTATAAGTATGTATGGCAGAGAGATCTGCCTCATGCAAAGTGTTCCCCGACTTGTAGGGGATTTGAGATTTGCCAGGCCAAGTAGTGTGAAAGAGAGATGGAAGAGGATCACTCTGGGGAGCTTGAGATGCCTTGAAGGGCTTAAAGCAGGATGACACTTGGTTCCCCCCAAAAGCAGAAGACAAGAGTGTTGGAGGCATAGTAGGCCAGAAAGGCATAGTAGGCCATAGTAGGCCATCAGCAGTGCAAGATGAGACTGGAAAAATAATCAGAAGTGAGATCTTAAAGCATTTCATAGGCCATGCTAAGGATCATTCACTCATCTAGTGCATTCAACAAGTATCTACTGAAGGCTCAATCTGTTCCAGACACTGTTCTAAGTGCTGGGGATATGGCAGTGATTGCAAGATTGATTGCTAACTTTACACAGCTTGAATACCAGTGGGGAGACAGAAAATAAACAAATGAGTAAATATAAAGTGGATCAGTAAGTGCTACAGAGAAAAATAAACTAAGGTTAGGTGGAAATGTAATAACTAACCTAGGGGGTGCTGTTCTACTAGCCTGCTCAGGGAAGACATGAGGGACACAGACACACACACAAAATAAGGGACACTCAAGTAGGCAATGGAAGTACTTGTGGTAAGAGTAAAGTAGATACCTGGGAAAAGAATGTTCTATGAAATAGGAGTTTTTAATCTGGATATCACCCTGAAGTTCAGGCAGTCTATGAACTTGATTTAGTAAAAAGATTGAAACGTTACCGTATTAACTATCCCCTTCCATTTTGAATTTTACAAAGACTCCATGGGAGTCATAGCAGCAACTGTAATTTTGTTACCCAAACAATTCAAGGACATTTTCATTTTAGATAATAGTGTTTGGACATGGTGAAAAACTTTGACACTTGCTACCACTTGAACATTATGGTTATTGTCAGATGTGCCTATAGATCAGTATTATTATTTTTTTTTTTAGATTTTATTTATTTATTCATGAGAGACACAGAGAGAGAGAGGCAGAGACACAGGCAGAGGGAGAAGCAGGCTCCATGCAGGGAGTCCGACATGTGACTTGATCCTGGGTCTCCAGGATCAGGCCCTGGGCTGAAGGTGGCGCTAAACCACCTGGGCTGCCCAAGATCTGTATTATTCTAATAAGTTAATAAAGAAGCATAGGTGTTTTTATAAAATACATTTAGCTTAAAAATATTTTTGATAGTTTTGTTTCAATATAGTTGGTTACATTTGTAAATCCTGTGATTTTTTTTTTTTTTTTTTTTTTTTTTTTTTTTTGTATAAAACATCATTTTGAGAAGTGTCTGTAGGCTTTGCTGGACTGCTAGGATGCCTGAGAGGGCTCTAGGGCAGGAAATGCTAAGAGCCCCTTTTAGAGGGAATGGAGAGAAAAGTCCCTTGTTGGGGCGTACTGGGTGTGTCTGAGGGACAGCTCAGTGGCCAGTGAGGAGAAAGCAGAGGAAAAAGTGGGGAAAGTGGTAGAGAAAGAGCTCAGGGAGGTAGAAGCCCAGATCATCACATCATGGTGATGCACACACACAATGAAAAACTGTTAAGGAGTTTTAAGTTAGGGAGAAAAATTAAGAAGATTCAGAAAGCCTAATGATAAAAATAATTAAAAACTAATTAATATTTAGAAAAGTCTACCTAACTGGTATAATAGACTTGCTCCCTATGAGAGCCATGAAAATACATTGCTTTCCTCCAAAGCACTTTGCTTGTTAAATCGAATGTTTCAGGGTCAGGGCTGTGCTATACTTTATCAGTTGAAAATTAAACCATGTGAATTAGAATACTATCTAGAAACAATTTCCTTCACTGCTTTCAATTATCTACATGCTGAGCTTTCTAAATTGGAGTTGGCTTTTTTTCCAATAAATTTGCCTCCCTTTTTTTTGTCTTAATTTATTTTACATCTACAATTTCAAAGTTTCCAGGGGTAAGACTTGAAGTTAGCTAGAATCATTTATTGTCTTGTATACAAGGACAGAAAGCAGGTGTGTGTGCGTGTGTGTGTGTGTGTGTGTGTGTGTGTGTTAAGATTTTATTTATTTATTTGACAGAGAGAAGCAGAGAGACTAAGCAAGAGGGAGGAGCAAGAGCAGAGGGAGAAGCAGACTCCCTGCTGAGCCGGGAATCAAATGTGGGCTTGATCCTAGGACCCCAGGATCATGACCTGAGCCAAAGGCAGACACTTAACCAACTGAGCCACCCAGGTGCCCCAGCTGATGTGTTTTTGGTGAAACACATTTTGCCATTGTGTGATTTTTAACATGTTTGCCTGGGCAGTTCCACCCATCCTTCACAGTGATGCTCTATTAAGTCTTATCCTCCCAGTTCAGCAGAAGAGCTACTTATTGCCCACTGTGAGGATTCTGATGGATGTGTCCTTCTTGTGACATGTGAAAAATATATGTCATCACAATCATCCTCATTCCTATTCATATAAACCTTCCTAGGTTAGATCTTTAGTATATTTACCATCTGTTTATTTACCAGCTTATTGTCTTCCTCTAGCTAGGAAGACACTGGTTTTAATTTTTTTTGTCTTGATTAATTTTTAAATAACTAAATCTAATATTCATTCTGCTACTCTTCCAATAGACTATTTACTCTTTAGACCTTCCTTCGATTCCAAATTTAAGAAGTCTCCTTATGTTATTTTAGGTTTTTTCTTTCTCTCCATAATATCTTTGGTGTTTCTTTCTTTCTCAACTTGCTTGTTTGCTACATCCATTCTTTTATTAGCTGACATTTATTAGGACTTTTTGCTGAAGGGCATTTTTTTTTCTTTTTAGAGAGAGAAGCCACTTTTAATATATATATATTTTTAATTTTTCTTTATTTATGATAGTCACACAGAGAGAGAGGGAGAGAGGCAGAGACACAGGCAGAGGGAGAAGCAGGCTCCATGCACCGGGAACCCGACGTGGGATTCAATCCCGGGTCTCCAGGATCGCGCCCTGGGCCAAAGGCAGGCGCCAAACTGCTGCGCCACCCAAGGATCCCGAGAAGCCACTTTTAAACAGAGAGAAATGGAAGAAGGGATAGTGACTCACCAAGAGACATTACTCAAATTTCCTCATGGCAGCTAAGAATTTTGAATTGACTTCATAAAATCGAAGTATCAGCTTGGGGATCATAGACTTGGGCCTAATAATTGCTCAGTGATTGTTTTTGTTCATTGATTTATCAAATATTTGAGTTTTTGCTACATACTAAGCATCACAGCAGATGATTCAGGACATACAGGTGGCATGTCCTGCCTTCTTGGAGCCTGCAATAGAATAAGTAATTGGGAATTAAGCAAAACTGTAAATAATACAATCAATTGTTATGAATTTTTAAAGCTACCAAGATCAATAATGTGGTGATTGACAGGACTTCTTTAAGGATATGGTGTTAATGCCAACCCTTGAAGAATACATACTGATTCCTTAGGTGATCAGAGCCTGGGAGAGCATGTCAGGCAGATGATTTGGCATATTTATGCACTATGGTAGAAGCTGAGAGAATATACAGGCCTGTACAAAGAGATGAGACTGAAGGAGTGGGCAGGGCCAGATTGTAGTAGGTGTTTCAAACTGTGTTTCCATGGTTAATGAGAAACAAATAAAGGATTTATAGAATGGATTTGATAGATATGCTTTGCATTTTATTTTTTTAAATGTCCTGAAAATATTAAGCAAAATGATTTTTTTTATTTTTTTAAAATTTATTTATGATAGTCACACACAGAGAGAGAGGCAGAGACACAGGCAGAGGGAGAAGCAGGCTCCATGCACCAGGAGCCCGACATGGGATTCGATCCCACGTCTCCAGGACCGCACCCTGGGCCAAAGGCAGGCGCCAAACCGCTGTGCCACCCAGGGTTCCCTAAGCAAATGATTTTAAGAAACAGTGTATGTACTTTTTTAAAACATTATTTCAGTAATAGCTTTTAGTAATGAGAAGAGAAAGAAGGAAACATGTTCTGGCAATAGAAGGAAAACGTAAACAACAGACCTGGGTGTTTGATTGTGTATGGGATGAGGAAAAGAGAGGAGGTAAGGATGAATTAGACTTTTGGATTAAACACTTAGATGAGTAGTGGTGCTTTCAACTGACCTAGAGTCACTGGAGCAAAATAGTTTTTGCAGGGAAGGAGATGACTATGATCTAACTTTGAGACATGTTTTGTTTGAGATGTTGGTGAGAAATTCAAGTGGAGATGACAAGTGGTCAGGTGATATATGAATCCTGCTTGACTGGTCAGGATTTCAGACAACAAGGAGGCATAGAACATAGAGACAGTGAACACAACCAAGACTCTGTAGACAGTAAGCACAAAAAAGGTCAGGAGAAGAGGGAGTGCTGGGTATTTAATATTCAGAGTTGATGAATCAATGGATGCATAAAAATGCTCACCTTGGTAATGACTGAATGCAGTCTTAGAAGGGTGCTCCAGGCACTTGACCTGTTCATTAACTACTTGTCTGCAGCCTAAACCTGGGAGGGCTGGAGGCCCATGTGATCCACATGACAACGTTATGTCGTAGAGATTCAGTTCTGTCAATCTAAGACCAGATGTGGAGATTGCTGAAAAAAAGTAGAAAAGTTCAACTCATTATTGCAAATATTCTCCCTGTGAGAAACCTTGAGAAGTCATTTAGGGGTGGGAATTGGGAATGGGAGGATGAGGAGATGCAGCGAGGTAAACCAATAACAATGGTTGATTTGGGAGAGCCTCTAAGTCATCTAAGACTAATGTAGAACCCTCCTTTGGTAGGGAAGGCAGAAAAATGACAAACTCACTGTTCTTGCTGCATCATACCACATACTAAATTCCGCCTCACTGTGATATAAGGGACAAAAAACCAGAGACAATTAATGAACTACAAGTCTTATGGGTTGAAACAGGCAAAAAGTTGCAAGCTATATTGCCTCTTCTCTCTTCCTCTTGATGGTAAGCCCATATTGAGGGCTTAAAAGTCAAGGAGGAATTCCATTTCAATAAAAATAGTTGTCTTTTCAATACTTATTTGTTATTTCTACATCCCTTTCTTTTACTTTCTAACATGAAGCATTAAAAAATACTAAAGTTTGGCAGAAGAGAGATATTATGAATGTGATAAATGCCAATCAACTTGGACTCTACTAATATTTATAACTAACTTCTCGAAGAATAAATGAAAAACACTGCGATGAATGGATCTGCAAATCTGGGGTAGATGTGGAGGCCATTGGTAGCAATGGGGGATAGATGAATGTTAGTAAAGTTTGTAGAATTAAAAAGGTTTTGGCTCCTTGGTGCGCAGATGTAGGTGGCTGCATTATCTAACCATAGTGACTTACTGTCAAATTATCAGGGAACATAAATGATGAGCAAAGACAGGAATAATAATGAGAAATTAACTACATCCACACATCCTTTTTGAGTTTTCACTACCTTGATGACTACATGCACACACAAACATTTGCATGTGCGACTTTTATGGATTTTTACAATATACTGGTGTCATCTTTCATGTAAACTAGACTACAGTGTTCTGCACTGTAGAACTATATTATTTGAACTATCTGGATGTGTAGGAGAAATATACACCATGAAAATTTAAGAAAGAAGCACCTCGAACTTAATTCATTCAATCATTCTACATTTGCTTATTGAATGGCTACTATCAGCCGTGGTCTGGCCCTCTCTTAGGGACTCAGGATGCCACAGTGGACATAACAAAGTCTCTGCTCTCATGGGCCTTACATTCTTATGAGGATATATTGTTAATAAATAAACAAGTACATGTACAGAGTATATCAGTGATGTTAAAGGCTATGAAGAAAATATATACAATGGGGGAGGGATGGAGAATGTTTATCAGGGTGGGGTGTGTGGTTTTATACAGTCAGCAGATCACATTTGAGCAGAGGCCTGATTAAGGGAGACTTGACAAAGTCAGGAGAAAGAGCATCTTAGGGAGAAGGAACAGCAGGAGCAAAGGATCTAAAACAGAAACATGTTTTGTCTTCTCAAGAAGAGCAAAGGAAAAGTGTCCTTGGATATTTTTTTGCTTTCTTAAAAGTCATCTGCTTATTTTTTTAATTTATTTTTTATTTTTTAAAGTCATCTGCTTCTTTTGTTTATTTTTTTAAATTTTTTTTTGGTAAGCCATCTGCTTCTTAAAGCAAATTTTCTTAGGGATCAAAAAAAGAATGATTTAAGTAAGGCTACAGAATAATTTCAATAAAAGTCGATTTGATAGATTGAAGCCATATTATCAGTTTTTACATAGGCAAGTATGAGAGAGTGCATTTCTTTTTTCAAATTATAAAATTCTGTTTGTGGTGGTCAGTAAAAACTTCCCTTGAATATTGGTTCAACGTTCAGTAATCATTGTGAAATAAAATGTGTCTCTATTTCTGCGGTTCTCTTTAAAGTGATTTATTTTCAGGGCAGTTCTTAGCAAAATGAAACACATTCTTTCATCCATGCAAGTACAGAACAATGAAGTTCTATGCACCTCCAGTACAGTTTGGGTCTTTATTTTTCAGTTCTCAGAAGCCTGCAAAATGTATCGGGGCAATGGAATGGAGAACTTACCCTCCATCCAAAACAAGGCTTGGAACTGGAGATTTCCCTCACAGCGGTAGCTTGGTACCTGGTAAGTGGTTTTAAAATTTTAAAGCAGAGTTGCCTTCCCCTGCTTGCTCCATCCCATGAAAAGAAGTAACAACTTTCTCTTCCTGTTAGTCTAGCTGCTTAAAAATAACACATTCCAGCAAGGAGGGAGGGAGATTACAAGCAACAGGACATATGAGACTTGCCAAGGGGGCCAGCATTTCCTGGCTCACAATTGCAGGAAAGGCTTTGCTCCATTATCAATGGGACCTGGACGCTTTGATAGGCAATTGTTTTAAAAGCTAAACAACATTTGCAGTTGAAATATTGTGTGTGTTATACAAGGCTTGTGTGGAGGAAACATAGCACCAGATGGATCAGACAATAGTCTTGTCTGATGTTTTGTTCTTTTACTGGTAATAAAAAAAAAAAAAGAAAGAAACTCAAAAAAATAGCCATATACAACTTCGCTTTTAATAAAGTCTCTGTTGTTTTAGAGAAGAATGGTGGGACTGTCATGAACAATACTGATTTCCTTTGCAATAATTGCTGATTTTAAAATGTGCTGAGTTAAAATAGACATTGCCCAGAAACAATGGAATGGCTGTGACGTTACAATCGCTTTGAGTAAGGACATTCCTTATTAGGCACACTGAATCCATCATCTCCAGTGGAATTTGAAAAAAAAAAAAAAAGGTCAACTAGGTAGAAATATACTCCCCCTATAGTCAGGACAGAAGCATGACTTCTAAACAATTTGTTTTATTTAAGTAATACCTTTACTGATATTGCCTTGCTCTCTATTCTGAATTCCTATGAGAAATAGGTAGATGATAGATAATATAGTGTATTTATAAAATACGTTTCATATATATTTAAAGTTTTATTTATATATATTCTCTACTTCTCAGAAAATTCACTAGCTATGATGATCTTACTAGTATGGCTAGGAAATGTTTGTTTTTTGTCTTTCTTTCTGAGGAAGAAGAGAAGAATGGAATGAAAAGTAGAGCTTCATTAAAAAAACTACTTGTAAAAATATCTCTTCATGATAAATCTTATAATCCCATGTCATATCTTCAAGTGATAGAGAAGCTGACAATTCTCTCTCAAAAGCTGTGTGGCATTTGGTTATCTTCAGGCGATTGCTGGTCTCCCTTACTCTGGGTCATCGAGATTAGAACGTCTGCATGGTGGAGCACTATTCTCCATCCTCTTTCCACCTGAAAATATAGAATAATTTCATTATTTAGTCAGTCGAATTCTGATGCAGTGCTGGAATAATTATGATTCCAATATGCTCCCATGTTATTTTTAATGGGTCTCTCTCTGTGTGTTTTCCCATATGTAAAGAGGTAGAGAAAAATGCATCTTGACCAAAGAAAGTGAAATTTAGACTAGGGTTAGGGTTAGGGTTAGGGTTAGGGTTAGGGTTAGGGTTAGGGTTAGGGACTCCACTACTGCTGGTGAACAGGTAGTTACCAAATCCAATGGGCTAAGAGAATCTTTCGAGACTATAAGAACAACTGAGAAATGAGTAGAGAAAACAATACAGACATGAATAGAAGACAAAAAATCATTTGAATATTCACTTTGTTGATTAATGACAAGGAGATTTTGAAGATATTACTTAACTTTCCCCAAGAGTAGAATTTTAAAATGAAATTGTGTTAATGCTCACTTCATATGTGTTAATATGTATGAACTATGTGGCAATAGTAAGTTCTCAATATGTACACCTTCCCCATTCTCTGCATTGTTGTTAAATATAAGCTGACTTTTGAGAAAGTCTATCCAACCTTTTCTGGTTTTTCTCAATTTTATCTGATAGGAGTATAAATCTCCATCCACCCAACTATTTTGGACCATATCAAATTCTGAGGAGCCTACTCAAGTAACAAGATTTCATATAGAACTTTCATAAAATACTTGAGTAAATTTGTAGAAAATATCTCTGTGGTCCTACCCCAACACTTCTTTAGGATATTTTGGAGTCTTCGAAAGGAAGATGTGGTGGCTGAAGTCATGAGGGTAGCTCAAAGAATCTTATTTCCGGGGAGAAACACGTTCTATTTGACACACAAAATGAGAAGAAAAAATATTTTACAATCAAGTTGAAGAAGTTGAAATTGAAAAGATAAATCAGGCAAAGTATTTTTAAAAATCAATGACAATATTTGTAAAATAGAAGTAAGTTCAGACTTAATATTTACTTTTATTTTAATACTGGCTCCTAATGGAACTTAAAAACAGCTGGCTTTGTTGATCTAATGGTTCCATCTACGACTGAATAGACAGAGTCAGAATCATTAAAGTTCCATTCTCATCAGATTTGTGCTTGAGAAAACTGAGTATACTCCTGCAATAATTTATTATAGACGTTTCTTTGTTTGTCTTAGAAATATTATTAAAATGACAGAAGGGGATGAAATGAAATAGTACAGCAATTAAACAGTTTAAAACTTTTCAATAATAGAGAAGCATTCAAGTGCATCTTTCATTACCACCATCTGCGTTGTATATAACATTTCAAGATCAACAGCAGGCAGGATTTTGTTTGTTTCTTTGTAAATAGGGAATTCCGACCGTGGTAGGCTTTTCCCATTTCTGGAGAATACTGTAAAAAGGAAGATGGTTATCTTTCTTGGATGGCAAGGACATTCTCAAGGTCTTTCCCAGACTATTCACTTCCCTCACCCTCACCCTCCTCCCACAATAAACCTACTGTAGTCTCAGCCATGAATATTTTCATTCAAAATAAAGAGTACATTATCTCCTTACCTAACCTAGTGAAGGAAAAAAATTGATAATGATATATTCTCATCTTCTGGAATGTTAAGTACAACATGGGTTTGAATTTCAACACTAAAATGGAACTCAAGGCTGGAAAAAAGTCATCATTTGTGGTTTCATAGAAATTAATGTTCTGAATTGCATTGCCTCCTAACGGCCTCATGGAGTTACCACAATTTCCAGTGTGGGTAGCTCACTTCTCAATTCAATTCATTTCAATTCACTTCTGTTCAATTCGATTACACAAGAATTCATTGAATACTTTTTGAACAGAGTGAACACGCTGATGCTATATATTGAAAATTGCAAGAAACTCCTGACTTTACTTCAAATGAACTAATTTTCTGGGCCAATGATTTTAATTACTAGTTGTAGTACTTTGGTCTTTTTTTTTTTTTTAATTCTGTTCTTTTAAAAAGTAACAAAATAGCACCACATTCCAATACAAATAGTTGGATAACCCTCCTGCCTGAAGATGGCAACACTATCAATGCTGAGCTGGTGTTTGACCCACAGACTCACTGTGAAAAGGTATAGAAATCTAAAAAAGAAGTATTTGGGGTGCTTGAATGTAGTGGGAAGCGTGGAGCAGTGAATAACTTCTAGGAAGGCAGATGCTGGACTGGAAATGAATTAGCTTTGGGTCGATGTCAGAATACTACTTTCTAGTCATCACTCTGCTACCAATTGTGTAATCTCAAATGAGTTATCCAAATGTCCTTAGACTCCTCAGTCATAAAGTGAGAGAAGAGAACCAGAAAGCCCCCTTGGGTCCCTTCCTGTACTGGGTTTCTACAACTGTAGTTTTTAAACTTCCATGGGATAAAATCCAACTCGAATTCTGAGACACATTGACAGGCTTCTTTTCTTTCTTTCTTTCTTTCTTTCTTTCTTTCTTTCTTTCTTTCTTTCTTTCTTTCTTTTTTCTTTTCTTTTCTTTTCTTTTCTTTTCTTTTCTTTTCTTTTCTTTTCTTTTCTTTTCTTTCTTTTTTTAAGAGAACAAGAGACAGAGGGAGAGAAAGAGAGAGAGAGAGGCACAGGCACAGGCAGAGGGAGAAGCAAGCTCCATGCATGAAGCCCGATGTGGGACTTGATCCCTGGACTCCAGGATCACGCCCTGAGCCAAAGGCAGATCCTCAGCCACTGAGCCACCCAGGCATCCCTATTGACAGGTTTCAAATAATCTTAGAATCTCCAGCTTATTGTCAAGTCCACAATTATACTCAGATTATTTAATGTATTTTCCATTGTAAAAACCTCTTTCAATTTTTAACGTTATTTAAAAATGCAAAATAAAACTAATGTACAAAATAGATTCATAGTTATATATGAAATAAATATGTAATAGACACAAAACATTGATTCACCAATTTAAGGAGATCTTTAGATTTTTACATATGTTCTATTCAGACCTGGGTAGTACTTTATGTATTTTACTATTCAGTATCATGTTTATTACTATTGCTACCAAAATCATCAGACAAGTCCTGAAATATTGGGACACTGTCAAGCTTATGATAACAGATGGGAATCTTCTAAAACCTTGAGTTTTCACTTAAAAGCTTGAGTTTTGCCATTGGTTGCCAGTTAACCAATTATAAGCCTACTTCATTCATTTCTGAGAAAATGTCTGCCAAATATGCAAATCTCAGTAGCCATTGTTTTCTGCTATACTCTGAAGTAAAAATGGTGTTCCTTTTAAAAAAGAAATTGTTCAGTTCACAACTCAACTGTGCAAGTGCTTTTCCTCAAGAAAACCATCATGCTTCAATGTGCAAAAGTGCTTATGTGAACTTTCCATTTCATCATGAAAAATATTAAATAGATTTGTGCTCAAGTTCAGATGCAAAACTTCGATAAAATGAAATAAACAAATTAATAGAATTACTAAATTGTAATAAGTGAGAAAACTTACTTACAAGGCTTATCTTGAATGGCCACAAGATGAATAGATCTCCACATCTACCACCAGAATCTTAAAAATTTATATAGGAGCCTAATTAGTCACATATACCATCTAGCTTGTCTCAACAGTACCTTACTCTTTCAAGGCTATACCCTTGGAACAGCTCCCACTGTGGAAATGGAAAGCAGAATGTACACTCCAAAGACAGAGGAAAAGGTGAGGAGTCTTTGGTTGCTGGTTTCCAGCTTGTAGGTCAACCAGTGGTGACATATTCTGATGACCTCTTCCAGCATCACACCTCTGTGATTGATAATTACTATTAAAATATCAATGAGTCCCTTTATTTGTTTACTGATTTAACATAGAATCCTGTGGTCGATCCAATTTAGAGGCATGTCCTTCCTCCTTGGCAATCATTCTGAATACACAGATGGTAGATATCTTGGGGTAGGAGTCCCCATATCCCTTCAGTGGGTTTGATAAGATCAAAAATATTTTCATAATAATTCTATGGCATATGGGATGGCTCAGCGGTTTGGTGCCTGCCTTTGGTCCATGGTGTGATCCTGGCATCCCGGATCGAGTCCCACATCAGGCTCCCTGCATGGAGCCTGCTTCTCCCTCTGTCTGTGTCTCTGCCTCTCTCTCTCTCTGTCTCTCATGAATAAATAAATAAAATCTTTAAAAAAAATAAAAATAATTCTATGACATAAATTACCTGTTTCACTGTGTTAACATTTGTGCTAATTGTATAAAAGCGGGGGTGGTAAAATTTCTGGTGCTTTATTACCAATCAAGGCAGTGGAATCCAAATATGCTATACTCTTAGTTCTCAGTTTTTAATTTATAACTACCACTTTAATTCTTTTTTAAATCCAATTTCACTTTAAGATACTCATAACAGGGTAGTAAATATTAGTAATTCTTTGTTGCAGCCTCTAACAGGCTATCGACTATAGTAAATTCTCAATAAATTACTGAACAATTTCTCAGAGAATCAAATCATAATGGCTTGCTTGATGTAATAATAATGAACACAAATGTCTTTAATTCTACTTTTTGGTCATTTATATGAGTGACATTTATCTAATTTCTAATGATGGTAAATGGGATGATTCATATTTTTTTTTTTTGCTGAAATGGCTCTAAATATTGCAGAAGAATTTGAATCATTGGAAGCAAAGCTGTGTGTGTGTGTATGTGTGTGTAAGAGAAAGAGACAGTTTCAGATTCCTTTCCATTTAAGTATTATTGTGAGTAGGACTACAGTAAAGGGTAAGACAACATTCACGCACTATGCCAGGCTGTCATGTGAAGGGTTGGGCCCTAGGGCCTATGCCATTCTCATCACGAACTGCTCTCTGCACAGCCAGAGTTGAACTGTCTGTACTGTACATCTGGATGAAACTGTACATCTGGATGAAATTTCAGTAAATGAGATGGGGAAATTACTTGGCACTTTGTTTCCCATGTTTGTCTGAGAGGATTAAATTAAATTTTGCTGGGTCACCATTAATGCACACGCCCTGCCATAAGCAAATGACAGAAGATTTAGAAATCTTCTTTAGTGAAATCCTTTATCTTATATAACTGCTTTCACTGGTAAATAATTTAGCTGAATGTTTATATTATTTTCCAGACTTTTGGAAGTCTCAGAGTCAGAGACATTTGACGTTGGGAGCAACTTTGGTGATAACCTAATTCAACACTTTTGTTTTGTTGACCTTGACACAGAAAAGTTAAGTTGTTTACTCCAGGCTACCCCAAGCCCTGACTAAATCAGAACTTGAACTCAGTTTCCAAAGCCTCAATAAAAATGTATACACTTTACTTTTTACTTACCTTAGAGTTCAAATTAGAGTAGGAACAGTATTTTCCTACCTAATCTCTTTCACCTGGAATCAGGTCTCTTTACTTTTACAAAAGAATTAAAAAGTAAATATACTTGATGTTGGAAAATAATCTTTTTGAACTAACTGCAAGTTACTTTTCTAGCACAGCTACTAGGTTTTTTTTTTCCCCTAATATTATTTTGTTTATTCCATCTATGCTATTGAATACCCACTCTTCTAAAAAAAATGATAGTTTTCATAATGCATTTCAATTTTGTTTTCAGATGGCTTAACTTCCAAAGCCCTAACTCTGAGAAATCTCAACACTGTCTTCTATTAACTTTTTATAAGACAAATTTTACATACTCTAAAATAATTCAGCTTGTACCTTACCTTTGAGATTTGAAAGTTATCAATAACAGTAGCTTAATATATGCACTGAATACAATAAAAACTAATAGGAAATCTACAGGAGACACTCGTTTAACCAAAATGATTTACTTTTCCCAGAGAGACATTGACCTATGTCCATTTCGCTCTGAATCCATTTTAATCTGTTTAAAATTTGCCTGGGTACTCCTATTTCCATAAACTTAGTTAAATACTCAATGAATAATTTGTGTTTGCTCCTAAACCTATATATGCTAGCCATACTCATAATTATGATTATAATAGAATGCTTTTATTGGTTCCTACTATTTTGAAACTATGTATGTACATATGTAACAGATAACTTTGGGATGCCCTAGCATGGCCCCTTAAGGAAACTTTCTAGTGATGAGATAGGACTCTTTGAATGAAGAGTATATTGCAAGCTGGTTTGTGAGGTCTTAAATCTCCTATTAAGATCAATCTTAATGGACCTTTTATTAATCTTCATAGAATTTAATAATATAAATTATTAGAATTTATTAATGTAGAATCATTTTTAAAGATTTTCTTTCTTTCTTTCTTTCTTTCTTTCTTTCTTTCTTTCTTTCTTTCTTTCTTTCTAGCAGAGAGAGAGCAAGAGAGAAAGACTAGGAGGAGAAGCAGAGGGAGAGGGACAAGCAGACTCTGCAGACTCTGAGTGCAGGGCACAAAGTGGCCCAATCCCATCACCCTGAGATCGTGACTGAGCCACCCAGAAGCCCCACTAATGTAGAATCTATTAAATAGGAATTATTTTCATTCTCATCATGCACCCTGCGTATTGAATTTATACTATTGCAAATTTGATGTGCTTATTGTATTATTTTCCTAATACTGGAGGGAATTGAAGCTCTCCCAAATAAATTCAGTTCATTTCTCCAACGTCCAATATCGTTATCTTATAATTTGGGGGGGAGAGATAAATGTGTTTTTTGCTTTTATAAAATTTTTATAAAAGTCAGTTTTATAGGCCTGTAGTTTTAAAATAATTACAACTCTCTTTTCCTAACAAATTATAATCTCAACTTCTCATGCCTATACTCATCTACTTATTTTGAATCAAATAATAGGCAGAAATACCTGATTCCAACCATATTTTATTACAGAAAAATATTCTACAAATAACTAAACCCTTACCTTGAACAATACAAGTACAGATATTTAAATAACAATATAAATATAGCAATTAAAATACGAATATAAATAAAATTAGTAAAAAAATTTAAAAAATAAATAAATAAATAAATAAAATTAGTGATTGGTACCATTTCATCTCTTAGCAGAACAGTTTGTAAAAAGAATATTAGGGTCAGTATTTTGAAGTTTGAGACCAAGTACTTTACTTATACTTTTTCAGCCTCAGTTGTAAAATGGTAAATGGGGAAAGAAAATCTAAAAAAAAAACCAAACAAACAAACAAAAAAAAAAACAAGTATGTATGCAAAATACTTAAAACAGTGCTTAGTTTAGCCAAGAAACTTGATGATTGTTACTCTCTAGTTCTTCTTTCTGATTCCCCTGGAGTATTTTAGCAATCTTTAATGTTTGCAATATTGACACTTTTTTATGCTATTTGCTATTTGTGTCACAGAGATGCCACTGTTGATGCCCAGAAGAACAACAAAAATGTTTCTTTGTTTTACTTAATCTATAATAGTTCTGACTTCTTTTATGATTAGTTGGAAATAAAAGGCTACTGTTAGTTCAATTTGTTTTAAAACTTATTCCAATCCAATAATTTTAACAGTCCTCTAAGAAAATCCTCAGTCCTTAGAAACTGAAATCCTGACTGTTATTTCCATTCTCTCCATGCACTTGATATTTTCAAGGATGGTATTGAGTTCAGGGATGGGTCCAATTTGGAATCTTTAGATATATACAAGGAAAAAAAGGAGAGTCTTTGAATTCATCCATCAGATACTGGATTTCAGTCCCCTGTAGGGTGTGTGTTCTGTGTCTGCCACAGTATTTGGTTGGCCTGGTCCTTACTTTGGATTTTCTGCTCCTGGCATTTTTTTTCCCTGATATCTGGGGCTGATGAACACAACATGAAATTTTTTTCTGCTTCACCAATGGCTCCCAGTTACCTAACCTTTACTGTCTTGCAGACTTTGCCATTCTTCCATATGGATTCTTGCTCCAGGTACTCCATCCACCATGGAATGTTCTTTCTTGCCACATAGGGACCAAGATGAACTTGGAAGCTAATTCCATAATTTATTTCTCTGTGGCTTTTTCCCCATTCCCATAACTATAATGCTGTCCCTTAAGCTGGCACAGGGTCCTTTCCATAGAAGAGTCCTTTCCAAGTGTCCCAAATGGAGAATTGGACAAGAGTTCCTTGTCTTCAGCTTTCTAATCAAACTAATTGACACATTCACTCCTGCAGGCCAAACCCAGAGAAGTGAAATTAGCACATCTACCTGACAGATTCCTTGCCTGGTACTTTCCCTGTAACAACCAGGATTCAGAGGGTCTGCTGATTTCTTCCTGTCAAACTAAGACTTCCTGTCATCGCCTGGTTCACAGCGCTTGAATCTTGATTGGTAAGATGGGTGGTAAAAAAATTAAAAACGAATTTCTTCCTTAGCAATGCTTCACTCTCAAACCTAGTATCTTCTCGAAAATTCATATTTGCAATATAGTCTGAGTATTGATTTTTATTTTCCTTTTACACTCTTACTGCAACATTTTAATTATTCTCAAGGAGATGTATCTGGGCTAACTAGGGAGAAGGTCATGTCATGAAAATGCACAGGATAATAATCCTTTAACATTTTTTTTTCCAAATAGTTTCTATTACATATACTAAACTACTGATATCATTTCTATTTAAATTTATATCTAGGATATCAAATCAAAATGTCTAAGAATTCAATGTTCAAAGTTCAAGGCTACGTGATTTTATTCACAATATTTTCTGTTTTTCTATTTATTTCTAGCAGTTAATGTATTATTTTTCACCAATAAGGAAGAACACATATTCAGACACTCTGTGAAAATAATCTTTCCTCATAGATCTTGTGAGAGTAAAAATCAAAATAATAATCCTTATATTGCTTGTGAAAATGAAGAATTTAAGATTTTATAATATTTTAAATCAAATTATAGAAATGAAAATGTGATATTTTTTAGTGTTTATCTGATTAGTCACCAATCTACATTTATTACTGTAAATAGTGTATGAGCTTCCTTTCTTTTCTTCTTTCTCTCTTTCTTTCTTCTCCCTTTTTTTTCCTTTCCTAATCCATTTTAGGCTGCCTCTATGGATTCCAGCATTTGTCCCAGTACGATCTTATATGGAAAGAAGTGATCAAAAAAAGCATCCAGGATATGGTAAGCAGAATGAGGCACAGAGTCTTGCTAAGAGAATTTTACAATCTGTTATGCGTGATTGAGTATCGCATTTATTCCTAAACTACTTTCTGCCATTATTACTAGCTATAAACTTTTTCCCAAAGTGCATATATTTAAAATTTATTTACATGTGTTTTCCTTAAACACTTAAGCCCTCTTACATTTAAGTTCCTGAAGCAATGCACTGACTTAATAGATAGAAATACTCATTCATTACAAAGAAATATGTTTTAGATTCTAAAAAAATTCGTGGAATTTCTGGTGCCATTCAAATAAAGGAGGTAAGTTTCTAAGATGCACGGGGGAATCTCTTATCCAGAGGACTTTGGAAGGTCATAACTACTTCATATTTTATTATGCATAGAATGTACTTCTTTGAAGATGCTCCCATTATATTTAATCTAAATTATTATACTCAATCTTTTAAGGTCTTGTCCCTCTGAGTTGAATTCTCTTTCTTTCCATTGTTATCTATGAAATTTGATGAAGTGAAACTGGAATAAAAATGATGATACCACTCAATATGGTCTTCACAGCTCTGCACATCTGGAGATAAAAAAAAATGGCATGTTTGAAAATGAAAAGTTAAACAAAACAATGGCAAAATGTGCTGTAAAAAATCTTGTAATTCTAATTTGTCTTTTATTAAAGTTTACCTTTGATAACTTGAAATACTTGGTTTCGTATATATACGCTATTTGCAACCTAATTATAATGAGTAAATGTGTTTTATATATTTAATAAATTAAGTACTAAAAAACAGTGGTTATGACTTAGCTTATCTTGGCAACTTAAAATTATTTATTATTACTTTTTTGAATAGAGAAATGAGGTAAGAAGATCAAAACAACTAAGAAAACTAATGAATCAAAATAGTAGAACAAATAATTCCAAAATTAAATGAAATATGATGTTTTATAACTGCTGGATAAAATCTAAGAAAATAAAACTTTGTGTTTTGTTTTTGTGTGTGTGTCTGAGCACATGGAAACACACGATTGATAGATTACTTTTATTGTTATTATTTTCAAATTTCTAAAAACATATAGTAAGTATTTTCCACAGAAAAGAACCATATGTGCTCTTTAATATTGGCTAAGAAAACTCCCTTGGATAAAATAAATATTAACACTTGGCACAAAATGTAAGTTGTGACCATATTTTGCTCAAACTACCCCAGTATTTTAAATTAAAGGAGGAAAATTGTAACTTCTAAATTTAATTTTTGTGAAAGTTAAGAGCAAATCGATGAATGAGTATCAAACGACCGCTTGTCCTCATGCTCCATGAACTGAATTTCTACTTAATATCATATGCTTTGAAGGAGCCTTGTAAGACTAAAATGAAGACTACCTTAATCTTGTTTCCCAGTAGAGAAATATTATGCCTCACCTCTACTCCAGAGGTCAGTATACTTCCAACCGAAGTAGGAATTCATTGAGTTCTAGAATAATTCTGCTTTGTAAAATCATATAGATGAATAGATTGAAACTTTGTCCCAAAGAAAGCATTCAGTTATGTACGAGTGTCATACTCTTGTGACTTGTATCCTTCTCATACACACACATAGAAACAATGAATTAGGGAGTAAATTAAGACACTTGGCAGGATTCCATTTCTGTATATTTTCTAGGAATCTCCCCAACTCCCACCTTGCCTTACAAACTTCGAAGGAATTAAATGCTCTTCTGATTGTTAACCATATATATGGTTATATAGCTCAGTTATATAGCTCATAAATATATATATATGAAAATTGTATATATATATATATACATATATATATGCTATAAGCATTACAAAATCAGTTCAGAGAATCAAGCCCATGAGAGAGTAGGTGAAGGAGATTCATTTTAACACTCTTTTTTTTTTAAAACAATAATGAAAAGACACATGGCAGCATTCATTTGTGAAAATATAAATAATGTGGGTAACAGAAAATAGCGGGATGAAATCTCTCAACTAGGTGGGCTGTACTAACTTCAAATTGGGGCCGCAATTCTCAAACCCCAAACAACTCTTTCCCTAGCCTCACTTTAGCTGATGATTTTGATGAGTATTTCAGTAAGAACATAAAAGCAACCAGAAATGAACTCCTGCCAGCTCTCAACAACACATTTATCTTCCTTTTAGCTATTCTCTGCTTTTTTGCCATCAACAAAGGTGAATTCTCCATGCTCCTGCTTGAAGTCGATGCCTCCTGCTCTAACCTACTCCACTACATCCATTGCTCCATTGCTGCTCCACTTTCTCTCCTAAATCATCAAATTCCCTCTAATCATTCTCATCTGCATAGCAACATGCTATTGTTTCCACGGTCTTAAGAGAAACAAACTGAAAATTACTGTTTGTAACAATTGGCCCAAACTTCTGCATCCTTTCTCTTCCCATTCAGTAATATCCTTGCAAAGAGTTGCCTGTGGGCTTCTCCCTTTCTTTTGGTGGCAGGACCACCCAAAGATGAATTTTTTTGCCCCTTTAAAAATTGTTCTACTGTCTTCTACTTGTCTTTATCAAGCATAATTAACTTTATAATGGATAATTGACAATATTTTAAATGTCTACCATGTTGCTGGATCCAACAGTTGGCTCTCAGCTTTTACCTTGCTTTGATTTATATAGAGCATTTGATTAAATTGATCACTATTTTTAGTATACTTTATGGGGGGTTTTGGTATATTTTTGGGTTTTTTAATATTAATTTATGTATTTGAGAGAGAGAAAGAGTGTGCATGTGTATGGGCACAGGGGTCCAGGGTGGGAGGTCAGGCAGAGGGAGAGTGAGAAGGAGGGAAGCACAGGCTGGCTCGATCTCACAACTCTGAGATCATGGCCTAAGCTGAAATCAAGAGTCAGTCGCTTAACAGACTGAGCCATCTTGGTGCCCCTGTACATTTGCTTATTAATTGCCAGGCATTATACTCTTGAATTTTCTCCATTCACTGAGGCCTCCACCTGGTTCTCTTGTCCTGCCCCACCTTATATTGCTGGAGGCCCCAAGCACAGTCTTTAGAACTCAGCCCTATCTAGTCTTTCTTCTTGGATGATCTCAGAATTTTACAAGCCATTTATATTCCAGTGGTTCTCCAGTGGTTATATTTTTAGTCCACACATGTTTCCTGAATTTCAGATTCACATATTCAAGCCTTACTTTAAATATTCTCTTGGATGTTAAATTGATATTTTTTTGAACTGAACTTCTGACCTACTGAACTCACTGCACCTACACCAACCCACTCCAACCCACACCTCCCCGGAAAATTCAGCTTTCACATGGTGTGCATCTCAGTGGATGGCATCTTCTCTCCATTTGCTCAAACTGTGGAGTCATTTTTGACTTCTCTATTTCTCTTACACTTGATCGAATCCATCTACAAAAGTAATTGGCTATACCATCAATATTTATTTCATAAATGATCACTTCTCAACCTTTTGCTATGGTGAATCTAGTCTGCACCATCATTTCTCACTTGGATGTTTGCAGTTAGCAACCTAACAGGTTTCATTCTTATTGTTTCTTCTCAAAATAGCATCTAGAATAATCTGCATAATATGTAACTTAGAACTTATTTAATTTTATCCTTCTTTTTTTTTAAGGATTTTATGTATTTACTCATGAGAGACACAGAGAGAGAGAGGCAGAGACATAGGAAGAGGGAAAAGCAGGCTCCCCTCCAGGGAGCCTGATGTGGGACTCAATCCCAGGACTCTGGGATCACGACTTGAGCCAAAGGTAGATGCTCAGCCACTGAGCCACCCAGGTGCCCCATATCCTTCTATTTTAAGCTGGTCGTGGAGTCATACCAAACTAAAATCTTACATGAATATTAAGAAGCAAAAGCGTATTTATTAATAGGAGAATAAGTATAATATGCTATATTCACATGGTTATGTTATCACTAAAAGTGGTTCTGTGGTCATTCATGCTAATATGAAAAATATTTATGATAGATGTTTTAGTGAAAAAGGAAAGACTAGTTACATAATTACAAGTATATAAAAGCAAACAATGATGACATAACAAAACCAAAAACAAAAATAATGATAAACTGCATAAACAGAAACTAGAAAAAATAGTTCATATTTTTATGAGTTGTTTTCCTTAGATAGTGATTTTTTAAAGTTTTTAAATGTTTCTGATGTGCTCTAACTTTTCTTTTATTGATGTGAGTTTTATTAATTATAGATAAGTGATATAGTTCTGTAATTAAATATAGCTTATACAGAAGATTTAATTTAATTTAAAATTATAATAGGTAACTTCTGCCCCCCAATTTATTATATTTATTTTTTCATCTTTTGGATGTAATGCCTGATTTTTAATGTAGTGGCCTACATTCATATGTCTCCATATTAACTTTTTAGCTAACAGGGATAAACAATATGTATACATATATTGAAATAAATATTCATAGAAATAATAATCTACAGGGGATCCCTGGGTGGCTCCCAGTTTAGTGTCAGCCTTCAGCCCAGGTGGTGATCCTGGAGTCCCGGATCGAGTCCCGTATCGTGTCCCTGTATGGAGCCTGCTTCTCCCTGTGGCTGTGTCTCTGCCTCTCTCTCTCTCTCTCTGTGTGTGTCTCTCAGGAACAAATAAATAAAATCTTAAAAAAAAAAAAAGAAATAACCTACATATTAGTAAAGATGTATAAATAAGAAGACCTAAAGTATGATTCTGTCCCTCCTCTCACTAAACTAGCTTTTGAGCTTTTTTTAAATAATGGAATGAAGTTCACAATTTCAAGATTTTGAATAATTCATTCCCTTATATAATTGTTGATGTTTCTCCTTTCGCAAATACTGAAATATTGGATACTATAAAAATTAATTTTAAACATTTGTATTATTATTAAATAAATGTTCTCCTTTTGGTATTCAATATTACATATATTTATACTAATACTCTTCTTGACTTAATGGCTTAACTTGGCTTGCTTCACTTTACTCTGCTTCCAGTTGACTTCATTTTTCTTTGTGTAACATCCATTTTTCTGCCCATTTATGCCTCTGGGGGAATGTTTGTCAGATTCCTCTACAAAGAGAATATACTCCTGTGACATCCCAAATTGGTGATTTGGACTATTTCTCTATTAGCATGTTTTTGTTCCTATTTGTCATATGGCATTTTGTAAACATTTGCAAGATTCTTTAAAAAGACACAGTTTCTGTGTGGTAGAAAACAAAAATTGTTTAATATTTGTAAATCTACTAAAAGCAGGAGAAGTACTACAAACTATTTGATATTTGTAATGGATAGAATCAGACTTCTTTTTTTTTTTTTTTTCAAAATGTAAGTTAGAAAGATACCAGATGAAAGATGTTTTTGGGGAAAGTGATCTATAAACTATGACAATCTAAGATTAGAAACAGGAAATACCTTTTGATCTAGAGATATTTTTGTTTTATGACTCTTTTTTCTTTTAGTATCTCTTCTTTCCATCTGGATGGACTCATTATCACCTTTAGTTTTTATCTCCCGTAAGGGGACGTTTTAGAGTACTCACAGAGCTTTGTAAAATAAACTAAATTGCTGCTGATTCTCTACCTTTAAGAGGAAAATGCATTTTGGAAACATGAATAAAAATGCTTGCTTAGTAAAATTACCTAATAGCTATAACAGAAAGAAGGTATTTTTTTTTCAGAGAAAGAAGGTATTTTAAAATACCTCCCATAAAGAACAGATCTGTGAGTTCTAAGCAAAATGGTATAGCAGTATAGCAAGGTGATAAAAGTTCATAAAATAATAAAATATACTTTCCAATTATTAAATCATTGCAGTGTGCTAAGGTATTTTTTAACTTTCAAACACATGTTCTTTAAGTAAAAAAGTGTTTCATTTCATGTTTAAACTTCAGTGTGAGAGGTACAAATCAAAGCTAAAGGTAAGTAACTTCCCTTTGTAAAAAAGAAAAGAGGATAGATTTTAAGGGAAGAGAATGAATCTAGAAAATATGGAACATAATTTAAAAAAACAGTCATTTTTCAGGTCAAAGATTATGTATGTGTTCTGAAAAGCTGGCTTTTCAGAACACATCACTAAAGATGAGGAGAAGGGTGGGGTTGAAAGTATAGATTACATTTAACAGTGCTCTTTTTTGAAGTTCTAAGTTTCTGAGAAATCTCAAATCATAGGTATCATAGATACCAAACCATAGACATCAATTGCTACTGTATCATTTAATTGGTATAAATCAATGTTATTGATTTGCAAAGAAAAATTAAATGGCATCTGGAGAAACAGTACAATTAGTGTTCGTGTTTTTACAGTCTCCTAGCACTGATTTTAGAACTAAATTTGAAGCCTTACACAAGTTAGGTACATGATTAACACCTTGCAAAAGAACACCTGTGAGGCTGCTAGATCTTTTTTCTTTCCTTCATTTCAGTAACTGACTCCTCTATTTTTCATCCTCCTGTAACATTAAATGATAAAAACCAAGTTGAGCGGGGAGGGAGTAAGAAAACTTAGAGCTAGTGTCTGGGTGTGTGGTGAGATTGTGAGTAGGTGGTCTACACGGTCGGGTCATTTGACCTACCAAAGGGGCCAATGAAAGGAAAACAGTGTGGGAACCATTAATCTTTAACTTGTTTATACAACTGTAATTTTGTATTGCTTGTTTACTGCCCCTCTGATGACAGAAACAGCTCTTCCTTGACTTAGCAACAGGCTTCTGGTCATCTTCCCTAAAACCCAATTTGTGATAATCATGATAATGTTTTAATAAAATAGTTTAATAAAAGTTCAAAATATTATCTAATATTTTAAGTAAGAATGATCTTTGACTATTTTAAGGTATTAGTAGGCTACTTCTACCACATAAGTATTATGGCTTTAATGTTTACTTTTCTACAAAAACAACTTAAGTTTGAGGAAAATAATGTTTCTGCAATGAAGTAGTAGCTATTTATGGAAAATAGACTTTTCATCATCACAGATCATTGGTTAAATATATATTTTAATGATATTTTATATGCCTTTTATTTGTTCCTAGTGTAATAAAATCTTTGGGAATTATCTTCATACTATTTCCATTTAATAGCTATCTCCTGGTGGGCTCTGTTTTAAAAATTATAATTAGGTTAAGTTGTCCTCCTGATAAAGATCCCATAATTTCTATACAGCAAGTGATTATTTTGTAATGTACATAAAATTTAAGTAAAGTCCAAAATAAATTGTGAAGTTCTCTCCTTACCAATAAACATCTTCTTTCATTTAAAAATTCATTGTCTACAATATACCAAACACACTGCTGAGGTTGGAACATAAGACATACACAATCCTGAGACTCCTGAAATTTATAATCTAAGATGGAGACTAGATTTGAGCACACAAATTGTTCTATAAGTATGGCATACTCTGTTAAAAAAATAATTTAAAATGTTTAAAATTCTAAGAAAGATAATTTATTCCTATTTATTTTGAAAATGTTAATTTAAGATGAATAACAAGTTTGAATAAAGACTACCCAATAACACAAGAAAATATGTAGTGAATATAGAAAAAAAAGTTATCGGAATATTTTTTTACTAGCCATTAAAGAGCTAGTTTGATTTAATACACGTTCCTGATTCGCTTCGTGGTTCTCAAATTTTTGATCATCTCAACAACTTGAAGACTGAAATACATATTTCCAGCAAAAAAAAAAGTGGCTCATCGAGATAGTGATTCTCAAGGTATAGGACCTTGATATCAGAATCATGTTGCTGGGTTTGGAGGAAGCATGTGTAATTTTTTTTAATCCCATTTGTTGATTGATTTTGACACATCCTACCAATAGGCAGAAAACCTTTTTCTCTTCTCTCTCCCTGACATTCCCTCCACTAACTAACGACAGTCTCATAATTTTAGAAAACCTTAAATACATGGCAGAGATTTCAGAGTATTCACAGCTTAGTAGAAGAGGTCTCTCAGTTGACCAGACAGGAAGGATTTACCAAGAACTTTTTAATACCAATAAAACAATGCATTTAAAGAATTCAAAACATTTAATCATATAATATTTGCTTACCAAGAGTATTACTACTATTTGTGAGTTAAAAAAATTTTTTTTCCTGAAATTAGACCTCTTTATGAAGAAATAATCATAAGCTATAGTGCTTATCTCATTTTTCAAGTAGCTGCATTTACAATTACATTCATATATATAAAAGATGATGATGAAACACCCTTAAATAAGCTTTCCTATTATTGATAAAAACTGTAGGATTCATAAGAAAAAAATCTTCAGAATTCCCAAAAACTCAGCCAATATCTTGACAATGCAGAATAATATTTAAGAATAATAGTTTTAAAATACAAATATTCTTAAGAAATAAATAAGCTTTAAAAATTGGTCAGTGTAGGGGATCCCTGGGTGGCGCAGCAGTTTGGCGCCTGCCTTTGGCCCAGGGCACGATCTTGGAGACCCGGGATCGAATCCCACGTCAGGCTCCTGGTGCATGGAGCCTGCTTCTCTCTCGGCCTGTCTCTGTCTCTCTCTCTCTCTCTCTGTATGACTATCATAAATAAAAAAAATAAAAAATAAAAAAAAATAAAAAAAAAATTGGTCAGTGTTACCTGAAAGTCACATTTTCAGCTTATACAGGATAAAAAAAAAAACAGATCACATTAGAAGCAGTTTTAACATTATGCATGATATCTTACTGCCATGTACTCCAATTAATGTGTAGAAGAAAGAGTTGTACATAGAAGGGTAGAAAAAGTGAGGAAAGAAGGAAGGAATGGAATCTGAAACCTCTCTATAGTTTACAGAATTTCAGCACCAATAAACACAATGTTCTCATTCACAGAGAAGCTAGAAGCTAGACTGACCCCCAAAGGATTCTCATTGAAAAAGGAGAGCTACTTGAAATAATAATTATTCCTTGACTTGAAAAGATCCAGCTTTCCCCCCAAGACATGAAATTATTACACATGCACAGAACAGCTGCTGGAAATTGAATGAGGATGTCAACAGCGCTGATAGCACATGGAAGGGTGTGCAGACAGCTTCAAAGGGAAAGAGATGAATGCATGGGTATATGTGCTTACCATAAGCACTTCAGTACTATCACCATAATGTGTTCATTTCGTTTTGTTCTTCTATATTCCATTTCCATTCTTAGATTTCCTTAGGACTGAGAAAGATGAAAAAGCCTCTGTGAAAATGAAAGCAGCTAATTTAAGTATCTAGAGTCAGACAACAAAATCACAGATCCTTCTTCTATGTCAGTATTTCTTTTTTCTTAACTTTTATTTTGTACACATTATTCTGTGGCTATATTAATTTTGTTTATGAAAAGAATGATTTTTAAAAGTTTTTAAATATCTGTTTGCTATTTACCCTGGTAAAGGACTCTTTGTTAATGTTTTTATTAGAACTGTAGGGATATTACGTTTAGTCAGCCCAGACTTTTGTTTTTACCACTCTATGGCCTATAGTCCTATTTCGTCTGTATCCACCACAATAGCATTGGGCACATGGCCCAAGCTGGCCAGAGAGTACTATACCCTGGTTCACAGATAAGCATGTGGCCCATGCCCAGACAATTAGCATAGTGTTGCCAATTAAAAATAGTTCTGGAATTGTATATTCATTTCCTCATAGGATGGACAGTCCCTATACCAGTGGAAAGTTTACTTTGGTTATACTTTAAATATAGATAAGCAGAAGGCTAGACTCTAAAAGGAATAAAAATTTAAACTAAAACAAAGAAACCACAAACTTCTGTTTTCCAATCATCGTGTGGGAAGCTTGGAAGTTCCCATTCTATCCTAATAAGTAAAAAGCTGAACAAACTGAAAAGTACACAGCTCCTCTTAGATTCATCAGGGAAGTGAGGTCAAAGGGCAAACCAAGGTCCCTTCATCAAAGATACATGAATGGCAAATAAGGACATGAAAGATATTCTACATCATTTGTTGTTTGGGCAATGCAAATTAAAACAATAACAAGATACTACTACACAACTTTTAGAATGGCCAAAATCCAGAACACTGACAACACCAAACACTGGTAAGGATGTAGAACCACAGGAACTCTCACTCATTGCTGGTAGCAATGCAAAATGGTACAAACACTTTGGAAGACAGTTTGGCGGTTTCTAACAAAAGTAAACCTACTCTTACACATAGGAGTCAGCAACCGTGCTCTTTGTTATTTACCCTAATGATCTGAAAACTGCTGTCCATACAAAAACCTGCACATGGATGTTTACTGAAAATTGTCAAAACTTAAAGGCAACCAAGATGTCCTTCTGTAGGTGAATGGACAAACTGTGGTACATCCAAATAATGAAATGTGATTTAGCACTAAAAAGAAATTAAGTATCAAGCCATGAAAAGACATGGAAGAAACTTTAATACATATCACTAGATGAAAGAAGCCAGTCTGCAAAGGTCATGTACTATCTGATTCCAACCTTATGACATTCTTGAAAAGGCAAATTATGGAGACAGTGAAATGGTCTGTGATTGTCAGGGATTAGGGAGAAAGGAAGGATGAGTAAGCAGAGCACAGAGGATTTTAGGGCAGTGATACTATTCTGTCTGGACACACATTATTATACGTTTGTAAAACTTCATAGAATATACAACATCAAGAGTGGACCTTAATATAAACTATGACTTTGGATGATGATGTTTCAATGTAGATTAATAAGTTGTAATAAATGTACCACTCTGGGGGCACCTAAGTGGCCCAGTTGGTCAAGCCTCTACCTTCGGCTCAGGTCATGATCTCAGGGTCCTGGGATGGAGCCCCAAGTTAGGCTCTTTGCGCAGCAGGGAGTCTGCTTCTCCCTCTCCCTCTGTCCCTTCCCATTGCATGTGGTCTCTCTATCTCTCAAATAAATAAATAAACAAACAAATAAATAAATACATACATACACAAAATACTCTGGTGGGAAATGTTGATAATGGGGGAGGCTATGCATGTGTCAGGGAGAGGGTATATAGACAATTTCTGAATGTCCTTCTCGATTTTGCTATGAATCTAAAACTGTTCTAAAAAATTATCTATATATAATGAGTTGATAGTGGAGAACCCTTTACTTCTCGGAGGAAACAGGTATACAACAAATGGGATTATTTTCATGTCGTTAATTGTACATATGCAAAGTACATGAATATGCAGAAATAATATTTTTTTCAATCTGTTTTAGGAAAATATAAGCATATAATGATATAATTAATCATGACAATTTTTAGCTCATTTCTCTCAGAAGACCTCCTATCTCCGAGAAAAGCCACATTGATTATGTCTGGGAGTTAACAAATATCATATGTGCTCAAGAACTAGTCATTTCCACCATTTTAATTAAAGTCATTCTGCAAGTCACTTTCATCGCCCCAGATGATACTAGATGTACTTTCTGCTGCTCCACAGTAACTCCTGGATTTCCATAGTTAGAGAGTATCTCCAGTGGTGGATGCCCTAACCCTCCAGGGGCCAAAGCAGTGACACTGTCTGCAGTGGTCTAGGGGTGGGAGAATGACCATTCTCCTATGTGACATAGAGACACTGATATATTTGATACAGCACGAATGTGTTTTAGAGTTCTAATATTTAAGGAGCTAAGACAGAAGTAGATTTAAATAAAATGACCCTCTAGAATTAGTATTTCCTTTTTCCCCCCAATGATAAAAGTGTAGTCATTGCATAAAACTCAACATACCTAGCTTGTCTTTTTGTCTTAGGGTGTGCTAGCCTTAACACAACTCCTTGGCCATTCTCTATTTTACTTGATTTGTTTATATAAAGGATGCCTTAGTCTCTTTGGGCTGCCATAACAAAAATACCAAAACAGAGTGGTTTACAAACAACAAGGATTCATTTGTCCCAGTAGTGGAGACTGAAGATTCAAGATCAGAGTTCCCGGCAGTATGTTAGAAGAGTGCCCTGTTCTGGGCCACAGTGTTCACGTTGTATCCTCACGTGAGAGAAGGTATGAGGGAGCAATGTGGGGTCTATTTTATAACTGCACTAATCCCATACATAAGAGCTCCATCCTCAGGACTTAATCGCCTCCCAAAGATCTCACCTCCTAAAACCATCACATTGGGCATTAGGATTTCAACACAGAAATTATAGAGCTACACAAACATTCAAACCATAGCAAGGGGTTTTTGAAAGTAAAATTTCAAGTTATTAAATGGAATAATTTTAACTGGTAATTTTTGTAACTATTTTACGATTTAGACAACATTTTATTTAATCTAAGTATTAAGTTTTTAACCTTAATTATAGTGAAAAATAAAATTCAGACAATAAATTAATGTATACCAGTATACTTTTCTTTTCCATACCAGGATTACCAGTTTCCTTTTTGGTGGAGGGGAAAAGAAAATCCAAACTCAGTAATTTCTTGTGTAGCCTTTCAGAGAATTTCCATATGTAAATACAAGAAACTGTTTGTAATGGGTTGACAGCAGCCCATCAAAAGGTGTCTCCACATCTAAACCCTGGAACATATGAGTATTGCTTTATTTGGAAAAAAAAAAAAAAAAAAGGACTTTTGAGACACAATTAAGTTAAAGATTATAAAATAGGACTATCCTGGATTATCTAGTTGAGACCTAATCCAATGACAAGTGTCTTTATAAGAGAGAAACAAAGGAAAAGGAGACGTGTAGTTGGAGATAGAAATTGGAGTGATGTAACCACAAGCCAAGGCGGCTGGGAAGCAAGGGGAGATAAAGAAGGCATGGATCTAATTTTCTCTAGAAACACAGCCATGCTGGCACCTGGATTTCAAAGTTCTGGCCTCCAGAACTAGGAGACAATAAATTTTTGTGGTTTTATGCCACCAAGTTTGTGCTAATTTGTCACAGCAGGCCGAAGAATTGAATGCTTGCCCCCTAATTAAAACAGGAACATACTCCACTCAATGATTTTCACTATTCATCTTATTGTTTGGTTCTCTCTTTTTTTGTATCAACACACATAAATGCACCAAATTTTATTAATATCTGAAAAGTATTTCATTCCTTGGCTATATCAAAATTGATTTAACCAGTTTTCTATTAAGAGTCGTTTAGGTTGTTTCTTACTGATTGGTACCACTAACATGAACAAGTTCACATTTTTCTACACATGTGGATGTGTAGCTGTCCATCTACAGATGTACCACTTGTAGAATTCATTTTTTTTTTTTTTTTAAATGTTTATTTATTTTTGATAGTCACACACAGAGAGAGAGAGAGAGGCAGAGACACAGGCAGAGGGAGAAGCAGGCTCCATGCACCGGGAGCCCGACGTGGGATTCGATCCCGGGTCTCCAGGATCGCGCCCTGGGCCAAAGGCAGGCGCCAAACCGCTGCGCCACCCAGGGATCCCTAGAATTCATTTTTAAGAGTAGAATTATTTTTGAAGCTATGTGCATTTTAATATTTCCCCTTCATTCCCTTAATCTTCTTTTTTCTCTCCTTCCCTCCACCCCAATCATTGTACAATACACTGGAGAAGTAAAAAACAATGTTGTTTAATGTACCTGGTGTTCTAATGGAGTATGAGTTGAGAAATTAGTGTATTAAAGAGTTACGGTACACACAGCACACAGATGGGGACATACACTGTACAGAGGGATGGTCCAGTCTAGCTTTAGCAAAGGCATGATAGAGGCAACTCTTGGTTGGAGTCTTAGAAAATTTGTTTGCTTGTTGGGGAATTCTATGCAGAATGAAGAGCCATAAAAAAAAAATGAAAGGGTGGGCAGCCCGGGTGGCTCAGCGGTTTAGCACCACCTTGGACCCAGGGCATGACCCTGGAGACCCGGGATCGAGTCCTGTGTCGGGCTCCCTGCATGGAGCCTGCTTCTCCCTCTGCCTGTGTCTCTGCCTCTCTCTCCCTCTCTCTCTCTCTCTCTGTGGGTCTTTCATGAATAAATAAAATCTTTAAAAAAGAAAAAAGAAAGGGAAATGTGAAAGAGCAATATATTGATTTACCTGAAGCAAATGCTTTTAAAAAGGAGCACAAGGGAGAGCCTGGAGAGGCAAGTGGGTCCAGATTGTGGAGTCCCAAATAGAATCTGAAACTCTTCTTTTCCTATGGAAATATGGAGCCAATGAAGGATGCAAAGGAATGATATGGTCAAAGTCGAATTTTTGTCAAGTCATGTTGACAGCAGTGCAGAAGATGGGTATGCTGGAGTATGCACAGGGACTGGAGGCTGTAATCTCAGTTTCTCAGTTTGGAGATACATTTCTATTTTCGGCACATTTCAAAACCCCTCAAACTTGGTATGTTCAAAACAGATTTTCTTTTCTTTTTTTTTTTTTCAGATTTTCTTCCTAGTCTCATTGTACTCTCTATCTCATCAGGAGAATCCTAAATCTTTTGAACAGCAGATATCTTCTAAGTGATTCCTTCCGCTACCTCATGACTTCCATCAACGTGGCAGTCAATACCAGAGAATCTACCTCTGCATCCTCTTAAAAACCTGATGTCTCCTCTCCATCCTTATGTCCACTGCCTTTAGGTCAGACCCATACCATCTCTTATGAGGCTGGTATCAATGCCTCTCATCCAATTACGTTTTTCTTCATTTTTCTCCCATGGAAATATATTTAATTTCCCACATCGCCAAAGCATTGTCTGTCTACAGAATCTGGTTATGCCATTTTTTTGGCTTCAAACCTCCCTTGGCATTCTGTTGTCCACAGGACCGTGTCCTGCACTCCAGTCTGACTGCAGTTTACCCTACCATCTGCTGGAGCCGTTTCTGAAATCCAGCCACCAAATCTGTCATCCATTCCCTGTGTACACCAGGCTTTGCCATGACTGCATGCCACTTTGCGACCTGTTTCCCTGCCCTAAAAATATTTCCCCTTCTTCATCTGAAAGCTCCAATTTTTTCCTTAAAAAATAGAAATGTCAATAAAAATTGGCATTTCCTCTTAGAGAATCACCTCATGGTCTGTGGCAGAGTGGTTCCATGCTCACTGTGCTGTGACCACATTTTGTTCTTAGATGACGATACTTTCTGTCCTGTGTTATAATTTTTGCATTTAGGTGTCTATCTCCACTGGTTTTCAAGCTTAATGTGAGAGGAGCCTAGCCTATTACTTGATGCATTTTAGGTACTGAATTTATGACTCTCAAATGAGTAATTACCCAAGATTATACCTCTATTTCAAGAACATGCTTGTTATGAGGGAGACAAATGTACTCTTCATACAGCTAAAGTTTACAAATGCTATTTTTTCTGTGAATCGTTAAGGCAGTAGTTTTAAAATCAGGTTTATTATATATGTCATTTGAAAAATTGTCAACTTTTATTGGAATTGCTTTTGGTTTAAATTTGGCCTTAATGTCAACAGAGAGCCTGATACTGTGTATGTATAACTTATTTTAGAAGAGATTTGCAATTCACATGGTGTTTGAATGAAATCCTGATCTGGCATTCATGAGCTTGTTAATCAATTATTGGTAAAATCAAAGTGCATGACATTTAAAGAAGTCTAATATTATGTTGCTCTATTTCTAACTTCATCTTGAGAACTCAATAGACATTAGCAAGAAAAGTGTATATACTAGAGTGAACTGAGATTTCAGACTACCAGAGAAAAGTCTAGATACCTAGTGAAGACCAAAAAACACATCCTCCTTAGCTTTGAAGTAACAGCTAAATTTGGACAGCATTTTACGGCTTTCCACCACTTGATTAAGAAGGGTCATTATGCTCTCAAAACACAATGTGGCATTGAAGTATGAATAGTAACTTTTTTCTTGTTTAAATGATGTTAGCTTACCGAATGTTTCCTGTCTTTATGCCCATTATGCTATATTCCAAGACCTCTAGTAAATTTAGACAGCACTATCCAAAAAAGACACCTTAACAATGATATAAATATAGTTAGAACTCAGAAGTTCAATGTGCATTTCAATGATTTACTGCCTTTTTTTTTTTTTTTTTTTTTTTTTTTTACTGAACTGTCTTTCTACTTTCCTGCAAACACTCATGTTGTGAGTACAGGGACCATTGTGCAATTTAACTTCCTATTCTTTATGTTTTTGTTTCTGCCTCTCCCACAGAATACAAACCTTTAAGAGCCATTTCTCTGATTTTTTTTTCTTTTTTTCACAAATTTTAGCCTATGGCAATAGGCCTAATACAAGGTCAGTGCTGAATAGACAGCGTTTGAATGAATGAGTGAATGAATGAGCAATGGTATACCCCGCCTAGAAATAAATTTGGTTAGGAGTTAATAGAATAATTTTTTTTTAAATTTTTTTAAAATAATTTTTTTACTTGCATATTCTTTTTGGGATTTGAAATATACAATTTGGAGGGCTTCACTTAAGATATATAATAGACAATGATAAATATAAAATTGCTGGGGCTTCTTTCAGTGCTGAGTAAGTGGTCCATGCAAGCAAGGGTCTCTGCAGCTTCAGCTTCATTAACCAAATGAGAATTGTGCTTCTGTAGTCAGCACTATGAGAATGTATTATCATAATGGAGCACTATGATGTTTTTTTTCTGTGGCTGGATTCACAATCTGGTTTCGGTCACTGTTACCTGAACGATTGTGCTGGACCCACCCAGACAGATGAGATCACAGAGGGTTTGAGTGGTGCGCCCTGAAAGAACTGCTTCCATTAAACACAGGAGGACTTAATTTGAAGAGTAATTTTAAAACTTTATGAGAACTATTGTCTTTTTAACGTAGAGTTCTTTAGTCTTCTTGCATAAAATTAAGATTCATTTAATTAATCAAAATATACTGATTATTACATTAATCCCAGTCAACTTCACGTGTGAATAGCTATACAGACGGAGAGATACAATAAGAGTTAGAGATGCATGCACAAATATGTGCCAAGTTCGAATGAGCCTGGGAGATTTCAAACGTACTATACTTACCCTATTTGCCTAGTGGTGTGAATTTTTTATTTTTTCTCCATCCTCACACAAAATGGAATTGCCTTCGTTTATTTCGGATTTGAACTGTAGGGCCTACGATTACATCTGGGAAATCTGGGGTTTCTCCAGATAGTTTCCTAGGAGGTCCGGACAGCCCATCCCCCGTTTTTAATCCCTGCCTTGTTTATATCCAATTTAATGACCGTCTGGCCTGTGTTACTGGCACAAGGGTGTTACAAATCTCAGTGGTCATTGGCGCGGGTTTTAGCCACAGCCATAGAGAAGAAGAGAGGAGTGGAAAGACTGGATTTGCTGCTACTCAGTGCTGTTTATATCTGAACTGTCTCATAAAGCCTGACAAGTACATAATGGTTACTTCTGTTCGTGGCAGGTCTGGCTGCTGATCCTGTGGCGCCTGGGTCTCAGGCTTCCTATTTGCAGGCTCCTGGAGACTTCAGTTCTGGGGGATTTACTCATCACTCAGTAAACTGGTCCCTCTCCGAGATTAGCATATTGGATTTATTTCAGATTCGGTTTGCCAATTCTTGAGAAGTGTGTTCTGACACAGCAAGTATAAACTAAATAACAGGCTTAGTGGCCACTTAGGTCTAATATTTTAGTGTAAACTAAGACATTTGCAAAATTTTTTACTCTCATGATATCCTCTCTACTGTATCCTTTTGTGCGAGCTCTTCGGTGACAATAGTAGCATGTAAATTGGTTACTCTAAATTATTTGTAACTTGCAACATGAAAATAATCCTTTATGCCGTCTTCCCATATATATTCCAGTATCTGGGTAAAAACACATTTTCAGAATTAAACACGTATTTATGGGGATGCTTGGGTGGCTCAGTCAGTTCAGTGTCTGCCTTAGGCTCAGATCATATCTCCAGGTCCTGGGATGGAGCTGTGCTTAGGGCTCCCTGCTCAATGGGGAGCCTGCTCTTTCCTCCCTCTCTGCTGACAATCTCCCCTGCCCCCAGCTCTTGCTCTCTCTCAAATAAATAAATAAATAAAATGTTTTTTAAAAAAACATGCATTCGTGTCTCTAATTTTTTATCAACTGTTCTGAAATTGAGTTTTCATGAGTCATTTGGCATTTAGAACTTGACCTGACCTTTTCTTTTTGCTAGTTTTTTGTTTGTTCTTTTGTTTTTCTTTGTTTCCAACTGTTTAATTCCAGATAGGTAGAAATAATGCCTCATTCAGATTGCATTTTGGTGTCTTACACAATCTATGTGTTATGAATAAAAATGAATTATACCAGAAGTGTGACTCTGCCCTGCAGGTTTAGCTTCTCAATGGGAAGACTTTGCTATTATTTGTATAAATCATTTACAAATAAAATGATATAGTGTGAAGCACCCCAGCTTTTATTTTTTGTTTTTTTAGAAAGGACTAAAGAGAATTTTAAGCAGGCTCCATACCCAGCACAGAGCCCCACGTGAGGTATAATCTCACAACCCAAGATCATGACCCGAGTTGAAATTAAGAGTCAGACACTTAACCAACTGAGACACCGAGGTGCCCCTAGAAGCATACTAGATTTTAAATCAAAATTTAGCAAAGAAAGAACAGGTTGAGCCTGGAGTGTTTGTAGGATCAAAAAATAATGGGTAAATCCCTAGAAGTCTGCTTAATTGGGGGTCCTGGGGATCCCTGGGTGGGTCAGCGGTTTAGTGCCTGCCTTTGGCCCAAGGCATGATCCTGGAGTCTCGGGATCAAGTCCCATATCCAGCTCCCTGCATGGAGCCGGCTTCTCCCTCTGCCTGTGTCTCTGTCTCTCTTTCTCTCAGTGTCTGTCATGAATAAATAAATAAATTTTTAACTAACTAACTAACTAACTAACTAAACAAATAAATAAATGGGGGTCCTGCTAAATAAGGAAAGATTTGATCATCAAATGAACAGCAATAATAATGGATTTAATTCATTGAGTTAAATAGCATATGGTGAGTCAATACTAAAATAAAACAATTAAGGGGTATATTGAGAGCTTGATGAGGAATGGGATATTTATCATTTCAAACTACCTCCTCATAAAACATGTATTAATTACAGAGTTGTAGCATAACTTAACAGAAAAACTTGGCTAACATTTCCTTAATCAAATGATCAAAATAAACATCATTAGTAATGGGACAGATTGAAATTGTTTGTCACTTTATAAGACGCAATGAGGAAACACAAAATCAATGTATGTTATTACCATATCAAAATCCATAACCTAAATCTAATTAGGGCCAAATTGGAATACATTATACAAAGTAATTAGCTTACAATTTTCAGAATGCCAAGGCCATGAAAGTTAAGGAAAGACTAAGGAAATATTCAAGACTGAAGGAAAATAAAGAGACAAGACAATTAAATGCAGCTAATGACTATATGCTGTATTTTTTGCTATTCAAGTCATTATTAGGACAATTGAAGAAACTTGAATGGGATCTGAGGATTAAGTGACAGTAATGTATAAATGTTCATCTCCTGGTTTTGGTTGTGTGCTGTGGTTTTATAGGATAACAGCTTTGTTTGCAGGAGATATACACTGAAATAATTTGAGGGTGCTGAAGTATCAGGTTTGCAGTTTATTTTCAAAAATAATTTTGAACTTGTCTTTTAAGTTTAGTAGAGGTTAGTAGCTGTTATAAAATTTTTTAAATTAAAAGCTAAAAAAACCTTAGAATTACAAGTCTGTGAGAAATTGCAGTATTTTCTTGGGTCTTAAACTGCAGAGAAAAAAAAAAAAGCCTAAGAGTATCCTTCAAAATTAAGAGTTTTTTTTTTAATACCAAAGAAAACATTTTTAGAAAGTGGGCATAAATTATGAAAGGGAGCTACTGATCTAATTAGGATGCTTATGGAATAATTAAATGTAGGAAGATGTCATTCCATGTGTAACATTATTTCTTTGGTGTGACTATTGCTTCTGATTCCGATTTCATAAATTTTCATCTTTGCTACTATTTTTATGTACTGGAATGTACTTCATGACATTTAAAATACATATATTTCTCTGGAAAAAAATATTATGAAAGGCCCATAACATTTATGTTTATTGACCTCAGTAAAAATCTAGACTATAATTGGAAAATAGAAAATCCATCTGTCTCACTGGAGTGTAATAGATTTTGACTCCCAGACAGGGTAACTGAGTTATGCTTGGTATTGATATACATTAGTACCCGCTTGTTCTTTCTCCTTTTTTATTAGGTAATCCTTTCTAAACAGTCTCCCTAGTGTGAGTTGTAGGCATTCTGTAAAAACATGATCTACTTACTTAGTTATAGACTGCCACATTTTTCTTTTGGTAAGACAATGAAAAATATGTTACTCATTAAACATTAATATATCTCTTTATTAAATCATGTAAGTTGAGCCCTAAAATTTTGTATTGGGTCTAATTATTTGGTTTAAGAGCTTGCATTGATTAAAATATTGAAGTATTGAATTATTACCTCATCATTTTTGTTCTTAATTAACTTTTTGCTCAATTTCAGCCTTCTATGGAAGTGAATATTTCATGTTTTAAGATACAGTAATTGCTTTATATAATAATTACTAGCTTATTAATGTGACCTAAGTTTAGCACACAGTTTTCAGAGAAGATTATACTTTTAGTCATTCATGAAGAGAGAGGACTCTAATACCATGACAATTAATTATTAAAATGATCATATCAGATAAAGATATGATAACTATCCATTAAAGAACAGTCAGATTGTCAAACTAATCTCAAAGTTCATCCTGCTCAAACAGAGCCAAGGGAGAGTAAGCTCTCCATGAGATGTAAGGGTCAGAGATGTAACAATAGGGAAATATTGCCAGTAACTATAGACATTAGGGGAAGGCCCATATCAAACTGATTTCTCCCAGCATGCTATATAGGTCACCTGCCAGTAGACTGTTGAGTTTAAATGGGCTCAATTATTCTAGACCAAAGTAGTGTAAATTTTTTCTGTTAACAATGCACATGGACACTGATTCAGACAAACCCATATTAAATGTACATGTTGGCAACCAGAACACTTGAAGTAATAGCATGTGTTTTCCTGTGCATTACTGATAATGTAAGCATACAATAGGACTCTTCATTCAAGGGCTCCAAAATGAGGCAAATATTTTTTTCCGTTTCACTTTACAAAAGTCTAGTGATATTGTGACTATTTTTCCAAATATAGCATACCAAAATAAAGTAGTGTCAATATACAGTAAGTCAGCTGTAGCAGAGTTGATATTATTTCTACCACTTCCAGAGTCTCTTTTCTTGAATTGTTCATAATGCTCTCTGCTATTTCCTTTGCTTACAATCATCTCCTTATTCTACATTTTTCCCATTTCTGCATTGCAGTCTCAACTTTCAAACCAGGTGATACTGTGTATGTAGGATATACTTTCCTAAATAATCCATGTAGTTCAGAAATACAGGTTTCACGTTCACTTTAAGGGTTGAACATGGGAACAAACAGCATTCATTTTGTTTTAAGGAAGCATGGATTTTACTGGGGGATGGGTTGTCAAAATAATCATGAAATATTATTATAATATGATGTTATATATAATTATATTATATATATTACATAAATTATCATTAATTAAAGATTGAAATTCATGCTCTTCACAGGTTTCTCCCTGTTTCTTTTCCCCATTCAAATAGATAGCCAGTGCACTACTCCCTTGTCCAAAGGGTAGCATATGGTAGGTTGTAAATTTCCAAAATAAATGTTCTAAGCAGTAAATCACTATAGATGGTCTTGAGAGAAAAAAAAAAACAAGAGGAAATTATTTAAATCTAGAGGCTTTGCTACAGAATTTGGGTGGTGAGTGGAGGTTCCCAACTACATAAGGAAGGGAGTTTGTCCAAATTAGAAAAATCTCAGGAGGCAAAAAAGGCCAAGCTGGATTTCAATCCCCTGACCAAGGAGGTAGCAAGACTCTAGAGGGAAACGGTTTTATGCTACTAGTCAAAATGTGTTTATGTCTTACAATGTGATGATCAACTCATTGACGAGAGAGCAAGAGCTTAGAAACAAGTGGTTTTATGATACAGATTGGACCACAGAGTAAAGATGTCAGGCTCCTGGGATGTCCCAGAGGCATCAGGTAGTCACCACCCCAGAAGAAGTTCAGTGGACAAGGGTAGAAAGCATCTCTAAAATCTTGTGTAAACAAATGACCAAAGACTAGAGACACTATCCTATTGCACCTTCTCCCTCCCACCCAAGACCTAACCCCAGAAATTAGCAGTGAAGAGGACTCCAGAAATAAAGTATAGTCTTGTGGGATGAGAGCTCATAAAAAAGACTAAAATTTAGCTTTCTGACATCCCAGAGCTGAGAGTCTGAAATAAATTGAAGTAATACAAATAAAAGGTTTTGGGCTGAGATTCATACTTGAAAAAGCAACAGGTGAACCTTAATCCATACTTTAAAAAGGTATCTCAGAGAATCTCTCTCTCCCTTCCATATAGACAGACTATCCCTTAATTTCTTATTAAAAGGCTCCTTTGATCTACATAGTCTTAAACAAATGTATTTCAGTTTGTGGTTTTTCTTCTCATTTGCAAAACTAATAGCCTGCTTAATTGATTTTACCACAAGGAAACAATTTGCTCTAAGGGTGGAGACAAGTTTCCTCTTTCAACAAATAAAACCAAACCCAAATCTCCTTATTTCTTTGAAAAGAAATATTTTGACTTCTACTCTTCTCATTAAATTTTCAGACATGGGTCAAGATTCTTGAATACTCAAGCTCCAAAAGAAGATTTTTCTTAAGTATGAGGCTTAAGAATAGAAGCCTGATCCTAAAATGATGGCAACAGAATGCTTTTTGCCTTTTTCATGGCTCCATTCCTAGCCGATGATCTCTGTGATATTAGTAGTCTCTACCAAGCAATCACAAGAATGCTCCATCCAACTTTTCTTTACTGATGTCATCTTATTGAGCTTCCTCTTCACATCTCAGCCAAGCTAAACACATTCAAATATGTCCCCAGAAGCCCTATTTCCTTCCTACATCTTTCTACTTCTGTGCCTCCTGCTGCCTTCCCCCTTTCCCACACCTACCACTATAGTAGCCTCTCCTTATGCCTTAAGATAATACCCAAGAGCGTTATATGTGAGTGATGAATCACTACATTCTACACCTGAAACCAAGTTTACCATATATGTTAACTAGAATTTAAATAGAAACTTGAAATAAAAAAGTAATAAAAGAAAAAAAAAAGGAACGTGTTCAAGACCCTTTTCATTTCCCCAGGAAAAATATGTAATGTGTTGCCTTGTCTTTGGACTTGCATAAAACTTTCAAATGTCTGCATTATAGCACTTACCACAGTGACTATAATTATTTATGTGTCTGTCTATCTCAATAAGTCATGCACTTCTTAAAGAAAAGTGCATGGTTTATTTTTCTTTAAATCTTCAAAGCTTGCACAGTGCTTGGCATATGATAGGTGTTCAATGTTGATGAATAAATCAACAGTGCAAAGGTTATAATCCACTGCCCAATTGTTATTTTGAAGCAATTTAATTAGCTTAGGTCTTTGTGTGTTTTAAAGTTCCATAAGAAAAGTCACAGAAATATTGATCATGATGCATTAGAAGAGAGGATTTACATTTTTTTTGTAGCTTCAGCAAAACACCTTTCATAAAAGGCACTACAAATTTTATCCCATGGAGGTACATAAATATTGTGTTGCCTTCCTTTTGACTAAGATGCAATACAGAAATGTGGCATTGATAATTGTATAGGTGATCATAACGTAAGACTACTCCCAAGTGATAGCAAAACATTTTCTTTCTGGTGGTCCCTTAGGTAATCTGACATTTTTAATGTGGAAAAAAATAGGTATTTGGAAAGGTCTGCCACTCCTGGAAACTTCCTGCAGGGTTGGCTACGTTCATATTGTTGAAAATTTAGTGGTTCTGAGCTGACAAACTGTAGCATTAAGCAGTGTCCCCTCTAAACTCTTCTTGAAGTTGTAGTTTACAATTATTCCTCATTCCCTGGAAAATGTCTGCTAATAAGAAAGAGATAAGAGAAGAATAGTCGATGTCCTTTTCCCCTCTTTCTTTTATTTTACTGATGTAAATTGGTTCGCTCAAATGACTAGCAGAGGGCATGGATTGTATAACTTAGATTGCATTTAAATGATCAACCTTAATGGACCGATGGGGGGGTGGGGCACATATGTGAAAGAGATAAAAAAGTGAAAAGACTGAAGCTAAATTTCTATCCCTAAAAACTAGGAAGAGAGATATATTAAAAGCAAAAAGAATATGTTGACCTAAGACAATGGAAAAAGAGAGAAACATTTTCCTCACATAAGGGAGTGGACAGACACACAGTCAGATTTGATTTTTGTATGCTAGGGAAAAACTTTATAGAGCCTGGATTTCCAAGATCCTAGAGGGATGATTTAGGAGGTGAAGCCAACCCCAGTCATCTCCCAACTAAACACTCCAAGAGCTGCCAATGACTATGGTTAATGAGGTGGACTTGGAGCCATGCCTTTAATTAGCTTGACCCTGTGAAACCCTGTTTCTCAAACATTTTAAACCCATGACCCTTTAAAGCTTTCTTGTTCTGTATATGAGCAGCCAAAAAGATTCTCTCATCTTTCCTTATGTGCTTCAAATTATTTTTTAAAAATATTGTGTTGTAGACAATATTTAAAAATATATTTGGCCTATTGGTGATTTTGACATGTATCCTCAGAGAATCTGCACCATGTGCTATGCTCTTCTCAGTGAAACGTGGGGTTAAAGTTGAGAGCTGTTTAGCTTGTGGCATAGGGTAGCCTATGTGGTCTGGCATATGTTATTCTATGTTCTTCATGCTCAGATTTGCATCATGAATGCTATGGGAGGATTTCAGTTACATCAGATATCCAGAAGGCAGAAGGGATTTAAACTTCGTTTCATATTTATCTTGCTTATCACTTATACATTAATTATATGTACTTTTCGAGTATCTTTCATTGAAATTTTAACAAGCAAACTTATCATTTTTGTCAGCTTATCTGTAGTGGGAGAGAGTGCTTCTATCTACTATGGGATATAGTTATAATTTTATAATTTTAATTTTGTAGTTCAGGAGATTTGGAGGAATGCTGACATTTTTCCAGCACAGAATGTGGTACTATCAAAAATAAGACTGAGTGTGGTACAGATTAGTTTCTCTATTATTATTAGAGAAGTATATGAAATTTAAGACAGAAAAGTTAATTCGTATACTTGGAAAATAGCAGAGAATAAAGTGGTTGTTGTTGTTACCATACTTTGAGTTTTGGCTTACATACTGTTAGAATATTCATTGCACCATAAAACATTTTTGTTTAAAAATATAACCAATTGCAAAAAGACACACCCCAATGAGGGTTCTGGTTACAAATTTTACAATTGAATTAGATTTACTGAATGCTTCACAAACTATCTGTACAAGACTGGGCCAATTTTGACAAGACCTATGCTGCTTGATTATTTGAAGTAGAAGCCAGATAACTTCATGGATTCAAATGGATTCAACTGGAAAAGAGACACAGCCCAGCATGTCTACAAATGTTTAGTTTTGCAACTGAGAGGAAGAGCCATGAGTTGAGGTAACCCTTACGTGAAACAGAGAAAAAGAAAAATTATTTAAAAGCTCAACTTATTTCAAATTTAGGATGTTTCTGATAGGAAACAATTTTAAAACTTGTTTCTATGCTGGCATTAAATAGGATCATCTAATCTAACTCTGTAGATATCTGAGGACACACTTCTGCAAGTATCCATTTGCTACCATCCAATATATAATAGTTTCAGGCAATTCCTGGGTGTATAATCACACTTTGGATAATAACAAAACACTTGCATCATTTCAATTTGTATTGAGCCCTTGGCTTGACACCTGTCAGAAACCAGAAAGTATCTTTTGACCTTTCTTGGGAAAAGATTTCAAAGTGTGTAAAAATTATTTGGGGGAATTATTAAAATGCAGATTTCTTTGCCCTCAGAAATTCTGATTCAACATTCTGGGGTAGGCTAGAGACATTTGCATTTTTAACTATGAGCTCAAGATGGAGGTGATCTTTTGAATACATTTTGAGAAGTTTAGTCTTTAGAGGAATTCTAGGTATCATTTGCTTGCAGCTAATGTGAGAATCACATCTAAGACACTGTGCATGGTACTGATGGTAGTGCAATAATGAAATGGCTTACTTTGTAAAAAGTCAAATATCTACTAAGAAAGATATTTCTGTTTTTAAAAATCAACTTTGTCTTCCTATAGAGCTACTATTTGGAGATGTGAGCACAAGACTGAAAAAAAAACCCAGCTTTATCATAGCCTTATTCTAAGAATATTATGTAGTAGAAGTACCTTTGTCTCAGGGTTTCTCCTGGTCTTTCGTATACCTAGTTCTAAGGGTCTACTTCCCTTTGCTATCAATTCCACTCTTTAGTGGTAACAGGTCAAGTTTTTAACGACTAATCAGGCTAGGACAACTGCCAATCATATAGACTCTAGAACCAAGCAGAATGTATGGAATCTAGTAAAATTTAGCCAGAACAGAAAGTTTGTTCTAGCATTTGCCAGCTAGAGACAGCCCTTTGGCATCCCAACTATGCTGGTCCCCATAAGCTTGAGAGTTTTGTTGATTGTTCTTATTTAGTTTCCCACGAATCAATATTTTCATTTCTTTGTCAAAATGAACAAATGAATGAATGAATGAATGATTTCCAATAATACATGTGCATTTGGATAGATACAGCCTTACAATAAACAAACAAAATAAACCTAACTTAAGAAGATGCTCTACTTTTCAAAATTGTAAGATATGTTAGGATATTGTTAGGCTTTTCTCCAGGAATTTTCACTTGTTGAAAACATTTTATTATGTCTATTTATGCCAGGAATTGCTTTAGAGATATGAAAGTAATTATCAACAATTTTGCATAAGCAATTTCGTGTAAATATAATTTTGCATAAACAAAACCCGTCTTTACCTAGTTGACCTGGGCATTGTTTTAGCAGGTATCAGTTTTGCCAGGCAGGGAAGGAATGAAAATCAGTGTTACACCAGCTGCCACAGAGACAAAGGAAGTCAAGAAAATATTTTAAGTATGAGCATCCTTTGAGTTCAAGGTATCCCCAGGCCTCTTCACATTCCCCATTTATAGCTTACATATTAACTAGTCAATATTACATCATGGTGAGCTTTAAAGACCTATTCCTCTTTCCATAGCACAATGTGTCAACCCTCTTTTCCCTAAAATATGCAATATAAAGATCGTGATGTATCAGAGGGCAGAAAATACAGTCATGCAAAATGTAACATGATGGCATGTGAAACTAGAGATTATTTGTGAAACATAGGTCACAGTTCTTTTTGTTCTTTTACATGGTAAATATCTTCCATATTTCCTCAGGATGAAAACAAAAACAATGAGGGATATGACCTCTTTTCATCCTCCATGAAGAAATCCATTATATCAGAATGTGCTTCCAACATGCAGACATCATATGCACACAATAGTGGATGAATTTAAGAGCTGAGTGAAGAGGACTATGGGACTATTTGGCTCCATGGAATAAGGAGGGAGGAAGTGTCATCATTAGGAAAGTATGGTGGATGTTAACTGCGTGTGAAAATTATCTCTATGCCTCTTCTATCATCAATCAAGTTTTTATTTATCAGATTTTCTGTCAGTGAAAAGAATTAGTTTCCTTTATAGGAGATACTCATTAATAATTATTAAGGGGATGAGAAAAAATTAGGACCAGAAAGAACATGTTATATAAATTATAGTAAAATGTGTATATGCTCAGATATAAGTATTTAAAACATTTTAGAAAATAGTTCACAGATCCTAACTAAATTATAAAAGTAGAAAAGGGACATGACTTTCTTGAACTTGAGCAGCCAGTTGGTGTAGTAGCTATTATTTTTCAAGAATGTCTTCTCTTTCATAATTCCAACTAGTTTTTCTCACCTTTTATCTGCTACTTAACCGATTTATGACCTAATGAGATTTTAAGTCATCCATATATTGAAAGATCAGTAATAATTTTCTAAGTGAGGGCATATCTCTAACCAAGAGGAGGCATTGCCTTGCTGCAGTAATGACAGGAATATTGATTTATTTGCTACCAACTAACATGTAATTGTTACATTTAAGAGTAGAAGATTTATTTTTTCTTCAGATTCTTTAGAATTCTTCTCCCTTCCACCCACCTCTCGCCCCATCCAAAACACACATTTAAATTGAGCAATTTTCTTCCTGAACTTCGGTTGTCTGACCCACTAATAAGCTTCTTATCAGTCTTAGAGATTTCAATACTAACTAAATGATATTGATACCCTCTAATTAAACCCCTCTAAGGTTTGAGAGACCTAGAGAGCATTTGCTATATTAATTTATCAATCCTGGGGAAGCATATTGTTTCAATTTTCTGTTAAGGTTTTCTTTTTTTTTTTTTCATTTCAAAGACATAACTATACAAGATTTACACTTAATTAAATGTTATTTTTCTTAAATTAATATTAAATGGACTATCTTCATCTTCATTTTTAGGATTATGTTCTCTGTATATATACATTATTTTTAGCCTGGATTCTGGAGCCAGACTGACTGGATTGGAATCCCAGAGCTATCACTTTTTATCTGTGTCATCATGCAGAAATTACTTAAACCCTTATGCCTCAGTTTCCTCTTCTATGGCAATGCAGACAATAGTAATTTGACACAGTAGATCGCTAAAACATTTGAGGGATTAATTAGTCAAAATGATGCTTTTAGAAGAGTGGACTGCATACCATTTTTCTTTTACAGGGTAATAGTATTGCTCACCTCATTTCTGCCCAAAAGTTAAACTTTAAAATCTTTATGCCATCTTTGAATTCCCAGTACATATAAAACCAGAAGATTGATATCTAATATTTGTCACTATAACATCAATTTTATCATTTAGTTACACATTTAATAGAAAATCAGTAGAATTAGAATGACTGACTTTATATAAAATCTTAAATGTTAATTCACCCATGTCAGAAATATTTATTTTTTCTTATGGCAGTAAAATACTTGTTGTAAGAAAAAGCATGTATGAAGTCATTATCAGTGTGGATGAGAAGGCCAAGTTTTGATTTAAAAAAAGCAAATAAGAAATCTGTGGTTTAACTTAGTGTCCACTGGTTTAAATACTGCTATGTGATTTTAAGGTGTCTCCAAGACAACAGTTCATCCTTTAGGTGGTGAGTAGTTTTAAAATGTGTAATATAAGACTTTGTCTATAGGTTTATTAGACCCAGTGAGCTGCTTATCAAATCCAGAAAGCTCAGTAGACTGTAAGGCAGTTCCATGGAAATTCCTCTTGAAAATAAATCAGAAACCTATAGGAAAGAACCGTTAGAGGTCATTCAATGTAAGTTTTGTCTGTCCACATATATACACTTAAATTATGTCCAAATTGATGCATTTATTGAATAATGTGGTTTATAAAAGGTATTAAATGCTTTTCCAAGTTTGAGTATAACTTATTCATTTCAGTTGCCTCTATACAGAATGTGTAGAAGGAATACCAATATCAATGCATATCATAAAAATGTGTCCTTTTGGCTCAATGGAATTCATACTGATATAGAGGTTTTTAATACGAGTGCAGACTTTTCAAACTCGCTCCCAAGTCAATAATATTATATAAAATTATACATCAGACAACAAAAATTTTTACCACAAGCCATGAGATACGAATTATTATCCCTGTTTAACAGATGATAACATTGAAGATCGAAAAGTTAAGTAATTGGACTACATCTGCATAACAAATTGAGAGAGGGAATAGTGACTTGAATAAAAACTTGTCTGGGTCTACCACTTAAGTTCTTATTTTGGTGCTATGCTACCTTTTGCATATTATATTCCAAACACGCTCTCGAGATGGTTCCTAAAATTACATTAGATGAATAGTATAAGACTTTTCCATCTTCAGTTAAATGTTAACATTTCCCAAATTTTACTCTTTTCCTCTAGAAACAAAAAATATACTCCCTCTCTCCCTCTGTCTTATAGATTAATATAATGATAATACTTATTTACTGAGTGTGTACTATAAGCCAACTATTCTGATTGACTGTTTCAAACATTATTATACTTAATCTTTGCAACAGCACTGTCAAGTATCATTATCTCAATTTAATACATGAAGAAAATATGGCTTAGGGTGGTTAAGTAAATTACAGAATTGGTGAATGGGAAGAGATTTGAACCACACTAGTCAACTCCAAATTCCATATTCTCAAACATTCTCCAAAACATCTGGAAAAATGAAAATGAAAAGAGAGATGTGTAAAGAAAAAATGATGAGGTAGCCTGTGGACAAGTGAAACTAGAAGGGCTAAAACATATATTTTAAAATGTATTTCAGATAGCTCCCCCAGAGCATAAACAAGATAGAATAAAGCAAAATCATAAAGTGGTCTAACAATGAAAATGAAAAAAATTTAAGTTGCATAAACAACTAAACTCAAAGGAGAAAATAAAGAAGGAAAACTGAAGAATTAGAATCCCTCAATTGAAATAATAACAGTTTGGAGACTAAGACATGGGATGGGACACAATGGGAACCAAAAAGGGTTTAATATGGAACACACAAACCTTCCACATGAAGGTAACCCAGATGCGAGAAGAGCTGAGGGCTGCCGTGAGGAGATCCTGGTGCAAACCAAGACACAAAGGAAGAAAAGAAAGAGCGAGAACATGTCCCTGGTTTCGTGTTTCTTTTGGCAACAAGAAGCTTCAGAATTACATCTGTTTTTCCATTTCCCTTTACTTCTAGTGCTGCTGGATTTGAAACTCCAAACCTCCAGTAAATTCTATCCTATGCCTTGGTAATCCTGCCTAGAAAAGTGGGGGTATGATTATTTGAAAATAAAGTCATTCTATCCTGTTCTCCAAAATGGAGAAATCGTGTTGTTAGGATTTCATCATTTGGAATAGTACCATTTGTCACCTCCTTCTCATTCAAAGTCGGTGAAGGAGAAATGGAGATTCAGGAGCCAAAGGCAACAACATTGACTTAACTGCAAGAAACATTTCAGCTGAAATTGGTTATTTCTCTCTGTGTATATATTTGCACCTGGGAGTCTTAGGTGATAAATTTGGCAAGTAGAACTATGACTTCTAGAGAAAATCCTGGGGCCCTACTTCACAGCCCAAAATGGGCACAGGGACAATCACACCTGCGTTTTGGTCTTTATATGAATATCTTTGGGTCAAGAGCAGTATTTTTCGCCACAGCCTTTTCAACATTCTCTTGGATGGCTGTGAAAATCTTGTGCAGAGAATGTATTCTACTCCAGAAGTCAAAATAAATTCGAAAGACCTTCCATTACGAACTCTATTTATTTAATGCAACTGGTGCTTGCTACCATTGTGACTTTTGGCAAGTCACTCTCCGCGGCCCTCTCCATTTTCAGTCTACAGATATATTGTCTAAGGCAAAGTCATTTATAAATTTGCTTCAAGTTTTGGTTATTACACGTATTTATAATAATGTGGGTGAAATTAATGGTGAGGGGATAGACATTAAGCACATTTTTAATAACTGCACTGTTTAAATGAAATATGTGCTTCAGCCATTCAAAACCTAGACTCATGCCAGTTACGTGTTAAATAATTGATCATGTTAAATCCTTAACATGACAACTAAAAGAACAAGTTATTAAGGACATGCTTGTATTTCTGCTACTGAATTCAGGATGCCTCCAACCCTGGTTTCACACTTTGGTGCTGGACTTGGAGACCCAAGCCTTGCTCCCCCTCCCTTGCTCTTTTCTTTCTCAGCAACTGCTGCCCCAGAGGATAAAGGGGCACAATGCTTACCACGTTTAAATGTTTAATGGCACTCTGGAGTTTCCTCGCAATTTACACCTTAGAAAGCACAGCACTCTTGTAAATCTTAGAACTTACAAGTGTCCCTTTCCCCACAGGAGCCACTAATCTCACAGGAAGGGAAGGGAGGGGGGTGGAATCTCACACAGTTTAGAGATTTACAAGTCTGTGCTGAAGTTTGGGGTGTAAATTGCTGGGAAACCCAAGAGTCTATTTAAATATTTAAAGCTAGGGGACACCTAGGTGTTCCTCTGTTTGAAACCTAATTAGATTGGGAGTTAGAAGGGGGAGTAGGAAGATGCCTGGCCTGATCCCAAGACTTAAACCATCCACCAAGAGAAAAGCGGGGGAGCTGATTGAGCTGCCCAAGTCCCATTTTCTGTCAAACATTTAATTAAAGAGCCAGAAGATTCTCAGAACAGGTAAAAGTTCTACATTTTATGGATGATTAGTAAGAACACATCTAGTGGTTCTAGAATTCCAAGATTGTCAGTATTTAAGTGCCAAGGATTACGGCTTCCGTAAGTTATATAGGGGGCTGTATAATTTATCATCTATTGAGAATAACTGGAGGTTGCATTAATAATTACGCCGGGACGTCAAATTATTAAGCTAGTAAAAGTTATGACAGCATAAGAAGCATAAACTGGCATTGACCAGGGGAAACTGGAAAACAATAAGGATCCCCTATGAGGTCACCCTTAGGAAAAAACAGAAAGAATATTTATTGATTATGCTTTCTTTTTTCTAAAACAATGATTAGGTATTTTAGAATCTCATATTCAATATATATGACATATTTTATAGCATAATGATCTATGGCTTTAAAATTCTCCATCTTTGTTGTTTCTTAACTGGATATACCCTTTTGGGCCATCCTAAGTAGCCTCCTCCCTTTTATCCTAGTATTAAGAGGATGCCTTCAGGGGATTATTTTTGACCCAATCAGAATTACTGAGTGCAGTGTCCTCAGACAAGGGTTTCAGGTCCACCGTATTTTCCAGTCTAGCAATTAAGAGGAATTGGAAGCAGAAATCCCTAGGTTTGAATCCCATCTTTGTCACTTAGGAGCTGTGTGATCTGTGCAAATTATCCCGTTTCCTCCTCTATAAAAGTTAAATAAAAATGATATCATCTACCTCTGAGGATTGTTGTGAATGCCAAATGAATTAGAACGTATAAAACGCTAAGCACTGTGCCTGTCCCAAGTTAATGTTATTAATTGCTATGCTCTATTTGCTTTTTAATGATATTAAAACAATTTTTTAAAGATTTTACTTATTTATTTTAGACACAGAGGGAGCACAAGCAAGGGAGAGGTAGAGGGAGAAGCAGACTACCTGGCTCAATCCCAGGACCCCGGGATTATGATTTGAGACAAAGGCAAATGCTCAACCAACTAAGCCACCCAGGTGCCCCTTAAGCATTTTTATCAATATTATTCATAATTCTAATTCAAAAATTAACTATACTAATAAGCATAAAAGGTAAAATAGCAATATTCTGTTGATGCCTTGCTCATCCTTGTGTCACCCTCCCTTAATACTTTGTTGTTTCTTCTGATATGTAACTTCTGAGTAATGTGCTTACATTTCTATTTCTCCATTTGTCTAATTTGGACAAGATCTATTGCCTACTTTCCAAAATTTACCTTATGATCTGTTGTTTCTAATTCCTGCATCCCATATTTTCTGTGATTTTGAGGCATGTATTAGCTTGCTTCTTCTTGGTATCTTCTGCTGCATATATTATATTATATTATATTATATTATATTATATTATATTATATTGATCTACATTTTAGTTTATGTAGTTTTCCAACTTTACTGTCATTTTATAGGGGTTCTGTGGGACAGGAACAGTACGTGTGTTCATTTCTACCATCTTTAACTGAAGATACCATTACTAATATCATTGACCATCCCTTCCTAATACCTTTCATAATTGTACTGGAAGTCACATACATGTTTCGGGTCCTAATAAAAGTTGGCATTCTGTATATTGGCATCACCAAGACTATGTTATATTTGTGACTATTCTGTGTTCCACACAGCTTTTTCAAGTTCAAAAACTATTCTTTTTTTTTTTTCAAAAACTATTCTTTTTCAAGTTAAAGTTATCAACCTTTTCCCCTTTTATTTTCTATAGAGGGTTGAATAGTGTTATACTCGCTTCCTCAATTCTTGTCCACTGGAACCTCAGAATATGACTACTTAGAAGTAGGATCTTTGTAGATGTAATTAAAGAAAGAATAGAGGCAAAAACATGCTAGTTTGGGGTAGATCCTAAATCCAGAGTGTCCTTATAAGAGACAAAAAGGGCACACAGAGGACACAAAGAAGGGGGCTGAGTGAAGATGAGGTCAAGATTTGAATGATGCTGCTACAAGCTAAGGAAGCCTGAAGAGAACCTCATAGAGTTGAGAAAAAAAAAAAAAAAAAAAGGATTCTCTCCTAGAGTTTTGAGTGGGAGTGTGGCCCTGTAGATACCTCAGTTTTAGACACCTAGCCTTTAGAACTGTGAGAGAATAAATTTCTGTTTTTATAAGCCACCAAGTTTGTGTTAATTTTTGTGGCAGCTCCAGGAACATAATACCATCTCCAACCTATAAAATTGCATTAGGTCAAACACAACTCATCTCTCTTTTGAACATTTCAACTGTCTCTCCACTAAATTTTCCTCTCTAGTGAATTCTCTGTGCTGTTTCCAATGACATCTTTGTTCCTTTGCTATCTGTCTTTTCTACCTTTCACTTTGACCAGGCTAACTACAGTTATGGTGACCTCCTTTTTTTGCTCAAGGTCATTTAAAGCTGCCTCAGAGTAAGACACTTATTCAAAATTATCCTCTATCTGATACTTCTCCTTTGAATTAATTGTGTTCTTTCTACTAATTATGCAACTCTTGAAATTCTTAAATGCCTCAAGAAGTTGATCCAAATGACTCATGGGAGGATATATATCTAGTGTAAACATGAAATTGTTTATCATATCATAAAAGTTATATTTGGCTTACTTTTACACAGAAGACGTATAGCTGTATATTTTTCCATGCTAATGTCTCTAGTTACTTTATATTTTAGATTGTTAGTTCTATAATACCCATATTGTAACTATCTAGAGTGGAATTATCAACTCTATGTTTAAAATTCTTTCTAATGAGCTAATAATAAATCATATGATAATGTGTTTTACAGATGCTAACAAAATGGAAAAGTACCTATAATTTTTCAGATGTATCTTAGTTTTGTTTTTGTATATGGCACCACAGACCAAAGCTAATGGCACCAGAATCATTTAAGTAAGCAATTATAAATCATTTTAACAATAAAAGTGTCATGCAAATAACGCCTCAGAAATAACAACTCTCTTGATTAAAAATATCATGTATATTTTAAAACTTCATTTCAGTGAAGCAAAGATACATTTTATGTTAACGAGCCTTACAACAGATTAGTTGCGTAGAGACAGAGCTAAAATTAACTAGATTCACATTCTTTAATTTTCTCATTCATTTCAGCAGAAGAGCAATGTTTTTCCCACATGTTGTCTGCAATGCTATTCAAAGAGTGAGCTGTTTGTTTGTTTGGTTTTTTTTTTAAAGATTTATTTATGTATTTTAGAGAGGGTAGGAGAGGAAAAGAGAGAGAGAGCAAGTGGAGGGAAGGGCAGAGGGAGGGAGGAGAGAGAGACTCTCCAGCAGACTCCCTGCTGAGCACACAGCCCCACTCAGGCTTGATGTCAGGATCCTGAGATCGTGACCTGAGTGGAAATCAGGAGTCAAATGCTTAACTGACTGAGCCACTTAGGTGCCTCAAAATACAGTAAGTTTTTATGTTGAGTTTATTATAGGGCAATATCCATTATATTTGAAAAATCAATGATTTTCATTAATTTCTGTATTTTGGGGCTTTTAACTCCTTTTGTTGAAAAATTACCTACGTTTTTAAAATAAAATTAGTTAGTAATTGGTAGATTTTTTTTAAGACTCTCTGTGTCCAGATTAAACAACACAAATAAATCAGAAAGCTCATGTTGATCCATGTTTTATTGATAAAGCCAATCCAAAATTCTAGAAGTCATCTAGCTGGAGGAATTCTAGAATGTTTCATTTAACAATTAAGCATCTTATACAGAGAAGACAGAAAAGTTTAAAAACCCAGTTAAGGTGTTTTAAAAGTGTACAGTGTTGACATACTTTGGAACGACAACAGATTTGTTACATATTAAGTATATTAGATGTCTATTCCTTTAAAGTGTTTAAGAAAATTGTATATTCTAGGAAACAATATTTTAGGTGAAAGATCTTTCATCACTTAAATTTTATCTAGAGGAAAAATGCTGAGCCATTTGGTAAACTATGCCTATTATGAAATCAACCAAATATTTAGATTAAAACTATCATGATGTAGATTAATTTTGTTATTATAATATATATAATATATATATTTCATATATAATATTTCCAATATTTCTCTTTATATAAATAATCACTTTTTAATATGTAAAGCAATTTTAACCCATACTGGAAGAGCTGCTATTCACCAGCTATCCCCAACCTCACTCCTATAAATAGCATAAGAATGGCCATGAAATCAAATACAAACCAAAATAAATCACAGGAGTCTGAGGGAACATTTGTGCTCAAATTTGGAAGAAAGGAAGGAAGTGTCAAACAGGAAAATGCCAAATCTCCTGTTTAAACTCCCATGCATAACTCTCATTTTATTTTTTTCCTTTTTCTTTTTTTCATGTAAAATTTGCCACATTCCTTAAAATTCTACCATTTGGATATTGATTTGGGATCAACAAGCTCTTCTCTAGAAAATGCAAATAGCTTTACAAGGAGAAAGGTATTGATAATCTCTTCCAGGTTAATGTTAATTGGCCAGTCCCCCTATTATTCATTCAATGCACAGTGATTAATTTCATGGTACACTCCAAGAATTTTAGGGGAACAAAAGGGATTGAGAATGCCTTGGACCTAGTGTACCATTGAAGCAGTATGGTAAGGACCTACCATGACACATTGGCACATCCTAATATTTCGGTCCCTGTATTGTAATTTTCCAATATATTTAGGTTTGTGATTGTGGTCATATGATAATTAAGATAGTTAATATATGTATGGCTTATACAATACTGTCAAACTGATTTTCTCCATGTGTTCTCTTTTTGTTTAGAGAATAAAAACTGTTTTATTATACTTGAATTTTGGAAATGGACAAACTATTGCTCAGGAAGACTGCGTACTTGATAAATTTTGGAGCCAAGTGTTCTTAGGTCAATTGTGAATTTTCTTTCAATTCTCCCAAAGTTCTAAACCATACCCTCAGATTCTGAGCCTAGGCATGTCCCTAGGCTTAGGGAATAATCAACTTCTTACTGAAGTAGCTCAATAATTGCATTTAGTCAGTCTTGCCATGTAGGCTTCTGCTTGCTCCAGGATGAGCTTACTTCTCTGTTTTCTGGTTCCTTAATGGTTTGCTTAATGTTATTTGTCTCATAGTCTTTTGGTGATTAGACCCCTGCCCCTTAAATTTTGATCTGAATGCCTGTTGCTTAACATTTAAAATGCCATCTTCTCTTCTCCTGTATCTCTCAATCTCTAAATTGATTTTCTGGCCCTTTGCTTGCTTGTAATTTCTCACTACCTCAATGTCTGGATAGTCAGGTTTGTCTTAAACACGGGTACTTTTGAATTGAAGCATTCGTACATTTTTTTCACTCTCTTTCCATAGATTTTTCTCTTGGTATCCCTATTTGACCTTCTTTAAAACTGGCCAATCTCCATTTTCTCTAGCCTGAACATCTTTGATGCAGGAACTGTTATTATTTTACATGCTCATTCTCTGGTACAGTGTTTGACATAAAATTAATGCTCTCATACATGCTTGTTTTTTTATTAATAGTAATAAGAACATTAATAATAATAGCTACAAGTTCCATGCCACTTATATTTTGTCAGTCATTCAAAAGTTTGAAATATCCTATTCAGCCTATTTTCATAAAAACGTGAGTTAATTACTAGCTGGTTACCAGTATTATTTCCATTTTACAAATAAGTAAACTAAGACATAGGATGATTTAGTAAATTGCTTAAGGTCACAAAACTTATTGGTGAAAAAAAAAAATTCGTGCCCCAGAAGTCTGGTTCCAGAGTCAGTGATCTTGCAAATGAAGGAATGGATATTTACTTGTTAACCCCTCATTTAGTGCTAAGACTATCTCCACATTCAACGGACCCACTCCTGTGCATGGTGTAGATGTATAGCAGAGGTTGGGAAGAGGTACAGAATGATGTCAGCCTTCAGGAAAAGTTCACCTGTCACAATATTTTGATTCGTGTTGTACTTTACTCTACTTTCCCCTTCTTCCTTCGTCCTGGTTCTCAAAACCTATGATTCATCAGTCAGGTTATATATTTCTATAACACATGAGGTCTATATTAGGCTAACTTAGAAATCTAATAATATTGTTTTAAGGGAAAATTCATTTTGAGTTCAAAACAAAAGCATACAAAATACATTTTTCAATATCACATATTCTCAAGTTAAGGTCCTGACTGTATGTACATACATTCACACATGCCCCAACACACACACACACACACACACATGCACGCACACATGCACACACATGCATACACACACACTTTCTTTGTTTCTTTTATATTAGGAAGCCCTTTGTTGCAATTTACACAGTTTCCCTTTCTAAAGAAAATTGCTCCTATATAGATTTACTCTAAAAGTCTATAGCTAATAAATGGATTAATTACTGAGCGATTTAATGAAAGAGTAGCCTAACTGAAGTCCAATGAGAACAAAGGGAGCAAAGTTGTTCACAGTAAAATGAGATCATGAATGTCTTCATCATAATCATTAATGAGTAGTATATAAAAATATGAAATTTAGCCATATGGCAAAGTATAGAGGGCTTGTTATTAATTTGCTTTCTTTGCTATAGCAGAGTAATAAAACCACTTATATTGGGCCACATCTACTGGGCTTTAGAGATTAAACTGGTTTTGTTGATTCTTGTGTTTTTTTAATTTTGGTAATGCTAATATTGATAGTAATTTCACTTTGAATTTTAATCTCCAAGGTCAGGAACATATTTGACTGCTTTTCAAGTGTAGGTATTGTTCTACAATATGTACCAGGAATTAAAATTTATTATGTATTTTTTATACTCACATAACCATCTGTAATTGGTAGATTTAAGGTTATATGTCATTAAAATATACCACATCAAATACAAAAGCAGAAATCTTCAAAGGTCTATAAATCAATTGTATAGCTAGGCATTTGATAGTGAAGAAAGGCCATTTGGGCAGGGAAAAACACAGAAGGGAAACAGCTCATTCATAACTGTAACAAAGACAAAGGTCAGTTATTATCATGTGTACCTAATGATGTCTACTTTGAAAGTAAAATGAGCAAAACTACATAGTATCTTCCTTTGTTTATTCATGAAAGACAGAGAGAGAGAGAGAGAGGCAGAGACAAAGGCAGAGGGAGAAGCAGAGTCCATGCAGGGAGCCCAATGTAGGACTTGATCCCAGGTCTCCAGGATCATGGCCCGGGCCAAAGGCAGGCAGGTGCTAAACCACTTAGCCACCCAGAGATCCCTTAAGATTTTATTTTTAAGTACAACTAACAAAGGGCACAAATGTGCTACCCCAAGATCAAGAGTTTCATGTTCTTCCAACTGAGCCAGCTGGGTATCCCAAAAGATGCAATGAGTTTTAAACAGACCTACTAATCCCCAAATGCCAAATATGTATATTCACACAAGTGTTGGATTACATATACCACACATTCATATATAGTAGCTGAAATCCAATGACATTATAAACATTTTCATACATCAAGAAGTAAGTCCCCAGAACCGGAAAGTTGTTATGGACTATGCCACTGGCCTATTAGACTCAAAGAAGTAGAAGATGGGAGTGGATGCAAGGAGGTAGGTAGGGCTCCCAAAAAGCAAAGCACTAAGATTGCTCTCCGTGACACATTTCTTCCTATTCCCTCTCAGCATTTATTTGTGTTTGTTTGTTTTGTTATTTATTTATTTATTTATTTATTTATTTATTTATTTAAGAGAGACAGTGAGTGCACAGCGGAGGGTGAGGGAGGGAGAGAATCTTAGGCTGACTCACCCCTGAAAATGGAGTTCCATCCATGACCCTGAGATCATTACTTGAGCCTAAACCAAGAACTGGAGGTGTAACTGACTTAGCCACCCAGGCACTCCTCCCCTCAGCATTTAAAGCTTAGGACTGGGAAGGAATAGATCCCTCTCCCCCCCCCCCCCCACTTTAAATAGAGGCTGAAAAAAATAGCTGTTGACTTACTGCTTGTGATATGGCATTATAATATCACAACAACATTATAGAAAGCTGTTGACCTAAGGAAACAGGTATAGAAAACACAACCTTTGTCAAAGTACTGAGCCATGTTGTCAGCTGACTCTGTGATTAGATCTCTGATAGCCTGGATATCTTTATAAAATAAAAACTGTCAAATGCTTTTTTAAAGATTTACCATTAATTTTTTAAAGATTTTATTTATTTATTCATTAAAGACACATGAGAGAGAGGCAGAGACATAGGCAGAAGGAGAAGCAGGCACCCTGCAAGGAGCCTGCTGTAGGACTGGATCATCATCTGAGCCAAAGACAGAGGCTCAACCACTGAGCCACCCAGATGCCCCTGTCAAATGCTATTTTAATAACTGCATTTTGTATGGACTAGAAGGAAACACTTCAAAAGTGCAGAGTTTCTGGAAGCAGGAGAAAATAATAACATCATAAAAATCAAAGAAAAGCAAGCAAATACGTATATGTACACCCACACTCACCAAAGACAACAAAACAGAATCAAAATCCCCAAAACCTTCCCATTAAAAACATATTTACAATCTGCACTTATTAGATCATTCAACCAATTAAATAATAAATAATATGGTATCAAATCAAGCAACAAAATACACATTCACTCCAGGGCAAATTAATGTTTCAATCAGTCTGAGAATTTAAAATAATTAGTGTTTGAATCTCAAAAAAGTAATATACTCAGCAAACATAAATAATATGTATGAAACAAAAATAATCAGTCATAAATAAGAATGGTAAATATGTGAAAGAACAAATTAATAAATTAGAATTTTTTTCATAAAAATTGTTTACTGAAAGGAAAACTCTGTAGTCAGCATCAGCCTTGTGTGACCTACATATGAAAGTTACCTCCAAACCAGCATAAGAAATTTCTATATATGCAATATGATGCATTGTTTCAGAATTCCCACCATGATATAAAAGAGACTCAAATGAAAACAAAACAAAACAAAACAAAAAAACAACATAGTCAATATTTGAAGGAGAATACCAAGATGGTTCCAGAATTGATAGTTTCCCAAGATGCAAAGTTCAGTGCAAGTTGCAAGGAGAAAATAAGAAAAGAACATGATCTTATATCTGGTCACATCAGAGTGAAACTGAAAAATAATGATGATAAAAAGAGTAACATTCATCATTGAAAACATACAGCACACTTTGTACCACCAATGAGGACATCTTCAAAGTACTGACAGTAAATCAGTCAACTTAAAGTTTAATATTTAGTGGACATACCACTCAAGGTGAAGGCAAAATTAAACTAGTTTTAGCGTAAATAAAGGTTTTAAAGCTTAAAAACACACTAACTTTAAAATAATTTATTTTAGAAAGAAAAAGTAAAATCTGAGGATTTTCCTTTCCTGAGGATGTTATGAAAGAAATGTAAGAAACGCAGTTAAGCAAAGTAAGTATTAATAAATTTTACTGTTCAATGTTAAAATTATTATTTTTGAGTTTGCTTAAAAAAGGTAAAAAAAAAAAAAAAAAAAAGCAACATTTTCCATGATGTAAATAGATGAATGTGAATACAGGGAAATTTGGAAATAAGTAAATATGCTAAAAGTAATGCACATTTGTTAGGTTACACAATTTATATTTAAAAACCATATTCATGGGCAGCCTGGTGGCTCAGCAGTTTAGTGCTGCCTTTGGCCTGGGGAGCGACCCTGGAGTCCGGGGATCAAGTCCCATGCTGGGCTCCCTGCATGGAGCCTGCTTCTCCCTCTGCCTGTGTCTCTGCCTCTCTCTCTGTGTGTCTCTCATGAATAAATAAATAAAATCTTAAAAAAAAATAAAACAGTATTCAGAAGATAATAAAAATCAAATCTGTTATTTCAAAATTGTCTGAAAGAAGTAAATGTGGAAACTCTGTCAATACAACAGAAGGCACAGGGCACCTGGATGGTTCAGTCAGTTGGGTATGGGACTCTTAATCTCAGGGTTGTAAATTTTAGTCCTACCTTGGTTGGAGAGATTATTTAAAAATGAAATATCTAAAAAAAAATTTAAAGAAGACATAACAATGTCAAAAATTAAAAAAAAGAGTACTAAGTATAAATATATAAATAATTATAAAAGTTATAGATGATTATCTATAGAAATATAAAAATTAGCAGACTACTTGAAGAAATAAAAATCTAGCTGAATAAGAGCATTCTTTTCTAATCTTTTAATTTATAGAAAGAGATTGAGGGCAAACAAGATGAAAACCCATGGAACACATAAAGCCTACTTAAAAGAAAACTGATAAAATTACAATACAGAGACAATATATAGGTAATGAAAAATGTATTAATTTCAGCATATTAAACTTGTAAGAAGCAGCTAAGTGATCCTTAAGGTGATTTAACAGCATTAAATGTGTTTAATGGTAAATAAGAAATACCAAGTTATGATCATATGCATTTGTTGGGGATTTTGGTCAAGTTATGATAAAATAAATATATTTTTAAAGTAAATTTTGATAAGCCTATTTCTTCAACACCTTTCATTTCCTGATTAATTAAGATAATTTTCAGGGATATATTATGACTAGAGTGATCATATAATTTACTATCCAAGCTGGGATGCCTTTGACAGTGAAAGCAAAAGCTGTTAATTACACTGGGACAAGATGAATGATGCAAGATTTATTATTGTCCTGTTTTTAACTCTCATAGCTGGAATTTAGAGCACTTTTAATAACCTTAGAAATCCATTTGTGTGTTGTTTACTTATTTTTTCAAATTGTGCCATCTATTTTAAGGATCAACCTTGTTTTAAACAGCCTATGTTTGGGGGACACCTGGGTGGCTCAATGGTTGAGCGTCTACTTTTGACTCAGGGCATGATCCTGGAGTCCGAGGATCGAGTCCCACAGCAGGCTTCCTGCATGGAGTCTGTTTCTCCTTCTGCCTGTGTCTCTGTCTCTCTTTCTGTGTCTCTCATGAAGAAATAAATAAAATCGTAAAAAAAAAAAACCAAAAAACCCTACATTTAGAATAAAAGTGTCACTCTGTTTTAGTTAGTATTTCTGACTTTTTGGTAGATGTTAGCTTTCTTGAGAATCTTTGAAATTACTTCCTTTCAAGTCATTATCCAATTCTAAAATGAACTTCTTTTATATGCTTTTTTTTGGCTTTTTCATATAAAATTGGAGATTACATAGCTAATACATAGAGTCTGATGAATAAATTGAATGTTTCACACTGGTATAATAAATGTCTTTGAAATTACAAATACTTCAGGGATGATCCTGAAAGTCCTAACACAAACAATAATAATCAAAGTTCAGACAGTTTCTTAATACTGTGAAATTCACTTACAGAAGCAAATAATTAGTGAACTCACACCGGGGAAATAGAAGCAAAAACTGTCATTTTGAGTAAAGCATTTTTTCACCTTGTAAAATTGCCAGGTGGCCTACTCCGTTCCCTGCTTACATAAATGTTGAACAATTATATGTGGCTTTGAAGAGGCATTGTCTTTAGACTTTGTATTTTTACTAGTTGTTAAGCTTGTAGAATGGGACAACGTATGGGTAAGGTGACTTTGTGAATTTGGTATCACCGATGCCCACATGTACAGGGACAGATTCTAATCTTACTGGTTCCCTCCAAAGGGTGAAGAAGGTTCCAAGGCTCCGCAGAGATTGCCAGGTCCATTCTGAGTTCTCTCGGGGAATTGCATTAATTGATCTCTGGGACACTGTGAGGCAGCCAATTCTAAAATCATTCTTTAGATCAAAGCTTTTGGGACCTTTTGTTTTCCTTTGAAAGTTTAATCCTCTCTTCAAATGGGACCTACACATAACTGTTTAATGTTTTCCTTATTTTCAGTAGTGCTAAGGTTTATCGAGCTGGGATGCCTTAGCAATTGACGGTGCTGCTTACAGGAAAGGGTGCCCCATTTGACTCAAATACTGCTAGTGTTTTATTTGCCCTTGCACAATGGTTGTGCTCCTGAACTATGGTTTAGATAATGTCATTTCCCCATTCCAAAATTTTTCTGACTTCCCAGAAATAATTGCAAAGCTTTCAGGAAAGCAAAAAGCCTACAATCTGGCAGCAATCTATCCTTTCCCAGTCATTTTCTGCTCATCTTCCACCACCGCCACCACACACCTTTGACCAAACATATTTTATATAATTGCAAAAAGCACTCAATTTTATCCTTCCTGTGTAATCTCTCAATCCGAAAGTAGTCCAGGGACGCCTGGGTGACTCAGTGGGTTAAGCCTTTGTCTGCCTTCGGCTCAGGTCATGGTCCCAGGATCCTGGGAGCCAGCTCCTGGTCAGGCTGTCTGCTCAGAGGGGGGGCCTGCTTCTTCCTCTGCCTCTGCTGTTCCCCCTGCTCATGCTCCCTTCCTTTCTTCTCTCTCTCTGTTAAATAACTTAAGAAAAAAAAAAAAAAGGTAATCCAAATGCTCTCTCAGTGCATCTTCTGCATGTTTTTAGTAATTTAGAATCTCTTATTTTCAAGAGTTTATGATTTGTTCTAAATTGCAAATGATTTCTGATTAGATATGATTATTTCTCTTCCCGTTGATTCTGAGGAATTAGAAAGATTATCTATAATAGGGACAGATTGTGTTATTATATTATTCATGTATTAGCTTATTATTTATATATCATTGTTTACTTTGTTTACTTAAGAACTATCTTAATAATTCTTTTTTTTTATCTTAATAATTCTTAATCAGATCTCAATTCCTGATTTAACTGAAGAATACAAGATGCCACTTCCAGGTTTGAGGCCAATAAAAATATCTAAAGACTGTTTCAAGCCTCTCCCAGGCACCAGCTGATGAGTGCTGGCTCCGCACAGCTGTGTTCTGGTCATTGTCATCTGCTTGGCTCTTTTCTCCACTAGTGCAGTTAGTGGCTGTACAGGATCTCTCAAGACTGTTGTGTTGTGTGGCTTCATCGTTTTCACTCACATCCCTTGCCTCAGAGGCAGAACTTGGGTAATTCGAACAGAGAGAGATATGTAGACTTTCATGAATTTGGACTGGCAAAAGAATGTGGTTTTAATGGAGCACATTTTCAAAAGAAAAGCAGAACACATGTTCTGCAGCTGAACTTCACAGCGATCCTGGTTTAATGAAACAGCAGTAGCCACCTCTTCTATAGTCCCTCAGTAGTAACAAAATGGTGGCACCGAAGGGAGAAAGATATAACCTTTCACACCTTTTTTTTCATTTTTAATATAAATCTATTACTTTGTGGGGGAAAAAGAAATTGAGGAAATTATAATCCCCTAAAACCACTGTAAAAGGGGAAGAAAGTAAAGCAATAAAATTATAACTTCTATTTAATTTTCTGACACCGTGTGTCTCCATGTTAAATACACGATTTTTCAAGAAAAAAACATAGAGGTTAAAGCGTAGGCTCCTACTGTCTATTCTTAATGCTACTTCAGCAGCCCCATATATAAATAATGTCTTATTTCCTTGGGGACTGCTTGGGGATTGTCTACTTGTCTGGCTGCTAGAAGACTAGGTCACATGTTTTGCTCCAAGACTTCCTTTTGATAGTTCTTTTTGATGTAGGAATGTGTTAGGAGCAGATGGGGCTAGGCAGGGAAAGATAAAGGAAGGGCCCAGAGTCAGGCTCCTCCCCATCCCAAGAAAACAGAGATAAGGCAGAAAAAAAAAAAAAAAAAAAAAAAACAAAGAAAAGAAAAGAAAAAATAAATCTGGCTCCCTAGCTCCAAAATGTTAGGGTGTATCTTCCTTTAATGGCTACCAAGTAATCAAGAAACTCACCAGAACACAATGAAGTAAGTCATTGAGGATGTTATCAATTGTCCCTGTTCAAACCAAGACTGCACAAGAATCTCAAGGCCTTGGGCAACCTGGCTAGGTTCTCAGTAAAATACCATCACTAAAAGACCTCAGCCACAACCCTGTTGGGACTCTCCTCACTTCTGAGAGCTTTCTCTGTATCTTTGCTTATAAATTTCTATTGCTTTACTCACTCTCTGTTGTCTACGAGTCATTCTTTGACTCTGAGAGATGAGAACCTCGCTTTCCTGTATCATTTTCATGGAGGAATTTGGCTTTTTGCTCAGGTTTACTTCTAAAGGGGTTGTAGACGAATTAATGAAGTCCCATAACTCATTGTCTGAATAGCTTAGGAGTTTGAAGAGGTTAGCAAGTTAACTTCCTCTCTTAGAATAGTTGGGTATGTCTGTCAGTTTAAGAAAACTAGCTAAATTGATGGGTATCACTGTTATTGCTTATATTCTTGTTAATCTGAGGGTAAGTGGAGAATGGATCAGGGCCACTATTTGGACTTTCTATTAGTATTAGAGCATGGCCTGTGTGGAGAAGCATGCCTTCATATAGACGCCTATTGCTCATGACATGGGATTTTATATGACTCCATATGACTTACAAACTATAATATATCAGGTGTACTTTCCAAATCAATAATTCCTTAGGTGTACTTCTTAAAACTCCCTGTAATTTTTTAACTCAATCTTCAGGGTGGGAATATACAAGTAACCACATGTAGTACCTTGTTTTAATAAATATTTGGCGTTTTCCTTTTACAGGTTATTATTAATTTTTGTCTTATTCTCTTGCTAATCAGAAATGCTGGATAGACCTTTAATAATGCCCTGGATAATAAAAAGATCAATTAAGATATATATAGAGATTTTCCCATGCCATTGTCCACTTTTTTAAAGTTTCACGTGTTTCTTTTTATGCTAAGTTTTGTTGCTTAGTTTTAGATAAGACAAATCTTTGATTATATTAACTAAATTTAACTGTTAAAAGGAACGCTTTTGAGCAAAGTGGGAAAAAAATCATAGAAACTCAACAAATAAAATTGTGCTCTCCTCAAGGTGATATGCTATTACTCTTTCAAGGATTACCAAAACACATAGAAATACAACACAAAAATGAGAAATATTTCCAGTAATAACAAAGCTTTAACATGAGTTGCATTTACCTGCTTCCTGCATCATGGTATTATTAAGAAAAATTTTCCAAAAGTCAGAAAATAGTTACAGGGGAGAAAAAGTATCAAGATGTTTCTTCAATGTCATACAAGGGTATTTTTGTGGATTATTTTATTCTCTAGGAAAATTTACTCATGTTTGGCTATTTTGTTACATTTCGAGTAGAATCAAGATAACATATAGTTGTTATGTTAGCCTGAAAATTTTTGTTGAGAGAAAAAAAACTCCCAAAGGTAATGGTTTTATTGCCCTTAGTTTAATCTCTCACAGAATCTTAATTCTAACACTCTTCTTTTTCTGCTTCCTATAACTTCTGTTTTAAAATGCCCTTGGAACCACTTTTACTATTTTAATGTTCCCTCATTCATGAGTCAAGCACAATTTTGATAGTTTTTATATGTGTATGAAATTAATGTTTTTGAAAATTATACTTTGACACTATTAAGGGAATCTAGGATTCAGAAAAATATGAGATTCTAGCCTAAAAAAATTAAATTATCAGATATCCAGTATAATCCCACATAATTGGTAAAAAGTAAAGACTTTGACAAATGACATATATTTGTATAAAATGTCCCATATATTTTATAAAATGAGAAACTAGATAGATCATATCTAGTCAAAGTTAAACTATATCTGGGATCGCTGGGTGGCTCAGTGGTTGACCATCTGCCTTCGGCCCAGGGCATGATCCTGGAGTCCCAGGATCGAGTCCCACATCGGGCTCCCTGCATGGAGCCTGCTTCTCCCTCTGCCTGTGCCTCTGTCTCTGTGTGTCTCTCAAAAATAAATAAATAAAATCCTTAAAAAAAAAGTTAAACTATATCTTAATATAGCCTTGGATTGTATCTTTGTAACAATTTTATTGGGAAACAAGTTTCTATTCTAGGATGAGCAGTATATGGCTGATTATTAGTCTACTATTGTTTCATTATTCTTTTTTTGTGACCGATTTATTAATTTATTTGAGGGAGGCAAGTAGGAACAGGGGGAGGGGGAGAGGGAGAAGGAGACTCCTCACTGAACGTGGAGCCCAATGCAGGGCTCCATCCCAGTTCTCTGAGATCATAATCTGAGCCAAAATCAAGAATTGGACAGTTAACCTACTGAGCTACCCAGGCGCTCCTATCGTCTCATTCTTTAAGGTGCACTATTATTCAGCATTATGCAAGGCAGCTAAAAAATGAAAATAATCCAAATAAATAGGTAAACTGGGATATTATTTAGTAATAATACAGAATATAGTGCAGATACAATCTACAACATGGTCAAACCACCAAAAATTCTATGCTAAGTGAAAGCAGTGACAGAAGACTACCCAGCATATGATCATATTTATAAGAACTGTCCAGAGAGACAAATGTATAAAGATAGAAAGTATTTTAGTCCTTGCCTGGGTTTCAGTGGGGGTAGGAATGGGGCTATGGCTAAATGGGTATGAGATTGCTTTGTATTGTAAATAATGTTTTACTATTAGATTGTGGTTATGGTGTGAAGCTCTGTAAATATATTAAAAGACATTGAATTGTTCAGCTAAGTGGGTGAATACTATAGTACATAAATTGTATCTCAATAAAATATGTTTTTTAAAATATTTTATTTATTTATTCATGAGAGACAGAGAGAGAGAGAGAGGCAGAAACACAAGCAGAGAGAGACGCAGGCTCCATGCAGGGAGCCTGACATGGGACTCGATCCCAGGTCTCCAGGAGCACAGCCTGGGCTGAAGGTGGCGCTAAACTGCTGAGCCACCTGGGCTGCCCATTAAATAAAATGTTAAAAAAATAAGATGCCCTATTATGGGGTGAGAGTTTTTAATATTCTTTCCTTTCCCCCAATGTAAATCTACAGAGTTTGAGTTGTTTTCATTGATTCTGATTAGGGCAATAAAATGAAGAAAGTATATTTGTGTGTTATGGTCATCTTTATAGTCCCATGGGCATAAAATAATACTAAAACTGGCAATAGTTTAGCTAATTCTAACAGATTTTAATGGTATGTGGATACATGTCATCATATTTGATCTTCACTATTACCCAAATTATATGATAATGAACTACACATTTATAACATTTGGTTTTACTTACTAATTCCAGACACATTCAGCACTTTTAAGACTACTTCTTGAAGTTTCAGGATTACCATGTTACCAGGATGCAAGTAATAAACAGCATCTAAAATAAAAATGAAGCATAGTTGTTAGTAATCCTACAGGAAAGAGTCTTGTGTTAGTGGACATTTGTTATGATGGAAACAAAACATCCCCCTCCATTTTTGATTTCTTCCTTTTCTTTCTTTTAAAATTTCTTTTCCACTCCTCCCACCATGTCTATCTACATAATCAGCACACACTGAGGTAAACTTTTAATGGTTGATATTCACTTACATCAACTGAATAAGTAAATACATTAAGATTGGAAGAAGAGGAGTGTAATAACTTGAGGAAGGAATTTTCATTAGCCACATGGCTGAAGGAATTTTATCTACCCCTTTATACTCTAATCCTACAAGAGCAGCAATATACGATTGTTACAGTCACTTGGAACCACGAGAATGGAAAGGTGGGAGCATGTCTGTATAAAGCTTCCCTTACTTGGGAAGAGATTCTGGTTGTAGTACTTACAAGGAATTCATTATCAGACAAAGAAATAAAATAGGTTCTAAAACAGTTCCTAAAATTATATCCTATGTAAGTAGTCAATATATATTTTAATAGAACTGATATTAATTTGTACATAAGTTTTCTCTTTCATGTACTACTTTCTTTGAAGTTACAAATTATCAAGTTTCATGGCCCCAACGTTGACGTTTAATGCCTTTTTTTTTCTTTTTCTTAATACATTTTAGAGACAAAGTCTGACTTTGGCAAAATAAAGCAGAGCCTGAGTCAACAATAAACACATATCTTCTGTTTCCAGAACTCAAATTGTTTTATAGGTAGCTTCTCAAAGGCACACTTTTGGAGTGAGAAATTGCTTCCCATCCTGTATTTAGAGGGTTGTGTGATTTTTATGTTGAGATGCACATTTTGGCTGTTGAAGAGTATGTGATAATGAAAAACTTGCAACTTCTCTGCAGACAGCTGTGCCATTTCAGACAACCCACCCCCTTTCCTGTCTGGACTTTTTTATTTTTGTTTTTATTTTTAAGCTTTGTGAAATCTTAGGCAATATTTGTCTTTCGAACAAGATTTCTGTGTCTACTGGCATTTCTTCCTCTAATTTCATGGATCAAAAATAACATATGTGGTTGTATTTCTTTAGGGGGTGAATTTCACACTTTGAAGTATTATTTATTTATTTGTGTGTTATTATTTATTTGAGAGAAAGCACGAGAGCACGGCGCAAGGAAAGGCAAAGGGAGAGGGACAAGCAAACTCCCCAACGAGCAGGGAGGGCTTGATCCCAGGACGCAGGGATCATGACTGGAGTAGAAGGCAGGCACGCAACTGACTGAGCCACCCATGCACCCCAATTTGCGTATTTTTAACACAAGAAATTCTGAAGTCTTTTCACCTTTGTTAAAACAGATTATCTGTTCCTTTCTCATTCAAAAATTACAGATTAATGAAATGTTAACAAGTCTAGTAAGATTGTTTAAAATCCATTTCTTATACTAAAAGGATGTATATACTATGCAACATACAAGAATAAGTCTACTGTAGCATATTTATCTATATTGATCATGTATTTACAAGCTTTGCCCTTTCAGTTTGTCAGTAATATTTTCAATTTGTAAAAAAAAATCATAGATGATTAAAGCTCAAAATAAATGTTAGATATTGGATATCAGCCTTCTTTAATATTTTTACCCTGAAAGAGCTATTTAAATATTTTTAGCTCCTTCATAAAATTATAATGTCTATGTATGTGAATGTGATCAATAAATTATTGAGATTATAATCCAATAATAATTGTGAAGAGAATTTTGTTTTCTGTGGATCTCTTTATTTTGACCAATTTATTGGTCCACTTTATTTGTGGGTTTCTCCCTCTCCACCATGGACATCAACTCCAATAAAAGTCAGAAATGTTGGTTAAAAAAAAAAAAAAAAAGGCTTCAGGTTTTTTCTTTTTTAGTTTTTGTTTTTTAAATAAATTTCCTATTTTAAATACATTTTTTTCTCATCCAAATAGGCCTAATTTTCATATTATAAATTTCTACTCTACAAGATACTTGTGGTACATGGCATGTGTTATATGGTATCTGCTAGAGTATTTTTTTATATTAAAAATGGGGCGTTAGCCAATTTTTCAAGAGCTTCTTCTCCAGGCATTTATAGTTAATTTTTTTTTAAATTAACTCCTTTCTTTATTTTTAAAAAAAATTTATAAATGCATAAGGCAAACAACACGTTTTGGATAAATGCCCATCTTCAGTCAAAATGATTATTGATTTTTTTTGAAAGATAGACTCAGAAGAATAAATTTAAATAAAAATTATGAAATAATTTTAATGAATTTTATTTGTAACATATTTTTGATCATATTGAACAGCACAACCACTAAAACTAAAACCAAAGCAATTTGAATCAGAATATATAGCTTATGAAAAATTTGACACAAGGCATTCAAAACAATATTTTCATACTAAGAGATACATTCAGGCTTAAATAGAGATTTAGCAGTACAAAATTATTATATACACGTATAGCCTTTCATAGCTGCATGTATAAATTTTAAGTGTTATTTTTGAAACTAAACATAAAAATGAAATATAACATTAATATAAAACCTATGCTTCCCTTTTCTCTACACTCAGTTGGGGTTAGATTTGAGCAACATATAGATTTCATTTCCAACTTAAATTAGATAATTTCTGTCCTTGCTCGTGATTCTTACTACACAAGAAAACCTTGTTCCCCTATACAAGATGTGGAAAACTGCAGCAAAATGCCTATTGCTCTCATAGTAATGGCAAAATAGAAATTCAAGATCTGTCTAGAATGGAGCAGTGAATCTCATCTTGAAGGAATGAATAGTCTGCAGCTCACAAAGTTCTTCCTCTTTGTGAAAGTCAACTTCTCCGGTTGAACAGAAGATTTAGATAAATGGTGCCTCACCCAGTAATTCATTTATATTGAAAAGTGGGATGTGATTCTCTACAGTTTTGATATGCAGTTCTTTCAGGTGGTTTTCAGTAAGACTTTGAATGGTCTGTTAGTCTCTTTCCCCAGCAAGACCAAAAAAACAGGAAATCCTTCAACATTTCCTTTGCAACATGATTTGCCCAACGATTAAGTTCTCCCTTAGAGCCAAGACTATAGTCACTCAAAGGCAAAACATATTCTACAGGACACTGGATTCTTGTTTCATAGGTTCATGTGATGAAAAATATCTGATAGTAAGTGAGTTTCTGAATACTCAGCAAAGCCTGACATTACTTTATGAAAAAAATGATTTCTCCAATGCACCTTTCAGCTCAAACACCTTATTGAGAACTCCTCTTTGGCTAAGCCATCAAAATCTCTGTGTGTTGCACAAGATTTATATGTTCTTGGTCTAGGTTTTCATACGCTTCTTTAAGCGCTCTTGAGTGAACTTGTCTCTGTTTTAAAGAACCATTTTGTAACATCCTCAAGAAATATTTCATTTCCAAGAATTTTTGATGCTAGCACCTCTCTGTGAAATATGTGATGTGAGGACTTTTTTGTTTTTGCAAGAGAAGTGAAAACCTTCATAAAACCAATCATTGATGCAGTACTATCTGTACAGATGCTGACAGATATTTTTATTTCCAGATAGGAAGGCCACATTTGAAGTAGATCTTGGTCATTATTTATTTCCATTGGCATTCACAGCAGAAAATATTTTACTGAATTTAACCATGATTTACAAGTCTTGCAAAGGCAAGACATTTCCTGAGGAAATCTGTTCACTCATCATCTTCAATATAGAAGTTTTTTACATAAATCTCTTCAGCACATGTTACATGCCATCAATATATCACTTTATCGCGCCGTTTGAGGATGGAACCATTTCAATTTCTTGTATTATGTACTTTCTCTGCATTTTACTGACTATATCTTCGCCTGCTGGCATTATTAGGTACTTAGTACCCATGTGACTTTTCCTTTTCTGAGATTCTGTAGCCTTTTTATTTTCCCTTTCTCCTTCCTTCCTGCCTTCCTACCTTTCTGCTCTTCTTTCCCTTAATTAACTTTTGATATGAGAGTCCAGTAGCTACTTAAAATAACCAGCACCTTTACCAGTCAAATGCTCTGATTTGGTTTTAAAGGTTTTTTCAGTGTTTCTGGAGCCATTGCTTCATGTGTAAGTTGCTGGCTACAAAGCATTGAACAATTAGAATAACTTGTATTAGCAACCCATGTAAAAACCACTGAGAATTAGTGTTTTCTTTATAATTAACCTTATCAGAGTAGCCCGTAGGCCTACAGTTCCCTTTATTTTCTACTTTTATTCTTTATTATGGGACTGTCTACCTGCTGCCTTACATACATTTAAAAGCAAGCCATTTTAGCCTGTGTTCATAAATGAGTTACCTGCCAGAGGAAACCATATAAATGCACCTTCCTTCTACCTCTGCCACCAACATCAGAAAACAAAATACTCCCACAACTGGCATTGCTTCAGTCTGTTTTGAAATTTGATGGCATTTCTGTGTTTTTAAGGGAATACTGTCACTCCCTGGTGTGTGGGCTGCTACTACTATTTATTCATTCCCTCCAAACTTGCATGTTGCTTTCCACTGAAGCAAGAAAGTCTCTTTACTATGATTTTGTGCTGTCTCTGTCACATTTATTGGATCAAAAGCCATGCTCCTTTGTGTTTTCAGAATCTCACAGATTGTTTTTTTTTTTTTTTTTTTTGTATGCTTAAAAAAAAAATGTAATGGATAGGCTGGGGAGACTCACTAAACACTAACTTCTTTCTAGGGTGTCTTCACAATTTCAGAGACTAGAAAGCTAGAAGTGTCATTTCTCAGAAAGCTCTGCAGACACAGTTTCACATGTCATTTGGGTAGTCATTGGGAGAGTAAGTCCCAATGGGTAAGTCATTGGGAGATACTTATTTTGGAAGACAGACAAATAAATAAATAAATAAATAAATAAATAAATAAATAAATAACATTGAGAGAGGCAGAACATGAGAACCCACGTCTCTTGGTTTGGATTATGGCAGAAGTAGCATGATCATGAAGGCTGAGGTTGCCTTGGCAGTTTCCAGACTGTGGCAGAGCAAGCCACTCTCCTGGCAATTCAATTTTGTGGTGTGATTTTTGGAGTCACTTCACTTTGGATCTTAGAGTCTGTTTCTTTAGCTCTTCCAGTAAGTCTTTAAACTAGACAAATCTGTACCTAATCTCTATATTTGTGTCATCAAAAATAGTGATTTATTTGTATTTCAACTAGTTAGATAACATTCATTTCACAGGAATGCACAATCCTGAACAAATGGTGTTTTTTTTTAAATTTTTTATTTGATCCCCCTCCCTTGAACTCATAATTCCATAGAAAAGTAAAGAGATTTCACAAGTTACAAAAATATCTTCTCTATCTTTTTTCCATGTGTCTCCCTTCCATATCTCCCTTCCTGTTTTGAATCATGCATATGGTCACCAAACTGTTATTTTAAACCAATCATTTTTTAAACCAATCATTTTTAAGGGACTCTTTCCCCTCCTTTTTTTCTTCCAGAAGGCTCTTAGTTCTCTCAAACAAGTTAGTTTCTGCCGGACTTACCAAATCACATCTTCAGCCAGGCAGGTCTGTGACATACTGTAGTAATGGCAATCAATTGTTGTAGGAAACTTCTAGTGTGAAGTTATATTCTATATTTTATAAGGGTAAAATGCCAGGATTGTTTAATGTCTGTAGTTTCTTCTATTGTTTTCTCAAGAAATATGAACATAAGTTAACCAGGAAAATTAACAGATGTCTATTATACAACCTGCTTCTTACTAGATGTTTTCTTCAAATATATTTGAAATATATTTGTAAATATTGTGGGTTTTTTTTTTTAAGTAGACAGGTAAACAAGCATCGATAATTTATAGTGAATCAGGGCACAATTATCCACTGTATTTGCAAAAGATAAATTCTTTTTTTTATATGCTTCAATGATTGTTAGTAACAACATGGAGGGTAGACCAATTGGAAAATCAAATTATCAAAATGCGATATAACTATGAACTTGATAAAGGCCTTGGCAGGATTCTAAATGAGAGACGAATTATAGAGAATTATATAGTAGAAACTCTCCCAAGTAAATTCTGGAGGGTAAAGCTGAAGCAGTTTTGTTTCTAATTAGAAAGAGAAGAAACAATTTAGGGAGAGGAGAGCTTTCTTGTTTCTACTTCTTGGTATCACGATAGTGCTATTTACTGAGGTAGAGATTATGTTAAAGAGACCAGTTTGTGGACTGTGTTGTCCAGATGACTTCTATCCCTTTCAAGAGAGAAGAACTCATTTACCTAGTGATTAAGAAAGTTGCTAATAGGGCACCTGGGTGGCTCAGTGGCTGAGTGTCTGCCTTTGACTCAGGTGGTGATTCCGGGGTCCTGGGATCGAGTCCCACATCAGGTTTCCCACAGGGAGCCTGCTTCTCCCTCTGCCTATGCTCTGCCTCTCTCTCTCTGGGTCGTTCTTGAATAAATAGATAAAATATTAAAATAAAAGGAAGTTGCAGATTGACAGATTATAATCAAAATTCACTCCAGAGAATGCCCTAGACTAAAGAGAAAAATTTGCCCAAAGTCACATCCTCTTCTTGATGGCAACCTGAGTCCAATGACTGACTGATATCAGGGTGCACATGCCCAACCCCTTGCCCTGGATCTGTAAACAAGCCAGTGTCAGCTTGGGAAAAACTGAGGCTTTTCCTGACTGCCTTGCAGCCCAACTTCTGGCGTTCATACTTCTTTTACCCTCAAAATTGTCCACACATATAGGGCTCATAAACTTCTTGCTCTCAAAAAAAAAAAAAACAAAAAAAACAAAACAAAACAAAAAAACAAAACAAAAAAAAACAACATCAAAAAAAAAAAAACTTCTCAAACTCTGTCTCAGTATTTTAATTTACTTTTATATGTGTTGTGTTTAAGGTCAATCTAGAACTCAACATAATGCCCCGAATGAGAGAAAGAATTTGAGTCACAGGGCATTGAAAGCCATAGATATGAAATAGATAATTCATGGAAATTTTATAATGAGAAAGAAGTGGCACACACACACACACACACACACACACACACAAAAACACTTGAGAATACAAAGAATTTAAAATTTGAAAAAAATAAAAAAATAAAATTTGGACAGAAGAGAAACCACAAAAGAAGATCCAGTAAGGGAGAGGAGCTACAGAGGTAAGAGAAGAACCATGGAAATAAGGAGCCATGGAAGGCAAGGCAATACGTTGCAAAGAAAGGATGGTCTCAAAGTCAGATACTCCAAAGATGTCAAACAAGAGAGCAGAAAAAGGCCTGATAGAGTTTATTTTAGGATTTCAATGCTTATTACGATAGACATCATTTCAGCGTAGTCAAACCAGACCAAAATGGGTTGAGAATATGAATTTGGAAATAGTAAAACAACAATAAAATAATTTTCTTGAAGAATAAAAACCGAGTGTGATTGTTAATTTCACGTGCCAATCTGACTGAGCCACGAGTGACCAAATGGCCAAACATTATTCTGGGTGTGTCTGTAAGCGTGTTTCTGGATGAGATTAAAATTGGAATCAGTAGACTAAGTAAAGCAGATTACTGCCCATGCTGTGGGTGGGTCTCACCCAATCAAGTGAAGTTTTGAATAGAACAAAGCGCTGAGCAAGAGGAAACTCTTCTAGCCTGTTTGCTTGAGCCAGGACACTACTACTTTCTGGTCTTCAGACTCCAGTTAAAACTTTGGCTCTTCTTGGACAGTGAGCCTGCTTGCTTGCAACTAGAACAACATCATCGGCTCTCGTGATTCTCAGGCCATCTGACTCACATTGGCTCCCCAGGGTCTGTGGATTATTGACTACAGACCCTGGGATTTCTCAGCCAACATAATTGTGTGAGCCAATTCCTTTTAACAAATCTATACATTGGCTCTCTTTCTCTGAAGAACTCTGACTAATGCACTATGTAGACTATAGTTTGTCTCAAAGAGCTAGGCTAAAAGTGAAGACTTTTACTGTTGGATGAGTTTAAATTTTAAATAAATTTTAAATTTTAAATAAAAATGTTCCAGTGCCAAAAGGTGCTATTTCTTTGTTCCTCCATGGTTTTATTCCCATCTTCTTTAACCAAATATAGGATATAAATGCTTCTCTACTCTTTATTACATGATTTTTCCTGAGTACTGCAGTCATGCAGAAAACTAAATCATATGTTCTAGACATTGAAACTTTCACCTAGAATGGGGATCCTAGTATGTTCTCTCCTCCCATGTTTGCTCTGTGTTGGGTTCCTTTTGCATTTAACCTTCAGAGAAAAAACATCTTTAATATTATCTCTATTGATGATAATTTTATATTACCATGGTTATCTGAATTTCTTTGTAATCACCTTTAGCCATTTGCAAAGAAACCAGTAGGTTCTTAGTAATGTAAGCAGTTTTCAACTTGAATTTAAATCACCTAAAAAATTGTAAACATTTCCAAGTTATTTTCTGTTTACTTACTCCTCTGCAGGTATGTCGACCCACCGGCTTGTATTAGTTTCATAGGACAACAGGGACAAAGTGCCACAAATGAGGTGGATTAAAGGAACATAAATTTATTGTCTCATAGTTTGGGGAGCTAGAAGTCTGCAAGGAGGGAGTGATCAGGGCCCTGATCCCTCTGAAACCTGTCAGGGGAAAAGTCTTCCTTTGTCTCTTCCTAGTTTCTGGTGGCCTCAGGTGTTCTTTGGCTTGTGGCAGCATAACTCCAGTCCCTGTCTTCATCTTCACACAGGCTTCTTCTCCCTACATATCTGCTTTTACATCATCTTCCCCCTCTTTATAAGGATACTGCTCATATTAGGATTAAGGGCCCATCCTGCGGCAGTAGGTTTCCATTTTGACTTACTTAATTACATTTATAATGACCCTACTTCCAAACAAAGTCACATTCTGACGTACAGGGGCTTAGGAGTTCAACATTTGTGGGGAGAAGCACAATTCAATCCAGAACTCTATTTCTCCGTGAGCACACAAAATCTCTTCACACCTCCTGGCCTTGCACTTTTTGCTCTTTCTTGTGCCTGTGATGGTCCTCTACTCCTTCTGGTCTATGCTTAAATGACATCTTATTAGAGAGAACTTCCCTGGCCACCTACCAACACTTTGTGTTTCCTTTTGCTTCTTTATAACACTTACCACTAAATCCATGCAATATATTTATTGGTTTATTAATTTATTGTCTGCTCATTTTCAAGGATTGGAATACCAAAAGTATTATCTTCATGAATTGTGGAGGAAAGTAGAATCAATAAGGAAGAGATCAGGGTGGAGGTAGGAGGCAGTGATGAATAAATAATCTCAAATCCCTCTAAATCACACCAAAAAATATTAATATTGAAGGGAACAAAATAAGCCACACTTTCCTAATATATTTAAGGGTAGTTTATATTTTAAGCAAATTACAGATAAGCATCTTGAAAAAAATGAGTTAATTTGATCAACATTCACCAACTATTTATTGAGTGCCTATTATATATCAAACACTGTTCTGAGCACTGGTGCTATGGGAAGAAAATACTAAAATATTAAATTCTCTGCTGTCAGAGGGCTTCTATTCTTTTTTTTTTTTTTAAGATTTTATTTATGTATTCATGACAGAAACACAGAGAGAGAGAGAGAGGCAGAGACACAGGCAGAGGGAGAAGCAGGCTCCATGCAGGGATCCCAACGTGGGACTCGATCCTGGGCCCCCAGGATCACACCCCGGGCTGAAGGCAGTGCTAAACCGCTGGACCACCAGCGCTGCAGAGGGCTTCTATTCTAAAGGAAGAAGACAGAAGATAACCAAATTTTAAAACATTTCTCTTTATATCTTCAATATATATTATCTCTATATAAATACAGATATTTATATTCTCTATATAAATACAAATGTCATATATAACGTTGTGACAGTAACTATCCTGCACACTAACGGAATGATTAATGAGTAGACACTTTGCTTTCCCTCACAAAAGGCTATAGTGTAGGTAGGGAGAGAGGCAAGAACAAATAAGCTAGTAATCAAACAAACCTAAATGAATTACAAACTGTGAAAAGTTGTAAAAGGAAACAAACCTACCACTAAGATAGAAATAACAGAGGGTTGTATGGTGACAGATGGTAGCTACGCTTATGGTGAGCATAGCATAGTGTGTGGAGAACTTGTATCACTCTGTTGTCTACCTGAAACTAATGTAACACTGTCTGTCAACTATACTCAAATTTAAATAAAATAACAAAATAGTAGAAGGAGATCAATTTTAGTTTGGCCGATAAAGAAATTTCTAGAAAAGTAATATTTAAGTTGAGACCTAAAGTAAGATGTAGCCAAGCTTGTAAGGATTGGGGGAGAAATCTAGTATGGCTAGTGTGGACAGCACATTTAAAGCCCCTATGTAAGAAATACGTTTGGTGTGTTTGAGGAATTGAAAAGCCAATGTTGCAGGAGCACAACTATCAAAGGACAGAGTTGAGATGACCACAACCACACAGAACAAATGACACTGCAGTTTCTGACATAGGGTGGCACATTTATACACTTTCAAAAAATTGTGTAGAAAAGACATAATATTTAGAGAAGCTTTTAAAAAATGACTTAAAATAAGTACTTTGCCTAGTTTAAACAAAATGTTTGAATTATTTGAGCATATTAATCAAATGTTTAATTTTCCTCTAGGCACAATTTAAGAAATCTAAGAAATAAGACTTTTCATTAGCCACATCATCCCAATTTACATGCTTCATAGCAGGAAATCCTTTTTGTGTGTGTGTGTGCTTTGATCTTGCCATTTTATTTCATCTTACTAAATTTCTTATGAAGTCTTATCAAATATAAGCCTTGGGAAGTATGTATAAAATCCATTTCCATTTTTATCCTATTATTGGGGTCTTTTTCATTGAAAAAAAAAATCCCTAAGGTTGCTCTCATTTTGTATGCAGTTTGAAGATACAGCTTAATGCCTGCAGAGACACATCTATTTATTTTAACTTTGATCACAGCTGAAAATTTAATAGTATTTTTAAAAATTCTCCCCTTTGGTGATAAGATTTTTTCTTTATTGTTACCAAAGAATAATCTAATTTTGACACTCTACGTATAAATGTATATTTTTTCCAATAAGAGTGGTTGGAAATCCCCTTATCACATAAAATATAGCCTAGAGGAATATATTTCTGCTTTAGAGTACAAATTGTTAGCCACATCATAAAGAATTCTACAATAGATAAACAGTGACTTACTGAGAAAAAATCACTCTATGATTTTTTCCTAGCAATCTCATTTTCTGCATTTCAATATAAAAACATAGATATGTTGACCTATTTTGTCTAAGTATTCATACTTTTAAACTCAGACTTTAATACTCTTATAGAATCCTATTTTAAAGGAGACAGAAATTATGAACTCAAGCTCAGAATTGGTTGATTCAGATTAGCCTCATATCATAGTATCCTTTCTGAGAAAGAAAAATATTTTTATTAAAAAAAATCAACTCAGAAACTAACATGGATGCATTTAGCCCCTCTTTCACTGTGAACTGACTAAAATAATTTTGTTAGGGCAACATATTATTAGATTTCCAAACATATGCTTTGGCTGTCACAAAGCCAACAGGTGTTAGAAAACTGTAAGGGGGGAATCCCTGAGTGGCTCAGTGGTTTAGCACCTGCCTTTGGCCCAGGGTGTGATCCTGGAGTCCCGGGCTCGAGTCCCACATCAGGCTCCCTGCAGGGAGCCTGCTTCTCCCTCTGCCTGTGTCTCTGCCTCTCTCTCTCTCTCTCTCTCTCTCTCTGTCTCTCATGAATAAATAAATAAAATCTTAAAAAAAAAAAAAAAACCCTGTAAGGTATTAAGGTAGGTCAACTTAATGACATGTATCACAGTCTATGACTATGGAGAGGAAATAGTATCTATTCTTGCAATTTACCTGGTAATCAAAATTATCTAGAGAACATTTAAAAACTTTATAAGCCTTCATCTTACCCCATTTAAGACAAAACAAAGGGTCTCTCCTATAAACCAGAGAGTGATATGGTCAAGTATACAAATAAGGAAAGTCAGTGGGGCATCAGGATGTAAGTGGATAGAGGAAGGAAGAATACCCCAGGTGAGCTACTGTACTAACTTGAGTGAGGATAACAGTTAAGGCTGTAAATGTGGAGATCAAAAAAGAATCAAGAGAGACTCCAGATAATTATATGAATATAGAGTGTAAAAAAGAGAAGAATTTCATTGTGTAGAGGAAAAACTTGTCTTAAGAATCTGAAATATTAGATAAGTGCTGCCCAGTACTGTAGTCACTAGTCACATGAAGCAACTGAGTACTTGAAATGTGACTAGTCTAAGTTAAGCTATTTTTACATGTAAAATGTACTTGAATTTTGGAGATGTAGTGAGAAAAAAGAAAGAATGTTAAACATGTTATTAGTAGTTTTGTATTGATCACATGGTTAAGTAACAAAATGTTGGGTATATTGGGGAAAATGCTATAAGAATGAGTTTTATCTGTTCCTTTTACTTTTTGTAATGTGGCAACCAGGTAATTTAAAATTACACTGGCTTGCATTATCTACCTATTTAACAACACCACCTTAGTCAATGATCTTGACTGCATAATTTTAAATGTCACTTAAATATTCTAAGACCCTGTCTTCACCTTAACAGGATGTGACTACTTTTTTTTTTTTTCCTGAAAAGCTCAAGGCCTGTTAGGAAGAACAACTAAAAAAAATAGTAAAAGAACAGTGTAAATGACAAGACATTTATAAATTAATTTGAAAGGCTAAAATAAATAAAATGTACAAGTAACCTAGGTCAGTCTGAAAATCATGTTTTTTAGCGATTTTAAAATTTATTTTAGAGAGGGAGAGAGAACACATGAATGTGCATAAGCCATGGTGGGGGTGGCAGGGGCAGAGGGAGAGAAAATCAAGCAGACTCCCTGCTGAGCATGGAGCCCCTGTGCAGGACTCCATCCCATGACCCTGAGATCATGACCTGCACCAAAATCAAGAGTCAGATGCTTAACCAACTGCACCACCCAAGTGCCCCTGAAAATCATTTTTATACAAACATAACTTCCATGATTAGACAGTTAACCAATGAGTACAAAGTAGCATAGACTAGGACTCCCAAAATCTGTTTTGTAGAAGGCAAATTTTTCATCCTAGCTAGTACCTGAAGAAATTCAATTGTAGCTCATGTCTAGTACCTAATATTTTATGAAAACCCAATGTTCTCCATAACATATGGCAATTTATTTATTTAGATTAAAATCTATCCCCCTCAACAGTCATTAGGCCTATTATTTAGATTCAGGAAGTCACTGAATAAAGAAATGACTGTCCACCTGTAAATTAGAATCATTTGTTACTTTTTTTTTAAGGTTTTATTTATTCATGAGAGACACTGAGAGAGAGGCAGAGACACAGGCAGGGGGAGAAGCAGGCTCCCTCCCTGCAGGAAGCTGGATGCAAAACTCTATCCCATGACCCCAGGGACCAAGACCCCAGCCAAAGGCAGACACTCAACCGCTGAGCCACCCAGGTGCCCCTATTAATTTTTAATATATTATCTTTAGCTTTCTTCTTTTGCTTGGGATCTGTTTTAAATTAATAAGTTACACACAGATAAATGTATCTCTTACAAAATCATTCTTTGGAATACTGTGAAAAAGCATCCTTACAGCATGGGCTGAGCCAGTGATGATTTTTAAAATCATCTTCAGTTGAAGGTAACTGTTTGTGCCTCTCACAGTTGGCAAGGTTTTTTTGCTATTACAGACAATACTCATAACTGATTTGAGAATTACCAAAGTGACTTTTCACAAAAATAAGTGAACATTTTCTCTTGATTTTGTTTTCTAATTTAAGTAACTTGAGAGTTCATTTCACTTTAAATTGCCCTAAAACATAAAACCCTTCAAGTTCTGCATGGAATACCTGACATAAAGATAACATTAAATATGTATTTTAATGGAAGGTAGTTATAAATAAGCTGGAAAATGTAACTACACACGGCTTCTCTTTATATATTTATATTGTTAATTGGTAAGAGGAAGGCTGACTAATTTTTTTTCATAATATGTGAAATGTGATATATTTAATGTTTCCTTACAAATAGGATTCCATTATCTGCCTACTGGTCTGTAGGGATTTTTAAAGCTAGAAGACATAATTCAATATTAACATGTAATAATAATAAAAAAAACTAGGACTAACACTGTTCCTACTGAATTCATGACCCTTATGCAAAAAAGTTTACTTTGACAACTTAGTATAGGTTTTCTTAGAGTACATGATAAATTATTCTTAACTGTTTCTTATCTGCAACTTAGAGGATACCTGCAGCTCTTCTCTTCCAACTATTTCCTTCTCTTCCCAATCTCCCCTTCCAGACTCACCAATAAGTACAGCGGAAGACCTTTTCAGTTCTTTTTTTTTTTTTTTTTTTTTTTTTTTTTTTTTTTTTTTATTTATGTATGATAGTCACAGAGAGAGAGAGAGAGAGGCAGAGACATAGGCAGAGGGAGAAGCAGGCTCCATGCACCGGGAGCCTGATGTGGGATTCGATCCCGGGTCTCCAGGATCGCGCCCTGGGCCAAAGACAAGCGCCAAACCGCTGCGCCACCCAGGGATCCCGACCTTTTCAGTTCTGTAGTTTAAATAAGAAACCTATAGTCACCCCATTATCTAAATATTATTAGAGGGTTGGGCTATATTACCCTTACCAAGAATCAGAATGATGATGTGTAAGAAGAGGTACCAAGAGGGGCACCTGGATGGTGTAGTCCCTTGATTTTGGCTCAGGTCGTGACCTTGAGGTGAGATTGAGCTCTGCATCTGGCTCTGCACTCAGTGCTCATGCAGAAGTCTGCTTGAGACTTTCTCTGCCTCTCTCCCTTGCTCATGCTCTCTCTTTCTTTCTCTCTCAAATAAATAAATAAATCTTTAAAAAAAAAAAGTAGTAGCAGAGGCCAGCCAGCAGAAAGAGGTCACAAGTCACGGTTAGAGACTGACATTTGACTCTTTTTTTCTTTTTCTTTCTTTTTTTTTCTTTTTAAGATTTTGGCACCAGCCTGCCCTTCATCGATGTCTATTTGTCCACTCTGGACAACCAGGACACCACAGTCTACAAGCTTCAGGAGCTGTACTACGAGATTGTACACGTGTTGAGCCTGATGCTTGAAGACCTGCCACAGAAGAAGCAGTCCCAGTCCTCCGAAAAGGCTGATGAGAAGTAGAGGGGGCGTGGACAGCCAGGCACTGAGGTGCCTCGCAGGTCGAGCCAGTCTCTTGTTCAACACAGGCTTTCTGAATTGCAAATATTTATTTATTTGACACAGAGATAGAGAGTGCATTAGCAGGGAGAGTGGCAGGCAGAGGGAGAGGGAGAAGGAGGCCCTCCACAGAGCAGGAAGCCTGATTAGGGACTCAATCCCAGGACCCTGGAATCATGGCCTGAGCAGAAGGCAGATGCTTAATGGACTGAGTCACCCAGGCGCCCTGACATTTAGCTCTTTCTATATTTTCTCTTACTCATGTTTTAGAAATTTCTTCCCTTTGGGTGTATGTACTCTGTGTTTTCCATCAATGACAAAATACAATCCTCTCTGTCTCGAGGAAGATTTGCAATATAAAAGCATATTAGGGGTAAATTTATAGTATGCTAGACCCTGGGAACGTGAGGGAGAATTGGAATATAATATTAACTAATGAAACACAATATTTAAGATAGTATAGGAAGAGTAAACATACTTTTACTCTAAGAGGCCATAGATATAACCAAGGAAATCTGCTATGGCAAGTAAAATACAGTTAACAGCATTTTTTAACAAGATGTTCAGGGGATGCCTGGGTGGCTCAGTGGTTGAGCATCTGCTTTTGGCTCAGGGCATGGTCCCGGGGTCCTGGGATGGAGTCCTGCATTGGGCTCCCTGTGGGGAGCCTGCTTCTCCCTCTGCCTGTGTGTCTCTCTCTCTCTATCATGAATAAATAAATAAAATCTTTAATAAAAAAAGATGTTCATATAATTCTATATGTGGTAGTCTTTGTGCTAGGCAATGAGGAATACAGTAATGAAGAAAATAATTTTTTCATTTGAAAACTTTAAAGGTTTTCTGTGAGAAACATACATTTCAAAAGAAGTCATATTAAGAATATGTTTACAATTATGGTAAAAATATGGAAAGAAAAGCACAAGGATCTAAGAGGCCATATAGTAGGAAAGACAATAAAAACCTTTGACACTACTATATAACTATATATATCAGTGGGAAAGCAGATGGAATTAACAGGGTATAATTAATGATTATTGTTTGTAAATTGCTCCAAATTCTAAGGCTATTTGTTTTATAAGAGGGAGGAATAAAGGTAACATTTGTAGAAAATCTTTGTTTATAGGTCTTGCTGGCTTGTTTTTTATATTTTGAGCTGTGATTTAGAAAGAAATGAACTACCCTCTATTGTCTAAAATGAAAAAAAAAGGACGGCAGTTAGTTGTTAAAATTCAATTTAGTTTAAATTACATGTGGGATTTATAACTGAGGGACTTCCATTAATGACAATGCAGTGAAGTGGTTATAAAAACCCTATGAGTGATAACTGTTTTATCTGTACCACGAAAAAAAAATTAAAGATTAGAAATTTTCCAAGACAAATAGCAGAGAGGAATTTATACTTGAATAAAAACTATAACTGCAAGGAGTAAAATCCATAAATAATCATACAAAAATCTATGTACAAATACTAATAATAGCATTGTGCCCTAAACTGAAAATAACCAAATGTCTATCAACAATCAAGTTCTAGTCATTTGATGCAATATTATGCAGCAATTAAAAAAAAACAAATTATTAACATGTATGAGGATAAATGTTAACACCATTATGCTGAGAGAAAAGAGCAAGAAACAAGAGTATACACTATATGATTCCATTTATATGAAATTCTAGACCATACAAACCTATCAACACTACAGATTGCAGATGAGTGGTTGAGTGTGGTTGTGTTGGAGGGATGATTGACTACAATGGGGAATGAGAACTTCTGTGAAATATTGGAAATTGTGTGTTGATTTTGGTGGTGCTTATGTGTGAATACATTTGTCAAAAGTCATTGAACTATAAATGTAAAACATGTTCTGTAATTTGTTAATATGCTTTCCTTAACAGTGCTGATTTTAAATAACAAGAAAAAAAGAAATATATACCGGATAGACTTCCACTTTGTCAAAAAAGACTATATTTAGTGTCCTGCCTGAAACAACTAAAAAATGGGCCAAATATATAAAACAATATATCAAGTTATGAGCATCAGACAATAAAAGCCAATGATCTCTGAGAAATGAGAAACAAACAAGGAGAGTCCTAAAATTGCCCCACTTACTGTCCCCAAAATGTTTTCAGGGCACATTACAGTGAGGGAGAACCTCTCCCTGAGTGAGGGAGATGGAAGGTGTGTCTGAGGAGGCCACAATGGCTTGACTTCATAAGAACAGAGCATCAGAGAGAAGAGAACTAAGCAAAGAAAACTGGAGATTTACAGAGGGTCCACTTTATTATTCAGTTGAGTATGAGTAGAATATATATGTGAGGAAACTCGCATACCTGATGGTTCCCAAGAATCAGGGCGAAGAGTGTAATTCACAAGGCATCAGCATAATGTATTAAAAAGGGTCTTGCTTTAGTGGCAGGACAAAATTTACCTGAGACAAAATTCTGCTTTGACACTAATAAAGCTTAAAAGCAAGAACCAAAAAAACTAAAACACTTAAAAAAAAAACACAAAAAAAGCAAGAACCAAGAGGATTCAACTGTTTCAAATAACTAAATTGCACACAGATACAATGCTCAATAATACTACGGCAATGTTAAGTGAAAAAGTAAAATTCACAATATCACATATCCAACAAAAATTATCAGACAAACAATGAAGCAGGAAAATACAACACTGAATAAAAATAAATCAATTGACAAAGAACGCAACTGATAAAATTAGTAGACAAACACATTAAATAATTATATTTTAGCAGTTTAAGAAGCTAGAGGAAAGACTGATGCTCTTAAGCAGAAACTTTTAGAGGAGAAACTATAGTATCTGAGATTAAAAAATACTGTTTGTGGGTTAAGCATTATGGATATTTAAGTTACCTCCAGATAATTATGATCCAAACAGAGTTTCTAATTTTACCAATCTTCCTTTACCTATCCTTCCCATTAAGTTAATGGAGATGCCATCCTTTTTAGTTGCTCAGGCATACAACTTGAAAGTCATCCTTGACTCCTCTCTTTTGTTCTCATTACAGCTCTGCTCCATCCATCAATCTCTTGTATTTTCACAATATCCAGTACATCCAGAATCTCACCATCTCTCTCCCAGTGCCCTACTAACTGGTTTCCTTGCTTCTACTCAAATATCCTTATAGACTATTAACACATAGCAGCCACAGTGACCCTGTATGATCTGAATCTAATCACATCAACTTTTTGATAAATATTATTACATGGTTTCCAAACTTGCTGGCAACATCCTTATCATGACCCATAAGACTCTATGATATGGCCCATAACTGACTCTTTGATATCATAACTTATTAGTCTTCCATTACTCACTATGCACCAATTGCCCTTCCTTGTTGTTAATAACACACACAATTCATTTTTTTTTCTTTCAGGGACTAAAATCTGGTTAACTGGAGCTCAGCCAGTCCCCTCACCTTATGGAGAGAAGGTGTGTGGGAAAGTGGGAGGTAATATTCAAGCTCATAAAGGTCTACATGTGTGGTGGAGAGAGGAAAAGAAAAACCTGGGAAGCTGGATCTTGCCTCTGGCTCTTCTAGGTTGCGCCAGGGGAGAGGCTACCTGCTGGGGTAGGTGGGTAGAGAGCTAGTGCGTGTGCAACACGCCAGGCCCTTGTGGGGGGCAAAGGGAGGAAGAAGGTGGTATTCACACAGCAGCCACAGGTCAAAGAGCAAAGTAGTCGCAGTGCTGTCTGCCTCTGGTCTCAGATTGGGCCTGGATTGGGCCACTGGGCCCATGCTCCAGTAAGGGGGTGGGTCTTTGTGCCATTCTACTGTAAGGACCAATGAAGCTCTGGGGACAGATGTAGGAGCCCCTCTGAAATTCTCGTTAAGTGTGGATAGGAGGGATCCCTGGGTGGCTCAGCAGTTTGGTGCCTGCCTTTGGCCCAGGGCATGATCCTGGAGTTCTAGGATCAAGTCCCATATGGGGCTTCCTGGATAGAGCCTGCTTCTCCTCTGTCTGTGTCTCTGCCTCTCTCTCTATGTCTCTCATGAATAAGTAAATAATATCTTTAAAAAAAAAGTGTGGATAGGAGCAGTCCGTATTTATTTAAATAATTGTAATTAACTATTATATTATCTTCAGCCAAAACTCTTGCTAAGTTAAGTGATAGGCATGCCTTTAGCATTTTTTTGTTTTTTTCTGGGACTCGAACTTTTTTTTCCTCGGCACATTTTTCCCTTATCATTTTGGTAGACCTTCCCCATAACCTTTAAAATTCAATTTGGTTGTCCCTTGTCCTATAAAATTTTCTGTTTCTTCCCTCTACATTACTCCCTAGGCTGCCATTTGCACATTTGCACATAATTCAACTGTTTCATTGAACAAATTCTGGAGTCATTGTTTACACGTGTTTCACTTGAAAGACTGTAATCTCCTTGTATACAGTATAGTCCTTAGCATATATTAGTCACTCAACACATGTTTATTGGATTGAATGTTTTGGAATTAATTAAGTTGTGTAGAATCTAATTAGCTGGAGTGATATTTGAACAGAACAGTGTACGATGAACAGAATTCCAAAAATGCAGATGGAGACTAAATAGATGTCAGAAGGTAGCATTTGAAAAAAAAATGGCAGCATTTGATGATTCAGAAGATACTAACTGTAAGAAGTTGAGCTTGAGTGACTGACAAAACAAATACAATGTTAATAGAACTAAAAATATCAGAAAGAAGAGCTAGGTTTACAGGTAAATAATGGATTCTGGTTTGATTGGTTCTCTTTGAAAAGCAAGCTTACCAATTAACTTTTGGAACAAAATCACATTTTAAATTTCATGCTAGTTATAAAATAGCATTTACTTAATTCATTTATCCTAACAATGCAATGATTAAGGCAAAGATTAAGAAATAAATGAAAGACTTCAAAAACCAGGCAAATAAAATGTGAAAATACATAAACTTGTATAAAAGTGACATTTGTTTCCATCTGTTATCTATTGGGAAACTGTTAAGAACTGATGCTCTGAGTATGTGCATATGCATGTGTGTGTACTTATTTAAGGCAGTAACAGAGCAGTATAATGCTTTGCATTATGCATTTGCTTTTTAAAAATTTCCTTTATGCTTATTTAATGCATATGTTTTTATTCTTTGAATCATCAAAACTTTTTTATAGGAGTTGAGATCATGCCAGACTTCAGACAACACAAACATGAGGAAAGCTCTTAAAGTATGCTGTGATATTTGCTAAAAGGTAATTTTCTCTTTTCTGTATTGTCTCTGTACTCAGTAATGAAATGGAACAAACAAGCATTACATGGTTATAATTGTCTTTCTGTGCAAACAATTAAGACTAGAGAAGGGAGGGTTTGCAACTAAAAAAATAATGGTAATTCCTATCCATTCTTGATTGTACACACACACACACGCACACACACACGCACAGTGAAATATAAAAAGCACGTCTGTCCAGAAATTAACATGGGAAGGAATGGCAAGGCAAGGCAAGAAGAGAAGAAGAGAAGAGGAGAGAAGAGGAGAGGAGAAGAGAGGAGAGGTGAGGGTAGGGTAGGGTAGGGTAGGGCAGGAGAAGAGAAAAGAAGAGGAGAGAAGAGAAGAGAAGAGAAGAGAAGAGAAGAGAAGAGAAGAGAAGAGAAGAGAAGAGGAGAGGAGAGGAGAGGAGAGGAGAGGAGAGGAGAGGAGAGGAGAGGAGGAGAGAAGAGAAGAGGAGAACTACTTGGGAAACACAGGAAACATCAGGTTTCTGATGACACGTTGCTCTTTACTTTGTAAGCTATCTTCTTTCTTTGTGTGCAGATGAGTTTTAATCCTTTGCAGATATGCAGATACTCAGCGTGGAAGAAGCAACTCAGAGCGATCCCATCAGAGAGAGGCCAGAGCTCCAGATTTATATCCGAAACCCCATCAGTCCCTGGCTGAGGAATGTCTTCTCATCCTTGAGGAGGACAGCCACTCTAACTAGCCCTTTAGTAGGCATTCCTTTTAAGAAGTAAACTTCCAGGTAGTAGAAATATAAAAAGCCAATTTAAATTTTGTGAATTCTCCAGTTTTCTGGTTGACAGATAAGCTACGCAAGGCAGTGACATGGAAGGAATATAAGATAATGAAAAAGACAATTTCCAATGTTAACATTAAGATCCGATAAGACAGAAGACACAAAGTTATTAATTCCCTTGTATCAGGCATATCTTCTGGTGTATAAACCAGGTTCTGAAAAACGTGCCTTCATCCTTTCAGAGAACCTTTTGGGAAGAGCCCACACACTACTCTTGTCAGCTAGCCATTTCATCATTGTAGAGAAAACTGGACTGTGCTAGAGAAGATGGTCCAGAAGAGGGAAGGGAGGTGAAGGGAGGTTGTGGGAAAAGGAACAGGAAGCAGTAGAGTTAGAGAGGAAGATGAGGAGGAGAGGAAAGTGGGAGAGAACAAGAAGTTGGAGGAACACAGGACAGGGAAGGAAGGTGTGGGAAGGGTGCGATGCTGAGGGAGGGGGAAGAGTAAAGACAGAGGAGCAGCAGAAGTGGAAGGGTCTAGGGCTAGGAGAAAGGGTGGCTGAGTGGGGTAAGAGGGATAGAACAAAAGACAGCCATACAGGGGCGCCTGGGTGGCTCAGTGGTTGAGTGTCTGCCTTTGGCTCAGGTCGTGATCCCAGGGTTCCAGGATCAAGTCCGGCATCAGGCTTCCCTCAGGGAGCCTGCTTCTCCCTCTGCCTATGTCTGTGCCTCTCTGTGTGTGTCTCTCATGAATAAATAAATAACATCTTAAAAAAATAAAAGACAGCCCTACAAACATCAAGGACAACTGCACATTAGGAAACACAACAAAGAATGATCTTTACCCGTTTGAGACAATTCAAAGTCCAGGGTGGTGGGACATTATGAGATGAGAGGATGAGATGAAGTAAATGGGGCAGGCAGGGGTCACATCATGCAAGTCTTTGACTAAAGTCCCTAAATAGTAGAAAGCAAATGATATTAAGTCTGAAGCCTTTGAAAGGTAGTTTCTTTAATTCATTTTTTTTTTCAAACCACTGGCATTTGATTTAACCTGCCTGGGTAATTCTAACCTAAATGGGTTTGAAAACCACAGCCCTAAAATATTTAAAGAAGTACAAAATTTTCAACCTGAAGCTAGCAACTTAGGCTCCCTATGACCTCAAGATTCAGCCAGCTACCCTCCCATTAGACGCACACACCCACACACACGCACACCACATTTTTCTTTCCAGAGCTCCTTATTTAGCTTGGTATTTAAACTGTTTTTCATTCAACAACTAGAAATAACAAGCACAGCATAAACATCAAGAGTTTAAAATCCAAGCTCTAACATCACGAGCTATCTGTCCCAGGAATTATCTAACCTTTCTAAACTCCGGTAACAGAATCTGAAAAGTTGAAGTGTTTATGTCATAGGATAGGAATGAAGCTAACTGAAGTTACAAAATTTTGAAGATAACACAAGGACGTTTGCTAAACCACAATGTTAGGAACATATTAGCTGCTCTGGCAGTTATATGTTAAAATAAGTTAAATGCAAATATCTGGTTATGGCGATTTTAGTGTCAATACATTTCAGTAAAAGTATTAGTACATATTTATTAGCCTTGCCCCAATTTTGAAAAGAGTGATCAGGGAAGAGGCAAAATGAGCAAAACATGCTGGCTTTACAAGCTCGTTTCTATTATTTTAAGATTGTTTTTAAAAGAGAAATCATGTGGAAACACTACCTTTTATTAGAAGCTCTACAATTTACTTTAACAAATGAGAAGAAAAAGGAGTCCTTTCAAGATTAATAAAAAAGGAGAAACGTAGATATTGGAAATTCAGCATAATTCCTGTTGCCTATTTTCTTTGATCTTAGTAGGGACAAAGAGAAGGTACACACTGAGCTATTTAGTTTTACTTTGACTTATGAAGTCTTTTGTGGTTTTCATTTAACATGGAGGATTTCTTGTAACATATTCCCATGAAAATCATTAAGACAGTGCTGTATATTCTGAATGAAATGGGAAAGGTTGTTAATTGGTCAATGTTGATAGTTTATTTACATAAATCATGACCCCATTAACTAAATATTCTCTTCCTAAATAGCAGCAATTTTAGATCTGAATTATCTAAATAATTGACTCAATTTTTCATTTTAGCTTGCCATTATACACACAACCTTTGACTTAAGGATGAATATGAGCTTTTGTAAATTTAGCTGACATTACCAAATTACTTATTTTCTTAGTGATTTTTATCTAATTGGAGTCTTAATCTGAAATAACTTATTTTCCTTAACCCCACAGCAAGTCACTGCTGACTTTATGCTTTAAATTCCAAAATATACACTAGATATCAGTGAGATGTTGGCTGGCTTACTAGAACTCAGTTGGAAAATGTAACAAATTTTTATCAAAAATAAAATAAGGCAGAAGAGAATCATGCTTTTTTGAATGGACAGGAATTAAAGCAAATTTAAAGAGCTTATTTTCAATGGTATTTGTGACGATGAGTTAGTTTATTCCTTTAACACCATTGGTTCTTTATTAAAAAGTATAAGAGCAAACAAATGAAGAAAATTATGTTTTTTATTGACTTATTTCCTAGAAAAATAAGCCATTTGATCTTCAAATGAGTCTGCCTGTTTTCAGTTGATTTCTTAAGTCTTGCCTTAAATGATTTTTTTTTTTAACTCCAGTGGAATAGGAGGGGAGTGTTCTTTCCCGCTGTTTTATGGTTAGCATTCCCACTGACATAGACAGCAGTAATTAGTCAGAACAATACTTATACTATGATGTGAACTTTCCCTACTGACAAAAAAGAAAAAAAAAAAAAGATTTGGAATTTTTACATATCTGGAGCTTGAGCTTGAGTTTCTGATTTTCTTCTCACCAATTTTCCCTTGTGGTTAGATCCCTAGAAAATAATGCCATATTTGATTAATTGCATCATTTTTGCATTTCTGGCATGTGAAACAACTTTTGTTTATATTTGCAAATTTAACTGAACTTATCTGGGGCTCTTGAAGTTCTTCATCTTTAGTGGTTTGTGGATCACCTACCAGTAGCAGAACTTCCTGCAATAGTAGAAATAGGCAGATTTCTATCCTGTCAGCCCCAAACTATAAATTGTGGGGTTTGGCTGAGAAATTTTTGTTTATAAAGGTAATAAGTGATTAATGATTTGTAAAAAGTTATAAGCATATATTTATATTATTTCACTTAATATATGTATTAATTTATGTATTATATGTATTAATTTATGTGAAATATATGTGTATATATACAAAGTGTGTGTATATATATACATAAACACATATACATCTATAGAAAGCTTTTCTTAATATATAAGAAATATGTAAAAAAAGAAATATGTATACATATATAACTTTTTATGTATGTAAAATATATATTATATATATATTATACATATACGCCTTATAGTTGAAGTATTACTTTGCATTTGAATTAATATATTTTATTTTATTTTTAAAAGATTTTTTATTTATTTATTCATGAGAGACACACAAAGAGAGGCAGAGACACAGGCATAGGCAGAAGCAGTCTCTATGCAGGAAGCCCAATGGAGGACTTGATCCTGAGACTCCAGGATCATGCCTTGGGCCGAGGGCAGGTGCTAAACCGCTGAGCCACCCAGGTGTCCCGAATTAATATATTTTATATGAGAATTTCACTAATGCCAGACATTTTCAGTAGTTTTATAGGGACCAATAGACCTGTAAGGATTTTTCATACCCACTAATCACTAATGTTTAAAACCATTAATTGAAGAGCTGATTGGAGTCTGCATTAGTTTCTTAGGGCTACTGTAACAGTATACCATGAACTTGGGTGACTAAACAACAGAAATTTATTCTCTTGCAGTCTTGAAAAATAGATATTTAAAATCAGAGTGTTATGGCAAAAATGAACTATTGGGACTTCATAAAGATAAACAGCTTTTGCACTGCAAAGGAAACAGTCAACAAAACCAAAAGACAACCTACAGAATGGGAGAAGATATTTGCAAATATCTTATCAGATACAAGGCTAGTATCCAAAATCTACAAAGAACTTATCAAACTCAACATCCAAAGAACAAATAATCCAATCAAGAAATGGGTAGAAGAAATGAAGAGACATTTCTTCAAAGAAGACATCCAAATGGTCAACCAACACATGAAAAATGCTGAATAGCACTCAGCATCAGGGAAATACAAATCAAAACCACAATGAGATACTATCTCACACTGGTCAGAATGGTTAAAATTAACAAGACTTGAAACAACAAATGTTGGCAAAGATGTGGAGAAAGGGGAACCCTTTCACACTGTTGGTGGGAATGCAAGCTCCTGCAGACACTCTGGAAAACAGTATGGAGGTTCCTCAAAGAGTTGAAAATACAGCTAGCTACTCTATGACTCAGTAATTGCACTACTAGGTATATAACCCAAAGATACAAACGTAGTGATCCCAAGGGGCACGTGCACCCTAATGTTTATAGCAGCTATGTCCTCAATAACAAATAGCCAAAATATGCAAAGAGCCCAGATGTCCATCAACAGATGAATGGATAAAGAAAATGCAGTATATATATATATATATATATTTTTTTTCTTTATGACCCTTTGAGGTATGCTGTGAACCTCCTCCAGGGCCTGTAACTAATTAAATTTTCTCCTTTAGTTTTCCTGTGGTCTTTGTTGAACCAGGGTTCAGCATCCCACATCCTGGGCTCTACTTAACAAATGTTAATTTAACAAGTCACAACAATTAGACACTCAGTTTATGATATTTTGTTACAGCAGCCTGAACTGATTAAAGACAAGATGTAGACAGAAGCATGCTTTCTCTGAAAGCTCTATGGGAGCGTCCTTCCTTGTCTCTTTTAGTTTTTTTGGTAGTTGCCCCAAATTGTTGGCATTCTTTGCCATTCCTTAGCTTGTAAACATATTACTCCCATCTCTGCTTCTGTCTTTATGGCTTTCTACCGTGTTTCTGTACCCAAATTTCCCTCTTCTTATAAGGTCATTAGGATTCCCTCGAATCTGGCATGACCTCATCTTAACGATTACATCTGCAAAGACCATTTTTCTAAATAGGGTCACATTCGCAGGTATCAGAAGTTAGGACTTGAATTTAGGGGAGACATAAACCAACCCACAATAGTATCTGTGTAATTCATATTAAGTGAGATAGGGAAAGGATTTTTTTTTTTTTTATCAAGAGTTGTTCTTTTTTTTCTAACATTTATCTAGTATTAAAGTAAACTAAGTGTTTTTTTCCGCCAAAGATAATAAATAGATTTTTTAAAAATTCTCTAATAGTCCTTCATTGATGTTTTCTACAATGATAGAGTCTTGGAACCAAAGGAAATACAAACAAAAGTAGCAAGCAAATAATATGGTCCAGGATTCATAATTGAGTTGTAAAGATAAACCATATGTAAAATAGTTAACAAAACAAGCGTAGTATCATATGATAACTGACACAACTGTGTGATACAATAGGGGTATGGGAGTAGATTGGAAATAGGCAAGGCCAAGTGGCAGCCACCACTGGGGGAAATGAAGTGAAAATCATCTTTCTCGTTCCCCATTTCTGTGTCCAACAGTTTCCTTGGGACATAATGATACATTGTCTTTGTCACAGATACCAACTTACCAGCAATGTAGTTTATATAATAGGCTTAATGTTCTTTCAGTAACTACTACTATTCAGAACTTCCTCAAACACTTTGTTATAACTAGCCAGGAGATACCTTATTTCTTCATTTCTCTCCCAGTTTTGTTAGTAATATTACTAACTAGCCTGTACTGATCACCCCTTACCTGTCCATGGTTTTCAATGAGATTTAAATTTTCCACAAAGCTTTTAGAAATGGGGGAAAAAAGCCTGTTTACTTAAGGATCAGTACCTCCAATAAAAAGAAACCACTGAGAAACCACTCGTATTTTATATGTTCTTATTCTTCAAACAGACGTGATCATAGAGGGCATGTTCATCCATTTCTTTAGTTGTGGCTTCACTGTCATGGCTAGCGTTCATTACTTAGCTGTTTACAAAGGAACAGTTGAAATTGTGTTGGGTTTCAAAGCATTATCCAGACCGGTAAACTGTGTATTTCCAACACTCCATGCTCAGTAGGACTCAACACCCTACTTCACTGCCTGAGCTTCTCTAAACAATTAGAAACAAGCTGCTTTTGACTGTTCCAACTTAAAGTAAACTAATAGTTTTTGTTGACTTACTTACCATGAAGACCTTGCCAGAAGAGTGGGAGGTAAAAATCGTTGAATCAAATGCTTTTGCTTATTTAGGAGAAAAATGTCAAAATTCATAATAATTTTATAGTTTGCCTCTTTGGCCCTTGCAAACTCCTAATTCTTTGTCCATTTAGCTGTAAACCTATTCACAATATAAACCTTAAACACACTATGATTTTGTCTTTGTTTTACAAAGGGATAAAATGCATAATAGAGTTTGCAGTGGGTTGAATTGTCTCCCTCCAAAATTATTGTTGAAAGTCCTAACCTTGGGATCCCTGGGTGGCTCAGCGGTTTGGCGCCTGCCTTCGGCCCTGGGCATGGTCCTGGAGTTTCCGGATGGAGTCCCACATCGGGGTCCCTGCATGGAGCCTGCTTCTCCCTCAGTCTGTGTCTCTGCCTCTCTCTCTCTCTGTGTCTCTCACGAGTGAATAAATAAAATCTTAATAATAAAAAAAATAGTCCTAAGCTTTTGTTTCTATGAATAAAACCTAATTTGGAAATACAATATTTTCAATGTAATCGAGTTAATACAAGGTCATTTGAATGGTCTCTAACCCAACATGACTAGTATCTTTACAAGAAGGGGGAAATTTAGACACAGGTATATACATGGAGAAGAATGTCATGTGAAGACGCATAGATAGGGAGAGGACAGCCATGTGACATGGAGGCAGTTTGGAATGATGCATATACACAGGCAGGGAATGTCAAGGATTCTAGAGGCTAGAAGAAGTAGGAGATATTCTCTCCTATGGGTTTTGGAGGGACAGCGGCCCTGCCAACACCTTAATGTTGGACTTCTACCCTCCAAGACTGTGAGATAATACTGTGATGAGCCACCCACTTTGCGGTAATTTGTTACAGACGCCCTAGGAAATGAATACACTATTTAAAAAAAAAGAATTTCCAAATTTCTGACTGCTACCTCTGATTTTCACTTTCCTCAAATATCAATTAATTCTAAACAGAAATTTAACAAAGTGGTAATAGAACTGTGAAGTCCTAATATAAAATATGTAGCAAGAAGCCATTGAGTGTTTTTGAACAGGGGTTGACATGGTTAAACTTGGGGTCATACATCTAAGATTAGATATATGCTTAGGTCTTAGATATATGCTTTAACTTCATTAGGAGTTTAAAAATGGATTCATTAAGTAAAACTAGAATCCCTGTGAAAGGAATGGAGGGAAAAGGGAGAAAAGAAGGAAGATACAAATGATGAAAACAATGAAGAAATGAAGAAAGCATCCCAAACAAATAGTAATAAGAGATAAAACAATAATGCTGGTGAATTTAGAAATGAGAATGACATAAAATAGATTTGAGAAACCTTAGAAAGAAGAATTGACAAAATGTATTTACAAAATACACACATTTACATTAATCTAGGAAATGAAAGGGTGAAGTTAACCATGGCACTCCAAGTTGAGTGAGAAAAGATAAAAGTAGCTGAGCTGATGATGGATGGCAGGCAATTGTTAAGAGAAACTTATTTGAATGAGATACAAAGGAGAAAATAAACAGCTATATTTTGACATATTTGACTGAAGATATGCTGAGTGTATCAATTAGATATTGAATTCAGAAAACAATTACACAGACCTGGAAAACAGAGGTATGATTGGAACAGAAGCTGGCAAAGACCAGCTGCCTGGAATAACTAAATATTAACAGTCATTCTAGCTCCCCCAGTATTTTGCTGTCATTCTTAGACTTCGATTCTCATCCTCATTTTTTGTTTCTTTGTTGATTCGTTTTATTTTTTATTTTTTTAAATTTAAATTCAATTAATTAACATATAGTGTTATTAGTTTCAGAGGTAGAGTTCAGTGATTCATCAGTCTTATAGAACACACAATGCTCACTGTACCACATTCCCTCCTTAGTGCCCATCACCCAGTTACCCCATCCCCCCACATCTCTCCCCTCCAGAAAACCTTGGTTTGTTTCCTATGATTAGCAGTCTCTTAGGGTTTGTCTCTCTCTCTGATTTCGTCTTGTTTTATTGTTCCTCTATCCCCTACGATCCTCTGTTTTTTTCCCCTAAATTCCACATATGACTGAGATCATATGATAATTGTCTTCCTCTGATTGACTTCTTTTGTTTAACATAATACCCTCTGTTCCAAACACATCATTGCAACTGGAAAGAATTCTTTTTTTTTAATGGTTGAAGAGTAGTCCATACCATATATTGTACTATAGATATATACTATATACTATAATATATACTATATATTGGCTATTGAAGATATTGCTGCTATGAATATTGGGGTGCAGGTGCCCCTTGAGATCACTACATTTGTATCTTTTGGGTAAAAACCCAATAGTGCAATTGCTAGGTTGTAGGGTAGCTATATTTTCAACTTGTTGAGGTCCCCCTCATTATGAGGTGGCTTCTAGAGCCCCAGTCTTCACATCTGCATTCCAGGCAGAAAGAATAATGAACAGAAAGAAGCAGAGGGGGAATGCCACCTCCATCAGGATTTAAAAGTTGTTTTTTGTTTGTTTTGGTTTTTTGTGTATGTGTGTGTGTTTTTTCAGGAGCTTCACCTAACCCCTCTTTTTCACATCACCTATAAGCAGAGAAGGAGGGGAAACTTAGTTATTGGTGGAACAGAGGAGTGGAAGCAGATACTGGAACTAGCAGGCTCTGCTGTGGGGATATCCTGGCTTGTTCAGTTTATTTAATTGCTGAAATATGATCTGTTTCTGATTCCTTGCCAGTGGATTAGCTCCAGTGCTTTAAGTATTTTTCTTTTCAGATATTTTAGAGAAAGCCTGTAGAATCAAGCCAGTAAATCATGAAGTGCAGTATTTTTTTTTGTCTAAACATATGCTTGTTTATATGCCTTTGTGTATATTTCTACTTTCTGAAGATTGATACAAATCATTTTTGTCATCTGTTTTCAGCAGTCTACTTTTCTTTTATATCTTACATTAACATAAACAATTAAAAGTTGACTTCATCTTGAAGCTGTGAATACATCATTATTTTATCTTTGAGAATGATAGAACCCATTTATTTTTTTTCTATTCTACTTGTCAACACAACAAAAGGAAAAAACAGTGACTTTCAAAATGTACATCATTTGAATGTTTTGCTCAGACTATCATATGACAGCATAATATCCTAAACTATATGTCAATCACAGTTAATTATTTAATTTCCCATTGTACAGAAAAAAAGTTTCCTCTTTTACACATTTTCAAATTTAAAAAAAAGGAATAATTTTTTTTTTCAACATTCACTCAGCAAATATTTATTTAATTCTTTCTGAGTGCCAGACATTATGCTCGGCTGGATTCAGTGACAAATAAAACAAGTTTGGAACCAATACTTTCCAAGACGTTTGTGTCAGGGCAAGTTATTTTATCTACAATGTATATATACACATGTATGTGTGTGTACATAAACATGTATGTGTGTGTACATTTATATATATATATATTTGTTCATGACTTTCTTGGTGCAACATAGAGTATAAAAAATGAAAACAATGGAGACTGCATGATATGGAGGTAAAAGGTACCAAGTCAGAATTGTACTGCTTAATGCTTGTCTGGACCACCCATTTAGACTGCAGTTTCCTACTGGGTGGTGATATGTGTTAGGAGGAATTGACCCTTCTGCAGAAAGTGACTAAAAGTAAAAATAATAAGAATAGTAATAATAATAGTAATAATAACAGTCAATTTATAAAGTATTTTCAGCAATATTTTCTAATGTAAAGGTCAGTGGTTTACCGTTAAACTCGTCATTCTTGTTCTGTTTAAAATAATGTCTTATCTGTTATTCGTCATATTCGTCATATTACTTCCCAGGAGCACATTTAACTCTCATCTAATTTATTTGATGCAGTGTAGATTCAATTGGCATGTTAGCAAATGTTCAGAAACATTAAAATTTCATTTGGAATTTATTGAGTTGGCACAAAGAATAAGATAATGAGACAAATGCAGATTTACAGCCTTCTGCCTCAAACATATTCATTTGAAATTTAATTCAAGAGGATTGTCTTAAAAACTGCATGTAAAAAAAATCTTCCTGTGTCAGAAGCATAAAGTCCTTAATAATACTTTCAAAATCTAAGCAATTAGCCTATCTATATGGATTAATATGAAAATAAATTTGAAAATATGTCTTATAAAAATAAAAAGACTAAGACAATGCTGATTTTAACTTATTTTTAGTTCTTAAAAACCATTAGCATCGTGTGCTGTGAATGAAATGTAAAGTTTCTAAATATAAGGAATATTGTTTCATCAGTTTTCTACTTAATGCTATATATTATAAGAACAGAGATTCAAAGTGATAAACATATATAGCAAAAGATGTTGTTATTCAAGATATGTTGAAATCCTCTTCTAATTTTTATTGTATTACTATTGGCTGCTCCCATTAAATTAAATCATAAGATTACAAGTATTCTATAGAGGCAGAAATTTTTTATGGATTATGTGTAACAAAGTCAGCCTAAAACACTAAAAGACTATGATGATATTGAATCATATCAATCATCAGCAGGGGAACAGATGAGATATTATCAGACAGTGAAAAAACAAAAACATGTGAAACAAAACAACAGGGTTGCATTAAGTTATAATTCAAAGCATTCTATCACTATGACTGCTAAATCAAATTAAACATTTGTTCTATTAATCAACTTATAGCTTTGTTATAGACATGGCTAATATGAGGTGTAGGTAAATAAAACATAAAGCAAAACATAATAAAGCATAAATAAGGTTAGACGACTTTCTGGAGAAATATTTGTGCTTTCAGAGAGGTTCAAAGATTTCTTCATCCTTAACTGATTTTAACCTTTATATCATGATCTGATCTAAAAGAAAGTGAAAATTTATAATAACTGGGAAATTGCTCTTTCCATGAAGCGTGTGATGAAAAAGCTACATATGTTCTTAATTATGAGACAAAGACCACAAAAAGCAGTATTGCAAGGTTTAATTAATTGATAGTATATTGATTTAATCCGATTATTTCTTTATTCCAGGAGAGTAGTGTTTACATCATCTCAAAGGATGAGCATTCTAAGAGCATTGGTGATGCCTAGCTCTGCAATGTGACCTTTCTAATAGTTAATTTGGAGGGATTTTTAAAAAGCTTAAGTGAAAGGATATGTTTATATATACAAACATATATAGTATATATATACACACACACATATAACATGTAATAAGAGTCAGGAAAAGTTAGCTATTGTTAATATAATCATAAAACACAAGACTGGTTTGTAGAAAATTATTATGAATACTAATAAATGTTAGCTTATATCTGGGAGCTTCTAACCTAATCCTATACATAATACAGTTTTTATCATTTCTATACTCTTAATTTTGAACTAGTATTATTTTAGTAAAAGTTTAGTAGAGATTAAATACAGTATAAAATGACTTGATGTCTAAATTCCTTATTTTTTTATTTTTTATTGTATTTAAGATTTTACTTATTTATTCATGAGAGACAGAGAAAGAGGCATAGACATAAGCAGAGGGAGATGCAGGCTCCCTATAGGGAGCCTGATGTGGAACTCAATCCAAGAACCAACTGCAGGATCATGATCTGAACCAAAGGCAGAGGCTCAACCACTGAGCCGCCCAGGTGCCATATAAATTCACCTACTTTTAAAACTACCTTTAAAACTGAGATGAAATGCTGCCATTGGTATCTTCCTTTTCATTGGGAAGAAAAAGAAATGGTTGCGTTTGATATAAATGTTTTTATAACTTACCTAAAATTTGCAATCCACTCATAGGTTGAAAGACCATTAAGGAGCATGTGGGTGACAAAATAGTATGCTACATAGAATTATAACCATAGTGATTTGCTGTCAAATATCAGTAAAGTAGTAGCTAATATAAAAATCATTAGAAAATGATTTGATTTGCAAATTATAAAAAATGTTACCTCATATCCTGGAGTTTCCAATCAAAGACTATGTATAACAGGTGCTCCTCATGCATTTTTTGCCTGTGAACAATTTGAATACAGCAAAAGATCTCAGGAATTATACATCTAGGAAATAAAAGGCTATGTGTTGATTAATTCGCATAACCCATAGACCAAAGTCTAGATTTAATAATGCACATAAGAATTCTTTCCAACCCTACAATTGTTTCTGCCCTAATATAAACATCAGTGCTCAAGACGTTTGTCTACAAATCATATATATTATTTCACAAGATGCAGAAGAGTGAGTCGTATTTACTTAATCAAAAAGTCTGTCTCAATTCAGGGTCAATATTTTCTCCCACTATATATATTATGACCGCATACAAGGATACTACAAATAATTTCCTAGTCAATATCTAAAGTTCCAAAAAGATCCAAGTAAATAGTTAAGTCATATAATTTATATGAATATTTTTAATGCATTTACCTGCTAAGCATGGGAGGCAGTTTATATACTAAACATTTAAAATGCAACAGGGAAAAGATATAATTATGAAGGAGTTACAAATAAAAAGCTCTGGAGAGAGAACATAAGTTACAGAATGGAAAAGAAAAAGAAAAAAAAAGAAAAAAAAGAAAGAAAAAAGAATGGAAAAGAAAAGGGAAACATCACAATAAGAAAGGACACAATGGAGCATTTACTAGAAGAATTCAAAATAAAGTTGCCACAAAAAATAAAAGATGCCACTTAAATTTGAATTTCAGATAAATTAAAACTTTTTTTTATTATGAAAATGCTCCATGCAGTACTGGTGATACTTACACTACATTTTTTTTGTTTGTTGTTTCTGAAATACAAATTTAACTATATTTTTATTTGCTAAACCTGGCATTCATTCTCAAAACAATAGAAATGAAAGGAAATAGAAACTGACAATGTTTAATTAAGTAATACATACAGGATAATGGAATATGTATGGACAATCCAAATGATATGGCTTAAAAATTAAATTCATACTATTACTTAAAATTTTTTTTTTACTTAAAAAATTTTTAAGGCAAATCATATGTAAGTGATGGTCATATTTTCATACTATAAGGAGAATCTCCATAATCATGGAGATTATTTACATTTATAATAAGCTTCATATATTTTCTGAATATTTTACATATGTCAACAATTTAAACTATCAGTTTAATGACTATCAGTAATAGGAACAATTGGTAAAGTACAGGTGGTTTTTTACTAAGAAATTAGTTTCTAGAGAAATGTCACTTGCTTATAAACCATAGGAGCCTTTTTTACATTCAAATATTTTTTACATATTAACAGACCACTCTTCTTCATTGATGATAGCATTTGGAAATATTAATTGAATATTGTTTATAAATACAGATGCTACATATATTCCCCAAACTCTGAAAATTGCTGATAACAAAGTTCACAAGTAACTATAAATATTTAAATAAAAGCCAAAAATACAGCTGGTGTGTTTAGTTGCTAATGCTCGAAAGGAAATATTTATATCCATTTTGTTTTAATCTAAATCCATTGTACTCAGAAAGCTATACAGGAAACTGGCTGTATTTTTTTAAAATTAGATATATTATTTCATACACATTAGGCACACTATCTAGAACTAAGTATGAAGTACAACTTGGGTCATTAAAAAATTACAAATTAACAGTTTCCTTTAAATGCCTACTAAGAGATCTCTCACACACAGGTACACCCACCTATATGCCAAAAGAAACGATGAGAAAGAAGAAAATATATTTTCTTTATATTTAAAAACCACATATAGTTTCACAAACTTAGTACCTGTGACATTTGAGGCCAGATAGATAATTTTTAGAGTGGAAGGGGTGGTTATACTATGTATTATAGAATACTTAGAAGCATCCCTGGGTTTTACTTAGTGGATGTCAATTGTACCCCTTAGTTGTAAAAGTCAAAAATGTCTCTAAGACGTAGCCACACGTCCCCTGGTGAGGGTCGAGAGGAGAGGGCAAATTTGTCTTTGGTACTGTAATATATCAATTTGGCCACCGATTCAGTCATTACCAATACTGCTATTAAGCCTATTTACTCAGGCCTTCATATACGCTAATTGCACACCACCTGTAATCATCATAATCACAATACATAAATGCAATTTATTTCATTTTTACGTATTCTTCATTTTTTTTCAAACATTGAAAGATTCACAACAAAATTGAAGGGCTGTATAGAGATTTTCTCATACTCTCATATATTCTCTGCTCACACACATGCATAGCCTCCCCCACTACTAGCATCACCCACCAGACCAGTACATTTGTTACAACTGGTGGAACTACACTGACACATCAGTATCACCCACAGTACATAGTGCGCATTAAGTTTGACCTTGGTGGTACATATTCTATGGGATGGAAAATTTATAGTGATATGTATCCATCATTATGGTATACATAGTATTTTTACTGTTTTAAAAATTCTCAAAAAATAAAAAAATAAAAATTATCTGTGTCCTGCCTATTCATCCCTTTCCCCTCCTCACCCTGGCAACCAGTCATCTTTTCACTATCTTCATAATTTTGTCTTTTCCAGAATGTTTTATAGTTGGAATTATACAGTATGTAGCCTTCTTGCATTGGCTTAATTCATTTAGCAACATACATTTAAAGTTCTTCTGTATCTTTTTATGGTTTGATAGTTCTTTTTAGCTCCAAATAATATTCCATTGCTTAAGATGTAGCAGTTTACTTATCCATTCACTTACTGAAGGACATCTTGGTTATGTGCAAGTTTTGGCAATTACAAATACAGTTGCTGTGAATAAAGTGAACGAATAAATAACTTTATGAATAAAGTTGGCAATTAGAAATAAAGTTGCTTGGGTTTTTGTGTGGACGTAAGTTTTCAACTTCTTGAGTAAATAACTAGGATTGTGAGTGCTGGATCATAAGGTAAGAGTATTTTTAGTTTCATAAGAACTTAGATTTGTTATTGTTCCCTGGACATTTTATCTATTTGGATCGGATATTTAGAGCCCTTTTTAAATGTGTTATTTTTTAAATCTTTAGGTTTAACACGTAGATCCTGCCTGCTTTTGTTGCCATTCTAAAGACAGTTCAAGTTTGGGATTTTTTTTTGTAGCATGATTTTGGTCTGGTTGGTTTCTCTGGAGCTGTGGGGCTTCCATTGTTTTCTGTCAGTGTTGCCTGAAGGGATATTCTTTTGAGTTAGTATCCTCTGTAATCAACATGTTGCAGAAAAGCATTTATACATGGCATCCAGAGAAGAGGTAAATGAATAATCTGGTGGTAGTGTGGTGGAACAAAATATGTTTTAAGGGAAAAAATATGTGTTTATGCTTGTGTTTATATGATTAGAAATCATCATAATAAAAACTATATTCTGAAAGCACAATATGTTACTAATTTTTCATGTTAGGGATGGCCATGCTTAAGGGAACCTAATTTTGTTGTTACAGAAGTGCCTACAGGAAGAAATTTAGTTGCAAGTAATATATCAACTATAAACCTGTCACACAAATTTCTTGGGATTTTAAAAGCTTGCAGTTAGTCATTAAATTACTATTACCCCATTACATGACTTTTTATTGCTTCATCAAAAGGAAAACTGATACTAAATAGTATAAATGACTAAGCAAATAAAGTAGAACGGTAATGAAACTTAAAACACAACACACAACGGCAAGTCTTTACATTTCACAACAGGAAAACTCCTCAAGCCATGTCTCCACTCCTCCCGAACTGATATAAGTGGCTCGTGGAATAAATGAAGCCAAATTATAATGTCAGCTGTTAATTAGCATCTGTCTTCAGGTTAATTGTGAATTTAGAGAAAACAATAAAAACAAAGAAATAAGGGAAAGTCAATCCTCATAATTTTTTAACATTGACTAAATCATTTTCAAGTTAAAGAACTGCATTAATCTAGAAAAGACCATTGCTTAATAGCACATATCCACTTGAAAGAATTTACTTGATATTGAGCAGTCTCAGGAAGCAATTAATTGCAGTCTTTGAGATCTTGAAACATAAAATAAAAAGCAGGAAATCCTTTGTCTAAAATTATATCAGAAGGAAAAAAAAAAAGCAAATCGAAAAATAAAATTATGTTGGGAGAAAAAATAGTGTTGTTTGGAAAGTGCCTGACAAAGTGTCCTATAGAACTTCTTCAGGTTAAATTATATTTTAACTTCTTTACATCACCTAGACTATAAATTAATTCATAAGAGATTTATTTGCAAATCTTCGATTAGATAAAATAACTGTTTTTAGAGGATGTAATTACCTCTTATTCTCAACTCATTTGAATAAATTCAGTTGTGATGAGGTAAAAGGGACAATTCAGGGAACTGTTCCAGGATCTTCAGTTAATGACTGCAATGAATGAGAATTTTCTAACAGATAAATACGGGGCTCTCAGGATCTGTGGTGCAGAAACTCCATGGCTTCATCATATGAGATGAAAGTCATGCTTGTGTGCACTGGCTAGACATGACCATGTTTCCCACGAAGGGCAGAACCACTCACCTATTTCACTGCCATCTATAGTGTTTTGGGACTAGCTTTGTTTACTTAATCTGGTATTTTCAAAAAGTGTATTTGGGTGGATATTTGCACTCAATTCTCATGTATTGCATATAACTAGGAGTAGAATTTCTAGAAAAGAGAATTTCTGTGTTCATTTTAGTGGGTTTTGATTGTTACATCTTCTTGATAAACTGACTTTTTATCATTAAAAAATGTCATTTTTTATTCATTGAAAATACTCTTTAATGTAAGCTCTTTTTCTCCCTGGTGTTAACATAGCCACTCCAATTTTTATTTTGATTAGTATTTGCATGGCATATTTTCCCATAACTTTACTTTTAACTCTAGATGATTTATAAAGCATAGTTCTTGTAAACTGCATAAAATTGGAAATTTTAACAATCACCAATTATTAGTGTTTAAATAATCACCTTAATACTAGTTTTGTTTTTCATCTAGACTTTTTCTTTACTTTTCCTTATCTAATTACTATTGCCTAAACAAGCACTTTTTTTTTATTATTCCATTTTTCATTTTTACTCACATTTTAGTGACTCTTAGTATTCTTTTATTGGTTATCCTAGGAATTAATACCTCCTTAATTTATTATAGTTCACCTCAAATTAGTAGGGCCTCACATCCAAAACAATGCAAGAACCTTTCAACAGTTAATTTCTTCTATTCTTGCCTTTTTATCTATTGTTACCACATACTTTACTTTTATTTCTGGTAAAAATCCAAAATGCATTTTCTTTTTTGTAACTATAAACAATAAGTAGTCTTTTACAATTACTTTTGTATTTACTCTTTTTGGAACTTTTATTTCTTCTTACTCTTTTTTTCCCATTTGTGATCATTTCCCTTAAGGCTGAATAATTTTCTTTAATATTTCCTGTAGTTAAGATGTGTTGGCATTTTTTCACGAGGCCTTTAAAAAAAATATCTGAAAACACTCGTGTTTAACTTCATTTTGGAAGATTATTGTGATTATTGTTCCTGAGTATAAAAATCTAGGTTGGCATTGTGGGGTTTTTTCCATACATTAATAATACATTTTAATATTTTCTGATATACATATCACACAAGTTTCTTGGAATTTTATATATATAAAAACAAAACAAAGCCCCCAAACCCAACTCTTTAGTTTTTTTTGTTTTGTTTTTGTTTTGTAATGTAGGCTCCACTCCCAACATGTGGCTTAAATTCATGACCCTGAGATTAAGAATCACATGCTACACTGACTAAACCGCCAGCCTCCTCATGACCTCTGTAATCTCTGCTGAGAGATCAAATATTATTGTTTTACTACAGGAAATGTCTTCTTTCTCTGGTTCTTCTTTTTTTTAAATTTTATTTATTTATTTATTTGAAAGAGAGAGAACATGAGCAAGGGGAGGGGTAAGAGAGAGGGAGACTGCTCATTGAGCAGGGAACCTGATGTGGGGCTCTATCCAAAGACCCCAAGACCACGACCTGAGTAGAAGTCAGATGCTTAGCTGACCAAGCCACCTAGCTGCTCTTCTTTCTCTGGTCATTCTTAAGATTGTTTCATTATCTTTGCTTTTTGTCAGTTTGATTATGATATGGTTAGAAGATGTATTCTTTATCCACTTTTGTTTACCTTTTAAATTCATGAGTTTGTACTTTTATCAAATTAGGAAAGCTTAAAAAAATTAGGAAAACTTCACCATTCTTAAAAAAAAAAATTATATCCATGTAATTCCCCTTTTCTTCTTGTATTCCAGTTGCATGTAGGTTAAACTTATTGACGCTGTATCACATTTGTTTCATTTCTGCTCTTTTTAAAAACAATATTTTTCTTTCTGTAGTTTATATTTTCTCAACTAGTTTTGGCTTTATGAATTTATGTTCTAGTCTGCTGTTAAATCCATATAATACTGCTTAACTTGATATGGTTTATTTGACTTTCTGGAATGCACATTTATTTTGTGTAGATTTTAAATATCCATTGAATATCCCATTGTTTCATTCATTTTATCCATATCTTCTGTATTTAAAAACATAGCAGTTGTTATTATTTTGAAGTTCTTGTCTGTTGACTTCAGTATTAAATTATTCTACATCTGCATTTAATGGCTAGTTTATTTTTTAATCATCAATCGTTTCTGCTTCTCCATCTAGTTAGTAATTTTTAAACATATATTGGAAAAAATAAACATATGCTGAGTATTTTGCACGATATATTGTAGAGATTTATTTCTGTGCATCACATATTGTGTTTTGTTCATCCAGCAATTAAATTACTGGCAGTTTATTTTATTTTGCTGAGACTTGGTTTAAAGTTATAGTAAGGAGGGTCTAATTCAGTTTTTCCTTCATTGCTACTATGTACTCCTTTTTCTTTTGGGGCCTGGCCTTTCTTGCTTTTAAATAAATCACCTGAGGAGTTAACAAGGTCTCTCTACTGTGACAGAGCCAGAACCATATCTCTCCAGCTCTGTAGAAACACTTGAATTGATTTCTAGCTCCCATATCTCAGCAGATGTTCTATGATAGGTCTTTTTTTTATGTCATCCTGGGCATTCATAGCTTAGGAGTTGGCCAAGGACTAGAAAGAACCTTTCACATGTTCTTGGAGTTCCTTCTTTATGCAGTCTTCTTCTTCTTCTTTTTTTTTTAATCCACCTCCAGATCTTATTAACATCAGGAGACATAAATTCTGATCTCTCTTCCTTCTGACCAGCCAGACATTAACTGTGTCATCATCCAAAGACAAGAGGCGTACACAGGAGCAAAAAACGGCAAAACTAAATTAGACCTTCCTTTCCAAAAGAGGAGAGCTCAAATTCTCCTCTGGAAAATCTCTGAGAGCATTATGAAGATATTACTTTCTCCCAAAATAATGTATACATTTTGTGTGATTCCAAACAAAATACTAAGAGATATTACACAAAACTTCAGAGCTAAGACTAAAATTTATCTGGAAACTTATATAAGAGAAACCAGAAAACTAATACAGTAGAATTCTCTTTTTCAGATATACACTCCCATGTAAAAGAACCATCTCGAGACTTTTTAGCTTTGGATAACATCCATTTATTTGGTCTACAATTTGGGCAGGACCCAGTGGCACAGCTTACCTCTTCTTTGTGTGGTGTTCACTGAGGTAGCTCAACTAGCTGTGAGATGGCTTCACTCATTCACCTGATAGATCATCCTGGATGTTGGAACATCCGGGGGCCCCTATTTTTTCCCATTGTACTTTCTTAATCTTCAGCCTCTCTCTTTCTACATGTAGCCATTTTCTGAAGCTGTGTAGTTGGAACTCTTAACCTGGAAACTGCCTTCCTAGAATAAAATCAGAAAATTGAGGTCTCTTAAGGCATAAGTTCAGGAATCCTAGATAATCACATTTATTTGTTAAATTACTCAAAAAGTGACATGGTTTGAGAAGATAAATAGGAGAGAAAATAGACTTCATTTTTATTTATTTGTTTGTTCATTTATTTATTAATTTATTCATTCATTCATTCATTCATTCATTCATGAGAGACAGAATGAGGGGAAGAGACATAGACAGAGGGAGAAGCAGGTTCCCTACAGGGAACCTGGTGTGGAACTCGATTCCCCCACCCAGATCATGCCCTGAGCCAAAGGCAGATGCTCAACCACTGAGTCACCCAGGAGTCCCAATAAACTTCATTCTTAATGGAAGAAGCATGTGCTTATAAGAATGGCCATTTTCACAGATAATCCACCACAATTAGCCTCATGGTAACAGAATATTTTTTCTTTGTACTTAGGTTGAAATATAAGCTTTATATCACCTTATACTCTGTTTATAACATTTTTATATATAAAAACAAGGGTTCTTTAGCGAGTGTTGATCACCATGTAGAAATCTATATCTAGGGACTCATGGGTGGCTCAGTGGTTTAGCGCCTGCCTTCAACCCAGGGCCTGGTCCTGGAGACCCAGGATGGAGTCCCGCATCAGGCATCCTGCATGGAGCCTGCTTCTCCCTCTGCCTGTGTCTCTGCCTCTCTCTCTCTCTCTCTCTCTGTCTCTCATGAATAAATAAATAAAATCTTTAAAAAAAAAAAGAAGCCTGCATCTAGATTTGCATGGCAGCATATCTGTACCATGGTATGCTTTACTTCACTGACACTCTCCATCCTGGTGTATGAAACTTGTTTCTCCTCTGAGCAACCTTGGCAGCTCCCACTGGCCAAAGGGCTCCTGGCCCTGGTACTAAATGTTATTAAAAAAAAAAACCGCCTATTTGTAATAATAAAAGCAATAAATTTCTAGCATAGAAATAAACAGAAAATGCCCAGAAATAGATATAAATACATTTGAAGTTTACCTTTTCACCTTTTAATATTAAATATGGGAAAAATTGACACTGGGATAATTGATTGTATATTTAAGATAAATTTAGAGCTCTACCTCACATTACAGCAAAGTTTATTTTTATAAATTAGTTTATAATTTTATAAATTACCCACAAGCAATTTTAAATAAATTCTAGAATATTATTTAAGATGCTATTATTTTATCATCTTTCAATAGAAAAACATAAGATGTAAAGTATAAATGTCATAAATTTATATAAAAAACTGGTTTGATTGTTTAAATCTGAAATTCTGAATTCTGAATGAACAAAGTAAAAACAAACAAAAAACCTCAAATGACATATTTGTGAAATATGTAACAAAGATAGGACCAAAATATTTAATACAAAGAAGAATGAATCCTATAAATCAATATGAATAAGACATATGGTCTATTACAAATAAAGCAGAAGAGCATGAGCAAAATTATGACCTGGTGGAATTAAAAAGATCCCTGATCTCCTTAGTGATACACTGAAAATTATAAGCCATTAAAAATGGGGTAGCTAAATAAATTTCAGAATAGTATGTATGGCATTAATTCACTTTGTATAAATAAAATTATAAGCATGTATATTAATACATATTTATATACATATACTTGTGTATATATAAAAATGCAAGCAATTACTTTATATACTTTATATATGAAGTATTATATATAATACTTTAGTATTTACTTTACATACTTTCCAATTGTTTCAAAATTTTAATTAGTTATACTTTTGTAATGTAACAAAGGTAAAAATAGCAAAATGGTATTATTATTATTTTTTATTTACTTATGATAGTCACACACAGAGAGAGAGAGAGATAGGCAGAGGGAGAAGCAGGCTCCATGCACCAGGAGCCTGACGTGGGATTCGATCCCGGGTCTCCAGGATTGCGCCCTGGGCTTAAGGTAGGCGCCAAACCACTGCGACACCCAGGGATCTGAGCAAAATGGTATTAAATTCTCTTTGTGTTTCTCATTAACCACCTGAACATAGCAAATCTCCTAAATTTGAGTGTGCTGGTTTTCTAATCTACAAGATGAAGATATTTAAAATAGCCTTGACTGGTTTTGTGACAATTAAATGAGCTAACATATCTGTAAAGAGTTAATATATGTATTTGTTCAATTTGGTTCTCTTAAGCATTATTGGCTTTGAGTGTTTAGAAGGATATTTGCTCTTTTGTTCAAAAACACATTTTCATTTGTGTCCCATGGAAAGCTCCAAGAGTTGCCATGTTGGTATTCCATTCCTTCATGGGCAAATTATTAGCGTCATTATTGAAGAAGCAACTTGTCCAGGAAAATAATTTTTCTATTGTTTCAAACTATTTAGACTTTCTGCTCTTTCATTACCTATAAAACAATACTCATTTTTTAAAAAATTACATCAGAAGAAATGAAGTCATCTATCAAAACCATTGCTCAAATATATCTGATTTTGCATATTTCTATTTTTTATGACTCAAGTATTTAATGAAAATCAGAATATTGATTAAGTGCAGTGTGACCTCAGGTCAGATTCTAAGATTTTATTAGAAACTCATAGTTTTTGTCTCTGTGCTTATAGATATATGTCTATCTTGTGGATAAGATACCAAAAGAAATGGACAAATGCCCTGGTTCAACAATGACATTTTTCATTTTGATATTCTAAAGGGCAAAGTGTCTTTGTAAACGTATCACAGCAAATCATTACAATTAAGTATATATCAAGAGAAGAAGTTGTAAAAGTAAAACCAAAAATATATTTTAAAGTTTCATCCTTCAAACAAATAGGTGCTGAATCACTGAGAGTCAGACTTTCCTTGATTAATTGAAAGCTAAAATATATTTTCAAAATATTATAGGACAAAAAGAAATATTATAGGGCTATAGTTCTGTGGGGTAGAAGAGAAAAGATCAATGTAAAGATGAGAACAGGAGAAATGGAGAAATGAAATAATTTCATTTGAGTCAAACCATTCATCTATTTTTTCGCTTATTATCTGGATCACAGAGACGGATTCTTCAGCTCTGGTTTTTCCCATCATGGGCCATGTGGAATACCTTGCATGCTGCCAGGTCTTCTGCTTTCTTGTTTCCGAGAAGTTTAAAGTAAGATGATATATCCTTATTTACATTATCCAAGACGTTGCGCAGGCATCCCAGTTTTCCTACTATTCAGAAATGTAACATATGGTATAAGATTAAAAACAAAGAAAATAAAATTAAAAACATGGAAATAAATTTGTGTTTGTTTGTTTTGGATTTTTTGTGCATATGTTAGGCTTCAGTATATCTGCACCACACCATTGTTATTGCCCTCACACATGGGTCAATGTTCAGCAACCTATCAGGAGTACCAGAGAATAAGTATCATAGATAATAAATATTTAGGTTGATAAATTTTAATTTCTAAAATGGATGAGCATGAGACCAAGAAAATGAGATTTAACAGACTTAAAAGACATAGGTATGCAGTAGAATTAGCCAGGGATGCCTGGTGGCTCAGCAGTTGAGTGTCTGCCTTTGGTTCAGTGCATGATCTTGGGGTCCCAGGATCGAGTCCTGCATCAGGCACCTTGCATGCAGCTGGTTTCTTGCTCGGCCTCTCTCTCTCATTCTCTCTGTCTCTGTCTTTCATGAATAAATAAATAAAACCTTTTTTTAAAAAAAAAAAGGAAAACCGTTTTCATTCAGAAAACATTTCTTACAGCCTACTGTTGTCATGGGGTTATGTGAAGGATGGCGTGAAGGAGGTAAAGGAGAACCATGGGTTTTATATGTCAAGATGAGAATGCTATGCAGAGTTATGTCTGAAGGCTCTGATTTACTTAATTTGAAAGGTAAGTATACTTAACAGTTTGTCAGGAAGTAAGGCTGGAAGATAAATCTATCAAAAATCTATTTTACAAGGTGACTGCAATGCAAACATTTAAAGAAACACTAATCTTTATGGGTAATTCTATGTAGATATTGGCTTATAGAAACACATATTTTTCAATGGATATCTGGCCTCTTTTCATAGTGTGATTATTGAGGACATTGCTGCTATAAACATTGGGGTGCAGGTGCCCCCTCAGATCACTATAGTTGCATCTTTGTGGTAAATACTCAGTAGTGAAATTGCTGGGTCTTAGGGTAGCTCTATTTTCAACTTTTTGAGGAAAGTCCATACTGTTTTCCAGATGAATGTATAAAGAAGATATGGTGTACACACACACACACACACACACACACACACACACATATATAAAATGGAATTCTACTCAGCCATCAAAAAATGAAATCTTGCCATTTGCAATGACTGGATGGAACAAGAGGGTATTATGCTAAGCTAACTAAGTCAGTCAGAGAAAGACGATTATCATATGATCTCATTCATATGTGGAATTTAAGAAACAAAACAGAGGATCATAGGGGAAGAGAGGGAGAAATAAAACAAGATGAAATCAGAGAGTAAGACAAACCATAAAAGACTCCTAATCATAAGAGACAAACCTGAGGGCTGCTGGAGGGGAGGCTGGTGGGAGGATGGGGTAACTGAGTGATGGGCATGAAGGAGGGCACGTGATGTAATGAGCACTGGGTGTTATACAAGACTGATGAATCACTGAACTCTACCTCTGCAACTAATAATACATTATATGTTAATCAATTGAATTTAAAATGTAAAAAGTAAAAAAATACATACATTTTTCCATTAAGAGAAGTCTTGCTGGTTGGAGTCCCATCTATAAAATAATGGTAAAATTGAGATTTAGCAATCATAGTAACATCTTTCAAGTGTGCACAAGGTATCAGGGATGGTGCTAAGTGTTTCAAGTACATTAACTCATTTAATTACCACAACAAACATGCATTTTGTGATGAGGAAACCAGACGCAGCAAGGCAAAGTAACTTGCTGGAGTCAGACAGCAAAACCTAGTTTAGAATTGAAAAGCAAGAATGGTTCCAGCTCATGGTTAGACATTGATGTCACCTCAAAAGGAACTATTTGATCAATCCGATGGTTCTACATAACCAATTTATTTTCCACATCCATGTTTCTTCATCTAAAAGCATATGATTTTCCACCACATCTTATAATATTGAAAATGTTTGAATCTAATTTAATCATTTTATTATCACAAACTCAGTAATAAATTGTTCTTTAATTCCACTCTTTCTACCTCTTCTATTTTAGCAACTTTGTGAAAGGTGGTCATAAGCACAAGCCTTTTCTAGCTTTTCTCTTTCTCTATCCATTCGACACTCACCGGTACATTATTGCAAAATTATTTTCCTAGTCCTGTGTTATAGACGTGTGCAGTTGAAAAAGTTTCCCAGATGACTCTGATATAAATATATATATTATTTATATATTTATATATATGTTTTTATATATATATATATATATATATATATATATATATATTTTTTTTTACCTTTTGAGAAACACTGGATTAATTCAACCTTCGGCCTCCTCCGCTTCTGAGCCTGCACCCATGTTACTGTGTACCGCTAGAGAAAACCAGATGATCTTGCAGATTAGTACCATAGCAAATTTATGGTATCCAAACTCAGAGGTAACCACAACTGCTTGGCAATCCTATTGCATTTTTCTTATCTGGCCTATTTCCCATTCCCCTCAGCAATTATTCCAGCCCTTCTTCATTTTCTTTAAATCCACAGCCCCAGTAGAGTCCATCTTACTCCATCAATTACTTCCATTGTATGCAGTATTTTTAGGCTAAGCACACATACCACACAAACATACAAATATGTTTGTTTTAGGCTAAGCACACATACCCACGCCCATACAAATATACATACATCAAAATTTGAATATGTATTATATACCTATATGCATATATGAGGACAGATGTATATATGTACACATGTATGTGTTTGTTCAACTTTTGATACAATTAAATTCAACTTACTTCTTAAAAGATTCTCATTCCTTTATTTACACATTTTCGCATATTCTCACTTTCTTCAGCCATTTCTGTTTTGTAAGCACCTCCTTTTCTTAAATGATGAAACTCATTAGGACCATAACTAAATGTAAGGTCTTCCTCAGGAATCTGGCCTCAAGTCTTTTTGCTGTAAATCAGATGTGTTTAAACTATGATCTTGAAATGGACTTAAGGAGCCAATAAAACTCCTGAAGCTATATCTTTATTTCTTAAAATTTTTTTAAAGATTTTTTTTACTTGACAGAGAGTGCACAAGCAGGCAAAGGCAGAGGGAGAAGCAGACTCCCCATTGAGCAGGGAGCCTCATGTGGGGCTCTATCCTAGGACCCTGGGATCATCCTGAGCTGAAAGGCTGACTGGCCAGCTCACCCTGGAAGCTATACCTTTAATACCATATATATGTACCTATTTCTGAATTGGAGATCCAGAATTTTGAAGTCAGAATGTGACTCAATAAAGTTTATGAACTATCGTTCTAATACTCTCCCTGTGCATTTTAATATTGGCCTACTTTTCTAATCTCTGTTTGTCCATAGACAACTTCTAGATTTATTTTCCAATTTGGACTTCTGTCCTGAGCTAGAACTGTGACAACTAAATTTCTTCATCTCTACATCTCACATGCACCTTAAATTGAACAAACCTCAAACTGAATTTATTAATTTTATTAATGAGTCCATCAAAGCCATTCTTTATATTTGTTGCAGTGCTTAGTATTTCTTTTTGATTCTTTCTTAGAATTGCCATCTTTCCATTATATTTTCCGTCTGTTCTTACACGTTGTCTATTATTTTTCCATTATAGCTCTTAACATATTAATCATGATTGTTTTAACATCCCAGTCATATCTGACTCTGGTTCTACTGCTTCTTCGGTCTCTCCCAACTTCATTTTTTGCCTTTTAGCATGCCTTGTAATTTTTTGTTGAAATCTAGACATACTATCTTTTGTAAAAGAAACTAATATAAATGGGCCTTTGGTAATGTGGCAGTGAGGCCTGGGGGAGGAGAACTGTTCTATAGCTTTTGGTTAGACCTCAGTTCTTTGGTGAGCCTGTGCCATGGATTTTGAACTTCTCCAGTGTCTCTCAGATCTCCTCCACTTTAACTGGGACAAGAATCCTAAAGGGGGCTAGAGTCGGGTATTTCCCTACCACCAGGTTAAGATAGGTTCTGATAAAACTCCAACAGGTTAGGCCCTGAGTTTCTCCTGAGGTCAAGTCTTGTCAGGAAAACATGAGACTCAACGTGGCTCAGTGGTGGAGCATCTGCCTTTGGTTCAGGGTGTGATCCTGGGGTCCAGGGTGCCACATCGGGTTCCCCGTGGGGAGCCTGATTCTCCCTCGATAAGTAACTTGGGGGTAAAACTCACAAAAGTGTGGGATCCCTCTGATGACTAGGCCCCCTGGAGTTTTTAACTCTTAGATTTGTTCACAGGGAGCCTCTCGCATTTCTCAATTACATGTCAGCTTTTCCTACTGTGACACTGATTCCCTTGGAGCCTTCTGCTCTGGTAAGTTGTGATTCTTTGTATCTTTCTATCTCTCCAGTTTTTGAAGTAGCACTTTGCCTGATGACCTCCCTTCTTTGACACATCTAAGAGAGATTGTTGATTTTTTCATTTTGTTCAGGTTTTTACTTGCTGTGAGGACAGAGTGATAACGTCTACACTCCCTACATGTCAGACTGGAAACCCTACTAACTTTATTCAGATTATATTTCCTTTTTCTAGTTTTCATCTCAGTGAATAACACCATCACCACGCATGTGACCTAACAGCCTAACCTAGAAGCCATCCTTGACCCCTCCTTTTTTCTCAACCTGACATCTAACCAGTAGCCAAAGCTGGTCAGACCAAGCCTTTAATATATCCAACAGTCCATCCTATTTCCCAGTCCTATCAGTCACTGATTTTGCTCATGTCCTCACTATTTTCCATATAAAATATTCTTTCTCTAGTCTCAAGATTCACCATACTCTAACTAAAACATTTTTCTGAAACAAAGGTTTAACTATACCTTTTCTCTATCTAGCATTTGGATACATACCTCTGTTAGTCCATTCAGGTTGCTGTGATAAAACAAGGCTGGGTAGTTTAAACAAATATTTATTACATATAAGTCTAGAGGCTGAGAAGTCAAAGGTCAAGATGCCATCAAAGTGAGGGCTTATTTCCTCATTGTGTCTTCTAGCTGTGTCCTCATATAGTGAAAAGGACAAGAAAACTCCCTGGGGTCCATTTTATAAGGGCACTACTTCCATTCATGAAGGTTACCCTCATGAGCTATTCACTTCCCAAGAGCCCAGCTCCTAATATCATCACATTGGAGGTTAAGATTCCAATATATGAACTTGAGGAGCATATAAACATTTAAGCTCATAATAATGCCCAAGATTTATTATATTGTGAAAAATATTGTGATATTTATATATATTTTTACAAAGCTAATGAAGAGATTGCTTATTGATAATATTCGATAACTACATTGACAGCAGCATGCTTTCTTGACCCATATATCGGACAATCAAATATTATCCCTTAAATTATATGGGATAAACTAAGACTAGGGTAAGAGTTCCAAAAAATGTTAAATTGTATCGTTTGCAGGTATTTAATTATTTTCAGCTTATTGCTTTATAGTTCAGATTACACAAACTTGGTAGGTTTTTTTCACTGATCAAATTTACTTTTTACTGAGGTTACCATACTAAATAGAAAAAAAATTGATACAATTTCATGCAAAGAAACTATAATTGGAAAAAAAAAAGTATGTAAGAATTACCAGACAATAAAAATTTGTCGTAATGATATTTTCCTTTATGTGACAAATCTCTTTTTATGTCACTAAAATATGTCAAATCTTTAACAGCCTAATCTGATCAGTAAAATCAGAAAAATGGTGAAATTATTTTGATCAGAAAAATGTGAAATTATTAAAAAGACTATATGAAATATGGATTTAAATTCTTCATTGTTAATGATAGATATTACCTAAGTATATATTGTGCCTTGAAATAAAAGGTAATAGCACAAAGCCATCATGATTAGATGGATTTTGAAAAAGTTTATTAATAATAATATTTAAAAGTGAAATAATTACTTGAAATTTCTAATTCATCTTTATTTCATTATATTTTCTATTTGTTTATTTTTGTAATGCATTACACGCTAGAGTAGTAGGACAATACATATAGTTCCTTGTAAATAATACATATATTTGTGATGGTGATTTGTGCATGAAAATTTTTACATATGGAGGGGAACAGAATGATCAAAACATTTTGAGGCCAACTACTTATAGTGTAAAATCAGTATCTTTAAGGTAGAAAGAAGATCCTTTATAAGACGAATCGCTTTCAATTCCAGCCACAGCTTTTATTACATTCCACCTTACTTTTGACATTTCTGAACTTTTTATAGTCCCAGGACATCAGACACATCACTTTATATTTTTCTTTCTAAACTGAATTCTACTCACTGTTCCCTTTAGTCCACTGCCTGTTTAACGAGGACTTGACCATTAGGACCAAGCATAGGCATCTATTCTGTCCAAGAAAGCTTTCAGTGGTACTTCCCATATGCCCATCTGGGTTTTGTTTATGCCATGAACACCTATTCATTTGCCTTTCTATCACATAACATTTTTTTGAGAAATAGTTCCTCATTTTTCAGAGATCTATAAGACCCCCATTCTAGTGAAGATAATGGAATGGAACCTAAAATCTATTTAAGTAAACCCAATCTTATATGTTACAAAGATTGGTCAAAATTTAAGCAGCCAAACCAGGTTGGATCATTGGTAGTGAGTGCCTCGCTCTCCTGTGACTGGCTACTTTGGTGGAGGAGTGAACATGTGACTCAAGTGAAGTCAAGCAGAATGGTTCCTTGGGACGTTGGTAACAGAAGCTGATCCCCAAACGGGTAAGTCGGCTCAGTGACTCAGGGAAATGTTATTCTAAAGCAAAAATTAAACAAACCAAAATAAAAACAAAACTGGCATCCGAAGAGGCGGAGAAGAGATAGGAAGGGGAGTCTGATGGTACTTACACAACAGGCCCTATCCTAAGCCACACCACTCGTCAGTTTCCCTAGGATTCATTGATGGAACCTTTCTTCTAAGACCCCAGAAGACAGCCCTTTTCATTTCCCTCTATGGCAACATGTATTGAAATGTTTCCTGAGCATCCCTCTTGTCCCTTCTTCATTTTCTTTTCTATGTTGGCCAGAGATTTGTAGAAAACCTCTTCTTTTCCCTCATAAAAATTAGTGATCACCAAATTCCCTCAATCCTACTAATAATGCCTCTATGCTCTCCTCTTCATCGACATTGTCATTACACACCTTCAGCCTTGCATCAGCTTTTAACTGGTGTGTGCAATAAGCCTCCGAGTCTCCAGGCCTTTCTAGCTTACTCTCCACTATGGACATACCAGATGCCTCATCTTTTCATGCTACTGCTGAATTTCGCTCATACCTTAATTATAATATTTTTTCTTATTTTACAATAGTTTGCTTTCTAATCTTCTCTTTACCATAACTACAGGAAAAGGACAGTGAAATTTCATCCTTTTCTAGAATAATATATAATTCATACTAGGATTTTAGTACACAGCTATTGAATAAGTACAGGAGAAAAAGAAAAGATGCAGAAGGACATTTCTGAAAATAATGAGCATGATGAAATGTTGGGTTTTGTTTTCAAAAATAGCATATATGGCTATATTATGATATAGTGTTTAAAATTGTAGATGTAGTCTTAAACATAGATGTAAACTTGATTGCATAAGGTAATTTTCTGTGGTTGAGTGGTACCATTTGACTAATTTTTAGTATTACATATTTCAAATGGAAATGAACAACACTGGGGCATATGGAGAAAGTTGATAAAAATGTAAAAATTTGTATTATAGGGGGATCCCTGGGTGGCTCAGCAGTTTAGTGCCTGCCTTTGGCCCTGGGCATGATCCTGGAGTCCCGGGATTGAGTCCTACGTTGGGCTCCTGGCATGGAGCCTGCTTCTCCCTCTGCCTGTGTCTCTGCCTCTCTCTTTCTCCATGTCTATCACAGATAAATAAAAAATAAAAAAAAATCTTAAAAAATTGTGTTATACAGGGAAGTAAAGTTTAAGGCATATTTAGATTTAAGGAGACAAAAGTAAATAAGGGGAAATGAAACACCATAGCTTCTACCTTAAAATGTTTAATAAATACACACATGAACATACACACACACACACACACACACACACACACACACATTTGTTCTTTTAGAGATTGTGAGATTATAACTCAAGCCAATGAATGATACAGTCAGGAAGGAAGATTGTTCTTTTGTGCTGTTTTTATAGGTGTCACATGTAAGTCAATTAATATGGTGTTTGTTTTTCTCTGGTCTGGCTTATTTCACTTAGCATAATAATCTCTAGATCCATACGTGTTATTGCAAATGATAAGATTCCATTCTTTTTTGTGGCTGAGTAATATTCCATCATGTATATACCTCATCTTCTTTGTCCATTCACCACCTGTTGACAGGTGGCTGTCAAAGGGGAAGAGAGCATGAACAAAATAGGTAAAGGAATTAAGAAGTAAAAGTTCTGTTTATAAAATAAATATATCACAAGGATGGAAAGTACAGCATAGGGAATATAGTTAATAATATTGTAATATCTTTTTCATGGTGAGCACTTTGCAATGTGTATAATTTTCAATCCCTATGCTGTGCACCTGAAAGTAATTGAATATTAAATGCCAACTACACTTCAATTAAACATTAAAAAAAACTTTTTAAAAAAGACAGGAAGGAAGGGTTAGACAGCATAAAATAAATAGCACCCTAACAATTAGTTTGCTCTATTGAAAATACATCAAAACTTTGTTACTAGATCTATTCTCGTGCAGGTTAAGAAATATTTGACCAATAAATAGTAGAATCCATTCCAGCATTGTCTGGGAAATAAAATTAAAAGACTTCGTTCCCTTTCAAAACTAAAATTCTGAATATAATGTGTTTTACATGAGGATAGAATTTAAGCAGTTTTCCCTTTGGGAAAAACTCTGATCCAATTATTTTTCTTATTTGTTTTTAATAGAGAAGAATTAATAAGCAATTAACAATTAAAACTGGACTGAATACTATTATTTTGAGATCAGCATAGTAAAGATTAGAAGAGAGACTTGTCAAAAGGTTCTTTTGTATTGTTTTATTATTTTTATATTCTTGCTTTAGCAATAGATTGAGAGAGTAGACTCTGGCTTCCTCACTAGACAAACTGAAACTACTTTAGAGGCAATGTAGGTGCCAGTTCAATTCAGAATTTGAGATCAATTCGAGTGTATTTTCATTATTTAAATTTATCTTTCTCCTGTGAATTTTCAAGCTGTTACTTAACAGTTTCTTGAGTTTCACTAGCCTGTTTTAAAGTCTGAGGTAATACAGAAAACTAAAATTTTTAGAAAGGCCATTTGGAATGTTCCTTTTACAATAATATGTTTTAGTATAGTATCATATTTCATTTGAGATATTTCTTTGTGGAAGCAAAAAGCCCTGAATAATTACCAATCAGAAATTGGAAAATAATTAATTTTCTTATCCATTTATTTCAGCTCCACCATAAGAAGCAGCATAATATGTCCCAGATTTATAAACAGATCAGTTATAGATTGTTAGTTTTAACTCTTTTCAGGTTATTTTACTAAGGATATTCTAGTGTTTACCATAAAACTTTGATAAAACAGTTTTTGTTATAAATAGTACCCACTAAATCAATGACTGGGGATTTAATAACAAAATGTTCATTTCTTTGGAGAGATGCCATTCTGCACTTGCAGATGCTTATGTGCTGGAAGCCGGGCTGGCTGGGAAAGGGACGGGAGCGCACAAAGTTTGAAGGGAGCTAGATGAGATAAAGAAGGGTGTGCACCTTCCAGAGGACCAAGATGAGGTTGTGTGTGAAAACAAACTGAGGCAAGCTGAGAAGCTGCTTAGTGTCTATTTATGCTTCAGTTCTGTCTCTTTTAGACTTGTCTTCCAGTGATGTCTTCCAGTGATGTCTAATGGAATGCCACCAGTGCCAAGGCACGAGTCACTTTACCTGGGCATGTTTACCTTTCTTCAAGGGATATTATATGCTTCTGTTGCCTTTCACTTTTATTACTGGGGCCACTAGTAATAAAATGTTTTGTTTGTTTTTCTTTTAATTTTATTTTTTTGTTTTTGCTTTTTTTTTAATTTTTAAAACTCTTTTGATTTCCAAAGTCCTCAGGTTCGAAACTTCACTGTGCTCTCTGAAACAATACAGAATTTCCATATTTTTACATGGGTTTCACAGCAGTACTATTTGCATTCTGGCATTCTACAAAATATTTTTGCCAGCCTCTTTTCAGTTTTTATTACCAGAAAAGTCTAAAGGAGACTGAACTGATGAGTGAATATGAGCACAAAAAATATGAGCATGTTGGACAAGTAATCTTCCTTCCTTGAAGTAGGAGACATTTGGAACTGGAAACATTGGTTACCTCAGATGGAAGAGGGGTGCTATCACTTTCTAGTGGGTAGAGTTAGCTGAACATCTAACAATGCAAAGAACTACCCCCACAAAAAAGAATGAACCATCCCGAATGTCATTAGCAGTAAGGCTGACGAATTCTGTTGTACAGGCTTGTTTATATGATAAACTTCTGTTTTCCCCCAATTTTTAAATCCTAGAACAGAACTTAAGCTCAAGCTAGTGATTATGTTGAGTTTTTCTCCCATCCCTGATATAATCACGTATACATACCCATACACACAGACATAAACTACATAATGAAACCACATATTATGCATACAATTTACATGACTTTTAGAAATAAATAAATTGATTCAAACTAACCATTGAGAATCTGGATCTGCAGAACACAAAGGGTTACTAGCAAAAAGAAATAAAATAATAATCCTTGACTTATTCCTTGACTTATTCATTTCTACAATGAGGTACACACAGAAATATCATTCCCTTGGTGTCTTTGTTTTGTTTTTTTTTCTCTTGTTTTTAATAAATTTGTAGTTTTTATTATAAAACAGCTTCTTATTTGGAAATAGAGACTTTAATGAAACTTCCAATATTTTATAAATAAAAATGTTATGTAGATTCCATTTGATATTCAATCGTAGCTGAATATATTTTCAGGTTGATGGAAATGACACGCTAAGAAGTTTTTCATAACATTACTATCTTAAAAATTATGAAAATATCTTACTTATGTAAAATGTTAATCCAAAGTCAACTTTTATGACTGCAAGTAAGGATTTCAGTGAAAAATGTTGAAATCTCTCAAAAAATTTAATTAACCAAGTCACAATAATAACTCCTAGTTAACCTTGTCACAGTCAATGAATAAGATGTGAAATGGTTACAAATGATTATTAAAACATAATTAAAGAATCGAAGAGATTCATTAAATGCAACTAAAAAAAATTGAACTAATGTCCAAAATGAATTCAACATTTAATTTTCTAAGGAGCACTTGATCTATTTTCAAGGATTATTTTTCTTTATCATTACATAAATATATAAATAATGTAGAATATATGTTTGCTTCAGTAAATTGATGACACTTTTCTAAAATATTTGTGGTCAAAAGGCTGAGTGGTTTGTTATCATAGTTTCAGTATATAATTTCATTTTTCTTCTCTTTCATTAGTAAGTAAAAAGAATTCTCAAATACAGGGGAAATAATATATAGTTTGAAGAACAAGTCATGCCACAAAAATAAAGCAAGAGCTTAAATGTCTTCAAAATATATTATGGAGTTTTAAAAATAATGACTGTGCTATTATAAGACATAATTTTTCATTAGCTAATGATATGACTAATGACTATAGGATAAATGGTAAAATAGCTGGGAACACAATGTGTCATAAACATATTTCAGTGACCAAATAATTTTGCAAACATATATACATACATATGTATATAAATGGTTAGAGAGGTATCTAAAGAAACATACTACCATGTTTACAAATGCATAATATGTATCATATTTTCAAATATATACCATTTCTTTTCACATTTCTCTAATTTTGCTTTCATTGACTGCATTTGGTATCGTATCCAAGAATCATTTCCAAATCCAATGTCATGAAGCTTTTCTCCTATATTTTCTTCTAGGAATTTTGTAGTTTTAGGTCTTACATTTAGGTCATTAATCCATTTTGAGTTAACTTTTGTATATGGTGTAAGACAAGGGCCCAACTGCATTATTTTGCATGTGGAAACCCCACTTTCCAAATACCATTTGTTAAAGAGACTATGCTTTCCCCATTTACTCATTTACTACCCTTGTAGACACTTGATGACCATTTGACCATATATGTTAGGGTGTATTTCCAGAAACTCTAGTCTAGTCCATTTAACTATTTGTCTTTATGCCAGCATGCTGATTTTGATTACTGTGTAGCTTGGTAATATATTTTGAAATCAGGAAGTGTGGAATCTCCAAGTTTGTTCTTCTTTTTTTGTGTTAGTTATTCAACATCCCTTGAGACTCTATGAATTTTAAGACTAATTTTTCTATTTCTGAAAAAAATACTTTTGGGATTTTGACAAGGACTGCGCTGAATCTATAGTTTGCTATGCCAAGCAGGACGTCTGATGTAGGGCTTGATTCCAGGATCCTGAGATCATGACCTGAGCAAAGGCAGATGCTTAACTAACTGAGCCACCCAAGCACTCAAGTAAATTTTCTTTGTATATTTTGAATCCAAGGGCTTTATCATATACTTGATAAAAATATTTATCAAATATTTTCTTCCATTCTACAGCTTGTCTTTTCACTGTCTTAACATAGTCTTTTACAGAGCAGAATTTATTCATTTTGATAAAGCTCAATTATCTAGTTTTTCTTTCATGGATTTTACATTATTTATATTTTAAAAGTCATCATGAAACTCAAGATTACTTTGATTTTCTATATTATCTTCTAGAAGTTGTGTAGTTTTGCATTTTACATTTAGGTCAGGGTCCTTTTTCAAGGAATTTCTATGTCAAGTGTAAGATTTTTTTTAAGTGTAAGATCTTTATATTGATTTTTTCTGTGTATATGTCCAATTTTTCCAGCATCATTTGTTGAATTTTAACCTGTCAAAACTCCAACTAATTTTTTTTTGTATCCTGTTAAATTATCCTTCAAAAGTGAAGTAGAGAGAAGACTTTCTTAGACAAACAAAACTGAGTGAAATTGCTGCCAGTAAAACTGTCTTGAAAGAAATGTTAAAAGATGTTCTTCAGAGAGGACGGAAAATGTAGTAACTCTGATCTACATACGGAGAGCGCTAGAGCAGGAATAAATGAAGGCAAAGTGAAATATTTATGTTTTCTTATCCTCATCTGATTTAATATATAACTATTTACTCAAAATGATAGCAACAACAATAAATTAGGTGATTACAGTATATGAATGAATAAGTAAAAATAAAGGCAAGTAATATGAAGAATAGACAGGGAATGGGAATACTTTGTTATAAGTTACCTGCATACTATGAAGCAGTATAACATTATTTGAAGGAGGACTTGGATTAGTTACAAATGCATAGTACAAACTCTGGGGCACCACTCAAAAAACTAAAGAAAGAAGTATAATTGGCAAACTAAGTAGAGAGAAAATGGACTCATACAAATGCTCAATTGAAACTAGAAAAAAGGTAAAAATTATAACCAAGAAACAAAAAACAAATGCAAAAGTGGAAACAGTTACAAACAGTGGATACTAATCCAACTATATCAATAATCATTTCAATGTTAATGGTCAAAATACATTAATTAAGATACAGGGTGTTGGAGTACTAAAGAAAAAAATAAGACAAAATTACTTATAAGAGATGTACTTTAAATAAAAAGGCTCAACTAGATTGGAAATAAAGGGATGGATTGCTCCCATACCTTGGCTATGAAAGTAATTCTGCAATAAATACAGTGTGTATACCTTTCTGAATGAGTTTTCATTTTCTTTGGGTAAATACTCAGAATTACTACATCATATGGTAGTTCTATTTTTAATTTTTTGAGGAACCTCCATACTGTCTTCCACAGTGGTTGTACCAATCTACATTCCCACCAACAATGCATGGAGGTTCCCTTTTCTCCACATCTTTGCCAACACATGTTATTTCACTCTTTTTCCTTTTTTTTTTTTTTGATTCTAGCCATTCTGACAAGTATAAGGTGATACTGTGGTTTTTATTTGCATTTCCCTGATGATTAGTGATATTGAGCATCTTTTCATGTATCTGTTTGTCATTTGTATGTTTTAGTCATTTGTGTGTTTTCTTTGGAAAAATATCTGTTTTGGTGCTCTGCTCATTTTTTTTTTTAATTTTTATTTATTTATGATAGTCACAGAGAGAGAGAGAGGCAGAGACACAGGCAGAGGGAGAAGCAGGCTCCATGCACCGGGAGCCCGACGTGGGATTCGATCCCGGGTCTCCAGGATCACGCCCTGGGCCAAAGGCAGGCGCCAAACCGCTGCGCCACCCAGGGATCCCACGCCACCCAGGGATCCCGCTCTGCTCATTTTTAATTGAATTATTTGGACTTTTTTTTGGTGTATAAGTTCTCTCTGTATATTTTGGATAACAACCCCTTATTGGATACATCATTTGCAAATAACTTCTCCCATTCTCTAGGTTGCCTTTTTGTTTCGTTGATGGTTTCTTTCACTGTATAAAAGACTTTTATTATTTTGGTATAGCCCCAATACTTTATTTTTGCCTTTGTTTCCCTTGCCTGAGGAGACATATCTAGAAAAGTGTTGCCAAGATCAATGTCAAAGAGATTACAGCCTATATATTCTAGGATTTTTATGGTTTTGGTTTTGAAATTTAGATCTTTAATCCATTTTAAGTTTATTTTTGTATATGTTGTAAGACAGTGGTTCAATTACATTCCTTTTTATATAGCTGTTCAGTTTTCCCTGCACCATTTGTTGGAGAGACTTCCTTTTCCCCATTGTATATTCTAAGTGCCCATTGACAGATGGATAAAGAATATGTACATATTGTGTGTATACATACACAATGGAATATTATTCAGCCATAAAAAGAATGAGATCTTGTCATTTGCAATAGCATGGATAGATCCAGAGGGTGTTATGCTAAGTAAAATAAGTTAGTTAAAGAGAAATACATATAATTTCACTCATATATGGAATCTAAAAAAAATGGAATGAACAACAACAACAAAAGCAGGGATGACCCATAAATACAGAGAACAAACTGGTGCTGTCCAGAGGGAAGCTGGGTGGGGAACTGGGCAAAAAGGGGACAAGGGAGTGGGAAGTGCAGGTTTCATGAGGATGACATGAAGAGCATAATAATCAACTTAATCCATTGACTTTATAAAGTACACACAACAGCAGAATATGTATTTTTCCTCAAGCTTAACATGGAACGTTCATCAAAACTGGTGATGATATAATTAGATTAAGAAATTTAAAAAGAATAGAAATCATACGAATTCTGCTTACAGACCAAAATGCAATTAAATTAGAAATCAAAAACAGAAAAAAAGAAGAAATCAAAAACAGAAACATAGCTTGAAAATTCTCAAATGTTTAGAAATTAAATGAAATGCTTTTAAATAATACATGAGTCGATGAAGAAATAGCAACAGAAATTAATACATATTTTGAATTAAATGAAGATGAAATATAACTTGTACAAATTGATGGAATAAAGTGGAAGCATTGTTTCCATGGGAATTTATAGCATTGAATGCATACATTACTAAATAAAAATTCTAAAATCAAGTACTCAAGCTTTTTGTCATATAAAACTAGGAGATAAAGATCAATTTAAACAAAGAATAAACAGAAGAAAACAATAAAAATTAGAGCTTTTTTTTCTTCAAGGACAGTGATATACAATTTTTGGTGTCTGTTTTACAATTCCAAAACTTTATAAAATACAAAGATTTCCTTTTCTTACAATTAATATAACAGACTTCATATAAAAATTTTGCGTCTAACAAGATTGTTTTGGCATAAACTTTGAAAGAAATTATTTTTATCATATATGTGTAGATTCAAGGATTCAACTAGATTTGGAGAAAAAAATAATATTTGGCATTACAGACGTGAAAGAAAGAGAAAGTCATTCTAAGCAAAAGGAACAATCTGCTCAAGGACAAGAGTGTATGACCACCCGGAGCATATTTGAGGTTAATTCTAAATTCGATGATGTTTATAGAAAAGAGTGAGTGGAGGTGAATTTCATCTTAAGGGACTTTTTAAAAAGGTGTGGTTGTTATTAAAAGAACTTAGATTTTAATCTGCGCTATTCCAGTATTTGGGTAGGGTAGGGAAATCTATAAGAGGAGAAGGATAGAACAGTACTTGCACATTATTTGGCTAATAGACTGGAAATGAGAAAAAATACGTATAGATAAGGAAAACATTAAGAAGGACAACAAATAGTCCTGGTGAATTTTATTTTATTTTAGTCCTGGTGAATTTTAAATGGGGTCTAAATGTTAGTAGCAACAGTGGAGGTAAATGGCAGAGAAGATCTGGGGCAAGAGACATTATATAAATTATGGAGATGGATGTGAAAGGAGTCATGGGGAGCCATAATTTTCAGTTCGGGTGGGGGCAGCAGTAATGTTGTTAACCGCAATGAAAGATACATAAGGAGTAGAAATATTGTGAAATAAGAATTCCATTCACGTGTTCTATTTTGACTCTGTAGAGTTTGATGAGCTTAAATATTTACTTTTAAAGGTTCCCAGAACTCAGGAGAACAGTAGGAAGCAATACAGGAAAGTAGTTATATGGTCAGATTCTGAAGCCACATATCCGTATTTGAATTGCAACTTCACCTCTAACAAACAGTATATAGTTCAGTTTCCTCCTTTAACAAACAGAGATGGAAATCATAACACCTTATTTATACGTATTTTATAAGACTCAAGTGACATAATATAGGAAAGCCACATAGCACGGTGGTTTATCTGCCTAGCATCATGAGTATTTGTAAATATGAGATATTACATGAATACATAAGGACGTCATTGAATTCTACCGGGGATTATTGAGGCAACTGAGTTAATAAAATCAACCAGGAAGCATGTAAGAAGATTCCAAGAATTACTTAAAGAATTATGGAGAACTCTGAGAAACAGAAATAATAAGTAAATGGATAAAGGAAGAAAAATCAGAAGAAGCTAATGAGAAAGAGTATACATTATGATAGAATAAGAAAAAAAGAATTTTGAGTGTTGGTAACATCAATAGAAGAAAGTAAATTTTTAAGAGAAAAGACAATATTGTCAATTTTAAGGAATCAAAAGGAAAGTTAGCCTTAGAAGCATAAGCATTGAAAAACTTTCCAGTTAGAAGTTAGATGTTAAAACTCATGAAAGCACTTTGCATTGAGATGAATAAATTTACAGATTTCAGTGGGCTGAAGATTAATGTAAATATGGAGCAATATAAACTAATATAATATAAACTAGGGATCATAGACAACCTAAAAAGAGGATTGGTGCTTAACAAAGTAAATGAAATATATTTGTGCTACAGTGAAAAATATTCTAGGCAGAAGATTGAAGTGCTTGGTTAGAGAAGTAATATGAAAAGTTCATGAAAAATATATGTAAAGTTTAAAGTTTTAATGGTTATGCCTGAAACTAATACTGCACTGTATATTAACTAACTGGAATTTAAATAAAAACTTGAAAGAGAAAAAAATTAAGTCTTAATGATGGAATGCCTTCATTTGTAATAGCAGAAAGAAAGCTAAAATGTGTAGAAACACCAAAGCATTTGACAAATCTGTTTGAAGAGAACTTCATATAGATGAAAAGGAAGATGTGAACAAAGGAGGAGATAAACTTTTTTCCTGTATAATTTTATCTAAATTCTGTTGTTGATGATCAACAAATGTAATGTAACCCCAGTAAAACTGTCAGCTGATTTTAAACTAGAAAATAAATAAACAAGCAAAATTAGCCAGCAAATTTCTGAGAAAAAAGACACACCAGCACATGGATAAACTAGATGAATAGGGAGTAAAAATTCAGTGAGAGGAGTATATTAGTTGAGATTCAGCTGGAAAGAAACCACAGCAATCATTTGGGAAGAGAACTTTTGCTGAAGGAGAGTCAACTAGTGAAAAGTGGTTAATGACTAGGAGTAAGAGAGGACAGTAAGGGGTTCAGAAATAGGTAATGCAAACCAAACACATAAACCAGCAAAACATACTACCTTCAGGACAGAGGGAAGGTGAACAAGAAAGGAAGGAACCAAGAACTTAGAGGAGATCTCACACTCCCACCCTAAGGATGGGATTCAGATAATACTGAAGATTCCTTGGCTGCTACCGACTTGTGAGAATCAAAGGATAAACCAAGTCTGAAGTAGCTGACTTGTGAGAAACTTGCCAATGGGAGCGGACAGACTGGGTTCATTTGATACACTTTACCACCTGACCAGAAAACTTACTAGAGGATATGGGTAGGGCAGCACGAGGAAATTCTCCACTGAAGAGCTGAGAAGCTCACTGCATGCATGGTGCAGTGGGGCCGAAGCTGATTATAGGAGTGGCCTGCTGGGTGGCTGAAAAAATTGTGGGAAGGTGTACACCCCAACCTTCCGCTGTGGCTTCATGCTCCTGATCCTCTTATATCTGCACCAAAAAAAAAAAAAAAAAAAAACCAAAACCAAACAAAAACAAAACAGCACACCAGAAGCAAGATGAGAAGTCTCTTCCTCTTGCCATAGTATCACTCTAGGTTCTCTATTGACAGAGCCTAACATTAGGCCAACTAGAGGAGAGGAGAAATCCTTCCAGGGTTCAGCTCTTGTTTCACAAAATACACAAAGATGGCTGGATTTGAAGTGTAATCATAATTGGCAAAAGATCCATAAATGCATAAACACAATGGGAGTGCAGTATATTATAAGTGATCAAAGAAATGAGAAGAAATTATGGGAGATTTCTTTTATAAAACCAAAGGCAGAAATTGCATCCTAGTTTAAAGAAAACACATTAGAAAATTAAAAGAAAACTGACACAGCTAAGTATTATGTACATGGCAAAATAAACACAAGTAAAGTCAAAGACAAACAAAAACCAGAGAAAAATACTAGTGACTCCTATCAGATACAAATGGCCAATTTATCCTATCATATAAAGAATTTCTGCTTATCATTAAGTTAAAAATGCCCCAAGAGAAAAACACCCAAAAGATAAGATCAGACACTGCAGAAAATAGTCAATATAAATGTCTCTTTTTTCCCCTTTTTTAATTGAAGTTCAATTTGCCAACAAATAGTATAACACCCAGTGCTCATCCCATCAAGTGCCCTCCTCAGTGCCTGTTAATATAAATGTCTCTTAAGCATACAAAATAATATTCAACCGTACTCAAAATATGAGAAAGGAAAATATCAACAAAATAGAATATTTTCACTTATTGGATTAGGAAAGAGCCAAAAGTTTGGTAACGTGATGCACTAAGATATAAAGAAACTATAAATTTTAAATATTGTACATGTGAGTATCACCAGTTAAAAATAGACAAAATAAAAATGTTTAAGTTGATCAATATTTTTAAAATATTGGAATATAACTTTTATAAGGCATAATCTTCATCCTGGAGTGTCTCACAATTTGTAGATATTTCAGATACACAAAAATGATGAAATATCAATATACTCACTGTCACAACTCAGTTATATAAAAAAATACTATAGGAATATATTACTGTTTGGTTTACATCGAGGATTTAATGAAGGCTTCTTTAGAAATAACAGTTTTGTTGGAACCCATGATCCTGAATGATGACTTTATTATCTTTCTACCTGATTCCTGCCTAGTCCCAGTTTAGTTTTTTTCTGAACTTTTTCAGAAAATACTAAACTTATTCCAGCTTTGGGATCCTATCATCTTTATTGAACTTCCTATACCAAACTTCTTCCAGCTTTAGGATTCTATCATGCTTACTGCTTATATCACCACTATGAATACTTATTCCTCATTGATGAATGATTGACTGTTTCGTGGTCTGCAGCCAACATCTTTGGTGAGTTTCAATCCTAAAATTCAGGGAAAATAAATACAGATGGAAAGGCCTGTCAGTGCCTATAACAACATTCTTCCAAAGTAAATGCTTACAAAATACTTTTTTTTGGAAAAAAAATAAGTAAAATACCCCCTTTCTCATATTCTTTGAGGCATATTTGGTGATAGACTTTCTAGAAAAGTCTCTGCTAAAATTTATAAATATAGAAAAATTATATTCACACAAGGCACTCACAAGAAATAATGAGAAAAATACCTGTAGTGAACTATTCACCAGTTAATATCCTCCTGGGTTTAAAATGCCACAATTTAAAAGAAGTTCATTTCTGAAAACCAGGGAGTGATGTATTAGGGGCAAAAATCCATTTCAGCTGTCATTGGCTACAAATTCCAAGTAGGAGCTCAAACCATTAAAGTGTTTCTCTTAAGTTTTTCTATTATCAAAAAAAACACCAAGCTGTGTCTACATGAAAAATATTTTTGGAAAGCCCAAATAATCCTATAAGTAATATATCCATACTGATTTACAAGCCGTCCATCTCTCTCCCCATCACATATATCAAAATCTCACAGAAAACGAATTAAAGAAAGAAAAGGGAATATATTATTTTTTACTTATATAGTTGATGTTAATAAATTTTACTATATTACTTGCCCATACAATGGCACTTTAGGAGCTGTATTCCAAATATTTAGGTGTTATGTATACATTATATACATGTTATGTTTCTAGGTTGACTAGCACCAACTGCAAACTAAAAAGCTAGCCTTTACCCTTAATAGGTCACATGGGATTCTTATAACGTAGGCCCTTACCTGGAAATCTATCCTCAAATGACTAATTGAGAACAAAGGAATTTCCATAAATTGAGGACTAACTGAATAAACTAGTACTATTTCCACATCTTAACCATGAGAAGCCCTTGACTCCCAAGGCTTCCTTCATAATACTCCATATATCCCCCTTCTGAACCCTGACTCTCAGTCTTCTCCTATTCCTGAATCCTTCCACGAGGGTCTTTAGGAGCCCGCTGTCGTTCATCAGCAATGTCTCCGAGATCCCTGATCTTCCATCTGCATGCTCTCTTCCTCTACTGGCTGTAACGAAAACCTGGAGCTTTCCTAAAGGCACTACAGCTTCCCCTGTAGCTTTATTGAATGGTTTCTGTTTTCTACCACACACCCCTTCCTTTTCATTGCCGTTTTCAGACTATTTTCCTTTGCTTCTTCTTAAAACCTATTAGTAAAAAAAAAAAATAAATAAAAATAAAAAAATAAAAAAATAAAACCTATTAGTATAGGATCTCTTCTCATCAGACAGCTGCATCAACACTTCTTACTGTGGTTATCAACTGACCTGCTCATCTCTTCCTCTAATTTCTTAAATACCTTAGCTTCTGATTCGCAATAACTCTCTCCAAACTGTTCCTCTATGATTACCAATGATTTCAAAATCCTGAGCCAAATTCTTTCCAATGCCCTTCCTCTTTCAGTTATCAGCCTCAACTCTTCCGATGATATCAACTTCTATACTCTTTGAGCCAATCACTCACAAAGTCATACCTAGACCTTATCATTACCAGTAAGTATATCCACTTCATAGCCACCATTTCCATCATCCCATCCTCAGGTCACCATCTCCAGCCTTTCCAGTTCAGTGTCTTTAATACTGACTCTTCATTTTATAGGGAACATTGAACCTCTTGCCCACTTCATATATTTATTCCTTTTTACTGGCCTTAAATGCCATGATTATTTTGATTATATCATATTTATACTCTTTGATTACTTTGATTATATCATATTTGTACATTTAAACTCTTCCTTTCTCAGTTCAAAATATTCTTATGCAAAATAAAAGGCCTGATTAAACTCAAACTGTGATCTACTTTGTGCCTTCACCAATGCAGCTTAGCATTTTTAAGAGAAATAAAAATAATTCTAACTTCTCTCACTGTAAGGTCATAATAATTAAATTCAGGTCGGAGTATCAATGGTGCCTAGCATTCATTCTCATTTTCCTGGTCAATCCACAGGTTCAGTCTTTGACTATTTTGTACCTTGCCCTCACTCATCCAACCTTTCAAGCTTCCCCCTTTATCCTTGATATCAGCTGATCACGTTGTTTTCTATTTCACTGATTAATAGAAACAAGTCAAGATAAAGTTCACAAGTCCTCATCTCACACCCACAACCTGTGAACATCTGCATCCAAATTGTAGGACTTCACTCTGTGACTCATCCCTCTCACCTTGTGGTGTCATTGTTGCAGCAATTTTCACTCTCTTCCTGAACGTTGGCTATTTCCTCTACTGAATCTTTTCCATCAAAATAAAATGTTTGGGGCAGCCCAGCTGACTAAGCGGTTTGGCGATGCCTTCAGCCCAGGGCATGATCCTGGAGACCCGGGATCGAGTCCCACATCAGGCTCCCTGCATGGGGCCTGCTTCTCCCTCTGCCTGTGTCTGTGTGTATGTGTCTCTCATGAATAAATAAATAAAATCTTTTAAAAAATAAAAATAAATAAATAAATAAAATGTTTGTCTTCATTAATTCAAGAAAAACCTCTCTTAGTTCTACTTTCTTCTCTAGCTCATGCCCCCATTTCTTTCTTTTGCAGCAAACGTCTTCAACAGGCTATTCATCTTGTAATATATGTCATTCTATGAACCCATTCTAATCAGGCTTTCACCCACATTGAAAGTGCTCATTCAACTTAACATAACAACAGGAGGTTTTGATTCAGTTGATTATCCCTTCTTGATTTTTTTTTTTCCACATGGGACATACTATATTCTAGCTCTATACCCACTTCATTTTCTGCTCCTTCTCAGTGTTCTTTGTTTGATCCTTCTCATCCCCTTGGCCTTTGATCAGTGTCTCAGTGCTCAGTTGTTTCACCTCTTCTCTTTTCTATCTGAACTCCTGCTCCTGATCTTACTTAGCTTCATGGCTTTAAATGGTCACTGTTATAGACTGACAAGGGCAAAATGTATATTCCTAGTTTAGATGATGCCCCTAAACTCTGACTTATATTGATCTCTACTTAGATGCATAATAGACATGTCAAAGTTAAGAGGTTATAAAATCAGTTCCTAGACTTCTCTCACTCTCCTGGCTTCTCCCAAGAAGTCCCAAGACTTCTCCATTTCAGTTAATGTCATTTATAAATATTAATGGTAAGAGAGTAAATGAAGAAAAAAATGTTATAGGATAGGAAAAGATAAAAATTATATATTTGGAAAGTATAATATATATGAAATATATAAAATACATGAAATACACGTGAAAATATTATACATGCACATAAGATAAATAGCACAATACATACACTCACACACTTGAACACCTGACAACACACACCTACAATATCCTTGAATTAAAGGAGATGTTACAAAAGGTCAAGAAGGCATTAAACTCTTAATAAGAACATAAATAACAATAACTTCTCCCAATGATTTTAAACTTTAGAAAATGTGGCTACATAGTTTTTAGAAAACCCAACTTGCAGATACTGATGTAAAATAAATGAAAAAAAAAGAAATGAAAATTCTGAATAGTATGACTATTAGAATTAATAAGAAAAACTTCCAGCTCAGAGGTCGACAAAGATAAATTCTGTCACACAGGGTTCCTCCTGAAACATTCATCGCTATGGAATACATGGTGATAGGGAATTATCAAAGACCATAGAAAACGAATCATGGTACTATAGTATTGTTTGTTTTTATTGATCTATTTTCATTGATTTCACCTCATTTAATTCTTTAGCAGATACACACTATGTTTTATCATAACTTGTTTCTTTTTTTGCGTTATTGATATTTCCTCAAGGAAGAAGATTATTTTAACTGAATGGTAGAAGTATTTTACATTTTAAAATCTGATAAATGAGCATGGGCTTGGAACTTCTTTTTTTATGGAGCTGTTACAAAACAACACAAATAGCCTTCTTTGAATTAATGTAAACTAACCCATTGTGTGGTAAAACTTTTCACATTTTATTGTATTTGTTTATTTGAGAGAGAGAGCACAAGTGATATGGGGACGAGGGACAGAAGGAGAGGGAGAAAGTCTTAAGCAGACTCCATGCTAGGTGGGGAGCCCCAGGCAGGCTGAATCTTATGACCCTGAGAGCACAACTGAGAGTTGGAAGCCTAACTGACTATGCCACCCAGATGCTCCAAAAATTTTCACATTTCAAAATTATTTTGTGAATATTCTTTTGTGTGAACCTTATTTAATTTATTTATTTATTTTCATTTGTGTGGATTTTAATTGGGTAAGGAGTTTTAGGAAATTTGGAAATGAAACATATGTCAAAGTACATGATAAAATATGGCATATGTATATTTTTATTACTATATATATCTATATTGGTGGCAACAAAACATATAATTCTCTATCTTCTATTTTGCTACAATGATCTGAATGCTGACTGAATTGAAATTAAAAAAAGGCAAGGCGAGGGGAAATATTCTTTATACCCCCATGTTATGTTGACTGTATGTTATGATAACTTCAGTGAGAATATGTGGTCAAAAATGCAAAGTGCTGCTATGACTAGGAGTCAGAAGTAACCTCTATGTTAGTTTGACCTATAATATTTCTATTCCACCTTCAGAACTGAAACATGATCACATCTGGCTCAGTCTATTGTCGAATTCCAGATGTTCACAGTGTTAGTTTGGTATCACCCTCTTAATCAACTTTCACTAGAGGAAGAAGTCAGAGATTGGTCACTTCAGGTGATTGCTGTCACCAAGGGTTAGTTTCTCATATAAGAAACTGGGTGTTTTTGAAAGGTTGAAAGCTTGTCCCCTCTTTATATGGCATTAAAATCTTATGCAATGTCATTCATTCAAAGTTCTGACATTTGAAACAGCTTATACCGCTCTATTGGATTATATTTCATTCTTGAATCAGCTGTAGAAAATATGTTATTTATATACATTTTACAAGATAAAATTGCATGGGCCAAAAATTCATACCCCATCTGTTATAAACTTGGAGAATGGCTAAGAATAAACTTATAATGTGATCTGGTCAAATAGGATGCCAAATGTCAAGTAAAGTGCATGTGTGTGTGGGTGTTTAAAAGGATAAAATTAGTTATGCTTTTAATTTTATAATTTACTTAAAGTAGACAAGTGTTTAAAGGAATACATTACTATCTAAAATTTTGGACTTTGTTCTACAGGTATCCTTTATTGTTTGTAATCTAAATATGTGAAATGAAATATATCATTAGCTTTATATTTCTTAGAAGATAAAGGGTTAAAAAGGGGTGGATAATATGAGAAGACTAAAAACTACTTTAGGAAAGCAAAATTTTATATTCACTGATTATTAAATTAGAAAACAATAGCTAATGAACTATTGAACTATGTGACCCCCAAAAAAGATAGTGCAGAGTGAGATTGGTCAAGTGGGCTAGAGTATTTGAGGAAGGATTTCTGTAGAAGTTGATCCTGAATAAAAAAAGACTGGAAAAATAATGGGATGGTATAATGAGAATTTACAAATGATGGGGACTGCAGTTTAGTAAAAGTTAAAAATCACTGGAATAAGATACTTATTGCAGAAAAAGTTTTATTTGACAGTAAATTTCACCACCATAAGTCCTCAAACAAGAGTCTATGGGATAATAATGGTCATTTATGAAAAATATATTTCAGAGATGGTATGCAAGATAAATTCCCAAGTATGAGAAGTGCATTTAGGAGAAGTCTAGTCTAGAGATTGTACAATCCTAATAACTGGAACCTGAATTTCTTTTATGATCACTTTGTTTTTGTTTGGGGAAAATATTTTGAAATTCCTTTGTGAGTTGTGTAAGTTTGGGGATATGGGCTCTGAGAAGCCAAGGAAACAAAAGATACTTGCTACAAACCTGGAACCCAGTCTGAAAAAGTGGCTAAGAGGCTTAAGGACAAAAAGTACCTAACATAGATTCTTCAATTGCTTTTATTGCTATGTTGCAAAATCTTTTATTCCACAAAAGTTTTGCAAATTATGAAATGAAAGTATATGAAAATACATGAGGGAGCAGAGAATTTTTGTAGTGTTCATTTATTACTCAAGTAATACATGAGTATGATGGCTAGAAAATGTCTCAAAACAATTAAGCAAAAGCACAATGCAATAAAAAGCATTTTGCAGATCGGTAGAAAATATTTGCTTTAAGAAGAAAATACAGAAAACCCATTGTATATAAAGAAATGCTACAAATTAATGTTAAAAGGCAAAACAATGTGAAAAATTATATAAACAGGTTATTCATAGAAGAAAAATGAAAATGACCAATAAATAGGTGAAATGATATTTAGTTTCTCCAATAATGTAATTTTATTGATTAAATTAGGAAAAATTAAAATATTATTTTATTTACCATTGGCAAAGAGGAAATGAAGGGAACATTTTGTAGAGAATTGGCAGAAGTATAAATTCATATGTCCTTTTTTATGACAATGTCATGGTTTTGATCATGATTAATACAAAAAAAAATCCTCTTGAGTTCAAAATCATAATAAAAAGAGGACATTATTAACAACTCCACTGGGGGGGAAAAAAGGATTACACAAGAGAACTAGGAAGAAGTGTACCCAATAAATTACATGACCTAGATGGGATGGACACATTTCTAAAAATATATATATCTTAAGACTGAATTATAAAAAAAATAGAAAAATCTGAATGTACTTGTATCTAATAGGGATTAAACCAGTAATCAAAAATCTTTCCACAAAGAAAGCCCTGGTTCTGATGACTTCATTGATGAATTCTACCAAATATTTAGAGAACTAACACCAATCCTTCTCACACTTTTCCAAAACAATGAAAAGAAAGGAACACTTTCTAACTCATTCTATGAGACCTGCATTATCTTGGTATAAAAGTCAAAGACACTATAAGAAAACTATAGACCAATATCCTTTATTAATTAACATTAATATTAATGCAAATATTTTCACATAATACTGACAAACCAAATTAAATAGCATATTAAAAAGATTATACATCATAACCAGGTGAGATTTATTTTGGGATATAAGAGTGGCTCAACATATAAAAATCAATCAATTTAATATATCACATTAACAGAATGGAGGAAAAAGACCACATGATAATCTCAATTGATGCAGAAAAAATATTTGACAAAACTCAAGAACCTTTGATGATAAAACATTTGATAAACTTTGATTAGAAGGAAACTACCTCAACATAATAAAAACAATCCATGAAAAGCCTACAGTGAGTATCATACTTTGAAAAGTTTTCTTTCTAAAACAAGAAAACAAGCAAAGAAACCTGCTTTTCTACTTCTATTAAACATAGTATTGGAAGTTTAGTAGAGCAATTAGGCAATAAAAAGACATAAAAGGCCTATAGATTCAAAAAGAAGTAAATCATATCTACTTTCAGATGATATGGTCTTATATCTAAAAATTCTGAGGATTCCACAAAAAATTACTTGTAATTAATAAGAGAAGTCCATAAAGAAGCAGGACACAAAGTCAACACAGAAAAATCAACTGTAGTTCCATGCATTAACAATGAGCAATCTGAAAATAAAATTAAGAAAGCAATTCCATTGTTGAATCATTGTATTGTACACCTGAAACCAGTGTAACACTGTACATTACACTAGAGTTTAAAAGAATAAAAAAGAAAAATTAAAAAACAATTCCATTTACAATAACATCAAAAAGAATAAAATTCTTAGAAATTAACTAGCTTAATGAGGTGAAAGATTTGTATAATAAAGACTAGAAAACATTGCTGCAAGAGATTTTAAAAGGCTTGAATACATGGAAACACTCTCCATGTTTATGGATAGAAAGACTCATGATATTGATACTATCCAGTGATTCACAGATTAAATCCAATATCTATCAAAATTCTTATATTTTTATAAAGAAAGAGAAAAATCCTTGCTAATTTTTTTTTAAGATCTTATTTTTTTTATTCATGAGAGACATAGAGAGAGAGGCAGAGACACAGGCAGAGACAGACGTGAGGCCGACGTGAGATTAGATCCCAGGTCTCCAGGATCATGCCCTGGGTTGAAGGCGGTGCTAAACCACTCAGCCACCCTAGCTGCCCAAATTTGTACAGAACTTCAAGGGATGATGAATAGCCAAAACAACCTTGAAAAAGAACATAGGAGGAAGATTCATGTTTCTGACTTTGAAACTTGCTAGAAAGCTACAGTACTCAAAAGAATAAGGTACTGTCATAAAGACAGACATGTAAGCCAACAGAATAGACTAGGGAGTGTAGACATAAACTCTCAGATATATGGTAAAAGTATTTTTGAAAGGGGACCAAGACCAGTCAAGGGGAAAGGACATTATTTTCAACAAATAATGCTGGGAAAACTGTAAATATCCACATGCAAAAGAATGAAATAGGATTCTTAACCTATCACCATACACAAAAAATAATTCAAAATGGATTAGAGACTTAAATGTAATACCTAATACCTTAAATATAACCTAAAACTATAAGACTCTTAGAAGAAAACATAGGGCAGGCTTGCATAGAGACTTGGTTCCCTGTCACCTCTAAAAAAGTAAGTGCCCATATTAGGAGGCTCATGGGGCAAACAGGAGTGCAGCCTCTCAGTTGAGGACAGTGACAGCTAGAGGCCAAGACCTACAGTGTTGAAGCTGCAAGAAAGGAATTCTGCTCCCACTCTGAGGGAGATTAGAAGTGAAATCTTCCCCAGATAAGCCTGAGGATGAAAAGCCAGCCCTGGCCAACAACTGGAGTGCAACCTTGAAGAATATCCAGCTAAGCTATGTCCAAACCCCTAACCCATAGACCCTGTGAGGTAGTATTTGTGTGTTGTTTAAGTCACTTGGTTTGTCACATAGCAATATTCGTTACATAGCAATTGATAACTAAGACACATGTGTACTCCCACAAGTTGTTTATGAGATTGCCTAAATTCCACATCCTCTTTTTTTTTGATATAGTTACATTTCTATTCCATTATTTGATTTTTTTTGGATTGCTGTGTAATGGGTTTAATGCATCTATATTTAGTATCTGAAACTATGAATTAATTTGAGCACCTTTGCATTTGTTTATTAATTGTTCGAAATTTCCTTTCTTAAAAAAAAAATATTTTATTTATTTTTTCACGAGAGACACAGAGAGAGAGGCAGAGACATAAGCAGAGGGAGATGCAGGCTCCCTGCAGGAAGCCTGATGTGGGACTCCATCCCAGGACCTCCGGATCACAACCTGAATCAAAGGCAGATGCTCAACCGCTCAGCCACCCAGGGGCCTTTGAAATTTCCTTTTTTAAAAAAGTTAAATGTTTATGGGATGCCTGGGTGGCTCAGCGATTGAGCATCGGCCTTTGGCTCAGGGCGTGATCCTGGAGTCCTAGGATTCAGTCCCACATCAGGCTCCCTGGATGGAGCCTGCTTCTCCCTCTATCTGTGTCTCTGCCTTTCTCTCTCTCTTTCCTCTCTCTCTCTCTCATGAATAAATAAATAAAATCTTTAAAAATTTTTTAAATGGTTAGATCGTTTATGTTGAGCTATTTGCTGCTTAGTCATTGAAGTCTTTATAATGCTATTACTGTCTTTTATTAGGGACATGTGACTCAAACATTGCATCCTATCTGAGAACTCATCTTTTCACACTACGGTGCTTTTTTCGATGAAGGAAGGTTTAAATTTAATAAATTTACATTTATTTATTTATTTCACTGTTTTCTTGGTGAATTATTTTATTAAGGAAATAATTCCTTGAGGTCAGGAAGAGTCTCTGTAAGTGCATTTTAACCATAAATATTTTAGTTTCCATCCAGTCCTATTTATCAGTATGCATTCATCATGCCCCAATGTATTGTTTGTGGATAGAGGCATAATAAAATATTTAAGATGCAATAAAAAAATATGAAAATGAATGACTGTAATAAATGCATTTTCTTTTCATGGTGGTACAAGCTACATAACATCTTCAATTTAAATGTAAGTTTTTGCCTTAACAATTGGTTGCAAAGCATCCCTTTGTGTACATATCAGAGAGATAATTTGTATGATTATACTATTTAATTTTTAATGCAAAAATTAATAAAATATTTTCTTAATTCAACATTTATGCTGAATTATAAAACAATTATAGAAGATTGGACTTTATTCTTAAGAACAAGTGACATAAGTTTAAAGAATCAGTCAAAATTTATAAATAAGCACAACTAAATTGAATTTCTCAGATATTACTGCTAATATATGATCAAGTATTATAGCAGAGTAAGTATCAGGAACTGCAGAGCGTCTGAGATTTTATGCTACCTGCAAGCTAATAGGGAAGTAGCTTTCATGCTGTTATGGATGTTGACAGAAGACATGAGACTCCTAGAAAAGGAACAAAGAACTTCATTACTTATGGCAATTACAGTAGTCGGTATATGAGCATTTTCTTGTGCCAGTTCCTTGAGCCCAATCCCACAAGATGATATGAAGAAGGCTAAGCAACAACTGTACACAAAATATGTCACACTACATGAGCTAAAAGAACCTGAATCTTATAAAATGAGATACAAGCATGCCTGCTCCTTTGCTTAGAAGAAGATTCTAGTTCTATTTTCCAAGGCTGTACAAACATCCTTGGAAAGGTAGTTCAAAAAAAAAAAAAAAGAAAGAAAAGAGAGAAGAAAGAAAGAAAGAAAGAAAGAAAGAAAGAAAGAAAGGAAGAAAGAAAGAAAGAAAGAAAGACCAGATAGTTCAAAACAAAGACAATCAGGCCACCTGGGTAGCTCAGTTAATTAAGTGTCCAGCTGTTGGTTTTGGCTCAGGGCATGATGTTATGGTCATGAGATCAAGACCCTGCCTGGGGCTCCTTACTCAGTGGGGAGTCTGCTGGAAGATTCTCTCCCTCTGCCTCTCTCCACAACCTTTTGTCTCCCACCCCCCTAATAAATGAATAAATCTTAAAAAAAAAAAAAAAAGGAATGGGCAATCAGTGTCTCTGCTCATAGGAGATGTAGAAATATAAGACCCCTGAAACACTGCCTTCCCAATACTTTATAGGATAGAGGATCTCTCACTTGCCAACTTGGTAAGCTTGTACAATTTTTATGAACTTAAGATCGTGTCATCACTTCTAATCTAGTGATATAACAGCCTCATGGAGCATTAGTGAGGGTTATATGGAGACCTACATCTACATAAGCTTGGGAAAAGAGTCTACAGCACAGTGAAAGCACCCCACAAAGGCTATCCAGTATTATTACTAGGCTTAGAAAAGTAGTTAATTCTTTTGTATGCTGTGAGATGTTTCACGTCAGCCTTCATGGCCTAACTTTGAAATTTAGGCAACTCAGATTTGCTGATCCAGGCTATCCTCCAATATCAACAATTGTCAAAAAGAGCATTACTAAATGAGTAGTTTGAAAGGTGCACCATTTGAAATGTGGGAAATGTGGGAAAATAAGCCATACTCTAGGCATTAAAAGAAGACACTAGATATCATATGACTTGATTTGCATGATTATACCTGAAATCATGAAAAGGTTAGAAGGAGGAAAGATGAATAAATGGTAGGTATAGATACCTGAGAAAGTACCACATAATAGCAAATCATCTGAAAGTGATGAATAGAATGCTAGATACTAGAAAATCAAGGAGAGATTTAGGATTCTTCTTTCACAATAAATGTCTTCTCTAGCTTCTCTCACTTGCATATTTGGTTTTTTTTAAATTATTTATTTATGATAATCACACAGAGAGAGAGAAAGAGAGAGGCAGAGACATAGGCAGAGGGAGAAGCAGGCTCCATGCACTGGGAGCCCGACGTGGGATTTGATCCTGGGTCTCCAGGATAGTGCCCTGGGCCAAAGGCAGGCGCTAAACCCCTGCGCCACCCAGGGATCCCTCACTTGTATATTTGGCAAGAAGTTTTAAATCCCTGCTAAACAGGATCATGTTTCATGCTAGAATTATGATCAGTCTTCATAGATGCAAAGTATCGCTATGAAACAAATACTGTGGTTTGAAAAAAAATAGAAAATAAGATTGCTTTTATTCAAGAATTTTTAAATCTCCTTCCAATTAACTTTAAAGACATAATGTGTTAAACTGATGTTTATTGCTTTAAATTTAGCATGTAGGAGGGGGAAAAGCTGTGTAAAAGTAATGATATAAATGACAATTTACTCGAAAGAAAATGTAATTACATGAGTACTCAAAGACTGGAGTATTAGAGATCAGAAAGTATACAAAATTCTCATGAAGATTTGTTGTGCTTTGCCTCACAATGTTTACATAAAACATTAATTTCACATATGCACAAATGCTCAACCCAGTACTCTTCATGCCATTTCCCATTGTTCTATTCCTGCAAAAATTGGATATAATTAACATTTCCTATTGACTCTTGAATTTTTGTTCAAATTTGCTACCCTTCTTAAATTAATGTATAGAAAATTTAGTTTTTTTAGGCTTTTGTTATTTCAGTTAATTCATGTTGTGGAATTAAGGATAAGCATAATTTAAAATGAGATAAATTATAGAAGATTTTAAGTTTTCAAAACCAGAAGTGAGCTATAAAGCTTTCAAAATTCTTTGCTTTGGTATCTGGGGCTTCAATCTACATTGGTCATGCATGATGTAGACCTTAATGTGAAGGGCTCGTCTTCCGTGTAGCAGACAGACTGCCATCACCATAAAGATTTGGCTCATGTGTGTGTTCATTGTGTCATTAAAAGTAATCTCACTGTTAAAAGTGAACAGATTTTAAAATCTTAAGGATTCTGAACTGTTCATAGGCTTCATTATGGCACTTCATATAGGCTATAATTAGCAGAGTCCGAAATTAACAGAAAAAATTCTACCCAAATGCCTAGTTTTACATTGCAAACTATTTAGCAGTTATGGTAGAGCCTATTTAAAGGCAGCTTTAAATGACCTATGGCTGGTTTCCAAAATAAATAAATTAAAATTTGGCTGTTAGAGAATGTGAAGAGTTAAAAACAATTTTAATGAAAAGCAGTGGTGGACTAAGCACTACTAAGGTATTTTTGGTTTGTTTTTTAACTTTCTTTAGAGAATTTGAATGTGACAATGCTTCAGTAACAATTTGAACACTAAAAACTGAGACACTAGAAACTCAACACTAAAACACTAAATTCTGGAGGTCATTTAATTCACATTTAGCTATCCCATTGCATTCATAGAGCTTTTAAAGGAATCCATTAGTAATATGATTGGGAACACACATGGCAATAAGGAACCTGTAGCTTCTTCTTTGTTCCTTTTTTTAAAGATTTTATTTCTTTATTCATCAGGGACACAGAGAGAGGCAGAGAGAGAAGCAAGCTCCCTAAGGAGATCTGAATACAGGACTCATCCCAGGACCCCAGGATCATGACCTGAGTCAAAGGTAGACACTCAACCATTGAGCCATCCAAGTGTCCTTTATTTCTTTTTATTGCTTTTGGTTTCTTGTTTTGTTTTTTCTCTTGACTGACATTCTTTTTGCTGACATCTAAATAACGACGATATCCTGTTTTCTTTCTTGATTCGCAATAAATTGTTGAACAGATTATAGTATCCAGGGAGTCAATATTAACTAAAAGCCTGTAGAGCTTCAGTGGTTTTTGTTTTCCCCCACTCTGAGAGAGAATACATTTGAGCCTGGCAATAGCATTTCCTTCAAAAAACTTGTGCTAGCTAAAATACTGCATGTTACCTCAATTCAGTACTTTTAATTGTTCCTACTTCTCAAGAAAGATGTTTTAATTGCAGCTACTGGCAAATCTTCATTGTATGGGAAATCAAACAGTAGCCTAGTTCGCTGCCATGAGCATTCAAGTTTCATATAGAAATGCATATCTAAGAAAATGTGAAGCAAAAATCAATGTTTGAACGACTCTCTGTAAAATATAGATTGGGGGATCCCTGAATGGCTCAGCGGTTTAGCACCTGCCTTTGGCCCAGGGCGCGATCCTGGAATCCCAGGATCAAGTCCCACGTTGGGCTCCCGGCATGGAGCCTGCTTCTCCCTCGTCCTGTGTCTCTGCCTCTCTCTCTATATCATGAATACATTTTTTAAAAATATTAAAATATATATATATAGATTACTTCTTTAAAGTTTGCTTCTCTAAAATATCAAATTAATAACATTGATTAAACCCTAAGTTAATCACATCAAAATCACATCAAAATAAATCACCTTTACTGTTAAAAAAAGAAATTAATTATATTTTTCCTATCATCTTTATTGAATTTATAAAGCTATTGCAAATACTTACTGACCAGATAGCATTGTTCTGAAATTGTGTATAATTATAATATTTTCAAGTTTTGACTTTTGTTATCTAATAATTAGGTAACTGATATGATTTTTAATAAGTAGAAGCATTTTATATTGTAAATTAAAGCCAGTCTAGATTCAGGCGTTATTATGTCAATTATTGAATATTCAATCTTGTCTCTTATTTTATTGGGTCATAGAATATTATGGTAGCTTAACTGATACATTTTTAAAGTAATGTCTTAATCAAACACTGATCACTTTTGAATGTGGGACTGGGGGTAGGAAATCTTTGTTCAGAAACAGATGAATGACCTCATTTAAACTCTCACCAAATGTTTTTGGCTCTGCATTTCTTCATTAGATCCAGATGTTACAGTATTAACTGCCTGTAGTCATTTAAACTAATAATCCACAAATTGACATTTTTGCTAATATTATAGCAAGCTAAGGTTTTTCTTTGTCACTTTTACTTAAAATGGTGGGAAGGATGGATAATGATGGCAATTCTCAGTCCCCACAGTAGCCTATTTTCAAACCTCCCTCTTTGAATGTTACCATCCATTAGGAAGTAATGGGCAAGATGTTGTTCTCTCAAAAATCCATTGAGTAACAGTCATGTGACTTTAAATAAAAAACAAAGGACATATTTTACTTATGTATGCAATTGATCAACATGAGAGCAAATGCCCAACAATTTATTATTTAATCACAGGACTAAACAAAGATTACATTATAATAGAGAACATTACTCCTAAGTTAAATATATTCATATATATTTCCATATATATTTTTATAAGAGGAATATGTGCTATGACTTCTTACAAAAGACTGAAGTTACTGTACTCACTATGTTGGTACTGCTGTTTAGATGATATTAGATGGAAACAGTACTCATTTGTCAAAATCAGTAATGTCTTATTTTTCAATATGTGCTTTTAAAAAATGACAGCCACCTGTGGTCTCCACCGTAATCTTTCCAAATCAGAACCTACAACTTTTCTGAGACCTGATGTTTCTATGGAGACTTTAATTTGCTAAGATATTTTCCAATATTGTCCTAGTCTTGGTAGTATTTATTTTTCTCCATTTTTGTTCCATTTTAATGACTGACATTCTTTACTTTTGGGTTCGCTTATTTTTTTTGGAAGGTTGAAGCCAACTGTTTCCCATCCATGTTTTTACCCTAGTCATAATGGCACCAGTAATTAAGAGGCTTTCACAGAACTTTTACCTTAAATAAAAGTTATTAATTTTGATGTTTATTTCTCCTTGGCGACACCATTCTTTAGAAATTCCCTAATGTCTATCTCAATAATCTGTCTACCATATATGAAAGATACCATTATATATAATAGGGATATTTGATATTTATATCTGGTTAGTATCCACATCACAGAAGTTATATTTTGTTAAAACAGAATATCTAAATTATTGAGAAAATTAACAGAGACTACTGAGTAGCAATAATGCATTACATGAAGACAGGTTTTAATAAGTTAATGTACTCAGTGTTTCACTTGTTCTTCAAAATAAATCAGTCCAGACGTTATAAAAGAAACAGAGAAGCATTTGATTTGGCATTGTCTTCATGGTGTTTGCAATCTTAATACTTTTAAAAAATTACTAACAATTTTAGAGAGTATATGAAAAGTATAAGGTAAGAAGTTCTCTCAGATTCATGATGGAGAAGATTGACATATCCTAGAATCAAAAATGATTTTATAGATTTTTTAAATCATGACTTGAGTAATATTGTGGAAATCAAAATTAAAATAATTCGAAGATGACAAATTGTCTTAAGAAAACAGAAGGAAAGATATGACATGAGAAGTCTGGTGCATACGTTCTCCAAAATTTTGCTGATTTTGTTGTCTGGAAACTACCAAAGGAAAGAGAATGTTGCAGATGGAAACTACTATTAAAAATAAAAGGATTCTTTCCTACCACATAGTTCTGTTATAAAGGGTGACATTTATCAAGGGCTTACTATATGTATGTTGGGTACTGTTCTTTTTTTTTTTTTAATTTTTATTTATTTATTTATGATAGTCGCACAGAGAGAGAGAGAGAGAGAGAGGCAGAAACACAGGCAGAGGGAGAAGCAGGCTCCATGCACCGGGAGCCTGATGTGGGACTCGATCCCGGGTCTCCAGGATCGCGCCCTGGGCCAAAGGCAGGCGCTAAACCGCTGCGCCACCCAGGGATCCCCGTTAGGTACTGTTCTAAGCATATTAATGCATTAGCTGGATTAATATGCACAATAGTATATGAGGAAGGGATTATTTATATCCCTATTTTAGTTGAGGAATCTGAGCCATAAAAAGTCTAAATAGGGATCCCTGGGTGGCGCAGCGGTTTGGCGCCTGCCTTTGGCCCAGGGCGCGATCCTGGAGACCCGGGATCGAATCCCACATCAGGCTCCCAGTGCATGGAGCCTGCTTCTCCCTCCGCCTGTGTCTCTGCCTCTCTCTCTCTCTGTGACTATCATAAATAAATAAAAAATTTTAAAAAAAAGTCTAAATAACTTGCCATAAATTACTTAGATACCTTTCTCAGAGAAATGTCCACTCTGAAGCCCATATTCTTATCTACTATGCTATATTTGCTCTACTGCTCTACTTCATTTCTCCCAACCCTGATAGAATATTTTAGACTGAAAAAAAAAAAAGAATATTTTAGACTGGCTAGAATGGAACTACCAGTTTCTTACGTGAGATTACAGCGTGCGTGAGGGCAGATATTTCAATTTCCTTCTCTCTTTGTGCTTCATTTATTCTATGTTCCTTTTACAGACAACTGTGTTTCAACCTACCACTAGTTAATCATAAAATGTCAAAAATCAGAATTTTAAGTTTGACTGTCTTTATGACTTTTCTTTGTCTTCCACTTGGCAGCAGTATTGTCCCATATGCTATTCTTTGAAACATCAGATCCTCAGAATTGTTCCTAATTCTCACTTTTCCTTCACTTCTGCTAATCTATCTTCAAATCCTGAGGAAGCCTTTTCAGTCCCAATGCCAATGTAATCAGCCCAGTTAGGACTAAAACATTTTTGTGCCTAGATTGTTACAATAGAATGGCAGTAGATTTCCTTTCATTAAGCTTCTCTCTACTCTAATTGGTATGACATAATGCTTCCACGTTATTTTTAGAATCCACATATTTTCCTGCTCAAAAACTCTTTCATGTCTCCTCAAGGTCAAGTGATTAAATTTTGGACCCCAAGGCAAGTTTACCCTGAACCTACTGAAAATTGCACATCAGCATCCTTCTCTCCCAAGGTATCCCTACAAGGCTCTGTACTCAGCTTCATATGTGTAATTTTGCATTATCGTATATTTAAGGAAAGGTCACCAAATTGAATAAGTGTCAGGAATTAAATAAACCCTGGATGTACCCCAAGCTGGGCTTCAGGATCACCATTCAAAGTCATGCTATCATAAAGCTATTTGATTAACTGAAAATCAAATATGATGGCTTGGTTAGAAGAAAATGTGAGCAAAAAACAGAAGCTTACATAGCATGGTTTGTAAGTTCCTCACGGTAAGCATGAGAGAAAGGATATAAATTTACTCTTTTTTCAGTCTCAGCCCTCTAAACTCAGTGTGAAACATTTCAGCCTATGATTCTCAATGTATTATGGCTCAGTCTATGGATATAACAAGGAGATAATTTTGTGACTACTGACAGCGAAGCAAAATGCATTATTCATGGGATCAAGTGTAAGGAACGATTCCATGTGCATTTTCAAGTACTACTGAATAGCAAATTGAGGGTCAAGAGAAAAGTGTGAAAACTAGTAAGAGCCTCGTTAAAAGAAAAAGACATCCAGAAATCTGTTTATATCTTCCAAACTGGAAAACTCTTAAATGTTTTAATTTCTGATTTCTATACCTATGGCTAAAACAAAAGATTTCCAAATAGAATTTCGACTAAACAAGAAATTTTGTCTGACTTACTATGGGGTTTTATGAGAGATTCTTGCACTATAAAATCTTAATTTAAATCTTGGTGTGTGTTTTTTTTTCTGAAGATTTTTGTATTTATTTATTTGACAGAAAGAGACAGATGCAGAGAGAGAACTGGGACAGAGCAGCAGAGATAGAGAAGCTTCAAGCCGACTTCCTGCTGAGCACAGAGTCCAACTTGGACTTGGTCTCAAGACCCACGAGATCATGAATTGAGCTCAAACCAAGAATTGGACGCTCAACCAACTGAGCCACCTAGGCACTCCTCATTCTTGTTTTTGATGCTCAGTTTCCAAGAGGGACTAGGGGACTCAAACTAACTCTCCAAGAAACTTAACAGAAGACTTTTAAATACTCTCCTTGAAATCACCTCTACGACTAGATCTCCCAGCTTCTTCCTTCACATCATTTTCTGACAATGATGTCTCTCCTGAACCTTAAAGTGTTGGCATAAAATTCTTGAGTAATTGCCTTCTCCTTCTTAACAGGTAACTCTCAAATGTCTGTCATAAAGTATATTTTAGATTCCTCCTTTCCTATGTCTTATCAGCAGAGAATATTTGAACCATAGAAAAGTAGGCAACTGATGGGGTCAACTTTTAAATGTGGCCTCGAAGGAAAGTGCAAGTTATCACATGCCCATTACCTAAAGTTTGTTTACCCTATATTGAGCTAATTATTAAGGGTATAATTTGGCAAATGCTCATGGATTTTGGTTTCTTTCAATATACTTTGGGCATTGTTGATGCCATGCTCATGTCCCCTCAAAACTCACATCCCAGTGTATTCCAGTAGCATCTTACTAAAAGTACCTCCAATGCTTCACCCTAGGACTTTCTGTTGGCTGATGAGTAATGAATAGGAGAAGTCAGAAACTATGAAGAAGTTAATACCCTTAAAGCAACTTCTAGGGATCCCTGGGTAGCGCAGCGGTTTGGCACCTGCCTTTGGCCCAGGGTGCGATCCTGGAGACCCGGGATCGAGTCCCACATCAGGCTTCCGGTGCATGGAGCCTGCTTCTCTCTCTGCCTGTGTCTCTGCCTCTCTCTCTCTCTCTTTCTCTCTCTCTCTCTGTGACTATCATAAATAAATTTAAAAAAAAAGAATTAAAAAAAAAGCAACTTCTAGCTAATAAGAATATGAGTTGAAAGATAAAATGCCCAGGTTTGCCACTGTTAGAAAACAACTACATGCATTTCAAAATGAAAGATGCATTTTACTGCTAACCAAGGAATCCCATTTGTTATAGACAGAATAATGAATCCCAAGATGTTCAGAACCAATAGGAGATAGATAGATAGATGATAGATAGGTAGATAGATAGATAGATAGATAGATAGATAGATAGATTCTTATATAAAAAATTGATTTCCAAAATTAGAGTCTGAGAGCTTCCATGATCTGCTGTCTGCAAGGTGGGCACACAGAACACTAGTGATGTATTTCCAGTCCAGCCTGAAGGCCTGAGAAGCAGGGAAATCAATTGGTGTAAGTCCTAGTCTGAGTCCTAAGGTCCGAACACCGGGAGCACTAATGTCTGAGACCAGGAGAAGATGGATGTCCCAGCTTAAACATCCAGAGCAAATTTGCTCTTCCTCTGCCTTGTTCTATTCATGCCCTCAATGGATTGCATGATGCCCACCCACACTGGTGAGGGCAGTTTTCTTTACCTGGTTTACTGACTCAAATGCTAATCAGGAAATAAATACTGTCACAGACAGACTCAGAAATACTGTTTTATGAGCCATCCGGGAATCTCATAGGCCAGTTAGGTTGACATATAAGATTAACTATCACAGGAAGCCACTAGGAGCTAAAAAGCTAAAGCAAAGATATTCTCCTCTCCTATCCTCCATAAGGACTAGTACTACTGACGCCTTGAAACTGGGCAGTAACACTAATTTTGGACTTCTCACTTTCAGAATTATAGGAGGATAAATTTGTATTGTTTGAAGCCATGAAATGTATGATACTTTGACACAGCAGAATGAGGAAACTAGTACATCATCCAACCACAGAGTCTGGATAGGTTCTTAAGGATGAAACTCACAGGAGGAAGGAAAAGGCAAGTCTCTATGTTGATTAGGTGTCAGTATCTGGGTATATTGATTAAATAAGGACAAGTCTGTCTAGCCGGGGATTGCCATTCAGTTGTGCTATGCTCTGGGGGATTTGGTTGCCTCGCCACATGGGAGGTCCTTGCCTTAGAGTTGCACTGCTCAGAGGAGGCTAATTGGCTACAGTAAGACTTCTCATCCCCTCTTAGGTGAGGACGCATAACTCTGGGGTATGTCCTACATTTTCTCCCAGAGATGTTGAAAACAATAATCTGCTCAATAATACAATATTTATTGGCCTCTTTCCCTTCCCTTTACTTTCTCACTCTTAAACTAGTGTTTTCCAGGATCACTTCATAAATAACATTACTTACATTCAAATCCTTGTCTTAAGATCTACTTTTGGGAAACACAATGTTAGACCATAATATATCACAATTTAAAAATATTAACTAGGTATTTTGTCAGTCATAGTTGCTAGTTTCTAGTAAGATAAACCAACTCTAGCCAGAGTTAGAAAAGGAATTTATTGGGGTGCCTGGGTTCTCAGTTGGTTAAGCGTCGGACTCTTGATTTCAGCTCAGGTCATGATCTCAGGGCTGTGAGATCGAGCCCACATTAGGCTCTGTACTGGGCATGAGGCCTGCCTATAAGATTCTCTCTTTCCCTCTCCCTCTGCACCCACCTCCCAACCCTTCTCCCTCCTACCAAAAAAAAAAAAAAAAGGAATTCATTAAATAGATATAAAGTAGCTGATAGAATCTTTGGAAGAATTAGAGAAGAAAGATTCCAATTAAACATTCAGGAGTAATTCCCCCAAACTAAGCTATCAAACTGATCTAGTGACAGAACTACTGAAATCATCATTAGACACTAATTTCACTGCTGTCACATCTATTCCTTCTCTTGCCCTAGAAATTTAATTGAACTCTAGTTACTAATGTTGCTGATATGCCTGCCATTTCTTTTTTTAAGAAAGATTTTTTTTAAAGATTTTATTTATTTATTCTTGAGAAACACACACAGAAAGAGAGAGAGAGAGGCAGAGACACAGGCAGAGGGAGAAGCAGGCTCCATGCAGGGAGCCTGACGTGGGACTCGATCCCAGGACTCCAGGATCACGCCCTGGGCAGAAGGCAGCGCTAAACCACTGAGCCACCCAGGCTGCCCAAAATAGATCTTATTCATTTACTTGACAGAGGGAGCAGGCAGAAGGAGAGGGAGAAGCTGGGATCAAGACCTGAGCTGAAGGCCAATGCTTAACTGTCTGAGCCACCTAGCTCAGTGACTGCCATTTTTGCACAAAGATATAATCTTACTTACCCAAAACCTCCTAAAACTACCCAAGAGGAAAAACATTCTGTTTTCTGCTTCTCGTGTCAGTAACTCCTGAGTCAAGTATGAAATGAGTGCCCCTGACTTGGCAAGACATAGATAGCGTGTCTACTTTCGGGCTGCACGGGAGACTGTGAAAATGAATGCCTGGGATTCTCCAACTTTCATAATAAGAGGCAATTTCTACTTCCTACCAAAAGTCATAAGGTGGGGAATTCCTTACCTATGAAGGGGGTCCTGATACTGTTTGGCCAGAAGATCTATTGATTATTAAGTACAATGGACATTACTATTTTGAAAATGCAAATGACAATTTCTGTCACTCTCAAAATTATACCATTTTCTGGAGCCAAACTCAAAGTTACTAGAAACAACAGAAATCTTAATCACTTACTTGACCTGGTCAGGGCTGCTCTATCTCCATAAAAATAAAGAACTCCAACTTAATATGGCAGGGTTGGTGGTCCTAACACGCTCCCTACCAATGTCTCCTGAATCTATAAAGTTAATCCAAGAAAAACTTTCAGAGGGAATTGGGCTAGGTTCACTTAATCCTTATCCTTGCACATACATAAACTTTAATTATCTGACCATTAAGTTGACTGCCATAGTTAGATTAATATACGAATTCCTAGTTTGTTAAAAGGCAGAGATATTTAGAGCCCACAACAGATTACATTGCATGTACACTCAGGAAGACCATGCTTTTAGAAACCACAGAACTCTAATGGATTTTTGCCAGGGGCACAGTCCCAAAAGACCATATTTAAGGAAACTTGGGAATAGTCAGCAGTTCCTGACCTAAGTCTAGACTAAACTGATGCCATGTAAAATTATGACCTACATTTCATAGGAATCTTTGAGGAAGACACAGTTATTTTATTGGTTAATCATTTCTTCTGAGAGCTCGACGGTGCTCAATTGCAATTCCCTTCTCTGCCTTCCAAATGTAAGAAGTGTTTTGTTGGTTTAGAATGAGCAAAATTCAACATTATTACGGAGATTTGTAAATCAATGAGGGATTCCTTGTATTCAATTATTTTTCACCCCTTTGTTTAACCTTTGTTTTGTTTTGTTTTTTTCTACTTTACTAGGTAAGTCAGAGAAATTGCCTCAAAATCAGATATAATTGTGCATTTAAATGCATCGTGAAAATTCTCCTGGGATTTTCCTCTCTTTTCTATTGACCTTTAGATAATTTCATCTCCAAGTGTTGTTACTCTGATATCTTTCTGTAATTTAAATACATTTCCTGAGCAACCTATTTTAAGAAGCCTCCATGTGACCTGCTTCCTGTAATTTCTTCTTCCTGCTTTGTCTACTTTACAAATACATTCCAATGTTTAAGATTCTTTTCCAGAAATTTAGAACATTCCTGAGTGTGCATGGGCATAATGCTTACAAATAAGCACATTTTTTTTTTCTTCAGATGACTTATAGAGGGCCAAGTATTGTCAACTGGGCAGGCATGGGACATTTTCTGGGCCAACCTGGTTTCTCTTTGTCTTCTGGTATACTTAAAGATTTTTCTAGTCTGATTTATATTTAAATGGCATAATATTAGAATATTAGAATTGTCTCCCTGGAAAGGCTCACTAGGACTAAGTGTAGATCGAGCAGGCTTATCTGCGAGGCCTAGGTATGCCTCCAATAGCTGGTCATATTCAAAAGTTGCCTCTTTGGTTTTACCTTATGATGCTAGTTCTTGGTGAAGAGTTGTCACAATCCCTTCATTCTCCTGAGCACTGTGATTTGATCAGTTAGGCTAGAGCAGACCTCCTGCTATCCTCAAGAAATCATCATATAACTATAATGTTTTGTCTCCAAATCAGACATTTTCCCCCAATAACTTTTTTTTTTCCCCCAATAACTTTTGAGGGCTATCACAGGTCCTTATATCTGATGCTTTTTCTAGGATGTCAGTTTCCTTTCAACTCTTCCCCTTACTGGTGGGTAGCTCCTTCTCTCTCAAAGAGAACACTGGCATATTATCACATTCTAGAAGGAAAAAAAAAATGCTCTTATCCCATTTCTTAACGTGGCCCTTAAGTAAAATCCATAAAAACTGACCTGAATAGAAATCTTCCTGATATTCTGTTGAGGGGATGCCATCACCATGATTGTTAATTTTATGTGTTAATTCGACTGGGCCACGGGATGTTCAGGTGTCTGTTTGAACTTGTATCTGGACATACCTGTGAGGGTATTTCCACAAGAGACTAGCATTTGAACTGGTGGACTGAGCAAAGCAGACTACCCTCCCTAATGTAATGGGCAACACACAACCAGGTGAGTGCAGAAATGAAACCAAAAGGCAGAGAAAAATTGAATTTTCTCTCTCTGGCTGACTGCTTCAACTGAGACATTGGTCTTCTCCTGCCCTTGGACTGGGACTTACACCATTGGTGTCTCTGGTTCTCAGGCATTTGGACTCAACTGGAATTTACATCACCAGTCTTCCTGAGTCTCAAGTTTATAGATGGCAGGCTGTGAGATTTCTCAGCTTCCAAAATTGCATGAGCCAATTCCTTATAAAAATCTCCCTCTCCTGGGATCCCTGGGTGGCGCAGCGGTTTGGCGCCTGCCTTTGGCCCAGGGCGCGATCCTGGAGACCCGGGATTGAATCCCACGTCGGGCTCCCGGTGCATGGAGCCTGCTTCTCCCTCTGCCTGTGTCTCTGCCTCTCTCTCTCATTGTGTGCCTATCATAAATAAATAAAAAATTAAAAAAAAAATCTCCCTCTCCTCCTTCTCTTTATCTAGATCTAGATATTGAAATATTGATATATATATCAATATCAGTATCTATCCATCTATCTATCTTATTTTTATTCTATTTCTCTGGGGAATACTGACTAATAGAGTCACTCCTGAGTAAGGTTGACTAAAAACCTCTATGCACATAGCATTATTACCTACAAGTACCAGACTGTGGTTCCCTAGAGGCCTCCAAGCTGTATTCACCATAATAGCACATTAGAAGGAGTCACCTTTGCTTCGAAGGCCAACATTTCAATTGTAGCTACAGTTGTAATCATTAGGCAAATCACATATTGCAGGATGCTATTATCTTTAAAAAAAGAAATTGGATGACTTTGAAACTTTAATAATTGTTTTTAAATATTTTATTTATTCATGAAAGATACAGAGAGAGAGGCAGAGACAGGCAGAAGGAGAAGCAGGCTCCCTGAAGTAAGTCTGATGCAGGACTCGATCCTCTGACCCCAGGATCCCTATCTGAGCCAAAGGCAGATGCTCAACCACTGAGCCACCCAGGTGCCCCTAATTTATTTTTTAAATTTTATTTTATTGTTATTATTTGAGAGAGAGAGAGAGAGATTGGATCTTAAACAGGTTTTATGCTGAGGCTCTATCTCAGGACCCTGAGACCATTACCTGAGCTGAAATCAAGAGTTGATACTTAACCAACCAACCCACTCGGGCACCCCATGGGCAAATATTTTAAATGTAAACAGTAACCTGGGGAGGAGAGTGGAGGAATGGGGTGACTGGGTGACAAGCACTAAGGAGGGCACTTGATGGGATAAGCATTGGGTGTTATACTATATTTTGGCAAACTAAATTTAAATAAAAAAGGGAAGAGTGTACTGTATTCAGGACAAAAGTTACTGTAATTAAACTACCACATACCTATGTATAGTCAGTCTAGACATTTTGTTAAGGATTAGTAAAAATTAAAAAATAAAATTAATATACAACTGCTTATATAGATGAATCCATTAAATAATAAATAGGAAAATGTCCTTTTATGTATTTGTTTTGACCTGTGCAGCTACTTTTGTTTATAATTTGGTGGTATTGATATAGACTAACTCATCAGAAGAAACTATTAATTATGCAGCAGACTATTCTTTTTTAATTATTTATTTATTTATTTATTTATTTATTTATTTATTAATGAGATATATATATAGAGAGAGAGAGGCAGAGACACAGGCAGAGGGAGAAACAGGCTCCAGGCAGAGAGACCAACACAGGACTCGATCCTTGGACTCTAGGATCAGGTCCTGGGCTGAAAATGGCACTAAACTGCTCCGGGGCTGCCCTGCAGCAGACTATTCTTAAGACACAGCATATCCTGCAAAATAGTTTTAGAGCTAGCTATGTGCAATAGGATTTTAATTTGTATTATCTTTTGTGAGTGATCATGATAACAATTGCATTATACACTTAGACAATTATTTTATTTCTCAAAGTCTTCTTTAGTCTTTAACAATCTATGCTCAAATATTTAAAAATTCTTTTCCTAAAAATATTTTTTTTTCCTTTCTTAAGGAAATTACAAAACAAAACAGTTCTCTCACATAGCCATTAGGATTGAAAAATCATATTCTTGATGCTCTGGTTTTTTAGGATGGATTTTTCTGTCAGCAACAAAAAATCACCAGTGTTGTTTTTATTGTTACAATTCAATAGTTTGTGACATTTGTAAATTTCTGTAAAGACATTTAGTGAGCAACTACAATCTACTGTCTCTGATAGGTTTAATTTTTTAATCTTTGATCCCCTTCATCTTGATACCATTAAGCAACATAGGGTTATTTGATGTTTGTTATACAAGTTGTTGTGTGCATGAATTACTTATATACACATATCGAAAAATATAATGGTTACATTAATCTGTCTTGAGTTTTTTTGTTTGTTAGTTTTGTTTTTCTGTCTTGAGTTATTACATGAGTCAGATTGGATTAGTCTTTCATTTGTCAATGAATGCTTAAATTATAATAATTCTTTCTGAGCCTTGGTATATTTCCCAAGGTAGCCTATAATAGTGAAATGTCTATAAGGTACCTGATATCCAAATTTCCAAGTGATAAAAGGTGAATTTATTCGAAGGCAATTAATTGGTGATAGTTAATTCTGCTATGCCCCTTTCTTTGATTTCTACCTCATTATTCATGTAAATTACTACCTTCTTAATTTGCTCTTATTCTCACCTACATTTAAAGTGGACACAAGAGAAATTAGGGCAGTAACATCTGGCTTTAATGGAATAGAAATGGTGATATAACTAAATGTCATAATCAATCAGACTGCATTTTGTTCTATTACACATGTTATTCGAAGCAGTCACATCAGATATACCAAATGGAACAGCAGTAGAAAACAAATTTGTCTACTATACAAAGACTGAGAAACAGAAATCCAACTTATACTATCATATTCACTTCAGGTACATACTGGCTGATTGAAAAGTGAAAATCTATAATTGTATGAAAGACCTCAAATATTTTTTTTTTCTTTTTCCTTTCTCAAAACATAGAAATAACACATATATATGGCCAAAACATAGTTCAAACAATAATAAAGGCTCAAAATGAAAAGTCTCTTTCTCTAGCTTACTCTCTCTTACTAGAAAATACCCCCATCAGTTTCCAGTGTTTTGGGGGGTTACTTTTAAAACTGGTATAGTGTACATATATCTCTAAGTATTGATGTATGAATTTTTGATATACCTATAGGGCTTCTCCATTGTAAAGGATAATAAATTACTCTTACTATCTCTGCCTCCCTAAGCTTGTTCTTGAAGGATTTCACCTTTTATTTGCTTGCAATACTTCTCCTTAAGTAGTGTTTGAAACGGACAACTCTATTATCTGACTCTTTAGTGCAATCTAGAAGGTAAGTCTATAGAAAATTTTCACCAAGTTCTATTGGGTGCACTTGATAGAAGATTGGAAAGTCATAAACATATGTCATGTATGAACTGGTTTCTTCCTTTACGTATTTTTTTTTTCTTTTGGAGGTTATAAAAGTTGTGAGGAAAGCAGTAAGCAATCTTTTTTTTTTTTAATTTTTATTTATTTATGATAGTCACACACACAGAGAGAGAGAGGCAGAGACATGCACCGGGAGCCCGATGTGGGATTCGATCCAGGGTCTCCAGGATTGCACCCTGGGCCAAAGGCAGGCGCCAAACCGCTGCGCCACCCAGGGACCCAGCAGTAAGCAATCTAAATGGCTACATGAGTAAACCTTGAATAATTATCTATGCTATAATGAGGATTATAGACTGAGTGATCTCTGAAATATCTTAACTTTTATATTCAATGAGTGAAAATAAATCCACATTGTAGATTTTGGGTTTCTAGCACTATTTCTAGGAGTAAATACTCCAACCAGCTGAATCTGTAAGTCTGATTGAATTGGGGTGGATGTTTTAATGAAATTACATTATTATGGAAATTAAAGATCAATGATAGTTGCCACATTATCTAAACAACTTCTGTTTTTCCCCTTTGCTTTACTTCTGAAGTTAACTTCTGTTTACAATTTAGCTTCTCATAAAGGTTTCTCACTGGAAATTGATGCATGCTCATATCTAGCAGACAACATTCTTTTCCATAAATAAAATGAAGTCAACAAAAATTTTTTTTTGGGTAAACATTATCCAGACACTAAAATAAAGAAAAAAAAAGAGTTTTTCTCTTTTTAAAGTTTAAAAAGTTAGTTTAAAAAACTAGCTTATGCAAGGAATTATAAAACAAGATGACAACTACAATTATTGAAATATTCCAAGTACTCTGGGAATGAAGAAAATGGACCTTAACCCAAACAACCAGAACAGAATGAGCAAAGACACATAAAAGGAAATAACATTTTGCATATGCTTTATTGCATGGTATTTGGTGTGAATGGAAGAGAAATTTTGACATTAAGGATTTAACACTGAGGCTAGGGGCATGAGATAGAATTCTGATGTGTATAAAAAAATGAGGTAGGTATAAATGATCTTCTTATAAGTTTTAATTTATAAATAATTTGGGAGGCTACATTGAGTTGTCAAAATACACATAAAATTACTTTAAATAAAATTTTTATGGTATTATCATAATGTACACTTGCCATAATTAAAAAAATAAAATATTAGAAGTAAAAAAATGTAACATTTATAAAACATTACTGTTGGATAAATTAAAGGACCTCCTAGAGGAATTTTTTTTGCCATTAGTGATGGAGTAACTGATAGAGGACTAGACTTCTCATGAGAATCAATTATAATTCTGGGAAAATATGCTAAAGTATTTTCAGACTTTATACAATAGGTAGTGAAAAATATGATCCCAATGGAAGGGAATCAAAAGATGTGAGTCCACGCTTACTTGGACTTTCAACCAACTCTTTCTGTACTGTGGCACATGAAAGGAAGAGTAACTCATAGAAGTCTCATTGAGAAAATGGAGCTCAGGGCTACTGAAGTGACAGAAATTTGCAGGACAGGAGAGAAGGGGCCTACACAGAAATAAATATAAATATAAATATAAATATGATAATAGACTTAAACTGAAAATTATTCAAGTTCCAAAAAACAAAAGTGAAGAGACTTCATTGAAAAGCTGAACACTAAGTATAGAGTTCAGAAGTTATCACTTTGGACTAGAACTACTCTAACAGTAGAATAAAAGATGTTTTAGTCTTTCCACTTATAAACAACCATGGATTAATAAATCAAACTAATGTTCAAATAAATCCATGGAATGCCATGGAAAAAAAATCCCCAAAACTCTATTAAGGAAGACAGTAAAATTTAGACATACATTAATGTGGCATCCACCTTGTCTGGAATCCAACATGATATTATTAGATATGCAAAGGGGCAGGAAAACATGTTCATAATACAAAGAAGGAAGAATAAGTCAATTGAAATAGAAACAGACTTGTCAGTGGAATTAGTAGGTAATAATTTTAAAAGATATCCTATTTTCAAATATTTAAGAAAAAACACAAGATAATGAGAGAACAAATGTAAAATCTCCTTGGAGAAGTGAATACTGTAAAAATAAACCACATGCCATTCAAAAAAGAAAACTAGATTTCCAAAGTGAAAATTTCCAAAGACGGGCTCATAAGCAAATAAAAACCTATTAAATAAAATGTTTGAACATGAATAAAGGGAAAGAAAATTATTCTTCATACTGCTTCAAACTGAAATACAGCAATTAATTATTTAATAAAACTATTTTGGAAAACTCAGGGAAAATATTAAGTCATTTCAAATGCATATGCAATTGGAAATAGTAAGGAGAAGAGAGATAAACTTAAGCAAAACTATTTAATAATTAATGGCCAAATGGTCTAAATTTTAATATAAATACAAATCAGGAGTGTCAAGAGCTCGATAAACAATAAACAGAATGTACATAACAAAATGCACATTAAGTTGTATCATGATCAAAAATCAATAAACCAAAAGCATCATGACCAAAACCAATAAAGACAAAAACTTTAAGAGAACTAAGGGAAAAAAGACAAATTACATTTAGAGAAACAACATAAAGAATAATACATATTTATTAATTAAAAGGTTTTCCTAAAAAAAAATCTTTAGCCTATAATTTAATATCCAACATAAATGTGCTATGAAAATGAAAAAGGAAATAAAGATATTTCTAAGAAAAGAAAAGCTGTGAGAATTTAGGGCCTGCAAAATCTGTACTATCTCCAGTATTGATGATAATATTTACAAGAGACAAATTATTGTATGGACACATATAGACTCAAAGAAAGGCCAAACATCAATCATAAAAAATAGAGTGGCTATATTAATAATAAAGCCAGTTTCAGAATAAGAAGGATTATTAGAAATAAAAGTAATTTCACATTAATAAAGGTTGAGTTAATCATGAAGACATAGCAATTCTGAAAATATGTGTATGTAGCAAAAAGCTTCAAAGATCAAAATATGAGAACCAAAGTGATAAAGAAGCAAACTCAGATTATAATTGGAAATGTCAACAACCACCGACTGGGTGATGGACATGAAGGAGGGCACTGAGTATTACATAAGACTGATGAATCATTGTACCTCAGAAAATAATAATACACTATATGTTAATTAATTGAACTTAAATTTTTAAAAGTATATAACAAATCAGGAAGGCTATAAAAGAGACTTGAGTAATACTATCAGCCAACTGAATTAACTGACACTTAGAGAAAACTACACTCAAACACAACAGTCTACACTTTCTTTTCCAATTACACATAGAAAATTAACTAGAGTAAGAGATGTCCCAAACCATAAAATAATTCTCAATAAATATAAAATATTTGAAATGTGTTTTCACAGCAATGAAATTACTTAGAAATTGGTAACAAAAATAAATCTCTGTAAAATCTCCAAATATTTGGAAATTAAGCAGCATATTTCTAGATAATCTGTGAGGTAAAGAAAACATCATAAGGGAAATTAGAAAACATTTTTAAATAAATGATAAGTGACATCAGAGTTCTTGTGAGGTAGCTAAAGAAGTGCTTAGAAGCTAACTTACGAAAATTTATAGAAAACAAACATTTAGCTCTGATGATCTAACCATCTACTTTAAAAAACTAGAAAAAGAACAGCAAATGAAATTCAAAGTAAGCAAAGAAATTACATAGTAAAAAAAAAAGTGAAATTAATTAAACAGTAACAGGGCAGCCCGGGTGGCTCGGGTTTAGCGCTGCCTTCAGCCCAGGGCCTGATCCTGGAGACCCCGGGATCAAGTCCCACATCAGGCTCCCTCCTTGGAGCCTGCTTCTCCCTCTGCCTGTGTCTCTGCCATTCTCTCTCTCTCTCTCTTTCTCTGTGTCTCTCATGAATAAATAAAATTAAAAAAAAAAAAACAGTAAAAGACAAAACACAATTAACAAAAAAAATTGATTCTTTAAAAAAGATTAGTAAGATTGATAAACCACTAACTAAACTAATTAAGAAAAAAGGAAGAAAATTAAAGTGAATAATTTAGGAATAAAATAAGAAACATCATGATCCTTCAGATAAAAAGATAATAAAGGAGTAATATGATGTAATTATTAGTTCAACAACTTAAAAGATACGGACAGATTCCTTGAAAATAAACTCCCAAAACTTTCACAAGATAAATGTAAAAAATATTAACCTTACACATGTTAAAGTAATTGCATTTTAATTATAAGCCTCTGACAATGAAAACTTTAGGCAAGAAATCTTGTACAAATTCTATGGAAAAAAATTACAAAAACATTCTACACAAACGCTTTCATAAAGGAATAATAAACACTTTTCATAATATGAGGCCTGTAATTGCAAAGACATTACAAGAAAAAAGAAACTACACTCTAACATCATTCATCAAAATTAGCCTGGGAGCAGCAAATATTTCAACAGCTCAGAGAGTAAATATTTTTTACTTTGAGGGCCATACTATCTCTTTTGAAACTGTTCAGCTCTCTCATAGTAGAGCAAAAGCAGTCATAGAGAATATGTAAATAAATTAGCATAGGCATGTTCCAATAACATTTTATCCTTGATGATATAGGTGCTATAAATCCTAAACGAATATTAGCAAAATGTATTTAGCAAGCTCTAGGAATGTTAATATACAATGACCAAATTTGGTTTATCATATAAATGCCACGTTATTTTTTTTAAAGACTTTATTTATTTATTCATGAGAAACACACACAGAAAGAGAGAGAGAGAGAGAGAGAGAGAGAAGCAGAGACACCGGCAGAGGGAGAAGCAGGCTCCATGCAGGGAGCCTCACATGGGGCTCGATACCGGGTCTCCAGGATCATGCCCCAGGGTTAAGGTGGCACTAAACCACTGAGCCATTGGGGCTGTCCTGCTTTTATTCAAAATCAAACAATATAATTCATATCCATTAAAAGGAAAAATCATGAAATTATATCAAGAAATTTAGAAAGTATTGGACAAATTCAACACCCATTCATAATAGAAGTCACCAGCATTCTATCAATAGAAGGATGAAGTACATATACAAAAAACAAAACTACAGCTAACAATACAATGAATGTTAAAAATTGTGAAACTTCTCTTTACAATTGCAAATGACGCATATATGTCTGTTCCTAATTTCCATTCAACATTGAATTGGAGGTCCTCACCAGTGCAATAAGGCAAGAGAAAGGGAAAGAAAAATAACAATACCAAGTCTATGATAGAAATAAAGTTATCTCTACTCCCAGATGACATGATCCTATACATAGAAAATCCTAAAGAATCTAATCAAAACAACGATAACTCAAAACTAGCAGTGCTAATAAATGAATTTAGCAAAGTCACACTACATACTATATTTTTACTGGAATTCAAAAGGACAAGGAAGGCTCACTGTTGGCATAGATGAGGAAATTAGTGGTGAGAGAATAAATAATAAAAATAATCTTGGAAATTAGCTTTTTAGTTTCTTAAAGTTAAATGTAAATATTTAAAAATATGACCCAGTCATTCCATCCTTGGGCATTCAAACAAGAGAAAGAAAAACATGTATACAGAAAAAAGTGTACAGGGCTATCCATAACATATCACAGATATTCATAGTTGCTCTGTGGAGGAAACATCCAAATTTCTATCAACTGCAGAATGGATAGGCAAACCGTGGTATATTCACATAGTGGAATAACTCTCAAGTTAAACCAAAAAAAGGATTAAGCTATTAATATTCACAAAAATGGATACACCTCAGAAATATTAAGCTATCGGGGCACCTGGGTGGCTCAGTGCTTGAGCGTCTGCCTTTGGCCTTAGGTCATGATCCTGGGGTCCTGGGATGGAGTCTCAGGTCAGAGTCTCTGCAGAAAGCCTGCTTCTCCCTCTGCCTATATCTCTGCCTCTCTGTGTGTCTCTTACAAATAAATAAAATGTTTTTAAAAAAAGAAATGTTAAGCTATTCAGTTGATCAAAAAAAGCTAGAAACAGTGTATTTATATTTGAAATTCCGTTACAGTCAAAGCAACTTATGAGGAAACAAATCAGAACAATGGTTGCTTCTTGACAAGTGGAATAAGGAGAGGTGGAAGTTGGAGAAGAAGCGTAAAGGATCTTTCTCAAATGATGGAAATACTCTACAGTTTGATAGAAGTCTGAGTTACCCTGGTGAGGAATTTTTCAAAATGAGTTGAATCATACACTTAAATGTTGTTGATTTAACTATATGTAAAATACAACTCAATAGAAAAATACCCTGAGATATATATTTAATGTCCAATGCAATTTGGGACATATCATTGAAGTATTTTGAAAAAGACTGACAAGTTAATGGGAATTTGAAAAAGAATCCTTTTAAGCATGGAATTTGAATGCTCACACTTCTTAATAATATATTTGTATTTTGATAGCTTAATAATGAAACTGTAGAGGATTAAATAAAAAATGAATAATACTTAACATAGGAATATTAGTTAAAATTAAGAAAATAACTTTATTTAAAAAAATAAACAAAATGGGTATTTTTCTGGCTGGAATTGCAAACCTACAGATATTAGCTAACCAGATGTCTAAGCCAACCTCAGAGATATAATGAGAATTCAATAACTTGGTATTCAGTATCTTCTTGTGAAAAATCAAATATCCATGACCTAAGGCAATATTTAACTTTATTATGTAATTAAGAGATTCATACTTATATTCCAGCTCTCACCTTTTTTGTAAGATTTTAGTCATTTTTTAAAGGTTTTTATTTTACTCATGAGAAACACAGAGAGAGAGAGAGGCAGAGACATAAGCAGAGGAAGAAGCAGGCTCCCTGTGGGGACCCTGATGTGGGACTAGATCCTGGACCCCAGGATCACGTCCTGAGCCAAATGCAGTGGGATCAATCACTGAGCCACCCATGTACCCTTCTCTTAAGGTTTTAGATACATGAATCATCTTTAATACACAAGATCATAACTCATATTGAAACTGTTATTATCTTATAATTTTGACATCAGATGATTTAACTCATCAGATGAATTAAATGATATACAAAAAAGAGAAATATATAATAAAATTTATATCATTAGACTATCAAATTATATTACACTTAATATATTTAACAGTATTTATAGTACTATCAATACCTAAAGATAAATATGAAATTTTCCCTAATTTTACAAATGATACTTGCTTTTGAATGTATTCCGTAAAATCACTGAAACATTTGACTGGCTTTAAATGAAAATTTTCAATGACATGTTATTATATTTTTGATTTGGATATTGGATTTATACAAACTCAAATGCCATCACCTCAGTTTGGCTTTTGCTGACAGCTTTAATTAGGGATGTTCTTCATGCCTCCTCTTCCCACCTGACCATCTAACATGCACTTTCATGCCTTATTCTGTTTCATTTTGTTCATGTTAATTATCCTTATCTGAAATAGTTTTTGCTTACAAGTTATTTTCTACCTCCACTCACTATTATATAAATTTTATAAAGGCAAGAATTTTTCTTGTTTATGTGTTATACTCAGTGCCTATACTATTGGCAGGTTCCTATTAAGGACTCTGTAAATATTTGAATCAGTGAATAAAATAATGAATAAAATTTCTAAAGATATCTAAAATAGCAGATATGTACTGCATTAATTCAATTATTTTTCTTTATACTTCTATTTCTTAAATGAAAAAGAGAGAAAGTTATGTTGTCTCTTCATTTCTCTTCTTATTTTTTCTGGCAGATGTTGAAAAGCCAAGGGTGGAAAGAATTTAGAAATGTGGGATTATAAAAATAATCGTTGAACATGATATGTTTAAATGATCATAACCAAATTCTGATTTGTGTCATAGGAAGAATAGTTCTAGTCCCAAGAAGCGGATTGGAAGAGTCTCAAGCTTCAGTTCTTGCAATTTCACATATAAGTAGATAAGTAGGTTTTAGAAAAGGTCACTGAAATAAAATTATACCCTTTTATTAAAGAAAAAAAAAAAGATCTGTAGTCAAAGCCCCAAAGCTCTATATCTTGATGAAAAGAGTAAAAACCGCTAAATCTGGTCCTAATCAGATTTAGGTCAATGATTATTAGACTTCATCAGCCAGTGATCCTACCTTATCTCATCTTGGGCTAAGAAAAAAAAAAAAATGAAATCAGAAAAATTACCACTGGATCCTTTGGGAAGTAGTTCGAACCCTGACAGACCTGCATGAAAGAACATACATCTGACACCTTTTCAGAGCTAACAGACACAGTGATGTATGTGAGGAAGTCCTGGGTCATTTTCTGTTATCCTTTAATGTTTCCTCATTAATGGCTTATATCTCCTCTATTCATCCACTACCCTCACTCTATCTAAATAAAAAATCAGCTTAAATCACTATTTTAAACCTGATCAAATTAGGAAATTTAAAGTATTTCCCCCTACTAGATTATAAAACTTTAATTCTGGAATATTTTCTAATTCCAAAAGGAAACTCACTCACTTTATATTTAAAAATAATATTCCCAGGATTCCAATGATGCCTGGATAGTACAGAGACAAAAGAGCCCTTTCAAGACTGTTAATTTTGACTTCAGCATCAGCCATGACCTCGTGTGGCCCTCCTCTACATAACACTTATGTACAATAGAAATCAGATAATAACATAACCTGATTTACAAAAGCTAGTTAGTAAAAATTGTCAGCTAACTGATTAATTTATTTTTTAAATAGGTTTTACGTATTTATTTGCAAGAGAAAGAATGAATGGGGAGTAGGGCAAAGGGAAAGGGAGAAGCAGGATCCCCACTGAGCAGGGAGCCGGACCTGGGGTTCTATCCCAGGACCCAGGTATCCTGGCCTGAACTGAAGGCACTTAAGTGACTGAGCCACCCGGGCACCCCCTAACTGATTCATTTCTATTCCTTATATTTTCACTGGTATTACCCAATCTAGTCCTGATGACTGATCATATTTTAACTGCTCTTGGATTAAATCATTTAAACTTATGGCAAAGTGCTTTGAAAATTTTCAATGTCATACATTTATTCACTTTTGATTCCTTCACTCATTCACTCATTCATTCATTCATTCATTATTCATTCATTTAAACAACCATGTTTGGACTCACCAACCATTCCCTTATTGGAAAGAATGGCAGGAAAGTATTCAGAGGAAAGAATATTAATAGCCAAGGTTCTAGCTAAATAATGGGTAGCAAATACAAATTTTAAAAAAAAGGAAATAGTATCAAATATATAGAAGAAATAAAAACAAAACAAGTTTAAAGAGATGTTTTAAAATATAATCCCAAAAATATTCAATGTCTTACACAAGTTTTCTTTCTGGTGTTTTGTTGGTCTGAGCTAACAACTTTTTATATTTTCATTTTGTGGTTAATGATGTCACCAGAATCTCTAGACGGGATTATTAACTGATCACATATATTTGGGAGATAAATCTTGCAATTGTTGTACTATTTTAAAATTTATTTTGGATAATATCACACATACTGTAATATGAAATATTTTACATTTCATATTATACTTTCACAACCAATTTTTAATTCATGGTATATCTAAATAACAGCATGATATGCCCTCATGTAAATAGGTTTTCTATTTTGAATAGGACCATGAAGTAGGGCTACTAGGAAGATATTTGTAATGCTTTTTACAATAAATACATTTCATATTAGTAAATATCTATGTTACAGAACATATGAATCAGGTTTAGCTAGAAACATAGAACCAGTGGGAGATAAATACTGAGAAATTGATTGCAAGAAATTGGCTTGCACCAAATTGCTTCACACTTGCCACCTGCTTCCCTCCACAACCTAGAGGATGATTCCTAATTGTTTTAAGCCAATCGTATTAAGGAAAGCACTTGTTATGATGAGCACTGAGTATTATATGTAAGTGACAAATCACTAAATTCTACTCCTGAAACCAAACCACTCTATGTTAACTAACTAGAATTTAATAAAAATTTGAAGAAGAAAAAAAAAGCTAATTGTGGTAATTCAAATGCTGTTGCCACTAATTGTGTTAGGGTTGGGTCTGATACAATCTGACCAAGGAGAGCTAGAAGACAGCTGTGAAGCTTCTTTAAACTATGCACAAGAATATTTTTGTAGTTATAAGTCATGCCTGGGATGCTGCAACAATTTTGCAAACATGAGAACAATTATGAGAATAAAACAGAAATATGAAGAACTTTCATCCTTGATAGTATTACTGAGCCACCAAAATAACCAACTCTGAAAGCTACCCCATTCTGTCATTCATTAATTCATGTATTTGATAACGCCTTTTCCTTGTTAATTCCGTTTTTTTTTTTAATTCTGTTTGGATTAGAAATTTCCACTAAACGAAGCTTCTAGCTTCTTCACTGATATAAAGTTCAAATGAAGTTGCTTAGGAAATCATGGAATTAAAGAAATGGGATTTAAATGATTCAAATGTTTACTGGCATCAGTGAAAGGTAGTCTAAAACAACATCCCTTCCTCTTTTATGTCTTTAGAAACCCAAGTATTTGAACCTAGGAGACATAGCAATCCTTCCATTAGTGGTTCTCAGGCTTCTGCATGGATCAGAACTACCAAAGAGTTCACTGAGGCCTGAGATTCCAGGTTCCTCATTTTACATGCACTTCCCATTTTCCTCTAAGGTATTCTCTAAGAGCTACTCTCACTTGGCTTTCGGGGAAAGCAGAGCTTTACTATCCTCTGTGCTTTCTTCTTGAATTTTGTGGATCCTCTCTACATAAATCTCTAGCCTGTTGGTGAGATATACAAGTCATTCTATCCCAGACTTGATCGAGAGTGAGGATGAAGAGAAGTTGCTTCTTGAGGTGCCTTGAAAACTCATCTGGGCACAGTGCTCCAAGCCTGAATATAATCTGTGAACCCTGGCCTCTGGAAGCACCAATTTAAAAAGATTCTATGCTCTCCCTGGTAGTTAGGACTGTCTTGGTTTTCAGTCCTGTTCAGGCAGAATGATGTAAACCTATGTCTTTCTCCCCTTAGAGAAACTCTTCAACCTTGATCCCATGCATGAGACCTACCAGATGTCCCAAGGAGCTCTGACACGAAAGCTGATGGGGTCATCTCAAAATTCTGTGGATGGTCCTTGGTCCAGGAGGGCATCATGGTAAGTGGGTCACATATAATTACCAAGGTAGTACTTCTTTCATGGGATTGCATGAGATTGGGCTACCAGAATGGCCCTGACATGCTGATCTTGGCTGACTCTCATTCACAACAGATATGGAAAGAATTCTAGACTCTGGGGTACAAATGCCTACTGATGACCCGTGGGCTAGATCCATATAAAGCCTGGTCATGGGCTCTTGGCTGCCACTATTCTGGCAATGGTGCTGCCTCTGGTCCATAATACCAAAAGACATAGGGGGTGACAGGAGGTGTCCTTCATCTCGTGCACCCCCAGGTATTGGCACTAACAGTAGTCACATCACCAACTCAGACGGTCCTCCAGGGATAATCCTGCCAATACACTCTAAGATTTTTTAAGAGTGTTGCTCACAATATCAATAAACATTTAAATTGGTATTTCCTCATGCTTTAATTGAAAAATCTCATTATGAATACTAGAAGTGGACGTTTTTTGCATAAATGAAACTTCTGCCACAGAATTCTTGACTTCATTCATTGATGGTCCCATGTAGTAGACAGATTTGCAGTTAACATTGAAAGAAATCTCATTTTAGGAACACAAAGACTATGACTTAAAGAGTTCAAGAGAAATCATAACTGAAAGCTTTGTTGTTCTGCTTTTTGCCCATAATACTCCAAATAATAATTGAACATGGCCAGAAGGATTATGATTCAAGTTCTCCTATGCACTCTAGTAAAATTTATATTTGTGGACATCATCAACAGAGCATAACAGTCACTAAGAGTCAGCGGAAGCAGATGCTCATTGGTTGTTTGAGGATGAGGCAGCATCATGAGTAATGAAGTTAAAAGCACTAAAAATAAAGTTACTAAAGAATAACAGAAAAAAGAAGATCTGAAATTGCTGCCTGAACAGCTTTAATTGACATCTATAGATAGATAGTCTTTCTCTGTGAAGACTTTCCCATAGGCCTCTTCATTGAATTCTTCACTTAACTCACAATCTGTCCACTATCCTGCTGCAAGGTCTTCTTCCACTGTTTACTATCTTAATAAATAGTATCACTATTTAGCCCTCTGCAAGAACAGAACATAGATATCATTCTTGACACTATTTAAAGTCCACTCCATTAATCCAATCCATCAAAATTCTTTTGTGGTTACTGCTTAGACAACTTCACTTTACTTCTAATACATACTTGAAAATCCCAGTTTCAGTCATTTCTCTCTTGCATTCCATTGCCTTCGGTTGATCTATCTGCATATATGCTGTTTCTACTTTGCAAATACATCCTCAGCATTTCTGCCAGAACAAAACTGTCAAAATATAAATCTAAATCTCCTTCTTTGCTTAAAACCTGCCAATCATTTTCTTCTGTCCTTTTGATAAGAGCAGATTCCTTTAGGGGAACCTGGGTGGTTCAGTCAGTTAAGCATCTACCTTCAGCTCAGGCCATGATTCCAAGATTGTGGGATTGAGCCCTGTGTTAGGCCTCTCAGTGCAGAGTCTGCTTTGCTGCTGCCCCAACTCCTGCTAATGCTCTCAGATAAATAAATAAAATCTTGAAAAACAAAGAAACAAGCAAACAAACAAGAACAGATTTATTTAAATGTCCTAAGAGGACTTACCTGCTCTGTTCCCTATCCACCATTTTGGCCTCTTTCCTACTATAGCTCCTCTAATTCTTTTTTTTTTTTTTTTTTAATTCATGACCTTATTTCATGATTTATGGTCATGATGTTTCCATGAATCAACCAAAATTGCTATTTTCTTCTTTTATCAAAATGTTTTGGCTGGAAGTAATGGACAACTCCAAATCAATTGCTTATTCAATGGAAATTTTTATATCCTGTCAAAGGATACTCAGGGTTAATGGCATCAAAGCCTCAGACTTTTCCAGTCTTTCTTCTCTCTCATTCTCACCTAATATGCCTCCTCCTGGATTATCATCTTTCAGGATTTATGGTAGATGCACCAACTATGGGAATCATATTTTTTGCACAATATCTAAAGATAGAAGTAGGTTTTATCTTTCTTGGGTCTCATTTCAAGATTCAGAAGTCCCTGAAGTGTCCTAGATAATTTACCCATATATGTAACTGGCTAAAAATTATGTTACATGTGTATGAGTGAAACATGAACATGGCAAGATGGGACACTGCAGGGCTTTCCTTGATATTTCCTATTAAATAAACCTCTATCTATTATAAGTTTCTGAAGTCTTTTCCTACATATCGTACTCATCATGGTATCCATCCTAATGTCACTTACAATACTTGAGAAATTATCAATGCATTTAGTTGTGTATGCCTCACACAGAATGAGATTCTTAATGACTAAAAAAAAGAACATGAATTTTATAGTTGGATATCTAAGTTTAAACTCAGTTTTATCACCTAATTGGAGAGAATGGTGACTTCAAGGATGGTGTGGTGAGGAGGTATACAAACCCACTGCCAAGTAAAACAAACAAGGCTGATTAAAATTATATAAGAAAAATTATTTAATTGTACTAAGGTTATACATCAAGTGAAGAAACAATTATTCAAGAAAATTTCCTAAAATTCTATAATAACAGAAAGTCTGTGACATATGAGCCATGCTTCGCAACACCTTCTCCCCCTAACTTACCTTGATGGAAGTTATATTTAGGGCATTTGTGGCCACAGGACAGGCTCTCCTTCCCTCAAGCTTTTAACCTTGAGCTTTTTACCTTGTCTAACTGGGCAAGGCAGGCTGCCAGCATTCTTTAACCCTTCTAACTTCAATTTGACGAGGTTAATTTCCTGGTATTTATGACCAACAGGCTTCCTTACTCAACCCAGTCCTTAACCATAAGATACAGACTTTACCCCATCTATGTATAGTGTATAGATGCTATAACCTACTTATGGAGTCTCTACTTTATGTTCAGCCTGTATGCAAGACAAGTCAAGGCCTTGCTTAGAGGCATGGCAAACCAAAACGGGGCCTCATTGCCTTTGCCCCATTTGGCTTGTAGGGTGGAAGTTCCATGGTAGGAGATGCAAGCAATAAAAATCAGAGATTACTACCTCACCCAATGTCAAGAGTAGTTGCTCAGAGATTTTGGCCAAAGATTTTGGCTCAGTGAGAGAGACAGCCCACAAGAAAAGAGATATCAATTTAAACAAAAAAAAAGAGTTCTTGTTAATTAAGAATAATGAGTTTAACCAAGTGGGCCATTGTTCTCACCTCCAGCTCAAGAGCAGCAACTCAGAGATTTTTCTCAGGAGAAAAAGACAGGCCATAATAAGAATATAGAACTCTGAAACCCTCCAAGAAAGAAATGACTTTATTTAGAACAGTGAGGGGAAATTTAAGCCTAGCAGTGTTCTTGAAAATAATAGGAGATTTTGATTGTAAGCAACTAAGAAAAAAATGGCAGTGTCATAAGATAAAAAGCTAAACTGTAAACAGGGCATTTATCAAAGAGAATCCTGGAAAGAGACAAGTAGGGTCTTTCTGAGGTCAGAAACAAACCTCAAAGACTACCCTCAAAAACTACTTCTGCAAAAGGGCAAATATTTAACTGAATCAACCTAGGGAGTAATTATTTTCCAAGGCATTGTCAAACCAGTAAAACGACCAACTGCTAATTAATAGAGCTAGGTGTAATACCAAATTAGACAGATAGCTTAGCAGAGAGATCAGAGAAATAGCCCTGCTAAAACCACTGTCATTTCAGGGTAAATGCATATGCCCAAGGCAGCACATTTTGAGATGCAAGACCAAATAATTCACTTAGCTAACTTGGTTGTAGAAACTGACAACCTGATTGTAAAATTCCTATGAAAATTCAAGAGACACAGAATAGTCAAAATAACCTTGAAAAGGAGAAGCAAAATTTGAAGATTTATGCTTCCCGATTTCAAAACTTACTACAATAGTACAGTAATCAAAACAGTGTGGTGCTGGCATAAGGTAAGTCATATAGATCAGTGAAACAGTATTGAGAGTCCAGAAATAAACTATCATAGTTACATAACACATATTCTTCTCAAGTGCACAAGGATAGATCATATGTTGGGCCACAAAACAAGTCTTAGCAAATTTAAGACTGAAATCCTATCAAGTGCTTTTTCTAGCCACAGTGGTATAAAGCTAGAAATAAATAACAATAGGAAAATTGGAAAATTCACAAGTATGTGAAAATTAAACAACACACTCCTAAGTAAATGAGTCAAAGAAGAAATCAAATAAAAAATCAGAAAGTAACTTAAGACAAATGAAAATAAAAACACAGCATAATAAAACGTATAGAATTAGCAAAAGTGCTTCTAAGAGGAACTTTATAGCAACGAATGTCTATATGAAAAAAAGAAGAAAGATCTCAATCTTACTTTACATTTCAAGACCTAGAGAAAGAAGAAAATACTAAGCATCAAAAATAATACTTATAAATTACCTAAAAGGTAAAAGATCTGTTATGCAAAAAATTCAAGACTGTTGAAATACATTAAAGAACACACACATGAATGGAAAGAGTTTCATGTTCATGCCATGTTCAGAGTTTATATTGTTAAAATATCCATACTTCCTAAAGCTCAACAGGTTTTTCAAAAATGAAAAAAAAAAAAACTAAAAATTCACATGGAACCACAAAATGCCCTAAATAATCAAAATAATCTTGAGCCAGAACCAAGCTAGAGGTATCATACTGCTTGGTTTCAAAACATATTACAAAGCTGTAGTATTCAAAACAGTATGGTATGGGCATAAAAACAGAACCATAAACCAATAATATAGAATAGAGATCCTAGAAATAAACACACACATATACAGTCAACTAATCTTTGACAGTTAAGAATTCACAGTGGAGAAAGGATAGTCTCTTCAGTAAATGTGTTGTGAAAATTGGATATCCATATACCAAAAAATGACATTTGGTCCTTTTTTTATACCACACACAAAAATCTACTCAAAATGGATTAAAGCATTAAACATATATCCTAAAACTTTAAAATTCCTAGAAGAAAATATGGAGAATAAGCTCCTTGACATTGGTCTTGGTTATAATTTTTTGGATATGGTACCAAAGCACAGGCAACATGAACAAAAATAAACAAATGGGATTACATCAACCTAAAAAGTTCCTCCTTAGGAACAACAAAATGAAAAAGCAAGCTACAGAATGAGAGATAATATTTGAAAACAACAAAATGAAAACAACAAAATGAAAAAGAAAACAACAAAATGAAAAAGCAAGCTACAGAATGAGAGATAATATTTGAAAACCATCCATCTGATAAGGGGTTATTGTCCAAGGTATATACAACTTGATAGGGGATATTGTCCAAGGTATATACAACATACAAATAACAAATTAAAAAATGGCAAAGGAATTGACTAATTTTTCCAAAGACATGTAAATGGCCAAAACACACACGAAAACTTACTCAACATCACTAATAATCAAGGAAATACGAGTCAAAGTCACAGTGAGTAGTTATGTGTCTATCAATAGACAGATGGATAAAGAAGAGTATATACAGAATGGAATATTACATGACCATAAAAAGGATGGAATCCTACCATTTTTGACAACATGGATGGACCTAGAGAGTTTCATGCAAAATGAAAGAAGTCAGATTCAGAAAGACAAATACCATATGATTTCACTCATTTGTGAAATCTAAAAAACAAATGAATACATAGACAAAAAATAGAATCAGATCTATAAATACAGAGAATAAACTGATGGTTGCCAGAGGGAAGAGGGCTAAAGGATTTGGGCAAAATAGATGAAGGAGAGTAGAAGATACAAGTTTTGAGTTATGGAATAAATAAGTCATGGGAACAAAAAGCATATCATAGGAAATATAGTTAGCGATATTGCAATAATGTACTGACAGATGGTAGCTGCACTTGTGAGCATAGCATAAATACAGAGAAGTCAAATCACTATATGATACACCTGAAACTAATGTAACATTGTGTGTCAACTATACTTAAATTTTAAAAAATGTTAAAAGATAATAAGATATCGCCTCACTCATGTTAACAAGAATAGTTAGTATGAAAAAGGCAGGAGATAATAAGTGCTGGCAAGGGTGTGAAGAAAAAGGAACTCTTGTACACTTTTGATGGAAATGGAAATGAGTATAGCCATTATGAAAAATAGTATGACAGGGATCCCTGGGTGGCACAGCGGTTTGGCGCCTGCCTTTGGCCCAGGGCACGATCCTGGAGACCTGGGATCGAATCCCACGTCGGGCTCCTGGTGCATGGAGCCTGCTTCTCCCTCTGCCTGTGTCTCTGCCTCTTTCTCTCTCTCTCTGTATGACTATCATAAATAAATAATACAAAAAAATTAAAAAAAAGAAAAATAGTATGACAGTTCCTTACAAAAATAAAAATAGAACTCCTGTGTGATCCACCAATCCTATTTGTGAGTATCCTTCTGTGTGTATATAAATACTCATATATATATATATATGAATACATATAAGCAAGTATATATATATATATATATATATATATATATATATGAGTATGTATGTGAAGTTAATATTTTGTCTACAGGGGCAGCCCAGTGGCGCAGCGGTTTAGCACTGCCTGCAGCCCAGGGCCTGATCCTGGAGACCCAGGATCGAGTCCCATGTCAAGTTCTCTGCATGGAGCCTGCTTCTCCCTCTGCCTGTGTCTCTGCCTCTGTGTGTGTGTGTGTGTCTCTATGAATAAATAAAAAATATACATTTTGTCTACATATGTATATGTGTATGTCTATATGTGTATACATATATGTATATACATATGAATTAGTATCTTAAAGACATACCTGCCTTCCCATGTTCATTGAAGCATTATTTGCAATAGCTAAGATATGGAACTAAAGAAAATGCCAACAAACAAATGAATAAAGAAATTTAGAGATTCAGTATAGATATAGATATGTATATGAATATGTGTATATTACTTATATAATGAATTCTATTAATATAGTAATAAGTATACATTTATATAATGGAATATTATCCAGCCTTTTGGAGAACATGAAATCCCACCTCTTGGAAAATGTAGATGAACTTGGAATACAGTGTGGAAATGAAATAAGCCAGACAGAAAGATAAATATTTCATGCTATCACATTTATGTCAAACCTTAAAATGTCAAAATCATAAAATCAGAGTAGAATGGTGATTGCCATGGGCTGGGTCACGGGGGAAATGGGAGACATTGACTAAAAGGTAAAAACTTTAGTTATAAGATGAACAGAATTTAGGTATATAATGTATAACATGATAATTACATTAAAATACTGTATACTTGACATTTGCTAAGAATAAATCTTAAGGGTTTTCACAGCGGGCACACACACACACACACAATTGGTAAGTATGTGAGATAATGATATGCTTATTAGCTTGATTGTGGTAATCATTACACAAGTTATACTTATATCAAAATACCATATTTTACATCTAAATATATATAAATTTTTGTCAATCCTGCCTCCATAAAACCAGAGAAAATTTAAAAACCAAACTAAAAAGAAATAAACTAAATGCATGCATGTCAAAAAAATTTAAAAAATAATGGGAGTTTAGTTTAATATAAAATGACATTTGGAATGAAGTTCAAGAACCAAAATCCTGGATAGTCCAAGATGGCAGAGGACTAGGAGACTTTAGTTTCATCTGGTTCTGGAATTCAACTAGATAGCCTATCAAATCATTCCGAACACTTGCAAACCCAACCAGAGATCTAAGAAAAGAATACCTGCCACTCTACAAATAGAAAAGTGACCACGTTCTGCAAGGTAGGAGAAGTGAATCTGAGGAGATGAAGTGTAGGAGAAAGGGAGCCTCCGGGTGCCAGCAAACAGAAAGTGATACAGCAGCAGAGCACAAAATCAGAACTTCTAGAAGTCTGCTCAGGTGAAGGTTGTCCATGCCTGAAAGGTGCTCAGATGATGGCAAAGTGGGGTGGAATTCTAGGTGGGACAGTGTGATCTCAAGAGTCCTGGGGTCACAGGAAGACAGGGGGTGCTGAGTGGACAGAGTTCCCAGGCATCGGAGCAGGGAAATCAGCTGCAATCAGCAAGCCCAGGAGTGGGCTCTCAGCTGGAGGTTGCCATATACCTGGAGCCACAGCACAGGCGGGTGACTGCTGTCTAAGCAGGGGTACAAAAAGCAGCAGAACCACAGGGAGACTCCCCTTCCTTCCTGAGAAGGGGTGCGGATGTGCACCCCAAGAGTGGGCAGGGTTTAGAGACTCAAAATGAGGTCAAGAGCCTGAGATAGAAATGCTCGGTCACAGGCTGTGTGAGCACAGAGTGTGGACCAAGATCTGGGAGACAGGAGTAATTGACTGCTTTTCCCTGAGAGTGTACTGAGGAGTGGGGCCCTGAGCTTTTAGCTCCATGGCTGGAGATTGGGAAGCCACCATTTTCATTCTTGTTCTCTAAAGCTGCATGGAAAGCCCTTAGGGAACCAAAGCCACATAGAACAATCTGGAACAACTTACTTAGCCCAGCCCCCTGCCAGGGGCAGTGCAATTCTGCCGGGAGCAGACAGGCCTCCCCAGAAGATATCTGGCTAAGACAAGTTTGCGGATCACACAGAACTGCAAAACTCCCAACAAGAGTCCAGGGCCGCATGGCTTCCCAGGGGAATTCCATCAAACACTTAAAGAAGAATTAATATCTACTCTTCTGAGGCTGTTTCAAAAAATAGAAATAGAAGGAAAACGTCCAAACTCTTTCTATGAGCCAACATTACCTTGATTCCCAAACCAAAGACCCCACCAAAAAGGAGAATTACAGACCAATATCCCTGATGAACATGGATGCAAGAATTTTCACCCAAAAAACTAGCCAATAGGATCCAACGGAACGTTAAAAGGATTATTCATCTTGACCAAGTGGAATTCATTCCCAGGCTGCAAGGATTGTTCAACATCCGCAAATCAATCAATTTGATACACTACATCAATAAAAGAAAGGATCAAAACCATATGATCCTCTCAAAAGATGCAGAAAGAGCATTTGAAAAAGTACAGCATCCTTTCTTGATAAAAACTCTCTGCGGTATAGGGATAAAGAGAACATAGCTCAATTTCATAAAAGCCATAGATTGAAAAGCCCACAGCAAATACCATTCTTAGTGGGGGAAAATAGAGCTTTTCCTCTAACAACAGGAACACTGCAGGAATGTCCACTATCGCCACTGTTATTCAACATAGTACTAGGAGTCTTACCCTCAGCAATCAGACAACAAAAAGGAATAGAAGGCATCTGAATCAGCAAAGAAGTAGTCAAACTCTCACTCTTTGCAGATGACATGATACTATAGGTGGAAAATCCAAGAGAATCCCCCCACCCAAAAAAAAAAATTGCTAGAACTCATACAGGAATTCAGTGAAGTGGCAGGATACAAAATTAATGCACAGAAATCAGTTGCATTTCTATACACTAGCAATGAGACAGAAGAAAGAGAGTTTAAGGAGTTGATCCCATTTACCATTAAACCAAAAACTATAAGATACCTAGGAATAAACCTAACCAAAGAAACAAAGGATCTGTACTCAGAAAACTATAGAATACTCACGAAAGAAATTGAGGAAGACACAAGAAATGAAAAAACGCTCCATGCTCATGGATCATCAGAAGAACAAATGCTGTTAATATATCTATGTTACCTAGAGCAATCTATAAATTCAATGCAATCCCTCTCAAAATACCATCAGCAAAAAAAAAAAAAAAAAAAAAAAAAGAAAAAGAAAAAAAAGAAAAAAAATGCCATCAGCATTTTTCACAGAGCTGGAACAAATAATCCTAAAGTGTATATGGAGCAAGAAAAGACCCCGAATAGCCAAAAGGAATGTTGAAAAAGAAAACCAGAGCTGGTGGCATCACAATTCAGACTTCAAGCTATCACAAAGCTATAATCATCAAGACAGTATGGCAGTATGGTACTGGCACAAAAACAGACACAAAGATCAATGGAAGAGAATAGAGAGTCCAGAAATGGACCCTCAAATTTATAGTCAATTAATCTTTGACAAAGCAGGAGAGAATATACAATGGAAAAAAGCCAGTCTCTTCAACAAATAGTTTAGGGAAAATTGGACAGCCACTTGCAGAAGAATGAAGCTGGACCATTTCCTTACACCATACACAAAAATAGACTCCAAATGGATGAAAGACCTAAATGTGAGACAGGAATCCATCAAAATCCTAGAGGAGAACACAGGCAGCATCAACCCCAGCTGTAGCAACTTCTTGCTAGACACATCTCCAAAGGAAAGGCAAACAAAGGCAAAAATGAACTGTTGGGACTTATCGAGATAAGTTTCCTTTTATACAGCAAAGGAAAACCAAAGACAACCGACAGAATGGAAAAAAATATTTACAAATGTATTATCAGATAAAGGGCTGGTATCTAAGGTCTATAAAGAATTTACCAAACTCAACACCCAAAGAACAAATAATCCAATCAAGAAATGGGCAGAAGACATGAACAGATATTTCTCCAAAGAAAACACAAATGGCCACAGACACATGAAAAACTGCTCCACATCACTTGGCATCAAGGAAACACATATCAAAACCACAATGAGATACCACCTCACACCAGTCAGAATGGCTAAAATTAATGTGAGGAAATGACAGATGTTGACGGGGATGCAGAGAAGGGGAACCCTCTTACACTATTAGTGGGAATGCAAGCTGGTGCAGCCACTCTGGAAATCAGAATGGAGGTCCCTCAAAAGGTTGAAAACCGAGCTACCCTATGACTCAGCAATTGCACTTCTAGGTATATACCCCAAAGATACAAAGGTAGTGATCCAAAGGGGCACCTGCACCCCAGTGTTTATAGCAGCAATGTCTACAATGGCTAAACTGTGGAAAGATCCAAGATGTCACTGACAGATGAATGGATAAAGAAGATGATACACACACACACAGACACACACACACATAAATACTATTCAGCCACCTAAAAAAAAAGACCCAAAATCCTTTCTGCCCTATCTCACTACTTCCTCTGTGGTTCCTAAGGTAACCATAGTAGATGGAAAACAAGATTATGATGACCAAATATCTCTTGTAAATGTGTGGCCTAAACTGAAGGTCTTAGAAGGACTTTCTACCCTCTAATAAGCCCAAATTAAAATCTTACCATGAGTCATCCTCCAGAGAGAAGCAAGGAGCAGGCCGCAGCTGGGTGTAAGTGGAGGCAGAGAAGACCAGATGTCTGGCATTGTCCTTATGGATTCAGGAACCACAATGAACATTTTAGCACATAGTGATCCCACCCACTAATACATGTACAGTCCCTCCTCTTAGGCCAGAGCAAGCAGGGTGGCATAAGATGGGAGTGGAGTCCTCCTCCCTTCTAAAATGAAAATATGACCTTGTTTTGTGATGCCAGGCTTGGGGACATCTGGGCCACATAAACAGATACATATTTATTTGTATGCTTTATTTGCTTTTATTGCTTTCTTTTATTCATGTTCACACCCTTTAATTTTGGAACCAGTAAGTACTGTGGTTAACAGTATGTGCTTTTAAGAGAGTCCTGAATTCAAATCCTAATACTCCCATATATTTGCCATATGAGCCTGGTCATGAGCTAAACTTCTAAAAGCCACAGTTTTTCCTCTATCAGCAAAACAGTGCTAATTCTTAGTATGATATGGTAATGTTGTGGTGATTAATTATCATGACATAAGGTGCTTATCACAACATTTGGCACAAGAGTTCTCAGTATGTTTAATAAATATTCAGAGAGAAATAAAATGAACTCTTTGCCACTGTGAACTCACTTCCCACTGGTTAGCCCAACATACAAATTGTTCTAGTGCAAAAAAATTAAAATAAAATAAATTGTTCTAGTGAAAGACAGAAGATGCCATGTGCTACGGAAGACCTTTACATAAATTTTAAAACAGGACAGAGGGAGTAATTCTTAAAAGGAAGGAAGTAGAAAAGTTGTAAATGCGTTTATTTGGAAGAAGTAGAAGGTGCCTGAGACAAAAGTAGGTGATAGGCTGGAAACTTAGTTTATTTATTTATTTTTTAAAGATTTTATTTATTTATTCGTGAGAGACACAAAGAGAGAGAGGCAGAGACACAGGCAGAGGGAGAAGAAACAGGCTCCATGCAGACAGTCCAATGCAGGACTTGATCCGGGGACTCTGGGATCACCCCCTGAGCCAACGGCAGACCCTCAACCGCTGAGCCACCCATCAGGCATCCCTGGAACTTAGTTTAGAACATAACCAAACATTATACAAGCAGTTTATATGTTGTTGGTATGGTAAATGGCTATTTGAGGAAAAAAATACTCCTGAGATCACATTGTTTTATAATACTTAATCTAATAGACAGCAATACATTCCTTGCATTAAACTGTTGGTAAAAATATGACCTTAGGAACCTGAGAATTTAGTTTCATCTGTCAGTGTACTATATAAATATATTAAAAATATATATTTAATAGTACATGCTCTGCCTATAAACAATACAGTTCTAAGAAACAAGTGACGTTATAACTCACAGACTATAAAGTGTAATACAGAGTAGATATTTTATGATGATTTGCTCTAATAGTAGAAGGATACGCATGATTCTATATTAGTGTGATGCTCTTAAAGGGAAATTTCATTCAAGGTAGATGAGCAAAGTTGAGAAGAGAATTAGGTTTTGTTAGTAACAATTCATATGATGTTATTTTCATGTTGTCTCTATTTACGTTGTTGCTATAATCTGTTTTCAAGTTGCGAAGGCCAATGAGGGAAAAATGTATGGGAGGTGGTGAAATCTGATCTCATCTGATTTATCTTCCAACTCTAGGAGTCAGGTACTTTCAATCAGATTGGAGATAAATATCTGAACTTGTGACCCTGGGTTTAAATGAATCAAATATTTTACGATGTAAACATAAGACAGATGCTTATTTTATAACTAGGCCAGATGCTTACTGAATAATAGTCCCACACATTTGATAATTAAGCACTCATTTTTTTCTCCGATTTAAAGATACATAACATGTCCAATAATAATGAATTAATTTTAACAAAGCCAATGTAAATAATATAGATTTTTAAATGAAATATATTTCTTTTTGTCTTTTTTTTGTCCTTTTGTACTTAAATAAAATGTATGTTGCCAGTTTTCCCCACTTACACTAATGCTCATCTAAGAAGAGAGGTAATAAGGAAAATAATAAACAGAATATTTGAATGTGTCCAGCTCACAGTTGTTAACAGGCTAGACAGAAGCAGGTCAACTTTTAAATGTTCCACAGTATTAATGGAATGTATTTTTTAACTGATTCCAGCTGTAATTTTCAGGGCTTAGGTTGAGAAATCCTATGGCATTTTGTAGGGCATATATTCATTTACAGTATCCCCCTTTCCTGCTGCTGTAAGTACAAGGCATTTGTTAAACAAATATCAGACTACCTCTTTTTCTGACCCAATTCTCATTTAGTGTGGAACACAGGTATTCCTGTGGGCATGTAGTCATCTGGAAAAAGTAGCTGGAATAAAGTAGAAGGAGAAGCATGATGGAAATTATATTCAATGATTTTCCTACTGTGTTTTTAGATATTAAAAGTTACCATTGTGTTAATCTATAGTTATAAGGAAAATTGCATATACATAATTTCCCTAGCATAATAACACTTAATATGTTCCCTGGGTCCACTTTCCATCTCCTATAGATAGTTCCATATTTTAGCCAGGGATATCTTGTCCATTTTATTTTTGTATATATACTAATAAAAATGACATTTGTGCCACAAATTGAATCTATTCTGTTTAGTGTATTCTTCCAAGTAGACAGAAATTCTATTTTTAAAACCAAGGAAAGCAATTTATAGAACTGCTAAGAACAAGTAATCTAAATATTGCTTTTCATTTAATTTGCTAAGTGGGCTTCTATTAAGTAAATCCCATAACTATTATTCTTTATTCATTTCCATTGCATTCAGTTTTCTAGTTGCATTAAATTTGTAAGGAAGCAATTATGAAAATATGCCATGATTATTACAAGTGATATCAGCAGTATTAAGGGAAAAGTCATTTTTTCATGCATGCATTTCTTCAAAATTGAGTTTTTGTTTGTGTTGTAGTTTGTGGCATAGGTATCAGATTCAGAGGGAAAAAAAAAATCCCATTGCCTTCAAGAAACACACTGTCACTTAGAGACAAACAAACACATTATTAAGATCAAACTCAGGGCTGCCTCAGTGGCTCAGTCAGTTAAGCATCTACTCTTGATTTGGCATAGGTCATGATCTCAGGGTCATGAGATCAAGCCCCAGGGCAGACTCCAAGCTGAAGGTGGAACCTGCTTGGGATTCTCTGTCTCCCTTTCCCTCTGCTCCTCCCACTAACGCTTGCATACTCTCTCTTTTTCTCTTAAAAAAAAAAAAAAATCAAACTCCTTAAATGTCGATGAACCCTGACGCAGAAGGCAGGATTATGGAAACCATGCACAGGTCCCCACTGCACAGAGGTTTTCAGAATAAGAAGCAATTAGCAGCTATCCAGGGAATTGCATTAGGTTCTTAACATCAAAGTTGTGACACCACTTTTGTAGTCTTAAATTTAGGTGCCTGAAGAATCACTTGGGGAGCTTAAAAAACAAAACAAAATGAAACCAAACCAAAAGCAAAACCAGAAACAATTTGTGCATGACTTCTAACCCCAAGAGAGTCCAGTTGTTCTGGCTAGAGTAGGTCCAGGTATTGCAAATTCTTTCAAACGTCTCCAGATGAGTATAATTTGCACTGAGGATTGAGAAGCACTGTCTATCAAATCAAAATAGAAAAAAAATTATCTTATTTTTGCACTTTTTGACTTATTTTTGAGTTGGTAATATAAAGTATTTTTAGATTCAGATGCTTATGTTGATTGTAAGAATTAATTTGTCAACAAGACCTGCTTAGCTGTGTTTTTTTTTTTCCCCTACGTTTCTTGTCAAGCTGGATTTGTGTAGAGACTTACAACTGGATCTTATGTCAGCCTTTAGGAAATAATGCTTGGTTATGAGCCAATAAGATAATTCCACTATTTGGGAAAATGGTACTAGTGCAATTGTTTTTGTTCCTTCAATTTTAATGGTGATTTTTCAAAAGTTTCTTAAATTTTTTTCAAGCTAACTCAAACTGGAATTTTATTTTAAATGCGTTGAGATTGAAATGATTTGCAGAAAATATGTGCCTTTGTTAAGCCAATATCCAGTGAATGCTACATGCATACAATTTCTACAACCTTACATATACCTATAGTAGCATGCTTAGTGGAAATAATACATTTATATGTTTCTGTTCTTCTGATATTAGAGAGTTAAGACCATAAATGTCAACAACACTAGTGATTTTCTATCTTTCACATTTCACTTTTTCATAATATTCTATCAAATAATAAAGATTCCAAAGTATTACAAACACAATAAAATAAGTGTATAGATATAACTTTGACAATTAGCATGTGTTTAAAACTTTTTTGTGGAAAATTTAGAAATACCACATATTGATTTCTTTTTTTTCTTTTTTAAAAAAATATTTATTTATTTATTCATGAGAGACAGAGAGAGAGGCAGAGACATAGGCAGAGGGAGAAGCAGGCCTCCCACAGGGAGCCCAATGTGGTACTTGATCCTGGATCCCATGAGCACAAGGCAGACACTCAACCGCTGAGCCACCCAGGTGTCCCCCTATATTGATTTCATTTAAATATTCACAAAGCCTCATTTATGATATAATTTATACTAAATATGGTTAGTATAAATAACTGTAATATAAGAATAAAAGGGAACTCTGATTTGAAACAACTGACCTTTTTTGTACCATCAGCTCTTAAATCCTTCAGCAAAATAAAGTGGGAAAGAGCACTTTAATGTATATTTCTGGGGCATTTGGGTGGCTTAGTTAGTTAAGTGGCTGTCTTTTGATTTCAGCTCAGATCATGATCTCAAGGTCCTGGTCCTCTCTCTCAGATAAATCAATAGGGGATTCCTGGGTGGCTCAGTGGTTTAGCACCTGCCTTCAGCCCAGGGCATGATCCTGGAGTCCTGGGATCGAGTCCCATATTGGGCTCCTTGCATGAGGCCTGCTTCTCCCTCTGCCTTGTGTCTCTGCCTCTTTTTCTCTCTGTGTGCCTCTCATGAATAAATAAATAAAATCTTTAAAAATAAATCAATAAATCTTTAAAAAATCAATGTACATTTCAAATAACCCACATACATGGCAATAGTTACATTTATACATAAATACATGTAAATATAATTGTTTATGTACTATCTATATGTTATTAGTGAAGGGTGGTTTTGAATTGCAGAATGTTGAGATGAAATATTTGCGGCAGATTATTTTATCATCTGGATATAGAAAGCTTTGGAACATGAAAAAGGATTGGTAATAAGCATGATACTAAAAGAGACTCTTGTAGTCATGCTATTTTGAAATGGGCTATTGGTAACAATAATGATACTCTGCAGGCTGAGAAGTTAAATGCATAGAGAAGACACAAAACCATTAGTCACACTTATTGAATATTCACATTGTGAATATTTTACACACATTTTACTGAATTTTGAGCCTTTCAAGCTTTGAAAAATGAAGTACTTTATTATTATTATTATTATTATTATTATTATTATATTTCTACTTTTTATAACCAGTTATTGTCAAATGCTCCCGATCTCCTTTGTCTCAGATTCACACTTCAGTTTTTGTTGTATGACCTTCTCACCTTCTATCCCTAACACTGAGAAGCTGTAATACACATAGCTGGTGTCCTGCAACTCCAGCCTTTCTGTTCCAAAGACTTCCTCATCTAGGTGCTTAAATTATTTTCCTCAAATACTTTGTTCTCCTCATGACCTCTTATATCAGAGTTATCCCCATCCTCCTATTGGAGGATAGTTGTCAAATTACATAAATTTCTGATTAGCTAATAAACATATATGCCTTTATTTTCGGGACACTGTGTTTGGAAGTGAATGGAGACTGGAATGAGATAGAATTTCTCCTGGCCTCAACATGGTAAATATAGATGATTTAAGTGATAATTCAAATTTCACTGACTGGTTCTCTTATCCATTAGAAGAACTTCTAATCCTGATCCTCAAATTCGCTAATCTCTAAGAAATCTCTTGTCTTTACTGTGTGTTTATGATGCTTTGCCCATAAGCCCATCCGAATAGTCTAAGGTGTGCACTAGTGATGTCCCACTCTTTCCTGCAAGGCACTGAGGTTTCTGCCTCACCAGTTCTCTCTTCATGACCATGCAGTGTAGGGGCTGGTAGCACAATCAAGGTGGAGAGTCTTTTTCCTTACTTTGCTTTTGTTAGAAAAGTCCCAAATAAGTGTTGTAATGATTTGCCAAAGTTACCAATAATCTCAATTACTCTTGCTGCCTCTGCATACTTATTAACAGCTATCTCTTTTACTCTCAAGTAGCAGACTGGGGGCAAGTAGTTGTATGGATCATGTGGTCCCTAAGTCAGTGGGGCTTTCTGTCTCTCTGATCCCCAACTTCTCCCCCCAACCCCAGCCTGGCCCTGGCAAAATCTCTCTGTAGTTCTTTAAAAGAAATTCAAATATTTCAAACCAAAGAGAAAGAGGCTTAGAAAAAAATTCCAGTTTCAGCATTTATAACATTAGCCTGCCCTTGGGAGAAAACTACACCTTTCTTCTTGGGTTTTTCACATTTTATTTCACTTAGATTTGTTCTTTCTAAGAAGGTCCTTCAGTGTCATATGAAAAAAAGACTTCTGGCAGGTCCATCATCTTAGCCATTCCCTAGATATGTATAAATTACACTCAAGCAGCCCCTCTCTACCTTCTGAACACCACACGGCCATTCCTCTATAAATCCAAACCTCATCCAGCTCTTGCCAGTGCTCCAGCCCATGTATGTAATGCTCCCTCTGTATTGTTCACTGCTTTTTAAGTTCCATATGCAATCTCTTCCCAAGCCAAATTAATTTACTTACCCTACACTCGTTGGTTTCCCAATCTGAGTACATATCCATTAATTCAACTAGTGCCTACTTAGTGTTTAAAATATCAAAGGGACCAGGTTAGATGACATCTTTCAACTCCTTACCAACTGAACCTCAGGTTTTAAGGTCATGACATCTAATGGTTTGTTACACTTGACAATGGCTCCAGCCCCAGGTCTTGCATCTCAAATTGTTGATCAATTTATGTAACATAACTTATCATAAACATTGACTAGTGATATGTTTTCAATGTTCTCAACTTTTCAGATGTTATTGTAAATTATGAGAAGTATAATATGTACGAATTTACTTATATTATCTCATAGTGCCAAATAAAGTGTTCATCTCAAATACACTTAATAACCATTATTGACAAAGTTCAAATTACATTTATTTCAAGTAAGCTAATAGACATATGTATTCCTTTTCTTTAATGTCATTCTAGTCAGTGTACTCTACCCAAAACTGCATGAAATACTGGCTAGTGCTAGGGCTGGTTTGGAAATATACTGATTAGCTTGGAACATCTTGTAGTGCCAGGAGGGAAGGGATATTCAAACAAACAAAATAGAAACATACACACCAGGTATACCAAGATATGGTATATGGTATGATAAAGGGACATAGTAGCCAAGGAAAAGAGTTCTCACTAGCCAAAGCTAGAATAATTTAAGCAATAAAATAAGTGTTATCAGATTATAAAATAAGTATAAAATAATATCCATGGGTCCAAACTGATAGTTACCTCATTTTCTTGTGCTTTGCTTACATGAGCTTCAGAGATATTGCATTTTTTACAAATTGAGACATATGGCAGCCCTGTGTCAGCAAGTCTGTCAGTGCCAAAATCTTTAGCTCACTCCCTGGCTCTGGGTCACATTTTGTTATTTTTCAATATATTTAAAACTTTTCATTATTATTATATTTTTATGGTGATCTGTAATCAGTGATCTTTGATGTTACTATTTTAACAGTTCCAGGATGCCACAAACTGCACCCACCTAAGACAGTGAATTTAATCGAAAAATGTTCTGTGTGTTTGGAGTGCACCACCAACCCATCATTGACCCATCTCTCTCCTTCTCCTCAACACAGTATTGAACTTACATCAGTTAATAACCCTCGAATAACCATTGTATTCAAGTGAAAGGAAGAGTCCTATGGCTCTTCAAATCACAGGCTACATAGGGTTATGCTTAGTGAAGAAGGCAGATCACAAGCTGAGATAGCCCAAAAGCCTGTCCGCATGTGCCAAATAGCTAGCCAATCTTTGAGTGCAAAGGAAAAGCTCCTGAAGAAAATTAAAAGTGCTACTCAGTGAGCACACCAGAGATAAGACAGAAGAAAAGCCTTAAGATGAGATGAGAGAGTTTTAGTGGTGTGGATGGAAGCTCAAATGAGCCACAACATTCCCTTAAGTCAAAGCCTCATCCAGAGCAAGGCCCTAACTCTCTTCAGTTCTCTGAAGGCTGAGAGATGGGAGGAAGCTGCAGAAGAAAAGTAGGAAGCTAGCAGAGGTTGGTTTATGAGGCTTAAGGAGAAAAGATACCTCCATAAGAGTGCACGGTGAAGAGCAAGTGCTGCTGTAGAGGCAGCAGCAAGTTATCCAGGAGAGCTCGCTAAGGTCATGAATGAAGGTGGCTATACTACATCAGAGATTTTCTATGTAGATGAACAACCTTCTACTGGAAGAAGATACCACCGAAGTCTTTCATAGCTCGAGAGGAGAAGCCAATGCCTGGCTTCGGGCTTCACAGGAGGGCTGACTCTCTCCTTAGGGGTGAATGCAGCTGGTGACAAGAAGTTGGAGCCAGGGCTCATCGATCATGCTGAAAATCCTAGAGCTCTTAAGAATGGCACTAAATCTACTCCGCCTTTGCTCCATAAGTGGAACAACAAAGATTGGATGACAGCACATCTGTTCACAACATGGTTTACAGAATTGGTGAAGCCCACTGTTGAGACCTACTGCTCAGAAAACAAAACAAAACAAAATGAAACAAAACAAAACAAAATATCCTTTCAAAATACGACTGCTCATTGACAATACACCTAGTCCCCCAAGAGCTCAGGTGGAAGTATACCCTGAGATTAATGTTGTTGTCATGCCTGCTAACACAACATCCATTCCATAGCCCATGGATCAAAGGGTAATTTAGACTTTACATCTTAGTATTGAAGAAATACATTTTGTAAGGCTATAACTGCCATAGATGGTGATTCCTCTGATGGACCAGGGAAGGGAAATGGAAAGCCTTCTGCAAAGGAATCACCATTCTAGATGCCATTGAGAACCTTTGTGATTCATGGGAGGAGGTCAAAATATCAACCTCTGCAGGAGTTTGGAAGAAGTTGATTCCCACCCTCATGGATGACTTTTCAGGGTTCAAGACCTCATGGAGGAGGTCACTGCAGATGTGGTGGACATAGCATGAGAACTAGATACAAAGTGGAGCCTAATGATGGGACTGACTAATGATGGGACTGACTTCTTGCAACCTCATGCTAAAACCTGAGAGGATAAGGAGTTATTTCTTAGGGATGAGCAAAGAAAGTGGTTTCTTGAGGTGCAGCCTCCTCTTTGTGCAGATGCTGTGATGATTGCTGGAATGACAACAAAGGATGAGATGATTACATAAATTTAGTGGTGAAACAGTGGTGGGATTTGAGAGGATTGACTCTTAGTTTGAACAAAGTTCTTCTGTGCGTAAAATGCTGTCAAACAGCATTGCAGGCTACAGAGCAATCTTTCCTGACAGGAAGAGTTAATCAGTGTGGCAAACTTCTTTGTTATCTTCTTTTCAGAAATTCCCACAGCCACCCCACGTTTAGCAACCACCACCCTGATCAGTCAGTAGCCGTCAATGTCCAGGCAAGACCCCCACCAGCAGAAGATTACCACTTGCTAAAGCTCAGATGGTGGACAGCATTTCTGAGCAATAAAGCAGTTTTTAATTAAAGTGTGTATGGTTTTTTTTAGACATAATGCTATTGCTTACTGAATAGACTATAATATAGCACAAACATATCTTTTACATTCACTGAGAAACCAAAGAATTTATTTGATTCCCTTTATTGAGATATACACTTTACTATAGTGTATGGAACCAAGCCTGCAATATCTCTAATGTATGCCTGTAAATAGTTGAATAAACAAAGTCAATAAACCAAGAAAGAAATAAAAGTAAATTTCCCATGAATATATATTGCAAATATATTTTATAAATAGTACTCTCTAAAATTATTTAGTATTCTCCAGGGAAACAAAGCCAATAAAATGTGTGTGTGTGTGTATACACACACACACACACACACACACACACACATATATATATATAGAGAGAGAGAGAGAGAGAGAGAGAGATTGATTTTATAAAATTGACTCCTATCATGATTGTGGAGTCTTGGTAATGAACAAAGTTGCCTGGGTGGCTGGCAGATTGAAGACTCAGAGAAGAGTTTCAGTTTTAGTCCAAAGATAGTCTGCTTGCAGAATTCCTTTTTGTTTAGGGATATGCGCCTTTTTCATGAAGGTCTCATTTGATAGGATGAGCCCACCCACATTTTGGAGGACAATCTGCTTTACTGAAAGCCCATGAATTAAATATTAACCCCATCAAAAAAGAGCCCCACAAAAACATCCAGAAGAAATTTGGCAAATATCTGAACACTGTAGCCTATCCAGGTTGATGCATAAAATTAACTATCACACTCCTCAGGAGATCAAGGATAACTTTCCGTCCTTTAAATGTGGGTGGTACATATGAACTTCCTTCCAATGAGTACAGTTTGGAAAGAGAGGGGAAAGAATAACTTTATGGTGGAAAAACTTGAAAAACACTACCTGTCAGGTGATCAAGGTCAATATTACCAACATAAAAGGTGCTGATGCAGGTACTATCAACATAATGTGATAACTCTGGCACTTTCCTCTGTGGCCTTCCTCTCCAAAATCCAAAACTCCAGGTTAGTCACAAGAGAAACATCAGACAAACTGAATGATGAACGTTCTACAAAATAGTTTATCAATACTCTTTAAAACTGCCAAAGTTGGGACGCCTGGGTGGCTCAGTGGTTAAGCGCTTCTGTCTTTGGCTCAGGGTGTGATCCTGGAGTACCAGGATCGAGCCACACATCGGGGCTCTCTGCATGGAGTCTCCCTCTATCTCTGTCTCTCTCTCTGTCTCTCATGAATAAATAAGTAAGATTTTTACAAAAAAAAATAAAATAAAACTTCCAAAGTCCTCAAAAAACAGGGAAGATCTTAGAAACTGTCACAGTCTAGAGAGGCATAAAGAGATATGATGACTAAATGTATTGCGATACCCTGAGTGGGATTCAGATACAGAAAAGGGACATTAGGTAAAAAGTAAGAAATCTGAATAAAGTATGAGATTTTTTTTTATTTATGATAGTCACACACAGAGACAGAGAGAGAGAGAGAGAGAGGCAGAGACATAGGCAGAGGGAGAAGCAGGCTCCATGCACCAGGAGCCCGACGTGGGATTCGATCCCGGGTCTCCAGGATCACGCCCTGGGCCAAAGGCAGGCGCTAAACCGCTGCACCACCCAGGGATCCCAAGTATGAGCTTTTTAAGGAATAATTTAACAATATTGATACATCTGTTGTGGCAAATATACCATATTAATAATTTAATATGTTAACAAAAGAAATTGAGTGTGGATTATAAGAGATTCTCTCTACTGTCTACAAAATTTCTATAAATCTTAACATGTCTTAAATAAAATATTTATTACTCAAAAAGAACTTAAACAAAAAAAAAGTACATGGATTTTTACATCAGACAGACCTTTAAACAAGAAAGCCTAAACACTCATAATTTTCTTTTTCTCACTTCACAAGTCTGTAGAGAAAATAACTTTAATAAATAAATATGTAGAGTCACTAACAAATTGTCTGGCATACAATATGAACTCCATAACGTTAATTTCCTCACTCTGCTCAGAACTCTCCAACAAAAGGTGTTAGGCTTATTATTATTGTTATTTTAAGTCAGCATGCCAACAATTCATTGCAAAACAATAGGTGATTTGATTCATTCAGAAAATTAATTTTGTTCAATCCTACAGCACTATTGTACATACTTATGTAAAAGATCTCCGTTAAACATATATAATCACTAGTGGGAGGGAAGCAATAAAATTCTCCATGGAGAGTACAGATTTTCAATGCAGGTAATCAATATTCTTGGAACATCCTCAAAAGAAAAGACTAAAAGGAAAAGAAATCAAATAACCTACTGCTGGCAGCATATGATGCTATACACTTAAACTGATGTATGTTGAATCTGGCAGTCTCTATGGCGTTTAGCAGATAAATCTCTTTACCAGAACTCTCCGGCCAGCTAAAATGTACAGCAGACACATTTAATCCAGACTGCTTCGATGGAGGAAACTCTGTTGGTGGTCAGAGACACCAAAGATCCAGGTATAGGAAATTCTGAATTAGGCAGTCTCCAGTTTAATTCTCCCTTACACTGCTGCCCTGCACCCCACACCCAGACACACATGATCACATTTTCTCTCAACCTCTCTCTCTCTCTCAGAGAATCCATGTCTAACATTTTGGATTTAAGGTTGATTAGACTATACCCACACTCATAAATTTAAAAACAAACATAGATTAATTGTATGTCTAAGCCAGTAGTGGTCTTACCTTTCAGATCGATGGTCGTGAATTCAAATAATTCACTTTGGGGAAATCTAAAAGTTTATTTGCTCACATGCTGGGCAGTGTGAAGCCCTATATACAGCCGGAGTCAGTGACTATGCTGCAAGCCATTAAATACTCCATGGTTTTTGTTAAAGGCAATTATTTTCAACTCTGTGCCATGTGGCTCATCCCCACAATCCACTGGATGGTTGAAATCATGTGTAAGTAGAGAAGTTTGTGTATATATAATACATACATGCACAAATAAAATCTTACATGCCTTTAAGCAGTACAGAAATCCTAAAAAAAACAAAACAAAACAAAACATCAAAACAAAACACACACAACCTTTAAGAAGGAATAAATAAAAGAATTAGGTGAAACATACGTGGATGTTTTTACATTTCAGTATCTTCATTCCTGGTTTTGCATCAGAAGATCTTAATAACATGATATATTTAAAAAATATTTTCCAAAATCAGAAGATAATTTTTATATAACCCAGCTTGACCTACTTCAAGGCAGTCAATTTTAAAATATATTAAGTATTTTTTTGAAAAGCCATATTGAACATTGTCAGTTTAGTACTTATATGCTATCTGTATTTAAATGCATATCCAAACTTACATCATTTGCCATTGGTATATAAATATAACGAATACACAAATCTTAAATTAATAAAATACTTTCTATTTTACAAAGACATTTGCAACCACCAACTCACTCATTTGTTTCTCTCCAAACCCTGTGAATTAAGTAAAAATAGGCAATATGGATTTGTACTTTATAAACCAATACAACATGTGCTTCTAGAGTTCCTACTATGTTCCAAAAACTCTTAAGGGTTTTCAAAGCATTAAATCTTTAATCTTCCCACAATTCCATGAGATAGTGTATTATCATTATCTTCATCATAAATGAGTAAAGTGAGAAATTTAGAGTTTAAACATTTCATACAAAGTCGTTCAGATAATAACCACAAGATCTGAGTTGCAACTCCCAGCAGTGTGGTTCCAAAGTTTGAGCCTGAATACTTATGTTATATTGTCTTTTTAGGATAAGGTATAAAAAACAATCAACCAATGAAACAAACAAGCACAAAACAATGGTACTGAATAAGTTGCTTAAACTCACAAAGTAAATAGTGATGTTTTTTAAGATTTTGTGAAACTTAAAGGTAAAAGGTATATTGTTTGACTTCTGACAAGTTTGGTTCAAATCCAACCCCTACCGTTTAAAAAATATTATTTAACTTCTCTGAACTTCATTCCTTATCTTCAAAATAAGGGTTCCGATACCTATTTAATAGAATTATTTCAATTTATAGCTCCGCCCCTCTCTCTGTGTTTCTCATGAGTAAATAAATAAAATCTTTAACAAAACATAATCAATTGAGGAAATAGAAATTTTTTATGGAGAGAAGAGCATTTGGTTAGGCTTTATAAAGATAGATAAGACTTGGACAAAAATTCAAGGCTGAGTTGAAAAAAGTGTAGAGTGGAATTGTAGGGTGCACATTCATAATGTTTGGTCACTGTAGGAAAGGCATGGAGATGAAACACAAAATATAATGGTAGTTAGCATTTGTTAAATGCATTCTATCCCATGAAATATCTCAAACTCTTGTTCAGTATCCTAATAAAGTAGCCATCATTATTTTTAGTAACTTATAATTAAGAACATTGGAATTAGAAGTAGAAAAAGTGCTAAATACTGTAGTAGACTTTGTCAGTGCCCCACCTATATCATCTTGGCCTGTGTGGAGGTGGCTTACAGACAATTCTCATAGTTCTGGAGTCTTCCTGCATTTCTCTGCATAAAGGTGTTCTTTGCTGTAAGATGTGCTTGGCTCACTCTGGAGCAATGTTAATCAGGAGACAGTAAGTGTTGGCACAATTCAGAAGCATGTTCCACAAAATCTCGTAGAAGATCTCTATTGAAATTAAGCTCCAGTTACCTATAAGTATGACCTAGCCACAGACACACCTTTTCTCATTTTTTCCCCCTCCTATGTTCCATTTTCCCATTCTCTTAGAATGCTTCCTGAGTTTACCTTCCAAATGAACTACCTTGGATTCTAACTTCAGGTTCTGCTTTAGGAGTAACCCAGTGTAAGTCATTTGGCATCCAGAATGTACCTAGGGATTATATCTTTAGACTAGAATTCTGGAATTTGACTGCTTGTTACTCAGATGACCATGAGGATCATCATGTAGATAGAAAGTGGGACAGTGATAATTCTGATTTCTTGCAGTATCACAATAATATTTAGATTTTCATCTATGGTGAATTTTAACAATACATAAATAGAGAAGCACAAACTCTTGAAAACTATTGAAGGAATACAATTATAGGGATTGTAGTGTTGGCTGGTTTTTGTTAAATGCTATAGGAACCATTAAGAAAGAGGAAGACACTCAAGTCACCTAACTTCAGCTCAGATACTCTGGGAAAGCTAGAATGTTTCCATGGAAATATTTAGATATTATCATCTCATATTCAGAAGGCAGATTATGTTAAAACTCAGGAATAAGAATGCTCCCAAATGTGGATTTTCAAAGGAAAATTAATTCACAGCTTCAGCAAGCTCTGATGTTAAGGTCAGGGACCATGCAGGGATAGAGAGACCTTGAAAGCTCTCTGTGTCATTTGAATGGACTTGCCTGAAAAACTGGATTCCCTAGGTTCTCCTTGTCTTTTGCTAGTGGAGACCACCAGCTTCTCATTTCCTGAGGACTCTGCAAAAGACTCATGTAAAGTAGATCCACAGCAGGAGAATGTTTGTCCTCTTTAAGAACTATCCTGCCTCCCCTCATCACTCTCCAATAGTAAGGAGAGTCAGATTTCAGCAAGAGCTGAGAAATAAAGTGCTATCCCTATTTGGGGGAAGATGTGGTAATTACCCAAAAGATGCAGAACCGAGCTAAAGTATCTGAAAACAGGAACTGAGAGAACATACATGGAAGTAAAATGTTAGAATGTTGGATCAGTTCAGAGACAAAAGTTAATGACAGATAGGGGAATGCTTATTGACAGGGTGGCATTCTCCCATGAATCTGGATTTAATATTCTGGCAAAAAATGCCTGGATTCAGCCCTAATACAATCCAGGAATAACTTCTTAAAGTTTGTAGATGACATAGAATTAATGAGATAGCAATGTTGAAATGCTTTGCCAAATATTGAAGAGGAATACAGAAAGTTCAGAAATATGGGCATGCTAGAATGGAATAATTATGTAAGGCTAGACAACCAGCAGCTGTTTATGTTTCCCAAGAGAACACAGAAGTCACTCTTCGTTAAAATGCTGAGAAAGAGGACACTGATATTATTGAGAAACTCAATGGTGGCTGTTCGGTGTGGGCCAAAACTAATGTAGGAGATGCTGTTATTGATCTTGGCTACATAGTGTCAATAAGAATACTTTTTGAAAAAATCATAGAAGCCATGTGGCAGCATGGCAAAGTTTTATAATTTCCACAGTGAGCAGTGAGACAAGAAATGGGAATTAGGGAACGTTGATCTTCCACAACCTCTGGCAATGGCTAACAGATCATGACACTCATAAGCCAAGATATAGTAGCCAATGCTGTTATTGCTTGACTTAGGTAAGAAAAAATGATTAACATGACAGAAGAGTGATATCAGCCACTGTAATGAAAAATTCCTATACTTCACTAACTTTCCAGATCTGAACCAGTTCTCAGATCCAGAGACTGTTGATTGAAGGGAGATAAGAACCCCTTGAGAAAGAATTTACAATTATAGAAGGAATCGAAAATTCATATTTTCCAAACTCTTTCCTCAAAGGGCTCTTGAAATTTACTTGAGTAACTGTACGCTGGGGTAAAAGGCATATACGTATTTCAAGGGCTACTGAACACGTCATCTAAACTGATAAGGACACCAAAATGCTGTTTTATCCCCTTCGTTAGATCAAGGCATATGAGGTAATGAATGGATTCCTGAGCGAAGTATGTATTGCAGTCTTTTCAGTGAGTCCACTAGCTCCACCATCTACGCTGTGCTTAGTATCTACACTTCCCGGGTACAGGCTGACCTCACAGACATTGTGGATTTGGTAACAGACCACCCCAATAAAGCAAATAGAGCAATGAAGTGAGTCTAATGAATTTTTTTTGGTTTCTCAGTGATATAAAAGTTGTGTTTGTGCCATATGATAGTCTATTCAGTATGCAATAGCATTAAGTCTAAAAACAATGTACACACTTTAATTAAAAAATGCTTTATTGCTCAGAAATGCTGCCCACCATCTGAGCTTTCATCAAGTGGCAATCTTCTGCTGGTGGGGGTCTTGCCTGGACATTGACGGCTACTGACTGATCAGGGTGGTGGTTGCTAAACGTGGGGTGGCTGCGGGAATTTCTGAAAAGAAGATAACAATGAAGTTTGCCACACTGATTAACTCTTCCTGTCAGGACGGATTGCTCTGTAGCCTGCAATGCTGTTTGACAGCATTTTACGCACAGAAGAACTTTGTTCAAACTAAGAGTCAATCCTCTCAAATCCCACCACTGTTTCACCACTAAATTTATGTAATTATCTCATCCTTTGTTGTCATTCCAGCAATCATCACAGCATCTGCACAAAGAGTAGGCTGCACCTCAAGAAAACACCTTCTTTGCTCATCCCTAAGAAATAACTCCTTATCCTCTCAGGTTTTAGCATGAGGTTGCAAGAAGTCAGTCCCATCATTAGTCAGCCCCATCATTAGGCTCCACTTTGTATCTAGTTCTCATGCTATGTCCACCACATCTGCAGTGACCTCCTCCATGAGGTCTTGAACCCTGAAAAGTCATCCATGAGGGTGGGAATCAACTTCTTCCAAACTCCTGCAGAGGTTGATATTTTGACCTCCTCCCATGAATCACAAAGGTTCTCAATGACATCTAGAATGGTGATTCCTTTGCAGAAGGCTTTCCATTTCCCTTCCTTGGTCCATCAGAGGAATCACCATCTATGAGCAGTCATATTTTGAAAGCATATTTTGTTTTGTTTTGTTTTGTTTGTTTGTTTTTTTCATTTTGTTTCATTTTGTTTTGTTTTCTGAGCAGTAGGTCTCAACAGTGGGCTTCACCAATTCTGTAAACCATGTTGTGAACAGATGAGCTGTCATCCGGTCTTTGTTGTTCCACTTATGGAGCAAAGGCGGAGTAGATTTAGTGCCATTCTTAAGAGCTCTAGGTTTTTCAGCATGATAGATGAGCCCTGGCTCCAACTTCTTGTCACCAGCTGCATTCACCCCTAAGGAGAGAGTCAGCCCTCCTTTGAAGCCCGAAGCCAGGCATTGGCTTCTCCTCTCGAGCTATGAAAGACTTCGGTGGTATCTTCTTCCAGTAGAAGGCTGTTCATCTACATAGAAAACCTCTGATGTAGTATAGCCACCTTCATTAATGACCTTAGCGAGCTCTCCTGGATAACTTGCTGCTGCCTCTACAGCAGCACTTGCTCTTCACCGTGCACTCTTATGGAGGTATCTTTTCTCCTTAAGCCTCATAAACCAACCTCTGCTAGCTTCCTACTTTTCTTCTGCAGCTTCCTCCCATCTCTCAGCCTTCAGAGAACTGAAGAGAGTTAGGGCCTTGCTCTGGATGAGGCTTTGACTTAAGGGAATGTTGTGGCTCATTTGAGCTTCCATCCACACCACTAAAACTCTCTCATCTCATCTTAAGGCTTTTCTTCTGTCTTATCTCTGGTGTGCTCACTGAGTAGCACTTTTAATTTTCTTCAGGAGCTTTTCCTTTGCACTCACAGATTGGCTAGCTATTTGGCACATGCGGACAGGCTTTTGGGCTATCTCAGCTTGTGATCTGCCTTCTTCACTAAGCATAACCCTATGTAGCCTGTGATTTGAAGAGATATAGGACTCTTCCTTTCACTTGAACACAGTGGCCATTCTACCCATATTATCTGACGTGAGTTCAAAACTGTGTTGAGGAGAAGGAGAGATATGGGTAATGATGGGATAGTGCTGCACTCAGAACCCACACAATATTTATCTATTAATTTTGCTTTTGTATATAGGTGTGGGTCATGGTGCCCAAAAAATAGTTGCAATAGTAACATCACAATCACTGATCACCATAAAAATATAAGGATGATAAAGTTGAAGTATGGTGATAATTACCAAATGTGACACAGAGACATCAACTGAATAAATGTTATTGAAAATTGTGGCAATAGATTTGCTTGGCACAGTGTTGGCATGAATCTTCAATCTGCAAAAACATAAAAATAAAAAACCATAATATCTACAAAGTGAGATAAGGCAAAGCTCAATAAAACAAGAATGTGACTGATGATTTAGTTGGACATATTCAGCTCTGTATACAACTTTAAATTTGTGACCATGATACATGAATAATAATCATGAGAGGATAAAATAAAATGTTGGGGGAAAAAAAAGAAAGAAAATGTTGGCAATATGAAACCTGGAAAAGGACTCTCATCAAAATCCAATCATGCTGGCCTCTGAACTCAGGCTTCCAGTTTCCAAAAGATGGAGAAGTTAATTCCTGTCATATAACAACCACTTACTCTACACTATGGTATCTAATTATAGCAGCACTAAATGATTAATTCATCAACCTGCCCAGAACTGTCTGCAGGTCTGAACTACATGGCCTATTTCTCACTCCACCTGGATCAGCTTCACTCCATGTTGCCTAAATCCTTGATACACAAAGTATGATTCACGGACCTACAGCATTGGTATCCTCTGGCAGTTTGTTAGAAATGAAGAATCTTAAAGTCCATCCTTGACCAATTAACTCAGAATCCACATTTCAACAAGATCCCAGTTGGTGTTTGTACACTACTGTTTGAGAACACTGACCTAGTTTGTCAAGTGAAAAATGAGCAAAATGCCAATAATCAGCTGAGAATGCTTTTATCAAGTGCATACTACCATAGAAACTATGCACATTTCTATTCAGTTGCTGCTAGAAGATTTATGCCCTATGACAGCTAACTAAATGTTGACTAATTCTAAGATTTCATTTCCCAGAAGATATATTCAGATGAAAAGGCAGTCTCCTTAAGAGTGTGTTAATGGTTTTAGAGCTCCCTTGAATTTGATTGAGAATGGGGAATGTGGGTCACCTGGGTGGCTCAGTGGTTGAGTGTCTGCCTTTCGCTCAGGTCATGATCCTGGGGTCTTGGGATCGAGTTCCAAATCAAGCTACTTACAGGGAGCCTGATATAAATGTTTTCTATTGCAATGATATAATGATATAAATGTTTTCTATTATTCCATCATTTTAAGTTCTGGACTTGTTTGTGCCTGCTTTTCTCAAATTTATCATCATTTGAGCTAATTGTGCAAATGGTCTATCCTCCCTCTGCCTGTCTCTGTGTCTCTCCTGAATAAATAAATAAAATCTTAAAAAAAAAAACAGGGAATTTTTTTATCAGAAGTCTTTATCACATTAATTACTTTAGAATTGAGACTTCTAGATGGTTAAAGATTAGTTAGTTATTCTTTTGCCAATATATTTTTTATTTTTTGATTAATCTTATTTAATTAAGATCTATGTTCAAATAGGGGCAACTGGGTGGCTCAGTTGGTTAAGTGCCCGCCCAACTCTTAGTTTTGGCTCAAATCATGATCTCAGGGTCATGAGATCAAGCCAGTTAGATCAAGCTAATTAATCCAAGAATTTTGCAAGGCTTAATCTAAGCCTAAGGAGATCTTCTGAAACATTCTCAAATGATACAGTTGTTAGAACGATTAACATACATGGTACCATTCTTCAGAGTATCATTTGCTGTGTTTTCCCCCATCTGAACTTACTGAATTTCTCCACTTATTTCTCATTTCTCAAAAACCTGCATTATCCCATATCCTTAGGAGAAAACATGTCAATAAGAAACTTAAAATTGACAGTGAAAATGTTGATTATTGTTACAGTTACTATCAAATTAAAGAAAAAAATCTTAATGTATATCTATGAAGTACTTATATCCTATCCCAGACTGAAAAAAAAAATAAGAATTCCAATGAAGGAAGAGAGAAAAGAGTTAAAAGGAGATCAAGAAACAAGAGCAACCAAGATCAACAGGTAACATGTTAGCTGATATGAATTTGTTCTTCACTTGGACAATCATAAGGAGAACAACTGGATGCTGATTTAGATTCCACTAGACTCTAAGGCAATGATATAAAGAATGATGCCATATGTTTCTATCAGTTTTCCTAAAGCATAACTGCATATTCATGAATTTGTTTTCTATTATTCCACCATTTTAAGTTCTGGACTTGTTTGTGCCTGCTTTTCTCAAATTTATCATCATTTGAGCTAATTGTGCAAATGGTCTATTGTCTCTGCATGGATTCTTATTTGTATGCTTTCAAAATAATCAGCACCTGCATAACTGTCTTCATATTTGTTCCGGTTCATAAAGTTAAAAGGTTCCCGGAAGATCAGATTAATCATAACCAACATCTGTTTACAAGCTACCTTATTGTGAGTTCAAATATAGATGTATTAAATCAACTGATCAGAATTTGATATAACATATATTATTGTTCATCCTGCCAAGAGAAATGGCTTCGACATGTTGAACAATATTATCAATGAATGGATTTAATTTTATTGTGATTCTTTTTTTAAAGATTTTATTCATTTATTTATGAGAGACACATAGAGAAAGGCAGAGACATAGGCAGAGGGAGAAGCAGGCTCCCTGCTGGGACCCTGATATAGGACTAGATCCCTGGACCCTGGGATCATGACCTGAGCCAAAGGCAGAGGTTCAACCACTGAGCCACCCAGGTGCCCCTCAAAGTGATTCCTATGACAGTCATTATAGAGATCAGGTTTACTCATTTTAAGCACTTTTTAAAAATGTAATTTATCAGCATATAAAAAGCTCAAAAAAAAGTTAGCTCATATGGTTAGAATTGGTCATGAGTACTGTCAGAATAGAAAATGGCCTTCTTTGTGCCATTGCTCACACTCACATCGTCAATACTCTCTTTTGTATTGTCTCACTGCCCAAAAAACATTAATAAAAGCTTCATGTTGTCCTGATGTGCAAATATTACTTTATCTAGGAGAGTAAACTTCATTCTTTCTATCAGTTTGAATTGTTAATTTATCTAGTTGTCCATTTACTTCCCTTGAACACATGACTGGAAACAGAGACTTCTACTTTTTGTTTAGGGAAAGAATTCAAGGTCTTGGGTTTCTAAACAAACCAGTATTACACATGAGCTGAAATGGAATATAGAAAAACCATCAAGAGAAACTCTTGCCTGATTACAAATTCGGTTTAAGATTGGCTTTATTATTTTAATGTGAAATTTGTAATCACAATCTCTTTGTTCTCTAATACTTCTTGAGCGGATAAAACATGCCTGCATCTATAGACTAGAGACAAAGCTACATGTCAACCTCAGAAATATGTAGGATGGTTTGCTAAAATAAAACTTAACTACACTGGAAATTAACTTATTGGTACTCCTGGGTGATGAAGTCTCAGTATTTTTCTATATTCATTTTTTTTTAACCTTAAGGTCATAGTAATTATTGTATCAACTTCAAATCGTTTTGACACCTCTTTGAATTCCATTTATTAAACAAAATGCCTACAACTATTTGAGGAGTTATTCCCATATTGGTTATGATAGCCAGAATAAATACCATTGTATCAAAGACTTTATCATCTAATATGCTTTTAACTCACAAGAGTGTCCCTCAAGAATTTGAACCATTTCACTTTCAATGAGCATTGGTAGTTTTTTTTTTTTTCAATCCTACAGAAGATGTATCAAAAATATTCCAAAATGGGGATCCCTGGGTGGCGCAGCGGTTTGGCGCCTGCCTTTGGCCCAAGGCGCGATCCTGGAGATCCGGGATCGAATCCCACGTCGGGCTCCCGGTGCATGGAGCCTGCTTCTCCCTCTGCCTATGTCTCTGCCTCTCTCTCACTGTGTTCCTATCATAAATAAATAAAAAATTTAAAAAAATATTCTAAAATAAATTCAGATGATCACTGAAGAATTATTTCTGTATGTTTAGCACTGGATTAAGTACATTCCTTAGCACCATGCATTTGATAAGTAAGACGTGATGAGAAGCAATAGTCTATATAGATCTAGAGCTACAAATATATTCAACATAGTTATAAAAATATGTTGTAAACAGTTATAAAATCTATGTCTAGCCTATTTTAACTTGTAGGCATCACTGAAAAGGGGACATGAGGAATAAAAAAAGATGGGAATCATTCATAGTTCTGTAACAACAAAAGGTAGCATAAATCACTATAATGAGGTGGCATAGTCACTGCTACACAATGTAAAAAAACATTTAAGATAAAACCCAGTAAACGTCAATGCTTACTTGAGTGAGGCTACTGCAGCTTTTATCATAACCACTCAAAAATATATTTCTTGAAATATCTTTATTCAACCTGACACCTTAAAGTTCAAATAAAATATCCATTGAAATGGGTTTAAATCTTAAATCTTATCCATATAAAATATTTTATGATATATAATTTGTTTGAAATTTTTGATTAAAAATCATTTAAAAGCTGCTGAGGGTAAACTAATAAATTGTCAATCAGTTTTTACTAGCTGCTACTTAGTAATTTACTCAAAATCCATTACTGTTGTCTTTGCTTTTAAGTCATCATAAAATGTACATATTTTGTGTTTGCAATACTTTTACTTTAAATATACTACTAAAATACCCTCTAGTATGTGAAGTGTTCTTGCCAGCCATAATACAAGCAAAGACTTGAACTGTACTTTTTATATTATGCAGCCTACCAAAAAAATGCATAAGGACATGAAATGAAGAACCATATATGTTTAATTAAAACCATTAGCAAAGAAATAAATTGATGAAATAAAAGAAGACATCGACTGTAGTGCATAGTTTATAACTTGAATATTCTAACACATTTTCAACAAAAATTTAACAAATTATTTCTTTCAAATTTTGCGGTGTATCTTTTTTTTATAGATTTTATTTATTTATTCATGAGAGACACAGAGAGAGAGACTGACAGAGACACAGGCAAAGGGAGAAGCGGGCTCCATACAGGGATTCTGATGTGGGACTCGATCCCAGGCAGAAGGCGGAGCAAAACCACTGAGCCACCTGGGCTGCCCCTGGGGTGTATCTTTAAAGGGAAATATCTGCATACACATGAGAATCTCTATAAGTAATACAGTCTCTATATTTTATTTTATTTTATTTTATTTTATTTTTTCAGTCTCTATATTTTAAAGTTTAAACTAGTAGATTAATGTTGCCAGACCAATAGAAAATTACATGTTTATCCTTTGCCTGACAAATTTTACCCGAGTATACAAAAACATTTTGTCTTTAGTAATCCAGAAAACAGTAACCCATTTCTGATATTGGGTCTTAAATGAATGAGAATGTCTAATATGCTATTTTAACTGCCAGGAATTATATAATTCAATCACGTAAAATGAAGAAATGCTATTGTAAGTATCAAAATAAGTCCCCTCAAAATTCCCCCAGAAAGAAGAATTTGCCAAAGCAACTTCTGCTGTAAACAATCAGGTACTGCCAGGAAATAGAAAGGAAAAAGCATTTCCTCTTGAGGAAATATTTGACTTCATCATAAAGAGTCTATTCGATTTTTTTGTGAATTTTCTTCTCCAAATGCATTCTATTTTTTCTCTTGGCCAGCATTACAGATGTTGTTAATAACTGTGATTTCACACTGAACTGTTGAAAGTAGAGGAAACGGTATGAAAAACAATAATGTATCTTTTCCTTAAGTAATTTATGAATTACAGATATGCCCTAAAATGTTAGTTAAGAGAAACAGTATTTTTTTTTTTGATTCCTTGTTCCTGCATATATTAGTAATCCCCTCTCAAACGTTTCTGAGAATTGGCCATAGGGTATTTCATGCCTCTAAATCATATACAATGTAAGCATTTCCATTCTTTAAGAGTGTCCGTCAATTTTCTCAAAGTCACTCATTCCATTTTTAAATAATTGTAATGGTTAGGAAATCCTTTTTCTGATATACCTTACCTTCTGTTCTAACATAACCTAATGAACATCAGAAAGTTTGATCAGAAATCTCCAATGTGACAGTCTTTAAATAGTATTTGAAAAAAAAATAAAAATAAAATAAAAAAAGAAAATTATCAACATTCTCCCCCTACCTATACCTATTGCAAGTGAAAATTAGCTAGTTTATGCAGCAGATTTTTAAAAATAGACTGTTTTATAGAACAATTTTAGGTTTAAAACAATAGATTATATAGATTATACAGAGATTTCTCATATACTCCCTACCTAATCTCATACAGTCTCTCCTATTTTCAATGCCATCTACTAGTGTAGCACATGTGTTACAATTGATGAGCCTATGATGACGTATCATTATCATCTGAAGTCCACAGTTTACATGAGGGTTTACTTTGGTGTGATGTATTCCATGGGTTGGGACAACTTTATAATGACATATATCCACCATTTAGAATTATACAAATCAATGTCACTATTCCCCAAATTTTCTGTGCTCTACCTATTTATCCCCCCACGCCTGCTAACCACTGATCCTTTTATTGTCTCCATAGTTTTGCCTTTTCTAAAATGTCATATCCTTGGAAACATATTGTATGTAGCCTTTTCAGATTTACTTAGTAATATGCATTTGCTTCCTCCATGTCTTTTCATGACTTGTTAGCTTATTTCCTTTTAGCACTGAATAATATTTAATTGCCTGGATGTACCACCATTTAGTTGTCCTTTCACTAATTTAAAGGAATCTTGGTTGTTTCCCAGTTTTGGTAATTATGAACAAAGCTGCTATGAACTTCCACGTGCAGTTTTTTGATGGATATAAGTTTTCAACTCCCTTGGGTAAATACCCAAAAGCACAGTTGCTGGATTGTATGAGAAGGGCATGTTTCATTTTGTAAGAAATTGTCACACTGTCTTCAAAAGTGACTATACCATTTTGCATTCACACCACCAATGAATGAAAGTTCTCACTGCTCCATAACTTCATCAGGATTTTATGTTGTTGGTGTTCTGGATTTTGGCCATTCTAATAATGTGTAGTGGTATCTCATTCTTGTGTTTCTCTAATGACATATTCTGTGAATCATCTATTCATATGCTAATTTTCTAGCTGTATAGCTCTTTTGGTGAAGTGTCTGTTTGGTCTTCGACCCTTTTAAAAAATCTGGTTGTTTTCTTATTTTTGGATTTTGTCTCCAGCTGTTTTTCATGTGTAAAGTTTTGTAGATTCTTTGTTTTGTATACTCTCTCACACTTAATCTAGTTTGTTAGTGTGATGGTCAAAAATTATTCCTGTGTTAGTGTGGGAATTAAAAATTATTAAAATATTTTCTATTGACACAGTCTGACAAGGGGACAGTTTGAAGTATATTTCTATCTGTGTAAGAAATGGATTTATTGGAAAGTAATACAAAAAACCTGTCTTTGGGAAGCCTCCATAAAGTATGACAGTAATTTTTTTTTCCTGAAAGTGGATTGTACAATTGGTGTTTTTCTTTCACCATGTAGTCAAGTGAAAACCTAGCTTTCAAAAATGAATTTATATTAGTCTAATTCTGTTACACTCTATTTGAACCTAAGGATAAAAAATGTATAATATTCCTATTTGGGGATCTCTGGGTGGCTCAGGGGTTTTGTGCTTGCCTTCGGCTTAGGGCATGATCCTGGAGTTCCGATATCGAGTCCTGCATCAGGCTCCCTGCATGGAGCCCGTTTCTCCCTCTGCCTGTGTCTCTGTCTCTCTCTCTCTCTCTCTCTCTCTTTGTCTCTCATGAATCAATAAATAAAATATTTCTAAAAAATCTCTGGATTGGCAGCATCCCTTGTAATTTTTTAATGTGAATCTATAGTAGTAGTTAATATTGATTGATGATCTTGCCTTTTTTTATTACTCCACATACAAGTATTTTTTGTCTACATTCCAATTGTTGAAGAGCATAGACTTGTGATTATTTTTTTAATATAGGCTTTCCTGAACAATAGCTGTTTATAATATTTCCACATGTTGACTATTTTCATGGAAGGTCAGATAAACAGAAACTGGAAAAGAAGGTAGTAGAAAGAAATGAGATCTATACTAAGTGTATAAAATTTATGAAATACTTTAGTAAAGTGTATAAAATGTATTAAATATTTAATAGAAATAAAACAAAGACAGCTTTACCCATGCCATTTTTTAAATACATACTAGCCACTTGCATGAGATCTTTTTTCCTAGAATATGAAAATAATTACAGAAGGAAATCTAAATGAGTAATCTGGGAAGTTTGATTAAAAAAGCGATCATGTTGGCTACAGAATGGGAGAAGATATTTGCAAATGACATATCTGATAAAGGGTTAAAATCCAAAATATATAAAGAACTTTTAAAACTCGTCACCTAAAATATAAAAAATCCAATCCAAAATGGGCAGAAGACATAAACAGACAAAACACAAAGGACAACAGGTGTTGGTAAGGATGTAGAAAAAGGGGAAAACCTCTTTTGGTTTGTGGGAATGCAAATTGGTGCAGCCACTCTGGAAAATAGTATGGAGTTTCCTCAAAAAGTTAAAAATAGAACTACACTATGATCCAGCAATTGCACTACTAGGTATTTGCACAAAGAATAAAAAAATAATAATTCAAACAGATACATGCACCTCATTGTTTATAGCAGCAATATCTACAATAGCCAAACTACAGACACACCTTAAGCGTCCACCGACTGATGAATGGATAAGAACATATGGAATATATATACAATGGAATATTATTCAGCCATGAAAAGAATGAAATCTAACCATTTGCAACCATATGGATGGACCTAGAGAGTATTATGACAAACAAAATAAATCAGAGAAATACAAATACCATATGATTGAACTCATATGTGGAAGTTAAGAAACAAAACAAACAAAGCAAAGGAAAAGAGAGAGAGGGAGGCAAACCAAGAAATAGACACAATGGAGAACAAATTGATGGCTACCAGAGGGAAGATAGGTGGAGGGATAGGTTAAAAAGGTGATGGGGATTTTTTTTTCTTGTTTAAGGATTTTATTTATTATTCACGAGAGATACACAGAGAGAGGAGAGACATAGACAGGAGGACAAGTAGGCTTCTTGCAGGGAGCCCGATGTGGGATTCCATACCCAGACCAGGATCATGCCCTGAGCCAAAGGCAGATGCTCAAGTGCTAAGCCACCCAGGTGCCCTGGTGATAGGGGTTAAGGAGAGTACATGTGATGAACACTGGGTATTGTATGGAGGTGTTGAATTGCTTTACTGTACACCTGAAACTAATATTACACTGTATATTAAATAACTGGTATTTAAATAAAAACTTTAAAAAAATTTTAAGTAGAGTAGTTAGAGCCCCCTCCTCCCCAAAGATCATGTTGGTAGTGCTCAGAATAATTTTGTCTCAGGGTATCTTGGTGGCTCAGTTGGTTAAATGTCAGACATTTGATTTCTCAGGGTTGTAAGATCAAGCCTTGCACTGGGCTCTGTGCTCAGTAAGAAGTCTGTTTAAGATTCTCTCCCTTGCCTTCTGCCCCTCCCTCTACTCTCTTTCTCTCAAATAAATAAATCTTTTAAAAAATCATCTGAACTATGTATAATCTAATATATGAGCAATTGGGCTTTTATTTGCATTTCTATTCAAGATATAACAACCAAAAAGGAATAAAAATTAACTTTAAAAATATATTTTCTTTTTTTAAATATATTTTCATAAGGATTTTTATATATTCTTCTCACAAATAGTAGATATGTGTACAACTAACCAATTACAAAATGACAATTTCTGTTTAGTAAAATAAATAGTGATTTTTAAAATTTTCTTTATAGCATATATATTTTTCTTTTTTCTACAATGATATTAGATTGCTTATAAAACATGTCTTTATTCTCAAGATATTCAATATAAAAATTTTGTTCTAAATTTTCCATCTGTCTGTTTTACTTCTTCACTAATGTCATTGATGAAAAATTTTGAAAAATCTTTAGTGCTAACTTATCAGTTTGTTCACAACGGAGTTACCCATAGATTAAAAAAAGGAAAAAAAGATAATTAGTATATTGATCATCAACACAGCATTAAAATAATACACTCAGAGCAATTATTTAAAAGCAATACATTCATTCTTCATATTGCTAGCTTAGCCATGGATCTTATTTTCCCCAAGAAGGAAAATTTATGTTTCATTTTCCCAAAAATGGATAGAAAGATAATCTAACTTTTAGACTAATTTACCTTCAACCTAGTATAAAAAGGATAACTAACAAGTATGACTATTAATCATTTCAAAAGATTTCATAAGATTGTATTTCTCTATTTTATACCTAATTATATTTTAATGGTCCATATTTATACATGGGATGTATGAAAACCAATCATTAGTTAACAATACTTACATAACAGACAGGAAAGAAATCAAACCTGTTACTTCCCTAACTTGGCCAACAGTGAGGATTTATAAACACTTAAATAGTATATTCCGTTGAGTATGGTAAGATTGATCACATAAGCAGATTATAATCACAGCAAATTTCTCCTAGACATATTGCCATGGTCAAGCTATATTACTCTCCATTTCATGACAGGGAAAAGAACAGATCCTAAGAGTTACAATTTACCATTTTTTAATTAAATGCCTGAATATATATAAAAAAATAAATTTATAATTTCCATAAATAAAAATCAAACACCAAATAACATTACATGCCCAAAACAAATTGATTCTAATAAAATCTGTGCTGTTAAAAATACATTCTCTAGGGCAATATTGTACCATCCCTGACATAAAAAAAAAAACAAAAACTATATTTTGAATCATGAACCAACTTCATGCTATTAGAAATAAAAGTGTCCTCCAAACCAATGGAAACTGGCATTCTTGTCTGAACAGAAACAGCCTGGAAAAAAAAAAAAAACCCTCTCATTTTATAATCATTTCAGTATATGCATGATGACATTTAGAAACATCTGGTTTTAATGATGTCCAGAGGACATTCCAGAATGGTGGGGTCTAGATGTGCAGATATGTAAAAAAGCACTTCTTATTAATTTTAATAACTGGAATGCATAAAATGGATAAATCAGGCTGAAGAAAGATAGGAATCATTTTTGAGGTTCTTTGAAAAAAGAATCATAGAATTAATTTAAATACCTGGATTATATACTGTCTGATGAATAGTTGTTTGACTTGCTGATCTGAAATCAAAGTCACAGTTGATTTTTGTCCAAGATTCTTGATAGGCTGAAATAAATGGCATCAATTCAAACTATTCTGACTTAGAATAATTGAGAATCAGTATTCAGAACAATAGCCTGTTAATACAGTATCACATGGGAGAAAAATTAAATTGGCCTTGCCTCTAATGATCTTAGGATTTTTACTTGTCTGAATTTATTGAGCTCAACATCCTAACCTCTTAGTACTTTATATAAAATAAAATTAATAGCATAATAATTGCATATAAAAATAAAAATTAATGAAATCAATTTATAATTATTTTATACTAGATTTTAAACCATAAGGAATTATATGCAAATTTGCTATGAATGTGTATGTGTGTAAGTAAGCTAGGTTTTACAAAATTGTTTCAGAATGCAGAACTAGTGGAAAGATTTTACCCCAAAGCATATGGAATTCAATCATAACCTTTCACCTTCCAGAATAGAAAAGGAAATGTAAAGTTTGATTTTATGGATATTAGATGAAGTCAGTCTACTTAAAGTTGCTTCACTTTTTAATATTTTTATCTGAGTGCCACCGCAGAGTCCTATCTATGGAGGGTTATTTCATTTTATTAATTTGCTATGGATAATATTTTCTTCTCTTGTATATAAAATACCTACTTTGAGGTAAATGTACAAAAATTGAAGACTTCTTTCCTAGGAAGAAAACATTTAAGTATGCCCATCTGTTGCCTGTATTGGGATAGTATATATCAAAGTGTCACTTGAAAAGAGTGGAAAAGTCTATTTTCAATCTGATATTTTGCATTTGGCGGGGGGTGGATAAGCTGGTAGGGAGAGGTAGTTTTGAAAAAACAGCTGCCTGGGATTTTAAATAAGAAAGTTAACAGAATAGAAGTTATGACAGAAAAAGTACTTAAGTGGAAATTCTCAAAGATTAGCTATTTAATTGAGACATATATATTACTTTTATGTGTCAAGTACTATCGTCTATGCTTTGAAAATATTAACTTCACTGTTTTTCATAACAATTCTGAGGTAGGAATCGCTTTATTTCTACTTTATAATGAAGAAACTGAAGTAAGAATAGTTAGGTAAATTCACATAGTTTAGTGAACTAAAAAGTTTCAGAGCTGCTCTATGGTTCTTTTTGTTATTGACCAAGACTGAAATTAAAATCTAGTCAGCTTTTAGAAAGACACTGAGAAAGTTCAGGGAATTTATAAAATGAGCTATTACCAAATTCTTCAATGCAGTGGCTAACTCTAGAATTTAGATTAGAAATTTATGAAAAGTATGATTACACTAGAAGCAGAAATAAAAAATGGCTCCCTAAGTTATCACAGCATCTCAATATGGGAGTTATAGTACAGAAAGGAGAGAAATGGTCTTCACAATCACTTCAAATAATCTACAAAAAATAGAAATTTTAAGATATTTCTGAGTGTGAGATAACTCAAATACATTCTTCAATACTTGACTTTGCTATACTTTTCTCAACCGTGAAAACATAATAACCTCTCAAAACAGGTTCTTAGACAGCATCCCTAGATTTTTGCAACTGTGTCAGAATTTCAAACTGATGTCTAGCCTCCAAAATACTTAGAAAATTCAATTTAATGGAGATTTCTACAACCCTACTCTGTGGTAAGCAGAATCTCAAGGGTAAAAATAAAGTTTGAAATAGCTCTCTCCTAACAAACACACACATTCACATACACACACTCACATCATAACTAGTGTGTGTATATGCATATGTAAATATGATGAAAAAGCAGAAAATGATCTTTTCATTAATAAAATTTATAATTTTTGGAACCAAAAACAAGCATATTTAATAATTATTACACAAAAAAGTGAATTGTGTGATAATGGTAATTTTAAAGGCATTTATATATCTTTTGCCCCTCAACTCTTTCTTCAAATAAATTCTTACTTAGAAACTAAACATATCAAACATATAAAACATAGCTCCTGGGGCAACTCAGTGGTGCAGTTGGTTAAGTGACCAAAGGTGATGAGATGCAGCCCCACTTAGTCTGCTTGAGATTCTCTCTCTCTCTCTCTCCACTCCTCTTGCTTGTGCTTTCTCTATTTTTCTCTTAAATAAATCTTAAAAAAACAAAAACAAAAACACAGCTCCTGTGGTTGAAGCACATGCGGAGAACCAAGGTTCTCTCACGTGGGCAATGCCATCCCTCAGAAAGCTCCTGAGAAGCTGAGCAGGATCATAGATTGAGTAGAGAATGACAACCACTGACAGAGATTCAGTTCAAGAACTAAAACATAAATCATCTTGTATAAGATGATACAATCATCTTGTATACCAGGCAAACTCCACAGTGGTGAGTTTTAATAAGAACAACAAAGTGCAAAATTTAGGTACATTCATTTCGTTAATTATTCATATATTTTTATCTTTGGACTACATGGTTAAAATACTGAACACGAAGTACTCAATCTGGTAATTATTTTACAATTTCCAAGCCCAAGGCAAAAATGTCAAATCTGTCTTTTTTAATTAACATTTTACAAATTTATTCATTCTGTTGTGTTTAAGACAATTTACTAAGGATATTTAAGGAGTAATCAGTTTAAACAAATAAAATATTGTTTTAATGTGGATTTTTTCTCAAAAATAAGTGTATGCATTTCTCATGAAAAAAGAGTTAAAAAAAAAACTATGGGAGCAAAACTGTACTGGTATTTTCCATCTTTAAGGTAAAAGCACTGTATGTACAGATATTTAATAATATGAAATGGTTTAAATTGAAAACTGGCAAAATAATTCAAATTATTTTCATGAGCTAAAATTATTTAGTGTAATTAGAATAAGAAAACTTAATCTTTACAATTTGGTATATTCTTTCTAATAATAAAACAACTTTGTTTATTACAAAGATGTTACTCATTTATTTCCAGAGTATCTTAGAGAACACATTGGAAAATATACTAGAAAGAAATGGAATACAAAATGTTACATCTTAATAAAAGCTATATTTTTAATTTTTAAAAAGAAAAATAATAACTAGTTTGTATTGAACTTAGATTACATTTATTACAATACTAATGATTCTTAAAGTAGAAATAGCTCAGAGTGCTTGGGTGGCTCAGTAGGTAACTGTGATTTTGGCTCAGGTTATGATCTCTACGTACTGGAACTAAGCCTTGTGTCAGGCTTCCTGCTCAGCGGGGAGTCTGCTTCTCCCTCTCCCTCTGCCCCTCCCAAATTCATTTCCCATTCTCTCACATAAATAAATAAATCTTAAAAAGAGAGAGAGAGAGAGAGAGAAGCAGCTAATGTTAAATAAGAATTTGCAAAGATCCATGCATTCTGGTTAAGTCTTGTGGAAGCACAGCTCATAGATTTTATTGGTTTAATTTAATATGTAAATCAACATTTTGAAAAACTGAGCCCTAGAGAGATTAAGAAATTTATTCTAATTTACAAAATTAAAAGATGGCAAAAGTAACTACAAATTCAGGTCTTTCTGGCTTTAAATCATATGCTCCTAATTCACAATTCTATATTCTGAACTCTTAAAAAAAGTGATACAGAAAACATCCTGAAACTACTAATTTCCACCAAATATAATTAATGAATAAATAACAAATAACTTATTCATAGCATTCATATATTATCTGCTAAAGGAAGAATGATTCTTTAAAGTGATTAAAAACTTTTACAATTAAACCAGAAGCCATAAGATACTTAGGAATAAACCTAACCAAAGAGGTAAAGGATATGTACTCTATGAAACTACAGAACACTTATGAAAGAAATTGAGGAAGACACAAAGAAATGGAAAAACATTCCATACTTGTAGATTGTTAAGAATAAATATTGTTAAAATGTCTATGCTACCCAGAGCAAACTACACATTCAGTGCAATCCCTATCAAAATACTACTGATATTTTTCACAGAGCTGAAACAAATAATCCTAAAATTTGTATGGAACCCAAAAAGACCCCAAATAGCCAGAAGAATGTTGAAAAAGAAAACCAAAGCTGATGGCATCATAATTCTGGACTTCAAGCTATGTCACAAGGCTGTAATTATCAAGACAGTATGGTACTGGCACAAAAACAGACACATAGGTCAATGGAACAGAACAGACAACCCAGAAATGAACGCTCAACTTTATCGTCAACTAATCATTGACACAGCAGGAAAGAATAGCCAATGAAAAAAGGACAGTCTCTTCAACAAATGGAAAACTGGATAGCCATATGTAGAAGAATGAAACTGGACCATTTTCTTACACCATACACAAAGATAAATTCAAAATGGATAAAAGACCTAAATGTGAGACAGGAATCCATAAGATCCTAGAAGAGAAGATGAGCAGTAACCTCTTTGACCTCAGCCTCAGCAACTTCTTGCTAGACATGTCTCCAAAGGCAGAGGAAATACAAAAATGAACTACTGGGACTTCATCAAGTTGAGAAGCTTCTACACAACAAAGGAAACAGTCAACAATACTAACAGGCAATCTTTAAGGGGGCACATGATGTAATGACCATTGGGTATTATAAAAGACTGATGCATCACTGAACTGTACCCCTGAAACCAAAAATACATTATACGTTAATTGATTGAATTTAAACAATTTTTTTAAAAGTCAAAGAAAAGTGCTATCTTTTTTTATTGGTAAATATCAATAAGTAAAGCTTTTTATATGGAGTTGATACGCCAGTAGTATACAGTTAGTATCAAAGAAATTACACGCCTTTTTCCAATTATGTTTTTCCATGTTAATTTTCGATCATTCCTAACTTGTATACATGTTTCTGATTTTACTGGGTTTATAATTGCAAAATATGTAAATAAAACTTTCATTCTACATTTCCTTGAAAGGTAAATAGATTGTTAAAAAAAAACTAAAAAGCAACCTACAAAATGGGATAAGGTATTGCCAATGACCTATCAGATAAAGGGCTAGAATCTAAGATCTACAAAGAATCTGTCAACCTCAACACCCAAGAAACAAATAATCCAGTCAATAAATGATCAGAAGACATGAACAGACATTTCTCCAAAAAAGATATACAAATGTCCAGCAGACATATGAAAAAAGGCTCCAAATCACTTGGCATCAGGGAAATACAAATCAAAACCACAGTGAAATAACACCTAACACCAGTCAGAATGGCTAAAATTAATATGTCAGGAAACAACAAATGTTGGTGAGGATGCAGAGAAAGGGGAACCCTCTTACAATGCTGGTGTGAATGCAAGCTGGGGATGTCACTCTGGAAAACAGTATCAAAGGTCCTCAAGGAATTAAAAATAGAGCTACCTATGACCCAGTATTTGCACTACTAGGTATTTACCCCAAAGACACAAATGTAGTGATCCAAAGGGGCACCTGCACCCCAATGTTTATAGCAGCAATGTCCAAAATAGCCAAACTATGGAAGGAGCCCAGATGTTCATAGACAGATGCATGTATAAAGAAAATGTGCCATATATATATATATATATATATATATATATATATGAATATTACTCAGCCATCAGAAAGGATGAATACTTACCATTTACATTGACATGGATAGAACTGGAGGGTATTATGATGAGCAAATTAAGTCAATCAAAGAAGACGATTATCATATGGTTTCACTCATATGTGGAATATAAGACACAGTGTAGAGGATTGTGGGAGAAGGAAGGGAAAACTGAATGGGAGGTCATCAGAGAGGGAGAAAACCCATGAGAGATTTTTAACTATAGAACATAAACCAAGAGTTGCTGTGGGGATGGTGGGTGGAGGATGAGATAATCGGGTGATGGGCATTAAGGAGGGCATGTGATGTGATAAGCACTGGGTGTTATACAAAACTTATGAATTATTGAACTCTACCTCTCAAACTAATGTGCTCTATGTTGGCTAATTGAATTTAAAATTTAAAAAGTGATTAAAAACAAAGCAGTCATAGCTGTTTATATCAATTGGAATGTTTCTTCAAGATAGGTATGTACAAAGTGAAATGACACAGAAACTCTGGAATACACTAATCTAAGACTGAAATTCATGAATTGGTTAAAGATTTATGGTGATTATTAACTGTGTACATATTTAAGTATGTACCTGTTTAGCTTTTACCTGTAAAATAATTATTTTATATTATATAAAATTTACCCTTTCTTTTCATCCCATTTATCTTTAAATTCTCATTAGAACCTCATGAACAGATCATTATTATTCTCATTTTAAAGCTATTCTAGGAATGTCAATTAATTTGACTAATAGCACACAAAGACCAAACCTCAGGAATGGGAAGCAAACAGCCTTTCAATTCCATCCCCTCTCAGCACAGATGACTGGCTTGTTGTACCTGTCTGGGCCCAATATAATGTGCAGAACTTGTCATTAAATTCACATGTACATTATTTTTAACACTTTTTAAAAATATGTTTCAAAAATATGTTTACCCACAAAAATAATTAATGTCAAATTGCTTATCTGATTTAGTAATAAATTTCAGCATTTCGGTAGGTATAAAGGTAATAATCAAACTTTAAGATTTGACAAAATACAGCATCCATTTCTGATCAAAATTCTTCAGAGTGTAGGGATAGAGGGAACATTCCTCAACATCTTAAAAGCCATCTATGAAAAGCCCACAGCAAATATCATTCTCAATGGGGAAACACTGGGAGCCTTTCCCCTAAGATCAGGAACAAGACAGGGATGTCCACTCTCACCACTGCTATTCAACATCGTACTGGAAGTCCTAGCCTCAGCAATCAGACAACAAAAAGACATTAAAGGCATCCAAATTGGCAAAGAAGAAGTCAGACTCTCCCTCTTTGCTGATGACATGATACTCTACATAGAAAACACAAAATTCTCCACCCCAAGATTGCTAGAACTCATACAGCAATTTGGTAGCGTGGCAGGATACAAAATCAATGCCCGGAATTCAGTGGCATTTCTATACACTAAAAATGAAACTGAAGAAAGAGAAATTAAGGAGTCAATCCCATTTACAATTGCACCCAAAAGCATAAGATACCTAGGAATAAACCTAACCAGAGAGGTAAAGGATTTATACCCTAAAAACTATAGAACACTTCTGAAAGAAATTGAGGAAGACACAAAGAGATGGAAAACTATTCCATGCTCATGGATTGGCAGAATTAATATTGTGAAAATGTCAATGCTACCCAGGGCAATTTACACGTTTAATGCAATCCCTATCAAAATACCATGGACTTTCTTCAGAGAGTTAGAACAAATTATTTTAAGATTTGTGTGGAATCAGAAAAGACCCCGAATAGCCAGGGGAATTTTAAAAATGAAAAACCATATCTGGGGGCATCACAATGCCAGATTTCAGGTTGTACTACAAAGCTGTGGTCATCAAGACAGTGTGGTACTGGCCCAAAAACAGACACATAGATCAATGGAACAGAATAGAGAACCCAGAAGTGGACCCTGAACTTTATGGTCAACTAATATTCGATAAAGGAGGAAAGACTATCCATTGGAAGAAAGACAGTCTCTTCAATAAATGGTGCTGGGAAAATTGGACATCCACATGCAGAAGGATGAAACTAGACCACTCTCTTTCACCATACACAATGATAAACTCAAAATAGATGAAAGATCTAAATGTGAGACAAGATTCCATCAAAATCCTAGAGGAGAACACCCTTTTTTGAACTTGGCCACAGTAACTTCTTGCAAGATACATCTGTGAAGGCAAAAGAAACAAAAGCAAAAATGAACTATTGGGACTTCATCAAGATAAGAAGCTTTTGCACAGCAAAGGATACAGTCAACAAAACTAAAAGACAACCTACAGGATGGGAGAAGATATTTGCAAATGACGTATCAGATAAAGGGCTAGTTTCCAAGATCTATAAAGAACTTATTAAACTCAACACCAAAGAAACAAACAATCCAATCATGAAATGGGCGAAAGACATGAAGAGAAATCTCACAGAGGAAGACATGGACATGGCCAACATGCACATGAGAAAATGCTCCACCTCCCTGGCCATCAGGGAAATACAAATCAAAACCACAATGAGATACCACCTCACACCAGTGAGAATGGGGAAAATTAACAAGGCAGGAAACAACAAATGTTGGAGAGGATGCGGAGAAAAGGGAACCCTCTTACACTGTTGGTGGGAATGTGAACTGGTGCAGCCACTCTGGAAAACTGTGTGGAGGCTCCTCAAAGAGTTAAAAATAGACCTGCCCTACGACCAGCAGTTGCACTGTTGGGGATTTACCCCAAAATTCAGATGCAATGAAACGCTGGGACACCTGCACCCCGATGTTTCTAGCAGCAATGTCCACAATAGCCAAACTGTGGAAGGAGCCTCGGTGTCCATCAACACATAAATGAATAAAGAAGCTGTGGTTTATGTATACAATGGAATATTACTGAGCCATTAGAAACGACAAATACCCACCATTTGCTTTGCTTCAACGTGGATGGAACTGGAGGGTATTATGCTGAGTGAAATAAGTCGATCGGAGAAGGACAAACATTATATGGTCTCATTCATTTGGGGAATATAAATAATAGTGAAAGGGAATATGAGGGAAGGGAGAAGAAATGTGTGGGAAATATCAGACGGGGAGACAGAACATAAAGACTCCCAACTCTGGGAAACGAACTAGGGGTGGTAGAAGGGGAGGAGGGCGGGGTGTGGGAGTGAATGGGTGACGGGCACTGGGGATTATTCTGTATGTTGGCAAATTGAACACCAATAAAAAATAAATTAAAAAAAAGATTTTGTCTATACAAATATGTGACTTACATCATTTTTCACACAGCAGTAATGCAATTTAATTCTGGGTTTACACTGAGTAATATTAAGAAAGTTCTACAGTGTGTTCCCTGGGTGGTACAGTGGTTTAGCGCCTGCCTTGGCCCAGGGCGCGATCCTAGAGACCCAGGATCAAATCCCACATCAGGCTCCCGGTGCATGGAGCCTGCTTCTCCCTCTGCCTATGTCTCTGTCTCTCTCTCTCTCTCTCTCTCTCTCTCTCTCTCTCTGTGACTATCATAAATAAATAAAAATTAAAAAAAAAGAAAGTTCTACAGTAGCAGTTATAGACAATGTTACTAATTCAGTGCTTACATGGAAGATGTTCTGTATGTATAGAGGAAAACCATTCATATTGATATTTACTTGAGAAAACACTGTTGTGACTCACAACCTCAAAAATGTAAACGGTCTGTCCATAATGAAACTGCCACTTACTACGTAGTCCACCTGTTGCTAGCCTACAGTTTATACCAACCATAGTAGAAAATCTGGATATTTGAGTCTTGTGTTTGCCAAATAGCAAGACACCTCCATAATTCAGTAAAGAGAAATAGAAATTGATTCTCTTTTATATTTAGTCCTTTCAGTATACAGTGGTGCAGTAACTCTACTCTAATGGATTGTTTTAGGGACATCAGCTCCTTCTGTTTTGCTCCAACATATGTTGGGAGCATTATTTTTTTTTTTAAATTGTCAAATTCGTATCACTGTGTCTCTGCCAGGTTCTGTATTCCAAAGGGCAGGGAAGGAAAAGAGCATGACTGAGCATATGTGTATGATGTTTAAACCTAGATCCTAAAAACAGTAGATAACACATCTGTTCACATTCTGCGGGTAAGAACTTAGCCATATGGCTATACCTAGCTGCAAGGAAGGGTACATGGCTGCCAGCTAAAACTCTATTGCCATGGAACAAGGGAAAAATGATTTGGCATATGCAACTAGTGGTCTGCCATGATCCCCTCTGTGGTTGCATAAACCTCCATGTTCACTCTCCTTCCACGTGTGAACACAGGCACTCCCTCTACAGGGGAGAACACACAATGATACATACAGATGGTATCTCTGACTGAAATTTGGGATTTGCAGATAAAGTACTATATTCCCCATTAGCTCCAAAGGAGGCTCCCTCAGTGATTTGCAAACTAAAATCCATGTTATCTAATTCTTCCCTCCACCAACACATATATGTGCACCTAATAATGGTAAGTTCAGTGGCAGGAAGGGATAGCTACATTAAAATATTCCATTCGGAAATGGAAATATTTAGAAAAACCAAATAGTCACTGGTTTATAAGAATGTTAGAATTCTGCAAGGCTAGAATTCCAAAGATACATCCCCTGCCCTGACTTTGGAGAATTTTCTTGATTCTAGGAAGAACTACCTTCCTTGTTTCAAGAAGGAAAGAAAAGATGTCAGCGTGTCCAGAGTCTTGAAATTGGGAACAAGGAAGTGATTAGTTAAACTGGAGATGCCTACTATAAAGAAACGAGTAAGATGACCATATAAGGGATGCCTGGGGCTCTGCAGTTTGGTGCCTGCCTTCAGTCTAGGCTGTGATCCTGGGAGTCCTGGGATCGAGTCCCACATCGGGCTCCCTGCCTGGAGCCTGTTTCTCCCTCTGCCTATGTCTCTGCCCACCAACCTCTGTGTGTCTTTCATAAATAAATAAGTAAAATCTTAAAAAAAAAAGATGATCATATAATTTGTCATCAAATAGGAGCACATTTGATAGTGAAAGGTGATACTAAAAATGATTAAGGCCTTAATTGGTCTACAAGGAGCACAACTAGGATTTTTCTAGGTAAATTTCAATGCATGGTCATTCTACTTGAAACTAGAAAATGAAATGTAATTCTAGAAGCCCTGCAGTCATGGAAGAAATTGTAGGATCATGGTTAAATGCCTCCTTCCTTGGAGGGAGGACTATGAATGTAGGAAATAAATACTCTAATACCTGTGCTTCTCCCTCATTTAGTCCTTCTCTTTTTGCTGCTTTCCATTTCAACTCTAGTGTTGAAGTTTGTATATATCAACAGTCCAGAATATGGCTGGAGAAGAGTGGAAAATGAACTGTGGTGTCAGAAGGAGGTATGAAGGGAGAGATCGTGAGAGTTAGCCAACACACATCTATTAAAAACAAAAAAGCTGACAATACTTTGACAGCATTTTTTTGCATTCCTCCACCATGTACCTATTAGAAAAATATAGCATCTATGTGACTGCCTCCACATTTTCGGGGGTAGAAAATAAATTCTCTTGTTCACAGCAGTTTACCAGTTTCCACATGTGCCTCCTCATTTTTTTTTATCACTTCTCTGTAGGTGACTGTGTCAGCATCCATAGACATCTGATTATTGTGAAACTGATATTAAATCAAAGAAGTCAGCAAAAGAGAATTGCCCACATAGAAGGGTAAAGATAGAATGGCTCTTAGAACAAAGGCTGGCAACATTTATTCAGCACATTCCAGAAAAGAGAGTCACCCTACTAGCAAACTCACATACTTGGCAAGTATATCCCTAATAGAGAGATAGATGTATTAGATAAACAGACCAAAACCAGTAAATATTTCAAATATATAACTGTCTTTGCCTTGTTTAAAATTACCGAGCAACTTAGTTTCTAAGTGGAAGGTCTGCGCTAGTAAAATTCATAGAATTGTCTAGACTAGACTGCCCAATAAAAATATAACGTGTGATTTTAAATTTCCTAAATGCCATTTTGAAAAAAAGAAAATGAAACAGGTAAGAATCAACCTGTAATTATATAATTTACCCCAATATATAAAATTAATTTTACTTAGTAATCAATTAATGATTATACTTTGAATAAATCTTGAAATCCACTGAGCATTTTTCACTTATGGCACATCTCAGTTTGGACTAGCCACACTTCAAGTGCTGAATAGGTTTGTATGGCCACCGGCCTCTATGTTGGATGGAGCAGGTCTAGTCTATTTAAACCCTGTGTTTCTCATTATAAATTTTAAACTGTGTACCTGTCAAAGTCTTCCATATTTAGTTGCTGTTGTTCTCTCTGAGTTTAATATAAAAGGATCACAGATTATATGAAAATTCTCAATCTTTAAACAACCAGATCTTCTTACATACTAACTCCCTCTATGAATCTACCTGAATTACTTACTGATGTCTAATAAGCTACTACACTCTCATCAGCAATTATTGTATCATATAACCTGGAATATAGGGATTATCATTGCAAATATGCTCTAAGTATTTTCTGAAATTATATGTGATCCTTATTTTGTTTACTTGAATTATTAATAAAATGGAAAATCTTTTTTTTTTCTAAATCTTATGAGTGAAAAATACTCTGGATTCTTCAAACAGTCTCTCTTTATCATGATATATCCTTAAAATGGTTATGGAGTTGTTCCAGCTATCTCTTGGACCATCACAGTTCGTTCTAAAGGTTCAAGACAAATGTTTAATTCTCTCCTGCCACTGGTCCAAAGCATTGCCCATGGTACGGTTTCACTGGTTTCCTTATTTAACATTACCATGAAAGGGAAAAGGGTGCCTCTTCATCAGCCTTCTGCTCCTTGTCTGTAAGTACTTTGCTTTATGTCACTGATCCTCAACACAATTCAGTCTGTTTAAATTAAAGCACTTGCCATTATCTACATTCTTCTGGGGAAGAGCCTGCGTTTTACATGCTGAAATGTCATTCATCTTGCCTTATTTACTGCTTGTATAAATGAACTCGTTTCCAAGATGCTGTTAAAACAAAAACAATAACCAAAAAAAAAAAAAAAAGTTCTATTAGGAAAAGAGCCCCCTAGCAATTCCTGCTTCACAGTCCATTGCTTCCCACAATCAGTAAACTATGGAGCTCAGTAAAAGTAATTTAGACTAATGGTTTGGAAAAGCAATCCAAATAAGGTGCCATTATAGAATAATGCAAAGTACGTTTATTTCCTGGTCAGTCGCTGGAAGAGACCTTGTAGAGATCTTGGAAGGAAACCTGTGGATACTTTTCACAGGCCTTCCTCAGACAGGCAACCTGTTGTCCAGGGTGAGGGAGGGAACTAGATTTTTAGAAAATGCTTTTGCTATATCGAGGGAACTTCCACTAATAGGATCACCAGATCCTATTGGCCCAAAGGATTTCATAGATTCCACTTTGTGGACTGATGTGGGAAACAAAGACATAAGAAAAATTAAATTTCCTACTACTTACAGTCCTTGACAAGTCCTTGAAATAGGCAGAATGACATTCCTCTAGGGACTCAATTGCTTCAATGTTGATACTTTGCTAAGGGCAAAAGGCAATCTTAGCCCGACCCCCAGGATCTTGTAAGTCTACTTTAACATATAAAAATTCCTTTGGAAACTTTCTTTATCTCTACCCCCCAATATGCATGTTGGCAATCATCTTCCAAGCACATGACCCATTGATATATATCTGAAGGGTCTCATGACTGAGTTTTAAATAAACAGTAATACGTGACCTTTCTAAACAGCAGCTAACCCCCTCAGGCTCCTAGGAACCTTGTTTCCAACATACTTGGGAGGATGACACTATCCCTAACCACCTCCCAACTTGAAAGTATATAATGGGCCACTCCTCTTGACCCCAGTGCAGCTCTTTCTGCCCACAGTCCTGTCCTTCTGCTTTAATAAAACCACCTTTTTGCACAAAAGAAATCTGAAGAATTCTTTCTTGGCTGTTGGCTTTGAACCTAACATCTTTTTTACATCAGGGAATGGTAAATTATTAATGGTAATGGAGGCTAAAGGTATGTAAGTATGTGAAAATCTAGGCCAAATCCACTGTGATATAATAGTATAATAAACATGAACCCAGACCACCTGAAATTGCAAAATTTAATGGGTAGATAAACACAAATATCAAGAGCTGAATGCAAAACTAATACTAAATTCTTCTAGAAGCAATGGAATTCCAGAAAAGACAAAGAATAAGAGTAGATCATATAAGTAAGATTATTTACTAAATTCTAAGAAATATGTGTAAATACATTTTTTTTTTGTCTATTTGATTTCCCTAATGTGATTTAAATGTGATTAGGGATGCCTGGGTGGCTCAGTCAGTTGAGCATCCAACTCTTGATTTTGGCTCAAGTCATGAGCTCAGGGTCCTGAGATTCAGCCCTGTGTCAGGCTCTGTACTGCACTCTCTCTCTCTCTTTCTCAAATAAATAAATAAACGTGATCAGCTATCTATGCAAATAAGGATAAATACATTATCTATGCCATCTAATATTAAAAGAAAAATTCCCCAAAGTAGTCCTATTCATGTAAAAAAATAAAATTGAATTAAGTATCAGGAATAACATACCCTTATCAGAGGAAATTGGATCATTTGTTTGATGAAAATGTAGACAATATTATACTATCATGCTGACGTGATTTTTTTCTATCATAAGAATAAAACCTGAATATCAAGCCCATTAGCTTTGGTCTGATAGCTAATAGCTTCTACCTAACAACAGTACCTCGTTGTTTTTGTCTTTCTGGGAGCTCTGACTGGACAGTCATGGTTTTATGACTTAATTAGAGAGATACTGTTTACGCATCTGGCTGGTCGTTGTGTTCTCCTTAGTCTCCTCTCTTTCTTTTGTTCTCTTTCTCTTTTTTTTTTTTCCTTTTACTTTTCAAAGTGAAAAAGTGCTTACTCAAGCCTTGTGCTGGGGAATAAGTCACTAATAAAAATTTATCTCCCACATCTGGGGGCATTTGTGCATTCTCAAGCATAGCTATCCAGAACTAGGGCCCCAACCACTTCTGTTGCTCTCTCCTCAAAAAAGAGAGAAAATTCTTTCTTTCCTACTGTCCAGCTTTTCCAAAGGAGTGTCCATCTAAAAGGAATTGGAATCATTAGAGACAAAGTTTCACCAATTTATCATGTACCCATCTTTCCTAGGTTTGCATAAGAACTCTCATTGATGGGAAACAGGTAGGGTATAGACCAGGGTTGGGGTAGGAGATGTTTCCATTTTATACAGAATTTGAAATCATTTTCTTTTAAACTCCTCAGCTTTGGCCTCAGGCCTGCTTCACAATGCTAATTTTTTTTCTCTTACATTTTAACAGTATTTTATATGATTGCTTTTTTTTTTTCCTCCAGTATGAAATCCAAATTGTGGTCAAGGTTCTAATTCTTCCTCATGATGGCTCATATGTGGTTGGACATCTTTTAGATATTCTGCTAGGTTTTGATGTGATGTTTACCTGCTGGATCCATACAGAGTTGCTCAAAAAGGATATGAAATCTGACTTGGCCAACACATTTGATGACTTAAATTTGTGGAAACAGAATATAGACATAAATTTCCATTTTGATGACACATCCTACTAAAGTGTTTATCAAAGCAAGTTTGTTTTATGTGTAAAAACATACCATTCTGGCTTAATGAAGAGATATTATAGTTAATAATACACTTTCATGCCTATTCTCAACAATGATTAAACTTACCAGATGGTTATATTTATAGAGCTGAGTGTGGGTAAGTCACAGCAAGGCAACGTGCTTGCTTCAGCAGCACAAAAACACAGTGAGGCAATAAGTCACTTGGTAGAGAGCAGTAAGATCCTTACTGCAATTGTTAGGTAAAAGTTTGACTCATTTGAGGATTGAACTGAAAAAGAGGCTGTCAAAGATTTTATATTAACCAGTATCTCAGGTTGAAGGACTGTGGCCTAAATATTTTTGATCTCTGTAAAATTATAATATCCTACTTCTGCCTCAAATATGATTAGAATTAGTGATATGAGAACATACCCACTGACACAGTTCTCTTAAATATAATTATCTCTTGCCTACACTAACAAAGTTATTTTACTACCCAGAAAGCAAGCTGGTTCCGTGTATAACCATCAGAAAGTAGAACAATGTTCTTTCACTAGACTTATTTCTGCGCAGTTGTTTTTGGCTCTCTGACTGGGCCAGCCACTCGATGTCCTGACATACTCATTTTTGCCTTTCTTGTTCTTTGAAATCTGATTAGATTACCACGTTCCCATTCTCAGAATGGTTGCTTATTACAGACAACTATTGATGACCTGGTACAGAATTTTTCTTGTAAGCCTACCTTGTCAACATATGGAAGATTTCTAAATCTTCTCTGTACTCTACTCAATGGTATTGACAGATGCTACTGATCTTAATCAATATACCAAAGTATCTGGGAAAATTTATTTCAAGAGTAAACAAACATAGGTCTGGACCCAACTCAAGGATATATAGTAAAAAGTAAAATTTCATCTCTTTTAATGTCCAAAGTCCATTCTTAACATAATTTTTGTATATCCTTCCTGGGCTATTTTATGAATATTCTAGGATTTTGCAAAACCAGGGCCACATTTTGTCCATCTGGATTGTTCTGTTCAGTGTTTTATTTTTCCCTTTATAATCTTCTATGGATATTACTACATTACATCTGATTCAGTATTTTTCTAACTGCATATTATTTAGGTTCAATATATTTAACCTATCTTCTTTTGGTAGAAAATTAAATTGTCCTAATTGGCTATTATAAACAGTGCTACAACAAATACCTTTGCCGATCTTTACACATTGTGTTAATATTTTCCTAATGTAAACTCCTAGAAGTGGAATTTCTGGGTCTAAGAACTTACACAAGTTTATACTGAGCAGATCCTGCCAAGTTTCCTGCCAAAGTCAGTACAACTCTTTACACTCTGTCAACGATGTATGACACTGCCTATTGCTCTTTGCCTTTGCCAAAAACAGACATCATCACACTTCTTAATCTTTACTAACCTGATATGGAAGAAAAAGTCTCTAACTGGACTTCTATTTGTAATTCTTTATTTTTGAGTGAGACTAAAAACTTCTGCTTATAGACATGTTTATGTGCTTTGTCATGAAATGTCTGTTCTTTTGATGATTGATTCTGGAGTTGTCTTTCTTCTTATTGATTTTTAAGATAATATTGCATAGCCATATTAGTGATTTGTCATGTTTTGCCAATTTCACTTTTTAAAAAAAATGGATTTATCATTACTTTTCCATGTGTATTGTTGTTTTAATTAAAGTAGCAATTCTTCAAACCTTTTGTATGGCTTCTGTGTTCTGTACCATGTATGAGAAGGTCTTACTGTTTTTTTAATTCCTCATGTTTTTTTTTTTTTCTCATCTTCTATTTTTCCCCAAATGTTTACAATAGTTCATCTAACTAGGATTTTTTGTTCTTTAATAGATGAAGTACATTTTCTAAATATCTTACTATGAAAATTATCAAACATATAGAAAAGTCTTAAGTATTTTGCACTGAACATCCACATTCCCAAAACCAAGCTTCTATAATTGCATCTTAACTATTTTAGGTTTATTACACATCATTTTAAGACATATGTTTAACTTTACTGTATTAAAATGCAATATACATATTATTGTTTCTAGTTTTGTCACCTTATTAAGTTATACTTGATATTTTATTATTGTTGTTTGTTTTCTAACTTTTGCTGGAAGCTGTTTCTTTTGTTAATATCTGATTTTAGAAGCTACACACTATAATCTCTATTCTTCACAGCTATCAATTGTAGAGTTAAAACTTATATTTCCTAAATTATTCATTTTAGCTAATAAACAATGACGCTTCACTAGGAAAAGAGAAAATTTGAACACCTATGTTTTATTCTAACTTTACTTATCTTTATTTTGAATTTCTCATTTTTCAGAAGATTTTTAACATTTTCAGATTATTTTAATAATTACTTCCATTGTTGAATCTTTAGTGGTATTCTGTGTTCACCATCTGAAAAAAAAAAAAACAATGAAAAACAAACAAAAAAAATCTCTTTACTTTTCTATTCCTGAATTCTTAATTTTTATTCATTTTTTCATGGGCTAAATAATTCTTAAATGTTTTCCAAAAACTAACTTGTTGGGCTGCAATCTATAAATTTTCACATGCTTGAGAACATAAAACACTTATATTTCTTCTCCAAAACGTAAAGACAGAATTGCACTTTCTTCTGTCAGTGAACAAAGCTCTGTGAAGTCTGAAGTCAGCCTTATTTCCTTCTTCTTTGATGTTTTTACATCTTGAAGATTTTCTTATTGATTGTGCCTTAAATTCATAATATTTACCAAGATATTAATATGTGAATATTATTTTTTAGATGTTTCCCATTACAAAGTATATATTCTGATTTATACATTCCATTCTTTAAGAAAGCAATTCTTTCAATAGCTTAATTGTTTTTTTTTTTCAAATCTCTGTTCCTTATTTAGAATTGCCAATTATATAGATTAGATTTCCTTTAACTTTTATATCTATCATCATCATGCTTTTTATTTCTTAGGTTTATTAACTGCATTTAACATGACATTTCTTATCCATGCCCCAAGTTATTTTCAACAGAATCTATTTTTTTCTATCTGAAGTGGCATTACTTTTAGAAATGATTAATTTTACCATAAATTTTCCCCAAGTTCTGGTCACCAATTTTTAATCCTTTTAGAGAAAGTAATTCTATTTCTTTCATTGATCATCTCACTTTTTGAGCTCTTTAAAATAATTCATATATTGCTCACTGTGGGATCCTGGAGAGGTTTTGTGTTTTTTTTTTTTCCCTGAAATTTTCCAAGGGCAATTCTACTAAATAAAATCATTTGTCTTTGTTGTTGTTGTTATCCTTATCCTCTCTCTCTCCTCTCTTTTTTCCTTCACTCTAATGCTTCAAGAACACTATTTTTTTTTTTGTTTCTACTCTTTTCTAAATTAAGATAATTTTAACAGAGCCAACTGATGCTGAACAGTGCAGTGGGGGTAAATTGGGAAGGTGGTGGATTTTGGCAGCAGATTGCATTTTTTTTCATCCCTGTGTCCACCTGCTATACTTTGTCATCCTTGAAAGTTCAGCTCACATTTAGATAGGAAGTTATTCAAAGGCAAAGGTCACTCACATTTATCTTTTTGTATTCCCAAGTTTTAAAATAGTCTCATTAATTATACTTTAAATAAATTGGTCAAATTGATAGCCTAACTCCCAAACCTCATTACTGGTTTCCAAACCCACTAAGCCTTTGATTCCCAGCCAGAAATTTCACCTTTTGGCACATTCTTGGCTTTAGTTCAAAACTGACTCTCCATAAATCTATCTGGGTTAATTCTTATCCTTATCTCATTGTGACTATGTCAAATAGAAACTCAGGATAATTTTAAATGTTAATATGTGAACATGGACACAACAGATTAAAGTGTAGAATAATCAATATATTGTATTAAAAAGAATAAAAGCTAGGATCAAATTTAACCAAGGAGGTGAAAGACCTATATACTGCACACTTTAAGAAACTGATGAAAGAAATTGAAGATGATACAAATAAGTGGAAAGCTATTCCATGCCCAATGACTGGAAGAATTAATATTGTGAAAATAACCATAATAGACAAAGCAATCTATATATCCAATGTAATACCTGCCAACATTCCAATGGCATACTTCACAGAACTAGAACAAATAATTCCAATATTTATATGGAACCACAAAAGATCCAAAATAGCCAAAGTCATATTCAGACAGAATAATAAGGCTGGGGGTATCATGCTCCCTGATTTCAAGCCAAACTATAGCAAACTACAGCCATCAAGACAGAATGGTACTGATAAAAAAAAAAAAAAAAAAAAAAAAAAAAACCAGTCTCACAGATCAAAAGAACATAACTGAAAGCCCAGAGATAAATCTACACCTATAGAGATAATTAATCCATGACAAAGGAGTCAAGAGCAAACAATGAGGAAAGACAGACTTTTCAATAACTGATGTTAGAAATTGGACAGCCAAAGAATAAAACTAGGCCACTATCTTACACCATACACAAAAATAAACAAAATAAATTAAAGACTTGCACATAATGTGAAACCCAAAACCATAAAATCCTGGAAGAAAGCATAAGTAGTAAACTCCCTGACATTGGTCTTAGTGATAGGTGTGTGTAGATTTGACTCCAAAGACAAGGGTAACAAAAGTAAAAATAAATGAACAGAACTACATCAAACTAAAAAGCTCCTGCACAGCTAAGGAAACTGTCATCAAAAGGAAAAGACAACCTACTAAAGGGGAGGAGATATTTACAGACCATATACCTAATAAGGGCTTAATATCCAAAATATATAAAGAACTCATGCAACTCAACAACAAAAAGGAAAAGAACTCAATTGAAAAATGGGAACAGGATCAGAATAAATATTTATCCAAAGAACACCTAAAGAGGGCTAATAGGCAAATGAAAAGATGCTCAACATCACTAATTATTAGGAAAATGCAAATCAAAACCATAATGAGATATCACCTAACACCAGAGATGTTGTCACCAGAAAGACAAGAAATAATAAGTGTTTCAGACAATGTGGAAAAAAGAGAACTTCCATACACTGTTGGTAGGATTGTAAATTGGTACAGCCCTATGGAAAATAGTATGGACATTCCTCAAAAAATTAGAACTAGAATTACCAAATAACCCAGCTATTCAATTTTTGGTTATCTATCTTAGAAATACAAAACAGTATTCAAAAAGACATATAGATCCTTATGTTTATTGCAGCATCATTTACAGTAGCTAAGATATGGAAACAACCTAAATGTCCAGTAGAAAAATGGATGAAAGAACTAGTATATTTATACAATGGAATACTACTCAGCCATAAAAAAATCTTGCTATTTGCAACATCGATGGACCTTGAGGGTATTATCCTGAGCACAGTAAATCAGGAAGATAAAAACAAATACCACTAATTTCAGTCATATATAGAAGTCTAAAACAAAACAAACAAAATTAAGCAAAACAAACTCATGGATATAGAGAACAGACTAGTGGTTAACAGAGGGAAAGGAGTTTAGGGGGTGGTCACAAAGGGTAAAGGGAGTCAACTGTATGGTGATTGATGGCAGCTAGAACTGTGATAGTCATCACTTAGGTAATGTTTACAGATGGTGAATTATAAAACTGTACACCTGAAACTTATATAATAATAATAATGAAAGTATTTGGGGGGTTGCCGACTTAATCTCTAATTGGAAATTTTCACCAAACTTTGGCAGAAAGTTAAAGCTCATAAATTCATGGTCTTTGATGTTATATAATATTTGCACATGGAAATGATCATATAAGCATACACCACCCAAGTAGCAGCTATAAAAAATAATGCTTTCAAAAAAGAGTTTGGAATTAAAATAAAAATGTGATGCAAATTTAAAAAGCATTACTTAAACCAATAACAAATTAAAATATATCTAGATTTTTATGTTTGTAATCATTCAAATTAAAGATATGAAAAAGTTACATGTAGTGAACTTTAATTATTTACTGCAATGTTTCTAGATTTGTACGGCAATACATCAAGTCCAAAAGGGCTATACATGAAGTTGGGGTGTATTTGACCACTAATTCTGGCTCATCCTCAAAGTTCTTACAACTTTTAATACCCCAAGCCCTGTGTTTTCTTTTATCATTCTCAACAAATCTATCTTTGGCAGTTATTTGAATAAAAATGATCTATGGCATTCAATTTTATCCGTTGTTGTGAGTTTTTGGTCTGGCAACTTTTTCTTTCAAATTTATTTTATTTAAAGTGATCTTTTCTAAGGGCTATCTTCTCCACATCACTCTATCATATGCCAGAGTCTACAAGTAAAATGTAAACTGAAAATATATTTAAAATAATAATAATAATAAAATAAAAATAAACTGAAAATAATTTTAACACTATTGTGATCTCCTGACCACAAAGACTATACTGTCTTGATCCTCACAGGCAATATATGGATAAGGTGTTAATATTACTTTCAAGATCATTTTGAAAAATGTTAACAAATATTCATGAGTTATTAGATATATGCCATGTCTTTTACATAATATTATTTTGCCATCCAAATTTGGTCCATTTCAAAATTCAAAATAATTCCACTCCTTCTTAGAATTTAGTAAACCATTGCACCCTCTTCTCACTTCTTCATGGTGGATATGATTCTATATCTTTAAAATTAATGCTTCTAATATAATGTAAATTTCAAGAAACTATAAGTTCCTACTAAAGGAAAAAACAGGGTAAGATGTAAATATACAGTGTGAATACAGTGGACATCATTGTATTTTCTCTGATAAATTAGCAACCATTTACTGTTTTGTATATTCAATATATGTATGGAAATTCTTTTGAATAAAAGAAAAACTCATAATAATTTCTTAAAAAATACTAATTTTGACCAACATTCTATTTTTGATTGTCAAATAGTCAGGTATTTTATGTAGGGCCTAAATAATGTCTTAAAACATCTTAAATTAAGTTTTTTTTAAATTAAATAATCTTTAGATGAAGACAACAAAGATTATTTTTTCTGAAATAAATTGTTATTTCATCATTTTTCCTTCCTTTCCAGTCTATAAAAGAATGTTATTTATAAACCTGCATTGGTAGTCAGCAGTTTTCTCTTTATAGGTTTTTATGAATATTTGTTAAATAGGTGATTATGCAGATGGTTATTTAGGAGAAGCTATCCAGTAACACATTTCACATTCTTTCACTTTTATCTGAATTATCATTGTTGTCGTTCTAGAGTTTTGATAGCTTATTTCATTTTTGAAAGAATCAGCATGTAATGGAAATGATTAGTGTATGTCTGTTTCTATTAGAAATCATCGATTCCTTTAGATGTACACACACTTCAGATACAGAGAAGCGAGGAAGAAAGAGAGGGGGAGAGAGAGAGCGTGGAAGAAAAATGTATGAATGTATTTGTATTCTGTAAAAATGCAGGTGTTATTTGTTGCCAAATCTTACATCACTAGATGTGGTTAAAAGGTACCCAGAATCATGTTATGATTCCTGCATTCTCAGACAGTTAGATATGCTTCAAATAACTTTGAAATTTTTCAGACTAGCAGAAGCAAGGACAACTATTGTTTCATGTTTATGTTTTATATTCCAGAAGAAAATATTTTCAAATAAATACCCTTTACAACCTTTTAGTACTTTGTAAAGTCGGCATGGTATATTTACAATCATGAAATGATTCACAAGTTGTAGTTCTTCCTCACCTTTTTCTACCTAATCAATTTTTAAATCAATCATGTTTTATAAAACGCTGTAATCTTTAGAGGATAACGTAAGTACAACAGCAAAGCTAATTTCTCTGAAACGATATTAACCTAATCTAAAGGCATCTCTAACAAACTCAGAGTACATGAAAATAAGTGAGTATTCAGTTTCATTGTATCTGGATTTTATTTTATCAGAATTTTGTAAGAAAGAGTCGTCTGTTGAATATGAAAATACATAGCTATATAGTTACTGGATAGACACAAAATGATTCTGATTTTATATACAGCTGGAAAATTTGAAATTTAAGAATTCTTCTAAAAATTGATAGGAGTGGAAATTTCATATTTCCTCAAGTTGATCTGTTTTAATTTCAGTTGATTTTTCTCTAGGAATAAAACAATTACATGTATTCCTTAGTGATTTAGCAATGTATCAATAAGCTGATCTCCATAAATATCATGGAGAAGAAAATATAAAATATATTTCCATTGATCTTGTAATCAGGTCATTCTTTTCGAAATTTTCACATAGTTACATTAAAGTAATTTAATAATTTTCATTTTAGTGGCTAAATTGCCATGTTATATGGCAGAAATATCACTGAATTTGGTGTCACAACTATCCAAATTAGTTCCAGTCCTAACTACCACATAATCACTTCCTGGTTGTGTTCCTTGGTCTTAGGTAGTCCTTCAGTCTAAAGTAATAATTTTCAGTAAGCTATTAGCCTATTCATTAGACTGTTTTGCACTAAGTTGACTCTCATTAGAATGCAAATGAATTAAAGGCATTACATTTAGGTAATTGGGGAATTGTGTTCCTACACACTTGCACAGGTAACAGAGAAAAACACTTCAAAACATTTCTCGGAAGGGAACAATTCTTGACCATTTGCGGTGAAACTTTGTCCCTATGTTTTACTTTTCTCAGGTGAATGATCATAGAGTTTTCAAATAAGTTATCTATTAATTATCATCTATTAAATTATCATCTATTATACATCTATTGTCTTTTAACTATAGCCTTACAGTTAGCTCTGTAGTGTTTTATTCCCTATAAAATATTTTTAACATTTATTTTTATGTCATTGCATGGGTCATTTTTGGCAAGAGTTAATGAGATACCATTGAGGGTGTGAGTTATTATTCAATATCTTACAAGAGACAGGATAAAAGGAATGCATACATTAACTATACATTTTTTTTATTTACTGTGGAGCAGTTTCCCCTTTATTCCTCTCTCTTCAGTCTCTGAAATATTCTTCATTTTTCATTCACTGCTCTATGATTTTTTAAAAGATTTATTTATTTATCTTAATAAATGAGAGGAGGAAAGAGAAAGAGAGAATGGAGGGAGGGGTAGAGGGAGAAAATTTCAAGCTGACTCCATAGAGCACAGAGCCTGAAGCCAGGCTCCATCTCAAGACCCTGAGATCATGACCTAAGCAAAAATCAAGAGTCCATGCTCAACTGACTGAGCCACCCAGGCATCCCTATGATTTTTAATAAATAGAAATGTGATGCAGTGTTTAAGATCTGAACATATAGTTTATTTATATCAACATAAAAGAAGATTTTCTTTCTTTTTATTGATATGTATAAGATAAACTAGAGTACTATTTTATTCTTTGGAGTCTGCACCATGCCTTAAGCTTTAATTGCTGTATTTAATCAAGTGAATCACCCAATAACACATTTGGTACAACATAGCACATAAAGTAAAAATACATATGAGATCTTCACAAGTTTTTCAGGTATAATGAGAAGGCACGATGCATTTAAATGAGTTCCAGAGACCTAAGGTACTTTGTGTGTTATATTTTCACCCTGGTTTTCCAGAATTCTGTTGTTATCCCATTGCAAGATTCCTTTTTACAACCTTATTATTTTCCAGGCCAGCACTAATTGGTACATATTTCTTGATATCCTACATATCTTATGTAAAATTACTGCCGTAGGAATTAAATTTGACTTTGAAATAAGTTACTACTGTAACTTCAGTATAAAGTTAACCTTTTTCAATGTTAATTATTCTCTTTCTTTCAAGTCAGTTTACATTCATTAATGAAGACTCGAAAGGGTACAGAAAAGCATGGGTAGGCAGAAATAAACAGGAACTTTAACTCATTCCGCTTGTTTCCCCTGATAGGGATTATTTCAGTATTTGAGTGCAGTTGACTTCTTCCAGCTTTCATAGTCCTGGTCTGCTTGAGGTATTGCTTATGGTTGTCACATCTCCTACTGTGGCTCTAAAAGTGATTTAAAAAGCCTGTTGTTTAAAATTCTCAGGCAGATGTTACTTTTACCACCACAGTCAAGCATGGCTCCTGTGTGTTTGACTTTCAAAATCCCTGCTAAGTTCCTTGCTGAGATCAGAAATGGTTTGTTTATTAAATCTATATCTTTACATTGTGTGGGGGGTCTAGAAAGAAATGCCAGCTCCAGATCAGAATCCCAAGGGAGTATATACCTACTTAATCTTTCATCCAACGCCATTTTTCAGTTACAAAGATGTACATCTAGAGTTATGAAATGAACAAATTGTGTTTTGGCTTTCATCAGTAGCAAGTTGGTTTATACACTATGATGAACTTTGAGAGTAGACTCTACAGTGGTTTCCCGTCTAAGGTTCCAATATCACAAAAGCCTATTTTTGTGGAATACATTTGGTGTAATCTAACTACTGGTTATTGAGATTCATCACAAATAATTTTCATGTCTCTGATGAGCATAATTAAACGATGGGAAATGATCTATAATGAACTTGTGGCATATTTCGCTCACTTTAAATCACAATTTCAGTATAAATTAGTAATATAGAAATTTAATATTATTAGATATTGATTTCCACATTTTAAGCTTCATTAATATTACTTAAATACCTGTCCCTGAGTACAGATAAAATAAAAACCAAAATCTATCATATGATTTGTGCTGAAATGTGCATTGTAACCAATGGAATCAATATGAAGAAAAGGCCAACTAAATCAAGAAATTTATGTTCATTGATAATTGGTAATAGAGGTACTATTCCTTAATTTATATTTCCTTTAAGAAAGTAGATAATATATTTTCACCATAAGAAATACTGGAAAAGAGATATGCCAAAATTTGAAAATCATTTGTAGATTTTAAATCATTCAAAATTTTACCCCTCACAAATAACCACACTTTATTTGTTGGTATTTATACTTTTTGCTTTCTTGGGCAGCCCTGGTGCTCCAGCCATTTAGTGCCACCTTCAGCCCAGGACATGATCCTAGAAACCTGGGATCGAGTCCCTGTCAGGCTCTCCCTACATGGAGCCTGCTTCTCCCTCTGCCTGTGTCTCTGCCTCTCTCTCTCTCTCTCTCTCTCATGAATAAATAAATAAAAATCTTTAAAAATAATAATTTTGCCTCCTATTAGAAATATGTTGATGTAAAAATTGATGTAGTTCTTATTTCAATTTATTAGTTGTCAAAATGTTACAAAATATTTATTTAGTGTAATCAATATATAATATTATCACTAGTTTAACTGAAAAAGGACACCTTAGTTCTAATTAAAGTAAGGTGCACTAGACTTTTACAGAAATGTTTATATTACTGACATTTAATTCTCTCCTCTATTAAGTGATGATAACATCTATGTTGAAAGTGCTTATTCATGAAGTTTGTGTTACCTGATGAATAATGCATAAAACCATTTTTTAAAGTAATACCGTATTGTTCAGAGTATTTTTTTAGCCCTGAATTGTTTGCAAATTACAAACAAAAATCAGTCATTTATCTCTGATACCATTCATTGATTACCTTAACTTCTCAAGATGAAAGTCACCATAAAACTTTCTCCTTTACTTAATCAAATTTTAGTCCTCCTCTAAAAACAAGATGATAATTTTCTCTTCATAAATTTCTGCTTAACCTCCCACATGCAGGCTGGGCCTTTAATCTCATATGACTGGAATCTTTGTAGAAAGAAGATAGAGACACACACACAGAGCAGATGGCCATGTGAGGATAGATGCAGAAACTACAATTATTCTGCCACAAGCCAAAGAATGCATAGGGACACCAAAAGTTTTAAGAGGCAAGGCAAGATAATTTCTTAGACACTTTAGAAGTAGTGCAGCCATGCCAATTCCTGATTTTTAGGCTCTTAGCCCCCAGAACAGTGAAAGAATAAATTTCTATTGTTTTAAAGTCACTCAATTATTGGTACTTTGTTATAACAGTCCTAGGAAATTAATATAGTAATTAATTTAGAAATGAAGATGTTTTTTTAATTTTTTTTAATTTTATTTATTTATGATAGTCATACAGAGAGAAAGAGAGAGAGGCAGAGACACAGGCAGAGGGAGAAGCAGGCTCCATGCACCGGGAGCCTGATGTGGGATTCGATCCTGGGTCTCCAGGATCGCGCCCCTGGGACAAAGGCAAGCTCCAAACCGCTGCGACACCCAGGGATCCCAAGAAATGAAGATGTTTAATATGTCTTCTAATATTTCAATTTAAACTAGAAAAAAGATACAACTCAAATAATAAGAAACAAAATAAAGATATGAAGATTTATCAACAGAATGGGAAAAAATTAAAGTAAAAAATCAGTTATTTGAGACTATTTTAAAAAAGGAAAAATCACCAACAAGAATGATAATAAATAAGAGAGAAATACAAATTACCACGACAAGAAAAATAATTCCACAACATAATGAGATATTATCTCACACCTATCAGAATGGCTAACATCTGAAAAGAAAAGAAAAAAAAAACAACAAAACAAACAAAAAACAGCAATTGTTGGTGAAGATGCAGAGAAGAGAATCCTTGTGTACTCTTGGTGGGAATGGTAAAGCCACTATGGAAAACAATATGGAATAAAAAAAAAAAAAAAAAAAAAAAAGGAAAACAATATGGAGGTTCCCCCCAAAATAAAAAATATAGCTACAATACAACCCAGCAATTGCACTTCTGGGTATTTATCCAAAGAAAATGAAAATACTAATTTGAAAAGATATATGCATGCCTATATTTATTTTAGCATTATTTACAATAACCAAAATATAGAAGCAACCTAAGTGTGCATTGATAAATTAATGGTTATAGAAGTTATATACATATATAATGAAATATTACTCAGCCAAAAAAAAATAAAATCTCACCCTCACAATAGCATGAATGAACATAGATGGAATTATGTAGGTGAAATTAGTGAGAGAAAGATAAATACTGTATGATTTCACTTCTATATGGAATTTGAAAAACAAAACAATGAACAAACAAAACAGAAACAGACTCATAGATATAGAGAATAATCTGGTGGTTGCAAGAAGGGAGGGAGGTAGGGGAGAGATAAAATGGGGAAAAGGGATTAAAAGGTACAAACTTTCAGTTATAAAAATAAATAAGACACAGAGATACAATGTATGGCATAGAAAATATAGTTTATAAAACTATAGAAAATTTGTACGGTGACAGAAGGTAACTAGATTAATTGTGGTGATCACATCATAATGGATATAAATGTTAAATCATTATGTTGTACACCAAAAACTTATATATTATTGTAGGTTAAGTGTAGTTCAGTAAAGAAGAAAAACATTGAGGGTTACTGCCACGGATATTACTAACATTAAAAGATAAGAGGTTTCATAAATAATTTTATGCTAATGAATTTGAAATCATAGATAAAATACAGAAACTTTGATAAACCCAGTTTAGAAACAAGGTGAAATAGAAACCACAAATAACCATATATATGTTACATATGCTAACAAAACTTTGTCCACAGAGAAACTTTAGACCTAGATGATCGACTTGTGGAGTTTATAAAGTATAGATATATATATATACACAAATATTTATAATATATAAATCATATTGATAAATCAATAGACATATTGATATTGATATACATATTGATATTAATATAGAAGTATATTATAAAGCTATGTATATTTGATATATGTCAAATATATATCAAATATATATATCAAATATACATATATTTAAATATATCAAAAATAGGCTAAGACTTATGCAAAACCTTTTGGAAAGTAGAGAATAGGGAAACTCTTTCTAGCATCATCATATGAGGTGAGCTCTAACATCAGAATATGATAATCAATGACATTAAAGAAAAAAGAAAATCACAAAGCTACAGCCCTAATGAATGTATACACAAAAATCTTTGACAAGGCACACAAACCAATAACAAGTAAAGAAAGATGTATAATTAGACATCAACTAAAGGCAATGTTTAAAAAATAAAGCAAACCATAGACTAAAAGAAAATAGCACACACACACACACACGCAATTAGTAATTAAAAAAGGATCATCCCCATAAAAACATGGGAAAGACTGAAACAGTCACTTAACTAGGAATGTTTTTAAATGACTAAATAGCATCTGAAAATGGCTCACTATTATTAGTCATCATGGAAATGTGTATTTTTTTTTTAGTTGTAAGAATGTACTGTTACACTTCCGATCTACTAAAATGGTAAAATTAAAATGACCCACAAGACCAAATGGGGGTGAGAATGCTTTAACAACTTGCTGACAAAAGTGTAACTTGAGACAGGCACTTTGGAGTAAAGAGGAAATGAAAACATCGTCAGATAAATAGCAATTGAAGAAATTTGTCCCCTGAAGATTTCCCAGGCAAGAAATATTAAAAGATTATTCATCTGAAAGAAGAAAAATGATAATGGGTCAGAAACTGATCTACATTAGTAAAGGAAGGACTTTAGAGAAAAACTTTTATTTTTCTTATTCTTAATTGATAACAGATAACACTGTTCAAAATGATAATAGCAATGATGTATTTGGTGATTGGGATGCCTGGGTGGCTCTCAGTGGTTGAGCATCTGCCTTTGGCCCAAGGCGTGATTCCGGGACCCTGGATATAGTCCCATCACAGGCTCCTTGTGGGGAGACTGCTTCTCCTTTGGCCTGTGTCTCTGCCTCTTTCTCTCACTATGTCTCTCGTGAATAAATAAATAAAAATCTTTTAAAAATAAAGTAATTGGTGATTATAGTTAATGGATAAGTAAAATAAATAATAGCAAATTCATAAAGGATGAATGGGAGGAACTGGGAATCCTGTTTTAAGGTACTACTACACATGATGTAGTATGGTATTATTTGAATTGGATATAAAGGTAAACTGTAAACTCGATGGAATTACTAAGAAAGTTTAAAGAAAGAAAATACATTAAAAAATCTTTGAACAAAATTACTATGAGTCTCTACTAATATAAATGAAGAAATAAATGGACAAATGAATGCTAGGAAATGGAAAGCTCTTTCCTGCAGGTGTCCTCAGGAGATAGTGAAGAAATGATGGAGTTAGAAAATCATCCATGGATTTTAAATCTGGTTGATGAAAATTTGACTAAGAACAGTAAATTTCCATGATCTTAAGGTATCTCCCTGACTTAGCCAAATTATTAAATTTGATTAAATAATAAATTTAGTTAAATTATTAACTAAAATAAAAATAACTTTATAGCTGTGAGACACTCCAGTAGCAGAAGAATAAACATAAAAGTTCATATCTCCTTTATTTGGATAAACTGATATCATGTGTTTTTTGATAACGATGGACCAAGAAGAAGATATTATCAGCTCTGCAGTATTTCTGCCAAAAATGTATAACCTGAATACATTTATGATATAGCTTCATATCAACTCAAGTTGAGGGATATTAAATGAAAAACAGTCAAGTAAAGGCTAAAGAACCATTCCACACTGGACAACTGAAAGCAATGTGTGAATATGAATTGGATGATGAAATCTGGAAAAAAGAAGCTATAAATCTACTTAAAAATAACTATTATTTATACAGCTAATGAATTTGAATTGTGAGCTATCTAAAAATATTATGAAATATTAAATTTTCTGATTTTGATAATGTAGATTAAAATATCTAAGAGAGTCTTAGGTCTAAGAAAATCATAAGAATACTTGGATTATATTTTGTCACCCAATTTTTGGATTAAAAAATGAATTCATAAAGATTGAGTATATTATCCAAAGCCACAGTTTGTTAATTTGTAGCTAGCAGGTGAATCCAAGTGCTTCTGACTCTAAAATTTATGTCCTATCCAGAATACTTAATAAGAAATTTTGAAACTTATAGATGTACATATTTTAAAGTATTTTACAAACATTTATTACTTGCATATACAGTTCATACTCATGGGTTTTTTTAAATATAAGTCAAAGTATAAAAGTATCTAAAATGAAGAGTACATTTGTCCCTATTCTTTTTTTTCCCTAGTCCATATTTCTTACTAATTATATTTCTCAGAGATATTCTAACCATATATAAACATATATGTCCATATCATTTTTACTTATTTATATTGAAGGTAAATCATGGTTCTTGATTTCCACAATGAGAATCCTCATACCCATATATATTTTTCTATGGGTACACGTATGAGTACCTCTATAAAATATATTATTCTACAACAAGAATTTCTTGCTCAAAAATACATGTGTTTATAATTTAATATTTTCAAAATGCCTATTAAAGACAATGTGCTATTTTATATGTTCAAAAATATGTTTAAGAATGCCCACTTCCCCACTCCTGAAAATATATTTTCAAACTTATTTTCACAAATTGATATGGGAAACTTTTTTCACTGTACTTTTTAAAATATTTTATTTATTTATTTAGAGTGAGTTGGGAGAGGGGCAGAGGAAAAAGGAGAGAGAGTATCTCAGTTGCCTCTGCACTGAGTGTGGAGCCTGATGCGGGGCTCAATCCTACAACCATGAGATTATGACCTGAGCTAAAATCAAGACTTGGACAGTCAAGCAACTGAGCCATAAGGCATCCCTCATTGTATTTTTAAGTTGTCCTCCTTTTTAAATAAATAAGGAAGGTTGACTCTCTGTTCATGAATTTAAGAACTAGTATTTCTATTTCCTTTGGGGGTATCTACACTTTTTGCCCATTGTACATTCTTTGTCAATACATATTTTATTTTCAAATTCTTTATATTTTAAGTATATTTTGCTGATATTAGTCTTCCTCAATCTCATATCATAGATATTTTTAAGGTGGCCTTTGGGTTTTTAAATGTATGAATGGTATATCTTTCATGGAAAATTTTAAGATATTTAAACAATTACATTTATCAATTTTTTGTTACAAATTTTTAGATATCACTAGCAGAGTAATTTTTGCTGTCATTATACGAAATATTAGTTTTTAGTATTTCCTTTTCTTTTTTCTTTTTTCTTTTTTCCTTTTATTTTTTCTTTATTTACATTAAAATTTTTATTTTTCTAGAATTTCTTTTGTGTAAGGAATGAATCAGCTAGCCAAGTGTGTATCCTATGATTATACAATTGTTCCTTATACCACTTCTGAACTATTTTGAAATACCTCTTTTACTTTATGTTTATCCATACATTTGGGTCGATTTCCAGTCTTTGTTCTGTCATCCTATTTCTGCTTCAGGAAAGAACAATTTTAATTACCTTTGCTTTATAATATTTATATCTGATAGAGTATATTACTACTTCTTTACCTTTTTTTCTTCTTCTCATCTATTTTTTTTACAATTTTCCTGGTTATTCTTATGCATTTTTCAAAATAATGTTAGAAGCATCCCTTCTTCCAAAAGAAATCATGTAAATAATTTTAGTATTTTTTTTTTTGAGAAGGGGAAGGGCAGAGGGAAAGAGAGTATCTTAAGCAGACTCCATGCCTAATGCAGAGCCCAACACAGGGTTTAATTTCACAACCATGAAATCATGTTCTGAACCAAAATCAAAAGTTGTATGCTTAACTGACTGACCCACCCAGGTGTCCTAATTTCATTAACTTTTAAAATAATTTAGGAAGAAGTGGCATCTGTAAAATTCTAAGTCCTCTATTCCAAGAATAACATTTATCTTTCAACTTATATCTCTTATACACATCAGTAGCATCTTATAATAATCTTATAAAGTTTATGCTTGGGCATTTTGCCTTTCTTTCTGCCATTTTAATGAGGCAGCAGGCTTAGCAATTGCCCCTTGGTTTAAATTCATTATCTTCTTAAAGCTTCAATTTATGCTGCTATGCTTGGGTATTGCATTTGGCTAAGTCCTAAATCTTCTACAGCTACATAAGGCTTATTAAGAATAAGAAAGTGGGGCAGCCTTGGTGGCCCAGTGCTGCCTTCAGCCTGGGGTGTGATCCTGGAGACCCAGGATCGAGTCCCATGTTGGGCTCCCTGCATGGAGCCTGCTTCTCCCTCTGCCTGTTTCTCTCTCTCATTCTCTCTCTCTCTCTCTCATGAATAAATAAATAAATAAAATCTTTTAAAAAAAGGTGCAGGTTTAATGCTAAATTCTACTCATGAAACTATTATACTTTATGTTAATTAACTGGAATTTAAATAAAAACCTGAAACAAACAAACAAAAGTGTAGGTTCAAATTGTGAGGTGAATGTGATAAGCAGTACACTATGGAAACACTCAGAAAATGTAGGTTTGAACTAAAGACTCAACAGCAATTTATACAAAAGATTCAGTCTCAGAGCTTGTTTAGTTTTTAATGGCACTGACTCCGTGTCTAAGGATAAATTAGCATTTCCTTGTTATTTTGAAATACCTCTTTTGTTTTATATTTGTCTGTACATTTGGGACTCAGATAAAAGGCATGGGCTTGACCACGAATTTGGTCCTAGAATCTCGGCATATTAGGTAGTAATGGTCATGAGTTAAAAGGGATAGTACTTAAGAAGATTTACCAGATAAGCTGATTACATAAATTATTGTGAAAAGAACAATAATAAGGAGTCCCATGTCTTGTTATTACACAGAAACCATGAGTTCATCACTGTACACTAGACATTGGCTATGGGTCTGGTTGGATGGTCAAGCAGAGGACCGAAACCTGAGAAATTTCATAGTTGTGGTTCTTATCTGCCTACCCACCTCCCCGGAACACACAAAGTCACTGATCCAAAAACAAACCAGCAAAACTAGTATACTTTATTTAAAATCCCCCCACCCTGCAAATACAAACAACCAGCCCACCCCACCCCCGTCACCCCATTAGAGAAATTGGAGCTAAAAGTAAGTGAAGACTACTACCAGAATTATTTTAGGGAATACGTTATGTTGGCTTGAAAACTGGAACAGGCAAGGACCACCCATTGATCACATGCTAAGGAACTAGAGAAAGCAAAGATAAAGGAAATATGTACACAGAACTATAACTTAATCTCTGCTCCTTATTCTTTGGGGCTTCCCAGTGGCCATTCTCTCCTAGGGATTACAGACCTCTGCCTTGAAAACCTATTCAGCTCTGCTCCAGGAGTCTCCACTGTGATGACTTTCATTACAGACCCAAAAGATAAGCCTGAATGTGTTTTGTTTTCATTCCCAGCCTCCTATATAATAGGTCAGAATTCTGACATCCAAACTAAAAGAGCAATTTGAGAAATAGACTTTTCTATGTATTTATATTCCAAATTACAAGCCTATTTGAAAACGTGTGCTTTTAAAATTTATAATATAACAAATTTTTTCATGTGGAAGTGTGATAGTGTATATCTTTATTTTCAGTTTGATATCTTTATTTTCAATTTTCCATAGATTTTAGGCATTTTCCATAAATAAGCCTCCTGAATGAAGCCATCTGTGTAATGTCAGTTTTTATCGGGCCCCCAATAGTAATAAGGCAAAACAGTATCAACAACATTCTAAACAAAGAGTCTGGGTCATTCAGTTAATAAATATTTATAAATGGTACTCTTCTAGACTCTAGAAACATAGCATTGCAGGACCGAATCTTTATAGCCATGGAGGTTAGCTATCTAAAAATAATTTTCAAAAGACTACATATATTATATATGGTACTATGGAATTAAGAGTGACCAAAGAAGGACTCAGTGGGGTGTTGACATTTTAATAAAATTTTAAGGAGACAAGAGAGTCAGCCTGCATCTAAAGCCTGTCCAATAGCGAGTCTTCAACATTTGTTCTAGCAAGCTTCTGCTCTGATTGATGGAAGGCCATGAATTAACAGCTGTCAAATATTTGAGATATCATTCCTAAGTAATATCTATTGTTTTCCTGGCACATTTCTCAACTTCTTTTCTTTTTTTCTCTTTTCTTTTCTTTCTTTTTTTTTTCCTCTGAGATCAGCTGCCTTTTTTTCTGAATCTTAATCCGTGTTTCTGAATCCAAAAATGATGGACTCAGGATTGCAGTTTGGCCAAAGCCTGGCCAATCACAGGCCTTCCCAGAGATTTTAACCACAGATTTCAGGAAAGGTTCTCAGTTTCGTTCTGTCAGCACAATGGTGATAGGCAGAGCACAACAACTGCTGCCAAGTTTATTTATACATATATAAAATAATGTTGAATATATATATATATATATATATATAGTGTCCTCTTTTTATGTGCCCTGGTTGAAGCTGAATTTGTGGAACTTGTAAAAAATGATTTTAAGTATCAATCAATATATCCTACCACAAACACAACATGGTGGGATATATAAACACTGTTAAGATGTCTCAAGATTATTCCAGAAAAAAACTGACTTAATCACAAATCTAAAGCAGAGAGCATTCACTATCACATAAACAATCTCATTTAATCCTTGCAAAGCTCACACGTAGCTTACTTTGACAGAGTGACTTCCGAAATCCGCACCAAAAATAAAGTTCCAGAATCATGATTCAACCTGAGACTCTGAAGCTAAACTATCAAAGTTAAAATATTAATGATTCTTAGGTTGCTAAAATTTGGAAGCAAAATTATTGTTTACTCATTTTTTAAATTTTACAAATATTTATGGAGAACTCAAAGATGAGAAACAGTAATAAAGACATAAGGCTGTAACAGTTGAGAAAAGGGAAATTGGCATTTGGGGTACTCTACAAATATTGCTGGGAGAAAGGAAATGGGGATTACATTCTACTTGTTACTGTGCTCTTACTGTACCCTGAGTGACTTTTCCCCTTTCCTTCCATATGACTTCTATTTTTTAAATCTTGATGCAAATGTAACAGGGAATTTGTTCCCAAAGTTAACCTCTCTCCTCATATAAAATGTGATTGGCATTAACAGATACACAAAACGTTGGAATGTGAAAGGTATTAAAAGTATTGTCAACTTCTTTATGTAATGGTATACTTCTAGCTCAGTAATATGGACAAGCTTTCTTAAATTTGTAGAAAACAAAGAGGTTTGTGTTCGTATGTTTAAAAATTGATTACTCAAAGCAATGTAGCTGACAAGTGACAGAACCAGAACCATAGCCCAAATATTCTAGTCCTTAGCGTTACATTCTCTCTACTTAAATACATGCAAATGTAGTATATTGAAGAGTCTTGTAAATTTTTTGTTTTTATTTTATCTTTTAAAAATCAGCTGTCTGTTAGATGTTTAGTCCTTTAGGAATTAGTTTTGAGCAATAGGAGTAGAAAGGATTAGTTGTCATTTCAAAGAACCGAAACTAAGACCAGGCTAAATATAGAATTTGCAGAAAAGGCAATGAGAGGTTCACAGGAAAGAAGACTCCCGTGAGTTTGGTGATTTAGAACTAGGATTTACTGTGCTATCAGAGTGTCATGTGGTGACTTCATGTCTGCTCCTTTTCACTTGCTCTTAGAAGAAACACTCTTTCCTATTCAAGTCTCCAATCTGTGGATTTGATTTTTCTATTGATTCATAGCCTGTGTTTGTCCTTAACTTTACTTAGGTTTATTATAGTGCTGCTTCAGACCTCAACTCTTAGTGGAACTTTAGCTCCAGAGCCTACAGCATGTGTCTCTGAGTTCAATTAAAATAAACAACAACAACAACAACAATAATATCAGTCTGCACCAGAGCCAATTTATTGACTCTGTTTAGCTCAAATGTATACTCAGGTCTAACTTAATATGGTCAGAAGGATGGGTCCAATAATACAAATATGGGTGTCTCAGCCTATTTATTATAAAGAATTTGCTCAGAGACAGTTATATGAAGGATTATGAAATTTTGCCAGAGTGGAGAAAAATTTACTTTAGTCTTTTATTTTTCCTAAAAGGGTACTTTATCTACATACCTACTTGATCTCTTCTCTTCACTTTTGCCTCAGTAGACACAAACAGTATTTCAAGGTTTCCAGATAAAGGGGTTCAGAAAATGTTTAATAAATGTATTCTTCTGGATAAGGTCAAACTGTTTTGCACCCAAAGAATTTCTAATAAAATCAATAGCTGGAATAAAATTTTATAGACGCAAAATATGTAAACCATGACTGACAAAACTGTGTGAGGTATGACTGACAAAAATATTATTCAAGATTTCTTGCGGAAAAATCAGCAAAGTCTGGGCAAAACTACTATGGTTACGGTAGATTTAAAAGTATGGATCATTCAGAAATGACTAGCAACTTCTGAATATCATGGACTTTGAGACTGACTTTCTATTTTCTTATCATTTCATTGAGAATTAAAAACAGACTTACAGAACATTGTAAAATAGAATTCCTATATACACGTCACACCCAGATTCCCCAAACGTGAACACATAAAATATTTATAGTCTATGAAACGTTTTGAACCATTTGAAAACAAATGACAGACATGACTCCTTCTACCCTTAAATAACTTCCTAAAAACAAGGACTCTTTTACATAATCATATAACTACAGTATGTTTATAAAAATCAGGAAGTCACCACTGACATAATACAATTATGTGATTCTTAGATCTTACTCAAAAAAAATTTTTTAAGCTTTTATTCATTTATTCATGAGAGACACATACACACACAGAGAAGGCAGAGACACAGGCAGAGGGAGAAGCAGGCTCCATGCAGGGAGCCCGAGGTGGGACTTGATCCCAGGTCTCAAGGATCAGGCCCTGGGCTGAAGGTGGCGCTAAACCGCTGAGCCACCTGGGCTGCCCACCCTTTCATTTTTTTTATGGCTCTTCATTCTGCAAATTTTGATAATCTCTCCACTAATGTCATTTACCTATCCAATCATATGTTGCTTTTAGCTATGATGCTTTTTAATCCCCTTTAATCTAGAATAGGTTTTCACTCTGTCTTCATGACCTCGACACAAGGCTTACAGAGCATGTCTTGGTTTAGCTTTGTCTGATATTTCCTCATCGTTCTATTCAGATTGTGTATTTTGATGGAATTTCACAAAAGTTATTTGTGTTCTTCTGAGCATATATCAGGAACCACATGATGGTGATTTGCCCCATTACTAATGATATAAAATTGATCAGTTGGTGATGGTGGCACTGGCAAGATTTGTCTACTATAAAGTTACTGTATTTTCTTTTTTTTTTAAAGATTTTATTTATTGATTCATGAGAGACACAGGCATAAGAGAAGCAGGCTCTATGCAAGGAGCCGGATGTGGGACTCAATCCCAGGACTCCAGGATCATGCCTTGTGCCAAAGGCAGGCGCTCAACCACTGAGCCACCCAGGCATTCCCACTTTATTTCCTTTGTAATCAATAAGTAGACTGTGGGGAGATACTTTGAGACAATATCGGGTTTCATCTCAAGCTTTCATTGTGAATATCAAGCATCCACTAATGTGAATTAAATGTTGCTCTGATGGTCCCCAACAGTTATAATGCTGATTTTATTAACTAGAGATTTATTAGTTCAGCCAGAACATACTTTAAATGTTCTGGACTAGTCCTAAAACCAAGAAGAATGAATAATCCCAATATAAAGTAATAAATTCAGAATTTTATTTCTAAGTGATTTGCCATTCTACTTTCTCAGGGATATATACTGCTGTAGTAATTACAAGCAAGTTTTCAGGAGAGGGATGAAAATGAGCAAAGGTAATGAAATATATATCTGCAATGATTTTGCATCCCTCCTGTCTATTTAGTAATCTGAAAGATTGCCTCAATGCATTTTCTTTAAACTTCATATTTTTTAAAATTTTGGTTTAATAGTGGGATTTTTTTTTCTTTGCTTACCTATTTTCCTCCTACAGCTCTCTTTGTCCAAGTGGTAATTCAGGTGTTAGATAGCATCCATTCATTCAACAAAGCCACACTAAGAAAGGGTATAATCACCAATTCTGAATATAACAAAGATTTCTTCAATTTGATGAATCACTTTTCCCTGTAAAACACTGGTTTTTATTTTTGTGAGCCCCATCCTTGCGTTTGGTCTGACATTGTCTACACATGGGCTCCTTTCTCTCATATATATTTATATAAACACAAATGCTTTAAACAAACTCCTTGAGTTATTCTTTGATATTAACTCGAAGTTCTCATTCTCTACAGCATAATTCATCAGTATGAAATCAGACTTTCCCTAATTCAGTAGTAGTAAATTCCTCTTAATCTCATCATGTCTTTGGTTTTATATTTCTTTTATCATTAGTATGTCAGAATCTACAAAAATAGAGGTACATAATCTTTTAAAACCAAGATATAGAAACATTTATTTAAAAATATTGACTAATCTGAAAATAAAAGTGATTATTTAAGGAGATGTGCACTATTCTATACTGTGGTTTTTTTCCATCTCCTAAGCCTGTGTCTATAGCACCTGTTTAGAAAGGTCATCTACAAGGTACTAAAAACATTTTATAACCTACTCTGGTCAGCATATTCCCCATTGGTCAAGGCTTGATGTAGGGTAGCAGGAGTGAGTGTGGAGGAGTCTCTCAATCTTGCTAGAGATCTGAAGGGAGCTTGTTGGTGTTCTTTGTATTAGCCCATAGAAAACGGACGCAAAATAAAATGTATCAAGTTGAATATAAGGTAGACTCATTAGTGTTCTTACTTGGCACAACACTATCTTGGAATCTCGTATTCATGTACCCCTCATATTCTTGAAATCTAACTGGTTCATTATAATCTGAAATGATTAGGATGAGTAACAGAAGTACTTTGTAAAGGAGCTTCCTGAAATTTGACTACTTGTGAACTAAAAGTGGAGATTTCACTGACATATACTTCCAGGGTATAATGAGAAAAGATGTGTCTTGGGAAAAAAAAAAAAAAAAGATGGATATACACCAGTTCCTCTATTACCATGGCAAAATTAAGCAGATTTCTACTTCTCAGGTTTTATTTTTTCCTTGCAAATAAATAGACCCTCACTGATTTAGAAAAATCAAATAATGGTGATACTTAATGACTAGAAAATTCTTGACTTTGATATTAAAACATAGAAAATTTCATGTATGGTGGTCATATCCAGAATCATAAATGCTCAACACTCAGAGGGATATTGAAGGCCAGTTTATTCTATCCCTTTGGTGGAGAGTTGGTTCAGTGCTACATAACTATGCACAGCATTTTCTCAGTGCATTGTGTGCCCTTTCCTCAGCACATTCTTTCCACATCTAAACCAGCATAATGCTTACAAATTTCTAAACAGATTTTGTGACATAGTGATTTTGCTCTGCACTAATATAAGGGAACATCCTGTAGTTACTGTTAGTTCATCAGAAGGTTATTAGGGTTTCCTTTGTCCTGGTGGGACAAAAGTTTTCTAGTCTTTGTTGAATAAACTAGTGTTATCATATTCTTGCACTGCTTTTTGTCTGCTTTTTATAAGACTGCACATGTGAATCCATAAAAATCTAAAAGAAGAATCAATCCCTTGTACTTCAGTTCTCCAATTATCATGCACTATTGCATTTGTCTTTAAAAGAGCTCCACATTTGGGGAGCACCTGGGTGGCTCAGCGGTTGAGTGTCTGCCTTTGGCTCAGGGCTTGATCCTAGGGTCCAGGGATCAAGTCCTGCACCAGGCTCCCTGCAGGAAGTCGGCTTCTCACTCTGCCTGTGTCTCTGCCTCTCTCCATGTCTCTCATGAATAAATAAATAAAATCTCTTTTAAAAAAAATAAAATAAAAATAAAATAAAAGAGCTCCACATGTGGGATGCATAATTTGAATTAGCATTGCATGGAAATATGGTTCAGATAGTCAAAGAAGAATAAAACATCATAATTCAGACCATAAAATTTTTTTTCTGACACTGTATATTCTAGTAACTATCAACTCTGAAATGAGCTTAAATATGAAACCCCACACAATGAGGCTGATATCAAATTGGTATAGTATGTGTTACAAGATGTGACAACTAATAATAACTCTCTGGTTGCAGTGTCTAAAGAAAAGCTTTAGCAACTACCATCGACTTCCAGACTTTTTAAACATTTCTCAAACCGCTAAATTTGACAAGGCATTACTCTGCTGACCATGTACAGTAAATATCCAAAAGCATGGAATGTATCATTGTAGGACCTACTGTTGATGAAATCATAGTGATTTTTATAGCTTAGCTCACTTTTACAAGCAGAAGTGCTGTAAGGGTCAAAGCCCTGTTTCATGTCATATGGCAATTGAACAAAGCTGAACACCCACCATGAGACACTGAGGTGGCCAGCTGGCATGGTGGCGGCTCCGCAATATTGTTTTGCCCACCCACACAGTGTGCTTTAAACCAGCAAATAAAGAACACAACAGTAGTTTTATAAAATTACCAACTATAAACAATTAACTCATTTGATAAAAGAATTGATAAAAAAAAAAGAGAAAGAAATTGCACATGAAACTTAAATATACTGGAGGAATAAACCCTTTCCAAATGCAATGAATGGGGCAGAAAAAACGATCTCTTAAAATACTATATGAGACAATACAGTCTGCTACTTTCAAGTTTCAGCCAAGAAACTCTAGATCAGAACTAGATTTAACTACTAGTTTTAGCCATAATATTAACATGTAATACACTGTAAGATATATTCTGTACCTTTCTTGGCATTCTAAAAAGTCAGCACTCCATGAAGTAGAACAGGCTATATATTAAGTGCTCTGACATAGAATACCTATGTCATACTCCAATTTCAGAATCTCATGCAAAAATCTGACAATCTGATAAATGAAAGGTAGTGGGGTAGCCAGAGTGATTTAAATAGTTAGGACTGCTCTAGTCGACAGTTTTACTTGTTTAAAAAAAAATCTTAATTCCAGTTGCAAAAGAGCTTTACTATGCTTTTTTTTTAATTGATTGGCAGATGCATTAGGAATTATTTTTATTCTTTGAATACTGCTATAACTAAATTAAAAAAATATTTTAACCAAACTAATAAAAAAGGGGTTGAAAGAAAACTTGCTTTGGATTACATCAAGGATGGGTCAAATATTCCCATATAGAGGCTGAATACTTTTTATGAATAAAGCTTCTAGATAATTTCACAGATAAAACATAATTTAAAAAATTGTTTGTTTTTTACCTAAAGAAGTCCGGTGCTCTACAACTTTAAGTTCCATTTAATCTATCATTCCTTTTTAGCAGCCTCTGTTTATTTTTCATTTGTGGGGTATCTCATACACATCTCTGCATGATATTTCTATTGGCTTACTTTGTAGACTATCTGCAAGTGTTTTGAAATAAGCTAGAAACTGTGATTCCTATTGAATGCATGTCATTAACAAGATAAAAGATAATAAGAGAAAATATTATTTCAAAATGGGCCAGATTCTGTTATAAGAGTAAAATTATTATTGATTCTTTCATCCCTCTGCTTTGAGGTTTTATAGATAGCCATAGGGCCCAATGAAATTTAAAAATTTTCAAAGATTCACTTGATGGTGATTTTTTTTCCCCCTCCAGCCTTCCTCAGTCCAGCCTGCTAACTTCAGGCTTCAAATAACCATTTTAGATTTTTTTTTAAGACAATAACAATAGGCATATAAAAATGCAAGTTCTGAGGATTAAAAAACAAAAAAAGAGGATAAAGCCAGTTTGTCTTCCATTAGTGCATTCTGATTACAGTGAGCATGTTAACATGATATCTGGTGGTCAAATTCCCTTTTCAACACACAAATGCCTCACCTTCCTTCTGAGTGTGGCCTAGACTGTGAATTCCCACAGTTAGGACACAACCTTGGAATTTGTCTTTGGCTAGATAGGAAGAGAAAAGAGAAGTGAAATGGAATTCTAGGTGATGTGACTTTAAGAAGCAAATAATAGATTGAAATGGTCAACATTTGTGAGAAAAGGCACTGGCCACTGAGACATCTAAGACAAGAAGGTGGCATCTAGGAAGTCTTCCTGAGAAAAGGTTCACAGGGCCTTAGAGACTCTGTGGTGTGCTACCGAAGGGTTTAAAGAGATTATTCTAAATACGTAAAATTTGGACAGATAATCAGAAGTAAAACTGAAGAACTGAGATATTGACTAAGTATGAAAGACAGAAAAACATGAGACTGTTACAGCAGCTGAGATGAAAGGTAGACTTGGTATAGATGAAACATCCTAGCGGTCACCCCAAGGATGTACTGAGTGAGCCCCATACAACTGAGAGCAAACCTAAAGGCCAGTGCCTAAGGAAGGTTCATTATCTGTATAGTGTAACTCAGCATGGTCATGCGGAATGAGAGCATGAAACTAAATTTGTGACATCTAGGTTCTAACCCAGATTTTTTTAGTTATTGAGAAAATAATTTTGGAAAAATTACTTTACAGGCAGACCTCAGAGATGTTGCAGCTACAGTTCCAAACCATCCTAATAAAGCAAATATCACAATACAATGAGTCAAATGATTTTTTTAGTATCCCAGTGCATATAAAAGCAATGTTTATGCTAGACTAAAATCTATTACATGTACAATAGAATTATGTCTGGAAAACAATGTGTAGCTACTACCTTAATTAAAAAAATACTTTATTGCTCAGAAAAGCTCGATCATCATCAGAGCTTTCAGTGAGTGGCAACCTTTTCTCAGGTGGAGGGGTCTTGCCTCAACACTGATGGACGCTGATCCATCAGAGAATCTCTCTATGGCAGCTATAGCCTTACAAAATGTATCTCTTCAATATTAAGATTGAAAGTCTAAATTAAGGATGCCTGGGTGGCTCTGTCGTTGAGCATCTGCCTTTGGCTTAGGGCATGATCCCGCAGTCATGGGATCAAGTCCCACATCAGGCTCCCTGCATGGAGCCTGCTTCTCCCTCTGCCTCTGTCTCTTTTGCCTTTCTCTGTGTCTCTCATGAATAAATAAGTAAAATCTTTAAAACATAAAGTCTAAATTACCCTTTAATCCATGGGTTACAGAATGGGTTTTGTGTTAGCAGGCATGAAAACAACATTAATCTCATTGTACATCTTCATCAGAGCTCTTGGGTAAATAGGTGCATTGTGAATGAGCTATCATATTTTGAAAGGATATTTTGTTTTGTTTTGTTTTGTTTTGTTTCTGAGTAGTAGTTCTCAACAGTGGGCTTAACCAATTCTGTAAATCATGTTGTAAAGAGATGTTTTGTCATACAGGGTTTGTTGTTCCATTTATAGAGCACAGGAAAAGTAGATTTAGCACAATTCTTAAGGGCCCTAGGGTCCTAGAATTTTCTTTTCTTTTTTTTGGGGGGGGGGTTCCTAGAATCTTCAGCATGTGATAGATGACTCCTGGCTTCAACTACTTATCACCAGCTGCATTCACCGCTAATGAGAGAGTCAGCCCTCCTTTGAAGACTGAGGCCAGGCATTGGCTTCTTGTCTTGGGCTAGGACACTCCAGATGGTATCTTCTTCCAATAGAAGCTTACATCTGCATTGAAAATCTATGATTTAGGGGTGAGCAACTCAGCCAATTAAGCATCTGCCTCAGCTCAGATCATGATCCTGGGGTCCTGGGATTGAGTTCCACATCGGACTCCCTGGTCAGTGGGGAACCTGCTTCTCCTCCCTCTGCCTCCTTTGCTCCTGCTTTCTCTCTTACTGGAGCTTGTTCACACACTCTCTCTCTGTCAAACAAATAAATAAAATCATTTTTTAAAAATAGAAAAAAATATATGATTTCGTATATCATTAATGATATTATACGTTATTAATACATGATATTAATCGTATTGATTAATGATCTTCACTAGATCCCATAGATAACTTGCTGTAGCTTCTATATCAGCACTTTTTTTTTCCCTCTGCAATCACAGAACTGCTGTACTTAAAAAAAAAACCTGCTATGTGGATAACACAAACATTTTTAAACGACTTGGGAAACAACAGATAAAGATAAACAACATCTTTATTAAGCAAGTCCCACTTTCATTATTTTCTCTGCCCCACCCTCAATGCTCAGCTGTACAAGTTTGATTTATCTACCTTGTTTCATAGATCTGTCTCACAATCATCTGCCAACATTTTGGTGGAAAAAGCAAACAAAAAATCCTTAACAATTAAATACACAATGGAAATATGATTAGATGTTCACAGGACTTTAAATGTTTAAAAATAATACATACTAATGGGGTATAAGAAGGACATTTTTATATTATAGAGATAGCTTCTTTCCTTAAACCTCATGGGCCAACCTCCGCTGGCTTCATATTTTCCTTCTGTAGCTTCCTCACTTCTCTTGGCCTTTGTAGAAATGAAGAGAGTTTTCTGGATTAGGCTTTGGCTTAAGGGAATGTTGTGGCTGGTTTGATCTTCTATCCAAACCACTAAAACTTTCTCCATATCAGCATAAGGTTGTTTTGCTTTTTTATTATTCTTGTGTTCACTGGAGTAGCACTTTTAATTTCCTTCAGGAACACTTCCTTTGCATTCACAACTTGACTAACTGGTGCAAAAGACCTACCTTTCAGGCTAGCTTGGCTTTCAACATGTTTTCCTTAGTAAGCTTAACCATTTCTCGCTTTTGATTTAAAGTGAGGGGTGTGATAATCTTCCTTTTGCTGAATACTTTAGAGGCCAGTGTAGAACTATTAACTGGCCTAATTTCAATATTGTTGTGTCTCAGGGAATAGAGGGGCCGAGAGAGAGAGAGAGAGAGAGAGAGAGAGAGATGAGGAACAACCAGTTGATGGAGCAGTCTGATGTGCGTCATTCATGGTACCCCCAAAATATTACAATAACAGCAACTAAAATCACTGCTCACAAATCATAACAAATATAATAATAACGAAAAAGTTAGAAATGTTATGAGAATTACCATGATGTGGTAAAGTGAGAAAACACTGTTGGAAAAATGGTGCCAATAGACCTGCTCAATGCAGGGTTGTCCCAAACCTTAAATTTATAAAAATACAACATCTGCAAAGTGCAATAAAATGAAGTTCAATAAAACAAGGCATGCCTATACATCACTGGGATGAGGTATCATCATCTGGAAATATTACATATAAAGATAAATACTAAGGCATATTAAATTTCTAAATTCAAGGTCAGTGAAATCCTGTGGAGTGAAGGAAAGGATCCCTCTATGAGTATCACCAGCCACAGAACTGCTTAGGTACATTGCATATTTTGTACATATTTTTTTACTTTTAAGTGACTCAATCACAGATGTCATAAATTGATTGGATTTAATAGTATTGTTTTTAAACTCCCCTTTTCTAGTACACCAGTGGAAGCAAAGAGCACATTTTTTAACTGTATAACATTTGGAACTGGGCATTTTTTTCTTCATTTTGTGATACGTATCCTTAAGTGGTTTAAAACAATCATTAGTTCTGATTTATGCCTTGTATATATGAAGAGTAAACTATTCTTTCACTGTAGTAGTTTCCAAGATACCATTTTATAAATGACAAAGTATCTAGTTAACAAAAGAAACTGAAGCCATTAATAAGGAAAACTGCTTTTTTGGAAACCTAAACATCTGAACAGCTAAGCTCTGAATAGAAATAAGCAATTTAAAATTTTATGATAAGACAAATATGTTACTGGGGCACCACTGGAGGCATATATGTTGAACTTAATTTTTCCCCTAGGAGCGGGAATAGCCTTGAAGAGGGAATCCATCAGTCTGGGGCACAGACTGAGGAAGAGGGGAGACAGAAAAAAATGTTTTTCCTCATTTAGGGGTGTGAGTTGGGAGCAGATCCCATAGCTATTACAGAAATAGATGTATTCTGATATTTGACAATCTATGTTTTCTAAATTCCTTCAATAGGGTCTTCTTTTCAGGGTACACTTGCAGAATATTTTCTCCAGGGAAAGAATAGCCTTGAAGTGTATGGGATAATTTCACATAGTTGCTTTTATGTCATTGTGAGTGAGCTAATCAAAATCTTAAAAGTAAAAAAATATATATATTAAAAATCTATAAAAGTAAGGGAAGTTATTTCATCCTTCCTTTACTTACCGCCTGCCTCCAACAATTCACATTGAACTCAAGAGGTAAAAATGTTATTGAATAGGGGATCCCCGGGTGGCTCTGCAGTTTAGCGCCTGGCTTCAGCCCAGGGTGTGATCCTGGAGACCAGGGATCGAGTCCCACTTCAGGCTCCCTGCATGGAGCCTGCTTGTCCCTCTGCCAGTGCCTCTGCTTCTCTCTCTCTCTCTCTCATAAATAAATAAATAAAATCTTTTTTAAAATGTTATTGAATAGACTTATGGATTAATTACAGAAAAAACAAGCTGATATATATAGTCTATAAAGCAATTCGTTGCAGAGCAGATAGTTATAAGAACATTGATTATAAAAAATATTTTGATTTTCTGAAAAACTCTAATTGCAATTCTATATTGCTCTTCTGGCCAATTGACTGAAACAATATAATAAATACTTCATCTACTTGATAATGAGCTTCTTATAAATAGTATCTATTCTTCCACATTTACATATGAAAAGTGTTAATTAAATAAGGAGATACTTTAGAAATATTTTTTTAAACCTCACACAAGTGATTATAATTCTGTTCGTCTTTTCACCTGTTAATTTTAGGTGTTTAAACTCAGATTTACAAAGTGCTTATACCTCAAACAATATTATTTTTTTCAACTTCTGTTTTAGATGTAGTTAGTTTTGCCCTCTGGCATGACACAGTAGCTACAGAGGCATGTCAACAATGAAAGGAAATGGCTTCAGGGAATAAAAGTTTTAGACTTGCAAATACAAAAAAAAATAGTTAACTATTCAATTTGGCAGTTTATTCCTGGAAGTCTAACCCCATTGGGCTTTTATTTACAATATTTTTTTAAGGAAATAAGATTTAATAAACAAAAGAGACAATCCAAGTGTTCTATAATTTTAGGAACAACCTCAGAAATAATGCAAGTGAGGTTACTTGGAATAATTATTTTTCAAACTATCACATCACACCTTTCTATTGTTTTGTACCAATGTATCTTTCAAAATTGCCACAAAATAAGCCTTCTAGAGATGGTAGTGGCAGTGATAGTCCTATTACTGGTGATATCTAACATGATTTTTCAAATAATAGAAGTTAAAACATCACTGAAAAGATATCATCATCTTGCTATACAGCCTTACTTACTAAGGGACAAAACTCTCAGGAGTCTATTATATACACACACAGTCATAAATATCATAAAACTTGGATAATTCAACGAAAATATCAGTGAGCAGTTTACATTTTAAAATTCATTTTTCAGTATAGATTATCATTAAAATGCTCTGGCATGTATAGTAGAGCATCCTGCATTTAGATGACAAGGCCAAAATACTAGGCTGTATACCTTCCATTCATTCAGCCATCTGATGAGGATGTGAGCTTTCCTGGGAGGGGAGTATCCTTAGGGGCTGGCTCAGCACAGCTGAGACAGATCCTGACTTTGCTGACAGGTAGAGGCTCCTCTTTGCCATCCCCAAAGAGTCCCCCTTTGAATTGAGATTCAGGCAGTAGATTTATTCTTCTATCACAAGGGTGGTAGGTAACAATAGAGAATGTATAAAGTGGTCAGATTTTGGATACAGTCTTCAGGTAGGGCTGAGAGAGTTTCCTAATGGATTGAATATGTGCAATGAGAAAAGTAGTTGTCAGGGAGATTCCTAAATTTCTTTTTTCTTTCTTTCTTCCTTTCTTTCTTTCTTCTTTCTTCTTTCTTTCTTTCTTTCTTTCTTTCTTTCTTTCTTTCTTTCTTTCTTCTTTCTTTCTTCTTTTTCTTTTTTTTTTCTGGAGTTAATGGATGAAAAGTGAACCATTTCTCCAAAATAAAAGAGGGGTTGATTTGGAAGGTGGAGAAATGAAAGTTCTGTTTGGAGTGAATTAACTTTGAGCAATGCATTAAACACCTCCTGTGGATGTCAAGTATACACTTGGATGTATGAGGTTTGGGAGGAGATTGGAGGAAAAATGTAAATTTGGACATCTTAACTATCAGAGGATTGGACAGGGGTGAGGGTTAAGACAAGACACAAAGCTGAGGATGAAACAAACACTTCCAGTTAATCCAACATTTGGATGCTGGAATAATGAGGAGGATCTGGAAAGGAGACTGAAAAAACTTTCTAGGGAGATGACAGAGAACAAAAAAAGGAGCCAAATGATGTTTCAAGTTTGGAAGATACAGACAGAGATGTTTCTAAATCATTAAATATGATTTTTTCCTGTTATGATGGAAAAAAGACCCTCCCTGATTAAAAAAGAGTACAGTTGATTTTTGAATACTGCAGTGTTGTTGAGATCTCTGTAAAAACAAATGACTAAGCAATAGCCATGGGCTCTCACAAAGTTGTATTTGACTATAAAGATCCTTTTGCAAGTGAACTATAAATTAACTTTGACATAAAGGAGAAAGAGTTTAATATGCTTAACTGTAATGATTGCCCAGAAAAACATTCCAAATCCAGTGAAAATGTATTCTCCTAAAAGCTGTGTTTTCTGCATAAGTTTCTGCATGGTCAGTAGCTAATTTTACATGGCTGTCTTGTTATGAAGGAATTGTTTTGTATTAGCATAGCAAAAAACTAGTGATAGTTGAGGTTTTTCTCTTATTTCCTGTTGTGTTAATGTATATGTAAAACTGAATCTTAAACTTGTAGATATATTTAGATGATTTTTAAAATAATGAATTATTTTAATGTTTTCTTACATAAAAGTGAAAATTAACATGAAACCCATGTGAGACACATTAAAAGAAATTAAGCTTTGTAGTAAACATATTAAATAATTGCCCATTCAGCCTTTGGGCAAATGTAATGTAGTTTTATCCATTACAAAATTAGTATTGTCAATTAGTATTGTCTGCGTTATATTGCAAATTGAGCACTGAGCTACATTTGGTCCAATGATTTTAAATGTGAAACTAACGTGGTAAAAAAAAAAAATGAAAAAAATTTTCCATTTAAGAAGAAAATCTTACCTGTACAGTGCTTATTGTTCATTGGTTTGTTTTCCTTCAGTGAATATCTTCAGGGATATAATTGAAGGTTAATATACTTCTGTGCTGATATGTGGATCTAATACTCTCAAAATTTACTTTTTAAAATCCCCATATGAAATTAGATTTTCTAATTCTTACTCCTTCAGTAACATAATATTTATTGAAAAGAAGTCTTTGTTATGAGGAACAGCGTTATATGTTAATTACTATATGACCACATGCGCCCTGGAAAAAATTTTCAAATTAAAATATTTATTTAAGTAAACCAAAATTATATTTGGGCACATTCAATCAGACTTGCATTTGTTTCTGGGGGAAATACTTGTTTAAGTTTCAATTTGTTAAAGGTTGTTTCAATCACAGTATTGTTTACTTTTAAGACATTGAGGATAGTATGAAATTTTTATGATTTACAAAGACATATTGCAAGTTAAAATACAGTTTACCCATGAAATAATCTCGGCATGATAGGAATTTATTTTAAATTGTGTAAACGATGAAACCGTGCCATAACTCAGTAAATCCAAAAATTCGACTGTACAAAATGTTGGGTTGCAGTACTGCAAGGTTAACAAAAAACAATTTTTCAGTGGCCCTTTCCAGTTACTATGTGGTACAAGAAATAGGGAAAATCCTGTCATTTATTTGTTTTTATTTATTAGGCTAAATAGAAAAAGAATTGATGTTTCAAAGTATATACTCTACACTGAACTGAGGAAGACTGAAAAGATCCCGAGACATCACCACCATGCTCCCATCTCCACCAAGAAGAAATCAGTTTTCACACACCTTTCCCCTTTGTGAAGATTTGGGCTAGCCAAAGAGTTGAATTTATTCACCAATACCACATCATCTGTATTTTGATACTGTGGGTGTTTTACTGCAATTTGAAATATCATCTACTCAACAGTCTTTATTTGTTGGTACATTTATCAACTTGCTTAATGCCAAGGTTTACTTAGTTGATCTGGCTGGCTAGCTGATTATATTATTCCCTTCCTCATTGCCTTCCAGAGTTTTGTTTAATTAATGAGAATGGTCTTTCCAACTAAAGAATAATCTTTCCAACAAGAATGTAAATGGAATAGTTATACTTCTCTAAGGAAAATTCTAAACATATTGTGTATATTTGTTTTTTAATCATTCATAGAAACTATAAAACTCTTTTATTAAAACTGTGTTTTGTTAAAAAGCACATTGTTATGTTGAGATTCTATATATATCATCTCAATATATATATATGTATAATATGTATAAATATATATATGTATATTTAACTCTACCTCAATCCACAATTTACTTCTACATTACTTTTTCTTCAACATATACTGGGCTATGGTAGCTCATGAAGATACAAATGTGAATAATCTTTTTTTGCCCAAGCTGTTCATAGTCACTCATGTGACAGTGAGAAACAAAGAAAAACTCTAAGGACCATGATAAAAGCTATAAAGGCATACTCAGGCCCTTAGTTAGTATCACCAAAAAGCAAGTAGATTTGAAGGTAAAATAAGCCTAAATATAATGTTTGAAAAAGTTTTCAAAATTAAAACCTGAGATATAATAAAATAGATTTAAAATTTGATGGTCTTTTTAAAGTGACCACTCATACTAGAATAGCAATTCTTTTCAAAGACTGGTAAAAGGGAATTGTTACTACCCTTACTGAAATTATATTAAGGAAGAAAAGGGGAGACACCAGGAGCAAAAATATTTCAGTTACTTTTCTTTGATATATAGGGCTCTAGAATACTTACACTAGGGATTCGTAAAACATACAACCTGCAATCTCATAATGAAAAGATGATTACATTTTATATATTTCTCCCGGAGGGAAGAAAGAATATTATTTAAAATGAGGTTAGCCAGCAAATAAAATTGTTTAATTTCATCCTGGGTTTGGATCCCAGGCAAGGTTTTATTGCCATATTAGCAAGCATTATCTTTGATGTGTTTTTCTACCAAGTCCTTTTTAACATTTCTTTGGGGAGATAAAGATAGAGATTATCAAAGTTCTTTTAATGTCTTTATCCATTGTCTCTATAGCCAATTCCAAGAAGAAATTGCCAGAGACTTTACCATAAACAGCATTGCAGTGCTCTGAGATCTTAGACAATACAAACTAGAAAGCATCATCCTTAAAATGGCTCCATGTTTTATTGTTTTAATTCTCCCAGCATCTAGCATTTAATACAGCAAACAGAGGTGGGTAAGAGTCTCCAAAGTACTGAGACTAGATATAATTCCACTCTATTCAGGATTTCGCTCTGTCTCAAAGTTCAAATTTGGGATATATTTATTTGAGAAAAAAATATTGAGAAAAGCATTCAACATGCCCTCCTTTTAAATCATTTTGAACACAATGCTCCTGGATTTTCTACACTTGTTCCTGTTTAAGAGCTACATTCTTTTTCTAAAAATATTTATTATATTCTATTTTAATTTGTTCCAAGTAAATTATTAAATTGTACCATATGCCACACAATATCTCCTAATGTATTAGTAAAGGCTGCTGATAAAGCTTTTAAATCATTAAGTGAGCAATTCTCAGTTTTCTTGGAAACTTGCCTCCTTATAATACATAACACTCCATAGTTCCTTCTTAGAACTCTCTTAACAGTTTATGTACAATTAACCACTCTCTCTGGGTTTTTCTACCTTCTTGACAGTCCTTTTCCATGTCAGTTGATTTTCCTCACCTTCTAATCTTATATTTGTATTCCCTTAAGTTTGTGCTTTGCCTTCCACTTGTCTCTATGCTTTCTTCCTGAGCCATTTTGTCTGTTTCTTATATTTTCAATATATTCAAATATGTTAAGCTATAAAATGTATAATCTTAATTAAGCCTTCTCCCCTAAAATCTTCAAATGCTGTACACCCCAATTGGTGGTTCAAATATTATGTAGTATACCATGGGTTTGAGGGAGGCTTCTCTCATTTTCCAATTTATTTGCAACTTCTTTTGTTTATGTCTTATTTCCACTCCATATTAATTGAGGAATGCTCTTAAAAGATAAAATTAGGAGTATAGTATGGAAGTAGAAATATCTTGGTCCAAAGACAATGTACTTTGTGTATACTTGACTCAAACCCAGCCTAACCTCATTTCTTCTAATAAAAAAAAAAAAAAAACAATAATTGAATTGTCAAAAAAATTTTTGGTAGTTATTGCCTTGAAAGAATATTTTTTCCATTGTGTTCTTTATTGTATATTTGAGATATCTGACTGAAATAAATGCTAAATATGTTTATTACCAAGCAATTATATTATAAAGGAAAGTTTTTAAAATGATACAGTTGTTTCATTTTTCCTAATGGATTCTAAGGATATCTTAGATCTATCATAAGGATAAATGACATTAATTCAGATATTTAATTTACAACTTGGTGTTGATGTAAGTTTTCCTAAATATGAGTCTTTTCCTAAATATGAGTATTTTTCAAGCATAAGTGGTGACAAACAAATCATATATAAAGGCACTTTTAGAACTACTTGATTTTATAGTATATTGAAGGTATTCCTTATAAGCAAATGAACTATCACTGCTCAGTGGAGGACGTCCTCTGAATATAGAGGCATACTTAATAAAAATTACTGATGCATTAACCCAGAGCTATATTATTGAAACAGAAATTTTTTTTAAACAGCTGAAGACTTTCTCTAAGTTTTTGTTTTGTTTGTTTGTTTGTTTGTTTTTTGTTTTGTTTTGTTTTGTTTTGTTTTGGCTGACTCAGAATAAGTTTACACTCTTTTTGTTAATTATTTGTTTACTGATACTTATGCCAAAAAAATTGTTTGTGTGCTTCTGACTTTAAATCCTTTGGGTCAACACTAGAGAATTTATTCTCATGTAGTTCAACCTAGGAAAAAGCATATTTCAATAATTTCAAGGTTTATTTCTTTATGAAAACCAGTTTGTCCCAAAGGCAATTGATCTGGAGATAGTAATATGCCATTTTCCCTCTATTAACCTACATTGTTTTTCCTTGAGAGTGGACACTCAGGATGAGCTAACAGTTATATTTCAGTATGTTGTGGTAGAATGGGATTGGCATGTGATATGTTTATACAATGAGAGTAAAATAATAAGTATCATTTAATTCTAATATCTACCTAGAGAAGATATATTTCATTAATAATTATTATCAATTTAGAACAAATGCAATAAAGTGAAAAAGAGATGTTTACAATAGTTCATAATCTTAAAATAGATACAACCTACATAGACTAAAATAAAGATTTCATAAAATCTCATTGATCAAGAAATCAGAAAAGAATGCCTTCTGTTCTTTAGTTTGTCTATTCTTTTAAAAGAGAATTGATGTTTACTATATTATCTTAAAAATACATTCAATAGGACAGCCAGGGTGGCTCAGCGCTTTAGCTCTGCTTTCAGCCCAGGGTGTGATCCTGGAGACCTGGGATGGAATCCCACATCGGGCTCCCTGCATGAAGCCTGCTTCTCCCTCTGCCTGTGTCTCTGCCTCTCTCTCTCTCTCTCTCTCTCTCTCTCTCTCTCTCTCTCTCTCGTGTGTCTCTATGAATAAATAAATAAAATCTTAAAGCAAAAGACATTCAATAATATCCAAAAAGAAATGGAGAGGAAGATAAAACGGACACTTTTATCAGTGATAGTCTAGTCAAGACACATAAGTCACAACATTTATTTTTATTGAACTATAATTGAACTATAATATACTATGAGTTTCAGGTGTACATCAGTGAGTCAACATGTTTATACAATACAGAGTGATGCCCGCAATAACTCTGGTTACCATCTGTTATCATATGAAATTATTACCTTACCAGATCTTTTAACAGAGAGGACCTTACATAAAGAATGGTTAAATTGCTATTGAAAAAATTGAGAATTGAGACATATTAAAAGAGAAACTAAGGTGTTATGGTGGAAACAACTGTAGGAAGCAAATGTCACCCCTAGAACTAGGACAATGAGGGAAAGAGATTGGAATTACTAAAACCTTTTAAGTTTGAAGAGGGGTCCTCCTAACATCCCAAGCATACTATTTGTCTAGTGCTATATCTCAGAGTTTAGAAGATGGACTCTATGGGTTGGAATCAGACTTCTGAGGAGGGATACTGACCAGCTCATGCCAGTGTCATAAAAAGGTCATAAATTCAAGTATTGGAAAAATCCCCAACTGCTGGCAACTGCAGTGAACCTGCTTTTGCCAACTTGAAGAACCAAGGCTGTGTGCCATTAACAGGAATGGGAGGCTAGGGGCACCTGGGTGGGTCAGTGGTTGAGTGTCTGCCTTTGGCTCAGGTCATGATCCTGGGGTCCTGGGATCCAGTTCCATATCAGGTTCCCCACAGGGAGCCTGCTTCTTCCTCTGCCTATGTCATTACCTTTCTTTCTGTGTTTCTCATGAATAAATAAATAAAAATATTCTTTAAAAAATGGGAAGGCTAAAGAAGCAAAAAGAAAGAAACAATCTTTCTCTTCCAGCCTTCCAATCTCTCCTCTGTTGGCAGAGCCTAACAGGAACAAGCTGACAAAGCATAACTGTAGTTTGCAAAGTTCTAGCCCCCAGATCACAAATCACTGTGTGGAAGGATGGGTTACAAGTGAAGAAAACTAGCTTAATAACTCGCACAACTGAACACTAATGATAGCAATGTTTTGAAAGTGAATTTTTAAATTGTGAAATCAAATTGAAGCTGCAATTTTTGCTGACCTGCTCTAAATCTTAAAGCTCACAAAATATGCTGAAATTCGGAGAATATCCAAAGAAGTTGCTGAGTGCTATTCTTAACTAAATTCTTTTGAAAGAAATAACGAATTTGAATCCCAGCAACGGAAAAGAAAAAATATTGGCAAAATTGTAAAAAAGAATAATATTCATACTTGTCTATCCTCCAGTACACACATAAAAGTGTGAAGGTCGTATCTACAATAAAAGATGGCCAAATGAGTTAAAGAAAAGGATAACTTTGCAATCTCACCATCAGAAAAACACAAGAGTCAGATTTCTCAACAGTTATGTACAATGTATGTTTATGGTCCCTGGGAGAGTATCATGTGCTTACTTATGTTTATAAAGAGAAAACTTCTGTTAGATAGAACATAAAACAATTATTTACTTCCCCCACAATTCCTTGAAATCTTATCTAGATTTACCCAAAATATATTTGGTTTTCATATTAAAATTACAATCTAGAAAGACAGTGATAGTTGTTTATATACTATGAACATGTCTTCTACACTTCCTTATTTTGAGGGAGGTGAACTGTCACAGAACTTTTGACCAAAAATTATGATCATTAGTTTTAGGTGAAAGAAAACTGGAAGAGAGAAAATATGAGATTTTCTGCAGAGGATTTTTTTTTGTCAGAGTTCATCTTTATGCTGAATGCTTATTTTAATTTTTTAAAAATTAAAGAGCAAGAGAGAAAGCAAGAAAGCAAGACTGAGTGGAGGGAGGGGCAGTAGTAGAGAAAGAATCTCAGGCAGACTCCATACTCAGTGCAGAGCTCAACATGGGGCTCAATCTCTTTTCCTCGAGATCATGTCCTGAGCCAAAACCAAGAGCTAGATGCTTAACCAACTGAGTCATTCAAGCACTCTGAAAGGTTCATAGCTTATACCATACTCATTTCAAATGGGAAGTTACCATTATAAAAATAAGTAACCATTACTAGTTTGATCTATAACTACACACACACATATATATACACACACTTAGTAATTATAAAGTACCTAGATATACACCCACCTCAATTTATCTCTTATTGATGTGCAAAATTATATAAGAAATTTATGGAACTATAAAAAATACACATATTTGATAGTTTTTACATGTTTTTATATATAAATATATATGTTTATATATAAAGATTTTATTGCATGGTAGTATAAATCCAGAAGAGCCATATAAATAATTATTTGATTATAAGCCTTTTAAAAATGGCTAACATTTATTGAGTGCCTTCTAAGTATCCAGAGCTACTCTAGGTGTTATAAATGCATAAGTGAAGAAACAAATATAAATTCATGCCCTCATATAGCTTATATTCTAGTGAGGAGAAATAGTCAACAAAAATATAGTATGTTAATTGTAATAAATTATATGATAAGATATAGTGCAGGAAAGAACTTAAGAGTCTGTTAATAAAAGGGAGAATTATTATAATCTAAGGTAATAAAGGAAGAAGAACTCACAGAGAGAGTGCCTTAGAATATACACAGAAAAGAGAAAGAGATAGTAAACATCAACATTATCTAAGAACACCATTCCAGAAGGGGAGAGAGTGAGTGCAACAATTCTAAAACAAATGCCATCATGGAGTGTTCAAGTAACTGCAAGACTGATGTAGCAAGTTAGGTCAGGTAAAAGAAACAAAACAAGAGGTCATATAAGTAAGGAGAGTCAGATGGCCTGGAGACTTGTAGAGACCAGACTGGCAACTGTAATCCAAGTGGGTAGTAGCAACAGCAGCTTTAGTACTGGCTATATAACATCATTTCACATTTCTTCCACACAACTAACTCCCTTAATTGATTTTTAAAATAATCATTGAGGTCTTCATATAGCAATTATGGGAGGGAGGACAAATCAAAGCTATTTCTGAGTTTAGCCTGAAATGAAGAGGAATAATAGCTCAGGTTAAATGGCTTTTTGGGTTAAATGAAGTGGAAATCCCTGTGACATATGTAAGTTAAGCCAATTGTATCAAGCAATAAATCATTGAAGTATACCAGTTAACAATTATCTTTGCATTAAATTAACCTCCATACTAACTCCTTTTGCTCCTTTCCCATCCCCCACTCTTTCTTCTAGAAAAGTTCTTTATTTTGTAAGAGTAGTAAGCAAATTTTATCCATCAATTTCAGTAAAAGAGAAAGAATCATTGTAATGTCTTAAGACTGAATGTGTAACTTATATTTAAATAACCCACCATTGGTCCAATTATATTTTTTGAAAAAAGATGTATACAAATTAATTGCTGAATAAATAAATAGGGGAGAAAGGACAAATCTCCTTGTAGACAGTTTTCTTACAGAGATAACATTAAACCTTCTTAAAGAACATAGAAGATCTGAATAAACAGAAATACATAATATACTAAGGAATGGAAGAATATTATCAATTATTTCAATATTAATATAAAGGCAACAAAATTTTCACTTGGAAATTTTGAAAAACTGCACCTTAAAATTTAAATTAAAGGCTAACAATTGATGGATACCTAAAATTTAGATAAATATCAGGGAAGCCAGAATTGACATTTACGAATATGTAAATGCTATTATATTAAGTCATAAAACACTACAGTAGAATCATAAGTATATAAATGGAACAAGTCCAGATATATATGGAACCTTGACGATGTTGACATAGAATGGCAAATTAATAGTGAAAGTGGGGATGGGCTAAGTGGGTGATGAGTATTAAGGAGGGCACTTGTGTTTAGCACTGGGTGTTATATGTAAGTGATGAATCATTAAATTCTATTCCTGAAATCAGTATTATACTATATGTTAACTAACTAAAATTTAAAGAAAAAAATTGAAAAAAAGAAGATAGTAAATAGAGTTAGGTAAACAGGCTCACACTATAAAAAATGAAATATTTCCTAATACAACATACAAATTAGGAATCATGGCGGGTAAAAGCTTAAGTATGAAAAGTAAAAATTTTTGGTATGTCTTTTTGAATCAGAGATTAGAAAATATTTCTTTTTTAAAAAAATCTCTAAAAGTACACACTAAACAAAAAAAAGAGAAAGAAAAGATGGAATTGATGAATTTGTTTTAATAAAAACAAACATTGTCTTAAAGATTTTATTTGGGATGCCTGGGTGGCTCAGCAGTTGAGAGTCTGCCTTCGGCTCAGGGTGTGGTCGTAGAGTCCCACATCGGGCTCCCTGCATGGAGCCTGCTTCTCTCTCTGCCTATGTCTCTGCCTCTCTCCCTCTCTGTGTGTCTCTCATGAATAAATAAATAAAATCTTTAAAAAAGATTTTATTTATTTATTTGAGCAAGAGAGAAAGTGTGTATGGGTAGGGGGGAGGGGCAGAGGGAGAGGGAGAAGCAGACTCCCACTGAGCAGGGACCTCAACATGGCTGCATCCCAACTGAGCCACTCAGGTGCCCCACTGACACATTTTAAAGAACTAAAACCAATTTTATAAAATCTCTGAGAAAAATAGAGAGAGAATACTTCCTGATTTTTTGACACCAAGAGTATTTAATACAAAACCATATACACAGTACAAAAAAACAAGAATAGATTGACATCTCAAAAAAGAGGGGAGAAGAATAGACTGACATCTCTAATAAATATATATACGAAAATCCTCAACAAAGTATTAGCAAATCAAATTCAGTGTTACGCAAATAATTATAGATCATGACCAAATGAGACTTATTTCAAGTTTAAAAAGTTGGTTCAACATTTGAAAATTAATATAATTAACAGACTAATAAAGAAAAATAAAATAAAATAATCACATTAATGGATGCAGAATAAGTATTTTACATAATCCAGTATTAGCTAATGTTAAAAACTCTTCCCAAGTTAATAAAACTTATACCTAACTTCATAATGGTGAATGTATTCCTTTTAAGATCTGGAATAAGTCAAGGATATTTGCTCTCCCCACTTTTATCCAATAAAGCATCAGAAGTTCTAACCACTACAATGAGAAAAAAAATAGGAATACAGGTTAGAAAGAAAGATGAAACAGATCATAATTATAGGTGATTGTCTATATAGAAATCTCAATAAGTCTACTGAAAAACCTCCTGGAACTTATAAGTTAATTTAGCAATTTTACAGGATGCAAGGACACAGGAGAATTAATCACATTCCTGCATAGAAATAATTAACATGTGGAAATAAAAATTCAAAACATAGTACTATTTATAATCATGCCAAAGAAAATACTTATATACCTAACAAAACATGTACAAAATCTGTATGATGAGTTTTTTTAATGGTGATGAAAGAAATCAAAGAAGACCAAAATAAATGTAGAGAAATATATTCAATCTAGTACAGATGTCAGTTCTCCCCAAAATGACTTAAACCCTATGCAATTCATATAAAAGTCTAGTAAGACTTTTTTTATTGACATAGACAAACTTATTCTAAAATTTATATCGAGAGCAAGGACTCTAGAATAGCTTTAAAATCTTGAAGAATAAACTGGGGAGGGGGGTACACTACTTGATATGAGGCCTGCTATTTAGGCACTGTAAACAAGATAAGTGTGGTAGAAGAATAGTGTAAAAGGGATAGACACATAGATAAGTGCAATAAAATAGATAATCCTGAAATGGAGCCACACACATATGTTTAACTGATTTTTGATAAAGATGTAAAAGCAATCCACTGGAGAAAGGCTATCCATTTCAGCAAACAGTGCTAGAACAACCTAATATCTGTATCTCTTGCCCTCCCCTTGCAAAAAAAAAAAAAAAAAAATCCTTATTCAGATCATAAGCTTTGTACAAAATATAATTCAAAACACAATACGTGGGATGCCTGGGTGGCTCATCGGTTGGGCATCTGCCTTCAACTCAGGTCGTGATCCTGGGATCCAGGACGGAGTCAGGCATTGGGCTTTCCGCGAGGAGCCTGCTTCTCCCTCTGCCTGAGTCTTTGCCTCTCTCTCTCTCTCTCTCTCTCTTTCTCTGTGTGTGTCTCTCATGAATAAATAAATAAATAGTCTTTAAAAAAATAAAAAAAAACCCGTATTGGTGAGGATGTAGAGAAAGGGTAACCCTGTTAAACTCTTGGTAGGAATGATACATATATATATACATGTATATATATATATATGTGTATATATATATATATATCATTGAATAATACTCAGCCATTAAAATGAATGAAATCTTACCATTTGCAACAGTGTGGATGGAGCTAGAATGTTATGCTAAGCAAAATAAGTCATTCAGAGAAAGACAAATACCATACAGTTCACTCATGTGGAATTTCAGAAATAACAGATAGACATGGGGGAAGAAAGAGAGAGAGGTGAATCAAAAAACACACTCTTAACTGTAGATAACAAACTAAAGGTTGCTGGAGAGGAGGTGGACAGGGGGGAAATGAGTTAAATGGATGATGGGTATTAAGGAGGGCACTTGTGACAAGCATTGAGTTTTATTTGTAAGTGATGAATCACTAAATTCTACTCCTGAAACTAATATAATTCTGTATGTTAACTAAGTGGAATTTAAATAAAATCTTGAAACAAATGAAAAGACAAATACCATATGATTTCATTCATATGTAGAATTTAAGGAACAAAACAAATGAATATGGGGGGAAAAAGAGAGGCAAACCAAGAAAGAGTTTCTTAACTACAGAGAACAAACTGATAGTTACCAGAGGGGAGGGGTGGAGGGATGGATTAATAGTCAATGGGGACAAAGGAGGGCTGGAGCTCAGGTGTTGTATGTAAATGCTGAATCACTAAATTCTGAAACTCATGTTACATTGTATGTTAACAAGTGAAATTTAAATAAGAACTTGGGGGGAAAAGAAACAAAAAAATGAATCAAGATTGATTGGTTGATTGATTCATTGATTTGAGAGAGAGCACAAGTGGGGGAAGGGGAAGGGGGACAAAGGGAGAGGGATAAGCAGAGTCCCTGCTGGGCAGGGATCTTGACATGGGGGCTTAATCCCAGGACCCTGATATTGTGACCTGAACTGAAGTCAAATGCTTAATCCACTGAGCTACCCAGGGGCCCTGAATCCAGATTTAAATGAAAATATAAAAATATAAAATTTTCAGGAAAAAGACAACCTTTAGGATCTAGGGCTAGGCAAAGAGCATGATTCATAATAAGGAAAATTAATAAGAAGATTGTTCTATCAAGAACCCTATTAAATCATGAAAGCAACAAATTTCCAACTGGAATAAAATATCTGCAAACTTCATATTGAACAAAATAATGGTATCTAGAATAATAAAAATGACTCCCAAAACTCAATAGCTAAAATACACACACATCTCAACAAAAAACAATGCAATTCGAAAACGCAATTAGGGGGAATCCCTGAGTGGCTCAGTGGTTTAGCGCCTGCCTTCGGCCCAGAGCATGATCCTGGAGACCTGGGATCCAGTCCCACATCAGGCTCCCTGCATGGAGCCTGCTTCTCCCTCTGCCTGTGTCTCTGTCTCTCTCTCTCTCTCTCTCTGTGTCTCTCATGAATAGAATCTTTAAAAAAATAATAAAAAAAGAAAACGCAATTAGAAAACATGCAAATGGTAAAAATAGACATTTCACCCACGATGATATACAGATGGTAAATAAATACATAAAAAAAGTGTTCAACGTTATTAGCCCTTTAGAAAATGCAAATACTAAGCCACAATAACATATCACTACACAATTATCAGAATAGCTAAAACAAAACAAAACAATGACAACAGTATATTCTGGCAAGGATGTGGAAAAAATATATCAATTTAACAATACCAGTGAATACTGAGAATATACAATGACATAGCCACTCGAACTAACAGACTGTTGTTTTCTTATAAAACTAAACATATAATTATCATACAATCCAATGATCGCACTCCCAAGAGTGTGATAATCCTAGAGAATTATCCCAAAGATTATCCTAAATATTATCCTCTTTTATCCTAAAGAAATGAAAATTTAAGTTTTTGTAAACTGGAGCAGTAATGTTCATAAAAGATTTATTTAAAATGGCTAAAATGGAAATAACCCAGATGTCCTTTAATGGGTGAATGGTTATACAAATTGTGGTATATCCATACAATGAAGTGCTACTCAGCAATAAATAGGAACAAACTACTGATACATGCAACAACTTGTTGTTGATCAACATAACTGATCATTATGTTAAGTGACAAAAAGAACTCTATAAGCTTATATATTATTGGATTCTATCTATCCTATCCTGGATTCTATCCAGGAATTAGGAATAGGAGGATGAGTGTAGCTATAAAAAGACAACAGAAGAGATCTTTTTGATGATGTAACCATTATATGTCTTCACTATCTCAGTATTAGTGACTTGGTTGTGATCTTGTAGTATCATTTTGGAAATGTTATCATTAAGGGAAACCAATTATCCTGTATTGTTTCTTACTACTAAGTGTGAATTTGTAGTTATCACAGAATAGTTAAATTAAACACACACACACATTTTGTTAATGTGGATATTATAGATGATGTTAAGATTCAGTTGACAGGTTGGAAGAAGATGCCTACACTCCCTAAATTTGAGAATCACTAATATAAATACTTCAAAATAAATTATTGCAATAAATAGAAATGAGCAATCTATAGAAATATAGGTAAAACATGAACATATAATTCATAAAAGATAATATTCAAATGGAAAATATTGGTATAGAGAGATGTAAAAATTCACTAGGAATCAAATATAAGAAAATATTACCATGCACTCACCAGGTCTACAAAAAATTTAAAATTTAAACTCTGTCAAGGGTTTAGAGAGAAGTGGGGAAATGTAATTCATATTGCATTTGCATTTGATGTGAGAAATACTAGTACAGACTTCTAGAGAACAATCTTATAGTACTTAATAAGATTCAACATGTAAACATATACATATATATCACACGCATGCACACACAACCACAAAATCTAAAACCCAGCAACCTAACAACCTTTCTTTGTATATTACTCAATATAATTCACACAGTATTCCATTAGACGATATGTACAAAGATTTTCATCTCGATATACTGTGTAGTAGAGAGAAGTTTAAAACAATTTAGTTCTCTAGATATAGACAGAGTTATGTGGACAAATATTATTATATAAACAGAATATTGCTGCTAACAATACAGATTTTGAGAATCTATTATCTATCTATATCTATCAATCTATCTACCTATCAAACAAATCCATACTACCAATTTACAAGTATACATACACTTACAATGATATATATCTAGCACATTAAGGGGTTTTACAATCTATAGGGGGTTAGGAATGGGCTTAAAAATAATAAATAATAAAATAAATGAAAGTAATGTCACTGAAAATTGAATATTTCATTGATAATGCAGTAAACCATTGTGTAGGTCTTTCCTGCCTGTTCTAGAAATTACCAGAGTCCAAAATCAAAAGCAAAGTGGTCTTAATTACCTGGTATTTTACAGAGACTTACCAATAGCCAAGGCTTGGCCCTTCTCAGAGGGCTTATTACATGTTGAGAGATGGTTGAACCAACTGGACTACCTCCAACCATGACCACAGCAACCACTTATCCCTTAATTCACAGCTCCTAAAATATCCAAAATGACTAGGGTAGGGGGGAAGTCCTCTACCCAGGAGAGATTGTACTAATTCTTTCCTGATTTGCCCCATGTGATGAAATATTTCCACCCCAAAAGCCAAGTGAATAATAAAAATCCCCAGAGTCACATATAGAGCTTGAGAGAGCTGAGATATATGCACAATAAAATCTATAGTATTCTTTTACTTCAAGGATTATATTCCAGAGACAGAGACAAAATGGAATCCAAGACCAGAGATGTATTTGGGCCCACTCATTCTGAATATGCCAGGTTCCTAGGAGAAATACTCTATTCATTTCTGAACAACATTCTACATAAAAAAAAAAAAAAAATATATGAGGTCGGTGTTGGTGAGGATGTGGAGAAAAAGAAATCCTAGTACACTTGTTTGTGGGAATGTAAATTGGTGCAACCACTGTGGAAAACATTATGGAGGTTTCTCAAAGAGTTAAAACTAGAAATACCTTATTATCCAGTAATTCCACCACTTGGTATTTACCCAAAGAAAATGAAAACAATATTTTGAACAAGTAAACACACGCTTACATTTTTTGTAGCATTATTTACAGTAGCCAAAGTATGAAAGCAACCTAAGCCCCAGTTGATACATGAATGGATAAAGAGGATGTGGTATGCATATATACAGTGGAATATTACTCAGCCGCCAAAAATGAATAAGATCTTGCCATTTGGCACAATATGGATGGACCTAGAGGGTATAATGCTAAGTGAAATAGATCAGACATAAGAAGACAGGTACTATATGACATCACTTAAGAATCTAAAAAATAAAACAAATGAATAAATAAGACTAAGGGGTGCATACTTTCAGTTATAGAATAAGTAAGTCATGGAGATGAAAAGTAGAGCATAGGGAATTAAAGGAAATAATATTGTAATCATTTTGAACAGTGACAGATGGTAGTCATACTGAGTGAGCACTGAGTAGCATGCTGAATGATCAAATCAATATGTTATATAACGAAGACTAATATAATATTGTATGTCAATTCTACTTCAATTAAAAAAAAGCAAGTCTGAACCACACATTCAGTTATGTGAAGTCCAGAAAGTCCACAATACAAAGTCACCTGGATCATGACACGTCTGATTTTTCTTTTGTTGACAGAGCCTTCTTTGTAATAATTTAATCCTCCCCCCCTCAAAAAAAGTTTAATGTCATTTTGTCTGGCCATCAAGCTCCTAAAAAGGTGCACTCACAACTTAAAATAGATTATAGGCCAAGAGGATTACATAAGAGACATTTGTCATTAATGTTTCAAAAATGATACTCTTTAGAAATTTATAGAAAAAATTCCAAATATAAGAATTATGTAAATTAGAAATCTACTATCCATGTTTGGTATCCTACAGTCCCTTACCTCCTCCATTTGATCTATCACCATACCTTAAATATTTTATGGAACACTTACTGCTTTAAACACATCCATTTCTGTACATATAATTGCCATCATTCTAGGCTAAGCTAACATCATCTCTAAAATCAGTATTAAAATTGCCTCTAGACTTCCTTATTTCATGCTGGCTCTTTCCAATTAGTTTGCAGCACTGAAGCCAGAGTGATCCTTCAAAAATACAGTTTTAATCACAGTGTCACTCTAGTGCCACAGTCTATTCCCATTTAAAATATTTCAAGGGTATTATATTGTATATAGGTTAGGATCAAGAAAAGAGGGGGAAAAAATTCATGTGACCTGCATTGCAAGTGTCTGCATAAGAAGGAGTCAGAATATGTCTATTGGTCAAATAGAATTAAATTTATTAGACATACCACAATTCAGGGAAATTTCATCTTGACGGAGTCTTTGTAGTACCTCAGAAGAAGCCAGGGGAGAATATTTATGAGGTTTTGAAATCCGGACTCAAGTGGTATAAAGAAAATCTTTCAAGGCAGGGAGCTTACCGTGATTGGGCACATTTTGTATCATAATAACTGAAGTTTTAGTGACTCAACTTAGAAGTGAGTTTTAAACAAACTTTGATCAATGAGTTGGTTGTCTAGGGCGGCAATGCATTCTTCTGATCAATGAACTATTTCCCAGTTTAGTTTGTTCAGATAGATTGGCCTGTAGGAATTTACCAAAGGAACCAGAGAAGTATTTATTGGTTTACATCCTATTTTTCCAGAACAAGAATTTTTTGAAGGCAATAGCAAAGTCTTGTTGACTGAGGTGAGTCACTTCTCAGTCCTTGAGAGTTAAATTATGTGGAGGATGAAGGTCCCAGTTCTCAGTCTTCAGTTAGAGTTTATACTAATTTTCCTCTCTATCCTGAGGCCATAGTCTTTGCATATAATCAAGGACTTGTATATACAATGGTCCCTCTTTCAGTAGTGTTTTTGCATATGTATTCCTTCTACATTGAATGCTCATCCTTTCCCCTTTTCACATCTTAAACTCCTATTTCTTCTTCATAACTCAGTTTTACTTACTGAAGTCTTCCCTGACACTTCTGACTTGGTCAGATCAGTCTGTTTTGTGCTTTCATAGTTTCATAAATTTCTCATTTGTAATTCTGTTATAATTTTATTTTGTTTGATTCTTTGATTAAATGATGACTCTTCCACTAGACTAAGATTTAAGACTTAGGTTTCATTTTGGCTTGACTCCCTCATAGATCCTCAGTATCTATTACACTATCAGCCACATATTAGTTATTCAAATATTTGGATGAATGCAAAATATCACTCTACCTAACTCTCCTGAAATTATCGTCTACAAAAATTAATATCCAGACCTAAGCCATGTAATTATCACCAGGAATCTTGAACTTAACACTGAGAGAAGATTCTCTGGAGCTTTTGCAATAATGCAACAAGCAGGGTGGGGACTAAGAATCATAAAATTTAAATGTTTAAAGAATAGACCCTTTTTTAAAATCCAAAATTGCTGAATTGGGACTTATCAGAATGAAAGAAACTGACTTATGATAATTAAGATTATTCAAAACACTTTATTTTATAAGAAAAATCTATTCAAAACAGGAAAATTTTCTCACTTTGTGTTTCACAGTATTTTCTCAGAAGGATATTGTGTAACCAAATGTAAATATGGAAATCCAAGTTTAGCATCTGTGAACAATAAGAAAATGCTTTATTCATTATAATCAGAGATGCTGAAAAATTAAATATGAGACCAATATTTTAAAAGCATGCATTTTTTCATTCTTTTCTCATATTTAGTTTACTTTTATGTCATGGGAGAAACCATCTATTGAGCATACAAGCACACACATACACATATACAAACGTGCTCTCAAGATATATGAGAGAAAGCAATAAAATAATAAATAATTTTAAAATAAACCATTTGTCAGTTTCAGCAAAAGGCCATAGGTTAAACTTTTGGAACTGAAATTACATAACATTTATTAAGCATCTAACAAGGCCTAGAACTAAATATCACTGCAGATAAAAATAGAGAGCATGGAGGAGATAAAGCCTCTTCCCTAACTGGTTCTAAACTAGAGAAGATAAATCAACAGCCAAATGAAATACATATATAAATGGCCAAGTGGTAAAGTAAGCATAAGACATATAGAGATGACCATGACTGAGATACCGATAAAGTAGATTTATGAAAGATTTAGATATTAAGGGAAAACTAGAGAAGATGAAATACAAAAGAGAGTCAAAGAAGATATTATAATACATCTGTTTATCTTCATCTTAAAATTTTCTTCTTAGGTCAACTCACTTGAATGTAGCCTTTTAAGAAAAAAATTCACTCTCAAGTCTTATCATACTATTTATAAGCATTCGCTGCTTGTGAGGATTTAATTCATATAATTAAAGAAGCAGACAGATGAATGGATAAATAAGATGTGGTACATATATACAATGAATGCTACTCATCCTTCAAAAAATGAAATCTTGCCATTTGCAATGACATGGATGGAACTAGAGAATATTATGCTAAATGAAATAAGTCAGAGAAACAATTATCATATGATCTCACTCATATGTGGAATTTAGGAAACAAAACAGAGGATTATAAGGGAAGAGAGGAAAAAATAAAACAAAAAGGAATCAGAGAGGGAGACAAACCATAAGAGACTCTTAATCATAGGAAATAAACAGCATTGCAGGAGGGAGTGAGGGGATGAGGCAACTGGGTGATAGGCATTAGGGAGGGCATGTGATGTAATGAGCACTGGGTATTATATAAGACTGATGAAATCACTGACCTCTACCTCTTAAACCATTAATACATTATATTTTAATTAACTGAATTTAAATAAGATAAAAAATAAGCAGAGTACACAAATAAGGATGTACTAAGAGTCATTGACATGATAAAGTGGTAAATATGAATCTCATCATTATGGAAGCTAGTCCCATCAAACAAACAAGTATCAAAATTTGGAAACATTTCTTCATGGAACCCTGCCATTTCTTCACATCTTATGAGAAGTTTTTTTTTTTTTTTTAAGATTTATTTATGTATTTATTCATGAGAGACAGAGAGAGAAAGAGAGAGAGAGAGAGAGAGAGAGAGGCAGAGACACCAGCAAAGGGAGAAGCAGGCTCCATACAGGGAGCCCCATGTGGGACTCAATCTCAGGTCTCCAGGGTCAGACCCTGGGCTGAAGGCGTGCTAAACCGCTGAGCCACCTGGGCTGTCAAGAAGAAGTATTTTTTAAGATTATGTTTTCAAAGATATTCATAAAAGGAACAGCCATTAATAATGTCTCCTTCCAGATCAAAGGACAGTCATGCTTACTCCTCATTATAAAAATTGAAGTTCCCTTAACTCAAGGTTCTTCTTCCTTAATACACCCACTGCATATGCAAACATCCTTCTGGGTTCTTCTGCACTAATCTATGGGATATGAGGGCAAGGAAACTGATGCAATTCTGTAGATGCTATGTTACTGAATTCATAAAACTTATTAGCTTGCAAATATGGGATCATCTCAGATCCTTCACAGTTCTTGACAGTTGATTTAAACAGTTTACATTGCTATAACAAAAATAGCATAAACTGGATGGTTTAAACAACATTTATTTCTGGAGCCTGGAAGTCCAGGATCAAATTCCTAGCAGATCCCTTATCTAGTGAGGAATTGCTTCTTCACTCATAGACAGCCATGTTTCCTCTGTGTCCTCACATGGTGAAAGGAGTGAGACAGATCTTTGGTCTCTTTTATAAGGGCACTATTCCCATTCATGAGGGTTTGGCCCTCATGACTTAATCACTTCCCAGTGCCCTGAACTCCATACTGTCACAGTGGGGATAAGGATTTCAATATATAAATTTTGGAGGGACATAGTCCATAAAAACAGTTATGGCAATGAGAATGGGATGCCGACAGAGACATGGATTTCAAAGGAAGGATAAGTTTGTTACAGATCAATTAACAAGATTTAATGGATAACCATCAGAATAAAGGACAAGAATTTTGGCCATACCATAAGGCCAGTTGGGCAATAAACAATCCTTTATTTTATTCCCTATTAATGAGGAAGAATTGGGACAGTTGTTATCAGCTGAGTACTGTAAAGTAGTTCAGAGATAGTTTCCTAAAGAGTATCTTGTTGCTTATTACCAGAACTCTTAAAATAAAAATGAGAAAAGAAAACAAAATAAAAGGGGCAGCCCGGGTGGCTCAGCGGGTTAGCGCAGCCTTTGTCCCAGGGAGTGATCCTTGAGACCTGGGATCGAGTCCCACATCGGGCTCCCTGCATGGAGCCTGCTTCTCCCTCTGCCTGTGTCTCTGCCTCTCTCTCTCTCTCTCAAGGATAAATAAATAAAATCTTAAAAAAAAAAAAAGAAAACGAAATAAAAAATTAAGCAAAGTGTTTGAACGAATATCTCTCTAAAGAAGATTTAAAAATGTCTAATAGCCACACAGAAGAATGTTCAACATCATTAGACATTAAGAAAATGTAAAATCTAAAATAAACCACACTTGATATCCTAGTAGATGGGATATCAAGCAGGGGGCTTCTTTGCAAATCTGGTGGTTACTCTGTTGTACCAATACTAGGATTCATCCTAAGTATCCAGGAGTTTTCTTTCTCTTTCAGAAAATAAAGAGGTTAAGTTCCTATGCTCAGTGAGAATGGAGGAAAATTCAGGAATGCTATGGGAAGAAACCAAATCGATTGTGAGTACTCTGATTCTGAGGGAGTGAAGTCTATAATGTTTGTTAAGGAAGATGGGCAACAGCTGGACTGTCTTAGATCTTAGCTTCTCCTGGTGTCTACTGTGCCAACTTTAGAAAGATTTAAAGCATGATGATAAAATACAGTGTTTGGATGCAGTGAGTTTTAGCTCATGTAAAAGAGCTCCTGCTCTGTCTAGGGGAATTTCTCTGAGCATTAAAAAAATTGTCCTACCCATTAAGATGAAACCTGGCATAAATTTAAGAGATATTCTCATGACAAATTAATTATCCTGGGGTAATAACAAATTACTATGGGGCAATTTGTTATACCATGGAGGAAGATGGACTCCTTTGCAAAGGATTAGGTGTCACAGTGAGGTCTCCTTCTCTTCAAAGTGTACTAAAGTCTATGCACACCCATGGAGTGTGGTGAGGACCTTTGGAGAAATGAAGTATTCCCATTTTTATGGCCCTGACCAATATGGACCTATAGAGGCAATATATGCATGATTTTAGCTGATGGGATTTGGACAAGACTACTAGTGGGGAAGTGAGGTCAACGTGATCATACAGGTGGGACCTGATATGACTCTACTGGGCTAATTCAGTGTACTGTTATTTCTTCTACATCTAAATGTACTGCAGGAAATGATGTGCTATATGATTGCACTTGTACATCACATAAATATGAGACAGGACTCTCCTGATAGAGAAAGTCCAGCAATAGAGAAATACTAATCGGACATATTCTCTTGCCATATGCCACCAGTTGGTAGATGAAGATTTAATGCAACTACTCTTACCCGCTGATGCCTAAATTTTTCACTATTTGATTGATGTTCTCTCAGCCATCTTCTGAATTGTCTTGGCAACTCAGAGCCTCAAGGATTCTAATCATAAATGTTATCAAATTCCTGCCAGCAGGAAAGACAGATAAACACTTAGATAATTCAAATGGCTGTTCACCAAGTAGTGTTTCTAGGGACTATGTGGACAGATTCATAATGCTTAGTTCTTCTGGCAGTCAAGGAAAATCAGTTATTTCTTTGGAAAACTGCCTGACCAAGAAAAATAAAGCTTAGCATCTTTTTTGGAGTTTGGGGGTATTAGAGATAACATATGTCTCATTAATGCATTCTTCTTGATCTTTTATATTGGCTGATCCACAAAGAAACACCCTTTTAGTGAGTAAACTAATATGCTGTTTGAAACCTGTCCCTCTAGCTGTGGTGTGCTCTCTATCTTTGTGGTGCCCCATCATAAATGATTTTTTGGACTACAAGTCTCTGATTGATGATCTTGTTAGTTTGAAGTCCTCAACAAGGAGAAATATACTCCCAAAGACACTCCCTAGAGTTCTGGACTCATTGCCTTCCTGATATTGATGTCAAGTATACTTCTTTTGAAAGCAGCTATTAGATTGTTCCTAGAATCTTGTCAAAATTGAAAGCCTGACCAAGTATGCTTTTTGACTCTCTTGCCTGATATCACCATGATGGAGTAAATCAACTTGTACTCAATAACTAACAAGGTGGAAAGAACTCAAAAGCCTTCCTTGTCCATTGAAAATGGTATATTAAAGAAATACAACCTTTCTATCCCAGTGGCATCTTGGCATTATATGAAAAAGTGGCAGTAATCCTTCATTCAACTATCTGGAGCAAAGCTATAAGCTGATTAGGGCCCTCAATTCACCTAGGTTCCCTTAAATGTCTGGGCTAGCTTCAGTGATGATTCAACTAAACTAAAATGCACTATTATCACTGGGCCCGTGAGGCTATTCAGCCTTAAAAGCAGCTATGTATAGCTAAAAGCAGACAAGGCTACTCTGCTTAGTGGTCAGAACTCAAGGCCATTCTCATAGTTCTAACCAATCTCTTGATGAAGATTGTAATATTTCACTGACTCTTGAGTTTTGCCAATGGCCTGGAAGCTTCATCTGCTGTTTTGAAAATGGCAGACTGGCAGATTAAAGACACCTCTTTTGGGGACCATGAATTTCAGAAAAAATAAATTGGGCTCCTTATCAAACTACCTAGGCCACTTAGGCAAATGTTCAGAGTAAAGACCCATCCTGTGGTAAGTCAAACTAGAAGTAAGCTGCTGTTTAAGGCTATATCATTCAAATTGTCACCATTACTACCTGAAACCATCATTTAGCAGACATGAAACATGTTCCATATTATATCTGGCTATAAATTGAAGTATTCCATGTTTTTCTTTTGTCTCTGACCCAGGAGCCTTGTGTCTTCTACCAGCATCCATAGAACTTCAACAGCTAACTTGTTCACTTCAAAGCAGTATACAATCTCAGACCCTCACAACTTTTGACACCTATAAATAAGTATTGTAATATCAGTTATTTGGTATAATTAATAGTTTTCATATGTAATATTTGGATTATGAAATGCCTCTGTATGCATGAGCATATACACAAGTCTTAGTGTCGCAGATAAAATATATTTACAAAATTTCATTCTAAGTGTGCATAAAAGTGGAAACTTTTGTTGGACTATTCACAAGAGTAGTTTCCAAGATCTGCTTTGTAGAGACAATGCTAATTGAAGTGCTAGCTTAAATAAGTAAAACTCTTACATAAATAGATACTAAATCTTTTTTTTTTTTTTAATTTATTTATGATAGTCACATAGAGAGAGAGAGAGAGAGGCAGAGACATAGGCAGAAGCAGAAGCAGGCTCCATGCACCGGGAGCCCGACGTGGGATTCGATCCCAGGTCTCCAGGATCGCGCCCTGGGCCAAAGACAGGCGCTAAACCGCTGCGCCACCCAGGGATCCCTAGATACTAAATCTTTAAGATTACCATTAATAACAAAAATATTGGAATCCCTGGGTGGCGCAGCAGTTTAGCGCCTGTCTTTGGCCCACGGCGAGATCCTGGAGACCTGGGATCGAATCCCACGTCGGGCTCCCAGTGCATGGAGCCTGCTTCTCCCTCTGCCTATGTCTCTGCCTCTCTCTCTTTGTGACTATCATACATAAATAAATAAAAATTTAAAAAAAACAAAAATATTTCACTCACTCAGTATTCATATCAGCAACAAGCAGTAGTAGGTTAAAAGTTCGTTATTATCCAACAGCATCTTGTTATCACTGTTTTTTATTTTACATTTCAATGTGCTACTTATTTGTAGGAATTATCAATTTAGTAGTTTTATTATACACTAAATTAATTTTTGCCAAAAAATTGAAGTCTCTATGAAATATTGTAAGTGAATTAGTGAAAGCAAAATATTGAATTCCAAGAATGGGTAGTAGGGTTTGAAAATCTATGATTTAAATCATTGTTCATAAGCAAGAGTTTTTCCCAAAATTGTATTTCTTTTTCCATGAGAAAATAGATTTATTAGATCTACTGCCATGCAAGCTAATGCATTACATTCCACCAGAACAAATGACAACTGTGGGCTGGTTTTCATTGCCACAGAAAACAGATGAGAATTTCAAAGTTAGTTCTTTTGGATTGTTTCCTACATATACAGCACCAATGGAAAAATCACCCCAATCTTAAGATTGGAAGGTAAACATTCTCTCAACATTTGGGAAGCTTCTTTATCAGTAAATAGAGTCATGGATAAGGAAACAAATGTTTCGCAGACATAAATACTGGTTTCTCTCTGGAAGAGGAAGTGAATTGTCCTGCACAATCATCTGTTCTAAGATTCAATGTCAGACAAAGCACTTGATGGAAAAGTTCTACCCAACAGAGTTTTATGAGGAGAGAATATCTTTGACTTTTTTTTAATGTTTAGAAATAATTTTATATTTTGGGCTCTTTTCTCTCCCAGGAGTTGGTTACATGGAAAATTATTTTCACACATATAGCAATTCCAGCATTGCTAATTGAAAAGTGTTTTACCACTATTGCTTGTTATTGAGTTTTAGCAACCACCCTGTGAGTTTGGGCAACATAATGAAATTCCTTTTAGAGAAAAAGGCAATAATGGTATAACAAAACTCTATTTCATTTTTGTATGAGAGCATAGCAAAACAGAGTTCAATGCAGAGCTTTTTGAAGGTTTTACTCCAGTCTTGATACTGCCTATAAGTAAATGTCAAAACTATCTCTTTCTTTTTACCTATTATGTTTTCATTTATTTATTAAACAATTTTCAAAAATAAATTCGAGAGTCTAGAAGTCTTACTTTACTAACACAGACATCACATTTTCAGGAAAATTTGAAAAATTCCTAGTTACTATACCAAGTTCATATAATGAAACCAAATTCATTACTTGCTCCTCCTACAGTTAACCAAAATGGGCATTACCCCATATGTTATCACTTGAACGTGTATAGTATTGATTGTGACTGATATGCTGTTTCTGAGAGAAGTCATAGAAAAGATTCAAAACATATGAATCTGCCAAAAAATCTGATTACTTGTAGGGCACTTGAGTGACTCAGTTGGTTAAGCATCTGACTCTTGATTTTGGCTCAGGTCATGATCCCAGGGTCATGAGACCCACATCTGGGTCTGGAGCTTGTAAGATTTTTTTCTCTCCTTCCATCCCTCCTCCTCCACTTGTGCTCTCTCTCTCAAATTAATTAATTAATTAATTAGTTTTTTACAAGTTTGACTACTTGAATTTAGATTCTACAATCTCTTCAAACTTGAACACAAGATGCATAAAGGCTTTGCTTTCTCTGTTTGTGTAACTGACTATCTAAATCACCCAGAATAGTGCAGGAGTTTAGTAAGTATACAAGTATACCAGCACCCACACTTTGGAGTTTCTAAAGCATTAGTTAAAATTGTTATTGTTTCTTTTCCCTGTTATAATTAATTCCTAGCCAAGGTAAAATAAATGTTGACAAAGTGGAATGGGTTTATAATTTTAAGAAGTCAGAATTCCACTGGAAAAGTCATTATTCAGATATATTGATTCCTTTTTTTCCCTAGATGTATTGGAATTACTATGAGGAATATTACTGTGATGTTTACACAATGAGACCTTTAATCTTTGTTTCTAAAGAATATAAGCCTAATAAAGTTCCACATATAGAGCTCCTCTTTCAGAAATACAGTCAGTTATGAGCTTCACAAAAAATCAGTAGAATAGTGATTATGCTTCAAGAGAACTACTACCATCTACATAATCAATTATGACTTTTTGATCCTAAAATAATTGGTTCTTCTCCTGAATGCCCAAATAGCAACGATTGTAATTCTCTCATACTGGTTGTTCTGTTCAATTCACATTGGGTCAAAAAGACCAAAAAAAGAAAAAATACACTCCCTTCCCTTGAGTTCTGTATCAATTGAGGATTGACTCTAGAAGTGTCTTATCTGTGGGAAAGTAGGTTTCCTCACAATTAGGATAACTACATTATTTAGTATCCAAACCAGGACACTTTCAAAAGAAAACAAAAGGCAATGTTAATAATTACAGTAAGCATAAATTGAGACCATCCTGACAAACCGGCACATATGTTTACACTATTTGTAATGAACCACAGACTTCAACAAATTCACCCATCTTCTACCAGACTGTGCTGAATGATCCCAGGCATCTCCTGTGGAAGCAAACCCTTTTTGCTTTGTGCTGGCGAGAAGAAAATAGCATATATTCTCAGCAGGCAGATTTTCTCCCAAAAAGGAAAGAGTTGAGCCAAGCGTTGTCAGTTTATATTCCCCAGATTTGCTGTGCCAAGCCTGCAGTGTTGTAGGGGACTATCCAGGAGGGACAGCAAGAAGTCAGGGGTTTACATCAGTGGCTATCTCTCCATATGGAAGACAAAATCAGGAATGAGTCAGAAGTGTTCCTCTCCCTTCCCCATAAATCTTATACTACTTTTCTAAATGCCAGTCCTTCTACATTTGGGATAAGTGCATTCAGTGCTTCACATAATGTGTATTTTCACAGAAAAGCAAATAATTCTTAGCTTTTGTGTTTCCTGAAACTACTCTTGAAAGAAACAATATAAAATTTACTCTAAAAATACATTTAAAAAAAAAATAGAAGGCCAGTTAGAAACTGTTTCATAGCCTCTGGCCATGGAGAGGAAAGGAGAAAGATTGGTGGGAACAAGATGGTTAGATGTTGATATGCTAACCTAAGAGTTTTTGCTTCCTGCCCTATAGAACACAATCCCAGGATGAAGGTAGAAGGATGAGGCAGGAAAGGAAACCCAAGATAGGTTTCTCCATAAGGGCAGATAAGACAGTGACTTACTTCTTGAAAGAGGGCTTGGTAAATCCCTGGACTCAATAGCTAAATAGAGTTAAAAGCTCTTCATGTGACATCAATGAAAGAAGCCTGATATTCTCTCTAAGATGTGAAATGGTGCTTGCTTGCTTGCGTGTGTGTGTGTGTGTGTGTGTGTGTGTGTGTGTGTGTGTGTTTAGCTGCAAGGTTAAGCCATAAAGGCTCAATGGACTTTTTACTTGGGAAAATGGAGTGGAGCCAGATCAGGATGCAGATTAAGGTTTAATAGTCTTCCATTCCTCCCAAAGATGCCAACATAATTCAGAAATCCCTAGAATTCATAGCAATCACAAAGAAAAGGAAATAAATCCTAAAATAAGATAATGGTCCAGGCCATTATAAAACAAAAGTGGAGCAGGGAGAGATTGAGTCATGGAAAACCAGAATTATTTTCATAGACACGTATGTATTTATTATGTTGACTTTTTACATTTATGGATGCTTGACACCTCTTGAACACTCTTTCCATATTTGATAATTTGAGTAATTCTCTCCAAGAAGAAAAATTCACTTGTCATTTCCCTTATTGATGCACAGGTATATGACCCAGCATTTGCCAATTAGATGCCCATGCAAAACACTTTCATTTAGAAGTAAGCAATATTAGGAAGTGGTAGCAATGTAAATAGATATTTTTGATAGGGTGAAGGCAGGAACATATAGCTTTTGAATAGGCAATACTGTAAGTAATTCTATGTTCAATGCCAGTTGTATTAGTTTGTTAGTACCTAATTAAATGGCTTAAACAACAGAAATTTGTCATCACACTATTCTAGAAGCTGATTGTCTGAGATCAAGGTGTTGGAAGGGATGATTCCTTCTGAGGACTGTGATGGAAACTTTGTTCTATGTCTCTCTCCTGGCTTCTGGTGTTTGCTGGGAATGTTCGGTGTTCTTAAGCTTATAGATACATCATGGCTTCATCATCACATGACATTACTCACATGTGCTTTTTGTATCTAACTTTCACCTCTTTATAAGAACACCAGACAGGGCATCCCGGGTGGCTCAGCAGTTTAGCACCACCTTTGGCCCAGGGTCTGATCCTGAGAACCCGGGATCGAGTCCCATGTCAGGCTCCCTGCATGGGGCCTGCTTCTCCCTCTGCCTGTGTCTCTGCCTCTCTCTCTCTCTCTCATAAATAAATAAATAAATAAATAAATAAATAAATAAATCTTAAAAAAAAAAAAAAAAAGAACACCAGACATCTGGACTAAGGGCTGCATCTTTAATTACATCTGCACATTACTTTCTGAGGCACTGGGGGTTAGGATTTTAACATATGAATTTGGGGACACAATTCAACCCACAATGCTAATACACTGATATGAGTTGTGTTGTCTGTGTCTTAGTGGTGGCAAGATTGGTACTTCCACTTTTATAACCCCTGCAGTGACCTTGAGATATTATTATTGGCAGTATAGCTTCTAGGCCTGATTCTCAGTGTTCCTACAGATCCTCAGGCTACCTTAATTCTGTTTTTCTGCCTAGATTAGAATCCAACTTACACATTTATAAATTTGCAAGTAAATATAACCAAAGATGCACACGTGCAGACACACAGACACACATATACCAATTAAACATTAATGTTTTTAATGAAAATATCCAGCTAGTTTAATTTTGTATTATTTTCAACGTATTGTCTAGAAGAGCAGCATGCACTTTGTAGTGCTTCTACAAATATTTCTTAATGAATAACTAAATATTTGAGATTTTTGTGTTGGAATTGGTTAGTACATGAATAACCCTAAAACAGCCATCTATCACCTAAGATCTGTGATTAAAGGACCAGACCATTTGTTTAAACACACCTTCCTTCCAGATGTTCTTCATTTCTGCAACCAGGCTATGAACTCTCCTTTAGATGGAAGCCAAGGGATATATAGATAATGTTATTATGGTGTCTATCTTTCTGCTTCCTTTCATCAATTTTTACAGTATAGCAAACACTTCCAGGTATCTTTTCTGGTTCAGTTTCTCCTGACATTTTATTCTCTCTCGATAGATAGATAGAGAGATAGATAGATAGAGAGATAGATAGATACAGAAATCCTTAGAATTTTTTTTTTTTTTTCCTTTTGCTTTTGCTTTATCTGAGTAATGCTTTTCTGGTTAAAACCTGGATTGATTTCACTTATTTCTATACTAGTCTGGTTTTAAACATCATCAACTCAGCTTATTAATTGGATAACTAAAAGTTATCTCACTTATAAAGAAGGAATGGTGTGCAGTATCAGTCCAAGAAATACTTTTCAGTTACATTAAATGATATAAGATGATTAAATAAATCAGACATGTGAACTAAAATTCTGTGTAGCTTATATCAAGCATGAATAAACCATATGTTAGTGGAGAGTTTGGATTTCCATTGGAAATATATTAATTTAAAAAGAGGTTCTAATTTAAACACGCATTCAATCTATATATCTACCTTGACGGGATATCATTAACACTATTAAAAGCAATTGAACTGGAATCTTTGAATATTATGTAAATAGCATCCTATCTAGGAAAAAGGTATTAGGATTCTTCAAAATCTTATTACTTCACTACAAGTGTAAAAGGCTCTTCTACTAAAGTAATTTTAGATGTGAAATTTTACATTGAGAGCATAAAGTAGAGGAACATCCTGGCCACAAAAAAGTTCCTCCTTTTTTGAGTATTTGTGTTTAATATTAAATCAGCAAGGAAGGAAGGCAATTAGAGCTAAAGACAGTGAATAAACATAAGGATAAATAGTTTCTGAGCTGGATCCCATACAGGAAGTTCAAATGTATTATCTCCTTACTTAGATTGCACATAAGTGGCAGATATTGGTAACCTGAAATATAGCACCCTTTTACTTTTATAGTTTTGGTGATTGTGTTAATTATTAAGACTCCGCAAATGAACTGAAAATTTGAAGCATCTTTTACATTTGAAATATCAGTCTCCTGGGGGCACCTGGTGACTCAGTTAAGCATGGGACTCTTGGTTTCAGCTCAGGTCATGATCTCAGGGTCCTGGGATTGAGCCCCGGGTGGGGTTCCGCTCAGTACAGAGTATGCTTCAGATTTTTCCTCCTCCTCTGCCCCTCCCTACTTGTGCTCTCTCTCTCTCTCTCTCTCAAATAAATAAAATAAAAGGAAAAGCAATGGAAGGAAAGAAAGGAAAAGAACAGAACAGTACAGAAATAAAAGGGAAAAAAAGAGAAAAGAAAAATCAGTCTTGGGACTTTTGGGTGGCTTAGCAGTTGACCGCCTGCCTTCAGCTCAGGGCTTGATCCCAGGGTCCCTGCAAGGAGCCTCCTTCTGCCTCTGCCTGTGTCTCTGCCTCTGTGTGTGTGTGTGTGTTTGTGTGTGTGTCTCATGAATAAATAAATAGAATCTTAAAAAAAAAAAAAAAAAGAAAGAAAAAAAGAAAAAGAAAAATCAGTCTCCTGAAAATTCCACCAGGGGGCAAAAGGTTTGAAACAGGAAGACCTATTGTCCAAGTTGGGATGGGGTGAAATTTAGGAAGATGGAGGAAATAAGATACCCTTCATTTGACTAATACCAAGGCAGTATCTATATTTTGTTCTAAAGCATAAAACTAACTCAAACATTCCATTAGAGAATATGCTTTAGACTTGGATTTTTAGAAAGAAAAATTTCCACTCACTACATTAAAAAAAAAAAAAAAGAAAAGTGTAATACCTTAGAGTATAGCTTCTTAAATTTTAGGATGTATCAGAATCGCTGGAAGGCTTGTTAAGAAACAGATTGTTGAGCAATGCTCCCTGAGTTTCTAATTAGTCCTTGGGCAGGGCTGAGGATTTTCATCCTAACAAGTCTCCAGGTTATAGTGATGATGATGCTGGCCCTGGGATCCATTTTGAAAGCCACTGAGATCAAATAATTACTACCCCTCTGTCCTCAGCACCACTTCACATATTCACGTTCCCCATTTGGTTTTGATGGCATTTGAATAGTCAGAGAAAAATTACTTGGGGTTGAGAGTCATAAGATGAGGAAATGAGAATTCCCTCATTCTAGGAGGGAATGTAAACAAGGGCAATAAATTCTGGAAAGTTACTGCAATCAGTCTGAAGAGAGAGGAATCACTTTGCACTAGATAGGGGAGGGTTCTTGATGGATTAGAAATCAAGACTGGGTCTGAACTGAGGTATGACATAGCAGAAAAACAGACAGAGATGCTTCGAAATTGCTTGGGCCCTCTACCCACCCACTCAGGGTAACAATCTGAAGTCATCTTTACTGGTCAGAGACAAGCCCAGACAAGATTAAGGAAAAAGAACCAAAGCTTTTAAGTCCTTCAAAGCTGGTGAGATGAGTCAATCAGTGGTGAAGACTCCAGCTACCTTCAAAGAAGAGAATCTGTATGGAAATTTATCTGTGTCTAGATCCCATATTTTATTTGTCTTCATTTTCCCATTCTTAATAAACTTACTTTGGAATGTTTGTCCACATCAAGCCAGAACATCTGAGGAATAAGAATACTTTAGAGGCTAATTGTGGTACCAGCCATAAAATATATCTGCCAAGAGGAAAAGGGTGTTGGTAAAGCTATGGTATTTTACTGGAGTAAAACTCTGGAGCCCAATCTATTAATTCCCTAGGATAGCTCTTTCCACACATGACAATTCGGAGTGAAAATAAACTTAAAAAAAACCAACAGAACATCATATTTTTCAAAGGCAGATTCACAGTCTATGTAAGATACTAATATTACTGTATAGACCTTTACAAAAGATTGGAAATAATCAAATGTGCCCCTTCTCTATAAAAATAATGCCAAGATTAAAGAATTATTCATGATATAAGGCCTCACATATCAGATGCAAGAAGAGAAACATATTTTAGAATTTAGAAACAATTTTGCATTGTCATATGCATAATAAAAGGGGGAAGGAGACCTTATGAATTGCAAAAATAATATCGTGGCATTTTTAAGACTTTAGATAATTTGGGGAAGGAAATTATTCTTCAGAATTCATTTAAGTCATTAATCAAAGAGTGTTTTTCTACAAAAGAGACTTACGGTAAAGGGGCAAAAAAAGAGAAAATCATGAAAGATAACTTTGTTAAATATCAGTGATATGTGTCTGTTATTCTTCTGCCTCGCAGGCTAATAAACTGCAAGCCAGTTGCTTTAGAGACAGGGTTGCTATTAGCTTTCTGTAGAAATTAATGCACTGCAGGGACTTTCTACCCCAAGAAAAAAAAATGCTCTTAGGAATCTGGAATCACCCAAGCCACCCAGAGTGAGTGTTTTCTGGCACCTAAGGTGTTATGATTGCTATGGTTCTATCACACGATGCTATTTTCTCAAGTAAATGTAGGGTGTTTTTTTTTTTTTTATGCCATAAAGAACTTTGCCCAAATGCTTCAGCTGCAAGCCAAGGCTTCCCCATCCCCCACCCCTGCCCCAACTTGAGGAAGAGAGCATCTGCCATTTAAAAAAATAAAGTAAAAAATTTCTACAACTTCAAAATTATTTTGGGGAAAAAAAAGAAAATTACAGCCATACAGTAATGTTAAGGGATGTAATAAAAAATCATAATTAACCAAACGGGTACTAATGTTTTCTTTAGAATCAATCTTGCCATCTGATTGATAATTGGTGGGCAGGGGGCAAACAAGGAGAATATCCCTCTATCTTCTACCTACTAGTTCCTCGGTTGGTATGAGAGCAGGCAGAGAGCTGGGAAAATGAAGAAGAGGATCTGGAATGAATTTTTAATTCACTGATTGTTGGCATTGCAGCCCCCCCCCCAAATAATGTTTTCTAATTACCTGCCTGACATCAGTTGCAGCCAGGAGGTGCAGACACTGGGGATATAAAACTATAACACTTAAAAATAGAGATGATAGATAGATGATAGATCGATCGATCGATTGATCGATAGATAGATGAAAATAGAGATATATCTGATATATATCAACACCTTATAAATATATAAGAGGGAAGTTACTTTTTCTAAATGGTTATATACAATTTGTTCTCAGAATGCTAAAGGCAGGAGGATTTGAGAAAAAATAATGCAGGTCAAAAGAGAACACGTATTGGTTTAAAAGAGTATAGCCTTACAGACACTGAAAGATCATAATGGTGTTCTTAACAGTATTTTATTTATATAACATGATTCTCTCAGCGTTCCACAATAGACTAATAGCCAAGTGTATGATGACCATGTTTGAGGCAAAAAAAAAAAAAAATAGAAGCATAAGTTTGTATGTGACTTTCTGTTATTCTGGGTGCTGATTGACCAGAAATAACTTCTATTAGAACCATGTACGGTTTACGGCAATGGTTTAAATTATCTTGGTAAAATATTGTTCTCTGTTAGAATATAATGTTCTAACAAATTTCTAAGCACTCGTGGATTATTTTACAGCCCTGACAATTGTATATAGGTCATTTAGCATGGCACATTTTACATCCTGACAGAGAGAAGTCCCATGTCCCTTGACTGTAAGCATTAGTCCTAAACACTTCAGAAGAAGATAGATGTTATCTACTTTAGTTGACTACCCTAAGGTGAAACCACTGGAATCAACCCAGCGTGGTATATACACTTTAGTGAGATGCTTTTGATAACTTGTTCAGCTTTCAAGCTGCTCCTCCATACAGAAATGATGGTTTGTTATAACTCAGGCTGGAGAAGCAATTCCTGTGGCTTCTCAGAAAGCTGATCTTTCTGACTTTAAATTTGGAATAGCTGAACATCTCTGACTGCTGTGCAGTACTGGGAGGGAGGCTGCTAAAGATATGAAGACCGCAGCTGTGCTTATTTTGGAAAGCACACAGTGCAGAGTCAATTGTTGTGCTTAGATTAAAATGCATGGCTGAGATTTCCAAGTGCACAATGGATGATGGACCAGAATTGGCTATCTTAAGAGCAGAGGAGCATCTGTAAGATGGGATAATTGAAGAGAATGTCAATTAAAACTAAGATCCGTACCTAAGCTTAAACAAGCAGCTATATTGTCCAGGGATGTGGGTCCTAGTTGTAATCTTCGCCAACTGATTTGCTGGCAAAATAGTTTCTCATTGTTTTTCTCTCTAACGTTCCCATTTATTTGCGAAAAACAAAATGGAAGAAAGTAAGTGGAAAGAAGATAATGATTTTTGATGACATAAAAGTAAAACTTCTTTAATCTCAGAACAAATTGGTTTCATACAAATTATGATTTTTAAAATGATGCTCATAAAAAATGATGCTTATTATTTTCAAATCTGGAGAGAGCAAATGAACAATTATTTGTTTCTGTGCTATATCAGTGAAAATCCTAAATGCTGAGATCATTAGCACATTGTGTTAAATTTAAATGAACAATCACCTATCTCTAGTCCCCAGTTCATTTTAATGATACTTGTGTAATTTTTTATTACTTTGAAAGAAAATGCCTAGTAAAATAAAAGCTTCTGGAAAGAATAGCTTTTGGGCTGCTCCATTTGCTATCAATAATCTGTAATATTTATAACTAGATTAATAACGCTGTACTTAATATTCTTTTAAGTGTAGTTCCTGCCTAAATATGAACAAATGGAGACAATTTATGTATTGTTGCTTGATACATCCTTTCTCTAATGCTTCAATAAACCATACACGTTATGGAACATGTTAATTGAGAATAAGTGGCTTAATATGAAGTTCCTGCCAATTAAAGCAAAATAAAACCAAAGAACAAAACAAACAAACAAACAGAGTTCAAGGAAAAAAAAAAAAGAAAGAAAACTTGAGAAACACAAAGCATAAAAGCAGAGTGGCTTCCAATTATATTTTTAGCAAGATAGGAAATATAAACCAGTAATTGTAGTTTTATGACCTTTATAAAAGTATATAACATTTTTTATATTACTTATTTTTGATGAGCCAAACTGTTTTAGCCTAATGATTAATGATACATTGCCTAAGATGAAACTGCTTAGGGGACTAGTTTTCAGGAAAGTGTCCACTAACAGTGGGGTTTTGTTGGTTTCTTTTTGTTTTGTTTAGTTTTGTTTTCTGTAGAAGAAAACTTCAATCGACCAAAGGATAGGGTAGGTATACTGAGAAAGGGAGAGAGAGAGTTATGTATCTAATGTTACCTAATAGATCCTTGCAAAAAATTGCAAATAACCAACTATGCCTATTCTCCATAAAGAAACTGGCAAGACCACAGAATAGCTTGTGATTTAAGACTTCACAAATTAGAAGCAAGAAAGGGAAAATGTTCCCCTCTTGCATTTGAGAGGGAAAGATTATCTGTGTATCTTTTCTTTTACTACAGGAAAGTAAAAGTCAAGAAGATTACTTGTGTTTGAAAATTGCCTTAAGATAAATAAAAGAAAGATTTTCTCTTCTTCTACATTCTAATAGAGGCCAAAATATATTTTGCTGAATACTGCTCTCTTGATTTAAAACAAAACAACAAGAGACTTTTAAAGGAAAATAGAAATTGTCTGTTTCTGGTTATTTTGCACTTACATCATTAAAATCTTGCTTTCTTTGTCTCCATTAGTTATGCAAAATCATTTTCAACGATTTCAATAATATTTTAGCTCATTTCTCTTAAATGCAGGCCCATTTTCCAAGGCCAAATAAATTTGAACAAAAGATTTTATTTTTGTTAGAAAATTTCTCCAGATGTGAATTTTGAAATAAGGCTCATGTTATTATCCTGGTTTGAAATAAAACATGGATTAAAACTAGAGAGAGACAGAGAGAGAGAGAGAGAGAGAGAGAGATGCTTAGTAAATGAATTGATGATTAAGCATTGTTTACCATTTCATTCACAGATTTTGATGATTGCCAGAATAAAATATTGGCTTGAGAGATGAGGTGTTGGCTAACTTGAGGGCAAATAATTCGAAATCTAGGAAAATAAAAACCAAATCTGGTTAAAAAACAAGTTACTTGCAGATTTCACTTAATTCATATTGCCATCATTTTGCATCTGTACATGTTCTAGCTTTGCATATTCAGTAATACTAAACTAAACTGTATTAGTTTGGCTGATATGTCTGCCCCTTGAACAATCTTCAGTCACAGATCACCAATAAAGCTAAATACATAAGACGAATAGCTCAAATTTAAGTAAATAAATTAATTCATGTTAAAATACTTTTCATCATTTCATCATGACCTCATATCACCGGAGAGACACAATTTATAAACCAATATTTTGAGCTATCAGATTTGAAAATATAGTTAATTTTATAAGATATTTGTTGATAAAATATAAGTACATATGTAATCAATATCATTTTATCTATTTTCCTTTATCTCTCATGTATTTGGGTGAATAAAATTAAATATTATCTGAATATTGTTGCATTTGACATGCTCCTGCTCTGGCAATACAGAATTTCATATTACAGTATCACATTGATGTAATTTTCACCCACCAGACTGGTAAACAATTTAAAGATTTCTAACATTCTTTGAGGAGACAAAGGAGACTAGGTACTCACATATTCACAGTGAGTATAAAATTTGGTAACAGTCTTCTGGGGAATAATTTGCCAGTATACATTAAATTTTAATTGTGCACAGGAAGCTGTTTTACAGAAATTACATCACAGTACAGATGTTCACAGAAGCACTGTGCTAGCAATGGACACCACTTACTTTTCCATCAATAAGGGAATATTAAAATATGATAGATCCATAAAATTGAATACAGAGCAGCCATGAAAAAGAAAGAAAAAAATATATATATTCTCAATATAGATATGTATTGCTATGAAAAGATAGTAAGAAAAAATGAAATGAAGAATAATATGCAAAAGATTATTCTATTTTCTTACAAATAATAATACCTAAAAATATTTATGCATATCAGGAAGAAAGATGCCTGGAAGAAAAGGTCCAAACTCAGGTGGATGGATAGAGAGTGCTGGGCTACTTGCTTTTCATGTTTATCCCTTTATAACTTAGGAGTAAAATTAAGCTTAAAGAATTTTCTGCTCTTTTCTGTTCACATCCATTCCTGAAACCAGCATGTATTCTACTTGGTCAGCATTTTTCTCCTTTCCTGAAAACTACTTGCCATCCAAAATAAATATTTCTACTGTGCCACAAAACAAATTATTCAGCTTTACAATTGCACAGCCTTTGCCATATAGCAAATTCCACTAAGCCATGGCAAAACTCCATCTCCAATTCAAAAAACATTTATGTTTGACCAGTGGGAAAGATGATAAATTGTTTATGTTATTTTTTGTCTTCTAGGGAAATGTTTTCATTAAGCTGAATGCTATCTAGTGATTAAGACAGAAAAGTTTGAGAAAAGCTACTACTGTTATTCAATCACTAAATACAGAATACATTAACGGAGAACAAGGAAACAAAACAAAATAGGCGATGCTATCTGTTCCTGGGTTCGCCCTCCTTCCAATCTCTCACTGCATGGATGAGAATGAAGCATCTCATTGACAAGTGAACTTCTTTCTCTCTTACAGGACAATATGTTAACCTCTACTGTTGAATATTTTCTTAGCTTGATGAGTATTTGTGTGTGTGTATGGGTGTCTCTGTGTGTGTGTGTGTGTGTGTGTGTGTGTGCCTGTGTATTTTAATTGACGAGGGACTGAAAGGATTAAATAAAATAGATCTCTGAGAAACATGTGCTTTTCGACATTTCTAACATTGCCCCATCTCAAGTTAATTAAAATAATCTTATTGCTCCAAGCAACTCTATATACTTCATAACTTGTATGGCTTCATCATTCTAAGTATATCACCAATTTAAATATTAACAACTTATGAAACAGATTTTCAATTCCATATCCATCTTCTTGAGTTAACATGTTAATAATTTTCCATGTTACTACATATAGATATATATGTATATGACTGAGTAAAACTAAACCAAGAAAAGCTATTATACATTTAATCACAAAAAACATTTGGTATACTTCAAATTTTTTAATATTTTCCATAATGTAGTGATGAATTTTTTTTTGTAGGTTTTTTTTTATAAATTTATTTTTTATTGGTGTTCAATTTGCCAACATACAGAATAACACCCAGTGCTCATCCCGTCAAGTGTCCCCCTCAGTGCCCGTCACCCATTCACCCCCAACCCCCGCCCTCCTCCCCTTCCACCACCCCTAGTTCATTTCCCAGAGTTAGGAGTCTTCATGTTCTGTCTCCCTTTCTGATATTTCCTACTCATTTCTTCTCCCTTCCCTTCTATTCCCTTTCACTATTATTTATATTCCCCAAATGAATGAGACCATATAATGTTTGTCCCTCTCCGAATGACTTATTTCACTCACCATAATACCCTCCAGTTCCATCCACGTCGAAGCAAATGGTGGGTATTTGTCATTTCTTTTTTTTTTTAATTTGATTATTTTTGCATGTGTAATGAATATATTTATGTATCCAAATATTCACTATTATGATTTATTGCCTTGGAGGTATTCCTAAAAATAAAATTACTATATTGAGCAGTGATTTGACATGCAAGGCTAAATTGCCTTCAGTTTAACATTTATATACTTAGCAAAATAGTAGTAATATTGTCAACCAGGTCTTATTAAATGCCAGAATAATTTAGAATATTTCTAAAAATAATAAAACAAATGGTAATATTGAGTAACCAGTTTAACCAATTTTTAATGTATTTATATCTTTAAAAAACACATATGTATTTTTTGTCATAATAACCTTAAGGTCCTTTTTACTCGACTAATGAAAATTTTAGTTTAGTTTTATCTTGAGGACATTTTCCCTTCTTAGCTCTGAAGTTTTATACAATGAAGTAATTTGGTTTAAATATTGCTGGTCTTTAGTTCACTATGGTCTCCATTGCAATGTCTATTATCTAAGCCAATTTGATCCATTCAGATTTGTTACATTCAGCTACCTGTACTTCTTCCTAAGCTTTCAAGGCTACCCCATTTTGAGGTGTACCCTTATAATCTATGTACACCTCTCCCAACTGAGCCATCCTCTGCAATACTAAATTTTGCTACATTAGTGTATCCAAAATCCACAATACCACCTTCAAATTAAATGATTCACTGAAAAGTTTCACAGGACTCAGGAAACCATTATACTTACATTTAGAATTTAATATAGTGAAAGGATGCAGATTGAGATCAGCAAAGGTAAAGGTACATAGAGCAGTCCCTAAAGGGACAAGCATAATCTTCCTTCCTGTGTCCTTTCCTGGTAGGATCTTAAAGATAGTGCTTAACTCCCCAGCAATGATTGTGTGACAACATGTACTAAGTAATGCTAACCAGAGAAGCTCACCTGAGTTTTGGTGTTGCTGGGTTATTACTGGGGTTAGTCACTTAGCCATGGATGAACACCTGCATGGCTGGCCTTAGTCACTCAATCTCCAGCCACTACAAAGAACAAAATGATACCATGTAGCCCACGGCCTCAAGAAAAACAAATAGACAAAACACTCTTAGGGAAAATGGCACATGGCACGAAAACTTAGAGATTACCTCTTGGAGCCCTTTAAGGGCCAAGCCTTTCTTTGGATTGTGTAGAGTGTGGATAACCTGGCATCTTGAGTTGATTCTTTTTTAAAGTTTTTTTTTTTTTTTTAAGATTTTATTTATTTATTCATGAGAGACAGAGAGAGAGAACGAGAGAGGCAGAGACACAGGCAGAGGGAGAAGCAGTCTCCATGCACCAAGCCTGATGTGGGAATCAATCCTGGGATTCCAGGATCATGCCCTGGGCCAAAGGCAAGACACTAAGCCACCGAGCCACCCAGGGATCCCCCTGAGTTGATTCTTTACTGTAGTTACTCACTGTACCTGTCCCACTCGAGGTCTTCAATACATAAGAGTCCTAGGCTTTCCTAGGCTGCAGCTACTCCCAACTCCTTAAAAGGCCATGAAATTTAAAAACCCAGAGCTTCTCTGAAAAATGTAACCCTCTTTCCTCTCCATAATGTAGAGAATCTCAGACCTTCATAAGCAAATCATCACAATGACTTCCATGTCCTCTTTTAGAGGACCAAGGGAAAAATTCCTCTTCTTCTTCCCAGATAGAAGAAGAAAAAATAATAATCTTTTATCTGTGGTTATTCTGCCACAAATATAATATATTCCTAGACCAGAGTCATCATGGTTGTTTTATAATGCTAAGTTACAAGGTTAACTTGTTACAAAGAAATAGTGATCAGAAGAGTTAGATTTACACATATAAATTATATGAATAATTTTATGACTGTGCTGGGATAATCCATTTGGATAATCAAATTCTGCTATATAAACTAATATTTAATTTGTTTAGACAAATTTAGAAATTTATTTAGAAATAATAAATGACATTGAAACCATACATATTTAATGCATATATAATTATGAATTTTCTACCTGATAGATTCTTTTGGGTTTCTTTTTTGTTGTTGCTTTTAATATTTAAATATTGATAAAAATGATTATTAAATTTTAACACAAAGTATATTCAAATACATGGGCACATATGCTCAAATGTTCTATCATGTTTCTCGACCAGAGTTACCTTTGTAGAGCCACAGTATTTTTTTAATGTATTCAAGAAATGATTTATGTACATACAAGCACCTACCCCTATTTATACTGTCTACACAAATTTTAGTACACTATACACTATGCTGTAATTTGTTTTTTCCCAAAATATACATCTTGGAAATTATACAGTATTTTCCTGAGTCTTGGTTTGTATTTTGATTTTATTTATGGCACTTGAGCCTAGCATTTATTTTCAATGGTTCTGTAGCCAACTGTAGTTCCTTTAATGAAACCTAGAGTTTTGGTCAAATTCTCAAAGACATTTCTAACTCTGATATAAACATATTCTAAATAGAAGAAGTATTAATATTCTTATATTTCAATTTCTCCTTCTTATTTATTCCCAAATATTTTAGGATCATTGGAAAGTGAGATATCTCCCAATGGATACCAAGTTATCACAACCACACTCATTTAAAAATATAGAACTTCTACCAATTTAGATTAATTTTTTTAATATTTTAAATTACCACTTATGCTTATATCTATTAATGAACTCTGTAAATAATTTACACTGATATATCTATGTACGTACCATTACAACTGTTTCAAATTTTGCATTTTGTCATGTAGCTTAATACCTGGTAGAGCTACTCCATGACTTTATTTTGAGAATCACAATTTTCTAAACTAGACTGGCTTATTTATTATTTTCAAATAAAATACAGCAAAAGGGAATATAGCTTACCAAAATTTTAAGTGAATATAATACCAAAGAAAGCACAGGTCTGTATGTAAAAGTCTTTTTACAATTCCAGTCTTAAAATAAATTTCAGGTCTCCAAAGGTACACTAACAAAAGTAGTCATGAAAATTATATAGTCACAGAAGAATGTACATTTTACAAAACTCACTTCAGATGTGTCCATGAGAGTAATGTCAAGAAAAAAATCTCCCAGAGTATAGACACAAGAGCCATGGAAAACATTGAAAAAAGTGAGTTCTTTCCAATGGGCAGAATTTGGGCTTGGGAGATAGAGATAGTGTCTGCCTCCACAGCAAATAATAGATTATAATCATTTAATATGTTATTACATCATAAGGACACAACAATATCTCCCACTAGGGAAAAGGTTAGCAAAATTGGTATTAGTCTCATTGTAAGATTGGGAGTTTCAAAAGCTCAGAATTTCTCATTTGTGATGCAGATTCACTGCATGAACAGCATCAGCCTGGGACACTCCACAATCATGGGACTTGAGATGTCAATAGAACCTGATGTAAACATAAAACTCATGTAACCTGATGTGGCATGAGTGATATGGTTCTTTTTCTCTGAGACTTGTCATTTTTCTTATCATCAATGACACTATAGCAAATTAACATGTTAGGTTATAAGCAAGGTAAAATCTATACTCTAAAGAGTTTTTGATGATAACTTTTGTTTTCAATATTTAGGTCACTGGATATTGGATCTTATATAAAGAATTATACATCAGGTGATGAACCTTAACTTTGTGCTAAATGCAGTTACTGATGAGAAGTTACAGTTGTTACGGTAAGAAGATTAATATGTTCTATTTGTGTGGTGTTATGGGTTGAAATGTGCTCCCTCTCCAGTTCATATATTGATACCCCCAATATCTCATAATGTCACATTATTTGGCAATAGGATTATTTCCGATGTAATTCAGTTCACATGAGATCCCTGGGGTGGACCCTAATCTTACCATGGTTGGTATCATTATAAAAGAGAAAATTTGGACACGGGGATACTGACACAGAGAATGCTATATGGAGATGAAGGTGGTAATGGAATAACACTTTGACAAGCCAAGAATTGTCAAAGTTTGCCAGCAATCCAGTATCCCAAAGTAAATATAAAGGATAAAAAATAAGAGTTCCAAGCCTGGGCCATAAAGCTTTTGACTTATTATCCTTCATGACCTTTCATCTTTCAGTGGTAATCTCTGAAGCCATGTTTTGAAGATTAAAGAGCCAAAACAATTTAAAAAGTGGGGGTCACTAAGTCAACTAATTTCTGAATTTTATGAGACTGAGAAATGTGTTGAACCACTGAGCTTTTGGATTTTATCTACTAAAGTAGCTAATGTTATCTTAATTAATGTACAATAACAACTTCCTTACCAGCAACCTGAGCACTTTAGAAAGATAAATAATTTGAGAATATTTTAGAATGTACTGTGTGCTGGGATGATGTGTGAGTGCAAGGATACTGCTGTTATTCTACTTTCTTAGGTAGCATTAACTATCCAATTTAATAAAACATATTTTGTTGGATATTATATGAACTGAACAACATGAACGAATATAACAGAGAACCATACTGTCTGGTAGTTAGATTACCCAGATTTCCATGGGGGAAGACTTACTGTGAGCTATGAAAATACTAACCCTAAGTACTGCATAACCCAACATTTTCTAACATTGAAATTAAATTGGTCTCCTGTAGTATTCTTTTAAAGAAATGTGTGATTTTTCTGAGATATTATTTTTCTGAGCACCAACTATTAGCAAGTACTTTAGAGTTAAAAGAGAAACATGAAGACACACTTCTAGAATGGAGGCATAAGGAGGTCTGCAGACTAGCTTCTCAGCAAAATAACAATTACTGATGAAAAATTTTTAAAGTAATTTTTAAGTCCGTGGATATTGCCCTAAAGGCATATGGCAAATAAAGAAATGTTCATTCAAGAAAATATACTTTTTTAAAGAACAGCAATAATCCCTGGCACCTGAGCCATTACCTGCTCCTGTTTTCCCCACTCCACAGAGTAGTGTACCAGCATCTCTACCCTTGGTAGGTATGGCAAAGATAATGGGGCTCCCTCTGTCTTCAGCAACCAGGAGGGTAATAGTGTCTCCCTGTGAGAGGCAAGCAACCAGCATGTATCATTCTCCCAAGATCCATGCTGCAGAGCCTAAATTCTAGCTGTACAGCTGAAGGGCCAGGACTTTGTTCCTCTATCCAGCTTTCCTTCTTCCACCCTGCTCTTGCTCCTAGAGTGGTAGTTCTACCTCAGGAGAGGAAGACTAATAATAGGGGGACCTTATTTTTCCTTGCCCCTGCTGGCCTCTAGAACAGAGGTTCTGTGCAGGAAAAGGCAAGCTGAGAAGATTAGAAGCAACTGGCCCAGATGGTGCCTTGTTATTAAACCGGAGCATACTCTGAAAGAAGGCCACTCTCTCTGCTCCCAGCTCAGGATCAATGGCTCAGGGATTTTGTCCAAAGGGTAAAGACAGAATTTAAGAACACAGAGCTCCAAAGCTCTACCCAAAGGAAATAACTGTATTTAGAACAATGTGGGAAAACTAAAGCTAAAGGCAATCTGGAAAACTGAAGATTTGGTAATAAGCAATTTAAAGGAGGCTGATCCAGCCATGAGAACCACAAACTACCAACAGATAGAAGCAAGAAAGAACAGGTAAGACAGCCACACTGAAGGCAGAACAAACCTTGAAGATTGACCTCAAAAACTATTTCTGCAGGGCCTCAGACTTAGTTGGATTTGGGTGAGGAGTAATTTAGATTTCACAGAGCCATCAGCTTACATCGGTAGATCCTACCTACTGGGTGTGATACCAACAGATAGCCTAGCAGAGAGTAGAATGAGAAAGGGGGGGGAAAAAAGAGCTGTGCTAAAACCACAGATATACCAGGGTGTCTGTGCATGTGCCCAAGGTTGGCTACACCCTCTGAGGAGTGATAGCAGATTCCTCACACTACAGAGGAAATAGACTTTATCAGGATAGTTCAGGCAAGTCTCCAAACAAATATGCAAGCAGGAAAGCAAACAAATCCTACAGAAGGAAGATCCGTATGTAGAATTGCAGCAATATATTTTTTAAAATCCAGTTTCCAACAAAAATTTATAAAACATGAAAAGATACAGGAAAGCATGACTCACACATAGAAAAAAAAATAAAAAAAACAGGCAGTGGAAACTTCCTGTGAGACTATTTAGATGTTAGCTTTAACAAACATGTAAAAACAAAAACAAAAATGCTACAAATATTTCAAAGAAATAAAGGAAAGCATAAATGAAGGATGGCACTGTGTCATCAAATAAAGAATACCAATAAAGAGATAGAAATAATGAAAAGAAAGAATCTGGAAATTCTGGAATTGAAAATTACTATAACTAAAGGGCACAACAGCAGATTTTAAATTGTAAAAGAAATTGCCAGTGCACTTGAAGAAAAACTCATAGAGATTATGTAGTCTAAGGAGCCAAGAGAAAAGGAATTTTTTAAAAATAAACAAATCCTCAGAGAAATAAAAGACACCAACATACATATAATAGGGGTAACAGAATAAAAGGAGAAAGAGAAAGGGATAGAAAAAATATTTGGAGAAATAATGGTTGAAGACTTGCCATCTCTGATGAAGATATACAAATAGTCATTAAGCATATAAAAATATTCAATATTACTAAGTGTCAGAAAATGCAAATCAAAACCATAATTTAATACTACTTCATATTCACTAACGGGTTATAATCACAAAGATAAGTGTTGAGGCCATAGAGAATTTGGAAAACTCAGGCATTGTTGTTGGAAATGTAAAGTGATGTAGTCACTTTGAAAACAGCATGGCAGTTCCTCAAAAGTTTAAACTAGAAATTATCATATGACCCTGATATTCCATTCATATATATATATATATATAATCAAGAAAACTAAAAACCTATTTCCACACAAAAATTTGTAAGCACATGATCATAGCCGAATTATAATAGCCCAAAAGTGGAAATGACCCAAATATCCATCAACTAATAAATAGAAAAATAAAATGCTGTATATCCACACAATGGAAAGCTTTTTTTTTCACAATAGAAAAGGATGAAATATTGATATATGTTATTACATTAATGAACCTTGAAAAGATGATCTTAGGTGAAAGAATCCAATCATAAGCCACCATGGTTTCACATATTAAAAAATTGCCAAAATAAACAAATCTAGAAACAGAAAGTAGATTAGTCGTTGCCTAAGACTGACAGCATCGGGGAAGGAGTAAGAGGAGCTGTTAATTGCTACAAGGCTTGTTTCAGGGTGATGACAACATTCTGAAATTCATTATAGTGATAGTTGCACAACTCTGAGAATATACTAAGGACTATTGAATTTCATACCTTAATGTGTGAATTGTATAGTATGTAAATATGTTATATATTTAAAAGGATAATCATAGACCTCAGGAGATTTTCATCTATTGAGAAAGTAAATATATTTGTAGGACCAATCCAAATTTGATAAAAGCCATGAAATACTTATGAACTACCACTATTTTGCTAATTTGGTTGTGGAGATATTTCATTTGGGAGAACTTCATTAGAATTAATAATAAAGATGGATGTTGGGTTTCAGAATGACATCCTCGGGTACCAAGTGTACACTGTTAGAAAATAATGAAAAATGGAAAAGATATGGAATCTTCTGAAATGGGGTAGAATGGATGGCAGAGGACTGGCTTTGATAAACAACTTCTGATGAGAAGCAAGCTGAGTCATGTTAGACTGTTCAATGCTCCAGCTTGAGAAAGTTCTTCAAAGGTTTGAGTAAGGTAGTCAAAAATGATTATATCGGGTCATTGTAGTTTCTTGGTAACAGAAATTTCTTAGCTTTCAAAGAAGGTTATTAAGGAACTTGATCTGTAGAGCATATACACTTTCACAAGGTTGATTTGGTTAAATATAGTCTTATATTTGTCTATTCTCAACAATGCTACTTTGAAACATGACAAAGTTGTTCATCTTTCACGGTCAATGAGAAGAGACTTTAAGGGTAGTCTAAATGACAAATAAAGATAGACAGGTAAAATATACTAATAACATATTTGTTTGCATTCTTCATTTGTCTTGGGGAGTCTCAATTATCTAGATTAAGTTAAATTAAGTGATACAGAAAGGTCAAGACTGTTCACTTCTTAGCCTTTTACTTAATGCCAGTTAAATGGTTTTTGGAAACTAAAAATTCTGCACATTCAAATCAAGAAGTTTGGAGGTTTTTTTTTTTTTTTTTTCCAAAACTGAGGAAACATCTCCCTAATGCAATATTTTCCTGCCATATCAGCAAGAAAATTCAGCCCTAGGAAAATCTGTAATACAAATTTCTCTGATTCAGTGTCACACATCCTCCGTTATGTTAGTCTTATGATTTCAATATTTAGCTTTAAGATGTAAACATCACATTTCAATGGTGACATTGTATTATTTATTATAATTACATGATTTCATTATTTATTTAAACATTTGTATGGCTATGTTTTAAATAAAAATAGCCATAGAACTAAAAGTTATAAAGATATGATCTACCACACTCACTCTTGACATTTTATCGATTAAATTGAGTCAAAGAAAGATTGTGAGGGATGTTTGAGCTTACTGCAACTTAGTGCCAAAGCTGGGATACAATTCAAACATCTTAATTCCAAGTTCAGTGACTTTCCCTACATACCATCCAGTAGATTAACTAACAATTGGTTTGGATAATCATATGAGAAACCTAATAAAAATATGTGACATGGTAATAAATGATTTCTATTTCTGGCTTGTCAAGGATTTGGACTGTATAGAATATAGCAAGCCCCAAAGCCATTTATTATATTCTACTCCATGACATTGAGTCATAGAGGCCTGCCCAAACTCAGATCTTCGTGGATGGCAAGGGGTCGGTGAAATTAGTTCAGCCAAGCGCTAAGTCCTCATGTTTGGCTGCAGGGCTGCTGGCATTTGCTTGCCTCGGGGTGATCACAAAGTCTTAAATGAGTGCTCTCCTATAGGATAAGAGAAAGAAATTGCATTAGATTTTAACAATAAAGATGCTGTTACCTTCTGCCTTTTCCAGATTTCCTGTGTGACAAACGTCAGAATTAAACTGTTGCAACATTCAGCACATTTTTATCCAGATAAATATTGAAAACATATTTAATGCAATATTGAAGGGATTATAGCATTCAGAAAAGGGAAAGTCTGACTAATGCAGCAGCTGCACCGCATTCCAGTGCACTCAAGCCATTGCCAGCATTTATTAGCCAGTCAAGTCTTTGACAATAAACAATCTGCGGTCCGGCTCATGCTCTCTAGTGCATAGTTTGTTGGAAGTTTGTTTTCATGATTGTATTAACAGATCTGGTTTCTGCAAGGTTGCCTATTGTTAACTGCTTAATTAACACCAGAAAGCCTTTAATGGAGCTTTAAATGTACTCTTAATTGCATTCTAACAGATGATAGTTTAATGATAATGATGCACTTTGTAAAAGGCAAATAAATTAATCAATATCAAAAAATCAGAATTTCACCAGAAAATAGCGTATCTGTTAAGTGCAGAAATTGAGCTGGTTGTTTCTTAATACTTTATTTTCAAAAACCTTGTATCTAAGAATAAAATGAAACAATAAGTACCTATCTCTTTATTCAGACCTCTTCCATATAGAATGTCACTCTCTCCATCTCTTTATAACATATATTATCTCCTGTGGTTAGAATCAGGCCTGCTTTTCAGCAGGTTTGCATGGAAGGGCCACAGCCATCACAGAAAAAGTTTTTCCTGAATGGGTGGTTTTTGCTTTGAGTGATCTGTTCCCAGGTTGGACTAGTTGTTTAATATTTTGAATATGACTTTTGGATAGAATAGATCATTAATGTAGCCAAAAGAACAGTTTTGGTAAGGTTGGATATGCCAAAGAACAATGAAAAGAACATAGGCTATGCAGGATGGGAAAGAATAGCAGTAACATATCACATGTCCTTGGTCTAGTCTCAGTTTGATTAATAACAAATATTTATGGAGTATATAGCAAAGGTTGGGAATAGAGTTTTTGTCTGCAGAATAGAGTTAAGATAAGTGATTCAATAACTTATTAAAAATGCATATATATTTAGCTTAGGCCCTCTGGTTGCTCCCTAAAGAAGAGATCAGTGGCTTATAAACAAGGAACATTTATTTTTCATTCTGGATGCTGGGACATCCACGATCAAGGTACCAGTGTTGTTGTGTTCTGCTGAGGGCCCATTTCCTTGTTCATACATGGCACTTTCTCACATGGTGGTGGTAGTGGAGGGTGGGTGAGGGATCTCTGTGAGGCCTCTTTTATAAGAACACTAGCCTCATTCATGAGGTCTCCAGCCTCATACCTAAGCACCTCCCAAAGGCCTCACCTCATACTATCATCATCTTTGCGGGTGATTTCAACATATGAATTTGAGAAGACATAAATATTCAGACCTTAGCAATATTATATATGCATATTCCATGTTTTGATCAAGGTAACCAGCTCTACAAGTGAAAACATCAAAATGAAGCAAAAAGTTAAATAAACTTCCTGGATATATGTTCCATTGTATCATCCCAGGTAATAATTTTTTTTTACTTTTATGTGTATTATAAAAAGTATATCTGCCTAATGATAAAATAAACATATTTTCTTATATTTTTCCCAAAAAGAGCCTTGATAAATAGATGGAAATATGATACTTCTTGTTTGTTTAAAAGCCTTACCGGTTTGTGATAACTCTATAGATATTTATTCAGTTGGGTCATAAAACTGCTAATACTTTATAATGTTTAGCAATAAAGTTTTTGTAGGAAAATGGCTTTTTTGACTATCTAATAGTTATATTCTAAGATTCAGCCCAAAGAAGTTTGTACTTATGTACAAAGAAGTTTGATCCCCTTCTGTAAAGTCTTTCCCACTCTTTACTGCTTTATTATTTCGTATTATAGCACGTATAAAATTGGTAATATTGGTTTTTGTTTGTTTGTTTAAATTTTCCTCATGATCTAAAATATAAGCTCTTCAAGGAGAGAACAGGCATGGGAAATTACATAATGTCAAACTAAGAAAAAAGCTTTATAGAAAAAAAATTATAACACACTCCACTCAATCAGTAGGTGATCATAAACCATAAGTCTGAAATGGGATGTTCTGTTAGTTTCAGATACTTCCACATCAGCAGATTAAGTACATGCTATCATACTTAGGTAAGTACCTGTAATGAAATGACATTATGAAAAACAATCACAACTCTCAGGTAGAGGTAAACAAAATATGCTTCCCCATTATTCTAATCTGGGTATATATATATATATATATATATATATATATAGTAAGATTGGAAAATATATATTTTTTTCTGAGAGCTTGTATTATCAAAATAATATTAACCTTAGAATCTATCTACATACAGACTGGACAACTGTCTTTCTAGAAAAGAAGAAGATTTCTATAAATTTGAAAGATTCATTTTACAGATTAATATAAGTGGTTGACTGATAGTAGTTATGCAACAATAACTAGTTTGACCTTCAATTTTAGAGCTACTTTAATCTGTGCTTTAAATGTATAAAATTTATAAACTGCCCTATGATACTGGTTGAGTCAAAATAGTTCTGTTAATTTAAAATTCATTTTCATAGAGACTGAAAAAAGTTTTACCTTAATTCTTCATTACATACATTTCAAAAGTTTAACTGCCTGAAACTTTTATAATCTTTTCATAAAATGTGATACAGAGGACTTAATAGGTAATTTAAACTTTAGAGGTTATAATTAGTATTATTCAAACTTAAATTAGTGATCCAATGACAATATCCATATATTGTAAACCCTTGGAGACCAAACATAATATAAAATATGCTAGATTAAATTTTTAAAAGCTACATTTCTATGTTGTGTAAATTTGGATGCTTATATAAATGGAATTTTATTTTTACAATGTTTGTACTTATAGGAAAAGAAATATATTGATTACATCTTTGTTGTTGAAATGTTTCATAATACTCTCTAGATAAAATATTAAAGGTAGAAAAATAAGAGAAACGAAGGTTTCAATTTTAATAGCAAAGTATGCAAGCTTCTGTATGCATGTAAATACACAGTATGAATTATTAGGAAAATGCTATATATGAATAACATATTACTAAGTCTTCATCTTTTTTTGGTAACTTTTATCTTTGCATTAGTACTTTTACCATTCAAGTCCTAGAGATATTTTTATTTAATTTCCTGAGTTTGAGTGTCTACTTTTACCTCAAAATATTTATTAGATCTTAATCCACAAGGAGAAAAGTTTACTTTATTTTGATTTCTTTATAACTCAAAATATCTCAACTTTTTTTTTCCAATTGTCTTTGGAAAATGTATCCTCTTGTAGATTAAATGCGTGAATAAAATAATTTAGACAGTAAAGTTGTTATATTTAGAAAATTATGCACTTTGTGAATGGAGTTGAAAATGAAATCTGTGTGTTATTTAAGTGATCAAATAGTATTATGATCATAATTTATGGAAGCAAGACATTCCCTAAATTCATAGTACATTTACCTAGGCTTCATTACATTTCTTGTGTTTTGTTTATGAAGAGTCCCAGAAATGTCTCAAAACAAAACAAAACAAAACAAAAAAGTAAACTATATTGCCACCAGCAAATAGGATCAGCCGTTTCAAAAGAGTTCATTGTCGCCTATCTATGAGGACAAAGTCTTATGCTATAGAATACCGTTTCCTTCTCTAGGATAACCAGTTATTAACCTATGCTTTTAGAGAATTGCTTTTAATTTATTTCAATGTAAATTTGATAGCCATACTAATTTTTCCCCTATTTATAAATTTGAAATCATAAGAGTAAAAATTAAAGCATTTTTTTTAAAAAAATATAAATGAACCACAGGTACATATTCCAATATGAGTAACTCCTAAAAACATAATGTTGATGCTGTATATTAATATTTTTAAAACATGTAAAATATTTGCATATATTTGTTTTATAGATTACACATTTAATGTAGAAGAAATGTGTAAAGAAAACAAACTACTTTCATTTTAAAGTTGTGGTGAATATGTGGCTAAAAAGAGGGAGGTAATTTGAACGTTTGCTTTAGAACAGTATTTAGATGTCCTTATGATTCTCCCCTGCTCCCTAAAATTAAGAGACTGACTCTTCCAGGGACGCCTGGGTGGCTTAGTGGTTAAGTGTCTGCCTTTGGCTCAGGGTCTGACCCTGGAGTCCCAGGTAGAGTCACACATTGGGCTCCCTCCATGGAGCCTGCTTCCCCCCCCTGCCCATGTCTCTTCCTCTCTCTTTCTGTGTCTGTCTTGAATAAATAAATAAAATCTTTAAAGAAAAAAAAAAGAGACTGACCCTTTCAAATCCCAGCAGAAGATTGAAGGTTTACTTCATAAAGAGAATAGAACAGTGTCTCTGGACTTGACAACGGGGTAGTGGAAAATTGAAGTACTACACAGAAAGGTAGGATTCAATGGAAGTTTCCTTTTAAATGTTGGGTTACTGTCTCACCCCCAAATTTTCTCATATCCAGTTCCCAAAGTGGAGGCATTCCCTACCACATCCCATAATCAGAAGATTGCTGGTACGGTGGTGGTGGTGGTAGGGGGAGAGGCAGGCTTCTGAATGAACCAATCTAGCCAGGTTACTAAGAGAATTTAACAAGTACTCATTAATAAGGGAGACCCATAGCTCAGAAGACCTGTAATATATAGACAAAATTTCAGATCAGATTTAAATGCACTGTTTTTAAGGGTAAACAGCACCCATAACTAAGAAATATCTGGGGAGGCCTCCATATATAATAAATAGATCAGAACAAATAGAGAAGCAAGAAAGGAACTTGGAGGAAATATACTAGGCAGGAGGCAAACCTTACCACCATTAATATTCTCAGAGAGATAAAGGAAAACAATATATCCAAGCAAGAAGAGCAGGATGTAATAAGAAAAGAGATATTCGGGGAACAAAAATTAATTTTTGGAAATATAAAATATATAGTAAAAATAGAAACTCAATATATTGGCTAGAAAGTTAAATTAAGGGAGTCTCACATAAAATAGATCAAAAATAGATCAAAAAGACACATTTATGGGTAACATGAGAGAAAAGATCAGAAAATCAGAGGGTCAGGTCTAGATTCTCAACATCTCAATGAAAAGAGTCCTTGCAAGAGCTAATAGGGAAAGAAAAGAGATAGAGAGAGAGGGAAAATTAACTCAAGAAATTATTTTCAGAATGAAAGGATTTGTTGTTTGAATAAATAGACCCACCAAGTGCCTAGAACAATGGATAAAAGTGGATCTAACTTTGCATATAGTCCTACAATTTCTGACATTATTATCAATGACAAAAGCATGATTTTCAGAGAGAAAACTATGTTTATACAAGGAATTGCAAATCACATGTGAAGCTACAGGACTGCAGAAAGTATGCCTTAAAATATTGAGGGAATGTTTTTTCTGATTTAGTATTCTATTCCTAAAAGACTGTCGCTTAAATGTGACTGCAGATGTTTTGATATACAGAGTGTTAAAAAACTATTTACCTCCATGCACTCATTCTCAAAAAGCTGCTAGTGGATAGGCTTAAAAGAAAATTAATTATTTAATTATTAACTATTTCAAGCTACAGGTGGTAAATACATCTAAAAAAAGGAAAAGAGATTTAAAAGGTGAAGAAGGAAGGTCTAGAGAGAGCAAACAATCTAGATTAGAGCAAGTCAGAAATCACAGAGATATATTTCCAAAAGGATGACTTTTGTTTGACATCTGATGTACTTGAATATATTTAGAGAAATATTTTACTTCTGGAGGTAAACTTGGGTTGATGGTTAGTACACAAAATTGGCAATTAATTCATCGAAAATTAAGAAAATACAGATAATTTTTAACTTTAAGGGAGACAGTAGGTTGTTCACGCAAAAAAAATAAAAAATAAAAGTAATATTCTATGTGACTTAGATGTGAATCATGTCTATAGATTCATAATAATATAATGCAGGCTACTGACCTAACTATCTGTAATTACCTTTAAGAATGGACAGAAGGAACATGTATTTGTTGGATGTAGTGGAAAGAGAACTAAATCCCCAAGATACAGAGATAAATAACAAATGTAACAACTAACATAATTAAATATAATTGCCTCTGGGAAGCAGTGAATGATGAGAATTGGGAGTGTTTGAGGGGGGTGCGGGTAGAAGACCACTCTTTTTCATTAAAAAGATTTGACTCTTCAAACAACATATAAATTTGAGAAAATAAAACATAATTATGAACAAAAAATCATTAAAAAAGAGATTATATGAAATAGGATAAAATGAAATTGTTGTCCAAGAAAGGAAACACTATTCTTGAATGGGTAAGAGTTATGGAGGACCATACTGAGAACAAAAGTAATTGGAAAATACTGAACTTTATTTAATTCTATATGACCTATATAAGTACATGTCTTCAGTCTTGTTTGTTCCTTAATCCCACTGAGACTTCTTTGCAAATTACTTGCAATTCTCTCTCAATGCTCACTAGATGGAATGTTTATCATATATTCTATTCTTTTCTTTGATCTGATAGATACAGTTTACATTTAAATCTAATCCAATTTTATGAAGAAAATGTCTAATGTTATAAAATCACAAAATCTTAAAAGAACATTTACAGTACAATAAAATGCATGATTATAAACACTGTTACAAATCACATCACACATAAAACCACTTTAACTTTTAACCAGATTATCATCTGGAAGGCAATGTACACATTCTGAGATCCAGAGCCCTTGCTCCAGCGTTTTAAATTAAAATGGAATTGTGCCAGAGGAAAAAAAAAATTAAGAACACAAAAAACCAAGAGCATGCGTACAGAATTAACAGAACAAACCTAAAAAGCATCAAGACAAATTTAAGAGAGTTGTAATTTGAAATCAAGTATCAATGAATTATTTTAAAATCACAGTACTAAATGATCAACACAATTCATTTTGAAGCTTTCCTGCAGAAAGAATCAGATAAGAACTATATTACAGTGGCCCAGAGAATGACATCACAAATAAGTATATCCATTTTGCAGACTCTTGGCCAAACAATAACATATTTGGCAGCATAAACAAGTAAGAGAAGAGTATGCTTTTTAAACTTCTCCAAAATGCTCTTGTTAAACCCAAACTCATGACTTCAGTTTATGTATAGCCCAGCGTTAAAAGGAACAAGGATCTAGTTGGACTCAGACTAAATTTGTGTTAAATTGGTGGAAATAAACGTTATGAGTGCTAATAGTCAACTGACTGATTGTAAAGAAAATTACTTTCCAAAGTGCACTATTAATTGTTTCTCAAAAAATTTTATTAACAAAATGAGAATAGCTTATTAAAGGTGCTGAGTTTATTAATACAAAATAATTATTAAATCCAAACTTCTAAACAACTTACTTTATAAAGTAGAATAATGATTCATGCTTATATTTTCAAAGTTGTTGTATGTGTATGTGTTAAGGTGTGGGGGTGGCATTTTGTTCTTGGAAGTTTTCACAATTTTTCCTCATTCAAATACTATTATGTTATAAAATGGAGTTCACTTTAAGTTCAGATATTTAAAAAAAATACAGTTGCATACTACATGCAACTACTATAACCAAAGAAATTTAGTTTGTTTTAGGAGAGATTATCAAATACTTAGGAGCTTCTAGAAATCCAGAAACTCCAATCCATAATCAGCCATAAAAGGCTGTTCTAGTCAACATGTCTACCCAAGATACCTAGAGAAGAAAGACAAACCTGGACCTGAGTAAACAAATTTCTCATTTATGAGATCATGAATATTTTTATATCCTAATACAAGCTTTTACAATAATATTCCTTTTTTTTTGGTCTGTGGTTAAAATTCGCCTGATTTTTACTCTCAAAGATCTGAAAGGATATGAAGTGTCTGAAATGATACTCAAAGAACATAAACTCTACATTTCACAATGTCAGAGTACTAAGATATGCCCACAGTTGAATAAAACTTGGGGAATATGAAGACAAGTGGCTTGTTAAATTCCCTTAACTTGATGTATTGTTACTGTCCTTTGAGATTGCTTTACCTGACACTACTTTATGTCCTATTTTCATCCACATACCTGTGTATGTGTGTTGTTTAACTCAGATTAATTAAGATTATAATATTGAGTTGAATCACAAAGCTCACTCATCCCTCCCCTATTGTCAGTTTCACCACTATTTCAACAAACCTTTAGATTCAAGGATCAATTCGAGAAGTTGATTCAATCTAAAAGCTAAGCAGATTTATTTGATTAAAGTGGGTATTTCTATGTGAATAATCAGAATGCTGGCTCCTTATAAGGAAGGTATATTTTAAAATGCAAAAGCAAAGCATGAGGGAGAGAAAAAAACTCATAAATCTAGCAATGCTTTTCACGTATATTTTAGAAGGTGTATATCTTCAGACCCAGATAGTTCTGTGTTTTTTATCAGTTTAGGAAATATGTTGATTCTGTAGCTCCCTTATCTGTGAAATGGGATTGATAATACCCATGAAAGTTTTTCCAAAGTGTTGCCTTCCATAAACCCATCTGCATCAGAGCCATCTGAGACTTAGATAAAATTCATATCCGTGGGCCCTACTGGTGAACATAGGATCTGCGTTATTAACCAGCATCCCAGGTGATTTTTAGCTCCCTAAATTAGAAGGGTCATGAACTTTGGGATTAGTGTGTAGATTAACATTAACCACCAAAACATTTAAGGCTCTGGCAAACAGAGCTAATTCTGAATCTTATTTTAATGGGGAAACCATGAATTCTAAATACAAGATTGCCAAGATTTGTGTTGTGAGGGAGGGGAAGAATTCTAGTTAGGACTTTCCCAGAGCCCCAGGGAGCAGCAGCCTGGTGTGGTGGGACTAGAAAGGGCCCAGTCTTTTCTGTGCTGGCACATTATTGCTTGAGCTCTAGTGCTGTCATAAAGCCCAATCCTGAACGTGTGTGGGATAAGCTGACATGAACATAATCCTGTGGGCTGTGTGGTTAGGATGAGAGGACTTGCAGTAAGGAAGACAAAGGACAGCCCTGACATGCTACCTTCCCCTTTGAGGTCATTTTTCCTCCTCAGATACTTTACTACTGACACTTGAGCACTGCATTTATAATACTCTAAGATATCTGATCAATACAGTAGGGAATTTAAGTTGATTAATTCACAAAAAAGGGAAACAAAAGTAGCAAAACTAAAAAGGGAATCTGATCATTCTAACAACAGAGCAATATATAAATTCTGTATCTCTCTTCACTGACTTTACAATGCAGGACAAATCAACGGATGATAGAGCTCATTTCATTAATATCACATAATTAATTGACTGTATTGCAATTGTATATGGTATCAAGACATGTTTAAAATAATAACCAAAATAATGCAATAAACAAGGCATTCCATGGTAATGTTTCAGCTTTTTCAACAAGGTTTAGAATTAGAGTAAAAAGTAGTCTTTTGTCTTGTTCTAAACTAAGAAAAATTCTAGGCAGAAATGCATTTTTCTTAAGTATCTAATTAAGGATGAGAACAATGTGGTCCTAAATTTAAAATCAATATCTGAAGGACTCTGTGGATTTTGTACTTAATTTATTTTTTTATTGTTCTTTAGATGCAAAATATGAGTGGTTTGTGAAAATCAATTAAAATGTATTATTCAGGAGAAATACAGGAGAAATGTTCATAAGGTGTAAGAATGATTAAAGGAAATATTTGTTGGGAGGGACTGATGTGAAAAGGCTTATCTTTTATTATTCTCTAGGTAATACACACGTAGGGATTTATAAATGAAAATTGGATTACATGTGGGAGGTTAGAAAGCACAGACTTAAATCTCTATTTCTGTCTCACTATAGATTACAATAGGTAGAACAAGTTCATGGAAAAACTGAGTTACATTTGAAAAAAACAAAAACTAAAAAAACTCTGTATGTTTTGAAGCAAATATAGTAAGAGGCCTAGTGGTGTGAACTTGGTTGGGTATTCAGCTTCAGTTTAAGGATTTGTTGAATCCAACTTCTGAACTTACATACCGTAGGGGGATGGGGTCTGTGTGTTACTTGTTGATATACACACCACTTACATTTACACTCTATAGAACAGGCAGAGATATATGATCCCTTTAAGCAAATCAGTTACATTTAATGGTTTAAAAAAACAACTGGCAGGTAATCTTTACCTCTGGAATAAAGCTCCGCAAGTGAAAAGTGAGTATGTCATTTCTCTTATTGGACTATGAGATTTAAATTTGGAAGGAAAATGGAGAAATGAGTTAAATAAGCCCCCCTTTAATAAATAAATAAAATATTAAAAAATAAGTCCCCCTTTGTTAAATAAATAGATTAGATTTAAAAATAAGGTTAACCATTAAATAATATTAAAAATTAAATATAAAAAAATTTCCAGGAACTCTCATAGCTGTAAACTATGCTTCACCAAGGAGGAGAAAAATTAAAAGAGGGAAATGTAATATACAGCATATATTTTATTTTTTCAGCATCACAAAGCTAGAAAAAAAATCTGACAAAAAGCTCACATACTAAGAGCTCACATATTCTTAGACTATGACTATTTTCAATCTTAGGTTCTCTATGAAATATTTGTTTCTAGGACCTTATAGCTACTTGGTTTATGTATGGCAGGAACTGAAGGCTGATATTTATATTAGTTCAATCTGGGAAATACTTTTGATAGGCCTACTTATGACTGGTGAGGATTTAGTTTTGCCTACACTTAGGTTTCATGTTAAGTCTGGCAACTTCTTCATGTCACAATTTTTTTCATATTCAACACAATAGTCTTACAAAGTCATCAGAGGGGCAATATTAACACACACACACACACACAGACCCATAAAACAAAAGAAAACAAACAAAAACTTAGCAATCTGTGATGCTGTTTCGTTGTACCTTCTCCAAAGATATTGGCAGTGGTCTTTGGTACCTGTAGTCCTGAGGACTATATGAGACTGTGCTCCAGAAACCCTACACGTTAATTTCTTAGACATTCTTGCGAAGTACACTGCAGGAAAATTGATGAATTTTTTAAAGATTTATTTAATTTATTTGAGAGAGAGAGACAGAGAGAGAGTAAAAGGGGGAGGGGCAGAGGACAAGGGAGAGAGAAACATAAGCAGACTCTTTGCCGGGTGTGGAGTCTGAGAGCCCCAATCTCACAACTTGAGATTCAGACCTGAGCCAAAACCAAGAGTCAGATGCTCAACCAACTGTGCCACCCAGGTGCCCAAAAATGTTATTTTGTATTACGTCATCTTCTTAATCATACACATAAACACAGAAAATCCTTAACTTGTCTTGCTTAATGACGAGTATAAATTCTTCTTATACTTCGTAACGCTGTAGAGTTGATAACAGGAGAGCCACTGTCACAAGACAGGATCAAATTGCTACAGATGTCAACATGACATAAAAGATTCTTAGGTAATAATGAGACTTTAAAAAATTTCCGTTCCCTTGTTTCATTTTAGAGTTCAATGAACTGAGGCAAAGAGAAACGAAATATTGATAATCATGTAGCATGCTAGTAGCAAAGCTAGTTCTTAATGCAGGCTATTGTCATTTTGCTTTCTTTCTTTTTAGTTTTGACAAAAGGAAGAAAATAATTATGAGAATTAAGCTATAAATAGGTAAGTGAAATAACAATTCTAAAATCTCAATTCACTGAACTTTGAAAATATTTTTGGCAGACTTGAGTCCCAGGGCAGTATCATAAATGAAATCAATTCGAGTGACTTGATTTTATTTAGCCAAGATGGGAAGACATGTGACACACATAATAAGAACCAAAAATTCAACATTTGCCAAACATTTTCTGAGGCAACTGCTGTGGGAAATATTGGGAATTGGTACATGAAAAAGACACATCTCTGGTCTAGGGAGTGGTGTAGTCTCTTGTGGTAGTATAATATACTTCAATTATTAAAGGAGGAACACCCTCAAGAAATATGGTCAATTAATATTTGATAATTATTTTTATTAGCTACATAGATCCTTCAATTTAGTACTCTGTGTATTTTGTACAATGAAATCAACTTTTATTATAAAATTTGGGTGAGTTCATTACTAAGCACAACAGATTAAAAGTGCTAGTGTCTCAACCAACCTCTTTAAAGGTTGTAACATCTAAATCATTTTGGATCCTCTCCCCAGTGTTAAAGTATTATTTTCAAAGAGAGAAAATCATGACTCTCAAGCAATTATAAAGAAGAATACCCGTTAAAGATTTTTACTTTAACTCCTTAATCAACCGGTGAACTAGTAATATGTTAACACCAGTACAAAGAACATTTGAGAGGCAAATATAATCAATCGAAAGGATTGTTGGGGTAAGACTGCTGGGTTAAATACAAAAGTGGTTAATGGGGATCCCTGGGTGGTGCAGCGGTTTGGCGCCTGCCTTTGGCCCAGGGCGCAATCCTGGAGACCCGGGATCGAATCCCACGTCGGGCTCCCGGTGTATGGAGCCTGCTTCTCCCTCTGCCTGTGTCTCTGCCTCTCTCTCTTTCTCTCTCTGTGACTATCATAAATAAATAAAATGTTAAAAAAAAAAAAAGTGGTTAATGTCCGACACGGTAATAAGCCATAACCTTTCAGGTTATCTTTCCTGTAGGACAGATATGATTTGCATACCTATCAGAAAAAAAATATGCAAATTGGCCTCTGTCCCTAAAAAGGTATAAAATAGTCTAGTCAATGGAACATTTTAAAACTGCAAGCCCAGAGAACAGTATTCTCTTTTACTTATTTTGAAGCTTTGGAAATCCTTTCTCACACCAGCATGCTTTATATGGCAAGGCACTATGCTTCTGCTCAAGAACCCCAAATAATTTATCTTTTCTACCTTACATATCACTCAATTGCAGAATCTATTTGACTTGAGTTAGTCTTATTGAATATTTTTAAGTAAACCTATTTGCTAACTGCCCAACTTTTATAATAGAGAAATTAAAAGAAAAGAAAATTTCTGAGTAGAGGACTTTGCTTATTTGAAGAAAAAAAACTTTCTAAACTTTCTACTGCCTAGAATAGGTTCATTTTAAAGTTTGTTTGAATGTCTGTATGAGGTTCAGAAAATTTAAGGTACCTCCATATTTTAGTAGGTATATGGAAATTTTAAATGTAGCAGTTGGAGTTTAAATACACTGGGAAGGAGACAGGTAGGGGATCTCTTGATAAAGACAGGATTTCAGCTGATGGAATTTAAGCCATCTGCTAAGGCCCTGAAAAGCAACACTTTGGGAAATTTCTTTGCTTTAGGGCTTTGCCTCAGAAGATCTAATAATTTATTTATTCTTATAAAACAAGGATATAGAAGTTAATAGTTGCTGTTATTACATCAATTTCCATTCTCTCCTATACATTGCTACTTAAGTGTCAATGAGAGAAAAGAAGTTATGGGGCATTTGGGTAGTGAAGTCGATTAAGTAACCCACTCTCGATTTCAGCTCAGGTCGTGTTCTCAGGATCATAGGATCCAGCCCTGCATTGGGCTCTGCACACCAAGCGGAGAGTCTACTTAAGATTCTCTCTCTCCCTGTCCCTCTGCCACCTGCCCCCGTGCTGTCTCTCTCTCCCTCTAAATAAAAAATAAATAAATAAATAAATAAATAAATAAATAAATAAATAATCTTCCAGACTGAGAGAGAGACAGAGAAAAGTTCTGCCAACCTAGCTGGGATGAATGGGAAAAAAAAACGAGTTCCAAATTTGAACTATAGATGAGAAGGAAATCCTAAGTTTGTGAGGTAAAAGAACTTCACATCACATAACAGAAATTAAAACTCATCATTAAGATATTGCTACAATTATATGTGATAGCAAACTGTAAATATTTATTTATATGTTAATGTATGTCATATAATATATGATTTGAAAAGAATATATATTTGAAAAGAATATATAATTTCTTAAAATCACAAGCTACCTAGGAACGCCAGGGTGGCTCAGTCTGTCTTCAGTTCAGGTTGTGATCCCGGAGTCCTGGGATTGAATCCCACATTGAGTTATGCACAGGGAGCCTGCTTCTCCCTCTGCCTATGCCTATGCCTCTCTCTCTGTCTCTCGTGAATAAATAAATAAAATCTAAAAAAAAAAAAAATCACAAGATATGCAGTAAGAACCTTAGCTATGTACAAGTTTGTCCTTGATTGTGTTGTTCTTCTTTTATCAATATCAATGTTGAAGTGGATAGTCCTAATGAGAAATATTAACTGACACTGCAAAGAGAATATCTTCACAGGAAATTTTATCACAATATTTTCTTTGTACAGACTTTGTTGACTTCTGATATTTTTTAAAAGTTAACTAAATTTATAGTTCTAATATGGCTGAATTTTAGCAAAGAATAATGAAGCCTAGTTGTTGAGCCTAAGCTTAAGATAACATTAACCTCATTAGCTATGGAATAACTTTCATTAATAATATTTATTTACCACAAATTTTTACTCTAAGAATTCTCATTATTTCATAGTAGAATAAACCACTTAGTTTTTCCAGAAACATAACCCCTATGTATTATATTGTTTCTGTCCAGAATTAGGCTTTGAATAGTGCTGATTTGGATAAAGTATATATTATGGTATGTACAGTTAGAATTTTTTAAATGACTATTATGTTAAGATACTGAGTTTCTGAAGAAAATCTCAAATTTAAAATTCAGAAAATAATGAAATCATGAAAATATATAAGCTAAAATGATTTAAAGATTGTGAGATTTGATTTTCTTTAATTGCATGTTCACAAATAATTCAGATTCTTTTGGATCATGGTCAATATTTCTCATTCACCCAAAATGTCATTTCATCACATAGTAGATTTTCAACTTTACCATAAATCCATTTTTTTGTAAAATTTAATTATAGTGTATGTAAATAAAATAATTTCAAATTGCTAACCAGAACAGGATTATTCTTATCTTCCTACCTAAACTAATACATTTCTTCAATAATGCCAGGACTGTGTTTTGCTGACCACTGTCTGTGTAGGATATAGAAAGAAGCCTGGTCCATATGGTAGGTCCTTTTTGTTGACTGAATGAATTAATGAATGTTTTAATTTGGCAATATTCAATCTGTGCTACTTTAGAATCATTTTAAAACATACAGAATGCTTTTTTGTAATATTGTATGGGTTGTTTCAAAGACTATTTTAAAAACTGGCTAATGAAATTGGCTTGAAAGTTATTCATATTTTGTATAAATTGTGGCAAATATAACTAAGGTCAACTATCGCCCTAAGAAAATGCCTAGTATGTACAATACAACTCATCAATTTCCATACAATTCTTGATCTATAGCTTAAAAAAATCAATATAACATTACAAATCACTCACTTCTGATACATAGTCCCTTTAGCTTGGTATTTTTACATGATTTTGCTCATAAATTTATCTTACCATCTGTCTGGGCAAATTCAACAGCTTCTCTTATTTTGGCAACTCTGAATGAATGCATTTCTACAGGAAGCCTTGACATATTTATTTTATGCTCTTTCATGAGGGTTACAAAATATGTGCTGCATGATGTAGAAAAAAAAAATGTGCAAGGAACTAAAACCTTGACTGTAAAAAGCTATATATTTTTTTCCTTTAAAATCCCTTGAAAATCTCTTATTTGATTTTCTTAGTACTCTTTCTGATAATATGGAAAGCAAGATAATTCAGCTGTGAAAACAAGCGAAATTTCTTCTAATATAGAACAGCTGAGTGCTTCACTGTCCTTACTAAAGAATCCACTCCTGTAGCCACAGGTATTTTTTTTTAATCAAGTTTATTATGGGCACAGAGCGGTTGAGTAAAGGTTCTCCTTTCTTATTGTAGAAAACTTAGAAGAATGAAAAGGCAGAGAGAGCCTAAATTGTTTTAGTTTGTGTTACATTGGCCTTGAAAAGAAATAGAAGAGGATAATTTAGCCAAAAACAACAAACATCCAGTTACCACGAATTTCAAACTTTCAGGTTTAGAGTGAAAGAGACCCATTAATTCAGGGATGTCAAGGCTGCTGGTGAAATTGAATACAAAAAAATACTGTCCTGTGAGTTGCTATAGCTAAGTTCCTTACTTTAGTGGATAGCGTTTGGGGGAATATCTACGCCCGCTATTAAAGTCCTCCATAAAACAATGGACAAGAGTGGAGGGAATAGAATCATGTTGTCTGAAGTACACATCCACTCATTCAGAATCCCACCTCTGGCTGCTGAGAGAAAAATACAAGTAACAGTTTCCTGAGAATTGTTAAGCCAACACACTATTAAATATACCACCTAACATTGTTCTTTTCCTCTCCTTTTTCACTCTTGCAGCTACCACATGTGATGGAAGGAATCCAAGTTAAACACTCTCACCAGAGCATGCTCCAAGACAGATGACTGGGCCTCAGGCTTGGCCAATACAATGCACTTCTATTCTCTATTTATTTTTGTAGTTCAAAGACCTGGCAGTAACCAAGTTGATGCCTGCCATAAGGACCAGTGCACTCCTGATTACTGCCCAGTGACTTTTATAACTATATGCCAGCTACTCAGATAGACCACGTATAAAGAGTAGGGGGATTTTTTGGAAGGAAAAGAAACCCCAGCTTCCACTTAAGCTTTGAAATTTCAGATGATGTACTGCCAACTTACAGACCTTGCTTTAATCAGAGCAGCCACATGAAAAGGCTGTTTCTATTTACCCTAGGTCATTTAGGAAACCAGTGATAAGTAGGCCGTGCAAAATTTCAACTTCTCTTAAAGTTGGCGTGTTCTCCTCAACTAGAGTTGAGTCTTGATTTCATTTTCTGAGTAGAAATATTTACAACCCTGTCAAACATGAGTTTTAGCCTTCCTTCTGTCTGTGGGCTTTTTAAAGAATGGGCTTTTTAAAAAATGCTTTTTAAAGAATGCTTAGGGTTAATGTGAAGTTTTCTAACAGTGGGCCCATGTAGATTTAAATAATGACTAAACTGCTTCACTGGTCTGGTTCAAGTTTCATCAGAGACTGACTTTAGCTAGAAAAAAAATAACATTCTATTTTAGTTTTAAATTGTATATTTATGTAATAAAAAAAAGTAATCCTGCAGAACCTAAATTAACAACCGTAATATTCAGGAATTCAACGTTATAAAGGAAAAAGGCTTAGGATACCAATTTATTCTTTGGTATACAATGATTCCTTTGGTTGTTTATAATATTTTGATTATCTTTATCATTTGTATAGTCCTTGATATTGTGATATCCTGGATATTTTGTTATCAAAATATAAACAGAAGTTCCCTTTATTGATTATTTAGTCAATATTGTACTACTTAACACTGTAAGCTTCCCCTACTTTACAGTTGTAACAATTTTATAACAGTAAAATTTTATTTACATGCTTATCTCTCTCCATCTTTTGTGCCACTGTGTCATATTAAATAGAATTTTAACCCTAACAGTGTTACCTTTTTGGTTTTTTTTGTTTTTTTGTTTTTTTGTTTTTTTTTTTACCTTTTTGTTTTAAACAAAATCTTGTCTACGGAAATCAGGGGATAAAAACCTCTCTCATCTTTTCTTTTCCCATTTCTAGAAAGTATCTTCATTCTTAATTTTAGAACCATGTTTTCATCTGATACCATTTTCTATCAACCAAAGAGCCTTCTTTAGCATTTCTTACTGTTCATATCTGCTTGCCATGAATTTTTTTTATTTTTATTTATCTGAAAATTTTTTTAAAGATTTTATTTATTTATTCATGAGAGAGAGAGAGAGAGAGAGGCAGAGACAAAGGCAGAGGGAGAAGCAGGCTCCATGCAGGGAGCCTGATGTGGGACTTGATCCCTGGACCCCAGGATCATGCCCTGGGCCGAAGGCAGGTGCTAAACTGCTGAGCCACCCAGGGATCCCCCTGAAAATGTTTTTATTTCATCCTTGTTTTTCTGAAGGATAATTGGAAATAGAATTCTGAATAGACTGCTTTTTCAGCACTGTAAAGCAGTCTTTCTTGTTGTAACCTACATATTTTTTAAGATTTTATTTATTTATTTGAGGGGGTTGGGAGAGAGAGAGTATGAGTGGGGTGGGGGGCAGGGGGAGAGGGAAGCAGACTTCCCACTGAGCAGAAAGCCTGGTGTGGGACTGAACTAAGCCAAAGACAGACACTTAACCAACTGAGCCACCTGGCTACCCCAACTTCCATATTTTATGATGAAAAATCAGCCTTATCTATACCATTATTCCTATAGATGGAATGTCTTTTTTACAGAACTGACTTCTTGATTTTCTTTTTCCTCTGATTTTCAGCTAGCTGTGGGCTTTTTGGGCCTGTGAGGAGATAGTTGATATTATCAAACTGGGAAAAAATCTGACCGTTATAGCCTCAAATGTTTTCCAACTGTATTCTCACAGCCTCCTCCTTCTCAGACCAATTACATATATTAGCTTGCCAGATATTGCCCATCAATTCTCCAGATTGTGATAATTTGTCTTTCTTTTTTATTGAAGTAGAGTTGACGCGTAATGTAACACTGGTTTCAAGTATACAACAGAGTGATTCAACAAGTCTGTACGCTATGCTGTGCTCAAAACAAGTGTAGTTGCGTTTGTCACCATACATGCTCTTCTGACTGACTATATTTCCTATGCTGTAACTTTGATCCGCATGACTTATTCATTCCCTAACTGGAAGCCTGAGCCTCCAACTCCCTTTTACCCATATTGCCCAAGCCACATCCCCTTCCCTCTGGCGAACACCAATTTGTTCTCTGTGTTGAAGAGTTAATTTTTTGTTTGTCTGTGTGTTCATTTGGTTTGTTTTTAGATTCCACATTTAAGTGAAATCATATGGTATCTATCTTTTTCTGTCTAATTTCACTTAGCATAATACCCTTTAGGTCCATCCATGTTGCCACAAATGACATAATTTCATTCTTTTTTTTTTTTTGGCTGAATAATAATCCTATATATATCCTACATATATATATATATATATATATATATATGAATATAGGATATGATATGTGGGGAGATACATGGATATAGATAGATATATCCAACGATGCGCTCGCTTTGGCAGCACATATACTAAGATATATCTATTGATGAATGGATAAAGAAGGTATGGGACGATATATATATATATATATATATATATATATATATATATTATAAATACTTTCATCATCCAATCATCAATGGACAATGGATGGATACTTTGGTGGTTTCCATATCCTGGCTATTGCAAATAATGCTGCAATAAACATGAGGGAGCATATATCTTTTCAAATTAGTGTTTTTATTTTCTTTGGGTAAATGCCAACCTAGTAGAATTACCAGATTATATGGTATTCCTATTTTTAATTTTTTGAGGAATCTCCATACTGTTTTCCACAGAGATTGTACCAATCTGCATTCCCACAAGTAATGCAAGAGCTTTCCTTTTTCTCCACATTCTGACAAGTGTAAGGTGGTATCTCATTGTGGTTTTAATTTGCATTTCCCTGATGATAATGATGTTGAGCATCTTTTCATGTATCTGTTGGCCATTTGTATTTCTTCTTTAAAGAAATGTCTATTAAGGACCTCTGCCCATTTTAATTAGATTATTTGTTGTTTTGGTATTAAGTTATATAAGTGCTTTATATATTTTGGATATTACCCCGTTTTCAGATATACAACTTGCAAAGATCTTCTCCCATTTGTTAGGCTGCCTTTTTATTTTGTTGATGGTTTCCTTTACTGTGCAAAAGCTTTTTTTAATGTCTTTTTTTAAAGATTTTATTTATTTATTCATGATAGACATGGAGAGAGAGAGAGAGAGAGAGGCAGAGAAGCAGGCTCCATCCCGGGAGCCCTACGCGGGACTTGATCCCGGGACCCCAGGATCACACCTTGGGCCAAAGGCAGGTGCTAAACCGCTGAGCCACCCAGGGTTCCCTGTGCAAAAGCTTTTTATTTGGGGGAGTCCCAATAGTTTATTTTTGCTTTGGTTTTCTTTGCCTGAGGAGACATATCTAGAAAAGTGTTTCTATGGCTGATGTCAAAGAAATTACTATCTATGTTTTCTTCTAGGAACTTTTATAGATTTGGGTCTCACATTTTTCTTCAATCTTTTTTCTTAATATTGATTAATTTTTATTTTTATTCAGTTTCATTGACTCTTTTTTTTCCTTGTCACCCTCAAGCCTGTCAAATAATTTTTCATTTTAGATATTGCATTTTCCTGTTTTAGAATTTCCTAGGGGTGCTGCTTCTATTTTTTCCCCACAGTTTTTATTCTCTACCAAGATCTCTATACATTTAGAAATACCATATTTTCTTTTAAGTCCATGAATAAGTTTATAATAGCCTTCAAGACTCTTAGTCTGCTAAAAATCCAACATCTGGGTCATCATGGAATTAGTTTCTATTCATTGCTTTTTTCCTTGACTATGGGCCATACCATATTATACTTTTAAAAGATGCCTAGTAAACTTTGATTTAATATTAAATATTGCATATGTCATATTATAAATGTTTCTTATTCTGTTATATTCCTTTGAAGAATATCACTTTGAATTCTAGTGCGTAGTACAATTACTGACAAAGCACCTTGAATTTGAAAGGCTCTGTTTATACTTTGTTAGGGTTCCTCTGTGTAAAGCCGCTGTTTTCCAAACTTCCTTAATTTGGTGGGACTTTACATCCACACTCAGAGTCTCCTAAAGATATTGCTGAGGCTTTATAAGTATATATTGAGAGTGGGTTTTACTCTGGGGCATAATATTTCAAAGCTATGGCATTTCTGGAGTCTTAACTAAATGCTTATGGTATTAAGTGGTTTCTCTCCTCTATCTGGACTAGAACTCCAAAGAACTCCAATGTGGCCCTAACTTTAGGATCTTGAGTTGGATCCTAGACCTACAGCCAGTGCTCTCTGGTAAGCCTTGCACAGTCTGTACAACCTAGCCCTCAGCCCAGAACTTGCACTGAACCTTCAACCAGTCATCTGTCTCCCAAACCAAACAGTTCTGTGTTGTTTCACCTCCCTGGACTGCATTCAAGAAATCGTATCCAAGCAGAGACATAGAGCTAAAATATTCATGTAAAACTATTTTACTACATGAGGTACAGAATGAAATCATATTCCCTTTAATACTAAATGAGGTGCCTTCTCACATACTATTTACATAATATAGATGCCTTTCTTCCCTACCTGGCAATTTTACCTCCTGAGAAAACTCCCAAGAATGCTGGAAGTTCCCGAGCCCAAAGGGTCAAACCTTTCTACTTTCACCTGTAGGAAATAAGAAAGGAATGCTTTCTACAGCTGTCAAGAATCTCCTACTGCCCTTTCCGTTGGGCCTGTGTGATGTTGTTGGCCATACAAAATCAGATGGTATGTTTGTTTGCTGAGGTTCATTTAAGCAGAATTATCCCGGAACAAAGTAGTTTAAAGGGAAGATGAGGAACTCACATCCTCACTTTGGAGATGGGTCAAACTACTACTGCTTCTAGCCCTGCTGCTGACCCCACCAACGCAATAGGGCAGGAAAGTATTCAGCAATGCAGTTCATCCTAGCCTGCTTCCCTGAGACCAGAAGTAGTTCACCCTCATCAAGTTGAATTTCCCTTTATCTAGACATCTTAGACTAGATCTAAGGCCTGAGGAGTTCTTTTTCACCTCTATCTTCACATATTCTCTCTTTTATTGATATAATAGCATTGTTCCCAGAGTTCTAAATAAGTCACTAAATAAAATAGTCTTATTTTAGTTCACTCCTTAATTTTAGCTTCTCAATTTCCTCCCTAGAGACAACTATAGTTCAGATATTTGGATAATTATCTGCTGTTATCTAATATCCTGACTCTTTGCTGTTCACTTTCTTTGATGGAACTGATGCATTCAAGCTACACTCAAATTCAACTTGATGCTAATCACACATTTGAGATGTTACTCTAACTGTCCTCACTATACCATCTCCCTCCTGAGCACTCCTTACTCTGTAGTAGGGATTGTGATTCCTTTCCCAAGTTCCTCCTTTAGGACTAAAAAGGTACTCAGTTCCTGATGTACTGGGAATATTGCCTCATTATGGTTTAACTGAGTCTATATTAAGAAAAACAGCAATATTATAGTTAACTGGTATCTGCCTTTTTATTGTCTGTTACCTGAACGTGAGGTTATTCAGAAAGTCAACCGATGGGGACACCTGGGTGGCTCAGCAGTTGAGCAACTGCCTTTGGCTCAGGGCGTGACCCTAGAGTCCCAAGATTGAGTTCTACATCGGGTTCCCTGCATGGAGCCTGCTTCTCCCTCTGCCTGTGTTTCTGCCTCTCTCTCTCTCTCTCTCTCTCTCTGTGTGTGTGTGTGTCTCTCATGAATAAAGAAATAAAATCTTCAAAAAAAAAAAGAAAAGTAATTAATGTAGAAAAGAAGAAATTATCAATAAAGTAGAAATTATTGGTGCTTTGATAAAGCATGCAACTAAACAAACAACAAACCCTGAGATTTTTAGAACTATCTATAGTCTAGACACACAGCTTTCAAGATCAAGGTAAAGGTAAGAGTCCGATAGGCAGCCAGAATCCCTTCTGTTATCTTGATTATGCTTTGTATAACTCTAAGAGATGAAAAGCACATTACAATCTCTCTGAATAGTGGCCCCCAGAATCATGAGTGCACAAGCTTCACAAATATATGTGTAGCCCTCTTAACAACAGTTATAATTTTTCTTTAAAACTACATTATATATTCCTTCAACATGATTTCTCCAATGGATAACCACCCATAATAACATTAGGTGATATCAATAAATAAGAACAGGAATGTAACTTCAGACTATAATTCCACCATAACTCACAGTTGTAAGAGTACTGTAGTGAAAGCTTTCTAGCAAGTCTATGATAGACTATTTTTGAACTTGAAATGAATTTTCCCTTAGAAATTATACTATAATAGTGACCAGGTTTCTTATTCACCAAGGCCTATTAAATCTATAATCTATCCTAAGAAAAATAATACTCAATAAATAGTTTTTATTTCATTATCATGCTTGGTTCATGGTTAGTATATAAGAAATGTATGTTGAATGGCTAAGTACATTAATAAATACATAAGTATGTGATTCTGCATGCCTAAGATTCTGATTCAGTTTACAGCCACCATTAGACACTAGTGTCCTTTACACATCCTTTCTTCTCCAGCTCCAATTCCAGCAGCTGGGTCAGTATTCCACCCCATTCTAAAAAATCAGTTCAGGGGAACATAAGGTATAAGATTTCTAAATACTCTGTTCCTAGAGGGAGCTTCAGATACTAACAAGCAACAAGCAATTTTATGAATGATGGTGTCTTCAGACACCTGGGTGGCTCAGCGGTTGAGCACCTGCCTTTGGATCAGTGCAAGATACTGGATTTTTGGGATTGAGTCCCACGTTGGGCTCCCTGCACGGAGCCTGCTTCTCCTTCTGTCTATGTCTCTGCCTCTCCCTCTCTCTGCATCTCAAATAAATAAATAAATGAATAAATAAATAAATAATAAAATATTAAAAAAATGATAGTGTCTTGGGAAAAAGAAGTAGGCTGGGTAGATCACTGGAAGAGCATCAGGACATGGTTATACACAGTGATAGCCATGTGGAGTTTACTCTGGGGGTGTTTGTGGGAGGGCAATTTCTCTAGCAGCAGCATTTCCAATTCACCGTCACTGAGATGCCAAAACATGGATCTTTTCCTGGGGCAACGGGGAAAATGGTCATTTTATTGACCACGGTTATGCATACTCTTTAAGTGGCTTAAAATTGCCATCTTCAGAAGGGATGACATTTTCAAACTGGATCCAGATGAATATTCAAATGGAACGAGTCTTTGGGGACAGATACAACTGCAGGTGGAAATCGGATCTGGCAGGCAGAACACTGTATTTAACACAAAAGACAACAGAACATGGCATCAGAGAAATACCAGTAAGGGATTTCCACAGCATTGACTGGAAGTCCAAGACTAGGTGACACTCTAACTACATAGACAAGCAGAAAGGGAGACATGAAACAGGCAGGGCTCTTCCATGAGGAACTGCTGAGTAGCCTGAGTCAGCCACAGGGGCCGACAGACTCTGTTCGTTGAGTTACAAAAATGTCTAAAATCAGAGAGAGAGAAACAGAGAATGCCTGTCACTTACTGGGGTAGATTCAAGGACTAAGTTTTAGAATTATAACTGAAGTCCCTGAAGCATGAAATTAGAGTCAGACAGATTTTGTTTTAGAGAGTTTGATAGAGTCTTTTTGTTTACTTAATAATACAAAAGGTAAAGTGGGTCCCTGAAACTAAGAAGACAAGTTGGAAAATTAAAAAAAAAAAAAAAAAAAAAAAAAAAAAAGAAATTCCAGTAATCTAGACCTAACTGTGTCAGCCGGTCTGGAAAACAGGTCTTAACATTTTCATTTTCTTCTTATTTCATCCCAGTTTCTTCTTTTATATCAATATATCCTCCTGCTTCAAACCACTCTTAAATTTAATTCATCTATAGGCTGAATTTCTTATGCCCCATTGCAATGTAAAGTGAATGTTTTTAATTTCCGTATTTCTGCATCTTCTATAGTTCTCTCTTCATCTATACCCTTATATCTTGTCAGTTGCTCTGTTTCTATCTTTGATTTTTAGACTTTCACCCTACATTTCTTTTTATATTTGCTGCACACCTGATGTAGTGCTTTGTACCGCTAAGCTGAATGTTTTGGAATACAGTTTCATATTTGTAGTCTTTAAAGAGTCTTTAGTTTGATTCCAAGTGATACCCTGAATAAATCATGCAAATGATCAAGGTCCATTTGGAACTGGCAGTAAACACCACTTGTAAAAAAAATCCAAAGTGACTACATACAGAATGCTTTAATAAAGTTTGGTGACCACACACTGGCATTGAATTTATCAGAGTAGAATTACTCATAAGGAGACCTAAATGATTTTCCAATTACGTGTTTTCATAATTAAATTTTTCATGATTAAGAATCTGGAACTAGAAGAAATCCAAACTCAGAGAGAGACATGAACTATCCTGGACATTTTGAAAATTTAAGCAATGGCATCTTAGGATTTATATTTGCTTTGAACAGGAACTATAAAGAAAACTAAATGACTAACAATCTCAGTTTATCCTTAAGATTTCAGATGCTTAAACATTCCTCTCTTAGAGTTTTCAGGCATTAAATTAAGGATCAAAAGAGTTTTTAAATATAATATGATATTGTAAAGATTGGTTGATAGCAAATGAAATAAACAAAGGTCACTTATAGATAAACTTAAGATTAAAAGTCTTCCTGATTACTTATGTTTAACAGTTTCCTAGCAAATTGACATAATTTACTATATTATAGTCAGTTTTCAATAAAACAAAATAGAAGCTGTTTGCTTTGTTTTTTTAAGTTATTATTTTTCGACAAAAACAATTTTTAATTGATGCTTTGCACTTTGAAAAGGCAATAAACAGATTCAGTTTATTTCAATTTCAGAATAATCAATTCAGAATAATCAAACAATTTCAGAATAATCTAGGAGGCAAAGTTGCATATGTGGAAGTTTCATTCTACTTTTTTAAACTTGCTGTATTATGTATATTAGGATGGAAGTACTATGCCACCTACCAAGTATTATAACACAATTATAAACCAGAATCTGATCAAGCCTCTACATATAACTGCCAATTTATAGAGAACTAAAGAAAAAGAATATAACCTAACAATACCAAAGGGGTGCAACTAGCAAACTTCATACTCCAAAAACTTATATAGGACAAATGTCCTGAACTCTTCTGTAAATAAACTTCTAAAACAATAGCAACAACAACAACAACAAAATCCTAGAAGTTTGAAAAAGAGGGGTTGATATTATAAAAGAAATTTTATTTAATACAATTTTAATATATAGATCTATTTGTATCTCAATTGAAACAAATATTTTGTAAAAGAAATTTTGAAACCATTACAGGATTTTAACACTAGCTGGATATTTCATAATATTGAGAAGTATTCTTAGAAATTTATTTATGATAATAGACATATGATTATGCTTCAAGATGAGTATTTATTATTTATAGACTATACTGAAATATAAAAGGTGAAACAATATGATTCTTGACCTTTTTTTTGAAATAAACCACAGGTAGTTGGAATTGGCAGTTACAGAGAAAACAAGATTTGCCATAAGTTAATAAGAACAAATAGTACACGTTTATTATTATTGTCCCTACATATTTATATATTTAAAATTTTCCATAATAAACCTTACAAATAGCCTCGGACATTACATTTACTAAAAATGTATTGCTCAGTATAGAAATGAAGTTGACCTTAACAACACAATTTGAATGGCATGGGCCCATTTACATGCAGTGTTTTCAATAAATATATTGGAAGTATTTTTAGAGATTTGTAAGAATTTGAAAAAATTCAAAAACTGTGTAGCCTAGAAATATCAAAAAATTAAGGAAAATGAATATCATGAATGCATAAAATACATGTAGATACTAATCTCTATTGTCACTTACTACCATAAATTATACACAAACCTAGTAAAAGGAGTTAAAATTTATCAAAACCTAAAAGGGCATTTGGCTAGTTCAATCAGAAGAGCATGCAACTCTTGATTTCAGGGTCATGGGTTCAAGCCCCACATTGGGTGAAGATAACTTAAAAATTAAAATCTTGAAAAGAAAGACTTATGCAAACACAGACCATATATGGCCCTTTGACAGTCAGAACTATAAACAAATATAAAGATGTAGTATTCAATAATAACAGCATAAAATTACCTGTAGTACACACTATATTACTGTAGTAATTTTGTAGTCACCTCGTGTCTCTATTGCTGAGACAAAAGTTGGGTGAATCTGCTTTAATTAAAACACCATGAGACACTAACCCTCTCTGCATCAGCAGTTTGTCTCTCCAGTAAATTGTGGATAAAGAAAATCACTGAAGAGAAAGGATATCTGCCAGAAGAGGTTTTTAATGCAGACAAAATTGCCCTGTTCTGGAAAAAAAATTCCACAGAAGACATTCATTAGTAAGGAAGAGAAGCAAGCACAAGGATTTAGAGCAGGAAGGGACAGGCCAACTCTCCTGTTTCATTCACAGGCAGTCAGGTTTATGATCAGGACTGCCCTTATCTATAAAGCTGTTAAGCCCTGAAAAAGATAAACAACAACTGCCAGTCTTTTAGTAATACAATAAGAAGGCCTGGACAACAAGAACCGTCTTTCTGGATTGATTCCAAGGGTGTTTTGTCCCTGAAGTCAGAAGGTACCTGGCCAGTTAAAAACTGCCTTTTAAAGTTCTTTTGATATTGGCTAAAGCCCCTGGCCATTGAGAACACCATGAATTCAAAACAAAGGCATTGAAGTGGTTGCCTTGCCCCCAAACACAATGTCTCTAGTTTCGTCTCTAGATCAGGGAGTCATAAGGATCTCTAAGAGTCGTTACACGTGGTACTCTATGGAAAGAATTGTCAACACTATGGAAGAGAACCCTGATAAGAGAGAACACCATGAAAGTCTGGAAGGATTACACCATTGAAGATGCCATCATTGTTGTGGAAAAATCTGTGAAAGCCATCAAGCCCGAAACAAATTCCTGCTGGAGAAAACTGTGTCCAGATGTTGTGCATGACTTCACAGGATTTATGACAGAGCCAATCAAAAAAAATCATGAAAGAGATCGTGGATATGGCAAAAAAAAAAAAAAAGAGCTAAAGGGTGAAGAGTTTCAATATATGGATCTTGGAGAAAATCAAGAACTCATAGACACCACATCAGAGGACTGAACAGTGACAGTGACTTGATAGAGATGAGTGCTTCTAAACCAGTGTCAAACAGTGAGGAAGAAGATGTAGAAGAAGCAGAGCCAGAAAACAAATTGACATTAGACAAACTGGCAGGAGGGCACCGATTGCTCAAGACCGCTTTTGAATTCTTTTATGACACAGATTCTTCTATGATATGGGCACTGATAACTAAAGCAAATGGTGGAAGGATTGGTACTATATAGGCACACTTTTAGAGAAAGGAAAAAGCAGAAAACTCAGAAATTATGATGTATTTCCATAGTTACACTGAATGTGCTGTCCTTTCTTGTTTCCCCTCCACCTCCACATCTTCCCCCCTCTGCCACCTCTGAGACAGCAAGACCAACCCCTCCTCCTCCTCAGTCCACACAACATGAAGATGATGAGGATAAAAATCTTTATGATGATCCACTTCTACTTAATAAATAGTAAACAATAGTAATGAATAGTAAATAATCTACTTAATGAATATGAATAATAGTAAATTGTGTGAATTGCCACACAATTCATAAACGTATCTGTTGTGCATGTGTGTATCTTCAAGTGAAAATCTAATAACTACGGCAGTAACTGTGTTATCATTGCCTAAGTATTCATCATTAATACTAAACAGGCATCATCATTGCCTAAGTATTCATCATGTAGAACACCACGTACAAGAATTTGTGGAAGAGGATAGCCTATCCTTACGTTAATAATGTGTTAATTTTCTTATTGTTTTATAACTGCTTTCTAAGAATAACACTACCATGCATTACAGTATGCCTCTCTCTTTTGCAATTAGAGAAAATGCACGTCAACTTATCATCACGGGGAAGTGTTTTTTTTTTTAAATAACATAACAATGTTTCTTTCCAACACTGTATTATGAATATAATGAATATTATTCCCTAAACATTTTATAATGATTCATTCATTAGTGTATAGGCGAGGCTACCATAAAGCAATTATACTAATGCTTTTTCATTATCAGTGCATGAATAGTTGTACCTTTAAGGAAATATGAATTTATTTTTCATGTTTCTTTACATTTTTGATATATAGTTAGTAATACATTGACATCTAAAGTGTTTTGTATCATATAAGAAAATATAAGGTGCCTTGGTTGGCTCAGTCGGTAGAGCATGAGACTAGGGGTCATGAGTTCAAGCCCCGCACTGGATGTAGAGCTTTCTGAAAAAAAGGTAAAATAAAAAAAAAAAAAAAAAGTAGCTGGTCTTTAAAAGAGAGACTCAGAATAGAGGCCAAAATGAGTCATCATGACAACGGCAAAATGAAAAGTAAGAAAACAATTTTAAAACATTTTTGCTGAGTTGTTCTAACAACAAAAATGGATGTAGGTACTACTAGGCAGATGATTCAACTTGTAAACAGATGACATAAACTTACAGTATCAATAATACAGTATAATACTGTAAATGTATATTCTTTCCTTATAACTTTCTTAATAATATATTCTTCCCTCTGGCTTACTTTAAGAATACAGTATATAATACATAACAAATACGTGTTAATTAACTCTTTATGTTATCAGTAAGACTTCTAGTCAACAATATGCTGTTACTAATTAAGTTTTAGGGAGTCAAAAGTTATGCAGGGATTTTTGACCTATGGGGACTCAGTCCCCCTAACCCAGAATTGTTCAACAGTCACTATATAATTATTTTTTCCAAATTGATACATTTGTATACGTATAATAATTATATATACTGCTACCTTGCTAAATTCACCTATTAAATCTGATAATTTTTATATACATTCTTTTTGGATCTTCTCCAAATACAACAGATCATCATCCCTCTTTTCTCAACGGCTCTCTATTGTGGTGATGTGAGTAAGATGATTGTCAAGTGCTTCTTTAGGATGGTAATAACCAGATAAAGTTAGATACAATAGGGTTCCTATTGCTCAAATCAAGGAAATTATTTCAATAGCCATATATAATCCCTCAAATTTGCCCTATTTAGAACAACTTAATGCAACAAGATAATTAATGCTTCTATATTAAGGACCTGTATTAAGGACCTTTCCCTTCAGGACAATTATTCCTTAAAAATATTTTGTAGGAAAATAGAATAAGCTATATTTACCCCTGGGAGAGACCTTAGTCATAGCTGTATAATTCCTGGTTTGATCTGTAAGTAAATAATTAACTACAAAATTTTACATATATATAAGAAATTAAAATGATATAAAATAAAGCTTTTAAAATTAATGAGACAACCAGTCACATAGAATATGCCTTTAATAAGATACATACACATTAGAGACCAATAAAGTACATTTTTTAAATGAAAAATATTGAACCACAGAAATAGATGTATATTATGCAAGACTCGTGAATGTTCCTCTGAGCTTTAGTTTGGTAGTCAATATACAGGTACCTTTGTCAAAAACTTTTTTCCTTATACATCTTGGGTCAAAATAAAAAGAAACAGTTTTGCACAGTGAGGAAGGCAATCAGTCAATTAATGATGAAGGACAGAAACTGGAGGCACGCTGCCTGAGTGTTCTTATTATTGAGTGAGGACAAATTGTTTACACCCCAGTACCACAGGTACCCAAGTGTAAAATTAAGATCATAATAGTTCAACAGATCGAATAAATGAGTTATTACCATAAAAGCCCTTAGAGCAGTGCCCATAAAGAAGAAATGCACAATGTCATTGGCATTATTATTTTCATTGCTAAAGTCATTATTATTAAATACAAGTTATTAGAGACAAGGCCATAAAGCTAAAACAACAGAGGTCTTTAGCTTTAGTTCTTCATCCATTAACATTTCAAAAGGAGAATATTTAACATGTAGGGATGATTTCCATTTACATATTGATTTAACAAATAATCATTAAATACTTACTACATCCCAGGGATTGCATTTTGAGTGGCAATTATGAGTAAAATTTGTTATCTCATCCATAAGGTACTTCTGGACATATAAATTATTTCTTAAGATTTTATTTATTTATTCATGAGAGACACAGAGAGAGGCAGAGACATAGGCAGAAGGAGAAGCAGGCTCCCACAGGGAGCCCCATATAGGACTCCATCCCAAGACCCCAGGAACACGATGTGAGCCAAAGGCAGCTTCGCAACCACTGAGCCACCCAGACGCCCCTAGGCATATAAATTATTAAAGACACCTAAGTATTACAGGAGATATGAAAGATGTTCACAGAGGTTACCATAGATTACCAGAAGAAAGAGTAGAGGAATCTGACATGAGCAAAATGCCAGAGAAGTTCTTAGAAGGAAGATAGTATTCTAAAGTTTTATTTATTTGTGTGTTTTAGAGAGAGGGAGCAAGCATGTGTGCATGCAAGCAGTTGGGGTGTGGTCAAAGAGGGAGGGAGAGGGACAAGCAGACTCCAAATTGAACCCAGAGTCCACAATCAGGAGCCCTCAGCTAGGAACTGACCTGGGGCTCCATCTCACAACCCTGAGGTCATGACCTATGCTGAAATGAGGAATGGAACCCTTAACCAACTGGCCACCAAGAAGCCCCAGAAGGAAGATAGTATTCCAACTCTCTGGAAAGGTTTAGTAGGACGTGTTCATCAGAGAGCCAGGATCTGGAATGACATAAAATTTCCAGGCAGTGGGAAAAACTGGCAGAGAGACATAAAGGCTGAGACTACCTGCCAGGCATGATGCATTCCTTTATTTATTCAGCAAGTGATTTCTGAATGCCAGACCCTGTAGATGCTGTCCTGAAAAATCATTCAACTTCTCTGTTTTCACAAAACTCACCCAAACCAATCAATCAATAGACTAATAAACACAATATCTCAGGTAGTGGATAATTCTATAAGGTAAAGCAGAGTAAGGGGATAGAGGGCAGTTGGGGAAGGGGTACTGTTTTGTAAGGCTAGTCCATTGAAGTGATGACATTTGAGTCATTTGATCCTAAGGAAATGAGAGAACAAACAGGGTACAATAGCTTTAAAGTAGAAGAAATAGTAAGGACAAGACTTGGAGGCAGGAGTTTGGGTGACATGTTTAAGAAACAGCAAGGAGGGTAATGTAGCTGATAGGAAATGAGTGAGAGGGAGAGTTAGGACCTGAAGGAGAGGGGAGAGGGGAAAAGAAGTGGAAAGAACATTAATGGCCTTTTAGGGCATGGGAAGAACTCAGGATTTTATACCAACTGAGGGTTTTGAATAAAGTTGTGCTTTTATCAGATTTAAGTTTTAAAGAACTCTGGCCAGTGTAGCTTAGATTGTACAAGGAAGGGGAGGAAGCCGGGAGACCAAACACTGTTTTCCTAATAATCCACATGACAGAAATAAGTGCTAAAACCAAAAGAGTAGCACTTCTATAATGAGAATCAGTCCAATTCAGAATACATTTTGAAGATATTGTTAACAAGATTGGATAACAGACATGGAAAATGAGAGGAGGGCAGAGCTCAAACCCGACTCCAAGTTTTAGAGACTGAAACAGTGTTTCCATTTACTGGGATGATAAGATTAGTGTTGAGAAACTGAGTTTCCTCTGGGAAGATTAAATCTGAAATGTCTATTCCACCCTCCGAGGGACCAGTATATTCTAGAACCTGCAAGCTGTTTGGTATGACTGGAGCACAGAGTCAGTGGAGACATGCTGATAACAAATAAGGCTGGGTAGTGAGTAGACAGTAGCACGGAGAAGGCTTGATACATCTGTCAGGGACAGGTATGCTTTACCTCCCCCTGACTACAGCTGGCCTGTGCTACTTGAATAAACATGCGTTCTTCCAATTGACACTCGATTACTTCAAACCACTGTTGACTTCTAGTACCTACACCTCTTATAACTAGATGTATGACGCGTAGCCAATAGCTCTCGTGTTTTTCTTTGTTTCCTTGCTCGTCTCTTGCAAGGGACTTGGCTATAGGAAATTTTGTTTTTAATTTAATAAGTAGAATTAAGTTGAAGATCTATTGGAAATAAAAAGAGAAAGAGCTTGAGACATGAGAATTGAGGGTCTTGAAAATCAGCATAGTTCAGACTTTATGGATAGTTAAATAGACAAATTAAAGTATAAGGCATGATTAAAATTGTAGTTAAGTAAGCTTAATCCAGCAGCAATATCAAAGATTGGAACTAAAGACTGACACTAGAACTGGAATAGTATGACCAGCAAAATGATTAAGATGGGCAAAGGCCATGACAAAACACATCCAATCTCTTCTCCTATATTTTATTGTTTTAACAGCATACTATCCAATTATGATGTTTCACATCTCTCCAGTTGCCAAAAGGAAAACTTAGAAGCATATTCACATTTTCCCTTCCCCAATCCTACCCGTAATTAGGTACTGAGTACTAGGTATCTCAGGTTTGTAGTGCTTTTATTTAGCTTTCTCTTCATTCTGCCACTTCTGCCCAAGTTCAGGAGATCATTATTATGTCTTGTATTTTGGATAGCCCCTTCACCCAAGATGAACTCATTGCTATCTCCTACTACAATCATAATTCCCATCATGGTTGACAAAGACTTCCTTGACAATGTATCTTGACCTAATAACTCAGTGCTGCGCTTGGCTTTGCTCTTGGTGGGGTATAAATATCAACTTAGCATGTGATTGTAGAATGCATAGATGAAATATAATTTTAAACCGTGTCAGAATAATTTTTGTTTTTAATTTTTCTTCTAGGAATATTTACACTTAGTATTTCCCCTCCCTCCTTGTTTATACCAGCTGTTATTAGTAAATACACATATTAGTTGGAAAGTAGATGTTATAAAACTAATCATTTCCTAATCATTTCCTCCCCTTATACTACCCTGGGTCTTTCTTTCTTTCTTTCTTTCTTTCTTTCTTTCTTTCTTTCTTTCTTTCTTTCTCTGCACCTTTAAATTAGATAATAGAATTGTTAAACATGTGATGGGAGTAGAAAAACATGAGAAGCGTCATTCAAGGCTTAAAGTTTTGTATACGTAAGGGTGTGATTTCTGAGATGCACTAATTGAAATTCCATACCCTGAAGCAATTATTGAATTTCCATACATAGACTTAACTCATGTCATCTATAAATAAAATCAGTAGCTACAATCTTATGTAGCATATGAATGAAATATAGTGTAGGGTGGATGAATAACTTTCCTTAGTTTCAAGCTAAAATTACATCATTTCTGAATTAATGAGTTAGCTGTCATGATAGATGATAGGTTAGGAGTTGTAATTCTCCTTTCAGTAGGGTTTCAAGATTATAAATTAACTTTGTTATTTCTTCTGAGTAAATGACACTACTAAACTTATTAGACTTTTGCTTTGTCCAATTTTTTGAAATAAGACAAATGAAATAATGTCCAAGAGTATTTGAAAATATCCATTTTCATTTTGGAGAAATTATAAGGCATCTGTGTTTCAGTGTCCATAAGAGACACCATGTGTGTATCCAAAAACAAAGTGAAATTTATTTTTATTTTTTATTTTTATTTTTTTAACAAAGTGAAATTTAAAAAACCCTTCAACACTTGCAATAGGAAGACCATCTACGTGGGTTTTTTTTTTTCATTATTCTATTTCTAAGAGTAACATAATTGAAAAAAAATGACTTATTTTTTAACTGTATCTTATTATTAGGGTGAATTTAATAAGAAACACCAAAAATTATAGTAACAGTACATATTTTCCTCATAATGTTTTCCTCATAAAAATAACAACTTTTAGGTACAATTTGTTATTAATTATAGTCATGACAGGGATTGATGATTTGGGGTAAGATACACATGAAAGACAAGTGTCATTTTAAGAGAAACTAGTTTTAAAAAAAATCTCAAGTTTCTTTCTCTGTAAAGTTAAGTAAATATGAAATATACCTGATGATTCAAAATTTGAAAAAGTTAGTTTTAATGGGAAAAAATTCAAACAAAGTATTCTGTTCCTCTGTTCAGCCCAATGGGAGAAAATGAAACATTGTATAACTGTAAAACATTCCTATGAATATGTATAGTGAATATGTATAAATTAAAATTAATAATTTTTATGGCTATATATTTTATTTTGTGGATCTAGTATTAGTTATAGATTAAAAAATCTACATTAGGGATCCCTGGGTGGCGCGGTTTAGCGCCTGCCTTTGGCCCAGGGCGCGATCCTGGAGACCTGGGATCGAATCCCACGTCGGGCTCCCAGTGCATGGAGCCTGCTTCTCCCTCTGCCTGTGTCTCTGCCTCTCTCTCTCACTGTTTGCCTATCATAAATAAATAAAGAAAAAAAAAAAGAATAAACCTAGTGTTTAAAAAAAAAATCTACATTAATAAAAATGGAAAGTGAGTGATTGTAGCAATAAATCTATATCATAAAATATTCAAAACACATTTGGAGTATAATTACTTCTGGAGAAAGTATGTCATACAATTGAAATATATTAATAAACATCAAAAGGGTGATGACAGTCTTTAAAAAGCTTAGGTTTTTAGTTGTTTCCAAAGTAAATATTTTATTGTCTTTTACTGAAGAATTTGCAAGTAGTTGTAGTTTATTTTTGACATTTTTGCTCTGTGTATAGATTTTAATAATTACTAATTATTACTAATAATTTTCATATTAATAGAACCATATTTAAATACTACATTACTCTAAATGAAATTTTGATGAAAAGGCTTGTAACTTCTGTAATAGATCTATGCTTGAAAATTAAGCTCAAAACTAGTGTCTTAATTCTTTCCAGGCTACCTGTGTATCAATGCTGGTTTACTGGGAAATAGATTAAAATATATGCTGCACTTCTGAGAACACCAGATTGCTTACATTTTAAGAATGTAGAGCATAACAGTAAAAAAAGACAGAAAAGGTAAGAAAAAATGAGCTTTAATTCTTCTTTCTCGTCATGGAAAATGTTTTAGAGAAATATATATTTTATTTATTAATATTCTTCATACATATTAAATGGTATTATATTGAGAAATGCAGGGTTTTAAGCAAATAAGCAGCCATTTTACTCAACTCTGAAGACAAATATTCTTTTGTGGGTGGACTGTTAACTATGGGTTAGTATCCATCCTCTCAATTTTCCTCTTTGTAATAAAACTTCCTAATTAATTCAGCAAGTAACCACTTTTTAACTGACTTGTAGGCAGTCATGGCCATGTGTATACACTTAGGCTGACATTGCCAAGTGTATACACTTAGTATGTCAGGAAATACTGTTGTGAGCAACTTTGATGGCATCACTTTGAAGACAAAGATTCTCTCCCTGGATGCCTGGGGAAAGGCATGGCATCCCTGGAATTCTAGTAGTAAAAATGGCAGAACCGTTCTGCCAATTGAGACTGCTATGTAGAAGGGAAATATTTTTCTCCATATTGAAATACAGTATTATAGAGTCTCTTTTTAACAGTAGGTTAACTTATACTCAACCTAATAAAGTAATCAAGTGCAATTACTAATAGAAAAACATATTTATAAATATTTAGTGTATAATACAAATATCTTGAAAGTTACTAAATTTGATGCATATTTGTATAATGCTAAAGCTTTTCTACATTGCAAATGTCAGTTGCCTTTGAATATATTTGGCTTTCCAAGAATGAAAAGCAAAGCAGAGATGGAAATAATAAGAGAGGTAAAGAAACAAATTAGTAAGAAAAGAAAGTGGGATGTTATATAATTTTGAAATTTCAGTATAATAAGGGAGGGCAGGGACACCTGGGTGGCTCAGTGGTTGAGCATCTGCCTTCAGCTCAGGGCGTGATCCCAGAATCCAGGATCAAGTCCCACATCAGGCTCTCTGTGAGGAGCCTGCTTCTCCCTCTGCATGTGTCTCTGCCTCTCTCTCTCTGTGTCTCCCATGAATAAATAAATAAATCTTTAAAAAAAATAAGGGACGGCAATATAAAATACTGCTGTGCGAAGAGAAACAATTTAAATAACAATTATTTTCATTAAAAAAAAAAAAAACTTTCATGTACTCCTAAACGCTTCCATTACTTTTTTTAAAAACATAAGCAGAAAATTATCTTCATATAATCCAGGGAGGGGGAACACTCTATTTCATTAGACAATTAATTTTTTAAGATTATTTATTTATTTATTGATGAGAGACACAGAGCACGAGAGAGAGAGGCAGAGACATAGGCAGAGGGAGAAGCAGGCTCCATGCAGGGAGCCCGATGTGGGACTCGATCCTGGGTCTGAAGGATCACAACTCAGGCTGAAGGCGGCACTAAACCGCTGAGCCACCAGGGCTGCCCTAGACAATTAAATTAATAATTATTGAAGATATGTAGACTGTGTATGAAGGCAGGCATAAACCAACTAGTTTAAAGGATAGGTTGGTATTTATTTTTGAAAGTATTTTAAAATTCAATTTAATATCAATATAACATTTTCTTTCTTTGGACTGCATGCTTGAAATACTGCTACATTTGACTAAAAGAACAAGCTTCTGTGACATCTCTGTAGCTTGTCAAATTTTAAGTGAGCTTGAAATTTCTAATTTCATCTGTAAGTAAGGAGTTCAAATGAGAAGCAAGTAATAGGTCTTTTAAGTAACAGGATTCCCATTAGCCAGCATTGAACTATCACCTTAAAATGTGACATAAAGATGGGTCTTTAGACTCTAATATCATCTTTTCTGTGCACATACCTAATGCTAAAGCCAAATTAAAAAAAAAAAAAATCCTACTCTCTTTCTTTGAGGCTCAAGTTTCCAACAGATAATTTTTCATGAATAATGGCAAATTTCACAGCTCTGATTTTCTTTTTATTTTTCTTGCAGAAAATTCATAAAATAAAACCACATTGCTTTAAAGCAGAACACATGGTTAGTTTTGAGCAGAGAAGTGAAAAATCTCTAGTTTGTCTACCACTGTAATTATTGGCAGCCGTTAAATTCTATATACAACATAAGGCATAAATTAGCTGATCACCAACATGTGTGCAGCCACAAGGTAACAAATATTAAACTTGGGAGAAAAGGAGAAAATGAACTAGGTTAATAGATGATGACAAAGAGATAAGACATTTAGTTATATATTGATTAGGTTTTGCCACATGTCATTTGTTTTAGTCCTCAATGCAAGTGGTTATTCAACATTTTTATGAAAAGAGGCATTTTATGATATCAGTTTTCATTTTTAGTGGTCTTATTGCAAGGCAAACTTCTGCATTTGGGCAAGAACAAAAATGGCAACAAATGCAAATAGGGCCACATTTTTCTGTGAGCATAAAACTAATGTTAAGTCGCCCTGTCAACATAGATTCAGAGCCAAAAGGGGGGAAAAAATAAAGTGCCATAAGTGATTTATTCCACTGTCCAATTTTACTGAGGACTCTCATTCTACAATTAGAAGCTGATGACAGCTCACCATATTTAACTTGAATGTGTAGGTTCTTTTTAACAAATTTGTGGGGAAAGAAACACCAATGAAGATTTTCCCATGTTATAATCAAGTCTGAGTTCTAAAATTTCAGAGTTATTAAAGAATAACTTAGATGAAAATATAAAATAAGTAAAATGCCGTACTCCATACACAACTATAACATTAACAGTCCACTTTCAATGTAGTATGTACCACTGACCTCCTTTCAATCAATGATGATGGATTTACATTCGTTAATTTACAACTACTCTCATTGGGAAGCTGCTGACTGGGAACTGTATCATGGGACATAGGGAAGCTGACTGGACCTCAGGAAACCTAATTCTATCACCTACACTCACTGGCACAGCAAAGCAATCAACCAGACCAAAAAGAAAAGAACCACTACTGACAAACACCCGAAAAGTTGAATTTTAACTCATAAACACTGACATTTGTTTCATATTTGCAGTTTGAAAATGGTTTTTACAACCATTTTCTTATTCAAAACTTAATGCTATTCCCAGTAAGCAGGACTTATAATCACATCCATGTGATAGATATGAAGAGGAGATATGTAGTTAAAGGTTGTATTCAGAAGACAGAATTACCTAGTGGTTAAGACCTGGCCTCTTGCCTGAATTCAAGTCCCAGGTCTACCTCCTAAGAAGCTTTATGACCTTCTGTAAAGTCAATTGTGGTTTCAGTCTCAATACCTTTATCTGTTAAAATTGGGATAACACTAGCACCTACTTGATGAGGATGTTCAGAAAATTTTGTAGGACAACCACCTAATGTGCTCAGTATTGTCCCAGGTCTCGATCAATGTAGTTTTACTTTGATTGACTTTGTATTTATTTTATTTTTATATATTTTATTTTTATTACTATGTATTTTATTACTATGTATTTTATTTTTATTACTACCATCATTACACAAATATCCATGATTATCTCAGTACACCTTGCTTGGCATAGTAATAAGAGCACCTATTTCAAGTGAATTTTTATACAAAATAATAGCATAACATGAGATTCAACTGTAAATATCCTTATCCTTGTAAGCCAACGTCTGACCTGGCCTTACCACTTTTTAATGTGATGTTAGGTCCAACACTTATTAACTTCTTTGAGTCTCTATCGTAATAAAAGCTGCTCTGAGTTCTAAGAATCAAATGCAAAAGGACATTAAGAACTGGAAAGTACTGCACATGTGTAAAGTATTATTAGTACTTAGGAAATAATTGTTGGTGAAGTCGAATCTCACCGTAGAACTCCTATAGCGTCTCACCATCTGGTATTACCTTACCAATCTTCAACTGAATTGTACCTTAACACCAATTTCAAAAGAAGGCAAAAGAAAATGCCTTTTTAGTCTTGGTCATTTGTGTTTGCAAACATTTTCCTTTCAAAATAATTTTAGCAAAATTAGAGACACGACTAGATAACCATCAAGCAAGATACCGCAGTATCTGGTTCATTCATTTCATGTTCAGTGTGATCACAGAAGTTAAAATGATGAGACAAAATGAGACCTTTTAGCCAGCACATGTGTTTCATTGTATGCTGAGTTGTAAAATACTGATCTCTGATTTTTAAAGTAATTTCTCTTTTGACTCTTTTCAACAAGAGTAGTTTTGAACATGTGGTAAGGTGTAAAACAATGCAGCTTTGGAGGGGTTGTGGTTAGTTCCAGTCTACTTGTGATTTGTTAACAAATATGTCGGCTCCATTTTGATTTGGATCTTTTCAATTGTTATGAGCTAAAAAGAAATGGCTTCAACTTTTAGATTCTGCATCAGAAATTAGAGCTTCAGGGAGGGGAAAAAAAACATCTTGCTAATTGATTGTGTTTATTTGGAAGAGACATTCAAGATTATAGAGTTTACAAACTTAACACATAGCATCATTTGATGAATATTTACTTAACACTCCTTTGTCCATTTCTAGGCATTGTGAATACAGCAGGGAACAAAACAACAAAAATCTGTGTCCAGTTGACACTCCCAGTGTATTATGAAAAGTCATAGAAAAGACAGAAAAACATGTCTTTATGATTGTATATAAATTTAGCTGAATACTTTAAATTCACCCTTATGTATATGTGTTCATGAAAGGTGAATGAAAACCTTGGGGTTTATTCAAAGGTCATGGAAGGAAATGTTTCTGTTGAAATCTTAGAGCAGATAAAATTAATATGCTTTCAGTAAATTTGGAAGTCAAGAGTATGCCATAAGGATGACCCTAAGTTCTACTCTATTCTGTGTATAACTGTTACTTTCATATCAGAATTGGGTAGTTGGAGCCCCCACACCATACACCCTAGTGTACTCAGTGTTCTGCCCTCTATACAAATTCCACTGATGTTCTCACGTGAGGGGTTACACTTAATTCAGGTCCCTGAAATTGCCGAATTCTTTTAAATATTTTATTTATTTATTTATTTATTTATTTATTTATTTATTTATTTATTTATTTGACAGAGAGCACAAGCAGGGGGAACAGCAGGCAGAGGGATAGAGGGAGAAACAGAGTCCCCACTGAGCAAGGGAGCCCAATGGAGGGCTCTATCCCAGGACCCTGGGATCATGACCGGAACCAAAGGCAGAGGTTTAACAGACTGAACCACCCACTTGCCCCTGAAATTACTGAAATCTTGATCATGACATTATATCCTTTCCTCTGACCTCCACTACCACTGTCAATTTGATCTATTCTGGATCACAACCAGATTTTTTTCATTCATGTGTAATGGATCCCTTATCCTTCTCCCCAAAATCACTGACTAAAGAGACATAATTCTTGATACATTTTAATACAAAATATTTTGACTCTATCCAAAATTCTCCTCTTCAGGCTAATCAGGGGCCTTACTGTCTTCCAATATATGAAAATAAATAAAATCCTAAAGCAAATCAAGGGGCTCATTTCAAGGAAGGCTCAAGAATATTGTTTTTCCTTCTCCTCACTACACACCTCCATTTACACACACACACATGCACATACACACACGTGTGTACGTATTTCTTAGTAGAAATAAATCCCTTACCATTAGCTTAAGATATCACCTATATTTGTATGACTGTTACTAGGTCACAGGAGAATGTAGAATAAGTTCTTAATGCTTATTATTTAGGTGATACTGGACAAGGTAGTTAACCAATATTAACCTTAGTTTAATCAACTAAGATCTTAGTTTTTAATTTAATAGACAATTTTTTAAAGATTTTATATATTTATTCATGAGAGACACAGAGAAAGGGAGAGGCAGAGACACTGGCAGAGGGAGAAGCAGGCTCTATGCAGAGAGGGCAACGTGGGACTTGATCCTGGAACTCCAGGATCACGCCCTGAGCCCAAGGCAGAGGCTTAACTACTAAGCCACCCAGGCGTCCCTTTAGTAGACATTTTTGGCACTGTTTTAGGTTTCTGTAAAATTGAAGAGACTTCAGAAAGTTCACATATACTCCCTTTGCCTCTCCTTCTCACAGCCTCCCTATTATTAACATCTTGCATTAATGCTGTATATTTTTTACAACTGATGAACCAATATTGATACACTGCTATTAACTGAAGCTTATCAATTATGTCAGGGTTCACTCTTTCTGCTGTACAATTATATGGGTTTTGACACATGCATAATGACACGTACTTATCATTATATCTTAGAGTAATTTTACTGCCCTAAACCCCTCTGTTCTGCGTATGCATCCCTCCCCTGTCAACATACCCTGACGATCACTGTCCCTATAATTTTGCCTGTCTCAAAACATCATAAACTTGGAATAACACAATAAGTACCCTTTGAGACTGACTTTTTTTATTAAGAAATTTGCATTTAAGTTTTTTTTTCCATGTCTTTTTGTGGCTTGGTAGCTTATTTCTTTTTACCACTGAATAATGTTCCATCAATTGGATGTAGCAATTTGTTTATCCATTTACCTACAGAAGGATATCTTCATTGTTTCTATTTGGAAACTCTGGATAAAATTGCTAAAAACATTAATGTGAAAAAAAATTTTTTAAAAATTAAAAAAATAAAAACATTAATGTGCAGGTTTTAGTGTTTTCAGCTCATTTATGTAAATATCTAAGGTTACAAACGTAGGATAGTATCACATGGTGAGACTATACTTCATTTTGCAAGAAACTGCCAAAATATCTCTAAGAGGCTGTAGTATTTTTTCATTTCCACCAGGAATAAGAATTTGACAGTATTCTAGTCATTTCAAAATCACATTTTTCTTTTAATTTGCAATTTCCTAATGACATACTAGGTTGAACATTTCATGTAATTATTTGGTATCTGTATATTTTCTTTCATGAAGTGTCTGTTCTGATCTTTCTCCCATTTTTAAAGTGGGTTGTTTCTTTTTTTGATTGTTTAGTTTTAAGAATTCTTTGTATACTTTGGTAAAAGCCCTTTATCATATGTGTTATGCAAATATTGTACCCCAGTCTTAGGTTTCTCTTTTATTCTCTTAATAGAGTCTTTCACAGAGCAAAAGCTCTAAATTTTAATCATACACACAATATCAAGCTTTTATACCATGGATTGTGTTTTGGTGTTGTAGCTATAACTCTTTGCCAGTTACAAAGTCACATTTGATTTTATCCTATAATTTATAGTTTTGTGTTCTTTCTTTGTCTATGTTTTTTCACTGATTCCACAATATCTTGATCACTATAACTTTATCTTGAAGTCTGTAAGGTCACTCCTTAAACTTTATTTTTCTTCTGCAGAATTATATTGGTTATCGAGGGTCTTTTGTCTTCCCATAGAAACTTGAGAATCAATTCATTGATTTTCACTAATTAATTTGGTCAGACTTTGATTAGGGTTTGGTTGAATCTATATATCAAATGGGAAGAACTGACATCTACAAAATATTGCTTTCTCATCTATGAACATGGAAGATCTATTTAAATTCTTTGATTTCCTTTATTATAGTTTTATAGTTATCATCATATAAATATACCTTTCTTCGATTTATATCTAAGTGTTTCATTATTTTTTTGGTGCTAATGTCAATTAGGTTCTGTTTCTCGTTTCAAATTTTAATTGTTCATTGCTTATATATAACAATGGACTTCTCCATATTAACTTTATATCTTGCAAACTTGCTATAATAACATAATTCATAGGAGTGTTTTGGCTAATTATTTGGGATTTAAAAAACAGTCATGTCATTTGTGAATAAGGAGAATTTTATTTTTTCTCTTTCTAATATGCATGCCTTTTAGTTACTTACAGTGTCTTACTGCATTAGCTAGGATCACCAGTATGATTTTGAATAGGTGTGGTAAGACAGGTTTTCTTTGCTTCTTTCCTGATCTTAGAAGAAAAGCATCTGTTTTTTTCACTATTGGTTATGATGCTACTTGCAGGTTATTGAAGATGTTATTCATCAAATTGAGGAATTTCCCATTAGTTTCCTGAGAGTTTTGTGTCAAATGCATTTTCTGAATCAATGATGTGATCATATGATGTGTTTTTTAGCCTACTGATATGGTGGATTACATTAGTTGATTTTCAAATGTTGAACTAGCCTTGCATACCTGGAATAAATCTCACTCGATGGAGATTATAATTCTATGTATACATTGGTGGAATCAATTTGCTAATATTTATTTATCTATATCCATGAGACAGACTCATCTGTAGTTTTTCATTCTTGCAATGTCTTTATATTATTTTGGTTATTACAGTAATGCTGGCTTCATAGAATGAGTTAGGAGCTGTTCCTTCTGTTTCTGTTTTCTGGAACTGATTAGATAGAATTGGTATAATTTCTCCCTTAAATATTTGGCAGAACTCACCAGTAAATCATTAGGCCTTGCTGTTTTCTGCTTTGGATGGTTATGATATTGATTAATTTTCCTTAATAGAGATAGGCATCTTCAGATTATCTATTTTTCTTTCTTTGAGTTTTGATAAATTGTGTTTCAAAGAATTGGTCCATTTCATCTAAGTTATTAAATTTGTGAACAGAGACTTGGTCTACAGCCATACCACCCTGAACGTGCCCTATCTTGTCTGTGAACAGAGACTTGTTGATAATATTCCTATCTTTTTAATGTTCATTCATGGGATCAATAATGATAGTCTGTCTTTTATTTCTTAATCAGCTTTTTAAGTCTATTCTCTCTCTCTCTCTCTCTCTCTCTCTCTCTCTCATCTCTCTTCTTTGTTAGCCTGGCTAGCAATTTATCAATTCTATTGATCATCTCAAAAACCAGCTCTTGGTTTCATTAACTTTCTGTTTTCCTTTTTCCAGTTTCTTTAATTTCTGCTCTAATTTTTATTATTCTATTCCTTCTGATTGCTTTAGGTTTACAATGGTTTTCATCCTCAAGTTTCCTAAAATAAAAACTTAGATTATTGATTTTAGATCTTCCTGCTTCTTATATACGTATTCAATGATATAAATTTCCTCTTAAGCACTGCATTTATTGCATCCCACACGTTTTTATAGGTTGCATTTTATCTTCACTCAGTTCAAAATATTTTTAATTTCTCTTGAGATTTCCTCTTTACCTCTGTATTATTTAGAAGTGTGGTATTTCATCTCCAAATATTTGCAGATTTTCCAGCAATCTTTCTGTTATTGGTTTCCACTTTAATTTCACTGTAGTCTGTGTGAACATACTTTGTATGACTTCTGTTCTTTTAAAATTATTGGTCTAGAATGTGGTCTATCTTGGTGAATGTTCCATAATAAAAAATGTATCTTTTACTGTAATATTCTATAAATGTAAGTTAGAGCCAGTTGATTGATGATGCTGTTCAGTTAAAATATGTCCTTACTGATTCCTGTCTATTATTGATAGAACTCTCTTGAAGTCTCAGAAATAGTGGATTTCTTTTTTTCTCATTGCAGTTCTATTACTTCTGCCTCACATAATTTATTTCAATGCTCTGTTATTAGGTACATACACATTACTTCTTGGAGAACTAACTCATTCATCATTATGTAATGGCCCTCCTTATTCCCTTATAAATTTCTTCATTCTGAAGTCAGCTTTGTCTGAAATTAATATAAGTACTTCAGCTTTCTTTTGATTTGTATCAGTGTGCTATATCTTTATCCCTTTAATTTTCATTATTCTGTCTCTTTATATTTAAGGTGTTGTTTTCTTTTCCTGTGTATCTCATATAGTTTAGTCTTTTTTTTTTTTATCCACGTTGTCAGTTTATGTATTTTATCTGTATATTTAGATATATAAATATCTATATACATTAATAATCACTTTAAATATATTTGTAGTTTTAAAAGGATTACTGGCATATTTGGATTAATATTTAATATACCTAATATATGTTTTCTATTCTGTCTTTATTCTTTTTTAATGATTTATTTATTTTAGAGACAAAAAGAAAGAATATGAGTGGGAAGGGGCAGAGGGAGAGAAAAAGAAAATCTTAAGGAGACTGCATGCTGAGTGAAGAGCCCAATGTGAGGGCTCAACCCCATGTCTCTGAGATCATGACCTGAGCCAAAACCAAGAGCCCAATGCTCAAAGGACTGTGCCATCCAGGTGCCTTGTCTTTATTCTTTTTAAAAAACTCTTCCAGTATTTTTCTACCTTCTCTACTTTAACTAAACATTTTATATGATTTCATTTATCTCATCTCTTTGCATATCAATTATACTTAAAAAATTTTAAGTGATTCCCCTAGAGTTTGCAGTATATTTATAACTGATTCCAAATAACACTATAACTTCACAGATCATATAGGTATCTTAAAGCAAAGAACCCCTGTTTTCTTCCTCTATGCTTTATATTAGTGCTGGCTTTCATCTTACTTATCTATTTTGCCAAACACACTGCTGCTATTATTAGTTTGGAAAGATCTGTTAAATCAATTAAAAGTAAGAAAAAAAAAAAGCTTTATTTCACCTTCATTTGTTCCTTTTCAAATACTTTTCTTTTCTTGAACCCAACACTGATCCAAATACTGCAGTTGGATATAAGAGCTTTAAAAATGTACTATAACTAACAGGTTTAAGAAAATAGAAGAAGAAATGGACAATATAGATGAAAAGATGAAGTCATTCAACAGAGAATATGAATGCATAAAAAATAGACATTCTAGGACTAAAATATGCATGATAAGAAATTCTTATCTGAAGAAATGAATTAGACAATAGATTGGATTTAGCAAAGGACAGAGCTAATAGTCTGGGAGAAAGTCATTACAGCATATCTACATTGAAGGAAAAAACAATGGGAAGATAAAGGGCCCAGAAGACAAGTAGGCTCAAAGGATTTGAAATGCGACATTTGAGATGCCTTATACAGTATTCTTTAATAGAAGCCTCACAGCTAAAACTGTGTTTGTCAGCCACATAATATCCAATGTTTCAAATATGTATTGTCTATGGACTTGTCTATATATATAGCTAAAGTTGTCTTTGGTGGAAGAAATTGTGCAGAGATATGATGACACTGATTATAGATAGATTTGAAAATATCATTTACCTTTCATAATATCCTATAAATTCTACTCTCATCCGTTGTATGCATATTATTAATGGCAATCATTGAAACCATATGCTTGATGAGATTTACATCAACTTCTTATATAGCCAACTTGACCATGCTCTTAGGTTTTATTTTAACTTTCTTATACTTGATCCAATAAACTTTATGATAATGGTGTATATTGTAAAAATGAACTTTTTATTTAACAATGTGTTTGTACACTTATTATTGTATTTAATTCATGAATATTTTTCCTACAATTAAGAATATTAGACACAGTAACATGGAGAGTCTGGAGAAGTTTGCATAGAAAACTCCAGGTTAAATCTTAGGGATTCTTGAGTAACATTCTTAGCTGTATAAATGGTAGCAAAGAACCATTTGACAAGACATTTCCTTTAGTAGAGCATAGTAGAACATTCCAAGTAAAAGTTTGATCAAAAGTTTCTGCTAGTAAGATCAATTCTTTTATTAGACATTACCACCTACAACCATATGCAACAATTTAGTCTTTGCCAAAAAGGATGTTTACAGTAACTCTGGTGTAAGTTACTATACTACTCTGAAACAATGGGGCTGTTTAAATCCATAAATCAGTGAAAGAAATCAAACAAAGTGTTTTGGAGATATGTAGACATAGCTATGAACATAGCCAAAGAATGAGGTCAATATGTGGTTACAGTGCTTTCATGATAAAATACTTAATGTCACTCTACACAATCTACTTCAAAGAAATATATACTCATGTTTTATGCTAGTTATTAAAACAAACAGTAAATTAGGTTCTAGTTGTTTCTTCTTTCTTAATCTAATTTCTAAAACAAAGTTTGAATTTCTTCATTTTCATAGCTTGAAAGAAACATCTTTGGAGAACTGTAGCTAGAAATGTCTGAAACAAAAACCCATAGATCAAAAACCCATAGATTTGTGGATATGAAACAAAACAAAATGAAAAAAATAAAAGTACCACTATAATGACTGTTTTCCTTGTAAGGAACATATTGCTAATGTGTCTCGAAACAAAAAGTAAATACAACAGAATCCTTAATATCATTCTTTAAAAGGAAAAAAAATCATTCAGAAAGTGCAAAGTGAAGTAACATTTAAGTCCAAGTTAAATGGCCTGAGCCAGAGAACACTCTCTTCAAAAAGAAAAGATTTCTCATGATATAGAAAATACTTTGGTTTTCTTAGATTATTTTTTATTAAAAAAATCATAAATTACAAAAGATAAGCTGCATTTCTCCTTGTTACGCTCTAGAGTCACAGACATAAGAAAACCCTTGTTACACTCCAGAGTCACAGACATAAGAAAATAGTTTATAGCTCTTTTCTAATCATCTTTTTTTTGAAGAATGATAAGTGCACATTTTTCTCAGCTGAATTTCTGACTTATCATTGAAAAGTTAATTTCAAAAATGTTCTTATTAAAGACATATAAATGTTTATATCTGCAGACAAATTTTCACATATTCTTGGAAATAACTAATCTCCAATGGATGATATATTTCTAGAAACTTCAGTCATAATCAATCTCATCATCTTCAATAGTGAAATATTTAAGGATTTAAAATGAAATATTAATATACTTGATTCCTTGACTACACTGGTGAGAAAGATACAATTTTTGTCCTAATGCGGTAAGTAATTTATGGCATTTATATTCCTGGCAAAGAAAGCAAGGTATAACTATATTCCAATTTCAGGAAATAATCTTTAGAAAATGACAAGTATTAACACATTAATATGAGATTCTACTACATGCAGTTTGTGGTTACATCACTGATTTAAGAATCAGGGCTGGTTCTATTAAAAAACAACTCTACTTTTTCTGCATGTTTGCCATTGTTATTCAAAAGTCAGGTATTTGGATATTGTTAAAATTGAACATTTAACACTCATTAGAAAACTTGTGTGAGAGATTCAGCAAGTCTGGAGGAAGTAAACTGGGTGGGTGGTATGGCTGAAGAACATTGTGCCAATTATCTCTGCTTTGAAAACAACCCCTCAGCTCAGAAATATTAATTCTGAGATTAATCTAGTAAATTATGTGGATTTTTGGCTATGTGTGTTTATGTATTTGCACATGTTACTGTTTATGTTTTTATTTGGTAAATGTTACATGCTCATTGTAGAACATAAGGAAAATATAGAAAAAATAAACAAACACAAAAATCATGTTACTTCATCTGGTAACATGTTTCTTTCCAATTTAATTATATTTATTTTTAATTTTTTTTCTAAAAAATTGTTATTACAAGGCACAGGTAGTTTGATTTTCAGGCCCTCCTTTTTAAACTCTATTTTGGAGTTGATTTAGGTTTACAAAGTAGTTCCAAAGACAGCATAGAGAATCCGTTTCATAGACCCTTCATCCACCTTTCTCTATTGTTAGGATCGTATCTAACCATGATACATTTACTAAAAGTAAGAGATTCACATGATGCAGTACTGTTAACTGAACTACAGACCTCACTCAAATTTCACTAATTTTTCCACTAATTTCTTCTTGTTGTTCCAAGATTCAGCACAGGACACTACATTGAATTTAACCAGGATTTTTAAAAAAAACTTAAACTGTATTATGCTTGCTTCTGTAGATGGCTTTTTATTTTTATTTCTATTATTTTTTATCTTTTTTCAAAGACTTTAATTATTTATTTGAGAGACAAAAAGAGAGCACGAGCAAGGGGAGGAGCAAAGGGAGAAGCAGATGGGCTGAGAAGGGAGTCAGGTGACATGGGGCTTGATCCCAGGACCCTAAGATCATGACCCAAGCCAAAGGCAGATGCCTAACTGACTGAGTCACCCAGGCACCCCTATTTTTATCTTTTTAGATGGCTTTTTAAAATGAAGACACTGATGTCTGCCCGGAGAAAAGGGTGCTGATTATATAATTAAGAAAGTTTCCTAGGGGGGCGCCTGAATGGCTCAGTGGCTAAGTGTCCGCCTTTGACTCAGGTCTTGATCCTGAGGTCCTAGGATGGAGTCCTGCAACCGGCTCCCTACAGGGAGCCTGCTTTTACCTCTGCCTATGTATCTGCCACTCTTTCTGTGTCTCTCATGAATAAATAGAATCTTTAAGAAAAAAGTAAGAAAGTCTCCCAGGAAAATAACTGTTGTCATAAACAACTAAGAAAAAAAAAAAAAGGTGTGAAAAAGCTGATCTCTATTAAGTGGAAGAACTGGATTTAACATTCAAGAAGGAATATACTTTAGTCAATCCAAAGAGGACACAGAAAACCTGACGAGCCTCAGGGGAAGGCTTAGAGAGCTCCAGAAATGTTAATATACACTATTGGATTGTTGCAAATTAAGCTATAGATAAAAGATTAATCTAGTGCCCACTCTGGGATGAACCAAATGAGAAGGGAAGAGAATGAAGACAGGAATTTGCATTTTCCATTAAGGAGTTTAGTTTATCGATACTGGCAAGAATTTCCCCCACAGATGATTAGAAATGAAGCTAGGAAGTATGTTATACGATAGTAATGACATTACTTTAGTTTATCTCAAGGTGAAATCCTATTTCAAACCCCATACCAAGGATTCTAAATCTTTTTCCCCAAGTTTATGTTTCATATTGAACTCTGTATGTTTTTAAGATTTATTTATTTATTTGAGAGAGAGAGAGAGTGCAAGCAGGGGGAGGGCAGAAGGAGGGAGAGGCAGAGATAAAGGCAGAGAAGCAGACTCCCTGCTGACCCTGGAGCCCAATGCAGATTTCCAAGCCTGGATCCTGAGATCATGACCTGAGTTAAAACCAAGAGTCAAATAAATAAATAAATAAATAAATAGATAAAACCAAGAGTCAGGGGCTCAACTGATTGAGCCATCCAGGCAACCTAAACTCTGTATTTTCATCAGAATATATTCTTTTGTAACTTACTAAGATTAAGGCAATTGAAAATGCAAAACCCAGGAAAGAAAATGATTGTTTCTCCTCCTAATCAAAGGGGAAAACATAAAATAAAACTGCCTGATAGAATTCATGTTCGGCTTAAAGTTCAGGATTCTCATTTTAAAGTAAAATCAGCCAACACAATTATGTTTAAATGCTAGTTTAGCTGGGGTTTTTTACCCTGTTTTTGTAGTGCTTATCACATTAAAAAATATGCATACATGAATGTAGAGGTCAATGAATTCTCACAAAGCAAACACCTTATAACCAAAACCAGGTCAAAAAGCAGACTATTGACCTCATTCTCCAAGCTTTGTTTGTGCCACCTCCTGATCAATAACCTAATTTCTTCCCAAAGTGAATTACTATTCTAATTCCTAGTATGATAATTTGCTTATTTGGGAATTAATATAATTGGGGTCATTTAAACTGTGTACCTTAGTCTCTGGCTTCTTTCTTTCAATATTATGATTATAATATTAATCTATGCTGTCCATACAGCTTCAATGAACTCATTTTCTTTGCTGTATAGTACCAACATTTTACAAATAGTCCTTTATTTATTTCCCCATTTTGCGAGTATGAATAACTGGATGGTTAGCGTTTTCAGCTATTAAAATCATAGTGGTATGAATATTTTACATGTGTTTTGGTTTTGCATATGTATGCATTGCTGTTAGTATACACTTACTGCCGGGATTTGTTTTACACTGTAACTATGTTCAGCACAACAGAAAATGCCAAAATTTTTCTGGAGGGAATAGACCAATTTATTCTCCCACAAGCAGTGTATAAAAATGCCTGTTGTTCCACACCATCACTGATACTTTTAGTGTTTATAATTTTCTATTCCTGTGAGGCTACAGACATGTTATTGTGTTTTTAATATGCCTTTTCATAATGAATAATGATGACGAGCAAATTTTCATCTATTTAGTGGCCAACTGGATACACTTTTGGTGAAAAGTTGTACAATAAGTTCTTCAAATATCCTCTATATTCAGGCTCTCTTTTTTCTATTTCTCAAAAAAATGTCTTTTGAAGTAGTAAATATTATCAATCTTTTCCTAGAAGTTAGTTTTTTTCTGTGACTCCCTTAAGAAGTTTTTCCTGATCCTGAGGTCATGAATATATATCCTTACACTGATGTCTGAAATCTTTTTGATTTTGCTTTCTATGTTTAAATGCACAATCCACTTGAAGTTTGTTTTATGTCTGTGTGTGTGTGTGTGGTTTGAGTTCGTTTTCCTTAGGCATATCCAATTGACTCAACATCATTTATCAAAAGCACCTTCTTTTGGTGCTCTGTAGTGACACTTTTATCATAAATCAAATTGATGTATGCATGGTTTGTTGAAATATTTGAATATTCCTTGGAAATACTATCTGGCCTAACTTAACATAGATTTATAATATTTTGTGTCATCTATCACAGCAAATCCTTTCACTTCACAATTCTTTAGCCGTGTCTGGGCTATTATTAGACATTTGCTTGTCCATATGAATTTAGATACATTCTGTCAATTTCCATAAGAGACCCATCGATATTTTTATTGTAATTACATTGAACGAACAAATCAATGGGGAAGAACTGCCACCATTAAATACTTTTGTATGCATGATATATCTCTCAGTTATTTAGAATCTTTTTAAAAGCCATTCCTTAATAGCATTTTATAGTATTTTTATTTAGAAGTCTCGTACTTCTATTAGCTTTATTAGAGCTAATGATAGGAATTCTATTATTAAGGACATTTTTTTTTTTATGAAGGACATTTTAAATGGCCTGATTGACATAAGAACATGTTTAATGATGGTGTCATTATCTGGAAGTCTCTTTATTAAGAAATAAAAATAAAAATGAGACTTGATAGTTCACACCAAGCCACATTGGTGGATGTAATTAATGAAATATTAAGGAAAGCATTTTTCATAAATTGCTAAGGACCAACTTGCAGAACATAATGTAGAGCCAAATTTTATTTATTGCTTATTGAGAATGGAAAAAAAAGATTTGTAAAGCCACCTATCAAATAGTAAAATAGAGTAATAATAAGCCACAATTTTTGGAACAGAGACTAATTTATATGGATTAATCTCCAGCGAAAGTTTTTGTACTTTCGCCCCAAGCCCTCAGCTCTCTATCACTATGTCTTTCCTCACTTTGAAATGAAGTGAATTTCATGTTTACAACAGCAGACAGCATCTGAAGTTATCCCTTCTTTGTACTCAGTCTTGTTGGATTATGGGGGAAATCAGTTTTTAAATAATTTTATCTCCTCTCAGTCAAATGATTTCTCATTTAACTAGTAATATCTATTTGTCCTTTGTGTAAACAGTGACTTCCTTTCTGGTTAAAAATTATTCAGAAAACATTGTATGCTTATACCTATAGGCTATGCTCTGTCAAAATAAATTTATTAGTTCTATAGAAAGACTACAAAACACATGAATAAAGAAAAAATATATAAATCCCTCCACTAAAATAGTTATAGTTTTGTAGGAGATATGACAACATTGAATAATCCCAGAATTGCAAAATAAAACAATACTCTTTAATCAGCCACTATTGAGCATCTCACGTGCCTAGTCATCAGAAATTTCATATAAGTTCTGAGACTAAAAACTAAAAACCACTAGCTTTTTAAAAATTTCTTCTAGAAAGTCCTTTTTGGATTGTTTGTTTATAAAATCATACTCTATGATAACATTGGTAGTTTTCTATAGCCAAATAACTAATTACAGACACATAGTCAAGAAGTTTTAGACAAGGCTGCCAACTTCCTTTAGATACTATTATCTGTTTCTACACTAGCTACTCTGAAGCCTCGCTGCTACAATCTCTAATATCATGGTAAATTCAGGCCTTTTATGTGATCAAGGCCTTAGAATTTATGGTGAACATAAATTTGAAGAAAATTCTACATAAATAGTAGATCGCTATGATGTTGAAATTCATGGGGAATGAAGTAAATTGAGCTTGTAAATTTTTTAAATAAATGTTTAATGGATGCCTACTTTATAACAGGAATTTTGTTAAATTGTCAGAGATGAATATATTATTGTTCCTAAACTGCAATAAACAGAAGACAAAGGATCCATATGTATAGCAATTATAAACATGTGAAAAATGTGAGCTTAATATATAGAGGAAGAAATAATGAAGTAGAGTACTAACATATGCCTGGATCAATTAAGTTTGACTTAGTAATAGAAAGGTAAGATTGACTGAATGAAGATATTGACTAGTAAACTGTGAAGTCTGGGTTTAGTTCTTTGTGACCTATAGCCACAATAAATTCGAATAAGGTAATGCCATTATTAAGGATATAATGTAAAATCTTTCTTCCTCTTTTTTTCTAAGGAATCTTTTTATATTCTTTTGTTTTTTGACATATAAATGATATACAGAAAACCTGGGCATATTTAATGTATTCAATTGGACGAGTCTCGAGATAGGTAGATATCCACCAATCTATAACTACAAACAAGGTAATTAGCATATACCTATAACTTCCAAAGTTTTCTCTCCTCCTTTTATTTACTCTTTTTTGTTTTCTGTGTGGTAAGAACACTTCCTAAAAATTTTTTAAGTGTACAACACTGAATTGTCAGTTGTGGGCACTGTTTTACCATAGATTTCTAGCACTTGTTTGTCTTGCATAATTGAAACTTTATAGTCATTGAACCTGAACCCACTGAACAATTCCCATTTCCTGTTCCAGGTGGAAACCACCATTTTATTATATTTTTCTACAAATTTAACTATCTCAGTTACCTCATATGAGTGGAATCGTAAGAGATTTGTCCTTCTATAACTGACTTTTTTCAGTTAATATAAGATCTTCTAAGTTCATCCAAGTTGTTGCAAATGACAGGAATTCTTTCTTTTTAAGGTGTGAATAATGTTCCATTTTATGTACATATCACATTTTTATCTACTTATCAATTAATGGACATTTAGATTTTCTCCATATCTTGGCAATTGTGAACAATGCTGCAACGAACATGGAGTGCCCATATCTCTTCAAGACTTGATTTAAATTATTTTGGATATTTATCAAGAAGTGGAAATGCTGAATCATATGATAGTTCTTTTTTTCTTTCTTTGGGGGGATTCTCCATACTGTTGTCAATAGCAGCTGCACCATTTTACATTCTCATTAAAAGTGTAGAATTGTTCCAATTTCTCCACATCCTTACCAACTATTGTTGTCTTTTTTTTTAAAAAAAATAACCATCCTAACTGGTGTGAGGTGATATCTCATTGTGGTTTGATTAAAGGTGTATCTCACTTAGTTTTGATTTTGAATTTGATGATTAGTGATGTTGGGCATCTTTTCATATACCTGTTGGCCATTTGTATATTTTTAGAGAAACATTTATTTAAACTCTTAGCCCATTCTATGATTTTTGTTTGTTTATTTGCTTTTTGTTATTGAATTGTAGAAGTTCTTTATATATTTTGTACATTAGCTCCTTAACAGATTTATGGTTTGCAAATATTCTCCCCCATTCTAGAAGTTGCTTTTATATTCTTTTGGTTATTTTCTTTGCTTTGCAGAAGCTTTGTAGTTTGATGTAGTTACATTTCTCTATTTTTGCCTTTGTTGAGTGTACTTTTGGTGTCATATTCAAGAAATCACTGCCAAAGCCAATGTCAAGAAGTTTTTCCCTAATATTATTCTCTAGAGATTCTACAATCTCACATCTTATGTTTAAGTCATTAATACCTTTTAAATTATTTTGTTGTATGCTGCAATATAATGGGTCTAGTTTCATCCTTTTCTATGTGGCTATCCAGTTTTTCCAGCATCATTTGTTAAAGACTATTTTTTCCCTATTGCATATTTTTGGAATTTTTGTTGAAGACCAGTTGACACTTTATGCATGGGTTTATTTTTAGAGTTTGTATTTTGTTGCATTAGACTAAATGACTCATTATATTAGCACCAAACTATTTCAATTACTGTAGTTTTGTAATATTTTTTGAAAACAGAAAATTTCCATAACAATTTTATTATAGCCTAACAAATTTATCCCTGGGCCCCTCAAAGCAATTTTTATTTATGTCTTTACTATTGCCATATTATTGAGAGGAGTAAAGTTTACCGGCAAAACTCCAGAGTCTTTCAGATCTAAATATAATTTTATAGTTCCTAACTATGCAAAGTTGATATCTCATTGTGATTTTGATTTGTATTTCCCTGGTGGCAAGTGATGCAGAGCATTTTCTCATGAGCTTGTTGGCCATGTGTATGTCTTCTTTGGTGAAATTTCTGTTTATGTCTTTTTCCCATTTCATGATTGGGTTGTTTGTTTCTTGAGTGTTGAGTTTAATAAGTTCTTTATAGATCTTGGATACTAGCCCTTTATCTGATATGTCAGTTGCAAATATCTTCTCCCATTCTGTAGGTTGTCTTTTAGTTTTGTTGAATATTTATTTTGCTGTGCAGAAGCTTTTTATCCTGATAAGTCCTGGTAGTTCATTTTGTTTTTGTTTCCTTTGCCTTCATAGCTGTATCTTGCAAGAAGTTACTGTGGCCAAGTTCAAAATGGGTATTGCCTGTGTTCTCTTCCACAATGAGATACCATAACACCTCATACCAGTGAAAATGGCAAAACTAACAAGACAGGAAACAACAAATGTTGGAGAGGATGTGGAGAAAGGGGAACCCTCTTGCTCTGTTGGTGGGAATGTGAACTGGTACAGCTATTCTGGAAAACAGTGTGAAGGTTCCTCAAAGAGTTAAAAATAGACCTGCCCTACAACCCAGTAATTGCACTACTGGGGATTTACCCCAAAGATACAGATGCAGTGAGACTCTGGGACACCTGCACCCACTATAGCCAAACTGTGGAAGGAGCCTCAATGTCCTTCGACAGATGAGTGGATAAAGAAGATGTGGTCTATATATACAATGGAATATTACTCAGCCATCAGAAAGGACAAATACCCACCATTTGCTTCGATGTGGATGGAACTGGAGGGTATTATACTGAATGAAGTAAGTGAATCAGAGAAGGAAAATCACCATATGGTTTCACTCATACAGGGAATATACGAAATAGTGAAAGGGATGATAAGGGAAAGGAGGAAAATGAGTGGGGAAAAATTAGAGAGGGAGACAGAACATGAGAGACTCCTAACTCTTGGAAACGAACAAAGGGTAGTGGAAGGGGAGGTGGGTGGGGGGATGAGGTGACTGGGTGATGGACACTGAGAAGGGCACTTAATGGGATGAGCATGGTGTTATACTATATGTTGTCAAATTGAACATCAATTTAAAAAAAATGGGAATAAACAAACAAAAAAAAGCTATGCAAAATTGGAGAAGTATTCAGCATCCTTGTGGTCAGTTTTTCAAGAGAAAATTATAAATACTAGTAAATCCTACTCATAGTTTGTTCTTGGATATCCATTCTAATAGACACAGTGACTAGTCAGTTTAGAAAGCTCAAATTGTAGTAAAGGAACTAAATCAACTATGGTACATGTACCAAATAATTTCTCCGATTTTAGGTGACATTTGATTTTTAAAAGTCTTCTTTTTATAAATATAGAATTTGATGATTGGTTATCTGTATTTTCAGATGGTATGGTGGATATTGCTAATATCATACCATTTGCGTTTCATATATTTCAAGCAAAATATTATTTTAAACTTGGCACACGGTCTTCCAGAATAAAGACTCCATTTGCCACCTCTCTTGAAGGTAGTTGTTGTCATGGAATAACTTCTGGGCCAGGAAATTTGAAAAGAAGTCAGAAAGCATCTATTCAAATTTCAGTCATGCCTTTCAAACATAGGAATCTCCCATTCCTTCCACTTCTCTCTAGAGTTTCATATATCCCACATTGGCCCTAGAAGATAAAGTGACATATGCCTATGGATTGCCTTACGGTTCTGACATAATCATTAGTAACATCCACAGTTCCTGTCTCTTAAGAATTAAATAACTTCTGTATTTTTATTTAATTAATATATTTCTGTCTTGTTTTTTCACCTGGAATCTAGTAGAAAACAGTAGTTAAAAGCATAAACTGAGGGATGCCTGGTGACTCAGCAGTTGAGCATCTGACTTTGACTCAGAGCATGGTCCCGGAGTCACGGGATCAAGTCCCACATCTGGCTCCTTGTGTGGAGCCTGCTTCTCCCTCTGCCTGTGTCTCTGCCTCTTTTTCTCTCTGTCATGAATAAATAAATAAAATCTTAAAAAAAAAAAAAAGCATAAACTGAGTTCGAATATGACTTTCACCACTTACTAGCCTGTGGTCATGGGCAACACAGTCAATTTCTCTGCTGCAGTTTTATTTCTATAACCTAAGAACAATACTACCCTCCCTACTTCACAGGGTTGTTGTGAGGATTATGTAAAATGTTTCATATAAAGAATGGTACCTGTCACATAGAAATTCCTTTATAGCATTTGCTATCCTCATCATCAGTCATCATCATCAAATTCCTTGATCATATTGTTATATAGATGTTAAATAAATATCTACAGATTGGATTATTTAGTATTTTTGGTCAATAATATGGCCAAAACTGACTAAAAATATATGTCATTTTGGGGTATTATTTTGTATCTTAACTCTACATTGCACTACAGTTTGGATTTAATAGTCAAATAACAGCCATCTAAGTTATCTTCCACCAGCCCTCCAAATAATTTGATAGCATGTAAATTCCTATACTAATTCTTGTTCTGCTTAAACTTTCTTGAGTATTTCTGTTTTCTGCAATGAAATTGATGGACTAACACGTGTAACTCAGCCGCAGTCTAAAAATCAGAATATAGTTATGAGTTATTAGCAATCCCAAATGCTCCTCTGCCCTCTCTTTTGTAAGATGCAAAGCCTGGAATGGCAATTACAATTCTATCACATACATCATCTTAATATTTAAATTATATGTAGGTATTTTCATTTATTCTATTATTCTTTAAAATTCCCTGCCAGAACAATATTTTGACAGATGGAATAATAAAAATAATGGGCATAGGTGAGAAGTGCATTTCATTTCACTTACAGATATTACCTAACTAGTAAATAAATGTTTCCATATTGCTAATTTATACCTCCCTGATTTACCATTTGATACTACGATGTTTTAAAATCTGTAGTCATTGATAAAAATATTTTGAAGTTCTATACTAACAATAGAACTGTTCTTTTAGAACATTTTAAAAAGATTATTATTTTGTATTAGAGAGAATAAGAATTAAGTTTGTATTGAAGTTTTTTTTTTCTTTCACAAAACAATTCTCAATGCAAATTCCATCATTACATACATATTATTTTCAAGAAGTTTCATACACCCTAAATAAAATCTAACAAGCTTACAACCTTAAAAATGTAATCAAGACTTGATTTGAAATATATAAAAATGTATAATTTAAAAATATAAAATTTACTTCTACAGTGAGAGACATAATTTATGTAGTTTTATATTAACTAATATGAGCCTTCAGCAAAAAGTTTTATTAAAATTTATGTTAAAGGGAATTATAATTTATAAATTTTAGGAATAATTTCTAACCAAACGCACACATACACACCCCAGACACACATAAGGAAAAACTATCATGAGGAGGACCCTGAATAACTCTCTTACTCTTACAGTATGTCATACAGGGTTGAAATAATTGTGAACTATGAACTGTGTTTACTCAAACTCTACATGTTTGTGAAGCAGTATCGGTTAGAACTACAGTGCCTGAAATTATTATTCCACGTTCAACACTGCTATAGACTAACTGTTTGCATCCCTCACTCCTGTCAAATTCGTATGTTGCTGCCTTACCCTCCATGTGATGGTACTAGCAGTTCCATCTTTGGAGAAGTGATTAGGTCGTGAGGGTGGAGCCATGAATGAGATTAGAGTTCTTATAGAGGAAACTTCAGAGAGTTTCCTCGCCCCTTTCTGCCACATGGGGGCACAGGAAGACAGTTGTCTATGAACCAGGAAGTGGGCCCTCACCAAATCTTTTGGTGCCTTGATATTGAATTTCCCAGTCTCCAAAGCTGAGAATTAAATCTCTAGTGTTAAAAGCCACTCAGTCTATGGTAGTTTTTTATAGCAATCTGATCCAAGACAAACACTACCTATGTGATTTTGGACAAATTACTTTTAATCTCTCTGTGCCTCATTTTTTCCATCTTTAAATAGGAATAATAATAATATCAACTTATGTAGTAATTATAAAAATAAATTATACATTAATGTTCATAAATAGTAGCCATTCTATTTGTTTTTCATTGTCCATCTATCCTGTCTAAAAGGCCTTCCTAGATTACCTCAGCTCACACTAATTTCCCTTTTATGGCAATAATATGTACTTATATTAAATATATATCACCTGGTATTTTAACTCAACTCCCCTGTATGATTGATATGAAGGCAGAGACCTAATAAGGTATAAACTTCATACCACATACATGTGCATTTCTTATCTTTGGCTCAATATATAAAAGATCTCAGTATTTCATTGCTTTTCTTGGATAATATCAAAGTAACCAAAATTCTATGAAGGCTAAATTTACCCTGGAAAAATCTCTGAGTACTTGTCAGAAAACTATACTATGAGGTAAAATGGTGATAAGTAATATTGTCCCTATATTTGCATCTTTAGTATAGTGACATTTATGGAAAAGCCAATCCCTTCACTCCTCTACTCTTTAAATAATAAATGTGGAGTGGTATAAGTGAATTATGTTGTATAAGAAATTAAGTATTATTGGTTCATTATTAATCAATGAAACACTTATTTGACTTTTGTACTTATATTTTAACTGAATGCAAAATATAAAAAGAAATTGCATATACAATAATGAAATGTGTACTTTAATTGAAAATGGGAAGAAATAAGGAACTTTCATTATGCTGTAGAATAATTGCTTCATTCTCCAGCATTTTTTCCAATCCATAAATTGTTTAACTAAATCAACTAAAGTTTAATACCACATTGAGTTCTTATTTGTGTGTAAGAGCTATTGCTTACCTTTTGTGATTTATTTTCCCTTCCTGTGGCATTACTGCAGGGAAAAGGTTATCTAGATCTAAATATAATAACTATTTTTATAGTTAATACCCATACATTGCTCAGGTCATGAACAAAAATAGGTTTCCATACATTGGCCTTAATAAAATTTCAAGGTAGTGTTATGAACCACCAACCATTAACTTCTCATCTTTTGCAAAGTCAATAGAGTGGACTATATTTTAGATCACACAGAAGTGATATTGGAGTGAGAGATATGGAACATTGGAAAATACATTTGCATTTGCAGAACATAACTATGAAGTGAAGCTTTTGTACTTTAACCATATGAAAATCAGTTTTATAATAAGCCACATACATAAAATGGTATGTTGGAGATGTTTCTCTCGGACCAAAGGCAAGTATTGATGAAAACAAAAATTTTAAATATTATACAATATTTAATGATCAAATTACAAAAAGTGTAAAATCATTAATGTTATTGAGGGTCATCTCACTGTGAGTTGATAAGTCATTTACACAAAAGCTCTGGAGAAAATGCATTCCTAGGACAATCAGATGCTGCTTGATGGAAAAAAAAAAATGCCCATAACCTGCATGACCCGATTTGAAATGTTATATATGGCATGCTAATGTCTTATAACATATGTATCACCAATTCTCACTATTAAAAAAGGAAAAAAAAATAGGAATACATTAATAGTATACCTTGCCATTTCTATAGTTAAGAATAGCACGAAATTGGTTGACAAACCACTTCTCTGTTATTTTCTTTCTGATTTTTTTGAAAATCCTAATATAGTAACATTACTGTAATGAACCTCACTTCGATGAAACAATGAAAAATAATTTGCATCTTAAGTGGTCCTGACATACATGACTTCTTCCCATGTAAATTGCTATAGATAAGAGTACTCATTTTCATTGCAAATCCTTTCAAGCATATGCTTAGGAATAAAACAAAACAACTTTGTGTAAATTGTATTTTATAAGAAAGGATGTAGAACAGGGTATGAATGTATGTAATTTAATGGAAATGCTATCACTAATGGCATAGATTGCCAAATGCAGTTCACTAGTCTCCAGAAGTTGTGTTTACTGCCTTTTTCCAAAGTAACTTAATGGATTTTTAAAACCGTGTCTTCAGTTACATTGCTCTTGTTAAATGGAAAGTTTAATTTTAAGCTTCTCCTGATTCCATTTAGTGGAAAATCTCTTTGTATAATTATACAGCTTTTTTATTGAAAATATCTTTTGCAAAACTTTGTTATGTCAGTTTCTCTGTCTTTGGAGTTGATGGAGGAATTTTAAAAAATGAAAAGTCATGTTTTGACCTTAAGGCTTCCACCTTATTTAGGTACATTACTAGAATTACCTCTGTTAAACAGCTCCAGACTTCTCAGACTGCATAAGATTTAATTAAGGAAAGAGACTGGCATTGTAACATAAGGAATTTTTATAAACATGTCTCGAAATAATGCTTCCATATATTTTTATTTATCCAATAAGTATTTATTGAGTGCCTGCTATCTATTAAGCAAAAGACCAGGAATTGAAATAATATAGATAACGATAGGTTGTTCTCATAGACTATTTTGTGTTGCATGATTTGAGAAATTTTGCATATAGAAGTTATAACTTTATTTTCTGAGTTCCAGTAATTTTTTATTATAAATTACTTATCCCTTACAAAACAATGAAAAATCAAAAGTAATGTATGTCAATAAATATAAATGTGTCTGATTCAAAACTGTATACACTATCTCTCATATAAAATCAATTACAATGACAGAAATGAATAAAAATGAGAACTATATAAATTGAACACACAACCAGGGAGACAACTGAATGTGAGTCATCTGCTGTTGACATTTTTTTTTCATTAACATAGAAAAAATAATGGAGACTTTTAGAGAGAGAATGGAGGTGTGGTAATTAAAAGAAAATTTTGAGAAAACCATGATTACAAAAAGGGAGAAGAGATTATGACCTAGAAGTAAAAAATCTGCCCAGAAAAGCCCCTATATGATTTTTTTTCCCCTTGAATGGACCTTGACTCCGAAATGTTAAGTGTGCTAACTGGTAGATGTGAACTAATGAGTCTCAAGGAACAGGGATTAATGCAGGGTTTGTAAATGGAACAATTGGAACTGCTCACTACCCACTCAAACTTAACCATCAGTTCTTTTTTTTTTTTAACCATCAGTTCTAAGAGCAACAAGTATCAACTCCCCAAAACCAATCCCCTCAAAAGAAAAATCACAGATTTTCCAGGAGAACTAGGGCTTCTAATGTGGACCTGATGTGCTACACCAAGGTATCTGTGTTTGCTCCTTGAGTTAAATATGCAAATATCAGTTTCCTTTTCTATCACTCTCAAATGAAGATTTACCTGTCAAGAAACCTAACCCACAGATAGAGTTCATAGTCAGTTTTATGTTGCATTATTTTAAGTATAAAGGCTAAAGAGTGGCCACTGAACTTTTGTAAAAGCTTAAAGATTATGCTGAACAGTTGCCAAAACATTACTTCAGACGGAACAGAAGTTAATTCAGAATTGAGAAGAAAACCTTTAAGAATAATGCTAATTGTTAAGTGTGGAAAAATTTGGGAAAATATTGCATTTATTACCACTCACCACCAAAATAAAAAAAAAATAAGAGCTAAAAGTAAATCCCACTAGGACTATTATAGGGAATGAGGACAGATGGAGGGGACAGAGACAGTATTCATCTAAGTCTCATCTGTACTACTTAATTTTATTCACATGCACATATTAACTTGATTTATGATTAATTAAATTAATTAGATTTAAAAGTGATGAGTTAATTATTATCTCTTTAATCTACTATAGCATAAGCTTCACAAAAGGAAGAATCACATAAAATCTATTCATCACCTCATTTCTAGTTTTTAAAGTATCTTGTTTTTAATAAGTACTGAAGAAATATTGGATAAGTTACACACAAAACACTTCATTAAATACTCAAGAGGGTACAAAGAACCAACCAGCCATAGTTCCTGCCAGAAATTTTCTCAAGTTTATGACATAATAATTTCTCTTTCAAAACTTCTGAGATAAGGACCTAAATTTTATGTTCTTTTCATAGTAAGATATTTTGTGTTTTTTCTAAAAAGCAATTCATTTCTACTAGGAGTTCATTTTTTTTTGGATTTTATTTATTCATTAATGAAATACGCACAGAAAAAGGCAGAGACAAAGCCAGAGGGAGAAGCAGGTTCCTGGAGGGGAGCCTGATGTGGTACTCAATATCGGGCTCCTGGACCATGCCCTGAGCCGAAGGCAGATGCTCAACTACTGAGCCACCCACGTGTCCCTAGGAGTTCAAATTTATCAGTGAGAAATTAATATATATTACTTTTCATTGTTTCCATGATTGTTATTTTCCATCTCTCTCTCTCTCTCTTAATTGCAAGAGTTAAAATATGCAATTTTAGTTAAGAGAATTTTGCTGATTCTACTTATGGCCAATAATGTCTTTCACTCCACATCTTAACTTCTTTATTTTTAAATAAAAATGTATATAATTAAGGAATATAGCATGATGTTTTGATATACATATATATTGTAAAATGATTACTATAGTCATATCAATTAACATCTCTTCTCCTGACATGGGTATCATTTTTTGTGTGTATAATGACAAAACTAGAAATCTACTGTCTTAGCAAATTTTCAGTATTGAATAAAGTATCATTAACTAACATCATGCTGTACATTAGATCTCCAGATTTACTCATCCTGCATAATTTCACCTCATAAAGGTCTCTTTTGGGTAAGAGTAGTTCTTTATATCAATGTAGATAGATATCAATGTTTTTATTGCTTGTAGTGTGTAGTGTACTAAGAGAGCTGTGCTATCCTAAAAACCATGACAATATTTTGCTTTATTCTAGAAACTTCATTGTATTACCATCTCATCTAACAATACAATCTATTTGGCATTTAATATTCTTTATATGGTGTTAATCATCTTTTTTTTTTTTTGCATGTAGGGCATAAAAGATTTATTTTTTTAAATTAATTTTTATTGGTGTTCAATTTACCAACATACAGAAAAACACCCAGTGCTCATCCCGTCAAGTGCCCCCCTCAGTGCCCGTCACCCATTCCCCTCCAACACCCGCCCTCCTCCCCTTCCACCACCCCTAATTCGTTTCCCCGAGTTAGGAGTCTTTATGTTCTGTCTCCCTTCCTGATATTTCCCAACATTTCTTTTCCCTTCCTTTATATTCCCTTTCACTATTATTTATATTCCCCAAATGAATGAGAACATACACTGTTTGTCCTTCTCCGACTGATTTATTTCACTGAGCATAATACCCTCCAGTTCCATCCACGTTGAAGCAAATGGTGGGTATTTCTCATTTCTAATGGCTGAGTAATATTCCATTGTATACATAAACCACATCTTCTTTATCCATCATCTTTCGATGGACACCGAGGCTCCTTCCACAGTTTGGCTATTGTGGCCATTGCTGATAGAAACATCGGGGTGCAGGTGTCTTTAAGGTTTATTTTTTTCCTCATATGAGCCTGTATCTTTTATTGAAAAGACTATATTTTATCAATTTCCTTAAAATGATGACTTTGTCATAAATCATATGACTACAGATCTGTTTCTGAAAGTTATATTGCAATTGACTATTGATCAAACGGTCAGAACTTGTGCATTGTCATACTGATTTGATTATTGTAGATTTAAGATAAATCTTAAGGGACACCTTGGTGGCTCACCAGTTGAGCATTTCCCTTCAGCTCAGGGCGTGATCCTGGGGTCCTCGGATGAGTCCCACATTAGGTTCCCTGCTTCTCTCTGCCTATGCCTCTCTCTCTGTGTCTCTCATGAATAAATAAACAAAATCATAAAATAAAATTAAAATTAAATAAAATAAATCTTGAAATCTAGTAGTTTAAGTCTTCCAGTTTTGTTTTTTTTCAAGGTTATCCTAGGAAATCATAGCATTTTCTATTTTCACATAAATTTTGGAATAAGCTTGTCAATGTTCACAATAAATGTGATTTTGAGTGAGATTACCTTGAATCCACAGATTTACTTAGAGTATCTATACTTTTCCTATGTATTTGGTCTTTTTTTAAAGATTTTATTTATTTATTCATGAGAGACACACACACAGAGAGAGAGAGAGAGGCAGAGACACAGGCAGAGAGAGAAGCAGGCTCCATATAGGGAGCCCGATGTGGGACTCAATCCTGGGACTCAAGGATAACGCCCTGGGCCAAAGGCACTCAACCGCTGAGCCACTCAGGCTTCCTCATATTTGGTCTTTGTATATATAAACATACCCACATATATGTTGCTATAATATACTTTTTCTTCATTTTCTACAGCCATTTATACAAATATAATTGATTTTTTAGTTTAATCTGACTTACATCAATTTATTAAATTTACTTATCAATTCTTATATTTTTATCAGTATATCCCACCAAATTCTTCCAAGAATACAATCATGTTGTCTATGCATATCAGGAGACATATTTCATGCTTTACAATCATATTCATTATGTTCTTTTCTGCCTTTTATTATCCTGATTTGACTCTCCAGAAAAGAAAAATGATAATGGTATATATCCTGTTTGTTCTCAGTCTCAGGTTAAAGAGTTTTTTTAATGTTCTATTTTGAAATTTTCCAAATAACAAGGAATTGAAAAAATTATATATAAAAACCTACACAGTACCACATAAACCATACAATTAACACTTTAATACATTTGCATATAATGTATACAGCTCTGCATCTCTCTGTTCATCCAATGCATCTTATTTGTATTGCATTTCAAGGTGAGCTGCAGATCAGTAAACTTTAACCCTAAGCATGCCAGCATACATGTCATTAAAGCAGAATTAAATATTTTCCTGATTGTTTTGAAGTAAAATTTACTTGTACATGGAAATGCACAAGTTCACCACCAGGTCAGTGTTGACAAGTGCATACATCTATGTAACAAATATCCATCAAAATATAAGTCAAAACCAACATTTCCTAAAATTTCCTCACATCCCTTTCCTGTCAATTAGTGCCCTCATTTTCACTCTTTCTCCATAGGCAAATACTCTTCTGATTTTTTTTTTGCTAGATATTGGTTTTGCCCTTCCAACAAGTTTATATAATAAGATAAACTGTGTGTACTCTGTTCCTCTTTCACTCACCATATGGTTTGAGATTATATGGTGTTGTATGTTTCCGTACTTCAAAGGTTTTTTTAATGAATGGTAGTCCATTGTATAAATATACCAAACTTTACCCATTTTGCTTTTGGTGAACACCTGATGTGGTTCTATGTTTGGTTATCATGAAGAAAGCTTTTATGAATATTGTTGTACAAATAATTTTATGGACATATGTTTTATTTATCTTTGGTAAATAAGTAGGTTTGGAGTTACGGGACTAATAGGTACGTGTATGTTAATGTATGCAGAACTTTTTTTATAGAATAAATGTATGATTTTACACTCCCATGAAAAATTTTTGACAGTTCCAATTGCTCTCCATCCTTGACAAAATATAATATTGGCAATCTTTTAGGTTTAGTTATTCTGGGGAATATGTAGTGGTATTTTTACTATGTTCCATTTCTCTAATGATTAACCAAATTAAACACATTTTCCATATAGTTATTATCCAATGTGAAGTAACATCTTTTGTGAAGTATCTATTTAAGTCTTTACTCATTTTTTATTAGCCTGTGCATATTTTTACTGTTAAATTTGAGTTCTTTATATATCCTGGATAGTGGTCCTTTGTCAGATACATGTTTTGTGAATGTTTCCCTAGTATCTTACCTATTCATTTATTTTTAAAGTGTTCTTTTCTTTTTTTTTTTTTTTTAATGACCAGAAGCTTTTCTGTTCCCCTTGCCTTGCCATTGGTATGCTATCTTTTAAGTATGATATCTACTTTACCATTTTGGTGGTAATTGCTTAATGTTTCCTTTCTGTGAATAGTGATTCAGGTGCTCTGTTAATCAATCTTGACCGATGTCTATCAATTTTATTTGTCACTCTAAACAATTTTTGATTTTTCTCATTTCTTCTTTGTTATTTTTATTTCTCAATGTTTTGAAGTATATACTTCTTAATTACCTTTCATATAACTTGATTGGGTTTAATACTTTCCTTTTTTCTCTCGATTCTATATAGTGGATTATCAGCTAACATAGAAGTGATGGTATATATTTCTCTGTAAGCAGTTTTAGTTTCATACTATAAAATGTGCAATGTTTTACTTTTGTTATCATTCACTTTAAAATATTTGCTTTTTTAAAGATTTTATTTATTTACTCATAAGAGACATACAGAGAGAGAGAGAGAGAGGCAGAGACACAGGCAGAGGGAGAAGCGGGCTCCATGCAGGGAGCCTGACGCGGGACTCGATCCTGCGTCTCCAGAACCAGGTCCTGGGCTAAAGGCAGCACTAAACCTCTGAGCCACCCGGGCTGCCCACTTTAAAATATTTTCATGATTATTATTTTATTTATTCTTTTTTTCTATCATTTACTTGGAAGTTTATAAATGTCCAAATATTTGGGCATTTCATAGTTACACTTTGTTTTTACTCTCTATTTCTTTAAATTTCTAGTTCAGTTCTAGTCAGAAAAAAGATTTGAATGATTTCTATCCTCTGAAATTGTTAAGTGTTTCTTTAAGTCAAAGCGTAAAATCAATTTTGATACAGGTTCCATGTGTAATTGAGGAGGTATGAACTCTGTCAGTGTTGGGTGTAGACTTAGGTCAGTTATGTCAGAACTGTTATCTTTGTTTTATAAACTTTAATTCTTGCACAAAGAAAAATTTTTAACCTTCCCAACATTTTAAATTCTCATTGACCTAATATTTAGTGAAGTATGCCTAAAAGCAGTATTTAGTAGTGGTTTTGTAATTTGTTATCAATTGGTTTAAAATTAACAATTTTTGCCTTTGAATAATTATTGGCTCTGTTTATATTTAATATAATTACTGATAAATTATTGGTCTATATCTGATTTTTTTTGGCCAACACAATGACTCATTTAAAATATTTTTTTCACCATATCATTATTTTTAATGTCCAACATTTATAATATGAGGACCAGGGCTTTCTCGTCAACTCAAGTTTATAAATTTTAGATTGGCTTGTGAGGCCAATAGGGATACTTCTTCTTGTCTAATTTGGTTTCTGGGAGGACTTCATTCAGGTCTTCAACGGTCATCTGATCAAATGGAATTATGTTCTTCATCTTCTCCAGTTCTTTTTCATATTCTTCAATCCTGGCCTTGGGGGGGACAAAAACTCAGCACAGCTTTTCACATCTTCTTTTTCCTCAGCATCCACCCGGACAGTGTATTTATCCTCTGGCACAGGAAACTTCAGGGCATTAAACTTCTTCTCAAAGTCATCTACCAAGCCAGCCTTTGCCACATTGGCCTTGTAGTAGGCCTAGTCAATAGCAGGTGGTTTCTCAGGAAGAGTAGCCAACTTGGAGGTAAACGTCTCATTCCAGGATTTCAGGGAGTTGGCAATGGCCTTCTGGTTTCAGGGTATGATCTCCCCAAAAGCTACCCAGTCAATGGTTTTTAGAGCAAGTTTTCACCCAGCCATCTTGAGATCCTTCACCGACCCCAGCAGCCCACAGTCCTCATTTAAAATATTTAAACAATATTTTACCCAGGTTCTTTTTACTCATGAGTGGATGAAAATTTCTATTTTGCTATGTAGCCAAACCAACAACCACTTCCTATTGGTCTCCTTATGATTGCTATTATTTTAAATAAGAGACATTTGGAGGTATTTTTTGACAAATAATATGTAAAAATATGTCACAAAAGTTAGCTGGGAATGCAGGAATCTTCAAATCATGTGTGGAGTCCTAATCATTTCTAATAGGGTCTTAATCATCTTTTCTATTCAATCATTCCAATGAGCTTTTCTTCATAACCCCCATGTTTTTTGAGTGTGGAGGAAACTAGCTTAACTCACAATTAAAGTGGGTAAACTATTGTGTGTGTGTGTGTGTGTGTGTGCATGTATGTCTGTGAAATAATTGAACAATTATGTATTCCCCTTCAGCTACCTATAATTAATTGTCAGCTCAAAAGCTAGTTACCATCTCATCTACCTACACTCTACCCCTGTACTCATTGGCATTCTGCTACCTCCATAGTTGTTTAGTCTCTCTTCCCATACTATATTGTATTGTGGCATGAAACCTAGGGGCACTTCTGTTGTTGATACTTATTCCTAGGTTATGGATTCAAGTAACACGTTGGACAGCCATGGGGTCATGAAACATACTTTCAGAAAACTCTTTGTGATGTCAAAGATCTATTAATATGCATGTGTTCTCTGAACTGTCCCTTCATTGGGTCTGCTTTTCATGTATTTGGCAGTTCTTCTTTGAAGTTTGTGACTTGAACTGTAAAAATATTATTTCTTCTTTTTGATTGGTTTCAGGAAAAAAATGAGGTAAAGATACTTTTACTCATCTTTTTTCCACAGAAAAATCATGAACAATTTTAACTGATGCAACTACATTTTCTCCATGCCTAATTAAAGAGGTAGGTTAACTTCTGTTTTGGGAAGGAAAAAGAGAAAAGACAGAGATGCTGCTTTGTCTGGTTATATATATTTTTTCTTTTAGATTGTATCTGTTTATTTAGAAAGAGATAGAAATGGCAGAAGGAGGGGTAGAGGGAGAGAGAAAAGAGAGAATCTCAAGCAGACTCCACAATGCAGAGCTCTATCCCAGGACCCTGACATCATGACCTGAGTGGAAATCAAGAGTCAAATGCTTAACCAATTAAGCCACCCAAGTGCCTTTGGTTATATTATTATGCATCAAAAGGACCTAAAAATATTTCATTGTGAATTTTCACTTAATTATCACTGAAATAGGGAAATACAGATGAAAAAGTTAAACATGAATCAATTTGGCTAATTACTAAAAGTAGGTGGGTTTAAAGTAAGTCAATAGATAAGAAAAGGTAGCATACAGCTGAAAGTTTTCTGCATATTCTAATCCTTTAAAGCATTCCACTCAGTGATGTTATGTGATAAATTCTATAAACAAAGAAAGGGCACCACCATGTTCTTTCAGAGACTGGCAGACAGAGGCTCAGATCAAAATGGCATTAAATTAAAACCCACATGAAAGTTCTCCAAACCAATGACCATGTCAAAATTAAATGGATTTTCACAACCTGAACTAACACAGATGGCACATCTGGCATCTTGAGAAGCTCCATCAATATCACATGTGAGCCATTCCAAATGTTAGGCAACAAGATATACTCATTAAGAGTAACCCAGGGAAAACCAGCCAGAAGTGTATGGGAATTGTCTTTATCAGAGAAAAATCAGGTTGAGGTATACGCAAGGAATCGCAGACATTCATGCAACAGACTTTCTTGGGTATAATTCTTTTCTGGCCACTCTGTTCTTGATTTATTCCAAAGCTCTAACTATTGACATTTTATGTTTATTTGTTTGACTGACTGATCTATTCTCAGAAAGTGGAACACAGTCTTCATTAGAATGGAAGTCATGATACTTTTTTCTTATCTTTCTATCCCAAGTTGCTAATACAGTTCCAACATTTCTACCTTTGTTAACATATTGTGATGTTTATTATTTATTTGTGTGCTATAATAATATCTCTGTAATTTAAGGGTATATATACAGACATTTATTCTAGTGTATGATACATGTATTCCTGAACACTTTGTACAATCGGCAATTAAAATAGCACAGCATGTTGCAGAGCTATGGACAAGCCACTTAAAATATACATAACTTTGCAACCTGATTCCAACTAAGAAAATAACACTACAAATAAATATAAACAGTAAATTATACTTTTAAAAAGATAAAGGGAGTTTCAGGTAAGGAGATATAAGGAAAGATAGAATCTGTGAAGTTAATGAGAAAGCAAAAAAATATCAAAAGATAAGAGATAAAGGAACAATAAGAACTTTCTAAATAGGAGGTATGTGCAAAATGGATTTAAATCTGGCTGGTGCTTTATGTTGGGTAAATAGCCTATTTCACATTCAGCTGCCATTATTGAAGGCAAGCAAGAATAATGGTCCTGTTTCTTGACATGCAGACATTGCCACAGTATCCATATTTTTACATGGTACTAAATTTTATTTTAAGATAGAAGACTAGGAGAAGTATTTTCTCTAAATAGACTAATATAACTTTACATTCATGGGATTATGGCAAAGGGTATAAGAGGAAAAGCCACTGGATGCTGATCAAAAATTAGCTACTGGATGCCACTCAGTATACAGAAATCAAAGCTGTGGGACCACATAGATGATAGAATACATCCTGCAGTGAAATATGCCTCAAGGAAGATCCTAAAAAGAAGCTAAAGAAACCAGTAAGGAGAGGGAAAAAGAAACTGGGACTTGTTAGCAGAATCTCATGACTTAAATTTAAAAAGTGTTACCCACTTATGTTAATTCTAATAAAGTGGATTTTTTTTTATTCTAAATGGTGGGCTATATTATTCTCAACAAATCTTTTAAATATCTTAAACTCCTGGGTTTGATACTACTTAATTGTCCTGACATGCTTCCTTTCTCCATTTCCCCAGTAACAGGCTGGTCACATACCCTTGATCACAGAGGAGGCCATATGATTCAGGCCTGGCCAAGTAGTATTACGGTCCACCCGATTTCATACAAGGAGGCACGCAACATAATTTTGACCAATGCATATTATTTCCTAGGATTGTTTCACTTAACCCAGTGAAGTAAATTCCATTGTTTCTTATGTCACAAAGCTAGGATGTGAATACAAGGCTGCCCCTATAGTGATAAAATCTGTGCAAGAACCTGAGTATAAAAGGAAAGAATTCATCTAGGTAAAGACAAACAAAACTGAGTAACAAATAGATGAGTAAAAGAAAGAGACAGACAGAGAGAGAGATCCTGGCAACACAAGTTCCCTCTTCCTGAAGTCCCAAAGTTGCCCCAGATCCTACAGTTTTTTTCTCTGCCCTATAAACTCTTAGTAGTCTTCCAGTAAATTTTCTTTTTATTCTTAAAATAGTTTAATTTGGGTCAGAAAATGTTCAGAATGATCCCAAGTTAAAGAAACCCATTATTTTCATGCCTGGATTCTGGGCCAGGGGGATGTTACCTGACAATGTTAGTTATGATTCTGGTTCCCCTTTAGGCACAACGAAGCAACAGAACACAACAAAGGATTTAATCAGAAGGGAAAAGTTAAGTTATAAATCTGGACCTCTTAATTGATTTTATATATTTTATATTTAAAATATTTATTGTAAATATATTTTATGTATTTTATATTTATCTTTTTTATATTATATATGTATATATATTATATATATATATATATGCTTGCTGCTCTTTCTCTACATGCTTTTTATTAATCTCAAAGGATGGCAAACAGGATAGGCATTTTTTAAAGTTTCCCAAGTGATTTTTATTTCTCTCATACTCAGCCCCATCACTTCCCCTGAGAAGAACTATATTATAAATGTTTCTTTTTAAAGATTACTTCTGCCTTTTAGTACTTAAACTCTCATAATTTAATTAAGAACTATACTGGTTCAAGACTCAACAAATTTCCCCAAAGAATCTAAAGAAAAAAAAATAACTGAAATAGTAAAATAATATAATTTGAAAATAAATATTTATGGCTTGGTCTAGATTTTTTTTATCACAGGCAGAATAAAATAAGAAATACAAATCTGAAGTGTAGTAGAAAATATTGTTGCAAATTGTTCAAGAAGTAGTGTGACTTAACAGAACCAAAATGTCACACTGCTGTGATATGCAAATGTGGAAATGCAATAAAAATTAAGCGTCTTTTTAAAAAATGTTATAGTATTTTTCCAAAGTACTGCATCCAGAAGGACTCAAGAGCTTAGCTGTAACACCAGCTACGGATGAATGGCTTGGTTTATGTCCGTCAATCAAATCACAGACTTTCAGCTCATTCCAGAGCATTCCTTTTGTTCCATATGGGCTTCCAAATCGCCAGCAAAGGGCAGTTTTTTGTTGTTGTGGTTGCTGCTACAAACAATGGGTTTGAATATCTAGTATCACTGATGGCTGGTTACCATGCATAAAACGGTTTTCTACATGACATTGCTGTTGGCAAAAGACTATTGTTTTATTTTACTGAGTCCCGGATACATATGGTATTATATTTTATCCAAAATTGTGCTGCATCTTAAAATTGCTATTGGCTAGGAAGATTCATGATAGTTGATACTGCCTGAGGATTAAAGAAATTCATCAGTCAATAACCTCACAGAATAGTGTATTGACTTGGATATTTTCCTGAAGGCATTACCAGAGAAGCATAAACCCTCCATGCTTAGATAAAACTACTGAAAGAACATTTGAGAAAGGACCATGGACCCAATTTTTTTTGAAAACCTTCCATAGACATCTGCCAGGCAATCCAGAAGGTGTGGGGATCAAATGATTATCAAATTGCAAAATGGTTGTCAGAGAGTTGGAAGAAAATAACAGATAATAATGCAGCACTCTCTGTAGAACTGCTGGCCCAGAGGAAAATAATGTGTGAAAAAAGAGACATCAATGAATCAGAGTAAATCTTCACTCTGAATAGCCACTTCTGAATGTGAAGAGGTGTCTTATGTATAATCTCATCAAATATTTTGTTTATAATTTCCTTTATATGCATGCATAATAATGATAGCTGATTATATAACACTGAATGTTAACTGATTGGAATTAAAATAAAAACTTAAAAAGCCAAAAAAGAAAAAAGAAACAAATAGAGCAAAGGAAAAAAGAGAGAAAGAGAGGTAAATCAAAAAACAGATTCTTAACCACAGAGAATGAACTGATGGTTACCAGAGGGGAGATGGGTGGAGGGATGGATGAAACAGGTGATGGGGATTAAGGGGTGCACTTGTGATGAGCACCAGGTGTTGTATGGAAGTGTTGAATCATCGTATCAGACACCTGAAACTAATATAACCCTATATGTTAATTAACTGGAAAAACTTGAAAAAGAAAAAAAAAATCAGTTTAACTTTATAAGCATAGATATGATTATAGAAACTTTTAAAATAGGTTTTTATATAGCACTGGCCTTCTAAGTAAGTGCGGGCCATTTTTAGGAACTTTAAGAAAGCATTTATTTTTCCTCTGTTTTCTTGATTTCTTAAATAAAAACATATCCTAATTCGTAAAAAAAAAAAAAAAAAAACTTTAAAAAAGAATAATAGTTGGTAAAAATAAATGTGTAAGTAACCCTAATTAACTTTAAGAAATGTTTATTATAAGAGCCTGTTAACTAGCATGTAAATGTATGTTTTGTACATTTGCAAAAATAAATTTTATCAAAAGTTTACAACATAAAGTAAAAAATGGAAAATATGTATGAATAGCTGCACATAAAGGCATATGCACAAGTTGTAAGCCCTAATACCTAAAAAATGTTCCTATGTGTATTTAAAAATAGTGTTTTATCTGCATTTAATATGAATTTTAAAATGAAATCCGGAAACTCAAAATTTTAAAAAAGCTTATTTCACAAAGCAAAATACCAGTACACAAGAAAATTTTAGGAAAAATCTAGGATTCATGCTCTTAGGAACAAATAATAATTTCAGAATTTTTACTTTTTCTTCTGGAAGGGATTTCCCCCTGGATGTAGAATGTCATTTCCAGATTTATATTTACATTCAAGAATAGAAGGGGGGGGATTGATATTACATAATCTATCGTGATACTGACTAACACTTATCTTGATTAATGTTTAAAATAAAAAGTGAGGGATCCCTGGGTGGCGCAGCGGTTTGGCGCCTGCCTTTGGCCCAGGGCGCGATCCTGGAGACCCGGGATCGAATCCCACGTCAGGCTCCCGGTGCATGGAGCCTGCTTCTCCCTCTGCCTGTGTCTCTGCTTCTCTCTCTATCTCTCTGTGACTATCATAAATAAATAAAAATTTAAAAAAAATTATATAATAATATATCTTTAAAAAAAAAATAAAATAAAAAGTGATTATAATAATTATTAAACCAGAAGAGACTTGCAGGAGGTTATTTTTAATTCAAAGAAAGAGAAATTTTTCCCCGCTATTGAATTTTAAAATATTCTGAACCACTGACAAAGAAAATGGCAATATTCTTAAAAGAAGACTTACTATACCCATTATTTATGTATGTTTCTCAGAATGTAAAGGATAAGAGATTTCAGGAACAAGACTTTGAGAAGGGAATGATGTAGATGTGGAAAAAGGATACTTCCCAACATCTAACACAGAACTCTAGTTCTATTCTCACAGTACAACAGTCTTTATTGGTTCTACTTCAATGGGATAAACTTCTGTAACAGGTTTGGAAAATCTGTGGTAAGATGTAACAGCATCCAGTGAGATTTAATTTTGAAATTTAAATGGTCATATTAGCATTTTCTTTATTCCCCTGTTTCTTTAAAAAAGTCTATCAAAACAAATAAAGCAGCTCTCAAATAAGAAGACTCCACTCTCCACCCATTTATTTTTCATCTTGAATTGTTAGGAATGGTGATACCTAATGCTATTAAATTTTTTTAAGTATTATAGAAAAGAAGGAAAAGGATAACAGAAAAGTATGAAGCTGGTAAGTAGAAGATAATGTATCCTCACTGGTTCATTTCTTAGGGAAAAGGTAAAAGTGGTATAGAAAGAAAGAACACTCCTGAGAACTGTGTGTGTTGTGCTTAAGAGATTTGCTGGACCGTGATAGGATGCAGTACTTCTGAGATAATAAGTACAAGAACGTGTTTTCTGAAGGTAAAAAAAATCAAAGGTTAATGTGGCAATTAATGGGAAGATACCAGATGGAAACTTTTCTACTTAAAAAATAAGACTATCAAACTGCATTCAATAAATATTCCTTGAATAAATGAATGTGTCAATTTATATAAAATTAAATGGAAGAAATGGCATGAAAGAATTTTATCAACCTTCCTCTCTAAATAAAGTACTAAGGAATTTCTTTCAAACAATTCTGACAATTATTTTGCTACTAAACAGTTTTGTAACACAGACAATTTTATTTTAACTCCTTTTACCATGTGTGCACAACTGTAATGCACAACTTTGAAGCATATAGCATTACAACAAAGAAAGGTTTTCCTTATAAAAAAAAAAGATTTTATTTATTTATTTAGGGAGAGAGCATGAGTTGGGGGAAGGGCAGAGGGGTAGGGAGAGAGAGAATCTCTATCCAACCCCCTACTAAGCATGGAGCCCCACTCAGGGCTCAATCCCACAATGCTGAGATGATGACCTGAGCAGAAATCAAGAATTGTATGCTCAACCAACTGAGCCACACAGGCATCTCAAGAAAGTTTTTATTTACTTACTACTAAAAATTAAGTTATGCTAAAAAAAACTTTAACTTATGACCCAAAATGCTATTTAACCTGATGCTACAATCAAGAATCATGTATCCTGGGAATACAAGATAGCTTCATTTTAGAAAATTATTAATATATCATCAAATTAATACACCAAAGGAAAAAAAATAAATACAAGACAATAGATGATAAACTAAAATCAAATTTCAAACTATGCTCAATAAAAATCTTTTTTTATATTAAAAGATATCTTAATCCTCTATTCTGCTATGCCTATCTATTCAAAGCCTCACATAAATAGACAATGAACAATAAAAAATGCAGCTGCCATTAGAAAACAAGCAAAGGCAGACACAGCTTGCAAAATTAGAAATGCAAAGGGATAAAAAAACAGAATAATATTTCTCTCACGTGCTTTTTTGCTATTAAATACAAGGTGAGAAACATGAAATCATCAAAAATATTACAAAAGAAGATGTTAAATTATACCTAGGAATAAGTTTAACCAAGGAAGTAAAAGACCTATACTCTGAAAACTACAGAATATTAATGGAAGAAATCAAAGATGATGCAAAAATATTTCATACTCATGGATTGGAAGGATAATATTGTTAAAATGACCATACTATCAAAAGCAATTGGGTAGCAGATTCAATGCAATCTGCATCAAAGTACTAGTAGTATTTTTCTCAGAACTAGAACATATAATACTAAAATATGTATGGAACCAGAGAAGATTCCAAATAGCCAAAGCAATCTTGGAAAAGAATAACAAAGCCGGAGGTACTATAGCCACAGATTTCAAGGTATATACTACAAAGCTATAGCAACCAAAACCGTACAGTATTGGCACAAAAATAAACATAGACAAAAAGAAAAGATAAAAAACGTAGAAATAAACCCATGCTTATATGATTAGTAAATCTATTACAAAGGAGGTAAGAATATACAATGTAAAGACCGTCTCTTCAGTAAATGGTTTAAATGGACAGCTACATGCAAAAGAGTAAAACTGGATCACTTTTTTATACCATACACAAAAATAAACTCAAAATAGATTAAAGACACAAATGTGAGGCCTGAAACCATAAAACTGCTAGAAGAGAACACAAGCAGTAATCTCTTGGACACTGGCCTTAGCAACATATATATGGTTATGTCTCAGGCACGATAAACAAAAGCAAAAATAAATTGGGACTACACCAAAATAAAAAGCTTTTGTTCACCAAAGGAAAATATGAACAACACCAAAAGGCAACCTACTTATGGGAGAAGATATTTGTAAATGATATACCTTAAAGGGTTAATATCCAAAATATATAAAGAATATATACAACTAAATACTAAGAAAAAATAACCCAGTTAGATATGGGTAAAGGAATTGAACAGACATTTTTCCAAAGAAGACATCCAGATGGCCAACAGACACCTGAAAAGATGCCCCACATCACTAGTCATCAGGGAAATGCAAATCAAAATAACAATAAAGTATCATCTCGCACAGTCAGAATGGCTAGTGCCAAAACAACAAGAAATAACAAGCTCCTGTTAGGATGTGGAGAAAAGGAAACCCTTGTACACTATTAGTGGAAACGTACATTGGTATAACCACTGTAGAAAAGAGTATGGAGGTTCCTCAAAAAGTTAAAAACAGAAATGCTATATGATCCAGCAATTCCACTACTGGGGATTTACTCAACATAATACAAACAAACAAACAAACAAAAAAACTAAAAAAAAAAAAAAAAAAAAAAACAAAAACCATAAATTTGAAAAAAATACATGCATCTTTATATTTCTTGCAGAATTATTTATAATTGCCAATATATGGAAGCAAACTAAGTGTCTATCAATAGATAAATAGACAAAGATGTGAGATATATATAATGGGATATATATATTATATAATATATATATAATGGAATATTACTCATCCATTAGAAAGAATGAGATCTTGTCATTTGCAACAACATGAATGGATCTGGAGGGTATTATGTTAAGTGAAATTAGAGAAAGACAAACACCATATGATTTCACTTATTTATGGAATCTAAGAAACAAAACAAATGAACAAACAAAAAATAAACAGACTCATAAATACAGAGAGAACGGTCTGGTAGTTGCCATAGGGGAGGAGTTGGGCTTAAGGGTAAAATAGGGGAAGGAATTAAATTTCCAGTTATAAAATAAATAAGACCTGGGGATACAAGGTATAGCATTCAGGACTAAAATTTTACTTCCAGGTGGAAGTTGAGCTCTAAATATCTTGTGTGGATACCAGAACAGAGACCGAAGATGAAAGCAAGGGTTAAAAATATTGAGGGGAAGAGTGTTGGAAATACTCAGACTATGCCATGAGGAGCTCAAGGCAAGTTTTCCTCAATTACTGAGAGCAGGTAAACTTCTCGGTGATACTAGTTTCACTTTACAGAGAGATATTTCTCTGTCTCTCCAACCACATTTGCTCAAACTTTAATTTAAATTACCATGTTTCCTAAGCAGTACTTTTAAGGAGTTTTTCTCCAATATGCTTTGCAGTATATTGCCCCCAGGTACTTATTACATGTTAATAGTAACTTTTTTCCATTTGCTCAGTGCTTTGTCTTTCCAAAAACTGAGATTTATATTCTGCTCATTGAAACTTGTTAATCTGTTATTTTGGTTTATCAGTAAAATGCCAGTTGAAGCTCTACATTTTGCCATATGTTGTGTCAGATCTCTGTTCCTATTATAATAGGGGGGTGGGTTTTATACTCAACTTGTTACAAGGAGAAGAGATTTCTTAGAAAGCCAATTACAAAAGAATCCATTACTAAGTAGAAACAGACACATTAAATGTCATTCTATGGTGACCAATAAATATTTTCTGCATGACATTTGAGTTGCAGGAATAGGTTTTTCTACATCAAATCAAGACTGGCTGAGCCTATACTTACCGGTGTTGGCTGGAAATCAATTCTGAGTCATTGTAGAGAGCCCCTTTTTCTCTCTTTCAAAGAAAAGAGAACGTTAAGAATCTTGGGGTAAGTCATCAGGACTTCAGCCCACTGCAGTTACCTTGGAATTGCTTACTTTCCAAAATATATGGTTTATTTGAAGCACATTTTGCGTTCTTGGCATCCTCTCTGCCAGAATCTCCCCCACAGCTCTTATTCTTTTTTATTTTTGTAGTTTAGTTTCCTGTTTTGAGGCAATACCCCATTTGGGGGGGCAATCATGTTCCCAGGGCCTTTCCTGGGAGCAGAACACAGGTGTCCATCCATCTAAAACCTACTATCCCTTGGATCTCAAAAAAATAGAATCATCTAGGACTTCCCTTTTCCTTCAAACACTTATCTTTCCCTTGTGGGACAAACTATCTTCTATTGTGAAGCCAGCTTTTGAAAACAACAACAACAACAACAACAACAACAACAACAAAAACAGAGATGCATTAATCCTCTCCCAGAAGAATAAAGCTCTAACTTGGAAACCTGGGCTGAACCTAAGGTAGCATGCTCTCCTCACATCCTATACAAATGATAACAAAAGACAGTTAGCCTTTTGGTTAACTATCCTTTTAAAAAAATATTTATTTATTCATGAGAGATACAGAGAGGCAGAGACATAGGCAGAGGGAGAAGCAGGCTTCCGGCGGGGAGCCCGAGGTGGGACTGGATCCCAGGGCCCCAGGATCAGGACCTGGGCCAAAGGCAGATGCTCAACCACTAACCCACCCAGGTGCCCCTGGTTAACTACCCTGTTGCACAATTAAACATTATCCTCTGAATCCAGTAGATGAAGTCTTATTCCCCAATATTCTCTCTCCTTCATTGCCCCTCACCTGAATACATCATATCCTGGCAGGTGATCTGCTAAATCTCTCTTGAATCTGTCCAGTTTCTTTCCATATCTCAAGGAATTAACCTAGATCACATATCATCTCTCACCAGGGATGGCAAGGTAATTTACCCATATTCACTCTTCCTTCTTCAGAGAAGGAGATAATTTTAAAATGCAAATCTGACTATGACCATAATACCCACCTTCTCACACACTCCTTGCTTGATCAATTTGAGTGGCTTCTAATTTCTCTAAAAATAAAGTCCAACATTTAAGCCTATAAGACGCTGGTGGGCCCTTCTCCAAGACTCCAACTAATTTTGCACCCAACACCACAGTGCTCTCTGTATTCAGCACTATTGCTATGATTCACTCTCGACTTGGGTCATCATCCTTGGGACTGCTAAATCTCCTCCAGTCCTCTACCCATAACACCCATATATGGCTCCTATATCTACTTTTATTTCTTGAAAGACCACTTATTTCCTATTCCTTCTTTAGCCCTCAGTTCATTTTTTTATTTTTTATTTTTCTTTTTTTAAAATTTTTATTTATTTATGATAGTCACAGAGAGAGAGAGAGAGGCAGAGACAAAGGCAGAGGGGGAGCCCGACTTGGTCTCCAGGATTGCGCCCTGGGCCAAAGGCAGGCGCTAAACTGCTGCGCCACCCAGGGATCCCTAGCCCTCAGTTCAATCAGCACTTCCATAGAAAGCTTTCCTTGACTTTTTTTTTTTTTTCATGATTACATCCTACCCATTAAAACCATCCCTTCACAGATTATCAGAATTAATTTTTAAAAATATTTTAAAAATAGAGTTTCTGTCATTTTGTAGTTGGTGACTAAATACTAGTTAAAAGAAATAATACAACCACATAGAATACATTTGCTATTTAAGTGATTATTTGCAGTTATAGTTGTGATTACTTTTCCCTTCTTATGGGGCTGAAATGTGGAATGGTATAGAGTAAAAAGGAAAACAAGTATTCACACATATATCCTAAGGAATATTATTGTCTTCTCTTGGTAAATCTGAAATAAATATAATTCTAAATATCCTTTATCTTTATACATTAAATATATTCTGGTTTAAAATGAAAAATCAGTATTTGTGGCTTGTGCCTAAAAAAAGTATTGACTAAGTCTTTTTCTACTAAGTAAGGTAAGAATCTATATTATTTAGACTTCTTACTCTTAGAATTAGATGTTGAGAATAAATACAGCAATAAAGAACCAGCTCTTTATTCCCAGATAATGATACTGACAGAATGACCTTATTCTGATTGATTTTTAACTTGAAATAACTTCACTAAAAAATTCAGAATCTTACCTAAAATTGAGCTACTTGTGCTGGTATGCTACAGCTACACTGTTTAAGTTACACTCTGAAACCCTTAACTCAGCGTGGAAAGAAAAGTTGAAGACCACACAACCAAGCCACAGCTTAAAAAGTAAAATTAATAAAGAAGTCATTAGTACTGCTATGTACTACACCAAAGAAGGAGAGTACTTAGCAATACATTCTGTTTTGGAAAACTTAGGTGGGACTACTGAAGTTTGATAATTGTTGATAACCTTCCTCTGTCAACAAAATGAAAACATATATATATATATATATATATATATATTCAATTTCCTTTTTATAAGATTTTATTTATTTATTTATTTATTTATGAGAGACAGAGAGAAAGGCAGAGACATAGGCAGAGGGAGAAGCAGGCTCCCATAGGGAGCCTGCTGTGGGACTGGATCTTAGGACCCGGGATCACGACCTGAGCCAAAGGCAGACACTCAACACTGAGCCACACAGGCGCTCCTCAATTTGCTTTTACAGAGTGTACAATTTGTTTAATTCTTACAGACAATTGAGGATATTAATAATAAGTGACATATTATACAGTGATTAGGTGAGCAGAGTCTAGAGTTAGACAGCCTGGCTTAAAATAAAGGCTATGCATTATTGATAATCATACACTACTATAATTAGGGTAACTACAAACCATTTTACAACAGAATAAAACTAATTTTAAAACAACATGTTTCTGTTGCTTTGGTGAGTACTTGTCTGTAGAAAAGATGAAATTTACAGAATGAACTAAAACTAAATAAATTTTAACTTAATATTAAATTGGCATTTGTTTAAATAGTTTTCCTATATATCTTACTCTTCCATACACAATAGTTAACAAAAACAGTGTTTAAAAAGATGAATTTTGAATTTATAAATATTAGAATAGGAAATATCAAAAGGTTGACAAAAACATAAAAATAACAGGAAAGTATTCCTTATCAAACCCTGTTTTCAAGTTCTGTTGATAAAATTCCTAGCTTGTTTTGATTATTTTTAATGTTATATTTTTCCGCAGTTTTTATTTTGGTAGTTTTTCAGCCCAACAAAAGAAAATGACTGTAAAGTATTAATTTAATTCTTTCTTTCATAAAATGTAAGAAAAAAAGTTTAAAAGAAAAAAACTAGTTTTATATACTTTTGTAGAAATCTTTCCTTTTCCTTGATAATCTTACTTTACTCATTTTTCTTTATTAATCCTCTTTACTAATATTATTTTTCTTTTTTTTTTCACATCACTTTTTCAATTACTTCCTTAATGTTTCTCTAATAGACTAAGTTCTTCAAGGGCAGGGCCATTAGTAACTTAATCAGCTACATACAATGGGTGATAAAAAATTATTTGTTGAATGAATACATATATGATGAATGACTAGTGAGTGATTAATAAATTAACAAGTACATAATCTCTTCTTAGCTTATTTAGTAGCTTATAGTTATTTAATAAATTTTATTGCCAATGACTGGATATTTTAACTGAGAGTGGAAGATGAGTTGGCTATAGAGTAGATTAAATTAGTTGGTCAGGTCTCATTTAATCTTTTTTAAATTTTTTAGACAGTATTTTTTCAATAAAACGTATTCCTTAGCATTTTAATCACATTAAAATTTTACCTTATTTTTTATTTTAAATTCACAATGAATTTATTTTTAAGCGTTCAAATTTAGTAACTTAGACTCATGTTTCAGATCAATTAGTAGGGGATCCCTGGGTGGCTCAGTGGTTTAGCACCTGCCTTTAGCCCAGGGAGCGATCCTGGAGTCCCAGGATCGAGTCCCACGTCGAGCTCCCGGCATGGAGCCTGCTTCTCCCTCCTCCTGTGTCTCTGCCTCTCTCTCTCTCTCTCTCTGTCTATCATAAATAAATAAATCTTAAAAAAAAAAAAAGATCAATTTGTAGCCGGTTGTGAAACAATCTAAAATCTTATGCATTGAAAACCTATATAATTTGCTCGTTATTATATGCTGGAAATTTTACTAGTAATGTATTTTGTTCCTAAAAAAATCTCGTATTTTTTTTTCTAGACAAGAAAAGTATAAACTGGAATGTCAATTTCCTGCATTTCTATATACGTAATAGATGATAAGTAAATATGAATAAGACTCGCAGTATGAATATGACTGTATAAGCTAAGACATTCTCTCTTTTCATAGAAATCTCTAAGTAGAAGAAGAGGAAAGCAAATCTTGAAATCTATTTTCAAAAAAACTAGAAAACACGTCTGTACTATTTGTAAGAGCTGGAGAAAGCAAGTAAGTTCATATAAACACCACCTGGTAAGAAATGTCAAGTGGAGGAAAACAGAGCTGAATATGGGACAGTATTAAAATTCAATATATATCTGAAGCTGTGCATCAAATGCTGAGGAAACAAAAGGGATGAAAACTGAGGCAAATGGGTAATGTCAATAAACTCTTTAACTTAGTTGTAGAAAAACAGAAAAGTCAAAGGAATTAAAAAGAAAAAAATCATTCACGCAATAGCATTTACTAGAAAGTATCTTTGTGGCATTGAAGAAGAAATATTTGAAATTAAGAAAAACAATTATCTTATAACATTATGTAACCATTCCCCACGAGGGGAATATTTTTAGATATCTGGTTTTAAGACACTAACATATGCTTTAACTAGAAAAAAAAAAAAAAAAAAAAGCAGCACAGCACCTAGAAATACATGCAATGAGACACAGAGAAGGAATTAGGGGAAAAAATTATTGTCAAACGAAGAACACTAACTAGACCAACAGTAGCATTAGATAGATAAAAACAGAGAAAAATAAATGTATTAAAATAAAGTGAAATCCTATAGGAAGAAAATCCTTAAGACAAAAACAGAAAAACTCAGGGAAGTAAGAATGAATATGAGAAGGTGATGAAACACAATCAAGAAGAACTCAAGATTATTTTTTAAGTCACAGATATAAAAATAAAAATAGAATATGTATAAAGGTGAAGAGATGCTTCAGAAAAAAAGTAAAGGATGCAAAAGTCACAATTAAGAAAAATAAGTACAATTGAAATATATATATATTTCAATGTAAAAAGCAGTTCACAAATTAGAGAAAAAAGTACATAACAAAGGCAGGCAAGATGTTCCAGCATATGCATATTTGTAATCTTCAAAAAGAAAATCAAAATAATGTTACAGAACAAATATTTAATTGTTTAAATATGAAAAACATTCTAAAAATAAAAGAATAAGTTTTATTCTAAAAATAAAAGAATAAGTTTCTACTATATGCCATACAATTTGATCCATTATTGTCAACACTGAGAAAAATATAAATAGATACTAGATTTCAGAACTAAACAAATTACTTTCTCTAGACAGGTAGGCTAAAAATAACATAAATATGAAAGTAAAATGATGATAGCCTCAAATTTGTCTATAGTAAAATCCAATATCTAAAATCAATCAATAAACATCTTAAAGATATTCAAAGAAAGGATACGTGAAACATTTTAATTCAGAAAAAATGCCTTTTAGGTATCAAAACTGAAGACAAACTTGAACATATAAGATATCAGGGAATGTTATTTCCATGATCTTTATTTGAGGAAAAAGAGAAAAAACTTCAGTTAATGAAAGAATAACTGGGAAATCATAGTAAAACACTAGTAGTGAGCTTTGAATATAATTACTAATAGACCATCAACTGGGGATATGAGTCACAGAAAACAATGTAAAAATAACTTATAATAACAATGTAGAGTGACACAAATAACAAAAATCATACACGGAAAAGGAATAAAAGCTTGGACAAATAATATTACAAAGTATAGTTTAATACAGTATACTACATTACAAAGGTAAAATTTGAAATATATTACTTTTGCCTAAATTCTGGTGGGTATTAAAAAGGACAAGAATGAAGGACTGTGTTAATTATGTAATTATACCCATAGAGATCATTTGGGAACAAAAATTGAAACATAGTAAATAAAGCATGAGCTGTTTTGTTAGAAATGTAAAAATCTGTATTATCAAAAAATATGAAAGGTCGTAACTCATCTAATAAAAGAAAAAAAGTGTTTATAACAATCTGAGAAATATTCATACAAAAGAAAAGAAAAGGATGAATCTTGACAAGGACAAGCTTTGGGGCATTTTTAACTCGCTCTATCCCCACCATTTTCTTCCAACAAACTCCAAGGAATAATTCAAAAGACTTTCAATCAGGTTGAAAATTAGTAGCTTCACAATCACTAAAGGACTTGAAATAGAATAGAATTCTTACAAAGTCCCATTCTCAGAGGACTGCCGTTATTTGTTCTGACAGGAAATTCTGTAGAAAACTCTATTCTCAAAGCTTGTCTATATTAGATTTGGTCCCTCCCTGTTCGGAGAGATCAGATTTTCCCCTAGGGGTACTGGTCAAAAAGTCTCAAGTAAGGGTTTTAAAAAATCCAATGTCTTCCTGGAAATCTAGAAGGCCACACAAGTGTATAGGTCTTTGCACATGACCAGGGAAATTGTGAAGTTCTGTGAAGACAGGAAGTGAAGGATAAGGCGGAGTTGTATGTTGCTAGGCTGGGTGGTAAAGATTTTTCTCACCATGTCCCCAGAGCCATTTGGGAAAAGCTGGGAGATCAGTGCTGGGAATTCAAGGAAAATTCTGTGGAGGCACTAACTGATCCTAAGCAAGCCGGACAGGCATAGCATTAGTCACACATGACAAAGAATTCCCACTTGACAGTATTAGTCCAGGAAAGTTACCAAATAAATGAGCAGCAACAATAACAATATCAAAACAGCTATAAATCCTGGGAAGGTAAAAAATCTGATTTTCAGAGTTGTCACATTGCACTAGATACAATGTCCACTTTTTACCAAAAGTCACACAATATTCAAATAAACAGTATGACAGATATAGAAAACAAAGACAGTCAATAGATACTGCCCCTGAAACTAGACACTACATAAAGACTTTAAATCAACTCTTTTGAATATTTTCAAAGAATTAAAGGAAACCATTCTTAAAGAACGATAGCAAAGTTTGAGAACAGTGTCATATCAGACTGAGATTATCAATAAAGAGAAAAATAAAATAAAGACTCCAATAGAAATTCTGAAATCATAAAGTATAATAAATGAAACAATTCACTAGTCAGTCACCAGGAGATTTGAGGGGGAAGAGGAGAGAATAAAAAGAAAAACTAAACAGGAGATTATCCAGTCTGAGGAATAGAAAAAAAAAAGAATAAAATAAGTGAACACAATCACAGAGACTTATGAAACTCTATCATATGGACCAGCATACGTGTAATGGGAATCCTACAAGGACAGGCAACAGAAAATGGGCCAGAAGTAATCTCTGAAGAAATAATGGCCAAAACATCCAACAATTCCAAGAAAGGTAAACTCAGAGAGATCCATGTATAGAAATATCATAATCTATGTGTTGAAAGAAAAGACAAAGAATCTTGAAAGACACAGAAAGAAACAACTTGTTATATACAAGGGAACCTCCATAAAATTAATAGCTGATTTCAAACTAGAAACCACAGAGGCCAGAATACAGTTCCATGACTTTCAAAGTGCTGAATAAAAGAAGATTGTTAACTGATAATCTGATATTCAGCAAAATTATCCTTCAAAATGAAGGAGAAAAATTAAGATGTTCTCAGATAAACAGAAACTGGGAGAATTCATCTTTGTCAGACTTTACTTACAAGAAATACTAAAAGGGAGTTTTCATTTTTGTTTTTGAAATAAAAAGACACTAGAAAATAGCATGAACCCAAATGAAAAAATAAAGAACACTAGTAGAAATAACTGCAAAGGGTAAATATAAAAGACAGTATTACTGTGTGTTTTGTTTGTAACATTATTGTCTCCTACCTTATTTAAATATAGCTTCAGGGGCGCCTTGGTGGCTTAGTGGTGAGGGTTTTTCTTTGGCTCCAGTAGTGATCCCTGGGTCCTGGGATGGAATCCCACATCAGGCTCCCCGGAGGGAATCTGCTTCTCCCTCTGCCTATGTCTCTGCCTCTCTCTGTGTCTCACATGAATAAATAAATAATAAAAAGATAACTAAAAACTAAAAAAAAAAAGCTTCATAAAGCAATAATCATATATCTGTGATGATGGACACAGTGTATGAAGCAATGCATATGCAACGTAAAAAGATGCAATTTGTGTGACAATAACAAAACAAAGAAGCTGGAGGGAGTGGAGCTATACAGAGGCAATGTTCTGTATTTACTGAAATTTACTGTAATTAGTGAAATTACTGAAATCAGATCGGTATTAGGCTAAGCTACATTGTTAAATGTTAAGAGGTTAATTGTAATTACCAGTTCAGCCGCTAAGAAAATAAATCTTAAGATACAGTGAAAGAAACAAAGAGGGAATTAAAATGATAAATTATTTATTATCTAACAGTTACTTAACACAAAAAGTTGCAGTAATGGAAAAATAGAGGAATAAAGAAGATACAACACATACAGAAAACAGCAAAATCACAGACATAAATACTAAATCATCAATAATTACACTAAATATAAAAGGGAATAAACATTCCATTCAAAGGTAGAAATTTATATAAAAGTTAAGAAGAAAATATAATCCAAATATAGGCTGTCCAAAAAAAGACACATTTTAAATTCAAAAACATAAATAGGGTAAAATAAAGTTAGAAAATATTATACCATGCAAAGGGCAACAGAGCCCTTTGAGTTACTGTACACAGAGCTACAGTAACTATACTATTATTAGACAAAAATAGGCTTTAATACTGGAAAACAAAAACAAAAAACAAACAAAAGACTAGAAAACAGTTTCGCAATTGTTTAAGAAGTTAAGCATTAAGTTACCCTGTGACCCAGAAAAATTCCACTCTTACGTATATCACCAGGAGAATTTAAAAATGTCCACATAAACACTTGTATATGAATATTCACAGAAGCATTATTCATATTAGCCAAAATTAGAATTTACCCAAATGTCTACCAACAAATTACTTTATAATTAAATATTTAGTTATGAATATTAATTAAAAATTCTAAGGTATTTCAAAATAGAACCCTGTAACATTTTTTAAATGAGTTTATTCCAGGAATGTAAACATGGCACATCAGCTGACATTACTATAACATATTAGAAATTTAAAGAAATAAAATCATCAGGGATACTGAATAAATTTAATAAAATTCAGCATCCATTTTGTATAGAAAGAAATTAAATACAAATACCTTCTTGGCATACAGATGGTTAAAAGACACATGAAAAGATGGTCAATATCATTAATCATCAAGGAAACACAAATCAAAATTATAATGAGATATCACCTCACAACAATCAGAATGGCTAAAATTAACAATATAGGAAACAATGTTGGCAAGGGTGTGGAGAAAGGGGAACCCTCTCACACTGTTGGTTGGAATGCAAACTGGTGCAGCCACTCTGGAAAACTGTGTGGAGATTCCTCAGAAAGTTAAAAATACAACTACCCTATGATCCAGCAATAGTATTACTGGGTATTTACCCAAAGAATATACAAACACTAATTCAAAAGGATACATGGACTCTGATGTTTAGAGCAGCATTATCAACGATAACCAATATATGGAAGTAGCCCAAATGTCCATCAACTGATGAATAGATAAAGAAGTGGTATAGATAGACAACGGAATATTATTCAGCCATAAAAAAGAATGGAATCTTGCCATTTGCAAGATGGAGGATGTGGGTGGAGCTAGAGTGTATTATGGTAAGCAAAATAAATCAGTCAGAGAAAGACAAATGATTTCACTCATATGTAGAATTTAAGAAATAAAACAGATGAACATCGTGGGGAAAAAAAGAGTGGCAAATCATAAAACAGACTCTTAACCATCAAGAACAATCTGAGGGTTGCTGGAGGGGATGTGGGCAAGGGGATTCATTAAGTGGGTGATGAGTATTAAGGAGGGCACTGGTTGTGATGAGAAGTGGGTGTTATATATGTTTGTTTTTGAAATAAAAAGATGCTAAAAAATAGCATGAACCCAAATGAAAAATAAAGAACACTAGTAGAGATAACTGCAAAGGGTAAATATGAAAGACAGCGTTACTGTGTGTTTTGTTTGTAACATTATATGTGATGAAACACTGAATTCTATACCTGAAACTAATATTACACTGTATGTTAACAAATTAGAATTTAAACAAAAACTTAAAAAAATAAAGAAGAAATACCTTATTAACAAGATTAAGTATATCTATTTCTACACGAACACTGTCATCATGCCTAATGGGGACTAGTAGATACATTTTCAACAAGGTCAGGTATGAGAACATGATGCACTTCCATTTACTTAATATTATATTTGAAAACCAGTCATTGAGACTAAACAAGTTAAGAAATAAACATTATAACGTTGGAAAGGAAAAGGTATCTACCACTTTTTTCTAATATGACTGTATATATGGAAAATCCAAACATAATAAACAATAACATAAGAAAACAGCAGAACAAAAACAAAAAAGCATTAATATAAATTTAATTTGGGGGCAGCCCCATGGCCCAGCAGTTTAGCACCACCTTCAGCCTGGGGTGTGATCCTGGAGACTCTGGATCGTGTCCCACATCAGGCTTCCTGCATGGAGCCTGCTTCTCCCTCTGCCTGTGTCTCTGCCTCTCTCTGTGTGTATCTGTCATGAATAAATAAATAAAATTTTAAAAAATTATATAAATAAATAAATTTAATTTGAACAAAAAGATTCCATATGCATAAGCTAATACATATTAGAAGATATAATGAAGTAGAAGATCTAATTTATAAATGATACACAATGTATAATATCTAAAGCATAAATTTAACAAGAAGAAAAAATTGCAATGAAAACTTGAAAAACTCTTTGGCTTTCTTAGAAAGCCATGTAATGGCATGTATAATCCTGGTCATAATATTTAATATCATACTAACAGAAGTATTCCTGAATTTTGTTATAAACTTAATATGATCTCAATAAACATATTAATATATTTTTCCTTCAATTAGACAAAGTAATTCTAAAGTTAAATAGAAAATTAAAATTTAGAAAATAGCTAAAAAGGAGTAAGTAATAAAGACCAGATTACCACTTACTAGAACATATTATAAAATTTCCACTATTAAAACAATGCTAACTTATAATATGATTAAGCAGACAAGCCAACAGAAGAGAGGACAAAGTTCAGAAATAATCTGTATAGAAACAAGACTTTATGATAAAAGCGATCTTTAAAAATTAGTTAGAAAAATATTGCCCATTCAGTAAAACTGAATACAAATTGTTAAGACAACTGAAAAATAATCTGTGAGAAAGTAGTTAGATAGATCCATACTACATACAAGGATGAGTTCCAAGTGACCTAAAGATTTTTATGTTTAAAAAAAAAGGTTGGGAGGGACACCTGGTGGCTCAGTGGATGAGAGTCTGCCTTTGGCTCAGGGTGTATTCCTGGGATCCTGGGATTGAGTCCCACATCAGGCTCCTCACAGGGAACCTGCTTCTCTCTCTGCCTATGTCTCTGCTTCTCTCTGTGTCTCTCATGAATAAATAAATAAAATCTTTTAAAAATATAAAAATAAAAAAAGATGGGGAGAAGAAATGATGGATAAATAAGAATGGACCAAGAATATTTTACAATTTTGTAGTGGAGACACTAATTCTAACTAAAATGTAGTAATCAAAAGAGATAATTTTGATAAAATTGACTATATTAAAATCTTTCTTGCATCACAAAGTAATAGATAAGAATGAAAAACTTTTAAAAAGACAAAAGCAGATGACAGAGTGAGACAAAATGCATGTCACTCATGTGACAAAAGGCCCATCTCCCTGATAAACAGACCTGCTACCAATTCATAAGAAATAAAATTTTAAAACCATCAATAACAATAATCTAAGAACCGTGAACACAGCAGTCAGAATCATCCTTTTAAGCATAAAAAACATTACCCTTCGAGTCAATCATCTCCAGTAGCATAAAAACCAAAGTCCATAAAATGACCTGTAGGGCTTTGTATAATCAGAACTGTGCCCTGTGTGCCCTCATCTCCTCATATTTTTGCTTCATTTTTTTCCCCTAGACATATTATTTTTTGCAGCTCTTTTAGCACCAAATGTACTCTACATCAGGTGTTTTGTATTTGCTGTTTCTCTTTTCTAGAATGTTTTCCCCAAATATCCACATGACTCACCACCTCATTTCCTCTTACCCTGTGCTTCCAGATTAGGTTTTATAATTGCAAACCAATTTCATCCTATTAGTTACATATCTCTATTCTAGTTTATTTTCTTTTTGGTAGTAATTTCTGTCTCAAATACTTGCATTTTATTGGTCTGTTTCTTATTTTCCTACATTCACTGGAATGGTAAACTTAAATAAGTTAAGGTTTTACTATTTTGTTCATTTCCAATTTCTCTAACACCTAGAATAATGGCTGCTGCATAATAAGTGTTCAAAATTATTTGTTTGAATATATGAAAGAATGAACAAATAATTCATACAAAAAGACATACTAGTGGGTGGCTCACTCAGTCTGCCTTGTTCTCAAGTCATGATCCCAGGGTTCTGGGATCCAGCCCTATGTTAGACTCCCTGTTTGGCAGGAAGCCTGCTTCTCCCTCTCCCTTATGCTCATTCTCTCTCTCTCTCTCTCTCTCTCTCTTGATATCGTTCTCTCTCTCAAATAAGGAAATAAATAATCTTACAAAAAAAAAAGAAAAACAAAAAGACATGTAAGTCATTCTGAAATATCCAAAAAGATTTAATTTTACTCAATTAATGAAAATGCAAAGTAAAATTCCATTGTAATACAACATTAAAAATCTGACATAAAAAGGCCAACAATCGGAATGCCTGGGTGGTTTGGTGGTTGAGCATCTGCCTTTGGCTCGGGTCAGGATCCCAGGGTCCTGAAATTGAGTCCCATATCAGGGTCCTCACAGTGAGCCTGTTTCTCCCTCTGCCAATGTCTCTGCCTCTTTGTGTCTCTCCTGGATAAATAAATAACATCTTTTTTTAAAAAAAATAAACAATGTTTTAAAGACTATGGTTTTGGTATGCATGTATATTGGCATATTCCCTATGAAGGGCAATTTGGAAATCTTTATCTACATGAAACAGAATAGGCTAGTGCCTAAAATAATAAAGATTATTAATCCTGTAGGCTACATAATTATCGCAGGAAGTGGCAGGCCACTCTAGATATCATTCAATGGATGAAGAAGTGCAATCTCACTTTGTACTCAGAGGAAGAACAGTAATATTGATGAGCAGCCCTCGTCACCATACTACTGACGTTATATACATATATACGCTTTGCCTCAGCAATTTCTTTTTTTTCTTAAAGATTTTATTTATTTATATATGAGAGACACAGAGAGAGAGAGAGAGAGAGAGGCAGAGACATAGGCAGAGGGAGAAGCAGGCTCCATGCAGGGAGCCTGACGTGGGACTCAATACCGGGACTCCAGGATCACACCCTGGGTGGAAGGGAGGTGCCCAACCACTGAGCCATCCAGACATCCCATGCTTCAGCAATTTCATATAAAAATTCATCATACAGGGATCCCTGGGTGGCACAGCGGTTTGGCGCCTGCCTTTGGCCCAGGGCGCGATCCTGGAGACCCGGGATCGAATCCCACGTCAGGCTCCCAGTGCACGGAGCCTGCCCGTGTCTCTGCCTCTCTCTCTCTCTCTCTCTCTCTCTCTGTGTGTGTGACTATCATAAATAAATAAAAATTAAAAAAAAAGTAAAGCACTTTGTAAATTAAAATGAACACAACTTTAAAAAAAATAAAAAATAAAAAAATAAAAAAATAAAAAATAAATAAAAAAATAAAAATTCATCATACAAATACGCCAGCAGGTATGTAAGAGGATAAAATATGTTTAAAAGGTTATGCATTGCAGCAATGTTGTTGCTGATTTTTTTAATATTTAATGTTTTTATGAGTGAGAGAGAGAGAGTACATAGACAAGTAGGGAGAAGGGCAGAAGGAGATGGAGAGGAGCTGCCTCTCTGCTGACTGTGGAGCCCACGCTGGGGCATAATCTCACAACCCTGAGATCATGACTTGAGCTGAAATGAAAAGTAGGACACTTAAGTGCTTGAGCCACCCAGGAACTCCTGTTGTTTTGTTTTGTTTTTGTTTTTGTTTTTGTTTTTTTGTTAACATACCTCAATGGTGATTAAATACATTATGACTTATCCATATAGTAGAATAACATGGATGTGGAACACAAAACAAAACAAAAATATAAGCTCTTTATGCTTTGTATGGAAATATCGTCAACATCTTTTGTAGAACAAAACAATCAAAATGCAGAACATGTACATGGTCTAGTACATTTTTGTAAAAATGGGGAAAAGCAGTTTATATCTATGTTGGCTTCCATATGTGAATAAAATTCTCTAGGTGATAAATAAGAAATTACTAAAGTTGATCACAGCTAAGGAGAGCAGAGACTGGGGCTCCTGGGTGGCTCAGTGGTTGGGCATCTGTCTTTGGCTCAAGTCGTGATCCCGGGGTCCTGGGATCGAGTCCTGCATCAGGCTCCCTCCAGGAGTCTGCTTCTCCCTCTGCCTACGTCGCTGTGTCTCTCATGAACAAGTAAATTTTAAAAAAAGGGGAGCAGAGACAGAAAGAGGACTTTTCTGTAAATATATATCCTTTATGTGAGTTATGTGAATACATTATCTGCCAATAAATTTAAAAACACCTCAATTCTAGAAGGTTAGCCATAGTCTCACCATCTTGATTCGCAGTGCGGTAAAATCATTTGTACCCTTCTGGCTTGTCATTAGTTTATAGGCTCACTGATTATAGGGGTCATATCCTTTATCTATCTCAAAACTTATGAAATACAATGCCTGATATATAAGTTTCATATATATTTCAAGTGTTTATTTAAATTTTATTGAATTGCATGGAACTGGTTTTCTTCATAGACTTTTCCCAATGATCTGTGCCCTCATATTCTCTTACTCCTCTCTCAAAGTAACTTAAAACTTCTCCAAATATGTTACCTCTGAAACTACCATTCTTCCTTTGAACTCAAATATGTAATATGAATAGATCTGTATTTTATTCCCTTGATTCAAATATCTGGGTATAAGCCCTCTGTTGTCCCTTTTCTAATCCTCTAAAATTTTATGTATTCTAGACTTACAGTTATATTGATGCTTTAGAAAATGTTCAAGATCCAGAATTTTATTTCTCTTACCAACATTTAAATACATAAGCATTACAAAACACAACAAAGAATAACCCTTAGAATTCTAATGCAACTGATCTCTACTTGTGGAAATTAGGCTCAAATCAAGCTGTTCCTATATCAGGACTATGTATATACCCTCTTCTTTGTTTGGTCATATTGTAAATTCCCAAGACATCAAACAAAACCATATTAAACATAAATATATAAAGCATATCATAAAACCAATTTTAAGTGAGTTTTATTTATAAAACTTTAGGGATTTATAGAACCACTTATTTCTTTTAATGAGTTGGAAGAACTAAAATTTCACAATACTCAAGATAAAAATAAGGGGCAAACCAATCAGATAAGGACAAAATTAGAGGTCTTCTTGAGTTTGTTTCCCAGATATATCCCGTATAATTCAAACAGATTTAAGAGTCATTTGAACTCAAGTCAAGATGAAAAGTAGAATTTATCAAGTACTGGCCTTCTTATTCTAAGTGCAAAGACCTATCAATGTCTGTCTCTTGGCTACCCTCTTTGTAATAAATGTAGGCTTGATGTATAATGAAAACCAGCTGAGGAGTTTAAGGTACAGATGCCTTCTTTTCTTCTTATTCCAACTAAGATTGGTCTTACTCTTCATAATCTCTCACAGCTGCCAAAAATCCATTTTATCTTTGCATGAGGTGAGGTTTCCATTAACAACTATTAGAGTAGCAGAGGTCAGACGTCCAGTGTCAGATGTGCTACTAAAAAGAAGTATTGCGCAAAGAAAGTGTCTACCAAGAGGGGATAAAAATCATTTCAGAATCTTTGGAACTTATAAAAGTGCTTTGTTCTTTCATATTTCCCTTGCTTTTATTGTTGACAAGGTAATTTTGGAAGAAAAAAAAAGGAGAATTTATGTGAGAACTCATCAATTATGGTGATTGAAGAGAGATTAATTGAGTTAGAGCTTGCCTCACAAAATGTTGCCAATCAGATTGCTGATATCTTCAGGTTACAAGCTGTAATAACGCTCTCTCTGGATGTAAATAGTGTTGGTAATTTCAACACTTGGTTATGTTGGAAGATGCTCTGGTTCAACTCATAACACAGACATCAAAGAAAGCAATAACAACCCTCATTTCTATTCAGTAAAAAGCTAAACTCTGTGTGGAAAAAATAGCTCTTAGTATATATACCTATATTAATCTACTGCCTGTAAGAGTACAAATACATACACAGAGATTCTAATGTCATTTCATTCACTCATTTATTCTTATTTATTCTCATTTATCTGGTATATTCCATTCAATCCATTCATTAGTGTTTATTGAGTGGTTACTATGTATCAAATTTACCAAATCAGAAAATCTGGAGAGAACTTCAGGATTAAATTCTAGAATTAAATTCCAGTTGATTCTGAATCATGGGCAATTTTATTTCATTTTTTAAAAAGATTTACATATTTGACAGAGAGACAGAGAGGGAGGGGGGAAGGGCAGAGGGAGAGAGAGGCTTAAGCAGACTCTTTGGAGCCTGGAGCCTGAGCTGGTGCTCAATTTCATGACCCTGAGATTAGAGCCTTAGCCAAAACTCAGAATTGGTTGCTTAACTGACTGTACCATCTAACTACCCCCATAGACATATTTTATTTATTTATTTATTTATTTATTTATTTATTTATTTATTTATTTTTATTTTTAAATCTATTTTTACTTTTTTATTGAAGTTCGATTTGCCAATATATAGCATAACACCCAGTGCTCATCCCATCAAGTGCCCTCCTCAGTGTCTGTCACCCAGATACCCCATCCTCCCGCCCACCTCCCCTTCCACTACCCTTTGTTTATTTCCCAGAGTTAGGAGTCTCTCATGTTTTGTCTCCCTCTCTAATTTTTTCCACTCATTTTCCCTCCTTTCCCTTATCATCCCTTTTACTCTTTTTTATATTCCCTATATGAGTGAAACCATATAATGATTGTCCTTCTCTGGTTGACTTACTTCAGTCAGCATAATATCCTCCAGTGCCATCCACGTCGAAGCAAATAGTGGGTATCCATCCTTTCTGATGGCTGAGTAATATTCTATTGTATATATAGACCACATCTTCTTTATCCATTCATCTGTCAAAGGACACCGAGGCTCCTTCCACAGTTTGGCTGTTGTGGACATTGCTGCTATGAACATTGAGGTGCAAGTGTCCTGGCATTTCACTGCATCTGTGTCTTTGGGGTAAATCCCCAGCAGTGCAATTGCTGGGTCCTAAGGTAGCTCTATTTTTAACTCTTTGAGGAACCTCCATAGAGTTTTCCAGAGTGGCTGTATCAGTTCACATTCCCACCAACAGTGCAAGATGGTTCCCCTTTCTCCACATCCTCTCTAACATTTGTGGTTTCCTGCCTTGTTAATTTTCCCCATTCTCACTGGTGTGAGGTGGTATCTCATCGTGGTTTTGATTTGTATTTCCCGGATGGCAAGTGATGAAGAACAGAAATTTCACCAAAGAAGACATACACATGGCCAACAAGCACATGAGAAAATGCTCCACAACACTTGCCACCAAAGAAATACAAATCAAAACCACAATGAGATACCCATGGACATATTTTAAAAAGGAATAATCTTGAAAGCATGGTTCAAGCTTTTAACCAGAGCAGGTTAAATATAATGCATTTTATTTTAGGACTGAAGAAAAATGGAACTAGGAACCTATAGGATCTAAAATTGGCAGTGGGGATGCCTGGGTGGCTCAGTGGTTGAGCGTCTGCCTTTGGCTCAGGTCATGATCCCAAGGTCCTGGGACTGAGCCTCACGAGGAGCTTGCTTCTCCCTCTGCCTATCTCTGCCTCTCTCTCTCTGTGTCTCTCATGAAGAAGTAAATAAAATCTTTAAAAATAAATAAAAATAAAATTGGCAGTGGAGCCAAAACAAAATATCCATTTATAGGCTCTGCCTGGAGGTCTTCTCATAGATATTTCACATCATATCAATCACAATATATTCATAAGTGAACTCTTCATTATTTTGATGAAATTTACTTTTCTTCTTATATCTACTATCATGGTAGATTAGTAAATAATCAGTTGTGAATCACTGATTATTGGGGAACTGATTTTCATAGATGAAGAAAAAGAAACATTCCACAGAAATCTCATTAATTACCCTAATAGTCACTTTAGAAACTAAAGAATCTAAGGTAGAATTTTGTCGCTTTACTATAATCTACTTCCAATACCACTTACTTTTTATTGTCTATAAATTCACAAAAATTTCAGATATGTTGAAAGAATCCCTTCTTTACTGTATATGTCAGATAAATATATGAGCTAGGTCTGCCACCTTGAAACAGAAGTCTGTATAATCATGTTCTGTTTTCCAACCATTTAAGTACAACCCAAAGCATAACCCAATATAACTTAAGTTAAAAATTCCACATGCAGAGGCACCTGGGTGGCTCAGGGGTTGAATGTCTGCCTTTGGCTCAGGTTGTGATCCCAGGGTCTTGGGATCAAGTCCTGCATCAGGCTCCCCTTCAGGAAGCCTGCTTCTCCCTCTGCCTATGTCTCTGCCTCTCTGTGTGTGTCTCTCATGAAAAAATAATTTTTTAAAAAAAGGAAAAATAAAATCTAAAAAAAGAAAATTCAACATGCGCAGTTTTCCTTATTTTATGGTCTTCTGGAAAAACCTATATTGTAGAAAGTTTTCTTCATGGGAAATCATGTTTTTAATGTTTTTTTTTAATTGACATTTTGATATAAAATTTCACCATCTTAGCATGGGAGAATATCTTAGGGAACTGAAAGTGAAATATTTTGTGTAGGATACATACACTGGCTATCTTTATCCTTGCATACCTGGAATAATGATGACTATTAAAATCATTAAAATGCTGTGTAGTATTTCATGCTAATTTCCTATGTCTTAACCATCTTTCTTATCAATGCTTAATCATTGTTTGCCTTTCTCCAGTCCAAATGGGTACTTTTTCCAAAATGAAATCGGTGCTTTCCTATATGTAAATGCAACTTTATAATAAGCCATAATGATTGCCTCTTACTACAATGTGAGCAAAGAAAGCATATTAAGGGGATGAAAATCAGTTCTTATTGATCTTACTAAAAAATAGGTATTCCACCTGCTACTATATGGTGGAGTATAAATTGAAAGCACGTAAGTTTGGGAGGTGGACAAACCCGGATTTACCTCATCTTTTGGCTCCTTGTCATCAAAATCAACATTTTCCTTAATTTTTCTGAACTCAGTGTATAAACAGAAAATCATTAGTATTTCAAAGGCAGTTATTTTTGTTCCAATGATTATTAGTTTTATTTTCTCCTGCAAAATAATATATCCCCAATTGACAACAATCTAAATTAATATATTGGTGCTCTATAAAGTTAATTTAATACTTATGTTTAACATTATATATATCACTGAGTTATATAGCAAATTTACTTTAAGCAGTTATCATACATCATATTGAACAATATAAATATCGTTTTCTGTTTTGCCCTAATTAATAATATGGAAATATGTATGGGATGTATTATTTGTGTGATATTTATTACATTGTATTTAAAATACAAATAAAATGACATAATTTTTTAGTGTTTGGAAAATTATATTTCCTCGGTCATACTACTTTTGATTGCTTTGTGATACTTCATATTTTAGTGAGGTGAGATTATGCAGTATAGCTCAAAGTGGATATTGTATGAGAAGCTTGGATTAAGATCATGTTTCCTCAAATATTTATTTGAAACTTCTGTCAAATCTTAATGTATCACACATTTATCAGGTGACTAAGTTTGGTTCTCAACACTTCATACCCTACCATTTCATCTATATTATTAACTTTTGTTTGTTTTATTTAACATTCAAGTAATTGGATTGAATTTGAGAAAGGGGAAGGTTATCAAAATATTCAAACAGTCAGAGAAAAAAACTTTAAAACCCTGAATTAAATGTGAGTATTAATTTCAGATTTGAATAATTTAATACCATCACTATCAATTAAGAAAATTATTGTTGCAAGTAACATAAATCACATTTCGTCTGGAGTGAACAATAAGGACAATTTACCATCTCACATATCAAGAATTCTCAGCATTGGGTGACTCAAAGCAGTTAAGTCAGCAACTTAATATCATCAAAAATGCAGTTTCTTTGAATTTATTCACTTTTCCACTTCAAATGTGTGGCCTTGGCCTCAGGCTGGTATACCTCATCTCGGGGTGACTGTCACCATTCCAGCAGTAACATGAAAGAAGCAAAACCTTTTACCTCATGTAAAAGGACTCTTCCGTCCTAATTAAGAACATAAAATCTTTCTCAGAAACTCCCCAAGAGGCATTTCCTCGTATTACCCTGACCTCTAAACAAATCACCGACATGGAACCTGGAACTGTATGATTGGGTTAGACTGATAAGAATTTAAGTCTAAATCATGTGGGAGAGGTTGGGCACCTAAATAAAATTGAAGTGAGCCAAACATGGATGATATGGTGAAAGACACCTGGATAGGCAATAGCCAGTCCCTACTACAACAAGCAAGGTAAATTTCTCCCAAACTGCCCTTTGTTAAATCCTACAATCTAAATTTTAATCAGATACCTCTGATGCTTGACTATTACCTAAAATATTTTAAGAAGTGGTCATCAAGGATCTATGGACATCTCCTACATGAAATAGCTTGGACTGCATGCTTCTCTCTAAATCTAGAAAATGAAGGACTGAGATATACAGTTGCAATAGGGCAAACTTAGGTCCCAAAGAAAGGCTTCAGGGCAAACAAAAGCAGGTAACCACTTCCATTCCTTTATTTGATCACTTACTCTTTTGTTAATATTTAAGAAACTTCCCATTTACTATGTGCAGATAATGGACGAAGTGCTAGAGATAAAAACTAAAACAAAAAATGTGAATATGAAAACATCCTCAAAGTAATCATGACAGCTGAGTAAAAATCAAACAAATTATACACTGTGAGCAGTGTTATGGAAGAGGTATGAAAAATGTGCTATGGAAACATATAGGAGAAGCATATAAACTCGAAGTAAGTTTCCGAGATTAAATAGAGCTCCCACCTGTCAGAAAAAGTGCTATCTGTGAAGAACAAGGAAGTCTTAAAGCATGAGTTGGCTAAGTGAAATGGCAAGAGAGACAGCGTTCTGGGTAAATAAACCCTGAATATAAAGGTGTGTGTGTGTGTGTGTGTGTGTGTGTGTGTGTGTGTGTGTGTTATGAGAGAAAGAGAAGGGAGGGAAGAGAAACAGAGACTGGAGATTGATGAGCACGGGACCCTAGATGGTAAAAAAGTAGTGAGTAAAAAACATGAAGTGGGGAAGTTGGGGCCAAATCACAAAGGGCCTTTTCTATCAGATCAAAGAGTTTGAAATAGGGCCTTGAAGGCATTAGAAAGTCATTAAAGGATTTTGAGTAGGATAATGACACAGTTCTATTTGGAATTGAAGGTTCATTCTGGCTCAAATGTGGGAGTTAAATTGTGGCAAGGAATAGATTAAAGACAGAGAGAATGATTAAGAGGCTGTTTTGAGTAGCAGGGATGAGGAACTAGAATTGTCTGAAGCTAGGTAGTGGCAGACAGTGAGGTTAGAAAGGAAGGGAAAATTTTGAAAGATATTTAAAGGTAATATTGCTCGGATTTGATGACAGAAGATTTTGTGTGGAAGTAATTCAAAATGAGGAATCAAGGGGGCTTGCTACATTTCTGACTTGGGAAGATTCCTCAGGGGTGCTGTCATTCATGAGATCAGGGTATCCAAGAAGAAGATGTTTGGTAAGTCATAAAAGATCTTCCATGCGCTCAGCACCACAATGTACCAGGCAGATTTACTTGCTTGACTTTATGTTTCCTCTCTATTTTCCATTTGGAATAAAATTATTTCTATATAGATCATCTGATATAATAATACCGTGTTTGAAAGCATTGCTGAAATCTTCCCATCCCATCCTCAACGTGACTCTTGTCTCTATCACGTCACTTGCCCTGGTATATCATACACCACGGCTAGTGGCACATGCTTATGTGGATGACCAGTCTGTGAGCTTCTTCTAGACATAATGCTTTCATATCCATGTTTGAAACTCCCCAGTGCCTAGCCCCCTCAAATACTTGCACATAATAAGCACTCAATAAATGGCTTTTGAATTAAGCCAAAAAAATAATATTCTTCATTGAATTCCTTTAAAATGAAAACAATAGATGCTTTTGGTCCCAGTGTTGAGTTGAAGGTAAGGTCATTTCTTGCCAGCAGGCTATGACTGACTTTAATTAAACATTTTATACCATTCATCTGCTGCTGGGTAACATGCCTTTTAAAACACAGGAAACATTAATCTGCAGATGAATAGTATAAAATCTTTTTACAATATTTTCCTCAGTTACAACGAGATTATATACTAACCACAATATTTCTGCTCCATTCTAGAATCCTAGAAGAATGCATACTATCAATAGACACCTACAGTGAGGGTAATAATGTGCATATGGTGTGTTATAACATCCTTATGCTAGTTTCAAAAACTAAGAAAATAAGAAAAAATAAAAAGTAGAGAATGTTATGACTTAAACAATACAAGCATGTGCATTAAGTCAGGTCTTTAAAGGACAGATTTCACATGTGGGAAACATAAGTGAGAGTATTATGTGTTTCAGTGTGTGGTAACCCCTTATCCTCCTTCATTTGGTTGACCTGTATCATTGCACTGTGGGTGTCCAACAGTATTCTCTAGGTGGGGGTGACAGGAAGAAGGGAAGGCAGGCAATGTGTTAACCAGCCAGCAACCTGTACCAGAGCAAAGGAAATAGGGATGGTGTGGCTCTTACTATGACCTTTAGCGTAAATACACATTGCTCAGGTTGATAGACTTGCACAGCGATGTACAAGATTTAAGAGGTTGAAGATATATATAGAAAAAGGCGGAAGTGCTAAGTAAGAAAACAAGTTTGAAATGGTTTTGGAGCTGGAGATTGTCCTCAGTTTATTTTCAGTCTTTCCTTTGGCAGCAGAAGAGTATGGGTACCTTAGGGGTCAAACGTACTCTCTACTCTCACCTTTCTGTTGATGCTCATCTGGGAACAACTTTCTTGATCTCTATTTTAGTAGGTGAGTGGATATGTTTGTATTCTAGGATCTGGCCCTGATTTATGTTTTTGGCTATAACTTTTTTTTTTGGCTATAATTTTAAGCCCGATGATGCTGGGGTTTTCCATATTGAAAGTACTGATGATCACAACATTAGAGATAACTGAACCTTCTCTTTTCCTTAAAAGAGCCTCCTCTTGTCTTCCAAATTTTGTGAAATCACCGTTTGCAATCTCCTGAACTCTTCTCATTCTACAATATTTGGCCAAGGGACCTTATCTTTGTTCTCTCTATCCTTTTCTTTGATACTTAGATTTGCATATGAACTAAATACTTGATCTCTCTACTTGCAATTTTTAATAAGAATCTTAACCTAAAATTGTGTTTAACTTAATCTTTTATCTCTCCCCTCCACATCCAGTTGCAATCATACTTTTTCATCTCCCTCATCTAAATTTCCAAAATTTTAATATTTAACCTCCAAAATACACCTTAAATCCTTCCATTTCTTCACATCTGCATGGGCATCAGTAAAATCCAAATCACCATCATTTATCATCCGGACTATGTAAAAGAGCCTCCAACTGATCAAGCTTTCCCTTTCATGAAAACTTTACCCACCCACCCATTTTCCTCATGGCAACAAAAATGAAAATTTAAAATGGTACATATCATGTCTCCACCCTTCTGTCTAAAATATTTTAACTTATTTACATATCTTTACATGTGCAATGATATTAGTTCATTCACCCAGCACCATTCTTCTGCTTGCTCATGGAATATATTTTATACAGGGCTTCTATCAGGTGTAGGGTTCTCCACGCTTTTTCCAGCTCACAGATTTTGAATATGCTTTTTTGCACCTGCCATTTTTCTTTCCTTTTTGGAATGTTCTCCCTCCAATCTTTGCTGACTTTGCTTCATTCTTCACATTGCCAATAAGACACTATTTCCTCATGGACGAATTGTAATGATCGTGGAAAATTAATGACACTATCCAGAATTATTTCCTCTCAGAAAACTTATTTTACTTCATATAAATCATTGTAATATGATTATTTGTGTATTTATTTAATGTCAGTCTCTTCTGATAAGCTTTGAACTCAATAATGAAAGGGATGTCTTCTTCTACCTTAGAACTTTGAGGGATCCCTGGGTGGCACAGCGGTTTGGCGCCTGCCTTTGGCCCAGGGCACGATCCTGGAGACCCGGGATCAAATCCCACGTCAGGCTCCCGGTGCATGGAGCCTGCTTCTTCCTCTGCCTCTCTCTCTCTGTGTGTGTGACTATCATAAATAAATAAAAATTTAAAAAAAAAAAGAACTTTGAACAGTGCTTTGAACATCGTAGAAGACCAATAAACACTTGTTATTTGTATTTTTCTTTATATATTGCTGATTGGTAGAAATAAGTTTTTTTTTTTTCCTCTCTGTTTAATGTTTAATCTCCATGTGTGCTCAGGACAGCATTGCAAATTACGCTGTAGGGTAGGTGTGACCCAGAAAAGCATTTTTAAAACTGTGAATCTATCAGGTTTGTGTTAATTATATAATAATCACTTTAAGTACTGGATTTCTGAGCAGACACAAGAGACTGCAACTGGTTTTACTCCCTGATCTCCTTTGTCAAGTTACGGATATCATCAACAAAGGAAAGGTATGCTCCAGAGATTTCAGGTACAAGTGGTCGTCTCACAACTGGGCCAGGTCAAAAGAGATGTCCATTGTCATCTGACCTTGAACCATCAGCAAAAAACCCATGTTTTGTTTGTGCTATAGATCTCTATGGTGAGCTGCTTCTGTAGACGTGTATGGTTATTCTGTCTATGTCACCAGCTCTAACTGCTGAACTCCCCCCACCCGTAGACTCCATAAAAACCAGATACTAATAATAAATTTTACTATTACTACTAAACAATGTTGACAGACTAGAAATCATTTGTTCCATAGTTTCATGGTTTGGCCAAGAGTCAAGCATGCAATCAATCCAGGCCAGCTGACACACATATTTTGTAAGTGAGAATAGAACTTAGAGCATGTATAATGTTTTATAAAATTCTTCTATACATTGGCACATTTAAATTTCACACTGATAAAAGGAAGGTACTATACTTTCTGTTATAATATAGAAGTGGATGTCAAACTCAAAAAAATATGATTTACTCTGAATCAAATAGCAAACAGGAGCACAGGAAATCAAACATATATCTTCAGATGTTAAGTCCAAGTTTGTTGTTTCTCTGTTTCACTAAAACTGGCACCCACATCATCTACTTTCTTCAGATATCTCTGAAATGGCTTTAAAATATTTGATAAAATAGCACAGTTGACTATTATCTACATTTACGACCCTATTCATTTTCCTCCTTACCACTAGTACCTGGTGACAATTTACCCTGTAAATTATCAAAATTTTGTATATTCCACATTTCTTTCCTCTTTAAATAAATGCAAATTGTTAATCTCAGGCCATCCATCAATTCATGACCTGTACAGCTCCTCAAGACTTTATCTTTTTTTATTATTATTATTCCTAGAAGAGCAACTTTGGGGAGTGGAAAGAGTATGAAGTTGCCTTATCTAATAATTTCCATCTCAGAGAATGCATTACATACATACCATTTTGTGAGAACAAATTATCCAGATTTAGAAGGTTGTGCAAAAAAAAATACTTACAGTGAGTGAGTATGTGTATGTGTTTTCAATTATTTTATTGATTTCTATTACTGTAGTCTTCTGCTACCAAACAGGCACTACTTTGCAAATCTTTACACTTAAATAGCTTCTAGTATGGAGATCTTCATAAGTTATTCTCTGATTAATTATCTTCAAAGAATCAATACTGAATCTTTGCATCTAATTTAATTTAATTTGGCCATTATTAATTTTCCCTTCTTAGGCTTAGCGAGATAGTAGAACATAGATTTGTTTGCCCATTTGCTTTGAATAAAACATTAAATACCACGAACTAAAAGAAATATCATAGGATTTAGAATTAGAGACCATGGATTTCAGTCCTTCCTTTTATTTATTCATCCATTTATTTATTATCACCTTATATAATAGGTGCAAAAAGAATGGTCTGCTTGACAGAATTATATGAAGGAAGAAATGAGGTTATGCAAGCAGAATGTCTTTGGCTAAATTAAATTACACTGCTAACTTTTAGTTTCATTATTTTGTTACAAATGTTTTTCTTCTTGAATAAAATAATACAGAATCTCCATTTTAAGATGGTAAACATGATAAAATACTCCATTTATCTCCTGTCTGATAACCAATTGAAAAGATAGTAAAGAAATACATAAGCCTAATTATAAAGAGAAGAGGAGAAATGACATCAATAAATGTGAGACTTGCACATATTTCTGGAAAGTATGTATCAAGTGGAGGGATGGTTAATGGGTGAAATACAGCAGCAGGAAAAAGAAAAAAAAGTAGAAAAAGACTATTTTCCCCTTTGTCCATAATCAAGATGTTACCTGCCAAGAGTAGATAATTTAAAGATGGTGGGAATAATTTACACATTGAAAGAGAAGTAGAACCGAAAAGATCAGTAAATGAAAAAGTCTAGCCTAATCATCTTTCTCGCCATAATTTCTAACTTCTTAAGACTTACCCCGGAAATATCTTGGCATGTTCTTTTATAAAGAAATTGAATAAATCACCTTGGGATAACAAACGCAGATTTTGAGGATGTTAATGACTCAGAATAAAGCCTTTTCATTTAGAAATTCCAAAGGCTATTCAACCAGTCTTATCTTCATACATTATCTCCTGATAGGTTTCCCCTCTTGTTATTAAATATGAATAGGAACCCAGAAATGACCAGGTATTTGAAAAATATCCTGCGTACCCATGAGGAAAATAATAGGAAAAAGTATTGACACCAGAAAAAATATATGATTCTGGAAACACAAGGGAAAAAATCCTCAAGAAGCTACAGAATTGGTTTCTTTTCTTAAAATTATGGAAGTATAATTAATGTACAGTGCTATATTAGTTTCAGATGCACAATGTAGTGATTCAACAGTTCTGTGCATTACTCAGTGTTCATCGTGATAAATGTTTCTCTCTCCTCTTTATTTATTTTACCTATCTCCTCACCTACCTCCTCTCTGGCAACTACCACCCTGTTCTCTGTATTTAAGGGTCCATTTGTGTTTGTTTCTCTTTTTTCTTTATTTGTTCATTTATTTCCTAAATTGCACATGTGGGTGAAATCATATGTTATTTGTTTTTCTCTGTATGACTTATTTCACTTAGTATTATACCTTCTAGGTCTATCCACATTGAAGCAAATGGCAATTTCCCATTATTTTTTATGGCTAAGTAATATTCCATTGCAGATATTCATACCATGAATATATACATATGTATATATATACCACACATATTTTTATACACTCACCCATGCCTCCATGGGTTGAATTCTTGGTTTCTTATTCTTCGTTTCTATTCTATTCTTGGGTTACTTCCATATCCTGGCAATTGCAAATAATACTGCAATTAACATAGGGGTACATATATCTTTTTGAATTAGTGTTTTTATTTTCTTTGGGTAAATACCCAATAGTGAAATTACTGGATAGTATGCTAATTCTATTTTTAATTTTTTGAGAAACTTCCATACTGTTTTCCATAGTGGCTGCACCAATTTGCATTCCCATCAACAGTGCATGAGAGTTCCCTGATGATTAGTGATGTGAAGAATCTTTTCATGCATCTGAGGAAACCAAACGTCCTCTTTGGAAAAACGTCTATTCAGATCCTCTGCCCATTTTCAATCAGATCATTTGGGGTTTTATGATGCTGAGTTATTTAAAAGATCTCTAAATACTTTGGATATTAACCCCTTATCAGATATAACATTCGTCAATATTTATAAATATTTTCTCCCATTCAATAAGTTGCCTTGTGGATGGTCTCCTTTTCTGTGCACATGCAAAAGAATGAAACTGGGCCACTTCCTTACACCATACACAAAGATACACTCAAAGGGGATTAAAGACCTAAATGTGAGACCTGAAATCATAAAACTAGAGAAAAACATAGGTAATAATTCCTTTGACACCAGTTGTGGAAACATCTTTCTAAATATGTCTCCTGAGCAAAGAAATAAAAGCATCTTTAAAAAGTATTTGCTGTATGGTATGCAACAGACATTTATAACTATTTCAAGTCTGCTTTTTTTAAGGATTTCTTTTAAAGATTTTATTTATTTATTCACTCATTCATTCATTCATTCATGAGAGACACAGACATCAAGGCAGAGACATAAGCAGAGGGAGAAGCAGGTTCCCCAGAGGGAGCCTGATGTAGGACTCGATCCTGGAACCTGGGATCACGCCCTGAGCAGAAGGTGGACACTCAACCGCTGAGCCACCGAGGAGTCCCTTTTTTAAGCATTTTATTTATTTATTTGAGAGAGAGAGAGAGCAAGAGAGAGCAGAGCAGGAGGGAGGGGCAGAGAGAGAAGCAGGCTCCCTCTCCAACAGGGAGCCAGATGCAGAACTCATTCCCAGACCCTAGGACCATGACCAGATCTGAAGGAAGACGCTTAACTGACTGAGCCACCCAGGCTCCCATCAAGTCTGCTTTTGAATAACACTATTTTACCTCACAGATACTGCAAATATCTTATAACTAAGTATTCTCAGTACCTCTATCCCAACCCTTACAGTGTTGCTGTCCTTCATTTCACATATCTATAAATTATAATCAAATATATTATACTACTACCTTGAATTAGTATTTACTACATTAAGAATAAGAAAAACAAAATATTTTGATTTGCCGGGACACCTGGATGGCTCAGCAGTTGAGAGTCTGCCTTTGGCCCAAGGCGTGATCCCAGGTCCTGGGATCAATCCCACATCGGGCTCCCTACATGGAGCCTGCTTCTCCCTCTGCCTGTGTCTCTGCCTCTCTCTCTCTGTGTCTCTCATGAATAAATAATAAAATCTTAAAAAAAAAAGATTTTGATTTGCCTCCATTTATTCCTTTTCTAACACTCTTCCTTCATTTATGCAGATCCAAGTTTCTGACCTATCATTTTCTTTCTCTCTGAAGAACATCCAACATTTTTTGCAAGCCAGTTTTACCGGTGACAAGTTCACTCGGTTTTGTTTGAGAAAGTCTTAATCTGACCTTTAGTTTTGAAGGATAACTTGCTAGATTCAGAACACCAGGTTGGTAACCTTTTTCTTCATTAGCACTTTATATTTAAGACTTAAAATACTTTACCCCATTCTGTTTGCTTGCATGGTTTCTAAATTCCAATGTAATTCTTTCCCCTGTTCTTCTGTAGTTCAAGTTCATCCCTACTTCCTGTCCCTCTACCGTGTCTTTCAAGACTTTCTGCTTGGCTTTGATTTTCTACAATTCAAACATGATATGCCTAAGTGTAGGTTTTGTTTTTGTTTAGTTTTGTTTTGTTTGTATTTTTGTAATTATCCTGTCTGATGTACTCTGAGCTTCCTGGATCTATAGTTAATGTTACCTACACATTTTTGAAAATTCTCAGGCATTATTAGTTCAAGCATTCTTTATTTTCCTTTTTCTCTTTCTGATATTCTCTCTTTCTGGTCTTTCCACTGCATGTATGTACACCTTTCATAATTGCCCAGAGTTCATGGATATTCTCTTCTGTGTTTTTTTTTTCTTACATTTTTGTTTTGGAAGTTTCTATTGATATCTCTGTGGCAAGCTCAGTAATTCTTTTTTCGCCCAGTCTAGTGATGATTCATCAAAGATATTTTTTTTAGCATTTGCTTTTAGTTTGGATGCCATTAGTTTATTATAAAAGAAAGACATGGAAATTATTTACATGATGAATAGTTTCACAACTTCACTGGAATGAGCAGCTTCACTTGATGCCATTTCAATAATGATTTGTTTCAGTCTGCATACTTTCTGTGGATGTCATCAACTCTAAATAAGAAATAATATTTGTCATCTAGAACTACTCTGGTGCCTCCGTATTCTGGGAGAAGAACTTTCACACTAACTGGTTGGCTCTCTCCACCTTCTTCTTCAGAGCCCAATCCAAAGTCGCTTGAAATACTTTTCCTTGAGATTTTTCTGGAAGCATAATGCCTCCTGAGGTCACAGTTCTGTCTACGCCCTTTGCCTAAACCTCATGCAGAGAGGGGGAGAAACTTTCCTAATGCTTGTCCTGCATGACTCCAGCTTGGCAAAGTTGGTTCTCTGCTCTCAAACTGCCACAGCCCACAGCAAAGAGACCCACAGTCTGCTGCTTAAGAGCATTTCCCTTTTATTCTTAGAATTTTCATCCCTTTGCTTTTATGACTCCTCTGTTTTTGCATGTCACCCACTTTTTCCATTAGAGTTCATAGTATTATTAATCATAGATATTTTAAGTTTCTGATCTGATCTAACATCCTTGCCTTAAATGAATCTGGTTCTGATGGTTACATTATCTCTTCAGACTGCTTTTTTGTTTTTGTGTTTTGGTTTGGTTTTTTGTTTGTTTGTTTGTTTGTTTGCTTTTTTACCACATCTTGTATTTTTGTTGTTGTTGTTGAAATCCAGGCATGATGTATTGGGAATAAGGAACTAGGGTTTTGTGAGGTTTTGTGTTTATCTGGTTATGAGTTAGGTTATGTTTACTGTTTGCCACAGCTATAGGATAAGAGACTAAAATTTCCTCTAGTATTCTTTTTTTTAAAAAAAAGATTTTTAAAATTTATTCATGAGAGATACACAGAGCGAGGCAGAGACATAGGCAGAGGGATAAGCAGGCTTTTCGCAGGGAACCTGATGCAGGACTCGATCCCAGGACCCCGGGATCATGACCTGAGCCAAAGGCTCAACCACTGAGCCACCCAGATGCCCCTCTAATATTCTTTTTTTGTCTCCCTATTATCTTTTGCTTTTCCTAAAGACTGCTAAAATAGAGCCTGAGGGTTACAGTAATTTTAGCTGTAATCTCCTGTTATTATATAGGAGCCTTATTGATGTGAAGAGCAAGTGGGGGGTAAGCATTCTATATTCTGATGATTAGGTCTATAATCTGATGATTAGTGTTTTAGTAAGCTTGAGAAAATTTTCCTTTCTTCACATCAAAGGCTAGGGCAGGATGGAATTCTCCTTTCTCCATGTTGGTTAGGCACTGGTTAAACCTTAGTTGGTTAGGTTCTGGTAAATAGTTTCTCTTGAGTACAGTCCTTTTTAATGAGAACAGAGATCTTTAGCCTTATTTCGAAACAATTTCTTTTTCCCTCTCCCTGCTTTAAGTGAAAAGGGATTCTTCTTGAATCTTCACAGTAAGAAACAGGTAGGACCCCTAGAAGTAAAACTCAAAAAAGTGTGGAGGCTCCCCAAATTAGTCTACTCTTGATCTAAGCCTCCAACAATTTGTCAATCACAATGTAATATGTTGCTGATGATATTGGCTTTGGCTTTGGGCTTCTGCTCCTGGGCTTTTTTCCTCAATAAACTGTGATTCTCTGCATCTGACTGTCTCTCCAGTTTCCAGGACAGACATTTACCCTATGAGCTCAATTCTCTGACCTCAGAAGAGTTGTTGATTTTCAATTTGTTCACATTTTTTCTAGGTGTGAGGACAGGAGCAATGACTTTTAAGTTCTGTCCATGTTGTACTAAAAACTAGAGCTTCAAGGATTGCATCTTAATTTTAAAACCTCTGCCCACAGCAATTATTTATTGCACTTCATTGTTGCAGTTTCTTTGACAAAGTCAAAATAAGGATCTGGAACATTGGAAAATAAAGCAATATAAGATTAAGACAGAGAGAAGCAAAAGATAACCACTTCCTGGCTGATTGAATATTAAACCCTCTGTATATAGTAGTAAATTCATAGAGAGGTCTTAATTTACCTACTTTACTCAAACAATAGTCATTTTTTCCTATCTTCCATTAGTTTCTTCCTGCAATATGAGTTCTTTTGTGGCCTTTATTTATAGTCATGTTGCCTGCTGTTCTCTTTATGGGCCAATTTACATCTTTTGGGAGTAGACAGGGAGGATTTCAGAATGATTTAGGAACCAGCTGGATACAGTAACTTGCCATGTTTTTTCTCTGCCTATGAAGAGAACATCTGCTAGATATGCTGAGATGGAGTGTGCTTTTGTCTTCAGATTGAATCAGAAAAGTCTTTCTGTATTTCTATTTTAAAAAGAAAATGTTGCAATGATGCAGTTAAGAAAAAATAAAAAACAACCTGTAAGTAACAATTTGCTAAGACACTATGGCAGAGTTCTGTTCTATTTTAGAGTCTTGAATGGAATATATAGTTACTGCACAAAGAGTAGGGAGCAAAGTGAGCTCAGTCCATGCCTGCTATGGCCTTATTTAGGTTGTTAAATCTCCTGCTAAGAAAACACAGGAAATATTAATAATCTGACCGGAACTGTCAAGGTTCACATGGCGTTCTTATGCCAAGCAGGCTTAGTGATACTTTAAGAAAAATAATCCTAAAAAAGCAGGAAAGAAATCTGACCATAAAATTGTTACCATTTTAAGTTCATTCTTTGAAAAATAGTACACCCATTAGCAGCTAAGATAATAATTCCCAATCTTTTTGGGTATATTATAGTATATTATTTGGGTATTTTATAGTATATTATTGATAAATGACTACCACTAACTTTCAATTCTGCCAAATAGTATATAAGAAATGGGCACAATTATTTAAATACATAACTATGACACATATAGAATTCTTATTTTACACATTTAAAAATAGATCTTGATTGAACTTATTAGCTTTTGGTAACTACCATTACATTACTTCTATAGACTCCTTCCCCCTACACCATCAGGTATCAGTACCACAAATAGTCAAACATTCCCGATATTAAAGATATTTTGTTGATGATAATAACCATCATGTATTTTATTTTAGAGAGAAAAAAGCCCGAGCTTGCAGAGAAGGGCAAAAGGGGAGGGAGAGGGAGTTATGTGACTCAGACTCAGAACGGAGCATGGAGCACGATGCAAGGCTCAACCTTAGGGCCCTGAGAATATGACCTGAGTAGAATCCAAGAATCACATACTTAAATGACTGAGCCACCTGGGTGCCCCTATAATCATCATTTGTACTTTTAATTCTCTGGTTATTTTCTGGTAGTCCTCTACAGGCTTCCAGTTATGGAATGAAGAAGTCACAAGAATAGTAGGCACAGCATTAGGAATACAGTCAATGATACTGTAATAGCGATGCAACGGAACAAATGATAGCTACACTCGCAGGGAACAGGGTGTAATGTATAAGCCTGTCAAATCACTAAATTGTACATCTAAAACACAATGTAACATTATGTGTCAACTATACTCAAAAATAATAAAATGGGAATTATAAAAAAATATATAAATTACTTCTTGTCTAATGCATGTAAGTATTCATCCGTTCAAGTGTCAAAATAATAAAATTATATACAAATCAATTATATGCACTAACTCAATTTTTACTTCATCTTTCCTACCTATCCTTAGTCCAGGCTCCCGTCATTCCTTCTCTGATTTACTGAAATATCCTTCTAACTAATCTTTCCAAAACCACTCTTGCCCCCTTTGATCGCTTATCCATTTAACATGACTAACCTTTTCCAAAAACATATTTGAACTTAGTGCCATCTGCTTAGAACACACATTGTCTTTCCATCTCTTTTCTGATAAAGACCTAAAGGGCTCGCCATGGCTCATTTTTCTCCTCAGCTGTCTGTCCTCAGTATCACCAAGCTTCTTTACTCTTCCTACACATTAGGCTCACACTACCAGAGGGTACTTTTCCGCCTGTTTCCATCGTTTGGAACCCTCTTTTCTCATCAGTTTTTCCTTAGTTAACACCTACATATCCTCTAAGGGAGCATTTCTTGTTTCACTTCCTCCCCCTCAGCATCAGGTCAGATCTCCTACGAGACACTGTCAACTCATACCTCTTCTTCCACTCAATTTACCACTATTGCCCATCACATCCTGACAAGAACATGCAAGAAACAGATGAATCTGAGTCTTGCCAGACATGTAATTGAGGAAGTCATGCATGTGCTGGAGATAATGTACTCCTGGTACGTTTTTATGTATGAGTGGACATGCACAGGCAGACATGAATTAGGAAAGGGAAAGAGAGATTGAGAGAAAGAGAAATGGAGAACTGACACCTTTCTAATTGATGACACATTTTCAAGAACTCAAAGTATATATTAATGTTTGCATCAAAATGCAGATGGTGTTTATCACTGTAGTAACATGAGATATAACACATTGATTATTCATATTGTTTTATATTTGTTTTAAAAGTGAACACAGTTAATCCTCATTATTTTCAGATTCTATATTTGCAAATTCATATACTTGCTAAAACTTCTCTGTAACTCCCAAATCAAAACTCACTGCACTTTCATGTCATTTCTGAACATGTGCAGAGCTATCAAAAAAATGAGTCGCCTAACATGCCCATTCTTGCCTGAAGTCAAACAAGAGAAAGACTCTGCCAGCTTGTTTTAGCTCTCCTTCAGAAATGACCAGAAGAAGACAATAGGAGGCAGTACAGTACAAGAAACTCTTACTCTGGGGTCAGCTGAAGGGGTTTGAATCTCTACTCTGGGACTTGTGAGTTGGGTCGCCTCAGACAAGTAACTTAACACTCCTGAGTCCACTTTTCTCTTTTGTCAAACAAAGAAAATAATATCTACCAGAATGTGTTGATGATTTGTTATGATTTAATCATTGAAATATTCACTAATTTAATGTTGTTGGCAACTTTCTAGAACAAAACTAATATAAATGATAATCGTATATTAAAAATGAAATGTAAATTAAAATTCATAAACCTTTGAAACAAGAATTCCATAGATCACAAACTGAAAGTTAATGGTCTTAAACAAAGTCCTTAATTTAAAATCAGAAATTTAGACCCATGGAGATTAAAACAACGCTCTAAAGTAATAGCTATTCCCGGAGACAAATATATGTAGAACTCAGATATGTTTGTTCTTTCAGAGTACTAAACGTTTCACAAAATTATACAGATTCTATTTCTCCATATCTCTGTCTCTCTCTCTCTCTTTTTTTTTATAAAGTGATGTCTGAAGTAAAAGTTGAATAAAGAGAGAAAGGACATTAAAATGTAAGACCTAATATTTGATGGAAAGCTGTCTGTGGTAGTGGTTTCTTATCCTCTCAAAGTCCTCATACAAAATGGATATTTAGAATCTACCCTGAAAGGTTATTGTTGTGAAGGTCAAATAAAAGGATGATTTTATAATTTAACCCACATTTCTAAATAGTAATGGAAAAAGTCTGAGAATAATGAATATGCTATCTATGACCCTGTTTTAAAAAAACAACCCAGGGAAAATGTTGGATTTGAACAAAATTTCAAATCTTGCAACTCGATTTGCAATATTATCAGACCTGGCAAGATTTTCTCATAAAGAAAGGGATATTATGGGCCAAAATAGTAAATTTTAATGTGTAGCTATTTTTCTTTGCTTTTAATAAGCTCCCTTCAACTAGAAAGTTAATGTTCATTCACTTTCTTCCTCAGTTTTAGAAGTTATAAAGAAGACAATCTTCTAGTAAAAAGTTAAATCACATTTGATCAATTCCCCTCTATTGTGGGGCTTGACATAAGAAACCTTCCAGCACAGATTGTTACTTACTGTCTCCAAACCTATCATCTTTAGCAAAGTACATGGCTACCTACAATGAAGATCATGTTTCCCAGGCTCCTTTGCAGCTAGTTGTAGCCTCGTATTAAAATTCTGGCCACTGGTTTTGAGCAGAGGTATTATGCGGCATTTTCTCAAAGATCTCCAAAAGAAAGAGAGAAAGAGAAGGAAGGAGGGAGGGAGGGAGGGAGGGAGGAAGAAAGGAAGGAAGGAAGGAAGGAAGGAAGGAAGGAAGGAAGGAAGGAAAGAAAGGTAGAAGTGAGGGAGGGAGAAAGGCAAGCCAAGGCAAGGCAAGGCAAACTGTTGAAAGCTGATGAAGGTTATTCACCCCTTACCCTCTCCTTCGTCTAACCTCCTTGAAAGTGGAATATGGAGACATGATCAGCTCCATGGCCATTCAAACAGTGTGATTACATAGGATCAGATGCTTAGAAGGGCCCACACTTGATTAATTGCCCTGCTGTAGCCCTTATAAAATCTTTAATTGTGCCTTCGAGCTTATGTTTTGCAAGTGAAATCCTGTGGGAGGGTGCAGGATGTGTTTGAGAAGAGGAGGTATATGGAATATATGTTTCAGATGTTCACAAGTTCCTCATATATAGTATTCTCAATGCCCTGTGATGTGAAAATTTCAGTGGATGATGTGGAGGAGTTCAATGAGATGAAAATGAGTACAAGGTGAACACGGTACATGTTTAAGTTAACTAGTAGAGCGTGCTGTCAGCTGTGAAAGACCATATTTGTATTTGAAGAACTCGCTTCAAATTTAGGAAGAAGACAGTAGTATCCTATGAAGAAGAAGCATGAAGAACCAGAGAACCCTTTCCTATCCTTTCTTACTGTGTCACTTCCCTGAGTTACCCAAACACTCCAGCTGAAAACAATGATTTGGAAGGAAAAAGAGAAAGTAAGGTAATCTTTATTACTTTCTCCTTTCAGTTTTCCCCTCATTTATCAGTAAGATAAAGGGTAGTACAGGGCTTTGGTCGATTATGCACATATAAAAAATGAAACAAAAACATCTGAGTTAATTTTGTGTAATAGTTCCACCACTCCAGATGTATGATGTGTGAAATATGAATTGTGCCTTTTGGTGACTACATATATATGACTCAAATGCTTTAATATATTTGCATCTACAACTAGCACTGCATAATATAAACGGGACTGGTAAAATTCAAGTTAATAATTTAAATCTTTTACTTGACTTTATTTAGAAGAACATTAAAAGCAAATAAAAACATACCCTAACAGGTGGCTTTATATTTTAGTACCTTCCACTGCATTATTTTCCTGGTTTTTAAAAAAGGAACCCCATATTTTAATTTTGCGCTGTGCCTCAGAAATTACATGGCTGGCTCCATGTGGAGGTGATGGTAGAAATCATTCTCATTCCATGACATTGGGGGCCAAACACTAGCAATGGCAGAAGGAAAGCTGGAAGTAGGCTGGGTTCCATATGACTGCCAAGAATTATAAACCAGCCATGAGCTGTTCACATCCAGATTTCCCAGAATGAGAAATAAACTTCTATCATGTTTAACCAACCATTTAGGGGAGGTTCTGTTATTCTGTAACTCATACCAGCACTGAATTGAAGAAAAGGAGTTTTCAAAGGAGCAGATTTATCATATATTTTATATTATAGACACTATGCTATGGTTAGGACAAAAAAAAGATTTTCCTTAGAAGAAAAAATTGTCACAGAGATAAATGGCCAGGATCATAACGGGATTTAAGTGACTGATTCACTATCCTGAATCTGTGCACATTCTGTTGTAGGTTCATTTACTTTTACAAAATGTGAATGGCCACAGACAAAATAAGCTACTTGGATGTAGATCCTCAAATTAGAGTAAATCACTATTGTCTTTTTTACATCAGAGACATCTATTTTCCAATGGTGTTATTTGAATATATTCATAACACAGGGAAAACCAGTACAAAAATAAGGGGACATCTAAGGTATTGTACTAGAGCTGAAAAGAAAATCTTCTAGTGAGAAACAGGCAGGAAAATATCTAGTGATACTTGCAAAACAGAATGAAATACTTGTTAGTTTGGTAATACAAGGACATGCTACAGGAATTACTGCTTATCAGTAAGGCAAACACAAAAATTATGTGGGTTAGTGGCATTAGAGCTGCTTATTTAGGGATTAATGAGCTCTTATAGGAAGAGAAAACGAACAGAATTTCCAGACTAAGTAACACAAGCAATAAAATGATGTACAGATAGGATGTTCATCAACCAGAGAAAGCCTGGTCATATTTGTACATTGTACTTGTTCTGATTTAGGTATTTAATTTTTTTCCTAAGAATTCAAGATGGATTACTAGCTCAGGATATGAAGTAGGGGTATTTGGAGACTGGTACATTTAGACAAGATTAAATGCCTGGATGGGAATGGCATTTAAAATAGTTAGCTGAGGGCAGCCCCGGTGGCTCAACAGTTTAGCGCCGCCTTCAGCCCAGGATGTGATCCTGGGGACCCGGGATCAAGTCCCACGTCGGGCTCCCTGCATGGAGCCTGCTTCTCCCTCTGCTTGTCTCTCTCTCTCTCTCTCTCTCTCTCTCTCTCTCTGTATCTCTCATGAATAAATAAATAAAATATTTAAAGAAAGATAAATAAAATAAAATAATAAAATAAAATAAAATATTTAGCTGAGTATTTGGGATATTCTTTTTTTCACAAGGAAATGGTCTTTCATTAAAATACAGCAAAATGGCACCACAGAATGAAGTGAGAGGTACTGTGGAAGCATATTCCCTTGATCGTTTAAAGAAATAAATGCCATGATCCAATAACACTTAGGGATATATCTCTCAGACATTGCTGAAGATAGATTAAAGCAAAATGGGAATGAGTTAGACCAAATAGGTTTGTATATTCAATAACCTAGATCAAAAGATAATAGGGTTGGCTTGGAACAGTGCTATGGAAAGGATATTGAGGACATTTAAAGTAACAATAAATTTCAGAATTTGAGTTTAGGGAAATAAATACATTCATGTATTGATTGCTGTATCCTCTCTCCTGGAAACCTATTGTAAATACAGCCAGATACTGAGTGATCAAAATGGTTCTCTAGGTGAGCCTGGGTGGCTCAGTCAATGATCCTAGGGTCCTGAGAGCAAGCCCCGCATCCAGCTCCCTGCTCAGTGGGGTGCCTGCTTCTCTCTGTCCTCCTGCTTGTGCTGTCTCTCACTATCCCCGTCTCTCTCTCTCAAATAAATAAATAAAATATTTAAAATACATAAATCTATTTAAGTATAAATCTATAAAATTAAAAAAAATGTTCTTTAAAGAAATAAAGTAATAGAAAATAAATAAATAAATAAATAAATAAATAAATAAATAAATAAATAATGTATGACAAGCACTTCAGTTATTTAATACCAATTTCTTTCTCCCTAGGATAATTCTTCATAAATGTTATGTTTCCAGCGAAAAGTGGACTATGCCAAATGAAATATAGGTACATAAGTCAGGACTTTTCTATTAAGCTAAAGATAATAATGTTTGTGTTCCATGAATCAATCAAAATGTGAATCAAACTGCTTCTAATAAAATTAATGGCTAGCCTCAATATTCACTTTTGCAGTATTGCGGTGGAGAGGTCAGAGATTGGCATTCGTTGAGTTCCCACTATGTGCCAGGACTGTTTGTGCTTTATATTCATTTTTTCTTTTACCCTCACAAAAGCACTGTGAGGGTAAATACTACCATCATTGTATAGACAGAAAACAATATAGCTCAGTGAAATGGGGTCAGTAGCCCAAGGTCACATAACTAGGAAATACATTTAAATCTAAGACTGTCTGTTACAGTAGAAAGAGGAGCTGTGGAAGCACACTGCCATCCAGGCAGAGCGAGCAGCATTAATCATCTGTGGAAGAGCTTGTGAAGTCTTAAATGGATCAAGTTTGTGAAGAATAAAAAGGTCTTGCTATTTCATCTAAAACTTTAATCAAGTTTCAATATGCACTACCGACCCTAGCAACCAGTGAGTTCCACATGAAGCCAATGGAAAAAGAGATCATGAAGACAGATGGAGCCTTTGGATCCATGCACGATTATTGCCTTATGTTCTTTTATATGATCCCTGTAAAAATAGGTCAGCTTAGCTGTCTTACTCAGATGAAAATGTAATAAATGTTTACACAATTCATCACTTAAAGAATCTAAATTTAATTTCCTACTTGGACTCCTGTCTTTAATAAAAATATGGAAGAAACAGCCTGTGTTATTTACCTCTTGAGAATGACAAGTTATAAAGTGGGATCTTTGAGATAGTAAGCATAGATGTTTCCATAGTTCTTTGTTCAAATCACTGCAGCTGTCACAGTCATCAGTGTAGATTGATTTGACCACATGATCGATCTTGCCTATTTATCAACCAGCTTCATTAGAAAAGGTCATCAAAATCATTCAGTCTGTCAATGTAGTGGCTAGATATAGAAACATTCTTATTATCACATCTCATTAAAACGACATTTAATTGACCTTTAAAGAGATAGCAAGTTTTGAAGATTAGCAGCTAGAGTTCCAACTCTTTTTTTTTTTAACATAAAAGAAAGCATCAGGGATTTCACACTGAATCTTAATATACTTAAAGCATCATATATTAACAAGTTATGATGAATTTTGAGGGCTTCTTACCTTTCAGAGGCCTTTAGACCTATCTCCTTCTAAATGAAACTGCAATGCTTAAGTTGTAGTCTTTTTCTTTACTCTAACTTTTATCTCTAAAAGCCATCTTTGGATATTAAGATATTTATATTCAAATGTAACTTATTTGTTAAAAGTCTCCCGTTTGAAAGAGTTGAGCACAGAGTGCATTGGTAATGAGTCATTTCATAAAAAGGTAGAAAGAGCATTTAGAGCTTACATAGAATAGAAATAAAGGAGTAACAGATAAAGGATCTCTGAAATAATGTTAATAACAGAATTTGCCTATTTCATAATTCTTACTGGAGATTCTTTGCCTTCTTGTAATGAAAGAATACAAATCCTTGTAGTTACTTATATATTTATTTCATTTCATTTCGTTTCGTTTTGTTTTGTTTTAACAAAGATAATGTCTTAGAAGTATAGGAGAATTTAACTCTGGGAAACGAACTAGGGGTGGTGGAAGGGGAGGAGGGCGGGGGTGGGGGTGACTGGTTGGCAGGCACTGAGGTGGGCATTTGACGGGATGAGCACTGGGTGTTATTCTGTATGTTGGCAAATTGAACACCAATAAAAAATAAACTTATTATAAAAAAAGAGAAGTATAGGAGAATTGACAATTCTGTGTACAAAATGTGATTATAAGTGAGTATTCCTGAAGAAATCAGCTTTCCTTGTGCTTAAACACCTTTTAAGTAAATAAACATATTAACAGTTAATTGCATGTGTATGTTTTATGCATTAGCAGAGATTCACTTAAAGGGAGAAGAGTATAATGATAGTTACATAATGGACATGGAAGAGAAAAACACAAAAACTGTTCTTGGAGTTAGATACTAAATCATTGCAATTGAAGAGGGAAGAGGGAATAGGCAAAATGCCAATCTCCTAGTCTTTCCCAGAAAGGGGTCTGACTGCCTACTTTACAAGATACTGATTGTAACTTGCTTCTCTTTGTGTGTCACTCGTTCTATTGGGGGGACTTTCTGACTCTCTTTAAAGGCAATGGTTTCCTCAAATGTTTTGTGACACATTTTTGTCCACAAATCCCATTCATCATTTTGTCATGTGGATTATTGGACCTTCTGATACCTACTGAGGAAAGAAAAGATTTTTTGCACAGTGCTTCCAAAGTGTTCCACTGCATCTGGTCTCAGTAGCTTCGTAGGACGCTGCTTTTCTTCTCTAGCATCCACATTTGAATGTGAACTTTTGGTTTTAGCCTAGCAGCCTGTTTAGCCAGGTTTCCAGAGATAGGGGCAGAAGGATGGCAGAGAGCCCTAGTTGGTCCAAGTACCACTCCTAAACTGTCATTTGAAGTGCCCTAGGGTCCCCTTCTTGTGTCTTCTCATGGCGAAATTAGAGCTCCCAAGAATCAGTCCTACCTCTTCCAACCTGTACCATAGTCTTCACTATTTGTAATTGTGTTGTCTTATCTGGGTTTTATTGACCTGCAGATCATATTATCTCTCTGCCTCTGTGTGTCTCTCTCAGTCTCATTCCTTCTCAGGAATTATTCATACTATCTATGAATAGAGAGCTCTTTCATTTATTCCAGAAAAGTCTTCTTTGAAAAGGTCTTTTATATCATTTATTATGCTTTTAAGTAGAAATGAGTATTAGTATTGATGCACTTATGTTCAGATCATTATCTCTAGGGTCATTTTAAAATAATAATTAATTTTTTAATAATTAAGGTTGTGAAGGCTATTCAAAGTCTTTTGTAGTACCAGGGTCTCATAATTCTATTCTCATCCACATTTGGTTTTGTTTAATCTTAACTCTCTTTCCAGATCTTCTTAAATATATTTTAAAGCCAACAAATAGTTAAGGAGAATAATCAAGTCCAAAACATCTTCCAGTGTTCTTTTTCATATCTTCATATGACGTTTTTCATAGCACCATTTTACCTGGTGAGGGAAAATATTATTTTTAATATATTTAATTATAATTTAACCTTGAATATAGATTCCTATCTATAGAATATTTTTGTAAATTTTAAATAAGATTAATTTTAACAGATTAAAATTAGATAGTTCTTATATGCATTCTTACTTAGTTCTAATCTCAAAAGAATGTTTCAGTTGGTTCACTTGGGGCAGGAGTAGACTGCCTAAGCTTTAGGAGCTGCTGCCAAACCTGACACTTCTTGTTTTAGATTTGTTCTTAGCTGTATGTACATTATGTCCATTTCAGTCTCAGAATTAGCACAGTGTTTTGCAGACGGTAGACTCTCTGTAAATGTATTTGAAAGATTAGATGTTATACCAACAACAGAAAGGAAAGGGAAAATAAAAAACTTAAAGAAAAACCTCTCACAGAGACATAATTTACTAAAGTGATGTCCTGACTTTTTTAAATGCCTCATAAAACGAGAAAACCTTCACTTTTCACATGAACAATTTTGCGTTACTGCAACCAATAGTCTAATTACTTTATTATCAATTGACCTGATTGCAGATGCATGAAAGCTTACTTTACAGCTTACTTTCATTAGAGAGAAATAAATAGAAATAAAAGCTATAAAAAACATTTATTTTCAAAAGCATTTATAGCATACTTGTCTCGGAAAGCACTAAGGAACTGGTTGCTATGATTCTTGTGTTCAGTAAACCTACAATCTAGTGAATTTGGAGTGAATTTAAAAATTGGTGGTTTATTATGCATCTTTGGAATTTATATGATAACTTTTAAATTATACAATTTAATAACATGTCTCTCTATTTACTCAGAAACACTAACATTCCTTTTAAAATAACAATAATCTTATCCAGACAATGACCATTAGTCATGGTGGTGACCTTGAGTATTGGGCCAACTAGAGACATTCTTACCTGGCACATTTAACTGAATGAATTAAAGGAAGAACAAGGGAGGTCAAATCAGGCATTACTTTAGTTAACTCTTTTTAGCTTAGTCCACACTATATGTAATGGCTTTCTGTGTTCCTCAGGATGTGCAGATTATGCAGTTCAACGTGTGAAATTGCCACATGTGTATAAGTCAAATGTAAACCCAAGGTTCTCACCAATGACTTTTAGTTATATCTCTAATATTTAACAGGACTGAGTGTAGATGAAGGGAAGAGATTCATAAACTAACTTTTTGCCTGATTTTTCTAGTTTCATTATAATCTCCCTTTGCAACTTGAAGTCCCATTTTATGAATTTGAAAACATTTACCGTCAGTAAAACCAACTGTTAGGTTACAAGAGTGATAGAGAGAAAAGTGTATATAAATTATATAATTTTAAGAAGATGTCATAAAGATAAAGTTTTGCTTGGCTTCTAGACCAACATATATAATACATTTCCCTAAAATTAGAAAGGGCGGAGAGGGCCATGCTGTTCTATGTGCAAAGCAACTCAATTTAATTCAGGCATAGTAGAACTGAATCTGAGTCCTAAGGTCTCATCTGTCACGTAGAATTTTGTTTCCTTTCAAAATTTAACTATACAAATGCTGAATTTTATTATATAAGAAGTCATAAATTAGAGTTTCTGAGTGGAGAGCAGGAGTGAGGGAAAAGAGGAAATCTGGCGAAAAAGGGAATGTGTCCTCTTCTCTGCATCCCTCTTGCTTCAGCATATTTTATCATACTCATTGGTAGGACCCTATCCTCTTTTGTGCTCTTTCATTGAGTTCTTGGTTTTTCTTCCTTTTGCTGCCTATTTTCCCTTTACCAGAATACAAGCAAAGCAAAGCAAAATTCAAATCACTTTAAGTGGTAGTTTGTTAGCAGCTGTATTACATGATTTAACACAATTTTTTGAAGCATTTGGGTAAAATAATATTAGCCCAGTCTAACGTAGAGATTAGTGTTGAGATTAGGAACAAAGGACTCTGGAGTCAGACTGGAATCTGAATCCTGACTCTCTGGCTTCCTGAATTATGTGAACTTGGGGAAGTTTGCCTATCTTTCTCAAAACTCTGTTTCTTCTTTTGGACAGTGACAGCAACATTTCTTAATTTGTATCATCAGTATGAGGATCTCAGCAGGCATCATACATGAAGAAAAGGAAGTCTTTAGTGTGTGATCAAATAAAAAATCCAATGGTTCCTGGTCATTTTTATGATATCAATTATCTGTTATTTTACGCCATGTCATAAGATGAATTGAAGGTGTTCACAGAAACGTACAAATACATGCACATCCATTTGAAGACATTCAAAGATTTCTCCATGAAAACAATACTTTCCTGTTAAGCTATAGTGTTCTTTTATAAATACAAAAGCCCTGTTATATTCTGGGAAGTAGGGTTATACCTACAAATACAAAGGTTTCACAGAATTGAAAATTAAATATTTCAGAATTTGACCCTCAGCCATGAACCCAGAGATACTAATTCCCTCTCTCTGATCAGTCATTATTCTGTTTGTTTCTTCTGATCCTGTTTCTGTCCCGAGTATTCCAACTAACTTACTTTTTGTGCTCATTTCAGTTTGGCTTTATGTCTGCACAATTTTTCCTTTCCTTTTTGATTTGATCTGAGTCCCAAGACCCAAGTTTAAATTTCTTCCTGAGTATGACCACAGTTCCTTTGTCTACACAAAAATGCTAATTGGGATTTGTTGTCCTACTTTTAACCGCATCTGTTAACACCCTGCCTGGTAAATCTGGTTTCCAGATTTGGGCCCAGCCTCTCCAATCTGTTACAGCCCATGACTTAACATTTAACTTATACATCAGTATATGCACACACTCCACATGCGTATATGTATAGACATTACCAGAGATGAAAATGGAACTTTGTCAAATGACACACTGTGACAATTTACCGGACGATGCATTTCTGCTCCTAATATGGATTTTAAAGGTAAGAATGTCTATCTTCATCAGATTTAATGATAAATAAAACAATTTGAGTATATTAAGACTACATAAGAACTAGTCTAGCACATCGGTAAACTGTTACTACTGAGGAAGTGAGATAATCTGCTATTTGTTTTGTGTCTCTACCATGGAAATAAATGAGCATTCAGGTGATCAATAATATATACACTGGTATATCAGCTATAGTTCTGTTTTAACAAAGTACTTTAAAATGGAGATCAATGTTATATAATAAAATCTTAGGCAGGAAGTAGTTTAGAGATAATAATTTGCAGATGAAGAATCACAGTCCTTGGGTAGTTAGCTAATTTTGTCATGACCAATCACATAATAAGTGTTAAATCATTGTCTCAAACTCAGTCTTCTCAATCCTAGTCTGGAAGTCTTTATCTCTCATGTACTCACTCCAGTGAAACTGATGAACAATGTATCTTGTTTTCTGTGATTTTGATGATGGAAGCTAAGTAACAGTTTTTTATGGGGTAAATTTTTTTTTTTTAGTTTTTGAAAAAATATTGCTCATCAGATAGACATACTATAAAGTAGTAATTTAGTAACTGTTTCGAAAAAAAAGAATAAAATTACCTAATTTGAAAATAATCAAGTTGATTTTGCCTGGAATTGAATGGATTACCTAACCTTGTCCAGGTCCTTAACTGAACCTCAAGATGTCCATGCAATGACTGGTTTCACCCAGAGTGTCCAACTGCCTAATGATAACTAGAAAAGTAAAACAGCTGTGGCACAGGGCCTCACACATCTGTCACTTTGAAATAATCCAGCTGGAATTCATTTCTGGCAGGTTCCCCCTTTTTGCTGTCCCTTACTTCCTGTTGGAAGCTTACCCCAATAGTTGGCATTTACTATGGAGCTGAAATTTCTCTCCTAGGTTTGCTTCCCTTAACTTTGGGTTTTGTTTAGGTCTGATTCACCAGTCTGTACACAATGACAGCCTTCCCTTCTTCATGTAGTCATGTAACCAGATGGAATCTATTTTCCAGACATTCTCATTGACCTGGAATTCAAAGAACAGACATTCCCCACACCCCAAACACACACACACACTCACACACACACACACGTATGTGCGTGCACACACACACACACACACACACACTACCCTCTGAGCCCTCACCACCTTCTCTATTCTTTCATAGTCAGCCACTTTGGCTGATGTTTCTGGGATCAGCCCCAGTAAACAGAAACTATCCAAGGGCTCAGAATCTGGTCAACAGATGGGGGCCTGCTTCCATCTCATATGAGAACTAGTTAGGGCATTTTTCTCTTCTATTCTTCCTAGGGTCTTCTCTCAGTTTTCAGATCAACTGTGTCTTTTCTTTTTCATCTTTATTAAATAGAATCTATGATATTCACAGATACAGGAGAAGCATAGAAGTGATTTAAAGAAGGGCACTTCTCTCTGCCCAAATTTCCACTCTAAGTACTCTAAGAGAGGAAAAAAACACACCCAGGGAAACACAAGCATAATTGAAAACTTAATATGTGCTGAGTACTGTTTCTGCGCTACACACACATTTTACTTAACACTTTCTTCATATTGGCTATTTGTAAGAGACATTTTATTCATTCACTTATCATATAGAGTTAGATGAGCTTGAGATAGTCTAAAAGAATTCTATTTACCAAATGTTATTGATATACAAATATGATTGTCACATACAATTTTGACTTTTGTTGCTTTACCATATGTATCTGTCAATCTCTGTTTTAGAAAAAAACTTATTATCTATTATCACATAGTGTCCTTCCTCTATAAAAGCAATCATAGTTAAGTTGGTCCAGATATGCATTCAATAAAGGAGTTACTTACTCATCTATATGCTTCACGTTATACCTCAGTATCTCACTGCAAAAGTCCTTGCTTTTTTCAATTTACTCTGAGCTATAATTTCTGGGGATAGTGAAATAATATGTCTATTTTCAACTGTTTATTATCCAAGGAGTCTAAAATTGTAAAAAAAATAATGTGTAAGATTGCACAATTCAAATACTTGGACCTGTTCCAAATCCAGGTAAGCTTCAGTCATTTTCTCCATAATTCAAAACAGATGATTACATTGGGGCATATGAAATATAGTACATAGTTTAGTACAAAAGAGGCAAAAGGGCTAAACAAATCATTATGATTTAATATATGAAAATGTTAACGATATTTTACATATTATTTAATATTTAAATATGAAAAACGGTTCAAAAATATTATAAAATAATGAAGATCACAGAATATAAATAGACAACTAAATAACTAATTCATCTATCTTAAGTCTTTAGTTAACCTTGTAGTCAGGAAAATACTGAACAGTGAAGAAATTCTTTAAGAAGGAATGATTAATGAGTTTTAAGTACTACAAACAAGAAAAGAGTTTCCCAATAGTTTTCCTAAGTCAACATTGAAAACAAACCTACTTGCTAATATAAAATGTGTCCATCAGTAAATACAGTTGGTTATAATTTGTATTGTTTATTGACTAGAAAAGTGTCTTCAGTCACATCCAGTAGGGATCTGGCAAATTGAGTCACTTTAACTTCATGGTTCTTAATAACCTTTAGATGACTAACAATTGCGATGAAATCTGATATTCAGGCTTAATATCCTCTATGAGAATGTGTAAGCATAAAATTTCCCTTTCATGATATATATCTCCCCTTTTAACATCTTCAAATACTCAAAATACTATTATTAATACATATACAGAGTGAAAATACCATGAGCAGTTTTCCAAAGAAAACATAGGCATGTCCAACAGACACAGAGAAAGATACTCAACATCACTCATCATCAGAGAAATGCAAATTAAATCCACAATAAGGTATCACATTATACCCATCAGAATGGCTAGAATCAAGAAGACAAGAAATAATAAGCATTGGTGAAAATGTGGAGAAAAACGGAACTCCTGTGCATTGTTGGTGGGAATATAAATTGGTACGGCCACTATTAAAACAGAATGGAGGTTTTGTGTGTGTGTGTGTCTGTGTGTGTGTGTGTAGTGGACTATTACTCAACCATAAAAAGGAATGTTTGTCATTTGCAACAACATGCATGGAATGAGAGGGTATTATGTGAAGTGAAATATGTCATAGAGAAAGACAAATGCCATATTACTTCTTTCACGTACAACCTAAACTAAAACAAAATAAGTGAATAAAAAAAGGAAACAAAATGCACAATCAGACCTATAAATACAGAGAAAGAAATAATGGTTTCCAGAAGGGATGGGGTGGAGGGATGGGGAAAACGTGTGAAGAGGAATGGGAGATAAAGGCTCCCAGTTATGAAACGAATAAATGATGAGAATAAAAAGTACATCATAGAAAATATAGTCAATGGTATTGTAACAGTGGTACGCCTGAAGCCTACAAGAAAGTTTGCTTACCTGGGGCGCCTGGCTCACAAGGTTGGCTGGAAGTACCAGGCAGTAACAGCCACCCTGGAGGAGAAGAGGAAGAAGGCCAAGATCCATTATCGGAAGAAGAAACAGCTCATGAGGCTACGGAAACAGGCCAAAAAGAATGTGGAGAAGAAAATTGACAAATACACAGAGGTCCTCAAGACCCATGGACTCCTGGTCTGAGCCCAATAAAATTGACTTATTCATAAAAAAAAAAAAATCTGGTGACAGATAGTAGCTACACTTGTGGTGAACATAGCATAATGTATGTTATTGTACTACTATGTTGTACATGTGAAACTAATGTAACACTGTGCGTCACCTATACTCAAATAAAAAAAGAAAAGTACAATTAAAAATAATGCATTTTAATCCACAAAAAGAAAATATCATAAAATGGTAAAAAAATACAAGTGATTATTACAAAGTAATATATTACAAATAAGTAACACCAATATATTATTTTTACTAGTAACCATCAGTTTATTCTCTAGTTATCAGTCTGTTTTATGTTTTTCCTCTCTCTCTCTCTCTCTCTCTCTCCCACCTTTATTTGTTTTTGTTTCTTAATTCTACATATAAGAGAAATCATGTGGCATTTGTCATTCTCTGATCTTTTTCACTTAGCATAATACTCTCTAGCTCCATCCACATCCTTCATTTTAGAAGTGGCAAGGTTTCATTCTTTTTGATGCCTGAGTGATATTCTATTGTACACATACCACATCTTCTTTATCCATTCATCAGTTGATGGATACTTAGTCTGTTTCCATAATTTGGCAATTGCAGATAATGCTGCTTAGAAAATGAGAAAGGCTAAATTTTGTGAGTTCTTGCAACTAGTGAGGCTTAAATTACTTTCTAGTAGCAAGTCTAGTTCTTACTTCCACTCTTATGTAAATATTACTCATATTCACAAAAAAGTGTTAAAAATAAGTTTACTCTAGTTTTATCAGTAAAACTTAAAGACATCAGCTAAAGTTAAATCAATACAATATTTGAGTAAGTCTTGGTGTATTCATACCATGCAATACCACGGCAGAAGTTAAAACAGAAGAGGGATATCAAAATTTACCAATGTGGCAATTTTTTCAGTGTATGTTTACTATAATAAAATGATGCAACAAAGTCTTACATGCTGTATAACCCACTTATGTCAAATGTGTACACAGGCTCTGCATTCCTATGTATATGTATGCTTATAAATGCATAAAAATACACTCAGAATTATGTACCTCAATTTGTTTTCAATGACTATCTTTGGAATGTTACTGCTTCAGTACTATTACTTTTTTTGATATTACGCTAATTTTTCAGAATAGTGTATGTGTTTCTGAAGTTAAAAATAAAATAACAGGGATCCCTGGGTGGCGCAGCGGTTTGGCGCCTGCCTTTGGCCCAGGGCACGATCCTGGAGACCCGGGATCGAATCCCACATCAGGCTCCCGATGCATGGAGCCTGCTTCTTCCTCCGCCTGTGTCTCTGCCTTTCTCTCTCTCTCTGTGACTATCATAAATAAATAAAAAAAAAAATTAAAAAAAAATAACATCCCAGTAGAAATTATATGTAAATATGAAATTTTATATTTTACATGTAAGATATACTATTTAAAAAGATATTTTTACATATGTAATGTACATGTATTATGTTAGCTACATGCTTAACAATATCAAAATTTAAAAACATCTCAGTTGTACATCACTAGAAAGAAGTAATAGAGTTTATCAGTACAATAGAGTATCATGCAATACTCTTTAATTTTTAATTTTTTAAAGATTTTATTTGTTTATTCATGAGAAACACAGAGAGACAGAAAGGTAGAGACACAGGCAGAGGGAGAAACAGGCTCCATGCAGGGAGCCTGATATGGGACTCGATCCCGGGTCTCCAGGATCACACCCTGGGCTGAAGGCAGTGCATCACTGAGATGCCCCTCATGCATTCATTTAAAATTATAGTTATCCAAATGTTTTTAAATTCTTAGTCTAAGTCAGAATATGAAGCCACAGACATTGAATAGAATATCTCCAAAAATAAAAAGTATCCTAATATATACCAAAAGAGTATATATTCATCCTTCACCAAAACCTTATGGCCCATTTCCCCACCCCCAACTTGTTGATTGTAACATTTAAATTTCTGATATTAAAAATAGAAAATGTAAAGATCATGATCAGTAAGTTAGAAAATTATATTGATCTGTGAAAAAGACAAATATCTTCTGTCAATAAGGGAAAGAAAAATGATTAGCAACTTTATGAACATATGAAGCTAACACTTGGAAAATATTTCTCTGAGTAGCAGAATATATGTTTTTTCCTGTGGGTTCTTTCACATTACTAGAATAAGCAATAAACTCCACTTATATAGTCAAATTGTAAAAGTTAGCTTTTAATTTTTAGAAACATTCTATGGCCAAAATTTTATATATCAGATATTTAATGTTAGATTATATTTATTGGAAAGACTTAGATTTTTTTTTAGATTTTTTTTTAACTGAGGGTGAATATTACAAGATTTTACTGTAAAAGTAATGACATCACACAGAAGTACTTTAAATTAAGATACTTTCTGAAGTGAATGTATCCCAAGCTTGAGAATTAGGTATAATGCTAAAATTTATTAGTGTAATTAATTTTAAAGTATTGAAAATAAGCTGTATACTTGGTTTTCCATATTGCTTTCAGAAACAAATATTCTTTTAAACAAGCAACTAAATTATTTATTGGTTGCCAGCATTATTTAACCTATGGACAAAGCTATAACCAGTTCCATTTTTAATATACTAGGTTGTTTTCAGTTCTTCATATGTACATTTCCAAAGCCATTTTAATGTATATTCATTTTTTGTATTCTTTTCTTTACATTCATTCAATATATAACAATCCTTGTCAGTAGGTTCTTTGAATGGTATTGTATAATTCACAGTTTAATAAGCAGAAACTAGACTTTTTATGGTACGTGGTAGGTGTTCATTTCAAAATTGGCTGAATAAATGAAACAATCATAATACCTGAAATGTATAGAGGATATTTTATTTACCAGTTGTAAAGTGAAGGGTATAAACATCAAATAAAAAATGTATGCTAGAAATAATTGTAAAATTTACTTAAGTAAGTTAGGAAGATAGGGACCCTAGTTTAATGTGTATATGTGACAAAGAAATGGATTATAGCACATCTGATTAAGAGTGGGGAATACTCAAGACTGATTAAAAAAAAAAAAAAAAGACATTTTCCTGAGTGACCGAAAACCTTGATCTACAATTTGAAATACAAGTGGAAATTACCTAGACAATGGAAGAATACACTGCAGGCAAAAGGACATTATATGTTAAGTTTATGTTGTAGGTTTAATCATAGCATGTTTGACAAATCACATCAACCCATTGTTACTGGAAACAGGGAGCAAAGGAGTAATTTTAAATGACTTTATTTTTATTTTTTTAAAGATTTTATATATTTATTCGAGAAAGACACAGAGAGCGAGAGAGAGGCAGAGACCTAGGCAGAGGGAAAAGCAGGCTCCATGCAGGGAGCCCGATGTGGAACTCGATCCCAGGACCCCAGAATCATGCCCTGAGCCAAAGACGGACGCTCAACTGCTGAACCACTCAGGCATCCCTTTAAATAACTTTACAGAAGTGGGTTGTGGCCAAATGGTGCAAAGGTTATCCTTTTAGTTTTTCCTTTTGTTTTGAGTAAAGTTGCTACACAGCGCTACATTAGTTTCAGGTGTACAACACAGTGTTTAACAACTGTATACATTATGCTATGCCCACCACAAGTGTAGCTACTATCTGTCACCGCGCAACCCTGTTACAATACCATTGACTACATTCCCTATGTTGTACCTTTTATTCCCATGATGTTTTTCATTCTCTAACTGGAAGCCTGTATCTCTCAGACCTTTCACTCATTTTCCCCATCCTTCCACCCTCCCTTTTCTCCAGGTTTTCAATAACACTTGTTATTTCTTGTCTTTTTTATTCTGGCCATCTGATAGATGTAAGGTGTTCTCTCATTATGGTTGATAAAACACATTGATCTGTGTTTCCCTGATGGTAAGTAATGCTGAGCATCTTTCCATATCTCTGTTGGCCATCTCTATGTCTTCTTTGGAAAATTTCTATTCAGGTCCCATGCCTATTTATAACCGGATGGGGTGTGTGTGTGTGTGTGTGTGTGTGTGTGTGTGTGTAAAGTTGTATAAGTTCTTTATATGCTTGACTATTAAGTCCTCATTGGACATATCATTTGGAAATATCTCTTCTATTCTGTAAGCTGCCTTTGTATTTTGTTGATGCTTTCCTTTGATGTGCAAAAGCTTTTTATTTTTATGTAGTTCCAGTCATTTATTTTTGCTTTGTTTCCCTTGTCTCAGGAGAGATATCTAGAAAAATGTTGGTAAGGCCTATGTCAAAGAAATTACTGCCTATGTTCTCTTCTACCAATTTTATGGTTTCAAATCCCACATTTAGTTCTTTCATTCATTTTGAGTCTATTGTTGAGTTCTTTTATCCATTTTGCATTTCATCCATTGGACTTCTTTCATTCCTTTTGGGTATGGTCTAAGAAAGTGGTCCAGTTTCATTCTTTTGTATGTAGTTATCCAGTTTTCCTAGCACTGCTTGTTGAAGAGACGGTCTTTACTCCATTAGATATTTTTGTATCCTTTGTCATAGATTAACTGATTGCATAAAGCATGGATTTATTTCCAGGTTTTCTATTTTGTTCAATTGATCTGAGTCTTTCTTGTGCTATTACCATTCTGTCTTGATTACTATAGCTTTGTAGTATATATTGAAATCTGGAATTGTTATACCTCCAACTTTATTTGTCTTTCTCCAGATTGCTTTGGCTATTTGGGCCTTTTTGTTCCATGCAAGGTTTTGTAGATCAAGCTAAAGAACTATCAGCCTTTATCCTGAAAGCAATGTGAAACCATTAATATGCTAAAAGTAAGAAAGTGAAAATCATTTGAATTTTGAAAAACATACCCTGGCTTCTATGTAAAGAATAAGTTTGTTAGGAACAACTTTCAATATAGGGAAACTACTCGGAACCAATGAGATGATCAAGATCAGATGTTAGCTGTGAATTTGGGTGGTGGATTTTCTCAGGGAGAGAAATAGAGGAATTTGAGAAACATTTGAGGGGCAAAATAGGTAGAAATTTTCATCAGTATGTGGTATGAGGGGGAAGGAGACATCAAGGATTTATGGAACTGCATGATTGGTGGCGTCATTACTCGAGCATAAAAACATTGGGTCAATATTGGTGTCTGGGTAACTATCTCAAGTTTAGTCTTATGTTACATCTGGAGAGATTTTAGAAACATACGAGTAGAGATTACTAAGAAGTAGTTCTTTTATATATTTGGAGATTCCACTAAATTCTGGTCAGGGGATATATATTTGTCAGTAATTACATTATACATCAAACTATTAATGTGAGTAAAATCATCTAGATACAAATAAATATTAAAAGAGCCTTATAGAACTTCCAGCATTAAAGGCTCTTAAAAGCTTGATCCAGCAAGAGAGGCATAAAAGGGGGGTCCATAAATGTAGAGATAAAATAAGGAGAACTTTATGTCCTGAAAGCCAGTAAGAAAAAAAAAAGATTGAGAAGTCCATATTTTGAAAGGTTGATGCAAATCAAGTGAGAACCAAAAATACCATTAAATTAGAAATGTAGGAGTCATTAGTGACCTCTGCTTTTTTTTTTAATAAACCTACCTTAAATTTGATCATCATTAAAAAAAGTAAAATGAAATGTAGAGTCTGAGGGAAAGTCTACTCAAAGTCACATCTAACAAAAATATTATAATGTAGAAAATGAAATCATAGAGGATAATCATATAAGCCAAAGTGCTATTAGAACCAGGTACTGTTTGACCATATAAAGACAAGGTTTATAGTTTTAGACTTCTGGCTATTAAATGTGAAACTCAAGTAAATTATTTTGGATTCACTTAATGTGTTATAGATGTTTTCTATCTCTGTGAATGAACTGTCCAAAATAATACACGCTGGTTTTCTATGTTTGGAGTTGCTTTAAATACAGGAGATTTGGAACTTTGATATCTGTGTCAAAATAGGCACTGGAACTCAGGATTTGATTCTGAGGCAAGTCTTAGGAGACAGGTAACTCTATTGAGATTTAAGGTAACAGACTTAAGGGAGAGGAGGATAAAATATGGCTATAGTTCTGTCTTCTTCCATAAAATTTCAAAAACATATTTGTTTGCAAAATGTATATCGCAATCAAAAGAAATTTGGGAAAGCATAAAAGTTCTGAGAATTTGGCTTTGTTAGTTTTTGCTTTTGTTAGTTTTTGTATTTTGTATATTTTTTGTGGCAGCACCTATGTTGGATATGTAATGCATTCGTCAGCCAAACTTTAAAATAACTTTTAAAATGCCAATGTGTTTGGACATAAAATGCATCCTCATGTATTCCTGAAAATGGCTAATACTAAAAGAAGGAAAAATACCACTTACTCTTTCCAGATTTAGGAACTTATCTATCCCTAAACAATTTAAGAATCTCTTGGATAAGTTATTTTTCATGATATTTATGTTATAAATTATGTGTTATTATAGCTTATGATAATGTGGCATATGATTGATGATGGATTCTATGAGATCTAGCCTTTCTTAAACCCACTTGTTTTGCCACAGTAACTTGTAACATGGAAAATGTAGTTTAGATTGCCAAGTTCAATTATAAGATAAAGATTTGAAATGTGCTGACCTGTAATTGTTAGGGATAATAATTTTTGAAATTGCAAAAAAGATTATTTCAAAATGAGTATATGTTATGTGAATTAGATTAATATAATATCAAAATGAAGCTTAGAGGGAAATTTTAGGGTTGAATGCATATATCATAAAATAAGAAAATCTATTTATTTATTTATTTATTTATTTATTTATTTATTTATTTATTTCACTTTGTGGAGGAGGGGCCGAGGAAGAGGAGGAGAGAGCATCACTAGCAGACTCCACAGTGAGTGCAGAGTCTGACACAGGGCTCAGTCTCATGACCCTGAGATCATGATCTGAGCCAAAATCAAGAATCAGACACTTAACCAACTGAGCCACACAGGCACCCCAAGGGGAAACATTCAAATCACTAATTAAGACTCTCTCTCAGGACACTAGAAAAATGTGAGCAAATAAATCCAAATGAAGCAAGTAAATAAAAATAAAGAAATAATAAAAATTAGAGCAGAAATCAATGAAATTGAAAACAAGAAATCCCTAGAGTCAGGCTAAGAAAAAAGAGAACAAACTCAGATTACCAATATCAGAAGTGAAAGGAGGGACATCACTACGTATCTCATGGACATTAAAAAAAATCAAAAGAACATATGTGCTCACAAATGTGGTGACCTAAATGAAACTGACCAATTCCTTGATAGACACAACCTGCCAAAACTTACATAGGAATAAATAGACTACTTGAACAGGCCTATTAAGGAAATTAAATAAATAATTAGTAAAGTAACCTTTTAAAGCAGAAAGCCCCAGTCCTAGATGGATTCACTGGTGAATCCTACCAAATATTTAGGAAAGAAGTTTAACCAATTCTCTACAAGCTCATACAGAAGACAGAAGCAGAGAGGATACTTTCTAACTCAGTCTGCATCCAACATCCTAATACCAAGTTCTTACATTGGTGATAAGAGAAAAAATTCCCTCAGGCATGAGAGGCAGAGGGAGAAGAATGTATCATTCTTCTCAATGGTACATTCTCAAATGTACCATTTTGAGATACATCAGAACATTTTATTCATCAGAGCACTTTCTTCTTAAAGCTACCTCTGAAGATAAACTATTTTACACACAAAACTTACACATGAATATTTATGACAGCTTTATTCATAATTGCCAAGATCTGGAAGCAACCGAAGTGTCCTTGCGTCAGTGATGGAATGATGAATAAATGAAATGTAACAACATTTCATTGATGAATAAATGAAATATTATTCAGTGCTAAAAACAAACGAACTATAATTATGCTCTCTAAAGGCATGCAGGAACCCTACGCGTCTATTGCTAAGTGAAAGAAGCCATCCACTGTATGACTCAAACTATATGACATTCTAGAAAAGGCAAAACTATGAAGACGGTAAAAAGATCAGTGACTGTCAGAGGTGGGGGGCAGGAAGGACAGATGGAGCACAGAAAACTTTTGGGGCATTGAAACTAATCTGTAGGATATTATAATGATGGATACACGTACCAGTATACATTTGTCAAAACTAACAGAATGTACAACACCCAGAAAAAACCTTACTGAAATATAGACTTTGTGTGACAAGGATATGTCAATATAGGCTCATTGTTTTTAATGAATATAGCATTGTAGTGTGTTATGTGGGCTACAGGAGCCTGTTTCAATGTGGAAAATTCTCTATTTTGTATGCTTACTTTTGTTGTAAACCCCAAACAACTCTAAACAGGAATTCTATTGTTAATGAAATTATATTATTAAAATACACATTTATATCATATATATTTATCTTATAGTTCCTACAGTTAAAGCCTAATAAATTACTTGTTGAACTCAATATTTTCCAAGTGAACTTTATTCCTAGACTCATTTTTATATAATATTTACTTATATTCATCGGGGCAAGGATTCCGTATAATATTTACTATGGAATATTGGGTTTGAATATAATAGTAAATATATGGAAATCTTCTACTGTATATTTTTGCTCTCTCTATACCTTAAATGTCACATTTTTTGTGATTAAACAGTGCATAAAAGATACTTTGGGAACATACACAAAAATAAGAAATTGACATACATAAATTAACAGCAATAATCAAAAGTATAATGCACCCCTATTTCCTGACTCACAGTGGCAAGTCAATTTTACTGTAAAAAGAAGCATCTATAGTTCTCCCAGGGAGCTAAACATTTGATTGTGTTTTCTCTAATCCAACCCAACACACACACACACACACACACACACACACATGCATGCACACTACAATTACCATATTGAATATGAGGGGTGGGGCAGCTGATCTCTATCTCAGATCTTTGTCAGAGCCCTTTTGTGCTTCTCTGGTGGACCTGCCTGATTTTATAGAAACTCACTTCCTCTCTGCAACTGTGTGCTGACATATGCCTACTTTTTTTGATTTGACCTCCTGCCACTCACTTGCAACTCGGTTTGAATCCTTGGCACTTAAATTGCTCTATTTGGTCTTTGTTTTGTATTTCTTCCCACTCGATTTGGAAATCTTGCAGATGACCTCAGACTGTGAACTTGGATTTTACGCCCTGTTTGCTCCTTTCCTGTTGCCACGAAGTCATTAGACTTAAAGCACGTCATCTCTCTCTGGAGTTACAATATCTGTGCTTTCTAACCTCCTGGGTTTGGGTCTGTGCCTGCCAGACATTCACTGTCTTCAAGGTCCTTCCAGTTGGACTCCAGATCTTGGCTTTCATTGGTTGCCCCGGTTGGCTCTGTGACAGTTTCCAAAACTTAGCAGACTGAGAGAAGGCCTCCCTTTCCTGTCACAGCTTTTGGTAAGTCAAATATAAAACTTCCTGCGAACTCACAGAGCCTATCTTCAGGGCAGTGCAGTCCTATTTTCAAATGGCACTTTCTAGAAAACGTGATGTCTTCCCTCAACATCTGTTTATAAAGCAAACTTTTTCCCCTCACCACATTCACTATTCCCTTTCCTTGCTTTACTTTTTTTCCCCATAACATGTATAACATACTATCATACTATATGACATACTTATTTATTTTACATATTGTCTGTCCATAAGCTCCACAAATGGAGAGCTTTTTCTGCTTTTCTCATTAATTTATCATAAATACATAATATGTAAAGGGGTAAAAAACTGAATATGAGTGAACACTGATGGGGCAAATTGGGGGTAAGGATGCTCCAATAAACAATGTCCCTTGTGGAAAGGCACAACATTTTTACCCATCAACACTGGCCTGTTGTGATATGCCCTTATCCTTCAAAGAGAATTTGCACTCTGGGCGCTCATGTCTGCTGCAATCTCATTGAGAATTTTCTAGCAGGGAAATCAAAGTTGAGTGTACTTTACTGACATAGTCTTAAAACCACAGTGAACCCTTTTTCTTTTAATGTGCAGATCTCAATGAAGTTATTGACAAAAGTATGGTTTACTCTCTTTTTGTTATTTATTTTATGAAAGGAAAATTACATTGCTCAGTGATTCCAACCCCTAGATACCTTAAAAAGGGCAATTTTTCATCTTTCCTTTTTTTTCATGCCCTTAGTAACTCGATGTTCTATTCTCAGTGAAACTTTTAAGTTTGAAATCTCCCAGTTGAGAGGAGTGGTCATTCCTGCTCCTATTGTATGACATTTGGATTGTTTCCACTTTTTGGCTATTACAAATAAAGCTACTATGAACAATCATGTCCAGGTTTTTGTGTAAACATAAGTTTTCAATTCCTTGGGATAAACATGAAGAGTGAAATTGCTGGATAATATGGTAATTGCTTGTTTAGTTTCATATAAAATACTGTTCTGTGGAATAGCTGTACCATTTTACATTCCAGCCATGTATTAGTTATCCAGTTTCTCTGCAATGTCACTAACATTCGGTTTTTTTTTTTAATTAACTTTTATTGGTGTTCAATTTACCAACATACAGAAAAACACCCAGTGCTCATCCCGTCAAGTGTCCACCTCAGTGCCCGTCACCCATTCCCCTCCAACACCCGCCCTCCTCCCCTTCCACCACCCCTAGTTCATTTCCCAGAGTTAGGAGTCTTCATGTTTTGTCTCCCTTTCTGATATTTCCTACCCGTTTCTTCTCCCTTCCCCTCTATTCCCTTTCACTATTATTTATATTCCCCAAATGAATGAGGACATACACTGTTTACACTGTTTGTCCTTCTCCGATTGACTTACTTCACTCAGCATAATACCCTCCAGTTCCATCCACGTTGAAGCAAATGGTGGGTATTTGTCGTTTCTAATGGCTGAGTAATATTCCAGTGTATACATAAACCACATCTTCTTTATCCATTCATCTTTCGATGGACACCGAGGCTCCTTCCACAGTTTGGCTATTGTGGCCATTGCTGATAGAAACATCGGGGTGCAGGTGTCCCGACCTTTCATTGCATCTGAATCTTTGGGGTAAATCCCCAACAGTGCAATTGCATTCGGTTTTGTCACTACTTTTTCTTTTTAGTCTTTGTGGTCGGTGTGTAAGATACATCTCATTGTGGCTTTAATTTGCAGTTGTTAAATGGACAACGAAGTTGAACATTATTTCCTACGTTATTTGTTATCTGTAAATGCTCCTCAGTGAAATGAAAAGTTTGTGAGGTTTGAAAATATTTTCTCCCAGTCAGCAATTTGTCTTATCATGCCCTTAACAGAGTCTCTTGAAAAGCAAAAGTTTTAAATTCTGACGAAACCCAATTTAGCAAATTTCCCTTTTATACATTATGCTTTTTGTATAAAGTCTAAGAACTCTTCACCTAGCTTCATATCTTGAAATTTTTTCTAAAACATTTATATTTTTGTGTTTTATTTTGAAATCTACAGTCCATTTTGAGTTAATTTTTATGTAATAGGTGAGATTTAGCTCAAGGTCATTTTTTGGTTTTGGTTTTTTGTTGTTTTTAGTCTATGGATTTCTAATTGCATCAGTACCATTTGCTAAAAAGGTTCCCTTTCTTCCATTGAATTGCTTTTGCATCTTTATCAAATATCAGTTAAAAATAATTGTGTAGGCCTGTTTCAGAATTATATGTTCCCTACCATTAATCTCTGTGTCTGTCCTTCTAACAGTAGCAAACAAACTTTATTAATCTAGTTATATAGTCAAGATTTGGTGTCAGATAGAGTGATTCCTCCTATGTTATTCTTCTTTTTCAAGATTGTTTTACCTATCCTAGGATTTCACAATTCTATGTACATATTGGAAGAAGTTTGTCTTTGTCTATAGGAATATTTGCTCAGATGTTAATAGAAATTACATTCATACTTTATATAAATTTGAGCAGACAATATCTTTAGTATATTTTGTCTTCCAATACACGAATGCAGTATATCTATTTATTGAGATATTGATTTCAACCATCAATATTTTATATTTATCAACATATAGATTCTGTACATGTTTTGCTAGCTTTATGTCTTTTTCTCAGTAGCAATTTTAAGTGATGCTGTGTTTTACTTGTTTTAAGATTTTATTTATTTATTAATGAGAGACACACAGAGAGAGGCAGAGACCTAGACAGAGAGAGAAGTAGGCTCCCTGTGAGTATCCTGATGGAGGCCTCAATCCCAGGACCTGGGATCACCACCATAGCCAAAGACAGATGCTTAACCACTAAGCCACCCAGGTGTCCCAGTGATGCTGTGTTTTTAATACTGATTTCCACATATTAATTGTTAGCTTATGAAATTTTGATTTTTTTTTTGCACTGATCTTATATTTGTCAACATGTTGAATTCATTTATTATTTTTTTTGTAGTGTTGTTGAAGATCCCTGAGATTTTCTATGTAGACATGTCATCTGCAAATAGGAAAAATTTTGTTTTTTTCTTTTTAATCCATAGGAATTTTCATTTCTTTTTCTTGCCTTAGTGCATTGTTAGGCCTCTAGTATCATATTAAGTAGAATGGTGAGAATAGATATTTCTGTTTTATAGAGGATATATTTAGATAATTTACATTTAAAGTACTCATTGATATGTTAGAACTTATATTTGGCATTTGATTATTTATTGTCTGTTTCCTGTGCTTCTCATCTCTATTTCTTTTCTCTTGTCTTAATGTTGGTTACTTCAATATCCTTTGTTTTTGTTTGTTTGCTTGTGTAGGATTCTGTATTGCTTTATTTTTAGATTTTCTGAGTGTATCACTTTGAATAGTTTTTAAGTGATTACTTGATAACTTGAGAAATCAGGGGAAAATGTTGACTTGGCTTTTATTGTGATTAAGGATTGGTTTTGGGATGAAGGTTTCTATCTGTGCTTCAGGCTTATATGGTTTGAATTCCCAAAGAATCTAGCACCTGTGCTTCCATCAGCTTCCCCTGATGTAGAGCAGGAGAGAGAATGCTGGAGCTTAAACATTGTTAGCTAACAAACATCAAAAATATATTGAGATTCTTTATTGCATTCATCTTTAATGTTTGATGAATGAAGTGTACCATGTTTTATTTGAAGGTATTTCATTAAGCCATTTTGGCACATATTTGTATCCAAATGCTGGAAAGGAATGTGAAAGAAGGAAGGAAATATGGAAGGTGAATTTTCTGTAGACTATCTTGTTCAAGAGCCCAGGTTTATGTTATTGTGAAGTAAAATGTGTGCTGGTCACTATCAATAATGTCTGGAACTCTGAAAGGGACATGTAGTGTCTTGGTGGAGTCTTGTGTTGTGGCTTTAGTATGTGCAGAGACATGCATGACCTAGACTTATATTTTGGGTCTGTGAGACAAGAGTTTCCCAGAGTTCTTTATCCCAAAGGAAGCAAACTTGGATAAGAAGTTGTTGTTGATATTGACTAGATCAGGTGGTAAGATCAGTGGAAATTTCCAAAAAGCCCTTAAGAATGTGCCAGTGGGGCTCATTGTTTGCCAGGGCATCCAGTATTAAGAAGACTTTATAAATTTAGACCAATTCTCCTGACTATTGATTGGGTCTTGTCCTTGATTAGGGACATCCTGGTTAAGAGATGAAAACTAGGAGCTCCCCAGCAAGCTCATGATATGTTATGGATATCAAATATAGTCTAACTGTTTTTGCTGTTCACCCACTTGATTCAGAGAGTTCTTAAAGTATCCAAGAGGTCTGGGACAGGGCTGACCTATTCTAGTAGAGTAGCATCTGATAAGGTACTGAAGACAGTGGAGACCATCTGCTCCTATAGATAGGTACCAGAGGACTCACATATAACTCTATTCTGTAGATACTATTTTTATTTTAGCAAGTAGGCATTGATAATTATGCAAAGTTTGCAGAGTGCATCATTCATACACAGGACAGAATGACCATTTGATACACAGTGTCATGGGTTTCGAGTGTGCTGGAGCCTATGTTTCCAGGTGAGCCTGGCATGGACACAGCATTTGTCTCATTAAACACTACGATACAGGGGGGTAAAAAGAACAGTGTCTTACATCAGAATTCCATGAGCAAGTCATGGCCATCATGGGTACAGAAACTCTAAGACACATGAGAGGAAGTTGCAAAGCCTCTATAGTAAAGGAACCTAAGGTGGACACTAATAGGATTCTCAGTTTTATTACAATCTGCACAAATTCTAGAGACTTTTATTATAGGAAATCCTATTCAATGTGGTCTGATTTGTAAAGGTTTAAATGAGTTTAAGTAAATTCTTTAAATGAAAAATATGTCACTACAAGGATCTGAAAAGACATAAAAGATATTGAGTTTATCTTAACATTGTGGATGCTGAGAGGGTAAATAGCCATTTCTTGATAGTGTCAGGGATAGAGCAACTCTTGATGTACCAAAAAATTCAGGTATAAGCTAAGCTGGTGAGGCTTCTACTATGTGTGGGGTAATGTCCCATCACTTTTTGTGAGCTCCTTGACTAAATGACTATATCAAATAAATCTCCTTAGAAGAGGATACCACCAATGAGATATCATACCTGTATTCTAGATGAAGTTGGATGTGGTTAAGGTACTGCCTGCAAAGGTAGTGTGTAAAGGTAGGCTCCTGACTGCCTTACAGAGAAGGTTGTTGTAAAGGCTGTGAAGGCTGTTGAGAGACCTTATGGGTCAGACTCTTTACTACAGAGTCCATTTATTCTTCCTGCTTTAAATATAATTGTCTCAATTTCCTCTACATATAATGTTGACCCAGTGGATGTTGTAATTTCTGCTATAATCACCAAAAACAATTTAAGAGACTCACAGGAGGTATTATCTATTATAGTACCCATATTTTCACCCATTCTCTTTCTTTTCATTATTTTCTAAAGTTCCGATCTTCCTTCTGCTATATTCTTATTTGTTTGGAGAACTTCAGCTAACCATCTTTAATAGAACCGTAAGTGGTGAATTTCTTAATTTCCTTAATTTGAGATATCCTCATTTACCTTCAGTCATAAAGGATTTTTCACTGAATAAATTATTTTTCTTTCAGGACTTGAAAAATATTTTCCACTTCTTTCCGACCTCTATGATTTTTAATGAGAAGTTCATTTTCATTTGCTGTGTGTGTGTTTGTGTTTGTAGTAATGCCTTGCTTCTCCTTAACTTCTTTTGAGATTTTTGTCTTTAGTTTGCAGAAATTTAATTATGATGAATTTTGGTGTGAATTTTTTGCATTTATTCTACTTGTAGTTCACTTCTGAAATATATGTTTCTATCTCTCACCAAATTTGGGAAATTTTCAGCCATTATTATTTTGAATATCTTTCAACCCTACATTTTTGCTCTTTACCTTCTGGAACTCCAAAGATACAAATATTAATTCTTTATTTTCCTACTGGTTCCTAAGAGCCCGTTTTTTGTATCTTTTCAGGCTCTTTTTTCTATTTTCAAATTGAATACATTTTATTGATCAGTCCTCACCTTTACTGATTTCACTGGACTGTTGATTTCTTCCAATGAGTTTTTAACTTAGTTACTTTTTTTCATTTCAACATTTCAATTTGGTCTATATTTATAAATTCTATTTCTCTACTGATAATAAATTCATAATTACTTATTGAATCTTTTTTAAGATTTCAGCTTTAAAATTTTTGTCAGATATTTCCAATACTTGATTTATCTAGGCATTGGTCTTTTGTCATTTAATTTGTGATTTTCTTGGTTCTTGGTATGACAAAGTATTTTAATTGTATCATGTACAAATTAAAGATTACATTAGGAGATTTTTAATCCTATGTAAAGTATCAATTTTAGTTGGCAGTTGCCCTGTTTGTATTTAGCATGGCCCTTCTGGCACCCTCTCTGGCTTTATTGAGGTAACCTTTGGGAACTAATCAGATCCAACACTACCAGTGGGTCATGAGTCAGCCACTTGAGTTTTATTGTTGCCATAGCTGTAGATAAATCAGGCTACACTATTGGTTGGCATGTGGTGAGAAGTGAGTTTTCCTAAATGGAATCTGTTGGTAGCAATGGCACTCCCAGATTGCCTCACTGTGACCAGCAGATCTGAGGCAGATAATCTAGCCATTGGCTTTTGAAAGTCAAGTTGTTTTCCTTCAAGGACAATTTACTCTCAAAAAATTTCAATTATCTAAGAAAATTACCTACTTTCACATCTATAATTTCATAATATTTTGTTCAAATTTTGATATGATATCTTATATAATTGTGCATATACATGTCTTCTTGACAGATATAATAGCCAATAGATAATTTTGAAATGAATAACTCCAGATTGTAATATTGACTGCAGAACTATTCTTTCTTTTCACCTTTTGTTCTACTCCTGCCATTATTATTACATGGTAAATTGAAGTGTCTCTCCAATAATTGAGCTGTGAAAATTCGGAACTACTTTAAGCCAGAGTTTCTGTTCCAAAGCCTTATATCAAACTGTCTACAATCTAATTTCCTCATTTATAAAAAAGGTGGTTTTAATAAAATCCTTCTTTACAAAGGGTCAAGTTAATATTTTAGAAACCTTAAGACACTAACATAAAAGCTTCTATATAAATAATATATCTACAATCTTGCTTTCCTTTACAGTTATTTTCTATGCAGAGAATAAAATAAATTGCATTTTATACACAAAAACATATGTATCATTCTTCTCTTTACTGCAGTTTTGAGTTTTGGTGCTTTTCATGACATGAATATAATAAAGTTGAAGAAATATATTTTTATAAAAATAACTCCCAAATGAGCACATGTCTCATCTTTCTTCTTTACAGGAAGGACTCTATTATATTTCTTTTGCTTTTCTTTTGTTATGTAATGGAAAATCATGCATATATTTATCAAAATATAGTTACTAATTTAATTAGATCCAGTTCATTTTGTATCTTCAAGGAGTCCTAAATAATGAAAGAAATTCCACAAACTTTCTCAGTTTTTTTCTCACAACATTTTTCATGATACTTTATCTATAAATAAAACAGATTATGACGTAATATATCTTCAATGGTATTTTATAACTCACTCATAGTATAAAAGATTTCTAAATCTCAAGATGCTCATTTCAATGATTTCCAAACACATTGAGAAAAAATACCATGGTCCTATCAATAGTTAAGACCTCAGGCCTATGTCCTAGAACAAAGAAAAGCTGTATAAACTCTTCTTTACTACGTTGCTAACAGTTTCCACCTGATAACCCCTCTCTGTAATCATGTTAGCATCTACTTTTACCTACAGAATTCCTCAAACAAAAATGTCTGCAGAATGGAACTCATCCTCATTTGCCACTCCTTTTCTTGCTATGCACTAAGTCAAGCATACGTGTTGTTTTTTCCATTTTAATCATTGTGGGATAATTAAAAGGAATGAGATGAAGCATGTAATTAAAAGGAATGAGATGAATCACAGTTTTAAAGAAGTTAAATTGTGTTGGCTTCCTAAATTTTCTTCTTGAAGGGCAAGAAGAACAATTCTCTGGAATTGATCCAGGGGCTTTACTTTGGCTAACCTACAAAATGTGCACTGCAGGGCACTACAGCACCTCTTCTTTATAAGAGTACTACTTTCAAGAGCAGGAGATGTAGCTGGCTTTCCTAACACACAGAAACAGACACAGTTAGTCAAAATGAGGAAACAGAAGAATATCTCTCAAATGGAAGAACAGGACAAAACAATAGGATGAGAGCTACATAAAACAAACATAAGTAATATGCTTGATAGAGAATTTAAGAATTTAAAGTAATGGTCTTAAAGATATTCACTGGAATTGAGAAAACAATGAAGGATCTCAGTGAGACCCTCAACAAGAGATAAAAAAAAAAAAAAAGAACCAATCAGAGATAAAGAATTCAGTAACTGAAATTAAAAATACAATAGAGGAAATCAGTAGTAGAAATGAAAAAATGGATCAGCAACCTAAAGAACAGAATAATGGAAAGCAATCAAACTGAATAGGATAGAGAAAAAAGAATAATAAAAAGTGAAAATAGATTAAGAGAACTCAACAACCCCACTGAACATAACAATATAACCAGACAGATCTAACAGACATATTTAGAACATTCTACCCTAAAACAGAATAAACATTTGTCTCACGTGCATATGTAATATTCTCAAGAATAGACCACAAGTTCTGAAAACAACTCTCAACAAATTCAAAAAGATTGTAGTCATACCATGCATCTTTCCAGATCACAGTTTATGAAACTAGAAATCAATCACAAAGAAAAATATAGAAAGAACACATGGAGCTTAAATAACATGCTACCAAACAATGGCTGGGTCAACCAAGAAATCAAAGATGAAATAAAAAAAATATAAGGAGACAATGAAATGGAAACACAATGGTCCCAAATCTTTGGGATGCAGCAAAGCTATGAATAGAGGGAAGTTTATGGTAATTCAGGTCTAAGTCAGGAAACAAGAAAAATCTAAAATAAACAACTTAAACTACCACACATAATATTATATCTCACTTTCTAAGTTAGATTGAATGTATGCACTGTATAGATTGACTACAGAAAAAAAAATCAGTGAGAATACATTTAGTTTGAAATATCCAGACAGTGTACACATAATTGAATATGAGCTCAGTAGACCATAAAAAAGAGAGGTAAAATGTGTAAAAAGTTAATAAAAATATTTAAAATTTTGCAGGCCAAATATAAGACTTACACATTTTGGCCTTTAGCATTGCCTTTTTCATAAACTAAAAATGAGTTGTCATAAAGTTTGATGTTTTAGAATATCTAGTTTATCTGGAAGCATATCAATTATTTTAATTTATTCATTTTGATTTGTTTATTTTCTTTAAGTTCAGAAAAAGAAAATCATTACATGACTTAAACCACCATGTACTAAAGAAGTTAAGTATACTCTCAGAACATAAAATGGCTGTTTGTTTTCTCACTCTTTCCAACTTTATAACTTTAATTTCCCCCTAAAACCAGGAACACATACTGTTCCATGGAACTGTAAGGCTTGAATCATTATTTCTTCCCGTTCTCATGTTATGTTTTGAGGTTGGGATCCATCATAAATATTAGTATTATCATCTGGATCTGATTAAATGTAATGGATATGCATTTTTGGAAAATAACCCACTTTTTTGCCTATTAGTAAATAATATTGATTCTTCTTTACACAAATCACTAAAATTCTGCAACACCCAGTAAAACAATGGTCTTTAAAACCTTGCCCAGCCTTGTATATAAAGTTTTATTTTCATAGTTTAATTCAGTCTGATTATTTTCATTGTTTTTTACCATAATAACTATGAGATTACCTACTGACATAAAATATTTTAAACATCCATAATTAAAACCTAGGGGGAAAAAAGACAATAAAACTTCAAAACTAGTTTAAAGCTTTGCAGTAATATTTTACTGCCAAAGAAAGCAGATAAGACTTTCACACTGTGCTGAAAACTGCAGGTAATTAATTCCCATGGCAGAGAAGTGAAGGGAAAGCACATTCCATATTCTCAGGGCAAAGTGTAAAAGGAATTTGCAGCAGATCCTGTTAGGTTTCAGCATGAATCTGTAAGGGACACTTAAAGTAGACAAGAGTGGTGGGGAAAATCTGTGAAAGTACAAATTATATAATAGGAATGCTTCTGGCAACAAATCATCCACAAGAGAAAAAGTTCTAAGTAATACAACAAAAGGATTTATTAAGTGTCTGAGTTCTTCACTAATTTCACAGTTAGACCAAAAATGGGCTTTACTTTCCCTGCCCTGCTTTTGTAACTCAGCCACATTTAACTTCAGATTCAAGAGTATCCCTGGCTGTCTCCTCCTCTATTTTCTGATGTTTAAAGACTAGAGCTTTCTTCCCTTCAGAGTTTGTTCATTCTGATTTGCTTCCTCCCTTTTAGTCATTGATTTCAAGGAGTAATCTGCAGTTCATCACTAATCCAGGGAAATATGCGTGATCTCACGAATCCTGGAAGTTGTAAAATGAAGCTGGGGGTGGAGTGAATAAAAGAAGACAGAGGCCTGCATACCATTAATGAGGACAACTTGTAATGACCCTGGATTTTGCCAAGACTTGACTGTTTCAAACCGTCTACAATGTGTTCGATATAACAAGAGGGAATACAGTAAACAATCCACTAGGGGAGCCAGAGAAGATCATAACATCACAAACATAGCATTTATCAGATACAGACTTTCTTTAAGTTCTTCATAAGTACTATTCAGGTGGGCAACATTTGAATGTTGTGCTTATGACCATGGGCGCAACAACGAGAAAATATTTTTACCAGTGAGTATCTACATTTTAAGTCATAGCCCTCAAACACAAAGTGTTTTCTCACATATGTAAAGAGTTAATGAAAGTAGAGGCCGGATGAAAAATTTATAGTGTTATATCCTCCTGGAGAGCAAAATTCACAAAATGGTTTGAAGACATTTATGTAAAACTTTCTAAGAATGATAATCTACGAAAATACCTGGATGCTATCCCATCGTTATTCCATTTTTTTCCCTGCACTTCATAAAATTTTAAGTATTCCAGATTTTAAAGCCTACGCCAAACAAGCACAAAGGTCCAGCAGCTTCAGGTGTGTTATGTACATATCAAATGCCATTGAAATTACTGAAAGATTTTGTTCATGTGTGCCAATAGACTCTTTACCATGCCAAATTATTTGGATAGGGAGGAAGAGAAAGAAATGCACATTATTTTTATAGGTAGTATTTTTTTTTAAGTAGGCTTCCAAATTGGTGGGGGTGGGGGGGCACTCAAACTCACAACCCTGATACTAAGACCTGAAATCAAGAGTCAGATGCTGTACCAACTGAGCCACGTAAACATCCCTGTAGGTATTTTTGAAATGGTGCTCTACAAATTAAAAGGGTTCTAGAGATACACAACCCTGGTTACAGTGGTGAGGGAGGGTTTCTGGAGAGCCAAGTAAATAATGTTCTGAGCGTTCAAAATAGACTTGAATCAGAGCAGGTTTGCTTTTACCTGCTTTACATTCTGGAGAACTCCCACTTTAATAGCTTCTTCACTTCAAACGCTGTTCTGGTATAACTTAGAAGACACAGACCTCAAATGTACATATGCGAAAAGAAGAATAAATTTGATGTGTCTTGATTGCTTTTTGTGATAAATATTAGAGCTTATATAAGGAATTTGCTGTTGTGGTCTTTGTATGCATGCTTAACACAGTCTGTGAGGTAAAAAAAAATCATAATTCATAAGGGCTTCTGTACTCCATTGTATTAATTTCAATTTGTCCTTATCACTCAATACAAAGCTCATATAAACATGGCAGTAATTTCTTAATAATCAGAAGGATAGAGGCACCTGGGTGGCTCACCTGGTTAAGCATCTGCCTTCATCTCAGGTTGTGATCCCAGGGTCGTGGGCTCCCTGCATGGAGCCTGTTTCTCCCTCTGCCTGTGTCTCTGCCTCTCTCTCTGTGTCTCTCATGAATAAATAAATAAAGTCTTAAAAACAATAATCAGAAGGACATTCATTAGTTTTCAGAGTTGTAAATTTCTGTTTTTGTCTTTCCTATTCAACCTATATTGATCCCCAAAGTGTGAGTGACACATTAAACATCATGATAATAAAATAGAAGTGACTTTTCCAAAATTGAAATGCTCTGAAGTCTGGCTGCATGTGTTTTCCTGAAAAGCTGTTATTAAACCAATGGCCTCATGAAAATCTATTTAAAATCAGACAATGACTGTAGTTGTGATTGTTACATATTTATTTCAGGTGGATTCCTTTAATCTTGAAGCAATTTAGACACATAAATAATAATTCTATGTTAGAACAATGTTTCTTTTGCAATTTTCACAGAATGAGGGGGGTGGTGGTGATTCAGCTTGATGACTGCCTTCCAACAGTATAAACTCAAATCTTTTGTCTCAACTCTTTTTACTTCTCCAATTTATCCAAGTTGCCTTTAAAGTCAGATCTTGACTGCACTAATATATACAAAGGCATGACCACCATTGGATGATTGCTTAATTCCCTCTTTCCTATACACAGAAAGAGAATAATACACTGTTGTTTTGTTTGTTTTGTTTAGTTTTGTTTTTACTGTGTTGCCTGTGTCCCCGCCAAGTTTAGGCTTGAGCACCAGTGGTACATGTGGATATGTCCTCTACCAGGCTGAAGTAGCAACGGGCTACATTTCATATTTTGGCTGATATTATAGCTAGTCTCACATGTTATTCTGCAATTCTTGATTGTATGGCACACAAAATATTGTATCTGATGTCTTTGAAAGCCTCACACAACTCAGTCACTATAGGCTATATGTATATCTGTCTACGTGCACAGATATGAGTGATGCTAACTTTTGAAAGATCTGAGTTTTAGAAAGAAGACAGATGCTACTGATTTTAGTTTGTGCTTAGAAAAAGGAGATATTTGAGCTACCCTCTCTCACTTGACTCAGTCCCTGGCTGATGTATAATAAAAACACACTTGAAAAATGTGGTCTCAGGGATGCCTGGGTGGCTCAGTGGTTTAGCGCCTGCCTTCGGCTCAGGGCATGATCCTGGAGACCCAGGATCGAGTCCCACGTTGGACTCCTGGCATGGAGCCTGCTTCTCCCTCTGCCTGTGTCTCTGCCTCTGTGTGTGTGTGTGTGTGTGTGTGTCTGATGAATAAATAAATAAAATCTTTTAAAAAAAAAAAGAAAAAGAGAAAGATGTGGTCTCCAACACAAGTCATCTTCCTAAACGATATAGGAATATCAAAAATGTATAACATTTGCTCCAAAGTAAAATTATTACCAGTGATAAAATCTTGAAAGAAAAAGAAGCACCACTAGTTTGACTCTCATAAAGTTTTTTTGAAACCTAGAGATAAAATAATGTCTCTTTAAATTTCTAATAGTAGTTCTTACTGCAAAAGCTGACTTGCTTTCTCATTACCCTCCCCCAATCTCCTTATTTAATTCAGATTCCTTTATTTTATTGGCATAGCCATTAAAGCATGACCAAAAAAAAAAAAAAAAGTTTCTTGCTTTCCAAAAGTATTTGAGAGTGTTGGGTTCACTTTTGGTTTCATATTAATTTAGAATAATCACATAAGTTGTTGACAAATAAACATTCAAGAAATTTTTATGAAGGATAATCTTGGCAAACCACAATAACCTTTAAACTTTGCTTTAAATTAAAATTCTAGCAGTTTATTATGTTACTTTGTGCCAGGATAAGACTATAAACTGCTCTCATATTCAAAAGAATGTTTCCATTTAAAATTTACATTTACAAGTCTAATAAGAGGTTGGAGCTCATTCTCTTCACAGAAAATCTACTGAGTTGCATTACTTAACTTTATTAGAAAACCAGCTTACATTGTTTCTTGAATCAATTTAAGTTAGTTAATAGGTTTTCATGATGGGATTTTGTAGGTAAATTAGAGATAATGATAGAATCTTAAAAGGAAGTTACTAAATAGTTTAAAATAGATATTATATATTATAAAGAAAGTATGTTCAACATTTACGTCATTTTTGAACTTCATATTAATTTCTGATCAATTTAAGTAGATTATTTGGAATATTCTGTTTTGTCCAGTTTAATTTGAGAATATAATTTATAGAAGTTACTCAGAGAACTATAAGAAGAACATTAAAGACATTTGGTATGTGATTTCATCCGCAAGAGATGCCTCATCAATTCTAAAAATATTATGGCCAATTAGTTTATTATTTATTATGCATAGAGTACTAAATATAGAATTCTTAGTTCTTTGAGAATATGAATTATAATTCTTAAAACTCTTGTAGAGTTTCAAAATTCTGAATTATGAGATGTAATTTTTTTTTTAATTTATATGCTTGGAAATCATGATGTGCATGGAGTTTCTTCGTAAGTAGTATCTTATCTGACATTCCATACTCTGCATTCTTCTGCTTAAATGATTTAAATTCTAGACACTATTGATATACAAGTCTCTCAGAAGATATTTTTAGTACCAAACATAAGCATATGTCAGAAATGAAAAGAGAAAATATATAATTAAATTGTCTTCAGTGAAAAAACTTAATTCCTGTGAAAACTATAAAGATCTGGATTTTATTGGTGACAAGTCATAGAAATGATTCTTTAAAAACTGACCTGAAATGTAGAATTTGAACTACTCTAGGGGACCACAAGTATCTATATTAAAGTCTTTAGAGTACTTATCATTCATTGGATAACCTAGGAAGGGGCAAGTGTTTACAACCATTTAAGTCTTCTACTGTATTTTTATTTAAAAAAAGAAGGTGCTTTGCAATTATGCAGATATGTTTTTATGAACACAAAGGCATACACAAAGGTATACAAAGTGGGAGTGTTCTCCCAAGATCGGGAAGTAGTTAAGATATGATATTGAAATGGAAATGAAACAAAGGATATTTGTTATGCCATGGATGATTTAAAATGAAATGGAGAAGATAAAATATGTTTAAAACTGGCACATACTGTAACTACATATGGCAACAATGTTAGCTGGGCCTACTCTGGTGCTCATTTGGCAATATGTACAAATAGCAAATCATTATGTTGTACGTTTGAAACTAATAAAGGTATATTGGTTATACCTCAATAAATACATATATACATACATAAAGAGAGGAAATAATACCTCAATAAATACATATATACATACATAAGAGAGGAAATACTGGTACATTATACAAGCCGTGGAGAGAGTACAATCTCTTCTGGTTGCTAGCTGTATATATGTACAAATATAATAAAAACTACTCTCAATTATTAGTGCATGATTAATAGATACCAGAAAACAATATTTCCTCTGTTTTAACAGATGAACAAACTTATCCTTAAAGGCAGTATTTAACTTGCTCATGATCACAGGCATATATAAGTGGCAAACTAATGATTTGAATCCAAATCTAATTTCAAGGTAATCTCTCCACTGCATTATGGCATGGTGTATAGATTACAGGAGGTAACATTTGTAAAATACCAAACATAGTGCCTGACATATAGTAGATATTGAATACTTACCATAGTTATTAAGCTTTTTAAATAATTAATGGTTACTCTTTAGAAGGTTCTGAGCAGTTTAATATAAAATGATTTTGCCTTCTAATGTCCACTTCAACTCAAATTACAGGCTGACTATATAATCCTTTAGAAAGACACTTATGAATATAATATACAAAGAAAGAGTTTAATAAGCTGCACCTCCATTGCATGTATTCCAATACTTTATTTTGATAGTATCAAGAGTTGCAGTTGAATATAGTACTCAAGCTCCTACTGCCAATCTCAATTGACCAGAATTTATTTATGGTAATAATCTCAAATACCATTATTTATTAATTATGTTTTCATAATCTATTAATAAATTTAAATCCTTCCAGAATCCTAGCCAGAACCTACTAAACATTTTTGGGTGGTCAGGGTATGTGTGGAAGGAGGGGAGATTCTAGGAGATCAAATCCTTCCTAGCCATATTGTAAACATCATCCTAACTTTACTTACTTTGTCACAAATACTAATGAAACAGTAGTATACAAAGGATCCACTGTGCCTTCCAACATATCATAGAGATCCTTTACTGAAATTCAGACAACATAAACTTCAAGGACACAAGTACTGTGTGGTAGTGTGTGGTAAGTGCTTTGATAAGGAAAGAATAGAGTGTGTGGTAAGTGCTTTGATAAGGAAAGAATAGAGTGCCATGAGATCAAACACAAGGAAGCCTTGCCCATTCTAAGAGAGTCAGAGAAATTTCCCCAGAGAAAATGAGGTTAAAGCTGAAAACTGTTACAAATTATAAACTGTGATCTCTGGTTTCAATTTTTCCCAATCATAATAAAAAGCCTTTCTACTCACCAAGTCATACTTGATATAAATTTTATAGACTTTGATTATATTCTTATATTTGGACTTTTGGGCCCAAACCAAATGCAACAATTAGTGTTAAGCAATTAAATAAGTTATGAAAAAAGCGGATGTGGCATCTCCCCAAAACTGCACTTTAAATGGATATATACTCAAGCATTCTTACGCCTAATGGAGGAGGATAGAATGAGACAATGTGACTTGCCTGCCTTGTGCGTTAGTGTATATGTGCTTGCGTAATTCCACAATCAGTCCAGAGAAGCATTATATCTGATGACATAATCTATGGTTTCTAGCTTAATATTTCACAGAATGAGACTATACTACAAATACTGTAGTTTGTGATACTCTGATTCTAAGGAGAAATTTCAGAAAATAAAAAATAAATAACAAAAATAATTTAAAACACTGAGAAATATATGGTATATGACATAAAAGATGGATGTACCTAACGATCATGTTGTACACCTGAATCTAATATTAATTTTATGTCAATTACACCTCAATAATTTATTCTTAAAGGCCTCTTTTAGTTTCAGAAAACAAAGAAATAGGCAGCCCTGTATTCCTAAATAATGTTTCTGTTCATCTTAGCCATAAATGCAGAAATACAGCTATGATTACTGCTTGATAAGCAATCTATGTATGCCATATCCAACACAGGATACATATCTGGTCACTAACAGAGAATGAAATTGAGCAGCATTTTGGTAAAGGAAAAGGTCTATCAATTCTTACATGAAAGAAACAAAAACAAGGAAGCTTTGTCTTCACAATGTCAATAATTGAACCTAAGAGACAAATTTTCTCCCAAAGAAAGAAAAATCTCAAGTTCAGGTAAGAGATACAGAAATAAGTATAAATTGAAAATGATAGATATTAATGATTCTCAACATCCTATATAAAGTATAGTTACATATAAAGCAAACGTTCACTAATATTTATAGACTGCTTATCATGTTTGAGGCTCTTTTTAAAGTGATTTTCATGTTTTTAATATCAAAACAATACTCAATCATTTTATTGTTATTTATATTCACTTTTATAGATGAAGAAATTGAGGCAAGTTGAGCATGGCAATTTTAATATATGTCCATATGCTCTTTGGTACTCCTTCCTTCAAAAGGTAGAGCCCAATTCCCCCATATAGAGTGTGGGCCAGACTTAGTGCCTTTCTCAATATAAAGAGAATGTGATTACAGTGTTGATTTATGACATTCCTTCATATAAGACGTGTCTTCCCCTTTGATCTCTGTCAGATCACTTGCTCTGAAGATAAACAGTTATTATGTGTGTAAACTCTTTTTTTTAAGATTTTATTTATTTACTCATGAAAGACACACAGAGAGAGAGACAGAGACACAGGCAGAGGGAGAAGCAGGCTCCATGCAGAGAGACTGACGTGTGACTCAATCCTGGGTCTCCAGAATCAGGCCCTGGGCTGAAGGCAGCACTAAGCCACTGAGCCACCCAGGCTACCCATGTTGTATAAACTCTTAATCATCCCTGAGAAGAGGCCATGGGTGAGTAACTGAGTCTTCTAGCCAACAGAGAGCCAAGAATCAAGGTCTCCTGCAACATCCGTGTGAACTTAGAAGTGAACCCTCTGGTCCCAGTTAAGCCTTCAGATGAGCACAACTTTAATTGATAACTTGACTACAATCTTGTAGAAAATCCTGAACCAGATCCAGAAAAATGTGAGATAAAAAGTGTTTATTATTTTCAGCCATTAGTTTTGAGGGTAATTTGTTACACGGCAATAGATACATGTGTTAATTGACTTAAGTGGAGCACTCAAGAATTAAACCCAGGAAATATGACTTTAGAGCTGAGGCTCAGAATATAGAATAGTAATAACAATTGCAACCATTTATGATAGTCTTCTATGTACTAAACATTCTCCTCACACTTAAAATAGCAACAACCAGTAGATAACATTGTATTTTACTCAGGCTCAGATAGATTATGTTCCTTGTTCAAAGCCACCATGCTTACCTAGATGGAGAAAGTGAAAAAATGCTAAGGATTAATTTAGGGCTAGATTTGATACTGAGACTTTAATAGTATTTTATATTTATTCTGTCTACCTACAGGAATACTGATGATTAGATACAGTGATATTTGAAATCCTTTTAAACATAATTTTTACAAATATCCTAGAATGAAGGTGATACTACTGCTACAACTACAAAAAATGCCTCAGTAAGCAGATTAAAATAAGAAATTAATGATAACATGTATACTAGATTAAAGGGAGATGAGAAATGTCTTATCTGATGTAGTCTTGTCAGAGATCAGCAAACTTTATAAAGTGTCAGATTGTAAATATTTTAGGTTTTAAGGGCAATAAGATTACTTTTATAACTATACAACTCAGTATTAGTATTACGAAAGCAGCCATAAATAATACATAAATAAATGGTGTAGCTTTGTTCTAATAAAACTTTTTAAAAAAAAAACAGGTGATTGGGATCCCTGGGTGGCGCAGTGGTTTGGCGCCTGCCTTTGCCCAGGGCATGATCCTGGAGACCCTGGATCGAATCCCACGTCGGGCTTCCGGTGCATGGAGCCTGCTTCTCCCTCTGCCTGTGTCTCTGCCTCTCTCTCTCTCCCTGTGTGACTATCATAAATAAATAAATAAATAAATAAATAAATAAATAAATAAATAAATAAATACTATTTAAAAAAAAAACAGGTGGTAGATTGCATTTGGTTTATGAGTCTTAGTTAGCTACCTTTGTCAAATGTAAAGTATTTGGTAAAAGAAATAAAAGATATCTATGCTGTGTTTTAGTTTATAAGTTACTTTAGCATATGTTATTGTCATTCCCAATCTTATACACTATGGTCAAAGTGTTAGAGATACCATGGGAAGATTATATCAGCTGTTGCCTTTGTCCATTTAGGCTACTGTAACGGAGTACCATAGGCAGGGTGATTTTAAAACAAATTTATTTCTTACAATTCTGGGAGCTAGGAAGTCCAAAATCAAGGTGCTAGCAAATTTAGTGTCTGGTGAGGACCCTTTTCCAAGTTCATGGACAACCTTATTCTCTCTGACAATGGGACATAGGAGTTCTCTTGGTCCTCTTCTACAAGTGCACTAATTCCATTCATAAAGGCTTCATCCTCATGACCTAATTAATTTCCAAAGATCCCACCTCCTAATACCATTTTATTGGGAATTAAGTTTCAACATATGAGTTTTGGGGAGATTCAAATATTCATTCTATAACATCCCATCCCTACCCCCACCAAATCCATGCTCTGCTCTCATGCAAAATATACTAATTTCATCCCAACAGTCCAAAAGTCTTAACTTTTTTCCTGCATCAACATTAAAAATCTAAACTCCAAAGTTTCATCTAAACATCATCTAAAACATATATAGATGATATCTTGAGGCAAAATTCCTCCCCAGTTGTGAACCTGTAAAACCAAACAAGTTATGTGGTTCCCAAATGCAACTGTGGGATAGGTTTGGGATACCTATTTCCATTCCCAAAAGGGAGAAATGGGAAAGAAAGGAGTGACAGGCAAGTCGCAAACCTAACTGGGCAAATTCCATTAGACCTTAAGACTCAATAATAATCTTGTTTGGCTTAATGGTCTGTGTACTGGACCCACTGTGGCATCAATATCTCCCCATAACTTGGTGGGGTGCTGCCCCACACTGTGACTTTCTGCCAGGGCCCCAGTCAGCTCTTGGCTCTGCTGATTGTAACCCATGCTGCAGCTCTCTAGCTTTCCTCTTTCTTTGTGATCACTCACCAGAATGTCAACATTTCTGGCATGCACCTAAAACTCTTCCAGCCTCTACCTTTTACCCAGTTCTAGAGCCACTTCAACATTTTTAGGTATTTGTTATAGCAGCAACTCCAGTTTTTCACTTAATCTGTTCAGGCTGCTACAACAAAATATATAAATAATATCTGGATAAATTAAAGAAATTTCTAATAGTGCAATACCAGTTTTTGACTTAATCTGTTCAGGCTGCTACAACAAAATATATAAATAATATCTGGATAAATTAAAGAAATTTCTAATAGTGCTGGAGGTTGAGAAGCCCAAGATCAATGTGCCAGAAGATTTAATGTCTAATGAGAACTAGCTTCCTGGTTCATAGACGGCTGTCTTTTTTATTTTTCTCACATGGAGAGAGGTGCAGAAGAGCTCTCTGGAGTCTCTTTGATACGGGCAATAATCCCATTCCTTTTTTTTTTTTTAATCCCATTCCTGAGGGCTCCATCCAATTACCTCCCAAATGTTCTACTTCCAAATATTGTCACATTGAGGATTAGGTTTCACCATATGAATTTTAAGGAGACACGAACATTTAGTCTATAGCAGTGTTTATATTTACAAAGTGGACTATTCAGTGGCCATTAAAAAGAATATACTTGATTCTCAGTATTCACAGGAGTTATATTCTATTACATTGATTCTGACTTAGCAAATACATGATCATTCATCCTGGAAATTACAGATGTAGGTTCCTATTAGCCATAAGATTTTTATCAATTAATCAATAGATAAGCAGGTTTTATGTATGTTTCTATTTAAAAGCCTCTTATTTAATATATACCTCTTATAAATTATTTGCATGGCATTGGAATGACTTAAAGTCAGAGATTTTAGAGACCTTGTGTGTTACATACTTTATTTGCCAACACTTTTGTAAAACAAATCAATCCTATTAACATTGAAAATGTGCTGTTATATGTAACTCTCTGCCTGTATAGCACTTAGTAGGTATTTTTAAAAGTTCTTCTACAGGCTCTTGATCTGAGAATCTATCTACAAGTTAAAATTTTTTAGCCATATGTCTTGTTAAAATATACAAATCAGCCAGTACTAGCCAAGAAGGGTTTAATAATTTCATGACCCTGGGTAAAGTGGCTATACATTTCTTTGGCTTTCAGCTTCACAATAATGCTGTCCAAAGCACCTTTATTATCCACTGTCATCTCATGAATCCACAATTTAGCTTCTTTATCATCGTATCCACAGCTTCACCTCACATTATAGATGTTATTTAGTATTTCTGGAGTAGCCTCACATACAGAAATAAAGTTTGCTTTTCTTTTTTCTGGATGTACCCTAAAACTGATTCATTAACATTGAGCTCATGACCAATAGAAGTATAAATAAAGCCTGAATGAAGTTTATCTATCATGTATCTTCTCTGTAAGATACTTCTTGTGCTTTGGAACACTAGGCAACACTTCATCACTATACTTTGGGGCTATTTTAAGCAGTGAAATCACACACACAAAAAAAACTGAAACAAAAGAAAAAACACATACAAATGCAAAAGAAAAAATTGTGCTAAAGGCACCCGGGTAGCTCAGTTGGTTAAGCATACAGCTCCTAATTTCAGCTTAGGTCATGATCTCAAGGCCCCGGTATTGAGCCCCACATTGGGCTCTGCACTCAGTGAGGAGTCTGTTCCAGGATTCTCTCTTCATCTCCCTCTGCCCTGCCCCCTGCTCGTATGCTCTCTCTCTGTCTCTCTCTCTCTCTCTCAAATAAGTAAATAAATCTTAAAAAAAAAAAAGTGTGCTCAATAGACCATGAGAAGAACATTTGTCTAAGTAGAAGAGCTGAAATAACAAGGCAGAGTGTCGCTTTGTTTGACCTCCTCTGGGAATGTACACATTGGATGACTCAAATTTTTCATTGTTCTGTGCATATCTGTGAATGACCCAGAAATATTGTTTTGGGGGGTTACAAATAAATGTTACTGAGTAGGCAAATCTGTAAATATAGAATCCATGAATAATGAGGATCAACTATACATACAAAGAATGATAAATAATATAGTATGATGCACATTTGCTTTGATTCACTTATGAAATATTTTATAAGCATCACCAAGTTTACAAGGATTTATAAGAATCAATGTGTTAAAAAAAGAATCAGTGTGTTAGAAAGTATACATTCATGTATATCCAGTGGAATGAGAAATAGTTGCAGTAAAGAAACTAATTATTGTACACACCTGGTCAGTGTTAATAAATTAGCATGCTTGTAAGATTTAATATACAACATATATTTTGCATGATTGATGAGTACAGAAAAGAGAAAATAAAGGAGGCATCTGATTCATAATGGAAAATTTGTCTTTTTCTCTTCATCTCTGATATGTACCTCCTCTCTGACCAATACTCTCCTCATTCCTCCTATCTTCTACAGTCTTCGTACCATTTAATAAAAATTAACAGAGAATAAGAGAATAATATCACTTAAATAAATTTTGTTTGTATGCATTACCTATTTTCCTACTATTTTTATAGTAAGGTAACTAATCCATTAAAACTATAGGAAGAGGAAAGAACTAAAAATTTTAAAAATATTATTTTACATTGTTATTCTATTTTTTTGTCTGTTTTCTTAGTATAATGATACTTTGACAAGTAGCATAAACTGGTAAGGTAAACTTACATATGAGTATTATTCTATCATCGTTTTATCAGTAATAAGACAGGGCATCACCTAAAATTTGCGTATGAACTTTCTCAACAACAATCTGTATCCTGAAATCATACCAATACGTCAGGTAATGAACCCCTTAATCATGGCAACTGTAATGTATTCAGATTTGTATTGCCTACTTTCTGCCACAGTTGCCTCATTAATAGTCAGCCCTCACTAGTCACTTTATTTAAAAAAAAATTAATCATTGATTTAAAAAAGCATTCCAATTTTAAAAGTTTATTCAGAAATATGTTTCTGACATATTAAAAAAGTCATTGGGTCTGTAGTAGATTAGTGAAATGAAATGTTAACTATAGGTAGTAGATACAAATGAGGAGACTATGCCTTCACAATGATGAATGCTGCAGTGAAAAACAATTTTGCCTTTTCTCCACAAAATTGGGGCCATCTGTTTGATGATACTTATTACAAAATACTGTGATTTCTTAGACTTTGTTGATAAAACTTAAAGATAACACAAGGCCTTTGGATTGTGAGCAAGAGGATGGTGAGTTCATAGTTCCTTCTTACAACATTGGTGATCTTGCTATGTTAATTTCATATGAACAATGTGGTCAAATTAAAATATTAGAATAACATAAGAAAAATGGTGTGTTAGTGAAGTGTTAGTATAGGCAGGCTGTAGAGTTTAGATTAAAAGTCATAGCAATAATCTCACCCTCTTTGAGTAGAACAGAGCTAGTGAAGATTACTAAATCTTAGCATAATATGTTCCATATGCTTAATATGTACAGACCGTGAAATATATTATATACCTGATTTCATTTTTATTAGGTTTTTTTCTTCATAGATCATCAACACAGACATACACACATTCTTTTACACTTCATATACATGGAATGGATTAATTTTGTCATCATTAGGCTTTATTGAAAGGCTCTATAGAACAATAATTTCTCAGGTCGAGTTTTAAAAGATATGAAAAATTTTACTTAACCAAACTGAAGAATGAAGATAATTATACTGAATCTTTAGTTGCATTACATTATTAGTGCAATTGAAAGAGTATATCACTTAGATGCTTATACATTTTTCTAATAGTTTTAATTCCATATTCACTTTTTAAAAAGAAAAAAGAAAGAATAAGTTATATAATGGATATTAGAAATAGCAAAGGATAAATTATGCAAGTGAACACAGGGATGAATCTCATAGCAATTAAATCTTAAGTGCTTCTTTAGCATAATAAATACAAAAATAATTATGGTTGTGTTATGTTTACCTAGAACTATATAATTATAGAGAATTGATGTTATGTATCAGTATATACACAAAAATTTTAGATGAATGTAATTGATCCATGGATTCTCATTCAAGAATATTTGTTGAGAATTATTTAAGCAATTAAGAAATGTTTAGGAACATTTACAATATGCATTGAAATGTACCATGCTATTTTGGAACATCAAAAAGGCCAGTTACCTATATATTAGTGAATAAATCATCATAGTTCAAAGGAGAATAACAAAAGCCGTACAATAAGGGAAGCTTTATTATGGGTATAGATATGACTGAAGTTTAAATAAAGGAGATTATGCAAAGTATCAGAAAACTAATGTGACAAATGACATTATCAAAGACATGCTTGGAAAACTGTCAAGAAGAACTGAAAAATAAAAAAAAAAAAGAAGAAGAACTGAAAAATAAAAATGGCGAGGAAATAAGTATAAAACCAGAGGTCACTGATTCTCAGCTAAAGAAATCCTACTAGCCAATAGGCATCACATAACTATTGATTATGAAGGTCAAGGAAAATCAAATCTAGGACCAAATCTAAAAAAACACATGTGGAAATTTCTAGCATAAGAAAAAATTGTTGATGAGGATCAAGCAATTAACTAATGACTGAAATCTTGTTTTATATATCACATTGTTTTTTATATCATATTTTTATATCATACCAGTGGTCTTTTCACTCATGAGAAGAATATACACTCTCTAAATATAGGAGTAAGAACATTTCCCTATGGTGACTTCCATTCAAAAAAACTCTCTTTACTGTTATAAAACTTCAGACCATTATATAAACCTGTTATTTTACTTTTTAACTAAAAATAATAGACACATATTTCCCCATCAGGGATTTTATTTACCATGTTTGCTGAAGAAAACTACAGAAAGCTAACATATTTTCAAGGTAATATCTCAGCCTTGTTTGCAATTATATGCTGTTTGATATTGTACATTATGTTTGTGTGAGCTCTGTATAAAGTGTGTTTCATCTAAATAAATTTCTTGTTCTCAAGTTTATTATCAATAACAAACAGAGTAAGTGGGTACAGTTTCACTGCTGAGTCATATATGGGCTTGAGATTTCGGTGAAGAAGTTAAACCATGGAAGGTATGGAAAGGGTGGATGCACACAAGACACAAAAGAGAAAGAATAACAAAGATGTAGATATGTGATTTGGGAATTTATATAAATAGAGGAAATCATATTCAGCAATAAACTCAGCAACATGGGCCTAAGGGGGAAAAAGAGAGAATATTAAAAGTAAACATTCATAAAATAGAATTAAAAGCACAAAATGACATGGAAAAAGTAAGCCTTTTCTAAATCACTTAAAGTACATGTGCAAAGTATATATTTTTGGAATGACATAAAATAGACTTTAGGTATATGTAACTCAAAATATGACACTATTTTAGATTGAAATGATAGATATTAAAATATTTCGAAATATCTTGGTAAGTACGAAAGGGAGAATAAAGATACTGACAGTGTCGTAAGTTTAAAATCAATGGACCCAAGCCAACATCTTTAAGAACTGCCTCTCCTTTGAAATCTGTTCTTTTTCCAGTCTATACTTTGTCACTACCAGTATCAATCTAATGTGGGTTTAATTAGAAACCAAAAAAAAAAAAAAATCACTCTCAGATACTACTCTATACTTTACTATGATATTTCCTGACGTGAGCATTAAAGTGAGCCTTGAGGAGAGGAAAACAAAAAACTAAATAAAAAGTTTGCATGTAGAATACAAGGAAAACATTAACTAGATTCTATTTGTTGTCTGTTTATTTTAATATGTTACGATGGAAAAAGAGGCTGGATATGAGGTGTTTTACAGATGATCTGCAAATCCAAGTTAAAGTGTTCATGTTTACCAGCAAGTAGTCTGAAGAAGCTAATTTGGATCTACTTGGGTGCCTGTGGAAGGGAGGTGTGAGGAGTAAATGCAAGTCTGCCCACTGAACCTCAGACCCCACAATCAGTACAGCAACAGAGCACTAAGATCCCTGATGGTGGTGGGTCAACTGCCTGATGATCCTCAGCTCTCTCAGTTCATACTGGAGAGACTGTGAAAAAAACAACTCGAAAATTCGCTTGTGTAAAGAAGTCTCATTCATTAGTCAGCTTCTCTCTGGACTTTCCTTAAAGTTCTCAAAATGTTTCTTAGTAGTAACATAATAGATATAATTTGGCAAATATAACAACTTCTCTAATTTCTCAGCATAGACTCAGAGAGTTTTGATTATTTTTAATTTTTATTTTTACCATTTTAAAATTGTTTACATTTTATTTAAATTCAATTAATTAACATATAATGTATTATTGGTGTCAGAGGTAGAGGTAAGTGATTCATCAATCTTATATAATACCAGTGCTAATTATATCATGTGCCCTCCTTAATGTCCATCACCCAGTTACCCCAACCCCCACACCCAGCAACTCTGTTTGTTTACTATGATGAAGCCTTTTATGGTTTGTCTCCCTCTCTGATTTCGTCTTGCTTTATTTTTCCCTCTCTTCCCCCATGATCCTCTGTTTTCTTAAATTCCTCATATGAATGAGATCATATAATTGTCTTTCTCTGATTGACTTATTTCACATAGCATAATATCCTCTAGTTCCATCCACACCATGGTATATGGCAAGATTTCTTTTCTTCTTTTTTTTTGGATGGCTAAGTAGTAGTCCATTATATATATAGACCACATCTTCTTTATCCATTCATCTGTTGATGGACATCTGGGTTCCTTTCATAATTTGGCTATTGTGGACATTGCTGCTATAAACATTGGGATGCAGGTGCCCCTTTGGATCACTACATTTGTATCCTTGGGTATATAGCCAGTAGTGCAATTGCTGGGTTGTATGGTAACTCTATTTTCAGCTTTTGGAGGAACCTCCATACTGTTTTCCAGAGTGGCCGCATCAGCTTGTATTCCCACCAACAGTGTAAAAGTGTTCCCCTTTTTCCACATCTTTGCCAACATCTGTTTTTTCCCAACTTGCTAATTTTAGCCATTTCTGACTTGTGGGAGGTGGTATCTCATTGTGGTTTTCATTTGTATTTCCATGATGCTGAGTGATGTTGAGCATTTTTTCTTGTTTCTGTTGGCCAATTGTATGTCTTCTTTGGAGAAATGTCTGTTCATATCTTCTGCCCATTTCTTGATTGTCTTATTTGTTCTTTGGGTGTTGAGTGTGATAAGTTCTTTATAGATTTTGGATACTAGGACTTTATATGATATGTCATTTGAAGATATCTTCTCTATTCTGTAGGTTCTATTTTGGTTTTGTTGACTGTTTCCTTCCTTGTGCAAAAGCCTTTTATCTTGATGAAGTCCCAATAGTTCATTTTTATCTTTGCTTCACTTGCCTTTGGAGATGTATCTAGCATCAAGTTGCCATGGCTGAGGTAGAAGATATCGCTGCCTATGTTCTCTTATAGGATTTTGATGGGTTCCTGTCTCACATTTAAGTCTTTCATCTTTTTTGAGTCTATGTTTGTGTATGGTGTGAGGAAATAGTCCAGTTTCATTCTTCTGCATGTAGCTGTCCTATTTTCCCAACACCGATGGTTGAAGAGACTGTCTTTTTTCTATTGTGGACTCTTTCCTGCTTTGTTGAAGATTAGTTGACCATAGAGTTGAGGGTCTATTTCTGGGTTCTCTATTCTGTTCCATTGATCTATATGTTTGTTTTTTTGAGCCAGGACCATGCTCTCTTAATGATTACAGCTCTGTAATAGAGCTTGAAGTCTGGAATTGTGAGGCCACCAGCTTTGGTTTCTTTCTCAGCATTCCTTTGGCTATTTGAAGTCTTTTCTGGTTCCATACTGATTTTACGATTATTTGTCCCAACTCTGTGAAATAAGTTGATGGTATTTTGATAGGGATTGCATTGAATGTATAGATTGCTCTAGGTGGCATAGACATTTTAACAATATTTGTTCTTCCATTTCACGAGCATGGAATATTTCTTTGTGTCTTCCTCAATTTCTTTAGTGAGTGTTCTATTTTTAATTTTTAAATTATTTTCATTAATTATTGTTTCCTGTAGGGTTGGACTTTCTTTTTTGTCTTTTGGCTCCTTCTCTCTGTAGTTGATTGCTTTATGAATATGCCTGTCAATGTTTTATTAATTCATATTTTAAAATAGAATAATACTAATTAATTGACTTGAGTTTCTTCTGTTGCTAGGTGATAAGCTTCTTCATAAGGGGCAACTTGGAACTCTTAAGTATGTGTGTTGGAGCATGGGGATCCCAAAATGGGAAAACTGATGGACATTAGCTGTCAACCTGTGGTACCCCAGAGACTAGAAAAACAATAACTTCATATTAGAAAACACAGAAAACAAGTGTGAACCAGTACTATCCTGAGCAAAGCAGGATGTGTTCATTGTCTATGGAGCGCAGATAATACACAAAAGCTACAATAATCCAATGATTCCCTTTGTGGCTTTTCAGTGTAAATACAGAAATCCTGGTTAGTCTAAAATGCCTAAAATAGCTCCACTGTCACTGGAAATACAGACTCTTTCTGCCTTTCTACTCAAGTGTCCTAATATCAGATTCCATTCTCAAGATCAATTCCTGGTCAAGGATAGCCACTGGAGCCCCAACCTCCACAAATGATTTGTAGGCTAGCAGACAAATGGGGAAGAACACTTTATTTGAAGGATTCCTTTCTCATTCTCTCCCCCTGCCCTACACACACACACATAAATGATATACTTACTGTATGTGTGGGCATGTGTTTTATTTTTATAGTTTTGTTTTTCTCGAATTATTCCTTATCTGACACACACACCTATCCATGTGCATGTGAGTAAAATATTCTGTAAGAAACATTTGGAAAAAAGATTTGCTGAGATTATATATGCACTTTACTTACCCTTAAAGTCTACCATTCATCCTTCTGGCAAGAATACGTAATTACTATCAAATTCTTTAATGTTTATAAATTATAATAAGTAAAAAAATGTATCCACTTTTATTTAAATTTGAATTTTGCTAATTACTAATGAGATTGAGCTTTCTTCCAAGTGTTATTTGTCCATTCGCATTAATTTTTTGTGTTTTTTATACTTTTTGCTCATTAAATTGGTTATCTTTTTCTAAATGACTACAATGAACTCATATTATATAAGTACAAATATTTATATATATATGTATATATAAATTTTACATATGTGTGTGTGTGTGTGTGTGTGTGTATATATATATATATATATATATATATATATATACAATCCTAGGACCTCAGGATCATGACCTGAGCCAAAGGCAGAGGCTTAACTGAGTCACCCAGGTGCTCCATGTAACATATATTTTGTTTGCTTCTATATCAGCTTGAAACTTGTCATAATATTTCCTATTCTATATTTTGTCATACAAAAATTTACATATCCATGTAATCAATGATTTCAGTTTATGAAAAACTTTTGAATTTTTCCTCTTCTTTTGAAAGAATTCCTTCATTCTAAAATTATAAAATTAAGCAATTCTGTGTTTTCTACTTGTATTTTTTGCACTTCTTTTTTTTAAAATTTTTTTAAAGATTTTATTTATTCATGAGAGACACACAGAGAGAGAGAGAGAGAGAGAGAGAGAGAGAGAGAGAGGCAGAGACACAGGCAGAGGGAGAAGCAGACTCCATGCATGGAGCCCGATGCGGGACTCGATTCAGGGTCTCCAGGATCTTCCGCCCTGGGCGGAAGGCAGACGCTGAACCGCTAAGCCACCCAGGCTGCCCTTTTTAAATTTTTTTTTTAATGCACTTACTTCTTTAATCTGTCTAGATTTCATTTTTGCATGGTATATAAAACATAAATTTAGCTTTATCACTATCTTGTTGAAAATGCAGATTAATTATCCCAAAATCTTTTATTTATTAAATTGTTCATCTTCCCTCAGTGATTTGAAATGCTTCTATATTATTTTATAATATATTTCATCTATATGCATGTGAATAGATATTTCTTATATTCTAAAATGTGCATTTCATCTGATTCATATTTTCATCCAGCTCTAGGCTGGACTTCTGACTTCAATGGGGAACTTCAAGACAGAAAATGAGAAGCTGATGATTTTAAATTATTCATTCAAGGCACAGTCAGAGCATCATAAATCTTCTATGACATTTGTAGAATTGTCACGCTGAATAGATGAGGTTGAAAACAAAATACTGAGTTTGATTCAATGGCTTACAGTTAACATCACAGTCTCAGCAGATTTCTGATATTCAATTTGGCAAAATGATTGGAAAAGAGTGGGAATCTGCATATTGAGGTAGGAAGCTACTGTGTATTTGAATGAATCTGAATATGTCAAATCCCTTAATCGCTGATGATGTTCCCTTGCTATAGAAGTAACTTCATACCCCATCTAATGAGCCTAATCCTCCTCTGTATAAAGATCATTTTGCCAGCTTTGATCATTTATCTTTCAGGAAGATGAAAATTTTAACTCATCGTCTACTCCTACCAACTCTTATTTCCTTCAGACCTATAATGAGTTTGCAGCAGATTTCAGGAACAAGAGCAAACTATGAAGGGAGTTACATGGCAAAAGGATGAGAGGTTTTTGTTTTTGTTTTTGTTAAATTTTGTAAATTTACATTAACAGAGATATTATATTACAGAGTATATTTTAGGATGAATTAAAAAACTGTTAAATCACATTGAGAAGAGTAAAGTATGAGACTAGAACAAATTTATCATTATGGGTGCATCTATCAGACTGTAATTTTTGAATTTAGCATGCTTGAACTATTAGAAACACTGCTACACTGATTTGCTACACTGATTTTCAAAAGCAGTAAGAAAATTGTGACCTACATTAAATAAAACTGAGATTCCAACGTTTTCTTGGTATAACATAGAGGATATGATTCAAAGAATTAGTGAGATTACAAAGTTGGAGTTCTTATATCTGTTCAAATATCTTATTTGAAAAAGTTTTGAAATTATGTTTTATGTAGTTTATACAATTCAGATATATGCTTTCATTTTGAATATCTATTTATAAAGACAATGGGTTCTTTTAGTTTTATAACTTAGACCTGACTTTCCTCTCTTTTGCAGAATGTGCCACATGGTCTTTCACAACACAAAGCATTTACACCATAGTATTCTATGTCTAAAATTCTCCTGGACTCACCTTCCTTTTCCTGTTGCTTCCAAATTTATCATCATATATCTCATGTATCATTTCTATTTATCAACATAGAACCCTCCTTTATAGGATTTAAGCATTTTACATTTATGTGTTTATTATTATAATTATTTAGGTTATTTAATAATTACATTTAGTATTAGGTTTCTCCAGAGAAAGAGAACCAATAAATAGTATATATCTACATCTATATCTATATCTACATAAAGAGTATGTATATTTATATACAGAGACAGTATAAAGAATATAAATACTAATTAATTTCCTATAAATAATTGGTTCACAAGATGATTATGGAGACTACATCTTCAGATTTATAATTAGCAGAGTAGAAATACAGGAGAGTTGATGGTTAGTTTGAGTCCAAAGGCAAGAAAAAAACTGTCACAGCCCAAAGGCAGTCAGACAGGAGGGATTCCTTCTTACACACAGGAGTAACTGTTTCAGTACTATAGGAATATTTCATTCACAGCGCCAGTGGTATTCCTCTGATATGTTTAGGATGATGATGTTTGCATGGAAAGTCTAAGACTGTCAAATGTCAATGATCAAGAGGGACAGAGAAGCCTCAGTTGAAATAGATCTCCCCAAGAAAACAGGCCTGGCCACATGTGGGTGATTCTCAGTTCACTGTTGGTGTTTCAGACTGACCTCAGCTCCTACACCACAGATTCATACGTGAGGATCTAGGAGAGTGGGTAGCTGAAACAAACTTTCATTCAAATATTTATAAGGCATTAGTAACACAAGGCACATGTGTTGCAGAAACTGGTAGTGAAGTGTAGGGAATCACCTTTTGAAACACAGAATTATATGAAAATGGCTGTAGCAGCTTAGAGTTGGAATGTCCACTATTAGTGCCTCAATAGGGCGTGTCAGTCTGAAACCCCTATAGAGTCAATAGCTATAATTTATTTGCAGTGCTTAGATATCATCACTGACATTTTCTTTGCAACAATAGACATCAGGGAGTGTGAAAAAAGAAAAAAAAAAAAAGAATGGCTAACTCCACATGCAATCATGTGTGAAACTACGTCAGCAAATTCAGATGTGTGTGGAATATTAGAGTGCTGGGAGGTCTCATAATATTGAATGGAGTCAAAGCCAAAGAAATATTCCAATTCTGTGATTCCAAGTTCCACTGAAATTCTGTCTCTCTATGGATTATAAAAGGTCATTGCAAACAGCTGCTATTAATTTACTATGTTTAATAGGATATAAATTGAAGTATAGTTATTTTGTTACAGGAAATATAAGACAAATGTATTTTTTCTTTCTTACTGAATTCCTTCAAATAAAGAGAATATAATTACATGAAAATTTTGTGTACCATACTCTTAACATGGTGAAACATCTTTTAAAGCTTGTTATAGGTGATGATTGTTTAGAATGCAGATAACTTCAAATTGTAAACCATAAAAATTATCAGAAGTGTATATAGTATCATACCATTTATTTTATATATTTAAGCTGCCCAAAAGTTGTCCATGTAGAAGAAAGTCCTCTCAAACTATCTCTACCTCTTCACCCATGCTTTACCTATTCATCATTACCAATATACTATAAGATATAACACAATCGTGAAATGTTTTCCAAAACTTAAATTTTAGGAAATCTGCCTGAAAGATATTAAACCCCAGAGATCAAAACAATGATTATGAAGGGAAATCCTTGTCAACATCACCAAGCACACACTACACTATACACACACACACACACACACACACACACACACACACACTACCCATATGGACCAATGTTTACCATGTGCATGTGCTCAAAATTCATTCTTTATGGGCGAATACCATGCAGATTACTTGGAAACTTCTGTATGCTTCCTGATATTTTGAAAATTTGTGTTTTTTTGTGGGATAGGTAAACAAATCTATGAAACCTAGAAGACTATGAAATTGCTTTTCTCATATTCAAGATAAGCTGTTATGAATACAGATTTTAGAGTGGGTTTAATACTGAATCTGATTTTCTAGCTGTGCTACTGTGAATCACCAATATAGGAACTTTTTAAACCTTGATGCCTATGTCTGGAAATGTCTCAAAATAATTATACCAGCTTCACAAGATCCTTGGGAGGACTTATTGAAGTAATGTCTAGCAAGAGATGAACACGATGCCTGTCTCATAGTAAGTGATCAATAAGTTATTAGTAGTATATTATTATGAAGTATGAAAAAAGAATCAAATTTTAACTTCAAAATAGCTTTACTTTAACACCTAAAGAGAATAACATTTTTGAGCAGAGACTGTGTTTTTTTTAATGCTGCATTACTAAAAACATTTTCAAACTGACTCATTCTTTTTTCCATCTTCTCTTTTTCCTTCTCTTTCTCATTTCACTGATACTGACTTTAGATTTGCTTTTAGCTTTACCATAATTCATTTAGTTTTGCCAACAACTTAATTCTTTTAGTATTTTAGCCAACTAGCTCTGAGTTTACTCAGAATTTCTTAGCTTAGAGTTTACTCAGTTTTTCTTCATACAAAAATATGTTATTCAGCTATAGTATGGTTTGTTTGTTTTGGCTGATCTAATCAAGTGCAAAATTTATGACGTTTACCTCTCCATAAAATTTTACCTTTTATAATGCCATGTGTTGATTGGATACATAGCAAGGATTTATGATGAAGAGATTTTATTTAATAGTTTAATGATTTCTGCAAGCCTCTAATTCAAGATTCTCATTTTTTTGGTTAAATCAACTATTGCAATTGAAATCTGAAGATGAACTTTTTTTACTTTATATAGAATTACATAAAATGCATGCATGCCGTAGTTTTCCCATATAGATGATAAAACAAAAAAAAATTACCCAGCACATTGTAAGCAGAATTGGATTTATAATTTATATATCCTTAGTTTCCTGTCTAATGTTGATCTAGGGGATAGTAGAAGCTTAGTCCTGCTCATGTTTAATAGATCAAAGGAACAAATTTGAAAACTCAGGAACAAATCAACAACTGTATGGTCAATTATCTTTGACAAAGAAAGAAAGAATATCTAATAGGAAAAATACAGTCCCTTCAAAAAATGGTGTTGGGAAAACTGGGCAGCAACAGGTGGAAGAATGAAACTGAACCACTTTCTTACACTATACACAAAAGTAAATTCAAAATGGATTAAAGACCTAAATGAGAGATATGAAACTATAAAAATCCTAGAAGAGAACACAGTGGGTAACATCTTTGACATCAGCCACAGCAACTTTTTTCTAGATATGTCTCCTGAAGCAAGGGAAACAAAAGCAAAAATAACTATTAGGACTATATCAAAATAAAAAGCTTCTGCACAGCAAAAGAAAGAATAAAAAACATTAATAGCCTTTGCAATGGGAGAAGATATTGCATATGACATATCTGATAAAGGGTTAGTATCCAAAACATAAAAGAATTAATAAAACTCTACACCCAAAATATAAACAATCCAATTAAAAATGGGCAGAAGACATAAACAGCCTTTTCTCCAAAGAAGATACATAGATGGTTAAACAAACACATGAAAAGATGCTCAACGTCACTGATGGTCAGGGAAATGCAAATCCAAACTACAATGAGATATCACCTCACATATGTCAGAATGGCTAAAATCAACAACACAAGAAAATTCAGATGTTGGAGAGGATGTGGAGCCAAAGCAACCCTCTTGCACTGTTGGTGGGAATGCGAACCAGTGCAGCCACTCTGGAAAACAGTATAGAAGGTCCTCAAAAAGCTAAAATTAGAACTACCCTACTAACCAGCAACTACTGGATATTCCCCAAAGAATACAAAAATACTAATATGAAGGGATAAATTTGCACCCCCATGTGTATAACAGCATTATTTATAATAGTGATGATATGGAAGCAGCCCAAATGTCCAATAGACCAATGAATGGATGAAGAAGATGTGGTACATATATACAATGGATTATTATTCAGCCATAAAAAAAATAAGTTGGGACACCTGGGTGCCTCAGTGGTTGAGCATCTGCCTTTGGCTCAGAGTGTGATTCCAGGGTTCTGGTATTGAGTTCTGCAGCAAGCTCCCCACACGGAGCCTGCATCTCCCTCTGCCCATGTCTCTACCTCTCTCTCTTTGTCTCCCATGAATAGATAGATGAAATCTTTTTTAAAAATAAGAAAAGAATGAAGTCTTGCCACCGGCAATGACATGGATGAAACTAGAGAGCATAATGTTAAGTAAATTAAGTCGGAGAAAGACAAATACCATTTGACTTTACTCATATGTAGTATTTTAGAAACAAAACAAATGATCATAGAGGAAAAAGAGAAAGAGAGAGAGAGAGAGAAACCAAGAAACAGACTTTTAATTATAGGGAACAAACTTATGGTTACCAGAGGGGAGGTGGGTAGGGGAATGGGTTAAATTGATGATAGGGATTAAAAAGGGCACTAGTGATAAGTACCAAGTGATATATAGAATTTTTAAATCACATTATATACCTAAACTAATATAATACTGTGTGTTTAACTAACTAGAATTAAAATACTTTAAAAATTAAAAATACAAAAATTCCAGGACCGATGTTTAAAAAGGGGGGGGGGGGGCAGGAATCAAAACAAATTAAAACTCCACTTGGTAAACTACTTTTGGCTTTGGGCTTGTTCTATTTTGTCTCAATAAGCTTCAACTTTGGTTAAATGTTGAAGTATGTCCTATACAAAAACTGACATTTAAATCTGTGCCCCACTTCCTCTTTCAGTGTACTATTGTCAGTGTCCCTTCTCCAGATGCCTCCTTAATTCTGTTCCTCTCTAGCTGCCTAATTCTTTTATTAAATTAATTTTATTTAATTTAGATCGATGCCCTAGCCAAAGAGGAAAGGTGAGATTTCCTGGTCATTATATTTCTTGGTTATAGCACTTGCTATGTTCTCTTCCAAGGGTATTAGCCATGTACAGCTGGAATAAGGAACATCATGGGCAGCAAAGCTGTAATCAGTAGAAATGTGTCAGATCAGAGAAGAGTCTCACAATTCTGTATCATCTCTAGGGTTTTGTTTTGTTTTGTTTTGTTTTGTTTTAATGGTGATCAGAAGTTTTTTAAAAACACAATCTTTCAAGACCCATAGAGCTAGCAACATGAAGAGTGAAACAATGCAAAATAAAAAAAAAAATCACTTAAGAGGTCAGGAGATCCTAGGATAGACCTATCTCTACACTGGGATTGAACAACCAAGTAAAAGTATCAAACTGGATTCACATTTCTCACTGTTGGAGTGAGGGATTATACTTAAGCAAAGGGAGGAGGCTGAAGTGATCCATGGTAGTGGATTAGAGGCGTAGATATCAGTACGAACTCATGTTCAGCTTAATATCAATATAGCTGGTTACATATATGTAAGTCTACACTTATAGACATATAAGCACATATACAATGGGTGACTAGACATGCATGCATTCCCTTGTTTTATCAACTGAGAGGGCCTAAAGCAAGAACAGCAGCAAAGAGCTCACCTAGCACCTGATCTTGGCTTTTAACCCCATTCAATAAAGAGAACCAACACTTCCTTCCTGGAAAGGCACTTGTTCTAAGACTACAGCAAGAAATACACAAGATAAGCCTGGAGCATCTTGTAGTACCAGAAAGTAAGGAACATTGAAAACAAACAAATAAAGAAGCAAACCACACAACGTTGGAGGTATGTCAAAGGCACACAGATCCACTGAAATAGCTTCCAAATGGTCAAAGCTGGAATTATTTGAGCGAAAAATAGAGTAATATTGAGTTATTGCTCAAAGCATAAAATCAATATTTATATTCAATTCTGATATAAATGGCCAACTAAATAAACACACAGAGGATAAGAGACAAATCTCCCATGCCAAATAATTCCAAATAACCTGTGGAGTTGCTTTACCCTCAAGGAGGTGAAGTATAATTCCCATCGCTGAAGCATGAGTTGCACCATGACTTATTTCCAAAGATTATGGTATAGAAAGAAGTGTAGAAGAATAAGTATAAAATAGAGAAAGTCTGACAAACTCTACCTCAGCCAAATTATCAAGAATGGTATCAAAAGTGATAAGCCATGTTGATTGTATGTACACTTGATGTGATGTGATGAGAATGGCATGTTAGCTTGTTTCCTTCCTTCCCTAAACTCAGAATCCTAGTGTAATCATGAGAAAAACAAGAAACAAATCTCAATTGATAGACATTCTACAACATATCTAATCAGTATTCCTTGAAATTGCCAAGGTCATAAAAACAAGAATACAGGATAACTAAATGTAATATGGATGGGATCAGAAAAGATCCCTGAATAGGATCATAGAACAAAAAGGAATATTATGTAAAAGTTAAGGAAAAGTGAATGGACTTTAATGAACAATCCTGAACCAATTTTGATTTATTGATTGTGGCGATTGTATCATACAAATGTAAAATGTTACTAAGAGGGAAAACTGAGTGTGGGGTATATGGGAACTCTCTGTACTATCTTTGCAGTATTTCTAAAATAAAAACTTTAGTATTCTAAAATAAAAACTTTAAGAAACCTGTTTAACAGGCAGCTTAGAGATGTACCTCCACACTCAGTGAGACAATCAAGAAAGTTTTATTTTTTTTCTCACTCCAGCAAAAGATGTGGCTTTTAGAAGCAGGAGTTCTATAGTACATACTTAGAGGTTGTTTTAGAAGTATTGTAACATGTATCTAGAAATTATTATATATTTTCTAGGAAGAATGCATTTATATATTTACTTTCAAGTTAAATAAAAATAAAATACTACTTCAATTTATAAAGAAGCTAAAAATTTAGTTTTCATGTTGTCATTCATTTTTTTAAAGAAAGTAGAAAAATATAGCTTTTCAAAATTTATAAAGAGGAAATTAAAGCTCAAATATGTTAAATAAGGATGTAAAATGTGGTTTCAAAAAAAAAAAAGGACCATCTTCTTTCTGTTTAATTCAGATGCCTTTAATCTCTCTTTCTTTTTCTCCTTTCCTGCCTCTTAGACAGGTTTATATCTTATAACAGTACCTACAAATCCAGTAGGATATTAAACAAAACTGATGAGATAGACATCCTTGTTTTATTCCTATTCATAAGAGATTGAGAGTCTTTTCCTTTCCACCAAAAATATGGTTTTGGATGTGTTTTTTCAATAAATATCCTTTATCAGATAGAAGTTTCTTTTTATTTATAGTTTATTGAGGGTTTTTACACAGTTTTGGGTTTTGTCAAGTGATTTTTCTGCAACTATTGTGATACCTCTGTGGGCTTTTTTTCTCTTTCTGTCATTATGGCACTTACAGTAATTGGTTTTAATGTGTTAAATCCTCTGGATCCTAACATATAACCCTTGTAAACATTTATGTGTTCAGTTCGAAAATATTTTTTTAACAATTAATATTTATATTGATGAATGATATTAGCCTTTAATTTAGTTTCCTTGCAATGTCTTTATCTTGTTTTAAAATATGGATACTCATGACCTCATATAATAAATTTGAAAGTACTTTATCTTCTGAAAAAACTTCTGAAGTATTGGTATTATTTTTCTTTAAATATTTGAGAGAATTCACTACTAAAACTATTTTTATTTTCCTTATGAATATAGTTTTAATTACAAATTCAAATTACTTAACACCCTATTCAATTTTTTATGTTCTTCTTGAGTCAGGTTTGTAGTTTGTGTCTTTCTAGAAATTTTTCCATGTTATTAAATTGACTACTTTGTTGGCATAAAGTTGTCCATGTAATCCTTTTCATTTTCTGTAGGCTCAGTAGTGATGCACCCTCTCTCATTCCTGATTTTTGTAATTCATGTCATATATATCCTTTTTTTCTTGGTCATTCAGACTAAAGATTTATCAGTTTTGTTCATTTTTTTAAAAAAGCTCACTTTGCTTTAATTATTTCCTTTTTCTTTTTTTTTATTATTTTCTGTTGCAGTAATTATTGCTCTAATCTTTATAATTTTATTTTTTCTGCTTCTTTTGGGTTCAGGTTACTCTTTCTTTAGGTAATTACTTAATATCATGTTTAGATTATATATCTGAAATATTTCTCTTATAGAAATTTAAAGATATAATTTTTCCTACAAACATTGCTTTAACTGCATTCCATGCTTTTTTAAATGTGATGTTTACATTTTCACTTATTTCAAAATAATTTTTGAATTTCTCTGCAGATGTCTTCTTTGATTCATGCGTTGTTTAGTCGGAAGTTTTTAAATTTTGAAGTATTTGGGGATTTCCCAGGTTTCTTTCTGTTGTTGATTTCTAATTTGATTTGTGGTAAGAAAACATATTTTGTTTGCATAATATGCTTGTTTTCAAACTTACTGAGACTCATTTTAAAGGTTAATTTGTGGTCTCAACTAAAGAATGTTCCATGTGTGCTATCTTTCAGTTGTTAGTAGATTATGTTCTCACAGTACAGATTTTTCTTTTTAATAAATGGACTGAATTACTTTGGGTATGAGTCATATAAATCTATCTTATAATAGAATTTCCCTTACTGTATAGAAGAATGTAAAAAAATGTACTGTATGTGAGTCACTATATATAACATGAATTAGTTTATTTTTTCCTTAACCCAACTCATGGAGTATTATTCTCATATATGTGGGAGTATTAACCCTGTCCTTACCACTGTGTCATGAAAATAGTAGGTATATAAAATGCCCTGTCTTAATTTAATTGTAAAATGTCCTTGGGAAGATTGGTTCTAATTGTAGATATGCTTTTATAGAGTCAATGATTTCATTTTTCTTATAACACAATGATTATAATACTGAGGAACCATTTGAGTGTTACCTTTTTATTGTTATGTGAAACCAAGGTTCTAGCATAAATTAACGCTAAAGGCTCTAGAATAAATGAACAATTCTAGCATAAGTTAAAAATAAAATTTCTCATTTTGTTTAGATTCCATAGGTTTTTTGACTCTTTAAGTTTGTTTGTTTTTTTTTTTTTATATTTGGTTACTTTTCTGGTAAAGTCATTGCTATAAGTACTTTAATTTATTGACAGCAATTGACTGCAGTAATTCCCTTGGTGTTTCTACTCCTTGGAAACTAAAACTTAGCTTCAAGTATAATTCTTTTGCTGTATATTTGTACTTGCTGACATTTTATGTACTAGAAATGAAGAATGTCTGAATAAATAACATAATTTTCTCTATCATTTCTCCATAAATATTTTGACTAATAGAATATTTAAGATAAATACCCACTCAAATACAGTTTTTTATACTTTTACAAAAAAATAAGTATACCACTTACTTTTAACAGCTTTATTGAGATGTAATGCACATACCATATAACTCACTTGCTAAAATGCATAATTCAATGTTTTTTATTATTTTCAAAGAATTTTACGCAAGCATCACAATGATTTTAGAACATTTCGTAAATACAAAATAAAACTCCATGCCTATAAAAAAAAAAACTCCATGCCTATTAACAATCATCCCTCATTTCCCTCAAAAGATTCCATCTCTAGTAAACCACTATTCTATATTCTGTTTCCTATTCTAGATATTTCGTATAGATGTAATCACAAAATATGTAGTTATATGTGACCAATTTCTTTTACTCAACACAGTTTTCAAACTTCATTCATGTTGCACGATATATAAGTACTGCATTCACTTTAAATAGTGAATAATTCATTGTATCTATATACCACATTTTATTTATCTACTTTTCAGTTGATTGGCATTTGGGTGGTCATCACTTCTAGGCCATATTTAGGAATAATGTTGCTGTGAATATTGGTGTACAAGTTTTTGTGTGAATATATCTTTTCATTTTCTTCGGTATACACCTATGTGTGGAACTGCTGCATCAAAAGATAATTCTGTGTTTAACATTTTGAGAATCTACCAACTGTTCTCCAGAGTGGCTGCACCATTCCATCTTCACAATTGCAATGTATGACAGCTTCAATTTCTCCAATTCTCACAGATATTTTGTGTTATCTGTCTTTTTCTTATAGCCAACCTAGCAAGAGTGAAATAGTGTCTCATAACTGGTTTGATTCGTGTTTCTCAAGTAAAGAATTTATGCTTCCTTTTATGTCCTTTTAGACATCTGTATATATTCTTTCAAGAATGTCTATTCCTGGGATCCCTGGGTGGTGCAGCGGTTTAGCGCCTGCCTTTGGCCCAGGGCGGGATCCTGGAGACCCGGGATCGAGTCCCACGTCGGGCTCCCAGGAGCCTGCTTCTCCCTCTGCCTGTGTCTCTGCCTCTTTCTCTCTCTGTGTGACTATCATAAATTAAAAAAATAATAATAAAATTCATGATCGACTTACTATCGGTATAACAAAATTTTACCAGCCTCCTTTACAGCTAGTATACAGGTAAGTATGTTTACACACAATAGACTTACCTGGTAGGGCTTTAAATTCTTAAATAAGTAATTGGAATTAATCATGGAACATAATCCATTTGCCTAGTTATGGTGAGAGCAGAAGCAAATAGCATTAATTAGAATCAGAGTTTGCAAAGTCTCATTCCTTCCACAGGAGATGGTATTCATGGGGAGGCCAAGTCTGCAATTTCTTCTACGAATGACTGCTGAATAACAGAAAATACCATCCTGCTGGTATTTTCAGCAGGATGGTATTTTCATCAGGCTGGATCTGCTGTGGTCTTCATGGCATGTTTCCTGAGAGTTTAGTTTAAATCTGTTCTCGAGAAAGTTTGACAGTTTTGTAAACAACTCAACTATTTCCTAGTAAATTCTTTTTCCATATAAAGAGACAAAATAATTCTTTCTTGCTCTCAACTGACAACCTGATTGATAAAATATTCTATTCCATCCTGGAATATATCAATATGTGAAGCCACATTGTCAATTTACAGAATTTAATTAGAACATGATTGACTAAAAACTGAGATGTCAGAAAGATTTTAAAGATGGGACGCCTGGGTGACTCAGTGGTTGAGCGTCTGCTTTCTGCTCAGGGTGTGATCCTGGGGTCCGCGATCAAGTCCCACATCAGGAGCCTGCTTCTCCCTCTGCCTGCTTCTCCCTCTGCCTGTGTCTCTGCCTCTCTCTCTGTGTCTTTCATGAATAAATAAATAAAATCTTTAAAAAAAAAAGATTTTAAAGACAAGAACATTTGCTCAGTTCCATTGTCTCCCTAAAAGTTCCTAGATAACCATGAGATTTATACAAAGGTACAAATGCAAGTATCATTTTCTTAACACTGAATCTATTGTCATGCCTTTTAATCCTTACCAACTTCAAAGATATAATTTTTATTAGGATATTTGTGCAATATAATGCTTTAACTCTGTAGTATGTCAGATAATTGTCCATTTTTCCATCTGGATTGATTTTTATAATTCTCAGCTTTTCTACAACTCCATTGATTAGTAGCACTCCAAATAAGACTCTGAATGTTTCTTAATGTTTGTGCACATTTGACCCCACCTGTTCGTGTCTACCGTTGATTTCTTACTCCTTAAGCCTCCTCAGCAGCCACTAGGGCTGTAATTGCAATACATTTTAGTGATGGTTACAATATTTATCTCTTTTGTGTCCTGGATTGTCTTGTTTGTTCTAGTTCTGTGATTTCGTGACAATCTTGGACAATAGGCACAAACTTATAATGGCTGATGGTCATAGACCATTCTACATTATGATTGAATTTTTCTCACTTAGCCAAAGAGTTTTTCACATATGTTTTGACAGAAAGTTGTTTTTAGGAGTTACCAGCAGGCAAGTTTACCAAACAAGCAAATTTCTGAGAAAGAAATAAATAAAATATGATCAGTTAATTGCTGAAGTTGAATGAATATAATAAACAAGAAAAAGTTTCAGGGTCATGATTCTCCAGTATCAATGTTATATTATTTTCTATTATCCTTACTAAAAAAAAGAAAAAAAAAAAACAATCCCAACATCTTGCTGTAAAAATAAAAACTTAACAGTAATTTTGATTGTGGTCAAAATAAGACAATTTCTTCAATAAAGCAATTGTTTTTCTCTGTAATAAAAACGAGGTTATAGGATGAAAATAATTAAAGCTTATTTTTGCAAACAACAAACTTCAAGAAGAATGAATGCATATGGTTTCAACTAGAGACCTTATTGCTGTAACACATGAATATTTCCTTATTCATACCTCATTTATACAACAAATATTTACTGAATGACTAATATGTCAGGCATTTGGGTAGATGCTAAAGATAAATGGTCAATAAAACAGAGACTACACTTATTTTTTCCAATACATGTAGTCTATTAGGAATTATGGATATTTGAAACAAATTTAGAGTGCTACACCCAAGCAATAAATTATCCAGAGGTGACAAGAGCTTATAACATAATCAATAAAGACATCACTGAAAATTGGTATTTAAGACCTAATGAGAAGTAGTAATTATCTAGGTGACAAGAGGACAGGATTTCAAACTGGGAATATTAGGAATTAATGCCTAGAGGTGATAAAGTTCAGTATATTGTAGGAACTTAAATGAGAATGTAATTCCTTGAATAAGGGGTGTTTAGAGAAAAGAGAAATGCGAGAGATTAGCGATGTTTGGGCCATCTGGACCTGGGTAAGACATGTTTAGGAGTTAATCTATTTCAAGAAAATTGGGAAAACATTATAAAGTTTTACATAGGACACGTGAACAGATTTGTTTATTTGATAGAACACTCTAGCACCATTGAGCATGGATTGAAGAAAAGCACAACTTGAGGATACCAATTTGAAATCTATTTTGTATTCAAAAAACACCAAATATTAGCATAGACTGATGACATAATAACTGCTAAGTTTATAAGAGAGGGAGTAAAAACAGAAACAAGTAAATGGGTTTGAAAGAGATTTTGGATAAATAATTTTATGGCCTTTGTGGTTGATTGTGTATGGACATATTGGAGAAGTAAGAAAATCCATGGACATCTCCAAACATTGAGTGGAACTCCCCGTGTTTGGTTGTTCCACCTGTGTTACCTGATCATGAAAGAAAGAAACAGAATATTGAGAGAAGAAAAATGATCAGATTAAGCTTATACATATTGAACTTGACCTCCCTATATGTTGTAAAAAGAAAAATATCCTTATAGGAAAATAGATTAAATATCTGGAACTCAGCAGTGAACTCTAGGCAAAGGATATTGTGGAGTTTCACTATATAGCTGGTGACTGCGGACTTAGAAGTCCTTCATCTCATCCAGAGAGGTGCCATAAAATAAAAAGACAAAAGACTTTTGAATAGAATCATGAAGGAATTCAACCTTGGAGATTAAAATTTCAAACTCAAGTTTTTTTTCTGAGGCAAGGTGGTATAAATCAATAAGATAGCTGATGCAAAAGAAATAATAAAGGCATAAACTGATGATAAGTGGCCACTGACATCGTGACTCAGAGTCAAGGTTTAAAGAAAGTGGTGAAGACAGTAGTGGTTCTGAAACAAATACCTTCAAGGGAGTGCCATTATTTCCAATAAATTTTTCTTATTGTAAAATTTACCAAGGCTTTTGGCTCAGGTCCTGATCTCAGGGTCATGAGATCCAGCTCCACATCGGACTCCATGCTCAGCCCAGAATCTCCTTGAATCTCCCTTTCTCATTCCCTCTGCCACTTCCCACTGTGTGCTCTTACTCTCTCTCTTTCTCTCTCAAACAAATAAATAAAATTTGCCAAGGAAAGCTAAGCTCAAACTCTGGATATTAATATGGTTCTTAACTATTGACAACCAGTTATTTTTTAAAAAAGCAAAAACAATGTGAATACCAAACAAAACAAAATGTGTAGAACAGATTCTACATAGGACCATCCCATCCCATTTAAGGAGTAATATGGAAAAAAAAGAAGAAGGAGAGAGAGAGAGAGAGAGAACCAACAGAGGAGACTGAGAATTTATGAACAGAGGTATAAAAATGCAGTGATCTCAAAGAGTTAATAAAGTTTCTTATCCACAAACTGTGGAATACTAGATCCTTGTGCTGGGAAAGGGCCTCAAATATTAAACAGGTTGTTTTGATATTATTCATAACTTAGTCTTAAAGTCTTCCATGTCCTACTGTTCATCTTCATCATGTAGGATTTACTGTGTTCCCATGTGCATGAGTTGCATTGCTGGTTGTTCTACTAGTAAATGGAATAAATAGTTCATCTTTTTCAGAAGTATTTGTCATTTGCAGTTTAACATTTCTTGTACTTCCAAATATTATTTCAGGAATGTATTCATCCTAATTCTTTTGACTCCAAGATATTTTCTTCTATTATTCTTTCCTTAAATAGCACAGCAATATATTCTTATTGGCTAGTTTTCTTGATAACATTTTGCAAATGCTCCAACTAGAAAAGAATGTAGTTGCCAGGATCTGTGTAGTTGGAATGACAGAGCACTTTTTTTTTTTTTTTGAAGGGTTTACTGGAGAGAAGTCAAGGCCTACAATGACTTGGCTCTAACAAATTTTCTCATGTGCACCCTATAAGGTATGATAATTTCTTGGCAAAAATGAAGTGCTAACTCCTGTCTCCTGGAGTTGAGGCATGTCCTGCCCAAGCAGAAGGATGAACACGATAATCTAACAGGTATTTTTCCAATCATGACTACTATGATCTAAATCCAATAGACAGCTAAAACTTTTTAGACATTTCATTGAAAAATAATTACACTTACATTATCTTAAAATATACCCTATGAAATATATATGCCTTAACATACACTGAAGCATTCTGAGCAATTTCTTCCAGCTGTACTTTGCTTTATCCTAAAGTTTTCAGAAAGAAACTTGGGAAACCCAATGTCTTATGTATTTTCAAGGGAATGTCAAATCTGAATTCAAGTTGTGAAGTATAATATTTTCTCAGAAAGTGTATCAATTATTAGTTCTACAATATTTTTTCTCATAATTTATTCAATCTCCAAGTTTACTAATATCACCCAAATATGTAACTTTCCTTATAAAATTTGATGAAGTATGCTGAAAAGACAAGCCTGTGAATGTTTCATATTTTTAATTTCTATCATATATTATTCGAGTTATCAAAATAAGTATTTTAAACCAATAAAGTACATAACTTTGTACAAATTTTTACTATATATGTACCTTATTTATATATCAACACAGCTGAATTATCAGCTATTCCTTCACACTTAGGTATATAAAATTAATATTTATACTATAGAAAAATTAATATTTATTAGTTTTATGGATTCTCTAGTCTCTGGTAAATGAAAAAAGCTAGAGCTGTTAAAATCCCCAATGGAAAAATTTTAAAAAACAAGTAGAAAGTAAAGGTTAGAAATAGTGAAAAGGAGTACACAATTATTGTGTTCATTCTCTCCCTTCCTAATAGTCTATTATGCGGTTACCACAAAGTGATTTGTCTATCCAAGTGATTCTTCCTTGATTGCTATTTATTTCTTACTGTCTTTTTGTTTCTTTCTCATTCCATTCTCTTTACTAACCACTTTACTAGGGTATACCTGACACACAAAATGCTGTATATATTTAATTTATGTAAGTTAATGAGTTTGAAGATAAGTATACACCTGAGAAACCATCATCACAACCTATGCCATAAACATACTCATCCCCTCTAAAAGTTTTCTCCTACCTTCTTTATTATTACCACACATATTATTATTATCAATATTATTACTATTTGTATGTGTATGTATGTGTATGAAAAGAATACTTAACATAAGATTTATCCCATTAGCAAATCAGCGAGTTATTAAAGAGTATAAAGTTTATTGTTAAAGTTATAAGTTTAGTGTTTAGGGGACCTGGGTGGCCCAGTGATTGAGTGACTGTCCTTGGCTCAGGTCATGATCCCATGGTCCTGGAATCAAGCCCCACATAGATTAGGCTCCCTGCTTGGAGCCTGCTTCTCCCTCTGCCTATGTCTCTGCCTTTCTCTGTGTCTTGCATGAATAAATAAATAAAATCTAAAAAGTAACCAAAATGTAAAAGTTTTGTGTTTAAAGAGTATAAATCATAATGCCTATAGTCTACAATACTGTATTATGTACTATTATATTTTTTGATTCACCCTCATCTTGGAGAAATAAAGCATGTGTCAGTAAAATGTAGAAAGGAAATGAAACAACAAAGGAGAGCTAACTTAGTTTGAGTACCTATTATGTGCCATTAATCATGATAAGCAGTTTACTAGCATCCTTCTCAGAATTCACACTGGGCCCACATACTTCAGTGTATCCACATTCTTCTACTTTATCACTCTCCATATTGAATCTATTACTAGGCCTAAATACCTCCCATATATTTTATAAAAATCTCAATTATGTAATTACTTCTACCTACCCTATCAGGTCTAGGCCACTAATAAAATTATAACTAATCTCTCTATATAGACTCTTATCTCATTTTATTTGCCATATTTTATTAAAACAATATCAAAGATGATGCTTGTCATGACATTTCAACAGCTTAAAACCCTGCAGTGACTCCTACACTACATGTTTTCCAAATATGTGTCAAATTCCCAAATGATTTGCTTCTGCCCACCCTTCCAAATTTACTCAGTTATTTTTTAACATGTATCTAGAATTATTCAATTTCTTGCGTATTCAAAACTCTATTTGCCTGTAGGGCATTTTTATAGGCCTCATATCTGCATGGAATGCTCATCTTTCCAGAATTCCATTGCCATCACCACATGTGAGTTGTCCTTCAGGTCTTTTTCTATGGCGAGCTTTCCACCTAGATTCCATTTAGTTCTCCAGCCTGTACTTATGTAAGAAGTTAATGCTTCTTTTTGACAATAAATTTATATTTAATTGCATTATTATATGTGTTCTTCCACTCTGGATTGTAAAACCAATGCATCTCTAAATGTTTACAGTGTTTAACATATATTAGGGTTGACAAATATTTGATAATAAATAAACAAAATAAGAAATAGCCATATGTGAATCATTTGAATTATATTTTAGGATATGAAATTCCTAAATGATCTCTCTAAATATGACCCACAAAGGAAGGTAGGATGTTTGACCTATATTTAGTGCTCAACTAATATCACTATGTTAAAGATGGCTTGGAACATGAATTATGAGTTGATTTATGAAACATTTTAGTACAAGTAGTATATATCTAATAAAATAAATCTGACTTTAATTTAAATAAACATAGACTTTATTTTTTTAAACTATGGACGAACCAAATGGAACAAATGGGCTTTTTTAATATCTCAAAGGAAATGTCAATACCGTGATTATTGTAGTTTTCATTATCAAACCACTGTTGCCACTTATCAGCTCAAAATATATATTTTGGAATATTTGGATGATATTTTTAAAATGGAACAGATAATCAAGGGATTAATGAATATCTTGAATTTTTAAGTTACAATATGGAGTACCTTGGTTTAATTTACTAACAAAATACCACAATTAAAATTTAAAAACATTTTCACTGATCCGTTCATGTACTTATTCCCCCATTTTTTTCTATAATACATGAAATCCCCTGGCCCATTTTTCCTCCTTTTCTTTAGCTTCCCAGGATCATGGGACTTTACCAAAATATCAGGTCTGTTCACCTTGGTGTAGTTAGAGAGGTAGTACTGTGTTATGGTTAAGAGTGTGGCCCCTAGAGCCAGGCTGCCTTGGTTTCAATCCTGATTATATCACTTACTAACTAAGAACTATTCCCTAAGCATCAAAAATATGGAGCAGTAAATTTGATGGTCTTTAGCTCAGAGTGCAAATGGTTATATAAGTTTACTGCTGTGCCTAAAAGCTCTAAACAAATATAGATAATCTGCCATCCTCAATATTAACCAAAAGTTCTATGGGAAGATATCCTATGATCCTGTGTTATCTAAACAATTTGAAGACATGTTGCTTACAATATAATTGCAATCAAAGATTCATTTCCTTCAGGCATTTCATTAAACATAGACGACTAAGGCAAGAGAAACAAAAGCAAAAATGAACTATTGGGACTTCATCAAGATAAGAAGCTTTTGCAAAGCAAAAGATACCGTCAACAAAACTCAAAGACAACCTACAGAATGGGAGAAGATATTTGCAAATGACGTATCAGATAAAGGGCTAGTTTCCAAGATCTATAAAGAACTTATTAAACTCAACAGCAAAGAAACAAAAAATCCAATCATGAAATGGGCAAAAGGCGTGAACAGAAATCTCACAGAGGAAGACATAGATATGGCCAACAAGCACATGAGAAAATGCTCTGCATCACTTGCCATCAGGGAAATATAAATCAAAACCACAATGAGACCCCACCTCACGCCAGTGAGAATGGGGAAAATTAACATGACAGGAAACCACAAATGTTGGAGAGGATGTGGAGAAACGGGAACCCTCTTACACTGTTGGTGGGAATGTGAACTGGTCCAGCCACTCTGGAAAACTGTGTGGAAGTTCCTCAAAGAGTTAAAAATGGACCTGCCCTAGGACCCAGCAATTGCACTGCTGGGGATTTACCCCAAAGATACAGATGCAATGAAACGCTGGGACACCTGCACCCTGGTGTTTCTAGCAGCAATGTCCACAATAGCCAAACTATGGAAGGAGCCTCGGTGTCCATCAAAAGATGAATGGATAAAGATGTGGTCTATGTATACAATGGAATATTCCTCAGCCATTAGAAACGACAAATATCCACCATTTGCTTCAACGTGGATGGAACTGGAGGGTATTATGCTGAGTGAAATAAGTCAATTGGAGAAGGACAAACATTATATGGTCTCATTCATTTGGGGAATATAAAAAGTAGTGAAAGGGAATAAAGGGGAAAGGAGAAAAAATGAGTGGGAAATATCAGAAAGGGATACAGAACATGAAAGACTCTTAACTCTGGGAAATGAACTAGGGGTGGTGGAAGGGGAGGTGGGTGGGGGTTGGGGGTGACTGGGTGGTGGGCACTGAGGGGGGCACTTGACGGGATGAGCACTGGGTGTTATTCTATATGTTGGCAAATTGAACACCAATAAAAAATGAATTTATAAAATAAATAAATAAATAAATAAATAAATAAATAAATAAATAAACATAGACTACTGTATACAAACACACACACACACACACACACACACTACAATACAATACAGTAAGAAAGAATTTACACTATGCCAATATGCTGACTGAAGTGAAATGTTTGCGGTAGTTTTTACCAAATGTTTATACTTTACAACTTCTACTTAATATAGGAAAATGTTTTCTAATTTAGAAATCTTAGATTTTCAACCAGCAAGGAGTAAGTTTATGTATTTATAGGTACTTTTTTAAAACTTTATAAATGACTAATATAAACTAATAAATAAGTTACACTGGGTTGTAATAGTAATAATTACTTTACTGAATCAATACAATGAATACACTTCTATTCATTTTTAATTCATTCTTATAATACATTATTGATATCAAAATTATTTAATCTTAAATAATATTTCATAGATAATTGAATAAAAGGAAATTAATGATTTTTTCTTATTAAGAAACAATAGTTAAGTAAAATACTTGGAAACTACATAATTAATATAATATTTAAAAGATACTAATTATATATAACAAAAATAATTTCATTAAATATTTTCTTGTAAAAAATAAATAAATAAATAAATAAATATTTTCTTGTAAAATTTGAGCTAGTACTACATAGTCAAAAATAACCTACAATTGTTTGGGGGCTTAAATAGGTTTTTCTTTATATAAATCCTCATTTAGAAAATTTAGAATGTATTTCTATGTATTTCTTGGCTATCTATGTACTCTCCCTCTTGTGTATATAGCACAAAATATTGCCAGTGGCATGACAATAGTCCAGTATAAGAGGAATACCTTGGCTAGTACACCACAAATTGTAGGTTCAGTTTAGAGAGGCATTCAATATAGGTGCATGTTGGGGCACCTGGGTGGCTCAGTTGGTTAAGCTTCCTACTCTTGCTTTCAGCTCAGATCATGATCTCAGGGTCTTAGGATCAAGCTTGCAGTTGGACTCCATGCTTATGGGGGAACCTGCTTGTCGCTCTCTCTCTCTGCCCCTTCCCCCATTCTCTCTCTCATAAATAAATTTTTAAAATCTTTAAAAATATATAGGTGCATGTTAAATCTGGCTTTTCGTAAGTCAGAAATGATTAAAGTAAAGAGAGTAAGGTCCAGGTCAGGGATAAGAGTACTTTGGTTGTCTGTTAAAGAAACTCTCCTAACATGAAACCTAAAGAAGCATAGCGAAAGAGCCTTCATTTATCCTAAAAGCTGCATTGCCATCCAGTGGCTCTTCCCTTTCTCCAACAGTGTTTTTGTAAAAGGGCTTTAGAATTAATATCACAAAAACATTTAGAGTTCCAGTGGACTAGAAGTAAAGAAAGTCTTTCTAAAATTTAGCAGTACAATTGGCTCCCTTAAAAAAGGAGATTCTTTTTAAAAATGAGGAGTTTAGAGGCTAAACATTACTATAGTTGGGAACATTACAGAAGACTTTATTGAATTCAAGTCTATTTCCCTGTATGTTTTGCCTGCCAATCCTTATTCTCTCTTTCTAACTGGCTCCAGACAGGAAAGGGAATTAGTGCCATCACTCATCCACATGACACACCTTCAAATATTTTAAGGCAATTCTTTGGTATCCTACTGTTTTCAGCTAAATTGGGGAAATACACATATTCCCATCCTAAAGACCTCTTGATTTCTTGGATAAGAAGCACAGTATAAGGCAGCCCGGGTGGCTCAGAGGTTTAGCGCCGCCTTCAGCCCAGGGCCTGATCCTGGAGACTCAGGATCGAGTCCCATGTCGGGCTCCCTGCATGGAGCCTGCTTCTCCCCCAGCCTGTCTCTCTCTCTCTCTCTCTCCTCCTCTCTCTCTTTCTCATGAATAAATAAATAAAATCTAAAAAAAAATAAAGCAGCACAGTATAGAATTTGGTAACTCTAAATGTCTGGCAGATAATTGGAAGTTTTCATCATCTTCATACCAGTTTCTGACACTGTGGTACTCCCTCTTTCCTCAGGCAGATACAGAGTTCAGGCTGAGTCTGTTAGAATGACAGTGAGGTTTCCCAAGTCACATACAGTTCCAGACCAGTACATCCTGTGTGATAAATAAGCAGCTGCTGATCTGAGTCATTCAAAACTAATTTTCTAAAGCTTTCTCTCTGGTATGGCTAAGAATCATGTGTCCAATTCCTTTTGCCTTCTCAGAGTCTGGCACACGCCATGGAAAATCTGGATATTTCACAATGGAAGTCTGGTAAAGTTATTCTCCACTCAAACCAAACAGTGGCAGCTCCACAGGAAGAATTTATGATTCTTTCTGGAAAAGTGATATTTGGGGGATAACTCTTTAAGGCTGTTGAACTGTTGTGGCAAAAATCAACCACAAACACTAAAATACAACTATACGCCTCTCCTGTTATGCCTAATTTTACTGTGAGTTAATTCCTTGGAATGTCTTCCCAGGTTGATGATTTTTGTTAATTCACCTGCTACCCAGAAGTCTTTTAGTTTTCTTTAAATAAGGATGTAACTTCCTTTCATAGGACCTAGCCATATCCTCCAAGGGCTGCTGTGAGGCATCTAGAACATTATTCAAAATATGCCCCTATTCCAAGATTCATAGATTACCAGCATATTCTTTTCACTGATACTAAAGTTGAAAGTTATAAAAACACTTTGGTAAATCATAGTACACTGCATTCCCCTTCCATCTTCTGTGACCCTGCTAAAGATTATGAAACATGATATCATTAAGATACCAGGTTCCCACTTTCACATAGGCATTAAAAAATTAAATCTTACATTTTTATAGCTATGATATCCATGTATGTTGTATTTCCTTGGTTAGAAGTGAGAGATACATTGAATTTCAATTAAACCAAATTTGTGAAGTCAATACTTTTGTATCAGATTCTACACCAAGATGGGAATGAAACATATAGCCACCATGCTAATTTATATTTTAGGAAAGTACTACTATTGTTATTTTCTGCATCATTTCATATCTTTCTCTGGCATTGACAGGATACAAATGTTGACATTTGGAAATTGTGAACAAACAGCTTATAAAATTCAAAATGAATACATTTTGTGATATGAAAACAATTTATCATATAAACTCAAGAATTTTCAACCCTACCAGTATTATTTATAACATTAAGCAGTCTCATGATCTTCATATGTTCTTATTAATGGCTGTTTTCAGTAATAATGTTTGTCAACCCTCATGGAATATTGATATGATATTTCTTACTTCAAACTGTGTTGAATAATTTAAATTATATAAAGCATTTTTAAAAGTGGCTTGAAATATAATAAGTATTATATGAATCTTGGCTATGATAAATACTGAATTATTATAGCAATATAAATTTAAAATAATCTTAATGTAATACTAATTTCCATTCAATTGTGAAACATTTACCACAAGGAATCAATGTATTATACCTTCAGTGTTACAAAAATACATCGGTTTTGAATTCATGTGTATTTCAGTCATTTTTTTATAACTCAGTATATCATACCATATAACATATGAGTTTAATTATTTTGATATTATTTTGGTGAATAGAAATTCATCCTTGGACAGAAATAAGAAAGAATCTACCTGATAAAACATACCTCTTTTATCTGTTTCTGAACATAAATTGAAGTGATGAAAATATATTCATTTTCAAAGCAAAATTTATGCTTTCAGATTAGCCTAAAAAAAAGAATCAGTTTCAGCATAATTATACTAAAGAAAAGGAAAGAAAAGATATTCCCAGAGTTGACTGGAAATGACTGGATTTTACGCAGGTCATTATCCAATCCTGGATTAATTGTAAGGCTATAAAGTGTGACCAAAAAGTCATAGCTAGATTCCAAGAGGAGGTGTTTGTAGTGTTTTCTGCTGTTGCATGGTATAGATTTAGAGGGATACAAATGGCATGTTGTGTATGAATATGTATATAATTATGTATATATATGCATATATAAATTTAATTAATCAGAATCTACATGTTGCTTAAATAACATGGGTGATGAACAACTTCTGATTATTTATTGTGGGATATTACATACATATATAAATTACTCTGTCTTAATTCTTGTGGCTTTTTAAGATAGATTCCTAAGGATTTAAACCAGAGATATCAGAGAAAAATTACCTTAAGTTTATGTCAATTTTAAGAGAATCACTACTGTATTATTTCATAACATTTTATTTGAAAAAGCATTACAACTAATGTTTCCTTGTGTGATATGTAAGGTATTAATACCCCCAAGGAATAAAAACTGAACTAAGTAACTTAGTTTTAATGTTATTTCATGGATACATGATGAAGTAAAAAAAATAGTCAATACAATGAGGTTCACATAAATGGAAAGATATTTAGGTGTTTATAACTAATATATGGTCTTCAAAATATGTCTACCATATTCTGCACTTAGACAAACCTAGAAGGAAATCAAAATAGCTACTTAAAAACAACAAAAATGACCGAATTTAAAAATGGGCAAAGAACTTGAGTAGATATTTCTCCAAAGATGATACATAAATGACCAGCAAGCATATGGAAAGACGTTAACCATCACTAATAATGAGCGAAGTGCAGGTCAAAACCACAATGCAATATCACCCTACTACTAAAAATAATAATAAAGCAAAATAAACTTTTAAAAAAGGAAAATAGTAAGTGTTGGTAAGGATGTAGAGAAATCAGAACTGTTATACACTATTGGTCCTAATGCAGTCTCTGTGGAAAATAACGTGGAGATATCTCTCTCTCTCTCTTTCTCTCTCTCTCTCTCTCTCTCTCTCTCTCTCTAATAAATAATATAGCAATTCCTCTTCTAGGTATATTTACAAAAGAGCTGAAAGCAGGATCCTGAAGAGAGACTTGTGCACTCACATTCACAGCTGGACTACAATAGTAGCCAAGATATAAAAACAACCTAAATGTCCACTGATAGATGAATGGATAAATAAAACAGTACAAAAACAAAATTAAAAAAAATAAAAAAATAAAACATAGTACATAAATGCTATGGAAACATTAAAACGAAAAAGAATCCTGTCACAGGGTACAGCAGGGATGAACCACAAGGATATTCTGGAAGGGGAGGAGGGCGGGTGTTGGAGGGGAATGGGTGACGGGCACTGAGGTGGACACTTGACGGGATGAGCACTGGGTGTTTTTCTGTATGTTGGTAAATTGAACACCAATAAAAATTAATTTAAATAAATAAATAAATAAATAAATAAGCCAGTCACGAAAGAACAAATGTTGCACAATTATACCTACATGAACTGTATACAGTAGTTAAGTTCACAAAAATAGAAAGTATGGTGGTGATTTGCAGGGGCTGAGGGGAGGAGAAAATGGCAAGCTGTTCAACAGGTACAGAGCTTTAGTTTCACAAGATGAAGTTCTAGACATTGCTTGCACAGCAATGTGAATATACTTAACACTAATGCAATGAAATGTTAAGATGACAAATTTTACATTCATGCATTTTTGCCACACTTAAAAAAGATTAAGCAAGTCTTATAATAATTTATAAAAATGTTTAGAAACAGTCACTAGAAGGTAGAAGTTTGCTTCTCTCCTTTATGCCTTCAAATACTGATGCTTTTCTTGTTTGTGTTTTCTGTTATTAGAGAGATTTACAGGACAATCAACTGGGCAACTCCAGTTCTCTTCCTAATACTGTTTGCATGGTATGAATTTTTCCCATCCTTGTACTTTCCAACCATTTGTGCTTTTTGAATCTAAGTTGTATGTCTAATAGACAACATAAAGGAGGTTCTTGCCTTTGTAGTCAGTCTGACCATCTCTGACTTTTGTATGAGATGTTTAGACCATTCACCTTTACCCAAAATTTTCACTATTGGCTGTATTTACATTTACTACTCTATAGTTTTCTTTCTTTGTGTTTCTTGTCTTGTTCCTCTCCATTTACTACTCTCTTTTATGTTAAATTAATATTTTTGTTGTACCTCTGATTATTGTTATATGTTTTGAGTTACTTTCTTTTAAGACTTTTAGGGATTATAATATTTATCTTAACTTTTCACAGTCTACTTCAGATTAATAGTAATTTAATTCTAATCAAAATAAAATGTTACTCCAACATAGCTCTCTTCCCTTCTCCCTCTTTTGTGCTCTTATCACTTACACTGTACCCATGCATGTTATAAACTCAAGTATAGGGTGTTACAATAATTATTTTTTAATATTAGAATTTTAGAGGAGTAAGAGCAAAATTGAGAAAATTATTTATAGTACTCTTATATTTACCCATATATTTATCATTCTTAATGTTTTCAATTTTTTTTAAGATTCATGTTGTCATTTGTTGATATTTCCTAACACCCAAAGGATTCCTTTAGTATTTCTAATAAGTCAAGTCTTCTAGCAACAAATAATCAACAAATAATCTTTGTATTTGTTTATCTTGGAATATCTTTCTTTAACTTTTGAAGAATAGTTTTGCTGGATATTGAATTATTGATTGAGGGTTCATTTTCTTCAGTGGTTTAAAAAATTTCATCTTACCACCTTTGTCCTTATTCCAGTAAATCTTTCATTCTCTACTAATTTATCTTTAATTTCAAATCTCTCCTAATTTATGAGTAGGATAATGCGAAGTTCAATCCTTATACAAATCTCCGGTTTTCATTTTACACTGGAATTTTTATGTCCACTAGACACGCACACCTCTTCAGCCAGTAATTCACTTGCCACTACCAGTTGCCACTGGTACAAATGTAACCTCTGGCTAGTAAAGTCATTTGTCTTTCTGACTTACAGAGTGCTAAGTCATTTTTAATAACAATGCCACTACATGTGAACTTGGTGCACATCTGTCCAAATCCTCTTTGCAGCTACTTTTTTGGCACAGGACTGGACATTCTATTTTTTTTCCAGGTCAATATTTCTAGGTAAAAATCATTTTCAATATAAAATAATATAACAAGTAGTCTAGTCTACATGTGGTAATTCCAAAACAGTTTCTAGAATTTTCAGGGAAAAAATACCTATGGATACAAAAACAATCCAATATTCTATATTTTTTTCATGATTTTCTTTTTTTCAGTTTTATTGAAATACAACTTATCTTCATCACTGTATAAGTTCAAGGTATATAGCATAATAGTTTGACTTAAATTTATTGTGCAATTATTACCACAATAAATTTAACTAGTATCTATTGTCTATATGGATATAATAAAAAGAGAAACCAAAGAGAGACAAAAAATGTCCTTTTGTTGAGAACTCTTAGGATTTACTCTCTTAGCATCCATTTACATCATACAGTGGTGTTAACTACAGCCAGCGTGATGTACATCACACCTCTAGTACTTATTTATGTTGTAACTGGAAGTTTGTACTTTTTGACCACCTTATTCTAATTCACCCTCTCTCCAACTCCTGTCTCTAGTAACCATGTATATCTGATGTCTTTTTCCCTGAGTTTGGCTTTTTTTTTTTTTTTTTTTTTAGATTCCACATATAAGTGAGATCAGATCTTGTCTTTCTCTAACTAATTTCACTAAGCATATACCCTCACGGTCCACCCATGTTGTCTCAAATGGCAGATTTTCCTTGTTTTTATGACTGAATAGTATCCCATTCTTTACCCATTTATCTGTTGGTAGACATTTAGGTATTGTAATTAGGCTGCTATGAACATAGGGATTTGTAGGTACTTTAATGCTGATCCTTACCACTTGTCAATCTCTGGCAAAAACTCCATAGTGACTTATGCGGGAGGAAATTGGAATTGGAGTTTGGAGCAGTCCTGGGCAAAAATGGCAAGATTTCTTCTGCTCTAATGTATAATATAGCAGTTTTTGAAACAAAATGCTTCTCAAATTATTTTACACATTTTGTCAATTTTCAAAGCTCTGAAATTATTTTGTTAGTTTGTTGTTTTAGTTTTAGAATTTCTTTAAGAAATAGGAGATTTTTACTTCCTCAGTCAATCCTTCATCCAATAATGGGTGTAGGGGAGTGGAAGACACAGGCCTGTATTTATGGAATGAATAAATCATGGTAATGAAAGGCACAGCATAATAACAGAGTCAATGATATGTAATAGCTATGTAACAAGAGTGATGGTAGCTTCCCTGATGGTGAACATAGCACAATATATAAATTTGTCAAGCCACTAAGTTATACACCTGAAACTAATATAACACTGTGTGTTAACTATATTCAAATAAAAAGAAATGCAGGCATTTTTGTTAATGTATCTGTTTTTTCACTAGTAATGAATACTAATCTGAAGGCCAATATACAACTTACAATGTACATTTCTAAAGATGCTTGTGTGTGTGTATATATATATATATATATATATATTAAGATTTTATTTATTTATTTGAAAGAGAGAGAGGATGAGCAGGGGAAGGGGCAAGGGGCAGAGGGAAGGGAGAAACAGACTCCCACCAAGCAAGAAGCCCAATGTGCAGCTCAATCCCAGGACCCCAGGATCATGACCTGACCAAACCCAAACACTTAACTGAGCCACCCAGGCATCCCAAACCTGGTTTTTCATAGTATAGATGTTTTGTATTCAGCTGGGGATGATTTGTCCCCATTGGTAATTTTGGCAGTATCTGGAGATAGTTTTAGTTATGGACTGGGGATGGAGGTATTATTGGTATCTAGTGAAACACAGGCAAAGATGTTGCTTAACATCCTACAATGCACAGGACAACCCCCACAACAAGAATTATACAGTCTGAAATGTCCATAGTGCCACTTTTTAGAAACTCCAATCTAGATTATCCTTTTGCAATTAATATGTGTCATTCTTCCAAAACCTACTCACATGCTTTTCACAAAGCCACTACTAGAACTTTAAGAGCCAAAGAAGATTACTCTCACTTTCTGCCACCAGTTAGCTTGAAAATATTGCTAATATTTAGTATAGTATATTAAATTGTATTGCAGTTATCTGTGTATATGTTTATAATTTTCTAATATAATTAGAGCCCTTTCAGAACAATAGTTTCTTAATCACATTTTTGTCCCCAGCAACAAGCCCATGACCTATATAGAATAGGCCCTCAGTAAACATTTGTTAAATAAATAAATGAAGGATGGGAGGGTTGGAGGAGGAAAGAAAAGGAATACATTCAATGGCAATTAAAACAATCAAAGAGATGTAGTGTTTTCATGAGAAAATGAAGAGTACGATTTTTTGAAAGTTTATTTCTTAAAATACTTCAACTAAATACAAACCAGTTTTTGCCTAGAATCTTTCTATTAATTTTAAATGATATTTATGAAACTATAACCCAAACTGAAAAATTTTGCACAGAGGTAGTATGAAAGTAAAAATTGTTATTAAAAATTAATTGATATGGGTATCTGTAATACATCCATAGCTACTTTAAAGCTGCATCTTTTGTACATAATCAAAGATAATACCATGCAGGATAATATGCATTCCTCCTTCAGATCCGTGTTCCACCTTTCTCTGGCTCTGTAAGTATATCTTTTTTAATCATCATTCAAATTACACAATCTGAGTGAGTTTCCTCTATTTCCAACTGGGATGTTGGCTGTTACCAAGTAGAAATAATTTCAAAAGATATATTGTATATTATATATGATGTTACAAAACATAGAAATATTAGTATTTCCTATTTGGCAGACACATGTGTTAACACTATGAACTTCATGAAGCCAAAAGGAACTGGAGACATCTTTCAATTCAGTCCCTTTTCTCTATTTCTAATGTCATTGTCCCATTTTGGACTTTTATTATTTATTATGTGTATTGTTATAATTGCCTTGTAACCCTACTCTCCCCGCTTCCAGTGTTGTTCTCTTTCAATCTATAGTCTAGAAAAAAATCCAAAAATGCAAATCTGAGCAGATAAAATCACTGCTTAAAATTCAGCAGCAATTTATCGCTACCAGGTCAAATTCAGGCTATTTATTTTTAACTGCTTAGGGTTTTAAAAAACCACCTTTTCAATCTCTACAGGTAGTGGGTAACTGTTCATTCTGGACAGCTAATAATTATCATATCTCTTCAATATTTTGGAAAATTAGTAACTGTTACTAAGAAATTATTAATTCCTAATTGGCATAAAAAAGAACCTATGAGATGTGAAGAATGGAAGATCTTGGTTGAGAACCAACTAATGGCTATAATATCAGAAATAAGATTAAGAGGGCAACCAAAATCACATGATGTTTATGTAAATTTCAAACTACATTTTCTATATAATGACTTTATTTTTAGTAGTATGTAAAAGTCAGCATTCAGGCATATAATCAATTTTCATGACAGCTGTTTATTCACCACTGGAGTATATAATTGTAAATTCAGTCTGTGGTCATCATCATACACACTGTATATGGAATGTATTATGTTGCATAAGCATCTCATTCAAGTTTTTTAATTTATTAATTTTAATGGTAATATTACTATATTTTAGGTTAAATTTACAACTTAATATTTGGTCAGAACAATATATTTTAAAATAGCTTAGAGAATTGTAATAAATAATTCTAAACATTCAAAAAAATACAAATAAGAAGCAATAAGAGAATAAAAGTCACAGATAAAATTCCTTTCTTTACCTCCCCCTCTCCCACTGCTCTCTCTCTCTCTCTCTCCCTCTCTCTCTCTCTCTCTCTCCACACACACACACACACACACTCAGAGTAACCTACATGTTTTTAACATTACATGGTGAGCATTTTCCTTTAGCCATAAATATCCTTTAATGACAATATTGTTACGTGAAAATTGCTATAATCTGTATAACTAAACTCTTTTAAAAATACTTAATTTATTTATATTTTTCTTTTTTGAATAATGCTATAGTAATGGTCCCTGTGTGTATATGTGTACAGCAAAAACAAATATCTAGAAATTATATTTTTGAGCTAAAGGACAAGTAGCACTTTAAGAATGTCAATATGTATTGGCCAGAATGTCCTCAAGAAAGTGGATCTATACTTTTAATAACTCAAAATTATATAGTTCTTCATGCAATGTCTTTCAAACACAGAACTAAATACATAAAAAGGAAGAAGATAGGCTGACTTGAACTATTACCTTATATTTTATTTAACTCTAATTGTATATGATGTAACAAGTAATTTCACAGAGTCCACTTTACAAAAAGTTCACTTATTCTTTCTACCATTTGCCCTTACTCTCTACTCCCCCCCCCCCCATTCAACATACAAATTCTCTGTGGCTTCCAAAGGGCTTAAAATATTAAGGAAAATCAGTTTCACATAATTGTCATAGATATATTTTTAAGCATTCAAAACTACAAAATTACAATACAAAATTACAATTCCTGAAAATTTAATCTATTTTAATCTATTCACTAGTGTTAAGAAAATTTTCATTTTGCAGGACTTAAAAGTGAACGTGGACATCTATTGTTTTCCCTATCAACCACTGTACTTTGTTCTTTTTTTTTTTTTTTTTAATTTTTATTTACTTATGATAGTCACAGAGAGAGAGAGGGAGGCAGAGACACAGGCAGAGGGAGAAACAGGCTCCATGCACCGGGAGCCCGACGTGGGATTCGATCCCGGGTCTCCAGGATCGCGCCCTGGGCCAAAGGCAGGCGCCAAACCGCTGTGCCACCCAGGGATCCCTGTACTTTGTTCTTATTATTATTCCTTTTGTCTCACAAAAAAAAAAGGGAACTAGATATTATTAGGTGAGCAAATCTAGGTTTTTGTTAAAGATTTTTAGAGCAATTCCTGAACTTTGTGTCGAGATCAGTCCTGCCATTATTCATATAATTCTCAAGTAAGGGTGCATTCCTGTTCATCATTATTAAAATTAAAATTACATATATATATATGTATATGTAATTTTAATTTCTTTCCATATATATATATATATATATATATGGAAAGAAAAATCCACCCAATAAGTAGGGTCATGGCTCTTCACTGAAATGAGCCAATACTATATCAGTCCAGGGTGACTTGATTTAGGGAGTTAGAAGACGATTTGTAAGATCACTTTAACTGAAAATGACCAATGGCAGAGTTGACCAGGAGAGATACTCTTTTGGATGTTACATGTATGAGTGTGTGGGTGTGTGTGGGTATATGTATAAGCAACCTTTCCTTCAGTTTTATTACTGCCCAATGACTGTACAATGATAGATATTGTTGGTGTTCACATTTCCTCAAAGTCACTAGAGACACTGCAGTAAGCTACCGAATTATGGATTAGTACTTATATCACATAAGGCGTTGAATTGTGTTGTTTTGGATATTGAAAATCCCGTATTTTAAGTGAGGACAATTAATGTACATTTACCTATCTTATTTATGACTAAAGTTGAACCACACAATTCTTCCTATAGATCTTATTTTCTGTCTACCAAAATATATCTTTAAATAGGCTTGTCAAAAACCATACAGTTAGTAACTATCATAAGTGAAAAATTTACATTCCATTACTCTAAAACTTAATCACTGTGTTACGCTGCTTCTTGGTTAATTATCAATTTCTCTTACTACAAAGAGTTGCTGGCTTTTCAGGATACTTAATAAATAAATATTCTTTAGAAACTGTGTATAAAACTGCCAAATATCCTAAATACTGTGTAATTCCCAACTATTCTATAAGAAGAGAAAAGTTTATGCATTTGATGTCTTACTCAAATTATACATGTTGGCTGTGGAGAAAGCCCAGGATTCCACATTGTGTTAAGAGATTATCCATCATTCCCCTATTTAGTATTCTTTGTTTCTTTGTCAAGTATTAGTTAACCATACATGCAAAGGTTTATTTCTAGTATCTCGGTTCTATTACATCAGCCTAAGTGTCAATTTTTTTTTGCTATTGCAATAGTATTTTGATTACTGTGAGTTTGTAATATAGTTTGAAATCAGTAAGTGTGATTTCTCTAGTTTTGTTCTTTCTCCAGATTACCTTGGCTATAAAGGGTGTATAGTGGTTCAATACAAACTTCAGGATTTTTTCTGTTCTGTGATAAATCCCATTGGAATTTCGATAGGGATTGCATTGAATCTGTAGATAGCTTTGGGTAGTACGGACATTTTAACAATATGAATTATTCCGATTAATTAACATGGAATATCTTTCTATTGGTTTGTGTCTTTATCAATTTCTTTTAGAAAAAACTCACAATTTTCAGTGTACAGATCTTTCTCCTCAATTAAATTTATCTGTAAGCATTCATTGTTCTTCATGCTATTGTGAATGGTATTGTTTTCCTACTTCTTTTTAATATATTTCAGTATCAATGTACAAAAAAACTCAACTGATTTCTGAATGTTGATTTTTATATCCTGCAACTTTATTAAATTCATTCATCAGTTCTAAGAGTTCTTTGGTAGACTCTTTAGGATTTTCCATGTATAAAATAGTATCATCTACAAACAGAGACAATTTTGTCCCTTCTTTTCCTATTTATTTTTTTCTGACATCTTTATTTCTAAAAATTCCACAGAAGACTGAATTTTTTTAAGTCTCATATATAGGGTGATAAATCATATGTAGTCTCATTTTTGGCACAATTCATTACTTGTCTGGATAGTCAAAGGCATTTAGCAGATTTTTGTTTGTTTCTGCCTTGAAGCATGTGTTTCTTATTCTAATAGTTTTACAGATTCGTGCTTATCCAACACTCCAGATTCCCATTATCTTGATAAAGAAAATAAATATGCATTGGCCTAGACCAGATACACTGTATTACTAAATCTATAATAGAGAAGAGTATGATAAATGTTGCTTTTTATATAAACTTTCATATTAGTAATTTTATGGGTTTTTTATGTTTTATGGCACTTTCAAAAAGTTAAAAAATAGAACTGGAATTGGAGGTACTATACAGGTATAGAAAAAACAAAAACAATCCATTTGTGCAGCATTTTTATAACATAGTTAATGTCAGATTAGTCTGCTTATAGATTGATTTTTATAGAAATGTTAACAAATTGAACCATGAGATGAAATATATCTAGATCTCCATCCAATAGTACAGATTTCTTCATGTATCAATAAAAAAAAGAATCATAGTATTAAAAAATCGTGGGACAAGCATATTAAATTTTCAGATACTTCTTTATAAAGTCCTATCCTTTGATACATTCAGAATGGTCTGTGAGGGGGGCACCAAATGTTAAAGGAATAATATTCTCTATCATTATAGTTCTCTAAAGTATATGTGCCTATCTCAGAACTCGAAATAATTTTGAATTTTAGTGGCAGTCCACCGCTATAAGTCACATTAATTATTCACCTAGCAAATAATTTTTGTGTATTTATTACATCACAAATAGTACCATGTTCTGGAAATATGGTGATTATCAGGAAATACACAGCTACTGTCTTAGGGCTTTCCATTTTTCAGAAAGATGTTGAACAAATTATAATAAAGCATGTTGGACAATTAGAAGAAGCAATGGGTATGCACAACAGAAGGACCTAAGCTTATCTAGAGGACGTTTGAAAATACTTCTTAGGTAATAACATTTGAACTGAAACGAAAGTCATGAGAAACAATTATTTAGGCAAAGGTGGAAGGAACAGAAAGAAGAAAGAGAATTGCAAAGGCCTGAAAGCAAGACAGGTTTGTTTTACTAATAATGTACAAAAATAAAATTCAGTATGGGTATGCATGGGTGTGAAGTAGAAAAGGAAAAGTAATAGATAGCTGGAGATGGAACAAGTAGGACCACATAAACCTCACTAAGGTTTTAAAGTGTATCCTAGTTTAGAAATACTCTACCAGCTACAAGACAAATAATGGGGTTAGAAGTGTGAAGATGTGAGAAGAGGAAATTATAGATACTCAATGAGAGTTGATGGTGGCCTATTAAATGATGAAGATATTGAGGAATGAGTTGGGTCAGAAATGCATGTTGTATATAGAATATAATTGAATGAACGTAGGCAGGGTGTTGGGAGAAATAAAATAAAACATACAGAAATCTGCATGGTCCACTTCACATGCAGGAGAACAATCTTCACTTTACAATAAGTGAGTGTCAACTGTTTTATGCAATAGACAACACTTTAAAGTCACATTCTTAAAGAAAAGCTTCATTTACAAAAGAAATAAAAGGTAAAGAAGCAATTACCGCTTTTAAAAAGCAGCTGCTTTGTTCAAGAGTGGAAGGTTTATGCCTGTATTGAAAGACAACATGATCACAGGTTCTAGGTTTGGGATTTGACTCCTTAAATCAATAATGGTGATATCCTCAAAGTAAAGTACATTGGTGAGAAAAAAGAGCTGATATATTTCATTTTTAGCATGTTGATTATGTGGTAACTGAGACACCCACCAAATAAATATGACTCATGAACATACAGAGTGCACAAGACAAGCACTAACTATATGCAGTAATCGCAAACGCAGTGAAGTGTAAGCCGATGGTGGGGGTGGCAAGTGATGGATCAGCACAAGCAGGAGATCTTTCAGTTCATGATTCAGGATTGTCTGGAGCAGCCCTGAGATGATATATAATTATGTATTTGCGTCACTCGATAGTTTATAATTTGAATGTTTCATTCAGTTTGATCATCTTCATGTCATTCTTCACCCTACAACTTTATCAGTTCCTTGGTGAGCACACTCTGTGGCCTCTCTGTGTATAGCTAAGCGTTTCCTCCACATAAAGTTGGACGTATGTATTTGACTATACTTCATCTTACTCAATCTTCTCATGTCATTTAAAATATGTAATTATAGACCTGTGTCTTTGAACAGTCATGTATCCAACTTCTATAATTTTTAGTGCAACAAATGGTTTATGTTTAACCTATTTAAAGTTCAGTGAGAAAGTAAATATAGTAAATACACATTTTCTTTATTGAATATTTTTAAGAATGTTTGTAAAAATTATGACTCTTTAAATTGCTCTAGGAACACATATTTCAAAAGCCTTTGTAAATAATTTTTATGTTTTTATTTTAAATTCTAATTTCTATTATGCTGTATTACCTTAGAGGGTTTTTAGAGTTCTGAAGATGATTTAATAGTAAAAATTATTTGGGGAGTGGTTTTTTTTTCAAATTAAATTATATTTTGGGGGATCTAATATTTCCTATAATAGACATACTTGCATAGCATTCAGTAGCTTTTGTATTAAGACATTATTGTTTAACTTTTTGATATTAATGTTACATGAAAATGTTTTGCCATTTAAATGCATAGAATATTTATGTAATAAACTTTGCTTAAAATCTATTCTTCAAGTAACTCAATAATTCCATAATCTTAGAAAAAAATGAAGCTTGGAAATTTTAAAAATATTGTTCAACTGGGCTACATTTTTGTTTTTACCATAAGAAACATATTTAACCATATTCTTGCCTAAGAAAGCTAACAATTAATTTTACAATCACTTTATTATTATATTTTTATGAATTAGAAGTCATAGTCAATATAAAGTAAGATTTTTCTTTGCTAGGTGTGTCAAGGAGACATAAATCTCCTCGAGGAGAGAGACATAAATCTCTCTTTATGAACTTCAAAACTCTACAATTAGGGCAACTGGGTGGCTCAGTGATTGAGTGTCTGCCTTTGGCTCAGGTTGTGATACCAGGTCCTAGGATTGAGTGCAGCATCAGGCTCCCCACAGGGAGCCTACTTCTTCCACTGCCTATGTCTCTGCCTCTCTATGTCTCTCATGAATAAATAAATAAAATATTTAAAAAAAAACCTCTACAATTACACTCATCAAATTTTAAAATAATTTGAAAATTAAAAGATAAGTTAGAGTCAGTGGTATATATAGATCAGAAAAGCAGTTTCTTCATTTAATATTTATTTTGTAATGAATTAAGTCAAACTGGTTTATGTAGAGGTCCACTTCAAAAGTATCAAACAGATAGTGTTGCCTTTTAATCAATACCAAATCCTTTTATTATAATCCTTTTTTTTCTTTTTTTTGCTTCACATAACATTCTTAAATAGGGAGCACATAGGTGGTTCAGTCAGTTAAGCATCTGCCCTTTGGTTCAGGTCATGATCCTGGAGTTCTGGGATTGAACCCCAGGTCGGTCTCCCTGCTCAGTGGGGAACCTGGGTCTCCCACTCCCTCTGCTCCTCCCCCTGCTCCTTCTCTATAACTCTCTCACTCTCTCTCTCTCTCAAATAAATAAATAAAACCTTAAAAAAAAGTTGTTAAATTTTAACCTGCATAGTAATGTAATATATGCCTCCATATACCCTTGCCTCACTAATTTATAATTTGAAATATACAATTGGTTATCATCTTAGCACTATCCAGGATGTACTTAATATTTATTCAATTAACTGATATAATCTTGATATATGGAAAAGTTAGATGCTCATTAAAACAAAAACTAATATTCACAAATTGTTGGCAATTGCCTGTTGTTTTAAAAGTTCCCACGACAGAGGCACCTGGGTGGTTCAGTTGGTTAAGTGTCTGCCTTCAGCTCAGATCATGACCCCAGGGTCCTGGGATCAAACCCCTCATTGGGCTCCCTGCTCAGAAGGAAGCCTGCTTCTCCCTCTTCTTCCCACTTGTGCTAGCTCTGTTGCTATCTCCGTCTCTCTTTAAAATAGAGAAATAAGATGTTTTTTAAAAAAAGTACCCACAACAAACTTAAGATAGACAAACAGATAGCTACATCATAGATAGATCTCTCTTCATTTTACAAATGAGGAACATACATTACCACAAAACTGTTAATAAAGGTTACCCTCTGTCCCTCTGTTTGCTAAGTTTTATTAAAGCCTAAGAATTCTCTCAAAGGCTAGCACTTTATTGAATATTGTCAACTTATGATATAAATTTTCCATTTGAGACTCCAATATTTTGAGACGTTAAACCTGTAATCATCTGAAGTATAGATTAGTTAAATATACTTATCAGTTTATCAAGTAATCACTTTGATAAGATGTAGAAGACAAGAATATATATTAGCAATTATCCATTCAGACCCTCCCTAAACTTTGAGTAAAAATGGATGTTTATAAATGAAATTATTAAAGATTTTTTTTAAATTTTTATTTATTTATGATAGTCACAGAGAGAGAGAGAGAGAGAGGCGCAGAGACACAGGCAGAGGGAGAAGCAGGCTCCATGCACGGGGAGCCTGATGTGGGATTCGATCCCGGGTCTCCAGGATCGCGCCCTGGGCCAAAGGCAGGCGCCAAACCGCTGCGCCACCCAGGGATCCCCTGAATTATTAAAGATTTTTAAATCAAATAACAAACTATCAGTTAATTCAATATTTTACCATAAAAATACGCCTTCACAAGAACCTGAAAGACCAGGATGAATTTAAAGTTCCTACACTCCTCAGATGTCTTTGAATGTGTTGGCCAAGGAGGAGCCAGACCCAAGCCCCATTATCTTCAGCCCACAGCCTTCTCCCATTGTCTGCTAATCCCTGATCTCTTCTTATTCCTGGAGAAGGTTCATGCTCACAAGTGTGAACACCTCAGCTCTTTCTTTTAGGATACATCCAAACAGCTTCTCTAAAGAGTCTCCTCTTGGCCATTTCTTAGGCTTAGCAGCAAGTGCACAACGGTATCCTCCCCTAAGCAGGACAGTCTCAAAGTAGAGACTTATGTAGAAACTGGAACTATGGCTCTGGGTCATTTAGGCAAGGCCTCCTAAATTCCTGAAAACCTAGAACATAGGCCAGAATAAGAACCTGTGGGCTCAGGCCTTAAAGGCTCCTCCTAGTGATAGGTAATACGGAGGGCATTTGTTGTGACGAGCACTGGGTGTTATATGTAAGTGATGAATCACTAAATTCTACTCCTGAAACTAATACTACACCGTATGTTAACTAACTGGAATTTAAATAAAAACTTGAAGAAAAAAAATAAAGACTCCTCCCAGATCATGGCCCCTTGCCCTGGTATATAGATGGTAATGTCTATACTATATATTAAATATAATCATGTTTCCTTATTCTATTTGCTGGCATAGCTCTAAATCTCAGCTAACATAAACAAGCGATTAGATAAATGGATCATCATCATCATCATCACCATCTTTCTAGTAACTAATTTGGTCTCAGGAACACAAACTCATGCATTTTACAGGACTGACTATCCTCCGTTTAGCCATCACAATATAAAGGAGCTGTTTTGTTTTTGTTTTTTGCTACAGATATAATAATGGACACATAATCCATCATGATACAGGATTATTTGTGCTAAACCCAAGTAAAGAGAACAGGCCTCCTTGTAGTAGAGAAACTTTGAAGTATGTGATAGGAAGGAGCTACCTGGGAAGCTATTATTTTCAACCATCTGGACAAAAATCTAAAAAAATGATGAGAGTATCCAGAAGTAGGCAGAGAAGGGAGCTAGTAAGTCCCAAACAATGTCCCCGGTCCTGTTAGGACTGAGCCAAGCTTCAACACAGCACTTTTCTCCAGGGTATGTGGACCTTATAATGTATTCTCTTTGAGCTTTCAAGACCTAAATTACTTGGATATTATCAGAAAGGTATGAAAACTGCAGAAATAGGCATCAGCTTTTTGAAGATAACTGTTTCTCTTCACTTTATCTGAGAATATCATTTATTTTGCACTAGTTTGAGAGCAGCTTGCTTCTTAATACTGTGACAGATTTTTAATCTCTAACCCGTGAGTGCAGGGGATCCCTGTGAGTGCTAGAGACCATATGGTGCTTCTCTGCAGTCATATGGAAAACCAGCTGGGCTGCCTAAAGATTTATGATCAATTATCTATGCTCAAAGGCCATAAACCCATTGAACAATGGCCCTTTCTGAGGTTCTATGAGAGGGAAATAACCAGCTATTGCAGAGTTGCTTTGTCAATAGAAGTTATTAACTCAAATTACAAAACTTTATACTTCAAATGGGCTCTGTAGTTGATAATAAAATTAATAAGTGTTTTGACAGAAGTTTAGTCTTCTGATAATAAACCTATCCACAAACAAAACATACACAGAAAATACACTCACATCCACATAAACAAACACTATCAAACTTTCCAGTATGATTTAAGTAAACAGTGCTCTGGGACTTCTATATGAAAATCACTATTTTTTAATTGTTTTCCTCCTATATTTTCATGATCATTTTATTCTAAGAGGGGCAAACTTTGAAAATATTTCATGAATCTAATTCTCATTTGTGAGTCTTGTATTAACCAACCATCTATTGCCCTCTCTAACTTGATGGCTAACTGCTTTGGGGAAAGCACTGCATTCTTTTCAGGTTCTCCTTCATGTAAAAATTATTCCATTTATTGGGATTTTTTTTTTTGCATGTTTACTATGTCTATTGGCATGTGCACATGTATTATATTCATCTTGTTAAGGAAGAATTTGAGAAAGAATCTCTATAAACTACTTTTACTAGTTTGAGTAGAGTCTTATTTATTAGTACTTAATTTCCAATATTGGTATTCTGAAGAGAGTTTTCCCTTTATAAGAAAAATGGAATATAGTTATTTCCAACTTGGTTGCACAAAAGAAAAGAACAGAGAACTATGGAAAGACTTAAAACAGACTGAATTACAAATGTGGCCATTAATTTCTCTAATTTAATTTCTTTAAGGTAAATATCTGAAATTGGGGGGGGAATGTTACATTGTATCAAATGTTACATTTCAATTATTTACGTCCAAAAGTTTTGTATATTACAATGAACTCTGCTATAAGCTATATTTATGTATCTGATATTTTTATCATGAATTTATGACATATAGTCATTTAATATAATAATGTGAATATATTGCATAAATGCCTGAGGGTTGTTTTTATACTTTAAATAAAGTTTTGCTTTTAACTTTTTAAAATGAATTTGTACAAAGATCTTTAATTGTAATTAATTGTAAAAGCTCAGATGAATCACAATATGGATGAGATTTTTTTGAAAAAATTTCAATAAAAAATTATTTATGCTCTGCCCACTTTATCAAAAGATAATTCAGACTAATATTCCCACAATCTTTACTTGCTTTTTATGTACAGGTCTCCATACCACTATAAAGAAAATTAAAAGATATTTTCTGAGTATTTAAAAAATCTATTTACTATCAAAACAAAAATTAATAAACTTGAATCTTGACAATTTCTTTTTTTAATTAATAGAAGTTTTTGGTGATATATTCCAAAGTACATGTTTCAAGTTTATAAAATTATATCCAATCCATTATAGTAACACACAATTTATTAGAATGCCATTAATATACAAAAAATCATTCAAATACAGCCAAAGCAAATATTATTTTCACAAAATTAATTTATAAAATAATTAATTTCAGCAGAATATTAGCTGTTTGCTTTCTATAAGATGCAAAAATACTGAGAGGAGAATTTTTTTAAATATGTACACTGATGTTCAACATTATCACTAATATTAATGTTATCAAGTTTATAAATGCATTAGAAAGTTCAATGAGTTTTTTAATAAACAGTTACTTAACATTCTTAATGATTCATTTTCAAGTGACTCTCAGCTTTACATAAGGAAAACATTTGTTTCTGAAAATAGACAGTGGGCATGGATTTGACTCAGGAAAAAAAACTGAGACAAAATTGCAGAGTTTCCTCCAGTGCTGTAAGATTTATTTATTCTTTTATTTTTTGTGGATTGTTATATGCAGGAGATTGTTAAGTCAGGAAGAGAGGAAAAATGTAAACAAAATTTCCAGAAAATTACTGATAGAATTATTCATCTGTAAGGACATGTATGCCGTTTATCAAGTCCCTGAGCTTCCCTAACTGCATCTTCTATGACAAAAAGAACCCCTTAGCTGTAGAAAGTCTACACTATGTGGAATCGTAATGGTATAATTCTTCTCTCAAAAAACATATGGTCAGTGTGACAAAATAAATTTAGTGAGTAAATAGTGAACTTGTTCTCTAGACAAAATTTATCATAATATACCAATGTGTACACCATAATACCATATGCAAGTGGGAATTATGAACACAGATTAAGATCTATAAAATATTTTTAGATTAATCATTATCTTATTTAATTAGAACATATAATTCTGTTTGCTTTAAAATTTTTAGAGTACTAAAAATATTTTATGTATGCTTGTAAGACTTAGAAAAGCTTTAGTGTTCATTCTCACTGCTATTCAGTCTACCTTTATTGCCACTGCTAAATCAATGAAACATTGAAAAATTAATTCAGACTTTGAGACATAGTAGTGTTATAAAAATAATGCCTGAAACTATGATTAAGGATATCCATTTGTAAAACTCCAAAATATAATTAGGAAAGATGAAAATGATATCTGAAGCTCATATCTGTTTGCACTGCCTCAGTAAAATCAGACATAATGAGCTCCCTGTAGTCATTAAAAATTATGAGAGGTGATTTAATTGTTTTGGGGGCTCCCAACCTGATGCTTATCCCAGAACTAGAGCTCAGACAAAGCATATTTATCATGTACCATAACAAGTGAACCTATAAAATCTATAGAGCAAAGTGTTATAAATCACCAGGCAGTAAATAGTCACTGGACCTCTGGACTTTTGGAATTCCCACTTCTTCAATGAAGCAATATGGACTCTGTAATAATGGTAGAAGAAAATTTTAATGATCTAGAATAGAGATGAAAAACTGGTGGATTAAGGAAGTAAATATTTACTGGACTTACGGGGCTTAAAAAATTCTCATTTCTTTAATGAAGCAAATGAATTTTTTATATGGTTGAAAAAAATATAAGGATGATCTATCAAAGGGGTTTGCACACTAGTGACCTGAGGGATTTAACCTAAGAATGTGTTGCGTTTTCATTGAATTGAGTAGGTAGGCAATGTTTATTCCAAATTGAACTCAGCTGTCAACGTTTAAAAATCTTTGGTTTTCCTGTAAAAATCCATTTTCTAATTTACGTTAAAATTGAGAGAGTCAGGTAGTAGGGAACTTCATTAACACAATAACAATCCATTAAATCTGTGTAGCAGCTATATTTTAGGATGCCTGTTTTAGCTTTAATTGGGATTTGAACCTCTCTGAGTCATGAAGGTTAGATTTCACATAGAACTGACTGAAAGCCTTCCCTGACCATCCACCCACTTTATCCCTATCCCACTTCTCTTCACTATTTTCATGGCAATTATCACAATTGAAAATTTCTTCTTTGTTTACTTCCTAATGATTAGTCAAATTTTTCTGGAACATAAGCAACCCAACTGTAGAGATGTTGGCTAATTCCTTAGCTATTGCCAAAAACCTAGAATACAGCCTGATATACATAAGATTCTATATAATATTTATTAAATGAATACCATATAGCTGTCATTTTTTTTAAGATTTAATTTATTTATTTGTCAGAGAGGGAGAGATAGAGAGAGTGAGTGCACAAGCAGGGGGAGCAGCAGGCAGAGGAAGAAGCAAGCTCCTCCTAGACCAGGGAGCCCAATGTGGGATTCTATTCTAGGACTCTGGGATCATGACCTGCTGAAAGCAGACGATTAACCTAATGAGCCACTCAGGTGTCCCTGTCAGTGTTATTTATTTGCATAATACTTCTGTTATTTTGCTCAGATTGAATAAAAAATATCATTTCTTCCTTTTTTAAAAAGATTTTACTTATTTATTCATGAAAGACACAGGCAAAGGGAGAAGCAGGCTCCTTCTGGGGAGCCTGATGTGGGACTCAATCCCAGGACTCCAGGACCACGCCCTGAGCCTAAGGCAGATGCTCAACCCCTGAGCCACCCAGGCATCCCTCAGAAAACTCCATCATAGGGAAACCTTGATGGCTCAGTGGTTGAGCATCTGCCTTTGGTTCTGGTCTTGATCCCAGGGTCCTGGGATCCAGTCCCTGCATCTGGCTTCCTGTGGGGAGCCTGTTTCTCCTTCAGCCTATGTCTCTGCTTCTCTCTGTGTCTCTCATGAATAAATAAATATTAATGAGAGATAGAGAGGGAGAGAGAAAGAGAGGCAGAGACACAGGCAGAGGGAGAAGCAGGCTCCATGCAGGGAGCCCGACATGGGACTTGATCCCGGGTCTCTAGGATCAGGCCCTGGGCTGAAGGCGGCGCTAAACCACTGAGCCACCCGGGCTGCCCGATAAATAAAATCTTTAAAAAAAAATCACTCCATCATAAGTAGGAAATACAAGGTTAACAAAGAAGCCTGTATCTTATTTCTATTTTACTTGTTTCACATTTTCTTATCTTCTTTTTGGGAATTTTCTTAGGATTATTTTGGTTAAAGTGAACAATTATACCATTGCCTTTAATCATGTGATCTTTCCATTTCTTGTTGATTTGTAAAAGTCTGTTTATCATATATTACTCTTCAGAAAAAATACTGTATATTCAATTTTCACAATCTTTTAACAGCACTCTTTATAATTTATCATAGCTTTATTATATACTATTTTATATAAAGGGGTATTTATGGCATTTTGTGTAGGATGATTAAATATAAGAAATTATGTTATTATATTATGACATCTAGTTCCAGTGTATTATTGACTTTTTTCTAAAACCAAGGTATATGTGCATAATTGAAATCAATCTACACAACAAATTACTTGATATGTTTTTCAAAAAGCTGCAAATGACTTCGAAAGTATGTTTCTTTCTTGTATCGTCTATTTTTAATTATTTAATTATGAATAATATACCAAATAAAAAATGGATAAAAATCTAATTTTAATTTTTAGTTCTGGCCAAGGTGGAATTTTTTTCAGGATCTCACTTTTACAACTAAAATATCCCGGTTATAACACAATCATAAGAAGTTTAACACAAATCCTGGATTGAAAGAAGCGTAGGATGATTCTGAAAGGTGAAAAGAAGAAAGTAAACTGCCTAGAGACTTCAGGACTTGAGGGACAACCACAGCGGTGAGTTCCTAGGGTTCCCTATGGCTTCCCATATAGCCTGAAAAAGTGCTCCAGAAACTCCCAACCTGAAACTGCCAATAGGCACAGATAAAAGCTTTAAGGGAAGCCTGGTTCCCTGGGTAAAGGTCTGGAAAAAGGGTGGTCTGGCAATACTCCGCCTCAGCCTAATATCAGCGGGAACTCTTCACTCCACTCTGCACCACCCTCGTGATTTCAATGGTTAGGGAGCAGAGAAAACTGATCTTCCATCCCCCTCCTACTGGAGGCAGGTCCTGCTCTAGTTATTCTACCAGGGCAATGTCATAAGTGTCTAATAGTAAGGTAAGTCTTGATGTACACCCTGAAGCAAAGACCATGACAATGCAGTTTGATGTGGGTCTAGTCATCATTATGCTTCATTTCCCCATCCCTACTCCAAGTATCGGTGGGTCCTAGGGAGGAGTGGACCCTCTGCCCTGCCCTGCATTAATTAGACTAACTGAGGCATTGTGAATTGAGACATAGCAATACTCTACTTTCTCCTTATCTTGCTGACAACTGGACCCAAATTGGAACCTAGGAACCTGAATTTTGACATATAACCAGCAGCTGAATAAGGTAGGTGATAGGAAGCAGAGTGAATTGGCACTTCACTGCCTCCAGTATCAGTTGGCCCCCATAGGACTTTATAAATAACTCAATACAGAATCCAAAAAAAAGAAAATGTTCAAGTACTCCAAGGAAAATAAGAAATTTTACACAAAGGGACAAGACACTAAGAAAACAAACAGAAAACAAAATAATGAAATATTAGAGTCATAAAATATCAATAATTATTTTAAATGTAAATGGTATAAATATACCAGTTGAAAGACAGCAATGGGCAGAAAGGATTTTTAAAAATAGAGCTACCTGTGTACTGTTTACCAGAAATTAACTGCAAGTCAAAGACAAGGTAAAATGTGTGAAAAATATGGAGAAAGAAATACCATGCAAACACTATTTTAAAAAAAAAAAGCAAGAATGGCTTTGTCATATTGGATAAAATAAACTTCAGAACAAAGATGAAGAGATGAAGAGGAACATTACCTAATAATATTAGTATTAATCTATCTAAAAGGCATAATGAATCTATATGTTTATGCCCCAAGGAATAGAGCTTTAGAACATATAAAGCAAAAATAGGTACAACAGAAAGGAGAAATAATATCAGCAGCATTTTTTTCACAGAGCTAGAACAAATAATGCTAATATTTGTTCGGAACCACAAAAGACTGCCTAGCCAAAGAAATCTTGGAAAAGCAAAGCAAAGCTGGAGACCTCACAATCCTGTACTTCAAGTTATATTACAAAGGTATAGTAATCAAAACAGTAGGGCCCTGGTACAAAAATAGACATACAGATCCATAGAACAGAATAGAAAACTCAAAAGGAACCCACAACTATATGGTCAATTAATTTTTGACGAAGCGGGAAAGAATATCCAATGGGAAAAAAAGAATGTTTCTTCAACAAACAGTGTTGAAAAAAACAGAAAAGCAACATGCAAAAAAATGAAACTGGACCATTTTCCAACACCACACACAAAAATAAATTCAACATGGATGACCATAAAAATCCTAGAGAAGCAAATAGGCAGTATTCTCTTTGACATCAGCTATAGCAATTTCCTTCTAAGTATGTCTCTTGAGTCAAGGGAAACAAAGTAAAAATAAACTATTAGGACTACATCAAAACAAACAAACAAAAAAAAACAAACAAACAAACAACAACAACAAAAAAAAAATGCCTGCACAACAAAGGAAACAATCAACAAAACTAAAAGGCAGCCTACAGGATAGGAGAAGATATTGCAAATGACATATCTGATAAAGGGTAAGTATCCAAAACATATAAATAACTTATACAACTCAACACACACAAAACAAAGTGTGATTCAATTTAAAAATGGGCAAAAGACATGAATAGACATTTTTCTAAAGAATACATACAGATGGCCAACAGACATGGAAAAGAGCTCAACATCACCCATCAGGGAACTATAAATCAAAACTAAACCGAGATAACACCTCACAATTACCAGAATGGCTAAAATCAACAACACAAGAAATAACAGATGTTGGCAAGGCTGGGGGAAAAGGAACTCTCTTGCACTGTTCATGGGAATTCAAACTGGTGCAGCCACTGTGGAAAATAGTATGGAGCTTCCTCAAAAAATTAAAAATAGAACTTCTCTACAATCCAGCAATTGGACTACTTAGTATTTTCCTAAATAATAGAAAAATGCAAATTCAAAGGGATACATGCCTCTCAATGTTTATATCAGTATTACCTACAATAGCCAAATTATGGAAACAGCCTAAGTGTCCATCAATTAATGATAGATAGAGAAGAGGTGGTATATACAATGGAATATTACTCACTATAAAAATAGAATGAAATCTTGCCATTTGCAAACAACGTAGATGGAGGAAGAGTATTATATAAGTGAAATAAGTCAGTCAGAGAAAGACAAATGCTATACTTCATTCATATGTGGAATTTCAGAAACAAAACAAATAAGCAGAGGGAGAAAAGAGAGAGAGAGAGGGGTAAACCAAAAAAATAGATTCTTTACTATAGAGAACAAACTGATGGTTACCAGAGGGATGGGTGAAATAGATGATGAGATTAAGGAGTGTACTTGTGATGAGCACCGGGTATTGCATGGAAGTGTTGGATCACTAAATTGTACACTTGAAGCTAATATTATACTGTATGAATTTAAATAAAAACTTAAAAAATGAAATAAACATATGAACTGGAACAAAACAGACATATAGACCAATAGAACAGAATAGAGACTTGAGAAATAAACCCACATTTTTATGGTCTATTAATCTATAACAAAGAAGGCAAGAAGATCCCATGGGAAAAAGGCAATCTTTTCAACAATGGTGCTGGGCAAATTTGACAGCTACATGTAAAAGAATAAAACTGGACTATTTTCTACACCATACACAAAAATAAACTCAAAATGGATTGAAAACCTAAATGTGAGATCTGAAACCATAAAAATCTTAGAAGACAACACAGGTAGTAATTTTTCTAACATTGACTATAGTAATAATTTTCTGCATCTGTCTCCTAAGGCAATAGAAATAAAAGCAAAAGTAAGCTATTGGGACTATATAAAAATAAAAAGCTTTTGCACAGCAAGAAAAATCATCAACAAAACAAAAAGCCATTGAACAGAAGACACTGCAAGTGATGTATCTGATAAAGGGTTTATATACAAAATATATTAAAAACTCAAACAATGCAGTACCAAAACAAACAATCCAACTAAAATATAGACAGAAGACCTGAATAGAAATTTTTCCAAATTAGACATACAGATGGCCAACAGACACATGAAAAGATGTCCAACATCACTGGTTATAAGAGAAACACGAATCAAAACCAAAGTGAGGGATCCCTGGGTGGCGCAGCGGTTTGGCGCCTGCCTTTGGCCCAGGGCGCGATCCTGGAGACTCAGGATCGAATCCCACGTCGGGCTCCCGGTGCATGGAGCCTGCTTCTCCCTCTGCCTGTGTCTCTGCCTCTCTCTCTCTCTCTCTCTCTCTCTCTCTGTGACTATCATAAATAAATAAAAATTAAAAAAAAAAAAAAAACAAAGTGAGGGACACCTGGTTGATCCAGTTGGTTGAGCATCAAGACTCTTAGTTTTGGCACAGGTCATGGTCTTAGGGTTCTGGGTTTGAGCCCTGAATCATGCTAAGCAGGAAGTCTGCTTGGGATTCTCCCTCTCTGCCCCTTCCCCTGTTTGTTCTCTCTCTCAAATAAATAAATATATATTTTTAAAAAAAGAACACGCAGTGAGATACCACCTCACACCTATTAGAATGACTAAAATCCAAAAGACAAGAAACAGGGATGCCTGGGTGGCTCAGTGCTTGAGCATCTGCCTTTGGCTCAGGTCATGATCCTGGGGTCATGGGAATGAGTTCCATATTGGGCTTCCCACGGGGAGCCTGATTCTCCTTCTCCCTATGTCTCTGACTGTATGTGTCTCTCATGAATACATACATACATACATACATACATACATACAAGAAACAGTGTTGGAATGGATGTAGAGAAAAAGGAACCCTTGTGCATTGCTGGCAGAAGTGTAAATTGGTACAGCCACTGTGAAAAACAGTATTAAAAATTAAAATAGAGGGATCCCTGGGTGGCGCAGCAGTTTGGCGCCTGCCTTTGGCCCAGGGCGTGATCCTGGAGACCAGGGATCGATTCCCACGTTGGGCTCCAGGTGCATGGAGCCTGCTTCTCCCTCTGCCTATGTCTCTGCTTCTTTCTCTCTCTCTGTGTGACTGTCATAAATAAAAAAAAATTAAAATAGAAATCTCATATGACCCAATAATACTCTATTATTATTAAATTATTCTTTAAGGCATATATCCAGGGAAAACACTAACTCAAAAAGATATATGCACCTCTATTTAATGCAGCATTATTTACAATAGTCAAAACATGAAAATAAGTGTCCACCAATAGACAAATGGATGAAGAAAAGTGGTATGTATGCATGTATGTATACACACACACACACACACACACACACACACACAATGGGATAGTAAATAGTAATTAAAAATGATGAGATGGCGCCATTTGAGAAAACGTGGATGGGCCCTAGAGAGTATTATGCGCAGTGAAGTACATCAGACTTTGAATGCCAAATACCAGATGATTCCACTTATAAAAGGAGTCTAAAAAAAGAAAAAAACAAACAAAAAGAAGAATTAAAACTATAAATACAGAGAACTGATGGTTGCCAAAGGGTAGAGAGGTCAGGAGTTGGGCTAAAGTGGTGAAAGAGAAGAAGATACAGACCCTCAATACGGAATGAGAAAGTCATAGGAATAAAAAACAGAGTATAAAGAATAAAGTCAATGATATTATATTGACAGTGATGCTTGTTAGGCACAGATGGCAGTTATGCTTGTGGTAGACATAGCTGAATGTATAAACTTGTCAAATCACTAAGTTGTACATCTGAAACTAATGTAACATTGTGTGTCAACTATACTCAAATAAAACAAAAATTCTAAAAAAATACCAAATGGTCATAAAATAAATTTTAAAAGACCCAGTAAATTGAAAATCATGTCATGTTTACATATTGGAAGACTCAACATAGTGAAAATGCCAATTATCCTCAAATTGATACACAGAATTAACTTAATTCCTACTAAAAAAAAAAGGAAAGATTTTTTGTAGACACATATAAGCATATTCTAAAGTTATTTAGAAAGAAACAGGTCCTAGAACAACTAATACAATCTTCAAAAAGAAGAAGGAAAGAGGAATTACTCTACTATCAAATCCTAGCTATAGTATATTGTAATATACTATGTATATTATTAGTATATTGTAATATACTATGTAATATACTATATTAGTATATTGTAATATACTATGTATATTATTGTATATATACTATGTATATATAGTAATCAGCTATACTAATCAATGATGTTGGTGCAACAACAGACACATATCAATGGAGCAGAATAGAAAACCCCAAAATAGACCATACTACTATCACTAACTAATTTTTACAAAGGTGCAAAAAACAATTTAATGGAGAAAATAGAGTATTTTTAACAAATGGTGCTAGAGCTAGAGCAACTGGAAATCCATAGGCAAAAACAAAACAAAACAACAAAAAAACAAGAACATTAACTATCAATCTATGTTTCACATCCTATAGAAACACTAACTCAACTTGGGTCATAGACAATACAAAATGTAAAACTACAAAAACTTGCAGAAAAAAAAAGACATTAGAGAAAACTGAGATCTAGGGCTAGACAATGTTCTTAGACGTGACACCAAAAGCATGTCCCATAAATATAAATACTGGTGAATTGCACCTCAACAAATTTAAAAACTCTTACTCTACAAAAACCCATTGAAGAAGATGAAAAGATAAACTATCATAGGGGAGAAACTATAAACCCCATAGCCAACAAAGAAATTGTTATCTGGAATATATAAATAACTCTTTAAGCTCAACTTTTTAAAAACATCCAATTTGGAAATGGATAAAAATCATGAATGGATATTTCACTGAAAAGTATATACAGATCGCATATGAGGACATGAAAAGAAGTTCAGTATATTTAGCCATTTAGAAAACAAATTAAAACCACAAGGAGATATAGTGATATCTAACAGCTATCAGAATGGCTAAAATAAAAAAAAAAAATAGTGAAAACTCAAATGCTAGTGAGAATGCAGAAAATGTATGGGTATCTCATGCATTTCTGGTGAGAATGTAACACAATACATCTGCTGGTAGCTTCTTACAAAACTAAAGTTACACTTATACGTGGACCAACAATTACACTCTGGGACATTATTCCAGAAAAATGAAAATTTATATTCACAAAATGTACACAAATGTTTGTAGAAATTGTCTTCATAATAATCCCAACCTTGACACAATCCAAATATCTTCCGACTGGCTAATGTTTGGACAAACTGTGGCACATCCACAGTTGTGGTGCTCAGCAAAAGAATACTCAGTAGTAAAAAGAACAAGCTACTGATAACATGCGACAAGTTAGATGGATCTCAGTAGACTTGTACCAAGGGAAAAGCCAAGCCCAAAAGTCACAAACTGTTTTATTCCATGTATGTAAAATTCTTGACATCACAAAATTATATAAGAGAAGAACAGGTTTAGTGGTTGCCAGGCTTTGGAGGGAGCATAGAGGAAAGTTGCTGTGGCAATAAAGGAGGGCACAAGGGATCTTTGTCATGGAAGTGTGGTGTATTTTGACTGTGGTGGTGGTCACCAATTTACAGATGTGACAATATGCATAGAACTAAATACATATGCATACATGTGCCCCCAACACACAAAAATGAGTGTAGTAAAACTGGAAGAATCCACATAATGTCCAGGAACTGTATCAATTCACTTTCATGGTTAAGATATTATAATATGGTTATTTATAATGTTACTATTGGGATTAATTGGGTGAATGGTACACAGGTTATCTCTGTATTATTTTTCTGTTGTATGTGAATCCACAATAATTTCAAAATAAGAATGTTAAAAATGAATCTAATCCCTGGAAGAATCGTTGTCTCAGTGTAAGAATTCAAATGTCTTTGCTAAATAAATAAATAAATTGGTAACTTTTAACTTTTCTTTTTTTCTTCTTCTTCTTTTTTTTTTTTTTTTTTTTTTTTTGTTGTTGTTGTTGTTGTTGTTAGAATGCAAGGGCAAGGGAGAGAGTAGGGACAGAGGAAGAGCAATACAATCGTAAGCAGACTTTGCACTGAGTGGGAAGCCCTAGGCAGGGGTCAATCTCACAACCCAAGAGCGTAACCTGAGCCAAAATCCAGTCGGACACTTAACTGACTGAGCCACCGAGGTGCCCCTCTTCTATTTCATTAAAATAAGTCAAAATAAGTCTAACTCTAACATGCTACGTTGATGGATAATCAACAATCATCTTATGTGGGATGAAGCCCACATAAGAACAATTTTGTGTGTTTTTTGGTAAAACATCATTTCCCTGGCCTCTATATGATTCCATTTGCCAGAACTCAAAAGGGACTCATAGTTCCACAAGGTCCTCATAAATTCTCCTCACGGTTTGCCAACATTCCCTGCTTTAGCATAATCTATCTAGGAGACTAATCCCTGAAAGAATGCTTACGATTAGAACATTTAAACCATCTCTCCACAGAGTAAAGCAGAAATGGTCTAATTAGGACTTAACATCCCTATTTACCTCAGCCACACTCAGCCACAGTAAGTCAAGACACAGGCTGTCCCTCATCCCTAATTCTTTCTCAATCTCACACTCCTCTCTGACCTCAAAAACTCTTTGCTCTTGAGAACTCCCTACCAATAATCAGAAAACTCCCCTATAGAATAACCATCTGGAATTATAGGTCACTTCCTTATACAGTTTGAGGATTTTATCATCTAAATTCACCACCTTTTCTTAAAGAATTTGTTATGATTTCAGTATCAACACGCCAGATTCTTGTGGTATCCTAGTCTTCTATTACTTTGGCTTCTTTTCTGTATTACATCTCAGCTATTCAATTTTATGATGAATTTTTTTTATATTTTTTATGATGAAATTTGAAAAACATATTTCTAGTTAAGTGCACTCTCACCATTATCCCTATTTAAAGACCACTCTGTATCACAGCCATGTTTCTGTTCAATATCTGCCCTCAATATCCCAATTCTCATAACTTTCAAATATAATAGAACCTAAAATTTATTAAATATTTTCATTTTTCATCCTTTAACTTCAGCTCACTCTTTTCTTATGTGACTTTTAGAAATTCTTCCCTGGGGCACCTGGATGGTTCAGTCAATTAAGCAGCAGACATTTGATTTTGGCTCAGGTCATGATCACAAGGTAGCAAGCCTATGTGGGGCTCTGTGCATGTGGGGAGCCCCATGTGGGTCTCTGTATGGGGCTCTGCGAGCATCATGGAATCTGTTTGTCCCTCTCCTTCTCATCATTCACACACTCTCTCTAAAATAAATAAGTAAATATCTTTTTAAAAATAAACTAAGCTTTAAAATTAATAAATTTTAAAAAATAATTTGGGGGACCTGGATGGCTCAGTCATTGAGCATCTATCTGCCTTTGGCTCAGGTCATGATCCTGGGGTCTTAGGACAGAGTCCCACATCACGCTCCCCACACGGAGCCTACTTTTTCCTCTGCCTACATCTCTGCCTCTCTCTCTGTGTGTCTCTCATAAATACATAAATAAAATCTTAAAATAAATAAATAAATGACATTTAAAAAAAAAAAAAAGTAAGTTCTTTGCTGCCTACATCTTCAATCATTGTGTACTGGAGCCAGCTCCTATTGCCTCCCAAGAGTCATGTGTGTGCTCTTCCCAAACTGATAGTTTAAATATTTATACCACACAGTCAGTAAACATTTTTCTAGTACATGACTGTCTTCTAAGCCCTTATGCTCACACTCACTCACATTTTCCTGACAATAATGTGTCTATGATTATAGATCTGGCTTTATTTTCTCTGCACTTTAATCTCTATCTCTGTATCTCTCGTCATATATACTATGCCTCTTCTTTTCTTGATAATCCGACTCTCCACATTTCATAAATATTTGTTCAGTTATGTAAATCTACTTCCTTCTATGAAAACAACCTCTATAAGAGAAGAGATTCTTTTTTCAGTTCTGCCCCTTCTGCTGTCTGAAAAATAATCTAGAATAGTTCTTGGCACATTAATATCAATAATGAATATCAACAAATTTTATTGAATTAATTTTGAATAAATGATATTAATAGTTTTGAAAGTCTCTCTACTTATTTAACATACATGCTATTCCTTAATTTTAGTGCAGTATTTGTAATACATAATCATAAATCATAATAATAAAATGAACTCCCATAAAATACCTGTATTCTAAAACTACATCAGTACCAACCCAAAGTTTTTTCTCATCTATCTCATTCCCTTTGTTCCTCTCAGTGGTAACAATTAAATTAAGGTGGGATTTATTTTTTTTAAATTTTAAATTTTTTTTAAAAATTCCATGAATTTTAAAATTGTTTCATCATAAAAATATTCTCCTTGGTGTTTAAAATATCATACTTTGTGTAGTTTTCAAGAATTAACTTTTTTTCATTCTCATATGTGTTTTTTAAATTTAAGATACTGTATGTAGTTTATGATTTTTTTAGTTTTTATTTATTTTCAGTAAGTGAGTTCATGTTTTATGTAGTCACTTCAAAATACATTGTTATTTCACATTTGAAGATCTTGTGAAGAGTACCATTAAGAAAATTCTCATAAATACTGGCTGGTACACTTTTCCAAGATTTACTCTGGAATAAACTCAACCAATTTTCTATTTACCACCAAGAATGATTTTAAAAATAAAACAACACATTTAAAGTAACTTATAATGTAAAGTGCTTAAGAATTATAAGATGTGGAAAAATGTCTACATTGCTAACTTATAAAACCGCTGAGAGAAAGAAGACAAGTATGTTGCAAAATATACAATATTCATCTATTAGGCAATTAGTACCATTAAAATGTTAATTCTCTTTAAATTTATCTAAAGATGCAATACAATCTCAATGATGATGAACTTTTCACTCAAAAAACTCAGTGTTTTATAATACAAAATTTAATAAAATTATTATTTTTATTGTTGGAATATTGTGCAAATTTAAAACACAGTTAGTTGTAACAACAAACTCTATTCAAATTCAAAGCTTAATTCAAAGCTTAATCTTATAGTAAGTATTAATGACTCCAAGGATCTCGGAAGGACACAGGTATTCCATTTTTAAGAAACTTTCAGGTGGAATTTAAAAAAAAAAAGAAACTTTCAGGTGATTGTGATGCATGCCAAAGTTTGGGAAAAGAGAATCATATCTTTGTATTCAGTTTTAGCTTAAAAGACTTTAACTTCCTGGTTTACTAATTCTGAATAAAATGTGGCCATAGAAGTCTATGCAATACTGCAAAAGCCACAACTTTAAATTTTTGCATTTTTTGCACTTAACAGAATGCATCAATGCTTAAAATTTAAAGGGTAAAACTTAATTACCTTGCATGTAAGTTTTATAAATAATCATGATAATTATTTGTTAAAATGATACTGGAAAGGGATATATTGTTCAATACTTCATAAGATAGCAAACATTTCATATGCTTAATGAAAATTATGGAAATGTGAATTACAATTAAATTATATTGCTACACTAACTGAAAATTTTCTGTTAGAACTGACAAAGCACAATACACTGAGGGTTATTTATTTGAGTATACTATATACTATACATATATACTATTCTACCATATATGTATATTAATGTATACTAATATAATATTACTAATATACTAATATAGTCTACAAATATAGAATTACTATTCTACTATTAGTAACAGTATTACTAATTCTACCACCACTGGCACTGCTACTTGCACAGGACACCTGTTTGAATACTTTCAAAAACTATGGGTTTAATTTATCTATACCAAAATATGTGGTATTAGATGGCTCAAGGGTTTTGTAATATTTTTCTTCATAGCATTGAACTAAAATCTGTCACCCATTAACTTAACATCTATTTTTTTAAATTCTTTTCTCTTTATGGAAACTCCTTCCCCTTGCAATAACTGTTATTCAGATATCTGAAAAAAAGTGTCATATCTCGTTTGTTTATTCCATTTTCTCAAACATTTCTCATATCTGAAGAGGTTTCTATTCTAATTATTGTCTGGTTCTCCTTTATGTATAGTTTGGCTTATCAGTGTCCTTTGTAAATATGATGAACTGAATCGAAAGAAGTGTTACACAGTCAAAGCTTATACAGTCGGTGTTATACAGTCAGGAAATATGTCTCTTTTTTTACATTTTAATTGGGAAACTTATTGTTAACTTTACTTAGAATTTTGATGTCTTGTTTCTATTAAACTTCCTAGTTAAAAAAAATTAAAACTTGCTCATATTCGGATGGCTTCCTTTTCCTGGCCCCTTTAATAAAATTAATCATGTTTTCATCTCTTATTTATTTATTTATTTATTTATTTATTTATTTTGAAAAGCACACATCTGTCTTAGTACCTACAATATTTTATATTATCTGTTTGTTTGGCTGTCTCTCTGATGGGACTTGGGGGTATTTGTGTTTGGGAAAACCAGATTCATCTTGAAGTCTCCATTGTTTATTAAATAAACATATCAGCAAATGATTAGATTGGAGATTCTAATTTAAAAGTCCAAGATGCAGTGTTTCACTTTTAATGAAATATCTTCTATAACCTATGTAAGAACAATATGGCTTATGGAGTAAAATTTCCAGTCATAAAACTCTTTTTAATAATTTATTTTAAATGATGATCCAAAAGATAAAAAGGATTTACATTTTACCTCTGTATTATATATTTATTTACTATGTAAAATATGAGCATTTTGTTCCTTTAATGTAAAATACAAAATCATTTTAAAGGGTCATTTAGTTAATGCTATAATGCTATGAGTAGTGGCACAATATCCAAGACATATTATAAAACACAGAAAACAGTATATCTGTATAATACTACATTAAAAAATAAGATTTTATCTAGAACCCCTCAGCTCAAATTATTAAGTTTAATAAATTACCTGTTTTAACAAACATATTTGTCTTAATTTCCAAGCCCAAATCACAAATTTCTAATGCAGAAAACTTCTCCTCTGGAAATATCTATAAAGAAATAATTATTTTCTTAATAACCTGGAAAACTGAGGTATAAAAAAATGCATCATAGCACTTACAGATGGTAAAAAATTTAGATTTTCAAGAGCCATCTGTTGATGAAAACTTTGCTATTTGTTGGCACTCTTCAGGATAAGTCATTTCAATTTTGTGTCTATTTTTAGGAAAGTAATTTCATAAAATTCAACTCATTTAAGATAGTGCTATCAAGTGTTAATAGAACAAACATGAGAATGTTATTTTCAGTCATCTTAGAACTGAAAAATGTTCTAATGGCAGAGTTTCATCTTAAACTTTTAAGTTTTAATAAGGATATTATAAATTTAAAAAATTTTTCCATGCCAAGGCTATGACTATAGAATGCTAAAGTAACTAAATAATTAATTTGTTAAACTCAGAACAGCTTATTTTTAAAAAAATCATTTTTTAAATTTATTTTAAAACAAACAAAAAGAAATAAAATTAAGTATTCTTTAACCAAATTTTAAAAATTCCTTTATATCCAACATTAATTTCTCCAAGGTTTAAGTAGATTTAGCCTAGATGCTGTAGTTTCATAAGATAACAAATCCTTCAATGGCTATTAATGATTGCTAACTCAAACTAAACAAGTGGTGTTCCACATTTAAAAAACAAAATTACAATGTTTTCTTTCATTTTCATTCTTGGAGAATTACTATCTTTTTTGATATAATGAAACAACAAATAACACTGACACACAAAAACTCACTGGAGACATTTACTAAACTCTTGTCCTAAGGGCTTCATTTTAGCACTTAAAATTTGTTGGACCCTTGAAATATCTTCTATAACCTATGTAAGAACAATATGGCTTAGAGATGTGTCTCTTTCAGTTTACACAATTTTTTTAGCCTTCCAAATTATTCTCAAAGTCACAATTTTAAGAAAATGAAGATGGAAAGAGTATCAGGATTTATTTATACCTTCTAAACCTTGAGATATGTAGCACTCAGAATGAAATCTATATATTTTTTGAGATATGACTTTAAATATTATTCATTTAAACACAAGTTTTTACTGGAATTCTATATGAGGTAGCAATTCATTCAACTTTTCCATCCAAAGAAATATTTTTTAATAAAATGTTAAATACTTGCTAATTAATTATTGAAAAGATTAGAAGTAATGAAATCTTTTTCTCACTGTTATGTTTTTATGTCTTCATAGCAGTAAGTTATTTTTTACTTAAAAAATGCTTTTTGTCACCATTTTTATAAGAGAAGATGTTTCCTTTGCACTTACATATTTTCTCCTCATTTTGTACTTTCTTCATGAAACTTTATCTTTTTTACACTTCAACCACACTCAATTTTTCCCCTCAATCTTAACTTATTTAATGAGAAAATCTTCATGTCTTTTGAATCATAGATTCCCCTGAATTTATTTCAGAACTATTGTGCAAAATTGTTATGTGCTTTGTCACACTATTTTCCTTCTACTATGAAACTGGAAGCTCCTCAAGGCCATAGGCCATGTGGTAAATTTCATCATACTTTGTCACAGCACCAGCATTGAACAATGCACAGAACAGGTAATTAAAAAATACTTTCTGAATTAACTTATGGTTTTGCTGAGTGTTTATTGCAACTAATTTTACGTCAGAAGAACAAGTGCGTGGGGCAAACAGTATTTAGTCTCTAATAGGCATTGGCATAAATGATTGTAACCCTGGCAAACATCATGCTGCCAGTCTAAAAGAAAACAGCTGGCCAGGAACCAACAAATTGAAATTCTCAGTATTTTTTTTCAAGGGTAAGCCTAGGGTAAATTAAAGCTCTGAAGTCTACTAAAACAAGAATAACTAAAACATGTAATTTATACTTTTTTTTCTCCCTGTCAACTAAATAGGCATGGTTTTATAAGCAGAGTTTAATCCAAAAAGCAGATGTAGTTTTTCCTTATGATACTAAATAGAGCCAACTGGCTTGCAGAGCACTTTTTCCCCTTGTGGTTATTGGAAGTGGCAGGTTGAAAGAACCAAGAATTATAATTTCAGGACATGGCAGTAGATGCAAAGAACTGAGTTCCAATCCTTCAGAGGAAATAGAAAAAAAAAAAGGAGAAATAAGAGACAGACATTTAAGAGAAGCATACTGACCTTAAAAAAATATGTTGTCAACCAGAGATTGCATTATGAAATAAGCAGTGACAATACCAAAAAGCAAGTATTTTAAGTCCCTACATAGCTCTTTAACATGTATGTAAAGGGCTCTTATATGCTAAATAAATCAATTTCTATTCAACAAACTTGTTAATGTTCACTATCATTTGATTACTCTCCCTGATAATATATAAATAAATCCCTTCCATGAAGACCTCAAGAAATCACATTTCTCTGGTATGATGGCTTGAGAGCCTTCAGTTTTAGAATCTATAGACTCTTCTGGATAGGTCTACGGATCTCAGCTCCCACATGGGTCAGATGGCTTCTAACTCATTTCTGCATGTGTAACACATAGCTTAATGTCTGCTACTCCTTTGACATTTTTATATACAGGAATATAATATTCAGATGAGTTAAGTATATACTTTCATAGTCAGAAAAACTTCATTCTGAGTCCAATTCGGACACATTCTAGCCGTATGAAAGTACATAAATTTTAAGGCTCTTTTGTTTTTTAATTTTATAAATATTTAAATTAAGTTTATGTAAAATATGCCACTCTATACCTAGCATTTAGACATCCAAAACATGGAATTGTTATTAATAATAACAAATAAACCTAAGGGTATTATAGAATTTGATCTCAAAGTGAAGAAGACACATGACATCCCAATTCACTTCTGAGTCATAAAAGAAAGGTTTTAAAAGTCCTGGCAAATTGAGCCTTCCAAGCTTATTTTTGTTCTCAAAGACCAAAGTCCCTAACTAGAACCACAGTGTGGCAACCTAGTAGAGTCCTTAACAGGACCCTTTACCTTGATTGATGAAGAAGCTAAACCACTCCTTACAAAGTTTGAATTATCAGTGAGAATCTTGCACACTTTCAATTCACATCAACAGCGAGCTTTAATATAGAATGACGCAGTTCAGTTTCAGTTTAGGTATTCAGGGTACCAGTAAGGAAAATTAAAATTTAAGCATATATTAAAGACCTTGTGACTGCAGGCAATAAACTAAGAATAAGCTGAAATGGTTCATATCTACTTCTCTCCTATGTATTGTGTTATATACCAGGAATTCAACAGTGTTTAACAAGAAACACAAGGCATTTTTGTTGAAATTTAGTTCATTATATAGCTAAATCTAGTGTGGAGTGCATAATTACATTTAAGTGTGGGTGCCAGGAATCTCATGTTCTTTGTGCCTCGTAAGATCTACAAATGTGCCCGGAGAGGAGGCCAAAATATGGGACTCTTATGTATGTACTACAGGCTCTCAAAAGGCTCAGTAATAACAATGATAACAATAACGATAAAAGCAACGAAAATGTTGAGCATTTATCATATATATATGTGTATATATATGTATATATATACATATATCAGGTAGTTTTGTATTCTTTACCTATAATAACTCATCTATAATCATCAGAACTCTATAAGCTAAGTCTTATTATTTTCTTTATTACTCAGGTTCCCAGAGAAACAGATCAATAGAATCTTTATAGAGATGTATATGTTTAAGAGATTTGTTACAACAATGGACTCACGTGGTTATGGAGAATGAGAAGTCCTGTGATCTGCCTTCTATAAACTGGAGAACCAGGAAAGCCTATGGCATAATCCAGTATAGGTTCAAAAGCCTGAGAATGGGAAAGAGAAGGATAGATATTGTAAGATCTGGTCTGAGTCTGAAAGCCCAAGAACTAGGATCACCAAAGTTCAAGAGCAGTAGACAACGGATGTCTCAGCTCAAGCAGAGAGAACAAATTAACTTTTCCTCTGCTTATTTTTTCTAGGCAGGCTCTCAGCCCGTTGGATGATGCTTACTTGCATCTTGCATTGGTGAAAGAGATCTTTACCCAGTCTACTGACTCAAAGGCTACCCTCTGGAGATACCCTCACAGGCACATCCAAACATAATATTTTACCAATGTATTGTCATTTCTTAGTCCAGTCATGTTGATACATGAAATTAACCATCACATTATCCAAACTTTACATATGGATAAACTGGGGACTAGAGAGGCTAAATAATTTCCTCAAGGTTAACACTAGGTAAATAAATAATTTTGAAATGATTTTATAAGTTTGAACGCATCTTGGGGGACAAGAGTAAATAGTTTGTCTAGTTTCTCCTAGAGAGAAAAGCTCTGCTCCTGCTAGATTGAATTTTATATTTATTTATATTTAACATTATTTCATAATCCACATTAAACTTTAATAACTATCTGATAATTCTAGGTTTTTTCTTTAAGTTATATTTGGATTACATGTTATCATAAAAACTGAATTTTTAAAAATCTACTTTTAATTAATTAAATTTAGGAGAGAGAAGACATGGTGGTTTCTGGTAGTCTCTCAGTTATTCAGGAAATGCAGATTACTACAGAGAAATACAGCATAGCATGCAAGCTATGGAGACTGATGGCTGGTACTTCTCTAAGAACCTGCTGACTGAGGTCTGACTTAAGAATCCTTCAGTAGTTGCATCTCAACTTGGGCCACAAGGGGGCCTTTTTCCATAAAACGGGGACACATTACTTCTCATCACCAGGATTTTTCTGGCATTCACATTTCTCAGAATCTAGACTCGATTATCCATAGAACCCAGTGAGAGAAGGGTGAGATCCTCACTCTACAATTCATGTTTTCGCCTCCATGATAAATTTCTTCCCATAATGAATGGCATTGTGAAACAGTGGAGTGCAAAATTGAAACTTTTAGAAGTTTGGCTCATGTGGTTCATTTGATTCATGTGGTGAAGTGGGGAGGAATCCCAGATGTGACAGTGTGGTCTCAGGATCCTGGGGTCACAAGAAGAATGGGTGGTGCCAGGGTGGAGCAGAGTTCCCAGGCATAGAAGCTAGCTGAGAACAGTAAGCCTAGGAGCCTGCTTTCTGCTCTGTGTAGCCATGAACTGTGTGAACTGCTGCATGGTTGTATGACCGCTTTCCTGGGAGGGATCTGGCAAAAATCAGAAGCCTGGTGACCCCCCCCCCCCACACACACACACCCCAGGAGGAACAGCAAGGGTCCATTGTAGGAGTCCCTAAAATTCATAGTTTTGAAATTTAGTTGCATGCCTGAGATAAAAAAGCTTAGTCACAGGCCAGGTGAACAAAGAGTTCTGAGGAAACTGGGGAGACAACAGTGGTTGATTGCTTCTCTATGAGGGCTTACTGAAAAGTGAGGGACGTCAATTTTCATCACCAGGGCTAGAGGGTGAGGCTCAACCATATTCTTCCCTCACCAATGCTGAAAGATGGCAGGGAGCAAAGTAGCACCACCTAGTGGAATCTGGAGGCACTTACGCCAAGCCCTGCCTCTCAGCACTGTTGGTGTATTTCCACTAGGGCAAGACAAACTGAGAATCAGTGCAACAAGTCCTTCCCCCAGAAGACCAGCACAAACAACACACTCTCACCAAGTTTACTGACCATAGAGGGCTGCAAAGCTCTTGAGGAAAACAGTAGATAGCATTCTTTGTATATTTTTATTCTTTAGTTTTTAGTATAATTTTCAGTTATTTTCTTATTTTTTTCAATTCTGTGTGTGTGTATATATATATATATATATATATATATATACACACATATATATGCAGACCAAATATATATACCTATATATACATATATATGCAGACCAAAACACACCCAAGAACTAGTTGTTTGTTTCCATTGTCGTTATTATTGGTTTTTGTTTTTGTTTTTTTTTCTCTTTCTCTCTTCTATTCCTTTCTGGACAAAATGACATAATGGAGAAATGCACCCCAAAAGAAAGAACAGTAGGTAGTATCCACTGACAGGGATTTAATCATAAACAGATATAAGTAAGATATCTGAACAATAATTTTAAACAATGATTATAAAGATATTAGCTGGGCTTGAAGAAAGCATAGAAGATGCTAGAGAAGGGATCCCTGGGTGGCGCAGCGGTTTAGCGCCTGCCTTTGGCCCAGGGCGCGATCCTGGACACCCGGGGTCGAATCCCACGTCGGGCTCCGGGTGCATGGAGCCCGCTTCTCCCTCTGCCTGTGTCTCTGCCTCTCTCTCTCTCTCTTTGTGACTATCGTAAATAAATAAAAAATTTTTTTTAAAAAAAGACTGGGTAATATATTATATTAAAAAAAAAGAAGAAGAAGATGCTAGAGAATTCCTTACAGCAGAGATTTAAAAAACTAGTATCTAGTCAGGCTGAAATTTAAAATACTATTACCAAGATGCAGTACCAAGTGGAGGCCATAAAAACAAGGAAGAATGAATCATAAGAGTAAATCAGTGATACTGAAGAAAAAATGATGGGACATAGGAAGCTGAAGAGAAGAGAGAAAGAAAATTACTAGGTCATGAAAGTAGACTTAGGGAACTCAGTGACTCTATAGAGTGAAATAATACCCATATTATAGGAGTCTCAGAAGATAAGGAGCAGGAAACTGGAGCAAAAAGTTTATTTAAACAAATCATAGCTGAGAACTTCCCTAATATAAGGAAGGAAACAGGCATTCAAGTCCAAGAGGTACACAGAACTCCCTCAAAATCAACAAAATAGGTCAACACCCTGACATACTATAGTGAAGCTTGCAAATTACAGAGACAGAGAAAATCCTGAAAGCAGCTCAGGACAAGAGGTCTTTAACCTACAAGGGTAGAAATATATGGCTGGCAGCAGACCTATCTACAGAGACCTGACAGGCAGAAAGGACTGGCATGAGATATTCAGCATGCTAAATGGGGGGAAAAAAAAGCCAAGAATACTTCATCCAGCAAGGCTGTCATTCAGAATAGGAGAGAGTTTCTAGGACAAACAAAAACTAAAGGAATTTGTGAACACTAAATCAATCTTGCAAGAAAAATGAAATAGGATCAAAAGTAACAAAGATCAGAAAGTAACAGAAATAATCAACAGAAATAGTGACATTATAGATAATACAATGCCATTAAATTCATATCTTTCAACAATCACTTTGAATGTAAATGGACTAAATACTCCATTCAAAATATATAGAACATCAGAAAGAATTAAAAAAACAAAACCCATAAACATGCTGCATATAAGTGACTAATTTTAGACCCAAAGACACCTCCAAGTTGAAAGTAAGGAGGTGGAGAACCATTTGTCATGTTAATGGATTCAAAAGAAAGCTGGAGTAGCCATCCTTACTTCAGATAAACTAGATTTTAAAATAAGACTGTAATCAGAGATGAAGAAGGACATTATATCATAATGAAAGGGTCTATCCAACAAGAAGATCTAACAATTGTAAATATTTATGCCCCTAACGGGAGAGCCAAATATACAGAAGCCAATTAATTACAAAATTAGGGAAACTCGTTGATAATAATAAATAATAGTAGAGGACTTTAATACCCCACTTAGCAATTGACAGATCATCTAAACAGAAGATCAACAAGGAAACAAGAGCTTTGAATGAGACACTGAATCAGAGGGACAGATATATTCAGAGCATTTAATCCTAAAGCAGCACAATACATATTCTTTTTGAGTGCACATGGAACACTTCCCAGAATTGATCACATACTGGTCACAAATTAGGTCTCAACTGGTACAAAAAGATTGATATCAAACCATACTTATTTTCAGACCACAACACTATGAAACTTAAAGTCAACCATGAGAAGAAATTTGGAAGGATCACAAATACATGGAGCTTAAGGAACATCCTACTAAAGATAAATGAGTCAAGCAAGAAATTATAGAAGAATTTAAAAATACATGGAAGCAAATGAAAATGAAGTATATCTAACAATATAGGACTTCCTCAAGAAGCATGAAAAGTCTCAAATACACAACCTAAATTTACACCTAAAAGAGCTGGAAAAAGAAGAATAAATAAGCTTAAACCCAACAGGAGAAGAGAAACAATAAAGATTAGAGCAGAAATCAATGATAAAGAAATTTTTAAAAAAGACAGCAAAATAGATCAATGAAACTAGGAACTAGTTCTTTGAAAGAATTAATAAGTTGCTAAACTATTAAGAACCCAAATAAATAAAATCATGAATCAAAGAGGAGAGACCACAGCCAACACAAAAGAAATAGAAACAATTATAAGAGGATATTATGGGCAATTATATGCCAACAAACTAGGCAGTCTGGAAGAAATGGATAAATTCTGAGAAATATATAAACTACCAAACTGCAACAGGAAGAAACAGAAAATCTGAACAGACCAATAACCAGCAAAGAAATTGAATGAGTAATCAAAAATCTCCCAAAAACAAGAGTCCAAGACTGAGTGGCTTTCCACAGGAATTTTACCAAATATTTAAAGAACTAATATCTATTCTTCTGAAGCTTTTCCAAAAAATAGAAATGGAAAAAAACTTCCAAACTCATTTTATGAGTCTGGAATTACCTTGACCCCACTAAAAAGGAGAATTCAGACCAATATTCCTGATGAACATGGATGCAAAAATTCTCACCAAGATACTAGCTAATAGGATACAACTGTACATTAAAAGGATTATTCACCCTCAAGTGAAATTTATTCCTGGGCTGCAGGGGTGGCTCAACATCTGCAAATCAATTGATGTGATACACCACATTAATAAAAGAAAGGAAAAGAACCATATGATCCTCTTAATAGATATAGAAAAAGCATATTTTTTGATGAAAACCCTCCACCATGTAGGGATAGAGGGAACATACCTCAATATTATAAAAAGCATATGTAAAGAACAACAGTGAATATCATCCTCAATAGGGAAAAACTGATAGCTTTTCTCCTATGGTCAGAAACATGACAGGGATGCCCACTCTCATCATTGTTCAATATAGCACCAGAAGTCCTAGCCTCTGCAATTAGACAACAAAAAAGAAATAAAAGGCATCCAAACTGGCAAAGGAGAAGTCAAACTTTCACTTTTCACAGATGATATGATACTTTATGTAGAAAACCCAAAAGACTCCTCAAAATAATGCTAGAACTGGCACAGGAATTTAGCAAAGTCATAGGATATAAAATCAATGCACAGAAGTCTGTTGCATTTCTATAAAATAATAATGAAGCAGCAGGAAAAGAAATCAAGGAATTGATCCCATTTACAATTGCATCAAAAACCAAAAGATACCTAGGAATAAACCTAACTAAAGAGCTAAAAATTTGTACCTAGAAAACCTAGAACATTTATGAAAGAAATTGAGGAAGACACAAAGAAATGGAAAAACATCCCATGCTCATGGATCAGAAAAACAAATATTGTTAAAATGTCTGTGCTACCCAAAGCATTTTACATATTCAATGCAATTCCTATTAAAATACCAACAGCATTTTTCACAGACCTGCAACAAACAATCTTACAATTTGTATGGAACCAGAAAAGACCCCAAATAGCCAAACCAATCTTGAAAAAGAAGGCCAAAGTTGGATTCATCACAATTCTAGACTTCAAACTGTATTACAAAGCTACAACCATCAAGACAGTATGGTACTAGCACAAAAACAGACACACAGATCAATGGAACGGAATAGAGAACCCAGAAATGGACCCTCAATTCTATGGTCAACTAATCTTCAACAAATCAGGAAAGAATATTCGGTGGAAAAAAGACAGTGTCTTCAATAAATGGTTTTGGGAGAACTGGACAGCAACATGAAAAACAATGAAACTATACTTTCTTACACCATACACAAATTTAAAATGGATAAAAAACCTAAATGTGAGATACAGACCCATCAAAATCCTAAAGAAGAACACAATGGCAACCTCTTTGACCTTAGCCACTACAACTTCTTGCTAGACATGTCTTCTAAGACGAGGGAAACAAAAGTAAAATGAATTATTGGGGTTTCATCAGGATAAAATCTTTCTCATAGCAAAGGAAATGATCAACAAAACTAGAAGGCAACTCTACTGATGAGAGAAGATATTCACAAATGACATATCAGATAAAGGGCCGATATTCAAAATCTATAAAGAACTTATCAAATTCAACACCTAGAAAACAAAATCCACTCAAGAAATGGGCAGAAGACATGAACAGACATTTCTCCAAAGAAGACATAGAAATGGGCAACAGACACGTGAAAAAATGTTCAGCATCACTCAACATCAGGGAAATACAAATCAACCCCACAGGGAGATCCCTGGGTGGCTCCGGGGTTTGGCGCCTGCCTTCAGCCCAGGGTGTGATCCCGGAGTCCTGGGATGGAGTCCCACATCCAGCTCCTTGCATGGAGCCTACTTCTCCCTCTCTCTCTCTCTCTCTCTCTCTCCCTGTCATAAATGAATAAATGAATAACATTTTTAAAAAAATCAACCCCACAATGAGATACCACTTTACACCAGTCAGAATGGCTAAAATTAACAACTCAGGAAACAACAGATGTTGGCAATGATGTAGCGAAAGGGAAACCCTCTTACACTGTTGGTGCATATGCAAGCTAGCATGGCCACTCTGGAAAAAAGTATGGAGGTTCCTCAAAAAGTTACCTTGCCACCCAGCAATTTCACTACTAGGATTTATCCAAAGGATACAAAAATACTGATTCAAAGGGGCACCTGCACCCCAGTGTTTATAGCAGCAATGTCCACATTAGCCAAACTATGGAAAGAGCCCAGATTTCCATCAACAGATGAATGGATAAAGAAGATGTGGTATATACATATACAATGACATAGTACTCAGCCATCAAAAAGAATGTGATCTTGCCATTTGTAATGTTATGGATGGAACTAGAACATATTATGCTATGTGACAAGTCAGTCAGAGAAAGAAGAACACCATATGATTTCACTCATTTGTAGAATTTAAGAAACAAAACAGATTAACATAGGGGAAAGGAAATTTAAAAATAGAGGGAAGCAAACCATGAGACTCAACTGTAGAAAACAAACTGAGGGCTAATAGAGGAGAGGTAGGTGGGGAATGAGCTAAGTGGATGGTAGGTATTAAGGAGGGCACTTGTTGTATTAAGCACTGGGTGTTATATGTAAGTGATGACTCAGTAAATTCTTTTTTAAAAAAGATTTTATTTATTTATTCATGAGAGACACAGAGAGGCAGAGACATAGGCAGAGGAAGAAGCAGGCCCCCCACAGAGATCCTAATGCGGAACTAGATCCCAGGACCCCAGGATCATGACCTGAGCCAAAGGCACATGCTCAACCGCTGAGCCACCCAGGTGCCCCCGAATCACTAAATTCTAATCCTGTAACCAATATTACCTATATGTTAACTAACTAGAAATTAAGTAAAAAAAAAAAATAGAAAAAGGAGTAGATTATATGACATTAGAAATCATCACAGGTCCTGCTATTAGTTTGGAAGTTAGAGAAAATAGAGATAAAATTGTTTTACCCATAATTGTTCTACCTACCCCTAGCATTTCACCTGCAAACACTTTGAAGTTATCAACTCTAGTATAGAGAGGCAGATAAGGGAATCTAAGAGTCTACATATAAAAGAGCCTGAGAATAATTGATGATATTGAGACATAAAGTTTTTAGGAACAAGAAAGTCTTTTAAGTAATTTAAATAAAGCAAATGAACACAGCATCTCAAAACCCTAAGGAAGCCCACTATTCATGCATAAATCTGCAGCTGATCTTTGAATGACATGGATTTGAACTGCATGGGTTCACTTATACACAGATTTTTTTCAAAATTGAATCATTGTTTGGAAATTTGCAACAATTTGAAAAAGCTTGCACATGGACCACATAGCCTAAACTATCAAAGAAATTAGAAAGTTTGATATGTCATGAATGCATTAAATATACATAGATTCTAATCTATTTTATCATTTACTATCATAAACATACACAAATCTATTATAAAAGTTAAAATTTATCAAACACACACAGACTGTTCATAGTGCAATTTTCAACTGAGAAAAATGTAAAGATTCAGTATTAAATCATAACTGTGTAAAATTAACTATAGTACACAATGTACTGGAATAACTTCATAGCCCCCCCCCCCCCCCCGTCCCCAGTTGCTATTGCAGAAAGCTCAAATGTTGTGTCAGTTTAAAACACCACCTGATACTAATCAGCTCCTCGTGAGCAGTTCATCTCACCAGCAAATTACATATCACAGGAAAAAGTGGTATCTTGTGATTCTGGCACATTTTTCATCATGTTTAGTATAATTCTACTAATGTTGAATAACACCATGGGACCCATATAAGGTGCCACTAGTGATGTTGGAAGTACTCCCAAGAAGCAGGGAAAAGTCATAACATCACAAGAAAAATAATTTCTTGGTATGTACCACAGATTAAAGTCTGCAGCTGTGGTTGCTTGCCATTTTAAGCTAAATAAATCCATTGTAGGGTTGATTGTAAAAGAAAAAAAAAAAAGGAAATTCATAAAGCCATCGTCACAGTTACTCTACTCTAGCAGGCGAGAAAATCTTGCATTTTTGTAAAATAGCCTTTTATCTTATATTGAAAATGTAATTTTATGTGAGTGCAGGATTGCTATAAGAAAGGTATACTATAGACTTTAATAAGATTTGAGAAAAACTGACATGATCATAGGACAACTTAAATCAAAAGGAAGGTGAAGGATCTAAAACTGGAAAATTTAATGCCAGCAAGAAATAGTTTGATAATTTTATAAAGAGATTTGGCTTATAAAATGTCAAGAAAACAGAAGAAGCAGTTTCTTCCCACTAAGAGGCAGCATGCAAGTTCCCAAGTGCCATTATAAAAATCAGTAAGGAGAAAGGATATCTCCCTGAACAGGTTTTTAATGTAGATGAAAGTGTCCTTTTCTGGAGAAAAATGTCACACAGGACGATTGTTAGAAAGAGAAGAAAGCACCAGGAGTTAAGGCAGGAAGGGATAGGAAGACTCTACTGTTTTGTGCAAATGCATTCTAGTTTATTATCAGGACTGCTCTTATCTATAAAGCTGCTAAACCCCAAACTTTGAAGGGAAAAGGGAAAGAACAGAAGCTGGTCTTTTGGTTGTACAACAAGGAGGCCTGGGCAATGACATTTTCTCTGGATTGGTTCTAGCAATGCTTTGTAGCTGAAGTCAGGCAGTGCTTTTCTAGTAAGGGATTGCCTTTCAAAGTTGTTTTGATGTTGGACAATGCCTTTGGCCACGCCATGAGCTCAACACTGAAGGTGTCAAAGTGGTCTACCTCCCCTGAAACACAACACTTCTAATTCATCTTCTACATCAGGGGTGACAGTGACCTTTAAGGTTCATTATATATGATACTCTATGGAAAGGATTGTCAATGTTATGCAAGAGAGAATATCATGAAAGCCTGGCATTGAAGATGCCATTGTTGTTATTTAAAAACAAAACAAAACAAAAACAAAAACAAAAACCTGTGAAAGCCATCAAGCCCCAAACAACAAATTCTTGCATGACTTCACAAGACTTATGACAGAGCCAATCAAGGTATGAAAGCGAGTGTGGATAACCCCCTCCCCCCAAAAAGAAGTTGGAGAGTGAAAGGTTTCAATATATGAATCATGAAGAAATTCAAGAGTTAATAGACACCACACCGGAGGAATTAACAGAAGACAATTTGATGGAAATGAGTGCTTCTGAACCAGTGCCAGAGAATGAGGAAAAAAGGGGTAGAAGAAGCAGTGCCAGGAAACAAATTGAGATTAGACAATCTGGCAGAAGGGTTCCAATTATTCAAGAATGCTTTTGACTTCCTTTATGTCATGGGACTGTCCATGACTTGACACTGACACTAAAGCAAACGGTGGAAGAAGGATTGGTTCTGTATAGGCACAGTTTTGGGACAATGACAAGAAAACGTGGAAAGAAATTGATGTATTTCCACAGTTACATGCTTATGATTTTCTTGATAACATTTTCTTTTCTCTAACTTACTTTATTGTAAGAATACAGTACATAATACCTATAACACACAAAATATATGATAATTGTTTATGTTATTGATAAATCAGGGTTCCAGGAGGAATGCCTGGGTGGCTCAGTGGTTTAGCGCCTGCATTCCACCCAGGGCGTGATCCTGGAGTCCCGGGATGGAGTCCCACATCAGGCTCCCTGCATGGAGCCTGCTTCTCCCTCTATGTCTCTCTCTCTCTCTCTCTCTCTCTCTCTCTCTCTCTCTCATCTCTCATGAATAAATAAATAAAATCTGAAAAAAAAAAAAAAAAAAAAGGATTCCAGTCAACAGTAGGCTATTACCAGGCAAGTTCCAAGGGAGTCAAAAGTTTTATGTGGCTCTTCAACTGCATGACTTGGTGTCCCTAACCCCACCTTGTTGAAAGGTCAATTGTATTTTAGGAGACAGAGAAATCAAGAAAAATGAGATGTTTTATTTGGAGAGGAAAGACTTGGGACATTATAATCCCTTGAAACTAAAATTCCATTGGAGAAAGAAATTCAGATTCAGATGAAAATTTACAAAAACACAATGGAAAACAAAAAGTTGGTTGAGGCAAACCAATTAGATTGAAATATATTGGTCCCCAAAAGAAAGAGATTGAGTTAACATTTTTTGAATCTCAAAATGCAGAGCGAATTTAACTGCCATCTGAGTAACATAAACAATGTAGTGATGAGCATCTTTGCATAAAAATCTTGTGTATATCTGTGCATGATTTCCTGGGGTAGATCCCTAAAAGTAAAATTTCTGGTTCAAAGAATATAGAGCATAGAGAAATGAGTGGCATTATGATAACAAGCCCTCTTGTTGTTAAAGACATAAAGATCCCTTTCAGGCACTTGCCTCTAGGTTGATCTCACCACCGTACCTTCCAGTGTCTCCCACTGGACCACCTTTGCTGGCTTCATTCCTAAAGCAACCATACTTATTAACATAGCCACTCCACCTCTTACTAAAAGAGTTAAAACCTAGCTGGGACGGAAAAACTAAAAATCAGCTAAGACTAAAATTTTAAGAAGTAAACTCACTATTAACTACACTGGGAGAGCAGACACTTAGGCCAGCTGTAAAGTTGATATATTCTTGCTCCTAAGGTCATGTAGCAGCTATAAAATGGCAAAACAACTGTCTCTGAGTAACTAACTGCTTTATTACCAGTGACGCTCCAAGACCCACTTGGTTATACTCCTCTGTCACTGGGGATATCCAGTTGTTAAACCACCCTCACCTCATGGCAGCGGCCATCTCTACTTCATCTTCCTTCTTCAGATCCTGTCACAGAAACAACTAACCTACACTTCCTTTAGTCTCCTCCCCAGAATACCTCAGAGGGAATTCAAATAGTACGAAAGCTGTTTTCCTCCTTCCTCTTGTTCAGTGCTATTCCATGGTTCCACTGGAATGTCCTCCTTCATTTCAGAGTCAATAAATCTGAGTTTGTCAGGGTACAAGCTAGTGCCTAGTGGGTCTTTGGCATTAGTAGTTTCCTCAGATTATGAGTTGTCATCATGCACATTAATGCTTCTCACTAACTCAGACAACCACTATTCAGTCAAATAGTTCCCTCCCACGATAGACTCCTCCATTCCATCACCGCTTCATCCAGTTCCCATTCTCTCATATTAAGCACTCGCTTCTACTTGTCTCTGACCCCCATAATTGCATTAGATTATTAGAGGTTGTTTGGCAAAGCCATCGCCTCTATTCTCTGATATCATGAAGCTCTTTGGTCTTTTCTGCTGTAAACCACTTTGAATTTCCTACTTGACACCTCATCTTGAATATCTCATAAGCACCTAAAACTTGATATGCCAAAATGTAAAGTCTTGAGTTTCCAACTGGAACTTGATGTTTATTCAGTCTTTCCCATTTTAGTTTCTGCTCTATATACTTGGTCAAGCTAAACACCCAATGCTCTCCTGAAGCTCACTCTCTCTTCACTACCTCCAAACCAACAAGTCTGCCAACTCTAGCTCTAGAAGATAGATCTTGAAGCATCCCCTGTCCCCCAACTTCCCTGCACTGTCCAAGCCACGCTTTTTTCTCACCTGGTCTTTTAGACATTCTCAATTATATTTCTGATTTATTTTTAGTTATCTCACATGCAGATTTTTAACTTAAAAATATTTATATCATTTTTTAATTAAATAAATTATAATTCTTAAGATTTTATTTATTTATTCATGAGAGACACACAGAGAGAGGCAGAGACATAGGCAGAGGGAGGAGTAGGCTCCTCATAGGGAGCCTGATCTGGGACTTCATCCCAGGACCCTGGGATCACAATCTGAGCCAAAGGCAGATGCTCAACCACTGAGCCACCCAGATGCCCCAATCTTTTTTCTTTATGTTTCAATCTCTGTGATAGATACTTTAACAGACACTATAGGTACAAGATGAAGTGGTATACTTTCCCTATCCACTGGATCATAGAGAAATCAAGGATTAGAGCATGAGAAGACAGAATAAATAACTGAATGTGTAATACAAAAATGTGTAAATGCAGGTGAAATATAGTAAGAATACTTATAAGGATACTTAGAGGGAAGCTAATGAAGCTCAAGCTAAAAGACTTCTCACTCACATAAGCCCATTTCAAAGTACTGTGAGGGTATTCTAGAAATCTGTTTGCATGGTCATATGTTTTTGTAAAATGTGCAAAAGTAAGATATTTTAACCACGAATGTAAAGACCACTGTCTCTTCCCATTCAGACTTACTTACCTCAGACACACATCTTTCATATAAGGTAGCACAGCAGTGGCCACAGACACTTTGGGGGATCTGGTAATAGGAAGTTGGGTTGGAAATACATTGTTTTAGTTAAGTGGGATATATTTTTGTGGTTCACATTTATTTCAATGTATAGTTATATTCTTGCAAGCCATTATGCAATAATAATGACTGCAAAGAATGCACTTCCCCTTCACTATGCCAATTCACCCATCATCCTGATATAAAAATCAGGACTACAGATTTTGCTATATATATATATATATATATATATATATATACACACTAAATTTTAGCAAATTAAGTTTAAAATAAATTCAATAAAAGGGTTCCCAAATTTAGATCATAAAAATTACATGACATTACCAACAACAAATTTTAAAGTAGAAAACATTTCAAAATGCCATTGATAATAATTTTAAAAGAAATTTGTAATTATTTTCTACTCTTATAGGAATTTAAGATTATTACCATATGAAGAGGCAATCAAAGAGGCTGAAACTTGATTGTTTAAAAAGTATCATAGATTTACAACAGTTAATTATTGTATTATTTTTACAAACACTGTGATATTTATAGTATTAGCCTTTAAATTTTTGTTTTCATTCCAAAGAACTGTAATTGTGCCTAATAGACAAGTAATGGAGGAGGGGGCAAGGAATCCAAACTATCATTTCAAGAAGCACTAGACAATTGTCACAGGAAAGAGAAAAGAAAGAATCACATTGTGGATGACAGAGGAGGATATTGAGGAAGTTCTTACTTTATTATCTAAGAAAATAGATAGCTATTCCTATTCACTAAAAATAGAGGAGGAACTTAAAAAGTAATATTCATAGTAATGAGAATTATATCAATAAATATTACTTATAATTTGGCAGAAATTTAAAATATCAGAGCTAATGAGAACAAAACATTCAAATTAGAGTTCCCTAGAATAATGTCACATCCTATTTAAATTTTATCATGCTGAAAAGTAAATAAAATATTGGTCTAAAGTCTTTGTTCATTAAAAAATTAAAATACAGTTAGGCTTGGAATAATTATATAAAACAATGTCATATGTTACTATTAGAAATATATGTTTATTAAAATTTTTAAGAGTCATATCAAATACTAATTTATTCATTTCTAGTGTTCTACCTTAAGGACATAATTGAAAAAATGGTCAAAATATTTTTCATAATATTAAATATGGTTATGCAAGTTATCAGATAAAATATTTACAATATTTAATAACAGGGAAAGAAAAATACTTAAGTAAAATATTAAATATATAGTTTGTAGGCATTAAAATTATATTTTTAAATAATACGATAGTATAATATATTCCATATAATATTGTTGTATGAAAAAGTTACAAAGTTATTCCATACATATTTATGCCTTTTTATTTAAAAGTAATATACTTAGAAAAGCATATTATATAAATTATATATATTGTATCATATATATATGTGTGTGTGTGTATTTACATATATTGAAAACCAGAAGATATTTTACAAACATATTAATGGGGTTTGTCTCTGGATATAATTCTCATTATTATGAATATTTGTGAGGTTGGATAACTTGGCTTCTTTCATTTCTTTTCATGGGTAGTGTTAAATCATCATTTATAGATATGCATATGCATAATATGATACACATATAACTCACACAACATAGTATTTATTTTCTGGGCATTGTTCCATTTTATCAGTGTAACTTTAAATATTTGTGATGATAATACAGTATTTGCCAATTGTATTTATATGTTTTAATATTTGGTGATATAAGTATCTCCCCATTATTTTCTTATAAGATTATCTTGGTCTGGGACACCTAGGTGGCTCAGCAGTTGGGTGCCTGCCTTCAGCTTAGGTCATGATCCCAGGATCCAGGATCAAGTCCCAGATAAGGCTCCCTGCGAGGAGCCTGCTTCTCCCTCTTCCTATGTCTCTGCCTCTTTCTCTCAGTCGGTGTCTTTCATGAATAAATAAATAAATCTTTAAAAAAAAAAAAAGGATTCTCTTGGCCTGTTTTGCTCATTATATTTTTCTGGATCTCTTTAAAATTCAATTTCATTTTTTTATACATAAACTTACACTCAATCCATTATAGGATATTTAGGCTATTCCAGTTTAGAGATATTATGAATAAAGGCGCTATAAACATTCATATATAAGTTTTGTAAGAAAATGTTTTATTTCTTAGGAATGAATGTCTCAGATTTCAAATATTGGGTCATATGATGGATGCACTCTTAGGTTCCTTATGAAACCTGTCAAATAATTTTCCAGAATGATTTGGAGTATTTTATATTTTCACCAGCAATTTTCTCTGCATCCTCACTAGAACTTAGAGTTGTCATTATTTTTAAACTCAGCCACTCTGTTAGGTATACAGTAAAGTCCTAGTATGTCATAGTGGTTTTAATTTGCATTTCTCTGATAGCTAAGGATGTCGAACATTTTAACATGTGTTTATTTTCCCCATCTGTATATCCTCTGTAGTGGAAGTTTTCTTCGTGTTTTGTCCATTTTCTGATTGGAATGTTTGATCATTTTAATGCATTTGAACTGTTTATATATTGCAGACAATAGTTCTTTGTCAGGTAGGTGATTTGCAAATATTTTTCTCCCAGAGCTCCCAGGAAAAGCTCATTTCTTCATCATCTTAGAATCCTTCACAGATCAAAAGATTTTAATTTTGATAAAGCCCAATTTATCAATATTTCCCTTTATATATCGTATTTTTAGTATGAAGTCAAAGAATTATCCCTAGCCCAAGATTCCAAAGACTTTTTAATGTTTTTCTCTTAAAAAAAAAACATTTTTTTGTAATGTTACTCATTAATCATAGTAAGTAGGCTTCTATTTTACAACCTTTTATAGTGCTCTCTCCTCTGCTTGGAATACCTACCCTTTTAGATAGTAACAAGCCTCAAGGGCCCTATAAGTATTTGTTCAACTATCACCTTCTCAGTGAGGTCTTTCCTGTCCATCCATTTAAAGTTTAAAATATATTTGTATGACCTCTGACCTTCCTTATTAACCTTTCCTTTTGTATTTTTCTTACAGTACTTATAATTTATGAAATAGTATGTTATTAATTTATTTTGATATTCTTATGACCTTCTGTGATGATATAAACTCTTATTTACTAAATTAAATTCCCAGGGCTTAGTACAATGTCTGTTACTTAGCACAATATCAAATATAATTAACAATCTGTTGAATAAATAATGATAATGTCTTAATGATAAAAAAATAAGTTGATGGCAATTTTTTAAAAATTTCTACATATAAATCTCACAGTCATCTCATAGATGCAGGTCCCTTGCCTAAGACTTGGCCATGACTCTTAAATAACCTTCCTTCCTATTATTGGAAAGTACATTATCTCATAAAGATGAGTGCTGGCCTTTTTATGTGCAATATTGATTGAATGAACTTAGGAATTCTTAATGGATGATTAAATTACCCTCTCTTTATGAACTGTTGTTATTGTCTGTTCTAGGTGTGGAGGGCAGAGAGAACTGTGAAATGAAGCACTGTCATGAAGGACAGCATATCATAGGGTATGCTACATCAAACACTCTTGTGCTTAAATGTAAACGTTCTCTGTTATTTCATTATTTCCAGTTGGTTATTTTGCAAATATTAGTGAACTTTCTGGGAAAATATATAATATCTTAGAATGCTAAAATATATAAAATATAAATATTTTCTTCCAAGGAAATAAACTTTTGACAGAGTCCAAAATATAGCAAGTATTATTATGTTTAAATCATGATTTATCATTGTATGTGGGTGTATGTGCATGAGAGAGAGACAGAAAGAAAGAGAAAACCACTGATGTATAATCAGTAATATTCATGCAGTATGGAAATGGGAATCTAAGACTTCACCCAAAGTCATCAAAAAGAACATAATTATTTTGCATGTCTATTCTCCATTATATTAATATTCTGGGGGATAGTGCTATTTTATAAGAGGAAAGAGAGCCTCTTTTGCCTTTTATTGTGTCAAAAACTAAGTCACATATACAATAAACTAATAAGCTTAATTTTATGCCACAGTTTAAACCAAAGATTTTTTTCAAAACATTTTAATTTTCTTTAAATCCTTGTAACAACATATGAGGTAGATACTTTACTATTCCTATTGGCAGTAGCAAAGTCACCAAGCTGTTAAACTGGGAGCCTTGGGTTGAACCCATGCAATCTGATCCCCATGCAGTTGTCTACTATTCTATACTGCCTCTTTTACACCCTAAAAATATATTATCAAAATTAAATAACAAACATCATTCTACTTTTGTATTTACTGATAAAGAATAAGAATAAAATAATTCTTTAAGCTAACTTTATAGCAATAAGCCAAAGAGTCTTTTGATCAACAGTGGACATTTCAGTCTGGTTCTGCGTGTATGTGCATATGCATGTGTGCACACACATACACACGAATGCTTGTGATAAGCCAGAGTTATACAATAAAGTAGAGAGGGATGAAGACTTGGAAAAATAGCATAAAAATATAATCCAATATGATAAGGTTTCTTTGTAGGTTTTCCAAGGTGTTTTATATTTACATATAATAAATAGATGTTTATGGGTAATCTTCAATGCTTGTTTTATTTTATTAACTATTATCATATATCAGATATTTTATCACATAAGTAAAGAACTCTGTCACTATGATAAAAGCAAGTATTCAGTAATATTAATAGGGAAAAATAAATTTTGTTTTCATATTCTAACCATTGTTCTATCGTGTGCCTATTATGTAAGTCATACATCATGGTGTTCTAGGGGTTTCTAAGACAATTAGCTAGCTCTGACAAAGTATAATGTCTATATATTTTCACAGTGGTCATCTTACATAAGTCTATAGGGAAACATAGTCATCTTCTCTGTGTGGATTATTGTGCCCTATGTATATCCTATCAAATCCAATCAATATCTTTCCATAATCTTGTCACATATAAAACTGCTATTTTTTTCAATTCCTTGTTTTGAAACACATCTTAATTGCTAAATTAGCCAATAATTCTACCTACCTGATTTTCTCTACTTATGAGAAAATGGTTTTTACCAAAAATGGACAGAATAAGCCAAAGAAAGTTTTCCATGCTTTATGTTTTTGTATCATGTACATTCTGCTTACCTTAGTCTTCTATCATTCTAAGGAAGTACTATTTTGAATATTTCTTTATTGTTGAGACAAATAGTCAAATGAAGTATGACACAGATGTAAAAAAATGTATGTAACAAAATACATTTTATATCAATCCCTTTTCATTAAACTCAATTATTATAAATTATATAAATTCATCAATTGTATAATCTTAAATTACAAGTATTGTTACTCAATGCTTTTTTTCCCAGATTCTAAAATCTCTGGGGAACAAGGATGCCTGGGTGGCTCAGGGGTTGAGCGTCTGCCTTCAGCTCAGGGCCTGATCCTAGGATCTGGGATCAAGTCCCATGTAGGTCTCCCTCTGCCTATGTCTGTCTGTCCATATTTCTCTCTCTCTTTCTTTGTGTGTCTCTCATGAATAAATAAATAAATCTTTAAAAACAAATTTCTGGGGAACACTTCAACTTTATAGGTAATTCAATACAGGTAAAACCCATGACACTAAGAACTTGATACATGTTATGTGCACCATATTTTCAATCTTGGTACTTCACTGTCTCAGTACTTCCTGCCAGAGGAATCTTGGCAGCTTACAAAACACACATACATAAAATAATGACACACCAGAAAGAAACAAAAATTTCAGACCAAATATCAAAATACTGGCCCTGGAATAAAGTCAGATTTCTGTTTAAAGTTGTAGATGAAGGGCCTCACATAAGTGTTATAGTTCAGTTTTATATTCAATTCTGAGTTTCTTGGCAACCAATACAAAATACAATTTATTATATGGGGCTCCACTTAGGAGGGCACTAATTGAATAGCAGAAATCTTACAGCAACTGGAAGAATGAATTGAACGTCACTACATTTTAGAGATCTTCAGAAGAAAACCTACAGTAACAACACCAACTCACAGCACAATAAAAATGATTATTCAGGAAATTATGAAAAGATGAAGTTAGTTATTGCTACAGAAATCATTCTCACTGGGGCATTTTTAAATTTGTAGAGGTGAAGGAGACATATACTGGTGTTTTATAGAAAGGCTAGGGATAGCAGACATGCTCAAATGTACACAGCAGTCGTGCACTATAAAGAGTTAGGCAGAAAGCTATCTGAGTTGTAAATGCCCTGCTGGACACTCACCCCTACATGGGACATGTATTTGTTGGTACATTTAGTTTAGATGTTAACTATGTGTTACATAAAAATGCAAAGTATTTTTCACAATTTACTCTGCACAGAAGGTAATTACTGTTAAATCAATAGAAAATTTTGTTTTGAAAACATATTAAGAATTGTTTTTCCACTTTGGGAAAAGCACATCACCATGTCAAAAAAGTATCTGAATCGCCAACCTCAAATTTGCATCAGTCTGGGTCTGTACCTGTTCCATTTGCCCTAGTTTCTGGCTCAGTGAGAGGTACAAATGTGTGTCTTCTTCATTATATCTCCCAGTGTAATCATGCCTACACATTTTCACACTTAAAAGTATTAATTTATTATGGATCACTTCTTTTTTATTTATCCTTTATGTTAGAATTACAGCTTTATATAGGGCTTATTCCTTTTTTAAGTTTTATCAGAGTAAAGTTACACTATCTAGTAACTTCAGTAAGGTGTTTGCTACAAAACATTTGATGTGAGAAGGAGGCTTTTGCTCTGTTGAGCTTGAGAATCACTGAGTTAACTTAGTAATATTTTTCATTTTTTGATACTTAGCTGAATATTAAATGCAGAATACACAATAAAAAATGTAGGAAAGTGCACATTCTTACAGTGATTTCCCCAAGGTAGGCCTGCATGTCTCAGTCAGTTGGGCATCTGACTCTTGATTTAGCTCAGATCATGATCTCACGGTCATGAGATCAAGCCCTACATCGGGCTCAACACTCAGCAGACTCAGCAGGGAGTCTGCTTGAGATTCTTTCTCTCCCTCTGCCCCTTTCCCACTCCTCCAAAAAAAAGAAATAATAAATGTTTTAAAACTTTTTTTAAGGATCCCTGGGTGGCGCAGCGGTTTAGCGCCTGCCTTTGGCCCAGGGCGCGATCCCGGAGACCTGGGATCGAATCCCACATCGGGCTCCCGGTGCATGGAGCCTGCTTCTCCCTCTGCCTGTGTCTCTGCCTCTCTCTCTCTCTCTCTGTGACTATAATACATAAAAAAAAATAAATAAATAAATAAAAATAAAAATAAATAAAACTTTTTTTAAATAAAGTGACTTCTCCAAATTATAACATCTTTCAGTTTTTAAATAAGGTTTAGGTAACTAATAATTCAAATAAATATTTTCTATTAAGTCTAAAAAGTTATGTTCTCTCTTGCTATTGAGGAAAGATTCATCTGTTTCAATAATATTAGATTCAGTTCTATGAGCAATAATAATCAAAACTACTGAAAATAACAAACTTGAAATTGTGCAAATATGGTTAGCAGAATTAGAATTATTAATAGAGATATTCACCATTGAAGAAGATTCAGAAAACAAATCATATTTGATTTAAATTATTATTTCTTCTCAAATATTTCCTTTTCCAGAATTAGTACTTTTTCCATAAGATTATCCAATACACTAGAAATAAAATGACATAAAAAATTATGGATAACTGTTAAGTATATTTAGAAGGGGCAATTTTCATTTCTGAAATTTTCAGCTCTCTTATCCAGACATAAGTTTAAATCTTAAGAATTTATAATTTCCTAGGAAATGATCCTAGGACTGTCTCATTTACAAGAAAACCATTTTTAAAAATAAGATTATAAGAACTGTCACAAATGCAAAACTGTGTATCTTCAATGTTCACTCATAATAGCACAAATTTAATTGTCCCTAAAAATAAATGTGCCATGTTTCCTTTTTCAAAATTTTCTCTCAACTGTGGGCAAGTATGGAGTTTTCCACATTCAATTTTAAAGTTCATTGGAATGTTTGGTTAGAAAATGTAAAGAAAGTATAAATCTTTGACATGGACATGCACATATGTTTTCAATAAGTGTATTGACATAATAAATGATAATTAAATTTTCTTTGGGGGAAAGGTTTCCTGTGCTGCTATTATTATTGTTATTTCTTAATAGTTAAACTTAGGTCCTAGGGTATGAGCAGGTACCCAGTAGGGAGTTCCAGCAATTGAGCCTTGCAGAAATAACTGGGTTTATTGTTTTAATTTTTATTTTTCTTTAAAACGTGAAGGTAAAAAATAAAAAATAAAATGTGAAGGCAAATACATATAGTATTCAATCATGTATCAAATGCTACTTTTTATTTTTCAAGCAATAAATGACTCCATTCTTGGATCAAATAATCAAATAAGTAAAAGAGGCTCTACACACAGAGCCACATATCCTTCACACATACTGTACTATGTGTGATATTGTGAATAATATTTTGTAATGTAAACTTAAATTATACTCGGAAAATTCCCACATTTCCCCATAATATGTATTGGTTATATTCAATTCATTGTAAAATTGGCTAAGAAACTAAAATAATAGTTTAGAGTTTCTAAAACCAATATCATTAGTTTTTCCAAAATTATGTAACTTAGAATTTCTGCCAGAAAATATAGGCAAAGCAATCTTGAAGTTCTCTTAAGGATGGGAATTGTTTTGTATCCATAAGCCAGAGTTCAATGACATCTTAAAACATGGGCCATTGGTTAGAGTCTTCAAATGAGCATTGCTTTAGTAGTTAAGCCAAATTAATCTTATATTAACAATTAATCTGAACCAGCCTAAAGAAGCCTTAAGACAAGTCTTAAAACAAATGAATTGTATCCAAGTAATTTAAGTACATATCTGAGCAACCTAAACATTGAACAGGTACAAAAAATTTCAAAAATCAACAATTTAAAATTGCAATGCCTGGCATTTGGTGAAAAACAACTAGAAGTGAAGTGAGCAAGAAAATACAACACAGAAAAATATTTAAAAAGTATGGGTGATGAAATTAGCAGACAGCGGTGTAAAATCAGCTACTATATAGACTACATCTATTAATGAGGTAGATGGAAAAAATGAATATGATGAGAAAAAGTGTAAAAACTAAGACCTAAGGAGAAGGTCCAAAATGAAAAGCATAATTACTAAAAGAAAAAGAATTAATGGAAATAGTGCATATATTAAACAACAGAACATTTTTCAGCAAAATGGAAGAGAAAATTATAAAAATATTAAAAAAGAAATATAGACCAAAGACTTAAAAAATGTAAACCTAGACACCTGTGGACAATATTGAATGTTCTAATACTAATTTATTTGGAATCCCTAAAAGGGGAAGGGAGAACATAGCACATATGCTTAACAAATGAATGACAAAAAAGCAAAATCTTCAAATTAAATAAAAATTACCAAAAAAAATAATTATAATCTCATAGATCCAAATATTTCAATAAGCTCCAATCAGAAAGAATAAAAATAAAAACCTCAAGATGGATTAAAGACTTGAACATAAGATCTGAAATCATAAAAGTCCTGTAAGCTGCCTGACACAGGTCGTAGTGATTTTTTAAAATCTGAAACCAGGGATCCCTGGGTGGCGCAGCGGTTTAGCACCTGCCTCTAGCCAAGGAGCGATCCTGGACACCCGGGATCGAATCCCACGTCGGGCTCCCGGTGCATGGAGCCTGCTTCTCCCTCTGCCTGTGTCTCTGCCTCTCTCTCTCTCTCTGTGTGTGACTATCATAAATAAATAAAAATTAAAAAAAATAAAATAAATAAAATCTGAAAGCAAAAGCAACAAAAGCAAAAATAAATAAATGGGACTCTATCAAGTTTTTGTACAGCAAGGACAACCATCGACAAAATGAAAAGGCAACCTACTAAATGGGAGAAAATATTTGCAAATCACCTATCTGTTAAGAAGCTACTATCTAAATATATGAAGAAGTCATTATTATCATATGTGGAATATAAGAAACAGCACAGAGGATCATAGGGGAAGAGAGGGAAAAACAGAATCGGAAGAAATCAGAGAGGGAGACAAACCATGATAGACTCTTACTATGGGAATGTAACTGAGAGTTGCTGGAGGGGAGGGCATAGGGAGATAGGGTAACTGATGAAGGAGGGCATTTGATGTAATGAGGACTGGGTGTCATATGCAAATGAAGAATTACTGAACTCTATCTGAAACTAAATATGTTCTATATGTTGGCTAATTGAATTTAAATAAAAAAAGAACTCAACAGCTCAACAGCAATAATAATAATAATAATAATAATAATAATAATAATAACCCAATTGAAAAGGAACAGGAAAAAAATGGGTGAGAGACCTGGATAATTTTGCAAAGAAGACATACAAATGGCCAACAGGTACATGATTTCCACTACATCTCCATTAACCTTACCTATATGGCTTTATAGAAGACAGGTGGATCTTAGAGAATCACCGTGAATTATCATAAGCTTAACCAGTGAGTGACACCAATGGTAATTATGTACCAGGTGTGATTTTATTGCTTGAGGAAGTTAACACATCCTCTGGTTGCTGGTATGTAGCTATTGATCTCCCAGCAATATACCTTCACAGTGTTCCATCAGAGACCTAAATCATAATTTAGTTTGCAGAAATCTTAATTGCCTTTCACTTCTACAAGATATCACACTGGCCCATTACACTGATGGCATGCTGACTGAACTGAGAAAGCAAGAAGTAGCAACTGCTCTAGACTTATGGGTAAGACATTTATGTGACAGAGGGTGGGCAATAAATCTGACAAAATTTCAGGGGCCTTCTTCTACCTCACTGAAACTTCCAGAAGCACAGTAGCATGGGACATATGGAGATACAACTTTGAAGGAAATTTTTGCATCTGGCCCTTCCTACAACCCCCCCAAAAAAAAAAGGGACAACATCTAGCAATTTTCTTTGAATTTTGGGAACAAACATACTCTTCATTTGGATGTATCAGCCAGGCTCATTTACGGAGTGACCCAAAAAACTGCTAGTTTTTTAGCTCTACAGTAAGAGAAGGTTGTACAACAGGTCCCAGCTGTTATGCAAGCAGTTCCACCACTGTTTGGAATGCTATTTAGAGCTTTTAGAAAGCCCCTGTAGGGTGATGGGAGTACAGGCCCCTAAGATCTTGGCACAAAGCTCCGTCATCCTCTGCTGATAACTATTCTCTTGAGAAACAGCTTTTGGCCTGCTACTAGGCCTTGTAGACAAAATGTTTAAACATGAGCCACCACCAAGTTATCGACATACATTAAATCTTACTGGTTCTGTTTCTGTGGAGACCCCTGACCAATACACAAGACGTGTATTCCAATACTCAAAATAACCTTTATTTAAATTAGTTAAAAACTGGAAGCAATCAACCAGTGAATGAATAAACAAATTGCAGTGAGATACTTCTCAGCAGTTAAAAGGAATGGACTGTGAAAACATGCAACATTGAGTCTTGATGAATCTCAAACACATTATGAATGAATGAATGAATGAATGAATGAATGAAACACATTATGAATGAATGTATGAATGAATGTATGAATCTCAAATACATTATGTTCAGAGAAATAAGTCAGACACAAAAGATTACAAACTATATGATTTCATTTATATGGCATTCTGGAGAAAGCAAGACTATAATTAGAAATCAGGTAAGTGGTTGCCATGGGGGCTTACGGGAGTAGATTGACTCTAGGGGGACACGTACAACTGATGGACAGATAGGAATGTTCTATATATTGATTCTGGTAGCAGGTCCATAGCTTCATACCTCAGTCAAAACTCTTTGAATCACACATTTAAAATGGTAAATTTTATTGTATGTAGATGGTACTTCAATAAAGTTGAGTTTAAAGACAAACAAAAATAAACTTTAAAGAGTTGTTCCCAAATTTCACATAGAAAAAAAAAAAGAAAAGTTTAACTAGCCAGTTAAAATAAAAATATATTTTTTAAATTAAATTGTTAGGGATTTTTAAAGTATTGTTCATAAATTTCACAAAGTCATTTACCAAAAAAATATTCTCCATTTATGTATAGCTGCATTTTCATCATTTTTAGGGATAGTATTTAAAAGTGAAAAAAAAGATATCTTTTTACATAAATGACCAAAACTGAATTGGCAAATCTGAGTAAAATTAATTGCAGGAAGTGAAATGGATCAATATGATGCTAACTCAGGGCATGTCATGTCATCTTATGTGCCCCAACTCCCTAACAAAAGTCAAATATTGCAGGATGGGCTGAGCCAGTTTAAGGGAGAAAAAAAAAAGATTATTTGGTATGTACTTTGGCAGGATGTGGGTAGCATTCTAGAATAACACTATCTATAAAACTAGTTGGCAGTATTTATAAGGAAAAATGTCTGCCATTTTAAATTATGTTATACATTTCTTTTAAGAATGCCTATAACAGAATGTAATACTACTTGCCTTTCAGAAATTGCCCAACAGATGCTTTATATTTATATTTTGTTCAAGTACAATATTTCATTCATTCTTAATTAAATGTTTATATGGCTCGAATTTAGGTTAACTTGAAATTATGTGTTTTATTTGAATCCTGAGAGTAGGCAATGCCCCATCCCATCATAGCATAATGTAAAAGGCAAATTACTTCAAAATATTTTCTAGTGAAAAAAACCTTTGTGTTCTGCACAGAGCGTTTTATTAGCACTTACTGAGTACTATGCTCAGCAATTAAAATTCTCTATTTCTGTGAGCATCATAAAGAATTGTAATGATTATTTTAAATCTGTCAACAAAAGGTTATTTTAATGTCATTTTTGACACTTAAAAAATAAAAGTTCTAGAACTCTAGACAACATGTGTACACCACAAGGCAGAGTCAAACCGAATTTTCAAATTCAAGCTTAATTTAACTTAGAAGGACTAAATTGGTGAAATTTATGAATACGCATTTCTTAAAAGTTTCATGGCAATGCTGTTACATGGTGTCCTTAGAAATAGCTGTCCGTGAGAATTGCAGATGATTTGGAGGGGAAATAAATGAAAACAAATAGTGAAAGTAATCATGAGGGTCCTTATAATAAATTTGGTGAGGAAATTTAGTTTCTTAAAGTGGATCCTCAAAATCTGTCCAGATAGTATACAATACTTTCATTCTAGTAACTCCTCTTGGAAGATACTTCAGTAGACCTTGCTGAGCAACAAGTATGTACTATGGTGTTTCAAGGAGGGGAAAAGGGGAAATATATAGTGCGTATGATAATCATCTTCCTTTTAGAAGTTGAAATGGGTTTTCTTTTCTGTTTCAAGTATAAGCAAATAACAGTGAGATGAGATATAAGAATGACAAAGATCTGGGCCATTAAACACATGTGTGTGTAACATGCTCAATCCCACAGCTCAGAAAAGCAACAGGTTTAGTTTATCTCACCTGAATAAGAAAAGAAAAATTTTAAATTAACATTTACATGACATAATTACATCTTTCCTTTTATGTGACTAGATCTGTCATTGCAGTCTTTACTCAGCTTCAGATAGAATATTACTGTAATTATCTTAAGTAATATTTAGAAAATCTTTACATTCTGACCCTGCTGTCCTGATAGAGAGATTATAACTAATTGGAAACAAAGAAAATAATTTACACTCTCTCTGTTCTTGTCTCCCTTTATATCTTCCTTTGTATGTGTGTGTGTAAGTGTATGGGTGTGCTATAGAAACATACAAGCTAACTAACTGAATTTAATAAAAACTTGAAAAAAATGAAAAATGTATCATTCTTGAAAAACAAAAAAAAACAAGCTAATAACTTGAATGCAAAGAGATATTTTTAACAGAAAAAGGAAAGGTCTCATTCTAAAAGTGTTTATTAAAGGGCAAAACTCCCAAAGTTCTGTTGGGTGAGGAATAAGCTATAAACGTGGCTGAATTAGTAAAGCAAAATATAACACACAAGATCAGAAGGATTTGATGCTAGACTTAACCTGGGTGATAAGCTATTGTAAACATCACTTGTAGAACTAGGAAAACAGACAAAAGCAACGAAAAGTAAAATGTATTACTCTCTTGGCAGTCAGAAGATGTCAAAATGGATTCATACTGGATTTGGCTACCACTCTCATACAATAAATCTTCAGTTTTTGTTGACAATTTAGAGTCTATCATTCAAAACAAACTAAAACAAAGAACCAAAATTCTATGATATGGGGTTTTTTGTTATCAGTATAAAATAGAAGCACATAAAGCTTCTTCCCCCCAAAATTGCTTCTTACATTGATACATTGGTTGAAAAATATCAGAGCAAAAGAACCTTGTAACCTTATGATGTTTCTACTGATTATAAAGTTGGTAGTAGTTTAGAAAGAGAGGTTGACTGGAGAAACTAGACTTGAGGAAATGAACTTTTGTTATAACTTTAGATATTTTGCCAAAAATAATATAATGACTTTTTTCCCCAAGAAAATGGCAAAAAAAAATTTCTAGCTATTCTTTTTTATTGCATTTACTATTTTTTAAAGATTTATTTATGTATTCATGAGAGAGAGGGAGAGAGGCAAGGACATAGGCAAAGAGAGAATCAGGCTCCTTACAGGCAGCCTGAAGTGGGACTTGATCCCGGAACTCCAAAATCAGGCCCTTGAGCCAAAGGCAGACGCTCAACCACTGACCCACCCATTATTTCTTTATTATTGATCATTCTGTCATTTTATGGGGGTAGTTTCTCAGCTACTTATAAATACCAAAAATTATTTACTCAACTAATTATTTTTCCTAGAATCTATTTTCTTTAAAACATATATAATTAATTACTTGCCATGTTTTTTCTCCTCTGGGCTTCTGAAAAGAAAAGAGAAATTTGAATAATCCAAATATCCTCCAGCTAGAGACTGGAAAAGTCTTTCCTCAAGATGGTATGCATTGTCTTCATGGTCCTCTATTAATATCAGCATTTTCTGATTTTTTTCCTTAATGAGAAACTTAAATCCCCCCAAAAAAATTCATCACAACTTACCAACATAGGCAATAATTTATAATTATTATAAATTACCTACTTAAAATCATCTCATACGTTCCAGTATCTTGTCATTGAAAGAAAAATAAAACATATAAAAAAATAGCATTGTCAGAAAAAAAATAGAATAATAGAACAGATCCTGGGATTACCAGAAGGCAACATTTAGGAAATAATATTTTCCAGACAGAACAGTAGCTTACTGCCATTTGGAAAAGAGGAAAGAAAGGAAAAGCACTTGTAATATATGGCAGTATGTATAAAAACATGAAGAACTGTATCATGTTGGATGTTGTTCTGGTTAGTTATTGTTATAACAACGAATGATTTCAAAATTTAGAGACTAAAAACAATGAAAATTATTTTATTTCCACTCATGGTTTCTGTTGGGCGGGTTTGGCTGCAATCTCTGGCTCAGGGTCTCTCACATAGTAGCTGTCAGATGGCAGCTGGAGCTGGGACAGTAGAGAGGGATGTAGAGGAACAGGGTCTTCCCAGGCACCTCTTTTTCCTCCAGAGTTCTCTGGACTTCTCCATTCAGTCTCTCTGTGGGGGCTGGTTGGGACTTTTTCACATTCCAATCCTCAGGACCATCAGACTCCTCACACGACAAATCAGGGCTCTAGTGCAAGTATCTTGTGAACAATGTGGTAGATGCATGCTTTTTTATGACTTGCATTCAGAATTCATCTCACATCATTCTCTCTATACTATAGTCCTGGAAATAGTTATAAAAACCCACTGAGTCCTGACTGTCAACCTCACACTGTAGAAGAGCATGTAGGATGGCAGTTATACCACAAGAAGAGCATGTGGTATGGCAAGTTATCTTTGGAAAATACAACTTTATTAAAAATTTATTCATTTTTTTATTAAAAACTGATGTCAATTTATAAAAGGTTTTACTTTGATCTAAAAGTAATCCAATGAGAAATTCTAAAAATCCCAGCAGAAAACAATATGTCAAAGAACCACAAATGTCATGATGAACTTTATATTTCAAAAGTCAAGAATACTGACAGACTTCCTGGGCATTAGCATGCCTTGACTAGTAGTTTCATATTTTTGTTTGGTGTTCCCCTTTCAAAAATTACAATATCTACCAATTGTTGCAGAAACTGTGCATTATAGCTCCAAGACAAATTGTTACACACATCCTCATTCAGTCTTCATTGCTTCCTTCTGAAGTAAGTAATGTACCAATGTTTATAAAATAAGTAAAGGGAGGAGGAGCAGGTAATTGTGAGTCCCTAAAGGCACAAAGTTGAAAAATGGCAGAAATTGGATTAAAATTTAGATAGTTCTGACTTTAAAGAATAACTCCTAATTCCAGGATTACCAAAATGTGATATGGAGAAATTATTTTAGGTGGCACATAGACACATACTCTAAGACTTTGACTCAGAGAACCTGAAAATGATTTGTGTTTTACTTCTCTTTATATTCTTCTGTATTGGTCAAGGAAGGAGCCATGGCATAAAAATACCTGCCTTACATACCTCTCTAATACTTGATAACTTCCTTTCTGGGAAAGAAATAGAAGACCTCATACTAGAATTTTTGGTAGGGAACAGGATCTATAAAAGTGTTTTTATTTATTTCATTTTATTATATTTATTTTTGGGTATATTAGTGGGTATTGGAATCAGTCTTCTTTTTGCCAAGAAAGCATGCATTACAATTTTCAGGTCTCAAACAAGTTAACCTAAAGGAAACTACTAAGTAAGTAGTAATGAAGTAATGAAGGTGGTATGTGCACATGTGAAATGATTGGAGAAGAAGGATTCACCCTACTGCCATACATACAGGGCGAGGAGGGAAGTAACTACCAGAAAAGAGCCTTAAAGAATCTCCAAACATTCACATTTTCTGTCAAATATCATTTTATAGAACCTCTACCCTAGATTTTGTACACTTAAGTGTTTCCCATTGTCTTCCCTCTTTAACAATGACAAATGCAGCATCTACCCTGCAGCCAGGAGACAGATGGATGGAATCTTCTTGGACTGCTATAGTCCTCATGAATAGTAGTCTCCGGAAGGAATGCCAGGAAATACGGAAATCAAGTACCATGCATACACTTTTCTCATTTGGCAAGCTCCCTGAAGTCAGAGACCATCACCAATTTAGCAGTCATGGAATTAGGAGGAAAAAGAGGGAGAGAAAAAAATGTGGTCATTCCTATGATGACTATTTTATAAAATAATAATAGTAATTATGCATTTAAAAAAAACAAATAATTCCTATCATTCACTTGCCAAGGAAACAGTTGGCTTGTTTAAAGTCCTGGCCATCCTTTCCTGTAATTATTACTTTCACTTGTACCTTTAGAAAATAATTGCTTGGTATATTAATTTTATGAATTACCAAGGATTATAGTAGTATACGTCTCAAAGCATCATATTTATTTTAAGAACATTGACGTAAGAGTTAGTTCTTAATTGAAATAATCTCTAAGTTCCAAAAATGTGAACATCAATTTTGGATGTTCACAACCATAAAATGCCCCCAAGCTTTCATAATTACCAATGCTGTATGTGTGATCTGGTCCTTTTAGAGCCCCTCATATTTAGAATACAGGACGTTGGAAATTACCTGCTTGAGATCAAGGTCAGATTGACAATTTACTGAAGTATTTTTTTGTTGTCGATACATTACAAAGTTAAGCACTGGATCTGAAGTTTGGTGGAAATTCTTCCAATTTCACCTTAAAACAATAATAATGACAAAATAGATAATTATTACAAAAATATAAATCACTTATTTATCTATAAATTTTGTGGATAGTTCTAAGCAAAAGTTCTTCACTATTTGAGTTCACATTGAGCATATTTATACTCTCTACTCTATCTCACTCCTATAGCAGAAAATATATGAGATGCCAAACATCTAATGTGAAAGGAATTTAAATATTCTAAAAATACAAATGTACAAAATACACTATACATATTTCACATGGAGCATTTATTGAACACTGTTCATCGCAAAATGTTTACAGGTTATTATTGTAAGACAGTCCTTAATATATAGAACATAGGTGGTCAATAAATTATTTTCCTAAGCCTTGTGAATGACGTAAAGAAAATCCACCGTGAAAGACCAGATGGCTCAGCAGATTGGCAATTTACGAGCTAACTTTAATCTCTCACTGGACAAAATGACTAAAGGTCATTGTCATCTGCCATCTGCCATGTGGCATGTGAAAAATGAAGTGGTGGGCTTAGTCTTGTTACCATAGACAGGTGCCTACCATAGAAGAAATGAGCTTCATTCCAATTGGAAATAATTTATTTACATCTCCAAAGAAAACCCTTTTTGATAAATGGTGAAAGCTGTGTCTCTTGACCAAAGCTGAAAAAAATCTCCAGGTTCAATTTAATAGAAAGTGAGGGACCAACAAAAGTGATTCTAAACTTTATATTTCAAAGAGGATATCTATTTCCCCACATATTTTTATGACATTAAGTCCATACATCTTCAGAACAGGAAGTTATGATTTACAACTTAAACTTTTAATTTGGTACAACATTTTGCAGAGTAATTATGTATAGGCACTAGATTTATATTCAGGAAACATGAGGTATTAATCTGTGTGGCATAATATATATTACTTTAATTTTTAAAAATATTTTTTAAAGATTATATTTATTTATTCATGAGAGACACACACAGAGAGAGAGAGAGAGAGAGAGAGGCAGGGGGACACAGAGACACAGGCAGAGGGAGAAGCAGGCTCCATGCAGGGAGCCCAACGTGGGACTCGATCCCAGGACTCCAGGATCACGCCCTGGGCCAAAGGCAGGCACTAAACTGCTGAGCCACCCAGGGATCCCTATTACTTTAAATTTTAAAATTTTATTTCAAATATACATGTATGTAAGTAATTGAGATTTTTAACTATGTATGATTAAGAAAAGGGAAAAAATGCATGCTTGAGAGAGAATGAGTGAGAAGGAGAGAGAAAAAAGGAAGAGAAGAGATTTGATGGAAAATTTTCATAAACATAATCTTGTTACCCAAACCTGAAAAACCCAAGTATTTAAATGTATTTGCCAACATATGAGTTTTTAATGTTATAGTTAAAGATAATAACCCTAAATATCAACTATTGGAAAGAATCTGGCTAATATTTGAAAGAAAAATGTTGAGTAGAAAATTTGTGGTTAGGATTTCTCTGTCTGTTATTCATTTTTCCTTGAACCTAAAGTGATTAAAGTTTGCATGCACTGAGGCATCTTTCCTCCATGGATATCCTGCCAAAGTGGGTTCTAGTGATTCTGGAGAAGATCTTAGGGGATGCAGAATCATTGTACTTAAATAACTTTGAACTACAGAGCTAAGAAATTATTTATTTTTAATCCTTCTGATTATATAATGGGGAAACTCATTAGTATCCTCTAAACATGTGCTAATCTCTTTTAACAGAACAACAACTAGGGTAATGTGACAGAAAGGGAGTGGGAAAATGGGAGAAATTGACTTAAGTAGGGTGGTCTTAATAAAAAATGATGATTTGGATAATATAGGTATACCTTGCTCAGTTGTGCTTTACTTTATTGTACCCTGCAGATATTGTGTGTCTTAATAAGTTGAAGATTTGTGACAACCCTGCATCAACCAACTCTATCATTTTCCAATAGCATTTGCTCACTTCATGTTGCTGTCACGTTTTTGGAATTCTAGCAATGTTTAAAACTAAAATATTATTATATTACATATTTTATCCTTATTATAGTATATTATTACATAGCTCAATAATATTATATATTATCATATTATATTCAGTATTATTTATCTGTGATTGGTGATTATGACTTAGTATAAAAACTAAAATGATAGTTATCATTTTTCAGCAATAAGATATTTTTATTTATTTTTTTAATTTTTATTTATTTATGATAGTCACAGAGAGAGAGAGAGAGAGGGGCAGAGACATAGGCAGAGGGAGAAGCAGGCTCCATGCACCAGGAGCCCAACGTGGGATTCGATCCCGGGTCTCCAGAATTGCGCCCTGGGCCAAAGGCAGGCGCTAAAGCGCTGTGCCACCCAGGGTTCCTAATAAGATATTTTTAAATGAAGGTATGTACACTAGTTTTTTTTAAACATAATGCTATTATTGTACACTTAATAGACTACAATTTAGTGTAACTATAACTTTTATATGAACTGGGAAACCAAAAAATCCAATTGATTTGCTTTTCTGCAGTGATCTGGAACTGAACCAAAGAATCTTTTTCAGGCCTTGAAGAATTTCATGGAAAATGAGTTTCATGTATATTCAGATGGGTGCTACCAAATTTTTAATTGAAGGCAAAAAAATTTATTTAGCATTTTGCCAGATAAAAACCAAATAAAATGAGGATTCTGTATACCAAAATTTGCAATCTAATAGAGTTATCAAAATACGTAAGTAGAAAAAAATCAGCATCTTAAAATAATGTCCAACCAGTTATACACATAGACATTTACCCTTACAAATGCACAACTTAAGATTTAAAAAAAAAAGTTAAAGAAAAGTGATACAAAAGGCTAATTATAGCACTGGAAGACAGAATAAGAAACTCTTCATGTACAGATCAGTTCTAAGTGGCAGAAACACAACATCAACAAGGCAAGTATAATGAGAACATGTAGGATGTAATTACTAAAGGTACAGAAAAATAAAAGCATAATTTCTGACCAGAAGTTTTATGTAAACCATTTGGATAGAAAAAGAAGAATTCAAATGGTATAATGTGTGAATTAAGCAAAGCAAAGTAGCTCTGATAGGTTGGTGCTTAGAATAGGTATTGCATATATCCATTACATATACATTAATTTTAGATACCTATAAAAATAAACACACGTGAGGTGATCTGATGATTCAAATTGTTTAGAGACATTTTTTCAATATATAAAGTCTGTAAAATATGCATTAAATACCTAATATTTAATTTTAGAAAATATAAATTAATGTCCTTTATAAAAACATATTAAAAGAGAAAACTAGAGAAATCCTCTTTAGTAACTCAGTGTGCAAATGTAGCTCAGGGGACTAAAAGCCTCCAAGAGTCAGTAGTTACATATCTAAGATTGTCTTGAATTATTTCTATGTGATTATTTTAAGAAGATAAAAGTTGGAGAATGATATATAATGGAAAAGTGCATTGTTCTTGCCCAACCCTCAAAATAAGACACTGAAAGATCATAATCAGTACCTGTTCTAAGACTATGTGCAGGGCTACTAAAAAGGAAGGAAAACAATAGCCTTTGGATCATTGAGCAAATATACCCATTCTCAGTGACTTCAGGAGTTTTAAGGGAAAATACATTGTGTTTTTAAGAATAATAAGACATCATGGCTTAAACCATTAAGTATCTATAAACTATTTTTAACTATGGGTAGTAAAAGATAGAACTAAACCTATGTTTGAAATATTACAGTTTAATTGAATAGGGATAAAAATTAGGACATTGTAATTCTCAGTGGTTTATCTAAATTGGAATATTAAATCTATGGTTCAGATACCATTAAAAAAAAAAGTCAGGGGATCCCTGGGTGGCGCAGCGGTTTAGCGCCTGCCTTTGGCCCAGGGCGCGATCCTGGAGACCCAGGATCGAATCCCACATCGGGCTCCCGGTGCATGGAGCCTGCTTCTCCCTCTGCCTGTGTCTCTGCCTCTCTCTCTCTCTCTGTGACTATCATAAATAAATAAATAAAGATTAAAAAAGAAAAAGAAAAACATCCTCTTTAAAAAAAAAAAAAAAAAGTCAGGAAATTAGACTTACTGAATATTCCCAGGGTGATAGAGCCCATTTCTTTAAAAAAAAGTAAGCTCTAGTAGCTTTTATTCCTTGAAAACTATTATTTTCAAGAATTATTTTTACAAATACTAAGATTACCTTAGTTAAAAAAAAACTGGTGAGGAAAGACTTTTTTTTTTTTTTAAGGATTTATGTATTTTAGAGAGAGAGTGCAGGGGGCGGACAGAGGGAGAGGGATAAAGAGTCTTAAGCAGACTCCTCACTCAGAGCCCAACACAAAGTTTCATCTCAGGACCCTGAGATCCCAATCTGACCCTAAGCCAAGAGTGGGGAGCTTAACCTCCTGTGACACCAAAAGGAAGGGCTTTTTTGAAGGATGGATGAATAAAAACAACAATCATGACCACAACCATGACAAACTTTTATAAGGCTTTCAGGCATAACCAATTGCATTTGCAGCTGCTTTGCATTTGAAAAAAAAACATTAACAATATTTGCATATGCATGCATTTATTCAATAAATATCACCTACCTCCTATGTGCCTGGCAGAGTTGTAGGGACTAAGAATCAAATGGTAAGAAGACAGCATCCCCTGCTACTATAACAGTTCTAGTGCTATTGTGGGGAGACAGATAGGAAATAAGCAAACAAGCAATTTCAGACAGGGACATAGCTTCTTTGCATACAATTAAACATCTTAAAACAGGATGATTGGGATAGGGAAAGAAGGACTTCCTGACTTACAAACTGGTGCAGAAAGCATTGTTGAGGATGTTAAGGGAAGAGAGTTATCAAAGAGAAATTCTGAGAAAAGAAAGTTCTGGGTTGAAAGAAGCCCAAGGGCCAAAGTGGGAGTTAGAGATGAGCCTGGAATGGTCAAGAAACACTGAGTATTCCCACATGGTTGAAGTGCAGTAAGCAGGCGAAGAATCTTTGAGGCTGAAAAGATAGGCAAGTGCCAGATAATCCAGCTGTAAGCCTCACTGTGGAATTTAGATTTCATTCTACAAGCTCTAGGAAGTTGGGGAGAGACCCCTAATTGCCACCGATCTATGTACTTTACACTTCATGGTGAGAGAATGCACAACTACCCCAATGTTAAGGGGATAGATTTATCAGTCTCTCTGGCAGCTAAATAGAGCCATGAAATACGTTTGCACCAATGGGATATAAGCAGCTGCATCAACTGGTAGTTCAAGCAACCTGCCTTAAAAAAAATAGATGTTTCATGTCTCCTCCTTTTCTTCTCAGTTTCTTTTTTTCTCCTACTGGCTGGAATATAGATGTGATGACTAGAGCTGGTCCATCTTCGACCGTGATTGATCAATCTGAGATTTTGAAGTCACCCACTTTATAATAAGAAAGAACAAAGGGGGGTTCTGAGGGCTTTGTGAGACCAGTCATGATTCAGCTTGGACCCCCCTTACCTTTCTACTACTGCCTGAGATAAAAACTAAATTCACTCTTATTTAGCCTATGGATATCATGAGGCTTTTTTACTCACACACAAATCTAATCATAAGTGATTTTTCTTTGAAGTGTATGATTTCTATGTCTGCCAGCATAGAAAAATGTCATAGTTTGAATGAAGCCTTAAGTCAAGAAATATATGTCTCCAAGTATCTCCTACAAGTTAGGTGCTGTTCCACTTTATTTGTGACTTGGCAAAAATGACAGAAAACTGTTTTATCAACACACATTTAGGGGAACAAATGGATTGATGTTGAAAGATAAGAGAAAGAAAGAGAGGGTGTCTTTGGATTCTGTGATACTGTTGGCAGTTGTTGTTGCTGACTGATGCTTCCAAGTGGATGAAAATGCTTCCTTCAAAGGACAGTGGAAGCAAAGTATATGTGATTGTTTCTTGGGAGAACAAGACACTCTACTATCGTCTTAAATATTATTAAGCTGGAGGGTGATAACAACCCAACAGGATGGGACACCTGGGAGGCTCAGCGGTTGAGCATCTGTCTTTGGCTCAGGGCGTGATCCGGGAGTTTGGGATCGAGTCCTACATCGGGCTTCTGCATGGAGCCTGCTTTTCCCTCTACTTCTGTGTGTGTGTGTGTGTGTGTGTGTGTTTCTCATGAATAAATAAATAAAATCTTTACAAAAAAAAAAAAAAAAAGGAACCCAACAGGAAGAATACTCTGTGTGGCCTGAATCACTGCTTGCTCAGATCTTAATGTTTTTATTATTAAGGAGCAAATGAAAGGAAAAATAGAATCACTCAAAATGTCAGAGGAATTATAATTAGACTTTTTCAGTGAGGACATTTCTGGGGAACTTTGAAAGTGCTCTACTAAAGAGTAAGATCTAAAATCCTGCCAGGAGAGCACCTAGAACAGGTTACAATGCTGTCAGTGAAGTCAGGCCTCTCCTGCTTATTGCTTCTCTTCCTTTCCGTGACCTAAATCTGGAGGATCCAAAGGTAGTTGACGGTAGGAAGAGAAGAATTAGAGCCACAGAAGGCAAGACAGCGAAGGCTCCTTCCAGGTCCCATGCTGCTGCTTGTCGCATGAAGCAAACCCCAGGATGAGAGAGAGAAGAGGCTTTTCAAAAATACAGTTTTGAGTTTTTACTGGCTATTTTGATAACTACACTTAAGAATTCTTATGATTAAAACTAACATTCTCTCATCTAAATGTGACCAAAAAATATGAAACCTAATTTAAAACTGATTCAAGGTATAGGATGGATCTAACTTGAAGAAGAATTTAAAGAACCAGGTACCTTGGTATTTGCTGTGTGTGTGCTGGGAGGGAGGATGTCTATATATCCACATGTTTGGAAAGGGGACAGAACTGTTTTTTGGGATTTTCTTCACTTGCATCTTATTGACTTCTGCTCTTTCAACACATAAATAATCTAATTTTTAAAAGCACATGTTGAGGGATGCCTGGGTGGCTCAGTTATTGAGCATCTGCCTTTGACTCAGGCCATGATCCTGGAGTTCCAGGATCTAGTCCCTCTTCTCTCTGAGAAGAGCCTGATTTCTACCTCTGCCTGTGTCTCTGCCTCTCTCTGTGTGTCTCTCATGAATAAATAAAAAAAAAAACCTTTAAAAGAAATAAAAATAAAATAAATAAAATAAAAAAATAAAATGTTGACTGCTTGGACTGTAGGGTTGCATCAGTAAGAGCTTCAAGACAATTTCTAGGAGTCCATGGGAGTGACCAAGGCAGTTTGAACTTTAGAGAAGGCAGGCCAAGACGGAGGGAAGTAAATTAATTCAGTGCATGTTTTAGAGGTGGTACCCAAAAGATTTTTGGGTACAGAGTCTTCACAGCAGCATGTCTTACCAACTCTGACACAGTTTCCCTTAGGGAGATATGCTAACCACTCACCCCCTTTTCCATATTTTTTTCAGTCATTTTAACATAGACACGAACTGCATATTTACCATTCTAATATACTTAATTCCTGTGGATCCTATACTTTGTCATACCCCTTTTCCAAAGTGATTCTTGTATGTGAATTTCTTATCATACATTCAAATAGTAATAGATAAGTTTTCTTTTGGATGGTTTTGAGAAACACTTTCTTAATATCTAAGAAAATCAGTTCATAGATGAACATGAACAGTGGAATAAAAAATTCTATATATATATATATATATCATATATTATATATATATTGCCTACATGCATTATCATACAGAGAAAATTATAAATGAATAAAATGCAAAAAGAAAAAAATCTTCATAATTTACTACAGTGCAGGTTACACGGAACAAAGTTATTTTTGAAGAAAATTGTTACCCAGAATTTAAAAAGCCCTTTTGTTTTCACAATGTTATTCTTAAAAACAGTATCTGAATATAAAACTATATTCCCAAAATCTATTATAAAAACAAAAACAAAAACCTGACCCATCAAAAAGCTGGGAAGTAAGATACAGGAAAACTTCCAACTCTGTTCTAAAATAACAAAACACCCAAATTATTTCTTTTAAATAATAGTCAACATCTTTGAATAATCTTTTTCATAGAATATGCAAAGCTGTTCAACATTTTATTTTTCATCTCAAGGACATGTGAGTTAACTGTTATGTATGATGTATCTTATAGGGATTTTGAGACTAGCATGACTTATGTTCATAATATTTGGATGGTTTGTATTTTTCTTGGACTTATCTACACATTTGTGTCAGTGGCAGTAAGGGAAAGGGTGAAAAAAGAATTTGATCCTCATTCTTTAATGTTTAAAGTTATAACCATTCTGGTTCTTTGCTTTCCTGTTGCAGGACAGAATGTCTATTTTTTTCATTGAGTGAACTAGGTGTATCTACAACTCTAACAATGTCAGCCTAATGTGAAGGGCATACACCTAACAGCAGCACCAGGGCACAGAGAACATGCTGCTGTTGACTGACAATGGCAAGAAGCTAACAAACCATCCTTTTGTCTAGACACTCTCTTCCTCCCAAACTTCAGAATAAACAAATTCAAGACGTGCAGCTGCACTGGCGCTACATACAGACAAGATGGTAAACACAATCAGACTTTCTCCCTGTCAGACTAGGCACAAATACCGAAAAACACGTTTCCTATGCAGTACATACCACATTTCATCTGCCAAAGGAAAGGCCCAAAGAACAATGTGCTCATGCCTCTGTGTGTTATGTGGACACATGCCACATATTTCTACAGGATTATATTCTCTCCCATTCATCATAGATGCACTCACCACTGTTACATTGTTTTAATTCACCAATATTAAACCAAGAGCCTGCTTAGAATCAAGATTACTTTTATATTTTTCTGACATCATTCCTTTTGGGATGAAAGAATAAGCAAATTGAATTGGACAGAACAAAATTCCACCTGTCTTTGTAAAATATATGTATTTTCTCTCCGTGTATAGATAGATAGATATTTATATAGATAGATACAGATAGATTATATATTATTGTATATATACACGTACATACACACATATAACAAATCTGGGAATATGGCAAACTGAAATATTATACTCTAATTTTTCATTCCATTGTTAATGTAAACATATTTACTTATACTTTTCAGCAGTATTGCCCACAATCTTAGGAAATACATCTTGCTGGTATAAGACTAACTAGGGATAAAAGCACATGGTCATTTTGCATAAGTGATTCCAAGTTCATTTTATTTTTTTAAAGACATTATTCACTTATTAGAGAGAGAGAAAGAATGAGTGGTGTGGAGGGGCAAAGGGAAAGAGAGAGAAGTAGACTCCCCACTGAGCAGAGCAGGGAGCCCAATGTGGGGCTTGATCCCAGGGATGCAGAGATCATGATCTGAGCTGAAGGCAGGTGCTTAACTAGCTGAGCCACCCAGATGCCTCAGTGGTTCCAATTTTAAACACAAATTTTATGAATGGAGGAATTTAATTTGAAGTGCACATACACACACCATAGAGGTTTCTAATATGTAATCTCTAGTATTTTATGTTTTATCACATATTTTATTAATATATTTAATATATTTTAAATATCGGATGTATACATTTGATTATTGAGATGATGCTTTTTGTTCCCCATGTCACATACTCTTCAAGCCACCTTGTAATTCAACTCTGCAGGAGCCGTGGACAATTCTGAGTGTGTGAACAGTACCTCATCACCAGCATGCTCTGTGGCTCCCTGCTTTTCTGCATTGGGGCCTTCTGGAAAGATAAAGCACATTCATCCTTCCAGTGGCTCCAACCCAAGAAGGCAGTGTGACAGATGAATTTAACACCTCGGAGGACAATTTTCAATTTTTGAGAGATGATGGAAGTCAGTATGGACGAGGCAGAAAAACATTTTGTATATTTCTCAGTAAGTTCCCACAGAGTCAAGCACTTGTGTGTTACTCATAAAGTGACTCTGACAACAAATCTTTCATTTGGCTTTTCTTCTTCCTTGTCTCACTCCCCCAATTCCCTCACCTACTTCTCTGATCAACTTTCAAGACAGTACACATTTACTCAATTCATCTAACTCTTTCCATTTGTGAATCCCAAACTAGGACAGTTATCAGTGACAGAATACGCTACACAGAGCAGGGTAAAATATACATCTCATAGTAATCCACTTAATTTTGTATCAGTAAATTGTGGTATGTATCACTAATGCATATTAGCCCTTTGAGACTCTTAAATAGCATTTGATAATCTTTTTTTTTTCGCATATCATCCATTTTATAGCACTTGAGAATCTAAAAAAATATATAGACCCTCTGCAGAGAAAATTTATCAGGAAGTCCCAAGAATATTCCATAAATATCAAATTGAGAACTTCTGCACTAAAACAACTTTATAATTTTTTCAATAAAATTTTAATTGTTTATTACTGTCTGCTACATTTTGCACTGTGTAGGCAAATTCCTGAACAAAATGTCAAGAACCACATTTTTTGGCAAACACTAATATAAAGATGACACTAAGTTGTCCTTTGTGGGGAAGGCCACAAAGATAGTCTCTCTTTCCCTATATCTTCCATATCCCCCATCTATTGGCAAAGTGAATACTCTCCCCCAAAGGCTAACACCTGAGAATCAGCACAGGAGGCCCCTCCCCCAGCCGATCAGCTAGACCGACAGGGAAAAAACAAATTATTGACCAAGCAGCACTGGAAAGTTCCAGGGGAAGTCAAGGGATTTACAGTATACAGAATCAGAGGATACTCCCCCTTGTTTTTTGTTTTTTGTTTTTTTATTTGTTTGCTTCCCCCCCCCCACTTTTTTTTAACTCTTTTCTTCTCTTCTCTCTTTTTTTTTCCTTTTTCTTTTATTCTTTCTCTTCTCTCTTTTTCTCCTTTTCCCAATACAACTTGTTTTTGGCCACTCTGCACTGAGCAATATGACTAGAAGGAAAAACTCACCTCAAAAGAAAGAATCAGAAACAGTCCTCTCTCCCACAGAGTTACAAAATTTGGATTACAATTCAATGTCAGAAAGCCAATTCAGAAGCACTATTATAAAGCAACTGGTGGCTCTAGAAAAAAGCATAAAGGACTCAAGAGACTTCATGACTGCAGAATTTAGATCCAATCAGGCAGAAATTAAAAATCAATTAAATGAGATGCAATCCAAACTAGACATCCTGACGATGAGGGTTAATGAGGTGGAAGAACGTGAGTGACATAGAAGACAAATTGATGGCAAAGAGGGAAACTGAGGAAAAAAAGAGACAAACAAAAGATCATGAGGATAGATTAAGAGAAATAAATGACAGCCTGAGGAAAAAAAAATCTACATTTAATTGGGGTTCCCATGGGCACCAAAAGGGACAGAGGTCCAGAATATGTATTTGAACAAACCATAGCTGAAAACTTTCCTAATCTGGGAAGGGAAACAGGCATTCAGATCCAGGAAATAGATCCCCCCCTAAAATCAATAAAAACCGTTCAACACCGCGACATTTAATAGTGAAGCTTGCAAATTCCAAAGATGAAGAGAAGATCCTTAAAGCAGCAAGAGACAAAAGATCCCTAACTTATATGGGGAGAAATATCAGATTAACAGCAGATCTCTCCACAGAGACCTGGCAGGCCAGAAAGGGCTGGCAGGATATATTCAGGGTCCTAAATGAGAAAAACATGCAGCCAAGAATACTTTATCCAGCAAGGCTCTCATTCAGAATAGAAGGAGAGATAAAGAGCTTCCAAGACAGGCAGGAACTGAAAGAATATATGACCTCCAAACCAGCTCTGCAAGAAATTTTAAGGGGGACTCTTAAAATTCCTCTTTAAGAGGAAGTCATATGGAGCAATCCACAAAAACAGTGACTGAATAGGTTTCATGATGACACTAAACTCATATCTTTCAATAGTAACTCTGAACGTGAATGGGCTTAATGACCCCATCAAAAGGCGCAGGGTTTCAGACTGGATAAAAAAAGCAGGACCCATCTATTTGCTGTCTACAAGAGACTCATTATAGACAGAAGGACACCTACAGCCTGAAAATAAAAGGTTGGAGAACCACGTACCACTCAAATGGTCCTCAAGAGAAAGCAGAGGTAGCCATCCTTATATCAGATAAACTAAAGTTTATCCCAAAGACTAGTGAGAGATGAAGAGGGACACTATATCATACTTAAAGGATCTATCCAACAAGAGAACTTAACAATCATCAATATATATGCCCCGAATGTGGGAGCTGCCAAATATATCAATCAATTAATAACCAAAGTTAAGACATACTTACATAGTAATACACTTATACTTGGTGACTTCAATGTAGCACTTCCTATACTCAATAGGTCTTCTAAGCACAACATCTCCAAAGAAACAAGAGCTTTAAATGATACACTGGACTAGATGGATTTCACAGATATCTACAGAACTTTACATCCAAACGCAACTGAATACATATTCTTCTCAAGTGCACATGGAACTTTCTCCAGAATAGACCACATACTGGGTCACAAATCAGGTCTTAACTTATACCAAAAGATTGGAATTGTCCCCTGCGTATTCTCAGACCATAATGCCTTGAAATTAGAACTAAATCACAAGAAGAAGTTTGGAAGGATTTCAAACACGTGGGGGCTGAGGACCATCCTGCTAAAAGATGAAAGGGTCAACCAAGAAATTAGGGAAGAATTAAAAAGATTCATGGAAACTAATGAGGATACAACCATTCAAAATCTTTGGGATGCAGCAAAAGCAGTCCTGAGGGGGAAATACATTGCAATACTAGCATCCACCCAAAAACTGGAAAGAACTCAAATACTAAAGCTAAACTTACACCTAAAGGAGCTAGAGAAAAAAACAGTAAATAGATGCTACACCAGCAGAAGAAGAGACTTAATAAAGATTCGAGCAGAACTCAATGAAATAGAGACCAGAAGAACTGTGGAACAGATCAACAGAACCACGAGTTGGATCTTTGAAAGAATTAATAAGATAGATAAACCATTAGCCAGCCTTATTAAAAAGAAGAGAGAGAAGACTCAAATTAATAAAATCATGAATGAGAAAGGAGAGATCACTACCAACACAAGGAAATACAAACAATATTAAAAACATATTATGAACAGCTATACGCCAATAAATTAGGCAATCTAGAAGAAATGGACGCACTTCTGGATAACCACAAACTACCAAAACTGGAGCAGGAAGAAATAGAAAACCTGAACAGGCCAATAACCAGGGAGGAAATTGAAGGAGTCATCAAAAACCTCCAAAGACACAAAAGTCCAGGGCCAGATGGCTTCCCAGGGGAATTCTATCAAATGTTTAAAGAAGAAATCATACCTATTCTACTAAAGCTGTTTGGAAAGATAGAAAGAGATGGAGTACCTCCAAACTCGTTCTATGAGGCCAGCATCACCTTAATTCCAAAACCAGACAAAGACCCCACCAAAAAGGAGAATTATACACCAATATCTCTGATGATCATGGATGCAAAAATTCTCAACAAGATACTAGCCAATAGGATACAACAATACATTAAGAAGATTATCCATCTTCATAACTATCTTTAAAAGATAGTTTGATACAGTATCTTCCAGGATTGCAATGCCCATCAGTGAGTAGAAAAGAGAGTTAATGAAAAGTGTGCCTACCTAGGCATTAAAGTTCTGAGTCAAAACTTTCTTTTTTTTCTTTTTTTCATTTTCCTTTCCTTTCCTTTTTTTTTTTTTTTCCAAATTCCTTTGTTAAGGTTGAGGAAAATAAAATAAGAGACTTCTGAACAAGGAGAATTCTGAACTGTCAAGGTATTGTTCTACAAAGAGCTTTTATTTTAACTATTACTAAAAAAGAACATCTTCCTCCTCAACCCTGCAGTTTGCTTATAACCAAGAATCATAAACCTAACTTCCGCTACCATATTTTAGTGAAAGAACAACATTGTTCTAAAAATTTTATTTGGTTCTTGGTAAAGACAAACACTATTTTCTCACAGTCAAAATGTGGAAATTCTAAAATATAATGGCTCTGTAACAGCCACAAGCCATTTGATGTGTCATCAAACTGAAATTGCAGAAATTAAGACACATGACAATGTTTGTCTTCCAAACATTCAGATTATACTGTTCCTAATATATTCCCATAAAATTCATATTGAGAACTTCTGGTCTCAATTATTTTTATAATTTTTTAAAATAGGAATGCCTGGGTGGCTCAGTGGTTGAGTGTCAGCTCAGGGCGTGATCCCAGGATCCACATCAGGCTTCCTGCATGGAGCCTGCTTCTCCTCCCTCTGCCTATCTAGGTCTCTGCCTCTCTCTATGTCTCTCATGAATAAATAAAGTCTTTAAAACAAAACCAAAATAATATTTTTTAAAATAAAATTTTAGTTGTGTATTCTTGTTTGCTTCATTGTATGCTGTGCAGACAAATCCTACATGGTGTAAAATAAAATGCATGCAGGAAACACTTGGTGTGAGAAGCAGAAGTATTTGGTGTGAGAGGTTTGGGATTGTACAGGCTGAAGTTGACTGTTATTCCGAACTGAACAACCTAAGATTGGTAAAATGTGCTACTGAGAAGAGTAGGGATCCTCCAGAGGTTTCCATCCATGTGAGTAGGATGAAAGATGTCCCAAAAGGGAAGGAAAATTAAAATGGCAGAAAATCATTTTGAAGTCAGGCAGATCTGAAGGTAAAAGAGGCAAGGTTAAGAACCTAGAGCTATAAGGACCTTCATAAAGCACGTTAAAAAGAAATTATCTTCCCAAATAATTATTTCCTTTAATTACATGAAATCCTTGATTAATGTCTGATGCAGCTGTAGAGCCAAATGTAAATTATTTTGATGAATAAAGAGATTAAATATTAGAAGGAAGCATGGTCTAAAATGAATCAAGGGATTAGCTTTCAGACAGAAGAATAGCCTGGGGATGCTTGGATGGCTCAGTGGTTGAGCGTCTGTCTTTGGCTCAGGACACGATCACGGGTCTGGAGATCGCATCCCACATTGGGCTCCCAGTGAGGAGCCTGCTTTTCCCTCTGTCTATGTTTCTGCCTCTCTCTCTCTGAATAAATACGTAAATAAAATTTTTTAAAAAAGAAGAATAGCCTGTGCCACATTTTTCTTTGCCTAATTCCTCTAGGGAGAGATCACCATCCTATGCACGGACATGCCCAGGGGTTTTAGACATGATAATCATTGATATATTGCTTATGAGCAACACATTAGTTTACACCTAGAGTCTTTTAATTGATGCAAAATATATTAACTTCACTTTTCATTCTTAACCTGAAGGAAACGTGGGAGAGTAAAAAGGGGAATAAAATTGATACTGTAGCATGCTTAATTAAAATGTGGTCCCTTGGAAATCCATCAGATTTGAAATCCAAGGTTGGAGTAAAGGTTTATGCAGAAAGCATGAGAAATAGCATGGCCCCGATGGGTTGTAAGTGTGGGGAAGCACAGGGAAGGCACAGACTTGTGTTTTCCAATTTTGCTTTAGGTTCCTCTAACCCTTTGATTTTTAAATTTGAGATTTTGTGCATTATTGAAGGAGTTTCCATCTTCAGATTGCCAACTTTTAATTTTGTCATATCAGGATGTTAAAATCATTCAACCAATCAGTTAAACAATTGAATTAAGTAAATACTTAATAGATACCATCATTTCATTAAAAATAAGATTTTTAACCATTGCCACATTGATATGTGTGTATACATACACTCAAAGTTAGTCTTTAAAATTTACCTTTAAGAATCATCATCCTCTTGTGTTCTGTATTTGTCACTGAGTAGATAAAAAGTATCATAGATCAACATCAGTCCTCAAACTGAAATTTAGAAATCATTGCACGAGCTGAAGTTCTTTCTCAAATTATGAATGTAAATCATCTTTGGCATTTCAGCTTCTAGACATGAGGGATTACAAAAACTTGAACTCAGGATAGGCCCTCCTCACTGAAGGAGAGTGAAGAGCGTGAACTCATGTTGCATTGAGTAGTTTGAAGATTTAAGTCAAGTTGCTTCAAAGTTTTAAGGTCAGCAGGTGAAAAACAACTTAGATAAGTTTGGAATAAGGAAAACTGCATATCACACTGTAAGTCCTTATTATGCAGGAATGAATAACAGTGAGGTGGGGAAGTACAGGTAGATATAGACTCAGAACAATTGACATTTTGAACACCAGCCAAAACTATTTTTCTTACAGAATTTTCTGTAAGAATTTTCTCTAAGCGCTCTGCAATTTTAAGAAATACTTTAATACATGTTCTTTCTATACTCATCTCTGAAGAGCTCATTTATCCATATATTTTAGCACATTTCTCTGATGCTTTTCTTTGGTTTCATGCCATGTGATTTCTGAAAAATAAAATCACCCAATAATGAGCTCATTTCATACATCTATAACTAAACTCTCTTCTATGAATAACAAATGGACCCTTCTTGTAGCAAATCTTGAACATAAGGGATATTGTTATGATAGGTTTCCTGTGGTTGTTTTATCCTCTGTACTCCATACATATCGTTTTTAAAGGATTCAAATTACTTTAAATAATAGAGGTATTGGCTGTTCATAAAGAAATCAAACACACTTAACTGCTATTTTCAAGTTTATTTTATTATTTTACAGCTCATATTTCTTTTTATCCAGAGTAACTCATGCCAAAAATTTCAAAAGCACTTTTGGCAGATATGTAAATACTTTGGGGAGCAAATATCCAATTAATAAATTTTGGCAGATAGTCTTTGGAGCAGCTTGAGAAAAGAAGGATATTTTAATATCCTTGACCAGTTCATTACTACTGACATAGTTCTGCCCACACATAGCAAACCCTCCAGGTTTTATTTCAGGGGAGTGGGACTCGGAAAATCAGGCCGCTACCAAAGCCTAAATGATCGGATAACATGAAAGTGGTTTTCTTTCTTTCAACCATCCTCCTTCTTTCTAAAAATAAATTAAATTAACTTTTTGTTCATTTACTTTCTTCTGTCTGAACATTGTTCTTATTTTTGGTTACATATTAGAGGATGAAAACTATTTCAGTTGCCGAGGTCTCACATCTGAGAGGCAGCCAAGGACAGGAACCCAACTGTTTGTTCTCAGAGTCCTTTCTCTTCCCAACCCTGCTCTTTGGTTTCATAAATCTGTTCAAAGCACAGACTGTTAGCTGCCTATGTGGTGACCTAATACAAACTATTTGTTTTTTAATTAAATGTATATCAATTACAGATCCAAAAAACCCTGTATTATTTAATCCACTAAACGCTACCTCTTCAACTTATTTCATTGCTTTGTAAATCATAAGCAGTGCTTTTCATTCACTAAATTTGAGTTCCTTCACAGATACAAATTATTGTAAGAAGTGAACTAAAAAGATAATAAAAAGAAGTTGAAGTCATAAAAAAAAAAAAAAGCCATTGCTTTTTTCAGGAAAAAAAAGCAATGGATAATACTTATAAGCTGAAACAAGATGACCCAGTCCAATTGTTTCCTCTCGTGGAGGAAATGATGAGACCTGGAACAATTCCTGAAACGGAAAAGCCAAGACCTCACCTTTTCAGTGAAAGGAGTTAATGCCAGAGCTCAATTTACAAAGAGAGCCTCCATTATTGAAAATAACTTTTTAAAATTCAGTCTCTTAAAAAGCATACAGAACTTCTGTCAGAGGTGGCCACTTTATGGAAAGCAACAGAATTTTAGTTTGCTATTTTTTGCCTTTCGCTGCATTAATAGCTTCTGAATGCTATATGCAGATGTCATTTTCCAATATTATGAGAACTAATTACTTTGAGTGTTCCTGGCTACCTCTAAGAGGAAGAGAGCATTGGACACTGTGAGAGTGAGTAGTGAGACTCTGCAGAAGCCCCATGTGCTTGTGTCTTCAGCAGACCATCAAATCTGAGCAGCCTTCCGGTCATCTGACTACTTCACTAAGACTACAGAAGCCCCTCCTCATTAAACCTTGATCCTTTAAACCATAATGAGTGTATGTGGGGACAGTGCACGGGCAAAACTCTTCTCTCTAGAATCCACTGTGGTAAGGGAATTTTGACTTGTTTCTGCCTAATTTACAACCACATCTAAAACATCACTTGTATATTTTAGGTTCTACTGCTCCATCCGTTGTAAGATGTTTCCTGAGGCTGTGGAAATGCATATATATACAACATGCACACACATGCGCATATACATCCATGCACGTCTCTATCACACACAGTATGTTTATAAAGTACATTTTTGTTTGTATGTGTTTATATACATAGCTATACACATTTCATCAGTCAAATAATTTCATGTTCTGAGATTGTAATCATTACTGAGTAAGGATCTTATTTAATCATTCTTAAGTTAAACAAATATTGAGGTCCTACTTTGTATCAGTCCCTTTTTTAAGCAGCTTTATTAAAGGCTCATTCACATTCCCTAAAATTCACCTATTTTAAGGGTAAAATTAAATTATTTCTAATAAGTTTACAGAGTGTGCCAAAATCATCACAGTCCAGTTTTTGAACATTTTCATCCCCCAAACATCTCTTCTGCCCATCTGTAGTCCACCTCCAGCCTTAGGCAACTTCTATCCAACTTGCTGTCTCTTTTTTGAACATTTTATATAAATGGAATTGTACATATGGTATCTTTTACACCTGGCTTCTTAGCATAATTTTTCTAGGTTGATCCATGTGGTAATAGGAATCAATAATGCACTCCTTTCTATTGCTAAATCGTATTCCACTTTATGAATATAGTATATTTTGTTTATATATTTACTAGCTGATTGACATTTGGGTTGGTTCCAACCTGGGGCTCTTACGGATGATGATGCTATGAACATTAATATACATGTCTTTATGTAGACATATGTTTTTATTTCACTTACATATATACCTAGGAATGAAATTGCTGGGTCATATGGTAAATTTAACATTTTAAGAAACTGTCAAACAATTTTCCAAAATCATTGTACCATTTTACATTCCCACCAGAAATGTATGAGAATTTCAATTTTACCACATCCCACCAACGCTTGCTTTTTACATCATCATGATTATAGCCATCCTACTTAGTGTGAAGCAGTACTTTGTGATTTCGAAATGCATTTCCCTAATGATTAATTTTGAAATGCAATTCCCTAATGTTGAGCATCTGTTCGTGTGCTTATTAGCCATTCATTTATCTTCTTTAGTTAAATGTCTATTCAAATCTCAGCCACTGTTTTACATTAAGGGATATAATACAGAATAAAATAAATGCCCCATCCTCACAAAACTCACATTCTAATAGTAGAGAAACAGACAACAAAAGGATATTACTAAGTCAAATGGTGTGGTGTTATGTGTTATGCAGAAAGGGAAAGCAATGTAATGTACATTAGAGCATCTCAGGTTGGGTGTGTGATAACTTAAATAAGATTTACATGGAAATTCTCAGTGATAAGTAAATTGCATAAGGACCCTGAAGAAAGTGAGGAATGGATCCATATATATTTATGGTGGATAGATGTGCTTGTTTTCCCATTTGCATTAAAACAGGTAGTATCATGAGCAACTATTTAACCTACAGATCAATATCACTTTCAATCCTCCTGCCAACTATACTGTTATTTAAAGGATCACTTGAGGGGTGACTGGCTGGCTCAGGTACTAGAGCATGAGACTCTTGATCTCCAGGTTGTGAGTTCATGCCCACATTAAGCATAAAGATTACTTTAAAAAAAAAAAAGATAACTTGAGCTATTGATAGAAATACCACCATTATTCTGAGCTTGGATTTTTAGTGCTCTTTAGAATCACTTCAGCAACCGCACGTAGCAAATTATTGTAATATTGATGTAATCTATATTACATTATTAATGAAGTGACTGAATTTTCTCAAGTTATTGCCGCCGTGTGTGCATTGCTTTTTAATTCTGTGTCATGGAAATATGATAGCTTACATTCCATTAGATAGTAATCCATTTCTTATACTATTAGAAAGTGATCTCTTCTCACTAAAACAGCTACAAACTACTCACATAATACCCACCACAGTGTCATGATGAAAGGGATCTTGGATAACCCAGAGGATGCATACATAGAGGTTCTATTTAGATATTAGAGCAGCACACCAATTTTGTTGTTTATTAAAAACATATCAGGTTTATTAAAAATCTATCAATTTTCAGGACATACTAAGGAACACATATTGTTCTGTGATAAAAGTTCAGAATTAGAATTACACTTAGAATAAGACATATGCCAAAAAATTCATGTAAGGTTAATAAGAAGACACTAGACACTCCAGCACTGCAGAAGCAACATGTGTCCTACATAGGAGACTAAACTCTGGGCCAAAGATCTACTCCATTATCTGCACCCAGAAAGGGTTAAGCAGTATTGGCAGTTTGGCATTTAATTCCTGACTTCAAATCATCTCTCTTCTACTTGCTGAGATTTTCGAGTTTGTTTTGTTGTTGTTGTTGTTTTATTATTCTTCGTTTTGAGACCGAGAATGCCTGTAGGGGATCCCTGGGTGGCGCAGCGTTTGGCGCCTGCCTTTGGCCCAGGGCGCGATTCTGGAGACCCGGGATCGAATCCCACGTCGGGCTCCCGGTGCATGGAGCCTGCTTCTCCCTCTGCCTGTGTCTCTGCCTCTCTCTCTCTCTCTCTCTCTGTGACTATCATGAATAAATAAATTTAAAAAAAGAAGAAGAAGAGAGTGCATTCCATGATGACTATGTGATGACTTGACCTCTTGGACAGATGCTGGCATCTGCCTCTAGTGTCAGGAGGAAACTTCCAGCATATGCCAACCCTCTGGTTCTTGTTTTCTTTTCCCTTGGGGCTCTCCAGATGGTTATCGGTGACTGAAAATGCCGCATGACCAGTGACTGAAAATGCCGCATGACACTTTGCTGCTCATTTTGGCCATTACTGTATACAACAAAAGGATCTGGTTAAAGTTAGTCATATGCATCCAGCCACTGCCCATGCAACAGTAATTTGGGATCAAAAGCATTACCCACACTGAGCATCATATTTTAAGGATAAGAAGGATGAGAATGGCAGAGAGATGGGAAGGATGTACAGTAAAGTCCTTAATTTTTAGTTAGTAAGAAAGGATTGAAGTAGACTAAAGTGGCAGTAATGTATGTCACAGACAAAAAAAAAAATTGGATAAAAATTCTGAAACCCATAGGCATTATACTGAATGTATACCATTGAAAAATATGGGCATGGTCCCTGGACTAATAAAGCTTATAACCCAGTATGTAAGACAAGCAATAAGGAATCCAGTAAAAGAAAGCATATTAATGCTAGCTGTATTACTTTCTCTGAAGGTAACAACTGAGTAATATAAAAAGTAGTAGTCAAGCCATCTAGATTAGACTATGGAATCAGAAAAATCCTGAGTCATGGACTGTCTAACGATGGGGCCTAACAGGTGAAGAGCTAGGCTGATTGTTCAATGCCGAAGGTACAAAAGTCCTCAGGAATAAAAGCATTTGAATTGTGCCACGAATGAAAAAAAAAAAAAAAAATTAGGCTGATGCAAGGGAAGCACATATAGAGAAAGCACATATAGAAAGCACGTATATAGTAGTATAATGAGTACTGGATCATGCACAAACGATTAACTAATGAGAAGCATTTGGGATTTCATTTTAAATTCAATCAGAAATAATTGGATACTTTTAAGCTAGGCTAACATAACCTTCTTTATCTTTAACCAAGATCATCCTAGTTGCTGGGTGAGGAGTTCATTAGACAGAGGCCCTTTGGAGTCTCACACAATACCTCAGAGGAGAGAGGACAATGATGTGGACTAGAGGGAAAGCAGAGAAAATGAAAATCAATTGAAGGATTTGCCTTCAATTTTTGCCTTGGAAGGGAACTCAACAATACCTGGGGATGAGCTGTGGGGTAAGAGACAGCAGAGAAAATGAAAATCAATTGAAGGATTTGCCTTCAATTTTTGCCTTGGAAGGGAACTCAACAATACCTGGGGATGAGCTGTGGGGTAAGAGACAGGCAATGGAAAGTAAAATTGCCAAGTTCTTGGTTCACGACGTTGATGCCAATTAATCCTGCAATGGGGGAAGTCTAAAAGAATCCCAGACTTGAAGGGGAGGGTCAATAGCACCAAGTGGGGTATCTGAATTTTGAAATGTCTTAGTCATTAAAACAGATAATGTCAGGTTTACCATTTAGATATAAAAATGGAAGTCAGAAGAAAAATCAGAGAGAAATGATAACAAAACTTTTCAAAAGTAGACTGTATTTTTAAGACGTAGGAATTGATACACTTCTTTTGAATAAGGGTATGTAATGAGTAAAGACTTGAAAATATCCAAAGATTTTAAAGGATGAAAAATGAGAGGAAATGGAAAAGAAAAATGAAAAAAAAAAACATTAAAGATACAGAAGAAAAAACAAAAATGGTGTCACATAAGGCACTAAAATGGAGAGTTTTCACAAAGAGAAGGACAGAGAGAACTTTCTAAATACTTGTGAAAGTTGAGAATACACACAGAGAATTAAAAACTCTACATTGGATTTAGCAATGTTGGACTTCACTCGTGTTTTAACAAGAATGCTTACAGTAGACTGAAGGGATCAAAGGCTAAATGAAGTGGGAAGTAGGGAAGCAGATGCAAATAACTTAAACAAAGAACTTTATGAGTTAAATGTGGTGGTAACTGGAAAGATATGATTAGAAAGCATTTCTCAAAAATGAGAGGCAGTGAGTCATTTTAAAATGCTGATGGAAATGACCCAGTAGAGAATAAGCAGATGAAAATCCAGAAGAAAAAACATATTTTGGTTAGAAGCGGTCTGGTATTTAATTGGGCCACACTAGACCTAAAATTGTTTCACTCAAATTGAATCTCCAGATTGGATCAAAAAGGGAGAAAGATAGTGGGACTGACAAAGTATGAACAGTAGTAGCCCATGATTTTAATAATGTCACATAATGGAAGTGCTTCAGAGTTTATTATTTTACTTAGTCCCATCTGATTACTAAAAAAATTAAAAATCCTTAAAACATACAAAGGTGACTGTGAGGTTTTTTGGTGTGAGAACCAGGGATGAACTATAACTGGGAAATACTGCCTGGCTCCTTAGAAGTATTGAAGGGAAAGAATCTTTCCCCCTGAGGGGGAAAGGTGGATGTGGCAAAGGATGCAGGTCAAGTCAAGGTCTTTAGAGAAGAACACTAAAGGGTTGGATGCTAAATCGGCCCAGGGCTGGATCCCTGCATCATGAGTGAGCATTCAGTCTGCCTCCCTTCCCCATACAACCTGGCAGTCTTTCTATCCTTATCCTGGGTTTCTACAATGTCTGTAATTCTCTGCTCCCATATAATAAAAAAAAAAAAGTATATAAAACTAAATTGTGAATTCAACATTTGCCTCCATTATTACAAAGTCTTCACCAAACTTTTTGAGATGTAACAAGTATAGGTTATGGTGTCTTTAGAGATTTTGCGGTTGTAGACACAAGAAAATTAAAGAGAATTTTGTGTTTTCAGAAATGGTTAAATTTGGAGCAATATCTTTGGAGAAACAAATTTGTCATAACAATATGTTCAAGGATGTAAAAATAGAGCTCCTTTTAAAATAATAATAAAACTATAATCAGTAATGAATGGTCTTGAATCACCTGCTGACTCAAGTGATGGATGGAGGTCTTGAGAATGGAAACCTCACCGAACACTTTTTCCCATGAGATTTCCAGTAGGCTTTGGTTTGTGCCTGGCTTGGAATTCCAGGACTAAAAAGCCTTTTCTGTGGTGGCTCCATTCTGTCTTTTTTGGATGCAGCCAATACCAGGAAATGGACTGAGATGAAGAAACACAGTGTATTTTTGTTGTTGTTTTGGTTTTGGTTTTGGTTTGTTTCGCCTCTGAAAAGCTACCATCAAAAAAAGGAAGGCCGCTCTGTCTCAGAAGAGAGTTTACAAAGGTTAAATGAATTTGTGTGCTCAAAATAGTTCTACGGTACTGAGTTTTTAAATTAAAAAAATAAAATGAAATACCATTTGCCCAGTAGCAGACTTATGAACCCACCAGAATTTGCAGTTGCCAAAACTCTGGAACCTTACACTAGATTTAGCTATGGGGAATATTTGACCTTTGGATTGCTATCTGTATATTAATGTGTAGATATAGGTACTACAGAAGTGTGAATGGAGTTCCCATAGGACCTGATTTAGGGTAATGAGACAGACTAGGAATACAGTTCTTCTCTGCATCAAGGAATTTAGAAACATCTTCTATTCACTACAATGTGTAATTCTGCTTATTCAAAATGAGGAGAAAATTGAGTTTACTTTCTGTGGTTTGAAGCCCTCCCACTTTGTTCTGGGACCCCATAAGCAGGAAACTAATAGCCTAAAAGTGTCTGTGGCACTCTTTGGACACCCAAGGAGAGTAAGTCTGCTTAGAAAGTGATATTAAAATTTCAATTACAAAGCCATTTTGCAAATAAGTCCTGAGTTTCTGTCCCCAAGCTACGTTAAAGAGGTCACAGTGTTGCTTTAGGTGTTGGGTTTGGGATAAGAGGTAAAATTTGAGGTCTTTTTGCTTTTGTTTTTTCAAGAAAAATAAGGTCAGCTTCTGGTTGTCTAACCACAATCAGTTTCATATTAAATTCCTTCCTGAACTTTCACCTTCTTACAGAGAGGTGCTCTGAAATGGTTTGAATCATATTCCATTTTGGAAAAAGTTGCACGTTTTGAATATTAATTTCTCTATATTCTCAACTTTGTTATTAATCTAGGTCTTTGCAGTCCAGTACACATTTTCCGATAGATATGCCAAATCAATATTTTATATGTTAGTAACATATTTTTTATCAATATTGTATCATACTGATTTTGATTTTAGCTTACTTTTTCTGTACTTTTAAATTTCCTAGTTTTACTAGGTAAAATTGTGGTATTTTAGTTAAACTAATGTGTGTACACACACACACACACATTCATACATAAAACTGAAATCCTGTCAAAAAATCTTTCCTTAACAAAATTTTGTCTTGACTTACCAAGATAAACCATTTAATATAAGCTCAGGTTGGAATGTACTTTAAGCAGGAATATGACTAGTTATATTAGCAAATTTTCTAACCATTTCACTTGCATTATTTGCATATGAGATCCTATTCTCAGCAAATCTTTTTTTCAAGCAAAATAAATATAAAATTTCATTTTCTTAAAAGATTTATTTATTTATTTTAGAGGGGGGAGGAGCAGAGGGAAAGGGAGAGAATCTCGAGCAGACTCCCAACAAAGCAGCAGAGCCCAAGGGAGGGCTCCATCTCATGACCCTGAGATCATGACCTAAGTCAAAATGAAGAGTTGGATGCTTAACTGACTGAACCACCAGGTGCCCCAATAAATCAAAAATTTTAAAGGTATGTTATGTGTATCAAAACAAGGTAGAGATTTTCTTTTAGAAAATGAGAGGGAAGAAGGAGATTGCAGTGTGATTAAGAGACTGTATGAGATTAAGTGCCAGTAAATCAATGTACCTAAAAAAAAAAATTCTTAGCAGAAAATAGAGATTGGACAAGATCGTGTTGCAGATCTATTCCAAGCCTGAACATTACCTTACTCTTAGCAAATATTGATTTCTTTGTTGTCTTGTTTTGTTTCTTTCTTTCTCTTGCATCATACATGTGTTTATTTAATTTTGCTTTTATGTATTCCTAACACGCTTGTATTGTTTGTGAACATATATTTTAATTTACATCAGTGGCAATATGATAGTTAGCTCTCCTTTATTATTTCATTCAATGCTGTGTCAGATTCAGCCTGTTTACATCTGATGTTCTGCTCTGAACCACTATACACATAGTATTTCATGATTTAAATTTGGTACATTATACATACTTATTTTTCCAATTATGAACACTCAAAGTTCCCCCAAACTCTTCACCTTCACAAGCATTTCTGCAGCCCCGAGCACTCTATAAACACGTGTGAAAATGTCTCGTAGATAAATACCTAGGAATGGAACATCTGGGCTAGGCATAGAGCAGATCAACAATTCGACATATTAATGCTATGATTTTCTCCAGAATTACTCAAGCCAGAAGGTACTCTCATTGGCTGTATATGAGTTTCTATTATCCCACATCCTCACCAACATTGGCATCAGTCAACTTTCTAATTTTGGACAATCGAGCAATATAAAGTGAAAGTCTTTATTTAAATTTCTGTTCCTCTCATTACCAATGGGTTTGAACACCATTTCATATTGAACACCACTTTATTGTATTACCTTTCGTAATTCTGTGAACCTATTTGGAGTTCACCATACCTATGGTGATATATTAATAAAATATCTTGCCAATAATTTTAAATTGAAATGATTTGCCATGATTAGTTTAGATACACAAATAAACTATTTCAATAATACTATTTCAGAGGATATTCTTTCTCTTATCCTTTATACTAGTTTTATGGTGAAAAATATTTTTGCTACAAACTCATCTTTCTCTAAGGATGCCTGCTAATTGCTCTCATAAGGTCATTCTGTAGAGGAGAAAGGCCCTAATCTATGCTGGGCACAGTGAGTTTAAACAGCCCAGAGGCGATGAGACATGGGCAGAGAGCCTTTGGACCCCTTAGACACTGAATTACCCATCATTGCTGCCACTGTCCACCAGACAACCCTACTGCTCAAGGATCAACTTCGAACCCTCAGAAGAAACAAGAATATATTCTAAAAGACAAGGGAATACATATGACTTATCACATTGCCTGTTGGACAGCAGGATCTGATTTTCTGTTATTATCATGGTAACACTGGCCTAGTAGCATGTGAATACTGGCCTGAAAGCCTGAGAATAATCACGGATTTCAATACATGAGAGACAGGTGATAATTACCCCAGGGCAACCTGGGAGAGTTCTACAGGAACATAGAAAGCTTTCTTTCTGCTCCTTCTGCTTATTGTCTTCCTGCTGCCTTCAATTTTTCTCTGCTCCACCTTCTAGCCATCACCTCTGAAAAATAAGTTTAAGATTACCTTTATTCTGTCCAGGTGCTTCTCAACAGCAAGAACTACACCTGACATTTTACATGGTGTTCCGATTTTCTACAGAGCACACTATTTCTTATATATTAACTCATTTTATTTTTACAGCAATCTCGGTGGTGGTTACACAGAGTATTAATCCTAGCTTTACAAACGAAGACACAGAAGCTTGAAAATGAACACAAGGTCATATATGGACATAAAAATTAGGCCTTTTGACCCCGCTGTTGTTTCAGCTATTATTATTGTGAATGATCTTATTATTTTTCTAGATATTAACCATTTCGTAATTAAAATATTATAGAAGTACACATAAGAATGTATTCAACATGTTAACCTATAAATTATTTTGATATACCTAATCTAATAGATATGAGCGGGAAAAGATACCTCTGAAGAATTGCCAGATATGCCCAAGTGATCGAGAGAGCAGAGGATGAATGAGAAAGTGGTAGAGACTGATGTTTCACACAACATTCATAATATTCACATAATCATTTACTAACACACACTTCATACCCAGCAATTACAGCCTGACCATAAATTTGAAATAAAAGGAGATTTTTGTCATGAATAACGTATGTATTCCCATACATATATGTATGCATTCTCATACTCAAATGAATTCCATATTTGGAATATGCATGTATCCCAAAAGTTACTGCATATTTTCCTAATGTGATAAAATTGTGACACATATTCTACTATGAAAACCATAGCTCCAAGATTTTCCTAAGATAGTATATAATCCTTTTAGGCTATGTGTATGTATTTCCATTATTTCTTGTTTCATTACATTTCAATGCACACTGCATTAGAATTATGTCTTAAAAATCACAGTCTCTAAAATGTTTTTTTCATATTTTTGTGTGCAAATTCAGCAGTAGAAATATTTTTGGTATTATTATAAAGAAAGAACAATCTGTGTAGATTTTGTATAAGTTTTCATAAAGTTCTATATACTTTTCTTTTCTCTCTCTCATTCCCTTTCCTTCCTTCTTCCTTTTTCTTTTATTTTCTTTCCTTCTCTGGCTATGTACATGTCTATTGATCTACATACCTATCTACTGCTTATATACTTCATATATAAATAAATGATTTTTGGCATCTAGGGTTAAAAGCCTATGCTAGTATTTAGTCCAAACCAAATGTGTTTGAGTGTGAGGAAAAAAAATATTACTATTCTTTTGGCATTGTTTTGATTACCGAAATTAATTCTTAAGACAAAGCTAGCTTCCCATGTTGAATTCTTATAACAAATTTATTACAGTACCAGAATTTAAGAAGGCAAAACACGGCTGTTTAAGATTATTCAAACTTGTCATAATTTTGACAAAGATACTCCTTTCAGGATGAAAATTCCCCTGCTGATTCTTGACCATGAGTATTACCAAAACTGAAGATTTTTGGAGTTCAGCTGTCTTTACGTTACCAGCGTGCAAACATGGAAAACATGATATTTAAGAAGTTTTAATTGTTCTCAGCTTTCTCAACTCCTTATGTTTTAATATACATTTGAACACTGGAAATGTCCTAGCAAGTCTTTAGTCATACTCTGTGTGGCTTTTCAGATACCAACAATATTGCATTAACTTGAGAAAAATTTGCTAATAGAGCTGGTATCTGCTAACAATTTCTGCAGATTTGACTCTGAGACACAATTATACCCTGATGTGTTTATAAATACCTAATGTTAGGATTGTCTTCTGAAGCATGCTTAAGTACGTTTTCCTAAACTATCTATATGATGATTACAACAATAAAAGTATGGCCCCACACATTGTAATTAAGTCTTCTAAATGATAGTTCACTGATTTTCTTCCATTTATCAGCTCAGCTAATATCGAACATTATAAAATTAAAATTAAAACTCTATTTCATGAGTTCTGTCTTGATTTGATTCTCAATTTCCGGTAGCATGATACTTTGATTAGTTTAAATGAACACGTGATCACTTTAGAACTAATTCTACCAGAGAAAAGAGATCAAGAGTGTGACTGTGCTTAGCTATATTGCTTGAGTGACCACCTTGGGTGACATTAAAAATTCTGTATAGGGCAGCCCAGGTGGCTCAGTGGTTTAGTGCTGCCTTCAGCCCAGGGCATGATCCTGGAGTCCTGGGATCGAGTCCCACATTGGGCTCCCTGCATGGAGCCTGCTTCTCTCTCTCTGCCTGTTTCTTTGCCTCTCTCTCTCTCTCTCTCTCTCCCCCACCCCCATCTCTCATGAGTAAATAAATAAAATATTTAAAAAAAAATAAAATAAAATAGGGTTTTCTTTCAGACACTTTGATTTTAAAAAGTAAAATATTTTGGGAACATCACAATATTAAAACATATATAGAAGTTCTTTTCTAGTTAAATCTGAGTTAAACCTTTATAGGAATAAAACCATCCTAAGGACTCTAAAAAGGACAAGTATATATCCTTTGGAGTATGGCTTCCATAAAATCTAATTACTTTTCCTATTTAGAAGGAATATGTATCAAACTTATGAAGCCTTCGGTCATTATCCATGATAGCATGCCAGGTAGTCACAGTTTATCACTGTCATGACAATTCAAAGGTACAACCATATACAGTGAAGAAATACCTAAGTAGGTTTGAATTTTAAATCCTAATTTTTAAAAAAAGCTATATTCATTTATTCATGAGAGACACAGAGAGAGAAGCAGAGACACAGGGAGAGGGAGAAGCAGGCTCCACCTGATGTGGGACTCAATCCCAGGACCTGGGATCACGACCTGAGCCAAAGGCCTATGCACATACAATCACTGAGCCACTCAGGTGCCTCCAAATCCTAATTTTTTAATTTTTTTATGTAAACTCCTATATTTGTCGGCGTGGATGTTTGTTTCACTATTCTGTCAAGAAATATACAACTCCTAACTATTTTAAGGTCATAAGAAATTTGTAAGTATAGACAATGATTTTGAGTCACAGCGTAGCAAGTATATTTTTATAATTATTTCTAAGACTTCTGATTTATTCTTTTAGTGTAATATCTGTAGAAAGAAAATAGGGTTTGATGATTTGGCAAATACAATGAAACATGTTTGTATATTTGGTATTCTCCATCATTATCCTCATTTTGAAATCTTTGACAAATTGAATGAATAGTACTTTTTAAAAAATTCCTGTTCAAAGCATTAGTGTGTATGTGTGTGTGTGTATACATGTGTAGTTGTGTAAATATATCTAGAGTAATTTTTTTAAAAATCATGACATGACAAAATCATTCAAAAAATGTGCACTCTTGGAATCTAAGACTGAAACAAAAGAACAGCTTCTTTTAAAAGTGACAGGAAACTTGAGAACATTTGGTAACAGCAACCTTGGAAACACTCATAGGAACACCTTACTCAATCAGATTTGGATCCAAAGGCCTCTGTAGTTCAGGTTTGGATTGGAATAGATTCCCCACAGATGAAGAAACATTAAAGTAATCCTTCACTGATTTTCACTCACTAGGCAACCACTTCCTAAATCTGACTGCAATACCCTTTGCTATGCCTCATTCTTTCCATGTTACTTTTGTGCAGGTTATGTATCAATCCTGCTGTAATAATACTACCTTTAAGTATTTTAAGGAGCCAAAGAATAAACATGCATTGATAGTTTTCTCAATATATCAGTGCCAAGAATCACCACTCCTGAGCAGGTAAGATATGGAAAATCAGAATAAAACTTTAGTGATACATTTAATTTGACTCTACACATATTAAACATCCAAAGTCTGGCCACGGTGGTAGGAATAGGAAATGGAAATCATAGTCCTTTTTTTCTCTAAAATGTTACAATACAGTGTGTGTACAACTATATAATTTTCTAATGTGATAAAATTGTGATAAATATTCTATCATGAAAGCCATAGATCCAAGATTTTTCTAAGATGGAATATACACCATATTTTCCATATTAGCTACCCCATCATTAGTTTTTGTACTTTCTATACCTTATATCCAATTTTTGTTTTAGAAGTATATTATTACATATCTCTACTGGAAACATAAAAGTGTGCTAAGGGTAATTTGAGAAAGAACATACTAAATCCTGCTGAGGGGCAACTGAAAACTACAAAAGCTCCTTGGAGGAAGTCAAGTTCACTGTTCAAAAGTCAGCCTATTTAAATAGAGATTGTTTTTCAGGTTTATGTTAGAGAATTTAAACCTCCAGCTACACACTCATAGCTTGATTGTTATTTATGACACTTATTTTTTTTAATAGAAGCAACAACCTAGTTGATGCCACTCAAGTTATGTTGAACTCATTTGGTATTTTTAAGGTATTTAGATTCTTCTAATATAAAAAAATCAATATTTCACTTAGAAAGCTGCACTTCTATCTTCATTAAAATCAAAGCATGTGGCAAAAGCAAACCCTCGTTTCTACTCAGCAAAAGTTGGCCAAAGCCCATTCCTTCCCATTTGCTCACCTGGTCCATACCACTAATTTCACATGGGCAGGATAGTCATAGGAGTTTTACCCCTGCATGAGAAATATGGGAAGAAGTGTTTGCCTCCTTCATTCAATAATAATATATGTTTTAATTCTACATTTTACATTATAATCCCATACTATATATAATTCTATATTATATATTAAAATTATATAATATAATTAATATAATCAATTAATTAGTTATAATTAATTTAGTTAATATAACATTATCTTGTGAAAAGAGTAAAACACTTCCCAGAACAAATAAAAGAGGTTGAAGACAGTCTTATCCAAATTGGTAAAGGATAGAGTTACTCACTTATTTGTAATTTCTGAATGTTTAAATTCTGTTTCTGATAATAACTGACCCTAAATAATTTAATGGAGATGGATAGAGTCTCTTTATAAACCCTAGAGAATCTAGTTAAAGAATATGCAAGTAGATGGGAAATAAATGTATAAATAATGTCTATTACAATCAAATAAGTCAGTATATTCATTAGAGAGTTTAATATGATTGGCCTAAATTTAAATTCCCATGATGGAAGCAGGAAGCAAACCCAATTATTTTCAGGTACCAGTATATCATTTGCTAGATGAAAGGCTCAAAATAATCCAAATGAGACAGAAGATTTTCAAAAACACTTAGAATTCATTTTATCTTAATCCCCATGATGTGAAGGCCGTTATGTTTAATCTATGGAGCCCCTATTTTGGATCCTTTTTTGCTTCTATTAACCATGGAGACTTAGTTTTTCTTCTAAACTCCATTCCCTCAATCACCAAAAGGGTTTTTATCCCTGCTTTTTGTGTTTTATTGCATCTTCCTGACAAAACTACCTTCCAGGAATTATACACTGGACTTCTCTCCCTTCTATTTTCCATGCTAGCTAGCCAAGGTTTAATTCCCATAACTAAGTGAGCAGTTTATGCCAGCACCCCAGGATCTGCCTAAACACTTTGTCTGTATTACGATGTACTTTCCCCAGGAACATGATTCTATTTTTAAAAAGTACCTTTTTCGGTGTATGATAGTGTTCTTATAATCTCCAAAAATGTATCTAATTTCCCAGGTAAAGCATATAAATTATAAATTGATAAATGAGTTATCAAGATGCTACTCATTAGTTCAAGAGAGCTCAAAACTCAAAGCACATATTTCTGATATTTTTCTATTAAAGGAAAAGTGTCTCAAATAATGTAGATTAAGACTCATACATTGGGATGCCTGGGTGGCTCAGCTGTTGAGCGTCTTGTCTTTGACTTAGGGCATGATCCTGGGGTCCCAGGGTGGAGTCCCACATCAGGCTCTTTGCATGGAGCCTGCTTCTCCCTCTGCCTGTGTCTCTGCCACTCTCTCTGTGTGTCTGTCATGAACAAATAAATAAAATCTAAAAGAAAAAAAAAGACTCATACAGTAATTATTTGCTTTAAAGGTATTTTTATCTTTTATTTCTTTAGAAAGTTCATATTAAAGTTAAATGTTTCAGCAAAAGAAATCTGAAGAGGATCTAGAGTAGCATCTCTTCAAACATGGTTCTTGCAAAGTATTTCTGAAAAATGTTAATCTCTGTTCAGCAAATATAGTTTTTGTACAAAAAGGAAAGAGCTCTGCCAACTACTACTCATCCTAAATAAAACTGATAAATCAGAGGTAGCCATTTTTCAATTCTTTAATTCAAATGAAAAGAAATGAAACTTTTATTACAGGTAAATATGTTAATTTGATTCTTTCCTATCCTTCCTAAAGTCTATCTGAACACACTGCTTAGTGAACCTGACTAATTTTGATATTTCAAATATAAGTCAAATATATTCCTTTAGCCTAAAGATTGAGGGGATTCAATAAGGAGAGAATATTTGATTAAAAAAAAAAACACGAGACCACCTCTACAATGCTTTCTGTTATAGTCTGAATCTAGAAAAGTACCCCATTATTGAGTTTTCTTATATAGTGGAATTATCTCCTCACTTTCTGAAGTTACAGCATTAGATCACTTGTGTATAAAGCCACAAAAGAGTACATTTGGTATTGAAACATGATGTATAATGTATACGGTTTCTTAAAAAAGGTGATATATTAAGTATATATTTGGAAAAAATAAGGAAGGATAAAATATGGGTTTTCTTCTTAGGAGAAACATATCTAATGTATATTTTCTACCTTTATTACATTGTGCAGTTTTTATTCGCACCATTATTCCATGATCCCAGCTAGGTATCTAAACACAAGGAAGGCAGACTGTTTTCACAGCTGCTCTTACAGTTATACCTATGCACTGGAGACCACACAGGGGGATCACAATTGCTCAACCATTAAAGCAATACCAAGACTCAAATGTATTTAATCGCCCTGCTTAGGGCAATTTCTGTGTACGTACACTCACCAGTATGGGAACATATCAGTAAGGAGATTTACTTTGAAGAACTGTATTTTGTACAACATGAAAGAGAGGAACAGTACATAGCAACATTATTAAATAGCTAAAGCCCCGTGTTCTAGAAAGAAAAAAGGTGATTGATCATGTCCGTTGTGCCCAAGAACATGCCCATGACATCTCAAACACACACTTAAGATAAGAAAAAATAAGTGTAAGTAGAAGCCAGAGTGTCATCATGGAATTTATATTCTGCTTGCCAAAGTAACTTCTCAGTACATTCAAGTGAATCACACCATTTCCTTGTTTATTATTCAGTTCAGATTGTCACATCCATTACACACACACACACACACACACACACACACCTCACAACTGAAACGTATCATCTGTCAATACAGCAAGGGAAACAAAAATCAAAAAATAAACAAAATACACAAATACAAATACACACCTCTCACAACTGAAATATATCATCTGTCAATACAGCAAGGGAAACAAAAATCAAAAAATAAACAAAATATTGAATCTAATATACATTGAGCATCACTAACGTCAATATCCATCTCCATGATCAATCGCATCTTCCACTCATACTTAGCCTTAGAACAAACATCCCCTATCTTCAAGAGGAGAATGAAAAGCCTTTAGGCATTTAAAAGTGTTAAGTGGCATGCTCTACTATTTTTTTTAACTTTTAACTTAAGAATATGAAGATATATATATTTCAAATGTAATGTGACTTCTTGAAGGCTGTCTTTAAAAATGGCTTTTAAGGGGCACCTGGGTGGCTCAGTGGTTGAGCATCTGCCTTTGGCTCAGTGGTGATCCCAGGGTCCTGGAATCGAGTTCCACAGCAGGTTCACCGCAGGGAGCCTGAGCCTGCTTCTCCCTCTGCCTAGGTCTCTGCCTCTCTCTATATATGTCTCTCATGAATAAATAAAATCTTTTTTTAAAAAATAAACAAAAATGGCTTTTAAGAAAATAAGAAATCAATTGATTCGTAGCTATGAAATATCAAAACACAAAAATTAACACTTTGATTTCTATTTCACTATTTCATTGAGGATTCAGGCTGGTTTACAGACTCATTTGATTCCACACAGAAATGAGGCCAAACCACTAAAGAGGAAAACTATCAACTCACTTTTTAATGCCAGACTGCTTCCCATAATCCCCAAGGAGGCATTATACAAAAAATGTGCAGCCAGACTCAGTTGCTTTTTTATTAAGGGCACAATGAACTCCTAGATCCTAGTCAACTACAACAATATAAAGTTTCTTTGTAAATCAGCTTTCCAGTATGGATCCCTCTCTTCTCACCTGAAGAATATAATTGTGTATATAGTTTACAAAGCCTGACAGACATGCTTATTTTTAATCAAAGTAACTGATATTTGTTACATTTTCACCCTTAAGTCTTTTAAATGGACCACCATATTTAATTTGAAAACCTACACTATGAAATATATAAAATTAAAGACAATTTAAAGATGAGAAAGTTGATTCAAAGAAAGCTTAGGTTCTTTCTAAAAGTCATATTGCTAGTAAAGCAGCAGAGTATGAATTTGAACTCAAACAGGCTGGCCTATGAGCCTATCGTCATAACTACAATGCTAATCTGCCTCTCTGATTAGTGTCCACCCTCTTAAAACCCTAACAAAAGATAATGCTAACTGTGGTCTACAAAGAAAGGCTATTTGATCCATATATATTTATCCTGAACATCAAAAGGATTCTGAATGTGCTCAGAGTTGTATAAAAAAAAAAAGTGAAATGTTCTGGCTTATGTCTGAAAATATAAATATAAAAGATTAGGATAACCAAAGGCTGGGAGCAACAGCTAAGTCTCTATCTGAATCTAGACGACTTGTGCAAAATCAAAAAGATATATACGTGAAAAAACGAAAAATAATAGGTAAAATTCAAACATTTTCCTAAAATAGGTTTATACAACGTTACTAACATTTTTCAGCCGAAACTATGTAATGGTAATATTTAGAATGACACATATAGTGAGTGCGATGTTTTATAATTTTTTAACTTCATTTACAAATATACCATCAGTGGAGCCTCACAGTTCTACATGGTGGGAAGATGGAGATAAGCCTTCTTACAAAGGTAAGAAAAGAAGTATGAAGACAGTCTATAGCTTACTTGGTAACATATTTTCAATCTTTTATCATGAGTTATTTTTACCTAAAAATACTTTTTGAAAATATAATCCTATGTAGTTTAAGAAAACATAAACATAAACTAGGAATAATAAGTAGCAGAGCTGCAGCCATGAACTTGATCCATTTCAGTTTGAATCTTCACAAATTTATTTTGGATTCTTCTACATCAGGAATACACAATATTTTCCCAAAGCCAACTTTCATCAATATTTACTTGTAACTTGATCTCCACCACCTCCTTTTACTTTTTTCATCTTTGTCTAATACAGTTAGATTCATTCCAACAAAAATCAACTTTATACAAAGACGTCTATCCTTAGACTTGCAAACATCAGAATATTTGTTGGTCCGAAAGAAAATATCTGCAAGTTTGAATTTTTCACATTTCACTTGGATATTTAGCATCATACAGGCATAGCTGTATTCCAGAGGCATGACAATAATTTTTATTTTAAATATTTTTGTGCCAATTTTTCAATTCTTAAGGAGCCTTTTTTAACTAAGACCATTTTCTTCCTTTTGGCTAATTTCAAAGAAGGGTTGTATTTTTACCAACCGAAAGCAGATTGTAATTGCAGAAGTGTTTTTTGTTTATTTTAGATCTATCAAGATTTCCTTGTGGGTGTCATGCAAGTAAAAAGTGTGCAGAATTAACACCTTTTCTTGTAGTTGAGATTTTTTTGAGATAAAATTTACCTACGGTGAAAAACAGAGAAATTAAATGTGCATTTCCATGAATTTTGAGAAATCTATATACCAAAATGACCAAACTACTGTTTGAGATACAGAACAATTGCATCACACCAGAAAATTTGTTTTACCCATTGTTAACCTCCATCGCCTACTGACAAACACAATTCTGATTTCTACCACCATATATTTCTGACATCATATAGTATTCCTGAACTTAAGATAATTGATTCTTTTCAAATTAATGTTGAGTATGGTATAAAGTAGGAGAAGAGTGTTGTTTTTTCTCATTCATTTTTCCAGTTTTGTAAGACCCATATGTTAAAAAAGACTTTCCTTTTATATTTTGGATATTAGCCCCTTACTGGACATATCATTTGCAAATATCTTCTCCCATTCAGTAGGTTGCCTTTTTGTTTTGCTCTGCAAAAGCTTTTAATTTTGATGTAGTCCCAATCACTTATTTTTGCTTCTGTTTCCCTTGCCTTAGGAGATAGATCTAGAAGAATGCTGCTCCGCCAATATCTGAGAAATAACTGCCCCTGTTCTTTTCTAGGAGGTTTATGGTTTCAGATCTCATGTTTAGGTCTTTAATCCATTTTGACTTATTTTTATGCACAATAATAAGTGATCCGGTTTCATTCTTTCATATGTAGCTGTCCAATTTTCCCACTACCATTTGTTGAAGAGACTCTTTTCCCCCATTGTATATTCCTGCCTCCTCTGTTATAGTTTAATTGATCATTTCATTGTGGGTTTATTTCTGAGGTCTATATTTTGTTCCACTGTCATATGTATCTATTTTTGTGCCAGGGTTTATTTCTGGGGTCTATATTTTGTTCCACTGTCATATGTGTCTATTTTTGTGCCAGTACCATACTGTTTTGATTACCATAACATTGTAGTATATGTTAAAATCTGGAATCGTGACACTTCCAGCTTTTGTTCTTCATTCTTAAGACTGCTTTGGCTATTTGGGGTCTTTTTTGGTTCCATATAGACTTTAGTATTATTTATTATAGTTTTGTGAAAACTGCTGTTGACATTTTGACAGGGATTGTAGTAAATCTTTAGATTGCTTTGGGCAATATGGGTATTTTAAATTAAAATGGAAATACCATATGATTCAATAATTCCACTACTGGGTATTTACCCAGATTTGAAAAGCTACATGTACCTTATTGTATCATTACAATAGCTATGATATAAAAGTAACCATCAATGGATGAATGGATAAGGAAGACTGGCATACATATATATTATATATATGCAATGGAATATTACAGTCATAAAAAGGATGAGTCCTTGCCATTTGTGACAACATGGATGGACCTAGAGGGCATTATGCTACATGAAATAAGTCAGACTAAGAAAAATAAATACTGTATGATTTTACTCAAATGTGGAATCTAAAAAAAAAAAGAAACAAAAAATAAAAACAAAAATATACCCCCAAAAAAAATAAACGAAAAGCAGAATCAGACCATAAATACAGAGAATGGGTGGTTGTGAGATGGGAGGGAATAGGGGAATGGCAAAATGTGTAAAGGACAGTGGGAGAAATAGGTTTCCAGTAGAGAATGAATACGTCATACGAATAAAAGGAATATAGTCAATGATATTGTAATAGTGACGTATTGTGACAGACGGTAACTGCACTGTGGTAAACATACCTAAGTCATCAACTTGTCAAATCATTATGTTGTACCCCTGAAACTGATGTAACATTATGTGTCAACTATATTTTTTTAAAAAAAGGCTTTCTTTCTTTATAGAACTGACTTTGTGCCTAGGCTAAAAATTGACCGTATAAGGATACACTTAAGAATTCTCTATTAGTTTTACTCAACTATTTGTCTACTCTTATGCCAAAAGTACACTCTTCTCATCGTTATAACTTTGTAGTAACTCTTGAAATCATGTAGTGCAATTCTTTAAACCTTGTTCTTATATTTTATGATTATTTGATTATTGTAGACATTATGAATTGAGTTCTTTTAGAATAATTAGCTTGAAATTTTCTATTGAAAAGTCTGTTGGAACTTTGATTGCAGTGACTCGAATTTCCACATCAGCTGAAAGACAATTAAGTTATTAATAATAAGGAATCTTCTAATTCATGTAATTAGTATTTACTTATGTCATCTTTAATTTATCTTACCAATTTTCTTTTTATTTTCAGTGTACAGGTCTTACATATATTTCCTAAACTTTACTTAACTATTTCATATATATACTGATGTACTTTAAAATAGTAATTAAATCACTTCAATCTCCATATGTTCTTTTCTATACTATAGAACTAAAGGTAACTTTTCTTTCTTTACTTTTTATCCTATGATTTTAACAAGTTTAGTTATTCTGTATTGGGGGAAGTAGGAAGCAGGAGGCAGGAATTTACTTAAAATATTCTTATGTAAAAAAAAATATTCTTATGCAACAAATCACATGCTTTTTCTTCACATGCTCTATCTATAAGAAGGTGCTAATTTTTCATTCTAAACTTTATGTCTTTATTTTTCCTTGCTTTATTAACTTGTATACAACTTTGAGTACATTTAATAAATGGCAAAACAGACTTTTTTCAGTGAAAGCATTCAATGCTTCTGATAATGTTACTGTTGTTTTTTTTTTTTTTTAAGATTTTATTTATTTGTTCATGAGAGACAGAGAGAGAGAGAGAGACAGGCAGAGGGAGACGCAGGCTCCATGCAGGGAGCCCGACATGGGTCTCGATCCCAGGACCCCAGGATCACACCCAGGCCGAAGGTAGACAGCAAACCGCTGAGCCACCCAGGGATCCTGCTGTTGGTCTTACAGATGTATTTCATCACACTGAGGACATGACCTCTATTTCCAATTTGTTGAGAATGGTTATCAAGAATGTATGGTGAATGCTGTCAAATGCTTTTATCTGTATCTGTTGAAAAGGTAACTTTTTGTTATTTATATATTTACACTGAAATGTTTTTGAATGGAAAACTAGCCATGTGTTCCTGAATAAATTCAAATTGGTTATGATAAAAATCCTACAATTTTATCAAGAATGTCTGTTTCCATAGTTATTTAAGATGTTGTCACCTTCAGGACATCATGTAAGTTCATGTTTTTCATTTTATCTGTTACATGAGATATGTATGCATATATATATGTGTGTGTGTGTATGTATTTTTGTTTGTTTTTTATTTTCTAGTCAGTTTTAATAGTTTCTTAGTCTAATTCTAAGATTAAAACTAGAGCAATTTATTTTTTCAAAATATGGGTTGGTATTTAATAGTCACAGAGTCACAGAGCATAATGAATACCTAAGCCAGATGTAAAGCAGATTCAGGGCTTTTCAGGATGGAGTGAGGAAGACAATAGTTGAACCTTAGCCAAAGAAAGGATTTCACGTTCTACCTGAATCTTGACAACAGTGGAGAAAAAAGAGAATGTGGACAAATTAGGTGACAGCGCCTATAGGTCCCCAAATATCTTTGAATCAACCTTTACCATCTACTCCCAGGAGAAAAACAGTTCCTAGCCAACAGGTCCCAGAACATGCATCAGTAATGGCCTAAATCAAGATGTGTCTTTTACTACTGTGGAAAAAGGCCATCACCTCTCCTGGCTCTTTTCAAGAGGAAAGTGAATTTGAGATTCTGAAATCTGGTCCCAAGGACATTAACCAAGAACTTAGGTCATATCTTCAAAGGTGCCAGGCTGAAAAAGATTTGGATGCCTCCAGGCAAACTGTGACTCACCAGTCTTTTTATAAATATACAGCTAAAACCTATCACACATTCACATTTCAATGTTACTTAAATTCAAACAACTGCATTAATGTTAAGTTGTACTTGCCAGTTTCATATCTATGATGTGAGGATTTTACTCTAGTGTACACTCCAGTGAACAATGAAGAACAGTTTCATACCAAAGCAGATTTTTGGTATTGCTGTAATTTGCTTATTTAGCCAATGCCCCAGATGAGGAAATTAAAACTGTCCCAGACAATACAGACCTGAGCACACAGGTTTTCTGTTACTTGCATCTGAATGAATGTTGATAAATTCACTTTGTTACTGTAACTAATTGCTTTAGTGGAACAGGGGTGCTCACAATGAATAGGCAACATTACACCCCTACAGCCATAAACCTGGGGAGCTAGTCACAGCTGAGGGCTCAGTGTGAATACACCAAGGTGAATACCACTTGTGTAAAACTTTCTGCAGCAGGATAACCATTCTTTAGTCCAGATTCTCTGCTTTGCCTACACTGTTTAACTTTTACTTTAAGAAGTAAACACATCTCCAGTAGGAAATTATTTGCAACTACTTTTTATCTTTTCTGAATATTTACAGAAAGAGCAAGGCATTTTCTTCTATCTTCCTCACACCTACACACATACTTGTTCTTGACCTTCATCTGAACTGGTAAAATAACAAGAATTTTGTGATACTCTCAAAATACAGGGCCTCATTAATTTTTTTTGGTATTTCATTCAGGCTGCAAGCTGTCATTATTGCACCTGTTAGAATATCTTACACACATAGTAGTAGATTTTGACATTTTGAAGATAGCTGCTGTCAATAAAAATTATAGATATTTATTTTAAGTAGTATGGCTGGAAACCATCCAACAGATCTTGGAGAGAAGTAGATTAGAATGAAGGCAAAGCATAGAAAAAATATTCCTTTTCCATATGGTGCCAGAAGCCTAAAAAAAAAACAAAAAAAAAACCTTAGTACATACATATTAAGCTTTATTAAGTAATAAATTAAAATTAATCTATACAAAATATTTATAATGACATACATTAATTTTAAAACAGTATACTAAAATGTTTTTCATTACTTTATCTCTGTTATAGGTAATATTTCTGATATGAAATTAGCTATAATTCATTGAATACTGGCAACTGTCTTCCCTAACCCCTACAAGGCCTGAATACGATTACCTGTCTCAGTATTTGTTGGTGTGGTAGAGGAATACATCATCATTTTGATTTTCTTAACTTTAATTAGGTTTGAGATTAATCATCTTGTATATATTTACTGCCATTTGTTTATTTTTTCTCCTTCTGTGAACTAAACTAGGAACATTTTGGCCCAATTTTTATTGCATTTTTTATATTATTACTGATTCACGGTAAGTCTTTATAAATTAAAGGAACTAGTTCACCTTTTGCTATACTAGGCTCAGGTACTGTTTTTGTATTTGGCTAAGCTTTGTCAATTTCATTGATCTTTCCAAAGAATCACTTTTGGTTTTTGTTAATTGTCTATATTCCCTTCCTATTTTAAGTTCCAATGATTTGTAATCTTTATTACTTCCTTTCTTATGCTTGTTTTAGGTTTTTTCTAACTCTAAGTCCTAAGGTGGAAGCTTTGGTTACTGATTTTAGAGCTTTTTAGAGCTTTCTTATTTTCTTATATATGTATCTAAATTTTCCTCTAAATACTATTTCCACTAGATCCCACAAATTTTGAAAAGTTATCTTCTCAATTACCTGCTTCCTCCTCATGTTTCTAATTCATCTGGACAGGAGTTTTTAATTATCCATATTTCTCAATTTACTAGGAGTATGAATGACCATCCTTATTTTCAAGCTGAAGTTTAAAATAAAATAATTTGTCATCATAATTAGACATATACAGAACTATTTACATAGAAATGTCACTGGTTTCCTGCTCAGCAGGGAGTCTACTTCTCCCTCTCCCTCTGCCCCTCCCACCCACTCGTTATTTCTTTCTCTCTCTCTCAAGTAAATTAATTAAATAAAATCTTAAAAAAAGAAATGTCACTAAAAATATTTCTGTAATTTCTAAATTGGTCTTTTTAGAAAATCAGTTAAAATGTCAATGTTTCCAAAAACCTTTGTACCTTCAATGAAATATTATTTAAGAATAAATTTTTCTAAAGTAAATTATTTTACCATATGGAACTTCATGATCTCAGGGTCCTGGGATGGAGCTCGGGCTCCCTGCTGAGGGAGGAGCCTTCTTCTCCCTCTCCTCCCTGCTTGTGCTCTCTCTAGCTATTTCTGTCTCTTTCTCTCAAATAAATAAATAAAATATTTTAAAAAAAAAATCTAAAAAAAAAAAAAATAAATAAAAAATAAAAATAAAAATAAAAAAAAAATCTGATCAGTAATGGAATTCAGGCTTAACAAAAGAACACAAATTGCTAGAGAAATAAAGAATAAAGATGAAAATTCAGATCACAGTAATTTTAACAGGAAAATAAGGATTAGAGTTTGGGAGTTTTCTCTCTACCTTGTACACTTCCAAACTGACTTTACAAATTCAGCTAAGGGTTTATTCAAAAAGTGAAATGATTTTAGAAAAAAAAAAGTTCTGTCAGCATAGGACACATTTGCAGAGAATGCCTTGAACTGGATAAGATCAACTAATAGAACTAAAATGAAAGAAAGCAATGTTACTTAGGAAATGGAGATATAAAGGTAGCCACATCCATCTAGCACCACTTGTGAGAAGTAGCTACCATAACAGTGTAATATGTACCAAGTTGGCAAAGTATACCTCAAGTTAATAGGAAGTTCCACTATTGGAAATCTTTGTATATTATGTTGAATTTAAGCAGGGTTATTTTTGTAGATTTTTCTAAGAATTCTTATAAGACAGGTGTATAATAGGGCTCCCGGTGCATGGAGCCTGCTTCTCCCTCTGCCTGTGTCTCTGCCTCTCTCTCTCTCTCTGTGACTATCGTAAATAAAAAAAAAAAAAAATTAAGACAGGTGTATAGCTAGAGACATGGCAGGTGTTTAGAGAACTGAAGAATAACTTTCCAAAGACCTATGTTATCAGTGTGCTACAGACATCATGTTAAGTGTGAAAGGATAGGTCATGGGATTTTAAGGGCCAGCTTCCTAATCTGTACTCAGCTTCCAGGAAAATAATGTCCAGGATAAAGATTTGGGGACAAGAAACAAATTCTTAGAAACATCTTTAATTTTGATGTTTAATTTTGATGTTAACCCATTCAGAAATAATTTTATGCCTTTCACCAAACAGATTTAACCATAAACAACATTATGTTTTACCAATATGTCTTCTGTCACAGTACCGGGCTCTTTCCCTAAGTAGCAAAATAAGCCAGATCCTGAAAAAGGGAGTCTCGAGAAAACCCAAAAGGCTTTAACTGAGTTTATGTTTAGTGCAGAAATTTTCAATTTTAGAGGCAACACATATGGAAGAAACTTTCTCAAAATGCTTCCACGTTAACTCCAAGACCCACACTTAAATCCTTTAGGCAACTGAGTGGAAAATTAGAGAACACAACAATTTCAAACTCAAGTTAAAGAATAGTATCCAATCAAAACTTATATCAAATGGCTTCATAATTAAGGAGATTCTAGCTCTATTATTTTCTATTTGATAACAGGTTTGAAAAAAATTGTTCCAATTTAAAGATAAGTGACAAAAAGAAAAACTAATCCAAATCAAGGCAAAAATTCTTCATCAAGAATTTAGAAAGAAATAGGATAAATGACATATTTAGATCCCTTTTTGGTGAAAAATAGTATGTGTTCCAGAGAACAAATTAAAATTTTACAAATTGTTTTTAAATGTCAAATAGGCTAATTGTGGAGGATGAGAAAAATCAAGGCCATTCCACCTCAAGTTTAGCATTAGCACAAGTACAGCCATCTTAGGCCCCTGTGAATAAGAGCTGAATTTTACAGGAAAAACTGCAGAACGTGGCAGGGAATCCCATATCAGGAAGACAATAGAGCCCATGCCCATGGTAGAAAGTCCCATATTAGAATGAGAACAGAGTTCAATGCCCTTGAAAGCCCCATATCAGAATGTAAAACAGAACTTGAGAAATTCCTCCATCCCTTCTGGAGGTCCCCTAGACCAGCCCATAAAAAACCCAGCTGCAACCCACTTCAGGGTCCAAGTCCCTGCTCTGCTGTGTCCAGTATACTTGGCCCAAGCTAGCTTGCAAATAAACCCTCGTGCGCTTGCATCGGTGTCGGCTCCTTAGTGGTTTCTCGGATTCGCAATCTTGGGTACAACATTATAAGACCCCAAAAATAAGATTAAATGAGTCTGTCAGAGTAATGTAAATGAATTAAAAGGGAAAATCTAATAAGAACATCTGATGGGTAAAGCACCTGCCTTCAACTCAGGTCATGATCCTGGGGTCCTGGGGCATGGGGGCTCCCTGCTCAGGGAGGAGCCTCTTCTCCCTCTCCTCCCTGCTTGTGCTCTCTCTAGCTACCTCTGTCTCTCTCTCTCTTAAAAAAAATCTTTTAAAAAAATCTGATCAGTGATAGAATTCAGGCTACAAAGGAACATGAATTGCTAGAGAAATAGAGAAAGAATAAAGATGAAAATTAGAAATGAATGGCACTATAGGTAATAGCATAAGTTGGTAAGGATGGCTGTGTATAGCTATTCTTTACAGTGCTACTTAAAATAGTGAAAAGTTGTAAATATCAGTTAGTAATTTATTAAATAAATTACAATACAGCCATGAACTAGAGCATAACGTAGGCATATTTATGATGAATACCAATACCTGTTTATGGACATAAGCACAAAAATAGCTTTAAATAAAAAAGATTTGCAAAGCAGCATCTCTGGAAAAATAATATTTCCTAAAATATGTATAAAGTACAGAGATATCTAGAATAATGGTTACCCCATCTCCTTCTGTATGATTTTCATATTGCTTTCATTTTCTATAATGCACACATATGCTTTTTATGATCAAAACATTTCATTTAAAGAAACTCTAAACACGTTGGAGATGGGACTTGATGATTTAGCTAAGATAATTACACAGAAATTTTATTTCACAATATAAAATATGTGGCTTTTTAAATCTAATCTTGTGAGATTCTATTAAATAGTAAATATTAAGAAGGAACTGCAAGGAACTATGACGTAACATCGTGTTTCAGATGCTTAGTCTTACTGTGATTACAATGTGATTACAATTACATCTACATGTTGATGGAAAAGTCTCCCAAAATGCTTTCCCAAAATCTGAAATGATGAAAGAAGGGCAACGATATAGAACCAATAGAAAACATTTGAATAGTGACAAAACAATGACTCAGGTTGCAAAAATTAATGAGATAATATTTTAGAAGACAAAAAAAATACATGACCTGAGAGACCATTGTTTTGGCTTTGTAATTAATTTTACAGAAAGCTCATCCCTGCCTATGACTTTCCTCTATCTTTTTGGGAAGAAAAAAAAGACACAAATTACCTGAAGACCTTTTCAGGACATTAAGATCTAGTATATCTGCTGAGGTTGGTATTCTTATCTCTTATAGTTTAGCAATTTATACCCATCAAAGCACAGTATTAAAATAGAGTCAAACTGGAGCATAATTAAAAAGCTGAAATCTATTTTAATTTTATCACATGCCCACTGGGAGAATTAAAATGATGATTCCAAGTAACAAAAGCAAGAAAATTTCCAGTATTATTCAAGAGTGAGAAACCAAACAGACAAGAATCTTCTAGTTATTGAAGAAGTCAATTTACTGTGAGATAAGATGATTCATCTGACCTCAACACAGTATAGTTGAAATATCACTCAAAATTATTCTTTTGTTATACACTAACATCTCAATAAAATATGCTGAGTAATAGAAAGAATGTATACAGTCACCTGGCCAAGAGGTAGGCCTAGAGGACCTTAAAAATGATAAGTTTTTCACTTATATTTTCAGTAATTTCTTAGTTGATTGAATACCTCTCAAAGGACAACCTTTTTAAATGTTTTGTAACTTGGTGAGGAAGAAGTGTATGGCTGTTAACCACAGAAACCACCACCAACAAGTTGTCAGGATCAAGAAAATGTGGCCCACCCATAATAACTTCATAATGACTCATAGCATTGCAGTCCAACCAGATCCTGATATTCCATCTGGACCAACTGTATGAATGTAAAGGTGTATATTCACAGATCTGGACCAACAACATAAGTAAGCGAAAGAATTCAAAGTCAAATGGGATGTACATTTTCCCTCTAATTTATAGCCTCCTTATATAAGAGGGCAAAAAGAAAGGTGGAAGCAAGTGGTTGGGTTGAATTGGTTTAGTGAGTGTGAAGGTGGCCTCTCACAGAGCAGGGGGTCGGCCAGTAGTCTGGAATCTATGCTGTAACTGTAAAGCAGCCTTTTCACTGTGCCTCAGGGGTCACTTTATAGGTGTTCTATAAACATTTTATAGCTATTCTCTGGCTGTTCCTTTTTTATAACTGCCCATCTTATCCCTCCTGGAGACGCTGACCCAGCAGGGGGTGAGGTAATGACCAGTTATGGAGATCAGAATGGATTGCTTTCTTCACCCATTCACATTTCACCTACTATTTAATGACCACCCAACTATTTTCAGCACAACAAAGAGAAATCAGCCGGAGTAGCTCTGAGAGGAGAAACTAAAGGAGCTTTAGACCTGAAGGTTTCCCCATTGCCACTCACTGAATGAATGGTCCATCCCACTGTGCTTCCTTCAATACAGGCAGGTTTGTATTTAATCTAGAAAAAAATGCAAGGGAATCTGATATGGGAAGAACCATGGGAAGGTACAAAAAAGACTTGGTAGGGCTCTCTCCTTTGTCATTCTGGTAGATAAGTAAAACTCTTTGTGGAGTGCTCACAGTATAGTTAAGAAAAAATCAGCACCCAAAGTGCAATTCTGAGATTATGTGTCTAATCAATCTGTATTACAGAGGGTAAAATAACATTTAAACCTATGACTTCTCTTAAAATACCAGAGAATGTTTAGTTTCTTTCAAATCTAGCCCTGATCCACTAAAAAATGCAGGAAATACTATGGATAAAATGCACAACAAAAAGCAATATTTTGGTTATTGTGATGATTAGTCTTATGTGTCAACTTGAATAGATTATAGTACCCAGTTATTTAATCAGACATTTATCTAGGTATTGCTGTAAAGGTATTCTGAAGAGATAATTAACATCTATAGTCAAGGAGATTACCCTTGATAATTTGGATGGGCTTCATTCATTCAGATAAAGGCCTGAAAAGCAAAAATTAGGTTTTCTAAAGAAGAAATTCTACCTCAAGACTTCAGCATAAAATTCCCCTGAGTTTCCAGCCTTTTAGGCTGCCTGATAGGTTTCAGATTTATCAACCCCCACAACTGCATGAGTCAATTTCTAAAACCAAATCTCTCTCCCTCTATCTCTCCCACCCTCATTCCTCCATATCTAATTCTGTTGTTGTTGTTGTTGTTTTTCTTAAGAAGCCTGACTGATCTAGCTATTAAATTTTAAATTTATCAAAAATATATATAAATTTCCTTAGGAATATATTTAATGAAAGCGCAAAATTTATACACTGAAAAAAGGGTTGGAAGAAAGTAAAGAAGACTAAATTAATAGAATAATACCTCATGTTCATGAACTGAACTGGAAAACTTAATACTGCTTAGGTATTATACTTCCCAAATTTATCTACAAGTTCAAAACAATCCCTACCCTATCAAAATCCTAGCTGGTTTCTTTGTAGAATTTGCTAGCTAATCCTGAAATTTCAAGGAATCTGGAATAACAATCTTGAAAAACAAGGACAAAGTTAGAGGATTCATGCTTCCCAATTTCAAAGCTTATGACAAAGCTATAATAAGTAAACCATTGGTAAACAAAACAAAAGCAAAAGTAAATATGTGAGGTGACAGATGTGTTAATTAACTTGAAGGGGAAATCCTTTCACAATATATATGTAAATCAAATCATCACGTTGTACACCTTAAACATCTTATACTTTTATTTATCAGTTATACCTCAATAGAGCTGGAAAAAAGAAAGATATTAAAATTAAAAGAAAAAGTGGCACTGATATACTGCACATAGTTCAGTGGAATAAAATTCAGAGTCCAGAAATAAACCCTTGTGTTTAGGATCAATTAGTTTTTAATTAATGGTGCCAAGACAATTCAATGAGGAAAGAATAGTCTTTTTAACAAATGGTGCTAGGACAACAGGATATCCACATGCAAAAGAATGAACTTGAACCTAACCTCATACTATATAAATAAAATTAACTGAAAATGAGTCAAAGGTGTAAATTTAAGAGCTACAACTCTAAAACTCTTGGAAGAATACATCTGTGTAAATGTTCATGTCCTTGGGTTTGGGAATGGTTTTTTAGATATGATACCAAAGTACATGCACATGAGAAAATTCAATATTGGAATTGATCAAAACTAAAAAAAAAAAAAAAAAAAAAAAAAAAATTGCCTCAAAAGGTAGTAACAAAGTGAAAGACAACCTATTGGACGAGTAAAAAGATTTGCAAAGCACATTCCTGAGAGAATAGTCTCTCATACAAAAATAACTTATAACTCAAGAGTAAAAAGACATTGCATTTAACAAATGGACAAAGGAATTGAATAGGTATTTCTCAAAAGATGATGTACAATTAGCCAATAAGCACATGAAAAAATATTATCCAGTAACATTAGTTGTCAGGGAAATGCACATCAAAACCACAATGGGATACCATTACATACACTTCATAAATTAAAAAGATGCATAACAGCCATAAAACAAAACAAAGCAAAAAAAAAAAACAGATAATTATAAATGTTGACGAGAGTGTGGAGAAATTTGAAACTTCTGGTGGGAATATAAAATGATGCATCTGCTTTGGAAAATAGTTTGACAGTTCCAGAGAGTTACCACATGACTCAATAATGCCACTCTTAGGTATATACCCAAGAGAAATGAAAACATTTGTCTGTACAAAATTTGTACATGAATATTTATAGCAGCATTATATGTAACAGCCCAAAAAGGGCAAAAAACCCAAAGGTCCATCCTTCAGGAATGGATAATTAAAATGCAATATATTCATATAATAGAATATATTCAGTAACAAAAAGGGACAAAACATACATGCTACAACAAGGATGAATCCTAAAAACATTATGCTAAGTCAAATATTGCAGACACAAAAGGCTACATATTGTATGGTTCCCTTTACATGAAGCACTCAGAGTAGACCAATCCGTACTAATAGAAAGTAGTGCAGTGGTTACCAGGGACCGCGGTGTGGAGGGGAGAAGAAGAATGACTGCTAACTGGGCAAGTAGTTTCTATTGATGTTAAAATTAGGGTAAAAAGCATGTCATGATGTTAAGTAATTTCCTGACCTCTGATTTGAGACTTATTTGATAGATTTATAAATTATTTTAGATGTAGAACAAAGATGAATTCAGTCATACTTGTTATTTTTGGTTTTTCCGAGTAGACACTTGAAGGCATGGTCATAATATGGCTCTTATTTACACAACTTGGCTTTGATGTGATATTATAGTCTATAACTTCTCTCCTCTCTTGCCTACTTCCAATTCCACCTCAAAAGTACTCATCATGTAGCTCTTTCTAACACAAGCTGAGGAGAGCAGTAAGACATGTGGGACGTGCCTTGTTGCCTGCTCCAGCTAACCCCCTTCTCCTGAAGTGTTCCTTTACCTTTTTGGAAAAAGAACACAGGGAAAGAAGAGATAATAGAAAGTGATAGAATTAGGTCAAGGGGTTTGAGTTTGAGAGACATGACAGTCAATAGTGGTACATCACAAGCACACTGCTGGCAACTTTTGCAACACAGTAAAGACAACTGTCTCCTTTTTATAAACATTCTGTTAATGGGACACAGAGTCCTCTGTCCAAACTTGCTACATATTTTTATTGTTAGAATCTCTCAGTAGAGGGACGCCTGGGTGGCTCGGTGGTTGAACGTCTGCCTTGGGCTCAGCGCATGATCCTGGAGTTCCAAGATTGAGTCCCACATCAGGCTCCTTTCATGGAGCCTGCTTCTCCCTCTGCTTGTGTCTCTGCCTCTCTCTCTCTCTCTATCTCTTGGCTCTCATGAATAAATAAATAAAAATATTTTTTAAAAGATTCAGTAGAGATAGATACAGAGTTTGGGTCATATTAAACAACTGCATTTTCACTTCTCATTTTTCTATTACCTTCCTAACAAGCAATTTAGAAAGACAGATATATACGGATATTTATGTAGAGGTAGAGGGAGATAGATAGGAACAATAAGGGATACTAAAACTGATACAACCTTGCTGTCTAACTTGAAACAGTACTAGCAAATACATGAATATCTCTAGTTTATTTATACTCTTAAAAATACATTTATAAGCATCAGAATCACCCTGTTCTACTCTGTGTTCTCTGCCCTAAGGCTTAGCATGGGTCATCTATCTATGACCATGTGTTTGTTCTGAGGCTAAGCACAGGACTATGGTCTCCAAGTCAATGCTATTTTCATCAGACATATGGGAATGGCAGAAATAAGTTTGGTTTTGTTTTTTCCTCATGAATTCCCAACCTCAATTGATTTTACTTGTTGCAAAGTCATGTATTAGAGTAATTGTTTTCATCTTGTATCCAAAAATGGAGAATTTCATAGATTAAAAATCTCTGAGTTACTTTCAGTGCTGTATTTTTCTTCCTTTTGTCCTAGTTGTCAGTCTCCAAGGTATTCCTCTGTTTTAGAATGCAAGTTTTATTATTATTCTGAGCTAGTGAGGCCAGATCAGACAAGGAGTGCCATTGAAAAGGCAGTTTGTTATTCACAATTCCCAAGAAGATGGGAGCACATCATGCCATGCAAGGCCATTTAACCTTGCTAAATAGAAAGTAAGGCCAAATGAGACTTTAACGGGATTTAAAAGAAAAAGAAAAAATATAATTTAAATATATTAATAACTCTGTACTCTTTCTTCCCTTCTTCCTTGGAGAAGCACCAGGACTGTCAGGGGACGGAAGGAGCCAGGGGAAAATGTGTTGTGGTTTTATTTATTTATTTTTATTTTCTAAAAAGATTGTATTTATTTATTTGAGAGAGAGAGAGAGCACAAGCAGAGGAAGGGGAAGAAACAGGCTCCCTGCTCAGCGGTCTTGGTCTATTGCAGGGCTCAGTCCCAAGACCCTGGGATCCTGACCTGAGCCAAAGGCAAATACTTAACCTACTGAATCACTCACGTACCCTGTGTTGTGGTTTTAGAAGGAAGGAAGGAGTAAGGCAAGGTAAGTCAGTACCTGACCCTGTGATGATTAAGGCAGGGTAATATTGACCCAGACTGTAAGAGGCCTCCAGAAGTGTGTGTGTATGTGTGTGTGTTGGGGGGTGGGCTCCATCTTGTTTAGTTTGTATACAAAGAGTGTACTTATAGTCTTAGTCCTTTACTATCTCTAGGAATCAGCTAGCCCTGGGAGGGGTAGTCTTTCCAGGGTCCAGAAGGCCCAGGAACTGAAATATAAGAATCCAAATACGTAAGTAACACACCCTCCTTTACTGTCTGTACTTCAACATCTACCCTCAAATGCTTTTACTTTAATGTTTAAATGTCTGACATATTAAAATGTTACCATCCCCAGGAGAGAGCACATATAGGCAGATCCCATCAACTAAGTGCATTAAATACTTATTATGTAGGAGATTCATGCAGAAGCTCCTCGCCACTGGAGAATTAGACTGCCCTACTCTGTGTTTCCAAAAATCACAACTAAGGGAATAGTGAACATAGTGTAAAGTGCACTACAAATATCGCCTTTTTGCTCTGTTTATTTCATAACTCTGCTTTGCAATGTTTGAAACTTCTTTGTAAATGAGAAGCTAAACCAAATGCAAACCAGCATCCTCAAATAAATACACTGGCAATAATACTAGCCTTATCATTAGTTAACCACCAAGCAAATATTTTAGGTTCTCTTGATGATTTTAGGCAAACACAAACCTTAGGAGAACTAAAAAAAATATCCCCATGTTTCTGACCCTTCTCTTCTTTTAAAATGTTTGTTACCATGCCCTTTTTGGTAGAGAGCATTTATTTTATTATTTTTTTTAAAGATTTTATTTATTTGTTCATGAGAGACACAGACAGAGAGAGAGGTAGAGACACAGGCAGAGGGAGAAGCAGGCTCCACACAGGGAGCCCAATGTTCCTGCCCAATGTGGGACTCAATCCAGGGTCTCCAGGATCAGGCCCTGGGCTGAAGGTGGCGCTAAACTTTTGAGCCACCCGGGCTGCCCAGTAGAGAGCATTTAAAAAAACAAACAAACAAACAAACAAACAAACAAACATTTTCCCTAAACGCTTTATAAGAGCTTATAGCTACTGAAAATTTTCTGCTACTTCCATGTTCATTTTACTTAAACTTAGAGAATCAGCCCTGGAAAGTATGGCCAACCATAGCATAGCATAACTATAAGAACAAAGTAGATTTGGTTATAGGATGAAAGGCCAAATAAGACTTTAAGAAGATTTAAAGGTCAAATAAAAATTATTTAATACATTACCAACCTTATCCCTTTTCCCAAATAATAAAAAAAATCACACACACACACACACACACACACACACACAATGCTTCTGCATACACATACATATTTATATGCTTATGTATATACATATAATGGTATATATATACATGTATACATACTACAGTAAAAGCCTGCATTATTGTCCATCCACTGTTTTAATTCTTAAGTACAAGACCTTCCCTTTTAATTGTCCACTCATAAAGTTTTAATTAGCCGAATTTCTAAAACATGACAATCACACTGCTGAAAATCAGCCACAGTTTTGATTTACAGGTCTGCAAAGAATTACTTGGTAGCAATCAGAATGAATTGCACAACCTATGTCCAAAGCTTTCTCATATGGTATAAACACAAGCAAATGGTATGGTAATTCTCCTTGATTGCACTAGTTGGGGGAATTTAGCAGAAGCAGCCAAAAGCTAGCTGAAGGTATACTATCTGCTGGGCTACATATCATAAAATAGCTAAGCACATGTACCATTGATTATATATAAAATTAGAGTTTATCTCTAAGCTATATCACTAAGAAACAAGTGCTATTAAGAATGCAGAACCATCTGGTATACAGATACTGAATTTTAAGATTTGCCTGAGCTAAGGTGGAATTTAGCACATTTAGTATAGCTTTATAATTCTCTCATAGCATAGTGCTGTACTTTGTATGATTTTGCTGTTTATAAATTTTGTGGATAGTTAGGGACAACAGAGTAATAAAATGAATAAATGAGAGCAGACTTTCCCATTTTAAAAATAAAATTTTTGCTCCATATTAAATGTCTACCCATATTTTTTGTAGACAAATTTTATGATTTTTGCATCAAATGAAACTTCTAAAGAGAACCCCAAGTGGTGCCCGGCTGGCGCAGTTGGTTTAGCATCCAACTTTTGATTTGGCTCAGGTTTTGATCTCAGAGTCATGAGATCCAGCCCTTTATCAGCTCCGTGCTCACCAGGGAGTCAGCCTGGGAGTCTCTCTCTCTCTCTCTCTCTTTCTCTCCCTCTGCCCCTCCTGCTTGTGTGTGCTCTCTCTCTTTCAAATAAATAAATAAATAAATCTTTTAAAAAATTAAACTAAAGAGAACCCCAAGGTGTTAGCAGCTCATAGCTACCAGGTAAAAAATAATATAATATCTCTAATAATATCAGCTTTAATATCTCTAACATAAAGCATAACACTATAAATGCTAATAACACAGTGCTTAGATTCAGAGCAGGATTTTGACTTTCAAAACATATCCCTTATTCATTACCTGGAGTTCTGAAAGTTCAGGTTATTCATTTCAGGAGTCCTTAACAATATAAAAAAGGAGGTTATAGGGATCCCTGGGTGGCTCAGCAGTTGAGCGTCTGCTTTTGGCCCAGGGCATGATTCTGGAGTCCCAGGATGGAGTCCCACATCGGGCTCCCTGCATGGAGCCCGCTTCCCCCTCTGACTGTGTCTCTGTTCCTCTCTCTGGGTCTCTTGTGAATAAATAATTTTTTTTTAAAAAAAGGTTATAATTTCTAAGCATGGGGATTTTCATATTAGGTTCTAAAATATATCATAAGCCATAATAGTTATATGACATTAAAAAACTTCAGGTGAAGTCTCCATCTCCTGTTGGAACTAAGGCTACTTCTAGGATCCTGTGGTGCAGGGGTAGTGGGAATAACATGCGGTAGGAAAAAACTCTAGCAAAGATTATGGGAAGAATGATTACCCTCCTGTAAAAGATTAAAACAACGATAACAAAATATAAGGCAAACGTAGGAACCTAAAAGAAATGAGCATTTTTAATGCTGAAAATAAACTACTTATCTATTTTTATTCCTTATGTTTGGGAGAAAAGATCACATCTCAATTTCCTAATATTTAACATGCACAAACTATATCCCAGGCTTTATGCTATGAACATTATAAACATCATTTCACTTATTCCTAGAATAACTCTAAACCATAGGAACTATTAAAGGCTTCTTTTTACACAAGAAGTAATGGAATGCTAGAAGTCCAAGTCCAATCCACTAAGAGATTGAGCCAGGATGTGAAGGGCTCCAAAATTATTATCTAGGGGTGACATCTAAAAACATACCCAAATGTTCTTGACAATTTATACTTCATTAAGAATAAGCTTCGGTGCAATTCTGGAAGGCCTTTTTATATTATTAAATTTTATTAAAAAAAAAAAAAAAAGAATACCAGCAGAAACTAGCTTCCTCGAATGGTATGTAAAATAATCAGGTTGAGACAAATCCGTTGTCATAGCTTAAACTCTGAGGAGGCATCTTCAGTAGCTTTTTAAAATAGGTAATTCATTTATGTTCAGCAACCCCTAAGTCAGTTCACTTTAGAAAAACTGTTGGAGGGAGTAGGGGATTGTTTTTCCAGTGGTAGAGGTTACAGAGGAGGGAGGAAACAATAGAAGTTGGAAAGGTTTACCACAATGCTGGTTAATGCCTTATATGGAAAATTTCTCTCTGTATAGGGATGAATTTTGACCAGAGTCAGTACAAAATAACTTTGAATCTTGAGAAAATTACAGGGTTTATCTTACACTCTTGGAAGGTACATCTGTCAGGACACTCAATCAACCCATCATGTTACTGCTATGTCTTGAGGAAAGCCAAGGAAATGAGTATACAGGGATTATGTCGATTTAAGCATAAATTCCTATCCAAAGCTCAAAACTGGAAGAAAACAGTATAAAACTTCCCTCCAGGCAGATGGTGTTTCTACTGTAATGGCTAACTCGACAGTGGATGGGACGATGTGAAGACAAGGTGAAGGGAAGGTAAACTTTAGACTTTCCTGGTTTGCAGTCATGACTACGTGTGAGATCTTAGGCAGGATGTTTTTTGATCTGTTTGAACTTTTGTGTCCCTATCTAAAAAGAAGTATACACAGTTTTAAAAATTGTTACATATAATACTTCAGTGGATGAGAGCTCCAAAATTAGGAGCTCCAATTATTATTAAGGCAACTAAAGACTTAACTGCACAGCTACTTTTAATGCTTACTTTGGGTGTCCTTTTTAACAGTGCTTCCTCAATATTATTTCTCAAAATATTAGATTTCTAAGATAAAATAAGGGTCCTTTAAAATAAAGGTTATATAACAATGTAAATGATGAATTTCCTAAAACAGGAGTATAGAAGGATGATATATAAACATTCCCAAAATTACTTTAGTTGTGGTATCTTTTTATTTTTCCTGTAGGGTATTGGTTGAACCCTAAGAAAACACAATTGAAATGAGCATATATTACTTTTCCCCAGGAGTTTTTCTTCAATAACCCAGCAGAATAATCATAAATTAACTAAGTGTCTCAGTACACACTGGCAGAAAGTAGGGAATTATATAGGCACAGGCTTAAATCGATCTAGAAGACCCCTAGTCATCTTTGAGAATAAAACTGTGCTAAGCTTTCAAACTTCTGAACTCTGTAATAAAGCAAAGGCTTAGAAATTTCTCTCTTCCTTTCCGTTAATTCATATAACCACTTCTAACAGATATTCAAATAATAGAAGTGGAAAAAACCAATTTCTTGCTCAGAAGCCTAGAGACTTCAGAGTTAAATAAAGGATAAAACCCCAAGCTTAAAAGGGTAGAAAAGCTCCTTATCTCCATCCTGTTTACTCACCATATAAGAATATCTTTTGATATAAGCACAAGTCTATCCCAGGGCAGGAGGAGGGAAGAGGAAAAAAAAAAAAAAAAAAGAAGGCTGGATGTTTTCTTTCAGCAATGTGTAATTACTGTATGAATTAAAAGAAAAAATAAAACTTTTAGTGGAAGATTATGGGAAGAACACATAACCTATAACACATATTCATTCTTTTGATAAAATCTGAGTGCCTAGTATTATTCTAGGTATTAATCTGAGGGCCTAGCATTATTCTAGAGCAGTTTGGAAAACTGAAGCAGTTTTTGCATGTGCCTAATATCTGCTTATTTTGCTTAGAAACCAGAGGCATAAGGTGAAATGACTAGAAAGATGATCCTTGGGAGAAGAAAGTGGAAAGGTAAGGGTCCTGAAATGTCAATATTTATTTTGTCCTTCATTCATCATTGGGCTTCCCACAGTGTCAAATGTTGCTGAGAGAGTAAGGAGATGAATGAAAGGTGAATTACTGAGAACAGTACTTACTGGGGTGATGGCCCAGAGGCCACTTTGCAGTGAGTTGTAAAGAAAGTGTTGGATGGAGAAGTGGACACATTAATTATGAGCATCTCATTTGAGAAATCTGGCTCTGAACACAGAAGAAACTAGGGCAGTAACTGGTATTTATTTTACTTTAACTGGATAAGTGTAAGCATTTAGCAGGGGAATTTGAGACTTAAAAAAGTAAGTGCAGGGAATTGTAGTTGTAAGAGAGAAACTGAATACACTGGAAAGAGAAGGAACAATCTCAGTGCAAATTTCTGAGAAATTAGGAGAAAGAAAAGAAATACACCTTATAGAAATATGCCTCTCTCTGCTTTTCAAAGGAGAGAAAGAAATGATCTGTGCCCTCATTTTAATTCTTTTCTAATTTCAATATCCACAAAAACAGCTAGGAAACCTGTGAAAATGAAGATTTCAATTCAGTAGGTCTGCATTTCTAACACATTCCAGGTGATCTGCCGGTAAGCAGAGCACCCATGGAGTAGCAAGGCTGCATTTCTATTTGGTACTGAGAAATGAGGAGTTCTCAGCATCTGGCTATAATTTTCTATTAATTAGAAATGGTCATCAAACAACTGGAGGGAGGAGAGCAAGGGTGCTTAGAGTGTTGACATAATTTTTCAGAAACTGAGTGAGTTGATTGAAACTTAAGAAACATGGCAAAAATTGTGAGCAGTATATTGAGTGAGTGGCCATCAATTTCTAACAGAACTTGTCTTTGCTGATGTGCCTCTGCCCATATGCTCTGCTGCAAGTCCAGAGAAAATGTATGGCGGGGATCATGAGGATTAGGTCTGCGTGGGGAGATATGATATAAAAATAACAGACTAGCAAGAGTGTGTGTTATTACTGAAACTGTATGTAAACTAAGCTGGGTAAAGAGGGAAGTTAAGAACAGATAGTGCGAATAAATTGAGAGCAGGAAAAGGATCATTGCATATAGGCATCACTAAAGTCAGAGAATCTATTTTTTGTTTTTGGTTTTATTTTTTACTTTTCACATGTATTCACACTTTGCTATTTAGGTAAGCTGATTAGAGTCTGATTCCATTAGCAGACATTAATTAAGAAGCGTAAAGCTGGGAAATTCCCATTTCTGTTCATTAGTAAAGAGCTTGCACCTGAAGACCCAGATTCTAATGTCATTCTGCTCCTGTCGGAATGTAAGAGGTAGAGTCCCAAAAGGAGGTTTGTGAGTTTCGCGTTTCTGCTAAAGAGCTAAGACATTGGCTAAATGACCACAGTAGAATATTGGGGGGGGGGGGGGGGGTGAAACTGGTATGATCTCTGTCAGAATCAAGAGTATTACTTATTAATTATATACATTATTAATTACTAGTATTACTTATTAATTATATAAATTAATCAGCTAAACAGGATTCAGAGTTCATAGTAAAAAATAGTAAAAAATAAAGTTCATTACCTGAAGAGTTGGTTTAAACTTTATTTAGCAGATACAGCTGGGATTATAGATCATGCTGCAGGTCAACATACCAAACACCACAGACCTGCTAAGACCACCAAGGAAGTCTTTGGCCTTCTCTTCTGAGAAGCGTTGACCCATGCAGATCATGTGACTCAGACCAGATTGGCTAGCAAAACAAAAGTGGACATCAGAAGAAAAAGAGTCCTGCTCAAAAACAGAGTGCCCTCGGTCTACCGCTAATATCTGAAAGACAAGAACTCCCTTTGTGGAAGGCTAGCCACCTGGGATTTACCAATATCTTTTTTCTTCTTTGATGAATCCTTTCTCCAAAATAAACACACTCCAACCATCACAGAATAGTAGCCATAGTTTAACACAAAAAAATATTTTATGAATTGATAAACATTTTAAGGCATCACATAACAATTAGGTAGCCAAAAGGTAGGCTGTATTATTAAATGCATTTAGTTTAAAGGAGAATATTTTCTTTTGTAGTTTTGCCTCACTGCTTTCATAAACATAAATAATCAGTACACAGACAAAAGTTGGGGACCATCCCTGATCTGTGTCAAAGAGTCCTAAGATTCTGTCCTAAAGATCTTTGTCCACCAATTAAATTTAAATAAAATCTGTTTTCAAAGGCACATGAATGCCTCTTCTGTCCCAGCAAAACAACATCAACCTTTCATTCCGAAATACCTTCTTTTGTTTTCCAAAACTCCACACAAGTTTCTTGATTTGAGTCTCTGCTATTTTTCTTTTCTGTATCAATTCTTATGAGCCTAAAAATTATCTGAATGACTGCATTGCACTGGATTAAGAGCAATGATTATCAAGCCAGTCAACCTGTGTTCAAACCTCAGCTCTGCTCCTTCCCGGCAGGATTCATCTTGAGCAATTGGCTTAATCAGTCTGGGTCTCAGTTTCTCTTCCATAAAAAGTAAAGGCAAAAACAGTATCTCTTTTATGAAGTTCTGGTTTTCAAAGTCTCGGCAAACTGTGAGTGCTATGTAAGTTTTGTCAAAGCAAAAATTCTATTGGACAAAGTTAAATAGGAAAAGGATACATTCTTCAAGGCTATTGCAATAGGAGAGAGGTTAGAACTCAGTCTGAACTCAACTCTGCTGAAATAAAAGGTGGAAGGGTTTTTGAGTACTGAGGTGAGCTAATGAAATCATACTGAAGGACTTGAGAGGGGGCAATTGGTCAATGAGTTGACCGAGTTGAGTTGCAAAGTTCTTCCTGAGTTTGCAAATAGGTTTTTGTTTTTTCTTTTATTTTTCGTCTATGATTAGACTATCTTTGTTTGCTAATTGTCACCTTTCAAAGTCAGGCTCCAATCTTCATAAAGAAACTGAGATAAGGGCTCCATCAGAGACTGAGATATAGGATTTCTATCTTGTGGTGAGTATTTTTGACTGTTATGGCTCCCTGGCCCTTGAGGAAAATATTATGGGTTGTAAAACTGGCAAGAGACTTTAAAAAAATATACTTCAGAGGAATAGAGAAAGAATCTATCATAGCAGGTTGTTTAAAGTAATAGAAGTCAGGGTCTATAATTAGGAAGAAACCAGCCTAATGTTCAGTTCAAGTGAAGGAAACTTTAAGACCTTCCTGACCAGTGTTTATTCTTACTTTGATTATTATTATTATTATTATTATTATTATTATCATTTTGAAAGTTTGAACCTCCTCTACCTGGTTACTGAATACATAAAAGTAGGTTTTTAAAATATTTCTGAGATGCTATCAAGTGATATTAATATAACTTTTTTTTCCAGGAAACCTAGAAATGTCTGAATTTAGCCTAAAACCCTTATCTTCACTAAATTTCCCAATTTGTGACATAACCATGAAAGACAACGGCAAATGGAAACCAAAATGCCATACATCTGTAGGATAAACAACAATCCCAATGACAAGAACTCTGATAAATCAGACTAGGCCTTATGGAGCAACTCATTTCCTAAACAATTAAAACTAAGTAGAATCTAATCAAGGCAGACTAAGCACTCTGAGGACTATGTTGTCTTTTCCAGCTAAACCTCACTTACCTTTGGGGAAAAAATTAGTTTACATTTTATCATCTATTGGCCACCACACACAAAAAAATATAAGTTATGGAAAGGGTTTGGCCTCTTTACAACTCCTGCCATGAGTGACTAAGATCAGAAGAGGAGACAAATCTCTGTGTTCTGGCTTTTGATTCTCAGTGCTCCCTAGAATCCAAAAATGCCACAGCATTTCATCTTTAAAGGGGAGATTATCAGACATTATAGGAATTTGTAGAGGACAGAAAAAAGGTAAAACATCTTCTTTTAAAGGCAAGGCCCCTTGATTAGTATTATTTCTCCTTTTTACCCATTGGGCTAGGTAAAGAAGAGAAATTACTCAGGGCCCACTGGCAATTGATAGGTCGAAATTTAAAGAAATGAAGACTTGGATATCTCCTATTGTTTCTCAAAGAGGGCGAGGCTTGCTTTTAGGCTCTCAACACCTTTTCTAAGGCTCTCTAGCATTTTATCTCATTAGTGTGTCATCTTCCACTATTCTTCCTTTCTTACATTGTCTTTAGTTTCTCAAATTTATCTAGCCTGCTGGAGTCATTTTCTTCTCAAAAATTAAAATAACAGCTCAAATAACCACCTCATGAACAGTTTTTATTACTCCTAATAAATATTACCAGCAATAATTGAGGACTTACATTTCTTCTTAGCAACTCAGTCCATGTTATTATGCTCCTACTGTATTTTCAAGCCCTTTTATTTTTATTTTATGTATGTATTTGAGAGAGAGAGCACAAGCAGAGGGGAGGGGCTGAGGGAGAGAAAGAAGTAGATACCCCACCAAGCCTGACATGGGGCTCCATCCTAGGACCCCTAGATCATGACCTGGGCCAAAGGCAGATGCTTAACTGACTGCGCCACCCAGGTGTCCCTCAAGCTCTTTTCTGAAACTAACCGTAATTAATGGCCCTAAGTTTAAAGATCTCCAAAGAAGACACAGATGATGATGGTATAAAAGTAAAAATGGCAAATGTAAATCTAAGCCATTAAAGGATGACTTGTTCCCATCATCAGGGAAGTACACTGGACTATCCCATTTTCCTAAGCTAGTTAGACATAAAAAAGTTTTAGTCTCAACATCCAGTGTATAATTGGATTAAATATATATGAGACAATCAGATAGACAAGAAATGGAACTTATGAACAGAGAATAAAATTGGCAAAAAATCTGGTAAAAGTAATATCTAAACTAAAAACTTAGGAAGTTTCTAAAGCTATGCATTTGTAGTTTTCTAGAACCAGATACAAGTGGAAAAATTGGGGGAAAAAATGCCATGGCATTTCTTTTGGTGACTATGTTGTAACATAAAGGGACTGTAAAGAGAATTATATATGATTTAATCAAATTGTTTAGAAAATGTATAATAGAGTAGCATTTGTGTTCATCAATAAGTGAAAAATTGTTCTGCATAATTCTGTTATCCAATTAAATGCTTTATAATGTTTTTTATAACATCACAATAATACTAGGTTTAGCTCTTCAGCAGGATATGAATATTTAGAATTTGTACTTACTCTGGAGTATAAAAAAGTTAAGAGAACATAGTAAGCAGGATATCCTCAACTGACATAGTATATCAAATGAGAAAGTTACAGTAAAATACAGAGAAATAGGAAAAAGTGAAACCAGAGCTATAAAGGAGGAGATTATACTGGGAGTGCTAGAAAAGAACCACTTTCACTGAGATAAAGCATTAGGGTGGAAACAAATACACATAAGTTGGGACACAAAAGATAGGATTTTGAGCCACATCCAAACGAAGGCATATATATTCTATGTATAGAAGGATGGAGATAGATGATTTGCAGGAATGAAAGCATAGATATTAGAGAAAAGACCTTAGGAAAACTTAGATTAAAATAGATGGGCAAATGAGAGAAGGATTTGAGAGAGGCGACAAAGTGTTTTATGCATTTTTGAAAATCCACATGAAAGTGGAACCATAAGTTTATCATGAGACAAATCCATCGGCCATGGGCTTATCTCCATTTTAGTTATCAGACTTTGGGGCGGGTATTTCACCAGGAAGGGTGGAAGGAGAACTAGTCATGGTGGGGGTCAGTGAGAATGAAGGAATTTGAAGGTATTGGCAGGAGGAAATGAAAGAATATATGCATAGCCTGGATGGACAAGAAAGTGAACGACAACTGAGAGAAAGAACAGATTGATGCGGTCATCGCAGAACATTAGGGAATAGAATTAGAGCACAAGAAATGGATTGCCCATGTACAGAGGGTGAGAGAGTAATATCGGAAGTTTCAACAATTAAGTTTCATATTATGGGAATTTGTGTCTTTTCTTGAATTTATGGCTCTCTTCTTATTGATGTCCTCAACTCCCTTCTATGTTGTCTCCTTAGCTTCCTTACAACATTTTCCTCATTTCCCTTGCCAATATTCATACTATGAGGTTTAAAGGTGAATTCAACTCTTTCATTTGTCAAGAAGTACTTCTTTCTCAAATATGAGCTGATATTTGAATATTAATGGATACTTTTCATACAGAAGGACTAAATATCACAAAAGCAGCAGTATCTCAGAAGTTTAGTATTATCAGCAGTAATAATAGCCATATTTTCACGTTTGACTTATTAGATACTACACCACTGCTGAAAATAATTAAAATATGACAGAAAGCATAAAGCCTTTTCAAATAAATTGACAATCTGGCAAAGGATACTAAGAGGCAAAACAATAACAACATGTGATTGAGAGATGGAAATAGTGTAAAAGGTGGATTTTTCTTTGGGAGATTTGCTGAACCCCAGTGAGTCATCTTTGCAGGGAGCAGAAAGACAAAACATTCTGGGCTTGCCCAAAGTTGAGGATGCAAAAGGAAACTCCACACTTAACTCAGGATAGAGGGTAAGCTAGAAATATATCTGACCCACATAAAAAAGGAAAAAAAAAAAAAAAAAGCAAGGGAAATTGCTTGTCTTAGACCTTGCCACAGAGTTAAAAAAGAAGAGGGAGGGAAAAAACAACTCTCCCTTGAGAATATGATCCCATATGATGGCACTCATGGATGTTTATAGCTGAATTTTATATAACCCTAGACATTTCAAGCTGATTATTTAGTTTAAAATGGTCAGGGTGTTGTACTCCTAGGAGCACGGTAAAAGATTCTCTCAAGAAAGCCAGCCCTGTTAGCTTTAAAGAAGCCCCACAGACCCAGTTCTAAGAATATAATGTGGCATAACACAGGGGAAAATGAAGGCCAATTAGACAACCAACAGAAATAACACAGTTGAACTTTTAAAACATGCATAAAAAGTTAATTACTTATTTTGTTCTTCTCATTTATATACTAAGATCATCCTCATAGTAATCCTAACAATAGCTTCTTTGGATCCTTAGATCTGGGTTACACATGTTAGCAGATGCAAAACATTTCTGGCTGCACAACACTTTCAGGGCACTAACTGTACTTGGTCCAGAGCATACAGTGATATTGATTTCCAAGCATTTTGTTGAGGGGAATATTCCCACAGAGCTATCACACTATTGGGAAGAAAAATGTACACATTAAAATCAAAGTAAATTCAGCATTATAAATAATAAATATGGAAGATTTAAGCTTAAAATTTCTTTTTAAATATCTTCTTTTCTTTTTCTTATTTTATTTAAATTCAAGTTAGTTAACAAAGTTGTATGATTAATTTTGAGTAGAATTTAGTGATTCGTCAGTTGCACATGACACGCAGTGCTCATTACATCGGGTGCCCTCCTTAATGCCTATCACCCAATTACTACATTCCACCATCTACCTCCCCTCCAGCAACCCTCAATTTGTTCTATTTCTTTCTGTGACTGACATATTTTGCTTAGCGTAATATCCTCTCATTGAAAATGGCAAGATTTCATTCTTTCTGATGGCTGAGTAATATTTAAATATCTGGGTTCTTTCTAGAGTTTGGCTATTGTAGACCTTGCTGCTATAGTGCATATGCCCCTTCGAATCACTATGTTGGTATGCTTGGGATAAATACCTAGTAGTGCAATTGCTGGGTGGTAGGGCAGTCTTACTTTTAACTTTTTGAGGTAACTCCATATGGTTTTCAAGAGTGGCTGCACCAGTTTGCATTCCCATAAAGAGTGTAAGAGGGTTCCTCTTTCTCTGCATATGCCAACATCTGTTGTTTCTTCATTGTTTAAAACATACCTTCTTTTCTATGACTACTGACATAAAGTTAACCTATTGTTCTCCTAGAATCACTGAATAAGTAGACAGACTCTGGAGAGAAAATTGACCAGGTCCATCCTGCTTATTTCTCTTTCCAAAAATAAAAAGGGTAGAATTCCAGGTCTTCAGAATATTTTAAAGGGCCATCCTATCCATCCCAGTCTCCACCTTGCATTTTTGTATATCTTCTTTAATATGACACTACAGGACCAACTAGATGAGTACTTCATACTCAACTCTGGTAGTTTCTTGTTTTCTCTATCTCTTCCCCAGATCTGGTGCTAACCAAAGTATTAACTAATAGTAGACTATACCCTATCATTGGCACTGCACTTTGGCCTGACAAATGACTAGCTCCTTATCCAGCATTCTTGGAAGCAATGAAAGCATCTTAGGTAATCTTTTAAAATTATAGCTTAGGGTTACATCACCAGACTTTACCAGCAAATATTTTTCATGTCATTGAGTCGACTAACCGAACTACATTGCAATATGCTTCTCCTTAGCAAGAGATTCCAGTATTCATTATCCAACTATGCTCCCAAATTAAAGTACTGGTATGCAGGAATATGTAATAGGTCAGAATGTCCTTGATCCTCCCAGTGATATAGCTTCCAGCAGAATAAGAAGAGAGCAGCTCTTTAAACCTTGGAAGAAAAACAGCTTTCCTCTAGGTCATGCATATGGCATGTGCATTGTTTCATTAGGGATGCATTTAATAAACTCATTTTCGTTTGCTAAATGAGGTTGAAAAGACTGTCTTTATTTTGTGGATCTTGATCCCTGTGACTCTAAAAGAGAAGGTAACTCAAACACCAGGGATAGTATAGCTCTATGGTAGATAGGATTGCTCTTTCAAAATTCTAGGATCAGGTATGTCTTTGCGTCTAAGGGTGGCATGCTTCTATGATAATTGAAGGACCAGGACTAGGTTTTAAACTCTCAGTGTTCACAGCTAGCCTTAGTGCCCCTATTTAGTGAATAAAGGCTGAAAGTGACACCCTAATTTCTGTTAGTAAACAGACCTTGTGTCACTTCCTTGATGAAGTCACTTCCTGATTTTGATTCTTAAGCCAGTTGTCCCCAATCTGGAATTTAGGCTGTTTTCACTAGAGAGTGTAAGTACTGCCTTGCGTTCGTGACTTAGAATGAATGGCTAGCTCAGTGTGTATTTATTTAAAAATGCCTGTAGCCACCTCAATATGTGTCTCATGCAGAAGATGAGTATTAGTTAATCCTTGAGGAAAGATTTTCTGTGCCCAAATATCAAGTAACCTTCATTAAGTGCTGCGTCATTACAGTAATAACTTAATTTACTGTTTGAAAGTTACTCTAACTCAGGAAGAGACAAATTCTGCTTTTTCCTGGACATCAATAGTTTTCAAAATGTTGCACACAGCCCTAAAGCAATTAAAATTGCCTTAGGGGCTGCTGTGAAAATAAAACAGCCATCGAAGAGGATGAAGTTCCCCCCTTGCCCCCATCCCACACACTTCAACCACAAGACCTTTTTTCTTATCTGCTTCATCTGTGCAAGATTTATTTGAATAAAAGATGTCATTGATCACAAAAAAAGTAGAAGAAAAAAGTGAAAACCACTGTTCTATTTAATCAACTAAAATGATATTTTTAAATGAATTATTTGGATAATCGTAATTATGCAGAGTTCATTTTGTGTCCAAATAATAAATTTGTGAAGGTTTGTCTGAAACCATAACAACAAAACAAAACAGCATTGTTGTTGTCCCTAAGTTACCAACGATGACCGACTACGCCTGGTGGGAACATGCTGTATGCATATGTGCGAATGCCTCATACTATACGACTATGATAATGAGAGCCTGCACATAAAGTAATGCACAATAGCAAATTATGCACTAACATTTCTAAATGTGTCAGCAGAGCCAGTAGGTTTTGATGGAACTTACTGGTTGCTGTCTTCTGGTGAAGTATGATGGAGATCAGTGATGACAAACAGATTTTGTAATTTTCACTTCGCGCTTCTATCAAAGGTAGAGATGAATTTTTAGGTAGTCTCTGAGCAAGTTTAGCATATGAGCACAATCTCTTGCAATTGAGATTGAGGCGTACTGTCTAAGAACTCCTCTGAATCTTTCCCAAGCTGTTGTCCAGATTTTGTGGGGTCTTGGAAGACATACGCTCCAAAATCAATCTGATGTTCTTGATTGCTAATGTTTGCTTTATGGCCTTAACACTAAACATGTGTATACACATGTGGCCACTTAACAGTCTAATGTCTCTGCATTTGTGCAGACTGTCAAACTGCACTTAATTCACCTAAGGGGATCTTTCCTGTGAGATGGGTCTTTCATCTTCACAAATTTGAGATGATGGAATTGAATAAGTTGTATGACTGAATTTAAGAGCCCCCTTTTCAAAGTGTTCCATTTTGAAGATCATTTGAGGACAGCATGAATACAATCCTCAGCCTGCACTGATACATGTTAATGAAGAAAAGCTGTCAAAGGCTACGTGACTTATCTCACATCTGATTATTTACATTGGCCATTTTCTCATACAAAACTCTATCAACAATGAACATGCTATGTGCAATACCCCCCAGAGTAAATATTTTAAGTTAAAATAGTGTTACTCTGCAAAATTGCTTCACATTTTAAAAGAAAAGAGCATTTTTAGAATGTTTAATTTAAAGCAAACTGTACTTGCACACTTTCCACATCTTCATTTTCTCCCATTTCTCTTTTGGCTAATAATATCGAACATTCTTTTTGTTATGAGCTAAGTATATAAATATTGAGTTGTATTATCAATTCTTTTTTTTTCTTAAATATTTTAGAACTAATATGAGTTGCTTTACCATGGGATTAGAAATAAAAGCAAACTGCCTCAGTTCACTCCTTTGTTGGCTTTGATGTTTGTATCAACTTGACTTCCCTGGTAACATAGAAATATATGATACTCATGTAGAATTTTTATCTCATTCAGTGCCAAATGTATCTCTAAGGGATCAAAATATATATTCCTATTATAGAATATTGTTTTGTCCTCGTGTAAGAAAAATGATAAAGAATTAGTTGCTTTCGATTTGTTTTGTTAAATTTCCTGGAAAAGTTCCAAAATGAGTGTGCATCTTAAGTGTTTGAAAAACTCCTATAACTTCTTTCCTAACCTCTGTTTTCATTGAATTTCCTCTCTATTACTAAAAATATATATGTTTAATTTTGTCTCTTTTATTTTTGGTTTCTCTCAAGTACAAATGTTTCTAAATGACTTACTATTATCCACTTATTTAACTATTTATATAAAATCTGATGCTTACTCTTTCCTCAAATATAAGAGAATTGTATTTATTTCAGGGTACTCAATGATTTTATCTATTGATTGGGCACAGGTATCCTCAGAGTTAAGTTCTGAATAAATCTGATAGCCAGTGAATCTGATTTCACTCATATCACTGAAGTCAAATCAATTATATGACAGCATAACCTTTATCTGAAGAGATCATAACAGGAAGACTGATATGGTGTAGCACATTCATTGTGTCCATATGGATATAACCTAAGACTTATTGAGAAATCAGATTAATCAGAGAACTTGTCAAATTATCCTTTTCAGATCTTGCATCATTATTTAGATTCAACTAAGCAAGAAAACATGTTGTGCAAACCTTTAAATTGTATTTCTTAAACTTACACTCATTCATGTGTTCGTTTACTGAATATTAAAAGAGCATTATAAGCACCAGACACTGAACAAAACCTTGGGGATATGTGGGCTATATTTCCTACTCTCTTGGAGTTTATAATCTTGGCCCCACAATGTGTGAACTAATCTTTGTATTACTTAACTTTTCTGCCTTATTTTCCTTATCCTTAACATGTGAATCATAATGGTATCTACATCATTTTGGTAGTTGAGAAAATTAAATGACAATTAACATAATATGTTTTAGATCAGTGCTGGGATGAAAATGTTAGCTCTTAGTAGTAGTAATAGTGTTAACAGTACCATCTAAGAGAGATAAATATATGAAATAATTATTAATCATAAATGCTAGAAGTGTTATAAAGATGTACAACAGCTTAGGAAGTATATGAGATGATCTCAGAAATATAATTATTCTACTCCAGATAATTTCCCTAACATGTAAAAACACAAATGAGACTATTGTATATCCATGATAAAATATTAAATGACACTAAAATTTATAAATGAAAACATTTGTAGGTATACCTTCATTCATTCATATTGGTTTTTTTTCTTCTAGAGATTCATCTTTAATTTTTCTCAATTTAACTACTTCTGGATAAAGAAGAAAGTCATTATAAGCTTCAGTGTGTTGGGGGAAATGATCAGGTTTCAAATACAAAATAAATAAAAGAATATATAAAGAAATATTAAGATGGGTTTTTCATAGCCATGGTCTCAATAGCAATAAATAAGCCACAAAAAATCCAGTCAGATCCCCAAGACTCTTAGTAAGTTCACTTCTCTTAGATGTAATTATACCAAAGAAATCAGTGATCTAATTATGTGGAGGAGTTCTACATTTTACTAAAGTATGTTTGAAAACCTGTTTATGAAAAAAAAAAAAAGAAAGAAAGAAAACCTGTTTATGTACTGATAGTTCAAAGGGCATTAAATCTCACAAAACATGTCACCACAGTTTACGTATTAAATGCTTAATGAATGTGTGAGTAAAGGAATTATACTTGAATTGCTAATAAAGAAATTTTTAATACTTGTTTTTGAAATAACTTTCTATGTCCAAGATAGAGCCACTCCTGCTGGGAGTGCCTCATCAGCAAACCAAAACTTTTATGTCCCTGTAAATGTCCAGTGAACCACACCCCAAACTCCAAGCCATCTCTGAGTCTGCTACTCACCCTATACAATGACGATGTGGTCCCAGCCAATCAGATATTTTCTATTTTTCTCTTCTTCATTCTTTATTCTTCACCCTATAAAGGCATCCTTCATTCTGCCTCATTGGCATTTCTCTAAAAGGAGACTGCTCGCTTCATGAAAAAAAGTTTATTTTGTATCATCTAAATTACCTTCTTTTATCATTTTTAAAAGATTTATGTATTTATGTATTTTTTTTAATTGAGAGTGTGTGCATGAGAGCACATGAGTGGGGGGAGGGGCAGGGGAAGAGAATCTTCAAGCAGACTCCTTGCTGAGCTTCAAGCCCCAGGAAGGGCTTGGTATCAGGACCCATGAGATCATGACCCAAGCTGAAAAAAAGACTCAATGCTTAACCGACTGAGTCACCCAGGTGCCCCTTCTTCAATCATTTTTTAAATTTTTGGCTGTGAAGAATGAGATCTGAAGTTGACTGCTGAGGGCCTAAAGGACAAATTGCATAGGCAAGGCACCTACAATTTGAGCTCAGTGTTCCTCTTGCCATTACTGGGAGCTGTGTATAAGTCAATCTCAGATTGAGTCTCACTTCCTTGTGGGAAGCTCTCTGATAAAAACAAACTTTACTTAAAAAAATAAATAAAGAGAAATAGTGGTCCTGGAAAGGTTCTGTGATAGTTACATTGGGAGTCCACAATAGGTGACAGCCACTAGGGGATTCATGAAGCATCAAGGTAAGCCCTGGAATAAGTCCCTGGAAAACTTGGAGGCAACAAGACAATAAATTTGGACTATTTTCACCATCAAAGTCAAAGTCTAAGTAGACACAATTCAGACTATTAAAAGCCATCAGGGTGTACACCACTATAAAGAAATCTTCTGAAGGAAATAATAGGCCTGTTGCTAAGGGGAATCTGGGAAGCCAATTCCTTTGGTGGGTAGGGGTTGAACACTTAAGCTCTCAGAGTCCTGGCCACCTAATTCAAAGACACCCACACTAGAATCAGATGGTCACAAAATGGAGTAGATTAATACTAGGTCATTTGCCAACCTCAAGAAAATCTCCATGTAACAAGGTGCACTGTAAAACATCACAAAATCCTCAACCCAGTAGCATATCCCTCGTAATTATTAATTTGACTCCAAGACCCAAGTCTTAGCTAAAGAAATGAGATCTTCAGGTTTCACAGAACTGAGAACACCACCGCAGGTACACTGGCTTATTTTATGTCTAAGAATATATGGTTCTTAGACATAAAATGGAAAAATCTTAAAAAAAATGGAAAAATCTTACTAAGTCAACCTAGAATTACAATGGACATTATGGGGAATATTCCAGTTAGACAAGATTGTTCATTTAAGAAGTACACCTGAAAGCAAGGATTCTCAAATCAAAAATCAGAATGCAACACGTATTTCAATTGGCATGCAGAAGCCACCAAGGTCTTCAAATTTCCCAAGTAGCTTTATCAAAAGATTCATTGCAAAAGGCTAAAAAAAAGATCCAAGAGGTACCTAAAACAAAAACCCAAAAGACTGATGTGACCCCTGCCACCCCCCTCTATCCTCCTTTACCTGAGTCCTCAGTCTACTAATCCTCTGTTTGAATTTTAAAAATTAAAATCAGTGGAAAATCTTGCTAAATTCAGTAGACACCAGGGTTACACTCTCTGCTTTAAACTTTAAACAAGATATTTGAAAGTTTTCCTTTTCTTTTTGTTTTTCCTTTCTTTTCTTTCTTTTCTTTTCTTTTCCTTTCTTTTCTTTTCTTTCCTTTTTTTTTTTTCTCACTCTTTTCTCTCTCTTTTTTGAGTAGCTCCATGGTCAGAAGTTGGCCAAATGGGAGGCTGATATTCAAATCAGATAGGATTTTTTTAAGGCCTGCTCCCCTAAGCTAAATGAAGCTGTGTAGCTAGAGAAAAAGAAAAACATTCCACTTAACCTTACTGATTCTGTCATCTTGAGTATTTATATTACCGAAAATGTTGTGTTAAAAGATTTTTATCAAGGTGTTTATCATTTTCTCCTTGTAGTCTTGTCAATTTTTTGCCTTATATAGTATGTTGAAGATACTTTACTATGTGAATAGAAGTCAAGAATTAGTCGTTCTTTAATGGTAGCCACATTCATTTTAATATGAATTTTTAATTTAAGATTAAAGTCTATCTATAGATTTCCTTTTCATAAGCAAGAAAAGATATTAGAAGCTTTTATTTGCTTACCCTCTTATACAATGTAGAGATTAATTACTACACAAGATTTTTATGTTTACCTTGTTTTTTAAAATATTATACAAGATTTCAGGTTTGTTTTTATTTTTATCTCTATAAAAATGTATGTGAAAATATACATATTTAAAATTGGTTAGATTGATCTACAAGTGTTTTTGTTTGTTTTTCACTTAGAAATTCCTTTAATGAGAATTTGTTAATGTGAAGTACCCCAGCACTTTTAATCTGGGAATATACTTAATTCACCTTCCTCTTGAAAATGTATATGCAGTTATAGGTTGACACTTCGTCCTTCAAAGGTACCATTTCACTACCTTATGTCTTCTTTTGTTGCTTTTAGGAAGGAAACAATATGTGGATAATCTGCCCAATCTCCCTAGCTATCTTAATATTTTTTTTCTTTAGAGGTTTTTTTTTTTTATATATTTGAAAACTTTCAAATATCTTGTTTAAAGTAGAGAGTGTAACCCTGGTGTCTACCGAATTTAGCAAGATTTTCCACTGATTTTAATTTTTAAAATTCAAACAGAGGATTAGTAGACTGAGGACTCAGGTAAAGGAGGATAGAGCGGGGTGGCAGGGGTCACATCAGTCTTTTGGATTTTTGTTTTAGATATATCTTGGATCTTTAATTTTTCTTTAGCCTTTTGCAATGAATCTTTTGATAAAGCTACTTGGGAAATTTGAAGACTGGTGGCTTCCGCATGCCAATTGAAATAGGTGTTACATTCTGATTTTTTATTTGAGAATCCTTTTATCTATAAGATGTAGAAAAGAAAAAAAGATGTACCACGCTTTTAATTATTTTGCCTGATTAATGGTTTATTTTATTTAACACAGTTTGGGGTATGTTATACATGGATTGGATTCATTAAACAATTCAAGAAGTTTCCTAGTCATTATTTCTCTCAATAGTGCCACACCTGCAATTCCTTTTCTCTCACCTGAAACTTAGATTAGGATATACCAAAACTTTTGCTATTCCCTATGTATTAAACTCTATTTTTCCATTCCTCTTTCTCTGTTATGTATTCTTTAGTAACTCAGTCAACTGATTCTTTTAATTGTTGAGTTCAGCTTTATCTCTAAGCTACTACTTAACTGATATATTATTTTCTTATCAATCATTTTATTTCATTTCTAGAATTTTAACTGGTTCTTCTTCAAATTTGCCCAATTTTTAAAACTTTTAATACTCTCTATTATATTTTTATTTTTCTATAATTCTTGAAGTTGCTGATGATGTGTGTTCTCTTCTAGTTGAAGAGAACTCACAGCAGAAAGCAGTCTTGCTGCTGCCCCTTTGGATTCTCTAGAATATTCATACTAATGACATGTTCCCCTATTTGACTGGGTATAGTGGAGTTACTAGACACAGTGCATTATTGTTCTGTGAAGGACTCTTCCAATGAGTGACTCCCCATCAGACTGGCAGGGAGTTCCTCATACTCTTAATGTGGTCTAAGGCTTTTCCATATCCAATTCTTCCTTCCCTCTTTTATAGGCATTACACAAGCCTGTTCTTGATCATTCTCCTTTACCCATCATCAGTATTTCCACCCATAAATCTCTTGCATGTCTAAATCTGATTTGGCATTCGAGTTGCAAAGTATATTGAAAATTACAGTATTTGAAGTCTTTATGAATTAAATTCTGTAATATACAGTTATTCTCATTTAATTTGGCTTTTTTCTTCTGTGTTAGTAAATTTTTTTAAAGGATAAGGATTTTTTGTATTTTCTTTCTTATGATTTTCTTTCCTTTTTTAAAAAAATTGAGTATAGTTGACACACAATGTTAAATTAGTTTCAGATGTACAACATAGTGATTCAACAACTCTATACATTATGCTATGCTCATCACAAGTGTAGCTACCATTTGTTACCAAGCAATGCTATTGCAATACCTATGACCATATTTCCCAGCTGTACCTCTTATCCCTGTGACTTATTCATTCTGTATTTGGACATCTGTATCTCCCATTCCCCTTCACTAGTGTTGCCCATTCCCTCACCCTCCTCCACTCTGGCTACATTCGTTTGTTTTCTGTATTTACAGATCCAATGCAGCTTTTGTTTATTTTTCTACTCGTTCGTTCTGTTTTTATAGATTCCACATATGAGTGAAATCATATGGTATTTGGCTCAGTCTGTAAAGCACCTGCCTTGGCTCAGGTCATGATCCCAGAGTCTTGGGATCGAGCCCTGTGTTGGGCTCCCTGCTCAGTAGGGAATCTGGTTCTCTTTCTCCTCCTCCCCCCCCCCCACTCATGCTCTATCTCTCAGAATAATAAATAAAATATTTTTTTAAATTGATAGAGGATCTGAATAGACATTTCATCAGATAGCCAACAGACACATGAAAAGATGCTTAGTATCACTCATCATCAGGGAAATGCAAGTCAAAACCACAATGAAATATCACCTAATACCCGTCAGAATGGCTAGAATCAAAAAGACAAGAAGTAACAAGTATTCATGAAAATATAGGAAAAAAGATGTAGAAAAGAAAAAAGTTTGTACCTCATGCACTATAGGTAGGAATATAAATTGGTAAAGCCACTGTGGAAAACAGTATGGAGGTTCTTCAAAATATTATAGATGGAAATACAATATGATCTAGTAATCCCACTACTGGCTTTTCCAAAGAAAACAGAAATATTAATTCAAAAAAGATAATGTGCCCCAATGTTTATTGCAACATGATTTACCGTAGCCAAGATATGAAAGCAGTCCCAAGTTTTCATCAGTAGATGAATGGATAAAGAAGATATGTTTAGTAATTTTTAACTAACTGAAATTTGGGTCCCATTCTTGCAGTAAACAACTGTTCGTTAAATATCCATTTGAGACAGATATTGTCAAGAATACCTGAGTAGGGCCCCACATCCGTCTGTCTCCCTGCTGAGCAGGGAGCCTGCTTCTCCCTCTGCCCCTCCCCCTACTCATGTTCTCTATCTTACTCTCTTAAATAAATAAATACATCTTTATTTTAAAAAAGAAAAAAGAATACCTCAATAGGAGCACATAGGTGGCTCAGTCAGTTATGTACCTGACTATTGATGTCAGTTCAGGTCATGACCTCAGGGTTGTGAAATGGAGCCCCAAATCAGGTTCCATGCCCAGCTTAATATTAAGATTCTCTCTCCCCCTTCCTCTGCCCCACCCCTTACACACTCTCTTTCTTAAAAAAAAAAAAAAAAAAAAAAAAAAGGAATACCTCACTAAATACAACAACAACAACAAAAATCCATGCCTTGTGGAACTTTCATTATATTGGGTGAGGAAAGGGATAGTGGAAAGACAGATAATAAAATAAAATACAAGAAAACTCTATTATATATTAAAAGATAATGTATTCTGTGGAAACAACAAAGAAGGGTAAGGATAATCAGGATCAAAAAGTTAGAAGAAGCTGGTTGCAATTTTTTAAATTGTGGTAAAAAGCGTATAAAATTTACTATCTTAACTATTTTAAATGTACAGTTCGGCAGTGTGAAGTATATTCACATCACTATGCAACAGATCTCTAGAACATTTTATTTTCATACCCATTGAATGATTCTTTGCTTTCCCTTCCCCCCCAGTCTCAGGCAACCATCATTCTACTTTGTTTCTATGAGCTTGACTATTTTTAATATCTCATATAAGTGGAATCATACACTATCTGTTTTTTTGTGGCTGGCTTATTTTATACAACAATAATAAACCAGCAGAAAGAGACATCAAAGAATTGTTACCATTTAAAATTGTACCAAAAATCATAAGATACCTAGGAATAAATTTAACCAAGGAGGTAAAAAATCCATATTCCAATAACTATAAAACACGAAAGAAATTGAAGATGGCACAAAGAAATGAAAAAACATCCCGTGCTACACAATACACAAACATAAATTCAAAATGGATGAAAGTCCTTAACGTGAGACAGGAAACTATCAAAATACGAGAGAGAACACAGGCAGTAACCTCTTTGACCTCAGTCATAGCAACTTCTTCCTAGACATGTCACCACAGGCAAGAGAAACAAAAGCAAAACTAAACTATTGGGACTTCATCAGCATAAAAACCTTCTGCATGGTGAGGGAGACAACAAAACTAAAAGGCAGCCTATGGAATGAGAGAAGCTATTTACAAATGGTAGATATTACAGTGATATTACAAAATATCACCAAAATCTATAAAGAACTTAATCAAGATCCCCCAAAAACAAATAATCCAGTTAAAAAATAAGTAGAAGACATGAAGAGACATTTTTCCAAAGAAGACATACAAATGGCTAACAGACATATGAAAAGATGTTCAATATCACTCATCATCAGGGAAATACAAATCAAAACTACAATGAGATATCACCTCACATCTGTCAGAATGGCTAAAATCAACAACATAAGAAACAACAGGTGTTAACAAGGATGAAAAGAAAGGGGAACCCTCTGACACTGTTGGTAGGAATGCAAACTGGTGCAGCCACTATGGAAAAGAGTAGGGAAGTTCATCAAAAAGTTAAAAATAGAACTATCTTATGATATAGCAATGGCACTACTTGGTATTTATCCAAAGGATATCCGAAGGGACATGTGCACCCTGATGTTTATAGTAGTACTATCAATATCTAAGATATGGAAGCAGCCCAAGTGTCCATCAACTGATGAATGGATAAAGAAGAGGTGGTATATATACACACTGGAATAATACTCAGCCATCAAAAAGAATGAAATCTTGTCATTTACAACAACATGAATAGAATTAGAGGGTACTATGCTAAGCAAAATAAGTCAGAGAAAGACATATACCATATGATTTCACTCATATGTGGAATTAAGAAACAAAACAAAACAAAAAAAAAAAAGAAACAAAACAGATGAACATAGGGTAAAAAAGAAAGGCAAAACAGGAAATAGACTCTTAACAATAGAGAACAAACTGAGGGTTTCCTGGGTGGAGGAATCAATTAGATGGGTGATGAGTATTAGGAAGAGCGCTTGTGATGTGCACTGGGTGTTGTATGTAAAGGATGAGTCACTAAAATCTATACCTGAAACTAAAATTACATACATGTTAACTAACTGGAATTGAAATAAAAATGTTAAACAAATAAAAAACAAAATAAAATAGTATAATGTTCTAAGGGTTCATTACTATTGTAGCATGTGATCAGATTTCATAATTTTTAAGGTTGAATAATATTTCATTGTGTATGTAGTGTATGTATATTACATTTTATTTATCCATTCATCTGTCAATGGGCATTTGGGTTGCTTCTATCTCATGGCTATTGTATTTTCCACAATAGCTACAGTGAACACTGTGTAAAATCTCTTTGAGATCTTGCTTTCTATTCTTTTGGGAATACATTAAACTTCAAAATGTTGGGGTCTCAAGGAAATAGTCAACAGAGTTAAAGGCAACCTATGTAATGGGAAAACAACATTTGCAAATATCTAATAAGGAGTTGAAATACAAAATATATAAAGAACTCCTACAACTCAACAATGTTAAAAATAAATTATCCAGTTAAAAGCAATGAGCAAAGGCCTCGAATAGACATTTCACTAAAGAAGATATACAGATGGTCAATAGGAAAATGAAAAGTTGTCCAACAGCACTGATCATTAGTGAAATGCAAATCAAAACAATGAGCTACACCTTACACCCATTATCATGGCCACTATAAAAAAAAAAAAAAAACAAAGAATCGAAAACAATGTGTGAGAATGGAGAGAAATTGGAACACTTGTGCACTGTTGTTGGGTATGTAAAATTGCAACTTATATGGAACACAGTACGGTGGTTCTTCAAAAATTAAAAATGGAATTGTTATTGTGATTTAGTAATCCCATTTCTGGGTTACAATTTTAAGTAGAGTGGGTATGATAGAGTTCATTAACAGGTGACATTTAAGCAACAACTTGAAGCTGCTAAGGGAATCAGCTATAAAGTTGCCGGACAAAGAGTATTTCACTAGAGGAACACCTAATGCTAGATGCTGAAATGCACCTGGAGTCCATGATAACCTTCCAGAAGACCAGAGTAGCTGGAGAGAGTGAGCTAGGCAGCAAGAGTAATAGGGGGTAAGTTCCTAGGAACTGACAAATAACTGATGCTCCTTTGAGGCCTGTTACTAATACAATCTTTAAGACAGTCTCTGTGTTGCCTCAGAGAATTGCGTCAGACAGTCATAAGTGAATACTTGCTTGAAGGTTTTCTGGAATCTAGGTACAAGTACACAATTCTTCATGAGGACTCGATTCTTTATATTCCTTAATTATTCATACTTCCTTTTGTTTGATTAAGTAATGCTGCACCAGAGTTCACTGTAGATGTTACAATAAGTATGATCATTGTACCTTGTTATGTCTATAAACTCTCGTATTTCTGAAAATCAAGATATCTGACTCCAGGATTTGAGATAAGAGGATAGGAACCTCCACTAAAATGTCTGACTTTTTTCTCTTCATTCCTCTTTCTTGAGATGGAAATGAGTAGTTAACGAATAATTTTATCTCTCAAGCTTTATTTTCTGGGAACCCCAACTTAGACATAACATGTTTTTAAGTTCACTTTCTTATATACTGCACTAATTTACAACATAAAAACCAAGTTAAATTCCTAATGTATGTTATACTATAAGTGATTCTGCCAATAATGATTACACTACTGAATACTGAATCCTGCCGGACTGTTTCATCCTCGTTCAAGGGCAAGGATTTCTGCCCCACTCTATACCTGACCCAGTGAGGAAATATATCAAGAAACTCATCCTTTTAAGTGGCTAAGACTTGGACTTCATTGTGTTTCTGAAAGTTAAACTAGAGCCAGAATCAGTAACAGGTCCACAGCTTTACAAAGCTTTTTTCTGGGTTCCACCTCCTTTCATAGTTTTACGATTATTCCTCCACCTGGTTCCCCAGGAATATATTCCAGGCCTCTGGCTTGACCTCCATCCACCCACTAGGGCTGGATCCCTGTTCTGAATCACATCCAGCCTCTCTGTGAGCCTGAGCCCTTTCCCAGATGCTATGTATTCCCTTGCATTCAAGACTTGGATCCTTCCCCTGTATTGTCTAGCTGGGATCTTTCTCCAGTGAGATTACTAACAATTATGCTGTCAAGCACCTTATTAATTATTTCACACTTGCTCAGACTTCCACTCTGATGCCCTCTAACCTGCTCAGATATCCTTGGAGATAAATACCAACTCAAGTCACATTTGAGGACTTGTGGCTAACTCCATAGTAAGAGAATTTCTTAAATTCTAAGCTTTTCGTATTCCTATTTTTATTCCTTTCTCACAACTTTTAGAGACCCCGCACTCCATGGCCCTAAAATAACATGGGGTTTGACATACATGTATTTCCAAATAATATCTAAGAGCTAAAGATGTAAAGCCTCTCATACAAGATATATCATTTTCACTCTGTTTAAATATTTATAAATCTCAAATAAGAATGATCTTACCACTAACAGAGTACTTCAGCATATGACCCTTAGTGATTTGGTAAAGGCCAAAAAAACAAGGAATGGGTCTAACAGACCCCAAGTTGTTTTATGGTATATTTTACAAGATGTGCTATTCAAGTAAGGTTAAACCTGATGTCCCGATCTTTAACCTATGTTAATTTATTACAAATATGTATGAATTTCAAAAAGAAAGTATGAAACAAACTACACTGCAAAGCATAGTTAATGAAGGTATCTTGAAGCTATGCTATGAGAATGAAGTTACACTGTGAGAATACTCTACATGGCAGGGGAGGGGTGTAGACTAGCCAAACTGAATAAATTCACTTCACTATCCAACACTATTTTCAAAATAACCTTTTGCTTATCATGTATCCTTGTCCTAACGATCAGCTTACGATCTCTTGATTAATAATAAACATGATTTTCAAAGTGATTTTCCAGCTATCCAAATTAGTTTACCATCCTAATCAGAGTACAGTTAGAACCCCATTGGAATTGTCTACAGTCACTACAGAAAATATTGTTATTATTCTTTCATTTAATTGAATGCATAGGAATCAGCTGAATTGTCTCTAGAGCCATGCCTATCTGAGAATATTTGACCAAAACACTTGAAGATATTCAATAAACTTCTTACAATTCTCTTTTGATGAGTAGAGAGAACCATAACTAATCCTTGGTGAATATATATGTCAAGTAAAATCATTACAATTAGCGGTTAATCTTAATATAAAAGAAAACTATCACATAAATACATTAGTAAATCAAAACTTCCCCAAAGGCTTGATGGAATGGAAACCTGGCTCAGATTTCTGGAGACAAGACACTATACTAGTTAAACTTATGGGTTTGGGGATTAGATTAGGTCATTTCAAATCTTGGCATTAGTATTACAGTTATGTGATCCTGAGTAAGTTATCAAGTTCATTTACCATAAATGAGAAAAATTAATGCCTATACCACAATATTCTTAGAAAGTTATATACATGCAATAAGCATTCAATAAGGTGATTATAAAAACTTTTATTAATTTTTCAGCCAGGCTCTTTGCTCTTAACTATTCCATTTACTCTGACTCAGTGATAAAATAGTTATATGCGGTCCCTTTTTAAAAGTTACACAATAATTGTCAATGAAAAGATATATGTTAGAAAATAGTACACATGAAGAGGCTGGCATATATTAAATTATTGATCATATAAAGTGTGGTTACATAACAGACACAGTGCGGAGACACCCTATATCTCCTATTGTATTGCCAATCCAACCTCAGTGTGTAATTGTCAACATATTTATTTACATCTGTTCTGTGTTCTAGTACAAATCAGTTTTTTTTTAAGATTTTATTTATTTATTCATGAGAGAGACAGAGAGAGACAGAGACATAGGCAGAGGGAGAACCAGGCTCCATGCAAGGAGCCCGACATGGGACTGGATCCTGTGACCCCAGGATCACACCCCAGGCCTAAGGCAGGCGCTAAACCGCTGAGCCACCCAGGGATCCCCTCAGTTTCTCATTGTTCATTTTCTGACTGTGCAATCTTTCTTCACCCTCCTTTGCAGCCATGCTGTGCCACTCGTCATATTACTTTGCATAATAAATTAGTTAAATACAGTGCACATCAAATATATGTATATGTATATTTAGCTGCTGCTATTCTTAATAGGAGCTCTCCAGATTTATGCAAAAAAGAAACTAAACTCTATGTTCTTCAAAATGCTTGATGTCTGTGAAAATTTTATCTAGACAAGCTGTTCAGTCTGTGTTATGCTGCCACAGAAGGGATTTTACAAATTTACCAGACTTTTTTGAGGGGAGATATAATTTCTAGGCTGCATATTATTTGGCAAATATCACAAATTGTTGAGATGAATGTCTATGGACATTCTATATTGAATGACTTCTGTTTTCTAGATTTTCATCCCATTGTGTAGACTACATTTACACCTGCTCAAATAGACAGAGGTTTCTTTTTCTTTTTCTTTTTCTTTTTCTTTTTCTTTTTCTTTTTTTTTCTTTTTCTTTTTCTTTTTCTTTTTCTTTACTTTTCTTTCTTTTCTCTTTTCTTCTTCTTCTCTTCTTCTTCTTCTTCTTCTTCTTCTTCTTCTTCTTCTTCTTCTTTCTTCTTCTGCTTCTTCTTCTTCTTCTTCTTCTTCTTCTTCTTTTTCTTTTTTTTTTTTTTAAGATTTTACTTGGTGTGCCTGAGTGGCTCAGGTTATGATCTCAAAGTCCTAGGATAGAGTCCCATATCCCTGCTGAGCAGGGAGCCCGCTTCTCCCTCTCCTCCCCGCTTCTGCTGTGTCTCACTATCTCTATCACTATCTTAAGATTTTACTTATTTATTTGAGGGAGAGAGAGAGAGAGAGAGAGCAAGAGCAGTGGGAGGAGCAGAGGGAGAGAGACAAGCGAACTCTGCCCTGAGCACAGAGCCTGACAACTTGGCTCATCTCATGACCCTGAGATCATGACTGGAGGTGAAATCAAGAGTCAGATGCTTAACCATTTGAGCTACCCAGGCACTCCTAGACAGAGTTTTCCATATAGTATTCCAGAAATATAAATCACGCACAAACATGAAGAAAATAAAAATTATTAATTGCTTATTTTTACAAACTTATTAGTAGTATGTGCAAAAAAAAAAAAAAACTTTACATAGATGAAGAATGCTGCATCTCTAATCTATACCTGGAGTTTGATATGTAGATAATTTGAAGGTAAGATATTTATTTTAAAACTCCATGCTTAATCAAGGTTAACAAGAAACATAAAGGAAGAGAAACACTTCTGTATTTTCTATTGTCAATATTTACATCAGTAAAATAAAATTAATTATATGGGTACTATAGTCCCTAGTATCATTTATAAAATCTTAAGTGTATTTTATCTAAGGTAAACTTTTCTCCAGCCAGAGTCAGATAGTCTTTTAAAAAATTTTTATTAGCAAAAGCTAAAGCTCCAATTAATTTGTCATCTGAGTGGACTTTATGAAAACCAGCCAATAATGCAACTTCTAAAATACATGTTTCAAAAACAAATGCATGTTTCAAATATGTCTTTTCCAAAATGCACATTCTTATTCTCTAATTTTTTCAGTTGTATCAGATACGAGCTCCTTTGACTAATAAATAATTTTACATTTTCCTTTCTACTATGCTGAAATGAAATTCAGAGATAAAATTAGCCTTTACATATCCTATTACTACCATACGATATGTAATTAAATAATCAAATGCTTTCACCAATTTATAATGGATGTGTTTTTTTATGTAAGTGATAAAGCCCAGAAATTATTCTGCATATGAAATAAAGGAAAACAAAATACAATTAAGTGTATTAAACTTTTATTAAAATAAAATAATTTATCAAAATTTTATTAAAACTTATTAAAATAAGTATTGGTAATCTAATCTTACTTGTACATAATGAGAAAGGGGAAAATAAAAAAGATATCAAGTCAAATTTCCATCTTATTTACTACAAAAGTGAAAAAAATTAATATGCCGGTACCCATCTCTGTGGTCAATAAAAGTATTAAAAAACTAATAAAAGTAAATATGCATGAAATATTTATCAAATTCTTACCCAATCAGTAAGAATATTTCACTTTCTAGTTTACTTACTATTAATGTTATGGCATCAAGGTTATGCACTTACTTATGAACTAGATGTGATGTCCTTAGTGAATTCAAATGTCTTTAATCAAATCCCTTTAATTATTTTATCTATATACTGACTTTCTCCTAAAGCAGTAGACTTTATTAAATTTCCTGTAATTTTTGTTATCAGGTATACAGACGCTTAACATTTGAGATATGTCTTGGCCACAGCATATTTCTAAGTTGTGTAATCTGTGAGAAAATGTGTTGCTAAGCACGACTGTTCTCTGCATTGCATCCCTGGCATTTGCCCACTAAACGAACCTTTCCTCAATCATTATTACCAAATATCTCACTGGTATTTTCTACATTTCCCTCTCCCATAGGTGTGCTGCCCATTTAAAATCACTCTTCCACCAGACACTGGAAACTGAAAAAGCTGTTAAACATAGGGCAATATCTGACTTGGGATGACGTGTTGGAGTAAGAAGAGACTTTTGAATTTCTTTTTAAACATATGTACTACTTATATATATTTTTATATATGTATTATTTTAATATATATATTTTTATAATTATATATATTATTTTCATATATATATATACACATCGCACAGAAACAGGATTTGTCAGAGTGACAGAAATTTTTTCCAAACACTGTCATTCCATCCTAGTACTAAACTCTTCCTTCTCTTTGTCCAGTCCAGTGTCTGATTTCACACCAGCCTTCCTTTACTTGACTTCTTTTCCTTGATACTTTCTAGTTTTCTCTCAATCTGGGCTCAATGTCTTCTCTCCCAAAATCCACACTATTTGCTTGGCTATCTCCCATGTTCATTCAGATGTCATCCTACATTCCCTCCCTAATAGAGGCCTATTCTGGATCAATCTGTCTTTGGCAGCCATTTTGCCTAATTCATGGCACCTCCTCCACCATCCAACAGTCATTCCCTATCTTATCACCCTATTTTCTTTCTGTTACAGCATCTACATCATTTTGTTCCTCTCTTACTAGAATGTAAGGGAGGCAATGACGATTCCTGTGTTGTTCAAAACTGTGTGCTCAGTGCCAGGCCTACGTTCCTGGCACATAGGCAGCCTCATAATAGGGACCTAAGTGAATCTCTCACTCTTTCAAGAATACATAATCCCCCAAATCCTGTCTACAACTGCTATGTGGTTTTCATTTGGATGTGAAAAAGAGCTACATATGTGGGGATGGGGGTATTGTCACAACCTCCAAATTTAATTTAAAAAACTAATGTTGACATTCATTCCAAAGGTTTCTTTGCCCTCCAAATGTTTGCCTTATATCTTCCTAAAATATACAACTTTTAATTACTTGGATTTTTTTCCTAGAAAATTTTATATGTTTGAAACTTAAAAATATGCTGGTGTTATTTATTCACAATTTTGCTTAATATTTTTTTTTTAATTTCGTTTTGGTATAGTATAGTTAAGTAATAAAAAATTTCCCAAAAATAAAATCGAAATATGGCCATTCCTGGTAGTCAACTGATTTTTCACATTAGTTTTCCTTTCCAAATGCCATGGTTTTATATAGTGTAAATGATCCTCTCATTACCAGATGGTATGAGAAAGAAACTGCTTCAGGGAGGTATATGCTATATAAGCCTGTACATTGAGTAGCTATAAAAAAGCAAAGCTTTGTAAACTATCCAGTAAAGTATCTGAACTCAGCAGTGTGGATTGGGGAATGCAAACACTGAACTCTCCATCTGACCAGATGTGGACATTCCTAATGGATGATAAGTTCAGTCAACCAATAAAATGTTTTCAACTTAAAGCTTAAAGTGGTTATTACAATGCTAATGTTCTCTGCCTAGAAAGTATAGCTGAAGCAGAGAGAGATACAAAAAAGAAAAGCAAATTATCTTGCAATCCAAATATTTACCAGATCCTTTATTTAGTCTATTTTTAGAATTCCACAACTTAAAATATGCAAGATATGGAATAATTACACAAAGATGAAGATAACTGTGGATTATATTTCATTATCACTCTAAACCTAATCTGAATCATTAGTTTAATTGCAGTTATTCTAAATGTGATTGTAGAAGAGGGATTTATCACATAACTGTTTATCAAAATAACTCCCAAATATTTACCTCCTCCTGATTTGAGATATTTTCACGTGAATTTTCTACTATTAACATCAACTTGGCCTGTATACAACTGAATCCAATCTCTTCTTTCTCTCTGAATAGATTCTTTTGCTGTTCTGTTCATTTTATCATTATCACAGACATAAACTCAAAAAGAAGAGTCATTCTTTGACTCCTTTGCTCCAGCCTTATGCCTTACTTGTCATCATTGGATTCATTATTCTTTTCCTTTTCTTATCTCATTGTTTCATGCATTTACCTTCTTTTCCACTCTCATTCACGGGGCAGGACTTCATCAGTGGATATTTGAACTACAGAATGAACTTCAGACTTCCAATTTTTTAATGTATATAAAGTATGTTGTTAATTGAACCTTTAAAGCCATGTGTTCTTCATAGCATTATTCTCTTCAAGAACATTAATATCTCCCTTTATCTCCCCTATGGAATGAGTTAAAACACACCGAGATCATCAGGATCCACCACAATCTAGCTCTACACATTCAATCTAATTTTTCTCCAAAAATCAATGTGGACTTATATCCAAATGTGATAGCTCTCTCTCTTTTTTTTTAAGGTTTATTTGGGGGAGAGAAAGTGAGTGGGTGAGCAGGGGGAGGAGCAGAGGGAGAAGGACAAGCAGACTCTTTGCTGAGTGTAGAGCCTGACCCAAGCTCGATCCCACTACCATGAAGTCATGATCCAAGCTGAAATAATGAGTTGGATGCGAAACTGACTGAGCCACTCATGCACCCCTCACATCTTTACTTACTATGTTTAAGCTCCTAGAGATTGGGAATTATGGCTCTTAGCATCTTCCCCAGCACTATAGCATCTAAAGAAAAATATTTATAAATAAGTTACAGTCCTTTTTTCAAGATTTTATTTTCAGGATTTTTATTTTATCTCTATATCCAATATGGGGCTTGAAATCACAACCCTGAGATCAGCAATCGAATGCTGTATTGAATGAGCCCGCCAAGTGCCCCCAAATTATAATCCTTTTTGAAAAATTTTATTCCTGTCTATCAATACTAGAGGGGGTATTGAATATATTAAGTTAAAAGCATAAACTAACTTTAACGTAATTTAGTAGGGGCAATGCATTCAAAATACACATTCATAAGTATTAATTCCTAGATGTGTCAGAAATTATTCTAATCACTAGAAATATAAAGGTAAAGAAGACATGCCAAATTATCATTGCTTCCTGTTGCTATCTACTCTGAGTCTTCATGTCATAGATAAAACCTTGAAATAGATTGATTTCATATATATTTTATATATATATGTATATATATTATACATTTATATATGTATATATATTATACATTTATATATATACACACAATTTTTTTCTGGATTGCAAAAATAAACTGTGTCAAAGGACAGTGTGTTTTTTAGTCCACTTCATCCTTTTTACTGACTAAGTATATTTGATTTACCAAGATCAGCATTTATCATAAAAAATCTTCAGTTGTCACTTTACTTCATTTCCTTATGTTGAATCAAAAGTGCATATTACTTTTAAATTTTTTATTCTAATTCACTATTCTTTATAAAATTATCATAAAAATTAAAATATCGTGCAATGACTATCTTGAATGTATGGTCATTAGTTATGTGATTTGAAATATACAACAGAAAATGTAAATGAACTCAGACAAAAAAGTAAACTGCTCTAGATTGATACTAAAAAACAAGAATTTGGATCTATGTCAACATTAAATTTCATTTGGATTTCTAAATTCATTATGGAGAAAAATATAATATTTATTCAACTAACTTGTTCGGGAGATACTCTTCCCTATCCCATCCCCATTTGGAATTAAAATAAAACCAACTGTGAATGAGTATTCACAGTACGCATCCCAACCATTATGCAATCCTCATGCATTTTTAAACTCAAATTGTTTCCATTCTGATCCTGTCTATTCTTGGCCATCCATTTCAGGTTCTGTGACTCCTATTCAGATCTTTTTTTCTGGCCACTTACTTTGTGGACTGATCTAAAATTTTAAAAATTCAACTTAGTGAATAGATTTTACTTTTCTTTCTAATTCTTGGGACCAGTGAAATTAATTCTTTCTCTGTCTCCCAAGTTAAACATAGTCAGGATTTCACCCTACCTGTGCTCCCAAGAGGGCAAGGGACTCACACAATTGATGAAGATCCTATTGATTTAAAAACACAGAAGCCTCCCAGGTAAAATCTAAAACTGGCCCCTGTATACAGAGGGTAAGTAGAAACTGAAGAAAGAATCAGACCACTGAACATTGGTAGGTAGCAAGTTTAATAAGCAAGAGAACTTACATATGAGTTTTGCCTATGGTAGCCACAGACAAGCTGCCATACCTGCCTGACAAAATCTTAAAAGTTTATATAGAGGCTTTGTCTGGGTTCAGTTATGTATGCCATACAGATGACCTCAAAAACACATTGTTTTCTAAAGGCTGTGTCCTTGAAAATGATTCCCACTACAGGAATGGTAGGAAGATCATACATTTCAAGGGGGCGAGGGGGTTGGAGTTAGGAGCCTCTGGGTTCAGTATGAGGGTCAACCTATGGTCATGTCCTCTCTGTAACCTCCTTTACTAGGTATTAAAATGATTCATTTTATCCTTCATAAGAGAATCAATTCATTCTTAATTTACTGACTATGCCTCTTACAATTAAATAGAAAAGTATAAGTGACTACAAATAAGACTTATCAAATCCTTATTAACTTCTTCATTCAGAGGAGACCTTTCATGAAGTTTGTATTCTTTAAATCACAGATGTCTCTGACATAAATGTGGACATTGATAATATTAATAGAAGTGATGGACCATATAATGCTCTCTGGGATCCATTTATTCAACTGAAGAAAAAAAAACTTTAAAATAATTAGTTGAACCATAGGGAAGATTATCTATCTAAATAATGATAATTTTATGACTAGCTCAATATTAGTTAATATTTTCAGTCTTTTAAAGTATTCCTAAATGTTAGCAAATTTTATTTAGAGTTAAATTATAGCTCTCAATAAAGATTCATTGATCCTTTTATTCAGGCTGGGGATACTAAAACACAAAGAAATGTACTAAATTATAAGCAAGCTTATAATCTAATTTGGAAAGTAGAATATATATTAAAAAAAAAATACAACCACCAAGAAGACTATTCATCATGTCTATGATGATTTTAAAAACAAATGATAGAGATAGTTCTAGAGCAAACATTGGAGAGAGTTCATTTGGGCAGGAAAGTAAGGCCTCATTTAGATTTTGAAGTAAGATTTTGAAGTGAGCCTTGAAGGAACATTGTTCATAATTTTTTTTTTAAGAGAGGGAGATAGAGACAGAATTTCAAGTAGTAGAAGCTGATCTGTTTAATAGGTAAATCTTTGAGATGCTAATCAAAACAGACTTGAACATCACTTATTTATGAATTGAGTTCTCCCTTTTTATTAATTTGAATATATATTTTTAAAATATGAGTTGACCACCTCAATTTTTCCCAGGTGGCTCTCATTTCATCACATAAGTGTCTACTCTGACATACATTGTTGAATTGCCTGCTTTACTGAAGCAGAAACTTAGCACAAATTTCAAATTGTTTCTGTTATTTTAAATTCTGAGAATCCATTTAATTTGGAGGAAGAAAATGGAGTTTGTTGTTTAGATTTTTAAAAAAATAAAATCGGCTTTTTGAATTCGCATTTTCTGATGCTACCTCCCTCTTTCATTGTCATTATACAATGACTTATTCCTTTCCAATTCCCCTTATTGTTCTTAGTAAGCTTAATGAACATAAAAATTTTGACAGAAGTAAAAAAGAAAAAAAGTCGATAGAAGTCATACACTTATACAATATTGTAATGTGGGATCCATGTACTCATTGAAGAAAAATAATGCATAATAATTAGTCAATTCTCAGGGTGACTTTCAATCTGAACAGTCAATTCTAATGCTATGCTTGACAAATCTGTCATAATCAAACAGTGAGAATCAGGAACAAGATTGAAAATAGTTATTAGGTTACACAGTAGTATATGGTTGAGGCTTAAAATACCTATTATTAGTTCATTCCAAGTCTATGTTTAAAAATAATTTCCATCATCTAAGCTCTCACATTCACTTTCTCAGATCTCTTATTAACCCCAAGTTTCTGAACAGTGTTGGATAGGAGGTAAAAAAAAAAAATGCTAAGAAAATTAAACCATCATCAATATCTGATGTAACTTGCAAAGTAAAATGAAGATAAATACAATGGTTTCTTTTGAGGGGCTGGGAATTTCTATAATTAGAAGGATCTCATGGTTATAACTCTATGAATCTACTAAAACCTACCAAACTATATACTTTTAAAGGAGTGATTTTTGATAATACTTAAATTGTATTTCAATAAAACTATTACACAAAAGAAGAAAGAAGGAGAAGAAAAAGAAAAAGAAGAACCACCATCACCCAGATATCCAGCTTATGCTTAATTTTAAATGATGGGACCTAACATAAGGATACCACAACATGTCTAGGGTCCAATTACAATGTTTCACCACTATGGTATCTTTCATCTCTTTGTCACATTTAATTCCTAACAAAGGATTTTATTAGGTTGGTTGATTACTATCTGGATATGAGTAGGTCCTGTTAGATGCAAGGAGTATGGCCTATAAGTAAGAATTTTAAAAAGAATACCAAAAGCAAAGTCAAAAACAAGTCTATAAAAACAAAGTGATCTGCTGATACTCTTTCTCAGGTATCAGCAAACTATGGCCTAAACCCCGACTGCCATCTGCTTGGGCAAATAAAGTTTTACTGGAATATAGCTGTAGTCATTTCTCTATATATTACTTGACTATTTTTGTACTACAATTCCTAGGTGAGTAATTAGGGCAGAGACTTTATGGCCCACAAAGCCTAAATATTTTCTATTTATCCCTTTACTGAAAAAATTCACCAATTCTTGGTATAATATTTGAAACTGTTTAAATTGAATAAAACATATTTATTTTTAACTTGAATTGTCATATCTTCATAACCCATTCTCTGTTCTTGATACCTTTTTTTTTCCTATCTTAGAGTATAGGGAGGATTTGGGACTTTTCACTTGGGTCAGTTAGTGGGAACAAGAAAAGTTAGCAGAGTAAGTAGCAATAGAATTCCAATTATCCTGGTTTGTAATTTATAATTCAATTTTTCTTCATTTTGATTCAGTGTCTAAGCAATGCTTAAAACTTTGATCTAAACTCAGCCACACTGTCTCAAGATTGTGTCCCTGAAGTGTCCTCACCAGTGACTGCAATCCATAACCTCAACTATGAAGTTCCTTCTGTGTGATTGGAGCCCCCTGTCCCCATACTTCCTCCCTCCTAAGATTCCACCCCAACAGTTGCCCCCCTCCTCTCCAGTCCCATCATCTGACCCAGTCAGATTTCAGGACCCCGCACATTTTCACACACCTTTACCCTCCTGCTAGCTCTGCCCCCAGGCCTATGGGTTATGACCTCTCATAGTGAGCCCCCTCACACCCACACCATCGTTCTGCTCATTCCCTGGTGTGACTACCTAACTAAAGCCCTGTTCTCTGTTAGAGCCCAAGTCCGGGACCCTGGGCAGGCACCTGAGTACTGAACTTGGCTGGAGAAAATCTCAGGCTGTTGGTGAATCCACTTCAAATTGCTGGACAATCCCACACCCGAGACTCAGGCTCTCATCTCCTGTCCCCTGGAAACTCCAGCCACACTTGCTTTCATTTCTCAACTAAATGTCAGATTATAAATGTTGATACATAATACATTCATGTAGTTAAGTAATAAAAAATGTGAAACAGGATAAAAAAAAAGGAAAAGACAAAAAAAAATTTGACTGACACTGACAAATGTATTAGAACCTAAGTGACAGGAGAAACTAATGCACATTTACTTAGATTCTAAATCTGGTTTCTGATGGTAGAAAAGATGGGCATGTGTCCTGAAAGAAAAAAAGAACAAGACCTTTTTTCCCCTCTGGAATATTCCCTATAATTTCACGTTAATTTTTCCATAATATTGGATCCTGATGTATAAAACTTGACATCAAGTCCTAGGCCTAATCAGTCAACTTGCTAAGAAGAATGGAAGAGGGTAATATGAAGTATAGTCCCAGGAGAATTACAGCTTTCCTATGGCTGTGGTAAATGATTCAATATATCTTCCCTGTGTTGTTGCGGGGGGGTTTTGTTTGTTTGTTTTTTTAGGGAAAAAATAACCTTTTAAAGTTTCATGAGGAGGACTTTGGAAATTTCTGACATGCTAGACTAATTTAAATCTATTACTTTAGCAAAATTACGACTTTGGTTGCACGTTTTATAAGGTCTTCTTCTAAATTGAGATGTAATAGTCTTCTATTCCAGGCACAATCATGTTATACTTCTCAGTTTTCCAAGATGGAATTATAGCTTGGTTTTCCAAAGCTGAGGAAATAGCCTTACATCATCAGTACAGATGAACAGCTCTTTTAGGCTGTAACTAAACTCTGCTATATGGTTATCAGAAATCTGGCTGACAGAATTATTTAGGGAGATGACAAAAGGAATATTCTTTTCTTTGTTCTTTTAAGTACCTACGTTTATTAGTGGAATTATTTGTGTAGAAGGAATTATGCTATATTCGTAGGCCACGTTACCTGAATCTCATAAGCATCATTTTCACTAAAACTTATCCTATAAAAAATCTTAAAATATCCTTGTATTTGATACATACTTACTATACATACTATATAGTTACAAAACTGGAGAAACTGTCTAATGTGTCTCTTGGCACTGTAGTATCCCTGTGGAAAACTCTCTTGGGCTTAGTATCAAGGAAATTTTTTCTTCCCTGAGATATCAGCTTGTTTCCTCCTTTATAAAGAGAATAGTGTAACATCACATTTCTCCTTTTTCCTTGACTGCCAGATATCTAAAGTCTCATTCTTAGAAAATCTATTGACTGTTAGTGTCAACGTACCACCTTTTTTTTTTTTTTTTGCCTATTTTTCCCACATTTATTCACATTTTGATCATGTACTTTATATGATACACTGGTCACTGTTGGGGTTTATTCTGAAGTTTCCACAAACCCATTTGGAAGTATGGCAGAAAAAAAGCACAAAATAAAACTGCAAGCAAGTTAAAAAAATACATGAAGAGTGTGCATTGCATATTAAGTGCCTTTCTAATTCATATGGAGGCTTCATGAAAATGATGACACTTTGATTGACCGTGGTAACAATAAAATAACCAGGTTACTGATTGTTTTTTCTTCATAGAACTTTTTAGTCCTAAAAAGAAAAAAAATTTTTTAGTTCTTGTTTAATTAACACGGAAGCTAAACTTAGAGATAATATCACTATCTTAGATTGAGAAGGAGCACGGAAAAGGAAATGCTCAGTTCAAAGTCTCACTGTCAGGAAATGGCACAGCAGGCGCAAGTGCTTCCTAGGTCAGCACTGTATTCTCTTATGTACTGTTTTTATTAAATTCTTTATTTAGTGTTTGTAATCACAATCTTTTTTTTTTGTAATCACAATCTAAAAGTTATTTTTACCTCTTTTAAATGAAAACAAAATTATCGACCCCATAGGCAATTATAAATTATAAAGTAACTTTAAAACTTCGTTTATTACCATAGCATAGTCTCAAAATGACCCTCCAAATGCTATATCTACCAACTTTTAAGTTTTATTTTAAACATGATATATTTACATGTTACTTGGCGTTTTACATAGAAATATACAAAGGTTTTCAAACCCTGAAACACACCCTTTGCATCTGGAGAAAGTTTATGCCTTTACAATCAGTTTGTAAATAAACTTTCATTTTTTTCTTCCTCTAAAGGAGAAAAAAAGCTAGTTAGCTTCTTATAAAAAAAAAATTTAGAACTCTTTTTGCACAGAAAATATTGGGTAAATATATTTTTAAATAAACTACTTACATATTTTAGTGTTTTACTATACACTTTGTAATCAGTATTTTAGTATTCTTTTTTATTAGCAATTTTTCAGATAGTTTTAAATTCACAGAAGTTCTATTAACCTTTTGTGAAAAGGTTAATTGAGAAAAGAATATCTATTCACAATAATATTCACTTGAGTCAAGAAGTTTGAAAGAAGAAAATGACATAATGAATAATGTTCTTTGAAGCAAAATACTGTATAAAGTCTGTGATGCATTTGATCACAATTGTATTAATTGGGTCTTAACAGTGATTTCCCAGAGTTCAAATATAGCTCAAAAATTTAAGGAGTCTGTTGCTTGAGTAATCTAGTATTTAAAAAGCCTTTGTCAATTTTCAGAAATGGAAAGGAAGAGAGGTAGAAGAAATCTAACTTATAATGAACAGACCCAAGCTCTGTTGGGGACTATATAGGCGCACAAATATCTTGTCATTTAAAATCCTGGTTTGTACACATTTTGAAGACCAATTAGTTGAATATATAGAGTTCATATAAAATGTTTATAAGGATTTGATTATTTGTTATATGATGCTTTAACATAGGTACAATAACAAATAATATACATGTATGACTACTGCAATTGTTTTAGATATTTTTATTTCATAATTTATACTGAAAAATGTATACATACATATCTATATACAAAGGAACATACATATACACAAATACATATATATGAGAAAGTTTTTAAATGGTCTGAGTATGGGACGCCTGGGTGGATCAGTGGTTGAGCATGATCCTGGAGTCCTAGGATTGAGTCCCACATCACGCTCCCAGCAGGAAGCCTGTTTCTCCCTCTGCCTATGTCTCTGCCTCTCTCTGGGTCTCTCATGAATAAATGAATATAATCTCTTTTTAAAATAAATAAATAAGGGATCCCTGGGTGGCGCAGCGGTTTGGCGCCTGCCTTTGGCCCGGGGCGCGATCCTGGAGACCCGGGATCGAATCCCACATCGGCCTCCCGGTGCATGGAGCCTGCTTCTCCGAACTCTGCCTGTGTCTCTGCCTCTCTCTCTCTCTGTGACTATCATAAATAAATAAAAAAAAAATTGTTTAAAAAAATAAATAAATAAATAAAAAATAAATAAATAAATGATCTAAGTAAATGTAAATTAGATTATGCAATACAAATTTTAAAACACAGAAAGAGAACTAAGGCAAAGAAAGGAACCTCACCATATCACTTGGTATATATATTTCAGTTTGAAGAGATTTAAGTTTTTAAATCACCCAAAATACATGATCAACTAAAGTAAAGAGCTGTTGAAGATTTTCCAATTTATTATTTTCTAATTATTTCCAAATATTCTGAATGTTTTCAGCTATTTTTTATCACAATGATTTTTTAAAATGCAGTAACAACGATTAGTGTTTACTGAGAACATACAATTTGTTAGACGTAAGTAAATCATATACATTTTCTGATTTTACTGTCAAAACAAATCTTAGACACAGGTAACTTTAGCATCCCATTTTAAAGATGAGTAAACTGCACTACATAGAAAAGATATACAATTTTCTCAAGGACACACACTAATGATATTGGATCTATGTACAAATCCTTAAAATCTGGCTAAATCTTATTCTCTGTCACTTCTCCATACAGCTTTCTTGATTATCAGGAGTTTCTGGCTCATTTGATGTTTTATTTTAATAGTGCTAGTGCTCAAACACCACCCTAAAATGAAGAACTACAAAGAGCTAAAATCTTGAGATCCTTTCATCTAATTGATTGATCTTCATCCTATGTGGAGTTAGAATGATGTTGTTGCTATTGTGCAAAATGTGTTTCAAAGGATACTGTAAAAATACAATATTTAAAATCAGGCAGCATAAAAAAGTTTATAACATTTTGTGTGTGTGTGAATTCTGTAGGAAAAAAAATATATCCTAAATTAATAACACATAAGAACATGTATTTGCATTGAGGTAGGGATGATTAAGAATGTACACATGCAGCTCTAGATATTTCCTGGAAAGAAAGACTTGGAATGCTCTGGCAATTAAGAACAGTTCAGAATAAAAAATAAAATCATGAGTTCTTAAAAATACATTGAGGGATATGAAAGAAAGGAAGGAATAATACACTTGCCAGCTCTCTTGTTTAAATAATTGTCTCAGGGTCCAGGATGGTAGATACAATATTTTCCCTGAGGGACTTTTACAAATCTTCTCTAAATCTTTACGTACTTATTGTAGGTATTACAGAAAGATAAGAGCAATCCTGAAGTAAACAGAACACTAAAAGAGAATGTACGAAACACTTCCTTAAAAATGTATAAAATTTGAAACCAGATAAGTGCAAGTGTTCTTCAAGCAAGAAATCAAGCCATAGCCTGAGATAAAAGCAGGTTATGTTAGCAATTTTAAAAGTTGCAAAGTAAATGTTAATAATAATGCTGAAGACAGAATGCCACCTCTCCTCCAAAACAACCAAACACAGAAATAAAACAACTTAGAAAAAAGAGAAGGAAATAGAGGAAACAGAAATGCACATTGATATGAGTCTGTAACATTGATATTTAGTTCCAGATGATCTGAGGTTTTGCCTATATTCACGGTGGGACGGAATTACAAAATCTTTTCTAGATCTTATTTTTCTTAGAAATATGAGGAAGGGAAGGAAAGGGAAGTTATAGGGCTAAATATTTCCAAAGAGAATGTATAAATGTAGGCCAGGCATGGAAAAACCCATGTTAATTCGGATATTTTGTTTGATGTGATTTGGGGAATGGATACATTCATAAACACACAGTACCAGAATTATGCATTAAAGGATTCTTAGAAGTTGAGAGATTCTCTTCCACGTAGTCATTCCCACACATACTTAGTTATCCAATAAAGTAAATAAGGCCACTAGAGTTTGGGAGAATTGTCTAAGATCACACAAATGATCAGCTGCACATCTGCAGGGGAACTCACTTTTCCTGCCTGGCCTGGCAGTTTCTTCCAGTGCTTAAGTTGAGGCCTTGAAATCAATCAAGTCTGAATTGTCTTCAAGGCAAGCACCAATCAGCAGATTCCCCCATCAACCTAAAAAGCACCTGGGAGATCCACATTTGTCACAGAATCATGTAAGTCATTTGGAAATGTGTTTTAATGAGGTGCTTGTCCTATGGGAAGAAGGCTTGATTCTAATTAAAGATGAAGCCAAGATACTTTTTGCAGTTTCATTTAATGATGACTTGGGAGGTCTTTTCAATTATAAAAGCTACATGACTCTGCATTTGGACAAACTTTAGGCAGGATTTGCAGTGCTACCAATATGTACTTAAATGAATATTAAGGAAATTTATATCTTACTTCATGAGGAGAGTGTTCTCAAACAGAAAGTTTTACTGTTCATAGATACATGTGGATTCTACATTTTTCAAATTACTGTAATTTGGAGTTTTAAAGATCCAAACCACTGAGCTGTTATAATAGCTAATAAATAATAGCTTAAGAAATCATTTTAGAATGTCTCTCATTGGAGTAGAAGCTTGAGCTGTGCAAATTACAAAAATATTTACTTGAATCTCTTACTCTGCTTCTATATTTACCTAGAAATGACTTTTCAAAAGTTATATTATTCCAGAGCTGAAGACAATTTTAATATGAGTTCAAATGTTTCAAGCTCATTTCTAACTTTAGAAGCTATTATACTTGTACCATTAGTAAAATATTTTTCTCTGGAAAAAGTAGCTCTGCTTTCATACTGTCCTTAACTTAAGTAATTATTGAAATGTATAATATTCTAGCATATGTGGGTCTTTGGTTTTATCTTTTTATATCATGACACACATTTTTAAATTTTATTATTGAAAAAAATAAAGAATTAAGAAAAAGCTCAAGAGAGTATCTAATTATCATACAGGTAATTTTACTAGATTAATATCAGTCCCATGCCAATTCTGTAATTCTTAACTTCATTAAGTATCTGGGCCAATTTTAATACTTCTCTAATTACCACTACCAAACTAGACAACATAAAGGGAAATGCATGTATTTATAAAGACTTTATGCCCAAAAAACAAAAAACCCAGTCAAGAAATGGACAGAAGACATTTCTCCAAGAAGACATACAAATGACCAATAGAAACATGAAGAAATGCTCCACATCACACGCATCAGGGAAATATAAATAAAAACTACAATGAGATACCACCTCACACCAGTCAGAATGGCTAAAATTAACAACTCAGGAAATAAAAGATGCTCACAAGGATGCAGAGAAAGGGGAACCCTCTTACACTGTTCGTAGGAATGCAAACTGGTATAGCCACTCTGGGAAACAGTAGGGAGGTGCCTCAAAAAGTTAAAAATAGAAATACCCTATGACTCAGCAATTGCACTACTAGGTACTTATCCAAAAGATAAAACAATGATTCAAAGGGGCACATGTACCCAGTGTTTATCGCAACATTGTCCACAATAGCCAAACAATGGAAAGAGCCCAGATGTCCATCAATAGATAAATGGAAAAAGAGGTTGTGGTATATATGAATATATATATGGGGTGTGTGTGTGTGTGTGTGTGTGTGTGTGTGTGTGTTTATATATATATATTTATATATATATATATATATGCATGATATATATAATGGAATATTATTCTGCCATCAAAAAGGATGAAATCTTGTCATTTGCAACAATCTGGATGGAACTAGAGGATATTAGGCTCTGAAAAACAAGTTAGGCAAAGAAAGAAAAATATCATATGATTTCATTCATATATGGAATTTAAGAAACAAAACAGATGAATAGAGGGGAAGGGAAGGAAAAATAAAATAAGATAAAAACAGAGAGAGAGGTAAACTATTAGGGACTCCTAACTCTGGGAAACATACTGAGGATTGCTAGAGGGGTGGTGGGTGGGGAGATGGGGTAATTGGATGAAAGGAATTAAGGAGGGCACTTTATGGAATGAGTACTGGACATTACATGCAACTGATGAATCACTAATAATACACTATACCTTAACTAATTTGAATTTGAATTTAAAACAGATTTTATGAAATAATAGAGTCTCTCACTAATTCATTACAAAATTGCAGCACACATGTTGCTGATTGAGCATCTACCATGTACCAAGCAGCAAGCAGACACTGTGATAGCCACTGGACTTAGAGAAGTATCTATGATTCAGTTTTTCTACTCAAGGAGTTTAAAACCTAGTGAAGAAGACAGGTTTATTCACAAATAACAATTTTTATTAAAGTATTTATCATAATCCCAGAAGGTCACAAGAGGATATTTATAAATTATGATAAGAGAGATTAGAGAAAGCCTCTTGGAAGCAATGATGAGTTACCCAAAAACTGAGTGGGATTTTCCAGAAAGACCATAAGAGAAAAAAACAGGAAGATAAACAAGCAGGTGAGAAAAAGGCAGACACAATAGGGCAGGTAATTTCTTATGGCCTCTTAATTCAATGTGTACATATGATAGCAAACTGACTTTTAAAGTGGTGGGGTACAAATACTACTAATAAATGTGTACTTTATTCTCTGAGTAGTAGGAACATAAATATGACAGGACAAAATTAGATTGCCCCTGTAGAAAGATAAGCACAGGAATGAGATGATCGCTCCTGGTGTTTTGGGGAAATCTAGGACAAGAGAACCTAATGTAAAGGCCATGGAGATGAAAAGAATGAGATCCGAGCTTGACTTGTTAAGTCTGTCTTCACAGGTTTGAGGAGTTCAACACAGAATGGTACATGAAAGAATTCTTTTTCGATAATTGCCACCAAATTTGTATTAAACACCCTACTTCGCTGGGTAGAAAGGCTAATTATGCTTACAAGTCAGTGACATCTAAGTCCATTCCAGTAACTTTCCCAACAATTTTAGCTTAAAACTTCAAAACTTCATTTAAGACCATTCAAAATGTCCTCTCAAAGAGCTTATGTCGAATTGCCCACAAATATAATGAATGAGAAGTTACCTGCAGAAAGAACTGGGGATGGGAAATATTTCCTGGTTCCTTGAAGGTAGACTTTCTCAGTTATAGTAGAGTACAATACTATTCTTTGATGTGACCTATTAAGAGGCATTTGCATGCATACTGATGATTTTAGATAACAGGGTTTTCAGATACAGAATAAAAACATATGCATTTAAAATTATGAATAAAATTATAAGCTAAAAAATAAAAGTTATGAAAAAACATGAGATTTTAAGGAGACCAGGCTGATTTCTATAAATGAAGCAATATTAGCCAGAAATTTATAAAATAATGTCACTGTATATGTTAGTTAAGGTTTATTAAGAAATGAAGAGTAACTATAAGTGCTGGTAAATAGAAATTTATTATAGGAAGTATATCTTACACAAATATGGAAGGTGCTAGGGAAGTGAAAGGCTGTAAATTGATGTATAATGACAAGAATTACTGACCCATCTGCTTGAAGCATGAGCACCAGTAGAAAAGCAGGAGTTCGAGGGCAAACCCAAACATGAAGCATATCAAAGCACTAGATTGGAGACACAAAATGGGAGACCACAGAGCAACTATGGTGAGCCCCTTCTTCTTCTTGTGAGTCCACAGTCAAGCATCCGGTGGCTGGCTTCACATCAGTCTTAGCAGGGCCAGTGTTTGGGAAAACAAACTGGACAATAAAGAGAAAATAAACTGGGACCCACTGACCACCTATGTGCCTGTCTGAGATTTATCTGACCATCTGAGAATGATGACCACTTCCACCCTTAACTTCCACCCTTCCAATGCCCTTATGCATGTTTCTGTTTTTGCCAGCTCTAATTCATACCACACAATCTAGCTATACCAGCTTTGAAGCATTTTTATAATCATCTTTTAACCATATGTAAATTCCAAAATAGATAACATCAAAATTATATTTCCACCACTTTTATGTGATTCTCTGTCTCACAAACACTAATATGCTGACACTTAGGTAAAGAGATTACACAGAGTCTCACTTTATCCATCCTGAGTAAGGCCCTCCATCTAGTTGGATCATCCTCCTTCTTTGATAGTCTACAACTCAAATACTGAGATAGAAGGTCAACTGCTCTTAACACATTTCATGTAGTGAAAGAGTGATAAATGAAAAAAAAAGAAAAAGAACTAGGTAATACACAACCACACACATGCATTCACATCAAAGAATAAAAATAACTACTAAAATTGTTTTTTTATTTTTTTCCCTACCACTGGTCACATGGCCATAGGTACTATTTAAATATTGTTCTCTTTGTCCTCAGCAAGCACTTCATGGGCTAATGGTTCACTGCTTGGTAGATTTCCAAATATTTATTCCTTTTTTGAAAAGATTTATTTATTTGAGGGTATGGAGAGGGGTAGAAGGAGAAAGAATCTTAAACAGACTCCATGCTAAGCATGGAGTCTGATGAGGAGCTCAATCTCACAACCCTGAGATTACAACCTGAGCTGAAACCAAGAGTTGGACATTTAACCAACTGCACCACCCAGGTACCCCCAAACCTTCATTCTTGAAGAGTCTGATCCAGCCAAAGTCTTGTCTCTATTTAGTAGTTTTTTTTTCTATTGAAATTTATCACATGATAAATATCATATGGTAAAAAAACAGATGCACTAGGAAGTCTCTCAGAAAAGTCCCTTGCATTCCAGACTCACTCTTCCTTGGCCCCAGAAATGAAATTCGGTGTATTAACAATCCACTTTGCCCTTAGTAACCAGGATGACCTCTTCTAGAAAGTAACTTCCTTTTTTGTTGTTTATTGGTTCAGTGGCATGATAAACCCAAAGCAGGGTGGCAGTTTCAGCTTCTAATTTAGTGGAACTATTTCTTTGTCCCTTTGTGAATGTAGTCCTCCCTTTCAAACTAACACTTGTAAACTATCATAGCCCAAAGGTACAAACCCAGGCAGCCAAATTTTTGTTAGAGAATCTTAGGGGGTAGTTGTGATAAAATCACTCCCTTTGCCATACCAGGATCCCTGAACCCATAGCTCCTGGTTTTGAAAAAAACAATGTCATATATGGTTGCTCATTCGGAGGCTAGACCACACTTTTAAGGACATTATTTCAAACAACATACAGCTTTTCACCTGAAGGCATATATTGTGTCTTCAAAAAGCAATTAAAATATTCTATCAGGCTAACTGCTGCTGGTAATGAGGTACATACACCAGTGAATTATAGGAGTATGAGCTCATTTCTAAAATTCATTGACTTTAAAATAAGCTCCCTGGTCAGAAGCAATGCTCTGTGGATGACCACAGTTATAAACAAGACATTCTATAAGTCACTGATTGGTAATTTTGGCAGAGGTATTGTGAGAAGGAAAGTTATATCCATATCCATAGTAACTGTCTATTTCAGTGAGAACAAAGCACTTCCCTTTTATCATAGAGATGTTCTAGTGCAATCAACATGCTACACATAGCAGGATCAATGTTGGTCCCTCTCGATGGTACATGGGTACTCAACTATGTTTAGGGTTTTGGGGGAGTTTGTTGGCCTTTGGGGGTAAAAAGCCATGTTCCTGAGCCAGTATAATAAGCTCAAGCAATAAGCTTACTTAGTAAGACTATTAAGCAAGAACAAGGGTGGCTGAGGCAAGAGTCAGAGTAACATCTGCTGAACAGGTCATCTTAACTATCTGATTAATAGCATTCTCTTCCACTGTTTGTTCTCTGGGCAGTACTTTGTTTCATGAAATAAAAATACTTTTAAACTCTGCCCATTTTAAAAAGACCATCCAAGTCATCTTTCTCACACTACCTTATCACAATTTTCCAGTTGTATTCTTTTATGTCTCTAACCATCCAACCAAATCATTACCTACTGCCAATAAATCACTAAAATCTGTATTTCTGGCTCTCAGTCCAGATAAAATAAACAATAAACCCATTACTCAAAACTCTGCCATTTTGACAATTTTCTTTTACTATTTGTTTCAGGGCCACCCTTGAGGCAATAGTGTTGAATTTACCCAATTTAGGGTGGAGTCAGCATAACCATGCAGAACCACCATTAAGCTGTGCCTGATGTTTTTTTTTTTTTTTCTTTCTCAGCCAACTAGTCATAGGAAACTTTCCAGAAGCTATAGCTAAACATTGAAAGAGGAGAGAGTGAAGCAGGAGGAAAGATAGTGAAGAACATGGTAGGAAACATACTTGCTCACATAATTTACTTATAGTTTTCAGTTATGCTCAAGCCTAATCTCATTTATGACACTGCATAGGCATACCCAACTGCATGCTTCATAGATACATCACATACATTTCACAATGAGTCTCTTAGGTCTCATGGGAACTTTATGACTCTTGTTTAAGTGTTTAGTTTCTACTAAATCACAGTAGTGAGAGATAAGTTTTGTTTTGTTTTGTTTTTTATTTTGTTTTCCTCAAAAGAATAAGACCTACAGAGGATAGCAATGGTTTTTTTTGTTTGTTTGTTTTTGCGTTTTTTTGGCATTGACTTTTCCATAAAGGTCTGTGTTATTGCTGGCATATAGTGCCAGCCAAAGGCTCTACACAGCATCTTTATTGGTTACTGATACTCCAAACACAATAGTATCTGCTGAAAATATCTGAACAAACTCTCACTGATTGGATTTTGGAGTCCTAGAAAGAAGAGAGAGAGGAGCTAAGGGGAAAATATAAAAAACATAAAATAGATAAGATAAGGGCTGAAAACTCCCCAAATTGGGAGAAAGACATAAATTTATAGATTCAAGACGCTTGATGACCACTAAAAACTAAATTTTTAAAAAAGAAAGAAAAAACATACCAAGTTACATTATAGATACCCAGAAAAACAAAAATCATTACTTCTTAAAATACAGAGGAATAATCATTCAAATGACCAAAGGGTTCTGATCTTTCAGAATTCTAAACTGCCTGAGAGGCTGAAGGGAGTCACACTGAGGAAAACATCAAAGTCCTGATATAAATTTCATCCAAATCTTTCCGTGATTCCTAAAATGTTTGTACGTAAGATTAGAATCCAAGGAACTTCGCAGAAAGCAATATTTGAAAGGTTAACTAATCTGAATAGAGAATTTAACAACCACAAATTGCTGGGGAGAAATAATTTGTTGGAGCCCTGTTGGAGTTTGATTGGCTTAATAAGCATATCATATTTTTCAGTGAAACCCTAGAAGGTATATGCCTCAGGAACAAGAACTATATGGCTAAGGGATATGATATAAGATTAAGGATGCATCTAATCAAAAAGGTTGAAAACCAAACCTCCACAAGATCATGGTGATCCAGGTATATCATTCTGTGCTAGAGCAAAACTAAATACTATTTGAGAGTCTCTATAATGTATCATCTACAAGTCTGGCATATAAACAAAACTTAGCAAACATGTCAAGGAGTAAAATAGCGTGGCTCATAATCAAGAATAAAAATAGACAATATAAGTAGACCCACAGGCCAATTGGTAACTCAGGAGTTTAAAATGACTGTGTAAATATATAACAAAGAATTACAACAGAAGATCATTATAATGGGTTAAATGATAAGTAACCTTAGGTTAGTTATAAATCATTATCTCCCTAACAGGGAAAAAAAAAAAAAGCCTTGAGAGAGTAACTTTTAGAGAAAACTTTAAGATAACTTCACATAAGTTCTATATAGTCTCTAACAACAGATCTTTCGTTTGTATTCTAATTTTTCTATACCATACACTTTTCACAAAGATTTAATTTGTGTTATTTATGTTACAATTTTAGATATATTCCAAAACCATCTACAACCCGAAGATGATTAGCTATAATTTCCACAAATGTATAAAATATGTTTAAGGGCATGCAAAAAAAAAAATGAAGTCCATTATTTTCCTATTTCCATCATATGCCATAAGATAATATTCTATATGTCTTAATAATGGGAAGTATATTAATAATAACAACTTCATACTAAGACCACTCACTTTGACTCACTAACTTTGAGCAACTCCAAAGTTGATTCCCTTAGTGCTATAGCCTTATTTTAAATCCAGTATATTAATACCATAGCATTCTGATAATTCTTTCAGAAGTATGAGATTGACAAGACAAATTCAAACAAAAAACTAAATGAGTTAAGTAGATTAAAAAGGTACATGGATATATAACAAATAAAACGAAACATCATCCCTATTTACTAGCAATCATCACAGTAAAAATATTGGGAAAAAATAAGTTTTCATTAGTAATAACAAGCAGTCTTCTATTTAGATATAAAGTTTATGAAAGCTGTGCTATGAAAAATTAAGTTATAATTTCTTATGGAAAATTTAAAATAAAACATTAATAACTGGATAGACATACCATATTCTCAGCCAGGTATACTTAAATGCTATAGAAATATCTGTTTTTACCATGTTAATTTATAAATTTAACATATTTCACATTGTCTTAATGGAATTTTTAATTTACATAACATAATTCTGAAATTTATAAAAGGGTGAGCAAGCAAGAATATTCAATTTTATTCTGAAGATAAGTAAAATTGTTAGAGAAAAAGAGATGAAGTGAGATTTACCTCAGATTATTGACCTACTTTATATGTTTAAATCCAAGTTACACCATGTCAATAGAGAAGATCAATGGAGAAAGGTTGTGAATTTATAAGCAGACTCAATTTTTTGACAAATGGTTACCAAGTAATGAGTAAATTTTGAGAAAAAAATAAATTCTGAAAGGAGTCAAAATTAAAAAATTAAAAATAAAATAAAAAAAATTAAAAAATTAAAAAATTAAAAAATCTTGATAGTGATACGAAGGGGAAATATACATATTAAACTATAAAAGACTTGTAAAGAGGGGAAATTTTATATATTTTTTAATTTTTTTATATTTTTAAGAGGGGATAATTTTTAAAGTTAAAAACTCAAATGACAGAAATAGAAAAGAAGTTATATTTCTTATCTTCTTTCTTCTGAAAGAAAACGTCCTGTTTTATGAATCCAAGTAAAACTGTAACAATCATTGATTGATGAACATCCAATGTATATTCTGAACTTCCTTAAAATAAAAAAGATTATTAGTAAGCTAGGCCATAGCCTTGGGAGATATATATTTATATGTATATATATGAGGTATATATACTAATATATGCTATATTATACATTATATTAATAAACCACTCAAGAAGAAAAAAGTAACAATAAATGTCTTATTACATAATTTTCAAAGACAAAATATTAAATGCTAAGATAAAAAACTTACTGAGGTATTCTTGTTTTAAAAAATTATAACCATTTTTGAATGTTTGAAAACTATTCAAGGGAAAAACAGATATGGCAAAGTCTTATATGAGATATAGTGCTGGGATAATAATGAAAAGATGGCTTGATAGAGCAAGCCAAAGCTAAGTCTAAGTTAAATGCTATGTGTGAGTGAATTTTTATAATGATGAGTTGTGAGAGGTCCATACTGGACTGTAACTGGAAAAGCATTTTTTTGTAAAGATTTTATTTACTTATTCATGAGAGACACAGAGACATAGAGAGAGAAGCAGGCTCCTCACAGGGAGCCCTATGAGGAACTCCATCCCCTGACTAGAATCATGCCCTGAGTTGGAGGCAGATGCTCAACCACTGAGCTACCAAGGCATCCCTGGAAAAGCATTTCTAAATCAGGAACATGATAATGTGAAAATTAGATAGGTTTAAGGCCAGTGAGTGCAACATGTCTCCATATTTCCACTATTTTTTTTTTTGTAAAGCAGAATCACTGTCAAATTGTGAAATATGTAAAATGTTGAGTAGAAATTCAATCTTTCACTCTACAGGAGGAGTAGGAGGATGCTGAGCTTCTCTAGACTCTCAAAACAGCTAAATAGTTATCAAATTATTCTGAACACCCAAGAGGTCAATCAGAGGTCCTGAGAGAACAAAAACTGCAAGTCTACAAATAGAAAAGCGACCACTTCTGGAAGGTAGGAGGTATGGGAGCTATAGCAGTGGAGGTGGCAGCAGGGAGGGAGCCTGCGTACATTGGCTACTGCATAGTATTAGAAGCTGCAGAATGCAAAATCTGAACTTTTAAGTTCATCACCATTGGGGATGTGCCTGCATGAAAGGTGCTCAGGTGGCAAAGAGGGGCAGAAAACCAGAAGTGACAGGGTGGTCTAAGGATCCCCTGGGTTGCAGGAAGAATGAACCACGCCGAGGTGCTGTTCTATTCCCAGGCATAGGAGCTGGGTTGCTGGCAGAGAGCAGTGGGTCCTGGTGCTAGATTTCTGCTATAAACTCCGAATTGCCCGGTGATCAAATGACCACTTGCCTGGGACTGGCCAATAAGTGTGGTGAAACCATCCCCCAGAGGAACTGTGTGAGCCCATGCCATGGGTGTCCCTGAAATTTGGAGTTTTGAAACTCAGTCACATACTTGAGTTAAAAAGGGCCTTGGACATGGGCAGGGTAAAGGCAGGTTTCAGATGAAAACTGGGGAAACAAATAGGGTGACCAATTTCTTTTCTGTAAGGGCTCACTGAGGAGTGAGGGGCCCAAACTTTCAGCTCCAATGTTACAGAGCCCAGTGCCATCAAATTCATCTAGCCATCAGAGCTGAAAGCCTTCCAGGAGCAAAACAATGCCACCTAGTGGAGGCCAGAGCCATATATAAAGCCCCACCGGCCTGGTCCTTGGAGACATATCTCCACTAAAACAAGTCCACCTGAGAATCAGTGCAACAGGCCCCTCCCCTAAACAACTAACTCACACTGAGTTTATTAATCATAAAATGTTGCAAAGCTTCAGCTCTAGGGGAAATAGGATCGGGCTTCATTTTTACTTTAATTCTTTTATTTTTATTATTTTTTCATTTATTTTCTTTGTATTTTCCAATTCCTTTTTGTTTATTAATTTTTAAATTTATATATATATAAATTTATATATATAAATTTCATATTTTTAAAATTTTGTCTATTTTCATTTTATTTATTTTTTTCGGGGGGAGATCTTTGTTTTAACAAGCAGACCAAAACACACTCAGAATCTAATGGTTTTTTTGGTTATGTTTTGTTTTGTTTTCTTATTTTATTGCTTTTTTGTTTGGTTGGTTAGTTTTGTTTGTTTGTTTGTTTGTTTTGTTGTTCTTTTTTCTCTTTCTTCTTTTCTGGACAAGATGATGATGTGAGAGAACTCACCCCAAAAGAAAGAACATGAGGTAGAACTCAATCAGGGATTTAATCAATACAGACATAAGAAAGATGTTTGAACTAGAATTTAAAACAACAATTATAAGGATACTAGCTGGACTTGAAAAAAGCATAGAAGACACTAGAGAATCTCTTAGTACAGAGCTAAAAGAACTAAAATCTAGTCAGGCCAAAATTAAAAATGCTATAACTGAGATGCAAACACAAACAGAGGCCATAAAAAAAAAGGTTGGCTAAGGCAGAGGAGCAAATCAGTGATATAGAAGATAAAATTATGGAAATAAATGAAGCTGAAAAGAATAGGGAAAGATAAGTAATGGATCATGAAGATAGACTTAGAAAACTCAGTAACTTAGTAAAACATAATAACATTCATATTATAGAAGTCCCAGAGATGAAAAGAGAGATAAAGAGGCAGAGGGTTTATTCAAACAAATAGTAGCTGAAAATTTCCCTAATCTGAGGAAGGACACAGACATCAAAATCCAAGAAGCACAGAGAACGCCTATTAAATTCAACAAAAGCCAGCCATCACCAAGGTATATTGTAGTCAAATTCACAAAATACACAAAGAAAGAATCCTGAAAGCAGCAAGGGAATAAAGGTCCTTAACCCACAAGGGAAGACATATCAGGTTCACAGGGAATCTATCCACAGAGATTTGGCAGGCCAGAAAGGAGTGGAAGGAAATATTCAATGTGCTGAATGGGAAAAATATGCAGGCAAGAATCCTTTATCCAGCAAGACTATCTTTCAAAATAGAAGGAGACATGGAGTTTCTCAAACAAAAACTAAAGGAGCTCATGACCACTAAACCATCCCTGCAAGAAATGTTAAGGGGGATTCTGAGTGGAGAAAAAAAAGACCAAAAGCAACAAATACTAGAAAGGACAAGAGAACATCACCAGAAACATGAAATCTACAGGTAACACATGGCACTAAATTCCTATCTCACAGTAATCACTCTGAATGTAAATGGACTAAATGCACCAATCAAAAGGGTATCAAAATGGATTTAAAAACCCAAGATCCATCTATATGCTGCCTATGAAACACTCATTTTAGACCTAAAGACACCTGCAGATTGAAAGTGAGGGTTTGGAGAACAATCTACCATGCTAATAGATGTCAAAAGAAAGCCGGAGTAGCCATTCTTATATCAGACAAACCAGATTTTAAAACAAAGACTAGGGACACCTGGGTGGCTCAGTGGTTGAGTGTCTGCCTTTGGCTCTGGGCGTGATCCCAGGATCCCAGGTTGAGTCCCGCATCAAGTTCCCCACAGGGAGCCTGCTTCTCCCTCTGTCTATTTGTTTGCCTCTCTTTCTGTGTCTCTTATGAATAAATACATGCAATCTTTAAAAATAAAAAGAAATTAAAAATAAAACAAAGACTGTAACAAGAGATGAAGAAGAGCATTATACCATAATTAAGCAGTCCACCCATCAAGAAGATATAACAATTGTAAATATTTATGCCACCAACTTGGGAGCACCCAAATATATAAATCAATTTATAACAAACATAAAGAAACTCATTGATGATAACACAATAATAGTAGGGGACTTTAACACCCCATTTACAGCAATGGGCAGACCATCTAAACAGAAAATCAACAAAGAAACAATGGCTTGGAATAACATACTGGACTGGATGAACTTAACAGATATATTCTGAACATTTCATCCTAAAGCAGCAGAATACACATTCTTCTCAAGTGCACATGAAACATTCTCCAGAATAGATCACTTACTAGGTCACAGATCAGCCCTCAACAAGTACAAAAAGATTAAGAGCATACCATGCATATTTTCAGACCACACACTATGAAACTGTAAGTCTACCACAAGAAAAAATTTGGAAAGGCCTTAACTATATGGAGGTTGAAGAACATCCTACTAAAGAATGAATGAGTCAACTAGTAAACTAAAGAATTTAAAATATACATGGAATCAAATGAAAATGAAAGCATGATAGCCCAAAACCTTTGGGATGCAGCAAAAGCAATCTAAATAGGGAAGTATATTACACTACAGGCCTATCTCAAGAAGCAAGAAAAATCTCAAATATACATCCTAATCCCACACCTAAAGGAACCAGAAAAGGAATAGCCAATAAAGCCAAAAGTCAGCAGAAGAGGGGAATAAAGATTAGATCAGAAATAAATTACACCGAAACAAACAAGCAAACAAACAAAACACAGTAGAACAGATCAATGAAACTAGGAGCTGGTTCTTTGAAAGAATTAATAAAATTGGTAAACCCGGAGCCAGACTTAACAAGAAGAAAAGAGAAAGGACCCAAATAGAGAAAATCACAAATGCTAGAGGAGACATCACAACCAACATCACAGAAATACAATTATAAGAGAATATTATGAAAACTTATATGCCAATAAATAGGGCAACCTAAAAGAAATGGACGAATTTCCAGAAACTTGCAAACTACCAAAACTGAATAGGAAGAAGTAGAAAATGTGAACAGACCCATAACCAGCAAAGAAATGGAATCCATAATCAAAAATCCCCCAACAAATAAAAGTCCTGGGCTGGATAGCTTCCCAGGGAATTTCTACCAGACATTTAAAGAAGAATTAATACCTATTCTCCTCAAACTGCTCCAAAAAAAAAAAAAAAAAAAGAAATGAAAGGAAAACTTCCAAAATCATTTTATAAAGCCAGCATTACCTTGACTCCAAAACCAGACAAAGGCCCCACTCAGAAAGGGGAATTATAGGCCAATACTTTGATAAACATGGATACAAAAATTCTTGGTAAAATACTAGCAAGTCAAATTTAATAGTAAAAGAATTATTTACCATGATCAAGTAGGATTTATTCATGGGCTGCAGGGGTGGTCCAACATTCACAAATTAATCAATGTGATATACCTTATTAGTAAAAGAGGAGATAAAAATAATATGTGGTCCCATCAATAGGTGCATAAAAAGCATTTGACAAAATATAGGATCCTTTCCTGATAAAAACCCTCAACAAAGTAGAGACAGATGGAACATACCTCAACATCATAAAGGCCATTCAAAAGACCCACAGCTAATATCATCCTCAATGGGGAAAAACTGAGTCTTTCCCCTACAGTCAGGAACAAGACAAGGATACCCACTCTCACCATTGCTATTTAACATAGGACTCGAATTCTAAGCCTCAGCAATCAGACAATAAAAAGAAATAAAAGGCACTCAATTTGGCACTCAAAAGCCAAACTTTTACTATTTGCAGATGACATGATATTCTATGTAGAAAACTCTAAAGACTCCACCAAAAATTGCTAGAACTCACACATGAATTCAGCAAAGTCACGGGATAGAAAATCAATGTGCGGAAATCTGTTGCATATCTATACACCAATAACAAAGCAGCAGAAAAAGAAATCAAGGAATCAATGCCATTTGCAATTGCACCAAAGACAATAAGATACCTAAGAATAAATCTAACTAAAGAAGGAAAATATCTATACTCTGAAAATATCTATACTCTGAGAACACATATGAAAGAAACTGAAGATGACATAAAGAAATGGAAAAGTATTCCATGCTCATTGATTTGAAGATCAAACATTGTTAAAATATCTATCCTACCCAAAGTAATATATACATTTAATGCAATCTCCATCAAAATACCACCTGTATTTTTTCACAGAGCTAGAACAAATAATCCTAAAATTTGTATGGAACCACAAAAGATTTCAAAGCCAAAGCAATTCTGAAAAAGAGAAACAAAACTGGAGGCATCACAATTCTGGATTTCAAGGTATATTACAAAGCTGTAGTCACAAAGACAGTATGGTACTGGCACAAAAACATACAGTTCAAGGGAACAGAATAGAGAATCCAGAAATGGACCCACAACTATATGGTCAACTAATCTTTGATAAAATAGGAAAGAATATCCAGTGCAAAAAAGACAGTCTCTTCAACAAATGGTGTTGGGAAAACTGGACAGCAACGTGCAGAAGAATGAAACTGGACCACTTTCTTACACCATACACAAACATAAATTCAAAATGGATGAAAGTCCTTAATGTGAGACAAAAACCATTAAAAATACTAGAGGAGAATATAGGCAGAAACCTCTTTGACCTTGGCCATAGCAACTTCTTACTAGACACATCACCACAGGCAAGGGAAACAAGAGCAAAAATGAACTACTGGGATTCCATCAAAATACAAAGTTTCTGCACAGCAAAGGAAACAACTTATAAAACTAAAAGGTAGCCTACAGAATGGGAGAAGATATTTGAAAATGACATATATGATAAAAGGTGAGTTTCCAAAAAAATATCCCAGTTAAGAAATGGTCAGAAGACATAGACAGTTTTCCAAAAAAGACATCCAGATGGCTAACAGACATATGAAAAATGTCCAACATCACTCATCATCAGGGAAGTACAAATCAAAACCATGATGAGATGTCATCTCACACCTGTCAGAATGGCTAAAATCAACAACATAAGAAACAACAGATGTTGGTGAGGATGTGCTGAAAGGGGAATCCTCTTGCACTGCTGGGAATGCAAACTGGTGCAGCCACTCTGGAAAGCAGTATAGAGGTTCCTCCAAATGTTAAAAATAGAACTACCCTCTATATCTCTCTACGTATATCATATATGCAGTCCTAGGTATTTACTCAAAGGATATGAAAATACAGAATCAAAGGGATAAATGTACCCCAATGTTTATAGCAGCATTATCAACAAAGCCAAACTATGGAGAGAGCCCAAATATATGTTGACAGATGAATGGATAAAGAAGAGGTGCTGTGTGTGTGTGTGTATAAAATGGAATATTACTCAGCCATTAAAAAGAATGAAATCTTGCTATTTGCAATGACATGGATGGAGCTTAGTATATACTAAGTCATGTCTAGTGACAAAAGCCAGTCATAGAAAGACAAATACTGTATGATCTAAGTCATATTGGAATTTAAGAAAGAAAACAGATGGAGGAAAAGAAAAAAAGGAGAGAGGGAAACAAGGTTGATGGAGGTCAGTGGGGAATGGGCTAGATGAGTGATGAATATTAAGAAGGGCACTTATTATGATAAGCATTGGTTGTTGGATGTAAGTGATAAGTCACTGAATTTTACTCCAGAAACCAATATTGCTCTGTGTTAACTACTTAAAACTAAAATTAAATAACAAAAAAAACCAAATCAATATTTCACTCAAAAAAAAATATATAGCTTCATTAATAGTTGGATGAGAATGTGAGAAGGAATAAACAGCCACAGTAATGACAGGAGGTGGAGAAATGACAGAAAATTAATGATTATATATGCAAAATGTGTGAAAAACTTCAGATTGTGGGGGGAAATGTCCAAATGATCCAGGTTAAAAATCAATATCTGAGATAAAAACACGGGACTTTATATTAATAGACTTACACTGACAAAATAAAGCAAAAGCACCTTTTGGGATAATTTATGTACATGTAAAATAGCTGCCAGGATGAAGTACAGTGTGGATGGCTGGTACCCAGGGAAACTTTTAGAATATCTATGTGTCTACCTCAAGAAGGATTTGGCATAAACAACATCTGGAGGTATATATAATACATATATATAACAAACTTTGCTTGTTTTCTGTTTAACTGTTTAAACCAGGAAAGTGATAGAAGATTGTATAATTATGGTTTGAACTTATTTGGAGACTGTGAAGATTAATTGGAAACTCTACATTTGTAAAAACTGAGGCTCATAAGAGTTTACTTTCACCATAATCAGGCCCTTGGAAGAATCCCAGAACAGATATACATGAAAATGATACCACTTATATGGTTTGATGATGCTGGCAGGGGCTTCCTGACTCTTGCTTGGCCAACTCCTTGTCTTATTGGACACTATTCCTTTTTCTCTCAAGCCCTATATGTTCAATATATACATTTAATTTCCATCTCTCTCCCAATAATGATTCAAATGATGAGGAAAAGTTGAACAGGCATCTTAAAGAAAGGAACATGTGCGTTAGGATTCAATATCCCAAAGTTGTTGATACAGTAGGAAAATATTCTTAAAAATCATTCATAATTTTTCAAATTTAAAATACTTTTTACTTCTCCTTCAGCCTGTTTCTTGAATTCAATATGGGTAGAATATGTATTGAATTTTTAACAAAGAAAGAAAGAAAGAAAGAAAGAAAGAAAGAAAGAAAGAAAGAAAGAAATGTTTGCTTGTGGGTGTATGATGCATTCCAGTGAATTAAAATAAATTTTTAAATACTGAAAAACTTTTGACAGTAAGTTCTAATATGGAACTTTAAAGTCTAATTTGTTCAAGTGGAACAGGTAATTGCTGAATTTTATCACCAAACTTGCCTTAGTCATCAAAAGAGAAGTGCTTTGATTATACATATATTATTTTAGTTATTACCACTATATAAATATTTATTGAAGAGCTGCTGGTTCAGAAACTATAAATAGAAATACAGGATGACATCCTTTGCCACTATAGACCTAAACCATCTAGGGAAAACTATAGAATGCATTAATTGAATGTCTATTTATTCTGTCTAAACAAAATAGTGAAGTAGGCAATGAATGCTTGTCGTGTCCCTTCCTCACTCTTTCTAGATGTCATGTCTCCCTTCAGATATGGTCAACTCCTTGTTATCTAGGAAGTGTTCTTTCCCTCAGATGCTTTTTGTTTCTATAGCACTGAGCAGCATGCTTTTGGAGTTTGCACTGTTCTCTTTCCCTCTAATTATATTCAAGTAATCAAATATTAATTAAATATTCTACTCTTTATTGTGATTACAGAGAAATATTTTTAAATTAAAAAAATCACAATCATTGCTCCCCCAAATTTAAGTCCAAGAGAAGACATATGTATGCAAATAGCTGTAACAAATTAGAAAATAAAATCAAAGACGTAAAAACAATAAATAAATAAAATAAAAGACGTTACTGGAAACTAAAGGACAACAACATACAGACTACCTGAGATGAGAAAAGATATGCTAAAATCAGAAAAAGCAAAATAAATAATATGTAGACAGAATGATTCAAGCTATACATGGAGAATAATTAGATTGGCGGTTGAAGGGAATAGTCAAAGTATGTCTGATACAGTATTCCAATTTTAAATCATAATAGGTCCTGAATATAATAGTGAGGAAAGTCAGTTTCCCTTGTAGGCAAAGATAGGCAAATGTTTTTGAGCAAGGAATACACATGATTAAATTAATGATTTAGTAAGATTTTTCTGGAAACACTCATAATCAACTTAATCACATAAACAAAATATTTGCTATTGAAATATTTATAACAATTTGGTAATAGCTAAAATGAAGTTCTCGAATTACTAGGGGTAGAAAAGGTATGTATGCAATGAATATGAGAAAATTTCAAAAGGCAAATCCAAAAATAGAAATACAGAAGAGTTTAATGAGCTTCACAGAGTCCACTAACTCATTGTGTGAGTTATGGTAAAACCTGTAAGGGAAGAATTATGCTTCCTTACACTGATTCCACATTGTCTAGAAGAGCATCTTAAACATAGTAGGTGAAAGAAAAGAAAAAAGAAAAGAAAAGGAAAGGAAAGGAAAGGAAAGAAAGAAAGAAAGAAAGAAAGAAAGAAAGAAAGAAAGAAAGAAAGAAGGAAGAAAGAAAGAAAGAAAGAAAGAAAGAAAGAAAGAAAGAAAGAAAGAAAAAAGAAAGAAAGAAAGAAAGAAAGAAAGAAAGAAAGAAAGAAAGAAAGGAAGGAAGGAAGGAAGGAAGGAAAAAAGATGTGGAATGAATTAATCTAGACTATCGTGATGAATGAAGCTTTTATGCTAAATAATATCTAGGTCTCCTCTGGACCCAGAATTATACTAATTATAACCTGATTTTCTAGTTCTCAATCAAATGATTCAAATAAATAAATTACTGTCAAAAAAGTGATACTGACTGTAAATACAAGCCACTTCTAAGCACTATGGCACAAAGATATCTTAGATAGGCTTTTATGTATTTTTATGGTTATTTAACCTGCAGAAAATTTACATTTTATTTGGTCAGACAAGTCAAACATTTTTATAGTTTATAAAATTAAAATCTTAAGGATAAATGCTACTAGTAAATATTTTTTAAAAAATCATAGGTTCCATAGGCAGTCAGGGGTATCTGAATCATGTAGGCACAACTAAGTGTGTATATTTCCATCTTTTTTAGAACACATTTGCCTAACAGAGATCAGGAATCAAGTCTCTTCCCAAAATAAAACCTAAGGACTCATACTTATGAAACTGTTTCCTTCTGTTTTAATTATCATTCTATTAAAGATTTTACTTAACACCTTGAGTCGTATAAGAAATATAAGAGATAAAAAGTTTCAAAAGAATTATAAGAGTATTTCAAAATTTAATCTCTTAGATTAGTTTGGAGGGCAGAAAAAAAAAGCAACATGGTAAAACCCAGCTTCCATGCCCCCGCTCCCCCCATGAAGATCAATGACTGGACAGATTCCCTAGCAAAAACAGTTCCAAGGGACCTCTACAAACTAGGACCTTAGCAACACTGTAGGACAAGCAAGCAAACAAAGAAACAAACAGAGAATAATTAAACATGAAGAGAAGGAAGACAACTTCATTGCCTGCATCATCTCATCCCCTAAACTAACATCATTTAGCACCAACAAGGAATTTCCCAGCTAGAAAGAATTCCCCTCATCAGGAAAGGAAGAGTAGGGTGAAGAGATAGCTTCTCTACCCTCTGGGGGCACTACACAAAGGTCCTGCTTTAGTTTCATGCTACAGAGACGAACAAAGCTGAGATACTGAGGCAGCTCAGCCCAAGGGAGAAAAGCAGAGGCTATTATTAGCAGACATGTAGTAGGATTGAGCATAATTCACAAACACTTGCTTTGCAGACAAACTCAGAGATTTTGCCACTCATGAAGCACACAGCACTGCCACCATGGGCCCTCTGTAAATCTTGCTACCTTTTCCTTTACAAGTATTTGCCATCACTGACACTAGCTGCCTGAGTCCCTCCCTACCCCTAGCAGAGCCAAAGAGCTACACTTGGCAACCAGGTTAGGTTTGTGAAGCTGTGCAAGTGCAAGACACCAACGTGGGCCACCTCGGCTGACCCTGACCACTGTGACCATGCTTGAGCTGGTCCTTCCAGTCATGCAACTGCGTGCCATTGGGCCTGACATGTGTCATCAGCCTCCACTGAAGCACACAGGCACAGGGGTAGAGAGTGCAGTTATAGGTGAATACATTAATAGTGAGGGACCCCGCAACTGCTTGCAGGCCAGGTCAGATCCTGCCTTCTCTCACTAGCCAGCACCACTGCACCAAACTGTAGATAGTCTCTCCACCTGTACATCTGCATGCCCCCAGTCCAACCCATCACAGTGTGTGTTCCAGAGACAGAATATGTAGCCATAGGAGATGGCCAAATCCTCTGCAGCGGTCAGGGAGTCCAAAGTTGACCCTGGCCCTTACTACCTGTATTAGCCTCTATCACTGTGAATATGTCTAAAATTGACCCCTGATCCAATCAAAAAAGCAAAAGGAAAAAAAGAATGAAAAAGAATTAAGGAAGCCTATAGGACTTATAGGATATACCATCAAAAAATATGAGGTATAAATCATTGGAGACCCAGAGGAGAAGAAAGGTATAGAATGTTTATTTAGAGAAATAATGGCTTAGAACCTCCCAAACCTGGGAAGAGTTCATGAAGCTAATAAATCACCACAAAATTTCAGTTCAAAATGACCCACTGCAGGAGGCTTGGGTAGCTCAGTGGTTGAGTATCTGCCTTTGGCTCAGGGTGTGACCCCGGAGTCCTGGGATCGAGTCCTGAATCAGGCTCCAAACAGGGAGTCTGCTTCTCACTCTGCCTATGTCTCTGCCTCTCTCTTTGGGTCTCTCATGAATAAATAAGTAAAATATTTTTTAAAAAATGACCCACTGCAAGACATATAATAATAAACTATATAAAAACAAAGACAAAGAGATAATTTTAAAAGCAGCAAAAGAAAAAAAATACAATTCATTCAAGAGGACCCCATAATAAGGCTCCAGTGGATTTCTCAGTAGAGAGCTTGCACCCAGAAGAAAATGGGATGATGAATTCAAAGTGCCAAAAGAAACTGCCAACCAAGAATATACAGGAAAGCTTTCCTTCATAATTGAAGATGAAATAAAGACCTTCCCTAATAAACAAAAGCTGAGGGAATTCATCACCACTAAATATGCCTTATAAGAAATATTGAAAGGAGTTCTTCAAGATAAAATAAAAAGATGCTAATTAGTACTATGAAAACATATGAAGATATATAGCACACTGGTAAAGAAAACATAAAATCAGATTCGAAATGGCCCAACACTGTAATATGGTGATGTGTTGACTACTTCAATCTAGTATAAAGGTTAAATAGATAAGTTTCAACAATTTGTTAAGGGATACAAATTACAAAAAGATATAAGTGGTGACACCAGAAATATAAAAGGGGTGGAGTAAAGTGATAGAGTTTTGGTATGTGGTTATAGTTAAATTCGTATCAACCTAAAACAGATATACGTATATTTATATAATGTTTTCTGTAAGTCTCATGGGAACCATAAAGCAAAAATTTACAAAAGATACACAGAAGATGAAGAGAAGAGAATCAAAACATAAAACTAAATAATAAAATTAATTTACAAAAGAAGGGAGCAAAAAAGGGGGGAAAAAGAAAACAGAACTACAAAACACCTAGAAAACAACTAAGAGAGCTCTAATAAATCTTTACCTATTAATAATTATTCTAAATGTTAATGTATTGATCTCTAAATCAAAAGGTATAGAATGGCTGGATGACTAACAAAAAAAAAGACCTATATGCTGCCTGTAAGAGATTCAATTAGCTTTAAGTTACATGCTTTAGGCCTAAAATGAAGGGATGACAAAAGATATTTCATGCATGCAAGTGGAAATCAAAAGAGATCAGAGGTAGTTCTACTTACATACAATCAAATAGACTTGAAGTAAAAAAAAAAAATAGTAATAAGAGTAAAAGGTGGTCATTTTATAATGATAAGGGTATCAGTTCATCAAGAAGATGTAACAGTCACATATTCATCAAAATCGGAGCACCTAAATATGTCAATCAAATACTAACAGGTATGAAGAGAGAAATAGACAACAATTTAATAACTTCAATACCGCACTTTCAAAAATGGATAGATCATCCAGACAGAAAATCAACAAAAAAATGTTGAACTCAAACCATAATTTAGACCAAATGGAGTTAATATACATATATAGAACATTCCATCCAACAGCAGCAGAATACACATTCTTCTCAAGTTCACATGGAACATTCTCCAGGACATATCAGATGACGAGACACAAGATAAGTTTTAGCAAATTTAAGAAAACTAGAATCATACTAAGTATTTTTTTTCTGACCACAATGGTATGAAACTAGAAATCAATTACAAAAGGAAAGCTAGAAAATTTTTAGAATACTGGAGATTAACCAACATGCTCTTAAACAACCAATGAGCCAAAGAACAAATCAAAAGGAAATCAAGAAACATCTTGAAATAAATAAAAATGGAAGTGCAATATATCAAAGCCTATGGAAGGCTGTGATAGCAGTCCTAAAAGGGAAGTTTACAGCAAGAAAGACCTACATTAAGAGACAAGAGAGATCTCAAATAAACAACTTCCCTTTATAACTCAAGGAACTAGATAAAGAAAATAAAATAAGCCCAAAGTTAGTATAAGTAAGGAAATCACAAAGATCAGAGGTAGAGAAATTGAAATGAAATCGAGAGTCAGAAAAACAATTTAAGAAACAACAACAAAGAATGAAGCTAAGAGCTGTTTTTTTTTTTGAAGAAAAGAAATAATAGGCAAAATTGACAAATATGTAGCTAGACTATGAAAAAAGAAAGAACAAAAAAATAAAATCAGAAGTGAAAGAAAAGACATTAAACTGATACCACAGAGGGCAGCCCAGGTGGCTCAGCCTGGTTTAGCACCACCTTCAGCCCAGGGCATGATCCCAAAGACCTGGGATCGAGTCTCACATCCGGCTCCCTGCATGGAGCCTGCTTCTCCCTCTGCCTGTGTCTCTGCCTCTCTCTCCCTCTCTCTCTCTATCTCTTTCTCTCTCTCTCATGAATAAATAAATAAAATCTTTTAAAAAAAGTTTTTAAACTGATACCACAGAAATAGAAAGGGGAACTACGGTGAACATCCACTTTTCTGTTACGCCAATAAACTGGATAACAGAAGAGTGGATAAATTCCTAGAATTATATAACCTACCAAGACTTAGTCTTACAGAAATAGAAAATCTGAACAGATCAATAATGAGTGAGGAGATTAAAGCAGTAATAAAAAACATCCCAACACAGAAAAGCCCAGGACCAGAAGATTTCGCTAGTGAATGCTACCACACTTACAGAATTATTGCCAAACCTCAAACTTTTAAACAAAATGGAAGAGGAGCAGTTACTTTCAAACTCATTTTATGAGGTCAGAATGACCTTAATATCAAAACCAGGTAAGGTACTACAAGAAAAGAAAATTAGAGAACAATATCCCTGATAAATACAGGTGCAAAAATGCTCAACAAAAAATTGGCAAACCAAATTCAATAGCACATTATAAGAATAATTCAACATCGTCAATTGGGATTTGTTCCTAGGATGCAAGAATGGTTCTATATGCACCAATCAATAAATGTGATATACTGCATTAATAGAATGAAAAATAAAAATCATTTGTTCATCTCAATAAAGTTTTAACAATTGAGAAAATATGATATCCTTTCATGATAAAAATACTCAACAACTTAAATATGTAAAGCACATACCTTAACACAATAAAGACACATATGATAAACCCAGAGCCAATGTCCTACTTAATGCCAAAAAATCAGGAACAAGACAACAGTACTCTAATCACTCTTACACAACGTTGTATTAAAAGTCCTAGTCAGGGATCCCTGGGTGGCGCAGCGGTTTGGCGCCTGCCTTTGGCCCAGGGCGCGATCCTGGAGACCCGGGATCGAATCCCACATCAGGCTCCCGGTGCATGGAGCCTGCTTCTCCCTCCGCCTGTGTCTCTGCCTCTCTCTCTCTCTCTGTGACTATCATAAATAAATAAAAATTAAAAAAAAAAAATAAATAAATGTATAAAAAAAAAAAAAAGTCCTAGTCAGAGAAAACAGACAAGAAAAAAAAAAAAAGGCATCCAACTAGGAAAAAAATGGAGTAAAATTGTCTTTATTTACAGGTGATATAATCTTATGTATAGAAAATAGCTTTAGGGACACCTGGGTGGCTCAGCAGTTCACCGTCTGCCTTCGGCTCAGGATCCCAGTAGAGGGATCGAGTCCCACATCGGGCTCCCTGTGAGGAGCCTACTTCTTCCTCTGCCTGTGTCTCTCTGCCTCTGTTTTGTGTCTCTTATGAATAAATAAATAAAATATTTTTTTAAGAAATCAACTTTTAAAAATTCCACCAAAAACTATAGAAATAAACAACAAATTCACCAAGTGAACTAAAAAAGACAAACAGAAAAACAGTAGAATTGGGGTTCCCAGGAATTGGGGAATGGGAGAAATAGGGAGATATTGGTCAAGGGGTACCAACTTCCAGTTATAATATTAACAAGTTCTGGGGATCTAGTGTACAGCATGGTGATTATGACTAATAAAACTATTATATATTTTAAAGTTGCTATGAGAATATATCTTAATTATTATCACCAGATAAAAGAAATGGTAATTATATGACAGGATGGAAGTAATGCTATGGTGGTAATCATTTTATAATATATAAATGAATCAAATCAACATGTTCTACATCTTAAACTTACGACCATGTTGTATGTCAACTATATGTCTCAACAAAGCTGAAGAAAAAAAATACAGTCATTTAGTCAGTTAGGGATGCTAAGATATTTTAGCTTATTTTTTCTGTTTTTATGGTAAATTTCTCTGAAGTAGTTTTAGAATGATATTAATAGTAAAATCTACTTTTATTAAAAAATTGATCTCTTCTGCTTGAACTTTAATTATTTGGCAAGTCACCATTAAAAAAAAATAGCATATTTTACAATCTGGTAGTCTTATCATCAAAACCTGATAGAAATAATTGTTACTCAATTGCTACCTTATGGAGTTTGGATTATTTCAGTTCATCAGAATACAAAGGCTAGCTCATAAAACCTCAATAGATAGACACCTTCCGAAATCTAACGTCTCCATTTATTTGGAGCTATGATGTCAGGGTCTGTTCTCCACTCCATCCATCTCACCACTTATTCACCATGTGCCAGGAATGGAAGGTGCTAAGTATATTGTGTTAAATAAAGCAGGATCCCTGCCTTTGAAGGATTTAGAGTTCAAATCAAGGTAGTTTCCCCCAAAGACTTCCCTAAGTAACTTTGAACCCTAGCAGACATATGGTTGTTCATAGTCAGTATGATTTCAAAATTTCTCACAGCTAGTTTTATTAAAACAAAAGTGCACTCTTTGAGACTAAATAGAATACTTGACTCTACAATGCTAAAATAGTAGTCCAGGAAGTTCTGCTACCTTCTGGAACTACATATTAAAACAACATTTTAAAAACATAAATCTGAGCAAATAAAAAGAAAGCAAACAGTGGAATGATCTGAAATTCCTTTAGCATAATTGCAGAACTGGAAGGACACTTAGTCCTTTACGTAGAATTAACTATGAAATTATGCCGTACAGGAGATAACTAGAATACCAATAGATTCAAAGATTCTAGCTTGGATCTAGGCTATTTAATTATTTATTTATTTATTGGATCTAGGCTATTTTAAATTGACAAAAAGAAAATTCAAAATTTATCTAGTATAAAATTATTGAATAGTCTCAATAACCATCACTAATTAAAAGGCATATAACACGTTATATAGATTATGTGTGTGTCTATACACACACATACACACATATCTGCATCCTGATAAAATGTAGACTTTTAAGAGAGTATCATAGGCAACATAAGACACAATATATATTAAATCTATTGTGTATTTTCCACAAGTAAATCATGAGGAATTCTGTTCTACTGACAATCTGCTTTGCAATGTTTCTGGACTTTCTCAAAAGAACCCTTAGAAAATTCTACAATAGCAACACTATGCAGTGATGCAATTGTATGAATTTTTATTTGTTGTTTCCAACATACAAACTGACAAGTGACTTGCTGGAGAACATACCAAGCATAATTCTAAGTAGCTACCTTCAGAGTACATGAAGAACTATACCCTAGAAATGATTTCAATTATATGACAACATCCAAAAAAGCCCAGAAGTACAAACAGATAAGGCTTATAATAGGTTTTAAAATGCAATGAAGGACAGAATTTGTATTGATTGTAGCCACTATCCAGTCATTTTAAACACACATCCTCACAACCTCATCTACAAATGGCAACCTGCACATTTTTGACTATTACATCATTCTGCAGTTATGTTTTATGTCTGGGTTTACTAAAAAAAAAAAAAAAAAAAAAAAAAAAAATGATGCCTGAATTTACCTTTGAAGTTAGAAAATGTTCTGGACCCTATAGATTATTTGTTGAAATCCAGCAAAGGCCTGGAATATTTATTATTATTCCAGTATTATCAGACACTTAACCACCAACCCCCTCTTACTTTGCGGTCTCAAGTGCAATTTCTGGTATTTCACCTAGCACATCACTAGCTACTAACAATCTGGTTTCCTTTTTTTCTTCAAATTTCTCCTACACTTCAGCACTTGGTTTGCTTGCTATCCACAGGCTGATCACCACATGTTAACTGGTAGAGCAACTCCTCTCAGAAGAAGAATTAAATTCAAGAAGTTAGGACTGACAAGGGGATGGAGCAAAGCATTATTCTCCTCTGGCTAAGAAAATCTGTAGGCATGTTTTAAGCTATTTGTGGAAAAGAATTGTTCTGTGCAATAAGTTTACATGGCATAAGAGAAAAAATAGGATTTCAAAGAAATTAAGTAAATGTTTCAGAAATTTACAAATATTTGGATTTTAATTTAACATTTTAACATACTATAGGCAAAACAGTTGAACTGCCTTGTTTTACACACATTTCAAATCATTTAAAAAAATTTCAAACTACCAGTTTCATATTAAGACTCTGAAAATAAAGCTACATTGATGAAATGCTTAACTAAGTTTGGACCAAGTTTGACGAAAGCTTTCCAAACATTTGTGAAACTTTTTACAATCTTCCTTACATGTGGGATCGGTAGTAAAACCTGATACCAGGGCAGCTTTTCAAGAGATTTCAAAAATAATAAGACCTGTCAGTGTTCCATTTGAATCATTAACTGTGTACATAGATCCTTCCCATATTTACCAGTGGCTTCCTTGCACACTTGTGGCTACTCCTACTGCTATCACCTCCTACTGCTAAATGCATTCCCACCCCATTATACCCATCTGCCTATCGTAAAATACTTTGAGTTCCCTGGAAATACATTTAGAAGAATCAAAGTAGATTAAGAATATTTTTTTTGCCTATTGCTAGTATTCAATTTTTCATTCACACATGATCATTCTTTCCAGGTATTGGAATAGAAAGAATACTGAATTCAGAGCCAGAAAACCTGTAGACTATTAATAAGAAGTAAATTAATTATAAATAATAAATGACTCTAAAATTTTTGTGACATGGAAAAAGTCAAACTAGAGTCTTAGGTTTTCAATAGTACATTTTGCACACGGGAAGAGATTGACAGGGGCTCAGGGATGAAATACAATTTTCATTTTCAGTAGCAACCTCAGTCAATGGTTGTGGATGTCTGGGGTGCTGGTCTGCAAACAAATGTATTGGGCCCAGGAGCAGGGGCTCAAGACTCATTGCATATGAATGTCATGGGCATGGGCTTGTGAAAGTTGTGGCAATGCTGCCATCTCTGCTCAAGATAATACGTAAGGTTGCTTCCAGCTCGAACAGCCTATGATTCACTTATTCCTCTCTCCTAAATTATTTCTACCACCCGAGGAAGTATTTTTATTCTTATTTTTACAGCTGGAGAAATACTGTCAAAGTATATTTTGAAAGTTATAAAGTACCCCTTGTTCCCTTCTTAAATGGACTTTTAGTGATAATGTTTATACTCAAATAGAAGAGTGAACTGATTATAAAAAAGTAAAATAAAATAACAGAGGAATAAAAGGCTTTGCCAGTACATGAGCTCAGATAATACTTCCAATTTCCATAATAAAAAAAAATCAATTTCTTCCACAACAATTTGGAAACATGGCCCTGCTAACCAAAATTACTTTCCTTTTGCTATAGCAGGTAGATTTGCCTAATAGGAAATTGGGATAAAGTCCTAAAAATAACTCATTGTAAAAACTGCTGTATCTTTTATGAAAGTTTTTATTTTGACTAATGTATGGATATATATTAAAGGAAAATCATTTTGGCAGACTCCTAATAACATGGAGTCCTCAGAACCCACTTTGGAAAAGATTTATATAAGAAGCAAAATTTTATTCCATGAAAATAATACTAATCTTCACATGAATTCTGATACTAATGTAATAGTGATAGTTGCCCTCGTAAGAGCTCATATTTACCATTTACTTTGTGCTACTGTGCTAAAGGGTTTACATTTATGGATTAATTTTCACAAGTTTACATTACGGATTTTCACAATAGCCTTAATGTGTCCTAATATCATCATAATTTAAGATGAAGAGTAAAAAAAAAAGAATGTCTCAGATTGTTAAGCTTGTTGAGTTAATGATTAAAATACAGAAATCTGACCCTATGATACTTTAACTGGAAAGACACAGGAGAGGCACAGCAAAAGAAAGGCACGGTACTTACATCTTACATGATACTTATTAAATTGACATTGGAATAAAAAGACAAAATTGTAGAACCATGGATCTTGGTTTATTCATTCAAGAAATATGTTTTGAGTGCTTGCATTTGTTAAACGTTAAAACAATTGCTACCAATACAATCATGGGATAAGATACAAGATTCCTCATTACACAGAATCTAGAGTCTGGTCTACTTCTAAGTAAGATACTAAGCTGAGATGTAGATAAGGAACCTGCAATATGGTAAAGTATGGTGAAGCAAAATAATATAGAGTAAATTATATACCTACTTACTTAAGCCACACAAAAATTACAGTTTAGTGATCTTAGATTCATAAAGAAAAGAACAGACAAAACTCTCAAGAGCTTCACCTGCACAACTGGCTAACATTTTCTAATTGTGAGACATGTCAGGATCCTAGAAAGAAGCAACTCGGATTCCATTTAGCACAGCACAAATGAAAGGCAACCCAGAGATGTAGGTAGCAAATGGGCAATCTAAGCTGTTTAGTGACTTCAGTCAATGCCTGAACTAAGCAGTGTTCCTCTTGTAAGGCTAAGATGGTCACTGAGTTGCTGGAATTCCTAACCTTTCACTCCATTAAATTCTGTTGGAAATAATAACAGTAAAAAGACCCCACTGCAGTACTTGATTTATTTGGCTCTCCAAAACCATCTTTAGGTAAGGTATTTCCTATATGTAATAACTCGATCATGAACCACAATCACTTAGGATAAGAACATGGAGTTTCTGCTTCTGCAGCTTAAGTAATATTGAGTGGGAAACATTAAAGAGGCATTCCTATACCGAGAATTTTGCAAACTTAGTTGCAATATTGGTATTTCTAACACTTTGCAAATAATTACTTCAGCAATGCCACTCAGATTGACGTAGAAATGTCCGTGCGATTTCTGAAACACTGCAAATTCTCGTTTTCATTAATAAATACAGTCATCACCTTTATTCAAGGTTTCCCTGTCCAAAGTTTCAGTTAACCAAGGTCAACTGGTGTTGGAAGCAGATAATCCTCCTTCTGACATATCATCAGGAGGTCAATAGTAGCCGAACACTATGTCACAACGCCTACATCATCCCTCTCAATTCACCTCATCACAGTTTATGATCTCACATCATTGCAAGAAGGCTGAATAGAGTACAGTAAGATAGTTTGAGAAAGATATTATATTCACATAACTTTTATTAAAGTATATAGTTGTAATTGTTATTGTTGTCAATCTTACTGTGCCTAATTTATAAATTAAACTTTATTGTAGGTATATATATATAGAAAAAAAATATGGTATATGCAGACATACCTTGGAGATAATCTGGGTTTGGTTCCAGATCACAATAAAGCAAGTATCACAATAAAGTGAATCTAATGAATTTTTTGGTATCTCAGGGCTTATAAAAGTTATGTTTACACTATCCTACAGCCCATTAAGTGTGCAATAGCATGTCTAAAAAATAATTTACATACCTTAATTAAAAACTTAAAAATAGCTAAAAAATGCTATTGATTATCGGGCTTTTCACCCAGTCCTAGCCACTAATGAGAGATTGTCACAACAAATATAATAATAATATAAAAGATGGAAATATTGTGAAAATTACCAAAATGTGATACAGAGACACGAACTGAGCCAATGCTTTGGAAAAATAGAGCAATAGGCTTGTTCAACTTGGGGTTGCCATAAACTTTAAATTTGTAAAAAAAAAAAAAAAAAAAGTGATGTCTGCAAAGTGTAATAAAGTGAAGTGCACTAAACTGAGGTATGTCATATAGGGTTCAGCACTATCTGCAGTTTCAGGCATCCAGGGGGTCTTGGAATGTACCCCCACAGATAAGGGGGGGATATCGTACAGTTCTAGTGCGGGCCTTAAAAATGTGGTAATACAAACATGCTTCAGTGTCTTTCTCTTTGAAATAGAATTTGAGTTAGAAATATATATATAGCAATTATTAGAAACAGATGATTTTTTTTTTGATACATCCAGATTGGACCATCACTTAGTTTTCTCTTTTAGCTTTTTCATAATCACTCATGATGTGTCATTCACTGGCACCAGTGTTACTCTGCCATTGTCAGTGACCCACAACTAACCTTTCCCAAAGAAGCTTAGAAACCTCTTTTTTTTTTTTTCCTTTGGGAAAATCAGAGGTCAGCTGAGAGTTTGCTTTGGTAGAAAGGGTTAAAATTCCACCAGCTAAATCTCCTGAGGGCTTACATAATTCAAAACAAAGGAAGTTAAACGTTCAGTTTACTGAAGTATGTAGAAAAACAGAAAAAGCATTTGTCTAGAAAGAACCCCGTCCCCATGATTATAATCCACTGTCTTGTTGTTGACTGGTACACTGAATGCCTCACTGTAGCCTTTAACTTGCCAAGGCTAAGGAGCAGCCTTCCTAAGAACCCAGACTGTACAAATATAACTTGAAAGCTGGCTGAGACAGAGGGTGTAAATCTCTCCTTCAGCCCACCAAGATGATACCATACCTTCTGCCAAGTCTTAGAAACCCAAGCAGACCTAAGAGATGAGTAGAAATGTAAATTGAAGCTCCTTCATATGTAAGCTCTTTCCTTTATGGTTCTTATTGCCACAGATGGATGAAATTTTTACTATTGGGGAAGAACATTCTTTCTTAGAAACATATTCATGTAACAAAGTTCAAGTCTCACTTCTCCTTCATTTACTCTTAAGGGTCTCTATTTAATATCCACTGCCCTCTCTAAATGTGAATCTAGCAAATTTGTTCATTTGGGTAGGTTTGGTTCCAAGAACACCAGGGGGCTCTTTGGCCTTGTGTTTACCTTTAAGGTCAAAGCTATGGAAAGCCTGTCACACAGCTTCTTCCTGAACATGTTGCCTCATTTATTTCAAGGGTTCCATATTCCCTGGGAAGTTGTTCTTTCCAAAGTCAATTTTAAGGTTAAGCAAATATTAGTGCATCTAGCAGTATGTCCCATGTGCTTCCTTCTTTGATTTCTTTTACGTGCAAAATCCTAAGACAGTGTCATGAGTTCTTTAGAGAAAAGTAGCTCTGTACTTCTAATAAGCCAATTTTCCTTTTAGATCTATTTGTCCACATGGCAGGGTGAATGGATCTTGAAGATGCTTTCAGAAAACTGTAATTGATGGGATATTTGCTGTATCCCTAAAAAATATTAATACAAGGACTGAAAGCCCTAGATCCCTCATTTTCAGGTGACAGTAATAGATTAACTTATTTACAAAAAGGGGTTTTATTTTTAAAAAGCTAGCTAATGCTTTATTTAAGTATTGCTATAAGGTTCTTGCGTCTTGAAATTAAGGTATCTGAGAAAAGTAAGTGATAATCTGACAGTTTTGTCCATTTAATTATCTGAAATGACAATATCCTGAATAGTATTTAGTAATGTTAAACCATGAAGAACGCTGCTTATCACAGTGCATACTCCATTTCTTTTTTTTTTTTTTTTTTTTTTTTTTTTTTTTTTTTTTTTATGATAGTCACAGAGAGAGAGAGAGAGAGAGGCAGAGACACAGGCGGAGGGAGAAGCAGGCCCCATGCACCGGAAGCCTGATGTGGGATTCGATCCCGGGTCTCCAGGATCGCGCCCTGGGCCAAAGGCAGGCGCCAAACCGCTGCGCCACCCAGGGATCCCGCATACTCCATTTCTTAAAGTCAACAGCTTTCATACTAGATTATCTATATCTATCATGTTTTATAGATATACAGGCAGATACAGATATATGTGCATAGAATATATAGATGCACAATGTATATATAATTATATCCACATGCATGTATCTACGTATTATTAAAGCACCTATCTCTTATAAATTTATACTTTAAAAATATTTATACGAGGGGCTCTGCTCTACTTGCTAGATGGGATGCTGTCCAATTCATGAATCATTTAATGAAGCCAATTAGATCTTCCAAAAAAAAATGTTTATACCTTTAAATGAATTTATGCTAAATATTATCTTAAATATAAACATATTTTGCATTATATATTTTACTCATGTAAGACTGTGTTTAAAGTCTTTGTTTTTAAATATTTAAAGTCAGATGGCCTAGGTTCAGGTCCTCATACTGCAATTTATCAACTTTCCCTTAGCATTCCTGAGTCTCATTTACTAGCGCCATATTTTGAAATGTTGTCACTATTATCTCTTTTAGATTAAAACTGTGCGGGCTCTACATGTTTGTTGAAGGCCCCAAATTCAATACTAACTTGGGAAAGAAATGATTACATGCTCAAAATGAACTTAAATTTAATTAATCATATACAATCTCTAGCAAACATATTTAACTTTAAAATCATGCATATTTCTATTTTTTCATTATTCCTGAATCACTTTTTAATGACAGTAATTTGTAAAGCATTGATATATTTCTAAAGCAGCACTTTATCCATGTTTCATAGCCAAAATGTTAGCTTAAGTATTTTCATACAAAGAAACAAAATTCAGTTTTTTGGTTTTTTTATTTTTTTAAGATTTTATTTATTTATTCATGAGAGACACAGAAAGAAAGGCAGAAACATAAATAGAGGGAGAATCAGGCTCCCTGTAGGGAGCCCAATGTGGGACTCAATCCCAGGACCCTGGGATTACAACCTGAGCCAAAGGCAGACACTCAACCACTGAGCCACGCAGGCATCCCCAAAATTCAGTTCTTAATATTTTAAATAAATTGTACATGTTTTGATGATCTTGAAGGAACATGAAACATAAGTGATAGAAAGAGCTTATCATTCCATTGATTATAACATATATAACATACAGTCCATTTTTTCTGAACCCTGTGGAAAAGATTGCTTCAGAGTCCTCATGAGCTTTTCACCTTAATAAGTTATGTTTCTTGGATAAAGCCTCTCTTCCAACTATTGGTCTCAGTTTCCCCAAAAGTCCAGGGCAGAAGACATGCACAAGTAGTCTGGAAGGTATAATTGATTACATAATTCATTAATTAGTACAGAAGTCTGAGGTATAAAGTCGGGTGAGACTTTAGTTATGCTACATGAACTAATATGAATAAAACAACTCTGCTACTGGTAGCAATAAACCAGGAGTTAGCTTTCTTTGTATTTCTCTCCAATATTCCTCAGGCCAGTCCATGTTTTCACCATTTTCTCTTTCAACAAGTACTGCTGTATCATGCCTGAGCATAAAAATGAGCATCAAACTGATTAATTTGTTTACCTTTCCTCAAGTTTTCTCCCAAGTCAATGACTCAATTTAGTTCCACAATATGCAATCAATCATGTCTCTCTTTGGTTTTATTTCTTTCTGTTGCATAACAACATATTAAATGTTAAGATTCTTACATGAGTGTGGTATTGAGATTTTATGAGACCTTAAGTGAGGAAATTCAAATTTATGATTCCTTCAGTAAGCACAAACTGGCTCTATTTGGACAATTCATATGTACCAGAATGGTTTCTGTATAAAGAGGCTTCAGAGACTCACTTTTTTATACTTTCGAAAATACCAGAAAAAAACCTTTGTGCTGAAATGATAGACACAATTTTTGTTTGTTTTAATCATCATCATCACCATCAACAAAATATTATGAACTCTCTAAAACACTTGGAATGTGATCCATTTCAGCTTCAAGGTCAAGGCCTATTATGATTTAAAAAGCTATTTATTGGTATTAGGTCATTTCATCTGGGGTGGTGATTAGTATGCTAACCCAGATCTGTCATTGCCTGAACAAATCTCAAAAACAGAGAGCATGAGGACCTTGCTTATGAAGAATCGTTAACTTGTGTTCCGGTTATGGATTTATAGGCTCACAAAGTGTCTGCCCCTTAACAATTTTTGATGAGATATACAGAATAAATGATTTCTCAGACTCCTTCCTTCCTCCTCAAATCAGCTGATTGGTTTGGGGGTTTATATCCTGTATGAGAGTCTATTTCAAAACTTCCTATGTTCAATTCTGCTGCTTGCTCACGATGCTGACTTGCCGTGCTATGTGCCATGCTTTCCAGACTAGCAGCGGTGACCGGCTAGTGTTCTGATTAGGATCACCTCAGTGTCTCTGTCACTATGACAATGACCTGATCACTCAGAGTAAGCACGTGGAGAGGACACCGTCATGAATGTGTGAAGCCTTTTCCAAGCCATCTGAGTGTATCCTGCCTGCTTTCTTTTCTTATACTCACACTCCATCTCTGTTAAACATTCTGTCCTATCAAAACACATTTTCATGAAAAGATCTGGTTATCTCATCACACTGTGATTTATAAACCGTGGTGTGTTGTCATTCCCAGGTGCATGTGAATTTTAACCTCAGACGAGGAGCTTTAAATCAAAGGAATGACTCTGTAATTAACTTTAATAATTTATGGTCTCTGTGAGCAGGTGAGATGAATGTAAGAAGTTCAGGGGTTTCTTTTTACCCCTGAAATCATATTTTAATAAATGCTTACTCTACCTTGGTGCTAATTACCATTTAGCTATCAAAGCATTCACGTATTTTCTATATCTGTTATGAATGTATAGAAATCTTTGCCTAAGATTTCATAAGGGATGATCATGGGGATAAAGACTTTTATATAATAGTCAAGTCAGAATGAAAGGAAGAGTAAACTCTCAGATTTGAATATGTACATAATGCCTTGGAGTTTCAAAGTTCACATACTTTACCTCAAAAAAAAAAAATCCTAGATGTCTATGTCTTATCAATTACCCCAATAATAAATAGAAAGATATAAAACTAAAGGTGAATATCTTACTATCCATTCCCAGGGAAGTCCCCTGCTGGATCTGTTTTCTGCTTGAATGACTAAGTAGAATAACTCTGAAGGGGATCTCTTTAAATTGGATGTTAGGAGAGTTACAAAGTCTAGGTAATAATTTGTTGGTCTTCCAATGAGTCAGTCTCTGGGATATCTGAATAAAGAGATCACAGGGGCTTCACCACAAAGTGAAGACTGTTATGACCCTGTTTATAAATCTTCTGAGACTAATTGGTACTTCTAGAATTGGACATCCTAGAACTGTAAGGAGTAACAGTGTCATCTGTGGCAAAAGAAAAAGGAAAGAAAGAAAAAAGGAAAAGAACAGAAATAAAACAAGTCCTCACATCTTACAAAAAGCCCTGGAGATCTGATACAAACCCATTCTTGCCAAGGTAGAAGTGGGATTTAATTTCCATAGAAGAAATTGAATTGTCTAATTAGGAAAAGCCTAGTATTTTCAATAAAGGGATGTCATCCAGGTCAGGGACTTTCGAATCAATAACACCTTATTCCCAAATAACGCTTTGCTAAAATCTGTCATCACCATTTATTGGTTCTGCTGTGACCATGAGTTAGTTATGTTACAGCCTAGAAACTTAGCTTTCTCTACTACAACTGGTGATAATTGTGATTTTACCCACCTTATAGGACAGTTGTGAAAATTAAGTGAGGTAATAATTGGAAACTTTCTGACACATTATATATGTTCAACATTATTGTTGTTGTCATTTTATAATCCTTATCTCCAAAGCTAATAAATTGGCAAAACATCATTTATCAACTCTTTTAAAGGAAGAGATGAAGAGAAAGTACGACATCTTTCCTGTTATCACAAGGATAAACATAATGCTATGTCATTAGTTCAAGTTTAAGCTAAGACTGCTCCAAATTTCTACAATGTTGAAACCATACTTGACTTTGGCATTAGGCAATGTCATTTAATATGTTCATATGGTCCTGCATGCCGTTAAGCATGCACTGTGTATTATTTTATGATGTTTGAGTTGGACTCACACTTTCTGGGTGCCTGTATTTGTGTTTTTTTTTTTCAGATTCTGTGAAAAGCTGGAGGAAACTGTTTCCAATTTCATGACCGTTTATCACTAATCCAAAACGACTGCAGCATTACCTACAGACCTACAGACAGGAAGCTCTAAGAATTGGTTTTATCATATATTTGCCCAGAAGCTCTGCTAAACCAGTTTTATGCTTACATAGATGAGGGTAACAGTCTGGTGGGAAAATGGACAAAGTATTATACTGAGCTACAGAATGGAAAAAAAAATGTTAATTTATTTAATGCAATGGAAGATTAAAAAAAAACATGAGGTTGGTGCTTTCATTAATTGCTTGATTGCTTGAACACTTACTGTCTCTCTAAGTTTCTAATAGTCTCTTTATAATCATCCTCAGCTGCAGTATTCACTCATGATCAGATTTAATATAAAGAAAGCCAAACCATGGTTTTCACTTGGGATAGTTCTCTAATCAGACATAAAATGCATTTTCCCTGGAAAATCTTCAAACAAGTTTGAAAATATTACAGCTGTAAAGTAATTAAGGTATTTGGAGTTTCTCAAGCAATTTATGTGACTCTAATCACAAATGTCATCATGTTAATGCTCAAAAGCAACTTGTGGCATCCTGAAAGGTTCTTCCTTAAAAACAAATATGGGTGATCTATGATGGAAAACTTCTTATTTCAATATTTTCATTCGCTTGGTCATTCACAAAGATATCTGACATATAACTATGTAAATGATCTTTTACTGAAAGCAATTCATTTTTAAAATTTAGCTTAGTTGCTCCATGTTTAAATGTATTCTCCATTAATGATATTTTATAAGCTACTTTATCTTTAAATTCTCAAGGTCTATGATAAGATATTTTTAATAGTTTAGCTTCCTAAATGTAAGAAAGGCTTTTGTACAGAGATATTCATAGTAGCATTATAGGAATTGACTAATAAAAAGAATCAAATAAAAATTTAGTAAATATTTGAGAAGGCATTGCCATACTATGGACCTGATAAAATGTTTATACAAATTAATTAGACAGGAAAATTCTTATCCTGTAAGGACAACTGAAAACAAAGTACATCCTATACTATGATAAATTTTTGCATTAAAAAGTTAGAAGTGATGCACTCAAATGCTATTTTTGTGGTGGGACTAAAAAATTAGCAAATAATTCTTCTACTTAAAATGCTTCAATGACCTTCTATTTCTTCTAAAACAAAGTCTCTATCACTAACTATTCTTGCCTCATTCTCTAACCTGATCACATTCACATTCTTTCCAAGATTCCTTCTTGCTTTAAGAATTCTATTCCAGAAAAAGAAGAAGAAGAAGAAGAAGAAGAAGAAGAAGAAGAAGAAGAAGAAGAAGAAGAAGAAGAAGAAAAAGAAGAAAGAAGAAAGAAGAAGAGGAATTCAAGTCCAATGTTCCTTATAAATGGAATGCTTTTCCACTCTAGCTGACCCTGACTTCCTTGGGCAGTGAACTTGTAATAACTCTCAAATATTAGTTAATCTTTTATTCCTCTGGAAACCTTTCTAATTCAACTCAGAAGATAAGGTTTCCCTGGAATAAATAGTCTCATGTCCTCTTGAAATTCTCTTTCATATCCCTTTTGACAACTTTAACTAATATTTGGGTATTTAATGTCTCTCTCCAACAGAACATATATTCTATTAGATGAGGGACCAATTGCTACCATTTAGCACAGTATCTGATACAAAACTGGTACTCAATATTTCATCTGTTTGAATACAAGCTGTACTTCTGGTAATGATGCAGAAGCTTCAAACAGGAAAAACCTCCTGGAGAAAACAATGATAAACACGGAACAAAATATAAATTTACGCACACACATGTGCACACACACACACGGAGGCAAACAAGAAGCAAGCAGAAACCTGTGAGTAGTGAACACATTGGCAGAAGAGAACAGCACTCACCAAGTTTCCCATGTTCATAGCTTTTCTCTTGAGGGCAGTTTCAGTCACCACTGTGAAGGCCAAACCTTTGCTAAAAGCCTGATCTCTTACTGGCTTGAAGAATCAGAGAAAAGACCTCTGGGCTTCCACAGAAGCCGTAGGGTAAAAGGGGAAGGTCCCAGGAGAGAGCAACAGAGGTTGAGCCCACATTTTTGGCTGGTCCCTGAACCCAAAGGGTACCTAGGACAGACTTGAAACAGCCCAGCTAAGGTAGAAGAAGGGAACATATATTTTAGCTGCTGCCCACTGCAGAAGAGCACAATTTGGAATTTATGATTAGCCAAGGCTAGCTGCCTGCTCAAACAAAAAATCAACACTGTTTTGGCCTGGGATTTATATTCACTACGAAACTGTCTCTGAAGAAGCAGCATTTATGTTGATACATGGGGGTTTGTGGGAGTTAGGAGGAGAGTAAAATGTTTCTTTCAGAAAGAGGAAAAGCATGTGTGAATGTCCAATAACTGGGAAAACTGGGCATATTTTGAGACACAATAAAGACTAATGTAGCTGATGAGTAATAGAGAGAGGGAGGAAGACAGTGACATGTGATAAGGTTCTAGTATTAAGCAGGGGTCTTATTTGTCATGTTACTTATTCTTATTCTCTTCTAAACACTTCAAAAGATGTCAAGGGTTTTAAGTGGTATAACGGCATGATCAGATTTATTCTTAAAAGGTCATTCTGGCTACAATATGGATAAAACTCTGCTACAGGGTAGAGGTAGATAAAGAAAAACCAGATTCTATAATTGGATGTGAGGTGGGAGTTGGTAAGGTGGAGTAGAATATAAAGATTGACACCCAGGTTTCTGGCCTGAACATTAGTAGTGCTAGTTATCAAGACATAGAAAACTGGAGGTAAAGAAAGCTCAAGGAAAAGATTAGCAATTGAATATTCAGTATGTTGATGATGTCACTTGAATATATTGGCCTGGAAGCAGTAGGGGATTATGGCTTAACCCTATAAATTTGGAAGCCATTGCTATAGCTTGGTATTTGAAGCCATGGAAGTAGAAGAGAGTATAATTGGAAAGCGGAAAGTTGAGACATGAAGCGGACCCAAGAACAATCTCTGAATAATTTTGAATGGAAACAAAGAATTAAGAACTTCTAGGGAGGAAATAAGGGAGCTAAGAGAGTATAGTGCCACAAAAGCTAGAGGAAGATGGGTTTTACGTAGGGGGAAGAGTATGTGGCTGAAACTCACCTTCCCACAGATGACAACTATAAATTATTAACAATATTGTTTTAAAAACTTGAAGGCACGGGAGACCAGCCAAATATAGGCATTCATTGGAAGAGTCTATCCATTACAGGCGGGAACTGAACTAGTTGAAGGTGGGCAAGGAGGCAGTAAGATACTCTGATTACTTTCAGATATTCTAAATTTCCAATAACATATATATCTGTGTGTATTTATATACTCTTTTAAAAGATTGGCTTATCTCACCATGTTTAAAGCCGACTGAATCAATACCTAGGGCATTAAGAGCGGAAGATGTTGGAGAAACCGTGAATTAATGGACAATGGATAGTCCCAGAGTAAGAAGGATGCTAGCCAATTGGATTTTATCATGCAAGGATTATAAAATACTTACCACTCAATTAAATTCCTATTTACATTAAATTCCCAAACTTTAGATGCCAGTATGTCTACCTCGGATCCAAAAGGAGCCCATAAGATCAGATTAAAGAAAACACTAACGAGAACACAGGACAGTTTGATGCAGTATACAATGCGAATGACAAAATTTCAGAGATTTTTCGATTCTTTCACAATAAACATCTATGGAAGATCATCACAATGTGAAAAAGCACAGAACCAGAGACTAGCATCCCTATCCCTTAGGAATGTCACTTAGGCAACTGACTTAACTTCTCTAAGTTTCAATTTATTTCTAAAATTGTAATGATACTACTGCTTACCCACCTTCCAAGCTTTTTTGATCTGAAATAATCAAGCTGAGTTCCTGATCAGAGTTTAATAAACATGTCAGTGATGATGAAGGTGATTGATAATGATAGCTCCGAGATAAAACTCAGTAAACAGAAAGACTGTATTTCAAAATGCACACATGCACACACATACACACATGGACACACATATTCAGACACAGAAGACTGGGAGTAGCAATGAAGAGATAAATAGCGTGAAAATAACCTGTTAAGAGCAATAATTTCCCTCTTTGGTCTGAAAAACATAAATAACAATGTCTAGTAATTAAAAGTCTATTATAATTTAAATGTCATTTAATTTGAACTTTGTGTTCATCAGAATTAGATGTTCAAACTCTAGAGACAATTTTTGTGGCTTTAATTTTCAGCTCTGTCATTCACTTGTAAAACCTGGGATATGTATGTAATTCTTTGCACTTTGGTTTTCTCATCTGTGAAATGGGGATAATTATAGTAACTATGTTGTGAGAATTAAACAAACTAACAGTAAAGTGGCACAGACTAGCTAGATGTTCACCAACCCTACTCTTAACTTCCTAGGCTCTGAAGATCATATCTTCCAGCTTCCCTTTCATTTAGGTTAGGGTGACACCACCCTAACCTCTCTGCCAAGAGTGTGATCCGAAGTGATGTATTCCCCTTCCAGGTTTTGCCATAAAATGCTTGGCATGGTCTTTGTTCTCTTTGCTTGTTGATCATTTCAGGCAGAGTTGGAAAGAGACAGCAGCTTTGATCACAATCCAGAAGGCCGCCTCCTGAAACCCAATTAAACTGTGACATGAATGATAAATACACCTTTATTGTCAAGCCACTGAGACTCGGCAGTTGCTTTTTACAGCGTTGGTAATAATTTCCCTAAGGAAATACCACAGCACTTGGAGCAGTAGCTAGCTGGCGCATAGTAAGTGTTCAATAACTGCTAGCATTTAAAATATTGCTGGACTTCCAAGAAGCCAAATGTCAGAAAATATATTGACTAGGAAATGATGCTCTAAATATCCACAGTAAGATTTCTTAATGCTGAAAACAAAATTTGACCTTGAAACCAAGCATAGAAAATATATTGTGTTACCTGTCATATCAGTAGCAAACTGTATTTATTAAAACAAGGTTCCAACAACAGAAAGGTAAGCTTACAGGTTAGTATTATTAAATAATTTTATTGCCCCTAGCCATTCGATTCTCTGCTGTGTACCATATGACTTATTGTGTGGATTATCCTAAATTCAGTAGCCCTCCAGGCTCCACATCTCTTCTAGACATTATTACCAATTCACTCACTTATTTTCTCTTTCTCCAGGTAGAAGGAATATGGTTTACATGTATTTTTACAAGCACTGAAAATGTATTGCAAGCATGTATGTACAAGTGAGATATATATGAAAATATATCAAAACAATGAAAATGTGCTTATTTGTCTCATATTTAAAGAATATATTGTGGTAGAGCACCAGATATTTAAAAATAAAAAATAATTACTCACGTGATATCACCCAACATCACCCAGAGCAGCATATAAATTTCAAATAAACAGCTTGAGCAGAAAGTCTCTACTAGAGCAGGGCTACACAAATAGATTTTTTCCATATGGGAAGAAATTATGTACATTACAGCCATTTTATTGTTCATTGCAGAGGGTTGTGCAAGCACACTGCATTGATTTTTTTTTTCCTTTAGAAACTAAACCTGAAATCTTGTTTTTATTTTTGTTTCTGCAAAAACTGCATATAGATTTAGCACATTCACTGAACCTTTTTACAGGCATTTTTTAACCAGAGCCCATAGCTGTGGACTTCTCTTAATTGCTAACTACTTGATGTGTATTAATAGGAGACTCACAGAAGCCATAAAGGAAATCGCGCCCCTCACTCTCACTGCCCGTGACTGACCTTGCCATTCAAATGTCCATGTTTCTATATTCTTTCCCAAAGTGAGGGTGCATGAGAAAGCTTCTAGTCCTCCTGTGTTTTTATTCTTTTGTCTGGAAGCCTCCAAAACCACTAACAGATTATAGTGATGTTCAGGTAATCACTAATTTCTTCATTAAAAGGGACCCCTTCTAGTGATATAAGTATTTCCATTCTGTTTTAGGTCTTTTTCTCCCAGCTGAACATGTTGGAACTATTCTAAGCACACAGGAAAAATAATCCCGGGTAATTCTACTTCAGAATCTCTGAGTAATGTAACTTTTAATGACATCCCATTACCTCAATATGTTTTTACCAATCCTAAAATAAAGGTTAACAACAATTGAAAAACCAAACTTCACAACTAGAACTGCATTTCCCTTATCTCTTTATTAAATATGTATCTGTGCCCTGCATGAAATTCCAAGTATCATTCATTTAACTTACTCCATTATTGAGTATGAGTGTACCTCACACTCCGGCACTGTGTGAGATCCAAAATATGCAAACGTGGAAGACAGAACCGTGACCTTCATGGAGCTCACAACTGAATTAGGGAAAAAAACAGATAAGGAAGTCAGTGGTTATTACCCATAGTGACTAATAAGTGATAAATAATATTGTTTGGTGAGAATTATAGTAACATATACACACATACATATATTTTTTCATCTGGTAAGAGGGAACAAGAGGTCAGAAAAGAGCGATTCTTGAGATCTTGAGATTAAACTCGGAAAATAGAAAGGAATTGCAGCTAGAGCTAGAGCAGTATGTGCAAATGCATGGCAACAGGAACAAGAAAAATACTCAGGATCATGAAGTCAGGACCTCTGAGTTAGAGTAAACAATGAATATAGCGTGTATGACAGGAGACAGGAAGGGGGATCTTACATGACATTTGAGTATTCATTTGAGTATTCAAACTTAAATAAGAAGAGATTTTCCTGAATGTCATATCCTCTTGCTTTTATGTGAATTTTTTTTAAAATACAATCTATTTCTCTAGATAGAGTCTATTCTAGAAAGACAAGAACACAACAGAGATAGCGATTCTATTTGATGGAATGAACCGAGGAGAAAATTTTGAGCCAGGCATAAGGGGCGGAGCATCCATTCCCAAGATTAGAGAAAGAGGAAAGCCAGTATCTTTGCAAAGTTTTGGTATTCCTTTATTTCTCTGATTATGATAGCATAAAGAGATCATTTGTGTACACTGCGCTTATTCATTACAAGTGGGATAGAGTTATGACTTATTTTCATCTGTAACTTCTATTCCTTTGACTGCCATTGTTAGACTATACCTGCTTGACATTGCAAAGGACCTGAAGCTTTCTGGCGCCCATCCAAATCCTCCTTTGAAGTCCAAGGCCCTCAAAGAAATAAGAGCACTGGAACCTCCTCCCACATATTCAATTTATTAACTTTAGTCTTTGTAAAATAAAACAGCCTGGGGTAAAAGCGTTATTCTCAAATTAATTTTACCACTATTTCTAGAGGCTTATATTAGTTTGGGTTTATTTTATAATAAGAAAGAATGAAATAAAAACTTATGATCACAATTAAATGTGGTCTCTGGGAATGACAATGAAGTGTTCTTTCGCATGTTAGCTTAGTAAACCTTCCCTAACTGAGTTCACTTCCAGTCACTTGGCAACTTCCTCCAAAGAGCCAAGTCAAAAATCATGATGCTCAGTTGCAGTGACAGTCCATGAAACTAGTATGGTAAGCAGGACAGCTGCAGAAACCACAAATTATGCTGATAAAAGGAATTATTTGCTCAGTAATCTTTCAGAAGATAAATCTGGAACAGAAGAAGTAATACTCCATAAATATTGTTTCTTTTATCCTATTATATAGAGTGTCGTCAGTCCTTTGAGAATTTTAAAGACTTTTACCAAAGATGACCTGTGAAATAGGTATTGTCGTATCAGTTTTAAGAGGGGATAGAGCATGCTTCTCAAATATGTGTAGAATTATAGTGCTGGATGGGATGCGAAATGTATCATGTATCAGGCCCAACTTGCCCTTCTACATATAAGAGTTGAAATGGCTCCCTCCAAGTCACAGAGCAAATAAGCAGAGACAGTCTCAGAACTCAGGTGCCCAGCCTCCTAGTCCCACCACTTTACTATACCCTATAGCTGCACTGTGTCACTAAATATTCTGAAGACAAATTAAACACACAAACACACACACACTTATCTATACCCTAGCCAATCTGAACTATTTCTCATACATAAAAGCACCTACCTAAGACATCGAAACCATCCTTTTAGACATATGTTTGCTGCCAAATAGGCAGTTCCCAAAGTACAGTATTTTCCATAGTTACAGAAATAATTATAATTTCAGAAGGCCTCACCTCCTTGAAGAAAAGAGTATTTACTCTAAAATTGTTGAACAACTGGTATATCTTTTGGTGATATAAAGGCATTCTAAAATTTAGATTATAGTATCAGAGCATGAGATTGAAAAAAGTATATTAGATTCCATGGAACTAAGTCATTTCATGTATGAAAAAATATTAGGCCTTCAATTATATACTTATTAGCTAAATTGTGCTTGACATATAATCCTTGTAAACTATTTGTGTAATATAGATGCCTTAATTCAATGTAAATGTTTCCATGGAGTGATAAGTTGTTTCCCATCCCCCTACTTCCATAGAGAAAACATAAGAGTAAAAATGGATATAACTATTCAAGCATAATTTAATCAAATCTAAATCAATTTTTAATTGAAGAAAGTTACTTTCAGACATTTGGCCCTTAAAGTTTATTATATACCATGACTTCTCTGCACGTTTTTTATATTTTCTAGACTCAGCATGTTTTTTTTTTTTTTTTTTTTTGACAATCAGCAGCACTGCTCAAGTTTCCATGATGTATGACATTTCAGGAATGCCAAAAGCGTACAATACACACACACACACATACATACAAACTTAAGTGACTGAAATTAAACACACACACACACAAACATACACTGCAGTTTCGAGAATGGAATTTGATTCTCTCCTAATTTGAGTGGTAAATTAATCTCCCTGAATACTAATAAGAAGATCAAGAAGTAACCTGAGTAGGACAGTCTGACCTATATTAACTTTCCTAAAATGTACTTAAAAAAACAAGATCCATTTATAGTATCAATGACTTAAAACATTTCTCAAAAAATTGTATGAGCAAATATGCTTTATATTATATCAACTGTTTTGGAAACCCACAATGAATTAGAATATCAGAGTTCCTGAATTGATAATAATGATGAGTAAAAATTCTGTTGATTTTTTTTTAAATTAAGGTTTTCTTGAACTTATTTTATCACAGAATGCTCTTCTTTGTATCTTCCTTAAACCTAGAATGAAACACTAATTGTGCTACAGAAATTGTGATTGATAGAGTACATGGTCAATGTTACTCAATGAAAATGTAATACAGTTGAAATTATACAACTGTCGGGACACCTGGGTGGCTCAGCAGTTGAGCATCTGCCTTTGGCCCAGGGCATGATGCTGGAGTCCCAGGATCGAGTCCCGCATCGGGCTTCCGGCGTGGAGCCTATTTCTATCCTCTGCCTATGTCTCTGCCTCTCTCTCTGTATCTCTCATGAATAAATAAATAAAATCTTAAAAAAAGAAAAAGAAAGTATACAACTGTCAAAAACTACCTGACAACTTAATTTTGTAAAGAGTATTTCTCAAGCCTCTTTAACTCTTTCCTAAACCTTATAATAAGGTGTATAGATAATTGTCAACTATAATTAACTAAATGTCTGACAAGTGGTATTCCTAAGACATATGCAATATAAAACTAAATCCCTCAACTTGAATATGGAAAAGTTTAAATGATTAAATGAAGGTGTGCATTTATTAATATTTGAACTCAGTCTGAATATTAGACTATTATTTGGGTAATCATAAATCACTGTTAAACAGAAGTCACTAAATAACACTTGAAGTGACACATGACAAAATATTATACTCAGGGAAAACTGCAAACATTTGATTTAAATCTTAACTGGCTATACAGATTCAGATCCAAGGAAAAGAATTTCTTAATGAGTCAATTTTGCCATTTTGCAGAACTATACCAAATTCTATAAGAATTATAAAGAGATCATTGTAAAGAGTTAAATTTTCAAACATACCATGTACCTATCTATATAGGTACCTAATTAAATACCTAAATATTATAATATATATAAATATATATCCCCAGTAAATTGTGAGTCTCCCAATTCTTCCATGGTGAAACTAGTAGAACGAATAAACAATCCTAAAATTGTAATTCTGTAGCTTCTTTAAAAACAAATATTTTTTTAAATTATATAATCACCTCAAGTAACAATCCCTAAGTCAGATTGCTGCTTATTCAGGCCCTACTATATTTTGGACATTAGAAAAGAAAAGACAAAGATGAAAAAGCATTTGACATAATACTCTCATTGGCAAGCTAAAAAGTAAGAATAAATACACGATAAAGTGAAATATAATTGAATCATTTAAAACAGTGATACAGGTGCACAGAGATAGAAGTCACCAGCTCACACTAGGGAGGCAGAGAAGGTACATAGTCACTGATATTTGAAATGAATATTGAAAGGCAAAGTTCCATGTATATAGGAGCTTCCAAGTAGAGGGCTATTATAAACAATTCAATGTATAGCGAGTAGCATTCCAGGAAAGATGAAAACATAAGATCTATAGGAAATTCAGGTAACAGAAAATGTCTGTGTGTGGCTGAAGTAGGTGAACTACCAGGGAATGGGGCTGCAAATACAAGGTGGAGTCAGATAAGAAAGAACCTTACATGCTATGCTAAGGAGCTTTATCTAGAGAAACTAAGGATATATCATTTATAATCAATTAACTGCCATTTCCTTAGCATTCCTTGAATGTTTCAGAGATCTGTAAAGTCAGGTTGATGCTACTTTCCCAAGTGTCTCCTTCATTCTTCTTTCCCTCCTGGCATTATCCAAAATCTGGGATGGGATAGGTATCCCATCCTTATTGCTTTTCAGTCATGGATTTCTGCCTTCTCTAAAACATCAGAAAATCAGATTGATTGATTGATTGATTGATTATTTATTTATTTAGAAGCATAGCTGTCATTGAAGTGTAATACTTCAATGCTAATAGTTAAAAGTTTGCAGGAAAACAAGACAACTCTTTCAAGAGAAGTAAAATGTTCTAAAACTATTTTATTTAGATTTCAGAATTCAATTCTTGAGTTTGGGGAATAGAAATAAGAATCCTGGAAAAGCTATGAAAGTCTATAATCCCTCATGAAAATTTCTTAGTTGCAATGATATACAATCTTGGATTTTTACATTTTAACTATCGCCAGATCCTGATCAATTCATCCCTGCTACTTTAAATTTTTCTAAATCTTTTGGGAAAAAAAATCTGGCTGGAGTCTTGTAAAATGTCTTTACATGTATTGCATTACTCTTTCACAGCTTTATATTAAGTTCTTTTTCCTTTATGTCTGGAAAGGAGACTGAATTCTGAGAAACATGGGGGTAATATATGAATCTGGCATGATATTAATAAGAGAACTGAGCCAGTCCCAATTCCTGAAGTGGCAATATCTCTTTGGCTTCATGGCACAAGGCCTTGGTCTTTGGCCTCAGAATCCTTTCCAATATGTCAATAACTCAGACATTCATATGTGTACTTTCTTTAATAAAACAGCTAATTAGAGGGAAAAAATTTAACAGTTTTTTTATGAGAGATCTTATAAAGTACCCTAATTGTGGTATGCAATTATTGATACTGACATGTAGATTTTGCTTTATATGGTATCTGGTCTTACATTCACCATAAAGCTCAAATGTTGGGTTTATTCTTTACAAATATAGTGTACAATTACATAATGAGCTTTGCTTATTTTGAATTAAGTAGAATTTTACATTGAATATTATAAAGATAAACCAAAAAAATTCAGAGCAAATAAAACTCAAAGGTTTTATACTTTTGCATTTAGTCATTCACCATGATAGATGACTCATGACTCATGAGATCTCTTAGAACACAAAATACCATAAGCCACCCTTGTGAAATGTTTAACTTATTGTTTCTCATATTCTTTTTCTATTTGTATGATGATAACTTAGGGTAATCTTTTTAAGAAAGCTTCAAACATTAAAAAACAATTACTCAATTTTTTAAAGATTTAATTTATTTATTCACGAGAGATACAGAGAGAGAGGTAGAGACACAGGCAGAGGGAGAGGCAGGCTCCCTGTAGGCAGCCTGATTCAGAACTCGATCCCAGGACCCCGGGATCACGCCCTGAGCCGAAGGCAGATGCTCAACCGCTGAGCAACCCAGGTGCCCCCATTTACTCAATTTTGATAACTAATTATGCTGTCATATTGTAGGAATTGTTACCCCATTAGAGATGAAGTGAGACCTCAACATTTATTTATATTCATACATATATGATATATATGTTCATATATATACACCTAAGTTTCTATACATGCATACATACATCATATTTATATATATGAGAGCCACTATGTATAGGTATCACACAGAGATTTACAATACTTGTAAATTCTTAAGTTTGTTTTTCTGAGACTCTACTTTTTTGTTTTATAAAATCTGTTCACCTCCTATCACTGAGACTTGATAATATCCAGCGCAGTATCTGTGGAAATAGAAATGGGAGCATGGGAGCCAGCTAAGGAAGGGACGTGGTTGTGGCCTTCCCTGAATTCTCAGAATTATTACAGTAGTAAGAGTCTTTCTGTAAATTAGTAAAGGGGCTTGGTGTAAGCCCATGGAGCTATATTGGAGTGCTGCCTTTATCACTGATAAATTGTGTAACTCTGAGGAAATTAGTCTCCTTAATCTTTATCTATGATTGTGAGAAATAAAGCATTTATGTAAAAGCATATTTTAAATAGAGCCTCCTAACCATGTTAAATTGGTTTGATTATTGAACTTTGGTATTATTTTCTGAGATAACTTCAGAGACAGCAACTATCTTATCTTACAAATTCTTCTTAGTGAATCACCAAAAGCTCATGCTCTATCAGTCATGAAAATGTTCAGGCTATGAATTATATTTGAGTATACAGCTGAAGTCAAACATAATAGATAGAGTTCAGTTTTCTGCTACTTGGGAGGCAATATAATTGTGATTCAAGTGTTCTGGGTGGCCTTCTCTTATTCTATAGACTGTTCTGTTAAAGTATCTGGGAAGTCTAGTTGACAGACATTTATTGAGTATTTAATATAAACAGAACACTGACCTGAAGACTGAAATTTATACAAGCTGTGCTGTCATTCACTTGAGGAAATTATAATATTTTTAATAGAGAAATCCATACAAAGCTAGAAAAGGTAGCCTCCTGTGCATTAATTTATTCATCAAGTTATTTGTTCAACAAATGTTTCTTGAGGATATCTCATATATCAGACACTTGGAAAACAAAAACAAGAAAGATATTTCCTTTCCTTGAAAACATTCAGTGGCATAGATAAACTAGCAAGTAATGCCACAAATGCAATATAGCAAGAAGAGTCATTTTTTAAGGGAATAATCATGTAAGTAAAAATTGGACCTATAAGATCTCTTCCAATTCCAAGGTATTTTAACATCCCTATTTTAATTAAAGTATTATACTTCTTCAAATTTATTTATCTACATTCCAAATAATATTTATGGTAGGCTCTTATAGTCCTTTATACCATGCCCATACACAGAAAAAGTAACAAAAGAGACATTATTTTTTGAGACATTACTTCTAATTACTCTAAGTTTCTTATTCCATCAAGTTATTAATCTCTTTCTATTTTTAAAATATTTTTGGTATTACAAAATAATATATACACATTACAAATATATTGAATTAAGAAAGCACATATAAAAGTAAAAAGAGCTGTCATCCATATGTCCAGTATCTAGAAATAGTCACTATACATATTTTGATATATATCCTTTCAGAGACTTCTGGAAAAAAAAGGCAGAATAGAAGAATCCTAAACTTACTTCATTCCACAGACACATCTAGATAGCAGTCAACCAAGAAAGTGACTCAAACACTGACACAACAGACTTTCTACAGTTAATCCTAGAGGGGAGGCCACATGGAAAGGGTAGAAGAGCTTCGAAGAGATGCAGTAGGGAACCAAACTCCTGGAGAAACTAACCACAGATGGAAAGGACACCACAAGCACAGAGAAGAGACAGGAGCAGACTCTGCACTAGGCAACTCAGGCAGGGACCTGGACTAGGAAGATGGGTCCCCAGAAAATGCAGCTTTGAATACCAGTGGGGCTTAACTCTGGACACTTTGAAAATCAGCAGGCTTAGTTCTGGGAGTGATGGAGGGCAATAGGAAACTAAGACAGCAAAATAAACAACCCCATGGAGATACAGTGTAGAAGAAATAGTTTGAAAAGTACCTGGGGTCTACATAAAGATCTTTTATTTATTAATTGCAGAACATGTGCTGGAGGAGCAGAGATCTTTAGGAGACATCTCCAAGAACAAAAAAGCTTATGGGAACCATTTCTCTCCTCCTCATCCTGCAAGCCTTATAGCCTGACATTTCCAAAAACAGCAAAAACAATCCCCCCACCTTGCTAGCATCACACACGCTGCCTGTTTTTTCTCCTACAGATCTGTCCCATTGAACCTGTCCCATCCAGAAGGAGTCCCTCCAAAGGAGGTCTTGTCATGGCTCATCTTCCATGCTGCCCCAGCAGGGACCAGCACCACTCCAAAGTTATTTCCTCCTGGGGAAAGAGGAAGATGGCCCTACATACCAGTCTAACTGCAGCCCTAACAGCCGGATCTTATAACTGGCAAAGTACAGAGAATCCCCTAGTGATTGGTGCCTCTGTAAGCCCTAGCGGATGGAATGGGGCTAGGCATCTGATCTGAATGTTGGCCCTACTCACCAACAAAAAGCACTTGGGGACAGCATATCCCTACAGTTCAGGGTTGCTGTACCCCAAAAGATGGATTGGGTGCAGGCATTTGGTCTGACTGCTGGCCTACCCACCAATGAGAACGTCTCAGGGAAGAAGGCAGGGTGAGCACTCTGCAGGTGAGTACTACAGCCCCAACCAATGGACTGATGGAGTCTGGCCTAACTGCTGGCCAACTACAAGCCCATGGTGAACCCAGATCGGTCCCAACCCTGCTAATGTACCCACAACAGACAAAGTAGGCCATTGTAACTGACTGGACTAAAGGCAAATGCAGCTCCACCACAACAGTACAGCACACACAACCCCATAGATGATAATCCTGAAGACCTAGTCTGGCAAACAGGGGCATTGTGCTACAGGACCATCACAGGACCTGTTCTTCATAAGGCTACTACTTTCAAAATCAGGAGATATAGTTGTCTTTCCTAATACATAGAAACAAACAGAAAGTTAGGCAAAATGAAGAGACAAAGGAATATGTCCCAAATGAAAAAAAAATAGATTAAAACTACAGCACAAGAGCTAAATGAAATGAAGATAAGCAATATTCTGGATAAAGAACTCAAAAGTAATGGTCATAAAGGTACTTACTTGGCTTGAAAAAAAAAGAGTGAAGAACCTCAGTGAACCTCAATTTCTTTCTCTTCAATGAAGAGAAAGAAATTTTCTAGATCTGTCTCCTTTGGCAAGGACAATAAAAGCAAAATTAAACTATTGGGACTATATCAAAATAAGAAGTTTCTGTCCAGCAAAGGAAACAATGGACAAAAGTCAATGTACCAAATGAGAGAAGATATTTGCAAATGATATAGATGACAAAAAGTTAATGTCCAAAATATATAAAGAACTTATACAATTCAACATCAAAAATAAACAAAAAAAAAAAAAAAACAAAAAAAAAATAAAATAAACAAACAAAATAATCTGATTTAAGAATGAGGGGTGCCTGGGTGGCTCAGTCAGTTAAGTAAGTGTCTGCCTTTGGCTCAAGTCATGATCTCAGGGTCCTGGGATCAAGCCCTACATCAGGCTCTCCACTCAGCAGTGACTTTGCTTCTCCCTCCACCCTTCCCCCTGACTCATGCTCTCTCTTTCTTTCAAATAATAAAATCTTTTTTAAAAATGGGAGGAAGACATGAATAGATATTTTTCCAAAGAAGACATACAGATATACAGATTGTCAACAGACACATGAAAAGAAGTTCAACATCACTAATCATCAGGTGGTAAACGATATAATCACCTTATACCTGTCAGAATGGCTAAAATCAAAAACACAGGAAATAACAAGTAGTGGCAAAGATGTGGAGAAAAAGGAAACTTCATACACTGTTGGTGGGAATGCAAGCTAGCATAGCCACCGTGAAAAACAGTGTGGGGGTTCCTCAAAAATACAATTACATGTGATCCCTTAATTCCACTATAGGTATTTGCCCATAGAAAATGAAAATATTAATTAAAAAAGATTCTAACACTCCTGTGTTTACTCCAGTATTATTTACAATAGCCAAGATATGGAAGCAACCCAAGTGTAGTCAATAAATGAATGGAGAAAGAAGATGTTGCTCATGTGTATATATAACTTGTACATATATATGTATGTATATAAAACTCAGCCATTAAAAGGAATGAAATCTGGTCATTTGTAACAACACGGGTGTACCTAAAGGATAAAATGTTAAATGAAATAAGTCAGACAGACAAACACCATACAATTTGAAACAAAAACAAAACACATGAACAAAGAAGCAAAACACACAAAAAAAGAAGAAAAAAGGCAAAAAACAACAGCAACAACAAAACCATACTCTTAAATACAGAGAACAAACTAGTCTTGCCAGAGGGGTAGTGGGTGGGATGATAAGTGAAATAGATAAAGCGGATTAAGAGTACACTTATTCTGATGAGCACTGAGAAAATGCATATAAGTGCTGAATCATTATATAGTATACGTAAAGTGAAAATTAAAATTGAAAATCCAAAAAGAGCACCTGAGTGGCTCAGTGGTTGAGTGTCTGCTTTGGGCTCAGATCATGATCCCAGGGTCCTTGGATTGAGTCCCATTACGAGGAGTCTGCTTCTCTCTCCACCTATGTCTCTACCTCTCTCTCTTGAGAAATGAATGAATCAATGAATGAATGAATAAATAAAAAATAAATAAATAAATAAAATCTTTAAAAAATATAAAAATTAAACATAAAAAACAAAAAATATGTGTATCCTTTCAATCACAAATGCACCACACACCCTCATTAACACTCATACACACATACATTGCTAAATTAGAATGACGATGATAGTAGATATGTTTCATGAGGGAGAGCAAAACTACATCTTTATAATCAAAAGATAATATAGAAAGATATCTCTGGGGGATCCCTGGGTGGCACAGTGGTTTGGCGCCTGCCTTTGGCCCAGGGCGCAATCCTGGAGACCCAGGATCGAATCCCACGTTGGGCTCCCGGTGCATGGAGCCTGCTTCTCCCTCTGCCTATGTCTCTGCCTCTCTCTCTCTCTCTCTCTCTCTGTGACTATCATAAATAAATAAATAAATAAATAAATAAATAAATAAATAAATAAAAAAGATCTCTCTGGCCTCCCTCTCCAAACCTGCTGATTATAAAGTTATAAAGGAAGAAGTACCAATTTTTCTATCACTCTCAACATGTATAAAAAAAGAGGGATGCTTTACACTAATCTCTAAAGAACCACACTACACATAACATGGACGTAGGTATTGGGCAGTTGATCATAATTTTGGGCTTATTTCTAGTGTAGCAAAAGCTTAAGAGATTTGTGTCAGATATCTCTAGTGAACAAGTTTATGCAAAAACATCTGTTTTATGATCTTAAATATGCATATATGTCACATTCATTAAGCATGTAATCCCTTTGCCTTTTTTGGAAAGTCTAGATTTAAACAAAAGGCTCCAAGTAATCAGTGAAAAACATGTATCTCACTCGTCAATATCACTTAATAAAAGAGAGCTTCCAATAATTTCCCAAAGCTGTCCTAATGACCGTATCTACTTTTTCAAAAGATTCATATTGAAATAACAATGCTACAAATTGATCTACTGCTATTATTTGCTAGTGACACACAGGTCTAAAGGAGGAAAACAAATTGTTTTGTAAATATTGAACATAAAAGAAACCTCAGCAGCATGCATTTACCTTGAACATCCTGGAGGTAAGACAAGTAAGAAAGAGAAGAAAAGAGAAAGTATTATTACTGTCCAGATGCTTTTTTCTAAACTCAGATAGGTTTTAAAGCATATAAAACAGGATTTCAATCCCTATCTGCTCAAAATACAATGGAGTAAAGTTTTTCAAGTAAAACACGCAAAGACATTTAAAAGTACCAATTATTTTTTGGTGAGGAAAATTTTAATGATCTGTTTCTGGGATATTATATATAAATTATATATGATAAAGTTTGAAATATAGGTGAGGTTTGGTGGGGTGAGGTCTGGGGCTGATGACCAAGAAAGAATTCTTGAGACATCTTTGGTGCAAAATGGTGGTTTTATTAAACCACGGGGACAGGACCTGTGGGCAGGAAGAGCTGCTGCCTACAGGGCCAGTGTGAGGGATGGCTGATTATATACCTGGAAGTTGGGAGGGGTTTGAGGATAGGGTACTCTCTAAGGAATTTTGGAAGCAAGATTTCCAGGACCTTGAGGGGGCTAGCTATTATTGGGAAAAGGTCACTTATTACCATCTAATAAAACCTGAGTCATTAAACCCTTCAGATGTACATTGGTGGGCCATGTGCTTGGGGGATGATTGCCAACGTGTATCTTGGGGGGTAGAGATAAAGGAAATTTCTAAAGGAATTTTTATATGTTAAAGTAGACTTACAGGATCCTGGGGGTTGGGCTAAGATTGCCTTTTGCCCTTAGCAAAGTATTAACATCCAGGCAGTTCAGTCCATAGAGGAATGTCACTCTGCCTGTTTCAAGGACTTATCAATGTGCTGCCCTGGGCTCCTGCTTTGTCTTCAATTAGTTCTCTGTTCCCTCATTTTATATATAAATATATAAATATATATACATATTTATATATATATTTTTTCATTTCCATATATATGTATAAAAAGATACATATATGTGTGTATATATATATGTAAAAAAACAAGATAAGTGATAATCCTTTCAAGATGTTTTGGAATTCACTGCATGTTAAAAAAACAAAACAAAACAAAAAACAAAACAAAACAAAAAAACACTGAATGCATACATGTTTACATTAAAAAAAAAAAAAAAAAACCTGTGCAAGCCTTGTGTATTTTTTCCCTTGTGTTCCATCTTTAGATTTCATCCTGACAAATTCTTGTTGAAACATTTCCAAGGCACTAACTTTCTCTCTTATCACCTTTATTTTAGAACTCTTTCAGACCCTCCCTATTCCTCAGATCCCTGAAATTTACCATCAGGCATCCAGAAATGGACACACTACAGTGCACTGACCTCAGCATAATTCTTAAGATATCATTCTGATGTATTCCCAAACTCTTTTGCTAGAAAAGGGGAAGTAGTCACAACACATAATACTCTTGATTGTAAACCAGTTAGTGACTTAGTTTGTTTCATAAAATTTCACAAAAAGTCCACAACAGGTAATATATTCCCTGAATGATTTCTCTTAAATATGGGTTTTAAATACCAATAAAATCTTATACAAAAAAAAGTCAGAAAAATCAACTTAAAAAGGCAAGAAACAGTGCACTGCTTTGGAGATGTTAATGTACTTATGTTCCTTTATCTCTGATTATGACATTATCCAGAAGTATCAAGGATTATACAGATTGCCAACTTTTTAGATGCTATGCCCTAGTGCAAAGGAAATGTGTTTTCCATATAAAACCACTACATACACTGAGCCATATTTCCAGATACCCTTTACCAGCACTCCACTTTGGCTTTGCATTAAAACAAAATTTACTTAGAGGTCCCACAAATAATAGCTCTCCAGTGTCCAATTATTGCTGCACAATTCAAGGAAACATCTACTTATGGAAAGGCAGTGAGCCAATCACAAGTTCAAGTAAATAGTCTTTGAAAATTCAGTCCTATATTTCGTTAGTTTTCCTATGAAAACATTCAGCAGGACACCAAATAAAGGTTAAAAAGTTACATTGTCATATGCAAAATAACATAAGCCAGGGTAGTATGTTATACACATAAAACTCAATATCAATACTTCCGTGTACATATACATAAATATACACACATATATGTAACTATAACTAATTAATTATGAGTTTTGAGAAATGGGTAAAACTAAGCCTATGGACTTGGCTTCTAGTGTCTGACAAGAACTAGCTTGAATTGCTGCCTCCCTCCTCAAAAATCTATCACAGAGAAATGTCAATAATTCAAGAACATGAAGAAGCATGAATTTGAGGAATAAGATAAACTGTGAGAATCCACCTCCAAATGTCTACCTTTGAACTTGAGAGGAACAAATGCATTGCCCCAAAATACTGTCAAAGAAGAAATAACAAAATACGTAATCTTGGATATTTAATTAACAACTTATTAAATGGTAGAATAATCAGGCAATAAAGCAGAAGTATACAGAATAAATAGCATGATTACTGTATTTGACCTAGTTAACAATAAAATAAATGAAAAGTATATGTTTCTTTCAAATGCACGTAGATATATAATTGAATAAATGCTGACTCATAATGCAATACTAAAAAAATTCATTATACTTAAATCACAGAGAATATGCTAATAAACCTGAAATGCAACTAATAATAACAAAAAATTAGAAAATATCCATACATCTGTAAATTAAGCAAAGCAGTTCTTAAAGTGGAGGCCTAAATTACTGATCTATTACTTTTAACTGCATCACCCAAATTTTCATATGTTGAATTTTTATTTTCATTCTCCTAAATTTTCAAGTGTTGAAAAAATCATATTCATTATTTAAATTCCTTTGAATATTCCCATTTGATCTATGCATTCTTTGGAAGTGTGTTTTTAAATCTCCAAATATCCAGCAATTTTTCAAATACATTTCTGTTACTGATTTCTAATCAAATTCAGTTTTCTGCTATAAACATATTCTGTATCCTTTTTTAAAAAAAATATTTTATTTATCTATGAGAGAGAGAGAGAGGCAGAGGGAGAGGCAGGCTTCAGCTGGGAGCCTGATATGGGACTCGATCCTGGGCTTCCAGGATCACACCCTCGGTTGAAGGCGGCACTAAACAGCTGAGCCACCGGAGCTGCCCAGTATCCTTTTTTTTTTTTTTTTAAGATTTGTTTAATGGACCAGAATACAGTCTCTCTTGGTGAAAGTTCAACATGCATTTGAGAATAGTGTGTTTTTTGTTTTGTTGGGTATGTAGTGTTCTATAAATACTAATTAGGTCAATTGATAGTGTTGTTCAAGTCTTCTATATGCTTACCAATTTCTACATATTTGTTCTATCAGCTAACGATGCTGGAGTTTCAAATCCTCTAATTATAACCATGTATATTTTTATTTTTTTTCAGTTTTATCTTTCTATTTGATATATTTTAAAGTTCTGATTTAGGTGCAAATCATTTACAATCGTCATGTCTTAGAAAAATTAACTTGTATTATTATGTGGTGACTTTATCCCTATTTATTCTTTGTTCTGAATTATGTTTTATCTGATATTAATATAGGTATTCTAGTTTTCTTTTGGCTGGGGTTTGCATTGTATATTTTTTGCCATGCTCTTAACTTTTATTCTATCTGTATCTTCATATTTGAAGATAGATTTGTATGGACATCATATAGTTTGATCTTTTTGTTTTAATGTAATCTGACAACATCTGCCTTTTAACTGGTATGTTTAGGCCATTAACATTTAATATCATTTTGATATATTTGGCCAAAATTTATCATCTATATAGCTGTTTTCTATTTGTTCCATCTCTTTTTTTTCCCCTATGTTTTTTCTTTGGGTTTAATTGAGCAACAATTATTATTCTATTTTTATCAGCTCTATGGATTGCCATTCTTTTAGGGAAATTTAGTGATTTTCTTAGGCTTTACAATACATATATTTAACTAATCAAAGTAAATTTTCAAATAATACTTACACTGCTTTACATGTACTGCAAGGGACTAAAGAAATTTTAAATTTTTCTTATAAAGTATGTCTCTAGCAATAAACTCCCACAGTTTCAGTCTGAAAATGTCTTTCTCCGCACCCTACCATTTCTAAAAGGTATTTTCCCTGGGCATAGAATTCTGGGTTGATGATATACATATTTTTTTTCTTTCACCATTTTATAAATGTCTCTTCATTGAGTACTAGCTCTCATTTTTTCTGGAAAAAAAAAGTCATGGATTTTAAGTAAGACATGGATCAATGACCTAATGACTGGGTACTTAGTGATATATGAAAACTGGCTCACTATATGGAGAAACTAAAACTGGATTTCTATTCCATTGCATGCAAAAATGGTACACACTCCCCAAATCAAAGATATCATGGTGAGAAATAAATCAATAAAGTTAATAAAGGTTAATAAAGGGTAACAGATGAAAAGCACATGAATTCACAGCATCCAATGAAGGCTGTGTGTCAAGAAAAAGATATGATGGACAAAGTTAATAAACCTGTTTTCTATTATTCGCAGATGATATCTGCAATATCTAAAAGCAACAAAGGTTTAATATCTAGAATATATGAAGAACTTTTGCTAATCCATAATAAAAATACAGAAAATCAAAATGAGAAAATAGATACAGGATGTTAACAAGCATTTCACAAAAGAGAAGGCTCAAAAGAAGGCCACTAAGATGAAGACATAATAATTTATACTTAATACAGAGGGAAAATATTAGAAAACTAGATAATTCAAGTGTCTAAGGAAATGGAGATATGAAAAATCTCATGAACTACTTGTGGGAGTTTAAATTGGCCCAGCCATTCTGAAGAATAATGTGACAATTTTAAGTTAAATTCAATGTAGGGTTATGCTGTGATCTAGATAAAGTCATGTCCTGGATGTATGTTCCAGAGTAATTCTTGCATAAGTGTGAGAAAATATACATGAATGTTCATCCCAGTGTTGTTTTTAATACAAGTAACTTGAATGCAATCCAGGTGTACATCATCAAGGAAAATGGGCAATAAAATGTGCTGCATGAACACTCTAATAATACTGTGCAGCAGTTAGGGAAAAAAGCTAGATCTAAACACAGAAACATAAACATATTTAAAACATGGTGCTGGGTGGAAAAAAAATAGAATGAGTTTATAACATAATAGCATTTATGTAAATTAAGTGTATATGCACATAAGCAAAAGAATATGCAAATAAATTATTCAAATGATAAGAATTCAAATCAAATTATCTCCTACATATGGTAAGACAGGAATGTAAGTAGAGAAAGCATTAAAAGAGAAGGAAAAGAAGGAAAGGAGGAAGAAAGAATGGGCTGAAGGAAGGGGAAAAGCAAAAGGGCATAATTTTCTAAGTGTCCTAAGAACTTGGAACTATAATCAGACACTCTATCACAAGTCCAAAATAAATTAATAGATGGACTAATAGGTATTTGTTTAAATAGATTTGTAGATAAATGAGAGCTAGATTAATGCATGTGATTGGTAAGTGAGTAGGTAGGTAGATGGGGGAGGGATGGATGGATATAGTAGGGTAGATGGATGATACAGACAGATGATAGATGATATAGAGACAGACATACACATACAGGTAGATAGAAAGGAGACAAAACTTTTTTTGAATTAAGCGCACAAGTTAGAGGTAGAATAGTAAACTTTGATGAATTATAATACCTCTTAATGATATTTCTGAAATGTAAAATTTATTTTAAATATATATCCAGGGGGCAGCCTGGGTGGCTCAGCGGTTTAGTGCTACCTTCGGCCCAGGGCCTGATCCTGGAGACCCAGAATCGAGTCCCACATCAGGCTCCCTGCAGGGAGCCTGCTTCTCCCTCTGTCTGTGTCCCTGCCTCTCTCTCTCTCTGTGTTTCTTATGAATAAATAAAAAAAAAATCTTAAAAAAAAAAAAAATATATATATATATATCTCCATTGGGAGCCCAATGGGTTAATTCCTCTTCCAAAGGCCTAAGGATATGTTTTTCTAATAAGAAGGTGAACTTTTTCCTTTATAACATTCTTGTATCCCACCCTATATCCATAAACTAGCTCCTAAGGATCTGGCTACAGATTTTACCTACAAGTTGCTAGCATAAACTCCCCCTGGGACAAATAACAGTATTTTCAAAGAATAGCCTGATGAGGTATCTCTTGTAAACATAAAAAATGACTACTTTTGTATACTGCCTTTATTATGCTTTTCTTCAAAATTCTAGTAAACATGCAATGTTGCATTAATTTCAGGTATACAATATAGTGATTCGACGATTCCATACATCACCAGTGTCATCATAAATGCACTCTTTAATCCTCATCACCTATTTCACCCATCTCCCCATCCACCTCCTCTCTGGTAACAATTGGTTTGTTCTCTATAGTTAAGAGTATGTTTTTAGGTTTGTCTCTTTTTTTTTTTTCCCATTGTTCATGTGTTTTGTTTCTTAAATTCCACCTATGAGTGAAATCATATGGTATTTGACTTTCTCTGACTTATTTCTCTTAGATCCATCCATGCTATTACAAATGGCAAGATTTCACTCTTATTTATGGTTGAATAATATTCCTCTGTATGTGTATGTGGTATGTGTGTGTGTTTGATATAACATCTTCTTTAGCCATTTATCTATCAATGGACCCTTGAGCTGATTCCAAAACCTGGCTATTGTAAATAATGCTGTTAAAAACATTGGGGTGCATGTATCCCTTTGAATTAGTGTGTTTTTTGTTTGTTTGTTTGTTTGTTTGGTGGGGGGAATACCCAGTAGTGTGATTAGTGGACCATAAGTTAGTTCTTTTTTAACTTTTGTGGAAACCCCATACTGTTTTTCACAGTCGCTGTACCACTTTATATTCCCATCAACAGTGCAAAAGAGTTCCTTTTTCTCTACATCCTTGCTAACACTTCTTGTTTCTTGTATTTTTTATTTTAGTCATTCTGAAAGGTGTGAGGTGCTATCTCATTGGGATTTTGATTTGCATTATCTCATTGATGAGTGATGCCGAGCATCTTTTCATGTGTTTGCCATCTGGAGGTCTTCTTTGTAGAAATGTTTATTAATGCCTTCTGCCCATTTTTATATTGGCTTATTTGTTTTTAGGGAATTGAGTTGTAAGTTCTTTAAATATTTTGGATACTGACCCTTTATCAGATAAGTCATTTATAAATATCTTCTCCCATTCTGTAGGTTGCCTTTTAGTTTTGTTGATTATTTCCCTTTGCTGGGCAGAAGGTTTTTATTTGGATGTGGTCCCGATAATTTATTTTTGCTTCCATTTCCTTTGCCTCAGGAGACACATTTAGAAAAAAGCTGCTATGGCCAATGTCAGAGAAGTTATTGCCTAGGCTCTCTTCTAGAATTTTTATGGTTCCAGGCCTGGCATTTATATCCTTAATCCATTTTGAGTTTATTTTTGTGTATGGTGTAAGAAAGTGGTCCAGTTTAATTCCTTTGCCTCTAGCTGACCAGTTTTCCCAACACCATTTGTTTAAGAGACTGTCTTTTTCCCATTGGGTAATCTTGCCTGCTTCGTTGAAGATTAATTGACTATATTATTCTTTCCCTTTGCTACATTGTGCAAACATGCAATTATCAAGTATAAACATCATAAATATCTTATAAAGGTTCATCATATATGAATATATTTATTACCCACAGGGATGATATAGAAAATTAAAATTCACAAATAAAATTCCTTTCTTCTTAATACCAGAGACCCAAGTTTAACAAAAAATGTTGGATTATCCTGTTGAGATTGTTTTAACAATGACTGTTTCAATTAATACTACTTGTACTTTCTTTCAATGTGTTTTGTTCCTATTTCTTCCTGTGCTGAACAAAACAGAATGATCCAATTTGAGCTGCATGCCTGTTTAGCTAAATGAGATTATTCAGTGGTCTAGTTAATCTTGAGTCATCAGAAGGCCTCAAATAGAATGAAATAATATATTCTATCCCCACTAGCTCAGCGCCTTTTATTTTTTTTCCCAAAGAAGAAAGGTTTATGTTGTGAGAGAAGCAGAAGGTCTTAGATCATAACCATGAAGCACTAGGATAACAGGGGAGACTAGCCCGCCTGTATGTATGAATGTGAAATCCTATCTGTGCAGGTCACTGCCAGCATTGAAGGAGACAAGGGCACTGAATTTGTGCAGGAACTTCACTTTTTACTTCATCCAACTGGGGAAAAAGGGAATGGTGATTATAACCAATGCTACACATGAATCTTCAGTATTTTACTAATCTTTCCACTATGCAGAGGCACTTTCTTTGACCAGCCAACAGACTTTCAATGGTCATGTCCTCTCCCTTCAAATCTCTTTTAAACTGTTAAAGACATAGCCAGCATCCTGGCTCCTATCACCCTCCCACCCCTCTTCTCTTACCTTTATTCTTGGTGAAAGCTAATTTAAGGCTCTCTCTAGTCAAGGGACAGTGCTTTCAGGGAAAACACATTGGGCTGTATATACACTTGATCAAAAACATTTGAAATGTGTACAAAGGCAACCAAGTCCGAAAAAGAAAAGGACAGCTGCATAAAGATATCATACCTATAAAAGAGCTAGTTGTAAAAGCTCTGGGTGGTTAACCAAACAGCAAGTTAAACAAAGCACAATTATGGGTATCCTGTCCCCTTTCCCGTTTCTTTCTATCTATGCATATAAAACTCACTAATTAGCATTGCATCGTCGTCCTAAATTCTAATTTCTCTTCATTTTCCTGACAAGCCTGCTTTCTTTCATGTCTGCCAACATTTAAAAAAAAAACTCAATTTTCTAGGGTTCTTCCACTTTTCGCATTATTTTACCCACTTTTCTTCCCACAATGTGCATTTTTACGATGATTAAATATTTTAAAATACATATTATGTACCATAACACACTATTCTTTCTCAAAGAATTCACTGATTTTTTTTAAATGAAAAATATCTAAAGATATTCAGGGACTTCTCTGAATAACTTACTGGCAGACTTCATAAATTATAATTTAGATATAAGCCTAGGCAGCATTATTTCACATTCTATAGGCTTGAAAGAAGCAAATATAACAGAAAAAAAACAATAGTTTAGCTAATTTGTCCACAAAATGCCTCAAGGTTATGCTAGGTTGCCTACCAGTACATTCTCATCACTGACACACTCAATAGAGTAGCACTGGACTATGTAGCATGGCAGTCCCAATGCAGCAATGACCCATAGAAGTCTGAGCAGAATATCAATGATTAAATACATTAAAATATAAGAAAGCAAATTCCAATGTGCAAGGCAAGATCTAACATAATAAGGTAATGAAAACATTCATCAACAAGGAAAAAACATGGACTGCTCATGATAGGAAACCAAAGCACAAAGCAACCACATGGGAATAACCTTGAGATCTAGTCAGGCAGGTCTCTAAATCTCAGTCACTGTTGTACTCTTCCTCCTCCTGGCAAAAAACAATCCCAATGACTGTTGCCTTAGCCTCCTTGAGAATAAGGGTAGATGGGTTTGGAAGTCTCTAGGCCTTTCTCTAAAGGGATTTCTAGGACGATTTCTTTAGAGAGATTTCTCTAAAAAGAGAAACTAACCTGCTACTATGATCTCCAATATTGTAATTGAAGAAATCTAAATGCACAGAAGTTTTATGATGCTCAGAGATACAGGACAACTTTGTATAAAGTCTGCAAGTAAAACAATTATGTACCCAAGATTATCAACTACCTACCTACCTACCTACTGACCTACTCACCTAATCTAATCATCTTCTCTAAAATGATCATAATTCAGATATTTTTGTCAAAAACACAAAACTATATGACTTTTATTCTGGGATGTTATTCATATCACTAGCTCACATCATTTAATACTTGAAAGAGACACACTGATGTGAGTATACAAAACACAGTTTCTATTCTGGTTATAATCATGAAGATTTGATAATGTCAATCATGACATGGTGTTTAGATGTGTAATTTTTATGTATTTGTATTATTATTTTTCATGTCTATTAATAAACATTTAAAAAATCTATTAACATAAATGTTTGCATTGTTCACATGTAGTAACAAATGTTAACACTTTTTGAATTGACACTTGGGCAACCTTGTTCTTTTCTTCTTTATTCAACTTTCATATGTACTTTTGCTTTCAGGGAACATAATATTCTATTTTTAATTCATTATTAAATATTTAACTAGCTGGACAATTGGCTAGTTATGATGAATGTAAAAGTTTTTGTTTCTAACAATATTATAGCATTATTCCATTTGGTGTTTTGTAACAAAAGAAATGTGTTAATATTTTAATGATTTTTAATAGAGTCTACAATTCAAAATTCAAAAGGACTTGAATTATGTAATTTTTGAAGGAATTAGGTTTTTGGATTAATTATTTACATCTTAAAATTATTTTTATTAAAATATTTAAAATCACAATTTCCTCTTCCCTATTTGAGTAAACAAGGTATATTCTTTGGACTTGGGGTCTGACAGTGCCTTGAGTCATCATTTGTTATCTCTTACATTCTTGCTTAAGAGTATGAGGTTTGGGGCACCTGAGCAGCTCAGTCCATTGAACATCCAACTCTTGATTTTGGCTCAGGTTGTGATGTCAGGAGTCCTGGGATCAGGCCCCATGTTGGGCTTCTTACTCAACGGGGAGTCTACTTGAGACCTCTCCCTTTCCCTCTGCTCCTCCTTCCACTTGTGCTCTCTAACATAAACAAGTCTTAAAAAAAAAAAAAAAAGCATGAGGCTTAATGCATGTGACCAATAAATCTCTGCCTCGTGGATATATTTTTTAAAAATTGCATCTCTCTCATAAAGAGAATGTCTGCATCTGGTTATATGCACACACATAGTAATGTAAACATAAACATCCTTATCCATATTTAGAGACACAGATAATTTATTTCCTAGTTAGCTGGTTTCTAGATAAAGAATTTATACTTGTACATCTTCTAATTGTATATTACATCTCATAATATCCTATATACCTCACAACTATCATCAGATTTTTCCTAATTATGTATAGTGGTCTATTTCTTAGCCATCACTATGTAGATGTTTTAGGTATGACATAGTTGGTTTCATTCCAGAACCATAAAATGATCCCTGTGAATTTATGTAGTAACATACCTCAGCATTCATTATATATTCTACTACCTTACTGATAATATTTTAATCACTTCTCAATCTCTTTAAGAAGGAAAACAATCCTCTTGAATTGACTACATAAATGATGATTAAAGTCTAAGCTTATTAAATAAGTACTGGATAAAAATCAAAGCTACATTGAATAACCTCTGAATGTCAGGTAAGTATCTGGAAAGACTATCATTCCTTTCAAAGTGGGTGCCTTTGAGGATGTACTCAGCCTAAGAATCCCTCTCAACATTTTGCTGCAGAAAGGCACTATCAATTAAAAGAACTGGGGATCCCTGGGTGGCGCAGCGGTTTGGCACCTGCTTTTGGCCCAGGGCACGATCCTGGAGACCTGGGATCGAATCCCACATTGGGTTCCCGGTGCATGGAGCCTACTTCTCCCTCTGCCTATGTCTCTGCCTCTCTCTCTCTCTCTCTCTCTCTCTGTGACTATCATAAATAAAATTTAAAAAAAAAATTTTTTTATTTAAAAGAACTGAGATAAAACGATAGGCATCCAAGACATAGCAATTAAGATTTCTGTGATGTGACTCTTTCTTAACTTTACAAATTTATTTCATTCCACATATCTCCAAACCTGTTTCTATTAAACCCTGTGTCTTACAATCTTAAAATTCCACCTCATTTCCAATGTTTGGTAAAAATGGCATTTTACTTACAAACCCTTTAAAAGTAAAATTGACTATTTAATACAATGCTCTATTGATTAGTCATCTGTCTCCCCAACCACACAACGAGCCTTGAAATTATGGATGATATTCTTATCACCTTTCAATCCCAGGCAAGCATTAATAATAGAAGCACAGGAGGCACATATTAGAGAACTATTAAATGAGTGAAAATGAAAAAAAATAAAAATAAAAAATAAATGAGTGAAAATGTTGATAGCTAAATGACATCTAATTCTCTCAAATTTAGATAGGGGCTCTATTTTATAATTTCCAATTAGTGAAAGTACGAGATTGAGTTTGTCTAAGAGCATATTAACAAATTATAGTTTAAGTGCTAATAAAAATAAAATATCTGTAAAGGAAAAGTATCCTTTGCTTCTAAAAAAGAAAAGCTATATACTTATTACAAAAGTAATCAATGAGGGTTGTATAAATTCAACAAAAAAGAGATGATAATGCAAATGTTAATAATGCCCACTCCAATTATACTTTTCTAAGGTAACTACTATTAATAGTTTAGTATGTAGGATTCTATACAGATATAATACCACCTTCTTGGTTATCTTAAAATAGGATATATGCATATATTATTTAATTATGCTGTACTCTGAACAAGTATCACAGTTCCTTCAACAATTACTCCTTGTTGAATAATTAGGCAGGCTGTTTTAAATTATTTTTTTTATATATATTTTGTTATGGCTACTAATGGCACACTTGTATATTGCTTTTGTTGCTACTGAATAGATTTTTAGAAAGGAGTCTGATGTAGCAAAATATATGTGCACATTGACATTTTGATAGTTACTTACAGATTGTGGCAATTTACATTTCCACTAAAACTGTATGACTTTGATTCCTGGACTTTGACAATTCTTTTTTTTTTTTTTTTAAGATTTTATTTATTTATTCATGAGAGACAAAGAGAGACAGAGAGAGAGAGAGGCAGAGACACAGACAGAGGGAGAAGCAGACTCCATGGAGGGAGCCTGAGTGGGACTCGATCCCGGGTCTCCAGTATCAGGCCCTGGGTGGAAGGCGGCACTTTTTAAGAATTATATCAAAGATAACAGATTTATCCAGTTGTCCCTAATATGAACATCTTGTATTAACATGGTATATTTATAATTAATGAACCAATACTGCTACATTCTCAATAACTAAAATCCGTATTTTATTTACATATCCAGTTTTTGTTTTGCATGCTTATTCTTTTTCAGGATCCTATCCAGGATATCACATTACATTTAGATATCATGTCTCCTTGGGGTTCTCTTGGCTGAGAACTTCTCAGACTTTCTTTGTCATGAGTTCATAATGATACAAATAAATGACTGAGTAAATAAGGGAGGATATGTAATTCTCCCATACAGAAGAATTTCCAAATAACTTATATAGGTATTCCACCCTCAAGTAGGAGGAATAGAACACTTTATTGCTCCAGAAAGTGTTTTTTCCAAAAAGTATTATGAAAAGGGAGGGAGAGAAAAAGACTAGCTTAACTGTAGTAAATTTGACAAACACTACCTCAAGCTGGGTGATGATAGTTAACATAAACAGTGATAAATCATGCTGATAGCATATACTCTTGATATGATGTGTTGAAAATAGCATTATTCCTCTCTGGTCTCCCCCAAAACCTATAACCCTAGTCTACTCATGAGAAAAACATCAGACAAATCCCAACTGAATGATATCCTACAGAAGATCTGATCAGTAGTCCTCAACCTGTCAAATATTCTTAATGTTTTCTAATCTAATCATTGAAAAACAATGATGTTCCACTAGCTCTATTTCTTAGAACACATAAGATCTGAAAATTGAATTACTGATTTTCACAGTACCTTTCAGGAGGTGAAAATTTATTAAATGGGTGAATGAATAAGCTGTTGTTTAGTACTTTTTAAGGAGTCTGTATCTAATGTGAATTTGTTATGTTTCTATTCTTGTCACAAGTGAACATTTCTAGGCCCTTTAACAACCATTATGGGGAGGGGTCCTGTTCTTCATCCTAACGGTTGTAAATTTGATTCCTTTTTAAAGGTAGCTGTAGTATTTGGAATGTTTTTTGTAAACTTCAAACTTCTTATATCTATTTGGATATTTACAGGCTGTTCTAAGTACCAGACTGCAAAATACTTGCTTAAAATCATGCACACACATTAAAAATCCCATAAACAAAATTTTCCAGTTTTAAACATACCGAGACACAAACAATATCACATATGGGATAACAAATGGAGAGAGCTTTTGCCAATGCCTGGGGCCTTTGGCAATATTAACACTTGGTACAATCTTTTGAAGAATTCTAAAGCATGTGGCAAACTGTTCCCATGCAAATGTTATATCCAGGGACACAGCAGTACTGTAATGATGGGTCACTTGGAATGTATGTAACTCTCCTCATTCTTCTGATTTACTAAGCAACTTGCATAGTTGTCTCATATCTCCACTCAAATATCCTCTTACAAAAGGGATATTATAAAGATGAGTGAAATCGCTTTTGCATAGTACTTTAGGTTTCCAAACAGAATCACTGGACAAATATAGCTGATTATTATGATTAAAATCACAAAAAAAAATTCACTATCCAGATCCCATTGTAATATTCATAATTATATTTGACTTAATTGTTATATCATACTTCCCACCAGCATAAACATGAACTAGTAATTTTTTTTTATATCATAAAGCCAAACTTAAGTTCTGTGTTAACACTTATATATTCATGATAACAGTAGCAGGCTTTTTCATAAAACAGACCCTGAATAATTCTCTTTGTTGTTTTGGCAGTTTCTAAGAGTTGTAGGTGGCTAACTCTCACTAGAACTTAATTGAAAGCCTATTCATTAGTTATGTATTTGTGAAAAATAACAAAAACACCAAACAAAAAGCAAACATTGAAATATGCTGCCAAGAGGAATTTGAAGAAGGAAAAGCTGTTTCTAACATTTTCAAGAGTTAAGAATGATCTCTTTCAATTTGATAAAAACATCATTATTGGTTCTATAGTTTTAGTAAAAATACAGTCTGCATACCTTCTTCCTTCTTCTTTAGTTTGAAAAAAAGCCAAAGAAAAATCTAGTAGTGTCCTATCTTTGCTCGTTTAAAAACAGTATGTCTCTGGGACGCCTGGGTGGCTCAGCAGTTAAGCGTCTGCCTTCGGCTCAGGGCATGATTCTGGAGTCCTGGGATGGACTCCCTGCATGGAGCCTACTTCTTCCTCTGCCCATGTCTCTGCCTCTCTCTCTCTCTCTCTCTCTCTCTCTCTCTTTCTCTGTCTCTCATGAATAAATAAATAAAATCTTTAAAAAAAAGTATTTCTTTTAGATTAATGTCTTAGAGGTTCCTGTGTGAGAGGATAAATATACCATCCAGGTGGATGCTAAAGAAAAAGAAGACTTGAAAAGTTATGCTGAGTTTGTCTCCCTAAAAGACCAGGATTGAAAAGTATAAAAAAGAGCTGGGAGGAGGAAAAACATAATTCCATTTGATCAGATCACCACTGAGGACTTGAATGAAGTCTTCTCAGAAATCAAACTGGTCAAGGAGTATCGCTATTGGCCTGACAAGCCAATTGAAAATTTATAAACTTATTCTGGGGAAAAGCTCTGACCTTCAGAGCGTCTGACCTTCATATTATAAACACTGGATTTTTAAAATAATGATATGAAAATAAATTTAAAAAATTACACAGTAAATATACGTATTATATATGATATAAATATATGTATACACACACACATATATAGTGAAGTGTTTACTGAGATAAGTATAATGAACAATCTGACTTAGTGTTGGATTTTCTTTCTTTTGGATATCATGAGACACGTCCAGGGGTCCTGGGCAGGGATGGGTCCAAGTAGTTAGAGTATGGGGTTTCTCAGGAAGATAAATAGGGTGCAATCAGAGTCTGCATGGTGAACTGTATGACATCAGGTGTAAGTGCAGATCCCAATGGAAGGGCAGGGAGAGGATGTCTGGGATGCACTAAATATCAAGATTGGGAAACAGAAAGGCAGAGTAAGACCTGAGATACTGCAGCTCCCACAGATCAACCCAATGGAAGCCTAATCTCACAGGATGGGTGGAATCCAAATAAATCCAAAGGGTTTTCAAAGATCACACTTAAGGTTAAAATACTACTTAAGATTCTTTAGCCAATAAAAGATGAGATGCTAATACAATCTATATTAACAAGTTAATCACAATGTGAAGATCATCCAGCATCACTGACAGATAAAGGAAAATGACTTTTCTAGAATCTTAATAGTGACTGGAATTTTTCACTTCTAGAGTGTCTAGGATTCAGAGACCGGCTATGAACATGGAATAGCTCTCTATTTTCAATATATTTTTTTCTAACAATTAAAAACAAATTTTGTCCATGCTATTTCTATTCATGTAAGAACCACAGGAGGGTACATGAAATGATTTGGAACAGACATGTGGAAAATAAAAAATATCTTACAAACTCATCTGAAGATACTCTTCCTTTCAAACCATGTTCATTTGACCAAAACTTTTATATAACACATAATGGATCAATTTACATGATGGAAATGGTAAACCTATATTTTCATAATTCTATGTATATTTTTATTTTGAATAAACTGAAAGAAGTTCCAGGTTTTCAATTTTTCTCTCCCCCTGACTCAAAGTACATTGTCATTTAATATAGACTTTTTAAAAAAATCTGCTAGAGTGAAATTTTACATAACACATAAATGTGCTAATATTTCAAAAGCACAAATGTACGTCCAAACTAGGATAATGAAGCAAGAAAAGGAAAGAGAAGGCATCCAAACTGGAAAGGAAGAAGTAAAATTATGTTTATAGGTGACATGATCTTATTTATACATAATTCTAAAAACTCTACCAAAAAAATAATAATAACCTGTTAGAACAAATAAACAAATTTGGTAAGTTACAGAACACAAATTGATAGATGAAACTCACTTGTGTTTCTATACACACTGAACTATTCAAAAAGGAAAGAATATTATCTATAACAGGATCAAAAAGAATAAATACTCAAGAATGAACATAAGCAAAGAGTGAAAGACTTGTATGCTGAAAACTACTTTGATGAAAGAAATTAAAGACACAAATAAATGGAAAGACATTCTGTGTTCATAGATTAAAGGCTTAATACTGTTAAATGGCCATACTCCCCAAAGCAATCCACAGATTTGATGTTATTCCCATCAAAATTCTAATGGCATTTTCACCACAGAAGACTTAGATCGCTATAGCAATCTTGAAAAAAAAAAAAAAAGATGGAAGTATCACACTTCCTAATTAAATATATATTACAAAGCCATGGTAATTAAAGCAGTATGGTATTGTCTAAAGATGGACATATAGATCAAAGAAATAGAACTGACAATTCAGAAATAAATCTATGCACAATGGTCAGCTGATCTTCAACAAGGGCGCCAAAAATATACAATGGGGAAAGGATAATCTATTCAACAAATGGAGCTGGAAAAATTGGATAAATAAAGAATGAAATTGGACCCTTATCTCACACCATAAACAAAACTCAAATCAAAATGGATTCATTATTTAAATGTAAGACCTGAAATGTAAAAGTCCTAGGAAAAAACATAGGCAGCATTATGACATTGGTTTTGGCAATTATTTCATGGACATCTCACCAAAAGCACAGGCAACAAAAGCAAAAATAAACAAGTGGGGGACAGCATCTAATGAAAAAGCTTCTGTACAGCAAAGGAAACACCAGAGTGAAAAGACAACCTGGGAGAAATGGGAGAAAATATTTGCAAACCATATACCCAATAAGGAGTAATATCCAAAATTCAAGAGCTTTTCTTAGGCAGTACCTGAAGATGGAAGAGGGGCAGTCCTGGTGCTCTATGGCCAAGGCTATATCCTGGGCTGCCTGGTGGCAGTTGTGGCCAAACAGGTGCTGCTAAGCCAGAAGATCATAGTTGTGTGCTGTGAGGGCATCAACATTTCTGGCAATTTCTACAGACACAAGTTGCTTCTGGCCTTCCTCCACAAGCAACCCATCCCATGGCCCCTATCACTTCCGGGATGCCCAGCCACATCTTTTGGTGGACAGTGGAAGGCATGCTGCCCAATAAAACCAAGCAAGGCCAGACTTCCCTGGACTGCCTCAGATGTTTGATGGGATCCTACCACCCTACAACAAGAAAAAGCAGATGGTGGCTCCTGATGCCTTCAAGGTTGTGCAACCAAAGACTACACAAAAGTTAACTCACTTGGGATACCTGGCTCATGCTGGCTGGAAGTACCAAGCTGTAACAGACACTCAGGAGGAGAAGAGGAAGAAGGCCAAGATCCAAAACTAGAAGGAAAAACAGCTTGTAAGGCTACAGAAACAGGTCTAAAAGAACATGGAGAAGAAAATGGACAAATACACAGAGGTCCTCAAGACCCACAGATTCCTGGTCTGAGCCCAATACAATGTACTGTTTATTCCTCATGCTTGGTCTGGCCTGCCTTCCTCCATCTTGCTGTAGGATATAGGGGACTTCCAGGGGCTGCTGTCCAGATGCCAAAGGCAGCCTGGGGCTTAGAATGCTGGAAACATAGAAAGGGCCTTAGTAACTGCTATTAAGAAAGGTCTTCTAAGGAGCTTAAACAGTTCTAAGAGTTTTGAGACATCATTGCCTGTGACCTGAGTATTCGTGAGAGTTTTAAGAAATGTACAGTTGGAATAACTAGTGCAGTTTCACTATTTGCAAAAGATATCTGGTACATGATTGGAGGGGAACCCTGCACTGTGAATGGGGCATGTGTAAACTCCCCACATGGTCAGGTTCTGTACTCCTCAGCTGGTAGGGCGTGAGGGTATTGGGGACCAAGCCTGGTGTTATACAAAAGCATTTCCTGACGTGTATTCTGGGAAGTACAGCCAAGGGGTCACAGGTGCTGCCCTCGTGCTTTCCCAGTATTTTGTGCCAAAACTAGTAACTTATTTTTAAAGAAAAAAATACAAAAAGAACTCCTTCAACCCAATACTAAAAACAAAAAACAATAACAAAAAACAGATTTAAAATGGGCAAAGGATTTGAATACACATTTCTCCAAAGAAGACATACAAATGGCCAACAAGTATATGAAGAAGTTCATTCTTCACTAGAAGAGTGAAGAGTAATAATCACCAAGGAAGTGCAAAGCAAAACCATATTGAGGTAGCAGCACCTCACATCCATCAGGATAATTTTTCTTTTAAAGATAACTTTAGGTGACATTGTGGAAAATTTGGAACTCCTTCACACTGGTAGTGGGAATGTACAATGGGGCAGCCTTCTCCATTTTATTTATTCTTTTTGGAACTCCTGCTATTCTAATGTTGGACTTTTGGGGAAAGTCATCAAAAGGATGTGACCACTGATTGACCCATAAGCTGGACCTGGACACCCAGAGGCTCTTCACCCCCACCCCTATTCTTGGGATGTGGTTTCCGCTTGCTTTTCCCACTCCAAAGGACATAGCCTTGAAGTAGTGATGTGGTGTTAACACCTGCATCTGGTGTACCAGACTGAACCCAGCTAAGGACTCTTTATAATAATTCAAAATTAAACTTTTAAGATTTGGAGGGTGGGTGCAGGGATACATTTGTCTTACTATCACCCAAGACAAGCCTCATATGTAGGTTCCTTTTTTCATTAAAACCACAACCTACCAACCTGGAGTGGCCTACCACTTTCTTTGGCCTCTCCCTGCCCTCTAAGTAGAGAAGCCAATTTCAGATTACATCAGAGAAGCTCCTGGAGGGCTGTGAAACAATAGACATCTTGAATTAATCATATTCATGTTTTAGATTTTCTCTCATATTTACTACCCTTGTCTTTTTGCCCTACTTTTCATAAAGCCATTGACTTCATCTATCAATTTCTCATTTTTTTAAATTGTTGTGGCTTATTTTTGTTTAATTGCAACATTCATGCATTTAATTTCCATGAAACTTGCCTTATCTTCTGATATATTTTATAGGATTCGGTACTTTTAAAGGAAGAGTCTCTCAGATTAATGAGACTAATTAGGGAAAAGTTTTTTTTTTTTTTTTAAATATTCTATTTATTTGAGAGAGAGTGCGTGCATGCATGAGTGGGGAGAGGGGCAGAGGGTGAAGCAGACTCCCCACTGAGCAGGGAACCCAACATGGGACTGCATCCCAGGATCCTAGGATCGTGACCTGAGCGCAAGGCACACACAACTGCTGAGCCACCCAGGCACCTCAGGAAGATTTTATTTATAAGAATTTTTGACTTTGCTGTTTTTGCTCTTATCTTAATAATATCTTTTCTCCCTAAAATATTTACTTCCTACATGTCATATTTTTCTATCATTTATCTCTGTCATTCTCTCTTATGTTCCTACTTTCTTAAAACGAATGGCTATCCTAGGTTATACATTCATATTTAAGAATAAAACAATAAAAATAAATGTGTGTGTGTGTGTCATTTGTTTGCTGATGGACATCATCACTCTTGTAAGTATATAAACCTTCCCTCAATTTTGCCAGACCCCTAAATAAGAGGACATTGAACTTTTACTTTGGCTGTTAAACAGTCACCTAGATTTCACCAAAGTATTCATTAAATTTAAATGATGAAGCCTCTTTTTTTGGATTTAGTTTAGATTAGTTTCACTCTTTTTTTGGAGCGGAATTTTAAAAAATTTCTAAGTGAAGTATATTTGACATATAATATTACCATTTGTTTTAGGTGTACAACATAGTGACTCAAGAATTATATACAAAATGCTCACCACATAAGTATATTACAATATTATTCAATATATCCCCTATGCTGTACTTTTCATCCCCATGACTTATTTATAACTGGAAGTTTGTACCTCTAAATCCCCATTCACTCATCCCACATTCCTCCCCTTGGCAATCATTAATTTGTCCTTTATATTTCACAACTCAACAAATAATCCAATTAAAAAATGGGCAAAAGACTTGGACATTTTTCCAGAGAAGACCTACAGATGGCCAAGAGACACATGAAAAGAAGTTCAACATCATTAATTAGGGAAATGCAAGTCAAAACCACAATGAGATATTGGTTCACATCTGTCAGAATGGCTAAAATAAGAACGCAAGAAATAACAAGCGTTGGTAAGGAGGTGAAGGGAAAGCTCTTGCACTGTTGGTGAGAATGTATATTGAAATTATGTATGTATGTATAATATGAAAAATAATAGAGAAGTCCCTCAAAAAAACTAAAACTCGAAGTACCATGTAATCCAGTAATTCCAATTCTAGGTATTTATCTGAAGAAAATAACAACACTAATTCAAAATGCTGAATCATTTATGAGCAAAATTTACAATAGCCAAGATATGGACAATAGATGCATGGATCATCAATAGATGAGTGGATGTGATACATTCATAAAAAGATGTGATATATATATACACAATGAAATATTATCCATAAAAACAATGAAATCTTGCTATTCACAACAACATGGATGGATCCAGAGGGTATTACGCTAGGTGAAATAAGCCAGACAGATAAAGACAAATATCATGATATCACTTATTTGTGGAATCTAAAAAATAAACCAACAACAGGAGAAACAGACTCTAGTTTCTTTGTTTTGTTTTTTATCTTTTTCTGTCTGTGGGGCAAACTGCAAGCAGAGATTTGTGTCAACTATTCTTCATAGATTTTCCAAATACTTAATGCCTTTCTCTTCAATCTCATGCATTATTTCTACTCTTCATCCTGACAGATCTATTGCTTGAAAGGCTCCTGTGTTCCCCTGGACATGTTACTTCCCTCCAAGACCACGGTAGCATAACTGAGCCATCCTCTCACCAGTTAACACTCAGATATGCAGCTTCTTTTCACCATAAAGTATCTAAAAGCTGTCTGGTATTTTTATTGCCATGGGGTTTGCAACTCTAGATATTTTCATAGCTGCCAAAAAAACTTTCCCAAAGCCAAAGATTTTCAGCCCCCATTCACATGGTTAGAATGTGTCCAGGAGGTGACTCAATAAAGTGAGATATTGCACACATACATGCCATAATTGGAGCTCTCTGAATCCAGATGGAACAGTCCTGGATATACAAAGGGAAATGGTCTCTATTAGTATACTATCTGGATTCAGAACGTTGGGTGTAAGAGACCACCACATCCCATTGAACACTCCAAAATTTTTAAGTAAAAATTATGCATATGTGTTGTGAGAGTGTGTTACTCTCCTTCATTTTCCATTGGATCACTTGGTTTAGCCATATAGATTTTCTCAATGTATCACATTCTATATTGCTATTCTCACATTCTATATTGACATCTCTGGTTATTATGGCCCATTAAAGAAAATCTAGCCATTTTGTTCATGTATCTTTTCCTTGCCTAAGATTTAAAAATCCTAGGCAGCCCTGGTGGCTTAGTGGCTTAGCTCTGCCTTCAGCCCAGGGCGTGATCTTGGAGACCCAGGATCAAGTCCCAAGTCCGGCTCCCTGCATGGAGCCTTCTTCTCTCTTTGCCGGCCTCTGTCTCTCATGAATAAATAAATAAAATCCTTAAAAAAAAAAAAAAAAAATCCTAATCTCAATTGCTCTTAGACCCCATTTTAACTCATTAGCTGCTTATTTTATTCTAACTCATGAATTAGACCTAGTTTCTTTCATTCTTATATAGTAAACTCGTGCTTTGGAAGAAAGCTTCAACCTTCACTACCATCAAGAATTTCTCTCTCTTTCTCTCTCACAGTAGCATTGGATTCAAATACTCTGGGCTATCAGAATACTTTTCCAACACATTTTGTTGAACAAGGATAAATATGGGGGTATATAATTCTTAGCTACTATGGGTGCAACTTTGAAGATAGCTTCAATCTCTCAGTCTTATGTCCTTTCTTTAACACAGTATGTGCATATGTTTCATCTAATACCCCCTCACTAGAAATGCTTGCATCTGGGAAGCTGGAATTTCCAAGAAGCCATTTCAAATTCTTAACTCTAATTAATACTGAAACTTTAATAACTAAAGAGACTTTAAAATTTTCCCTTTGGCTTCCATAGGGATATAGTGAGGAGTTTTTATCACTCTATACATTCTCCTCAAACTTCATTGTTTACTTCCACAAACATATATTGAGCTTCTACATGTAAACACTTTTTTTTAAAAAAATTTCTTGAGATCTATGGAAAATCATACAAACCCCTATCCTTTCAGGCTTAGAGTCTTATCATACAAACAAACAGAAATATGAAAGCGATACAAAAAACCAAAAATATCTAGTTGTGTTGGGTGTTATTAAAAAAAAAAAAAGCAAAAGTAAGGGGAGCCTGGGTAGCTTAGTCAGTTAAGTGTCTGACTTGGCTCAGGTCATGATCTCAGGGTCCTGAGATGGAGCCCCACATCCAGATTCCTCCCTCAGAAGGGAGTCTGCTTTTCCCTCTCCCTCAGCCCCTCCCCCGCCTTGTGCTCTGCCCTCCCTCTCTCTTAAATGAACAAGTAAAATCTTAAAACAAGAAAAAAGAAAAGAAAGAAAAGAAAGAAAGAAAAGAAAAAAGAAAAGAAAAGAAAAAAAAGAAAAGAAGAGAAAAGAAGAAAAGAAAAGAAAAGAAAAGAAAAGAAAAGAAAAGAAAAAAAGAAAGAAGAAAGAAAGAAAGAAAAGTACAGGGCAAAATGGAGTGATGGGAGAAGTTATCACAATGGTTGGTCAGGAAAGGGAACATTTAAGCAAAATCCTGGATGAAAAGGAATGTGAACAGTGTTAAGATATGAGGATAAAGCATAATGAGCAAAGAACAGGAAAAACAAGATCCTGAAGTGAGAACAAACCTGCAAGATGAGTAGAAAGGTAATTGTAGCTACCAGGTAGTGGTGGAGTTGAAACGTCAGGAGATAATTGTAGTGAGAGAGGCATGAAGATCTCAGCGGTCAGTCTGCATCTCATTCTAGGTGAGATGCTAAGCTAATTAGAAGTATGCAAACCAAGGGAGTGTTGTATTTAGTGTATGTTTTTTTAAAATTCTTTTTTTATTGCTTTGAGAAAAATTGCCCATGGAGGGCAAGATTGGAGGCAGAAAAGTTATGTCTTCTTAAAAATTCAAGAGAAATGATAACGACTTTGATTCTTCTATCTGATGACGCTAGTCCAAGACAATGAATGTGGTCATCTTTTGAAGATTAAAACACACTTGAAAAAAGTTATAGAACTTGCATTTTATATGTTTACAACAAAGTGAGAGGGAAAAAAAAATGTGGTTTCTAGGATTTTTTCCTGGAGTAACAAGTGGTGCCACTATTTGCTAAAATATTAAGGGGGAGTAACAGGCTTATCAATGGGTCATACACAGTTCTGTTTTAAATGTACTGAATATTTATTAGATATTTAAATGGAGATGCAGAATAGGGAACATGTAAGTACATAGTTCAGTGGTCAGGACTCTAAGATAAATTTGAAAATCATCAACATATAGAGATCACATATATAGATAGAGAATAAAAGACCAAGGTCAAAACCCTGAAACATTAATATTTAGAGGTAAAGAAGGGAAAATACCAGTGAAGATGATGAGGAAGGTAGAACCGATGAACTTACCTATCAAAAGTCTACTTCAAGATAAAACTCACTTTTTTTTTAAAAAAGTGTCTTTCGCTTATTTCTCATATAAATTCTGATAATAAAGGACATGAGTTTATATTTCCCTGAGTTCTAATAGAATTACATGGACTCTAAGATCCCCCTATTGGTGTAATTTAAAAGTTCATACAAATTTGCAAAACTTACCACAAAAGTAATCAACAGCTGGGATCCAAGCTTTTTTAAAAAAAATTTTAGTTGAAGTACAATATGTACACATTAAACACGTGAAGTACATTGATTTTAAGTGTACATCTTGATAACTGTTATATATATGCAATGTCTCTTTTTTTCCCCGACACCACCTCTAACACCAAAATGTGTGATTTTTTGACACCAGCTCAGTGTCCAACAATTCAGTTCAATTCTGACATAAACTCCCAGAGTTAGCACAGACCCCACGGGTTCAAGATCAGTTCTGCAAGGCCACCCCCACTACAGGTACCAGTCAAAAGGGAGAAGGGAGAGACACCTGTACCTCTGACCAACTAGCTATAAATCAGGAGTTCCCACAAACTCTTTCTCAAGTTCCATAATTTATTAGAGTGTCTCACTGAACTCAGAAAAAACACTTCACTTACATGTACTCATTAATCATAAAGGATACTACACAGGAATAGCCAAACGGTAAGATGTGTAGGGCAAAGAATGTAGAGGAAGGGAGTGGTGCAGAACTTTTACGTCCTCTCAGAGCATATCACTCTTGATATGTTCACCAACTCAGAAACTCCTTGAACCCTAACCTTTAGTGCCCTTCTGGAGGTTTCATTATATGGCCATGACTGATTAAATCAGTGTCCAAAGTTTGTTAACTTCAATTCCAGTCCCTCTACCCTCCCTGGAGGTCAGAGGGTAAGGCTGAAAGTTCTAATCCACTAATCATGGCTTGGTCTTTTTGGTGACCAGCCCCCTCCCTGAAGCCATCAGCCATTCATTAGCATACAAAAGGCACTGAGCACTGAAAAGACACTGAGCCTTTTAAGAATTGTGCTGGGAACTGGGTAAAAAGACCAAATATTTTATTTTTTATTATACCAACACACACACACACTCTTGAAGTAAAACTCAGATCAAGATACAGAATAATTTGGGAACTTGTTTCCCCAGTGTTAATAATTATTTCAGGCCTGCTTCTCTTCTGGCTCCAATATCAACAGTCCCAGCGGGCCTATTAAGTATTCCCCTGACAAAGCAAGACTGAGATTCTAGTGACATCTCAAAAACAAATTTATGAGAGGTTTTGATTTTATGCAACACCCTACCATACATACTAAATCTCCATTAGATCTTTGGTTGTCTATATTTGGTAGAACAAAGAGAATGGTGACAGAAATTTCTCAATCTGATTTTACGCTGCTAAGAAACAGTGTAGTCTACAGAAATATCAGAGCAGTGCAAAAGAATCCTTGTCAACCAAAGATTTCAAACTTATTTCTTTAAGGCAAATTGTTAACATAACGAGACATTTTTATGTTTCTTCCCCCACCCCCAAAGTTCTCTAGACTATTTTCTAAATTCCAAGATTTCAAACTATATCAGATTCTCCAACCATTGTCTCCATTGGTATCTAGAAGAAAATGGACTCCAAAAATGCCCTGAGGCATTCTTTCGCTCCAATAGGTCAAACCTAAAAGGAAAAAGATTTTCTAGTGAGACTTATCTGGTATTACTTCTTCCATAGACACCCCTCCCCACCCTGTGACTTAACATTAGGAAACAGGAAGGCATTTGAGGATCCTAGAATTAGGAGCAGCATTTCCACCAATCTTGATCCCTTTTGTTCTGTCTTACTATAAGAGCTGTTTTTCATTTTCTCCTCTGATTTATTCTCCACTTTTTTTTTAAGGGTCATGGGGATTTGCTGCTCTGTGACTTGAAATGACAAGGAGGTGTGAACTCAAAGAATACTTCTCCCCCAGTTATATTGCCCTCTGACTTCAAGTTGGGTTCAGCCAATGAAAGTTTGGCATAAGAGGACAGGAGGTCAGAGATGTCATGAGGGTTTCCTTCAATGGCTTAAGGTTTCATAGGCTCTGGTAACCCAGTTTCCATGTATTATTTAGTCTTAGTTGTAGTTTTTTTTTTTTTAATTTTTATTTATTTATGATAGTCACACAGAGAGAGAGAGAGGCAGAGACACAGGCAGAGAGAGAAGCAGGCTCCTTGCACGGGGAGCCCGACGTGGGACTCGATCCCTCTCCAGGATCCCGCCCTGGGCCAAAGGCCAAACCATTTCGCCACCCAGGGATCCCTAGTCTTAGTTGTAGTAATGGTGATACGGGAGAGCTTGGCTCTTGTCTCACGGAGTCAAAGAATGAATCTCGAGGACACGGGAGAGTGAGTAAAGGGATAGAAGTTTATTAAATAAAGATACAGAGAAAGCTCTCAGAAGTGAGAAGGGGTCCCGACAGGGTTGCCACTGAGGGTTTGTAGGGTTGGTCTTTTATTGAGAGCCTAATCAGGCAACCTAAATCCTTTTAACATTATCTATTGACATCATCATTGAGTAAAGACTATCAATAACATCTTCAATGGCTTACTTCTTCTTTGGGGTCTGGTTATTCTTTGTAGGTCAGGGATGACTGTCATAAAAAGACACCCTTCCCGCCCACACCTAGGGCAAGGTGGTCTAGCCTGTTTCCTGACACCTCAGCATTTTGGGGATTTTTGTAAGCCCTGCTTCTGTGGCCCTCTACCTAGCCCAGCCTAGCCCTGTTTGTCCCTAACTCGATGGCTTTCCATTGTTGCTATTTCCTTGACATCTCCACATCCCTTACTGGTTCCCTTAGTCCTTCCCTATTTAAATAAGACTAAATGTGCCTATTGTTTGCTGTTGGGATCTAAAGTCCTCTAGCCTATAGTTAATTCTTTTTCAAATTTCTTATATACCAACATAAGTAGAAACGTTAATGGATCGTGATACCAAGAGAAAATGTCATTGATTAAAAGTTCCTTAGTACATTCCTTTATATCATTGGCTTATTGTTCACCGCAGAATTATATGCAAAGGTTCACGGGTTGTGATATTCAATCTACATTATTCTCAAAATCCCCATCCTAGCCAAACTGTTCTCCTTCCCTGCAGCTTCTTCTTTAATTTATCTTACCTTACTGTGCTGCATCTTTCCCTTTATGTCTCTAATTAGTGAGGAAAGTGTGATTGACTTCCTGGGCTTGCTGAATTCCACCCCATGGGAAGCATAAACATAGACAAAACTGATTTCAATTAGTGAAACAACTTGGGACAAAATCTCTTAGATCTAACACACTCTTTCAACAACATCTATTATCTTTCTGATCCTGACAGTTACCTTTGAAAACTTATTTGCTAAAGAAAAAAAAAAGAAAAATTATTTTTCTGTGTTTCATTTACTGTTTGAATTTTTTTCTTCCCTCTCACATGTTCCATATGCTTGAATAAGATTTGAGTCTTTAGTATTGATAGAGTGATAGGGTTCAGGGCAAGCGTCCCCAGAATATGCTACTTTGGCATACTGATTATTTTGAATTAAAATTACTTAAGATATAGTGCAAGAATGTCACTCTGACCCACTCCTTTGTTCCCCTGAAAGCAGGAAATAAATTCACCAGTGAAGAGTACCTTTCCTGCACCTGTCAGGGAAAAGGCATCCTTATCACCAGAGATAGGAAATTCAGGGCCAAGAAGATTATATAAACAAACCTTGTTATCCTTCATTAATTTGCTTCCCAAAGCCCAAACTTATTTTGCCAATTCATCACAAATTGTTTAAAAGATATAAAAACTGTATCCTTTGGTCACTTCTGTAAGTCTCAGATTTCTATGAACTCCTTTATATACAAAATTAAAATTTATTTGGTGGTTGGTGGCTCAGTGGGTTAAGCATCTGCCTTTAGCTTAGGTCATGATCCTGGGGTCCTGGGATAAAGCTCCACATTGTGCTCCTATGCCTCTGCTGCTCTCCCTGCTTGTGTTCTCTCTCTCTCATTCACTCTCTCTCTCAACTAAATAAAATCTTTAAAAATATTTTTAAAAATTTAATTTTTTTCCTCCTGTTAATCTTATTGGTCAGTTTAAATATGAGGCCAGCCAAAAAACCTAGAAGAAAGGACAAGTTTTCCTTCCCTTCAGTATGATAACATCCAGCACAGGTTGACTACTTGTCCAATTAAATCAGCACAACTTGTGATAGTGCATTTGATTTTCATATTGGCAAAGATTGTCCCATCAATTGGCAATGCTCCTTATAGACTTTCCAAAAATTGAAGCAATCCAATTTTATGTTAAGATTCCAGATTACTCAGTGCAGAAAAACCTTTTTTCATAGACAATAGTCCCTGGAAAAATTGAGCTAGATATTTACTATAGGATTCATCATATAAATTCAAATATTAAAGCATAGTCCAAAGGCTCTGACTGAAACATGCATTTTTAGCTTTAGCTCACTTTCCCTTATCCAACCACTTCAAGGGCTCTCCTCTGTTTAGCACATCTGTCTCCACGGTATTTTTCTCCTTATGAGAGGTTATTCCTATTACCATATCTGTTTATCCTGGACAAATTCCTAGTCTTAGAAATCATCCCAGTGACAGTTTGGTGATATGATATAAGGTATCTAGCTTGTTTCTACAGTGAATGCTGATTTAAGCATGCCAGACAATCATACTAATGTCAAAATCCCAAAAGGTAACATTCAAATACACAACGTGATATATAAATTCTGAAAAGATATACAGGTATAGTTCCTACTCAGGAGGGAGGTAAAAAGCAATCTTAACATATGCATCACAATCACGCATGGAGCCAGAAGAGGGTACACGCTTTTCTTTTCTGGATTGTCATTCATACATAAATGGAAGCCTCAAGTCGATATACAGAAATATCTTCTCCTTTTGGACTGTATCTTCTTCTGGTGCAGAGTTCAAGTCCAGATAGACTTGAAACAGACTTCATTCTGGGAAGGCAGTAGTGGAAAATTACAATAGGTTTCAGAACATAATATTTAGGTCTTCACAAGGGAGAGCAAAGGACAAATACTCCTATTATATTAAAAATCCTTATACAGGGGAGCCTGGTAGCTCAGTTGTTTAAGCAGCTGCCTTTAGCTCAGGTTATGATTCCAGGGTCCTGAGATCAAACTGTGCATCAGGCTCCCTGTTCAGTGGGAAACCTGCTTATCCCTCTCCCTCTGCCCTTCCCCCCTGCTCACGCTGTCTCTCCTCCTCTCAGATAAATAAAGTCTCAAGAAAAAAAAAGTCCTTGTTCATTCAAAAAAACCAGAAAGACCAAAGGATATTAAGAACATAAATCTCTTGTTTATAAACAACATAAATCTCTTGTTTATAAACAACATAGAAATGAATATTATGTCATTTGTTTATAGATCAAATAACTAATTTTATTTAAATTTAATAAATGAAAATTCAGCTTATCTTTCAAATGAACTATCAATGATTTAATTTTCAATAGTGTACCAATTTAAATTTTAACACCAGTTTGGGGATTAAGGGGAATCTACATCTACATGAATTTATAGTCCCATTACCTATGAATATATCATCACGTTTAGCACAGTCTGCGTATGGAGCAAATCAGTATTCCCAGGGAAATGCTTCAACCAATGGGATATTGAAGCCACTGGGTAAATGCTCACAACTTCTGCAACTTCATGAGTTTCTGGAGATATTTTAGACAGTTTTGAGGAAATCCCAGTAGAATTGAGGTCTCTTGCCACCAGAACAGAATCGATATTAAACTCTTATCTTTTCCTCCCTTTTCTTAATCTCTTGGCCCTCTCACTTCTGCTTTCTGAGATAATCTTCCAGGTATACTACTTGCATCCAAACTATGTTTTAAGCTCTGCTTTGAGTAATGAAGTAGACATAGAAAACAGTTGCTTATAATGAAATTCTAGAAATATATTATTCAATGGGCAGAAAGCAAAAAAGAACTCAAACTAGTAAGTGGGATGATGATAACTCTTATCTTGAAATACTCTAATTATTAAGACTAATTTTACCTTGTGGCAGATTGGGATGATATATAAAGTAAGAGCACTGATAGTTTTTATAAGTATGGATACACATACATTACATGGATTTTGTGAAACTGGCAGGTTTTGCTAACCGCCTAGAAGCACTGAAGAAGAAGAAGAATGACCATCAGCTGAAGTTAGCCAACTATTAACTCAGAAAATGATGCTAAATCCGGATGCTAAAATCTGGCCAAGGATTTTTTTTTTAATATATTCATGAGAGACGCTGAGAGAGAGGCAGAGACATAGGCAGAGGAAGAAGCAAGCTCCTCACAGGGAGCCTGATGTGGGACTCAATCCTGGAACCCCGGGATCATACCCTGAGCTGAACGCAGAGGCTCCACCACTGAGCCACCCAGGCATCCCCTAGCCAAGGATTTCATCTTAAGAGTGACAAATGTACAAAAGGAACTGAAAGTACAACCTTAAATAGTCTTCTATGCTAAAATCAGGGCCCTAGGAAGAAAGAGGTAGAATTCTGAAACCAAAAAAAATGCCTATGTATGTGTGAATAATGAGAGTTCTGAGCCCCTATACTTATTCTTACCATTCTACCACAGGCAATCCCTCCTCCCTTGCTGGAGGACAATGGCCTGATCTTCTTGCCCAGAGACTGTTCAATGACTTCATCTAAGCCAAACACATTACAAGGTGACTTGCTCCTTAAGATTCAGACCTCATTGCCTCCAGAGTAATTAAGGGGAATGTCGTCAGCACAGACAAAAGGGGAAATACAGTCTCTATTCTGGGAGTATATAGTTTTCTCACAGATAGAATTATAGGAACTCAATAATATGTAGCTACAGAGCTGAAAAAAAAATGACTAGAAGTGAGTTTGTGGATGTTACACTAAAGAAGATGAAATATGAGGTGGATAGAAAAGAACAAACAATCCAATCATGAAATGGGCAAAAGACATGAACAGAGATCTCACAGAGGAAGACAGACATGGCCAACAAGCACATGAGAAAATGCTCTGCATCACTTGCCATCAGGGAAATACAAATCAAAACCACAATGAGATCCCACCTCACACCAGTGAGAATGGTGAAAATTAACAAGACAGGAAACCACAAATGTTGGAGAGGATGTGGAGAAGGGGGAACCCTCTTGCACTGTTGGTGGGAATGTGAACTGGTATAACCACTCTGGAAAACTGTGTGGAGCTTCCTCAAAGAGTTAAAAATAGAGCTACCCAACAACCCAGCAATTACACTATTGGGTATTTACCCCAAAGACACAGATGCAGTGAAACACCGGGACACCTGCACCTCAATGTTCATAGCAGCAATGTCCACAATAGCCAAACTGTGGAAGGAGCCTCAGGGTCCATCAAAAGATGAATGGATAAAGAAGCTGTGGTCTATATATACTATGGAATATTATTCAGCCATCAGAAAGGATGAATACCCACCATTTGCTTCAACATGGATGGAACTGGAGGGTATCATGCTAAATGAAGTAAGTCAATTGGAGAACAATCATTATATGGTTTTACTCATATGGGGAATATGAGAAATAGTGAAAGGGATTATAGAGGAAAGGAGGGAAAATGAGTGGGAAAAATTAGAGAGGGTGACAAAACATGAGAGACTCCTAACTCTGGGAAATGAACAAGGGGTAGTGGAAGGGGAGGCAGGCAAGGGGATGGGGTGACTGGATGATGGACACTGAGGGGGGCACTTGATGGGATGAACACTGGGTGTTATATGTTGGCAAATTGAACTTCAATAAAATATATATATATATATATATATATACACACACACACACACACACACACACACACACGCATACATACATATACATATATGAAGGTGGGTATAAAAGAGCTTTCCCAGGCACTGCTGGCTAGTTGGTAGAGCTTGTGATTCTTGATCTCAGGGTTGTGATTTCAAGCCCCACACTGGGCATATAAATTACTTAAAAATAAAATCTTAAAAAAAAATAGAGTTTTCCCCCATGATTCAATATTCACATGCTGCTGTGAAAGTCCTAGAAACTTGGACATAATAATGGTCTACAGAAAATCAGATAAGATAATTTGCCTTGGCAAAGAATTGAGCTCAAGTAAACAGGAATGTTAAAATAAATCTATTATATAAAATCTAAACACTTTGATGACTATGTTTATTGGGAGTAAGCGGTATCCAAAGATGCTTGCTTTGCTATGGCTATAACGAATTCACTTTGTTGAAAGGTACTGAGGGCTGCCTGGGTGGCTCAGTTGGTTAAGCAGCCAACTCTTAGTTTGAGCTCAGGTCATGATCTCCCAGTGGTAAGTCAAACCCCATGTTGGGCGCCCCATTCAGCAAAGAGTCTGCTTCCCCTCTGCCTTTCCTCCCACCTCTGCTCACATACACCCTCTCGATCAAAATAAATAGATCTTTTTAAAAAGAGAGAGAGAGAGAAAAGCATTGGGATCTTTGGTCTAAATGGTTGCTGTCATTTCTAGACTAGAGTTGACACTAGGAAATATTTTTATAGAACTGGACTCCATGTTGTTATTGGAGATTATAAGATTCATGGATTAGTAGACGTCAGGTCATAGTATGTAACTGTCAGAAGAAAGGTAAACTTATTAAAATATTTGGGAAGCAAAGATGAAGTTGCAACACAAGTGCCTAGAGCCATAGGAATTTGTGGCAATGAAAAATAGATTAGATTGATAGTGAGAACAAGTTAGGCAGCAAATAAGATGTTGTCCTTGAAGGACAACAGACAGAGACCAAGAACTGAGGAGTTAAACTTGAGGTGAGCTGCAATGATAGAAAAGTGGAATCTCTCATCCAGTCTCTAGATCTGGAATCATTCTGAGATCATAAACCTTTTACATGAAAAATATGCCAGTTCCCTTTGAGAAAGAAGACTAAAGTCCCAAATGGACATAAAGTTTTCCTTTCCCTAATGGAAGTAAAGCTATTTGACTCAGGTAAAGGAAAATATAAAATTGACAGAGTCCAAACTGATACTGTTACTAGAGTTACACCTACATGGTACATAAATTACAATGGAGGCTTTTGGAGTCCAGTCTTGATTCAAGTCTATTTCAAAGTGAGTCCAGTTAGTCCATGAACTTATCCTAGAATTATTTCAATAGTCCACAAAGTACATAATTGTGTTGTATATATTTATCAAAGGGGAGAGCATTTGATTGTCTCCTGACGTAGGGATTAAGAGACATTATGGCAGGAAGGGCCAAGTGGAAGCCCTTAAAATTGCCCCTGCATAATGCAAGATAGTCCATGGATTAGAGAATTTAGCAACACCCTCAGAAACTGAATCGACTCACAAGTGTGGTTCCTGTCATTTGCAGAAAGATTCTGGGGCTGCCATTGAAAATTTATGTAAAATTAAAAATCCCTAGAAAACTGACATAAGAAGAAAAATAAATCTGATTAATCTAACATCCATTGATTAAGAAATTATATACATTACAAAGCATTCAACAGGTCCATGTAGCTTCACAGTGAATTAATTATTCAAGAAAGGAATAATACCAATCTTACACAACTTTTGCAGGCTTGTTTTTATATGAAAATTATCAAGATTTATTCACATATTTTCATGATTTTAAATTTTAAATGTGTTTACATATAAAAATTTTGATATTTTTGCATATTGGATTTATATCTAATGATTGTACAGCATTCATTTACTAATTCCAATAGATTATCTATAGAATTTATAAATAGATTTTATAAATAGGCAATCTTGTTTTTGTTACTGGGTTTTATTTCTTCAAATTCTTAAACCTTTAATTTATTTTTCTTATTGTGCCAAGTAGGAACTATAGTAAGATGTCAAACAGATGTGGTAAAAATTGACATCCTCTCTACTATGTCAAGGAAAATATTTAAAATATTTTATTGTAAGAAAGAAATATCTATGGGTCTTTACTGATATTCAACAGATTAATAAAGTTCTGTTCCATGTCCAGTTAAGCTCTTTATTATTTTTTTTAAAGATGTATTTATTTATTCATGATAGACATAGAGAGAGACAGAGGCAGAGACGCAGGCAGAGGGAGAAGCAGGCTCCATGCAGGGAGCCCAACATGGGGACATGGGACTCAATCCCAGGATTCCAGGATTGCGCCCTGGGTCAAAGGCAGGCGCCAAACTGCTGAGCCACCCAGGGATCCCCAGTTAAGCTCTTTAAATGTTATGAATGGCACTGAACTTTCCCAAAGCTTCGCTGCATCTATTGAAATAGTTCTATAATATTCTATATATTGTTAATTTAGTGATTGATATTGATTTCATATGTTAAACTAACTTAATATTCTGTAATTCACTTAACTGTTACTATTAACATTTTCCTATATTGCTGGATTTGTATTTATGATTTATTTAGAACTTTTAGATTTAACTTTATGAGAGAGATTCCTCTGCAAGCTAATTTCTATGTACTATCCCTGTCAATTTTTTGTACCCAGGTTATGTTGGCCACCTAAAATAAATTGATCGATTTCCTCCACTTCTAGTCTTTTTTTCTTCTAGTCTTTTTTAATAGCTGTATAATCAGTAGTATTGTCCCCTTTATTTCTGATAAAATTGTAACTTCTTTTACTTATGATCAGCACAGTTTATTTCATAACTCCCTATGGATCTGTTTCAACTGTGCTTTATTTGGAGTTTGAGGTTTTGTGTGTTTTTTTTTTTAATCTCCTGGCATACATAGTAATTATTTGTTTGTTGGCATTGTATACAAAAATTATACAGATAATTCAAAGCTCAGTATAATGGAATTTTCCTCTAAAGATGATTCATTTTGTATCTGGATGTCAGGTAGGCTAAGGAAATACCACCTTCATCCAATTAGAAATTGAGCTAATTCAGATGTAGGCTTCAGATTTTGTTAATTCTTTTCTATTTCCATTTTGTTCCTACTCCTAGGCTGTAGCCTCTTAAGGGGAAAAAAAAATGATCAACATATGTCTTTCTTTTCAATGGTACCCAAATTTCAATTTTGGTTTCTGAAGTCCACTGAGCCAACAAGAAGTTCTACTTAGATTATCAATCATTCAGCTGCAGCTTTCTGCTAAGCTTTTCAATCTCACACATCAGCAAAGGCTTGAAAGGAGGTCTCACTTTTTATTCAGGATCATAGCACTTCAAATCCTGACTATCTTGGTAGCTTTCCAATACTTCAAATAGGTACATAGTTAGACAAATGATAGATAATAAAACTTTGAGCAGATTACATGCATACTCAATTTTCTGACCTTTCAACCTGAACTCATTTTAATATATCAGTTTAAAGTTGTACATTTTTCTTTGTGTATTAACTATATTAGCTGTACCTCACAAGTTTTGACCGTTTATATTTTCATCATCACTGGGTTCAGACGAATTAGCTTTTTAAATACATCTCATTGAGAATACCAACATAATAAAATAAAATAAAAATAAAATAATAAAATAAATAATAAATTAATAAAATAAAATAAAAAATAAAAATAAAATCTACCAGATATTATATCATAACCCTTAGTGTCCAATGCTTTTCATTCAATCTAATTTTTAAAAAGATTTATTTATTTATTCATGAAAGACACAGAGAGAGAGAGAGGCAGAGACACAGGCAGAGGGAGAAGCAGGCTCCATGCAGTGACCCCGATGTGGGACTCAATCCCCAGACTCCAGGATCATGCCCTGGGCTAAAGGCAGGTGCTAAACTGATGAGCCACCCAGGGATCCCCTTCATTCAATCTAATTTGTTCTGAGTGACCTTTGGGTCTTCTTTAATAAACATGGCTTATGAAGGTGATTTATAGCCTTTAAAATATTTCAATTTATTACTTATGAGCTTTCACTATATCTTCTATCTCACCTTCAAACTTAGCACATATCAAATATTATAATTATGTACAAGAATTCAAATATGTCTAATATTTTTCATCAAATTCTCAACAATAGTTCTTTTCAAACCTATAGCTGATAATATAATCTACCAAGTTCACTATTTTACTTGTAATAAAAAGGGTTAAACTTTCACTAAGAGAATATAGTATTTCATATTTAAGAAGAAAGATGTTATTTTCCATTATATGTAGCTAAGACTAAAAATTACATTTATTGTATTAATGTAATTTTAAAAACACATAAGGAGAAAGTGGTCACAGATACTTAGATATTTCTTAATTTAATATTTACAAATAAACATTTCCAAAGCTATAAAAATATTTTTTGACTTTCAAATAGAATTTATACTTAATTTTTAAATTTATTTTAAAAGCGTAGTATCATTCCTCTGATAATTTATATCTAACTTTTTCTTAGATTAGCCCACTGATATCAAAGTATTTGTTTCTATTCATGTTGTAGATTTAAAATTTTCAGAGAGATAAATACATATTCTCATTTTGTCATCTGGTGACCAGTATATCAAATGTGCTCTAATCTAGGCATAAAAGTCAAGTATATTGTCCTACCGTGGAAATTCTGTAATGCTTTCGTAAAATCAACTAGTCCATTAAGTTTACTTTCCATGACGTTGGCCTCATTGGTAAATTTTCTAACCTACATAATTTCATAATTTTAAAACTATCACTGTATTATAAAATCATACAGATATGTTTGATATAGCTAAACATATTTTGTGTGTTATATATATTAATCATAATAGGCTAAATGATAGTATGATAAAAAAAAAAAGCTCAAATTCTCAATCACTTACTAAAATGTAAAAAATTTCTTTTTTGCTCACATCACTGGGTAGCCATTGTTCTCTTTTTTTTTTTATCTTAACTCAGAGACCCTAGCACCCTGACCAGCTTCTAAAACAGCCAGTCCTCATGTCATAGGAAAAGAGAGTCATGCTGAACTACATGCTGGCTCTAAAAGCCTCTACTCAGAAGACCCATATCACCTTCATTCATCATTTTTGGCCAAAGCATCAATGGCTGAGTCTTACCTATGTGTGGTGAGAAAAAGGTTCCTCCTACCAGGAGTATCATAGTGTATTCAGGAAACCATAATGCAACCTTACAACAGGTAAGGTTAATCCCAATGTCCTTGAGATATTTTTAGTGAGTATCACTTAAAAATATCATATTTGCTTATAATATGGGCAAAAAATTATCTAATTATCTTTCTGTAAACTCAATGTATTAAGTTAGGAATTACATTGTTATTTTGTTAGCCTTAAAAAGAGTGTATGTTATATAAACTGTTGTGTTTGTAGTAGTTTTCAGAATTTTTCCATAATAAGTAAAAGAGATCAAAGACTCTTTTTGTGCAAAATAACCTCAAAATTACTGTTTCTAAGGTGTGGTGTGCCTAAACTTTCGTATTATTTAGATAGTGATTTAATAGATACATTTGAACACTGAGGTTGCTTGGGATTGTGATGGACATAAAGGGATAGTGGGATAAGAATTGTGGCTGCTCTAATTTCTGTGAAGCTAAGAATGACTCAATCTTTTTGTTGCATACTATTACTAGACTTTTTTGAATGATAAATATAAATGAATGGAAAAATATGTTTTCATTATAACCCCTAGGCTTTTTCCTCTCCCCATTAAAATTCAATTAGATGATTAGTAATGTACCCCACAACTCATGATGACATTTTCTTTCCTATTGCACTTGCATTCTAAAACAGAAATTCCTGAATTAAAAAAAAATGTGTTTCTTATAACTGAAACAGATATTTCTTCAGTATCCAAAAATGATAAGCCAGACCCAATATGGGAGGGAGGGGGAACAGAGTTACAGCATAAATGTAACTAACAAATGAGTAAAACATTCACCAGACACAGGTCCTATTAGATTTCTTCATCAAAACTCTTCAACACGTGTGTCCACACAAATTGAGTCTTAATTTCCAGTCCAAAAGAGGTAGAGCAGGAAGATTCTATCTACCCAGGCATCTGTGACCCAGATAAGTCAAAGATGGTGTTAGGCCGACACTGGGCTCAATTTCAATGATTCCATGAGTCAGGATTTTATTATTTCCACTCTTCTTTTGATTATCTTTTTCCATAGAAATCTCAAAGGCATCTATGTTTATGAGATGAGTATGGATTGGCTCCTGTTAATCAATGTAGCATTCCACCAGTATTTTATGCACACAGTACCCATCAGGGAAGAGAGTAATATTAAGAGAACTTTTCATGAGGGCAAGAGTTTTGCCTCAGAAACTATACTCATAATTAATAAATCTCAACAGGTGGGATATATATGTGTTTAAGTAACATTTCATTTTAGTGTAAGGAATCAATGTCTTATAAGGCTGACATGCTTTTAAGAACATAAAGTGCACTATATAGATTGGGAAAATGTTGTAAGCACCATAAAACTCATGTTGAAACAAATTCTAATAACTTTTATTCACTCATTATTTCTCATTAGTTATTTGCTCTTTTGGAATATTATTTCATTGTTCTCCATATAATTCTTCTACAGATTGTTTCAGAGCAAGGAAACCTAGAGGTACTAAGGACATAGTGAAATTAAAACCCCATCCAAAAGTAGTTAGCCAACAATGTCATGGAGAGAGTCCTGGATTATTTTAAGAAGTTGTATTTAGAACTCCTTTGGAACCCCTTTAAGCAACCTGACACTGAATTACTTTTTATTTATTCATTCTTCAAGACTTGCGGGTCTCATTTTAATACAGTACTTTCTGTGGTTAGAATAGGTAGCAGCACCAGAATTGTGTTTCAGGCCCTGTAATCTCTGAATATATGAAGAGTTTATCTGATCAAGATTCTCCAGCTATAAGTCTCAGTTTCATGATAGCTACCATTTCTTGTGCCCTCGCTATTTGTCAGGCTCTGTTATAAATGCTTAATCTTCAAAACAATCTAGGAGATTGCTACTCCTATTACTACTATTACTATAGTTGTTTCATAGGTAAGAAAACTGATGTGTACAAAGATTGCTAGCTAGTAAGTATTTAGCCAGAACTCACAATTGGGTAAATTTGTTCAGGACTGTTAACCACTACCATTTTTAATTATAGAAGATTCTGTACAAATAAAACATTCTATCTAAAATTTTCTGGGACATTCAAATAAAAATAATAAATATGAAAAGGTAAGTTTTATCATTTATTTCTTATTTCTGACAAAGCATGACTCATTTCTTTTAACCACCTCTTTATATTGCATAATCCCGGAAGGAAAAGTATGCATTACACTATACTAACACATTCAGAAATACAGTAAGTAGAATTATTTAACCATATTGTATTCAGAAGAGACTAAGCGCTTATGTGCCAAGAATTTCTCTTCATACAGCTTGGTTCATACTAGCTTTTGCAAACTGTATTACCCATTGAAAACATATCTGTGAATAGTATATAGTGAATAGAAAATATTTTTGCAGATGTTCAGTAGTATTCATAAGTTGCTGCAAACACCCGCAAACACCCACAAAATTTCCCCTGAGTCTTGGCTAATTTTCACTTCACAGATCTGTGAAATATTTTAAAATAAAAGAAACATGTAGGAACTCTTTGTCTGATTCCTTCCTTCTTGGCTCCTGGTATTTTATCTCTTACTCTGTTTTGCCATATTTTTCTGTGCGAGAAATAGGTGTATATTCAGTTTATTTAACATTTTCTTAGGAAAAAATTTCTGACACACAGAAAGTTAAAAGAATTTTAGAGGAAACATCTTTAAATTCATCCCTTATGTTTTGTCATTAACATTTTACTACATTTGTTTCATCACATGCCTTTTCATCTGTTATCCATTCATCAATCTTACTTTTTGATGCAAAGTAAATTGCAGATATCTGTAACTTGCCACCAAATGTTTCAGCATGCATATTAAATGTAATTCAATATTGTTTATAGTGTTTTTCACTTTATGTAAAATTTATATGACAATAAATTCAGAAATCTGTGTTGTACATTTGCCGAGTTTTGACAGTAGACACATTTGTATATTGCAAACTTCTATCAAGAGATTGTTACCATCACCACACATGCAAAGCTTTTTAAAAAGTAATTTTAACCTATATTCTTTTTTATCAACCTTCTATGGCCTGTAACTAATAAGTCTTGAAAAATATATGGTGCTTTTTTGAATACTATGACTAACCAAATTGAGAATTATCTTAAAAATCCTATTGTTTCTCACACAGAAAGCTATCCAAAGGAAAGCCTTAGGAAGCCTACGTTTATTTCTTGGACGCAGTTTCTGGAAAAGAAGAATCTAAATGTGGCCCAGTGATCTCAATGATCAGACGAAAAGAGAGATCAGAGGTGGGAAGGAAAAGATGACTAGGATTTGCGGGACAGGAAAGGGAGTCAGAGAGACAGCAAGAGTTCCAAAATTCTGCAGGGGAGTCCAATCAAGCCTTTGGCAGAGTACTAATTTGTACATACTTAAGAGAAAACTACCCAAGTTTGGGAAAAGAGCCACTGGAAAATAAGCTGAATAATTCTAGGAGTTCAAAAGAGTGAAGAACAACTTATTTTGTCACCAGTCAGGATAGAAAGATCTTGGGGCACCTGACTGGCTCAGTCAGTGGAGAATGCAACTCTTGATCCTAGGGTTATGAGTCTGAGCTCTTCAGAAGGTGTGAAATTTGCTTAAAAATAAAATCTGAAAAAAAAAAAAAAGAATAGAAATACCTTCCAATAAATGGGACATGAATAAGAGTTCTCTGAAGGATACCATCTTAATTGCTTGGGTAAATTAGCCTCCAACTACGGGTGTTTTAGGCTCATCTTAATGAAGCTAAGAGACAGGTTATAATAGGGTCAAATTGATTTCAAGTAACTTAACTGCCTTCCAGAAAAAAAATCTAAAATCATTTAAAGAAATAAATAAAATCTAGTACCCAACATCCCACATTAACAATGTTTAGCATGCAGTTAAAAATTACCATTCATGCACAGAAACATAACTCAGAGGGAAAAACTAAACCAACCAAAACAAAACCAGAAATGACAAAGAAGATAGAATTAGGGAAAAAAAGACCTTAGATAGCAAGTATAAATATGTTCTATAAATATATCATATTCTATGTTCAAGAAGATTGAATAAATTATGAACATATGATGAAAAATATTTAAAAGATCCATATGAAGCATATGGAGATGAAAAAACATGTGAAAAATATACTGAATGTAAAAAAAAAAAAAGAAGAAAAATATACTGAATGTAATTAATAGCAGATTAGATATTGCAGATGGAAAGAGCAGTGAACTTAAAGACATAGCCATAGTCAACTATTCAAAATGATGCTCAGAGAGGATAAAAAGATTGACTAGAATATAAACAGTATATCAGAGAACTGTGGGCCAGTATCAACGTAATGTTATTAACACTTAACTGAAGTTCTAGAACAAAATAACAGAAAAAATTAAGTAAATGAAGACCAAAAGTTTTCTAATATGAAGAAAAATTTAAACCTGCAGTTTCAAAAGGCACAACTAAATCCAAGGAGAATAAACTTATTGAAAACAACTCTAAGGCATGTCATAATCAAATCACTGAGAACCAATAATACAGACAATGCCTGCAAAGCTACCACAGAATAGACACATTATACAGAGAACAAAAATATGAATTACAGCCTTCTTGCTAGAAAAAAAAAATCACATCTTTAAATAATTGAAAGAATACATATCTTTCTATTCCTAGTGCTGGTTTTCTTGAATTCCTAAGAAAACTTTTTTTTTAAATTTTTATTTATTTATGATAGTTACACAGAAAGAGAGAGAGAGAGAGAGGCAGAGGGAGAAGCAGGCTCCATGCACCAGGAGCCCTATGTGGGATTCGATCCCGAGTCTCCAGGATTGCGCCCTGGGCCAAAGGCAGGCGCCAAACCGCTGCGTCACCCAGGGATCCCCCTAAGAAAACTTTTATTGAATGAAAGAATACAAGGATGAATAAATGAAAAAAATAATCAAAAGGAAAACACTATCAAATTAGATATCTATATTCAGCAAAAAGCAAAAATTAAGATTAAATACTTCTAGACAAAAAGTTGAGAGAACTCTTTACAATAGACTGTATTAAAAAGAGATGTTAAAGAAGTTTTTTAGATACATAGTATCAGATGGAATATAAAATACCACATAGAAATTTGGATTCATACAAAGGAATGAAGACTGCTAGAAAAAGCAAATATATGGGTACCTGTAAAAGACTTTTTCACATATGTTTAATCTCTGTAAATATTATGTATAGTTTAGGGTAAAATTAAGAATCAATTGTGTATTTGTTAACATACAAAGTGTAAAACGTCTGGAAACAATACAAAGGACAAGAAAGGATCAATGGAAGGGTACAGCTGTTTCTTACACCATATGTGAGGTAGTTTATTATTTGAAAGTAAACTGTGATAAGCTATGATGAAAACTGTAAACTTAAAACAACCAATAAGATACAGTAAAATAAAATAAAATGAAATAAGTAAATTGAAACAGGGAGTTATTACCATGAAGATAGTATTTAAAGTAAGGGGAACGGTTGAAAACACAAAAGAGAACCACGGGGCCCTCTTAACATTAAGAGTTTAGGAAATAAGGAGAAGCAGCTAATGGAGAAAGCAAGGGGAAAAAGTAGAGACAAAGGAAGGCAAGATTTTGCTCTATTGAACTCCTGAACTTGAGCATTTGATTGATGGTGGTAAAATAATTTCATGGATTCTCTCCCAAGAATGAAGGTCTATGTTTTTCTCAAAGGAGTTTTTTTTTTTTTTTTCCTGATGTTCTTAGAAAGGGATATGTTTATTAAATATATGTATTTCTATTATTTTAAATATATTTGATGTTTCTTATGCTTAAGTTAAAATTATTCTTAACACTTATAATTGTGTTTAGAGGTAAGTTTGTCCATATTTCTATCATCCTATCAGCTTCTATCATATGTACATAAATTTCAGTATCATCTCTCATGTAAAAAATAAGCATAGTTTCTATAAGTATCATATAAGAAATAATCATTTTAAACATATATCACTTCAATATCAGTTTGGATAATGTTTCAACAGATAACATCAAAGGAACTCAATTCTTTACAAACTACTGATTATAAATTAGTATATATTGTAAAGAAAACACTCAAGACTTCATTGTGAACATGCAGATCTTTATATACATAATGGCTGCTTTTCCATCCTCATTGTAAATTATACATAGTTTGATGAAAGGAAACTCCAAAATGTGTTTAAAAATATGCAGTTTATCCTTGATGAAAAGATAGTCATTCTAATTACCTCTAAAACTATTGTGAAATTTGAAATATTCAGATGTTAACAATAAATGCACATAATATGCCTTGTATCACTGTCTTTAAGTTTAATAAACGTGATAGCAGCTAATTATGATTTTGAACATAAGCTCACATATCAGAAATAAGTTTTAAAAAGTTATATAAATGAAAGATTCAATATTAGTTGACTATCTAACTCACATATTAACTATACTAAATTCCAAGAAGCATTTTTCTTTTTTTAAGAGAAGGAGCAGGGGAGGAACAGAGAGAGGGAGAGACTCCTAAGCAGACTCTATGCCCAGTGTGGAGCCCATCTCCGGGCTTGATCTCACAACCCTGACATCATGACCTGAGCTGAAATCATGAGTCAGATGCTTAACTGACTGGGCCATGCAGTTCCCCAAGAAGCATTTTTAAAGAAACTAAAGAAGTTCTATTATTTATGTGAAAATATAAATAGCCAAAATAATTTTTTTGAAGAAGAAAACTAGAGAACTTATATTAGCTGATTTTAATGTTTGCTAGGAAGCTATGTAAAAAAGAAAAATGTACTATTGGCCAAAAGACAGATAAGACATATGGAATAGGGACGCCTAGGTGGCTCAGTGGTTGAGTGTCTACCTTTGCCCGAGGGCATGGTCCTGGAATCCTGGGATCAAGTCCCACATCAGGCCCCCTGCATGGAGCCTGCTTCTCCCTCTGCATATGTCTCTGCCTCTCTCTCTCTCTCTCTCTCTCTCTCTGCCTCTCATGAATGAATAAATAAAATCTTAAAAAAAAAAAAAGACATATGGTACAGAATTTAGAGTTCAAAGCTATGAATGCACTGATATGATTAATTTTTAGCAAAGCATCAAAGCAATTCAAAATGAGGAAAGGAAAGTCCCTTACCTCACACTTTACAAAAAAAAAATTAAGTTGTGATGGATCAAACCTAATATGAAAGATGAAACCATAAAACTAGAAGGAAACACAGGAGAAGATCTTTAAGTCTGGACTAGGCAAATATTTCCTAAGGTAAGCCCCAGTTGTAAAAGAAAAAAATCATAAATTAGACTTCATCAGTATTAAAACATCTGTTCTGCAAAAGGTTCCATTTAAGAAAATTAAGAGTAGATAAATTGCTAAAAGAGTAGATATTAAAAGTTCTTAATACACACAAAAAAGGTAACTATGTGAGGTGATGGATGTGTTAACTAACCTTATCGTGGTAATCATTTTTGTGATACATATCAAATCATTGCACTATACACCTTAAACTTACACAATGCTGTATGTCAATTATGTCTCCATAAAGCTGGATAAATGGCATTATAAAGGAAAAAAAGACACGATAAAATTCATAGACAATATATCAGGAGAAAGAAACCACATAAAAAGAGCACATTCTTTGTAACTCCATTTATATAAAGTGGTAGAATAAGTAAAGATGTTCTAGGGGGAGAAATAATTAGAAAGCAGCAGAGAGGGAACAGACTGGGAAAGGAGATGAAGAAAACTTTCAGGGTGAGGAAAAGTTCTTGGTCTTGAGAGATTTGTGTGCCACATTGCATTGGATATACATATCAGCCTAAAAACTACAAAAAAAAAAAAAAAAAAAAAAAAAAGGAAGCCTGGGCAGCTCAGTTGGTTAAGTGTCTGACTTCAGCTCAGGTGACGATTTCATGGGTCCTGGGATGGATCCCACATCAAGCCCCATTTTGAGCCCCACCTTGGGCTCCTGTTCAGCCTGAAGCTTACTTGTCTCTCTTCCTATATCCCTTACCTCTTATCCCCACTTGTGCTTTTAATAAAAAATATTTTTAAAAAAACTATAAAAATAATAATCAAGTGGGTAGAAGATGATATAAGTTAAACAAGAATGGTAGAACATTGATAGTTGTTGAAATTGGGTAGATACATAGGGCTTTCTTACACTATTCGGTTTTTATATTTAAAATTTCCATAGGCATTTCCTTATTCTATTGTCTTCTTTGTATTTATATCTTTCAAAGAAAGGCCTTAGTTTCCTTGAAGTTACAAATCAAATTTGTCAAAATTTGAGGAAGAAGCTGAGTTTTTATGCATCCAAACTCCATTTAGAACATTTTATTTTGTACATAACATTTTCACTGCAATTAAATAGCTAAGATCGTAATTCACATTTGTAAATCACGAATGCTGTTTGTTAAGAATTTTTGACACATTCACAAAACCATGAAAGAGCTCAAGTTTTTTGAGTGACTTGAATTTTTTTAAATTTTTTTAATAAATTAATTTTTTATTGGTGTTCAATTTACCAACATACAGAATAACACCCAGTGCTCATCCCGTCAAGTGTCCTCCTCAGTGCCCATCACCCATTCACCCCCACCCCACGCCCTCCTCCCCTTCCACCACCCCTAGTTCATTGAATTTTTAATCCTAACTAGTAACCTTGGATAAAGCCACTTCATGACTCTGAATATCGGTTTGGTTTCTCTATTTGTAAAATTGAGGTGGGACTATCATCAATGATCTTGTTTAATCTTCCAAATGACTTTGCATAGAAAGCAAGTGAAATGAATTTTCAATGTGGTGGGAACATTATAAATATTTAATAAATGTTAGTTTTTTAAAAATTACCAGTGTTTCCATCATTAACTTATTTTCATTTTAACAATATAAATCATGCCCAAGTATACTACAGCATTATACTTTGAGATAGGAAGCTCTTGATATTTCAGAGGCAGAAGGTACCATAATTTTTATAAGTTATATATTCTGTTTTTCCGAGTGGTAGGAAGAAAATTTCTATGATTTACATGTCCAATGCCTAGACAGAAAACATATAATCTTACACTGGCTAGAATAAGAAATGTACTGTCTATAAAAAATGCAGTCTATTGGAATGCTAATAGAAAAGTTTATATTTATAAACTTATTATTTATAAATAGTTTATATAAGATATACACCTTTCAGATAATTTTATTATTCATGCATAGGTTTTAAAAATATTTACCACACTTAAAATTATAATTTATATTTATAATTATATTTTAATTTATAATAATTTCAAAAGTCCCTTAAATGGCATTAAATGTTTCCTTAAGGTGTGACAAATTTTGCAAAATATAAATCAGATCATGTTGATTGTCTAGGCTTTTAATAATCCATATAAATGATATATTTTTAGTGTTTAATCTTACTCAGAATCAACTATTTTCAAGTTTCTTTAACCATGATTAGTTCTTGTGATAAGCAAATGCTGCACTGTCTATAACATTCACTGAAATAACTTGATATACTTTTTTCTTATTCTTCTACTAATAGTAAACCCATAAATCATGACCAACATATTATTTGGCATTTCATTGTTTAATTTTCCAACATTTTATTTTTTTATTTTTGTCTTCATCACTATTTCTGATCATTATCTTTTTAAGGATTTTTTTTCAGAAGAAATTCACACCTTATGATTTTGACAGTTGTAGCAAAATCAATAAATAATAGCAGAAATCTTCAGAAATGGCCCTCAATGGTCTCTGCCAAGGGTAATTAATGTCTTACATAATCTCCGTCTTTTAAGTGTGTCCTAGACCTAGTGATTCTCTTCTGAGGAAAACAATATGGCAAAAGTGATGGGATGCCACTTTGGGATAGGGCTACAAAATAACTAGGACATCTATCTTGCTTGTTCACTTTGTATCAGTATAGCCCTGTCTTGGAATTCAATCAATGGACAAAGTTGCTATACTGTAAATGGTTCTATGAAGATGTTCACACAGATGTCTCAGGCCAATAGCTAGTATTATACTTTGAGTATTATAAGGACTGTCTTATCTGATCTTATCTGATCTGAGGACTGTCAATAGTCACATGAATGATACAGTTCCTGCAGAGACCTTAATTGCAGCTTCATGAAAGACACTATGACAGAGACAGACAGCTAAGTCATGCTTTTCCCTTACCCACAGATTTCTTTAGATAATAAAGTTTGATGTTTTACTCTGCTAAGTTTTAGGGTAATTTGTTCTGAGGCAATAGATAACTAATACAGAGGCTTAGAAAGTTGTGTTGATATGCAATGGTGGCAAATCAACTAGGTTTCAAATATTAGCTAGTCATCAACCTCTAACATTAGCCCTTAGTATCTCTCACTCAAAAAGTTAGGTGTGGAAAAAAAAAAAAGTAAGTTTGAGTGAATTTACAAATTATCTCAGTTATTAACCTTCAGCAAACATAAGAAAAAAATTTAAACTATTAACATATTTATCACATCTACCTTAGTCAAAGAAAACAGAATTCTTTTCTCATATTTGTTTTTAGAATGCTAAATTTGAATGATAAAAATGGGACATGAACAACTTTCTTATATTCAAAAATAAATCCGTAACTTCAGCTATGATACACTTTAACTACAGCGCCACATATTGGGAATAAAGTTTTTTTTATCAAGATTTATCGGATGCTAGAAGTGAATTACACAATGTTCTGTTCAATCTCATTTGTCTGCACCTGCTTCAGTCATGGACACTGGTTATCACTGATTGCAAACATAATGCTCTGTGCTTCATGTATTTCCAGTATGCTTACCTTTAAAACAAAATGACCCCCTACAAGCAGTTGTACCATGATGAACAAGGAAAGTTCCTTCAGTGTTTGCTTTGCTCACACTTTCTCAATCCCTGGAAGTGTTACAACATGCAATAATTTCATTCAAGTGACTTGAACCCAAGAGATATACAATTTTCCAAGAAGATGATAATTTTGTAATTCTCAAAACTAACTTAAAAATCAAAAGAAAAACTGACAAATGACAAAAAAATCAAAAGCTGAGGTGGTTTTAACTTTAAAATACTTAAAAGTTTTTTTGTTGTTGTAAAAGACAACAAAAAACCCCCCAGGTTTTGGCATAAATGCAATTTTTCTACCAAGCAAATTCCAAATTCTTCTCTGTGTGGTACTGCCATCTAGTGGGCAGTTCAGTGGGGCTAGCTAATAATCCTATATTTGGTTCGGTATTGGTGAGCAGAACTAGTTCCTTCCACATTTATTGAGCACCTGCTATGGACAAGGCACTTTCTGATTAACGATGGGAAATTTTTTTAATGATTAAAATAAAAAATTTATACCCTGAGTTCAAATATTCATTTATTGTTTTATCTATAATTTTAAAATCACAACCTGATATATTTTATCTCAGTGACTTGACATTATTTTAAAGGTACTGTCATATTAAAAAGGCAAACCCTTCTAGACCGTATACCCTCCTCCTATCACCTAGTCTGTCATGAATTTGAAAGAAATTATGGAAGAAAACAAAGAGTCATTTTGAGTCAAACCAGAGTTTGGAGAATCAATGTATAATGTAAATGCTATTAATATTCTAATTTTTACTAGTATCTAGTGACTAGCAAATTTCCTCAAGAAAAGTTGGTTTTTCCCTCAGCAACAAAATCAGATGTGACATTTATTGTGTATGCTCAAGATTCATTTTATTTACAGTGTTTAAATACTTTAAAGAAAATTAAAAAAAAAAAAAAACCTTGTAATGAAAATGAATGTAAACCTTGGAAATGTAGTAAAACCTAAAAGATGAAATAGATGTATAAGTGAGTGCAGTACAAACAGTGATAACGTTGAGTAATCATTAAAAAAACTGAATTTAAGCTAACATTTTAGAGAAAGTATTGTCACTAGTGATTTTCATAATAGCTTGCTAGATTTAAAAAAAAAATCACAAGTTCCTGAGACATGGATACACATTTAAAATTAACAATTATAAAACACTATGGCATATATTTATTTTAATTATATTGGTGGCAGAGTTTTTAGACTGGCCATTGCAAAAATAAAAACCTCTTAATGACCAAAAATAAGAATACTTAGTGGATTCAGAATGAATAACTAAAAATTATTGCATGTATTCATGAGATTATAATAATATGTTTCTGAAGAGATCACTAGAAAAATTTAAGTTCTAATATATCTCCATATCACAGTTAACTAAAAACAATAGCTGCAAATTGTATAGTGCTTTGCAGCTCATAAAATGATTTCACAAACCTCATTTTATTTACACATCTGCGAGCAGATAGTTTTTTCTAATTTGACACAGGAGATATTTAGATTTCACAAAGCTGACAGGCCAGTATTTCTCTGGTCAATCATAGGCTATTATCTGGAAAACTGTTGTGAGCTTTTCACTAGATTTTCACTAGAAGATGTGATTAATCCTCTTTTTAGTGTAGTCAACGGGCTCACCCAAGAATCAGAGGGAAAGTCTCAATCTAATTGTAAGTACGTTCTTTTTTATATTTGATTTTAAAAACCTTGTTTTACTTTCCTAAACTGTATATATTATACAGAAGAGAAAAGCTAGCTTTGGGGATAATTTATTTCTTATTGCAAATTCCTCTTTCATCTATCCTTGTCTGCTTTATTGTATGTGCTAGATTTGTATAAGTATAATTCACCTGAATTTCCTGTGAAATAGTTCTGTGATCTCAAACTTACTAAGTCTTTACTTTGAAAGGCTTTATTTAAGTGTTCATTCAAGTGCATGCACAGTTAAATTCAGCTCATCAATTAGCATCAGTTTCCTAACCCGCCTACATTTGTTTTGTTTGTTTGTTTAGGTTTTGGCTTATCTGGTGTTTGCTTCTTGGTTTTTAGCTCTGTGCATGTTCAAGCATGAATTTTAAGTGGCACATGATCCTGGGGTATTTTTATAATATACTATCAGTTAGTGCTTTCTCATCACCAATACTATCACTAGAAGCACTACACCTTTATGAAAACATAAAATATTTTAGTTAATGTTAAAGTTCTTTCATACACATATGCAGTAATAATAATGTAGCATTTTTGTCATTTAAAGCATCATGGCATTGTTTAATCAAGTTAAATAGGTTCCATGCCAGGAGATATTCTCACTGTCTATGTGGCCTCTTGTAAGTCATTTTCTCCTCTCGCAGTCATGGGTTCCTTATTCACAAATACAAGATGATAATGAAACATAGGACTTATAGGAGATGAAACTTAAATTATGTCTTAATACAAATATAAAATGATATACAAAATATGCCCTAACAAAATAGTTTATATAAGATACACACCTTTCAGATAATTTTATTATTCATGCATAAGTTTTAAAAATATTTACCACACTTAAATCATGCTTTGGAAAAATGGGGTGTTTCAAGTAGCCTTTCTTATGGTTCTTTTGAATTATTCTTAAGGTATGTTTTCTTCTTAATAATCAAGCATTCCTTTCTTCTTGCTTAAAAATGATAGTCCACTTTGAAGGCAAAGATTTATACAACAGACTCTTCATTTAAACCTTATGTAAAGAAATAAAATCTTTATGTCCACACATTTTGAACTCCTACCTTCATGCATTTATAGTGTGTTATATTTCCCAGCTTTCTCATATTTAATGTTTTATGGCCTGTTCTCCAGATTCAGGTAGTAAAAGGTTAGAAGGTATGTTTAAATAGACAGAAGGGCTACAGAAACATATTTTAATTAAAAATAGCTTGGAATAGAAATCATTGCCCGGTTTCAAAATCGTTTGCACCAAAAGCTAATGAGCAAATAAGAAATCTGATCTGTTCTCCAATGAAACCTAGACTGATATGCATGTGCTGTTGCATATTGGCCTAAAAATGGCTGCTTGGAATTCAGCCAAATTCCACCAAGTTTGTCTAATCACTGATGAGCAGTTTATCATTTGCACAGATGAAACACAATTGAAGCAAAAAATGTAACTCAAGCCAATATGTTTGGAAGAATAAAGACTGAACATTGGAAGAATTATTTCTGAAAAATCTTTAGCAGAAGTTGTATACTGAATTAGCCCATCCTCTCCTTTAATAAATCAACCTTCTTCCGTACTCAGATATCTTGTGGCAAATTTCACAAGTGACTGTACAAATTAAAAGTATATCTCAGAGTGGGCTTAGGGCCAGATACTTTGCCTGCGCCGGCCCATTTTGACCTGTATTAGGTACTTAAAGATCAAAATATTAGGTACTGGGGCACCTGGGTGGCTCAGTTGGTTTAAGGGTCTGCCTTCAGCACAGGTCATGATCTCAGGGTCCTGAAATTGAGCCCTGCATGAGGCTCCTTGCTCAGCAGGGAGTCTGCTTCTCCCTCTCCCTCCGCCCGCTGCTCTCTGTGCTTGTGCAGGCTCTCTCTTGTTCTCTGTCAAATTAATAAATAAGATCTTAAGAAAATATAGGACGTACTTAAATGTCCCAGTTCCATGCCCATATGACATTCCTTTATTTACAGACAAAATAAAGAGAGCTACAACTTCCCAATAACAGTGAGGGCTGGCTTATAAATGAAGAAAAAGCATTCAAGTATGAAACTATATCACACTTTGGGTAGATAGTCCAAACTCCCTGCAAGACTAACTCCTGTCCTGAAAGATGTAATGGTGACCCACTCATGGGAGATTAGATAGCCAGTTAGGCTTAAGAAGGATATTTAACATGCTGATCTCTTGAACAGTAGAGATCTAAAAACTTAGGATTTGGGGGCAGCCATTTTCTGCCATGTGAATCAAGTAATAGAGAAAACTCAACTGCAAGGAGAAAATTCAGCAGCAATGAGAGAGAGAGGACATAGATGAGAATCAGGGGGTGTACATTTTACATTCCACACAGGGTTTTATTCCTATTCCTACTTCTATAGCCTGTCAGTAAAGCCCAGTTGCACTTCTGTACTGAGTTTCATTTAAAATCTTCACAAACAAAAACTCAGCATCCTTAAAGTAGATTTCTTTGTTGGTCTGTTTAAGCTGGCTTGAGTTGACCTCTGATATTTACAACTAGAAAACATTCACACACACCAAACCATGAGACAGAAGTGTGAAAAGCTGGGGATTAAAATGCCTATTCTAGAATTTAAAGTTCCCTTGTAAAAGTAAATCATAACATAAAGAAGTAAAAAACAAAACAATATTTTCTCAGAAATCGATATCGGTTTAAGAGATCCATCTATCAACTATTGTATTTAACCTGTTTTTGGAAGCTCTGCTTTCCTCTCATTCTTATTCCACCAAAACCCCATCTAACATTTCTACTTCACAAGTAGTACATTTTAAATTATTAAATAGCCAATATAATATTAATTATTAATATAAGGTATTAATTAGATTTGGGTTAAACAGAGCAAATCATTCACTTACATTTCCACTAATATTGGCAAAATTTTTGGTATGTATGTGGCCTATATAGTAGTTAGATGTGATACAGGCTTTTTCAAACACAGGAACATGATTTGACAATACTACATAATGCAATCTTTCATAAACAGACATTAAAAAGTAATGGGATTTACTTGACCATAATGCCCAAGGAGACTGAATACCCAGTGTTCTAAGGTTTGATATTTACATTTTGTTTTAATCTGAATGAACATCAATTATGCATGTGTCTTATGTGGTGTCAAACTTAATTGAAGAATGTGCATAATTTATTAATATAACCTTTAGATTTTTCAAATGACCAATATTTTCAATAATATAATTCACTCTTCAAGAAATATAAAGCCTTCTTTTATTTAAAATACATTACTACATCTAAATCTCTGGCAAGATAAATTGAGTCCTGTTCTTTAGGTAGCACTTGGTATTTTTTTTTTCAAATAATCAAGAATTCTAGAATCATTCTGAGAAACACTTATATTGCTTAAGTTTACCTTTTGCTATGTGAGCATTCTTTATTATTACCTTTAGTTATTTCTATTTTGTTTTCATTATTGTCCCTTTCAGATTTCAAAAATATGTTTAATACATTTTAGAATTTTTATAATGAGACTTTCAGTAATGTGCTCTTACATAAACATATACAGATATTCTTCCTTGTTTAAATAAATTTGATGCAATATGAATGTTTTCATATTCATGAAATGTGTTTCTGGAGAATTATTAATTCCAGGACAATGTGTTCTATATTCAATAATAAATGCATATTTCACCTAAAGGAGTATATCTTTCATTCATGAAATGTCACTTGAAAATTGGTCTTACCCAGTGCTCTAAGAATTTTCTGTGATGATGGAAATTCTCTATTTGCACAATCCAGTATAGTAGCCACTGGCTACATTTAGCTATTAAGCATTTGAAATATGTCCATTGTGACTCATAAGATTTTTAATTTCATATAATTTTCAATAATTTAAATGTAAAATAAATAAATAAATAAATAAATAAATAAATAAATAAATGATTTAAATGTAAAGTAGCTACAACCTAGTGAGAACTGGAGACATGGACTACAGAAGTATAATCAAGAATATTAGTTAATTTGAAGATAGAAAAACTTTTGGAAAAACTCTGAAAAAAGGCAAGAACCATGGTCTATAAAGTGTGTCTGTGTATATGTGAAAGATGATCATACTGGAAATATTTAGAGGAAGGAAGAATATGAAGGAGTTCATCCAAAAATAAAAATATTTTAGGTATAAAAGACACTATCTCTGATGTGGCAAAAATCTAAAATTTCCAGAAGAGGGGCAACCCTGGTGGCTCAGCGGTTTAGCGCTGCCTACAGCCCAGGGTGTGATCCTGGAGTCCCGGGATCGAGTCCCACATCAGGCTCCCTGCATGGAGCCTGCTTCTCCCTCTGCCTGTGTCTCTGCCTCTCTCTCTCTCTTCTCTGTGTATTCTCTTGAATAAATAAATAAATAAAATATTTTAAAAAAAGTAAAATAAAATAAAATTTCCAGAAGAAACAGAATCCACAGCAAATAAATGATTTCTCTTGGAATCATCTGAACTTTTCTTTCTTAATGCATGAACATTCTTTCTTTCTGAATGTTAAGGCATGTAAATCTGAAGGTAGAATGAAGGTAGAGGAAGAGAGCTAATGTTGGGTTCTTCTAGCTTATTTTCTAAGAGTCAGGAAACTAAGAGTGGCATTAAAGATTTAAGACTTGCATTTAAAAAACCTGTTAGTGCCTGTATTCTAGGAATTGTATATGAAGGTGGATAATAAAACTTTCTTCCAGCACTTCAGGGACCTTTGGTCCAAAGATGAAACAGACAGACACTCTGCAGCAAAATGCACTGAGAATCACTATCAGAAAGGCATAGAGACTGTGAGGTGGGCAGGGAGGAAGATGAAATTTACTTTTCTTAGGGTAAATAAAGTTAGGTTGATGGTTAGTATTAAGAAAGTTTAACGGAAGAGGTAACATAAAGTTCCATGAAATACAAATCAAAAAAAGCAATTCTTATAGTATTAAATAACGTGTATTAAGCTATGGTATAAAGATTCCTAAATGTTATGTCCTAAGAAATGTCTATGAAGGCTGTAAAATGTGGTTATTTCCAAGCTTTGGAGAGACTTAGTTTGGATTTGTAAAATTAACACTGAACATAGCAATCACCATTGATTAACTGAGTCCTTGCAATATTTTGGTTTGTACTATTATTATCCCCATTTTACAGATTTCTAAATTCCTCTAACCCTGATTCAGTAGATTGAGGATGAGGCCTAGTAATTGATAGTTTTTTTCCAAGCTCCCTATGTAATTGTGATATACAGACACAACTGGATTTTTTTTTCATCAAAGGAAAAATTATAACTGGCTATTTCAGTCAAAAAAGTAGGGAGATGCTTATGGATTTAGGAAAATGAATGGCTCTCAGAAACATCTAAATCATGCTATCATTTATTCATTCAACAATTCTTCCACTAACATACTATGTGCTTGCTGGGCTACAAAGCTAGGCAAGACATTAGCAGAAAATTAAAAGAAATAAAATGCTATCTTTGGTTTCTATGCATATATAATCCATGTTAAAAGGTTACAAAAGTTCTAAGAACTAATCTGCCACTAGGTGCTAAGGTGGGTAAAATATATAACCCAGCATTTAAATTTCAGAAAATAAGAGAGGTCAACGAGGAGTGTGAATATTCATGATGGAGAAAGTTGGGCTTGAGGAAGACCTTAAAAAAAAAAAAAAAGGACTTTAGGCAAGCTGATAAATATAGGTTGGCCATTTCATTCACTGCAAGGAATGATAATAATAACCATGAAGAAATTGGCTTGGTAAAATAACAGATTACCTAGAATAAGAAATATATACCAAAAAATGGAAGATAATTCTAGGTTGATAGATTGAGTCCAGACTGTGAGGTCCATGAACATGGGGCTGAAGGATTATGACTTACCTTCTAGACAATCACACACAAACACATAGAACAGAATCACAGAGCCATAGCTACAACACAATTTTTCAGAGTATTGGTTTAGAGTTAACAAAATACTGGAAATAAACAAATATTATTGAAGTATACATTAACGTTGCTGCATGGCTTATATCCAATCTACAGTCAGTCTGCATTCTAAGCCTTCACCTTTCTAGATAAAGAACTTGTGATTCTGAGGGCTTTTTCCGACAACCAATCTTTGCTAGCTTTCACAATGCCAAGGAGCTAATACCCAAGAACAACTCTTAGCCAATTACAGAAAAAAAAAAGTTAGATTATTTACACAGCTTCCACAGTCCTCAGGAAGAATAATTTTTGAGTTGTACTCTATACAGTTTCAACAGAAGGTCCTAAATGGATGGATGTTTTAGTGTTCACAGGATTGGATTTCATCCCTAACCTACCCCACTTCCCCACCCCTCTACAGATGCCTTCTGGGATAAAATGCCCCAAAAAAGCTATCTGTAACTCAAACTCTTATATCATGGCTAGCTTCTAGGACCACCAACCCTACCACAATTATTAGTGGAGGTGGTTCTCAGAACCAGATTGTGGAATTGAGTCACTTATAACTCATATGACCATAAGGACCCAATTGCTAATTATAAGTGGGGTAGAAAACACAGAGCCAATTTTTTTAAACCATTTCTATTAAGTCATGAAGGATTTCATATTATGGATTTTGTACAAACCCTATGTATTAGGTTAGGCTAGATTTTGCTGTGGTAACAAACAACCTCAAATCATAGTGGCTTTAAAGCAAAAGTTTGTTTTTCACTCATGCAGGTCTACAACTGGTATCTTAGATTAATAGAGCATTTAGCATCACAAATGTTGCTGGTCACCATGACAAAGGGAAAGAAAGAATGAAATATACTCAGTGGCCCTTAAAGCTTTCTTTCAAACAACAAATGTTACTTGTATTCATTTTATTGACCAAATTAATTCATCTTTCCATAACTAACTTCAAGAAGGTATGAAAATACAATCCTACCATATGCCCTGTGGAAGAGCCAAAACTAGTATTTGGATGACATCAGTGACCATCATGCCTTAGTCCTGACTTCATGATATTTTCCTTTTGCTTCATCCTCTTTGCCTCTATTTAATCTTTCACCTATTTTTCCACCTTTACAGGTTTTTAAAAAATATTTATTATTTCCAGTCACCTTCCAATTGGGATTTAATCCTTTCCAGAATAAGGTTTGGTGAAGGAAAAAAAAATATATATATATATAAGGACACATCAAACATATTGCTTATTCATCTTAGTTTTCCCATCCATTAAAAATTATCAAAGATACAGATGCAAAGAAACACCAGGACACCTGCATCCCAATGTTTCTAGCAGCAATGTCCACAATAGCCAAACTGTGGAAGGAGCCTCGGTGTCCATCGAAAGATGAATGGATAAAGAAGATGTGGTTTATGTATACAATGGAATATTACTCAGCCATTAGAAATGACAAATACCCACCATTTGCTTCAACATGGATGGAATATTTGGGGAATATAAATAATAGTGAAAGGGAATATAAGGGAAGGGAGAAGAAGTGTGTGGGAAATATCAGAAAGGGAGACAGAACATAAAGACTCCTAACTCTGGGAAATGAACTAGGGGTGGTGGAAGGGGAGGAGGGCAGAGGGTGGGGGTGAATGGGTGATGGGCACTGAGGGGGGCACTTGACGGGATGAGCACTGGGTGTTATTCTGTAAGTTGGCAAATTGAACACTAATAAAAAATAAATTTATTATAAAAAAAATTTAGAGGGATCCCTGGGTGGCGCAGCGGTTTGGCGCCTGCCTTTGGCCCAGGGCGCGATCCTGGAGACCCGGGATCGAATCCCATGTCGGGCTCCCGGTGCATGGAGCCTGCTTCTCCCTCTGCCTGTGTCTCTGCCTCTCTCTCTCTCTCTTTCTGTGACTATCATAAAAAAAAAAAAAAAAAAAATTAAAATTAAAAAAAAAATTTAGATAAAATCTTGCCATAATTACAGTCACAACTGAATTGTTCAATAAATGAGAATTCTTATTATGCTAATGAGTCTAACAATAAGAGAGTAAATAATTACATAATGGCTCTTCTATACAATGAAATAAGATAAAATCATTAAAAATTATGATTATGAAGAATAATTAAGGACACGAAACAGTATTCATGATAACATCTTAAAACAATGAAGATTTAAGATTGCATGAACAACTCTGCCTCAATTTTGAAACCTATGCAAGTATATTTGTTAATTTGTATAGAAGAAATACTGGAAGAAAATATATGAAAATATTAAACATAATTACCTCTAGAAAAAAAATTATCAAAGATAATACTTATTTTCCTTCCATATACATTTCACCTCAAACACCTTTTTAAGTTCACTTTTGAACAGTAAAAATAAGAGGTTCTTTTTCTCTTAGGAATTGATCTTCTTTGTAAGCCAGGGTCAACCAGCAATGTTGGTAGAGTGGTTATACCATTGCAGTAGGACTTGTTCACATAATTTGACAATCTTTTGTCATATACATTGAGACCTATTAACTAGGAACTTATTTATTGGTTTTGCTCAATATGGGGAAAAAAAGTGTAGTAATAGGTTTTTAAAAGTTAATAACAGTGTGGTTTACATTTGTTTTAATAAATACATTGCTCTAACTGAAGGAAAAAGAACAAGCAGCCTCTTTATATTTTTGCTTCATTGTGTTTTTATTCTACACTTGGAATTCATTTTAATCACCTTTACTAAAGGAATTCAAATGCAAATTTTAACTGGCAACTGTCTTTCTTAAAAGCTGGCTGTCCTCTATGCCCAGGTGCGAGAAGAACTTGGGGTGATAAAAATTTGGAGTACTTACCATGACGGGTATGAGTTGATTATCCCATTTTAACCTTAAGACATATGAGGTGGGCACTGTAAAGGTTGGAATCAGCTCAAACCAATGTTATGGCTCTCGCCTCTCCCAAAATTCATACCATTTTCCCTCACCTGTTTAGGTAGTTTTCAATGTGTATGTTAATTTGTTGGCTGTATACCACTAAAGTAATATCATAATATATTTTTGTACTTTGGGGCATTTGTAAGGATAAATAATAGTAGGAAAGGAAGCAACAGCTTGGGAGAGGAAATGCAGTATAAACTGCAATCATTGTCCATAGTTTAAGATTTAAATGATAAAATAGAAAACTTTGTTCTGCAGATGGTTTATAATTTCATTACTGCTATCTGCTAACAGGATGATTGCAAGGACTGTAGTGATCATTCAAAGGATAAACACACACATATGATAGGGTTGAATGTATATGGTGACAATTACAAAAAAAAATGTATGTTTAGTTAGGGTGGAGCTGAGGAGTTAGAAATAAGCAATCAAGGAACCAATGCATTATGCTGACAGTAATGGCAACACTTTGAAGTTTAAAAAGAACACATTTTGCCAGAACACACAACTGCGCGTAAGGTCTGATGTTTACCAATCAGTTGATTAAACAATAAGCGCATAAAGACAAGTGATGGAGAAAGGTGAGCTCCAAAGTCTAACAAGGCCCTCAGACACTAAAGGTAAAGCGTTCCAGAAAAAGAAAAAAGCAAAACAAAACAAAACAAAGAAACTATAATAGAATATCAAAATGGTTATCTATAGTTTTGTTCTCTTGGGCACTCTCTGAAAATTGCCTAGGGACTTTTAGGTCACCCATTATTTGATACAATTACGTTCAGCTGGATCACAAGGAAAAACAAATGAAAATGGCTGTTGGGATTTCACAGGCAAACTCAAGGTCCTAATGGAGGTCTTATTTTTGGTTGATGATCTCAAGAATTGTCTTCAGTGTAGTTCTATATCCTGTTGCAGCATTGACAGAAATAGGTCTTCAAAAGAACAAATTCTTCGTAAATTCACATTTCATGTTAATCTTATGGCCTTTACAACATCCTATCTTTCCCTTGTGAACTAGACAGATGTGAGAAGCTCCAATGTCAGTAATTATTTAAATAACAACACATACATTATCTGCTATTGTCTTCTTGGCTGACATATATAACATTCCTTCATAAGGCAAGTATACTCCTTCTTGTCTTTTAGAGTCACACGTACTTAATTTCTAGCAAAGATTTTTTTTTAACACATATGGCAACCTGTCCACCATAGTTTGGGTCTTTCCAAGTCGCCAGAAAGATTTTAATAATGGCATTTTGTAATTAAAATCTCTATCGTAAAATTTTGCAATGTTTTTAGGAAGACAAGATATCTGCTGAGTTGATGGATGCCCTTGTTAAGTCTGAATGAGGCAATTATATGAATTCTAACGAAGTCAATCAAAAGTCAAATACAAATATAGTTTTGTACCTGGTCAGTCAAGTCTGTGTGTATATGTATGTGTATGTATATGTATTCTTGATTTATGAAAAGTTAATAGAGAACCCTGAATGCATGCACTGCGGACATTACCTCTTTTCTGATTTGGCTTGGCCTGACTATCTATCTCCCACTCTGCATTTCTTCAGTAAACTCCCAAGTACTTACATTTTATACCTTCAGACTTTTAAACACTGAGTGGTAACAGAGGCTCTGCTATCCACTATGAAAAGAGAAGAGATAATCAGTTTGCCCTTCTCTGCCAAAAGACCACTTCACGGACTAACTGAAAACCTTGAAATTGCACACAGGTTTACACAGCTATAAATGTAAAGCACTGGGGGGCCTGGGGTGGCTCAGTCAAGCGTCTGCCTTTGGCTCAGGTCATGGCCCCAGGGTCCTGGGATAGAACCCCGTGTTGGGCTCCCAACTCAGTGGGGACTCTGCTTCTGCCTCTGGCCCTCCCCCTTCTCCTGCTTTCTCTCTCTCTCAAATAAATAAAATATTTAAAAAATATATAATGTAAAGCATTTAAAAAATGCTTGGTGCATAGTTAGCATTCAGTGTCTCTTAGTATTACTAAAAATACAAATAATATTATACATATTTTACTTGTGAGAAAATTATATAATAGTTCGTAATGATATTGAATATAAGTAATATTGAATTTAATTCTCTCATTTCAACCTTCAACTGAAGGTAGTGAGAAAAAATTCCTTTGTTGCCTCCAGATTGTTCCAGGGATGCAAGATGAAAATTGGTGGGTATTTTCTCCAGTCCTATCCCAAAGGGCATGGCAATGTCTAGCAAAATGACACTTTAATATTACTATAGGATTCCAGCTAGGAAATATTCAAAAACAGGCAAAGAAAAACTATATTTTTAGTGATGTATACATAAATGTTAAAACTATTCTAAAAACAAAATGATTTTTACAGGAGTCAATATAACGGCTGGGATCCTAGAGACTTTTGAGATTCTTTTAACTTCAGTGGTAGTTAGGTATTTTCTAATTATCTTTTAAGTGTACACACATGTTTCATGCACTCTTTCACTTCTATATCTCACTGTAAAAAATAAAAACAACGTGGAGACAAAAAAATATGTTACTTAAACATCACTTCTTTCCCAAACTCTACTTGCCAGAAAGATTAGCCAGTTCTTCGAAGATGCACCCATAATCTTTGTCCATACCCTGACCACAAAACCCTCATCTTGTAATTTTTTCTGTCTCCTTCCCTAGACTCTGAGCTTCTGCTAGGAAACAATTACATTTTGGGGCCTTTGTAACTCTGCAGGCTAGGGTAGAGAATAGCATCTTGTGGCCCTTAAATAAATGCTTCTTGTTAAAGTGCATTAATCAAGCGAGCAAGCATTCAGTTTAAAGGAAATGCAGTGATCAAGGCTTAGCGGAAAGATTTTAGAGACAATACTTCCCACCACCTCTACTCAAATTGACAATAGATACCTTGCAGCTTTTGGCAAATTATTTATCTTCTATAAGCATTAGTTTTCTCAAAAGCAAAATGTGTGTAATGCATTTACCTCATGAAATCCAGCCATTTCAAATGATAAAATATAAAAATAAGGTGACTATATAATTTACTGTCCATAGCAGGACAGTTTTAAGAGTAAAATGAGGCATTTCTTAAAAGTAAAATTAAGTAATTTTTAAAGATTGATTCACAAGGTACTTACTATATTGTTGATGTTACAAAATAATCCTATTTGAAAACCAATTCCAAATTGAAGGTGCATGTCTATGCACGTGAAAGTAAAATTTTAAAAACTTATTTTTATTATAATACAAAGAAAAATAGTTATCCTTTTAATATATTTTGTATTTTAGTAAGTTTCTTAGCCACTTGTGGTTAATACTGTCACTATATTGTTTTAAAGAATATATTACTTCTAGGCAAGAATATACAATGAAGAAAAAGGCTAGTCCCTTCAATAAGTGATGCTGGGAAAACTGGACAGCTACACACAAAAGAATGGAACTGGATCTCTTTCTTACACCATACACAAAAATAAACTCAAAGTGGATTAAAGACCTAAATGTGAGACATCAAGCCATAAAACTCTCTGAAGAAAACAGAGGCGGTAATTTATTTGACAGGGGCCTTAGCAATATTTTTCTAGATATGTTTCCTCAGGCAAGGGACCCAAAAGCAAAAATAAACTATTGGGACTACACCAAAATAAAAAGCTTTCACACAGAGAAAGAAATCATAAAAAAAATAAATAAAAAGGAGGGGGCAATCTCCTGAATGGGAGAAGATATTTGCAAATGATATGTCTAATAAAGGGTTTATATACAAAATATAATGAACTTCTATAACACCAAAAAAAGATCAAATGTTCTGATTAAAAGTGAGAAGCCCTGAATAGACATTTTTCCAAAGACACACAGATAACCAGCAGTGAGAAGCCCTGAATAGACATTTTTCCAAAGACACACAGATAACCAGTAGACACATGAAAAGATTCTCAACATCACTAATCATCAGGAAAATGCAAACCAAAACCACAATGAGATACCACCTTATACCTGTCAGAATGGCTGGAATCAATATAACAAGTGTTGGCAAAGATGTGGATAAAAAGGAATGCTAGGGATTCCTGGGTGGCTCAGCAGTTTAGTGCCTGCCTTCAGCCCAGGGCATAGCCCTGGAGTCTTGGGATTGAGTCCCACGTCGGGCTCCCTGCATGGAGCCTGCTTCTCCCTCTGCCTGTGTCTCTGCCTGCCCCCTCCCCTCTCCTCTCTCTCTCTCTCTCTCTCTCTGTGTCTCTCATGAATAAGAAATGAAATCTTTAAAATAAAAAAAAGAATGCTCATGCAGCATTAGTGGAAGTGTAAATTGGAACAGTCACTGTGGACAATATGGCGTTTCCTCAAAAAATTAATAGATATACCATATGATCCAGTAATTTCATTACTGGGTATTTACCAAGGAAAATGGAAACACTAATTCAAAAAGATATATGCACCCCCGGGTTTATTGCAGCATTATTTACTATAGCCAAAATATGAAAGCAACCCAAGTGTCCACTGATAGATGAACAGATAAAGAATATGTGTTACACACACACACACACACAAAATAGACTAATAATGGACTCTCACCCATAAAATGGATGAGCTCTCGCCATTTGCAACAACATGCATGGGCCTAGAGGGTACTATGCTAAATGAAACAAGTCAGGCAAAAAAAAACAAATACTACGTGATTTCATTTCTATGTGGAATCTAAAAAATAAACCAAATAAACAAACAAAAGGCAGAAACAGACCCATAAATACAGATCACTAATGGCTGCCAGAAAGGAAAAGGTTGGCGAAAATGGGTGAAAAAGAAGGGGAGATACAGGTTTCCAGTTATGGAAAGAATAAATCACAAGGTGGAAAGTTACCACATTGGGAATGTAGTCACTGGTATCGTAGTGGCACTGTATGGTAACAGCTGGTAGCTATACTTATGGTAAGTATTGCATAATGTATAAATTTTTTGAATCACTATGCTGTACATCTAAAACTAACAATGTTATGTGTCAGCTATACTTCAATTAAAAGTATTGCTTCCTTTTAGAAATATCATTTTTATCAAATGATGTGAACACATTTTAATATAAAGAACATCCATTGAGCATTTAATACTTTATTTTTATGAGGAATAATTTGCATATAGGAAAATGGGCCAACATCAATTGTATTGATGTTGTATCGCTGTTGACATATGTATATACCATATGTACCCTCCTCCTCATGATATAGAATATTCCCATCACCTACTTTGCCTGTTCCTAGTCAACTGCCCTTTCAAACCAGAGGCAGATACTACACTGAATTATTTATTATTTATTTATTTATTTATTTATTTATTTTTGGAATTATGTATATTACTGAAGATTAGTGCAACCTGTTCTTGAGCTTCAGAACAAGGGAATCCTACTCTTTTATATCTATTTTTTATGTGGGGCTCCTTCCATTCTGAATTATGTAACATTCGTTCATAGTTACTTATATCACTCACTCATCTTTTTTTTAATTGCAGAAAGGAATTTCTTTGTATGATGGATCATATTTTTCTTTTTACCCATTCTCTTGTTGACTGATATTTGCCTGCAGTTCAGCCTTTCGGGATAAAGCTGCTGTAAGTATTATTTTGCAAGTCTTTTAGAGAACATATTACATTAATTTATTTCTCTTAGATACATATTTAGAGTGGAATTACTGGGTGAGAGAGCAAGTGTTCAACATTATTAGAAACTGCAAACAAATTTTTACAATGTGATGGAATAATTTTATATACCACAAACAATATATGAGAATGCCTGTTGTTCCACATTTTTTTAAAACTATGCTTAACCAAAATCATATTTCGTCTAAATGTTGATATTTATATATTTTGATAAGTAGAGCCTTTTTCTGACTGGGAGAATATGAACTTGTTTGACTAAAATTATGAATTATGCGTTCACTGAAACCATTTCTGAGTTTTCCAGTTTAGTAAGAATATGATTTTTTTTACACTTGCCATGCTCTGCCATCTATGTACTTGCACTATCACTGAAAACACATGTAATTTATCCTACTATAAAATCTTCAATTGAATTTATAATACCATGTATAATAATGTCAGATATTTTTTTTAATGTCAGATATTTTACATTCAACAGAATGACTTTCTAAAAGTAGAGGTTTGATTCTATGATTTGGAATGGGAAAATTTTAATTATTTGAATTAATCTGATTTTCTATCAGAAGCATCTAATGATGCAGATATAAAACTTTGTAAATTTTTCTCTTAATGAGTTCACAAATGTTACATCAATTACTACATATTTACACATAAAAAACAGCTTTGAATAGGGGTGGCTGAGGGATGCCTGGGTGGCTCAGTGGTTGAGAGTCTGCCTTTGGCTCAGGGCATGATCCTAGGTCCTAGAATTGAGTCCCACATTGGGCTGAGAAGAGTCTGCTTCTCCCTCTGTGTCTCTGCCTCTCTCTGTCTCTCATGAATAAATAACTAAAGTCTTTTAAAAAGAAGAGGGATACCTGGGTGGCTCAGTAGGTTAAGCAATCGATTCTTGATTTTGGCTCAGGTCATGATCTCCGGGTCTTTGTGCTGGGCATGGAGACTGCTTGGGATCTCTCTCTCTCAGTCTGTGTCTGTCTGTCTGTCTGTCTGTCTCTCTCTCTACCTCTCCCCTTGCTCAACCCTTGCTAGCACATACATGCACTCTCTCTAAAAACAAAACAAAAAACACTGAATACAAAATAAGTAAAATTAATTTTTAAAAAATTGTCATTTGATCTACACAAAAAGACAGACAAAATGCTATTTAAATATACCCTCTGTAGTAGGCTATGTTAAATTGTTGCTGTGATCTTCTAAATAATTACTAACATTTAAAGTACTGGTTTATGCCTCTTAGGAAGCATCCTGATTTTTGTGTTGTCACTGCAGCCTCTATGTTGGTTGATTAAGGTCAACAAATATTTTGTCAAGTTATACAAATCATCATCAGTTTCCTTGAAAAATCATTATTAAGTTTTCCATTATATGGGCATTTAGGTCTTAAGCATCTTATTGTGGAAAGGATTTATTGCAACATTAAAAATGTTACTAGGTAATACATACACACATATATTGCAAAAAGGAATGGGGAGGACTGGTCAACTTACATATATTTATTTAACTACATGTTAAAATAAGAACTAATCGAAACTATGACAAAAGCTCAAAGAACAATATCATAGTTACCAAGCCTATTTTAATACAAATGAATACTATAGGACTGAAAAATCCTTGACAAATGACAAATACCAGGATAATTAGCAAAAATAGGGGTTACCAGAGCAGACCCAGGTGTATATATACACACACACACAAATATATTTATATTATATATGAGTATATTTATATGTATATTATAAATATATTTGTACATTATATAAAAATATATTTATATGTATATTTAAACATATATACATATACTCGATTATAGGCTTGTGTTATACAATATATAACCATAGGACTATAGCAAGAATGTTCAAAGTATTCTTTGTAAGCTTCACAGAAAAACAGCTCAACCCCACTCATCACATATTTCTTATATGCATAACCTATAATTTCCCACACTTCCCATCACTGTGATTACTGGAAGACTGATATCTTCATGATTTCTCAGGCAATAGCACGTCCTCATGCTCTCAGGGCATGCCCTTATACTATATGCTTTAGAAATTAAATGCTGAGTTTCTTGGCAGCCCAGGGCCTTTATCTTGGGACCTTGGTTACTAGAGTGTGCTGGCTTTTACTCCCTAGCCATCTGAATGGGACTGTGTACCCCCTTGCTCACGCTCTTCATCTCCATCCACAGCTTCCATATGATGCCAACCTCAAGATGAGGGGCCATTTTAATGACCACAAAGGCCTCTCCATTACTTGGACCCAGACAGTGTAACCCTATGCTGGCGAAGGGTTAAAGACTGGATAATATCCAGGTTGTCACTTCAGCACCTGGCTCACACTGGACTGAAGGCCACCAGGACAGCTAACAGTCTAGTTTCCAGTCTTCCTACAAGAACACAAATCTCAACCTACCTCAACCTGTCTTATTTCTCTTTCCTTTCAACCCACTGATGAGGGACTTCTTTGGGACTGCCCACCTCCCACCAATCCACCAAGGTACACATATTTTTATAGATATTAGACATATTTCCCAGGCTCAATCACTGTGAAGGGGAAGGGACATTAGTTCCAGGTGCTCTTTTCTACTTATTTTCTTTTGTCTACCCAACATCACATCTTATGGATTATAAATACTTTTTTCTGCAGCAAATGCTCTCTCCCCATGCTTTATGGGGCTCCTGCAGCAGCAAGAAATTCCAGGTTGTCTGTATTTGGGAGATATGTGAAAATATTACATAAGAACAAATTCTGCTTGGCTGTCAATATATGACATGTTTTTGGTGATATTAAAAATAAGCAGTTCAATGGGGTTTATTTCTGTGGTCTAAGGATGAAGGAATCTACGTTGCAGCATTAGGTATGATAACTGGATGTCTAGCATTTTCCCAGCAGGAGTGCCTGGCAGCAACTGGGGTCCTCATTTGTTTCCTTTCTAATAAAATAAAAACTGGTCACCAAACAAAAACACCTCTTGCCATCACTGGAATAAGAAAGAATTAGCAGGCTCTAGCCATGTACAGCTGAGAGCACTTCATTTTATCAGCAAACTTTGTGTTTCCTTTGAATGAGTAGTTTGGATCTGTAAAGTGTTGTAAAGTGAGAATGATGGGGGTGGGGGTGGGGGAAACTGGTCAACTTGCACATTTAACTACATATTTAAATAAGACTGATTACTGCCAATGCATCTCAAAATTACCAGCTGAAACTCTAACATAAGTTCGGAGAACAATGTGAGAATTACCAAACTCATCCAAGCTAATTTTAATACAAATTAGTACTTTAAGATAGAAAAATCTAGGGAAAATGACAAGCTAAATACCAGGATAAGTGGCAAAAATAGGGATTACTGGGGCAAACACACACAGTTGTAGTCACCCTCTGTGTGTAGGGCATCTAGCATCTGCCTCATAGTACTTTTTTCTATAGATACAAAGCAACAGTCCTCATTAATGAAAACCTATTTTGACTATCTCCTCCAATATCCCCAAGAAAAATTTATATTAAATAACTTATTTTAAAATACACAATTTGAGTTAGTCTAAGAACTAAATAAAACCAAGCCCAGAGGCTCAGTTTTTTGGATTACTTGGATGGACAGTCTGAGAAGCGAAAAACTAACGATAAATAGATTGTTGCAGGTTTTAAAATGACCCAGATATAGAACATGAACTGCCCAGAAAGGTGAGGTCCATGAAGACCAGAGGTGGAATGATATCTGGCAATTTTCAACATTAGCCTGGATTGCATAACCCTTTTTTGTTGAACAGAGCCACAAAGCAGTTTGCCATTTGCCAGAAGTTACACCAGTTAAGAATATCATTTTGAATGTTCTAATGTTGCAAGGAATCTGTTACATTAAAAAAAAAAAAAAGTTATTTTCAACTACTCCTTCCAACTGGCCAAGGAGATCTGTGATGCATCAGAGCTGCCCCATCATGTTTGGGATGTGCAGACAGCTCTCTGCAAGTCTTTGGCAGCAGCCTGTGAATCTGTGCTGAAGGGGGATCGTTTCAGGGTAGCTTTCTCTTTATTTTTGTTGTTGTTTCTCCAAATATGTAGTTTGCAGCAGCATCTGCTATCTCAGCTCAGCTCAGACGGTCCAAACAGATGTGCCATTACCTCATGTGATGAGCAAGCCCCTTGAACAAAGCTCCTGCTCTTCCTTGGCAGGTAGTCCTAGACGCTTTGTTCAAACCCCGTTGTAAAAATAGCCTGAATCCGCCAGGGAATGGGAACTAATGAGAGGCAATTTCTCTGCAAACTTGGTGAGGAAGATAATGGACTCCTTCTGAGTCCATGGTTTTATTAGTAGTTCCATTTCAGCAAAATGTGCTTTCGACACAGCTTTCAAATTATCACTGAATTTATCAAGCCTCTTTTACTTGATGTTGATGCGTTTGGTGAAGCAGATCAGGAGATGACTTCACTGGTTCTAAATACATAGTGAGTGTGAAGTGCGAGCAGTCAAACTATGGGATCTTCAGTCTTTGTGTCCTTACCTTGCACATCAAGCCAGCCAGCAGGGCCCATAGGCACGCAGGAGGCAAGGGAAGCAGCTCTACACCAAGGGTGCTGTACTGCCTGCGGATGGTGCTCTTCCTCCCAGAGAGGAAGGCTGTAAATGAGTACAGTGATAATCTCTCACATACACTAATTGTTGAGGAAATAATTTATTACCACCACTGTTCCCTCCTGGCTCTCCTGGAAGCCTGTGCTACAAAGCTCCTAGTAGACTGAGAAGATGAACCTATTTGCTCATCCTTTCAGAAGCAGAGTGGTTGGACTTGGGCAATGTGGAAAGATGGTTTACTCCCTGTGGGCAATGTACTATGTGGTTTTCGATATTTATATATTACATATACATTTACATACATCACATAGACATATACATTTTCTCATTTAAATTTCATACAGCATAATTAAGCTGTATGTTACTGAGTTTTACTGATGTGGAAACTGACAGGATCTTCTACAAGTTCCCATTTAAAAACTGGCAGAGAGATTAAAAATTCAGTTATATCTAACTCCAAATTACATTTTCTTTCTACCCTGTCATCAGCCAGGCAAGGAAGTTTTGGCATATTACTTACAAACTCTGAGCCTCAATTTTTTTTCCTCCATAAACTGGTTATTTTATAGACAGAATGAAAATATAAACATGCACACAGACACATGTGCGCACAAATCCAAAAACGCAGGCTCACACTTATGCATAAGCACATATTGCTTAGCATAGACTAGGAGGCAAAAGTGATCATGGGAACTAATTTCAACTTCATATCTATAGTATTTGTAAAGTGTTAATAACTACTAACCACTTAACACTTATCCATCTTGATGGTTACCTGAACTTAAAACAAGGGGCCTAAAAAGAGAATTATTTATTCCCAAATAATTATATTTTAAAGATTTACCCCCAAACAATGATACTTCTTGGAGACTCAGCTATTGACTACACAAGATTTTTGGAATAGGTCTGCTTCCCTGGAAGGGACGCACTGAGGACATCACCACAATGGTCTTTACGTGGGCAAAGCACCAACAATGGCCTTAGGCATGGAGGTTCATTCTGGACAATTGAAAAGATGTTGTGTCCAGTTGACGGGATAATAGAAAACTTAATTTCTGTTTTGTTTCTCTAGCATGGTGGTGTTGACCATGGGCTCTAAAGCAATTTAGTTGCTGTATAATCTTGAATAAGTTATTTAACAGTGCTAACCTGAAGCTTCTCTTTTTACATCGATAGGAAAAAAACTACCTGTGTATATGAAATGTCAAACATAATAGTATCTCAAAACCAATAATCAGTAAATATTGGCTATTATTTTTATTTACAAGTACTATTGCTACTACTACTGATAAAATGATTCTTTTTATTTCAGTGATATTTGTTCCTTTCATATCTGTGGAGATTTCAAAGGTGGTCAAATACTTACAGGAATTAAGATCCTCTAAAAAAGAGAAATAAAGTTTTTTTATGATAGGTATAATTGAAACATAATTGTTTACAATGTCTTAAAACTATATATCCTGCGGCAAAGGGCCGAAACATTGCTGGAAGCAAGAGACAAAAAAAAAATCATATAACAACACATATCCAAAAATGAGAATTTTAAAAATTAAAGTTATTGTATACAAATATTTTTTTCCCTTCAGTTGGCCAATGAGAGAGTGCTAGAGAGAAAATAAGGAAGGAAGGCGGGAAGGAAGGGGTGAAACAAGGAAAGGAAGGAAGGAAAGGAAGAAAGGACCTACAATTAACTTTTTTCTGTTTAATGTCTGCTTGACAATGTGTTTTGAATGATTTGCAGCTGTGTCTTCTGGAACTTCAAACACTTCTGGAAGGTATCTGAATAATAGTTCAGCTTAAGACAGTCTTTTTATGAAATATGACATAATTGAAGCTCAAGGAACTAATTGATTTTCCGAAGATATTTGTTGAAGGGATGGGAAAGGCAAAGAGACATTTAGTAGGGTAAAGAGATTGGGGTAAGTTTAGTTTTTAAAATGACTTTCAAAATAATGTGGATTTTTGTGTTTTATTTATCAGAGCAAAGAATGACACACATACTCAGTTTAAATATAAGTTGTTATACACACACTTGCTGAGATATTTGGAGTTAAATTGAGAAAAGTACAGTTTTTCTAATACACTTTTTTCACTACCAATAATTCCATTCTGAATAGCATGAAGTCAATGTTTTAGGTTTTGTTTTGTAACATTCCTGGGGCAAGTTTCCTTTCACATATAGTAAATAGGAACATTGTCAAAATTTGTCAGTGGTCAACACAATTTCACACTTCAAAAATATTTCTTAGCTAAAAAGAAAAACAAAAAACCTTGATTACATCCCCCGCCCCTTTTTTTTAAGCCACAGTGTTGTGCTGAGTTATGAACATGGAATATAATCACAATTTTAAAAATATTGTGTTAAATGAGAGAAATCGTACAAAACACTGTTTTTCCTCATTGTAACATGCAAAGAAAAAACTATTGCCCCCCCTTCAGAAGAGAAAAATAGTCAATAGTATGCCACCATCAAATACCTTCTCCTTGCATTTTGCTGGTATAGTCATAGAAAATAATTTGTTACCAATTATCATAAGAAGTACTTTCTAAGGAGAGCCCAAGATTCCCTACTCCATTTTTACCAGCATACTTTGATTTTTTGTTTTAACTGGCCCTTCCCAGGGCTATGAATGTGGCCAGTCCCTGTCCTCCTAGTTTCTCCTCTTCTCACTTCCTTGTCTTCCATAAATGGGTAATTTCTTCCAACGAGCAAGGGTCCCTTCCTGGCATTATAGAATTTTTTGTAACAGCCTATCATAAACTACCAAGATTTTCCTTTTGGGGCACTCGGGTGGCTCATTTAAGTGTCTGACTCTTAATTTCAGTTTAGGTCATGATCTCAGGGTCCTGGGATTGAGCCCCACATTGGGCTCCACACTCATCCAGGAGTATGCTTCAAGACTTTCTCCCTCTGCCTCTTGCATGTATGTGCACTCTCTTTCTCTCTCTCAAATAAATGTTAAAAAAAAGAGACTATTTTTACACCACATATTTTTTAGACAAGTTGGTGTAATAAAACAAACAAATGAATTGTAGTATTGTAATATCTGAAATTTTGGGCCAAGTAAGCAACAGAAGTCCTCAGTGAGAAAAGAGGGAGGAGCATCCTCCTAGAGACAACACAACAAATATTGATCACCTACTCTGTTTGGTAAAGTGTCTTCTTGGAGGTTACAAGGTAGTTATAAACAAGTCATTAAGCAATAAATTTAAAAGAAGTATGATGAACTTTAACCCAGCAAAAATGCATTGCAGTATGGGTATGTATAATCGGTAACATTAACAACTTTAGGAATTAAGAAGTGATATTTAAACTGACCCCTGGAAAAGGATAGGATATGACAAAGTGAAGGGGAAAGAGAATCAAGTTCCTGTTTGCCAAAATTCAAAGCTAAGATCAGCGTCTATATCCTCAAATCCAGGAGAAAAATATTTAACATTACTCTTTTGACTTAGGGTCATTAACAAACCTTAAATAATTAAAACTTTAAATTCAATTTTACTGTAAAGCAATGAATGAGACAATTTTCACTCCATCTTTGGGCCATTACCCCTTCCTGACTGCTTTGCCTTCACTCCCCATTTCAGATGATTCTTCACCACATTCCTAAACCTTGTTGCTCCTTCCTCAACACCCATTCCTTTTACTGGAGTGGGATACAGTTGCTCAAATAAAACCAAAGGTTTTCATAAAAATTGCCAAGAATTTGCATTACAATTTACACTCAAAGCTACCACTGCAATTTTTATGTCCAGACCAATTCCTTTTTTCTTTTTCATACCAATTCTTGTAAACAAAAGAAAAGGCTATTTTTCTGATAGAACTATATAGCTTTTTTAAAGATTTTATTTATTTTTACGAGAGAGAGAGAGAGAGAGAGAGAGAGAGAGAGAGAGAGAATGCGCAAGCATGAGCAGTGGGAGGGGCAGAGGGAGAAGCAGTCTCCTTGAGGAGCCGGGAGCCTGATGCAGACTAGATCCCAGGTCCCTGGGATCGTGACCTGAGCCAACTGAGCCACTCAGGTACTCTGAAAGAATTATATAGTTATAAGCATTTTTTTAGAATGTTTTCCTTGGAGGTAGCCAGGTTGAAAAAATATACGGTATAAAAGGTTGAGAACTCACAACTAAATTAGAAGGATGGTAAGTGACTTTTTGCTATGTCAAATGGTAAATATGTAAAACAATCAGATCTAATACTAAATCTATTATAATTTCATGTTTTAAATTCTAAAATAGCCCAGTTTGCCTTTTTTATATTCTTTCACTGCACTCTGCTTACTCTGTTCCCTTTATCATGCCAGCATGGTTTACTGCCTACATTTTTTTTTCTCCCATTCTCATAAATAGTACTGCTGAGCAAACTAGACTTTCCAATTTTTAGTATAAGCCAAGAATTAACATCAATAAGAACAACTTTGGGCCAAAAGCATGATTCCCCAATGAAAGCACATAGTCAAATGGTATTTTCCCAAAATTCTCAGCTTGGAAAACCAAGAAAAATGCAAAGTAATTTATGGGAAGAAGAATCTTTAGTACTTGACATTGAACATTTTAATTAGAAACGCATATGGGCCATATGTTAAAACTATATTTCAATGTCTATCCAAAGAAACCACAGTATCTACCAGGATATAAGTTGAAAAAAGGGATAAGTTGTCTTTGCATCTTTTAAAAATTCCTTAGAATCTCTGGAGAGGACATATACAATCCAAATAGATTTGGGTTGATGTAGTTGGACTCTTACATCTATATATTAGCTCAAGCTTTCATGTTGCAAGTAAGGCACTTCTGTCTCCAAGACCTTACTAAAGAATGTGTACAAGCAAGAGTTTTTTCACAGGCAAAGCTCTATGAAGACATGTAATGATATTTCTGCCTATCAACGTATCTCTGGGAAAGTGAAGAATCTATGTTGTTTATATCAACATAATCACACAGTAATCAAAGAGTAAAGGATTCCACTTTTTCATGAGCGTGGTTGTAAAACTTAACAAATTTAGTAAAGTTTTTGAATCTGAATTCTGGTAAACCAACCTTGCATCTGTTTGACAACATGCTAGTTACAAGGTGGTGACAGAAAGAGCATTGGCTTGAGTTCTGGCAGTGACTTCAAGGTGAAGGACTTTGAGATTCCAGTTTATCCTCTTTGAGATTACGATGTTATACACCGCTGTTTGCCAAGATTCCTTTCTCCTAACAATATCAACCAATTTATGAACATAAAAGCTTTTTGTCATAACTCTCTAAGTGATGACTGCTCACCACTTACATCAAAATTATCTACCATGGTTGCTAAAAATGCCAATTCTTAAACCTCACCTCATCCTAGTAAGTTGGAGTCTAGAGAAGTAGATTTTTAAAAAATCTATCTTATATAAACACTCCAGGGGATTCTTCTCTATAATTCGAAAACTATTAGTATATAGTGGATTATTCTGATAGCTCTAGAACATCCCATTATCAGTAGTATGTTTATTTTATAATTATAACAAGAAAAAAAAAAGACCCTTTCATTTACAAAGAGATTTATAATTACAACTTCAGATGTTTTTCCCCCTCATACAAGGGACTCTTTTCTAGTACATACTTTGTGAGAAAAAAAAGAACTCCTGAGTAGAGAGTAGTGAGACTTTGTGTCAGAGGACACTCAGGTAATGATGAGGCATATGAATGCATGGGCTATTGCCACTTGCCTCCCTGCATGCCTCTTCCCCAGGATAAGCTCCACAGCTGAGCTACCAGAGTGAACCCCCAGACCCAAAGGTGCCCTTCAACCTAGCTGGTTGTAGTAAAAATTTCAGCAGCCACATACTCAATCAGAAGCTACCTCAATCAGAAGTCTCCATGGCATGCTCCAGTGGTAGCACTCCAGCACCCACAGCCACCCAGGTTTGGAAACCTTTGACAGTGAATCTTTCTGACAGTCTCTTTGCCACGAGGCAGTCAAGCAGAGGCTTTCTCCCCCTGCCCTTCCCACCCCCACTACTGCACCTGGATATGAAGTATAGGAAGCACTGCACACAGAAGTGGTGGCCCCTGGCCAGGAGGCACCAGTAGGCTTTGAGATGGTCCAGCACCACCGGTATCTGGGAGCACAGGAAGAGCTTTGAGTACTTCTGGCTTCCCAAAGCTTCCGCAGCCTGCATACAGGTGAGTGTCCCTTCCAATGTCCTGATTGTAAGAAGTGCTAGAGAAAAAAGAAATACCCGATCAACCACCTGCAGCTCCACACCAGGAAGTGGCCCTTCCACTGTGCCAAGTGCAGCCTCAGCTTCATACTCAAGACAAGTTTTGTCAAGAATGACCATCATTTTGAAATATTTTCAAAGTATCTCAGAAATACTTTCAAATACCGTTTCATAGAAGAATTGGTTGCTCATAGAAGAAGAATTGCTCTGCTCAGATATTTTTCAGTAGTCAACTGTTTTGGGTATTGCCTCAGCTACAGAGAGCTGTCTTATCCAAGGTCACATCACTATATCTAATGACTGCTGGAAGCAAGAGTAAAAATACCCAGACTTTTGAACTGCTGAGTCATGAAAATGACTGATGTCAAGATCAAACCTCTGCTTACTGAGGACTTATTTGGTGGTAACATAATCAAGGATAGCTGCTTTGATGGACATCCTAAAGGGCCATTTGTATCTTCAGAGCGCCATGTGGTAGGGCTGAACTGTCAGACCTTTGTTACTGCTCATCTTTCTCTGCCCAACCCTGCTTCTTTTACCTACCTTCCAAAAGTACTAATTTCTAGTACTATTCCCTAGAAAATATCTGCACATTTAACATCATCTCAGACTCTGTCACAGACCCAACCAGTTGATATTAAGAGTGGTCCAAGAAAGCAGGCATTCAGATAGGTCTCAGAGCTGGATCATTTGTCACCAACTGGCATCAAAGACCCATCACCTGTGATACGTAAGCACAGGATAGTCCCTGGCACAAGGTATTGGTTCAACTTGTTAAAAATTCACTTGTGGGGGGGCCCAGGTGGCTCAGTGGTTTAGCGCTACCTTCAGCCCAGGGCATGATCCTGGAGACCTGGGATGGAGTCCCACGTCGGGCTCCCTGCATGGAGCCTGATTCTCTCTCTGCCTGTGTCTCTGCCTCTCTTTTCTCTGTGTCTCTCATGAATAAATAAATAAAACCTTTAAAAAAAATTCACTTGTTAATCAGAACAATATCCCAGTGGAAAGGAATGCACAATTTGTCAGTTGTTTGAAACATTTGGAGAATACAGGAAATTTAAGAAAAATAAAATTGAATTGGGCTAAACTCAATGTATGCCTTATGAGAAGATAACAAAAAGCTGGGATCAATTAACAGACACCTGGAAGTCACTGGCAGCATCTGAAACTGCCCAGACCCACCCTTAACCAGTAGAATATATCAAAAATAGTATTGCCTTGGAGGAGGAGGAGGAGTGATAGAAATACGTATCACCATTAAGGATTTTAAAAATTCCACAGTGTAGGTTCCTACACATCTCTACTTCACCAGTCTATTTCCTACATAAATAGAAAGATACTGTAGAATAAAAATAGATCACTGCAAACCTAACTAAGCAATAGCTCCAATTTCCGCCCCCTTGCCAGGTGTATTTTCTAGAGTAGATCATCATACAGTCTTCTGGACATGGCATATAATGATGGATTCAGTGAATGTATTCTTTGCTACCTATAACACTATCGGTAAAAGAGTCTCACTAAAACTTCACAATCGCATGGAACAGACAACAGAATACACTCACAGTTTTGCTCAAGAGCTGCCTTAACTCCCCGGTGGGGTGTCATAATAATAGTCCAAAGAGATCTGAACTACTTGGACAGTAGAACATCTCATTGATCTACTACCAGGGGCTTTGTTGAGACACATATATTACAGAGGTGAGACAGATAAACTTTTTTTTTTTTTGAGAGAGAGAGACAGATAACTTGATAAGGATTCAAAGTCTGCCCCATCTGCTGTATTTTTAAGGATCCAGTGGTTATGAGCATCCCGGGAAAATTGTTTCATTGTGCACCTCTCAGTTTAAAATAACCTTTTAGCTTCCAAGAGCACTGAATCCAAGCTCCTTCCTCTGACTTAAAATACAAAACACTGTATGATCCAGAGCCTGCCTCTCCTCTAAATTTCTCTTAAAAACCCCTCCTTGCTTCAGGATTCTGTATTAGTTTTCTACTGTAGTGTAACAAGTTATTGCAAACTTAGCCATTTAATACATTTATTACCTTACACATTCAGTAGGTCAGAAGTCTCAGCATGGCATAACTGGCTCCTGGTCAGGTCTTCACAACGCCAGAATCAAGGTGTCAACCAGGGCTGGGCTCTCATCTGAAGCTGGAGCCCTCTATCAAATTCATTTAAATTCTTGGTAGATTTTAAACTCTGTGGTTGTAAGACTTAACTCCCCATTTCTTGCTGCTACACAGATTGGCTTCTAGCAGCTGAGAGCAATGCTCAGTTCCTATCCATGTGACTCCTGCATAAGCAATTCATAACATGGCTGCTTGATTACTTTCAAGTTGATAGGAAAACCCATGCTGCTTGAAATCTTTCTAGATTCTTTTTAAGGGCCCATTTAATTAGGTCAACCCACCTAAAGTACTCTCCCTTTCTTAGAGTCAACTGATTAAGGAGTTCACAGCAGCACCTACTTAGATGTTTGATTAAATAATTGAGAGAAGGTGTGTGTACTCCATGGGGTGAGACTCTTGAGGGATATCTTAGAATTCCGCCTATCACAGTGACCAAGACCAACACTTGTCTGAGACTGTTCTCGTCTTAAGCCTGAAAACATCTCACATTCCAGGAACCCTCTCATTCCTGAGCCAATCGTGTCCTTCTAAATTCCCATCATGTTGCCCTTCTTTGGTTCTTCAAAAACACTTAGCCCATTTTTCCTTAAGGATTTAACATTAGCGCGTGTACCTATAATGTATTTTCTTCTTGTCCTTCACATTTCATATTAAATGTCATCTTCAGAGTTTATATTCTCTGGAGAGGAGGCAGCAAACAAAGAATAGTTGTAATCAATTAGTAATATGTCATATGTTACAGGATGAGAAGTCTTATGGGGAAAAGTGAAACAAGCTAATGAGGATAGTAGCATTGCAATTCTAAATGAAGTGTCAGAGTGTATCCTTTGAAAAGGTGACATTTGAGCAGATATCTGAAAGGAGCAAGGGCATTAGCCAGGTGGATTTGTGGAGGGAGGATAGTCCATACAGAGGGAACAGCTGATGCTAATTCTAAGGTGGATGCCTGACATAATCAAGAATAGACAAAGAAGAAAATGCAACAGAAGCAGAGTGGGGAAAAGTATACTAGGAGATGAGTTCAGAGATGTAATGGACAACCACGTCATGTTAGTCCTCTTGGAATATTGTCAAGATTTTGGCTACTGAGATGGGAAGATGCTGAGGAACTTTGATCGGAAGAGGGACATGATCTGATTCAAATTTTACAAGATTCCCTCTGGCTTCTATGTTGAAAATAGATTGGGGATGGGGGAAAGGAGGAATTAGGGAGAACATTTAGGAGGCCTGATAGTGGCCTGAGTATTTACGATGATTGAGTGTAGTCTGTTAACAGTGTAAGCAATGAAAAGTGATGAATGCAGATAGAGTACCAATTTGATGGTGCAAGAGACAGGAAGGATGCTAGAATGCTATCCAAGTAGGTGAGAGGGGATAGAATCTAGTCAAAAGGAGGCATTGGCTTTAATTAGAAGGACTGAGTGTTCCTACAGAGTAAAAGGTAGAGAGAAACTATGTGTGTGCTTGTATAAGTAGATATATAAAGCTCATGGTAGGAGTTGGGGAAAATTCTTAATAAAACAGAAAGCATATCGTAAGATGGGGATTTGGAACTGGCCCACTCACCACTAAGCAGACAAGAGGATTCCATCCTAGATGGTAGATTAGGGCACAGACAGTCCCTAGCAAAAGTCCCTATCATCTCAGTGACTAAAGATTTCATGGGGAAAGGCAAAAATACCTAAGGAGGATAAATAGTTGTAACAGAGTCCAAAGATTTTTGAATGTTAAATGACGGCTAATTTTGTGTCAATTAGATTGACCACAGGGTGCCCAGATCACACATTATTTCTGGGTGTGTCTGTGAGGAAGTTTCTGAAAGAAATTAGCGTTTGAATTGGTAGATTGCCCTCCCAGTGCAGGTGGGCATCATCCAATCTGTTGAGGGCTTGAACAGAACAAAAAGTAGAGGAAAGAGTATTATTTCACTCCTTCCTGCCTGATTGCTTCAGCTAAGACACTGATCCCCTGCACTCAGCATCCTGCCTGTCAGGCCTTCATACCTGCACTGGCATCTATGTCATGGGCTCGTCTGGTTCTCAGGACTCAAATTAACCCATTTTCCTGTGTCTCCAGCCTGCAGACAGCAGATGGTGGGACTTCTCTCCCTTCATAATTGCATGAGTCGATTTGTCATAATAAATTTCTCTATACATATAGACAGAAACAGATATACGTCTTGCTGCTTCTGTTTTCCTAGAGAACCTGGACTCAGCCAAAGTGTTATGTAAAGGTCAAAGTCTTACTAAGGAAAATGTGGGATCCTGCAACATGAGAAAGGGAGGTTTGGATGTATGCACCTGGGGATGTTGGCTCTGCAGACCCCTCAACCCCCCCCCCCCCCAGGTTTAGAGAGGTGGCCCACCCTTCTCTTGTTAAGAGCTAGCATTTCTACCATGCTGAATGATGTTACAGATCACACTTCCACCCCTCCACCTCCTGCCATGTAACAACCCCTCAGGAGCTTCTCCTAATACCTTTTCTGGCTTCCTCCAGTGCTACATCCCTTTCTAGCCTGTCTGGAGAGGTGCTGGGCTTCATAAGTGATGAAACAGACTATCTAACCAAAAAGTTTTAAGAATTTGTTAGTTTGTACAAGTAGGAGCCAAGAAAACACTCCTAGGTTTGGAATGTGAGAATGGTGACTTAAAGGGGCTAGAATGTGAGACTGGACAAAAACGAATTCATTTGGGCTCATTGTTTCAGAGACCCAGAGTTTAACATCCTGGAAAGGACCCTGGGGAATGGAGCAAACTCCCTACTAGTGTGGTTTAAAGAGTCTTAGAAAAAACAAGGCCTGTGCTCTGTAAAGGGGAAATGCCCGAATTACCTAACAGATGTCAGAGGAAGGAATAAAGGGGCTGGGGTCAGTGGCTAGGCTTGAATGGATATATGTAAAAGGCAAGGTACCCACCTGAAGGCTAGGTTCCATAGGAGGGATGTGAGGACATACCATTCATCGAGGGCCTTAGGCACACTCTGGTGAGAGGTGAGATGCACCACATTCTAGTGACAAAGCTCAGGATCATAAAGAAGTTCACTGGCAGCTGGCCTCTGTGGTCTGGGGCTGAAGCTGGTCACAAAGGTCACAGAGCTGAACTCACTAACTTCCATAGGGAAGATGCACCCCACTAACCCCACTAACAGAAGCCAGATGGCACTATTTAATCACCAGAAGCCAGGAGGCTACAATTATAATTGGAAGGCAAGGGCAGTGGAGACACCAAGGGGGTATTATTCTCAGGGAGTTGGGGAGATAATTAAGCATAGCATCCCCAGGGACAAAACAGATGTGCTGTCAAGAAGGGTGTTGCTTAGCATCTATAACCAAGAAAGGCAAAATGCAGGAGCAGAGGGATGAGGGCAATTGCCCCCATTAAAAAGTAACAAGCTCTTGTTCATTTCTCAGAGGCATTTTCAAACCTGGAACCCATTGACTAACAAAGTGGCCTGGTCCCTCAGAGAAAGAGCCCCACAGTGATCACATACTGTAATGGTTCCCCCAGCCCTTCCCTCAAAGGGAACTATGATCATTTACTCAAGTCACTGCATAGTGAGGTAGGAGGAATACTGGAACAGCTGGGGAACCAGGGTCTGAGTAGACATTAAGGTATCATCATGGCATAAAGTGGAAGCTTACTGGAATCCTACTAAATGGAGTCCTGGCTAAAGTCCAGGTCACAGTGGATAACTAGGACTGACCAAATGTTCCTTTCTCCAACACCCAAGTGTATAATTTGAATTGTTATACTTTGCAATTAGAATAATCCCCCCCACACCTAGCATATAGGGAAGAGTACTCAGAGTAGGTAAGGCCAAGTGGAAACCTATGAAACTGCCCTCCCCCAACCAAGATAGTAAATAAAAAGGAATATTACATCTCAGAGGTAGAGAAGGGGGTGAGATGGCAGAAATTAACACCACCATTAATGACATGAAGATTTAAGAGGTATTGGTCCCAATCATATCTGCATTTAATTTGCCAGCCTGGCCCCTGGAGAAACTGTATATATCCTTAAGAATGATTTTAGACTACTACACTCAGTCAAGCAACATCTCTATATTTGGCAACGTCTCATGCCAAATATAGCACATTCGTGGTCTTCCTTAGGGCTGTGTTAATGCTCTGTCCTCCATCATAAAACAGTACAAAGATATCTGAGCCACCTGAATATCACCTGCATACCACATTTATCAGTTATATTGATGATGCCATGCCAATTGAGAAGAACAAGCAAGAGATGGCTAGTACATTGGAGACCTTGATAAGATATACGCGCTTCATGAATTGAATGTTAAGACCTATGAAGGCTCAGAGGTATATGCCACTTCAGTGAAAATTAAGAGTGCAATAGCCAGGGCCTGCCCAGATATCTCCTCCAAAAAAAGAGGCAAATTATGCATCTTACATCCCCTAGCACAAAGACGGAAGCACAGGGTCTGCTAGTAGGCTTCTTTGGATCTCGAAATCACACACCAAGGACTACTGCCCCAGCCCATATACTACATAAAATGGAAGGCTGCCAAATTTGGGCTGGTCCCACAGTGGTAAAAAGCTCTGGAGTTGGTCCAGGATACAATGCAAGCAGCCCTGCCTCTTAGGCCAAACAATTGTGCATATCTGTTGTGTGGAGGCACCCCTGGTGGGAAAAGATGCAGTAGGCACTTACACAACCAAGAGGATCATAATGCAGACCCCTGGGAATCTGGAGCGAGGCTATAGGAGAGAACTATACACCCTGTGAGAAACAGCTCCAGGCATGCTACTGATCCTTAGTAGAGATGGATACCTGACCAAGGGAAAACCTGCCCTGCCAAATCATATGGACCAATGGGCCCAGCAATTCATCATAAAATGTAAATGGTACATCTGAAATTAAACCCAAGCTCTCAGATTTTGCTAAAAAGGTTAAAAGCCTTAGTTTTCATTTTCCTCCACATGTAACAAATATGACAAGTTTGTTTCTTTTTTTAAATTGATAAGTTTTTATCTTTAAATCGATAATTCATTATCTTTTAGAAGCCATTAGTATTAATTAATCTAATGAACTTTTAGATTATGTGGGACTTTTTTGTACTATGCATTGTCAAAATAGACAAATGTCACTAATGTCAATACTTACAAAATATGCAACAGTTATATACAGTTCTCAACATGTTGTTTTATACTGATAGTTTTGTGTACTTGATGCTTCCCACAATCTCACAGCAGCTCTGTTAGCTAAGAACTTATTTAAGAGAAATCAATCTCCAAAATTCCAAGATATCCAAGGATAAAGAAATACTTACATTTTAGTATAGATTATATAATTATGTAATGAAATATTATGTAACCATTTGAAAACATGTTTTTAAAGAAAATTAAATGGGGGGTGCCTGGGTGGCTCAGTTGGTTGGGTGTCCAGTTCTTGATTTCCATTCTCATCATGATCTCAGGGTCTTGGGATCCAGCCCTCATCAGGCTCCACACTCAGTATGGAATCTGTTTGTTCCTCTCCCTCTGCCCCTCTCCCCCTACTCACTTGCACTCTCTCTCTCTAAAGTAAATAAAATCAAAAAAGAAAATTAAATGGTAACGGTATGAATAATTCTCATGGGACAATATCAAATTAAAATAATCTAGATGCACAACTTATATTTATTGTGTTTAAATCTTTTTTTACATGTTCTAAAATGGGTATCATTTTATAATATGAAAAACATATTATGTAAATATAAGATGAAATATTTTCTTCAAAATCACTATGGAATATTAAAGTTATATCATCTCTTATATTCATATATCATAAGGTTTTATCTACCATCTAGAACCTGAGAGCAAATGGCATCATAACTGTCTCCACATAGTTTTATCAAGTATTCATTTTGCTCAAATTGTCTTCATTGTAATAATGCATGATGTATAACAGTAACACTATAGATGTTTACTCAAACAGAAGCCCTATCCTGAGAACACACAAAACATTATGATCATACCAAGGACAGCACTAAGAATATATTGCTAAATGACAGGCACTTCCTGCCCAAAAACAAAATGACTTAAATGAAGTCAATCTCCAGAGAATAAAATGCAAATATATTTTCAAATATACATAAGATACATATCTATATCTTGCAACTCTCTGCTTAGCATATTCATTCCCCTAGGTTTTTCTACTTATATAATACAATGATAATGCCTATTTTAATATTCTTGTCTATTAATTCTTATATCTCTGTCAGCTATGCATTGATTTCAAAATGATTAATTTTCTTCTTTGATCTGTTTCATATTTTCCTGCCTTGTAATTTTCATTGGATGCCAGACATTGTAAATTTAACCTTGTTTGGTGGTAGATATTTTTTTTATTTCCTTGTACATATTCTTGAGTTTTTTCTGGGACACAGTTGAGTGACTTGGAAACAGTTTGATTCTTATTGGCATTTAAGATTTTTTTAGGTTAAAAAAAAGATTTTTTTTAGGTAGAATGAGAGTAGTATTTCTTCTAAATCTGGTCATTCACCTTTACTGAGGTTTGTGTCCCTTCTAAAAAAGATATGTTGAAGTTCCAATACCCAGTACCTCAGAATGTGACATCATTGGGAAATACAGTCTTTGCAGACTTAAACAAGTGAAAATGAGGTCACTCTTCTACAAGAGCCCTAGTGTGACTGATAGCATTTTAATTAGGGGAAGTTTGGATATAGACATGCACAGAAATAAGTATGGGCAGGGGTTGGAATTATATTGCCTTGAGTCAAGGAACACCTGGGGCCAACAGAAGTTAGGACAATGATATGCACAGATTCTCCCTCACAGCCCTCAGAAAGAGCCAATTCTGCTAACTCCTTGATTTTAGACTTCTAACTTCCAGATCTGTTAGACAATACATTTCTCTTATTTAAACGACACAGTCTGTGGAATTTTGTTGCTACAGCCCTAGGAAATTACTGTAAGAGAACTTTCTGAGCACTCTAACCCATATGAACAATGAGGTTTTCCAGTCTGAATGTGATAATAGGCACTGGACATTTTTTAAACTATAGAGCACAAACAGGGTTGCTGGAAGGAAGGTGGGTGGGGGATGGATTAAAGGGGTGATGGGGATTAAGAAAGGCAGCTGTTGTGATGAGCGTGGGTTGTTGTGTGTAAGTGATAAATCACTAAACTCTACTCCTGAAACCAATATTACACTATATGTTTAGTAATTAGAATTTAAAGAAAGACTTGAATCAAACAACGAAAAAACAGGCACTATTCTTAGTGCTCCACCAGGCCTGGCTATTGTTATTTCAAATCCTGCGAGATGGTTCTATAGCCTTGAGTAGTTTCCTCTCTTGCATATATTGATTTGTACTCTGTGGAATACTTGGGTATATCCTCTTTAGTCCTTCAGAGTTTTCTGTATGTCCAGTTTTGTTCTCTTCTGTGTTCTGCCCTTAGCTCTCAGCTCTGTCTCCTTAACCGATAGAATCCACCGTGCCCCACCTGCCTTCCCTTGATGCTACAACCTAGAAACTCTCTCAAGACTGTAAACGTAGTGTAATTATAGGGCTTACCCCATTATCTCTTAGGGATTACTGACCTTCATTACCTCATGTCCAATGTCTTGAAAACCATTGTTTCATACATTTTGTCTAGTTTTTTACATTATTTCAGAAGTATGGGTAAAACCACTCTCTATCTGGAGTACAGTGAAACTTTATTCTCACATAGGCATTACTTGTTTTTATTGCTGGCATATTTTTATGCATTTCTCCTCAGTAATTTCTCCAGAGTATCCAGAATGAAACTTCAAGACTTTAGGATGTGCCACATGCCACTGTACTTTGAGAGACTCTTAGAATAAAATCCAAAACCTAGAGTATGTAAGCTCTCTTCCTTGGTCTGCTTTATGCCTATTTAGTTGACCTCATCTCCACTTCAGCTGTGATGCATCACCTATTGGCCTTCTTTGATTTCCTCACAGGCATAAGTTTATCCTCAGAGTGTTTACTCTTGCTGTTCTCTGTGCCTGGAATGCATTTCCCAGAGATTTTCTCATAGTTGCCTGTCTTTCATCATTCAGGTCTCAGCCCAGATATTTCTTCCTCAGAAAGTATTTCCTAAGCCTATCTAACCTAGCGAACCTATCTATTGGCTCTGTTTTATTTTATTTGTACCACATTTCCTTATCTGAAGTAAGTTATTTAGCTTCCCATATTCTCTCAGAAAATAAATTCCAGGAGAAATATGAATTCTGCTGTCTTGTTCAAAGCTACATCTTCAATGTACATATCAGTGTCTATGGAATATTAGTGCTCATTAAATGCTTTTGAGCACTGGATAAATTGCTTTCAGAAAAGAATGCAGACAGCTAAATATATAAATAGCATTTTTTACTATACACCCTCACACAAAAATAATATATTATTGTAAAATAATTATGTTTATGTTATCTGCTCATGTTGTAGTAGAAAGGAAATATGGTAACATTATTCTATAGGGATTAAAAATAGTATTTTATTTTGCACTACCGAAAAATATGTTCCTGCATTAAAGAGCAGAATAATCAGAAACTTCATATTAATATTAGAGTAAGTATTTATTACTCCCCATCAGCTCTCATTTCCATAACTATAATACCTATTATTGCTCTGCAGACACTTATCTTCAAATGTGACCCTTGAGAAGGAAACATAGTTATATTCTTTTGTTGATTTAAAAATGGTAATGATTGAAAAACTCCAAGCAAAATGTTTAGTAAATGGAATTCTTAGTATTATATAAAAGAGCTGTAGCTACAGTATATCAGTCCTAGAACAATATTATTCTTATCTTGTGGGAAATAAGGGAAATGTGAAACAAGAAAATAGAAAGAGATGTATATGTAAATTTGTGCTTCTACAGTCAGAGATTTGAGTTGAAAGTCTCTCCTAATATAGAATATGGCTTTTATATTGGAAATAGGGAGCACTATTATATCCTTTAATGCAAGTCAGTTTCTATAAGGCAAATGGAATCAATTGAATAAGTGTTCTTTGGGATCCCTGGGTGGCGCAGCGGTTTGGCGCCTGCCTTTGGCCCAGGGCGCGATCCTGGAGACCCGGGATCGAATCCCACGTCGGGCTCCCGGTGCATGGAGCCTGCTTCTCCCTCTGCCTGTGTCTCTGCCTCTCTCTCTCTCTCTCTGTGTGTGACTATCATAAATAAATAAAAATTTAAAAAAATTATTGTTAAAAAAAAAAGAATAAGTGTTCTTTTTAACTGTTACTACAAACCAACATTAACGGGGTCATTAAAAAGTAACTTCAGATACTACAGGGTGAAAAAAGAATTCCATTAGAATCAGCCAGGGGCATCTTTGTCCTCCAGTTCTGCTAAGCATCAGCCCTGAATTTCATGTATGGTGCATAATTTTCTATATGTTGAATACTGTATGTCTCATGTGTAGTAAAAAGTATATAAATATGTTCACTGACAATTTCATTGTATTTATTAACATTTGATTATTTTCTCAAAGGAACCCTTTACTCGAAAGGAGGAAAGTGGTGTATGTGGAAATATTTCTTGGTGTAGGTAGATAATGATGTTCACACTTAACAAATGTTGCAACTGGAGTTTCAGAAAAGGGAAATCCACATATAAACTTATTAAAATGGCTGAACAACCTGGCTTTTTGAGGAAGGGGCTCATTGCCGTGGGCAAATATTTCTAAATATTGAACTTCAGAATTATACATGCTTACATAGGTCAGGCTAGGAAACCAGTGTCTTCCCTGGCTAACTGATTAGAATATTTTCTCTGTGGGCAAGCCCACTCCCAGGAAGGAAGAAGAGGAATGGGCTATACTACCTAAGGATCTGAGAGGTGAACAGCTCAAATGGTAAGGACAAAACCTCCTCCACAAAGGAGGTGTTCCATCTGTGACTCCTCTATATATGCTATGATACTTTCTACATGTCATGGTCAAAGATAGCTTACTAATTCTGTATCTTTATTCTAAGCTATTGGAATGAGAAGTGGTGGACAAGCAAGTTCCTTTTATCGATATAATCCATAATTTGCACACATCATTTTGTTAACATTTCTTTTCTTTACAGCTTAGTTGCATGGCCACAAATAGCCCCATAAAGGAGGCTTGGTGGTTGTGATACTGTGAAACATATTTGGTCTTCATCCATTGTTCCTGACACAAAGCTCCTAAAACCTTTGGGATTTCCTAAGTGTAGAGAGCAACAAAGGTGTCTTTTGTTATGTTAATGAGGTGAATTTTGGACTCTGTATGGATGGGGTTGGTTGCCAAGGGAACCAATAATGTGATAAGAAGGTTGGAACTTTGAATCCCACCCCCTTGACCTCTGGGGAGGGAAGAAAGGTTAAAGGTTGAATCAGTTTCCAGCGATCAATTATTTAATCAATCATGCCTGTGTAATGAAGTCTCCATAAAAACCCAAAAGGGTGAAAGCTTTAGGGTTGGTGAACATGTGGTGATTTGTGGAAAATGGCACACTCTGAAAGCACATGGATGCCCCACACCATTTCCCATACTTTACCCTGTATATTTCTTACCTGACTGTTCATGAGCTATACCTTTTTATAACAAATTGGTATTCTAGTGGGTAAAATGTTTCTCTGAGTTCTGTGAACCGTTTTAGCAAATTAATGGAACTCAAACAGGGGTTCATTGGAACCTCCAGTCTTATAGCCAGTTGGTCATAAGCACAGGTCACAATTTGGACTGATGTTTACATGTGAAATTGGTGGAGGGAGGGGCAGATTCCTTTCTAGGTAAATAGTGTCAGAATTGAGTCAAATTGTAGGATACCTGCTGGCGTCTAGAAAATTGCTTGTTTGGTGTAAGGAAACTTTTCCCTTACCAGCAGATGAAAATTAGAAGCAGAACCTTTACTGGGTTTATTTTATTTTATGAAAATTTAAAAAATAGAATTTGGTTCTTTATGAATTTACAATTTATAATTTAGACTACCCACAATTGTATCTTATATTTTTTTTGTTTTGGGTATGTGATGTATGTGATGTGAATCTACCAGTCTACAAAATGCCAGCTTCAAGTTCAAACAGCAAAGGAAACCACATCTACTTCCTGAGAATTAGTCATCTGTCTTCAGAATTCCCATGAGTTTTTCCATATCTCTATCATTTCTCTTACCAAATTGAATTCTAATTACATTTAAATCCTTTTTTTTTTTTTTTTTTTTTTTCTATTTAGGTGGTTGTGATCACCCAAAGTCAGAAATTATCTTTTTCTCCTCAGTTCAGTGCCTGGCAGACATTAAGTACTCATTGAATGTTTAGTGACTTGGTAAAACTTACAAAGAACAAAATCAGAATGTCAATTTATTACTTGTTACTTAAAATGATAATTAAAAGAGAAGCAGTCAAGTGCCCTGACAAGCTAAAGCTAAATTTTGTTGCAGTGACACATAATGCCTACTACATTTTAGGGATTAACACAATAAAAATTTGTCACTCACACATGATCCACCATAAGTCAACACTCTCCATAATAGTTCTCTGCTAGAAGTAACTGTGAGCCAAAATGCTATGACTCTATCCTAGTGGCTCTATCATTTCAATATGAAATGAACATTTTTGTTACAGTAGAGGAAGGGATGAACCTAAGAACTCAACAGGAAGTCACATTGCCTTATAAAAGAGGTGCCTTATATCATGTTTGTTCATGTTTCAACAGTCTAAACTGGCAACACTGCCTACCTAACTATATAAAGGGGCTGGAAAGTATATAGTCTTTACTTATATCCATAAAAGGAAAAGGAAACCAAATATTGATGATTACTAATAGTGTCTACCATAAGAGTAAATCATAATAACTTAAACACATTGAAGCAAATTTTGAAATTAGGATTTTATAGTCTTCATAAAGGAAACTTCACTCTGCATTTATCAAAAAAAATGAAGTGCGTTTAATTAAAAACAGTATTTACTCACTCCAGGTAATTTTCAGAGATTATAATTTCAACTGTTTTATTGATAAAAACAATAATTATGGAGAATGGAAGTCCATACATTTTTCTAGAAATACAAATTTTATACTTTTATGAGAATAAACCATTTGAAAAGAACATATATGGACAGCATTGTTTCAAACCTTTTTACATTCAATTTATTGTGTCTTGAATCAACATTATTCTACAGACCTACGTTGAGTCATATCAGAAGAAAGCATGATATAAATTCACTCCCTAGAATACCTATCTTAGGGATGTTAAAAAGACCTGTTCTCTCACATGAAAGTTTTCTCTATCATAATACATGAGAGAAATTGACTCCAGATCTTAGAAACAGAAAAACAAATAAAGCAAAAACAGATCTTCCAAACAGCCAGTTTGCTTATTCTTTTGAGTGATATAAAAATGATTATACTTTGTTCTCTGTTTTGATCTCATCCTTGTGCCATATTACATCCTCACTTCTGTCAGCTATATGGGCCATGTGGTTCAATTTCTGTTCATTGATATATTTTTGGCTATATTATTTTCCATACCATATTGTCTTTCGATGAGACTCTCATGATTTTTTTTATCTTTTAGAATTTGACATTTTTATAATTCTCTGAAATGGTGGAAGATGGTGAATAGATAATCAAGTTACTCTTATATTTATTTTAGGAAGAAATATAACTACTAAAAGATTTGACCCTTGTATCCTCTAGTTAGCCACTTTTCTCCTTATTGGCTTATTAGGAAAAACTCTTGTGTTTCTCCTCTACTATTCTTTCAGAACACTTCTGTGACCAGATATGTTTGTTTGTTTGTTTTTTCCTACACTGACCAATTCTGGTACGAGCTTGGTGTCCTAAAATTCAGTGCAGTTCTACACTATGTATAGATGACACCATCTACCTGGAGTTAGCATCAGACTCCACAAGTTAAGGGCTTAGTCCCATAAAGACTGCTCCCTCTTCACACTCCAGTCACAAATCCCAGGTTGTCACCTGCACTTCTGACCAACTGGCTATAAATTATGGTTCTCATGAGCCTCTCTTTGGGTTTGATAATTTGCTAGAATGGCTCAGAGAATTCAGGGAAACACATATATTTACTGGCTTATTATATAATAAAGGATATGATAAAGGGCACAGATGAACAGCCAGATAAAGAACTACATAGAGCAAGGTCTGGAAGAGTCCCAAGTATAGGAGTTTATATCCCCCTGGAGATGGGGTGCACCACCCTCCCAGCATGTGAATGTATTCACCAACCCAGAATCTCTCCAAACACCATATATTTAGGATTTTAAGTAGGGTTCATTAGGTCATGTGGGCATGACTGACCCATGATTGACTCATTTTCCTAGCCCTCTGGTTGGAAGGGGGTGGGAAGTGGTGAGGGCTAAAAGTTCCAGGCTTCTAATCTTGGTCTTTCTGATGATCAGCCCATATCCAGAAGCCTGCCAAGAGTAACCTCTTTACAACAAAAGATATTCCTATTACCCAGGAAGTTGCCAGGGATTTAGGAGCTCTGTGTCAGACACTCTATCACTCAGGAAATCACAATGGTTTTGGAGCTGTTTCAGGAACTGGGGTCAAATACCAACTATTAGCAGGAACTAGGGGTCTATATTTCCTATTATTTCAAAACACTATAAATCAAAATCAAAATGCTGTTTGGTGATTGCAAAATGTGACTAAGAAAGATTGGTATATGATTTAAAATGCTAAACGGCATCAGATTTTTTTTTTTTTTTTTTTTTTTTAAGATTTAAACAACCTAATGCCTTGGTCCTTCATTTATGGGCATAGACCATCATCAGTAACGGATTTGGTTCCTGGGCCTGATCAGGCTAACTTCTTCCTGGACAGGTTTAAGAAGAGATGGGGCATACCAATATTTTTATCTGCAATCATTTTCCAGGGTTTTCTTCCTAAATAAACCTCCTCTTTTAGATTTATTTGGTATATTCCTTCTTTAGATATGTTAAAATTCTTCACTCCGATTACAGTCTAGTCATTCTGGTATGGAAATTACTTCAAGTGGTTTAGAGATTTATGTTTTTCTCTATGCTCTTTCTAAATGAATTGATTCTATGTTTTAACTCAATGATGGCGATCTTTTTGCTTATTTAAGCATTCCATTGACCCGTTTTACTAAGAAAGTGGTCTAGACTCAAACATCTCTGGAAAATATTGTCAAATTCCTTCCTTATATAGCCTTAAACTTTCTTTTTCATGTTTCTTATAGAAAGCACAATTGAAAAAAAAATCATAAAAGTTTCTTGAAAAATTGTAGTTTAATTTCCAGCTGAGTGTGGAAGGGGAATTTGATAAAAGGTCTGGTCGTTTCCTAAGAAAAGTGCATAGGGCAGCCCGGGTGGCTCAGCAGTTTAACGCCTCCTTCAGCCCAGGGCCTGATCCTGGAGACCCGGGATCGAGTCCCATGTCAGGCTCCCTGCATGGAGCCTGCTTCTTCCTCTGCCTATGTCTCTGCCTCTCTCTCTCTCACTTTCTCTCTGTGTCTCTCATGAATAAATAAATACAATCTTTAAAAAAAAAAAAAAAAACTGCACATCATACATGTGTTAGTTCATGATTTCAAAGATCTTCTCTCATTATAATCAAAAATGCTTCTCAAAGAACACTGTCTTGGGGTATGTCGGTGGCTCAGTTGGGTAAGTGTATGACTCTTGATTTCTTAGGGTCAGGTCATGATCTCAGGGTTGTGGGATTGAGACCCACCTCAGACTCAGAGCTCAGCACAGAGTCTGCTCATCCCTCTCCCTCTGCTCCTCCCTTCAATTGTGCCTACTCTTACTCTCTTAAATAAATAAGTAAAATCTTTTTTAAAAATTACCAAAGAACACTATCTTTTCTCTAACAAAGTCTTTTTATTTGGCAATCCTTTATCTATTATGTCTATGCAAATAGCTTCAAAATCTTAGTCTCAACTCTTGAACCTTTTTTGATTTGCTTACAAGCATCTCTTACATGATGTTAGGTCTCATTTCCTCTGTTTCCTCTAAATTGTCATAGCTTTATTCTTTTACCCTTCTTGTGAAAGTTTACACTTTCAACTTTGCATTTGTGTCATCTCATCCAATAGACTGCAGTATCTGCATGGAAATTTAGAGAAAGGAACTTCCTATTCATGTTTACTAAACAATTCCTGACTGGGGGTGGGGGGGAGGTAGGGTGGGAGTGGGGGATGGAACCTATTCTCCACTTATTTTTTTTTTTTTACCAAAAAAATGTACAATTCATATATAGAGCAAAACTTTCAACCAGTTTCCAGAAAACTAAAACACTATCAGGTAGCTTTGCATTAAAATGTTAAGTGCTGGGCAGCCCCGGTGGCACAGCGGTTTAGTGCCGCCTACAGCCTGGGGTGTGATCCTGGAGACCTGGGATGGAGTCCCACGTTGGGCTTCCTGCATAGAGCCCGCTTCTCCCTCTGCCTGTGTCCCTGCCTCTCTCTCTCTCTCTCTGAATAAATAAATCTTTTTAAAAAATGTTAAGTGCTTAAAACATTTTTTCTGGAATATCAATTAAGATGGCTTCATACAGAGTAATGACCTCTCTCAATATCAGCTACGTCTGAGATGCACATTACCATTTTTGACATTGGACATGCTTTTCAAAGCATGGACTTTCAAAGAAGTCCATTTCTAATTCTAATAGTCTATCAGTTGAATTTAGAAGGTAACTCTAGAATTTTTTCTTACACGTAATTTTGTTTAAAATACAGGGATGCCTGGGTGGCTCAGTCAGTTGGGCATCAGACTCTTGATTTTAGCTCAGGTCATGATCTCAGGATCCTAAGATTAGGCCCGCATCGGGCTCCACACTCAGTGGGGAGTCTGCTTGATATTGTCTCCCTGTCTCTCTGTCTCTGCCCTGCTCACATACTCTCTTTAAAATAAGTAAATAAATCTTTTAAAAAATTTATATCATTTGGAAATGAAGATGTATTTTTTCTATAAACATAACCCAAAACATTATATTTAGAGGTATGCATATTCTATAAAGTTATTGTATTAAAAATAAAGAGGTATACCAGGAACAGGTTAAACTGGGAGACTTCTTGCTGATTCTTTCACTCATAGTTAATAGAAACTAACTTGAGGTAATATAATTAGGAAAATTATTAAAAGGATATTGAATAACTCACAGAATCCAAGGATGAGCCCATCTACTAAGCTTTAGAAAGGGTGGTAATAAGAATCTTTTTAGAGATCTTGGCTGTAACATTCCCCATATGTTTTCATAGAAGAATCAAAGGCCTGTTTTAGCCACAAGTCAGAACCCAGACATTACTCTGCACATCAAAATGCCAAACCTTTGGGAGAAAGAATCTGATTGGATCTGCTTGGTTTAGGTGTTCTGCTGCTAGGCAAATCAACTTGGGCTGGGAAAAGTCATGAAGCATGAAGCTGACTGCTTATGGACTACCCATATGTGGCAAGTAGGTTGTTCTTAGATTCAGGAGGTTTAGCATAACAGTGTCAAAGCTTTTCTCTATTCCTTCTATCTGATTAAACTATAAATGAATGAGGGTGGATGATGGAACTTACTTTCCACTACTGAAACTACCCTAACTACATTTATGCAGTAGACGTATGCTGAATTCGTATTATTTCCTTTGCTTCCACATTTTTTCCTAAAGACCTGTTATATATTTCACAATCACTACTCAAAGCATAGCACTTGGAAACATTATGATGTTCTCATTTCAGAAAATTCTTAAGTTCACTTTAAATTAATCCAATGTATTTTGATGACAATGTTATATAAAATGTGTTGAGTTTATTTTTCAAGTTAAAAGTAAGTTGAAGTTATTGGAGTAAGCTTCTTACAGAATTATTAAAATAATGCAATCTGAGTGACAGGCAGTGGAATTTGGCTGAACTGTTATGAAAAGAGTTTGTTCTTTGTTTTGTTTTGTATATTAAAAGATTGTAATTATTCCCATCCAGTTCTCTTTGTCTGCTTCTTTACAAGAATTTCCCAAGTTGTATGAAATATGGATGAGGTCTTTAACATCTGACTTAAAATACACAAATATCTTGAAAAACTCTAAAGTAGCTTTATTTGGCTTTCATAGTTTTAAAAATATATATTTGTTCAGAGATATACTTATTTTTTTCTAAAAGCTCAATGCTAAAGCATAGTTAGAGGCAAACATAAAATATAACCTGGAAAAAACAACAAAATATAACCTGGTTGGAAAACTTTTATTATAATATTTGGTAAAGAATATACAAATGTATATATCTAGTTTCATGAACATCAACTACAATATTATTACCAAAGGTAAATTTGAAACTTTATTCTTGCTTTTCCTGTCTTCCCCAAACCACAACACTCTATATTTTCAAAGTGAAATGGTTTGATTTGAATTGCAAATCTTATCACATATATAGTTTTATTCTTTTCTATCTGGATGAGTGACAGTGGTATATAAGAGTTAACAAACCTTATCCAGTTTTAAATACATTTCTGGTATTGAAAGCTAACAGAGCTGAAAGTTGAATGGGAGAAAGCTCAGCTCCTGTATTCATTCTTTTATTTGTGTTCTGAAAGGCCCTTATGGAGGAAACCTGATAGAAATGTCATGGCATTACTAAATAGATCGAAGTCCAAGGTAGGAAAATAAAAGGTTGGCTTTGCTGCTTTTTTTGTCATTTTATAAGGAATGGATAGTGCTTTCAAAATGAGGGCCTGAGGCTATGCAGGTCCTTTAATTTCTCAGACCCTGAGAAGAAGCGAATCCATCCCTCAACGGTCTACTGAAAGAAACCTTTAAAGAAACTCCATGTCCCAAGAACACACATCTCTTGTAAAGATGACAACAAAATGGGAGGAAAGTCTAAATGAAGGAGGCATATATCCCTGCACACAGGGATAGCCAACACCCACTTGAGAGCTGATCTGGGAGGATTATCAGCATGACTGCATAGGAATTTATTTTCTGTGATTTGTTGTGCTTCATTTCACTGGAATATAGGGTTCATCTTTAAATTGTTCGTGAAGCAGAGTGATAATTTGGGCGTCACGGGAGCTCATAGCTAGCTACATTGTTAACATATGATAGTCAAGTAAAAATACTGCACTCTGAGAAATTCCTAGAAAACTTAGCAATTTGTTTCTCATTTGAAGCCACAAAGTATTGTAGAAAAGTAAGGTCTTTGGAGTGAGGCATTCTTGAGTTTATAGTTTATATGCTCACTTTATTTCTTTTTGCCTTTAGATAGGTTAGTTAACTTTTGCGCCTCTGTTTCTGTCCTTCTTAAATGAGGATGGTAATGTAGACTATATTAAGCTCTCTGAAGAATTAATTGAAATAACATAGGTAAAAACATTAGTACAAATTAAACTTATAGTTCTAAAGTAAATTTCCTTTTCCCCACTGAAATTAATTTGGTTTTAACATGGATGGTTGCATTTACTTTTTTTAAACCAATGACAATTATAGAAGAATTTCAAGAATGATATAGAATTTTTGCCATTTAGAAAAATTTAAAACGACTAATTATTTCTTTTTACAGAATATAATTGTTAGTTATTAAGGAAAAATAACAATCTGGAGGTCAACTCTTAGGCAGAATAAATGCATGCTGCAACCTCTTCTTCAGTCAGTGAAGATTTAAGGAGCAGAATATGCTTAATGTATATCTGTCCTGAAATATGATAATATCTAAAAATACAGCAAACTTTTGCTTAATAGAGTAGCACTGCCACTTAAAGGAAATGATAAACAATTTTAGATTGAGAAAGCAAAACAGCTACAGCTTTAACCTAAAATTAAGTAAGAAAATAAGGTAAATGAAAAAAAAAGAAAATAAGGTAAATGATATAGATGTTAGCTCTATAGTTTAAATGAGATAATACCTATAAACAAGTAACTATATGTCCCTGTTTTCCTGGGGCAGTCTTGTGTTACATTTGAAATGCCAACTGTATTATTAATAGTGCTTGCTCTACTTTTAAAGGAGCATTGTTAATATAATTATTAGAAGAAAACACATTTTTTATAAACGTATTTTTGGTAAAATCTTTCTAATTATGACTCAAAATCCAGATGCAATACAAGAAAATTTGGTAAGTTCAACTACATTAAAAAGAAAAGCTATCATACGGAAAAATACCATGAACAAAATCAGAAGAAAACTGAAAACATGGAAAAAGTATTTGTGACATATATTACAGCTAAAGGTCTAATATATAAAGGACTCTTTAAATACTGGAAAATAAAAAGACCAAATCCTCAATTTATTAAAAGGGCAAAATAATGTTCAAGAAAACTAGTTAGATTCATGAAGAAAAAAAACCAATATATAACAACAGAAGTGAAAAAGGAGTAGCTACAACTGACACCACAGAAATACAAAGGATCAAAAGATATGACTACTACTATGCCAACAAATTGGAAAACGCAGAAGAAATAGATAAATTGCTAGAAAAATAAGACCTTCTCTGATTGAATCAAAAAGAAATAGAAAATCTGAATAGACTGATTATGAGTAATGGCATCAAATTGGTAATTAAAAAACTCCCAAAAGGCAACAGTCCAGAACCGGACAGCTTTCCACAGGTAAATTTTATAAAACATTTAAAGAAGCATTGATACCTATCCTTTTCAAATTATTCCAAAATATTGAGGAGGAAGGGATACTTCCTAACTCATTTTATAAGGCCAACATTACCTTAATACCAAAACCAAACAAAGACATAAAAAAAAAAACCTAAACAAAAATAACAAGAAAACAAAAAAATAACAATAACCAAAAAACAGGCCAATATCCCTGATGAACACAGATGCAAAAATCCTCAATAAAATATTAGCAAATCAAATTCCACAATACAGTAAGACACATCAAAATCACATGAGATTTATTCCAGGGATGCAAGGATGGTTCAAAATCCATAAATTAATCAATATGATATACCACGTTAACAAAACAAAGTATAAAAATAATACAGTTAGGGACACCTGGGTAGCTCAGTGGTTGAGCATCTGCCTTTGGTTCAGGAAATGATCCCAGAGTCCTGGGATTTCCCACAGGGAGCCTGTTTCTTCCTCTGCCAAGGTCTCTGCCTCTGTGTGTGTCTCTCATGAATAAATAAATAAAATCTTGAAAAAAAATGCAATTATCTCAATAGATTCAGAAAGAGCATTTGACAAAATTGAACCATTTATGATAAAAACTCTCAAAAAAGTAGATACAGAAGGAGTGTATCTCAACATAATAAAGGCTATACATGACACCCACAGCTTGCATCCTACTCAATGGTAAAAAACTGAAAGCTTTTCCTCTAAGATTAGAACAAGAGAAAGATATACATCCTTGCCACTTTTATTCAACATAGTATTGGAATTCCTAGCCACAGCAATTCAAAAAGAAAAAGAAATAAAAGGCAACCAAACCAGAAAAAAAAGGAATAAAACTGTCACTATTTGCAGATGACATGATAATACATAAAATCATAAAATCTCCACCAAACTCTATTAAAACTAATAAATAAACTCAATAAAGTTGCAGGATACAAGATTAACATACAGAAATTGGTTGCATTTTTGAATACTAATAAAGAGCTACCAGAAAGAGAAATTAAGGAAACAATCCCATTTACTGTTACATCGAAAGAATAGAATAGCTAGGACTAAAACAAAAGAGGTGAAAGATTCATACACTAAAAACTATGAGATATTAATGAAAGAAATTGAAGACAACATGAAAACTGTAAAGATATAGCATGCTCTTAGATTGGGAGAATTAGTATCATTAAAATGTTCATACTACCCAGGGTAATCTACAGATTAAATCCACCTTCCATCAAAATACCAATGGCATTTTCCATAAAACTATAACAAAGAATCATAAAATTTGTATGGAACCACAAAAAACAAACAAGCAAACCTAAATAGCTACAGCAATCTTGAGAAAGAATGAAGCTGGAGCTATTATCTTCCTTATTTCAAACTATACTATACTACAAAGCTAGAGTTACCAAACAGTGTGATATAAGTATAAAAATAGACTCATAGAGAATAGAGCTCCAAAATAAACCCAAGTGTATATGGTCAATTACTGTATGACAAAGGAGATAAAAATATACAATGGGAAGAGACAGTCTCTTCAATAAATGGTGCTGGAAAAACTGGAGAGCTACATACAAAAGAATGAAACTAGGCCACTACCTTACACCATATACAGAAATAAATTCAAATGTATTAAAGAATTGAGTGCAAGACCTAAAGCCATAAAACTCCTAGAAGAACACATAGGCAGTAAACTCTTTGACATCAGTCTTAACAATATTTTTTTTTCATCTAGTCTCCTCAGGCAAGGGCAAAAAAAGGCTAAAATAAACCAAAGAGATGATATCAAACTAAGTAGCTTTTGCATAGAGAAGGAAATCATCAACAAAACAAAACAAAAAAACAACCTACTGAATGGAGAGGATATTTGCAAATTATGCATCTGATATAGTTTAATATTTAAAATATACAAAAACTTACACAAATTCACATTTAAAATCCCAATTAAAAAATTGGCAGAAGACTTAAATAGACATTTTTCCAAAGACCTACAGATGGCCATCAGACACATGAAAAGATGCTCAACATCACTAGTCATCAAGGACATGCAAATCAAAGCCACAGTCTCACACCTGTAAGAATGACTATTATCAAAAACAAGAAATAACAAATGTTGGTGAGGATGTTAAGAAAAGGGAACTGTCATACATTGTTGGTGGGAATATTTATTGGTGCAGCCACTTGGAAAAACAGTATGGAGGGTCTTCAAAAAATTAAAAATAGAATGAACATATAATCCAGCAATTCCACTTATAGATATTTATCCAAAGAAAGGAAACACCAATTCAAAGAGATACATGTACCTCTAAGTTTATTGCAGAATTGTGTACAATAGCCAAGGTTTGAAAGCATCGCTTAAGTATCTACTGATAGATGAATGGGTAAAGAAGATATGATATTACTTCTTTAAAAAGAATGAAATCTTGTCATTTGTAACAGTATGAAGAGATATAGATGGATTTAGAGGGCACTCTGCTAAGTGAAATAAGTCAGAGAAGGACAAATTCTCTATGATTGCACTTATATGTAGAATCAAAAACCAAACCAAACCAAAATGAAATAGAAACAGACTCATAGATACAGGAAACAAACTGTTAGTCAGGGGGGCAGGTAAAATAGGTGAAGAGGTACAAACTTCCAGCTATAAAATACATGGGTCATGGGTTCATAATGTGCAGCATAAGGAATGTAGTAATTATATTGTAATAACTTTGGTGATGGGGTAGCTACACTAAGGGGAATCCTTTGGAATGTACAAAATATCAAATCACTATGATGTACACCTGAAATGAATATGATATTGTATGTCAATTATACTTCAATAAAAAAGGACAACTTAATGATCAGCTTATGGAAAAAAATGTTATGTAAAACATCTTTAAACATGTTAAAATACGCTCATTTTCACTCTTATTAAGAGAAATGCTAGGGGCAGCCCAGGTGGCTCAGCAGTTTAGTGCCACATTCCACCCAGGGTGTGATCCTGGAGACCCGGGATCGAGTCCTGCATTGGGCTCCCTGCATGGAGCCTGTTTCTCCCTCTGCCTACATGTGTCTCTGCCTCTCTCTCTCTCTCTGTGTCTCTCATGAATAAATAAAATCTTTTTAAAAAATTTAAAAAAAAGAGAAATGCTAGTTAAAACTACCATAAGACACTATTTTTCACCTAAAAAGTGAATAAAAATTCAAAAGTCTATTGCTACACTCTGCTGGCAAAACTGGAGAGAGAAACCTCCTCATACATTACTAGTGAGAGGGCCAACTGGCTCAATCCCACTTCTAGGGTTTAACTGAAGATACTACAACAGATATAAAATAACACATAAACAAAATTATTCACTGAATTATTATTTGTGTAACAAAATACTGAAAACAACCTAACATAATCTATTTCTATGGAAGCATAAATAAACGTGTGTGGAATCTCTATAAACCACTATGGAATGGTTTCTGAGACATACTAGCTTAAAAAAATAAAGTGCAAATGCCTCATACTCCAGTGTTTGTAAGAAAGAAAAAAAAATCAGAAGGCAATGTATGCACTTGCTATTTTTGTGGAAAGAAGACTAGGAAAACTGAATTATGATAATAAAAAATCATTACTCAGAGAGAGTGGGAAGTAATGTTTAATAACATTAATAGGGCTGGGAGTGAGAATTCATGGAGTTTAACTTTCTCTATGGTGACTTTTGAACCATATTAGTATTCCACATATTCAGGAATAAACTTATAAAGGATAAAATAGTCACTCCCATTCCATCTACAAAAACAAACCAAACTTCATTTCAAATTAATAACATACATTAGAAATAAAATAAAGTCGAGTAACTTTTGGACACAGTCCTCTGGCAGAACAGTTAGTGGTAGACATTCTTTTTTTTTTTTTTTTTTAAGTGGTAGACATCCTAAGGAGAAAAATCACCACAAAGGAATTACAGATGACCCTTGAACAACATGAGGGGTTTGGGGCACCAACCCCCTGCACAGTCAGAAATCATATAACTATCGACTCCCCCAAGCACTTAACTACTAATGGCCTGTTGACTGGAAGCCTTACCAATAACATCAACAGTCAATCAACATGTAGTTCATAGGTTACATGTATTGTATACTGTACTCTTACAGTAAAGAAAGCTAGAGGAAAGAAAATGTTATTAGGAAAATCATAAGGAAGAGAAAATAGGACTCACAGTTCTTTATATTTAACAAAATCCCATGTATGGGTAGATTCACACACTTCAAACTGTGGTGTTCAAGGATCAGCTATATTTTAGTTGGTTTATTGTTGGGGTATGAATGTAGTTAAATCTAAATCTTCCTTATGTGTGATATAGAATAGAGCACATATGTAAACATACTGATATCCTCAGGAACCAGAAGACTCAGTGTGGAAGAAAGAAGATACAGACATCCAGTGGAAAGTGAGGAAGAACTCTGTGGAAGAGAATGTGTGTGTCCTAGTTCTTTAGGAAGAGCTGGGGGCAGCCTGGGTGGCTCAGTGGTTTAGCGCCGCCTTCAGCCCAGAGCCTGATCCTGGAGACCCGGGATTGAGTCCCACATCGGGCTCTCTGCATGGAGCCCACTTCTCCCTCTGCCTGTGTCTCTGCCCCACCCACCCCTCTCTCTGTGTCCCTCATGAATAAATAAATAAATAAAATCTTAAAAAAAAAAAAAAAAGAAGAAGAGCTGGAAAATCCTGGAGGAGCCTAGAAGCAATGACACAACATTAGCAATATGTGCCTCTTGAGCTGAGATCTAGATTTTAGTTCCCACTAAAGGGAACTAGGACTCCTTGAAGAGAGTCTTAAATAAGACTTAAGTTTTCAAGTAATTAAGAGTTTATCAGCTTGAGTTTGTACGTACGTACACATTTTCAGCTATGTGACCTCGAGTGCATTTTACATATGTTTGTAAATACAAGTAAATATATGTATAAATATATATACATATAAACACATGTATATATGCATATATATATTTCTTCCATTATCACAATGAGAATTATTGCAATAACTAATGCTTAAATAGTCTTTACTATCTGCCAGACACTAGGATTATTTCTGTTGTATTGGTTTCTTTTGAGAAAGTTGGTAATATGAAATGCAAAAACTATACACTAAAAGTGATATACTTTACTTATATATTTAAGTATATTATAAACATAATTTAAGAAAAAACATATAAAAGTCATGACAGATAATATACTTACTTCCTTACACTTCAAAGAGATTTTGCAAATTAAGAAAAATACTATTAATGCCACAGAAGGAAAATAGCAAAGGAGATGAAAGGAACTTTACATAAAATAAGTTAAAATTACTGAAATAAGTAGGGGGAAAGTTTAAACTGACTAAAAATCAAAGGAATATAATAAAAAATGAGTTATAATGTGTCATTTTCAGCTTAAAAATATTGAAACAAAATTATAAAAATTAAAAGCTAGTCAGTCTTAGTAAGGGTTCATGCTAACAGCACATTAAATATTAAGCAGAACTCTAAATTGATATGAAATCCCAAGCAATTCATATAGGGACCTCAAAAATATATATAACTTTGATTCAGTAATTACATTTCTTAGAATTTACCCTAAGTAAATAATTAGGGTTTGTAGAAAGACACAGCTACAGTCATGTTCTCTCCAGGATTGTTTATAGTGCCAAAAACTTGTAAACAACCCAAATGCTCCAAAATGAAGGCGGATTCATTACTAAACATCCATATAGTGGAACACCATGCAACCATCACCAACTACATTAAAGGAAATTACATTCATTGTACATTTTAATTTTTTTTTAAGATTTCATTTATTTACTTGAGAGAGAAAGAGCAATAGAGAAGCACAAGCAGGGGGCAGAGGGGCAGAGGAAAGAGAAGCCGACTCCCCGCTGAGCAGGAAGCCTGAACCCTGGGATCCTGACCTGAGCTAAAGGCAGATGCTTAGCTGGCTGAGCCACCTGGGTGCCCCTCATTGTACATTTTAAAATAATATATTTTTAAAAATATAATACAATTTTAAAAAGATATGTTTTATAATAATTCAAAACACTAGAAATCTGTATATAACAAGGTCAAAAGTACTTATCTCTAGATCTTAGTTGTAGGATGAGTTTTATTTTTATTTAGGAATGTGCAGCTTTAAGCTTTTTTTTTGGTATTCTTTTATTATTGTAATGGACATATATAACTTATGACAGTAAGAAAAGATGTAAAAATAGATTCGAATTACTGGAAACAGGATCAAGTCTTCAGAAAAACAGACCCGAGATTCTAACATTTCCTCTTCTTAATCCTCATACAATTAACTTGCTCAATAAATTTTAAATTGTATTAGCACATCCTTTCAGAGAGCTGCCTTAATTGAAGAAAAATAGCTGAGTAACTTAAAACCGATTTTTGGATATTCTGAGAGCTCTCCTCTAGTGACTGGATGAATTTAGCTCAGTAAAATGAAAGTTTATAACTCAAAATAAGGATTCGTTTATTTCTTTTTAGCTAAACGAATTTGCATTGTTTAATTATGGAACATACCAAAAAGATTGAAGAATTAGAAAAACAAATATTAAAAAAGTATGATAAATAGCAGTGTAACAGGCTGGGCTGAGGGGGATTGTAGAGAAAGCCTAAAGGCTGATGGGAGATCTAGTGTTATTTAGCCTCTTCACTAATTATATGAATCCAATAATAAGTAGAGTATATCTGAAAGTTTCTAAGAATATACAAGTAATTTAAAATATAACATATGAATAGGGATGTCTGGGTGGCTCAGCAGTTGTATGTCTGCCTTTGGCTCAGGTCGTGATCCTGGGGACCCGGGATTAGGTCCCGCATCAGGCTCCCTGAATGGAGCCTGTTTCTCCCTCTGTCTGTGTCTCTGCCTCTCTCTCTCTCTGTTTCTCATGAATAAATAAATAAAATCTTTGAAAATATATAAATATAACAAGAATATATAATATTTATGTATATTTATATGGATGTATTATGTAAGGGTGTGTGTGTGTGTGTGTGTGTGTGCCTGCGCTGAGATATTAAGGAGAGATTTAGAAGTTTCAATGAAACAAAGGAGTTTTAAAGGAGACTAAAATCTGAATAAAAATGCCACGTTCCTGGTAGGGAACCTTGAAAATTTAATCACCATAATAAAAGAGATCTTGTTATAGTTTGCTGTTTGCTTTTAAATATCTTAAGTTTTTCTTTGCTGCTTAAAGAGATGGTTGTCTTATATGAGAATTCCACTCCCCCCCCATTTTTATAAGGCATTATATCAGGTGTCTTGGGTAATGAAATTGTTCCACTGAGAAAATAGCAAAGTTCATGGTCATCAATTCTAAATCCCTAATGTGATTCCTCCATTTAAAAATAAATTTAGGAATTCCAAGCAAGATTTATTACATGTATCAGAGTATTAGCTCCATGAGGGCAGGGTTTTGACTTCTCACTGTTGTATGTCTAGTTAAATTTGACATTCTATTTCATTTATTATTTTATGGCATTAATTTTCTTCCAGATTATTGTGTTACTCTCTGTTCCTCTTATCCTACACCTTACATTTCTTTGTTTTTTTTTTTTTGTTTGTTTTAAAGCAAGACAGAGTCAAATATAAAAGAAGTAATTTAAATTTCAATGTTTTAATATCCCCTAGTCTTAAAACACTCCAAAAGTTATGTTTAATTACAAGGCCACCTAATGTTTTCATGGAGGATTTAACAATACTTTTTAAAAATCTACTTATTTATTTTAGAGAGGGGGAGAGAGAGAACCCAAGCAGACTCCCCACTAAGCACACAGCCTGCCTCAGAGCTGATCCCATGACCCTGACTGAGATCATGAGCTGAGCCAAAACCGAGAGTTGGAGGCTCAACTGAGTGAGCCACCCAGTGACCCCCATGGAGGATTTAATAATTTTAATAATGTCTACAAGTTCTAAATACCCAAATGATCAGAATAATAGGTAGCAGCATTTTGAGCAAATTCAACATATGATTACTGATGTTCCAATCTATACCCAGCTCGTGATATTTTGTGACTAAAGAAATTACAGCTAAAGTGGACTTTTACTTTTATCTAAGAAAAACAGAAAGGCTACAACCTAGAAAACATCTCTCAGTCTGTGAGAAAATGATGAAGTTCATCATTAAGAGTGATGATGTCAGCAAGAATGCAAATCATAGCATACATATGTGGAAGTGCTTTTAGTTCTGTGCACTCCACCCTGTCCTGACACCATCCCTAATCCTTCCAACAGTGCTGAAGACTAGGTGCAATTAATCCTGTTTTGTAAAAGGTGTTATTTCTTTCAGTAATCTGGGGCTCAAACTCACAACCCTGAGATCAAGAGTTGTGTGCTCTGTGGACTGAGCCAGCCCAGTACCCCCAATTAATACCATTTTGAATACGAGTAACCAAGTAGAGATTATGCAATTCACTCATGTATGAAGTGAAAACAGGATTGAATATGGACATGTTTATTTTCTAATCCCATATTCTTCTCACTTTTTATCTCTCTAGTGAAATAAAGAACATTAGATGAACACTACAGTGATACTTCCAAGTTTTTGCAAAATGCACAATAAAAATAATAACTAAAAACAAATTAAGGGAAGCTTATAATTTCAGTCAGGTGAAGTTCTGCTGTATGCACTTTGATTCAGTTTAGGATAGTGTTCAGTAATATTCTGGAAAGATAAACTGGACATCCAGTATCTTGTAGAGAGATCACATATTTTGATTTAGGACTTCCTGACTTCAGAAACAATGATTAATCATTTTCAGCTTATTCACATAATCTTTATTTACTTCTAGTAACTAAAATAAAATTCCTTAGAAAAAACAAAGTCTTGGTATAAATAACTCTTAAAGTTTCTCCATATAGGCTTGGTATAAATAACTCTTAAAGTTTCTCCATATAGGCTTATAGTCTCTAATCTTGACTCCATAATAGTTTTTGTAGCTACTGATTCAATAATTATGATTAATAGGGAGTAAAATTATCTTTTTTGTTAGAGAGAGGGAGAGCCTATGGCAAGCAGGCATGGGAGGGTATGCAGAGGGGCAAAAGGAGAGGCACAGAGAGAAGAGGGAATCTTAAGCAGGCTCCACACACAATGTGGAGCAATGCGGGCTTGATCTCACAACCCTGGAGGTCATGACCTGAGCTGAAATCAAGACTGGCACTTAATCAACTGAGCCACCCAGGTGGCTGGTAGTAAATTATCTTTAAAACATCTCTATACTATTTATTTTATATAAAGAACCTCTTACACAATACATAAAAATATTGTTTTATGACATTCATGATTATTTTCTCTAAATATTGAATACTAGTTTTTCAAAGCTGTCAAAATGAAGGTGTTAATTGTATCCTAAAAAAATAGTTAAAATTTATGAAATATTTTGTAATGTTGTTCTTTCCAAATTCATTAAGTTTCTAATACCTTATACTTTCCCATAATCTGGGTCTGAATTTTATTATAATAAAAATATAATTTCTTATTAATTAGATCAAAAAAACAACCCAAAACATCTGGGCTGAGTCTTTCTTTTTAATCTGCACTCTTGTGCTCATTTCAGTAAAATGTTGTTGAATAAAAGCTCCAAAGCCAATCACACAGTCATATATATGTATGTGTATATATATATATATATATATATACACACACACAGACAGACACACACAGAGGAAACATAATAATTCTTTAAAGAACTAGTGTTGATGGGAAGTTTTATTTTAGGTTTTTGATGTATTGTCACCATTTGGCTCTAATTATAAACTCTTATGATTTACTGTAGATTTTGAATTAACCTTAAATATTGAACATGCACTATGATTAGTTGGTTTACAAATTTCCAGGCTTAGGAAATTTTGAGTAAAGTTCCTTTCACAAAATAGATGAACAGCATCCAAGTGGTGCTTCTGATATACCATAGAAAGAATAGTCTTGTGGTTCTCTGTAAACGCAGGTGTAGGGTACTGAGGAAGAGGACTCCAGAATGTTCTATCAACTTTTGATTAGCCTACAGTAACCAGATGTTGCCAGGATAAAATCTCCAACTTCCTTTACACACTTCTCTGGTGAATAACAGAGCAGTCTAATTAGACAGACATGACGTCACATCTTAAATATATAACTTTTCCTCCATTAATTCTTGAATGGCTCCATTACCTTTAAAGTAAATATAAATATTTACATTGTTCCTAATGCAATGAAAATTTGCATCCCCAGGAATTGATTGTACTTTATAATGCATTTTACCTTTATTTTATTGTTAATATTAATAGACTCCATAGAGAAAAAAAATTAGCATCATTGTAAACTGTTTCTGATTATTATATGGTCGTATTTTGGATTTCCAATTCTTCTATTTTGTCCCTATATCTGAAAATTTATAATAACACAGGTTTACATTTCTCTGCTTTCTTAGGTCTTAAGTGATAAGATAGGCTTGCTTTGTGCATAACATGTCTCACTTTATTAAACTGATAAGAACAGATACTCCACTTGATCTTAGCCAAAAGGCCAAGAAGCGGTAATATATCTCACTTTAAAATGATGAGTTGCCCAACCACCTGCTCCAATGAAATGATCCTATAATAAGGCAGACCACATGCAGTATTTTAAAAAACAATGGTTGTTTCTCCTAGCATAAAATTTAACGATATTTTGATCCATCCTGCAGATGAAAAGAAGTTGAAATACATTCCAACATTTCCCTTTCCATTTTACTTGATTTAATAAACCTGTCCAGCGGGTGAGACTAAGAATAGCCTCTTAGAAATATAGATCCATGATATGGGGCAGGAAATAAACTTGGAAGAGATTTTTCCAAGAGACACCAAAAAGCTTCCAACAGTTTGGAGTAAGGCTGATCTAGTCGAAAGTAGAGCACAGAATCTATTGCTTGCTAGCTTGTGACAGTGGGAACATTAGTCTCTTGGTGCCTCAGGTGCTTTATCAACAAAATAGGAATGCTGACTCAATTAGCTTTGTATTGCTGGGGAGCAAATTACCCCAAACTTAACGGCTTAAAACAATGCCCATTTTAGTACATTATCCCGCACATTAGGTGATGAATAAATCTAGATAGATATTATTCCTATTATTATTAACGGTTTACATGGATTTAAGTACTGAATAAAGACGTAAAAATAGAATTAATCAGTCACAGTGATTAAGCATGATTCACGTAATCAGAGATGTGATGTGAGATTTATTTTCTAAAACAGAAGTCTGGAAACTTTTTCTCTAATGCACCAGATAGTATAATAAATATTTTAAGCTTTGTAGGCCATATGGTCTTTATTGCAACTCCTTAACTCTGCTACAGTGGAAGCATGAAAACAGCCTTAGTAAATACATAAATGAATATGGGTGGCTGTGTTCCAACAAAACTTTATTTACAAAAACAGGCATCAGACCAGATTTGGCCTTAGGACTGTTAGTTGGCCCATTCCTCTCCTAAAATAGGAGCTAAGAGGGAAAAGTCTCCACCAGTTCCTAATGTTATTTGTACTAATAGATTTTTCATTTTCTTTTTTTGGAAAGACTGTCCCATTTTAACATCTTCACTAGATCACCAATTAATTATATGAACAGTATAGGCTTTGTGATTCATGTTTCTATCATAATTAGTCTGGGGGTGGCAGAGGGAAGAATGTTTTTTTTTAAAGGAAAACAGAACATGGGAAGCTTAAAGATGTTGGTTTTGCTCCTTTTTCTGGCCAGAAATATATTACTAAATTTCACCGAGGCATTTTTTTTTCCCACCTAGAAGCTGTAGATAAAAAGTTGTCTTTTATATTTCTTCCTGAAGTGTTGTGACAATGATTCATTGTGACTGTTTGACATCTATTGAAGAACAAAATTAACACACAAAAAAAACAGACCCAAAGCCATGCTTTCATTCAAAATTAGAATCCCTGGTGGCTCCCAGGCTACTTCTCCTCCAATCCTCTTGTTGGTTATGAATCCTGATTGGATGATGTTCAAAATCAAAATTAATAATCCAGTATAGGATCACTTCAGTTACATTATTATCGGTTTATATTAATTTATTGACATATAGCATTTCTTGCTTATGTTTCACTAAAGCTATTTGATTAGGTTTTTCTTTCCCTATTTTTTTCTTAGTAAAAATTTAGCAAAGTCCCAGGCAGAGTGGAGATAATGAAAACTGAAGAGATCATTAAACTTAATTCTGTCAAATGTCTGCAACAGTTAAGTCTGAGTTTAGAACACCGAAAAACTGGGGGTAAATTCCATTATGTTTAAAGATCACTAAATATAGCATATTGGTTTATTCTGAAGGAATATATAACTTCTAGTTGACAGGGTATTAAAATTAGTACTCTCTTACAATTCCTTGTATGTTTAGTTAATTGTAGAAAAAAAGGAATTTTTTTTTCAGAAAATTTGTTTCAATACATATGTTGACTGATACAAACTTGTTAATATGTATTTGCAAACATTTTAATCATAGACACACAGACTTTCGTGTCTTTTATTTATTCTAAAGCTGTTACTCTTACAATAGTTGGTCTAATTAAAATCTTTTCTGTTAACCATATATAAAACAGTCGCACCCTAAGCATCACAGTTTCTCAAAATGGGAAATAGTCCTTTGGTACAAGCACTGAAAAGTCTAGAAAATGATAGCGAGGAATGAAAAATAATGCTAGGAAGGGAGACTTTGAGGCGAAGATCAAAGGTTTTTTTTTTTTTTCAAAAAAACACAAAGCAAGGATATACTGACAATGCCATTATACGGGATCAGGGATGGCGAAAAGAAAGGGAAGATACAGACCTGTTAACAAAACAGCTACATGCATTATTTTTAGGCATGATTTCTCTACTTTTTTTTTTTTTTTTTACTTCTGACAAGCAAATAAAATGCATTACATTCAATTCCCCTAACCTTTAGCTACACATCCAAATACTGCAGACATACTTTGAAAAATGATATGAAGTGTCCCATGCAACCCACCACTTGAAATGACTGTTATTTCCAAATGTTTTCTTTTGTTCTAAGCTAAAAATAATAAAATAATGGGCTGAGCACAGTTTCAAATTGAACTGAACCATCAGGAGACTGTTTCAAATTAAACACGAACCGCTCCAAATGCAGCCAGCATGAAGAGATAAGGGTTCATGCACCTCCGTGAGAGCGTTCACACACAACAAACCCCTTCTTGTTTACATGCCTATTAAGAGTTCCCAGCAGCTGAAATTATTTCACTCAATTTGATTCCATCCTCATTCTCCATGGCTCATTTACCAATTCCAATACAGGCCTATTCATGTTCCTTGGGAGAAAGTGAAGGTGAATATTGTATTTACAAAGGCTAAAGCCAGACAAAAAAGGATTTCAACAATTGCTGCTGAGATTCAGATCCCACAGTTCCCCTTAAGACTATCTTCTCTATCTGGAACTAAGCATCCGAGTTCCTTATTTCAGACTCCCAACGGCCAATGTCAAAATAGGTTGACGATAAAATTTCCAGCGAGGCACAGAGGCCAGATTCCCAGGTCTGAGGTCCTATTTTCAGAAGAGAGGCCTGTGAAGAATAGTAACTGTACTTTCAGTTCTATGACAAGAATATTTAGCTTATTTAGTATTGCTTCCAACTTTTATAACCTAGTTCTTGCTTGCAGAATTTACTGCCTTTAATTGATGAAGCAATGGCTCTACGACAAACCCTAAGTCTCCTTATCTAATAAGTAAATGTAGTTAATCAATAGCTGCTTTTAGCAAAACAATATATGGAGTTAAAAGTCAAGACAGTGTATAAACTTTGGGCTGAGTAGTGCCTAGACGGGAAAACCAGGGAGACTTCTGAGGAACTGGTAATATTTTCTTTCTCGAACAGAGTGCTGACATCACAAGTACACTCTAAGAAAATTTAGCATTCTGGACACCTGGATTTGTGCGTTTTCTGCATTATATTGTACCTTGAGTACTGGGTGTTATACACAACTGATAAATTATTGAACATTACATCTGAACATAAGTATGTACTATATGTTGGCTAACTGAATTTAAATAAAAAAACAAAAAAATAATGGCTCTTTTGACTTATGTCAGAACAGATTATATGATGTGCTGAAGAATAAAATGCGTGACTGCAAGTTATGTAACCTGTAGTTCGCTGCTAACTTGTTATGGTGATAGCAAGCATTCCTGTCTCTGCAAGGAAGTCCTTCCAATGCCATACTTTGACTTTCAGTAGGATATAGGCTTTTGGATTAAGACAGATTGTTTGACAGAAGAATTATTCTTTTATTCTTGTTTTAAGAAATGAGATATAGGATGTTAGAAATGAATCGAGATGTTTTATATATGTCATATATTATAAATATATATTTTATATATTATATATAACATGTTTATGTATAACATATGAACGTATGTAACATTGTATACATGTTACATTTTTTTGAGGAACAAAAACCAAGCTTTTTATTTGTTCATTTTTTGCATTTGAAGTACTCCTCAATGACATCCTTTGCCTGAGACTCTTTGCCATTGTCCTTAACCACCACACTGTGCAACCAACCACTTTACAGGGTTTTCCCTCTCTGTCAATTTTACAGAGGCCTACCCATTCCCCTTGATACTTGTCATAAACCTTGATTACATGGATTTGGTGTTTAGCACAAAGGGCCTCCACCAACTTGACATACACAAGCTCATCACAGTTGGATGCAAGTACACACAGATGGGCTTGGTACTTGTCTTAGGCTTTGGCAGCTTTGCGAATTCCACGTGCTAGGCCACCATGGATGACATACCTATATATCTGTATATCAAGAGAGAGAGAAGAGAGAGAGAGAGAAAGCTTTTATAACTTGGCAAAATCTTTACAGGTAGAAATGTACCTACATATTCTTATCTACTATATTTATTGAAATCATTACTGAGAAGAAACTATAAATTCAAAATGACAAAAGTTCACTATTCTGATGATCCACATAAGTTGGCCTGGAGTTGAGCAAACCAAATAAAAAACAGATAAAATATTGTCAAAATTATTCTCTTTGCCATTGCTATTACCAGAAAGTTTGGTCTTACACAGAAAGAGAGATGAACAGAAGATCAACATTATTAATTCATGAATTAAACCTTAAGTATAACATTCAAATTTTCTCCACGTTCTTATATATTTGATGTGTTGAACATTGTCAGGTGATCAACATATGCAAAAATTTTCAGCAATTGTTTTATGTTAGTTTCCTTTAGATTTCTAACAATTTTACATATGTATTTTTGAGGCAGCATAGCACATGTTTGAAATGTTATAAAGGATATATCTACATTAGGAATTATAATTTTTATCAAAATAAAATTACCCATCTGTCTCAATTAAAGTTGATTGCCTTCAATTTTGCTTAACTCTCACTCATTCAAGATTAATTAGAAATTGAAGTATTAAATAGAGTGGAGGCAGACAATAAGACTGAAGTCATTACTGACCTGGGCCGGCAATGAGAGAGTTGAAGTACACAAGCCCCTTGAAAGGGACTTTCCTCTAAATTTGAAAGAAATATGCCAAAATATACAACTTTCTCCCCAGCAAAAATAGTTCTAGAAATGTAATTATTTTCAAAGAATGTTTAACTTCCAGATAACAAAGTGTAGTCATTTTGTGAATCCTTCATATCCCTATGCTCTACTTAATTTCTCTAACGTTTAAAATTTCTTTTAGGGCAGCCCTGGTGGCTCAGCAGTTTAGTGCCGCCGTCAGCCCAGGGCCCCATCTTGGAGACCCAGGATCCAGTCCCACATCAGGCTCCCTGCACCAAGCCTGCTTCTCCCTCTGCCTGTGTCTCTACCCCCAACCCCTCACTGTCTCTTATGAGTAAATAAAATCTTTAAAAAAAAAAAAGCTTTTAAAGATGGCATAAAATTGTTCAGAATTTATAATTCATTCTTTTCTGAAATATGATAGAAGAAAATTTGTAAAATATACCTTGCAAAATGAAATGATTGCTTGAATTTAAAATTTTAAAAATGTTTTATTACTTAATTTATATACTCAAATGTGGAACATCCAGAATCACTGTGACAAAAATAATGCTGAAAATGTACTTGCTAATTGAATACACTTATGCATTTAACATGAGAATGCATATAATGAAACCATCAAGAAAAGAAATGTGAATGAAAATTGAAATTATAGCTCTAAATTTTCATATGTTTAACTTGGGAAAAAAGGCAATTCATTTTACTCTGACCTTTAACAAAGACTGCTGTTGTACTAAATAAATATTCTACAATGGAATTTTTCTTACAAAATTCTCATTTGTATTGATGGTTAATTTGATATTTTCAATGACAGTATGGCTATGCATCCAATTAAATTTCCAAAATGTATTGAGAAGCTCCTAAGCTACCCAGAAGTTAAAAAAAAAAAAGTTCCAGTGTATCCACCTTATGAATGGAAAAGCATCTCTATGTTTTGCTTCTGTTAGGTAAAATAATGCATGCAGTAATGGCAGTAGGAGGTAACAAATATTTAGTACTACTGAATTAGTGAAACCTCATAAATGATGTCTTTTAAATCACTTGGTAAAGATGGAATGAATTTAATAATAATTTAAGGAAAGCATTGAAGTATTTTAAATATAAAAATACTCAACCTTTATTGGCTGTTCACAAATTGTTAGGTATCTTGTTGGTCATTTTGCATAGATCACAATTGCTCCTCACAATGAACTATGAGTTTGACACTATTATTTTCCCCCATATTCTATGTAAGAAAACTGAGGGTTATAAAGGTGAGGAATTTTACCCATGTTCCCAGAGCTAGTAATTTTTAGTGTCTGCACTTGAACCCAGGCAGTCTGACCTTACAACTTTTGCTTTCGAATCTATTTCAAGATGTATGTAGACTTCATTATGAGATGATCAAGTATTCTTTAAAATATGACTATGTACACACTAAGCAATAGAAATGCTCTAGAACAATTTTGTCTGGCTTTATGATTTTGGTCCAATAAACAATCGTTAAGGAATCAGGAGATGCAGAATTCAGCACCCGTCATATGTAAATTTTGCAAATAAATGTAACAAAATATTTATGTCAGTTTTTTAAAATTATGTACTGAAAAAGAAAAAAATAAATAACCAAAAGTACATAATTTCTGGCTTTTCATTCTGTAGAATGAAAATAAAGACAAACAAGCAAAGGGTAAAAATAAGAGAGAGAAATCAAGAAACAGAGTCTTAACTATAGAGAACACACTGAAGGTTACCAGAGGGAAGGGGGTGAGGGGAATGATGAAACAGGTGATGGGGGTTAAGGAGGGCACTTGTTATGATGAGCACTGTGTGTTGTATGGAAGTGCTGAATCACTAAATTGTATACCTGAAACTGATAAAACACTGTATGTTAACTAACTGGGATTAAAATAAAAGTTAGAAAACTGAAAAAATAAATTAAAAACTTCTTTCTTAGCATGGAAAAACAAGAGAGAATTCATTCTTTAGAATGAAGATATTTTAAAAACTCAAGTAATCCTATGATTCCATGAAAGCCAAATTAAGAATAACATGTGGAAGAAATTCTTTTTTTAGAAAAAAGAAGCTGATTGAAAAGAACTATTTATAAATGTTGCCAAGTATCACCTAATATTTCAGTCAGTGAAAAATCAATGAATTGTAGAGAAAAACAATCAACAAAACTCTTTGCATAATCTTTCAAGCTATTTTAATATGATTAAAAATAATATAATTGAATATAAAATAGCATAATACAATTAACCATTAAAAATTTCATAAATCTTTCAACTATTTTTCCTGATGTCTTCTACATGCACCTTAAGTGGAAACAGAACCAGAAAAAGAAAAATTGAAAGTACAAAAGACAAAAATGACTGGAGATTTCAACCTATTAATGTGGGTTATATTCTTGCTCTATGTTATATGGTAAAATTCATGTATATTTCTGCACTTATTTTTCTGTTCTGAAAAACCTTTCTCAACTAAACCTGACCTACAGTGCAGTCTACTCCCCTAAGTTGAAGATTCTACAATTCTCTTTCAAAGTGTAATGAACCAACAAAATGGTGACAGAAAAATGCTAATAATATAGGTGCAGGTGGGTTGAATTTGATAAAGAATTAAGCATTCACACAGTGATTTTTGTTCCTGTTAAACACTCTCTGACAGTTTTCAAAATTAAAACATTGTGAAAGGGCAAAGCATGCTTTATTTCAAATCTAAGTATAGAAGCCAGACTCCAGCTCATCAGTAACACTTTCCAGATTTTTTAATTGGTATTTTGTTTCAGGGGGAAGAAATTGTGCTGTGTACATTTTTCACTTAGTATCAGCAGTAAAATGGCTGAGGTAACAAATAGGGATTTTTTTGTTCACATACTGGACACAGATGTGCCTGATTTCGTTTAATTAAAAAATAATGACTTACAAATGTAAACATCTTAGAAAAGAAGACTCCTTAACGAGGCCTCATTAACAGATAATCCTAAAAACTCCGTTAATGTTTTACACATTTTATCCTGGCTTTTCATGATATATATAGCACAGTTAAGAACTTTTTCAAATACTCACATGTTTCTTACCTATTTGCAAATTCATAAACTGATGAAAGTAAAATAAATACGGCTTGCTGCCTCTTTCAGAATTTCTAAATATAGAAGATGGTTTGAATTTATCCCCCAGTAAAATAAAGAATAACCATATGTACTGACAGTTTTTCAGGTTGATGAGGCACTCACTTTAATAAGTTACATGAAAATTAATTTGGCACAATGGATTTTTTTTGATGAGATAGTGAGCTCGTGAGAATCAAAGGCTAAAAATTACTAATTTTTAGCAAAATAATGCAACAACAACATAAGATAAATGATGTGGAGATTTTTATATTTATCTGAGACAGCATGCCATGTTAAAACCCAAACCCAAATCTGTATAATTAATGAGAAACACAGAAAATGTTAATATATGTTTCAGAAAATCCCTCACTTTTCCTTTAGGAAGAGTTTGCTTACCTTCTTACACTAAAAAAACAGCATATACATAAAAGAATAATAATACTCAAATGGTATTCTCCTTTGTAAAACTCAAACACTGTTGACTAGATTACACTGTTAGGCTGTGATTAAGAATTGGCAATTACCGAGTAAACTCGAACTGATAAATTAGAATCTCTGTTTTATATACATTTTTACATTAGATGTTGTAAGTTGCAGAGGCTGTGACTCAAAGCAAAACTGTGAATTTACATTTGCCTTTTTTGCATGATGAAGTCTTAGCCTGTTATTCAAAGAGGACATAAAGTGGAAATATATAAGTGGAGTACAAATGGTAAGAAGTGAGCTCTTTCAATGCACTGTTCCTTAAAGAGTGGTACCAATCCAGGTATAAATACCCCTAAATGAGCAGACTATCCCTAAATTACATATATATGTATGTTAGTAGGAACACTAAAATCATATCACGGACTGCATTTGTCTTTGTATCTCCCAAATAGAATAGAATACCAAGGACCTATTTCTCAAGGAACATGTATTTTCAACTCACCCATATTAAAGATGCTCATTTAACTAATTTATAAAATTCATAAAATGGGTTATTTTGAATACTCAGCCTCCATAATGTGAATTATGTGTGATTTTCTAGACCACTACCAAACACAACAAAATGCAGATTGTACACAAGGACACATAATGTGGATCCAGTATCAACTTCTAATTTGTTTTTAAGAAAAAAAAAAAATGGGTGTGGGTGTGGGAAATCTTTCTCTTCTGACCTAGACTATCTTCTTTCATTGTCTTTATTTGTTCTCTCTTGTCTATGCTATTTCTTTTTTTTTTTTTTAAGATTTAATTATTTATTTATGAGAGACACAGAGAGAGAGAGAGAGAGAGAGAGAGAGGCAGAGACATAGGCAGAGGGAGAAGCAGGCTCCCCTTGGGGAGCCAGGTGTAGGACTCAATCCGGGGACTCCCGGATCAAGCCTTGAGCCATCCAGGCATCCCTATGCTATTCCATTTTCTACTCTATTCACAGACTATTTTAATTTGTTAGGGCTCCCAAGACAAAGTACCACAGACTGGGTGGCTTACACAAAAGAAGCTAATTATCTCACAGTTCTAGAGGTGAGAAGCCTGCAAGCAAGATGTTCCCAGGGTTTATTCCTTCTGAGAGCTGTGAGGGAAGGATCTGCTCCAGGCCTCTCTCTGGCTTGTAGACACTGTCTTCGTTCTGTGTCTTTCCACATACTCTTCTATGGGTATCTTTCTGACAGAGTTCTTCCTTTTAAGAGGTTACCAGTCAAATTGGATTAGGACTTACCCTACTGACCTCACCTGCACTTGATTACCACTCTTTAAGGAGTCTTTTTGTTTTTTGTTCTGTTTTGTTTTAAGGGACCTTTTTTTCTTTTTTCAAATAAGGCTGTATCCTGAGGTACCAGTGATTAGGACTTCAACATATACACTTTGAGGATACAAACTTTGAGGATACAGTTCAAACCATGCCATTAGCAGGTCATCTAATACTTGAAGAAAAACTTGTATGTGAGAGGGTCTCTAATGCTGATGCAAAAAATAAATAAATAAATAAACATATCTGCCCACAATTATTTTGTTTATTACAAGTACAAAGTTTTCTGGTAACATTATTTGCTTGTTTATTTACTTATTTTATTATTATTATTTTTTAATGGAGTTCCATCCCTGCTCTTCTTCCATGTTGAGCTCTTTCTCAAACCCAGGCCTCAGCTGTTTTCCAGAAATGGAAAAGTTGTAATAGATCTTCCCACCTCTAGGTACTCTGTTATTTCTTTCTGAGCTGTGCTCTGGGGAAGTAGATGGTGTTTCAGAGGTTGAAGTGTTCATATTGAGTATGACCTGCATCAGATTCCATTACAAAAAGACATCACAGAATTTGTATACCCCATCTCACTATTAAAAATTCTTCCTTGGGATCCCTGGGTGGCGCAGTGGTTTGGCGCTTGCCTTTGGCCCAGGGCGCGATCCTGGAGACCCGGGATCGAAACCCACATCAGGCTCCCGGTGCATGGAGCCTGCTTCTCCCTCTGCCTATGTCTCTGCCTCTCTCTCTCTCTCTCTCTGTGACTATCATAAATAAATAAAAATTAAAAAAAAATTTAAAAATTCTTCCTTATTTATATTGCTTGGTGATATATTGTGTTCATGCCAATATTAATATTACAGCAACATAAAACAAAAGTACTGTCTCATCAAATCAACATCAGCCAGCTAAGAATTAATAGTATATAATATACCATGTAGATCATATACTATCAGTTCAGAAAATAGCCATTAATTTTATAAATGCATTTGTCAAGGACTTAAAATTTTTCAAATAATTTCTAAATTCATATCAATATGATTAACATTAATGACAAAAATTGGATTTTCTTTGAAATAAAATGTGCTGGTTTTGTCTTTCCTCTCCACTTCTTGCATTCTATTTGTAGAGTTGATATTATAATCTGTGTTGTTTTTGTGTTATAAGTATATTCAAAAACATTTTTTGATTTTGCCATGAATATTTTTTGGTTTTCACCAGCTTATAATCCATCTTTTCCCTCAAGTGACAATCTCCTGCTCTGTTTGAAGAACAACCTCTCCTACTTTCATTGAATATTGTTTCAGATAGTCTTACCTATTCATGTGGCTCTAAGGCTGTGGTCTATTCCATAGTACTTAAGTCAAGAATGAGCACATGGCCCAAGGCAGTTCAATAATAGCTAATTCTAGAATTTTTTTTCCTGGAATTTTTAGGGAAAAAAACTTTTTATGCTAAGAATACTGCCTTATAGGATGAGAAGCTTTGAGGTAATGGTAGCCAACTATAAGGAGAAAGCCTGTCTGAAAATCAAGCTAATATAACAGAAGCAGACTGGGGAACATAACTATAGGGTGACTGAATTTTCAAAATAACTTTAGGGTACATAGATTCAACTCTATCTGAAATTTGTCTTATCATTGGAATTTTCACTTAAATGAACCAATAAATTTACCTATTTTTTTTTTTTTTTACCCTTAATGGATTCAGTATTTAATGTAGAGGTCACATTATACTCTTTTTTAAAAAGTTTTTTATTTTTAAATCTGTTTTCCAGAGACTTTGAATGTATATTTGGGTAACCTTTTCAGGAGTGCTACTGGATTTTATTATTGTTATTATTGTTTTTCTCTGGCATTTCTTAACTGAGCTTGTTATCTTTATTTGATGAAAATCTTAGATAAGAATTTATTTCTAGGATATGGCAATTTAGTAGTTAAACATGTAAAACAAACATATGAACTTACATTTGAATGAGTAAAACATAATTAAATAAGTAGAGCAACTGACTGCTAGTAGTAAGACTTCACACGAAGGCAATAATATAAGGCAGTACTCTGGGAAGTGACTGAGGGGCTACTTTATATTTGAAAGTCATAAGAATACTCTGGAGAGATGACAGATCTGAAGGAGGAAGTGGCCATGACAAGATCCAGGCAAGAAGTTTCTCACGTCAAAGCAAGAGCTAGTGCAAAGGTGCTAGGCCAGAAGTGTAAAGGGGAAGAAAGACACCAGTATATTTGAAGTTTACAATGTACACTCATGAGATAGATTGCTCAAAGTTAGGAGCTAGGCTTTTATTCTTTAAGCTATATGATAAGTCATCTGCATGTTTTTGGGGGCAATCTAATCCAAAAAGATCTTACCCTATGGAAAATATTAAAAGAGTAGCAAGAAGAGAAACAGGGAGACCAGATGACAGGTTATTGAATCTATACTTTATCCTTCTTTCCTTCTGTCCTCCTGGCCTTTCATTTTTCTTTTGTCCTGTCCAACATTTTTAGAGATCAAAGTAAAAAGTCTCAAGAAAGAAAATCCTATCAAACAAAAACAAAAGCTTTGGAGAACAGGTACCTCACTTTTTCATTTCTCTATAGCTAAGGCCTAGCATGGTACCTGGTGTATAACTGATGTGGACTGAATAATTTTTAAACTCTGAAGTCAAGTTAAATGAGTCATCAAGGATGAGTTAAGTCAAGTACACAATTTTTACAATTTTAGAGTTTATCATAATTTCCCCATATATTATTTATTAGAAAAACAATGAGGAAAAATATGTAAATGCTTTCTACCCTGACTTGCCCCTGATCATAACAACAATAGAAAATATCTTTTCTTTAGCCTCACCCCTAATCACTGCAGATATTCCAGCTCATATAATAACCCTTCAAAGCCTAAGGGTGAGAAATCTGATGACTAGGCCTTAGCATCATCTTATAGCATTGCTGAAGTCTAGGGATTTCCTCTTTCCAATGACGGTAACACCAACTGTGCTCCTAACATCTTTTGAGAAAGAACTGTTAGGATGAGCTCCCAGCCCAGGACCGAGACTTGAATTCATGGATAGCCTGGGTCACTACTACACCATACTGAGAGCCACATTTTTTCTGCTTACATTTGTGTAGTTTTCTGAACCTAATTTTTATGACTCAAACATCTTCCATATTATCTTTGCTAAATTCTTTCTCAATAGATTGCTTGGTTTTCCCCTAATCCTCCAGTCATATCTGATTTATAATATTCAAAATTCCTATGTCAAGTTCCATTCTACTTTATGTAAGCTCCATCTCAGTTTTTTCTACTACTTGTTGCGTTCTACATCCAACTACTATGACTGTTTTCCTCTTATTTTCCCTAGTTTGAACAGCATTTTCCTCTCATCTAATGGTATATATACCTTTGACTGGATATAAAAATGTTAAGATTTTCACCAACAAATGAAAACATGGCCAATTAACCTCAGTAGTCAAAGAAAAAAATTAGCCTTATGTATGCTATGAAGAATAATAATACACTAAAATTTTGTTGATCTTTATCCATTATAACATCCTTGAAACATTTAAAAATTTTTAAAATCCTTGAAACATTTTCAAAAATATTTTTCTCCTTTGAAACCTTAAATAACTAAAGTTGATTACTCTATTTTTCATCAAGAAATATTTCCATGGAGACAGATAAAAAAGTATCACAGTTATCATTACTTTTCTTGTCTTAATTGGAAAATAAATGTGAGGTTGTGGTCATATATTTTACAACCTCTTCTCCTCTTCTGTTCTGAAATTTTCTTGGATACAGTTAAAAGAAAATGGCAACATATGGTCCATTAGTTTAAATGAGGTGGGGGAAGAACAGGATGGATTATTAATGATAATAATTTATGCTTCCCTTTGTATCTATATGCTGCTGTCTTGATGAAAATTTGGCAGGCCTCACAGTCAAGTGAAGTTTAAGGTTAAAGGTTGAAAAATGACAAAAGGATTTTGGGGGCAAAAGGGAAGCAAAAAAAAAAAAAGTCTGCATTGGATTTTTATAGATGTCCTAGCTGTACTTCTGCAATACAATTCATCTGCTGGCAAGTAACATTTCTTGTATGACTGTACAAATACTGAACTAAAATTACTTTTTAGAATTTCATTACCTTATTGTAATTCAATGATCTCCCCATGTTTTAGTTATTTAAGATGAAAACCTGGTATTTTTTTCGGAGTACTTGGAAGTAAATAGTCTTTAGCTATTGAGGGGACATTTACAGGTAATTGCTGGTCTAGGCATGTCCCTCTTGAACAACAATTCTTAAAAACAATGACCAACTGGATGTTCGCAGACTGCTTCGCAGAACAGAAATTCCAGGGTCATTATATTTTCACATACATAAACTATATGAATTAATCTGTTCCTTCTGTGAATTCTCAGCCTTATCATTTTCCTCAAAATTTTGATCCCTATGGAAAGTTCTGAAAATCTATAGTTAAGTCATCACACTTATTTTTAATGTTGTTTCCCGACACAGTATACTCCAACATCAATCCTTTACAAATATTGTTGTACAAAATATCACCTTTAAAGAATAGGGGCTTTCAAATGTGTGTTATTTTAGTAGAAGAATTCTTGTTTCCCTAATGATAAAATAAAATATTACAAACAAACCTCTATGCAGGTTGTACATAAGGTGGGAGCAGAAAATTAATAACTCCACTAGATGTTACCTGCTCTCTCCAATTCTCAGCCAGCTCTCTGCAATATCCCTGAGGCATTTCCTACAACCTCGGGAACTCATTCTGAAATCTGCTGTTTCATGAAGTATGAGAATGCAGCCATCCTTTAGAGAATAACTATTCTCAACAATTCACTGAAAAAAAAATCACTAGATTTTATTGGGAGACTTTGTTGTTGTTGTTTTCTGTTAAAAAACAAAACAAAACAAAACAAACCTGTGCTGTAAATGAAAATATATGGACACGTTTGTCAGTGCAAATAATAATAATAATAATAATAATAATAATAATAAAACTTGGCCAATAACATGGACTGTGTTCAGGAAGCCTGAACAATAGTGTATCTGTTTACAAAACTATGGAAACTTCCTATTTATGTACAGTAAAATAAACTATATGTATTACATATAGCCAGAAAACAAATGTATTCTTTAGAAGTGCTGGTGGCACAGCTGAGCATTTTCTCCATTAGAACTCTGAATTCCTCTTTCCCAGCCTTGTTTTTAGGAAAAGCCAAACATATTAAAGTGGATTTAAGAATGCCTAGTCACTAGATCAATGACCTATCCAGAGTCAATTAATAATTTAAACAGCACAGTATACAGCTCTTAAAACATATAAAACTGCTTAAATTGTAAAAATAGACTTACTAAGACTTACTAACAAGTTTATAAAAATAAAGTAAAATAAATGGTTCATAGCTCCTTCTGTCTTTTAACAAGTTCCTTATCCCATGTAATAATTCCTTCCTTCATCAACTTGAAAATGTACTGCAGCTGGATGCTAACTTATAGAATGAAGACAATATACATACCAAAGCATTTGGTAACAAAAGGAGACATAAAATGTAGAATATTATAAACTATTTTTAATAACTTAGATCTGGAAAATAAGAAGCAATTATAATTCACTACACCTATGCATTAATTCTAATGTAATAACAAAATTGTCAGTGAGTCTATGTAACATTACAAATTTAAAATGAGGGGCAGCCCGGGTGGCTCAGTGGTTTAGTGCTGCCTTCAGCCCAGGGCCTGATCCATGAGATCCAGGATCGAGTCCCATGTCGGGCTCCCTGCATGGAGCCTGCTTCTCCCTCTGCCTGTGTCTCTGCCCGCCCCCCCACTCTCTCCGTCTCTAATTAATAAATAAATAAAATATTAAAAAAAACAAATTTAAAATGAAGTGAGAATTGAGACTATACAGCAACTCAGTTTCCTTCAAAATATTCACCCTGGTTTTCTTTGGTATTATGAACAGAAATACTGGTTAGAGTTACATTTTCTGAGTTACATTTTCTGTATGATTACCCTCATTTTTACAAATATTGACATTTTAAGATGCATTGCAATCAGAAAAGCAAAAATATTATTAAGGTATGGCTTTGCAAGATCATATAATATTTGCAGATGAAAAGGAAAAGAATTTTAAATTCTCATTTTCAGTATCATCTCTCAAAGATAACAGGACACTGATTATACTACAGCTTGAATATGGTTAAAAATTCATTAAAATCTACTGAGATAGGGGATGCCTGTGTGGCTCAGCGATTGAGTACCTGCCTTTGGCCGAGGGTGTGATCCTGGAGTCCTGGGATCGAGTTCCACATCAGGCTCCCTGCAGGGAACCTGCTTCTCTCTCTGCCTGTGTCTCTGCCTCTCTGTGTGTGTGTCTCTCATGAATAAATAAATAAACTTAAAAAAATCTATTGAGATAGTACATGATGTGGAACAAACACCACACTTAGAATCAGAAACTTAGCTTCAAGCTCTAGCACAGCTTACTTACTAGTGGGATTTTGGCAAGACAATGAAGTCCCTGTAAAATGAGAAAGGCAATGTCTCTCCAATCTATCTTAGAGGATTGTGAAGATCAGAATAAAAAGTAGCTTTGGATGTCAATATAATGGCTCTATGGATTGTTAGGGAATTCACAAAATCAAGATGTTATTCACCAATTATTCAAAGTGAAGATTTGAAATACAGTAACTGATAGAGACATACAGTAAGCTATCCTCATTGTAGACCACTTATTTAATATTATACATAACACCTGTAGAGCACTTAACTATGTGCCATATACTATCTTAAGAACTTAATGTTAATCAATTTATCTCCATTTCACAAGTGAGGGAGCTAAGACAGAGACTAAATAAATGACTTGCTAAAAGTTATCCACTAGTAAGTAAGGGAGCGTGCTTTGCAACATGCAAGTTGACTACACTCTATACCCATAGTATCTCAAATCCTCCTTGCATCACTAAAAATGTAACTTTTAAGAGGACACCTAAGAATAAGAAGGAAGTGGTGAGGAGAATTAGGGAAAAATGAGAAACCAGACACAAATATCCTGAGATAAGAAGACATCTCTATACTATTTATGAATATGTAAACTTTGAAAACTTTCCTTAAACTTTTCCCAATTGTTTAAAAATAAAAAAGCAGGTTTTAACTCCAGTTTGTACAGAGCTTGGGAGTCATCACGCTTGTTTGTACAACAACAACAGAAAAGCTAGACAAACTAAGAATTAATGATTTTTCTTGGGCTTATCAAGAAATGAAGTTGTAGGGCAAACTGTCACCCTGGAGCCTGGAGAGGCAGCCTTATCCAGGGAGACAGCCAAGATAGACTCACTTCATATAGAAACCACTAGAGCCATGAACTAGTAGAACACTTAACTGGCAATTCTGATGAATATCTGGAGGTCAAGTGTGGACTAGCTTGAGAGTGAAAAATTCCTGGGAAATGGAGGCTTAGGGAAGATTCACAGTTTCATTGGTTTTGCCTCCAGGAACCCCAACAGGTGAGTATTTAAGAAAGACTCTGTGGCTCTGGTGATGACAAAATAAGAAGATGATTGTGAAATGCCCAAAACTTTCATCATCATAAATTCTCACTCTCCAAAGAAAAGACTTGGCTAGAGCCTTTTCCCAAGTGATAAAAGGGCATCCTCCCACTCTGCCCTCTCTAGTTTTTTGTCTTACCTAAGGGAAAAAGAGAAAGAAAACATAGTTAACGGAGGCTGAGGCTTCAAAGAAATGGATGCAAAATGCTGAAATGAGAGAAAGGTGTATGGGGGTCATTGAAAGATGCTATGCCATTAAAGAAATACTTGTCAAAGGCACAGTCCTGAGATGGGCATTACTAAAACACTAAAGTATAATGAGAAGATTATAGAATGCTCCTCTTCCCCCATCACACTAACAGAGATCCTGGGTTAGAGTGGATTAGAGGTGAAGGAGCTCCAATCATATGATGAAGAATGCTAAGGGAAGCCCAAGGTTGAAAGAGGAGACAAAAACAAAGATACCAGAGACATCTAACATCTCTAGCAAGTGTAACTATAGCAAACATCAAACAGTCTAACTCCCAGCCAGATAACATAAATTCCCACACAAAAAGTCTATTTACCTCAGTTCCTATCATCCAGTTAAATATGTCCGGCTTTAAACAAAAGGATAGTAAGACATGACAAAAAAAAAACAAATAAAAATACAGTCTAAATAATAAAATAAAGCAATCATCAGAAATAGATTCAAAGAATGATGCAGATATTGGAATTATCAAAGAATTGAAAATGACTACATTTAATATATGTTAGGGCTCTAATAAAAAAAGAAGACAACATTAAAGAACCTTCAGTAATATACGTAGAAAGAAGGAAATTCAAATAATTTGTAATTACTAGAAATCTAAAACATTGTAACAGAAATGAAGAATTCTTGTGATAGGCTCACCAGCAGACTTGACATGCCTGAAGGGTCAGTAGCTTGAAGACAGGTCAGTAGAAATTTCCCAACTAAAATACAAAGAGAAGAAAGGATTGGGATAAAAAACAGAACAGACATCCAAATTAGATAATTTCAAAAGACAGAACATATATAGAGTTGAATACCAGAAAAAGATTGGAACAAAAAAAAAATATTGAAAGTAATATAATGAAGGGTTTAACTCAATTTTTTATATTTGATTTCTGACATCTTTTAAGCCTCATGCCTCTGTCTGAGCCTTCTTTCCTATATCTGGAAAAACCTAGGTGCTCCTTTGGGAGCTGTTAAGTTCAAACGATGCACAGGAACTCTCATCCTGGACCTATCTCCTAACCACCATAATTACTCCAAGGAAAACCCTATGCCTATACTCTCAAGGGCATTTTAGCATTTGCTTGGAAGATTCCCTGCTTTTTCTAGAAAGCCTCATTACATGACTAATAAAGTTTTCATATCCTCTTGGGTGTGTTTGTGTGCATGTGTGTGATTATCAGGATCGCAATCCCTGACCAAGATCACAGGATGTGTCCAATTTTGAGTTGGCTCTAATATTGTCATTGGAAATTGGTCACAACAAGTAATAGTGGCTGAAAATTTTCCAAAATTAATGATAAACACCAAATAAAAAGTCTAGGAAGCCTAAATAATACCTAGTGGTACACATACCTAAAAAGCCACACCTAAGCATATCATATTCAAACTTAAGACAAAAAGAAAATCTTGAAAAAAGCCCAAGGGATAAAAATAGCCTACCTATGGAGGAAAAAGGATAAGAATTAGAGTGGTATTCTCATAACTATAGAAGTAGGAAGAGAGTAAAACAAAATATTTAAAGACTTCAAAGAAAATAAACCATCAATCTAAAATTCTATATCCAGCAAAATTATCCTTCAAAATGGAAGAAGAAAAAAATCCTTTTCCCTTCAAATAAAAACTGAAGGAATTCATAATCAGAAGAATGGTCTTGCAAAAAATGCTTTAAAAGATTCTTCAGGGAGAATGAAAATGATATAGAAACTTAAAACAACATAAAGAAATTAAGAACATTAGAGAAGAATAAAAGATGGTAATATAAAATATGTTTTTTATTTTTAACTGATCAAAAGCATAATTATTTGTTTGAAGTAAAAATGGTAACAGTGTATTGGATGACTATACCATATGGATCAATAAAATGAAGAACAGCAATGTCACCAGGGGTAGGAGACAAGAAATGGGAAAACTCTTTCATAAGAAACCTACAATAGCTAGAAGTGGTAAAGGATTATCCAAAAGTTAACTCAGATTAATTTAAAATGTATATTTCAAAGTCTAGGGTCGTCACTAAAAATTCTATAAAAACAAGTTTATTTTATATGCTATGAGAAATAAAAAAATGAAATGGAATGATATTAAATGCTCAATTTAAAAAGCAGGAAAATAGCGAGAAGAGGAAAAATGAAGTACAAAGGCAATGAATAGAAAACAGTTACAACCATGGTAGATAGTAATGTAAATATATCAATAATCATTTTAAATGTGAATGTTCTGGCATAATCAACAAAATAAACATCTGGGACTTCATTGAACTAAACAGTTCCTACACAGAAATAGAAACATCAACAAAGTGAAAAGACAACACACAAAATGGGGGAAAAAGTTGCAAACCTGACAAAAGTTAATATCCAAAATATACAAAGAACTTATACAACCCAACAGAAAAAAAAGGTAATACAACTGAAAAATAGGCAAAGTATTTAAAGAGATATTTTTCCAGAGAAGATATATAAATGGCCAAAAGGTACATAGAAACATGCTCCATATCACTGGTCATTAGGGAAATGCAAATTACTACTACAATGAGATATCACCTCACACCTGTTAGAATAACCATCATCAAAAAGACAAGTGTTAACAAAGGCTGGTATGAATGTGGAGAAAAGGGAACCCTGGGCACTGCTGCAATTATGGAGAACAGTATGGATGATATTCAAAAAATTAAAAACAGACCTGCCATATGATCCAGCAATTCTACTTCTGGAAATAAATCCAAAGGAAACAAAAACACTAACTCAAAAAGATACCAGCTCCCCTTTTGTTCACAGCAGTGTTATTTACAATAGTCCAGGCACTGAAACAACCTAAGCATCCATAGATGGATGAATTGATAAAGAAGATGTGGTATACAATGGAGTATTATTTAGCCAAAAAAAATAAGGAAACCCTGCCATTTACAACAACATGAATGGACCTTAAAGGCATTACGCTAAATGAAATAAACCAGACAGAGAAGGACAAATAATGTATGATCTCACTTATATGTGGAATCTAAAACAAAACAAAACCAAAACACGCAAACTCATAGAAAAAAAAAAAAGATCAGTTTTGTGGTAACTAGAGGTGGAGGGTTGGGGGAGGGGGAACTGGAGGAAGGTGGTTAAAGATACAAACTTTCAGTTACAAAATAAATAAGTTTTGCCAAGTATGTTCTCATACCACAAAGGAAAATACATCACAATCTTATAAAATATTTCTTCCAATTTTTGGACCATCCCAATTTTACAAATATCATTCTTTTAAACTAAAATATGTTTCCCTGTGGATTCCCTCTATCTTTGGTTCCCTCAGCCTTTTAGAGCTGTAAACAGTAAGTCTAAATCTTCACTAAATGGCAGCCCTCCAGGTATTTCAATACATGCCTTCTTCAGAATCAGTTTTATCAACAAGAAATGTGCCCGGTTCCTTTGATCATTATGTATAATCTCGTCTGTAAACTCTTCAACCTCTTGGTTGCTCTGCATACATTTTAAAATGTGTTCACACTCCCTTAAAATATTATAAATATTTAGCACATTTGATGGAGATTTCCTGCTAAGACAGCAATTGAAGCTATCAGTCTACAACTCTCCTAATGAATAACAGAAATAACTCAAAAGTATAGGCTTATATTGTCCAAAGAGATTATTTTGGATAAATTTAAACTGAATAAAACTAGATGGTGTCTCAGAAGTTGTATGAAAATCTCATGCTAAAGCCAAAGGAAAACATGTTCAGTACTTTATTTATCCAATTGGGCATCAATTTTTTTTACTTATCACATGAAGGTTTTTTTAAGGGTTGTGTTTTTAAATTGCTGTTGTTGTTGTTTTAAGTAGGCTCCATGCTCAGCACGGAGCTCAACGTAGGCCTAGAACGCACAACCCTGAAATGAAGACCTGAGCTAAGATCAAGAGTCAGGCACTTAAATGAGCCACCCAGGCACCCGCCCCTCTAATGTTTTCATAAAATTTCAAGGTTCCATTTAAATATGAGGTACACAGTAGGTTATCAGAATTTAATGCATAAAAGGGAACTATTTGTTTATGGTATATCAATGTAGATTCATCAATTGTAACAAATGTTTCTTCTGGTAAGGGATGTTCATAATGGGGGGTGGGGGCTTTGCATGTATAGGCAGGAGGTAGATGGGAAATCTCTGTACCTTCTGTTGAATCTTGCTGTGAACCTAAAACTGCTCTAGAAGATAATCATAAATCTTAAAAAGAAGTAGGAAAAAACCCCTGAACTACACTAAGAACTCAGGTTTTAATAACACATACATTGTTTGAACATTTTTATTAAATTAGTAGACAATAGCAAACAAAATCTGGGGGGAAAATTTTTTTTTCCTGATGATTATTCCTTCTTGTACTGGGTCAGTCTAGTCAATATGGCCTCATTACGTATGCATACATACGTGTACACTCCGTTTTTCTGTTCAGAGAAATGTAAAGCACAGAAATGTGTCTAGCTGTACTTTGTAAACACAGATTTGATGACAAAGAAGTTTTTGGCTGCTTGTCCAAATCATTTTGAAATTCCAAGCACATAAGATTTTTGCTGGTAATTTAATCATAATATCTTCAGAGAAATTTCCAGTTACTTTGTAGTTATTGAAAATTTCATGCAGATAAAATTCTTAAGATAACTTGAAAAAATTAACTTGTGGATGGAAATGGAATGTATTTTGCAGAACTGCAGATGAAAAAACAAAACCTAAGAACTTATGGGTGTTATATTTTATTTTAAGATACACATTTTCCCTTTCAAGGTCATATTTATCTGGATCATAAAGTAGAATTATAGAATTTTAAGAAAGCCAAATTTAAATTAACAAAATAATCCAAATTTTTAGGCCATCTAGTAATCACCAATATCTGTGTGCAAAACTAACCATTTCTCTGAAATATATCTAGGTGCCAGAGAGACCAAAACAGAAGTTTCAGTGGTATAATTGAGTATTATGTGTTCTAGGAAATTTAACCAGAGTTAATATAGAATATCTGCGAGTACACTTAAATTTCATTTAGAGTATAAAAATATTTTTACAATTGTTTTGTTTATCCTAACCAAATATTTTTCAGCCCTTTAGCCTGAAAAAAAAAAGTTTGAAAGAAATAATTTACATGAGAATGCTATATTAAAAAAGACTTAAACCAGAATACTCAGGGGCATAATTACTTTGAGCCCATTTATCTCTCACCACACTAACATCCATCATCTTCTCTTTAAGGTCCAAGGATGGATTCACATGTGGGAAACTTCCCCTTGTTGTCTGTCCCTTGCATTCAAGTGATAAACAGCAAGCTCAACCCCAAGGCACAGCAAGAACTTCTCTGAACCAGAATGCTACATCAGATTCCTGAAAAACTCACTGCTTCTATTTGTTGTGAGGTAGTAATATGTTTGTTTCTTCACGCCACACAAAAGTTTCTCCTCATTCCTTACCTACCATGAACAGTGCAGATTCCACACTTTGCAGATTTCACATGATAGATCTAACATTTTTGGTAGAATATTCTAGATCTCTATGAACAAACATCCATTGTGACTTGGACACTGAGTTAGGCAGCAGATATTTAATGAGTTAATATTAGGTATTTAGAAACAACTGAATCCCTCATATCTGGCACACTTGAAATCAGTCAATGGTAAGTAAGATCATTGTAAATGGAAGTTAAATCTGGAAATCATAAAAATAGTGATGTAGTCATAACTTAAACATTTAACTTACAACATAGCAATTTTAACTTGATTTGCTTATTCTTTACTGTAGGAAGAAAGCCATTTCCTTTAGAATAGGTTTACAATTTGCAGGTTTCATAAATTTTCTTGAATCAATTATATGCAAAATGTACCAATTTGAGTTTCTTTAAGGAGAAACTAGAATTTATAAAAAGAAATGCAAAGCAATTTGAATGCAATTTGAGTGCTTCATAATTCCTTTCCTCTACAATTTTTCTATATTTTCAGGTACACACTTAAGTTTGCAACTACCCCATATTTAATCTTTCAAATCATGTCATTTAGTCTTCATAGAAGTAATTTTTTTTGTTTGATTTCATCTTTCAATGACTTATACAATAGTCAATTACATTTCATTAATACAACAGATGCAACTGATACAAAGAGGTTTGGTTTTTTTTTGAAGATTTTATTTATTCGTGAGAGACAAAGAGAAAGAGAGGCAGAGACACAGTGAGAGGGAGAAGCAGGCTCCATGCAGGGAGCCTGACGTGGGACTCGATCCAACGTCGTCTCCAGGATCACACCCCGGGCCGAAGCCGGTGATAAACCGCTGAGCCACCTGGGCTGCCCTGATACAAAGAGTTTTGAGAAGACACTATTGACGCATACTCAGCATACAATGAAAGTAATAGGAGCAGAAATGGGGAGGTTTCAATGCACTATAGGCTCTAATCAATATGTTTACAGAGAAAATGGAGAGCTTCAGTTAATCTAGCAGTTGGTTAAAGGTAAGCTATATAAGCCAATTTCTATGGTGTTGAGTTTAATAAGTTCTTTATAGATTTTGGAAACTAGCCCTTTATCTGATATGTCATTTGCAAATATCTTCTCCCATTCTGTAGGTTGTCTTTTAGTTTTGTTGACTGTATCCTTTGCTGTGCAAAAGCTTCTTATCTTGATGAAGTCCCAATAGTTCATTTTTGCTTTTGTTTCTTTTGCCTTTGTGGATGTATCTTGCAAGAAGTTACTGTGGCCGAGTTCAAAGAGGGTTTGCCTGTGTTCTCTTCTATGATTTTGATGGACTCTTGTCTCACATTTAGATCTCTCATCCATATTAAACTCAACACCAAAGAAGCAAACAATCCAATCATGAAATGGGCAAAAGACATGAAGAGAAATCTCACAGAGGAAGACACAGACATGGCCAACATGCACATGAGAAAATGCTCTGCATCACTTGCCATCAGGGAAATACAAATCAAAACCACAATGAGATACCACCTTACACCAGTGAGAATGGGGAAAATTAACAAGGCAGGAAACAACAAATGTTGGAGAGGATGCGGAGAAAAGGGAACACTCTTACACTGTTGGTGGGAATGTGAACTGGTGCAGCCACTCTGGAAAACTGTGTGGAGGTTCCTCAAAGAGTTAAAAATAGACCTGCCCTACGACCCAGCAATTGCGCTGTTGGGGATTTACCCCAAAGATTCAGATGCAATGAAACGTCGGGACACCTGCACCCCGATGTTTCTATCAGCAATGGCCACAATAGCCAAACTGTGGAAGGAGCCTCGGTGTCCATCGAAAGATGAATGGATAAAGAAGATGTGGTTTATGTATACAATGGAATATTACTCAGCAATTAGAAACGACAAATACCCACCATTTGCTTCTACGTGGATGGAACTGGAGGGTATTATGCTGAGTGAAATAAGTCAATCGGAGAAGGACAAACAGTGTATGTTCTCATTCATTTGGGGAATATAAATAATAGTGAAAGGGAATATAAAGGAAGGGAAAAGAAATGTTGGGAAATATCACGAAGGGAGACAGAACATAAAGACTCCTAACTCGGGGAAAGGAACTAAGGGTGGTGGAAGGGGAGGAGGGCGGGTGTTGGAGGGGAATGGGTGACGGGCACTGAGGTGGACACTTGACGGGATGAGCACTGGGTGTTTTTCTGTATGTTGGTAAATTGAACACCAATAAAAATTAATTAAAAAAATAAATTAAGCTAGAAATTAATAATAAAGAGGGAAATAAAGATAAATTAAAAGTTAAAAAAAATAAGCCAATTTCTATTGCACTTATCAAAGTCATCAGTTAATGTAAAGATGTGAAAAGGGCTTAAATTGTTTATAATATGATCAGATCTCCTACAGTAGAATCTGATGCACTTTTCAACCTCTGGACTGAAATAAATATTATTTGAGCTCTGAATTAAAGGAAAGGTAGTGTGAACTGTAGCGGAAAGAAAACTAGAATAGAAAATGAAAGGAAAAAATTAAATCCCATATCCATTCTTTCCAACTTTGGGAATAATATGCTAAAGCTTTTTAATCTTCCAAGTATTGTCCATACATATTTTTTAAAATATTATTATCCCACTATCTTGTCTGCTACTTAAATATCCTAGCTCAAAATAGTAAATGGCTGACTTAAAAATATTTATTATGTCAATATAGCTAAAAATTTGAAATATGGTATCATCTATGTTTGAAAATTATTCCATGCTAGATAAAATATTTTAAAAAGATTTTGTTTATTTTTTCATGAGAGACACACACACAGAGAGAGAGAGAGAGAGAGAGGCAGAGACATAGGCAGAGGGGGAAGTAGGCTCCATGCAGGGAGCCCGATGTGGGACTCTATCCCAGGACCCCCAGATCATGCCCTGAGCTGAAGGCAGATGCTCATGCTCAACTGCTAAGCCATCCAGGCGTCCCATAGTAGATAAAATTTTAAAACCAATTCTAAAACATATTTAATACAAATATTGTGAAAAATATTTTAATGGATATTGTTATCCATTAAATCAAATAATAAATAAGCAAAACCCAGTAAGCCATACACCTGTCCAAGGGTCTGACATTTGGATATTTGGAATTTACAATTGGATTAACCATTCTATATTTCGGTCATAACATATGCATTGTTTCTTTGCCAATGCTGGATTTATGCTCATTCACCAGGAGGAATATTCACTCCCATTGCATTATGTGTTGGTAAACTCTAAGGCACAAAAATCAAGTTAACAGCACTTCCACTGTAAGTCTTTTTATCACATATCTGTACATCAGATTTCAAAAACCCAAGGACCCATGTTGAAATTGGCTAATAACCAAAACACTCACTGTCAAATTAACTGTTCCCATCTGAGGTGATAAATGGAGAGTTCATAACTGCAAACCATGGCATATGAAAAATAACTCATTGACATCTGTTCTTAACATCTGGCTTTTTAATCGATGCACCAAAGCGAACGGGATGTAATTCTATTTTCCTTCTCAAAAATTGGCCTTTGTGAACATTTTCATCTGAATTATGGCCACATAGGTCTACAAAACAAAACAACAACAACAAAAAGATTTAGTGTTGTATTAACAAAGTCCAAGCACTCAGCTCCATGAACGGTTTACCTCTGTCCTTTAGTTAGCAATTATATGTATGTATGAATACTACCAGAATCATCATGAGGCAGTGTTAATACAAGTCCTCTTCCCAGGAAAAACAAAACAAATGCTACACAGTTTCTACTCTTACCAAGCTTCTCAGGAGAAACACTGTCTCAGTAATTAAAGAAAAAGAAGAAGAAGAAGAAAGAAAGAAAGAAAGAAAGAAAGAAAGAAAGAAAGAAAGAAAGAAAGAAAGAAAGAAAGAAAGGATTTTACACACAGTATTAAGAAATACGTTACACATATACATACTTTACACATAGAAATACACATAGAAATACATAGTTTCTCGAAGAGTTCCATATTGAAAGAGAGCTTTAAACTAATTATGTATTTGTTTCCAAAAAAAAAACCACTAAGAAATGACTTATCCATAAGGTTTTTCAAACTCACTTAATATAAAATAGACACAAAATACAAATAAATGTATATTGGTTGTCTTCACCACAATATGTACTATAAATACAACAAAATTATATACAGACATATGAAAATAAAAGCAAGTTAAAGAAAGTGCTGAAAATGATTATACTGGTGACTACCATGCATGAGCCAGGCAAACACTCAGAGTATGGAGACAATGCCTAAAGAACTCAAAACTACACTTGGTTTATACGGTTCACTAATAATGTGACTAAGTCATCGTGAAAAATATATGTAACAGAGAGGTTTAATGAATCAAATTGCCCCAAGTTTGCAAAATGATACACGTATCCTTGTGAACAGACTACAGAACATTCAAACCATAACTTTTAGGTTTATAAGTATGACTGAGTGGTCAAAGTGACTAAGTGCTTGGGGTCTTTACTAGTCTTATTTAGTTTTATTTTACCAGTCTAATTCACTAGTTCCATTTTAGAGATACTAATATAAGTTAAATCAAGTTATTCATTTAAAAACTTGTAGAACACAAAACTTGCCAGAGCCCATGCAAATACTTAAGAATATAATAAGTGACTATGCAAGGCACTCTATCTGATAAGAGTTAAGCAAACTAATAATTGCTTATAGTATGATGACTGACAGTAATAGGAAGTACTTTGTCCTAAATGAAGGAGGACCTAATTCAGACTAAGAGGTTAGAGAAGTCTTCCCACAGGAACTGATTTATAAGCTGAAAATGGAAAAATACATAACAATTAGGCAAAGAATGGACTGGTGTGCATTTTGGGTAGAAGGAACAGTGTGCAAGAAGCCACAGGGATGAGAAAGAGAACAGCTAGGAAGGAAGAAATGAAAAGTGTAGTATGACAGAAGAAGAGCTAGTAGAAGAAGCAGGAGGATATAAAATAAAGCTAGAAAATTAAGCAGGATGTAGAAGATATGTAAGACTCTGTGCACTATGTTAAGAATTTTAAGCTTTATACAAAGAGAAAATGAAAGATTTTAGCAGGAAACTGATAAGATAAAATGAGTGGTTCAGAATGCTGACTATGGCTAATATATGGCAAGAGAATTGGAGAAGGGAAAAAACCTGGAAATGATTATGATCTTTGAGAATCACAATACTTTAGTAACACTTTTATTACTTCATATATGTGCTACAAGTCACTCATCTGGAATGAAACTAAGTTTGGCAAACTGTTACATCGGTTTGTTTTGCATATATCACTGATTTTTTTTTTTGAGGAAAATGATTAGTATACAGAAAAAGTTATTTATTTATTTATTTATTTATTTATTTATTTAAATCAAGTTAAGCAGGCTCCATGCTGACCGTGGAGCCTAATTTGGGGCTCAAACTCCAGACCCTGAGACCAAGACCAGAGCAGAGATCAAGAGTCAGACGCATGTGAGTGACTGAGCCACCCGGGTGATCCCTTTGTAAAGATTATTTTAACCATAAGCTTCATTTTGCCTTCTGAGAAATTTATCTCAAGACTTTTGTATCAATTAGCTATTATTGATTAACAAGCCACTCTAAAACTCAGTGATATAAGGCAATGATAATTTACTTGTTGCTCACATTCTTCTACTGGGCTTATGGGGCTAACACATGCATATCTTCTCATTTAACAGCAGGTGTGCAAGATTGCAGCAATCTCAATCAAAAAAGCATGCTTCTAGACTCTGCTTGTATCATACCCATTAGCATACCATTGGTCAAATGGTGTGACCGAACTCAGAGTGGAGGAATAGAAAAGAATGTTAACCCAGATTGAAGAGACTCTATAAAGTTACTAGGTAAAAAGCATACAAATAGGAAACATAAGAATGAAGAATAGAGGTTAATGATACAATTCACTAAAATTTAACACCAGGAAAAGTTGCTTGCCTTGTTTATATTATGAATGTATTTACTATAACTATTTTATTTTCCTTGATTTGGCCACTAGAAGAAGCTGAAGTCTATTTTTGCAGCCATCATCAGTAATTGTTTGATCATATTATAATCATTGGTCCCTAGCATAATATATGGTATACAGATGATACTTGTGTATTTTTAACGCTGTTAAAATAAGTTTTTGTACTTAATCAAGCTAAATGTAAGCTAAAAAATATTTAAAAGTCCATATCACCGCTGAAGTAAAGGAGTAATTTAAATAAATGCAAAAGAATAATATTAATTTTACTATCAAACTTTAAAAAATAATAAAAAATAATAATTTTGAGAATGAAATGAGAAGGTTTATAAAACATTTAACAGAAAGGCTGGCACGTAATCAATAATAGGGAAATGTTAGTCAACTTTATTATTTGGGTCCTTACTACTCTTTTCTTCATACAGTACAATGTTAGAGTTAGAAAGAAACTCAGTCAACTGAATCCTACCTAATGCAAAACAAATTATTTCTCCCTATGATTTTTACTCATGGCTGCATAGAGCAACAGGTAACAAATATATAATCGGGTATAGAGAAATTAACTTTTTAATTTACTTTATAATTAGCTTATTGATTACTCTTCATACTCATATGCTATTACTTTGGTTATAAAAATAGAAGAGCATAGGAGTACCTGGGTGGCTCAGTTGGTTAAGCATCTGCTCTTGGCTCAGGTCATGATCTCAGGGTCCTGGGATCAAGCCCTGCATCAGGCTCTCTACTCAGCAGCAAGTCTGCTTCTCCCTTTCCCTTTGTGATCTCTCTGACTCTCATTCTCTCTCAAGTACATAAATAAAATATTTTAAAAAATAGAAAAAGCACAATATCATGAATATACACTTTTTATTTGAAAACAATACAATCAACAAGACAATTTTATTTTTTTAAGATATTATTTATTTATTCATGAAAGATACAGAGAGCGAGAGGCAGAGACAGCCAGAGGGAGAAGCAGGGTCCCTGCAGGGAACCCAATGTGGGACTTGATCCCAGGACCCCGCGATCACAACTTGAGCCAAATCAGACAATTAACCACCGAGCCACCCAAGTGTCTCAAGACAATTTTAGTATGTATTTATTTTATTATTTATTATCAAAAGAAGAAAATAGGAAAGAAAATAGTATTGAAAACTATGAGTAAAGAAAGGAATGTCTATAGAGTGTGAAGATAACTATTTTGTACCTTTGCTAGCATTTAATTCAATATACAATGATAGATATTTTATATAGTTTTCTTTCTCATCACCTTTTCTGATTTGGCTATAATGAAAAGAAAATCATATTTTGTTACAATTTTAAAGAAAACCTTTATTTTGAAAAACTATTTTTGAATTAAATTCTTTAATATTAGTAACTGATACCCAAACCCATGAATAGAATTAGATAGGCATCTTCCCAAAAATGGACTTTTGCCAGGACTTCTGTGCCCTCAAATACTGATGGAGGCTTAATTTGGATTGAGACTAAACAATAAGTAGTCTCTTCATTGTGCACATTTTTGGTGCAGTAGATTAGCACTTACAATGAAAAGCTTAAATTTTACATTAATTTTTATTAAAATATAAGTATAAATAATTTATAACCCACAAGTAATGATGAACCAAATAAATAAATAAATAAATAAATAAATAAATAAATAAATAAGATATGCTAAGGAGTAATTTAAAGGAAACAGAATCTTAAGCTCACTGGATGCTTCTCCAGCCACATTCCCATGCACAAGCACTCCTCCACATTTACGCATGATGTGTTCTTGAGATAGTGCATTGAGAGAATGGAAGAAAGCCAAGCAATAGACTTACATGAAATAAGTGATCTTGTTACCAGAATAATAAATTTGGGGCACAATTTTTAATAATATATTTATACTACCTCCTAATGACCTAAATTTTGTTACTTTCTTTTACAGTCTTTCAGTTCAGTGCTCATCTGAACAAAGCTAAGTATTCACCAAACAGTTATGCTAAAGTAGGAAATTGCTGAGTCTGAGAGTCAAAACCATTTCATAATGTTCAGCCTACTTCATATCCATTTTTTTCTTTAGTCAATGTTTTGTTCTACTTCCTACCTAATACTAAAACTCTTAACAGTTCATACTAACAGTTATCAGAACTTAAACCTCTATGACTACCTCATTTTTATGTAAACTAATAATAGAATTATATAATTTGTTACGTAAATATGTAGGTTCTCTAGACAAAGGGAGTGAAATCATTGCTTCTAAGCAATTGGCTAGAAGGCATCACATCAGGCAATTTTTTAAAAATTTTTTTATTTATTTATGATAGTCACACACACACAGAGAGAGAGAGAGAGAGAGAGAGAGAGGCAGAGACACAGGCAGAGGGAGAAGGAGGCTCCATGCACCGGGAGCCCGACGTGGGACTCGATCCTGGGTCTCCAGGATCGTGCCCTGGGGCAAAGGCAGGCACTAAACCGCTGCGCCACCCAGGGATCCCCATCAGGCAATTTTTAAAAACATTCCTTCATTAGCTGATGTAAAAAGGGTGAGCCTGGTATAGGGAAAAAAACCTTTAGGTTTAGGACTTAATAATGCATAGGTACTATAGTAACAATCTATATATGACTTTATTTTTAAGAGAGCATGTTATTTCACACTCACACTCATTTTCCCAGACTGCGGGACTCAGTTTCTGGCTTGGACCATGCATAATTGATCACATAGTAGTGAGGAGTTTTTTTGGCTTTAGAAGGCCTCAGGCTGCCTCAGATCTAGGTATTTGGAAGTGGCCAAGCTTTTATGCCAAAATGTCTCAGCCTTCTGTCTATTTTTAGCAGAATGTGTGAACATTTTGGTCCCTCCTGCTTCAGGTATCAAACTTTTAACAAGGTGTTTCGTAGGGTGTTGTCCCACAAGCACTTTCACACGCTGCTCCAGGAAATGGAAGTAAAATCAATATTATTGAAAGCCATTTGACAATTTTTATTAACAATCTTGGGGCACCTGGATGGCTCAGTGGTTGAGCATCTGCCTTTACCTCAGGTCACGATCCCCAGGACCTGGATCGAGTCCTGCATCAGGTTCCCCACAGGGAGTCGGCTTCTCCCTCTATGTCTCTGCCCCTGTTGTCTCTCATGAATAAATAATTAAAATCTTGAGAAAACAAACAATAATCTTAAACATTTTATTGCATTTTGACTTAAATACACTCACTTGTAAGATTTTATCAAGTGGTGGGGGAGATATATTTTATATTATATAAGATATTATGGGTTTAGTTCCAGACTATCACAATAAAGTGAATATCAGAAAAAAGTGAGTCAAATGAATTTTTTTGGTTTCCCAGTGCACATAAAAGTTATGTTTACTTACACTGTGGTCTACTAAGTGTCCAATAGCATTATGTCTAAAAAATAAATGTATGTGTCTTTTTGTTTGCTTGTTTCAAGTTTTAATTTAAATTCTGTTTAGTTAATATATAGTATAATATTAGTTTCAGGAGTAGAATTTAGTGATTTATCACTTACATACAATACCCAGTACTCATCACAAGTGCCCTTCTTAATACCCATCACCCATTTAGCCCATAGAGTAATGCTTAGTTTGTTCTCTATAGTTAAGAGTCTCTTATGGTTTGCTCTCTCTGATTTTATTTCCTTCCCCTATGTTCATCTGTTTTGTTTCTTAAATTCCACATATGAATTTAATCACATGATATTTTCTTTCTCTGACAGACTTATTTTGCTTAGCATAATACACTCTAGTTCTAACCACATCGTTCTGAAAGGCAAGATTTCATTCTTTTGGATGGCTGAGTAATATTCCATTACACACACACACACACACACACACACACATATCTCTCACACCCTTTTCTTTATCCATTCATCAGTTGATGGACATTTATTTGGGCTTTTTCCATAAATTGCTATTGTTAATAATGCTATGAATATCAGAGCACATGTGCCCCTTTGAACCAGTATTTTTGTATCCTTTTGGTAGATACCTAGTAGTGCATTTCCTAGATCATAGAGGGTAGTTCTATTTTTAACTTTTTGAGGAACCTCCATACTGTTTACCACAGTGGCTGCACCAGTTTGCATTCCCACCAGCAGTGTAAGAGGATTCCCCTTTCTCTGCATCCTCACCAACATCTGTTGTTTCCTATGTTGTTAATTTTAGCCATTCTGACAGGTGTGAGGTGGTATCTCATGTGATTTTGAGTTGTATTTCCATGATGATAAGTGATGTTGAGCATCTTTTCATTCGTCCATTGGCCGCTTGTATGTTGTCTTTGAAAAAATATCTATTCATGTTTTCTGCCCATTTTTTATTGGATTATTTGTTTTTTGCTGTTGAGTTTGAGAAGTCCTTTATCAGATAAGTCATTTGCAAATATCTTCTCCCATTCCATAGGTTGTCTTTTAGTTTTATTGATTGTTTCCTTCACTGTGCAGAAGCTTTGTATCTTGATGAAGTCCCAATAGTTCATTTTTGCTTTTGTTTCCTTTGCCTCTGGAGACATGACTAGTAAGAAGTTGTTCTAGGCTATTCAAAGAAAACTATAGAATACTTATGAAAGAAAACAAAGATGACACAAAGAAATGGAAAAATATTCCATTTTAATCCTTCTAATCAGGGATTAGAACAAATATTGCTACCCAAAGCAATTTATACATTTAATGCAATCCCTATCAAATTACCACCAGCATTTTTCACTGAGCTAGAACAAACAATCTTAAAATTTGCATGGATGAACCAAAGACCTCAAATAGCCTAAGCAGTCTGGAGAAAGAAAATCAAAGCTGGAGACATCACTATTCTGGACTTCAAGCTATATTACAAAGCTGTAGTTATCAAGACAGTATGGTGCTGGCACAAAAACAGACACATACATCAATGGAACAGATTAGAAAGCCCAGAAATTGATACACAACAATGTGGTCAACTGATCTTTGACAACGCAAGAAAATATATCCAATGAAAAGAGACAGTCTTTTCAACATAGTGTTGGGAAAACTAGACAGCAACATGCAGAAGAATGAAATTGGATACAATACACAAAAATTTAAAATGGATGAAGACCTAAAGTGAGACAGAAAACCATCATAATCCTAGAGGAGAACATAGATTAAAAAAATGTCTATCTTTACTGAAAAATATTTCTAACCATCATATGAATCTTAGGCAAGTCATAATCTCTACTGGTGGAAGGTTTTGCCTTGATGTTAATGATCAGGGTGGAGGTTGCTGAAGGCTGGATGTCCGTAGCAATTTCTCAAAATGAGATGATAATGAAGTTTACTGCATCTATTGACTCTTCCATTCATGAATGATTTCTCTGTACCATGTGATTCTGTTTGATAGTATTTTACCTACAGTAGAACTTTCCAAATTGGAGTCAATCCTCTCAAACCCTGTTGCCGTTTTATCAACTAAGTTTATGTAATAGTTTAAATCCTTTGTTGTCATTTCAACAATCTTCACAATATCTTTACTATGTGTAGATTTATCTCAAGAAACCACTTTCTTTGCTCATTTCTAAGAAACAACTACTCATCCATTTAAGATTTACCATGAGATTGCAGCAATTCAGTCACATCTTCAAACTCCACTTATGATTCCAGTTCTCTTGCTGTTTCTACCATATTTGCAGTTACTTCCTCTACTGAGGTCTTAAACCTCTCAAAGTCATCTATAAGGGTTGGAATCAACTTTTTGGTTGGAATAAACTTTTTCCAAATTACTGTGACTGTTGATATTTTTACCTCTTTGCATGAATCAAAAATGTTCTTGCTGGCTTCTAGAATGATGAATCCTTTCCAAAAGGTTTTCAACCTAATTTGCCCAGATCCATCAGAGGAATTACTATCTATGACAGTATATTTTGATTTTTCTTCAATAATAAGACTTGAAAGTCAAAATTGCTACTTGAACCATGAGCTGCAGAATGTATATTGAGTTAGCAGGCATGAAAACAACAATCTCATGGTCCACTAAATTATCTTCAAAATGCAATAAAGTGAAGTGTAATAAAATAAGGTATGTCCCTATATGCAAAGATTTCCTCCCAACAATGCTTGTCAAACAATATTCGTATTAAGAAGAAAGTAAAAAATTAACTACATCTCTCAAAATAAAGAAAAGGTTAAAATTAATCAACCAAACACATGTACTGGCATATTATGCACACAATAAAAGTGTAAAATTATAAAACTCAGAAAAAAAGTATATATTATAAATATAAAATAAGGAATAACCTCAACTACAGCGATATGAAGGAAAACATGTTGGCAGTAAATTACTTTAATATATTTCTTTTTTTTTCTTTTTAAGATTTTATTTATTCATGAGAGAGAGAGGCAGTGACACAGGCAGAGGGAGAAGCAGGCCCCTTGCGGGGAGCCCCATGTGGGACTCGATCCCAGGTCTCCACGATCACGCCCTGGGCTGAAGGCGGCGCTAAACCGCTGAGCCATCCGGCTGCCCAGTAAATTACTTTAAAAGATTATAAAAGATCCATCCAGTACGTCAGTATGCTTGATGGTTTACTTAAACCTTAAACCTTAAACCAATCAATCTTTGTGATTGCCTATTTTACAAAGATATACAAACAGGGACAAATGTGACCAGAGATCCAGCCATACCTTACTACTTTTTCTCCCAATTCCCGCCTTCAGAAGTAGAGGACAAAAGGGTTACCTTGTTATTCACTGGTTTATCTTGCCCACGGAGGATACATCTGAAGGTGGATAGTTGAGCTCCATTGGCTTATGTGCCCCTTAGGCTCATCTATTAGGTGACAAGCAGATGTGCATTAATAATAGCACATCTGCTGTATCTTGCTCAGAATGAAAAATTAGGGACACTCAGAACTGAATTACTCTCGCAGTCAGCACTGACAGACCAGGGCAAAGTTACTATTTATCCCCAGTACCACGACACTTGGCTAAATCATCTTGATTTCTGCTTTCTTTCCAAGGAAATATAGTTGCAGAAATAATTTCAAGAAATCCCTCAGGTAATCGATGTTTTAACATTATAAATAGATAATAGACTCTAAAAAATTAAATGTCTACTCAACCACGACCTCATCTGTCAGACTTTCAGAAAGTTTCAAGGACACATTTTGGAATGTATAGGGCTGCTCTGCCTTCCACACTTTGGACTCTGTGCTTTCTTTTTTCTTGATTAATTCCAGTAGTAGAATGTCTCTGCATATAGCCCCATCCATTTGGTTTCTCCCCAAGACCGACGGCTCCTGTGGGCTCCAGCTCTAACTCCCATTTACATCCTCCAAAAGGACATTTACACGTATATGGTTGCCTCTTAACCTCAGGGATAAAATGTACACACATATGAATTACTTGTTTTTAAAGAAGCTGATTTAAAAGTGTTTTAATGAACATTTTAAAACTATGTTATACAACCCAACAAGCTGATTATATTTTCCTCCATGCAAAATGTCGTTAATAGAATCAATTAAAAATGACTTACAAACAGATAAAGGTATAAGCACCCCCGTACAGACTTCCCTTTGTTCCGTCGCTATCATATGTACTCTGTATTCCAGCCATCTTGCACATGTATGCTCTTCTTCACAGTGAGAATTGGATAAAAGGGTGTGGATGAGTCAGTGTAAATCCATTACAATTATTGGAAAAACAACTAAAGACACATGGCTAACTGATGCTGGGTCAATAAAATCTTCTCCATATGTGCTGGGTATCCCACTTTAAACTTGATTTTTTGCTTTAGTAAAAACACAAGTCATATTCATTTTAGGGCTCACATTTATTAAATTACTAGGGAAACTTTGGTGGTAATACTACAAATATCCAATGTTTAGTTAAAGATTGCAAAGGCAAAGTTTCATAATTACATTAAAGGTGGAAAGGTAATATTATTCAGAAAGTTGTATGAGTGCCTTTTTATATATAAAGTAAATTAAAAATGACATCTTTGACTTTAACAGAGAAGGAGGTTTTATTCCATATGAAAATTCACCATAAAATACATTAAAAATAGTCATTATAAATTTCATGTTCTGGTAAACCTATATAACTAACTTAACATTAAAGGACATCATCATGGAAATGAATGACTGATGATCTTTTTTTGATTGCATAAAACTTTAGTAGTTTGAAGCATGTTTGATCTCTTATACTAGTAAACTTAACAAGACCTTGAAACTTCAAAGATTAACTTTACAGGGGAAAAAACATGAAATAAAAGGAAAAATGAAATATATAAAGTATTTCAAGGCTGCAAAGAGTTATGGATTTTTGTTCTTGGGAAGGACAAACTACATAATATAACAGATGTTGCATTTCAAAATAAGACAATATTGATTCTGTTTCAGCATATGTCTAAAGTCACAAGTACTGATGAATATCTCAAATCCCCTAACTACCAAGAATATAAATAAAAGGAATCAGGAGTAATTAACTTAAGTCCCTGCATAATTTTCTTTTAAATCATATAATTGTGGTTAATGTGCTTATTTGCATACTTAAAATCAAGTTGAGGGTTAAAACCCCTGAGAATAACTTCTGTATTTTAGAAACACACTGAAAATATCCAAGCTCTTATATATAATAATAAATTATGTACTTTTAATCATTTTTTATTCCATTATCTTGTATTATGTATAGCATGCGCACATGACTTGTAGAATTCAAACATTAATGATGCTGTTTTATGATTGGTGTATTTATAAAAAACAAGTCACAAATTTCATTATATCAATGAAGGAATTAGTTATTCTGAAGAAAACAATTTTAGTATATGTGCTGCCTAAGTGAGCACAGAAAGAGAGGCTGAGACACAGGCAGAGGGAGGAGAAGCAGGCTCCATGCAAGGAGCCCCATGCGGGACTCCATCCCAGCAATCCAGGATCATGCCCTGAGCCAAAGGCAGGCGCTTAACCACTGAGCCACCCAGGTGTCCCACTATTCTGAAGAAAACAGATTAAATAGAAAAATAAATGGGCATGGTAAAAAATACTTATATTTTATCTATAGTCAATAAAAATTACTTCTATATAGTATCTACTATCAAGTTTTATATTATTTAGGTGAATCTATTTACTTTTTTTCTTTCTGCTTTCTTTATTACTTCACACAAACATATTCAGTGCAAGCTCCATGAAACTATGCAAATACTTTGCTTTCCACTGTGCTTGTTTTAAACTATAGCCTATGAACCTAAAAATAGGGACAGGAAGTATTAGATATCAGTGATTACCTTCAAAGTTGCAAAAACAGTTAAGATTTTTAAAAGTATACATATAAAATATTCACAAATGTTGACATTTAGAAAATGTCTAATCTTCAGTTTTACAGTAATAGGCACTTTGTAGACTTAATTTTATAGATGAATTATTTTTCTATTTAGATATAATGTGACATCACTTATAATCAAGAATATTATAGTTGATTAAGAAAGAGGATATCAATATAAAGAATAAATAAGTATTATCTAAATATCTGACAAATAAGGACATCAATATTGTTTCAAATAATTTGAAGAATTAAAAATATTTATTCTTTCACTCAATGAATATATATTTCTGCTGTTAACTAAATATATGAATGATTATAATCAAACTACCTTTACTGTTAACTGCTAAGAAATCTCATAGTAGACCACTTCGGAATTATAGCATTAAATATAATCAAGTTATAAATATATAAAGAGTACAGAGTATGCTACAAGAAGACAAATTTCATGTCACCAAAATATTTTAGAGTGAACCCCTTTAAGGAAATAGGTGCTTAACTGTAGAATCTTTGAAAATAAACATTTTACATAAAATGAAATTTCTTCAAGGTCAAGTGCACTTATTAGTATTGCCACCATTCTCTATCCACAAATTATATTATTTAATATGTGATTTAAGTTCATTCTTTAAAATACCCTTGAAATTTAGAAACTTTCCTACTTCCACATTTTAATGTTGGTGAAATTTCACAAGAAATTCTCATCAATAAAAATTAGTAAATTGAAAGAAATTTGCAACACCGGGAAATGTAGAGAATGTCTGCAGATCTTCCAGAGAAAATAAAACTAACAAGACTTGGAAATACCAGCACTAAAATGAAGAAAACCTGGTTTTGTCTTGAGCAAAATGAAAGTGTACTAATTGCTAAGAAAATGAAATTGATTTTCTCTGAATTTCTCACTTTCTATGCCTTGTTAACTTTTTAAATTAAAACAACAAGGTATCAATATAGCAAAGAAAAATTGCTAGAAAATAATTACTCAGAAGCCTATCACCCCAATAAAGCTTTGACCTCTTAAATATGCCAAATTTCCATTGTTCAAATTCATCCCATGCCTAAACTTTTTTCATTTCTCATATAAATATTACTTCCCAAACATAGTATCTGTTTTCATAAAGGAAAAATGAGGGAGTTTTACTTCTTTATGGATTATTTTTAAAAATTAAGAACCATAATTTACATAAATGTGCTTGTCACTCAATCCTACTATTCTGTTTAAAAATCTATGATTTCAGTCTGGGATGACACACATTTCTTTATGGATTTTTACTTCTTTATGGTTTATTTTTAAAAATTAAGAACCACATTTACATAAATGTGCTTGTCATTCAATCATCTTCTATGATTTCACTCTGGAATGACACACATTTCTTTTCTACACCTGTCTTTTTTGTTCATTTTAATGAGTTAAACAGTTCATTATGGCAATTCTTCCATATTTCCATGGTTGTTTTCCCTGACACTGTGCCCTTAAACTGGACTAACCTACAGTATATTTGCATAACTAGTACCCTCTATAAGAATTAGCCTAAAGTTTTCCTTTTTCCTCTAATTCTTGAAATTACTGTACCAAGTTTACTCGTCTTCAGACAATTTAACTTTGAATTTATTGCTCTTTCTCTCTTTGAAGAACTCTCCTGACATTTTATGTGTCTTAAAATGTCTCATGTGTGTATGATTTGGGAAGTTTGGGGAAGTACTACTAATTTATACTCCACATTTTCTCCTTCTCAGTTGAGTAGGTTCTAATGGCTGGTGGTGAGGACAGTTAAAGCCTGACCAAGCATTAAATTCTTTTTCATGTCATCTTAGGGCTGCCTCGTATGTTCCATTCAATATAGTCTTTCCATCATGGTGTCTTAATGGTGGCCAAACGTCTTAAATGCCATCTAGACTTACAAGGGCTAGTCTAGAAGAAAGCTGCAGGGGCGTCTGGGTGGCTCAGTTGGTTAAACATCTGTCTCTGGATTTTGGCTCAGGTCATGATATCACAGTCATGAGATCCAGCCCCACATTGGGCTCCCTGATTAGTGGGGAGTCTGCTTCTCTCTCTCTCTCTCTCTCTCTCTCTCTCTCTCCTTCTGCCACCCTCCAACCACCCACTCCCCGTTAACACTCATTCTGTTGCTCTCTCTTTCTCTAAAATAGATAAATTAATTAATAAATCTTAAAAAAAAAGAAACCTTTAAAATGTATAAAAAAAGAAAAAAGAAAGCTGCAAATGGTCTTGCTTATGAATTTCCAGAAAGTCATTTCTGTTTTAGCCTATTGATTATATGCCACTAGTGTCATACCAGGTTCAAGGGGAGAGAAATTAGACACTACTGTAGTCCTCTTTACCACAATTATAGACTCTGGCTTACTTTATTGAGCATTCCATCCAGAATATTCCCAAACGACCAGTGCATCTAGATGTAGTATTTAATATTAGGTGTAGTATTTAAAATACATTATTTTATTTATTTTATGATCTTCAATGTTAGGGACTGTTTCATTTTTCTTTACTGTCATAGTGTGTAGGAAAGAGTGGGCATTTCATAAATATGCATTTATTGAATGAACGATACTAAAAGTAGCTGCTTCAGATGCAAAATTGATTTTGAAATTATTCAAAATAAGCAACACCATTAGGTTTGTGTTACACATAAAATGAATTTGAAACTCCTTAACCCTCAAGCTTCTTCTTAATCTGGGCCTTCATGATGTTTCCAGTATCAATTTCCATGATCCCTTGACATCTTTCACTCCTCCATCACTTAGTGATGCCAGTCTAACCACTATCACCCATATATTGATTTTCCCACTTCTGTTATTTTGTTTAACATATACCTGGGGGTCCCTCTTCCTCTTTTCTCTGGTCATCGGGTTCCCTTTTTCTCTTTTCCTTGGTGTTATTTTATTCATATCTTAATCCCAAGCTCAAATAACACCTTTCTGTAAAGCCTTTACCTAACTACTCAGTTAATCTTCGTACTTTTTGTTCCTACATCTCTTGTTGATTGTTATACTTCTGCATTTTTGTTGTTTACTTGGTAACTGCCATGAAGTCATACTTCATTGCAGGTGTAATTCTAAGAAGTATTCACAGGAGGCCCAAAGGATGAACTGACTTGGCTGTGAAATCTGGCAGAAAAGCCAAGCTAATTGAGTTCTGTACCTAACTCAGATTAGCTCTGGCTAAATTCCAAGCTATAATTCCTTTCTAATAAGGCCTGTGCATTGGGATGGGATGCTCCTGAAGTAGAGTGGGTGCAAGTAGAACTAAGACCTGACAGAAGGCTATATGACCACTGGTATATCAAAGACTGTTTCTAATCCAGGGAGCCCCAATCACTTACACTGAGAAGAAATTGTCAGAGTTCCATTTGGAAGACTAAGTCAGATGACCATTATCCTCTATCACCCACTTCCTGGCTTTCCACTATACTTTGCTGTCACTTGGTAGGAAATCCATAACCCTATTAACAGGTATAGCATTATTTACCAATCTTTACTTCCATCTTCTGGAAAACACTCCTATTCACTCACCTAATAATCATACTAGGTACAGTTCTATATGCAGGGAATTTCTCAGTTAATGACAAACAGATTGCCTAATCAATAGCTTATATTTCAATACAGTAGACAGAAAACAAGTAAATACAGCATCAGAAAGTGTTAAGTGCTTTGAACAAAGTAAAACATAGAAAATGATGGAATAAGAAGTACTTTAGAAAGGATAAATTTGAGGGACGCCTGGGTGGCTCAGGGGTTGAGAGCCTGCCTTTGGCTGAGGTGTGATCTTGGGGTCTGGGATCGAGTCCCGCATCAGGCTCCATGTGGGGAGCCTGCTTCTCCCTCTGCCTGTGTCTCTGTCTCTGTCTCTCTCTGTCTCTCATGAATAAATAAATAAAATCCAAAAAAAGAGAAAGGGTAAACATGAAATGAAAATGAAGACATTCATGAAGAGATGAAGAGATGACATTTGAAATGCAATACAGGAAGGGTAGGCCTGCCTAAGGAAATAGCATTCTAGGCAGAGGTAACAGTGGATAACAAAAGGCAAGAGGTAGTAATAAGCTTGGTATGTTCCATGAATACAAGACTGGATATTAGAAAGTTAAAATGTACAGTAATAGATGTAGTCACTCCTTTCAGAGTATAACAAGCATCTTGATTTTAGAAAATGCAATGGATGTCATTACACGGTTAAACAAAAAAAATGACATGATAAAATTCTATTTTTAAAAGAGCATTTTGGCAACTATGTGATAAATGGATCATAGGGAATGGATTATAGAGAAAGCAGAAAAATAAGTGTAGTAATTAAAGTCACAAACATAGCAAAGTCCCTAGCAACAGAACCTCCTGCCCACATCTAATAAATGTAAGCAAATTTTTGAGAAAATAATCAGCTAAGAGTTTTGTTTGAGGCCCAACTAAGAATTCATTCAATTCTGAGTTGTCAAATTTGAGTGACGTTGGCTCTGTATCATTAAGATTTCCTATTACAGTGCAGTCCAGGTGGTAACAATGTCATAGGATTCTATTTATGGTGAACTCTAGCTACTGCATACCACACTGTGTAACAACATGTAACTAGACATTCAAAAATCCTTAAATAACTAAAGAATATTCTCTTCTACAGAAGAATTCACTTCTTCAGTGTTTTAAGGCACAGAATTCTAGGGCCCTACACTAGTGCTTGTCTCTCACTTCAGTAAACACATGGTCTATCTAAATTTTTTTTGAGAAAAATATTTGCTCTTTCTATAGACATGGTACTTACTTAGGCATAAGTAGTATATATCTCCTTCCAAAATATAAAGTATCAGTCCAGGCACATGCCTGTGATTAATGAACCAAACTTCCTGAACTAATTGCATATCATTTATCTGCATCTCCAGCCATAAATCCAACGGACTATACTGTGGTTATGCCTTGGTCTTTTCTTTTAAGTTTGAATCTTCTGTTTCTTACCACTAAAACCTAGGTTACTAAGCTATAATTATCATTGAGAGTTCTTGGCAGTTAGGAATAGAAATTAACTCTGTTCATATCTCAAGCAAAAAAAAATTGAATTTATTGGAAAAATATCAGGGTCTCACAGAAATAATAGGAACCTGGAATATGAGCTTTGGAAAACTCACAAGAACTAAGAGCTTCGAGAAGATGAGGCAGTAAAAAAACATAGCAAAAGTTACACAGATGCAAGAGGCCAGTCCAATACAGTTTTGCTATTGGATAAAATATGACCTCCATCTAACTGCATGACATAGCCTGAGCTTGAGGTCTAGATAGCTGAGCCTACACTACCTGCTCACCCTGGATTCACTGGAATGGAGAGAGAATTTGGCCCCTTTTGCTACCATTGGAAGCATGAGTTACCTCTCCCTAAAGCAGTCTCTAAATGTAGTTTTCCTGAAGTGAGAATAGAATACTAATGGAAAGAACAAAGTGGGAAGATATACAGTCAAAATATAACAAATTCATCTACTATTTTATATGTTAGTTTATTTCAACAGATATTTACTGAACTGTGAACTGGGCGGTGTTCTAATCATAAAGAATAACTCTGAAAAATATGGAATATATATTAGAACAAAGATAGGTAAAAAAAAAAAAGTAGATAGGAGGGTAAGTATTGATGGGACTTTGTAAGCCCATTAGCTCTGGTAAAGACTTTGCATTTTATTCTCAGTGCAATTTTGAGTTTTTAACGAGAGGAATAATATCAATTAACCTCTTTTAAAGACTGCTCTGACTGCCAAGGAGGAGAGAATGTAAGTAGATCAAGAGTGGAAGCTGTAAAATTATTAAGGTTCTTGGCTGCAAGCATCAGAAACAGACTTTGACTAACTTGCATAAGAAAGGAACTGTTTCAAAGAATATCAAGTAATCTACAGAATCATCCAGAAGACTGGGAGATCAGATATGGAATCCAAACACAAACTGAGAAAGGGTGGACAATAGAAAACACAGCCCAAAGAAGATAAAGATAAAATATGGTGAGTTGTTCTCTCAATGCCACTGTCACTGGTTACTCAACAGTGTATGTGCTAAACTCTCAAAATCTCTGCTAGATGCCTGCATGTTGTCATGTACATTTTCCTAATTCTTCCTGCTTCTGCACACCATTCTCTTCAAATTCAAACTTGTGAGTAATATCAAAGGTCAGAGCTTTGTCATATGCCCCTATTCAAACTTCCAGAAGATGAAACAGAAAGAACCTGGCTCTTTTGGTTTCTATAGTGAAAACCACGGAAGTGATTCCAACCAAGTCCCACATGGTAGAGAACTCCCTAAAACCAAGCAAGGCTATTAAGAGGCAGCTTTTCCCTAGATAAATGTCCACAAATGGAAACTAGTATTGGTGTGTCAGTGGGACATGGAGGTGCCTTACACCTGAACTTGGAAGAGAATATAATGGGATGTTTGAGTATATGCATGGAAAGAGATTGTCAAACCACTTCACCACCACTTACTCCTTGTGTAATATGAGCAAGTTACGTGACCTTTCACTTCTAGATTCTTTACCATTTTAAAATTAGGGAGTATAGGAGGACTGTAATAATTATTTCATGAATGTGCTTAGTAGTAATAATATAAGTCTTAGCTATCATTTTTTTTGAGTAGTAGCAGTGAGTGTGGAGAGACATAATGAATGGAATAATAAATATTGGAAAGAGAGTCTATATCAGAAAGAGAGTTGCTAATTGTTTGGTACGAGAGGAAGGGAAGTGGATCATGGATGACTTATAAATTATGGTTTGAACAGGTATGTGGGTTGTAGTGCCATATACTGAGATGAGGCAAATCTCTACTCCATCAGTTTCCTGAGTTTGAAACACCCACCCCAGCATCCCCTTGAACTATTTTGTATAAAATCCTCAGTTCTAGGAATACCCCAACACATTATCCAAACCTTGAGGGCAGTTCTGCACCATCCCCCAAACACAGATAGGATACAAAATTTTTGATTTTATATTTGTTCATCTAACATCTATATCCATCTAGTATCAATATATGTAAGAACAACTATAAAATATTGGAATTTCAAGGACTTTCCAGAGAGTTCTGTGTTTAAATGACTATTATCCAGCTCTTCCCAAGATACAAATGGAATGGGTTTGCTAATATTTGATAGATATAATCTAATAGAGTGTATTTCAAGCTTTGAATTTTTCTGACATTTACCATGTAATAGTCACAGTTTCCATAAATTAGAAGGTGGACATCTTTGGGAGACCATTCCATCTGCTATGTCTTATGCCCATTATGCCATGTCTTCTAAAGAATACTATAAGTAAAACATAATTAGAAAAACCAAAAAAAAATGCGACACCTGGGTGGCTCAGTGGTTGCACATCTACCTTTGGCCCAGGGCGTGATGCTGGGTCCCAGGATCGAGTCCCACATCAAGCTTCCCCGTAGGAGCCTGCTTCTCCCTCCGCCTATGTCTCTGCCTCTCTCTGTGTGTCTCTCATGAATAAATAAATAAAATCTTTAAAAAAAAAAAGAAAAAAGAAAAAAATGCCCTGATAAGATTTCAGAATGTTCTTCTAGTCTCTACAATAATAATAAAGTGCCATATGCAAAGTAATATACTTCTTTGTAGTTTACCTAATTTCATCTTTGTTCAAATGTTTAATTAGGGAGGGGTAAAGTTCTTGGAACTAAAAAGAAACTTTAAAAGTTAATTGAACAAAAACATAATAACAAGAATCAAAATTCATCAGAAGAAATTTTCTTAGTTTGTACCTTAGATAAATATATCACATAGGAAAAAGAAAGAACACCTTTCTTAAAAACTATGCCACCCAGCAGAAGTTTAAAAAATCGTATGTTATCAACAAAAATAGTTGATTGATAGAGAGTTATTTTTTAATCAAATGTATAATCTAAACAGAGACAGAATATTGCAAGTTACTTAAAATTCAGGCTAGAAAAAATATGATCAAAATTTCAGGAAAGCTTCTCTTTTCCTTTCCTTGGCTTTTAAAAGAAGACATTTTTTTTTCCACAATGCATATCTGCCAAATGAAAACAGGAAAAGCAATGGAAATAGCCCAAGCTTTCCCAAGCTTCATGATAGTGAAGAGGACTGATAAAAGTTACTGTAAAAACAAGACCAACCCAGAAAACCAAGACTAAACAGGACTCCCTTTTATTTCTCCAAGTTACATTTTCTTTTCTGATTTAATATCTAATGAAAATTGCATGGAACAAAATTTTGGCATCTATTTATCGCATGAGGACATTTTGTGAAAAACCATATATTAAATGCTTAATTCTTCCACTGAAATAGTGAAGGAAATACTGGACCATCATTAATCATATCAAAGCAGTATATCATTCCAAAACAGAAAAGAATGTTCTTATGAAGGCAATATTAGAGTAGAAGCCAAACTAATTATAATATGCTTTGATGTATAAAACCTGCTGCAGAGGACCTACATGACCTTTGTTGGAGACAATTTCAAATACTAGACTGCACTTTGAGTAAGTGAAAACTATTTTGTGGATTTGTGTGTGTGTGTGTGTGTGTGTGTGTGTAAGAGCATGAGGGAACAGAAAGTTCTAAACAGTCATCTCAATTCATATTCTGTTGCTAAGGAAGGATATCTTTAAGTGACCCCACCATAATATTTCCTACTACCTTTACTCCAGTAAGTGAGCACCAAAATAATAATAATATCCATTCACAAACTTGAAATCGAGAATGAATACGGCAACATATTCATATATGAATAGGATCCATATAGCTGCAGTACCTAGTTCATCATCTTAAGCCAATAAGTAGTCAAAAATATTTGTTGGAGAATAATGTAAGAAAAATTATCCATTAAAAATGACCCAGGGTGTCTCACAGTGAATTTGTCACCTTTGTATTGCAATACAACTATCTGCATCATCACGTTTGTGTGTTTCACATAAATGTACTTGCTGACATCTTAGCTTGGTAGGCCCCTCCCCTAACATTGTATGACTAACTCCTTCTTGTCTTTCAGATAAATAAGCCAACGTCCCAGAAGTGGAGAAAGGCAAATTCAGAGTAACTGGGGAGACTTTATGTGAGGATTATTTGCAAAGATGGAGACTTGGATTAGGAGTTTGCTTCTTTGTTTATTTGACAGAGAGAGAGAAAGAGAGAGAGAGCACAAGCTGGGGGAGTGTCAGAGGAAGAGGGAGACCTATGTGGGACTCAATCCCAGGACCCTGGGATCATGACCTGAGCCGAAGGCAGATGCTTAACTGAGTCACCCAGGCGCCCTAATGAGATTATTGATGGCAAAGGGAAAACAAAAATCGGAGCTAGCAACAAAATGAAACTCACAACCCCTAGGTCTGATAGGGGAAGGGGAAAGTAGCAGCTATTGGAGCCAGAAAGAGGTTAGTTTAGCTACAGCTGTGAGAGGGGATCCCCATCTAAGCTATGGCCACAGGTAGAGGAGCTCAGCTCCACCCAACCTATGAGCCAAACCCTCCATTTCCTCTTAATATCACCTGTTTAAAGGCACTTTTTTGAGCCACTAACCTAAAGTAGTAATCTAACACACTCATGCTTTATCATGTGACACCAGCAGACTTTTGATGTACTCTACACATTAGCAGAAGCATCTTTTTGTTTTAACTGAAATTTCTACACTGCCCTGAAGAAGCATCTAAATATTATAATCATTACTACAGACAGTTTATTTTTCTCACAACAGATAAGACTAAAAACCTTAGGGGTGCCTGGGTAGCTTGGTCCATTAAGCATCTGACTTTGGCTCAGGTCATGATCTCAGGGTCCTGGGATCAAATGCTACATTGAGCTTCCTGTTCAGCGGCGAGTCTGCTTCTCCGTTTCCCTCTACCCTTCACCCCACTCATGCTCTATTTCTCAAATAAATAAATAAAATCTTTAAAAAAAAAACAAACTAAAGTACTTAGACATTGAGAAATCTAACCATGGGCTTTTTTTTTTTTTAAGATTTTATTATTTATTTCTGAGAATACAGAGAGGAGAGAGAGAAGCAGAGACACAGGCAGAGGGAGAAGCAGGCTCCATGCAAGGAGCCTGACGTGGGACTCCATCCCGGGTCTCCAGGATCAGGCCCTGGGCTGAAGGCAGTGCTAAACCGCTTGAGCCCCCCGGGCTGCCCTAACCATGGACTTTTATGTAACTGTTAGGCTTCTGATGCAATGAGGGCCAGGGTGGGCATATGCCCTGAAATAAATGGCTTTTCTCTGTGTTGGTTATTTGGAAGGATATCATGAAGTTATTGCCATAGGCTACTTTAAATGGCCACGGCATTCTCTATCACTGATGGAATTATCGCCGTCTCCTCAACCCACAGAAATGAGTGAGATTTTGAGGAACTCCCTTCTCCAGAAAGATTCTAATATTCTACCCTGAGAACTACAACCCAGGCCTGCACAAATCAGCTGACACCACATCTATGACTGTAGAGTCATTGAAAACCAGGGAGGGTTCTAGATGACTGTTCTTGCAGGTGGAAATCCTGGGTTTCAATACTGTTCCAGGCCTCCTCTTAAGCAATAGCAATGAGACAATGCCTAAAATGGAGTTCATTAGACGAGGCTGTTCTGGAAACCAGCGGTTGTCTATATAAGCATCAAAGAGAACATGGGAGTTTTCTCCCTCCTACAGATAAATAAGACAATGGACTTAAGTTTTTTTTTTTTTTTAAAGATTTTATTTATTTATTTGAGAGAGAGAGCAGAGGGCACCAGTTGTGGGGGGAAAGAGGAGTGGGGAGGAGACAGAGGGAGAGGCAGACTTCCTGTTGAGCGAGAAGCCTGATGTGGTGCTTGATCCCAGAACCTCGAGATCATGACCTGAGCCAAAGGCAGACACTTAACCCATTGAGCTAGCCAAGCACCCCTGGACTTCAGTTTTTAAGCTAACTCCAAAATCCTGAGGAAATTTGTCATGCGATGTAGGGAAAAAAAAGAAAAACAAAAACAAAAACAAAAAACTGGACTTTCTTCTCAAGAGAATAGATGGGACTTTTGAGAATTGCAGAAATTTGCAGTTCAGATTATAATTAGGAGTCTGAATCATTTTTTTTTTTTTGATGTTTGACTGCTAATAAGCACAGCTTTGAAGTCTTTACACTCCTTCTTCCCCTCATGGCCTACATCTGGCAAGCCGATAAGAAAGCCTGGCTTCTCCCTCCTTTAGCACCTGATTCAAGTCCCCACCCAGAATGGGAACTATTACTCTAGTCCCACCCCTAAACTGCACTGCAATTAAAACCCAAGCCAGGCCCCTCTCTTCATGCTCGCCCCTGAAACCTCAATTATGTAGGAAATAAATCTGTTCATACTTTGCTGGTTATTTATGCCCATGGCCTCATCAACATGAACCAAATTTTGGGTGAGAGTCTCCTCTGCTTTTGCAGTGTGACCATAAAAGAAGAAATCTGCCCTCCTTTTCCATTTCCAACTAGTGAAGAAGTCAGATAGTTACCTAATTTTCTTTTTCCTAATGGGTGTAACCATTTTCTTCCCAATTCCTAATCCATCCTACCTTCTATTCCTTGACAGTTTATCAGACACCTTAAATTCTTGTCAATTACACCCTTGTTCAATTGGAGTCTTGTTCAATTGGAGTCTTACCCTGGGTAGAGTGGTCATTACCAAACTAAACAAAATGAAGTGAGAAAAAATAAAGTCAAAGTGTCCAAAGTCAATGGATTTGCTTCATTATTTAGTTGCATAAATAGTAAGATGTGAAGTTTTACCAGGTAAATTTGTATATACAAATATCTTTCCAGAATTTTCTGCTCCAATTCCACTCATTCTAATTTTTCACCTCTTTTCAAGATGCCTTGAAAAGTTAATAAACTAGAAAGTGCCTAAAACTTTATACTATATGCTCAGTGATATTATGTAACTCACATATTAGTACCAGTTTGGATATGTTAAGCTCGATGTTGAATTGAAAATTAAGAATATTACATTTTGTCAAATAATAGGGTAGCTTATTGTGGTGATTTATACTAGATAATTCTATTCACTAAAAAACTCTCCAGTGTAATTACAATTTAAGTTTCTTGAAGATTCTACTTTCAAAGAAAATGGTAATTGGTAATTTAAAGAAATGATGGGCATCACAGCAACAGATATTTTTTTCTTTTTTTCTTTCAGGGATTTTGTTAAAAATGGATCATAAGTCTACAATATTGGGTAAAGAAAATTAATTAATTGGGCCAATCAATGCATTGGGACATGTGTAAGATGAAAGAATGGTGGTATGATGCAATCCATTTCTTTTAAGTGAAAAGTGGGCTTTTATTTTTAAAGGATGGTTTTGTCAAACAGCAAATACAGTAAGCTACATACAAACTTCCTGGCTTCTCACTTCATCACTCTCTCTGTAATAATCTCTCATTTCAGATTTCTTTTAGGTACGAACATTTCCAGTTCCTTTGGCGCTAACCCATGGCCCTTATCTGACCCAGAAAGCCCTTAAGCACTTAAAACTCAAAGAGAGCATATATTACTATGGTGAGCCAGACCAGCCTAGAGCTAGTAACAGATTGTTAAGATTTAACAAGAAAAAAATAAGGGACCCATTAGAAGATTGAAATGGCTTGGCTGGGAGAGGAGACAAAGGAGGAGATAGAATTCAAAGTCTAAAGAGATTGAAAATACCCATGTTAAAAATCATTTTAACAATCAGTTTCAAAAACAGACCCTATTAAAATGTTTAATAAAGCAAAACACAGAAGCAAAAATAAAAAATCCAAAATCATTAATTTCATATTGTGAAAGTCAAACAGATATAAGATAATTTTACACCATCGGTTAATGCAGAGTCCCCCATATTTAAGCATCTATGTGAAAGTCTGTGCACATATTTCTGAAAAATAATTGGTTGCTCATGTCATGGAATATTTATATAATGTGTAAAATGTTTATGATGAAGATTGCCAATGTCATCTCATTTGACCCTTTTTAGAAATGGAGATGAATCTAGCTTTTGGAGGAATATGAAGAATAAAACTCAAAAACGCTATATCAAAACATTTGTATTCCGTGCTAAATTAAACTACTTGTGTTGTTTTATATCGATTTAACTTTTTCTTATAGATGTTCTTGATCTTTTTCTTAAACTTATTTTTTTAATTTTTATTTATTTATGATAGTCACAGAGAGAGAGAGAGAGAGAGAGAGAGAGAGAGGCAGAGACACAGGCAGAGGGAAAAGCAGGCTCCATGCACCGGGAGCCCGACGTGGGATTCGATCCCGGGACTCCAGGATCACGCCCTGGGCCAAAGGCAGGTGCCAAACCGCTGCACCACCCAGGGTTCCCCCGATGTTCTTGATCTTAACCCACACTGTAAACATACTTCTTGTACTATTTAACTCAACAAATTAAAAAATTTTTAAATGACTATGCTTTAGTAACAGTAACTTCAGAGATGTTGTGAATAATGATGCATCTCTCAGCAGTCTAAACTATGGAGAGCAATTTTCTTACCAAGGTTTAATTTATTAGAGTAAAATTCACCCATTTTCAAGTACAGTTCTGCTAGTTTTGACAAATGCATATAGCAGCCAGTACCAGAATCAAGATACAGAACTGTTCTATCACTCCCCAAACTTTGCTATATGTATAGCGATCTAATAGCCGCTACTTTTTAAAACCCTGATCTATGACAAAAATTCAATATTTTATGTTGTTTAGTTTGGCTCTGATTATATATATAGATTATATATAGATAGATTATTATAGAGGGCACTCAACTATAGAATTATTAGACATAAAATCAAATATAATTATTGAGCAACTCAACCTTTTTTCCTTCAAAATAGGGGACAAGTATATGCATCTCTCTCCCTCCCTTCATTTTAAACTGTCCTCCCCCTAAAAAAATATCCTTCTTTACCACTTCCCAGTATTAATCAGGATGTTCTATTTTTATTTTTGTTTTTCTTTGCTTTATACAGACAGCTCGCCTTCTGATTTGTATTAACAGGAAAGAAAATATCGCCAAAACGACATTACCTCACAAGCAAGAATGTAGCAGTACATTAGTTTTTCAAGATTGGATAAAGCATGTTTAGGTTAAATGTGGACATCAGCAGTTTTAAAATCCAAATCTGGTGCATCTGGCACTCTTTATTGTCTTAGAGGTTTCATCCGTTGGATGCTTAAAATCTGTCTCCTGGCAGCAAAAGTCTCCAGTGAGGTTTTTATGTGATTTGCTAAGAAATGCCTGGTTTCAGAAGTCATTCCTTTCAATCCCCAGGGAAGCATGGCTGCTAGAGTAACTCTGCCCTTGAGCTACCTGCTAGATGACTTTGGAAAATCTTATACAGAAGCAATATTTAAATTAAAAAAGACAGTTTGAAAACCTGTTTTTAATTTGTGCAGAAGAGTTCAAACTCACTCAGTTTTGTTAGCTGATTACTGTTTCTTTCTTTCTTTTTTTTTTTTTTGTTTTGTTTTAGTTATTTTTAAAAGTAAGGGTGGGGAAAGAAAGAGACCCCTTTGGGAAGTAATAAACCATTCCCTTTATTATAATAGTCTTGGGGTGGCTGTAAAGCCTGTCTTCACATCCTCATGCTCCATCAGTGCAAGACGCTACTCGTGAGTTGATGAAGGGTTAACGCAGGGAAGCTTACAGTGGATCAAACACAAAACAGAAGCCACCCAAGGCTCTGCAATGTTGCTCAGGATGCATGAATTTCAAGACTACCATGGAATTGGTCTGGCCATTCTGGTGGTTTGAACCATATCCACGCCCCACACTCATCCGTTTTTACGCAGTGAGTGTATAAAAACTCGAATTATTTACATTGATTCCTTTTAATATATTTGTGTTCTAAGTGCCAACTCATTTTGCAGCAATCCAAGCACAGATCTTCCCACTCTTACACTAGTACCACGTAAAATACAAAATTCAGCTGGTTTTGTTTACTTTGACTTTCTCAGCCCTACCCAGATATTCTTGGACAGAAACTCAGTCATTTTAGCCTCTAGTAAGAGTTTAAAAAGCTTCAAGCATTCTTTACCCTTCCTAGAGTCAAAGTAATAGTCATGGAATACTCTTTTCAGAAACTTTATACCAGCGGTTCTCAAAATTTAGTGTGTGTCAGAAATAACTGGTGAGCTTGTTAAAACACAGATTGTTAGGCCCCATCCCGAGTTTCTGATTCAGATTGTCTAGGGCAGCCCAAGTATCTGCATTTCTACAAATTCTCATGTGATGCTGCTGCTGCTGCTGAGCCAGGGACTGTATTTTAAGAACCATGGGTTTATTTGATGCTTTCTGATAACTGATTATACCAAGCAGTGGAATAAGGAACACCATTGTTTCTTTGTAATTTCTTTTTCCTTTCTCTATATACAGGCCATTCACTATTCCATACAACTGTCTCCTTACAGATTTCTACTTGTTACCTGTACTATTCAGGGATACTACATGTTTATTGATACTCAGGTTTTATCTCCAGGTTTTATATCTCTTCTAATCTCTCTCCTAGATTACAGACCCTTAGAGCCCATAGATATTTTACAGACTCACTTGTAGGTTTGTGTAGACTTGGCCAATGAGACATGATCCTGGAAGATTTTAAAGGCAGACAAGGAAACACCATTCTTTTCTGGTGGACATTGTGGAAAGGCATGCAGGCACTAAAAGATGACAGATGTGTTTTGCCCTCAGTTTAGGGAGTGAGGGGAGTTTTCTCACATATACTCTGATGCTGGGAATAGCCCACTCTATTTGTCGTGGCTTCTTTGTGATCCTAGTACTTTCAAAGGCCTTGACAGCAGCAGTCTTCCTACCTTCTGCTCCCCCAGGATCCCTAAGGTGGATATGCTGTTACTAATTTTATTTAAAACTCATTCCTACTAGGATACCTAGGCGACTGCTACTGTACTGAGCAAAATGAGTGACACTGTAGAAAGTACTATATCTAGGGGAAAGATGCAAGGGTTTGAGAGACAATTCCTGATTTGATTTCTTTATGCCTTCCCACGATAGCAGGGATTATAGAGTAATGAGAAGACTTCACTAGTTCTTCTCTCCCCAAAAGAAAGGTCAGACTTATCTTTGTAAACACAATAGACTCTTGAAAAACTGTTTAGATTACTTCAGAATTGAAGGTTGATATTGCCTGAGTATTTTGGAAACTAAAAGCTACATTTATGGGCAGCCCGGGTGGCTCAGTGGTTTAGCGCCGCCTTCAGCCCAGGGCGTGATCCTGGAGACCCGGGATCCAGTCCCACGTGGGGCTCCCTGCATGGGGCCTTCTTCTCCCTCTGCCTGTGTCTCTGCCTCTGTCTCTCTCTGTGTCTCTCATGAATAAATAAATAAAGTCTTTTAAGAAAAAAAGCTACATTTACTATTCTTGTGTATATGAAATGTACCTTTTCAAGTTATTGAGAAAAAAAGAAACATACGTTTGTGGTATACCAATACTCTCAGTTGAAAATTTAAAAAAAGAAAAAAGAAAAAACCAAGACCTTTCTTTAGTTAAACTGGCTGGGGAAATACTCAATATTCTTTCTCATCTTAGCGTTTCCTCACACATCAGCATACCAAAATCTCTGAAAATCTTTTCAATACCTATGCTAGAGCATTGACTCAACTTAGATCCTCAGAGAATTCTTCGTTCATATAATACTAACATTCCGCAGACATGTTGTTCAATAAAGCCCCCTGTGGAAAATTTTAGCTCTTAAAAAAAAAAAAAAAACAGGTCTTAACTAGTGTTAGGGAGATTGGAGCAATAAAGGCAGGTCCCTAGTCTAATCCAAAGGAAGTCTGAAGACATATTGAGATTCTTAATAAGTAAGATGTGATAATTATGTGAAAACTATCAGAGCTCAGTTCTATTTATTAATACATTCTAATGAGTAATAGGGAGAAGTTTTATTAAAAAAATCTTTAGAATTTTAGCATCTATCTCTTCCTGTTGCTCTCAGGATAAATTATTAGAGTATCTACAAAAAGCCTCTGTGCCAATTTTGTAATCAAAAGTGTGAGAATGAAACTGAATTCTATTCCACAGTGAAATGGCAAGGAGGGGCTTCAAAGGAAAATAACTCGCATTTTCTATGGAAAGAAAAGTAGGAGTTCAATACTTGAGACAAAATAAGGAAAGAAGAGATATAGCCAAAAAGCAGATTAAAAAGGAAATCCAAGGATTTTATATGAAGGGGGGGTCCGGATATCCCAACAAATCCTCATTATGCCTCCACTTTTAGTGCCATCTGGATTCTCCATGGTTTCACCTCACCCCTTCTTCTTACCAGTATTTTCCCTCCTGGAATTTTACCCCAACTATAATAGCTACTAGTAGTGACTTGGAGCAAAGAGAATATATGATTGTAGGATTTCTATATACAACTCAGAATGATCTTTTAACTCTTTATCTTATATTAAGATGCAGTTTCAACAAAATCTCTCTTAAATGTCAAAACTCGTAATGGAAGTCCTTAACTATTAAGTAAATCTCCTAAGTTTCAATTAAACTCATTTCTCATATTCCATCATTGTTTCATTTTTTTTGTCAAGTTTCCAGAAACCATAAATAAATTGCAAATCAATCTTGCAGACACTTTGCCAACAGTTAAAGTGCAAAACACAACAACCAAAAGAAATACGAAAACATGTCATGAAAGATCTGATTGACATTCCAGGATGAAATAAATGTATAAAGAGAGCCTTTATAAGGCATGAATTTAGGAGTCCAAAACAAAGAGAACTGGGTGGTCTCCAAGTGATTGGATACTAGAAGCAATAGTTATATTATCATTCCTTACAAAGAAGAATCTTCCTTTTGAGATTTGTTCCTCCTTGGAGGCTATAATCAAAAGGCAGGAAAACGTGTTTCTTTTAACAAATGGTTGGTCAGTTCATCTCTACTGAAATTCAGTTAAGTACAAAATTAATATCGTTAAGTTAGAAAAGACAAAATAGTTGTTAGAGGTAATGAAATATTTAGGCAGAAATGTCAAGATCAAACGCATGTTTGTTTATCTACATTACTAACGTTACCTAGTTAATGTCAGTGAGTACTCATTAGACACCTACTAGAAAAACTCTGCATTGCTCAACCCTGAGCAATGTTGTATTTAATTAATTAATTTATTTATTTATTTAATTATTTAAGATTTTATTTATTTATTTATTCATGAGACACACACACACACACACAGAGAAAGAGAGAGAGAGGCAGGGACACAGGCAGAGGGAGAAGCAGGCTCCATGCAGGGAGCCACATATGGGACTCGAACCCAGGTCTCCAGGATCACACCCTGGGCTAAAGGCAGCACTAAACCACTAAGCCACCTGGGCTGCCCTGTTGTTCGTATTTAAACACCCAGCATTTCTCCAAGTATTTAGAACCACCTGATGCTCTTTTGTTTACACTTTCGTATATTTTTCCCCAATGCTGACTACAAAGGACCCTTAAGTTACACAGAAACTGCCCGTGCCACCAAAAATTACATCAAAGAACTCTTTTTGTGCCATATGCCCCAGAATCATCCTATTCCTAGCTCTAAATACTCTGCCCATTGTTATTCTCTCCATCCTTCTGCCATCCATTTAATAAACATAGGCTCAGAACATGTGTCAGATGCTAAATTATTTAATTAATAATAATAGCAATAATTAAAACAGCAATAGTGGGGTGCCTGGGTGGTGCAGTCAATTAAGCATCTGACTCTTGGTTTTGGCTTAAGTGTTGATCTCAAGGTCTTGAGATTAAACTCTGAGTGGGGCTCTGCACTCAGTGTGGAGTCTGCTTAGGATTGTCTCTTCCTCTCCCTACCCCTCCCACTTTTGCGTGCTCTCTCTCTTTCTCTGAAATAGATAAAACTTTTTTAAAAATAGCAATAGTAAAGAGGCTATCCCTGCCTTCATTAAGACAGATAAGTTAAGAAGGCATTATAAAAAGTGTGATAAGTACTTAGTAAAGAGGTATATGTTGGTAGGAAAGTAAATACAGTCAAGGGAATGCTTCCCGAGAAGGTGTTTCCTGGCCTAGTTCTTGAAATAGGTTTTATTTAAAGGAAGAAAGGACAGGGTAAAAGACAACCGGATATTCAGAGAATCTTGAGGAGCCCAGTACAAGTGGAAGGAAAGAAGGGGTGGCTTCTGACACTGCTCCCCCCAGTCTACTGCCAGCACCGCCTCATCCCCATGGAGGAAGTGACCAAACAGAATGTGGAGCCCCACCATCACACTCACCACATCCAACATGGCTTGCCAGTTGCCACTCTAAAGGAATGATGGCCTCAGCCTCACTCCTATGTTCAAAGTCTTGTGTAGGATGTCTCTAGGTAATGTTAAATTTAGCCCTTCAAATCTGAAATCCAGGAAATAAAGAAAGGATTAGGAATCAACGCTACCTTCCTAGTGGACTACACTGCCCAATATGGTATTTGTTAGCTACACCTGGCTACTGAACATTGGACTCTGGCTACTTTGAAATAAGAAATGTCCTAAATGGAAATTATGTGCCAGATTTCAAAGACTTAGTAAATAATGAAGAATATACAGTATTTTGTAAATTGTTCTCATACTGATTATATATTATTAAATATATAACTAATACACAATATATAATCAGTCAATACAAATTACATAGTAATATTTGCATCTATTGGGTTAAATACAGTATCATTAACATTAATTTCACCTTTTTAAAGACTTTTTGAAATGCAGCTACTAGAAAACTTTTAACTGTGTATGTGGCTTACATTATATTTCTATTGGAGAGCACGGACTTAGACCAACTCCAGCATAGTAGGAATGAAGGGTTAAGATAGAAGAGGTACAGAGCATTATGGGTGACTGATGTGGCAAAAAAAAATGATAGCCTTTGATAGTCAAAGGCTATCATTTTAGACATTGACTAGTGGAATCAGGAATTAGAGAAATTAGTAGATTTAACCTTAACAGTGTTCGAGGAGAGTGGACTGTGGGCCTGGTGGTGGAGAACTAGATGCACTTGGTTTATTGAGGAAGGACTCAGGAGTTGAAGTTTTGTTAAGATGTACAAGCTGATCAAACCTCAGGGGTTGGTTGATTGTCAGCGGTGATACAGGCCTTATCTGGAGGATGGACACAGGATTTTTTTTCTCTTCAAATCAAGGTTTCCAATGCTATGATGAAACAAATATATTGCCTTCCTTTCAGATAACCTATGAATAATTTTCTTCAAAAAAGCACATAGTAATTTCTGTACAAGATAAAATCCTGAGTCTGAGTCTAAACCCTAGAGAAACACAAGAGTTTGAAATGATAAAACAGATGTCATTAGCAGTTAAATGTAGTCCAATCTGTATACTAAAGATGAAATTAAGCCTGCCTCAGTAATTTGCATGGTGAATTTTTCTTCTGAGAAAAAAATCCATGGTTAGACCAAACGTATTTAAAAAAAAAAAAAAAGAAATGTGTCACAAATTCATTTATTCTTAATCATAATCAAGAATACAGAAATGTGTGAGTTGTTCTTGCAGATATAATTCAATAATAATATTTCAATAATAATAAAATAAAATAATATCTATTTGACACCTGATTCACCCTGCTACATGAATCTGGTGAAAAAAACAAAGTTGGGAACAATCAAAGTAATTTCCATCAAGACTAGCTATACAAGCAAAGATGGATTAAAAAACAAAATCATGGGCCTCCTGGGTGGCTCATTTGGTAAGCATCTGACTCTTGATTTTGGCTCTGGCCATGATCTCAGGGTCTTGAGAAATTCTCTGGCATTGGGCTCAGCACCAGGTCAGCCTGATATTGAGTCTCTCCTTCTCCCTCTGCCCCTCCCCATGCTCTTGATGGCTCACACACACTCCTTCTAAATAAATAAATAAATAAATAAATAAATAAATAAATAAATAATCTTAAAAAAAATCTCGGAGAGATTAAGATGAGATACATAATCCTTTGGGATTCGGAACAACAGCAATCAGTATGACAACATGGAAGATGCCTCTAGATGAGTGGATGAGTAGAGTGTTGACAAGATTTGAGGAGGGCAGAAGGTTATTCTGAGACTAATAGCCTAAGTCACAAGAAATTTGATTTTGAACAATTCTCTGTCTGTAATGCAGTCACTCTAATTCAGTTGAATCCCCATATCCTGTACAAAGATATATTAGTTCTTTTTGATCTGTTATTTATGATTCTTTTAATTGTTGGATTAATTAGTTTAATTGATTTTCATTATATCTTAATCAGAAAATAAAACCCTAGGGGTGCCTGGGTGACTCAGTCAGTTGAGTCTGCCTTCGGCTCAGGTCGTGATCCCAGGGTCCTGGGATACAGCCCCACATTGGGCTCCCAAATCAGTGGAGAACCTGCTTCTCCTTCTCTCTCTGCTGCTCCCCCCGCTTGTGCTCTTCTCTTTCTCAAATAAATAAAATCTTAAAAAAAGAAAAAATAGAACCCTGGTAGTTTTTGCCTTGTTGTATTTATTGGAATTCTTTTTTGATTATCAATTATAAATATTAAATAAATACATAAATATAAAGCACATCCTACATCTACCAAATGTTCTATGTGATGCATTTTATTCTATCTGTACTTTAATCAATTTCATTATTGATTTTGTTGACGTGATCTGGTGTACTAATACTAATTAATATTAGTATGTTATGCAATATGTTCAATAAATATTTGATAATATATACATATATTTAATATTTAATATATATTAAATTTATATAAATTCTTAATGGTTGTTTAACAATATTTTTGCTATTTTTTTATCCAAGAGATGTAATAATAGTCACCTTAAATTTCAACATATCATAATCAAATGGTTTTCCTTCATTTTAGAGTTTTCTCAATTTAAATTTTAAAATTAATATGAGATCCACCTTTTTATTTGAGTTCAATTTATATATGGTTTTTCTTTTTAGTATTTAAAGTAATTTGAATTTTTGCTGCCTCTTATACTTAGAAGATACGTTCTATTTATTTATTTATTTATTTATTTATTTATTTATTTTATAAATTTATTTTTTATTGGTGTTCAATTTGCCAACATATAGAATAACACCCAGTGCTCATCCCATCAAGTGCCCCTCTCAGTACCTGTCACCCAGTCACCCCACCCCCGCCCACCTCCCCCTCCACCACCCTTAGTTCATTTCCCAGAGTTAGGATTCTCTCATGTTCTGTCTCCCCACTCATTTTTTCTCCTTTCCCGTTCATTCCCTTTCACTATTTTTTATACTCCTCAAATGAATGAGACCATATCATGTTTGTCCTTCTCCAATTGACTTATTTCACTCAGCATAATACCCTCCAGTTCCATCCACGTCGAAGCAAATGGCCAACAAGCACATGAGAAAATGCTCTGCATCACTTGCAATGAGGGAAATACAAATCAAAACCACAATGAGACACCACCTCACAGCAGTGAGAATGGGGAAAATTAACAAGGCAGGAAACCACAAATGTTGGAGAGGATGCGGAGAAAAGGGAACCCTCCTGCACTGTTGGTGGGAATGTGAACTGGTGCAGCCACTCTGGAAAACTGTGTGGAGGTTCCTCAAAGAGTTAAAAATAGACCTGCTCTATGACCCAGCAATTGCACTGCTGGGGATTTATCCCAAAAATACAGATGCAATGAAATGCCAGGACACCTGCACCCCGATGTTTATAGCAGCAATGTCCACAATAGCCAAACTGTGGAAGGAGCCTCGGTTTCCATCGAAAGATGAATGGATAAAGAAGATGTGGTTTATGTATACAATGGAATATTACTCAGCCATTAGAAACGACAAATACCCACCATAATACTACTAGATTTTATTTAAAAAATGATCAAACCTCATTGTCAAATTTACTAAACTTGATGAGTACATCTTTAGCCTAACCCCTCTACTTTATCTACTTGATCTATGTTTTGTGATATTTTATGCTTTCAAGAGCTTTTTATTACTATTTGTAATAAGATTTATTCAATGATACCAATACAAAACTTTAAAAAATATTTTTTCCACTATGATCGGTGTGAAATTATTTAGCCCTTGCTTTCCCCACTTTTCTGTCTCTCCTTTATGGTTTTTGTTTCTTTAACCTTTTAAACATCATTTTTTATTTGTTTATATTTTGTATGATTATACTTTCATTCATCAATGTAATCATCTTTCCTACTAGGGGATAATATTTTTATTAACCAGTGACAGCAAGATTTTTCTAATATAACTTGCTACTTTGTACTTTAATTCTTCTTTGGAATTATATTTTTTTACACTATGATTCCAGAAGTGTTACCTGAATAATATATTTTCTTAAATGTTATAGATATAAAAATTGTTTCTCATATGTGTGTATCTTCATGGAAAGGCATATAATGAGTTTCCTTTTCTACTTTAAAATTATATTGTCAGATATTGCTCCATTGTCTTTATAATTTATTATTAAAGATATCATTTTATAACTTTCATAAATAATAGGCTTTTTTACCTGAATTCTTGTAGAATTAATTATTTGTAGTAAAAGTAATTTTCTAGGACCTCTGTTAAAAACATCTTCATTCACTTTATTTGCATGTAAATATTGACTCTTCTAAATCTTCCATCTCATGTTTTATTTTTCAAGTTCAGTAACTGTCCTTCTAACTACACTCTATTTTTTTTATGCATTTGTCCTGTATTTTGGGAAATTATTACTATTTGTAGACTGAAAATCTGTGGCCTGCTTTCAAGGCCTGCTTTCTCCTTGTTTCTCTGATTTATATAAACTGAATTCTTGGAGTGCTTTCCCACATCTATTCTCCTTAACTGGTTTCGTTTTCTGTAGTGTCAAATCTGCCCTTGACCACTCTGGTAGAGCTTTAATCCTGTGCATTCATTTTTTATGTCATTGTTCTCCGTTGTTAGCCACACATATTTTCCTCTCAACTCAAACCATTCTTATTGTTGTACCTAATGTCTTTCTATGGACAAACTTGTTCTAAAAACTTATTGGGGGATCCCTGGGTGGCGCAGCGGTTTGGCGCCTGCCTTTGGCCCAGGGCGCGATCCTGGAGACCCGGGATCGAATCCCATGTCGGGCTCCCGGTGCATGGAGCCTGCTTCTCCCTCTGCCTGTGTCTCTGCTTCTCTCTCTGTTTGTGACTATCATAAAAAAAGAAAAAAAAAACCTTATTGGTTCATAAAGTAATAATCTATGAGGCTTTCTCTCTTTGCTCATATACTTTATTTTCATAGTCCAGATTATACCGTTTTTCTATTAACTAATTTTTCACAATGATTCCTTCTTTTGCTGTCACTTTGATTCTTTGAGACTCCCTCAAATTTTCCATATCTAGTGTGAGGATGAGGACAGGGAAGTGAAGAAAATATTTTACTCCTAATTTTCCACTGTCTGCCTAAGTAACGGCAAATGGCTCCTCCCCAGACCTGAAGGAAAGTGGTGTATCCTATAAAGCACCCCAGGCTCCAATTCATAGCTGGTACTCAACAAATGTCAAACCCACTTGTACATCCAGTTCTCATTTAAAATCCCTGGGCATTTGATAAGAGACCCCAAACCTGGCAAGATCAAAGTTATAAACCGAAGAAAAGTAGTTAGAAGAAATTTACATGATTAAAAGTTTTGACTAGGATGTAACATCATTAAGCTAGATAGACCAACAAGCATCTTTTCATTGCATATCAGAAAAGTCAGTGTTACATTGACCCAGGGACTGTTATAAAAAAAATGTTATTAAAAAAAGTGTTATTAAAAAAAAAAGAAAAAATGTAACATAGTTGGTTAATTATGGTACCTGAGACAGCAAAATAGTATGGTACTAAGCTTCTGAGATAAGTGGATAAAAAGACATATATATTTCTTTCAGAATCTCAATGATATCCTCTTTGTCTTTTCTGGTTAAGTTATATTAGGATCCTTTTCTCACAGACTTTTTTTCCCTCTTTTCCATAGCTTAATAGAGCTGGATGTCATACATGTAAAGCCATATAAATTAGAAACTATTAATCAAATAAGAAAGTGGAAAGTAGTTACCTATTTCTCAGAACAGATTTAAAAAAAAAATAAGACATGCAAGGTGAAAAAAGAGAGAACTCAGAAAGGTAACAAAAAATCCAAAACCTGTACTTTAGTTTCAACCTGATAAAAAGGGATATCATATGTTAACAGTTGGAGCTGATAAGCAAAAGGCTTTGGAAGGGAAAAGGACTCTGCATTTTTCATGTGTTCTTTTGCTCAATTATTTTTGGACACTCATACTGATGTGTTATCTTTATCATTAGGCTGGCCTAATCTTAAAACCCTCATTCTCTGTTTAATATTTCCTATTCATGGTTCACATGAAAAGCAGTCATGAGGAAAAAGAACATGTTTTCCATCATCTAGCTGCTGTCTGTACTGATGTATAAAAACTGAAAACATCCTGAATTTCATAAGCTTAGATAGTCATGTCGGGCTAATATTAAAGCATTGTTTGACTACTAATGATAAATCACAAAATTAATATTTGTTAATATCAAAAATCATTTTACTCCAAACATATACATTTTAAATGTATAATAAATAGATCTGAGACTATCTTATCAGTTTTAAGGTAAAATGTTTGCAGATGGGATGATTCAACTGAAGGTATTTCAAGTATAAATGACTAAAGATGTAAAGATTAAAAGACAGCTAACAGTATGTTATAATTGAGTTTCCACTGGCTGTGCATAGAGCAATTAATTCACTCCAGACTAAGTAGTACTTGAAAGCAACTTTCATTTCAGTGTGGGCAACATAAATTCTTTTTGCCTTTTTGTCCCTAACTGAAGCTATTTTGGATCACCTGCCACTTTTGGAAATGCTACTTTTAATCCATCACACAAAATTATCAAACATAATACCCCAAATGTGTAATTTCTACATAGACAACTTTTCTTAAAATTTAAGTTTGTCAGTCCAAGGCAGAATAAGTGTTGAAAAGAAGTTCTCCACTCAATGATGTAATTTGCCCACTAGTCATACATAAATTTCGTCCATTCAACCAGTACCCACTGTTGTACCATTGAAGCCCAAAGTAAATCACTGCTGGTAAAGTGACATATGCAGTTAAGCAGACATGCACACAGGTTCAAAGCTGCAACCACAAAAACAGTAAAACTTTAACTCTTTAAAGTACTTCTTAGGTTAAAAATATAAAACCATACAGAGATTTTTAAAATACAGTAAGAAATAACTTCCCTAGTCACCTATCTAAAAATAAAATTTGTTGCCAGTGATTTTCTGAGACTAATGTAGTTTATGGGATGTTGATGAATTAGTATTTTAGAGATAGGAGGGTGGTGGGAACTCAAATTAAGATATCTACTCTCTGACTCACCAGATAGCTTCAGACTGTATGCTTCCAACATATAAATCTATATTAACCTAGTTTCCTTGGTGAGGTCATGGTGGACTGTCTCTAGTCTGTAATCTATTATGATAATTCATATAGACATTATAACACTCTATTGTCATCTGACATCATCCCCTGTGTGGCTAAAAGACACAAATATATCCTAGTTAAAAAATAAATAAAAGAAAGAAGGAGAGAGAGAGAGAGAGAGAACTTTTTCAATATTTTAAAAAATGTTTTAGTGTAAAATTCATTTTTTATAGTTTCTTAAACGCTCCAATTCTTGATCTATACTGATGCCTTTAATTTGGCTTTCCTGCCACACATTCTAGATTCAGAGTAAACAAGTACTAAAAAAATAGTGAGGTTCAGATTAAAAGTCCACAAGTAATAGCAAAATTGACTATCTTAATGAAATTTGGAAATAAGCACCAACCCAGATGCATAAGGTAAATCTAATGAAGACCTGAGGAAAATCAGACAGCAGCTCATGGGAAACACAAAACTAGCCTGCCTTTCTTCTATTATTCTTGTTTAATCTTCCTCACAATTAGGCCCCTAGGGTAATTTCAAGTATGTATTCAAAAGTTAATTGCTTTATTTTTTTTAACTTAATGATTGGAAGGTAGTAAGAAAAATAGAACATTAAAAATGTATAGAAAGTATTCAAATTATCCACATTTAAAGGTTGTTTTCATTCACGCTTAATGGTTTTAGTAAAACCACATTGGAACAACTAAGGTAATCTATTGAATTCAATTTTACTTCCAGGGCCTTTATCCACTACAGAGATAATATCAGCATTATAGTGTATGCTTCATTTTATAGAATGTTCTAAATTAATGCTTAATTTTATCCATGTTAATAATGCAAAGCTAGAGAAAGTCTTGGAGAGTGCAATGTACACTGCAAATACTAAAATTTCAATTCAGTGAATAAATAACTTAATTGCACAATGACATACAGTAATGTCATAGGGCAAGTTTTGAAGCTTGAAAGAATTTGCTGACCTAAAATCATGAACACCAACTTCCACATTTCTGAGTATTTACTCCCCGCAAAATAATTCAAATTAGGATTCTCACTAAATTATTTGAAAAAAATTAATTTAGAAACTGTGTGTAAAGCAACTTAGATAAGATCACTGATTGCAGTGTATTAGTAGAATGCAAACAAGTCTAGATCAGAGTCAAGTACTGGGTTTTAATCCTTTGGGTAAATTGTTTAAGTGCCCTAAGACTCATCTTTTTCATGAAAATAAAGATTTGGAATACATGATTTTTAAGGTCCTTTCTAGCATTAAAAATGTTTAGATATTACAGGAAAATTCCCATGCCCCACCTATCAGGTTGCAAAACTTCCTTCCAAATATTTGGGGAAAATTTCTGAAATAGCTCTCACACACTGCTTATAAAAATATAAATTTGTAAGACCACATTGGAGAGGAATTTCATAATATCTAGTACACAAATAATATATGCATATTATATATATTAAATGTGTAACATTTTATGTGTACATAATTATTAAAAATATATGCATAAATGTATAGTTAAGACAGTGTTAGACTAAATAAACCAATGTACTTATTAAAACTAATTCTTCTGGAAGAGTAGAATTTACTGTATTAACAATGAGAATAAACTCATAATTTAAAAGTATTTTTTTAAAGATTTTATTCATTTATTTGGGAGAGAGAGAGTCCATGAGAGAGAGAGAGCATGAGCAGGAGGAAGGAGCAAAGGGAGAAGCACACTCCCCACTGAGCGGGGAGCCCAATGTGGGACTCAATCCCAGGATCCTGAGATCATGACCTGAACTGAAGGCAGACGATTAACCGAGCCACTCAAAGTACCCCTAAAAGCATTTTCATAGTTGTCTACCACTCTGTGACTCAGTTTCCTTGTCTGTAAAACATATATCATTATACCTGATAAAAAATATATAACATGTAAAGCCATGCTCTATAAAGTCTCTATGAGGACAGCAACTTTGGGCACCCAGCGGGGACAGAACTTAAAACTATCTAACCAGTTAAGTATCATCCATTCTTTTCTTTATTTTTATTCTTATCTCTTATCTTAAAAGATTTTTCTCATTCTTCAAAGTATGAATATCTTAGCTAATTTTCCACTAGCATGCCCCAACTCAGTTCAACCTGCCACTGAACACCTGGCTTCTGATCTCACAGGTCAACCCACATGACAGTGTCTGTTTTGATTGTTTAGTGCCTGGACCCTACTGGTTGTTAAGTATTTAAATATTTTTTTAATTTTTTTAAAATTTTTATTTATTTATGATAGTCACAGAGAGAGAGAGAGAGAGAGAGGCAGAGACATAGGCAGAGAGAGAAGCAGGCTCCATGCACCAGGAGCCCGACGTGGGATTCGATCCTGGGTCTCCAGGATCACGCCCTGGGCCAAAGGCAGGCGCTAAACTGCTGCACCACCCAGGGATCCCTATTTAAATATTCTGAATATCATTCATTTTTTTAAAGATTTTATTTATTTATTCATGAGAGACACAGAGAGAGAGAGAGAGAGAGAGAGAGAGAGAGAGGGGGGCAGAGACACACACAGGCAGAGGGAGAAGCAAGCTCCATGCAGGGAGCCTGATGTGGGACTCGACCCCAGGTCTCCAGGATCAGGCCTTGGGCTGAAAGTGGCACTAAAGCGCTGAGCCACCCGGGCTGCTCAAATATCATTCATTTTTAATCAGTATTTGCATAATTAACTTTTTATTATCCTGCGGTGGAAAATTAGCTTATGGATAAGTAAGGTTAAAAACAAAGAAAATAATAAACCATGCAAGTAAATAAAAATTTCTATTAGTCTGTGAAAACACTCACACATGTAAAGGAATTTACTTAGGGTACCCATATAAATAAAACATAGACATCACAATGATGACTCTCCCCTTACCAAAAAACCAATGGCCCCTTCCCTCTCCCTCTGCAAACCACAAAGCATTCCCCTCTTCTTTGAAAAAGAGAGTAGGGGCTCATGAGACATGAACCTCTTCAGGGAGGAGGAGAAGGGGAAAAAGTGGGTTGCAGATGAAGTGGAAAAATATAGCTTGGTACAAATAACTATTTTTGTTGCTGTTACTAACTTTTTCTCTCAGAAACAGACTTTTTACTCAAAATTCAAATTGACATGTACATTGCAAAAATTTAAAAATGATAAAATGAAGTTATATAACCTTTACCTTATCTCACCTATGATTAATAGTCTCCCCCATTCACTTTTTCATTCTCTACCTATCTATACATGTCTACATATTATACGGTGTGTGTTTGCAGGTATCTGTATGTACATAAAATTTTTTTCTGAATGATTTAACAGTGATTTCCATGTATCATTATCTTTTGCTCCTAAGTACTTCAATGTGTATTTCCTAAAATAAGGATATTCTTTCTCATAGCCACAGTGCCAAACTGTATTTTTCAATTTAAATTTTGAACACCTGTATAATACTTAGTCTGTATTAGCCACCACTTGAAACCAATTATCTGCTGCATAACCTCGTACAAAGGACAACTCTCTATGCCTAGTTTGCTCGTATATAAAATCAGGATAATAATAGTATCTATGTTGAGCAGTGCCTAAAGAGGAATACTACACAAATTTTGCTAAATACAATTAAAATTTTAAGAATAAATATAGTTTGTATCGTGCTTGCAATTGATAGTTACTTGGAGTTCTCCGTGATGTCCTTCACGTGATTACCAAATTCCAAAGCTACTCTATTCTCAAACTCCATGTCCGAAAGCATTAATGGAGAAAATATCCAAAATCCAGTGTTCCAGGGCTCTTCCCACTCAATATGCTTCTGCTTGTAAATTGTGAGTTTATTTATACTCCTTTCTGGCATACACCTCCATATTTTTATAATGGCATGCAATGAATCACAAATCCCTTTTAAGTAACTCTGGCACAAAATTATTTAAATTTGCTAAGTTTGTCACCACAGAGATTGAAACAGCAAAGGCAGAAAGATATGAGAATTGAGGAGGTCATCCTACAACTTTGTTTTTGACCTTTAACTTCTATCAAAATATCATTTATTTCATTCAATATTGTAATAATTATTCCTGTTATTAATATTAGTTTATATGATCTAAAAACCCTACTAATTAGCAAATGTCCTTAAGAGAAGGAGGATGCGTTATTTATTGTTAAATCTAATAGAAGTACCTTTGAGGGGTGCCTGGTATCTCAGTTGGCTAAGCGTCTGTCTTCGGCTCAGGTCATGATCCCAGGGACCTGGGATCAAGTCCCACATGGAGCTCCCTGCTCAGCGAGAGTCTGCTTCTCCCTCTCCCTCTGTCCCTCCCCCCCCCCCAGTCATGCTCTCTCTCTCAAATAAATAAATAAAATATTTAAAAAAAGAAGCACCTTTGAACAACATCCTGTCATACAAAGACAAAAAAGGAATAGACAGCCTGATGAATGAACACAGGTTAAGAATGCCTTCAAATAAAGGGACAGACTTGAATTTTTATAGAATTTGGTAATGAATAGAGTAAGTTGGGAAGTAAGAGATAGAATGAAAAACTCTCATGTCAGCTGGCAAGGGTTAATGATGATGCCACTGAGATGAGAAAGAGAAGTCAGATATGACCTTGCTTGAATAGCTTGTGGCCCTTTCCAGTGGGCAAGTCCAATAAGAAGTTATATGCACATGGAGAAGGCAATGATAGGGATATAAACTGAGGAGTCCTCAAGATGGAAGGATAATACAATTACAGGAAAAATAGAAATGTATCTAACAAGTCTAAAAGAAGATGTCAGCTATATGGGAATACCAGCTAATAAAGAAGTGGAATAGTTAGAGAAAGGAAACAAGAAAGAAATGCAGATTGAAAAGGAAAGTAAGGAGCACTTAGGTGGCTCAGTGGTTGAGTGTCTGCCTTTGGCTCAGGTCATGATCCCAGTGTCCTGGGATTGAGTCCCACATCAGACTCCCCAAAGGGAGCCTGCTTCTCCCTCTGCCTGCGTATCTGCCTCTCTTTCTGTGTCTCTCATGAATAAATAAATAAAATCTTTAAAAAAAAATAAAAGGAAAGTAAGTGTAAATGTAAATGCAAAGACCATTCAGGAGAAAAGTGAGCCAGGGAGACAAGCTGGGGGAGCTGTGAGGGCACAGGCCATAGTGTCAGGACCATGGAGGAATAGGTCTACCCAGAGACTAATGCTCCATTGAAAAAGAAATGCCACACACGAAATGTGTTTGTGTTTTTATAGTTTAGAATGTCTGTAAAACATTTCTCATTACATTAATTTCCAGTGGAAAAAGTAATATACCTTTCAAAACACTAGATTTGTAAGTGCCCAGGAAAGTCTAATTTTTGCCATCCCCATAATGTCCTGTAATAAAAGATGAAAAAGAGGCCTTTACAAGATGTTTAGAAATAGAATAAGCAGTGAGGAGAAAATTTCCTTTTCCTTTAAACAAATTTGAAAATGGGCATGCTTCCAACTAATAAAAGAATGTTTACTTCCAGCAGGCCTATCAAAAAGACCATGGTTACAGCCCTCGGCAAGTTTACGAAGCAATCTCTTGTCTCAGGAATACTTCATGTCAATCCACGCCACTAATAGGATACAGGAAAACACGCATGCAGATAAGCACACAACACTCAAAAATATGATCAAGTATGGGTGTGTGTTCCATATCCATTATTATCCCAAGAAGAGCCATTTCTACTTAGCAGAAGTAAATTTATCAAAAGCAATCTCATTCATCTCATGTGATTCATCCACAAATGAGAATTAGAGATGCCATTAAAAAAAAGGACAGGGCTTACTTTTAATTCACACCAAATACATCATAAGTCCTCTACTATATCAGCATTAGCCATGAATTTTGGAAATTAAAGGAGATGACTAAGTAAGCAAAAATGATTGAGAAAGCATGCTTTCTGTATTGCAGGATAATACATTTTCTTAATTAAGAAGCTAATACCCACTTGCATTGACCATATTGTAAATGCGTATCGTGGAGAATAAAGGACATGGAGTTAGAAAACAAGCCATGTAGGGTCACAGCCTGGTTTTACTCTAATATGGGTATAACCCTGAGCTTAGCCCTCTGTGGACCGTGTTTTAATGGTAAGATGAGAAACACTGACTCATTCATTTTTCTTCTTCTACAAAAAAAATAGAATTTTTTCAAGGAAATCTTACATGGAGTCCTAATCACTAAAACAGATGCTCTGTTCTCTTCAGGTTGAGAGGAGGAGCCCCAACTACCAGACTTCCCCTCCTTCTCCTCTGCCAGCCCACTATGCTGACCTCAAATGCTCCTCCACAGAATGCAAGAATTCCTCAAAAAGCAATTATTTCATTTGCTCATTTATTCATGAAATACTTATGAGCAAATCATTCATTACTTACAGGACACAAGTGAACAAGTAGTGGTAAGAACACACACCTTGACCTCAGAAATCACTGGGTTAAATGATTTCAGAGTTTTTTGTTTTTGTTTTTGTTTTTTTTACAGGTTTTATTCATTTATTTGAGAGAAAGAGCATATGCACAAGTTGCAGGGGAGAGGGGCCACAGCAGGCTGTGGGAGAGGGAACAGCAAACTCCTAGCTGAGCAGGGAGCCCAATGTGGGACTCAATCTCAGGACTCTGGGATCATGACCTGAGCTGAAGGCAGATGCTTAAGCTACTGAGCCACCCAGGTAGCACCCCTGGTTTCTGAAATCTAATTGGCTGTTGACTTCTTGATGTTACTCAGGCACCAAAGCAGTCAGAGGCCATTGTAAGTGTGTGACAAGCCCAGAGCCTTTGTGCTTTCTTCTTCCAGGGGGAAAATTGCCCTGCAGACAAGTAAGCACTGATTCTATAAACTTTAATTGTAAAATTCATCTCATTACATCTAATTTTAAGGTATTGTCCAGATAGCTGTAATTGTGTTAAAATTCTGTTGATTAAATTTGTACTTAGAACCAGTGTGCAATTAGCATTTTCAAGATGAATGTTTCTCCTTAATTGGTCCTTAGTAAACTGCTAAATGTTGAGAACCTGGTCCCCTCCTTCCATCCCCAGGTAGTGAGACTGCTGTTATTATTGTTCACGACTCGAGCCTGGCTTTCTAAAATCTCCGTTTCCTAAATCTATGTCTATCACACGGAATACATGTGTTCTGATTCTTGTTTCCTCTCAACTCTATTATCTCTTGGACAACAGTCTAATAGGTTGACAGACTAATCAAGGATAATGAACTCATATATTCATATATGATAACTCCTTCAAGGAGGTATGAGAACATTTTAAAATGAGCTTCAAGAGTCAGATCCACTCAAAGAATTGACTAAAAAGTGGAAATTCCAGAAATCTTGGAAATCCAGTTGCACAGGTATTTTGAGCCATTGACAACTTTGGAAACTCTGAAATTTCATTGCATATGCAATCACTGTTTCTCCTTAAGTCCTGCCCCCACTTGGAGCCTGATGATGTTTATAACATAAAGGAATTTTTCCTTGGTATTTTTTTGTAAGGTAATCTGACCAGTCCACAGTTGATACTCCAAAATACATAGAACCAAAAAAAAAAAAAACAAAACAAAATACATAGAACCTTAATTTTCATCCTTAAATAGACTTTTGTATATCAAGAATTCTCTCTTCTCTATGACAATTTACTATTAACTCAATTTGCCTAATTGCTATTCATATTAAACTAAGAGAGGAATCACTTAAGAAGAGAAGGACATCTACTGTCTCTAAATGAGTGATAAATCATCTATAGTGAAGTCAACCAGGAATTTTAAGTGATCGTCACTATCACATATGATAGGAATTTATAGGATAAAACAAGATCAGCTGTAATTATTGCAAACCTGGAGACCTGACTACAAAAGTCAGAACTATTAGATATTAATCACATGATTTTAAATTCCTTGATTGCTATATTGTCCTAGGCTTTCCAGTCTCATCATTGTATAGCTCTTTGCCATATGCTCAAATGTGATCATCTCATTCTCCTACTTACAACTCATTAACACAAGTTATAAGAACCTTCCTAATCTAGACCTTGCCTATTTCTCCAGCTATATCATTTTCTATGCCCTCATGCTTCGTCTGGCTATTTGCTCTCTTATATCTTGGTCCTCAGATATACTTCCCCTCTGTTCTGCTTTGCCTCCTCACTTTCTGCTCATCACCCACCTTCTTTATCTAACTAAGGATGATTCAACTTTACAGATCTCAATAGATAGCACTTCCTCGAGGAAGTCTTCACAAGCGATTTAGATTCCTCTTCTAGTACATTCAGTTTGCTCTATCAGCAGTTTTTGAAGGCCATTCCAAATCTCTGTTTACCTGTCTGTAATCACCCGTATAGTGTAAATAACCTGAAAGGAAGATCATATTTTAATAGGCCACTGTGTATCTCAGCATTGAGTGTCATAACTGGCATGCATTAAGGAATTAAAAGCAAATGCTGCTAAATGAATGAATGAGATGACTTACACTCTACTTACCTTTTCCTGAATTTTAGCCATTTCAAACATATATGTGCATATATACATGTATATACACAAATATATATGCACATATACATATTGATATACAGTAGGTATCCACACATGCATATGCAGTGTATGCATATAGATACTGATGAGTAATTTGTACATATATGTATACACACATAAATGCAAACACACATATGAGAAATGTCACTTTCTTACCCTAGGTTTTATAAAAGTTTCAGTTTATTTTGCATATAGCCCCAGCCTTTGTGTTTTATAGCTTATACTATAACCAAAGCAAAATGAAACTATAAAAAGAGTCTTGGTTATATTTTTATAGGGGAAAAGTTTTTAATTAAAAAACACAACTGCCCTCAAAGAATGGAAATATAGTTTTGTTAAAATTTGTCCCCCATGATGTATTTTAAGTTAAAACTCAGTTTGTACACATTCATTTAAAAATGTTTAGACCATCCTAAGCTAGAAAAGAGATGGCACAAAAACATCTAAAGGGCAGAGAAGAAAATGAACTATGGACTGCCCAAAGTGCCTTAGTTGGGAGCTCTTCATCAAGAAACTGAAGAAAAAGGCTTTGCCTGCAAAGCAGAGTGAAGGTTTCCATCATGTTACGTAGCTTCTGCGTGTAAGTCACTAGATCACAAGAGAGCCAGCTCTGGAAATTAATTATCAGTGCCAAAAGAACACTGTTCCAAAATTAATAATAAATTGCTTTAATATTTCTCCTTTCTATAAATTCACATTCGTGCTGTAGGTTTGGACCTATTTTTGAAATACTCCTGCAAAGGAAAGTTACCAACACCACAAACTGTTTGTGAGAGTTTTAGAAGTGCCAATTGAAACAGGAATGCAATAACTTTGTGAAATCGCATTATCTGTCAAGTTCTAAAGCTTATTCAGGTGCTTATTTAAACCCTTGGAGCCCACAGGGAAATGAACATGGGATGACTTTTCATTCCGGTTGCCACAACATTTCAGTAGTGAAACTCCATAGTGGTCCACCAGACACCAAAAATAAAGTTTCAGCAGTAAAACAAGTGTCAACAAACCTCATGCTTCTGTGCAGAAATAGCAGGTACTAATAAGGTAACATCAGTACATTATAAATAATCCCTGGAATAGTCTCAAAAGGGGTCTACAGTATCAAACACGTGCAGCAGAAATAGAGTAAAGGCACCTTCGAGGCCATCCAGAAATGGCAAAACAGAGTAGTTTATAGCACAGGTTGTCTGAAATATGCCCCTCAGCTCTAGGTGCCAACATCCACACTTTGGAGGAAATCACCAAGACCTTTCATTATTTGATGGAACAAGCAGACAACAGGAATGTCTCAGTGTCAGAGCTTTTGGTGAAAGAAATTAATATTCATCAACACATCTTAATTCAGTTGACAGTTTAAAAGTTGGAATGAAGCATGTCATTCAGGCTATGAGGTCCTTGGTCCAAGTTAAACAAACTAAAGGAGAATGTCTGGTTTTAAGAGTGCTTGTTCTATACCCTAATAGGACTATGCTTTCAACATTAGAAATACCCAGGTGCTAAATTAATCTTGTTATTTTATTTGAATGACTTAGTCAATGGGTAAATTTATTCAGATCAGAGAAATGTGATATCAATATTTAGTGGCAAAAATGTGTAAATGATTATGCTATTTAGATACTTGTAGACTTTGGGTTACTTAATTGTATATCCTGTGTCTGGTAAGACATGTGCCTCACATACAACATGCATTTACTTAATGTCTGGTGAATAAATCGAGGTTGGACAAACACATTTGTCAATCTTATCGGCATGGCTGATAATACCAGAGACCTAAAAAAAAAGTTTCCATCAATTAACAAAAAATTTAAGAATATAAGATTATCAATTTGTTAATCAATTACCCTTTATCAAAGGGCAAAGATTTTTAGTAAAAATTATCATACAAAAAAAAAAAATTATCATACAGTGATGTTAGCACATCAGTAAAAATGGCCGAATAAGGGATTGAAAATTCTGCCTCTCCATAAAGCAATTTTTAAAAATGGGCAAAAGCTGTCAGAATCGACTTTTCACACCTTGAAGTTAACCAAAGTCTTGAAGTTTCCAGTGCCAGAGAGAACAGAATGAACCTCATTCACAAAGTATTATAATTATCTGTTCTGACCTGTGACTCCCTAGGAGACCAACACAAAGGTTTCTCTTTATTTCACTTACTGGAACTGACCAGCTTATTTCTAAAGCCTATCGCTACTTCTGAGGGAATTTGTCAAAAATATTTACAGCTGAGGTGATAATTAACAGTGAGGCAAACAATAACGCCTGGAGGAAAGGCTGGGAATGAGATGTCCATATGGGCTTCAAAAAGCATCAAAATTTCCTGGGAATCTAGAAACTCATGCACATGCTCATGGCTGTGCATGTGCTCAGAAAAGACCTGAGAAGGCCTTAGGTTGTCATGTCCTGATAACCTTAAAGCTCTAAAAAAATGTAGGAAGTGCAGGCCACGGCACAATTTTAACCTGCCTGAATGAGCACTGATCTTGTGTCCAACACACACAGAAACTCATATTAATTAATGGAAGATTGTTTTGGAGCTAGATGTTTAAAGAAATCTCAAAAATAAATTAACCTAAGAAGAGCAAGACTAAAGCTACAAAACATTGTTGAAAGAAATTAAAAGTAATCTAAGTAAGTGGAAAGAGCTTCCATATTTATAAATTGTAAGAGTTTAATATTGTTAAGATGGCAATACTCCCCAAATATCAGGCTTTGCAGATTCAAGGTAATCCATATTAAAATTCCAACTGCTTTTTATTCATAAATGGATGATCTGATTCTAAATGCACGTAGAAAAGGACTACTGAATAGCCAAAGCAATCTTTAAAAATAAATCACTGTGCATGATAGTTGGCCATATATTAAACGTTTAAAATATCTTTTCTGAGTCAGCAGGGAATAACAGTAATGTGCAATGGCTAAAAATATCACAATATTGTCTTCTATATAGAGATTTTACTTTCCCTTTTATTTTTTTTAAAGATTTATTTATTTATTTGAGAGAGGGAGAGAATACTCACGTGCACACATGCACACAGGAGAGTGGAGGGAGGGGCAGAGGGAGGGAACCTTAAAGCAGATTCCTCTCTGAGTTCATGGAACAACCCGGGTTCCATCTCACAACCCTGAGATCAGGACCTGAGCTGAAACTGAGAGTCAGACACTTAACCTACTGAGCCTCCCAAGAGGCCCTCCCAAGGGCCCCTTTGCTTTCTCTTTTAAATGAAAAAGTGTTATGAAATTATAGGCTTCAGTTCTATTGTATAAAGTTAATCTGTTTAAAAATCTCATTTATACCCATTTTTTTCTGAAAATAGTAGAGATATTATTGCATATATTCCTTCTCTGCATTATGCTAAATGGTGCTGATGTTTTCTTCTTTTAAGATTTTATTTATTTATTTATTTATTTATTTATTTATTTATTTTAGATAAAGAGAGAGAGAGCACAAGCAAGTGAGGAGGTAGAGAGGGGCAGAAGAGGAGGGAGAGAGAGAAGTGGACTCCTTGCTGAGCATGGAGCCCCATATGGGGCTTGATCTTATGACTCTGAGATCATGACATGAGCAGAAACCAAAAGTCTGACACTCAACGGACTAAGACACCCAGACACTGTTACTGATGTTTTCTTCTTACCTTTTTTTTTTTTGAGATTTTATTTATGAGAGAAAGAGAGAGAGAGCATGAGTGGGGGGGTGGGCAGAGAGAGAAGCAGGCTCCTCACTGAGCAGGGAGCCCAAGGTGGGGCTCAATCCCAGGACCCTGAGATCATGACCTGAGCTGAAGCCAGATGCCAACTGAGCCACCCAGTTATCCTGGTACTGATGTTTTCTTAATATTTCTTCATAAAAATATAAATAATAATAGATTCTCAAAATGAAAGTAGAGAGAATGGTTAATTCCATTCAATAGACTGGCCAAAATTAGAAATGAGAACTTCATACATCTCTGTTTTCAAAATATGATTAAATAATTTGCTTTTTATTTTCTTTACCTTTTTTTTTTTTTTTGCCTTTCTTTCTTTTCCTATGTGAACAAAGTAAAACCAAAATATTGTACAGATGCTTTCTATGGCATTAGGAAAGGCAGCTATGTTTATAAAATGACATCAGTATTTAAATATTCATGTTTCACAACCAAGTTAAAAGAAAATTAGGGATATTGTGAAGTTCATATCTATTTATTACAATAGGAAACATATAATTCTTATACTACTATGACAATGCAATATCACTTTTAAAGTGCAAAGAAACTTCTAAATTAAATGCTTAAACGTTAGCAACACCAGTTATTAATTCGATGTACCTGTATATGGTCAGGGCCTTAATGACCCATTGCAAAGGAACTTCAGTTTTCTATATCCCCAATCCAGGTTGTTGTTTATAATGAGATTGCATCTGTCTCGGAAGCACTTTGTTCCTATCTCGGAGGAGAACATTTGGCAACATCTTTTGTATATTATCTTCATCTAAAGTAGCACACACTCTGGGAGCTGGTAATATTTCACTGAGCAGAGAAGATATTTTTTCATGCCTACCAAGCTAACTATAACAAGAAATTATGGAATCACGCAAAGGTGTGAGGTTGGCAGAAACTTCCACTTTTTAGTCACATCATCTAAAAGCTTTCAAAATGATCAACTAATATACCTCTATCTGGGTTCTCCGTTTCCATACTACCATCAGCAGATATCCTCGTAGGTAAGATCAAACAGAAGTATGGAAAATTAGGCAATGAGAGTTGGAAAAAATCTTAGGAGAAATGAATCATGTTTCACAACTCTTTTTCTACTTTCCTTATCACCTCCCTGCACCCTCCCTCCAGAGCCACTAGACTCATTTTACACAAGCAGAAGCTTCTTCTGGAAGAGAAGTCTGGTGTTTTGTTTTCTTGTGTTTTGTGATAATATGAAGAGTTTGTTGAAACTATGGAAAATAAGTAAAGAATAATTATTATAATAAAGATATCCAGAATTACTTTCAATAGTAGATTAAGAGAACAGAAGGAAGTAAAGCTGTGTTGTAACCCAAGAGAAAGCAAAATTAAGGACATATTGTATTTGCACCATTCAGAAGTTTTTCTGACTTCGACTAATCAAAAACTCATCAAAAGGAAGAATATTTTCTAGCAGATTCTTAGCGCCTGGATAGAAATTATTTTAAAAATGAAGAGTTACTTTCTTAAAGTTTTAATTCCAATAGTTGGTAATAACAGCTGCAATAATTGAGGAAAATTCAAATACACATTGCACTGATTTTTGAAATAAATCTTCCAGTCTTCACTGAATCTTTTTAAAACATCTTTTGTTTTAAAACATCTGCTGAATACAGACAAGTGTCCTGAGATTGCAAATGAATTACGCATATCGGGAAATGGGAAAGTCGTGTTCGATGTGCTATTTTTTCCTCTCAAAATGTGAATATAAATTATGGTCATCGTGTAAGGATTTAATTATTAATTAACATACCAAAGCTTGCCAGCTTGTCTGTTCACAAGTATTCACTGTCTGATTTTCTCTACCCTGAATCACAGGTCTGTAATACTGGATACACATTTCCTAGGCAGCCTTGCTGGAAGAGAAATCAGATTTAGATTCAGCCAGTGAGAAGAATGTGAATAAGATTCTGCAAGTGTAATGGAAGCCACTTCCTCCACTTTCTGCCTGCAGCACTGCTGTCCTGCTCATGGTATTCAGCCCATCTGGGGTTGTACCTCCACTACCTCCTGCAGCCTCTGTTCTAGAAATCATCCCCCCACTGACTTGCTTCGGATAGTTGTGGGTAACAGCAACTGTTACTTCCAATGACAGACTAGGACAGTGCCATTACCTTTCGGATTGCCTGAGGCAGAGCAAACCTGGGAGCAACCTGTTGTGTTCGTAGACATTTGATTCAACAGCCCTCCCATCAACTTTGGAAGTACCTAACTCCGTGTATTAATCAATTATCTGTATTAAACCTCTTCTTTCTTGAAAGTGTTTTGTTATTATGGTCAAACTTTGAGTAATAATAGTTACATGCAAATGAATGTTCATTTTGAGAGATTTTTGCCTTTATTCTAATGAGATGGCATTGCTCAAAATAATTTTTAGTAGGATGGCCTAAATAAGTGTCTCAATCTTTGAAGAATCTTGATTGGAGTGCCACAATTCCATCCTTTGAGGATCGATTTGATTTTTGGAAACAGCAAGAAGCTGCTTGAATTAAGGTGGTAGGTAAGGTAAATCCTTATGATTTGAATTATGTCATCCCCCCACACACAAATTTATATGTTAAAGTCCTAACCCCAAGTATCTCAAAATGTAACAGTATTGAGAGATAAGACCTTTAAAGAGGTAATTAAGTTAAAATAAGTTTATTGAGGTGGATCTACTCGAACAGGACGGGTGTCCTTGTAAGAAGAGATTTGGAAACAGACACATACAGAAGGAAGACCGCGTTGAGGGAGGAGGGACAGTCATCCACAAGCCAAAAGAGAGAATCCTCAGGATATACCTACCCTGCCAATACCTTGATCTCAGGTTTGTAACCTCAAGAACTGTGAGAAAATTAATTCCTGTTGTTAAGTCACCCACTGTGTGATATTTGTTATGGCAGCTCTAGCAAACCAATTCAGTCATCAGCAGAATAATACTATTTTGGATGCAAAATATATGTGACTATAAGATGTTAAACTTCATTCTAAAAAGTCTCTTAAGATGTCTCTAAGGATAATTTTAAGAGAAGGCTATAGGTATGTATTAAGGAAAGACCAGAATATATATGTAAATTTCCCAAGGCGAATTCTTTCATCAGGAATAACGTTCATTTAAATACCATTACACAAAATTTATTTTAAAGTCCTATTTACAGCACCGTAAGTTTGAAGCAAATATACATGTAAGTAAGATTTACATATATATCTATAGATAGACGGATAGGCAGATATACATATAATATATATTGTCGTATCACCATTCATGGAATACACAGACAAGGATTAAACCAACATTTTTATTTTTATTTATTTTTATTTTTTTTATTATTATTATTTTTTTTATTATTTATTTATGATAGTCACACAGAGAGAGAGAGAGAGAGAGAGGCAGAGACACAGGCAGAGGGAGAAGCAGGCTCCATGCACCGGGAGCCCGACGTGGGATTCGATTCCGGGTCTCCAGGATCGCGCCCTGGGCCAAAGGCAGGCGCCAAACCGCTGTGCCACCCAGGGATCCCTAAACCAACATTTTTAAATTAGCTAATCACATTAGGGAACCAGGAAAAAGATTGGATAGAATGCTGCAAGCTGCTCCGTGATTGCAAAAATGTAAATTGAAGGGTCGCAGCTATCGTATTTCATTTTGTGATGCAAAAAAATGTGTATAACCAGTATGCCATTTGATACTACACTAAAAACAGACTATTGAAAATACATTGTTCTGCGCACCTGAGTAGCTCAGTCAGCTAAGCATCTGCCTTGGGCTCGGGTCCTGATCCCCAGGGTCCTAGAATCGAGTCCTGGGTGGGGCTCCCTCCTCAGCAGGGAGTCAGCTTCTCTTTCTCCCTCTGCCCCTCCTCCCTGCTTGTGCACGTGCTCTCTCTCAAATAAATAAAATCTAAAAAGAAAAAAGAAAAAAGAAAATTGTTCTTACAAAGAAAAAGCAGGGAATTTGATCTTTGTAAGGTATGGGATTTTGTCAGCATTGCAATTTGTGAGATATGAATATATCTTTAAGACAAAATAGATAATCCGACAAATCAAGTACAAAAGAGTGAAAAATAACTTTTTCAAAAATAACTCAGTCTTTTGTATATGTGATACTCTGGCACAATTCAAAATCATTCTAATCAGGGATGCCTGGGTGGCTCAGTGGTTGAGCCTCTGTCTTAGGCTCAGGGCGTGATCCCGGAGTCCTAGGATCGATTCCTGCATCGGGCTCCCTGCAGGGAGCCTGCTTCTCCCTCTGCCTATGTCTCTGCCTCTGTGTGTGTGTTTGTGTGTGTCTCATGAATAAATAAATAAATCTTTAAAAAACCCTAACCACCCCCCCAAAAAACCAAAATCAATCTAATCATTGTTGCTAGATTTCTTATATATAAATTATAGTTAGTCTTCCTTTTGTGGCTTCCATTTAAATATTATTTTCAGAAGAAGTCCTATATTTGCATGATTCCAAAAAAATATAAAAAGGCATGCAAAGCTTTTCTACCATCACTGTGCCACCTCACTCTTGTCCCCACCTTGGGAAGTCACTCTCTGGAGTTTCTAATTCTCCTTCCATAACTTCTCGTTACATATACAGATGTATATATGGAATTCTTAATATACATAAAGGAACACATTATAAACAGTTCAAGAGAATTACTTTTCAGTACATAATAATCTCTCTTTTATTTTTTAAATCTTTTTTCTTGCTGACTTACATTTTATTGAAATTGATGTTCTTTTACAGAAATAACTTGACATTGTTTTATTTTTATTTTTAAAATTTAATTAATGGACAGCACTATATTAGCCTCAGGTATATAATATAGTGATCCTACAATTCAATACATTATTCATTGTTCATCACAATAAATGTACTATTTTTTAAATAGTCATTTTATTTTAATAATCTCTTTTATAGGTATATCTTATATACATCATACCATATCTAATCAATGTTTTATTGCTAAAAATGTGTACTTTTTCTAGTCTTTTTATCAATAAAAACTTTATCAATAAAGTTTCAAAGAGTAACCTTTAATAATTGGCATTTATAGAGTGGAAGAATATCTATAGATTAAATTTCAAAAAATAAAATTGTTTACAAAATATATATTTATATTATATATCACATATATATATATATGTGAGTGTGTGCATGTATATGTATATTCTTTTGTTTTTCAATACAGTGAACTCCTGTAACACCACACCAGGGACCCAAAATTCAACTGTATAAAATGTCAGTGTTGTGTTTTTGCAAGTTAATGTAAACCAGGATTTTTCAGTCTTTCAGCAAAAAAAAAACAAAAAGTGTTTCAATGTAATTGTTTTGAATATGTGGAAAACAGAACAATTATCACAAAAAAGCATGCAATTATACAGTAGTCTTCTTATCCATGGTTTTGCTTCCCACAGTTTTAGTTACCCATGGTCAACTATGGGTCCAGAAGCAGATGACCCTCCTTCTGACACATTGTCACAAGGTCGATAGTAGCCCAATGCTACATCACAATGCCTACCCATTCACCCTACTTCATCTCATCACATAGGAATTTTATCATCTTACATCACTGCAAAAGAAAGGTGAATACAGTACAGTAAGATTTTTGAAGGATAGGGAGGGAGAGAGGGACCACATTCACACAACTCTTATTACAGCATATTATTTTAATTGTTAATTTCTTACCATGCCTAATTTATAAATTAAACTTTATCATAGCTATTTATATATAGAAAAAAATAATATTTATAGGGTTTGGTATTATCTGAAGATTCAGGCATTTACTAGAGTCTTGGAACGTATTCCCCATGGATAAGAAAGCACTACTGAACTTCCCCGTGATAGTCCCAAGTGCCTATCAGATTTTCAATTCCTAATCTCACCCTATTCCCCAAGCAGGGAAGAATATTTAGTCGACTCTCACTTGAGAGCCAATGGCCAACATCATTATGTTTCATTCCACATAATATCCCAGGTGATACAGAAGGAGGTTACTTCATTGTCAAATTGCCATTTGTTGGGCTGTACAACTTTATTCTTCAATCATCCATGAAATTTCACATTTTCCTAGTTTTGCCAACTAAGTTGCAAATACATTTTAACACATTCTTAGTATTGTACCAAAGAGAATAGAGAATTTGGTGAATTTATCTGTATCTAAGTTTAAATGTAACAGGACTTGCTAGCGGTATATAATGATTAGCCTTTATTTTAGATTATTGTTGGCCTATGCTGCATCTCTCCACCTTCCCTTTGTAAAACACTACTTGATGAAGTAACTATGTGACCTTATACCCCACCAGACACAGAAATTTCCAATGAAGACAGCTAGGTCTCTGCTCCAATGTAGTTAATCGAAAAGTCCCTCAAGTCTTAGGTGTTAGTGATGGCAAAACCCCATATTAGGTCATCCAGATCATCCCTTGGCAAGACTCATTTCAGCAGTATTTGATGTTTGCTTTTCTACTTGGTCCAGTCCTACTGACTTCAACATTTTAACATTTAAAAGGCACACTGGGGAATCCCAAAATTTTTTTCTCAAAGCAAATCAGCAGATTATAAAATCTTGAAAAATGTAGGAACCCTATTTTTTTTAAATCTCAAGAGACAAAAATGTTCTGTTTCAAGGAAAGTAAAATGTTTATTTATGTTTCTCCTAGAGACTTCAATTGAATATCTTTAATAACTGAATAATTTGGGTACTAATAATAATATCTGTTACTTGTTACATATATGTATTAATTAACATCAATATTCTGGAAATTATTGTGTTGACAAACCTATCTGAAATGGCCCTTTTGGTGTCACATAGAGAAAATGATCAACACAGCTAGAAAGGAGCAATGAGACCGAAGCTCTTGCTTTCAAGGCAGAGCACTGAACTTCTGGAACAGTGAACACACAATAGCAGTAACACTCCCAGAGATCCCAGACCCACCAGCAAGTCAATGCTGTAAAATAATCAGACAGGCTAGAGGTTGACTCTGAATCCCTAAGAAAGCTGAAAACCCTGACCACCCAGTTTTTATTAGTGCTGATACTATACAAAAGGCACATGGAAATTAAGTCTGAACTCAGAAACTCTGCATTTATATCTATGGACTTATAGCAATAAAAGCTGCTCTTTTATTAGAGTCTTTTCTTACTCTAACTTAATGATCCTACTTAATGATTTAGGACTAGATATGTGAAACATACATAATATCACTTTAAGATTTCTGCTTCTGATAATGACTGAGTAGTGTGCTGCAGACTAATCTTCTGCCAAGAGTAACTAGAAAAACTGGAAAGTATTTTAAATCTGTTTGGAAATACTGGACCACTACTAATGCAGTAGCAATTTGAGGGGCCATGATTATGGGGGGGTGGGGAAGGAAAGCTCAGAGATGTTGAGGCTGACATTTTGGTCCATTTTAAACAGTTGTCATATGCCGTTTGGTAAAAATATATATGCATTTCTCAAAAGTTTATAACTAGGATTAGGGTGATGTGTCACAGGGTATTTATATCTTCATTTTGGTAGACAGTGCCAAAGTTTTCAAAAACAGTTGTATAAATTTATACTCCTACCAGCAATGTAAGAGAGTTTTGTTTGCTCTATACTCATCTATAACATTTGGCACTTAGACACTTGTATTTATCAAAAGAAAACATTAAGAGAGTGAAAACAACAAAAGAATGGAAGAAGATGGTTGCAATGCGTATGTCTGATGAAAAACTTGCACACAGAATGTAAGGAATAAGCAATTCTTATAAATCAATAAAACAAACAATTTTTTAAAAAGGTACAAAAGACTTGAATAGGCAGTTCATAGAATACAATATCTAAATTGATATTTTTCATATTAAAATGTGCTCAATTTCATATCCCATCAGAGAAATGCAAATGAAATCCACAGTAAGATATCTCCACACACATAGGAGAATTCTTACTATTAGATAAATGAAAAAATACCACGTTTTTGTTAAAAGAGTAAGTATATCTTCAAAATGAGGATGTTTAAACTCTAATGTATTATTTCACTAGCCAAATATGGGGCATTTCTCAGCATTAGAAAAGAATACTGACAATAGCATATTCCAGCATATTTTTTTTTAAATCCATGAATCCATTAAATGACAGAGAAATGGTAAGAATGAGTTCAATGAAGGAGCATCAAAGCATGTAATGCCATTCAATGAATATTGGGGAACAGAATACAATTTCAACATACCATCCTATACATAATGAATTGCATTTACAATTGAAAGTGCTAGCAAGCACTGTTTTAACCAAGTAATCAAAAAAATGGAATGAAAGAGTATCGATGTAATACAAGAGGTATACAGTATTACATAATTGTTGCAAAATTCTGGACAAAACTCTTTAATCTAAATATAATCATTAGGATACAATTCATTCAATTCATTAAATCCAAAATATAAGAAAGACATCTAACTTTTTTAAATGACAAAGTCATACAAAAGACATACAAAGATAAATCACTGTTCCAAACTAAAGGAGTAGGTACATAAAACCAAATGCAATGTATCAATACTGGCTATATTCTAAATGGAACATTTTTGGAAAAATCACAGGAAATGTAGAATGGACTATATTTTAAACTATGTTATTGAATCGATGCTAAAAATAATAAATATTCTTGGTTATATCAATGCTATAGTTACGAAGGAGAATGCCCTTGTTCTTAGGATATGCAAGTTAAAATATTCAGAGAAATGTCATGATATCTGCAAATTACTTTCAAATGGTTCAGCAGGAAGAATAAAAGCATAGGCAGAGAGAGAGGCAGACAGTCCAACAGACAAATATCAGTAGAGAAAGAAAGTAAATGCAACAAAATGTTAAAAATAGGTCAACCCTAGGTGAAAGATATATTTTGTTGTGCTATTTTCGAATTTTCTCTAGGTCTGAATATTTTCAAAATAAAGTTGGAGAAGAAAAGAGGGGAAAGACATATAGATAGCAACAGCACCAAAACCTTTTAAGAGGATTCAGTACCAGATGTAATAAAGTAAATATTAAACGAAGTTCTTCAATTAGAAGAAAAATGAATCACAGCTGGAAGTGCAGAGATGAAGAAAGGAATATAAAACGATCTATACTTTTTTATAGATATTTGGTAGTTACAAATGAATACGGTCATGTAAAACCATGATAGTAATAAGTTGTGGAACTGGAATTATTAGAGAGACTTAAAATACAAGAAAAGAATAAAATAAAAGGCAGGAGGTGAAAATGGACTTCAAATGTTCTAAGGTCCTCACATTGCCCCAAAACTTAATTCATATAAGTCACAAAGTTTCTTGTACACTCATTGGAAACAACAAAAAGAATAACTAGAGAGTGTATAATGCTCAGCCAAATGAAGAGGAAAGAATGGAATAACATCAACAACAACAATAAATACTTAATCCAAAAAGGAGAAAAGGAGAGAAAAAATAACATAGACCAGATGGGGCTAATAGAAAACAAATAATTACATGGTAGGTTTAAAACCACATATTTTAAATGTAAACAGTTTAAGGACTCCAAATAAAAAGCCAAGATTGTCAGTCTGGATAACATCAGTTCTAGGAAGTCCTATATAGAAAATCAAAGCCTAATTTACAGACCTTTCCTGTAGTAGTCAGAACACCAATGAGAAATAGATGGTCAGAAGAGAAAGTGATTATGTGGTGTTTAATATTTCTTGAAACAGATTTTCCAATGGCATTTTTACAATTTTATAACTTTCTAAAATAATGAATATGTCTGTTTACATGTCATCAGTTGTAATAAAAAACAGGACAATTTATTTCAATATCTATTTTGTGAATTTAGAAATGGCACACACTCCTCTGCAGAGTGTCTGAGGTCTTCAGATAGAAATCTAGGGAGATTGGGACACCTGGGTGGCTCAGCCTTGAGCATCTGCCTTTGGCTCAGGTCATGATCCCAGGGTCCTGGGATCGAGTCCCACATCAGGTTCCCTGCAGGGAGCCTGCTTCTCCCTTGGCCTATGTATTTGCCTCTCTCTCAGTGTTTCTCATGAACAAATAAATAAGATATTTAAAAAAAAACTAGAGAGATTTTTAAAAAAAACATGAAATAAACAACAGGTTTCACTTGAAATGCTCAATAGTTTTAATGCTTTTAAACTGATAACATACTGGTTATATTTAAATAGTACAAAAATGGCAAAGTTTAATAAAATATATCCCTTGAAAATGCACTTTGTTTTTTTAAAATAAATATCGTAGCTAATTATAAAAAATTTCGAAATGGAAACTTCTATGATTATTAGTTAACTCATAGATGATCATTCATACTTTGTATTTGTTGCAGAAAAAAATCAGATATTCTTAGATTCTGAGTAAGAACAAGTTTTCTGTATTAAATATGTAATAATATCCCAGATGAACTCTTTGAGATTCCAATGGTACTATGTAGAGAAAATATTAGTAATTTTCACTTAAACATAGCAGAGAAAATTCTACCTTGTTAACAAGACCAAGAGCCCAAAACAAACTTGAAGTAATAAGTTTTCTTTTTAGTCAATAGTATTTTGAATCAAATTTTCCATTTTCCTATTTCCTTGATTTCTTTGTTACAATTTAGTATGCTTTGTGAGCACTGCTCATCTAGAAAATTGCTCTTAAAGTAGAATAGGGAATAATGTAATCCAGGATAAAACTGCTACTGACTACAATTCCACATTTTCTGTTATAGCTGTACATATAAAATGAAGTTTTAAAACTATTTTTAGGGATCCCTGGGTGGCACAGCGGTTTGGCGCCTGCCTTTGGCCCAGGGCGCGATCCTGGAGACCCGGGATCGAATCCCACGTCAGGCTCCCGGTGCATGGAGCCTGCTTCTCCCTCCGCCTGTGTCTCTGCCTCTCTCTCTCTCTCTCTCTGTGACTATCATAAATAAATAAAAAAAAAAATTAAAACTATTTTTAGAAACTGTGACCTTGGAGATAAATCATGAAGAATTATTTTATCTCAAAGCTTCCAGAGTTATTCTAACATTCATGTGACAAAAAGTACATCTTTTATTTCAAACCATTTTCTTATAAATTTTATTTTTAAGTAAACTTTATGCCCAAAGTGGGGCTTGAACTCACCACTCCTAGATCAAGAGTTACATGCTCTACCAACTGAGCCAGCCAAGCACCCCCACTACATTTTAAAACTTTACATTTAAATCACCATAAATTAGAAGGCATCAGGAATTAAAATATAATCTTTGGTCTTGCTTTCAAATTAGGCAAGCTATTACCCATTCAGTTACATATGGGCCTACAATGACTAGAACTACACTTTTCTTACAATTATGATAATGATAAAAATTAATTTTAGGTAATAGACAATTTTCAGAATGTTTCTCACTATTTTATTTGGTCCTCACAACCAAGGAAGGACTATGAAGGGATAAAAGGACAATTCCCATCATGTTACAGATAAAGAAATAAAGCTCTAAGAAATTTAAGTAAGCCTAAGTTAGATGGTTATTGATGGATTAACTTGAAGTAAGAAAAATTACGTATTCAGTATCCAACATATATTAAGTACTTCCAGTGTTCAAGCTCTCTTTATTCACTTTTTGGAAATACTTCTTATTGCCCTATGTTTTATTGTTGCCTTATTGATGGTAATGGTAATGGTAGAGTATAGTATGTGCATACACACATGTCCATATAGGAAGAGAAAGGAGGGAAATAGGAGTCAGATAAAGATGATAAACTAAAGACTACCTAAAGAAAGTATGTCACAAGACAAGAAATCCAATTATCATAGCCAAGAATAGACAGATCTTGAAGAAATAAAAGTAGCTAACTGGAAATCCAAGAAATGAGAAAGAAGTCCATTTATGTTTTTGCTAATAGAGTCCATTTTGCTAAAATATAAAAAACAATATTTGAGGAAACCAAGAGAAGTTTGCTACCGATAAAAATATTTTGTAGATAATCAATTGGTATTAATGGGAAATGCATAACCAAGGATTTTAACATCTTAAATGGAATATTAGATGGGATTTTTTAGGTAGATATAAGTATATGACAAGCAGTTGTTTAAAAAGAAACACTGAAACCAAGTTTGGAATACATTTCTACATTAAAATACTATTTTTCATACTACCTATTTATTCCCTAACAATGATAACATGAACACAATTAAAAGGTATAAGTAGATAGATGTTATATAGATAATCTTTTCTCTTTTCTTTAAAGATTTTATTTATTTATTTATTCATGACACACACACACACACACACACACATAGAGGCAGAGACACAGGCAGAGGGAGAAGCAGGCTCCATGCAGAGAGCCTGTGTGGGACTCAATCTTGGGTCTCCAGGACCAGGCCCTGGCCTGAAGGTGGCGCTAAACCACTGAGCCACCCTGGCTGCCCTAGATAATCCATCCAATTCCAATTCTCTTATAGTCTTCCAGTATTCTTAATATGTTTCAATTCCATAATAAGCTCAATAAATGATTCATGAAATTTTGACTATTTCTAAATTTCTCTGTGAAATTATCCCTCAGTTAACCTTGCATGTGGGCCAATGAAGTTAGGCCAAGAAAAGATTACTGAGACTACTGATGCTAATGCATTTGGTCTCTGTTATATAGACTGTTATTGTGAAAGTGGATTGTTACCAGGAACTGAGTTCAATTTTGGAAGAGCCAGGTAATGGATTATATCATATACAATAGTGGTTCAAAGAATCATTTTGCTACCATGGTAAAATGTAAAGAAGGCTGTGCTTCATTTGCAGAAAAATTCAAAGGCATGGATAAAAATAATGATGAGGATAATATTAAAAATACCACCTACGTCATTTCTTTCACTAATTTTAGGCCCTATCAAATCAACCTAGCAACTCTGATAATCTCTTACCAAAAGGCTCCGTTAGGCCTCTCACAGCTTACTAAATGTTCCCTACTTGGTTTCTCCAACTCATAGCCCTAGATATATAACTAGGCTTCTTATTGGTGGTAACTTCTTTTTCTAATGTTAGTAGACTCATATAAGCTGTATAATATTTTTCCAGATCATACAGAATTATGTAATTATCAATACCTTCAAGCTAACTGAGCCTGAGCATTGTGTGTATATTACATATCTTTCTAGATTTATATCTAAATTTAGGCTATAAGCAGATGTCATGCTAATAAATGATTTCTAATCAGAAAAAGTTTCCCTTTTCTACATGTTGTCTTTGTCCAAAAGAAAAAGCAAGAGGGTGGAGAGGGAAATATATATGGTAAGAAATAAGAAAAACCATCATAAAGAATTACCCAGATGAAAGAAAATAAGAAATAATGGAAACTTCATCTACTAGAGTGCCAGATCTAGGGTTTTACCACATAGTATCCCAGGCATCTATTCTTTGTGTGTGAATATGTGTTGAATGAATATCAAATGGTATGTCATACCAAGAAACAATAGTGACTATTATTGAAGGACTTATGAGAAAAGGAAAAATATATAAATATATTTATACATATTCATATTACATATATTCATTTACTTTACAATATCATCAATTGAGTTTATCTATGTCAATGATGAACACCTAAATTAAAAAATACCATAATTATGTATATCATTACACATATCAGATTAAAATGCACATATTTCATTTGACTTACCACCAAAATGTGTCAAATGATGGTATGATCATGATCTACATGATATGTAGCATGGTATGATATGATATGGTATGTAGCATGATCTACAGTTTATAACTTTCTGTTATAGTTATGAATACACTCAATGTCCAAAATTCATTTGCTGGACTCTTTATGTTTTTATTTTTATTTGGTATTTTTGAGAATTTTTTCATTATGTATCAGTTTTAATTCACTTAAATTTAAGTAATCATTTGTTTTGTTTCCTTCTTAGGGATACTCTATAGAATATGAAGTTAGTATACTAATTATTTAAATTTAAAAATATAATTGCTCCTTTAATTGATTTCAAAAATTTTGAAATCATATTTTCAACCCCTACTTTACAAAGGAAAAGGATCTCAATCACAAAATACAAAAAAAAACAAAAAACAAAACAAAACAGTAGAGTTCTAACTAATCAATGTAGACAGAATGAATAAAATAGATATTCATCATTTGGTAACCATCATAGTAGTAACTGATAAACCTAAGGATTATCAATAGATGCTAAAACCAGTGGCTAAAAGTTTGATGAGTCACAATATATTAGGAAATATTGGAATAACACCCCCAACATATTAGTCTTTGGGAAAATGATGACTATACTGGAAAAAAAAAAGATTGATAGTAACTAGTGTAAGTAACAGAAGTTAATATAAAAAAAAAAAAGAAGTTAATATCACAAGTCATAGGGCAAGTTGACATCATGTGTCTCCATCATTTCTGTGATATTTCAGCCAAAAAGTATGGCCTGGGGAAACATCAGTGGGACACACGTTGAGGTCACCTGGTAGAATAAAATGATTGCATTCCTCAAGACCATGAAGAATATGAGAGGCAAAGAAAGACTGAGGAGTAATGCAAAGAAAATTGATGAGACATGACAGCTAATTGCACCATCCCTTTCTGAATAAGATCCTGGACAAGTAAGGAAAAAGAGACATTCATAAGACAGTTGGTGAAACTGAATGACAATGTTACATCAATGCTGATTTCTTGATCGAGAGACCTGTATGATGACAACATAGGAAAATTTTGTTTTGGAGGAAGAAAGAGAGAACAAAATGAAGTATTGTGTTAATTAGAGACTGTAGAACATGGGATAACTTTGGGAGAGGAATCTAGTTCTTTGGACCATCTGGAAAATTGAATGTAAATTTTATACTATTCTAAAACATAAAGAAGCAAATTAAAAATAATAAGTGAAAATAATAAAAATTCAACCATATGTTTTGTCCTGTGAGATTTAGAATATGATTATACCGTTATTGATCAGGATATTTGGCAAATAGGATAATGTCTTTGAATTTTGTTTCATATTTTTATCTTCCCCACACAGATGAAAAGGACATAATTTCTGCCATATATGTAATGCTCTTCAAAATTTGGCTCTAGAACACAGCGATTAGTTGGAAGGCCCTCTGGAACTTAAGGAAGAGTCAGGTCAACTCTCTCCCAAGATGGAACTCAGTAGAATGAAGCTGTCTGAAGCTAGTAGCTGAGTTCATTTGTTTATCAAACATTGGCTGACTGATGCCTGACCTCTTGGAACTAGCTGAGTCCCCCTGGCTGACTGGTTGGCTGAACTCCTGGTCCCTCTTCCCTCAACCCTCCCCACCAACTCCTGTTTCTGTCTTTGCTCTTTCTGCTGGTTGGCTGCCCTCCCTGAGCCTACCAAGATGTTGCCAAAAGATTGAAAGTACTGGTAATGATAATAAAATTGACTCAGTACAGGCAGAGACCTCAGATAAAAACAAGAAAAACTCAGAGTGAAAAAGCCTTACTGCACACAAATGTGTAGCAGTAAATCTTTTTGATTATGTGAACTAGTTGAACATGTTCCACTTACTACAAAGTAGGGGAGCAGTGGCATAATTTCATTATAAATCTTTTTGGCCAGTGGCATTATTACTGTCAACCTAGTAGTAAATTATCAAAATGTATAAGAGGAGAGGTAAGAAAAGATTTAAATGTAATTAAGTAGTTTCTAGGTCAAGGCACTAGGCTAGGCTTTTGAAAAATTCTTAGCCTTAAATCTGTATATAGTGAGGGAACTAAGAGCCATAAGAGAAGAGCCCAAATTGCTTCCGGGATGTGTTAGACTATAAGGCCTGCACCTAGTTCCACACAACTTGGCAAACTTAACTCTCTTGAAAGAATCAATTTATGATACATTTCAGATTGGACAAAAATGTTGCTTTTGCTTCCCACCAGTGAATACTAGGGCACCTTTATCTTCCACACTGAACAACCAGTTATACCTTCTACTTCATGAGATTATCAATATGAGTGTGTGTGTGTGTGTGTATATATATATATATATATATATATATATATATACACATATACTTTTTTTTTTTTTTTTGAGAGAGAGAGAGAATGCAAGTGGGAAGAGGGGCAGAAGGAGAGAGAATCTTCAACAGGCTGCACACTCCGTGTAGAATCCAACAAGGCCTTGATCCTGGGACTCTGAGATCATGACCTGAACTGAAGTCAAGAGTCAGTCCCTTAACCCACTGAGCCACCCAGTCACCCCCAAGATTATCGGTATTTTTTATATAATCCTTTAGTTATTCAGTGCCATATGACTATCCTTATTACTAGTATATATATGTATGAGTGTTTGTGATGGGGAGAGAATCAGGGTGTTCCACATAATTACTGACATACTATCTTGCTTACATAGATATTTCACAATTATTTTTTCTAAAACCTTATGTAGTTGTTTATCTGTTGAAAGCACAAGTTGTGATAAAAATAGCAAATTAATTGATCATCCTTTCCTAATGGTATATTCACATTTTAAAAGTCTATTGGAAAACTCAGATTGAAATCATTCTAAATATTTGTGTTAAAATTAAAAGCAAACAAGTTCTTTTCAGATAGGGAATCACTTCAAATCAAAATATATCAGCTATATCAGCTACTTTCAGTGGAGACAATTCAGATACTTGCTTGGTAAACTGGTTCACTTAAGTGCCTCTAAGGATAAAAAAAAGAGAGACGTCTTCTGAGATGGACTGTGAAAGTCAGGAGATTTCTTTGAAGTCACAAGTTTATATGTGAAGATTGTTAATAAGCTTTTCATTATATCTATAACATGTCAGTGATTAAAATTATTTACTGTTTTATAAAATTAACATTTTAGAAGACTGTCACGGTTACTAGTGCTTCTGCTACTGTACCGCATACTGTGCCACTAGCCAAGTTCATGCTCTACTTTGAAAAGAGGAGTTTTATGTAAGAGTAGAGTTAAAATAAATAGGAAATATTTGAAAAGTTACTGTGATGTAGCATCTACCTAATCATATTACCTTTGGCTTCTGCATAGGGTTTTTCCCTTTCATTGATTCATGCTAAGAAGGTCATAAAATTTGATTGTACAGTATGTGTTATATATGCATATGTATGGCTTCTAGTAGTGAATTTGAGTTAATCAATCCAATTTTCCATCCAATCCAACATGTATCAGAGACTTGACTTTGCTAGACATAGAGAAAGCTAAATAACTCGGTTTGGATCATGCAACAAAAATGATCTGTATTATCAGTATTGAGAATATTCTAAAAATCAATGCCCTTAGAATGAAGAATGACTTACTTCTTCCACAATTTTGTAGAAATCTTGTCTTTTTGGTATCATTAATAAATAGTCGGGGTGCCTGGGTGGCTCAGTCAGGCTGGTGTCCAAGTCTTGGTTTTGGCTCAAGTCATGATCTCAGGGTCATGAGATGCAATCCTGTGTGGGGCTTGCACTCAGCACAGGCTCTATTTTGGATTCTTTCCCTCTCCCTCCCCCTTCCTTCTCTGCACCCCCCACAATTAATTAATTAATTAATTAATTAATTCTTAAAAATTGTAAAAAGTAGATAAAGGCATTGCTGAATGAAAAAAAAATCATCCAAAAAGTCTGAGTGGAAGTCTAAACCAAACAGAAAATAGGTCAACCAAATAAGTTCAGAATATTAAAGCAGCAGCTTTCAGTACTGCTTTTATATATGACCATCCTATACACAAATAGCCATTTTCAACAACCAGTTGTAAAACTGTTAACATAAGGAACCGAGCCAGGAGAAATAAAGTAATATATAGTCCAAAAAGCTGAAAGATGCAGCATTCCACAAGAGCCATTTCCAGTGATGTCTTAATTATTGCAAAACAAAGAAATGTCATTCTTAAGTTAGCACAGTGTTTCTAAAGTTATCAGTCAATACTTTATTATGTAAATTTCCTTACTTATCCTCAAAAAGGATACTGAATATTTTGGATAGCTAATACTTAAAATTGAGCAGTATGAGGCCAGGTTAAGGTAATAATTTGTGAGAAGAGTGGGAGACCCTCTTTCTATCCTGTTCAGGAGGGATGTACTACAGAACTCCTTAAATCAATCAGGACTATGAAAAGATAATGGGGGGAGAAGTATCTGCTTCACACTGCATTATAAAAATGCTATATGAGACAATATATTGAGTCATCACTCTAAAATGTCCCCAATAATTTATATAGACATAGTGATGTGTTTATAGAAAAGGTTAGCTCCAGATGGGGATGAAGAAATGCTTGTTTAAACTGGAGAGATTTTGGAAGTTCTTGCCTCTAGCCAAATGAGTTTGCAAATGGCTTCAGTAAGGATGAAAGAATGAGCAAATTGGCAGGGCAAGATCTTTACAGAAGTAAGAAGGGTTTTATTATAGCCCAGAAAAAAGAAATGAAATGTTAGTGTTTGTCAGGAAATTAAATAGATTTTTCAAAATGTTAACCATATGAGGTTTGATACATGCCCTATATTTTGATTTCTTAATATAATTCAATGTTATCCAACATTTTATTTATTTTTTAAAGATTTATTCATTTAAGAGAGAGAGGTATAAGAGGAGTAGAAGAAAGGAAGGAGTAAGAGAGTGAGAGAAAGAGAGAGAGAGAGAGAATGAATCTGAAGCAGGCTCTATGTCCAGCATGGAGTCTGCATAGGGCTCAATCCCAGACCCCAAGATCATGTATGACCTGAGCCAAGAATCAAGAGCTGGACGCTCAACTGGCTGAGCCACCCAGATGCCCCAATGTTGTCCAATGTTTTAGCTATTTCTAGGAATGCTATGAAAGGGAAATACATATTGGACACCCTTTATGTCATTTCCTGGTTTAACACCTGATTTTCTAGTATTGTTTTACAAAGTACCATTCTAGAAGAGAATCAAAAGCCTAAGAAACTCTGAGTCTTATGTTTTTAAATCAAACACTTGTTAAGTCAAATGAATTTTCTTCTTATATTCTTCTTATATATTGTTTACTTTTGCAAAGATATTCAGTAATAGGAGATAGATGTCCCTGATGACAAAATATGGAATGACACCAGGGGGAAAAGAAAAAAGCAAAGTACAACAGTATTAGTATTCTTTTAGGTACAGAGTTCAATTTAAACTAGTCTTTAGAAAAATAGGATAGGATACATATTTTTAAAAATATATGTGGAAATTCTGTGATACTGTAGCAGGAGTTTGTAAGATGTCATTCACATTTCAGTTTCTACACCTATCAAGCAGGTTTTCTTTTTTTTTTTTTTTTAAGATTTTAAAAATTTATTTATTCATGACAGACACACAGAGAGGGAGAGAGAGAGGCAGAGACACAGGCAGAGGGAGAAGCAGGCTCCATGCAGGGAGCCTGACATGGGACTTGATCCCGGGTCTCCAGGATTTGGCCCTGGGCTGAAGGCGGCGCTAAACCTCTGAGCCACCTGGGCTGCCCCAAGCAGGTTTGCATTAGACAATGGGCAAGTAGTTTATTGAAACTCAAGATATATGATAGGTATATATTTACAGCTTTGCAACATTTGTGATAAAAATCAGTTTTATAAGTCACTTTCTCAATGGCTTAAAAAAAAAAGTCCCCTGGATTTGTAGCCCATACGTGAAACCCATAGTAGAAAATGAGCACCTTAAAAGAATGAGTTTATTTTTTACCAGTAGAAAAATAAAAGAACAAAACTCATTTACTCTAGAGTCTAGAGTTCAAATAAACTTACACCCTGAGAATATTACCCTGGCCCACAAAAGGAATTTCTTCTGAACTTCATAAAGGAGGGGTCAGGTGGAACACAGTGTATCTGAATGTAAAGAAGATTACAAGTGTTGTGGGATGGTAGGTGGTATTCCAAAAATGTAAATCAAGGGGCCAAGAATGTGTTTTAAAATTTTAATAGTCCTAGGCTTTATAATAAATTTTTGTAGGGTGAGAGGGTTTTTTTTTTTAATATATATGAGACTTTTCTCTTTAAAACCAGTCCCTGTAATTTAATACTTTATGGCTATAGACTATAAGCAGTAGGACTTAAAATTTAATTGATTATTTTTCATGTCCTTTGGGGAATATATTTTCAATTATTAACAGTGTAAAATACTGCCTACTCTTCCTCTCATTAACATGTTCCATCAAAAATGCAAAATGGAGACCCCTGTTAAAAGTCTAATGTGATAAACAAATTTTTCTTGCCAATTCTTTCCACAGTCAGAATTATGGGATTTTTTGAGCCTATTTAAAATGTAAATACTAAATTAAATATATTAAGGTACAAAGAGTTAACATTTATATCTTCATTAAAACCAAATTATTCCAATATTCTAAAAAAATCTTTTGGAGAACTTCTATATTACTCATAATATTATGCTTATAGAGATACATGACCTTCAATAATCCACTAAAATTTCTGCTCTTTATTATTCATATGAAAAATTAGAAGAGTATGCCATAATCATAAAAGTGCTTTGCAAAGAAAACAAAAAACAAAAATGTACTTTGTAAATATAAACCAATATGTAATTTGTTACTTTTAAAAATTATTTTTAAAGTCATTTTTTATTTTTAAAAATACCCATTTAATCCAACTAGGTTCAAAACTTATAATCTTTGTTTAGTTCAAAATTTTATTAAATGTTCATGTTCTGAGTTAACTCAAAACCAGTATATGCATATTTAATGCTGACTGGTTTAAGTTAAGCATCTATCCACAACTGCCAGATTTCAAATACCTAAAAAGCTAGTCTATTTATAAGATGAGTGATAAAATGAGACTTCTTTTGGTATGGGTTTATATTGTCCACTAAGGAAAAGAAGATAAAATATGTTAATATTATAGAGATCATGAATATGAAGGCAATGTCACTACCAAGTGTTATTTCTATATAAAGCTCTATAATGGTGCCTATAATTTCATCTTGCTCCCTATTTCATTAAAATGGCATTTCTTCTTCTTCCTTTATATATTTCCTTTGATCATCTTTATATTTTTTCTTCCCAGTAAAACTTCTTGTGGTTTGACTTTGTAGAATTCAGAAAATCTAAAAGTCAGATTAAAATTGTTAACTGAAAACAAAAACTAAAACAAACAAACTGTAATTTTAAGGACACAGATTCCATTTTATCCCATGGTAGCATTTGTCCATTAGAATTCATTATCACTGAAGCACTAAAATGCTTTTCTGCATTTTCTGAAGAACATGTCTAGAGATATGCATGTTAACCAGAGAGCTCTTTTCTCTTTTTTTTCTTAGAATGAGTAGTCTAACTGATTGCTTTTTCTAAATAAACCCAAAACTGCCTAACTTATGACTCCAATTGCAACCAGTTCAAATAAACAATTTCTTGACTCCATAGGTTTATGGCTGAATCAGCGAAGTACATATAAGATTTATCATTTGTGGTAGTGTGTTTCTCCTGAATTTTTTTGTATTTCACATTAAGCAAACTGAGAGGGACTAATAATGCCATCATTCAGACTTGAGGATTGCATGATATAATAATGCAGAGTTCTGTTTTATTGTGTTGTGGTTTTGGCCCAGGTACTTAGTACGAGTGCACTCAAATATATAAAATCAAAATTTGAGTCTTGATAAGGAAAAATAAGATAGATGGTCAGGAAAATGTATTTGCTGTCAAAGCTTACTTAGATGGACTTTTAGAAAGGAATGTGAACACAAAGTTCTATGCAGATGTCATTCAAGAAACTCGAAACAGAATCAGCCACTGTATACTAAGAATAATTGATTCATTCCCTTATTTACTCATTGATTCATTTACTCAACATGTAAATTATTCAGTGCTAGCAAGTGCCTGGTTCTATGCTAGGCAATATACAAAGAAGTAAGAGATGCGTCTACTATACAGGAGCTTAAAATAATACAGGAGATCAATATTAAACAAATAATACTACAGGTAAGTATAAAATTACAATTGTGAGAAAGGCTGTGAGGGGAAATACTGGCTGCCATGAAAGAACACAGACAGAAACATAAACAATGCACTTATTCTTTGGCTAACAGATCAAGGAGGCAGCATTTAAGCTAGGGCAGGACAGAATAGTAGAAGGTGGTCAAAAACAGTAGAGGAGGAAGAAAGTCATATACAGACCAACTCTTTAAAAAGTCCTACAGTCATAAGAAGCTTGGAATCTTTAAGCAACCTTAGGAAGTTGAGTGGCATACTAATACCTAGGGCACAGGGTGTGGGAGGTTGAAGGCACAGCAGAAAAATAAACCTAGAGAGAAAGAGAAAAATGCAGGGGTGGCAGACAGCAAATTACACACAACCCTGTTAAAGATTTTGAGTATTATCCTAAGAGTCACAAGTAACTATAGCCAGATTGTCATAGGGGATGAGGAGATTTACATTTGAACTAAATCATTTTGTTTGTTCAGCAGGGAATGAGTTAAAGACAGGAATTATGAAGAAGAAGAAAGACTAACTAGAAAAAGGTTCTGGGGGCACTTGGCTGGCTCATTCCAAAGGCTATTCAACTCTAGATCTCAGGGTTGTGAGTTCTAGCCCCACACTGGGGTAGAGATATTAAATATATGAATAAACTTAAAAAAGAAAGAAAGAAGAAAGAAAGAAAGAAAGAAAGAAAGAAAGAAAGAAAGAAAGAAAGAAAGAAAGCTTCTGTAGTACTCAGGCAATAAGTAATAATGGCCAAGACTAATGTTAGCAGAAAGAAGAAATTGAGATATATTATAGATGTAGACTTGTCAGGACTTGCTAACTTAATAGACATGAGGAAAAAGAGAAAATGGGGGGGAAGATTGAATCTATCCCTGTATGAATGAAGGTATTTATTAAGATAGGAGATGTTGTAGGAGAAGCATATCAGAGGTAGAAGATCAACACTGAATTATTGAAGTTGCAATGAACTTAATTTATCTCTACAAAATTCGTATGTTGAAATCCTAATCCTCAAAGTGATATAAGGAAGTAGGGCCTTTGAGAGATAATTACAACACGAAGGTAGAGCCCTCCTGAAAGAGATTACTGTCCCTAAACAAAAGATCCAAGAGGGGAGGGAAAGGAGGGATGGGGTAACTGAGTGATGGACATAAGGAGGGCACGTGACATAATGAGCACTGGGTATTATATAAGACTGATGAATCACTGACATCTACCTCTGAAGCTAATAATACATTATATGTTAGTCAATTGATTTTAAATTAAAAAGATAAAAGATTTCAAGAAAAAAAGGGGGGGGGATCCAAGATAGTGCTCTCAACCCTTCTGCCACGTAAGAATAAGAAAAAATAGCAGTCTGCAACACTAGACCCTGACTATGACGGCACCTTGACCTTGGACTTCTAGTCTTCAGATCTATGAGGAATAAATTTCTGTTGTTCATAAGCCACACAGTTTATGGCACTTTGTTACAGTAATCTGAATTGACTAAAGCAGAGATGTTCGTGAGATAATCGATTAGTGAATTAGGTAGAGGGTCAGTAGGATATGGTGTCTGGAAATCAAAAGAGAAATCCGTGCTGTTGTTGTAAATACACAAGTCGTGAAAACTATGACAGTGGATGTAATCACCAAAATTTTCCTCTAGAGGGATCCCTGGGTGGCGCAGCGGTTTGGCACCTGCCTTTGGCCCCGGGGCGCGATCCTGGAGACCTGGGATTGAATCCCATATCAGGCTCCCGGTGCATGGAGCCTGCTTCTCCCTCCGCCTGTGTCTCTGCCTCTCTCTCTCTCTGTGACTATCATAAATAAATAAAAATTTAAAAAAAAATTTTTCCTCTAGAGGTAAGAGAGGGAACAAACATGCTGTACCTGCTGTCACCCTGATTTTGACCAGGGAAATTCATTCTGGATTTCTGACTTCCAGATCTGTACGATAATACATTTGTGTGGTTTTGAGCCACTAAACTTATAGTAATTTATTACAGCAGAAGTAGGAAATTAATACAATCCCAGTCACCATAAACACAACAAAAAGTTATTCCTTCTCTTTATCCTATAAGCAGAGGGAGGGTATGGGTGTGAGGAGGACAGATGGGGCCATATGATAAACAACCACAAAAGATAAGGTTTACTGCCTATAAGATATAAAAATGTTTTGTAACTAACCATCCAACAGGAATTTAATCCTAATGTTTATTAAACTGACTACACACACAAAGACATATATACACACACACCTTTCCACCTTTTTTTTTCTTTTTTTTTTAAGATTTTGTTTATTCATGAGAGACATAGAGGGGTGGGGACAGAGACACAGGCAGAGGGAAAAGCAGGCTCCATGTTGGGATCCGGATGTGGAACTTGATCCCAGGACTCTAGGATCATGCCCTGGGCCAAAGGCAGGGGCTAAACCACTGAGCCATCCAGGGATCCCCCCTTTCCACCTTTCTTAAAACATTCTGTAACATCTTATGTGTTCTCTCATTAACTGATAAGTTGAATAAAATACTTGATAAGTATTCACTTTATATTTGTATTAGAGTTACGTGGTTTTTTTGTTTGTTTGCTTTTACTTTTTTTGAAAAGTAAATACTTTAACAGAAGAAAAGTTATTAAAGGAGTCTCGGGAAAAAGAACTACAGAAATAATAGCAGAGAGAGAATGGTGTTCTGGAAGCCAGAGGGTAAGAACTACAGGAAGTGCTAATTGGGCAAATACAACAAGTCTTTTGAAGATGTAGATGATTGATTGGGATATAACTAGTTGGAAGAGGGAAGTATTAGTCAATAAGGATTAAAAAACTTAAGTGGGACATCAGTGGGACATAAGGAAAAGGAGACAGAAGAACCAGTGATTCTTATAAGGATTTGGGTCATGATACAGAGAGAAAACAGATGGTGTAGCTAGTGAAGAAAGCAGCATTGTGAGAAATGAACTCTTTAGGGGAATAAGAAAAGAGCTATCAAGGAAGAAAAAGACAAGAGCTCAAACTTACAGGGCATAGGAGAGGGAGAAGAAATGCTGAAGAAAAGTCCTTAGAACATGCTTAGAGCACAGAGGAAGAAATTTCCTTGTGAAAGAGAAAGAAACTGTCTTCCACTTTAGCAGAAAGAAAAGAAAGAGGTAAACTGGAGGTTTTAGAGTGATTGAACACCCAATAAAATTTCCTTATTAGCTACTGAAACAAAATTTGACCTAGCATGGTGGTAATACAAGGATTCACACTGAGAATGGGTGGGGATTTTAACAGAAAATATAACAAATACAAGGAAGGTGAATAAAATAACCACTTTAGTTAAATAACCACTAAGCATCACTGGGGAAGAAAACAGGTTGAAAATCTGTATTAAAATTAGACCAATCTGGTTATCTCTTTCTCATATTCTCAAATCTGTTCTTCAAAATCTCATAAACATACAATGTTCTTCAGCATCTACTTATTTCAAATATTTATTCAAGGTCTGATGTTCACTTTTTTAGGTTTAGCTTTTGTTTTTTTGCACTTTATTTTTTAAAGCAATTTTGGTTTACAGTATATTGAGTGAAAAAAGAGAGTTATATATTCCCTGACCCCACAGATGCATAGCCTCCCTCATAATAATATGTACTGTGGTGGATATACGGCATTATAAATTTGTCCAAATCCATAGAATCCACACCAAGAGTGAAACTTAATGGAAACCATAGGCTTTCGGAGATAATGATGTGTCAGTGTGTAGGTTCATTAGTGGTAACAGAGGTTTTAGCTTTCTAAAGGCAAATTATTTCTACAATACTCTCTTACTGACAGATCATGAGACTCTGTCCCCACTTGCCCATCCCAGACCTATTGAACCAAAAGCCTCAGGTTGGAGAGCCTGAGAAATACCAGATGCATCTCTGATAAAACAATTATAAGAAACACATTCTGCCCCAACAGGATTTTGTGAAAGAGTCCCAAACTTCCTTGCCACATATCTTATAAAACCGAAAAGATATGCTGCAGGTATAAATTCTTGGTTACCAGAGAAGTGTAAAAGAAAATTTGGTCAGCCATAACACTGTCACTGCTACAGAGAGTCTCTGGGGCTCTTTAGCAAACAGTAGACAGAACTGCAGTCCTGGAGAGTCCTTAGTCCTAATTTCCTTCATCTTTACCTTGGGCTGTGGAATAAACTCACAGAGTCTACCCCTGTGATCCAGTATAAGCTGTAGTCATAGCAACGGCATTATGCTGAGTGAGAAAAGTCAAAGACAGGTACTGTATAATATCACTTATATGTGGAATTGAAAAAGCCCAACTTGCAAAAACAGAGTAAAATGGTGGTTACTAGGGGCTCTGGAGAGGAGGATAGGACAGATGTCGTTTAAAAGTCTGAACTTACAAGAAATAGTAAATAAATAATAAGTTCTAGAGATCTAATGCACAGTATAGCGAATATATGCAATAATATTGTATTATTATCTTCAAGCTTGCTAAGAGACTAGAACTTAATTATTACAATCATTAAAAGAAACAATTTTGCAACAAGAAGTGCTATTGTTATAATGGCAATCATATAATATATATAAATGAATCAATCAACACATTGTACACCTTGAATTTACATACATTTCAATATTTTTTAAAAAATAAAATGCTGGGAAACAATTACAAACAACATGTATGGATTTAAGTATAACAAATATTTTAAGATACTTTTATTACGTTTTTTTTCTTTTTAATTTCTGAAATTCGCTTTTTTGTATATTTGGATTTGGAAAAACCTACAATAAGGACAAACTCACATACTTTCTCATGTGGTGCTGTGAAACTCTACTTCCATCTAGTCTATGCTATGATGTTTTATGGTATTTTTTCAGCTGTCATGTGATTCATCCATGGAAATCATTAGCATCTGAAACCTCTTACTGTCTGCAGTATTTTTCAGTTTGACTTCAAGATATTGAGTTACTTTTTAAGATAAATAGACCTACCTATGGTATCCCTCTACACAAAACCTATCACCTACTTCACAATTTTAAAAAATACTACTTTAGCATGAACAGAAAATATGGAGGAAAAAAATAAGCAGGGTAGCTTTAAAGACTTTGTTTTATTTGATCTTCAAATTCTGAATTCTTACAAAAATAGCTATAGTTTTAAAATATTAACATAAAGGGAAAGCCTGGGTGGCTCAGCGGTTTAGCACCGCCTTCAGCCCGGGGCGTGATCCTGGAGACCCGGGATCAAGTCCCACAGAGGGCTCCCAGCATGGAGCCTACTTAATTAACCCTCTGCCTGTGTCTCTGCCCCCTCTCTGTGTCTCTCATGAATAAATAAATAAAATCTTTTTTAAAAATAATGTAAAAAAGTAAATAAAACTATTTACAATACAGATTGCACTATTAGAAATTATATTAATTTATTTTAAATTACAACTACAAAAAATTAAATACTATCCATATGTGTAGATAATTATCAATAAGAAACACCATTTCTTCAAGGATAAGGAAACCAGGGTTTGGTAGTCTAAATTTCTAACCAATTTCTGTAGCCATAGTTCCCCCTATGTGATAACGAAGGCACATACATATTTTAGAGGATACATCAATCCAATTCACAAATGTAACCAACTAGGTCTTTGGTCCCAAGCTTCTTTGCTCTCTCCTCCCCTGCTGAACTAGCATACTGGCATCCTGATTTGGTGAGAAGTCTCCATGTTTTTCATATGTCATAATAAGATAGTAATAGCTAAGAATTATAATATTGCCTATAAGCCAGACCCTACTTCAGGCACTCTTCATGAACTAATCTAAATTTCACAAAACTTTAAGATGCCCATTTTTCAGATGATAAAAATAAGGCACACTGGGGAATAGTAACTTGCCCGGGGTCACCCTCCTATGTGATAGAGCTAGGATTTGGACCCAGGCAGTTTAATTCCAGAGATCATATTCTTAAGCACTACACTCCACGGTTTCTCTCAAGGTGATAAGAAAGCTTATGAGAGGAAGAGATACAAAGCAATTCAAAGAAGTGTCAAGAATGCATTTATAATAGGGAAAAGAGTACTTGGAACTCACAGCTCTTTCCTTGAAAAAACCCTACCAGGGTCCAATTATAGCATAGTAGACCTTCTACTCTTTGGGAATCTAGCCTCTTCAAGATTACTCATGAGCATCAGACCAAAATAACAATGTTACTAATAATGCAGCGTCATCTTAGGATGCCCATAGCCTCTATACAATTTGGCACTTAATAAGGCCAATACTTGAGTAGCTATGGAAATCGAAGTCTACATGTTATTGTCCTATCACATAGTCTATCAATTAGAAATTTAGATATTTTTAACAGAAAAATGTTCACAAGATTCTGATTTACTATCAGTGTATACATAGGCATTTACAAAGCTAGCTATGTGAATCTCTTTTTTTTTTTGCTATGTGAATTTCTTAAAAACTTTTATGTTCTCAATAAATCAGTTTAATTTTTCCATTAGATCAGTTTGATTTTTCCATTAGAAAAAAAAAATCACTGCCCTAACTTAATTTGCTTATTTTGCTAAACTAGTGAACATTTTTGTTTGATTATTGTTCATTTGTAATTCTCATTTAGTGAATTTACACTTGCTCTTCACTCATTTTTATATTATATATTCATACTTTTCTTATTAATAAGATCCCTAATTTACTAATGTCATTAGCTCTGTGTTTATCAATTACCTTTTTAACTTGAAGTATGGTAATTAGCTATATTATATTCTAACACTTTTATGTACTCAAACTTGTGAATTTTTTTTTTTTAGGTATCGGGTCTTAGAAAAATCTCTGAATATATAAATATTCAGTTATATTTTGTTCCAGTACATTTTAAGTTCAGTTTTTCCATATAAATATTTAACTCATCTGGAATTCAGTTTGGTATAAGGTGTGAGGTTGTTTCCAATTGGCTTCAATACCATTTATTCAATTATCCATTCTTTCCTCACTAGTTTGAAATGTCATCTCTATCATATACTAATATTCCAAATATAGCTGTTCTGCTTCTGCATTTGTCTTGTTTCACAGATCTGTCTAGTCTGGCACAACCCTACTGAATATGATTTTTATAGTTTAATAGTACATTTTACAATCTGCTGGGGGCATTGTTCTTCTTTCAAAATAAAATTTCTGGCTATTCATTAGCTGTTTTTCCAGATAAACTTTAGAATTATTTGACAAGTTCCAAAAAAGTCCCACTGGGAGTTTGATTAGAAATGTGTTAAATTTATAGGTTAGCTTGGAGCAAGTTGACTTCTTCCTCTCCAGAAACATCTCTCCCACCACTTATTCAAAATTTTTTCTATTCCCCTCAGTAAAATATGGTTATTTTCTTCAAATAGGCATGCATATTTCTTGCTAAATTTATCCATATATAACATATATATTACTATTCTTAGGGAACTATTTTCCTAATATATTTCCTTACTCTATGTTATATATTTTATAATAGATGTGTTAAAATGGAAAGAATACACATTCTCAGTAGTGCTTATATCTATTCTTGTCTCTGTTCTTTTTTTTATGATGGCACCAAATTCATATCTTTCTTTTTTTATTTTTCTATAAATTTATTTTTTATTGGTTTTCAATTTGCCAACATATAGAATAACACCTAGTGCTCATTCCGTCAAGTGCCCAACTCAGTGCCTGTCACCCAGTCACCCCCGCCCACCTCCCCCTCCACCACCCCTAGTTCATTTCCCAGAGTTAGGCTGAGTGAAATAAGTCACAAAGACAAGGACAAACATTATATGGTCTCATTCATTTGGGGACTATAAAAAATAGTGAAAGGGAATAAAGGGGAAAGGAGAAAAAATGAGTGGGAAATATCAGAAAGGGAGACAGAACATGAAAGACTCCTAACTCTTGTCTCTGTTCTTTAATGACCTCTTGTACATCAGCAAATTCTAAGTTCTTATGGCCTTTCATTTACCAATGGAAAAAGAACCTACTTTGCCCCTATTCTAGGTATATTATGTATATTATAAGGTTCAAGTAAGATAAAGCAATTGATAGCATACTATTATACAATACTAAACTATATAAATGTCATGATACACTATGCATAAAGAAACACTAACTGCACCTCCAAAAAATAAAATTAATAATCAAGATTTAAAGCATCTAAATAATTGAAGCAAACTATCCATATTGAGATTACCCAGAAGAATGTTTATGCATTCCATTTTCCTTTATATATATGTTCAATATTTTAAAAATGAATAATCTAAGAACTATAGAATAATGAAAAATAATCTTCTTAATATTTTACACTAATGTATTATATTTGTATTCATAAGCCCTATGAATTTTTTAACTCTTCTAAAAATGGAAACAAAATAGTATCAACAATACAAATTCTTTTGTTTTTATTTAATTTGAAAATTCAGTCTGTTTATTCTTGTTTAATTTTTATTACATATAGAATATACAAATATAAAAAACAAATGTGTGTCATCATTAAAAATAGCATTTTGTCATATGAACAGTCCAATAAAAGTTAATTGTGCAATAATTTTATACGGATATCATGAACCACACTTTGATATTCCTATGATAGTTACTGCAGTTACATAAGTGGTATAAGCATTTAGCTTCAAAAACACACATTACTTATACATAAATAATAAAAATATCTTATAAAAATTCTAAAAAATCATATGGTTAATTTATATAATAAACAGTAGTGGTGTCTTTAAGATACATTCCAATTCTGCAAAATACGCAGAGGCTTTGAGTTAAAGCTATTTTAAAACTGACATAAATCTTATTGGAAAAGCCATGAGCCCATGTACATAGAAGGGAATTGGTCCAATAATATGGAAAAAATATTTAGAAAAATATAGCCCTGCATTTTATTCTTGTGAGCTCTATCAATGTGTAAAAATTTTAGTTTTTCTATCTCTTTGAAACTAAAAGTACCTAACATCTTTCTCAGTACACATGGAAAAAATATATATTTATATACATGTATATTTGGATGAATAATAAACTTATACTTTCCTTGTTATTCAGGTTTATTCAATAGCAAAAAAGCTACCAAGTAAATACCAAGGCCATAAAAGTAGTATATATTATAATTGGCAACTTCATCTTGACTATATACTATGTAAGCTATTGCCATACTTTTCAAATAGTCATCAGACTTAATGATCATCACTAATTTTTCAAAGACACCACAAATTCTTTCTCTTTGCTATACAATACAAACACAGGAGGATATGATTGATTTGAGGAACTTGAATGACACCATAAACATGAACTACAAGGGGTAAAAAGTAGGCTTGCAAAACAAAAGCATCTTCAAAAAATCTCCTACTCAGTGATCACACCTCCATCAGACTATATCCAACCGATACTGCTGACCTGAAGGCTTTCCCATATTAAAACTTTAATCTACCAATTAGATTTAAAGTGAGCTTTTCTCATTTTTTACTTAATTGAATTGGTGAGGAAAATTAATTTACAGGAGGGAGGAAATGATTTTCTTTAAATACCTAATACAACTTGCTATTATTATTTTGCTGTAAATTTCTGGAGTGCTCAAACTTGCAGTTTGCTTGGATCTGCATAAACAGAAACATTTCAAATATCCAGACTTTTACTTTCATCTGGCTATAGAAAATCTACTGTTTAGTCGTTACTACTCAATACTCTCTAAAGGTATAAAGAATTACTGACTCTAACAATTTTACATAATTGAATCTATCGTACAATATATTCCATTTTTTCAGGTAAAGGTGAATTGTCCTCATGTATTACTACATAACTCAAAGTGTTTCTGACCCATGTAAAATTTTACTATGATAACATCAAAGGAGTCATTAATCAAATATGTCTAATAATTGACATTAGACATATTATGATTGTCTAATAATCAAAATATGTATTATATTCATTATGGGCATTTCTATATAATTATTCTTTGGGCTCCATAGGACTAAAAGAATGATTTTACTTATTGAATTTTTACTCTAAAAAATTTGTCATAATTTCATTGTCTCACGAATCTTCCTTGTAAGTTTTCAGTCACTGAGAAATTTTAAGTGAAAAAAAATTTTAAATTAAAATAAAAGGCTTTGCAAGCAAATGTGATAATGCATCTAATTTAAAAGGGATTAATCATTACCAATTTAGCATCAAAAGAATTGTCAGACAAAAGGAGTTCCATATGGGCCATGTCATGGAAGGCTAAAAAAGATGTGCCACTTACCTCCCCCCCTACCCAACTACAGAGGAAAAGAAAGAAGCAAATAAATTAGAATCTCAAAAGAACATGTGGATTTCTTTTAGAATCATGCCTCTACAAGTAGGATCCACACTATCAGAGTCCCTGAAAAGCATAGAGATTCATCTATAACCCATGTTTTCACTACAGAACATTGAGGAAGCCACTTTCAACAAGTCCATTCTGCTATCCACATGTGCTTACTCTTTAAAATTTATTGATTTGATCTATTCCAGCAGCGACTCTGGCCATGGGAAAGCTCTATTTCTCCTTCCTTCTGTCCCACTTTCCTTTCTAGTTTGCCCACAAAAAGTGTTCTAGGGAAGATTAAAACACAATAGTTTTTATACACAAGTGGGCAAGCACTGAGAGGAAAAGACAGAAAATGAAAAAATTATGGAACCTGAAAATTCAATGAGTAAATTAAGTGACTCTAGAGTCATATAGGTCCAGCCTGTAAACACCCTTGAAGCTACTTAGTAACTATGTAATATCGGGTATGAGACTAATCTATCTGAATCTTAATTGTCTAATCTACAACATGGGTTGGTATACCTACCTATTAACATAGTTAAAAGAATTGAAACCTTAATAAAATCCCTGATATATAGTAAGTTTTTAATTAACATGGTTTATCATGAAGTGTTTTGGAGGAGGGGTTGTAAAACAGGAGGATATAGATTTATCTACTTATAAAACAGATCAAGCAAATATTCAAAAACAGTTTAATTGTAGTGTAGATATAATAATATAGAATGAAGCTATAACCAACTATATTTTTCACTTAAAAGTATATATAGAACATTTGAAGTTCCTAATTATTATATCAGGTATCAGGTAAAAAATAGTCTTGCATTTGTATAATATTATCATGTCCAGGAAATATAAAAAATAATTATAATAAAAATAAATCAAAAGAATTATAGAAGCATATTATTTAAAATATTTTATTTTATTTATATTTAATTCATTTTGTGCCTGAGCTCTACGCTGATAGAGCCCTTGGAAAATTTTAATTCATTAAAATAGTTTATTTCACATATTGAACAGATTGTTTAGATGTGACAGATAAAAGTAATATATAAAATGTATGACCACAACAAGTTGAGAAAGATAAGAACAAACAAAACAGAGTTAAAGCAGATATACTGGAATGTAAATCCACTGAATTTTACATAGCCTAAATCTTCATTATTCCCAATTTATTCTTATCTGCTTGAGTACTTTGAATTACTGATAATAGAAAACTCAATGCAAAGCAATTTAATCAAATAAGAGGATTTAAGGTAACATATTACTGAAACGTCCTGAGGTAGGTTCTATATAGGATGAAATAAAGTTTCTAGGTCCACCTATTTATATTTACTTGCTCCATCAGCTGAGAAGGCCTAGAAGCCTCCCTTGCAACAAGCACCTCTAGTACCTTGTTCTTGGTTTCTAATACTATCTTCCAATAAAAAGAACCAACGATCATTGGAGAAATGGCTGATTCTAGAAATGAGGCAGAAAATATGCAAGATGAATCTGGAGCATTGTACAGTGCCAGAAAATTAGGAAGTACTCAAAAGCATGATAATGGGATGTGTCGAAGGGACATAAGAACCAACTGAAAGAGTTCTCAGTGGCCAAAGCTGGAACAATCTGAGTAGCAAAATGAGTTGTATTGGATTATGATCAAGTATAAAATAAATATCCATGATTCTATACTGATACAAATAAATGACTGAATAAATAAATATATGGGTGAGAATAAGCAAATATCCCATGCAGAATTCCAGTTTATATAGATACTTTATCCTTGGGGAGGTAGAACACAACTGTGCGGTGGCCTGTACATAGAATGTAGTAAGAGAGAAAAAGAACATCACGGTGCAGAAATCTTACAAACCTTCACTAGGTTACTGAGATTAACACTCTGATAAATCATGTGGATTGTACGGATCCTTGATATGGTGTCGTCACACCATACTTCTTCTCTGTCAACCTCTCATGAGAACATAAACATAAAAATACAAATAGAGGGAATTCACAAAATACCTTTCTAGTACTGTCCCTCCCCCCCACCCCCCCACAAATCTGTCAAGGTCATGTAAAAGGTCTGGAAAACTATCACATCCAAGAGTAGCTGAAGGCAAGGTAACATGAAGATGAATAGACATGAGATCCTGGATAGGATCCTGGAAGAGAAAAAATATGTGAGATAAAAGTGAAAGAAATCTGAATAAAGTATAGATTTTAGTTAATAATAATATATCAGCACTAGTATATTAACTATGATAAATGTATTATACTAATGAAAAATGTTAATAAAACAAGGGAGAATGGATGAAGGATATATGTATTATTTTAACATTTTTTTCTTTTTTTTTAACATTTTTTTCTATAAATCTAAATCTATTCTAAAATTAAAAGTTCATTAATTTTTTATTTTATTTTTTTAAAGATTTTATTTATTTATTCATAAGAGACACAGAGAGAGGCAGAGACATAGGCAGAGGGAGAAGCAGGCTCCATGAAGGGAGTCCGATGTGGGACTGGATCCCGGGACCCCAGGATCATGCCCTGAGTCAAAGGCAGACGCCCAACTGCTGAGCCACCCAGGTGTCCTGAAAGTTCATTAATTTTCAAAAAGTCCTAGTAAAGTACAAAAAGAATGGAACTTCATTAAGTATATAAAAATTACCAATAAAAAACCTCCACAGAATAAAACGATGAAATGTCAGATCCGCTGTATTTAAAATTAGGAACGAGACAAAAAAATGCCCCATTCCTGCTCCAAGATTGTTGTAGAGGAGCCTCGTTAGTACATTAAAATAAGACCAAGAAATAAAATATATCTTATGAAAGAATAAAATCATTCTTATTCTGCTAAAAAAAAAAAAGACTTCTCAAAAGCCATATTCAATATTGGAAGGCCTGCTTAATGGCTTAGATCATGAATGTTTTGATTTACAATGTCAGCTGGCACATAATCAGCTGAATTATTTTTGTTTCACTTGGTGGAAAAAAGAGAAAGCTTTCATATTTAATTGTTCAAAATGAATCAAAGTAGTTAGTACTTTGACTCTCCTTAAACGACTAAACCCTATAGTAATGAAAACTATTTAAGTAAACCCTGGGGGGAAAAATCCTCGACTATGTTGTGATTTTAAGTACTTTTCAGTATTAGATGATTTGTTTTCAATGGACAGTCAACTTTAAATTTGCCTGAATATTTAAGACAAAATAATATTGTAGTAGTTATAGTTATTGCGTATTTAACTCTCAAAAATACAGTAACACTTCATTTACTAACATTGTTGGAATATATTTTAAAAAGGAAAACTTTCAAGATAAAGAATTTTATCGCTTTGTGCAATGACTCTTTTTATTCTAATCATTTTTGAATTTTTTCTAAAAGTTCAAATTCTCTACATTTTATTTTTTGGTATGATTTAATCTTTTCCTGTCTTTTCACGATCTTCATTCAGAACATTACAGGTTATACACTGTTTCATACACCTAGCTGCAGATGTATTTTTTGTTGTTGTTGTTGCCACCAACTGTTCTAAAGGACAGTAACTGCTGACTATATGCCTTTATATTAGTTGTTTTGGTATGTTTTCTTCCTATCTGCTTATTTCACTCAAAAACATTCAACAAATATCTGTTGTGTGCCCACGACTCGCCAGGAATATTCTAGTACCATTGATATAGCAGTGAACAAACCAGACAAAATTCCTGTCCTCATGAAGCTTAGATCTATTTATTTCATAGCATTGTCAGGATTTCTATTTCTGCTGATTTCTCTCCTCTCCAACTGCAGTATTTGCTATCCGCTATAAATTAATAAGATTTCTTTTAAAAGTGATGAGAAAATCAGGTCCTTTACCTCATTAGATCTATAACCCTAATCTGATGCACAAAAAAATTCTAAACCAATGGTATCTAAATAGGAAATAATTATGTATGTTTCTTTGAAGCTAAATGTTTTGCTAACTTCTGGCCGTCCCACTGTGTTTAAATAAAAAAAGTAATTAGAATTCTATAAGTAGGCTGGTATTAAACCTCAGACTACCAATGGATAGGAAAATACGAAGTAATTGAATTTCCTGGTCAAGTAAAATACTTTGCTGAAATTTACACTTGCAAGCCTTCTCACATTCTGTTTACTGCTCTGTGGGGTTCTTCCTACAACTTTACCCAGGCATTTTCTACAAGTCCTTTAAGATCCAGCACATATATTAATTCCTCCAGCATGCCTTCTCTATTTTCACCAGGCAAATGCACTGCTCCCTCTTCTGGCCTCGTGTGGACATTGGTATATACACTTGTAATACATATCACAATGTTTGAATTATTTACTTGGGTATATGGTTACACTGGGGTATGTAGTTACACTATGGGCTCCAAAAGAATGGGATGATGTGATATCCCTGATTCAACTCTCTGGACATTCACAAGTTAAGACAGGGAATAAGTTTCAAAAATCTTTGTTAGAGTATCATTGGGTAGTGGTGGGGAATATGAGCTCTTAAGACCAGGTTCTTGTCCTGACTCTACCATCGTGTTTGGCAAGGTAGCTGTGGGCACCTCCAGTAGGACCTTAATACTACCCTACCTCAGTCTTAGAGCCTAAAGCTTAGAGAACAATAGCTCCTATCTCTTAGAGTTATTTTATAATAAAAGAAATAATTGATCTAGAATACCTGTTTTGGAGAGCTTCAGTAATGTTAACAGTATTACTTCTAATTTTAACTCATTTTACCTAATATTTGGTATATAAGTGGTAAGACAATATTTACTACCACCACTATAGACAGAGAAATAAATTCCATTGGGAAAAAATTAAAAGGCCCAATTCCTGCCTGAGATGGGGTCATAAACCTACAGTTAACTATATGAAATTGTTGTAAATGCTGTGTATATATCTCAGTAGTTATGCAGACATTTTAATTTATGTAAGATTGTATAGACTCACAAAAGCTTACAAACTATCTATTTATATTACGTGCAAATATTTTTTTGGAATGTGCTTAAATTAGAGGGATGTGTTTTGACAGGGAGAATGGGGAAAAGTACTCTCTGTCTTCCAAATTTTCCCACTTAGTAGGTGAAATTTATATTTGTTCTAAGGTGAAGATGTTAAAATAAATAGAAAAATTCCTCACTTTAAGAATCATATATATTTGTTATAATAAAAGGACTAGCTGAGGACATTTAGCCCCTAGATAAAATAAAAGCACAGGGGACTAATGTAAACATGAATCTATTTGAATTATCAGAATATTGACCTCTGAACTTTATTTTGCTTATGAAGGACCAAATGAAGAGACAAACCCTTTAATACTGGGCAAATCATGTTAGTTAATAAAACAGATTTTAAAAATGAAAGACCATCAGCTATGGAGTTAATGTTTAAATATTTGGTAATGAAACTTTAATATTTTTGTGCCAAACCTTCATCACAAATTTTGTGAAACAGTGCTGTGGTGCTGAGAGCTCTTCTTTTAAAAACAATAAAATATGAAAGCCTTTAATTTATTGTTGAATTCAGTGTGCCAGCTAAATTTATCATAAACTCTCAAAAAAAAATGAAATAATGGTTTGCAGTTGCACTTTCCCAGATGATGAAGCAGGTTTATGGCAAGAACCAGAAGTTGGTCTCCCATCAGTCCTGATCAGGCTAAATCAGCCAGGGATGAGCAAAGGCTGCCTGGAGCTCAGCTCCTAAAACAATGTGACAATGTAATAATACCTTCCATCACAATGTTTCCTATCAAGAAAAAAAAAATCTGATTCCCAAATAATAATTGATCCCAGCATTCTGAGGCACAAGCCAGCCAAACCTTGTCTGATCTTTTTAATGCAAAATCACTACATATCAAGAATTCAAGTCCAGTTGTCTAGGGCTTTAAAATAATGTGTAAAACATACTGCAGCCTCTGGGTTATGGTCTCATCCTGTAACTGGCTGGCTAAAGACTTGGAAATCCTTGGTCATGTTTATCTATTTCTGGTATCCCATTAGGAGTTCAGTAATCTGGACCTCTCTGCAACTTGCCAACCAATCAGTGCTCAAGGAAAGTCATGAATCTGATGAAATGTGTGTGGAGAAAATCCCAGTCCCACAATTCCCTCCCTAAAAAGCCGGGGAGAGTACATACTTTTCAACACTTCCCATTTTCCCAGAAAGTTTGGGCAAAAGCAACAATGATGAAGAATAAGACAAGCATTATCCTCAATGGAGCCTCTACACCAGGGAAAGTTATGGAACTCCTACAGACAGGCAGGGACGGCAGTGTTACTGCTCACTTACAGGAAGGCTTGAAGGATAATGAAGACAAAAAAATATAATTATCATTAGCATGAGCAGCAAAGACAGAATGAAAAAGCAACTATGTTGTTTTTCCCAGGTTTAAAATTTTCCGCCATTTATATTTTAAAATTTTGGTGTTATTCAGGGTGCTTCAGTGGCTCAATTGGTTAAGCATCAGACTCTTAATTGCTGCTCAGGTCATGATATCAGGGTGTTGAGACTGAACCCTGCCTTGGACTCCATGCAGGGCGTGGAACTGGCTTAAGATTCTCTCTCCCTCTGCCCTTCCTCTTCATGCATACACCCACTCTCTTATGCTCTTAAAAAAATAAATAAAGTGGTTTTAAAATTTTGGTGTTATTCAATTGCACTAGAAAAAAATTTATTTATTTTTATTTTTTTAATCTTCCTGATATTTATTTAAATTCTAGTCAATTAACATATAGTGTAATGCTAGTTTCAGGAATAGAATTTAGTGATTCATCACTTACATATAACATCCAGTGCTCATCACATCAAGTATCTTCCTTAATCCCATTACCCAGTTAGTGCATCCCCGACCCACCTCACCCCTAGCTACCCTCAGTTTGTTCTCTATTGTTAGAGGACTCTTTCATTCTTTGCCTCCCTTTTTTTCTTCTGTCCCTTATGTTTATCTATTTTGTTTCTTAAATTCTCTAGATGAGTGAAGTTATATAGCATTTGTCTTTCTCCGACTTATTTTGCTTAGCATAATACACTCTAGCTCCATCCATATCATTGTAAATAGCAAGATTTCATTCTTTTTGATGGCTAATATTCCATTGCATACATCTTCTTTATCCATTCATCAGTCAATGGACATTTGGGCTCTTTTCATAATTTGGCTATTGTTGATAATGCTGCTATAAACATCAGGGTGCATGTGCCCCTTAGAAACAGTACTTTTTAACTTCTGGATAATTATCTAGTAGTACAATTGCTGGGTGGTAGGGTAGCTATCTATGATTTTTTGAGGAACCTCCACAATGTTTTTCACAGTAGTTGTACCTTTTGCATTCCCACCAACAGTGTAATAGGGTTCCTTTTTACACTACAGGAAATTTTAAAAGCTAAACAGGGGTAAAAGTACAGAGTGTAAGTCAAGGAGAAAATTATCTAAGAGTCCTATTGCCCTATAAGGGCAAGAGTCCTTATAGGGCAATTTCATCATTTCCCCCTGCACTATAGAACTGTTACAGCATGTTAACCCCACTTGAATCCATTTTTCTTTCTTTCTTCATTAACTTGCCAGCAGCTGAAAAACTATCTTCACTTTCTACACTGTACTGAAGTATATGTCTATACATACTACTATGTATACATTAACCATCACAAATTGTCTTAAACTGACAGAATAAATTCTAACACTGATATAAAGTATGGATTTAACTACTAATTTTCACTCAAAATGTACATCACATGCTCTTTATGGATCAAGAATGTATCTTTCATATGTTGCGATCTGTATTTTAAATAGAATGTTTTTTTTTAAGTTTTGCCTATTACTACAATATTCCTGATAAAAGAGACTAGATGATTTTATTCATGGGACTTAGAATATTATAGGAAACTTATCAGGAGAAAATGTTTTTGAAAATAATAATAAAATAAAACAACAGGGATATATACATAAATAGGGCATTTGAATTGCATTAAAAGACACATATGCAAACTCACTAGTCTAGAAGCTATAATTTTAAAGGATAATATGAAATCTGGAAAACTGAAGAAGGTGAAGACAAGAGCTTGGTTGTTTGGACAATTGCTGTTAACTTCCCAAAATGTTCCTAGGTAGTATTACCACCAAATTTTCTTTGTATATCACTATAAATCTTATCCTCTACCATTGCTCAGAAAAATATGGAAGATATCTAAACACACAGCATAGATTTCTAACTTCAAAAATAATACGCTATGTGTGCATTCATACTGATCTACCTACTATGGGAATAAATTCAAATTGACAGATATTGATGGAGTTTCTTGCCCTTATGTGCAAGGAAGAGGGCAAGTCCTCAGCTTCTGTGGATCTGTGTGGCATTAGCTACAGTCTAATGGTCCAATGGAATGATCCCAGGCATTCAGTCTGGCACTATCGTCAAAGCTGTATACCAAGGCTTATCAGTGAAATAATTACATCACAAGGAAAGAATTTTAAAAATACATGCTGAATTTAGTACATTACACTTTTCCTAAAGCAGCAGTCAAGAAATAGTTTTAACTAAATGCATATTATTAAGTCAATCAAACTTGAGCATAAATACTTATTAGATTCATATTTTGTACCATTTCAATTTGGCTTCATACTGCAACAATAATATTTGCTCTTAATTTATTCCCTTCAAGGAACGTGAAAATCTCCAACTGAATTGATGAGGCAAACATCAATTTGAATTTAGAGTCTGGGGAAATTATGTGTCCCCGTTATGCTAGGAGTAAGACAATGAAGAAGAAACAGGGGCATTTCTTAGAAGATCAGATTCAGATCTATAAATTTAGATAAATATTGTTCAGCTAGGTGATTCACTTCTGAAAGCCGTTTCAAATGCCTTCTTCTTACTAGATACCTTATCTCTGTTATAAGAATGCATATGTGGGGCACCTGGGTTGGGCATCCAATTGGTGGTTTCAGCTCCAGTCTTAATCTCATGGGTTGTGAAATCAAGCCCCAAGTCAGGCTCCAAGCTCAATGGGGAGTTGGTTTGAAGATTCTTTCCCTCTGCCCCTCCCCCTACTCTCTCAAAAATAAATAGATAAATTTTTTAAAAAAGAGTGCATATGTATGAAAAGTCATCATCAGATGTTCATAGCTTTCATTATAAACTTAAAACAATTTTCTACATAATAAGGTAATAAACTGCTAAATAGAAAGGATGAAGTCCATGGAATCTTTCAAGCTTAGGAATCCTGGTTTGCTGCTTATAGCTTCCATTTTGCTTCCCTGCTTTTGCTCTTAATTTGTTTTATCATTATTAGTAATAATAACCAATGTATAATATTTCATAATATCTAAAGAGATACTTGAAGCAGTGCTCTGCCAGAAGAACAAGGAAAAAAACTTAGAAATGTTCAAGTGAATTCATTTTAAAAATTACTGTGATAGCAACTCATGTAGCTGAGCTCTGTCTTTGCATCATTCTAGTTATATAAGTACTATAAGTGGGGAGCACATGAGAGAAATCCTTTTAGCTCCACATATTTTAAAGTTACCTGTGTTCTATTTGTCTTATTTTATTCTTCCTGGTGATTCTAGTAAATGTATACAAGGAAACTAGTCTTAATCAGAAATATTAAAATCATAAATTAAAGACTATAACTTCAGAATTTCTAAGTTTAGGGACACCTGGGTGGCTCAGCTGTTGAGTGTCTGCCTTCAGCTCAGAGCATGATTCCAGGATCCCTGATAGAGTCCCACATAGAGCTCCTTGCAGGAAGCCTGCTTCTCCCTCTGCCTCTGTCTCTGCCTCTATCTCTCTCTCTCTGTGTCTCTCATGAATAAATAAATAAAATATTTTAAAAATTTCTAAGTTTAAACCAGGACATCTTTTCTTATATAACATAGAGCTGACCCTTGAATAACATGGTTTGAAGTGTGCAGGTTCACTTACATGTGGGTTTCTCCTCTCCCCCAATAAATACAGTATAGTAGTATACATGTATTTTCTCTTTCTTAGGATTTTATTAATAACATTTTCTTTTATCTAGCTTACTTAACTGTAAGAATACAGTATATAATACATAAACCTATAAAATATGTGTTAATCGACTATTTATGTAATTCATAAGGCTTCCAGTCAACAGTAGGCTAGTAGTAGTTAAGTTTTAGGGGAGACTCAGAATTATACATGAATTTTTGAGATGCAGGGGGACATCTCCCCCAATCCTCACATTGTTCATGGGTCAACTCTATTCAGTTAATTCCGTATATCATTACCCTGTGTTTAAAAAAAAATCTTACAATTGGGGGACAATAGAAAATGTTAAGATGATCAAACAAAGAATAAAATACATCCTTATTTCTACTGTTCTCAAGAACTCTATTTTGTTTGGCACCTGGGTGACTCAGTTGGTTAAGTATCTGCCTTCAGCTCAGGTCATGATCCCACAGTCCTGGGACCAAACTGTGTGGGGCTCCCTGCTCAGCCAGGAATCTGTTTCTCCTTCAGCCCGTCTGTCCCTGCCTCTGTGCTCTCCCACTCACTCTCTCTCTCAAATAAATAAATAAAATCTTCGGCGGAAAAAAAATAATTCGGTTTTGTGATTACCAAAGAACACTTGAAGCAACATACACGGGTATATTTTTTGAGTAGATACATTTCAGAGCAAAATTATCTTTATAAGTTAGAGTTATGCGGGAAATTATTAAGTTATTCCTACCAGAGTCTCAGCACATAATTCTTCTAGCAACTCTAAAAAATATAGCTTCTGAAGTTGACGCATGCCATGAAAGAAAACTCAAAAAATTAGACAATAAAATAGCTTGACATTTTACCTTGTATATTGCAATAGCATATAAAATATATTCATTAAATTTATTTGTGATAAGGACACCTGGGTGGCTCAGCAGTTGAGCGTCTGCCTTTGGCTCAGGTTGTAATTCTGGGATTGATTCCCACATCGGACTTCCTGCATGGAGCCTGCTTCTCTCTCTGCCTATGTCTCTGCCTCTCTCTCTGTGTGTCTTTCATGAATAAATAAATAAAGCCTTTAAAAATATAAGTAAATAAATAAATAAATAAATAAATAAATAAATAAGTAAATGATTTATTTGTGATATTTCACTCACTAAAAAATATATATTATCATTAATATGTCACATACTGCCTTAAATACTAAAATAGAACAATAAAAACATCAAAATATATAATAATTATCAAGGCTTATTATCTGCCAGATACTCTACAAAGCCATGTATATAGATTAAGTTATATTAAAATATAACTATATTGTCCCCTTATACACATTTTCTGCTTTATCTCATAACAATTCTTTGAAGCGTATTGTTATTATCCTATTTCATAGTTGAGAAAAATAAAGATTTGAAAGTATGTCACTTTTGCAAGACGATAGAGCTTATAGTTTAACTGTCACCAAGCCTATGCTCTTCACCATTATGCAGCAAAAAAAAAAAAAGTTTGTTTACATGAATGTAAAGTCTGTGTTATTTAGTCCTCTAAGCCTTACAGCAAATTAGAGGAAGATTCTCTCCCATCTGATTAGTCTTATGGCTCAAAGTTCAGCAAATTATAGTCCAAGGGTCAAATTCAATTTTTGTAAAGAAAGGAGTTTTTTGGAACACAACTACTCTCATTCTTTCACATATCTATGGCCGCCTTCACACTACAACAGCTAAAGTAGTTGGAACAGACACCTTCTGGCCTGCAAAGCCTAAAACACTATCTGGTTCTCTACAGAAAATATTAGCTGACCTTTAAAATTACTTGACTGACAAATATAGGGAAGTGGTGATATAAAAGTGTTTTGACAGGTGGAGGGGTCTTTGCCATATATCAGCTCATAGATAGGAAGCATGCCAAGAAGAACGGGACTTACAAAACAGACATGCATAAAGCAAGGGAATTAGAAAGGACTGAAATTACAGCGAAGGTAAACAATTCATCCACAAAACACTACAAGAGCACCTTAATCAGGCCAAGGTGCCTGCTGACCACAAATTTGCTAAATGACATGAACACCCTGATGCAATTTTTTTTTTTTTTACCAGCTCTGTGTATACATATCCATGAAATCTTTCTGTATGGGCCTACAGTTGTCACTCTGCAAAGTTATTCATAGTTCTCATGTAAACTTGAATTGTCCATGAAATTATTAGGAAAGGAAAGATCCCCATTTCACTACAGAGCTTATTATTTTCCCTTTTAAATAATAAGTGGTCTTGTCTGAAATTTTTTCAGGTAGGTTTAGAATCAAGCCACTCCATTGTTAATCAAATCACATGATTTTGGCCATTAGCTCTGATCACTGATATGCATAGCAGTAAGCCCTGAGAAATAACTCTAAAAGTGAAAAGTCCAAAGGACTATTGATTTGCCCTTAAAAGGTATATGTATCCAGTGGAATTTAAACATTCCCAGCTTTACAGAAGACTTAGGTGTAGATAATGAGTGTGTATATGCACATACACATCCTCCCCACACATATACACACCATCACACATACCAAGAAGTTCCTCGGAAATTTTCAGCATCCCACATTATTGGCACATTTCCAATGAATTGTAAAAAGCAGCAAAATTCCTAGTTGATGATACAGTTTCCCAAATCACTTCCAAGCTCTTCCCTCAGCCACTAGTTCTTAAAACATGAAAGAAGAGAGGGCACTTTTCATTTGAAAAATGGTCTATAAAGTTCAGATGGGAGGGAGAGAGAATTTGCCAAAGTGATTAAGTCCATGTGTGAAGGACTAAGCAAACCCTTCAGGCATTCTGTCGCACGTTATTTTCACTTTTTTTTTCAATTTACACAACCATGTGGGTGGCCACATGTCTATTTGTTTTCCTTGTTTTTCAATAAGTGAAACTAGAGGTTGAGAAAGGGAGGTTAGAGGGGCATGTTTTTTAACTCATGGAAGTCATGGTTTTATTATTTTCAGATTGAGCCAATGTGCAATTGAACAAAGTTCTCTCATTAGCTTAGCTCAAAAACATATGGTAATTGTGCCTATGAGGTTACTTTTGTGCAGCTTATATACTTCAGAACATTTTTATCTTTCATTTCACTTATACAATGTTACACTTAACACAGCTTGCATTCTAAGACAAACAGAATGAGAATACCAATCTTTACCTGATAATTTCAGAGAGAGAGAAAAAAAGAATCTTTATCACATTGATGCTAAAAGTATTGCTTCTAAAAAAGCATATGCATAACTTTCTTAATTTACATCATTTAAGAAAAAGTAAATATTAAATTTGCTTTTATGGATGGGCCTGCATTTTAAGTGTGATTAACAATGAACAATTTGTGGAAGAAAATTTTGAGAATTATGAGAATTCTTCTGTGATGTATACCTTGTCAAGTTCCTGTGATGTACTTAGTACTTCTAGGAAACTGGCCTGAGAATTCAACAATTGGAATAAAATGTATGATAACTTATTAACTGGTATTCAGTGTCAGTGTGTTTCTCATTTTAAAGATCATATTTTGATATAATTTTTACATGACTTTAATGATTCATTATGGCAAGAAACTCCAAACAAGAATTTACCCTATTTTACTCAGCTCAATTTCACTTTTACGTCTATGTGAAAAATAATGAAGTAGGGTAGGGGAAACTATCTGAAAATAAAAACCTAACATCCCACAATATAAAATGGTGGCATACAGTCTATCTCATGGCAATTTTTCCTTTTGCACATACGGTTTTATTTGACCCTAGTGAGTTCATCATAACTATTCTGTTCATGGAACAGTATTATGATCAGTCCTGCCAAGAGCCTTCTTTTATATTGTTTTACATTACTTCTCTCCTTCATTTTTTTCATCACATCTTTCACCTCTCCCTCCCATATATACCTTTTAATTTGCTTCATTAATTTTCTTGCATATTCAGGTACTCTCACAAAAGATAGGCTTCCTGTGTATGTGCTATGTATTTTAATATACAAGGGTGGTATTTTGCTATATCTATACTGGTTTTCAAATTCTTACTCAAAATCAATTTTTAGCATCAACCCAAGTTTCTATAGATATTTCTACTTCAATTGTTTTTAATGGTTCAAAATATTTTACATATATGCCCACTATATTTAATCTATGTGCTCCTATAATGGTAAGTACATGGGTTATCACTAACTCCTCCCTACCACAAAGAAGCTGCACTGACGTCCTTCATGCTTTTGACTTTATGGATCTGTGCAAATAATTCTCTGGAAGATATGCTTATAATTTCCATATTAATGTATAATTTCATTGTTTTGTCGATTGCTCTACAGAATGACTAAATTGTTTTACTCTTGTAAGCGAATCATGAGGCCTGTTGCTTCCACACATCTATACATTTATTTGGTATTATTTGACATGCTCATAGTTGCCAATATGATGGATTTAAACTGAAAGACCTAAATGTCAGACAGGAAACCACCAAATCCTAGAGAACACTGGCAATAACCTCTTTGACATCAGCTGCAACCACTTCTTACTAGACCTGCCTTGGGAGGCAAGAGGAACAAAAGCAAAAATGAACCACTGGGACTTCATCAAGATATAAAGCTTTTGCACAGTGAAGGAAACAATAAACAAAACTAAAAGGCAACCTGGATATGTCATTTGCAAATGACATATCTGGTAAGGGGTTAGTATCCAAAATATGTAAAGAACTTACCAAACTCAACACCCCAAAAATAAATAATCCAGTCAAGAAATGGGCAGAAGACATGAATAGACATTTGTCCAAAGAAGACATACAGACAATTATCAGACACATGAAAAGATGCTCAACATCACTCAGCATGAGGGAAATATAAATCAAAACCACGATGAGATGCCACCTCATACCTGTCAGAATGGCAAAAATTAACAACACAGGAAACAACAGGTGTTGGCAAGGCTGCAGAGAAAGGGAAACTGTTTTGCACTGTTGGTAGGAACGCAAACTGAGGCAGTCACTTTGGAAAATAGAATGGAGGTTCTTTAGAAAGCAAAAATAGAACTACCCTATGATCCAGCATACACTACTAGGTAATTACCCAAAGGATAAAAAATAGTGATTCAAAGGGGCACATGGACTCTGATGTTTATAGCAACATTATTAACAACAGCCAAATTATGGAAAGAGCCTAAATATTTACCAAATGATAAATGGATAAAGATGTATACACATGCATATACATATACACATACATGTGCACATACATATAATGGAATATTACTCAGCCATCAAAAAAATTAAATCTTGCCATTTGCAACAATGTGAGTGGAGCTAGAGAGTACTATGGTAGGTGAAATAAGTCAGTTAGAGAAAGAGGAATACCATAAATTTCACTCATGTGGAATTTAATAGACAAAACAGATGAACATAGGGGAAGGAAGGAAAAGAAGAGAGATGAAGGCAAATCATAAGAGACTTAAATATAAGAGACAAACTGAGGGTTGCTGGAAGGGAGGTAGATGGAGGATGGACTAAATGGGTGATAGGTATTGAGAAGGGCACTTCCTGGGATGAGCACTGGGTGCTACGTGTAAATAATGAATCATTAAATTCTACTTCAAAACCAATGTTACACTAAATGTTAACCAGCTAGAATTTAAATAAAAACTTGAAACCTGGGGTGCCAGGATTGCTCAGTGGGTAAAGTCTCTGCCCTCAGCTCTGGTCGTAATCCCAGGTTCCAGGATCAATCTCAGGATTGAGCTCCATATCTGGCTCCCTGCTCAGCAGGGAGTTTTCTTCTCGCTCTCACTCTGCCCTATCCCCTGCTTGTGCTCCCTCTCTCTCAAATAAATAAAAAATATTTTAAATTTGAAACCAAAATTATAATTAAACTGGCAAACAAAACTTCTTCTCCTTCATCTGGTTACTAGTAAGATTGAAAATCGCCTGTTTTTTGTGATAATTAACCAATTTATATATTCTTCTTTGTGAATTATCTATTTACATACTTATTTGAAGTTTCTTTTTTTTTCTTATTGTTGTTGATTAGAAGTACTTTCTAGATATTAAACCAAAATCATTTTAAGTACTCTCTAAATCCATCATTCATGTTCTTCAACATACATTTAACATGGTCACATCCATAAGTTTTCATTTATGCTTGGAACATTTTGTCTTAGTAAGTCTTTTCCCTCCTCATAGGTACAGACATTATTCTGTCTGTATGTGTACATGTGTGCATATTACACACACACACATATTTCACTGTATTACTTTTCATATTTAAGCTTTAGTTATTTGGATTGTATTATATACACTCTGATGTATAGGTTCAATTTTCTAAAACTTTGTATTCTTTATTTAGTAGGCTGTTTTCCCAAGACAATCACAAAGTTCATCTTTGCCCAACTTTGCTCAATAATTTATGATCCTATTTTTACCACAGATCAGTCTCCCATACATAAATTGCACATCAACTCTGTAATATTTTCCTTTAGTCTCTTTAAATGTTACTATTTTATACACACTTTTCACTTGAAGTATAACAAATATTCAAAAGGTACATAACACATGAGAGTACAGATAAATGACTAACCTGATTAAGAAGTAAAGTACTTTTCCCAATTAATAGACGACTTCTCCTGCCAAAAATAACTGCTGATCCTTAACACTATGATAATTTAGAAATGTTTTAGCTAATTATCAAATATGTGGTAAGCATTGGTAACTATTTATTTATAGCTTAATTCTACTGTGGTAGAGAACATACACTGTATGATTTCACTCTCTTGAAATTTGTTGACACATATTTTATTCCCTATCCTAAGATTAATTTTTACAAATGTTTCATGTACACTTTAATATACTACAAAGCTAAAGTAATCAAAAGAGTATGGTACTGGCATAAAAATAGGCATAGAGCAATGGAAAAGAATAGAAAGTCCAGAAATAAATCCACGCTTAAATTGTCAATTTATCTATAACAAATGAGGCAAGAATATGCAATGGGAAAAAGACAGTCACTTCGGGGCAAGAATATGCAATGGGAAAAAGACAGTCACTTCAATAAATAATTCTGAAAAAGCCACACACCTGCATGAAAAAGAATAAAACTGGACCATTTTCTTTTTCTTTTTAATAGTTTATTTATTTATTTATTTATGAATGAGAGGGAGCAGAGAGAGAGGGAGAAGCTTACTCCCCACTGAGCAGGAAGTCTGATGTGGGACTTGATCCTGGGACCCTAGGATCATGACCTGAGCCAAAGGCAAACGTTTAACCAACTGAAACTGGACCACTTTCTTATACCATGTTAAAAAAAAGCTTGAAACAGATTAAAGACATAACTGTAAGACCTGAAACCATAAAACTCATAAAAGAACCATTGGCAGTAAATTCTTGGACATCAGTGTTAGCAATATCTTTTTTGTGGGGGAACTGTCTTCTCAGGCAAAGATAACACAAACAAAAATAAGCAACTGAAACTACATCAACTAAAAAGCTTTTGCACAACAAAGGGAATCATCAACAAAACCAAAAGGCAACCCACTAAATGGGAGTAGATATTTGCAAATGATATGTTTAATAAAGGATTAATATCCAAAATATAGAAAGAACTCAGACAACTCAAGAACAAGAAAACAAATAATACAGTTTAAATATGGGCAGAGAATATGGTAGACTCTTTTCCAAAAAAAAAACAAACAGATGGCTCACAAACACTGAGAAGATGCTCAACATTACTATTCATCAGGGAAATGAAAATCAAAACCACAATGAGATATTACTTCACATCAGTCAGAACAGCTAGTATCAAAAAGACAAGAAATAACAAGTGTGGGCAAGGATGTGGAGAAAAGGCAACCCTCATACACTGCTGATGGGAATATAAATTGGTGCAGCCATAATAGAAAACAGTACAGAGCTTCCTCAAAATATTAAAAAATATAAACCCATAAAATCCAGCAATTCTCCTGCTAGGTATGTAACCCAAGAAAACAAGAAACACTAATTTCAAAAGATATCTGTATCCCTCTGTTTATTGCAGCATTACTTACAATAGCCAAGATATGGAAACAGCCAGTGTCCAATGATAGATGAATGGATAAAGATGTAGTATACATGTTATACATATATAATGGATATTACTTATTCATAAAAAAGAATAAACTCTTGCCATTTGGACAATGTGGATGGACCTAGGAGGGCATGATACTAAGTGAAATAAATCAGACAAAAAAGGTAAATACCATATGATTTCACTTCTAAGTAGAATCTAAAAAACAAAACAAATTAACCAACAAAACAGAAACAGACTCATAGACTCAGGAAATCAACAGGTGGTTGGTTACCAGAGGGAAGTGGGGTGGAGAGGTGGTTCATGAAATAAGGGAAAGAGATTAAGAGATTAAGAGATTATGACAACTTCCAGTCATAAGTAAGTCATGGAGATATAAAATATAGAATGGGAAATACAGTCAATAATATTATAATAAATTTGTATGGTGGCAGATGGTAACTATATTTACCATGGTGAGCATTTCATAATGTATATAAGTGTTAAATCACTATGTTATACATTTGAATATATTGTATGTCAATTATATGTCAATTAAAAATATATGAAAATTTAAAAATATAAATGAATGAAAAAATAATGTATTTTGCTCTTTATCTCTCTGTTTGCTCAATCTTCTATATTCTTGATAATTTTTTTCTTTATCAATTTCCAGAGGTGTATTAAAATTTCCCACTAAATGTGTGGCAACATCTTTTTAAAATTCAAATCCACTTTTTAAAAAAGATTTATTTATTTACTTTATTATTTTTTAAAATATTTTTTACTTTAGAGCGAGAGAATGAGAGAGGGGCATGGTGAGAAAATCCCAAATGGACTCCACGCTGAATGCAGAGCCAACTCGGGACTCAATCTCACCACCCCGGGATCATGACGTAAGCTGAAATTAAGAGTTGGATGCTTAACTGACTGTGCTACCCAAATACCCCTCAAATCCACTTATTTTTGTACATTTTAAGAATATGCTATTACATGCATATGTATTTTGAAGGTATACATTTTTCTGATGTTAGCCTCAAATCATTATGAAATACTCATCTTATTGTTAAATACTGAATTCGGTCTTCCATTTTACCATTTGCTTTCTGTTTGTAATTGCTACCTTGTGTTTGCTTTACTGTCATTTCATATTTTGAGTTGAATGTTTATTTTGTATTGAATTACTCTATTATTAATCTCTTACTTCTTTTACAATTACTCTAGAGATTATAATACGTACCCAGGCATGCACTTAGAGATGAATATCCATGACTATTTAAACTAGTACTTTATTTCCTCCAGGAAAATGCAAGGATTTTAGAATACCTTAAGTCTATTACTGTCCACCTCTTCCCAACTTATGCAAGGATTTTAGAATACTTTAAGTCTATTACTGTCCACCTCTTCCCAACTTATGTACCTTTGTTATAATGTATTTTATCTATAAAAATGTTTTAAGCCTGTAAGTCATTACTGTTTTTAGAGAAGTCAAAATTTGTTTAGATTTATCTACATATTCGCCTTTACTATTGGTTACCATTACTTCTTAATATCTGAGATCACATCTAGGATTATTTGCCTTCTATTTGAAGGAACATATTCTATTATCTTCCTTACTGTAGGTCTAATAATGATGAATCTTTGTATTTTCTGTGTGTTTGAAAATATCTTTAAAGAAAATTGGAAGAGCATGAGTCCCACTCTAAAAATCCAGATCAACTGCCAAATAAGTTTTCTAGATTTCTTGAGAGAGATAAACACACAGAAGCCAAAAAAGATGAATTCCACAGAGGTGAAGTCCCTTTGAGAAAAGACAAAGTACAGATTGTCTCTTCTGTGGCAAAGAATAAGAAGAGTTGTAGCTACCATACAAATGGGTAAGGAAAAATAAGCTGAAATTTTAATTTATCTCTTGAGTCTAGGTATATGACAACATTAGAACCCCAGGATATCCCAGACCCAGACTGAGGTCACACTCACATTAAGCTTTCCATGGATCTCTCCCAGGTATACATATGAAAATAGGGAGGCAAGGAATCAGAAAAACCCTTCCTCGGTGGTGCGAGCATGCAATTAGAGTATGATCACTGCTTAAACACAGAGAACAAAAGTCCCAAACTGTGCAGGGAGAAGCAGGAATCCCCAGTGCTCCCATAGCATAGGTAAGAACTCTTTATTTCATACTCATCTTTGCAGGATATTTTTCAATAACCAAGTTGACAATGATTTCTTTCATTGTTATAGAAATATAATCTCCTGATTTTTCTGGTTTCTACTATTTCTGTCAGTCTTATTTTTGCTCTTTTGATAGTAATTTCTCTTTTGGCATTTCTAGTTATATTGCTGTCTTTGGTGTTCAAAAGTTTTACATGTTTTAATCATTCTGTTTTCTCCTATTTCTTAAAAAAGGATTTTTTTAAGCTAAATGTTCCACTAAGGCCTGCTTTACATGTTCACAGGTTTTATATGTAATATTTTATTGACATTCCATTCAAAGCATATCAAAATGTTATTTGTAGTGCTGTTTGTTTTATTTCCTGATCTGAGGGAATATTTTAGCTATTCCTTAGTTATTGTTTCATTTTTATTGTGATATAATCAGATTTCATAATGCAAACCTAACGTCAACACATCATAATGTAAATGTCAACACATCATAATTTTTTTTTCTTTTGTGTACATATACTTTCAATTTGCAGAAAATGCATACACAGGAATGAAGTGTAGTTCTAGTCATTTACCTTTTCAGTCATTGTCATTGCAGATTCATTAATAGAAATACTATAATCAAAAATTGCTAAAATGAACAGATTGATCCTGGCTGCTTTAGTTTCACTGTTTTAAGTATAAATAATCCTTAAGAAGGATAAAGGTTTATTGCTGATATCCCAGACTTCAGTCTCATTCAGTTCTTCTCACCACAATGACTACATTAAAAAGTAGTTCAAATTATTTACATGCTCAAATCCTTCAATATCATGCCATCGCATGCTAAAAAAAATCCAGATTATCTTCAAAGCCCTATATCATCTTGCCCTGCCACTCTTCCCTCAGCCATCACATACTTCATTGGACAGATCAAGATCATTTCTGTTTCATTGATTTTCTATTTGTTCTTCTCTCTAGACAAGTCCATAACACTTGCCATGGGAAGGTCTTTAGATCTTCCAAGGCTGGCATCTTCTTACTACTCAAGTTTCAGAGTTCAGAGGATGCTCCTGGATCTTGGATGCACTGGGCTCCCTGGAGGATTGGCTGCTGGAACAGGTTAGCCTGGAGGCGGTTCAACTATCCTTCTACAACCACAGAAGAGCTGTTACCAGCAGAGAGATCCTTGGAGCAGTTAAGAGAGATCCTTTCTGAAGAGCTTTTGTGTAAACGAAGTGTTCTGAATGGTTCTGTTGAAAGGATTGCACTTGTCAAAAATAATCAGATAGGTCAGAGGACTGAGTTGGAAGACAAGGTATCTGATAAATTCAACAGGAGTCTTGGTGCTACATACCTGGTCTCTGGGGCCTGTGTTTTGGCCTCTGACCTAATTTGTGGGTGGGGGGAAATATAAAGACATTTTCTCTTAAAAAATTTTTTATCATTTCATTTTATAATTAACTTCTATTTAATTTTATTTGTGGCATTTTTATTATTTCAAATATTTGGTCCTTTATTTGTTTAGTTACCTATCTTCCACCTCTAGAACGTAGTATATAAAAGAACAAGGGTCAATCTGTCTCATTCCATAATACATAAACTTAACCCACCACAGAAAATTGTGCTTGATATATAATAAATGCTCAGCTAACACTTTACATTTGTGAATATCCACAATTTCATTTTCTGCTCTGTATGGAGAATATTCTGTCTCTATTAGACAGAATGTAATCAAAGAATTATTACAACCATTTCTTGAAACTCCATATGTTTCCAGTTATTTTTGTCCTGTCACTTCTCCTGACTCCCATCTGGAAATACTCTCTCATAGCGTTCTTCCCCAGCATAATAAAAATGCCTGTGATTCTTCAATGCCTACAGGATAAACTTGGAATCCCATTTCTATATTACTGTTCTTCATAGCACTGATTGGATATTTTATATTATGAAGGAATTGCTATTATTTTTAGGTGTGATAATAGTATTATGGCTTTTAAAAAGGATAAAGGATAGTTATCTCTTAGAGAAACATATTGAATTATTTATACATGAAGTTACATGATGTCTCATGTTTGCTTCAACATAAACCGGGGGTTATGGGTGGGAGATCAAGATCGGCCCTATGCTGGTAATTAATTTCTTCATCTTCCTTTCGTAAATGCTTGTAACTTTTAATAATTAAAAAAAGTTTTCAAAGCCTAACTCCATTTACCTTAACCAACCTGATTTTTTAATAGTAATTTGTGCTTTACTCCAGTACAGTAACCTTCTCTGTTTTCTGAAGAAACACACTAATTTCTCTTTTAACCATAATATATTAGTTCAAGATCTATTTGCAGCATGAATTCTTCCCTATTTCAGCCTACCTGATGTGCATCTGCACCCCCCTTTAGGATGCATCCGTACATTCATTTTAATAGCTATTTAGCTAGTGTTTTAATGCTTAATTAATTATATTTCTTGAACAAGTCTTTTTATTTTGTATACCTAGATGCAATTCAACACAAAATAAATTGAATTCTAAATATCTCTAAACATCTCACAAATTATCTGCATATCAATGACCCAAATAAACATTATGAACACAAATAACTTCTGATGAGAATAAATGTCTGTTACATAAACAATATTCAAATTATATATTAATTCTAAAATGTTTTATATAGTGAGTGCACATTTCTATGGGCTATGGGTTTTTTTTGAAGATTTTATTTATTTATTCATGATAGACACAGAGAGAGAGAGAGAGGCAGAGACACAGGCAGAGGGAGAAGTAGGCTCCATGCAGAGAGCCCGATGTGGGACTCAGTCCCAGGTCTCCAAGATCAGGCCCTGGGCTGAAGGCGGCACTAAACCACTGAGCCACTGGGGCTGCCCTGGCTACGGGTTTTTGATAGCTTTATTGAGATATCATTGGCATACAAAAATTACATAGGTTTAAGGTGTATTATTGTAAAAAATATGTATATCTAAGGTATAATTTGATGTTTTAATATACATATACATTGTGAAATAATCACCATAATCAAGTAATTGGATAAATAATATCTATCATGTCCACATGGTTACCATTTGAGTGTGTGTGTGAAAAAAAGATTTAAAATATATTCTCTTAGCAAATGTCAATCATACAGTAACAATATTGTTAACTATTATCATGTGTTGTACACTAGATCTCAAAAAATTATTAATCCCAAATAATTAAACTTCTGTTTTTTCCCACCTCCCCCAAGCCTCTGTTAGCCACCATTCTACACCCTGCCTCTATGAGTTCAATTTTTCTTAAAGATTTTATTTATTTATTCATGAGAGACAGAGAGAGAGAGAAGCAGAGACATAGGCAGAGGAAGAAGCAGGCTCCTCGAAGGGAGCCCAGTGTGGGATTCGATACCCAGACCTGGGATCAGGACCTGAGCCAGAGGCAGACACTCAATCGCTGAGCCACCCAGGCGTCCTGAGTTCAATTTTTTTTAGATTCCATATTTAAGTGACATCATGTAGTGTTATCTTTCTGTGTCTGGCTTATTTCACTTAGTATAATGCCCGCCCAGCTCATCCATGTTGTCACAAATGGAAGGGTTTCCTTCTTTTGTAATGCTGAATAATATTCCTTTGCATGTATATAGCATCTCTTGCTTTTCATCCATCAAAGGATATGTAGGTTGTTTCCACACCTGGCTATTATGAATAACACTGCAGTTAACATAAAGTGCACATGTTCCTTTACAATTCTGTTTTCAGTTCCTTTGGTTAATTCCAGAAGTGGGATTCCTGGATCATATGATAGCTCTGTGCTAAATTTTTTGGGGAAGCTCCATACTATTTCCCATAACTGCAGTACTAATTTTCTTTGCAACCAATAATGTATAAAGGTTCCTCTTCTTTCACATCCTCACCAATCTTCTCATTTTTTGTTTTCTTTTGATAATACTCAGTTTTGAAGTGATATATCACTTTGGTTTCATGACATATAATTTCAATATTAACTCCTTATGAGATGTATGGTTTGAAAATATTTTTCCCATTCCAAAGGTTATCTTTTAATTTTATCGATTATTTTCTTTGCTTTGAAATGTTTTAGATTGCTGTATCCCAGTTGCCTATTTTGCTTTTGTTGCCCATGCTTTTGGTGTCCTAACCAAAATATCAATAGCAAGATCAATGTCAAGAAGGTTTTCCCCTGTTTTATAAAGTTTATATGTGAGTCTCAATCTATTTTGAGTTGGTTTTTATACATGGTGTAAGATAGGGATCCAATTTCATTCCTTTTGCACTTAGATATCCATCTTTTCCAATATATCTTATCAAAAAGACTATCATGTGTATTATGTGTTACAGACCAGTTGACTTTAAATGTGTGGGTTTATTCTGTGTTCTCTATTCTACTGGTCTGTATGTCTGCTTTTATGCTGCTACCATGTTTTGATTACAATAGCTTTGTAACAGAGGCATACCTTGGAGAAACTGAGGATTTGGTTCCAGATTGCCACAATAAAACAAGTCAAATAATCTTTTTTTGGTTTCCCAAAACACATAAAAGTTATGTTTACACAATTCTATAGTCTATTAAGTGTGTAACAGCCTTATGTCTAAAACACAATGCATATATCTTAGTTAAAAAAAACTTTATTGGCTAAAAATGTACTAACCATCATCTGAGTTTTCTGTGACTCACAATCATTTTGCAGTGGAGAGTCTTGCCACAATATTGATGGCTGTTAACTAATCAGGGTAGAGGTTGCTAAGGTTAGGGAAGTTGCAGCAATTTCACAAAATAATAATGAAGTTTGCTGCATCAATTGATGTCCTTTCATGAATATGCACTGCGGTTGATAATATTTTACCCACAAACTCTTTTTTTCAAAATTAGAGTCAACCCTCTCAAATCTTGCTACTGCTTTATCAGGTAAAGTTATGTAACATTCTAAATCATTTGCTGTCATTTTAACAATCTTCACAGCATCTTTATCAGGAATAGATGCCATCTCAAGAAATCTTTTTTATTATTTTTTATTTTTTTAATTTTAATTTTTTTAAAGAGAGATTTTGCACATGAGTGGGGCACAGAAGGAGAGAAAGAAAATCTTAAGCAGTCTCCATGCCCACACAGAGCCCAAGACAGGGCTCAATTTCATGACCTTGAGATCATGACCTGAACTGAAATCAAGAGTCAGATGCTTAACCAACTGAGCCACTCATCCCCCTCACTTTTCTTTGTTCATCCATAAGAGCAAGTTCTAATCTGTTAGTGTTATCTAATTTGCAGTAATCAGTAATCACATTTTTGGGTTCCACTTCTAATTACAGTTCTCTTGCTATTTCTACCATATCTGCACTTTCACGAAGTCTTGAAATCCTCAAAGTCATTTATGGAGGCTGGAACCAACTCCTTCCAAATTCTTGTTAATGTTAATATTTTGACCTCTTCCCATGATTCACAAATGTTCTTAATGGCATCTAGAAGGGTGGATCCTTTCCAGAAGTTTTTCAATTTACAGTTGCTCCATCAGAAGAATTGCTGTCAGCAGCAATACCCTTAAAAGTGTCTTTATTAAATAGCAAGACTTGAAAGTCAAAATTATTCTTTGATTCATGAGGTGCAGAATGGATGTTGTGTTAGCAGGTGTAAAAACAACAAACTCATTTTCCACCTCCATCAGAGCACCTGGCCAGGTGCATTGTCAATGAGTAATAATATTCTGAAAGGAATCTTTTTTCTGACCAGTAGGTCTCAACAGTGAAAGATGTGCAACTTGAACACTGTTTCACTTGAGCCCATCATAGGTTTAATAATTGATTTAATTTCAAATTTTTTGTGCTTTAGGGAATGGAGAGGCCTGAGAGGAGGGAGAAACACAGGGAAACAGCTGGTTGATGGGGCAGCGAGGCACATACATTTATCAATTAAGTTCACTGTACCATAAAGGCATGGTATATGAAGCCCCTCAAAATTAAAATAGTAACATCAAAGATCATTGATCATAGATGACAACAATAAATAATAAAGGAAAAGTTTGAAATACTGTGAGAATTACCAAAATGTGACACAGAGACATGAACTGAGCAAATATTTGTTTATATATTTATGTGACCTAACATTTGGTGCATATTTTTTTTTTTAACTATTATTTCCTCCTACTGAATTAACTATCTTTACAAAATGACTTTTGACTCTTGGGATAGTTTTGACTTAAAGTCTATTTCATGTTATATAAGTATAGCCCACGCTGCTCTGTTTTAGTTGTTTGAATGGAATCCTTTGTTTTATCCCCTCATTTTCAGTCTCTGTGTAGAGTTTCTTGTGGACAGTGTTTCATTGGAACTCATTGTTATTACCCACTCAGCTACTCAATGCCTTTTGATTGGGAAGTTTAATCCATCTGAAGTGATTGTTGATAAATGAGGATTGTTGATAAATGAGGATTTACTATTGCCATTTTTAATTGATTTTGTCTGGTTTGCATTTATTTTATTACTCTTTGCTCTTCTATTTTATTTGATGATTTTTTAAGTTTGCTTTGGTTCCCTTCTCCTTATCTTTTGTGTGTCTACTATGGTTCTTTCTTTTATGATTATTTGAGACTTGTATATGTTTTCTTGTAAATTTATAACTATCTATTTTAATTTGATAACAACTTAAGTTTAATTGCATAGAAAAACTCTCTACTTTTACCATGCTCCCCCCACCACTTTCATGTGTGTTCTTGAAGTCAGAGTTTACTTCTTTGTATATATGCATCTGTTACCAAACTTTTATTATTTTAGTATTCTTAAATTTTTTCATTTAGCTTTTGTATCAGAGATACAGCTGATTCGCAAACCACATTACAATATTAAATTATTCTGAATTTAACTATATATTTACTTTTACCAGTGAGATTTATATTTTCATATGCTTACACACAGATGTGTAATGTGTCTTTCATTTCATTTAAAGAAGTTCTTTAACAATTTATTGTGGGGATCCCTGGGTGGTGCAGCGGTTTGGCGCCTGCCTTTGGCCCAGGGCACGATCCTGGAGACCCAGGATCGAATCCCACATCGGGCTCCCGGTGCATGGAGCCTGCTTCTCCCTCTGCCTATGTCTCTGCCTCTCTCTCTCTGTGTGTGTGACTATCATAAATAAATAAAAATTTTAAAAAATTTATTGTAAGTAAGGCAAGTTTAATGGTGACAGGGTTCCTCAGTTTTTATTCTGGGAAATACTTTATATTTCCTTTCATTTTTAAAGGTTAGCTTTGCAGAATATTCTTTAGTTGACAATGTTTTTGTTTCAGTATTTTAAATATACCATACCACTCTCTCCTGACCTGCAAAGCTTATATTGAGAAATCCATAAACAGCCTTATAAAGAGGCTTTCTTTGTATGTAACAAGTTGCTTTTCTATTGCTGCTTTCAAAATTCTCTTTGACTTTTGATACTTTAATTTCATTGTGTGTCTTGATGTCCATATCTTTATGTTCAACCTATCTGAGATTCCTGAGTCTGGATATCCATTTCTTTCCCCAGATTAGTGAAACTTTGAGTTATTATTTTTTGTTTTTTTAAAGATTTTATTTTATTTGAGAGAGAATGAGCATGGGGGTGGAAAGAGGGTGAATTAGACTCCCCACTGAGCAAGGAGTCTGACATGGGGCTCGATCTCAGGGTCCCAGGATGATGATTTAAGCCAAAGGCAACTTATATGACTGAGCCCCCAGGCACCCCTGATTATTAAAATAAACTTCCTGTTCTTTCTCTCTCTCTTCTTTTTCTAAGATGTCCATAGTATATGTATTGGTTCCTTTGATTATGTCCTATTAATCATGCAGGCATTCATCACTCTTTTTCATTCTTTTTTTCTTTTTCTCATTGATGGAAAATTTCAAATGGCCTATGTTTGAGCTTACTGATTCTGCTTGATCAAGTTTGCTGCTGAAGCTCTCTATTGCATTATTTAGTTCATATTTTGTATTCTTCAGCTCCAGATTTTGATTTTTTTAATGTTTTCTCATTGTTGAACTTCTCATTTTGTTGTTATATTATTTCCTGATTTTATTAAATTATCTGTGTTCCCTTACAGTTTGGTAAGTTTCTTTAGAACAATCATTTTGAAATCTTTGTCAGGCAACTCATGGATCTCCATTTATTTGGCATCAGTTACTGAAAGTTTATTGTATTTTTGGTAGTATCTTAACTCCTGATTTATTCCCATTCTATGGTGCCATGTCTGATGGCATGCAGGTTTCTAAATGTGGGGTATGTGGCAGCTATGGGTCTTGAGATCACAGTGACTTGATGGCCCTGACTGCTATGGTCTGCAATGTCAGCAATTCAGTGGTCCTTGGTAGCAAAAGCAATGTGGTATACAAGATAGCTGGGTGTCCTCAGCAACACTACTAGGCCCATTGGAGAGTACACTTAGGTAGGCAACAGGTGTTTATAACTAATGGCATAAAAGTGCATAACTACTAAGGATAGCTGTGAGCATGTGTACAGTGATGAGGACTAACAGCAAGTATTGGGGCCAGGTGTGTGTGCACACATGGCTGCACCAGTTAGTCATGGGCATACACACAGCAGGAGGAGCCAGGGCTGGTGGCAGGGACTGAAGTAAACTGTGAGTGCACACATGCTGGCCACACTGTTTTCTGGGGCCAAGGCACCTGTAGTGGCATTAGGTAGACTGGCTCCAGATAGGTGGTATCTTAGGCAGCTGTAGTCTGTAAAGGCAAAAGGGAAAAAAAAAGTAGGACTTTCACTGGTGCAACTGCAGAAGATCCATGGTGGCTGAAATGGCTGTTCACTGGCATTAGCAGAGACTCACTAGCAAAAGCTACTGGGATTCTCATAGAAAAAGTTGCTGTGATCCACAGTAATGAACACAGCAGGGTCCTCAGTGGTGAAAGCTATTGGATGTCCATGGCAGCCACAAGGGCTGTGAGGTCCCCAACAGCAAAGGCTACTTGGGTTCTCTGCAGAGCAGGCCACTGGGAATCACGTTACACCTAACACATAGCTGACACTGATAGTCCCCATCCTTCTTTGTTCCTAGGAATCTCCAGACATCTCCACTATGCCAATTTCCCCAGCAACCTGCATGGGATAAAAATCAAAGCACATTCTTCAGGCAATACCCTATAATACTAAGGATGCTGGTCATTCATTCTGTTCTCCTCTTCCCCTGTCAGGGAAACTTCTGGTGTTGAACTGTATCAGCATAGGGGATGGATGATGCAGGCAAAATGAAATTGTGCTTCCTACACTTTCTGTGTAGTTATTCTTAGGGTTTTGTTTTGTTTTATTTCCTCCATTGTGTTGCTGTAGCTTCTTAACTGGACTCCTGAGCTTCCAGAGCTATTTTCAGTCATGAATAGATATCTAATTGTTTTTTTGTGAGGAGATGAAGGCTGCAATCTCTACTGTGCCACCTTGCTGATACCATGATCTTCTCTTGGAGATATGTAATTCCAATGAAACTGTATATTTTAATGGCCATTTCCCATTCTGCTAGTACACCTTGCTAACAAGAAATTATTTTCAGGGATCCCTGGGTGGCTCAGCGGTTTAACTCCTGCCTTTGGCCCAGGGCGCGATCCTGAAGTCCCTCATCGGGCTCCCGGCATAGAACCTACTTCTCCCTCTGCCTGTGTCTTTGCCTCTCTCTCTCCACCATGAATAAATAATTAAATAAATCTTTTAAAAAATTAAAAAAATTAAAATAATTTAAAAAATTATTTTCACTAACTGTAATCACACTGAAATTTTTTCTGTTTGATAAAGTTCAAATCCATGTGGCACTCCTAATATATTCATATTAAAAGAACAAACTTAAATGTCTATATTAAAAAATTATTGAAGTTGGCTTCTGTGTATTTCAGGAATAGAGAGCCATATTCTCTACCAAATTCTCATGACATGAATTCAAATAAAAATAACTAATGAAGAAAATAAATTTTGTGTTTTGTACCTCTGGCAACATACAAAAAATCTAGATTTAAAAATAAACTAAAAGGGATGCCTGGGTGGCTCAGTGGTTGAGCCTCTGCCTTAGGCTCACAGGGTGATCCCTGGGTCCTGTATCGAGTCCCACATCAGGCTCCCTGCAGGGAGCCTACTTCTCCCTCTGCCCATGTCTCTGCCTCTCTCTCTTTCTCTGTGTCTCTCATGAATAAATAAAAATAAAAAAAATTTAAAAAACAAGCTAAAAAGTCGGTAATCTTCCTATATTTGTAAATATCTCTATATTTTGTGTTCTTTAGATGTTTTCACTTTTTAAATCGTTTTGTATCATGTAATTAAATAACTAGGCATTTATTTGTTTCGACTATTTTACACTTAAAGATCATTTTGTGCTAATACTATGTGTATTGTTTACTTCCACAATAATATTTGCTACTGCATACTGTAGAGGCTTGACACTCGCAAAAGTAACTAAAAAATATGAAAAATAAAATAAAGATATAAAAAATAAAAATCTTCAGTACTCTGGAATCATTAAATGTAAAATCCAGAATAGAAGTGGGAAAATTAAGTTATTGAAGGTAAATTAACAGTACTATTTCCAAATGCTTACTATTAATATTTAATTTCTCAAATGATTATATTACACAGGAATGCTTCTCTTTGTTTCAGCAAGTTAAAGTGCTCTAGGAATCATTTAACGCACTGCCTGCCTCTCTGAATACTTTCAGATGCTTTCAATTTCTTTAATGAAAACATACTGAATCTAGTATTCCTCTAAATTGACAAGGCAAAAGAAGGGAAACAGTGAAAAGGGAAGACAACATGAAAGGAACTGGAATGAGAAAACTCCATTCCATAATAATTCCATTATTCAATAACTGGAATAGCACTGACAGGCTGGGAAAAGGAACAGCATATTTGAGTATATGTAGATGTAGGGTTTTATTATTTTTGAAGTACCTACTGAATTTCATGAATATTATTTTGATTTCTTCCTCTTCAGTTTTCCTTATCATAAGATACTATGTTCCTGTATAGTACGTACCTTTTGGTGAAAACTTCTATTTGTATTTCTTTTGGAAATTTGAGCTGCTTAGTTTCACATATGCTGGATAGTATGGTTGGATACAGACTCATGAAATCACAGCAATTTATTGACTCTGATTCCATGCACCATGCCTCTTTGCATGCCTGAAGATATGCTACACAACAAAGTAAATAACACATGCATGAGAGTCTCAAGGACAGATGCTCAGTGGGAAAAACTGTTCAACATCCAAGCCCTTCACTATGCCCTAAAATACTGCTATATAAAGCAGAGTGTCAGGCGGATGGTGAAAGAAATGGATCTGCAGGACTCCATCAGCTGTGACATGTGGCATCAGGAGATGACTGTTTATCAGTGTTGCGTTGAACTCCTGACACTGTTTTCTGGTTTAGCTTAAAAATTTGATCTCTGTATCTTAGATCGTTCCAACTAGCAAGGGGTTTTCAAACACTGCCAGATACTTTTGTTGTGAGAAAATGCTATGTTCAAATGAAACTGCCCTTATGTTCCCATAAGCTGACCTGTGGAAACCTTTTGTAAATTGTGTCATGGAAAGAAAATGAACTGTCAGGGAAAGATGTTTTTCTTGACTATCCCTTGCCCTACTGTGACAGCGACAGATTTATTTCATGGTGGCATTACCTCCAACATAAGTTAGATTTACAATTACCTTTGGAGAAAAATTTGAATTATGACTACTTGGGGGAAGAGGGAACTGTTTATATATTCAATTTATATTTTATTAGAGTTTATTATTCCTTATCACTATAATATAAATATGAATGATTCTTTAATAAGTGCATGTTTATAAAGATAAGTCAGATCCTTTGAAGTTGGTCTATTATATATAATGTGCTTCTTATTGCAATATCTAATTATTATATTAAATAAAAAATAAATATGTAACAATTCTTATACATACATTTCTAATAAAAATTAATTTACAATTAATTCTTGTTTTTGTAGTCAAAAAGTTGGTGAAATTGAATCAGTTTCAAATTCAATATTCTTCTAAATTAGATATTTTATGTAGTTTCTAGTTATCATCTTTTTCCATACATTTTACATACCTTAATAGACTCTATGGAATCAAAATAGTTTGAAAGACCAAATAAATAACTTCAGTGAAAGAAAAGGGGTCTCATAAATTAAGAAAAGCAGATAAGAACATGGAAGAGAAATTTAGAAGTGCAAATCAAGCAAAAATATATAAGCAACTGCAGATCTGAGATGCCGCATAGTACCACGTAGCCTCTAGATATCTCATAAAGGTTACTGTTGATAACATAATATACACTATCCTTAAAGCATTACATTGAAATATTTTAAAATTTCCTGTTTCTTTTTTTAATTTTATTTATTTCTCATGAATAAATAAATAAAATATTTAAAAAATAAATAAATAAATTTATTTATTTATTCATGAGAGACAGAGGGAGAGAGAGAGAGGCAGAGACACAGGCAGAGGGAGAAGCAGGTTCCATGCAGGGAGCCTGACGTGGGACTCGATCTCGGGTCGCCAACACACAGCCTGGCCTGAAGGCGACACTAAACTGCTGAGTCACCTGGACTGCCCATATCCTGTTTCTAATTAACTTTTTATTTTATATCACTATGCAAGATGATACCTGACTCATGAAATCAATTGAATATTTTAAGTATTTATCAAATAATAATATAAATGCTATAATTCATGAGATCAATAACTTGCAATGAACAACTTCATATAAATGAATAGACAAACACATACTTTTTAGCTTAAAACGTACAGTTTTATCAAAGATAACAGCAGTTAGAAACATGTGGATATCATTAAAGATATGTGTATATTTAAAAATATGCTAAATAAATATTACTCAATAATTTACATTTACTGATAAACATTTATACTTCAACTATAATTTATAAATTATATCCAAACTACACTAATCTGAGCTCAGAGTCCCAATTTGAAAAGAACTCAAAGACCAATAGCAAAATACACAAAATCACAGTTCAAATCAAAATAGTTTTGACAAAATTATACCAACATCAATACTCTTTTTTAGACTATCAGGCTATTTTAGAAGTTAGGAAACAAAGCAAAAGATAAATACATTGTATCTTTTTTATGCATACGTACATTTTTTACATATATACATATACATTTCTATGAAAAGGGTTGCAAGAAAAAAAAGTACTAGTATTTGATATAACACTTCGCCAAGGCTTAATTCATACAGCTTTCTTAATAACATCTCAGACATTCAAAATACAAATAGCATTTTTCACAGAACTAGAACAAATAATAAATAAATGTGTATGGAACTATAAAAAGCTTCAAGTAGCCAAAGCGGTCTTGAAAAAGAAAAGCACACTGGAGGTATCACAATCCCAGATTTTAAGACGTAATACAAAGCTGTAGTAATCAAAACACTATGGTACTGGACAAAAAGTGATGCATAAGTCAATGGAACAGAATAGAGAGCCCAAAAATAAACTCATGCTTATATGGCCAATTAACCTACAACAAAGAAGGGAAGAATATACAATGGGGGAAAGATAGTCTCTCAAACCATATGCAAAAATAAATCCAAAATGGATTAAAACCTAAACGTAAGACCTGAAATCATAAAATTCCTATAAAACAATGGAGGCAGTAATTCCTTTGACCTTGGAATTAGCAATGTTTTTCTAGCTATGTCTCCTGAGGCATGGGAAACAAAAGCAAACATAGATTATTGGGACTATACCAAAATAAAAAGCTTCTTCACAGCGAAGGAAACAATCAACAAAATAAAAAGGCAACCTACTGAATGTTAGAATATATTTCCACACTTGATCTTAGCCAAAAGGCTGAGAAGCAATTAGAATATACTTCCAAATGATATATCCAATAAAGGGTCAATATGTAAAATATATTTAAAAAAACTTATACAACTCAACATGCAAAAAACAAACAATCCAATTTAAAAAATGGGCAGAAGATATGAACAGACATTTCTCCAAAGAAGACATACAGATAGCCAGCAAGCACATGAAAAAAGATGTCAACATCACTAATCATCAAAGAAATGCAAATCATAACTACAATGAGACATCACCTTACACCTGTCACAATGGGTAGGTTCAAAAAGACAAGAAATAACAAGTATTGGTAAGGACGTGGAGAAAAAGGAAGCGTGTCCTGTTAAGAATTAACACTAGTGCAGCCATTGTGCAAAATAATAAAAAAGTTCCTCACAAGAGTAAAAATAGAAATATTATATGATCCAGTAATTCCACTACTATGTATTTACCCAAAGAAACAAAAGCATATACTTTGAAAGATATATGCGCTCTATGTTTACTGCAACATTCTTTACAATAGCAAGATATGGAAGATAGGTGAATGGATAAAGGTGTAGCATATATACACAGTGGATTATTTCTCAACCATTAAAAAGGTGAGATTTTGGTGTTTGTGACAATAAAGTCAAACAGAGAAAGACAAATGCCATATGACTTCAATTACATGCGGAACCTAAAAAATAAAACAAATGAATAAACAACAAAAAGCAGAAACAGATCCATAAATATAGAGAACAAATGGATGGTTGCCAGAGGGGAAGGGCTAGAGGGATGGGCAAAATGCATGAAAGAGAGTGAGGGACATAGGCTTATAGTTATGGAATGAATATGTCACAGGGACAGTCAGAGGGATAGTCAACGTATTGCACTGTACTATGGCATACAGTAGCTATACTACAGTGACAAATGATACACTTAGAAGATGAATCACTAAAGTTATGTCATACATCTAAAATTAATGTTAATGTTACTTTAAATTAAAATTAAGTTAATTTAAATTAATGTTATGTTTATGTTAATTAATGTTAATCTTAATTTAACATTGTGTATCAACTACACCTCAAATTAAAAAAAAAAAAACTCACCCTATTTGGAAGACCTTAGGCCCAGGAATAATTGGATCAAGTTGTATTTTTTTTAAATGCATATTTAAATAAATCTTGTGTTCCTGGGATCCCTGGGTGGCTCAGCAGTTGAGCATCTGCCTTTGGCTCAGGGCATGATCCTAGAGTCCCAGGATTGAGTCCCACATCAGGCTCCCTGCATGGAGCCTGCTTCTTCCTCTGCCTATGTCTCTGCCTCTGTGTGTGAGTGTGTGTGTCTCTCATGAATAAATAAATAGAAACTTTTAAAAAATCTTGTGTTCTAAAGTTAAATAATTAATTAAAATAAAAAATGAAGAGCATCTGTTCTCAGGTTGACACAAGAAATAGAATTTCTCGTAAAGTTATGAGAAAATCCACAGAAAGATGATTATATTTCTAAGGTATCTTAGCTTTTTAGTTTTAGATAGATATATAAATATATATATAGATATATAAGTATTGGGCATTTATAGTCTCCTGTACATTCATTTAATTTAATAAGCAATATTGAAGAATAGGAAAAAATAAAATCTCAGATGCTAAAACTGTGCTATACCCAATTAGATGGAAATATATAAAAAATAGAAATCTTCTAGCTTCATTCATTAGTCAATTATTGTTAGATTTAACAAAAATATCTACATTGCCACAAAGTTTAAGATCATTTTACAAAACAAGATCATTTTAACATAATTTTTCTTTGTTAAATTAATTAAAAGGACACATTATTTTACTGTTTATTATATGATAAACGTGGTTTCAGAGACTCAACATTTAACACATTAGGATCCTTCAAAAGCTACAATTACATTATATAACACACACAGAAGAAAACAAAATTCAATGAAAATCTGGGTTCCAATGTTTCTGTTCCTTGAGATTTTTTTAAGATTTCTACAAGCTCCTATACTCAATCAAAATAATTAGTAAAACCCAGTGTAAAAATAATTTAAGTATTTTTAAAATGATTATTCTTTGTATATTTAGCACAGAGATGTAATTACAATAGTAATGGACTCAGTGTTAGAAAACCTGGAATCAGATCCTACCTCCAACTATTACACAGAAATTTAATTAGACTAAAGCTAAATTTACCTGTATGGAAAATGAGTCTAATGATATCGGCCATACCGCCTTTAGAACATTTCTAGAGATCAAATAAACTGCTTCTCTGGAACCATTATGTGAACTGCCAAATGATAAATATAAATTATTTTATTATCATGTTTACTAATATAATAAAATATTTATGTTAATATACACTCTGGCACTTATGCACTTCAAATGCTAGCTTATCTCCTTTTCCTATGTTATTATTCAGAATTTCAGATAACCAATATACTTTTTAAATGAAATAATATGCAATTTTTACATTTAGCAGTGCAGTGTTCTTCTGCTTGGCCAGTTTACTGAAAATCATAAGGTAGAAGATGAAGAAAAGTGTAGTCATGGATCTACCATGAAGTATGATAGATTTTAAAATACTTGTTATTTGGAGAGAGAGCATTTTGAACTGAAAAACTAACAATAAGAGGGTAGAAGTAAATCAAATCCTCCCTCAAGTTTTCCAGGATTCACATAAAGCTATGCTAAAAAAAAAAAAAAAAAAAAAGCTTACTCCAAAATTGTAAAACACCATAAGCAAAAGTCAGCAAGCATAACATCAACAGAATTAGAACACCAAGAATTTCAAACAATAACCCTCTCAGATTAAACTACAAAATAAGTATATTTAAAATAATTAATAAAACATAATGATCTTTTAAAACATAAGAGAAAGAAATAGTTCATAAAAAAGATCAGAGATTCAGGAGTAAAATAGAAGTATAGCTTAGAACACAGGGAAACAAATAAGTAGAAAATAGGAAAAAAAAAAAACATCAAGAACAGAATGAGGAAATCCAAATAAGATTTCAAAAATGAAAGAGTAGACAGACCAAAGAGGCAAAATTTGAAAAGATAATGACTGAGACATCAATCGTTCAAGAGATTGCTTAAATATTTCATGAAACAAGAACTGAATGAAGTAAATGAAAAAGAATCTAAAGCTAAATTTATAGTAGCAAAAACTAGAGAGCCTCAAGAGAAAGAAGACTAAAAAGCACCTAAAGAGAAAAAACAAATTACTAGGGAAGTATTATAAAAAATAAAATGACTCTTATAGGACAATAGAAGTGAAAAAAGATGGAATAATACATTCAAAGTGCTGCAAAAATAATTTTTGACAATTAATATACACTCAGAAAAATAATCAAGATGAGAATGAAATTAAGGTACTTTCAGGTAAACAAAAATTGAGACAATTTGCCATTAAAATACTGTTACCGGGATCCCTGGGTGGCGCAGCGGTTTAGTGCCTGCCTTTGGCCCAGGGTGCGATCCTGGAGACCCGGGATCGAGTCCAACGTCGGGCTCCTGGTGCATGGAGCCTGCTTCTCCCTCCTCCTGTGTCTCTGCCTCTCTCTCTCTCTCTCTCTCTCTGTGTGTGTGACTATCATAAATAAATAAAAATTTAAAAAAAATTTTTTTAAATACTGTTACCCAAAGAACTACTGTAAAACTACATAGGAATTTTCAACCAGAAAAAGAAAAATATTATTTGAAAAATTAGAAATCCATACTACTCATTAACATAAATATAAAAATCCAAAACAGCAATTTAAATTCTACACTGTATCTAAAAATGATTATTAAAAATGGCTACCTTCTCTTTTTTTCTTAAGATTTTTTATTTATTTATTCATGAGAGACACAGAGAGAGGCAGAAACACAGGCAGAGGGAGAAGCAGTTCCTTGACGGGAGCCTGATGTAGGACTCAATTCCAGGATCCCAGGATCACGACCTGAGCCAAAGGCAGACACGCTCAACTGCCGAGCCACTCAAGCAACCCTGGCTACCTTGTCCAAGTACAAGGTAGATTGATTTTAAGATAGAAATTCTAGAAATGGCCTTTACAACATTGGGATATTAAAAAAGGGAAACATGATTATCCCATTAAATATACTTCAGATTCTGATAAAATTAAACACTCATTCAAGAAAATAACTCTTAGTAAACCGATAATATAGGAAAATACTTTACCTTAATAAATTTGATAAACCTGTAATCATATTATTCATAAGAACATTAGAAGCTACAATTTAAAAAAGGTGAACACACTATCTCTATTCAACATTGTCATGTACTGAAGGGATAAAAAGATAAAACCCCACATCAGAGGGAAACGCAAATCTATAAGAAAAAATAAAGCAATAAAAAATGACAATAATGGAGACAAATATGAGTTATGTTTGTCATTCTCTTTCTAAATTTTTAAAAAGATAAATGAGTATCTGAATCAAAATTATAATGCTTTCCTATTTAATTTTAATAAATAAACCTAATATATAGGAGAACATACCACAAAGGATGGAAGGCGGTGTCAGATGGAATTAAACTATTACAAGCTTCTCATACTTTACATAATGTAGTCCATTATGAACACTAATTAGACTGTGATAACTCATAGGTGCATTTTATAATCTCCAGAGAAAAATACTTTAAGATAATGCAAAGAGTTATAGCTAAAATAAAGAGAAGTGGCATATTAAAAATATGTAATTAACATAAATGAAGATAGAAAATGATCAAAGGTACTAAAAACAGAATAGACAGCATAAAGAACAAATTATAAAATGATAGACATGTATGTAATCATACCAGCAATTACATTAAATATAAATGAACTAAGTTCTCCAATTAATAAGCAAATTATCATGCTGAATTAAAAAATCAAGACCCAGAGGCACCTGTGTGGCTCCATAATTCAGTGTCTGCCTTCAGCTCATGTCATGACACCAGGATCCTGGGATCGAGTCCCACATCAGGCTCCCTGCGAGGAGCCTGTTTTTCCTTCTGCCTGTGTCTCTGTCTCTCTTTCTGTGTCTGTCATGAATAAATAAATAAAATCTTTTTAAAAATTCCTTAAAAATGCAAATACTATCTGCCATTCAGATGTCACCAGCCTAGAATAAGATGCATGAGTACTTAACATATTATTCTCCATACTTTTCAATTTGCTTGAAGTATGTGTGTGTGTTTATATTATATTACACCAGAAAAGTAAAAACTGGTTTCATGTATCAGCTCTGTCAGGTCTTCACCAAAAACTGTGTAAGCCACATAAACCTATTTTCTAGCTTCTGGGACACTTTGCATTTCTGTTTACCAGCCTCATAATCATACAAAACATCACTGAGATTGAGAATAAATAATAAAAAATACTCAAGGTTTACCAATGCTCCAAATGAAAGTTTTCACCATCTAAAAATGCAAAACAAAACCCAACAAAAATAAATAAATAAAAATGCAAAACATCTGTTTGTGGTTCCACTTCTACTAAGCATCAAAATCATTGCTACATCTAATGCAGTCATTAACTTTAAAGTAATCACTTCCTAGAGGAAAGTCCAAGGGTGAATTCTCCAGCAAATAAGTTAGACCATTCTATCCAGTTGTTTCCAAGGCAAAACAGTTTGTTGGTCAATTCGTACTGCTAATTATTATCCTCATGATAATGAAATAATCACATTACAGGAAGAGCAAATCCCAGAATCACCATCATCCTGAATAATTCAACTAGATGAAAATCAAATGTACTGACAAATCTGGGAAGACTTTGACTTTAATATTAATAATATCGCGATTTTGCCAGTAACAATAATATATAATTTCTCCAATTCTGTTATTGGAGAAATTCTGTTACCTTGTCCTAAAATTAAAAAATGATTATGTAACCACATTTATCAATGTTTTCTTTCTTTAAGAAAAAAAAATTACTTGCTTAAGAACTTCCTTACCATAACTTCCTTACCAATTACTTGCTTAAGAACTTCCTTACCATAAGGTCAAAAACATTTCTGCTTTATTTTCTTCAAAACATTTACAATATCACTTACTCACCACCCTTATTTATTTATACAATTTTATCTTTAATACATCTGGTGCTTATCTTTTACATGTATGAATGACTTGGATAGGTACTGGGATACAATTCTCCATAGGTTTTATCCCTCATACTTACATGTCACGTGAGCAAAGCAATAACTGTCCTTTGTCTCAGGCTGTCATGGAGAATGCTAGTACAGTGAACAATCTTGGCATATGAAGATAATGCTTCGGTACAGAGCAAAGGACAAGCATGCTCACTGCCCAATATAAAAGAGTAATAAGTTCCTTAAGAAAAGGATCCCTCTCTGTAATGCAGCCCACTTTATGGCTCATGGCCTCTGACCCTCTTTGTGAAAACCTGTAGGAAATGAATGGTGGGGAACTGACACAAAAAACAAAAAACTCTGGCCAAACTACTACTGAAGTAAGGAATAGATGGGCTTCATCTCTGACCCCAAAGTGTCCAAAGTCACTGAGGATACTGGATGTGATACTTCTAAACCCCTATGTGTGATCATCTAGAGAACATGAATAACAGAATGATGTCAGAAAAATAAACGAGAAAAGACTTAATAGTTCTGTTTTCGAATAAAATGCATACCTAAGTAATGTAACTTATATTGACTTTGAATTCATTTCTAGAACAGAAGTAAAATGGAAAACAAAATAAGCAAATTTCATTCTCAAAATATTATCTGCTACTCTGGTCACATCATTTTCCTAATTTCTGCCTCTAACAGGACATTGGTGAAAGGGTTTGGAAAATTGGAATGACTACATCTTTCAATTACATCCCAGTGTCTCTTGATTATATAGATGCTGCCTCGTTTACTTTTATTCAAAGGATATTAAATCTTTATCTTTGTCTCTACCATGCCCCAATATTTGTTTTGATTCTGCCTTTGAAGATTTGAATGTGCTGAGATGAACAGCAATTGGACAATATGTGACCAAGTATTCAAAATTCCAGTCCAAGAAGGAGTATTCTTAAGGAACTTCTGAGTAAAGACAGCATACAGTAATGGAAAAAAGAGTAATAACCTTAATTCTAGTGTGTGCTACCACAAATGTAGGAGTTCACATGACATACGTAACTAATCTTGTTTTTAAAGAGGGAGAGCCAAAAGCCATTTTAAATCATCAAATATTGATGGCCAGCCATGAACTATGAATCCAAGCAGAAAACATGGCAAAAACTGACCTAATTTTCTTCAAAGAAATAAGATTTCTAGAGGTTTCCTTTTAATCCTTTAATCACTGTCTTCCTGCACATCCCACTTCTTGGGAGTTGAGGAACTTGAAACTTATTTTAACTGGGCAATGGAGTCAGCTTATAGGAAGCTAATTAAAATTATAAACTTACAGTAGAGAGCTGGGTATGACTGATTCTACACATCGCAGCCAAACACAACAAGGAAAGCTAAAGATTTTTTTTTCTTTAAGAGTAGGGGATGAAGAAAGTTGAGACAAAGAGACCTCATGGAGGCAAAAACAAGCATATGGAAAAACTTACTTAAAACATAAATGCTAAACTATACCAGAATGTTCAACAAGCAACTTATTTTTGCAGTTCAAGACATGAGAAAGGAAAATGTAAAAGAAAAAAATGAAGTCAAGAAAAACAAAATCAAGTCCAATGAGATTTCTGAATGCTTACCTCTACATTTATGTGAAAGGAGAATTTCTTTGACTTATTTTTATAAAAATAAATTATACCTTCAATAATTTTAAAAACATCCTATCCATCATAAAATCTACTGTACTGACATCGTTTGAAGTGTGACTGCAAACATAGTGTCTTAAAGATTTGCATGGCTTAATAGATGAATTACAAATAAATGCAGTTTTGATCCCTAAATCTTAAGAGCTGGTAAGTATTTTAGTGAGCAAATGCTCTGCTTCAGGTAGCAGAACTCAGATCAAAATTTGAGTAGGTATTCAGTAAAAAGTAGAATATAAATCCAGGATTTTATGAAAATAATTAAAACATTCTCTGGAATCTGGAGTAAAGTATACCTTCTAAGATTAACGATCTATGATTTTATAATACTACGAAGGGATGATAAAAGAAGTTATGAATGGATAATTTTTTAAGATTTTATTTCTTCAGGAGAGACACAAACAGAGAGGCAGAGACACAGGCAGAGAGAGAAGCATGTTTCCTGTGGGGAGCCTGATGCAGGGACTCGATCCCAGGACCCAGGATCAGTATCTGAGCTGAAGGCAGATGCCCAACCACTGAGCCATCTGGATGCCCCATGAAAGGAGAATTTAAAAGACTGAATGATTAAGAAGTTATCATACAAAGAGCAAGGAACAAGGCAACTGAAAAATATGGAAAAATATGAACAATATCAGAAAAAAAGAAGAAAGATTCAATAAGGTTAGAATATAAGCACAGCATGGTTGAAATAGTCCTGATTTTTGTAGTTACAAGACCTAGACTTCAATTTCATTTTTCCTATAATCTGTTACTATGTGTTTATATGATAATGAGCAGACCATTTAAATCCTCTGGTATCCCAACCAAAAAATGAGTAATAATAATAATAAAATTCTCATTTACTTCTCATATAGTTTATTTCAAGACCAAACGAGATAATCCATTTGATAGAATATTTTTGAATTATGAAGCTTTTTCATGAACATATTATTTTTCCTTATCTGTTATTATAATAAGTGGAATTTAAACAATGGCTTAGATATACAATATTGGAAATAGAAATATGTACCAAAAGCTTGGAATAGGGCAGCTCCGGTGGCTCAGTGGTTTAGCGTTGCCTTCAGTCTAAGGTGTGATCCTGGAGATCCAGGATCAAGTCCCATGTTGGGCTCCCTGCATGGAGCCTGCTTCTCTCTCTGCCTGTATCTGTGCCTCTCTCTCTCTCTCTCTCTCTCTCTCTATCTCTCATGAATAAATAAATAAAATCTTTTAAAAAAAAAAGCTTGGAATAACTAAGATAGAAAACAAAGTTTTGGGAGTTATATATAGGAATAAGAGTACTTTTTTAAACTAAGATTAAATGTATGTATATTTGTTCTTTTTGTGCAATACATGTTTGAGTGAAATTATATAATAGTGTTCAGTTCATCTTTCCACTATTCTTCCAAAATCCCCATTAGTCCCAGTAGTTGTAAGATGGTATCAAACATCTCAAGAGTTTCATTCACATCCATATTGCCTGAGACTCAGGGTAGATTTTCACATAGTAACAGAAAACTCACCAGTTGGATGAGAATGTCCCCAGTAGTGAGAAGACTATTCATGGATGACTGGGAAGTCCCAGAGCTGTGCTCAATGGCAGCCGTCTTATTCTTCTTGGAGGCAAGGAAAACTTAGACATTTGGAAGAAGAATCTCCCTTCCCAGCTAGGGAGCTTAATTTCCAAAAATATGTTAATAAAAGTCTATTAGCAAACCAGAGAGGATGTTGGGTATTCCATAGCTGGGATCATTTCCTATTCAGTGGCAAAATGAATAGGGTGCTTTATTTGGATTGGAGTTATATGAAACATGAATATCAGGGAAATTCATTAAATTTCTAGGTCTGAGGGTATATATAATACTGTAGTCGAGCAACTATACAGTTTTATATATCCAGGAAAAGGTAAATTGAGACAGGACATGTGATTCAAAATATATGTATATCCTGAATAGTTGTACATAGAACCACTAGCAAAAATACACACACACACACACACACACACACACAATCCAGACTCCCCTGGAATATATTTAGAAGAATGAGGATGTTATAAAAGGCAACTATCCAAATGGCCTACAGAAGGAATTTTATAACTCATGCATCTCTCTACCATTATGACATGGGAGTAAAAGATACACAGGTTTCGATAAAGAAAATACAGAAGAAATATATCACTAAGTGACATAGAGAGCTCAAATGACGTAACACTAACAAAATATAACTAAACAAATTAAAAAGATAAGTCAAACAAATACAGTCACCTCATACCTTTCTACTCAGCATTCCCAGAACCCTTCCCATATAACACACATGTGCCCATACATGCAGCTAGAGGTACAGGGTCATCAATTTTGAGTAAAACAATAATGTAGTGGTGACATATTACAGAACACATTAAAAAACAAGTTTTGCTTTATTTTGTTTAGCTACAGAGGTTGTGTTGTATAACAATCTCAATACATTCTGATGACTTTACTGATTTGCTCAGAGTTTAATTAAAAGTATACTGACAGTCACTGGTTATTGAAACTCTACTCTGTAGGCCAAGCCAGCCTTGAGACCAAAGAAAAACAGCCATATCTGACTTCTGTGGATCTATAGAAGGAATGGGAAGAAGAGACCCTTGTTTTCTGGTCTCCCCAGCACCAAACAAAAACCATTAAAAGTTTCAAAAATGGCTAGAACTCAAATTGTCTCAATTTCAGCAACCTATATGTACTCCAGAGATTTTTCTGGTGTATGTGACAAATGTGCTTAAGATCAAGTTCTTCCCATTGCTGCTTTGCTGGCCAGTTTTGCTAATATTCCACCAAGAAGAGCAAAGGAAAAGTTCCAGCCACTGCTGGCATCACCTGGGAGTGCAAAAGGACTCAGACAGAGTCAAAGCTACAAATCTTTGCAAGAATGGTTGGTGTGAATATAGCGTTAGTATACTCCTATGTTTTATTCAGTGTAGGGAAATGCATCTTTGAAGTGGTATTTCAACTTATTTCAACTCTCTCTCTCACTGGTTTCCCAGTGAGACCCCAGCCAAGGAGAAAGTCTATTCATTGCCATTCTTCCACTCAGCATATAAGGCTCTGTCCAGAATCAGTTTATTATCATCTTCATCATTGTCACCATTATCGATTATTGTTGTTTTGCTGACAGATTCTGCAAAACTACCTTTCTTCCATTTTGTCAGTTTGCCAATTATGGCCAAAGCATGAAGTCTTTTCCAGGAGGTTCCTCAATGCAGTGAAATGACTTTGTATTAAGGCCTGTCCCATTAGTTCACTGAACACACCCAGATGTGCCTGTGCCTCAGGATCGGCTAACGGACTGGACAAAGGCTGATATCCCTATTATGCATAGTTATGTTTTGGAGCAGATGATTGGACTCAACTTCTATGAAGGTTAATCTTTCATGTTCATCCCATACTAAAAACATCTTCTTAGCAAACCGCTGCTTGCATTGGTGTTTAATAAATTATATTTCTTAGAACTTATGTCAACAAATGTTTTCATGAAAAAAAGGTAAGGCTGAGAAAAGTTACATTTATATTACCCAACTGGAACGTTCAAATTAGCATATTAAAATGTGTGTTCAGCTAGATGATTTAAAAATTTTTTCCAAAACCAATTAACTTATACTTTCCTTAATGAATCTTTCTCTGACAACCCCTTGAACAAATTATTCTCACATGCAGTTGTGCTAATTTTGAATATATACATTCTGCCATCATTATGTATATCACAATGTGTGCTTTATTTTTCAAATTTTCATTTGGAAATCACTTCAGACTTATAAAAAGTTGCAAAAATAATATAAATAATTCCCATTTACCCTTCACTAAACTTCTCCAAAAGGTAAGAAATAAGAAACACAACAATAGGAAAGTATCCGAATCAGAGAAGTTACAGTAATACTATACTATTAAATAATCTAGAGAAACTACTTGTCCCATGGATATCCTTTTATGATCTGGGATCCAAATAAGGGCATTTACATTTAAATGTCATGTCTCCTTAGTTTTCTATAATCTATTACAGCACTTCTTTCTTGCTTAGGTTTCAAGACCCTAACGCTTTTGAAGACAATGGCCAGTTATTTCATAGAACAGCCTTAACTGTTAAGTTTGACTATTTCCCCAAAAATTGATTTTGAGTTATTTTGGTAAGAAGTCCACATAAGTGATACTATGCTCCTTTCAGTACATCAAATCAGGAGACAGGGCATGGCAATATGTCTGTTACTAGTGATAACTTGGATCACTTGATTAAGATGGTATCTACTAGGTTACTCCACTATACAATTATTACTTTTCCTATATAGGTATCTGTTAGGTAGATATTTTTGAGATACACAATAATCCTGTGTACCAACCATGCTTCTCCTGATTCATTTTAGCAGCCATTGATGCAACAATTATTACTATGGTATATTAATTTTAATTTCTGCCCTCCCTTCTCCATTTATTATTTAGAATTTTATTCAAAGAGAGAGAACCCTTATTTTATTTATTAATTTATCTATAACACTGTGAATTCACAGACTTTTTAAAAAAGATTTTATTTACTTACCTGAGAGACAAAGAGTGAGGGAGAGAAAGAGGGAGAGCGAATCTGAGGCAGACTACCACACTGAGACCTATGGGGCTCCATCCCAAAACCACAAGATCATGACCTGAGCTGAAACCAAGAGTTGGGTGCTTAACTGACTGAGCCACCCAAGCGCCCCAAATTCACAGATTTTTATTTGGCTTTATGAATTACATTCATTAATATAATCAGTTCTTCTGTGGTTCCAATTATCCTAGATTTGGCCATTAGGAGCTCCTTCAAGCTTGTACCTGTGTCCTTTCAATATGAAGGCTTATTTTGAACTTTCCCGGACCAAGGCCTGGATCAAACACTTCTCCAAATTGGTCCCATCCCTTTCATCAGAGAATGGTATTTAGAAACCAAAATGTGGAAGCTAGCTGATCTCATTGCTACTGGGGCTATTGCTTCTCAGTGAGCAAAACTAGGGAATATTATGTCTATAAATATACAGGCAGTCTCCAATTTATAACGGTTTGACTTATGATTTTTCTCAACTCTATGATCATGTGAAATGATATGCATTCAGTAGCAATCATAATTCAAGTATTGAATTTTGATCTTTTCCCAGACTAGAAACATGTGGTATGATACTCTCTTTCATGATGCTGGGCAGTGGCAGCCAGCCACATCTCCCAGGCAGCCAGGTGACCACAAGGGTAAACAACCAATACATTTTAATCCATTATGTATTTGTATAACCAGGACTGTTTTTCATTTTCAATACAGTATTTAATAAATCACATAAATATTAAATACCTTATATAAAATAAGCTTTGTGTTAGATGATTTTTCCCAACTATAGATTAATGTAAGCATGCTGGGCATGTTTAAGGTAGGCTAGACTAAGCTATGATGTTTGGTAGGTTAGGTGAATTAAATGAATTTTGACATAGGATATTTTCAATTTATGATGGATTTATAATATTGTAACCCCACCAAAGGTTGAGGATGACTATATACTTATCTGTGTATTTCTACACACAGATATCTGATTATCTGATCCAAACCAAGCTCACAGTTGATTCTAGTATTTTCTCTTTCCATTTGTAACTTGTTTTTCTGATAGTGAGAAACCTAGGTTTCATTATCCACAATATGTTTACACATAAAGTAGCTTCAGAATTGTTCATCCATATGACCTTATGAAGAAATATTTACCAACTATAGCACCACATTTGTATGCATCCATTTTTGTCTTTGGCTTTAAAATATCAAGTCAAATTGCTGTTTTCTAAAATTTAATTTTGTTAATTTTTTTCTTCCCTAAACCTTAGTGTAACTGTCTTTGGTATAGGTATGTTTATTATTTATTATTTTTATTCTAGTTTGTATTCTTCCAATGTCCTAGTGATTTTAATTATTTATTTATATATTTTACATATGGGAAATATAACCAATGTACTAAAAGTCAAACTAAACAAAAACGTATGCTTGGAATATCTCTCCTTCATCATTCCTTCTATATCATTCCCTCTTTCCCATTTTTTCCATTTATTTCAGCCATCTCTTATAGCTAACTAATTTCATCAATTTTTGGTTTAAGCTTCCTGTATTTTTTTTTTGCTCAAATAAGCAGATGTCTTTTTTTTTTAAACTAGGATTTTTATTTAATAATTAGATCTACAGTTCTTCTATTCTCTAGCTCATTAATTTTAGCTTTTATCTCTATTGTTTTCATTTATGTGCCTTCTTATGACTTACATTATTATTATTCTAGTTTTTAAATAAGTAATTTATTTTAACACTTCATTTTATTATTACAGTGTTTAGTGACTGGAGTATTTTAATGCACCCCATGTATTCTGTACTTTTAAAAAATACTATAATTTTATCTTTCTTTTAATCTGAAAGTTTTATAAGTATTTTTTAAATTTCTAGGTTAAAGAGCTTTGTTGGTTTACGATTTTATTTAAAAATTCTAGTTTTATTGTGTTGTGATTAAGGAGCATTGTTATGATATTTCTCTTTCATGGGATTTACTGAAGTTTCTGTGTGTATATGTGAGTGTGACCTAATACATATACATTTACGAAGTGTTACATAGACATACATAGACAAACACAGAGGTATTCTCTTATGAGGGTATGAAATTTGATATGTTACTATAGAATTCAACTTACTGATTATATTTTTTAGTAATTCTGCTTTCTTACTTATTCTGTGTGCATTTTATCTAAAAAAGAAGAAAGCAGATCCTGATAACCAGAAACTAGACTTAAAGAGTTACAGTTGGCCTAGTGTTCTCATCTAGGCCTGTTGATCCACTCTTGGACAAAACCACCTGATACCTGACAAGGTCATTTTGTAGCTGTGATGAAAACAAAAACAAGACTATTTCATAATTTTGTCTAAGCAGAGACTTAAAAATAAGGTCAGTATATAAACCATAAAATGGTAAATATTTCCCTATCCAGTTAATATGAGTGACTTCTGCCCTTTTATCATTTACTGCTATAGCAGTATATATAGCTTCACTCCTACTCCTCTCCTTCTAGATAAAATTTATTACAATAAAATACAATAAACTACAAATAGAATTACCCACACTTCCTGACAGTATCTTTCTATAAACTTTCCTGACAGTATCTTTCTATAAACTCTTTCCGTATCTCATAAATAAGCCCAAACTTTAAAGTAAGTCTTTTCTCTAAGACTCTAAGGCATGCTCTAAGTTTCCCCATGGTGTACTGTTTTCCATAATGTAATGAGCATTAAACTCAAGTTGTTAAGTTATAGAATGTACTGGTGGTCTTTGGAAGGAGGACCTCATATACGTCATCCTAAGAGTAATATGTTAAAGTCTCATATTGTCTGTTTCTGTCTATGTAGTTTGTTTCATAGAAGTGGTAGCTATATTATTGGGTGCATAAATATTTATAAGTGTTAAAACATCACGTAATTTGTGATTTTTAGTACAGGTGCCCTTATAACCTTAAATGATTTTTGCTTTATATTGGCTGCTAAGAGGATAGCAGCTGTCCTGCTATTTTATTGTTCCCACTGCCCTGGTATACTTTTATCCATGCCTTCATTTTAAACCTTCCTAAACTATTTCTTTTAGAGATGAATTTCTATATACAGCATATTGTTGAGTCTTTTGTCATGAACCAAATTGAAATTATTCTTTTCTTTTAGTGAGTTAAATATATATAACTGATATATTTGACTTAACTTTGTCATAATGTTTTATAAATTATACGTATTATGCTTGCTATATTTCTTTCTCTACAAGATAAATATATTTATACACACACACACAGAGTAACAATATAAACACACAGTATTTAGGAAGGTTTGACTTATGGGCACCTAGGTGGCTCAGTGGTTGAGCATCTGCCTTTGGCTCAGCTCGCTCAGCTCATGATCCCAGGGTCCCAGAATCAAGTTCAGCATTAAGCACCCTGCAGGAAGCTGCCTCTTCTTCTGCCTATCTCTCTGCCTCTCTCTCTGGGTCTCTCATGAATAAATAAATAAAATTTTTTTAAAAAGCTGACAAACTAGACAGTAAAAGATAAAATAAGGAAACAGTGGATTAAGGAAATAAAAAATATATGTGTACAAATAGGTCCACCAGAACAAAAAGATTTTATTTATTTATTCATGAGAGACAGAGATAGAGAGAGAGGTAGAGACACAGGGACCGGCAGAGGGAGAAGGAGGCTCCATGCAGGGAGCCCGATGTGGGACTCAATCCCAGGTCTCAGGATCACGCCCTGGGCTGAAGGCAGCGCTAAATCACTGAGCCACTTGGGCTGCCCTAGTTTGTCAGCTTTTAATGGGATCCTTAATTCCCATCTATTGTCTGAACAGCAATAAATGAACTTATCTATTTTTATTTTATTTTATATTTTATTTTAACTTTCCCTAATTCCCCTGTGCCCAATGAGAGGCAGAGAGAGAGAGAGAGGCAGAAACACAGGCAGAGGGAGAAGCAGGCTCATCGAAGGAAGCCTAATATGGTACTTGACCCCAGGACCCCAGGATCACCCCTTGAACTGAAGGCAGATGCTCAACCGCTGAGCCACCCAAGCATCCCTTCATCCTTTCTTATATTTTGTTGTGTATGTACATACATGTCTCTGTCTGTGTGTGTATTTCTCACCATTCGTCCTTTTACTGTAGTATTCTAAGTAATCTCTTAAAGAATGAAACTCATCTGCTAGTTTATTTTAAAAGAAAAGTTTATGCATATGTAGAATTTTCTATGTTTTGTATGTTAAAAGTTTTTTCTAGACCCTTGATGCTTGGAAAATAGGTTTGATATAAAATCTTTGGGTAACATATTTTTTTGAATTTTTTAAAAAACATCTTTCCTATTACTGCCTTGCTTTGTATGATGCTTTTGAAAATCATGACACCAGTATAATTCTTTTGCTGTTTTTAATATTTGATTTTTATTTTATCTTTGAAGTCTAATAGTTCTATAAGGATACATGCTGGAGTTGAACATTCTAACTTGATTTTCCTATGTACCTTATAGGAACCTCTCATTTGTAGATTCGGGGATTATTTTATTTCTGGAAATTTTTCTTAGATTACAGCTTTAAATATGAGTTCTGCTACATTATCCTATACTTTTCTTCAGAGATACTAATTTTATAAATGTTATCCTTCCTTTCTATACCTTCCATTTCCACCACTTTTTCTCTTTAAAAAAAAAACTATTTCCTTTATCACATTTACATTCTCTTGATTGTTTAACTTCCTTCAAAGTTCCTTGCAAAATTATTGAGTGCATCTATTCTCTGATGCACACTTGGTAACTTAGTCTTCATACATAGGAGAATGTTCCTAATTTCTTCCATTTTTGTGTTTATTTAGCCTATAGTTCTTGCATTTCTGATTCAAAACTGTATTTGTATCCCTAAATATTTGTTCTAATATATTTATTTCAGTTTGGAATGTTGTCTTATAGGTTTCTTCTATTTCATAATTTTAGAGTAGGAGTAAAATTTTAATCAATTCGGTGTGTAGGATCACATTTTATGATTTTTTTTGTAGTAACTCTGTATGGATCTAGTTATTAGTTTCTTATGACATTGGGGGAAGATTCCTAGTTTGATAACATCCTCTTCTATCAGTCTAAATATTTATGCAGACTTTTATTTTTTTGACAAAGAATAAAGTTGTGTGTATTTCAATACTTTGTTCCCCTTTATCTTGCAGGATGTAAGTTTCCCCCTTTGCTGCTTTTTCTCTTTGACACCTAGTTTCTAAAAAAAATGCTTCTTCCCTTATATTTGTCTTTTTTCTTCATTAAAATCTATGTGTCTATTATTGCTTTGTATCATGAATATTTCAAAGTCCCTTTTCTGTAGTTTTTCTTTGACTTACCAAGACATTTTTAAAAGGGTTTAGATTCTATTTTATTTATTAAATTCAATTAGTCAACATATAAAATACCATGATATTTTAAAAATATTTTCATACTGGGCAGTTGGGTGGTACAGTTGGTTAAGTGTCCGACTCTTGGTTTCAGCTCAGATCATGATCTCAGGGTCATGAGATCCAGCCCCACATCACCACTTCTGCATGAGATCATTCACTGGGGTTTGGTTTTCTTTATTTACAGTTATATTAAAGTTTGGCACTCTGTCTCAAGCTATACTGAAAGTGCTGTTTTTGTGTAATTTTACTTTTTTCTTAATGCTATTCTATATTATTTATGGAGGAAATATTGAGAGATGCATAACTTGGTTGCCTCTATTTTCTCACCTATTTACATCTCTATTTTAATTCTTGCCTGCCTGTAATGACTTGCACATACAGAGGAATCTTTGAAAAAGTATAAAATATTTACCAATTGGAGTTACTGGTATGCTTAACTGATGACAAATTAGAGTGAAATACATTTCAGTGGGCTTTCTAATGTTTTGCTTTTAGCTTAATAAATGTGAGTGTTATTATTATTATTATTAATTATTATTATTATTATTATTTGTTGTTGTTGTTGTTGTTGTTGTTAAGGCTAATTCCTTTGGCACATAGGTTGGTTCCTGACAGTAGTAAAGGTGGTGGGCTGCCTATTCAGTATTTTTTTTTTTTAATTTTTCCATGTCTGTTGAGTACTGATTTTTGTTCTGGTCTTCACCATTCCCCCTTGTGAACTGTAGAAATAATGATTGCCTTAGGCTAAACAGGATTATCCCACTCCTCATCACCACCTACTGAGACTTGAAAAGAATCCTGCTAGAGATATCTAGTGAAAGTTTTAGATAGATAGATAGATAGATAGATAGATAGATAGATAGATAGATATGGTATAGATATAGATATAGATAGATGGAAAATAAAAGCCTTTTTTCTGCCTTTACATCTTAGGAGTATAAAGATGAGATATTTAGACCTACTGTGATCATGTTCTAATTAAAGTTAACTAACAGTCTTAATATTGAGTGAAAAGAACCTGGATTTTGATTAGGTCATAAAAATATTAACTTGGAATTTTAACCTTGAGCCTGCCTTAACTCCAGACTTTTTTATCATGCCAAGTAATAAATTCCTTATTATTTAAGATAAGTTGAGCTGGTGTTTAATATTAATTGAAGCTGATATTCCTAATAAGTTTAATTCACATTATAGTTGGGTTTTATTTTTTCAAGCTTCTTCTTTTACCAGTGTAATAGTAGAAGGAAAGACCAGATCATCTACTGAAGCATCTTTGGATAGACATTACAAAGAATAACACACACCAAGGCCTACATAAATGTTGATTTTAAAAGGAATATAAAAAACAAACAAAAAACGTAAAGTTTTGCCAAAAAGCCAGTAAGAAATTTTAATAGTTCATAAAATGTTTATTTTATTCTTAAAGAAATAAAGTCCCTCCCCCCAAATACTGACTACATTCTTATGATTTTGGCAAACTCTTTTCTTTCCCACAGTGATCAAAATTCCAAATTCATAGCATATTAATTGATAATTTTGTTCTGTACACTAAATTGTTAGTTATATTATTACTAGCATCTCTTTCATATCTTTTGTATATTCCTTATTTCATGCTTGACTTAAACTAGCTGGATTAATTTCATTAATCTCTATCAAAATGAATATTCTGCAAATTTTTACAATGCAGTATGTTCAAAAAGTAATAAAAAATAAGCAAGAAGTAAAATAACACCACTCTTTGTTTTAAAGTCCATCAAATAGAAACTAAAATTTAATATCTGGGTTTTTGTCAAACATTAATTAGTCATGGCAATTTCATTTCATTGCAAATGTTTGCAATTAAAGTCCAGTAGTAATGGTATTCCTTTATTTATTGAGATTAAAAATGTACTATATGCAAAATTCTGAAATTCTTTTCATTTTTCTGAACGTTTCATAAACAAGGAGTGCTAGTGAACTAGGTGGGAAAATAGAAGACAAGTGAAAATAGTCTTTCAAGAGAAAAAAAGAGCTCACTTGTGCCCAATGCTTCAGAAGTCAAAGGAATTAGATTAAGAACTAACTATGGGGGGAAGGTTGAAGAAGATGGTGGTGGAGGAGGACCCTAGGCTTGCCTCATTCTGCAAACACAACTAAATAGCTATTAAATCATCCTAAATACCCCAGAAATCAATCTGAAGACTGGCAAAACAAACTTTACAACTAACAGTAGAGGAGAAACCACATCAAAGAAGGTAGAAACTGCAGAGATGCAGCTTAGAAGAGAAACAAATCATGGCTGCGACTGTGTGGAGTAAGCCATGGTTACAGAGAAGGGTAAGAGACAAACTAGTATACAGGGTAGCATATGGGATAAACAAATCCTTACCACATTAGGTGTAGGAAGCAAGCGGGACTGAATTTTCTGAGTTCTAGCAACCAATAGGCCTAAAGCCTGAAGTTTTAATGGTCAGCAGGCTTAGCTCTGGGAGAGCTCCAAGGACATAGTGGCTGCTCTTGGAAGGAAACCAGGGCAAACAGTCTGGGAACATACAGACTGAAAACAGCACTCTAAAGAGCACTAGGGGCACACATGAGGGAGGTTAGTAGCTCATCTTCGACTATGTCCCGCAGAAGAAGCTTTCATGGAGAGACCCCTCCAGAAACAAAGGAACTAGAAGGCACCATTTCCCTCCCCAACCTCTCAGCATAAGCATAGGGATACCTGTGGGAAGCAACATAACATTCACTACCTAACTTGCTTATACCAATCCTCACCCCTATCCTGCTCTAGAGAACTACTGGGAACTACCTTTCCCAGTTATACTTCCCTCAGTACCATAGTGAGCTTCCTCTTCGAAAAGCCTAGCCCAAACTCTTGCCAACATCATGTTTCTTGACATGGGAGTTTTGCAAGACCTCGGTTCCAGTGGCAGCAGCAATGGAACTGAGTCTCATTTCATAAGCAGACTAGAGCATAACTAGTTAAAACTCACCACATTCAGGGCAAGGACAAAACATTGCCCACAATGGGCAAAGGAAACCTCTATATGACTGGCCTACAGAATAAAGCAGCCAGGACACAACAGCAGAGTACACACTGGAAACATTCCAGAAATGCCAGGCACTGGGGAACAGGGGACACTATACTATATACTATACTGCAGGGCACTACAGGATCTCTTGTTCATAAAGCCATTACCCTCAAGAACAAGATACATAGCTGACTTTCCTAACTCAGAGAAATAGGCACAGAGACTTAGACAAAATGAGAAGACAAAGGATTTTGTGAAAAATGAAAAAACAAGATGAGGCCATGTTTGGAGATCTAAGTGAAACAGATTAAGTAACATACCTGATGGAGAATTTAAAGCAATGGTCATAAAGATAGTCACTGGACTTCAGAAACGAGTGGAGGACATCATGAGTCATTAACACAAAGATAAGGAAAGACATAGCAGAGATAAGGGGCTCAATAAACAAAATGAAAAACATACTTGGAATGAACAGCAAGCTGTAAAAAGCAGAGGAATGAGTTAATAATAACCTAGAAGAGAGAATAATGTAATCAAGCTGAAGAAAAGAGAGAAAAAAGAATTATGCAAAACAACAAACTTATGGAACTCAGTGACTCCATTAAACACAATAACATTTGCATTATAGGAATCAGAGAAGAAGAAGAGAAAGGAAAGGGGACAGAGGATTTATTTGAAGAAATAATAGCTGAAAACTTACTTAAACTGGGGAATGAAACAGATATCCAGATCCAGGAGGCAAAGAATCCCCAACAAAATCAACAAAGGTAGATCCACAACAGAATATGTTGTGATTAAAATGGCAAAAATATAATGGATAATAAAAAAAAGATATTAAAAGCAGCAAGACAAAAGAAAACAGTTATGTACAAAGGAAACCCCATAAGATTATCAGCAGATTTTTCAGCAGAAACTTTCCATGCCAGAAAGTAATGCCATGATATATTCAAAGTGCTGAGGGAAAAAATCTGCAGCCAAAAAATATTCTATCTAGCAAGACTATCAGTCAGAATTTTGAGACAAATAAAACTAAAGGAGTTCATGACCACTAAGCCAGTCCTGCAAGAAATACTAAAAGGGACTCTTCTAAGGGGAAAGGAGAGACCAAAAGTGACACTATAGAGCTAAAAAGCCACACAAACACAAAAAGAACTACAGACCAATATCTCTGATGAACATAGATGTAAAATCCTCAACTAAATACTAGCAAACTGAATCCAGAAATACATTTTAAAAATCATTCAATATAATCAAGTGGTATTCATAAGCTTGGGTTGCAAAACTGATACAATATTCACAAATCAATCAATGTTATACGTCACATCAATAAAAGAAAGGATAAGAATAATTTAATCATTTAAATAGAGACAGAAAAAGTATTTAACAAAGTACATCAATTCATGATAAAGACTCTCAAAAAATTTTTTAAAAATTAAAAAACTTAAAAAAAGACTCTCAACATAGAATGTTTAGAGGAAACATACTTCAACATAATAAATGTCATACAGGAAAACCCTGAGATAATATCATCCTTAATGAGGAAACACTGAAAGCTTTTCCCATAATATCAAGAAAAATACAAGGGTTTCCACTCTCACCAGTGGAAGTTCTAGCCAGAGTACTAAGACTACAAAAAGAAATGAAAGGCATCCAAATTGGTAAGGAAGAAGTAAAACACTCACTATTGCCAGATGCCATAATACTATATATAGAAAACCTGAAAGCCTCCACCAAAAAACTTCTAGAACTGATGAATTCTGTAAACTCTCAGGATATAAAATTGGCTACGGAAATATGTTGCATTCTTATACACTAATAATGAAACAGCACAAAGTGATATTAAGAAAACAATTTCAATTGCACCAAAAGTAATAAGATAGCATAAACCTACTGAAAGAGGTGAAAAACTTGTACTCTGAAAACTATAAAACACTTGTGAAAGAAACTGAAAATAACACAAAGAAACAAAGACATTCTATGGTCATAGATTGGAAGAACAAATATTATTAAAATGTCTAAACACTACTCAAAGCAATCCTCACATTCAATGCAATCCCTATCAAAATATCACCAGCATTTGTCACAGAGGCACAATAAACAGTCCCAAAATTTCTATGGAGCCACAAAAGACCCTGAATAGCCAAAGAAATCCTCAAAAAAAGAAAAGAAAAGCTAAAGACATCACAATTCTGCTATTTACAATTCAACCTATATTACAAAGTTATAGTCATCAAGACACTATGGTACTCACACAAAAACAGACACACAGATCAATGGTAAAGAATAGAGAACCCAGAAATGGACCCACAACTATGCTCAATTAATCTTTGTCAAAGGAGGAAAGAATATCCAGTGGGAAAAGACCATCTCTTCAAGAAATGGTATTGGGAAGACTGGACAGCAACATGCAAAGGAAGAAAATTGGAGCACTTTCTTACACCACACACAAAAATAAATTCAAAATGGATTAAATGTAAGACTGAAATAATAAAAATCCTAAAAGAGAGCAGAGGCCATAAATTCTATGACATTGGCCATACCATTTTTTTTCTAGATAGGTTTCCTGAGGCAAGGGAAACAAAAGCAAAAATAACCTATTGAGACTACATCAAAGTAAAAAGCTTCTGCACAGCAAAGGAAAAACAAAAACAAAAACAAAACAAAACAAAACAAAAAAATACAAGAGTAAAGACAACCCGTGGAATAATGGAATATATTTGCAAATAATGTATCTAATAAAGGGTTAGTATGCAAAATATATAAAAGACTTATACAACTCAACTACCCCCACAAAAAATCCAATTTAAAAATGGGCAGAAGACATGAACAGACATTTTTCCAAAGACATCCATATGGCCAACAGATACATGAAAAGATGCTCTTCATCACTTATCATCAGGGAAATGCAAATCAAAACTACAATGAGATATCACTTCACATCTGGTAGTTGGCTAAAATCAACCAACACAAGAAATAAGAGGTGTTGATGAGGATGCTGAGAAAGGGTAACCGTGGTGCACTGTTAGTGGTAACACAGACAGGTGCAGCCACTGTGGAAACAACATGGAAGTTCTTTAAAAAGTTAAAAATAGAACTACCCTGTGATCCAGTAATTGCAATAGTAGGTACTTACCCAAAGAATATAAAAATACTAATTCAAAGTGATACCTGCACCCCTATGTGTAGAGCAGCATTTTTTACAATAGCCAAAATATGGAAGTAGCCCACGTGTCCATAGATGAATGGATGAATGGATAAAGAAGAGGTGGTGTGTATCTGTGTATACACATACATAATGGAATGTTACTCATCTAAGAATAAGATCTTCCTATTTGCAAGGACATGGATGGAATTAGAGAGTATAATGCTAAGCTAAATAAGTCAGTCAGAGAAAGACAAGTATCATATGATTTCACTCACATGTAGAATTTAAGAAACAAAGCAACTGAATAAGGAAAAAAGAGACAAAACAAAAAATGGGCTCTTAATATAGGGGAAAAATGATGGTTATCAGAAAAAAGGTGGGTGGGCAGATGAGTGAAACAGGTGAAGAGATTAACCTGATGGACACTGAGTAATGTGTAGAATTGTTGAGTTATAGTATTGTATACCTGAGGCTAACATATAGCCCTATTAACTATACTGAAATTAAAAATTTTTAATAATAAATTTATTTTTTATTGGTGTTCAATTTGCCAACATACAGAATAACACCTGTGCTCATCCCGTCAAGTGCCCCCCTCAGTGCTTGTCACCCAGTCACCCCCACCCCCCGCCCTCCTCCCCTTCCACCACCCCTAGTTCATTTCCCAGAGTTAGGAGTCTTCACGTTCTGTCTCCCTTTCTGATATTTCCTACCCATTTCTTCTCCCTTCCCTTCTATTCCCTTTCACTATTATTTATATTTCCCAAATGAATGAGACCATATAATGTGCTGAGTGAAATAAGTCAATCAGAGAAATTAAATTTTTAAAAATAAAATTAAATAAAATGGAAGAGAGAAATGAGCCAAAACTGAAAGAGAAATGGGGAGACTGGATCAAAGAATGCTTTGGTTATTTTAGAATTTTTTAATTGGAAGCCATTATAGTTTTGGGGGATATTGGACGGTCTTGTTTTTTTGGGGGGGGATTTTTTATAGGATGATAGCAATAATCCAATAGTGAGAGGGAAGTGATGAAGCAAAAGAAGGTAGAATTAGTAGAATGTGGTTTTTGAGTGAAATGATATAATGCAAAAATACTGACTTGGATATGGACAATACATCCACAATAACAGGCAAAGGGGCAAGAGTACATGGTTATAGATGATGGGACACTAATGTGGTGGTAATGTATAAGAGCTATTTGATCCCCTCTTTTATTTCTGTGAAATTGAAAATAAATCAGGAGGTATCAAAGGGGAGAAGTTATGGAAAAAGTATTAAAGAAAGAAAAAGTTGAGGGTAATATAGTATGATTGCTGGGTACCAGTAAGGACACATTTGATTTTAGAATTCACAACAGATAAATACAAGGTACTTGAAATATGACAAGATACAGGTGCAGCAAATGAGGCTAACAATGTTTCCACATAACCTACAGTAGATATATAGGTATCAATGTGCCATTCTCTTCTTGTTCTGAAAGAATAAGAATACCATATTAAAAAATAAATCTTATTAAACTTTCTACATAAAGTGATGATTCACAGAAGAACAGATATATTCTCCAGTGTGGACATGTCATTATATGTCCAGGCTCCTATTACCAACTTACCTATAAATATATCCAAATCTTTCACTTTCCTTTTGCTACACAAACTCTATATTAGATTTTTTCAGATTAACATCTCATTTAAATCCTGTGTTCTAATCCCATGGTTATTCAGTTACCAATTTCAGGCCACAAACTTATGTATAAAGAAAAACTAATTTAAAATATTTCCATAATTCAGGGGTGCATGGGTGGGTCAGTCAATTAAGCGTCTGCCTTTGGCTCAGGTCATAATCTCAGGGTCCTGGGATCAAGCCCCATGTTGTGTTTCCTGCTCAGCAGAGAATCTGCTTTTCCCTCTCCCTCTACCCTCTCCCTGACTGGTGCTTGCTCTCTCAAATGAATACATGAGATATTTTAAAATAAAATATTTCTATAATTCACAATGCAATTTCTTGAGCTTACATTCTACCAGACTGTCAGAAATTAGTATTATTCAGTTAGGAAACCCTCTTCGAATTCTCCAGGTTTGTATCTAAGTTCTTGACAGATAATTTAGTGTCAGGATATCATTTATCAACTAACCACACTGGCATGAGGTATATATTCCACCAAGCCCTGCATTTCTTGGCCAACAGTCCTTGAGGTTGAGGTTTAGTCCCTTCTTTTCTAACCACACAATCCTTGAAAACTAGAACCTCAAGTCACCTCTTATTCTATTAGACGGAGATTGTCAAAGGCCTGGAGCAGCAGGGGTGAGAGAAGATGAGGGCTGGGGAGATGGAAAGAAAAGGGGAAGACAAATGGAATTAAATGCTCTGCATCTTGCTTTCCTTCTCATTCCCCATCTCCCTCCCCAATTCTAAAGAATCCATCTAAATTCAATAATGGGAAGAATTTCTCTCCTTCAACATACATTTTTATTTTTCCCTGTTATGTCTGAATCCATTCTGTATTCCCCAGTTTCCCTCAGCGGCTAAAATTTTGATTCTCAAAACCCAGAAGAGATTTTTTTAATCTGTTTTTTATGTGGCTAATTCCAAAATATCTCTTTTTCTCTGGCCTAGGTCCAGAATTGTCAAGCTGCTATGCATACCACCATTATTATGACCCAATTATGACCCAATTATTTCAGGTGTTACTGAAAATAAGGGGAGAGAAAAACATTCAAAGTTTCAAAACTATGAGCCTACCTTATTAATGTGATAATGATGGCTCTACATTGCTGAGCTAAGAGGTGAGAGTCAAATGCTGGAGTACAAATAGAAATAATAACACTGGGGAAGACTTCCCTGTGAAAACATTATGCAAGGAAGCAGCACAATTACAGGGCATATATACACTTGCAGCATGCTACCGCTTTGGAAGTGTTTCAATTATATTGACAGAACACCAATAAAAAGAAGTGTTCTTAAAAGAAAAAGCAGAAATATATGTATATCTACATATCTTAATACACACACACACACGCATCTGTCCACTTAATAGCGTATGCCTCACAATAAAATCAAGTCAGAAAAAACTACAGTGCTTTCAGAATTTCAATCCCTGCTTTTAGTTCCAGCACATCTGCAGGAAAAATAAGTTTTGTGATTTCTTAGAGGCTGTGGTTAACCTCATAGCATGGAATAAATTATCTACAATTCCATCCTTCATTAAAACACCCTTTCCATGAAACTTGTCAATGAAGTCAGAACCTGGCTGGCCATGGATCAACCAGAGCACTGACCATCCACTTATTTTTTTTCCATTATATCCCTCAATTATAGCAAAATATAGTCATTCATTCCCAAGAGTTTTAAACTGTTTATGTTGTACCCTAAGAACATCTATAATGTTTTAATCTGAACAGCGTGAATATATACATGTATCAAAGTAAAATGCCACACAACACATATAAATACAAATATCTGTAACCTCAATTGAGATTGAATGGCTGAATGATTTAATTATTCCTCATTCAAACTGCACAAACATATCCCTCTGAAGCATATTTAATAATATTTAGAAAAATCTTTAATTCCTAACCCTGCCCACAAAATCTATTAATATCTAAAGAGTGCTTAAGTTTGAGAAAATAAAGGAGAATGTCATTCCAAAAGTTGTTTTGGCAACATTCATCCCACATTTTCACTTATGAGTACATGAAAATTACATCTCTGCCATTCCCAATTCCTCCCTCTCAGCCTTTGTTCTTCATCAGCCTGGTAAAAAGGAGAGAGTTTACATAAAAGAGCATTCCTCCCCCTTTTTTTAAAGTCCATCTCTCTACTACTGTGACACAAGCAACCATCAAGATCCCAAAATCAAAAACAGCATCCCCTCAATTGAATACTGGGGAGATTTGTCAAAGGTCAATGTTTAGACTCCAGCTGAAGACTACAGGTAGGAGTCATTACCTTCCAATAGCTACTTGAGATGAACAGATATATATATTCAGTAGGTAATAAAAGTAACAACAAAATTTACACCTGAATTGAAACAGAAACCAAAAAATTGAACTGGATGATTTTATAAATAAGAATTCTATGAGGAGTCAGTGACTATATTACTCTTCAAAATCTTTACAATGGCTTGTAGACTAATGTAAGAACAAAGTAAAAACAGTTACAAAAGGTGTTTTATAGCCTTTGGATGTTTGATATATTCCAATCTCTCTTCAAGAAGAGATCATATAGTCACTCTTCTTCAAAAATAGGACACATTTCAGGTACTTAAAAGTGAATAGCTATTAATAGCTATTAATATATAACCCTATCCATTTTACATAAATGACATTAAAAGGAAATATATTTTTCAATTTTGAATGATTCATTACTTTCAATTATAATTGTGTTGATACATGTGCCAGAAATAATTATTACAGTGCCAAATTATATATAAAAATCAGGTGTTTTATTTTTAACTTAATATATTGTACTCATCTCTTTTACTCTCTATATTATTCTGGAGTTTATTAATATGGAGTCTTATAAAATTTATGATGAAATTTCTAGTCATTAAATGCAAATTTTTCTTCCCTTGTTATGGTTTCTACAGCTGTACTTGGAGGTGTAGCTTGATGAAGAAAAATATTGGCTTTGTTGTAATGAAAACTAAGAATACTACTTAATAAGATTTACTACCACACTGTAGGAAGGACTTCTAATACAAGCAAACATAATCAAATTGTGTCACAAACTCTTCTCACAAATATTTTAAACTCTCTGGAATTGATTTTAGCCAAAGAGTTCTGAGATTTTCTTTTCTTTTCTTTTTTTTTTTTTTTTGGCACTGAGAGGAATCTTGGCTAAAGAGTACCATAATTTCACTCCCTTCTCCTGTTCCATAAGCATTCTTGTCACTGATATATGAAAGAACACTTGGATACACTCCTGTTCACATTCTCTTCAGAGTGGGGATTAGGAGTCATCTGCATTGATAACAGATTTATGCATTACATGCAACTTTCTTTACTAAGAATTCTCTCTTTTTTTCCTCTTAAAATGATGGAAAACTTACAATAGTGTTTTTGGTAAATTGTCCTTATGTTCAAGTAAATTCTTTTTCATGACTGCAGTTTTGGTTCAAATAATGCCTCCATTACGATTTTAGAACTGAAATATGTAAATGAGTTTATTTTTACTACAAATGAATTTTAACTAGGTTTAGGAAGAAAAAAAGATAAATTTTAGGCATAATGGCTAAAATGTGAATGTTTCCTTAACACCGTTTTTTTTTATATTCCCTGTGTTCACCAAGGGATTAGTACAAAAGCAGTGAAGATGCAGATTAGGAGATTCTTTTTTCCTTTATAATTATGGAGTTACCAATCAGATAAAAGTTTCAGAGAACCACATATTTGACATTAATGGAGCCACACTGATGGAACTAGGGCTCCAGGCCTTCACCAGTGCAGCTGTCCTAAGTAATTCTGAATCAAAGATGAACCTACCCTCCCTCAAGTGTCTTAGCTAAGTCTATTCATTCACAACAATCTTAAAAGACTTGTACCCTCAAGAATTTAGTCTGATACACTGAGATATGCTTGCATTTGATTCTAGATCGGGTCTTACCATCTTACCTAGGCTCTATTATCATCAGAACCCTAGACTATTCTTGGTAAGTGCACATAATGAGTTAGCCCTTTTATCATCAAAATAACTTTCTGAAAAAAAAAACTTCCTGAAGCAAAAGGTTACTTAAGTGCTTTCTTCTACTTGGGTGACTTTACATTATAGGATGAACAAAAATTATGTCATGAATATTGAGATTGAGACTATGAACTCACACTCAGATCCTGATTCAATAGGTTACAGGTGGGGTTCATGAGTTCATTATTTTAAAAAGCCCTCTAGATGATTCTGGTTGATGCGAAATATAGACTGGCCAATGCTTTGAACAGCATATGAGAAGCACAATGTCCGTTCAGAACACAAAAGCTCATGTCCTCATCATTACACCACTTAAAGAAATAGTAGTGTAAAAGTTTCTAATAGGGCATTTCTATCCTAGAAGCTCTATTCTATTAAGCTCTGCAATAATGTACTATTTTGAATTAGAAGCTAATGAAAGAATTCAAAGAACATTTGAAAAGAAATTGTCATGTTTTATTTTTCAAATGTTTCTTATGAGAATATATTTCTAATTTAAGACATTATAATGGTGTCTCTAACACTCCACAAGCTGGACAAGGGCAAAATAATTCCAACAATTAAAACCATCATAATGATAAATAAATTATAAGGCTGCTTAAATTTCACTGAGGGAACAACTCCTTTTACAGAGATGATAGAAATCCTGTAGCTCTAGTGGTATCTGAACTGTTGTCACAATTTATCTTTTTTGGGTGCCTTGAACATGACCACTTTTCTTAGGTTTTTGTCTTAACATTCCTTAAAGGATTCCATTTAACATCATATTGTTATCTTTTAGTATGTTTCTCACACACACACACAAAATAGTTTGCGGCATGCATCCTTCTCCCCTGAAATGAGTACATCTAAGAGAATAAGTACATGCAATTTAAGGAAGAACACTGGTAGAGAAGTAGAAAGAAAAAGGCTTTAGGTATGATCAGGTGAGTCAGCAATCTGAGATTACTTTTCCACTTCTAAATGGGAGAGTAAGGAACAATAACATTTAAAGCACAGTAGTGGGGCACCTGGGTGGCTCAGTGGTTGAGCATCTGTCTTGGGGTCAGATCATGACCCCAGGGTACCGGTATTGAGTCCCACATCAGGCTCCCCACAGAGAGCTGCTTCTCCCTCTGCCTATGTCTCTGCTTCTCTCTCTGTCATGAATAAATATGCAAAGTCAGCATACAAGTAAACTGCTTTCCTATATACTACCAATGAACAACTGGAAGTTGAAATTAAAAACACAATACCATTTACATTGGCACTGAGAAAACTGAAATACTTAGATATAAATCTTCCAGTATATGTATAATATGTATATGAGAAAAACTATAAAACTCTGAAGAACAATGTCAAAGAATGAAAAACATGAAAAGACATTTCATGTTCATGAATAAGAAAACTCAATATTATAAGATGTCAGTTCTTCCAAAAATGATCTATAAATTCACTGCAATTCCAATCAAAGTTCAAGCAAGTCACTTTATGGATATCAACATACTGATTCTTAAGAGGCACAAAACCCAGAATAAGCAACACAATATTGATGGAAAAGAACAAATTTGGGGGACTGACATTACCCAACTTTAAGACTTAACAGAAATTTACAGTAATGAACAAGTATGTTATTGGTGAAAGAACAACTAGATTAAGGGAACAGAATAGAGAGCACAAATGCAATTTTAAAAAAGTGAATATAGATACAGCCCTTGCAGTCCTCACAAAAATGAACTTAAAATGGAGCACAGAACTAAATGTAAAACGAAGATATCCTTGAAGATATCCTTTAAGATAACATAGGAAAAAATCTAGATGACCCTGAATATGGTGATGGCCTTTACCATACAAAACCAAAGACATGATCCATGAAAGAAATATTTGATAACCTGGACTTCACTGAAATTAAAAAACTTCTATCTGTGAAAGATAATGTCAAGAAAATTAGAAGAAAGCTGCAACTAGGCAAAAATATTTACCGATCATATATCTAATAAGGAGTTAATAGCCATAATATATGAAGAACTCCTACAACTCAGCAACAACAAAAATACCCCTATTAGAAAAATGGCCAAGATCTTGACTAGAGATCTCTTCAAAGATGACATACAAATAATTGACAAGCATATGAAAAGATGCCCAATGTCACTGATCATCAAGAAACACAAATCAAAACCACAATGAGATATTATTTCACATCTAATTATTATGCCTACTACCAAAAACAAGATAAAACAAACAAAAAAGCAGAGTAAATATTGATGAGGATATAGAGAAATTATAACCATTGAGCAGTATTGGTGGTATTGCAAAAGAGTCCAATCACTATTAACCAGTATTGGGCTGTTAAAAAGATTAAGAAAAGAACTACCATATGATCCTGTAATCCTATTTCTGGGGTATATGTAAAAGATTTGAAAGCAATTCAAAAAATTCTATAACTCTCTCTCCCAAAAAAGAAAAAAAAAAGAAAAAATTTCTACAACTCAAAAAGAATTGAAAGCAGGGTCTCTAAGAGATATCGGCACATTCATGTTCATAGCAGCACCATTCACAATATCCAAGAGGTGGAAGCAATCCAAATGTTTGTCATGAGATCAATGGATAAATAAAATGTGGCATATTCATAAAAAAAAAAACATTATTCAGCCTAAAATAAAGGAAGGAAATCCTGTCACATGCTACAACATGTGTAAATCTTGAGTATATTATGCTAAGTGAAATAAATCAGTCACAAAAAGACAAATATGATTCTGCTTTTTAGAGATATCTAAAATAGTTAATTTCATAGAAACAGAAAATAGAACGGCAGTTACCAGGAGGTAAGAGGAGGGAGAAGAGGAAAGTTATTACTAAATGAATATAGGGTTTCAGATTTGCAAGATGAGAAAGCTCCAGAGATCTATTCCACAGCAACGTAAACATACTTAACACTACTAAACTGTACAATTAATAGTTAAGGTAGTAAATTTTATGTATTTTTTAACCACAAAAAACTTAAGATGCTTAAAATTTTGTGCACTCTGAAACAAGATCAATAAACTTTTCAGACTCTGTGGTCTATAACAGCACACACTGATCATTTAAAAAAAATACTTGTTCAAATAAGCTAATACGTGTTCACTGAGATATGCAGATAAAACAAATGTTGGTATGTCAAGAAATCATATTCGTTAATATTACCTTCAATCTTACCAGGATTTTTTTTTTTTTTTTAGTTTTGGAAAACTGTTAAGCTCACACTGTTAAGCGCAAATATTCCAAAATTCTCATTATTTAATGTAAAGCTCGTTTTATCTTTGATAATAAATGCCATCAGTTATTTAGTTATTTATTTTTTTGTAGTGGCAGGCTTATTTTGCTCATTTTCAAGAATCTATCTGTCAAATATCCTAGTCCCCAAATCATATTGTCTATTAGTTATTCTTTCAGTGAAGTTTTTGTACCTTGAAAAATGGGCTGATTCAGCACAAAACTCACATAAATCTTACAAATTCTTCTCCCCAAAGTCATCATTACACTTTGTTGAACAGAAGTTCTTTGTGCACATCTTCCATTTCACCTCATAAAATGTTATAAAAAGTGAACTAATAGGTCAAACACTAACAAAATTAGTAATTTTTACTTCTTTATCAAGGACATTTCTAAATGAAACTGCCATTTAATTTTAATGTGAGGGCATGGCAATAAAGAATAAAATGACAAGTATAATTTGGTGCCACTGTCTTTGTTCACACCAAGGTATCATCAGTTTTACTCACCATTGGATTCAGTATCACCAGTACAAGTTTTCTAAGGAAAAATCATCTGAATTGAAAAAGTTATTTTACAATTTAAATAATATGCTTCATAATAGCTATTACATTAAAAAATTCACCCTCAAGTTATACTCTAATTGGCAAATGTATCACTGCTAACATTATTAAGGATAACATATCTAAGAAGCCTAGATTGCCTTTCTCCAACCACTTTTGTCTGTCCAATATCAAAGCCCCGAGACCAGTGAATAAATAAGAAATATTTCCAAAGGAACACAGAACTGTTTAGCTAATTAACATGGGGGGTTGCATAAAACAGAAAGCAAATTTCAAAAGATTTAATCTCAGATGAAACTTTAATCATCAAACCATAGAAAAAAATATGGAGCCATGTTTCTCTTTCAAGCTATTCTTAGAATACTTTGTCCATTTTCTCATTAATTGAGATTTCCCAATTATTAGTCTATAAGCAGGAAAATGAAAGATCTAATTCTTAAATAACATTTGCCCAAATCTTTCAAAAACTGAGTCATAAAATGAAAAGAAAGCAAAAACCTGTATCAAGTCCATTTGCTTACTAGCATGCTTCAGCACTCTTCTATACCTCAGTGTTTTTTCCTTTCAGATTTAAGCAATTTTATTAAAAAAAGATTGTTCTTACCCTCATCCTTCCATTCCATATCACTGGCCCATTTGCCACATCCATTTTATATTTTCTTCCCACGTGAATGTCTAATAAAATACTTTCACTTCTTTCTCAATATCCATAACGAAATAACCAAAATCCTTTGGTATCAGAAAATGGAATAAAAAATTGTTAAGTATAAAAAAATGGTTATTTAAGTACCACTAGTGTTTGTTGCTAAGCATTTACATAAAAGATCTCCTTTCTGACTAATTGGGGTTAAAATCAACAAATAAAGGTACAGTAAGTCCACTGATATCTATAGATAGTTCCATTATAAAACCAAAAGTACAGAGGCTCCTGGGTGGCTCCGTTGGTTGAGCCTCTGACTCCCGATTTCGACTCAGGCCAGGATCTCAGGTTTTGCAGTCAAGCCCCAAGACAGGCTCCATGCTCAGTAAGGAGTGTGCTTGACATTCTCTCTCTCCCTCTTCCTCTGCCCCTTTCCCCATCACACTCTCTCTCTAAAATAAATATATAAATCTTTTTTAAAAGTATAATCTGGGGTGCCTGGGTGGCTCAGTCCATTAAGCAGCTGCCTTCAGTTCAGGTCATGATCTCAGGGTCCTGGGATCAAGTAGTACATGGGGATCCCTGCTCGGTGGGCAGCCTGCTTCTCCCTTTCTACCGCTTGTGCTCTGCTTTTTTATTTCTCTCTCAAAAAAACCCAAAATCTTTAAAAAGCAAAAAATGTACAATCCTATAAACAAGATATTCAGTTATGTTTGCAGCTAAATCATTAATTTAATGAGTTATTATATTGTTCAACTGTAGCAGTGTCATGATTTCCTTTAGTTTTGTCATTTATTCAGAAGACATTTAGCTAAGTCAAATGTTTAAGGTGATATTTTTTAAAGATTTTTATCGATTTATTCATGGGAGACAGAGAGAGACAGGCAGAGACACAGGCAGAGGGAGAAGCAGGCTCCATGCAGGAGTTCAATAGTTGGAAATGCTATAACAAAGTATCTTTTAAAGAGTTCATCATGTCTACATTTCAAATATTCTATTCCTTTTCTTTAACTCTGAATGACTTGCCTCAAAGTGATGTTAGAGTGACAAAATTATCATATGTCATACAGCCTCTGGAAAACTCCACTGTATAATTTTGAACAAATGAGAATGACAGTTGACATCAGTGAAAACGATGGATTAGGTAGCTGCAAGGGCTGTCTCTTTACAAAAACATCAAAAACTCAAACAAAACTGTCAAAACCAAGTTTGTTAGAATTCTGGAGAATAGTTAACGGTTCATAGTAACCAAGAAAATGCAAATCAAGAAAAATGCAATGTAAAAATGGTAGGCATATACACATATATACATAGCAGCATTATTCACAATAGTTAAAAATGTAAAAGCAACTCAAGTGTCCACCTGTAGGATAACAGACAAGCAAAATGTAGTACATTTATACAAAAGAGTATTATTTAGCCCTAAAAAGGAAAGGCATCTGACACATAATACAATCTGAATAAACCTTAAAGACTTTACACTAAGAGAAATAAGTCACTCATCAATTCAAAGAGGTAACTTCACAGAGACAGAAAGTATAATTATAGTTGCCAGAGAAAATAGGGAGTTATTGTTTGATAGGGATAGAGGCTTAATTCTGCAAGATGAAAAAAGTTTTGAGGATGGATAGTAGTGATGGTTGTACAGCAATTTGGAGATGCACACTTAAAAATTATGAAAATGGTAAATTTTATATTATATGCCTTATACTGTAATTGTAAAAATAAGAAACAATATTTTGAGAGCAACATTAAAAATAGATACATGTAAAAAAGCAAAATAGCCTCAAAATGATAAGGAATAATCAAATATTTTAGGCATTGAATCAAGACATTAAGGCTAAAGATAGAGAAAAATGTTAAAAATTATTTCAGGAAGGAGCATTTAATCACATGATATATGGGTTATATGACAAGATGGTGGAATTCGCATAAGAAATTAAAGAAATACTAAAATATTTGAAGTTTCTTAAGTATATTTTTACAAAAATGGTAAATGTAAAAATATTAAGTACAGAATGATTGCATACTAAAGGTTACTGTAAACAAACAAACAAACAAACAAACAAAAAAACACCACCAGGTAATCTCTGTGGCATTTTTAGCTGACCTTGCTTACACCACTTCTTTTGCTGGCCTGGCAGCAGCCTTAAAGATGATAAACAACATTCCCATTCCTACTTTCTGGTTCTAGAGAGAAGACCTTATTCGTGAAGAATTGTATTTGTCTTTTATAACCTCATTAAGGAATAACTGAAGGAATGACCTAAGGTACTTTGTTTTACCTAACTAAAAATCATTCAGTTGGAAAATTAACAAGTATTCCTTAAAAACATTGTTAAGACATATGAACAACCAACATTTTAAAAAAATTACAGTTGAGTGAATGAGAATAGCTTGCTAGCCCTCTTTCTATCATGTGAGGACACAGAACACAGTATACAACCTTCTATGAACTAGAATGTGGGCACTCACTATACCCTGAATCTGCTAGTGCCTTGGTCTTGGACTTCTCAGCCTACAGAACTATGAGAAATACATGTTTCTTGTTTAAGTCACCCAGTCTATGATATTTTTGTTATGGTAGCCCAAGTGAACTAAGACACAAACTCAAAAATAACCTGAGAAGACCCTAAGCTTTTAGCTCCAACTGATCTTTCGATTCAGGGCAAGTAAGAAGTGAAAACTAAGAGTGTAAACAACCTGGCATTGCATTAAAGGAATGTCCATCATACACACACACACACACACACACACACACACACACACACAATCTGCAAAGACTGGAAGAAGCTCAGGCTTGTTTTTCTCCCTTTGTTCTTTATTTATTGCTTCCTCTCACTCTCTTGCTCTCATTCCTCTTCTCAGAAACCACACATGACAAAGAAGAAAGACTTTACAAAAATAGTCTAGAAAGTCACTAGGCACACAAACAGCTAAAGCACACAGCATAGATCAAAACAAACCCTGAGTAAGGCAAATTATCTGATTTCCAGAGTTGTCACATTGTAATTTTCAAAATGTCTAATTTTTAACAAAGAATCATGAAACATGCAAAGAAATAAGAAAGTATGGCTCATTCACAGAAAAAAAAATATATAAAATTCTCCCTAAGAAAACACAGATATTAGACTTATCAAATAGTATCAACAGTGAGACTGAAATGCAAAAAGAACCAAACAAATTCTGGAACTAAAAGCTACAATAAACTGAAATGAAAACTCACTAGATGGAATCAATAGCAGATCTGTGCAGAGAGAAGGAAAAAAAATAAGCAAACTTGAATTGAAATCATCCAATCTGAAATCAGAAAGAAAAAAGAATGAACAAAAGCACATAAAGCCTAAGAGACCTGTACGATGCCATCAAATTTACCTTTGCATCCATGAGAATCCCAGAAGGAAAAGAAAGAAAGAGGCAGAAAAAAATCTGAAGAAATAATGGCTACAATTTTTCCAAAGTTGATAAAAGACATAGATCTACATATTCAAGAAGTTCAATGAACCCCAAAATAAACCCCAAAATAATTCAGTGTAAAGATTCACACTGAAACACATTATAAATAAATAATCAAAAGCCAAAGATAGAAAATGTTGAAACCAGTCAGAAAGAAACATCTATACAAGGAATTATCATTAAGATTATAAGCAGATTTCTAATCAGAAATCATGAAGGCTAAATGAAACGCTAAAGGGAATCCCTCAGAATGAAATGATAGCATGCTAGACTAGAAACCATTACTCATCCTTTCATTTTGAACCAACTTATTCCAGATACAAACACAAATTGATTCAAAGTGAAAGTATAAGTAAAGATATTCCAGGTAAATAATAACCAAGAGAACTGGAATAGCTACATCAATATCAGACAAATTAGAATTTAATCCAAAACCCATTGCAGGAGACAAAGAAGGGCATTGTATATTGATAAAAGAGATAATTCGCCATCAGATAAAACAATTATACACACATATGCACCAATCAACAGAGACACCAAAAAATGAAGGAAACTGATAGAAATGAAGAGAGAAGTAGACAGTTCTACAATCATAGCTAGAAACTCCAAATCCTCCTTTCAATACTGGATAAAACATTTAGACAGAAGATCAATAAGTAAACAGAAAACTTGAAAAACATTACAAATCAACTGGACTCTACAGGTGTATATTGAACATTCAAATCAACAACAGTAGAATGAACATTTTTTTCAAGTGCATATGAAGTAATCTTCACAGCAAATCATATTAAACCGCAAAAATTCAATAAACTTTATTTAAATTATGCAAAATATCGTCTCCAGATACAATGAAATGAAGAAATCAGCAGTAGAAGGGAAACTGGAAAAGCCCCAAATACCTGAAAAAAAAATTTTTAATAGCTGAAAATTTAAATAATACACTTGTATGCAACCAATATCTCAAAAAGTCTCATGAAAATTTTTAAAATACTTAGAGAAAAGTGAAAAAAACACAGAAAAATTTATGTAATGCAGAAAAAGCAATATTCAGAGTAAATTTATAGTAGTAAGCACATTAAATAAGAGAGGTCTCAAATCACTATCTTAACAATACACCTTAAGAACTAGAAAAATAAGAACAAAAAAAAAAAAGTCCACAACAATTCTCATTGCTAACATAAAGAAGAAAATAATAAAATTACAGATTAAATAAAGAAATATAGGGCAGAAAAACATAGAAGATTAACAACCCTTGAAAAATGCTAGGGTTCTCCTCTGAACTCTCTGAGATTACAGATAATTTGGATGGAATAGAGATGGTGTCTTCTCAGGCATCCCCATGCCAATATTCATTCAAGCCTATGAATGTGCACAACTGCAATCTTGGTCTGTAGACTCTCTTGTCTTGTAGAAATTTCTAAGCATGATGCAAGAACAAGTACCTTATTTTAAAGACATCCCAAAACTTCAAGAGACACATATTATACTCCCTTCTCACATACCCTACGGGAGTGGTGCCACAATTCTAGACACCCAGGATACTCTTACAAAAGCATTCTTTCCAACTCCCTTTCAGAAAACACAGCACCTTATTGGCCCTGTGGGTTCTATAGCTCAGCAAGAGTGCCACTGAGCATGTGAGGAATAAAATGCTTATCTCCTTGAGCCATCCAGGCATCCCACTAGTATGCTTTTGTTGCTCACAGTGATACTTGGGATCAGTGTCCAGGGGATACCATTCAAGTTGCATTCTATGTGAATGGAATTGTGCTACAAAGGCTGCCATTCTCATAGATTCTATGACAGAGTACAATATGAATTGTGTCCCCAAGTGCTGTGCAACTTGGCAGCTGTGCTCAGAAAATCTTTTTTTTTAAATTAATTTTATTAAAGCTAAAAAGATATACAAAGAGATGGGAATTTGAGTTTGAAAAGAATAAATGTGTGAAGGCAGTAATGAGATTACTGGTCAATAATAAAGTTAGAGGGAAGTGGATTATTCATTCATATCTGTATGATCATGTACCACTAAGCATATAACATATATACAGAACCACACTGGATTACTACAAAGGACCACCTCGAAATTACATCAAAGTAGGCCCATCATCCCAATTTCCATTCCTTCACTGAGCCTTTTCCAGCAAGACTACAAATGGAAAATAAAGACAGAAAGGGAGAAAAATAAGCTCGGAATAATAAGAGTTTGCTATCTCTGGGGTAAGGGACCTGGAATGCAGGTAACAGAGAGTAGAGGGAAATCTTATGAACAAATGACACTTAAAAAGGTCTTTTTTGCTCTTCTACACACTATTAACTCTTGCCAAAGTACCAGTTCTTGTTAATATAATAGTAACACAATGGAAAGTTTCCCATGTACCAGGTACTGAACTTAGATACGTATTTATATACCTGACATTTATCTATATCTTCTTGAAAAAACTATTATGTAGGGGTGCCTAAGTGGCTCAGTCAGTTAAGCAGCTGCCTTTAGTTCAGGTCATGATCCCAGGGTCTTAGATTGAGCCCTATATTGGGCTCCCTGCTCAGTGGGGAGTTTGCTTCCCCCTCTCCCTATGCCCCTTCCCCTGCTTGTGCTCTCTCTCTCTCTCTCTCTCAAAACAAACAAAATAAGATCTAGAAAAAGCAAAAACAAAAAAACAAACAAAAAAAAACATGGTGTAGACATGTTTCTTGGCTTTAAGATTAAAAAGTTAAGGTTTACAAAGGTTTAAATATATGTTCAAAGTCATAATTCTGGCAAGTGAACTCAAGAATCTACCTAACTGCAAAAGCTATAGATGCCTAACCACTATTCAATTCTACCTTCCCATATAATCCTTTTTCTCTTACTTCACATATGTGTTCCATTCACTCACTGAACCTTTTTTTGCACTTGCTCAGTGCCAGTTGCTGTGTGAAAAGGATACAAAATTGAGTAAGTCATAGTTAGCTTCCATTCTGCAAGAATTCACAATCTAGGAGAAGAAAAAGCAAAACATACCAGGATATAAAAGTATGGTGTTACAGGTAGAAAGAAAAAAATGGGTGCATAAAAAGGTAACAGGAAACCTCAAGATGCAAGGGTAATAAATGTTTCCTACAGGATGAGTTAAGTAGTCTTTGTTATACTTCTCAAGGCCTCTTTTAAGTATCACTGTAACTTCTGCATATAAAAGTTTAACTTTGGCCATTTAGAATATCCAAATTAGCAAATTTATCCTGTACTAGGTTTTAGTAAGTAGGCTTCTTCACCCAGGAAAATGGCTATTATTTCCAGTTATTTTTAAAAAAAACTCAGTAAAAGATGAAAAATTGAGAGTTTTTTTGTCCCAACTTTTCTTCTTTGAACAAATAATATAAGCAATCTCTTTGATGTCTTCCCCATTCTTAATCTATTTGTGATATCATCCAAGACTGTGATGGTGACAGGCCATCCCAGATTCTCAGAAATGTCTTTATTGTAGCAAATAGTAGACTACACCATTCTTTCTTCCCTTAAGAGTGAATTGGTGGGGTGAATTGTAAAATATGCTTAAACTAAATGACATTAATTTTGAACGGCAGGCAACAATTGGGAGCATATACCCACCACACACCCACAAAAAGAAAAAACCTGAGACCAGGAACCAAATCCATTTGCCAATTCACAAGTGGAATCAATTTCTTTTCTTGATTATTTTAAGTGGCTGGTGCTGAGCAGCAGCATGGACCGTGCCTACATTAGATAATCAGAATATTCCTTTTGCCCAAGTTTTATTTTTATTAAAGGTAATAATTCTGTTTTTATTTAAGAAAATAAGATGGTTGCTTTTGCTTTTATAAAAATTTTAAGGGCACCTGAGTGGCTCAGTCAGTTAAGCATCTGCCTTCAGCTCAGGTCATGATCTTGGAGTCCCAGGATCCAGCCCCAAATTGGGCTCTCCGTTCAGTGGGGAGTTTGCTTCTCCCTCTGACACTCTCCCCTCTCATGCTCTCTGTCTCATTTACTCTCTCTCAAATAAATAAAATATTTCTAGAAATGTTAAAGAGAAAAAGTCAACCAAACCTGTATACAGAGGTAGAAGAAATTGTAAGGTTAAGAACCTAAGCTATTATCTGCATAGTAAGAATTAAAAGAAAAGCAGTATGAATTTATATAGTGACAAGTATGGACCTCTAAATGAATAATAAAGAAACAATATTAAGGAAAGAATAAAAATTCATCAAAAAGAAGTGGATAAAATTTCATTCCACACAAAGAAAACAACATATAAAAGGCACAAAGGTAAGAAAAAAAAATGCCTTGTTCAGGAAACTTGTATATTTTGTTGTGACTAAAGACTGTATGGTGAAAAGGCAAAGGGCAGGATTACAATAGAAGAAAAAAGAACATATTGCAAAGTATCTCCTTTGAAAAAATCTGTACTTCACTTTTTAGAATTACAATTTCCAAATGCTATTATATAGATAGAACTTTTAATCTACAAATGCCCAATGTGAATTTCCAAGAGGTAAACTTACAATGCAGAATTTCCCAAATGTCCTATGTTTAATCTAGCTAATATTAGGCAATATCTTAAAATTGGTACATTAAAAAAATTGGTACATTTTTTTGTGGCAGTGTTGCTTTTTAACCTTCTGCCCACCAAATAATTAAGTTATTGGTTTGGTTTTTTTAATAGATCATGTGTCATAAAATCTATGGAGCTATGTAAAAAAAATAATACGATATTTGGCTATGCACTTCTTCTTCTATTAAGCTCCTGTTAATAATGTACTGAACTATTATTGACATAGTTTAGAACAAAGTACTGTAGGCATTCATCAGTGTTAAGCTTTGTTTATTTGGCAGGGAGGAGGGTTCAACTTTTACCTCCAAGAGCTTTAACACTGACATACAGAAAAAAAAAAAAAAAAAATGATGAAATTGGGCAGTAGAGCCCATAAGAATTTCTCCAGAGCCCAAATACCCTCTTTGAGAAGACTCAATTAAACATCATCAGCTGATGAAATTTATCTTACGAATGTAACCATATTATAGAAATAGTACAAATGAAAAACCAAATTCTTGATTTTAACATGTACATCTAAGTGGAAGGAAGTAATTTCTCCCAGGTCTCACTTTACTTCCCCACAGGGATTTTGAAAATAATGTATGTATGTATGATGAGGAGGAATTAAGGAAGAGCATCTGTTTGAATTGTTGTTTGAATTATATTACTTTTAAGTTGAAAATAATTAAACTCAAGACAAAACTTATTGTGTAACTTTATAAATTAATGACATAGTTTATATTCCAGATTATGCAGAAAGACGATAACCCTGAAGCTAGGAAGACCATAAAAATTTTCATATCGTAGACTCTAAATGAATCTATAACCCTTCCTGCACTGACATTGATAATATGAAACCCAGGCAATGTGCAGAGGAAGGCACTCTGATTAGATGGCATCCTTTGAGAATTTACTTTCTTATGAAAATAATCAATCTGGAATTGATTCTGAATGGTTCAGTCAGTATTTATCATGGGAGAGGAGGGTTATTAAATACAAAAATCAGGTTATAGACTTAGGGAAGTAATTTTAATTCATTATAGTGTTTGTCATTAAGACCCCAAAGCATGTAATGTTTTTCTTATGAAGAGCCTTTCAGTTTGAAACTAATCTCTTTTCTCTATGTTGATCTATATTTTACTACATCAGAGAGTCACACTCTCTTCCACAATTTGAACATTTTGAATTGGGCACTCTTTGAATTGCTCTGAATTTGAATTGACTATAAGGATAAATAATCACAAAGCCAATAGTATGACACATTTTGCTACCAATCATTTTAAAGCTATGTCTGACATCTGTATCATAATCCATTTCAAACAATATGAAAACATATTCAACAAGTTCACTGTATTTCACAAAGAAATACTGAAATGTATGGTGATATGTTTTCTGGGAGACTTTGAAGTCAGTTGATGATTGACTCCTCTTAACGTTTTTCTGCTTATACCTTCAAACCACAGATGTGGATGAACAGAGCAGCCTGTTGGAAAGGTCAACAGAGTCAAAACAGGATCTCTCAAGGTGAGCTTGCATCTAAAATGTTTGTCAGATCGTTCACTTATAGGGTTAGGAAAATATTGCGCTGGCATGTGTCCTGTTGGGATTGCTTTTCTTGACATATAAACAATGTCATGGTCCTTAATAACTGTTTCATATATTTTTTAACTGTTTCATATATTGAATCATCTTCATTTCCATAGTGCCACTGTGCCTGGTACTTTATTAATCATAAAAGACAGTTACTAAAAGTAATTGAGATCCAGCTCCTGACCATGACCAACATAATGTACAGCTAAACATGGACCTTCCAAGTAAGTACATTAATTATCAAAGTAAAATGGCATATGAACTTATGTAAATTAGAAAAATGAGTATAGAGCAATGTAATGGAATAGTCAGGTGGATTTGCTGAATATGAAGCGGACATAATTTGATATCAGAGAAAATATGAAGATTATCATTTGCCATTGCAAAGAAGAAAAACAGAAAATTGGCAAATGATCATTGGAAAATGATGATAACATTGATAATAAGGGGATGGAACAATATGATACCTTGAAATTTACAGTCAGTGGAAGTAGAAATAATTACCCTTTGAATATGACAAGGTAAAGCTAGTAGTTGTACTGTGAAAAAAGTGGCACTATCTTCTATTCAAACCGAATTAGAAAAAAACTTGGAAACTTTCTTTACATTCAGCTGGTATAAATTCCCTAAAAGAAGCCTAGGTATGAATAGAGAAGACAGAAGTCATGTGATGGCTGGTGGGTTATCTTTCAATAGATTTGAAATATATGGCAAAGGTCTTTAAATTATTATTTGGGAGTAAAGCATAAAACAAAGAAAATATATATGCAAGTGAATTATTGAAATTTTTTTTTAATTTTTATTTATTTATGATAGTCACAGAGAGATAGAGAGAGAGGCAGAGACACAGGCAGAGGGAGAAGCAGCCTCCATGCACCAGGAGCCCGACATGGGATTCGATCCCGGGTCTCCAGGATCGCGCCCTGGGCCAAAGGCAGGCGCCAAACCACTGCACCACCCAGGGATCCCAATTATTGAAACTTTTTCTGGCATTATCTTAGATTCGATTTTTATCAGCAATATACACAGAAATCAATTGTAATATTTTTATGTGACAATCTAGAATAAAAATTGTACATTATCTAGCTTATATTTGCTCCCTACTGATGAAATATGTAAACAAAGGACTTTAAGCCATTTCAAAAAATATATACAATCCACAAAAGACTAATAATTGCCATCACTGGAGCTGCCCTAAAATACATGCAGTAGAATTCGAAAAGCAATGTAAAGGAGCAGATTGTAAAGTGTGATTAAGCTTTAGCACCCTAAAGCATCTACTTTGAAGGTGAAAATACATTTAAACAAATAAGTTCTGGTAGGATAGTTAAAAAAAATAGTCACTTTATTTCATATTTCTATTTTATTTCTAAACCAGAAAAAATATAATTTTTACTCTGACTCAAATCCTTTGAAATGAAACAGGGTAATAACTAGGTTTAATTTTTAAATTATATACTTTTTGGCAATTTCTGTGAATTGATTCCTAGGATATTCTGCCATAAGCTCTTTTACTTTATATTTCTTTTTCTCCTGTCTTTTCTTAGCTTTACATGGTCAAGATCTGGTTTTCCTTGCAAGTAGCCTGAGAGATTTAAGTTTTGTCATGGTTCACAAAACCAGAAAGCTAACATCAAAATCTTCTTACCCTAAATAGATTGCACGCAGGTTAGGAACTTTAAACATAATAATCAACAATATGTTTTCAATTCTGGAGGGGCTGCAATGAAGTCTGCAGTCAATGACACAGCCTTGTCTAGTCTGTCACTGTGGGTAATGGTGCAGAAAAAAACAATATATGATGCATGACAGATGAAGAGTGAGGACTGAGAATCAAAACAGACAGAGTGCTTTGTTCACAAAGCAACTGAGCTACAGTAATCAATTTACCTATGACCAAGTGAGTGTTAGGATGGTGAAAATTCCAGGAACTGAGTGCATTCCCATCTTGGGAATCATAGGATCCTGCTGGCAAAAACAGCACAAAAACAGGGGAATGCCTATCACTCCCAGACCGGAGGATCTAGACCTCTTCATCAGCAGGCGCCTGGGTCCTCCTAAATAAAAGGGGCTTTCTTTAGGCAAGAAACATTTACTCTAAGAAAACATTTACTTCATCCAGTGTCAGATTGCAATTATGCTCAACATTTCCAGACATGGGGATGGAGTTTAAATACACTCTCTCAAAGTGGAACTTTAGCTACTACATAGGGCCTGTTTGGCATATACTCTCCCTAATAAAGCCCATTTTGCTATCTTCCACCCTCACACTCCCATGCTGTGGGAAAATTAAAAAAAAAAAAGAGTATCAATTTTTGTCATTCATATCAACTTTCCAAACCATCTTTAGAAGTTTGCTAGGCTGAGGGAAAGGTATGCAAGTATTATGACAATTTAAGAATGTAAACCCTCAAACTGTGACAAAATTATAAGAGACCTTTTAGAAAATAAACACTTACATGAAGGACTGTCTTCCACATTCCAAGATAACTCTAAGGAATATAATTTTTTTAAGGGAAGGGGAATAACTATGAGGTTGTAGAAAAATCCATAGTATTTTAACAAATCTCCTTAAATCACCAAAGTCTCTCATTTGCTGAATTATTTGACAATATTGGAAAAGATCTTTGGACTATGAAAGTGATTTTTAAATTCAATGGTCCTCACACTCGTCTATGAATGACCTGTGAAAAATATCACCACAATATCGCCAAAAAAATTAAAATAAATTTAACAGACAAAAGATGAAAGTATAACTACCTCTACATTAGATAAAATACTAGTTATTACAATGCAGATTATTAAAAGACAGGCCTTAAAAGGGAGTAAGACCAGTTGGTGATTGTGAAATAGCTTCATCCTCACTTATTTAAAACATATTTATAGAACACCTACTCTCTCTTAGGTCCTAAAGAAAACAAGGTGACTGATATATTAATTATATGGTGTCTGCTCTCTTTTTCATTCTCTCACCCCATAACCACTTCAAGAACTTGCCATCTTACATGGGAAAGACTTTAAGAGACATAAGGGGAACATTCAGTAAAATATGTTAAGTTTTATAATAAAGATATGCATAGTGTTCTTATACCTTTGGAACTAGGAAAGTCTTCTAGAAGATGTCATTTTACCTAAATCATAAAGCCTAGGAGAGAACAAGAGATGGAAGGCCAGCTGGGCTAGGGAGAATGTGATTCACAAAATTAATGTCCATGAGGATCAGTTTGACTGCATGGCAAGTGATCACTTGAACTGGTATGTTAAGCCAGTATCCTGAACACTCATAACATAAGAGAGTTAGAAATAATATTCAATTTTCAATGGCTAGTGAGTGCTAGGAAGAGAGGAGGAGGTATATGATCCCCTCCTCAACCTTAAGTTATTATTTGTTACATACTTTATAGACAAAAGTAAATATCAAGTCATTGAATACTGTTTTTCAGACTAATAAACTATGACTTTTATATACTTAGCGAGGTATCTGCCTGAGACTCACTCTCCCTCACCCTCTGTCCTTCCCCCTGTGCATTTCTCTCTCTCTTTCAAATAAATTTAAAAATTTATATGCTGAAAAATAATTTAAATCACATGAACAGTTGGGAGAAAAATATCTTACAGAAAATGCTCTCATTTGATTCTGAAAAATACATATGCAAAATAGTGTCATTCTCTACTGAATTTGTCTCTCTTTATGTTTCATCCTACTTCTCTTCAGCCTCTCTTCCATTATTCCATTCTCCTTATATCTTAGCAATTTATCCTACATGTGTGTCTATTTATACTAAAGGCCACTAAAATACAAACTATTTCTCAGTGATCTTCTGTAAATTAATAAATAACTAAATGAATTTTAGGGTAAATACAGCTTCACACTTTCCAGTGTCTCTCTTCAGAGAGAATTTTTTCACACTAAAAGAATATAGAGAATGTTTCACATGCAAATAGACTAAGAAAAAAACACAAGAGTAGTCATACCTGTTAAAAAAAATGTATTATACTAAAGGACCTTAATCTTTAGGGATTTATACTTTTGGTAAGGAAAACATTACATATTTTACAGTTTTAAGGAGTAAATTTTACCCTAAAAATTCATTTAAAATGTCACTGAACTCACTCATTTTGGTGAAGTCATTCTTTGAAGATTCATTAATCTTTCCAGTTACATGGGTTCATTTTATAAAGCTTGTTCTAAACTCAAATACTATTTCTTAGTCACTAAATAGAACTTTAGTGAAAAAAAGTCAAGTCCTTATAAAAGGTGAGAAATTTGTCTCTATGTAAAACAAAAAGAAAATTCACAAATAATAAATAACTATATGGATCATAAATATGTCACAATATGAATGTATTAATTTTAAAAATCTTAAGATCACTTGCAGAACATTTTAAGATATGAGAAGCTGGATTAAAATAGTTATATTTTATATTTATACATTCTTTCTCTTGTTTTCATCTTATTTCCCAAACAAAGGTTTAAATGCCTCAAGAGTTAGAACTACTGCCCCCAGGGACCACCATGATGTCCATCCTGCACAGCACTAGAGAAATATCAGGAACATACAAGGTTCTCATAAGTGTTGTTTATTTGGAGTGTAACCTATATATCATTGTTAGCTGCCTTATGCTTGATACTGTACAAAACATTTAAAATAAATGTAGCTTCACTTTCAACTTATTCTGTATGCAATTTGACATATTATAAATCATATCATTTAGAAATAGCTTAAGAAAAAAGACTGTGAGCCATTTAGTTGGTTAGGGACCATAACATCTATTTTTTGTTTGACTCAACCTTTAGTTATTCAGACTTTTGGATTTGGGTAGACATGGCCCAAAAGATTCTTTCTACATAAAGACTATCTCTGGAAATTAAGATCTTCACTCTGAAGCCAGCAGGAATATTTTCTGATGTTTTATATTTTGGAGGAGTTATACAGCTATATTTTTACTAGATTAGAAATCAGGTTAAGAGAAAGTTATCAAAGTTGTTTAGAGATATGCTTGTAAAGTGTTATTTTAGAATAAAAATTAATTTATAATGATGGAAATGATATTAGAAATTGATGGTATAGATTCACTTTTCTTAGGTGAAAAGAAACAACAGATCCTCTTTTTTTTTAAGCAATATACTCTTAACAACAACAGACCCTCTCTTTTTAAGCAATACACTCTTATAAGGATTATAAAACTAAATTTCAAGTTCCCTCGAAGTCCACATCCAAGCCAAAAAAAATGTATAAAGACAGATATTTCTATCTGAACTTATAAGGATTATAAAACTAAATTTCAAGTTCCCTCAAAGTCCACATCCAAGCCAAAAAATGTAAAAAGACAGATATTTCTATCTGAACTTTGGTCTGGTACTCAAACCCAAAACAAAATAACCTGTAATCCTTTCATTTAAAATTGAAATGACCTTCCTAATGATAATTTTAAGTCCAACATAATAATAGTAGATTGGCATTTTTACAAATTAGTATTTCTGGCCAAGAATAAACTAGATCAAATGAATAGAGATATTCCATACATCCAATTTGTTCCACATTTTTTGAATTTACAAGTCAAGACCTAGCAACAGGCTCAACTTCTAACATTTAACTGCCTAGTGTCTATTCCAAAGTCTTTTGATCTATCCATGTCCCAATTTCTTCATCTTGGTGGGCAAAGGGTCTTGAGGAATAAATCTGTACATGAGGTGACTGCATATTCAAATTATTTTCTACCTAAAATAATTTGCAAAGGAATGCTGCAAGGGAGACAGGATAGTTTTTACACGTGAGAATCAGAGTGGTGACACTGAGAGGTTACAGAGTGTGCTGCAGTAACTCCCACGGGCTACTCAGAGGCACAGAAGGCAGAGTGTGAGAAGTATGGTGCGGAGGCACAGGTAGGCAAAACTAGTGGGGGCAGGGAGAGCACTGAGAACATCTGGAGGAAGAAGCCCATGGGAGTTAGGAAAAACACAACCTGAACTGTGTTCCCCTTGCTTCTGCCAAGCGTCTGGTGAGTCTCAGCTATCATCTATAATCAGGACCATCGAAGGGAGGAATTACAGAATAAAGACAAAGAAGTAGAGCACGATGATAGAAATGAGGCCAGAAGAAGGGGAGCAAAGGAAGGTGAAAAAAAGGAAAGAAATTATGTCTGTAGGTTTATCTTCTTAGTCATTTGCAACACTTCAGGACGAAATGAAAGAAAGAAGAGTGAAAGTAGGAACATCTAAGAGACTTTGGGAAGGGAAAGAAGACCATTAAGAGCATCTTTAGGAAGCTGCACTTCAAAGGGATGAAAGCAGCTGTTTAGCAAGGGCTACATGATGGAAGCCATTAATATCATGTGAATTCAAAGAAAATACAAGATTAGTAGCAGGTGATAATAACAGTTTGCCAAGTACTGATAATTTATTATAATTCAAATATGAGAATATGAGATGAGAACTTAGAGCTGAAAAAGTTAGCTTAATCATAAGGTTAGGATTAAGTGTCTAAGTCGCATTGTGATCATTTTGATGAGTTTATTAATCAGATCTTAGATAAGGAGTTTATTTTCTTTAGGAATAATCAGTGAAGATAAATTATAACTTGATTAAAGAAACTGTCTATGAAAATTGAACAGAAGTGCAGGCAAGATTGAGACTTTTACTAGAAGGAGGACAAACCACAGCAAGGGACTGAGGGATTGAATTCACTAAAAATTATTGTCCAGCACAAGGCCTGCTTTATGGTAGACATATAATAAATGTTTGTCAACTCACCTTATCGACATATAAAATTTAATATTTTATTGCACATAATTTGATATGGCTCCCATTCTGCCTCATTTCTGGAGTTCCAAGCAGAATGGTCCAGTTCTCTACAGAGAGAGATCTAAAATAGATGTGTGGTGACAGTAGTCAGGTACTGGAAGGCAGAGATTGAGCTGCACATTCTGAAAAGTGGAGGAAAAATACAATATTTAAAGAGCAGTTGCCATACAGTGGTCAGGATCAAAGAGTGCCCTGAATGGAAGAAAATGGATACTAGTGTCTGGATACTGTAGCACCAAGTTATGGAACCCAGGCTATGTAATCAAGAGTAAGAAAAGGGCATGACATGAGCTAGCAAGGCTCCAGTCCCATTAAGGCACATATCTAGGCAAAGATTTGAGTAGAGAAAATGTTTGGTTAGCCAGAACAAGGCACAATGGCAATAATGAGAATGGTGCAAGTGTCAGAGTCAGACAAGCAGAAGGGCTTTATGTTCAGTCTAACGGTGTTGTGCTAAAACTACTCAACTCTTCCTTTTAAAGCCAGAATTTACCCCGTATGCCAGCAGTAAAACTGAGCTTGGCCACTGCAATAAATTGGTACTAGCTGTGAAAAGTGGAAAAACTAAAATTCTAGGAATTAGACCGGTCCTGACAAACTGGATATTAATGTTTTGTGTCTTTAAAAATAATTCTTTGGAAGTACATAGGATAAGACTCATCTTTGACAGTGGAAAAATACAGTATTATCAATGCAAAGTAGTTTATGATTTTATTGGGTTTTAGAGATGAGAGCAGACAGAGATGGCCAGTGAAACTCAGGCTTAAAACTAACTTGTTAATATAGTAAGACTACAAACCAAAGAATTATGAGGATTTAAAAAATATGATATTCCTGATGTCACCAAGGAAGACATTTCAATGATATTATATACAACATGATGCAAATGAGTTTGCATTATGGGAAGTATCCACTGTATATATAATTCAAAATAGTCAAAAGAAGGATTCTTCTAGGAATTTAGTGGATACAATTTCATGCAGCAGAAGCTGTAAAAGATGGATGACTATGGAAGGAGCAGATGGGGAAGGACCAGGGAGGAAAATTGGAGGACCATGATCGGTGACAGCAGAGCCTTGAGATGAAAGTACCTGGTCATAAGGTTCACCTCCAGGTAGCAAATGGCCAGGAATAGTACACTAAATACATGAAGTTACAAAAGGCATTAATGTAGGTGACTCTAAATGATGGTGGCTTTTCTACTTTAGGGGGCCAGCACCATGCTAACTTTAAACTACCACAATAAACATAGGGAACTATTCTGTATCTTGGTAATTTTTACATTGGTAACTCCACACACCATGGTCTCTCTTCTCTCAGACAAAGTTCAAATCTAATGTGATAACAACCAAACTCTATCTTCAGAAGCCAGAGATAATAGTGGAACAAATAGGAAGGGCAGAGCAATAGGACCAAGGAGAAGCCCAAAAGCAGACACAATATTAGTATGTCCAATATCTTAAGTTGAGAGTCACCTGGCTGAGTCAGTTGCAAAAGCTCATGATTCTTGATCTTGGTGTTGGGGGTTCAAGCCTGAAGTGGGTGTGGAGATTACCTAAATAAATAAACTAAAAAAAAAAAAAAAAAAAAAGTCTTAAGTTGAATGTTGGATTCATGGTTTTCAAGTTTTTGTGCTTCATAACTTACACGTTGCATGCATACTTCAAAAACTATGTAATAAATTTGAAAATAAAAGAAAATAAAAAGGAATAAAAAGTAAACATGTACACTTTAGGGTTAATGAAAGACAAAAACAAAGAAAATAATTAAGTATAAACATAACCATATCTTTCTCAAAACATCACTAGTATCTACCTATTGTCTCAGTGTGATCATTAACAAAGTAATAGTGCCTCCCCTTCATTTCAAAAGTGTCCCATTTTGAATACTTGTCACCCAAGAGTCCTCCCCACCAGGCACTGTGACTTTGATAGATTTCACTGTCCTGATTAGATTATGTGATGTGGCACATTTGGCTTTATGAAAAAAAGACTATCTGGGATGGCCCCAGCTTAATCAAATGAATCCCTAAAAGGTACAGGGCTCTTCCTGAAGAAAGAGATTTGAAGTGCAACAGGAATATGATACAGAGGAAAGTGTCCATTCCTGGTTAAACAGATGGGAGTCACATGAATCCAGTCAGACTCTAGGAAGTTGAAAATGATCCCTGGCTGACAGATGAAAGGAAATTGGGAACTCAGTCCTACAACCACAAGGAACTGAATTCTATGGCAACCATGTTATCTTTGAAGAGTTCCAGATGAGATTACAGCACTAGCCAATATCTTGATTTCAGCTTTGTAAGACGTGGAGTACACTGTGCCCAGACTTCTGACCTACAAAAGTATAAGCTAATAAAGCATCTAGGTCTGCGGTATTTTGTTACAAAAAGTGTAAGCTAATAAAGCATCTAGGTCTGTGGTATTTTGTTACACAGCAATTAAACACTGACACAGTTCTTACCCTAGGAACACTTGAATATTCATATTTTAGTTTCAAGCTGTATGGCATAAGAAAAGTCCCCCCCCCCAAAAAAAAAGAAGTTTTAAAGTTTTATTGAGTGTAAAAAAATTTAAGTTTAAAAAAAAAGCACAGATTTCAAAATTATGATCAATCAAGTGCTAAGGATATATTAAAAGGATATACAAGGAGCAGGGATATTCCTGAAAACTGAAAACTCTTAGGCCAAAGTTGGTGATAAATACCCACATGCTTTACTTGCAAAATTTGACATTTCATGTTTGTGATTTGTGGTTCATGTATTTAGTAAGAAGTATTTCCATTTGATCACAGAAAAATTCCAAGTTGGCCATACATTCAACCTGTGACAACTTGAAAAAAAAGTGAAGTTACAGTAAGTGGTGTAAGTACAGTATATTAGTAAAATTTCATTTTATAAGATATGGTTATACTTATATTTGTGTTTATACTCCTAACTACAAGGATATAACAAAGCAAAAAAAGGGGAGTAATCTCTTACAAAGCAAAACTGATAATATAGCCCTACTATTCAAATACTTCTGTAGGTTTGCTGTTATACTTGCATGAAGATAGTTATTCCAAAGAAGTAATAAAATACTATGTAATAAGTACTTCAAAAGAGATATAAACAAAGTGTTAAAGGAGCAAAGGCCAAGGAAATAACAACTGAATTTACCTTCAGAACTCCAGAGACGTTATAAAGAATAGGTGAATTTTGAGCTGCATCTTTAAGGATTATGTTCTATTAAATATTATAAAACAAACAACCAAGATAGAATACAAATTATTTAGCATGGTGTAATAAACAATGTCATCACAACTGCTTCTTAATCTATTTTTGTCATGTTTCTTTTTTTTTTAATTTTTTATTTATTTATGATAGTCATAGAGAGAGAGAGAGAGAGAGAAGCAGAGACACAGGCGGAGGGAGAAGCAGGCTCCATGTACCGGGAGCCTGATGTGGGACTCCATCCCGGGTCTCCAGGATCACGCCCTGGGCCAAAGGCAGGCGCCAAACCGCTGTGCCACCCAGGGATCCCTATTTTTGTCATGTTTCTTTAGAGACTCTTGTCTATATCTGACTCCTCTTGAACCTGAGTGGGAGACTTTGTGACTTTGTGATCGTCTCAGGTGACACAACATGAAGTCCAAGGCTAGTTGAGAAAAAAATGAAACATATCTTCACCTTGTTTGCTTGAGACCTTCCTTAGTTCTTGGAACCTAGCTACCATGCTGTGAGGAATCCCAAGCAGTCTGGGGAGAGGCTTATTTATAGACCCAAGCACCTCTAAGTCAACAGCCAGCACCAACTAGCCAGACAGTAAGGGAGTCACCTTGAAAGGAGGTTTTCTAGTCACTATTTAAGCTGTCCCAATACAGCAAACATTATTCATTTCTACCAAGCACTATACAAAATACATATTAATGAGTAAAATAAATGATTGTTGTTGTAAGCCACTAAGTTTTAGAATTGTTTTAAAGCAATAAATAACTGGAACATCATCCTTAAAGATGCAGCTCAAAATTCATGTGTTCTTTAATAATGTTCTTAAAGTTCTAAGATAAATTCAATTGTTTCTTTCTTTCTCTTTGCTCCTCTTCCATTTGGCTTATATCTCTTCTGCGATATCTAAAACATAGTCTTTTATTTCACCTTTTGAATACTTATCTTCCTCTTAGGACAATGAGATCCTCAAAGGTAGTAACTGTTTTGTATGTCTATCTGGTGCCTAAGTCAATGAAAGGAATATAAAAAGTAGATACTTAGTAAGTGCTTATTTGTTACTGAAATATAAGATGCATTAATGAAGGAATTAGAGAAAAGATGGCAATGATAATTTGTTGTGTTGAAATGGCCATTGCTTTTGTTTGCTCAAAGGCTTTCCTCACTGGTCCTCCCTTCTGTTTGCAACAGATTCCACTGCTTTAGACAAACAAAACAAAACAAAACAAACAAACAAAAAAAACCCACAAGGCTAGTCCAATTATAAACTAATCTCTCCCATCTATGATCACAGGTCAGAGGATGGAAACTTGACCCAAGTTTAGTTGAATTTATCAGACTCTTTCTTCTAGTTATTTGAAACAAGTGGAGACACTACCACTGAGGGTTATTTGAAACTAGTTATAAGTCAGTTCTCTCTAGGTCAAGGGTCAGTAAATTGTCCTGTACAAGCCCGGATAGTAAATATTTTCAGTTTTGCAGGCAACAAGGTCTCTGTCATTACAATTCTATCTTTGCAGAGCAACATAGCCATAGACAATCCATAAATGAATGGGTGGGACTATGTTTCCAAAGTATTTTATTTATGGACACTGAAATTTAAATTTTACATAGTCTTTGTGTGCCACAAAATAGTATTCTTTTTCTTTTTTTCAACCATTCAAAAATTTAAAACAAAATAAAACCTTTCTTAGCTTGCAGCCTGCACAAAAGAGGCAATGGTGTTTGGTGTTTTGTGTTTGTCATGAGAACTATAGTTTTCAGACTATAGATTGAGAGAGAAGCTCCACTAAAGTCCTACTACTAAGTCCCCCAAGCTGCCTGACTCTGCTTCAAGAGTATCAATTTCTGGTAATCCCTTTGATTATGAGAGCACCTGAGTCACCTTTCAACTAATCCTTTACCTTACTTATTGTTTACTGCTTATTTGTTTTTGTATGTGCATCCAAAAGATACCAATGCACGTTTAATTTAACAATTGCAAGATTTTAGACTTAATTTTTATGACTCAGTGGCAGGAAAAGGTTATAAATGTTCAGTAAGAAAAATAACTCTCCCAGTTTAAAAAAAAATAACCACAGCTCAAGATGGTTTGATGCTAATTATTTTTATCCCCAAGTTCTCCAAAATGATGAATGGATAAAATTTGGAAATAGAACGTTTAATAAAAAATAAATAAAAAATTTCCTGGGTGAGGCTTTTAAATCAGATTGTCAGAGCAAGCCTTCAGGTATGAATAAATTGACTGGGTTCCTATGCTACCCTCATGCAACTCAAAGTTGGAAAATTATTCTAGACAATAAATTTAAATATAATTTGAACCTAATAGGGCCTCTATTTCCACACTAAGTAACTACATGGAAAGTTTTTTAGTCAACTTGGTTTTTGTGGTGCATTAATGAGAGCACATGAACAACTGAATTGGCATGTGACTATTCTACCCCTTGGTTCCACTATTTATATAAACCAGGAATAAGCTATCCAGCTGCACATAGACAACCACTAAACAAATGGTATGAGAATAAATTGTGTTAATATGCTGTCTCCCAAAGCAATTGTGCATATTCATTCATACGTACATAAGTTTTCTGGGTCAGAGGGTACCATCCAAAATAATATAAATGTTTTTAAATATCTATGGTGACTATAAACTGACCATAATTATTAAAATTAATTTTAATACTTTATTTTTATAAAAACCCTCAACAGTTACCTAAATGACAAGTATCAGGGAGGTGTTTAGCATTGACGAATGTCTGACCTGTTTGCTATTTGCTGTGAGTCACATGTCGGTGATGTGGTATTTCATTTCAACCTTTATTTCCTGTCACTGACGTTAAGTCAAAACCAAACAACAAAAGTCTATTAGAAACATAAGGGATACTTGAATACACCCAATTTTTTTAGGTCAATCCTCTGCCCTTACTAGAGTCTAGAATTTTTTTTCTCATAATGTGATATTTTTATGTTCATGACTCATCTCTTCTTATACTTTTACATAAAAAAAAAATTTGTCTCCTGGAGGCTATGAATTATGTCCCCTGCTTAAATATTCCCAGGAGCCCTTGAGTTGGTTTATCCTTTTCTTCACAGTTATGAGATGACTGAATCTAAGACAATATTCTAAAGCTTTAACATTAATTATAAAATGTTTGTATGCCTGGGCACACACACACAGAACTGCCTTTAAGAAAAAATGAAATTGTGAAGCCCCCTTTACGCTTCTTTGGAAGATGATTTAAATGGCTGTCATTTCTACTTTTCCAGCATGTTCATCAAATTAGGAAAATATTCAAGTGAGAAAATTAAATCCTTATTTATCTTCGTACTTTGAAAACTGCCACAGGCAGCATTAAATGACTTTACATTTCTCTTGAAAATATGCACATGAATATTTTCAACTGAAATTTTCTGTAGTTGTTTTAAAAATTCAAAATTAGACTATGTATATTTATTTAGACAAACTTTTATTTTATTCATATTAAACCATGGTAAAGGGATTAACATAGCTGTGCTTAGCAATGCCCATGTTATGAGCAACTCACATATGAAAATTCTAAACAAACAAATAATAATTTTCAAAACTTCTCTTACTTCTCTGTCACTCTAAAGTCACTCTGCTTCCATCTAGGGACTCTCTCAACCCAGTAATGTCACTTTCTTGGCCTATCCTGCAAATTTTCTAACCAACCGTTAAATTATTTTCCCCCTCTCTTCATCACCGAAATGCAAAGTATATACAGAAATTTAGTGGGTTTCCGATTCTATCATTATTCACAACTTCATGTGTGCTACCTTAGATATATATACTTATAACATGGATAAGGCCATATACGTATCAGTTAAATTGATTTCTGTGGTGTATTAATGAAAGCACCTGAACATTCAGTCAAGCATTTGATTATCCAGTGGTTCTAGTAAGTATAGACCTGGGTGGGATATGTTACCTATTTACATATATTTTATTTATGACTATATCATATGTAGATATTGCTTAACTGAAGTTTATATAATAAGAAATAAGTGGGTGGGCTCCAGAGCCAACCTTCCAGGTTTAAATCCTAGTTCCACAAATTCTTAAATGTGTGAAATTTAAAAAGTTATTTAATTGCTTCGTGCCTCAGTATATACTCTTTAGTGAAATTGGATGATAAAGGCATTAGCTTCCGTATGAGGATTAGTGCATTTCATATGTGGGAAACTCCTAAAACAGGATCTGGCACATAGTTTGCATATTATGAAAGTTCAGCTTTATTATCCTCTTTTACTCCTTAATTTTTTACCTTAGGTTTTCCGGTTCTCCCAATTCCCTTAAGAAAACCTCATTTTTTTCTATTTCAGATAGATAAATAAATAGACAGATCTAGATCTAGATCTAGATATAAAGAAATAAATGGTCCATGTTTCCCTGGGAGCAATTTCAAAAAAATCTCAAAGAAACCAAACCTCTAATATGCCTTTTTAGAAACCCTGCCCTACTATCCATCTACCTCTTTATCTTCCCATATTTCTTGAATTCAAAATAGCAATGTTTCTTATTAATTCACTTATTTTTGTTTATATTTATTAAAACAGTCTGTTTCTCTACTTTATATAGAGCACTGATTTCACATTATGGGTTTAGTTAGAGTTGCTCAGATAGTTTTTGATCCTTGATAAAAGCAAAAATAAAATGCTTCAGCTTTCTGCATGAAGGGCAACCCAGATAAGAATCTAACACCAATGACACTGGAACTGACCCCCGACCTCGTAATTTTTATCAGCTTTTCTTCCTCTTTATTGCTGACTCTTGGTTCGGCTGGGTTCAACACATCCCACACTGAACAAATTATCAGCAACTGCACTTTCCCTGTACACCTGCCCCTATTCCAGGTTTCACTCTAGACTCAGATGGCACAGCCTGGGTGAGGATCATCTTTAAGTCCTTCCTTCTCCTCATTTCTTATGTCCCAAAAATCACTAAGCTCCACTGAATCTGCCCCTAAATATCTACCATATCCTTCCATTTGGCTTGACTACCATGGCCAAGATCCTAGACCTGGGCTCCCACATGAAGCTCCTAAAGTTTCCCTAACTGACCTCTTTATATCCAGGCTCTTTTCCCTTCAACTCATTCTTCATGATATCATGAGCAGCATGAGTTTTCTAAAGTGTTTCTTGTTTCTCTTGAAAAGACTATCAAAAACTTTCTTTTGCTCTTGGAATGAGGTCAGAACCTTTAATAAAAATGACTGCATCTGAAGAGCCTTTTGCCTTTCTAGTCTTATGCACTCAGGATCCCGCAACTAATTTTTTACTTTTCCCCAAATGCAGTAAACTCTCTATCACCTGCTGCTGTTGGCAGCCCTGTAGTTCACCCTCTATGCCACTGAACACCATTTTAAAAGATAAGCAACAACTTCACTTTGTAAAATAATTTGAACTTAGAATTCTATACCCAACAAATGGATAATCAACTGGAAGACAACAGAGAAATATGCATAAATCAATGGCTAAAAAAGTTTCTCTATCATATTTTCTTGAATGATACGTAAAAATATTTTATTAGGGTTCCTGAGTGGCTCAGTCAGTTAAGCTTCAGACTCCTGATCTCAGGTCAGGTCTTCTTCTCAGGGTCATAAGTTCAAGCCCCATATTGGGCTCCATGCTGGGTATGAAGCCTACTTTAAAAAACATATTATGGGGTGCCAGGGTGGTGCAGTTGGTTGAGTGATTCATTCTTGCTTTTCAGCTCAAGTTGTGAAGTCAGGATCAAGGGACTTTCTCCCTCTGCCCCTCCCTTATGTGTTCAGGTATGTACTCTCTCTCTCACTCTCTTTCTCAAAAATAAATAAGTAAATCTTTTGAAAAAAATACATTTATCAAATTTATTTTAAAAAAAGATACAAGAATCCAAGAAAATACAACTTTAAAAGAGAAAGGCAATATGAAAAAAAATCTTAAGTGTTACAAAAATAAAAATATAATTAAAGGAGGTCAGACACTGAAAAGGTAGGAAAAAAAAGAAAGTTTCCTTAACCCTACACAGAAATGGACTAAGGTTCAGATCAGAGTCAATGGAATGAGATGTAATATATTATTTAAAGTTGTAATGATAAACAGTAAAAAATCATAATCATTAGATTCTCAAATTAGTAGGCGTTACAAAGATAAGAAACAGACATCTATTCAATTCATTTTTTAATATTTTATTTAAATTCAGTTTGCCAACATATAGTATAATACCTAGTGTTAATCTCATCATGTTCAATTCAATTCTTAAATTATGTTCTGCATTCCCCATCCTAGAAGCAATGCTCTTTGTCTATAGCATATCATCCTTCTCATTGCAGTCCTGCCTCTTCCCTCTCCTTAGCACTATCAACTCAAAGCAAGAGGCAATGGACAGAATTTTATGTCATAAGGTGAGATCATTAATTTAATATTATAAACCTCAGCTGCTAAGAAATCTGGTACCTCTTTCTTCATCTTGGACCACCTTCTTACCTGCCTTGCCATATCTACAACTAACCTTATTTTTTCTGTTGTAAATCAACTTAGCTTCTCTTTTTTCCATTCAGGTTTATACAGATCTACATCTTTCTGACAAAATAGTTCCACACAAGTCCATTTCTATACTAAGACAATCTTTCCCTAAGAGAAATTCTCCCACTATTCCTTTTCTCCTTTCTTCTCCTCTTTATTTCAATTGATGTATTCATATGTTAAACAGGTATGTTGTTATATTTTATGAAGTGGCAAAAAAAAAAATCCTTAAAGATTTAAAAATTGCTCACCAAGGAAAATAGTCAAAGATTATCCTTAACATGTCCTTCACCTTTAAATGGCTGTTGTTTGTGAAATAAAAACTACCCTGTTAAGAAGTAAATCACTTCATATATATTATCATTAATAAGAAAAATCATTACCTTGTATGTTTTTAATTTCCTTCTAAGTATTTTCACCAAATAACATGTGATGAGGGAATACACAGAACCCAAAGAAACTGAGAAGCAGATTCCAGCGCCACCTGGGAAGTCAAGGAGATGCTTAACACATCTTCTCTAGTGGGAGAATAGCATAGATCACGTACAAATGAAGAAATGAACAAAGTAAAAGTTTTGAGCTTACTTCAAATACCTTTTCTGTAATTTTCTCTTCAAGCACTAAAAGTCTGAGCTCCCCCTAAATTATCCACTCCTTTCCAAGTATGATTATATGTCTCTACAAAGACTGAAAAAAATTGGGACTCAAACTTCAAAGTTGTTTCCATCACAATAAAATGCAATATTTCCCTATATCACAAGGTAATATCCAAATAAATGTTAATGGGTCACAATAAACTTTTTAAAAAAGACCTTGATGGTCAGTCCATTAAGCGTAACTTACTGTAACAAATAGGAATATTAGAGAGCATGGTAGAAATTGTATAATTGTAAAAGGCTGTTGTATGAGTAATGTGTATGATTAAAGCCAATGTATTCTATCCCTAAACATCTTATTTTTCCCCCATCCACTTTCAGAATTGCTTTTACTAAAAGTACACCGCAAACTCATTAAGAGTGTATCTATGTTACAAAGCTTGACAATTTTTAGGGTATGGGTTATACACCGAAGGTGGAAAGATATTGATGAGATTCTGTAACATTAAGGCAAATGGTTTTATTTCAGAGGGAACTAGAAGGGAGAGATCAATCACTACAGAATTAAAGGATTCAGTCTTTAAGCTCTATAAAGCTCTATAAGTCATAGTATGTGCCTTCACTCCTTTTTTGTGTAAAACAATTTGAGTTTGTAAAGCACTTACCCTAAAATTGTTTTAGTGAATAAATGCAACTTAGTATTTTTAGGTTTTTTTCCCTCCTTGTATGAGAGTGATAAATGTGTTTTACCTGAACCTGAACTGAGCTAATTGATATCATTCATTTTTTTTGTGAATTAAATTGTAATCAAATACACTACAAAGATAGGCTACTGAAATTAATCATATATAAACTTAAATGCTATTATAATGCTCATATTTACTCCTAATATACTGTTTCCCAAACTTCCACACTTCACTCATCTTTATCATTTCGGCATACCGTCACATACTGCACCATCAATAACTTAACAGGCCTCCTTCTAATAATCTACTTAAAAAAATATTTATTTATTCTAGAAAGAGAGACCATGCAGGAGCAAGAGGAGGGGCAGAGAAAGAGGGAGAGAAGCAGACTCTCACTGAATGTGGAGCCCAACCCCAGGCTGGATCCCATGACCTTGAGATCCTGACCAGAGCCAAAATCAAGTCAGACACTTAAGCAACTGAGCCACCTAGGGGCCCCTAATGGTCTACTTTTTTAAAGCTATCCTATCTCTCCTGAAATCAAGATGTGAATGTATTTTTCTAATTCACATAAAAATAATTAACAATTTAAAAGATTGTTCATGTGCCTGTCTCTAACACTACTTTCATATTCTATGAGTAATATATTTACTTCACCTTGGGAAATGGTATTTTAAGGATACTTTTTGTATACTATACATTTTTTAATATTGTATCTTCCTTAAACAATTATGTGTATATTTATCAGTTTATATTAAAGCGAAGACATGAATGAATACAAAAATATAGGTGAAGGGTATGGACAACAACATGTTTTGCTTTTAGATATAATTATATAGAAATAAATACCTGTCAAAGATATAAATAATATCCAAGAAATCCAAGAAAATAAGAAAAACAAACTAATAGTACTTTTCTTTCTTTCTTTCTTTCTTTCTTTCTTTCTTTCTTTCTTTCTTCTTTCTTTCTTTCTTTTTTCTTCTTTCCTTCTTTCTTTCTTTCTTTCCTTCTTTCCTTCCTTCCTTCCTTCTTTCCTTCCTTCCTTCCTTCCTTCCTTCCTTCCTTCCTTCCTTCCTTCCTTCCTTCTTTCTAGATAAGGCTTTTGTTGAACATTTGATTTTTTAAAAAAGATTTTATTTATTTATTCATGAGAGACACACAGAGAGAGAGAGAGAGAGAGAGAGAGGCAGAGACACAGGCAGAGGGAGAAGCAGGCTCCATGCAGGAAGCCTGATGTGGGACTCAATCCCGGCACTCCAGGATTATGCCCTGGGCTGAAGGCAGGCGCTAAACCACTGAGCCACCCAGGGATCCCCTGAACATTTGATTTTGTACAATTTTTAGACTTATAAAGAATGTCCTTTCCAGGTCAGATTTTAAGTAGGTCTAGTCAGATTTTTTTCAGTAAAGATATAATTACAAAGTTCGGTTTATTTTTAAAGAAAAATGGTATTATTCTTTTTTTAAAGCTCCATTAGTTTATTAGACTGATTCCTCCTAACTTGATAAATCAAATGATAAAAGACCACAATAAACATTAATGACATAAGAAATTCTCCTGGCTCTATTTATTGGCTAAAATATTTTGCTAACAAAATTGAGTAAATTCCATAAGTACATTCTGTCCCAAGCCTATACAGATACCAGGAAGAAAAACTATGTGCATGGTCCTAATGTTTACAGTAGACAGATTATTTAGTATTTTAAACAAAGGGTACTTATGAATGCTTCAAAAGATACCCCCCCCCCCCCCATTGGATGAGATATTGAACTCATCCAATATACTTCAGCGGTTTTTTGCCCTAGGGTAACAAATGAACTTAAAGGAGTAGTGCCAATCATAATATACAAACAGTGCAATGAGTTTAACGTATTATATATTATAAAATGTCATATATTATTTCACAATTGAAATTTCTCCCCCAATGAAATTGTTTAATGAAAGTCTTCAAAAACATAAATAACCAAAAAATTGTTTAATCTGATTTTATGATTATTTAAATTAAAATATATGTTTAATCTTATGCCAAGATTAGAGAAATACTCCTAATATATTTCAAGAAGAAATGGAAATCCAGAAATATAGTAAATATAAAATACTTAAAACAAATGAAGGAAAAATGAAAGACAAAAGATGGCAGAAGTAATTTTAGAAATAAAATGTTATGCTGAAAAAGTAGCCCAATCTCAAATATTATATACAGTCTAAAAATTAAAAACCATTGTATCTAGAAATACAACTAATAGTATTAAGTATCACTCTTGTTCTCAGCAGTAATACATTATTAATGTTTGCAGGCCACTGCAATTTTTTTTAATTAAAAAAAAAGATATTGCTACCTCAGGTTTCCAGTCTGGTGTGTAAGGAGCTTAGAAGTCATGATTCCAAGTTGAAGTTGAATAAACTGAAAAAACTCTTCCAAGACGTGTCAGAGAATGAGATCACAAGGCAAAATAGAGAGATAAATAGGTAGATTCAGAGAATTAGAACTTAAAGAAGCAAAAACCTCCACGGGAATTAACCCAGGCAGGAAAACCTAAACTGTAATTGCTAAATTGCTAGAGGCTCTGTGTGGACAAGTCTGCAAGTTAAAACTCCAAGGAGATGGCAGTCATAAGGCAACTCCCATACTTAGTAAGTTTTATCTCTAAGAGTTCTATTTCTACCAGGGCCTCACAGTGAATAACAGAGAAAAATCTCCTTATTCTTCTGGCAGAGGAAGGGAAAAATTAACCATTTTAATATACACCAGAGCTTTCAGTTCTATTCTATTTTACCAGAAACTAACCTGATAGGGTTTTATCAGAATCTAATCCACACAGGGAAAGGGACATACCCAACTTCAGGCTACTCTAACCAACCTGTCCAAGTTAAGCAGGCAAAAAATCAACTGAGAGGCACTGGCCGATTTCACAGTCCAGGACACTGGCTCACCAAAAAACTTAGACCTAATAATAAAACTACAGATGTCTCCCCTTGTTACCATATTACTAAAGTACTATTAAATGCAATTCCTTCAATGCAGTACATCATGTCCACCTGTCAACCAAAAATTACAAAGCATACTAAAAGGTAAAAAAATTGTCTGAAGAGACTGAACATACATCAGAATCATATATATGGCAGGAATGTTGCAAAATCAGAGATTTTTTAAACTATGATTAAAATGCTATGGGATTTAATGGGAAGGATAGACAACAGGAAATAAGAAGCAGATAATATAAACAGAGAAATGGAAATTTTAAGAAATAATCAAAAATAAACGTTAAGAGATTTTTAAAAATGTATCAAAAATGAAGAATGTCTTCAATGTAGACTGGACATGGCTGAGGAAAGGTCACTAAGCCTAAGGATGTGACAGAAGACATTTCCAGAACTATTTAAAAAATAGTAAAATAATAACAACAACAAAATCAGAATATCTAAGAATTGTGATACAACTCTAAATGTGGTAACATATGCTTAATGGGAATACCAGAAGGAGAAAAGAGATAGGAAAAGATAATGACCTAAAATCTCTTCCCAAATTAATATCAGACAACAAACAACATATCCAGGAAACTCAAAAAACACCACACAGAATACAAAAGACAAAAACCAAATATACTCTATTCCAAGGATATCATATTCAAACTACAAAAATAAATAGATAGATAAAAAAAAAATTTTGAAAAACTCCAGAAGGGAAAAAAAATCTTACCTATAGAGGAACAAAGATAAGAATTACATCTGCCTTGTCCTCAGAAATATGTGAGCAAAAGGAATGAAGTGAAATATTTAAAATGTGGAGGGAGAAAAAAAAAAAACTACCAACCCAGAATCCTGCAGCCTATGAAACCATTCTCAGAGTGAAAGAGAAATGGATGAAAATTGAGGAACTCTGTTAAAAGTAGACCTGCCTGCAGAAATGTTAAAATTTCTTCAGTGAGAAAGAAAATTACATAGGTCAGAAAATCAGATCTATATAAAGAAAGACCAGGAATAAACAATGGTAATATATAGAATTATGCTTCTTGTATTTTTTTAAGTTTTTCTTTTCATTTCGGGTACTTAAAGTGTTATATTAGTTTCTGGTGTACAATATAGTGATTCAACACTTCCATACATCATCTGGTGCTCATCATAAGAACTGCACTCCTTAATCCTCACCACCTATTTTACTCATCCCCTCACCCACCTCCCCTTTAGTAACTAACCATCAGTTTGCTCTCAAGAGTCTGTTTCTTGGTTTATCTCTGTCCCTCTTTTATTCCCTCTTTATTCATTTGATTTGTTTCTTATGTCCACATATGAGTGAAATTATCTGGTATTTGTCTTTCTTTGACTTATTTTGCCTGGCATTATATTCTAGCTCCATCCATGTCCTTATAAATGGCAAGATTTCACTCATTTTGATAGCTGAGAAATATTCCATTATATATATATATTCTATTATATTCCACCATATGTGTGTATCTCCTGTATCCATTCATCTATGGACACTTGGGCTGCTTCCATATCTTGGCAATTGTAAATAATGCTGCTATGAACACTGAATTGTATTTTTGTATTCTTTGCGTAAATACCCACTACTGCAATTACTGGATCATAGGGTAGTCCTATTTTTAACTTTTAGAGGAACCTCCATTTTTTTCATAGAGGCCGTACCTGTTTGCATTCCTACCAACACAGAAGGGTTCCCCTTTCTGTGCATCCTCACCAACACCTGTTGTTACCTGAGTTGTTAATTTTAGCCATTCTGACAGGTGTGAAGTGATACCTTATTGTAGTTTTGATTTTCATTTCCTTGATGATAAGTGATGAAGAGCATCTTTTCATGTGTCTGATGGCAATCTGGATGTCTTTGGAGAAATGTCTGTTCATATCTCCTGCTCATTTTTTGACTGAATTATTTTTTTATGGGTGTTGAGTTGTTTAAGTTATTTATATATTTTGGATACTCTTTATTAGATACCATTTGCAAATATCTTCTCCCATTCCACAGGTTGCCTTTTAGTTTTGTTGATTGTTTCCTTTGCTGTGCAGAAGATGTTTATTTTGATATAGTCCCAATAGTTTATTTTTGCTTTTGTTTTCCTTGCCTCAGGAAACCTATCTGGAAAAAAATTGCTATAGCCATTGTCAAGAAGTTATTGCCTGTGTTCTCTTCTAGGACTTTTATGGTTTTTGGTCTCACATGTAGGTCTTTAAGCCATTTTGAATTTATTTTTGTCTATGGTGTAAGAAAGTAATCCGTTTTTTTTTTTCTTTTGCATGGTGCTGTTCAATTTTCCCAATCCCATTTGCTAAAGTGATTGTCTTTTTCCCATTGGATATTCTTTTCTGCTTTGACAAAGATTAATTGACCATATAATGATGAGTTTATTCCTGGTTCTATTATATTCTATTGATCTTTGTGTCTATTTTGTGCTATTACCATACTGTTTTGATTACTACAACATTGTAATGTAACTTGAAGTCCAGAATTGTGATTCCTCCAGCTTTGTTTTTCTTTATCAAGATTGTTTTGGTTATTTAGGTTCTATTTTGGTTCCATACATATTTTAGAATTTTTTGTTCTAATTCTGTGAAAAATGCTGCTAGCATTTTGGTAGTGATTGCATTAAATGTGTAGATTGCTTTGGGTGGTACAGCCATTTTATCAATATTAGTTCTTCCAATCCATGAGCATGGAATGTCTCTCCATTTATTTGTGTCATCTTTAATTTCTTTTATAGTTTTCAGAGTACAGGTCTTTCACCTCTTTGGTTAGATTTATTTTTAGGTATCTTGTCATTTTGGGTGCAATTATAAATGGGATTATTTTCTTAATTTCTTTCTTTTGCCTCAATATTGGTGTAGAGAAATACAAAAGATTTCCATACAACTTTGTATCCTGAGACTTTATTGATTTTGTTTATTCTAGCAGTCTTTTGGTGGAGTCTTTTGAGTTTTCTGCATATAGTATTATCTCATCTGCAAATAGTTCAAGTTTGACTTCTTCCTTACCAATTTGGATGCCTTTTATTTCTTTTTGTTGTCTGTTTGCTGTGACTAAGACTTCAAGGACTATACTGTATAAAAGTGGTGAGAGTAGACATCCTTGTTTTGTTCCTGATCATAAGGAAAAAGCTCACAGTTTTTCTCCATTGAGATGATATAAGCTATGGATTTTCATATATGGCCTTTTTTTATGTTGAGATATGTTCCCTCTAAACCTCCTTGGTTGAAGGTTTTTATCATGAATGTATGTTATATTTGTCAAATGCTTTTTCTGTATCTATTGAAATGATCATATAATTCTTACTGATGGGAAGTATCACATTGTTTTGTGAATACTGAACCACCTAGCAAATCAGGAATAATTCCACTTCATTGTGGTGAATTATTTTTTAAATGTATTGTTAAATTCAGTATCCTAGTATTTCAGTGAGGATTTTGCATCTACACTCATCAGGGATATTGGACTGTAGTTCTCTTTTTTTAGTGGTGTCTTTATATGGTTTTCATATCAGGGTAATTCTGACCATATAAAATTAACTTTGAAGTTTATCTTCCTTTTCTACTTTTTTTGTAACAGTCTGAGAAGAAAAGATATTAACTCTTCTTTAAATATCTGGTAGACTCTCCTGTGAAGTCATGGACTTTTGTGGGGTTCTTTTGATCTGTTCAAATTTTCTATTTCCCCTTGTTTCATTTTGGAAGTTTATATATTTCTAGTAATTTCTCTATTTCTTCTAGGATGTCCAATTTTTCGGAATATAGTGTTTTATCATATTCTCTTGTGATTGTATTTCTGTGGTGTTGGTTGTTATTTCTTCACATTTGTGATTTTATTTATTTGAGGCCTTTCTCTTTTTTTCTTTTTAAGTCTGGAGAGAGTTTTATAAATTAATTCAATTTAGAATTATTGACCCACTATATTGTACATCTGAAACTAGTATAATGCTGTATGTAAAGTATACTGGAATTTGAAAATTAATTAAAAAGAAACCATACACATATGTATAAAAACAAACATATTACCATTTACATGAGCATCTAAAAATTGAAACACTGAAGTTTAAATCTTAAAAAATATGTACAAAATCTATATGAGGAAAACTACAAATGTCTGGTGAAAGGTATCAAAGAAGAACTATATAAATGGAGAAATATTCTACATTCATGGACAGAATACTCAGTATTGATAGCCAAGAGGTCAATTCTTCCCAATTTAATCTATAGATTCAGTGCAATCCAAATAAAAATTTTAGCAAGCTAATTTTTGAATATGAACAAACTAATTATTAAGTTTATAGATAGAAGCAATAGGCCCAGAATAGCCAACTCGATATTTAAAAAGGACAAAGTTGGATGAATGACATTACCCAACTTTAAGACTCACTATCAAGCTACAGTCATCAAGACAGTGTAGTACTGGCAAAAGAACAAGTAGGTCAATGGGACAGAATACAGAGCCCATAAATATGCCTACATAAATACAGTCAAATGATCTTTGACAAAGTACAAAGGCAATATAATGGAGCAAGACATCTTTCCAACACGTAATGCTGGAACAAATGGAGATCCACATGGAAAAAAATGATTCTATACATTGACCTTATACCCTTCACAAAAATGAACTCAAATGGAGTATATGTAAAATACAAAATCTCAGAGTTCCTGGAGATAGCATAGGAAAAAAAGAACTAAATAACCTTGGCTATAGCAATAACTTTTTATATACAATACTAAAGTCATGATCAATGAAATAAATAATTGATAAGTTGGAATTTATAAACTTAATAATTTATGCTTTACAAAATACATTGTCAAGAGAATGAGGGTAGAAGACACAGACTGGGACAAAATATTTGCCAAAGAAATATCTGATAAAGGATTGTTATCTAAAATATACAAATAACTCTTAAAATTCAACAAGAAAATCAACAATCCAACTGAAAAATTAGCCAAGGACTTGAACAGACAACTCACGAAAGAAGATATGCAGATGGAAAATCAAAATGAAAATGAAAAGATGTTTAAGCATATGAAAAGATGTTTAACATCATCTGTCATTAGGAATTACAAATTAAAACAACAATGAGATACTCCTACATACTTATTAGAATAGTCAAAATCCAAAAACACTGACAAAACCAAATGCTGAAGATGATGTGGAGCAACAGGAACTCTCATTCATTGCTGGTGGGAATGCAAAATGGTACATCCACTTGGGAAGACAGTTTGGCAAACCTAAACATACTCATACCCTATGATCCAGAAATCATGCTCCTTGATATTTACCCAAAGAAATCGAAAACTTATGTCCATGTTAAAACAGATGTACATGTATGTTTATAGCAGCCTTACTCTTAGTTGCCAAAACTTGGAAGTGATCAAGATTTCCTCCAGTAAGCAAATGAATAAATAAACTATAGTACAATTTAAAAAATGGAGAGAAAACATGATTAAACATTTTTCCAAAGACATACAGATGGCCAACAGACACAGGAAAAGATGTTCATCATCACCCACAATCAGGGAAATACAAATCAAAACTATGAGATATCACTTCACACCTGTCAGAATGGCTAAAATAAACAACACAAGAAACAGGAGGTATTGGTGGGGATACTGAGAAAGGTGAGCCCTTTTGCACTGCTGATGGGAATGCAAACTGGTGCAGCCACTCTTGAAACAACAGTATGAGGTTCCTTAAAAAGTTAAAATAGAACTATCCAGCAATTGCACTACTAGGTATTTAGCCAAAGAATAAAAAAATACTAATTGAAAGGGATACATACATACATCTCTATGTTTATAACAGCATTACTTACAATAGCCAAATTACAGAAACAGCCCAAGTGTCCACTGACTAATGAATGGATAAAGAAGACGTGAGATGATAGATAAAAAGATAGATAGATAGATAGATAGATAGATAGATAAATAGATACATACATACATACATACATACATACATACATATATAAAATGGAATATTGTCCAGCCATAAAAAGGAATGAAATCTCACCATTTGCAAGGCCATGGATGGAGCTATAGAGCATAATGCTAAGTGGAATAAGTCAGTTAGGGAAATACCATACAAATACCGCATAATTTCATTCATATGTGGAATTTAAGAAAAAAACAAATGAGCAAATGGAAAAAATAGAGGGAGAGAGACAAACCAAGAAACAGACTCTTAACTATTGGGAGCAAACTAATGGTTACCAGAGGGGACAGGGGCAGGGGACTAAGTGAAATAGGAAGTTAGAGATTAAGGAGTGCACTTGTTATAATGGGCACAGGATGATGTATGGAAGTGTTGAACCACTATATTGTACACCTGAAACTAAGATTATATTGTATGTTAACTAACTGGGATTAAAATTTTTTTAAAATAAATAAATAAACGATAATATATCCAGAGAATAGAATAAAATATTCAATGCTAAAAATAAATGAGCTATCAAACCATGAAAAGAAACAGATGAAGCCTAAATACAAACACTATGTTGCATACATGAAAGAAGTCAATTTCAGAAAGCTACATATTATATAATCCAACCATGTAACATTCTATAAAGGTCACAACTAAAAACAGTAAAGAGTTCAATGGTTGTAGGACATAATGAGGATGGAAAAGATAAATAGGCAGATTACAGAAGATTTTTTAAGTCAGTGAAATATTCTACATGATGTTATCAGGGTGGTTATATGTCATTATACATTGTCAAAAACCCAATATACAAAACCAGGATGTAAACTATGGACGTTGGACGATGATGTGTCCAAGTAGGTTCATCAATCATAACAAATGTACCTGTGTGGTGTAAAACTCTACATTTTCTACTCAATTCTGCTGTGAATCTCAAATTGCCTAAAATATTTTTTTAAAAAAAAGATATTTTCAGTGCTATGCAAATTAAACAAGGCTTGCCAAGGTGCATATACCTCCCTAATAGGAAGCTAGGCAGTGAGGAAAAAAATTCACCATTTATTAAGAAGAAATTAAATAATTATTGGTAAAGGGCATCATTTTTCAAGGTACTCATCAAAAGAAATTTTACTTCAGGAAATAATTTTGAGAAACTCTATTATATTCTCTCTTAGAAAACAACAATGCATGTTTGCTAATAAATCCTGAAATTAAAAAAAAAAAACTACTTAACTTTGTTTAATGTAGTGCTTATGTATTCAGCAAACCCTTATAGAACATTTCCTTCACAGGAGGTACTCTTCTGGGCATTTTTTTCAAATATTAACTCTTCATTAAACTTTTCATAAGAATTAACTCAACTGAAACTCACAAGAACTATTTGAGGGGGCCACTATTAGCATTATTCCCATTTAACAAATGAGAAAACTGATTTACATAGAAATTAAGTGAGTTATCCAAGTCAGCAGCTAATAATCCATGGCTAGGAGTCATCAAACACGTGCAAGCATGGAACCAGTTTCTAATATAAAATTATGAAAATAAAATGTAGTTAGGATTCTGTTGCACTTTGGAAATTAATCGTAGATCATGTTTTAGTTTTCAAAAATGTTTCCTTTGGATTTTCTCACTTGGAAGTATAATCACCCTAGAGATAGGAAGCACAGAGATACTTTATAAATACTAAATGGTTCTTCCAAGATTACAGAAATAAGTGATAATGTTAAAATTTCAGTTTTGGTTGTCTGTTCTCTTTGCAATATGCTCTGCTTTAAAAAGTGAGATTTTTCTACTCTACAAGTGAAGATGGCCAAAGAAGAGGTGAGGGGATGATGTGCTTTAAGAATAGAAGGGATGTGAAGGCCAACTGTAAAACTGTAAGGTTTAGTTTCAGTCTAAGGTACTTGGACCTTTCATTCATTGATTGAATGAAAGAAAATGGTGCTTCAATGAGGATTTTTGCTAATCAGGGAACAATCTAAGGAGTTCTCTGTAAAGGTGCATCTACACCATATGAAAAACGCTTGGAACAAAGAAAGAATGGAATCTGGGAGAACCATAAATTATTAAATTAGCAGTGTGGTCTAAAATAAAAGGTTGTCTGATTAAAATAACTTGTTTTATGCTCCTCAATCATACACCAGAGGTTTATATATGAAACTTTAGAAGTAAATACATTTACATAAAAATGAGGTCATTTTCTCTTTATTTACTGCTTTTATATATCTCTATTATCCTATTTCCTCTACAGTCAGAGTGAAGTTCCTACTTAGCTTCTCTTCAGGAAGAGAAGAGTAATTACCCTTTTAGACCAGAGAGATTATTGCTACCTTACTGCACAAAATGGAGAAGCATGCACTATAAATCTACAAGGAATCCTCTCCTAACTTCTGTAAGTCCTTTAACTGCATTTTACAGTAAGTTCTTCTTTCTCTCTAAAGGCATCTGGGCTCTTTTCAGCTTAAAACCAACAAATACAAAAGAACATATCTTAAGGCAATTATATACTGCTGTTTTCACATGATTAGGTCAACTTGACAAATACTCAAAACTGAAACAGAACTCCAAACCATGCTGCTCACAAGGACATGCGCACAGCCTTAAAGGACTTTTCAAGGTTCTGACAAGAACATAAAATAAGAATCCCTCCAAAAAAAAAAAAAAAAAAAGGCAAGTCTGAGGAATGGAAAGTCAATTTTGACCATGAAATATATATGCATATACTTCTTAATGTGATTTTTAATATTGGATAACCAACCCAAAACAGCTACATATGTTCCCATCTTTGGGTATGAGTTCATTCAGTGTTAGAGAAAATGATCCCATAGACTTGCAGAACCTGTTTTCAGGCAGGCTATCATGCAAACAGGGTCAAGGCACTATAAGGATCCTCATCCTGGCTTGGGGGTAGGGCACACATTTTGAGCCTATTTCTGCTGGCTCTGTCAGTATATTAAGCTGCAGTCTGCATGAAGTTTCTATTCTCGTTTCCATTCTGTTGCTTTCAATGTTTTTGGAATCAGTTGAAGTTGAAACATCTTGGAAGTAAAGTTTGGTTTTTTGAAGCCCCTGGTTTCAATTATTTTTAAATCTGACGCACAAACACTGCTTTTAAAGATATGTGACTAAAGTGCCAAATAAGGATCTTTTGATTTTTTGAAATACATGTGGTTGAAATTTGAGACCTGGCTGCTGCCAAGCTGCAGCTCAGGGAATAGAATACTGGCACAAGAAAATGAGCTGTTGTTCAGAGGATAATGTTAGAAGGAACTGTCCTACAGAAGGAAAATGTAAATTTTCATGATTTAGCTTATGCTTGTAGGACAATTCTATAATCTTTTGTTAAACATGTAAAAGTTGAAGTGCTGACTCTCCTATTGTCCATTCAGATTCTTAGCTGTAAGTTTCTATTTATAAGCCTGACTTAGATTGATTCCTTATAATAATAATTTTAAAAATATTTACATGATACTAAGACACATTCATACTAATTCAAACAATCCTATATTTTTAAGTGTAACCTAAAGGTAATAGGTATTGATTTCTCTAAGAGAAAAGTACAGTAACTTAATAGACCCTTCTGGTGCAACTGGAACTGTGGTAAGATCATTCAGGCTAAAATGTTATTCAGGGGGAAAGTATCAAAGTATAATTTACCTGTTTGTGGCAGGTATTATAAGCAAGTGCCTCCAATAACTTATATTAGAGCATTTACAGAAGTCACTGTAGTTCATGATATAATATTTTAGCAATGTTATACATAAAAAGAACTCAATGGTACTATCATTTTTGACTAGCTAATGGTAGATGCCACATTTGGCAAAATATACCAGAAACTCTTATATCAACTAGAAAGATATAAAAGTTGAAACTAGATTGTGCTGCCAAAGAGGACCATTAAGAAATAGCAAAATCATAAGAAAACTAACATGCAATAAAATCAAATTTTAAGACTCATACCAGAAATGGAGAAAGTACTATTTAAATATTTTCAGAGTTAATTACCAAATTCTTAGAATTGGTTACCTCAGACAAGTAGGACTAGAAGAGCAAAGTGATACTCATATTATTTTTTCATAATTCTGTACTGTCTGGATTACTTGTATAATAAGTTACTTTATAGTAACAAAAGAATACATGAAGAAAGATAATAGGTCTCCTTGTTAACTTATGTTAACTATGTAGTTATAGAACATCAAATCTACAGGTTAAATGCAAAAATATAAGGCAGCGAAGCATAAGCATATAAAGCCCATCCACCATAGAGCTGAATATCCAGATAAATTTTTACTATTTATTCAGATGCTTTATAAGGCACAACCACAAAATCATTATCTACATATACAAAAGGACAAAATAGACCATATGACTTAAATTCATGTGTATTGATGTAGTAATCATATGGGCAATCACTAGATAAAAGTTAAGGGTGATAAGAGCATTTTATGAATACTATATGTTTATGAGAGAGTCTAGGATAGAAAATAGAAAGTGTTCTTTTTTTCTAAATGTTCTGAAAAGTGTTCCAGAAAAAAATTGATATTTCAGAAAAGTTTGTTTGGAAGCTAGATGAAGTTTAGTAAACTTAAGAGAATGACAGATTCCAATTAGATGTTTGAAAAAAGACATGAAAGCAGACACTGATAAATGATAAAAAGAAACTCATCTGAGGACTGAAAAAAAACAACATAATTAAAGGTATTCATGCTGTAGGAAAGCCTGCTCTCGTCCAGAAGCCTTATTTGGCATTTGTACGAATGCCTATAGATGTATGAATCATGTTGAAAGTGATTGTGTACCTCTTCTTTTGACCTATTTTTAATTCTCTCCCTAAATATACAACCTGGCCAGGGAGAATATGGGTTTAAGAAGGTGAAAGTGAAAGCCGACCACCATAAATGCTTTACTTGAACTTCTGAAGTTTAAGGATTTGATGCAGTAATATAATTGTGGTATCAATCTTGTTAAATTACTATTCTCTAAGAGGAGCTGTTATTATTCCATTATAAGAAACAGAATGTCTTTGTTTTATCAGATGGCTAGTTTTATCTAGTAATGCATGCACAGTGTGTTGTTTGCGACCAGACTGTGCTACATCTTACACAGATCTACATGCAGGTGACTTCTTCCCATTGAGGACCATAGTCTATCAGTAAAGATATCTAAGCCTTCCCACATAATGGTGTTCATGGTTCAGGCTTACATTACTTCATTTACATGAATTAGATTTAAGGTCGTATTTCTTGCTCCTATTGACTACACAGATATATGCAATTTCTGGGAACTTAGGCAGGATGGCTATCCTTCATGAAGATATTACAAATCTATGTGCTATAACTCTACTGGACAGCTAGGACAGTATATGTTCTCCTTTTGCGCTGAAATAAAGAGATGAATAAATAATTCTTGATTTTATAGGAAAACACACACACACATATATTCTAGATTTAGAGAAAAAAACATGAAAATTATCTCTCCTTAAAATACAGAAATAACAGGTAATGGCTCCTTTTTGTTTAAAATATGGAGATAAATTTATAAATTGAACAGATATATATCCATAAAGCAGAAAAGTATAACTGAGAAGGAAAAGCAAGCAATTGAAAATCTAGTCATGTTGGGATCCCTGGGTGGCGCAGCGGTTTGGCGCCTGCCTTTGGCCCAGGGCATGATCCTGGAGACCCAGGATCGAATCCCACGTCGGGCTCCCGGTGCATGGAGCCTGCTTCTCCCTCTGCCTGTGTCTCTGCCTCTCTCTTTCTCTGTTTGTAACTATCATAAATAAATAAATTTTTAAAAAAAAGAAAATCTAGTCATGTAGTCCATGAATATAAAGCCAAATACAGGCTAAGAGGTCATGGGTTAGACCTGCATAAACCTGAAAGGCAGATCTATGCCTTCTTCCTGTGAAAGGGGTAGAAATAAACTGCCAGACTATAGCCCAGAACAGATGCAAAGTTAGGGGTGTGTGGCATGGATATGTGCTACTACACAGGGCAAGAGTTTTAAGCCAAACAGCTACAATGTTATTATAAGCCTAGGGCAGAAACAAACAGAAAGCAATTATATAGACCATGGAAAACCCACATAGGAAAGCAATTATATAGACCATGAAAAATCCATATAGGATAAGTTTACAAACAAGATTTACAAAGAACAAAAGTACATGAATTGCTGATGCAACAAATATTTATTGAGTATCTACTATATGCCAGGTGCTCTGCCAGTGCTAAGAAAACAATAGTGAAAAACAAATAGTTACAAATCATGCCCTCATAGAGCATATATTATGCACAGCAGGAGTTAAAGCAAACACACAAACCAATAAATATCTAAGAGGGTTTACTGCCTCCAACATGAGAGAATTTGAATCCAGAAAATCAAACTAATAACATAATTTGAGAAGATATTAGGAGAATTAGGTTTATTTTTATTTATTTTATTTTATTTATTTATTCGTGAAAGACAGAGGGGGGGCGCAGAGACACAGGCAGAGGGAGAACAGGCTCTCAAGGAGCCTGGTGGGGGACTTGACACCAGACTCCGGGATCACGCCCTGAGTCAAAAGCAGATGCTCAACCGCTAAGCCACCCAGGCATCCCAGAGAATTAGGTTTAAATAACTCAAAGAGATTAAAAGAAAAAATATTTTAAGAAAAAATAATACGTGATGATAAAACAGCAGACAGGAAAAAATATTAGAAATTTTAGAAATTAAAAAAACAGAGTCATTAGGGAAATTTTTAGAAACTTAAAACTGTAGGCTAAATTTTAAAGAAAATTAAAAACCAAATTAATAAGTTGGAAGACAGGACTAACAGAATTTTCCATAATGGATGAGGGAGAAGGTGGGTAATCAAGAGACATGAGAAATAATTTGAGGACCATATATATCTACCTAATTCTAAAAAGAGAAAAATAGAAAAGACTGCAAAGATGTAGTATTTGAAGATGTAAGAGCGAGATTTTTCCCAGAACTAATGATATCAATCTTCAGGTTGAAAAAAAACCCTACCATATGTGTAAACCAAATCTCAACACAGCATAATGAAATTTGCTACCTTTTGCAGCAAAGAAAAGTTTTTAAGTTTTCCAGAAAAAGGCAAAATTTTCTATAAGGAAACTTCACCAATAAGATTGATGGCAGACTTCTTATTCACAGAAATACGTGACAGAAGTCAGATAAATCACATATTTAGATGACTCTAGGAAAATAACCTTGTACTTCATCATATGCCTGGCCAGTCTACCATTCAAGAGTTAGAGTGAATTAAAGACATTTTTAGAAATCAAGAACACAGAAATTTTGGTCAGTTTCTCACTGAAAAAAAAATTATAAAGGGGCTATTTCAGCAAGAAGAAATTGACTATGTAGTAAGCCATAAAAATAAAGCTTCCACAAATTCCAAATAAATGCTATTCTAAGACTCTCTTTCTTATCACAGTCCTATGAAGTTAAAAGACAAAAATCAATAGAGCTAAAACAAAAAAAGACAAAAATACCACATACTTGAACACCACAAAAATCACATCCAAGTGATGCAGTAATCCATGAGTTAAGAAAAGAAATCACATTATATTGGCCAGGACCTCCAAAATGATTACAATTTGAGCAGTAGCAAGGATAGCAAGCATCACTTTTTAAGATGCTTCTAAAGTTAAAAATTAAGTATAACGTTTTGCATTGAATTTTAGTAGATACAAGCAGAATCAGTGAAGTTCTCCACTATTTTTAATACACACATACACAAATACATATAGGCATGTGTATGTGGGTAAAATATTGAATTTATTGAATGCTTTTTCTGCATCCATTGTGATAATCAACAATTTTACTAATAGAATAAGGAAGTATCAGTGATGAGGTGGTAAAACACTGATGTGAAATCTTCCTTGCATAAACACTATTAGATTTGATGCATTTTAAAATAACTTCACAAATACAACAAAATTAGATTAGAAGACATTTCAGTAAGATGTCCAACATTAGTTTTTGTAAAATGCCATTTACACTCCTTCTACTAGATTTTTTGATTTCTTAAAAAAAAAAAAAAAACCCAACTCATGGTAAATATTCAAATAGTATAGTTATTAGAGCAAAAAGTAGTTCTCTAGTCCTCATGTTCCTGCCCAAGAGAATACACTTAAGTTACTCTGCATCATTCTAGAATTATAATCTATCTATATTTTTCATTTTAACAAAAATTCACATACTGAATTTAATACTGTTATTAAATTTATTAATAAATTTACTATTAAATTTTAACACTGCTCTGGGAACTGATGTTTCTAGTTGGAATTATATTTGAGATTTCTTAATGTAAACAAATGGACTTACTCTTTATCCTTTTTAGTGGTTGTATAATATTCCATAGTATAGGTATAGCATAAATAAATGAAAAACATTATGGTACTTTCCAGTTTTTGCTTTCATAAACAGGGATGCAGAAAATATCTTTGTAGAAATGCCCTTGCATACATGTGCAAGATAAAGTACATGATAAATTCCTAGAAGTGAAATTGTTAGGTCAAAGTAATGTACATTTATATTTTTATAGATGTGACAAGCTGCCATTAAAGAGGTTAAAAATGATTTTGATGGCACTATCTTTGAATGAGAACTATTACTTCTCCATTCTATATATTTACATATTGTACATCAACAGGTACTTTATTAAGAAAATAAGTGCGAATCAAGTTCTTATGTCTGAATTTTTATTTCTTTAATTATGAGCAAGATTATGCAGTTTAATGTGAAGGTAGTCCATTTGCATTTCTTTCAGGTAGGTTGGTTGATCCACTATTAAAAATCACAACCAAAACTATATCCATATATATTTCCTGGTCACAATTAATTTTCCATTCCACAGATGTGCCCTTTTTTGAGGGGGCAGAGGGATTCTTGCATCCTGTTCTTGTCACAACCTTGAAAAGTCTATGGAAGCTGTGCTATAACTTTCTTAGCAGTATGATATGAAGTCCTGTTTCAGGTTTGCATATTTCCCAAGTTGACCAAATTATGTGAAAACAGCACCTTTTAATTGCCACAAGAGCTATTCCTTTGGGGGCACCTGGGTGACTTAGTCAGTTGAACATGATTCTTGATTTCACTTAGGTCATGATCTCAGGGTCCTGGGATGAAGCCCCAAATCTGGCTCCATGCCAGATTTTTTTATTTTATATAAGGTTAGATCAAAAGGGGTGAAATTATTTCAAAGACATAGCTTGCAAATATTTATGTAACAACAGTTTTCTGCTCATATATCTATCTTTAATAAAAATATAAGAGATAACAAAACTCTATCAAGGTGAAGCTGCTTGAAGAAATATAATTCCTCGAAGGTTTTGATTTAAATCTGAGCTTGGATTATTTCCTCAAATAAAAGAGGAGACAGGGAGTCTGCTTGAGATTCTCTCCCTCTCTTTCTGCCCCTCCCCCTGCTTGTGCACGTGCTCTCTCTCTCTCTCTCTAAAATAAATAACTCTTTTAAAAAAGAGAGAGAGATTCTTTTCTGTTTGTTGGCTTTAAAATAGGAGTTGAAAAGAGCCCACGTGCCTTTACAAAAAGGTGGCCTTATTATAAGATGCAGAGACAGTACATATACCAATTGGCAAAGGATTCCTTGTAGATTAATAGCAAATACTTCCCCATTTAATGCAATAGTGTAGCAACAGTCCTCTCTTCCTGGAGAGAAGCCCAGAAGGAACTTCACTGCCTGTTCATGTCTTTTATAAAACTTTCCAATATGTTATATAGGCCTTTTGCTTATTGATTTGTCATGTATATATCTAATAAATAAAAATAAAAATTACAAAAGATATATATTAAAAGAAGTAAGAAGCAGCAGGAAAAGATGAAGGAGGAAGAGAAGGAAAAGAAGGTGAGGAAGTCACCTTACATAGGAACTGATTTCTTTCCACTGATTATCCTGATTACTGCATTCCTGATTTTTGTTGGTCCTTTCATACTACTCTTGGTCAACTGCCTTTAGACTGGGCATAAAATGTTATCTGCACCATCCTAACAGAGGGAAATCCTTTATTACTTCCAAATTACAAATCAACTAGTTGGTTATCTGGGCCTGAATCTTTCAAAGTAGTGAATTCCTTTGAAAAATCAGTTTGAACAGCTGAACGCCTACTGACATAAAATAAAACTCAGAATTAATTTCTATATTTTTATTGAGTTCCATCAGCATTCAAGTATTCCCGGAGCCTATAGTCTAGTTCTCTTAGACATAAAATGGCTGATTGGTGATCCTTATATTTCAAAGGGTCACAATGAACTAAAGTGTACCAGCCCCAGAACCTTCTTGGTCCTACATCCAAGAGTATATAAAAGCCAGTTCTTAGGCCTTAACTTTTCTAAATTACACGCTAAATGATCTAATGGGTTTTTTTTATTTCTCAAAGCTTTGAAAACTTAAAGTGCACTAAGTATACAGTCATATCCCTTTATTAGTTACAGATGCAATTATATAGTTTAAAGACTTAAAATTGGTATTTCCTACTTGTGTTTTATTTAGTATGATAAACACAAAAGGGATAAAAAAGACTGCATTAAAGAATGAGCATAATTGAAATAATATAACCAAGTAGACTATGCTGCAAAATTTGCAGTCATTGCAGCATAAATTTAAATATATCTATTGATAAAGCAAAGACTATTCCATTTGGGCACATGTCCTCAGAGAGACCAAGAACATGATAGTCTATATGGCTAAAGCTAACAGTAGTACCAAAGGGATTTTCCTTACAAGTTATATTTCTGGTCTGCTAAAATATGATTGAGTTACTTTTTTAATATACAGAAACATTTTCGAGACCCTATAAATAAAGTAATGCACTTTAAAGAAAAAGTCAAGGAAATTTAACTATTATCAACAGCTTTTTTTATTTTATATAAGGTTAGATCAAAAGGGGTGAAATTATTTCAAAGACATAGCTTGCAAATATTTATGTAACAACAGTTTTCTGCTCATATATCTATCTTTAATAAAAATATAAGAGATAACAAAACTCTATCAAGGTGAAGCTGCTTGAAGAAATATAATTCCTCGAAGGTTTTGATTTAAATCTGAGCTTGGATTATTTCCTCAAATAAAAGAGGTTAAAGCACATGAGACACATTTTCTGAACCACACTCAAGTTAACCACATTTACCACAGAGAAAGTCAACACCTAAGATACACAGCACCTGGGAAATAAAATGGCATAGACTGTGTTTGCTTTTAATATACTGTGCTAAGACCAACACTCACATACACAACAGAATTTAGTCCCATTGTGAATGCGCATGCTCAGAAATGGTGTCTGAACCTTTTCTTGCTCTCTCTTGCTCTCCCCAAAAATGGGATCATGGGAGATTTGGCCCCAAAAGCTATAGTATGCAAATCTCTGCTCTTATGTTCTAAATGTAATTGCTGTTACTGTTGAGTTTTAGTAAAATACATATATAGTCCAAATTAGCATTTGATTACTATTTACCTTTAATGAAAATAATATTCTACAGGCAGATTAATTTGGAAAACTTTGAGTTACCCAGTCAGCCCTGACTCTGTGATCCTTGCTGCCCTCATTCATTTCAAGAGTAAATTCACAATGGTTTGAAATAATTTGAGCTTCTTTTGGGCATAGTTCAGAGCTCCAACATCTACGGCTCAATATACTGCTGCATCTACATATTCAAAATAAACACTGAAAGCACAGTGATTGTAAAGATGAAGAAACAGTACTTGAGTTACCTTAATATTGTAATTCTATGCACAAATCACCCTCCAAATCTTGAAGAATTTATTCTCTTGAAGGCATTCTTCATTTGTTTCTTTTCTATTTTTAAAAAAAAAAGTATTTTTATGGAAATAAAAAATCTTAATTTATTACTTTTATTGTTTTCTAAATTTTTTACTGGCATGATTATACATACAAAACTCATTTATTTTTCTATTATTGCTGTTAGTATCTATTTCATTTCATGATTACTACTAAAACTAATTTTGTTATCTATGGAATATTATAAAACAATCCTCTATGAGGGTCATTTACATTAGATACAGCACTGTTCCATGCTTTTATTAAGCAAGCAGATGCATCTTAAGCATGTATTTACTTGCTAAAAGATTTAAATGTTTTAAATATGAAAATAACTAATTTAAGATTAATCTGAGAAATCAATGGCACTAATATATACTAGAGAAAGTCAGAGAATACTAAGATTGAAATTTGAGAGAACTAATCAGACAAAATAATAGAAGTAAAAAAATAAGGAAGCTGCTATCATGATAAAGGGCATAATTTCAGAAAATATGTGTTATAACTGTGAGAATATGATAAACTTGAAAACTGCCCTCATCACTAATTAGATTTAATATAAAAGTGGCCTTCCTCAAAAGATGCATAAATTTATGGATTTTATAAATCCAGCCTTTTAAAAATATCATCAGGAAGTCGTAGGAGAAACTTTTGTCAAAAGCAGATAACTTCATTACCAATTATATGTCAGTCTTTCAAGAGATGAATCACAGGACTCATTAAGTATTATACCTAAGAACAGGGTTACTAATTTGTTTGAAATAAAACATAACAATGAATAATGTAAATGTCTTTAATATCATATTCTTTAGCATTTAAACCTGTTATATGACTTCAGAGAATTTAATAATATATAGTTTAACTAATTTAACAAAACTTCACTGAAAATTTACTAACCATGAGCAAAATACAAGCTTTTGCAAGTCCATTTTTCAATGAAAAGTGAGACGATTTGATTACATCCCTGGATCCCAACTGCAAAGTATATGGTATACAGAACCTAATTAAATTCCATTGTCTTCTTCTCAGAGCAAAATGCCTCATTTTCTTTTTTTTAAGGAAACCTTGGCTTTACAAGTGTGGGTCCTTAATAAATATCTATATTGTTTGTGATCTCGATGTTTGCTTTTCAACAAGATTTATAAACTTCTTCCACCATTACCAAGCAGTTGCCTTACATAGGCCAGTGAACACAAATCCAAAGAATTGCCATGGCAAAATGTTTGCATCATCTCCAGGACTGGGCTAAGCTGTTGAAAGAATTTCAGAGGTCTTTCAATATCAAGAACAAATAAATATGCAATATATATATTTCCCCAAAATCTTTTAAAATTACAGGTTTTGAACCATTTTGAAAAATTTCTATAATCAGGAATTCCTGGTGCAGTGAAAGTACACTGAGCTAAACAGAAAACCTGGGCTGATATTCCAGCAATCACCTAATCGCATCAAACCAGAGTTTCTTAAAATTAGCAAATAATATCTGCATTCCTGGATTGTTATGTGAGAACATCAATCTAAAGACAAAGGTTGGGCAAGAAAAAAATTACTTTTCTGAAGATAAAATCTCACTATAAATGAAAACATTAGGTTAACAAATCTCTATTAACATAACTGAAGAAAACAAAAGAATCTTCCATGTATAGTTGCTACAGTAATGCTTAAATGTTCACCAGAGTAGCCAACCTTCTTTCCCCAAAACCATTAAAAATGAAATAAAAATTTCTTTTTTTTTCTACGGTTTTATTTATTTATTCATGAGAGACAGAGAGAGAGAGGCAGAGACATAGGCAGAGAGAGAAGCAGACTCCCTGGGAGGAGCCTAATGCAGGATTTGATCCCAGGACCCCAGGATCATGAACTGAGCTGAAGGCAAATGCTCAACCAATGAGCCATCCAGGATCCCAAAATAAAAATTTCTACAATGACTTAGATAAGTCTTTTTAGAAAGATATTCCTTATACGAACCATATTCTAAATATGGAAGATGAAAAAAGTTCTGGAGATGGAAAAGTTCTGGTGATGATTGTACAATAATGTGAAAATATTTAATGCCACTGAACTGTACATTTAAAAATGCTTAATATGGTAATGTTTATGTTTTGTATATTTTACTACAATTTTTAGAAAGCAACAAAAAATGTAAATACCTGAGAAGGGGCTCAAAGAGATAACATAAATGAAAAGGTGTTTTCAGTACAATACAGTAATGATCCGTGGGTATCATCCTGGTGAACCTATACTATGTTGCTCAACAAATGTTTAGTAAGAGATTAAAGACTGATTTGTGTGATAATGTATTAAACATATTATAGCCAGACACTCTTCCATGTATTCAGATTATTTCAACCCACAAACCAGTCCTTCATGGTACTTCATAGGACTTCAGTTCTTCGTGGAACAGTTCCTTCTTCATGAGTCTTCATGGAATTTAGATTCTAGCAAATGTGTGTAGTGGGCATTTTCTGCAGTTCTCATCAACTATGGTCATGCGGGAAGGTCTTCTCAATATTGCCAGACCTTCATATTTTTTAAGAGAAGCCAGAACTCTGATATTTTAGGTAAAACCTTCCAATTTTGAATGTTGGAAACTAATTAAATTGTTAAAAAAACAATGTGTGGGCCAAACATACATTGGACAAAACCAGATTTGGGGATATCATTTGAAACTTCTAAGAGGAATGCTATCTAATATTCACTACTTTCATTTAAATCTAACATATGATTAGTGCCAAGTATCTGTTTAACCCTTGAAGATGGTTTTGTAGGTCAGCCCTTTCACTGTTTATTAGTAATATTTTGCTTATTCTATACTAAGGTAAAACTGTACCCAAAGGAAGGGAGAAGAAAACTGAAAAATCATGAAAAAAAAGAACCACTATTCCCAGCATATGATGTATCACATCTATATTTCTGGAAGAACACAGCACACTGCTTTCTGACAGCACAATGACCAAGACCACCCCAGGCACGCATTATACAATCCTAAGCTGTGTTTGTTCAGAAGAGAAACAGAACAAAATTTATGAGCTTCACTTTAGCTCATATCAATATATTTCAAGCACCAGAATACTTTTTCATTTTGCAGGTGGTGCTTTAAAGCTTGTATTATAGATTTTAAAACATAATTCTGAAGAATCCTAAGTCCCTAAGGCCCAACAATTAACCCTGCATCATCAAACATTTTTAAACCAATCATTTACCTCTCCTGTGCACACTGAAGCAAATGCTAACAAGCTCTTTCACCTTAATAAATTAAGAGTTGTTTCAAAAGTTAAGATAGGTGTATGTTCAAACTGTATTATGTATGTCAATGGGGTGATCTGGGTTACAAGAAATTCTTTACTGTGCATTTTAAAGTATTACCTTTCTGTGGGGAATCCATTAATTTCTTTCTGTCATCCTCCTCCCCCTCTCTAAGCCACCCACTAATCTAAGCATTCTTGAACACGAACCTTATAAGTGTTTCTTCATGCATGTGCAATATATTGGGTAACTAAATGAAATGCAGCTGGGAAACATGAAGTAGACATTGAAATGACTCATTAGGCAGCTGCATAGAATAGACAGAAGAAAGTGGCAGGAAAATCTACCATGAAGATGCCTAAGGTCATACATACCATTTCCAGTAGATGACTAGAGGCAACATTAAATAAAGCTCTAGGGAAGAATATGGAGCTCTAAGGTCCCAGTGCTAGACAACAATAGAAATTAAATTTACTAAAAATATGTATTCGTTGATAAATTTAACACCATAAACCACTGAGTTTGAGACTATAATTAATGGAAACAAAGCTGGGGTATGAATGATTGAAACAAACAAACAAAAAGTAATATTTTAGAGAAGTCACTGATTAATAGGCATCTTGGGGCTCCAAATTATTTATTTTACTTTGTTTCTTAGTCCTAAAGTTGAGAAAGTTAATACAACATGTAGGTCTTGGAATGTGGAGCCTGAAATCCTTTGTTTTAATCTGACCTTAGCCTTTTTTTCTACCCAGATGAGTCTATTCTCTAACCTAAAAATAAATGGGAATAATAATAGATAATAGACTGCATAAAGCTATTTCTACAAGGATTCAATTATATTAATTGGTGACAAAGTAGTATTATTTGAAACCAGACCAATTTCATTACTTACTTTATCGCTTATTAGCTGCCTGACATATAGGAAAATATTTAATGTCTCTATACCTCAATTTATTCTTCTAAGAAAGGAGTAAGACAATATATAAGCCACAGTATTACAATTATGAAGTTACATACTATCTGTAATCTGTTAGCAAAATGACTATTATACACTACAAAAGTTCATTATCACTAGTAAATGAAAATACCTGGAAAACAGCTCATGTTCCAAAAGACTTTGTCAAATCTGACTATAATAAATACAAGGATAAATTATCTTAAGGGAAATCATACATACTTTTTTCTTTTCCAATTATGACCTACATCTATTCAGAGTTTCTAATGATATCCAGGATGAACAGCAATAGCAGTCAATGCCACACACACACACACACACACACACACACACACCCATGCATGCATGATCTTAACTAAAAAGATATTTTAATAAGGTCCCTTTAGCTAAATATCCTACTAAGAAAGAGAGGAAAGATATTATGATCTGGATTTAAGAGAGCATTAGCTAAGATAAGCTAAGAAAAAAAGTGTTGTAGAGTTGCCAGTAAACAATGGAAAGCTAGCTGAAGAATTCAGAAAATAAAAATACTAATTTGAGAAACATAGCATAGACTGTAGCCAAATGGCCTGGTTTGTGTCTGGTCTGTAACACTTCTGGCAGCTTCCCTTTCTCAGGTGTACAGTTCACTTGGTGAACACTGTCATCCAATTAGCTCCCTAATGCCATGTCATTTCTCCAATCAAAACATTTCTAAGATCCTCATATTTTCTAACCATTGAAGTATAAATGTAGTCTAGGTTAAAATATCTCTAAAATGAGAAGTCAAGTCCCTCTTCCAGGTTTAGTCTCCAATCTACCCTACAAGAGCACTAAACTCAGAGCATTTGGGGCCACAAGCTGAGCCTATGTACTTCCTAAGCATTTGCACTTCCTTCTCTTCCACATTCAGTTCTTTCTTCCTTAAATGCCTGTTTTTCTGGCTTTACTTGCTTGAATCCCCAGCTAGTTGAAAGAATCTTGAGAACAAGTAATATTTACATACCTTTATACGTAACTTGCTTCAGCTAACAAAATGCTTCCATCTGCCCACTCATTCCAAAAATCCAGTGTCAATGGAGTGCCAATTATACAATCGGCATTCTGGGAGATACTGTAGGTAAACTGCTAAAAAAATATTTGATGAATTTAATTAACTCTTCATCTCTAAAGATAATATGCTTTAGAGGTGTCTGGGGGCTCAGTCCATTAAGCCACTCACTCTTGATCTTGGCTTAGGTCATTCTCTCAGGGTTGTGAAATTAGCCCCAAGTCAGGCTCTGCTCTGGGCACTGGGCATGGAACCTGCTTAAGATTCTCTCTCTCCTTCTCCCTCTGCCCCTCTTCACTCCGTCTGCCCCTCCCCTCTCCCTCTGTCCCTACCTCTAAAAAAATAAAAAGATAATATGCTTAGCTATTATTAAAACAGTGAATATGAGGATTCTGGTTTTATTTGGGTGTGTGTACTTATTTTAAAGTACTTCAAATTTTTTTTAAAGATTTTATTTATTTATTCATGAGAATATACAGAGAGGAGAGAGAGAGGCAGAGACACAGGCAGAGGGAGAAGCAGGCTCCACGTAGGGAACCCAATGTGGGACTTGATCCTGGGTATCCAGGATCATGCTCTGGGCTGAAGGCAATGCTAAACCACTGAGCCACCCAGGCTGCCTAAAGTACTTAGAATTTCAAAGAGATCTTTGATGCAGTAACTTCTCTGTAGTGACAACTGATGTCTAACTTGAAATAAGGAATATTTTAGAATTCATCTATAAGGTGACAATCAAATGTCTCCATCATTACACTGGACTTCATTTTATAAAACAAAAGAAACAAATGAGAGAAAATTATTCATTATTCAAAATACACCAAAAAATTTAAAAAAGAATATCAAATCAAGCTGGTAGAAACAGTGTTGAGTATAGAGAATGCAGTCAGGATAAATTGGGTAAACTTCACTTTGCAACAAATAAAAAAATCTTGGGATCCCTGGGTGGCGCAGCGGTTTGGCGCCTGCCTTTGGCCCAGGGCACGATCCTGGAGACCCGGGATCGAATCCCACGTTGGGCTCCCGGTGCATGGAGCCTGCTTCTCCCTCTGCCTGTGTCTCTGCCTCTCTCTCTCTCTCTCTCTCTCTCTCTCTCTGTGACTATCATAAATAATAAAAAAAAAATTAAAAAAAATCTTTTTGACTTCATGTAATTTTTTTATATATTTCATAATAAATCATGTATATGAAATCATCTTGATTACTGCCATCACATTTAATCAACATTCCTTTGCAATGTAATGTTTTCCATTTCTCCATTTAAATTTTTCCAAGTCTAACCTGGAACTCCTCTATTATTAATAAAACATGAAGTGACTTAATATACTTGATTTTGCCCTAAATTTGCCTCATTGGCAACCATCTATCATTTGTTTGATATGGGGCTCATAAATGTTTACATTTACAGAAAGCAAGAAAATTTATGTTAAAAATATAACAAATACACTACAGAGCATCAGAAGATCTGGAAAAATAGGAAGCTAGTATATTTTTGTACTTCGTTTAACAACTGAACCCATTGTTTTAAACTTAAAGATATTTGACCTCAAAAAGTGTCTAGAGGTTTAAACAAAAGATACATTAAGCATATTATTGGAAATGTAACAAATATACTTTAAAATAAATTTATGCAATGTTTCCTAATCAATTGGACAGTCTTTTAGTATACACCAAGAAAAAATTATCCATAAATAATTTTTAAATAATTTTTAAATTCTTAAGAAAGAAATCATTCTCCAAATCCTATTTATCTTAGCTCTCAGGAACACTGTTACCATAAGTAGCAACAAATAAACAAATGGTTACATATTCTTCATGCCTTCCAAAGGTGACCTATTTTTACATTACATGCAAATGCCCAACATTCTGGCCTGTATCTTTCTTCCCTCTTGACTATAACAATTTCGAATATCTGGTAAAACAAAGGCCTGTATATTTTTAAAATATTCAACTATTCAGCACTGACAGTTTGAAAACATTATATGATTTTTCCATTTTCCACTATTAAATTATTTTCATTTAAAAATATTATATGTTTATACATTATTTTAAAATCTAGTTTCCAATATTATTTATTAAGCATATTGAAAACAAAAAAGTCTCTATTCATTTTATAAAAACTACATATAAACAATAAATAGTGACTAAAGTTACATTTAACTTAAAAGTTGGATGTAGGCTTATTTAACTGAAGTCAATGGATGCTCAAATAAAATTCCAATGTGTACAAATGACTTCATTTCCTTGACTCATCAATAACATAAAGTATAAGTAGTATCTACATGACATCAAATTAATAAGCTGGTAAGAAAATTAAAGAAATTGGTTTCATTTCTGATTCTTTTGTCCAGAAGGACAGGAACGTATTTATCTTTTTTTTTTTTTAATGGAGACTCTGAATCTTATCATGAAGTTAGAATCTATTTGGTTATACAATACTTTGGCTTACTGTAGAACACTAAGTCCATTCACATTTATGATATTTTTCAAATATCCATAATATTCTTAGGTCATTATGTCTTAAAAATTACAATCTCCCAAGAGCAGGAGACAAGGCAAGAGAAAACATGTAGAAAACATTTCTTACCTTCTAGCCCCAAGAGACACAGTAATATATGAAATGTCCCCTTACAGCAGTAGTCTCATACACATGCCAAGCTACTAATGGGCTTCTGTAATGAGATGGGAAAAAAAACAAAAAACAAAAAAAAAAACCCTAGAGATGTCCAGTGCCAAGACCCAGCAACACCAGAGTGCATTTCCTAGACATTAGCTCCTCGGGATACTCTGTAGGAAAAGGAGTTCTATAGTTGAAGATCTCTGGAAAATAGTGCCTACGATATATCCCACCCTCTTAAAGTTATATAATACATGTAAGAGCCAAAATCCTGGTATAAAAATAGCAACATTTAAAATCCTTATCTGGCTAACTCAACATTTTAAAAGCTGATTTGACTGTGAGAATTGCTATGAGCCAAATGATTGTGTCCCCACAAAATTCACAGGTTCAATTCCCATTCCTCAATGTGATGGTATTAGGAAGCATGGTCTTTGGAAGGTAAGCAGGTTTAGATGAGGTCATGAAGGTAAGGTGAGACACCCTCCTCCCTCCCCCCCCCCCCCCCCCCCCCCCCCCCCCCCCGCCCGCCCGCCGTGATGGGATGAATGCTACTATCAGAGGAGGAAAAGACATCAAGGCTTCTACTCTCCACTATTTGAGGCATGTAAGAAGGCAACAGTCTGCAAGCCACTTAGAGGGCCCTCACTAGAATGACCCCAACCATATTGGAACCCTAATCTTACACTTCTTAGCCCACATAACTTTGAAAAATTAACTTCTGTTGTTTAAGCTACCCAGTCTGTGGTATTTTATTGTAGCAGCCCGTGTGATCTAGGACAGGGCTTTCATTTCTTTTTTTATGTCTATTATATAGTTACAGAGAACGCATTTTGGCAACACTGATATAGGCTACCAGAAGGTTTTACACAGGAGAGGGGAATGAATGTGTTCACTTTGGAAATTCATCACTTCAGCTATATTTGTAGAGAACAGATGGAAGAGAGTAAATTCTAGAAACAATGGAAGTAGAATAAACCAATAGGACAGATGAAACAGAAGTGATGGCTGTAGGCTTACTGGGTTGAGCACTTCAGTAGGTGACAGTTGTTATTGACTGAGATGGAAAGAGCTGAAGGAGGAAAGAGGTGTGGGGAAGATCAAGCCATAGCACCAAATAATTAGTTTTTATTCTATGTGTACGTATTTTGTAAGCTACAGTACCAAATGCATCTCATCATTTTATTTATCTTGGGGTATTTTTTAAAATATAAAGTCCTGAGACCTACACACATAGATTTTCTTTCAAAAGGTCTGAAATGGAGACAAAGAACTTATGTTCCTATACAACTTCTCAAGTACTTCAGATGATCAAAGGTCATCAGAAGGGTGTGAGGGTCACAGCTAGATCTTTTGCCTTCCTAGATCTCTTACGCTTAGCAAGTGCTTAATTAACATTAATTGTAAGAAGAATCTTAAAACCCAGTGCAGAATAGGATTAAAATCTTGAGGGGCAGCCTGGTTTGGTGCTGCCTTCAGCCCAGAGCGTGATCCTGAAGACCAGGGATCGAGTCCCACGTCAGGTTCCCTGCATGGAGCCTGCTTCTCCCTCTGCCTGTGTCTCTGCCTCTCTCTTTCTATGTCTCTCATGAATAAATAAATAAAATCTTAAAAAAAAAAATCTTGAGTTTTCAGAACTGGGAAGTAGTAAAACTATAAATAGAAGAAAATGAATACAGTTAGGATGCCTGAAGCCTAATACCTGCCCAAAGAGTAATTGGTATGATCTTCATTTACTTCATCTATAGAATGACCTATAATGACTGTTATGCCTCCAAAATACTGTGATTTTCAAAGATATCACATGTGAGTGTCTGCAATGGGTAATTAGGAGGGGAATGATGTCTTATTTTATCAATGCAGACAGGACATAAAAGGCTTAGTTTTTAGTATAGGAAGAATATTGTAGAAGGGCCATCCTAAGATGCTTCTTATAGAACACTGAGGTATGGAGTTCAAGAGATTGTCTATCCAAGAGTGTTTTTCTTTTCTTATTATCATTCTATTCCAAATGATCCACCATCACCGAAAAAATAATTTTTATAGCGAGAGTTTGTACCTTCTTTGAGGGAAGTAATTTTTTTAAACAGTTTGCTGGATCTTCACTGAAAACCACTTATACTACTTGGAAACACCTGAGTAAATTTAAAAGCCCAGGTCCTTTGACTTTCAAGTTTCTGTGAAGAGCATCAAAGGGAAGCAGAGAAAGAGATGATGATTTCAGTTTTAGAGCACAATTTTTTAATTTAAATTCAATTTGCCCACATATGGTATAACACCCAGTGCTTATCTCATCACGTGCCCTCCTTAATGCCCATCACCCATTACCCCATCCCCCTACCCACCTCCTCTTCTGCAACTCTTTGTTTCTCAGTTAGGAATCTCTTATGGTTTGTCTTCCTAATTTTTTCCCCACTCAGTTTCTCCCTTCCCTTATGGCCCCTTTCACTATTTCTTAAATTACACATATGAGTGAAACCATATAACTGTCTTTCTCTGATTGACTTATTTCACTCAGCATAATACCCTCCCGTTCCATCCATGTTACTATAAATGATAGATATTCATCCTTTCTGATGGCTGTGTACTTCTTCTACAAGAAAGACGAGGAAGAGCATACTAAAGCTGAATCAGCCATAATGTTATGTTCCCATCGCCACCATAGCCCAGCCTCAAGCAGCAATTAACTTTCGTTTTATTTATTTGTTTAATACCTTGTGAACTTACTATATCAACAATACTAGATTAATGTCTCTTATATCTTCATTCTTCAAGAATACCAATGCTCTACACCCTAAAAATCTATAAACTTTCCAAACAGAACAATAAAACAAGCCACTGGACCACAAGAATATAGGTATACCAATCACCACTCAATTTTAATTCTGCTTTCAAAGCACTGATTTTTTTTTTCTTCTTAATTTGTTTTGGATAAGCTTTGCTTAAGCTTTTTCTCCCTCCTGCAAAATGGAAATATTTACAGCAAAATTTCCAGTCACTACATAACAGTTTAGTTGTCTCATGAAATCTATTATAATGGGATTTTTACCTGCTCCCATTATTCCATGGCCCCTCCCCCACTTTCCAAAACTGTTTTTTTTCACCAACAGTCTGATGAATCCAACATGAGTTGCCTGCTACACAGCTGTGTAATGATTTATGCATAACAATATATCTCATTTGGCTCTTTCTGGTGAAATTTTTTCTCTTACCTATAATATCAGAGCAGACTCTATCCCAGATCTTCTTTCTGCTCTTTCTACCACTACATTCCTCATATTCAAAGAGCTAAAATTTGTCAGACTTCCAATTTGGCTTACCCATTCCTAATTATTTAAAAATACTCTGTTCTTTGAAACATGACATTTTACTGAATTATGAACCTTACAAAACAGATGCTAACTAAGAAAACATCTGATATTAAAATACAATTTTTCAATACTGGATTATGATCTTCTGGGAAACAAATTTATAAGGATCATCTGGTTGCAAAATGTGATTTTAGGATTGGAAATTGCAAGCATTTAGCATATTATTTGGTTTATGCGCTATAAAAATTAACATCAAGAGCGTTCTCAGGACTTCAGGATGTCGTGAATGTCAGAAAATCAATGACGGCTATACAGTGTATGAAAAGCTACACTAAAAATACCCAAATTTCTTCTGATAATAAAAGTGACACTATGGAAAAAATAATTTTGAATTAGCACTCCCTCTAGGTCTTCAATTCCTATAGTTTTACAAACCACTCAAACTGTTACAACTTCACCAGTTTCTATGACCTCTTCCATGTAATGTTGCAGTTTACAGGTGTCAACTCCTTCTGATTCCTTTATTAAATACAACTTTACACCTTTTTTAAGGAGAATATGAAATTTATTAAATATGGAACACAAAAATAAAACCACCAAAATCAGGACCCAGCAAGCTCCCACCCCAGCCCCCATAAAAATGTTTCAAGTATACCCACAATGGCTAGCAAAGAGCAAAAAGATGCAAAGCTTCCAAAGTGACAGATGCTCAGCTTGAGAAGGTAGATGGCTGGGTCAGATGAGCCCCATTGCTGGAGGAGCCCACTGTTGACTCAGTAGCAGCACCATGTGAAAACTCCACCCTGCTGGCCCAGAGGCTGATGTCAGGGTGCTTCCTAAGCATGTGACTGGCTGCCCCAGCTGGGTGGGAGGCGGACCACTTACTCTCTCTCTCTCTGCATTCTCCACTTGCTTCACTCTCAGATCCTGCTTCTGCTCCTCCAGTGCCTGACAGAACCAGTACATGGCTTGTTTTAGCCAGAGGGGCTTATCCACAAAGATGATATGGAGCCAGCCAGGCTCCTTACACATGTAGATCTTGCCTCAGGACAATATCAGCTTGTTGTCCAAGAAGCAGTGATGAAGCAAAAGCTCTTCCTCAAATATACAGGGATCCAGGCACACTTTACAAAGGATTATCCAAAGAGGTTTGATCCTACTAAGTTAACTTTAACATTTTAACTAAAAGAAATGGAATTCATTTGGACATTTCAAAACTACCAAGTAAATGGAAAAGAGTGTTCTTCAAGTCCCAGGGGGTGAGGAGAGGGGCTATCTGGCAGAGAGTAGCACAACTCATACCAGTTTGTAATAGTAAGCAAGTAATAATGCTAATAAAAATGCTCTTAGGTCATAGAGCCATGATAAACTTTACAAGACAAGCCAAAAAGGTCACTATTCATATCTATTTTCTATTATTGCTTTCTTTAAATAAAATCACATTATTGCTGTTGATGAAAAGCCAATTCAGTGAAACAATCACTGAAAATCCAAAGTGAATGCCACTTACAATTCTATGAAAGGAAGGAAGTTGGTGCAAGTATATTTAAAGTCATAAATAGTTCTACCAGATTTTTAAATACAAGTGATTGTTCAAAGAAAAAAGACAAAAGAAAAGAAAAAAAGAGACATCTAGCTATCAAATCTTTGTGTGACATACACATACAGACACATTTTGAGATTCATCCACAATGCCAGGTTCACACTTGATTTTCTGCAGTGGTAAACATCTCTAAACATCAGTTTTCTTTGCTATAAAATGGCCAACATGCTGAAAAGAATACCTTCATCTTATTTGTAAATTGCACACATCTGATCAATATTTTCATATAGCAAACTAAGAAGTCTCTAAAATGTGAAAAAATAAGAGAAAATTTATTGTCTTTTTTCCTTTGTTGGGAAAAAATACATATAAATTCCTGCAATATATGTATAATTTTCACATAGAAAAAGTAAGAAAATTATAAAAATAAGCCAGCCAAATATAGGATTATTGCTATATTGGTCCATTTTTAATACAAAAAAAAAAATGTAGTTTTATGTTTTAGCTGACACTGACTACACACACAGTCCCTAAACCAAACATGTGGCATTTGAAAATGCATTTGTTGACAAGTTATGTCTTTTTAAATTTATAGGCATACCTCATTTTGCACTTCACAGATACTGTGCTTTTTACAAATTGAAGGCTTGTAGCAATGCTGTGTGGAGCAAATCTATTGGTGCCATTTTCCCAAGAGCAATTGCTTATTTCATGTCTCCATGTCACATTTTGGTAATTCTCAAAATATTTCAAACTCTTTCATTATTATTGTGTCATGGTGATTTCTGATCAGTGATTATGACTTGCTGAAAGTTCAGATGTGGTTAGCAATTTTCAGCAAAAAAGCTTTTTTTAATTGAGGTATGCATATTGTCTCTTTAAGACAATGCCTTGCACACTCAATAGACTACAATATAGTACAAACATGACTTTTATATGTACCAGGAAACCAAGAAATACATTTGACTCTCTTTATTAAAATATTCACTTTATTACAATAATCTATAACCAAACCTAAACTATTTCTGAGGTAAACTGTATATGATACTTAGTAAGTGGGAAAATGAAAGTCTACCTATATATAATATAAATTTATATTAAAACAATTAATAGTATATGATATAAAGTAATTTTTCCTTGTCACATGCAATTACACACTATTATTAACATTCCAAAGTAGTCTGTCAGACATAGGTCATTGTGAAAATCTTTCCCAGTCTGTCTCCACAAGTACTGGTAGGTATTGACTTAGATAATCAGTTTTTCAAGAATTATTTTAAAACCTTTGAAAGAATCTGACTACTGAATTCATAAACAATATTAACTATATCCAACTATGAAAACCATCACTAGTCACATGGTTCTCCAATCAACTAATGGCCACTTTCACATACTTCACATTCAGATGTTTCTTAGAACCTAGATTTCTAGCATTTGGTCTTAAGATATTGACCTTTTGGGGGATCCCTGGGTGGCTCAGCGGTTTGGCGACTGCCTTTGGCCTGGGGCACGATCCTGGAGTGTCGGGATCGAGTCCCACGTCGGGCTCCTGGCATGGAGCCTGCTTCTCCCTCCTCCTGTGTCTCTGCCTCTCTCTCTCTCTCTCTCTCTCTATCACGAATAAATAAATAAATAAATCTTTTAAAAAAAAGATATTGACTTTTTATCAAAAGTCATATGCAGGAAATAGCAACCAGACTGCTTTTTAAAATTATTTTAAGAAGCAAAGGCATAGGTTAAATAGCATATAGAAAAGTTTAGATTCTCAGGAATTTTTTTAAAGTAGTATGTTAAGGTTAGAAGAGTTATTGAGGGACGCCTGGGTGGCTCAGCGGTTGAGCATCTGACTTTAGCTCAGGGCTTGCAGGATCTGGGATAGAGTGCCATATCAGGCTTCCTGCATGGAGCCTGCTTCTCCCTCTGCCTGTGTCTCTGCCTCTCTCTCTCTCTCTCTCATGAATAAATAAAATATTTAAAAAAAAAAAAAGAAGAGTAATTGAGATCAAGAAAACCCAACCTGCTACATCAGCCTTTATAAATTGTTAACAGCAGAAGACAACACCACCCTGACCAGGGACATTGTTAATGGAAATATTTAACTACCTGCCCCACCTTTCCAATCTGTAAACTATTACTCTAAAGCTTACCTCTCCACAAATCTCAATATACTTCTGTTACTTTCATCTAGAACAATGCCAAGGAGTTAGTAAAAACTCAATAAATATTTTACTGAATGAAAAAAAAAGAATAAATACAATGAACAAAATTCTGACATTCACATTGTTCTTCAGGAGTTACTTGAGAACAGCTAAAATTTTCATTGCAGAGACCTAGATTAAGGAAAGACTTTTACGGCCTTAGAAATCACTTTCCATGACATTAACATTGCTCTGAACACTGCCTCTCCTATTATCAGGAATGATCATCAAGAATGACGATCTCAGGCATGATGCAGCCTGTCACTTCCACCTTAAGGTAGAGAGACAATGTCATAGCAATCTTGCCTGGCTTCTGAGTCTTGGCATTCTAGGAGAGTGTCCAGCCCTGTCTATAGGTTATCTCCTATCTCATTTAATAATACCTATTATATATTGAACAACTATCCCAAACCAAGGACTGTTATAATATGTTATACACAGATTCAATCATTATTACCTCTTACATTAGAAAAGAAAAAAAAAGCTGGCCTCAAAGTGATTGAGTAATATTGTGCAAGGTCACAGAATTACTAGTGAACAGTGTAACAAGGTTTGAAACTCAAGTCTGTTTCACTTCAAAGCTGGATTTATCCTACTGATGTCATGCTGCATTTTATTTATTTCTTAATTAAATGTACAACTGCAAAGAAGAATGTTTTCACTTCCAAAGTATAGTACATATGGAAATGTGTCTCTACAGTTTCTAAGTGTCAAGACAAATGTAAAACAATTTTTAATTATATTAACAATCAAATATTATAACTATATACACATATATAAATACTGTGATGTTCAATTTTGTGCCAATCTGGCTAGACTATAGTCCCCAGCTATTTAATAAACATAAAAAATAAAATAATCTAGGCATTGTTATTTGTTTTTTAAGAATTTATTTATTTATTTATTTATTTATTTATTTATTTATTTATTCATGAGAGACACATAGAGAGAGGCAGACACATAGGCAGAGGGAGAAGCAGGCTTCCTGTGGTGATCAGGAACCTGGGATCATGTCCTGAACTGAAGGCAGACACTTAACCACTGGGCCACCCAGGCATCCCTCTAGGCATTGTTATGAAGGTATTTGGTAGATGTGATTAAAGTCCATAATCAAAAAAAAAAAAAAAAAGTCCATAATCAGTTGATCATAAGTGAGGAAATTATTTTAGATAATCTGGGTGGGCCTATTTCAATCGGTGGCAAAAGCCATTAGAACAGAGCTGAGGATTCCATGAAGAGGAAACTATCCCACCTCTGGACTGCAGCTTCTTCCAAAACAGAGTTCCAGTCTGCCCTTCCTGATGACTTTTAAGATTTCAGACTCGCCTCACCAGTGCTCACATATTAAATCAATTCTCTTAATATATGTCTCCTACTCTTCTGTTTCTCTGGTTGAACCCTAACTGATACATACATCTTCCCAAATATCTATTTGTAGCCATGATTCTTAATCTTTTTTTTTTTTTTTTGTAGTAATTTAGTTAAAATCACCAATAGCACTATGGCAAAGGTGAGGCAGGTGGTCACCAAACCTAATTCTTCTTCCTCATATACATGCAGATAGACAATACTACCCAGCAACCTCTGCAGTTAGATGAGGCCATATGGCTGAGTTCTGGCCAAACAGAATGTGAGTAGAAGTGATAACTACTATTATCAGGCTTTACCTACAAAACCTAACATTTGCAATCTCCCATGCTCTTTCCCTTCTATGGTAATTTTAGAAGTCAGATGTTGAAGATTATGAACCAACATATAGGGGGAAACTGAATTACTCAATCAATGTTTTAACAAAATCTGCCTGCCACTCAGGTATGCTTGTTTAATATTTTTCATTGGCAAGAATTAAATTTCCATTGTGTTAAGTTACTGAAATTATTGTACTTATATTTTACAGAAGTTCTGCTACCTTAACTAGCATAAGCACTTTCATTTTCTCCAGAATATAAATATTCCAGTTTATTACCATCAAAGGCTTGGAATATCTATCACTACTATATACTTCTCGTGGCTGAACCACACAAAGGAAAACTCACTGATCTATTTCATAAAATGCTGAAAATGCCGTAATTCCCACAGAGCCAAAAAATTCTGAAGTATGACAGAGATCAGGAATATTCAAATCATCTGGATCATAGAATTATTCCTAAGGCATTTTTGAAATAAAGTAAAGCTTATGTCATAAAAAGCTAAGAAAAATAATGCAACACACACTTCAGGTAAATAATTTACAATGCTAAGTGTATCTGCTTGCTGTCCTTATGAATTTTAACTTAGAAACTAAGATCTATTGTGCCTTCTAAAGGGATTAGTGATTTGCTACTGGTAAAGAAAATAATACATTATGTGAAATTTGAATGAAAAAAATGCACTTCCCAGAGAATTTAAATTATATCATATCATATCATGATTTAAATTAAATCATATCTCTGACCCAACCTGTATGTGTATTTTCACAATATCGATGCAATTTCTGCTGTGGCCCTGCCACCTTGTGTTCTCTTCCTTAGCACACAAGTAATTGTAGCTTTTTTTTTTCTTCCTTTTTAAGTACAATGAGACATGTTATAAGAGCTCATGTGTCAAGGATTTCAGATATTTTGCTTTAATAAAAAGAAAACTCAAAATCACCTCTTGCCTTTGGCTGTAACTCTGTATGCCCAAAGAAGTGGAAATTTAATGCAAGTGTCAAGACCCAGATAATCCTGTTATTGAGGGGGAAAAATCAGAGATGAAATGATCCAGATTTGCTGTGCATATTGGTCACATTTTTCAGATAATTCTTCAACTCTCTACTTTTACTGGCTCTCATTGTTTTACTGTGTAGTCTTTTATAAAGTGCCTAGAAACTCAAGAGATAAGTTAACTCAGCACTCTTAAGATCTCTAACTCCAGACAATGTACTTTGGTAGAGAGCCAGGCTGTAAGTCCTTAGGGGAGACTTTAGGGATAAAATGATACAAGAGGAGACAGAAAAAAAGTAGGTTATAATCACTCATACAAAAAAGAAAGAGAGAGATGAGGAGGAATATTGGCTCTGATGCAAAAAAGGTGGATTCAATCAAGTGTATTCATAACTATGGTGAGAGAAAATAAGCTGAATTAGAGAATACAATTGGTCCTATAGATGACAAGTGTTGATGTGAAGAAAACATTCCTAAAATATATCATTTCTTAATAAAAAGTACATCAAAAAATTCATAAAAAGAAGAGATTCTATTGGGTAGCATTTTGTAACTACCTGTTAGAGACAAATTCCAAAAATACAAATGTAGCTATAAAAAAGATCAATTGATTTTTAAATATATAATTGTTGTTGGAAGATCCAGTGCTCACTGATCTAAAACATATCCACATACATCTCTGTAACATAACTATAAACCTGATAGCAAATACAAATACTTGAACTGTCACGTACAATTTTATCTCAGCAAAATAAACATATTATTAACTCTGAAGAACTTTATCTCTCTACAGAAGAATCTGCAAAGTAGCTAAATGCCAAACTTAGATTAAATACATATTTTTGTACCTTGTTGATAAACCAGAATAAATGTTTCTCATAATCCATCAATATTTAATTAACATATAACTGTCCTATTAAACCTAAATTAAATCCTTATTGGAAAGATAAAGTGCAACTGCAGCTTCTTTTTATACAAATTATAACTATTCACAAATACCAAAACAAATCTCAAATGCAAACTATCTGAAGCAATGATACAGTTTGATTGAGGAGAAAGGAAACTTGGAAACTAAAAGAAAGCAAAACTTGAAGGAATGGGATTGACACACATCAATAATTTCTTTTTTCCTTTAATTTTTTTTATTTTACACTTTTGCCATGAACTCAACTGGATTCACTCAGATATCCAAATAGAATTTGGGATCTAAAATTGTTTATATGATTTCCTCCTGCCTAGCAACCCAACTGCTTTTGACTGCCTCCCAGAAAACGTGCCATTTTTCCTTCTGTTTATTTCCCCAGTATATCAGCATTCATCTGTTTGAGTCTGCTTTAATGGAAGTCTTTCAGTATGCCATGCAACGTTCTGCTAGGGTAAGGAAGGTTTCTGATTGACAATCACGTGTAGCAGACCAAGGCTGAGGATTTGCAGAGAGAACCAAACATTAGGACAGTCTGGGAGCTCTGAGAATGTTTATAGTATTTTCTGTGTTAGGAAATGTCTGCAGGAAGGAAAGTCCCCAATAAAGTTTGTTTGGAATTAGTTGTAACCTCCCGGTTTAAGGATATTGCACGATTTGAGGATGACATCAGGTGGGAATAAAAGACAGAAATAAGACCAAGAATGTGTTTTACTTTCTTTTTAGGCAGCCAAGAATAACTTGCTTTGCATGATCATGGAACCACTTCAGTAAAATGTTTAAATCTCAGGATTTTATGCATAATAAACCCACAGGAGCGTTTAAGCCCTGAACAACCTCCTTTTCTTAATCGAACCACATAAATCACTATTCTGTAAAGCATAGATTATGTGTACCTGAAAAACATGTTCAAATAAGTATTAACAGGTATGACATATTACATATTATTTATTCCTTAAAATGGATTTGATAAAAAATAACTTGAATATTAGAAACCCTCATGTAATATCAGAACCCTATATTATCAACATCATCCTATACAAACAGAACTGAATGGCTTACAGAGTATATATTCTTTGTTACTATTGTCAGAAATGGCAATATTAATTAACAAAGTATTAATAAGTAACAAAATATTAATAAGACAACAAATTATTCTAAAACTAATTAATTCATTGTTCATAAGGCCACCACCAAATAGTGAATGGAATCAACTATTTGATCAGTGCAATGTGATACAGATGATCAAGACAGTCCTACAACAGTAAAATTTGTACTTCTACATCCTCATTACTCAATGGATCTCAATTCTATTGAAGAAAAGGTATCAGGCCAACATATACTAAGAGAATTAGATGGAATTCTAAGTTGCAGCCAATTCTTACCTTCTGAACAATTCAACCAATTTCCCCCTTTATTCTTTCTGAAGTTTTGATGTTTGGTTTCTTAAAATTGGCATTAGAAAATCTTTATAACTAAAGGCAGAGTGACTTAAAATGTGGATGTCCCATCCATAAATTTTTTACTACCTCAAGAGCCACCACAGTAACTCCCAAGAAGGACAGAGACCAACCCCATCTCTTGAGTGTGGTGAGGTTTTTCCTTAAGATTTATTTATTTATTTGCAATGGCAGGGAGGGGACAGAGGTAGAGAGAAACTCAAGCAGACTCCATGCTGAGCACAGAACCAACATGAGGCTCATTCTCAGGACCCTGAGATTAAAACGTAGGCCAAAACTAAGAGTCAGAGGCTCAACTGACTGTCGTACCCCAGGTGACCCAAGTTTTTGTGATTTTCCTAATTATTTGTTGTCAAGTTGAGGTTTGTTTTTTTTTTAGATGAAGAGTCTTTTTTTTTATGCCTGTAGACAAATATCCTGATTATTTTTATCCACTAAATATGACTCCAGACATATGTAAAAACAAGTGGAGAGACTCTAAGTTAAAGAGACATTAAAGCTTTCTTAGTTTTTACTTTTCAAAAAGGTAAGAAATGGTTGGAATTTGAGGATTGCAAAGAAAGAAAAGAACACATGAGGGTAGAATGGAAAGGAAGACAGAATTAGAGATAGTTTGGAAAGAAATGTTAAGGGACTTAACACAAAAGTGGTAAAATAGCAAAAAACAAAAAACAAAACCAAGGCATTTTCTCCCATTCTCAGCCATCTCATGTACGGTGTCTAGAACACTCTATTAAATAATTCTACTCTCAATACAAACCACTGTCTTTTAGTACTGTAAGAATAGTTATATAATTGGAGAAAGTAAAGTGAGGAAAACATTTATTTAAAGAGTGTATTTTTATTATCTCTCTTTTGTACTAAGCTCTGAAACTTGCACTTGTTTATACTATAGGTCTTATTTTTTTTTTTTTTACTATAGGGCTTATTATATTGAATTCGATTTATTTGTTTATGTGGCTGACCCTGCTAGATTTTGAGCTTTAAATTATAGGAATCATGTCACATTAATCTTCATACCCTCTAACCAAAAGCTCAGTGTTGTTGTATAAGTGAGTTCAAGACACATTATCCTTATCTAAGCAGAACTTTGATTTCAGGAGGGGAGGGAAAGGGGAAGGAAGAGTAAGGGAGAAGGGGGGAAAGAAGAAAACTAGTTTACAAAATTACACAAAGAAGGGTATACTATAGTATTTGATTTTAAAAGAACTTTCTTCTATTATTTGAACGATATATGAATAAAAAATTCAATGTGATTGAAAGGCATTTGGCTTGCCCATTGACAGTCATAGTGAAGATCTTCTAACTTCTTCAGGTTCTACATCAGTAGTGCTGAGTTAGAGAACCTGTAATCCAAGGAAAGAGTCCTATCAGACCAAGGGATTTCTAGCTAAATACCACCTACATTACACTCACCTAAAAAAATAAAATAAAATAAAAGTAGAAGAGAAACCAGCCACTCCACTATTCCCCACTTGACTCACAGAGCTACTCTGGCAAATTATACATTTCACAAAAGCAGAGGAATGGAACTAATGCTTCTAACAATCTCTTCCAGTTCCGTGACTCCATCACTCTAACAGGCTAGACAGAAATCAATATTGACTTCTCCAATTATATCAGAAATACTTATGTACTCTCAAGATATTAAAATAAGGAATGTAACAGATCGACAGCATTGTTTTAGTATGTTTATTTTTATGTCTGAGTTGCCTTTGTATGTTCAATGCTTCTTTTATCCCCTAATGAAATGGAACCTTACCTCATAATGTTAAAACTTAACAATGTCAAGAGTTTGCATCTGAAGGATATGTTGACAATTACTCAATCGATGTTTAGTCCATATATATCGGTAATGTTATTTCAACCTTAATTCTCATTGTGTCATTAGCATCTACCTAAATGCCTGGAATTGGTTAGCTGTTCAATAAATATGGAAGAAAGGAAAGAAAGGAAGAGGGAGGGAGGAAGGGATGGAGGAAGAGATGAAGGGTGGGATATAAATAATTTAACCTAATAAAAATTTCAGCAACTCATTTATTTCAAGTTGTTTGGGGCATAAATTATAATATGAATAGAACAAAATTAATGGAATAAAATAAAAGTACTTGACAAAGTACTTTGCTCTTTGTTTGATAGTAAGTGATTTACATTTGCTCAAAGAAGACTATGCTCTACTTTTTTCTTTACATCTTGGTCATTAGCCATTGAATGGACATTAATTATACTAAAAAAATAAAATCTGTATAATTATTTTAAATGCTATCTATGGCAGATCCTTCATGTGGCAATTCCAGCCTGCCATCTTCTCTTCTAAGCTTTTTTTATACTATTAATAAAAGTCACAATATACTAGTTGAGTATGGTTTCTATTCATTAGAATAATTTAAATCTGTATTCCGTAATTATGACTTCCTCATGTGGCCAAACCAAGGAAGTAATGTACATGCAGCAGCACCACCTAGATAGAAATTGAAAGCTTTAATAAGGAATTTGCATAATAAGTTCAGTTTCTTGTGATTCTGCTCTTCATTATGTTTTTGTGTGCTGTACTGAAGATAAATTCTGGTGTCTAAAATGTGGGTTCTTTCATTTTTTTGCCAGATTTAAATTTGCTGACCTGAATGATGCGAATAAATATGAAAAAACAGTTTATGTGATAAAATACCAATCTTCTAACCATTAGATTCCTCTGGAACTCCAGAGATAAATCAAATTATATTTTCAAGAAATCAATGATAGGTTTTAGATTTCCTCCTACTTAATGCTCTAACTAACTACTACCATATCCAAGTTCTATCAGATTCTTTGATTCCCATTCTCTACTTTTTCACAATAGACAATTCTCCTTTTGTGAGGCTGACCAGCAATAGCAAATCACCAAGTCACTTTCCCACAGTCACTTGGAGCTCCTTGCTTTTCACTAACAAACTAATTAACATGAGCCAGTATGTTACGTGCATTGTATTTAATGATGATACTTTGGCCTATCCAGTCTTCTTTCATGTTAAGACTAAACACTATTCCATAATCGCAACTTATCTTTTTAGAGAGAGCTCATCCAAAGCAATTTGAGACAATGGGAAAAAAATTCATTCTCCCAATCCTAAAGGCACTAGTGAAATGTGAGATCAATATTTCTCTTCCTTCAGTATATACCAGTCAATGCAGAAGACCAAATGTATACTGAATATTTTATTCAACTCATACTTATCAACTGAGGCCCTTATTATAATCTAAATAACCGGAGCCTTGATTTTCCTGGTGTTTTTTTGGTGCTATCAACTGCTGAATTCATGCCAAATTTCTCTGTTGTTCATAACTTCAATACAGGCAAAGCAGCAACATTTGTTCTGCTTTATCATGGACGGTAGTCCAACCAAAAAATAATTGGACATATCTGTTTCCTGTTTCACAAAGCTGGCATTTTGCTTTCAGCACTCTTCACTGCATTAACGCCTCTCTCAATTAGGCAGTGAGAAAAGAGAGAAAATATGCACATACTGTGCTCTGGCATTTCAACAGCAGTGACTCCAGTCAATTCCAGCAGAGCATCTTGCCTCCTGATTTAATCCCTCTTGTCAGTTGCTCATCATAAACTGTATAAGAATGTTGCATATATTTTACAATTCATAGTTCTGCAGCGAGAAAGAGTGTGTCTACTAATGTACAATGTAAGAGCAAAGCTTCAGCCATGGGGAAATGATTTGCATGCCTTTACATTTTTATTTGAAATCAGATGATGTATGTTCACTCTAATTGCTGAGATATAATAATTGATTGATAGAGAAAGGAGAGGAGAGAGAAAATCAGTTATCTCTAAGTTTACTTAATAATAAAGGTTACCATAAAGTGAAAACATGAGCAACAGATTTGCAAACCCCACACTGAGAAGTCCCCATAGTATCTGAGAAAAATTAGACCTTGCCTAAACAAATTTAATTCAGCACTATGGAGCTAAGTATGAAAAATGGCATAATTATTTCTCTATTTGAAGTAATTTCTCCAACAGAGTAGCAGTGAGACTAAAGAGTTGAGATAATTGCTCCTTAATATGTTATCTCTTTTGAGTCTGCTACTTATGTGTCACAAAAATTAGAAATTGAACAGAAACCCAAGATTCCCAGCACAAACTTATGTTGATGGCATACGCTTCCTGCCCCCTACTCTCCATCTTCAGTCATTTTCTGTATCTCCCCCATGTCCTTTATCTTACTTCTAATGTAAGCTTTATCCTATTGTTCTTTCACTTCCTATTAAAATCTTGTTCTTTCTCCTCCCACTAAAACTCCTACTCATTTCACTTTTTTCTGTCTTTCACAATAAATAAATAAATAGATAGATAGATAGATAGATAGATAGATAGATAGATATTCATTCATATTGCTCTGCCTTAGGAGACAAAAGCCCAAACCCTAGCTGTTGTCAATCTTCCTTTTTTTTCTTTTTCTTTTTTTTTTTTTTCTTGTCAATCTTAATACATTTACAGCAACTCTAGGCATTTTCACATGCCCTAGTGAAATTAAGTACTTTGGATATAAAAAACAAAGATATAGCAGTCTTTGTCATCCTAGAGCCAATAATTCAATGAAGAGGTAAAACACATAATCAATACAAATAAAGACAATAATCATGAAAAGAGACTTAGAATGAGAAATTGCAAGAGAGATGGAGCAAAAAATAAAGCCTATACTGTGGTTGGGACGATAGGTAAAAGAAATAAGAAGAAAATATGCCATATATCCCTTATTGTCCACCAAGAAAGAGGTGGCAGGCAGAAAATGGAAAACTTCGTAAGTGTTCTCCTTGTTTGAAGTTTGGTGAAGCACCATAGTAGGTACTGGCTTTTCATCAATTGCACAGGTATTTATGCCTATCAATGCAGTAGGCACTGTCCTAGCTAGCAACAAGGAGCTAACACACTGCTTGCCCTTCAGTTGCTTGCAGCCTATTAGGGAAGATGAACACCTAAAGAGACAATTATAATATAAATACACAGAGAGATGCAGAGACTGTATGGGAGAATATGGGAAAATCCTCTAAATCTCTGTAAAGATCAGAAACATTTCTCTGAAGAAAAGGAACCACCATAGCCAAACCAAAGATCCTCCCCCAAATCTGGCACATTACAGTAGTTATAAACTGATGTCAAAAGTACTGCCCCTCATGCATGTGTGCCCTCTCCTCTCCGCTCTCCCCTTCTCCTTTCCCTGTCTCCCCACCCTCCATATCCCACCCATCCCCTTATTCATTTGTTTTTTAATTACAAAGCACCAAAATAAGTGCAGGGATACCAACTTTGGCCTTAGCCCTGTCTTCCAGTGGGATACAGGTGTTCTTGGCAGGTATGATGGATTGGTGGGGGCACCTTCTGGGAGATAATTTATGTGATAGTTTTGGAATGAGTAAAGGAAACCTTGAGAAAAGATAGAATTTTGTGCATCATGGACATTGGTTACCTCACCAAGTCTCATGGACTCCTATCTGAGCCCAAGAGAGAGGCTGTAAGCCAAAATTCAACAAGCATTTTCCACAAAACCTTTGACACTAAGAGGCACATAATATTAGTAGGACTCTGGTACCTACCTAACAACTAGAAGGCACTTAAACAGCTCTTGAACAAAGATAACAAATATTTTCCAAATTCTTCAAAGAAATAAGCATCTTTAAAGGGTTAAGTTATCATATTATGACAGAATTTTGCAAAAGAAAGGCCTTTCTACTTGTCAGACTCTCTTCCTTGACATTTCTACAGCAGGGTTTCTCAAGCTCAGCATTATTAAGCAAGGTAATTATTTGCTGTGGGGCTATGCTGTGTTTTGTAGGATGCCACTAAACATCCTACAAAGGCTGCACCTAATGGATGTGAGAAGCATCTCTCCTCTACTTGTGAATCAAAAATGCCTCCAGACATTCACTGCCAAATGCCTTTGGGGGTGGGGGCGGGATACAAAATCACCCCTGCTGAGAATTACTGTTCTATAGTAATGTCTAGTCATCTGGTACTTTGATATCTGCTATCCTGTGTCACTGACTAATTTTCCACCTGGCTCTCTCCCTAAAAAGCTCCCACTCATGATAATCGCACGGTAGGCACTCAAGAAATATCCACTGACAGAAATACACCTTCACAGCAAAGCATGGTTTTACTTTTTCTAAATTCTTTAAAGTTGAGGCAACAGTATGCTTTCCCATGTGGACCTCCCCCTGTTCTGTGTAGAACAGGCCAACAAACCAAAAGCAAAATTTGGCTCCAAGAGAGAACAGAATTATTTATTAAGAACAATCCAATCTGAGAAACATCCTTAAAGATAATTTATCTTCCCTTCAGTTGCATCCATTTTACTCCAGGGAAGCTTTATAACTGTGTATAAATGTTTGTAAACCCTTGCTTTCTCCATGGTTACAAACTAGGAGATCCTATTTGTTTACACCGAGAGGGGCAACACTGATGGTATTACTGACCAGCAACACATTAAGATCATGGCGCTCTACTAAAATTATTTAGGGCAAATATTTGTCAGAAGTATAAATTGAAGCCCCTTAAATGAGTCAAAACTGATACTGCCTTCCCACAACTCTAAATTCTGAAAAATACCTTAAAGGAGGAGAAAAACCACAAGCAGAATAACTATGACGATATGAAGCTGGGCAGAACAGGAAGTGAATCATGGGCAAGAAGGAGTACAAACATCAGGGAATGAGATAGTCTGAATGGTATGCAGCATCTAAGAAGAAAAGTCAATCTTTGAAACTTTGTACTCTACAAATCAGGTTCTGATGAATGACACAACACAAGAGGCTGGTATCATGTCCCCCCTGACTAAGTCTATTGCCCAAATGTTTTACATTTGAAAGTCTTGAGGCATTTATGAGAAGTTGAATGAACTTTCGTGGTCAGTGTCTTGAGGCCAGAATGCTTTCAACCTCATCATTTCCTAACTTGAAGACAGGAAACTGGAAAAGCTTCATGAAGTGTAAGGGAGACAGATTTCATGTTTAAATGTAACAGTATGTTTCTCAAAATATTTAAACGAGCTGGGAAATAAATCTCTTAACTAGAACGTTAATAAACCAAATGCATGTGTTTTATCCATCTCAGAATCTACTATAGTATTTTCCTTAAATACTTTATGGCTTTAAAAGGGGAAAGGAAAAAAAAAAAAAGCATTTTCTCCTTTATTTCTTTCACTCATATATGATGGAAGCTTCCAGAGAAAAAGAGGAAAGAAATGGGACCTCACATTTACTGAGAATTTACTACATGGTACTTACTAGATCCTTCAAAAGAAGCATTTCATTTAATCAGAATAATCCTGTGAGGTAAGTACTCATAACCATGTTATACAGATGAAAAAACTGCTGCCCAATTCATATAGCTAGCAAGTTACCAGGATTTGAACCCAATAAGTCTATGTTCTTTCCCTATTCTACCCTTATAATTTACCAAAAAAAAAAAAAAAAAAAAACCAAAAGCTATTTTCCTGATTTTTTCCTTTTTAATCTTTTTTCTCAGAGAAGTCCAAAGGAAAAAAGCAAACAAAACACTGTTAGAACTCTTTAACGATGCTAGAATTTCTCTCTTTAAGCTTAGTCTAAGAAAAAAACCTTTGTCAATATATTTACAGTCCTTCTCATATTCAATTAAATTCTACTCAATTAAATTCTTGTTAAAGTACAAAAATATATAATTCTAGGTTAGAATTATCATTGAACAAACAGAAAATAAAACACCTAACTGATCTCAGATGTAACTAAATGTAATCATTTCTGGCTAAAGTATGCACAACATTTACTACGGTTTTAGAGGGTTTATTTTTAGTTTAATAACCATAGTTTAGGGAACGTTTCTGACATACAAATCAAGGTATATTCTTTTCCCTTTTTGTCTAATTATTTTTGACTTTGAGGCTATCATGATGATACTGAAAAAGGAAAAAGATTGTACCAACTCTTCTGCGTTGAAATTTAAAGTGGTTGTACACAATTTTCCTATTAGATACCCCATGACTATCCATACTGATGGGCTGATAGGTCTACATAGCTGATATAAAGTATATCTGACATGTAGAGGGAAAAAAAAGAGCAAGTGGTCCTATTCCAGCAGGAATAGGAGTCAGCCAATATCACTACTCTACAAACATTGGCCTATATCCAGAATCTCCTTCCATATTCCAAGGCAAGGTCTAAAAGAAAATCTTAAAGATGCTCTTTCCCATTCATTGAGTGCCACTGCAGGAGGCTCTACTGGTTGGTGCTCTGCAGTGCTGAAACTCTCATTTACTCTGGGAAAAAAGGGAAGAGGTGAAACATTTGCTACTGAAATATTTTACTTAAAGTAAAATCATATGTCCCCCCACCCCCATCGCTCATATTAATGTATGGTGCGTTAACATTTAGTCCCATAAGTCTTCATTATTCCAGCATTTAATCATATGGAAAATGTGGTAATTTAATTAAAACAAGCAACATAGGTTAGCTATCCCTTGGGACACAAACCTAGGAAAATGATCTAATCCATCGGGTTTCCATTGTGAAAATGTATTAATATTAGACCACAAGACCACAGCAGGAAAAAAAAAATGCTACTCATTTGCAAAGCAGTAATCTGATGCAGAAACAACTTGAGTTTAGGAAGCTAAAATGTACACCATTCTTTCTGACATGAGTGGAGGGTTTGCAAGAGACTCTCATGTCTCTGCTCTCATGGTAGCTAGAATGGAAAATGCCACAGAAGATTTATTTTCAGAGATAAGACTCTGCTATGTTTAGAATATAAATGCTGATAGTTCATGTTTTGAGAGCCTATCGAATAAACCTCCAAGACCTGCAATCATCTTTTCAGAGCATGACACTTCAACTTTTAGAATATGTTATCTTTATGAGAAAAAAGATTTACCAGTGTTATATGAAAACAAAAATATCTCATTTGTACCTGAGTATCTAATTGCCCTGACTGTTGTTGCTACCACAGAGGTTTCTCTTTTCTAATTCTAAAGTCAAGACTAGCTAAATGCCATAATCCTCTTGGTTTGGGAACCTAAATATATATATATATATATATATGAATAACAAGAATAAAAAGGATCAACTTTAGATTCACAAAGCTCTGCAATATTTTTTAAAAACATTAACTCCTCTATCAGTCTTGCCATAGTAAATGAAATTCCCACATCATTCATTCCCTGCTGCTAGACTTCCTCACTGCTAAGCCCTGGAAGTATATGATAAAATTTAAGACAATTACCTACTTTTAACATGCATGTGTTTATCAATCAGACTGCAACATCTCTGGTTGAATTATTTTACCAAATTGTGCAGCCCTTGAAAGCTAGCAGTCATGATAATAGTTTTTATTGAGGAGGGTACAAGAGAATTTGCCTGGCACATGGGGCACTGATTTGAATAAGAATATCATAAAAGCCTTAAGGTACATTTCCTAGGCCATATTCTATCCATCATAGGTAGTTCTGGAATAGAAATTGGTAGGTCATCCAAGATTTCTCATGATTTCTGGAGCTTACTTAACATTACATAATTTCTACCCTAACCAGTGAAACCAATATAAATGGGATACTTAGTATTCACAATGTTAAAATAGTGCCTCAGAATTTCATCTACCTTTGTGTCTTTTCTCACCCAATCTTATCAAAGTAATGCCTCCAGTACAAGGAAAGGGTCTATTTTGTCCCAGACGGACCCAATTCCAGCATCATCTGCACTTGGCCCACTATAGGCATACTCATGTGATCAGAAGAAATTTTAGTAGCCAAAAAGACAGATGGAAACTAAAAGAAATGGCATTCCAGAATCCAAAGAAAGAAAAAAATTCAAGAAGAATGGGTTAAGCAAGAGAATTAACGTTCAAGAGGGACAAAAACCAAACTAGAGTCATGACTTGGATATGTTCAAGAAACAAATAGTTCAGAATGGTACAAGACAAAGATGCAAAAGAGAATAGTAGGAACCCTATCTCTAAGACATTAAATTATATACTCTGGTAAGCAAAATAAGTATGATGGGAATCCATTTACATTTTTGAAAGCACAAACTGACTTCTCTGTGAAGAAATGAGTATAAAGGGCACTCTTGCCCTTTGATAATACGAAAACATTTTAAGAGGCTATTACATGGGTCTAGTTGTAAAGTGGTACTGGTTTGGTACTAGGGTAATAGAAGAGAATACAGCAAGAAACCATCAAATTAAGGGAAATGTTTTTAAAGTAAAGCTGGAAAGACTAGATAGAGAGAGTAAGGTGAGGAAAGAAACTAAAAAATGACTTGGAAATTTTTGGTCTTAACAACTGGTTAAATAATAGTACCCTTTAATTGTAGGGAACAGGGACGACTGGGTGGCTCAGCAGTTAAGCACCTACCTTAGGCCCAGGGCTTGATCCTGGAGTCCCAGGGTCGAGTCCCACATAGGGCTCCCTGACATGGAACCTGCCTATGTCTCTGCCTCTTTCTCTCTGTGTCTCTCATGAATAAATAAATAAAAATCTTTAAAAAATTAATTGTAGGAACAATTTGGGAAATATCAGATTTAAGGAAGTTGATAGAGTTCTTTGTTGGATGGTTATGTTTGACATCTCAAACATCTTTGAGTTTGAGATGTCGAACATAACCACTGAAAGTAAGGTATCAAGTAGAAAACTATATACCTAAGTCTGGAGTTTAGAATAAAGGTTAGGACTAATAATATAAATATGGGTGTCATCAGGATATACATGATGTTTAAACAATGGGAATTAGTAAGAACATCTGTAGAGTGAAAATAGGTAGAAAAGGTAAGGGCTAAGCAAGGTATTGGGCACTCCAACCTCTAGAGGTCATAAAGAGGGAAAGAGCCTATAAATAAAAATGGAGAAGTCTACCCCACAAGGAAGGAAGAAATATGAGACTGTGTGTCACTGACACAAGGCAAAGAATTATTTAAAGAGCTGCAAAAATGTAGCTGAAAGGTTAATTAACAATGTTTGAGAAATTACTGAAATATATGACATGAATTCACAAGTAAACATTACAAGAAATGATTTAATGACATGATGGTATTAAACTCTTGATATGAATGAGCTGAAGCAATAACAGAAAGCTGGAGAAGTTTACAAAATAAGTGTTGTGGTGCTTTTGTACTGTGATGACTTGAGTACGCTAGAACTAAGTTTTATAAAACCCATTTCTCTGTATGTCTCTAGATTAAAGTTGGACAAAAGAGAAATCTGCATCCATAATGAAGCAATAGCCATTACTCTCTGAAGGTTATCAAAGTTAGATGCAGTGAGAGACAGACACAGAATTTGTCAGCTGACAAAATTACTGGAAGATGCGTCTGTCAAGTCAAGGAACTGAGGTGCATTGGTATAGAATAAACCATCCTTAAGAAAGCTGATCCTGCCAAATAGTGTGATCATAGAAGGAAAGACAGCAGATCTGGGACTAACATGAGGCAAGCAAAGCACTCAGGGTATAAAACTTAATGAGGCATGCACTCTCAGGTTTTGATCTTGCTCTTGTGTTACATCACCAATGTTAACCTGGACATTAAGAAGCATGAAAAACAATAGAAAATAAGTACCATCCTGAAATAATAAAATCACATAGTTTATCATAATTAAAATTTATATTCTTTAACAGGCATAATTTTATCAGATCAGTAAGGGATCTGCTCATAAAATTCAATATGATATTAATATGAGAAATACTAAATAAGTCAGAGTTACTTTAGCATAACATGACTGCAAAGGGACCTGAAACAGTCTCACTCCCTTTAACTATGTCTCATTAACTTTGGGAAGGTTGAGTGGTTAGCAGCTAGCATTAGGGAATAAAGCTATTGTCTCCTTTAGACCAATATAGACTTTTGATTTTGCAGCTTCCTATTCCCTGACAATAAACTTAGGAATTGACTTAAGATAACTACAGAACTAAAAGTGACTTCATGAATTCTTTCTAATCAATGGTCATTTTTTCTTGAACCTAACAAATGAATCTCTAAGGACTTTCCTAACCTTACAGGCCCTCAAATTTGCATTTGCTCTCTCACTTAGCCTTGTCACAGTATTTCTGACACATGTATTAATCTGGTAAAAAAGGAAAAAAGGGGACATTCCACTGACAATGAGGGATATATAAGTGTTAATCATGAGAGAAAAATACTAGAACATGGGATTTGGTTTCTTCAAAATGTTCACAATTCTTCTGAAAAGTCTAGACAAACTAATGAAAATTGCTTTATTTTCCCAATTAAAGAGAAACTATTTTTATCTGTTAATAAGTCTACCTCCCACAGCCTTTTGTTTTTAACTAAATCCACACTGATGGCTCCTGGTGTCACATCAGATACAGTGCTAACCTGCACTGCCTTGAGAAAATAATGACATCCTATAGCCCAATCTTCCATCTCAGAGCAATCATCATAAAAATCTCCCAGTGCCTGGACGCTTGGGTGGCTCAGCAGTTGAGCACCTGCCCCTGGCTCAAGGGTTGATCCGCGGTCTCAGGATCAAATCCCACATCAGGCTCCCTGCCTGGAGCCTGCTTCTCCCTCTGCCTACATCTCTGCCTTTCTCTCTCTGTGTCTTTCATGAATAAATAAATAAAATCTAAAAAAAAAAAAAAAAAAAATCTCCCAATGCCTTCAATGCAACTTAAAACTATGTAAACCACAGTGGAGATAATGGGTTTGGTAACCAAAAAAGATACTGCCCCCTACTTTTAGAAAAAAACATAATAGAAACCACTAGGCTAAGCCAAAACACATAATCATAAGTGACATTTGCCATCCCAGGGATGTAATTAGATTCCTTTGAGAATGAATAAAGGCTTAAAACTACCACCTGAAATAATTACTTTACAAGTCAGAGAAATGAAAAATACTCAAAAATTCTATTTGTGTTAGACCTTTATGAGATGACTCTAATGTTCCATTTTGTTGAAATTAGAGGAAATTAGTTCAAGTCCTCCTAGAAGTAGATCCAAGATGGGATTAAAGAGGTAAAGATTTTATTAAGGAAAATACCTGTGAGGAAATGGGGAGGGAGCCAGGGAGAAGGAGACATCAAGATAAACAAACCTGACTCCAAGTGAAGGAAAGTCAAAAGAAAGGTTGGGTGAAAGCATCCTATAGACTTTCATGCAATTCGAAGAAGCTTCAACCAGACTGTCAGGATGGCCAAGCCACAGCCACCCATCAGAGGAATTTTGTGTTTGATAGGAACAGGCCTGCCTTAGTGTCCCTGTTGTGCTGTTACACACTAGAAGCAGCCCATGGGAAGCAAGGCCTCTGTGAAAATGCCTGGGGCCTCTCAATCACATGCAGATGAAGGTCTGTGACATATATTCTCATGGCTGCACGTGATTAATACTCTACTCGATATCTGACTCGATATCTGTATTTAAGCCTTACTCGCATTTTCTTTATTTCTTAACTGCACTGATATTGTTCATTTGAATGATCATGGAAATAGCAACAAGAATGTGCACATTAGGCACACACATATAATAATGATTTTAATCAGGGATTCAAATCAGCATCTCAGTCTTATTCCTGCCCAAATGCATAATTTCAGTTCTCACTTAAAATGGTTTACTGTATTTTTTTCTTCATTCCTACATTTGTTCAAAAAGTTTTTCCACCTCCTTTCAGATTATAATTTTATATGTTAATATTTTAGTAGAGTCTTTGGTTCTTTTTTATTCAAACGTGTCATTTAAATTTCTATCTAAACAATCCTAAAGCTTATCTGTGTGCCCACTTGTTATTAGAAATATTTAGTAATGCATCCTTCACCATCCTAAAATTAAATGCAATAATTTTTTGCTATGTTGAAATCAAAGTCATAGATATATCACCTATTTACACATATAGTTTCAAATTGCAACATAGGGAATAGAATAAAAGTTCCTGATGAATAATTTTAAAATATCAACATAAAAATGTTTGGGGACAACAATATTAAATAATACCATGAAGTAATTATCTGCCTGCACCTACTTAAAATAAATAATTTTAAAATAAAACAAAAGAAGAAAAAGCCATTTTGTAGAAGAAATTTGGGGAAATTTTAAAGAATGCTGACATAGATAAACAGCAAAATAAAACTAATGCAAAAATAAATTATAGAGCAGCCCAGGTGGCTCAGGGGTTTAGTGCCGCCTTCAGCCCAGGGCCTGATCCTGGAGTCCCGGGATCAAGTCCCACCATCGGGCTCCCTGCATGGAGCCCGCTTTTCCCTCTGCCTGTGTCTCTGCCTCTCTCTTTCTCTGTATCTCTCATGAGTAAATAAATAAAATATTTACTAAATAAATAAATTGTATTATCTTATTTATTTGAACATGATGAAATAAAGAGGGAATAACTTTAATTGAAATAGAAGTAACTAACAAGATAAATGACTGAAGTAAAGGAAATATCAAATTATTGCAAATGAAATAGGTATCATTTATAAGTTTTTTTAATTTAATTACTTTCCTACAGATGATATGTATGGTAGATAGGATTCTAAGCTCTCCAATGACTCACATATTTTGTAATCTCTTTATCCTGTGAATGTGTATGAAACTTATAACTCACTTCTAACCAATAGGATATAATAAAGGTGACAGAGTATCATTTAAGAGATAGGATGTGACAAAAGGCATTTTGCATATGTAACTGAAGTCCCAGTCAGTTTCATTTGAGTTAATAGAAAAGGAAATTACCCTGGGTGGGTCTGATCCAATTAGTGAAGCCTTTAAAAATAATATAGAGGTCTGAGAGATTATATTGCTAGCCTTGAAGAAGTTCCTGTGAGTTCTGTGAGCTAGCTGCAAAGAAATGAATTGTGCTAACAACCCACATGACCTTGGAAGGGTCTCAATCCTTATATGATAGCATAACCCTGGCCAATGCTGATTATAGTCTCATTAGACACTGAGCAGATACCCAGCTAATTGTACCTAGAATCCTGACCCACAGAAACTGTGGAACAACAAATGAATGTTGACTTAAGCCTCTAAAATTATTATGTAGCAATAAGAAGGCCAACACAATAGAAGATAGAGTAGTGATTAAGAATCACAGAAAACAAATCCTTATGTTGACATTTAACACATATTCAACATCTAGCACTTGAAAAGACCTTGGAAGAATGCATCCTTCAACAAGTCAGGGAGGCATGAAGAATAGACTGGAAACAAGAACCAATAATAAAAGAATATACAGTAAACCTCTGGGGATAGCATCAGAATAAGATTTAAAAACAGCAGGCAGGGCAGCCCCAGAGGCTCAGCGGTTTAGCACCGCCACCTTCAGCCCAGGGCCTGATCCGGGAGACCAGGGATCGAGTCCCACATCAGACTCCCTGCATGGGGCCTGCTTCTCCCTCTGCCTGTGTCTCTGCGTCTCTCTCTCTCTCTGTCTCTCATGAATAAATAAATAAAATCCTTAAAAATAATAAAAATAAAAAATAAAAAATAAAATAGCAGGTAAGCCACTATTAAATTATTCCCACATCTAATTTTTACAACATAAATTTCTTATCATTGTGCTACAAAAGAAATTAAACATTATAAGCTTAAAGTAATATGAAATGGGGATCCCTGGGTGGCTCATCGGTTTAGCACCTGCCTTTGTTTTGGCCCAGGGTGCGACCCTGGAGTCCCAGGATCCCAGCATGGAGCCTGCTTCTCCCTCTGCCTGTGTCTCTGCCTCTCTTTCTCTCTCTCTCTATGTCTATCATGAATAAATAAATAAAATCTTTAAAAATAATAATATGAAATACTTTTTTAAAAAAAATTGCATTAAAAAAATTGCATTAATCTAATGCAATGAGACCCAATATCTCTTACTTAATAATATTTTATTTGAATACTATTTTTTAAAAGATTCAAATATCCTCTTATACATTTCTAGTCATTATTTGGTAGGGACTGTAATGAACAAAACAGAAAAAGATCCTTTGTCCTGAGGAGATTATATTCTAGGAAATAAAGATAGAAAGTACATTATAAACAGTAAATAATAAATATAAAGTATGTTATAGGGCAATAAATGCACAGAAAAAAAAAAACAACTGTAAAGGAGGAAGGAGGAGAGATTGCTATAATAAAATAAAGTGGTATGGATAGGACTTATTAACCAAAGACTTGATGGAGATAAGGAAGTAAGTTGAAGCTTTACATGGAGAAAGATTTTTATCCAGGGAAAGGTAATATCTAGAGCAAAGAAAGGCACTAGGGTAAGAGCTTATCAGGCTCATTGGAGAAACAGCAAGAAAGCTACTGTGGCTGCTCTAGTGTGAACAAGAGGAAAGAAGAAGATAGAAGCAGAGAGAATTGACACTGAGGAGCAAGATCACATAGGTCACACAGGGACTTTGGATTTTTGCTCCTGAGTGAAACCAGAAACCACACAGAGTTTTCAACAGAAGAAAGATCCAATTTACATTATCCAATTTACATTATCACCAATGGTCCTATTATGATGTGAAGGATTCTTCCCTGAGATTCTTCCCCTGTTTCAACTGACCCTGCAGCACTGTGAACTCTTTGGAAGACAAATGTCAAGGAAATAAATGCACAGCTGAAGCTCTGCAGCCTCTGTGGTCCGACAACGTGGTGGCAACTGTTTTACCCAAGATAGCGAATCTGAGAAACCACCAAGAAGCCGACACCCATGCAAACACACAAGGTTTTTTTTACAAGCTCGAGGTTGTGTCCAAGTGTACCCGACACAGCGGAGCAGGGACTTGGACCCCGAGGTGCCTGGGATGGCCGGCCGTGTGGTAACGCTGAACTTGAAGTCGAATGGCCTTAATTTTCTCGGCCTCCACGCATCCTGTCCCATCCTATCTAGCTCCTTCCCCCTTCCCCGGAGCTCCTAAGGGAGCAATTGCAAAAGACCTCAGCGTGACAGCCTATGTTGGGGAACAGGCCCAGGGATTTGGGATCAGGAAGACCTGGAGCGCGGGCGTCCTGGCTGTGCAGGAGGATTAGATGCTGCAGACTCTTATTCCTTAAGGCTATCTTGACAAATGACTCTGTACATAGAAATGCTCTCCTTTGCCTTTAAAAGATGAAGAGCGAGTCAAAGCGTTTTTTCCCTGCCCATCTGATTACTCAGATTACAATCTGAGATGCATTTCCTGTAAATAAGTATAATTTTCTATCCATAGTACTATGGTTAAAATATTCTGACACAAGTAATCAGAGGGATGAGGGTTTCTCATCTCTTTCTTCACAGCTCAGTCACTCATCAGGAAATGCACCTTTATGGATTTGGAAAGAAGTGAGAGACATTATCACCAATGGTCCTATTATTATGTGAAGGATTCTTCCCTCAGATTCTTCCCCTGTTTCAACTGACACTGAAGCACTGTGAATTCTTCGGAAGACAAATGTCAAGGAAATAAATGCTAGCATTGCTAATTTTAAATAAAAAAAAATAAAAATAAAAAAAACCTTAACATAGGAGCCAGGTAATTTCGTCTCCTATTTTAAGGAGAGAGGGTCAGGCATAAGAATAGAAGCATGGAGACCAGTTAGGAGTCTATTGTAGCTAACCCAAAAGAACAGAGTAGTGGCCATGCAGGTGGTGAGCAGTGGTCGGATTCTGAATAGACAGCCAATAAGATCTCTTGAAGTATCAGGCATGGGGCTTGAAAGAAAAAGATGTATCAAGAATGGCTCCAGAGCTTTTGGGTTAGAAAGATGAAGTTACCACCACCTGAGTTGGAAAAGACTGAGGTGGAGATTTTTTAAATCTGACCCATTAAACCTTTTTAATGAGCTTTCAAGTAAAAGCAGTACTTTCAAGTCAGTCTTTAAAACTGTGTCTATGAATAAATAAATAAAATTAAAAAAAAAACTATCCTAAATAAATTAAATAAATGGCTGCAAATAGGAAATGAAAAAATTTTAGTAAGTTTTTTTTGCTTAAAATAAGCTTATTTATAATTTATAAGGGGAATTTATAAATTTCCCTACACCTAATGAAATTAATCCCACATCCTTGAGAATTTGCAAACCCATTCAAAAGCTATCATACCATTTTTACAATTTCACTAATACCAATTATGATGCTTATTTCTTTTAAAGACTTATTTACTTTATTTTTTTATCGGAGTTCAATTTGCCAACATATAGCATAACACCCAGTGCTCATACCATCAAGTGCCCCCCTCAGTGCCCGTCACCCAGTCACTCCCACACTCTGCCCACCTCCCTTTCCACCACCCCTTGTTCGTTTACCAGATTTAGGAGTCTCTCATTTTCTGTCTCCCTTTCTGATATATTTACTTACTTTAGAAAGAGAGAGGGAGAGAGAAAGCAGCAGGGAGGGACAGACAGAGAAGGAAAGAGAACCTCAAGCACACTCTATGCTGAGTGTTGAGCCTGATGTAGGTCTCAATCTTACCTCCCAGAGACCACGACATGGTTTGAAACCAAGAGTCAGACACTCAATGGGCTATACCACCCAAGTGCCCTACTTAATTATGATGTTTATTTTTTATTGATTGAATAACAAAGATAAAACTATGGAATATTTCTAAATGTTAAACTATTAACTTTGGAGAGTCATCTACTGTGTGTAGAACGAGACCGTTCTACAATATATGAAATCATCTATTAATCAAGTGGCCAATCATACATTTTTTAATAGAATTAAAAACGAGATTCATTAATTTGTTGAGTCTTTCACTTACACTCTTTAGATTAAGAGCTGTCAAAGTATAAGGTAAAGAATTCCTGGGGATCCCTGGGTGGCTTAGCGGTATGGCGCCTGCCTTTGGCCTAGGGCATGATGCTGGAGACCTGGGATCAAGTCCCACATCAGGCTCCCTGCATGCAGCCTGCTTCTCCCTCTCCCTGTGTCTCTGCTTCTCGCTCTCTCTCTCTCTCTCTCATGAATAAATAAATGAAATCTTAAAAATAAAAAAAAGAACTCCTACAACATCTGGTGCTAGTTTCTAAAATAGACTGAAAACTTGTACAGTGAGTAATCATAGCTTGTGCTACACCTTTGGTGTAACAATGACATTGGATAAAAGAATTTTTTTTCTGTGAAATAACTTATAAATACTTATATTAACAACCCTATATAGCCATCATCAGTGATTTTGAAAGTAATGTTTACACTATGACTATTTCATGCTTGCTTCAGCAGCACATATAGTCTATGACTATTCTGTATGAACCTTTTATATGCCAAAAGTAAAACTTCATTATCAAGATGAAAATTCACTTGAGTCCGGTTCATTACATAAATTTCAACATTTCTCACCATCTTGACGATATTACTCAAATCTCACTCAAACCAAACAGATAAGGTACTTAGATTTTGGTCAATTTGTAGAAAGGTTATTTTTTCCCTTCAATTTCATTAAAGCATTTTGCAATTCTTTGAGCTATTTCATTAAGAAACACAGTGTTCATCCTTCTGATCAGATGATTTTTTTAAAACATTCCAAGAATAATCTTTAACCCACTGATAAATGAAATGGCTTATATATCATCATTTTATCAATATACTTGGTACTAAAACTTTCACCTAATCTTTTTTAAATTATATTTTTTAATTTAAATTCAATTTGCCAGCATATAGTATAACGCCCAGTGCTCATCCCATCTAGTGCCCTCTTCAGTGCCTGTCACCCAGTTAACCCATCCCCCTACCCACCTCCCCTTCACAACTCTGTTTTCCAGAGTTAGGGGTCTCTCATAGTTTGTCTCCCTCTCTAATTTTTCTCACTCAGTTCCCCTCCTTTCCCTTAAAATCCCTTTCACTATTTCTTATATTCCACCTATGAGAGAAATCATATAATGTTTGTCCTTCTCCGATTGACTTATTTCACTCAGCGTAATACCCTCCAGTTCCATCTGCCTCGAAATCTTGACTGCTTCGTTGCTTTATTAGGAAAACAGTGCATTGGCAGGGTAAGCATTCAATCCCTACCTGTTCATTTGTGGAACATGTCATAAAATCCAGTATAAATATTCAGCTGAAATACCATCAATACTTTTTCTCAATATATGACATTTTAAAATAATAGACAAATGAAGAGAGGTGTTCCAAGATGGTGACGAAATCCTGAACTCGAGCTCCTTCCACAGACACACCAAATCTATGGCTACATACGGGCACTGAGGGGGGCACTTGACGGAATGAGCATTGGGTGTTATACTATACGTTGGCAAATCGAACTCCAATAAAAAAATATCCAAAAAAAAAAAAAAAGAAAAGAAAAGAAAGAAAGAAAAAGAAGAAAAAGACCTGAGAATTACCTGAACAGCTCCTTAACATTAAATGAGAAGAGGGCCATATCCAGGTGGGTAGGAGAAGCTGAGACAGGGTCTCATCACCATAAACCCCACCCTGGTGCAGGGATCCACAATCCAGGAGGAACCTACGAATTAGAGCTTCTCTTTGAGGAGCAAAGGGTTTGTTCTCCACCCCAACACTTAAGATGTACACTGGTGATATGAACCCCTAAAACCTCTGGCTTTGAAGCCAACAGGACTCAACCCACAAAACCCAAAAGGCTGTTGTATACCTGAAACTAATATAATATTATCTATCAATTATACCTCAAAAAAAAGAAAATAAGAAAATAAAAACAATAAATATATTTTGTCATAAACAAATGCATATGTAGATTGTTGTGTTAATGAATTCAAAACCATAAATTGTGATGTGATTTCCAATATGGCAAATAATTTTTGGAAAATTCTTAATACAGACAAAATACTATGCATAATACTCCATACCCATTTTTTCAAATACATTTTTATATTTTCAATTTACAAGTCTTGTGCCAATTAGAAATACCAACCATCAGACTGTCACAGATAATGTTCTTCTTCCTTGACAACAGTTTGCCTTTTGAGTTTAATATAGTCTTGTCATTCAAACTTTTTACTCTTCCTTCTCAAATCAAATATATTTATCTTTTCTGAGTTTCCTATCTTGTTTAGACAAATCTCCTATATTGGGCTAGTAATGACATATTTCTTATTGGATTTTTACCTTTGATCCTCTAAAATCTCAGCTTTGTTAAAGTCTTTGCTAGGTGGAAAATCAACTACGTCAGCATCTTTAATTATATAACTTGTTCTGTTTCCACTAAACTGTGATATCATCTTCACATTATTTTAAATCTCTTTATGCCCTTGATTTTACATCTGGTTTCCTATTGTGTTAAAGTAATCTGCTCTTCTATTACAGTGCCGATGCCATGCCTTTTAATTCCAATGATTTGGTAGTAAGCCAAGGCAAGTTTCTACATAAAATTCTTTTACTCATCCTTCTTTCCATATATATTTGCAACTAATTTTATCTAATTTTTGAGAACACATACTATTCTGCCTAGAATTGCATGAAATATATAAATCAAAAGAACTGCTAGGCTTATATTGTTTTTCTACCCAGCACCATAGCTCTCTCAATTTGCCTAGTTTATGTTTTATATCCTTTAATAAGACTGCATTTTTGCTTTCTTTTTAAAATTATGGAATATAATGCACCAAGACAAAAGTAAACAATATATAAATACATAATGTAAGGAAAAAGGAAATAGTGAACAGTTTTGTATGTACTACATAGATCATGAAATAGCATATTGCCATCACATTGAACCAATGTGTCTCTTCCCAGATATACTGCAGTGAGCAGACCTAACTTCCATCAAAATGCCCAGAACACCCACACACACACCTGTGTTTTACTGACCTGAGAAGGCTGAAGGGAGTAGAAACAAGAGACACAGCTTTCTTTAATCTCCTACGCTTTTTTTTTTTTTAAATGAACATGTAGAGAAGGAAGATTATATGAAACATTGCTAAAACCTTACAGATTTATCTTTTAGCTTTGATATAATATTAATTTTATTAAGTGAACTATTCCTTTTTTAAAAAAGATTTTATTTATTTATTCATGAGAGACACACAGAGAGGCAGAGACACAGGCAGAGGGAGAAGCAGGCTCCATTCAGGGAGCCTGACGTGGGACTCCATCCAGGGTCTCCAGGATCACCCCCTGGGCTGAAGGCAGCACTATACGGCTGAGCCACCCTGGCTGCCCTAAGTGAACTATTCCTAAAGCACTTTATATTTGCCTTTTGGCTTTGAGATAATATCCATTTTGTTTATTCTATTATTTAACAATAATTCTTAATTACAGTCCCACATGATGTAAAAAAAAATATGTTGGCATGTTTATGTATATAGAACTTGATGTTAAAAACTAAAAATATAATTGGATTAAACTGGCAAAAAAAATCAGAAGATGATACAGGTGATTGAAAGACAGTTTTTCTGGAATAATTCAAGTAATAATCTCAATTATCCACTTCAGTAAAATATGCAGATTCCAGCTAAACAGTATCTTGAAATACCTTAACAGTTCTTGAAACAAATGACATAAAATTTGTTTTTTTAATTGCCTGTATGCCAACATAGAGCAACTGCACTTTTAAATAATGCAAAATCTAATGAGCCCATTAGTTAAATGTGTATAATAATCACTTTGACACACATAAATACTACATTCAGATTAAAAAGAACCTCCAATCTCAAATAAAGGCACAAAATTTAAAAATATACATAACACTGCCCCAAATACTTACATATAATTTATAATGTAATTTAGCTAAATACTGTAATGCTTTATTTTCTAGTCTTCCTATGACAGAAATTTGACTTGAATCCCTATAAAGACTCAAAGGCAATTTATGTATGAAACAGTATTATATTTTAAATTCATTTCTCCTTAATGGCGTGTGTGTGTGTGTGTGTGTTAAAAAGAGAGACAGATAGGGAGGGAGAGAAAGTCAAAACTAATACATTATAGTTACTAGGAAACTTGGGGTAATGGAAGAACCAGAATTGGGGACCTGAGTGATCTCAAAATGTCAAGTGAAAGAAAAATTAAATAGAAAGAAATACATAAGGGCAACTAATATTTAGGATTCTTCAAAATGAAAATGTTCTGATAACCTAACCTCAGAACTGTAAAATCCCATTTAAATTTAAGTAGATTTTCTAATGAAAAGGACTAAAAATAAAAGGATATGAAAATGTAGACAAAAAAAAATCAGTTGTATGCAGTTCTTTTACTGTATTCTCCTAGTCTGATTGAATTGATTTTGCTCTTTTCATCTTTTCCTTGTAACACTTTATGCCTTTCTTCCACAGGAAAGGGCACAGAAGCAGCCAAGCCCAGGATGTCCTCCATGAGTATGCTGGAGGAGGTTGGGGCTGAGAGGAACACCTGGTGCAATCGTCCCAGATGTCCCTACCCTGAAATAAAGTGAAACAATTCTGTTTTGAGTTATATCTCTGGTAACCACCCAGTACCTGACATAGGATAGGTGCTCTGTAAATGCTACTAATAAATGAATCACTGACACTGAATTTAATATATCTAATTATATTTTAATTATAACAGTGTTTGAAAATCAACACTGTGAATGTGAGGTGTGAACACACTTGGCCAATGAATGGTTCAGTGGTCAAGGACAAGGGCATGGCTGACTGAAACTGATACTGGCTCTGCCACTCACAACTTATGTAACTTTCACAGTTTACATGGACTTCCCATGTTTCAGTTTTGCCATTGGTAATAAAGGTAGTATTAATTGAAATAAAAAAACTAATATATGACCATTTTATTTCAATTAAAGAGTATTAGGCAAGTTTTTAATGCTTAATTCTAACAATTATAATGAATGGCAGCATGCATTTGGATAATGATCAAAGGAGATATTTGTCCCCATAACAGTACTGTGTCTAAGATATAGATACTATTTAAGGTATGATCAGTTAACCCTTAACCTACCAACACTATGCATATCAGTGCCTTATTTGGATTATCAAGCAACCATCCCAGCCTTCCCTAAGCCCAGTTTAGTAGTGAATGGAGCAGGCATTTTAATAATCAAAGAACAGGGGCACCTGGGTGGTTCAGTCAGCTAAGCATCTGCCTTCAGCTTAGGTCATGATCCTGGGGTCCTGGGATAGAGCCCCATGTTGAGCTCCCTGCTCAGTGGGGAATGTGCTTCTCCCTCTCTCCCTGCTTATCCCCATGTATGCTTGTACTCTCTCTCTCTGTCAAATAAGTTTTTTAAATCTTTAAAAATAATGATAATAATTAAAGTACAAATAATTTTAGTTTCATCAAAAAGACTAGGATAATTCCTTTCCCCATGCCTCATCTCTGAAGAGCTATGTAAATTCACTGAATTAAAAAATGATTCTAAAGCATGTTAGTTCCATATACTATGCATCAAGACAAAAATAAATAAATATCAAAATTCCAAATTGAAACAGCAAAATTAGCCCAATGATACAGACATACATAAATATATATGTGTTTCTATGTATGAAGAAAGTTCTAATTGGTTATACTGCAATTATGCCACTAATTACCTGGAGTTAAGTCAAATTTGATAGGTTAAGGGCACAATCCTAACAAGACATCTGTCACTTCAGATACCAATCAAGCTCTGGGGTTCCCAGGTTACCTGCACTTCTGACCATTTGGCTACAAATTCAGGAGTTCTCACTACTTCATCAAGTTCAATAATTGGCTAAGACAACTCACAGAATTTAGGAAAACACTATACTTATAATTATAGTTTTATTATAATTGATATGAATAAGGACCATCAAAATGAAAAGATACATAGGATGAGATCCAGAAGGGTCCTAAATGCAAAAATTCTGTGTCCTCAGGACACATCATAATCCTAGCACACTGATGTATGTCACCAAACAGAAAGTTAATTCAAGTTTCAGATGTCCAAAGTTTTATTGGAATTTCATTACCTAAATGAAATGATTTAGGCATAAATGATTGAGTCATTGAATTCAATCTCCCGCTCTCTTCTCACCCTCAAGGTCAGGAGTCCAGTCTTATTCAAGTCTTATCATATGGTTCAAAGCCCCAGCCAGCTAATCAGCCACCATGCTGAAATTATCTAGGGCCCACCATGAGTTAGCATAAACTCAGGTGTGATCCCACATATAACAAAGACAATCCTAGAGTTTGGGAAATTCCAGAACCTAAGGTCAGCCAAACACTTTATTTTACAATACTAGCATTAAATTAAATTGTTCAACCATCTTTAAAGGCATACAAATAAAGTTATTGATATGTAGTAGTATTTCCTAGCCATTAACAAATTTATATATACAGTTTTTATAAATAATGTCATATGTCCATGTACCAACTCTCACCAGAATCTATCAATTTTAAATCTATCCATTAGTGTAAGAGTAATGACTCTATAGTTTTTAAGGTGTCTATTCCTCATGTCAATAGAAAAAGAAGCCAGGTGCCTAGTTTGACTAAAATTAAGCTTTGATTTTCAAAATTGCACACCACCATACCTTAAAGACAAAAATTGCAATTGCAAGGCACCACTGGGTCCTTAATCCTTAGTCTAGTAACACCATTTAGTATAACTCCTGCAAGAAAATGAATCAACCACTGTGAAGGGCTAATAACTAGAGAACATACTGTTGTGTGATGCTGACCTGTTTCCCAGCTATGCCAGCTTACTAACCCTCTTGCTTGAGTCTGAGTAAGATCCTTGTTTATCAGATACAAACTTTAGTAATGTTCATATGACAATGTTCCCAGGATTCTTTCCAAGAAATCAAATCTGCCTGGTCTTAATAATACTGCTTTCAGCATGACTGCTGAGAGGGACCTAAAAAACAAAAGATGGAAGCTATTATAGCCACAGTGGAAGCAGAAGGTCACTACCACAGTCCTTCAACTGTCATGAAAATAGCAGTGAACCCAAATAATCCCAAATAAAGCAAATTTAACTGTGTGAACAAAAACAAAGGAAAAGAAAACAATGTAGTTTTTGAAAACCAGTTTGTCAATGAACAAGATCAAAGCATCAGGATTGTGGTATAGACTAGCCAACTCTATTGTAAAAAATAAACATGCAAATGAATTTTTCTACCACATTAGGTCTTCAAAGAGAAAATCCCAACCTTATGTAGGATATGAGTAGCATTACTCCCATTCCACATATTAAAGAAAAAAAAATAAGAAATAATAAAGTTTCCTAAAGCACAATCATGAGTGGAAACTTTGATGTTCACCTAACAAAGCAGGCCACACCATTTCTAAAGGAGATAACAGCACAAATGTGTGCTATTTCCCAGTTGTGGATAAAAATATGCCAGCTGTACGATGCTCACTGATGTGAAAGAACTGAGAGAGAATGAACTTGTTTGTGAACCCTACAGGAGAGAAAGCATCCATTCCTATTCCTCTTTATTCTTACTTAGCAGGTCTTTAACAAGATCTTTCATTCCTCATGTGTGGAAATCATTCAATTCTACTTATAATTTAAAATGTTCTATCTCTGTTTCTAATGTGTATTAGTTTCCTATTACCGCTGTAACAAAGTGCCATATAAACTTAGTGGCCTAAAATCTTAGGCGATTTAGTATCTTACACTTCTGGATGTCAGAGGCCCGAAATTGGTCTCACAGAGCTAAAATCAAGTTGTCTGCAGGGCTGCATTCTTTCTAAGGCTCTGGGGAGAATCTGTTTTCTCTGGGCTTTTCACCTTTCTAGAGGCTGTCTGCATTCCTTAACTCCTGGCCCTGATGGTCAATATTCAAAGCCAGCAATGGCCATTAAATCTTTCTCATGTCACATCATCCTGATCCTGACCCTGACTCCTCTACCTTCCTCTTCCATATTCAAGGGCTCTTGTAATTATACTGGGCACACGTGGATAACACAGGACACACTCCCTAAATGCAACTGGTTAACAAATTTAATTCTACCTGCAACTTTTATTCTCCTTGGCTATGTAATGTAACATGTTCAGTTTCCATGGATGAGGATAAATTCATCTTGTGTGGAAGGGGGTTGTCTAAAGTTTATTTACATTAAAATAGTATGGTCTAGTTTTCTATGAAAGGACAACACTAGGAGTAGCTAAGCCTTCTTTCTGGTTCTGGCCTGACAACAAATTTTATGAACTTGGTCAAACAAGCCTCTCTCAGCCTCAACTTCTCCATCGTAACTTTTTAAATAGTTATTAATTCTGAAACCATTAACTAAATTGAATTCATTTAACTGTACTATCACAAATAATGAGTTTTAAATGAATCATAGAAAACGTGAGACAGTTACTCAACAAAGGACTTATGTTCACAGTTTCATATGCATGCCATCCTAAAACTTTCTATTAATTTTTATCAGCACTGAAACAGTCTGATTATCATTATCTCTAGTAATTAGAATCTTTAGAAACCTACCTAGAAGTATTCATTCAGCATGTGATATTTCTAAAACTCATTTTATTGAGCACAGGCAACACTTTCCAATTTGTTAATATATTAGTTCTATTGTTAAATTATCTGTTTAAATGATTAGTCTATCATTTAATTATTCAAAAGCTTGATTTCTCGAGGTGCCTGGGTGGTTTAGTCAGTTAACATCCAACTCTTGATTTTTTTTCTTTAAAGATTTTATTTATTTGTACATGAGAGACACACAGAGAGAGAGAGAGAGAGAGAGGCAGAGGCACAGGCACAGGCAGAGGGAGAAGCAGGCTCCATGCAGGGGGCCGATCCTGGGTCTCCAGGATCACACCCTGGGCTGAAGGCAGCACTAAACCACCCAGGCTGCCCCCAACTATTGGTTTTTGCCTCAGGTCATGATCTCAGGGTTGTGAGACTGAGCCTGCAGCTGGCTCTGCACTCCATGCTTGGAATTCCCTCTCTAGCTCTCCCTCTGCCTCTCCCCTCACCCGCCCCCCCCACCCCTGCACACATGCGCACTAAAAAAAAAAAATTGATTTCTCAGTCAAGGCATTAAAATTGTACTTATATTGAATCAAAACATGCATTAAAGGGAATAAAATAACTCATATATTACAAAAATACTATAGCTAAGATGCTGAGGCACATATATTCATTATTATTCATATTAAAACAATTCATTTGAAGTATATACTTGTGTTAAATATATATAATATATAAAATTTTAAACTTAGATTAAATTATATATATAATTATATATATATAATTTTAAATTTTATTTCAAGTGACAGGAAGAATAATCTGGGCCTTAAGTGCTAAAAGTATTGTAACAGAGTCAAATTGGGTCTCTTTTCTACTATAATTAAAATTAAAATATTTTCCTATTTTATTTGTCATATTTTTTGAGAAAGAAAAAACACTGGAGAATTTCCTCTAATAAGAACATAAGCATATTAAACATGTAAGGAGACACTGTTGGTTAGTCTTACCAACATAACAGCCAGAAAGGAAGTGTAAATTGAGTTTCTCCAAAAGACAATATCTAAATAGTCTGTTTTGGACAGAATATAACCTAGCTAGTATTAGAAAACAGGAAAAGGTGTAGAAGTTCATATATCTCTGCAGCAGAAAACAAAACAGAACCAAAAACAACTCAGTTTAGATCCGTCTCTCTTTAGTTGTGTCTTTAAGTTAGACTTATTTCGTATTTCACATTTGTTTACTCTATAAAATTCTGATAAGAAGATTTAATTTTAGTTGATCTAGTCCTTTAAAAAAAAATACATGATATTTCCCCACTTGGAGGGCAAGTCCAGAAGAGACATATATATATCCCTTATCATGTAAGGAATAATACATGACTTTTCAAGTTTCTTTCAGTTCAGAACATTGAAAAAGTTTTGAAAATGAAGTCTCTTTTCCAGAATTAAATTATGTAAACCATGCATAACAATGAGAAAGTATTGGTCAAAGACTCCTATTTATACTGTTAAAAAAATCATAGAATTGCTGTGCCCAAGATTGCGAATCCGATAAACCACCAAGGAGCCGACACCGATGCAAGCGCACTAGGGTTTATTAGCAAGCTTGAGCTTGGGTCCAAGTATACCAGACACAGCGGAGCAGGGACAGCTGGGTTTTTTATAGGCTGGTCTAGGGGATATTCAGAAGGGGTGGAGGAATTTCTCAAGTTCCCTTTACATTCTGATATGGGGCTTTCAAGGGCATTGAGCTCTGTTCTCATTCTAATATGGGACTTTCTACTAAGGGCGTGGACTCTGTTGTCTTTCTGATATGGGATTCTCTGCCTAGGGCAATTCTGAGCTCTGTTGTCTTTCTGATATGGGATTCCCTGCTGAGGACATTCTGCAGTTTTTCCTGTAAAGTTTAGCTCTTATTCACAGGGGCCTAAGATGGCTGTACTTGTGCTAATGCTAAATTTTAGGTGGGATGGCCTTAATTTTTCTCGGCCTCCACAAGAATATTGTGAAGACAGAGGGAGGAAAATATAACTAAAATGAGTAGGAGAAAAAGCGAAATCTGTTGAAAAATTCAGAATCATGAGATTATTTTCAAAGTAATATATAAAGTTAGATTATATCAGATGCAAAAATACATTTATGGAACCATTCTAAGAACACCATTCTAGGGACACCTGGTTTAGCATCTGCCTTCAGCTCAGGGTGTGATCCCAGTCCTGGGATGGAGTCCCCCCTAGGGCTCCCTGCAGGGAGGCTGCTTCTTCCTCTGCCTATGTCTCTGCCTCTCTCTGTGTGTCTCATGAATGAATAAATAAAATCTTTCACACACACACAAAAAGTTTCCCCTAGAGGAATTGCTCCAGCAAATAAGAGTGATAACTGTTTTTTCCTCTAAACACATCTATCATTTTCATATCTTTTCATTTTATTAACTCCTTTAGAAAAATGCAAAGAATGGTAACCCATGACACAATTTGAAATTTGACAAAATCCCACATATCTACTTTACACTCAACCAAACAAGCATTTTGTTTCATAAGCCTAGACAATCAGGCTTGTTGACCCATTGGTTAAAGCAGTGGTGACCAGCCTCCACAAGGCCTGGTTTCCTCAAGACAGGTTCTTTTTCTGCCAGAATAAAAATTTGCAGAGCAAAGGCATATGGTAAGTGTCCTGCAGACATTAGCTCTGTTCAGTTTCCATTTTTTCTTTTATGGAAAAATAATAATGCCTATTTGTAGATTCCAAAGGCACAGCCAAGGTCATAGCTAAGGAGATCTAGCATATGCCTGATTAAGAGCTGTAGAGATAACAATGTAATGTGGCTTATTACTCAAGTACATTTCTGTGTTTGGGTTCATGAAGCCTGTCTCCCAAGAATTCAAAGACTTTGAAAGGCTTGCTTTAGCAGTTGTGCAGTTGTACCTCATGAAATGACACTGTAAATCTGCAATGACTCCTCTGGTCTCATTTTAATTTCCTGATTACCAAGAACCACATAAATGAATAAAGACTCCTTATCTCAAACCACTTGTATTGAGTCCTCTGTTTTCTTAGCTCTCAATCTTATCAATCTTCATGATAACATTTCAGTTTTCTTTGATTTTTGTAGCCTATACTTTTCTAAATAGTTCTGGAGGCTTTCACAAACACAAGAACTTTTTAATTCTACTTCAAAACACTGAAGATTCAAAGTAAACGACTTTTTTTTTTCACACAGACTATTAAATCAGGGGAAAAAAAGATAAAATTTGAGTATATAAGGCTTAATGTTAAAAATATGTCAATTATATTAGAGAGCAGATATGTCAGCAATTTTCCAAACTATTTTGTAATGGAATTGTTATTGAAGAACTCACTGGGTGGCTCAGTTGCTTAAACATCCAACACTTGATTTTAGCTCAGGTCAAGATCTCAGGGTTGTGAGATCGAGCCCCTTGAGTCCGTCATCAGTGGGCTCTCTGCTGGTGAGTTAAGGATAAATGGGGCTAGGCAGAGCTAGGTAGGGGGCCACAAAAGCAGGCTCACAAAAATCTCCAAAATGCTGAGGTGTAAGGATACCAGAGAAAAGGGAACAAGCCAGACAACCCTGCCCTAGGTATGGGTGGGGAGGATGTCTTTTTATGATAGTCATCTATGACCAAGAAAAAAAATCATCAGACTCTAAAAAGGAAGTAAGCCATTAAAGATGTTATCACTAGTCCTTATTCAATGGTGGTATCAATGTATATGTTAAACGGATTTAGCTTCCCTGATTAGGCTCTCAATAAAAGACCAACCCTATAAGCCCTTAGCTGCAACCCCAGCTGGGACCCCTCTCAACTTCTGAGAGCTTTCTCTGTTATCTTTATTTAGTAGCTTCAATCCCTTTATTTACTCTCCTATGTCCTTGAGATTCATTCTTTGACTCTGTGAGACAAGAACCAAGCTCTCCCATATCACTGGGGCATGGAACCCACTTAAGATTCTCTCTCCCTCTTCCTCTACTCCTTCTACCCATCTCTTTCTCACCCTTCTTTAAAAAAATTAAAAATTAATTTTTTTTAAAAGAATTCACTCACATTCACCATATTTTATGAAAAAACAGGAGAGGGGGACTATGAACATTTAGGTTTGGCTGATATTCCACAGAATAGCAGTTTTACCCTAAAACTGAAAGCAGAAATAGAAATAGGATTTAAGGATTTAATCAAGATTTTAAGATGAGGGGCACCTTGGTGACTTAGTGGTTGAGCATCTGCCTGGGGCTCAGGGTGTGATCCTGGGGTCTTGGGGTTAGTCTCACTCACATTGGGTTCCATGCAGGGAGCCTGCTTCTCCCTCTGCCAATGTCCCTGCCTCTCTCTCTGTGTCTCTCATGAATAAATAAATAAAACCTTAAAAAAAAAAAAAAGAATTTTAAGATGAGACAGATAAAGACATATCCCAGATGATAGTTCTAAATTACATTTTTCAAGCTTAAGTATGATGTATCAACACCTTGTGATATAAAAATACTAATCAATGATAATTATACTAATCAATACTACTTTATTAATACTAATACAATTTCCTTTCTAAAAGGAAAATTTCCCACCTCACTCCTCAATGTAACTTACCAAAAATTAAATTCCTAATGGATATTTTTCTCTTTTCTTACAAAGGCAACTTACTAGTATTAGACTAGTATTAAGAAAAAAGTGACTTAAAATAGACTTGCTTTTGGGAATAATAATAATTTAGGTGTATTCAAATCTGGCATTCCAATGCATACTTTAAAAAAAAAAAAGATTTTATTTATTTATTCATGAGAGATACACAGAGAGAGAGAGGCAGAGACACAGACAGTGGGAGAAGCAGACTCCATGCAGGGAGCCCAACATGGGACTTGATCCCTGGTCTCCAGGATCAGGCCTTGAGCTGAAGGTAGTGCTAAACTGCTGAGCCCTCCAGGCTGCCTGATGAATACTTTATTAGGGAAAATTTGTGTTACAGAAAAATATGGTTTATACCTACATAGTCAGTAACACTGTACCATTCTGTAAATGTCAAGTTTCTTCTCTGTTAGTGTGAGAGAAATTGACAAAATAGGTTAAAAGAGAATCTTAAAAAACATTTTGAATATGAAATATTAATTCAGTTGTGAAACAAAAAACTTAAGCTAAAATTATTTTGAGGAACTCATGATTTCATATTAAGTCAAGATATACATATTCTTTTTTAAATTTAATTTAATTTTTTGTAAGATTTTATTTAATTATTCACAAGAGACAGAAAGAGAGGCAGAGACACAGGCAGAGACATAGGAGAAGCAGGCCCATGCAGGGAGCCCCACGTAGGACTCCATCCCAGGACTCCAGGATCATTCCCTGAGCTGAAGGCAGATGTTCACCCACTGAGCCACCCAGACATCCCAAGATATACAGTCTTAATTTAGGTTATTTTTCCTAGGAAGAATATCAGTATTTCCTTTTTTTCTTATATTTAAAAGAAAAATAAAATATTATATTTTACATTTAAATATTTGGGTCTCTTCCAATACTGCAAAACCAACTAGGAATTAAATAAAAAATCAAATAATTGGGAAGTAAAACATTTTTTTAAATATTATTTTTTTTATTCACAAAAAATAATTACTATTTCAGACCAAACTAAATGTAAAAGTTATTTTAATTTGAGAGATGTTTTACTCATTAATAAATACCTAAAATCAGAGCATGACACATAGCAGGCACTCAAGATTTTTTACTAAGTTAATAAATCAGATAAGTGTTTACGTGTATATATGTTCATTAACCTAATTTTCATAAAAGTTGATATATGATTATTTCTGCAAAAAAAATTTCAGCACCCAAAAATGTATTATATCCCTCATTCACTATGTTGATGGAATTTGGGGTTGAGAACACGCCTGTAAAATACATTTGTGATTTGCTAAACCATTGTTAAAAGCTCAGATTGTGCTTTTTGGTGCCAATGGGGGGAAATGCCACTAGTAGTTTTGCACTGAGTTTTATCTTGCACATCTGAATTAAATTATATTTTTCTTGGTTTCAGATGAATAAACACATTTTCCCCATGGCATCATGCCAGTAGAATAATGCACCTGGAATATGTTAATTTTCTTAATGACCTCACAGTCTGTCATAATAAGCTAATCATATCCAGACAACAAGATTAGCATGATTTGTACATTTAGAAAAAAGTATTTAAATGCCAGCTTAATTATTATTGAAATTCATCTCTTTATTTATAAATTTAAGGTCCAAATTTTGTATGACAGTGTTTCCTCCCAAACTTTTTTATTTTTTGATACTATTTAATCATCAGGTTAGTTTGACATATATTCTTAAAACAACGTTTAGAATCATATGTCCTTATTTAAAATGCTGGAAAAAAGGGCCTATGTGCATGTCCAGTAATTCAAGTCAAGCTAATGGCACCACATATGTTTTCTGTTATGATATAGTTACAATTTTACATGTAGAATATGTGGATTATATGTATTTTTTCAGCTCTTTTTATCCACATCCTCTAAAGTGTATACTCCCCCATCAATCTTATATGCTTAGCACTACCCAAAAAGTTGAGCCCAAACAATCCATTCTCTTATTTTGTCCCCAGGACCACCAGATTTCACTTGGCAGCAGAACCCCTAAATAAGTTAGAATTTGTTATACCTATGTAAAGTAGTAAATAAAGTATTTACTCCCTAATTTATTTTCACCTAATGTGCTTTATATTACCATAAATAAGAAATTAATAAATATAGTCCATTATCTGAATTCTATATAAAAAAAAGAAATACAATTAAAATAGTTCAAGATTATAATTATAATTCACTAGTTTTAACCATTTTGAAACCAAAGCTATATATATATATATATATATATATATATATATATATATATACTTTTATACTTTTATTTATAAAAGATTTACTTTTATTTCAAATAGTTATAAACCAGTTTATAATTGCTTCAGGGTTTGATTCAGTCAGCCAAGTTAAAGCCATATTGCAAAGGGAAAAAAAGGATGACAAAAGTGACAATCCACAGATATGTCATCCCCGAAAATTTTGCAATACTTAGGAAAGTTCATTTCATTGTCAGCTTGTTAAAGAGAGCCAATGACTTGTCACAAAAGAACTAAAGTATTACAAATATTTCTACAAGTCTGGAGTCCTTGTGAAGTTGCTAATTTCTCTCCAAATGAAGTTAGTGTCAAGGAGTAGAGTAACAACAGGAACTCTTACAGAAGTTTGCCATTAAAAGGAACCAAAGGAACTAGCATCAAGGGACATGGCAGGATAGGTCATTGTGTTACATCGGGGCCTATAGTAAGCTCGAAAATTGATTCACTGTCCTGCTGGCTCACTATCATTCTTTGCTGTTGTCATATAAAAATATTAGCCTTTGGAAAAGAGTGGCCTGTACAGAAGAAATTAGGAGAGAAATTAACATTTTTCCACATGTGCCAAAGGGATATAACATATCTAGTCACAATTGAGAGGGCTTTTAGCCCTAGTGTACCTTTTCCTATAAAATTTTGTTGATTTCTTGAAGTGGGTCTGATTTTGGTATCTTTCTTTCCCCCTTATACAATGATATTACATTAGACCTGCTCGATACTTTTGTTGGGCTGGCAAGACTGGTGACCTCAAAACGGCGGACCCCAGGCCAGCAACCTCCCAATAAGGCCGCCTTGCCACCCTACCTTAGCACACAAAGACCTGTAACCCTTGCCCTAACTGGAATGCCGCCCTATCCCCATCTTCCCACCAATACCACCTTACCTCCCTACCCTAACTTAGTTTACAAAGATTTGTAACCCTTGCCCTAATTGGAATGCCACCCTGCCCCCATCTTCCCTCGGAAAACTCTTTATAGACCCCGCTGCGGTTTGCCTGGGCACGACTTCCCTGACTCAAGCCCCTCCATCACGGAACCTCCCTGGGAGTGATCCCCATTAAAGCACTCTCCAACCTACTGCCTGGCTCTGCCATTTTTAATTTCTCCGCCATTCATCTGGGAAAACCCTAACAACTTTCGTACATACTGGGTTAATAAGGTGTTGCAAGTAGTTTAGAGAAAGATCTTAGTTCTATTTAAAAAAAAAAAAAAAGAGGCCACAAAAATCAAGCAGATTTTTCTGAAGACATATTACATCTTGATATACTATATATAAAATACTAAGGAGCATGGTTTAGCATAAGAAGCATGGGCTTTGGAAACCTGCAGACCTTATATTAGGATGTCAACTCTGCCACTTTCTAATTTCTAATTTTAGTCAAGCTATTTAACCATGCTGAATTTAATTTCCTCATTGGTAAAATGAGAATTGGATGGAGGAGGATATAAGAAGTAAAGTGTCTCCCTTGGACCTCAGCATGCCTTTTTTCTCTATGTTGCTGATATTCTACTTTCTAGACTTTAAATGCCACCTGGGGACAGAAGCTAGCATAGAGTCTAAATCATAGGAGGCACTCAACTAATTTTATTTCCTTTTCCTGAGAAGTCATTAAAATTAATGACTTAATTATATCATTATATCATTATCTACTAAGAGTATCAAAATACTAAATCACTCAAGAGTCGGCCATCTTGTCACATAAAGCTATAAGGAGTTTGAAATATATTTATATATGTGAAATCAGTGACTTTGTAAATTATATTAGGAGATTTTCATATGTCCTAGTCTGCCTATGACAATTAAGTGTTCAGATACTATAAGAAAAATAAATTGAACTCTCACTTCACCATTGCACTGGGCAGTTGCAGTGATAAACAGAGCCATCCTCAAGGCAAACACAAATGATAATTATTTTAGGCTTTGCATTCCATACAGCCTTTGCTGCAACTCCTGGCCTCTATCTTCACATACAAAATCAGTTAAGGGAAAAAAAAAAACAAAAACAAAATCAGTTAAGGGCAACAGATAAACAAATGGTGTGGCTGCATTATAATAAAACTTCACTTGCAAAAACTGGTGGTAGAACAGATTTGATTCACAGCCTATGGTTTTTTAACTCCTGTTTAATACTGATGCTCTCTTAATACCCAACCAATTACAACTTACATGATTTAGTGTATTCTGATATTTCCTGTTAGCAAGATAATTACAACTATATGTAAAGGTTTAGGGAACATATTAAAAGAACAATTGCATATTGAAGATTAGGCATAAATACTAATCACATCCTCCTCTTAAAAATGTTTATTAGAAAAATATAGAAGAGTGGACCAAGAAAGGAAGATGGCTAAATTTATAATTAATAGCATGATTCCTAACTAGCATGAAACCCCAATTTAATACATCTTCCAATGCCAAAGGCCATAGTTTAAAGCTCCAGTCAATCAAGAGAATGTTCCACATAATAATTCATCATTAACTGGTATTCCACTTATAACCAGGCAAGAACAACAGAAAACTGTCAGTAGGTAACTACAGTAGCTTGAGGCTACATGAAAGACCAAACCAAAATATTTTTAATTTGTCCACCCACTTGCAATAGGACTAAGCCAAAGCATTATAAATTACTGATTTTACAAATGCAAAAGAATTTTTAGATATTTGAACAAATGGAGAGAACAACAAAGATACTGCAAAACATTTGGTAATCCTCCTCCACAAAGCATGTTTCAAACCACAGAACTTGAAAACAAAGTTAAAAGAAGTAAAAGTAAAAGACTGTTACGTGAAGATGGAAGTTTTCTTCCATTGCGCTAAAGGTCTCTAAAGATCAGTATTAAAACAATCAACTCATTTTTTTTCTAAGTGGTTAAATAAGGTCTCTCTTATTAGATTGTGAACTCACTGTCATGAGCAATGTACTATTCACCATCTCTTTAAGTATAAGCTACGAGTAATATAGGTATACTAGCCAAAAATTAAAAAATAGTAGGTACTGAGTAAATAATTGTTCAAGTAAACTCAATCCGCTAGCTCTAATGGAATATAGAAGTCATAAAGTTGTTCATTATGTTTTTATCTCAGAATGCATTCATCCAAATGGAAGGATATTCCCTGAAAGTGTAAAACCCTGTCTTCTATTTCTCAATGATGTGCTGCAAAGACGAGAGTTCTTACTAGAAGACTAGAAAATTTAGAGCTGTAACATTTGGCGATTCAAAGCAGGCTCCTGTCCCTCTTAATTAAACAAATCCCTCAGCACTGCAGGAGCAGGCTGCTTTCCAGGATAAAGGAGATGTCACACAGATGTTTCCAACAAAATTTCCAAAAGCTTTACCTTGCTGGGAAAGAATGATTCCATTCAAAGTAAGAATTTTACCAATCCTATAAGAATGAACACAAGCACAAGGACTGGAATTTGCCTCCTTTTAGAGGAAAACACATACACAATGTACAACCAGACACTTATTCAGAATGTCCAGATGTCTTCACTGTGCAGGGGAATTATTTTTAAAACTCCACAGAAATAAGAAAGGGCACTAAGAATGATGAGAAGGTGTTACAAATCTGAGAAGTGAGAATACACAGACCTCTCTTGGATTGCCAACTTGATTAGCTCTTCTCCTTTATGGAAAGATGCTTTAGCCATTGACATGCCAAAAGGAAAACCCAAAACTTGTCTGATTTCAGGTCAAAGGTGAAAGAAAGAAATGCCAAGAAGACAAATGCTTACAGAAGAGACCTGTGAAACAAGGCAGTAAAGATAGGTTTTATAGATCTGTAGTACAGAAGATGAAATCCAGGGTGGAATAGATCATGTCTGCTTGTGAATTTTAATGCAGATCATGGAACAAGAGGGCATACATAAAAATTAGGGAGAATCTGATTTGAAACAGATGTCATGCAGCCCTTCATTGCAAAGAGTCATAAATGAATGTATGGAGTATCAGGCAGAAAAAAACTATCCAGGTGAAGAATACTGAATGTTTTTTTTTTTTTTTTAAAGAAAAATATTGCATGTCCTCTCCATTTGGAAGAGATTATAAAATATTATGAGCCTCCATTGGACGAGCAAAGCCAATTTCTTCAAATATGAATGTTAACTGTTTTATTTATTTTATCACTTCAGAATAACACAGAACAACAAAGCCATTCACAAATAATAAATGATGATTACAGAGCCCAGAATTAACGTGTGGATGAAATTCTGGGTTTTTGATTTGAAGTTTGTCATTCTACTGTCTTGGCATTGTAGCCTCATATAGTGGATTTGGAGATTTCCAAATTATAGAATATTAGACTATTTTGAAGACTAGTATTCTATAACATGTATTTTATTTTTTAAAAAATGTAAGGAAAGAGAATAGCTCCTTCATTGCTGCTCTATGATAATCTAATGTTCTCCTGAGGAACTTTTGTTTTGTTTAATGGACACTTGAAATTGAATAAACATTTCTTATTGGCTACTAGAAATTTTAGAGCTCCATTTAGTACTCACCCAAAGCAACTGAGTAACTTCTGACATAAGTATTTCTGTGCATTGCCAACCCCCTCTCCATCTTAAGTCATTTCCTTACAGTGGTTTTAACTTTCTTTTTTTTGCAAATATTTTTATCGGATTCTAATTTGTTCTATTTTCCATAGTTTTTAAATAACTTTAAATTATTTGAAATAAAGGAAGCACAATTAATTAACTATTTGGATCTTTCCTATAGAATTGAACCATAAAACATCACAGCCCTGATCACTAGTTTATCTTGATTTAGTTCATACTGGCCTTATATGAGATATCCAGAAAACATGATTTATAGGGTAGCCAATACTGTCTTCTTGTGTCAAATAAGACTATACAAAGAGTTTCTTTTTTTTTTTAATTTTTATTTATTTTTTATTTTATGATAGTCACAGAGAGAGAGAGAGAGAGAGGCAGAGACATAGGCAGAGGGAGAAGCAGGCTCCATGCACCAGGAGCCCGACGTGGGATTCGATCCCGGGTCTCCAGGATCGCGCCCTGGGCCAAAGGCAGGCGCCAAACCGCTGTGCCACCTAGGGATCCCTACAAAGAGTTTCAAATAAGACTGTAATCAACAAAGCAAACATCAAATCCATAGAATGAATACAGAAACTGAGAATTTTCTGAAACGTCCTTTTCTATAAAACACCCACACATACACCCATGTTTCATAGGGACTCAGAAAGTGTCCCTTGCCTCTGCAGTTCCTAACCCAATGTCTCAGCAATGAATCCTGCTTACAATATTGTGGTGCCAAAATCCCAATCCTTGTCAGAATCCATATTTCATGACAGTAACCTGATCACTGAAATTGGCATAGGTACATAGTATATCATTTGTCATGAAATGAACAGAAAGGAGAAATTTCTTGTCTATTTTTCCATAGTGGTATCATTTTTTTTTTCTTCTTTCTTTTTTATTCTTCTAGTCTTGGAAGCTCTTTTTTATAGCTCAAGATCACAAAATTTAGGCCACACGGCTATGATGGTACTCAATGAATTCTCTCCTTATACACTACCTGCTTTTTGATTGCAAGTGTTTGGGGATGGAAGGAAATAACTAAAATAAACAGGTTTCACAAATTCACAAACTCTCATATACAATAACCTGCCCAAATACATATTTTGTATATCTCTTCCTTAATAGCTTTTTAAAATAACCCAGACATTAGCATTTCTCATCTTTCAACTCATCCTAGCAAAATAAAAACTACAAATATGGTTTAATAAAAGGAACATAAAAAAAATAAATTAAATAAAATAAAAGGAACATATCTGCCTGTTATTTATCTTTGTACTAAAACCACGGTTTCAACAAATTTCAGTTTCTTAAATGCTTATCAAATTTCTCATCTGTTTCTCACAGAAGAGAATGTCCTTAACTCTGGCACAACTTTATTTTTTATAAATTTTTGAAGTACAAATACAGTCACAAAACACGAACAATAAAGAGGAGGAGGAGGGGAAAATGACTTAACAAGAGGGTCACCACAATGATATCATGGGAACTTTTTCAAAATATATACAACCTTTCTTTACTATCCTACTTCCCAAATTGTAAACTACACATTTTTCACATGGAGTAGGATAGGAAGGGAAAGGAGTGTTTCTACGTTTTTGTTTGTTAGTCTGTTTGTTTTAAAGATTTACTTATTTATTCATGAGAGACACAGACTGAGAGAGAGGCAGAAACAGGCAGAGGGAGAAACAGGCTCCCTGCAAGGAGCATGATGTGGGACTCGATCCTGGATCCCGGGATCACGCCCTGAGCTGAAGGCAGGTGCCTAACCGCTGAGCCACCCAGGCATCCCAAGAGAGTGCTCCTAGTTTTATCATCTCTTGTCCAGGTTCTACGAAAGACTAATTAATTAGTGTTTTAACCACTGTGTATAGGTCTCTAACTGTACTTTATCCTTAATACTTGCAAAGCTCTACTCTGGCTAGTATTTCAACCTACCAGAGGGGCAATCATTTTCTGAGAATGTGGTGTGAGAGCAGAGAAATACTTTCATAAGGATCAAATGAAATAGACTTGGATGTTTCCACTCTTAGGATTTGGTCCATACAGAGAAAAGAACATTCGCAGCATAATCCAATCCGGTCATACAGTATTTCACATTACTAGACTACACAGTATTCTATGGTGGTAAAAAAGTGTGTGGAAATTATTTTCTAGAGAACAACAACAAAAAAACGCTTTTTGCTAAATAAACTATAAACCATTCACTCATTGGAAACTGAAATTTCCAATTTCAAATTTTTAGACAAAAGTTTCCATTTATAACATTCTTAATCTAATGAATATGATGAATTCAACACCAAGAATGGTATCTCCATACATTGTGTAGTAATTCACAGCTCACAATGGACTGTAAAGCAGATTATCTCATTTGATTACAAAAATTCATTTTATGAATTTTTTCTGAACTTTTTAAAAAAAAATTCTGTCTGAAATTACAGAAAAAATGAAGTTCAGATAGATTAAATTAGTTGCCTTGGTCATTCAGTGACCCTGCCAGGTCTTTGGTTCTTGGTCTAGTCTCTAATGCTCTATTTCCTGCAGGATAATATTAATTTCATTAAATTATTATAATTTCAACAAGGTGACTCTGACAATATTCAGTTGTTTTACTATAGGCTAGGTTTTCTTCATCTAAACATTATCTTCCTCCTGATATCTTTTTTTTTAAAATATTTCTTTTTTTTATTTATTTTAAGACTTTATTTATTTATTTATTCATGAGAGACACAGAGAGAGAGAGGCAGAGATATAGACAGAGGGAGAAGCAGGCTCCATGCAGGGAGCCCGATGTGGGACTTGATCCTAGGACTCCAGGATCATGCCCTGGGCCGCTTAACCGCTAAGCCACCCAGGTATCCCTCTCCTGATATCTTTTTGACAGTAAATTACTCGAAGAACTTCAATGTCACAGTGGGCTGGACAGCAAAATTTACAGAAGGGACATGGAAGTCACAAAGCAGGTTCAGAGGCTGGTGTGTGTTGGTCTCTGAGAGCATCAGAAAGAAATCCTGGGGCTCTTATTAACAAAGAGTTGTTGACAGATGTTCTTATGGTTTGCATCTAAATGAGCAAAAACTATGCCTGTGCTGACAAAACAAAATTATTCTATCCTTTCAGCATAATGTACAATTAAATATTTTCTAAATATGGTTAAAGAGCTAAAACTAATAATGATTGACCAATATTATGATATTGCAGCAAAGAGAGACCCAGTTGTAAGGTGGATCAGATGTAATAAGTTAAGGAGCTTGCCAGAGCCATGAAAGAGTATATTCTCTCCACAAATGTCAACAATATATTTTTATGAGCAGTTATTCACCAGAGAGGGTCAGGCACTATTACAGTCAATATAAGCGCCAGAAAGAGGCTTCTTCTCTGGCACATGCTATATTCCACCTCAGCAATATAATGGTGATTTAAATAAATCTATAAAAGTCAACTTCAAAAAAATCACTTTAACATAATCTCTTATAGAAAATGGGAATGTTTGTGTTTACCTATTAGTACTGTAGGATAAGCTAAGATTTCTTTTTTTAAAAGATTTTATTTATTTGAGAGAGACAGCGCAGAGGGAGAGGGAGAAGCAGACACCCTGCTGAGCAAAGAGCCTGATGTGGAGCTGGATCCCAGGACCCTGAGATCATGACCGGAGCTGAAGGCAGATGCTTAGCCCCTTGAGCCACCCAGGCACCCCTAAGCTAAGGTTTCTATGTTATTTCAGTTGCCTATGTACCCGGAGCTGTGCAGCCAGTATCTTCTTGATCTTAATAAAAAACTTCTTACTCTTAAAAAAAAAAAGGAAATGCTAGTCATGAAAAAGCTAAAATATTTGTTTAAAATTTTTAGTCAACAACAGGATCAAAATTTTAGAGAAAGAACTTCACTAGCCCATGCCATTACAAAATCTAACAAAGCTTTTCCTTAAATGTATACATTTTGAAGAAAAGGTATGAAGGAGGACAGGATGAGGAGAAAGGAAGAAAGGAAAGTGGGCATCTGAAACTATAATTTGATGAGTTACATTTCTCCTAAATATTTACTATTAGATATTATGCAAATAATAAAATGGAGCTTTTAGGGAAATAACTATAGCTCGTCAACCATAATAGTATATGTCTCCAGACTATTTGTTTATTAACAAATCCGCTTTTACCACCAAATAATCCTTAATCATTTCAAGTGTGAAACTCATGAAATGTCATTTCCATTCATTCTTAGAATGTCATCTTGGCAGTCAGTGGAGAGAATTATAGGATTAAGAGCCCTGGCTATATATAAAACAAGGCAGAAACATAAAAATCTCTTCTTCAAATGCTAGACTGATGTAATGATTTTTAATGGATGGATTCTATTGTTCTTCATTCTTAGGAATGGATCATATTTCTGGAAACTGACTTGACTGATTAGGTTTCATCCAGTCTCTCTGGATTTTGCTGCTGAATATGATCACTTCTATCACATGAACAGCAGGATCCAAGCATCTGCCTCTTTAGTACAGCTTCCATGGTATTATTGTTGAATGTGTGAGCCAGTAGGATCTTGCTGAATGAAGTGCACAACTCAAATCATAAAATTTTTCATACACCAGAGAACACTTTGGAGGCAACCCAAAGGTGAAATACAATTTCTATCCCAATGAGCTATTTGCTACAGGCCCATGAGACACAAAAGAAAATAAGCTTTAAGAGCAATGTTTCTCAAAGGAAGTGTGTGACCAACTGCCTCAGAATTATCTATGGTGATGAATAAGAGATGAAGATTCCTGGGCATCTCTTCAGATATACACTATCATAATTTCTAGACATAAATCCCAAGCATCTGCACAAGCTCCCCTGGTGAGCCTAAAATTTTAAAAGCCACTGTTCTTGAAGCTAAAACTGCCCTAAAAATAAGTCTTAATTTATTTTTAAAAAGCCACCATCCTATTATTTCTTTCACTGTTTTAAAATCTTGGGTCTATACAACCCTCAGTCTTCAATGATATTCTCTTAAAGACTTACAAAGCCTGTTTGTGAACTGGACCAGTTTCTCACTCTAGGATATCATGTAACCCAAGTGGGTAGAGTATAACAATGCTGAGAAAATGTCCCACTAGGGTGCCAAGCATAAGACTTGAATGAAATAGTTTAATTCTTACTGCATCAAGAGAAATCATGGAATAGAATTTTTTAAAAATATGTTACAATAAAAATACAAATTTAGTTTTAGATTTCTTATTGACATTTATTTCCCAAACTAGATTATAGCACTGATGACACAGTATTAAGATGTACACATATAGCACATGGGTGGATGCATATGGCAGAAAAACGGCTGCTTTCTTTGCCATATCCACACTTGCCACATATCCTGGAACTTATTAAAATTCTGTTGAAGTGGTCAGACTGTTCTTAGTGTGCTTGTTTTTTCTTGGGGATATCCAGTGCCCTTTCAATGAGGAAACATTCAGTTACCAAGCTATTCCTGATTTAAAAATAATTTGCAAACTCTGCCTTGTAAACACTTACAGATCTACCACAGAAGTCCCTGGAGCTACCTTGGAAGTAGCCCAAATTTATCTCAAACATATCTTGCTCATGTAAAATAAATATTGAAACCATTATTCCAAAGAAACTATTTTTTCTAAACCAGTTGCTTTTCAAACTGAAAGTCAAAGGCGTCACAGAGGAGGTTGGAAAAGCAAAGTCATGTGTTTGGTGGAATTGTCAATCCAGAATAGGGACTGGAGGTACAGTTGCATTCCTCCTCTTCTCACTGACATAGACTCTGCTGTTCATTGTCTCCCATCTTTTATAAAAGAAGAAAAATGACTCTAAATAAAGAGCTGAGCTCTAATCTAGGCTTATTCTCATAAACTTTCCATCTCCCTTCAATATTTCCTCTAGATCTGGGGTTACAAAACTATGGCCCAACTAGCTTTGTAAACCAATTTTTATTGGAACACAGCCACACACACTTATTTACATAGCATCTATAACTGATTTCCCACCACAAAGTCAGAGGTGAGTAGTTGTAAAGATATGATAAGGCCCACAAAACTAAAAATATTTACTATCTGGTCTTTTACAAATAAAGTCTGCTTACTACCGATCCAGAAATATTCACAGTTGCCTCAGTATTGATTCTTATCAATAGAAGCAGGTAGAAGCAGAGCTGCTAGATGCCCAGCATGATACAAGAGAAATTTCACTTCAATATTGTTGCAGGAAAAATAGCTTGATCAGTTCTATTTTCCTTAACAAAATAATTTCTTTCAAAAGTGAGGATTTCACTGAATTGCTATTTTGAAAAGGAGGTAAAAAATGACCAACACGGGCATCTGGTGGCTCAGTCGGTTAAGCGTCTGACTCTTGGTCTCAGCTCACGTCTTGATCTCAGGGCTGCTGAGTTCAAGCCCTTCATTAGGTTCCACCCCAAGCTTGGAGCCTACTTAAAAAAAAAAATGACCAAGGCAAAGTAATGAGTGTGGAAGCACTATATCTCCCAATATTTCTCCACATACTATACCTGCTATTTTTGCTGTATGTTTGATCTTAATAAACATGTAACAGCCCTCCTAATTTCCCCAGATAAATACCAATACTTATTTCTTCTTGTTCCCCTACATTCTCCATTCATTCAGTCAGGCAACAATTATTTAGCAAGTACCTAGTATGTGTCAGTCCCTGTGCTAGGTACATGGTATACAACAGTGAATAAATGGATATGGGTCAGCTTTCACAGAAAGCCTTGTCAGGTATAAATTTTAAACAAGATGGTCTTATATTTAAATAAAAAGAAAAGAGAAAAAAATCAAACTCATAAATGTATTTTTCTCAGATTAAGTATATTACTATGTTATGATAAATAATTCAACTTTACTGCAAAATATCATTTTAAAATATAATAAGATAGATTACTGTCATTATATTTTCTACATCATAACTTCCTTTTTACAGTAGTCAAAACCATTTGTTAGTATTTTTGTTAAAAACTTGGGTAATCTCCAGAAATCAATATTGCACTGTATTTAAGTAAAATTTAAATAAAAGTATAAAAATTTATTTAAATCAAACAACTTTGGTAATCCTACTCACAGAGCTTACTGAAAAGGATATTCAGAAAAGTAAACCTGTAGATAGATATTAAAATATAATGAGTTCTAGGAGAGGGGATATGCAGAACATTAGGGAAGCAATGTGGTAGAAAATTGGGGAAGAGGTGTTCTCTGATAGAGGTGGTAGGAAATTTTTAAAAGGAGGAAATGGGGATCCCTGGGTGGCGCAGCGGTTTAGCTCCTGCCTTTGGGCCAGGGCGTGATCCTGGAGACCCGGGATCGAATCCCATGTCAGGCTCCCTGCATGGAGCCTGCTTCTCCCTCTGCCTGTGTCTCTGCCTCTCTCTCTCTCTCTCTCTCTCTCTCTCTCTCTCTATCATGAATAAATAAATAAAATCTTTAAAAAAAAAAATAAAATAAAAATAAATAAATAAAAGGAGGAAATGGGGAGAGGAGAGGATACCAAATTGTTCATGTCCATGTTGACTGTGTAATGAATTTTGGTTGCTGTCTGTTTGGTTGGTTGCCTATTTTAACTGACTAAATGGGAAGCAATTGGAAGTCTTCAAAAAGGACAGGATGATCACATTTTTCTTCATGAAGACTACTCTGGCTGGACCAATGCAACAGAATAAAGACTGCAGGAAGCTGGGAATCACTTGGAAATCACATATTGATATTCAAGGAAGAGATGACAGAAGCTAATCTCTGGCGATGTTAGTAGAGATGAAATTAAGCAGAGAAATTCAAAAGGCATTAAAGTCAACAGGAAATAATAATTTACCAGATTTGGGGGCTGAAGTAAAAAAAGAGAAGCAATCAAGAAAGACTTTTAGTTTATTTTATTTGTTTTTTATTTCTTAAAGTTCTTTTGCCTTGGACAACTGCCTGAGTTGTGCGGCATTTGCTATGACTGGAACTTCAGAGGGATGGCAGGGTAGAAAACATGGTGAGTTCAACTTGCGATACTGAGTGTTTAGTACCTGGGAAACATTTATATGACTTATGGCATATGCAGTAGGGTATGAGGATGAGCCATCAGTCTATCAAGAATAATTGAGAGAACTGGAATTGGAATGGATAAGATTACCCAAGCTGCATATTTGAAGTGAATGAAATAGAACCCAGAACTGAATTCAGAGTAGAGCAAATTCTGGAAAATTTTTTTTTAAAAAGTTAGGAAGGTGTGGCTAAGTAGGTAGGAGGATATATGTTGAGTTTTGAATCAGAGTGAAAAGAGAAAGTTTAATGAAGAAAAGAATGGTCAAATGCAACATATATTCTTGAGAAAAAAATTATGATAAAACCTAAAATATGTTCCTTAGATTTACTGTCATTGCCAATTATGGTAACAGCAGTTAGGAGAGAGGCAGAAGCCATGCTGCAGATGGTTGAGAAATCGACAAAGAAAATGAAGTGGAATAACAAATTTAGAAAATGCTTTTCATATGTTTAACTATGAAGGAGAAAAGAGAGATAAATGAGCAGCTAGAGAGAAACATTAGAAGGAAGTTATGACCAGGAAAGCACATAAATGAGGCTTCTAGAGAACTCCCAATATTCTGTTGCTTAACCAGTGGATAGTCATGGTTTGTATTTCAAAAAATTAAGCTGAACTTTATAATTTGTGTGCTTTTTGTTTGTTTATAATGTTTGCCAATTTAAAATATATACAAATATATGTTTAAGACCAAAAAAGAAACATAAAGAGTAAACCTAAAAACATCTGTAAAATGTGTGTGAATATATTTATATATCCCCACTGAAAGTAACTAACTGCTTTTTAAATCGTCTGTATTTGGAAGACATATCATGTTTTTCGAGAGGGATATCAATAATTGTGGAGATGTAAATTCTTCCAAATTGATTTATAGATTAAAAGCAATTCCAGTCAAAATACAGAGTTTTAATGGGATAAAACAAACTAATTCCAAAATTCATATCATTAAAAAGGCCCAGAGACAACAAAAACATGCCTGAAAAATAATAAGATAACTTGTCATATATCAAAGAGTTACTATAATGTATCATAAATATAACAGATACAAAATATCAAGATAAAGAATATGAGTGAATAGAGAGATAACAGAAATGAATCCACAATATATAAATGACTTCTAACTGAGCTGATATTGCAGGTTGGTGGCAAAGGCTGGGCTCTTCAACAGAGCTTCTGGGAGAGTTGCTATTCATCTGGAGGGAAAAAAAAGGAAAAAAAAAAAAAAAAAACAAGGAAAAATAGGGTTCTTCACATTATACACAAATCTGAAATTCCAGATATATTAAGTACTTCCTTTTTATAAAACAAAAATCTACAAACCTTTAAGTTGACAATTAGCAAGCTTGGGGTAGGAACAAATCATTAACAAGATATAAAAGATACAATCATAAAGAAAATGATAAATTTGGCTGCTTTAAAATCAAGAATGTCTGTTCCTGAAAATACATCATGAAGAGAATAAACAAACTAGCTGTAACTTGTAAGATGATATATGCAGCATCTGTAAACAGGGATTAGTACTTAGGATGTGTAACAGTTCTTATTAATAAAAAAAAAAAAAAAAGACAACCTAAAGTAAAAATTGCAAAGGCATAAACAGGCATTTTGCAAAACAAGAAACAAATGCATCATGAAAATGTGTTCATCCTCATTTGTAATCAGGAAATATAATTTAAATCTACATGGAGGTAAAATTTTATGCAAAAATTTAAAAGTGAGTCAATGTTCATTTGTGCCAGAATGTGGGACAAGAGGACTTGTCCACTTAGCCACTGCTGGTGCATATGTAAATTGGAACAAACACTTTGGAAAATATTTGGCATTTAAAGTTGAACATACGCACATGCTACAGCCCTGTAATTCTACTCCTAGGAGAAAATCTTACATCTACATACTGGGAGACTTGTATAAGAACATGCAAAGCAGCATTGTTCCTATAAACAAACCACAAATGTTTATCAAAACAAATGTTCAACAAAATGTGTTAAGCTATTGTTGCTACATTGTTATGTGTGCTATGTGGAGTGGAGAAATAAAGTGTGGTGCATTCATATATTGAAATTCCCTACGCAATGAAAATGAGTGATATAGTACTATACATAGCAACAAAAGTGAATCTCGAATAATGTTGAGCAAAAGATGTAAGGTATAAAAAACCTACATCATACATTATGATTCCACTTTCATAGAGTTTAATAACAGTAAGGTAAACATACTATTAGGTTATATACATGTAGTTGGACACAGAATACAGACAGGGAAAAGATTGTGATCTGGGAGGGTTTACATGGGCATGTTTTATTTCTTAACCTGGATGATGGATACATGGCTGTTTCTTTTATTTTCATAATTTTATTGTACATATGAATTTATATACTCCTTTGTATAAAGTATTTTCTAAATGTTTCTAAGGAAAATATCCTATGCATTAAAAGATATAGAATCTTTGATGAGAAAAAAATTTTAACTAATAGACATTTTGAGATTGATTTTTTGTTGTTGTTTTTAAATCCCTTAACATAAAATAGGGAAATAGTAAATAGCTAGGAAAAAAGTAAAATAGTCTAACAAAAGACTCTAAATGGAGTAAAGTAGAAGGAGGATACAGGGAACTAAAAAATATTGAACACAGTATAAACAAAAATTTGCACAATGTTTTCTGCATGCCACTTTATTTATGTCACCTCCAGAAATATAAAGAATTAAAGATTCAAAAACCACAGAAAAAATAAAATCACTATTTTTCTAGAAAAAGCAGAGGGAAATTATTAGCTTCACTTTGTACGTATTCATGAGGGAAAAAAGTTTACTGTTTGTTTTCATAAGTCATGTTTCATCAGTGTGAAAATTATAGGAAAAAAAGAATATTTCAACATGAATATACTTAAAAATTTCATCATCTTTGTAGCTAATGTCATGTAACAAACACATGCAAAGAGATTTGCCACACTAAAAGAATATTTATTTATATGGCTGTGTACAATTATTAACCTGCAAAAGAGTCCAAATCCTAGAAGGTGTAAGATTATACTTAGGTGGTATTATGTATTTTCTTCACAGGAGGTAGCTGGTTACTTGAAGGAACTAGGAATGAGTTTTCCTACTTTGAACCTAGTCCAAGTGGTGAATGAGTCATGACCAAATATTTTCACAACCTACTAGACATTCAGTGATCTTTGAGACACGAGCTGATGGTCTTCCATCATTCTTTGGTGGGCAGGTGTCACCACCACTAATTAGGCTTTTGCTTAAAATCTGCCCAGGGGAGGAAAGGGCAGAAATCAAGGAGGTCTTTTGACTGAACAGCCCATTCATGGCCCGTGGTGGTCCTAGCCAGGTTGGCACAGAGGCTCCTAGCCAAGGCTGGCTGGTAAATGTAGTATGTCCGATGTAATAAAGAAGGGGTATTACATTATAGAACTGTCAGTCTGGCTCCTTTACAGCATTCAGTTGGCACTGCCAATTTTTAAAAATGTAGGTTAAGGGCACCTGGGTAGCTCAGCCATTGAACGACTGCCTTTGGCTCAGGTCATGAACCCCGGATCCTGGGATCAAGTCCCACATTAGAGTCCTCGCAGGGAGTCTGCTTCTCCTTCTGCCTATGTCTCTGCCTCTCTCTGTGTGTCTTCATGAATAAATATATAAAATCTTTTTTAAAAATGTAGGTGTATTGCTGAATAAGCCTTTATCTGAATCAGCCATTTTTTAAAAGATTTTATTGATTTATTCATGAGAGACACATACAGAAAGAGAGAGAGAGGCAGAGACACAGGCAGAGGGAGAAGCAGACTGCATGTAGAGAGCCCGACATGGGACTAGATCCCTGGACCCCAGGATCACACCCTGGGCTGAAGGCAGCACAAACCACTGAGCCACCTGGGCGTCCCTGAATCAGCCATTTTGAAAATCTCAGTCCCAGACACTTTATATCTGACATCTCATACAACTCACTGTGGTACATTCTAGTAAAAATCTATCAGCCACAGATCAGAAGAATCTTAGAATAGTAGATAAGCAGGTAAATGTGCTTCATAAGCATCAAGGTTATACTATAGATGTAGTCTTTAAAAACTGGCCAGAAAACAACATTCCCAAATAATGATACTTTCCTCCTTATACAGAATTTTACAATTTATCAAATGAGTTCACATATCACAAGAGATGAAAAAATTTATTTTTAGAGGTAAAAATTTTGTCCAAGCTCAGAGAGGTAATATTGAATCAGGACATATTCTGAGTAGAAGTTAAACTTCCCTGTTGGATCCACTATTATATGGATGCCTAGAACCAAAAACAAGAAGAGTGATAGTGGCTGCCATTTTTAGTGAGCACCTACTAAGTGTGAGGCATCGTGTTATGCAGTTTATACTTCTGTGTCTAAATTTAAAATACTGAATTGTATTTAAATGTATAGTAAGACCTGTCTATGCTGAATCCTTTTATCATAATAAAAAAAACTTTTTTATCAGTTTTACAAGTTTCAATGTCCACGTTTTGTTCTCCTTAACTGGAGCATGCTTGTACTGACTATATAGAGAGAGCAAACTGCACTGATTTTATATATATGTAAAATATATATAATTATATGTTTGTTATATATCCCTATATATGTTATACTATAATGTTATATTGTTTATTTTATATTTATATAATTTATAATTATTATATAGATATAAGCATATGTATGAAATTGGCCACAAGGATGAGGACTGATCATGTCACTAAATTGTAAAAAAAATTCCTGAAAGATCAATATTTAAAACTAAAATTTTTCTTGCTCATTGTTTTATTTTATTCTTTATCCTTAGTATCAGGAAAAAAACATTGTTTACTGCAAAAGTGGAAAGTAGTAAAGTCCTCTCTAAATTAAAAGTGTTATCTACATAGCTGCTGATAACATTATTTATGAAAACCATCACAGTTACCCTAAAAGGTTCAATTTAACAGATATTTATTGACAATATTCTGTGTTATGAAAGCAGGACATATGCAAAAGTAAGATCAGAAAATATTATCCTTAAGAACTTTACAGTCTAGAAAGAAGAATAAGAAACACAAGTAGAAGATAATGAATATTGGGCAGCCCTGGTGGCGCAGCGGTTTGGTGCCTGCCTTTGGCCCAAGGTGTGATCCTGGGGTCCTGGGATCAAGTCCCACGTCAGGCTTCCTGCATGGAGCCTGCTTCTTTCTCTGCCTCTCTCTCCCTCTCTCTCAATCTGAATAAATAAATAAATCTTAAAAACAAAAAAAGAAGATAATGAATATTGAGCAGAATCAAATATTCAATGTCTTTAAGTTCTTCTAATAGACAAGAATATACTTTAACATAAAATATGTTAAAATTAACATTTCGACAATAGTAATCTTCTAAATCATCTGATTGTCCTGAGAGTGGGTTGAAATAGCATTATTTGGTCATAAAACTGACACCTAGGAATAAAGAAGGATGAGGGACAGGTGGTGTCTCTTCATTCTCACTGATTTATTTCAGTGCAATTAACTGCATTTGTCTACATAACCAGCAGAAAACATTTCATTCCGATATTTTTCATTAAATACAAAAGCCTTCAATTATACACTGAGAGGCAAAGGTAATAAACTAAAAATCTCTGCTTCAAGTACAATATCTAAGAAGGAGAATTTCAAAATCATTAGCCCACTTAAATATTCTTCCTTTCCCATCCCAACCTCCCTCCCTCCTCCTGACAACTCATACGTACCCACAAACACATACACACAACCTGAACCAGTCGTTCTGATATACAAAATCCTGATTGTACATCTAATACTTTAAAGTCCACTTTTACTCTAACCTGAACCAAACGTTGTTACTGATAAACAGAATATAATTTGTGGCAACTTAGTATGAATCCTTTAACATGGTCCCATATGTTAGAGATGCAGAAAAAATAATATGACACAGATTTCTGAATCTCCTTTTAGTTCAGAAATCTTATCATGCAATAATTAAATACATACTAAAAATCCAAATAAAGAGACCATTTGCTGTATAGATCTATAAACTGGATATTGGTGTTACACATGCCAAAACACAAAAAGATTAGCTCTCAGCTCCATTCCTGCTGAGGAAGTTCCCTGAAGGATGAAAGACTCTGGAACAAAGTGAGATGCTTTAGCTGATCAAGCCCTATTTGGTCACTTTCATCTTTGCGATGCATGGAAAAGGAGCCCCTTTCCTGCCAGCTCTTGGCACTGTGACCAAGGAGAGAAATAAAGGGAGGCAAGGCAAGGCCAGTACAAAAGGGGAAGTGGTTAAAGGCAGCAGCCCATTCCAAAGAAACAAAGGTGCTGGCAGGAGATGTTAACAAGGAAGATGCTTGTGCCTCCATGGTAAATAGAATGGCAATGGCCTAATAATAAACCTGAAAGACACAAGTGAGGATGGCTGCATGCAAAGTGGGGGAAAACCTTCCAATTACTGCTTTAGACAGCCCTATTAATCCTTAGGAGCACTCCCTACAAAAAGTCTATTCAATTTTTCCTCAATGTGTTCTGTCTAATGGGAGCGGTATTATGTCTGACACTGAGGGTAATTACCTCATGAGAATTTCACATACAGAGAAGTAAAGTCTTTAATTTTCTGCAGGTGTCTTGGACACATTCTGCATAATTCTTTGCCCCAAAATGAGGTGCACATTCCTCTTCTGCAGAGCTGCTTTCAGATTGGGATGGTTTGCATTTGAGGACTAAGTAATAGTCATTTATCTCAGCCATTAGGGAAAGCAGCACATGGTATATTCTCCCTTCATCACATTACAAATGTCATTAATATCTTCAGCAAAGCTTAAACATGCATGCATCTTTATACATAGTATTTATGTATGTATTATGTATGTGTGTATATAGACACACACACACATAAACCTTACGAAAATACTCCACTGGGTCACAACCATTACCAGCAGATAAGTAGTTAGGAACCTTGCTCTACACATTAGTTATGAGAGTTCCAACAGACTATAACCCTGCAGGGAGGCACTTAACTGTTTACTCCTGCCAGTTCATGAAACTGGGGAACAACTGAAATCATAGAAAGGCTAAATGGAAAGGACAGTATTTAAGGCCACTTTGTTTCCTGAAATAATTACATATGTAACATGTCTTGTTGATTTATTCTAAAGACTCTTCTCTTCAAACATAAATGGATTACATTTTGCTGAACTACACAGAGCAGTTTTATTATTTTAGCATCACCTGACAGCAAAGATATAACAGAGGGAAGGTTTAATATAACAGCTTAGTAAAATATGCACCAGGGAGAGAAAGACCTTTAAAAAAATTACTTCTCAACAATGGAGTGGTCGAGTATACAGAAATAGGTTGTAACACAGCAAACTTCACTCAACAGAAAAATGATTAAACATCTCTTGGAGTTGTTAATTTACTAATGAAACATTCTTATAGAGTGTAAGAATAGAGTTAATTTTATTCTTTTCTACTATGTGTAAATTACATGAACAAGACCATGACATTTAGCATAATATATGTTCCTCATAATCTAGTGTTTTCTTAAAAATCCACATAATTAATCAGGGGAAAAATGGCACAGAAGTCATCACAATATGTCATAGAAACCGACATGACCAGATCTTTTATTTCTAAATTGTTCCCACCTCTAAAATGCAATGATTTTATATTTCAGAATCTATGCCTGCAGGGGGCATTCAGATTGTTGCCCCAAAATACCCCTAATCCCAGCACTATCTGCTGTAGATGGGCTCACAAATAAATCAAACTGCTCACATTTTATCCGGGTGTTAAACACTGTGGAACATTCTCATTGTGTTCAGGTCCCAAAAAACCTGACCCAGTCTAATGAGAACCTTTTTATGAATGTTTAATTTAGGTAAAAATTAACATCTCCCGGAGAACACGTTATCTTTAATTTTCATTGTGATAGGATGTAAGACTTCAATAAATTATCCATAGGAAGAGCTATCTTCTTTTCAAAAGCCCAAGGCATCCTTTCAGAGAGAAGACTAAGGATGTACTTATGTTCTTCTTCTCTAAATCTGAAAACCCCAGGACATACAGCTATCAGTGCCTCTGGTAAGTATAAGGAAATGCTGTCCTTGGCTTCCATTATTTCTTAATCTACCCAGGCAGGACAAGACATACATCAAGGCATTAAGTCTTAAATTTATCAGCATCTCTTAAAACTTCCTCAATACTCTCTGGAGGTTGAACAGCCTGTGAAAACTGACCTAAAAACTTCCATAACTAAACAGATACACAATACATACTCTGTAATTCAATAAATAGTATAGACTTGCTAATGCCCAGTTACCCGACATGTTCAGGGTTAATCACTACGGTTGCTCTAATTTCTTAATGCAAATGTCTACAGGCAAAGGTGAAGAAGCTTCCAGTTACTGACTTACCTCTCTACTTAGAAGATAGTACCAATACACTATGTTTCTCTTTCATATGAAAGCTGAAAGAAAAGCTTAGTTATCAGCTTATTTATATAACAGGATGCTTTTTGAAATCTTTATGTACAAGTTCCAAATTTCTCTCTATGAACTTGTTACCATGGCTATCAAACACTGCACTGTCATATAATTCTCCTGTATCTTTTTAAGAAGACACTGCCTCATAAATTAGATCAAGTTAGTAAACACTAAGACTAGTTGAACTTAAATCTCAAAAATAATTCTGCATAAAATATTCAAAGTAGGATAATTTTCACTAAATAGCCTAATGTTCACTGCTTTTTCATAAAGGTTTTTCACATATTCAAACTCTTGGCAATTCAGAACAGATTCAGGAAAGAACATTACCTCTTACTCAAGAATTAGTTCCAAACTAATACAGATGATGGAACAAGAAGGCATACATGGGAAATAAAATGTGAAACAGATGGCAGGAAGCCCTATGTAAGGAATTATACATGCATAGATGATGTGACCAAAGAAATTCTGTTACAAACACTGGGTCTATTCAAAAGATGGTCAAGAAGAAACATGAAGTGAAATAGTCTAACCAATAAGTGGTCATCAGTAGGCAAAAAATATATTTAAAGTTTACTTTTTGTGATGTAATTTATATAAGGTATTCTGGTCTCTAGCAAAAAATGAAAACAGAATGTGCATTATTCATCCTCATTTGCATGCAATAATTCTCATAAAAATGAACTGAGTGGGACATGTGTTCAAAGGCTGTGTGGACTTCTATATGTTACAAGAAAAAGCATTATAGCAGAGTAGTACTATTCATGGCTTTATACAATTGTATGAAAAGATGAATGTTGGTTCAGAATGTGTGTGCTAAGTATAAAGAAGAATGTATTTATTAGCACCCAGACTACTTTTCAGTCTCTGAACTGATTTATTTTAGGTGTCTCTGACATGTAATGCATCCTGAAGATTTTAATTTTGAAAATTAAAACAATGACATGGATTAGTACCCCAAAATTGAAATTATGAAATTTCAACATCTTACAAAATCATATTTAAGGGGTAATAGAGATGGATTTATGTAACACATTCTAGATATTTCTAATTCTCATTCTATTCAATGTAGCACAATGATGACTTTCACAAAATATATGGGGACTGTCAGCTTTAGTCACACTTAAAAAATATTAAGACAAAATAACTCCTTCCTAGCCTTTTTAAAAATTGATTTTGTGTTAAAAACTATATGAAGATGAAAGTGCCAGAGAATCATTATTTTATTGACCACTTACTAGGTGCTAGCCACTATTCTATTGGCTTCACATATAGTAGTAGCTCTTTTATTTTTTTATAGTAGGTCCTTTAATCCTTAGAAACCTCTAGAATCATTTACTGTTACATATCCCTACTTTATAGATAAGGAGATTAAGAAAGCTTTCCATAGAGTCAAGCTGCAGAGCTGAAATCCAAACCTAGCTCCAAAATTCATTCACAGAACTATTATACTGTCTTTTCTGTAGCTAACACAATGATAAATATTCTACTTTAATTCCCAACAAATGTAGCAAGATGTTGCTGGTCATCAGTAAAGGATCTATGTTTATAGTTCCTATTTAAACAATCTGTCTTGAATTAGCTTATTCACCTGTTATTCTCCATCATCTAAAACTAAAGAACATTTCTTTTAAAAACATTTCCCTTACTAGACCTAAATGAATAAAATGCCCTGATTACCCACTAAACTATTCTCTGTAAATTTATACCCACAATTGAGTAATTAAATAAATCAATGAATGAATATGTTTATATGTGTATGTGTATGTGTGTGTGTAGGTGTGTTTATGTGTGGTAATGTTTATCCCTCCAACTGGAATCAATAACAATGGCTTTGAGACTTACATAATCTAACACTAATTCCGTTACACAGCTATGCCACAAATAGATGATATTTTATTTGTTTACTTATTTACTTATTTTTAAGTAATCCCTATGTCTAACACAGGGCTCAGATTTATGACTCTGAGACCAACTGAGCCAACCAGGTACCCCTATAACATTTTATAGTAATTTTGCAAAGCATCCTATTGTCAGAAACTATATTTAACTCTCTGACATTCAATTCAAAGTTTTATTTTATACACAGTTTTAAAATTTTAAAACCTGTATATATTACTTAAAATATTAAATTGAAAGGAAGAAATTTTAAAATAAAAACTTCCAAGTGTTATAAAGGCCAGTATTTTCCAAAATTCTACACAATTTTTCCCATTATGCCTATACTCATCTGTATAGTCTATTCATATAAATGTTAATCACATCTAAAAAAAATACCTTCACAGCAATGCCTTGATTAGTGTTTAACTGAACAACTGGATCCTATAACCTGATCAAGTGGACACATAAAACTAACCATCATAGGGGCTCACATGTAAATTTCCAATTTGGGGAACTTTGAACATCACAGAAAACCAATATTAGTGAAACTGGTTTTGTTATTCTAAATCTTAAGTAAATCTTAAAATTTCAATGATTCTGTAAATCTGAGCATATCAAATCTTAATTATACAAAAATTCCTTCCATATAATAATCACAATCCTACTGAGGAACAACACTACTAATGCAAATGAAAGACGTTTGGAGCTTGAAATGCAATCCGTAGACCACACAAAATACTGCAGTGTCCTATACCATATGCCATTTCAGCAATTGGAAAGAGAGTCTTGGCCTGACATCATACTGTTGTTATGGCTTCCTTCCAAAAGACCAAGGGACAGGGAAAATTGGGAGTCACTACTGTACCCAGAAGCAACATATTAATGTCAAGTATAAATCTGATAGTACTGCATACATTACATCAGTCATCACATTCACACCTAATTTCATGACAAAATTAAGACTGGAAACTCCTAGCATTCTGGCATGTAGTTTCAGGGCACCGTCAAAACCTCATGTCACCTGAGGCACTCCAGGCAAAATTCCAGACTGCCTAAAGCACCACCTAATTTGCCTATGCAGCTGCATATTTTTGCTGCAGAGATAAACCGTGCAGCAGTGATACTTTCTTGCATTCGCATGTTACCAGAGTAGTGGCTTCAAAGGGCTTGTTTTTCCATCCTTCACACAAATTCTGAAATCATCAGTTCTGTATTTGCTTTCTGAGGGAGAAGTTGACCTTGGCTTGTATTTAATTTATGTGTTCTGCTCATAGCGATTAAGGCTGATTTGTAGTACATACTTTCCTAAAAATACTTTCCCTAGCATATCCATTCAAAATATTACCACAAAAATATTTGACAATTGTAATATAATACTGATTATTGTCTCTCTGTTGTTTAGTGGATTAAAGGCAAAATATTTATGATCAACTCTTTCAATAGAATAAACAATCTCAGATGTAATAACTACCCTTTAAATATTCTACTGTTTGGCTTTTCAGCTTGTATGCATAATCAGTCAGCCATGCCATCATTCAACAGAAATTAATGGCCATTACTTTGTTCTAGATATGGGCACACAAGATATTCATGGAAAAATGGGTCACAGCCTCTCAAGAAGCTTACAGCCTTCTAATGGAGAAAAAGAAGTAAAAAATAAAATACAGCACAGTAAGGGCAAATGTTGAGCCACTGGAGTCTGAGAAACAGAATTTCTTAGTATGACCCAGGCTCAGACTTAACATGAAGTGGAATAAAGATATCTATGAAGCAGTATAAGGATTAAGAGACATTACTGAAAGCTCAATTCTAAAGCATGATTCTGTAATGATAGAAATTTATATAATAAATATAGACTGTTCTTGTTTAATCTTACCATATCATGTCATTCTGATTATAACCATTCTGATTGTAATAAATGATGTAACTGGGACTCAGAGGCATTTATCCAGTCAATTTTGTTGAGCACTATAGTAGACAGAATAATTGCTCCCCAAAGATATCCATATCCTAATCCCTAGAACTTGTGAATGTGTCACCTTACACAGCAAAAGGGAATTTGTAGATGTGATTAAGTTAAAGATCTTGACAGGGGAGATTATCCTGGATTATCCTGGTAAACCCAATAAAAGGGAGGCAGGAAAGTCAGACTCAGAGGAGATATGACAATAGAATAGTTTGGAGGAAGGGGCCCTGAGGTGAGGAATGTGGGCAACCTCTAGAAGCTGGAAGAGCAAGGAAATGGATTCTCCCCTGGAACTTCCAGAAGAAACACAGAACTCAGGGACTTGACCTCCTGACTGTAAGATAATAAATGTGCATTATTTTAAACTACTAATGTGCCCGGCATTATTTTAAGTGCTTAGCATGAATGAAATCATTGCAGACTCACTTACCATGAATGAGGTACTGCTAAGAAATTTGTATTATATTTAATCATCACAGCAATACTTACAATGTAGGCATTAACTTTATTGCCATTTTGAAAGCCAGGGCACGAAGAGTTAAAGTAATCTGCCTAAGGTCCAACAGCTAGTCACTAACAAGCCTGGAGCCTGAACCCAAGCAATCCAGGCTACCTCTTGAAATGGGTTTTTTTTCCACGTTCACACACTTAGTAAATATCTATGCTGTATTTCCCAAAGAAAGCAGAACCTGAGAGGAAGGTTTGTGGGCAAGTAATTTATTTTAGGAATAGACCCTAAGAGACAGGAATAGAAAACATCATAGTAGTGAGGGAGAGAAGCTGAAAGCGAGTTCAAGGATGCCTTATAAAGATCATTTCAATGATAACAACAGGGGTTTCATCCCACTGATACCTTTGAGGAGTGTAAATAATGCATCTCAGAATTGAATACTCAAGGGACAGCAGAACCAAATATTTATTCACTGGCTCACATTCCCCATTGACCAAAGGTTCCCTACTTAGTTTTAGCTTCTCACATTTTGAGGGCTGCACACCAACCAGAGTAGTTGTGTGGGCTTCCTTATCTCCCACATGGAAGCATCTGAGAAGGTGCGTAGTGACAGGTACTCAATGCAAGTGAGGTGAGGTTCAGTCACGTTACTCCTGCCCCAGCTAGTTGCTATAGCAACGAATTGAGGGGGGGTACACCGAATGTAGGCTGAAAGGAGGTAACTTTGAGCCAAATAGGAATCCGACACAGTCTTTTGATTCCTAATTCCAGATTCTTCCTATTGTATCATTGTGCATCTCAAGTAATCACTATTTTTTGCATTGATATGACCTGATGTTTTGAAAGATTAGGTGTCAGTGAGAAGATCTGAGCAATAAAATGTATTCTTATAATATATTCCATGAAAAGTGGGTTACATTGTTTTATACGGATTATTTCTGCCTCACTAAATGGATGTTAAATTCCTACAAACAGATGTAATAATAAATACCACTTTTGTTTTTTCTACAATACCCAGTTCAGCACTATACTCAAAATAGGAACTCAAAAAATATGTACTAATTAATGTTTATTTGAATTTCAACTTCTCAGATAATTGTATTAATAATTATGGCTAATAATTTAAGTAGTCCAGCTAAGGATTTTTATAAAATACTTTCTTCATATTCTCATGATCCTGTCAAACCTGCTGCCATTCTTCTAATTTTAGTAGTTTAACTTTTTCACCCAGAGTACATCATTTGCTTTCCATCACTGGACAGCAGAATCACCAAGCCTGAAAACTCAGAAAAATGTTTCTTTCCAGATGGACTACAATAAAAATTTAACAAAATAAAGCTTCAATAAATTCCCAAGTGTAATTAATTCTATTTTTATAAATTTGTCACTTTTATAAAGAACACTTCTCAATTAAAATGTATGGGGATCCCTGGGTGGCTTAGTGGTTTGGTGCGTGCCTTTGGCCCAGGGCGCGATCCTGGACACCTGGGATCAAGTTCCGCGTCAGGCTTCCAGCATGGAGCCTGCTTCTCCCTCTGCCTGTGTCTCTGTCTCTCTCTCTCTCTGCCTCTCTCTCATGAATAAATAAATAAAATCTTTTTAAAAAAATGTACTCTACAGCAGGCCATTTCAACTATAGCAGCATTAAAATGTAAGGATTATCAGTTATTGAGTCCAATTAAATAGCTGTAATCAAAACTAATAACTTGTTATATATTATTATTTAATATAACTGGCCAGTAAGTGAAAGACAGCCAAGCGTTTTGTATGTTAGCATCACAGGGATATTTCTTAGGATACAGTACTCTCTCTTTTTTTTAAGTACTCTATATTTACCTTACTTTCAAGACAAAAATATTCCCATGAAGAAACAGCCATACTAACATAATTAGAGAAATACAGAAAGTAAACTTAGCTATAAATAATCAAATTTGCTTGAGAGTTTTCAATCTCTTCTGGTTATTACACCTATCAGAACAGTGTTTGGTTTGGGACAAAATAAAACAAAAAAGTCCCACTGAGAATCACTGTTATTTGGGACCACGAAAAGTTATATGAAATATTATACCAAAAACTTTTATCATTTGGAATATAGTAATCTGCATAATTGGCTAGTTACTTTGAAAGCTTATTCTTGAGTATAATTTAATTTAATGGATTGTTACATATTATTTTCTATACATATACATCACTCATAAGTTATTTCTGTATATTCATCATTTTTTAAAGTTATTCAAATAAAATAAAATTATCTTTAATTTTATCTACATGTAATAGAACTATGTTCTAGAATGCAACTATATAAAAGTTTTAAAAACTAAGGTTCATTAAATTTTCTTTAAGTAATTAACACTTGTTAAGGATAAGCCACACACTTCGGATTTTGGAGACTCTAGGATTTTGTGAGGCTCATTAATCATGATCAAGTACACCTTGAAAAAAATCTTATGCCAATGAAAAGAACTATTCAACTATGGTAATAAATCATCAATCACAAGGAAATGTGGGGCCTCAGTTTTTATAGTTTCATCGGAAAGACCTGCACACCATAAACACATATACTTGGTATTTGCTGTTACTGCTGTTAAAATATGGGGAAAGGAAAAAATCCTATCTTGCAAGTAAAAAGATTAATTCAAGATTCCAAAGTTTGAGAATCATGGACTCATAGTTTCTTGAAAACAGGCATGTATCTTTAAGGAAAGCTCTTTGGAGGCTTGATGCAATTATTCAAAAGGCAGAGAACAGAAATCTTAAACCAATTTTTCAAAGTTAAAAACAGTTTTTGAAGAACAGTATTTTTTTTAAATAAACAAATATTTTCTCATATTTCATTAGGAAAAAAGTGGCTATCACACTGCAATTGTAAGTCGCAATTTTACATAAAAACATTTTTCATTCATAATGATGTTATGTTTCTCCACTCACCTGTTAGGATCTCACATTTTTCCTATTCCTACAGTGAGATTTCAGTGAATGGCCTCTAATTTCTGAACACATCAATGAGCATGTACTAGACAGTAGGGCTCAGTATAGCTTCTAGAATGCTGAGAACACCAGGGAAAATGTGTGAAACATAACATATAGAAACTTACCTTACCTCAGCCCACTTCTGGCTAGATGAAATTGTTTCTACCACATATGTGCCACATAAACCAATTGTCTAACAGTTCTAAAAGGTAAGCAAGTAATATCAAGAGTAATATTAGATGCTGAAGAACCTAAAGTCTGCCTCACTAGGAAAGTAGAACTATGGAGAAGATCGGAACCCAAAGAAATGCAAAACAGAAACTTTCATATAATAGATTTAGCCAACATCTCATCCAATAACTAAAATATATAAAGTATCCATATGTCAAGGTATGGTGTCTGGAATTCTTGTGGAATAATTTCCAATAAATTAACTCTGTTCACTTACACTAAATAATCTCAAACCAGATTATGATAATCAACCAGGTTTAGGGGGAAGAAGACTTTTATTCTCATTAACCTATTAACATGTACTCTTTTTCTTGACTCTACTGGAGTTTTTCATTGTTTTTTGAGCTTTCTATTATCATTATATGTGTCCTCTGCTGAGTGGTATGCTAAAATTCCAGAAGGAGAAAAAAATAGGAAAAAAGGAAGAAACTGGAAAAAAAGCCAAGCACAGGAGGTAAACTCTGCTTCAATGCAGATTTATAATTTCAACTAATAAAGTTATAAATCAAATGAAATATATGAAAAATACTTGCTAACATTCAGACAATGTAAAACACTCCAGTGATATCATCAGTGACAAACTGATTATGAAGGTTATGAAATCAGAGGATTGAAGATTAGATACTGGAAAAAAAAAAAAAGTTGTTATATCCTGAGAAAGTTTATACATGAAACTTGATAGAGGTTTTCCTCTTTTTAATAGCAACCTTAAACATTGTCAAAAGGTTACCAACAATGATTTGTAAAGATGAAAGTTTTTCTAAACTGTCAGTAATAGGGCCTGGGTGGCTCAGTCAGTTAAGTGTCTGCCTTTTGCTCAGGTCATGATCCCAGAACCCTGGGATCAAGCCTCATGTTGAGTTCCCTGCTCAGTGGTGGGGAGTCTGTTTCTCCCTCTCCCTCTGCCCCTTACCACTCCCTCTATCTCTTCCCCCTCCCTCATGCTCTCGCTCTTTCTCCCTCTACTCTCTCTCTTAAATAAATAAATAAAATACATTTTAAAAAATAAACTATCAATAATATATACGTAATCAGCCATGCTAGAGGAATGATCAAATTACCCTTTTATTTTCCTCTGTGAAAACACTACCAAAAAAACCACAAAATTGTTTTCATTTGAAAAAGTAATCAAAGTGTATGCAAGCATAAAATGTAAGAAAATAGTATTATCGAGGTATGACAGACAATAAAAATATAATATTTCTTAATTTAGTTATTATTGTACTATTTATAAGTTTTAAGTTAGCAATTTTTTGTAATTTTTTAAATTGTAAGTAAATAATCACTTTACACCTAATTCTTTATTGGTAATTTGGGATTCTTTTCCTTAGAATTCTCTAGCTTATACGCACTTTAGGCTGCACATTCCTATTCCTGGAGCCATTCCTATTTTGAAATTGAACATCAATCAGCAAATTGAAAGGAATAGAAAATAACACAGACACCAGGAAGAAACAGCCAGCAAAGGAGGCTAGAGTAAGCAGACAGCCAATAACTGATGCTTAGAATTCTAGAAAGCTGCATGGGTCTCAGAAACTAGGATACCTTTCCTGGTTCTCAGAGTGGCCTTTAACCTGACAAAAAAAATGTAGATTTCTGTTGTGTAAAGGTGCCAAGGTCACCCAAGGGAAAAGATAATCCCATTTTTAGGGCAGTAAGATTACTTCCAAACCCCACCAGATGGCTTGAGAGGAGACTCTTAGGACTGTAGAAGCCCTCTTCTTATCATAGGATTAGGAACAGCAGTTTCATTTTAACTTGAAATGTCTAAGGGTACCTCCTTGACCCTTTGTTGATGTAAAGTCATAGGATTTCCTCTGATTATATCATTGATTAGTATACTATATCTTTTCAAAAAACTATATAATTTTCAGTTTCATTTTATGTTAAATAAAATTAAAAATGGAAGAATCTCACAAAATAACTTGCTTGTGGACTCTTTCTATATTTCTGACCATTTCATTTCATTTCTATATTCCAACCATTTATATTAGTGTTTTCCATATAGAATTGTCAAATTTGAACCATTTTGACCTATAAAAAGGTCATTTCATAAAGTTCACCAATAACCTACAAAAATAGTAATATTTATATACTTTGCAACTGTTTTGATTTTTAACACTTTATTTTATTTTTTTTTATTTTATTTTTTAAAACACAATCAATTTACATCCCATAGAAAAAAATTATCATTTTTTTAATGTATCTTATGTAGATTTAAATAATGTTTAACTTGGGCAGCCCCGGTGGTGCAGCGGTTTAGTGCCGCTAAACCAGGGGTGTGATCCTGGACACCCGGGATCGAGTCCCATGTCAGGCTCCCTGCATGGAGCCTGCTTCTCCCCTCTGCCTCTAAATAAGTAAGTAAATAAGTAAGTAAGTAAGTAAATAAATAAATAAATCTATCTTTAAAAAAATAAAAAATGTTTAACTAAACAAATGTGCTGCCAATTACTACAATCTCTATAACAAGTTTAGTGAAATCTATAATATGCTATTCAGACTCCCTTTCAGGACTAACGGCCTTATTCCTTCAGTTTCTGGGAGTGTTGTACAAATAGCCCTTAGGTGCCAGCCCTCCTTGGGAACTGCCTCTGCTAAAGAGAAAGCCACTTTCTGGGATAGCCCACAGCCAACAGCCAGTCAACACAGGAGGAATAAGGTCTGGCTGGGCCTACTGGCCCCCAACTTGAGAAATCTCTAAAGTGCCATTCCAGATTCACCTTTCTGTGGAAGTGAACCACAGGTTTTTTTAAGACTCTGAAGTAGCACAACTTCTTCCTCTGCTTGAAGCCTGCTTCCTTCCCTTGCCTCTACAGGTGTTAATTCAAGAGCACACTCTTAACAAATTTCCAGCAGGCCAATCTCCATCTCAGAATCTGCTCCCCAAGCACCTTAATTATGAATAAAACAACTGACTCTTTATTATAATAACTTAAAATTTATAGGAACAAAGGTACATAAGAACACCACAGAGGAGCCAGCTTGTAGGACACTTGCATATGCTCTGGACCATAATCAGTATGTTTTACAGAGAAAACGAGGAATTGGCAAGTCAGTTAAGATACCGAAGAGATCTACTGTCCTCTACTGAGCTTGGTCAGAATTGTCTCTAGCATGGTAGGAAAGGGAGTCTGGATAGCAAATGTGTTCTACTTATAATTCATCCTATGAACACAAAGGCCAAACAATGGAATCAATTAATTTGACTCCTTCAATGAATGAGTCAGATTATCCACACAGTAATCTAATTTACCACTGAAGTATGTCCATTATGTGAGTGGGAAACTCCCAAATGGCTCAAGGACAGCCTATCTCATTTTGATGTGACTCTCACCATAAACTGAGCAAAGAATGTTTTAAAAGTTATTATATCTTTAATGCTTTTATTTTCCATAGTACTTTTGTTTATAAGAACTGAAAAATACAAAGCATATATTATAGTGGAAAATCACTACAATTCAAAAAAAGTGAGGAAGTTCAAGATGTTCATATTCAAGAAGAAATGCATATAATTTTTATAAATTGTCCATTTAATTGTGTATGTACTGATTTCTATTAGTAAGAAGAAACAAGGAAAAGGAACAGTTTTGCTTTTCCACATATTTCTAGGCTTATTCCCTGTTCTATACTCTTTGAAGAGAGAACATAACAATACCATCAGAATATTTTGGCTGTCTACTTAAGCAAGAGTGAAAAAAAAATCTAAAGGCTGGAATATCACCTTATGACAGATATTGTGGAATGAGCAAATCAGTTCAGTTCAGTGAAAAAAAAAAATCTGAAGGCTAGAACATCACCTTATGACAGACATTGTGGAATGGGCAAATTGTGGAATGGGAAAATCCCACTATAGGATCAAAGTAGGAAGTCACTGTCAGCCAAACTCTCAAATTAGTCTTTTCTGTTTTTGCCAGCATGTATTTACATCTCTAGAGTGTATCTCCTCACGTGTAAGCACATCATAACCTAAAAATATATCTGAATTTCTTTTCTTCTTTAAATTAAAAATAAACTCCAGAAACCAAATAAATATCTCCATATTGTTACGTTATATCTTTGACTTTTGTGTAGACTACAGGCATGGCCATCATTTCCTAAGTTTATTAAAGTAAGGGAGTGCCTGGGTGGCTCAGTCAGTTGTGCATCCAACTCTTAGTTTTAGGTCAGGTCATGATTTCAGGATCACGAGACAGAGCCCCATGTCAGGCTCCCCAGTGAGTGTGGAGGCTGCTTGCGATTCTCACCCTCTCCCTCCATCCCTCCCCCTGCCCACTGGCACATCCATGCACACACACTTGCTCTCTAAAACAAGCAAACAAACAAAACATTAATGTAGAAGTCCTAAAGAAACCAGATAATGACCACATATATTTATTTAGATGAACAAGACAGCCTGCATAAGCAAAATAATGAGACACCTAAGGACTAGTATGCATTTTGGAAAGAAATTCCTGGAGAGTTTGGCTAATTACTACTTTAAAACAACTGCGTATATTCAGATGTCAATTGAAGATTAAACCCGTGTCTATGGCCATAATATTTGCCTCTTAACACCACAGACAATGTGTCTGCAGTGATTATGCTTTTAGCAGGGCACCAAGCATCCTGTCAAGCATTCTACAAAGGATGATTTTGAGGGAATACAGTGGCTTTTAGGCGAAAAAACTGCAGAGTAAAACATCAGAATGTTTTTTTCTTTAGGTTATTTTGTACTTGTGAATGAAAAGCCCACTGTCTTATGCCTTCCCTCTACACACACACATACACACCACACACACACACACAGGCACACACTTCATACTGATGAAATTATTACCAAACTATGATGACTGTGGTTTCTGAAAGTCAGATGTTGTCTTGACTCGTGACTAATTTAGATGACTAAAATAAATTCAGACAAACACTTTACACTATAAAATGAGAAATAAAAGCTTTATATATGTTCTGACACAGGGCTTAAGCCAAGTGTATGTGTGTAATATGCACAGATCAGGAGAGAAATTTTTCCACAGAGTAGCCTTTAATTTTCACTTTATTTCAAGACAAGAATGAGATTTTCTCATGCAGTAAATGGGGAGGAGGACATCTGAAGCAGATGGAACAGGGAATGTAATGCATAGAAATGCAAAAGAGCAACTGGACATACAGGGAACAGCACATCAGCTCCCCTAAAGGCCATAGCTCTGATCCAACAATTACATACATTCTCCTTCATCATCTGTTGTCTACAACATAGGCACGTCTGTGCTCAGCATATGCCCCTAGAAAAATCCAGGCCAGTCTTTCACCAAGACCAACCTATCATGCATAGCAGCTCAAACCTGATGCTGAACTCCCAAGACACATTCTCAGAGGGAAGTTTTAAAGATGAATCAATAAAAATAGATCAGGGGTGCCTGGGTGGCCAAGTTATTAAGCATCTGCTTAAGTTCTGGTCATGATCTCAGGGTCCTGGGACTGAGCCCCACATCAGGTTCCCCACACAGTGGGGGTCTGCTTCTCCCTCTGCCACTGCCCCAATTCATATGTACTCTCTCTCTCTCTCTCTCCCAAATAAATAAATAAAATCTTTTAAAGAAAGAAAGAAAAATATGTCAAACATTCTAGATTAATGAGAACATTTATGTATTTTTTGTTTCCTAATTGCTGTTCCCCAACATAACCCTACTTTGTCATGCTTTGATGCCTTTCTATAACCTGTTCCCTCTGGGAAATTGTTCCTTACCATGCTTCTACTAAGATAGGTGTATGGTGTGTGTGCTAGCTCAAAATGTACCTGCTGTGTAAAACCTTTCTACAGTCCTGCTCTTTAATGTTTGAACAACCTAGACATCACTTTATATGTTTATTGCAATCTGTAATATTGGTTTTCAATTTTTCCCTCATCCTGCCCCTCCTTCCTTCCTCTGCCCCAGATTATGACATCCTAAAGGACAGAATGTGTGATTTATTATTTTTCTATCTCTTGTACTTAGTATAGTACTTGACAAACAGAAGGTTCCCAGTAAATGTATGACAGATGAATAAATAATTTCTAGACTCATGGTGGTTGTGCTTGGTTTCTATAACTTAAATTTAGAAAAACAATAATACTGGCTGACATAAAACATCTCACCTTCTCCAACAAGGGTTGATTTATGAATGACTAGGCTTAATTCTCTAGTGAATAGTGAACAAAAGTCTCTGAAATTCCACAAGGAGTGTCCTTGGAATCACATTTTTGCACTGTGGACATGGATTCAAAGTATGCTCCCACCTATAATTCTTACCATCTCTCTTACCATGACAGGACAGTGTTGGAGCCTTAACTTCACCATATATTACTTTAGAAAATACATCTATAGTCTAAATGACTCTTATAACCTTCTCAAATGGCATAGAAACACATATTTGAAGAAAAAAAAAACCTCTTGTTCTTCAATTTACTTAAAGAATACCCTACACTACAATAGTAATTCATCCCCAGAACACAAGTTTGGCTTCATAAATAAATATCAGAGTGAAGAGGAATCTTTTCCTTCTCAATTAGGAAATCTTTCCCTATAACATGAAGAGAAATAAGTCCAGGGATTATTTTCTTTATATTATATATTTTCCCAACAGCTTTATATGTTCCTTCTTTTAGCTTTATAAAGCACTTATTTATATATATAATTTCATCATCACTCATCCCTTCCATAATTTAACAAATTACTAACACAGAAAGAAATGGTAATTAAAAAGAATTCTAATCAAACTACCTGACCTACTGGCTTTTATGTTTTATTAGTATCACATTCTCACTAATTTTTAAACTATTTTCTTAGAGTGAACTTCGTTATCCAACTCAAATCCATTCCTGAGTTTTGTATGGTATTAAGATATCAAATAGAAGTCTTGTCAGAAACATTCTCAGAATCTCTGGTCTCTGAGTTTGGAAGATGAGGGACATCATTCACAAGAAAGGATAATCCAATGGCAGCAAAAAAGGCAAAATATAACAGTGGTTAAGAACACAAACCCCAGATCCAGCCTGCTAAGGTCCAAATTCTGTAACTACAGGCAAGTTACATAATACTCAGTTTCGTTTTCTATAAAATTGTGTTGATAACAATAGTACTTACTCATAGGGTTATTGTGAGGATTTAACAAGATTATACTTAAAATGGTGATACTGAACACAAGAAAAGCTCTGTGAATTTGTTATTACAAATATTATTATTATACTATATCCCACACAAAAAAACAAATAAACAAATAAAACATCGGAATAGGTATCAAATCTCTGAGTTAAAAATTATTTTAACTGGGACGCCTGGGTGGCTCAGCAGTTAAGCATCTGCCTTTGGCTCAGGGTGTGATCGCGGGATCCAGGGATGGAGTCTAGCATCAGGCTCTCCATGGAGAGCCTGCTTCTCCCTCTGCCTATGTCTCTGCCTCTCTCTGTGTGTTTGTCATGAATAAATAAATAAAATCTTTAAAACTATATTTTAACTGAAACCTACAGATTAGCCATTCTGGGATCAATGACATCACTGAATAGTCAACTAATTAAAACCAAGCCATGTTTTATCTTTAAGACAAGATGCCATGAATTTTAAAGTTAGAAGAAAAATGATCATGGAGGCTGTATCTCTCATATAAATGTATCTTTTTTAGTTTCATGATTCTTAAATGGCAGCTAGCCCATCTAAGAGCTACATATTATATATTTGCTATTACACCCAAAGCTATATGGATAAAGAACAATGCAGTATAAGATATGGTCACTCTCCTCAACAAATTTTGGTGAGAAAAGTTAGCTCATAGAAAGAAATCTGTCATTAAGTTATAGACACTAATTCAAAATTCAATGGAAATTCTTAAAAAGGAATGATCAGTCTGGAGCCAGGAAAGTCTCTAAGGATGATAGAGCAGGGTTTGAGCTGAGCTTCAAAAGGTATAGAAAGTTTAAGCAAGAGTTAAGTAAGAAAGGAAGAGGAGCAGGTCTCCTAGACAGCGTGGATAACTTGGGCAATAAGTTAGCATACCCATATAGGTTCTTATGACCTAGGGATGAGTGACAAAGTTATAAATGACATTGAGGGGACTGGTGGTGTGAGTGTACACCCAGATCCTATGATTGAGGTTAGATTTTATGTTCCTCCATGTTTCCCTACCAAATGGAAATGTGTTTTCACTTTATATGAAAGGGAAAGAAATGCTTTGATAGATGACACTCTTAAAGAGATGTCAAGGCTCCAGAAAACAACCTTGAATTCCATCTAGTTCTCTTGGTATCTTGTACCCTGGTTTCTTTACTTCCTTCATGTTAAATTACTAGGAACATTTGCATGAAAAGAGGACCTTTGTTTCTCAGAGTTCATCTGCGCCAGTAGCCATTTACTCCTCACTTCATTGTCACTCATCTTCTCAGCAAAGAGACAGTGACAACTCAAAGTAGAGAACACTAGCAAGGGCACACATACTCCCAAGAACCAGAGACTCTGTTGTTATGTAAATTAGCTCATAAACAAAAAGGAAGAGAAGTACAGAGAATAGATTTTAGAAGCTACTAAATAAAATGGTTTCCATGGGGGGCAAGAGTGGCTCTTTAATATTTATCAGTGTCACTGAGATTTGTTTGCAACAGTAATTCATCATCATAAAGCCTATTTCCATATAGTTTCTTGGGTATTGCATCACAGTGAGGGTACTCCCCTAAAAAAAGCCACTACTAATGGCTCTCCTGGTTTCAAAATGCTAGATTCCTACTAATGGAGAAGATGAACAAAACAAAAGACGATAGATCCAAACAGAAACATAACATTTTTCACAAGGAGAACTGAAGTTGAGCTGTGGAACATAATAAGGATCCTTCATCTTTAAAATGGAAACTTATAATCACACTAACTCTATATGTCATGGATTTCTAGGAAACCATACCCATATGGGCAAAATGGTAAAGAATGAAATTTGATCCATTTCACTGAAATTCTTTGTAAAACATGAATTTCATTATACTGAAATGTGCAGCAAGGAAACATGCACAACAGACTGTGAGAAAACGTTTGCTTATCTCTTTTCAAAGTGTTTAATGTGTTATGGATAAGAGAAAAGAGTCTTAAAAAGTTGCTGTCAGCAGCTACTCATTGACTGACAGATCCTTTAGCAAAAGCTAAAGGAGTGAGTAACCCTGGAAGCAGTTCATGCATGCATGCAGCATCAGTTTTAAGTAAGCCCTGGGTACATTTCACCCAATGAACTCCTTCTAATGGTAAACAATTTCACCATTGTATAATAAAAGAACCACCAAGGGAACCTAAAAACTATTGAGAGGACAAAGGAAGCTGAGAGGACAAGAGTAATAAGCGCTTTAAAATTATATAACGCATCCGTCCCTTCAGAAAGGAGCCCAACTTCTCTCTGAGTCAAAGAATCTGAACAAGATAGAAAATAAAGGCCATCATCTTACCTTTAGAGTAAGTGAGAGAGCAACAAGAGGAAATTACAAACCAAAAGAAGTTTTTGTTTGCTGTTGTTTTGCCTCCTTCCTGCCCCCCCCCCCCCCCCCCGATTTCTGCCCACCACTATATGGCCCTGTGCAGTGTGTATTCAATAGGGAGACGTGCAATAGTGCAATAGTGCATTCAATAGGGAGACGTGGCTTGAAACCAGTGTGCCCCAACCAGCTGCCCCCCAGAGTCACCTGGAAGGCAAAGAACTACAAAATCCGCAATCCTTTAAGAGACCATCTCTCACTACTATAAATTTATGCTGAGAGAGCCCCATAATTAAGAAAAAAAAAAAGAGCAAAGCCAGATTCACTCGGAACCTAAAATAGTTTCTGTATCATCTTGATTTCTATAGAATCTTCCATCATTAGTTTAGACCTCATAATCAAAAAATAATACACATTTTGCCTCAAATCCAAAAGAACTAAAACTGGATTTATTATCTTCCTCCACCAAATTTGTTTCTCTCCCATGTTCTCTTGCTCAAGAAACCCATTACCTTGACCATTACCAATCACCTGAACCAAAACTCCTGGTCCCTTCTCACTCAATCAGTTACCAATTCTTGCTCATATAATCTCTTTAAGAATTACCCCCTACACACACTGTTTCTGCCCTAATTAAGGTACTTATAGCTTATCTACACAACAATGCACTATCCCCCAGATTTATTCCTATCTAATAAATCCTCCACATGCTACTGAGTTACTTGTTTGGAAATTTCCACAAGTCACTTCTCACTACCTACAATATAAAATGCAGTATTTGTTCCTTATCTGGCAGTTCATATTCATACCCTACCCCCACCCAGTTCCTCTGTACCAGTCATGCTAAACTACTACTTGTTCCTTGAACTTGACTTGTTCTCCTTGCCTCCTTACACTTGCACAGTTGGTCTCCCATCCTCCCCTTGGCCCACCCTACATGTCCATCAAGTTTCATATGAAACACATTCTCCTCTATAATGTCCTTCTTGATATAGAATCAGGACTCTCTCTTTCATCATCTCGTTGTACTTTATGTCCTGTACTTCACATTGCCAAAAACAGAGACTCAGTCTACAAATAAATGGACATTTGTTGTAAGAACAGGAATATAAATGAGAAAAAGAGACCCCAAGGGAAGCCAGAATAACCACCCAGTTAGGCCTCAGGCAGACAGCATTTGCTGCTCAGGAAATAGAACAGCAGCAAGGACCCAAGGCAGTTCCTTGACATGTCATCTTATCCTCAGAAACAGGAATATGTTAAGCCCTTTTCTCACATTCTGTCTTTATTATATAGCACAGCATTCCAGCTTCTGTTCCCATTATCAAATGCCTCATCTCTTCTACATATTGAATTCAAACTATTTGGAAAAGAATAATTTATCAATGCAATTAGGCACCATGATCTCTACTCAATTATTCTTTCCTACCACCCTGCTCCACAGGCCACCATCCAGCTTCTAGACGAACTGTGTTGGGGTCAGGTCAAGTCAGCTGAAGCCACAGTGGCAAATCCATTGGACAGCAATATGTGATCCATGGTGAAGGAATCTCACAAAGCTGTGGAGTGTTACCACTCTAAGATTTGTCATATCCAATATAACTTTGTATATAACTCACAAGGAACTCATCACACTGTGACTTATCACACTTATTACATTTGCATCCTTGGTTGCATGACATCTTCCTAAAAGATTGTGAGCTCTTTGTGAAAACTGTTATCCTCTATGCTCCAGATCGACTGTAAGAATATAGCAGGTACATGGATAAATGTTTGCTGAATGCATGAATGACTTAAGGGTATATACACATATGTTAAACAATTTTATTTTGACACAGAAAGGTTTATTTTATTAATAAAACTGTTGTAAGTGTCTGTTTTTTTCTATCCTATTAGCTTAAGCATATTATCCAAATCCACATTGTAAATCTCCTGGAGAACTGTCAAGTGGAAACTCCCTTAAATCATAGGCACAGAAACTCTACACCAAAAACATCAGTTCTCGTGTGCCTAGAAGATCATGAAATCAGAGACTATCAGGGCTAGAAGGGATCTGAGACCATGTCCTCAAACTCTATCCACCAGCACACACACACAACAGGTAGTATTTACATGAGTAACATACTTCTCCACGGGTAAAGGGGACCACAAGCTCTCCTCAGTTCATTCTATACACAATGCAAATCCACTTCATTCTTTCCTGTAGATCCATTTCACAGTTGAGATACTTGATAATACCTTGAGATCAGGAAACCTAAGCCTTAAGAAGATGAATTGTTTGTTCAAGGTCACAGAGCTCCCTAATGGCAAAGCCAGATTCCAGGCCTCCTCATCATCAGACCAAAGCTCTTTTCTAGTTCTCTGTTTAGCATTCCTCAGTACCAAAGGCCCAAACTAACATTTTAGCCTAATTTTTTTTTTAATTCATAGAGAAAAAACACACAGAGAGAAAAAGAGAGGCAGAGACACAGGCAGAGGGAGAAGCAGGCTCCATGCAGAGAGCATGACGTGGGCCTCGATTCCAGGTCTCCAGGATCACACCCTGGGCTGCAGGCGGCACTAAACCGCTGCGCCACCCCGCTGGGGCTGCCCATTAGCCTAATATTTTAATGCAAATGTCCAACTTAACCATTTGCCACCAGCGACAAGAGCAAACAGAGACTCAGTCTACCCAGAGAATTTAACAAATTAACAAATTTAACACCCATTTGCATATAACTACATGGAAAGAAAGGGCAGGAACAAGGAAAAAGTACAACTATAAGAAATTCTTATTGTAACTCAGTGAATTTGTCATTCAGTAAATTGACTTCTGGCAAAGTGACCTACAACCACTACCTAAATGCATACACATATATGCATTACAGTTATAGATGTGAGCTAACTCAGAAGTCTCATGTAAGCCATTACCTATTCATATAAAATAGCGCATGAAATAGCGCATGATATAAAGCACAGCTCTTTCCCAACCTAGTTAACATTCAGTTGTTTTATAATTAAAAAAAAAAAAAAAAAAGACACCCAATTAATTTAAGCCCATTGTTTTCCAGGCTTTTAAGTTACAAATTAGCAAGTTTCTGCTATATATACATTTTGCATATCTGTGGTAATTGAGAACAGAATTTGGAGGCTTACTAATGGCAAGCACATGAAGGGGAATATGAAATACATAATATTACATTCATGGATTAAAACAAGAATCTCTGGTGTGTAAAGTATTTGGTTTTTAAAAGCCAACGAGGATTAACATCAAAAGAAAATTTAAATTAATTACTATGAATTATACATTTGCTGAATCCAGAGCAAAGAACAAGGAAATGCACGAGAAATAAAAATGACCAAAATATTGGCCTACACTACATTTAAGATGCATACTGCATTGTTCACTAATCTTAGAGTTATTACTTATATCGCCAAGAAAAAACCTACATTTACACTACTTTTTACTATACGAGTCTACATATGTATAAAGTGCAAATATACATAAATGCAAAAAAAATAATTGAAAAAAAAAAGAAACCCCAGACTCTCTCCTATTCACTCTTAATTGCCGAGTTTTAGGAAATCCAGTCCCATCCACATCTCTTTTTTTTCTCCAAGGAAGCACATGGAATAGAGAGCTCAGAAGGAGATTCAGTGATAACCAAGGTGGGCATTTTCAAGATTTCTGCTTCATTCTTTTCTTTTTTAATATTTTATTTATTTATTCATGAGAGACACACAGGGAGAGAGACAGAGACAGAGACAGAGAGGCAGAGACACAGGCAGAGGGAGAAGCAGGCTCACGCAGGGAGCCTGACATGGGACTCCATCCCGGGTCTCCAGGTTCAGGCCCTGGGCTGAAGGTGGTGCTATCGCCACCAGGGCTGCCCCTTTCTGCTTCATTCTTAACATCAGGTTATTTACCACTCAAAACTCTTTACTTTTGGTTGTTGTTATTGTTCTTTCCCTTCTAAAATGGTCATTTCTAAGAATCAGTTACTACTCGTCCCCTCACCAATCCACTGACTTCTTTCTCTCTCATGAAAAATCCAGAGAAATTCCAGAGGAATCCAGAGGAATTCCTTCAAAGCAGGAAATACTAGGATACTAGGCCTCACCCACACTCCTCTCCAGGATGCAGGATTTTCTTGAATTTGTCCTGGGACTGTTCCACTATTTCTAGACCCTACATCTGACTTCTCTAAGGAAGCTACTCCCCCTCCACCCCACAAGAGGAAGTGATCCACAAACCATGCCTACCTTGTACTATAGTTGCCAAATAAAATACAGGTTTCCTTTAAATCTGAAATTCAAATAAATGATGAATATTCTTTTTACTATAGCTACATTCCATGCAAAATTTGGGACATACTTATATTTTTTAAATATACATTATTTACCTGTAATTCAAATTTAACTGTATTCTTTATTTGGTAAATCTAACAATCCTAATTCATAGTCCTCCGTCCTTTTGAAAGCTTCTATTTCATTTTCCCCTAGGTTTTTCTCTCTTCAGTAATGGTTCAGCCATATGTTCCCTATTGTTTTATATTTCTTTGGGGTATTTCTTACAACAGAAACAAATGTATATGCATGAATACATAGAAGCAAACATATGTAATTAGAACAGTTTGATATCAATTATCACAATAATGTAGGGCTGAAGGATAAACCACTGTCAAGCGTCCCTCAAAAATTTTTAATAATTTTCAATGTCATCCATCAGAAAATTCTTCCAAAATGGTCCTTTGTTCTTTAATTTATGTCACCATAGCTCTTGAAAAGATGGTACTTGGGAGGCCTTCTTTGGTAAGGCTTACTAAGCAATCTGAATTGGTAGCCAGGTCCAAGCATATATTGTCAACTAATAAACAGAAATTGCCCAAATTTTGACTGGGCATAGTAAAGTCCTACACTAAATACTCAATTATAACATTTTGACCTATCTAAAGCTGTACATATTTTGTCAACAATCTAAATGTAGAAAAGAAGCCAATAATTCCTGTCTCCCTCCCTCAATTTTTATTTTTCCTTTGTGCTTTCTCCATTTGTATTAAAGCTAACAGAACAGAGAAGAGCCAGAAAGAAAATGCTATGCCATATACATACATACACAATTCAATTTTAAAGAAAAAAATATTGGAAAATATATACTGAAATGCCAGTTCAACCAAAATAATCAGTAAATCATGGGTTTTCTTAGTGAATGTATGGATAAAAATGATTTCCTAAGAAACAAATTCTCTTAAAATTCAGAAGTCAAAGTGGCCTAGAAATAATGCCTGCTTTCTTCTTTCTTCTAAAGACTGATGTTCCAAGAGGACATATTTGCCATATGTCCCAGATAGCAATGTCCTTGAAAACTCTAGGATATGCATTTATAAGATTTAAGCTAATTCTTCCTATGGAAGTAGTGACTTAAAAGAACACCATTCATATATGTAGAGAATATAAATATCAGGTCACAAATCCAAACATGGGAGAAATAATCAACACTTCTATAAAGCAACTTAATTTACATTTCAAGCTGTCATCTCAATAAACCAGTGGGAAACTTATGGTCAGACATAAAGAAATTCTGTAGTCCATGCCAATGTTTAGAGATGCTATACCAAAGAACTGATGTAGTACCAAGATGTTGGGGAGCTCTGGTTACCTACAGCACATAGGTAAATTAATGGTCTGGTACACCCAGATTAGCACTGAGATGTCTTGTGACTCTCAACCTAGTCTCTTCATGTCCAGTAGCCTCATAATTTCTGCCATGCTTGGAAAGCTTCTGCAAAGTTGCCCGTGGTCTCACCAAACTAGATACCGCATGAAGCCTCTACTCCCTAAAGTCTCAGCCCATACACACTGAAAAATCAAGGCAGCCTCTGCTATGTTCTTGGGGTCATATATCCCTCCCTTTTCCTTCTCTAAGTAAATGTTAAAGATATATAAGAAGGAAATAATTTTCATCTCATGATTCTTTAACATAATTATTTTATAACCAATAATTGTAATCCATTAAGTCCTTAAAGACTTGTGAACTATTTCTACTGTTTGTCTTGCCACAGGCCTCCCAGCGGTTAGGCGTTACACAATCACCGTCCACAGGAAGGACTACCGGTAGTGGGATGAAGGGGGAAAGTGCAGAAGACAAAAACTCACAGACTAGCATCTCAAAATATCACAGAACCAGATATCTAAACTCAAGCTCAACAAAAAGTTCCTAGTTTTAAGAGAGAAACCACTAATGGTGTAAAGTTAAGACTTTAGTTTTTTTTTTAAGATTTTATTTATTTATTCATGAGAGACACAGAGAGAAGACTTTAGTTTTTGTGTCTTTTTAAAATGTTTGACCTCAAAAAGGTCCAATGCAAAGAATATTTTCAAAGAGTCAGTGTTTACTGAAAGAGAAGTTTTAGGAATACACAAGAATAGGATGTCCATATACTTTTCATAAGGTGATGATATTAATATATAAGAGATAAGTCTATCAAAACATTGTATTACATAATTAGTCAAAATTAAATGCAGAAATGCCTGTAATTATAGGTACTGATGAGCAGAAATGACATTTTCTTTTCTGTTAAGGATGGAAATGATGGTCAACATGAAAGCAGCATCTCATTCTTTACATTCTGGCAGATTTACAAACCAATAAACATCACACCAATGTTCTTTTTAGCACACATGAACTGATGAAGTTTTATTCTGAGACACATATCTCTTTTGAATATAATATAAAAGTTATCCAAGCAAATCAAGTTGGGCAGGATGAAGCTGTAGATTTCTGAAGTGTGTGGTGTACACTTACCTAAAAATAGAGAGACGGACCCCACTTTATAAATAGCGTCATTTTGTCTACCCATGATAGAACAGATTTCCAAAGAGTAGTTCCAGGGGATGCATTTGCAGAAGGGAGAATGTGACTGAGTAGTCTTGCTCTGGGTGTGCAAGTAACAGGAGGGACACAGAAGGCTTCTGAGTAGCTCTGAAGGACTATCTAGGTATCTAGTATAATATACTGATCCCATGGACCAGATTCTATGACTACCTAGCAAATGGAACATTTCAAAGGCAAAACTCCCTTGACATGCTTTGCTGAAAATAGCAATAGCTTGTTTTTGCCTAAGCCTCAGACATGCCAAAATAAAAAAGAATTAGATTAAATTCTATATCTTTATATAGCATGAAAAAGAAAACTGAGAAAGAAAAAGCCTAACCTAAAAGAATAAAGAATGAAAAAACATTTCATAAGCTTCAGTTAGGATAAAGAGAGACCCTAAAAGGAGGGAAAAGCTATTTGACATGAGCTGTTTAAATCCCAACTAGGCCAGGAGGTTAAAGCTCTTTGCTAAGGAACAATGCAACCCTGGCAGCAGAATGCTCAAAATGACCTAATGGGCCTCTTGAATTACTCCCTGATTCAAAAGTCATGTGCGTCTGGTGTGTGTCCACCACGGCTGGAGCACACGTGATGGGACAACTCATCACACCATTGCCTGGTACCACATGTGAGTATGACAGAGCATGTTTGAAGATAATGAGTCTCTATTTTTAAAATGTGAGATTTACTATGACTCCTAATCCTACTTTGGAAGTCTGCTTCTTTATTCGTACCAGCATGTTTATTTTTTGTTATATTTTAGAAACATGACATTATTCCAAGGAAATAAAGGGGAAAGATGAAAATACAGAGAAAGAAGAGTTTCTGATAATTTGCTAAAGCTTCTGAGAAGGGAACAGAGACACAATAATTAGTTAAGGTCATATTACCTGATGGGAATAAATGTATTTTATTTTTTCCAAACACTGTCAAGACGCCTTTTGTACTGAACAAAGCCATAGAGAAATCTAACATTGCCTTAGTGGCCTGCAGATTAATTCATATTCTCCTTGGTCATAGGAAACTAGAATCAAGTAGGTCTTGTGCTCTGCCATTCTGTGTAACTCCTCTATATACCTATAGTAGCATTCTATTATTACTGCATCCAGTTTTATCTCTCTCCAAACTTTTGTTTTCACATAGCAACCAGAATGCTTTTTCAAAAATGCAAAACTAATAAACACCAAAAACATGATCATGATAATGAAATAAATAATTGATAAGCAGGACTTTATTAAAATTAAAAACTTCAGATCCCTGGGTGGCTCAGTGGTTTAGCGCCTGCCTTTGGCCCAGGGCGTGGTCCTGGAGTCCCAGGATCGAGTCCCATGTCAGGCTCCCGGCATGGAGCCTGTTTCTCCCTCTAACTGTGTCTCTGCCTCTCTCTCTCTCTCTATGAAAAGGAGAAAAAAAAAAATTTAAAAACTTCTACTCTGCAAAAGACATTATATCAAATGACAAGGTAAAACATAGACTAGGAGAAAATATTTTGCAAAAGACACATTTTATAAAGGACTATTACCCAAAATACACAAAAATTCTTAAAGCTCAACAATAAAAAACAAACCGGATTCAAAAATGGGTGAAAGACCTGAACACATGCTCACCAGAGAAAATATACATATAGTAAGCATATGAAAAGATGCTCCACATAATATATCCTCAAAGAAAAGCAAATTAAAACAACGAGATACCACTATATACCTATTAGAATGTTCGAAATCCAAAATACTAATGTCACCAAATGCTGGGGAAGATAAGGAACAATAAGAACTCTCATTCACTGCTGGTGGGAATCCAAATAGTATAAACACTTTGGAAATAAGTTTGGCAATTTCTCAAAATACTAAACATATACTCTTACCACACAATCCACCCCTTGGTACATACCCCAAAATGCTGATAACATATGTCCACATAAAAACCTGTGCATGAATGTTTGTAGCAGCTTTATGCTTAATTGCCAAAACCTGGAAGCAACCAAATGTCCTTTGGCAGGTAAATAAATATACCATGGTATACCTAAACCTAAAACTTCTCTAATAATGGAGTTTTAACAAAAACAACAAAATGCAAAACTAAATAGATTGCCCGTTGCTAGTATAAGAAAATGTCTTTTCCATGACACTTAGCACAAAAGCCCCTATAGTACCATGATTCTCACCCAGAGACTTCATCCTCAGTTCCATGCTGCTCTTTTCTACTTACTGTGCTTCAAACTCACTTTCTGTCCTTCAGACTTTATCATAATTTTAAATACGTACTTATTTGAGAATGTATCATTTTCATATAGATGTGTTTGCCACTAGTTTTGAGATCCATAAAAATAAAGATCCTATATTCTTAATCTTTAAGCAACTTACAGGCAAAACAAAAGGGCTCCTCGGTGGCTCAGCCAGCTGGGTGTCGGTTTCAGCTCAGGTCACGATTTCTAGGTCATGAGATCAAGCCCTACAACAATTACTCTGATCTGCTCACTTTTTTACAAAGCAAGCTCTTCTCCACCCTCTACCATTACTCATGATCTTCCCATAATTTGTAACATTTTTATTTTTCAAGGCTAAATTCATACTTTATTTCTCTCAAATCTTCATTATAACTTTCTGTGAATTTTTACAGCATATTTGCCTAATCTGACATAATATTACATCATAGTTTTACATATGTATTATTTTACCTTCTAGTATCCATTGGTAACTGCTTAAAGATGGAGTCCATGGGGACACCTGGGAGGTTCAGTGGTTGAGCATCTGCCTTTGCTCAGGTCGTGATCCCAGGGTCCTGGGATCAAGTTCCACAACAGACTCCCCTGAGGGAGTCTGCTTTTCCCTCTGCCTATGTCCCTGCCTCTCTCTCTGTGTCTCTCATGAATAAATAAATACAATTTAATGAAAAAAAATGGAGTCCATGAAGTCTCCCAATTCTGTACACTCTACATCTCTCAAGACAGTGTTGAGTGTCATTGGCTGATTTCATGAAACACCTTTCCAGAGGTAACCTGGCTTTTATCACATCTTATCTCAAGGAGCAAAGCTTCATAAATCTTGGGCAAATCTTCTGCCTTCCTAGAACACAGGTAGTTCTTCTCAAATTGCATTGTTCATGTGATTCTTCCTCTGAGTTCAAAGAAGATTCAGCATGCTGGGTTTTTAGTGGTTCCTTTTGAGCAAAAACATTCTGGATTTTGAATTCTATAGCATATATTGCCTAGAGCTCGAATAATAGAAAAAAAGAGAAGTAACAACACTGTTAAGGAATCTGACAAAATTTTACATATGCCAGCTGTGAAAACATTACAGGCTGCCTTCTGAAGGACGTATATCTGAGTATACTCCTTGGAATGATGCTGGCTAATTATGATAATATTTCATGGCTGGCCCAATATGTCATTCTCCTAATGATAACGTAGTTTCCAAATTATTGTGTCCATAAAAATTATTTTTACAGAAAAGTGTTTTAAATTTCTTTATTTAGCTGACAATAATAATAAATGGGTTGATAGTATCTTTATCTGACCGCCATTATTTGGGCTTTGGGGACCACTACACTAAAAAAGACTCATGTTACTGTCATCTATTTGAATAGTACATATAGAATATATATATAGAATAACTAAAAATTAACCTGCAAAGGGCTAATTATCTAAGAAATTTCCTGGATAGGAACAACACCACCAAGAAAAACAGTAACAATAAGTAGCTACCATTTACTGAATACCTCAATCAGCAGATGTTTCAAAGTATGTCTTTTTGATCCTCACAGATATGCAAAGAAATATAAATGTTATTCTTCCCATTTTGCTGTTAAGAAAACAGATTCTAAGAGTTCAAACAACTTAACAGAAAAGAAAAACAAAGCAGTCAGAATTTAAATACTCAAAAACTGGTACTCTTTATACCAGAGAAATCAAGCAATTGATAAATCCTAAGAATTCAGAAAGGTTTTAAAAGCCAAATGGGCAAACTGAGGATTTTACTTTCAATCCTCAAACATTCAACATAACGTGGAACATGCCATTATACATGTTGCAAGCACACAAAGGACCCAAAAAAGTTGAAGTTACCTCACTATAAAAAGTTTTCTCTTTTAATCATAATAATAAGTAACGTGCTTTTATACCAACTTACAGAATCTATGCAGAAATGACACAGACTACATCTGGCACTACAACAATCTAGTTTTCTTTCCTTTTTTTTTTTTTTAACTTGTTATTAACCTGTAATGGCTGATCTTCCTTATGAGAGGAGGATAATACATTTCTCCACTATGGAGTAGCCATGTGACTTGTATGGCAATGAAATATGAACAGTATTGTCACTGGTTGCTTTTGGCTGGAAACTTTGAGAATTAGCATATGCTCTGTCATCCTCATTTTCCCCCTTAGCCACGAGACTACCAATGCCTCAGACTGAAGCTGCTCTATCAGCCTGGGTCCAAAAGTAAAGCCACGGCCAATCCTCAATGGACAGGCAGCATGAGTAAAATATAAACCTTTGTGGACATACACCTTGAAACCATAAAGACAATATATCTACTCCCTTACCCCACACACTCAACACAAATGGTGGGAATGGGACAAGATAATGCAATAAGCATCACTATTTCAAAAGGGGAAGAATGGAAGGCAAATACCAGCCACTGGTCTATAGCTATTCTAAATCATTCTGGATAGTTCCCCCTACCCTGGCACAGAAAATGTGTCTTAATTAGTCCCAAGTCTTGCTTCTTAGTAGACTTCCAAGTCCATTATTTTCCTTGCTATGGGATCAATTCTTAGGACATCCTCCCTCTTCCTTGGCTATATCCAAAGAAGGCATTGGGGAATATCCCATTATCAGTTGATAAGTGCTTTCTAAGCCTGCTTCCAGGTTGTAGAAAACTGAAAGATGAAAAGGTTCTTCTAAATATTGAAGTGTCACTGTCTCTTAATCCATGCTGATACTTTGTAGCTCTCTCAAAACTTTCTTGGTCTCTCTATGGATCTTTGTGTATTGGATTACACTCAATTCCATGTGGCAAAAGCCACACTACAATTCTTTTTGAGACATTCCTCTTTTTCTCTGGACTCCATAAAGGCAGTAGAAGTGAGTTAGTACAGAGCTAAGTGCTGTATTTAGATGGAAGGAAACAGCTGGGTAACTCTGAGGCTGTCAGATATATCAAATAACCTGATCTTTTTTTTTAACCAAATCTAAATCTTTACCTTTAAATGGGAGAATTTAATCTTTGAATACAATTACAACTTTAACATGATTATGACTATGTATTTCAATATATTTGGACTTGCTACTTCCATCTTGTTTTCTCTGTTATTGTTTTTTAATAAACTATGCCTCTGGATGCTTCCCATGTACCTTTCTTGTTGTTGCTGGATTAATTCTTCTCATTTTACCCTTTTCCTTTGGTGATGCAGGAGATATACATATTACCGTGAGTACACCAGTGTTCCTCCTTATATTGGTAACATGAATGTTTAAACATTCTATCAATTATTAGTTCTAAAACAGTACTGAGGGGAGGCCTCAGTGGTAACAGTTGGTTAAGCAGCTGGATCTTCATTTTGACTTAGGTTGTGATCTGAGAGTGGTGAGATCGAGTCCCACCTCTGGCTCTGCACTGGAGTCAGCTTAAGAGTCTCCCTTTTCCCCTTCTGTCTCTCCCACTAGTGCTCTTTTTCCCTCTCTCTAACATAAATGAATCTAAATAAATAAGTACCTGAAAAATAGTATGTGCTAAATAAATCTTTAAGCAGGTATGACTACAATTTTAACACTATTTACATAGTTTATTATTATGTATTATCATTATTTCTCATACCCTACTTATTTCCCTTGTATCTGTGTTTTTCTTACACTTTTCTTAAATGACCTTTCCGTACTTCTTTTAGAATGTTTCTGTGATTAGTAAACATTCTGAGCCTTTGTAAATCTGGAAAAAAAAATTAACTACTTATCCCCGCATATTATAAGCTAGCTTAGGAATGTATAGAACTATGTATCTAAAACTATTTCCCTTTTAAACTCTGAAGAGGAACACCTGGGTAGCTCAGCGGTTGAGTATCTACCTTTGGCTAAGGTCATGATCCTGGGTCTGGGGGTCGAGTCTCACATCAGGCTCCCTGTGAGGAGCCCACTTCTCCCTCTGTCTGTGTCTCTGCCTCTCTCTCTCTGTCTCTCATGAATAAATAAATAAAATCTTTTAAAAAATAAACTCTTAAGATATTTCATTTCCTTCTGGTCTCCAATGTTGCTGATGAGAAATCAAACATTAGTCTAACTTCCATTTATCATAAGAAATACATTATTTTTACTTTCTGAATATTTAGAATTTTATTTTTTTCCTTAGTTTTGAGATTTCACCACATTACACCTATTTGCAGTGGGTCTTTTTTCATTCACTTAGCTCAGCCCTCACAGCTGATCTGAAAATTCATATTTATCTTCATCTCTGGAAATTTTTTCTATCATTTCTTTGATTATTTCTCACTTTCAGAAACGTCTATAACATTGATATTTTAACTTCTGGTTATCTCAACTTTTTTTTTTCGTCCTTTCCATCTATTTATCTTTCTTATGCTATATGCTGGAATTATTTTGCTTAATCTTACAACTCATTAATTCTTGCTTGAGTCATGTAGATCTGCTATTAAACCTATCTCTTCAGTTATGCTGTTTTTAATCTCCAAGATTTCTTGTTTCATGGATGAGATATAGTTTCTCATTCCACTGGGAGTATTATTTATACTTATTTCCAAGCACTTTCCTACACACCTTACTGGCTTCCTTCTTTGGGGTATTCTATTTATTCAGTTCACTGTCACTAATGCATGATGATTCTTAGATTTATGCACATGGTTGTATTTGATTATCTTTGTTCATATGTTTATAAATATTATTTCTATTTACTGTGATCTGTATCTTGCCATTATGGTAAAGGAGTAGGACAATCTACCCAACAAGAAGTATCAGCAAGACATTTTATAGGAATGAAGTTTTTTGTTTATTTTTTGTTTTGTTTTAGATTTTATTGATTTTATTTGAGAGAGAGAGAGAGAGAGAGAAAGCACATGGAAGGGAGTAGCAGAGGGAGAGAGAGAGAGAGAGAGAGAGAGAGAGAGAGAATCCCAAGCAGACTCCTTGCCAAGCGAGGAGCCTGATGTATGGCTCCATTCTCATGACCTTGAGATCATAACCAGAGTCCAAAATCAAGACTCAGACACTTAACCAAGTGGATCACCTAGGCACCCCCAGAAGTGAAGGCTTTCTATCCTATCTGGATATCACAAGCCACCAAGGACCAGACCTTATCTGTAACCCAAATCCTCACATTCACAATCCCAGGAAAAAATAGCGGCTTGGAACTTATTTGGTTGTAGAACAATTCATCTGCTTGTCCGACTATGACATCCCAATCAATTACTTTTATTTTTCCCCAGGGATTCGTCTGTCCCTTAGATCAGAAGTTCTTAAATGTAGAGACCCCTTAGGGATTGCCTCATATACTTTGCATGATCCTATTGTGTAGTTTGGGGGGTACATAGTTTCCTTAGTCAACTGATTCCATGTTTTATTACAGTCATTCTCTTTCTTCTATAGTGTTATTATGGACTTATTATTTTAAAATATCTAAATATTTTCTCTGTTTAATCTAGGAACTTGAGGTAGAGGAGAAAATAAGATCATGTGCTCATTTCTCCATCTTGATCCAATCTCCTCTATAGTCATTTAGTTTATGTTATTAGCATACTAATTTTATTATCTTTGACAGAACATACTAAGATAAACGTTAGATCCACCCAAGTCAAAACAACACAAATTACGCATCAGTAGTTTAAATGGATGGGATTTTACTGCTGATAAATGAGGCTTTGTCTACATAGCACCCAAACAAACCTGTCAACTCAAGGGAAAGACAGAATCAGCTGAACTCATTTTAAGAGTCAGTCCACTGATTTTAAATAGTTGCAATGGTGCAATGTAGACACAGACTGAGTTGTAACTGACCTATGAAGTAATTAAAGCAGTTAGAGATTATGTGATGCTCTTCAGATAATATAGCCAAGTAGCTATTTGATTAAGAATAGCCCTCAATAAACACTTGTGCTCTGAAAATTCCTTTGGATTTCTTTTTCAGCTCATTCAATTTAAACTTTGTGTGAAGAGCTAAAAAGAAATGTATCATGCACTACCCTATGAACTAAGGAACATTTAGTTCACATACCCTCCAGCTCTTGCTTTAACAAGCAGCAGTAACACCACAGCAGAAATTATCTCCAATCGTATTAATTCTCCTTAATATGTAACATGTGGCCAGGCAACGTGACCCTTCCAAAGCTGTGTTTTCTAGAACATTGTGCTTATTAAACTCTTCTCTAAGAACATATTATGAATAATCAATGACAATCTGCTTCTCATCTCCCCTAAAAATGCTCAAAATGTAGAATGCCATGTTTGCCAGAAATGTCTCTCCATTTTTAAACTATTATACAAAAAAGAGTTTTTATTTGTGATCACATCTTCAATTTTGATGCTTGAAAGTAAGAAACTATTTTAAATATAATGCTTCTAGTCTGGTGTAGTGGACATCTGTGGTTTCAACATCTGTGCTGGAGGCAGAATCTCAGCATGGACAGAAAGGGAATATCCTCGGAGTCAATTAGATACATCAGGATTTTTGATGAAAAGAAGCAATTCCTTCAATAACAAAGGCTGTTATTCTTCTTTTAAATAACAGCATGAAAGCAATTCTTTCACAGAGAATCTAGCCATATTGCTGAAATACCCACAAAATCTATTATTATCCAGTATCCAAAGAAGAAAGTTCCTTCCCCACTAAATAGTAAAACGATATATGGATTCCATCTACAAAGTTTTCTAAATTAGAAATGATTTCTTCAGAGGAAATATAGGAAAGACTTTGGAATGCAAGAGAATACATTTCAGAGAAATGAGACAGATCTATACCACATGGGAAGAGCCTTGTGGCACTAATAGCATCAAGCTTGTTTGTTAGACAAGGAACACGTTGCTACCCAAAAGGATAGCAAAGCCAGGGGAAAATATCAGAATGTTGCTTCATGGGCACTGTTTTTTTAAATGCTCATATAATGAAACTTTAATCAAGACATATAGCCTAATTTTCTCATTTGTATCCCTATGTGGCAATAAAAAACATGTGCCATAAATATATCAGCAGTATGAGTTTGCACACACACATGCTCCTACTTGAAATTACTTTCATTTTATGAATGAATAACACCACATTCTGATTGGAAATCTATTTATTTTTGGTGTTAAATCCACTGGGGAAAGATTGTATCTAATTGAGTGATGAACTATACCCTCTATATTGGTATATAATATAGGAACCAGAGGGGGAAATGTGAACCAGATTATCCTAGCACCTAAATTACTCCCTCATATAAATTAAGCAGTCTTGTAAGTTTAGTCCTACAAAGATATTTTCCATTATCTACCAGACCTACTAGAAAAATATCAAGCATTAGAAGTATTTATATTATTATAAGTGTTAAAGTTACATCAATAGCTATCTAATTTACCCACTGACTAGGATAATACCAAAAGAATCTATGTAACCAGATCATATTCAACATTCAGGTGTCTGGAAATTCTAACTCCAAATTTTGATTTTTTAAACATCTCTTAATGCTCTCTTATGCAAAATGAAATAGTGGTATATTACCATTACTCCTCAAATTCAGCCTTCTCTAGTCCATCATTTTTCTGTTCTTTCAAATTGTTTCTTCATATGAAAGCTTCCTTTGAAGTTGATCTTTCTTTCTATGAATAAACACTTGGAACCTGAGAACATATAGTTTTTGTTACTTGTACTTTGAGTCTAAAAATATTCTCAACTAAAGTCAAATAACCACAATAACCTCTAGAAAACAATCTTCCTTTGTCAGTCTCCATTGACAAAAACATATACATATATTAGATTTATATTTTGAACCAAATTCATATGTCAGTTTCCATTCCATTTTTCCACCATGCTTTATGTAGTAAGTAGGTAATTTTTAGTATCAAGTTATTTATTGATAAGGACTCTGGGGACTGCTATGACCACTTCTAGATAGGGGAAATTTGTTATTTAGGTATTTCAGGAAAAGTACCCTAAATGGTACCTTAATGTCCTAAGTTCGCCCAAAGACATAAATATACTATTGAAATGAAAACCAAAAATGGACAAATAAACATATCAAGGACAACTAGCACCTACATCTCATCATGTCTAAAAAGAATTCTATATGATGGGTGTGGGACAGGATGGTGGAGTAGGGTCCTCAACTCACCTGGCCCCATCAACTTACCTAGATTACTTTCAAACCATACTGAAAATGTACAAATTTGAGGTTTAAATTCTGAGATTTAAAGAGAGAATAGATGGAACGCTACAGAGAGAAGGGTTTTCATTTCCAACAAGGTAGGAAGGTGGAAAAAAATTTAAAAAAAAAGAATCAAGTGGGGGAGGGGCCCTGAGGAGCCGGGCTAAGGCCGGCTGCAAAAGCCTCTGGGACAGGAAAGCCTGGCCCTGGAGAAGCAAGAACTGTAAAAATCTGCACCAGATTCTTCCAGGACCGAGAGGCGCTTAGCGGGGAACTCAGGCAGGTCCGCAGGAGTGGGCAGTGGAGCCTCCAGGTTCCCGGAGTCACTGATAGAGGAGTTGTGCCTCGGGGAGAGTGAGCCACATGGGATCCCTGGGTGGCGCAGCGATTTGGCGCCTGCCTTTGGCCCAGGGCGTGATCCTGGAGACCCGGGATCAAATCCCACGTTGGGCTCCCGGTGCATGGAGCCTGCTTCTCCTTCTGCCTGTGTCTCTGCCTCTCTCTCTCTCTCTCTCTCTCTCTCTCTGTGACTATCATAAATAAATAAAAATTAAAAAAAAAAAAAAAAAAAGAGAGAGAGAGAGTGAGCCACAGACTGTGGGCCGAGCTTGGTAAAGGGCTGGAGTGCGCACCAGGCGGGGCCTTCGGAGAAGCTCAGGATGGGCTCTGGGGGAGGGGGCTGCGCCCTGCTGCTTTCGGGAGCCATGGCCTAGGAGCACGATTCCAGCGGCGCAGGCCCCGGATCCCAGGGCACCAGGGGGCACAGCCCAGGATCCTGTGCTCCCCCTGGGACAGGTGGAGTCAGGGAGGGCCCAAGACAATGAGGATGCTCCTGCCACCGGGGCCCCCAAGCTGTGCAGGTCAGCGCCCCCACCCCCACCCCCACCCCTGGAGCATCTAGGCCGCTACAGACTGGGAGCTGCTGCGGAAGCTGTCTCCAGAGCTGGAGAGCTGGCCGTGGCCAGTGTGGTTGTTCCTCCCGGTGTCACCCTGTGCCTGGGATAGAGCGAGGCCACCAAGGAACAGGGGCCACATGGGGTAAACAGCTGCCACTGAGCCGTGCACCTGGCAAGGGGCAGGGCAGCTCCCCCAGGTGCACACACCTGAGAATCAGCACAGCAGCGCCTCCCCCAGAAGACCAGCTGGAAGGACAGGGGAAGTGCAAGTTCTTGACTCAGCAGTGCTGTAAAGCTGCAGGGGAAGTCAGAGGGATTTATAGTATATAGAACTAGAGGGTCCCCCTCCTATTTTTATTTTCTTCCTTTTTCCAGTACAACTCATTCTTATATCACACTGTAAATTTCCAATTTTTTTCCTCTCTTCCCACCTTAACTACAATATTTTACCACCTCTTCATTTTTGACATGCTTCTTTTGACTTTCATATTTCTACAATTACAGATTCTAGATATATTTTTCACTTCTAGATTCCCTTCAACATACTCAACTAAATTTTGGGAGATATACAAGATATGTGTTTTGTTTGTTTGTTTGTTTGTTTGTTTGTTTTGATTTGTGTGTTCTCTGCCTCATTTTGTTCTACACTTGGTGGAAGTTATGTTTTGGTGGTCAATGTTGGGGCCTTCTACAAGTATTTCTGGTTTATATAAATTTGGAACTGAGCATCTTCTAACATACAGAACTTAATATACTCAGAAACAAGAGGAACACCCTCTAGAACCCCTCTAGAATGTAGACTACATTCTCCCTCCACTACAACTTTGTCACCACCACTATCTCCCAGTCCTCTCCCCGCCCCCCCCCCCCCCCCACGGTTTTTCTTCTCCTTTTTTCTTTTATCTTTTTTTTTTTTCTCTTCTTCTTTGGGATTCTTGGCCTTCTATTTTTTACTACTTTATTTTAAAATTTGTTTCTCACTTTAGTGGTCCTTTTATTTTGTTCTGATCTTTGTTTTCAATTTCTAGTCTCTGACCTCAGCAGAATCATCTAGGGTGAAATTTACTTAGGTCTGGTTGATATTCTTAACTCAGCCTGCTCATACAGCCACTCTGCACTGAGCAGAGAACTCACAACAAAAGAAAGAATCAGAAACAATACTCTCTGCCACCGTTACAGAATTTGGATTACAATTCGATGTCAGAAAGCCAATTCAGAAGCACAATTACAAAGCTACTGGTGGCTCTGGAAAAAAAGCATAAAGGAATCAAGAGACTTCATAACTGCAGAATTGAGATCTAATCAGGCTGAAATTAAAAATCAATTAAATGAGATGCAATCCAAACTGGAGATCCTAACAATGAGGGTTAGTGAGGTACAAGAAAGAGTGAGTGACATAGAACACAAGTTGATGGAAAGGAGGGAAGCTGAGGAAAAAAGAGAAAATCAATTAAAAGACCATGAGAAAAGGTTAAGGGAAATAAATGACAGCCTCAGAAGGAAAAAATCTATGTATAATTGGGGTTCCAGAGCACTGAGAGGGACAGGGACAGAGGGCCAGGAAGCATATTTGAGCAAATCACAGCTGATAACTTCCCTAATTTGGGGAGGGAAACAGGCATTAAGATCCAGGAGATAGTGAGGTCCATCCCGCCCCCAATCAATAAAAACCGTTCAACACCTTGGCATTTAATAGTGAAACTTGCAAATTCCAAAGATAAAGAGAAAATCCTTAAAGTAGCAAAAGACAAGAGATCCCTAAATTATATAGGGAGAAATATTAGATTAACAGAAGACCTCTCCACAGAGACTTAGAAGGCCAGAAAGGGCTGGCAGGATATGTTCAGGGTCCTAAATGAGAAGAACATGCAGCCAAGAATATTCTATCCAACAAGGCTCTCATTCAGAATAGAAGGAGAGATAAAGAGCTTCCAAGATAGGCAGAAACTGAAAGAATATGTGACCACCAAACCAGCTCTGCAAGAAATATTAAAGAGGGACCCTAAAAGAAAGAGGAAGCCCAAAGAAATAATCCACAAAAACAGGGACTGAATAGGTATTATGATGACACTAAATTCATATCTTTCAATAGTAACTCTGAATGTGAATGGGCTTAATGATCCTATCAAAAGACACAGGGCTTCAGACTGGATAAAAAAGCAAGACCCATCTATTTGCTGTCTACAAGAGATTCATTTTAGACCTAAGGACACTTTCAGCCTGAAAATCAAAGGTTGGAGAACCATATACCATTCAAATGGTCCTCAAAAGAAAGCAGGGGTAGCAACCCTCATATCAGATAAATTAAAGTTTATCCCGAAGACTGTAGTAAGAGATGAAGAGGGACACTATATCAAATTAAAGGGTCTATCCAATGAGAAGACCTAACAATCATGAATATTTATTTTTTTCAAAGATTTTATTTATTTATTCATGGGAGACATACACACACAGAGAAAGAGAATGACAGAGAGAGAGAGAGAGAGAGAGAGGCAGAGGGAGGAGCAGGCTTCATGCAGGGAGCCTGATGTGGGACCCGATCCCAGGTCTCCAGGATCACACTCTGGGCTGAAGGTGGTGCTAAACTGCTGAGCCACCAGGGCTGCCCAATCATGAATATTTATGCCCCTAATGTGGGAGCTGCCAAGTATATCAATCAATTAATAACCAAAGTTAAGACATGCTTAGAAAATACACAAATAGTAGGAGACTTCAACATGGCACTTTCTGCAAATGACAGACATTCTAAGCACAACATCACCAAAGAAATAAGAGCTTAAATGATACACTGGACCAGATGGATTTCACAGATAAATACAGAACTTTGCATCTGAATGCAACAGAATACACATTCTTCTCAAATGCACATGGAACTTTACCCAGAATAGACCACATACTGGTCTCAACCAATACCAAAAGATTGGGATTGTCCCCTGCATATTTTCAGGCCACAATGCTTTGAAACTAGAACTCAATCACAAGAAGAAATTTGGGAGAAACTCAAACATGTGAAGGTTAAAGAGCATCCTGCTAAAAGATGAATGGGTCAACCAGGAAATTAGAGAAGAATTACAAAGATTCATGGAAACTAATGAAAATGAAGATACAACTGTTCAAAATCTTTGGGATACAGCAAAACCAGTACTAAGAGGGAAATACACTGCAATACATGCATCCCTCAAAAAATTGGAAAAAACTCAAATACAAAAGCTAACCTCACACCTAAAGGAACTGGAGAAAGAACAGCAAATGAAACATACACCAAGCAGAAGAAGAGAGTTAATAAAGAATCGAGCAGAACTCAATGAAATAGAGACCAGAAGAACTGTGGAACAGATCAACAAAACCAAGAGTTAGTTCTTTGAAAGAATTAATAAGATAGACAAACCATTAGCCAGCCTTATTAAAAACAAAAGAGAAAATACTCTAATTAATATAATCACAAATGAAAAAGGAGAGATCACAACCAATACCAAGGAAATACAAATGATTTTAAAAACATATAGTGAGCAGCTATATGCCAATAAATTAGGGAATCTAGAAAATGGATGCATTTCTGGAAAACCACAAACCACCAATACTGGATCAGGAAGAAATGCAAAATCTAATCAGGCCAATAACCAGGCAAGAAATTGAAGCAGTCATTAAAAACCTCCCAAGACACAAAAGTCCAGGGCCAGATGGCTTCCCAGGGGAATTCTATCAAATGTTTAAAGAAGAAACCACACCTATTCTACTAAAGATGTTCAGAAAGATAGAAAGAGACGGAGTACTTCCAAACTCGTTCTATGAGGCATCACCTTAATTCCAAAACCAGATAAAGACCCCACCAAAAAAAAAAAAAAAAGGAGAATTATAGACCAATATCCCTGATGAACACAGATGCAAAAATTCTCAACAAGGTACTATCCAATAGGATCCAACAGTATATTAATAATATTATTCACCATGACCAAGTGGGATTTATCCTCAGGATGCAAGGCTGGTTCAACACTCATAAAGCAATCAACGTGATAGATCATATCAACAAGAGAAAAAACAAGAACCATATGATCCTCTCAATAGATGCAGAGAAAGCATTTGACGAAATACAGCAACCATTCCTGATCAAAACTCTTCAGAGTGTAGGGATAGAGGGAACATTCCTCAACATCTTAAAAGCCATCTATGAAAAGCCCACAGCAAATACCATTCTCAATGGGGAAGCACTGGGAAACTTTCCCTTAAGATCAGGAAAAAAGGGCAGCCCCAGTGGCGCAGCGGTTTAGCGCTGCCTGCAGCCCAGGACATGATCCTGGAGACCCTGGATCGAGTCCCACGTCAGGCTCTCTGTATGATGCCTGCTTCTCCCTCTGCCTGTGTCTCTGCCTCTCTCTCTCTCTGTCTCTATGAATAAATAAATAAAAAGAAATCTAAAAAAAGAGAAAAAAAGATCAGGAACAAGATAGGGATGTCCACTGTCACCACTGCTTTGAACATAGTACTAGAAGTCCTAGCCTCAGCAATCGGACAATTAAAAAAAAAAAAAGGCATTCAATTTGGCAAAGAAAAGTCATTTCTCCCTCTTTGCAGTGACATGATACTGTACATAGAAGACCCAAAAGACCCCACCTCAAGATTGTTAGAACTCATACCAATTTGGCTATCGCAGGATACAAAATCAATGCCCAGAAATCAGTGGCATTTCTATACACTAACAATGAGACTGAAGAAAGAGAAATTAAGAGAGAGATTAAGGAGTCAATCCCATTTACAATTGCACCCAAAAGCATAAGATAGCTAGGAACAAACCTAACCAAAGGGGTAAAGGATCTATACCCTAAAACTACAAAATACTTCTGAAAGAAATTGAGGAAAACACGAAGAGATGGAAAAATATTCCATGCTCATGGGTTGAAAGAATTAATATTGTGAAAATGTCAATGCTACCCATGGGAATGTACACATTTAATGCAATCCCTATCAAAATAGGGATTTCTTCAGAGAGTTGGAACAAATCATCTTATGATTTGTTTGGAATCAGAAAAGACCCTGAATAACCCGGGGAATATTGAAAAAGAAAATCAGAGCTGGGGGCATCACAATGTCATATTTCAAGTTGTACTAAAAAGCTGTGATCATCAAAACAGTGTGGTACTGGCAGAAAAACAGACACATAGATCAATGGAACAGAACAGAGAAGCCAGAAATGGGCCCTCAACTCTATGGTCAACTAATATTCGACAAAGCAGGAAAGACTATGCACGGGAGAAAGGACAGTCTCTTCAATAACTGGTGCTGGGAAAATTGGACAGCCATGTGCAGAAGAATGAAACCAGACCATTCTCTTACACCATACACAAAGATAAACCCAAAATGGATGAAAGATCTAAATGTGACACAAGAATCCATCGAAATCCTAGAGTAGAACACAGGCAACACCCTTTTTGCACTTGGCCACAGCAACTTCTCACAAGATACCTCTATGAAGGCAAGGGAAACAAAAGCAAACATGAATTATTGGGAAGTTATCAAGATAAAAAGCTTCTGCACAGCAAGAGAAACAGTCAACAAAACTAAAAGACAACCTACAGAATGGGAGAAGATATTTGCAAATGACGTATCAGATAAAGGGCTAGTATCCAAGATCTATAAAGAACTTACTAAAAAAAAAAAAAAAGAACTTACTAAACTCAACAGCAAAGAAACAAACAATCCAATCATGAAATGGGCAGAAGACATGAACAGAAATTTCATCAAAGAAGACATACCCATGGCAAACAAGTACATGAGAAAATGCTCCACATCACTTGCCATCAGAGAAATACAAATCAAAACCACAATGAGATACCACCTCACACCAGTGAGAATGGGGAAAATTAACAAGACAGGAAACAACAATTGTTGGAGAGGATGTGGAGAAAGGGGAACCCTCCTGCAATGTTGGTGGGAATGTGAACTGGTGCAGTCACTCTGGAAAACTAAACGGAGGTTCCTCAAAGAGTTAAAAATAGAGCTACCCTACACCAAGTCATTGCACTGCTAGGGATTTACCCCAAAGATACAGATGCAGTGAAAAACTGAGACACCTGCAACCCTGATGTTTATAGCAGCAATGTCCACAATAGCCAAACTGGGGAAGGAGCCTCGGTGTCCATCAAAAGATGAATGGATAAAGAAGATGTGGTTTATGTATACAATGGAATACTACTCAGCCATTAGAAACGACAAGTACCCACCATTTGCTTCGACATGGATGGAACTGGAGGGTATGATGCTGAGTGAAGTAAGTCAATCGGAGAAGGACAAACATTATATGAGTTTCACTCATATGGGGAATATAAAAAATAGTGAAAGGGATTAAAGGGGAAAGGAGAGAAAATGAGTGGCAAATATCCGTGAGGGTGACAGACCATGAGAGACTCCTAACTCTGGGAAACAAACAAGAGGTATTGGAAGGGGAGATGGGCAGGGGGGGATGGGGTAACTGGGTGACGGGCACTGAGGGGAGCCCTTGATGGGATGAGCTCTAGGTGTTACACTGTATGTTGGCAAAATGAACTCCAATAAAAAATATGCCAAAAAAATTCTATATTATAGGAGATAAAATCATTACCATTTTGTCAGTAAAAAGGGAATGAAATTTGGAAATTGATCTAAATGAAAAAAAAAAAAAAAAAGAGGTATGCAGAGAGACCAGAGATCAAGAATAAAAGAAATGGACGGAATAGGAAGAGAGAGTTCATGAAAAATCTGGCCTAGAGATGAGCTTTTCTGCAAATTGTCTAAGTCCACCATGGTGTCTGGATACCACTTGGCAGACGATAGCAGACAGCTGCAGTCCTCTTCTCAATTCTTAAAACATACCTGATTGACAACAGATTTTAATACACAGCTGAGGACACTATTTTCACTGTATATCTTTTCATTATTATTAATCACTAAATTAAACAAATGCAAGGGAGAAGACCTACTTTGTTCCAATGAGAAATATTGTACTGATTATCTGAAACTCCTAGCTCCTAGCTAGGGTACTTCTAAAGTCATTATACATTCTTCAGCACTGAAGAGAAGCAACAAGATTTAGCTCCAAAACTGCCTTAGATTCTAGTGTTCAAATATAAGCACTTTTTTTTTTTTTTACTGCCCATTACATACTACAGAATTTCATTTTAAAAATGTAAAACACAGACATGGATTCCCCAAGCCAAATCTAAGCAGCATACTGGTGGCAGTCAGATCAGTCCTCAGGGCATACACTGTTGACAAAGCTGGCAACTATAATGAATGGCCTTTTACATGTGTGTACTTTCCAGGCTAACCGACAAATAATACAAGATATGTAAAAACTCCTTCACTGTGCACGAATATATCTCAAAGCAAAGCATTGGGGAGCTATGAGGCAAAATGGATAAATTACAGCAAGGCTCTGCTCTAAGGCATTACTAGAACTCTAATTCCAAAATCTAGGGAGGAAATTCCATGCGCCAGACAGCAAAACTGATGTTCTGAAAATAGGCAGCAGGTCACAACCACTCTCACAGGCAACCCAGCTTTAAGCTCTACAGAGTCTGGGCAGAACAGAGGCGGGAGAGAACACTTAAACTGTTGAAAATATGTTTGTCTCTCACGTGAGAAAGCAAAGCTGGAAAAGCACCAGATTTTCTCAAGAGAATAAACACAGTTATGTTCACATTTTGTCTTTTATGTTTGCAAGCTTACCCTCTAGCTCTAATTAGAAAAATAAGAAAAATGAAACTCAGTCTCATAAGAGGTCCTAGATTCAAAGTTAGAAATACTCCAGGGATAGCCCACTCATGACTGCTCACAGAGTACTTCAAGTACCAAGTAAAAGAGCTGACCAAACAAAACACCTCCACTATTTCTATATACCAAGTCAGGAAGTTTTTCTTATTGAGTCTTAGAATCTAGAATATTTCTCTGGTACTCTCCTTCCCACCCTTCATACTATCCCATGAAGAAAATATGAACCCCATTGAACACTCCAGCAAAAACTGAAATTCTAAGAAGGTGATTGTTATATGATAGCCCCCTCTCTACTGATACAGTAAACATGTGTATTTACCAAAGAGTGCCCCCAAAAGAAAAGTCATCTATGTTACTGCCACAGAAGATTTTCTTTCAAAGATTCTTTTTCTTCTCTGTTTACTGCATTCAATTATTTATCAATTCTACTATTTCTCTCTAATAGTGACTTTTTTCTATTTGCTCTATTACATAGACAACTCTCCTCATCTCAACAAACTGGTAGAATAGTTCCCTAATCATTCTATCATTAGTATTTCCTCCTTTTCAACCAACTCCTTCCTATTCTAGATTTGCCATTCTAGAAGTAATTTCATTCCCCTGTTCACAAACCTTCAGAAGTTCCTTCACTGCTTTTCAAATAAAGCTCAAACACTTTTTGCTCAGTACTAAATGTCATCATGATCTTGATCACTACTTTTCTAGGCTTCCTCACATTTCATACCCTACGTTCCAGTCATCCTGGCACATATTACATATATGAACATACATCATTTTTCCTGTACTTTTTTCTTAGTGATGGGGCAAGATGAAGGGTGACTGGCTCACCAACTCTTAGACTTCTGCTTAGAAATGTTTTAGTGGCCAAAGCAGGCTTACCTTCAAAGAGGCAGTAAAAGATAAGCATGACGTAAGTCCAATAAAAGGAAAACTGGAGTACTGGTAAACATACCTGCTTACCACCACACTCTAAAATCATGAGGTATTTGTTAAGTAGAAATAGTTTATGAGAAGTATTTAGAGATAAATCTAACAAATGTGAGATTTTTATGCTGAATACTATTAAAATCCCAAGAGAAATTTTTAAAGGCCTAAATAAATGGAGAGACATATTATGTTCATTCACTGGAAAACTCAATATTGTTAAGAGACCAATTTTCCCCAAATTGACCAACAGATTTATCATATTCTCAAACAAAACTGCAATAGATTTTTTTTGGTAAAAATTTACAAGCTGATTTGAAATTATACATTGCCAAAGCATGTATATGACATGCTAATGACATAGCATTTCTTCTTGAAAAGAAAACCAAAGTTGGAGAATCTGCATTACCTGACTTTAATATTTATATAAGGCTATAAAAATCAAGGTAGTGTGATACTGTCATAAAGATTAGACATACAGATCAATAAAATGGGATGGAGAACCTAAATATAGACCCACACAGATATGGTCACTTTATTTTTGACAAATGGTGCCAAGATAATTCAATGTGGGTTTTTCTTTCCAAAACCAGTGCCATAACAATTGGACATTTATATGCCAAAGGAGAAAGAAAGAATATTCATGTTTACTTTGCATCTTATATAAAAATTGACTCCAAATAAATTATAGACCAAAATTACTTTTTTAACCTGAACCATAAAAGGAAAAAACTTGACAAATTAGACCTCACAAAAATTATAAACTTATGCTCTTCAAAAGATAATTAAAAATTAAAATATAACCAACAGACAAGAAGAAAATATTTGTAATACCCACATCTGATAAAATACTTGAATCTAGGATATAGCCTAAAACTTTTCAAGTGATGTCACCAAGATGGTGACATAGGTTGCTTCTGACTTCACTCTCCCTCACAAGAACAACTAGCAACTATTCAAAAACAAGACACTATCGAGAGAATCCAAGAATACAGGGATAATGCTAACATACTCCCCGGCACCACGTAGGCCAAGAAAGACTGTGTTAGAATAAGAGAAGCAGCTACATAGTGACCACACTGCTCCTCCCCTAGTTCAGTGTAGTACCATACAGACAGGTCTCCCCTGAGCCTCTGGTTCCTCCAGTGGAAAAAAAAGAACCCAGTGGGTACAACAAGCCCAATCCCCATGACTGTGTGCCACTTTGCCAGAAACCCTAAACTGATCTTGCACCACAGGGATTGTAAAGGAATCTGCAGTGTTCAATTGCTGGAAATCTACGATAGAGAAGGGAGGGAGGCACCTGAGATAAACAGCACATGGATCTCATCAGATGGAATTCATACCTTCAGTACCCAAGTTAATAATCCCAACCAGCAATTTTGCTCATCTGCAGAACCAAGTCAAGGGTATACTCTGGACAGAGAATCTGGCAGGGTGTAGATCTGCCAGATTCAGATCTTGAAATAAGGAGTTTTGTAGGCTCTAGAGCCTGGTTTGCCCAAGAAGCTGAAAAACAGACTCATCTACTGCAAAGAATGTGTTCTACCCCCATTTGACCAGAAGGGCTGGAAACCACTTCTGGAAGCTGTGCTGACCAAGCAGTGCTTGGAACAAGAGTCAGGCAAGAAAAGCTGATCGCTACCCTACCCCTCAAAAGAAAAGCCAATATGAGGCACAGAGTATTGCTATGCTACCTACAGGAAAATGGATAAATTTATATCCAAGGCTGGATAGCTCCAAGTTCCTCCTAACTGAAAAGCCTGTTTGGGAAATTAAGAGTAACCCAAAGGAGCCTCTCTCCCACCCACCCAGCTAAGGGAGCTGAGATACATCCCCACTCTTTCTTATCAGAAAAGCAGGAGATAATTTCTGCAAAGCCAGTGGCCCTATTTCTTCAGGGAACTTGGGGTGCAGGTTGGCTTTAATTAAGACAACCAAGAAGTTTATTGACTTTAGGGCTACTTCTTCCACTGCCTCCAGGCAGAGGAATCTAATTCATAGTCCTACTCATTGCAAAATACTACCTTCAACCTGTCAAACCAGGGAATCCAACCAAAGCACATGGGAAGATACATAGCCCATTCAAAGTCTTATGTTTACTGACACTTGGACAAAGAGCACAGCTTGTGGTTTCCCCAATCTGCAGAGCAAAACTGGTGGCCTCACTTGACCAGGGGATTCAGTTCACACTCTGGACTGACTCAGGTGCCCAAATAATGACCTGTATAAGCCCTGGGTCCCATCCTGCTGCCCTGCCAGATCAGGGAAGCTAATTCTTACCCCCATCTACTAGTGAATATAGTACCCAGTTCCTAATATCTAGTAAGCCTTACCAGAGAATTCAAGCAACCATGAAGCCCAACCTACCATTTTACATGGGCAGGGAACCAAGCCAGCAGTCCTACCCAACTGTTCTCAGGTACAGATACAATCCCTGTCCCTATCCTCAGAGCTTGAACAGTTGCCTTAGCCCAAAATAGACCATAATAGCAGGTCCCACCAGCCCAAGGACATTACTAGAAGACACACCTAGAAACCCAAACCAAGATGACTGGTGAAAGATTGTCTCTCTGCCAAAGCAAATCTGTAAGTCTGAAAGAGGATCCCAATTATTCAAATGCACAGATACCAATATAAGGAATCAAGGATCATGAAAAATCAGTTAAATATGATACCACCAAAGGAAACTAATAGAACTCCAATATGCCCTTAAAAAAAGGGAGATCTATGAACCATTAAAAAAGAATTCAGAATATCAATCTTCTTAAGGAAGTTTAGTGAACTATAAAAAAGCACAGACAGACAACCAAACAAAATTAAGAAAACAATGAGAAGGAAATTCTCATGAACAAAATGAGAATTTCAACAAGGAAAGAGCAACAAGAAAGAAAGAAAGAAAGAAAGAAAGAAAGAAAGAAAGAAAGAAAGAAAAGAAAGAAAGAAAGAAAGAAAGAAAGAAAGAAAGAAAGAAAGAAAGAAAGAAAGACAAAGACACAGAGTCCTAGAGTTAAAAAATACAGTAACTGCTGAAAAATACAACAACTGAAGAATTCAACACAGAGATTCAAAAATAGACTTGATCATGTTGAAGAAAGAATCAGTGACCTGGAGGCTAGGATATTGGACACTAACTCAGTCAGGGGAGCAAAGAAAAAAGAATGAAAAAGAGTAAAGAAAGGCCAGGAATTCATAAGACACACAAAAATAGCAATAATAGCTGAAAACTTCCCAAACTTGAAGACAAATGGACAGTCCAGATTCATGAGGCCCAAAAGATGCCAAATAGGTTAAACATAAATAAAGGTATACCAAGATACATAATTATATTGTCAAAAGTCAAGGAAAGGGATGTCTGTTTGGCTAAGTGGCTGAACATCTGCCTTTGGCTCAGGGCGTGATCCCAGGACCCCAGAGGCCTGTGTCTCTGCCTATCTCTGTGTGTCTCTCATGAATAAATAAATAAAATCTTTAAAAAAAAAGTCAGGGAAAAAAAGAATTTTAAGGTCTGAAAGAGGAAAGACAGAAGTTACATACAAGAGAACCTCCAAAACTAAAGGTAGATTTCTCAGCAGAAACTTTTCAGACCAGGCGAAAAAGGGATAACATATTCAAAATACTGAATGAAAATAACTGTCCACCAAAGCTGTCTTTCAGAACTGAAATTAGAAATACTTTCCCAAACAAACAAAAGCTGAAGGAATTCATTACCACTATACCTGCCTTGCAAGAAATGTTAAAAAGAGTCTTTAAGTAGAAGTAAAATAATGCTAACTAACATAAGAACACAGAAAAGTAGTGTATATCTCACTGGTAGTGGTAAATATATAGTCTAGTTAGATTCTTCAGTATAGTAAAAGTGGTCCATAATTCACTTGAAACTCTAAAATATAGTAAAAATAATGATAACTACAATAATCTGTTATTAGTTACACAAAATGAAAAACATGTACATTGTAACAGTAATAACCTAGAAGTGTAAAGTTTACTAATTTTAATGAAGCTAACTTGCAACAGTTTAAAACAGGATGTGATAAGCTTAAAATATTTTATGTAAATCTCATGGTAACCACAAGAGATAACCTTGTAATTACACAAAAGAACATGATAAAGAAATTAAAGTATACTGATACAAAAGACATCAAAACACACATTAAAAAAAAAAAAAAGCAGGAGGATAAGAAGGAATAATGGACCCACAAAACAACTAGAAAATAATTAACAAAATTGCAATAGTAAGTCCTTCTCCATCAATAATTTAAATGCAAACTCCCAAGGGATCCCTGGGTGGCGTAGCGGTTTGGCACCTGCCTTTGGCCCAGGGTGCGATCCTGGAGACCCGGGATCGAATCCCACGTCGGGCTCCCGGTGCATGGAGCCTGCTTCTCCCTCTGCCTGTGTCTCTGCCTCTCTCTCTCTCTGTGTGTGACTATCATAAATAAATAAAAATTAAAAAAATAAATAAATAAATGCAAACTCCCTGAGGAGTAGGGCCGTACCTGACTTACCCTGTCTTTATTTCCACCATTAACTCACCTCCCTTCCCTCGACCCTCACCCCTTGTGTATCACTTTTCCTTCATTGTGCACATAATATATATTAAAATAATCAAATAAATAATAAATAAATAATTAAATAAATAAATGTAAACAGATTGAATTCTTCAATTATAAGACACAGAATGGCTGAATGTATTAAAATATGAGATCAAACAATAGGCTGTCTACAAAAGACTCACTTTATCCTTAAAACCATAAAGACGGAGAGTGAAGGGAAGGAAAAAGATATTTCAAGCAAACAGTAGCCCCCAATAAAGCAGTGGTAGATATACTTGTATCAGACAAAATACACTTGAAACTAAAAATGCTAAAAAGATACAAAGAAGGCCATTATATAACAATAAAGGGGTCAATCCATCAAGAAGATATGATAATTACAAATATTTATGTACCCAACACAGGAATACCTAAATATATAAAGCAAAAACTAACAGAACTAAAAGTAGAAATAAACATTAACACAATAATAGTTGGAGAATTGAGTACCTCACTCTCAACAATGGATATATTAACCAGACAGGAAGTCAATAAGAATACAAAATGTCTGAACAGCCCTATAAACTAAATGGACCTAACAGACATACACAAAACATTCTATCTAACAATGGAAGAATATACAGTCTTCTCAAGCATACATGGAATATTTTCTAGAATCAACAATAATTTAGTTCACAAAACAAGTCTTAGCAAATTCAAGAAGACTGAAATATCAACCAAGTATCTTCTCTGACCATATGGCATGAATCTGAAATCAATAACAAATGGAAAACTAGGAAATTAATGAACATATTAAAATTAAACAATTCTTCCTGAACAACCCAATGGATCAAAGAAGAAATTAAAAAGAAAATTAAAAAGTTGCTTGAAACAAACAAAAGAAAACCACACTACCAGAATTTGTGGAATGCAGCAAAAGCGGTTATAAGCAGGAAGTTCACAGCATTAAGTGCTTACATTAAGAACCAAGAAAGATCTCAAATAAATAACCTAATCCTACGCCTTATGTAATGAGAAAAAGAACAACCCGAGCCCAAAATTAGCAAAATAATATAAATTATAATGATTAGAGCAGAAATAAATAAAAAAGGGAATAGAAAAGCAATAAAAAAGATTAACCAAACTAAGAGTTGGTTCTTCAAAAATATAAACAAAATCGACAAACCCTTAGGTACACTAAGTAAGGTAAAAAGAGAAAGCACCCAAATCAACAGACTTATAAATGAAAAAGGAGAAATCACAACTGATACCACAGAAATTCAAAGGATTATAGCAGAAACAACCATGTACCAACAAACTGAACAACCTAGAAGAAATGAAAAAACTCTGAGAAATATATAACTTGACAGGACCAAATCAGGAAGAAATAGAAAATCCAAATAGAGGGGTACCTGGGTGGCTCAGTGGGTCGGGCATCTGCCTTTCTGCCTTTGGCTTGGGTCATGGGATCAGCCCCATGTAGGGTTTAGCCTCCCTGCATTGCCAGGAATCCGCTCCTTCCTCTGGCTCTGCCCTTTCCTCCTCCCCACTTCTCCTCATCCTCTCTCTCTCTTTCTTTCAAAAATAATCTTAAAAAAAGGAAAACCTTAACAAATTACTAGTAAGAAGACTGAATCAGTAAGTCTTCTTACTAGGCTGAATCAGTAATTGATAATCTCTCAACAAAGTAAAGCCCTGCACTAGATATCTTCACCAGTAAATTTCATCAAATATTTAATGATATTCACTCTTCCAAACTTTTCCAAAATATCCAACTTGAGAAAACACTCCCAAACTCATTTTATGAGGCTAGTACTATCCTGATACCACAACCAGAAAAGGACACTACTAAAAAAGAAAACCATAGGCCAATATCCCTGATGAATGGATGCAAAAATTCTCAATAAAATACTAGCAAACTGAATTCAATAGCACATAAAAGGACCACTCACCATAATCACATGTGTTATATCTGTGGAATGCAATGATTCAACATATGCAAATCAATCAATCAATGTGATACATCACATTAATAGAATTAAAGAAAAGAATCATATGATCACCTAAATAGATGCAGAAAAAGCATTTGACAAAATTCAACATCCATTCATAGTAAAAATTTCTAACAAATTAGGCAAAGAGGGATCTCACTTAACATAAAGGCCATATATGACAAGCCCACAGTTAACATTCTACTCAGTGGTGAAAGGTTAGAAGCTTTTCCCCTGAGATCAGAAAAAAGTCAAGTGTCCAATCTCATCATTCCTAAGTTCTAAGTAGAGCAATAGGGTAAGCAAAAGAAATAAAAAGTATCACAATTGGAAAGGAAGAATTAAAACAGTCCCTATTTGCAGATGACATGATTTTAAAAATAGAAAAACCTAAAGTTCAATGAAAAACCTGTTAGATCCCACTAAATTCAAAAAAGTTGCAAGATACAAAATTAACATACAAAACTCAGTAGAATTTCTATACACTAGCAATGAATTTTCTGTAAAAGAAGTTTAAAAATTTATTCCATTTACAATAGCATCAAAAACAATAATATACTTAGGAATAAATTTAAGAAGGTAAAAGATATCTACTCTGAAAACTATAAAACACTGATGAAAGAAATCAAAGAAAATACAAAATAAATGGAAGATCATCCCTTGTTTATAGATTGGAAAAATTAATATTGTTAAAATGTTAATACTATCAAAGGCATCTATAGATTCAGTGCAATTCCTATCAAGATTCCAATGTTATTTTTTTAATAGATGTAAATAAACACTCCTCAAATTTGTATGGAACCACAGACTCTAAATAACAAAACAAAACAAAAAAATCCTGAAAAGAAAAACAGAGCAGGAGACATCATACTTCCTGATTTCAAGCAATACTATGAATCTGTAGTCATTAAAACAGATGGTACTGGCATAAAAACAGAAAAATTGATCAAGGGAACATAATCAAGAGCCTAGCAATAAACTAAGGATGTACAGACAACTAATATTTGACAAGGAACTCAAGAATGATCAATGGAAAAAAGACTCTTCCATAAATGATGTTTAGGTAATAGCACATTCACATGTAAAAGAATGAAACTAGACCCAAATCTTATACCACTCACAAAAATTAACACAAAATCAATTAAAGACTTAATTATAAACCTGGAACCACAAAACTCCTATAAGAATACATAGGAGGGATGCCTAGGTGGCTCAGAGGCTTAACACCTGCCTTCGTCCCAGGGCTTGATCCGGGAGGTCCTGGGATCAAGTCCCACATCGAGATCCCCATGTGGAGCCTGCTTCTCTCTCTGCCTGTGTGTCTCTGCCTCTTTCTGTCTCTGTGTGTCTCTCATGAATAAATAAATAAAAATTTTAAAAAAAGAATATATAGTAATAAATACATGGATCTTGACAATGGTATTTTGGATATGACAACTAAAATACAAGTAACAAAATTTTTAAAAATGAATCAATGGGATATCAAAGTAAAAAACCTCTTCACAGTGAAGATAACCATTTACAAAGTGAAAAGACAACCTATAGAATAGAATACTACTCCAAAATAAATAAGAACAAACTACTGATACATGCAATAATATGGTCAAATCTCAAATATATTATACTAAGTGAAATTAACCAGACACCAAAAACTATGTAATATATGGGTCTATGTATATAATATTCTGGAAAAGGCAAAAGTTTAGGGATAGACATCAGATTAATGATTACTTGGGACTGAGAGTGAGAGAAAGAGGTTTTCTGCAAATGGTCACAAGGGAGATTTTTAGTGTAGTAGGAATGGTCTATATCTTGACTGAAATGCTGATGGCATGACAGTGTACATCTGTCACAACTCAAACTGTACATTTAAAAGAGGTTAGATTTTATAATATGTAATTATACTTCAATAAACATGACTTTAAAATCATATAAAGATTTTTAAAACACAAAGAGCAAGGCATAATTGATTGTTTCACTCATTGATCCACTGCTATCATGAATCTTTTCCTCTCCAATTTAGAGAAAATAAAGTACCTGAAAAATAAAATACCTAACCATTTTGCCTATCTGTTGGCAAAAATTATATAATAAATTACTTTTTGATGATAAGCATCCATATAACAGCTTCTTCCTTAAAAAATAGATGAACTAGGGGCACCTGAGTGGTGCAATCAGTTAAGCATCTGACTCTTCATTTCAGCTCAGGTTGTGATCTGATGGTCGTGAGATAGAGCCCAGCATCAGGCTCCAAACTCAATATTGAGATTCCCCCTCTCTGCTTGAGATTCTCTCCCTCCCCCCCACTCGTTCTTTCTCTCACTCTCTCTAAAATAAATAAATGAAATCTTAAAAAACAGATGGACTAATTTCACAGAAACATTAGTCTTTTTCTTTAAAATTCTACATATCAGGACACCTGGGTGGCTCAGCAGTTGAGCATCTGCCTTCAGCTCAGAGCATGATCCCAGGTCTGGGGATCGAGTCCTGCATCGGGCTCCCCACAGGGAGCCTGCTTCTCCCTCTAGGTCTCTGCCTTTCTCTGTGCATCCGTCATGAATAAATAAATAAGATCATTTAAAAACTCTATATATCTTCCTAAAATCCTGACAGGGCCACAAGAGAGCAAAGAATGTACAATCTCTTCCTTCTATTTTCCCAGCAATAGGGTACCTCCAATAAAGTTATATTAATTTGTCTCATCTGCTTTTTTCTTATTTATAATTACTCTTAGATTCAATAGTTTGTTATACTAACTTTTCTGTAGAGTGGAACAAAACCAATATTTCTATAGGATAAAAGTAGTCCATAGAAACTCTAAAGTCACTTCAAGATTTTGGATTATGTTGTTATGTAACTAAGAATATAAAGAATATAAAAAATGGCACTCAAATGGACTCACCAAAAATGTTCCCCAACTAAATGAAATCTACAGTCAATGGTTTTGCCAATAAAGATGTATTTGTAAAATAAGCAATTTACCCCCATTCCATTCCATCCTCATAACCTCCATTACATGCTTATGCCTCGATTTTTATATAGTATCCACGAAAGAAAAATTACACTTTCATTCCTATAAAAATGTGTTTTATTGATTCATAAAGAAAGAATAATAACTCCCATTTTCGAGCATTTACTATGTGTTAGCCAAGCATTGTTTCAAGTGCTTTACTCTTCATAAAAATCTATGAGGCAGATCTAATTATTATCCTCATTTTGCAGAAATTTAGGAAATGGACGCACAGGAAAATTACATCATTTGTGCAAGATAATATAACTGTTGACTGAGGAGCCAGATTTTGAATCTAGATAATAGTGGTACCTGAACCATCACCCATAACTGTGATTCAATAGTACTTCTTAATGAGAAAGATGTTAATAAAACAAAAGCATTTGCTTAAAAGTAAATATTTAATGATATTAAATGTACTCCATGTACTGAATACCTTGCCAGGAACTGGGGGGGAAAGACTGTTGTCAATTCTTTTAATTCGATTTCTAAATAAAATGTTTAAATAGTGGGGAAACAAGCTTGTTTTCCCTTGTAGATCTACCAACAATCAGTTTGCATATATCCTTAAGTAAGTCACTGGATTTATCAGAACTTTAGCTTTTTCTACCCATGAATGAGGTGGTTAGATAATCCTTTAGGGTCATATTTGTTTTCTCTTATAACATTAAACTTCAAGCCCATACAGACTGCAAAATTCACAATTCATAGGAAATTTCTTAGTTTTCAGTATCTGTCATGGATTTCCCACTCAACACAAATTATGGAGATGTAACAAAACTATAAGCTCAACTAATTTTAGATTATTTTATGCTATTGACTATTTTATCTTTGTCACTGACTGTACACACATGAAGAGAACATTACAGTATAATTTTCAAACTTTTAAATCAGATTTTTAATTATGAATTGAATTCTTCAATCAGTTTAAACTACAAGAACACTACTTTAAAAAGAAAAAATAGAGGGAGGGAGACATGAAATGATAGGAAGAAAAAATTGAACAAAAGAAAGAAAGTCAGAGCTACCTCTACTTTTTTGTGTGTTTTGAATTTCACTGGGAGTGGGTAATGAGGAGGGGTTTGGGAAAGAACAATGCAATACTTCCCCCTAAAGCTTTATACAAGATTAAGTAAATTATCATTTCTTCTCTTCAAACAGGGCTGGCTCCTTCCCGGGAAGCGCCAACATCTGTTTAAAGAGAACATCTGTTTAGGCAAGTGGAAATATTGGGAGATAAGCTGCTTACTCAGACTGTTAGGACATAATGAAGAAATCACAATAAATTGGAAAATTAAGATTAGGATCTGGGCATAATTAGCAGTTCTTAAGGTGCCAAGTGCTGTATTTTTGAACACATAATGAGCTTGGAAGTTCCTAATGATTGTCAGCAACTCCAGCTGATAGCAGCTCAATAATTAGTTCAGAAACATTTACTAGGTAGTGAGGAATGGGTTTGTTTATTTTTAATTAAAGATTTTATTTATTTAGTCAAGAGAGACAGAGAGAGAGAGGCAAAGACATAGGCAGAGGGAGAAACAGGCTCCCTGTGGGGAGCCAGATGCGGGGACTCAATCCGAGGACACTGGGATCACACCCTTAGCCCAAGGCAGACACTCAACCACTGAGCCACCCAGGTACCTCAGGAACAGGTTTACTTTAGGGTTAGTCCTTACAATTGAGCACACACTAAAATTTCATCAGCATGTATAATTTCCAGGCGTAATCCACCATAACTCAGGTCACTGTCAGCAGAATATGAGGATTTTTATATTACTGAGTAGTATGAGTGACTACTTTAAATATATGTAAATGTGTGTCATGAGTTCAAAGACAGCAATGATAACAAAAGCATTTTTATAGCTTTGTCATTTTCTAAAGTCACACAAGTATGATCTTCCCTGTTTCCTACAAACTGAGGCAGATTAGCCATTCAATCTCTCCATTTTAAAATGAGGAAACATCTCAAAGTAATTAAAGTTATTTGAATCAGCTATAGAGCTTAAGGTCATCACATTATCAAAATTTTAACACTGTAAAGGAATTAGAGGCATTATTCAACATATTTCCAAACCAGATTTCAACATACTTCCCAACCCTTTCCCACAAAATACACACACACACACACACACACGCATGCACTCTTACTTAAGGCTAAAGCTCTTTACTGAATTTTTAAGAAAACCTCAAGTTCTGCTATGCCAGAACTCTAATTTCCTCCTTTCAATCAACCCAAAGAGATAAATTTAATCTGTCATAAATTCTTTCAAACAGTGTGGTTTTCAAGTTCCAAATTGGAATAAAAGATAACATTTTCTTAAAATATTAATAATTTAAGAATTTATATTGATAAAAGATGTTTGTTTATAAAGAGAAATGAGTAAATTCCAAGACAACAGACTATAAGGCTTATTAAGGCTAAAATTCTAGGTTTTCAATAATTCCAAAAAACTGCTTTTCTCATTCTTTGCAACAGAAAGCCTAATGTACAGACAAGTCCAAATAGCAGTAAGAAACTATCCAATTTCTCCCCTGTGATTTGTCCAATGTCAGCAGAGAAGAATGGCCTAACTGGTCCAGCTTTAGGCATTGCTTCTTGCATTGATAATGATGTTGCTGTATAACCTAAATGCAGGGTTACCTGAGTACCAGTCCATCTAAAGTGATAGCAGCTTCTACCCAGAATCACTGATGTGGCCATTGCTATTTTAGCATTTTGTCAGAAACATCTGCACCACAAGGAAGAGCCCCTGCTGAGTTCCCTGCAGGCTGTGTCCAAATAATGAAGCTCTTCATTGGAAACATGCCCAAGAAGGCCACAGAGCAGAAGATGTGCTCACTCTTTAAGCAGTATGGGAAGGTGCTAGAATGTGGCATCACTAAGAACTATCACTTTGGAGTTGCTTGGGTGGCTCAGTCCATTAAGCCCCTGACTTTGGTTTGTTTTTTTTTTTTTTAAGATTTTATTTATTTATGAGAGAGAGGGGAGCGGGGGGGGGGGGGGGGCAGAGACATAGGCAGAGGGAGAAGCAGGCTCTATGCAAGGAGCCTGACGCAGGGCTCGATCCCAGGACTCCGGGATCATGCCCTGAGCCAAAGGCAGACACTCAACCGCTGAATCACCCAGGCGTCCCTGATTTTGGGTTTCCACTCAAGTCATGATCTCAGGGTTCTGGGATAGAACCCCACCCTGGGTTCCACACTCAGCATGTAGTCAGTTTGGGATTCTCTTTCTCTGCCTCTGCCTCTCCCACTCTTGCTCTCTCTCTGTCTCAAACAAATAAATAAATCTTTAAAGAAATAAAAAAACTTATTTGGGCATGTGGAGGACAAGATGGCAGCAAAGGATCTGTACACAACCTCTACCCTACAAACTGCACAGGGTGGACATCAATGTGGAAGCCACCAAGAAAAAGAGCAAAAACACCAGAGTTGCATGTGGGCAACATTAGCCCCACCTCTATTAACAAATAGCTTCAGGCGAAGTTTGAGGTGTGTGGTTTAGTCGTCAAATGTGACATTGTGAAAGATTATCCCTTCCTACACATGAACTGGGTAGAGGACGCAGTGGAGGCCATCAGGGACTTTGACAACACAGAATATCAAAGTGGGATGTGTGTGGGCTGAAATCCTGAGCTACGGTTGTATATGAGAATATACCATTCATGGTATCCTGTCTCTGGGACGTTCTTGGCTCTGTAAGTTCAGTTCCCTCAGAACTGTGGACCTTAATTTACATTGCTAAATTCAAACCACTTCTTCCTTTCCTCTGCTCTGCCCATTTTCCTGTTCTTCTTGTTCTTCAATACTTCCATAGTTTCCCATTTATGTTCTTTTCTCCCAGCATGCCTCATTGTGTGCAGAAACTGTGGTGGGGGATGTGCTGTCTTCCTGCTTACTGTTTCTAGTGGATGTTGGACTTGGGAATGACCTTGATGAGAGCATCACTACTCTTGAGTCTTTTTGGCCCAAAGACTTGTGGTAGATAGACACATAAAGTTGGATCACTTTTTTTTTTTTCCTGATGAAATAGTTTTTCAACTTAAAAAAGAAAGTGATAGAAAATATTTGCAAAAGAATTTTAATTAGTCAATAGATTTATTAACCACTTAATAAGTGTCCTAGGCTGTTAAAAATATCAGGGACATAAAAAGAAGTATTAGATATGGTAAGTGTTCTCTGGAAGCTTCCACTCTAGTTGGAAAAAAACTGACACATGTAAATCAAAAAGTAGAGAATAATTAAATCCTAAACAGATTAGAAATAATCACAAATGCAATCTGAGTTCAGAGAAAGACGTATCTGTGTGACAGTCCTCATTGTCCCAAAATTATGAATCTGTTTATTGAGCACCATATGTAAACTTTGCATCAGTTTCTTCCTTAACACTTTCAGAGTATATCAGGGTTTAGAGACCAATGTTTTACAAGCAGAAGCCTTGAAGCACAGCTACTCCTCTCTTAACTGTATTACACTTATTGTCATCTCATGTTACAGTTGGTTCAAAATTATATAAGAGAATTTGAAAGCTTTATTGATTTCTCCTCAGCCTTGGGTTATTTGTGGTATATTATGTAAGATTTTTGGTTACTGATGTTCATACAAAACCTGCTATTTAATAGCACTGCCAGAGTCAGAGCAGTTCACAATTCTGAAAAATCAGACACAATTTGGAAAAGCACATATTTCTTAATAACTTTGATATAATTTAGATATTTGGCTTATACCACAGAAAATAGGATATACTCTAAAACTCTGTCAATATGGTTTAATTGTCATAAATCACAAATGACATCCAAAGAAGATTATCTTTTATAATAATAAAGAGATTTTTATTTTTAGTGAAAAGTAGGAAACTGCTTACAACTTCTTTCAAATATTTCCAGATCAAAATCACCTTAGGCTTAATTTAGGGAGTGGAACATTGGAGACTTAAGCAAGCCTTCACTAAAATTCTGAAACACATTCATAAATATTTCTTAAGAAATATCCTCACCATGCTCACAGGTCATAATGCAGTGGATTTTTCCACCTCATGGACAAATAAAAATATGCTGAGCCTTGTAAAGAGTCCTAAATTTTCCAAAGAAATGTCAACCTAATTGTGTGTTTCTGGGATTCTGAAGTATTTGTAGATAGCATTTATCTATGACTGTAAAGATAGACTTAATTCATAAATACATAAAAAAGTTAAAATGCAGGTGAAAAACAATTAAATTATATAACATATGACAAAGGATTAGTATATTGACTATATTAAGAATTTTTAAATACTGCAGTAGGAATTTTTAATCTCCTTAGGCAAGGTCAACAAAAGCAAAATAAACAAAACTACACCAAACTAAAAAGCTTTTACACAAGAAGAAAAAAACGGTCAACAAAACAAAAAAGGCAATCTACTGAATGGGAGAAGACATTTGAAATGATATATCCAATAAGGAGTTAATATCCAACACATATAAAGAACTTCTATAACTCAACACCAAGGAAACAAAAAATACAATTTAAAAATGGGAAAGAGGGCCTGAATAGACATTTTTCCGAAGACATACAGATGGCCAACAGACACATAAAAAGGTGTTCAACATCACTAATCACCAAGGAAATGCAAATTAAAACCACAATGAAATATGACCTTCTGACTTCCATCAAAAAATAAATAAGAAATAACAAGTGTTGGCAAGGATATGGAGAAAAGGAAATTCTTGTGCACTTCGGTGGAAATGTAAACTGGTGCAGCCTCTAAGAAAAACAGTACAAAGGTTTCTCAAAAAATTAAAAACAGGACTATCATATGATATGGGCATTTATTTGAAGAAAACAAAGACATTAATTTGAAAAGATACAGGCACCCCTATGTTCACTGAAACATTACTTATAATAGCCAAGATATGGAAGCAACTTAAGTGTCCATTGATAGATGAATGGATAAATATGAATGGATAAAATAAATATGAATGGATAAAAATGGATAGATGAATGGATAAACAATGAAACATTATTCAGCCATAAAAAAGAATGAAATCTTGCCATTTGCCATGACATGGATGGAGCTAGAGAGTATAATGCTAAGTGAAATAAGCCAGTCAGAGAAAGATGCATACCATATAATCTCACCATAAGTAGAATTTAAGAAGAAAAATAAGCAAAAGAAAAAAACAAAGGAGAGAGACAAACCAAGAAACAGACTCAACTACAGGGAACAAATTGATGGTCTCCAGAAAGGAAGTGGGTGGTGGATAGATGAGATAGGTAATAGGGATTAAGGAGTGCACTTGTGATAAGCACTGGGTGATGTATAGAACTGTTGAATCACTATATTGCACACTTGTGCAATTTTTTGTGGCCTGTGACCCAATAAAAATATCTATTGTCGGGAGATCCCTGGGTGGCTCAGTGGTTGAGTGTCTGCCTTCAGCTCAGGGCATGATCCCAGGTCCAGGGATCGAATCCCATGTTGGGCTCTCTGCAATGGAGCCTCCTTCTCCCTCTGCCTGTGTCTCTGCCTCTCTCTCTCTCTGTGTGTGTGTGTGTGTGTGTGTCTTTCATAAATAAATAAATAAAATCTTTAAAAAAATCTATTGTCTTCTAGAAATTTTTTTCAGTAAACTATGAAGGTTTGACATAAAGATTTGTACAAAAGTATGTTGACGGCCATTTACAATAGCAAAAAATCTTGGAGAAAAAATATATGTTTAGTACTAGGATACTGGTTAAGTAAGTTATGGTTATCTGTGTAATGGTTATGTAGGCACAAAAAAATCATTTCTCAAAGAATTTTCAAAGGAATAGAAAATGTACTGTAAAGAAAACAAAGTGTGAAATATGAGCCCAAATATGTATATAAAAGTTAGGTTTGTATTAATAGAGAGCAAAATTGCTGAAATGATACATATCAAAATGTTAATAGTTACTTCTGGCTGGAAAACTTATGGGAGATTTCTCTTAAAGATTTTTGTATGTTTATTTGAGAAAGAGAGTGCATGAGCTGAAGGAGAGGCAGAAAGAGAGGGAGAAGGAGGCTCTTCTGCTGAACAGAGAGTATGATGCAGGACTCAATCCCAGGACACTGGAATCATGACCTGAGCCAAAGGCAGACGCTCAACCATTTGAGCTACCCAAGCGCCACTATGGGAGATTTTTATTTTTCATTTTATACAGTTTTCTGTGTTTTTACATATTCTATTTAAAAATATTTATTACATTTACTTTATAAGTTGAAAAAACTACATAACAATTGCGGCAAAACCATAACAACTCTGTAAATCCTAATTATATTCATTTATTTTCTCCTTTGGTTTCTACTTTTTATTTAATTTTTCTATTTTTCAACTTCTAATTTGTAATTTGCCATATACTGTTTGTGCCTTTATTGTAAAATGTCTAAAATCCTAATAGAATCCAGGATAAACATTCAAAATGTAAATAGTTTAGTAGCCTCTTCTGAAACTCCCTTTACATCCATTACCAGATCTAAAACACATGACTAAAATAACACAAGATCTTGAAATGGCTCTTTTTAACCAAAAGCAAAACCACTATACTGTCTTTTCATGTTTAATCCTACATTAGCTGAACATTTTACATAAATTTTCACAAAAACATCATTTGATCTAAGAACATCTGCCAGAGCCTGGAACACATTTTTCCAGTCCTTAAATTGTAGTGTAAATACTATATATATGCTCTCCCAGAGTCTTTGACATATCATAATATCCTTATACACAACTTTTATTTGTGCTATTCATTTGCACAGAAATCTAATCCTTCTAAAAATACTTTCATATGGATTATTTCAATTAATCCTCACAACAAGCCTATAAACAAGTATCATTGGACCAATGTAGCAGATTAAAATGTCATGATAGGCACTTATATCTGATTCCTGAGGCTATTATTTTTCTAACAATAATATGATACTTTCCTTAGTAGCACGAGATTTGGAAATACTGACTTCACAATACATATCATCAATCAGTGCTTTCAGAGAACCATTTTGAGGACCACTAGAGTTTTGGTTCAGTCCAACATAATACTATTTATTACAACCATGACCTAAGATTAAAAAAAAAAATCTCTGGGAGCACATATAACATCATCCATTCATATGTGTCTGTCATGCCAGATAGAACTTTACTAAAACATGTGTGTTGAGTGTATATACTAAGCATACAAAAGACACACAGGAAGAGGCTTTTTCTGTGGACAATAATTAAGTTGAAGATGTATTCTTCCTTTAAGATAAAATGCAGACTTCTCATTAAAAGTAAAATCTTTCCTTTCAAAATACAAAATAAAATGTTCCTTTTTAAAAAAAACTCCAGATGGCTAAATGTATGCTTTTAACATTTTTCTGCTTGAGAGTAGTCTTTTGCCTAACAATTCCCCTGAGACTCCTTTCATTTGGTTCTCTTAAGAGTCTCTTCCTAGACCTCAAACACTGCTACCTTTAAGGAGAATGGCCATTTCCTTTTTCTTCAAAGTTCCTCTTCCAGTGGCTCCTCAATGACTTTCCCTTCTCTCTAATGGCTCCCTTGACAGCTTGCATTCTAGAACATGAGCTGATTCAGCCCCTCTTCTCTCTGCATTTGCACCACCCACATATCATTGAAGACACTAATGATACAGCTTCTAACAATATGTCTTGGTCATGATGATATTTTCCTGAGTCAGATTTTAGCTTCTATCTTAATTTTTTTGCGATTAAGTACAATCGGGAATTACAAACACAAATGTGAATCTTCCCAATATCCTAGCTTTTGTCAACAACTAAAAAAGTAGGTACCACTGCATTTTAATGGGGATAATTCATGAATAATGACCACAGAACCAGAGAGCTATTTCAACAGCAGGAAAATCAATATGATGAAAAATGAAGTGTTTGTGGAGAGGGAAAGACCTGCCCCTTTGTGATATCAACCTAATTAAAAATCCTAAAACCTGTAACAAATGAGACTTCTCTACAGACTTTCAGCCACTTTTCCTCCCCAAATAGTTTTATTATAGGATTTTTTACTGAAGACATCAAGTGAAAGATTCTTGAACAAATATATAAGCACCAAGGTGTTAGCATTCTGGATGTATTTGATGCAAATTTGAGCTCAGATTTTCTAAGACATGTAAAAATGTCTAAGTCTGCCTAAATAAGTGTCTATCTTAGGAAAGTGGTCAGAAATGTTGATGCTTTCAACTATCACTTTGAATTTGTGCAAAGCATTAACCATCATTATATTGAAAGATCCATAGTTTAGCCTTCTCTGCTCTCACATGTGCTTAGCCTTGACTTTGCCAAAAAAGTGGGCAATTTGCCTCCAAAAACAACAAGTGGTTGTATTCTGCATATTTTCATCTCCTCTTGATGACACCCCTGATTGCATCTAACCTGCCAGCAGAACTGGACTGAAAAAACAAGAGCTTTCATTTGGCCACAAGAACAAAGAACAATTGTTTCTGTTAAGCAGTGAAGTTTCTAATGCAGCCAGAGGTTACAGAAAGAATCTTCATAAGGAAAAGAGAAAAAAATCCCCATCATGTCAGCACTGTCAGTGACCAAAGCCATACTCCAATGTATGACCTATGGCCCTCAAAGCAGAGGAATATTTCTTCCTCTATAAAGTGAGTGTTATTTGATTAAATGAATGTTTCTCTAATAAATAGCATACTAAAGGTCTTTTGAAAAGCTCTGAACAATCCTCTCATCTGTAGCCAAATAAAAGATATACTGGCAAAAACAAAACTTTCATCCAAATTAATAATGTCTTTATATATCCCTGTCCAGATCTGCATTGGCTCAAGACTAGGAGGCATTTCTCCAGTAATCGTTCTCTAACCATTGAGTTTTCAAGCAAGCCAGCATCCTCTGTATTAAGGTTAACAAGTCCTGCTTCTAAGGGTATCTTTGTCTTCCTGATCATTACCACTGTGTAATATTAATCACAAAGGAGCAGATTATTTCATATGTTGGTACAAAGGTACTTTGGATCCCATTTAAATTCAAAAATAAAATATAACCTAACTTCACTACAAGATATAAATTGTCTCTCCCCACTCTCTTTATCTTCATGATTCTTACATTTTTGAAATCTGATTTGTTGGAAGGAATAGGATATCAAATCTGATTTGTTGGGAGGAATAGGATATCTGTACATTTTGAAAATGGCATTAGTAAAGAGAAAACTAGTGAAACTTCAGGAACTCAAATGAGTTTATCATCATGGACCATCACCTTTTGGGCATCATTCCAGACCAAAATCATTGCTCATTTGGGTACTCATTTGTATACTTCTTGGTGGTGGCTGGAGAATTAAGCAGTCAAATTATGTCTCACCTCCCAATGTGAGCCTTGCCCATATTTAATGATCTCTGTCAAGAGTAAATGAACACATATATTCCTTCTCATAATATATACCACCACAACCTGAGAGATGAACACAAAATAAATAGCACAATCATTTAGTCTTCAAAATGAACTAATTTCTCCCTGAGAGCAAGATATAATGAGATATGGATTCTAGTATCACCTCTGTAACTCCATAAATTCACTTCCTCGACAATTAGGACTCTGACTCAGAACAGGTTTCCCATATCTAGGATGGGTTTAGAGTGGGGTACCTCTGGTCTACAGTTACTGGCATGAAGAAAACACAAAGATGACTTCAGGAACCAAGGACAGAGTTTGAAGTGTCAGTCACAAAAGGGGGCCAGGTATTCAGTAAAAATTAAAATAATAAGCTATTGTGTATTCATTTCTTATTCTACTTACCTGTTTCAATCTTACAACAACCTCATGAAGGTTTATTCTTAGAGGTATATTATATAAGGTATAAGATAAACAACTTAGAACAAAGAGCCAAAGTACAATGGTGTAAACAAAGCAAAAGTTGGTCATTCTCTTGTGTAAAATTCCACGATAGGTAAAGGTTCTGCTCTACGAGGCTGTTCACGGACTCTGCTGCTGGGGCACCTCTATCTCAATTTGTAGTTTCCATCTCTGTGTCCAAAGTGACTGCTGAAGCTGTCACCATGATCCAGCGAGTATAAAACAAGAAATAGAAAGTTCAGAGAAAGTAGTAAGCCTCTGAGAAGTGTGCAGGAAGTTGCACACATCGCTTCTTTGCAAACAAGCAAGATGTGGAAAGATTTACTGAGGTGTCTTTGCATTCAGAGTCTTTAATAATGGGGTTACCCTGGAGAGCAATGTATGGAATATGTGTGGTTTAAATCATTGCTATTTATCTGTGATTTTGAGTAAAACACTGACACTCTCTGGACCTCCATTTCTTTATATGTAAAATGCTAAAGTTCAATAATATTTCCAAGGACCCCTGAGGCTCCAAAATTTTATGATTATGTTTTAAAACATGTACATATAAATACAAAATGAAAATGTGCTACAGATTAAGAATTTAGATGAGCCACAATTTGGTTCAATTTGTCACACACTGAGCTTTGGAGAAGCTGCCCCTTTTGTCCAGTTTTTATTATTTGATAGCCACCTTATCCAAAGTGAGTTCTATGTAACATTAACCCCATAAAATGCTCTGGAAAACAAGGCATTTTAATTGGAATACAGTTGACCCCTGAATAAGGCAGGGGTTAGGGGTATCAACCCCCACATAGTTCAAAATCTGTATGTAACTTCTGTCTTCCCAAAAACTTAACTACTAAATAGCCTACTGTTAACTGGAAGCCTTACCGATAACATTAACAGTTGACTAACACATATTTTGTACATTATATGAATTATATACTGTATTCTTACAGTAAAGTAAGTTAGAAAAAAAGGAAAATGTTATTAAGAAAATCGTAAAAGAAGATATATTTATGGTACTGTATTATATAAGTGAATCCATGCAGTTTAAACCCCTGTTTTTGAAGGGTTAACTGTACTTTTGGTTGTAAGTGGGGTAAGAAAAAGAACTAAATTAGGGAAACTAGAGAATATTTATAAGGAATATAAAATGTCACATGGAACCTAAGGTCAGGAATGTGACTAGGCTCAGAAGCAGCTAGATCAAAGGACTCAAGAGCTCCTAGGACATATTCTCTTTCCCTCCTTCCTGCTTAATTCTCCTCTTCCTTAGTAAAAACCAGTCTCCTTTCACTACATAGTGAGAAGGAAGGCTACCAAGTGTCATAATTTACCCACAGTCCAGGAACCCGTGCAAGATTGGCTCCATTCTCTTTCAGTTCCAAACTCAGAAATTCTGGAGCAAATACTCACTGGTCCTGCTGAATCAACTTTTCCTTCAGGCAAAGCAACAAAAGGCAGACTCACACTGTAATATTTACATTTAAGAAGTAATTCCTAGAAAGAGTTCTGGACCTGTAACTCATAGGGGCACCTATATAAATTTAGAAAATTCTGCCTTACTATAGACCCTTCTTAGAAAGAATATTAGCAGAATTAAAGCTATAAAAATCCTGAACTGTTTAAATTCATCTTCCTCACAAATTTTATGAAATTGAAAAAAAAAAAGCTTAGGGGTACCTGGGTGGCTCAGTGGTTGAGCATCTGCCTTTGGCTCAGGGCATGATCCGAGGATTCTGGGATCAAGTCCTGCATCAGGCTCCTTGCAAGAAGCCTGCTTCTCCCTCTCTGTCTCTGCCTCTCTCTGTGTGTCTCTCATGAATAAATAAATAAAATCTTAAAAACAAAAGTTTATATACATGTATATATATATATGCATATATATATATATATATATATGCCTAGTACATGTGAAAATTGTTCCCTAGAAATTAGTATGTCACTAATTCCAATTGACTTTACTTCAGAATAATTACTCTGTGGCTCATCAACATTATCAAATAGCTTGTATGTCTCCATATTAATACTCTAGGTACCCTGGAAATTCAGTAAGAGATGAACTAATCCTTTGAATATTTGGAAATCTAGAAGAAATAAGACAATGCAAAGTGCTTAGGATTTTTAGATATATTATGATAAATAATTAATTCATGGAAACAAGAAGATCAGAGAAAGGTATCGTCTCTCCTCTGAATTCTGCTGAGAAAGGACATCCTTTCTGCAGTGGCAGTAGCATTAACTATCAAACCAAATCACAATAAAGCACTGCCTCCTCCCAAAATAACATGCAGTTTTAGCACAGTGTGATAAATGGCACATAATTGGTATTAACCAATGCTTCAGTAGTCTTGAAAGAGAAAGAAGTAATCACTCCTGGTTTGGGCATGAAGCAAAGGACTTAAAGGATGAGTAGGCCTATATCAAGTAAACACTGAAGATACCTCTCTAGCAGAATTCTAAGATTAGGAAAAAGTATGAACAAAGATACAGAAGTGAAAAGCTCAGGACACATTCTGAAAATGGTAAATTATGTATATAGGTCAGTCATAAGCTACAGTATATGCCTAAAAGTAGTAGAAAGTAAGGAGTAAAAGGGATTATATCTGAATTTTGGAGGATTTTAAATGCTAACTTAAGGAATTTAGACTTCACTCAAGAAGCAGGAAGGTGATTTTCACAGTTTCATGTTCAGTTTTTTGTTTTTCAAGAAATTGTTTTGTTTAAGATATTGTTATAAGAAACTTAATACACCAAGGATGTGCTGGAAAAGACAGAATGCACAGACAAGAGAAGCACTTAATCTTTTCCTTGAGATGGCTGATCGTGTTGTAGCCAAAGATGGCTACAACAATAGCTCACATCTTCCACGGTCTTCTTACATGTGACATCAGTATTACTCCCATCAATTGATGGAGTCTGTGTTCTCTCCCCCTTGAAGCAGAGTGGACTTTTGTGACTTCTTTGACCACTAGAGTACAGCAGAATTGATGGTATATGACTTTTAAAACTAGATCATAAAAAGCTAAGCACTTAAGCCTCGTTTTCTTGGGATAGTAACTCTTGAAACCCATTTACCCAGCTGTGAAGTTCAAACCAGAGGAATTTGAGAGGTCAGATGGAGAGACCACGGTGTAGATGTTCCAGCCGACAGTACACCTAAGATCTCAGCCAACAACCAGCATCGACTTCCAGACATCTGAGAATAGATGCCTCCAAATCTCCCTACACCCCAGCCACAGAATCATTCCCAGAATTCAAGTCTTCCTAGCTGAAGCCCAAACATTGTGAAGTAGAAACAAACCAAATTTTCTGTATAATAGCCTTGGACGGGGAACTGCCCTGGGGCTAGGTGAAATTTTCAGGGAGGGACGACAGAGCTATGAACCATCAGCTTGAAAATCTGGGTGGGGGGATCCCTGGGTGGCGCAGCGGTTTGGCGCCTGCCTTTGGCCCAGGGCGCGATCCTGGAGACCTGGGATCGAATCCCACGTCGGGCTCCTGGTGCATGGAGCCTGCTTCTCTCTCTGCCTCTCTCTCTGTGTGTGACTATCATAAGTAAATAAAAATTTTAAAAAAAAAATTAAAAAAAAAAAAGAAAATCTGGGTGGAAAACAAGAGAATCCACTACAGTCTACCACTGCACTCTGCAGATTGATTCCCTCTTGTTGTAAATTCATTTCTCCTGGAAAGAGTTTCTACCATGTTCTGATTGCTTTTGTTTTCTGAGAACACTTACCAGAGAAGTGTCTTAGTGGAATCCACTGCAGCCCCCACCCTTACATCTCTTAAAGCTGTAACTATTAATCCCTCTTTCCATCTCCTTTTCTAGACTCCCCTTATCTATGGCTAGTAGCTCTAATTTATGCTAATTCTAGTGACAGACAATCCTCTGTTCTCCAAAAAGTAAACACACAGAACAAATAGCCTCCCCTCTTGCCTCTAAAGTTTAAACTGAAATCACATTTTTCCTCCATAATCCCCTGGCCATTTTCATTGAAACACTGAGAGCATGGAGTAGGCAAACTGCAAGGTAGAAGGACTCAGACCTTCATCTCTGTGGGTCTGAATTCCTATATTTCAGGATTCAGGCTGTGGCTCTCCTCGGGCTCTCCTCAGGATACGGCTGAGGGGCATGGGAGCACAAAGAGATGTTCAAATGAATCATCTAAATTCCAAACATAGTATTCCCTTCCCATGTTGTCTAGCAGCAACCCTACCTCTTCCTGATGAACCGGTTACTTATCACGGCCCAAGTGCTGACTCCATTTTTGCTAACTGCCTCCTTGCCACAGGAGCCCAAAGTGATCAATGGGTTTATGAAGCACTCTGCTTCTTTCTTAGGGGAAGACAAGATGCAGATGATCTGTCCTTTACTTTGGAAGGAACACTGCAACATGTCCCAGTCTGTTAGATTCTAAAACACTTCACTAATGTTATGGGTGCTTGAATCTTCATAAGATTCCTCCCCTTCCTCTACATACCAAGTCTTCCAATGTACTTGCCTTTTCTTGTGCATTTGGTTCACCTGCTATGATACCATCAGTATAGTAGACCAATAAGACATAGTAAGATGTTCTGTGCAATGTCCAGACACTCCAAGTCCTTTGGACAATATTATGACAAAAGGCAGAAGAGTTAATATAGCCCGAGGAAAGATTAGAAAAGTATGCTGAATGGAAAATACCTCTGATCTTCCTTCTTAGTAAGTATGACCTTAGAAAGTTTTAATGCTTCAGTTTTGTCTTCTATAGAAGAAGGATTAAATATAGTACCTATTTCCTAAGTTGTTAAAAGGATTTTAAAAAGTTAATAGAAAACGTCTAGCTAGCTTCTGATAAGGGTAAGCACTCAACAATATTAACTTTGAAAATTAGATGATATTAGTCATTGTCAATGTTCTTCATTATCTTCTAATCATAAATATCCTCGTTTGTTTTTTTTTTTATTTGCAAACAAATTCAAGAGGTTGATGTCAGTCTAAGGAGAAATTATCACTCTATTTGAAATAATCAACTCTTCTGGTCAGAGCCTCTTAACAGTACAAAAAGCCCAAGAGCATATCATATGGTCACTTATAACCTGTTCTATCTACCATTCCACCTTGAATCCTTGACCTTGACCTTTAGAAAAAGTCACTTTTAAAAAGCACTAATCGTAACATATTTCACATTTAGAGTTTATTAAGAGTTCTACTGCTCAACAGGCAGAGTTATACAACTGGTCTCAATCCTGATATGACTAGGATTAAGAGTTTATGATAATCCTCCAACAACATTTACCAGAAACATTCAACAAGTCAAGTTTCTACTTGATATATTACACATACCATAAAAATTAAGTGACCAGCTTCTAATACAAGAGCAGAGCATTCAGTCTTCTCAAGTTATCTGTTCTACATCTTCTAGGGAAACAGAAAAAGTTCACAAAAATTTGTCCAGTTCAGAAAACAACACTATGTAAAAGCAGTATTACATGTGTTTGGTTAAGTCCCAAATCCACCAGTTAAGCATGAGATCTTAGGAAAGTTAATCTCTATTACCTTCAGTTTCCTCAAACATAGAGTGAGAAGGATATTAATAGGGTTGCTTTGAATGAATGAAATAACTCCTATAAATTACAAACAATAGCTAATCAATAGTAACTATCATCATAAATGTCAGCTATCATTATGACATTATATACTATGAAAGTTACTGTTTATTTTCATTTCTACCTTGAATTGGGGTCTTTAAATGGTTGCTTTATTGAAGATCTGGTTCTCCTTATTAGTTTATAGAATTTAACATAACCAACTAATGTATAAGGAGGAAAAAACTTATTTTCAGATTCCTACTTTATAAACTGAAACACATTATGATGTAACATTAACATTCATTTAATGACTTAATTTTTAGAAAAGAGCAAATCAATTCAATTTACACAGAAAACCCATTCAACTCTTATTACTTTCCTCACTGTATTTCTCACATAAAATGTACCTCAACTGAATGCACATTGGCAGACATGAAAAAAGTCTCCGTCATTCTTATATACTTTGTTCTTTCATCTATGTTTACATTTTTCAAACACTAGGTCTATAGCTCTTCTGGAATATTTACCCATCTTTCTTGGGACTAAGTTTGGCCCACTATATCTTTATACCATAAGAGCTCCAATGGGAAGTAAGCAACACTAATTCATGTTAATATTAATGACAAACAGACTATCCTTTGCTTTCCAAAGAGTGAGCACATGGAACAAACATTCTCTCCTCCCCCTTCTAAAACTCAGAATGAAATCTCATTTCTCCTCCATATTCCCCTGGCCATTCTATTGGGATGCTATTAGGGGAATTGAATATATTGGTGAAAACTCTAAAACTGAGAAGCAATGTTTTTACCTTTCTTTGTTGAGTTCTTAATTTCACAAGGGTTATCTAGAGCTGATATGTACCCAGGGGGAGGGAGGGAACTGTATTTCTCTTCATGCGAGAAAAGAAAAAGAAAGAAAGAAGAGTGTGAGGAGGAAGAGGAAGAGGGAGAAGAAGGAGAAGGAGGAGGAGGAGGAGGAGGAGGAGGAGGAGAGAGAAGAAGAAGAAGAAGAAGAAGAAGAAGAAGAAGAAGAAGAAGAAGAAGAAGAAGAAGAAGAAGAAGAAATAATGAAAGAAAAGCAAGCTCTTTAATCTCTTGCCTAGTTCCAATGAAACTTAGCCAAGAAAATACTTCAGTCAGTAAAAATTAGTATGTGAAAGTAGAATACAGAAAAAAATAACCTTGTTTCCAATTATATTTCTCAAGGTCTAATCAACAATTAGTGGAAAAGTCAGGATTGCTTTTTGAAATTTCTAACTAAAAAGTAAGTTGATTTTTCTTTTCTTAATCTAGAAAAATTTTTGGAATAAAAATCATTGCTAAGCAAGTAAGCTTTATAAAAAGACTTGAATTTTTTAACTGTGGAAATACTGTGTTCAAAATAAAAGTTTTACTGAATCTATTAAAAATAATAAAACCAAAGTAAAACACGGATGTAACACATGCATGATAAGGTTGCACACTAAAGCATATTAAGAAAGTATTCATTATACCATAAGTATCTTTTTAGGTTATCTTAGTGATTTCCTACTATCAGATTTATATATTGTACATGAATGCTGTGATTAATTCATAAATGCAGGTCCATTAAAATAAAACAAGTACATAAATATATATGAAGTTTGTATCATTCTAAGACCAATTCATATTTCATCAATATTTGAGTGTCTATCTAGTGACAGAAACTTTAATAACTGTATCTCACATAAGTTATATTATTTAATCTAGAGAGTTAATACAGAGGGATATGTTTAAGAACATGGCTTCTAGAATCAGACTGCCTCAGCTCATAATCTCAGGCCTGTCACTTACTAGTTGTATAATTTTGAACCCAAAAACTACTTTAACTTCACTCTGTCTCAATGTCCTCATCCAAAAAATGGCAACAATAGTTTTAACCATTTCATAAGGTGGCATGGAGATTAAATCCAAATGTATATGTGTAAATTCTCAGAACAGTATTCAGAAAATATAAGCTACTATTACTCATGAGGTGAATATTATTTTTGCCCTATTATACATGAAAATCACAGCTCAGTCATTGACTTGTCAAGATTTTCTCAGGTACTTATGAAGGAATAAGCAATTTTACATTATCTCACTCAGAAGAATGAGTATCAGATGGTCACAAAGTGACTTAATAATCCACACTTAACTGTATTTTTGGAGGTAGATACTGGCTTTAATAGATAGCTTTCCTCATTTCCAGCCTTGATGTTGAATTTAATAATGCCATAGATAAATGCTTTCAGACCAAATCCTGCCACACACAAATTTTTAATTAAAGGAAGTCATAAAAATACTAATGCAGCAACCACTTGTATAGGCTCAATGAAGTACCAGCTCTCTCTAGTTTCAGGTATTCAACAGCATCCTCCATAAAGGGATAATGCAAGGCAGAAAAGGCAATGTTCTAGAGGCAGGATTCAGCTAGCCCAGTAGGAGCTGGGCAAAGAACAAAAACCTTCAGATGAGTGCACTTAGACCAAATGGTTTGAGATCCTAAACTGAGGGCTCATTCTCAAGGAATGAAGGCAGGATCCCTGGATGGCTCGGCGGTTTAGTGCCTGCCCAGGGTGTGATCCTGGAGTCCCAGGATTGAGTCCCACATCGGATTCCCTGCATGGAGCCTGCTTCTCCCTCTGCCTCTGTCTCTGTGTCTCGTGAATAAATAAAATCTTTTTTTAAAAAAATCAAGGAATGGAGGCTGTCAAGTACACTATTCTGAAATCCCATTTATGAAGGAGTCTCAGTCCAATATACCTAACCAATCACAGATAAATATCTTGGACATAACAAATTTTACCAATGAAAAAACATTTCCGCGTCCAGTACACTAATCACCATACCATCTGGTGTTGATCTGAGACAAAGAGAGCTTAAAGCTTGGCTTCAACACCTCCAAAGTGTTGGGATTTGATTGGAGCCTCACAAGTGCTTGCCAATACTCCCCCCAAAACATATATATTCCTTATTTGGTTCTTTTAAATTTAAACCACATCCCACCCCACACACACATATACATACAACACTGCTTATGCTTGTGTTTTAAATTATAGACAATAAAACATATTATTCAATTCTCTAGAAATTTCTTCTAAACTGACATCTTTAGAGTTTACCAGACTGTTTCAGTTCAGTAGTTCCACTACTACACAGATCTTCAAATTCCTGACTTCTACTTAGGCAGTATCCATGTGCCTGAAACTAGTTTCAGTCGACATTCAAACAACTATTCTATCAAATATCAGTATTAGATAATAACAAAATGTATGTTCTGCTCTTCCTTCTGTCTTCTAATGCCAGTATATTTATTATTTAACCTTACTGAGACCTACAGTCTCTGACCCCATTTTCTACCTTACATAAGACAGTAGAAAGTAATGTAGCATGCAGAAGCTAGAAAAGCAGTAACTCAAACTGAACATACTCAAAATTAAAACTGTTGAAAAACACTCCATATTCTGCCCCCAGACCTGACTACCCAACTACTATGGATCTCTCATTCAAACTACCCTAGCAAGCACAAATGATGTCAGTTCGACAGGCGTTCTTCCCCTCATACTCGTAACTTTTTCCTCTTTTTGAGTTCTCTACCTCTACTCTTATAGTCTTCTACTGTCTTTTATCACCATTTTTTTTTTCAGTTTACTTTGGGAGTTCTAATTTCTCTATTTACCCTAAGTATTCATATTGCCCGTGATTTGTTTTCAGTCCAAGTCTTAGTCTGCATGCTCTTAATAAACCCATCCATTACTATCTATATCCTGAAAATTCCTGTATTTCTAGATCCAGGCTGACTTCTTCCTTTAGTTCTGAACCTATGCCATCTATCAATTGATTGGACTCTCCACTCAGATATTTTACTAACAACTCACACTTATGACCAACGATGAACCCAATATCTGTCTCCTCCTATTCTCTTCCACCACTACAAACCCATCATCCTCCCTTCTATTTCCTGTTTCTGAAATTGAAATTACCATTCTCTAATCATCCAAGTCAGAACCATAGCTGTCATTCTAAGTACTATATATTTTCTCATTCCTCATTTACATTTGAAGTTCCTCTCAAGGAAATAGTTCCTCTCAAGTTTACCTGCTAAATGTGCTTTAGTTCTTCCTTCTATTCTTATCGAAGTTTTAAGATTTCCTCATTTCTTATCTGGATTACTGCAATGTCTTCTAAATAGTTAGTTTCCTTTTTCCTTCAATTGCCTTCCCCCTCCAGTCCCTCCTATATATAACACCATAGTGATCTAAAATGTAAAATTGAAGTCATAGCTCAGCTTATAGTGATTTAATGGATATTACAGCTTTCCTGATAAATTCCATATACTTTAGAATGTGTATGAAGTATTTAAAATGGCCATCTGACCCTTCAATCACATCTTTCACCTAAGACACTGATCTCCTTGAATTATGTTAAATACACCATATTCTCTACACCCTACTCACCTGCTACTATACATACACAATATCCATTCTTCCAACTCCCATTCTATTACACTTTTCATTGTTTAGCTCAGATTTCACCTTCTCCAAGAGGTTTTCCCTTACTTTCCTAATGGATTCAGAGATCCTCCACACAATGTAGTCCATGAATCAGATCTTACTGATGTTGGTTTATCTATCTTTCCCATTAGAATCACTAAAGAATGGCACTGACTTCTCACAGGACTAAACAGTGCTTGAAATTAGAGTGGAACACTTAATTGCCTGATGAGTGACTGCCATATATCCAGAGAGATAAAGAGGACTTCTGGGTTTCTTGCTGTTCAGCATACTGATGATAGGCCCACAAAGGGGTCAGATCAGTCTCTTTATTTAATATATGTCCTTTAAGAATTTTCTCTATAGAAGTGACAATTACTATAATTTTGCTTCTACTGATTATTTAATGCCATCTATTTTGTAACTGATTGATTTAAAGTATTATTAAATGGATTGACTCATTGAGTTAACCCACAAGTATAAATCAGTAACTTCATGAAAATATCCTTATTGAGTTCCTATTTCAAACAAAGGTCCCTAAATTACATAATTTGGATACCTCTGTCATTTTCTAATGAGGTCTTTAATGTCAAGTTTAGGAGTTATTGCTCAGCTAAAAAGAAATAATACTTAAAAGGAATAATAGTTATTAATAATCGTTATTATTTGAGTGTTTACTCAGTTTTATGCAAGGTGTATACATAACATAGTTTTCAATCAGGGGACAACTCTGCCCTCCAGGGGACATTTGTCAATGTCTAGAGACACTTTTGGTTATCAAAACTGTGGGAGAGGTGCAACTGGAATCTAGTGGGTAGATATCAAGATGTTGCTGAACATCCTACAAGGAATATAGGACAGCCCCCACAACAATCCTCACAGTGAAGAATTATTCAGCCCCAAATATTAATAGTGCTGAGGGTGAGAAATCCTATTTAGCTCCTAGCAACTCTGTATGATAAGATGGTATTTACCCCATGTTACAAATGAGAAAATAAGACCTTGAGAATTAAGTATTTGAGATTACTTAGTTTACAAGTGGTGGGATCAAAATTTGAACCCATGTCTGTGGAACCCTAAACACATACTTTCTTCAGTAAAGAATGATACCTCTACCAAAATATTAGTAACTATGATTTTTAAAATATAGCTATCTCATATGTGATTTATGATGTACTATACAATCATACCTTCCAAAATAAAATACAGAAAAGTTAAAAGTAGTTGCAGGTCAATTCTTTACAGATGACTATGAGAAATATGTGGACTTACATATTTTTTTAAATTATGATTAGAGATGATATAGTAGTTCTGTGTTTCTAATGAGTTTTATTTCTCAATTACCTAACTTAGCAATAAAGTTGTTAATCTGTGAAGCCTAAGGTTATTTAAATTGATATATATTTACATGTATTACCATTAATTCTCAAAACAACCTTTCAAGGTAGGTGTTATTTTCTCCATATTACAAATAAGAAAACAATATTTGGTTCCAGTGAACTCAACTACTCTTCGGAAAGGCTAGAGAACAGATGTTAAAAACAGCTTCTATAGGTTTTAAGCTACCAGTAGTTGACAAAGACTTTCTAAAAAAAAACCTCAAATAATCCAGATCTATTTCTTAATGAGAATCTGTTCATTCTTTGATAATCATGCCAGCTTTCTCTACACATCTTTTGTTATTGTTGTTGTCATTTTTTTTTAGTTTCAGAGGTAGAGTTTAGTGATTCATCAGTTCCATATAACATGCAGTGCTCATTATTTCAAGCACCCTCCTATAATGTCCATCATAATGCTTCTCCCTCTGCCTATGTCTCCGCCGGTCTCTCATGAATAAATAAAATCTTTTTTTAAAAAAAGTCTCATGGTTTATCTCCCTCTCTGATTTCATCTTATTTTTCCCTCCCTTCCTGTATAATCATCTGTTTTGTTTCTTAAATTTCACACATGAGTGAAATCATAATTGTCTTTCTCTGATTAACTTAGTTCTCTTAGCGTATTACTCTCTAGTTTCATCCACATCATTGCAAATGGTAAGATTTCATTTTTTTTATGGCTGAGTAATACTCTTTTTAGCATGACCAGTTATAAGCTTCCTTTTTATAGTTTTTCTCCACTAAATTTGAGAAATTGTTCGATGGCAAATCACTGATTAGTCCACGGTTTTACATGTATAATGTTCCCTATGAATCAGTAGAATTTCTACAACTAAGGCTAATAGTACTCTTGTAATCAGTACTAGCTTTGAATCCCAATGTTCAGTATTTACTAAATACACTTTCCTGTTCATACCTTGTCATTTTTCCATTAAAGGAAATGATAAATTAACCTCATATTTAATAAACACAATACATATGGAACCTTCCTAGGATACATGTATTCACTACAAGTTGAGAAAAAATAGAAATTACATAACACTAATTTCTATGGTTAGATGTTTTCTCTTAGAAAAGTATTTCTCATAATTCAACTCTATTTAGTCAGTCACATAATTAAAACAATAAGTTGAGTCACATGTATATTTATACACACCATGGTGTACATTATCTCCAAGTTTCCTGGAACAGCACATGTTTAATTCATCATAAAGATAACATACACATATATAAACACACACATAAACAAACACATATATATCATTATACATATAGCATGTATATGTGTGTTTTCTATGATAAATAAAAGAAATAAAGGCACTACTCAACCAGTAATTTTTTAAGTATTTGCTTTCAAGCTAGAAAGGAGAATTTTATCTCACATTATCCAGTTCTGAAAATCCAAGGATAAAGCTTAAAACAACAATAGAAAAATTAATAGAAAAGAACATATAAGAATATCTTAAAGTGTGGCTCTTTTTAACCCTAAGAATTCTTTAAAAATACATAAAGTTTGGGGGCTGTACTCCTTGATCCATTTATATCTCTCCTGTGCCATCTAGTGTTTTTAGGCACTTACTATGACTCCAGAGTCTAGAATAACCTGTTAACACTTTAGCTGACACTGAGCTTGTCTGCATAGTCAGCCGCAGGCAAACAAAAAGTATCTTAAATTTGGGCTGCAAAAGAGTGGTTTTATTGGGTTATGAAAAAACTGCAAATGAATAGGACTTTAATAGCAAAGGGGAAAGCTTTAAAGTTAAGTTCAGGAACTGTGGCTAACAGATGTTGAGAAAATAATGCACAATGGAGCTATTGAGTCTCATTAGACTAATATACTATATTAATAGAAGCTGAATTTTGATCTGAGGCTGTACATCTGTATGGGAGAAAGTAATAAGAAATGGATAGAATGAAACAGAACTATCTTTCCTTATTCGCAGGCAAACAGTTTTGTCTCTCTTGTGGTCTGGTTACTGTACCAGACTTGGTCATAATACCCACTATTAGAAGTGGCTGTCATGGGTACTTCATCCTCTCAGAGTAAAATCCATCTTTACAACTTTATCTAAATGTGCCATTAAAAACATAAGTTCCTAGCATGGAGCCAGGTAGAGATCTTTTCCTTCAAGTTCTTGGATTTTAATTCTTTCTTGGCAGTATACTATACCATCAAATATAAATTGCTTAATATATTCATATATAGAAATATTTCTCAATTTATGCCTAAAATTCCTGATTCAAGAAACAACTCAAATAACCCAACTCTATTTAGATAATGGGCCGAATAAATAAAACCTAGTGAATTGACTCCATCTTGAATCAATTTAGTTTTGTGCACAAAAATAAGCCCTGTATGTTCAGGTCTAATTAATACATACTTAACCAAAATTAATTGATTTTTCCACCCAAAAGGTGAATGTATGCTACTGTTTCTCATCCAAATTTCACTTCATCTGCTTTTTTAATTTTACAGGAATCTTTATTGTAAGAAAAGATGGGGGAATGTACATATCTACTTTTGTTCCCCGGCATTCTAAGAAAGTATAAAGAAGGGTCATGACTAACCACTAGTAAGAGGAAAGGGGAAGTTAGTTCTTAAAGTCATCAATGCAGTTTGTAAAATAAAACTGGGCTTGATAGTTATTTTTAAACTCTTTCCAATCTTAATGGTCAATCATTACATTGATGAATTATCAGTGTGATAACAGGTATTATTGCAGATAATGTGCCAAGTCCTATACTCACCTCTTTATTTACATTTTGTCAACCAATCCTCACAAGCACCAAGTTAGGAAACTGAAGCTTAACTAGGTAAGTTCATGTAAATCCCCCGAGGTCACAGATGGCAGAACTGAAGCTTAACTAGGAGGGTTCATGTAATTCCCCCATTCTCATAGATGGCACTGCCAGATTCATTCCTGAACTTTCTGACACTAGGATTCATACTCTGAACCACTCCTCCCCAGTGATGGAGACTAGAAGACAGTCTGTCAGAGAGCCAGACCCCTGATTTGCTATTCTTAGGCTGGTGCCTTTCCAATCTTACAGAAAATATCTCCATAAAAGAAAAATGCTAGAATCATATCATAATTTAAAACCATTCTTCTGATATGCAATGGAATACCTAACCGTGGATCATCCCAGTGTTTCTTTCAAGTCTGCCACTGTCTTGAGATCACTCTCTGTCAACAACTTTGTGATAATAAGCAAAAAAGTCATCACAATGATAGCATCTCAACTCAAACCCAGTTCTTTTCAGCAGTATGAACTCTCCCTGCTATCCAATGTGGTCTAAGACTCATCATACATGGCAGTAAAAGCAAACTCATTAAATATTACCCAGGAGATAATTCCAAGACCCTAAACATATCATGCTAGGATAAATTATAAGCAAATTTCACCTTGGTAGATTGTTCTAAGTTTAAAATATTAAACCTTTTTAAGTATCACTTATCTTCACCACTCTTTGTTAGTTCAGTAGCACTTAAGGTCAATGCTTAAAATTGCTCTCCTACCTTTTATCCTAAATCCAAAACTGAGCAATTTACTAAAATAAAATACATTTTTTACCTCTAGAGGAACAAAGTCTTTCCTTGGTTGGGTCCCCAATCTGTCCACTTTGGATTCTGATAAGGATTATTCTTCAAACAGATATTGAGTGCTGAATAAAATTCTACTTCTAGAAATCCTGTTTTATTTGTTTGTTGTTCCCCTCACATCTGATTTTTACCTGCCTCTTTTTTTTTTAAAGATTTTATTTATTTATTCATGAAACACATAGAGAGAGCCAAAGACATAGGCAGAGAGAAAAAGCAGACTCCTCAGGGGAGCCCAATGTAGGACTCAATCCCGGGACCCTGGGACCATGCCCTGAGACAAAGGCAGACACTCAACCACTGAGCCACTCAGGTGCCCCTACCTGCCCTTTTTCTTCCCTACTTTCTTTGTTGTTACCCTTGCATCTGTGATTTTTACTTGCTTCCTTTTCTAAGCACATGAGCCATAGCTGGAGGGCCAGTCTTCCTTGAACAGTTGGTCCCTATATACCTTTCACTATATTCCTCTCTCAGAGATGTTGTTATGGACTGTACTGTGTCCCCCTAAATTTCATATGTTGGAACTCTAATCCCTAGTGTGATAGTATTTGGAGATAAGACCTTTGGCAGATAATATGATTTAAATGAGGTAATGAGGGTGGAGTCCTCTTGATAGGATTAGTGGCCCTATAAGAAGAAACATCAGGGGATCCCTGAGTGGCTAAGCAGTTTAGTGCCTGCCTTCAGCCCAGCCTTTGATCCTGGAGTCCTGGGATCGAGTCCCATGTGGGGCTCCCTGCATGGAGCCTACTTCTCCCTCTGACTGTGTTTCTGCCTCTCTCTGTGTTTCTTATGAATAAATAAATAAAATCTTAAAAAAAAAAAAAAAGAATAAATATCAGAGAACTTGTTGCCTTCTTCTGCCACGTGAGGACACAGCAAGAAGGCAAGTCTGCAAGCTTGTCTGCAAGCTGGAAACAGAATCCTCATCAGAATTCGACCACACTGGCACTCTGATTTTGGACTCCCAACCCCCAGAACTGTGAGAAACTAAGTTTCTGTTGTATAAGACACCTAATCTGTGGTATTTTGTTATGACAGCCCACTCTAATATAGATGTAAAATGGGAGTCATATTATCCACCAATGTACATTTTTAAATAATTAAGATCTGGTTTTATGTATTATTAGATAAGCCATTGCCCCTATTTGAGGTCAACTATTAGCCCATGATAATTTTGGTGAGGAGGAAAGTTTTGCTACAAACAGGAATGACTGGAGAAACAAGAGCAAAGAGGTCACATAAATATCAGTCCAGCAATGCAAAGGAATAGGTATAGGAAAAACTCAACTTCTAAAATCAAAGGGGCACCTGGGTGGTTCAGTGGTTGGGAGTCTGCCTTTGGCTCAGGTCATGATCAGGTCCTGGGATCAAGTGCTGCATCAGGTTCCTGCTTCTCCCTCTGCCTATGTCTCTGCCTCCCTGTGTGTGTGTGTGTGTGTGTGTGTGTGTGTGTGTCTGATGAGTAAATAAATAAAATATATGTATTTTTTAATCTAAAAACAAAGATACAAGAAAGAAAGGAAGATTAAGTAAGTGACATTATTTATTAGTAGTACTGAAAATGAAGTTTATAGACTTTTGCTTCTTTTAATAGTTAACTTATCTATCATCCAGCATTTCAGTAAAGGCTTACTGCTAAAATCATAAACTTAGGCAAGCTATCAAGAAAGACTCATTTCTGACCTCCTAAGGACCTGAATTTTTCATCCTAAGATTTATTGGAATTGAGGAATTACTGACTCGAGTCTCAAAGACTTCTGTGAGATCCGTATATGGGAATGCAAAGTACTATTTATGTTTTGAAATTTTAATAAAAACTATATATGTTTACTAAAAACCATAAATGGATATACACACTTTTCTATTGCACACAAAATTCATTATTATTTATAGAAGAGAATCTGGAGTTTTCTCAAAAAAATGCTGTATACCTGAAACTAATATAACACTGTATGTTAACTATACTGGAATTAAAATAAAAACCTTATTTAAAAAGGGGGGAGAGAGTTTCCTTATACCAAAACATTTTAAAACAAAGAGAACTAGAAAGTGGTATTACTATAGATACTTGATTTACAAAAGAAATTGCCAAAGCAATTTACCAGATAATAGTATTTTCTTAATGCTTTACTATTTTTTTTTAAGATTTTATTTATTCATGAGACAGAGAGAGGCAGAGACATAGGCAGAGGGAGAAGCAAGTTCCCCGCAGGGAGCCAGATGCAGGATTCAATCCAATGACCCCAGGATCACTACCTGAACCAAAAGCAGTCGCTCAACCACTCAGCCACCAAGGCATCCCTCTCCTAGGATTTTCTAAGGAAATAACATCCTACTTGGTGTATTTCAAGGTCATTCATTTCCCTAGATCTCTACCATTTAGATCTAGCAGTAAATTTGGGTCTTGAAAGATAAACCTCAGAACAGCTGATCAATGAGGTAGTAAGTCTAATAGTTTAATTAGTAGTATGTCAGTCTTTCCACCTATTAGTAGAAAAGAACAGAATTTTAATTATAGCTAAACCACCATAGCGAAAGGAATATCTTTAATTCCAAAGGGACAAAAGAAGGGGGAAAAATCTGGCATGCAGCTTTTATGATTGACTTCTCATAATTTTCTGCTATTAACAATTCACTTTATAGATGGTCTTCATTACCCTAGATATAAAGAGTAGCAGCAAAGAACACAAAGCTTTGAGTGTAGCCCAAAGTCCATTAGTTTAAAAGTGTCAATGTTTTATGGTTTTAAGAAACTGTATAAATTGTACTTGTTTGTGTAAGTTCATTTTCAAATGTGTGAACACAAATGTCTATTGTCTATGAGGAAAGTTCATGCTGAGCTACAAGTGAATCGCACAATTGAGCTCTAAGCTAAGCAGCAGCCTCTGCCAAGCTAGCCATTTTGGTAAGTGGTCCTAAATTTGATACAGGGGCAAATAATTTTTTATTGTTTTCCCAAGGGGAGAAAGCTCTTTTCAGAATGCAGACCAGTAATGATTTTTTTTTATTCTTGCTGACTTTGCTTTTCTTCTTTTTCACACAGAAGAATCTGAGCCTGTAATTTTTAACTTCCTTTTGTTAAAACTGTGCAAAAGACCTACCTAACCTGTGTCGTTAAAGCCCTGCCTTATTTTTTGTTCCAGATACCATTAACATCTTTCTCCACTCTCTGCTCAGCAATTTCTCTTTTCTAAAGCTGCGTGGTAATTCATTGTTTGTATTCCCAGAGAACTTCACAAGGAGATCAGCTCCCACAGTTTCAGTTTATTCCTTGGAGTTAGTGTGGTTAACTTCTTGTCTTCTTGGTCATTTACTGTCTTTCGAAACTATGTTAGATACAACATAGCCTCTGAGAAGTTACTCAAATTGATGAATAAATCTTTTGAGTACATCTCCCATTAAAAATTAATAGCTAGCACTAGGGATACTTATGACAGAACTATTCTGTATTTTGAGTGTGATGGTGATTTAAATCTGCACATGTAATCAAATTGAGCAAAATTAAATACACATACAATATAAGTGAATCCATCTAAGACTGAGGAATCTAAATAAGTCCAATCGATTAATCAATGTCAATTTCCTGGTTATGATATTATATAATAGTTAAACAAGATGTTACCAGTGGGGGAAACTGGGTGAAGGATATATGGATCTCTCTGTATTACTTTTCATAACTGCATATGAATCTCAAAATAAAAAGTTATAAAAATGATTAACAAATTGTACATTTGGGGTATTTTTAATTTCATCACTTTAAGAAAGGTTATTTCCAAAATATTGGAAAGACAATGAAAAAGTGTGCAATACAGCCAGTAACAATCATCTTTGTTCTGTCCCTCCCCAATGCATGATTATGAATTGCCACTACCAGTAAGAGAGGGCCAAGGCTCTTCAGCAGAGCCAGTACATGTCATTTTAATTTTCTCATTTAAAAAAGGTAACCTGGTTTTCATTAGGTGCCTGAGTTTGGTTGCAGCAGGATCTCCAGTTGGCTTCTGAGTTTTCCAAGGTACACTCACCATTATAATTTCAGTTGTGTATTTAGACATGCCATATCACAGTCATGACAGAAGGAGATCATAAGTTAGTGTCACAGACTACTCATAAACACAAACTGTTAAAGAAAAACATCTTAGAAGTGGATATCTTCCTAAGATAATAAAAGAGAAATTTCCTCTAAGGTTTTCTCGTGCATTTTTCTAAGACCTGTGGTCTATATCATATGAATAGGAGAAGTGAGTTGAACTAGAAAAATAAAGTTGTCATCTAAATTTTCTAGCATTGCTGTGATTACAGTTTAATACTGTGAAATGAAATTGCTTTAAAAAATGTTATATCTTTCTTTCTGCTATCCTGTCTCTACAGTATGTAAAGCTCTGCAAATTAACAGACACAATCTCATTTCATCTTCAAATTTGAAACATAAGGAAGCTTAGTTTCCTTAAAAGTAATCTCCCCTCCCACAAATCTCAACACCTTTCAAAAGCAGGGTTGTGAAGGTTTGGCTTCAAACTTCTGAACTGATGTTAATCAGACCTACTCAATCAGAACTGTCTAGGAATTGAAAAAAAAATTGCAGGCTATGTCTAAACCTTTTATAAAATCATGCATGCCAGAAAACATCACAGAGCTACAAATCCAAGCAAAATAATCAGCACTTGCAGCTGCAAGAGAGCTAGCAGTTTTGTCAAAGGCAGTTCATAGATAATGTGATCCAAAGAGACACTTATCCAGAGTATCAATTCTGATATGGGAAGAAGAACCAAGCTGCAATACGGCTATTCATTTTCTTCAATAGGACCTATTTTCAAACACCATTTTCCTCCAGTTGTTCAAATAGCCTTTACGATTCCAGAAATAATGATTAATAATAAACTTAGTCCTCAAAACCAGGCTCAGCCTTCTCCAGTGATAACCTGTAAATAAGTAACCACCACATTAAAGTTGTATGTAAAAGTAACAGCCACAATACTACCTGAAACATTATAAATGTCCAAGGTAAAAAGTAGCCTAATAAATCTTCTATAATATGAAGTAAAGAGAGGGAAAGCTACAAATTACTGGCAAGTCTAAAATACAGGCTACTTTAAATTAAGTATTATTATGTTTATTCATTTAAAACTTACATTTACTTTTAGTTTACCTGAGTATGTACATGTACACACGTGTTATAAGAAAGTATATAATATAGGCAATATGAAAAATCCTTAGCCAATTCTAGCAACCTTTTTGTCATAATTCTAAATTGTTTAGGCATTGAATCTAATGCCTGATTTAACACTTCAGAACATGCAAAAACCAAAAGCATATTCTGTTCAATAACTGCATAGAGGTAATTTCACATTACCATAACTTTTTATTCCGTTTGTTTCCCTTATGTCAATAGAAAGCCTGCACTGGATAAACTAGAGAACTATTTGAAAAAATGAAAACATGTTGTTCCTTTAAATACTTTTAATATTTCTCTCCGCAATTTTATTTACACTAGTAGTTTGGCAAACTGTTTCTTTAACAGAACTTTCTCCTCCAGAGGAAGACTATTATCACCCTCTCCAAAATTTCAAATCATCATACATCTCAGTGATTAGTTTGAATTATAGTCTAAGCAAGAAAATAATGCTGATTATCCCTTCATCTTCATCACCTGAGGCATTAAAAAAAGCACTTGGTTTCCTATCTCCATTTCCTGAAGAGGTTCAGTGGCTTACGCATTCGAATACCAAGGCTGGAATCAGCGAAAACTGGCTCATCTCCAGGCTCTTCTAGAAAGATGAGCAAGAAGGTGTGGTCAACATCTGCCCACAAGATGGCTTGTTTGGAAAGGGTTAAAGGCAGGCTATCAGTCTCCTGCCACTGTTCCCAGCATTTGCATCAGTCATAGGAAGTGATGTCACACACCTGCAATGCACATGCAAACTGTAAACACTTCACCAACATTGAATTTGAGTCTCCCATCCAAAATCATGCCCAGCTGCCTCATGCTCAGTTCCTTGGCTGCCAAATTTGCTAGACTGCATAGAATTGAGAAAATGGATAGTCTTAGGCAAACAACAGTTATGTGGGTTCAAGTTTTATACTACCAAGCTGCGTATACTTTTGTTTTTTACTGATTACTTCTTGCTGTTTCTACAATCACAGAGGTGGAACTGGGAGAAATATTAAAGACAGAGCAACACCTTCATTTTAAAAATAATTAAATCATACATCTAATAGAGGTTTTACTAATTGTACCCATATCTTTCTTTCTCATCAGACTCAAGGCAGGGATCAAGGTTTAAAATACTTTTCGATTCCTAAAACTTAATACCTAGCAAATATTGCTAGAGCTTAATACCTAGCAAATGGACAGATGGATGGATAAATGGGTAGCTTCTTTGAAAATCATTTCACAAAGATATCCTAGATGACTTGAAACAGGAGACTTAGGCAATTCATTCAATTTTCATCAAGTTGAGTTAATTTATCCAGAAAATGGGAATAAAAATTGTATCTTCCTTGAAGAATTATTGCACAGATTCTCTGAGACAGGGTATCCCTGGGTGGCTCAGCGGTTTGGTGCCTGCCTTTGGCCCAGGCGTGATCCTGGAGTCCTGGGATCAAGTCCCAAATCAGGTTCCCTGCATGGAGCCTGCTTCTCCCTCTGCCTGTGTCTCTGCCTCTCTCTATCTCTCTCTCTGGCTCTCATGAATAAATAAATAAAATATTTTTAAAAAAAGATTCTCTGAGACAATGCTTTGCAAAAGTTCCACAAAAAGCCGGGTACATAATAAGGATTCCATAAATAATAGCTAGCTATTATTTTGATAGTGGTAGTAATATATCACCCTCTATTTATCATTGTTATCATTCACCAACCCTTAGTTTATCTCATATATGTATCAAGGTATCCAGAGCTATACCCTCTGTCTTGTATTTCTCTCTTTCCCTAGATCTACCATCAGCCTGGGGTGACATCAACATCCATGTGAACACTTCATCATGCCCTATCTTCATACTTCATTGATCTTTTTTCATCTTTAATGACTTGCAATTCTTTCTTTCAGCTTTATATGTCCCATGATGATACACAAACATTTTCTCTGGAACCAGTCTACTTAGATATAATGCTAGCTCCATCAGGAGTTACAGCTATGTAATGAGCTATTCACTTTTCTAGGCTCTCTAAAGACTTTAGTTACCTCATTTTCTAAATGGGATGATAAATGTACTTACCTCACAATGCCTGATATAGAGCAATACTCAATTTTTCTTCACCAAACTATACGGTCTCTGAAATATTAAACCCCAAAAACTAATATATAATGTCTGGACACTTGAGTTACTCTAACTCCTTTACTATTGTAAATAATCCATAGCAGAAATCATAGGCTGAAAATGAACTAGAAATAAAAAGGAAAAGAAATAAGGAAAATACAGAAGTGCTTAAAAATAATAAATGTTTCAAAATATAATCACTGGGCACCCAAAAAAGAACATGATGATAATAATATACATTTATTGATAATACCCCAGAATACAGTGACAGTAGCTTATTTCTCTCTCTCCCTCTCTCTCTCTCTCTCTCTCTATATATATATATATATATATATACATATATATATATGTATGTATACACACACACACACATATATATATAAATAATACAAACATATATTTGTTCAATCAAATTTTCATATCAAACTATTTCATCCCAGCCAATTTGCTTTTTGGCTAAAGTTTATGCTATTTTCAGCTCCAAAATCCCTGTCCTTCAGGACCAGTATTAATCCTTCACATGTAGGGTCCTGCCAGGTTTCGCTTGGCTTGCACAAATGGAGACCTGGCCCTTAGTCTCAGCAGGTCTTTCCTGCCCTCCAGAATTCTTCACTTCACTGATGGATGAAGACTGTACCCAGACCTAATTGAGTGAATACAACAATAAGCATTTTTCTAGGTGCCGTGTTGCCTCAACTGAGTTGGCTCATTTTCAATAGAGAGATTAGTCTGGTGACAACTATGGAAGAGCAAGTTTTCCTGCCCCCAAGGGGGTAGATATCTGGGCTATACGAAGTCCAGCTTGTAGATGATCAACTTCAAAGGCATTCCTTCTAGAGTTTCTAGACAGCAGTGGACCCCAGGTACATCTTTTCTACAGCCATCTGGCACTCATTTTTTAGGTTCACCTCCTGAGTTCTCACCAGGGCCACAAAGTAAAGGAAGTAATAATTCTTCTCTGGCCACCACACTTCTTAAAATGGAGTTACCTGATAGTTCTATATTCTCAGAACAAAGTAACAGTCTCCTGCTATTAGGTGTAGTGTATGTTAGGCTCTGGAATGAGAGGTCAGGCAATGTATGAGAGGAGAGGCGGAGATTCAGTAGTGCTATTCATGGTCTTCTGGTTTCCTGGAGCAAGATTTTCGGACTTGGGATGAAGGCAAAAAATAACATTCTTAGCCTGTAATTCAGCAGTAACCATCAATGATAATCTTACTGAACATATCACCATTCTTTATCAGCTTTTTCTTCTATTTCAGTACAGTGCCATTATACAGGGGAGATGATCATTAAGCAAAACATTTCTTTTTGTTTAAATTGACTTCTTTATGTTTTGCTTGACAATCATAATCTAGATCATAAAGAAAAAAGATACCTCTCTCCATAACAGAATATTATCATCTACAAATAAAAGAAAACCAAAATAAAGATTTAGTTTTAAATTTCTAAATGTGCCACTGAAAATGGCATCAAAGAGATTTAAAATATTTGGAAGAGTTATGGAATGAAATTTGTTTTTAGATGTGCAAGGAGATGTGTCCTAACTTCTTCACAAATAAAAAGGATTATCAGCACATAAGTTTCATAGCCACAAAATGTCATCAGAAACTAAATCACTTTATCAATGACACCCATATCTTATACTTCTGTACCTCACTTCATTCTTGTCCCAAGTCTCTTGCCATTTAGATACGTTTTTCCTCTGTGTTTCAGTCAGTTTGGAGGGCTTACTTTAAAGATGACTCCAATGACAATGACAAAACCAATAAAAAAGATAAAACAAAGTAATAAGAAGTACATAAGATTTCCAAGGTAGCGTAGACCCAGTACATCTAGGTATTCATTCTTTACCAAAATAATGTATTGAATTGTCATCATGCATTTTTTATTAAAAGATGAATTTTTGTCATTAGCTAGCTCAGTATTGTAGAGTAATTCTCTTAACCTTTTTGATTTTTGGTTCTCTCCAGTGCAAAACAAGACAATTGCTGTACCTGTTCTCAGAAATCACCCAGCTCTCTGGGAGATCTTCAAAAAACTTACCTTGATTCCACTTTAGTTCAGCTTGATTCTAAATCTTTTTGCATTATTCAAAATCAAGTGTTAAATCAAACTGATCAAAACTTTCATCACACTGCACAAAATAGGAGACCTATACTATTAAAGCATCAGATTTTTTTTTCAGGACAGTTTTTGCTTCAAGGAGAATGACTGCTAATAGTTAAAACAACAACAGCAAAGCTGAAATCTGCCAGCCCCATTCTTTCAGTGTTGGAGGAGATACCAAGTTATCAATACCAGGCTTGAAACTCAGCTCTACCCACCAATGTTACAGGCCTGCCCAGAGGCAGTTCACACACACACACACACACACACACAGAGAGAGAGAGAGAGAGAGAGAGAGAGTTCTGTCCTGTCCCTAAACAAATAGAAATCTTTATTCTATTTTTACTTCTTTTATAACATCCTGCTTAACAGAGCATGGCACCAAAAATCATGCATCAATGTCAACTCCTGACAATGCTTGTTATATGCCAGCCTAAGGCACATATTCGGATAAAGAGCATTTCACAAATTCCCTGAGCTAAATGTTCTCCTTTTGGCTCTTCTACCATAGTCACTATTCCTAATTCTTCTCGGTCCACAGATCTGCTAGAGTGCAATACAAAACCACAGAAATGTTGAAAACAAGTGTTGGAAATAAGGACTGTAAAGTCCCAACTGCATGTATGAAAGAAAAAACATGTGCATAAAATTGTTTCCAAGTATTTAAAATATATTTATCCTGAATTTATAATATTTGGATTCCAAAGGAATTAAAGACTGAGTTAAAATAATGCATCAACTAGAGAGCAAAAATGCATCATTTTTGGCTCAGCTGTCATCTGTAGTGAATCAGAATTTTTTTTTAGTGTAACCCAATTTAAGCACAAAAATGAAATAGCTCAGAAAAGCAGAAGTCTCCTGCTTAATCTCCTGAACAGTCTCCTGACTCCTTAACTATTATTAGGACACATAGCCTCCTTTAACTCCATACAATTGTCCAAATAAATAAATAAATAAATAAATAAATAAATAATAATTTCAAAAAGTTAATATATTCCTACTCAACTTTTATATGTGTATAGCTGTTTAATTATCAGAATTTCTAAAATACTATCTTATAAACTATATACATTGATAAGAATTCACATTTATATTAATATACAACCAATAGGCAGGTGCATGAGGTACTCTATATTTTTATTACATTCTAGAAGAGGAAGAACTCACCTTTACCACTTTAATATTTCATGATCTATATACTTTTTTACTTTCTCTGCCTCACATACTCTTTACTTTCAATCTTCACAGCAAAAGAGCAAAGTAAGTATTGTTATTTTCAATTCATAACTAGAAAAAATCAACTGAGGATAAGGGAGGTTAAGTAAATTACTAAAGTCTCACTACTGCTATGTGACAGAATTAGTAACCAAATATAAGCCAATATTACTACAACAAATAGTAGATAACATTGACAAAATAGTAAGTTACCTACAAATCCCCACTAGTAAAAAAGTAAAGCTGATCCAACTTTACAGAACTCATCCCTTTAGACAGAACGTCCAGTGCCAAGGCTTGTTTCATAGGATATGTTTTTAAATGTCCCCTATGAAGTTTCAGACTGAAAACAAATTTAAGCAAAGAATATAAGCAATCAACAACAACCCTGCCTTCCAAAGGAATTTGTGGTGTACAGCAGATCTTAAAACTTTCATCCATAACACTGGATGTCTCTCAAAACAATTCTCACTACTTAAATCTTTTTTCCCAAAATCTTACATTTAACTCAATCTAAAGTTTGGAGATAAGATGACACACTTTTCTTAATATCCTACCCTTTGTTTTTTCCTCTTTTCTTTTCCTATCTTTGTAATGCATATTTTTACTATATATATATATATATATATATATATATATATATATATACACACACACACTAACCATTCAATATTAAGATTTTACAAGACAGAAAATAGTGCTCTCTGAGTTTAAAGATTTCGTTATATGATAAGGGCATGGAAGCAAAAAAAAAAAAAGAAAACCTTCAAGAATAAGTATATTTACATGATCATCTGTAAGTGGCAGTATTAATTACTAATTATTACTTATTATATGCCAGGCACTGTGGCAAGTACTTTATGTTTCTGATCTCATTTTAGTCCAGCTTTAAGCTTTCAAGCTATTATTACAAATTAATTTAAAGAAAAAGAACAGCTTCAGAAGAGTTAATAACTTGATCAAACTGATACAACTAGCTAGTGACAGACAGGACAGGATCTCTAACTCAAGTCTTTCTGACTTGTAGATATTATTTAGTCTGCCAAAGTCAGAGAGGTTTAGGTTCAAATCCCAGTTCTCTCACTTAAAGCAGAGCTCAAATTTGAAAGACAATAAATTAACTCAAAAAGGTTTGCTGTAGATCAGAATAAGGGTGGCCTGTTGAGAGATGCCCTGAAAATTCCTACTTGCTGGAGCAGAGGCTTTTATTGGAAGACACTTGTCCATGCTAAGGCACAAACAGGTTGGGAGAAGATGGTACCAAACTGGATGAGTGCCAACTTAGGAAAACATATTTCATAAGTTACCCTTCAACATAGCATCTGAGTAATTTCCAGAAAGAGACAGTTAATGCACTCTGTGCAAACTCCACCAGTAAAGAATTTTTGAAAGGATGGGCTACAAATTTCATTCAGAGATTGGGCCTCTTCCTTTAATTTCCTGCAATGTTTCTCCATCTAGCAGCTACAGCATCCTCCAAAGAGTCACTGAGTTGTCAAGAATCAATAAAACTATCACCATCGAGTACAAATGACTGGTGCCCTGCCCTAAAACCCTGACTAATTAGAACTGTATGTGCAGAGGATCTATGTTTGTTCCAGTGGGTGACCACAGTGACCTTTCACATCTGCAGATTTGGTAATACATCTTGGATTGGGCCATACTGGAAAGTATGCTCGATGTCCATAGCCAAGAACTGATTTATTTGATTCAGAATGTCAGTATGGTCTCCTCTACATTGCATTTTTTTACACCATATTCCTAAGGTGTTATTAGTAAGTTACCTACAACACATATGTACCCATGTGTTTTTTTTCCAATGACCTGACTCAGCTCTTTGACAGCATTTTCTCAAGAGAGGTCTGGGAGTAGAATAACAGGGCACTGATGTCAGATTCCATATTCACTGGCAGAGACAGGTGGAAAAGTTTCCATAATACCTACACAGATGATGATTCAAACCAGTTATTATTCCTTCACCTACCAAAAAATAAATGTATTCCATTTTCCACTTTGAATTTGCTGGGGTTTTTTTAATTTTATATATGAATGGTAATTTCACACAAAGAGATAAATCCCTGTTAATATAAACCATCACACTCTGTAGTTCTCATTCTCAAAGTCAGCCCTACTCATCTTATAATAGTTATTGCCAGTACTGAGGAAAGTGCCATTGGATCTACCTAGACCTCCCTGCCCACGTGGCCACTTACATCTAAGCTGGCTTAAACAATTATTTAAAATAAGTTAGCTTTATTTTTTAGGGATCCAAATGTTCCTCTCATCTGACAAATGAATCTCAGCTTTATCCATGCATCAGGTTAAATTCACAAATGGAAGAAAATATTGGTGTCATTCAGAAAAAAAGAAGAGGGACAAAACAGACTTCCTCATCTAGCCTAGCACAATACAGACATGTTTCAGGGCTACCCTTTCAGGTTTGTGTGAGTAAAATTTATTTATATGTCAATTTCTTGTGGCTACAAAAGATAAAGCCAAAGAGGACTGTAAAGAATAAACTACCCTAAGGTTAATAAAAGGGCTCAAAATATCTCCAATCTATACATGGATGCCACAGAACTTGTGTATTCATTTTCTTATTTAAAATGGAAGAGGAAAATGGATAGAATTTAGTTACATAAGAATATTATTAGAATAAATACTCAAGGCAGAATGACTTGAAAGAGGTACCCAGAGCATTAATGCAAAGTTAAAATGGCAAAGATGGCTGGCTGATTACCTAAGTCGGTATTAGGTGTCTAGATCCTGTCACACCCTGTCAGTGGGTTTGATAATTACACTAAAATCAGAGCCCAAAACCTGCCTGAACTGTGAAAATGCCTGTGACACAACCTACTGTAATTTTGTGACATAAGGAAGAAATATATCCTAATCAAAACAAAACAAACAAGCAAACAAAAAACAGCTAAACCAAAAGATTTCAAAAGATATCTTGCCCATCTTAGAATTGTCCACCAGAATTTGGAAAAAGGATTATCTATACAAAACTGCTAACAAAAATAGAATAAATAAGACTGTGAACTTACACTTGCCTCTCATGAAAAACCTCAGATTCTGAAACAGCAGCAGCTATTCTATTTACAAATAAGTATGCATAATCAAGATACTAATACCACAGCTATTTGAGGGCACTTGGCAAAAGATATTCACTAGGATTTAATCTTGCACTGGAATTCTCCCCAAGTCAAGAAGAGTTCTTCCAAATCAAAGATCTTAGCCTAGGTCTACGAATAGGCTTCAGGGCACAGCATAAAATTGTATGGTAAATTGTGTGAGGATATGGATTTTATGTATTTTCCTATGGAGAGAGTATGTAGCTTTTATTAGATTTGCAAAGGGGCTTGTGAATTTTTAAAAGAAGGTAAGAACAACTATTTTTGGTCTGAACAACTATTTTCAGTCCTGAACAAATAAAATTATATTATTTGTTCTAGTTTTTCTGTTTTAAGGGTCCCCCTTAAATCTAAGAAGGCTATATGAGATATGTAAAACATTTGATTACCACTTACTTAGTCACTAATGACCAACGACTTTCTTTTTAACTTATAAATGATCCTCAATATAGTACATTTCATAATATCCCATCCCATACCTGGTCAGTGTTAGTTGTGACTATTTGTATCTCTTATAATGATTATGTCTCAGTATTTGATTATGGTGGGTTATTCCACACTCTATAATTCCCATTCATTTGCATCCTACATACGGACTACTACAAAATATTTTTCAAAAAAAAATAAATTTTTCCCTGTCTTACTATCTCTATCTTCTTATCAGACACAGGACAATCTCAAAAAACTCAAATAGTATCTCACTGATACTTCTGTGGAAAATGAGCATCAAGATGGAAAATTCAGTTTTAATACTACTAATTATAGTTTGTCTTTACAGAACAGTTTTCTTCCAAATTGCTCCACATGTTCTCTCTTTTATTATTTCTTTTACCAGTAACATGAAGCATAATGTTTAGGATCTTAGGTTTTGGAGTTACTGATTTTGGATCCCAAATTTCCCACTTACTAGCTATGTGACCTTAGAAATTTTTCTTAACCTAAGCCTTAGTTTTTTCATCTGAAAACTAAGCCTAACAATATAGTACCAATATCATAGGTTGTTGGAAAGATTAAATAAGAAAAGAGGTATAAGCAAAGAGTCTGGTACATAGAAATGTTTAGTGTTCGCTAAGAGTTATTTTTTAAGATTAATATATCATGTATGTCAAAACTAGAGAAACGTTTAGTATACAGTAACAGGTTTCATCAAGAAAGTCAGGAAAAGGGCAGCCCGGGTGGCTCAGCGGTTTAGTGCCGCCTTCAGTCCAGGACCTGATCCTGGAGACCCAGCATCGAGTCCCATGTCGGGCTCTCTGCGTGGAGCCTGCTTCTCCCTCTGCCTGTGTCTCTGCCTCTGTGTGTGTGTGTGTCTCTCATGAATAAATGTATAAAATCTTTAAAATAAAAATACCTTCCTTTAAAAAAAATAAAAGAAAGTCAGGAAAAAAAGAATGCATTAGGCAAGTGTAACTATAAGCTCAAATGAGTAAGCAACAGATAACGGTCCTGGCAGTGCAGTGGGTTAGACAGTAAATGACAGATGAAACTACTAGACAGAAAAGGTGCAGAGTTTCACCACCGAGAGGGAAAGCTTCAGGCAATGGAGATCTAGCTTCATTCACCAGAATTCAGATTTAGCATAAAGTTGACCACTCTCAAGGAAATTTATGGAATCTCAAACAACTACTGTATTATAGGGCTTTGTTTAGGGAAACAAAGCACAGCATCAGATTGTGTCTACCTAAAAGAAGCACTTGATGCTATTTGACTGGTTAGCAAATTCATAAGATTCTCTTTGGCAAGGGCCACAACTGGCATAGAAAATGGAGCTGAGGTTGGACCTGCAGGTAAGGTGTGAAGTAGTCACAGCTGCCAGAGATAGAAGCCAAGTAGATCATTATTCCATAAATACTTACAATTGGATCCCCACTGCCAAAAAGTAACAATAATAAAACAGACCATTGCCTGAGGGATTTTTACTAGTTTCCCATCTTAAAATGCTATCACTATCTTCCCTGATTTCCATTTTAGAACAAACACTTTAGAGTTGATGCTTGCTCTTTGTCTGCCCCTCTGGGCCTTATGCTTTTGGACTGTTGCTTGCTAACCTAGATTGAATGACTTGGGAGTTGGATCATGCCCCATCTCTGCACCAATCCCTCAGAGACTGCCCTCTTACTTTTTGGCTCTGACTCTCAGGACCTCAATTTGGCTAGAGGCCCAGATTCTAACTCATCTGGGAGGAAAAATAAAAAGGTATCAAGGAAAGGGCACTGGATTTGGAGGCAGAAAAACTGGACTTGAGTCCAAGCTTGCCATTAATGAGCAGTGTAGCTTTGGGTAGTAACAACTAACATCATCTGAGTGCCTAATAATTAAACATTTAATTCTATAAAAACCCTGAATTAAATTATTTTTTATTTGCCAACATATAGTATAACACCCAGTGCTCATTCCATCAAGGGCCTTCCTTAGTGCCCATTTAGTAGTCAATATTCTACATTGTTTCACCATTACTTTACTCCTTTTGCATACAGAAACACTTCTAAAGCCAACTTTCATGAGGTGAGGGATTATAAACCTAAAACACCACAAAGGAGTAGAAGTGAAAATATGATACAGACTGTGTGTTATGCAAATATAAAGCACTCCTGTAATTATTACTGTTTCTCTGCTTCAGTTTTAACTTTCTCAGTATTTTTGATTTATACCAAATATATATATTTGATTTCTCAAAAATCACAGCTCTCATTCTTACTTTTTGTACCTTTAAAGAAATATATTCTTTGCAATTAAAATTTACCTATTTCCTGCCCCCCCCCCCCCATCACTGGCTGTGTCTGATTCTCCCTACACTATCTGCTGAAGGAATATTCCTTTCTGACTCATAACTATATGGTTGTTTGAAACAGCAATTTGTTTTAATGGAGCAACCCATACAATATCTCCGCTTTATCCTATTCTTTAAGTTTTCCAGATTACTAAAGCTTTCTGTTCTTTAAAAGATTTTATTTATTTATTTATGAGAGACACAGAGAGAGGCAGAGACATAGGCAGAGGGAGAAGCAGGCTCCCTATAGGGCCTGATGTAGGACTCAATCTCAGGACCCAGGATCATGCCCTGAGCTGAAGGCAGACACTCAACTACTGAAGCACTCAGGTGCCACTAAAGCTTTCTTTTGATGTATTAAGCCTTATGTTAATAATTGCTTGTATCATATAAGCTTTCAACCTCCTTTGGCATTTCTTCAGCTACACATCCTTGCTTTCCAACAATAGGTCTTCAGATTGCAACCTTCACTGCTTTATCTTCCCCATTCCGTTCTTCCAACTGCTTGATTTTTTTTTTTTTTTTTCTGTTTTTGAAACTTTTCACTCCGGTGACTCATTTCCTTCCCACTAGTTTTTAAAAGTAGAACAGAATTGAAAATTACTAGTGTAGAGTGATTCCCTAAAGGTATTATTCCTGTTGAGATGAATTCTATGCAATTTGATGGTTCTCAAAATTATAAATTAGCCAGTGGAGACTAATGGGCCCCAAAATGGAGTGACTATACTCCTGAGAAGAGAAATATTAGAGACGACAGGTCCAAACAGTTTATAAGGGAAAGGGGTCTAGGGAAAATGGGATGTTCAGGGGCATAAACTGGGCTAACAGTTATAAATTACAACACTGTCAGCTGTCAGCAGAAGCCAAAGAAATGCCCACTTAATCTGCTGGTTAGGCTCATACATAACAGTAAATCAGTAAGAACTGGCACTAGGTCAATCCTTAACCTTCTCCTCCTGAAGAGTACACCAAATGCTTTTACTACCCTAACCTCTACTTTACATTTTAAATATTATTATGTTGTTGTTCTTCTGATATATTTAGAAACTTTTTGTTGACAATTGCTATAACTTTATCTGTACCTTTTTTTGTTTATTTTAAATACTAACTTTTCTCTCATTATTAACATAAGAAAATATCTTAATAACTAAATTCCACCTGCATTCTGACCATTCTTTCTCTGCTTCATGATTCGTTTTAGTTACATTTTCCTTTTTCTGCCAGGGAACTCACAGAATGACAAGATGATATCAGCTCTGTTATTTTAATTTTTCCTCTCCCCTCCCCATGAGCATGGGAATGTTGTTACAATGATTTGTTAGGGTCTTTTTAAAAATTAAATAATTTTTATTAAAATATAGCACTATAAATTTGCAAAAATCTGAAGTATAAATATGGCTGAATTATCACAATGTTATTACTTCCAACTCACTACTCATGGGTCAAGGAACAAAATTTCCCAACACCCTGGAAGTCCCACCCCTTCCCAGTTATCACCCTGCCCTTCTCTTTAAGGAAGTCTGTCCTGACTCCTAGTATCATAAATTGGGTGGTGCCTGCTATTGAACTTTATGTGGATTCTTTTATATACTTTTAAGAATTGCTTCTTTCATCTACATTATGTTTTTGAGCTTTATCCATGTTGATACCTATAGCAGTAGTTAATCACTTTTAATGTTGTACAGTAATCCATGCATGAATATAATGTCATTTATTAATCCATTCTGGACATTTTGGTGGTTTCCACGTTTTTACTATCCTAAATATTTGCTATGGAAAATCTTGTCTTTTAATATACATGTGTCCACAATTACATTAGATATATACCTAGCAGGGGAACTGCTAGGTCATAGGAATGTGTCTTAAGTTTTAATAGATACTTCCAAATAGTTTCCTGAAAAATTACACTAATAGCAATGAAAGTTCCAGGTGCTCTACAAACTCACCAACACTAAGTATTGCCAGTTTTATGGTTGTTTATTTCTTTGTTGTTTTCCTTTCTGCTAGGTGTTAGAAGTATGTCTTTAAGGCTTGAATTTGCATTTCCCCGTTTACTAAAAGAGTTGAACATTTTTTCAGATGTTCTTTGACCAAATAGATATCTTCTTTGTGAAATCCTTGTTCATTCACTCATTGCCCATTATTCTACTCAATTGTCTGATTTAATGATTCACAAGAGTTCTTTATATAGTCTTTGTCAGCTATTATGTATAGGAAATATCTATCCTTTTGTCAAATATATGTATAATTACCTTTGTCAAATGTATTTCAAATATCTTCTCCCACTCTGAGCTTGCCTTTTCACTTCTTACTGGTATCTTTTAATGAAAAGATGTTCTTAATTTAACGTAGCCCAATTTACCAATATTTTCCTATATGATTAGAGCTTTTGTTTCCTGTTTAAGAAACTCTGGCCTAATCTAAAATGATAAATAAATGTCTTACTGCTACTTCTTATAGCTTTATTATTTTACTTTTTTGATCAACCAGGTTGATTAACCTGAAATTGATTTTATATATAATTTGACATGACTCAAGTTTCTTTTCTTTTCCATATGAGTATCCAACTGACCCAACATCACTTAATGAAGAATTGTCCTTTCCTCACTCCTCTCCAGTAACAGCTTTGTCAAGAATCAAGTACGGTCTGTCTCTGGTCTCTCAATTCTATTCCTTTGAATTATTAGTCTATCCTAGCACCAATATCACAAAGTCTTGTGGTATTACCTTTTTTAAAGATTTTATGTCTTTATTTTGAGAGAGAGAACAAGAGAGCAAGAGGGCAGGGGCAGAGGGAGAGAGAGAGAGAGAATCTCAAGAAGACTACATGCTGAGCTCAGAGCCTGACTTGGAGCTCCATCTCAGAACCCTGAGATCATGACCTGAGCAGAAATCAAGAGTTGGACCCTTAACCAAATGAGCCACCCAGGTGTCCCTTGTGGTATTTTCTTACTGAGTAAGTCCACAACATTTTTTTTCCTTTCTCTGAAATTTCTTAACTCTTCATAGCTCCCATTGGAATCAAATTGTCAACATTTAACCCAATTGTGATAAAACTGATTACATTGATTTATAAAGTTTTTATGTTTTTTAAGCAGTAATCAGGCATATAATTTCTTCAAAGCATGTCTCAATAAAACCTTTTTATTATATACAACCAAAAATCCACAGAGCCCCTAAAACTGCTGAGCATAGCTCACAGAACACCCATTTGTAACTCTTTGGCTAACAGAGCATTTACTGGCTCTCTGAGGGTTCACATGTTGCATTTTTTCTGCTTATCTCTAAAACCAGATTCCTAGAGAAATCAGAATTGTCATTTGATGATGCTATTGTCCTCTAGTTTCTAATTCTCTACCTTCCCCCCCCTTTTTTTTTAAAGATTTTATTTATTTATTCATCACACACACACACACACACACACACACACACACACACACATAGAGGCAGAGACACAGGCAGAGGGAGAAACAGGCTCCATGTAGGGAGCCCGATGTGGGACTTGATCCTGGGTCTCCAGGATCAGGCCCTGGGCTGAAGGCGGCGCTAAACCACTGAGCCACCCGGGCTGCCCACCTTTTCCCTTTTTAAAAATATATTTGGTTGAAATTCCCGACTTCATTTTGTTGATTATTTCACCTTTCTCCCATATGTCAGTAAAAACAGCCAAAAAATTGTTTAGACAAACTCAAAAGTCTTTCTGAACTCAGAAATGAGAACATCAGAGCCAGAATCATTTCCTTTCTTCAACAACATGGTTATGCTACTCATTTCTTGAACTAAGATGCCTGCTGTTGGATCACTTTTATCTTTAGCCTTTGACTGAAACTCTAACATTAGGCCTTATTCTTTCTCCAAGAGAAGGGGAGAAAAAGATTGGCTTTGGAGGAGGCACAACTTGGGTTCAAATCCAGGTTCGACATTCAGTAGTTGTGTTTAGGGTAAATAGTTTGATGAAAAGACTACATGAAATAATGTATTTTGTTTTTAAAACAATGCCTGGAGTTTAGGAGTTTCTTGTCAACTGCTGCCTTTTCATTCTTCCATTTCAGCACAATTCTCTTTCTTAAAACATGTTTTATAGAAATTATCTTTGTCTTTCAGTGCTATAATTAACATTCCGCCTTCATTCTTAATCCTGTCATCTTCTTTTCTACTGACACACTATAAAATCTCAATACATAATACTTTCATTATTGTTTAATAATCTTGTTCTTCTCTAACCTTCTTAGCTCAAATTATGCCTGTTTTTATTATTTGTTTACAAATTTTCCATATCTTTATTTTAACCTTTGTTATTTCTGTTCATAACTTCTGTTACTTTTCTTACAGTTGGATATCATTATTGATTCTTATGTTTAAGGTGTTTTTATACATCTAGAATCCTAGGTCAGTCAACTCCCTCTGGCACTGCAACCTCGGTTATCAGTTACCTCCATTACTGTCCCTTCTGGACTTCTCACTAGCCACCTCTGTATTTTCTTACCACCTCTGCAATGCTGTGGCATCTTCACCATCTGCCACCTCATCTAATGAAGCCACAGATTGACAGGAGCTATTCTATTTGAAACTAATTTAGGGAGAATGTGTCTCTTCCTTTTTAGCATAACATCTCATCAATGTAACCCACTTAATGCTGCAATGAACATTCACATCCTAATAGAATTTAGCGAAATGGCTCTTTTCATTTTTATTCTGCATCCAGAAATGTATCTTTGTAAAAGGTTACCAAAACATAAAAAAGAACCCCCACCCCCAACTCCAATGACTGGGCTATGATTGGGTCAGCTCATCTGGCTGACTTCTTCCCTCAGGATGGGTTCTTTCCAAAAAGAATCTTAAATTCCCCTTACAAAGAAACACCCGGCAGGCAAATTCCACAAGGTTTCCAAAGAGGCTCAGACATGTCTAAATTAGCTACCATAAAGAATGAACTTCAGCTAGGACCCCTACTGTACTGTCAAGTGTACCCAAAAAACTGCCCTTCTACACTGTATTTATACATATTAAGTCTAGGAATGTGGCTTCTTGTTTTTTATTCCTAAAATACATTTGGAATCCCCTCCCAATACTACCCTTATTATAATATATGGGGAAGGTGACTCGACCTTTAATAATTTTTTCCTTTCACATTTCATTTGGAGTCCTACACATGTACTTATCTGATCTTCTCTCTTCACCAGAATATAAATCTTCCAAACATGATTGCATTTTTAAGACATCCATATTGTGGTCTGAATAAAGAAAATTCCTGCTCTGCAAGAATTTCCTCCCTTACTGACCAGCAAAAATAGCCACAAATCCAGGTCTTTCGTGCATAATATATTTCCCTTTTGGTACTTAGTCTTATTCCTTGCACCAATTTACACCCCTATGTCTCTCGCCTCAAATCCCCAAGGTCTCTTAAAGTGTTCTGTGTTCTTAAAGCCCAGAATCACAGTATGCTCAGATCATGGAATACTACAGAGATCAGGAAGTTCAAAAGTTTCAGAAAACACATAAGGAAATTGAGATAAAAAGTTTAAGAGACTTGCCCAAAATCATACAGGTAGAAATACCTTCACTAGTACAATTTTATTTTACTTATTCTATCTTTTGATGTGTAGAAACCAGATCACATCCTTTTTAAAAAAAAAAAAAAAAGTGTTACTGTCACAGCAGAGTTAAATTTTTTTGGCAAAATTTTGCATCCTTGAGTACATTCATTATTCTTACTATCATTCCATTTTGTTGAGGACATGGTTAAATCAAGCACTTCATGAGGCAAATTTGGCACCCCTAATATAATGTAAGCCATTACAAAGTCAAAAATCAAGGAGCCTTAAGGAACCTTGGCATACACAAATATTTCTTCCACCTGGCCCCATCCTTCTGGCTAGGATTATAAGGCAGTGATAAAGGAAGTGGATCTTCTTGTCCTTTTATTAGGCCGGGATCAGGGATCCAAACTAATGGATGAGATGCTTCTCATCCCTCCCTATCCCTTAAAAGAGAGCACTGAAATCCACCATCCATTTTCATTCTCTTAATTCTCTCACTTATGAAATGAGTAATAGTTCTATTAAAAACTATTTAGAATTAACCCATATTACTATTTTCCTCCTTTACTCACATGGTAATAGATATATTTAAGACTTGGTTGTCTTAATATTTTACATCTATTAAGACAATTTCTTAAATATACATATTTATTACAATGAGAGTAACACTCATTCTTCTCCTTTAATTTATAGTTATGAACTTGATCAAAGCATTGTCATGGTATTGCTTTGATGGTTAGTGACTGAATTGAGACAAGGAAAAGGATCCCAGAGTTTCATCCTAACATTTCATTTTATTAGAACCATTTCAATTTATCCATGTATCTCAAGTTTATTTATTGCCAATAAAACTATGTTGTCAAAGATTACATAAAAATTCATGCTGATGAAAAGGATTTGCCCACTATTTTCAAACTAAAGCCTTTGTTGAGTTTCTAATTCAAGAGTCACTATATGGCATTTTTTACTTGATATCATTATTAAGTCATTGTCATATAATCTGCCAAGTATCACCTACCTCACTCTTAGTTACAAAGGAATATAAAATAATAATATTCAGAGAAAGTTGTAAGTAAGGACTGGATCATTCTTCTCTAACACTGAAGAAAAAACACCAAGGGTGAAGGAAAGAGCAGTACCATATATTCTAATATTAAATGAGCAGTTTGTTCAAAGCCAAATCTCAGAGACCAAATAAGCTAATTTTTTGGTTTCTTCTAACAGTATGAGGAAGTAAGTAAGTATTTTTATGTATTTAGTGCCACCAAGACCTTATTTTACATCATACAGTTACAATTACTGTCACTGAATTATGAGTTTCCAAAACAAGGTACGGATTCATTTTAAAGGGCCAGTTTAATTTTCTTTTTAATGTTTTATTTATTTATTCATGAGAGACACACAGAGAGAGAGGCAGAGGCACAGGCAGAGGGAGAAACAGGCTCCATGCAGGGAGCCCGTTGTGGGACTCGATCCCCGGTCTCCAGGATCACACCCTGGGCTGAAGGCAGCACTAAACCACTGAGCCACCCTGGCTGCCCAAGGGCCATTTTAATTATGCAAAGATTAAATGCCTCAATTTCATGCAAGTGACGCAATTCTCCAATTATGCCTTCTCTGAGTTGCTTCCTTGGAAAATTGGTTACATGAGGTAATACACACATAGCTAGGCTCACCCAATAATGCAGGAATAATTTCTAGTTCACAAAATGCAGGTTTTAAAAAATTAAATACTTATATCTCCTCAAAATCTAGATATTATCCAATATAAGCAAAGAGGAACAAAGGCTTAACTCATATTAAGTAGCTCATGGATCAGAAAGATAACATTTTCTACTGGAATAAACTTAAAGTACAATATTTAAAGATGAACTCAACTGCAATTGCTTTGTCATTATGAACAATTTGCTTAACTTCAGAAATTGGTAGAGAACTTCAGAACTAATCTAAATAAACTAAATAACTGGCAGCAACCTATTTGTACTCTGGTAGATAGAATTACCTATAAGATAACTTGAGAAATAGTGACAATAATAGTAGCTCAGCATCCAGGAGATGGAAGCACAGGAATACATAAGCAAAAATTTCTATTATCAAGTCACAAATAATAAAAGATGAGTGGTTCTCTAAATCCCTTTGAACTTTTGCTATTTGCCATGTGGTTCATAACTAACAGATATCGTATTCTCAAGGCCCAGCAGGCTTCCCTAATGAATTCTATCAAAAAAGTAAGAAAGAAATAATATCAATTATGCACAGATTCTTCAAGGAAAAGAAAATTAAGATTTTCTAACTCATTTTAAAAGTCAGTATCACCATAACCAAAATCAGACAAAGAGATTATAATAAAACTGTTGATCATTATCCATCATGGTCATAAATGCAAAAATCACAACAAAATAGAGGCAAATCAAATCCAGCATCATACAAAACTAATTTTATCATAACCAAGTGGAGTTTATAGTGGTAATAATACAAGGTTGGTTCAACGTTAGAAATTCAATCAGTGTTATTCATTCTATAAATAGACTAAACAAGAAAAAACACAATGGATTGTCTCAGTAGAAGCAGAAAAGGTGTTTTTATAAAATATGTCACCTACTTATGATAAAAATTCTAAGAAAACCAGGAATAAAGAGAAATTCCTCAACTTGATGAAAGTATCTACTTAAAACCTAGAGCTAACATCATACTTAATGGGAAAAAATGGGTATTTATCCTTAAGAAGAAAACAAATAGTGCTTGAGCAATTGAACAGTTCCATGCAAATTTTTTTTTTAATTTCCTTCAACCCACCCCTTGTACAATGTACAAAGGCCAACAAACAAACAAAGAAACAAACCACCCTAGAAGAAAGTACTGAAGAAAATCTAAGCAAACTACAAGTAGCAAAACTTCTTAGAACACAAGAGGCATAAATTATAAAAGAAAAACTCCATAAATTGGACCTTATCAAAATTAAAATCCATTCTTCAAAGATTACTAAGGAAATGAAAAGACAAGCCACAAGCTATGCAAAATAGGTATCTAAGAAGACCAATATCCAGAATTTTTTTCAACTCTCATAACTCAATAATAAGAAAGCATACAATTCCAAATCAACACAGAAAAGGCAAAAGATTTTTAAGATACATCACCAAAGAACATATACAGATGGCAACGAAACACACAAAAAGATATTTTGTATCATTAATCATTAGAGATCTAAAAATTGAAACTATAATATGATAACACTACATAACTATTAGTGGCAACCAACTTATAATGGATTCAGACAAAAGTCAGCAAAAGATACCACACCTAACAAAACTTTGATACTTACACAGAATCAAAATATGTCCCACAAAATCCTTGCTTTTAGCTAAATGTTAATAAATATAAAATGTTAACAAATAAACATAGAGTACAGAAACCAGGTAGACATTAAACTAACATGACTAGTAATGGCATAAATTGATATTTTGTGTTTCCTGATATAAACAGTGAAGAAAACAGCATCACTTCTATAACTTTCCTGCCAAAAGAATGTATATTCTGAATCTAATATGGGGAGACATTAGACAATCCAAACTGAGGGATATACTACAAAATAATTGGTTTATACACTTCTAAAATGTCTAGGTCAAGAAACAAAGAAAGGCTGAAGAGCTACCCCAAACTAAAGAAAAATAAAGAGACATGGTAATTAAATGAAACTCTTAATCCAGAACTGGTTCTCTACCAGAAATTTTGTTTTTACTGGGTTTGCATTTTGGGGTTATAAAGTATTCTTGTATTGATATTAGTTTTCTGATTTTGATATGTATATGTATGTATGTGTATACACACACACACACACTGTATTGTGGAAAACCAGGAAAGAGGCAGGTATTCTTGAGATATCTAGGAATAACAGCATCACATCCTCAACACACTCTCAAGTAGAAAGAAATGATATAGATAATAGATGCATATTTACATACATTCATAAATAGATACATAGAATCCATAGAAAGATACAAAGATAGAAGAGGCAATTATTAAAATGTTAACAATTGGAGAATTAGGATGAAGGCTAAACAAGATTTCTTTGTACCATCCCTGCAACTTTTCCCACTGTTCAAAAGTATTTCAAAATAAAAAGTTTAAAGCTAAAAGAAGTATCATATCTCCTCTCTACTCTTTTTTTAATCTTAAATTCCACAAAGACATAAATGACCAGTTAGAAAAACTCATTACTGTATTTTTTCCTTACATTCTCCTATAGTTTTTCAAATTTTTTTAAAAAGGCATAAAAGCTGCAATATTAGAAAAAAACACTTTTATAAACACCATGAAGATAGTACAATCGTGTTTTTTCATTTATATAGTGGTTACAGACTCTTTCCTTAAACTTGGTCACAGTTCAGAGTTGTAAATACATCCAGCTTTGTGACTTTCTCATAAAATCTATTTATTAAAGTTTCCCTTAAATAAAATGCACCCCTGAAGAAACTCTTTTGACCTGACACAACACAGCATTGAAATAAAAAATACTTTTCTGGTGGAATATTTGAAAACCCACAGTCATTTAGTGATACATATGTGCATGCTTGAACTAAAAGTATGAGCCTAGTTTGATGAGGTTTGTGGGTATATAATTACCAGTATTAAATTATGTGTTCAACACTGACTGCCATATTTATTATTGCTATTAAAAATGCTGACTGCAACATGTGACATGTTCTTCTTATAATATGTGGCTCTTATCTAAAATAAAGCACTCTATTTTCTCTTTGCATGACCCTTACAAAGGAGGTCTAATAAACTTCATGGACTTTTTAGTGGTGGAAGAATTTTGGAAGGGAAACTTTAATACTGATTACCTTAAAATTAACATAAGAACACAAGGATGAAGTGTTATTTAAAATCCACAGAAGCTGATTAAAGACAAAAAAATACAGCTCTAGCTATAAAACCCAGAGTAAGCTTTACTCTAAATAACTGGACGTACCCATAACCCAACACGATAATTCCAACCAAAAATGGAAGAAATTGGGAGGGTTGAGTTGTTTTGAATTTTGTTTTATTTTCCTGTTACTGTATTGTTTAAGAGTGAAATATCTCACAAAATAGGCAACAAATACAGTAAATAAATAGTAACGATTTCTTACGTTCACCATGTCAGAAAGAAATGAACTGTGCTTGCTGAATGACCTCCTTGAAATTCAGTCAGTCTCCTGGACAAATGCTGGGTAGATTTTAGGGCTGGGAAGAGTTGTGGATGGTACTGAGCATTTCCTAATGCCAGTCAAGCCTGCATCAGGCCTTTTCCCCACTGTAATCATCTCCTTGACACTGCTAAAAAGCCATTGAAGTGCCCATTAAAGAAGGCCAGGGCAGTTGAAGGATGGGATAGGGAGCAGGGGAGGGTTACGTTTTAAAATACTCAAATTTTGTTTTAGTTGCCCAGGTAAATCTGTGAAAGAACAGGACTATGCCAATCATCTTTTCTCTGTTCTTCATTCCACTAGAGTAAAAAACTTTTCAAGACAAAAGAGGAAACAAGTACTTGAGAAGGCATCAACAATCAACAGGTAGAACAGCCCCTAGTGATTTTATAGAATGAGGAATTAAACATTTTCACAATAAGATTAGAAGATTTGAGTCAAAAGAATGTTCCTTAATGGCCAGAAAACATAATCTTTTTTATTTCTAGTCTAGCCTGAAGCAGGCCTCTATGAGTCCCCAGGCCATACTTCTCCATAAAAGGAGGCTTTGCCATCCCACTGCAAACTGAGTTTTCATTCATTTGGAAAATATGTCCACATTCTAACTGCAAATCAAAAGAAAAGTACAGTCATAACCAAGAGGAACAAAATGTGGCTTACACAAATTTTTTTTAAAAATTTTAAACTAATGCCTCATCTCCCAGGATCCCTGTCAGGCCATCACTCAATCAATGTTACTGGGCAATAATTGGCCTCTATGCACAAGGCTTTAAATCAAATCTTGCTTTAAAGGCTGAGATTTAGGAGTACTGCCTATAAACTGATCCTTTCAAACATCATGTGCTCTATTAAAAAACACAATCCAAACCAGTTTTCAGTTTAACTGTATACAAAGATACTGTGTTAAGGAATAAGGTGAAAATTACAGCTTTTAGCAAAATAAGTAAAACAATAATTAATTTCAATATTCTGATTTTACTTTGTTTTCTGATAGGGTAATAACAGTCTGATAAAAGTTCAATTGCACCAAAATTACCAAAGGTTCTGTATCAGGAGTTTTATTTCTCTCTGCTATGATGAACAATGTGGCCCTTGAAGCCTAGATGATACTACTGTGTACTGACCTCAGCCAATATACTCGTATACTTTGGCCTGTATACTCGTAGGTTCTTTGGAGTAGAAAATAACAGTTAGTGAAGGAGAAGAGAGTTAATTACTCCCCACAACTTCATTGGTTCTAACTGAAGGAAATTCAAACCAGATTCTGCCCCACATATAGATATTCATTACATAAGCAGACATAAGAGTTCCTCCAACATGTGTAAACTCGATGAAGTCCCAGCTCTGTCCTTTGCATGAAAGGTTGATTCAGTCAGGACTGGCTAAATGATTAAGAGAGCCCACTGTAAAATAAAAATGAGGGATCCCTTTTTCAAATAAATTATAGTATTTCACAATGGAAGCAAGAGCATTAAAACATGTATGAATCCCTTTCAAGCACAGGGCCTTACATGAATATACAAGTCACATGACCATGCAGCCATTCATACATGCAGCATGGACAGATGATTCCAGAGAAAAGATTCTGTTACTTTACAGTCAGATCAGGAAATGAGAGATTTTCCTAAATCAATGGCTACACAAATACTCATTTGAAATCACACCTGAGGTGCCCTCCCTAACTATAAAATCCTCAAATCTCATGAGTTTATTTTATAGTATTAAGTATGGTAAGTGTCTCTAAAACATTTAAGTCAATCCATATATAGTCAATACATTTTTTTAAAGACATTCAACTTTTTTTTCACAGAGCCAACTAGCCATGCCTTCTGTGTCTTTTTTTTTTTTTAGATTAATATATAGTGTTAGCTTCAGGTGTATAATATAGTGATTCAATAATTCCATACATACCCAGTACTCATTATGGAAAGTGCACTCCTTAATCCTCGTCACCTATTTAAACCATTACCCACCCCTTTCTCTTTAGGTGACCATCGATTATACTCTATAATTCTCTATAATTAAGAGCCTGTTTCTTAATTGTCTATCTTTGATTTTTCTTTGTTCATTTGTTTTGTTTCCTAAATTCCACATACAAGTACCATTATATGGTCTTTCTTGATTTGACCTATTTCACTTAGTATTATACCCACTACCTGTCAAAAAACTATCACTGTTTTTGTGACAGTAGCAGAATAAAATGACAAATTTTTATTCTTTTCTATGGCTACATAATATTCATGGTGTATACATACATATATACACATACATATATACATACACATATACACACATACATACATACATGTATACACCATGAATATTATGTATATATATATACACAATAGGATTCTATATATATCACTTCTTCTTTATCCACTCATCAATTAATGGACACCTTGGCTATTTGCATATCTTGGCTATTGTAAATAACACTGCTATAAACAGGATACGTGTATCCCTCTGAATTGGTGTTTTGTATTCTTTGGCTAAATACACAGTAGTTCAATTGCTGGATCATAGGGTAGCTCTATTTTTAAATTTTTGAGGAACCTCCATACTGTTTTCCACAGTGGCTGCACCAGTTTGCATTCTCATCAAGACTGCACAACTGTTCTTTTTTTTCCATATCCTCATTGTCACCTATTATTTCTTGTGTTGTTGATTTTAGCCATTCTGACACGTGAGGTGATTTCTAGTTTTGATTTGTACTTCCCTGATCATAAGTGATGATGAGCATATTTTCATCTATTTCCATCTTGATGTCTTCCTTGGAGAAATGTCTGTTCATGAATTCTGCCTATTTTTTAATTGAATTATTTGGTTTTTGGATGTTGAGTTGTATAAGCTCTTTATATATCTTAGATACTAACCTTTTATTGGATATGTTATTTGCAAATATCTTTTCCCATTCCATAGGTTACCTTTTAGTTTTATGGATTGTTTCCACCACTGTGCAGAAGTTTTTTATTTTGATATAGTCCCAATAGTTTATTTTTGCTTTTGTTTCCCTTGCTTCAGGAGACATATCTAAAAAAACTGCTACAGCTGACATTAAAGCAGTTATTGCCTATGTTATCTTCCAGAATTTTTATGGTTTCAGGTCTCACACGTAGGTCTTTAATCCATTTTGAATTTATTTTGCTATATGATGTAAGAATTTCATTCTTTTGCATGTTTCTGTCCAGTTTTCCCTACATTATTTGTTGAAGAAACTAGCTTTCTCTCACTGGAAATACTTTCCTGCTTTGTCGAAGATTAATTGACCATATAGCTGAGGGTTTATTTCTGGATTTTCTATTCTGTTCCATTGATCTATGTATCTGTTTTTGTGACAGTACCATTATGTTTTGATTACTGTATCTTTCTAATATAACTGGAAGTCTGAATTGTGATGCCTCCAGATTTGCTTTTCTTTTTCAAGGTTGCTTTGGCTATTTGGGGTCTTTTGTGATTCCACACAAATTTTATGATTGTCCATTCTAGCTCTGTGAAAAATGCTTTTTGGTATTTTAATAGGGATTGCATTAAATGTATAGATTGCTTTGGGAAGTATAGACGTTTTAACAATACTTGTTCTTCCTATCCATGAGCATGGAACGTCTTCTCATTTCTTTGTGTCATCCTCAACTTCTGTCATCAGTCATTTATAGTTTTCAGAGTACAGCTCTTTGGTTAGGTTTCCTACTAGGTACCTTATTATTTTGGTGCAATTGTAAATGGGATTGTTTTCTTAATTTCTCTTTCTGCTTCTTCAGTATTGGTGTAGAGAAATGCAACAAATTTCTGATTGATCTTGTATCGTGAGACTTTACTGAATTTATTAGTTCTAGCAATGCAATTTTTGGTGCAGTCTTTCAAGTTTTTACATATAGAGAATCATGTCATCTACAAATAGTGAAAGTTTTACTTCTACATTATTCAATCTGAATGCATTTCTTTTTTTTTTTTAAGATTTTATTGATTTATTCATGAGAGACACAGAGAGAGAGCCAGAGACATAGGCAGAGGAAGGAAAAGCAGGCTTCATGCAAGGAGCCCAATATGGGACTCGATCCCAGAACCCGGGGTTACACCCTGAGCCGAAGGCAGACCCTCAACCCCTGAGCCACCCAGGCATCCTTGAATGCCTTTTATTTCTTTTTGTTGTGTAATTGCTGAGGCTAGGACTTCCAGTACTATGTTGAAAAAAAGTGGTCATAGTGGACATCCTTATGTTGTGACTGACCTTAGAAGGAAAGCTCTCAGTTTTTCTCCATTGAAGATGAAATTAGCTGCTGATTTTTCATATACAGCCTATATGTTTCCTCTAAACCCAATACTTTGTTGAGTTTTTACCATGAATGTTGTATTTTGTCAAACGTTTTTCCTGCATCTATTGAAATGATATCATTTGTATCCTTTCTATTATTGATGTGATGTATCAAGATGATTGATTTTTGAATATTGAACCACCTGGCAACCTACAAATAAATCCTACTTGGTTGTGGTGAATTATTTTTTTAATGTATTGTTGGATTCAGTTTGCTAGTATTTTGTTGAGGATTTTTATATCTCTGCTCATCAGAAACATTGACCTATAGTTCTCTTTTGTGTAGTAAACTTTTCTGGTTTTGGTCATTAGGGTAATGTTGGCATCACAGAATGAATTTGATAGTTTTCTTTCCTTTTTTTGGAATAGTTGAGAAAAGTAGATATTAACTCTTCTTTAAATGTTTGGTAGAATTTGCTTGTGAAGCCATATGGGTCCTGGACTTTCGTTTGTTGGGAGTTTTTTGATTATTGATGTAATTTCCTTGTTGGTTATGAGTCTGTTCAAATTTTTTATTTCTTCCTGTTTCAATTTTGATAGTTTATATGTTTCTAGGAATTTATCCATTCCTTCCAGGTTGTCTAATTTGTTAGTATATAGTTTTTCATAATATTCTCATAATTGTTTTTATTTGTGGTGTCATATTATTTCTCCTCTCTCATTTGTGATTTTATTTGTGATTTGGGTTCTTTCCCTTTCCTTCTTGATAAGTCTGACTAAAGATTTATCAATTTTATTGATTTTTTTCAAAGAACCAGCTTCTGGATTCAATGATCTGATCTATTGCTGGTTTTTAGTTTCTGTATAACTTATTTCTACTGTAATCTTTATTATTTCCTTCCTTCTTCTGGTTTGGGGTTTTGTTTGTCGTTCTTTTTCTAGCTCCTTTAAGTGTAAGGTTAGCTTTTTTACTTGAGACTTTTCTTGCTTCTTGACGTAGGCCTATATTGCTATAAACTTCCCCCTTAGAACAGTTTTTGCTATATCCCAAAGGTTTTGAACCACTTGTGTTTTCATTTCCATATAGTTTTTTATTTCCTGGCTGACCCATTCATTGTTTAGTAGCATGTTATTTAATCTCCATGTATTTGTGATCTTTCCAGACTTTTTCTTGTGGTTGATTTCTCATTTCATAGCATTGTGGTCAGAAAAGATGCATAATATGACTTCAATCTTCTCAAATTTGTTGAGGCTTGTTTTGTGGGCTAATATGTGATCTCTTCTGGAGAATACTCTGTGTGCACTTCAGTCAGAAAAAAATATGTGTATTCGGCTATTTTAGGATGGAATGTTCTGGATATATCTGTTAAATCCATTTGGTCCAGTGTGTCACTCAAAGCCATGGTTTCCTTGTTTATTTTCTGTTTAGACAATCTATTCATTGATGTAAGTGAAATGTTAAACTCCCCTATTATCAATTAATTCCTTTTTTATATATTTATATATGTATTTTTAATATATATTTACGTGCTCCCATGTTGGATGAATAAATATTTACAATTCATAGATCTTCCTATAGGACTGTCCCCTTTATTATTATATAGTGTGTTTCTTTGTCTCTTGTTATAGTATTTGTTTTAAAGTGTATTTTGTCCACTATAAGTATTGCTACTCTGGCTTTCTTTTGACCTCCATTTGCAAGATAAATGTTTTTCCATCCTCTCATTTTCAGTCTGCAGGTGTCTTCAGGTCTAAAATGAGTCTCTTGGGGATCCGGGTGGCTCAGTGGTTTAGCACCTGCCTTCAGCCCAGGGCGTGATCCTGGAGTCCTGGGGATTGAGTCCTGCATTGGGCTCCCCACATGGAGCCTGCTTCTCCCTCTGCCTGTGTCTCTGCCTCTCTCTCTCTCTCTCTCCCTCTCTCTGTCATGAATAAATAAATAAAATATTTTTTTAAATAAATAAATAAATAAATAAATAAATAAATAAATAAATAAAATGAGTCTCTTTTATAGGCAGCATAGAGGTGGGTCTTGTTTTTTCATCAATTCTTTCACCCTATGTCTTGATTGGAGCATTCAATCCATTAACATTAAAAATAATTATTGGGATATATATTTATTGGCATTTAATTAATTGTTTTGTGGTTGTTTCTGAAGATTTTCTCTGATCCTTTCTTGTCTTTCTCTTTGGTGATTTTCTTTCGTGATATATTTGTATTTCTTTCTCTCTATTCTTTACATATTTATTAGTGATTTTTGATTTGTGGTTACCATTAGATTTGTATATAACCTTTTCTACATACAGCAGTCTACATTAAGTTGACAGTCATTTAAGTTTGAATCCATTCTTTACTCCTCTCCTCATCACATTAGGTATATGTTGTTATATTTTACATCTCTATTTTGTGAGTTCCTTGACTGATTTTTTACAGAACTATTCATTTTCACTGCTTTTCCGTTTCTACCTGTCACTTTGTCTCTACTTTCCAGAGAGCCTCCTTTATTATTACTTGCAGGGCTGATTTAGTGGTCATGAACTCCTTTAGTTTAAGATTGTATTTATTTATTTGAGAGAGAGAGAGAGAGAGAAAACAGGGGAAGGGGCAAAGGGAGAGGGAGGGAGAATCTCCAGGAGACTCCATGCTGAGTACAAAGCCCAACACAGGACTCAATCTCACAACCCTGAGATTATGACCTGAGCCAAAATCCAGAGTTGGACACTTAACCAACTGAGCCACCCAGGTGCCCTCGTCATGAACCCCTTTAGTTTATATCTGACTAGAAAACTCTTTATTTCTCCTTCTATTCTGAATGATCGCCTTGCTGGATAGAAGATTCTTGGATGCAGGTTCTTCCCATTCAGCACTTTGAATACATCATGCCACTCTCTTCTGGCTTGTAAAGTTTCTGCTGAAGAAAATCTCCTGCTAGCCTTACAGGTTTTACCTCTTAAGTTATTGTTTTCTTTCATCTTGCTGCTTTTACTATTTTTTCTTTATCACTCTATTTTCCCAATTTAATTCCAATGTGTCTTGGTGTGGGTCTGTTTTTGTTGATTTTGATAGTTCTTTTTGTAACTTGGATCTGAATATGTTTCCTTCCCCAGACTAGGGAAGTTTTCAGCTATTACTTCTTGAAATAAATTTTCTGCCCCCTTTTCTCTCTTCTTCTGAGAATCCTATAATATGAATGCTTTATGTTTGATGGAATCACTGAGTTCCTTAACTATATTCTCATTTTTCATAATTCTTTTTTCTCTCTTTCATTGAGGTTGGCTACTTCCCATCACTTTGTATTCTAGGGCACTAATTTGTTCCTCTGCTTCTTCCATCCTACTGTTCATTCCAACAAGAATGATTCTTATTTCATTTATTATCCCCTTTATCTCTGTTAGGTTATTCTTTATCTCTGTGTTAAGGGTCTCATTCATGTCTTCTACTCTTCTCAAGTTGAGTCAGTATCCTTATGATCATCACTTTAAATTTTCTATTAGGCATATTACTTACATCTATTTTGCTTAGATCTCTGACTGTGAACTTCTCCTGTTCTTTCATTTGGGAGAAATTTCTTTGTCTTCTCATTTTGTCTAATTCTCTATGCCTATTTCTATGGGTTAGGAAAGTCAGCTATGTCTTCTATTATTTTTTTAAAAGAGGATTTTATTTATTTATTCATGAGAGACACACAGAGAGACAGAGAGAGAGGCAGAGACACAGGCAGAGGGAGAAGCAGGCTCCATGCAGGGAGCCCAACATGGGACTTGAGCCCAGGATCCCAGGATCACGCCCTGGGACAAAGGCAGATGCTCAACTGCTGAGCCACCCAGGCATCCCTATGTCTCCTATTCTTAAAGGCCATATGAACTTACGAAAAAGAGGTCCTGTAGTGCTCTGCCATATGGTATCTCCTATTCCCCAGAGCCTGGCACTTCTGGGAGTGTCTCTAACATGTGCTGCATGTACTGTGCTGTTGCATCCTGGGCACTTTATCCCTCAGGCCAGTCATCTACAGAGGCTCTCTTTGCCTGTTTTGAGCAGTGTTTGGTCCCTGGCCTGCATGTGGTGTATTTTAAGTAGGTGCTCTCTGGTCTCTATTTGTGAAATGAGACCTGTCACCACTGCCACTCGAACAGAGGCTCCACAAAACTCCCATATCAGGAGTCATAGTGTTGGCAGGGCTTCGGCCAGTCTTCTGAGAGAGGGGGGCCCACTGATACGGAACTGAGGCAAGCATTACCAGGACAGGTGGTTCCACTGAAGTGCAAGGGAATGTGCCTGGTGTAAGCAAGGTAGGTAACAAGTGTCAGAGCTATACTGGCTCCCATAGCTAGTCTTGCACTTATGCTGAGGGGCAGGGGAAGGAAATGATACCTGTCAGTTCCTTTGTTCCCAGAGGGATCTCTCTGTGAATGCTGCCTCTCTGAAACATGCTCCAAGATGACCAACTGACCTCCCTACCATGTGCCCCAGATGCTCCTCAGATCACTGTTTCCATGCTGTGTGTATAGGTTCTCTCCAAGAGCAATACAATGCCCTCCAGGCTCTATCCCAGCCAAGCCCACTGACCTTTAAAACTCCAGGCTTTAAGCTCTGCTAGTTGCCAGAAGTCAGAAAATTTGGCCCCTCTCACCTTCTAAGCCACTTGCTATGAGGATCCTGTATGTTAGTCTGCCTATCACCCTCCTCTACAACCACAGCTCTCTCACCACCACAGCAGCCATGATCTGTTTCTCTTCCAAGCTGCATCTCCGTACTTCCTACCCTCTTCAATGTGACCTCCTTTACCTTTAGTTGTAGAGTTTGTTGTGCCAATCTTCAGGTCAGTTCCTGGAGTATTTAGGATGATTTGATAGTTATCTAATTGCATTCAAGAGATGAGACAGGTCTAGGGTCTTCCTACTCCATCACCATCTTCCTCAATCTTAAATATTTTTAATTTTACCATTGAGAGTCCATTTTTTAGACTCCTCATGCTAGTTAGCACCTTTTACAAAGGGAAATTCATTTCTGATGTTTAGTATTCAGTCATTAGCAAAATCAGACACCGATGCAAACAAAAACAAAAACAGACGTTTTCATAGTAGCTACGTCTATACAATTCAATTTTTGCTTAAAATATATGAAAGGCGCGTGGGTGGCTTAATTGGTTGAGCATCTGACTCTTGGTTTTGGCTAAGGTCATGATCTCAGGGTCATGAGATAGAGCCCTTGTTGGGCTTCTCTCTCAGTGGGGAGTCTTCTTGAGATTCTTTCTCTCCTTCTCAAATAAATAAACCTTCAAAATATTGGACATAATCCTTGAATGGTGTCTTCCCAATTAGGGCAACAGGCTTTCCTGAAGTGAAGCTTAAACCAACTAGTACATATATACTTACTCTGACTATAAGCCTATCTAAATTGCAGACACTGATCTCCAAAGAACGTGGGCTACAATCAAAAGAAGGTATTGGAAGTATGTGTTCCTTTTAATCAAAACTAAGAATTGTCAGTCAGATACAAGAAGATAAAAGAAAGTGTTAACATTGCTACAGTTGAGTAAATAAATACAATTTTCAGAGAGGAAAGTGATGGAGTGGTACCTGAATTTCTCAATGTTTAATCATCTGTGACTGATGAAATAGGATATCCTCTTGCCAAGTTATCATCCATGAATGATGCGACAGTTCTGTTTAGATCTTCAGAATTTGTGGGGTTTTTAAAGATTTTTTTATTTATTTATTCATGAGAGACAGAGAGAGAGAGAAAGAGAGAGAAAGAGAGACTGAGAGAGAGAGGCAGAGACAAAGGCAGAGGGAGAAGCAGGCTCCATGTAGGAGGCCTGACATGGGACAACATCCCAGGTCTCCAGGATCAGGCCCTGGGCTGAAGACGGCGCCAAACTGCTGAGCCACCAGGGCTGCCCAGATCTTCAGAATTTGAATGTTGTTAGCACAACCTTCTTCTCGGATTAGGACAGAAAATTTAAAGAGCAACTCCTCCTTACTTCCCCCTTACTATTCTCACAGATACATCCCTCTGACCAGAAATTCTTTAAAAGATTCCAGAAGCCCCCAGCCAAGAACAAAAAGAAAGTAAAATTTCCAAAGATTGAGGATAAAAGACCTCATCTAAGTAAAAAGAGAGAAATGATAAACCCAGAAAAAAAAAAAAAACCCAGGAGTAGTCAATAAAATTCAAATAGATCTGGTAAATGCAGGTCAAAGAACAGGTTCACAAAATTTGAGATCTTAAACACTGTCCTTTACCATTACAGAGGGCCAGGGTTTTTTAATGTATACTTTCCTAATTAATCCTCATAACAATCTACATTTAATGACCACCCACTTTTCCAAATGAGAAGACTGAGAAATTAACTTATTTATCCATGATCACACAGCAAATAAATGGCAGCCTTCAGTTAAAACTCAGGTTTCATTCCATAACCTGTACTCTTAACAATCTTCTATATTGCCTCATGTTGACAGGGGATGAAAGGAGTTACGGGAGACAACACAGGAATGGAACACTGATTACCAATAGGAATGGACAGAAAAGAACTGCAGGAATGGGTTTATATGTAGGTAGGTAGGCTGGTAGACAGATAATCACATTTCACTGGCTTTTGAATTCTTAATCTTAATAAAGGCAGTTGTGATTCCCCCTCCCCCACAGTTGACACCAACCTAATAGTTCTAGATGCAGGAAATATGAATGTGTCAGCAAGTCAAAGCTGGGGTTTTCCATGATACTTAGAACCAGGAACAATAGAAACTTAATTCTATTGTCACAGGCCTGTTATAAATTTACAAAGTTAAGTTCTTTATATAATATTAAAGCATTCTTTCTGAAGAGTCCATAAAATACTTCACAATTCTTTGGCATATGGATAAATCTCTCATAACCTTGAGAGAAATAGATAGGAATATGTCACAGGACAAAGGAATTAGATTGCAATAAAACTCAGTATTTCCCAGGTACCATTTTAAAAGGAACCATGCTGAAAGGAAACTAAAAACTGGGAATTCTTTCTGTGCTTTATTCACCCTTTTAAAATATGTATTTGGTTAGAAATTCAAAATAGAACCATTTAAAATTAGTGGTATTAAATACACAATGAGAATGGGGAAATACCATAAATGTCTTTTAGACAAATAAACAATTTACAAATGTGCAGAAGAAGCATGTAAAGTGATTATATAGATGATGTTTTCATTCTGAGCAAATGGCTTAACTGAGGTAAAAAGTGGTTGTCTGCAGATGAAAGAAAAACAGAAAAGGGAACTCTGTGTCTCTTGCTGTACATCGTGATCCAGAGTACATATGACTCTACAGAGAGGAATTACTTGATGTTGTTGCTTAACCAAATAATCCTTGCAGAGATGTCCAGAGGCTACACCACAGCTTCCCATTTTCCTGTTACAAGATTTCCTGATCTGTAAATTCTCCCCAAATTAATTTTGCCTGAGTTGACATTGCGTGAGCACTCCTGTTTTATTTTTACATTTTAAAATGTACATCTGTCTTTGGATTTTTTGAGGCTTCTTCTTAACCTGCTGGTCTCACACCAAATGCCCCACAGTAGGACAGGAATAGAATGTTTCCACTGTGCAGTTTTTCCACTTCCTTAATTAGAAGTCACATGAGGCATAAATCTTAGCAAAATTCAGTGGATTCTACATAAACTCTAAAATTGTATCTCAAATAAAATTTCATATATATGTGTGTGTGTGTGTGTGTGTGTGTGTGTGTGTTCCGCAGAAGCCAGTTTATCCATCATGTGACATAATACAATAGAAGTTGACCTTAGAAATAAAAAGAGCCTGAAATGAAGTAGTATAGCACATGGAATGGAAATAATTATAATTGAATACTACTATGCTAAGCACTCTGCTAGGGACATATCATATATTATCTTTTAATCTTCAAAATAATGTTATGAGACTCATGCTAAAAATACTACCATTCCCAATTTACAAATGAAGAAACTGAGGCACAGAGAACTTAAGGAAACTGCTCAAGGCACACAACTAGTTTGTGGTAGTTCAAGCCCTAACGTAAACTCAATATTGTCTGCCAGGCCCCTAACAACTCTGCATACTTGCTCTCAGTCTGCATGGAAAGACCAAGAAATGCAACTAACTAGATAAGGGAAAATGGAGAAAGGTCAAATATGACTCAAAAGTTAGGTGATGAGAATAGTGCTATCAACAAAGACAATAAAGACAGTCTGGGGAATGTGGAGTTTAAATTCCAGCAGAACTACCAGGTAGAGATTCAAACAAATATTTATAAATACAGATTCAGAGCTCAGAGGGAGAGACCTTAAATAGATATTTGGGAGTCATCTTCACATAGTTGATGTTTAGAAAACTGGAAGCAGATAAGACAGTAAAAAAAAAAATCAGACATGATTATTTGCCTTGCCCAGAAGGAGAGTTTGCTAGAGTGACCTATACAGTTTTATGGATGGAGGCTGATACTTTTGCTAGATACTTGGAAGTTTTCCTGCAACTCCAAAAATACAAAGCACAAAGGGCTGCCTTTTCTATGATGGATTATGTCTTCCGGATTACTGTACCCTTCCTGCCTGTCACCTTCACCACTGGCAATGTTACATTAACTATAAAGTCACAGATGGGATATAGATAAGGATGCATACTACAGACATAGAAAAATGTGTACCAGATGGACGGGGAAGAAGTAAATTGACTTTTTCATCTTATAAAAGTTTTCATAATATAGAGCATTTGCTACTAGCTTTCTAACTAAAGAAGCTTATATCTCTGAAGAATAGGTAAGTTGTGGAAGAAGCACAAAATCACCCTTTTTATAGCTGAACTCCCTATTTTGTCTCAAGCCTCATTCACTTTTTAGCTAGTCAAAACTTCTACAGTCTAGAACAAGACTAATTTTTTATATCTATGTATTTTTAACTTAATTTCATTTTAAATATGGAAGAAATTAAATCAAGTAATTCTAGCCAAACTGCATTTTAGCCCAGAAGTCAAGGCTAATTCTTCAATACCAGCAGCTTTTAAAAAATATTTTCTTTATTTGAGAGAGAGAAACAGAGAGAAGGGGGAAGGGCAGAGGGAGAAGCAGGCTCCCTGCTGAGCAGGGATCATGACACAGGGCTCAATCCCAGGAAAACCAAGATCATGACCTAAGCCAAAGGCAGATGCTTAATCAAATGAGCCACCCAGGCACCCCAATAAGATTTTCTTATGTTAGATGTGGGGCATGAAAAAAATGAAGAGCAAGGGGCGATTCCAAAATTTTTGACCTGGGCAACTGGAAAATAGCTAAATGAGAAAACTTCTCTTAAATCTAACCCAAATCTCTCATTTTTAGGTACTTGTTAAATTTACTCCAAATGTTGATGGATAGCATCATTTTCTATAAAATATGCTTTCATACACATTTTGGAAAGAAAAGCGTATTTTATCTTTTTATATAACATTCCAGTATATCAAGATCAGAAAACAGAAACTACACTAGTTATTTTAACAGAGAGACTGTAATACAGAAATTGGTTTGTCAGAAGATAGGCTAACTCACAAGGTAAAAAGGAAGCACTGAGAGAACACAGAAGTCATAAGTACAGGAAGCAGCCATATTTCTTGGGGTTGGGGAAACCAAGGAAAGAAGGTGGAGTTATCTGAGCTTAGAATCACAGAACCCAAGAACTTCAAAACCCTAGAAACCATACATCTGAGTAGAAAGTTGTATGCAATTGGATGGAGTTGGTCTGGTCGTCTGAAGACCATGCAGCCAGCAGCCTCACAACCCAACACTTGCCTCTTCCCCATGATCAGCACAGCGAGCCTTGAGAACTCGGAGCTGCCAGGCACTGTGCTAAGTGCTTCCAGAGTGTGTCACCGTCAAGCCTCCCCAAAAGCCTATGGGCAGAGCTGTTGCTGCCGGTCTGGGAGTTCAAAGGAAGGGCCTTGTGGAATTAAGACTGCTTAGGGAAAGTTGCTGCCTGCCTGATGCTGGTACATTTAAGAGAGTATGATTAGGCTGATTCTGGAACTGTGGTTGGAACCAGCTTCTGCTGTCAGGATGAAGTACAGTGTCCGGAGTGGTACTGTCAGGAAGAGCAAGCAAAGCAAGAGGTGCAACTCCATTTTCTTTTCTTCCTACCTTCCAATTTAGTGTGTCTAATAGTAGAACTTTAGTAGTAGAGAGGTAGTTGGCAAAGGAGAACTATAGTTGTTCTAGTTTATGAGTTTAGTCTTCCCAATTTCCATTGTAAACCTAATTTTCTCTCGATGACTGGTATCGACCATCTCAGCCAGTAAAGTGATCCTTATCTTTGCCTCTTGGTTCAGTGTCACGAGGAGCCCACGTTAATCAACAGAAGTCTCAACTTTAATTCTACAGAACTAATGTTGCTTCTCCTAGTAGAATCCTCTCTATTTTGGAAACTAAGGCTTACAAACTAATACCGCTCAAAATTCCTGAGTCCAGAAATGAAAATTCTACTGGTGAATTATTTATTAATAAGGGAGTTACTCTCACTTCTTCCCCTTGATTCTCAGATCCGTATGTTCTTACTATGAGAGAAATGGCTAACTCAAAGAATATAATGAATCCTGTAGGACAGAATCCATTAAGCCAATCCTTTGGCTCAGAAGACATGATTCCATGGTCCTGAGATTGAGTCCTGCATCAGGTTTCTGCTCAGCAGGGAATCTGCTTCTCCCTCTCCCTGCCTCCTACTCATGCTCTCTCTCCCTCAAATAAATAAAAATCTTTTAAAAAGAGATTTATTAATAACTTATCTAAGTACATCTTGAAGCTGATAGAACTGGAGACCATATGCATAAATAGTAGCAGAGGTAAAAGGACTTTATACCCAATGAAGAGAAGACCTGAGGGTGTGACACCATGATGCAATGGCTGTCTTAAAATATTTAAGAATAGTTAAAAGAGGTTTCTTTATTCTATATAATAGTTTAAAAGATTACCAATGTTTTAATTTTAGGAGAAAGTTCCTCTGAACTATAAAAGGGAATTTCTATTCCAATCTATAACACTATCTTTTTTAAATGACACTTATTCAAAGAAAAGATTTTGTGAACAAAAACGTGTTAAATGAAAAATTATGGGACTTTTTGTTAATTAATAGGTTAAAAAGGCATTCCCAGAAACTCTTCTCAGTCAAATGATTTATAGAGAAAAATTTCAGTAATACCCCCTAAGCCAACTAATATCTAACAGAGCTCAGACTCATCTTGTCAGTATTACTTGGTAGAGAATACTCAACACACAAGGTGGTTTTTTTTTTTTTAAGATTTTATTTATTTATTCATGAGAGACCCAGAGAGAGAGAGAGAGAGAGAGGCAGAGACACAGGCAGAGGGAGAAGCAGGCTCCATGCAGGAAGCCCAACGTGGGACTCAATCCCAGGTCTCCAGGATCAGGCCCTGGGCTGAGGGTGGCGCCAAACAGCTGAGCCACCCAGGCTGCCCAACACACAAGGTCTGACCATGTTACAGATTAAAGATTTCTCTTAAGACTTGCTAAACCTGTCCTCTATATTCTTCTCGTCTTTTAAACACTATAGATCTTTTAACCCATTCCTTAATCCTCATTTGCTGATTGGAATGCTTAAGAAGGTTCAGTTCTTTCCTCTTCCTTTTCAGTAGGACTTAGAAAGCAGAAATTTCTCTCTCTCCTCCTTGCAGTAGGTTTCACAGAAGCAGGACTCCATTTGTGGTGACCTATAGCTATCGAGTGCTGACTGGGACTAGGTGAGTAAATCTGCCTGTTTTTGTTTCTGTTTTTAAAGATTTTATTTATTTATTTGAGAAAGAGCATGAGCAGTAGGGAAGGGTGGGTGGGCGGTGGGGAGGGAAAGGGGGAAAGGGAGAAAGAAAGAGAAAGAGACAGAGACAGAGAAGCCAACTCTCAGCTGAACAGGAAGCCTGCAGTGGGGTTCAATTCTGGGACCCGAGATAATGACCTGAGCCTCAGCTAGATGTTTAACCAACTGAGCCACCCAGGTGCCCCAATCTGCCTAATTATATGCTCCAGTAATAGGAAGGCCACTATTGCCACACTTTCATGTCACTTTCTCCTTTGTAAGTTTTATCACTAAAAAAGTAGATATTTAGTTCTGCTGATCTCATTGTGTCACTTAATTGGTTTATAACTCAAGCTGGAAAACCTAGGATGCCACTTACAGGCCCCCTCAAAGTACAAGACACTTCATGTTTCTTATCCTGCCCACTTTTTGGCTCATCCTGCCAATCTTTATAAGCATTCTATATATTTTCCATGCGACTTGTAATTTCCCAGAAGTATGCTGTGTTTTAAATGACAAGACCTGTTAATAGGCCATTTCCTCTGTTTGTGGAATGCTCTCAAACTCCGAACCTTTATTAAACAGCTTGAAGACAGTTTGAATTTTATTACCTTTTATAAAACCATCCTTGTTATATCCAGAAAAGAAATCTGATTTCGGTACAAGTAAGCCCTAATGAAAAACCAACCAAATCTTATAAAATGTACATATATCTTAATATGTCAAATCATATAGGAGTGATTCAATTTACACTGAAAAGCTATCATCTAAAAACACTTTACATTCTCTACCTTGAATATACCTATAATTGCTCTCAAAAAGTATATTACTGAGCAAGTCAGTTAAATGCTAAAATAGAATTTACTGGATTTTGTAAGATTTTTTAGCCAAAAAATCCAGAAATGCCTGAATCCTGCTCCAGACCACAGATGTCACTTGCCATAAGGTTCCTTAGGAAACAGAACACAAGGAAATCTGGCAAAGGAGAAACAAAGACGAAAAAAAAAAATAACAACTTTATTAGCTGAGCATCTGTCCTCAAACTCAAGTGAAGACTATACTAAGCTAGAACTTGCTGTGTATTCTACTAGAGACCTACAGTGCCTCTGAGCCTAAGCTGGAACCTGAAGTCTTATCTCTATCTGGTCAGCCAAAAAGAGAAAGAGATGGAAGAAAAAAAATGCTAAATCTGGAGAAGGGCCTAAGTCAAGTAAAGACCAGACTGGAGATATACGTGAGGAGCCATTTGCCTAGAGATGGTATTGCAGGTTTGGAGATGAGATGAAATGATCCAATCAATGAGTGAAATAGGAAAGAAAATATCAAAATTGAGCCCAAGGAATATAAGAAAGCACCACCTGTGACTGGAGCAGTGTCCAGAAGGAGGAAAGTATATGCTATCTTTGAAGCCAAGAGGGAAAAATAATATTTCAAGGAGTATATACGCTATTATTCAAATTCTAGCGTTGGACCAAATAAAATGAGGACTTAAAAAAGACCAATGGGTTTAGCAACATGGAGATCTTTGATGACTCTAAACACTCACTTTACATGGAAGTCCCAGTTTCACCACTGACCAGCTATGTGACTGTGGGCAATCTTTGAAATAATTCCTATTCAAAATGTCATTATACAGATTAAATGAAACAATATATACTGAATGCTCAACACAGCCTGTTACATTGCAAGCTTTTAAATATTAACAGGCTATTAGTTCTAGAAGAATTAAGATGGGTCAAGCACAAACCAATATCCCTTGTTCTTATTTCTCACATGGGCTCTGTAAGATATTCAAAGTTGTTTTTCCACATACATCAAACTAGTTCAGTTTCCCAGTTCTTCTGTTCTCTTCTCCTCCCTATATCTTAAAAGTTATCCTCTCCAATACAGTTATTTATTTGCAAAATTAAAGTTCACAGTATTTCTATGAGGCAAAGCAGCATAATGCTTTCTAAGTAACTCCAGTTGCTTTTTATGCAAATCTATTTTCATACAAGAAAAGAAGCTGTCAAACATCTTTTTCACCTGAAGTTCAAACCCCAAGGTGCTGATGCCATCCTAAGCAGTTTTCAGTTAGTGCTGAATACATATGTAAACAGTAAATATGCATATGCAGTGACAGTGCAGTATGCAGCCCCCAAATTTATTGTACCTAATAAAATTGTGTTCTGAAATGGTCCTATCTGCCCACAATATGTCTATGGCAGAATGCTGGTGACCTAATAAAAAACCTTAATTCCCATTTGACATTCTTCATAGGAGTAATCTCTGTGCTGACAGGTGGCTAGTAATTTCAAAAGTAATTATGGAGATACTATCTGCAGATGTTTGGGAATGTACTACAGATTCTTGTAAATGGGTGCCATAGGAATATGTGGAAAATGATGGCTAATATAACTTTTATTATAAAGAGACACATTCTCCTTAAGAACATCTGGAAGACCTTGTGTGTGAAAGAATTAGAGGTGGGTAACAGGGACTGTGCAGAGAACCTTGGCATTTCATAAGTATACATGGCTTCATAATGTCAATGAGACATGGATTTGGTGTGAGGATTCAAAGTCTTCACCCTACATCACCTCCCTCTTGGGCTCAACTTCAGGACAGGAGCCAGATGAATAATTCCCCCTTTTCTTTTACCAACAAAAGGAACAAAGTAGGACAATATATCAAGTTTATAACTGCTAACAAAAGTCAATGGGTGTGCATGGATATATTTTCTTCCTGCAAGTGTTCTTTAAATGAAATGTTCTGCATGTAGCTGGAATGTAACTGTTTGTTATTTAGCTTCTCAGATGATGACAGTCTCAAAAAGTGCAAGTATTATTTGTCAGCAGCTGTATTTTGCTAAACAAATTAAAATAATGCCTATTTACACAAGAAGTGCAGAATCTTATCCAAAGTTAGCTTCCTACTAGTCCTAATTATTTTGACATTACTTCCTAAATTATGGGATGTATCAGAATATATCCCTACCATGGTTACATCTTTCATTATTATAATATGATCCACACAGTATGTGTGGACCAATACATTATGTGCATAATTTGTCCCCCAGTGATCTCATGTTTCTTGAACTCTCTTTAAAGCTCCTACTTTTTGGGGGGAGGGGAAAAAAAGCTCCTACTTTTTACTCTCATAGAGCTTTGTCTATAAAATGCCCTGCAGTTCATATATCTGAAATAAAATAAAATATATATTCCTTGCAGTACAGCACTAAATTCTACTTAAAATGGTCATACTAACAACATTCTTTACAATCTAAAGTTAAAATTACTAATTCAAATAGTTTAATCACTCATAAATTGCCTACTCTTTATCAGATATCAAATATATAAACTATATGCATATGGAACTTTGTGAAGCACTTTTACAAACATTTTATTTAGATTTCACTATAATCTAGTGAAAAAGGGAGGACGGATTACTCTAGTTTCAACATTCATGAAACTGAAGCTCAGGAAAATAAAACAGTTTTGGGGGTTACATGCCTACAACACACACAAACTAAGAAATAAACTGAGATCTTCTGGTTCCTAGCTGGTCACTTTTAATTACTTATGAAGCTTCTGCAGAAAAAGAAAAAAAAAAAAAAGGTCACATTCTAAAAGTCAGATTTCACCTTCAAAATATTCAGCTCTTGGGCAGCCCCCGTGGCGCCGCGGTTTAGCACCGCCTACAGCCCAGAGCGTGATCCTGGAGACTCCTGGAGACCCTGGATCGAGTCCCACATCAGGCTCTGTGTATGATGCCTGCTTCTCCCTCTGCCTGTGTCTCTGCCTCTCTCTCTCTGTCTCTATAAATAAATAAAATCTTTAAAAAATATATTAAAAAAAAAACTATTCAGCTCTTTATCACAGTTATTCATTTCTGCATATTAAAGATTAACCTTACTCAAAGAGAGTTCTGCTTTTGCCCTCTTCGACTAGGGGATGATCTCTAGGAAGAAGGTCTTTGCTTAGGGCCTTGGCCAAGTAATAGTCTAATAATATGAATTATGATGGGTGCTTTGAGCCATATAGTAACCACACTACCTCCAGGATGGATGGAGACTAAAATGATATGGGCAGTCAATCATGGAGCCTCAATAATACTCTGGACATACAAATGAGCTTCCTTGGTTAGAAATACTTTATATTATCACACATAATTGTTGGGAAAATTCCCAACAATAATAATGTTGGGAAAATATAATTCATAACTCCAAGGGGAGAGTAAAACTGAAAGCTTTATATCTGGAGTCCCCTGGACTGTGTACAATGCCCCCCCTTGTCTGATTTTAATCTGTATCCTTTCACTATAATAATCATAACTGATGGGTTTAACAACTTCCAGTGAATTCTGAGAATCCTAGCAAATCCTTAAATCTGAAGGAGGTCTTGGGAATCCCCAAACTTGTGATTGACGTCAGAAGTAAGGGCAGTCTTGTGGACTATATTCTCTAATTTCATAGTTGACCAACTTCTCACCTTCATATGAATGTAGTACTTCTTCATAGGATCAATTAGTCCTTAACTTGAAAAGAAACCAATTTTAATTTCATCAGGAAAATCTGGTTTATTATAAAAACAATTTTATAAGAATTACCAAGATTTTAACTCTATAAATATGAAATAGAATCATTCAGATATAGTATACAGTATTTTTTCTCTCAATAGTAATCTGCTTTCTATGTTATAATAGGAGAAACCCAAACTACAATATAACGCCCAGTGTCATAGGTATAATAGTTCTTTCTCTCTATTACAATAAATAAAGCCAACAAGTCCAAATAAAGAATTAAATTGGGCATTAAATTCAGAAAATTTTGTGCAACACAAGTCAGTCAATTTAAGTAAAAACTATCCTGTATTTAATCCCCTAAAAACACTGAGAAAACAAAGAAACTGATACCCATATGTATAACAAATCCAACTTGGAGAGTGCATAAGCCAGTTCATAAAGTTTTACATATTACTTGAGCACAAAACTCCGGGATATACGTGACACATGTATCACTTGATTCCCTTTTTTCCAATAAGAAGAGGGGAAATAAGATCTTTAATCCCTTAAGAACTTGGGTGCTCTAAACATCTTTGTAAATAGAGTTTCTTGTTACATTGAATATCCTTCTAAGCTTTAGAGTATGCCAGAAATACAAGCTTTTCTACTGGAAGGAAATCTAAAATGAAAAAAATTGGAAGAGATATTTAAAACCCCTGAAAGATACCACTGAGCTTCCTAAAATTTCCTCATTGAGATTTCAATTAAAGGAAAAAAACGTTTTTAAAAAAAGAATATCTTTTCCCAATGTCCCAAAATAATTATGATACTAGTAAAGTATCTCTAATTATTATTAGTCTCAAAAAAGATTAATTTGAGGCCTAAAATACATCCAACTTACTAAGAGAGATAGTACAGTCATCCAAACAACATTATTTCATGTAAGTTTCCCTTGTGATCAGAGAACATGTTGTACACATTCATACAAACGCTTTCATATTAAGTAAACAATTATATTATATCCTAACTGGCTTTTTAAGTCATGTGTTTTTGATTTTTCTTTAAGAGACATAGAATTGATAGTATTGTATACCAAACTATAAAACACTTATAAAGCACTTAAAAAGGAAACATCAAAGTTATGTGACAATCTAAAAGAACCCAGAGGGGCATCAGAAAAAAAAATGAACACTTAAAGGTTGCTTGTTCCCATTTGAGTTTTAGGTGGTCAAATTGAGTTTTCTCTTATTCTGCAAACGAAACAGAAAAAAATGCTTTCAAACTGATTGTGTCTTCGGTACCACCTGGGCAAATACAAAAGGACTGACAGGCAACACTCCACTGACAAAGAGAGGTCTACATAGTAGCATTTATACTTCCTTATTGTATAGAGGTTCAAGTCAACCTGCTATAATCACAGTACAGGGTACAAGATTTTACATTCATGAGCACAAAGGTTTCTCTTTATAGGCCTTTTGCTTTATAGGCTCATGAATCTGTGAGAAACAACAGACTTTATGAGGATTTTTCCATGGGAAAATGTTCATGAATCTTAGTAATGGCCCAGTTATCATTTCATCAGCACCACACTGGTTTTTTCATTGTAAGGGCAAGGTTAGTGACTTCCTATTAGAAATTCAGATAAGGGGCAGCCCCGGTGGTGCAGCGGTTTAGCGCCGCCTACAGCCCGGGGTGTGATCCTGGAGACCCAGGATCGAGTCCCACATTGGGCTTCCTGCATGGAGCCTGCTTCTCCCTCTGCCTGTGTCTCTGCCTCTCTCTTTGCTCTCTCTGAATTAATAAATAAATAAATCTTTAAAAAAAAGAAAAAGAAATTCAGATAAGGAAACTGACACATAAGGCCTTCATGTCTTTGATTAAAAAATTATTTCTTGCAAATTCTTTCCTCAAAAACTTTTCATCTTCTCTCTTTTCACATTTTTTTTCATGTAGCAAATCCTTGCTCTTTGTCCAAGACTCAGGTCAAATATCACATCCTCACAAGCTTTCCCTGACAAAACCGTGCCTCCTTCCACAAGGTTATCACACCATCCTTACCATCCTTTAATACCTAGTACCTAGCTCCATTAGCATTTATATCTCTACATTGTAGTTATTTGTTGTATCTTTTTAATTTTTGTATCCTCAGAACTTTCAGTAGGGCTACACAGTATGCATTCAGTCAATATTAATGGCATCGATAGATTAACAGATGAAATTGAAAGAAAAAAGTGCCCCTAACATAATGGTTAATTTTATTTATAATTATACCCAGAAAACACAAACATTAATATGAATTATAAAAATCTTCACAAATCCAAATAAAAAGTTAACAGGATTTTCAAGTAGTTTTTGCAGTAGCAAAATCAAATAGCAGTATTAAATTCCTATTTACAGTAGAACAAAACTGACCACATAACAGATATGTTCTTCTTCTATTCTCAAGTTGTCAACATCCATCATCATTGTAACACTCCTGATTGTAATCTAAATGGTATATCTGACTTAATCACTGGAAAACAATAGGCCCTGCATTTGAAGAGGAAAAAGTAGGTTAAGATATTCAGTGAGAATGATCATCTCACACAGTAATTCTTACTGAAATCAAGTTTTTGGATCCTTAGATTATGTGAGTATTGAAACCACCTCAAAAAACAATCTGATTTCACAGACTCATAGAGTCACTGAATTGTTACTTTTATTAAGAAATGAGAAAACAAGGAGTCAAAATCCAAAGAAATATTTACAAGTAATTTAAGACTCCTTTATTTTCCAGGTAAACTGAAATCCAGAAACACTGAATGGCCTATAAAAGAGTACCCTCCCTGCTCACTATAGTTCACATCAATGAAAGACAACCAACATAGCTTGAAAGATTCACTTAATATTTTTATTGCATCATCTCCCATCAAAGCTTCTGCAGCATTATGGCTACCACTGTATATCCGTATGAAAAGAACTGAAATCCTTTATACTGGATATGGCAGCTCCCATTACAGAAACCTAACAGGAATAACTTTCCTCAGGAAGATTTGGAGACTAATTGAGCTTACAGTATAATAAGTCAAAGTTTAGGTGCTGGTAATTATTCTAGGTTTTCTTTTTTTCCTAAGCCAGTTCTCTACTCTTACACTAATAATATTCATGTTTTTTCATCATGATTCTGAGTCATTATACAAACTACACTGTTTGCATTAACCAGTCATCTCTCAAATATGAGTATCTACATCAGGCTTACTACAAGAGTTTTCACTTACTCAAATCCTCCTATTGAAAAAGCCATTTCTGATAGTGGGTCAGAAACACAGTAAGGAGTTCTTGGAGGTGAGGGGGACGAGGCAGGAGAGGTCAGGGCATTGTTTGTTAATGACTGCTAAATTTCCTAAAGATTCCCTTTCAGTATATAGTGATGTGATTCTTGTACTTGAATATGAATGAAAATTATCTATGGAACTGTCAAAAAAATTGCACCAAACAAGTTAACCAACTAAGGAAGACTTTATTTAACACTACTGCAATAGGGTAGAGAGATGAAACTCAACTCTGCTGAAACAAAAGATCTGAAGTATTTAAGTAATGTAGTGAGCTAATGGATAAGCACTGAAGGACATTAGTATGAAGGCTGGTCATTGAAATTAGACAATTTAAGTTACTAATTGGTATTGAAATAACATTCCTATCCTTCCACAGAGAGACAATTTAAGTTACTAATTGGTATTGAAATAACATTCCTATCCTTCCACAGAGAGAGTAGAGACACTCTCCTTCTTAATGATTACATTTAAAGGGTGGTTCCCAGGTCCTTAAGAAAGACATTCTTAGGCTTTACAACTGACAAGAGACTGGGAGATTAACATCTTAAAAGGATAGAGAAAGAATTACAAGTATAAATTTTCTAAAGTAAGTAAGAATAGGAAGATCAGGGGCCTTTGTCTGAAAGAAGCAAGTCTCAAGTTAAAGCAAACTGAAGACCGTTAATGTGGTCTTGATCAGTATCAGCTAAACTACAAATTCCTGACCCCAGCCATTCTTATTCAAGAGGCCCTGGTTTGAGTGAAATTTTTAAAACACTCCTATGATGCTCATGCAAGAGTTCCATGGAATGGTTAACAAGTTTCAACTCATCAATTGGTTGGCTTGTTTACACTATGTCAATACAGAGAATATACTCAAACACAGAGGGTCATGATCAATTGGTAACAACTGCAATAAGCAAAAAATGGAAATGAATAGAGTCTATACACATGCTGTGCAATTGCTATTAGCAGTGGGTGTTTCCCTGATGGTACAACTCCCGTCAGTAGCCACTTAACTATTTCATAAAAAAATAAATAAAAAAAAAAGTCTAATCCTGTGAAGTCTGTTTCCTGAGTGACTCAGTAATTTCAGTTGCACTTGAAACACTGCAACTTTGAAGAAGCTACATGGCTTAAAATGATTTGGATGGCACAGAACATTTTCCATTTGTAAATGAAAATTAAAGAACCTGTTACCGAATCATCATTTCAGAAAGTACAGTGGTATAGAACATTAAAGTACATATCCTCCAAATGCAAGACAAATTACTGAATCTTGAACCCATCTACCATTTAAAATGAATATAATGCTTGGTGGTTTTCTTTGGATTTTGGAAGTTACATATACCATATTTGAATATACTACTCAGACCCAAAAGTTGTCAATTATAAGTGGGGCTTAAAGCAATAAAAGGCTTTGCAACAGGACCAAGCTATAATGAAGCTGGTCACTTGCACTTTATGATCCAACAGAACTAATGATACTCAGTGTCTGTGTGAAATAGGGATACTGAATAAAGCGTCTAGCAAGATCCCAAATGAGAATTAGATTATAGAATCTCCAGATTATAGAATAAAACCATGCTTTAAAAAAAACAAACAAACATAGGCTTCATGCTATGTGTGGAGCTCAACACGTGGTCTGACCTCACAACCACGAGATCAAGATCAGAGCTGAGATCAAGAGTCGGATACTTAACTGAGCCACCCAGGTGCCCCATGCATTCTTCTATATATAACTATTTTCCCTTTCAAAGCCAGCTCATAGGGGATCCCTGGGTGGCTCAGCAGTTTGGCGCCTGCCTTTGGCCCAGGACATGGTTCTGGAGACCCAGGATTGAGTCCCACACTGGGCTCCCTGCATGGAGCCTGCTTCTCCCTCTGCCTGTGTCTCTGCCTCTCTCTTTCTGTGTGCCTCTCATGAATAAATAAATAAAATCTTTAAAAAAAAAAAAAAGCTCATGATTTATTGCTGGGCTCTGATAGACTATATTCCTAACTATGGACCATTTAACCTGAGATGCTGTTTGTGAACTGGTTATGTGATCCCCCCAAAGCCATAATACAGTAAACCATCATCAACTGAAAGTGGCATATAAATGACAGGGCTTATCTAGAAAGCAGAAATTAGTTGCATGAGCAGGTAACTTAGACACCTGCATAATCTACTCCTGCTTCAATGTAATCTTCCTGTAATCTTCAAAGGGAATTACTTTTGATTATTTGAGTGAGGAGGAAAAAACCTGGTTTACCTGGTTCTGTATAATATGCTCTCACAGCCTGCAAGTGGAATGCTGAAGTTACATACCCATCCAGCAAGGTTCTAAAAGACAGTGGTGAAGTAATCCTCTCTGTGTGTAGCACTTTAAGCAGTTCACCTAGCTGTCCATTTTGTATAGAATGAGAAATGCAGAAAAACAGATCTAGAGTGGTCAGTGGTCAGTAGCTAGCTAGCTTTTTAGCTGAATGGTCAGGGGATTTGAAGAAGCATCTCTAGAAGATTAATGATAAGAAGGTACAGAGAAACAGTAGTTGGAAGGATCTCTCAGAGTAGGCTATAGTGGGGGTATTTGTGTCTCATGTGTGCTAAACAAAAAGCATGGCAAGCAGAGGGGGTTCTAAAAATCCGATAGAGTACTTGTTTTATGGATATTACCCAGCCTCTTCATCTAACCATCTAAGGCTTTCTCAAAAGACCCATGTAGACTGAGCCTCACTGGCAAGAACGGAGGCTATCAATGGGTTCAATATTATGAAATTTCACCTTCTGAGGCTTATTTATCTACAAACTTTGAATATCTAAACTTGCCAATAGCAGAGATGAATGCGAAGTCCCAGGATGTCACTATTCCATGAGACAACCCCTGAAGGTAAGTTTAAACATCAGACCCTTTGAATCAGTAGTAGTATGTGGTTTATCCTGACTGGCATAGACATATATTTGAGATATGAATTTATGTTACTAGCACCAACATCGTTAGACATACTGCATGCCATATTAACCTAATATTATGGTACTATTCAAAATATTACTACTGACAGACTTCCTTTAACCACAAGGATGTATGACAATGGGCTTGTGCCCATTAACTCATTGATATTAATACATCCAGAAGCACCCACCATGTAAATAGTGGAAAAGCCCACCGAAGTCTGTATTGTATGTACCAGTTGGCAGACAACCCTGTTAAAGGAATGGATTCTGTCCTACAGGATTCATTATATTCTTAATACATCATTACCCAGAAGCACCTAGCATGTAAATAGTGGAAAAGCCCACCGAAGTCTGTATTGTATGTACCAGTTGGCAGACAACCCTGTTAAAGGAATGGATTCTGTCCTACAGGATTCATTATATTCTTTGAGTTAGCCATTTCTCTCATAGTAAGAACATACGGATCTGAGAATCAAGGGGAAGAAGTGAGAGTAACTCCCTTATTAATAAATAATTCACCAGTAGAATTTTCATTTCTGGACTCAGGAATTTTGAGCGGTATTAGTTTGTAAGCCTTAGTTTCCAAAATAGAGAGGATTCTACTAGGAGAAGCAACATTAGTTCTGTAGAATTAAAGTTGAGACTTCTGTTGATTAACGTGGGCTCCTCGTGACACTGAACCAAGAGGCAAAGATAAGGATCACTTTACTGGCTGAGATGGTCGATACCAGTCATCGAGAGAAAATTAGGTTTACAATGGAAATTGGGAAGACTAAACTCATAAACTAGAACAACTATAGTTCTCCTTTGCCAACTACCTCTCTACTACTAAAGTTCTACTATTAGACACACTAAATTGGAAGGTAGGAAGAAAAGAAAATGGAGTTGCACCTCTTGCTTTGCTTGCTCTTCCTGACAGTACCACTCCGGACACTGTACTTCATCCTGACAGCAGAAGCTGGTTCCAACCACAGTTCCAGAATCAGCCTAATCATACTCTCTTAAATGTACCAGCATCAGGCAGGCAGCAACTTTCCCTAAGCAGTCTTAATTCCACAAGGCCCTTCCTTTGAACTCCCAGACCGGCAGCAACAGCTCTGCCCATAGGCTTTTGGGGAGGCTTGACGGTGACACACTCTGGAAGCACTTAGCACAGTGCCTGGCAGCTCCGAGTTCTCAAGGCTCGCTGTGCTGATCATGGGGAAGAGGCAAGTGTTGGGTTGTGAGGCTGCTGGCTGCATGGTCTTCAGACGACCAGACCAACTCCATCCAATTGCATACAATTTTCTACTCAGGTGTATGGTTTCTAGGGTTTTGAAGTTCTTGGGTTCTGTGATTCTAAGCTCAGATAACTCCACCTTCTTTCCTTGGTTTCCCCAACCCCAAGAAATATGGCTGCTTCCTGTACTTATGACTTCTGTGTTCTCTCAGTGCTTCCTTTTTACCTTGTGAGTTAGCCTATCTTCTGACAAACCAATTTCTGTATTACAGTCTCTCTGTTAAAATAACTAGTGTAGTTTCTGTTTTCTGATCTTGATATACTGGAATGTTATATAAAAAGATAAAATACGCTTTTCTTTCCAAAATGTGTATGAAAGCATATTTTATAGAAAATGATGCTATCCATCAACATTTGGAGTAAATTTAACAAGTACCTAAAAATGAGAGATTTGGGTTAGATTTAAGAGAAGTTTTCTCATTTAGCTATTTTCCAGTTGCCCAGGTCAAAAATTTTAGAATCGCCCCTTGCTCTTCTTTTTTTTCAGGCCCCACATCTAACATAAGAAAATCTTATTGGGGTGCCTGGGTGGCTTATTCGATTAAGCATCTGCCTTTGGCTCAGGTCATGATCTTGGTTTCCTGAGATTGAGCCTGCTTCTCCTACTCCCTCTCCTGCTCCCTTTCCTGCTCCCTCTGCTTGTGTCCTCTTTCTCTCTCTCTAATAAATATTTTTTTCATAAAAGAAAAGAAAATCTTATTACTCTTAATGTTTAAATGTAGTTAGAGTCTAATCACTTTTATCATTTTCATGGTTATGACCTTGGACAATTGTTCACAGTCTTAGCTCCACGATATGAAAACATTTGGGGAAATTTAAAATTAATAATTCATGTTCCCACCCAGACATATTTATATTAGTCACTCTGGGTTTGATATTTTTTAGAAGCTCCTTAAGAGGAGACAATGTTGAAAAGCACTGCCCCTCAATCAATCACCTCTCTAAATTTATTATTATAATAGTCCCTATTTAGTTTCATAGCCTCTGTTTTTCCTCTTCTTAACTCTAAAGTCTACTCTGCATACTACAGAGAGATTAATATTTTTTAAATTTACATGGTGGTGTAATAGATTCTCACCACAGAGTAAATATAACCCCTGACCACAGTCTATAAGCTATATATGATCTGGCCTCAGATTGCCATTTTCTACCTCTCTCACCATTCTCCAGCACTGAACTCCTCCACATTTCTTGAACACACTAGCCACACTCCAGCCTTAGGAACTTTGCATTTGCATTTTCCAGGTATCCACATGACTTGCCTCATTTCTTTCAGGTTTCTATTTTAATGTCACCTTTTTTTCAGAGAGGTCTTGCTTGAAGAGTCTATATAAGTAACTTCCTACAGCCTGTCATTCACTATCTTTTTTACTTTCTCATACTTTTCTTCTCAGAACTAAGCACTGACTTTATGTTATACCTTCTCCAACAGAATATAAGTTCCATAAGGGTACCAACTTTGTTGTGTTCACATCTATGTTCCCATTGCCTGGACAGTATGCAACACAAAACAGGTACTCAAGAGAGTCAACCTAGATGGTGACACAGGAGGCTCATGAGCTTCTCTCATCTCACAAGTGTACAGAGCAATTCCCTCTGAAAAAGATACAGAAACTAGAGGCACTGGGCTGGTTCAGTTGGTAGAGACTGTGACTCTAAATCCCAGGGTTGTGAGTTCAAGCCCCACTCTGGGTGTAGAGATTATTTTTTAATTAATAAAATAAAATAATTTTTTAGAAATAAAAAGATTCAGAAACTAACTGAATGATTCCTACATATCAGACAAATGTGAAAATATCAATATCAAACTGAATAAGAAAGGCTGAGACATATTCCAACCATAAACCCTACTCTCAACACAGCACTATGTAATCAGAGAGAACCCACAGTTCCTAGCTTCTCCCTGAGAAGCAAAGAATTCAAATCTTACATCTAGTGTTCTCTATTTATATCAGTGAGGATGACAAAACATGAGAGACACCTAACTCTGGGAAATGAACAGGGGTAGTGGAAGGGGAGGTGGGCAGGGGATTAGGGTGACTGGGTTGTGGGCACTGAGGGGGCATTTGGTGGGATGAGCGCTGGGTGTTATGCTATATGTTGGCAAACTGAACTCCAATAAAAAAAAAAAGACTCCTAGTGAAGGGATGGGCCCTCAAAACACCTAGATCTGAAAAACAACAGGGTTTGTGTCCACAAAACCCATGAAGATTCTAGAACCTGCAAGTGAACACTCACAGTGGCTATGCCCTAGGGCTCAGAATAGAGAAAGAAGGCAAAGGCACCCATCTCCTAGTCTTTCCCTGAAAAAGTTTTATCTGCATACTTTAAAAGCTGCTGCCTGAGAGCCAGGCTTTTAATAAGTAATCATTGGACTTAACCTATACATTAGACTAGATGGACGTGACATATACATTCCCTCTAACAGCAGCAAAATACACATTCTTTTCAAGTATATATGGGATATTCTCCAGGATAGATCATGTTAGAACACAAAACAAGTCTTAATAAATTTAAGAAGACTAAAATCCTAGCAAGCATCTTTGGTAAGAATTAGAAACTAGACCACAATGGTAAGAAATTAGAAATCAATTACAGAAAAAAAAAAAAAAACCCACACCTGGAAAAAAATCACAAATAGTGGAGAGTAAACAACATGCTCTTGAACAAACCAATGGGTCAAAGAAGAAATCAAAAAACAAATTTAAAAAAATACCTTGAGACAAATGAAAATGGAGATGCATAATACCAAAACTTCTGGGATACAGCAAAGCAATTCTAAAAGTAAAGTTCAAAGTGATAAATATCTACATGAAGAAAAAAAATCTCAAATAAACAATCTAAATTTATACCTTAAGGAAATAGAAAAAAAAAGGACAAAATATGTGCAAAGTTAGCAGAAGGAAGGAAATAACAAAGATCAGAGTGGAAAGAAATGAAATAGAATCAAAAATGATAGGAGAAAAAAATGAGTAAGACTAAATTATTTTTTTTGAAAAGAGAAATATAATTAACAAACCTTTAGCTATACTACTGAGAGAAAAAGAGAGAATATAAATAAAATTATAAATGAGAGGGGAAACATCAAAACTAATACCACAAAAACATAAAATATAACAGACTATCACGAACAACTACACAACAACAAATTGGATAACCTAGAAGACATGGGTAAATTCCCAGAAACATATAACTTCCAATACTGAATAAGGAAGAAATAAAAAAATCTGAACAGGTTGATTGAATCAGTAACCAAAAACCTCCCAACAAAAGTCCAAGACCAGATAGTTTCACTGGTAAATTCTACTAAATGATCAAAAAAGAACTAATAACTATCCTTTTCACAATCTTCCAAAAAATATAAGGGGAGGGAATACTTCCAAAATCATTTTTCAAAGCCAGTACTATTCTGATACCAAACCCAGAGAAAGAAGCTACAAGCAAAGAAAACTAAAGGCCAATATCCATGATAGACATAAATGAAAAAATCCTCAACAAAATATCAGCAAACCAAATTCAACAATACTTTAAAAGGTCATATACCACAATCAAGTGTGAGTTATTCCTGGGATGCAAGGATGGTTGAATATATGCAGATCAATTGCATACCACATTAACAGAAAGATAAAATCATATAACTATGGCAATAGATGCAAAAATAAAATCATTTGACAAAATTCAACATCCTTTAATAATAAAAATTCAACAAGCAGGAAACAGAGAAAAAGTACCTCAACAGAATAAATGCCATATATGACAAGTCCACAATTAGCATCATACTCAATAGTAAAAAGCTGAGAGCCTTTCCTCTAAGATCAGGAATAAGACAAGGATATTCATCCTAGCCACTTTAATTCAAAATAGTACTAGAAGTCCTAGCCAGAGCAATTAGACAAGAAAAAGAAATCCAAATCAGAAAGGAAGAAGTAAAATTGTCTCTATTTGCAGATGACATGATATTACATACAGAAAAACCTAAAGACTCCACCAAAAAGTTGTTAGTAAAGTTGAAGTTGCAGGATACAAAATCAATACATAAAAATTAGCTAATTCAAAACATAATATACAACATAATATACAACATATATACATATGTATATGTACATAATATACAACAACTAACTTTTTGGAAGGAGTAATTAAGAAAATAATCCCGGGGGATCCCTGGGTGGCGCAGCGGTTTGGCGCCTGCCTTTGGCCCAGGGCGCGATCCTAGAGACCCGGGATCGAATCTCACATCAGGCTCCCAGTGCATGGAGCCTGCTTCTCCCTCCGCCTGTGTCTCTGCCTCTCTCTCTCTCTCTCTGTGACTATCATAAATAAATAAAAAAAAAAAAAAAGAAAAGAATCCCGTATACAATAGTATAAAAACAATACTTCGGAATACCCTTAACGAAGGAGATAAAAGATGTGTACACTGAAAACTACACGATACTGATGAAAAAAACTGAAGACAACACAAATAAATGAAGATATTCTGTGTTCATGTACTGGAAGAATTAATATTTTTTAAATATCCATGCTATCCAAAGTAATCTATGGATTCAATGCAGCCTTTATCAATATTCCAACAGCATTTTTCACAGAAACAGTAAAACAATCCAAAATTTGTATGGATTAAAAAAAATCAAATAGCCAAAGCAATATTGAGAAAGAACAAAACTAGAGGCATCACACTTCTTGATTTCAAACTACATTCCAGTTAGAGTAACAAAACATGATGGTAATGTCATAAAAAAAAAGACATATATCAACAGAACAGAATAGATAACACAGAAAGAAACCCATCCAAATATGATCAATTCATTTATGACAAAGGAGCCAAGAATATACAATGGGGAATGAATAGTATCTTCAATAAATGGTGTTAGCCAAACTGGATAGCCACTTGCAAAAGATGAAAACTAAACCTCTATTTCACACCATACATAAAAATCACCTCAATACAAATTAGAGACGAATACAAAACCAGAAACTGCTAAAACTCTTAAAAGAAAACATTCAGGGAAGGCTCCTTGACATCAGCCTTGGCGATGACTTTTTGACATCAAAAGCAAAGGCAAAAAAAAAAAAAAACTCAAAAATAAGCAAGTGAGACTCCATCAAACTAAAAATCTGCACAGCAAAGGAAACAATCAATGGAATGAAAAAGCCAAACTACAGAATGGGAGAAAACATTTGCAAACCACAGATCCAACAACTTAATTAATATCTACAATATACAAGGAACTCAATACCATAAAAACAAATAACCCAATGGGCAAAGGACCTAAACAGACATTTCACCAAGAAAGACAAATAGCCAACAAGTACATGAAAAGATGCTCAACATCACTAATCATCAGGGAAATGCAAATAAAAACCACAAAGTAATATCACCTCACATCTTTAGGAAGGCTATTATCAGAAAGACAAAAAATAATAAATCTTGATGAGGATGTGGAGAGAAGAGATCATTATATACTGTTGGTGTTCGGAATGTAAACTGATATGGCCATATGGAAAACAATATGGTAGTTTTTCAACAAATTAAAAATAGAACTACCCAATGACCTAGCAATCCCACTTCTGAGTATATATCCAAAGGAACAAAATGATTATCGCAAAGAGATAACTATACTCCAATGTTTATAGCATCATTCTTCACATTAGCCAAGGTATGGAAACAACCCAATTATCTGTCAACAGATGAATTGACAGAAAGAAAATACACAGAAAGAAAAGAGTGTATGTGTGTGTGTGTGTGTGTGTGTGTGTGTGTGTGTCTGTACCTGCCTTTAAAAAAAGAAAACTCTATCATTTGCAATGGCATGAATGAAACCAGAACACATGCTTAGTGAAATAAGCAGACAAAGAAAGACAAATACTGAATGGTATCACTTACATGCAGAATCTTAAAAAAAAAAAAAGGCCAACTCATAGAGTAGAAAAGTGGTTGCTAGGGGCTGGGGAGTGTAAGTAATAGAGAGAGATTGGTAAAAGAGTATAAACTTCCAGTTATAAGATAAACAAGGTCTGTGAATGTTATATATAACATAGTGACTACAGTTCATAACATTATGTTGTATAATTCAAAATTGCTAAGAGAATAGAACTTAAATGTTCTCTCTCTCTCTCTCTCACACACACACACACACACTAGAAAAGATAACTATATAAGGTGATAGATGTGGAAAGAAGAAAAGAAAGAAGAAAGAAAGAAAGAAAGAAAGAAAGAAAGAAAGAAAGAAAGAAAGAAAGAAAGAGAGAAAGAAAGAAGAAAAGAAAGAAGAGAGAGAGACAGACAGGCACTGAATAAATTCTTATTGATGACTAAATGAATGAAGTCTGTTTCAGTCTGTCTGTTATGGATTCTAGGGCAGCACCGGTGGCGCAGTGGTTTGGCGCCGCCTGCAGCCCGAGGTGTGATCCTGGACACTGGGGATCGAGTCCCATGTATGGCTCCCTGAATGGAGCCTGCTTCTCCTTCTGCCTGTGTCTCTGCCTCTCTCTCTCTCTCTCTCTGTGTCTCATGAATAAATAAATAAAATCTTAAAAAAAAAAAAGAAATGATTCTAAAAAAGTATGTTGTAGAGTATGTCTATAAGTCACATTATATAGAATATGTAAGTATGTCAGTGTTTAATATACATAAGCTAGAGGAAATAGAAAAACAGCATACTAAATCTTAAAATCCAGTAGTGTATAAATTAAATTAATTTCTATAGATTACAGGCATTTAAAAAAAACTTAATCTTTTTTTGCCCTGCATTTGAATCTGTAGCAATTTTTTGCATCTAATGAAAGTTCTGACCTAATAGTATGAGAATTAGGCCCCCCTGCTGAAGATCAATGAAATCCATAAAAGCAACCTAATACTGTGTAAGAGCACTGGATATGTTCTGTCCAGACTCCACACTTCCTTATAATGTGAGCTGGAGCAAATCCCTAGCTCTCTTGTTCTCTCAATTTCCTTATTAACTGAGGATATGAGTAAGTAAAATATTTCTACGTATGTTCCTCATCCCAAAAAGCTTACAATTCTAAGGTGAATTTATTCTCTCAGAGAAATCCACGGTTAACAGTTTCATGTTTATTTTAAAAGAGGAATTATTCTTGTCTTTGACTCTATATTTTTATCACTATTTTTATAATTATTTATCTTTGAATGCAAAATATGTGCAACAAGGAAGATCTGCAAAAAGATTTTAAATTTTGGGTCCAGTGGTATATTAGAGCTTGCTTGCACCAGCTCACAAAGCAGATTATTACATTTTCAAAAACTGTACAAGCTTGTTATTGGACATACTAATATTAAAAGTTAAATTATATACTTATAATTAAAGGGCCATATAGTTATTAAAAGATAGTAAAATTCAAAACTCATAGCTTTCTAATTACTCTATATGTTTTATCAGTATGGTGGAATAGTTAACTACTACACATCTCTTCCCAAATCCATGTTCAGTGACATGTTGGTAGCTTGAAATCAGCCATAGTGGGAATATTCACACTATGGAAACAGGCAAATGTCACAAATCAGGGTGTTTTTTGGGAGGGAGCCTGTTGTTAAACATTTGCCAGCACATTACCATTTATGTCACAGACTCACTCTTAGTTCACTGCTTTATAAGTCAGAAACTAAACCATATGGGGCAATATTTTTAAAACTCAAGGACAAAATACTCAGTTTTTATTACTGGAAGACATTCCTAATTTTGAAGAATTGATAGTCAATCTTTTCTCTTAGGACAATAAAAGAAATAGCACATCTGGCTGAGACTGACTGGTGGTTCAACCAATCAGCCTTTTCAATTCAAAGAGAAAATCACTTTCATACTATCTCAAGTAATTGCCAAGAAATAAAATCATTTTAGAATCTGGAATATTTGTAGAGTATGACTGATACACTCCAAGATTCTAGACCAGAGGTAGGTAATTTTTTTCCATGAAGAGTCAAATAGTAAATATTTTAGGCTTTATAAGCCACACAATCTCTGTTTTAATTAACTACTCAACTATATCACTGTAAGAATGAACATGGCTTTATTCTAATAAAACCTGAATTACAAAAACAGGTAGCAAGCCAAATTTGGCCCATGAGCTTTTTTAGTTTGCTGACCACTGTCAAAGACCGTTCCTAGAACACTACAGATGCTCAATAAATATTAAGAGAACTCATATTAGTCGGCTTCGGCTGCCATAACAAAATACCATAAACTAAGTGGCTTAAACAACAGAAAATTATTTTCTCACAGTTCTGGAGGCTACAAGTCCAAAATCAACGGTCTGGCCAATTGATTTTCTGGTTAAAGCTCTCTTTATGGCTTACAGATAGCTGCTTCCTCACAAAGCTTCTCCTCAGTGAACTCCACTTATGACCTCATTCAAACTTTATCACCTCCTTATATGCCCTATCTCCAAATATAGTCACATTGGAGGTTAGTGCTTCAACGTATTAATCTGAGGGAGAGACAGACACAATTCAATAGTAGCATTCTACCCTGGCCCCTGAAAATTCAAGTCTTTCTCACATATGACATACATTCATTCAATCCCAAAAGCCCAAAAGTCTTAACTCATTCCAACATCAATTCTAAAGTCCAAAGTCTCATCTAAATATGGTCTAAATTACACATAGGTCAGTCTCAAGGTATGATTCATCTCAAGGTAAAAAATTCCACTCCAGACATGAGCCTGTGAAACCAGATCAGTTATTCACTTCCAAAATACAATGGTGCAATAAGCAAAGGATATTCCCAATCCAAAAGGGAAAACTGGAAAGAAGGAAGGGGTTATGGGTCTCAAGCAAATCCAAAACCCAGTAAGGCAAATATCATTAGATTATGAGGCTTGAGAATAATCCTTTTTGGTTCAAAACCCTACCCTCTGGGTCCATGGGAGTAAGAGCATCAAACTCAGGGCCCCATAGGGAAGCTCCACTCCCATTAGCTCTCTACAAGGCACTGGGTGGAACATCCTGCCAAGCCAAAAAGGAAAAGGAAACAGAGGGATGAGCATGTAGTAAGAGTTGCAGCCCTGATGATCTCTGAATCACCTTCTGCATTGATACAGCAGCAGGATAGCTTTATCATCTTGTCATGTCCCCATCCTTCATTTTGTCCCCTCTCTGTCCCCTTTCAGTTCAAACTGGCAGGGTTTCTGCTTGTATAATCTCATAATCTCTTTATCAAATGATATTCTAGCTGAACCCTTGGTGTTCTCTTCCAAACTCTTTCCAAATTTTTCACAATACGTACAAGCTAAAAATCTTCCAAAACTTTGATTTAGTTCCTTTCTATGTAATAATTAATTTTCCAATTCACCTCCCTCCTCTCTCATTTTCCTATATGCATTCAGGAGAAACTAGACCATATCTTCAACATTTTGCTTTGAAATTTTCAGCTAAATATCCAATTTCATGGCTCAAAAATTCTATTTTCCTTGAAATACTAGAACACAGTTCAACCAAGTTGTTTACCACTTTATAACAAGGATCGTCTTTCCCCCAGATATCAATAATCTGTTTATTTCTGAGACCTCACTAGAATAGCCTTTAATGGCTATATTTCTACCAAAATTCTGTTCACAGCAATCTAGGTTTTCTCTATTATGCACCTCAAAACTCCTCTAGCCTCTACCTATCGCCAAAGCCACTCCCACATATTTAGGTATTTGCTAACAGCAGCACCCCACTTCCCAGTACCAAATTCTTTGTCAGCTCAGGATGCTATAAATATATACCAACTGGCTTAAACAATAGAAGTTATTTTTTCATAGTTCTGGAGGCTACAAGTCTAAAATAAAGGTTCCAGTTTATAGTGAGAGTTCTCATCTAGGCTTGCAGATGACTGCCTTCTCTCTTTGTTCTTGTATAGTCTGTCTTTGGTGTGCACAGAAAGAGAGAGCTCTAGTGTTTCTTTCTCTTCTTATAAAGGCACTAGCCCTGTTGGATTAGAGTCTACCCTTATGACCTCATTAAACTTTTATCACCTCTGCACAGGTGACTCTAAACACAGTCACACTGGAGGTCTTCAAACTATGAGCTCTACGGGGACACAATGCAGAATTGAGTATTCAGCCCCCGGAATCTGCTTTAATTATTGCTTTTTTTCTCCTAAATTATATTTGCCAAATGCTTTATAGTTTACAAATCTTTTTCCTGGGCCTTATCATACTTTATATAATGTATACAAAGACTTGGACCATAAAAAAAGAGAACATTATTTAAAACAGTATAACAAAGAAATCTCTACCTACCCCATTCCCCTCACGGACTTAGCTTTCTAATATAAGCATGAATAGGATAAAGAAGTGATTTATCTGATGGATTACTTTATCTGTCTGTCCCATGCAACTGCTTCATTATGGTGTCTTAAACTTGTCAAAGAAAAGCCTAATACATTGCAGCATGCACATTCTTTGCTGACAGTGAGGTAAAGTTTAGCTCCACAGGTCTTGCTATTAATAATTGTGGTATTGTTGCTGTTAAATGCAGGTCCAAGAGATACCCTGACTTCTCTTCATCAGCATAACAATTGGCTAGGCTGGTTTTTTGTTTTTAGTTTTGCTTTTTTGGTGAGTTTGTGTGTGTGTGTGTGTGTGTGTGTGTGAGAGAGAGAGAGAGAGAGAGAGAGAGAGAGAGACTTACAATTCCATTGCCTTATCAAACAGATCATTAGAAAGATTTTTGAAATGGTATTTTCTTTTTTTTTTCTTGAACTATTTCAGTACAGATAGCCAGCTGGAATCTATTGATGGTTTCTGTGTATGTAAGTTACAGAGGGAAAGAAGGGGGGCTTGAAAAGGGGACTGGAGCATCAAGGCCTCAACTTCCATATGTGTTCCACTAAATATAATTGTTTTATTCTGGAGTAACATTTGCAAATGAATGTCAAATTACCTGTAAGACAGAATAGGTCACAGAAAGCAATTTCATTGTTCCTATTTTCATTGGCATCTATAAAAGGTTAAAATTATTTTTTATTTCATCTCAAATCTATTCTCATAGCAAGGTATTTTTTCACCACTTTAAAAGATAAACCTTAAAACAATTAAAGTTGCAGTATTCCATCCACCATAAAATTAGTACTATGTATCTAGCAATACCTGTATCAACCTACATATCAGATAAAACTAATTATATCTAAGAGTTTAGAAGTGTACACTTTGAAGATGCAAAACATTGTGATCTCAATTATTACTTCCCTCTAAAGTAAATTGATCCATGTTGTTTTCCTCCTTTTTTTAAACCATTTCAATCATTTTCTCACTCCATAGCCATTTAGGATCACAACAAGGCTTGCTGAAACCTCAACATCAGATTAGCTAGAAAGAAGAGGAAATCTGGAGAGAGTTGGGACCAGAGGTTTTATTTTTGGGTTTTGTTTGTTTTTTAAGATTTTATTTTATCTATTCATGAGAGAGAGAGAGAGAGAGAGAGAGAGAGAGAGAGGCAGAGACACAGGCAGAGAGAGAAGCAGACTCCATGAAGGGACTCGATCCCCGATCTCCAGGATCACAGCCCGGGCTGAAGGTGGCACTAAACCACTGAGCCAACGGGGCTGCCTCGGACCAGAGTTTTGAACACACTAAGCTGTGTGGTTGTCCTCAAGGAAAATAACCAAAAAAAGTCCAAACAAAATGACCAATGATGTATCATAGCAAATCAGTCTCAATCCAAGCCAGTATCTTTAGACACTGGGGTCTAGTGCAACAATTGGGCTATGAAAATAAAAATTCTGGGATGCCTGGGTGGCTCAGTGGTTGAACATCTGCCTTCAGCTCAGGTTGTGATCCCAGAGTCCTGGGCCTGAGTCTCACATCAGGCTCCTAGGAGGGAACCTGCTTCTCCCTCTGCCTACGTCTCTGCCTCTCTCTTTGTGTCTCTTATGAATAAATCTACAAAACAAAACAAAAGAATTTCCAAGCAGAGGCAATACTCTGGGTGATCAAGGGAAAGGGTGGTAGGGTTTTGATTCCAGGTGATCCCTTTAGTTTCTCACAAGCCTTTAACCATCATTTGGGGGTCACAGGGGTTGGGAATTAGGGCTCAGGCAAAGGACTTTCAAGGCAGAGTTTCAGATTCTGATAATAACTAAATTCTAATAATTAACACCCATATTTTATTTGTTAAAAGATTTCCTAGATGCCATAGCTCACAGTAAAGTCACTGTTACATTTAAAAAGTAGTTCTTTAACAATGCTCAAAGTGTATATAGTGCTTTACAACTTTCAGAGAATTTGCACAAATATAATTCTTCCTAGCACACCTGAAACAGGAGTGTAACATATTTTCACACCCACTGTATCAAAGAGGAGACTGAGAATTGTGTAGCAGCAGGGCCAGGACCCATATGAGTCTCTCTAGTGTTTTTCCAGTGTGTTGTACCACGATGCCTTTAAGGAAGCAGATGATGTAAAGCTCCTCCCTCTTGATCTTTTCCATATGTATATAAGAGAATGTGGATGGAAGCAACCCACTGTCTTGGCTGTACACTGGCCCTTGTCATCACCCAGTTCCTCCCTGAAAACCTTAAACATAAGTATTTTACTCAGAAGAAAATATTCCATCTTACTATTGTTTCACTCCTATGCAACTCACTTGAAATTTACGGAGATCTCAGTCCCTTGAATCCTTTATTTCATCCTCCCAATTTAGCTCTCTCCAAATCTTATACTCTTTCTTATTAGCATCCTTACCTTTTTCATATCTTTGTCCTCCTGCCACAACTACTCAGGGCCTCTGTCACAGATCAATCCAATTCTCTACTTCTAAGCCAAGTTTTAGAGAGGCCTTTCGTTGGCAATATGACTTTTTTTTCTGCTACTTTCCCATTTTTGTAGTACGTGTCCTAAACTTTCCCTACCATCCTAATGCTCTTACCCCACTTATACCATTTATTTTCTTAAATGATGTTCCCTACCTCATCAAGTTTTTCATATTCAAATTTTCCATCTCCCAAACTTTATTTTTACAGCATCATTTGTTCATCTTTGCTTTTCTCTCCCTCCTTTGCCTTGAATCTCATTCCCTATTATATCTCCATATTAGCCCCCTTCTACATAGTTTTCTACATTTCCACTATCCTCAATTCTTAATGCCAACCACCTCCCTCCCCAAGAAAAAAGCACTTTTCCCCCAACTAAAAACAAACTCTAGGTATTTAATCCCAAAAAAAACTTCATAAATTTCTCAAAAAAGCATTCTACACTTTCCATCTCTATTTTACCTCTTTCCATCCTATATAGCCCATCCACTTAACATAAATTTCTGAACTATCTACAATGCAATAGATCAGAGTAGACACAGAAGTGTGTCCATTCGAATACTGTTTATTTTTGCTTTACTCTGTCAAGAATCATCATTAATGTAAAACATGCCATTTTTCAAAGGTTTGTTATATATATGATCATGGGGGGAAGACTTTGAAAAAAATATATTACTTCCATATTAAATTTGGTCATTTGTAAACATATTCTCCACTATCCCAATTATACATGAAGTTATTATATTTTCAAAGAACAGTCAATGAAATAAAACCATATGGATTAATCAAGCATTTTTATTGATGATAGTTTGCATTCTATTAAAATTTCACAAATATAAAATGTCTTCCATAACCAGAGTATCTTTCTCATGGTTCATTTTTTAGCAAGACAGTCAGCTTTTAATGGTAATATATGTTTTGTTTTGTTTTTATGTGTGTGAATGTGTTTTTCCTTACAAACCTAAAAAAATTAGCCCTTTCTTCAAGCTTTTGGTAATCCTTCCACTCAGGTCTCCAGTGTATTGATTTTACATTGAATGACTTTGAGTAGTTTCAATATTTAGATTTTAGCCTTCCATGTCATAACTGTCTCTGTCTCTTACTTGCTTGAAGTCTGAGTTCATTTAGACATGGTCTAGCTTCTATCAGGCTGTAGGCCAAAGACCTGAGATAATTGCATGACTGCTTCAGGAATGTTTTTATAGTTCCTCATCCAGTTTAAGACACAGAAAAAAGGAGGGTATGTCAGATGGTTCCATGGGGATATTACTGGTGTGTTCAGGCATGGATATATTATGCGGGAATGGGGCATTTACATTTAATTATAGAGCAATTGTTCGAATGGGAAAAATGTTTATTTGAATATACATAGATTATGCAGTACTGCCCTTATCCTTAAATGCAAAACATGGCTTTCTCTCTCTGTGGTATTTTGGAATTTCACCCTGTTTTGAGGCAAAAAAAAAAAAACAGTGTTTAACTGCCTTTATACATGCATAGGAAAGGCTTTCAGGCGCCAGTTGTTTCCCAATAAGAAATCCCTTCACAGTAAATTGGATCACTTATTCTCATTGTGGTGATTGTGGAGTATCAAAACCATACCAAACCAGCCATGATGTGGGCTGTTAACACAGGAAGGTGAAGACCCAAGTGCAGCAAACTCCAAAAAGTAAGTTACTATTCAAATTAACCATAATACTACATAAGATCTATTTCTAGTTTCCAACCCATTGGGATAGATAGAATACATGTTTCTATAATAAAAAGATTCTAAGGAGAGGGCAGACATTTTTTAACAATCAACAATCACAAGGAATTTGTTTCTCTCTTCCAAAAGGGACACACAGTTAATTCTACATTATTCTGAGGCTGATTATCCAATTGTGGACTCTACTAGCCACTGATTTCTCATGGATTTTCCCTTAGGTTCCTGATCTTTTTGGACACATTGCTCATTAGCAACCCCACCCAAACCTGGGCAGAAGAAATAAAATCTGCTGAAAACACAAACCGGTCTATTCTGCTCCTTGTTAGTAGTTCTCATATAAGAGGATATGGAAACTGTTCATTAAACCAAGTCTTTTGGATATAAATAGATAATTATCTATGTATCTACAGCTCTCAGTACTATGCATAATTCAGAATTGGTCACACTACAAAACACTTAGACCACAACATTCTATTTCTTGCTTAGGTTTATCTCTGCTTTCTCCACTCTGTTGGACTATAATACTGTTTCCTAAATGTCAGGTTTTGTGATCATCAAGTCCGAAATCTTCTTTAAAATTATCTCAAAGGTGGTGGTCAAGTCCCTCTGCAAGTGAAACAGCAACAAAATACTAGACATCTGCCGGTGCATACTATACTTGCCATGCAAGTAAGAAAATAAAAATCCTTGAGTTCTGCATTTAAAGTAGACTCTGTGTGTCACTTGTTTTCTTTACCCAAATCACATTGAGTGACAGTCTGGAAGAGAGAGAGAAAAAAAAATTAAGCCTGTCAGATCTTTAGAAGTTAATAGGCTTTATCCACTCTGAATTTCATGTGGATGTTTTGAGACTATTAAATTAGATTATTTTCTTCTATGTTATATATGAGATATATTGGTTTTTAATTTTAATTTTAAACATGAGGAATTCAAAGTAAGTGAAATAAAACTGAAATCTTATCCGTGGACCAGGCTGGAGTTTATACACACATGTATCAGACCATTATGCTTCATCATGATGTTTTAATTAAGTAAAATAAAAGATATCTGAGAGGAATCTATAATGGTGTATAAAGAGAGCAAAAGTTCAATTGAGGAAGAAAAAAGAAAAGATGTTTATGTGAACCTGAAAAGCATGGATCTAGAAACTTAATGTATTGCTAAAAGTCAATATTAATGAACTGACATTATAAGATTAGCATGACTCAGACTCATATGCAACCTCTACTGTCATCCAACACTGAAGGAAAAGGTTTAGATCAAGATAAAGAGAAAAATGATTACTTGTTCACTCATTCAACAACCATCAATTTAAAATCTAAACATTAAGACTAAAGAATAAAGTTTTCCTCTGCTTCCAAAAAGCTCCAGAAAAATAATAACAAAATGAAATGTAGGTGATATTGAAATGCAAAATGTACACCAAGAATCCATGAGCTAGAAGGTGACAACCTGAGGTCATCAAAACTACTTCATTTATCCTAGAGATTTAAAACATTCCTTCCAACACTAATAGTGGTAAATCTTTATGCAATATAATTCATCTTCTATTTGTTTTATACCCACTGTAACTTAATCAGTAAAGAGATAGGATCATTAGAAAACAGAATTCGTTTAATCATCATGGCTTCACAGGCAACAAGGACATAGAACTAAAACCCAGGATGATTTTTTTTGTAAATTTATTTTTTATTGGTGTTCAATTTGCCAACATACAGAATAACACCCAGTGCTCATCCCATCAAGTGCCCCTCTCAGTGCCCGTCACGCAGTTGCCCCACCCCCCGCCCACCTCCCCTTCCCCCACCCCTAGTTCGTTTCCCAGAGTTAGGAGTCTCTCATGGTCTGTCTCCCTTTCTGTGATTTTCCACTCATTTTTCTCCTTTCCTCTTTATTCCCTGTCACTATTTTTTATATTCCCCAAATGAATGAGACCATATAACGTTTGTCCTTCTCCGATTGACTTACTTCACTCAGCACAATACCCTCCCGTTCCATCCACATCGAAGCAAATGGTGGGTATTTGTCATTTCTAATGACTGAGTAATACTCTATTGTATACATAAACCACATCTTCTTTACCCATTCTTCTTTCGATGGACACCGAGGATTCTTCCACAGTTTGGCTATTGTGGACATTACTGCTATAACATTGGGGTGCAGGTGTCCCGCCATTTCATTGCATCTGTATCTTTGGGGTAAATCCCCAGCAGTGCAATAGCTGGGTCATAGGGCAGATCTATTTTTAACTCTTTGAGGAACCTCCACATAGTTTTCCAGAGTGGCTACACCAGTTCACATTCCCACCAACAGTGCAGGAGGATTCCCCTTTCTCCGCATCCTCTCCAACATTTGTGTTTTCCTGCCTTGTTAATTTTCCCAATTCTCACTGCTGTGAGGTGGTACCTCATTGTGGTTTTGATTTGTATTTCCCTGATGGCAAGTGATGTGGAGCATTTTCTCATGTGCATGTTGGCCAGATCTACGTCTTCCTCTCTGAAATTTCAGGTCATGTCTTTTGCCCATTTCATGATTGGATTGTTTGTTTCTTTGCTGTTGAGTTTAATAAGTTCTTTATAGATCTTGGAAACTAGCCCTTTATTGGATACGTCATTTGCAAATATCTTCTCCCATTCTGTAGGTTGTCTTTTAGTTTTGTTGACTGTTTCTTTTGCTTTACAAAAGCTTATCTTGATGAAGTCCCAATAGTTCATTTTTGCTTTTGTTTCTCTTGCCTTCATGGATGTATCTTGCAAGAAGTTACTGTGGCCAAGTTCAAATAGGGTGTTGCCTGTGTTCTCCTCTAGGATTTTGATGGAATGTTGTCTCACATTTAGATCTTTCATCCATTTTGTTTATCTTTGTGTATAGTGCAAGAGGGATGCCCAATTTTCCCAGCACCATTTATTGAAGAGACTATCCTTTATCCAGTGGATAGTCTTTCCTGCTTTGTCGAATATTAGTTGACCATAAAGTTGAGGGTCCACTTATGGATTCTCTATTCTGTTCCATTGATCTATGTGTCTGTTTTTGTGCCAGTACCACACTGTCTTGATGACCACAGCTTTGTAGTACAACCTGAAATCTGGCATTGTGATGCCCCCAGCTATGGTTTTCTTTTTTAATATTCCCCTGGCTATTTGGGGTCTTTTCTGATTCCACACAAATCTTAAAGTAATTTGTTCCAACTCTCTGAAGAAAGTCCATGGTATTTTGATAGGGATTACATTAAACGTGTAAATTGCCCTGGGTAACATTGACATTTTCACAATATTAATTCTGCCAACCCATGAGCATGGAATATTTTTCCATCTCTTTGTGTCTTTCTCAATTTCTTTCAGAAGTGTTCTATAGTTTTTAGGGTATGGATCCTTTATATCTTTGGTTAGCTTTATTCCTAGGTATCTTATGCTTTTGGGTGCAATTGTAAATGGGACTGACTCCTTAATTTCTCTTTCTTCAGTCTCATTGTTACTTCTGGGCATTGATTTTGTATCCTGCCAGCCTGCCAAATTGCTGTAGAAGTTCTAGCAATCTTGGGGTGGAGTCTTTTGGGTTTTCTATGTACAGTATCATGTCATCGGTGAAGAGGGAGAGTTTGACTTCTTCTTTGCCAATTTGAATGCCTTTTATTTCTTAATGTTGCCTGATTGCTGAGGCGAGGACTTCCAGTACTATGCTGAATAGCAGTGGTGAGAGTGGACATCCCTGTCTTGTTCCTGATCTTAGGGGAAAGGCTCCCAGTGCTTCCCCATTGAGAATGATATTTGCTGTGGGCTTTTCATAGATGGCTTTTAAGATGTTGAGGAATGTTCCCTCTATCCCTACACTCTGAAGAGTTTTGATCAGGAATGGATGCTGTATTTTGTCAAATGCTTTCTCTGCATCTATTGAGAGGATCATATGGTTCTTGTTTTTTCTCTTGCTGATATGATGAATCACATTGATTGTTTTACGAGTGTTGAATCAGCCTTGCATCCCGGGGATAAATCCTACTTGGTCATGGTGAATAATCTTCTTAATGTATTGTTGAATCCTATTGGCTAGTATCTTGTTGAGAATTTTTGCATCCATGTTCATCAGGGATATTGGTCTATAATTCTCCTTTTTGGTGGGGTCTTTGTCTGGTTTTGGAATTAAGGTGATGCTGGCCTCATAGAACGAGTTTGGAAGCATTCCATCTCTTTCTATCTTTCCAAACAGCTTTAGTAAATAGGTATGGTTTCTTCTTTAAATGTTTGATAGAATTCCCCAGGGAAGCCATCTGGCCCTGGACTTTTGTGTCTTGGGAGGTTTTTGATGACTGCTTCAATTTCGTCCCTGGTTATTGGCCTGTTCAGGTTTTCTATTTCTTCCTGTTCCAGTTTTGGTAGTTTGTGGTTTTCCAGGAATGCGTCCATTTCTTCTAGTTTGCCTAATTTATTGGCGTATAGCTGTTCATAATATGTTTTTAATATCATTTGTATTTCCTTGGTGTTGGTAGTGATCTCTCATTTCTCATTCATGATTTAATTGAGTCTTCTCTCTCTTCTTTTTAATAAGGCTGGCTAATGGTTTATCTATCTTATTAATTCTTTCAAAGAACCAACTCCTGGTTTTGTGGATCTGTTCCACAGTTCAGTTCTTCTGGTCACTATTTCATCGAGTTCTGCTCGAATCTTTATTAACTCTCTTCTTCTGCTGGGTGTAGGATCTATTTGCTGTTTTTCCTCCAGCTCCTCTAAGTGTAAGGTTAGCTTTTGTATTTGACTTCTTTCCAGTTTTTGGATGGATGCTTGTATTGCGATGTATTTCCCCCTAAGGACTGCTTTTGCTGTATCCCAAAGATTTTGAATGGTTGTATCCTCATTCTCATTAGTTTCCATGAATCTTTTTAATTCTTCCTTAATTTCCTGGTTGACCCTTTCATCTTTTAGCAGGATGGTCCTTAACCTCCACATGTTTGAAATCCTTCCGAACTTCTTCTTGTGATTTAGTTCTAATTTCAAAGCATTATGGTCTGAGAATATGCAGGGGATGATCCCAATCTTTTAGTACTGGTTAAGAGCTGATTTGTGACCCAGTAGGTGGTCTATTCTGGAGAAAGTTCCATGTGCACTTGAGAAGAATGTGTATTCAGTAGTGTATGGATGTAAAGTTCTGTAGATATCTGTGAAATCCATCTGGTCCAGTGTATCATTTCAAGCTCTTGATTCTTTGGGGATGTTGTGCTTAGAAAACCTACCAAGTATAGAAAGCGCTACATTGAAGTCACCAAGTATAAGTGTATTATTATCTAAGTATGTCTTAACTTTGGTTATTAATTGATATATTTGGCAGCTCCCACATTCGGGGCATATATATTGATGATTGTTAAGTCCTCTTCTTGGATAGATCCTTTAAGCATGATATAGTGTCCCTCTTCATCTCTCACTACAGTCTTCGGGATAAACTTTAGTTTATCTGATATAAGGATGGCTACCCCTGCTTTCTTTTGAGGACCATTTGAATGGTACATGGTTCTCCAACCTTTTATTTTCAGGCTGTAGGTGTCCTTAGGTCTAAAATGAGTCTCTTGTAGACAGCAAATAGATGGGTCCTGCTTTTTTATCCAGTCTGAAACCCTGCACCTTTTGATGGGGTCATTAAGCCCATTCACGTTCAGAGTTACTATTGAAAGGTATGAGTTTAGTGTCATCATGATACCTATTCAGTCCCTGTTTTTGTGGATTGTTCCATTAGACTTCCTCTTAAAGAGGAATTTTAAGAGTCCCCCCCCTTAGAATAAAGGGGAAAGGAGAAAAAATGAGTGGGAAATATCAGAAATAGAGACAGAACATGAAAGACTCCTAACTCTGGGAAACGAACTAGGGGTGGTGGAAGGGGAGGTGGGCGGGGGATAGGGGTGGCTGGGTGACGGGCACTGAGATGGGCACTTGACAGGATGAGCACTGGGTGTTATTCTATATGTTGGCAAGTTGAACACCAATAAAAAATAAATTTATAAAAAAAAGAGTCCCCCCCCCCTTAAAATTTCTTGCAGAGCTGGTAAAAATATGGAACACTTCACAAATTTGCGTGTCATCCTTGCACAAGGGCCATGCTAATCTTCTCTGTATCGTTCCAATTTTACTATATGTGCTGCTGAAGCGAGCACAGGATGATTACTTTTAAATCCATTTGATTCCTTTCAATAATATTTCATTGAGCAGCTACTACATACCAGTTAAATCCCTTAACTAAAGTACTCCTTCTCAAACCACACTGGTTGTAGAATTTGTAGAATAGGAACCTAAGATCTTATGGAAAAATTAAATCAGGAATGCCTACTCACAACAGAACCTATGAAAATACTGTTAGATCTTCTTCTAAGACTATCATTTTTCCACTCTTGGCAAGATTTGGAGCATCATCATCCCCTACTCAGCCACTTAATTATAGCCTCAAAAAATAAAATATTTGTTAATTTAAGGACTTCACAATATTTATGTAACATATATTTCCATTGAATGGCACATAGTACTACTATTTGACATAAACCACCAAGTGGTAATGCTCGTGGTGCAAAATAATAAATTTTTATAATTTCTAGGGTAAATGTGACTGACAAGATAAAGAACTAAATGTTGTCTGATCGATACACTAGTCACTAGCCACATCACATGAAATGAGGCTAATCTAAATTGACATATGCTTTAAGTATAAAATAACACATTTCAAATACTTAGTATGGAAAAATAATGCAAAAATTAACATTAATAATTTTATGTTTATTCATGTTGAAGTGATATTTTTATATACTGTTAAATAAACATTAAAATTAATTTCACTCATTTTTAGTATTTATAATATGAGTGCTAGAAATTTAAAATATATATGTGACTTGCATTATTTTTCTATTGAACAGCACTTGCAAAAGAAGGAAGTGGCAAAAGAATGTGGATTCATCCTTTAAGAGACACTGAAGCATTCCTCCAGTGACTGCAACAATTTTGATTTTGAAACTTGCCACCCCATATCCTTGATCTAAAACTCTTCCATTTATGGAAAATATTATAAAAATGTAAACATTTTTTGGAATATGCCCTAATTCACCGCAAGAGAGAAGAATCTCTTGAGCTGCGGCACCCTCACATAAAAGTTAAAATTAGAGAAGCAAAATGAAGAACCTACTCTAATTTAACCCCTTAGATTTAGGCAGCTGGTCATCAGTAACTGTTTTAACACCTAGTTTTATACATATTATATAGTATAATAATAACTTACATTGGTAGGAGAGATTTAAATCAACTCTTTCTTAAACCATACTCCAAAGAGATAGGTAGCAATGATTTAATCTGTTCTTTCAGATGTACATTACATAGACTTAGAATGCACAGTCAGTCTTTACATAGGTTTCTAAGAGGTTCTAAATGTGGTCTTCCTTGCTTTGACAGTCTGAATTAAATAACATAAGACGATGATTGCCTTTTCTCCATTAAATTGGATAATAACTCCTAAGTTAAATTATAATTTCAAAATAAAACTACAAAAAAGCTGGATCTATCAAAAATACATTGCCAGCGTATCTGCCCGATATCTGAAGACTAGGTGAGATCAGAGGTTGCAAATAGCTAATTTCCTGAGTTAAGTCCCCCCAAAAGACCTGTAAAGATACTTTTATAATTTGGAAATAGTTGCCAACTTTAAAATTCACAAAATTTGGGACACCTGGGTGGCTCAGCAGTTGAGTACCTGCCTTTGGCAGGGTCCTGGGATCAAGTCCCGTATTGGGCTACCTATGGAGGAGCCTGCTTCTCCCTCTACTATGTTTCTGCCTCTTTCTCTCTGTGTCTCTCATGAATAAATAAATAAGTCTTCAAAAAATAAATAAATAAAAATAAAATTCACAAAAGTTTATCCCAAAAAAGACGCACTCTCATTTCTCTAGGAAACAAAACCAGAAGGATAGCAAACAACTCTCATGTTCATCAGAGTCCCTATTACTTCCCATTGACTCATGCTTCATTTTCCTTACCTGACTGTTCTCCGTGTGCATTTAAGTTTTCAACCCCTGAACTGAGAAGTAAAATTTTGGTAACTGTACAGTAACTATTTATTTCAGTTATTACAGGATACCCAGCATTACTTAGGGTACACAGATACTCTCACCAGCCCCTGCACACACCAAAAAACCACATGCAGAAAAAAAACAGAAATCATATTTTCTTAGGGTGATTGTTTATATCTAAAACAGGATTTGAGTACAAATAATTTATTTGGTAGGTGTGCATTTGAGAGGTGTTGTTTAGTACCAAAAGCCAGTAGTAGATAAGGCAGTAAGACAGAGAAAGATGCTAATACAAAGTATGTTCCTGAGCAGGTTAATACAATGGGTGGCTGTGGCTCGGTTGTGCTGAAAACCTCTGCAGTTGGCCCACTTCAGAGTTCTTTCACCTGAGGCACAATGAAGTGGGATATTTATATACCAACTCTTGTCCATAATACATTAAGTTTTTGTTGTGGGGATGTTAGGTCCCCAGGACTTCTTGTCCCATTCCCACTGGCATGACCCAATCACAAACCTACGACAAAAGAAAGATTCAGGCAGAGAACTGGAATTGCTTATATCAGGAAATCATCTGGATGTATGAAAACAGTGAGAAAACACAGGCAGGGCACTATATCCTATCCCTAGTCTCCAACATGGCTAAGTTGCAATTTCTAAAAAAAAAATGTGTAACTATTCTATGTTCCTTTTAGCTTGGCTAGAACTTTTGTTCATCTAATTTCCCCTCTCAATGAATCCTTACTCCTGAGGGCTATGAATTCACCAGTTATCAGGCCCTAGTCAGACCATGACTGTGCAATTGCATGGAAGTCACCCAAGCACCAAGACTAGCACAATGAGCCTTTTATGTTCCAGGCATACTTCTCTTTTCTATTATATGGCAGCAACCCTATCTCCTCATGATAATCAGTCACTACCCCTGCCAGTATATCTCCTTTCTTTGCTGGATGGTCACCCAGCATGAAAAGCTCATAATTACCAGTCATCACTGTAGCTTTAGGTTTATGGAATCTTTACTGCGTCCCTTAGTTGTAGCATACCTAATCAGGTAACAAAACCTCTAATTCAGCAGAGGCTAAAGTTACGGGGACAGAAGCACACATTGCAAATATTGAGAGTTCAGCGTTTGTTGTGGACAGGTCAGGTATTCGACTGCTGCAGCAGCTAAAAGAATATTGGTGAGAGGGAGGGCAATGTTATTGGACTCTTCCATATCTTTCACTACTAGTCCTATAATGTTCCATTAATGAGTCCATTGCACAAGGAACACTGGAGTGATAGAACGATCTGGCTGACCTCCACTTCATAAAGTCATTCTATGCTGGTGAGCACTGATGTAAAACACAAAGAGCCACACATTTTGTGCCCAGTCCTATAGGTCTATCTAAATGCCTATACCCTATAATTTTTGGTAGTCACTCTTCCATCTTGCTCCAGCTAGGCCTCTTAGCAATGAGATAAGCCATTGGCCACTGCCCAGGAGTCAGTGTATATCCTTACTTTATGCTGTTTCTCCTTCCTCAAAAAGTTGGTGACCAGGAGTACTACTCAGAGAAATACACCCTTGGAAGGTCTCCCCTTGCTACTGCTATCAGGTAACTGTAGTCCATTTTCAGGTTATATCAACATATCAAATCAATCTAACCATGACATAAACCCAGGTTTTCCTTCTTTTGACAGGTGAGAGATAGGTCTTGGTACAAGAGTAGGGGACATGAATTGTAGGTCACTGTGTAACCTACTTGTGCCCTCCAGATACTTGTGAGCCTGTCCAACCTTATGATTTTGTGGATTTGATAATACCCAGTTCATAATGTGTACTTCATGATAGTAACTTAGTGTCCCAAATTCAGGCATTTAGTTTCTTTTAAAAAGTGATGATTATCCACTACAGGCATGATTTTAGCTCTTTCAAGAACCTCAGGAGTCTGTACTACAATTCTCCTATCCGATTTTTCCAAAGAATCTACATAACCTTTTAATTTATATAACATTTTTTAAAAATTATGTAACATTTTACCATTTAAACATGACTCTTCTAGCACTATTGAATCTGCTAAGTTATATAGTTATATAGTCTAAACAGCAAGGTTGCTTACACTACACTTTGAACTTGCTTCAGAGTTCTCTTTCTCTGAGTACCAATCAAAACTGGTAGCGTTCCAAGACAGCCAGTAATCAGATTGAGGCAGTATTTCTTATTATGATATGTTATGCATTGGGCTTCTTTTTAGTGGTAGAAGGTATAATAACCTTTTTAGGAAGTATAATGTATAATAACTTGCCTTTAACTTAGAAGGAATGTCCTAGTATGCCCAAGAACAAAAAAACATCACTGATGTTGAAAGCCCCTGAATATTTGTAGTGTTGATCATCTACCACCTAGCATACATATATGTTTTACCAGACCTTTTCGAGTATTTGCCACTTTGGGCCATCCAAACCCAGGGCAGAGAATCAATGGGAAGTTTTTATCACCTAATAAATAGATCCATCCCAAATATGTTCTCAGGGATTAGATAAATAACCACAGATTGTTCTTTGGACTCATTTGGATAGTCAAATGAACTTGAGCCAGGATTCTATCACCTGTCCCCCCATAGGTCCCCATTCTAACAAGGGATATAATAATATTTTGGGCCTTTGGGTATTAGTGTCAGCTTGGCCCTATGTCTAACAGTCCTTAAAAAATCTGATGCTGGGCAGCCCTGGTGGCTTAGCGGTTTAGCGCCGCCTTCAGCCCATGGCATGATCCTGGAGACCCGGGATCGAGTCCCGCATCAGGCTCCCTGTGTGGAGCCAGCTTCTCCCTCTGCCTGTCTTTCTCTCTCTCTCTAATAAATGAATAAAAAATCTTTTTAAAAATCCGATGCTTTCTATGTAGTGAAGTATTTAATCTTGCTTAAAGAGAAATCTCGACTTTGCCCCTATTTTCTGAGAAATAATCTCTAAACCTTTGAAATGTCATGCCTGATAACATGTCTTTGTTTTCTGGGGGACTTGGATGGTAAGAATATAACAAAGTGATTTATAGTGGGGTCTTTGAGTCATGCAGTATTGGCTCAATCTCCAGAGGGCCTGGAGACTGAAATCAACCATGTGGGCAGTTACTCATGAAACCCCCACAAAGACTCTGTACATTAGCCTGTGGTAAGCTTCCTGATTGGCAATATTCCATGTGTACTGTCATACAACTTGGCCAGGAAGAGTTAACATTGTCTATAACTGTGGACACAAAGACAGGACACCTGGAACCTCCATGTTTGGAATGTTCCTGGATTCTACCCTATGCATGTCTTCCCTTGGCTAATTTTAATCACTTTCTTTTTCTTGTAATAAACCTAACTCTATATTAAAATTCTTTATTTTCCTGTAAAATAAAAAAACATAACTATGAGGATAACACCTTTCACTAGCTCTGTGAATTCTTCTAACCAATCACTGAAATTGAAAATGGTTTGCAGAACCCCTGAACTGGTAATTAGTGTCAAAAGTAAAGGCCATCTTATGGACTGTGTTCTCTAATTCTGCACTCCACTTTCCCTGGTGTCCAATTAATCTAGTTAATGGCCACAGCTCCTTCAGGAAAAATGCGGAAATATCTACTTTATATTCTTACTCTGACATTATAGTACATTTCCTCAATGGGATTTAGCCTCCCCTTCAACCAAAAGACTCTGGATCTGAAAACTGGGTCAAGTCTGGAAACTGTGTGAGGAACTCCACTTTTCCCACTGAAGCAATTAACATTATTCTTATACTAACCTGCAGTTTGCTTGTCTGTTGACTTTATTATACAAGTCAAGCAATACCCTTGTTCATTGTCCATATATTTCACTCCTTGGAATATTATGACATATTTGGCATTTCCAGAAATCTCTGGGGGTCAAGGTCCCCTAGCTGTCATCCTAGCCTTGAGGTCAGCCCATCATGGTATTCATGTCTACCTTGCCTCTGACAGATAAATGTCAAGACCTGGCCTTTGCTATTCTGAAATCCGGTCATCCTCACTAACATTAGAGCTCAATTCCACAGCAGTATCTCTTATCATCAACCCTTGAGTACAGAGGACAACTCCATTGAGCTTTGTAATGATGCTGGTGCCCCCATCTCACCCTCTACTAAGACATACCTCATCACCTCAGTGAATGAAATAATCACTATCTCTCACAGAGATCAGTATGTCTCTAGTCTTGCATATTTAATCTATTCTAATGCGTTCAACTCTCTGGGCCTTTTCTCTCATCCTTAATTCTCTGTCAAGATATTGGACATCTCTATTATTGGCTATATGTCATCATTGTTTTCGAGCTTCAAGGAACCATTCTAGAAAAGAATTAGAACCAGTTGCAGGTGTCCATGCCAGTATATTAAATCCTGAATTATAGAAGAGTTTCCCTCTATCAATAACCACTTCCCTCATTCAGCATTATATTCTGTTCTTCTTCCTCTAGCACCTTCCAGATTCTTTCCCCACGTGTTTTCTTTTAGTTCCTACAGGTGCATCTTAGTTAGATCCAGAAGTTTTTTTGGTGAATAATACCTTTCATCTCATGGCATAATAATATCTTTCTACTCAGGCCATGTTAAGATTTTATTCTTATTACTGATCCATACAATGAGAAGCCATGGGAAGAGATAAAAGCATAGTTTGTAAAGGACAAATATCATCTTGCAAAATATGTACCTTATATCCTCTACAAATAGTTTATAGGCAATGAAAAATTATTATTTTTCTTTTTTAAAAAATATTTTATTTATTTATTCATGAGAGAGACACAGAGACAGAGAGAGAGAGGCAGAGACAGAGGGAGAAGCAGGCTCCATGCAGGGAGCCTGCTGTGGGACTCGATCCCAGGACCTCGGGATTACGACCCGAGCCAAAGGCAGATGCTCAACTGCTAAGCCACCCAGGCATCTCAAGATTATTCTTCTCTAACAAGGGAAAGAGAGCAACTTATTCTGGCCCAAAACATAAGGAGAAGCTAAGGGACTTAACTTCTAGCCATTTAGATGTACTAAGCCCAGATCAAAGGGCTCTATTCCTTCCCTATCAGAGTCCTTTTCTTAAGTGTAGGATTGTTGCCAGAACTATAAATTCGGCTTTTTTTTGTAATATATCTACCCTTACAATCAAGTCTTGTGCACAATCTGTTTTCTGGCTGCTGGAAATGCTCTTTAAAAAGTTATCATGGAGGCATGCCTGGGTGGTTTAGTCAGTTAAGCATCCAACTCTCAGTTTCAGCTCAGGTCATGATCTCATGGGTCAGGGGACGGAGCCCCAGTTCAGAATCTGTGCTCAGTTCAGAGTCTGTTTGAGATTCTCTTTCTACCTCTCTTTCTGCCCCTCTTCCTCACTAGTCCTCACTCTCTCTCCAAAATAAATAAATCTTTTTAATTTTTTTTAAAATAAGTAAAAAATAAAAGTTATTATGGAGAACTTCTAGTTTTCACATCATATCTTAAGATAATTATTTGGTTGACCTGAGTCTGTTATATTGTTCCTTCAGGACTTCAGTGACCATTAACAATAGCCATCCAACTTATAATTATTATTGCCCCTGTATATTTCAAATATAGAGTTATTGCATGAGCCAATCCATCCCCTCTCCACCTATACTTTATCCCAATTCATCACAAATATCATAATTGTGATATTACAGATCATCGAGAGTTCTTGCTAGCACCCTCATTCTCAGTCATGGATCCCTTGCCTCAAACTAGCAGGTTAGTGATCTAATTCCAGTTCTGCTTCCTAATACCTCATTTCCAACTAATGCTGGGTTCTTCCAGAAGCTTATCTTGAGATAAAGGTCTGAATGCAACTAATCTGTGTGGAAGATGATTCATAGAAATAACAATTTGGGGAACACAAACTAAGATAACCGTCTCTATGTGATGAGTATTCTTCAGTCTAGGCGCCTGGGTCTGTCTCTGCCAAACCAGTTTTGACTTGAGGACTGGGAGTAGTGCTATATTATTATCCAACAAAAGCAGACTACACACATGCTCAGGACAACAGCAAGGTACAGACACACAAAAATGTTCATCTTCAATAAATCCATCCAGAAAAGAAAAAAAAATCTAAAGTAAAAATCATTTCACTTCCAGTGATCATGTACATTTTATGTTTTATGATTTGCTGGCTATTTTTAATTTTAAATAAGGGGTCTAGGAAACTCAGATCTTTTCAGTGCTTTTCAACGCTAAGATCTAAATACATCTAAAGAGCCACACTCTGATGGCACAGTCTGCCTACTCATTGAAGACGGGTCAAATCCTACCCTACTGGACTCCTGAATAACCCTCTTAACAATTTTAACACCAACTCTGAGTCAATTCTTTGGCTGAATTTCAATAAGCTCTCCTCTGAACATCATGACAGCTCCTCCTAGCCTGTTCCTGGGTGCCCATCCTCAGTTCTGGTCCAATATGCATGCCCTCCTCCTTCCATAGACCCCTTCCTCTTGCTTACTTATATCCCCAAAATGGAAATTCCTCCTATTTTGCTTTTGGTGAGGGAAGCCCATTACCAGAAAAAAAGAAAGAGAAGATATGCAAATTTCCCAGAGAAAACTTCAGTTTTTCTTCTTCCTGCTCCCAATTTAGAAATCATTTCTAGGGGAAACCACACTTAAGACTAATAATAATAATTTCAGTTAATTGTGTAATTTATTGCTATCTCTATTTCATCATTGAAAAAATAAATAGGTGACATGGTTATTAAGCACTTTTTTTTCTACCAGGCGCCATGCTAAGTGCTAAAAATACCACCACTAGAAATACTATTTTTATCCCCATTTTAGTGATAAAGAAACTGAGGTGTAAGAGATTGGAAATTAGATCTGTCCAATGGTAATACTTGATCTTAACTACTATGCTGAATTCCATATATTAAATAAATATTTGTTGAATGAAGCATGGAAGGGACAAGAGTGAGAAGGGAAAAAAAAAGAAAAAAAAAAAGCTGGAGAGGTTCTCCAGAGTGGCCTGTACACATTCCATTCTCCACTTTGGAAAGCTCAATTTTAACTTCCAAAAGAACTGCTAAATTACTCCCTCTTGCCACATTGACCTCAAGTACTGCTTATGAACCTAAGGCTAGAAACAAATGTGTATAAAGAAGAACATGCACACATTTCACACTCGCAACAAATTCCAGTTGAGTACGTAAAACTCAGACAAGCTCAATGAAATACACCTGAAGCAATCATTGCCTTGTTCCACCAGTTTTTTTTGCTGTCTCTCAGTTTGAAGGCAATGTACCTTCAGGCCTTATCTCTGAACCCAAAGTTCCTGCCTCTTAGACTAAACATGCTGATTGCCAACCAAAACAGACATCTTAACTGACTACCAATTTCTGCCTGGATAATTTTCATTAAAACAACAAAAACAAAACAAAACAAAAAACAAACAAACAAAAAACACTACAATGCATGCTCTGTCCCCAAAGGAATTCTTACCTACTCTGCTGTTTCTTCATGTCAAGGGAAGAATCTGATATGTGAAAATAGCTAGTTGTACTCTGACTCAAGTTTTACACAGGGATATCAACATAGCTAAATTTAAGAAGAAGAAAAATACTGAAATTAGTATAAAAATCAAAAGTTAAAATCCTGTTTCAACTCTATACTGATTTGTCTTTCATAAAACTACTAGAGAATAAGCATATTGTCGCTTTCCAGTTATGTGAATCTGAAACTACTAACAGATACATAATTCCAGGCCTGACCTCATTTCTCGCCTGGCTTTGCTTTTAATTCCACATCCATGTTTAATATTTAAGCTGTTTCCCCAGCTCATAACAAGCTGTTTTCAAAGACAGGTCTCCCATCTTCCTGTTGTCTCTATTAACGAGGAGCATGAGTTTCAAATCAAACCTCAAAAGAACAATTTTTGGGGCAGCCTGAGTGGCCCAGCAGTTTAGCGCCACCTTTGGGGCGCTCCCTGCATGGATGGAGCCTGCTTCTCCCTCTGCCTATGTCTCTACCTTTCTGTTTCTCATGAAAAAATAAAATCTTAAAAAAAAAAAAAAAAAAAGAACAATTTTCTTGGAATATTATCTGTAGTGGGTTTCTAACACAACCTTCCTCAGGGGTTTAATATCTCTATAGAAAGTAGTTAATCTAGTGAGGAGAAAATCTAGAGTGCTGGAAAAAGGAGGTCAAGGGAGCCTAAACTAGGGCTAGATTTGGTATTTCCCTTGTGCTAGGTAATGGGGGAAGGGAGAACTGAATCCTGGTCATGTTAATACACATAATGGGTATGATTCCAAAGGCAGAAGTTTAATCTCACTCACCTTTGGAAAACTAAGCTAGCATCTTCAGACCCAGGTTCCCTGATATAGGAGGATATGACCCTGTTCAGTATGATCCCACATAACTCATGCAACATGAACCTCATGTAAATACTCCAAAACCACAATTGATTGGAATTCTTAGGGAAGGAGATGTTCTAGGTCATTGGTTTTTTGGTCAAGTCAGAATTGAATAGAAAAATCCTTCCTATTTCAACCCGCAGGATCAAAAATGTTTATAAATGCATTAGTCTATTTTCATGATTTATTAAATACAAAAGGGGAATTAATTCAATATCCTTTTCATTATTCAGATATTTATGACCCCTAAGGTCATACTTCTGGGGATCAGTTACTTTGGTACTCTATGAAGTCACAGGTTAAGAAATAGATGCAGAGTTGCTCTATTAGGTTATGATCCACAAGGGTTTAGAATAAAGTCATCACTGACAAACAATTATCATCCTTTTACATATTTCTTATAAAAATTACAGGGTTAAAAAATGTTTGATTAATGGATGATTCTGAATAGTTAACAATTTGAAAGTTTACATTACCTTCTGCATGGCTTTTCCTGAGGGGGAAATCCTCCATCTTGATCTGAGAGAGAGCCCATTTCTAACTGGCTACATAGTTCACGTAGACTTATGAAACTTTCTTTAAAAAAAAAAAAGTGACACAATATATATTAAATTGAAAGCAACTGAAACTTACACCTCCAGACCTAAGTTGTTCTTGTTACTGTTGGGGTGATTGTTTTGCTATTGTTTTGTTAATTAAGGCTGCTTTTATCCAGTGAGAGTACCCTTTAAATCCAAAAGCCATCAAAAGTTATTTCTGCTTTAGTTCAAGAGGAGTGGTCCTTTCAGTAATCTCAGGAGAAAGGTTTTGTACTCAAATCCTCCTGAGCTGTACAGCCCTGGAGTAATGAAAGATAAATCAGGCCAAGGTCACGCGCACCAAGACCAAGAATGAGCGGTAAGACTAACCACAGCAATGATTACTTCAAGTGCCAACAGGCACAGAAAGGCCTTACACCAGTAGTTTTTTTATGCCCCTGTTCTCCAAAGGTTGTGTTTTTCCTGGCAAAAGAAGAGAAGAGGTGCCTTTCCTAACTTGTCAATGGCCTTAAGCTTTCTGAGTGAGAAGAGCAGTGGTGAATACACACAGGGTCTTTCTCCTTTCCATAAGCTCCCTATTTGCCAGCAAGCCAGTGTTTATGGCTTCTCATGTTTGCTAACAAATATCCTTGCCATCAGCAATTCTTTTTTTTTTAAGATTTTATTTATTCATGAGAGAGACAGAGACAGAGGCAGAGACAAGCAGAGGTAGAAGTAGGCTCCTGCAGGCAGCCCAACGTGGGACTCGATCCCAGGACTCCGGGATCACAACCTGAGCAGAAGGCAGACGTTCAACCACTGAGCCATGCAAGTACTCCATCTCAGCAATTCTAATTTGACTCATCCCTCACTGATCACTAGTGCCATGCAAAGGGTTGCAGAAAAAGGAAGGGGCATAAAAAACTGCAAGGAAGGAAGGGAAGGAGAAAAAGGACACGAGGCAAAGAGAAGCCTGTCATACATAATCAATTGAATCATGTCAACAATACTAACCTTAAGCTCATTTATCTGTCTTTCCTACCTATTTTCAGTAGAGCTTTGCCAAGCCTAAGACCAAAAAGAAACTGTTTCCATTTGATTTTTCCCATATGCTACCCACAAAGTCTTTAAAAGTAATACCTGCCTTATTGTCTGTATGATACTAACATACACATGTAACAATCTTCCAATTAGAAGTAAGATGAACAGTAAGCAAATTTCATTTTCAACCTAAGACTCTCACCTGTTTCAATGTGGGCCCACCAAGACCTAAACTTTCAGGTCAACATAATGATCCTTCTGTCTAAAAGCTGAAAGTCTTTTTGATTTCCACATCACATCCAAGTAGTCAACTACTTAAGACTTTATAGACAGAACCTTGGAAAGACAGGGAACAGGTAGATGAATCCAGGAGAGGACTGCAGAGTTTTTGACATGCTGTGTATAATAAGAGTGATACTTAAACCACTAAGATTTCCATTCCACTGATACTAATTTATTTCAGATTGTTCCATGGTGCTACTAATCAAAGCCAGCAAAATACCCCAAGACAAGCCAAAGGGGGAAATGACCTCCATATCAGTTCTCAAGAGGGTGGTAAATAGAATGAATAAACACATAGCTGCTAATGTGTTAATTTCATAATTAGAAAAATATTCAGTTAAATATCAGACAACAGACACAAATTTGTAGAGTATTTGTTAAATACTGTCCTAAAATCAGTTTCAGATATGAAGAATAAGATCCCTGAAATCAGTGTACAACTGCTTGTGTTCTTTTTTAAACATATGCTTAGTCAGGAAGGGTCAAATGAAGGGTCTTGAACAGGAGATTTGTTAGGAATAAGAACAGCTATTCTTCACTGATAGGCTTGAAATAAAAAGAGGGGTATAAAATCAACACAACTGAAAAAGAAAAGTGACTGATACATTTTTAAAGCTATTACAAACATTAATAAAGTTTACAGTTAAACTATGTTTAAACTACATTTAAGGAACAGATCAACACTTTTGTCCTTTGTTTAAAAAAAAGCAAAACAGTTGTGGCTACATGAAAAGAAACTTTTTTTTTAAACTACTTTAAAAATAAAGTTTGAAACAACAAACTACATTTACTTGCAACAATCTGAATAAGTCTTAAAAATATAGTCCTAAGTGAAACTTTTAAATGTAAGAAACGAGAATATGGTCGATAGCAGAATACCATTTATATAAGTGTAAAATACATGTGTATAAATCAATAATAAGCATTTAAAAATAATATACATCAAAATAAAATATACAATGAATGCATTAGAATACCTATCTGTGGGAATGAAGGAGGCAAAATAAGCATGGAGAATGGAGATTGACTATACTTTTTAAAAAAAATAAGCCTTGCAAACGGGTGCCTTGTTGGCTCAGTAGGTTAAGTGCCTGCTTTCAGCTCAGGTCATGATCCAGGGGTCCTGGGATCTAGACTGCATCACTGGGCTCCCTGTTCAGTGGGGCGTCTGCTTCTACCTCTCCTTTGGTCCCTCCCCCCATTTGTGCTTGCTTTCTCTCTCCCTCAAATAAATAATATCTTTTTTAAAAAATAAAAATAAATAAACCTTGCATGGATCAATAATGGCATTTTACTATGAGCTAAGAAATATGATTATGTCAACCTTATGTATCACAGTCCAAAAAATTACAGTTACAATCAATAAAGCTTATATGCAAACATGAGAAAGTAAAATGACTTCAGGGATAATAAGACAGAAAATAGTTAATTAATTCAATATAAAATGCTATCATTCAGGCAATGATTACTATGCTTGTGGTTTAGGATCCTTAGAAAGTTGTTGGGAAAATCAGTAAGAAATGTTACCTAAAATCTACTCCATTTTTCCTCATTTCTTTTACTGAATTTAGTCCCAAAATGAGAGACTAAAACCAAATCTGGGTTTTTATTTCTTCTAATGCAAGGCCATTTCCAGATATATGTGGAAAGAAGGGTAAAGATTTGAAATAGTATGAACAAGATAATTTGGTGATGAATTGGATACTTAAACTGAGGTTGAGGAAGACACACAGATTCTTAACTTTGGAATGTGATAGATCCGGACTGAGAAGAGAACACTGGCAGAAGAGGGATAGTAAGGGTTACACATCTCTGCATTCAATACAGTAGTGGTTTTTATGTGGCCATTTCTCATAGCCTCCTCCACTGCATATCAGCACTTGAAATCAAAGGTCAAGGTAAAGCATTTCTATAAGGACTCAAAGATTCTTCTGATGATCTAGCTTAAACCAGGGACAAAAGGACATTTTTAACATGCTTTCTAAGTATTTTTCCTCGCACTGAAGTTCTGATGAGCACAGAGCAGCAGAGAACTTGAGTCCATATTCTTTAACCTATTTCTAAAAAGTCAATCATCCATGTTAAGCAACCATTTAAGTACCAGGAGGCTTGGCAGTTGTGGCATATTATATTTTCCAAAAATACACCGATATGCATCCTACCCAACATTCTCACTTACAGTTTCATGCTTACACTTCTACCAAGAAGTAGGATCTATGTTCCCTCACTTTGAACCTGGCAGACCTATAACTGCTTCAACCAATTGATTCTTTTGGAGGGATACTAAATTCCCACGCTTGGTCAGACAAGATGTTCTTCTGATCTCATCTCTCTCCCCCTCCCTCCCTTCCTCTCTTCTCCCTTCCCTGACTGCCCTCCCAGTACCTCCCAGTACGTACCTTAGGAGCTAAGAGTCAACATTTAAGAAGTCTGGCCATCTGGAAGGCAGCACAATCTAAGAATCACATGAAGAGACTACATAGATGTCTGAGGGGAGAGACTGCACTATTCTAGCTCCAAGCTGTTAGAGTTCTTAGTCCTCATAACCTGACATGAGTAAAGAAGCCTTTAAGAGATCCTTGGCCCTAGTCACAATGTTAGCACAATGGCATAAGATATCCAAGCTAAAATCACCTGGCTTCACCACTCTTGAATTACCACAGACACCATCTTGGTTTTAAAAAAATAATAACTTTTGTTGTTTTAAAACACCAAAGTTTGGTGTGATGTGTTATGTAGAAATAGATAACCGATATTGCAGTTATTTCATAAAAGTTGAAGAACTTAACCAAGATGTGCCCTTGAAGGGATGAATGCCTCACCTACTTGCAGTGAGAAAATCTACGATTAGGCCTCAGAAATGGATGATTAAGACTCTCATTTATTTGTTTTCATTGTTGTCATTTGCTAATATTCACTTACTATTTTCTCTGTACCAGGCATTCTCAGCAACCTGTTGAAAAATTTACGATTTTATTGCCATTTTGCATTTACAGAAACTAAATTACGTTAAATAACTGCTAAGATTCAAAAACCTATCCATTGAGGGAGCATCTTGCAATGGTTCGATCTGTTTCCAGGGCCATGCTTCTAGCCATCATGTTCTACTGTCTTTGGTACTTTTCATGATTGAGCTCAATTATAAACTTTTGGAGGTTATGACCAAGCTGAAATAGAACCATAAAGACAAAAACTTGGCTAAGACTACTGAAAACTGTTACCTTAATAACGTTGCTTTGCGCCTTGTGTACCCAAGGAAAGCCACCTCTAATGCTCTCATTTTAGAGATCTATTCTAACAATCTAATTAGTGAGTGTAAAATGTTAATATACAGTGAATCTAAGTAGATTAACATATAATCAGAACAATTACCTGATTTTTAGCAAAGGTCATTAAGGCTATTAAGAAGCATATGTGCAAATTGGGATCAGGAGCCATGACAAATATGTTATTAGACTTCATTCTAAAGCAAGGTAACAAATACTGAGTGCTGAAGAAATGCTAATATTAACATAAACAATATTATTCTACCTAAAACAAAGGAATGGAAGAAAAATAAAAAAATATATTTGATTTTTGTCCCAATTCACAGAAAGCACTATATTTAAATCAGCCACTTTAGAATAAAGGTGCTAGTAGGAATTCAACACAGCTCACTTTGTCTCCTGAGACATCATTACAGTGTGTTTTCTTAAAAATCACACTTAAACACTTTCTCTCTTATAAACTGTTAAGAGGTATCACTTGTATTACTACTTCATGATGATAATTACTATTTCATGGTCTCAGCATGTCTGTGACTAATTGTGGGTGGGACTGAAGTGAGAAGTCCTCCTCAAAATACACACTATCATGACCATTCAAAGCATTTCTCATAGGAACTTGTTCTTTTGCAACATGGTGGGCACTGTATTTTGACACTCTCACTACCACACACATAATTTGCCCTAAATTCACAGAGCATTATTCTAGTTCATAAAATCTAAGAGACTTTTCCTTCTATTTGGCATGAGTCATTTAAATATGAATTCCAAATGCAGCAAGAAATGCTGGAAGCATAATTTCCTTGATAAATTTCAAATTACATTTCCCTAAGGTTTAGTAATATTTCATGCAACACTACTGGTTGAGTCTTGGAATCATCTTTTTTTTTTATTTAAATTCAATTAGCCAACATAAACCACATACTTAGTTTCAGATGTAGTGTTCAATGATTTATCAGTTGCGTATAACACCCAGTGCTCATCACATCACATCACATGCCCTCCTTAATACCCATCACCAAATTACTGATTCTCCCCACCCACTTCTCTTTCAATCCTCAGTTTGTTTCTTATAACTAAGTCTCTCATGGTTTTTCTTCCTCTCTGGTGGCTTCCCATTCAGTTTTCCCTCCCTTACCCTATGATCCTCTACACTGTTTCTTATATTCCACATATGAGTGAAACTATATAATAGTCTTTCTCTGATTGGAATAATCTTTTAAAGATAAAACAGTGGAATCAAATTCCTGGCTGTATAACCTAGGCAATGCCAATAGAGAAAATGGACAGGATCATTCCCAGCAATGGTAGGATTTGACAAAAACCAAGAAAGAAGAAAGAACTAGAAAGAGATTCACTATAGTTCATACTTACCGCCTTGGAAAAAAACTATGAAAATCACAAACAGAACAGGATTCCCAATAATGTTACCGCTGAAATGACTCTTTGAAATACCATGACCTCTGGGGTATGGTCATGCATCAATCCCAATTAAAACTAACACTTCTGTGGGGGAAGTTTCTCAAATATATACTTCCACAGCTCCTTTTACAGCCCTCCTCAAAGCCCCAACCCCACCCAATTCTACATCTTGCTCTTTTTCCTTGTCCACACCTCACTGGCAGTTTCTGCCTGTAACTTATTTCCAAAGCTCCTCTTCTTTATGTTCACATGGTCACCTAAAATTCATGTGGAATTGATGCATGGAATAAACATTAACATAAAAACATGCCTGGAACATAGTTGAATGCACTTCAAATTCAACATATCTAAAATAAACCCCACCTATTATCTTTCTCATTCTCTATCTCCAAAATACACCTTTTGACTTTTCTGTTACTATTAATGACACCACTCTTCTCCTAGTCTCTCAAACTAGAAAAATGGAAGCAAATTTCTCCTTCCGTTCCTATGAGGAACAAAAACTAAACAAAACCTCTGTCATTAACTTTTCCTTCAAATTTCCTCTTGCATCTGCTCTTTCCTTTCCATTTTCACCCCCATCCCACTGGTTCAGACAAGTATCTTCTCATGTCTGAACTATCTCAGGCACCACCCAATTTGCTACCTAAGATGGTCTCCCAACCATTAGCCTTTCCCTATCGTAATCAACTCTACACGCACTATAAGTAAGAGACTTACCTTCCTCAATAACCTCATACACCTTGTCCCTCCCCTATTCTAAAACTTTTAATGGGTCTGTGTTACCTCTGAATTAAAAATCCAAATTCCCTAACTAGGCATATGAGTCTCCATCTGTCTTCCAGTGAACCTTTCATTCACCAAGTCTCGGTAAGTAATGGGAAAGGTCGGACAAACTGGAATTCTTACACACTGTTGGAATGTAAAATTTTATAACCACTTAGAAAAATAGTTTGGTAGGTTCTTAAAAATTGAACATTCTCATACTATAATGATCCAACCATTCCATTCCTCATTATTTATCTCCCCCAAAATGGAAGCACAGGTCCACACAAAGATTTAGTTTTTTTGGTTTTTTTGTTTTGTTTTGTTTTGTTTTAAGATTTCATTTATCTATTCGTGAGAGACACACAGAAAGAGGCAGAGAGAAACAGTCTCTCCAGGGGGAGCCTGATGCAGGACTGAATCCTAGGACCCTGAGAACATGCCCTAAGCTGAGAGCAGATACTCAACCACTGAGCTACCCAGGCATCCCACACACAAAGATTTGTAAGTCAACACTCATAGTAGCTTTATTTGTAATGGCCAAAAACTGAAAGCAATCCAAATGCCTAACAAAAGGTCAATGGAAAAACAAATGGCACTGTATCCATCCAATGAAATACTACTCAGCAATAAAAATAATGAACTACAGATATATACAACATAGAAAAAACTCAGAATAATTATCTTGAGTGCTAGAAGCCAGACAAAAATGCTTCTTTAAGGTTCTGAAAAATGCATAGTAATGTACGGTAACAGAAAGCATTTCAGTGGTTGCTTAAGAATCCAGAGGTAAGGGAATCCCTGGGTGGCTCAGTAGGGTTTAGCGCCTGCCTTTGGCCCAGGGCGTGATCCTAGAGTCCTGGGATCAAGTCCCACATCGGACTCCCTGCATGGAGCCTGCTTCTCCCTCTGCCTGTGTCTCTGCCTCTCTCTCTCTCTCTCTCTCTCTCTATCTCTATCTCTTTCATGAATAAATAAAATCTTTAGAAAAAAAAAAAAAAAGAATCCAGAGGTAGGAAGTTAGGAGGACTGGAAGGAATTACAAAAGTGCTCTAAGAAAATGTGACAATGATGGGTTTGTTCGTTATCTTGACTGTGGTAATGGTTACACAATTGTGTGTATACGCTTAAAACTCATTAAATTGTAAATGTTAAGTACTCCATGTGTGTTATGTGTCAATTATACCTCAAAAATGCTGTTTAAAAGAAACTTTATCTCTGATCACTCACCTTCCAAAACACATCAGTAGAGTCAAACAGGACACCTAATTAATACAAGAAATGCATTCTGAAGCTTCACCTATCCGTATTTTAACTGCAACCATACTTCCACAGGAAATACTCTATTTGTCCTTCAGAACACAGCTGAAGTCACCTCTCCTCCATTGAGACTTCCCAGACCACTCCAGCTTGTACATTTCTTCTTTCCCTGTGTTTGCAACTTTCTAATACACTCCAGCCATCATTTGTCAAGCCTAAATATAGCACAGAGACAAACCTAAATTCGAGTCCACTCTCGTTTGTATTTCTGTGACCCTGTAATTTACTTAATCTCTCCAAGCCTGTTTCTTCATCTCTTAAATATTTATAATAGTAGCACCCAATTGATAAAGTCACAGGATATAAACTGGTTGGCCTAATACCTAGCACACAGTAAGTATCCAAGCTTTGTTGTCTTACGTTTACTATATATTTTTAATAATGTTTCTTATACAGAATGTTTTTAGAAGGTATAAAGAGTCCTCTGGTCTTCCTGATGGTGCCTACCAGAAGTAATTCAATCTAAATCCTATAGACAATAACTAGTTGGTTTGCCTTTCCTTCTCCTGATCATACCTTTTTCTCCAATATGGAGAGAAAGGAAGGGACAAGAGGGGAGACCAGGAAGTTTTGGATTTAAAATAGTACTACCTTGATTATTCCAAATATTATAGTTTTTCTGCTAAAGTAAGCTAAAATTGAGTCCAGACATTATCTTTAAAAAATAAAATGTACTTAATCATATTCTTAGAATTTGACTTTACCTTCAACTCGAAATAATAAAATAATTACTACCAAGCATTTAATATAGACATATGATGAGATACAAAGAACTTTGTACTAAGCTCAGTCAGGGTCACAATTCTAAAAAGTGCCTAAGATACAATTTGAAGCAATGCCTATCTGATTATGACATGATACTTCTAACAATTTCATCATTGTTTTTACTTACATCAGTTATATTCTGAATAAGAAAATTCAGACTGCTGCCTTTTAATAGCCAACTGTTCATTTATATTAAGTGACTTAGATAATGCTACATCTGAACACAAGGTACTTTCTTCTGGGAAGCAGATCTCAAAGATGCTTTGGTTTCTTAAAGTATTTATTGTTCAGCAGATTTGGTAAAATTTTGCCTTCAATGGGAATTTTTCTTTGGGGAAAGTGAGAGAATACTGAGAGCTGCCATTTTATAATTTCCTTTTGAAACTTAGAGTAACTAGTTTGATAGCACTGACACTGCCCCTTATTGTTCACCTAATTCGGTATCAGAACTATCTGACTTTTCTTCCAATGTATATTTAATGAAGAGAGATGGCCACCTCTTTTTAATCAATAGGAAGGTAAAGTAGATGGCATCACTGATAGATATCTAATTAATATTTCTGAAGGTTATGTCTCAGGCAAAGCTTCACCTCTAAAAAATCCAGTCCTGGTTGAAATCCAAAACACCAAGGCCACTTTAACTACAAAACACATTTACAAGTGGGAATGGCAACATGCATAAAATATGTATTGGTAATCTCCTCATATAGTTGGGCCAATCACAGATGATCTTTTCTAAACACTGTTTAAAGGATTAAGCATGTAATCCTCTAAAGAGCAATCATTGATGTTTTTAGCTAAGCTGCACTTTAGCCATTAATTGAGAGGCTTATCACATACTTGACCAATGGCATTTGTAACATTTTCCCCAGTGTTATGATTTGTAATAATAATAGCACCTATCAAGCATTAATTATGTAACAAGCACTATTCTACACTATTCTAAATACAAAATGGGGTTAGCCCATTTTGTATTTACAACTGGATAAGATAGGTGCCAATCATGGGAGATAAGGCATAAAAGTTAAAATAAGTAGGGGTATCAATACCATTATTAGTATTGTTAATAATATGCTCAAATATGGACTTAGATCTCAAAATAAAATTTAAAAATTGAATTTCAAACAACTGCTTCATTTTCCACTCAAGAATCTATCTACATAAAAGTTCCTACCATGTCTTTGGGACGTAGATGCTTAGTGTTTGGGGCAAAATAGGAAAATACTTTCATGAATTCAAAACAGAGCTTCCTTCTTAAGAAAGCACATAGTTCAAACTTTGCAGCAGTCTATATATATATATACATATATATATGTATATATATATATCATATATAGTTCAAACTTTGCAGCAGTCTATATATATATATATATATCTCCTCTCTCTCTCTCTCTCTCTCTCTCTCTATATATATATATATATATATATATATATATCCTCTACACTATGTAAATTTGAGTATGGTTTTGCTATTAGAAAATATAAGAAACAAGGGCACCTAACCCTAGAAAGCATTACAACAACTCGCAAAGAAGAATAAAGTTTGGACTACTATGACTTTTTGTATGTTCTAAAAGATATTTGTACTTCAAATACTTTTAAAATCATATTAGCTTTATAAAAGTCTATTTTATCCACCCCCAAATCTTCCTTTCCCCACTCTAAACCAATCAACTCAAGGTCTTCAGGGACTGCCAATTTGGAATATCCTCTGGCCTTGACAATTGGCAGCTGGGATCAATCAGTTCATAAAATCCAACTTGTCAGCTAAAACTAGTCATATTTTTTAAGCAAGACAATCTGTTAAACAGCTTAGGTCGTAAATCCATGAAAAACATTTGCAAAAACACATTTTGTGCTTGCTCTTCATAAGTTCTGAGGCTACAGATGTTATAGAAACCGCCATTCTGGAAACTCTCCCAACCATCTATTATCCTTCTCTGAAAATTTGAAGGTATCTCCTGGGCTCCACAGCCAGCAGCAGACCAGCTTCTGATAGCCATGGGTGGGAACAGATATTCTCAATGTGGGAAGGATCCTTGCTTCACCTCGGGCAGTTACATAGTAGTTTCTATCTGATGTGCAATTGATCCAGTTTATCATAAGCCAATGTCATCACTGTGCAATTAGGTTAGCTTCCAGTACTGGCTCTGTCCTAAGAGGAAAAAATTATTGTATAGATTTCAAAGCAAGTGCAGAGGTTATAAAGCTAAGTGATCTTAGGCAAGACACATCTTCTCAAGCTTCAATCTACCTCATAGTAAAATAAGAGGGCTGGAATAACCAAACTCCAAATTTCTTTCCAATTCTATAATTCCATGACTCTACTTCTTACCATCACTTTTACTTAGCAGGAAGCCAAAGATACTCCCACACCAGTGTCAGCATTTATAGGTCCAGGATCATAGTGGGTCGGTCCCTACAGAACATCATGTCACAAATAATGGTGGCTTAAATGATTATTTTTTTCAGACTTTATTTAATTCAACAAACTGTGGGCAGGTTTCAAAAGAGATAAAGATTATCAGTACCTCTCGACACCATAACATCTTGACATTTCCTACCATTACCATTTAATGGCAAATACACATTAGGCAAATGATCACTCTCCTTGGCATTATTCTAAGTAAACATCAATTACTGATGATGCCTTTTCTCCCAGTCAAGCCAAGACCACTCTCAAAATCCTCAGTCTTTTTTTTTTGTGTGTGTGATTTTATTTATTTATTCACGAGAGACACACACAAACACACACACACAGAGGCAGAGACACAGGCACGGGAAGAAGCAGGCCCCATGCTGGGAACCTGACATGGGACTCATCCTGAGTCTCCAGGATCATGCCCTGGGCTGAAGGCAGCGCTAAACCGCCACCCAGACTGTCCTCAACTCAGTCTTCTACACAGCTACCACCAATTATTCAGAATTGGCCTGGCTTTCTGCCCCTGGACACCGCTGAGTAAGCATCGTTAAAGTCTCCCCTCCTACCGCTGTCATGTCTAGGTAAGAGTCTCCCAAAGATCCTGAGCAGCTGCAGAAACTCTTCATTGGAGGTTTGAGCTTTGAAACAGTCTGAGGAGCCATTTTGAGCAATGGGGAATGCTTACAGACTGTGTGGAAATGAGAGATACAAACACCAAGCGCTCCAGAGGCTTTGGGTTTGTCACGTATGCCACCATGGAAGAGGTGGATGCAGCCACAAATGCAAGGCCACACAAGGTGGATGAAGAGTTGTGGAACCAAAGAGGGCTGTCTCAAGAGAAGATTCTCAAAGACCTGGTGCCCACTTAACTGTGAAAAAGATTTTTGCTGGTGGCATTAAAGAAGACACTGAAGAGGGCAGCCCAGATGGCTCAGCAGTTTAGCGCTGCCTTCAGCCCAGGGCCTGATCCTGGAGACCTAGGGTGGAGTCCCACATCGGGCTCCCTGCATGGAGCCTGCTTCTCCCTCTGCCTGTGTCTCTGCCTCTGTGTGTCTCTCATGAATAAATAAATAAATAAAATGAAGAAAGAAGAAGAAGAAGAAGAAGAAGAAGAAGAAGAAGAAGAAGAAGAAGAAGAAGAAGAAGGAAGAAAGAAGAAGAAGGAGGGGAGGAAGAAAGAAGAAGGAGGGGAGGAGGAGGAGGAGGAGAAGGAGGAGGAGGAGGAGGAGGAGGAGGAGAAGAAGAAGAAGAAGAAGAAGAAGAAGAAGAAGAAGAAGATGACGACGAAGAAGACGACGACAACGACACTGAAGAATATCATCTAAGAGATTATTTTCAACAGTATGAAAAAACTGAAGTGACTGAGATCATGACTGACCGAGGCAGTGGCAAAAAGAGAAGTTTTGCTTTTGTGACATTTGATGACCAATGACTCTGTAGACAAGATTGTCATTCAAAGATACCATACTGTGAATGGCCACAACTGTGAAGTAAGGAAAGCCCTATCGAAGCAAGAGATGGCTAGTGCTTCATCCAGCCAAAGAGGCCAAAGTGGTTCTGGAAAGAAACTTGGTGGTGGTGGTGGTGGTGGTGGTGGTGGTGGTGGTGGTGGTGGTGGTGGTGGAAAGAAACCTTTGCTGGGAATGACAACTTTGGTAGTGGAGGGAACTTCAGTGGTCGAGGTGGCTTTAATGGCAGTCGAGGTGGTGGTGGATACGGTGGCAGTGGGGATGGCTATAACAGACTTGGTAATGATGGAAGCAACTTTGGAGGTGGCGGAAGCTATAACGATTTTGGCAATTACAACAATCAGTCCTCAAATCTTGGACCCATAAAAGGAGGAAATTTTGGAGGCACAAGCTCTGGCCCCTACGGTGGTGGAGGCCAATACTTTGCCAAACCACGAAACCAAGGTGGCTATGGCGGTTCCAGCAGCAGCAGCAGCTATGAAAGTGGCAGAAGGTTTTAATTACTGCCAGGAAACAAAGCTTAGCAAGAGAGGAGAGCCAGAGAAGTGACAGGGAAGCTAAAGGTTACAACAGATTTGTGAACTCAGCCAAGCACAGTGGTGGCAGTGGTGGGCCTAGCTGCTACAAAGAAGACATGTTTTAGACAATACTCATGTGTATGGACAAAAAACTCAAGGTCTGTATTTGTGACTAATTGTGTAACAGGTTATTTTAGTTTCTGTTCTGTAGAAAGTGTAAAGCATTCCAACAAGAGGTTTTAATGTAGGTTTGTTTTTTTGCACCCGTGCTGTTGGTGGCTAAATGTAATAGTCTGATCATGATGTTGAATAAATATGTCTTTAAAAAAAGTGGGGGGAATCCCTGGGTGGCTCAGTGGTTTAGCGCCGCCTTCTGCCCAAGGCATGATCCTAGAGTCCTGGGATTGAGTCCCACAAGAGGCTCCCTGGGTGGAGCCTGCTTCTCCCTCTGCCTATGCCTCTGCCTCTCTCTCTCTCTAAGTGTCTCTTATGAATAAATAAATATTAAAAAAATAAAATAAAAGTTAAAAAATAAAATAAAAAGCATTGGCCTGGGTGAAGAGTACAGTTAAGATTCTGACCTACTACACTAATTAGTACCAATCTAAACCCAAATGCTGTCTGTAAATCTCTAGCTGGATATGTCCTGAGACGTACATTCAACTCCATTCATATTCCTCCAACAAAGCATCTCCTTTTCTCTCTACACTCCTATTTTTTAAAATGGTGAAACCAGTAACACAACCTTCCAAATGAGATAATAATTGCCTCTTCTTTACATCTAATCAACCAACTTCAAATTTTTCTTCCTAGGTAGTAGTTTTCACATTTATTGTCTCCATTCCAAATAACACTTCCCTGGCTGAAAACTTATTACTTTTCTTCAAACATATTGTGATGAGCTATTTAAATTACCTTGTCAATGGTCTTGAGAATACCATATTTCCCTAACTTAAAAATTGAATAAATCCTAATGCATATGAGCACAACAGCCTCAGATTATTCAACCAACTTACATGGCACCTCAGAGTTTCATAAGTATGTAAAAGCTGCCTTTTTGACCTACTCTTGGAAATCAGATAGTATCATCTCTGCTATACTCTATTGCACAAAGTAGTAACAAGCCCACCCACTGCAAGAGAACCCTGAGGGAAGGAATGACAAAGAATTTATAACCATGTTTTAAAACCATGGTACCCGCCTCTCTTTTTCAGATATTATGATCCAGAAAAAAATGAACTAGTAATTCCCCAATTATTGCCACTGCACATGCTGTCTTCTCAGCATGGGATACTGTGATGGTTAATTTTACATGTTGGCTTGAATGGGCCACAAGATACCCATGCAGCTGGTTAAACAGTATTTGTGGATGTGTCTGTGAAGGTGTTCCAGAAAAGATCAGCATTTGAATCAGTAGACTTAGTAAAACAGAAGGCCCTTCCCACTGTGGGTGGGCATCATTCAATCCATTGAGAGCCTAAATAGAACAAAAAGGTAAAAGAAGGTTGAATTAATTCTGCCTGACAACTGGGCTAGGACATTAATCTTCTCCTGCCATTGGCACTTTTAGATCCAGACTAGAACTTTTGCTGTCAGCTCTCCAACTCTCAGGCCTTCTAACTACACCACCGGCTTTCCTGGGTCTCCAGTTTGCAGATGGCTGATTGTGGGATTTCCCAGCCTCCAAAATCATGTAAACCAATATATAAATCTCTTCACATACATCTCCTACTGATTCTGTCTCACTGGAGAACCATACAACCTCCCCCTCCCTGTCCCTGGAAAACCCCTACTCATTCCCCCTGGTATCATCAAGATACTATTTCCATTGTGAGAGCTTCACTGACAGTAAGCATCCAGGGAGTTCGTGGTCACCCAGGGTCTTAATAAGATTCAGGCAGATTTAGTAGATATAGAATGGAGCCAAAGATTCTATACTTCTTACAAGCTCCCAGGTGGTACCCATGTTGCCATACCAACCACACTTTGAGTAGCCAGAGGTCCCTCAAAGAAGCCACTCAAATTGCCAGCTCAGGGCAGAGTGCTCCATCCAAGAAGAGGACTGTGGCACAGGGGTGGACTAAAGCATGTGTCCAGGAGAGACATCAAAGTGGAATGGGAAAAGTTGCTGCAGGTACATATGAGCCGGCAGATAGTTAAGAGGCAGGCAAGAGGAAAACTTGGGGTACAAGCCAAAGGAGAGAAATCAGAGACATTAAGCCAAAAGCTATCAATGTGTTTTTTTTTTATGATAGTCACACACACACACACACAGAGAGAGAGACAGAGAGAGAGAGAGAGGCAGAGACACAGGCAGAGGGAGAAGCAGGCTCCATGCACCGGGAGCCCGACGTGGGATTTGATCCCGGGTCTCCAGGATCGCGCCCTGGGCTAAAGGCAGGCGCCAAACCACTGCGCCACCCAGGGATCCCACTATCAATGTTTTTAAGTAAAGGATAGGAAGCAGAGAGTGGGATAACCATAGAGATAATGAAAGGGGAATATGTAAAAGCTTTTTGTTGATGAAACATGGCAGGGGTAGCTATTAGAGCATGAGGCTAAAATTAACATTTTACAAAATATTTGTCTACCCCTCCACTGAGGCAACTGTCTGCACATTGGGTTTTTAAATTTGCATATCTATATGTAAACTGTACTTACCATTAACTTCCTGAAAACATGAACTATTTCTATTTATTAGAGAATGGTATTTAAATGCATATGCGTGTTTCTGGGTTCATATCTTAACTCCAGGGATAGCCCTGGAGGTTTTTGTGTTTTTGTTTTTTTGCTTTTGTTTTCTTAAGCATAAAATAAGGGACAATAATATAATAATGATGATGTCTACTGACAGAAATGTTGAGACAAAAGAGAATATACGTCAAAGTGTTTTGCCTGGAACACAATAAGCCTTAGGTCAGTATTTGATATTATTACAGAGAGGAAATATGACATCTCAAAGAATAGGATGAGAATCAAACTACCAGATCAAAAATCCCTACCTCTCCTATTTACTAGCTGTGTGACCTTGGACATGGTTCTTAATTCCTCTAAGCCTCAGTTATTTCAACTACAAGCTGAGATGTTAATAGGACCTACTGAATAGGATTATTAAGAGAATTAGGATTATCCATCCCTGATATCGGCAGTACACTTTCAGTGAACGCTAGTCATGATTGTTAACAGCAGCAGCAGCATGAGACACACAATCTGGCACAAAGCGGGCTTTCCATAAGTATTTGCTGAATTACTAAATACATAAATTAATATAGAAATGCTGGTCTCAGCAGTTTCACTTTCCTTCAAAATTTAAAATATTGTCATGTACTTAAGGGAAAACTTTCCTTAGGACTTATACGAGGGGAAGGGAGAATAGAGACACTGGGTCCCCTCTATCTTCATTTTCATCTTTTGTTACATATTAAGCTTCCATGTTGTTTCACTTGCAAAATTCTTTCCACCACTGAAGAATAAAAATTATACTATTTTCCATAACGATGTCTTCTACAAACCACAAGAGAATAGCACAGCATATAATGTCTGGTTGCATACATGCTAATAAGTGTAAATATCCAAACAATAATAAAAATTACATGAAGGCAGCTATTTCATCACACCATTCCTCATTCTTCTACCGACTGAGAATCTAAGAATGGTGTGGATGGGAAAAAATATGACACTGACCAGCCTGTTATAATTAGCACAGTGCTACTGTCACACAAAAGAATTAATAAGAATAACAGGCCTAGTTCCAATACACATGATGGAAAACTTCTTGCTGACAGAAAGATACGGGATTATATTCACCTCAGCATTCCACTGAACATTTAAAGTAAAAACCACAACTCAACTATACCTCTAAAGAATCTGAGAATTTGGAAGACTTTTGATTACCCTGTTTTACAATAAATGTCTGGACTAAAACCCAAGAAGGGTCACATCCTCTCCCAACTAGGGTTTGTTAAATGCATTTGGGTGGTTAGAGGATGTCTTCCTTTATCTCATATTTATGTTGTTAGACATGAGATAAATTCAAACACATTGTTTCATAAGTTGATATGATCTGTCTTTTGTCTTCTATTGAATTTGGGAGTGTTACAAAATTTCAAAATCCAAGATGAAACTTTTCTATAATTTCTTTCACATGTAATTCAATTCTCTTCCTTCAGAGAATTAGCACCAGGCAGACACAACAGACACTCCCTCATGAGAGGTTATGCACATTCCCATGGCTATATATTACAGATTTACCCATCTTAATAAAGATCCTCCCTACGCTTTTTGCTCCTATGGGTTCAGATACATAATGTGTTCTTTATAGAAGTAAGGAACCCTATGGCCTATGCAGATGGAGATAACAGAAACCAAATGAGGGACCAACCATATTCTGCAGATTACTGAGCAAAAGAAAATAACCATACCAATGAATTTTAGTCTTATTTTCCTAAGTGATGACCTGAAAAAATAAAAAACCATCCACTCCACTCAGTAGTAGTTGAAGTTCACTAATTATACACACCAACAGACGAGAATATTTGGGTTACATGGAGAGTTGGTAGTTGACTAGGGGCTGTGGAATATCCCACTTCTGCCTTTCACCAGCCACCCCTTACCAAGAAGCCCTCAAAGACTATGACAAAGGCCAATAAACCTTTATTACTAACAGGCACTTTGGTCTCCAAATTCAATTACTGAATTCTAGAAGATGGCACACACTTCACTGGAGAACCCCATCTCCTAGGAGGATCTAAGTAACCAACCTTGAACACAAAGCCCAGACCCAGATTTCAAATCTATCTATCCAAGGGAAGTAAAGGCCTTCCTTTGTGAAGAATAAAAAGCCAAGAGAAAGAATTATCTGAGAATTTTTTTCCAAATACCTAGGGTAGACTTTTCTATACAGTACATTCTAGACCCTTCTCTGGACTGAGGGAAGGAAAAAAGTGGCAAGGAAAACATTTCCAGGCCTATGTTACCTACACTTGTGGGAAAAATGAGAGCACCCTTTTCATAGATGGGCTGCTATTCTGGTCAATCCAGAACCACACTTCCACATCCTCAGTGTAGAAACGTGCTATGTTCACAACTGAGGTAATCCTTGAGATGAGGACTTAAAGCTTCCTTGAGGGTCAAAAAGGGTAGACAAAATCTATCTAATTAATTATTCCCAACTTAATATGGGGAAGAAAGAACAAGTTATCTTTACATCCCAATAAAAACCTAATACCAACTGCTAAAAATTACAGTTTGAATGAGAGATGTTACTGATACAAATACACTGTGTATTTGATATGAAAACAAGAAAAAAATAGTACTATCAAATTAATAAAAATATATGGGTAATAAGAAATTTATGTAGTACTCATATAATTATTTATAAGTGTTTATTCAGTGAATAACCAGATAAGATCAATTTTCTCTCTTTTTAAATAATGTTGGAGTTAGGGAATTGAAACCACAATTATTCAATTAATTTTATTCCTTCTTGACTTTTATGCTGAAATAGGATCTTATACCTGGGTTCCAAATGAGCCCAAAAATAAGTAACAAGGGCATAAATGCTGTAGTGAACACCTTCTCTCTGCTCCAATCTTCCCACAGATACTACTAGTTCAACCACAGACTGAGTCTGAGGACAGGCTCATTTTCCACAAATTCCTCTAGAGCTGAGAGGGCTCTACTGATTCATATGTATATTCCTGCAGACACAAAGGAGTTACAGAGGAAATGTTGGGAATAGAAAAGAATATGTATCCTAGGTCCTTACCCAGTGTTGTCTGCCTAAGAATAAAATAAGTGTTTCACAGGACAAAATATCCTCCAAAGTTTCTCAACTTACAGCTTATGAACTCAGTCCTATTGTGAGCAATTAATGGAATATTTCTCCTCATGTATAACGTCTCTCTCTTATTGGATAAATGGGAATGTCGCAAATGGCTTATGAGGATGATCATTATTCACCCATACTGTGTGGTTGAGAGATTTTAGGTTCTTGTTTTGTCAACACTATTGTCAACACCATGTTAAAATAAAATCCTCATGACAACTAGCTCAGTGTATGTTAGTAGTAGCACAATGAGTTTCTCTGGAGACTTTAATTAATATTCATCAATCAGAAAAAACATTTTAATGATGGAAGCATATTACTTCTATTTTGATATGAGTTATAAGGGCCCAAAACCTGGTCACTTTGGTCTCCTCCAAGGCAGAGAATTCTCTAATTACAAATTCCATGAAAAACTACCTAATATTTATGGAGCTCTATGTGCCATTTCTGTTAGAGACACTTTATACACATTCTCTCACTGGATCCACACAAAAATCCAGTGAATTAGATGCTATTATATCCTCATTTTACAGATAAAAAAAAACTTAAAAAGATCTGAATTTAAGCCAAAGCAAGAGGACTCCAGTTTGAGCATTTAACCATTATTTTGCCTGCATTTATGATAGTTTAAAGTCTGGCAGTGGGAGATGGAAGCAAAAGACATTGACTATGTTAGCCTGCTCATGCTCCTTGCAATCCAGTTTTCCTGGCTGCCTAATATGAAGTATTATAAAATTTATTTTTTGCCCTCATAGCTCTTTTTCAAGGGGATGAAGGACACATAACCTTAGCTGTGTGGGCCAAGTAGCAGATTCTTAGAAATCCCATCCATCTGACCAGGAAGAGAAAGATATTTGTACAGACACATTTCCTTTCTTGGTATAACAATTTAAATTTCTCCTTTAAAGTCTAGTTGCATGATTCATCTGTTCCAACTGGCTCTTCTCCTGATTCATGGTGGATACAGGAGGGAGGTGAGGAAATCCACTTGCTGGGGAAAAACCAAGCAATGTTGTATTAATTAAATTTGCATCACTGTTGTAAATATGCCTGGGAGCCAGGGTGATGAGTGCATTTTATAAATCAAATAAATGAATAATAACTTCTAGAGGTTGCTAAATGTAAAATGTTTGAAGAACAGAAACTAAATAAATCTAAACTGTGGCTAAGCAATAACCTTGATAATTAAAACATATACTGAAAACATTAGCCTGATTAATAATCTAGATTAAACTCTATTTCTAGATGGCTTTCCACCTTTATGAAATTTTTTATTACAATAGAAGGTAACCATATGAAAGTCATCCTTAATGAACTCAACATTTTTCAACTTTCTAAAGTAAAAAAGGCCAAAAAAAAGAGAGAAACATAAAGACTGCCATATTTATAATGATTCACCTGCATGTACCACATCTCAAATGCTAGGCCTTTGCTCTTATCTTTAAAGACTGGCTTTAAAATTCAGAAATTATTTCCATGAAAAAGAAAGGGGGAAAAAAAGGAGGAATGAAAGACAATCAGAAGGGACTGAGGGTGTTATGCTGAGTGAAGTAAGTCAATCGGAGAAGGACAAACAGTATATGTTCTCATTCATTTGGGGAATATAAATAATAGTGAAAGGGAATATAAGGGAAGGGAGAAGAAATGTGTGGGAAATATCAGAAAGGGAGACAGAACATAAAGACTCCTAACTCTGGGAAATGAATTAGGGGTGGTGGAAGGGGAGGAGGGCAGGACGTGGGGGTGAATGGGTGGACAGGCACTGAGGGGGGCACTTGACAGGATGAGCACTGGGTGTTATTCTGTATGTTGGTAAATTGAACACCAATAAAAAATAAATTTATAAAAAAAAGAAGGGACTCAGGGAAGTAATGGAGTAAAGAAAGAAATGAAAAGAAAAATGAAAGGGAGGATTTCAAATAACTGTAAGAACCAACACATTGGAATTAATATATTAAAATGCAAGGTAAAAAGGTCATCTCGCTAAGAATGAATTGTTTATGTTTATGACTTAAAATACCAAGAAATACAGCATCAATTAAACTGGAGCAAATGAAGCTAAAATTTACTGCAAACCTTTTAACACATTATTTTCATTTCCAACTTGTAGTTTGACTTGTTGTTAACATCAGTTTCTATAGCCTGAATATTCATCAGCCCAATGGTATTCCTTTAGACACTGTGGGCTCACCAGAGCATAGTTAGATTTGTTTTTATTTTATTTTTTTTTAAATATTTATTTATTTATGATAGTCACAGAGAGAGAAAGAGAGAGAAGCAGAGACATAGGCAGAGGGAGAAGCAGGCTCCATGCACCGGGAGCCCGATGTGGGATTCGATCCCGGGTCTCCAGGATCGCGCCCTGGGCCAAAGGCAGGCGCCAAACCGCTGCACCACCCAGGGATCCCTAGATTTGTTTTTAAAGAAGTAAGCTCTGAAAAAAAAAGGAGGGGGGGGAGGAAGAAGAAGGAGGAGGAGGAGGAGGAGGAAGAAGAAGAAGAAGAAGAAGAAGAAGTAGTAGTAGTAGTAGTAGTAGCAGTAGTAGTAGTAGTAGTAGTAGTAGTAAGCTCTGGGATACCTGGGTGGTGCAGCGGTTGAGCTCCTGCCTTTGGCTCAGGACGTGATCCTAGGGTTCATCAAGTCCCACATTGGGCTCCTTGCATGGATCTTGTTTTACCTTCTGCCTCTGTCTCTCATAAATAAATAAATCTTTTTTTTTTTTTTAAAAGAAATAAGCTCTATTTGTTTTTGAACTCTCAGAAAGCCTTTTAACTGAAACAGGATTGAAATTGAGAATAATTTGCCCTGAATTTCTATTCCTTGAAATCCCTGGGAAGTCCAAGAATAAAAAGTATATCTTCCTTTTTCAACTGATTTTATAAAATAAATTATAATAACTAAAGAAAAGGGAAAGGAAAGAAAAAATGTACAATCTAAAGATGCACACAGCTATCAATCCCCTCACCTTTTAGAGCAAACAAGAGCATTCCACCCCATCTTTGATCTTAGTAGCTCTTTTTTACTCTAGTGTGTCATAGAGATAATATCATTTTGTGTGGGTGCCATAACAGGAAAAAATGTAAGGAAATATTGATGCAAGGACTTACAAGTTTTATTGAGTATATTAGTGTCTCAAATTTAATCATCTTGTGAACCTCTCTAAATTTCTTAAAAGTTACTTCGATTTTTAAAATATTTATTCTCTATTATAACCAAATTATGTGTACATCCCCCCTTTCAGCCACAATGTAATTAAATCCTTACAGAAACATTTGTCATCCAGCCTGATTTCATATTAATAAAAATGCATTATTAAGCATTTGGGAAAATACAGTATTTTAGTTGATGAATGTCAATCATTCTTAAGTCATTTTCCAAATTAAAAACACCTTTCTCTTAGTTAAAAGAGACCGTTCTTAAATCATATATGCTGGAGTAAGAGCTGGGGAATAAGTTCTCAGTCTCCTTTGCATAACAAAATATGGCCAGCTGACACAAATGTGTCCCATGAACAAAGGTTAATGACATCTGCTAATCTGGCACCAATCATGAAGGCACCACACCCACCTCATTCCACATAATTGTCACCATGCCATTAAACTCTAACTTCTGCATTACTGTTAGAAAGGTTCCCACAGCACCTCCCTATAGCACAGAGCACTAATATTAGAGACAGGATTTCCACAGAGTATTGCGGATTTACTGGAATTCTACAAGAACATTCCATAAAAAATAAACACAACTCCAAAAACAAAAGATTTTTAGTTTTTATGATGAGAACTATAAAATTCAAGAAAAAAATAATTCTTAAAAATTTTGGCACAGCCTCATTATCTAGTATAAGAATTTATAATACAAAACAGATAAAACAGAATCGCTGATTTTTACATAAATGCAAAACGTATATTTCAGTTTCCACTACTCACTATTAATAGATTTTTTTCTCTTAAGAAAATAATTTGGTAGGGTGTTGTTTAGGAATACATTTGTACATGAAAGAAGACTATAACAATATCCAGAGTGATCAATCATCAATAAACTTTCAAAACTCATGCTCTGAGCCAAGTGATCACTAGAGAATTTGGTGTTTGTTTACTTGTAACTAGCTTTTCTTGAACATACCAAGGTCACAGATTCACAAATGATGCCCACTAAATGAAAGAAAATACAGAGACCAGAAAAACTTTCTCACTGAAAACTCACAAATTTATTCAGACAGATCTGGGAAATTATAATGTAAATAAACTAAATGCATGTGACTGATAATAGACACTGGTTTATGTGTATGAGATTTGTGGTTTTGCCATGCAAATGACTACAATGAAATCTTTTTACTCTATAATTTTTTATCTCATCCATTTAGTACTCAGGTTGCTCCCCTAAAACCTCTCAGCCTTTGCCTAAGGTTTGATTTTCAAATCTAGCAATAAGTTAGTATGAGCTGAGCCCAAATATATCTCAAATAATAGACCAACATTTCATTGGGTTTCCTTTGATGTTGCATTGCACCGTGCACGTCTTCTGGCAGAATGGATGAAGGCTATTGATATAAGGTATCCAGTCAAAGACATGTGTTTACAATTATGGCCTTCAAAATAAAGAGAGGATACATAACCATATCCCTGGGGGTATGGAAATTACACCATTAGAGAAGCATGGCCAGAGGCCAATGGTTTGTACTGGTATACCTAATGAACAGTGTATTTCCATCTCCAAATGTGCATTCTATTTATAATAACTTAAGCTATTTTTTAGATGAACAGAAAAATTAGACATACCTGGCACAGCCACATAACTAAAGGCTTGAGAATATTAAATTGATAGAGCATAATAGTGTCTGGCACAAGGAAAAGCATGCTTAGATGAGGGCATGCTGGGAAAAGGTGCTTGCATATACCACAAGCAAAATTACACCCTGCTGTGTAAGAGAGAGCACACAGCACAGGATTTGGGAGATGAGGTCTCTACACCACACTTTGAATTGTTACCAAATAGCAGCTTCAGAATCAATAAGCAAACTCTCCCAATGACCTGGATAATAGGCAATTTCCAAGTTTCAAGGGCAGAGTGGTAGTGTAAATTCTATGATGTCAAGGCCAGTGAGAGAAGGGTGGACTCCACATTAGACTCTGAGCTCATAAAATTTGGAAGAAACTTAAGGGCTGCCACATGTCCTGGCTCTTGCTCAAATCCTTGCCTGCACTGAATCAGGAGAGAGGGATATGAAAACTCCTCACCACAGGGGTCACCAGCCCAACACCTGATCTATAGGTGCCAATGCTGGTATCCATTGGTGTGTCTTTTCTACTTGTGAAACAGTATGAAAATGTAAAAATGACCATATAGGAGACAAATACAAAAATCTGGCAAGTCACCTCAGCTGCATTCAAACACTGATATTTCCCATATGTTACTCATTATACCAGAAGGGAATGAGAAAATGGTATAAGAAGCAACCATATAGTCCAAGAAGAAAGGGGAAGAAGTAATGGGCAATGTAGTGGAAATAGGTATTTCACAGTGAAAACTGCCTATTGTAGCTCAGTGCATGTTTACAACTTTTCAAGGTATCCCCTAACAAGCCCATCAAAAATATATTATCCTTAATTTCACGGTAAAATTGCTATTTATAATTCTGGTCAATGTAAAGCAGGCTCATATGAATCAACAGAAGAATGCCATGGGCCTTCAGCCATAATTGCTAATGAATTTCTTCTCATCTTTATTAATTTATCCATTTCTAAAAGCTGCCTTGGTTCTGAAGCAACATCTAACTTCACATTTTGTCAGGGACATAGGAGTTCAAAAAGAAATCAAAGAAGAAAACTAAAATTCTAAGGAACAAAATAGAAAGTAAATACAGTTTCTAATCACTTACTAAATGTGTATGAAATGTTAAAATTCAGAGGCTTAACACTTTATTTTAATACTATGAAGCAAGCTGGTATCTTAATATAGCATACACAAGCATAAAAACAACAAAAAAATGATTTTCTATACTTGCTCGAAAGGGCCTTGGGACAGAAGTATAGGTAACAGCAATGCATTCAAAGGCATTTAACCTTGGTAATAAAGATGACTTCCTTACATTGAGATTTATAAAGCCCTGGGATGCTGCCAGGAAAAGCTGTGAAGCCTCTACTGATACACAATTTTATCAATAGAGCATAACTGAGTCCACGATTATCTAGGTAGTAACATGCCCTGGGCCAAAAGGAGATACCACATATAAAAATGACTTCTAGCTCTAAAATTCTACCTGTGTAAAGTAATAATAGTGCAATTTGCATCATAGTTGTTTTACTTCTTTTAGTCCTTCAAAGGTTAAAGAATTATGAGATAATAGTGTCTTAAACCCAAATCTTCAAAGGTCTTTCTAGTTTCCCTCATTTTAAACATATGTGATACCACCTTAAACAATATATAACTGAAATAAATAAGAAGATATGAGCAGAGAAATCTGCATTTACTCTCAACTCCTACATTCCAACTTAAATCGATGTACACATCTTTAACCATCTTACATTTAAATTTAGTTTGACCCTGTCCTCATACTCTCAGATTTGATCTGTTCATACATTACTGTTGCACAAAGCAGGGGCATAGCATCACACAGTTGTATTACCTTCCTGAATAGATTTAGGAAGGTTTATTAATAGAATTCAAAAAAGGGGGGGATGGTGCCTGAGTGGCTCAGTTGGTTAAGCGTCTGACTCTTGATTTGGCTCAGGTCATGATCTCAGGGTTGTGAGATCAAGCCCCATGTGGGGCTTCGCACTGGGCAGAGAGGCTGCTTAAGATTGTCTTTCTCCCTCTGCCCCTCCCCACCTCTTAAAAAAAATAGAATTCCATGCTTCCTACCAAAAGAAAAATGCACAAGTTAATTTTTTCACCTCTTGTTTCAGCCATGACAGTCATCAAAATAGATTTTGAGGTACACCTGGGTGGCTCAGTGGTTGAGTGTCTGCCTTCAGTTCAGGGTGTGATCCTTGATCTGGGGAGCCAGTTCTGCACTGGGCTCCCTACAGGGAGCTTCTCCCTCTGCTTATGTCTCTGCCTCTCTCTGTTGTTCTCATGAATAAATAAATAAAAATATTTAAAAAATAGATTTTGAGATCATTTTTCTTTGTGGTAATCATCCTAAAAATCCTCAATGTAAGTGCCATGAAAAAAATTTGATGGAAAAAAAGAAAAAAAACCCTTTTGCTTGTTTAGCATTAAAAGAAACATAATCATTCAAACTGTTGGAAAATGGAATTAAGCAGCTTTTTACTTTTGCTCCATCATAGAAATAGGTGTTTCTACCAGAAAATAGGGTCTTAGTATTTAACTTGTTGTTTGGAAGGCAGGTGGGTGAGAATCATCCTCTGTGATTAATAGCTGACCAACCTGAGATATTAAACAGAAGATCTATGTTCCTGCCTTTTCAATCAGCAGAGTCCTCTGTTTTATATGGGTCTGAAAAAAACAGAGTAGGATCCAATGCAAGGACTCTGATAAAGCCTGGAAGTGAAAGAGCAGAGTCTTCCCGGCCACTAGTCAGTGTAAATCCACTTATGTACACAAGCCCTCAGCAACAGCAGAGGGCTGCTCAGGCATGGACACAAATGAAATGAGTATCTAGTCTTTGATCTCAAAGAATTAACCCCCACTTTCCCTGGGATAGCATCAGGAATAGCTACATGTTCATCTCTGCATAGTAAAGGTTTTGAAAATGATGTTCCTAAATCCCACTCTTTTTTTAAAAAAGCAAGAGTTAACTAAAGAAAACTAAAATACGTGATATATTTTATTAAAGGATATCATAATACCCTAAGTTTCTTTTATGTTAAATACTATTCCAAGATTTCTTCAATATCCTGGCCCTTAGCACTCTGTAGAGTCTCAGGATTTAGGTGAAATGATGAAAAGTGAAACACAGAAAAGGGACGAGAATGGGATCTCCAAGTTAATGGATAAGAATGGAGCTTCTTTATGGTCATTTCAACCTATCAAATTTTAGGAAATTTAGGAACTTTAGACAAGTTAGAAACTTAAAAGAAACTTTGGAAAATTTGATTCCAAAACAGAAAAAAAATAGAGGAATATGAGAAAACAGCATAATAGATATCCACTTCCACCAAGCCACATACATGCACATTTCACTACTCTATACTACCATGGTGCCATATTATAAAATTTACTATGCTACACTGAACTTGCTTCTCAGGCAAGAGCAATTTCTTCTTCTTTTTTGATATATCCAAAGGCCACACCAGAGTTCAGCATTAATGCCTGACATCAGTGACACTGGTTAAAAAGAACAATCTCCCATGTCTTTTCATTTAGCCAAAAGACAATAGGTTTAGGATAAGAAACAATAGCACTGAAACTCTGAATGTCCTCATAGATGAATGAATAAGGAAAGTATGGCGTGGAATATATATATTATATATTCCACGCCATATATATATATATATATATATATATATATATATGGTTAAGCGTCTGACTCTTGATTTTGGCTATGATTTTGGCTATATATATATATATATATATATATATATATATATATATATTCAGTTGGAGCTGGAATTTGTGCAGTGCTAGCTAACCCCAATTACCTTAACTTTCTTGTCCAAAGAAAGGTTACTTCAAAGAAAAGGCTTTTGTGAATTATCTTAAGTATTTGTTCTACTGAAAAGATCCAGAATATGCCAAGTATCTAAAGTACCCTCAGTGTTTGCATATGTTAGAACTGCTTCAGTATGAACACTTCCACAAGGAGCTGGTGAATGCTCAGTGCACCAAGTTTACTGACAAGCAGCAGATTCTGCATTGGCAGCACTACTCACGGAAGCAGATGCTAGCTCCTTCAGCAAGCCCTGGCCAAGCAGCAGCAGAATCGAGCGGTGGGAAAATGAACCACTGGAGCCACACCAGCTTCCTGACATGTACACATACTGCTTTTGTACCATGAACACACAGACTCCCTAGCTGCCTTTGGAGGAACAGCACCTAGAAGCTTTAGTGTACCATTTTATCCAACTTTCTCTTGTTAATAGATTAGTTCTGTCAAAAAACATATATATATATATGTATATATATATATATACACACATAGAATATTACACTACCACAAAAAGGATGATATCTTGCCATTTGCAACAATATGGATGGATCTAGAGGGTATTATATTAAGTGAAATAAGTCAGACTGAGAAAGACAAATACCGTATCATTTTGCTCATATATAGAATCTTAAAAAAAAAAAAAAGGAATGGCAGATGGGCAAAATGGGAAAAGGGGAGTGGAAAATACAGGCTTCCAGCCATGAAATGATTAAGTTATGGGGGGAAAAGGCACAGCATAAGTAATATAGTCAATAATATTGTAACAGTGTTGTACAGTGGCAGATGGTAGTTGTGGTGAGCACAGTATAACAAGCATAATATAGCCTATAGAGAAGCTGAATCACTATGTTGTACACTGAAAACTAGTGTAACATTGTACTCAAATTAAGTAAAAATAGCATCAAATGTCACAGTGCATGAAAGGAAGAAAAACCACATCATCAAATGCATGATTAATATACATCTTCCAAGGGAAGTTAATGGTAAAACTTTTACAGAAAATTCTATTGTTTTTGTGCTTCTAATTCAGGGTCTAGATTTGGTTTCCTACAGAAGCATAAATCAGTAAGAGAAGATTTAACTAGAAATTTGGTCAGTTGCATTCCCAGTTAACCTATGTCACATTTACTTTTCACAGGAAGAGCAGTGACCTCAGCAAAGAGTGCTTAGCCCTTGGCAGAATGGAAACTGCCCTAGCCAAATTTCAGAGGAATAATGAAATCTTGCTTCACAAAACCTATCCTGACTGAAAAAACCTTCCATCTTCACTTTACAGTTTTCCCATATGTCTTTGTCAGTAACCTGACACTAAGTGCTTACCATGTGGCAGGCATTGTTCTGAGCATTTACCAACATTCGTATATTTAGTCTTCACAAGTAAGAAAACTGAGGCACAGAGAAATAAATAGTCTTGTGCAAAGTTCAATCATTAGGAAGGGGCAGATCTGGGACTGGGTCCCAGTCAAGTTGGCTCCATAAACAAGATCTTAACCATCATACCATACAACAAGGCAGTCCCTTCACTTTTGTTTTGGCTGCTAGTTAATTCAGGACACTCAGCCAATCAAAGTTCAAACTCTCTCTTCAAAGCTGTGCTTCTCTGGTTGTGGGTTCTCTCCTTACTTCTCTTCCCTGGGATGTTACCTGGGTACTAAGGGAACACTATAGCATCCTCGAAGTAAAATAATGCATTTTCATTTTCTTGATCTGTGTTGACTTCAATTGTATCATCTCACCAGGCTTGGTCTTTGAGTGTTGGCTTCTTATCCCTCTGTTTTCCTCCTTATATAACCAGGTTAACCATTTCCTTAGGATGTGTGCTAGCATCATAATGTCATCCTTGCCATGGCCTCCAATTGATGTCTACCACACTCAGTATCCTCCAAATTTGAATCCAGGTCTCTTCCAGTCCATCAGAACTCAATCTTTTTTTACTTCTACTAGAACATACGTAAATTTCTGAATCTCCTATTTGCCATTTTGGCCACCAAAAATTGTATTTCAGTACCTTCAGCTCAGCTGCCCAAGCTCATCATACTGCCATTCCTGTTACACTATGCCAATCCATGTGGCATGAGGCCATCTAGAGACTTCCTCTCCCCAGGCCTACTGACAGGCAAGAAGTATTTAACTGTTGCCTCTGTTTTAGGATTCAAATATATGTTTGCTCATCCCTGTCCAGCCTCTTAGGTTATAACGCCAAGAGGAGAAGGGCAGACTATCAGAGTGAGGAGAGTGCCAGGGCATATAAGCCCTTCCAACCCATCTCTCTTTGTTTTCCCCTTTCCAGAATTCTTCTCCCCAGCCCAAGGTCTTTCCTTATTCCTGAATAGTTGAAAACTGCCATTTTACCATCTCCTGTGGCTTCCTCCCCATGAGTTTACAGTATTCCAATCCTTGTTTTCCAGCTTTGACTTTTTTTCTCTCAACACATTTTGTTTTTTTTTCAAATGAAATATTTGGGTTTATAATGTTTCTCCACTGGAATTAGCCAAAAATACCTATTTCAGATGCCAAAAGCTGAAAATTTACTCCTTTGTCCTTGAATGGGTACTTCCTTCCCTCTAAAGCCCTAGATGTCTAGGTCTCTATAGGTAGAAGATGCATTAAGAAATACCACAAATGAGAAATAGCTCATAATCATCTTAGTCAGTGACAGACACTTCTGCTGGGTAGAGCTCTTACAACAAGCCATGTAATAAGCTGTGACCAACATAAAAATGGAAAAATTTTAAATCAGAATGAACTACTATAAATGTGAACTTGTTAGACTTTTCCTACCATCTTCCTTTTTCTAGAGTTGTCTGAAAAACATTAGGAATTATGGGAAGTCTTTTTCTTTATTTTTTATTGTTTCTTATTTTAATTCCAACATAGTATTATATTAGTTTCATGTGTACAATACAGTGATTCAACAATTCTATATATTACTCAGTGCTCTTCACACTAAGTGTACTCTTTAAACCCCATAGCCTATTTCACCCATACCCAACCCACTTCCCCTCTGGCAACCATCAGTTTGTTCTCTATAGTTAAGTCTGTTTCTTGGTTTGCCTCTTTCCCTCTCTTAATATCTCTCTCTCTCCCTCTCTCTCTCTCTTTCCCTTTCCTCATTTGTTTTTTTTAATTTATTTTTTATTGGTGTTCAATTTGCCAACATATAGAATAACACCCAGTGCTCATCCCATCAAGTACCCCCCTCAGTGCCTGTCACCTAGTCACCCCCACCCTCCGCCCACCTCCCTTTCCACCACCTGCATCTGTATCTTTGGGGTAAATCCCCAACAGTGCATTGCTGGGTGGTAGGGAAGATCTATTTATAACTCTTTGAGGAACCTCCACAGTTTTCCAGAGTGGCTGCACCAGTTCACATTCCCACCAACAGTGCAAGAGGGTTCCCCTTTCTCCACATCCTCTCCAACATTTGTGGTTTCCTGCCTTGTTAATTTTCCCCATTCTCACTGCTGTGAGGTGGTGTCTCATTGTGGTTTTGATTTGTATTTCCTGATGGCAAATGATGCAGAACATTTTCTCATGTGCATGTTGGCCATGTCTATGTCTTCCTCTGTGAGATTTCTCTTCATGTCTTTTGCCCATTTCATGATTGGATTGTTTGTTTCTTTGCTGTTGAGTTTAATAAGTTCTTTATAGATCTTGGAAACTAGCCCTTTATCGGATACGTCATTTGCAAAGATCTTCTCCCATTCTGTAGGTTGTCTTTTAGTTTTGTTGACTGTTTCTCTTGCTGTGCAGAAGCTTTTTATCTTGATGAAGTCCCAATAGTTCATGATTGCTTCTGTTTCCCTTGCCTTCATGGATGTATCTTGCAAGAAGTTACTGTGGCCGAGTTCAAAAAGGGTGTTGCCTGTGTTCTCCTCTAGGATTTCGATGGAATCTTGTCTCACATTTAGATCTTTCGGGATCCCTGGGTGGCGCAGCGGTTTGGCGCCTGCCTTTGGCCCAGGGCGCGATCCTGGAGACCCGGGATCGAATCCCACATCAGGCTCCCGGTGCATGGAGCCTGCTTCTCCCTTTGCCTGTGTCTCTGCCTCTCTCTCTTTCTCTCTGTATGACTATCATAAAAAAAAAAAAAAAAAAACCATTTAGATCTTTCATCCATTTTGAGTTTATCTTTGTGTATGGTGTAAGAGAATGGTCCAGTTTCATTCTTCTGCATGTGGATGTCCAATTTTCCCAGCACCATTTATTGAGGAGACTGTCTTTTTTCCAGTGGATAGTCTTTCCTGCTTTGTTGAATATTAGTTGACCATAGAGTTGAGGGTCCACTTCTGGGTTCTCTCTTCTGTTCCATTGATCTATGTGTCTGTTTTTGGCCAGGACCACACTGTCTTGTCTTGATGAGCACAGCTTTGTAGTACAACCTGAAATCTGGCATTGTGATGCCCCCAGCTATGGTTTTCTTTTTCAATATTCCCCTGGCTATTCGGGGGTCTTTTCTGATTCCACACAAATCTTAAGATGATTTGTTCCAAATCTTTGAAGAAAGTCCATGGTATTTTGATAGAGATTGCATTAAATGTGTAAATTGCCCTGGGTAACATTGACATTTTCACAATATTAATTCTTCCAATCCATGAGCATGGAATATTTTTCTATCTCTTTGTGTCTTCCTCAATTTCTTTCAGAAGTGTTCTGTAGTTTTTAGGGTATAGATCCTTTACCTCTTTGGTTAACTTTATTCCTAGGTATCTTATGCTTTGGGTGCAATTGTAAATGGGATTGACTCCTGAATTTCTCTTTCTTCAGTCTCATTGTTAGCGTATAGAAATACCACTGACTTCTGGGCATTGATTTTGTATGCTGCCACACTGCCAAATTGCTGTATGAGTTCTAAATTCCACATTTGAGTTAAATCATATGGTATTCGTCTTTCTCTAATTGGGGAAGTCTTTTTTTTTCAATACAATATCACTGAATACAGAACATTTAGTGAACCCTGATTTAAACATGAATCATCTGTTAAGATTTAGAAATCTAAATATTTAATATTAATTCATTTATCCATTCAAAAGATATCTGTCACACAGCTGCTACATACAGAGGGTTGTACTAATGCTGAATATATGGTAGTAAATAAAATAGATAAGGACACTGCTGTCATGGAGGGTGCAGTATGTCAGAGGAATGACACTGAATAAACAGCATCATTAGGATTCTTCCCTGAGGATGACAGTTACCCTGCTGGAAGCAAGGAGTAGTAGCAGTTAGCTTTCCAAGTTGGAAATAACACAGCCTAACAATGAGAAGGTACTTTGTGAGTATAAGGCCTCAAGGACCTGAAAGAAACCATGTGCCTCTATCAGAGAGAGAGAAGAGGAGCACTATAGAAGAGCAAAGTGGAGAGATAATTAGTAACTAAACTCTCCATGCCCTTATGTGTCATGTTAAGAATTTTACACTATCTTCCAGGAGTAATGGGAAGCTCCTGGATAATGTTAGTCCATAGAATGAGGTTATAAGGACTGAGTCTGAAGAATTTTGCCATAATTGCAGTGGAGAAAATGAACAGAAGTGAGGTGAAGAATGGATACAACAAGGAACACTTGGCTGGCTCAGTCAGGAGAGCACACAACTCTTGATCTTTGGGGTCATGAGTTCAATCTCCACACTGGGTATAGAGCTTACTTAAAAAAATTTTTTTTAAAAATGAAGGAAAGAACAAGAATGGGTTCAACAAAAATATATGGGGATGATGTGGAAGTTACCAGATAACAGTGACTAGGTCTTGGGCAGTGGTAGGAAAGATAGAAGTGAGATTATGTGAAGTATGTCTTGTAGTAGAACGATAAAACAGACTAGGTATGAGGGGTAAAAGACTTGAAAAATCAATGAAAGTAGAAACCATGACCTTACTATTCATTATTGCATTCCTGATATATACCACATTTCCTGACACACTGAAGACACATAGTAGAGAGATTTGTTGAATGAACAGGTGTGTAAATGGATTGATATGCTGTACTTTTACTGACGTGGGAAACACTGAAGAAGCAGCAGATTTAGAGGGTAATGCCCTGAATTCAGGTTTCACAGAGTTTGAGATGCCTGTCTCATTCAGGAAAAAGGGCTGTAGGCACTGAATATAGGGGTCTACAACTCAAAAGAGATTTCTGGCCCTGAGATACTCATTTGGTCATTGGTAACATATGAGAGGTAACAGAAGCAGAGGAAGAGAGAAAATCACATAGGAAAAACATACTAGACTGAGAAAAGAAGAGGGCCTAGAAATTGAGCTGTGAGTATCACTAACATTTAAAACTCAGGTAGAAAAATCTATCTCCTGTTTCTAGCAAATTTTTCTGATTGTGAATTAGTGTGTCACACTGAGCACACCAAAAACTTAAAATTGAATACTTTTACATTAATAAATATTTACTGAAAATCTTCCTTTTCTCAGAATATCTCCTAGGTGCTGAAGATATAGACCTAAGGCATATTCACTGCCCTTGAAGAGCTTAGTAACCCAAATGGCCATGTAATTGTGTTCTGAATTGCTCTACATTCTATGATACCTAAGAGGAAGTAGCCAAGATTAACCATTTTCTGCATTCATCATAAAGAGTGCTCTTGGCACAGCTACAGAAAAATAAAGTTATATTTCTGTACATCTGAGTCATAGTTTATGTATTTTAAATCTGCCGTTCAGGTAATGACTAATTAACCATTATACGCTCTTTTAGAGATACAGAGAAGGAGACATACATACTAGAGTGATACAAAAAGAGGATTGGACCAAAAATAAGAGAGCAGATCTGCAAAAGCAATTTCCTGTATGAGTTGCTCAAACAATGAATTGCTTTGTATGAAATGCCTCACAAATCTCTCCCCCTCTGAGAGAAGTTAGCATGAGCCAGACATCATGTACTTAGAGTAGGTCTCTGGGTATCATACAACTACTCCCTATTTGAGAAGAAACTAATTGAGACTTCTGGGTCCACAAATCTAATTCCTAAAAAAGGATAGTGTTTAGGCTTAGGAAGAGAACCTTCCCCAAGCTCTTAAGTGTATTGTCTTCTACACTGTGATAGCCAAAAAAAGTAATAATAAAATCTGTGTGTGTGTGTGTGTCTGTGTGTGTGTGTGTGTGTGTGTGTGTGTGTCTATACACACCTATATAAATACATGTCCTTCTCCATGTATATCTCATGTGATCCTGGACACATCACTATTTATGAGTTATCCAAACTTTGGTATCCTGGGCTGTGCCCAGGGGTCATTTTGGAGAGATTAAGCATCCCACATAATCTCCATCAGTCCACCCCAAACAAACATACAACCTAAGTAAAAATAACTGTGCTTGCTCTGTCAATGCAGTCCCAAGATAAGCCCCAGATTTTGATCTCTAGTCTCTTCCCTCTTTAGAAATTCAAGAGCTGCCATTAGGCACTAAGATAACGAGATGGAGACCTGGAGAGATTAAGTAATTTGCTCATATCAGGAAGACAGTAAATGATATAACTAGTCCTCAAACCCAGATCTTTGTAACTATTTCCTGTTGCCATCCCAAACACTATGTTAAACAAGTCTGAACAGTAGGTATATACATAGAAGATTTTTATCTGAAACTCTTCTAACTCTAATGAGTTTATACTTTACCACTATATATTTAGCTCCTAGCACAGTACTAAATGATCAATACTCAGTATGCAGTTGTTGAACAAAAATGAGTTAAATAACTAATTAAGCGATGAGGTGATAATTAATCATCTCAATGAAGGATCTACACCGCTCGTGAGTATATTTTAACGCTGGTTCTCCAGAATCCCTGATATTTTAGGCTAAGTTTTAAAACTATATTACAACAATATTTAAGTTACACAGATTTTGTCAGAATGTGTTCTGTTCAAAATACCCTTAACTACAGTGTTCCATGGCTTTGGAGTGATAGTACAGGTCACTTTCCTACAGCAGTATAGCATTTGTTCCAGCTGATTTGTAAAAGTGTTAATCTTTAAAAAAAAAAAAAAGATGAAGGGAAAAATCCCCCCAGAAAAGTTTAGTTATCACTTCTACAAAAAAAATGTAGCACAAAACCATAAATAAGTATCAAATAATGCTATGTGTTTTAAAAACTCCATAGTCATTAAAAGTTATATAAGTCTGATCATGTGAAGTTATCATGTATTTTGTAAAAAATAAGATGCATTTTTACTGTCTTAAATCTTTACTCTTAGAAGTCACCCAGAAAAAATATTGCTTGATGAGGCCCAATCTCCTAGAAAGCTCTAAATTCTAAAAATAAAGTTCTTTTTGGTATGGTGTACAAAAGAGCAACAAAATTGCTTTAAAAATGAAAAAATGTATACTTTCCACACTCACATAACTCAAAACTGAGTAAATATTTTTTTCAGACATTTCCTCAAAAAATTGCTAAAGTGAGACTATGCATCAATCATGAGTCCAATCATTTTTCAATTATAACTAAATAAATATCCAGATAACTAACCTTATCTTCATAATGCAGTTTTCCTCCAAGGAATGCAAGGAGATATCACAACATCATTCATTCATCTATTTATTTTCACTAAATCACATCAAAGTCCATAATATAAAACTTAAAAATAACAAAAGCAAATATTTATTTTAAAATAAGTGTCCCAAATTCAGTTTCCACTTGTCAAATTCAAAGCAACAGTTGATTTATATCAAAGCAACAAAAACCACCCATAAAGCATAACTAATCCTTATTACGATGTTATTTTTTAAATCTGGATTCATGTCTTTTTTCCTACTATTATCCAAACCAGAAAAGAACGCTGTTTAGATTTTCATTTTTTCTTCATTTGCTTTCATAACCTTTCTTTACCGTATTTTTTTTCTTTTTGGATGTCTTATACCTTCTAATATGTCATTTAAACTATCCACTCCATTATTTACTAGGCAGTAACACCAACAATTAGAAATTTCTTCTAAGATAGTAATATATAATATTACATTTTTGGTATTTTTGCATACTTTTGATTCCCCATATAAGAAAAATCCATTCCTGCATGTTTATTTCTTTCAGGTAAAAAAAGAAAAGAAAAACTATTAGCTCACACAAATTAAGATTTCTGTGTTTCCAGAGGAAATGTTGCATGTATACTCTGGAGCTCCTCTCAGCATACTACGACTTATAACAATATTTTGCCATGCTATACCATCCATGATGTATCATCACGTATTACATAGTAGTTACTTTGGAAGAAGAACCATAAAGTGGTTGTTTCCACAAAAAGAGAACAGATCTCTATTAAAGACAAACAATATATTAAAGTTCCAAGAGGAACTGCCAGATGGAGGGTAAGCTGCCCCCTGGGTACAACTGCCCACTCAGTACCTCCTCCAGACAGCTCATTCAATTCAACAATCAAAGACATAAAGACAATAAACTCAAAAACCTCTTTGAAGTTTCCAATCTCAAAGCTTACATACTATATAGGAGTATCCATGATATTTTGAAGTAGGGAATCATAAAGTAAAATAACATCTTATTCTTTCCTAAGCAAATTATTCATGTCCTCATGGTACCATAAAACAGAATAGCTTAGGCTATAATTGACATTTTTAAGTAATAAGAATGCAAAATGGGTAATGATTATTCTCTAACTCAAGAAAATATTCAAAACTTTTTTTGGGGGGTACTCATAACTCACAACACTAGAGCTATAAAACACATTCTTAGAATTATCAGTCCCTATCAAGCCCAAGTTAAGTAATATATTTTTTGTGAAGGTAGTTTAAAATTATATGTCTATGTAAGAGTAGTAGGAAATGCTTCTATTTTGTTATTTTTTTTAGATTTACTTTAAATTTGCTTGCAGATGTTGCCATGAATGTTACCAAACATTATAACCTCTGTGCTCTCATGCCCCTAACCACTTCTTTCAAAAATTTGTTTTAACTTCTTAACATCAGAATTTTTTAAAATTTCACTCAAAAGTCAAGAAAGTCAACACCAGTCAACACTAGTATAAAGAATGCACTCGGCAAATATATTATTTTCATTAAGATGTTTCTTTTGGCCATGATTTTCTCTGCACTCCACCCTAATACTCTTCTGTTCAATGTCTGTCAAATAATAACCAACCCTAGGATCCTGTAAACTCTGGCTGCTCCATATGGCTTTATCATTCCTCCAGGACTCACAAGAGGGATGATTTGTCTGGCCAAGCTACTAAATAATAATCTCACACTTACAGAATTTCCAAGAAAATTATGGTATTTAGCACATAAATAGATAACGTGAGATGCTAAAAGTCTGTGTATAATTAATCACAGCTCTTGCCCTAGGAATTCTACCCAACTTGTAAGATAGACCTACAATATGAAGGAAATAAAAGATCATTCACCCAAATATATGACTTCTGGTATGCTTAGTTCTCCCATCATGTTCCTCCAGATTGTGACCTTGGAGCCATTTCTTTGCACCTGAAGAGAGAAGAGGCAATGTTTGCATCTTAAAAGCATCACAACCCACAGCCAATGGAGGGATCATGGACACTGGGCTTTCCCCAGAAAGGTAAATAAATAGAGTGGAAACTGGAAGATTTACACCAATACTATTCCCTACTTGGGAATGGAATGAAAGTCCTTATACAGAAATATGGGGAGAGAGATATGTTTCCCTATTACAGAGGAGTAGGATACATAGTAAGTAAGAAAATAATTTTCTGCAGTAACCTGATTGAAAAGTTTGATACTAGTATCAATTTCATACTTTATTTTCTTCAGTACATTTTGCTGCCCCCAAATCCAATCTGTTCTATGCATAAATTTTTACCCAGTGTAGACACTGACACGTATCTTCGCTTCTCCAACAGAGTGAAAAAAAAAAACACATATTCTATCATAGGTACGCATCTATTCTTCAAAATGGGGAAGTGACCTGGTTGTTGACATATCTGGGAAATAATAAAGGACAAGAAAATGAGAAGACTGGTTAGAAATCCAGTGAAAGGACTTGGTTATAGATATTAATTCTGGACCTTATTTCCAGATGCCTAACCTTTAAAGACTGGCTCCCATATAATAACATGGAAAGATCTGAACATCATGTCTACTTTCAAACTATTCTTATCTGTTACGTCCATACCACATAACCTCAAATGTTAATATCCCAAGGGGGATTAAAATCATGAAGATGAAATTGTACTGTTGTGGGAAAGTGTTCTACACTGTGACCTTGTGAAAAAAAGATTTGCCTGGGTTTTAATTTCCTTAATTATAAAAAAATTATCTCTCAGATCACCCAACTTAAAATTCTACAATTCTAAAATTGCTCCATATAGCTAAATTTTATTAGATAATACCTGTCTTTATACAGAAAATAGCAAGAATATTAATCAGCTTTTGAGAGAGAGCCAATGTGAACCATTGTGTTTCATTTTATTACACAATATGTAATTGCTTAGTTGATAAAAGTACACACAAGACACAGAGTTGTTGGATTTCTAATTCCTTACGTGATCTCATTTAGTCCCATGCCTTTAAATGTTGGTTGTATGTGAACAATCTCCAGTTCAGACTTCCCCCCAAGACTCATCCCATTTTCTACTTGACATTTCCTGTGATAACTAATAAGCATCTAAAATGTAATGTGCAATTCCAAAACCAAATTTTTACTTTTCTTCCCCAAAACCACCAAATATCCTAATATGGATGTTTTCTTCATCCTAATAAATCACAAGTCTATTCTTTCATTAGCATCTTCCCTTAAGTCATGAAATAATTCCTGACACTCCTCTTACTCTCACGCACCACATCTAAACCAATTCTTTCAGCTCTGCCTTTGAAATATACACAAAATCTGACCACTTCTTACCATCTTCCCAGCTGCTACCCTGGACCAGTATAGTATCTCGTCTCCTACATTAAACGATCTCTTACTAGTTATCTACTTCTACCCTTGATTCCCCTGAAGACTTTTCTCCACACAGCGGTCAGAGGAATAATTTTATCCTGCAAGATGGATCACATGACTGCTGCTCAGAACTTTCCTATGGCTTCTCCTCTCAGTTAATAACCAATTCTTGCTTCTAAGCTCTAATTCATTTAGCTTGGCTTCCTGCTCTTTTTTGACTTCATCATCTTCCATTCTCTTCTTACTCACTGTACTCCAGCCAGATGGCCCCATATCCAGATTAATTTTTCTTTATAACAACTATCATAATGTGACATATTATAAATTTACTTTTGGCTTTTGCAATCCCTGTCAGCTAGAATGTAAACTCTTCAGAGTTAGAGATTTTTCTCATTTTATATATGGCTATAACCTCACAGACAAGAATATTATCTAGAAATAGTAAATCATCAATAAGTATTATAAAATAAATAAATAAATGAAATTACTTCTATTTCACAAAGTATTATGTTATGCACATAAATCTTTTGAGAAATTTAAAAGGACAAAATATGGAAAATTGTGCAGCAGCTAAGATATAAATGCTTAACATATCCGTTATATAAAGAGTTCCTAAAAATCAATAAAATAAACACAAAGATCAGAGTAATACCTAAAATACTGTATTCACAAACCTCTCCTCACATTTTACATACTTCTATGGACTTTTTAATTGCTAAACTTTCTGTCAGGAATATCCTTTCTCCCTTATTTTGCAAAGTCTCAACCATCCTTCTAAATCTAGATTAAATAATACCACCTTTGATATTCTGAACAAAAGAAGTAATACAAGTGATATATATGAATATGAATATATATGAATATGCTTGAACTTCCTAGTAACAAAAATTTAGAATAAAGTTACAAATAATTTTCATTCATTAAATTAAAAATTAAAATATGATGCTGATAAGAGTTATACTAAAACTGATAGTTTCATATATTATTTGCTAGTGGGACTGAAAATTATAAGACATTTTTGGTAAGTAACTAGTAACTAATATGTTTGAATATACTCGTTAAGATTTTTTTAAATGAATAAAACATTAGAAATAGTTAAATATAAAAATGGTATGCATTTATTAACCATTATGGTATGTATATAAAATAGATTATTATGATATCTAAAATATGCTCAGGCATATAATATAAAATGAAAAGAAAATGTTAACAATGTATTAAGCAGGAAAAAAATCTCCTCCTGGGCCCAGACTCTCTCTGGAGTTTTTGTAAATTATGCTGTTACTATCTTTGAATCCACTGCCCTCTAAGCTCCACCCACTGTTATTCCTATACAAAGTCTTACTCTTACTGCAATAGGCCCCAGTAGCTTTATAGACTAACAAAGCTAGGGCAGCACAGCTGTGTCTGTGTCCTTCTCTCAAGGTAGATGACCTCAACAGATACGTTATGATGATCATCAATGTATGATGGTAGATATCCATCCTGAAGAAAGATGTGCATCAATATTTAATACCCTGGAATCTCAAGTCATAAAAACCACTGTAATTAGAGGTAGCATAGCATGCAAGAGAAAACAATGTCCCAAAAGATTACTGTAGATGATACTGAAAGTTTGGTTAGAAGCCAGAAAATTTTAGACTCAGTATACCAATCAAAATTTCTGTTGGTCTTAGACCAGTCAGTGTAGAATGATGAAAAAAGAATAATTTGCAATTATTGACTCTGAAGCTCCCACAGTCAAAAGATGATCAGGAAATTGTGAGTAGATATGAAACATCTTTTAGTTTCACAAAGTCTACATGATATTTCTGAATAATGTGGTAGAAGATGTAGGAAATCAAGCTGTTCTACAGTTCTGCTCTTTATTAAATAAACCCTTCTGCCCTCTGCTTTGGAAAACACATTTTGAGTTACAGCTCCTGGGATGCTGAGGGGCTAAGGGGCCAGAGGACACCACATTAATTACAGTGTATTATTATTAAACGCATTATTTCAGAACCAGATCTGTAGACAGATCTGTTTACACTGGGAAGACAATGCCCAAACCTGTTCTGCCTGATTCCTTTATAGCCTGTGGAGTCGCTTTCTCTTAATGTAAGTAAGCTGAAAAAAATCAATCATACCCTTTCTCAAAAGGAAAGAGTTAGCAAATCTCTACTGAGGAACAAAATCATGGAGCAATATATTTTTTCAAGATGTAGAAAGATCAGTTGGAAGAGTAAATGTGAAGTAATAGCCAAGAAATTTTTGAAAAAGAAGAATATTTTTTTAAAAATTTGCTCTACCATAAATCAGAACTACAGTAATGTACATTAAAACAGCATGATATTGGGTATAGAAACAGAAAACTAGAGCAATAAAACAAAACTGACGGCCTAAAAACAGAAATCCACATACTTAGTTCATACGCACATGATGTATGATAGATGTGGATAATATAGATACAGATATAAATGTTCAGGTAGGGTGATATTTGAAATCAGAGGCAAAAGTAGTCAATAAATGCCAGGTGGTAACTGCATATATATTTAGAAGAAATAAAGTTTTAGAGTTTCACATCACAATATGGACAACTATGATTTCCAGAAAGATTAAATAGAAACATTTTTTAAGACTATGCTAGTAAAGACTTAACAAGACCTCTCAAATTTTCTTCTTACACTTTGAAAGTTTAAAAATACATATGTATCTCATATCAGTGGAACAGAATAGGGAGTCCTAAATGCACATCTCTATGACCAATTTATTTTTGAGCTGTGCCAACCCAATTCAAGGGAAAAATAAGTCTTTTCAACAAACTATACTGGCACACCTATCTATATACAAAAAAAAATGCATTCAATCACAGTACATACCAATTACAAAAATTAACTTGAAGTATAATATAACCTAAGTGTAACTAAAATTATAAAACTTAAAGAATATAGGAGAAATCTTAGTGAACTTGCATTAATCAAAGATTTCTCATATAGGACCAAAAAAGCACAAATTGTATACTATTGATAAATTGGGCTATACCAAAATTATACTTTATAGACACTATTAAAATACTGTTAATAAAATGAAGAAGCAAGCCAAACTCTGGAAGAAAGTATCTGCAAAGCATACACTTGAGAAAAGACTTATAAAATCTAAAAATCTCTTACAATGCAATAATATGAATACAAAGAACAATTTTTTTAATGAGCAACAGATTTAAATAGATAATATACCAAAGAAAATATACACATGACAAAAAACATGAAAAGACACTCAATATCATTAGTCATGACGTAAATGTAAATAAAACCACAATGAAAACCCACTACATACACATTAGAATAGTTAAAGTTCAAGCCAATAGACCATATTTTGGCAAGGGCATGGAACACCTGGAATTCAAAATGCTGCTGGAGATGTCAAATGCACAATCATTCAGGAAAACCATTTAGTAGTGTCTTGTAAAGTTAAACATGCACTTACCATTTGATGCAGAAATTCTACTTTTAGGTATTCATTCAAGAAGACAATGTATGTCCTCATGAAGATTTGAATTTGAAGCATTATCAGTGATTTGTTCAAAACCACCAACTGGAAACAATTCAAACGTCAATCTTCTTTGGATAAACAAATTGTAGTATGCCCACATAATGGAATATTAATCAGCAATAAAAAGGAAGCATCCCCTGATAGACTCATTAATGTGGGAATCTCAAAACACTATAGAGTAAGTGAAATAAGCCAGACACAAGGATCATATATTGTATGTTCATTTATATGAAACTTCAGAAAAGTTAAAACTATAGTGTTAAAAAGATCAGTGGTTGCTAAGAGCTAAGGGAAGAGGGAGGCAATTAATTGCAAAGAGGGATTGGATTGAAAGACCTTTTGGGGATTATGTAAATGTCCTATATCATGATTAGAGTGCTGATTACATAATGTACACATGTCAAAACTCATTAAACCTTTAAAACAGATTAATTATAAATCATATCTTAATAAAGGTAATTTTTAAAATATAGCAAAATGGAAAATCTGAAATAGTCATTATGTGCTGATTACATGTTTGTTTACATAGAAACCCCAAGAGAATCTATCAAGAAGGTATTTTAAAAATTTCAACTGCTGTTGACAATTCCACAAGATTATCTGACAAAAATGTAAAACCATATTATACTGTAACTCATTTGAAATTAAAATATAACAAAGGAATTTATGTAAAAAGGCTTCCAAACAAAACACAGACAAAAATCTTCATAAATTAAAGGCTAAAATTTATCTGACAAAAAAAATTCATAAATTAAACATTGATTTCTTTCATCACATCACATTACACCAAAATGTAAAATTCCTATGACAAAAGACACTAGTTATCTATTGCTGCTTAAGAAATTATCCCCAAAACTTTGCAGGTTAAACTGTAAACATTTATTATCTCACATAATTTCTCAGAACTAGGAATCTAGGAAGCTTATTAGCTCTATAATGCTGGGTCAAGATTTCTCAAAAGTTTGCAGTCTAGATGTCAGCCAGGCTGTGGTCTCTGAAGACTACTTGGACTACTTCCAAGTTCATTCACTTGGATGTGTAGCAAAAGGCTTCAGCTCCTCACAATACAGTTCTCTGCATAAGACTACTCATAACATGATTTCCACAAGAACAAGTAAAATGTACATGCATAAGATAGAGGGGGAGAACCCAAGATGGAAGTCATAGTTGTTTTTTTACCTACTCTTAGAAGTGGTCACTTTTTCCATGGTCTATTTGTAAGAAGTGAACCAGTAAGTCCAGCCCACACTCAAGGAGAAGAGATTACACGAGGTCTAGAGTATCAGGAGGTAGTGATTATTCGGAGTAACCTCAGAAGCTGCCTACAAAAGACACCATTAAAAAATTAAAATAGAAAACACTGACAAGGAGAAAATATTTGCAATATACATAGCAAACAAAGTAACTGTAGCCAGGACGCATAAAGAATTCTAAGAAGGCAAAAAAAAAAAAAAAAAAAAGATAAGGCAAAAAAAAAAAAAAAAGGAAAAATAAGCAAATTTAACTAGAAGAGCCCAAATATATTGGTAAATATTTACCTGGAAAAGTGCCTGACCTTACAAAAATCAGAAACAATGTGAAATAAAACATGTTATTTCATATCTATTATATTAGCAAAAACTTAAAAGCCTATCAATACTTGGAAAGGATGTGGGGCCAAAAAGCGTCTTATATATTTAGGTAGGAGTATAAAATTACTTTGGAGAGCAAATTTGCAATTTCTAGTAGAGTTGACAACAGAAATACCCTATGGCCTTGGCAATTCTAACCAGATACATATCCTATAGAAACTCTTACAAACATGTCCCAGATAACAGTCTTCTCTAACAAGAAATGTTCACTGCAGCTTTGTTTGCTTTTACAAAATCCTAAGAACATCCTAAATATTCATCAAAAGGGCAATGGATAAATAAGTTATAGAAATGAACACTATATAACCAGTAAAATGAATGATTGAAATCTAAGTATACTACATACACAGATCACAAAACAACACTGAATCAAAAAGAAAACTGTAGAATATGTGAAGCATATCCATAGTCACCCAAATATTTCTAATAAACACAAAGCACAATCACTTATAGATGCATAAAAATAGTAAAAGTATAAAAACATGAGTTATAAGAATAAATTCATAACTTCATGATAGTTGACTGGGAAAAAACAAAAAGGCATTATTTTAATAATGCAACTGGAAAAAACTAAAAAAACAACGTTTGTTAATTCTAGATGGCATTGTAATTTTCTGTATTAAATTTATCACCCAGGGCAATTTATACGTTTAATGCAATCCCTATCAAAATACCATGGACCATCGAAAGATGAATGGATAAAGAAGATGTGGTTTATGTATACAATGGAATATTACTCAGCAATTAGAAACGACAAATACCCACCATTTGCTTCAACGTGGATGGAACTGGGGGGTATTATGCTGAGTGAAATAAGTCAATCGGAGAAGGACAAACAGTGTATGTTCTCATTCATTTGGGGAATATGAATAATAGTGAAAGGGAATATAAAGGAAGGGAAAAGAAATGTTGGGAAATATCAGGAAGGGAGACAGAACATAAAGACTCCTAACTCGGGGAAACGAACTAGGGGTGGTGGAAGGGGAGGAGGGCGGGTGTTGGAGGGGAATGGGTGACGGGCACTGAGGTGGACACTTGACGGGATGAGCACTGGGTGTTTTTCTGTATGTTGGTAAATTGAACACCAATAAAAGTTAATTAAAAAAAAAATAAAAACTAACCTAACCACAAAAAAAAAAAAATACCATGGACTTTCTTCAGAGATTTAGAACAAATTATTTTAAGATTTGTGTGAAATCAGAAAAGACCCCGAATAGCCAGGGGAATTTTAAAAAAGAAAACCATAGCTGGGGGCATCACAATGCCAGATTTCAGGTTGTACTACAAAGCTGTGGTCATCAAGACAGTGTGGTACTGGCACAAAAACAGACACATAGATCAGTGGAACAGAATAGAGAACCCAGAAGTGGACCCTGAAATGTACGGTCATCTAATATTCGATAAAGGAGGAAAGACTATCCATTGGAAGAAAGACAGTCTCTTCAATAAATGGTGCTGGGAAAATTGGACATCCACAAGCAGAAGAATGAAACTGGACCACTCTCTTTCACCATACACAAAGATAAACTCAAAATGGATAAGAGATCTAAATGTGAGACAAGATTCCATCAAAATCCTAGAGGAGAACACAGGCAACACCCTTTTTGAACTTGGCCACAGTAACTTCTTGCAAGATACATCCACAAAGGCAAAAGAAACAAAAGCAAAAATGAACTACTGGGACTTCATCAAGATAAGAAGCTTTTGCACAGCAAAGGATACAGTCAACAAAACTAAAAGACAACCTACAGAATGGGAGAAGATATTTGCAAATGACATATCAGATAAAGGGCTAGTTTCCAAAATCTATAAAGAACTTATTAAACTCAACACCAAAGAAACAAACAATCCAATCATGAAGTGGGCAAAAGACATGAAGAGAAAGCTCACAGAGGAAGACATAGACATGGCCAACATGCACATGAGAAAATGCTCTGCATCACTTGCCATCAGGGAAATACAAATCAAAACCACAATGAGATACCACCTCACGCCAGTGAGAATGGGGAAAATTAACAAGGCAGGAAACAACAAATGTTGGAGAGGATGCGGAGAAAAGGGAACCTTCTTACACTGTTGGTGGGAATGTGAACTGGTGCAGCCACTCTGGAAAACTGTGTGGAGGTTCCTCAAAGAGTTAAAAATAGACCTGCCCTACGACCCAGCAATTGCACTGTTGGGGATTTACCCCAAAGATTCAGATGCAATGAAACATCGGGACACCTGCACCCCGATGTTTCTATCAGCAATGGCCGCAATAGCCAAACTGTGGAAGGAGCCTCGGTGTCCATCGAAAGATGAATGGATAAAGAAGATGTGGTTTATGTATACAATGGAATATTACTCAGCAATTAGAAACGACAAATACCCACCATTTGCTTCAACGTGGATGGAACTGGAGGGTATTATGCTGAGTGAAGTAAGTTAATCGGAGAAGGACAAACCGTGTATGTTCTCATTCATTTGGGGAATATGAATAATAGTGAAAGGGAATATAAAGGAAGGGAAAAGAAATGTTGGGAAATATCAGGAAGGGAGACAGAACATAAAGACTCCTAACTCGGGGAAACGAACTAGGGGTGGTGGAAGGGGATGAGGGCGGATGTTGGAGGGGAATGGGTGACGGGCACTGAGGTGGACACTTGACGGGATGAGCACTGGGTGTTTTTCTGTATGTTGGTAAATTGAACACCAATAAAAGTTAATTTAAAAAAAAATTAAAAAAAAAATAAAAAAAAAATTTATCACACAGGATGATACTTGAGTACCTGTGCACCTCACAACCTAAATATGAGTAAAATATACTCCTCGTCCTAAAGGAACTTTCACCCTCATATCAGTGAGCCCTTATTACATAAAGAATCCCATTAAAACTGTGACTCTGGGGAGCCTGAGTGGTTCAGTCAGGTAAGTGTCTGACTTCAGTTCAGGTTATGATCCCCGTCTTGGGATGGAACCCCACATCAAAAAAAAAAAGTGAGTTTAAAGAATGATCACTTGTTCTCTTGCACCTGGGCTCAGTTGAAAAGCTACAGATTAAATCTGTACTTCTGAGGATAATCTACTGTGCTCCACAGTGATCTCAGGGGTAGCCTAGGCATGTCCTGCTCATGGTGATGGTAGAGATCATAGGAAAAACAGAAACCTATGAGGGCATCTTGAAGCCTGGGCTTGTAACTGCCATGTACTAATCCTATCAGATTTTGTTGGACAAAGCAAGTCTCATGACCAAGCCCAACTTCAAAGAGTGGGAAAGATGGACCAGCACTCTAATTCTTGTATCAATTGTTTCACTGCACTTTTACCTATTCCTTCTATTTTTTTTAAGATTTATTTATTTATTTATTCATTCATTCATTCATTCATTCATTCATTCAGAGAGAGAGAGAGGCAGAGACACAGGCAGAGGGAGAAGCAGGCTCCACACAAGGAGCCCGACATGGGACTCGATCCTGGGTCTCCAGGATCACACCCCGGGCTGCAGGCGGTGCTAAACCTCTGCGCCACCGGGGCTGCCCTATTTTTGGTTTTAAACTTCTTATTAACATATTTCTTCCTAAAGTAGAACAGAAAGGTCTTTCAGCATTAAAGTTTAGGCTTCTCAAAATCATAAAAAGATTTTTTGGATGTTAATAATGAATGTAGCTAAAAATAGAAATTTTTTCCTAATTAGATATTTCCAGAGGAAAATATATGAAAATAGCCATATTTCCTTTCATCTTATTCAGTTTTAAACGAAGCAAAATTAATTTTTGCTTCATTTAATGAAGCAAAATTAATTTTTTTAATTCCATTGTTTCTTTTAAATTACCATGCCAACATAAAATAGACACAGTAAGGAACAAATAAAGTCTTGACTTTGCTAGAAAACATTTAAGGCAAACCAATAAGAAAAGGTCTCAACAAAGAAAATAACACTATTACATTTGTTTGTATGGTTTGTCAGGTGGGAAGTTACTAATTTTTTGCCATTCTACAGATGAGGAGTTGAGATACAAAGAAATTAAAGGAAGCTTTCACTAGAATTAAATTTTTTAAAAAACCATGTAGAAACACCAGGCCATGGATCAGGATGTTTTGGCTTGTCTCCTAGGACTCTTTCTACAACATCAAGCTGTGACAATAGATCAATATGCACTTCTCCCCTCAGTCCAAAATGATAGTAAAAGATGACAGCTATCTGTCTGACCAGGTATGACTGAAGAGACAACAGTTCATTCCTCATGTCTTATTAGCCTCACCTCTCAAATTCATAGCTTCCCAAAAACCTTTGCTTAAGAAGAGTTATTTTCATCTTTATATAATTTTTTTTCTACTTAATTTTACCAAAAATTGACATTTCATTCACACCAGTCTCTAATTTTTATTTAATCATCTTACTTCCAAAAACATTCACAGTATCAACTGCTGGTTTTCTCCTGAGCCATGCTGTTTCTGTTTTCTGGGGACATCCCAGTGTTTCTTTAGTATAGTCTACAGTACTATTATTCTAATTACTCGGGAGAAAGAAAAACAAAAACACCAATTGTAGTCAACTAATGAAGTAGATCTTTTTTTTTTAATTTATTCATGAGAGACACACACAGAGAGAGAGACAGGCAGAAGGAGAGGCAGGCTCCATGCAAGGAGCCCAATGTGGAGCTCGATCCCAGGACTCCAGGATCACACCCTGGGCCAAAGGCAGACACTTAACCGCTGAGTCACCCAGGCATCCCTGAAGTAGATCATTTTTAAAAAACTTCTGGGGCACCTTGATGGCTCAGTGGTTGAGCATCTGGTCTTTGGCTCAGGGCATGATCTTAGGGCCCTGGGATCAAGTCCCACAGCAGGCTCCTCACAGGAAGCCTGCTTCTCTCTCTGCCTCTCTCTGTATCTCTCATGAATAAACAAAATCTTAAAAAACATAAACTTCTTCTAATTTTTCATCATAGTTGTAACTTCTAGTCCTGTGATGTCTAATTTTATGTGTCAACTTGACAGGACCACAGTATGCCCAGATATTTTGTTAAACATTCTATGTGTGTCTGTGAGGGTGTTTCTATATGAGTTAACATGTGAATTAGTAGACTAAGAAAAGCAGATTGCCCTCCGCAGTGTGAGTAGGCCTCATTTAATCCATTGAAGGCCTGAATAGAATAGTTCAGGCCTGCAGAATTGACTGGGACTTCTTCATAGGCTCTCTTAGACTACTCAGCTGCTATAATCATGTGATAACTCTAGAGTTGGCTCAGACACACACACACACACACACACACACACACACACACACATACACAGATATGGATAGAGATAGAGACAAATACACACATACATATGCCTAAACATATAGATTTCTCCTGTTGGTTCTGTTGATCTGTAGAACCCTGACTATGTAAGTACCAAAACAAAATCCTAAAAAATTCCATAGCTGACTTTTTGAATCAACCAATATTTTGGGCCACTAATTTACTAATATAAGAAGCTTAATGTTTGAATAAATGGCAGGGTGGCATAAGGCCAATTAAATAACAATTTGGTACCTAATAATATAGAACAATGGAATATTATAACTAGAAGGGAGTTTAGAGGTTATCTAAACTCAAACCCTTCACTCCAAACATAAGGGAAAAAAATTATAGAGGTTAAACGACTTCCCCTAGCCAAAGCTAGTTAAAGACAAAAGTAGAAATCAAACATAGGTCTCCAGATTGTCTCTATCCAATTTTCTCTCTACTGCATTTCATTGTTGTTTTTATAGTTGTGATTATAGTTTGACTTGAGGTCTCTGCAAATTCTCTATGGTCTCTCATTATAAACAAATGAACACTACTTGAAATATAATTTAACCATATATCCTACAAAACAGCAGCCAGCCAGCAGCACATACCTACTAATCACTGATACTGACTGAATTACATTCACAAGGCAAAAGCTTCCCAATATAAAATTATGGTGATTGCCAGTAAAGAACAGAATATATTTCACTGCCTCTACATTTACCTAACCTCAAAACATTTTTCCAAATATATAGTGGACAAAGTCCTTCTTGTTGAGACAATTTCACAGTGTATCACAAGAGAAAATAATTAAGATACTTGATCAACTCAATAATTCAAAGTAAGAAGCAAAGACCTGAGATGGGTGACTAAGAGTCATGTACACAAGACAAACTCCCTTAAAGAGAAAACATGCAGGGACACCTGGGTAGCTCAGCAGTAGAGCGTCTGCCTTTGGCTCAGGGTGTGATCCTGGAGTACTGGAGCCTGCTTCTACCTCTGCCAATGTCTCTGCCTTCTCTGTGTGTCTCTCATGAATAAATAAAATCTTTAAAAAAATAAAATAAAGACAAAACATGCAGAAATTTAAAAATATCAAGGAAACTCTTCATTCACTAGCCACCAAAGGAGATTTAAAGCTATGCATAGAAGGCATTTGGATCTGAGGATAGAAGCCAGATTATCTAACACCAAGTACATGATGTCCACCTTAAAATCCAGGTTCAAATATGATATAGTAGAAAATTATCTACCTAAAGTTTCCAGGACTTAAGCCATTCAAGATGATCAGATCTCCTGAGTTTAGATATCTACAATTTTAAAAGTATAATCCCTAATAACTTCTGGATGCACTGTCTTGAATTCCATTTCATTAAATGGTTTTAGAAACAAATGTACACACACATACATATACACTTATATTTACAAATAATAGTGCGTCATAGTCACTGGAATTATATCAGCAGTATACACCTGGAATTGTACTTCAATTATTGCCATTAGGAGTTGTCATTTAAAAATCCTTTTATTTATTATTTATTGTTTTTATTTTTTTGAATATTTTTATGGAGTTCAATGTGCCAACATATAGCATAACACCCAGTGCTCATCCCGTCAAGTGCCCCCTCAGTGCCCATCACCCAGTCACCCCCATAATAGATGTATCTTGCAAGAAGTTGCTATGGCCAAGTTCAAAAAGGGTGTTGCTGTGTTCTCCTCTAGGATTTTGATAGATCTTGTCTCACATTTAGATCTTTCATCCATTTTGAGTTTATCTTTGTGTATGGTATAGGAGAATGGTCTACTTTCATTCTTCTGCACGTGGCTGTCCAATTTTCCCAGCACCATTTACTGAAAAAACTGTCATTTCTGCAGTAAATAGTCTTTCCTGCTTTGACGAATATTAATTGACCATAGAGTTGAGGGCCCATTTCTGAGTTCTCTCTTCTGTTCCATTGATCTATGTGTCTGTTTTTGTGCCAGTACCACACTGTCTTGATGACTACAGCTTTGTAGTACAACCTGAAATCTGGCATTGTGATGAAAAAGAAAAGAAAAGAAAACCATTTTTCAATATTCCCTTGGCTATTCAGGGTCTTTTCTGATTCCACACAAATATTAAGATGATTTGTTCCAAATCTCTGAAGAAAGTCCATGGTATTTTGATAGGGATTGCAACGAATGTGTAAATTGCCCTGCGTAGCACTGACATTTTCACAATATTAATTCTTCCAATCCATGAGCATGGAATATTTTTCCGTCTCTTTGTGTCTTCCTCAATTTCTTTCAGAAGTGTTCTGTAGTTTTTAGGGTATAGATCCTTTACCTCTTAGGTTAGGTTTATTCCTAGCTATCTTATGCTTTGAGTGCAATTGTAAATGGGATTGACTCCCATTTTTCCCATTTTCCCAGTTTCTCTTTCTTCAGTCTCATTGTTAGTGTATAGAAATGCCACTGATTTCTAGACATTTATTTTGTATCCTGCCACACTGTCAAATTGCTGTAGAAGTTCTAGCAATCTTGGGGTGGAGTCTTTTGGGTTTTCTAAGTACAGTATCATGTCATTGGCAAAGAGGGAGAGTTTGACTTCTTCTTTGCTAACGTGAATGCCTTTTATTTCTTAATGTTGCCTGATTGCTGAGGCGAGGACTTCTAGTACTATGTTGAATAGCAGTGGTGAGAGTGGACATCCTGTCGTGTTCCTGATCATAGGGAAAAGGCTCTCAGTGTTTCCCCATCGAGAATGATATTTGCTGTGGGCTTTTCATAGATGGCTTTTAAGATGTTGAGGAATGTTCCCTCTATCCCTACACTCTGAAGAGTTTTGATCAGGAATGGATGCTGTATTTTGTCAAATGCTTTTTCTGCATCTATTGAGAGGATCATATCGTTCTTGGTTTTTCTCTTGCTGATATGATGAATCACATTGATTATTTTATGAATGTTGTACCAGCCTTGCGTCCTGGGGATAAATCCCACTTGGTCATTGTGAATAATCTTATTAATGTATTGTTGGATCCTATTGGCTAGTATCTTGTTGAGAATTTCTGCATTTCTGCATCTGTGTTCATCAGGGATACTGGTCTATAATTCTCCTTTTTGGTGGGGTCTTTGTCTGGTTTTGGAATTAAGGTGATGCTGGCCTCATAAAGGAGTTTGGAAGTATTCCGTCCCTTGCTATATTTCGGAGCAGCTTTAGAATAGGTATTGTTTCTTCTTTAAATGCTTGATAGAATTCTCCTGGGAAGCCATCTGGCCCAGGATTTTTTTATCTTTGGAGGTTTTTGATGACTGCTTCAATTTATTCCCTGCTTATTGAGCAGGTTTTGTTCAGGTTTTGTATTTCTTCTGTTCCAGTGTTGGTAGTTTGCGGCTTTCCAGAGATGTGTCCATTTCTTCTAGATTGCCTAATTTATTGGTATATAGTTGCTCATAATATGTTTTTAAAATCGTTTGTATTTCCTTGCTATTGGTTGTGATCTCTCCTTTTTCATTCATCATTTTATTAATTTGAGTCTTTTCTCTTTTGTTTTTAATAAGGCTGGCTAATGGTTTATCTATCTTATTAATCCATTGAAAGATGAATGGATAAAGAAGATGTGGTCTATATATACAATGGAATATTATTACTCACCCATTAGAAATGACAAATATCTAAATTTGCTTCAATGTGGATAGAACTGGAGAGTATTATCCTGAGTGGAGTCAGTCAATTGGAGAAAGACAAACATTAAATGGTATCATTCATTTGGGAAATATAAAAAATAGTGAAAGGGATTAAGGGGGAAAGGAGAGAAAATGAGTGGGAAATATGAGAGAGGGTGACAGAACATGAGAGACTCCTAACTCTGGGAAACAAACAAGGGGTAGTGGATGGGGAGGTGGGCAAATAATTATACAAATCATCTTAAGATTTGTGTGGAATCAGAAAAGACCCCAAATAGCCAGGGGAATACTGAAAAAGAAAACCCGAGCCAGAGGCATCACAAGGCCAGATTTCAAAGCCTTGATCATTAAGACAGTGTGGTACTAGCACAAAAACAGATACATAGATCAATGGAACAGAAGAGAGAACCCAGAAATGGGCCCTCAACTCTGGTCAACTAATATTCAACAAAGCAGGAAAGACCATCCACTGGAAAAAGGACAGTCTCTTCAATAACTGGTGTTGGGAAAATTGGACAGCCACGTGCAGAAGAATGAACGTAAACCATTCTCTTACACCATACACAAAGATAAACTCAAAATGGATGAAAGATCTAAATGTGAGACAAGAATCTATCAGAATCCTAGAGGAGAACACAGCAACACCCTTTTTGAACTTGGCCACAGCAACTTCTTGCAAGATACCTCTATGAAGGCAAGGGAAACAAAAGCAATCATGAACTATTGGGACTTCATCAAGATAAAAAGCTTCTACACAGCAAGAGAAACAGTCAACAAAACTAAAAGATAACCTACAGAATGGGAGAAGATATTTGCAAATGACGTATCAGATAAAGGGCTGGTATCCAAGATCTATAAAGAACTTATTAAACTCAACAGCAAAGAAACAATCAATCAATCATGAAATGGGCAGAAGACATGAACCGAAATTTCACCAAAGAAGACATACACATGGCTAACAAGCACATGAGAAAATGCTCCGCATCACCTGCCATCAGGGAAATAAAAATCCTTTTAGAACAATTCCTTTGTTTGTATATCTCTGAAGTCTAGTCTCAGTCAAAAGAGAAGAGAATCCCCACATAATTTCTCCACGGTCTTTATAAAATACTTTTCTTCTCCTGTAAATTTGCATTCATCATATGGTTTTTGTATAAAAACACTGACAATAAACAGTGCTCAAAGAGAAATGAACTTTTGTTGAAGAAGTAGAATTAATATTTCGTTCTTTCTCTCTCTCCTAACTCTGTCATGTTCCAATTCTCTCCTAGGAATGCCAGGAATGAAACAGAGTTCAGTTAGGTTTCTATGGCTTTTTCTTTTAGTAACTGAACCTAAAACTATCTGAATCATAGCAACCATAAATGAATTAAACTAAAAGAATTTGCTGGAGAAGTCAATTTTCTGACAGTTCTAAATATAAGTATTGCTGACCCCCCAAAAAAGCCTTCATATTGCATGGTCTTCAACTTGCATAGTCTAGAAGGGAACACAAGTATAAAATATTGGTAGAAAACAGTTGATCCAGGACCCCTGGGTGGCTCAGCGGTTGAGCGTCTGCCTTTGGCTCAGTTATGATCCCGGGGTCGGGGATCGAGTCCCGCATTGGGCTCCCTGTGAGGAGCCTGCTTCTCCCTCTGCCTGTGTCTCTGCCTCTCTCTGTGTATCTCTCATGAATAAATAAATAAAATCTTAAAAAAAAAAAAAGAAAGAAAACAGTTGATCCTATATAGTTTACAACATATTCTGAGCAAGTGACTGTGGCTGGGGAACATATTAAGCTCTGAGATCAATTACATCCAGGAGTGAAAAATGATCACAAAAAATATCTAAGTGGGATAATCCACTGATGCGCTATAGGAGAGCTATAGACAGTACTGACAGTAATGTACAGACAACTTGGTTCTCCAGTTTAATAATCCTTGTATTTAAAACCTAGCAGCAAAGAGAAACAAATATGTAGGGTACAACAAGAACCATTCCATAAAAATTATTCTAGCATTTTTTAAAAATCCATATTAAATGTCCTATACCCATGCTATTCAACATATTTCCGCCAACTTCAGAATAATCATTCACCAAATGCCCTTCATATCACATGTATTCGTCCCACTTAGACTGGCTAAGACCATCCTTTATGTGTATTAGTCAATCCTTCTTAAAAGCACATTGAGTTCTTTTATTTTTGTCTCATATTAAAATTCCTCAGGTTAGATTCTAGTTGGGATATATCAGTTAAATTGCTGTATTTATTTATTTTCACACTCAAAAATGATTTTACTTGCTACAGAGCAGAAGTATAATTTAAACATCTGCTGCTGAAACACCCATCTTTGATATAAGGCATGCCCACTGGCAAAGAAATACATATTCCCAAAAATAAATACATAATGCATACTCTAAACACATTTGTACCACACACTGAAAAATGAAAGGAACAGATTTCCTTTTGGATCACAGATAAACGTATCATTTCCCTGGAAAACAAGGCTCAGCCAATTTGTCAAAATTATTGGGCTCAAAGTAGGAAGTCTTTTTTTTTTCCAATCTACTGGATTTAAGATATTTGGACTTCATATAACAGAGGGGATTTAAATAGCTTTTGTGTGCATGTTGTCATTCTGAAAACAAGAACTATAAGCACCTGTTTTTAAATTGCTCCCCATATGCTCCCAAACCAGAGAGATCTAAACCAGGAGAGCTCAAAAAAATAAAATAAAATAAAATAAAATATAAACCAGGAGAGCTCAACTCGTGTCTTCTATCTCATTCATAAATTTCTAGGACTTCAACCAAAATTGAATGCAGTTTACATCTGTAATATCTACAATGAGTTATGTTTCATGTTCAACTCATACTCTCCTAAAATGTTAAAGTTACAAAAGCATTATGAAATTATAATACCAGGTAAATTCTGGTGGCTCTGTAATCTCCTCCCAGGTGTAATTTGTAAGTTAACAAAGCTAAGAGTACTTACTCTTTACCATGTTAGGGATAACCAGACCTAAGCTTTAAAGTCCACCACTTCATCTATAGCTCCGCTATTTATCTGTGAAAATCAGCAAGCAATAAAAATTCCTTTCTTAACACTTAATAAACAGCATGCATATATTCTCTTGATTTCTCATTTTTAAAAAGTGACATGAAAGCACATATAGAATAGTAAATTCTGTATTCCATTTAAAAGGACTCCTTCTGCACACTATACTGGAAAGTCTTTCTATCTTTCAAGAGGAAAGTGATTTCGCAGATGTGTCTGAATAAATAAAAGAAATTTTCAGTTGTCTGAAAAAAATTTCTCTCTAGTCAATGAACCAGAAAAAGCGATTGCCTGAAGAAACTTAGAGCTTTTTTAGTTTAGTTAACTACTCCACTGAGCTCCGGTCTAGAATCAAAATCTTAAGTGTCTTTTTCTTCCTGTCATATATTGTAGAGACAAAAATACTCCTAAAAGCACTCTATTTTTTTCTATGAAAGTACTAGAGCCATATGGGGTCCATATTTACATTTAAACACACACTTTTTATCTAAATGTTTATTGTCATTTTAACTTTTATGTTAATCCATAGGTTTATACATTTGCTTATTATTATTGGCTTATATGTTCAAATTTCGTATGGGTGTCACACGACATTTTTTATTTACTACAAATTAGAAACATCTAGTATACTCCACCACAATCAGTGTGTTTTTCACATGGACTTCTCCATCTCTGCTATCAAACAATCAAATCAGGTCAATAGGTATCACATCTTGAGAATCAGTGTCAGTCGTCCCATATTCCACTCTCCTACTTTTTTTTTTAATAATAAATTTATTTTTTATTGGTGTTCAATTTACCAACATACAGAATAACACCCAGTGCTCATGCCGTCAGGTGCTCCCCTCAGTGCCCGTCACCCATTCACCCCCACCCCCCACCCTCCTCCCCTTCCACCACCCCTAGTTCGTTTCCCAGAGTTAGGAGTCTTTATGTTCTGTCTCCCTTTCTGATATTTCCCACACATTTCTTCTCCCTTCTCTTATATTCCCTTTCACCATTATTTATATTCCCCAAATGAATGAGAACATACACTGTTTGTCCTTCTCCGATTGACTTACTTCACTCAGCATAATACCTTCCAGTTCCATCCACGCTGAAGCAAATGCTGGGTATTTGTCGTTTCTAATGGCTGAGGAATATTCCATTGTATACATAAACCACATCATCTTTATCCATTCATCTTTCGATGGGACACCGAGGCTCCTTCCACAGTTTGGCTATTGTGGACATTGCTGCTATAAACATTGGGGTGCAGGTGTCCCGGTGTTTCATTGCATCTGAATCTTTGGGGTATATCCCCAACAGTGCAATTGCTGGGTCGTAGGGCAGGTCTATTTTTAACTCTTTGAGGAACCTCCACACAGTTTTCCAGAGTGGCTGCACCAGTTCACATTCCCACCAACAGTGTAAGAGGGTTCCCTTTTCTCCGCATCCTCTCCAACATTTGTGGTTTCCTGCCTTGTTACTTGTCCCCATTCTCACTGGTGTGAGGTGGGATCTCATTGTGGTTTTGATTTGTATTTCCCTGATGGCAAGTGATGCAGAGCATTTTCTCATGTGCATGTTGGCCATGTCTATGTCTTCCTCTGTGAGCTTTCTCTTCATGTCTTTTGCCCACTTCGTGATTGGATTGTTTGTTTCTTTGGTGTTGAGTTTAATAAGTTCTTTATAGATCTTGAAAACTAGCCCTTTATCTGATACGTCATTTGCAAATATCTTCTCCCATTCTGTAGGTTGTCTTTTAGTTTTGTTGACTGTATCCTTTGCTGTGCAAAAGCTTCTTACTTTCTTGATGTGCATAGTTCTACTTCTATTTGGTTTCTCCCCAATTATACTGTGATACCTAATCTTTCATCCTGCTGTGTGGATCTTGGTCAGTGCCAAATAAGTAAAAGTTATCTTTTTATCTCTCTTCTCCTCACTCTGAGTGATTTTAAATTTTTTCAGCCTTTTTGTTGGCCCACCTCATTTTTGTTCCTCCATTTCCAATTTGAAGATACCTGGTTATTTTATATGATTTTAGATTATTCTGATGAGTAATAATTTTTTGTTCTTATAGACTTATTTTTAGCAAGTTCAAAAAGATAAAAAATTTTAGGGGTGCCTGGGTGGCTCAGTTGGTTAAGCATCTACCTTCAGATCAGGAATGTTCAAGTTGGTCCTGGGGTCCTGTATAGAGCCCACCTTGGGCTTCCTGCTCAGTGGGGAACCTTCTTCTCCCTCTTCCTCTGCTCTCCTCCCACTGCTCATGTTTCCTCTTTCTCTCTCTCTCCCAAATAAATGAAATCTTTTTTTAAAAAATAAATTTTATTAGGTTGAACAAGTCTCTATATACATGTGGTTTGTTCCATGCCTAAATTAGTTGGACTATAATTGCCTACATTTCTTATATAAACATATGGTAATGGTAAATAAAAATTTTTAGTTATTTTCCTAAAATAAACTGTCTTACATGAATCAGCCTAAAGGGCCTGAAAAAAAAAAAAGCACATCTAGTGTTACTCAGGACTTCAGAAAAAAAATTTAAGGGACAGATTTCTGGCTTCATGGAAGCTATTAACAAATTTCCTCAACTCTTATTAATAACTTCCCCCAAATGTGGCTCTCAGTCTGACATTCTATGAGACAATGCCCAGTTTAAATCTTAAACCCAAGGTTTATGACAATCTTCACGGCTATTTTTAAACACATGGACTTATTTAACTTCAATAATGTGGTAATTACTATCTAATGCATAAAGCAGCTAAATTATAACTATTTATATGATTTTTTCATCAATTTAGAATTTAAGACCCAATGATACTAGTTCATTTAATGTTTTTCTTAAGGCTTTTATTTCCATATTTTTTATTGCTACCTAAAAGCAAACATTTTATACCACCATTGTCTGTTTCCTTGACTTTAATCATTCTTTATTCTAAACCATATCCGTGAGATACAAAGTTACTCCAGCATTTTATACAAATTTACCCCAGGTATCAGGCTTTTCTATTCTTTATTCTGGTATATCCTGGTATACAGTCAATCTACTTTATTCCAGGGATCCAGCCACCTCCAAAGCAGTAAGTAGCTTTTCCAAAAATCAGCAACCAAACAAGCCCATCATATTATAGTCTAACTATGATCTGTTCTGATAGCATCTAGGCCATTTCAGGAAACCTGGACCCTTGTGAAGTATTGATCTGTCCCACCCACCCTCTGACACATATACAAACTCTCTTAAAGACTCTTGCCTTTAAATAAGCAACATGAGAATTCACTACCCTAAGGTAAGAGCAAACTTCACAAAAAGAATCCAGACAGGAATGAGCTATGAGTCTAACTGGGTTAAGATTAAAGCCTACAGCAGGCTCCAGAAATAGCCCAGGTTATGGGTTTGTGGCTATAGGAACACTTCAATAATTATCTTTTTCCATATATGAGATCTATGGCTTCCAAAGATGGCCGATCATTAGATCTGCCCAGGAAAATATTTTAAAATGCAGAAGCCTGGGCTTTACCTTCAGAGATCCCAATTTTCAGGTAGACCCAGAAATACCACCCTATACCACTATTTATCCTAATTAAAATAACTATCTTCATACCAGAATTAACTGGAAAGAAAAAATCCAATACCTTAGAATTGCCCTATAGTAGTATTATATTATCATGGCTTAAAACAACAATAAAAACAGCAAAAGAGATCTTGTACCCATACCTCTGTTGATAAACTGTTACACAGTTGCATGCGCTAGGTGTCAAGTTAGCCCTTCTAAGCGGAGGACAGTATAATATCAGTTGCTATTTAAATCCATGTCACCTGCTACTTTATAGATTATGCCATATAACTTAGGCAAAAATAAGAAAAGTGAAATTATTATTATTAAATTTACAGATCCTGAAGTTATTACTAACCTTTGAACTATTAAGTATGATATAATTACAGTTTAGTCTAGCCTTATGAACATTTGGCAAGAACAGAAAAGAACTAATAAATCATGTACATATGAAGTGAAAAATATTCTTACTACTATTCTACTGCTAATGGAGAGCAGAAAGATTCAAACAGGTTCTTTGGCAATAGATAGATCTTAAAAAGTAAAATCCTCTTCAAAATATCCCAAAGTTTACATTTTTAAAAAATGAGTTGTTCATTGAGCAACTATTCATTGTATGGACTTAAATTTGCCTATACTTGCATGTCAGAAGTCCTCAGTATTAGGATAAGAGTAAATTTTTATAAATTTTTATAACCATGTCAATACTGAAGTTCAAATAAACATTTTTATCTCCTTTGAAGATCTCCCTCAGTAGTTTTCTCAAGAGGCAGAAACTTGTTTCAGTGATAGAACTTATATGAATTTTGTAACTCATGTGGAACGACCTTCGGAGTCAATAAAAATTTAAACATTATTACTTTAAAATCACTCCTTAGAAATCTTATAGTCATAGAATTATAGAGATAAAATATATCTTTATATTTTCTGGTTACAATCTCATATTACAGTTGAAAAAGGAAAGCCTAAAGAAGATAACTTCCTTAATATTGCAAAGCTAGTTATACTTGCAAAACGAGGACAATTACCTAGAGCTAGCTACTAGACCCAGAAATAAACTGCAATCTTAACTGAAACTCTTTAAGATCTCATATATCTGCATTAAAAATATTTACTAGAGAAAACAATCCACATATTAAATGAAATTCAATTCAGATGAAAAAATACCTATCCACAAAAGGGAGCTCCTTAACACTCATCAAGTTAAATTCCTAAGGAGTTTAAGCTCTTTGTGGAGTTATTCTAATTCCTACATGAAATGGAACATAAGGTTGTTACTAACTCTGTGATTAATACCCCAAATGTAAACACTGTGACTCAACAAAATATTGTCAAATATATCCAAGACTATATAGGAATTTATATAAACTCTTCATTAAAACCTACCCGATAGTTCCCGGTGGAGACTAGAAGTTTCAAAAGGACAGAATTTTAAATGTGCAAAACAATGTCCAAATGTCCACCTCCAAAACCAAGATTTTTATTTTGGGTATAATAAGTAAGTACTTATTAAGTACTGCACAGCCTATATAGTCAAAGTTTGTTGAAATAACAGTTATACCTGATTTTGAAAAAGAAATAATAAAATAATGTAATTTTCCACAAATCTGAAGAATACTTAACAGTTCCCAATTTCATAAGGTACAAAATGGTTATCCTAGCATTTAAAGACTTTCCAAATTTAAGTCACTGGGAAGTGTTATACTCCAAAATAAATTTACAATTTATTTGAAACTAGAACATCAATTGTCATTGGTCAAAACTGGAGCCTGAAAATCTGGAGACCAAACCTGACTCTGAAGTGATACAACCGGGATACTACTCCACTCAAACAACCAATATCCTGTGACATTCTTTTATCCTACTTTTTCCTTATTCTTTCCACCACAGACATGTAAACACCATCACCACAACCACAACCACTACCACCACTACAAATGATACAGAATGAGTAAACTTATCTTTTGATAGGAACGTCTGACATTACACCTCTGGAATCAGTGGGATATTTCTACTGCAAATGGAAAATGAACGTTAACAGTATCACCCTTCAGATTACATGGCTGTGTTACTCCAGAAGGAAACTGTCATATATTTCATTATCCCGCAGCCCTTTGTGAAAATTCTATAAATTGAGCCATCAAATTAGCTAAACAAAAGACAATTATTCTAAACTTTGATATAGACCAAAGTAAGTTATTCCTTTCTTTTACATTTCTTTACTTTTTTTGTCTCTGATTTCTTACTATCTTCTCTATCTCCTCACTTCCTTTCACTCTCCCCTCTAGCCAGTCATATATCTTCTCTAGGAAGGAGCTCTAATCACACGTATAGAACCACATACACACATTGTCACCAATGTTCCAGAATGTCCCAAAACAACTTATGTATGATGAAAATAGGTCAGACTTGTAAAAAGATACTACAAAATGAAAATAGCACATTATGGCATTGAAGACTTCTAATAATTTATAAAATTAGTAAGATAAAGGAAATACTATAATACTATTTTTTTTAATTTTTATTTATTTATGATAGTCACACAGAGAGAGAGAGAGAGAGAGGCAGAGACATAGGCAGAGGGAGAAGCAGGCTCCATGCACCGGGAGCCCGATGTGGGATTCGATCCCGGGTCTCCAGGATCGCGCCCTGGGCCAAAGGCAGGCGCTAAACCGCTGCGCCACCCAGGGATCCCTATAATACTATTTTAATGTGCAAGTTCTGTTACAATTGGCTACTGGTTGATAGATTATGTTGAGCAGTCATGAGAAATGAGGGAGAATAAAGTTTGATAAGTACTAATTTTAAATAATTAAGTTTTAAGAAATCCTGGATAAAACACATAACATTAAAATTGTTAGCCTCTGCTCTCTCACTCTTCCACCTGTGCCTAAGTTCTATAGTCTGACATACCAAACTATGTATATTTTTAAATTTCATCTTTGCTATATGAATTAATAAAAAGTTATAGAGATTCTATCTAAAAGATATTTTTTGCTACACATCTAGACAAGGAAGAAAGCACATAAAAGCTAACAGAAACACTATAGGATGGTGTTTAAGAAAGTGAAGTCCAGAAACCAACTGCATATGGTGTTCATTAAAAACCAACGATTCTTTTTTTTTTTTAATTAATTTTTATTGGTGTTCAATTTACCAACATACAGAAAAACACCCAGTGCTCATCCCGTCAAGTGTCCACCTCAGTGCCTGTCACCCATTTCCCTCCAACACCCGCGCTCCTCCCCTTCCACCACCCTTAGTTCATTTCCCCGAGTTAGGAGTCTTTATGTTCTGTCTCCCTTCCTGATATTTCCCACACATTTCTTTTCCCTTCCTTTATATTCCCTTTCACTATTATTTATATTCCCCAAATGAATGAGAACATACCTGTTTGTCCTTCTCCGATTGACTTATTTCACTCAGCATAATACCCTCCAGTTCCATCCACGTAGAAGCAAATGGTGGGTATTTGTCGTTTCTAATTGCTGAGTAATATTCCATTGTATACATAAACCACATCTTCTTTATCCATTCATCTTTCGATGGACACCAAGGCTCCTTCCACAGTTTGGCTATTGCGGCCATTGCTGATAGAAACATCGGGGTGCAGGTGTCCCGATGTTTCATTGCATCTGAATCTTTGGGGTAAATCCCCAACAGTGCAATTGCTGGGTCGTAGGGCAGGTCTATTTTTAACTCTTTGAGGAACCTCCACACAGTTTTCCAGAGTGGCTGCACCAGTTCACATTCCCACCAACAGTGTAAGAGGGTTCCCTTTTCTCCGCATCCTCTCCAACATTTGTTGTTTCCTGCCTTGTTAATTTTCCCCATTCTCACTGGTGTGAGGTGGTATCTCATTGTGGTTTTGATTTGTATTTCCCTGATGGCAAGTGATGCAGAGCATTTTCTCATGTGCATGTTGGCCATGTCTATGTCTTCCTCTGTGAGATTTCTCTTCATGTCTTTTGCCCATTTCATGATTGGATTGTTTGCTTCTTTGGTGTTGAGTTTAATAAGTTCTTTATAGATTTTGGAAACTAGCCCTTTATCTGATATGTCATTTGCAAATATCTTCTCCCATTCTGTAGGTTGTCTTTTAGTTTTGAAAAACCAACGATTCTAAGTGCTACCTAAGACATACTGCAGAAGAATCTCTGTTAGAACCTGAGAATTAGCATTTTTAAAAGCTCATAACTGATTCTTAGGCACAATAGAGTCTGAAAAACACTAGTCTAAGAGGTATCACTAAATAGCTTGTCAAACTCAAAGTAATTTGTCCTCCATCTTCCTACATTAAAAATCAATATGACTTTCCTATTTTTCCCTCTGCAGTACTAAACAATTTAAAATTCATTCTTCTATCACATTCAGTTTACCTAAGTCACTGTTCCCAGTCATTATGTATTACATTTCAGTTTCCAAAATACATCATCCAAAAAAAATAAAAAATAAAATAAAATAAAATAAAATAAAATAAAATAAAATAAAATAAAATAAAATAAAATAAAAAAATAAAAAGGGCAGCCCGGGTGGCTCAGCGCTTTAGTGCTGCCTTCAGCCCAGGGCGTGATCCTGGAGACCCAGGATCGATTCCCACGTTGGGCTCTCCCTGCATGGAGCCTGCTTCTCCCTTTGCCTGAGGCTCTGCCTCTTTCTCTCTGTATTCTCATGAATAAATAAATAAAATCTTAAAAAAAATACATCATCCAAATTTGTTTTCTCAGATTCACTGATTTGCAAAGGTAGTGTAATCTGTCCTATGCCACACTATTTGTACACAAGTGTGCAGGCATAAGCCTTAAACCTGAATACTTCCTGCACTAGTATCTGAATGAGATTTGCTAACCCCTTTGAATATCAGTTGAAGAAAATACATGTAAAAATACAATAATTGTAAAATGAGAAATAAGTTTTGTAAAATTAGATTACCTCATTACAGCCTCTCAATTTTTTAATTATTTAATTATAGATGATTATTTTCATTTCATTATGTCCTAGAAATATAATCAATGATTTCAGAAAAGAACACTATATATATAAAGAGAAGTGAAAGTTAAAATTAAGGTGTAGTCATTAAATATTTAATGACAGTGACAGTGTGAAGAATATAGTATTCACGGATTAGACTACTCTTTGACAACCATTCTTTATTTCATATTAAACTTAAGCAATTGAAAAGATTCCCCTTCCAAATACAATGTAACATAGTAAAATAAGATGAAGGCATCATTTTTAAAATATCTTAAAATTTTCCTAAGTCACTTTTAATCAATAGCTCAGATTATTATTAAGGAAAAATGTTAATGATCTTACGTGTGTGTGTGGTGTGGTGTCTGTATATGTATGTAGGTATCCTTGTCTTGTTCCTGATACAAAGGAAAAGCTTTCAGCTTTCCACTGTTAAGTATGATCTTGGCTATGAACTTGTCATATATGGCCCTTACGATGTTGAGGTACATTACCTCTATAAACCCTAGTTGAGAGTTCTTATAAATGGATGTTGAGTTTTTGTCAAATACTTTTTCTGCTTCTATTGAGATGATCATATGATTTATATACTTCATTTTGTTAATGTGGTATATCACAGTGACTGATCTGCAGATGCTGAACCATCCTTGCATTCCTGGAATAAATCCCACTTGACCATGGTGACTGATCTTTTAAATATATTGTTGAATTTGGTAAGCTAATATTTGTTGAGGATTTCTACATCTATGTTCATCAGGGATATTTTTTTTAATTTTTATTTATTTATGATAGTCACACAGAGGGGGGCGGGCAGAAACATAGGCAGAGGGAGAAGCAGGCTCCATGCACTGGGAGCCCGACGTGGGATTCGATCCCAGGTCTCCAGGATCACGCCCTGGGCCAAAGGCAGGCGCTAAACCGCTGGGCCACCCAGGGATCCCTCATCAGGGATATTGACCTGTAATTTTCTTTTCTTGTGGCATCCTTGACTGCTTTGATATCAGGAAAATGCTGGCCTCGAAAACTGAGTTCAGAAGTGTTCCTCCTCTTCTATTTTTTAGAGGAATTTGAAAACAATTGTTATAATTCTTCTTTGAAAGTTTGGTAGAACTCACCAGTAAAGCCATCTGGTCCTGGACTTTTGTTTGTTGAAAGGTTTTTGATTACTGCTTCAATCTCCTCACCAGTAATCAATCAGTTCAAAATTTGTTTCATCGTGATTTCTAGGAATTTATCCATCTCCTCTAGGTTGTCTAAATTGTTGGCATGTCATGGTTCACAGTAATCTCTTATGACCCTTTGTATTTCTGTGGTATCAGTTGTAACATTGCCTCTTTTATTTCTGATTTTATTTATGAGTCTTCTCTCTTTAACTGGCGAGTTTAGCTAAAAGTTTGTCCATTTTGTTTATCCTTTCAAAGAACCTGCTCTTACTTTCATTGATCTTTCCTTTGGACTTTCCATAGACAGACACATTTCTAAAGTTCTGAATTAATATCTTCTAGATCTAGTAATCCATAGTTGAAATTATTAGAAATATTCTGGTGCTCAGAATATATGTATTATATAATAACAGGTATTTTTGGTCTTGGAAAGCTTTTTCTCTTATAGAAGGATGATTCATTTGTATTAGAAAAATATAGAGCATGAAATGATTTTTACTAATATAAATTCAAGCATAAAACAAACTAAACTGTATTATCTAGCATCTAATTATATTAGTCAACAAAAAAATTAGTTTATATCTCTGTCATATATATCTTATAGAGTAGCTGGTGATGAGCAACACAAAATTTTAACAATTCAAAGAAGTAATGCACAAATTATCTTCCTGTGTTATTCCAGGCATATTACTTTTACACATTTTAGAAATTTTTGGTAAGAGAATTCAGCAACAGAGTAAATATGATCATATAACATCACAAACAGTATTTCACAAGTGGTCTCAAACTTACTCCAGAATCTTGCAAACTCAGAAAATTACCTAATCTTGCACACACAGAAACAATTCTCCAATAACCTTAACCAGATCAGGAAAACCTCTAACCTAATCCAAGAAATTCCTTAAAAGAAAAAATTCACCAAACCGAAATAAACTAAAGGGTTATTTCTTTCACAGCCCAAATTTTCTAATAGGTCACAATAATTACATATTTGGAGGAAGATAGTTTATTCTGAGTAGAGAGGATAAGATATCTCCATAGAAAAATATGGAGGGGCTGGCTGTCAGCACAGACATTTCTAAACGGACTTATTAGGTAAAACTTTTATTTCCTTTTATTTTCTTGTTACACTCACAGCCACTTTGTCTTTTTAGTTGTTAATTGAAAAAAAAAATGGACGCAAGACAGAATTCTGGTCTTATATCTAGAAAGAAATCCAGCTGTCACATTCAAGCATAGAACTAGGCTAAGCTAGGCAGCCCAGGTGGCTCAGTGGTTTACAGCTGACTTCAGCCCAGGGTGTGATGTTGGGCTCCCTACATTGGGCCTGCTTCTCCCTCTGCCTGTGTGTGTCTCTCTCTGTCTCTCTCTCTCTCTCTCATGAATAAATAAATAAAATCTTAAAAAAAAAAAAAAAAGAACGAGGCTAAAAAAAAAAAGCTGAAGCTGAACCAAAACATGCCCTCAACCCCACCATACAATATTCAGCATGCAAACGTGGTTTCTTTAAACCAAATTACCTTAGCAATACACAATTAGTATTCACAAGTTCACAAACAGTATTCACCATACATTGATTCACTTTACAAATGTTTAACTATACCCACACCTGTAGAATATCTATTAAACATTGCTTATTAAAATTGCCATGCTCTTGGTGAAACCTATACCAAAGGATTAGATAAGTAACAGATAAAATAAATAAATGATTCCTTTTACTGGAGTTCAGCATAAATAAAACAATATTCTGCATTTTGCATGTGTCAATATAAACAATAGTAAGAAAAGATTTCTTCAAAAAGAAAAGAAAAGAAAAGAAAAGAAAATATTTCTTCTTATAGTAGCTTTGGGAGAGGGAAGTAGGTAGATGGTTGTGAGAGGGGTGGAATGGGGAATTCATATTTTTTAAAATCGTAAAATCAAACAGAAATAATGATTTCCAAAAATAGTTCCAAGGCTTTTTGGTTGATGATCTTGAGTTTTAAATGGAGTTTGTTTCTCAGAGCATTTTCAGAGCCACAGCCAAAATTCAGTGGAAAATACAGAGTTGCCATTTAACCCTTACCTCTACATACACACAAATCCTGCCCCCACTACCAAATCCCATTACCCAAAATTATAGTTTATATTAGGGCTAACCTGGGTTTTGCAAAGTCTATGGGTTTTCACAAATATATAATGGCAATCTATCCACCATTATAGTATCATACAGAATAGTTTAACCTCCCTAAAAATCTTCTGTGCTCTGTCTGTCCATCTCTCCCTATTCCCCAACATCTAGCAAAACCTAATCTTTTTGCTGTTCATAGTTCTGCCTTTTCCAGAATGTCATAAAGTTGGAATCATATGACGTACAGTCCTTTCAGACTAGCTTCTTTCACTTACTAATAAGCATTGAGGTCCTGCCACATCTCTTTTAGCTTGATGGTTCATTTCCTTTTAGTACTAATTAATACTCCATTCTCTAGATGTACCATAGTTTATTTACCCATTCACCTGCAAAAGACATCTTGATTGCTTCCAAGTTTTTGGCAATAATGAGTAAAGTTTTGATAAACATCTGCGTGCAGGTTTTGGTGTGTATACAAGTTTTCAAATGACTGGGTAAATACCAAGGAGTGTGACTACTGGACTGTATGGTAAGAAGATGTTTACTTTTACAAGAAACCATCAAACTGTTTTACCAAAGTAGCTATCCTATTTTGCACTCTCACCAGCAAAGAATGAGAACACCTATTGCTCCACATCCTAGCTAGCATATGGTGTGATGAGCGCCCCAGATTTCAGCCTTTATGATTGGTATCTCACTGCTGTTTTAATTTGCTTTTCCCGATGACATTTGATATGCAGCATCATTTCATATGCTTACATGTCATCTTTATGTCTTCTTTGCTAAGGTATTTGTTCAGAACTCTTGACCATTTTTTTTAATTTTTTTTTAATTTTATTTATTAATGATAGTCATACAGAGAGAAAGAGAGAGGCAGAGACACAGGCAGAGGGAGAAGCAGGCTCCATGCGCCGGGAGCTTGATGTGGGATTCGATCCCGGGTCTCCAGGATCGCGCCCTGGGCCAAAGGCAGGCGCCAAACCCCTGCGCCACCCAGGGATCCCTTGACCATTTTTTAATAGCACTGTCTGCATATATGTTCATGAGAGATGTTAGTCTGTTGTTTTCATGTAATTTTTTTTCTGGTTTTGGTATTAGGGTGATGCTGGCTTCATGGGATGAGTTAGAAAGCATTTTCTCTGCTTTTAAATTCTAAACATCTTCTTCTGAATATGTCCTCAGAATATCTATTTTCTGCAATATTTTAAGCAAAACTTTAAAAGATTTATTTCCAGCCATGATGAAATTTGTTATTTCATCTAGATTTACTCATCACCTGAAACAACCAAGAAACTGAAATATACATGAAATAATGGTTTTCAATAAACTGGAAATTAGGCCACAAAGGATAGTTTTCCCTGTGAGACAGAAAACAAAATGAGGTAGAGTGCTGCAATTGCTAGAACTTACTGCCCTAAGAGCTTCCAGTCAGAAGCACAAGAAAGAGAAACCTAGTGGTCTGAATATGTAGATCCCTTCAAAATTCATATGTTCGAAACCTAACAGAAAAGTATTAGAGGGCAGCCTGGGTGGCTCAGAGGGTTAGCACTGCTTTCATCACAGGGCGTAATCCTGGAGACCCGGGATCGAGTCCCATGTCAGGCTCCCTGCATGGAACCTGCTTCTCTCTCTGCCTATGTCTGTACTTCTCTCTGTGTGTGTCTCTTGTGAATAAATAAATAAAATCTTTAAAAAAAGAAAAAAGTATTAGAAGACAGGGTCTTTGGGAGGTGATTAGGTCAGGAAAGCAGAGCCCTCATGAATGAAATCAGTACCCTAATAAAAAAAGGCTCCAGGGAGGTAGCTCACCAGTTCCACCACTGAGATACAACTAAGATACAATGTAAAATCTACAGCTCAAAAAAGGGCTGTCGCCTAACCAAACTCACACCTTGATTTCAGAGTTCCAGCCTCCAGAACTGTGAGAAATAAATTTCTGTGGTATTTTGTTATAGCAGCCTGAATGGACTAAGATACAAGGAAAAGCCAAGAAGATTCCTGAGTTGAAATGATACAACTGGGAGACTGAGGAGACCAAGGTAGCTAGAGTTCACAAAATGGAGAAGAGAAGAAAGAGCTACACATAGAGTTCCAAATTTCTATAGAGGGTTCTCCTTATATAATTATATGAATACTGATAGACCATGCATGTGAAGAAACTACTAAGGCCAAGGAAAGACCTAACCAAAAGGATTGGAAGAAACAGTACCATCACTTACTCTAGGGCCAAATACAGAATACTGTATTATAACAGTGGTGTGTAAATCACTCCTGATTTTGGTGTAAAAGTTAAAAGACAAAAATTATAACTGCAAAAATTAATTAATGGATGCATAATATAAAAATAGGAATTTGTGACATCAATAACAAAGTGTGGATGGGGGAAGAGTTAAAGTGTAGATGTGACTGAAGTTAAGATGTTAACACTTCAAATAAACTATTACAAGTGTAAGATGCTTTATAGAGCCTCGTGGTAACCACAAAAGAATATTTACAGAAGATGCACAAGAGGAAAACAGAAAGGAATCAAAGAATATCACTACAATGAAACACAATGGAAGACAGCAATAAAGGAAAAGAAAAACAAAAGAATTACAAGAAAACAATTAACAAAATTACAATGCAAGTCCTTCCCCATCAAAAATTACCTTGAATTTAAATGAATTAAACTTCCCAATCAAAAGATAGAAAGTGACTGAATGGATATAATTTTATAGTAGGACTGCCTGCATATATATTCATGAGAAATGTTGGTTTGTTGTTTTCATGTACTTTTTTGTTTGGTTTTGGTATTAGGGTAATGCTGGCCTCACAGCATTTTCTCTGCTTCTAAACTCTAAACATTTTCTTCTGAACATGTCCTCTGAATATCTTTTGCAATATTTTAAGCAAAACTTTGGAAGACTTCTGTCTTCCAAGAAAGATATATTTTTTACATTTATATATTTTATATATATTATTTATATATATATTTATATTTTATGTATTTTACATATTTCGTATATTTATATTTTATATTTATATATTACATGTTTAACATATTATATATTTCTATATCATGCATATTTATATTTATATATATACATATATATGAAAGAAGCCTCAACTATATGCAACTATATGCAATTTATAGGATACTCACTTCAGATTTGAAGACACATATTGCCTGAGGTAATGGGATGGAAACAGTACACAAAAGAGAGCAGGGGTGGCTATTTCTGTATCAAACAAAAGAGACAAAATCATTATGGTCACAACAAAGGAGGATATTATCTTATGATAAAATGGTCAATTCATTAAGATGACATAACAATTGCAGATACATATGCACCCAATATCAAAGCACCTAAAATATTAAATATTAAACATTTTAAATATTAAAAATAAATATTTTTATTAAGTATTTTTATTTTATTAAAAATAAATATATAAATATTGTGACAATAGTATCTTGATCTGTGGCAATGGTATGGGTGTATTTGTATGTCCCACTTCATCAAATGATACACAATATGTGCATTGTTTTGTGAATATAATGATACTTCAATAAGGCTGCTTTTAAAAAAAGAAATGAAAACAAAGAAACAACAGAAAAAGAGACAAATCAGGATGCCTGGGTGGCTCAGTGGTTGAGCTTCTCCCTTCAGCTCAGGGCATGATCCCAGAGTCCTGGGATGGAGTCCCACATTGGGCTCCCCACGAGGACCCTACTTCTCTCTCTGCCTGTGTCTCTACCTCTCTCTCTTGTCTCTCATGAATAAATAAATAAACTCTTAAAAAAAAAAGAAACAAATAAAAAAACAGCACTTACCTGTAGGGAACAAACTGATGGTTACCAGAGGGGAGATGAATGGGGGAATGGGTGAAATAAGTGAAGGGAATTAAGAATACATTTTTCATGATGATCACTGAGTATGTACAGAACTGCTCAATCACTGCATTGTACAATTGAAACTAATATAACATTGTATGTTAACTATACCAGAATTAAAAAATTTTAATTAAAAATTAAAACATAAATTAAATGTCAAAAAAATAAATATATCCAGCACTCAATAAAGTAAAAATTCTCAATGGTTGATATCCAATAAAAAAACTAACAGACATGCCAAAATGCAAGACAATACAACCCATAATAAGAGGAAAAAAACAATCAACTGAAACCAAACCACTACTAACAGAGATACTCGAATTAGCCAGAAAATAACATTAGAATAGTTTCAGCATCAGTCCATGTGTTCAAAAAGTTCACTGGAGAGGTCCTGGGTGGCTCAATCAGTTAATAAGCCTCTGCCTTTGGCTCAGGTCATGATCCCAGCATCCTGCGTCAGGCTCCCTCCTCAGTGGGGAGTCTGCTTCTCCCTCTGCCTCTCTCTTTGCCCCTCTCTTCCCACTCATGTTCTGTCTCTCCCTCTGCCTCAAATTAAAAAAAATTTTTTTAATATTTTAATATTTTAGAAAATATGGACAGTAATAGGGAGAGGGGAACTGCACTGGAGTTAATGACAAGTGAGTAAAAATGAAGACTATTATGCTCTGCATTCTCTAAGGTACTTATGCTGAAAACCATGGGAAGTGACTTCCAAGTTTTAATAGGAAGGGTGGCATAGTCAATAAGATTTGCATTTTGAAAAGTTGGTATAGGGATCCCTGGGTGGCGCAGCGGTTTGGCGCCTGCCTTTGGCCCAGGGCGCGATCCTGGAGACCCGGGATCGAATCCCACATCGGGCTCCCGGTGCATGGAGCCTGCTTCTCCCTCTGCCTGTGTCTCTGCCTCTCTCTCTCTCTCTCTCTGTGACTATCATAAATAAATAAAGATTTTTAAAAAATGTTTAAAAAAAAAAAGAAAAGTTGGTATAAGCCAAGCATGGGGGTACCAGAACCAGACAGAAGCTGCTATAAATGGTCATAACTGACCCAAACAGCTAAGGCAGGACAACAGAGTGATAGAAGAAGGGTCAAGTGATGTTTCAGGACAGATCCTGGTTGATATTTAGGAGCTAAAATCAGTAAGCATGGATTATTTGTGGATTATAGGAGATAAACAAGGAATCAAGGAAGACATCTAGATGCCATGTATGTACTACTCAGAAATAGAGGGATAAACAGCACACCTTCTGCTTGTCTTCTAGGCTGAAGTTTCCTCCATTCTGTTTTCCTAATTGTTACTCCTCCATCTGCTTTCTACCCTCCAGATATGTGTTAAAATTATTTATTTATTCAAGAAACACCTTTCCACTCTTCTCACTATGTGTTTATTTCATCATCATTACCCAATTTTCATCTTAACATTTGCATGGTAGGGATATGTGTTCAAATAAATGGACTTCATCTGCCATCTTGAACAGCAGGTAGTCAGTGAAAATTAAAATGTGCCTAATCCAGGACTGAGCCCTGGTGAAGCACATTTATTTGATGATGGAAAAAATATGTCTATTGCTTGGCAGGTATTTCAGGATGTATTTTGTTCTTGGTTTTAAATTCAGTAATATAATCATTATGAATATTATTGGTCAGGTTAAGTATGAACTTCTAGAAGTGGAATATTTCATCCACATTTATTTTATACCATTTATTTTTGTTTTACTTATTTAAGTAAGAACAGCAGCCTGCTCGTTTCTACTTCAGTCTAATATCAATGTCCACTTTAAAGTACATCTCCTTTCCTCAGAACAAAGCCTTTGCTGAGCCCAGGGATCATAGCTAGTGACCACTGGAATGGAAAGGGCAAGAGAAGCAGCCAAAGGAACTAGAAACAGCTGGAACACATTGAAGAAAGATATAGAAATAAAGGCATGAAGAATAAAAGAATATGACTAATGCTTAATATCCAATGTCACAAAATATGTTGGAAGTCCTGAGTTGTCTTTTCCTGAGTAATAGCCTTAAAAATCTATGTCCACTGTCTACTTTAAATCTTTTCCAGAATGAGGAGGTGTCATGCCTACATATGAACTACATCAAAACAGAATAGCTGTCATCAGCAAAGACTTAAGTCTTACTGTGCGAAGGACAAATGAAGGTTTCCTTTGACAATAAAATGGCTTTGACTTGATATTTTGTTGATTCAGTGTTTTGACTTTTGACATCCAGTTTGAGAACTCTAGTGCAGACCAGTTGGAAACCATAATACCTTCTCCCAGATCCATGAGTTCAGAAATTCTTGAAGGTCAACTGCTCTTCAAATTCCCCACTATTTTATGAAATTGCCTCTCCAATTTCTTGGTACCTCCAACAACAACAGAACTGTATTGGCCAAGATAGAGTAACTTCCTGTCAGATACCACCAAATGAAAATAATGGTACCACTAATATTCACATAGGAAAATATGAATTTTGCCTTCACGGATAGTATTACTGTTCCAAGTACATCAGAAACCACGTCCTGTTCCTAATACTTACTACCAACCACCCTGAGTATCTGCTGGCATCACAAGGCTTCCAACAATACTAGCAGAACACAACATGTCAGGTTAGACAAGAAGATAACGTTTTTCTACCAGATTTTCAGAGCCCCCACTTTAATGAGAAAAGAAAGGATACTACAAGGTCCTAATATAACTTTGACTTAATTCAGCAATTCCTGAAGCAGAAAAAGGACTTCTGTGAAAACGGTGGGAGTTTTGAACTATTATTTTGACCAAAAGGAAAATTGTACCTGCTGAATTTGTTACCACTCGCCAGTCATTAAACCAAAATGTCTCATATTCATCCATGAAAAAAGAATATACTTCTCACAACCAAAATAACAGTAGAGAAGACAAATCCATATGCCAGTGTGTGGCCTCTGTGAGAGGAATGTTGAGATTCTAAGGCTGTTTACTAAGACCTGTCTGTTAGCAAAGCCAACACCATCCCAACAGGTATAATCAGTGATAAGGATGTCTGTCCATGACTTTCTAACTAATTGTTTTAACTTATATTCATTATAAAGATTCCAGAGTCTTTTTTTTCTTTTTTTTTTTTGTTATATATATTTTTTATTAGAGTTTCATTGCCAACATATAGTATAACACTCAGTGCTCATCTCATCAAGGGACCCCCCTCAGTGCCCATCACCAGTCACCATCCAGAGTCTTTTTCTAAAAGAAAAAATATGATTTCTCTATTTCTCTGGTGTTTAGGAATAAATGACAGATTCTAATGCTTAGTGAGTATCTACTGTGTTCCCCAAAACTATGCATACTGTGTCGTATGTTATTTCATTCAAATATTGGGCAATCCTATGAGGTAAATGGTATTTATTCCCATTTAACAAAGGTGCAAAACTATGCTCAGACAGGTTTGATAACTTACCAAGTCCAACAGCCAACAAATGGCAGAGCTGGGATTTGAACTCAGGTTGACTAATTATCTATACAATGTCACATTGCCTCCTCTGGGCTAGAATACACACCGTTCTTTTATTTTCTAGTTGTTTTCCCCTGATCTCACTTATAGATCCTTGTATGTTTCCTAATTATTCTTACCTAATTTCCCACTATTTCATAAATTTGTTGGTTCCAATGTTTATTGTCCATATCACCCACCAGACTGTAACCTATTTGATTGCCTAAACCATGTCTGTCTTTTTCATCTTTGTATCCAAAGTACCTGGCACAGAGCAGTCAGTACTCCATATTTGCTGAAGTTAAAGACTAAGTAGATATGCCCCTTGGTAAAACTACCAATCTAGCCACACTGGTCTACTTACACCTTCTTTAATTGTGCCATGCTCATTTTCCCTCTCCAGTTTGGCTCCTACCACTCTCTATTCTTGGGGGGGATACCTCAAGTCTTCTCTCCCCATCCAACCTTTACTGAGCTATCACACATAGCACAAGGCCTCTCTCACTCAAAAAATCATTCCTATCCATGGTGAAATGCTGACTCTCCTGTCTCTGGATTCATAGAACTTATTTTTTATTCCATTCATCTAATGCTGCTTTGTGAACTCATCTTTTGGTGTATAATATATCTTCTGAAGGAGTGGGGTTTTTTTCACCTCTAAGTTACAAGATACATATATAAAAGTACTCTGCTACAATTCTTTATCTCATCCCCCCAAAAATAGCATTTTTTATGTAGAAAAAAATCCTTAAATATATGTTGAACGAATAAATCAATGAACACTTACAAAGTAGGAAAAGGCTCTGATAGAAAACTTTTAAGTGAACTGTAAATATATCTGTGGTAAAATAGGCTATGGGTATGTGATCAAGTCAGAGCACTTTAATACCAGAGAGACTGGCTATTTAATTTCAGCCTTTCCTTTTACAAAGAGGAAGTAGAAATATATGAAAAGAAAGTATACTGAATGAGAACAAGTTGTACCTTCATTCCTTTCTCATGGTGGAGTTTACACTCTTCCCACAGACCCCATGCTCCTTGCAAGAGAAGAATGCTGCCAATGGATAGAAGACACTCCCTAAGTTCATTCTCTCTTCCTCTTTCCCCTCAAGCTTTCCATGTCTGGCTACAAGTAAAGATATAGACCAGAAGCAAAAAGAAATTACCAATGGGATTTCCAGACCACTCTAGCTGTTACTGCACAAAAGACACACAAATAAATCATTATTTCATCATTTTCATCTGCCTGCAGACAAAACTCAACATCTCTAACCTGTCTTAATTTAGGTTGCCAATAAACAAAAAATGAGCTAAAAATTGGACCTCAAAAAAAGAAACATGTGTTATTTCAAACCAAATGACGCTTGAAAGGTTTAGTGTAAGTATCTATTTGTACAATTGTCTATGGCTGAATATTCCATAAAGTAATAAACAGCCACTGAAATAGTTCTATATTCAGAGATGTCTGCTTCAGCGGTCTGTGATTTAGCCCCTTAGGTAAGTTCAGGTTTGCCATGGTTTAGAAAGATCAGGTCCTTAGGCTCCTGTAGCAGCTGAAGTCTTTCCATGGTCCCAGCAGCTAGAGAGGAACTGGTCTTCCAGTACCCAGGTCTATCGATGCAGCTGGGTTTGTGTTGCTGACTTACACTAAGAAAACAGAGTGAGGGGCCCCAAGACTCACAGACATAATATAAATTTTTAAAAATCATAATACATTCATGATTCCAACTGTCTACACATTCTCAGTTAGGTTGCACCTATGTTATATTACTCAGCATGTGGTTTCAATTGTAACAACAATGCACATTTGTTCAAGAGTATACTTGCTGTTAACTTGACTTCTCACTGTGTTTAAATATGCCATGGCCTGTGACTCCCTTTTAGGGGTCAAGTGTCTGGCATGTGCCTGCTATGTTATGGTCGGTATAATCTTATAGATTATCCAAGCTGCAGAACCAGAATCTTTGATGTCAAAAGGCCTCTGTATATGTAATAGGAATATAACATACATATATTGAACAAAAAGAAAGACATAAAGTGGAAAGAAAAGACAACCTACTGGCATGAAACAGCCATTCCATTGCTGTTTCTAGACTGACAAATAGTCAGCAGCAGCACTCTTAAGGCTTTGCTCCCTCTTCAAAATATAAAAGCCAAACTGACCACCTTTAACTCTTGTTCATTTGAAGACCTCTTTCCTTAACACTAAAGGATTATATTACACTTGAATTTCACAGCAGAATTTGATACCACTTGGTATTTATCAAAACATTTATGTTCACAGCTTTCAGTATTTCAATGTCCATGATTTATGGTTCCCTGACCTCCACACTTTGAGCTAAAGCCTCTTTAAGGAGACATAAAAAGTTAAAAGGAATTCACTGAACCTACCCCAAAGAGCATCCCTCTATTTTCAGCATTAAGTATTTTTATGCTGTAACACAGCACTGTGATATGATTTCCCTAAATATCAAGGCCCTAGAAATCATATCAGAATTTTTGTTCTTCTTCAGAAAAAAAAAATTAATGATAGTTTCTGGTATTTCAAGAAATCATTTACTGGAATATGTTTCCCTTCCACTATATCTTGTTCTTTTTTTTTTTTTGTATATTTTTTTATTGGAGTCGATTTGCCAACATATTATATAACACCCAGTGCTCATCTCATCAAGTGCCCCCCCTTAGTGCACATCACCCCATCCCCCCACCAGCCTCCACTTCCACTACCCCTTGTTCGTTTCCCAGAGTTAGGAGTCTCTCATGTTCTGTCACCCTCTCTGATATTCCCCACTCATTTTCTCTACTTTCCCCTTTAATCCCTTTCACTATCTTTATATTCCCCCAAAGAATGAAATATCAGAAAAGGAGACAGAACATGAGAGACCTCTAACTCTGGGAAACGAACTAGGGGTGGTGGAAGGGGAGGAGGGCGGGGGATTGGGGGTGACTGGGTGGCGGGCACTTAGGGGGGCACTTGACGGGATGAGCACTGGGTGTTATTCTGTATATGGTGGCAAATTGAACATCAATAAAAAATAAATTTATTATTAAAAAATAAAAATAAAAGCAAAAAAAAAGAATGAAACCATATAATGTTTGTCCTTCTCCGATTGACTTACTTCACTCAGCATAATACCCTCCAGTTCTATCCACATCAAAGCAAATGGTGGGTATTCGTTGTTTCTAATGGCTGAGTAATATTCCATTGTATACACATACCACATCTTCTTTATCCATTCATCTTTCGATGGACACCGAGACTCCTTCCACAGTTTGGCTATTGTGGACATTGCTGCTAGAAACATCAGGGTGCAGGCGTCTCGGTTTTTCACTGCATCTGTATCTTTGGGGTAAATCCCTAGTAGTGCAATGACTGGGTGTAGGGTAGCTCTATTTTTAACTCTTTGAGGAACCTCCACAGTTTTCCAGAGTGACTGCACCAGTTCACATTCCCACCAACAATGCAGGAGGGTTCCCCTTTCTCCACATCCTCTCCAACATTTGTGGTTTCCTGCCTTGTTCATTTTCACCATTCTTACTGGTGTGAGGTAGTATCTCATTGTGGTTTTGACTTGTATTTCCCTGATGGCATGTGATGCGGAGCATTTTCTCATGTCCTTGTTGGCCATGTGTATGTCTTCCTCTGTGAAATTTCGGTTCATGTCTTCTCCCCATTTCATGATTGGATTGTTTGTTTCTTTGCTGTTGAGTTTAATAAGTTCTTTATAGATCTTGGATACTAGCCCTTTATCTGATACATCATTTGCAAGTATCTTCTCTCATTCTGTAGGTTGTCTTTTAGTTTTGTTGACTGTTTCTTTTGCTGTGCAAAAGCTTCTTATCTTGATGAAGTCCCAATAGTTCATGTTTGCTTTTGTTTCCCTTGCCTTCCTTCATAGAGGTATCTTGCAAGAAGTTGCTGTGGCCAAGTGCAGAAAGGGTGTTGCCTGTGTGTTCTCCTCTAGGATTTTGATGGAAACTTGTCTCACATTTAGATCTTTCATCCATTTTGAGTTTATCTTTGTGTATGGTGTAAGAGAATGGTCTAGTTTCATTCTTCTGCACATGGTGTGTCTTGTTCTTCTCCATCTTTACTTCCACTGTGTATAAAGGTAAAAGCAGTGAAGCTAAGAGTGCTATCTTCAAATCAAAAGATCTGAATATAGATTTCAGCTCTATAACTCACCAGCCATAAGAGCTAATTCAACTCATTAAAACCTTCTATGGTTTGGCTTCCTCAAATATTAAATAAAACTAGTAACTCCTCCTCATGGGGTGAGTCTGAAGATGAAATTAGGGAATGGAATAGTAAACACATAAATGTGTTTGTTAAACCATGGACCAAAGATTCAAAAAATCCAAAGTTTGAGATAATTAGTTTTTTGTGGCTACCAAATGAAAGAAAAAAAAAAGCAACAATATAAAAAATTCTGAGAAAGAAGAAAGTTTGGGAATACTAACCACTAACACTAACCACAACCAACATTTATATTTAGAGATGTCCCTATTTTGTACCATAAGAAGTATGCTTTCTCAGCCTCCCTCTCTCCAAGGCACGAGAGCCATGCTACAGCCAACTATGCTGCCATACCGTGTGTCCATCCCTTAAGCTTCACGGCAGCGAAAGAGGCAGTTTTCCAACTGGTTGCCAACTGGCCAATGACCTCTTTTGAAATTTAATCCCGGGCAGCCCTGGTGGCTCAGGGGTTTAGCGCGGCCTTCAGCCCAGAGTGTGATTCTGGAGCCCCGGGATCAAATCCCACATTGGGCTCCCTGCGTGGAGCCTGCTTCTCTCTCTGCCTGTGTCTCTGTCTCTCTCTCTCTGTGTGTCTCTCATGAATAATAAATAAAATCTTAAAAAAAAAATTTAATCCCAAATCAAAATTTGTCCAATGAGAACTTCAGATAACAAAGGATACATTAAATGTTCATTCCCAACACTTGCTTACTCCTCCCAAATGTTCTCAGTCCCCAAATGACATTCTCTCTTCATGATACACTTCTTCAAGTTATTCATTTGAGTGTAACAACACAGCAAATCTAACCTAGAGGAATATGAACCTAAATCCTATTTACTCTTTCTTTTTATACCACCAAGCTAATTCATCAAAAAATCTAGATTTGTTTAGGACAGAGTTTCCTCTGAGTTTCCACCAATTAAATTCTATTTACATTTTGTAATTTAATTAGTACCTGGACACTGAGCAGATCACCCTCTCTCAAAAGATAAAAGGATGTTGGCATTTATCTTTGTGTTCTCAGGGACTATGACCCTGATGAAGGTCACATTTTGCAGGAAAAATAAGCAGTTAGGACCTGCAGGATGATAGGAAAGGAAGAGAGTCCTGAGTTTAGTTCACCCTATGACACATTGAGAAAACAGCCACATCAGCGCAACTAACTCAGAAAATGACTTGAAGACTGACAGAAAAGTTTTCCACAGTTACTATAGAGAAGAGGCCTCCTTGTAAAGGGTAGGAGGGGCAGAGACACAGTTGGGAACCTTTAAACCAGCAATGAAACTAACTACAGATGGGAGGGATGCCACAAGTACCAAGAAGCAAGAGGAGCAGATCCTATACCAGGCACCCAGTCACAGGGGATCTGCACTGGAAAAATGAGTCCCCACAAACATCCAACTTTGAAAAACAGTAGGGCTTAATTTCACAGGTGTTTACAATCAGTGGGGTTTAATTCTGGGTATTTTAAAAATCAGTGGGTTTAGCTCCCTGAGAGCCAGTAAGTGATAAAGAACTGAGTCCCCACTCTTAAAGAGCCATCAAAACAAATAACCCTGTAGAGACACAGCATAGAAGCGGCACTTTAAAAAGCACCTGGTTAAAAAAAAGAAAGAAGAAAGAGAAAGAAAGAAAAGAAAGAAAGAAAAGAAAAGAAAGAAAGAAAGAAAGAAAGAAAGAAAGAAAGAAAGAAAGAAAGAAAGAAAAGAAAGAAAGAAAGGAAAGAAAGGAAAGAAAGGAAAGAAAGAAAGAAAGAAAGAAAGAAAGAAAGAAAGAAAGAAAAGCACCTGGGGAATAAGTGAAGGAGATTTATTTACTAATTTCAGCACTCATGCTGGAGAGGCAGGACAAAAGGATTGGTAGGTGCCATTTCTCTCCCAACCTCCATCCAAGCCAGACACTTGTAGGAAAAAGCACACTCTCCACCTATCCTGTTAATTTTATTCATCCAAGCCACCCCTTACTTTGTTCTTCTGCAAATCCACCCCATCCAACCCACCCCACTCAGCTGGCATCCTTCCAAAGTGGCTCCTACCATGCAAAAAAAAAAAAAAAAAAAACCAGTACTACTCCAAAGTGATTCTTGCCCTGTGGAGAGATAAGGATAACCATACACACCAGTTTGTCCACAGTCCCAGCAACCAAACCTTATAGCTGCCGGCACAGAGAGTGCCATGCCAATCAGGGCAACTGTATCCGAGCAGATGGACTGGAGACAGGCATCTGTTCTGAATGCTGGGCACACACCAATGAAAGCCTCTCATGAAACTAGGCAGAGAGAGTGCCTTGCAGGTCAGTGTACTACAGCACCAAAAGGAGGACTAGAGGCAGACATCTAGCCTGATTGCAGGCATTGCCTACCTAATAGAACCTCTCAGAGGAAAAAGCAGGGAGAACAGGGAAAATGCCTCACAACAGCCACTGACAGGTGGGCTGAGGGCAACATCTTGTCTGACTGCTGATACCATCCAACTGCAAGCCCACAGTGGCCTTTGATTGGCCTTTTAACAGCACAGGGACCAAATCCTACCCAGTGCATGCATGACAGTCAAGGTGGGCCACTGCAACTGACTAGGCTGAAGGTAAACATGGCTCAAACACAATAGTAGGGCACCATGACACACACAGGAGACACTCCTGAAGCTGCTTGTTCTGGTGAACAGAGAACATTATGCTACAGGACACCACACAACCAGTTTTCATAAGAGCACTACTTTCAGGACCAGAAGACCCAGCTAATTTTCCTAATACATATAAACAAACAGAGAGTTAGACAAAAGGAAGAGACAAAGGAATATGTCCCAAATAAAAGAACAAGACAAAACAACAGCAAAAGAGCTAAATGAAACAAAAAAAATAAGCAATATGCCTAATAAAGAATTCAAAGTAATGGTCATAAAGACATCAGAATTTTTAAAAAAGTGTAGAGGATTTCAGTGAGACTTTCAACAAAGAGAAAATATAACAGCGATGAAGAACTCAATAACTAAAATTTTAAGACACATTAAAATCACTAGAGGAGGCAGAAGAACAAATATGGAAGACATGTTATTGTTAAAAAATAATAATAATAATAAATAATAATAAAACAAGAATAAGTTAAGTGAACTCAGCACTATCACCAAGTATAATACAACTCACATAATCGGAATCCCAGAAGGTGAAGAGAGAGAAGGTGGCAGATAATTTATTTGAAGGAATAAAAGCTGAAAATTCCCTAATGTGGAAAAGAAAACAGTCATCCAGATTCAGGAAGCAGAGAGAGCCTCCATAAAAATTAGCCCAAGGAGGTCCACACCAAGACATATAATAATCAAAATGGGAAAAAGTAGTGATAAAGAGAGAATTTTTAAAGCAGAATGAGAAAACAGTCACATACATGGGAAATCCTATAAGGCTATCACCTAATTTTTCCGCAGAAATACTGTAGGCCAGAAAGGAGTAACATGATATATTCAACGTACTGAAAGGAAAAATCCTACAACCAAAAATACCCAGAAATGGTATCATTCAGAATAGAAGGAGAGGGGCACCTGGGTGGCTCAGTGGTTGAGCATCTGCCTTCAGCTCAGGTTGTAATCTCTCTGCCTATGTCTCTCCCTCTCTCTCTGCATCTCTCATGAATAAATAAAATCTTAAAAAAAAAAAAGAATAGAAGGAAAGAGTTTCCCAGACAAATAAAAGTTACAGGAGATCATCACCACTAAACCAGCTTTACAAGAAACATTAAAGGGTAGAAAGAAAAGGCCATAATTGGGAATAAGAAAATTATGAAAGGAAAAAATCTCACAGGCAAATGCAAACATAATAATAAAAGTAACACATTAATCACTTATAAAACCAGTATAGAGGTTAAAGCACAAAAGTACTAAAATGAATTATATTGATAAAAATCACTCAAGGGAGTCACAAAATAAAAGGATGTGATATTACATCATATACATAAAATGTGGGCAAGGAAGGAGTAAAAATTTAGGGCTTTTAGAACGGGTTCAAACTCAAGCAACCATCTATATTAAGCAACTTAATATAGACTACATTATGCAATACATATATACATATATACATATATACATATATACATATGCAATACATAATGCAATACATAATGCAATACAAATATATCACAAAATAAAGCCATCAAACCACAAAGAAAGAGCAAGAGAAGGAATGAAATAGGAAGGAACTACAAAAAAACTGCAAGCCAAGTAATCAAATGACAATAAGTACACATACCTATCAGTAATTTCTTTGAATGTGAACAGACTCAATGCTCCAATCAAAAGACACAGACTGAAAAAAAAAAAAAAAGACACAGACTGACTGAATGATGGATAAAAAAAAAAAAAAGCAAGACCCATCTATATGCTGCCTTCAAGAGATTCCTTCAGACCTAAAGACCTAGGCAGATTGAAAGTGAAGGGATGAAAAAACAATTACTTTGCAAATAAAAGCAAAAAGAAAGCTGTATAGCAATACATATATCAGATGAAATAGACTTTAAAACAGACTGCCACTGAGACAAAAAAAAGGAAACTTACGAATGATAAAGGGAGCAATCCAATAAGAGGATATAACAATTGTAAATATTTATACATTCAACATGGGAGCACCTAAATACATAAGTCAACTATTAACAAACATAAAGGAAGAAACTGACAGTGATACAGTAATAGTATGAGACACTAGCACCTTACTTATGTCAATGGATAGATATTCCATATGGAAAAGCAACAAGAAGACAGTGGCACTGAATGACACATTGGAGCAGATATACATAACATATATTCAGAACATTCCATCCAAAACCAGTGGAATTCTTTTCAAGTCCACATGAAACGTCCTCCAGAATAGATCATGTTAGGCCCCAAAACAAGTCTCAATAAATACAAAATATTAGAATCATATCATGCATCTTTTCTGATGATAATGGTATAAAACTAGAAATTGATCACAAGAAAAATATCTGGAAAGAATACAATTACAAAGAAGGTAAATAAGATGCTACTAAATAATGAATGGGTTAACCAAGAAATCAAAGAAGAAATCAAAAAATACATGGACACAAAAAAAATGAAAACACAATGACCAAAAATCTTCGGGATTCAGTAACAGCTGCTCTAAGAGGAAAGATTGATTGAATCAATACAGGCCTACTTCAGAAAGCAAGAAAAAGCTCAAATAAACAACCTACCTTACACCTAAGGGACCTAGAAAATGAAGAACAAATTCCAAAGCCAGCAGAAGGAAGGAAATACTAAAGATTAGAGTGGAAATAAATTAAATAAAGACTAAACAAATAATAGAACAAATCAATGAAACCAGGAGCTGGTTCTTTAAAAAGATCAGCAACACTGATAAACCTTGAACTGGACTCATCAAAAAGAGAGAGAGAGAGAGAGAGAGAAGACCCAAACAAAATCAAAAATGAAGGAAGAAAAATAACAATTGAAACCACAGAAATATAAAAGGTTATGAGTATATTATGAAAAGTATATGCTATCAAATTGGACAACCTAGGAAAAAAATGGATACATTCCTAGAAATATATAACCTTCCAAAACTGAATCAGGAAGAAATAGAAAATTTAAACAGATTAAAAGCAATGAAATAGAATTAGTAATAAAAATATATTAATTAATTAAATCGATCAATAAATCTCCCAACGAACAAAAGCTCAGGACCAGATGGCTTCGTGGGCAAATTCTATCAAACATTTAAATAAGGTATCACGATCCCAAAATTTTTAAGATTTATTTATTCATGAGAGAGAGAGAGGCAAAGACAAAGGCAGAGGGAGAAGTAGGTTCCCACATGGAGCCCAAAGGGGGACTTGATCTTAGATCCCAGGATCATACCCTGAGCAGAGGGCAGACACTCAAACACTGAACCACCCAGGTGTCCCCACAATCCCAAATTTCAAGATTTACTACAAAGCTGTAGTAGTCAAAACAGTATGGTATTGGCACAAAAACAGACATATATTTTGATACAACAGAATAGAAACCCCTGAAATAAACCTACCCTTGTATGTTCAATTAATCTATGACAAAGGAGGCAAAAATGCACAATGGGGAGAAGATAGTGTCTTCAATAAATAGTTCTGGGAAAACTGGACAATAATATGCAAAAAAAAATGAAACTGGACCACATTTTTTACACAAAAGACAAAAATAAACTCAAAATGGACTAATGACCTAAAGGAAGACCTGAAACCACACAACTCCTAGAAAAAAATGCAGGCAGTCATTTCTTTGACATCAACCCCAGAAAAACAAAAGTAAAATTACATTATTGGAACTACACCAATATAAAAAGCTTTTACACGGCAAAGAAAAGCATCAACAAGACAAAAGGACAACCTACTCAATGGGGGGGGTATATATTTGTAAATGATGTATCTGATTAGGGGTTAATATCAAAATTTATAAAAACTTATACTACTCAACACTGAAGAAACAAATAATCCAATTTAAAAATAGGCAGAAAATATGAATAGAACATTTTTCCAATGAAGACATCCAAATGGCCAACAGACACATGAAAAAATGTTCAACATTACTAACCATCAGGGAAATGCAAATTAAAACCACAATGAGATATCACCTTCCACCTGTCAGAATGGCTAAAATCAAAAATACCAAAAATAACAAGTATTAGTGAGGATGCAGAGTAAAAGGAACCCTTGTGCACTGCTGATAGGAATGCAACCTGGTGTGGCCACTGTGGAAAACAGTATGAATGTTCCTCAAAAACTTAAAAATAGAATTATATAATTCGGTAATTCCACTACTGAATATTTACCGAAAGAAAATGAAAACACTAATTCAAAAAGATATATACATCCCTATGTTTATTGCAGCATTATTTACAACAGCCAGGACATGGAAGCAGCTAAGTGCCCACTAATACATGAATGAATAAAGAAAAAATGGGAGATATATATATAGATATAATGAACTATTACTCATCCACAAAAAGAATGTGATCTTGCCATTTGTAACAACATGACTGGACCTAGTGAGTATGATGCTAAGTGAAATAAGTTGGTCAGAGAAAGACAAATACCATATGATTTCACTTATATGTGGAATTTAAGGATCAAAACATATGAACAAACCAAATAAAAAAGAGACAAACTAAAAAACAGAGCCATAAATACAGAGAACAAGCTGAAGGTTGCCAGAAGTGAGGTAAGTAGGGGGATGGGTGAAAAAAAGGGGATTAGGAGTAACTTATTTTGATGAGCACTGAGAAATGTATAAAATTGTTGAATCATTGTATTGTATACCTGAAATAAATATAACTGTACGTTAATTACACTTCAAAAAAAAATTAGTAGTTAGGTGGGAGCCTTGTTTCCAACAATGGCCTTCTCACCATAAATAGACTTGAAAGGTCTTATAAGCATGCATAGCTGTAGATATTAAGTCCAAACCCATACATCCAGTTCATACCCATCTCCGAGGCTCTAGAATAAGGTTTCCAACTAGATGTTCTCACTTAGATATTCCATAGGTATTTCAAATGCTTAAAGTAAAACTTAACATTTCTACTCCCCACTTAAGCCTCAAACTTGCTTTGCTCCTTCTCCTGAATTTCAGTTTGGAGATCTTAAATCCAGACTAACATTAGATGTTATATTGTGGTTTATAACTGTAAACCATGTATTTGGTATTTGTCTACTGTTACTGGCACAGAGCTCCTAAAATCCTTGGAAGAGATGAGAGCAACAAAAGTATCTTTTGCTATGTTAATGATGTGACTTTTGGACCACACCTAAGGATGGCTGGTTGCCAGGAGAATCAACCATGTGATTAGAGGGGAACTTTCAGTAACCCCCCTTTCTGACCTTTGGGGAGGGTAGAGGAGCTACAGGTTGAATTAATCACCAAAAGCCAATCATTTGGGACACCTGGGTGGCTCAGCAGTTTAGTACCTGCCTTTGGCCCAGGGCTTGATCCTGGAGTCCGGGGATCAAGTCCCACATCAGGCTCCCTACATGGAGCCTGCTTCTCCCTCTGCCTATATCTCTGTATCTCTGTGTGTGTGTGTCTCTCAAGAATAAATAAAATCTTTTTTTTAAAAAAAGCCAATCATTTAATCAATCATACCCATGTAATGAAACCTATACCCAACAGGATGTGGTTTAGAAAGCTTCCAGGTTAGTGAACATGTGGATATTTGGGGAATGTGGTGCACTTGCAGTGGGCATGGACACTCAATACACTTTTCCCATATCTTGCTCTATGCATCTCCTCCATCTGGCTATTTCTGAGTTATATCCTTTTATAATAAATAAGTAACCTAGTAAATAAAATGTTTCTCTGAGTTTTGGGAGCTGCTCTAGTAAACTAATTAAACTCAAGGAGGGTGTATGGGATCCTGCAATTAAAAGCCCATCAGAAGCACAAGTGTTAACCTAGACTTAAGACTGGCATCTAAAGTGGTGAGGGAAACAGTCTTGTAGGACTGAACCCTTAATCTGTGGAATCAGATGTTAATTCTGGGTTGACAGTGTCAGAACTAAGTTGAATTGTAGGAAATACAGCCATCTGGTATTGGAGAATTGCTTGGTGGTGTGAAAAAAAACCCAAACGTTAGAATTCTAACTGGAATTATAGAAGAATTATTTTTATTCTTATATATGTATAATTATATATTTTATGTATTATATAATTATATAAGAATTATTTTATTATCACATATAACTACATATTTCTATACTTATATATGATTATATATATATAAATAATGATATAAGATTGCTTTTGATTCTTCCTTGTCTTTCTCTCATCTAGTAACTGCATGCTATAAAGTCTATCTCTAAAATATTAACACTATATCTTCTTCTCCATCAATTTGCCAATGCCTTGCCTCAGGTCTTCATCATCACTTATTTATTAGTTTTCCTGCCAAGGCTCTGACTTGCCACTGAAGCCACAATATTGTTCTAAAACATAAATCAGATCATTTGATCCTTCTAAGCCTAACTCTAACCATAACTGCAACCTGAAGCTATGTCAGAATTGGTGCAACAGAGTTTAAGCAGTTATCAGAGGAAAAAAAATACCATTATTGGTGTGCCTTGGTGCCTCAGTTGGTTAAATGTCTGATTCTTGACTCTGGCTCACGTTATAATCTCAGGGCCAGGGATCAGGCCTGGAGTCTGGCCCTGTGCTCAGTGCATTCAGAATCTGCTTCTCCTTCTGCCTCTTGTCCTCCCCCACTTTGCATGCATGCATGTCTTCTATCTCTCTCTCTCTCAAATACAAATCTTTAAAAAAAAATCTTATGGCATCATATACCAAACTAAAAAAAACAGAAAAAATTAAAATTAATTAAACAGCCAATTCAAAATGCTTCATTTTAAAAATAACAGGGAGGCAGCCCCGGTGGCTTAGCGGTTTGGCACCACCTTCAGCCCAGGGCGTGATCCTGGAAACCTGGGATCAAGTCCCACATCAGGCTCTCTACATGAAGCCTGCTTCTCCCTCTGCCTGTGTCTCTGCCTCTCTTTCTCTCTGTGTCTCTCACAAATAAATAAAATCTTAAAAAAATAAAAAATAACAGGGTACCTGGGTGACTCAGTCAGTTAAATGACCCACTCTTGATTTCAGCTCAGGTCATGATCTCAGGGTAATGAAATAGAGCCCCTGAGTCAGGCTCCCTGCTGGGTATGGAACCTGCTTAAGTCTCTTCCTTTCCCTCTGCCACTAAATATGTGCTCTCTCTCAAATAAACAAATATGTAAAAAATAAAAAACAATAACAAAGTAAACCAAAATAAAGCAGAAGTAATTAATGATTCAGGTAAAAATTAAGGAGTTAAAAACTGAGAATGACTATAACTAAATAACAAATCTAAAATTTGGTTCTTTGTTTTTTTTTAAGATTTTATTTATTTACTCGAGAGACACACAGAGAGAGAGAGAGAGAGAGAGAGAGAGAGAGAGAGAGGCAGAGACACAGGCAGAGGGAGAAGCAGGCTTCATGCAGGGAGCCCGATGTGGGACTTGATCCTGGGACTCCAGGATCACGCCCAGGGCTGAAGACAGATACCCAACCACTGAGCCACCAGTTGTCCCAAAATTTGGTTCTTTGGAAAAAAAACCAGTATAAAGACAAAACCTACCTAACCTAATGAAGTAAAAAGAGAAAGTATAAGTACAACAAATTGGAAATAATAAGGATAAGGGAATAGCTACCAAAGAGAGGAAAATTTTATAAGGGGTCACTTTGCATGACTCTGTGCAAATAAATTTTAAAACCTAAATGAAATGATGATTTTTAAGAAAAATGTAACCAAGCAAAAGTTACCCCTGTAGAGATAGATAATTTAATTATATCCAATTCCAGGAAAGGAATATACAAAGTAGTTCAGAGGTTTCCTCACTAAAAAAGCATTAGACTCAAATGGTTTCACAGCGAAATTCTACAAAATCTTTAAAAATTAAATAATTCTAATGCTACCTATTTGTTTCTAGAACACAAAAAAAAGAAGGAAAACTTCAAACTTTGTTTTATGTAGCAATTATAATATTCCTCTCTACACTCGATGAGATTTAGAGAAACACGAAAAATAAAACTACAAACTACTTTCACTTATGAAAATAGATGCAAAAATCTTAAATAGAATATTAAAGATGACCACATGAGGTTTATTTTGGAATGCAAAAATAGTTCAATATTAGGAAATCATTAATATAATGCATCCCATTAATACAGGTAAACAGAAAAGTCATGTGACTATCTTCATAGACTTAGTAAAGGCACTAACAAAATCAAGGGACTGTTCTTTTTTTTTTTTTTTTTTTTTTTTTTACAAAAAATCAATAGGGGCACCTGAGTGTTCAGTTGGTTAATTAAGCCTAGAGCTCTCAGTTTAGGCTCAGTTCATGATCTCAGTCAGGATCATGAGATCAAGCCCCACATCAGGCTCCTAGATCACCAGGGAATCGGCTTTCTTCCCCCCCTGCTTGTGTGTGCTCTCTTTCTCAAGTAAATAAAATCTTTGTATGGCAACTGATAATAATGACATGTATCATGGTGAGTACCACAGAATGTATAGAAGTGTCAAATCACTATACTGTACACCTGAACTAACAGAACATTATATGTCAGCTATACTTCAATTAAAGAAATTATTGGCATCATCATAATTTTTGAAGTAGCCTATAAATTTGCAGATTGAATTAATCTTTATTAATTAAAGCTTATGTAATTTAAATATGATGCCCAAGAAATATGTTTATTTTTAAATTCTCTAAAGTTTTATATCTTAAAAAAATTTTAAAATACTTGGATTTTTCCAGAAACACACTTGGATTTTCTAAGAAAAAAAAATCAATAAAGGCAATAACATTTTAAAATATATTTTAAAAAAGAATTATTAACTATAACAAGAAATTGGGAGTACAAGAGATTAGCTAGTAAGAAGAGAACTCTATAAAATACAGAAGTAGGGACGCCTGGGTGGCTCAACAGTTAAATGTCTGCCTTTGGCTCTAGGCATGATCCTGGGGTCTGAGACGGAGTCCTGCATCAGGCTCCTTGCGGGGAGCCTGCTTCTCCCTCTGCCTATGTCTCTGCCTCTCTCTCTGTCTCTCATGAATAAATAAAATCTTTTTTAGAAAATACAGAAATAGTAGACATAAGGAGCAGTCACTACTTCTAGTGCCAAAATAAGAGTACCCAAGAATGAGCCAACTCTCTCTCTCTCTCTCTCTCTCTCTCACACACACACACACACACACACACACACTCACACACCAGGTTGAGATCCAGACCTTGATGGAGAGGGCCCAGCCATGAAACACTGGATCAAAGATAAACTGTTCTGCTGACACACAAGCAGGACTCACTGAAATCCTCTTCCTGGGGCAATAAGGGAAGTCATCCTAAGAAAGGTTCCAATCTGAACAACTGCTATAAAAACAACAGAAGTCAGTAGCAGAGGAAGTTTCTAACCACTGGACACTACTGACCACTGGTCACTAGAAGCTATCTGTTTTATAGGATCTAAGCCCTAGGGAAACCAATTTCTCAACCAGTGTCCTTCCAGCATCCTCTTCTAACAAAACTTAACGTCATGCCAACTGACTAAGGAGAAAAATTTACAACACTCATCTCAATTATTACAGAGCAGCCAGTGAAGATGTAAATTGCGAACTGAGCAGTAATAAACTGTCACAGAAGTGGAAACACAGACTTTTTATAAACAGTGTTAGGGTAACACTGGATCTTTTTCTTGAACCATACACTAAGTAAACACCAAATGAATCAAGGATTTAAATGTTAAAAAAAAATAAAATGAAGCCACACAAATACTATAAGGAAACAAAAGTCAATACCTCTAACTTGGGAGTAGGAAGACTTCCTATGATCTAAATCCAAAGGAAATAAAAGAAGGGATTAATAAATTTAATTCCGTAAAATAATTTTAATTGCAAACAAAAAAAAGCAAAAGAAATAATAAATGACAAGCAGAGAAAAATATTTGTAATTTGTAATATCAAAGACAATGTACTGATATAATAAATATATAAAGAGCTATTAAAATAGAGAAGAAAAAGGTCAACAACCAAAACAAGCCAAAAATATGAAGATATGGGGCACCTGGGTGGCTTTATTTTTAAATTATAGGATTCTCGGTTTCAGCTCAGGGCATGATCTCAGAGTAGTGAGATGGAGCCCTAGGCTGGGTTCCATGCTCAGCTCGGAGTCTGCTTGTCTCTCTCCCTCCCCCTTTAGTCCTTCCCCCTCTCACCTCTGTGCTCATGCTTTCTCTCAAATAAGTAAGTAAAAATCTTTAAACAAAATATGGAGACAGTTTATAGTAAAAAAAAGTCCAAAGACTTTTTTAAACATTTGTAAAGATGCTTAATCTCAGCTTTTGTAAGAGAAATGCAAATTAATTATAACTAAATTATCACATGTGCTATATATATGTACTATAGTATATATAGTGTAGTATACAGTACAATATATAAATATATATTTATATATGCATGTACTATATGCAGATTTATATTTAAGTATTTAAATATATTTATGTTTATACAATAAATATATATACACACACATATATATGTATATAAATACATATCATTTGCCTCTATGGCCTGTAAACACCACATCCTACTAAAAAGAATCACAGCTCTTTGAAGAAATGACTGATTCCAGATCCCTCACAGCAAATGCACAAAATGAGCCTGGGACATTTATCATTCCAGAAGCAAAGAAGCTATCAAAGAATACTGGGGTCATGTCAAAACTCTCAGGAACTAATCTGCATGAATGCTAGCAGTATAACGTTGAGACAATATTATAAAATGGACAAAATGTATTTCAATTAATGTTCTCAAAATATGCCACCACGGAGCTGCTCCCACCTGGCAAAAATGTCCATCTTTGCAAGATTTTAGGGAGCCACCATTTTGAAAATTAGTATTTAAACGGAAAATTGTGCCCTTTTAAAATGGCCTCTACCTTGAAGGAATGATAGGAAAAGTTCCTTACAGAAGTTTTCTGCAGCTAATAATGAAAAGAATATCACCATTTTGCATATTGTAATGAAATAATGAACTTAGAAAATGAACATCAATAGTAACTCCCAGAAAGAAATGCCAAGATATTATGTACCTCCTGGGAATTAGATAACACCATGTAAGAAGTAATATTAACAACAACAACAAAAATTCAACTGAATCTGATCAGTTCTCTAAATCTACCAGTTTACTGAAAACACAAAGGAAGAAGAATATATTGAGCAGCCCATGGAGATGCAAAAAAAGAAGAAGAAGAAGAAGACGACGACGACGACGACGACAACGAAGACGAAGACGAAAAGAGGAGAATCCTACTGACTAAAAGAGACTTAAAAAACATAATTGGGGTGCCTGTGTGGCTCAGTCAGTTAAGAGCATGACCTTGGCTCAAGTCATGATCCTGGGCTCCTGGGATCAAACCCTGCCTCAGGTTCCCTGCTCAGTGGGGAGCCTGCTTCTCCCCCTCCCTCTATCCTGCCCTACTACCACCACCACCCCCACTGTTTATGATCTGTCTCAAGCATTCTCTCAACATAGTCTTGTTTTCATTGAATATTTTTTAATTTAAATTCAATTAGTTAACATATAATGTACTATTAGTTTCAGAGGTAGAGGTCAGTGATTCATCAGTCTTATATAATACCCAGTGCTCATTACATCACATACCCTTATTAATGTCCATCACCTAGTTAGCCCAGTCCCCCACTCCCTTCCTCTCCAGCAACTCTCAGTTTGTTTCCTATGATTACAAGAGGGTATTATGCTCAGTGAAATAAGTCAACCAGAGAATGACAATTCTCATTTGATCTCACTCATGTGTGTATTTAAGAAACAAAACAGAGGATCAAAGGGGAAGGAAGGGAAAATAAAACAAGACAAAATCAGAGAGGGAAAGAGGGATCCCTGGGTGGTGCAGCGGTCTGGCGCCTGCCTTTGGCCTAGGGCGCGATCCTGGAGACCTGGGATTGAATCCCACATCGGGCTCCCGGTGCATGGAGCCTGCTTCTCCCTCTGCCTGTGCTTCTGCCTCTCTCTCTCTCTCTCTCTCTCTCTCTCTCTGTTACTATCATAAATAAATTTTAAAAAATTTCTTTAAAAATTAAAAAAAAAGAGAGAGGGAAAGAAACCATAGAGACTCTTAATCAAATAAATAAAATCTTTAAAAAAAAAAAAAACTAAACGATCACAACGTATGACCTTATGTAGATACCCATTCAAACAAATAAACCTTAAAAAATATATAATTGAGGGCAGCCCCGGTGGTGCAGCGGTTTGGCACCGCCTGCAGCCCGGGGTGTGATCCTGGAGACCCGGGATCAAGTCCCACGTCAGGCTCCCTGCATGGAGCCTGCTTCTCCCTCTGCCTGTGTCTCTGCCTCTCTCTCTATGAATAAATAAATAAAATCTTAAATATATATATATATATATATATATATATATATAATTGAGAAAATATGAATATTGACTGGGCATTCAGTCATATTAAGGAATTTTTTTAAGATTTTATTTATTTATTTGAGGGAGAGCGATAGCGAGAGATCACAGAGGGAGAGGAAGAAGCAGACTCGCTGCTGAGTGGAGAGCCTGACATAGGGCTTGATCCCAGGACCCCTGAGACCATGACCTGAGCCAAAGGCAGATGCTTAACTGACTGAACCACCCAGGTGCCCCTTAAGGAATTTTTCCTTAAGTGTAATAATCGTGACCATGTTTTATAAAGAATCTTTACCTTTTTGAGATGCATAATGAAATACTTATATACAAATATTTACAAATACAATAGGATCTAAGTTTACTTCAAAAGTTTCTGAGGTATGACAGGGGTGCTAGAGGATGGACACAGATGAGACAGTAATGATCATGTGCTGAAGATTATGGAAATCAGGAGATGTATAAATCAGCTTATTTTTGATTTTTTCTTTTCTTGCATATGTTTTTAAATGTCCATAATAAAGTTTTCATAAAAAATAATGAATGGTATTAGTCAAAATCAGATGTGATCCAATAGACTAAATAGGAGATAGGGGAACACACAGTCAGGATTAGAACTGGAAGTCTTAACTTCCACCCAAATGTTCTTACCACTAAATAATACTGAAGCAGCCACTCATGCCCACCTCCAAAACCATTGATATGTAGTGGAACAGAAGCCTATATAAATTTCATTCTCTGAAACAAAAGAAAGCAAAGCAAAGCAAAAACCCCACTATTTATCTTTCACAAAATATCCAACATGGCTCTTAAAGAAAAAAATTATATTCCCAAAAAGACTTTACTTGTTCAGAAGAATCTAAACCAAATCACCAAACAAATCTTCGACTATAAATTGCAACACTTAGATTAAAAACAAAACAAAACAAAAAACCAGTGTGAGGCAACATGAAGAAAAACTCTGTTCTTAAACCTCACTGACAGAATCTGGATGAGGATTTGACTGTAGCCATATATTCAGAAACATTAAAGAACTTTCCACCTCCACCATACCATGCTCCAATAAACCAAATGTAAAGCAATATCTTTCTTTAATGTCATTCTTTAATGATAGAAATAAATCCAATTACGGAAGACAATGCTTGGATATATAAAAATATGCTATCAGAAAAAAAAAAAGACCTCTCTAAACTCACAGGGTGACACTTCAGAGGCAGCATTTGGTGGGTTAAAACTGCAGACACAGGAGATCCCTGGGTGGCTCAGCAGTTTAGTACCTCCCTTCCGCTCGGGGCATGATCCTGGAGTCTTGGGATCGAGTCCCACATCAAGCTCCCTGCATGGAGCCTACTTCTCCCTCTGCCTGTGTCTCTACCTCTCTCTCTGTGTGTCTCTCATGAATAAATAAATAAAATCTTAAAAAAAAAAAAAAAAAAAAAGAAGGGCAGCCCGGGTGGCTCAGCGGTTTAGCGCAGCCTTCAGCCCAGGGCCTGATCCTGGAGACCCGGGATCGCGTCCCACGTCAGGCTCCCTGCGTGGAGCCTGCTTCTCTCTCTGCCCCTCTCTCTCTCTCTCTCTCTCTCTCTCTGTGTCTCTCATGAATAAATAAAGTCCTCTAAAAAAAAGAAGAAGAAGAAGAAGAACAACAACAACAACTGCGGACACAGGTTTTGCTTTCCAAGAGATGCCCTTCATACTTTTCATGCTGAACTTTCCAAGGATGTTCTGTTCCAGACTTTCAAAGGTCTACTACATCCTACAGGAAACAAAGTTCTGAAATTAGGTAACATTTCAAATCTAACAGTTCTCTGTTCTGCTATAAATTTATTAAACTAGGGATCCCTGGGTGGCGCAGCGGTTTGGCGCCTGCCTTTGGCCCAGGGCGCGATCCTGGAGACCCAGGATCGAATCCCACATCAAGCTCCCGGTGCATGGAGCCTGCTTCTCCCTCCGCCTGTGTCTCTGCCTCTCTCTCTCTCTCTGTGACTATCATAAATAAATAAAAAAATAAAAAATAAAAAAAATTATAAATTTATTAAACTAGACAGGTCACAAAAGAAATGTAGCTGGCCAGGCAGCCCCTCTCAAAGGCTACGGATTCATACTTGAGGACAATGTCTTCAAACCTTGTAAATTAGTTCTATTAATAATAATGAAAATGATCAACACTACCAAGACAGTAGCTCTCTGAAAATACTAATAAATTCAATTGTCTTACATAAAGCTACCTTTACAAATTCTGTAGAAATTTCCAGCTATTTTAAAAACAAATCCAGGCCTTATTGTGTTGGATTATATTAGATCCAGAATTTAGGATTTTGCTGCAGCTTGTATCAGATCACTCAATTGGCTCAACTTTCTATAAACTCTCTCATGCTCACTTTTCCTTTTGTATTTAAATTATTTCTATCATGTCTACAGAAAAAGCAGAACATATGAGACGGGGAGGAGACAGGGGAAGAAACTTTTTCAAATTTTTTACTTAATTTTGTTTATTACCATACAAAGCTCTTTGTAACATTGTGAGTTTTTGATCTCCTAAAAGACAGAGAAGTCTGTGGGCATTTATTGGCATAACTCTGGATGACTCATGTTAGTTCTTTTCCTCCCCCCTTTCTTTCCTGTTTCTTCTACCCCTAATATCACAACACCTAAAAGTGGCTGAGTAAACTATATAGTTATCATCATATATCAACTGGATAGAATATTACATAACCTTAAAAGACTGTTGCAAATACATTACTGTACCAGGGGGAAAAGTGGATAAACTAAGTAAAAAAAAAAAAAGGTAAAACACAAAATAGTATGTATGTAAGACTTATTTTAAAACTTATTCCTAGAAAAATATAGAAAGACAGTTATCTAAATGCTACTTCTGCATGACAATGAATAAATTATTCCTTGTCTTCTAAATGTAAAATGTACTGATACATTACTAGAAAAATATATATATATTGATAGTAAGTTTGATTTAAAAAGAACAGTATCTTACTTAAGATTCATAACTAGAATCATTAAGGCATAGATCACTTTATGTGAAGGGCTCACATAATATAAACACAAATACAGATGTGAAAAATATAAGTGACTTCATGAGAGTATTGTCACAGGAATTAGGATACTATAATGAGGACCTTTTGGAACTCATAAATAATGCCCTTCTGTTGGATGTAGACTCTTATCTCCAGTCTGACTGATTGTTAAAGCATAAGGTTGAGCTAATCTAGAGTACCTGAAATTCCAAATATTTGACACTGGAATTAATCTTGAACTCACTGTGGATCAATGCCTTTTAAATGCTTGGCTGAAACACATAACTTTTATGAAGGATCACATGAGAGAATGCAGACTATACATTCCTCTGATATAACCTTTCTTTGGATTAAGCCAGAAAAATCAGAAAGCTTCATAACTGGAGAAAATTATATGATCCACTCTTTCAACTCAATTTAATCCTACACTCAACCTCTCCCCTCTGTCCTAACAGAACTGTGTTTACCAAATTGGTCTTGAATTAAAAGTACTGAAGCCATTAAGCCTAAAATGAAAGACAGTGTTTCTCATAAGTATATATGGCATCAAACACAAGAACCTACAAAAGAATTTTAATTAGCTCAGCATCAGAAATTATGTTTTTCCTGAACAACTAGTTCCATTTTTCCTTGTAGGCCCTGAATCCTCCCATTTCCCCTGTCCCTGGTAAAAAGCACATGGAGATTTGTGGCTGGTAATTTATATCACAGCCTCACTCCCAGCTCTATATACTTTCTTCACCTTGTTTTTCCATTACCTCATAAGCCTTGCTTATTTTTAATTATATTCTTTTTGAGGATTTTATTTATTCATGAGAGAGAGAGAGAGAGAGAGAGAAAAGGAAGCAGAGGCAGGGAGAAGCCTGATGCAGGACTCGATCCCAAGACCCTGGGATCACAACCTGAGCTGAAGGCAGACACTCAATGGAGCCACCCAGGAGCCCCTATTTTTAATTATTTCCTTGTGCCATATTATTTTAATTCTTTCAAGTTGCAGTCACCTTTCAGCAGATAAGAGCCCCTGACATACAGAAAGTATCCAATTAATATCAGTTATCATTATCATTACATAATTCCACACTGTAATGTCATAAAGTGTTCATAAACCAAATAAATGCACACATATGTGCAAACACAAGCAAACAAATAAAGAATGCAATAGCCTTGACTATCCTCTTCATCATAGTATTTCTAATGCCTTAAACAATGCCTGGACAATGTAGGCAATCCATAAATATTTTGTTAATAACTGAGTTACTGAACAATGAATTCCTGGCATTACATTCACGTTAGCATATATTTTTGAATATACATGCTGAGGAAAATCTTGGTGTACTGAAAATAACATGTACTTTTTAGACAGTTTGGGTACTATACAAATGGTGATAATTAATGGACACCAACACCAGACATGAGAAATATTTTATTTTCTGCAATGTGCTTTTCTGATTAAAATTTCCTGGTCTTATTATGAAGATCAAACAAATAATCTAATAGAGCCTGGTACTTTAAAAAAAAGTTCAACAAACGCTAATCTTACTTTTCCTCTTCTGACAATGCACATTCCTATAGCAGTATCATAGATCTGTGTGTGTGTGTGTGTCAAAAGCCTAATCGACTCAAAAAGACTACTTCCAAAGGACTGTCTGCATTTTCATCTACAACTCTCTTCACCAATCATGGATGATCCTTCTCTTCTTCCCTTAGCTGCCATCCTGACTATCTGATTTTATAAAGGTGTAGGGATAGAAGAGAGGTAGGGTGGATGAAAAGAATAAAGAAGGAACAAATTAGGAAAGGAAGGAAAGGAAGAGAGGGAGGAAGGAAGAAGGAAAGGGATAAAGGAGAGCAGGGGAAAGATCTGGTTGTCTCACTAGAAAAGAGGAAAGCACATTATAAGTATTAGATATGAACAGAATATCCATTCAGAGCATCATACAACATTAAAATACATGTCACCATTCTTTCTTAGAAATCATTGATTTCAAGATTGTTGAACCTGAGTAAATAGCAACTCTCTGGATATATATTGTGCTTTTAGGGACATCCTATGTGGAAAATAAGGCAGATGAACTACCTCAGAAAAAAAGCTTTAAAAAAATCACTGGCTACATAGCTAATAAAATAGACAACCTGCCTTCCAGGGTGTAGGAAGCTAAATAATATGACTACCAATCATTCCCAGATGACTCTTGAACCCATGCATTCATTCTTTTATGTATGGTTCACTTCATGATGCAGACTTCGCTTTGGTGAGATTTTTTTCACATCTGACACCAAGGTTTTCGATCTATGATAACGTCCACCTTATTCTCTTCATTCATTCCTCCTCCTCCACATTATGGAAGAATAAAAAAGGAAGTACTGACCTCTAAGACTTTTGTTCAAGGCAATCTTTCCTTAACTTCTCTATTCATTTCATTCTCCATCTTACCAAATACCACCTCAACCAGATCCCCAGGTCTCTGTCCCTGATACAGGCAGAATGTTGTTGAGAAATGCTTGCTTTAGTATCTGCAGGCATTGTACTGAGATGAGGTATCAGATGACAGGCTTTCATCTGGATATAATTTATTTATATCAGTACTTTATATTAAAGAAAGTACACCAGTGTGAAAATCGAAGGGAAAACATATTTTGGCTAAGGGATAACCTGGAAATTATTAAAGTTAAAGCTTATGGGTCAAAGGGTGGCAGCTTCATGTTATTAGAATAATATGTTAATGTTTAAGTCATGTAACCTCTATGGGTCTTTGAAACACCTGCAATGGAAATGGTTTTCACACTATGATAATGATAACAAATAGACTGAGGCTCGCTGCTTTACTTCTGAATCTACTCATGTGACTGAATTTTATGAGCCAATAAAACATATCCTAACATAAATATAATAAAGATTCAGCAAAATACCACCCTAAGTCAATTTTATTCACAACTCTGTTTTCTCTCTCTTTCCATTGCTACTCCCACCTCTAGCTCCACCCTCTCCAACTCTTCCCCCACCTTCTCTTTAAGTTGCATTTATATAGCTGCTACTGGGGAACTAGTGAATGAGGCTGTCACTAGGATAAACTAGAAAGCATGTTAGCTGCCCTATAATATATTTTCTGTTATTAAAAAAAGACACCATGGACTAGATTCTGTCCTTTGCCAAAAAGTATTGCAAAAGGTGTGTATCACCCCTTAATAAGCCATATTTATGTCAACTTATTTCACTTGTATTTTTATTTAGCATTAGTGTCAAAACGTATGTATGCACACACACATGATTCTCAAGATACGAATCTCTCCCAGGTATCCCAGAAGTCATTTAATGCCAAGAAGTCCTCTCAAGACAAACTAAGGGCCACTTTCATTTATGATTGGTGAAATTACTTCAACTGACACTCTGAGAGGTGAAGTATATCAGATTATGATAATTTGCATTTACTATTTTAAATACAGATGTGAAATCTCTGGAATTTATTTATGTATACACAAAGTAGAGCTTGTTGGAGGAAAAATAAAATGGATCCATTAGCTTCAAACTGGAAATTCCAAGAAACAAAGAAATAAAATGAAATCTTTATTAAATGTATCCCTGTCCTCAGTACAGCCAATTATTAAAGAACCAGGTTATAAACTGAATATATTATCCCCCAAAGTTCACACGTTAAAGCGTTAACCCTCAGTGTGGCTATATTTGAATAAAAGGCCTTTAAGGAGGTGGTTAAGGCTAATTAAGTGAGGTCATAAGAGTGGAGATCTAATCTCATAGGACAGAAGTCCTTACTAAAAGAGAAATCAAGCATCTTTCTCTCCCTACGTGCACACATAGGAAAGGCCATCTGAGAAGGAAACTGCAAGGTAGGAAGAAAGGCCTCACTAGAAACCAACCCTGATGGCACCTTAATCTTAGACTTCCATCCTCCAGACCTATGAGAAAAAAATTTTCTGTTGTTTAAGCCACCCAGTCTGTGATACTATGCTATGGCAGCCCTAGACTCATACAAACCAGAAGTCTCTTTTCTTCCCAAACTATGAGTGGCAATCAAGACACAGAAAGGATCTTAACATCAGTGAGACCCATTGTGAACAATAATATTCACTGAGGACATCCTAAAGGACTTCCAATAAGAACATTCTTCCAGAAAATAACCTATGTTATCATTGAGACAAATCAAATCAACAGAGGTATACACTTAGACATCATCATTTTGGTCCCCTTAGAGTTTCTACTAGGGATATGATAAGAAATCACTGTGAAAATTGTTTAACATGTCTACTGTGCACTTTTGAGAATATGGCCTTCTATACACCATTAGGATATCCTAAAGGATAATGTTCTCTCAAGTTTCAGTAACAAAATAATTTGTTTCACCTGAAACAACTATTTTCATTTTCAGTGGCTGTGACTCCTATACTGATCATATTTCCCTCACCAAACTTGAGGTCTATTTCTACAGGTTATATAGGTTCTTAAAGTATGTTTTTTCATCAACCAGTTTTCCTTATCTATTCTCCCCTTCTTGCATAGATTTCCTCAAATATTTATTTTGTGTTTTATTCATTTTGCATGCCATCTCAAATTCTTTGTGAAATGAGGAGGGAAATTAAGTGCATGAATAAGTTTATTTCATCTCATACAACCTTTTACTTTAAGGTGGAGAACAGACCCAGAATACTTGAGTGATTTGCTCCAGGTCAAACAGTCAGAGTGTGGTGTAGATAAGATTAGAATCTTCTTATTCATTTTAGTGTTCCTTCTCTTCCATCATATAATTACTTCCTTGAACAGCGAAGGAGAAAAAAATTCATTCAAAAGGAAAAATTTCCCCTTGGTACATACAGCTCAGTGTTTTCCTAACAAGGGTAAGACAAGCCTTAACTGTGCTATGCCAAATCTCTCCACACTTAAGAATTATCAGCCATTTCTGGTCTCTGCCCACTAATGCCATTAGAGTCCTCAGTCATTATATGAACATAAAAGGTCCCCTTATATTTCCCAAAACCCACTTCCACATTTTTTTGTTTTCATTATTGTTTCAAAACAGAAGTAGAAAATACTTCTCTGATCTAATGAAAAATTGAGTCTTTAGTGAACAGTAAGAATCGAGTTTAAATACATGCATTTTACACCTGAAGCTAATACAATATTGTATGTTTATACTTCAATTTAAAAACAATTTAAATCTTCTTTGCTCTGATTATGATGTAATGAATACACATTATACATGTAAAAAATTATAAAACATATAAAGTGATGAATGACAAAGTAAAAATAACTATAATTTTCTACAAATACAATAAAATGAAATTAAAATATATGCATTTAACAGCTGACACTAAAATTTCTCTTAGGAAAGCATGGTAAGTAAAGTGCTGACAAAAATGATGGTAATAACTTCCTTCATGCTCTCAGGTTGTCCCTTCCCATATCAGCTTGGCTTGGCCATGTGAATACTTTTAGCCAATGAGACATTTGCAAATGCAACACAAGCAGAGGCTTGAAAAGCCACTTACACACTGTGATTCTTTGGAACTGGGAGACCACCACATGAAGCAGCTTAGGCTAGCTGCATATAGAATGAGAGACTGAATATTGCATTTTCAAGCTGTTCTGGCTAACAACCTACCACACCAGCCTAATCTTGATATATGAATGACGCTATCCCAGGTCATTTGACACCAACAACCTCCATCTGACCACAGATGTATGAGAGAGTCCAGGAGAGGTCAACCAAGCCAGACCCAACTTAAAACAGCCCAGCTGACCCAATGAATAGTGAACTGAATAAAACAGTTTTTCTTTTAAGCCACTCAATTGGGAGGTGATTTGTTATGCAGCAAAAACTAGCCAATACAGAATGGAACTGGCTTGTTTAAGAAAATAAGCTGAAAACCTCTAGGTTTTGGGGGCAATCCATAAATTAAACTACTTTGGCACAAGAAAGAGCTCAAATTCAGAGGTTATCAGGAAATTATAAGTGTGTGCTCCCACAAAAACTGCAGAAATCTTAGGAAGTGGAAAATAAAAGGAAAACAGTGGTTTCAACCAATCTTATATAACTCTTAAGGGCAGGGAGTCTCTGCCAACATCTTGGAGGGATAAAGATAAGAGACAGGTATTGATACGGGTAAAGACAAAGAGATATACAGACAGAATTTTATATAGATAGATAGATCTCTAAGTCATTTGCTACAGTGAGCAACATGAAAAATTATTAAAAACCTCACATCAACTATCTATAAACAAGGCAACTCTTAGCAAATTCATTAGTCAGAATGAGTTTTTGTTTTTCTCCTATATAGATAATGTATTGAGGTTAATTTTTATGCCAGCTTGAGTGAGGCTTGTTTCAATGTTGTTCTGCTGCTTTAAGAATACACCTTCAAACTAACACATGAGCTATGCTTATGAGACTAGTTCCTGGTGTGACCGTTAACCCAATACTTATTTCGGCATATCTTCAATGTCATCTTCATTTTTTTAGTCAGTCTCTAGGCCTTTCCTGACAAATTGCTCAGTCAGCATTCTTACCCCTTTCTGTCTTTGTATCTCTAACTTTGACTAGCATCTTACCCTCAGCCCACCATGAGAGCCCTCTCCCCCATTATACTTCTGAACTACTCTCCTGGGCAGGTCTACTTAGAAACAAGCTGGCTACTGATCATCTTTTTTTTTTTTTTTAAGATTTTATTTATTTATTCATAAGAGACAGAGAGAGAAAGAGGCAGAGACATAGGCAGGGGAAAAAGCAGGCTCCATGCAGGGAGCCCGATGTGGGACTCCATCCTGGGACTCCAGGATAATGCCCTGAGCCTAAGGCAGACACTTAACCACTGAACCACCCAGACATCCCCTGATCATCTACTCTTAAATCATCTTTAAAGCATGAGAATAAATATTTGTCCATACTATAACCTCCAACACCCAGTGTGCAATTAATATACATTAGTGAACTTCAAATATATATCTCTTATTTAAAAGAAGTAATAACCACTACCATCAATCACATTTAAATATCTAAATTATTAGAATGGATAATATATGAATTTAATCTATAATGCTATATTACTATCCAAGGAAGAAGCCAAGTTTATTTTTATCTATGTCATCTTCATAAATGTTGATAGTAACTATACATACAGGCTGTGGCAGTCTGTATTTTCCAAAAATGGCTACAATATCTCCTGTCTTAAATATCTTTCTAGAAACTTGCCACTCCCCATCAAAACAGTTTAATTCTCTTACCCTTGAACCAGAGAAGGTTTATGAATGACTTGCAACAACAAAATGTTGTAGAAGTGATGCTGTATAACCTCTAAGGTGAGGTCAATAAAGGCATTACAACTTCCATCTTGCCAGAACAGTCACACTGTAGTAATGACCCACCATATATGCAGTCCAACTGCCCTGAGGCTATCATTCCGTGAGAAAGCCCAAACCAGCCTATGCAAAGAAACTGCATCTAGGAGACTCCTGAAGTTCACTGTCCAGAGAATAATGACATGATTAATGCTGATTAAAGCATGCTTTCAATTAGAATCTCTACTGACAAAGGTAGAATGCAATCTCTAGAGAAAGAAACATCAAAATTACGTAGATGCAAATACTACAGTCTGTCCTAAACTGAGGGGCAAATGTGGGACTTGAGGTAAAAGAGCAGTCGTACAGACCAGGTACCTATGGTGCCTAAGAGCTCACCCTATTCAGATAAAAATGCCAAGCTTTGGGAAGCAGGAATAATTCTAGGTTCTACCTACAGATATGAAAGATTTCACAACACAGTTTCCGTATTTTAGTCCAAAGTGCTTCAGGCATTGAGTAGTAATGGGTTTTTAAGCTGAAGGTCTTCATATGCTGTGACTGAGCAGCAATAATAAAGGTGTGAGTGACAGCAAAAGAATATGGAGTAAAAGAAATAGCAGAATAGGGTGGCATTAAGTCAAGAGCAGCTGAGCCTCTCTGGATATAGCCAAGTCAAAAGGAGTTGTACATAATTCAAGTGAAGAACATTCTAAGCAAGAAGAGCATGCAAATATAAAGATAGATTAAGAATGTGTGGCAAGAGCCCAAGTGGAAAAGTGGAGGCACACAAAAATGAGGGGTGAGGATAACCAAGTATTATATAGGAATGAGGAACGAATATTAATAGGAATGAGTGACTAAGTATTATAGGAATGAGTCCATGGTATCAAGGGCTTTGAATATCAACTGAGGAGTTTAGATTTTATCCAACAATCAGGGAGTCACAGGAGATTCCTAGATCCACAGGAGCAGGCAATAGGGAGAGGGGTAGAAAGAATCTGAGCAGGCAATATTCTAGGCCCGTTTCTTCCACTCCAACTTCAATAACTATAATTTCAACTGTTTTAAAATTACTCTTCTAAGTAATCTTTCATTTGAAAGATACCTTTCAAAATGCTGGAAGAATTGCTATAATAGACAAAGACTTTTCACTATACACCATTGATTAGGAAAGTAATGTGATAAAAGCCATGTTTAAGGACTCCTCCTCAGCTTTGTTCATGACATAAATAACAAAGTAAATATAAGAAAAAATTAAAATGAAGAGTACGAGAAAACAAGATGGAAAGGAAAAAACACTTTTTTAAAATTAAGATTAGCTTGACTAAAAAGAAAGTGAGGCACTGAGAAGCCCAATCCCTATTTCCTTTGTAATCTCCTGCAATTTACTTACTCAGGCTTTTTTGGTCTCTGTTTGGCCATTTAACCCAGTCCTTGATTTTCCTTTGCTCTATCTTTTTCTGTGCCTTCCATGCAACCTTCTATTTCTCAGGTCCCAGGCACCCACCCATGATCACAGTACTGCTTTTGACTGGCACTATAACTCTTAGTTATTCCCAGTTGACTTTACATTACACATTTAGGTCTCGCCTGTCCAAAGTAATAACTTCTTCTAAAAATATTTTATTTTTGGTGCTTAGCATTCTCAGAGTTCTTTACAGACATTATCTCATCTATTTCTCTTGAAAGTAGGTACCCTGATGACAGAGGGGCCCCAAAAGGTATTTGTGCAGATTTGGGGGTATATGGGTGCCTGAGACATGAAAAGTGTCAATCCTATTTGGGATGAAAGATGAATGTTCTCAATTATCAATAAGTGCCCAAAAGCTCTTTCATTCAAAGAGAGGGGAAAAAGTTTCATCACCAGCATGGGGGGAAAAAGGTCTTACATTTTAAAAAGCATTACTTTCCACCAAAGCAGCATAATATATGTTGGTTATATCTTTTAAATTCCAATTTTTTACTTATTCTAGAACTTAGAGGATTTTATCTCTGGGGACATTACTCTTATTCTTTGCTAAAAAATAAATACAGGGCAGCCCCGGTGGCACAGCGGTTTAGCGCCCTCTGCAGCCCAGGGCGTGATCCTGGAGACCCTGGATCGAGTCCCACGTCAGGCTCTCTGTATGGTGCCTGCTTCTCCCTCTGCCTGTGTCTCTGCCTCTTTCTCTCTCTGTCTCTATGAATAAATAAATAAAATATTTTTAAAAATAAAAAATAAATATAAATAAAAAATAAATACAGAGTCAGCTTGTTCTTACTCAGAAGGCTGTAAGATCCTTTTATTCACAAACATAGACACAGACACACACCATTTCCCCATACCACACACCAATTTGTCTAACCTTCTTCTATGTAATGAGTAAAGCAGACATTCTGGGGAGAAGACTCTTTAATTATGCAACTGGAACTGCCTAGCCCAACCCAATATGAGAAAGTGAGAACAGCAGAGATAAAAAGGAATCTTTGGGTGCCTCTCTTCCACACTCCTCACTCTACCATTAGTGTTGTTTCACTGAGCTTTTAGCCACTGTGACTCTAGGACCCTAGAAATGTCTGAATGTATAACATGGGAAAACATTAACATTTTATTAACTTAGTAGGAAATTCCACCCTAAATATATTTTTTCTCTCTGTTGAACATATGTTTAAAAGATTATGGAGAAAAAAAATTCTAACTTGAGCCTTCAGTTCCAATAAAGAATGAGTCACTTGTGTATTTTCATAAGACATAAAGATTATTTCACTTCAACCATGCTCAGTTTCTAAACCTTTACATGCCTCTAAGTAGGTACCTGTAATTAATATTGCAACCTAAAAAGGAGATACTAAAACTAAAATGAGGCAGAAAATTATTTAAGAAGAAGTCCACTAAAAGTGCTGTCTTGCCTTAGACCAAAGTAGAGACCAAAAGACCTGCTAAGGACAATTCATAGGAATCAAACATCCCGAAGGACTGTGCCTCTTATGAGGAATAGGGTCCACTTGTCACTTTGATATAAAAGTCCATGGTAACAAGCTGCTGGCCCTTTCTTCCAATACAGCTTTTGCTTGTTTTGTTAACAAAGGTCCTTTATCCTTGACAAAACAAAAGTTGTCCACTGATTAACTATGGTTTATGAAACACGTATTTCTTAATGCATAGGAAAAAAAAGTTGCTCCTCTCAAAAGAGTAAATCTTTTTGAAAAGCCCCAAGCCATGGATTGATTTAAACTGCTGATTAGTTTCCTAGAGTACTTTCAAAGGAAACTATAGTGAACACCATGATAATAACAGAATAGCAATCTTGATAAACTCTCTCTTTTATTTTCTACCCCAAAGAACATCTGCAACAGGTCCATCAGGGACTTACATATAGACCCCAGGAATTGCTCTGACTATACTTAAATGTCTTGATGTTCTCACAACTAAAGTTCTCTCTTGGCTCACTTTACCTCAAGCAGTTAGTACGGTGAAACAAGCCTAGGAAAGATTCCCACTTAGAGAGAGCCCCTTGGATGGCCAACCAGAAACAGAGTAGGTCCTAGGAGGGGGAAAAGAATCTAACAGCTTAATTAAGGCTACCCTAGTTCAGGCTTTATGCTAATAGGTCAAAAGGCATCCTGAGGCTCTTTTAGAGCCCAGCTACTTCACCAAGGGCACGAGGCAGGTAATTTTCACCACTTACTGAACCCATCACTGAAAAAAGGCACTAAGTGACTATGAGCACAGGACAATAAAGGAAGTAACTGACTTCTCCCAAAAGCAGAGTTTGCTTCTAGCAAATATGTCCTGGATGTCTATCTCAATAGATTTCCAAGGGTCCATAGCTAATATTCAAATTTTATTGAATATTGTATACCATGTTCTCCCAGAAGATCTGCAGGAAACCAGCCAGGTTTTCTATCCAAGCACAAAGGATCAATTTCATATACTCCATGAGAATGACCTTCAATAATTTCTTCCAAATTGAGCTGAGAAATACTGGTAGTTATAATTGAACTGACTGAGACCCTGATCAGTACTTAATACCACAAGGGGAGTCAAACTGTGCCAGCTATTCTGACACATATTTAAGCTATTGTGTGATTTAAGTATATGGTAGCTGCTCCATAGCACTCTCATCTCTTTCTCTGTCAATTCTGAATATTAATGATTCAATACAAGTTTAAAGATACGCATCATGACCCCTAGAACAGAAAGAAGAAAGACTCAATCATGGGAAAGAGGGTGCTTCAGCTCTGCCAATGATTAAGTCAGACATGGTTATTAAGAAGAAAAGACAGTATACACATTCTGATTTACTTTCCTCTCTCTCTCCTGGGCCTCTTCACACCTTGGCCAGGAAAGAGGCAAAAAGCAGAACTCAACAATTTATGTAGCACTACGGAATTGATGGAAGGCAGGTATGATATATTAGTATAGTATAAGGCCTCCAGATTGAAGGAGAATCTGGCTTCTCCAGTAAAAGAATAGCTTGGATTGCCAAAGAAATTAAATTTGAAGCTTAAAGAATGTACATGTAAACTATACACCAATGATACTAAACTCCGTAAGTGGTAAATCTCCTACTCTGTAAGAACTTGGGTGCATGGATTATGCCCAAGAGATGGCTTTTGGAAATGTCCTTTGGAACCAGATAATCAGTTATTTCCATCCAAACGTTTTACTTTAAAACCTCATACTGAGATTAAAATTTAAAACAAAAATTGAGACAAGGACTTCCTACTGTTACAGTAATCACTAAAAGAAAGATATTTAAGAAATTGGATAAGGGTGTTTCATGATTTATGATTTTACTTGGTAACTGTATGACATTTTTAAAGTCTAAAATAAATGGTCCTCTGCACATAATTTGAGTTAGCCATTGTAAAACCTATTTAAAAGAAATGAAAATCAGGAAGAGCCTGATATTTACAACAAAGCTAAAATACAAGAGCAATAATTTGGTGGCACACCTCAGACTCTGCCAAGATAATTAATAATAAAGTCCCTCTAACTTCTGCTTACTGCCTAATTACAAAGCCATATCTTTATTTTTATTCATTATAGTAGCACCCCAAATTCAGCACCATAATCTACATTATCTACTGCTATATAACAAGTTATTATGTAGTAGCTAAAACAACAAACATTTATTATCTCATAATCTCTATATAGGAGCAGCTTAGCTGGGTAGATCTGGCTCAGAGTCTCTCATGAGGTTGTACTCCAGATGCCAGCTAAGGATGCAACAATTTGAAGGTTTAACTGAGGCTGGAGGATCAATGTCCAAGATGGTTCATTCATGAGACATGAGAGGCTTCAGTTCCATATTGGTTCTCAGAAATTGGCCTCAGTTCCTCCCTACAAGAAACCTCTCCATTGGATTTACTGAGTGTCTTCACAACATGGCAGCTTACTGGCTCTCCCTGAGGGAGTAATCTCAGAAAAAGGGAAAGTAAGAGGAAGCTTTTTAGTCTTCAAAATTAATGCACCATCAATTCCATTATATGCTATTCATTAAACATGGATCACTAAGGCCAGTCAACCTACTTTACGGGGAGTGGGGGGAATTAAGCTCTACCTGTTGAAGGTAGACATAGCAAGTAGTTTGTGAACATACTTCAAAACCACTCCAGTAAGGTATTAGGTTCAAAGCAACAACTAATAGATCACTATTTAGTGATTTCATCCTTATCTTAACTAAAGGCCAATACCAGATGTAAAGATAACCTAGCAAAAAGGAAAGGGCTCTTCTAGACCAGCAGCAAGTTCATCATACCCTTACTCAAAAACTACAATACACACACACACACACACACACACAAAACTACAATACACAATAAGGTATTACTACACTTCAATTTAGAATGATTTTTTTTTTTAAGAGAGAGTGCATGAGCGGGGGAAGAGGGACAGAAGGAAAGAGAGAGAATCTTAAGCAGGCTCCATGTTCAGCATGGAGCCCAATGCGGGGCTTGATGTCACAAACCTGAGATCATGACCTGAGCCGAAATCAAGAGTTGGATGCTTAACTGACTGAGCCACTCAGGTGCCCCAAATGTCTATAATTTTTTTAATGAAATGTCAACAATATCAAGTGGCAGAAAGCATGCAGAACAAAAGTAACTCTCATATATTGCTGCTTGGAAAGCAAACTATTATAGCCACTTCTAAAAAGTCTATGAAGTTTCTTATAAAGTTAAACATGCATTACCATATAACCCACCAATGCTACTCCTAGGGTACTTACAAGTGAAAAGAAATTATGTTCACACAAAAACTTGTTTGTGGGTTGTATTAGTCAGGGTTCTCCAGAGAACCAATCAAATTTATGTGTATATAGGAAAAGATTTATTATAAGGATTTGGTTCATACAATTGTAGAAGCTAACCAGGAGACCTGATGTTCCAGTTTGAGTCCAGAGATCATCTAATGAAGAACCAGGACAAGCCAATGCTGCAGATGAACTCCAAAGGTACTCTGCTGGGAACTGTATCTTGGTAGGGGGTCGGGGGAGTACATAGGAGGCTTTTTTGTTTTATTTAGGGCTTTCAGGTGTTTAGATGAAGCCCATCTATATTATGGGGGGTTATCTGCTTTATTCAAAATTCACCAATTTTAGATGTTTATTCATCCAAAATAATGTCTGACCAAATATCTGGGCCTTCTATGGCCAAGTTGCACCTAAAATTTACCACTACATAGCAACCTATTCATAATCCCTGAAATCTAAGCAATATAAACATCCTCCAACTGGTGAATAAATAAACTGTAGTACATCTATATAATGAAATACCATTCACCAATATAAAAGGATTCACCATATGCAATATGAATGAAGCTCAAATGCATTACACTAAGTAAAAGAAGCCAACTCAAAAATCCACATACTACATGACTGAATTTATACAACATTCTGGAAAAGGCAAAATGATAGGGACCAAAAAAAAATGAAAGAGTTACCAACAAAAGAGAACAGGAGAATTTGTGAAGGTGATGGAACAGTTCTGTACTTGATTATGGTGGTGCTTAGTGTGACTGTCAAAACTCACATACATCCACTAAAAGGATGAATTTTACTATAGTAAATCATATCTAAAATAAATGAAAAGGGTATCCCCAGGTGGCTCATGGTTTAGCACCTGCCTTCAGCCTGGGGTGTGATCCTGGAGTCCAGGATCAAGTCCCGCATCAGGCTCCCTGCATGGAGCCTGCTTCTCTCTCTGCCTGTGTCTCTGCCTCTCTCTCTCTCCCTCTCTCCCCCTCTATCTCTCATTAATAAATAAATAAAATCTTAATAAAATAAAATAAAATAAAATAAAATAAAATAAAATAAAATAAAATAAAAAATCTAATCAGCCACTTTCCTTCTTACAAGGAGTGGTGTCATATACTTTCTAAAACCCATATCCATCCAAAGCTATGGTAAATGGCAACTATGGACAAATACTAAATATCAACCAATTATTATCCATTCTTGTCTCTGCATCTCACCCAAATGATCTCGTTCCAACTATCAATGTGAGAATCCTCATTGGTTATGTGAAGTGTCAGCAAATATCAGTTAGACTTCTGCTTAGCTTACACAAAATCTTAGCCTATCATGTCTAATCAGTTCTCAATTTAAGAAATAAAAAAAAGTATATACCATAGCAACCAAAGAGTCAAAAACTTCATTCACCATTCAAAGAAAGGGAAAGATTTGTCTCCAAAATGGCTACTCCTGGCTCCTGAAAATTAACCACAGCTGTTGATGAAAACTAGTCCAACTCCACAGGAAAGCCACAAAATTGGCAACCGAGAAACAGCAATATGTCTCCCTGAACAACTTTTAATCATGATCCCTCAAGAACTCAAGGCCAAAGCTAACATACCATCCACCTTTGGCTAAAACCTCATCATGGTTTACATACACCACTCTGGCATCTTCCAGAGGCAGTGGCCACACTTCTCCCTAATAAGCCAATAAACCACTAAGCAGTTCACACTGAGGGACAGAATCTAATAACCTAAAACTCAAAAATGCCAATGGAAAGGGAAAAATATATCGACACAAATAACTTGTAAGTAATTATACATCAGCAAAGAAAAATGAAATTGCCAGCAATTGTTTTAGCCTGAGAGAGTGTGGCTGGAAACTTGGATATAGCTAGTGGTGTGAAATCAAAACGACAGTTCTCTCCATCATGACAGCCTTCTCTCCAGCTTCCTCACTAAGACTCTTAAACTAAAGCTTGGTGTCATATTTCCTTGTCAATCCATCTCAGGAATTTCCTCTTAAGACCACATGACCTACCCATATTAGGGTTTCATCTCTTGTAGAGAACCATGACCATCGTCATGCTGTCTCTCCTAGTATTTCATTGGGGTTTGGCATCAATATTTTAAAAATATGTTTCCAATTGTTGACATAAGAATTTTTTCTAGTAGTCATATCTAAATATTACCTACTGCCTCTTATTTGAGCTGATTCATAAAATGTCTTCATTCTGTCACTAGTCTCTTCAACTTTCTCTGGCCTGGAGCTCTGTACGGCCTAAATAAAAGAATTTAGTTATATAGACATCATAGAATCAGAGTCATACACTCTTTATAGAAACCATATCACTGCCTTAACACAAACATACTTCTTAAATCAGTACAGTAATAGTCAAACTGTTATACAAATAAGCATTTTAATGCTCCTTAACATATTTTCAAAAAAGATCTCAAAGAAACATCCTATGGAAATACCTTCTATTCAGGATTTTTAATCAGCTTTATTGAAATTAATGTACATATTATAAAATTCATCAATTTTAAGGGTATTGAGATCAATTTCAATTTAGAGCTATTATACATAAAGAAGCTATAAATGTTCACAAAAGAGTTTTTGCATTGAAACGTATTTTCATTCTTTTTTTTTTAAATTAATTTTTTATTGGTGTTCAATTTACCAACATACAGAATAACACCCAGTGCTCATCCCGTCAGGTGCCCCCCTCAGTGCCCGTCACCCATTCACCCCCACCTCCCCACCCTCCTCCCCTTCCACCACCCCTAGTTCCTTTCCCAGAGTTAGGAGTCTTTATGTTCTGTCTCCCTTTCTGATATTTCCCACACATTTCTTCTCCCTTCCCTTATATTCCCTTTCACTATTATTTATATTCCCCAAATGAATGAGAACATACACTGTTTGTCCTTCTCCGATTGACTTACTTCACTCAGCATAATACCCTCCAGTTCCATCCACGTTGAAGCAAATGGTGGGTATTTGTCGTTTCTAATTGCTGAGTAATATTCCATTGTATACATAAACCACATCTTCTTTATCCATTCATCTTTCGATGGACACCGAGGCTCCTTCCACAGTTTGGCTATTGTGGACATTGCTGTAGAAACATCAGGGTGAAGGTGTCCTGGCGTTTCATTGCATCTGAATCTTTGGGGTAAATCCCCAACAGTGCAATTGCTGGGTCATAGGGCAGGTCTATTTTTAACTCTTTGAGGAACCTCCACAGTTTTCCAGAGTGGCTGCACCAGTTCACATTCCCACCAACAGTGTAAGAGGGTTTCCTTCTCTCCACATCCTCTCCAACATTTGTGGTTTCCTGCCTTGTTAATTTTCCCCATTCTCACTGGTGTGAGGTGGGATTTCATTGTGGTTTTGATTTGTATTTCCCTGATGGCAAGTGATGCAGAGCATTTTCTCATGTGCATGTTGGCCATGTCTATGTCTTCCTCTGTGAGATTTCTCTTCATGTCTTTTGCCCATTTCATGATTGGATTGTTTGTTTCTTTGCTAGCGAGTTTAATAAGTTCTTTATAGATCTTGGAAACTAGCCCTTTATCTGATATGTCATTTGCAAATATCTTCTCCCAATCTGTAGGTTGTCTTTTAGTTTTGTTGACTGTATCCTTTGCTGTGCAAAGCTTCTTATCCTGATGAAGTCCCAATAGTTCATTTTTGCTTTTGTTTCTTATGCCTTCGTGGATGTATCTTGCAAGAAGTTACGGTGGCCGAGCTCAAAAAGGGTGTTGCCTGGGTTCACCTCTAGGATTTTGATGGAATCTTGTCTCACATTTAGAACTTTCATCCATTTTGAGTTTATCTTTGTGTGTGGTGAAAGAGAGAGATCTAGTTTCATCCTTCTGCATGTGGATGCCCAATTTTCCCAGCACCATTTATTGCAGAGACTGTCTTTCTTCCAGCGCATAGTCTTTTTCCCCTTTGTCAAATATTAGTTGACCATAAAGTTGAGGGTCCACTTATGGATTCTCCATTCTGTTCCATTGATCTATGTGTCTATTTTTGTGCCAGTACCACACTGTCTTGATGACCACAGCTTTGTAGTACAACCTGAAATCTGGCATTGTGATGCCCCCAGCTATGGTTTTCTTTTTTAAAATTCCCCTGGCTATTCGGGGTCTTTTCTGATTCCACACAAATCTTAAAATAATTTGTTCTAACTCTCTGAAGAAAGTCCATGGTATTTTGATAGGGATTGCATTAAACGTGTAAATTGCCCTGGGTAACATTGACATTTTCACAATATTAATTCTTCCAATCCGTGAGCATGGAATAGTTTTCCATCTCTTTGTGTCTTCCTCAATTTCCTTAAGAAGTGTTCTATAGTTTTTAGGGTATAGATCCTTTACCTCTTTGCTTAGGTTTATTCCTAGGTATCTTATGCTTTTGGGTGCAATTGTAAATGGGATTGACTCCCTTAATTTCTCTTTCTTCAGTCTCATTGGTAGTGTATAGAAATGCCACTGATTTCTGGCCATTGATTTTATATCCTGTCACGCTACCAAATTGCTGTATGAGTTCTAGCAATCTTGGGGTGGAGGCTTTTGGGTTTTCTATGTAGAGTATCATGTCATCAGCGAAGAGGGAGAGTTTGACTTCTTCTTTGCCAATTTGAATGCCTTTAATGTCTTTTTGTTGTCTGATTGCTGAGACGAGGACTTCCAGTACTATGTTGAATAGCAGTGGTGAGAGTGGACATCCCCGTCTTGTTCCTGATCTTAGGGGAAAGGCTCCCAGTGCTTCCCCATTGAGAATGATATTTGCTGTGGGCTTTTCATAGATGGCTTTTAAGATGTTGAGGAATGTTCCCTCTATCCCTACACTCTGAAGAGTTTTGATCAGGAATGGATGCTGTATTTTGTCAAATGCTTTCTCTGCATCTAATGAGAGGATTATATGGTTCTTGGTTTTTCTCTTGCTGATATGATGAATCACATTGATTGTTTTACAAGTGTTGAACCAGCCTTGTGTCCCGGGGATAAATCCTACTTGGTCATGGTGAATAATTTTCTTAATGTACTATTGGATACTATTGGCTAGTATCTTGTTGAGAATTTTTGCATCCATGTTCATCAGGGATATTGGTCTGTAATTCTCCTTTTTGGTGGGGTCTTTGTCTGGTTTTGGAATTAAGGTGATGTTGGCCTCATAGAATGAATTTGGAAGTACTCCATCTCTTTCTATCTTTCCCCTAAGATCAGGAACAAGACAGCGATGTCCACTCTCACCACTGCTAGTAGAATAGGTATGATTTCTTCTTTAAACGTTTGATAGAATTCCCCTGGGAAGCCATCTGGCCCTGGACTTCTGTGTCTTGGGAGGTTTTTGATGACTGCTTCAATTTCCTCCCTGGTTTTTGGCCTGTTCAGGTTTTCTATTTCTTCCTGTTCCAGTTTTGGTAGTTTGTGACTTTCCAGGAATGCGTCAATTTCTTCTAGATTGCCTAATTTATTGGTGTATAGCTGTTCATAATATGTTTTTAAAATCGTTTGTATTTCCTTGGTGTTGGTAGTGATCTCTCCTTTCTCATTCATGATTTTATTAGAGTCTTCTCTCTCTTCTTTTAATAAGGCTGGCTAATGGTTTATCTATCTTATTAATTCTTTTAAAGAACCAACTCCTGGTTCTGTTGATCTGTTCCACAGTTCTTCTGGTCTCAATTTCGTTGAGTTCTGCTCGAATCTTAATTAACTCTCTTCTTCTGCTGGGTGTAGGATCTATTTGCTGGTTTTTCTCTAGCTCCTTTATGTGTAAGGTTAGCTTTTGTATTTGAGTTCTTTCCAGTTTGTGAGTGGATGCTTGTATTGCGATGTATTTCCCCCTCAAGACTGCTTTTGCTGCATCCCAAATATTTTGAATGCTTGTATCTTCATTCTCATTAGTTTCCATGAATCTTTTTAATTCTTCGTTAATTTCCTAGTTGACCCTTTCATCTTTTAGCAGGATGGTCCTTAACCTCCACGTGTTTGAGGTCCTTCCAAACTTTTTGTTGTGATTTAGTTCTAATTTCAAGGCATTACGGTCTGAGAATATGCAGGGGACGATCCCAATCTTTTGGTATCGGTTCAGACCCGGTTTGTGACCCAGTATGTGGTCTATTCTGGAGAAAGTTCCATGTGCACTTGAAAAGAATGTATATTCAGTTGAGTTTGGATGTAAAGTTCTGTAGGTATCGGTGAAATCCATCTGGTCCAGTGTATCATTTAAAGCTCTCGTTTCTTTGGAGATGTTGTGCTTAGAAGACCTATCGAGTATAGAGAGAGCTAGATTGAAGTCACCAAGTATAAGTGTATTATTATCAAAGTATTTCTTCAGTTTGGTTATTAATTGGTTTAAATATTTGGCAGCTCCCACATTCGGGGCATATATATTGAGGATTATTAAGTTCTCTTGTTCGATAGATCCTTTAAGTATGATATAGTGTCCCTCCTTCATCTCTCACTACAGTCTTCAGGGTAAATTTTAGTTTATCTGATATAAGGATGGCTACCCCTGCTTTCTTTTGAGGACCATTTGAATGGTAAATGGTTCTCCAACCTTTTATTTTCAGATTGTAGGTGTCCTTCTGTCTAAAATGAGTCTCTTGTAGGCAGCAAATAGATGGGTCCTGCTTTTTTATCCAGTCTGAAACCCTGCACCTTTTGATGGGGTCATTAAGCCCATTCACGTTCAGAGTTACTATTGAAAGATATGAGTTTAGTGTCATCATGGTATCTATTCAGACCTTGTTTTTGTGGATTGTTCCACTGAACTTCTTCTTAAAGGGGAATTTTAAGAGTCCCCCTTAAAATTTCTTGCAGAGCTGGTTTGGAGGTCACATATTCTTTCAGTTCCTGCCTGTCTTGGAAGCTCTTTATCTCTCCTTCCATTTTGAATGAGAGCCTTGCTGGATAAAGTATTCTGGGTTGCATGTTCTTCTCATTTAGGACCCTGAATATATCCTGCCAGCCCTTTCTGGCCTGCCAGGTCTCTGTGGAGAGGTCTGTTTCCCTAATACTCCTCCTCATAAGAGTCAGGTATTTCTTGTCTCTTGCTGCTTTATCTTCTCTTTATCTTTGGAATTTGCAAGCTTCACTATTAAATGCCTAGGTGTTAAACAGTTTTTATTGATTTTAGGGGGGGGATCTATTTCCTGGATCTGAATGCCTGTTTCCCTTCCCAGATTAGGAAAGTTGTCAACTATGATTTGTTCAAATACATATTCTGGCCCTCTGTCCCTTTCAGTGCCCTCGGGAACCCCAATTAAACTAGGTTTTTCTTCCTCAGGCTGTCGTTTATTTCCCTTAATCTGTCTTCATGGTCTTTTGTTTGTCTTTTTTCCTCAGTTTCTCTCTTTGCCATCAACTTGTCTTCTATGCCACTCACTCGGTCTTCCACCTCGTTAACCCTTGTCGTTAGAACTTCTAGTTTGGATTGCATCTCATTTAATTGACTTTTAATTTCTGCCTGATTGGATCTAAATTCTGCAGTCATGAAGTCTCTTGAGTCCTTTATGCTTTTTTCTAGAGCCACCAGTAGCTGTATAATAGTGCTTCTGATGTGGCTTTCTGACATTGAATTGTAATCCAAATTTTGTAACTCTGTGGGAGAGAGGACTGTTTCTGATTCTTTCTTTTGAGGTGAGGTTTTCCTTCTAGTCATTTTGCTCAGTGCAGAGTGGCCAAAAACAAGTTGTATTCAGAAAAGGAGAAAAAGAGAGGAGAGAAAGAAGGAAAGAAAAGAAAAAAAGAAAAAAAAAAGGAAGAAAAAGAGAAAGAAAAAGAAAGGAAAAAAAGGGTAGGGGAAGCAATCAAAAATCAAAAAGCAAAAAAAACAAAAACAAAAACAAAAAACCACGGGGGAGTATCTTCTGTTTCTGTATACATTAAGTCCCTTGACTTCCCCTGGAACTTGTCCGTCTAGTTGGTCTTCTGTGGGAGGGGCCTGTTGTGCTGATTTTCAGGTGTTAGCACTTGGGGGAGCTGCTCTGCCCCCTGCCTGGTGCAGGGCTCAGTGGGGGGTGTTTTACCCTGTGAGGCTCCAGGAGGAACAACCGCAGTGGCTGGGCCAGCTCTGGAGCCCTGGATCAGCTCCCGCAGTAACTACAGAGCTCTCTGTCTGCAGGGCCTGGAGGCTCTGGGGGCGGGGCCGCTGATCTGCTCAGCTTGGGCAGGAGCGTCCTCGCTGTCCTGGGCCCTCCTGGCCTCTGCCTGTCCCGGGGGGAGGCCGGATCCTGGGCGGTGTCCCGGCACCCAGTGCTCCCGAGCCTGCGCTGTTGGATTCGCGCTCCCGCCCCGCAGCCCCCTCCGCGGAACCACCGCCCGACCCCTCCGAGCTGCTCCCGGGTCCCGCCGTGCGCGCTGCAGCCCTTTAGGGAGCTCGGCGCACTCTCCTGGACGCGCAGGTGTCTGTTAGTGTCCCAGGGAGCCCGAGGGCATCCCCGCCCTCCTGGGTCCTGCTCTAACTCCCTGCGGGCGCCTTTCCGCCCAGGAAGATTGGTGCAGCTCCTGCTTCTCCGGGACGGGGCTCTCCTGTCCTGGGGACACTCGCCCCGGCCTTAGCCTGGCTCCTCGCACCCCACCCCACTTGGAGGCCTTTTGTTTCTTTTTTCCCCATCTTCCTACCTTGATAGAAGCCCGAACTCTTCTCACTGTAGCATTCCAGCTGTTCTCTCTTTAAATCTCAGGCCGCATTTGTAGATTTTCAGGATGATTTGAATGTTATCTAGGTAATTTGGTGGGGACAGGTGATTTGGGGACCCTACTCTTCTGCCATCTTGCCCCTCCTCCTATTTTCATTCCTCTTAAGTAAATATCTAGGAAAGAAATTATCAGGTCATATGATAACTACAGCCATTTTAAATTTTGGTTTTCTACTAGGTAATGACATTTAATTTTGTTCTCGTATTTCTCTTACAACAAATTAAATGTTGAACAAATTTTCATTGCTTACTTGCCACTAATATAGCTTTTTGATAAAAAGTCTGTCCAAATATGTGACCATTCATTTATCAAAGTTTTTGTCTCCTTGAATTGCAAAAGATACTACATATTATGTTTCAAGTACTTTCTTAGATATACATATATATGGTGAATATTTTCTGCCAATTCTATGGCTTCCACTTTTATTTTAATAATATCTTTTGAAAAAATAATGTCTTTTGAATATACAGCTTTTTGTTTTAATGAAGTACAATTTACCAAAGTTTTATGTTTCTTTTGCACCCTACCAAAAAACAAAAAAATCTTTGCCTAAGACTAGGTCAACAAAGACTTCCTCTTGTATCTTTTCCTAGAAAGTTTATGATTTATCTCTTATATTTAGATCTGTGATCAGTTTGAGTACAAATTTTTATATGATTTGAGGTAAGGGTCATATAAAGGTCATGCCAAGGTTTTTTTGCAAATACATATCAAATAATTAATCTGCACCATTTGTTGGATAGAACATCCTTTCTCCCTTTAAGTTACCTTGGCTAGTTGGAAACCAACTGGCCTTATATATGTGGGTCTATTTCTGGACTCTATATTGTTTCATTTATCCACAGATCTGTTCTTACATCAATAACACATTTGTAATTACCTAAGCTTTATAGTAAGTCTTTAAATTAGGTAGTATAAATCCTCTAACTTTGATCTGATCCATATTGTTTTGGTTGCTCAAGATCCTTTGCATTTCCATATGTATTTTAGAATCAGGTTGCCAGATTCTATATTAAAAAAATAATAAACCCTCTAGAATCTTGATTGGGATGCACCAAATAATAGATCAGTCTGAGAAAAAAATCACACATTATGTTATCTTCTGACACATATGCAGAGTATATACCTCTATGTGTTAATAGGCCTCAGAAATATTTTTCAATCTTATTACACAGACATTGCACATATTTTTATATATTTACACCTAATTATTTCATGTTTTTATTATATTATGCTATTGTAAATGGTGCTGTTGTTTAATTTCTAGTTGTTCATTGCTAATACAGAAACACAACTGATTTTTTTTTACATTGACATTTTAATTATAATCTTTTGGGACACATTAGTTCTAGAAATTTCTTTATAAATTCCCTATGTGTTCTCCATAGATAACTAAATTTCCTCCAAAGAAAGACAGTTTTATTTGTTCCTTTCTAAGCCATATGCCATTTATTTTCAGTAATAATGTGGATCTTCGGTAACAATGGGGTAAAGGAATGGTAAGAGAAGATACACTTGCCTTGTTCCTAATCTTAAAGAAATGCACTTAGTCTTTCAAAATCATGTACAAAACTAGCTATAATATTTTGTAGATAACCTTTCTCAATTTGATGGAAGTTTCCTTCTAGTCTTAATTTCTTTCAAGATTTTTTATGAATGGATAGGTGTTAAGTTTTGTAAAATACTTTTTCAGTAGCTATTAAGACCGTATTTTTTACTCTATTAATATGAATTGTACTAACTGATTAACCATGATAAACCACAATTGCTTTATTGGAATAAAACCGTCTTCGTCATGAGGCACTGTGGTTTTTCTATTTTGTTGGACTTAATTTGCTAAAAATTAGTAATGATTCTTATCTATCTTCATAAAACATGTTTGTCTATCATTTTCTTTTCTTGTGATATCTTTGTCTTGTATTGGTACCAGAGTAATACTGCCCTCATAAGTTAAGCTCGGAAGTCCCTCCCACTTCTTTTGCTGGAAGATTTTCTATAATTAGGTCTTTATGTTCCTTGGAGGCTTACTAGAATTCACCAGAGAAGCCATCTGGGTCTGATATTTTCTTTAAAGGAAGGTTTTGACTATACATACAAATTCAAATACATATATTCATGTTACCTATTTTTTTCTTGAGTAAATTTAGTAGTTTATACTTTCAAGAAATTTGCCTATTTATCTCTATATTGTGGAATGGATGGCAAAGTTAGTGAAATCACCTCATTATCTACTTAGTGCCTGTAATATTGGTAAGGGTTCTTCCTCTTACAAACGTGGTATTGGTAATTGCATCTTTTTTTTTTTAAACTGATGATTCTAATTAGAGAATTATCAATTTTATTAACATTTCCCCCAAAAAAGCATTTGGTTTGCTTAACATTCCATAGACTTTGTTTTATATTTGATTTCTGCTCTTTTTATAATTATTTCACTCCTTACTTTGCATTTGTTTTTATTTTTCCTTTTTTTTGAAATGCAAATGTTTAGATCATTGATTTTGAGGACCTCTTTTTTCCTAATAAAAGTATTTAAAAGTGTAAATTTCCTCTAAGCAATGCTTCCCACAAATTTTGGCAAGCTATAATATTAATTCATTTCAAAACATTTGCTAATATATTTCCTTTCTTTCTGAGTTCATGAGTTATTTAGCTCAGTGTTACTTTGTTAATAAATACTTGGAGATATTCCAGATTATCTTTTTTATATTCATTTCTAGTTTAATTCTATTATGGCAAGAAAACATACTTAAAACTTATTGAGATTCCATTTATAGTGTAGAATGGGATCTAGCTTCATAAATTTTCTTTGTATAATGAAGAGAATTTGTATTCTGTGTTCATTTCGTGGTACTTTCATAATGTCAATTCAGTAAAGTTCATTATTAGTATTTTTCAAGTTTTCTATATACTTACTGATTTTCTACTTGTTCTATACAGTAATGAAAGAGAATTTACAACATATTTGACAATAATTGTGTATTTTCTTTTTTAATCACTTATTTATCTTTTTTTCTTTCATGTATTTTTAGGCTTTATAATGTGGTACATATAACATTTATTCGGAATTGTATTGTCCCTTGATCACTTTATCCTTTGGCTATTATGGAATATTCTACATTATCTCTGGTAATATTCCTTGTTCTGAGTCTATTTTAATATTAGTATGACTACTCTACTGTTTCCTTTTAATATATCTGCATATTTATATCTAAAGTGCATTTCTTGTAGATAACAAATAGCTGCTATTGCTTTTTTAATCCATTTTGATCTCTGCCCTTTAATTGTAGTGTTTAGACCATTTGCATTTAATGTAATTATCAATGTATTTGGATTAAAAACTACCATCTTGCTATTTATTTTCTATGTATCTTATGTATCAGCTTTTCTTCATTTCCTGCTTTATTTTAAACAAAAATGGTGGTTCTTTAGGATTCCATTTTATTTTTTATTTATAGTTAGCTAATTAGCTATACTTCTTCCATTTGTTATTGTTATTTTGAGTTGCTCCAGGGCTTAAAATATACTTTTTGTTATCACAGTCTACATTTAAATAATACTGGAATTGTTTAAATAACAAATTCCATTTAAAAGTGTAAGAGTCTTGTAATAGTACGCTTCTATATTCCTTCTTCTTTTCTTTTTTGTCAGTGTCATACATTTTATTTCTAAAGAAGTTACAAATCCCATAATGCACTATTATTACTCTTGCTATAAATAATAAATTAGGGGCACCTGTGTGGCTCACCAAAGTGTATGCCTTTGGCTCAAGTTGTGATCCGGGGTCCTGGGACAGAGTCCCACATGGGACTCCCCGCTCAGTGGGGAGTCTGCTTCTCCTTTGACTCCCTACTTGTGCTCTTTCTCACTATCTCTGTCTCTCAAATAAACAAATAAAATATTTATTTTTTAAAGATTTTATTTATTCATTAGAGAGCACAGCAGAGGGAGCAGCAGAGAGAGAGAGGGAGAAACAGGCTCCCCCACTGAGCAGGAACCCCAATGCGAGGCTCCATGCCAGGACCCTAGGATCATGGCCCCAGACAAAGGCAGACATGTAACCAACTAAGCCATTCAGGCACCCAATAAATAAAATCTTTAAAAAATAAAATAGGGCAGCCCTGGTGGTGCAGCGGTTTAGCATCGCCTGCAGCCCAGGGTGTGATCCTGGAGACCTGGGATCGAGTCCCACGTTGGGCTCCCTGCATGGGGCCTGCCTCTCCCTCTGCCTGTGTCGCTGCCTTTCTCTCTCTCTCTCTCTCTCTCTGTGTCTCTCATAAATAAATAAAATCTTTATTAAAAAAATAAAATAAATAACAAATTATCTTTTAAAGAGATTTAAAAAGAAAAATTATATTTTTATATACCTACTTTTAATCCATTTGGTGTTTACCATTACTTTATGTAGAGCCAAGTTTCCATCTGAAATAATTTGCTTTCTGCCTAAAAAACTTCTCTTAACTCTTCTATAACTCAGGTCTACTGAAAAAAAAAATTCTCTCAGCTTTCCTTTCTCCATAAAAGTCTATTTCAGTTTCATATCTGAAAAATATTTAAGATTTTATTTATTTATTCATGAGAGACACAGAGAGAGAGGCAGAGACATAGGCAGAGGAAGAAGCAGGTTCCCTACAGGAAGCCTGATGTGGGACTCGATCCCAGGACCCCAGGATCACAACCTGAGCTAAAGGCAGATGCTCAACCATTGAGCCACACAGGTGGCCCTGAAAAATATTTTTAACTGAGTATAGAATTTTAGGTTGATAGCTTTTTATTTCAGGAAAAGCAGTTGTTACTTTAAGTAACAACAACAAACTAAAGAGATACATATGCTAATTAGCTGAGAATGAAGAAAAATGGAATTCTTTTAAAAAGTTATTTTATATAAAGTAAAGCAGGAAAAGAGAAAAATGAATACATAAGATATCCATAGCAAACATATACCAAGATGGTAGATTTCAACCAATCATACTGATAATTACATAAAATTGTCTAAACATTTCTATTAAAGTACAGAGATTATCATATTGAATTTTATTTTTTTAATATTTTATTTAAATTCAATTTGCCAACATGCAGTATAATGCCCTCCTTAGTGTCCTTCACCTCACCCTATCCCTCACTCTCCTCCCCTTCTGCAACTCTGTTTCCCAGAGTTAGAAGTCGCTCATGGTTTGTCTTCCTCTCTACTTTTTCCCAACTCAGTCTCCCTCCTTTCCCTTATAGTCCCTTCCACTATTTCTTATATTCCACATATGAGTGTAACCACATGATAATTGTCTTTCTCTGACTGACTTATTTCACTCACCATAATACCCTCCAGTTTCATCCATTTTGAAGCAAATGGCAGGTGTTCATCTTTTCTGATGGCTGAGTAGTATTCCTATATATACACATATATATATATATATATATCCCACATGTATAATGGTATAGATATATATACCACATCTTCTATCTATTCATCTGTGGAAGAACATCATGGCTCCTTCCATAGTTTGGTTATTGTGGACACTGCTGCTATAAACATTGGGGTGCAGGTGTCTTGCTGTTTCTGGGATTCCAATTATACACATGTGAAACTTAGGTATTTTCCACAACTCACTGAAGCTCCATACATTGTATATCTCTGGTCTTCATTTTGGATCATTTCTGTGGTTATATATGCAAACTCACTGATCTTTATTCTTAAGGGCAGATCGTTGAATTTATTTGGTAAAAAATTACTGAGTAGGAAAATAACCCAGAGAAGGTATTTCTGTAAATGATTAATATAACCAGAATATGCTGCATTATTTATGAAGGAGTGACTGAAGAAAGACTGAGATCAAAACAGAAATCTAGATACAAAGAGATCAAAGACTAAACTGGGATTGTGGTACAGAAAATTGAAAGAAACAGAAGCATGAAGAAGATATTTTAAAGAGAAATGTATAAACTTAAGTAGAGTATAAAAAGATACCAAGAAGAGGGATAAATCAAGATGAAATCATTTCAAGTTTTAGTGATCAGGAAGATGATGAGAGGAGTGGTGAAATTAATTTTAGACTGATTATAGATTACACACATGTAACAAGCATCCTGAAAGATACTGACTACAAATAACTGAAGCTCAAGTGAAAAGTCAACCCTAGATCTATTTATATCTTTAGTCACATTTAGCATATTTGAGGGACACCTGGGTGGCTCAGCCACTGAGCATCTGCCTTCAGCTCAGGACATGATCCCGGATCGAGGATCAAGTCTCCCATTGGGCTCTCTATGGGGAGCCTGCTTCCCCCTCTGCCTATGTCTCTGCCTCTCTGTGTGTCTCTCATGAATAAATAAAATCTTTTTGAAAAAGAGGATAAAAAAAATCAAGAGAAATGAGGAAAGAGGAAAAAAGATTATTTTAAGAAATTTTGTGTTGTGGTATGCAATTGAACTACCATCTCATGTGAATTTCCGTAAATGCTGCAGCACTTGACAATAGTTTTACAGTTGGCTTTGTGGTGAGGCTTGAGGAAAATGTTGCTTATTGGATTTGTTGATTTGTTTTGATAGAAGTTTTTGGAGATGCAACAAAATGCTGAGTGAGCCCGGCCCATGAAGGAATATTTTTATTTTATATAGAAGAACAGGCCAGGCCCACATAGCAAGGCAAAGTTGTGGGCATCAATTCAAAGAGGAAAAGGAATGGGTGGGGTGTAAATATCACTAAGAAAAATACTCATCTTACTATCCAAGCCATGGTGGACCAGGCAGCGAAAATTCACAAAAAAGGTGATAGGAAGCAGACATTCAAACAGGAAAGGCAGTTGGCACTGGTGACAGCCAATAACAGATGTCAAAAACTAAGATATGGAGAGATTCAGGTAAGAAATTCAACTCTTTTCAGTATAAGGTAAGAACTTCCACACTACAGAACTGTAGTGGAGAAGCCCATCTGGAGGGTACAGAATACATGACAGAAGCCAAATATCTTAAAATTTTAAAAGAAAACCAAATCATTTGGATGCCAGGGCACCAAAAATAAAGGATAACATGTATTTAACCTTAGCCAATTATTTTACAGTTGTTATTAAGATCCTCTGACTTATTTAAGTATCATACCTAGAATGTGAACTAGCACTAAAACTGAACAGGGGATACAGTAGTAGCAGATTTCTTTAAATGTGAGTTTTGAAAGCCAGGCAAACTATGACACTTCTCATTTATCATGAATTTCTAAAACCAAAAAACTACTCAAAGGTCGAACTCCACTCAAAAATATTGAAAACAAATAAATTGCCAATTATCTCAAGACCATAGGGTGCTCTTGCAATTTATGCTAACCAAACAGCATTTACATCTATAAAAGTAACAAGACTTTGCTTTGTACCCTGTCCTCAGCAATAGACATATGAAATATAGGACCTGAGTAGTTAAAACTGAGCCAGTCATAGAAAACATCACAAGAACTTTCTTTTTTTTTCTTTTTTCTTTTTTTTTTTTAATTTTTATTTATTTATGATAGTCACAGAGAGATAGAGAGAGAGGCAGAGACACAGGCAGAGGGAGAAGCAGGCTCCATGCACCGGGAGCCTGACATGGGATTCGATCCCGGGTCTCCAGGATCGCGCCCTGGGCCAAAGGCAGGCGCCAAACCGCTGCGCCACCCAGGGATCCCCACAAGAACTTTCTTAAGGAAAAACAGAAAAAAATAAAGATTGGTTTAGCTGTCAGCAAGGCTCAAATAGAACACTTCACCAATAATCATATTTCTGTTTTATCGAAAAAGTACACCAATGAAAACATGGAAGAAAAACACTACAGGGTTGTGTCGACATTAATTCAAAATGTATTTATGACCCACATCCTGCAACTTCCAGTTTGAGCTCCGATTTCTTAGGAAACCTAGAATGGAGAAAATGCATCTAAACCTACTATGAGGGATCCTGGGTGGCTCAGCAGTTTAGCGCCTGCCTTCGGCCCAGGGCATGATCCTGGAGTCCTGGGATCAAGTCCCAAGTCGGACTCCCTTCATGGAGCCTGCTTCTCCCTCTGCCTGTGTCTCTGCCACTCTCTCTCTCTCTCTCTCTCTCTCTCTGTCTCTCTCATGAATAAATAAAATCTTAAAAAAAATATAAGCCTACTATGATGACCTTCCAATTCTATGCTATGTAGCCCGTGCACCAAAAGAGAATAAAGAAGCTCATAAGTCTTAAATTTCCCATATTTAAGTAACAGGATGGTTTTGCATGTGATACTCTAATAAAATATAAAGCTCTATATTCTGTGGCTAAAATCAACAACACAAGAAACAACAGGTGCTGGCAAGGATATGGAGAAAGGGGAACCCTCTTGCACTGTTGGTGGGAATGTAAACTGGTGTAGTCACTCTGGAAAACAGTATGGAGTTTCCTCAAAAAGTTAAAAGTAAAACTATCCTATGATCCACCAATCACACTACTAGGCATTTACCAAAAGAATACAAAAATACTAATTCATAGAGATACATGCCCCTCAATGCTTATAGCAGCATTACGTACAAGAGCCAAATTATGGAAATGGCCCAAGTGTCCATCAACTAATGAATGGATAAAGAAGAGATGGTATGTGTGTGCGTGTGTGTATACACACACACACACACATATATACACACAGACACACACACACAATGAAATATTACTCAGCCATAAAAAATAATGAAATCTTGTCATTTGCAATGACATGATGGAACTGGGATGTATTATGCTAAGCGAATTAAGTCAGTCAGAGAAAGACAAATACCATGTGATTTCACTCCGACATGAAATTTAAGAAACAAAAAAATGAGCAAAGGGGGAAAAAGAGAGAAAGGCAAATCAAGAAACAGACTTCTTGGGAAGTCTGGGTGGCTCAGCGGTTGAGTGTCTGCCTTTGGCTCAGAGTGTGATCCCACGTTGGGCTCCCTGCGAGGAGCCTGCTTCTCCTTCTGCTTGTGTCTCCTATGAATAAATTTAAAAATATTAAAAAAAAAAAGAAAGAAAGAAACAGACATCTTAACAATAGAGAACCTGATGGTTGGTTACCAGATGGAGGTGGGGGGATGAGTTAAATAGGTGATGGGGATTAAGGAGTCACTTATGATGAGCACCAGGTGATGTACAGCAGTACTGAATCATTATACTATACACCTGAAACTGATATTACACTATCTTCTAATTAAAAATAAAATAAAAATAAAAGCAACACATATTTTTTAAAAAGCTCTATATTCTGTAATGGGATATTAGCTCTATAAGATGATGCACTACTTACAAGTGCAAACTGTGCAAGACTATGAGTTAAACCGTCTGAATTCATAAATATTTTAACTTAATAAAAAAATGACAGTGAAAAATTGGCATGAAAAAGAAAACTAAAATACCAATGACTAATGCCTTAAGAAAGTGATTAACACTAGCAATAGCCAGAAAGGTCACCATGATTCTGTGTAGGTGCATCTGTGATGCAATTCATTCAATGAAACCATATGCAGTAGGCCCCTCCTTATCTGGGGTGGACACATTCCAAGGCCCTCAGTGGATGCCTGAAACTATGAATAACACCAAACCCCATAGGTACTGTTTTTTTCCTATACATACATACCAATTATAAATTTTAATTTATGAAATTAGGCATAGTAAGAGATAACTATAATAATAAGCTAGAACATTGTAATGTACTATAATAAAATATATATGAATATGGCCTCTCTCTCTCTCTCAACATACCTTATTGTACTGTACTCACCCTTCTTGCAATGATGTGGGATGATAAAATGTCTATATGATGAGATTAAATGAGGTGAATGATGTAGGCATTGTGACAAAGTGTTAGGCTACCACTGACCTTCTGACAGTATATCAGAAGGATCAACTGTTTCCAAACAGTGAATGAACTCAGGTAACTAGAAGAGTGGAAAATAAAACCATGGATAAGAAGGGACTACTGTATGACCTCCATATAACCCAAAAAGAGAGTTTTAGCAAGCCTATCCTGCAACTCACTAGAAGGGCACCCATTCAGACACCAATATCCTCACTAATAGAAAAGCATATTCTGCCCAGAAATTCCAACAGGATAGACCTTAAAGTATTCAGTCCTAGTTCAGATTTCAGAAGAGCAGTACCATTTATTTGGTCTGAGCTGAACACTGGTAGATGCATGAAACTAGAATCAACCTAACAATGAGAGTAGCTATCATTAGTGAATGCTTACCAAATGTCAGGTACTACACTAAACACTTGCCAGGCTTTAGTCATTTATTCTTCACAAAACACTTAAGAGGTGTGTATTACTATTCTCATTTTACAGACAAGGAAGCTGAAACCCATAGAGTTGAGGCTACATATCCAACATCATATAGCTAATAAATAAAAGAAACAAGATTTTAACAAGGTCTGTCTAATGACAAAGACTTCTTTCTATTACAACACTGTCTGGAATGATAGAGTAGTTCTTAGTTTCCAGAGGTTCCAAGAGACTAATTACATTCAATCCCTTCAAGTTGATCCCAACCCTCAAAACCAATGTGTTACATAGCATGATGGCCACCCTGGAACAGATTCCCCTGTGAAATCTCCAGACTTCATCACCAAACACGTTTCACATGCATGGGATGATTTTTATAGCTAACTGACATTTTCTGTAATCAGGAGAGAAACTGAATAGGTCAAAAGAAAAAAAAAAAGGTGTTGGAGTAGGAGAATAGGTGGAGAAGGGAACTAAGAAAAATAAAAAGAGGGCAAGGATGAAAAGGGAAAGGGAGAACCAGGAGCTGAGACAGACAGCAGATTATTATTTGAAAGCTGTTACTCTGCTAAATGAAACCTGGGACTCCAGGGTCTTTGAAAAGTAAGTGTGAAGAAATGAGAGACTTTTGCCAACAGACCCAGTAAAAATAAGCAGCCACAACAGTGTAGTCCATTGTTTTGAACCCTCTTTTAGCCTACTAACTATATTTAAACATGACAGCCAGTTTCATGAATTCTTTCCACTGCTTTTTTATTTCTGTTTTTTTAATGCAGGTTGAAATCGGAACTTTCACTGTTCCTTTTCTCCATCTTTAACATAAGTCCTAACAACAAATTTTCTTAGACTTCAGCATCACCAATGCTCAAATGCTTATACATCCAGCTATGTTTCTGAGTCTTTAGGCTACTTTTTTTTTTCTGGTGATCTCTTTATAACCTTATTTTTGCCTTATCACTACCTTTATCTTAAGCAAGCTAGATTTAAGTAGTTCATCTAGTAGTACTGATGTTTCCTCCAGTAAAATTAAACAACCATGCCACGAACTTTAAAACCAAGCCTTCAATATCGCATTAATTTGATAGTGTTTTACTTTTGACTTCCAAATCACTTTAATACTGTTTCCCTATTCTACTTGGACCAAGTGGGCAGTCATGTCAATACTACTCAGGCTGGCATGCTAGATTTCCTCACCATCCATCCTCTCGCATAACCACTGTGTCACATCATACAGCACTAAATTTGTATTTACCATTCACTAAGTGCCAGGCACTGGGAAAGGTGCCATTCCACAATCATGGACAATATCCGTAATATCTTTTCTCATGTATCCAGGCTAAAGAATATTCTCTGAAAGAGCTATGACACTGGGTCAATATTTTCGACCATACATTCATACTACCCAATCTGAGCTAGGCTCTTAAATTTTTTTCAGAAATTCATCCCTTCATTCATACATATAAACAACTGTTCAACCTCTACCATGTGCCAAGCCTAATTCTAGGTACTAAAAATATAATAATGAATCAGACAAAATCCCTGCCATTGTGAAGCTTACAATTTATGAGAAAAAAGACAAAATAAAAGTATATAATATCAAGTAATCATATGTGTTATGAAGAAGCAGGGATCCATCTAAGTTTAGTTCCCTAATATATTCCCTTTAGTGGCTCTCTGAATTCCTTTTCATTTTGCTAATATTTGCAATCAATCCAATATACAACAGCAAGGATTACAGTTTGTCTATGTGGTCATTAAATCTCTATAGATTACCTTTCCTTTGATTTTATAGATCAGAGAGAGGCTAGTCATCATTTATACCCAGGACTCCTCTGCAGCTCAAATTATCTGTACCTTCTTCACCCACTGTCTCAGGGAGAATGTTGTCAGTTGCAAGTAAAAATAAACTCAACCCAAGCTAGTTTTTACAATAAAGGAAATTTGCTGGCTAGTATAACTGAAAATTCTAGAAGTAATTGGACTTTGGACTCAAGACAAAATTTCCAGTCTTTGGATCTTCTCTGTTCTCCCTGTTTCCATGTTTAAGCTTCATCCTCAAGCTGGCTTCTTTCAGTTGAAAGACAGCTGCCAGCAACATGCTTCCTCATTCACAACCTGAGAGTAAGAATGAGTCACCTTTACAGCATCACAAAATACAAAAAATTCAAATTCTGGCTAAACGACCACTGAAACAATTACCAGGAAATGCCTTGGGAAGATTGGATTGAATATTAACCTATCAGTGGAGGAAAATGGAGACCCAATATTATAATGTGGGAGCTAAATATCACTGAAGAGTACATGTAGATCTAAATCAGATACGATTTACATATAATTTCAGATAAGTCCAACTCCCAGGATTTGAGTTGCTTGCTCAGTTAGGTTTCTTGTGCTTCCAGTAAGTTCTCTTACCAAAAACAGGCGAGGAATATGGAATTTTTAATTGCCCTGTTTAATAGACATTTACCATCTATCTTTCACATGACATAGTAATAATCAAGGAACTAGAACATAAAAACTATTTAATTATACTTAACTCTAATACTATGATATGTACAATTCAAACACTATAGAGATTTGAGAATATTTTACTGGCTCTGATCATCACTATGAATATCAACTAACATTTTTTACTGTTTGCAACAGAGACTTTTTCTATTGCAACTAAGTAAGTTAAACTTAAAAAAAGGAAAAAAATTGGATGTAGAGTAGTCCTTACTACTTGGCTAAAATCCCTAAATGTGGATAACTGCCTGTGCCAACTTTGCAGCAGACTGTCTGTACTTCAAATTTTAGGAGAAACAACAAGCATGGCTCTTTATTTCATTTCCAGTTAAAATTTTCCCTTACATATAGCCTGAATTCTCCTTGGTGTTAATTTATTTCCAGCCTCTGACCTTAGCAAGATAGAAACTGAGCTACATGAAAATAATTAGAATATATTTTTTCATTGAAATTGGAATGAGTATTAGTTTGTTATGAAAGTCACTGACTCTTCATGGTACTATCCCAAATGTCCAGCAGTATTAATAAAATATTTTAAGAAAAACTGTGACCAGAAGAGGTAATATAGAAAGCAAAACTGCCATTAAAAAATGGCTGGAAAAAAATAATGAATGATGTTTATCTTAAAATATGTTCTTTGAAAAACCTATCATGTAGAAAGATTAAAACTCAGAGTAAAAGGTAAATTCAATAGGGTGCCATATTTAGTCCAATATGAGAAATGCCCTTCAACTGCCATTTCCCAAAAAGGGAAATAGCCACAGGGTTAGAAATCTTTCCATCCCTGTAAATATTTAAGGAGAGGCATAAATGACATATGTGTGGAGAACCAGAAATTTCAATTCTCGAAATCCATATTTCAAACTAAAAGTTCAGTTACTCTGCCTCATATACTCACAGAGTAGTCCTATCTAAAATCTATCACAACTAAAATATTTCATGCAGAGGGTAATTATATATAAAAGAAACAAAGGAATTCCTGAAGGTTATCCCCAAATATTGCACAGTTTGTCTTTTCATTTCCTTTCTAGGGCTGTACTCCTTAGATTCATGCCTTGTATGCTAAATATAATTAATTTTTCATGTATTATTTGCAAAGTAAGTTACCATTTTCAAATAAGAAAAGCCACCTAGGATAAATCAGTAGCAGATATACTTACTTATACTTTGGCCTGGCAAATCCAAGGTGGCCCCCATTAGAGGGATAGCAACTGTTTATGGGCTACAGTTTTCATATTAATCTGAACCAAATTCTTCTATCATTTCCATTAGTGATGCAGAACATTAGTTCTGCATTTACAGTATTTAAGAAGGGTAGTAGGCACACGTTTTATGCAGGTTTTCTAAAAAGGGGTTTCTAGATCAGGTTGATGAAGTAATAATAAGTCTCTGCATTCCAGGGGCAGGACAGGCACAGTAACAAGTTGTTTTATAACGACTGCTTAACTTGTTACAGTGTCATAATATTTTTCTATCCATACCACAATAGGCCCTAGTGATATGATCTATGTATAGAGTCAATGCTAACTCTATAGACCACATTACCATAGCAAAGGAGACATGGACTGGCAACTGTAAGCAGCCATACTTAATAATATGTGAACCCTAAACTAACCATTGTTTCCTTGCCTTTTCCTACCAATTTTAACATTTTCAAAACTGAAAATATCCCTCACAATCAACTAACCATTAAGGAAGAAACTAGCATTGTTCCTACACACATACTAAACATATCCGTTATCATATGCAAAGATGGTCAAATTTTACAAAGAAGTAAATTGAAATAAACTCATTATAAATATGCAAGAAAAATTTGCCTCCATGTTGTCTCTTTGAAGGGTCATATCCACAACTGACTTAGGGAATTTAACTCATTAGCTTAAACAATTAGAAATTAATTGACCCAGGGAGTTGAAGGTAGCCTGAAAGCATGAATATTATGCATCCTATCTTACATCAAGGACATTGAGATTAAATATCCAATATTCCAGCATGGGACTAACCAGGCATTTAACAATTATTTATATAATTAAACACAGAAACCAATACACAGGTATCATTCCTTTCCATTGTCTTTATGCAGTATTTTTACTTACTTGATCACTTGAAAATATATAAAATGTATGTTTACTAAGAAATCCTTTACTAATTTATCTTTAAAGTTCTAACAATTTATCTCTTGTTATGTAGCCTATATGCCTGAAAACAACTGCTTTCAGAGAACCTGACAAATAAAAGAATAAGAAAGTTGGAAAGTCACTTAGCCTACTAAATGCTTCACTACCTTTCAAGATTGATAAATTCTGGATAGACTAGAAGAAAAAGAAATTGGATGCTCACTGCATTAAAAATAAATGACAGAAACTTCTTTTCCTCTTCCAGATTTCAAATCCACAACCTTGAAGGAGACAAAATATGTGGAAGAGATTGAACAGATCTTGCCAAGACTACTGGAACTCCAAGCAGCCACTTTGCAACCTGTTCTAAAATTGAAAATAAACAGCTAGGAACATTATGGAAGGATTCCCTGTAGGACTGCTTCTGGAGTGCTGTGTTGAGTTCTTAAATACTGCTTAGTATTTAACAATAATGTTATGTTCTTCTTAAATACTAAATAATATTTAAGGACATAAACAAGCCAGAATACATTCAGAGGTAAGTAGTTAGATGGAAAGTCATTTGAAATTATGTCAAGGGGAACAAACAGTTGAAAAAAATAAGACTGTTTAGTTTGGAGTAAGAAAAATCAGCAGAACAAGAAAGAGCCATAATAAATATTTTCAATTTTGAAAGCTTTTTGTGGGTAAGAGCATTTAGAAGTTTTTGGTACATTAAAAAGTTACAGGGATACAAATTTAGTTCATTAAGAGGAAAAGAGTGAAAATGCAGAAATATTCAAAGATGAAACGGTCTACCACAGAAGACTAGGCTTTCTATTGCTGGAGCTCTTCTGGTGTAAGCTGGATAATTACTTGGCGGAAATGTTACAGAGGGAATTCAAGTAATTGGCTGAGGAATACCTGAATTATATGAGTTTCAAAGTACTTTTCCCATATTAAGGTTGTGAATCCTAAAATAGAAATGTTATACTCTCAGTGGTTTCACCATCTTTCCTAAAAGGGGATTCCCACTGCTCCTTTGGAGTAACTATTGCAAGCCTGGTGGAAAAGAGGACTTTATTTAAAGATAGTGAAAGGTCATGGAAAAATAAAAAATTAAAGAGTGAAAGTGTTCCATAAAGATCAGTGTGTGTATGTACATGGGACACATGCATATGCACACACACACACACACAAATTCACTTCCAAGCCTACATTGGAATTAACAAAAGCGTTGAAAGGAAATATAAAGAATTAACATACTAAACCTCAAATATGATTATTTTCTTTATAAAACACAAATATGTGGTTAGCTAACTCAAAACTGCCTTAAGATAGACATAACCAGACAAATGACTAGACACAAGATAGTGTTACTAAAGCAGACCAAGAGTTTTTCCAAATTTCATATCAAATGAGCTCTACAAATCTTCTGTATTGTTTGAACTTTTCTACAATGAAAATAATATCAGGGGTACTGGGGTGGCACAATCAGTTAAGCCTTGACTTGGTTTCAGCCCCAGTCATGATCTCAGGGTTCTGAGACTGAGCCCTGAACTGGGTTCCACACCAGTAAGCAGAATCTGCTTGGGATTCTCTCACCCTCTGCCACTCTCCTAGCACTCACTCATTCACTTGCCTTCTCTCTCAAATAAATAAATCAAATAAATAAATAAATAAATAAATAAATAACAGAATAAAAACAAGGCTATTTTCACTGAAGAAGCACATGGAAGTTTTAAAACATTCCTTCAAATTACTTGATACTCTCCCATCCGCAGGGAGAGTCATTGTTCCTCCTCCTCTCAAATCTGGACTGACTGATGAACCAATAGAATACATCAGAAGTAATCCAATGCCAGTTTCCACACCTAGGCTTTAAAAAAAAATTGTCAGCTTCCACTTCCTGACTCCAGACATGCTCTCTTGGAACTGAGCCCCCATTCTGTGAGGAAGTTCAAGTATCTAATAGAGAGGCAAACATGGAGAGGAATCCAGATGCCTGGACTTGGGACCTGGCTGAGTTCCCCTCCAACTTGAGTCAAAGCCGTATCTGTAAGTCATCTTGGAAATGATCCTCTGGTGCCCCATCAAGCCACCCCGGCTAACTTTGTAGAGCAAGCATATGCCTCCCCAGTAACCTCTCCAAATATGAAGGCTGAATAAATAATAGTTGTTCTTTTTTTAAGTATCTAAGTTTGCAGTGAGTTGTTATACACTAATAGATAACCAGAATCAAAACCAAAATGGGCATTGGCCACATACATCTTACTTTGAAATTTTCTTCTTTAAGCATCTATTGTTCACTTATACCTAGAATACTGATTTCCCAACTCTTTTTGTAACTTTGCCTAGTAGATTTCCTTCCCAGATTTTACAGAGTGTACTAGAGAGCATACTTTCCAAAAGATCTAAATGAATTATAATTTTTATTTGAGAATTTTAGAGCACTCTTTAAGATAATTATAGATATTGGAAAATCAATCACAAAAGTGAATATAGGAATCATCAAATCTGGTGGGAAGTGGGTATGGGAATTTGGGGACAGAATATAATCATGTGCCCCCATAGAAATCATCCAGAGTTCCCTTCCCCCTATTCCAGAAGAATATTTTGAAGTAGAAGGGATTCTATATATCACTTAATCCATTCCACGACATATAATTGTATAAGTAATACAATAAATGAGCAGCAGAAATGGTCTCAAATATAGGCATCATGACTTTCCTCTATGTGTATTTTCACGAAACACAAATGCCCTTGAAAATCAAACTAAATAAAAACTAATATATAGGTAAAATTTATAAAAATTAAATAAGAGCTACCGAAGCAGTTCTCAAGAATTTACATATTTTTATAGTAATTGCTCTTTGCTGAACACTACAAGTTATAGAAAGTATATAGTCCCTGCCTCATAGAAATTCATACTGTAAAGTACACATATCTTGAACAAGGACCTCAGTGGGAAACCAGGCAGAATCAATAATGGACATACATTTGCTGGGGCTATTGGACAGAATATTTTTAAATGGCTTGTTGGAGTATTTAGATTTGCTCCAACAAACAAGGAGTTGCTGCAGCAAATTTAGACGTTGCAGCTTCTTCTACTACAATCTTTTTATTTCATGAAAACATCACCCCTGATAAATCCAAGCTTATGAGCAAGCCATTCTCTCTGCATGAAATAATCTTTCTCTTTATGCCCTGACAAACTCTTATTCATCCTTCAATATCCAACTCAAAGACATTTTCTCTGTAAAGACTTCCTCAACTCCCAGTTCTATCTACCTATCTAGAGGCTCTTTTTAAAAATACTTTTATAGGATTTGCCACTTTATGCTATAATTCATTTACTTAATGTTCTCTTCATACTCTCTGGTAAATGAATTCTTTAGGTTCATGTACTCATTCTTACACCTACCACAATGCCTGGCATATCTCAGACACATAGTAAAATTTATGATTAATATATGTCAAATTAAAAATCAAGTCTGTCTTATTTTCATCTATGCTTAGAGCCAACAGTCAAATTTTATGAAACATGTTAAGAGAAAGTTAATCCAATAAAACTACCTTCAAAACACTCAGAATGCTTGGGACACCTGGGTCGTTCAGTGGTTGACCATCTCCCTTCGGCTCAGGGCATGATCCCAGGGTCCTGGGATTGAGTCCCTCATTCGGTTCCCCACAGGTAGCCTGCTTCCCCCCTGTCTATGTCTCTGTGCCTCTCTCTGTTATCTCTCATGAATAAATAAAATATTAAAAAAAATAACACTCAGGATGTTTAAATAATTGTCTCCTTCCTCAAGTGAAATTTATTACTCATTATGAGCCTGGCATTTGCCAAATATTCCATGAGTCAAGCAATAAAGCTATAATATCATTATTTCTTTTTTTTTTTAAAAAAAGATTTTATTTATTTATTCATGAGACACAGAGAGAGAGAGAGAAGCAGAGACACAGGGAGAGGGAGAAGCAGGCCTGACGTGGGACTCGATCCCGGATCTCCAGGATCACACCCAGGGCTGAAGGCAGAGCTAAACCGCTGAGCCACCGGGGCTGCCCCTCATTATTTCTTAATAGGCATAAAATGCCCTGAGCCCAAACACTAGAAAAAGTATAAACTGTAGTTAATCAAAGGATAGAAATTAGCATTAGAATAATTTCTAAATATAGTGTATTCAATTACCTTTCATTGTATCTTGCCATGAAGAGTTAAGTTACAGTTATTATTGTCAGTACCATGCCCTATCTTTACAACCCACTTCCATTTCAATGCCAAATGTAAGGAAGATGACTCAAGATTTCCATGGGCCCACAAGACTCATTGAGTTTCAAACATATCGGATCATAAGAGACTCATTCAGAAATCATGGTCAGTGCTAAATCAAGAAAAAAAAGTAAAGAACCACTTTAAATGATGCTTTTAAATAGCACAAAGGGAAAAGTCATGAAACTACCCCTATATAATGTATGATGTAGAATTTCATCTCATGGTGGGCTTCTGAAAACTTAAGTAAATTTTTATATAGATCTAAAAAAATTGTCTTTGGTCAGCTTGTGTCTTATTTTAAATGCTGTAGATTTCATCACATTAAAAGAAAAAAAATGAAAGAAAGAAAAAGTCCATAAGACTTTTTCTTATGTCGTTAAGAGAAAAAAATCCACCTAGATCATATTTCTTGGGGTAGAATCCTGTCTGTTAAATTATCATTCCCTGGAATCTTTATTTTCATTAATTTTCCATGAAATGTGTGAGATAAAAATAATAGTTCCCTCATAAAGAGTAGAAAAATGACAAAGAATTCATTATTCATTCAATAATTAAATGAATAATTATTGATCATGTACTTGAATAACATTTCCCAATTCAAAAACGGTTTTATGTCCCATTCTTTAGTAATGATCAAACAATTATTATTCAATGTGGCAAGTGCCACAATAATAGTAGGCAAATCCACAAAGGAACAATTAAATGCCTGGGAAAGTCAGGCAAAGCATTAGGGGAAATGATACTTCACCTTGGAGGAGTCAAAGCAATTTAGATAGCAGGATAGCAGGAATAGCGTGTGCAAAAAAAAAAAAAAAAAAGTGGAAACACAAAACAGAAGAATTTATTTCAAAAAATAATAATAATATTAGTTTAATATAATCAGAGGCTATAGACGAGAGATGGAAGTGGCAGGAAATGGGCTGAAAAGGTAAGAAGAAGCCTGACTGGTGCTTTGCATTATTACAAAGAAGTCTGAAGTTTATCTTCTGGGCTATAAGAGCCCAGGAAGGTTTAGATGGTTTGTGAGAACGGATAATATCCTAAGATTTATGTTAACAAAAATAATTGGGCTCAACATGAAGAACATGTTGGAAAAAGTAAAATTAAGACCAGGAGGAATTAGGTAGACCAATGTAAAATGAAGATGAAAATGACTAAGCTATAACTAAGACAGAAGATGGACTGGAGGGGATCCCTGGGTGGCTTAGTGGTTTAGCACCTACCTTTGGCCAGGGGTGTGATCCTGGAGCCCCGGAATCAAGTCCCACATCAGGCTCCCTGCATGGAGCCCGCTTCTCCCCCTGCCTGTGTCTCTACCTCTCTCTCTCTGTGTGTGTGTGTCTCAGGAATAAATAAAAAATCTTAAAAAAAAAAAAAAAGATGGACTATAGGGAGCAGATATTAGAGTCCCAAGACAGAACCTGCAGAACTTGGTGACTAGGGGTGAGATAAAGAGAGCCTACAACTCTAGGATTTCAAACTAAGGAATATATACTTAGTGATGACATTAATAAAACAGGGAATTCAAGAGATGGAGATTTCTGGGAGAGGAGATATAAGTTCAGTTATTTTTGTGTGGAGCTTGATTTCAATCCTTGGCATCAGGAAATATGGGTCTGGGGCTCAGTCTGGACTGGAATTATGGATTTGGGAGCTAGCACAGAAATCAGGAAGTGAAATGAAATTGTGTGCATAGTGAGAAAGGAGCCAAGATAAACTGAGAATGAAAGACTGGAGAACCAGGAGAAAAAATGATTAGCGTGCAGGAGTGGTACAAGGGGCAAGGAACAACAATGTTTTTAACCAAGAAGTGTCTGGAAGTGTTTGCTGCAAGTTAATATAAAAATCTGAGTATTAGGAGAACTTAAGGGTAGACTGATCAGAAATCTATTTAGAGGAGGAGCTGAGAAGTCTCCATGGTAGGAATAATCTCATCCTAAGAGATAAGAGACTACAGGTACGAAAAAAAAAAAAAGTTTGGCTTAAGAACAATGGATTGGTAATTTTCAACAAAGATGCCAAGACATTTCAATGGGGGAAGAATAGTCATTTCAATAAATGGTACTAGAACAATTGGATATATATATATACACACACACACACACACACAAAGGAATAAAGTTGAACTCCTGCCTCATACCATACATAAAAATTAACTTAAAATGTATCATAGACCTAAACAAGAACTAAAACTGTGAAACTCTTGAAGAAAATATACAAGTAAACTGACACTGGGTTACATTAACAAAGCCTTTTTCTTGACATCAAAAGCACAAGCAACAACAAAAAATTACATTAAGTTGGACACTATAAAAATTTTTAAACTTTTGTGCTTCAAAAGATACCATCAAGAAAATGAAAAGACTGGGCAGCTCAGGTGGCTCAGGAGTTTAGCACTGCCTTCAGCCCAGGGCGTGATCCTGGAGACCCGGGATCAAATCCCACGTCTGGCTCCCTGCATGGAGCCTGCTTCTCCCTTTGCCTGTGTTTCTGCCTGTGTGTGTGTGTGTGTGTGTGTGTGTGTGTGTGTGTCTCATGAATAAATAAATAAAATCTGAGGAAAAAAAAGAAAAAATGAAAAGCCAACCTACAGAAAGGGAAAAAACATCTGCAAACCATATATATGATAAAAGATTTGCATTAGAATATATAAAGAGCACCTAAAACCCAGTAATAAAAAAAAAACTCCACTAAGAATTGAAGAAAGATTCTGAATATTTCTCCAAAAAAGATGCAAAAATGGCCAACAAACACACAAAAAGATGCTCAACATCATTAGCCATCAGTGAAATGCAAATCATAACTATAGTGAGATACTACTTTACAACCACTTTATTTTTTTTCACAACCACTTTTTAAAAGATAATAGTTTTAATGAGAATGTAGAGAAAGTGAAGCCTTCACATGTTGCTAGTGGGAATGTAAAATCACATAGCCACTTTGTAAAACCATCTGGAAGTTCCTCAAAAAAAAAAAAAAATTAAACATAGACCTACCATATGACCTAGCAATTCCACCCCTAGGTGTATTTCCAAAGGAATTTTTTTTTTTAAGATTTTATTTATTTACCCATGAGAGACACAGAGAGAGAGAGAGAGAGAGGCAGAGACACAGGCAGAGGGTGAAACAGTTTCCATGCAGGAAGCCTGACGTGGGACTCAATCCCAGGTCTCCAGGATCACGCCCTGGACTGAAGGCGGCGCTAAACCACTGATCCTGTGGGACTCAGGAAATTTAACAAAATCCCCTACCCCTGGCCAAGCAGAGCAGGACTGACTCTATTTTGTGCTGCACCTGCCTTGAGCTGACCTACTTATTACTTAGGGCACTGCCCCGCCCTAGTCAAAGACCAGGACACACCCTAACCGGAAATCCGGCTCAGTGGACCAGCATGACTGTGCAACTTTCTGCGTATCCCATTGGCCACTGGCCCCTATAAGTTGCTAAGCCTCTTAGTCTCGGGGTCCAAGTCCCTGCTCCGCTGCGTCGGCGATGCTTGCACCCAGGCTCGAGCTTGTAATAAACCCTCGTGTGTTTGCATCGATCGGCTCCTTGGTGGTTTCTCGGAATCGCGATCTTGGGCAGCACAACAATCCACCCAGGCTGCCCTCCAAAGGAATTTAAAACGTATGTCTCCACAAAAAATTGTACACAAATGTTTATAGCAACATTATTCATAATAACCAAAAGGTGAAAACAACCAAAATGGTTCATCAACTTATGGGTGGATAAATGAAATGTTGTATATCCATACAATGGAATACTATTCAGCAATAAGAAAGAGTTAAGTACTAATAATCCATGCTACAACACAGATAAACCTTGAGAACATTACCCTAAATGAAAAAAAAAAAAAAAACAGTCACGGTAGAACACATATTATATGATTCCATTTATATGAAATGTCCAAAACGGGCAAATTACAGAGACAAAAAGTAAATCAGTAGTTGCAATAGGGCTAGAAATTGAAGAGAAATGAGAAGTAATGGCTAATAGGTACAGGGTTTCACTTTGGCATGATGAAATTATTTAAAATTGATTGTGGTAATGGTTGTATAACTCTGAATATACTAAAAACCACTAAATGGTACACTTTAAATGAAAGAAATGGGTGGCATGTGAATTATAGTTCAATAAAGCTCCTATTTTTCTTAAATGATGCCAGATTTTTCCCAGGTTCAGTCCCCAAGGATTCACACCCAGTTTCACAATATTTTTCATAAATATTTGAAAGTCTAATCAAATAACATAGATCTTAGCATCTTACAAAGGGACCAAAAACAGTAACAAGCCTCTTTGGCCAACAAAGTTACCAGCATCAAGTGACCAGGACATCAATGACACTGGACACTGGGGAACAGCAGGCTGAAGCAGTGGCCTCTCTGACAAGCAGCAACGTATTTCTACCTTCCTCCAGTGCCTGTAATATAACTGCCTGCTTCTAAGCTTTGGCAGGAAAGGAGAAAAATGGCAGATATCACAAGTAATCAAGAATTTTTCAACAGAGCACATAGGAAGCGCTACTCCCAAAATTATTTTGATGAAATTTTAGATGTTCTTGGGTTCCATAAGAATAGGCAGAAATATTCATCTGCACCTTTAACTTCGACATTATTCTAACTTGTACATATACACAATCTTGGGCCAAATCAGACTGCATCACCACAGTTTACAAAGAAAACAAGAGGAGAATGAGGAGAAACACTGTAGGTTCAGAGATTAAGAACTAATTGCTAAACACAGCAACTGCACTTTTAAATGCGTGGTGAACAAAAATTCTCCACCAATTCTGTGGAGTAAATATTGGGTAAGTAAGCACAAAGAGCTAATAATTACAGACGGTTTTTCTCAATTAATTTGGTAACATCCTTCTCTCCACTGTTCAGTCCTCCTACTTTATATATTCTCATTTTCTGACTGGATTTACTGTATAGAGGATGCCAAATGGGTTCATTTAGTATATGCTCATATGTGACTTGAATTATCAACTGTCTTTTTAATCCCTTTAAAAACTGACTCATAGTTACAGGCCTGAAAATTAATAGGCTAGATAATCAACAGGAATAAATATAAATGCATATAATTTTTAAAGATATTAGATAAGTATATATATTTATAAATTTTGCTTCTTTTTTATTGTATCTTCAGGCCTATAAATGTACTTAAAAGTGTGTAATATTCATGCATCAGTTTCTGAGAACATTCCACCTTTCTTTTAATATTTAGCTCATACTTTTTTTATTGATCATTCTTTTCATCTATTTTCTTTTTTTTTTTTAATTAACTTTTATTGGTGTTCATTTACCCACATACAGAAAAACACCCAGTGCTCATCCCGTCAAGTGTCCACCTCAGTGCCCGTCACCCATTCCCCTCCAACACCTGCCCTCCTCCCCTTCCACCACCCCTAGTTCGTTTCCCCGAGTTAGGAGTCTTTATGTTCTGTCTCCCTTCCTGATATTTCCCAACATTTCTTTTCCCTTCCTTTATATTCCCTTTCACTATTATTCATATTCCCCAAATGAATGAGAACATACACTGTTTGTCCTTCTCCGATTGACTTATTTCACTCAGCATAATACCCTCCAGTTCCATCCACGTTGAAGCAAATGGTGGGTATTTGTCGTTTCTAATTGCTGAGTAATATTCCATTGTATACATAAACCACATCTTCTTTATCCATTCATCTTTCGATGGACACCGAGGCTCCTTCCACAGTTTGGCTATTGTGGCCATTGCTGATAGAAACATCGGGGTGCAGGTGTCCCGATGTTTCATTGCATCTGAATCTTTGGGGTAAATCCCCAACAGTGCAATTGCTGGGTCGTAGGGCAGGTCTATTTTTAACTCTTTGAGGAACCTCCACACAGTTTTCCAGAGTGGCTGCACCAGTTCACATTCCCACCAACAGTGTAAGAGGGTTCCCTTTTCTCCACATCCTCTCCAACATTTGTTGTTTCCTGCCTTGTTAATTTTCCCCATTCTCACTGGCGTGAGGTGGTATCTCATTGTGGTTTTGATTTGTATTTCCCTGATGGCAAGTGATGCAGAGCATTTTCTCATGTGCATGTTGGCCATGTCCATGTCTTCCTCTGAGAGATTTCTCTTCATGTCTTTTGCCCATTTCATGATTGGATTGTTTGTTTCTTTGGTGTTGAGTTTAATAAGTTCTTTATAGATTTTGGAAACTAGCCCTTTATCTGATATGTCATTTGCAAATATCTTCTCCAATTCTGTAGGTAGCCTTTTAGTTTTGTTGACTGTATCCTTTGCTGTGCAAAAGCTTCTTATCTTGATGAAGTCCCAATAGTTCATTTTTGCTTTTGTTTCTTTTGCCTTTGTGGATGTATCTTGCAAGAAGTTACTGTGGCCGAGTTCAAAGAGGGTGTTGCCTGGGTTCACCTCTAGGATTTTGATGGACTCTTGTCTCACATTTAGATCTCTCATCCATTTTGAGTTTATCTTTGTGTATGGTGAAAGAGAGTGGTCCAGTTTCATTCTTCTGCATGTGGATGTCCAATTTTCCCAACACCATTTATTGAAGAGACTGTCTTTCTTCCAATGGATAGTCTTTCCTCCTTTATCGAATATTAGATGACCATACATTTCAGGGTCCACTTCTGGGTTCTCTATTCTGTTCCATTGATCTATGTGTCTGTTTTTGTGCCAATACCACACTGTCTTGATGACCACAGCTTTGTAGTACAACCTGAAATCTGGCATTGTGATGCCCCCAGCTATGGTTTTCTTTTTTAAAATTCCCCTGGCTATTCGGGGTCTTTTCTTATTCCACACAAATCTTAAAATAATTTGTTCTAACTCTCTGAAGATTCTCCATGGTATTTTGATAGGGATTGCATTAAACGTGTAAATTGCCCTGGGTAACATTGACATTTTTACAATATTAATTCTGCCAATCCATGAGCATGGAATATTTTTCCATCTCTTTGTGTCTTCCTCGATTTCTTTCAGAAGTGTTCTATAGTTTTTAGGGTATAGATCTTTTACCTCTTTGGTTAGGTTTATTCCTAGGTATCTTATGCTTTTGGGTGCAATTGTAAATGGGATTGACTCCTTAATTTCTCTTTCTTCAGTCTCATTGGTAGTGTATAGAAATGCCATTGATTTCTGGGCATTGATTTTGTATCCTGCCACGCTACCAAATTGCTGTATGAGTTCTAGCAATCTTGGGGTGGAGGCTTTTGGGTTTTCTATGTACAGTATCATGTCATCAGCGAAGAGGGAGAGTTTGACTTCTTCTTTGCCAATTTGAATGCCTTTAATGTCTTTTTGTTGTCTGATTGCTGAGGCGAGGACTTCCAGAACTATGTTGAACAGCAGTGGTGAGAGTGGACATCCCTGTCTTGTTCCTGATCTTAGGGGAAAGGCTCCCAGTGCTTCCCCATTGAGAATGATATTTGCTGTGGGCTTTTCGTAAATGGCTTTTAAGATGTCGAGGAAAGTTCCCTCTATCCCAACACTCTGAAGGGTTTTGATCAGGAATGGATGCTGTATTTTGTCAAATGCTTTCTCTGCATCTAATGAGAGGATCATATGGTTCTTGGTTTTTCTCTTGCTGATATGATGAATCACATTGATGGTTTTACGAGTGTTGAACCAGCCTTGTGTCCCAGGGATAAATCCTACTTGGTCATGGTGAATAATTTTCTTAATGTGTTGTTGGATCCTATTGGCTAGTATCTTGTTGAGAATTTTTGCATCCATGTTCATCAGGGATATTGGTCTGTAATTCTCCTTTTTGGTGGGGTCTTTGTCTGGTTTCGGAATTAAGGTGATGCTGGCCTCATAGAACGAATTTGGAAGTACTCCATCTCTTTCTATCTTTCCAAACAGCTTTAGTAGAATAGGTATGATTTCTTCTTTAAACGTTTGATAGAATTCCCCTGGGAAGCCATCTGGCCCTGGACTCTTGTGTCTTGGGAGGTTTTTGATGACTGCTTCAATTTCCTCCCTGGTTATTGGCCTGTTCAGGTTTTCTATTTCTTCCTGCTCCAGTTTTGGTAGTTTGTGGTTTTCCAGGAATGCGTCCATTTCTTCTAGATTTCCTAATTTATTGGCGTACAGCTGTTCATAATATGTTTTTAAAATCGTTTGTATTTCCTTGGTGTTGGTAGTGATCTCTCCTTTCTCATTCATGATTTTATTAATTTGAGTCTTCTCTCTCTTCTTTTTAATAAGGTTGGCTAATGGTTTATCTATCTTATTAATTCTTTCAAAGAACCAACTCCTGGTTCTGTTGATCTGTTCCACAGTTCTTTTGGTCTCGATATCATTGAGTTCTGCTCGAATTTTAATTAACTGTCTTCTCCTGCTGGGGGTGGGGTCTATTTGTTGCTTTTTCTCTAGTTCCTTTATGTGTAAGGTGAGCTTTTGAATTTGAGATCTTTCCAGTTTTTGAATGGATGCTTGTATTGCGATGTATTTCCCCCTCAGGACTGCTTTTGCTGCATCCCAAAGATTTTGAACGGTTGTATCTTCATTCTCATTAGTTTCCATGAATCTTTTTAATTCTTCCTTAATTTCCTGGTTGACCTTTTCATCTTTTAGCAGGATGGTCCTTAACCTCCACGTGTTTGTGGTCCTTCCAAACTTCTTGTTGTGATTAAGTTCTAATTTCAAGGCATTATGGTCTGAGAATATACAGGGGACTATCCTGATCTTTTGGTATCGGTTCAGACCCGATTTGTGACCCAGTATGTGATCTATTCTGGAGAAAGTTCCATGTGCACTTGAGAAGAATGTGTATTCAGTTGAGTTTGGATGTAAAGTTCTGTAGATATCTGTGAAATCCATCTGGTCCAGTGTATCATTTAAAGCTCTCGTTTCTTTGGAGATGTTGTGCTTAGAAGACCTATCTAGTATAGAGAGAGCTAGATTGAAGTCACCCAGTATAAGTGTATTATTATCAAAGTATTTCTTCAGTTTGGTTATTAATTGGTTTAAATATTTGGCAGCTCCCACATTCGGGGCATATATATTGAGGATTGTTAAGTCCTCTTGTTGGATAGATCCTTTGAGTATGAGATAGTGTCCCTCTTCATCTCTCACTATAGTCTTCGGGGCAAATTTTAATTTATCTGATATAAGGATGGCAACCCCTGCTTTCTTTTGAGGACCATTTGAATGGTAAATGGTTCTCCAACCTTTTATTTTCAGGTTGTAGGTGTCCTTCTGTCTAAAATGAGTCTCTTGTAGACAGCAAATAGATGGGTCCTGCTTTTTTATCCAGTCTGAAACCCTGTGCCTTTTGATGGGGTCATTAAGCCCCTTCACGTTTAGAGTTACTATTGATAAATATGAGTTTAGTGTCAACATATCTATTCAGTCCTTGTTTTTATGGATTGTTCCACTGAACTTCTTCTTAAAGGGGAATTTTAAGAGTCCCCCTTAAAATTTCTTGCAGAGCTGGTTTGGAGGTTACATATTCTTTCAGTTCTTGCCTGTCTTGGAAGCTCTTTATCTCTCCTTCCATTTTGAATGAAAGCCTTGCTGGATAAAGTATTCTTGGTTGCATGTTCTTTTCATTTAGGACCCTGAATATATCCTGCCAGCCCTTTCTGGCCTGCCAGGTCTCTGTGGAGAGGTCTGCTGTTATCCTAATATTCCTCCCCATAAAAGTCAGGGACTTTTTTTCTCTTGCTGCTTTAAGGATCTTCTCCTTATCTTTGGAATTTGCAAGCTTCACTATTAAATGTCGAGGTGTTGAACGGTTTTTGTTGATTTTAGGGGGGGATCTCTCTATTTCCTGGATCTGAATGCCTGTTTCCCTTCCCAGATTAGGAAAGTTTTCAGCTAGGATTTGTTCAAATACATATTCTGGTCCTCTGTCCCTTTCGGCGCCCTCGGGAACCCCAATTAAACGTAGGTTTTTCTTCCTCAGGCTGTCATTTATTTCCCTTAATCTATCCTCATGGTCTTTTAATTGCCTGTCTCTTTTTTCCTCAGTTTCCCTCTTTGCCATCAACTTGTCTTCTATGTCACTCACTCGTTCTTCCACCTCGTCAAGCCTCGTCGTTAGGACTTCTAGCTTGGATTGCATCTCATTTAATTGATTTTTAATTTCTGCCTGATTGGATCTAAATTCTGCAGTCATGAAGTCTCTTGAGTCCTTTATGGTTTTTTCTAGAGCCACCAGTAGCTGTAAAATAGTGCTTCTGAATTGGCTTTCTGACATTGAATTGTAATCCATATTTTGTAACTCTGTGGGAGAGAGGGCTGTTTCTGATTCTTTTTTTTGAGGTAAGGTTCATCTATTTTCTATACCAAATGCAATTATGGAATATGAGCGTCTTGATAAAATTTTACAGACTATCACTTTAGAACATTGACTTATTTGACATTATCCAAGCTGTTACTCTAATGAAAAGAACCCCTGAGCTTGAGAAGTCCTGAATGATCTCTCTCCAGTCAGGCTTAAATACTATTGGTATTGATTATAACTTTGCTATTAGATAGAAGATACTATGTCAGATGCTGATTTTCAAAATGGCTTAGGCATTTTTGTCTAGGGAACTGAAGAGAGAAGAAGAAGATAAAGACATGAGGATTTCTTTGATGAGGATAGAAAAAAAAGCATAAACAATAGGGTCTGCAAGAATGAATCCTGAAATTGGTCATATTTTATAAATAATCTCAAAAGAGTATGCACAAAGGAATGCCTGGTTGGCTCAGGGGTTGAGCGCCTGTGCCTGCCTTCGTCCCAGGGCGTGATTCTGGAGTCTCAAGACCAAGTCCCACGTGGAGCCTGCTTTTCTCTCTCTCTCTCATGAATAAATAAAATCTTTTTTTTTTTAAAGTATGCACAAAGGAATCTCTAAGATTTCCAATGCCACTGATCAACTTTCAAATATAAAAATAAGCCAAATCTAAACTTTATTTATTTATTTTTAAAGATTTATTTATTTATGATAGAGAGAAAGAGAGAGAGAGAGAGAGAGAGGCAGAGACACTGGAGAAGGGAGAAGCAGGCTCCATGCTGGAAGCCGGACGTGGGACTCGATCCCGGGACTCCAGGATCGTGCCCTGGGCCAAAGGCAGGCGCTAAACCGCTGAGCCACCCAGGGATCCCCTCTAAACTATATTTAAAAGATGGCACACTCTAAGATAAAAGTCTCATTCCCAGAAAGAACCTGAGAGCAAACCCAGTATTTCTCTTTACAAAAAAAGACATCAAAGTTCAATATATAATCAAAAAGGAGCATTTGAAATAAAACAGAACACATCATGCTCTCCAGTACAAAAAAAAAAAAAACAGTAAAATGTACTGTGCACGTCTGTTGACTCCATACTTCAAAAAACAGCAATAGGGAGAAAGTCCAAGGTAAGTGAAAGGACTGAAGAGATGAAGAAGCTGATAAAAGACTTGAAAACTGAATTCCAGTCAGGAAAGATAACATCTGAAGAGAGATTTGAATTAAATGGGTTCTCAGGATGAAGGAAATTATCTGGGCAAAAGGAAAGGGTGTAACTCCAATGCATCTTGAGAGAAAAGTTAGTATACTGTGCTGAGATTAAAGCATTTATTTCTGACATTTTCAAAAGCACATTTTAGGCAAATACTGGCCTGACTTTCCATGACTCCTTTCTTTTCTATCTAATCCACCATGATTTCTCTCTTCCTGAATTTATTACAGTAATTCTCTGTACCACTGATTTGTTTTCAGTATACAATGCCTTGCTAGCATTGTATTATTCGATGTTGTTTCCCTAATTGTAATGGTAGCCTCCTAAACTGAGGATTCCATGTTTTCTTTGCTGTCTAAATACCAGTAAGCACAATACTTTGTTAACTTGTTAATATTACCAACAAGTTTAGTGAAGTTGAATGTAGACCCATTACACTGAACACTAAAACCAGGAAGTGTCCCTTTGGCAGAGAACTCAGTAATTTGGGGATATATAAGATAAAATTTTACTTGATAAGTAATAACATCACACGGGTTGGTAAAGACCAAAAACACAGTTCGTTTCAAGGAAGGTTCAAATCAATCAATGAATAATGATTTTAAATATGAAAATTTTATAGATGTTTACAATGTATCTCTACTCTTTAAAAAAATATCAGAAAAACTCAGTGCCACAGTCTGACATACACTAATAGGACTCCGTTTAAAGGTATATAAAAGAGTAGGGCAGCCTGGGTAGCTCAGTGCTTTAACACTGCCTTCAGCCCAGGGCCGTCCGGCTCCCTGCATGGAGCCTGCTTCTCCCTCTGCCTGTGTCTCTGCCTCTCTCTCTCTGCATCTCTCTGTGTCTCTCATGAATAAATTAAAAAAATCTTTTAAAAAAGGTATATGAAAGACTAAAAACTAATGAATTATTACCCTGAGACAAACTCATAATTAAGGCAGTTTATCATTGTTCCTTGTCTATATCCCTCATTTTTGGTGACTCCAACAGCTGTCAGTGCCTTAGCCTGTCCCTAGCTACAGACATCCCACCTGTGCCAGACAACCCTCTGTTTCTTTCCTTTCTTCATCAAGTTTCATGTTTTTCAACTGTTCCAATGAGTAAGTCCAAATAAATGTAGCAAATACCCATTCTCGTGGAAACACTGCAATACTCCAGAGTGGTTTAAGACCAAAATAACTGTTCTCTGGCTTTCCCAAGAGTATAGTCTTTCTAAGATTAGATGAAGTAATGCTAATGGTCAGAACTTTCAGTTCTATGGTAAAGTTGGAGTAGCATCTCTACTCTTCGGGTGGGCAAACAGCACATTTTAATATATACCTCTGTCCATTTTAACAATAAACCCTGATAGTGAAGTGAAATGATAAAACTTTAATTCTACCGAAAAAAAAAAAATAGTTTAACGCTTTCTTTTCCTTCCCTCCATTCTTTAACTTTCTTTCACTTCAGTCTCCAAGACACTTAGAAATTCATACATCTCCTTCCTACAAACACCACCCTTTTGCTTCCAGGGATTTTATGTGGTTTTGGTTGTTTTAACTTACAACTGTATTCATAATAAGCTGGAGAAAATTATATTTAAATTAGGATTCAGAACATTAAGAACAAAAGAGGAATAATGGGCATCAGCACCACAAATCAATGTCTTACACGTGCATGACTAAAAAAATCCACATGCCATCCCCATAAATACTGACTCATTACCCTAAGAAAGTACAAACAGTGGTAAGAAAGAAGGCTATAAAAATGAATCCTTATTTTTGTCCTTCTCCTTCTCTCAAACTAATTTGCATAAAACAAACAAAAATCAATGAATCAAAACAAAACAGGCTAAAAAGATGAGGAGATTTCAAACTGTTCTATATTAGAGTACTCAATGAGAGGCATTAAAAAATTAATAATGAATTTGGACACTTCACAGATTTGAGAGTCTGAGCAAGGGAAAAGGAACAATTATAAAAGCATTTTTTGCTAAGAATTCAACATTTGAAACAAGCCTGGTGGCCAAGTTTGGCGACATGACATTAGTATCATAAAATTCTAGAATACTTGGAAAGCAGTATGTTACATTGGAGATCACTACATTGGTTTGGCAGACTTGACTATTTTTGTTAGGAAATATTTCCATCGCAACAGCAAATAGGATATTAAAGAGATCAGATCCAATTTTTAGAATGTTTATGATTAATATGTTGCGTGACATTTCCTGTGACAGGGAATTGTGAACCATGTATCTGTGTGCAATGTGTATACATGGATATGTGAAATAAAGTACATAAAGTATATTTCTGCTAGCCAAGTGCCCATCTGTATGCACAGCACCAGTTCTGTAGAATTGTAGAACAGCGTGAGGAAGGACAAAGCCAAAAGCTCATTAAGTCTAATAGTGGTGATGATCACATCAATTCCTCATATTTATTCACTAAATTTCTTCCAGAAGAATGGTTAGAAGAGAGAAAGAAGAAAGAGACGGAAGAAGAGGGGAGCAATAAAATACTGAGGATATTATGTAATCAATCTATTTTTTCAGGTCACATTTATACATACACATACACACAAAAAATGCACATCTGGACAGAGTCAGAGATTGAGAGAAAATGCCCAAAAGAGACTCAGCCCAGCAACTGTATTTTATACATTAATTTTTATGTATATGTGTCTAAGGTCATGGCAAATTAGGGAGAGTGAGAGACCCACAGAATTTATTTGGAGTCACCACTAAGATGACATATTAAGTAGAATAAAAATGACTGTATAAATATAAATCTTAACAAGTGAAAGTCCTAATATTGTTTAATTGGCTTATTTGTCATTAGTCATTATAAGAGAAACCTTGTACATTACAAAGGTTCATCATACACTAGATATTTAAAATGTCTTTTTGAGGCCTCTATATCTATCATACTGGCCTGCCTACTTTTTAGAGATTACCATGTGGGTTTATGCTTAAACACTGGCTTAGTTTCTCAGCACGTACACCTTTCCTGCTTGGTAAAGAAATGGAGTCAAAATGCCAAATCTGTGACTCTGAATCATTTCCATGGCAACAGAAGATGTTGTCTTAAATAAAGTGTACTGAGGTAATATTATGATGAGACAAAAAGAGCATAGCAATGAAGAAAATTTAATCTGGATACAAATCTTTCAACAAGACACCGAGAATAAAGGGAAAAAAGGACTGAACCAAAAAATTGTTTCTCAGTCTTCATTTTCCCGGAACTATCTTCATAGCACCTTGACAGAAAACAAAAAGTTCTAAATCTCACTAATAAAATAACTAAGAGTAGCTCCAGAGAAGATGAATGAATCAAACTACTACATTAAATGTGAAGAAAATTAAACATCTTTCAGAAAACATAAATATGTTGAATTTTCCACATTTATAATTTTATCTTTATAGAGATAAAGGTATGTCATTTATGTAATTACTTGTCACTTCTGAATGTGAAGAAAGGTGTTATCAAACAAAGACTCTTCAGAAAAAAAATTGAGATCTGGACAGTATAGTATGCCACCTGTAAATCTGTTAAGTCACACATCCTCACAAGGGAGAAAATCTACCAGAACCAGTCAAAATGCTTTTTCTCATTACCTCAAACTTGAACTAAGTATACTAAATCAATGCACACATTTTAGATATCCTGAGTTTGGGAAATTATGTTTCAATTACTTAAAGAGACAAATGAATTTTTCCCACGTGGGAAAAATGTATTTACTTTGCCTGGTTTACATCAAAACTTACTGGCCTAATTATAAATGTCAGTAAATACACTCATAGTTCTAATGCATTTTCACTAGAATTTCCTCAAATAATTGTGTTTATGGAATTTGGCAGGCTGGCACATTTCCCTTTCCAACCCTCTTCTACCTCTATTATGTTGAAAAGATCTGAAATATAAAAACCAAGTACTTCAAGCACACAGTTACATTAACTCAGTGCTTATACTGTATATAAAGCTAGAAAATATTTTTTCCCTTCATGCAACTAAATATCTGACATTATAAGTGTCAGTCCCAACTTTGGAGGTGTCTTTCCTTCATACTTCCTCAATTCAGGACATACCCTTTGGGCCAACCTTTTAAACTACAAAACTTATATCTTAGTCAAAAGTAGTCTCAGATGAAGCAGACCCAGCTCAATACAGAATACTCTGCAATTTCTGAGAGGCAGGAGAGAATATGGAGGAAAGATCTGTTTTCTAACATATACTTTCTATCATCGTATCTCTCTCAATGACCTTTTCTTTTTCAAGGTAAATGTTATTAGATACAATGAAATGCTCAGATCTCAAGTACATGATTCAAAAAAAATATTTTAAATGTAAAGGCCATGAACCAACACCCAAACAAGATGCAGAATTTGTCCAACAACCCAAGAAAGTTCTGAGGACCCATTCTAGTCAACCTCATGCCCTTATAGACAACCACTGCTCTGATTTCTTTTTTTTTTATTGAAGTTTGATTTGCCAACTAAGAGTATAACATCCAGTGATCATCCCGTCAAGTGCCCTCAGTGCCTGTCATCCAGTCACCCCATCCCCCCACCCATCTCCCCTTCCACTACCTCTTGTTCATTTCCCAGGGCTAGGAGTCTCATGTTCTGTCGCCCTCTCTGATATTTCCCACTTATTTTCTCTCCTTTCCCCCTTTAATCCCTTTCACTATTTCTTACATTCCCCAAATGAGTGAAACCATAAGTTGATTGTCGTTCCCCAATTGACTTACTTCACTCAGCATAATACCCTCCAGTTCCATCCACGTGGAAGCAAATGGTGGGTATTCGTCCTTTCTAATGGCTGAGTATATTCCATTGTATATACAGACCTAATCTTCTTTATCCATCATCTGTCTGTGGACACCGAGGCTCCTTCCACAGTTTGGATATTATAGACATTGCTGCCATAAACATTGGGGTGCAGGTGTCTCGGTCTTTCACTGCATCTGTATCTTTGTGGTAGATACCCAGTAGTGCAATTGCTGGGTTGTAGGGAAGATCTATTTTTTTTTATCAATTTTTTATTGGTGTTCAATTTGCCAACATATAGAATAACACCCAGTGCTCATCCCATCAAGTGCCCCCCTCAGTGCCCATCACCCGGTCACCCTCACCCCCCGCCCACCTCCCCTTCCACCACCCCTAGTTCGTTTCCCAGAGTTAGGAGTCTCTCATGGTCTGTCTCCCTTTCTGATATTTCCCACTCATTTTTTCTCCTTTCCCCTTTACTCCCTTTCACTTTTTATATTCCCCAAATGAATGAGACAATATAGTGTTTGTCCTTCTCCGATTGACTTATTTCACTCAGCATAATACCCTCCAGTTCATCCATGGCAAAGCGAATGGTGGGTATTTGTCATTTCTAATGGCTGAGTAATATTCCATTGTATACATAGACCACATCTTCTTTATCCATTCATCTTTCGATGGACACCGAGGCTCCTTCCACAATTTGGCTATTGCAGACATTGCTGCTATAAACATAGGGGTGCAGGTGTCCTGGCATTTCATTGCATCTGTATCTTTGGGGTAAATCCCCAGCAGTACAATTGCTGGGTCATAGGGCAGATCTATTTTTAACTCTTTGAGGAACCTCCACACAGTTTTCCAGAGTGGCTGGACCAGTTCACATGCTCACCAAAAGTGCAAGAGGGTCCCCCTTTCTCCACATCCTCTCCAACAGTTGTTGTTTCCTGCCTTGTTAATTTTCCTCATTCTCACTGGTGTGAGGTAGTATCTCATTGTGGTTTTGATTTTTATTTCCCTGATGGCATTTTCTCATGTGCTTGTTGGCCTTGTCTATGTCTTCCTCTGTGAGATTTCTCTTCATGTCTTTTGCCCACTTCATGATTGGATTGTTTGTTTCTTTGGTGTTGAGTTTAATAAGTTCTTTATAGATCTTGGAAACTAGCCCTTTATTGGAGACGTCATTTGCAAATATCTTCTCCCATTCTGTAGGTTGTCTTTTAGTTTTGTTGACTGTTTCTTTTGCTGTGCAGAAGCTTCTTATCTTGTTGAAGTCCCAATAGTTCATTTTTGCTTTTGGTTCTCTTGCCTTCATGGATGTATCTTGCAAGAAGTTACTGTGGCCGAGTTCAAAAAGGGTGTTGCCTGTGTTCTCCTCTAGGATTTTGATGGAATCTTGTCTCACATTTAGATCTTTCATCCATTTTGAGTTTATCTTTGTGTATAGTGCAAGAGAGTGGTCTAGTTTCATTCTTCTGCATGTGGATGCCCAATTTTCCCAGCACCATTTGTTGAAGAGACTGTCTTTCTTCCAGCACATAGTCTTTCCTCCTTTGTCGAATATAGTTGATCATAGAGTTGAGGGTCCACTTCGGGATTCTCTATTCTGTTCCATTGATCTATGTGTCTGTTTTTGTGCCAGTACCACACTGTCTTGATGACTACCGCTTTGTAGTACAACCTGAAATCTGGCATTGTGATGCCCCCAGCTATGGTTTTCTTTTTCAATATTCCCCTGGCTATTCAGGGTCTTCTCTGATTCCACACAAATATTAAGATGTTTTGTTCCAAATCTCTGAAGAAAGTCCATGGTATTTTGATAGGGATTGCATTAAATCTGTAAATTGCCCTGGGTAACATTGACATTTTCACAATATTAATTCTTCCAATCCATGAGCATGGAATAGTTTCCATCTCTTTGTGTCTTCCTGAATTTCTTTCAGAAGTGTTCTGTAGTTTTTAGGGTGTAGGTCCTTTATATCTTTGGTTAGCTTTATTCCTAGGTATCTTATGCTTTTGGGTGCAATTGTAAATGGGATTGACTCCTTAATTTCTCTTTCTTCAGTCTCATTGGTAGTGTATAGAAATGCCACTGACTTCTGGGCATTGACTTTGTATCTTGCCACACTGCCAAATTGCTGTATGATTTCTAGCAATCTTGGGGTGGAGTCTTTTGGGTTTTCTATGTACAGTATCATGTCATCAGTGAAAAGGGAGAGTTTGACTTCTTCTTTGCCAATTTGAATGCCTTTTCTTTTTGTTGTCTCATTGCTGAGGCTAGGACTTCTAGTACTATGTTGAATAGCAGTGGTGAGAGTGGACATCCCTGTCTTGTTCCTGATCTTAGGGGAAAGGCTCCCAGTGCTTCCCCATTGAGAATTATATTTGCTGTGGGCTTTTCATAGATGGCTTTTAAGATGTTGAGGAATGTTCCCTCTATCCCTACACTCTGAAGAGTTTTGATCAGGAATGGATGCTGTATTTTGTCAAATGCTTTCTCTGCATCTAATGAGAGGATCATATGGTTCTTGTTTTTTCTCTTGCTGATATGATGAATCACACTGATTGTTTTACAAGTGTTGAACCAGCCTTGCATCCCGGGGATAAATCCTACTTGGTCATGGTGAATAATCTTCTTAATGTATTGTTGTATCCTTGGCTAGTATCTTGTTGAGAATTTTTGCATCCATGTTCATCAGGGATATTGGTCTGTAATTCTCCTTTTTGGTGGGGTCTTTGTCTGGTTTTGGAATTAAGGTGATGCTGGCCTCACAGAACGAATTTGGAAGTACTCCATCCGTTTCTATCTTTCCGAACAGCTTTAGTAGAATAGGTATGGTTTCTTCTTTAAACATTTGATAGAATTCCCCTGGGAAGCCATCTGGCCCTGGACTTTTGTGTCTTGGGAGGTTTTTGATGACTGCTTCAATTTCGTCCCTGGTTATTGGCCTGTTCAGGTTTTCTATTTCTTCCTGTTCCAGTTTTGGTAGTTTGTGGTTTTCCAGAAATGCGTCCATTTCTTCTAGATTGCCTAATTTATTGGCATATAGCTGCTCATAATATGTTTTTAAAATCGTTTGTATTTCCTTGGTTTTGGTAGTGATCTCTCCTTTCTCATTCATGATTTTATTAATTTGAGTCTTCTCTCTCTTCTTTTTCTTTTTAATAAGGCTGGCTAATGGCTTAACACCATATATTAATTCTGCACATTAACAAACTCCACATAAATAAAATGATGCAGTATTTAGTTTTTTGTGTGTCTGGCTTCTTCTGCTCAAAACAATGTGTTTGAGATTCATCCACACAATTTTCAACAATGACAGTTTATTTACTATCTGGTGGACGTTCCACATTTGCTTAGTATTCTCCATTTGTTGAGTAGAAAGAAAACACCCACAGAGAAGTAAATTAAAGAGAGTGAAAGAGGGAGAGAAAAAAAGGAAGGGAAGATAAAAAAGCAGAGACTAACATAGCAATGTTAAAGTGGTAAACAGTAAGAGAAAGTTTACAAGGATAATACGGCAACATTCAGAGAAATAGAGAAGCGGAGTTGGGGGTGACTGGGTGACGGGCACTGAGAGGGGCACTTGATGGGATGAGCACTGAGTGTTATTCTATATGTTGGCAAATTGAACAGCAATAAAAAATAAATTTATTTTTAAAAAAATTTTTTTAAAGGCCATTCTAGACAAAAAAAATAAAATAAAAATAAATAAATAGGAAAGAATTTTAAGGAATGATCAATGTTGTAATATCCTATAAATAGATCAAGGAAGATAAGAACTGAAAATCATCCATTTGATAATTTAGCAGGTACCAGAAACTTAGTATGAGCGAATTCAATGGTTAGATGAAGGTAAAAGTCAATCACTGATCTATGTGGTAATAAATGAGACATGACAAAGTTTAGATAACCTTTTCAATAAGCTAGGATATGAAGAAAAGGGAACTGGAACAAAAGCTAAATGAAAAACCAGGGTAAGGAGAGAAGTTTGTAGTATGAAAGAATATATATATGAGGTGGGACCTGAAGCTTTAGGATTGATGGAACAAGACCCCAGAAGAAATAGGAATCTGAGCTAGAGAGATGGTGAGGAATGAGAAATGAGGTTGACATTTGTTCATTGTCTGATAGATTCTAAGCACTTGGGTATATGAACATATTCTTATTTAATCATCCCCATTAAACTGATATTAACCCCAACTTTGCACATGAAGACACTTCAGACAATAAATAATTCACCAATGGTTCCTCTACTAGGAATCTGCGGGGCCACGTTTCAAAATTTGTCTGCATATTACCAAAGCTGTCTACAGCACTGACCCTTTCTCTGAAACAAGTGAAAAGCATCAAGACAGATGCAGGTAAGGGGGTGATTATTGGTAGAAGGGAGCAGTGGTGAATATGGGAGGGTCAACCTCTGATTATCACAATTTTCTTTAAGAAAGTTACTGACAGAGGTTGACAGTGATGAAATGGGCCCTTTAGGGAATTCCTGAAAGCTGGGACAGTATGAGTTCAGACCAGAGGTATGGCAGTTTGGAATGTAGCTAAGGAAAGAAAGGGAATTTGTTGTGATTCTGAACCTTATCATTTCAAAATATTTTCCCCTTGCATTAGGAAACTGAGATGTAGAGGTGAAAAAGCAGAATAGCGTGTACTAAAAATCTCAATAAAAATTGAAAATAAGTTGGCTATTGTAAATAGAGAGATAATGTTTGAAGAGAGACTGATATAGCCAAAGAAAGGTCTAGCCACAATCATGAAATGTTATTTAAGCAACATTCAATCAGAAATTTGGCTAGGTAACTGGAAGAATCTGAAAGAGCCCCAGATCTACTTAAGAGTGAACAGCCCACTGGGAAACAAAGTAATTTGTGTGAGATACTCCTAGTGGTTCCCCTCTCTTCTGCCAGCAGAAGGAATCTGGATATGGCAAGGTATGGAGCTAAGTAACATATCTATTAGAGTGTGGCCTTCAGACCCATAATGCTAGGCTGGTACAGACTGAGGGATACAGACTGGCACATGCCTACACAGATTAAGAGAATATGAGTTACAGGAAGATTAAATATATATACTCAACAATCTCCATATCTTCGACTTTTGTGCATGAATATAACTCTGCTTTCATCAAATTACAAACTATGGAAAATACTATAATAGTGCATTAGATTCTAGCAGGCTTGGTTCTGAAATCGTGGACTTAGGATGTCAGAATGGCTATGGAAAGTCTCGCTTTAAATGGGCAGGCTAATAACCAATTTGTGTTGCACAAATGCTCTATAGGCAGAAAATGCTCTATAATCATCACCAACTCAGTGCTCATTCATAATGACAAACTGGAAGAAAAGGGCCAGATCCCACATGGATAATGCAGATGCCAAAACCTAACAAGCAACAAAGTCTGAGCTATGTTAATCTGAAGCTAATAGTAGTACCTAATACCAAAAGACAACTGATTGGACTGGAATAGTGACAGTCATAAGATTTTTAAATACAAGGGGACTAAAAGACTCAATCCAGAATCTTATAGTGGAGTTTATACAAATAAGCACGTTGTACTTAAGTGATACTGTTCAGGTGAGTGACTTTGGGTCTAACTGAAATTAAGAAAACTTATAGCCTCTTTCTAAACCACTTTTTGATACAATCATAGAAATGGAAAAGTATTAACAAAATACTCTTAATTGGCAAATACAATGAACATCAACTTTTATTCATTAACATACACTTTCCCTACTCAACAAAGAAAAGTTTTAGGCCTCAACTCCCAAATACTTACTGGCTTCATCACTTTTCTGAGATAGGATCTGGAGGATGCTTACATTATTGAGTATTAAATGGCCCATTGCTTAAAATGCTTGAAACTCACATTAGAGCTACAAACAATATAGGCCAATCTATCCAAATGGCTAATTATCAAGCCTCCAGGGAAAGAGACTGCCAGTTGGAGCCTCATGAGAATGTCTCAGTAACACTATTAGAAAGAACAATTATTTTGTAATCCCCATGTTTAACAGCAAATATGTTTTTTCTGTGATGTTGCCTGAAACCTATTAACTGTCAGTGACACCGCTAGGATTAATTCATCAGTGGTATTGAATTAAGAAGCATCTGTATCCAGTGTTTTGCTAACATCTTGTTACTCCACATGACTCCAGGAACAGTAACTGTTAATAGAAACCTGTATAACATGAAATTCAAAGACCCACATAATCAATGGTAGTTGGCAGAGCTCAAGTGAGTTAATGGTCCAGGGACTAGATTCAAATCACAGATGCTAACCATCCTTGAAGATTGACGTGGTAGCCAATCCCCAAAATGGCTCCAATAATCCTCATCTCCTGGTATTCACACTGTGTGTAGTTCCCTCCCACACTCTATCATGGCTCACCTGTGATGCCAAGAGAATACTAGAGAAATGCATTACTTCCTCGCTAAGTCTAAAAAGTACTAGGTTTACAGATTTGGTCTCTGTTAGATCACTATTGCTGGGGGGAAGCTAGCCTCTATGTCCTGGAAACACTGAAGCAATCCTGCAGTAAGGCCTCCACAGGAAGGAACTGAGGTCTCCCACCAATAAACATCTCATATGTATATGCCATGTGAGTAAACCACCTTGAAAGCATATCCTCCAGCTCCAACTAAGTCTTCAAATAATAGCATCCTGGGCTGGCATCTCAACTACTACCTCAAGAGAGACACCTGAGCAAGAACTGCCCAGCTAAATGTTCCCAAATTTCTGACCCAGAGAGAAAAAAATGCTCATGTTGTTTTAAGCCATTTGTTTTACAGCAATTTGTTACACAGTAATAGCTAACTAATACAAGTAGGTTTTATCCTTTCCAACTTAATGATTCTACAAGTCTGAGTTAGTGATCCTTTTCTATGTTTTTCCAATATCCAGTGTTTATATTTATACCTGTTGTGCCACTTATTAGCCTGTATTTTAAATGCTAACTATCTGCCCCTTCTTGCAAGGACCTTTAAAGGTAGGACCTGGATTTCCCCAGGGCAAAGCATTTCAGGCACACAATAAATGCTTGATGAATGTCTGTTGTCTACAGTAAGATAACTCTGATGGATAGAGTATGGAAAAAATACTGAATACTATATGGTTCCAAATCACCTGCTGGATGTTAGGGAAGATATAAGTAAACCAACAAGAACAAGTAAAACCAAATATCTCTAAATCAGGCATAGTGCCTGGTGCAAAGTAGTTGAAAAGTAAAGATTTGTGGAATAACTCAAAGGACCAAAATGTTTTCCATTTCTTTTACGAAGCTTCTTCCACATGATTGAGATGAATTCTATCTAGGCTTCCAGAACCACCACCAGGCTAATTCCATGAGCAGTACAGTATCAGCCATTATACTTAACACATTTCTAATTTCAGCCAATTTGAATGTCCAATCTAACAACAACCTAATACCATCCTAACATCACACCTTGATTTGAGAACCTGAGAGATGAATGATTTACAACAGGCAAAAAGAGACTGATAAACCTCTCAAAAATGAGGGTCTTTCCAAAGGCCTACATGAAACACTCAGGTTCCTCCACATCCAGGGTGGAGAAGTCTGACACTGTAAAGTTCTGTGCCATCTCAATGCCATCCCCTGGCATTTATCCCAGAATCAGATACATCCTAAGCAGGATGTCCATGAAAGACTTTTTTTTTTTTCTTTTTTACTATTTCTGAAGCCCCCACTGGGGATACAAACTTATATATTACCACATAAGGGATTCTTTTTTACTTCAATTAGAGGACTGCTAAGAAGCCTTATTCATTTCTCTCTATGGCACCTCATCTCTCCAGCACTCAAAAAGGTCTGTAGAAAAATGAATGTTTTTCCATCATTCAGAGCTGATGCAATGTTGAGAACCATAAATACTGAATATGCTCACTTAGTTCCAATATCCATAATAATACTATTGTGCCAAACTCTCATTCTATATAATGCTCTCAAAATTTCCCCTGAGTATTGTATCAAATAAGAATCTTGTCTGATATTCTGTTTTAAACATGGGGACTTCTATCTAAGTATTTTAAGGTGTGTTATAACTGAAGTTAAGCAATTTGCTTAAGGCTACTCAACAAATCAGCAGGTTAAGTCTAAATTACTTAACTCTAAATTCTGTTTTTTCCAAAGGACAATTCTCTGGGATTTATTCTATCAGCACTAGAGGAAGTGTTTGATGTATACTCACTAGTGAATGATTCACTCTTATCCGTTTTTTTTTTTCTTTTTCTTTTTTTTTTTAAAGTTTTTTTACTATTTATTTATGATAGTCATATATATAGAGAGAGAGGCAGAGACAAGGCAGAGATAAAGGCAGAGGGAGAAGCAGGCTCCATGCACCGGGAGCCCGACATGGGATTCGATCCCGGGTCTCCAGGATCACACCCTGGGCCAAAGGTAGGCACCAAACCGCTGCGCCACCCAGGGATCCCCACTCTTATCCATTCTTATTAAAAGAATGACCAAACACTATCCCACCACCTTCACCAAAAACAAATCATTGCTTCTTTTTAGCAAAAAGGCAACAGAATCAGTCTACACCTACTATAGAGCAAATATTACCTTGTTTTATACAAAACTGACAGGAACGTGTTACAATACAAAAATTAAGTCTTTAACATAAAACCAGATCTAAGTGAACCTGCCTCCTTTCTTGCCTAAAGAGTTCCTATATTCAAGTCTATTATACCTATTAAGTGTGCTGTTTGGTTCTCTCAGTTGCCTTGATATACAACAAACAGATTTAATTTGAAGTTACTTCTTAATAATTAAATCTGGAGCCATATTTTAGATATGTGAAATTTTATGTTTTCTTATTATTTCAGAGAAAGAATTCTCAACTTTACTCACTCCATATCATTTTCCCCAAAACAATGACTTTTAGCATGCATTATACTCAGTCCTTAGGAACACAAAGTTGTTACTAATGTGGATAAGTAACTCTTCCAGATTTAAATGGCAATTTCAAAACTGATTCTCTAACAAAGAGCATTATAGAGCCAGTTGGTTACAAAGATCTGGATCATCTGGTAAAACCTGTGTCCAAAAGAACAGATTGCAACTCTGAACATCTTGGACAAAAAAAAAGTCATCCTGGCCATCCCTGAAATATGAGCTTTTAAATGAACCTATTCAAAGGGAACCAAAACCATGTACTTGATCAAAATGTCAAGACAAATTTGTAACAAAAGGTAAGAAAGCCATAGAATAAGATAACAAGATGAATAATATATTCATAAGATGAATAACAGTATTTCTAAGCACTGCAGTTTCTTGAATTTTCCAACAGTCTCACATTCAGTCAACAACCTATATCAATCAGTTATAAAAATAGCATTTATTCAAATATAAATGAATTTTTGTCATCTGGCTATTCCCCAGCAGATGAAGGAAGATGTACTCTATACACGTACCTGAGAAATAATCCCTATTGACAGTAAATACAGCAAAAGTCTTCTTGGACAGTTTTGAGGATTCGGTACAAATCCAATGGGAATGTGAAAAAAAATATGTTAGTGTTAATATTGCTTACATCTACAATGTGTCACATTAAATTAGTAATAGCTAATGTGTTTGGTTCCCAAAAGTTCTCAAGTATACATTTTTATAATGGTATAAAAGCATAAGGGCAAAACTGAAATGAAAAGACATAGAAAACGTGGTGATATCTTGACAAATTATTGCAACCAATTCTTACAAAGCTATCTAAAGCATCTAGGAATTCAAGAGAAGTACAGTTTCAAACTAGAGTGACTCAAGTCATTGAGTCTGCACAAAATGTTCTATCCAAGCTATAGGGAGTTTGTCAAAGTTAAAACTAAGTTTTCCATTAAAGCACTTTTTTCAAAAACAAATTTACATGCAACAACAAAATGTTTAGGATAATATTTTATATCTAACAGCAAATGTTCCATTTTTTATATTTTTATCAACTCACTTTTCCTTGCATACAAATTACACCAAAACTTAATGCTTTATATAACAAACATTTTTATTTCTTATGATTCTGTGAGTTGGCTGAGAAGATCTGCTGGTCTACACCAGCATGGCTGGCACTTAATAATCTATGATGGCTTACTTACATGTCTGAGGATTGGCAGGCTGGTTGGTCTAAGGAGACCAAAGCTAGGACACTTTGTCTCTGGCTTCATGTGATATTTCATCTTCCAGAAGGAAATTCAGGGTTTCTTTACACAGCAGAATCAGGGTTCCAAAAAAATAGTAATATATTAAGCTTCAACATACAATGTTCCTCAAACCTCTGCTTGAATCGTATTTCCCAGTGTTCTGCTAACCAAGGTAAGTCATATTATCAAGCCTAGATTCAAGGATATGATAAAGTATACCATCTTTGATATATCTGCGACTTGTTTTTTTCAACTAACTGCAAAAACTTCAACTTGCTACCAATAGCCTTGCTTAGGATTTAAGATATAGGCAATTTTTTTTTTAGTCCAATGTTAAGTTTGCTTTTCTGAACTGATGCTATAATTTTTTTCTTGTTCTATATTCTTCATTTCTTTTCATTTTCTCCCAATCTTCTTCAGAATATAGATGCACTTAAGGGAATAAAGAGAGCAGCTAATTGAATAATGGAAAATATCAAGACTAATGGTAGGGAAGACAGCACCATTGTATAACCCTTTATTTATATCTCAAATCAAAAGAAAAAATGATCTAAAAGTTTCTGATTCGCTTTATGTCCTATGGATGTGACCTAAGTACAGGTCTGATTTCAAAGGGAAAAAACTCACACCAGTAGTTGAAATTAACAAATAGAACAAATTTGGGGCCTAGGATAGGCAATTGATTTTTATCTCAAATAAATAAAAGTGGGGCTTTTATTAATATTATACACATTATATTTAATATGGAAAACTAAGGTAATCCAATTTTTTAAAAACATACTACCTAAAGGCAGTCATTCAAGAGCTAATGCCAAACATAATGCAGATTGCTCTGCTAACATTATTAGAGTAATGAAAACCTAGTTTTCAGAAAGAACATCTAATATGATGGCAGCCATTTTGTTAACACAATCTGATCAAGAACACTTCATCATGGGTAAGTGACAAGAAACAGTTTCATTGCCATCTTAATGGCAATTAAATAACCACTGACATCACTGGTAGGAAATGTCTTTCATCACCATTTCAGATTTCTTGAAATAGCAGGAAACGTGATTTTGTTATTGTAGTGTTAATGCAGTTAGGGTGTGTAATAGTCTCATAAAAGTAAAAACAGAACTTGAGATTTAATGACAATCACCATCACTTTTTTAAGACAAACTATTTGCATCTGATAAAACCTCCAAACAAACTTGTAAGGCATCTTTTTCTTGTCAGTGAAACCATTTTCATCCCATCATAGAATTTATTATTCTAACCTAATAATAAAAGCAGTCAGCAGTAGAATTTAAAGTAGAACTGTGCATGTGGAAGTAAGAATAATCCATATACTTTTCCACTGGTATCTTAAGATATCACATTTCTTACATTTGCCTTTAAACCACTGCTAACCTTTTTCTTTTATTTGGTCAATACATAATAGAATCTTCATGAAAATCTCTTACCTTAAAAACTCAAAATGCAAAATAACATATAATTTTGTGATATTTCATTTAATTCAATAATTGTTTCCATATTTTTTGGCTCTTTCTGGCTAGCATCAAACTGTTTTGATTATTAGCTGGTGAAAATGAGGAAATTTTTTTTGCCTGTACACTGCTGTTCAGCTTTCACTTAATAGCAGTTATTCCCTCTGATATCAAGGCTTGCAAGCACTGCTTAACCATTTAAATCGTGTGCTTCAGATTTCTGATTTTACTACAAAGTAATCCTATGTGGAAGCCTATTTCTACTCCCAAAAGAAATTTTACCATTGGCAACTACAGTATCCTTCAGAATTTAAAAAGGGAGAGAAAAAGACCACCATGATTGCAAAGAAATATTATATAGTGCTCTCATTCTCTTAAAAATGTGAAAATCTATGGACAAAAGAGTGAATGGTATATTGCAGTTACTCTTCCTAAACTATGGCAGGATGAAACAGTATTTGCCCGTCTTAAAAAAAATTCCTTAGCTAGATAATCAAGTAAGTTAAATATGATCAGAAATATTTTATATCTTTGTTTTCTTATTAATTTATATTTGGTTTTGTTCAAAAAGTTTAGAGTGCAGCATCTGGCTCATTCAGTGGAACAGAGTACATGACTCTTGATCTCAGGGTCTTGAGTTCAAGCCCCATGTTGGGCACAGAGATTATTTGATTAAAAAAAACAATGTCTTTAAAGTTTAGAGTAATAAGTGCTCGCTTCGGCAGCACATATAAAGTTCAGAGTAATAAGCACAGAAAACTTTATGCTACCTCAAGTAGCCTTCAAATATCTTTGGTAAGGTTAATCAGAGTTGGGAATTTTTTCAAACTTCTACAGAAGCAAGATCCAAACTTTAACTTTAAAAAGTTCTCAATTTACAAAGTAAAACGGGGCAGCCCGGGTGGCTCAGCAGTTTAGCACCGCCTTTAGCCCAGGGCCTGATCCTGGAGACCCAGGATTGAATCCCATGACTGGATCCCTGCGTGGAGCCTGCTTCTCCCTCTGCCTTTGTCTCTGCCTCTCTTTCTGTGTGTGTGTCTCTCATAAATAAATAAAATCTTTAAAAATAATAATAATAATAATAAATAAATAAAAAGTAAAATGGCCAAAAAGATACCTCAAATCTCATCTGGATCTAAATTTGACTCTCAAGTGTCCTATAACAAAGCTATCTTTGAATGTATCTACTCCCAGCAATTAACATTTTACTCCCTGTCTTCCTTACCTTTCCTCAAAAGTTTATCACATTAAAAATCAATTTTAACTGAAGACTCAAAGGAAATTACTACCACAATCCTGGCTTCTTTTTTTTTTTTTTTTTAAGATTCATTTATTTATGATAGACATAGAGAGAGAGAGGCAGAGACACAGGAGGAGGGAGAGGCAGGCTCCATGCCAGGAGCCCGACGTGGGACTCGATCCCGGGACTCCAGGATCGCGCCCTGGGCCAAAGGCAGGCGCTAAACCGCTGCGCCACCCAGGGATCCCCTGGCTTCTTGATTAAACCTTCCTTCTCACATTTACACACACACGCTTTACTGAGAGTTGGGGCCACTATAGTTCAACTCTTAGAAAACCATTCCTATCATCCAAAACTGATCACATGAAGGTGTGGCTGGCCAATTTATGCCTGCGCTGGCCTTAATCTGGAAGAGAAAATATTTATGCTCATAGCTGCTTGCTTCCAAAGTGATCAACACGTTTTTGATAAGTCATTACTCCTGGGATTTTTTTTCCCCTCCTCAAAGCAAATCTAGAATTCTGGAGTCAGTGCTGCCACTACCTAAATTCCAGGACCTCCTTTGAATGGGAATGTCCCAGGGTTAGTGTAGTCAGCCAAGGCAAATGCAAGTCAAAAATCTACTGGTCACAAATCTAAACAGTTTATGAGAAATCACAAATATTAGCGCAAATTCCAGGAAGCATCCACCATAGGGGCATATTATTACATCAAGAGAAACCAAGGAAAAAAGGCTGGAAGAGGAAAATTAAAGGCTCTTATTCTAAAGCTAACCACCACCTAGCTGCACACTTTCTAGGTGTCAATGTATAATGTCAGTTGGATATATGGGGCACGTTTTAATTCCACTTTGAGCAGTGTGAATGAATTCCACGGTTACCTTCTTAACTCAAAGAAATATGGTAAAATGGAATCATAAAGAGTCTCCTCCCTTTCCACCTATCTTATTTCCTATACAAAGGAAAAACAAATATCATTATGGGGAAAGACATGATGAGAAAGAAAAACAAAATTTCTTTGATATGTAAAGAATAAAGAATACACTAAAGCATTGAATAACCCTTAAAAACCACTTGTCTGAAAGTAAAATCCACAAAGTCTGAGAAAAATCAAGCTCCGTTATTCAAACATGGAACTTTTAAAATAATTTTTAAGTGAGGTATCTTCATTCTTTCCTAATGTTTATGTGTACTCAAAAGGGAAGTTAAATATTGTGATTTTTCAATGTTGTTTTGCTAGTGTTTTGATCCAAAGAGTTCAATTTACTGAACTTCCCCTGAAAAGTATGTGTTGTCCCCACTTTCTTCAGCATAATTTGGTGTGTGTGAGGAACTGGAAGGGATTATAAGAAAACCACAAGACATAGTTCTCTTCTGGCTATTATTATTATTTGGCACCAGAACTTGAGCCTGAAAGGTTTATTTCCGTAAAGTTCAAAACACATCTTGTGTGCACTATGTAATTATCATATTATATTTTTTTACCTCCTTGAGGGAAATTTGCTCTTCTAGTTTGGTTCCCAGATGGCATAATTCCATGGGTCGTGTGTGTGTGTGTGTGTGTGTGTGTGTGTGTGTTTATAAATATATCTTAAAGCATACATGAGATAGATGTCACAGTCCTCCAGACCAGCCCTCAGCTGGCTCTAAAGTGGGTAAGTCAAAAGTCCTATTGCTTGGCCCTTAGCAGTTTTGGTATTCATATCCAAACTTCTGTCTTTAATATTCACATAATCCTCAGCCAGTTTCTTGCAGTTTGCCTTGCTGGGCCATATAGCAATGCTACCACCTAGTGGAGCTTAATTTATCCTTTGGTGAACATGTTGCAATCTAACCCTATCAAGAAAGTCCCCTTGTGGGCAGCCCGAGTGGCTCAGCGGTTTAGCACCACCTTTATCCAGGATGTGATCCTGGAGACTGTGGATTGAGTCCCACGTGGGGCTCCCTGCAATGCATGGAGCCTGCTTCTCCCTCTGCCTCTCTCTCTGTCTCTGTGCCTCTCATGAATGAATAAATAAAATCTTAAAAAAAAAAAATAAGTCCCCTTGTGAGTGGGTAAGTAGTCTTCTCCCAAGAACCTTCTTCCCAAAAATATTGCTTCCTACAGCAACCGCCAACATTTGATCTGTTCAGAAATTCCAACATTAGATTCACTTTTGGGAAAGCTTGACATTGAAGAATGTATCACTGTTTCCAACAGAATGTGATCTTAAATGTATGTAATAGCTACGAGGGAAAATTGTAATTCCTAGAACTTTTTCAAATTAACAAATTTTAATCTAATTATCAACTAAGAATTTAAATGTCAATGTAAATTCTTAGTTGATAATTAGATTAAAATTTGTTAATTTGAAAAATGTTGGGAAATATCAGGAAGGGAGACAGAACATAAAGACTCCTAACTCGGGGAAACGAACTAGGGGTGGTGGAAGGGGGGAGGAGGGCGGGTGTTGGAGGGGAATGGGTGACGGGCACTGAGGTGGACACTTGACGGGATGAGCACTGGGTGTTTTTCTGTATGTTGGTAAATTGAACACCAATAAAAATTAATTAAAAAAAAAATAAATAAATGTCAATGTATAGTATGCTCAGAATATAATTTGAAGAACATACACCAAAATATTGGCAATGATTACCTCTAAAGGGTAGAGATGAAAGGGAGAAAAGTGTAATGTTTTCTTGTTTTTCACATTTTCTGCACTGAGCAAGCACTTTTTTAAAAAGGTTTTATTTTTTATTGATGAGAGACACAGAGAGAGGCAGAGACATAGGCAGAGGGAGAAGCAGGCTTCCTATAGGGAGCCCAATGCAGGACTCAACCACTGAGACACCCAGGTGCCCCTGAGTAAGCACTTTTGAAACTAAACAAATTAACAAATAAATGCTAACCTTGATTTATATACCAGCCACGCAGAATGAATCAGTAGCCAAGTTTTCAAACGGGTCAGGAGCAATATCCCTTTATTATAGACAAGGTGGCCAAGGCTCAGAGAATTTAAGTGACTTACCTGAATTAAGAGTGATGGTTATTTTTATGTATCCATTTGACTGAGCCATGGAATGCCCAGACAGCTTCTTAAATATTATTTCTGAATGTGTTCATGAGGGTGTTTCCAGAAGAGATGAGCATTTGAATTGCTGGTCTTGGTAAAGAGATGCCCACTGCAAACATGGTGGTCACCATCCAATCCACTGAGGGCCTCAATAGAACAAAAAGACAGAGGAGGGCTGGTTTTGCTCTGTCTGACTGCTTAAGCAAAGACATGGATCTTTTCCTGCCCTCAGTGCTCCTGGTTCTCAGGCTTTCACCTCAGACTGGAACCTACACCTTCTGCTCTCTAGTTCTCAGGGCTTCAAATTACACCCCCAGCTTCCCTCAATCTGTAAGTTGCAGACAGGTGATCATGGGGCTTAGCCTTCACAATGGATCTAAACTCATGAGCAAATACCCTATAATACATATCTTTCTAGATATAGATATATACTGTTAGCTCTGTTTCTCTGGAGAATTCTGGATATTACAGTAACACAGCTAGTCACTGGCAGAATCTCAGTTTCAGTTCCAGTACTTATGCTACTATCTGATGATACTTCTCCTTCATCTCCTCTCTGGTTGAATTTCTTACATAACCTCTTTCCACAGTGCTTATCTCACAGTTATTTTAATTTTTCCTGTGAACAAAAATTTAGTCACGTATTCTTGTGTGAAAGTGGAACAATAAGACTAGTATCCATGAATGTCTTTTGCCATGATACCCTACATAAGTGATAGGAACAGAGTATAATCTCATTGTGCATAAAATAATGTGCAGGACCCAATTACCTCAATTGATCAAAATACTTCTGATAAGCTAATAACACTAGAATACCAACAAATGTTTTCAGACTTTATTATTAAAATACTCTCAAGGATAATATCTAAGATAAAATGCCAAAACTCTAAGAAAAGCTTAAAAATATTTAAGCTTTAATTTGAAACACTAAATATAATAATTCTACCCTAACTTGGGCTGACTTGTTAAAACTCATGAGATATTCCTCTTCTGTTTCTCACTCCACTCCTATCTGGCCTACTTGCAAATAAGCACGATATAACAGAAAAATACCACTGATCCAAGTAAATAAACTAATTATTTCTACTCATTTTCAGTTAAAAGACTATTCTAATCTAGCTTTTGTAAGTACTCCTTGTTATCATTTGTTGAGGTACTACACTCTAGGTGCTTTGTAAATGTCTGTAATTCTTAAACACAAAAGGTAGGTGGTATTACCATTTGCTTTACTGATAAAAGAAAATGAAGTTCCAAAAGCTACTTGCCCAGTAACTCACACAGAGACACTACCAGGGCTGCCCTCATGAAAATTAAATATTTATGTCTAGAGTTGCGTTTAAGTACTTTGTATGCTACATGCTAACAAGTTGTATCAAGATCTTGTTTACAATTACCCAGGTCACAAACTATTTCAGCAGCTGACCAGGTTGACTGCTTGACAAGCATCTTCCTTTGCAGACAAAAGTATAGACATGAAATTAATTAACTGTTCCTTCTCAAAAGGGCCAAGTCTATTCAGGGATGAAGCAGAAAGACTATATGAGAGACTCCGAAAAATAAAACACTTAATCTAGTTCTCTCACAGAATTTCCTGAGGGGGAGGTAAACTGCCCAGTTTCCCAGAACATCAAAACTTTAGTAGAAAATGAGCTAATCTTTCAATCAGCTCCATTGGGCTCTTTGGCAAGAGGCAGAAGCTTGGACAGTCACAGTCTGTTGTGAGACTATGGGATTTTCTTCCTCAGTGCTATTATTTTGGCACCTTTCACAACCAATAAATCCTTTAAAGCCGAATAAGTAATTGTAGAGATTGAAACTAAAGCTGCTATAGTTGCAAAGCTTTTAATGTGTCACTGGAGTAAACCATCATGTTCACTGTTCTGAACAGAAATGTCCTTCAATACTATGGGGTTATTTTTTACCACCTGCTATATATCTGGAACTGTGTTAGAAACTACAAGGACTACACACACACACACACACATCGAAAACAGTAATTCCTGTCTCAAGAAACTTAATGTAACAATGAAGAGGCAAAATGTTTACAAGTAATAATCATAATTTCTGGGATCCCTGGGTAGCTCAGCGGTTTAGCACCTGCCTTTGGCCCACAGCGTGATCCTGAAGTCCGGGATCAAGTCCCACACCAGGCTCCCTGCAAGGAGCCTGTTTCTCCCTCTCCCTGTGTCTCTGCCTCTCTCTCTCTCTCTCTCCCTCTCTCTCTGTGTCTCTCATGAATAAAAAAATAAAATATTTTTTTAAAAAATCATAATTTCTTAATGAAACTTTCCTAGAACATTAATAAGAACAATTCATAGTTGAGACATTCCAAAACTGTCAAATCCAAATAGGAAGTTGTCGAATTTTGTACTAGTCCCCCTTAGAAAACAGAATTCTCCTCCAGATGATTCAAATGAAAACACGCTAATATAGGGATCAAAAACAAAGGTGAGGGAAGAACTGAGCTAATAAACAAGGCATGATGAGGCATCCAGAAACCCATTCATGCAAGGACATCACCACTCTTAAGGCTGAAGGGGCAAGAAGAAAGAAAAAATGTTAAAGGAGCCCAGTAAGAGCTAAAGCTGTGGAAGGGTCTACCCGAGGGGATCGAAATCATGGAAGAGCACATCTACTACAGGAGAAACTGATGCATGGAAGCAGGGAGGAAGCAAGAAAAAGAGAGCTGTGGCTCTGTGTCCTCCCAAAGCCTCCTCTGGCTGAACCCAAATATAAATCAGCTAGAAAATATAAATCAGCTAGAAAGGGGAACCTAGGGGCACCTGGATGGCTCAGTGGTTGAGTGTCAGCCTCTGGCTCAGGTCATGATCCTGGGGTCCTGAGATCAAGTCCCACATCAGGTTCCCCACAGGGAGCCTACTTTCCCCTTTGCCTATGTCTCTGCCTCTCTCTGTGTGTCTCTCATTAAGAGATAAAATATTTTAAAAGGGGGGAGGAACCCAGGTAATGCTCTTCATAGTCAGCAGTCAACTGTGAGGGTGTAAAGTAAGGGAGGGGGAAGACGGACAAATACAGAATATCTGTATATAGATCAATGAATTTTTATTATTAATATAAATACTAATAAGTAGTAAACACAAAGGATTTACAATGCCAAACACTGGTCTGAGTGTTTTACATATACTGAATCATTTAATCTTCACAATGACCTTATGAGTTAGAACTGGTATTAGCCCTTTTACAGATAAAGAAACTGAGACACAGGAAAGTTAAGTATCTTGCTCAAGATCATACAGCTAGTAAGTGGTAAAGCCCAGATTGGAACCTAAGTAATCTTGCTCTAAATCTCACAGCCTGAAACATTATGTTCTACTGCCTATTCTAACACTAAAAACTCTCTATCGATGACAGCCCCCAAGAGCAGCGTCTCTGGATATGAAATCAACAAAGTTAAAATCTAACTTGATGCCTCAGAATTTCACCAAATATTCCTTTTTTTAATTTAAATTCAATTAGCCAACATATAGTACATCATCAGTTTCAGATGTAGTATTCAATAATTCATCAATTGTGCATAATACCTAATGCTTCTGTTAACTGACATGAAGAGTAAGTTTTTGGGATGCCCACTCCTCTACAATACAATGAAAGAAAATTAGGTATCATTTTGATTTTACCCAAAGATGCAGGAATTCTTAGAGGAGTAGTGGGAAAATAATCAGAAAACACTCTCTTGCAAAGGAGAAAACCAGTGGCGGAAAAGAAAAAGACATGATTTAAAGCCCAAAGAGAGAAGTTATTTTAACAAAGAGCAACTACTGCCATTGCTTTGCCTCTCCAGACTTGAACCTGGAGAAATGTTGATGTTCTCAAACTAGTAAAATTGTAAAGCTCCTCAGAGACATTTCTTCTTGGAGGCAGAAGAAAACTGATTAGCCATTTAACCTGAGGTAGGTACGTAACTTGAGTTTAAAAGAAAGCAGGCATAAAGAACGACTTATTCAAAGTCTGCAATAGTCACCAGATTGTTGTTGCAACTCATCACATCCTTCCTGAAAAATATGGAAGAAATGCTAAGCTTTCCCTGGCCCATAATAAATCACTCAGGAGCTGCCACTCCCAGGCTAAATCTTCCGGTCTGCTCCCTACCGCTCCCTTTTTTTCCCTTCATATTTTTCCTCTCTCATATTTCTAGTCTCAGTTAAAGGGAATGAGAAGAGAATGGGAGTAAAACTAGACCATTTTCCTGCTTCTGCTTAAAATTTCTGCATCAGAAATCATAGCTAACAAGTGTCCACCATGAGGATGTATCACTTTGGCTTTGTACTTAAAGAGAGTAGGTGATCCGCTCGCTTGAAAAGATGCAGTTTTAAGATGGATTAGATTTGTCCAGAGTTTCTCTCCCACTATCCTGTAACAAGTCATCAAATTTCTTAAAGATTTAATTTTTTAAACTATCAGTAAATAATTAGCTTATGTGCTCAACAGATTTCAAAGCACATTAGAAGTGTTACCTATTTGATCTTTGTAACAAACCTATGATTTATTCAATTTGCTCATCTCTGTTCATATCACCACCATTGCTTATGGGGGTTAATAAGGTAGGGCCTCTGACGATTTGAAGACTAAATGAGGTAGAAAAGTACAGTGCGGAAAAGGAAAAAAAAGGAGTAACTTTGTGGAGAAACCTGACAAACACTACTAACGCAAGGTTAGAAAGGTTAATATCAAGAGTGATGAGACACGTTAATAGTATGTACTCTTGATGTTCTGAAAATAGCACTTTATCTCTGTGATTTTCCTCCCCAAAACTCATAAACCCAGTCTAATTATAAGAAAAATATCAGACAAATGCCAAATGAGGGATATTCTACAAAATCCCTGACCAGTACTCCTCAAAACTGTCAAGGATTATCAAAAACAAGAAAAGCCTATCACAGCCAAGAGAAATCAAGATGTAATGACTAACTGTAATGTGGTATCCCATAGGGGATCCTAGAAGAGAAAAAGGACATTTAGATAAAAAATAATAAAATTAGAATAATTATAAAATATGTCAATATTGCTTTATTAATTATAACAAGTTACTGTACTAATATGTTAATAATAGGGAAAAGTAGGTATGGAATGTATATGGGACCTCTCTCTATACACTACCTTCACAATTTTTCTGTAAATCTAAAACTCTTCTAAAAAATAAAGTTTATTATAAAAATAAAATAATATATAGAAAGGTTTTTTTTAACCATAGTATATTCCTAGGATGATGATGTTGGTTATGATTAGAGCTGTGTTTTGGTGACAATCTGGCAGTAACTAGAAAGTGGACTAGTGCAGTATTAACAAAGGATTTTCCATGGCTCAAATTTGTACTACAATATTCACAATTTCATTTTCTTGGAAAACACAAACTTTCAGATACATAATTTCTGAAAGTAGTTCTAGTTATCATCAGACAGATATCAGAAATTATTCAATAGTTCATGAATCATTCTGCAAGTCATTTCTTTTAGTTCTTATCATGCAGCAGGTACTGTCCTAAGTATTGGGAATACAAAGGCTTACATAATTGACCTGCACTCCCAACCCCCAAGGAGTGAACCCATAAAAAAGAAAGGTTAAAGAAACTAGTGTTTATTGACATCCTGTGATATAACAAGAACTTCACCTACACTGCATCTTGTAATCCTCATGATTTAGAAGATATCTAGGAAATCTTTCACTACTGCCCAAGAGTGCATCCAGTTCTCACCCCTTTTCTGGCACTTACCACACAGTAGAGCAATAGCCAACATACTGCCCATACCCACAACTAAACTGTCAAGTCCTTCAGGACAAAGACCTATTCATTGTTGTGTTTCAAACATAGTAAAGCATAACACCTGCCCATAATTGGTGAAGTGGGTGAATGAGATTTATTTAAGCCTCCCAAAGCTTCTACCAGTAAATCTCATCACCCATATATATGCTCTAGCTGAAGAAGTTGTAGGAACTCTTAAGATTCCAGATCATACCAGTGAAAGATAACTTACTGAATGTCTTATCATTTAATATGCCACTCTGTGCTCTTCAGTAAGAATCATTCCTGTATAATAACTAATGGAGCAACACCATACTGCTTTTCTAGACCAGCTCTGTTCCACTTTAATGGAAGTTATCTAAGACAAACTGGATCATATTTGGAAGACTGCTTGATATGCACCTGTTCTTTGCTTTTTTCACCTTGATTGTTAATACTTGCTGGGAACTCTATGCAATGGGTCAGAAATAAGTGTAATTTTTTTCTGAAGTTCAAATTACTCCCTAGTCCATTTGGCAGCAGAAAACTTAGACCCACTAATACATATTAAAACTCAGTTAATTTGGGTACTTTCTTGGTCAAATCAGTGTAAACTCAATTTAGGGTTCTCTCTCTTTCTTAATTTAAGTTCTACTTGGCTTACTCCATGGCATCAGGGAAAGGCACATGTTCCTCAGTCCATGCTGAGTTCTGCTGATATGCACCTCATTCCATCTGACTCATGGAAGGCATCATGTCTCCATGCTGGCATCTCCTGAGAACATCTATCTGTGCTGCTTTCCAGTGGTGGTCCCTTGTTACAAATACAGGGCTGCTCCACAAGTGTCTATCAGGTACACACCCACATTACTCTTAGCTATACAGAAAAAGATTTGGCTACTCCTTACACTACATATGAGCAGAAGGAGATTCTCTGTAAGACCGTTCTCCAAGCAACACTGTGGTATCTCCAGCTACTCTGCCGTCCCATGGATAAGGACTGCAGCACCCCTGAAAAACCAGCCAAGGAGTAGGGCACGTGGCCTCTCTGAGTTTACCCAGTCCTGGGACAAAACTGTTGCTGAGATAGGTGTAGGGAAAAGCACGTGGCCCTGTGCCAAAGACCTCCAAGAGTTTCTAATGCCATTCCTCTCCAATTATTTCTCCATAGCTCAAAGAATCTTTATCAAGTCTAGAAAGAAAAAATGCTCTTACATTATCATGAATTCTCGCCAATTTTCCAATCATTTCTTTTAACTACTATTTCTACCATGAATTTTAAAATCAGAAGCTGGGATCAAATAGTCTGCTTTCAATTGTTTAATAGGCCTTCCTTCTCTGAAACAGTGGCTGCCTGAAATGCAGATAAAGGTCATTCAGAAAAAAAAAATTTTTTAAAGGAACTACTAAAAATGAAAGCACAATTGTTAATGTCAAAATTTTCCCTATAATTTGGACCAAGCTGAATTTCTGTATTTGAGGTACTGAGACCAAGGCCACAAAAGTGTATAGAAAAATACAGTTGTCTCAAGCTGAATATACCATGAATATCTGCTTTCAGAGTGACTTGACAAACTTCTTCACAACCATGTCACAATAATTTGGGGGCTATCCTAATAAATGACCAGATCAACCAACTGAAAAGGCCTATGTAGGTGTTTTTTGTTTTTGTTTTTGTTTTGTTTTGTTTTGTTTTTTGGCTAAGCCCTTAAGTATACAATAACCAAGACAAAGAAGAGAGGACAAACCTTATGCTTGGCAAAAAGGAGACTTTCATAATGAACATCATAACTTTATCATGGACTTTATAACTCCAAATGCTGGCAGTATCCAGAGGGCACTATGTGGACAGAGGTTTCCAATTCTGCCCCCAACCATGAAATCATTCTCATACTCCATCCTGAAGAAAAGAATGGAAAAGGGATACAAACCTAAAGGGCTATGAATTTAACACAAAAGACACTGAGTCAGCAAAAAGACATCTGATGAAGAGTTAGTATCCAAAATATATAAAGAACTTAGAAAATTCAACACTCAAAAAACAAATAATCCAATTAAAAATGGGCAGAAGACAAGGAAATGTTTCCAAAGAAGACATATAGATGGCCAACAGACACATGAAAAGATGCTCAATATCACTCATCATCAGGGAAATGAAAATCAAAACCATAATGAGGTATCACCTCACATCTGTCAGAAGAGCTAAAATCAACAACACAAGAAACAAGAGGTGCTGTTTCTTGTAGAAAGCAACATCTTGTAGATGTAGAGAAGGGAACCCTCTTGCACTATTGGTGGGAATGCAAATCACTCTGGAAAACAATATGGAGGTTCCTCAAAAAGCTAAAAATAGAACTACCTTGCAATCCAGTAATTGCACTAGCAGGTATTTACTCAAAGAATACAAAAACATTAATTCAAATAGATACATGCACCCCAGTGTTTAGAGCAGCATTATCTACAATAGCCAAACTGTGGAAACAGCTCAAGTGTCCACCAACTGATCAATGAATAAAGATGAAAGAAAAAAAAGGAAAATGGGGGAGAGGGGGTGATGGAATATTAGCCATAAAATGAATGAAATCCTAAATCTTGCCATTTGTAATAACATAGATGGAGCTAGAGAGTATGATACTATGCAAAATAAGTCAGAAAAATATAACTATCATATGATTTCATTCATGTGGAATTTAAGAAACAAAACAAGTGAGAATAGGAAAAGAGACAAGCAAACCAGAAAACAGACTCTTAACTATAGAAAAAAAACTGATGGTTACCAGAGGGGAGGTGGATGAGAGGGTAGGTGAAATAGGTGGGTGAAATAGGTGATGGGAATTAAGGAGTGCACTTGTGATGAGCACTGGGTGTTGTACACCTGAAATTAACATTACACTGTAAACTAAAACTGGAATTTAAATAAAAACTTTAAAAAAAGAGAGATGAAACTTGAAGAGTACAAAAGATTATAAATTGCACAGCACGGTTAATTTTTTCTTAACTACCCATTGAGACTGTCAGCAAAAGAAAAAAAAAGATACTCAATTTTCCTTGCATTTCCAAGTATAATAAGAGTGACTGCTACTCTGCTAGCAAATCCTCCAAAATCAATCTTTCCAACAGTAGTATACAGCAAAACGGAATGAAGCAAGACAGTACTAACTGCTCCCAGGTAGCAAATTACAATATTCCAAATCAAATGTCACAAAAGTCTGTACTCTGCTTACTACTTTGGCTGAGATTTGGATACTGAGGTGATTAAAGAAAAAGGAAAACACATGGAAGAAAGAAGAAGGAAGGGGAGGAGGGTAAGAGGAAGGGAAGAAAGGGGGGTAGGGATAGAAAGAAGGAAGGAAAAGGAAGGGGGAAAGAGAACAAAAATGACTTGTGTTATACACAACTCTAGGGTAAAATCATTTCCTCAACAGTCATGAGTGAAATGAAAGCCAGTGACGGTGCCATTGTTCAAAAAAGTAATGCTTCAAAAAGCTCTTCAGTTTATCCCCAGTGAATTCAGAGCAACAACAACAACAACAAAATTTAAGTTTTCTTATCTTTACCTATCCTCCTGGTTTAAGTCTCTTCTCCAAAAGCACTTGATAACTCTCTATGCACCAAGTATAAAATTACCAATTTATGAAATGTTATAAAATACTACTTTTAAAAATGAACGAATGAAAGAAGGAACAAACATAAAGCACCCTAAACGCTTTGAACATCTACACAATAGCTTTTTTATTCATGTCTCCATAGAACTTTCAATAAGTTCTAAATCCCATATCCACTTACCAGCTGATTTTCTGTGCTGTTGCTTACAGGTGAAAAAGATACAATCCTCTCAGCAGAGTTGTAACCCATTTACCAGACTACATCGTAAATGAACCTTCTTTCCTCCCAAGCTCCCCAGAAAGGGTGTAATAGCAACTCCAGTCACTATAATTGTTCCATAAATGCCTTCCAGGAGATCTGAGAAGACCCAAAAGCCCACAAAGCTTACTGACTTATGTAAAGAATGCACAAAGGAGTTTTATTTTCAATTCCAATTTCTTAATTTTTTTTATTATTTTCCCCAGCACAAAGCAGTCTTTGTGCCTGTGGATCTCCCTAAATGTTTGTGTCCCAAAGGACACCCACAGAGGTGTGAAAAATGTGACTCATGCTTTTGATAAATTCACATTGTAATACATGGCCTTGACAATAAAAAGCAAATGAAATCCTTCTTTCCTCTAAATTTTCTTTCATGTCAAAGGTTAGTCTTGCTTATTCAACAACTTAGACCTCAACACTTGAAAAATGATGAGTCTATCCAAGTGGTATCAACAGCTAAGATTTTACAAAGAACAGAAAGTCTTTAGAAAAATAACTCAGGTTAGCAGTTAGAGAAGAGTTCACAGTTTTATTAGTCCAGAAATAATTACAAACTGACTAACTGATATAACGTGTCATTTGCTAACTTCTCCATAATCCACCAGGAAAATTTAAGAATGAGAACATTTGACATTAACTGCCTGACTCACTCTTAGGGCACACTAAAATTTGGAGTATTCATCCTATAAAATAAAAATGTCAAGAATGTAACAATCAAAAAATAAATTCTTCTCTTTTCTAGGAAAAATATGATAATTAGATCTCTATTTTAAGCCAACAATAAATCCTAACCACAGATTACCCAATGAATACGACATAAATTTTTGCAAAAAAAAATATTATTTGTTCTATCTCTCCTACCATTTGCAGGTAAATGAGAGCAAACTTCTGACAGGCCACCAAAAAATTTAGCTTTAAATGGCAGATAAGATAGTTGTATATTGGTCATACCCAGTTCTGTTCTAAAAAGGATTGAGACTTCTCTTTTTATTTAGTTTACACATGAAACCATTATGAAGTTTTGAATGAAAATAGAAGGTCCCAAAATTTACCTGGCAAAATGATCTTACACTGGACTTTCCTGTCTGCTCTATAATTTCTTAGTCTGTATTAAAGTAAAAATAATAGCTGACATGTAGTATGTGCTCACAATGTGCCACGCACTGTTTAAAGCATTAGCAAAAATTAACTCAAATAATATTCATAACACTTCTTGCATTTCTTGGAAGAAAAACTAAAACCAATTGGGAATATGAGAAAATGAAAATAGTCTGACTTGTTTGGATAGCTAGATCATGAACTAATTTTTCTTTCATTTTGCCATTAGCATTGCTGTTGTTATTTTCATATAGTAAATATACAACTGTAAAGTTTTTTAAAAACCTCTTCCAAACACTATTTCTACCCTGGAAAATGGGGATAAGAATAGTACCTTCCTCAGAGGGGTACTGTATCAGTGTGTATTTTACACACTGCAAAAATCTCTCCAAAACACCACTTGTATTCATATACATTCAGCTGCTTGTTGAATCTAATCAAACTTCTTAGCTGGTCATGCCAGTCATTCTTTTTTACCTCACTAGTTCTCCGTATAATCTTTCATTCCAGTCAGGCCCAGGTTCACACCTAAATTATCCCAGCTGCCTATGTTAACTCACCTTCCCTTCCCATCTCCTTATAAATATACTCACTCATCATCCCTCTGCTAATCATGCCTCTCCCATTCTTCATCTTCCAAGTCACATTTTCCTATTTCCTTTAAGTCTTCCCCATCCTACGTGGATCTGACATGTAGAGTATCAGCAACGTGCTTGGCACCTTTTATGTACGTTATTTAATCCTTTCAACAATTCTAGAGACAGTTAATAGTATCCCTATTAGATACACGAGGATTAGAGAGCTTGTGATTTATTCAAGGTGGTGGAAATCAGGGTTTGCACTCAGTTATGCTGATCCATCCTACACTTAAGAGCTTGTATCATGGGACACCTAGATGGCTCACTTAGTTAAGCATCTGAGCTTCAACTGAGACTCAGATCATGACCTCAGGGTTGTGAGATCAAGCTGTACCTTGGGCTTCACATGGGCAAAGGAACCTGCTTGGAATTCTCTCTCTTCCTTTCCCTCTCCCTCTGCCCCTCTACCCTCCCCTTTCTAAGTTAAAATAAATAATTTATATCACACAAGTCCTTAAGTTTATAATGTCTTGTAATGTTCTGTAATTACTTAATATATGCTAAATCAATGTGATCCCCTAAGTTCCTTGAGATCCATCATGCAGTTCACACCATAAGTGCCAGGTAATACTGATCACTTGAATTAACAGACAAGGGAAGCCTCAAAACTGCTATGAAAAGGTCCTTAAGTAGTGCAGTTGGTTAGGCGTCAGATTCTTGGTTTTGGGTCACATCTAGATCTCAGGGTCTTGGGATCTGGACCCACTTTGGGCTCTGAACTCATGGAGGAGTCTGCTGGGGTTTCTCTCTCCCTCTCCCTCTGCTCCTTCCTGGACTTGTATGCATTCGTCCTCTCTCTCTCTCCCTCCTTCTCTAGAATAATCAATAAGTCTTAAAAAGTGATATGAAATTCCCATAAAAGGGTTACTCTTCAAATATTAAATCATCCCAAAATTCCCTAAAAGGACTATAAACTACCAGATGCTTCAAACCACCTGGCAGACGCTTCAGGAAAGAACCATCATAGAGAAACACTCAATAGGTATTTGAAGATGATAATGAGAAACTCTTGAGGGAATTGGACTTTTGCAGACTGGAGTAGAAGTGTCAGAGGAAGATCAGAGTTGCCCTGCAAAATGTTGAGCACCCAAACACTTAACTTCCAGAGAGTTTATGTCTTAAGAAGTGGGAAAGATAAATAGTGTGTTTCCTTCTATCACTTTCATGTTCCAAGGCATTGCTTTTTCTTTTGACCCTAGTGGTTCATGTCAGCTGAAGTAGATTTAGAAGACAACTAAATTGGGTTGTTTCACTGCCACTAAGTAAATTCTGACATAATTCTTTATCTTCTATCCAGAGGCCTGGATCCAAATAGAAAGGAGGTAAAGCAATGCCTGAGTATGTCTCAACAACCACTCACCCAGTTCTTAATCTGGTATAACCAGGAAATATCTAGCCAAATAGCCTGAGTTGCTGTCTTATATCCCTCCCACACCAGGCACAGCAACTGTGTAACAGAACTTCAAGCCCTGAAGAGGTGCCCTGGGGCTAGAGCTAATGCTAATAAACCCACAGCCAAAGAGCTATCTGGGGAAAGCAAAACTTTGATAGCCTCGGGTTTCAACCTTAGCCTATGGCTAATGACCATACCTCTAAAAGAAAACTCTACCCAACATCTTTCCAAGCAGTTTTCTTAGTAATTTTTAAATACTAATTATTTCCATCACTATGCCCCTTAAGTGCTTCTTAATAATTAGTGCACTGGAAACAGTGAACAAACCAGCAGTTAAAATCCTCTAGCTCCTCCTTGCAATCCTGCTCAGTGATGTGTATGAGTCTCTTTGTGACTTTTATTCAGGGCATGTGGCAGCTGGAGCACAATCAACCCCATCCTTCAACAGTCTCATTTGCTGGTTTTCAGGGGTCAGAGACAACACTCCAGCTGCCAGTTCCATGCCCAATGACAGGGTGAAGAATCTTTTCCAAAGAAAGGCAATGTTAATAAACAGCCCAAATCACTGACTTTAACTTAACTCTTTTTATTCTCCTTCCCCCTCCCCCCACCATGTTGTAATGCCTTTCATCACCAACACAATTAAGTCCACTACCATGCACCCACCCCCAATGCCCTGATTTGTAGAGTATACTAATGTAACAAGACTTGGACAAATAGAGGAAAGAAGTATGATATCTTACTGGGAAAAATCTGTTCACTACACCCCTCAGCCTCTCAGAACTTATTTATATACTCCTTAAAAAATTAATAAAGCATTATTACCTTCTCTAACTTCTAGGTATGCTTACATATATCAGCCAAGAATGTATTTTCTTTGGGCTTTTTTAAGGATTTGCTAGACTATCATATGAAACATCCCCAACATATATATATGTATGTACATTCACATTATATTCATTGTATATAAATATATAACCACAAATACTCAGAAATATTTTCAAAGATCTATGTATCACTTATATTTTGAATTTTATTTATATTTATATATGTATGAATATGTAAACATAATACATATTTAATGTATATATACTATGTAAAATACATTAATATGAACATACATTAACAAAAATATTTCAAGTAACATATTGAAAATGTCTTTTATATATAAATATGAATATTTCCTGAAATATATATACCCTCACCCTGAACAAGACTTTGTGAGTCATTTAGGACCAGGTGAAGTTTCTTACACTTCTTAATTTATATTTTTTATGTTTGTTTATGTTATGAATGGGGAAGGGGTGAAAATTACAAAATCATCACTTCTAATGAACCCTGGTTCCTCTATTATCAGGACAAGTAAAAACATCAACAGTTCTACAACCTTCTTGAGGTGTCCTCATTGTTTAAAAAGAACATTCTCATTTTCAAGAAGGTAAAGGCATTATAAACGAAAGTTTTACTCTTAAATATCAACTAAAATGACTATTTTTTATGGACTTTATAGATCAATACAGCAATTCCAAAATCAAGACTATAACTGGAGGGAACAAAAACTTTTAAATAAAGCTAAGACAATGGTAATATTTATTCCCAGATACACAGATACCTTAAATAACAACATAACATATATAACATAATAATATAACATAGATAACCATTAAATAATATAGTCTCAATCCTTAGGAAAAGGTTGTTGAGCAGTTTCAAAATGTGTAGGTGCATACCTACCTAAGTCACAGAGAATTTCTATCAAGGAAGTTGTAAATGTACAGTTCTTATTCACTTATTTCTTATTTATCTACTTCCCACTCAACAAATTTCACAAAAGCATTTGAGGCAAAATTCCTCAGTAGTTTAATCCAAGATTTTACTAGTCAAAGGGTGTGGGCAGAAGGTGAAGTAGTGTTAATATGGCTGCTCCTTTTCCTGTCCTTCCCCAAACCAGGCTCTTTCACACCAGGTCAGCACTATCCTCCCACATTCCCTTAACTCAAAGAGAAATAAATAAATAAACATTTTACTATTTGGCAGTATGTCTGACTTTTTAAAAGCCATTCAATCAAACGTTAAAAGTAAATAATTACACAGTTTATGTATACAACTTGCATTGTTTATGACAATTATAAAGGAAGAAAGGCAAAGAAAGAGGAAATATTTTCTTCTGGCATTTCAAAGTCGCTTCTGACATAACAAGTGATTGCATTTTAAAAATACAAACAGCCTCAATAAATTCTATTCCCCTCAGGAACTGCCAAAATTGCACTCTACAAACACTAGAAAAGAAGAACAATAATACTTCTGCCAAATACAAAGATGGTATCTAACAGTTAAAGAGTTAAGAAAATGATAGAGTTCTGTAATAGATTTCCTTTTCATTCTAAATATGTTTAAAGTATTTTAGCAGCTCAGATGGATATATTTAGCACCTTATACCTCAAAAGAAATAACTAATTTCACTTAAAAACTTTACTATCAATGCCATACCACATGTCCCAAACATTTTTTACCACAAAATTGTTTCATCACTTACATATTAACATCTTGTCAGATACTAAAATTCTCAGAGCATAGCTTAGAAATCAGTTATACAGAATTTAATAACTTATCCAACGGTATGGATAAGAGAAGTACATACATGTGCTAAAGAGGAGAAGAAAGGTATTTATAGAGAATGCTCCTCAAATAATACAAACAGTCCTGCCTCCTACTTTCCCCTTCCCTCCAGGCTTACTTAGTTCCCATACCTTTTGGATAATTCCTTTCTATTTTACTAATTTTAGTTCTCAAAATGGTTCATGACTATTTGAATCAATCCTACTCAGATTTTTATTTACAGTTTAAAAAAAGCCAAATATAACCAATCAAAACTACAATAAGCCTGTATGGTACACAGTATTAAAATGGCAAAAAATAGGGCAGCCCCTGTGGCACAGCGGTATAGCGCTGCCTGCAGCCTGGGGTGTGATCCTGGAGGCCCGGGATTGAGTCCCATGTCGGGCTCCCTGCATGGAGCCTGCTTCTCCCTCTGCCTGTGTCTCTGCCTCTCTCTCTCTCTCTCTCTCTCTCTCTGTGTGTGTCTCTATGAATAAATAAATAAAATCTTTAAAAAATTTTAAATTAAATTAAAATTTAAATTAAATTAAATAAAACAAAATGGCAAAAAATATATTAATTAAAACAAGATGTTCCCCTTTCAAGAACACTACAATTGGGATGCGTGGGTGGCTCAGTGGTTGGGCGCCTGCCTTTGACTCAGGTAGTGATCCCCAGATCCGGGATCGAGTCCTGCATAGGGTTCCCTGAGAGGAGCCTGCTTCTCCCTCTGCCTATGTCTCTGCCTCTCCTCTCAATCTGTGTCTCTCATGAATAAATATATCTTTTTTAATATTTTATTTATTTATTCGTGACAGACACAGACAGAGAAAGAGAGAGGCAGAGACCCAGGCAGAGGGAGAAGCAGGCTCTATGCAGGGAGCCCGACGTGGGACTCGATCCCAGGTCCCCAGGATCACACCCTGGGCTGAAGGCAGTGCTAAACTGCTGGGCCACTGGGGCTGCCCAATAAATAAATCTTAAAAAAAAAAAAAAAAAAAAAAAAAAGGAACACTTCAATTTTAGCTAAAGTAAATATGATAAAGGTTAGAGTATATATAAAATATCTCTGAAAGGATTCACAAAAACTGATCATTGTTGCTTCTAATTATTTTTAACTGTATATTCTTTTGTAGTGTTGGTATTTTCCATTATATGTGTGTATTGCTTTTGCAAAAAATAAAAATATAAATTAAATTAAAATTTTTTAGACAAATACTAAAACAATAAAATTTAAAATCTACATAACAAACATAACATGGTGAGATTTGCTACCTATCTCATACATGGGCTATACATAGGTAGCATATTTAGTGAAAAATTAAAACTACATATGAAAATTAAAATTAATTAAAATCTTATAATTAACAAGAAATACTAAGATCTCCAGAGAAAAAACAAACAGCTATCCAAAACAAAATATAAAGCTGATGTTGATGGATTATATCTGACTATTCAACATTAGTATTCAAATAAATATCTAAAAATGTAAAATTATTGAATCCACAGTCAGGGGATATTAAAAAACATTTCAGAATGTTAGAGACTTGGAAGAAGGGATATTAACCTTTCAAAGCAGTGACAACATGACAAAATTCTCAGGAAAAGAAAAAATTATTCAAACTTAAAATTTGACTTTGAATATTGCTGCTACACAATGCTACATTAGTTTCAGGCGTACAACTCTGTGATTTGACAAGTTTATACATTATGCTATGTTCACCACAAGTGTAGCTATTATCTGTTCCATTACAATGCTATTACGATATCTCTTTTATTCCATTAGCTTATTCATTCCATAACTGGAAGGTTGTATTTCCCTCTCCATTTCACCCATTTTGACCAACCCCCACCCCTACTCCAGCGATCATCAGTTTGTCCTCTGTATTTATAGGTCTGATTCTGCTTTTTGTTTATTCATTTGGGGATTTTTTTAGATTCCACTCATGAATGGAATCATATGATAGTTAGCTTTCTCAGTCTTATTTCATTCAGCATAAAACTCTCTAGGTCCATCAATGCTGTCTCAAATGGCACAAACTCATCCATTTTATGGCCATATAATATTGCATAGTACATATACCACATTTTCCTTAACGATTTGTCTATTGATGGACACTTACTTGCTTCTGTATCTTTAAATAATGGTGCACTTTAAATAATGCTGCAATAAACATAGGGGTGTATTTATCTTTTTGAAGTAGTATTTTCACTTTCTTTGAGTAAAGACCCAACAGTAAAATGACTGGATGATATACTATTTCTATTTTTAATATTTTGAGGAACCCCCATATTTTTTTCCATAGTAACTGTACCAATTTACATTCCCACCAAAAGTGTATGAGGGTTCCTTTTTCTCCACATCCTTGCCAACACATTTGTCTTTTTTATTTTAGCCATTCTAACTGGGGTAAGGTGGTAACTCATTGTGGTTTTGATTTGCATTTCCCTGATGATTAGTGATCTTGAACATCTTTCCATGTCTGTTGGCCATCTGTAGGTCTTTGGAAAAACATCTTTTCAGGTTCTCTCCCCATTTTCTAACTGGTTTGTTTGGCTTTTTGGTGTTGAGTAAAATAGAGGTTCTTCATATATTTTGGATATTAACCTCTTATCAGATACATCATTTGCAAATATCTTCTCCCATTCAGTAGACTTTTTGTTTTGTTGGTTTCCTTTACTATGCAAAAGCTTTTTATTTTGGTGTAATCTCAACAGTTTATATTTGCTTTTGTTTCCCTTGCCTTGAGACATATCTAGAAAAATGCTATGATGGTCAGCATCAGAGAAATTACTGCCTGTGTTCTCTTCTAGAGTTTCTATGGTTTCAGGTTTCACATGAAGTCCTTAACCCATTTTGAGTTTCTTTTTGTGTGGGGCATTAGAAAGTGGTCCAGTTTCATTCTTTTACTCAGCACCACTTATGGCAAAAAACTGTCTTTTCCCCATTGTAAATTCTTGCCTCCCTTGTCATACTAATTAAACATACATAGGCTTATTTCTGGGATCTCTATTCTGTTCCATTGATCTATGTGTCTATTTTTGTGCCGGTGCAATATTGCTTTATTACAGCTTTGTAGTATTTTGTAATCTAGTATTGTCATACCTCCAGCTTTGTTCCTTCTCAGGATTGTTTTGGCTACATGGGGTCTTCTGTGGTTCTACACAAATTTTAGTATTATTTGTTCTACTATTGTGAAAAATGCTGTTGGCATTTTGATAGGGATCGCATTGAATCCGTAGATTGCTTTGGAGAGTGTGTACATCTTAAAATATTAATTCTTCCAATCCATGAGCATGGAATATCTTTCCATTTGTTTGCATCATCTTCAATTTCTTCCATCAGTGTTTTATAACCTTTCAGAGTAAAGGTCTTTGATCCCTTTGGTTAAGTTTACTCCTAGGTATTTTATTCTTTCTGATGCAATTGTAAATGGTATTGTTTTTTAGGAAATACGATTATGTAAGTACTGAAAAATAATGCATAAGAAGAAAAACCTTATATATTAAGACATTAATTACAGTTTTATTTTAAAATAGAAAAAATGAAAATGACATATATGCACATTAATGGAGGAATTATTCAAAATTATAAAATATTCCCTCAAATTTTCACAAATTCTCATCATAAAATCTATAGGGGACAATGAAAATTATTGTTATCTAATGTAATTATAATATAAAACTGCATATATACCATCATCAAAATATGTTTCTGTGCCATTTTGTGGTGATACTACTGCAGCTCCAAGACCATGAAGAGAAAAAAAGGTAGAGGCCAAGACTTCTTACATTCAATGATACGGACACACACACTCCCCTCAGCCACCTCTTTAGGGCTTGGTATGAGAATGGACACACATACCCATCACATTAAAAAAAACCACTTCCCAAAAAACTATCACCTTCCTCAACCTTGAGGAAATTCCCCCAAATAACCCATATCTGTTCAGGATTAGAACCCTTCTACCTATCTCAACACCAGCCAAGGTTCCACCTCCTCCCTTTTTTGAAGCATAATTCTAAGCTTCATCCTTTTCACTGGACCTAAAACCCTGAAACAAAAAAGATTTTGACATCTTCTCTGCCAGTAAATAAGGGATAATGTCAAGAAGGAAAAGGAGCAGTTAGAAAGAATCTCCAGGTTGGTTGAGGGAAATATAATTATTTGTTCAATTATCCAACAAAAATGTACTTCATGCACAGTACACAGCAGTAAGCAAAATAAACACAGTTCCCATTCTCAATTGGGATAATTAACAATGAGTTCTACTGGGACACACTGAATTCAAGTTATTGACAGGATAACCTAGTGGATAAACCTGTAGATAGATAGAAACATGGTTTCCAAAAAGGGCAAGTGAGACTTAACAGGGTTAGTTTTAGATGTTAAGCAGAAGAAACTGAATAAAGAGGATGTAAAGGGGTTGAGTAATTGAGTGTTTCACTGAGAATACAACTCAGGCTTGGCAAGATTGTCAATTCCACAAATCTGGGAGACCTCAGAGATGAACGTCTACTTGTAATGAATGATGAGGTCTAGAGGATAGTCACTCAGATCAGGATTAAGGTGGAGTAAAGACAAGAGTTAGAGACATCAAGGACAGCCAGACCCACTAAGTTGAAGAAATAGAATAGGATCATTTTCATTGATCAAGGATTTTTCAACAGATGAGCAATTTAAATCAATACAACAGAACTTGAGATAAATTTCAACATCTCCATAAATAAAGGATTCTGAAAGAAAAAAAAAAGCTTGAAAGAGGGTGACATGCCTGAAGAGATCTGAGAATGGAAAATCTCCATGAATACAAAAAATAAAATGGCCTGGAGACAAGCTGAAAGACAAGAATAAATTTATAACTGTATATGTTTTTATACATACATATATATTTTTTAAGTATGTGACTCACAAAAAATATATATTTTGGGAAAAATAGTAAGGAAAATGTTTTAACAATTTATACAGTATAGCTTCAGGGCAGCCAGGGTGGCTTAGCGGTTTAGTGCCATCTTCAGCCCAGGGCCTAATCCTGGAGATCCAGGATCGAGTCCCACATCAGGCTCCTGCATGGAGCCTGCTTCTCCCTCTGCCTGTGTGTGTGTGTGTGTGTGTGTGTGTGTGTGTGTGTGTGTCTGTGTGTGTCTCTCATGAATAAAAAAAATTATACAGCTTCAAAGATCACTGGAAAACTTAGAAAAAAATGGAGGCGAGGAAGACACAAAAGAATAACCATTTCCAATTTGGCTTAAATTATGTCAAAAATTTTTACTAGACTAATAAATAACATCAAGATATAAATACCTTGTAGCCACTAATGACCTAATAGTCCCTTCTCTCCTTCATACTATAACCATAAACAATAAACTACACATTTGGAAACCATGAAATAATCAAAATAAAAGTAGCCTTTTGGGAGGTAACATTGGATAATACTGCTTCATCTAGAAAAAATGCAGCAATGAACATGAATAAGCCAGTCAAAAGAATAAATAACTCCAAATTCTCTATATTGATAGAGAAAATGTTTGGTTAATGTCACCACAGTACTTAGAGTAGCATAATTAGGCAGGGGATGCTTTTCAGTAAATCTAATGTTTTTCAAAGTATTTTAACATTTCTTCCCTGGCATTAGTTTTTAAAATTAGGAAATTCCAAAGTCAGTCAGAGAGAATTTAATCATTATGTAATTTATTAACTTGGGGGGCAGGTAGTTTAGTGTTTCATTTCAAATCTTACCTTTTTTTAAGAGCTGCAACAGATTGAATCTGGTGAAGTTTTCCATTTTTATGAGGACAAAATGCTATTAAGACCTATAAACAAATGTATTTTTATTAAAAATGACTAATGCTTAGTGAAAAGTTCAAAGGCTGGAAAAGAAGCACTAAAAAAAAGTTTTTAAAAGCAACAATTCAGCTCACTCAGTTACTGGAAAAGTCATTTTCATACTTAACCTTCAGGGCTATGTAGCAGCTGGAAAAGCAGCTTATTTTATTATATAGTTAATAAACGTCATGCACTTTTCTTGAAAGAGTCAAAATATTACCTTTAAATAATGCAAACAACTCTATAAGAGCAAACAAGGTATACAATAGATTCAAGACACAATGCATACCATAATAAAAGATACCTCTCAGTTAGATGCAGTGTATTCTCACTCATTGGCTCCTGTATCCAAACATATGAATCAGTTAAAGGATATTAAAAAAGTTGTTAAAATTGAATAAATTTAAACAAAAATCTATATTAAATTAATATTACTGAGTTTAAGCTAAATTTTTCAGTTTAACAATGTCTTAAACTTAGGTAGGAGAATGTCCTTGTTCCTTAAAGATTCATGCCAAAGTATCTGGCGGTAAAATATCTGCAACTTACTTTCATATGTATTTATTGTGTGCGTATGTATAAAGAGATAAAGCATATGTTCCAAAAAATTAAAAACCGGTAAATCTAAATGTGGTGCTATGGGCATTCACCGCACTATTATGCCAAATTTTCTGTAGGTTTTTAATTTTTATAAATAAAAAGCTAAGGTGGAGGACAAGCTATCTTGATCCAACATTATTAGAAAATAGCATCTCTTCAGAGAGGCAAAGCAGAACTAAGCAGGAAAACATCACTACAAAAGCAAATTTATTTAGCATCTAAATACAGTACACTGTATAGGTATTCTAACAAAAAACTAACATCGTGTCTGGCTTTTAAGAACACATAATCAAAAAAAAAGAAGAACACATAATCTAAGGCAAATACTATTGATAAACATAAAAAAACATTTAAATAGAAATAACACCTAAATTTTTTTTAAGATTTTATTTATTTATTCATGAGAGACACACAGAGAGAGAGAGGGAGAGAGAGGCAGAGACATAGGCAGAGGGAGAAGCAGGCTCCACATAGGGAGCCCGATGCAGAACTCGATCCCGGGTCTCCAAGACCAGACCCCAGGCCGAAGGCAGTGCCAAACCACTGAGCCACCCAGGCTGTCCTATAAATTTAAACAATAAATTAAGCATATGTTCTAACCATCACTTTTTTAATCACACAAACCTTAAAACTCTGTACATTGTACCATCTCATTTGACCTCATAGGATACAAAACTCTGACTAGTATCATGCTTTCTTTCAAGACAGCATGTCTTCAGTGACCATGAAGGAGGGATTTGATTTTGTAAGACAAAGTAGTTCGTTTCCATTTAGACACTACAACAGAATATTTTGCATTTAATCACAAATTTGCCCTCTTCCTAACCCCTGCCTTCCTTCATAAGTCAGCTCTAATGCTCTTTCTTAGAAGCTTTTTCTGGGGGTGCCTGGGTGGCTCAGTCAGTTAAGCTGCCAACTCTTGTCAGGTCATGATCTCTGGGTCCTGGGATCAAGCTTGTGTGTCAGGGTCCATGGTCAGTGTGGAATCTTCTTGAAGATTCCCTCTCTCTCTCTCTGCCCTTTCCCCCCACACTTGCTCGCTCACATGTGCATATTCGCTCTCTAAAATAAATAAATCTTTTTTTATTTTTTTTCTTTCTTTTTTAAATCTTTTTTTTTAAAAAAAAAAAAAAAAGCATTTTCAGATTGCCCAAGGTGAGTTGGATGCCCTTCCATGTTCTCTTATTTATCCCATAGTATTATCATTGATTTTTCTTGTCCACACTAATCCAGTATTTACTAGGTACTTGAAATACATCAATGAATAAGATGCTTTTAATGCCATCAGCAAGCTCTTAGCCTGGTAGTGGAGACACCAACCATGCAAAGAAATAATTATGTATATCATGAATTATCATGCCATCTACCAAGTTGTCAAAAACCTCAGATTCTTCTCTTAATTCCTCTCTTTTCCCAACTCACATACAGCCCACTGGCAGAATGACTCTATCACCAGACATAACATAAATGCATCCACTTCTATTTACATCATAACCCTGGTCCAGACACTATCTTCTCTCACCCAGATTGCTACTATGAGACACACCTTCCCCTCATGACTTCGTACAATCTGTTTTTCACACAAGATCCAAAGTAATCTTTTAAAACATAAAACATATCACATCAGTCCCCTGCTTAAATCCTTCTGATTGTTTCCATTTGGAATAAAATCCAAATTTCTTACCATGGATGCCTAACAGGTTCTATATAACCTGTACCTGTCTGTATGTCTGTCCTGATCTCCATCTAGTCTCCCTTTCACACAGAACACTTCAGTTCTGATCCTTCTGATCCGCAAATATACCAAATTGTTCCCTCTTACACATTTGCACTACTGATTTCCCCTACATAAAATGCTATAGATTTGTGCGGCTGGCTCATTACTGCCATGCAGGTCTCATTTAAAATGTTATAACAAGCAAAGCCTAAAGCAAGCAGAAAAAAGGAAATAATAAAAATCAGAGTAGAAATGCACAATACAGAAACTAAAAATACAATAGATCAATAGAACCAGAAGATGGTTCTTTGAAAAAATTAATAAAGTTGATAAATCTCTAGCCAGTCTTATCAAAAAGACAAAGGACTCAAACAAATAAAACCACAAATGAGAGAGGGGAAATAATAACAGCATAGAAATTCAAACACTTACTTGAAAAGAAAGAATAAAAAGAGCATTATGAAAATATGCCAACAAATTGAACAACCTGGAAGAAATAAATTCCTATAAACATAAATGACCAAAACTGAAACAGGAAGAAACAGAAAACTTGAAGAGACCAATAATCAGCAAAGAAATTAAATCAGTAATCAAAAAACTCCCAACAAACAAAAGTTTTACCAAATTTTTTTTTTTTTTTTTTAGATTTTGTTAAGTAATCTCTACACTCAACATGGAGCTCAAACTCACAACCCTGAGATCAAGAACTGCATGCTCTACTGACTCAGCTAGCTAGGCGCCCCACATCTCACAAATATTTAAAGAAAAATTAATACCTATTCTCCTGAAACTATTCCAAAAAATAAAAGGAAGGAAAACTCCCAAAGTCATTCTAGAAGGCCAGCATTACCCTGATACCAAAACCAGATAAAGATTCCACATACATACATATATACATACATAAATAAATAAAAAGATTCCACTAAAATAGAGAACTATAGGCCCATATCCCTGGTGAACATAGATGCAAAAATTATCCATTAAATACTAGCACACTGTATCTAATAATACATTTTAAAAATCATTCACCACAATCAAATGGGATTTATTCCTGGGTTGCAAGTATAATTCAATATTCAAAAATCAATGTGATACATCACATTAATAAAACAAAGGGTAAGAACCATATGATCTCTTCAATAGATGCAGAGAGCATCTGACACAATACAAAATCCATTGAAGGGAAAACTCTCAAAAAGTGGGTTTAGAGGAAACACACCTCAACATAATATAAATATATGAAAAACCCACAACTAATATTACCCTTAATGGGAAAGAACTGAGAGCTTTCCCTTCATCATAAGGAACAAGACAGGAATATCCACTCTTGACACTAACACAGTACTGGAAGTCATAGCCTCAGCAATCACACAACAAAAAGAAATAAAAGGCAACCAAATTGACAAAGAAGAAGTCAAACTTTCATTATTTGCAGATGACATGATACCCTGTATAGAAAACCGAGAGACTCCACCAAAAAACTGCCAGAAATGACAAATTCAGTAAAATTACAGGATACAAAATCAGTATGTAAAAATCTGTTGCATTTCTCTACATCAATAATGAAGCACCAGGGGGCACCTGAGTGGCTCCTCATGACTGAGCATCTGTCTTTGGCTCAGGTCATGATCCCGGGGTCCTAGGATCGAGTCCCACATCAGGCTCTGCTTCTTCCTCTGCCTGTGTGTGTCTCTGCCTCTCTCTGTGTGTCTCTCATGAGTAAATAAACAATCTTAAAAAAAATAATGAAGCAGCAAAAAGAGAAATCAAGGAATTAATCCATTTATAATTACACAAAAACAGTAAGATACCTAGGAAAAAATCTAACCAAAGACATGAAAGATCTGTACTCTGCAAACTACAAAACACTGATTAAAGAAATAGAAGAGGACACAAATACATTCCATGCTCATAGACTGGAAGAACAAATATTGTTAAAATGTCTATACTACCCCATGCAATCTAAACAATACAATCCCTATCAAAATACCAACAGCATTTTTCACAGAGCAAGAACAAACAATCCTAAAATTTATATGGAACCACAAAAGACTCAGAATAGCCAAAGCAACCTTGAAAAAGAAAGGCATTTAAAATAAAAAATAAGGAAAGCAAACCTGGGGCAGCCCAGGTGGCTCAGCAGTTTAGCACTGCCTTTAGCCCAGGGTGTGATCCTGGAGACCCGGGATCGAGTCCCATGTCCAGCTCCCTGGATGGAGTCTGCTTCTCCCTCTGCCTGTGTCTCTGCACCCCCACTCTGTGTGTGTGTGTGTGTGTGTGTGTGTGTGTGTGTGTGTCATGAACAAATAAATAAATTCTTAAAAAAAAAAAAGCAAACCTGGAGTCATCAAAATTGCAGATGTCAAATATATTACAAAGCTGTAATAATCAAAACAGTATGGTATTGGCACAAAGAGCGACACAGGAAATAGATACAGAGAAACAGGAAAATGTAAATCAAGATTTTGATTAATTTTAAGTAATTAATTTTAAGATACCACTTCATAGCCACTAGGATAACTAAAATCAAAGGAGACATTGGGATCCCTGGGTGGCGCAGCGGTTTGGCGCCTGCCTTTGGCCCAGGGTGTGATCCTGGAGACCCGGGATCGAATCCCACGTCGGGCTCCCGGTGCATGGGGCCTGCTTCTCCCTCTGCCTGTGTCTCTGCCTCTCTCTCTCTCTGTGTGACTATCATAAATAAATAAAAATTTTAAAAAAAAGGAGACATTAACAAGATGTTGAAGTTATTTTTACTGCCAATCCCATCGGCAGGTCAGCTTACTGTAAAAGCCCTGTACTTCATTAAAATTATAAAACAGATATGAATCAGGCATTTTTTGGGAAATATATTTTGAAATTCATTGTTGTGTCATAGCAATAGCAAATTCACTACAGAGAAAAAGTATCTACAAAAGACTAGCTGAAGAAAATGTTATGACTACATTATTCTTGGCTACACCAAGACCTTACTAAAGCAAAAGGAATCAGAAATTTGGGGGTTGGGCTTAGCATCTGTGTTTTTCTTTTTTTTAAGATTTTATTTATTTATTCATTCATGAAAGACACACACTGAGAGAGAGAGAGAGTGAGAGAGAGAGAGGCAGACAGAGGCATAGGAAGAAGCAGGCTCCAAGCAGGGAGCCCAATGTGGGCCTCGATCCCAGGACTCCAGGATCATGCCCTGGGCCAAAGGCAGACACTAAACTGCTGAGCCACCCAGGGATCCCCTAGCATCTGTGTTTTTCAAAAGCATGCAAAGTGATTCTAATTTGTAGTCAAGGTTGAGAAATACTCTATTCTAAAATTTACTCCTGAATTACACAAGACCATCATAAAACTGAGTAATCAGATACAATATATCAGACTCTACCACACACATCCATTCCATAGAATTTTTCTTGAATAGTGACTTGAATTAATGTCAGTCTATACTGATGGGTTTTATTTAAGCCTCCAAAAATTTTCTCACTGTATTTATCATATATATGATGCTAAAGGGGTGCCTGGATAGCTCAGTTGGTTGAAACATCTGACTCTTGGTTTTGGCTCAGGTCATGATCTCATGGGTCATGAAATCAAGCCCCACACAAGGCTCCAAGCTAGGTGGGGAGTCAGCTTGATGATTCTCTCCTTCTGGCCCACCCTCCACTCACACATGCATTCACTGTATCTCCAAAACAAATAAAACATGATACTAAAGACATTTGTTTTGGGGACACCTGGGTGGCTCAGCCGTTGAGCATCTGCCTTCAGCTCAGGACATGATCCCGGAGTTCCAGGATCAAGTCCTACTTCAGGCTCCTGCATGGATCCTGCTTCTTCTCCTTCTGCCCATGTCTCTGCCTCTCTCTGTGTCTCTCATGAATAAATAAGATCTTTTTTAAAAAATAATAATAAAGACATTTGTTTTTACCCTATCTCATAGTGTCCTCTCTGTGAAGAAGTCACATGGGAAATGTTTTACTCTAATCTCACTACCAAAAAATAAACAAACTCTCCTGAGCTTTTTTTATGTCATGAATACTGCAGATTGTGTAACGGATCCTATTCTCTAATTTGGTTGGCTACAGTACAGCTTGGAAAAAAAACCTGATTCAGAACCTAGTAAAAGTACAGGACCTCCCAGCTTAAGTTTCATATACTAATCTTACTCTTGACCTTACCTTATTTTTCCATCAAGCATCATAGCAATGACTCTGAATCTGTTCCAGTACCCCCAGGTTTTGTAAAATATCAGTTTCTATGTTCACTGTGAAAGAAATGTTGGGAAGTACTGCTTTAGGGTATTAATGACACATAATGGTCTGTGATAAATTGTAAGAAAATAATTCTCCCTTAGTTTATAAGAAAATGGGACCTTAGCCCTTTGATATCTATAATGTTTCACAGTTTTCTACAAAACTATTCTCTTTTTATATCTGTGTCATTCCTCTCCACCTATTTTATGATATGAAATACTGGTCCAAAAATGATATGAAATACTGGTCCAGAAAAAAAATCAAACTGGAAGATACTCCTCAAAAATTAGGATTTCCATTTTACTTAAATAATCAAAGAAATGTTTACCAAGAGGCTTCTTGGTGTCTTCGTGAACAAAGTTCTGTCAATCCTTTTGAATCAGCTCAAAAGGCATGGCTAAAGCCCAGTTAGACTTGGGTTGGTACCCATGCTACCCTAGCTTCCACGTGTTACGTACTCAGGCATGATAGATGATAGGTAGGTAGATAGAGTCCCATTTACTCCTTACAACAACCCCCTATTCAGAAGGCATTATCACCCTATTTCACAGATGAGGAAACTATTTCAGAGAAGAAGCAAAATCTTATCAGACATCTAAATTTGAAAATATTCAATGGGCATGTTCTGTCTGGCTTTAAATCACATACTCTTTGTATTTGAGATGCTCTGAAGTTTTTTGGTCATGACTTTAACCCCACTGCCACTCTAGCATGTCCAGCACACAATTCCAAAATTTATGCACCAACAAGGACTGTCACTTTGAATCATTTCTAAGACTTTTCAGTATACTAAAAATATAGAATTTATGGTTCCATTATACTAAGACTATAAATTCCCAACACCAGGGATGCCTGGGTGGCTCAGCGATTGACAGTCTGCCTTCAGCTCACGGCATGATCCTGGGATCCAGGGATTGAGTCTCACACATCAGGCTCCCTGCAGGGAGCCTGCTTCCACCTCTGCCTATGTTTCTTGTTTCTGCCCCTCTCTCTCTGTGTCTCTCTCATGAATAAATAAATAAAATCATAAATAAAGAAATATATATATACATATACACATATATATTTCCAACACCAAACTGATGTATGAATGAGTTAGGGGTAGGCAGGGGTAGGCAGGAAAAGATAAGACAGAGGCCCAGAATCAGACTCCTACCCAACCCAAGAAAGCAAAGATAAGACCATAATAATAAAAAAATAAATAAACCTGGCTCCCTAGCTCCAAAATGTTAGGGAGTATTCCCTTTTAATGGCTACTAAGTAATCACAGAAATCCCAGATATAGAGAAATGTTATGGAGGAGATATTAACCTGAAAGAAGGGAACACCTTGTTTGGGCACATGGTATTTGCAAAAACATCTAGTTTGTTATTTTAAGTCCAGCATGTTTGTTCTAAATATCCACCCTGATTGATAAGAAATTTCATTGGTATTGAAATTGATATTTCAGTATCATTGAAATTGATACTCAATTTCTTATTCATAAGAAATTTACCAAGTTCCCTGGTCAGTTTCCTATAAAGGACAGACCATAAAACCCCTCAGTGGCTACCCTGTGGGGACCCCTCTCAGTTTTGAGAGCTTTCTCTGTATCTCTGCTTAATAAACTTCTATTGCTTTGTTCACTCTCTGTTGTCCACGAGATTCATTCTTCGACTCGGTGAGACAAGAACCAAGCTCTCCTGTATCGAAACCACCAACACAAAATCAGAAAGTCAAATTCTGAACCATCAAGTAAACCCTTTCAAAAAGGACCTTATTTCCTTTGTATGTTGTTTCCCTGGAAAATCTCAACATCTCATCCAACAAGACAACTAATCTGTGAAAGATTTGATATTTAGCTCTTTTAATAGTGTTCTGGTTCTTGAAGAAGAGTAAATACCCTTATTACTGTTCAAACTTTAAGAGTCCTCACATAACCACATTACCTTTGTAGAAAGTTAGTGAAGACTTTCAGTGCTACAACAACACTAGATTTCTATACAATGATCACCCCATACTACCATGAATCTGAAGGCCATATCCTGTAGCAGTAGGTGGGTAGATTAAGTATTTAGTTTTTATCTAATAAAGAAGCAGATTCATTGTGGATTATTTTTAAAATCTTTAAAATTAATGTTATACCAGCAAACTAGGATATCTACTTTCTTAGTAGAAGTGGAATACCCTTGAGAAACAACTAGCAGGTGAAATTTACAGACTAAAGTAACAGCTCTGAACCCTACCACCCAACAATTGGATTACTAGAGATTTACCCCAAAGATACAGATGCAGTGAAAAACCGAGACACCTGCACCCCAATGTTTATAGCAGCAATGTCCACAAGAGACAAACTGTGGAAGGAGCCTTCGTGTCCATCAAAAGATGAATGGATAAAGAAGATGTGGTCTATGTATACAATGGAATATTACTCAGCCATCGGTAATGACAAATAACCACCATTTGCTTCCACATGGGTGGAACTGGAGGGTATTATGCTGAGTGAGGTAAGTCAATCAGAGAAGGACAAACATTATATGGTTTCATTCATTTGGGGAATATGAAAAATAGTGAAAGGGATTAAAGGGGAAAGGAGAGAAAGTGAGTGGGAAGTATCAGAGAGGGTGACAGAACATGAAAGACTCCTAACTTTGGGAAACAAACAAGGAGAAGTGGAAGGGGAGTTGGGTGGGGGGATGGGGTGACTGGGTGACGGGCACTGAGGGGGGCACTTGACAGGATGAGCATTGGGTGTTATGCTATATGTTGGCAAATCGAACTCCAATAAAAAAAATACAAAAAAATAAATAAAGTAACAGTTCTGAGAATCTAATCTGAAAAGGCTACATATTATATGATTACAACTGGGGGATACTCTGAAAAAGGCAAAACTATGGAAACTAAAAAGATCAGTGGAAGCCAAGGGTTCTGGAGAAGGGAGAAAAGGATAAACAGAGCAGGGAATTTTTAGGGCAGTGAAACTACTCTGTTCTGTATCATAATAGTGGATCCATGTCACTAACATTTGTTAAAACCTATACAACTTACTACACAAAGAATGAACCCTAATATAAACTTAAGCTAAAAATAATGTATCAATATTGGTACATCAATTGTTACAAATATACCACACTAAGGCAAGCTGCTAATAATACAGGAAATTGGTCTGGGATGGGGATGGTGAGGTTGTACACAGGAACTCTCTGTACTTTCTTGCTCACCTAATACTGTTCTAAATAAATAAAGTGTAGAATTTAAAAAAAATAAAAATAAGTAACAATTGGATAAACTTTGCCACATGGATTCCCACAGGAGCCCATGGTACCTTGTCCATAGTGTATTCATCATGCCAGTACTATATGGATGAAATACTTCAGTCAAAGAAGCCACAGACCAATGGTGGAGACTCAGAGAACTGGGTCTTGCAGCATGATCTTGAACTACACAGGTATAGATTATGTTAAAATTAGACAAAAAAACTTCTTAGAAATTTCCATATCCCCTTTGGGTAAGTATTTACTGCTTTTACCTGCAAGAGTTCCAATTCAAAACACTACTGACTTCTATCTAGCCTTATACTGTAAGAAAATTGTTATAAAAGCTAGTGGCTTTTATAGTTAGTTAAGCATCTACCTTCAACACAGGTCATGATCTTGGAGTCCTAGGCTCAGCAACGAGTCTGCTTTTCCCTCTCCCCTCTCCCTCTGCTGCTCCCCCCCACATGTGCTCACAGGCTCACTCTCAAATAAATAAATACATAAATAAATAAATAAATCTTTTTTAAAAATAAAAATAAAAGCAAGTATCTGGACCAGATATCCAACCAACACCAACATGGGCCTGACTAGTAGACCCTCCCTTAAAGACACAGCTCATAGCCTTAAACAATTCCACAGAACACAACTGTGGCATAAGACTGAATGAAAATACTGGAGCGCCTGGGTGGCTCAGTGGTTGAGTGTCTGCTCTTGGCTCAGGCTGTGATCCCAGAGTCCTGGAATCAAGTCTCGTGTCTGGCTCCCTGCTGCCTATTTCTCTGCCTCTCTTTGTGTCTCCCATAAATAAATAAATAAAGTCCTAAAAAAAAAAAAAAAGACTGAAAATACCCTCTTTCAGGTATCTTAGAAGCTCTGTCACTAGACAGAGACTACACAAGATTCACCACAGGATACCAGGAACATGGGTTTAAAGGGGGATATGGAAATAAAAAGGGTTTGATAGTACATTAACAGGTTTTCACTGAGGTGGGGGGAAAAAATACCTCAGGTGAGACTTGGTTATTATAATTAGGTCTGCCAACACTGCAATTTTTAAACTTAGCAAAAAACAAAAGAAGTCTCTACAGCCGCATTCTAAGAAGGAGAAATTATGCATAGATATTTCCTTCCTCCAGACATAGTTAATCCACATTGCCAAAATTAAGCTCTTGGTAAGGGGTTTCTTTCAATCAAGTTTAACTCATTGGTCACAGACAATGGAAGTCTGGCTCCACTGGCACCCAGATCAAAGTGAAACAAGACTTTCTTCCTTTCACTTTCATTTTTCAGTTACTATGCCTGCTATCTTCACTTTGCACCCCCATTAATGGGCTCCTGTGGCCTCTGGATTCTGGCTACTTCAGTCATTTAGAAGCAACAGCATGAGACTGGAGGAAGGAAAGAGGGTGACACTGGACTATATACTCCCCAGTTTCTCTCCCTCTCCCACAGCTCTCTTCTTTTCAGGATTCCAATAATCTCTCATTTCCCCCTTCAGCTCTAGGGGTGGTAACAGCTTCCTGATTACCAGCCTCAGGGGCATATACTATTTCCTGTGTCTTCTCACTGCCCACAATCTTATTAAATTCCCCTCAAATCATCCGAAGTAGAAGTGTGCCACCTATTTCCTACAGGGCCTCTGGCTAATAAACATACCACTGAGTTTCTGGCATAGACCTTCAGGAAACACTAAGTACAAAGTTTTAGGGAAAATAACTTGGCCTAGGAGATAGTTTTCAGGACTTAAGATCCACTTGAGAGAGGAATTAGTGGTGTGATAATGTTAGATGTTCTGTTGGCCCTTTAGAATCTTTTTTAAAAATCAGGTCTCTCAGAATCAATAAAACCTTTGAGACCTTGAAAAAATTTCATTGAAAAATAGTATAGGCTATGACTATGGAAAGAAAAACAACTCTACTCAAGACATCAAGAACCTTCTTGCTGAGACCGAGCATAAGAATTTGAGGTCAATACAAAACTTCAATTTCTTTGAATTTTAATTCAAAGCTCCAAAAGAACTTGATATTTAACCTTAATTCCCCTGGACTCTTAACTTAAAAAAAGCTGAATCTCTGAACATCTGGTTTTTTCCCCAAGAAATTTATAATGGGAAAATGTTTATCTTCAAATTGAGGGCATTTCTTTTATATTTTGTTTCAGGTACAATCTAATGTAGTTTCATTTTACTTCATAATTTGATTTCATTTTATAATTTCTAAGCTACATTGAACAATATGGGCATCATAGTTTTTACTGGAACTAGATTAGGATGTCAAGTTTCTGTCTTGTGTACAAAGGAGTTTTGGAGTCCACTTAAATAATGTGCAGTTTTGACCCATTTCAGAACCTGTGATAAAATCTATGTTGCCACCAATAGCTCAAAGAGGACCCAAAAGAAGCAATGAATTGCATTGAGGGACCCACTTCAGGAAAGTGTAGCAGGAATGCTCTTGACACAGCGCTGATCACTGTTCCCAAGGAGCAGACATAATGCAGTAAGTTCAGTTCAGGGTGTCTCTAGGGGGGCATTCTTCATTAGAAGGGACTGTTCAGTGCATTGCAGGATATTTAGCATCCCTACACGCCCCCTCCCCACTATACTCCATTACAACACCATCAGTATTCCATAATCACTGTTAAAACAAAACTTTCCCTAGGGGAAGAATAATCCTGGTTTAGAACCACTAGGTTAAAAGAATAAGAATTTCAAAAAGTTAACTCCTTTCCTGTTCTTGAGGTTTCCTTCCAATGTGAAGGGAGCCCCATTAAAGTAACATTCTTGGGCTCTTGCCAAAACTTTACTCTCTCCTCCTCAAAAGAGGCACACAGACTTACTGATTGCAAATTTAAGAAAAATGTAATGGCATATTCAACTCTTTCCCCTTCCTCTTCTCTTTGAAACCATCTGACTGCAGCAAGCTAACATTCAGTGCTACCTCCCCAGGCTGATGGTTATCTAGGGCAGCTCTGACATTGTGGGGCAGTACCTGTCTATTCTATGCTGTCTGGGACTGGGTAGGGAAGACTGCCTAGCTCTGGGGTCTGTTTCAAGGAAGATCACTGTCCCTACAGCTAAACCACAACTACTAACATCACTTTATGAAAAATAAAGGTGGTGCTTTGATCTCCCATCCTTCCTGTATCGTTTCTCAGTTCACTCAAAACATTAAAAATGAGGGACATCGTTGACCTAATCGTCACAAACCCAAATATCTACCATAATTCTGCCTGTGGAAAAACTTATATTTTCCACTAATCTAGATTTCTTTCCCCATCACACACAACCTTCAAGAAAACTTTTGACCATCTAAATCAAGCCCACATTTTTTTAAAAATCTAGTCTTCCTACCCTCTCACAATCATATGCAAAATCTATGGTAGCTAAGAAAAATGTAGAATTTAGAAATAGGTATTAAAAGCTTAAGAAAGGGGATCCCTGGGTGGCGCAGTGGTTTGGCGCCTGCCTTTGGCCCAGGGCGCGATCCTGGAGACCCGGGATCGAATCCCACGTTGGGCTCCCGGTGCATGGAGCTTGCTTCTCCCTCTGCCTGTGTCTCTGCCTCTCTCTCTCTCTCTGTGTGACTATCATAAATAAATAAAAATAATAATAATAAAAATAAAATAAAAGCTTAAGAAAGCACAATAACAGCAAGTCTCATCTAGGAAAAACCCTTTATTCACAACCATTTTTCCCTATCTACTTTTTTTTTCTGTCCCTGAAATTCCTGAATGAGGCTGACCTTCTTCTAAACAATCTTCAAATAGTTTTATCACTAATATTGATCTGTAAAAACCATACAGATTAAAAACTCAGTTAAAGTTTATTATCTCTCATTCTTTTACTAGCAGTACTTTCATTACCAAAAATATTTTCCACAAAGATATCCCAATTCAAGTCTTTTCAGCTACTCAATTGTTCAACTATTTGGGGTTTTGAAGAAAAATAACAGACAGCATTTTTTCAGCCACTTCTCTTAATCGCTAAACATGTATACTTTAAGAGAAATTTAATCCAGCTTCTTCTGGTTGTTTCCATTTAAATCATTAAAATGTTATTTTTTAAAAGTCATTTGTTATCCAAAAGACGTTTTAAATTAGTTTCTTTGCTTAAAAATCCAAATTGGCCATAAGACCATGAGCTCCGATGCCAAAAAGATCAAGTTTGGAACAAAAGTGTGAGCCCCAAGTTGGAAATCAGTTTTAAATGCAGGCTATGACATAAAGGGACCATGTGGACTCCTCCCCCAACTCACGGAGACTTCCGTGGAAGCAAACATTACAGCTGAGGTTACCAAAAGGTCTTCAAAATAAATCCTACAATCAGTAATCAGTCAGAGCTTCTGAAAATTCTAATTTATGGCCATAATTGTCTCACGTTTGTGCTAATCTCATGTGACTTCTCCTTTACATTATTCAAGAGGGAAATGCTTTCAACTAACATTTAACTCAAAAATAATGAAATGCATTCTTTTTTTTATGTTTAACTCTTTTCATCTTCCCTCAAAATTAAGGAAATCCCTTCAATTAGAGGAGAAAGTAACATCATTATTGGAGCTCATTTTACATCTTGCTATCCACTAGAAAACTCTTTATATTCCCCAAAAGTACCATTACCACTGGTGGTAGATCTTTGTACACTTCTGTTGCTGTGTCATAAACACAGGGAAAGCAAATACTTCCAAATATAAAACGAGGTACCAAACTGCCATGTTAACAGTGAGGGAGGTAAAAGAAACTGGAAACAGTTGTCTGCTTTGCTTATTGGTTACAAGAAAAATTGAAGTGTAACTTCCTTTTTGTACAAGTTTCTCAGTCCTCCCAATAAGAAAAATAGACTTAAGCTTTACTAACTTCTTTATTAACTGCCTTTGTCCACTAAAAAGATGTATCACTTGCACTTGCCTATTTCTCCTTCAAAACAAGCAATCTGAAAATATATTTCTATGAACTATAAAGATTAACAAAACAAAAGCAACAATCTTCAAAGTTATTAAGGGTATCTTCTTGTTCATGTCTCAACATACAGGCAATTAGAAGGGATGGCTCAAAGAAATAATAGATGGAGAAGGAACTACACAAGTTGAGACTAAAGATACAGTTAATCTAAGGGACATCTTGCCAGTTTTCAGAATGCTGGTTTTTGGTGAAATAAGTGAAAGGCATTCAAGAATAAATCCAATTTTCCAGTGTGCTTAGCATTTAACAAATGTAGTTCTGGCTTCACAATTTAAAATATGATGTCATAGGGCAGCCCCGGTGGCGCAACGGTTTAGCGCCACCTGCAGCCTGGGGCGTGATCCTGGAGACCCTGGATCGAGTCCTGCATCGAGCTCTCTGCATGGGGCCTGCTTCTCCCTCTGCTTGTGTCTCTGCCTCTCTTCTCTCTGTCTCTCATGAATAAATAAAATCTTTAAAAAAAAATATGATGTCATAATGTCTTTGAGTATGCTTAAATGACTTATGCACATCCATCTATCTACTTCCTGAAGTACTAATATTCCAAAAGTCATCAATCTTGTATCATTTTATAGTACCTTTATCAGTCCTTTAAATAAATGTATTAAACTGCCAACCTATAAACCATTATTTATCAAATGATAATTTATGTATCATTTATTCACTAGAGGTTAATTGATAATGACATCCTCATAAATTATGGTCAGTGGTGGCAACAAATATGAAAGATGAGTAAACTTGCCTAATTAAAAATTGCATAGTAGCTTTATTTTGAAATTTTCATAATTCATTATTCTTAAGTTTTTAGGCAGTGCAAAGTTACCCTTATTTATTGCTATAATTTAAATTATCTTTTGTTGCTTCCTTTTAATTCTCTAAGGCTCTATAAAAATAGAGATAAATAACACAAGATATATGAAGACAATTATTGATTAATAATAACAAAAAGTAATAGTTTTCAGGGTTTCTCAAGTATTCATTAAGCTGTTTGCATAGCCCAATGCTAATGTTTGTAGAAAGATAACACACTGTTCCATTAAAAAAAAAAAAAAAGTAAGCTTTTTCTTCTTCTACATGAGCCACTTTTAAAGGTAGGCAGAGTGCATTAATGAGCTTACTTTGTAAGTCTGCTGCAAGGTGAACAATCTGACAATTCCAAACATGGGTCATTTTACATTCTAAAAAAAAGGAAGTAAAAAAAATAATAAATAAAATAAAATAAAATAAAATAATAAAATAAAATAAAATAAAATAAAATAGGAAGTTACATTAAAAAGACCTAAACAAAAAATCACTCATGCAATGAATAAAATTTTTAATTTTTTTTTTTTTAATTTATGATAGTCAGAGAGAGAGAGAGAGAGAGAGAGAGAGAGAGGCAGAGACACAGGCAGAGGGAGAAGCAGGCTCCATGCACTGGGAGCCCGATGTGGGATTTGATCCCGGGTCTCCAGGATCGCGCCCCGGGCCAAAGGCAGGCGCCAAACCGCTGCGCCACCCAGGGATCCCCAATGAATAAAATTTTAAAGTTTATATTTTAATACAATGTCCTATAACTTGAAAGGTATCATTTTAATCTGAGAAGTCTTGGAATGTTTTAAACATTGGAATTTTAGAGAAACTGAATATAATTGTGCACTCATGACAAATCCACTGGTAAAGAGTCAGACACACACTGTAAGTATCACATCTCAGCTCTTCAATTTACTATAAAGCATGATTAATATTACTTACTTGCCTCACTTAATGTTTTCCTGACAGTTCCTTTTAGATTTCATCACTTTGCCTCATGAAAGGACCCAGAAAATGATTATTTTCCCACTTTCAATTTTGTTATTTTCTTACCAACACTTGTTTTCTCACAACTAAAATGTACAGAAATTTCACACTGTGTTTGTAGGGTACTCAATAAATCCCACTCAACATTTGGCATAGCTCACCCCAACCTATCTTTAATAAGGCAGTAATCCCTTTCCTCAGAGGTGCTGCATCATTCTGACAATCATGGTACTGGTGTAATTTCCTTTGCCAACATGACAAAACAGAGAACGCTCTACAATGCCTCACGAGCACCAGCCCAGTGAGACCATGAGCTCAGCTCTCCCATGGCAGAACACCATCGTGAGAAAATAAAAAGGTCCACGTAATAATAATTTTTAGATTTTACAGATGCTCTATAAATTTTAGTACTAACCATCTCATTCAGAAGAAAATAAAAATCCAAATGAACAATTACCTTTTTCTATTAGGCTCTTCACTTCACAACAGGCTACTCTAGAAAATCATCTTGATCGATTCCCCCAATCAGGATAAAAGTGACATCCAGTGACAGGTCCAAGCAAATCCCTATTTCCAAGAAGCCAAGTAAGAGAAATATAAAGAGAATTCACTTTTTTTTGCTGGATGCAACTACGACAAGAAAGGCTGGTTAAAGCAACACTAAACTTGGCTCAATCATGCAATGGTCTCAGTTTGGGATAGAATTGAATTTATAATGTATGACAGAAGCAAAGTTGTAATGTACAATTATATAATTTACTTGAACAGTTGCTTTCCATATGGGAAGTAACAGATTGCCCAGTTGCATTTTGGCTAGGATTAAACCTACCATTATTCAGGGCAAAACAATTTTGTTGAAATCTGGAAATCCTGCAGAAAGCATCTCTAAGTATCTCTGATGACTCCTGACATTGTTTCTTTTTTCATAGGAATAGTATACAGCTGTATCCTTTTTCTAAATACTCCTGACCCACATTTAACATAGTATTTTCTGGAAAACATAACTATAACTATACCCAACAGATTTTACAGATGAGATAACCACTCAAGCCATTCATTAAAATTTCCATGATGAAATCAAAACTAAATAAATTCAGAGATGAAAAAAGGATTAAAAAAAACAAATCTTTCTGTGCATTTTCTTTTCTAAACATTTAATATTATAAGGAAAACATACTTTGAAAGAAATGGGTCTTTTTCTCTCTCATTTTATATCTCAGTTGAATACCAAAGTAGAACTCCTACATACTTAAAAATATTCCCCCTGGTTAGGTATTACTCCAAGAAAAGTATTTTATGGGCTGTGGAACATTCTTATTCATGACCTTAACATTTTAAAACAGGTTGATGGATAAGCAATGCATTTTCTATACTGGTGCATAAATGATCTGGATCCCAGAATATATCTTCAAAGTTTGAAAACTTACATTGTCCAGTAAAAATATGTCATTATCACCCTTTGAAAGGGTCTTGAAATTGCAACTATCTATGGCCAAATATTATTTTCTGAAATATGTCCCCCTGTGCATGGATTTATGACTCCCATGATTGGTCAAAGGGAAATTATCCAAGGCAAAGTTGTCCAAATAGGCAATTATCCAACACACTAAAGCCAAAATAATTCCCTGGAGGTAATTGCACAGGTTCAACTACAGCTGTGTGGGAAGTAAGAACACCAATCAGCTCTCTAAAGAGTTTGGGTGTCTCCAGGAAGAATAAACTGGGAAGACTGTTTTTGTGTCCTAGGCTATTGGTTTATATTTTTTTAAAAAGCTTAGAGGAGGCTTAAAGTATATGCATTCCTATAGTATTTCTACCTCCAAATACCTATGTTACACTGTAGCATTTCTACCTCTAAATAACTACATTGCATTATATAATGTTACAATTAGACTATAACAAACTTCTCTGTAGCTCTGGTGTATTCAAATAGCAAACCAAATGGTTGAAACCTAAGACTAGAAAACACAATGCAAGTATCAGACACTTTCATGAGTGCTTGCAAAGAATAATAGTCTTTCCTGTGCAAACTAGCTACATATATTCTATCTCATTTGATCCTCTGGCTAACCCAGGAGGTTCACAGGGAAGTTCTTATGATCCTTTTACAGATGAAGAATGTAAAGCTCAGAAAGTCTGGGATAAATTCAAAGGCACCCACCTAGTAAGTGAAGAGTAAGGATTCAAAACAGATGTTATTTGAGGACCAGTGCTCTCTCCACACGACTGTTAGGCAAGCTCTGTATTTGAGAACATAGAGACGCTGTTCTATCATCTCCACTACCACTACTTCTACCCTACTGATGGTAAGCTCTATACTTTAAGCCTTATTTTTTGATGATGGGACTTTTAACATTTTAAGTCAATACTATTTAATATTAATTACCTATTTTTATCACATCTCTTTTTGTATTCCCCAGAACAAGACACAGAACTAGAGATGTCTATAAGATAAATAAAGAAACTAGGTAGTAAAAAAATAAACAGAAAAGTCAAGGATGTTAAAATTGAAAATATTCACTAAGGCAGACTCATTTTTAAATTATACAATGGGAAGTACCCAACTATATTCTACTTTCCAGATGTCTCTGAAATCCAAATGTGATCTAGAAGAAAATTTGTATAGAATAAAGAGAAATCATTTATGCCTATGTTGCCATACATTTTGAGTCCATCACCCAACCAGAGCAAATGTGTAACACCTGTTTATCAAATTCTACTGGGTGTCAGATACTGGGATAAATCCTGGGATTAAAACTACAAATATCTCTGCACTCAGGAAACTTGTAGTGAAGAAAGGTGGATGAATAACACCTGACACAATCTCCCTTGTGAAACTCAATTTGTTGAATGACAAAAAAAAAAAAAAAAAAAAAAAACCACCTAATTAATCGGACACTGTCAATTATCTCTCCTTGAAACTCCCCCTTCCCTTTGCTTACAGGACACCAAGTGGGTTGCTTTCTCTCAGATGCCTTTGTGGGTTCCTTGTTGTTCTGCTCACCTTATAAATGCCAGTGTTCCTAAGTACTCTGACATTTTGCTCTCTTCTCTTCCCACTATACAGCCTCTCCCAGGCTCTCTCATACTCAATAGGCTGATGACCTCCAATCAATGTTTCTAGTTTATTTCCCTCTCCTGAAACCATTCCTATAAAATTCTGCTGCTCATCAGATAGCTCCACATAAATGTTTCAGGATCTCACTTCCAAAATGACTCTGCTTTCTGAATTCCTTTTCCCAATGACTGGCAACATCAGCCAACCTAGACTTCAAACCTATAATTTAGGGTTTTTTGTCCTAAACTTTCACCCATTCTATACATTTAATCAGTTACAAGTAACCCACTCATTTACTTATTCAATCATGTGTTAAGTTTCTATTTATTACCATGTGATGTGCCAGACCCTAGCATGCCATGCTGACCTAATCAGACTCAGTTCCAGAAAAGGGAGTCTAATCCATGACATAGACAAATAAACAAGTAAATACAATACACTGTTATAAATGTCATGATAATATAGATACAAAGTGCCCTAGGACCTACCCAGACTTGAGGTGGAGATGTGGAAATAGGAAGGCTTTCTAGGGATCCCTGGGTGGCGCAGCGGTTTGGCACCTGCCTTTGCCCCAGGGCGCGATCCTGGAGATCCGGGATCGAATCCCACGTTGGGCTTCCGGTGCATGGAGCCTGCTTCTCCCTCTGCCTATGTCTCTGCCTCTCTCTCTGTGTGTGTGTGTGACTATCATAAATAAATAAAAATTAAAAAAAAAAAAAAGGAAGGCTTTCTAGGGGTACCTGGGTGGCTCAGTCAGTTGAGCATCTGCCTTCAGCTCAGGTCATGATCCTAGGGTTCTGGGATTGAGCCCCATGGGGCTCCCTGCTCACCAAGGAGCTGGCTTCTCCCTCTCCCTCTCTCCCCCTCCCCACTCCACCCTTGTGTTCTTACTGTCTCTTTCAAATACATGAACTCTTAAAAAAGAAAAAATGCTTTCTAATGGAAGTGATATCTAAGATGAAATCTAGAAAATGATAAAGAGTTGGGATACCTGGGTGGCTCAGTGGTTGAGCATCTACCTTGGGCTCAGGGCATGATCCCAGGGTCCTGGAATCGAGTACCACATTGGGCTCATCACACGAAGCCTGCTTCTCCCTCTCCGCCTATGTCATTATCTCTCTGTGTCTCTCATGAATAAATAAAATCTTTTAAAAATAAAATGAGTAATAGTTAAACAAATTGAAGTAGGAAGAAGAAAGCATATGCCAAATCATGAAATCAAGAGCATATAACAGTGAAAAATGAATAGGAAGAACTTTAATATGTCTAGTGCTTAGAATAAAAAGGGTTAAGTGGTTATTGGCGAGTGTAAAGAAGTAGAACCTTATAAGCTATGCTTAAAAGTTTAGGCCAGAAGAGCAAACAGAAGTTCCTGAGGGATTTTAGCCAGGTGAACAATACGTGCATTTGAATAGATTTTAAAAAGGAAAGATTAACGCATGGAGATGAAATAGAAGGCTCTTGCATTTACCCAAATGACAGCTAAATGTCAATTTGAACTAGGAAAATAGCAACAGAAATAGAGAAAAGTTGGCAGATCAGAGAAATATTTAGAAGGTGGGAGAAATAGGATCCAATTATCTTTAGATATGGAACATAATGGAGAAAGACAAGTTAAAGATCATTTTCAAGTTTCTCCTTTGATGATGCCATTTAATGAGATTAGAAACAACAAAGGATAAGCAAGCATGTGGGAAGAGATAAGATGTGTTGTTTTGAAATACCTATATGATAGCCAAGTGAAAACATCTAATAGGCAACTGTATATACTGGTTTGAAGTTAAAAACTGTTGAGAGGGAATCAATAACTTGGGAATCATCAGTATATGGTTGGTATTTTAAGTTCTAGAAACAGATGATCTAATAAAAGAACTATAGAATGAAAAGAGAAGACTGCAGGAAAGACTCCTCAGGCAAAGAATTTTGCAAAGATGTATAAGAAAGAACCAGAAAAGTAAAAGGAAATTTTTACCTAGAATATCATGGAGGTCAAAGGAAGAAAGTGTGTCACAATCAAAAGTGTCAAATAAAAGAAAGAAGTCAAATAATGTAAGGATTGAGCCATGCCTCTTGGCTTTAGCAAGATTACTAGTGACTCTGGAGAGAGGAGTTTCATTCAAGCCAAAGAACCTGTGGACTGAAGGAATAGAACTAATTGAGAAAGTAACAGGAAGTAGGAGTGGAAGCACAAAATACAACTCTCAAAATATGTGACTAAAAGGGATTGGAAAAAGAGCAAGGATCCACAAATGGATGCGAGATCTAAGTATATTTACAAAACAGGAGCAACTTATGCCATATATAAATTCTAACAGAACATAACAAGAGGAGAAGGGAAAAAAAATCCATTGAGCAAGGTCCTTGAGATGATGACAGGGTATGAGATCGAGAACTCACATAGATTATACTTAAACAAAAGAAAGGATCCTCTCTGAATTATAAGTAGGAGGGATTGAGTAGAAGGTGGGTATAGTACAGATTTTCTTTATGGCAAAATGTTTATCTCTTAAGAAGGGAGCAGTTGGGGGGAGGGTATACAAGTAGCTGGAGTTCAAGGAGAATGAACAAGTTTTTTGTTGTTGTTTGGTTCTTTTAGGATTTTAATTATTTATTTGAGAGAGAGAGAGAGCAAGTGCACATATAAAATGGGGGAGAGAAAGGGAAGCAGACTCCCTGATGAGGAGGGAGCCAGACTCCAGGACCCCAAAATAACGATCTGAGTTGAAAGCAGATGCTTAAAATAAAAAAAAGCAGATGCTTAACCGACTAAGCCACTCAGACACCCCAAAAAAGGACAAGTTCTGAAAGAACTTCTACGGAGAATGAAAAAATAACATTTTTAAAATGGCAAAGATATGCAAAATGTAAGGAAGTTTAGGGAACTGCTTACAGATGGTTGAAATGATGAACCATGGGAATTACAGAAAGACAGGAATTAACCAATAGAGAGAATACTGATAAGTACAAAAAAGAAAAAGACAGAAAGAAAGAAAACCTAGTAAAAAAGGACTAATGCAAGAGTAGGAAGGATGGCTTATTATTTCTAAGGAAGAAATATTAGGTAAGACAAAGTCCAGGTACAGCTATAGAAAAAGGTGAAGAAACAGAATGGACATGAAGTTGCCGATAGCCAAGTAACTGAGGGGGTGACATGTTTAATTGGCTATAGACATGAACCTTGTAGTCCCCTTGTAGTCACAACTGAAAGATACAATGAGCCAGAAATATGAGCCTACAGGAATGCTATCCTCAAGCAAGAATTATTCCAATGTTTTAATTTGTTCTAGACTGACACATACTGTATTAGATACCAAGTATGACAGAATTCATAATTCAAAGTAAAATAATTCTTCCTCTCAAAATTTACTTAAAGCAAACTGGTAGTTGTTAGAGAGGATGTAGGGGAGATGGGCAAGATGGGTGAAGGGGATTTGGCAGTGCAAACTTCCAGTCATTGAATGAATGAGTCATGGGGAAGAAAGGTATAGCATAGGGAATATAGTCAATAATATTGTAATAACTTTGTATGGCGATAAATGGTTAACATCATAGTGAGCATTTCATGATGTACGGGATTTAAAAATTAATTGCAGGGCAGCCCGGGTGGCTCAGTGGTTTAGCGCCACCTTCAGCCCAGGGTGTAATTCTGGAGACCGGGGATCGAGTCCCACATCGGCCTCCCTGCATGGAGCCTGCTTCTCCTTCTGCCTGTGTCTCTGCCTCTCGCGCTCTTTCTCTCTCTCTCATGAATGAATAAATAAATAAAATCTTTTAAAAAAAATGAGTTGCAACGAGATAGAGGCCAGTGCTGGTGCTAACATTCAGGCCCTTCTTTCTATTCCACTACCCTTGGAACATTGGCTTGTTGCAAAATGGATTCTACAGCTCTGCTCTACTCCTCATTCAGGACAGGCAGAAGAAAGAGGAACATCAACAGCTATATCTGTCCTTTCAATTAAGAAAATGAAAAGCTTTCCCTGAAGATCCTGCAGCTAACTTCCCTTAGGTCTCAGGGCCCCTAAGAGGATCACATGACTACAACTAGCTAGGAGTGAATCTGCAAGCAGGGGGAAGGAATACCATGATTAACTTAGATCTGTGGTTGTACCTCAACCCCAAGGGAATGTTTTGTTTTGTTTTGTTTTTTAAGATTTTATTTATTTATTTGAGACAGAAAGTGGGAGAGAATATGAAGCAGACTACGCAACGAGCCCAGAGCCTGATGCGGGGCTGGATCCCCAACTGTGAGATCATGACCTGAGCCAAAACCAAGAGTCAGACACTTAACCAACCAATTGAGCCATCCAGGCCCCAAACGGAATGTTTTAATAAGTGTGAAGACATTTTGATCATCACAGTGATGGAAAGAAGCACGTGGCATGACTGGCATCTCATGCCTAGAGGCCAAAAATGCTAAAAACACTGAAATGCTGGAAACAATCCCCTACAATGGAGATTTGTACTGTTCAAAACACCAAAACACCTCCATCAAGAAACACTGGCTTAGACCAGTTTTAACCAGCCACTGGAGTGGGCACACTGCTACTCCACTACAAAGAACCTTTGTTCTGTTAACAAAGAATCTAAGTGGAGGGGAGACAGTAGGAGAGTGAGAGGAACAGAGAGAAGTATGTACCATGTCATGTAGTTAATAAGAAGCCATAGAAGGGTTTTTAATTGACAAGTAACATGATCAGATCTTAGATTTATCTGGTAGCAGTACTGAAGATGAAATGGAGACATATGAACCAACGTAACAGAAACCAGTTTAAGAAACCCAGGCCAAGGGCAGCCCCGGTGGTGCAGCGGTTTAGCGCCACCTGCAGCCCGGGGTGTGATCCTGGAGACCCAGGATCGAGTCCCACATCGGGCTTCCTACATGGAGCCTGCTTCTCCCTCTGCCTGTGTCTCTGCTTCTCTCTTCACTCTCTCTGAATGAATAAATAAATAAATCTTTAAAAATAAATAAATAAATCTTTAAAAAAAAAAAAAGAAAGAAAAGAAAAGAAACCCAGGCCTAGTTGATGAAGGAATGAACTACACTTGGAACAGTGAGAATGGAGAAGAGGGAGATTTACATGCGTAATATTAACAAAGAAAAATCAATCTGTTACTGCATAGGACCTTAGTTTAGACCTGCCTCTCCCACCCAATCGCCATATTGATCTCAAGTAATTTACAGAATTCTCAATACAAATTTCTCCTTGACTTTAAAATACTAGTTCCTAACTCACAAAATTGTTATGGGAATACAACAAGGTAATGAAGTATGCCAAATGCCTATCACAGTATTAGAGCCTGCTTCTCCCTCTGCCTGTGTCTCTCTCTGTCTCTCTCAATAAATAAATAAAATCTTTAAAAAAAAATACAGAGAACAACCTGGTGGTTGCCAGAGGGGAGGAAGGTGTGGGGATAGGTGAAACAGATAAAGGGGATTAAGAGTACACTTATTGCACTCTTAAAAAAAAAAAAAGTACATTTATTATAATGAGCACTGAGTAATGTGTAGAACTGTTAAATCATTACATTATACAGCTGAAACTAATATAACACTGTATGTTAATGGTATTTTAAGAAATGAAAGAAACAACATTTTTTAAATGCACTGAATGAATAAGCGAATGCTTAAAATGCCTGTAGGAAAACTGAAAGATTTCTCCCTTATGTATCAGGAACTTAGGATCTGGGAAATACAGATCTGGAAGTCACTAGTATATAGGCAGTCTCTGAAAAAAATGTATGACTGACTGTAATCAAGAGACATGTACTATGGAGGATAGAAAGGAGCAAAGGCAGAATAAGAAATAGCAACATTTTTAAAACCAGGCAGAAAAGTAAACAAAAAACATTCTAAGATAATTATTTTCCATTTGCCATACTTCCTGTTTGACAAAGGAAATTTATTTGTAACCTATGATATTTATATCCAACCATAAGACTTTTGTGGACATTATCGTACCCTTCATAAAACAGTACGTGCCAAGATTACAAGGGGAAAAAAGAACATAACCTATATGAGGAAGTTTCTCCTTTCTACTCCTTTTGTTGGGATTTTCATGAAAATATTTTTTAGTGAAGAAGCTCTAATGATGGTATATGCCAGATACTTAAATATAATTGATACATGTGTTGAGAAAAAGAGGAAGGACAGTATTTCTCCTATGATCAAAAATTAGAAAGGGAGAATGTGATTTAAAAACAACATATATTTTGGTCTTTTCCCACAGTTCCTTAAACAGAGCTCCTAAAACCTCTATAATTTCCTGAATGAAAGGGATGATAGAAGCAACTTCGAATATTTGGTCTTTATCCCTGGTTCCTTTGTCCCTTGGAATTTCCTGGGTAATAAAAGCATATTTTCTTTAATTGAGGCCACTCTTGGTAGGTCCCTAGATAGCTTCAAGATGGGTGCTCATCACCAGAAAGACCAAGGCAAGATTAGAGTACTGGAATTTTCAGCCCCACCCACTGACATCTAGGGAGGCGAGAGGGGCCAGAGATTAAGTTCATCACCAACAGTCCATGATTTATTTAATCAACCAATGAAACCGCCATAAAAACTCCAAATGATAAGGTTCAGAAAACTTCTGGTTTAGTGAAAACATCGAGGTACTAGGAGGGTGACATGCAAGCTCCACATGCCCCTCACCTATATCTTGCCCTATGCAGCAATCCATCTGGCTACTCCTGAATTGTATCTTTTATAAGAAATCAGTTAACGGTAAGTAAAGTTGATGTCAGAAAATGGGAGACATGGCTGTTACTCAAAATTGTTGTAAGGTAAAAGAAAGGTTTAGAAGAGATTGATGAATGCAAATGCCAACTACTAAATAGAAAGTTCAAAGGCTTTAGAATATTTTCTATATGCACGGCTAATCTATTAATCCCTAATAGCCATATGCTCTTCAAATTCTATATTCCACAAATGTTTCCTTTCACCTCATTTTTTTTTCAACCTTAACAATATAAATAACAAAGAGAAAATGCTGTATATTGGCTAGCCTTTGGTCTGTTGAACAGCCTTTCAGTACACTGATGGAGTAAATACTTTCCACAAATGGAGAGACAGAGAGAGTGAGAGCAAGCCTAAAAATTAATAAATAATAAACATTTGCATCATTTTTTCCTCAGGCAAAACTTCTACAAGACTGTATAAACCTCATATTATTTCCTTTTCTTCCCAATTTGTGTCAAACTTACATTTATAATGTAGGCTCTGCTTATCAGCAAAGTTAATATGGAAAAATTACACTAGCTGAAGCATAGCTCTAAGCAGCAGAGATTTAAGAACAATTCTTTTTATAGAGAAGCTGACAGGAAAGCTCCAAAGATTCTATACAATGTTCTGGAGCAAACAGCAATGGATTATGTAACCTAGATCCAAACATCTCTCTTCAAACACATGTAGAGAAACCCAATAATATACAAGAAAAGGGACTGTGTTGGCCTCAGGGTGAAAGTTACTATTAACCTTAACTTCCTCTTTTAATTTTACCTTCCCTTCTCACATTATTATGGTACAATTTTTTTGTGGAGTTTTCTCTACATATGGTTTCTTTATATCTACAATATATTGCAGAATTTTTTCCATTTAGTACTATATCAATATTATTTATAGAACAGCCTCTTTTTCTTCCAATTTCTTCTCATAACCCAGCTAGTATCATAAAGTAAAAATTATACCTTAGTACAGGAGAACCCCGGACGGAGCACACCCTTAATCTATGTTTGACGGATGTGACATTATATCTGCTCTTTAAGCAATCATGTTTAGTACTGAATTCAGGTAAAACACGTGTACTTTTTCCCTAATATATAAAACTTAAACTGGCATAGCCAGAGGCTGTTTATTCTAAGAGTCGCCTCACCCTAAACTGAATTAATACTCTTCCAGTTCTTTTCATCCAATGTGAGGCCTGGGTACCATGGTTCTAAACTCATAATTGCTATAAAAATAATTTTCTTTCCTGGAGCTAAGCCTGATAATATGGCTCTAACAGATGACCTCTACAATGTAATTTGTAATACGAAAGCCCCAAGTCTGAAAATAATTTTATATATTTTAGTTGAACCTAAGAGAAACCACAATAGCATCTCCACCTTTGCCAAAGAAGTAAAAAGGCAATAATAATAATACTGTTCTATAGTATTGTATAATAATCGGCCTAATATTATAATTATAACAATATACATTATGTATATTGTATATTATGTTAGTATGCCTAAGCTTAAAATGTTTCTAAAACAAACTTTCCCTTCTAGTTACTCTAAAGTTATTCTTCTATTTTCATATGCCCAGCAAGTAATCATTGTTCAAGATTTCAGATCCAAAATTATTTCCCTTTAATTTTAGGGAAATTGACAAATCTGGATTCTGCTGGGTTACAGGGAGGGTATACTTTGACATTGGTGTAAGGGGAACAACATATTTCCCTTTTCAGTGCCTGCTTCATTCTTCAAAAAGTAATTTTGGGGGATCCCTGGGTGGCTCAGTGATTTAGCACCTGCCTCCGGCGCAAGGTGTGATCCTGGAGTCCTAGGATGGAGTCCCACATCAGGCTCCCTGCATGGTGCCTGCTTCTCCCTCTGCCTGTGTCTCTGCCTCTCTCTCTCTCTCTGCTTCTCATGAATAAATAAATAAAATCTTAAAAAAAAAAAACAGGTATCTTTATGCATTAAAATATAAAAATAACTAGAGCTCTTCTTAAGTAATTGCTCCTAAAAGTGGCTAGTCATTTACTCTAAACTCATTTCTTCACATAGATTAAGGTCAAGATAGAAATTAAAGTTGCCTTGGTAAAAAAAAATAAAATAAATTCCAAGATTACAAAATAGCCAACTACAGATATATATGCCAGTCATAGCTAAAGAGAACGAAATTGCAGGTGGCTTAAGCGAAGAAGAGAAAATGAGAATAGACCCACATTTTCCAAAAATATGGCAATAAAAAACTTCCCACATGTAAAAGGAACTGCCTTCTGCATGCATGTGGGGAAAAAAAAACAATTCTCACAGGAGCATGCTCCTACAGTTGTGGGGACATTTTCCTTAGTCATGATTTTTTAATCCCAACTAAGCCACCCTCCCTATCAAGTATCTGACTTGGCTGGAAGATAAGAGAATACAGTTTGTGGTGGTTAAGGGCATTTTGTCTGGTAAGACCCCTCACATTAGTTCTCAAATATGCTCCCAATATATGGAACTAGGGAATAAGGCACTAATTCAGAAATGGAGCAGAGTATGTACAACACAACAAAGTCTTGGAGTACTTAATGATGGCTGCATGATTTAAAAAACTTCACGAGGGGGATCCCTGGGTGGCGCAGCGGTTTAGCGCCTTCCTTTGGCCCAGGGCGCAATCCTGGAGACCCGGGATCAAGTCCCACGTCGGGCTCTCTGCATGGAGCCTGCTTCTCCCTCTGCCTGTGTCTCTGCCTCTCCCTCTCTCTCTGTATGACATAAATAAATAAGTAAATAAATAAATATAAATATAAATAAGTAAATAAATAAATAAATAAATAAATAAATAAATAAATAAATAAATAACTTCACGAGGATCCCAGGTGGCTCAGCGGCTTAGCGCCTGCCTTCGGCCCAGAGCATGATCCTGGAGACCCGGGATCGAGTCCCACATCAGGCTCCCTGCATGGAGCCTGCTTCTCCCTCTGCCTGTGTCTCTGCTTCTTATCAGTCTGTGTGTCTTTCATGAATAAATAAAATTAAATAAATAAATAAATAAATAAATAAATAAATAAATAAATAAATAAAAATAATACGGCAGCCCGGGTGGCTCAGCGGTCTAGCGCCTGCCTTCTGCCCAGGGCGTGATCCCGAGGACCTGGGATCGAGTCCCACGTCGGGCTCCCTGCATGGAGCCTGCTTCTCCCTCTGCCTCTCTCTGTTTCTCATGAATAAATAAATAATCTTAAAAAAAAAAAAAAAGCTCCTCAAAATACAGGCATGACTGAAAAAGAGGAAGCCTGATGCACCCAGGAGAGGTATAAAGGAGACAGTTGTGGCAGTAAAAGGGGCCAGGACAAACATTTAAGAAAACGGAAGAGGAAGGTGATGAAGAGTGCAGTCAAGTTACAGCCATTAAATATTTGAAGAACCGGGAAAACACTCAAAATAAAGCATGACATATAAAAAAATTGGGGCAGGGAATTACGCAGTAGGACCCCCATCTTGTGATACAACTGTGTGTTTTCTTGAAGAAAACCAAATATTGAGCTTGGAGATCAAGTTTTTTTTTTTTTTTTTTAATGTCGTCATCCCACTTTTCTAACTGTCACACAAACTGTACCTTGTAGGCTTGAAAAAGTACACGCGGCGCTCGCGTCTCGTGAAAACGTGGCCTCCTTTTCCATTTCACCGATACAACGCGGCGCTCAAGTTCCCACTGTCAGCGGAGTCGGGAAGCGAACCTGGCGATGGAGGCTGCTCCTTCACTTCCGGTTGTAAATCACAGTCCCAGGGAAGACGGGGGTCTTGCAGGTCGTCTAGGCCTCTCCGGGGGTAACGGCAGAGCCACAAAGCTTTCTCTTCCGTACCGCTCTCCAAAAGGGAGCTGAGGAGCTCCGCAAACGGCGCCTCACCGCTGGCTACCTCCAGGCCTCCATGTCTGACTAGCCGGCTCGGCAGCACGTGAGCGACCAGGGAGCGACGCGAGGGCGCCAGGGCGTTGTCCCGCCGGCCCCCCCCCACCCCCCGCACCTCACGGCGCCGCTTCCGGGCTCTCCTGACCCACTGCGCACCCCCGCCGCGCAGCCCCGCCTCCGCTGCAGGCATGCGCAGACGGCAGCCCTCCCGGCGTCCCCTGCTCGCTCTCGAGGCGGCCACGTGGCTCGGGCCTGCGCAGTGCTGCCCTGCTCCGTGAGCCCTGGCACGCCCAGCGTGCGCCGCCATCACTGCCTTTGAGGCCGGACGAGGCGCTGCTCGGTTCCCATGCCCCCCGCAGGCTTCCCGGGAGCTAGAGCCGAGCTTCCCTTGCTTCTAACCATCCCCGCCCACCGCGGGATACACTCCGACGCACATGTCTGACCGTCCCTTCCTCAGCCCCCGCCTGATTTTGTGTTTACTTGGCCTGACTTAGACTTCCCTTCCATCCATCTTCCTCTTCCCAAGGCAGCAATTACCCCTGCTCAACAACCGTAGTGGTGAAATGGCTGCGGGGACACGTTAGTTGGGGGAGGGGGATTGAAAAAACAAGAGTTTAATAGGTTTAAGATTCTTCATCACGTGGTTTCTACTTCCATCATCTTTTCCTAAAAATGTTATTTTTAAAGTGTGATTATGGGAGCCCTAGGGTGGTTCTGAAAGTCCCAGGCAGCCCGGTAATTCTCAGTGACCGCCAACAAGATAACCTTTCCGGAAGTGGGCTCCATCCTGAATTCCAAAGGAACGCGTTGCCCATCCTGCCTAGGCCAAGAGAGCCTGAGGAGCCCTATAGGGTGCGCCCTAAACACCTAAACGAAGGCTTAGCCTGCCAGATACATTGGTATTCAGCAATGCTAGCTGTGATTACACGCTGCAGCAAGGAAGCAGAAACAGATTGGATCAGATGCCACAGTAGGGAAAGAACTGATCCTTAAAGTAGTGAGCCCCACATCGATATAACATTAACCTGGCCATTAGTTTCACTGCCAATTTCCTTTTTTTTTTTTTTTTTTTTTAAGATTTTATTTATTTATGCATGAGAAGCACACAGAGAGAGGCAGAGACATAGGCAGAGGGAGAAGCAGGCTCCCTGCAGGGAAACCTGATGCGGGACTCGATCCCAGGACCCCGGGATCACGCCCTGGGTCAATGGCAAGCGCTCAACCGCTGAGCCACCCAGGGGTCCCTCACTGCCAATTTCATGTGCTCTCATACAACACACACTCACTGTTGATCTCACTTTCCATAAAGGAAACTCTAATATTGTTGGGGGGAGGGGGGGGGGGCGTGCCACTGCTACTTAAAATGTTCTTTACAGTGAAAGGAAGGAACCATACACAGAAAAATGATTTGATTTAAACCGAAGGTAGAGTAAGATGCTATATGACAAGGGGTGGCTACTTTCAGAAAATGCCACTCTAGAAAATGGAAAAAAAAAAAATATATATATATATATATGTGTGTGTGTGTGTGTGTGTGTGTGTATTATTGGAAATAGAGTCCTGCAGCCTGTTAGATTATTGAGAGAAGGAAAGAGAGGAAAGAAGGAAGAGAAGGGATTAAAGAATCTTAGCATAAATTCTGAACTGAGGAGATGAGGGGGAAATGTGGAGGGGATGAGGCTGGTAAACTGTTTTGGAAGGTGAAGTTGGTGCACCCAATGTTCAAAACAGCAATGTCCACAATAGCCAAACTGTGGAAGGAGCCATGATATCCTTCGATGGATAAAGAAAATATTATATTTTATACACACACACACACACACACAATGGACTATTACTCAGCCATCAGAAATGATGAATACCTACCATTTACACTGATGTGGATGGAACCGGAGGGTATTATGCTAGGTGAAAAAGTCAATCAGAGAAAGACAATCATCATATGGTTTCACTCATATGTGTAATATAAGAAATACTGAAGAGGACTATAAGGGAAAGGAGCGAAACCGAGTGGGAAAAATTAGAGAGGAAGACAAACAATGAAAGACTCCCAACTCTGGGAAACCAAGAGTTGCAGAAGCGGAGGAGGTTGGGGGGATAGGGTGACTGGGTGATGGGCTCTAGGGAGGTCACTTGATGGGATGAGCACTGGGTGTTATACTATATGTTGGCAAATTGAATTTAAATAAAATATTCTTTTAAAAAAGGAAGGTGAGGTTGGTTAAGAAACATAAAGAAATCAATTTGAACAAATAAGTTTTGATATATTGTCTTCCAGGAAGAGGCCTTTTTAAAAATATATTTTAGAAATAATATTAATATCTTGTATTTTAACTATACTACTAAGAGTCTTTTTATTGAATTTATTTATTTGTTTGTTTGTTTGTAAAAAAGGAAGGAGCCCAGCATCTGGTTGTTGAAGACCGTACAAAACCACTCCTTATTTTAAACAAGTCCCTTTAAAAATAAATAAATAAACCAAGTCCCTTTAGTAAGGCTAGGACAAACTCCAACTTAATGATGTGTGGATTTTTTTTTTTCTAAACAACCTACTACAAGATGACAAACATACAAAAGAAAAGAAATTGGTGAACCATTTGCAAGTTTATCAAATTAAAACCGGCTACTACCATTTCAAATGTTCTGGGTTTTTATGTTGTGTGAATGGAAATCATAGTTAACTGTTAACAAAGATGCTGCTTGATGCACACTACTCACTAGGAAGTCCTTCAGGAAGGTCACTGTGAAGGGCAAAGCAATGCTGCTGGCTGATTTTGTTAACATAATCCCAGGTTTAGCCATATAGTGGGAAAAATGAAGTGAAAGAAGAGCTTTCTCTTCAGCACAGTATTTAACTAAGTAAAAATAAGGATGCCAATGAAAGGATCTTAGGTAAATTCTAAAGTACCTACTAAAGACTCACATCAGTTGGGGGGGGCGGAATATTATATAATACTTTAAAATAACTATAACATAAATTTTTATTTCATAAATATCAGTTTATGCCATTTGGTGAATCAAGTTAACACTCACAACTACAGCTGTAACATAAAATATTTCCAGAGGGGAAAAACAATGAGAAATCTCAAGACCAAAACACTGTCTTACACTGAAAGGAAGGTAGATCAAAACATACCATTTCCATAATTTAAAAGCTCCTAAAACTTGGATTTTCCTGTAACCAAAAAAGGTAACCTCCTGATCAACTCATACACAGTCTTGTATCAATTTCTATGCACTTATCACACTCTTCATATTTGATTTCACTTTTTTGGATGCCAGCAAAAATCTTCACTGAAGTCAAAAATATCCTTTAGAACAGAATTTCTTTTCCAAACAGTACAACTTGAAAACTTGAAGAGTCACAGTGCCCTCTAGTGACCCATTGATAAGACTGGCTTTTATTATAATATCAGAAAACAAAAAGTATAAATGAGTCTTAAATGTTTTCAGGGAGGATTTTTCCCCATACATATTTATAATTGCCAATCTCTATTTCTTATTGAGGAAAGTATATATTACAATCAATTAGCCACATATCACACTGGAGAATGACCCTTTTATATCCAGTGCTCCCACAGTTACATTGTATCTGGAAAGGGGAAAAGGCTTCATTCCAATCAATCCTACAAAACAAGATACGTTAATATATACAAATGTAGGATTCTTAATTTAGAATTCTGATAGGGACAGGTTTATGAAGCTGTACTGTTGTCCCAAATCTGTCAAAGCCTGACAATGAGACCAGTGTTAAGGAATTTGATCTCACTAGAACCTCATTTTTCTTCCTCTTAAATGAAGAAAGGATGGGTGCAGATGCAGGGAAATGGACTCTAAACACTTCTAGGAGGAGCATTGATTCTACAGCCTTTCTGGAGGGAAAAATGGCAATAACTTTCTAACAATTTCCTAAGTACACTGGCAATAACTCTCAAAAACTGGGATTTTCCAAATGTACATCACCTTAGTGCCAGAATAATGGCCAATATTGAAGTCATACTCTGTCCCACACACTCTTTTAAGTGTTCCTAGTATATTGCTCATTTAATCCTCAGAAAAATTCTATAAAGTTGTACTAAGAATTAATCCCATTTTACATGTCAGGGAACTGAGACACTAAAATTTGCCCAAGTTTACAAAATCAATAATAATTGGATACAAATCCAGGCTGTATGGTTCAAAGCCCATGCTGCAAACTATTATCCTATACTTCCAGAACTTCATCTTCTGAGAATTTATCCTAAGAAAATCATCAAGTATGTATGCAAAGAATTTTCAATAAGGGTGTTAATATCAGCATCATTTATAATAGGAAAAAAATGGAAAATAACCTACGTAACCAAAATTAAGGCATTCATTGAAATGATTGTGTTAAAGCTAAACCATTGATTCTGTAATCATAAAGAATTAATGATATGGAAAATGTTCCCAAATATATTAAGCAAAAATAGCAAGTTAGAGACCTTGCATACATTCATAAATGTATACTCCCATTTTTAAAGAAATATATATTTAAGAGAAAGGAAGGAAAATTGAAAATGTATAAATAATAATTATGTTGTAAGCATAACATAATGTATAGAAAAACTGAATCATTCTGTGTTTTACACCTGACACTAATATAACATATGTCAATGATATTCAGATTTAAAAATTATAATAATAATGTGTAGAGAGTAAGTGGTCAGAGTAGGGGTAATGATTTTAATTCTCTTTTCTTTTTTATGTCCATTTTCCAAATTTTCTATAAACAATTCTAAAAATATTTTATATTTCTAAGAAATTAAGATTGACTTTTAAAAAAAGATTGTAGTTTTTTACTTTTGCAAAAAATTTTTTTAAAGATTTTGTTTATTTATTTGAGAGAGAGTAAGAGCAAGAGAGGTCACAGAGGGAGAAGCCGACTCCCTGCTGAGCAGGGAGCCTAATGCAGGGCTTGATCCCAGGACCCTGGGATCATGACCTGAGCTAAAAGAAGACAGTTAACCAACTGAACCACCCAGACACCCTTCAAATTTTTATTTTAAAGTTGGAAAGTTTTGACTTTTAAACTTTTGCTTTTGACCACTACTTTTCCATGTTTGCACTTGCTATTTTATTTTAATTCCAGTTTAGTTAACATAGAGTGTTATATTATTTTCAGGTGTAAAATACAGTGATTCAACAATTCCATACATCACCCAGTGCTCATTGCAACAAGTGCACTCCTGGGGCACCTGGCTGGCTCAGTCAGTAGGTAGAGCACGGAACTCTTGGTCTCAGAGTCATGAGTTCAAGCTCCACATTAGGCATGGAACCTACTTTAAAAAACAAAAAAGTGCATTCCTTAATCTCCATTACCTATTTCACCGCTCAGAGAAATACAAATCAAAACTACAATATGAGGGATCCCTGGGTGGCGCAGCGGTTTGGCGCCTGCCTTTGGCCCAGGGCGCGATCCTGGAGACGTGGGATGGAGTCCCACGTCGGGCTCCCTGCATGGAGCCTGCTTCTCCCTCTGCCTATGTCTCTGCCTCTCTCTCTCTCTCTCTCTCTCTCTCTCTCTCTCTCTGTGTGTGTGTGTGTGTGTGTGTGACTATCATAAATTAAAAAAAAAAACTACAATGAGATATCACCTCATACCTGTCAGAATGGCTAAAATCAACACAAGAAGCAACAAGTGTTGGTGAAGATGTGGAGAAAAAGGAACCCTCTTGTACTGTTGGTTTGAATCCAAACTGGTGCAGCCACTGTGGAAAACAGTACAGCAATTCCTCAAGAAGTTACAAAAAGTAGTACCCTACAATCCAGTAATCACTCCACTGGATATTTACCCAAAAAATACAAAAATACTAATTCAAAGGGATACATGCACCCATACGTCTAGTGCAGCATTATTTACAATAGCCAAATTATGGAAGCAGCCCAAGTGTCACTGATAGATGAACAGATAAAGAAGATGTGATGTGCACACGCAGACACACACACACACACACACACACAGGAATACTACTCAGCCATAAAAAAGAATGAAATCTTGCCATTTGCAATGACATAAATGGAGTTAGAGTATAATGCTAAGCAAAATAAGGCAATCAAACACAAATACCATATAATTTCACTCATATGTGGAATTTAAAAAGCAAAACAAATGAGCAAAAGGAACAAAAGAGAGAAAGACAAACCAAGAGACAGACTCTTAACTGTTGAAAACAAACTGATGGTTACCAGAGGAGAGGTTGGTGGGAATGGATAAAAATATTTTATTTTTAATGAGAAATTCAAGCCAAATGTGCTCTAAGATACTTTCTAGCTCTAAATATTTATGATATGGAAATAATAAATGGAGAATAGTCATGGAATTTTAGATGTAGGAGGAGAAAAAAACTTACCATCCCTCCAGAGGTTCCCATATCTGCTTGATTCTCAGAATCACTCGGCTAATCAAAGACAAACTTCTAGCCTCCCTCTTTTTCCAATCCAGATCACCTGAGGATGAGATCCAGGTGATTCTTATGTGCTGACAGTGTGGGAAACCACTGATTCATTCCCACTGAATCATTTCAATCCTCTGACTGGCATATAAAACGGCACTCTTTTAATCCAAATGAAGACCAGAGCCTTCATATACTGTTGGCTATTATAAGCAATCCAATTGATACTGACAAATTTCAATTTCAGGTTCAATTTTTTAATTTTCATGAGGAAAAATGCATCTTAAACAATCAATTTGCTAACAAAAAAATTATAGGCATAAAATAATGAAAGTCAGACCTACCAAAAATGAGCAGAGAGAATGTATTTTTACCTATAATTAATTTGCACATAGCTTGTTCACATTTCTCAACTACATATTTAATTAAAGGAACCAAAATTTCTTAGAGTTCACAGAACACAAAATCAGACCCAAGCAGAAAGAATATTTTTGATACTACAGGCAGGGGGTTGGGGAGGGTGGAGTTAATCCAACAAGAAAGTTTTGTTTTAAGCAAAAGATTGTCCAAAGCCGCCTCAGTAGTCCTAGTTGCACTGAGTAAGGAAAAGCCATTCTGGACACAATGAAAACATTTGTAAACAAAGGGAAACTCTTACAAAATCTTCCTTGAAGTTCCAGAATTTAAATGTTTGTCACCTTTCCTGGAGCCATTTGGCATATTCTTAGAGCAGCATTTTTTATTTGTGGTACAGTAACCTAACTGGTCTCAAATTGATGGTACATAAAGAGCTAGAGTTACAGTACCTCACAGGCGATGCTTATCACCAGACTCTATTTTATCCAAGCCACAGACCTAGTTGTGTGGTATGGCCGAGTCGCTTTGTACATGAAGACATCTGCCAAGTGTACCCCAGGAGGAAATAGGGGGCTGACTACTGATCCATAAAAAGTATAAGCAAATAAATATGGAAGGTAAGATGGTTCATCTCTCATTCCTACCACTTAAAAAGAAATAACTCCTGATGCACCAGTCTCAACAAACAACGTACATACACACACTCAGAAAACATTTAAAAATAAAAACCAAGACCAATGTTGAACTGGAAAACTCTGTGAAGATGGTGCAGCAATAGTATCGAGGTGATGTGAATTGTGGATAGCATTTGCTGTTGCCCTGATTGCTTGGATGACTCGTCAGATAACACCCTCCTCCAAGCCTTAACTGCAAACTGCTTCAATTCCCTTACCTATGCTTTCACTCTTCTTTCTTAGAGTTCTGGAAAATGTTCTACTCAAGACAGCAAGTACACACATAGCCCAGATGAACTATAATGAAGGTGGCAAGAAACCAAGGAAAAGAGAAGGCAGTATTAGTTCAATTGTTTCCTTTGCACAGGGAGCAGATGGACTCCAAAGTCTAATAACCCTTTTGTACCTCAGCTAAGGCTGACAATACATCATTATACTCAGATGGGAGCAAGAAGAAGGTGCCTAGCAACTTGGACTTAGAATGCCTGAGCTTTTGTCAATTTACGTCATAATCTTAATATTAAACAGGCTTGCTCTCATTTGCCAGTCATCACCTCATTTTATGTTTTTCAAACACAAGAAGATTAAATAGTCTTTCCTGAAAGCACTTTAGCCCCTTAGATACAGAACAGTAGTAGTATTTAAGAGTCTCCCCTTATAAATGTATACATAAAACTGCCATGAGCCTTGATGGAAATTATATAAGTAGGGGGGCCTGCCATGGGTAACATTCTCATTAGCCACAGCATGCACGTAACCCAGAGTCTTTTTGGAATTCAGATACCAGGGACTTTCCTTGGACTCCATTGTGTTTGTGTGCTTTGTGTATATAAGAAGTTATTAGAACTTCTATTTAGTTTTATCTTTTCCTTCTTTAATGTCTATTTGCCTACATTATAAAAGATAGCCAATTATATATATAATATCTTATAATGAAAATAAAATGTGTGTTTTGAGTTGTATACTCAAATATTTTAAACGTCTAGATCATGGTATGTGATCAATTAATAGTGATGAAGGGTAATAAGGAAAGAATAAAGAAAGGAAGGAGACCTGAGAATGAATCAAAATCACTGGACCATCAGTGGACCAAACACATATCCTTCTCACAAGGAGAAAGTTCTATTAGTAACATATGATCTAAGGGATGGCAATCACCGTTTCTCTCCAATATCCTACTGTGATATCTAATTATGTCAACATAGGAGGGAGACATAGCTTGTTAATCTTCCATCTTACTCTATGATAAAGAAGAAAAATATTGGGGAAAATTAATTTTTGTCCAGAAACACAGAAATATTGGTTGGAGATGTCAATAACAAACCTAGTCCTCAGATACCAGATAAAGGGCTTCACATACAGCTCATATTCTCCTGGCTTTCTCACTGGAGATGCCAATGAAAAAGGTGGAAGAGATAATTATATAAACAATAAATCTGAGGCATCGCTGAACTCTTGCAAATATTTCAACAAAAATAATTTAAAAAGGAATAAAAAATGCTTCTAGCAGAATTATCCTTAATTATGATGAAAAATACATAACTGAGCATGTTATTTTTAATAGGACCCATTCTCCCCAACAAGGACATTTAGAGTTTGGAATAACTTCAAGGAGGAGAGAATCAGGAGATTTTTCTAGACCACATGGTTATCAACTCAAGGAGAGAGGTATGTTCCAGCACAAACATGATTTGGAAGAGAAAAATTTTCCCAACATGATATTGATGAGTGTTGGTCTAACATATCTTCTCCATTCTTCTGCCAATGCTATACTCTCCTACCATATGACAACTTTCAGTGAGAAAAGTTATGAATGTGTATCTTATCCTTATCTTCTCCCTATCCTTTGGTATGTGACTGTATACTTGGAAGATCTGGAGTGAAGTAAATGTTTCAAAGGACCATAAAATTGTATGAAGAAGAAAAATGTGATAACAGCAGATGTACTGGGATCCCTGGGTGGTGCAGTGGTTTGGCGCCTGCCTTTGGCCCAGGGCGCGATCCTGGAGACCCGGGATGGAATCCCACATCGGGCTCCCGGTGCATGGAGCCTGCTTCTCCCTCTGCCTATGTCTCTGTCTCTGTGTGTGTGTGTGTGTGTGACTATCATAAATTAAAAAATAAAAATAAAAAAAAACAAAAACAAAAAAAACAAGAGCAGATCTACTATAAAAACAATTAGTGGAGACAAAGAAGAAACAAAATGAAAGTCATTTTAGCCAGGCCATTCAAGGCTTCTCTCTCAAGTGGATATTCTGCTTCAAACAAAGAAGGGTTTGTTTTCTTCCTTATCTTTCACAGCCTTTCTAAATCTGTTCAAATATCATTAGACCTTTTCAAGATTGATGTTAAACTTCTGCAAGAGCTATTTTAGAATTCTTAATGTACAGAAATAAAAGTAGCCAAAGATCCTTCTCCAAGGTTCTAATTTCAGCTGGACAACTGACTTCTTGTGGAGTCTTAAGAAAGTATTTTAACCTTTCCAGGTCAAGGCCACAGCTTTCTCATTGGTAAAACAGAGCTGAATATCTTCCTAGAATTTCCTCATAAATTGTTTTGAAATTCAAAAAAGCCACTGGGAAGTGTTGAAACATTTTGCTACTTATTTTTTTTTTCCTCCAAAGGTAAAAAGGGATTCTCCCTCCAATGAAGGAAAAACGTGAAATCTACATGATTAAGTCATTTTAGATGCTTAAATATACAGCATTGTTAAAAAGGGTCCTCAAACCTTCAGCCCTGGATAACCTCTCACAATTGGGCCACTGTTTAATACATTCTTATAATGCCAAGGTTTTAGAAAAGAGGGTAAAAATACCTTCTTTGGGCAATTTGTGTGCAAATGAAACAGCTTATTAAAGATTCCCTCAATGAGAATGTGTAAACACTGGTCTTGGCCACAAAGAAACAATTTCCTGGGGCAAACTTCATGGTCTGATTTCCCAGAAATACCCTGGAAAATGAACAGAAGGAAACGCCTTATAGTGCTTTGTCTGAAGCCACAAAATATACACATAGGGTCCCACCCAGCTGGAATTTAACCCTGTGCCCCCCAAAAAGAACAAAAATAAGAAGAAAAGTTTCATAATGAAGCCACTGTACAAAAAATTGTATCTACCCTACCTACGCATGAAGGCCAATGTAACTATGGTCCAAGAAACAGAGTTCCTTCAGAGTGGAAACGTAAACAGGTGTCCTGTGATATTTTTTAGGCAAGAACCATTCAAGGTTACCTCCTCTCCTCTCAGCTCTACTTAGTTTAAATCCATCAGAGGGAGAAGTAATAGGATATTACTTGCTAACTTATCCCATTTAGAAGGGACTAAGTGAACATTTACAAGAATATGTCTGTCAAAGGTTACATTTAATTTAAAGTTTAAAAAACTGTCATTATTGTAATTGTCAATCTAACAGAAGAGGGTTTAGAACGATTCACTATTCAGGGAATAGTCTATCCTTGAATAGTATCCTATATCTCTACTACCATCTTATGTATAAAATCGGGCTATCAATGTCTTTCTATCCTATTTCTATTCCCTCAAACCAGCTTACAGCCAAGAATAGCCACTTCTGTTAGCAGATTAGAAACTACGTTTGATTCAACATAGACTTCTCTCTCCTTATTCTCAATTGATCAACAATCCTTTTAAATATTAGTTTAGAAATGCCTCTCCCTCCTCCGCCACTACCATGGTCCCAGCCTTTGGCATCCTTCTCCAGTTGCTTCCAACATTGCCTTTCTACCACTAGCTCTCAACACTGGTTGCACTCTAAAATTACCTCTAAGTATTTGAAAAATACCCCAAATCTTTTACACAAACATCCTTAAACAGTAAGATCTTGTTACTTGCCTCCTTAACTCAAAAACAAAACAAAACAAAAAAAACTTTAGTATAGAAACCTATGAAATTTATCTTATTATTTTTAAATGAGAGTACTTTATAGTAATATTTATGTTCATATTATTAGGACACACAAGTATCTCTGGTCCCTGAATAAATGCCTGTGACATTTATTTTGCACAAGAAATTTTTCTTAGGGCAAAACTACCCACAGATTGCAGATTGTGATAACTGAGTTAGGAATAGTTATTGTTATTATTTGATTAATTGAAAGAGCACAGGCCTAGGGGATTTAAATTTTAGTTCTGATTCTTGATTAAGTAATCTGCGCTGCTAAGCATAAGTTCCTTTTTTTAAAAATGGGAATAATATTGTTCCTACATACCTCAAAAAATTATTGTCAGGAGTAAATGGGATAATATATTTGAAAAAGTATGACCTACAAATCCCAAATGCCCTCCTCTTCAATATATGCATTTTATTCCTAAATAGGCTATAAACCCTTAGATTATCTGTAGTTTGTTATTAAAACAAACTACAAATTAAACAATATTAGAATAAATATTAGAATATTTAATTGCAAATTAAACAACATTCTAAAAAGAAGATGTACTTTTCAAGAGATTTATTATCTCTGTTATCACTTATGCTAACTGTATACCATAGGCAGCCCTCTATTTAAAGAAACTATAAGTCAGAGTATATGGAACCCTTCGCAGGCTGCCAGCACTTTCTCCTTCATCTCTAATCATTCCCTACTGTCCTTGGCAAGCCCTCCCTAAATCTGCAAATAATTCCTACTCCCTAATTTCAAAGACGAGGAAAAACACTCCAAACAACAGGTAAATTGCCAGCCATGTCTTGCTTCTACATTGGATAATCAGGCACAGTTATCTTCTAAACTCCTCTGCCGCAGAAAACACAGGAGGAACTGCTGCTGAGGGTGCAGGTACTCACATCTGCTAAGAGTGTATCCTCGTGTGTTTGCCTGTGAGAAACAAGAGGGTGTCTACATGTAAATTCTTATGATGGAATTGAATGAGTGCAAGGGGAAGGTAGAGAGCCAAGACTGGTTTCAGTCCAAAGCCACACGATAGACACTCAGATAGATTTAAATCTGCTTTGTATCCTAGATTCCCCCCTTGAAGATTAATGTAGACTTCCACCTGATTCAGAGGCCATAAGAATAGTTCGAGGGACTTGAAGGGATTTCTAATCATATCCAAATATACCAGATAAATCCTAGTTAAGTTCAAATCTTAGCCAAAAAAAGCAAACAAACAACAACCACAAACCCTTTTTATAAAACGGTGTCTACCTGAATAAAAATTTCCTTATCCTAGATATGTAGAAATATAGGCAAGTTTTAACAATAACCCAATACATGATTGAGAATACAAATTTAGTGGACTCTTCAATTAAATGATATTTAAATGTAATATTCATTTATTTCTTATCCAGCTGATTATTTATTGATTATATTGAAGGTATTACACTCAATTTTCACTTGGCAAAATTCATCTTTTTTTATCAAATAGTTCACAATATACTATTATTTCTCGACCATTTAGAGTTGTTAAATCTTTTGAAAATCTGATTAAAGATACAATTGCCCTTACCAGAAATACACAAATACATGCAAAATTTGCATCAGTTTTAAGGGCTGAAGTCTACCTAATGCTTATTAGTAACAGTTAACATTCAAGAAAAAATAAGAATGAAGGTAATAAAAACAAAGTAGCAAAATATGAAAGCAATAAGATCCATTGAAAGAGCTTAGAACAAGGAGCATTTATTTGGCCATAGAATTCTCAGGTAAAGGTTCATATGGAGGACGCTTTGAGGTTTGACCTAGAAGGATGAGTAGGACTTTGCCAGACAGAAGTGGAACATTCAAGGCTACAGGAATGGCTTAAGCAAAGGTAGAGAATCAAGTAAATATATGAATGTTAGGCAAGTCCAAACAAGAAAACATTTAAAATCTCACTAGAAAGTTCAGATTTCATCCTATAAGTAAAACCAAGTCATTTATGTTTTTTAAGCAAGAGAGAGAAATGATCAGAATGGTGCACTATAAAAATTATCTTTGTGACATTAAAGTATAAACTGGTGCAAGATAAAGTTTAGAGAGAAGGTTATTGCAATGGTATAAGAAAGAAAAATGAGTCAGGGGCAGTAAGTCTCATGTAATGACACTTTAGAGGTAGAACCAAGCAAAATTAGCCATTCATTAAAATGTGGAGAGTGTAAGAGAAGAGGGGATTAGATGTGATTACATAGGTATCTCTTTTAAAATGTTAGGAAATACAGGAAATGAAGCGCATTTTGTGCGAAAGATTGGTTTATTTAGAGCACTTTGAGTTTAAGCTATTAATTATTTCTGAAAACACAAGATTTGACTTATGAATCTATATCCATCAGAATACTAATAGTATTAATAATGATAATATTAAAAGAAAAGAGACTAAACAAAATCTTGAGACTCTATCAGGAAATTGAACAATCCTCCGAGAGAATTTTCAAACTTTATTCAAACAAATAGGAATTCAGTGACTGTTTTGCAACTCATATCACATTTCCAAGTCCCAGCCTCTTTAGTTTTATACTTTGCAACTTTTATACTTTGCACAAACTAACCTACAGCATGTAAAAATAGAAGGTGTGCCAATATTCATCAATAAGCAGAAATAAGCAATGTTGCCAACCTCATTAAAAACACTGATTTCTTCCAAAGAGAAAGAATCTCAGCAAATGACTCGGGGCAACAGTTACTTGACAACAGCAGGCAGCAAAACTTTGATTAGAAACCATCTTCTGCCTCCAACTCAGCCCTCTCAAAATAATAGATTAAGAGATAAAAGGGACATGAAAGATCATCTAATGCAACCTTTTTTGAGAAAAAAAAAAACACAAAAAATGGTAATGCTCAGGGATATTAAGGAAGTCACTTTGGTAATAAACAACAGAAATGGAACTAGAACTTTGTCTCCTGACTCTCATTTCAGGTGTGCTTTCCTCAGTCCCATATTTTCAAATGTTTCTTTAAGTCATGAATTAACCCAGTGGACTTGGAGTTAACCTATGACGTCCCACAGAGCAGGCCTCAGGAGAATATTGAGCTGCCATACTGATGGATTATTGGGGTTGCTTCCAGCTGTTTGGACAGAACCACTCAAGCATCTGGCTGAGTTGAGGGATGAGTGGCTACACATGTGTGCTTACTGAGGAAAAGGCTAGAAAAGGGAAATAGCTTGTTCACAGATGCCCTCCACTGCCTTTTTCTGCATTTCTTCTCCAACAGTGGCTTCTAAGAGAGCTGATATCAAAGGACTCCATGTCCTCTGCCCTACAGCCTGTCCTTCTCTCTCTGAGCCTCATGCCCCCAAATTATCTATCCCTATTCTTTCCTTGAGAGATTGCTAGCACTTAAAAATTGCTGCTCCAAGGAATAAAGAAACAATGTAATGAAAACAGTATTTGAACTTCAGAGTTTGGGAAGCTATAATGAAAAGGCCCCTTCACTACGCTGTTACAGGAGCAGAAACCAAATGCATTATCAACAATGGCTGGAAAATCAGACTCTGGGAGCAGGACTCAAGAGGGGATTCTAATGTTCAGCAAGTTTAGAAAATCTCCAATATAATCTTTATGCAAATCGTTTTCCCTGAGATTACATTTTGGATGTCCATTTCAATAGCTAACCTGAAACTCTTAAGCAGGAAAGACAACACAAAACTGCTAGAGATTGAACGTGACAAAGCCATTTCTGAAACTAGAAGGTTTTAGAGATTTCTCATGCAGAAGAATTCTGCATGCACTGCAGAAATTTCCCAATGTTGCACTTCCATGGAAAGGAAGATTAAATACACTTGTTTATTTTTCCCATCTTTTTTCTTTAGATTGCAGACAGAGAGTAAAATCCATAAACAAAACAAAACAAAAAGGTACCAATTTCAACGTAATTCCTGAAGGAGAAAAAGGAAACTCAATGTAGACAAAATTTGATAACCAATTTACTCTCCATATGCTAAATCCTTAACATGTTCTCTGCTTACGTGCCAAACAAGGATTTATGTGCCCAAAAATATTCAACTCACTTGACACTTTACATTAAGAAAAAACAGCAGGCTTCTCATTCAGTGAGACTCTGCTCCATGGCTATTTATAAATGAAGTAGAATAACAAATCATTAGGACATGTTTGAGAGGGGGGAAAAGGCATGAATAACTACAGTTAGTATATTTCATGTGTCAGTCTACTATCTCAGCATTTATAGAGCCCACAGGAGGAAATTTTTTTGATATTTCTTTTCAGTTAAAACCAGCTGGTAAAATTTATAGCTTTTCTGGTTCACAGAGAACTATGGCCTTTGTAAAGGAAGGGTGTTGAGCTTTAAGTAGGTAAAGAGTAAATGATATTACCAAGAAATATTATTTTTCAACTTATTTTATACTGGCTCTATATCACAGTCTAACTTCAATGTTTCTCCAGAACCTTCTAAAACAGAAAAAGAAATCATGTCAGAATATTAGATTAGTCTTACAGAATGAATATCTCAAAGGAGAAATAGTTTTCTGTGTCAGATGAAGTTTCTTTTGGATAAAGTCAGGTTGTACCTGCACACAAATGATCCTTAACAAAGCATTACATTTATTAACTAAGATAAAGGTTAATCGGCAAGACCTGTCATATCTTGCTCTATTTCAACACTGAATATTGTCTATTATATGGAATGTTTTTCCCATCCAGTAGACACCAGGAAAATATAGAGAAAATGGAGCTAATTTTGGATTACTTATCAAGTGGCACATTCAGGAAACCATAGAGTAAGTGTCAGGATATTTGGGGTGCACCAAAATAATACTGTGATGGGATAAAGATTACAGCGCAAGAGGATTCTGGTCAACTGGCAATGCTCTATGCCTTAATCTGACTGCTTACTTTGTAAAACTCAGTGAATTACATTCTTTGTAAGCTTTCTACACATTTGTTACATTTCACAGTTTAAAAAAAAGTTAAACAAAAGAGAATATATCTCAACCATTCATTAATCTCTGCCATCTCCCGAGGATACCTTAAAATTACATTGAAAGGATTTTTTTTAAGTTCCAATCCCATAGAGCAAAAAGAATAGGATAATATAGAAAATAGAGATTTCAAATAAATTTTGGAAGGTGGAAAGTACATGGACTTATAATAACTGACTTAGAAGAAAAGAGAAAAACCAAATTCCTACACAGAAACAAGACACAAATACTGAAAAAAGTCTCAAGAGTTGGATCTTACAAGTACCACTGAAGTTCAGGTACTTGTGGGACCGAGAATAGAAGGGTTGGTTATCAGTCTGTGTAAGAAGCAGTTAAACTCCTAGATGCCCTCCATCGCCCCAGTAAAACATTTTTAAAGTTAAACCTTGGAAACTTTAATTAGGAGTCATTGGGCACAGCTAAAGGCAGAGATGGCATACTGAGTGAAATTTATATATAAATAGGGGAACTCTTGAGCTCCACCACCAACACCCCTACCCCCCTCCCCACCCCACCATAGCAACTTGACTCTTGGAGCTCTGGTAGTGACCCTTATAACCCCTACGCAAGGAGGTAAAGGATTTCTACTTACCAATACTGAATACGTAAAAGAAAAGATCCATATACTCAAAGTTGAATATGAACAATGAAGCATCACACTCCCTACCCAAATAACCCATATAGAAGCCCGCCAATCAATACATAAGAATGAAGGTAGGGGATCCCTGGGTGGCTCAGTGGTTTGGCGCCTGTCTTGGTCCAGGGCGTGATCCTGGAGTCCCGGGATCGAATCCCACGTCGGGCTCCCTCCGTGGAGCCTGCTTCTCCCTCTGCCTGTGTCTCTGCCTCTCTCTCTCTCTCTACGTCTATCATAAATAAATAAATCTTAAAAAAAAAATGAATGAAGGTAATAGAAACAAATTAGCACGCGCACGCACACACACACAGATTTCAGCGAACTCTTAAACTCTTGGATTTGAGGCATTACAGGGGTGGGGGCAGTGAATTTTAGAATCAGTTTATCAATTTCTAGAAAAATTGTGCTGGGATTTTTTTCTCGGATTTTAAAAATCTGTACATCAATTGGGGATTCTAAAATTCACTATAAATGCAAAGGATGCCACACAATAGCTTAAGGATTAATACTTCCTGACTTCAAGACTCATGATACAACTAGAGTAAAAGGGTCTGTAGAATAAGACCAGACCCTTGGGGATAACAAGGGGGGTTGGGCCTGGAGCAGTGGTTGCCTGCCCCTCCCTCCTACCCCATCCCTGTAATGCCTACCTCCACCCCGGGTTGGGCTGTGTCTGATAGGGTTTACATACTTCCAAGCATAGCCAGCAAAGATCTGAGGCTGGAAGTGCTTCGGCAAGCTGGGAGAATTACACACCTAAGATCCCAGATACCATGACTGGTTACTGCTTGAACCGAGCTGGCTTTGGGGCCTCAAATCCAAGCATAATTTGGCTCTTTGTCTCTAGGTGCCCAGAAATTCATCTCAGATATTTCCAATGATGTCCTGTGGCATTGCAAAATGAACGGCACCGCCTCTGGCAGAGAAAGGACCACAAGTACACTTTAACCATGGAGGACTTGACCTCTGCCCTCAGCAAATAAGATATCAGTGTAAAGAAGCCACAATCTTACCTGAGCCAGCCCTCCTAAATGTCCGCATACCAGTTTTTCATAAACGTCACTGTGACAAGCAAAAGAGAGAGAAAAAAAGAAACTGCAGTAAAGACAATGTGATATCAGGGCCAAGATACATAAATAGATTAATGGAATAGAATGGAGAGCTAGAAACAGACCTACACATATATGAAACCTGATCTTCCATAAAGATGCAAAGGAAAATCAGTGAAGAAAACAGTCTTTCCAACAAATAGTGCTGGATCAATTAGAAATCCACATATGCACACACACAAAGAACTTTGACTTATACCTCACACCATGTACAGAGATTAATCCAAAATGAATAAGTCTAAATATAAAACCTAAACTTATAAAACTTCTGGAAGAAAACTTAAGAGAAAACCCCCGTTACTTTGAATTAGGCAAAGATTTCTTGGATAAAACTCCATAAACACAATCTACAAAGGAAAAAATTAATAACATGGACTTCATCAAAATTTTAAGCTTTTTGAGTTTTGAAAGCTTTTCAAAATTTAACAGAATGAAGAAAAGCCACAAACTGGAAAAAAATATTTGTGAACCAAAGATCTGATAAATGATTTGTGTCCGAATATATAAAGAAAAACTTAAAGCTCAACAATAAGAAAATTTTTTAAAATGCAATTTTAGAAATGAGCAAAGGGGAGCACCTGAGTGGATGGCTCAGTCAGTTAAGCATTAGACTCTTGATTTTAGCTCAGGTCTTGATCTCAGGGTCATGAGTTCAAGCCCTGCATTGGCCTCCATGCTGGGCATGGAGAGTACTTAAAAATAAATAAATTAAAATAAAATAGAAATGAGCAAAGGATTTGAACATCTACTTCACTCAAAAAGGATAAACAGATGCCAAATGAGAACATGAAGAGATGCTTATTATCATTAGTTACTGGAGCAACACTAATTAAAATCACAATGAGATACAACTACATACCTGTTAGAACAGCTAAAATTAAAAAGACCAGGGATCCCTGGGTGGCGCAGCGGTTTGGCGCCTGCCTTTGGCCCAGGGCGCGATCCTGGAGACCTGGGATCGAGTCCCACATCAGCCTCCCGATGCATGGAGCCTGCTTCTCCCTCTGCCTGTGTCTCTGCCTCTCTCTCTTTCTCTCTCTGTGACTATCATAAATAAATAAAAATTAAAAAAAAAAAAAAGACCAAAGACTGATAGTATTAAGTAATGGAGAGGATGGAGGAATTGGAATGCTCATACATTGATAATATGAATGTAAAACAATACAATACTTTAGATAGTTTCTTAAAAAGCCAAATATCTGCCTGCCATATGATACAACCATTCCACCCCTAGGTACTTAACTAAGAGAAATGAAACATATGTATATGAATGTTCATAATATTTTTATTTGAAATAACCAAAAACTAGAAACAATCCAAACATCCAGTAACAGGTGAATAGATAAATAAATGGTAGTACATCCAAACAATGAATAAATTCAGCAATAAAAATAAACTATTGCTGGGACACCTGGGTGGCTCAGTGGTTGAGCATCTGCCTCCAGCTCAGGGCATGATCCCAGGGTCCTGGGATTGAGTCCTGCCTCAGGCTTCCCTGGGGAGCCTGCTTCTCCCTCTCCCTAAGTCTCTCCCTCTCTCTCAGTATCTCTCATGAATAAATAAATAAGGGCCTCCTGGGTGGCTCAGTGGTTGAGTGTCTGCCTTCTGCTCAGGCCATGGTCCTGGAGTCCCAGGATCGAGTCCCACATCAGGCTCCCTGCATGGAACCTGCTTTTCCCTCTGCCTATGTCTCTCCCTCTCTCTCTCTCTTTCTCTCTCTCTCTGTCTCTCATGAATAAATAAATAAATAAAGTCTTAAAAAAATAAAATCTTAAAAAATAAAAATAAACTATCGTTATTTGCCACAACATGAATGAATCTCAAAATAGTTGTAAAATATCAGAATTAGTGAAAGAAACCAGACCAAAAAGGCTAATGTTTCATGATTTGATTATGTAAAATTCTTAAAAAATGAAAGCTAATCTATACAACAAAAGGCATATCAGAGTTTGCCTACCAGATGATGGGCAGTACCACAAGATTCCAAAGAGATACAGGTAATTTTGAGGGTGATGGGTATGTCATTATCTTGATTATGGTGATGTCACAGGTATAAATGTATGTAAAATATTATTAGATTTTACACTTTAAATGCGTATTTGTATTATGTATCATACCTTAATAAATGTTTTTACAGGCCATAAATCAAGTGAAATACAATCCTAGAGATAAATAATATTCACATAATTATAATAACATAAGCACCAAGTATTACTTTAACCAAAATTGTGACATACTTTTTTTTAATAGGAAAAGGTGAATTCAACTTTAATAATTATTTTTGGGCAGCCCGGTGACTCAGCGGTTTAGCGCTGCCTTCAGCCCAGGGTGTGGTCCTGGAGTCCAGTCCCACATCAGACTCCCTGCATGGAGCCTGCTTCTCCCTCTGCCTGTGTCTCTGTCTCTCTCTCTTTTTCTGTCTCTCATGAATAAATAAATAAGTAATCTTAAAAAAAAAGGAAGGGTTTTTTAAAATTATTTTTAACACAAAGGTAAAGAAATTAACATTTCTAGCTGGAAACAATATGAATAAGTTGTTATTTAACTTTATATTTTATATTGTCTTTGAAATGCAGTGCAATATCATTATTTTAATTTGTTAGCAATATGAAATTACTGATTTTGTATTCTTTTTTCTTATGAAGTCTTTGAAATGCCATGTGTTATTTCAACAAAGAAATAACATACACAATTCACTTATTAGTTATTTTAACATGTCTAAGTCAGAAATGCAATGTGTTATCACAAAATGGAAATAACAGGTTATTAACTATTTTTATTATCAACTTTTACATTTTTCTCTAAGTCTTTGAAATGCAGTTTGTTATCATTTCAAGGTTGGAAGCAATAAGAAAAAATAATTTTAAAAAATTTTAGTGAGTCTTTGAAATGCATGTTATCTCAACATAGAAATAACATCAACATATCACTGTTACTCTTACATTCTTTCTAAGTCGTTATTTTTTTTTTAAGATTTTATTTATTTATTCACGAGATACACAGAGATACACAGAGAGAGAGGCAGAGACACAGGCAGAGGGAGAAGCAGGCTCCGATGCAGGGAGCCTGATGTGAGACTCGATCCCAGGACTCTAGGATCAGGCCCTGGGCCAAAGACGGCACTAAACCACTGAGCCACCAGGGATGCCCTTTTCTAAGTCTTTAAAATGCAGTCTGTTTTCATTTCAACAAGGAAACACTATACATAAAGCAGTAATTATTTTCCATTTATTTTTTGTTATGAAGTCATTGAAATTCAAATGTTATCACTGCAACATATAAGCAACAAGAATAAACAATTTTACATTCTTCAGCAATAAAAAGTATTCAAATGCAATGTTTTATCATTTTGACATGTAAATATATAACAAATCATTAACATTTTTTTCTTACCAAGTCTTTGGAGTTTTTTGGGGTTTTTTTATTATTTGATTTTATTGAATTTTAATTTGCCAACATATGGTATAACTCCCAGTGCTCATCTCATCAAGTGCCCATCACCCAGTTACCCCAACCCCCTGCCCACCTTCCCTTCCACATCCCTTGGTTCATTTGACATACTTTCTTGAGAAGATGGAGGCTAGGTTACTTTTTTTTTTTTTTTAATTTCTAGTAAGGTTTTGCATCTCTTTACACACTCATTGGTCATTTAAGATACTTCCTTCTGTGAATTGCTTTTTGTGCATTGTGCCCATTTAGATTGGCTTTCCTGTGTTATTCTTGTTGATTTGAAGAAGTTTCTTATATATTCTAGATATTAATCCTTTTTTAATTACATATGCTGCAAAAGTCTTCTCTGTCTGTCCCTGTCAGTTGACTTTATCTAATGCATTCCTCTTTCTTGCAGTCCAAAAAACACTGGGCAGATCACAATTTCAATTGACTTTGTATGTTAGCTATTTCAACCTTATCACTCACTGCTCTCCTGGAATTTAATATTCTAAATAAAATATCTCAATACAAAATATCTCAAAGGGTCACCGGAGCCTATAATATTGAGGGTTTATCAGTGAGTTTACCTAGAGAATAAGTTTGCCCCCAGCCAGAGGAATTTATATGTAACTTCAGAAAATTGCAGGCTATGTAAAGTGGTGATAAAAGAAAAACTGTGTTTTCTTAAAGTTATTCCTCCAACCCCTCGCCAAACTTCCTTATATCCACTTATGAGGCAGTAAAGTGCAATGGTAAACCTTCAAGATGAAAGACATGATTTCAAATCCCAGAGCCTCCATTTTCTATGCATAAGGAGTTGTTAATATCTACCTTTCAAGGATGAATTATGATAGTGTACGTAAGTGCTTACATAGCAGGTACCTGGGCCATAGTTTATACCCAGTAAATAGTTGTCACGATTATTACCTAGTGCCCTTCCCCAACCAGTTCTCCCTTATAACCTGGTGAAAACTCTTCTACTTATCTTTTAAAGCTCAATTCAAAAGAATCTCTTCCATAAACCTACCCCAAATCAGTGCAAGCCTACTCCAACACACCACTGTTTAAATCACACTTTCACCCCAAAATATTAACCATTCTCTTTTCTGTGGTCTCAAGTGCATTATACATTTGAGTTGTATATAAGTATCTGAGAATACTGTGATGAGTTCAGTATGTGACTTTTTACCATAGTAAAATGTGAACTCCCTGAAGTCGGGAATAATTATCTATTTGCCTATTTTTAACAGTGAAGGGTTTTCTTCTTAAATACCACAAGCAACTAGACTAAACACATTATATGGATACAAATGATAAAGGAATCAAAGAAAAAATAAACAAATATGGCCTATTATTTAAAAAATTATCTTAAAATCACAGAAGAAGGAGGAAGGAGAAGAAAGAGGAGGAGGAAGAGGAAAGAAGAAAGGTGGGATGGGGAAAGGGTGTGGGAGAAAAAGAAGCTTATAGAAGATTTGGAATATTACGATGTCCTACAGTATTACCCCTTTGCAAAATTCAACTATACATCGCATCTGAATTTCATCAGTAGAGTTTGTTTAAATTGCCATATTTAAGCCCATATGTATTGATCATTAATTAAAGGCAAAATGTCAGTCACCTTTCATTTTTAATTTTATGTAAAATTAGAATTTTAATTTTATGTGAAACTTACAATCAGTCTTCTCAACAAGTCATTGTGAAAGTGCACATGGTAAGAAACTTTTCTTACATGTGGAAACTTCACTTCTGGGTGAAAATTAAGTGCTTAATTAAAACGAACTTTTACGGGCTCCCTTTCTGTAACATTTGTTTTTCTGAAAAAGGTGTCATATACTGCAACACCCATAGTGTGAAAGCCAATTCCCTGGCCTAAAAATATTTCTATTCTGTTTTAATGATGAAGGAATAAAGAAAAGAATGCATGTATGATTCAACATTTAAATAAAATATGGTTTAATCTTTAAATAGAAGGTTTTTATTTTGCTCTAATTTTTTACTTCTGAAAGAAAATTAGACATGTTACATTTATTTATATACCTGAATCATGTTTATCCTACTTCCAGGTGGTAAACTCATTTTTAAAAATTTAAATTTAAATTAAAAATGAGTACCTATTACTTTATATACTATTCTTGTCTTTTGAATATATCCTAGTTATCGATTTTGACCTAAAAAAAAATCACTCCAAATTGAAGTGGTTTATTTTATTTATTTTTTTTAAACAAATTTATTTTTTTTTAACTTTTTTTTATTTATTTATGATAGTCACAGAGAGAGGGAGAGAGAGAGAGAGGCAGAGACACAGGCAGAGGGAGAAGCAGGCTCCATGCACCAGGAGCCCAACGTGGGATTCGATCCCGGGTCTCCAGGATCGCGCCCTGGGCCAAAGGCAGGCGCCAAACCATTGCACCACCCAGGGATCCCTGAAGTGGCTTAAAATAGCAATCATTTTCTTATTTCCCATGGTTTCTATGGGCCAAGAATTTAGGGAAAGCTCATCTGGGTGGTTCTGGCTTGGTGCCTCTCATGTATTGCATGTGTTATATGATGCCTTAGAACTTTCTGAGGTCTTACAAAGAATAGTCCTATCTTCTATCCCTTAGATCTTTGTCATAAAGTCCCCCCCCCTTTTTTTTAGAGAGAGAGAGAGAGAGAGATAAAGCAGGAGGATGGGGGAGGAGGGGCAGAAGAAAAGGAAGAAAGAGAACCTTAAGCAGGCTGCACACCCAGTGTAGAGCTCAACTCAGGGTTCAATCTCCCAACCCTGAGATCATGACCTGACCCAACATCAAGAGCTGGGTGTTTAACCAACTGAGCCACCCAGCCACCATTTAAAGCCTTTTTTAAATTTGAGAACAATTTACTCTCTGAAAAAGCTTCTGAATCCTTTGCATTTTCTACGACTTCCACTCAAAACTAAATAATTTGTTCACTAGTTCATCACTCTGTTTCCATTGTGTGATAGGCAGCAAGAAGAAGCCAGATCAGTGAGTTCATTAGGCACACAGTCTATGTTCCACATTTGCTTAGGCAAGAGTTTTACTGAACTTGCTGCCAATATGCAACAAGGGTTCCCTTTTCTCCAACCTCCAATTATATTTTCCTCACTTTGCTTTAAGCCCTCACAGACAGACTTCCTGAAGCCCTTTAGGCTTCTGCTAACACCCTCCTCGAGTTCCTTCCAGCTTTCAGTAACATCCTCCCTAGATGCTGTAGGATTTCACTAACAGTCTCTTCCTAAAGGATTATGTCCACATTAGGTTTCTGTCATGTCAGCACTCCATTTCTGCATCAAATTCTGCTCCAGTTATCTATTGCTGCATGATAAATCACCCCAAAATGTAGTTGCCTAAAACAACAGCAATCATTTTATCTTTGATGATAATAGGTCAGGAATTCAGAAAGGGCCCGGCTCATGGTTCTGGCACAGTCACTCATTTGTACACAGTACATGGTAGCTGGACTGGGGCAATGAGGAGCTGGAAGCAACTGAGATGCCTGGATCCTATCTCTTTCCATGCAGATTCAATGTCTCTGCTTGCTCCGCCTCGCTAATTTGGGCTTCCTCACAGCACACCTGTATGGGGGAAGTTGGTCAGCTTACTTGGTCTGACCCTCCTCCAGAGCAATCATCCCACGAGAACCAAGAGGAACTTATAGTTTATTCTTACCTAGTATCGTGCAAAGCCACGTCAACTACATTCCATCAGTGAAGCAACTGCAATCCCACCCAAAGTCAAGGCAAGGGGGAGAATTAGACTCTTTATGGGTGAGCGGCAAAGTTCTAAAAGTGCATGAGGCTCAGAGTTATTGTGCAACCATCTTTCAGAAATACAATCTGCTACATAATAGCAGATTTAGACTTGTTCCATATTGTTTCTTTGTCTAGCTATTTTTAAGCAAAAAGTAAAACAAACCATCAGCCATTGAAACAGGATACCAGTTGGGGCTAGAGGCAGTTATTTAACACTTGGTAACCATGGTTTTGGGGTTTTTTTATTTGTTTGTTTTTAACCATGACTTCAAAATTGTGAATCTATAATCCTGATTGCTATATGAAATTAGGTTTTCAGTGCATATTTTAAAAGGAAAGCTTCTTTTTTTCTTGAAAATGTCTATATATAAAGACAATTGTTTTATTAATCTTTATCTGTGAAATTCTAGAATATATTGTTATTGTACACTTTAATTCCTCTACTATGAATAGTGTAAAATATCAAACATTTATTCCTTCACTTGTTTTTCATAAATGTAGCACCATTCACAAGGTTTTCTCTTAAATAATTTTATCAGTATACCAATAACAGCAATAGTCATATCTGGTTGGTGGTGTTAAAACTCATTTTTACTTTTTTCAAAACCTTTCTTATAGTGACCAAATCTTCCCACTGAAAATTATTGCTTTTTATTGGAAAGGAATCAAAATTCTTTTCAATTTAACTTTATCCCCTCCTATGGTATGTTAACATGCTGGAAACTTAAGAAAGATTATATTTCAGTGATTCCAACACCTCCAAATATCAGTACATATTCTCGTAACAACATAATTAGGAGAAGACAAACATATGAAGATAAAGTATAATAAGGAGTTTAATACATCTAATGTCATACATACATATGTGCATAACTCACTCCTGCTTTAAAGACGTATTAATAAGATGATATCATATCCCCTAGAAAGAATGACCCATCCATCACACAAAGTATGATTTGTGATTCTGTGGCAATTTGGGAAAGCAGGCCTTCTTGACCGACTTCTACTCTTCATACCACACCCCACGTACCTTTATAACTGAGGAAAAGACATAATCAGACAGTGTGAATTCCTTTTTCTCTATCTCCAAGTAAAGTGACTTTTGCTTGAATTGAATGAACATACTCTGGATTTTTTTGGACAGCCCAATTCCAAAGGTTGTGTTTCTTAAGTGTATTTATTTCTTCTCAATGGAGAAAATCTAGGTCTTCAATGCTAACACTTCTAGCAAGTCCTATGCCAAAACATATGAAAATGCAACTTGGTAGCATTGCAACGAAAAGTACATGGATTTTGAAGTAAAACCAGTGTTCAAGTCACTACTGCCTTACATATTATCTCTGGGATCTTTAGCAAAACTCCTTCTCTCTGAACCTGTTACCTTGATTGTAGTGATGGTTTCACATGTGTTTGGGTATGTTCAAACCCACAAAATTATTTTTTTATATTTTATTTATTTATTCATGAGATACACAGAGAGAGGGGCAGAGACACGGGCAGAGGGAGAAGTAGGCTCCCTGCAGGGAGCCCCATGCAGGACTTATCCCTGGACCTGATCCCTGGACCTCGGGATCACACCCTGAGCCGAAGGCAGATACTCAACTGCTGAGCCACCCAGGGGTCCCCAAACCCACCAAATTATATATGTATCAAATACATGCAGTTCTTTGATTATCGATCACACCCCAGTAAAGTTATTTGAAAAATAGTATATGGTATAATATTTGTACCTCAGAGAGTAGATTTGGGGAATATATTCAAGAATATAAAGTGCATGCCACATGAGTAGTCTGAAAGCTATTTTTTTGTAGTAAAGGTTTAGCTTTATTTACTTGGATTCTTGCAAGGTTCTAAGAAATGCCAAGAGAAAAGAGGAGGAAGCAGAAGTATAACTGAACTAGAGAAGAGCGTCTTTCCTTAAAATAACTTTGCTTTCCTTCAAAAGCAATAGAACTTACTTCCCTGAGAGACAGAAACTGATAAATCAGGCGAAGGGGGCATTTTAGCTTTAGCTCTATGAGAACAAGACCCAGATTCCAACTCTAATCTTCCTATGTTGACTACTCAGGGTTCATGCCCATGCTAATGCAAACACATGAAAACAATTAAACATCTAAATTCCAGCTCAGCTTCTCAATACTATGGCTTATTTAGCTCTTAGCAGGGGATACTGCTGTGGCCAAAAAACCTGGTTTGCCATTGAGTGATTTCTGTGGAGAATGCAAAATCATATCAGCAGGTTTGTTACAAATCATATTTTGGCAGTAGAATAAAGCTTGAATATTCAGTTGGCAGTGTGTATGTATACCTCCTGTATGACCATGTCTACCCGAGAAGATTAAAGTGGAAGATTAAAAATAGCCTAGATAATTTAGGTAAGAACAATAATAAAACCTGTTTATTCTTGGAGAAAATGGTGATGTTCCAATATTTGGATTATATGAACTCAAATAGTTTGAAGACTCAGTTCTCATTTACATTTACAGATTATTTTATCATTATATTTACAGGGAGTTACCCATCTTTCCGCTTTCTTTTACCTATTTTGACACAGTTCAGTATTATATAGAACCAATTGGCAGAACCAAGATCCTCTATAGACATTTGTCTCCACTACCAGGCTCAAACTTTCACATTTAAATCCAACTATAAATATAAGTAGAATTATTTTAATTTCTGTCAACCAGGATAAAATCCTTTATAAAAGATGCAGCAGTTGAGGGGCACCTATTTGGCTCAGTTGGTTTAGCAACCAGTTCTTGATCTCAGCTCAGGTCATGATCTCAGTGTCCAAGGACAGAGCCCTGCTTCAGGCTCCTCGCTCAGCAGGAAGTCTGCTTGAGATTCTCTCCCTCTGCCCCTTCCCCCCTTGCTTGCTCCCACACACGCACTCTCTCTCCCTCTTTCTAAAAATAAATAAATCTTTTTAAAAAAATGCAACAGTTGGAAGACCTCTAGATGATCAAGATAGCAACTCATTTTTAATTACATTAAAATTATCCATTTCACATCTAGCCATCACAGAGCAATTGAGACATTACATTGAGGTTAAAATTTAAATCTGCAAAAATGATATAATAATATATCCTAAACTTTTACATCATATGTGTGATTTTTCATGCATTATAAAAATATCTATGTGAGGTAAGCAAAGTTAGTTTGTCTCCAGGTTATGAAAATAATTACTTAATAAAAATAGAAATGGAAGGAATAAAATATTATGAATGTTTAGAAAATCAATAAGGACATATCCCAAAACTTTCATATTAAAAAAAATTGGAAGAGTCTTTCCTCTGGAAATCTCAGATTGTGACAGTTCAGCATATTTAAAACCATAAAGACCAATATGTTGTTGATTCTATATTTTTCATGTCATGATATCTTCAAGTAAGTTACTTTTCAAATGATTATATCCTTCACTAAAATAAAACACATAATTTCCTATATTAAAGGTGGCGTGAATGAATTCCACAGAAAGATTCCACCAGAATCTTAAAAATAGAAATGAAGAAAAAGAAATTTAGTCTCTCTTTCCAAGTTAGTCACCTAAAAATCAGACTTGTTCATGAAATAGTAACACAGAATCCTTTTCCAGGAACTTCATATAAGTCACTTTTTTTTTCTTGTGAGTAGAGTCTTGCTTCCTTCCTCTATTATATAAATCACCAATCCATTAACCTTCTTAAGCTTACCCAAGACTCTTGTATGAAGAGATGGTATTCTTTATGGTAAAATATATAAAACATACAATTTGCCATTTATTAAGGGCAATGCTGTGCAAACATCACCACTATTTGATAGGTTCTCTTTGCCCAGAGGAATATAAGCAGAGCCAAGATATTTTCAAAAAATAGTTACGAAGAAATCAACACTGAATGTTATTTTTCCTTCATTTTCCAAGACTCTCAAAACTCTGCTCTTTGAGTTAATGACTTACCTAACTATATGTTCATTGAGTATGGGACATCATACTTTCCACACGTATAAAATGTCACTCCAGATTTCATTTAAAAAGTTATTTCATGAGTCTGGAGTATCGGGAGATCTAAAGCCTATATCTGTCAGAGATCATAATAGTCATCTCTAACAACCTCTCTTTATCAATAGAAAGAAAATGATGATGGAGATACAGAAGATAGAATACCCCTTTTTCTCAAAAAAATACCTCTTTTGTTAGAAGACAAAGATTATGGTGATCATCTATTCAGGCAAGAGAGGTGGTTAGATCATCTCATTTTTGCAAGAGAATTGCAATCCTACTTTCTGCTTCTTTTTTTCCCCCAGTTGATTTCTAAGTCTATAGATCTGCTCTTAAGAATGCAGAACACATGAACTTAGGTTCCTTGCCAGAAAATGCAGCTTCATGCTGGCTACTAACCAATTTTTATCAAAAGCATAGTTGCAAAAAATAGCACTACTGAAAAGACATTCATTCCATGAAAAATTTAAATTTTATTCCTGTGTAACAAGATAATATTTGAGATACCAAATGAAGGTTTACATCATCTTACAGCTCATTTTCCAACATTCTGCCTTCAACATTGAGGCAATAGCAATAGCTATCCATATAAGCTGTCCCTAGGCTAGAGCAGATACACAAAGAAAGCATCCAAATTCTTGGCTTTCAAGTTCCTAAGTGGACTTTTGTAAATCTATGGCATAGTCCTGGGTCTCAATTACAGTCGTAAGGTACGTGAAAGTAAAAGAGTGTTCTGGATTTTTTTAAAAAAATAGTTTCCTTTAAAATATCAAAATTCAGAACCAGTATATATACCATAAATTAATTAAGGAAACATGTTTGAAAACATAAAATCAGATTTTTGGCCCCCAAAATGATAAGAATTCAGTAAGAATGAGGAAGAAAAAGATCAGAGAGTATGTGGCCAGGTGTGAGATGCTAGTAGGTACATGAGAAAGGATTCTAGTACTCTGTTCCCAGATCACAGTTGAATCTAATAGCGAGGCATGAGCTGGAGCAGTACTAAGAAGCGGGCTGCTGTATCTGCTATGGACGATTGTGGATTCTTTGGGGCTGTGGCCTCTAGGAGCTTACAGCAAAGCATCTGGTGGTGGGCCTGGGGTTGCTCTTGGTCAGTAGGGCAGGCCGTTAGAAAAGAGAACTAAAAGCAGAGAGGAGAAGTGCAAGTATAAACTGGAAACTGCTGACATCTTGGCATCTGTCTACACTGCCTCTAACCAATGACAACTTTCCAAGTATAATGGCTGCTGCTTTAATCTCTGCCTCCCAAATCTCCTACAGCTTCATATATGGTCAACTCTAATTTTAGAATCTTACCGTGAAACATAGGTCACAGCATGAGCAAATTTACAATAGAATACTCTCTAGTGTAAGAGATTAGACTACTCAGAGACAAAGTGAGAGTTAGAGGATGGTTTAAATGAGGATACATAGAGAAAAAAAAAAAAGGAAGAAGGCATTGAAGATCAAGCAACAGAATGACCAAAGACACAAAGGTGGAATAAACCTGGTATGGATAGGAGTCCAGAACACGTAGAAGAACAGAAGGACACAAGTGCTAGGTTAGTTAAGGAAGCCATGTGATGGAACACACACATGCCAAATCAAGTTTACATAGATAGGGGTGCCTGGGTGTTGCAGTTGGTTAAGTTTCCAACTCTTGGTTCCTGCTCAGGTGGTGGTCTCAGTGTCATGATATGGAGCCCTGTGTCAAGCTCCACAATCACCCAGAGTCTGTTTGAGTTTCTCTCTCTCCCTCTGCCCCTCCTCCCAGTTGCGTGTGCTCTTTCTCGCTCTCAAATAAATAAATAAATCCTTCAAAAAAAAAAAGTTTACAGATAAAGTAAGTTCTTGAAGAAATTACTAATGATGGAAATTAGAGGAAGATTAGCATAAGCTTAGCATGCACAATGATTTAAAGTGGAAAGAGGTTCAGAGGGGTTACTTAGATAATTGCTCGTTATGAGATCATGAAAACATGGACAAGGGTAAGTGACAATGTGACAGAGAAAAAAGTAAAAAATCTACAGGCATATTAAATGACAAATCAACAGAACTTAACGCCAACCAAAAGACAAAACTTCCAGGGGATAAAACATTGGATAGCAGGTTAATAGAAGAATGCTTTCGTTGATTTATTTTACTGACCTGATTTGGAGCTATGACAACTGAGTTAAGATTTATGCACTAGAACTCTTCACCACCAACTCGACTGAAATATATAAAGCAACTGAGATAAAGTAGCTTCCCCAGTTGTCTAGACTGGCCCGTTGCTCAGGATGGTGTTTGTTATAGTTAACCATAACTACCTTAGTTCAGCTTCCCATGGACCATTTTATTTTCTGGTGTGGAAAGAAATGAAGATCACCCACATGAGAACAAACAGAGGCTATTTATTGAGTTTGCTGCACCAAGGGAGTTAAGTCATCATCTCTTATGTTTGGCAAAGATGCAAAACCAGGCAGGGAGTGGGAAAACTTATAGTAAGAAAAAACAAAAGGGAAGACATCAGGCATGCCTTACTGGAGGTTGTTGGCATAGGAAAGATAGAGGTAAACTACCTAGAAGCAGAGCATATCATGCGATTGGTTCAGAGAATATGTTTGGCTTTCTCTGATTGGTCCTGGTTTGGAAGTAGTGGCAAAAATTGGAAAGTTGGTGGTCATTGACCAGCTCTGACAATTCTGGGCCAGTTGCTGCAGAGGTATAGTTTGGCTTCCTGGGATTCTGAGTCAAAGTTCTATTGTCATTGTGATCTGGTCATTGTTCATTTACATAATTAGCACTCTCACTGGGAATAAATGAATGATGGTTCACTGCTTTTCATTAATTCAATACCTTCACGGATTTATATATCTATGGGTTTAACTGTCCAAACCTTATGGTTGTGTTTAGGTACATGAAAAACTCTAATTATAATGGTCTTCAAGGAGAAAGAAAGTAGATGTTGTCCTGGAAGAGGGGTGTATTTCTCACTGCATTGTTAATAATGGTATAATCTTCCTAAAACACAACTCTCTTTATGTCATAACTCAATTCAGAAGTTTATAACGGCTTCCTGTTTTCAGCCTCCTTTGCATAATATCAAATTTTACCATCCACTTATTTCTCAAACAGTTGTTACATGCCTGCAACATATCAGGCATTGTATTGAATGGTATGGTAGGACCATAGGACATGGTATCTGCCTGAATAAAAAAGCCAATGATTAATAAGTAATGTTATAAATACCACTACAGGACATTCTAAGAACATGGAGGATGAATGTCAAAGGTGAACTGAGAGTTGCTGAGGTGGGGGAGGACAGGGGAATGGAGGATGGGCTAAATAGGTGGTAGGCATTAAGGAGGGCACTTGTGGTAAGCACTGGGTGTTATATGTAAGCAATGAATCACTAAATTCTACTCTTGAAACCAGTACTACATTGTATGTTAATTAACTTGAATTTAAATAAACATTTGGAAGAGCACCTGCAAAAAAAAAAAAAAAAAAAAAAGCAAATAAGATACCTCTCAGTTCTCCACCTAGTGGTAGAAGGCAACCTAAGCCCCAGCTGTCCCAGCCTTTCACACAGCAACAGGAGACTGCTGGTATCTTCTGGTCCTCTCCACCTAGGGGCAAAGAGTAACTCAGATGCGATATTTCCTGACCTTCCACCAGTGGCAGAGGGCCTCAGGAGGCACTCTCCTCCTACAAAAGCAGAGACTGAATGAGAAGCACATTGGCACTGTTGGCCAAAGAATAGGCCAGGTGAAATGCTTTCCATCTCACCAGTCTAGCATCCCCTTTTACCACCTAGTGATACTGGGAGGCCCACGGAAACACTTTTTGTCCCCATAAGTGCCACCAGCAGGGACCAAATGGGAGCCCAAGCAGCAGGAAGAGCAAAGCAGACCAGAATGCATTGAAAGCATTCTGAAAACTAAAATGTCATTGGAGTTATATTAAACATAAGTAAGCTAGAACTGGGGTGCCCAGGTGGTTCAGTCAGTTAAGCGTCAGACTCTTGATTTCAGTTCAGATTGTGATCTCAGGGTCAAGACATTGAGCCCCACCTCTGGCTCTATGCTCAGCAGGGGAGTTTGCTTGAGATTCTCTCTCCTTCTCCCACTGCCCCTCCCCCTGTATTCACTCTCTCTCTCTTTCTAACCAATTCAAAATAAATTTATAAAATCTTAAAAAAAAAAAAAAAGTAAGCCAGAACCTATGCACTAAAACCTAAACAGGGCTGAAAGTGGCTGTGGGGTTTCTCTTTTAGCGAAAAGAGAAGATTTAAACAGAATCCAGAATCTTCTAACATACTACCCAAAATGTCCAGGATACAACCAAAAAGCATTCATTGCAGAAAACAGGAAAATCATAACTTGAAAAGAAAGGATAATTGTCTGACACAATGAGAAGTTGGAATTATCTAAGAGGGATTTAAAAGCAGCCATCTGAGAAAAATGCTTGAATGGGCAATTACAAAATCTCTAAAAACAAATAAAAAATAGAAAAATCTCAACAAAGATATAGAATTTATATTTTTTAAAAGAATCAAATGGAAATTCTAGAGATGAAAAATTCAATTACCACCCCCCCATAAAACAACACCTTACTAGATGGGCTCAATAGTATATGAAGATAATGGAGGCAGAATCAGTGAACTTGAGGATGGATCAATAGATTTTTCTTAATCCAAACAACATAAAAAGATAGATTTAAAAAAATCAACAGAGCCTCAGAGATCTTTGAGACATTAACAGAAGGTCTAACATTTGTATCATTGCAGTCCCAGAAGGCGAGGAGAAAGAATGTGGGGCTAAAAACAGTGTTCAAAGAAAAAAATGGCTGAAAACTTCCCAAATTTGGCAAAAAGACAGAAACATACAGATTCAAAAAGCTGAGCAAATCCCAACTAATATAAGTGTAAGTAAATTCATGCCAAGACACATAATAATTAAACTTCTGCAAACTAAAGACAAAGAAAAAAATCTTAAAAGCAACCAGAGAGAAACAACACGTTACCATATGCCTATAGGGGAATGCTAGTTCTAATGACACAGGTTTTTCATCAACGGAGGCTAGAAGAAGTGCACAACAGTTTCAAGTTCTGAAATAAAGAACTGTTGACAACAGATTCTATATCTGGGAAACTCCTGCAGAAATGAAGAGGAAATAAAGACATTTGTAGAGAAAAAAAATTAAGAGAATTTGTTACCTGCGGGCTTGCCATTAAAGAATGCTTAAAAATCTCTCCAAATAGATAAGAATATAACAGAAGAAAACTTAGAATTTAGGAAAGGAAAGAAAATCAGAATGGATGAAAATCTGGGTAAATATAATAGACTATCTTATTCATGAATTTTTGTAATCATTTGATGGTTAAAGCAAAAACTATGACTCCATCTGATATGGTACTCAATATATGGAGAGGAAATACTTAAGACAGTTGTATTTAAATAGTGGGAAAGTAAAGAAACCTAAATGGAAATAAGTCTTCAGTTTTTTTAATAAAGTAGTAATACAGTGACATGTAGTAAGTTGTGGTTAGTTTATGTATGTATACAGTAATGGCTAGAGGATTCACTAAGAAACTGTCCAAAGTAAAATACTCAAAGACACATTTAATAAATTAAAAATGGAATTCTAAAATATATTCAAGTAATCCAAAGAAAGCATACTGGTCAGGCCCCATCCAGCCCTCTGACTTACTGGAAAAGTTGTGAGCAAGCTGGTCAAAATCATCTTACCTGGGTCCAGCCAACCCACAGTCTTGTGAGAAATAATTTTTTAAATGCTGGGTTTTTTTTTAAGACTTTGGTTTTTTTAGATTTGCAACCAAATTGAGAGGAAGTTACAGAAATTTCCCATATACTCCCTACCCTAATACATGCACATCCTCCCCCGTTGTCAACATCCCCCATCAGAATGGTAGATTCTTTTTAACAAGTATGACTTTACATTGACACATTATAATTACCCAAAGTCCACAGTTTACATTAGAGTTCATTCTTGGGATGGTACATTCAAGGAGTTTGGACAAATGTATAATGACATGTATCCATCATTATAATATTATATGGAATATTCTCACTTCCTAGAAATCCTCTATGCTCTGCCTCTTCATCTCTCCCCCAACACACACAAACACCTTCAGCAGCAAATGACTTTTTCATTGTCTCCCTAGTTTTGCCTTCTCTAGAATGACATGGAACTGGAATCATATAATATGTAACCTTTTCGTATTCTTTCACTCAGTTATATGTGTTTAAGTTTCCTCCATGTCTTTGTAACTTGATAGCTCATTTCCTTTTAGCTCTGAATAATATTCCATTGTTTGAATATGCTGCAGTTTATCCATTTATCAACTAGAAGACACCTTGATTGCTTCCAAGTTTTGACAATTATGAAAAAAGCTGCCAGAAACAACCTTGTGCAGGTTTTGTGTAGACATAAATTTTCAACTCCTTTAAGTTGAAATACCAATGATGATGATTGCTGGGTTTTATGGTAAGAGTATGTTTAGTTTTGTAAGAAACTGCTAAACTGTTTTCCAAAGTGGATGTAGCATTCTGTATTCCCATCTGTGATATGAGAATTCCTGTTGCTCCACATCCTTGTCAACATTTGGGGTTGTCAGTGTTCTGGATTTTGGCCATTCTTATAGGTGTGTAGTGATATCTCATTGTTGTTTTAATTTTCATTTTCCTTGATGTCACAAGATGGGGGAGCATCTTTTCATATGCTTATTTGCCATCTGTGTATCCTCTTTGGTGAGGAATCAGTGTAGGTCTTTGACCCATTTTTTTAATGAGTTGTTTTTTTTCTTATTGTTGAGTTTTAAGAGTTCTTTGTATATTTAGATAGCTTTCCTTTATTAGGTGTGTCTTTTGCAACTATTTTTTCCTAGTCTGGGGCTTAATTCTCTTGTTATTGTCTCTCACAGAGCAGAAGTTTTTGTTTGTTTCTTGTTTTTAAGTGAGGTCTAGCTTATCAAGTATTTCTTTCATAGATAACATCCTTGGTGAGTATAACAAATGCTGTTTTAAGCCACTACAGTTTTTTAGTTATTTGTTAGGCACAGTAGTTAACTGATATTCACCTCAAAAGCCATGACTAAAAAAAAACCCTAAATTGATCAACTTCATTGCTGTGAAAAATAGGCTTTTTAATTTTGTTTATCTGATTACCTAAGCCTAAAATCTAGGAGTCATCCTAGTGTCTTCCCACTCCTTCATTTACTTTGTCCTTTAGGCAAAAGAGAGCCTCTGAAAGATTTTAAGCAGGGGGGAACCATGATCAGATTTATACTCTAAGAAGATCTATACCAGCAGTTCTCAAAAGGTGGCAGAAGAAGCTCTAGGGCCCCCAGACCATTTTAGAAGGTTTGCAAGGTCAAAAATACTTTCACTCTCATTCTTTAATGATTATACAGTGGAGACTGACAGAGACTGCACGCCATGTGCATCCCAGCAGATTGAAAGTAGAAATAGATATGTGAATCCATCTGTCATCTATTAAATCAAACATTACAGAGACTTGCAAAAACTTTTTAAATGCTACTCCTCTCACTAAATTTTATTTAGTTTTGTAAAATACATTTTTAATAAAAATATTGTTAACATGAAATGAGGTTTTTTCATCTGTAAATGTTTAATTTTTAACTACTTAATGTTAATTTCTAATATGATAAATATTACTATCATCCACATAAACAAAAAAGCTTTTTTGGGTCCTCGGTAATTTTTGAGAATATAAAGAGGTCTTGAGACAAAAATTTGAAAACTACTTATCTAGACTATAGGCAATATGATACATAATTTCAAAAAATGCCAGATTATATCTAAGAAGATAAATAAGAAGCTAGGTTGGATACTTTCAAAGTGAAAGGTATGCTAATATAAATAATAGCAATGTGGATGGGTGGGAAGAGATGGATAAAAGAGATATTAAGTAGATAGAATCAATGGGCCATAAGCACAGAAGTATTTGTAGAGGATAAAGGAACAAAAAGAGTCTCAGACTCTTTTTAGCTTAGAAAATTACCCACTTGAAAAACTACCACCTAACCTTAAAGCCAAGATTTTGTCATCTCTGAAGTCTTTATTGACGTACTCAAGTTTGCTGTCACCCGTGGCCTGAAATGTAATTCCATTCATATACCTGTCCTACCAATTACAATCATTTGTCTAATATGCCTATACCTTTGTGCTGCAAAGTCAGTCCTAAGAGGGAAGCATATTGCAACACAGGCCTACCTCTACCTCAAGAGACAAGAGAAGTCTCAAATACACAACCTAACCTTACACCTGAAGGAGCTAGAAAAGGAACACGAAATAAAGCCTAAAGCCAGGAGAAGAAGAAAAATAATAAAGATTAGAGCAGAAATAAATGATATAAAAGCAAATTAAAAAAAAAACAGTAGAATAGATCAACAAAACTAAGAACTGGTTCTTTGAAAGAATTTATAAAATTGATAAACCCTTAACCAGACTTATAAAAAAGAAGAGAGAAAGGACGTAAATAAATAAAATCATGAATTAAAGAGGAGAGATCACAGCCAACACCACAGAAATACAAACAATTATAAGAGAATATGATATATATAATTATATGCTAACAAACTGGGCAATCTGGAGGAAATGGACAAATTTCTGTAGAAACATACAAACTACCAAAACTGAAACAGGAAGGTATAGAAAATTTGAACAGACTCATAACCAGCAAAGAAATTGAATCAGTAATCAAAAATCTCCCAACAAACAAAAGTCCAGGACCAAATGAGCTCCCAAGGGGATTCTACTAGACATTTAAATAAGAGATAATACCTATTCTTCTCAAATCATCCCAAAAAATAGAAATGGAGGGGCACTTCGGTGGTTCAGTTGGTTAAGCAATTGCCTTCAGTTCAGGTCATGATCTCAGGGTTCTGGGGGTGAGCTCCACATTGAGCTTTCTGCTCAGCAGGAAGTCTGCTTCTTCTCCCTATCCTTCTGTGCTCTCCTTCTCTCTCTCTCAAATAAATAAATAAAATCTTAAAAACAAAATTGAAATGGAAGGAAAACCTCCAAACTCCTTGTATGAGGCCAGCATTACCTTGATTCCAAAACCAGATAAAGACCACACCAAAAAGGAGGATTATAGGCCAATATCCCTGATGAACATGGATACAAAGATTCTCAACAAGAACTAACAAATTGCATTCAACAGTACTTTAAAAGAATTATTCACCACGAACAAGTGTGATTTAGTCCTGGACTGCGGGGTGGTTCAATATTTGCAAATCAATCAACATGATACACCACATTAGTAACAGAAAGGGTAAGAACCATATGATCCTTTCAATAGATGCAGAAAAAGCATTTGACAAAATACTGTTTCCATTCTTAATAAAAACCCTCAACAAAGTAGGTATAGATGGAACATACCTCAACATCATGAGAGTCATCCATATATGAAAGACCCGCAGCTAATATCATTCTCAGTGGAGAAAAACTGAGAGCTTTTCTTCCATGATCAGGAACAAGACCACTGGGATGGGATGTCCACTCACACCATTACTATTTAACATAGTTTTGAAAGTCTTAGGCTCAGGAATCAGACAACAAAAAGAAATAAAAGTTATCCCAATTGGCAAGGATGAAGTCAAACTTACATTATTTACAGATGATCTGATTTAATACTTTATGTAGAAAATCTGAAACATTCCATCAAAAAATTGATAGAACTAATACATGAATTTAGTAAAATTGCAATATATAAAATCAATGTACAGAAATTGCATTTCTATATACCAACAATGAAGAAGGAGAAAAGGAAATCAAGCAATTGATCCCATTTAGAATTGCATTACAAACACTAAGATACCTAGAAATAAACCTAACCAAAGAAGTAAAAGATCTGTACTCTTAAATTCTTCTTTATGAAAGAAATGGAAGAGGATACAAAGAAATGGGAAAACATTCCATGATAATGGGTTGGAAAATCAAACATTGTTAAAATGTCGGTACTACCCAAAGTGATCTATAAATTTAATGCAATTCCTATCAAAATACCACCAGCATTTCTCACAGACCTAGAACGATCAATCCTCAAATTTGTATGGAACTACGAAAGACCCTGAATAGCCAAAACAATCTTGAAAAAGAAAAGCAAAGTGAGAGGCATCACAATCACAAACTTCAAGCTGTATTACAAAGCTATAATCATCAAGATGGTATGGTACTGGCACAAAAAACAGACACATAGATTGATAGAACAGAAAAGAGAACCCAGAAAGGGACCCACAACTATATGTTCAACTAATATTTAACAAAGCAGGAAAGAATATCCAATGGGAAAAAGAAAATCTCTTCAAAAAATGGTGCTGGGAAAACTGGACAGTGACATGCAGAAGAATAAAACCAGATCACTTTCTTACACCATCCACAAAAAAAAAAAAAAAAAAAAAAAAACACCTCAAAAGGATGTAAGACCTCAGTGTAAGACAGGAAACAATCAAAATCCTAAAGGAGAAAACAGGCAGCAAACTCTTTGACCTCAGCTATAGAAACTACTTACTAGACACTATCTCCGGAGGCAAGGAAACAAAAGCAAAAGTGAGCTATTGGGACTTCATCAAGATATAAAGCTTCTACATGGTGAAGGAAACGATAAAACAAAAGGCAACCTACAGAATGGGAGAAGATATTTGCAAATGATGTATCAGATAAAGTGTTAGTATCCAATATACATAAAGAACTCGCCAAATGAACATCCAAAAAATAAATAATCTAGTTAAGAAATGGGTAGAAGATATGAACAGACATTTCTCCAAATAAGACATACAAATGGCTAATCAATACACGAAAAAATACTCAGTATCACTCATCATCAGGGGAATACAAATCAAAACCACAATGAGATACCACCTCACACCTGTCAGAACAGCTAAAATTAGCAACTCAAGAAACAACAGATGTTGGTGAGGATGTGGAGAAAGGGGGACCCTCTTACACTATTGGTGGGAGTACAAACTGATGCAGCCACTCTGGAAACAGTATGGAGGTTCTTCAGATGGCTAAAAATAGAGCTACTAGAACTCAGTAATTGCACTACTAGGTATTTACCCAAAGGATACAAAAATATAGATTCAAAGGGGGTACATGCACCCCAAAATTTATAGCAGCATTATCAACAATAGCCATACTATGGAAAGAGCTCCAGTGTCCAATGATGAATGGAGAAAGAAGATTATATATATAAGAAAATATATATAATGAAATATTGCACAGCCACCAAAAAGAATAAAATATTGCCATTTGCAATGAAGTGGATGGAGCTAGAGCATACTATGCTAAATGAAATAAGTCAAGGAAAGACACATACTGTATGATTTTGCTTATACGTGGAATTTAGAAAACAAAACAGATGAATGTAGGGGGGAAAAAGAAAAGAGAGAGAGGGAGGCAAAGCATAAGAGACTCTTAATGATAGAGAACAAACTAAGGGTTGCTGGGGGAGAGGTAGGTGGGCTGGGTGGGTAAGGTTTGGAAAGGGTTAAATGGATGATGGATTCAGGACGGCACTGGTTGTGATGAATGCTGTGTTGTACGTAAGTGATGAATCACTACATTCTATTCCTGAAACCAATATTACACCAGATGTTAACTAACTAGAATTTAAAAAAAATTTGGAAGAAAAAAAATGAATATGCTACTTAAAGCCACACTGTCAGAAGGTAAAAAGGAATTAAAGTTATAGATCTGTAACTTTTAAAAAATACATATAATAATAATAATCAGATGCCTGTACCCTCTACTGGACTTACATTTCCTGAAGTTGGAGACAAGATCTTATTCACTTATGTCTTCTCTGCCTCCACCATGCCTGCCACGTGTAATAGACTTTCAGTAGATGTTAGCTGAATGTGTAATAGGTAGAAAAATTACTGATTTATCCCTCACTCTTTCTGCTCACAAAAAGAATCTTGTCTTGGTCTGCTCACTTCCCTGCTACTTTGACCCATCAAGATGAGTTCAATTTTTCCAGAAATTCCTAGATTTGGAGAAGGAGAAGGACAAATTGGAAGAGAGAAAAAAAGAACAAAAACAACTAAGAGACATACAGCCAGGTTTGAGAGAGAGGGACATAGGAGGGAAGGAGACAAGAGCTTCTAGAAGTGTGAGTAAGGGTCACAAACTTGTCGTTCATTTCACATTCTCGAGGAGGCCCAAATAAATGTGGGAATTACTTTTTAATTACTTTTGGTTGCTAGACTGTGTTTCTTTAGTATGGTACTCTGCCAAGACTGAGCCATATGGGGCCTAGGAATTTATTTGGATTATAAATGAAGCATGCATGCATGAACTAAGTTAATATGAGGCATTTTTCGTTAACAGACTTTATGTTTCATAGTATTGTGTGCATTTTGGTTAAGCATGTACAGGGGCTTTGGTTTCAGCCTAAGTTGTCACCTCTGCTGGATTGAGACACGTCTGGGCATGTCTGATGAGGTAGTAGCAGCCCACAGGTGTCTATAAAAATCGATCTGCCTAGGGGTGCCGAGTGACTGTAGGGAGTAGGGATTTTCAAGGCACACTACAGAAGACACCTGGGACTTGAAGGGAACAACATGGTGGCTATCCTGCTCAAGACACATAGACTCACGTTTGAGCTCTAAGGAAAGAGAGGTACTACAGGCAAAAAGGGAAAAAACTGTTTTCCCAAAGGAACTTAGGAGGCACTGTCTAAAACCCTCTTTGTGTGCCTGCTGACAAAATAAATTCTGTGTGGAACACAGCTTATATCTGGGCCAGGGTCATTTGCAGGGCTTGCAACTCTACTTGGTCTCTCTAGTTTGCAGCTTGGGGAGTGACAGCAGGTAGCAACCGCTCTGAGGTATTTTCTCAAACAAGGAACATCATTGAGCAGAGTGGCTTCTCAAGTGCATAGGAGATAGCCACTAAATATATGTGAAAAAATAGTTGGCAGGGAGTTTTCAGGAGGCTAAGGGCTCTCACAAGTCAGTAAAATTTGAGCTGTTAGAGTTAATGTGACTTCATTTGTGCCCACCGATTTCGAACACAAATGCTGACACAAGCCTAGCACCATGCTTTGTTGAAGCCATGTTACAATACTGCATTGATGAGTGGATCTCTTCATCTATTCAGTGAATAAATCTTACTTCATTTCAAAAAGGATTTGAGGCAGCTGGCCACTAATTTAACGAGCTGCTACCTGGAACTCTTCAGTTGAAAGAGACAGTTTTTCCCTAAAATCTAAGACACATCATAATGAAAAGCCTATTTGTTAAGCATTCATGCACAGGCAGTGTAGTGCTAAGGCTCTTCAAGAAAGCTTCACAAACATGACCCATATTCTTTGGAATTCTGCAGTCTGAAGTAGGTTGAGAGCTCATTTTAGGAATGGAATGATGAGATTAGAAGTTTCCATTTACAAAGAATGAGAAAAGGAAAAATTAGCAGTCTGGAACAGAAGCAGGTGTGCCCTGTCCTAAATGCTGTGTAGGACATATGTTTTTTTCTCTTACAGGATCCTATAGAAACCCTCTTTCCCCTTTTACATCATCTATTACCATAATTTTGCATTTTCATAGCATATGCACGGAAAGGGCTCACAAATCTCCTCCCAAAAGGTGCTATAAGGTAGAGTATAAGCCCTATTTTGTTTTGTTAATAGTGAATCTATGATAATCTTTCAAAGAATAGTTAACTCCCACACATGGCTTTGGGTTTCATTGATAACTGAGTGAGAATCCCCTAGAATTGAGACGACCTGCAAAGAACTATATTATAGTCTTTAAATAGAGAACAGGAAATGGATCAAAATTAGCCTTCAGGAATATAAAAATATGAAATATCATGGTTCTTTTCCTGTTTTTCCCTCCCTACCAGTACTTTTTAACTTTCTCCCAAGAAACAATTCTTTTTCATTTCTAAAAAAGCCAACATAAAACAAGGAAAATCTAAAAAGCTATTGGTGGGGTTTTTTTGTTAGAATTCCTGTATACCCTTATAAAAAATTTATCTTGACTCTAATGCCAGCAAAGGGAATCTGAAATTTGATCTGCTTCTGGTAGTAAATTAAATAAAGATTTTTAGACACTGATCAAATCTCATACTATTTCACAGATGTTACAATGAAAAAGTCCAAACCTATTATAGTTTCCAATTAGTAAATTGCTCCTTTCCATTTCGGGGCTTGCAGATAAACACAGGTACTGTGATAAATGTGGAGATACAGAGGTTTAGGCCATGGTCAGACATTACACAGGTGTCCTTCATAAATGTCAGAGACAAAATCAACTATTCCTTGGAGACTGGAGTTTTCAAGGCTAAAGCTCTAGACACATTCATCACAGAAGCCGGCAAGATGCCATTGCCCCAAAGCAGAGCCAAGCCAAGCGTGCTTAGTTACATTAAAATCTTGCAGCACATCTAGTAATCAGGGGCCCTACAATGGAAACCCAAGTATTAGTGTAGAAAAGTCATCATGGGAAGTAAAATCACAGACATTTAGTTTCAAGTTGTGAAGCTTATGATAGAATTGCAGTCGTTTTCTCTGGACTTTCTACAGCAAAAGGAAATCCAATTATTCCAGGAGGAAAATATGCTGTGGTTTTCTTTTCCGAGGAAAACACAATTTGCTCTCTCCTATTATGTATGACTGAGGTCAGAATCGACATTGTTGCCAGTGTGTCTGCTATTAAAAGTCTTGAATAAGCCTCTAAATAATGACATGTTAAAATACTGAGCAGAAACAGAACCCCAAAGGTTTTCTTTTTGAAGATAATATGAATCATTCATTTATTTCAGTAGCTCAAGACATTTATGTATAAACACACTTAGGAGAATTAGTGATACTATACATAACATGAGTCATTTAAAACCTCTTCCTCTTTCATTAGAAAGTCCAGTCTTTAACTTTGCTGAGTCTGAACAAATGTTTCATGATTTGAGTGCTCATTCTGTATTTTGATGAGAAGTCTACAACTTAGCTTCATTCTAAATGTTATTTGACCTAAATTTTTAGTTTCCTCTAGAACAGTTAGGAATTCTCATTAAAAAACATTTATCAGGAACAGCCAATAGAATTCAGGAAGTTTATACTAACCCAAGCATAAAATTCTTAGAGAATTCTAAGACAGTGATTAGTGACAGTTTAGATTAAATAGCTATAACAAAGACATCCAAAACAGAGCGGTTCACACAAATGGAATTTTATTTCTCTTGCATGAAACAATTCAGATACAGATGGCTAGTCCACAAAACCATCCGGGACCCAGATTCCTTGTATCTTTTTATTCTGCATCCCCTAGAGTGTTGTCCCACGCCATATGGTCAAAATTGAGTTACCAGCAATTGGGTGTTCCAGCCAGCCAGAATAGGGAAATATAGAAAGTAGAGAGCAAGCAACTTCTTTCTAAAGAGGTAACATACAAGTTGTTCACATCACTTTGGCTCACATTTTTTTTTTAAGATTTATTTATTTATTTGAGAGAGAGAGCACACAGGCAGAGGGAGAGAATCTCAAGCAGACTCTTCACCAAGCGTGGATCCTGACTCAGGGCTCAATCTCACAACCCCAAGATCATGACCCCAGCTGAAATCAAGAGTCAGATGCCCAGCCAACTGAGCCACCCAGGTGCCCCACTTTTGCTCACATTCTACTGGCCAAAACTTACCTGCAGGGCCACAGTTGGTTATAAAGAAGCTAAAAAATATAGTATTCAGTTGGAAGGCTATGTGCCTAGCCAAAATTCAGAGATTCTCTTACTAAAAGGAAAAAGAGAAAGAATACTGGGGAACAACTGCAGTCTCTGCCACTGACAGTATATCCTGAGGTGCATTAAGGAAATACTAGGTCCATAAAATGTGAGCATCTTGCCAAAAAATAGTTTCTTTATATCTGGACTTATCAGAGCATTTAATACAAGAACATTTAAACTCTATGAGGGAGGAATACCTTTGCTACATTTCTCAAATTTATTTGACCATGGATCCCATTTTTCAAAGGTCTACTCTTAGAGCCAGGACACTGTAGAACACATTTTGGGAACCACTATTCTAAAATGCTACATTTAAATTTATTAAATCTGGTTACATATCAAAATTTACCCAAGTGAAAAATGAAAACATTATCATATACTCACAAGCTATATACTTTAAAAGGACTGAATATACCTAAAAGCTGGGTATTTTAATTCTTACAGTGAACTCAAGATTAGCTTGTAAAAACCATCTTGCTTTTTCCTTAAAAAGTAGGGAAAGGGAATTTTTTTTTTTAAAGATTTTATCTATCCATTCATTAGAGACACACACAGAGAGGCAGAGACACAGACAGAGGGAGAAGCAGGAAGCCTGATGCAGGACTTGATCCCTGGACCAGGATCTTGCCATGAGCTGAAGGCAGACACTCAACTGCTAAGCCACTCAGGTATCCCAGGAATTTTTTATGTAATGCAAAATAAATGCATATAATAGGCATCCCACATAATGGAATCTCCCAAGTGTTAATGGTCTAGCCCAGGCTAAATTAATAAGCCTTTAAGACCTGGTTCATAGGGCCACAAATCAACAGTTTAACAAATGGAATATCAGTTACACTGTGTGTTAAGGTACACAGATCACTGTCCTTTAACATGCAAAGCTCCAGGGCAGGGTCCAGCTAATTGGAGCTCTTGTAACATCCTTGTAAAGTATAAAGTAGTGGAAACTACAGAGCATTATCTTTGCTACATAGGTCAAGAAAACAGCCTGAGACTAATTCACAGTTCAGATTATTTTTTTGATCTACAAGGAAAACCACGAGTCTAGGACACTCTAATATCATCATACAAAAAATTACTACCTAATCTTACCATCTGGGAAGTGGATTTTTATATCGTTTGTGCAATCCACATTGCCTATATAAGTGGGTGGTTTCCCTTAACCTGGATGCACACTGCTAAAATTGTGGTGAAAAGGACTTTGGAGCCCACCAGACCTTTGTTCCAATTCTGGCTTCAGCATTCCCAGCGATGTGACTGCAAACAAGCTAACATGAGCCTGTTTACTCATCTATAATATGAAGACTGCAATATCTACCACATGAAGTTTTTGTGAGCATGAAAAGGGAAGTAGTATATAACATACCTAGCACAGTGGCTGCCACATAATAGAAGTCCTAAAATGTTAGTTTTCTCCCATTCTTACCACTCTTCCCCAGCACAGTGGTTAAGATCCAGGGTGATGAAGACCTACATACCTAAATTTCAGCCCTTGCTCCTCTGCTACTTCATAGCTATGTGACCTTGAGCCAGTTATTCAATCCTTCTAAGTCTCTATTTCTTCATCTATAAATTGAATATGTAGCAGTACTTAACTTCAGGGGCTTATTTAGGATGAAACGCAACATTAAGAAATCAGTACGGGGGCTGATATACATTGCACTTCATCAAAACTAAGACTTCATCAATTTTAAGATGCGTCCTAATTTTATAGATGTTTAAATATGGAAGAAAAATATGTGCATAGAATATGGTAATAAGCACTTAATAAATATTAGTTGTTGTTATCATGCATAATTTATTATTAAGGAAATTTATGTAGACACCTGGGGTAGAGCCTACAGAGATTAAAAAGATTAACAACTTTAGTCCTAGAAGGCTAAATGAAGTCAAGAGAGTTAGCATTATGGCCACAATATAATGTGATTAATGTAATAATAAAGCTCCTCACCTCATCTATGATGAGGAGATACTACAGAAAAAGCTAAGATAAACTCTGGTTTAGGATTATGGGGACAGGAAGATGGAAAGGAAAGGCTTCACAAAGAATCCATTCATTAAACAGGATTTTGAAGAATAAAGTGTTTTACAGCTAGAAAGGACATCCCAGAGAGGAGAAAGTAACTGAAAAATCACCAGTGTTGGAGGAACACAAGATAGCTCAGCGTTACTGGAATGTAAATTGCTTTCATCTTGGATGAGAAAATTCACAGGAATCCACATGGCCAGCAAAGATAAACCCTCTTCATTCCCTGAAGGGGGCGGCTTCTAAGTAGAGGAATTTAAATCCATTCAGAGAAAAAACAAAATAAATGTTCCTAATCGCCTAACCCTGTAGGATAATACAAAAAAGATGAATGAAATCTCTCTCGGGCAATAAGAAAAATAGACTTGGAGATCCTATTTCCTAAAGAAAAGTATGTCCTTATCAAAGAACAAAAGATGACAAATTTGAGTGTCCTTCATGTTTCTAAGAGACTAGTCCCAAACAAATCTATTAGCCAATAAATCATTCTTTAAAAAAACAAAAATACTATGTTAAACACATTTTACTTCCATTCTAAATTTTAAATTTTTCTTTGCTACCAGTACAATAATCCCACCTTTTTGGTCTTAAAGCACATGAGTTTCATTCCAGTTCTTGTACTACTATCAGTGTCTAAATAACAATTGGATTTTGTACACATTCTGAGTATTACATCTTTTACAAATGTGTAGAAAATACACTCTGACCACCAAATCATTTAGAATCAGTAAACAGTCCATCTTGGATCCAAAAATTCCTGTCAGAAAGGTCAAGGTAAGAAGAGCATATTACTCTTATATTAAGAAAACTTGAATGGATAAAGAAGATGTGGTTTATGTATACAATGGAATATTACTCAGCAATTAGAAACGACAAATACCCACCATTTGCTTCTACGTGGATGGAACTGGAGGGTATTATGCTGAGTGAAGTAAGTCAATCGGAGAAGGACAAACAGTGTATGTTCTCATTCATTTGGGGAATATGAATAATAGTGAAAGGGAATATAAAGGAAGGGAAAAGAAATGTTGGGAAATATCAGGAAGGGAGACAGAACATAAAGACTCCTAACTCTGGGAAAGGAACTAGGGGTGGTGGAAGGGGAGGAGGGCAGGTGTTGGAGGGGAATGGGTGACGGGCACTGAGGTGGACACTTGATGGGATGAGCACTGGGTGTTTTTCTGTATGTTGGTAAATTGAACACCAATAAAAATTAATTTAAAAAAAAAAAAAAGAAAACTAATAATGCACATTCAGGGTATTTCATGGGTAGGACATGGAACCTGCTTCACTCTTGAAGTATTACATCACACCCATTTCTGACCACTTTGCATATAATGAGAATTCTAAATGACTAAGCAAGAAATGGAAAATACAAACCTGACACATCTTGACAAATTAGCTTTTGTTTTTTGTTTTGTTTTGTTTTGTTTTAGTTTAGCTTTTGAATACATTGTTTGGCACCATATAAAAAAGGTTGGGGCGGGACACCTCTCAGCAGTTGAGTGGTGGCTCTGCCTTTGGCTCAGGGCCTGATCCTGGGTCTGAAGATCAAGTCCTGCATCGGGCTCCCTGCATGGAGCCTGCTTCTCCCTTTGCCTCTCTGCCTCTCTGTGTGTGTCTCTCATGAATAAATAAATAAAATCTAAAAAAAAGAAGAAAGAAAGAAAGAAAGAAAGAAAGAAAGAAAGAAAGAAAGAAGAAAAGAAAAGAAAAAAGAAAAGAAGGAAAAAAGAAAAGAAAGAAAAAAGAAAAGAAAAGAAAAGAAAAGAAAAGAAAAAAGAAAGACAAGACAAGAAAAGAAAAGGAAAGAAAAGAGAAGAAAAGAAAAAAGAAAAGGATAGGGGAGCCTGGGAGGCTCTTCTGAATTAAGTGTCTGCCTGCCTTTGGCTCAGGTCATGATGTCAGCGTTCTAGAATGGAACGCCACATCAAGTTCTCTGCTCAGCCGAGATTCTGCTTCTCCCTCTCCCTGTGCTCATGGCCTTTCTTTCTCTCTTTCTTTCAAATAAGTAAATAAATTTTTAAGAAGGAAAAGGGTATATGAGATGCTCCCTGAGATAATACCCAGGGCCACATGTAGGTATACTCAGTATGGGCTAAAATACACCCAGGCTCCAGTAATGAGCATGGCAAACATAAAACCCTGCTGTCAGGAAGCATGTGTAGACTAAGTCAAACAGTAAAAATGAAAATCAGGAAACCATGAGAATAAACCCTATATTAGCAGATTTATTCTCCACCTTCAGGTGCATTCTGCCTATGGAGACAGCATTTGAGAGGCTCCACCGGAGTCTTCTGACCCCAAGGGACCACCACCATTGGTTTTACACAACCAGTGTCAGGGTTTGGTTGTACCAGTCAATTCCTCTTACCCTCCTTCTCAACATCCACATATAAATACCCAAAGGGACCAACTCTATTTTAAACTGCTCTTGAGGGCAGCCTGGGTGGCTCAGCGGTTTAGTGCCACCTTCAGCCCAGGGCCTGATCCTGGAGACCCAGGATCGAGTCCCATGTCGGGCTCCCTGCATGGAGCCTGCTTCTCCCTCTGCAGCTGTCTCTGTGTCTCTCATTAATAAATACATAAAATCTTAAAAACAAAAATAACCTGCTGTTGACTATCAAAATTTCAGCTGGGATTGTATGACCAGGCACTGTGAAAAACAGCCAGACTCAGGAGAATCAGACAGGAAGAGGAGGATACTCAAAATAAGGAGAAACATGTGCCCAGGGCCTGCTAATAATATTCAAGTGTTTTCCACTCTAGACCCCTTTTGCTAGTGTGCAAGGGCTTTCTCAAAATAGTACTTCTCCATTTAAAAAGCAGCATCTCCCCTTTGGTTCCCTAATCCCCAATCACTGGTTGAGGTTTCTCTGCTTTAGTTCTATTCCTTTTCCCTCTATGAAAGAATTTCCTCAAATTCCCAACACCCTCCTCTGCTGTGTTTAGGTTCCATAGCAATCAGCTGGGGGCAACATTTAATGATTTACAGCTTTGAGGCTTTTTTACAGACTATTTTAAGATAGGGAGATTTTCATGTCATAGAATTGAGCTATTACAGAAATAGAACAAGGGAAAGAATTTCACACCTTTCATTACACCCTTGCTGCTTTTGCACCCTTTCTTGGGGCCAGGGGCTGGTGTCCTTAGGGCCCCTCTCCTCAGGGTAATGACATCTCTGAATCTGAGGCATTCTGAAGAGGCAAAAAAGTAGGGATGCAACTGGGGCTTGAGGAATTAACAGAGAATCAGTAATAAGTAACTTCTCCCCTAATTCCAACCATTCTTTATCTTCTGAGAGACAGGACATACTTGGCCTTAAAAAATGTTTTCTAGGGACACCTGGGTGGCTCAGCAGTTGAGCGCTTGCCTTTGACCCAGGTCGTGATCCTGGAGTCCCAGGATCGAGTCCCACATCGGACTCCCTGCGTGGAGCCTGCTTCTCTCTCTGCCTACGTCTCTATGTCTCATGAATAAATAAATAAAATCTTAAAAAAAAAAAAAGTCCCCTAGAAACAGTGTTTGCTCTTTCGATGTAAGAAAAAAAAAAACATAGATATAGATATATCTCTTAAAAGTTTATTTTCCAAAAGCTCAAGGGAGAGGAAGCGAGGCAGTAGAATATGTGCACAAAGGAAGTAAACAGTTAATAAGCATAGAAGAGCAGAGACAGAACAGGGTGGGTGAAATGCAGCGAAGAGGACTTGGCTAGAGTAGCTCTTGCAGTCTTTGACCTACAAGCTGATCTCCTGATAGGCATTCCTTTAAAAAAAAAAAAATCCCTGGGAAAAAACTGTCTTCCTTATTATAAATGTCCTTTACTTCCTTCCTGATGCCCTTACAATAAAATCCCTCTCTCACAATCTGAGCCTGCATCTCAATCTTGCTCTCAGTGGCTGGTAAGGTAATTCCAGCTAAGTTTTTAACCTGATGGTTGAGGGCAGTTTAGGTTGGGGAAATACTGAATTGAGCAAACTTAAAATGTATTTACATTTCCCAAATTCCTCTAACTTGTAGTGAGAGTGGTGGAGTAGAGGTGAATACATTACAGTGTTTCCCAAATCCATTTTTCCATAGAACTCTTTTTCTAAGCATTGCTATCTCCTTTTGGAAGATAAATATATATAAGAAAATATTGGGTTCTCTGCTAAGGCACAATATTGTGGTCTCAGGACCCCTTTGCACCCTTAAAAGTTATTAAGGACCCCAAAGAGCTTTTGTGTGCTGATATTTGCTACACTGGAAATTAGAACCTAGAAAATTTAAAGTTTGATTATTTCATTTAAAAATACAAGAGTAAACTTGTTACATATTAACATAAATAATGTTTTTTTATTTTTAAAAAACTATCTTTTTCAAAACAAAAATATATTGTGAGGAGATTGGCATTTCGATTTTTGTAAATCCCTTTAATGTCCAGATTAATAGGAGACAATGAGAAACTCATACCTGCTTCTGCACTCCATCTATTGTGATAAGCCATGAAAGTCTCTGAAAAACTCCCCCTGTATAGTCATGAAAGAATAAGAGTGAACATGGCCAATGTCATCTTAGCATCATTATAAAAATAGCTTAGACTTCGAGGACTCCCTGAAAGGGTCTGAAAGATCCCCATTGGAACCCATACTTAGAAAACTGCTGAACTAGGGCAGGAATGGCCTGTGGAAAGAGGAATGAGAGGAAGGAAAAATAAACCATTTATGAGTGTCTTCCACATGCCAAGAAACCTGCTAGGAATTTTCATTAATGTCAATTCACTTCACCTAGAAACCATTTAAGGCGGTAGTCATTATTTCCTTTGTCAATGCAGGCGAAGAAACAGACTCAGAAGGATTGTGTAATTTATCCAAGGTCAAATAGCTGGTAAGAGGCAGCTCTTATTTGAGGCTGACTTATGGACACCAAGATATCTTAAAGAAGCAGTTTTCAAAATTATGTCACTGTACTAATTTTCTATTGTTGCATAACAAATTCCCATAAACTTAGCAGTTTTTTTCCTTTCCTCCTCATAAAGGTAAATTCAGTCCTTCTTATACCACTCTTCTCTGATAGTACTAAATTTAGAGACCATCTCTATAGAACATTGCTACAAAACAACTTCATTAAGTGCCTAATACATGATTTTAGGATGAACGGCTTTGGAGTTCTACAAATTCTAGTCAAAACATTATTAAATATTAAACAGAATTCATATTAATTTTGTTTAGAGAAATTTATAAGAATATTACAAAACCCTTTAAAGTAGCAGAAAATCAACTCCCTTTCTTCCTATCCTGTTGTAAAATTAATGCCACCCAAAAAGCTCAGCATGCTTTGTAAGCAAACTTCTTTTTTTTGCTTTATTTTTATTCATGTACATTTTAGCTTCTAAATTTTAAAAAGAAAACATTCAGAAAATAATGTCACTGTCCATTTTCCACACGTACTCATTGTGATTCAAGTGGAATACTAATTCAATAGCCACTGGGAGTAGAATTAGCTCAAGGATTTGTGAATTGGATTACAGCAGTGAGAGTATGTAAAGGACAGGGACAAGGAAAAAGAGAAGCGATGAAGGAGAAAGAGGAGAGGGAAGAGGAGACAGGAAGAGCCAGGAAGAAGAGGCACAGAGCATTAGCTCAGGGAGCCCGTCGTGGGACTTGATCCCCGGTCTCTAGGATCAGGCCCTGGGATGAAGGTGATGCTAAACCGCTGAGCCACCCCAGCTGCCCAATAAGCTCAACTATAAACCTACCAGTCTGAGCTTTAAGAAATTTACATATTAAGCCATGAGTCATTGGTCTAAGTTGCAAGATGTTGGTCTGGGGATCCAAGAGTAAAAGCAATGAAAGGGAATTTCAGAATCTTTAGTCAATGTGCAATTGCCTTTTTGGATCTATATTCATGCATAGGTAACAGCATTATTCTAAAGAATAGAAAATCAGAATTTTTTAGGCAAAAAGAATCTGTGTGGTTTGCCCACATAGCAATGTGATTACAATTGCTGAAGAATGAAAATTACACAGTTCAATACCATCCTTTTGATTGGACTCGTGTCCAGATTATTCAAAGGTATAGACATTTTCTTTAATATTTTCCTTTCTTTTTCCAATCATTCAGAGGTCTCTCATTCTTCAATAAGCCTCTGCGTCATTTGATATCGTTCTGTTTTGTTTTGCTCTGCTTTTTAATGTAGGTTTGCTCAGGCTGCAATAACAAGGTACCACAAACTGGGTGGCTTAAACAACAGAAATTTATTTCCTCACATTTCTGGAGTTTGGAAGGCTAAGATCAAAGTGTGGACAGGGTTGGTTTCTTCTGAGGGTCTTTCTCCTCTTCCTGTAGTTGGTCATCTTCGTCATCTTCTCCCTATATCTTTTTTTTTTTTAATTTTTATTTAAAAAAAATTTTTTTTAAGATTTTATTTATTTAATCATGAGAGATACAGAGAAAGAGGAAGAGACACAGGCAGAGGGAGGAGCAGGCCTGATGTGGGACTTGATCCCAGGACTCTAGGATCACGCTCTGAGCCAAAGGGAGACACTTAACTGCTGAGCCACCCAGGCATCCCTCTTTTTTTTTTTTTTTTTTTTTTTTTTAGTCAATTTGCCAACCTATAGTATAACACCCAGTGCTCAACTCATCATGTGCCCTCCTTAATGCCCGTCACCCCATTTCTCCCTATTATCTTTATATAGTCTGTCTCCTAGCCACCTCTTCTTGTAAGGACACCAGTCATATATGATTAGAGCCCTAATCTAATGACTTCATTTTACCTTTTTGACCTCTTTGAAGACCTGATCTCCAAATACAGTCAAAATTTGAGCTACTGGAAATTAAGACTTCAACATATAAATTTGGAAGCAGACACATTTCTGCCCATAACAGTGTCTTTTGAGAAATTTTGCTGTGATAAAACAAATTCTTATCTGTGAAGATAAGTCATCTTAATCAACTGCTGCTATCTTTAATGCAGATTTTTGCTTTAAGAAGACAAAACCCACCAAGGTTTTCATAAATATAAACTCTGAAAGAAGAAGAGCATCAAAATGGGCAAAAGAACAAGCAAAACTTAATTTATCCCATTGAATTTTACATTGTATTTGTGACTTTCTCACGTTAATTATGACTCTACCACCATGCCATCCATGAAGTAAACATGCCCCTGTATTCTTTTTGTTTGGTTGCTTGAAATTTGCTTAATCTATTGCCTTAATAAAAGAAGGTTGTAAAACATTGAAAACAATGTGGAAATAATAGCTGTACCCTCAGGTGGGCTCTCAAAAAGCCTAACCAACAAATAATTGAAAATACTATTTAAATCCTACTCCACCACTCACACAAGGCTAAGTCCCCTACTATTCACTTCGTGCCTTAGTTTCTTCATCTGTATAATAGGAACAGTAATGCCCCTATGGGGTCTGTGAAAGGAAACCCAAACCTGGCAGGTTCAGCTAACATTCGCACGCCACTGCCCCCTGGTGGTAATTACTAGAAATGGGTGGAAAGTGCCAAGGGCAAAACAAATTTGGAAGCTGTGAAACAAAAACCATGAGATGACTTCCTTGTAATGTACACCAACTTAAAAAAAATACATATACTTATTTTAGAGAGAGAGAGAGAGAAAGCAGGAGGAAGGGGCAGAGGGAGAAAGAGAGTCTCTACCACAAACAGGGCTTGATCTCATGACCCTGAGATCATGACTTGAGCTGAAACCAAGAGTTGGTCATTTAAGCAACTGAGCCACCCAGACGCCCTGCACACTAACTTCCCAATTTTTAATTTTCTTGCCTCCTCAGTACTTTTTCTCTCCCACTACTATCAGTAGTCCAAAACAAACAGTGCAGGAAATATCAGAAGTCATTCAATTACCGCAGAGGAATTGAAGTCTATATTTTTAATCTTTATTTTTCCTTTTCTAAATCACAAGGATTTGTGGTGAATATCCATGTCTTTGTGTCATTAACGATGACTTCTTCTAGAATTGTAATAAAATGAATATAGCATAAAGTTTACCATCTTAATCCTTCGTAAGAGTACAGTTCTATGGCATTAAGTACATTCTCATTGTTAAGCTAACCTGAAAAAAGAAAATAGTTTTTCTGTGTTTCCCTAATTTAAAAAATAATTATAATCATTTTAAAGGTTCAGGAGGATGCTGGAAACAGAAGTAAAATATTACCCCAGATTCCACCACCAGAAAAAATTTTTTTTTATATTGATGAACAACTTCCATGAATATCTAACCCAAACATTAGCTAGTCCCTGTGACTGGTGAGACTCCCGTGTATTTTGGCACTAACCCTAAGTGCACAGCTTCCCCACCTCCATTCTGTTTTTATGCATAGTGACCCAGCTGGCCCTACTCCTTCACTATGCAAAATACTTCCTTCCTAATGAAGGCTGTATGTGTACAGACAGGATTAATTCTTAAAACAGCAGTGGGGGAAGCCAAGAAAAGTAATCAATGTAAAATTTCATTTCGTACATCCTGTTCTTTTGAAGAAGTCCCTAAGCCATTTCTTCTCCAAGAAAATTTTTACATACCACATCTTCCATCTTCCCTGCTGCTGTATAACCTTCTTCCATCTTCCCTCTGCACCCTCTCTGGCTAGCATCTAATCCCAAAATTCCTTTCAATTTCTTATGTGGAAGAGTTCAACTTTCTCTTTACCCCTTTCCTGCCTGTCACAGCTATGCCAAAGGAGCCTCATCTTTGCAAGGGAACACCCTCTTCTTCCAGAATTCTGAGTGCATCATTTAAATATTAGGTTTTTTCTCTCTACATATATATATATAAATTTCTAAACAACAACAACAGAATAGAATTACACTATCAGGACAGCTACATTGCTCAATTCTGGGGGCACCATCCTAGTCTATGTGGATGGGCCCTCCTGAGGTTGGCGTCTCTGTGTCTCTATACTTTTTATTTTGTAACTCCACAGTGCCATGGACATTTTTTTTGTCACTAACTATGGTTATATATCCTCAGTTTATTAGCTGTGTAGTGTTCCATACTATATAATGTTCCATTGCCTGTGACAGACAAACATAACTGATCCCGTATTTCTCATTATTATTAAAAATGCAATGGGATTCCTGGGTGGCTCACTTGGTTAAGTGTATGACTCTTGATTTTGGCTCAGGTCATAATGTCAAGGTTGTGAGATCGAGCTCCACGTCAGACTGGGCATGGAGCCTGCTTAAGATTCTCTCCCTCACCCTCTGCCCTCCCTCCTCTAAAAAAAAAAAAGAAAGAAAAATTCTGTAATTAACTCCTCAGACACGTACCTTTCTGAAGATATCAAATTGCATCCTTAGAATAAATTCCTAGATACAGAATAAGAGGTATATACATTATACATTTTGCCACATGTTCTAAACCACCCTCTTAAGAAGTACTAGTTTTTACCACATGGGAGTTCTTTTTCTTACACACAATTTGCAGCCATGGGCATTATTATTTTCATTCTCCTTTTTAAATATAACAGGTGAAAAGGGACATCTTAATAAGCTTTTGTTTTCTTTTCTCTTGTTACAAGCAAACTTGAACATCTGTTATATATATTTATTGGCCATTTGAACTTTCTGTGAATAGCATCTTTATCTTTTGGTCCACTTTTCTATAAGTGGATTTATTTTTTCCTATAAATTTGTAAAAGCCAGGGATGCTTGGGTAGCTCAGGGGTTGAGCATCTCCCTTAGGCTCAGGGCATGATTCTGGTGTCCTGGGATTGAGTCCCACATCGGGCTCCTGCAGCAGGGGGCCTGCTTCTCCCTCTGCCTCTCTCTCTGTATCTCTCACAAATAAATAAATAAAATCTTAAAAAAAAAAACTGTAAGAGCCATTTAAAAACTAGCAACATACTAATGCTGGTTTTTATTTCCCATTTTGGAAATTCCCTTTTACCTGAAGGCCCTTCCACAATTACAACTAGACCATGACAATGAGACATTGCTTCAATAGAGTGATAAACAGAGAGAAGACAAAAAAACTCAAATTCTTGACTTTGAGTTCCAAAATAGGCAACTTGATAATCTCGAAAGTCAAAACCTTTGACAGAAAAGAAAAATTATGCCCTAGTCCATATTTGTCATATATGTTACCAAATTTTTCCTAGGTTGTAATTCACCTTTGAACCCTTTGGGTTTTTGTTTTGGCTTAGTGTTGATTTCTTTGTTGCCTTATAGGTCTTTGATTTTGTTCCTTTGTCTTCTTGATTAGATTTGAAAGATTTCCTCAGCCCCCACATTATAAAAATATTCAACTATATTTTCTCCATTATTCTTTTTATTAAAGGGAGAGAGGACCAGAAGGAGAAGTGAGAATCTCAAGCAGGCCAGATGCAGAGCCCAAAGCAGGGTTTGATCTCACAACCCTAAGATCATGACCTGAGCTGAAATCAAGAGTCAGACCTTTAACCAACTGAGCCATTCAGGCACCCCAATTTTCTCCATTTTTCTTATGGCTTCATTTCTTATAATAAAGCTGATGCATCTAAATTCATTTAAGGGCAAGACTAAAAGGAGAAATCCAGCTATTTTTTTCCAATTGATCATCAGCTTTCCCAGCATGATTCATTAAATAGTTTACATTTTCCTTAATAGGTTTAATAACAACTTTATCATGAATTAAATTTCTATATATACAAGAGTCTGTATCCGAATTCTACTTCATTAATCCATATCGCTACTAATACACCAGACTATTTTAACTGCTAAAGCTTCATAATATATTTTAATATGTGATTAATTAGGTATCCCTTCATTAAAATTTATTTTAAGAGGGATACTTGGGTGGCTCAGTTGTTGAGCATCTGCCTTCAGCTCAGGACATGATCCTGGAGTCCCAGGATCGAGTCCCACATCAGGCTCCCTGTGAGGAGCCTGCTTCTCCCTCTGGCTATCTCTGCCTTCTCTCTGAGTCTCTTATGAATAAATAAATAAAATCTTTAAAAAATTATTTTAAGAAATTTTCTGGACATTCTTTCATATTTATTCTTTCAGATAAAACTCAATTTTGTCAGGATTTACCCACAATTTGTTTTCAACATTTTATTTATATTTAATGGAACTATAGATTATTTTTACACTATTGTGTCTTCTTCTTCAAAATAACTTACTAACATGTGGAAATCAATAGCCCTCCTCTACACAAGCAATAACCAGTTAAAAGATGTAAATGAAGAAAAAAGCCTATTAGTAGGCTTTTAGCTACTACTTTGCCTATTAATAGCAGCAAAGAAGTTAAAATTCTTGAGAAAATTTACCTAGAAATATGCAAAGTCTGTATTAGAAAATCTTTAAAACACTCCTGAAAGACAATAAAGTAGAGCTAAATAAATAGAAAGCCATCTCTTGTTCTTGGAGTAAGACTCAACATCTTAAAGATGTCGGTTGTGTTTAAGTCAATTTATAAATTTAATACAATATTTTGATAAAAATACCAACAAGCTTTTTAATGGAACTGGATTAGACAATTGATATTAAACTTCATGTGGAAAAATAAACATGTAAAAGTAGTCAGAAAAACACCAGAAAAGAAAAACCATGATGGAGGGAGTAGGGACTAACTCTACCAGATATTAAAATACTGTAAAATCTCTATGATGAAAATAATGTGGTATCGGTATATAAACAGACCTGTCAAATTGGATAGAAATTCAAATAATGGACTTGAGAACATATTACTTTACTATCCGATAAAAATGGCCTCTCAAGTCTCAACAGCAAGAATGAACTTTATCATCAATGGGACTGGGAAAACTATTTAACCATTTGATAAAAAAGAATTAAATCCATACTTCAAAGCACACACACACACACACACATATCTCCAATTAGAATAGAGAACTCAATGTAAAAAATAAAGCTATCCAAGTTCTAGAAGAAAACATGGTTAAATTTTCACTAACTTGGCATAGCTATTTTCTAACTATAACTAAAACCCCAGAAGCAATTTTTAAAAGATTGGTAAATTTGACTCCATAAAAAATATCAACTTCATTGCAAAAAAAAAAAAAAAAAAAGACAACTGACAGATAAAGTATTTGTAACACTTATCACAGATAAGAAGTTAATATCCCTACTATAAAAAGAACTCTTAAAAATTGAGGAGATATTCTGTGTTCAAGTTTCTGTGCTAAGTTCCTGAGAGTCATGAAAACAAAGAAGAGGGCACTCGACAGACTAGAAGGGGAGGGCTTCTTGGAGGAAGTGATGCCTAACCCAGTGAGTGAGCCAGAAGGCGAACAAAGGGAAGGTCAAGTCATAAGAGCTTGTCCTCCATCATACCAGTGAGATAGAGTCATTGTGGTGTCTTGAAAAACAGAGTGCTTAATTCCACAGTAGATATAATCAAGACCAAAATACCTGATGGCTAACAGGGCATCACTACTTTTTTTTTTTTTAAGATTTTATTTATTTATTCATGAGGAACACAGAGAGAGAGAGGCAGAGACACAGACAGAGGGAGAAGCAGCCTCCATGCAGGGAGCCCGAAGCAGGACTCGATCCTGGGACTCCAGGATCACGTCCTGGGTCGAAGGCTGGCACTAAACCACTGAGCCACCCAGGGATCCCTGGCATCACTACTTTACAGTACAAGTTGGCCTCTTTCACTCTCCTTCTCTAGCTTCCATGACTGACTAACATTCTGTATAAGGGAGTGGATATATTCAATCAGGTTACAGTGAAGTCTGGCTCACAGGGGGCCATTTGGATTTTTACAATCAGATCATTCTGTGTTGATAATAAAGTTTCCCTCCCAAACTGTAATCTGATTCCCATATTTGGGAAACACCTCAACAGAGTCCATCTCAGGGTATAAATGGTCAGGTGCACATTTCAAATACATATATCATTCTTTCTGTAATGTACGTAACAGATTCCAGACAGTAATGACTGCCCAATATGAAAACCAGTAGTAGAATATAGCAATAGGCTAACAGAGAAATGATGAGGGTCCAACTAGGGAAATCAGGATGGGGATGCAGAGGAGGGGCCAGAGATACCTGAAGTCACACTCTTCCCAAATACAGAGAAATAACTTTTTTCATTATAAAGCTGAAGCCTGAAAATATCTTAATCTAGCATTAATATAATCAAGAAATCACATACATAATAAGACAGCTTTATAACTTTGTTTTTATTTGTTAATTCAGAATTTGAGCACTGGATTCATATTTTTCTACAAAAAAAAAAAAAGGCAGCATTACTGATAATGTTCATTGAGGTAGAGTTTACCTGGTCCCGTAACTATACAGCCTTTGTATCAATCTTGTAACTATAACATGAAAACATGATCACAAAAGTGACAGAATTAAAATAATGATGAGATTTCTCATTATGAATGAGCCTTAGAAATCAAATTAGCAGAGTGCCTAGATGGCACACTCAGTTAAGCATTGGACTCTTCAGTTCAGCTCAGGTCATGATCTTAGGGTCATGGTCATTGCATCAGGCTCTGCACTCAGCATGGAGTCTGCTTGAGATTCTTTCTCTCCCTCTCCCTCTGCCCTGCCCCCCTGCTCGCTCGTGCTCTTCTCCCTCTCTCTCAAATAAATAAATAAATATTTTTAAAAGGAAATAAAATTATCCACTTTTCCAAAAATAACAGTACTTGTACAAAGGACCTGAAAGAGCACCAAGCATTACAGAGAAATTAGAGCTTTTTTATGTTTGGTTTCTGTTAACTGTGCTGTTTTCCAAAAGGACTTTTCTTTTTTTTTCTTACTCATTTCTTTTTCTTGGTTGTAAGCTCTCAACATTACATATCCCAATAAGCTTTAACTGCTTTATATTTAGACTACTTAAATCAGTTCCTTTAGTTCTTTTTAGGTGAGATTCCTTTTTCCCTTACACATATGCTGTTCTCAACCTACCTCACAACTATGTGTGTGTGTGTGTGTGTGTGTGTACAAAGGTAAAGTTACATATATATACAAAAATACTATGTACAATATGTTTTGCGATGTAATTTCAGTTATTACATAATGTAGGCACATCACAGAAACACAAGACCTTCTTTTTTCCTGAATGTTTATCTAGTAGCTTAGGAAAGTGATCTCTGTAAACTTTATCACTTGTTAGTGAGTTACAGAATCAATAGTAAGATTGAGATTGTGGTAGCATTACCTAACCTCAACAGTGAAAAACTGTCTCACATGTAGGAGATGAGAGTCTGATTAAATCTGCAAAAGTTTTCCTTTTAGAAATGATGTATATTTTTAGAATTTAGATATCTGGTATTTTATGACTTGCTTGAGAATTGCTTAAAATCCTGCACCACACAGGCCTTTAACTTTAAGAGTATTTGCCTCTTACCTAATACCATCTGGTGTAGATCAGCTTATTATATATAGCATCATCTCCAAAGAATTCTCTGCATTATTTATAAATATTATAATATGGGTTGTAATAAGTTATGAAAAAAATGCAAACACATCTGGAGGTCATTTAACAAAAATCAATAAACCCTTTATGATTTGAATTATTATTCATATGTTAATCTGATTGGCTCACTAAACATTTCCATTGTTTCACTAAACATTGCCAGTTTGCTCAAACATGCCTCAGAAGTCTACCAAAAGATTCAGTGACTACATAAAACACTAATTAAGTTTTTCATAACACTATTCCTTAGAAAGCTATAATCTTCTTGCATTGGTGAATCTTTATTCAGTCAACAGAAATGTGAACATAGAAATTTTGGCAATAGAAATGCAAACGCTTGAAGCTACAGAGGCAAAAGGAAATACTGTGTATCATCTAGGCAGTCCATTTAAGAGAAACTGCTCATTAAAATTACTTTGCCCAGTTTTCTAAATCATTACTTCAAACTATAACGCCCCTTTGTCTATGCCAATATAAGTATCAGAGGGTCCCATAAAAGGAGTCCCTTGTACATTCTCAAACCACCAAAACCACAGTTACATATATTTATAATCCCAATGGACTCTCCCTTGTAAATTCCCATCGATTTCAGCAGATCACACCCATTCCCCAGAATACAGTCAGCTTTTCTCATCTACTCTAATGAGAGAAAACATTCTATTAATAAAGCAGATGGCAGCCATTATAAATGTCTTATTAAATATTAAGTAGTGGGTGCTTTCTCTGAGCCAAGGAACAGTAATGGGCTGTATCCATCATGTACACTGTACTGGCAAAGTCGCTCTTTTGTAGACTCTCACTAGAATTGAGTGGTTTGACATCTCACCCTAAAATACAGGAAGGTCACGGTTTCTGACAGCCTAGCTTGCACTAAGCACAGCATTAGACACATTATATGCATTATTATTTTACAAAAAAATTAACTGAGCTTCTTATAGGTCACAATAAATTATCTACTAACGGACATTATTTTAATGGATTCAGCAGATCAAAGCCCAAGCCTTTCCCAATTTACCACAATCTACACAACCTAACCTGAGGTATAAAACAGCAAAATGGGAAGGCGTTCTAAATTAACTCACATATCAACTCAAGTGTACAGAGAGAACATGGTTCTTTCACTTTGAAGTTAATATGGTTTTTCTTCATCAGCCCCCACCCTCTGGGTAGTAGGCAGAAAAATTACTAATGTCAAATCTGGTTTAAACCTTAGTGTAATCCAGTAATTTTAACTGTCCCCATAGGTAGCATCTAGTGGTCCCTCTAGAGCACACTTCCTCTACCAAAGAGAGTAAGACTCGGGCTCTGGATGGCCGGGCAAGTGGCACCCCCTCTACCCTACAATGGAGTGCTCCAAATTTGTTCTTTGATATGATAAATGGGGGGAAACATGATTTTTTAAACCTTTTCTCCTTGATAGCTTGGCTTGCAAACTATGTGTTTTTTTTTCCCCAGGATGTTATGTATTTACTCATGAGAGACACAGAGAGAGAGCCAGAGACATAGGCAGAGGGAGAAGCAGGCTCCCTGCGAGGAGCCTGATGCCGGATTCCATCCCACGCCCTGGGCCAAACGCAAATGCTCAACCACTAAGCCACCCAGGCATCCCATACAACCTATGATCTTTTAAAGCAAATTTGAATTCAGGAACTACATTTCTCTCATACCTTCTCTCCATCTCCACGCCAAGTAAATGGATTCCTAAACCAGCCAGAGCTAAGCTTATGTATTCAGAAAAACAAAAGAGAAAAGCATATTAATAAATTTCAAACTAGGTTAGTTTTACCAATTATATAAACATAGTCCAATAGAACCCCAATTTTGTGAAATTATTTTTTATTTAAAAATATGAATTTTTAACTATAAATACATTGTATATACTTTGGAAATAGACAATGATAAATTGTTGCAGATTTTTTTTTAAGATTTGATTTATTTATTCGTGTATTTGAGAGAGAAAAAACAAGCTGGGGAAGGTGCAGAGGGAAAGAGAATCTCAAGCAGACTCCAATGCTGAGAGTGGGTCTTGGGATCAAGCCCCACATCAGGCTCCACACTGAAACAACTAAGCCACCCAGACACACTACAGAATCTTTTAAAAGTGTTTTCCCCTTCAATTTTTTTAAGAGTTTATTTATTTATTTATTTGACAGAGAGAGAGCCAGAGAGCACAATCAGGGGAAATGGCAGAGGGAGAAGGAAAAGCAAACTCCCCACTGAGCAGGGAGCCTGTTACAGGGCTCAATCCCGGGGTCTTGGGATCATTACCTGAGCCAAACTACAAGCACTTAACCAACTGAGCCACCCAGGCACACACCTGCCTCAATTTTCTTTATTAAAATGTTTAAGTATTAAATTATGAATCAATTCACCAAAAAAGGATAAATATATATGTATATATTCATAATAATTTTCCTTCCACTTCATCCCCTAAGGCAACAGGAGTATGTTAACATCCTAGTCTGTATTTTTCCACACCTACACCCACACCCATACAAGCATGTACAGACATGCAGACATATGAATAGGGATTTTTGTATCATTATATAAATAATCTATATCTGCAACTTGCTTTTCTCATTTAACAGTCATTAAAACCTAATTCTCAAAGTGGTTAAAACAGAGTCCCATACAAATAGTAATGGGAACACTTTAAAATTTCATTTGACTCATTAATGAGGGAATCAGCAAAATGACAATATCGATTCAATTTGAATACAAGAAATTTGGACTTAAATGAACAGTGAAAAAATGCTATAAATAAGACTGCTAGATTAAATATAAATTTAGTCATTGTCCTACAGGGAAATAAAATCATAACCTTTGGGGTTATCTCCTTTACTATACAGGGAAAAAAAACTCATCACACCTTATTAGATTTCTACAAGTTAACCTTTAATTTTACCGAGTTGTAGAGTGCTTGGGGCCCTAATCAACTGTAAACAAGTCAAGCCAAATCTCTCTTCCTCAAGAGAGCTAGATGGCTCTCAAAGTGGCTTGTTAGAAAATGCTGTAGCAGGATATTAATATCATGCAATCATCTTGTTTCACCCTATTTCCAAGTTTTGGAAATTTTTCCTGAACATAACAGATCATGTATATCCCTTTGGATTAATAGATATATACCTCCAATTCATTTTTTAATAACTGTATAGTCAATCCATAGTATAAATGGTCTGCAAATAATCCAAAAACCCCCCTCATGATGGACATACAGGTTTTTTCCCCAACCTTTTGACCACTACAAATAATGCTACATATCTTTGTATATACCTTCTTTGATACTCATGCTTCTATTGTTAAAGCAGAGTCTCAAAAGCAGAGGCATCAAGATCAAAGAAAATACATATTTTAACTTAATACCTATTACCACACTCTTTTATGAGTTTTGACAGTTTTGGATGTAGTCCTGTGCATATTTTTATACTAGTTAGGTCAAAATAATCCTAACAAGATTGAAAATGCTAATACCTACAAGCTGTGCCATCCTATGAAAAAATAACAAATTTCATGCCAAAAACGTAATGACAATGACTATTCAAAGTCTAAATCAAAAATAATAATAAAATAATAATATAAATATAAATATAATATAAACATCTTTATTGGTTCAAAATAAAATGCTATCTTTTTTGTTACTTTCTTCCCTGGATGATCCTAAATCATTATATTTGGTACTATTTGCAGTATTGATTAAGTTTACATTTTACTAGTATATAATAACTACTTTGTGAGAGGCACCTGGGTGGCTCAGTTGGTTGAGCATCTGACTTTTTATTTCAGCTCAGGTCATGGTCTCTGGGTTGTCGGAGCCCCATATTGGGCTCTGTGCTGAGTGTGGAGTCTATCTGAAATTCTCTCCCACTCCCTCTGCCCACCCCTGTGTGTTCTCTATCTTTCTCTCATGCTAAAATAATAATAATTATAACAACAGCAACAACTACTTTGTTTCTTGTCTAGTTCAAGAAATTGCTAATGCAATCAGGTTGTTATTATTATTGTTTCCAAAACACTTGGATCCATGAACATTCAAAGGCAGAAAAAATATCATATTTTTAACTGGGCTTTTAAAGTTTAATATGAAATATTTGTTAATATATAAAAGGTAGGAACAACTTACATATCTGTCATTATGATTAAATATATTATGAACTGATTAAATATATTATGGTACATCCATATTCTATTATACTATGCAGTTATTCCTTCAATCATAACTTGTTATTTCTGCCTTTGTGCCAGGACTGTATCAGACACTGAGGGTATAAAAGTGCTGCAAAACAGACACAATTATAGTTGGGAGGACACCAGCAAGCCCACTAATGAATTTATACTTACAAAGAGATGAATAATCTAAAAGAAACTTTTTAAAGGCCTATAACACAAAGGGACCCAATCTAGACTTGCCCTGAGAAGGTAATAATTGATCTGGGATCAGTTGGTAAAAGGGAAGGAAGAACTTTTCAGACAAAGGGATCAACATGTGCAAAGCACCTGGAGAATGCAAATTGATAAAATAAACATATTATATTTCACTCTACCTTGGCCTAGGAGATATTTTTCTATACCTAGCAAAGAATGAAAGAAGGATGAAATTTTAAGTGGTTATAGAAAACTATATCGGTGCTTGGCATTTCCTTCTATATACCTAAGCCCTCTCATTATAGCCTTGAGTCTTTTTCTTTAATGGATTGTGTCAGTTATTAAATAATTGTCTCTGCTCCAAAACTACCCTCCTATGTTCTGATTTGTGATACTAGTGTTGGTACTCCGCAAACCATGTGTCAGCTTTGTCAGCTGATGCCCTGTTAGGCTTTTTCTACAGGGGGCGGGGGGCGGACTAGGGGAGGCTGCAAAGGTGAAGGGGGGAGAAGAGATGTGGTCCTTCCTAATTGTTTCCTATTGGCTTCCTGTCTTTTTTTTTTTTATTTAAATTCAATTTGCCAACATATAGTATAACACCCAGTGCTCATCCCATCAAATACCCTCCTTAGTACCTGTCACCCAGTTACCCCAACCCCCCAACCCACCTCCCCTTCAGCAAACCTTTGTTTCCCAGAGTTAGGAGTATCGCATGGTTTGTCTCCCTCTCTAATTTTTCCCCACTCCTAATTTTTCCCTCCTTTCCCTTATAATCCCTTTCACTATTTCTTATATTCCACATATGAGTGAAACCATACTATGATTGTCCTTCTCTTAGTGACATACACTCCAGTTCCATCTACATCAAAGCAAATGATAGTTATTCATCCTTTCTGATGGCTGCATAATATTCCATTGTATATATAGACCACATATTCTTTATCCATTCATCTGTTGAAGGACATTGTAGTTCCTTCCACAGTTTGCTATTGTGGACATTGCTGCTATGAGCATTGGGGTGCAGGTGTCCCAGCGTTTCACTACATCAGTATCTTTGGGGTAAATACTCATTAGTGCAATCCTGGACCATAGGGTAGTTCTATTTTTAATTTCTTGAGGAACCTCCACACTGTTTTCCAGAGTGGTTGCACCAGTTTGCATTCCCACCAACAGTGCAAGAGGGTTCCCCTTTCTCCAGGCTTCCTGTCTTCTTGCTCTTCCCAACACCACCTCTTCACCCCAGCAGCAACAGCCCCTTCCCATAGCAACAATTGAATCTGGTTGTAGCTTCTCCAGTATTTTCAGAACCAGCCTCAAGCATCTCTCAAAGGCTCCAGTACCAGCCAAGCAGTAGCCCCTCCACAGAGGTCTGAGTTTCAGGTCTTCAGGGCTTCTGCAAGTTTCTAAGTTTTAATATTGCTAATCTTTAATAATCCGAATCCTTTGTTCTGTATTATGCTAAATGCCACTGAATTATTCATTTTAAAATGACTACTTTGGGGGCACCTGGGTGTCTCAGTTGCCTAAGCATCTGGCTCTTGATCTCAGCTCAGGTCCTGATCTCAGAGTTGTGAGTTCAAGCCCTGCATTGGGCTCCATGCTGGACATGGAGACTACCTAAAATAAATAGGTAAGTAGGTAGATAGATAGATAGGCAGATAGATAGATAGAGGCACGTGGGTGGCTCAATTGGTTAAACCTCTGCCTTCGGCTCAGGTCATGATCCCGGGGTCCCAGGATTGAGCCCCACATTGGGTTCCCTGATGAGAGAGGGAGCTTCTTCCTTTCCCTCATCCCCTCCCCTCCACTCTTACATGCTCTGTCTCTCAAATAAATAAATAAAATATTTAAATAAAAAATAAATATTAAAAGAATTTTTAAATAACTACTTTTATGTTATGACAATTTCACTTTTTTTTTTTGACAATTTCACTTTAATAAAAACAAACAAATAACTGGTGTGGTTTCCATCTCCACACGGGCCCTGACTGACAAGTGGGCCTTCATCACACAAACAGTAGCCTTCAAGTTTTCTTTTACTGCCCTAGTCACATAGTCTCTCACCAGCCCTTGTTCTTGTCTATTTTTCTAGTTCCTGCAGTTCAGGAGATGGTTGATTGTCAGAGGAAAGCACTGTCCTGACCGGTGCTGTCCAGTACTGTAGCCACCAGCCACGCATGGCTTTTAAATTTAAACTTACTTAAATAATTCAGTTCCACTGACACTTTTCAAGTGCTCATTACCCGCAGTGGTTAGTGACTACAGTAGTGCACAGAACATTTCCATCATCACGGAAAGTTCTAATGCACAGTGTTGGTCCGCACCTCTTCAAGGCTCTTTCCAAAGTACTTTGTGGCTGTTCATCAGCTAGTAGTTCCTTGGAGCCTAAATAAGAAAAATCAGGGAATCGGAGGTTGGATCAGGGACATATTTTCTTTGCAGCTTTCACCACTTCACTCTGCCCTTTCTTCAACCCATCAGCTCTGCTCCCATCCACTGCTCTCCCTGAATACACATCAGCAATGCCTGCATATGTAAGTCTACATTTATTTTGATTACATATTAATTTGACCTGTAAAATTGTACACTCCTCCAGGCCAGAGTTTTGTGGGGTTTTTTCATATACCTTCCCCACTTGCAGTGGTATATTCCTTAAGCACTCTCATTGAACATCCGAAGAGGCTAGCTCTGGTTTGGGGGACTAATTCCAAACTGACAAAGTGAAAACTCTGCCAACACAGTGGTAACACCCTGCCTAAATAAACAGAAGTCATTTGCAATACTCTACTCCTATGATTTCTTCTGGTTTTGATTTTTTTTTAATGAGTGTACCACTTCAAAAACATTCCTAGTGTGGCTCAGCCCAAATAACTCCAGAAAGAGATGGTAGCTTTCCTCTGTGAAAATCAGCCCGGCATTAAATCCTTTATTGTTCTTGGGTCACAGATCAGATCCAAGATCAACCCAGAGTGATGCAAGACAGAGATACAAGCCAAATACAATGCCTTTCCCTCAAGACTTCTTCCTGAGGGTGCTTCCTACGTTTAAAGGATAAACTGAGGCATATTAAAAATTTTAGGAGTTGAACAAAAATTGATTGAAAGAGGGCAGCACCAACGCAGAAGTGGTTAGGAGCGCTCCAAGGCCAGTAAAGACTTTTATAGAGAAATGGCAGAAACAAAGTAAGGAAATTATTCACTGGCCAAAGCTTAAAGCCTAGTTGGCTGTTTGTGATTGGTTTTCCTTATGTTTCAATTTCATGACTTGGGCATTTACAGTTTTAGATTTCTGTTTGCTTACGTAGGCCAACATGGTATTAGAGCCCCTCAGTTCAATGGCCTCATTGTCTAATTAATTTACAATATTTTTGTTGTGTGGCTTTCAGGGAAGACCCCTGAATATCTAAATGGAGGGGTAACTGATTGGTAGTAGTCTTAAATGACTTTTTGTTAACTCTCATCAGATTTTGAGATATTAGTCTGTAGGTTACAACAACTTCCTCAATGTTTATGAAAACTGAATAGGAGTTTGAGGAAAATTTGTGCTTTGTGTAGTTTGCAGGCAGTGTTTGCAGGCATAAAACTGTATCAAGCTATTAAAGAGTATTTTCTTCCTACTTTATTACACATATGATATTATCATTCTACATTGAAAGTGGGAATGATCAAGAGTCACGAATGCTTTGGCAAGCAGCTCGGCCTTGCTAACTGCAGGAATAATAAAAAGAGAATATTAAGAAAGAAAATAGGTAGAGATGCTTGGGTTCCTCAGTCAGTTCAGCACCCACTCTTGATTGTGGCTCAGGTCACGATCTCAGGGTGGTGAGAATGAGCCCCAAGTCAGCTCTGTGCTCAGTGCAGAGTCTGCTTCAGATTCTCTCTCCTCCCTCTCCCTCTGCCCTTCACTCACTCACACACACTCTCCCAAAAGAAAGAAAACCTTAAAAAAAAAGAAAAGAAAGAAAGCGGGTAAACACAGAAAGCTTAATTGATATAAGGCCTTGAATATCCAATAAAGATATCCGTGTAGGTGTGTGAGCCTATTATCATGGGCACTGTCACCCTCCCATCTCTTACTTCTACTTCCTCTACTATTTTCTCCCTCCAAGCTTATAGCAACTACTTCCCTCTCTCTCCAAGTTGAATCCGGCCAATCTTCCGAGTGGTTGACACATACAGGAACCCACTTTAAAGTCCTGAGCAGACAAATAATACAAAGTGGTGGAAGCCACCAGTGCCTTTCCCATTTCCCCTAGGACAGGTCTTTATCAGTTCTGTGCCCACCACCTGATCTCCAGTGGCAGCACCTGCATCTCTTTTCTTGAGGGCTTTCTCACACAGAAGAAAGGAAGTATCAGGGAATTAACACCCTCTAGAAGAGCTCTTTATCCAATGATGGATGACAGTTGGTTTATAAATACTCTCTTGTCCCCTGAGTGAGATCACTGTGAAATGTATGTTCCACACTGGCTCCCAGCATTTTCTAGTGGGATGGCGCCCTAGTTTTCCAGGGTGGTAACTTGCCTTCATTGGCTGCCTTCCCTTGTATTTCACAACCTCACAACCATACTGATGTTTACTGAGATCATCTCCCAAATAAACTACTTACACTCAGATCTTTGTTTCAAGCACTGCCACTTAGAGACATATGACAGTAATACGTTATTGTTCAGCATATGCCATGTGAGACACCCTGTTCTAAGAGCTTTTTACATATTCATTGGCTAGGGTAGATACTATCATCATTATGCTCAGTATAGAGATGGGGAAACTGGAGCACAGACATAAGGGAGCCTTGCAGCTCTGTCTGGTCTTTAGAATATTTTTTTAAGATTTTATTTATTCATGAGAGACACAGAGAGAGAGAGAGAGAGAGAGAGAGGCAGAGGCAGAGGCAGAGGGAGAAGCAGGCTCCATGCAGGGAGCCCGATGCAGGACCCGATAATGGGACTTCAGGATCACACCCTGGGCCGAAGGCAGGCGCCAAACCGCTGAGCCACCCAGGGATCCCCCTTTTAGAATATTCTTTTCTGGGAGCCCTACACTACCATGCTAGAAGTCTGACCAGCCTGAGGCTGCCACACTGGAGAGGCCGCAAGTAGGTGCTCCAGTTGATACTGTCAGATGATCACGACTTTTCAGCCATCCCTAAGAAGACTCCAAACATCTGGGACAGTCCAAACCTCTGGTATACCAGTCTGTCTGAGGTGCAGGCAATATAGGGGTTCATTATATGTACAGCATTTTAAAAGAATAATAAAACAAAAAGCTTATCTGCTTTTTATTATCCCTGTGAACTAGCAATTCTAAATAATGTCAGTAATAAAGTATGACTACCTGAAGACATCTTTAGTTGCCCTAATTTCTAAACACTTGCTAGGGATACTGTAGTTTTAATAATATGCATATAAACTTCAAATTAGCATATTTGTGTTACTTATCTTTTAACAAACATTATATTCTACGTGGGAGCTAATGTGGAGAACTCTCAGTTATCCAGTCAACCCCCAGCACACCCAATCTCAGCAAAGCATGACGATTTCAAGCTCTCTAAAAGAACCCAGTTCTTCCCTACCATGTGTTTCCTCCTTGCATGTCTCCTTTACTACTCACAGAGAACATTTCATTTCTGACCTTTCTGGTCACCAAATGTGTGGAGTTTTGCCCCACAACAAGCAACTCTCTGTGACATCAGCTGAGTGTCCTACAATTTAACTCATATCTGACTCTATCTACCTGAAGAGTATTGGATCCCACAGGTTAAGGGCTCAATATTTATAAAGGATATAGAAAAACAGCCACATGAAGAGATATATAGGACAAGATCTAGGAGGGTCCCAAGTGCAGGAGCTTCTGTCCCCATGGAATCTGGGTACATCACCCTCCTGGTAGAGATGTGCTCATCAGCCTGGAAGCTCTCCAAACGCCCTACTACTGGGATTTAATGAAGGCTTCCTCAGGTAGGCCAGTCAATGAGTAAGTTCATTCATAGCTCCCCTATCTGGAGGATGGTGGGTGAGGGTGAAAATTCCAAGCTTCTGTTCATAGCTTGGTCTTTCTTGACCGGCCCCCATCCAGGAGGCCACCCAGAGTCAGCTCAATAGAACAGATGATGCTCCTAGTGCTCTTATCACTTAGGAATTTACAAGAGTTTTAGGAGCCCTGTGCCAGGAAGTGGGGGCAGAGTTTTATACATTTATCTCATAATTTCACAATCTCTTTGTGGACATTGTGGAGTTGTGTACTCTCCAATCCTGGAAGACTTCATATTCCTGCATTTAGATGATAGATTCAGATAAGCTATGTTATACAGTAGTTGCAAAGACAAAGAAACAGAACTTCAATTTTGTCATCCTACTTGACCACTTGGAATCTTCCTTGCATTTTAAAACACTAAAGCAATGAAACAAGGTGAAAAGTTCAAGGTGATATCAACGTTTGGGAAGAGAAAATTCATATATGAAAATTTTGGCTGAATTTCAATCATATCTCTATAAATTAAAATCTATTCTTCTATTTTAATTGTTAATGGTTTTAAACCTAAAGAACAAATAAAGAAAATAAAACGTTATATCAATAGTACAACTTAGTACTTACCCAAATTGAATCATTTGCAGACTTTTTGGCTATTGTACAATTCATTTTTTACTTATTGAACAATTATTTACTTCAAATATTATTAGATCAAACTGTGACCAAAAGTTCAAACTGTGTAGATTAGACAGAAAAACTCCAGAATAAATAACTATGCATTCTTCCTTTTTTCATTGGACTGTAGTATCTTTTTTCTCACTTTTTAAAAAATGGTGTGAGTATACAAAGTTCAACAAAAAAAATTTGGGGGGGGTGGTGCCTGAGTGGATCAGTCGGTTATAGCATCCGACTCTTGATTTTGACTTTGACTCAGGTCATGATCTCAAGATCGTGAGACTGAGCCCCACATCGAGCTCAGTGCTCAGCGTGGAATCTGCTTGAGGTTCTCTCTCCCTCTCCTTCTGCCCCTCCCCCACCTATGCTCTCTCAATAAATAAATAAATAGATAAATCGACATTTTTTTTCATTGTCTCTATTTCTTTGTGGGCATCGTTATTATTAGTTTCGTTTCATGTTGTTACTAAAAATAAAAATGGACTAAAAAATTATCTGTTCTGTATACTATGTACACAGATACACCAGGCCAGTTCATTAGGTCACCAAGTGACCAACATGAATACCACATGGAACAGAAGAATCACCTAACCAAGTAATCCCTGCCTGAATCTCAGAGTCATGAAATACAATCAAATAGTCATTGTTTCAAGTCATTAAGCTTTGGGATGGCTGGAGATAATGAGGAAAGGTAACTGGAACATTTCCAAAGCTGAAAAACTAGAATGTTTGGAGGTCTTCACTTTCTAAAATGGTGTAATGTGAATTTGAGTTTTGCATGCAAAGTTTGATTTATTTTTTATAATGTTATTTTTAGGGCACCTGGGTGGCTCAGTGGTTGAGCGTCTGCCTTCGGCTCAGGCTGTGATCCTGGTATCCTGGGATGGAGTCCCTCATCGGGCTCCCCACAGGAAGCCTGCTTCTCCCTCTGCCTATGCCTCTGCCTCTCTCTCTGTCTCTCATGAATAAATAAAATCTTTTAAAAAAGAAAAAATAAAATAAAATGTTATTTATAATTCTAATATCAGTAGATCTCAACTGACAAAGTTCCCTGGATGATTCTGGAAACCCATTTCCCAAACCCCCACATTTCAACATCCTTAAGACTTGCCACAGTGAAGAAAAGCACTCATTAAGGATAACTGGAAATGCATCATAATCTGAGGGTTTTGAGGAGTTTGGACTTACTTTAATTACTTTAATAAAATTTTTTGACCTATTATGTGCCAGGCATTCTTCTAGGCACTGGGACACATAACAGTGAGCAAGACAAGGCCCCTGCCCTCACAGAGCTTATATCCTGATAAATTATGATCATAAGTTTACTTTCAGATATGTTTTATTACAGACATCATTGGAATATTCCATTGGAAGAAACAACAGTAAATGTTAGCAGAGAGAAAAAAAAAATGTTAGCAGAGAGAACTGAAGATTCAGGTTTTAAAATGATTAGAATTTGGCATGTGTTTTACTCAGTGATAAAGACTGCATAAAAATTTTAATTAAATGGCTCCTCATTAACTGGAAGTTCAACATAAGCATCAGGCACAACTGGATCCAGACACTCAAAGGACAGGAGGGTAGCTGTTATTTTCTCTTCCTTCGAGTTGCTTTTTTTCTTGTGTTAGTTTCATTCTCAGGTAGGCCCTGTCCTCTTCCTGTGGCAGCACCGATTGCCATAGACAGGTCCTAGGTCATGTCATTCAGAGTCCACACACAGTGGCTGGGACAGAGTATGTACTCAATAAGTATTTGTTGAGTGATTGAATCTCATCTTATAATCCCAGATTTTAAAAAGTGACCCTCCCTCCCCCAGCATGCACATAAAAATCCCAAATGGAGTCTAAGTCCTCCTGCTTTCACAATGTGTCCATATCTAGACCAATAATGATGTTCAAAAAGATAAATTTTTCTAATCCATTTAAGGTACCAACCATGAAATCTCCACTATCACCCTTTGGCATAGGAAAGGGGAAGTTCTTATAAAGTAGTCTGCCTAGCAGGCAAAATGATGAGAGAGATTTCTTTCCTACAGTGTGAAAAAGGGAAAAACGTAGTGGCTCCAAAAATAGTGTTAGAAGAATACTCACAATAAAAGGCTAGTAAAAGAAAAGTTCAAAAAGTAGAGACTAAATCAGGAGTATGTAATATTCTAGGAAGTAAGGGATAGAAATGGTATCAATAAGCACAGAGAACTTCAACAAAATCTAACCTGGCACAAAAAGAAGGAAAAGAACCTAGAATGGATCCCCAAATACTGTGACTTGCTAAAGATTTTAGAAATATGAATGAACATCTACTGTGTGTCAAGTTTGTGCTAGGAACTGGAAATATATTGGTATCTTCACACAATTTAGAGTCTCTTTGGGAATATACAGAAGCAACCTGGAAGATACAAAACACGAACTTTGTCTATAGAAAGCCTTTGTGGCGAGAAGCATATCATCCCCACCGTGCCTACAGTGTACTCTTTCAGATGTTTACCCTTGACTCTATGGTGCATATGAATCAATAATTTAATCAATAAATAAAAGAGTGGTTGAAAAGAGAAATTTTAAAAAATAAGTGTCACATTATACTTCTACTAGTGTAAAACTGTCCTTAATTGCTACTGATGACCATATGCCACAAACATGGAAAGTGGCTTGCAAACTGTTTTTTATCAACTCCATGGTCCAAAGGTTATGCTTAGATTCAGTCATATTTTTTCCCAAAATGTGATAGGGTTCCCCCAAAGATGTACTACAGTATTTTAATTCTAACCAGTGTGAGGTTCTCTGAGTATTAGAATTCACTTAGCATGGTTAGTAAGTTGCATCTGAGGTATCAAAGACCTAAATAAATGGAGAGAAGAACTGTGTCCATGGATTATAAGAGTCAACACGGTAAAAATGTCAATTCTCTCCGAACAGATCTATAGATATAATGCAAATTCTATCAAAATCCCGGTAAGATTTTACACACATAGATAAGCTGATTCTAAAATTTCTATGGAAAGCCTCAGAGTGCAAACTAGCTAAAACAGTTTCCTAAAGTCAGAAGAATCACGGTAGCCAATGATAAAGTTTTCTATGTAGCTATAATCACTGTGGTATTGGCAGAGACAAAGATATGTAAATCAATAGAATTAGACTAGACAACCCAGAAATAGACCCATACAAATACATACAGCTTATTTTTGGCAAAAGTGCAAAAGTAACTTAGCAAAGAAAGGATAGCCTTTTATTTATTTATTTTTTTTATTTTTTATTTTTTTATTTTTTTTATTTTTTTAAGGATAGCCTTTTAAAGAAATGGTGCTGAAGCAATTAGACATCCACAGGCCAAAGAGGGAAGTTAGACCTAACCTCACACCTTACACAAAAATTAACCCAAAATGGATCACACACTTACATGTAAAACCTAAAATATAACATTTAGAAAATAAAAACAAGGAGAAAATCTTTATGACCTAGGGTGAGGAAGAATTTTTAGACTTGACCTCAAATGCACAATCCATAAAAGGGTAAATTGGGCTCCATCACAACTAAAAGCCTTTGCCCTGCAAAGGACCATGTGAAAAAGATGTAAATACATCTTTTTTTACAAGCCAGGAGGAAATATTTGTAAGCCACATTGCTGAAAAAGAACTAGTATGTAGAATATATGAAGAACTCTCAGAACTCAATGATATATAAAAAATTCAATTGGAAAATGGGCAAAAGGCATTTCACTGAAGAGGATATGCAGAAGGATAATAAGCACTTGAGAAAGTCAATATCATCAGCCATTAGAGAAATGCAAGTTAAAGCCACAATAAGATAGTACTACAGTTATCAGAATGGCAAAAATAAGAAACAGTGACAATGCTAAATGTTGGCAAGGATTCGTAGGAATTAGATCACTCCTACAGCACTGGGGGAACATAAAATGGTATAGACACTCTGGGAAACAGGGTGTTTCTTATAAAATTAGATGCACAACTACCACATGACACGGCACTTGCACTCAGCAATAAGAAAGAATGAAGTATTGAAATGGGGAACAGGGGGGTCCCTGGTGGCTCAGCGGTTTAGTGCCTGCCTTCAGCCCAGGGTGTGATCCTGGAGTCCCGGGATCGAGTCTCACATCGGGCTCCCTGCATGGAGCCTGCTTCTCCCTCTGCCTGTGTCTCTGCCTCTCTGTGTGTCTCTCATGAATAAATAAATAAAATCTTAAAAATAAATAAAATAAATAAATAAATAAAATATGCAATAGATGAATCTCCAAGGAATTAAACTGAGTAAAACAGTTAACTTCCAAAGATTACTTAGTGTATGATCCAATTTATTTAACTTTCTTGTGATGACAAAATTTTAGAAACGGAGAACAGATTTGTGGTTGCCAAAGGCGGGGAAGGGGGAAAGAGGTTTTTCTAAAAGGGCAACACAAGGGATCCCTGTGGTGATGTAACGATTTTTTGTCTTATTTTTATGTCTGGTGTGGTTACACAAACTTACAGATGTGACAATAAGTTGAATAAAACTAAGTACACATAAATATGAATAAGATGAGATCTGTGGATCACTTGTAATATTATACTATAGTTTTGCAAGATGTTACCATTAGGCAAGACTGGGCAAAGGATACATAGCATCTCTCTGCATTATTTCTTTCCACTGCCTCTGAAGCTACAGTTATCTCAAAATAAGAAGCTTCATTTAAAAAAAAAAATCGGGGATCCCTGGGTGGCTCAGCGGTTTAGCCCCTGCCTTTGGCCCAGGGCGCGATCCTGGAGTCCCGGGATCGAGTCCCACGTCGGGCTCCCAGCATGGAGCCTGCTTCTCCCTCCTCCTGTGTCTCTGCCTCTCTCTCTATGTCTATCAAAAATAAATAAATAAATAAATCTTTAAGAAAAAAATAAAATTAAAAAAATCATCTCTGGATTTTAGTCATCAAAATGATGCAATCTACTGATACTCTTAACCCATAAGAGCTCCCAGGAACTCCGGACAAGGATCCCAGTCTCATTAACTTTGCCCAGTTCCCGACTGCTACATTATGCAGCATTATATTTTGATTACAGTCAAAAGCATTAGAATCCCCTCGGTTGGACTGCAGGCGGCTGAGTAAAAATCATGAGAACAGGAGGGCCAACAAGAAAAGTAACAGCCCCTCATAAGAGAAGCCTGTGTTCTCAGCCTTACAAATGGTCCACAAGCAAAGTCGAAAATTAAGTCAGAATAGGTCACTGTCCGCAGATGGACAATAGCTGGTTCATAGAAGAAACCAACACAGAAGAAAAGAATCAGGTGTGGTGTACCATTGACCATAACAAAAAGTCAACACTGGTGTGAACCTGGGCAAGGAAGCCCAAGCAGCTCATGTGAATTCAAAGAATGAAGGAGAGGCCTGCTGTCTCTAAAGAAAATACCGCAGTTCCCTCTCTAGAACAATGCCAATAAAAACTATTTTACAGATAAAGAAACCTAAGGGCTGACGTGGGAAGTGAATTGCCAACATCTCAGAGTTAGGAAGTGACAAAGCCAGGATTCAAAAACCAAGCTCTCCCTTCCCAAGGCCTGTATCCCCTCCAAGGGCAGCCACACGGCTGCTACAGCTTAGATGGACTTTGGCTAATAGCCGTGCAGAACATTTCAACTGGCAGAGGAAGAGCTGCGTGATTCCACTGAACATTCTCACCTTTCATCATGTGGATTTTGGATATTACTTGGAGAGATAAACCTTTGAGTTCATATGTAGGAAAAGTATATTACATATGAATATTTCATTTCATTAATAACTTATTAGATGCTTTCAAGTACACTTGATCCTCGCACAATCCTATAAAACAGGTAGGACTGGATTTCTTATAACCATTTATTAAAATGAGAAAAATGAGGCTCAGTGAGACTAAATGACTTGCCAAAGATGACATAGTTTTATATTAGAGGTGGAACTGGAATAAGAACATATTCTCTATCCACAAGTTTTTTTTTTTTTACACTTCTTTTCTATTCAATTAATTCTCTTTTACATACAAGAGGATATACGTTATGACCAGCCACCCGGCTTAAGAACCGGATTTAGCTTAGACGTTGAAGTGCCTGTCTCTTCTCCCCAAGGGCCACTGTTCACAACTCCAGTGGTCGTCGTTCACATAGAGTGTAGTGAAAAGAGTGCCCCCTGGAGTTGTGCCACGACAGCTTGTCCCCAATTCTTCTCTCTCCCCAATTCTGAACTGTGTTTACCATGATCTTACTTTTCTTGATATTTTACCACATATCCTTATTACTGTAAAATACAGTGTTTCACTTTTGCCTGTTTCTTACACTTTTTTAAACAGAGTCATACTGTTCACATAGCCTTCTAAACTTGTTCCTTCGCTCCGTATTCTGTGTGGGAGCTGTATTGGTCTTGATGTGAGTAGCTGTACTTCATTTCCCACCGCAGTACAGAGTTCCACAATATGAATTTACCACAATTTGTCTGGTCTCCTGACATTGAACTTTTGGGTTGCTTCCAGATTGGGGCTCTCATAAACAGGGCAGCTATAAACATTCTTGTACATTCTAGGTCTCCTGATCCATAGGTACAAGAGTTTCTCCTACGTATAAAAGTAGGAGTGTAATTACTGCCTTGTAAGATTTGCACATCTTCAACATTACTAGATAATTTCAAATTATTTTCCAAGATTTTGTGCGAATTTATATCTTTTCATCAGCAGTGTATAAGAACGTGTGCTTTATTCACCTTCTCAGCGACCATTAGAATTATACTTTTTTTTTTTTGCCCCTATAATGGATACAAAACAGGACTATATTGTATCTCATTGTGGTTCTAAATTGTGTTTCCCTGATTACTAATGGATTTGAGCATCTTTTCATAATTTTTTGATTATTTCTGTTTCTTCTCCTGAGCAATGGCTGGTCATATACTGGGTGATTTTTCTATCGAGTTGTTTACTTTTTTCTTATTGACTTTTATAAGATTTTGTTTATTTATTCATGAGAGACACAGAGAGAGGCAAGAGACACAGGCAGAATGAGAAGCAGGTTCCCTGAAGGGAACCCGATGTGGGACTCGATCCCAGGATCCTGCGATCATCGCCTGAGCCGAAGGCAGATGCCCAACCACTGAGTCATCCAGGCATCCCTCTTATTGATCTTCTAAGAGGAATTTATATATTTTAGGCAACATTTCTTTGTCAATTATATATATTGTAAATTCTTCTCTCAAGGTAGTTTTGTGTTTCACTTTATTTAAGGTATCTTTTGATCAACAGGTCTTAATTTTAAACAAGCATGTTGACCAATCTTTTCCTTTATGGATTAATATTTTAATCTGTAATGTGGGGAAAGATATTTAAATATAACAGTGGGGCAGCCCCGGTGGCTAAGCGGTTTAGCACCTCCTTCAGCCCAGGGCATGACCCTGGAGACCTGGGATCGAGTCCCACATTGGGCTCCCAGCATGGAGCCTGCTTCTCCCTCTGCCTGTGTCTCTGCCTTTCTCTCTCTGTGTCTCTCATGAATAAATAAATATAATCTTTAAAATAAATAAATAAATAATCACCGAATAATCTATTATTAGGCTTTTTCATACACTGCTGATTTTATAAGGATCTAATTAGAATCTTTACATCTACCTTTATGAGTAAGATTAGTCTGCAATTTTCTTTCCTCCTACTTTTCGCTTGGTTTGTAAATCAAGATTGTTCCATCCTTATAAAATGAATTAGATAGTATCTGAAATACTTTTTTAAGATTGAAATTATGTCTTCCTTGAATTTTTTTCTAGATCTCAACAGAAAATCTCTGGCTTTAGGCTTTCTTTGCGGAAAGTTATATAACCACTGACTCAACTTCTTCAATAGTTATAAGATAATTTGGGTTTTTTAAACCTTCCTAAGTCAATTAAGGATAAACATTTTCCTAGGACCTTGTAAAGTTGTTTGTAATTTTCTCATATCTTTTTAATCTCTGCTATATCTGTACTTAGTCCTCTTTTTCATTCTTTATTTTGTTTGTGACCTTTCTCTTTTTGATACAAATCTTGCTGTGTACTTGATAATTTTACTAGTATTTCAAAGAGTCAACTTTAGACTTCTTAATTGTCTTTATTGTACCTTATTTTTTATTTTAATTTCTTTATCTTTATTATTTCCTTCCTTTAGCTTTATCTATGTTTATTCCCCTGTACTTTCTTTAATTTCTAAAGTAACTTGGTTAGGTCAATAATTTTTAAATTTCTTCTTTTGTAATACAAGTATTAAAGGCTATAAGTTTCCTGCAAGTTCTCTCTTATTCCAGAACAAATATTTCTCGATCCTATCAAGATTTTTTCTCTGACCAATGAACTATAGAAAGTTTTTAACAATTTTCCTAATTAAGGTGATTATTTTGTTATTTTATTGTTTTATTAGCTTACTGTTTTTTAATGATTGTCTTGAAGTAAAAAAAAAATGATCTATATGATGCTGATTCCTCAAATTCTTACTCTATGTCTCCAAATATAGTTGGTTTTTATAAATGACCCCTGAGCTTAAGAAGAATGTGTATAAACCAATTGTAAGGTTTCATTTTCTATATATGCCCATTGGGTTTAATGGTATCTTTTGATCAACACGTCTTAATTTTAAACAAACATGTTGATCAATCTTTTCCCTTATGGATTAATATTTTAATCTGTAATGTGGGGAAAGATATTTAAATATAGCACTGGAGCAGCCAGTGTTATTTAAATCATTAAGAAAATGTTTTTAAAAATTTGTAATTCCCTACATAGTAATATATAAGCTTCTAGGTGTAGTTTTAATATTTGCCTTTCATAATTAAAGTTATGTTACTAAGTACAATGAAGCTTGGAATGCTAAATTAAACCATTATGTGCTGATCTTCTTTTCCACTGTTTAGTCTTAAAGTCTATTCTGTCCAATATTAACATGGCTATACCAGCTTTCATTTCATACATATTTGCTTATCTTCTCATACCCTGTTACTTTCAATTTTTTGTATCTTTACACCCTCAGTCTGTACGGGTGAGAGTGTGTGTGTATGTGTGTATTATCCAGGATGACAAGGTTAGTTCTTAACTGGAGAATTCAGCTAATTTATTTTTTTGAAAATACATATATTATGGAAAATATATATTTGAATTTATTTTTTATTTTGTACTTTCATTCTATGCTGCTTTTTCTATGTTTCTTCTTTTTTTTTCTTGTCTTTTTGGGGTTGATTTTTCCCCTCTTCTTTCCTTTATGCTAAGCCTTTCTTAATCTAAGTTTTTCGTAGGAAAAGGTAAAAGTATAGCTAATCAAAATGAAAAATTATGCCCTTATTATGCAGCTAATCTATATATAAAACTAATATATATAAAATCTGCTGCCTAACAGACACATGAAAAGATGCTCAACATCACTCATCATCAGGGAAACACAAATCAAAACTGCAATGAGATATCACCTCACACCTGTCAGAATGGCTAAAATTAACAACACAGGAAACGATAGGTGTTGGCAAGTATGCAGAGAAAAGGGAACCCTTTTAAATCGTTAGTGGGAGATCAAACAATGGAAAACAGTATGGAGGTTCCTCAACAAATTAAAAATAGAACTACCCTATGATCCAGCAATTGCACTCTTAGGTATTTACCCAAAAAATACAAAAATACTAATTCAGGGGATACATGCACCCTGATATTTATAACAGCATTATCTACAATAGCCAAATTATGGAAATGTCCAGCATCTGATGAATGGATAAAAAGTCCTGATACACACACACACACACACACACACACACACACACACTGGAATATTACTCAGCCATAAAAAAGAATAAAATCTTGCCATTTGCAATGACATGTATAGAGCCAGATACTATCCTAAACAAAATAAGTCAAAGAAAGACAAATACAGTATTATTTCACTCATATGTGGAATTTAAGAAACAAAACAGATGAACATAGGGGTTTAAAAAAAAAAAGTGGCAAACCAGAAAATAGACTCTTTTTTTTTTTTTTTTAATTTATGATAGTCACAGAGAGAGAGAGAGAGGCAGAGACATAGGCAGAGGGAGAAGCAGGCTCCATGCACCGGGAGCCCGACGTGGGATTCGATCCCGGGTCTCCAGGATCGCGCCCTGGGCCAAAGGCAGGCGCCAAACCGCTGCGCCACCCAGGGATCCCATAGACTCTTATATTAAGCACAAACTGAGAGTGACTGGAAGAGAGGTGGCAGGGGATGGGTTAAATGGCTGGTGGGCCTTAAGGAGGAAAGTTGTTGTGATGAGCACTGGGTGTTATATGTAAGTGATGAATCACTAAATTTGACTCCTGAAATTAATATTACATTGCATGCTAACAGAAATTTAAGTAAAAGCTCGGGGAAAAAAGAAACAAAAATGAAAAAACAAAACAAAACAAAATCTGCTTTGCCATTTAATAATACACCATGAAATTTTCCATCCAAATAAATACACATTCAAATTAGTTTTTCATGGCTAGGTAATATTCCATTAAATACATGAACCATAATTTAGTTTTTCCAGCTTTATCGAGATATACTTGACATATTGTATTAGTTTAAGGTATACATTGATACACATATATTTGAAAATAATTACCTTTGTAGTGTTAGCTAACACTTCCATCACCTCTCACATAATAACCATTTCCTTTTTTGTGGTGAGAACATTAAGATCTACTCTCTTCCTTTTCTTTCAAGTATATAATATAATATTATTAACTGTAATTACCATGTTGTACATGGTAATTACAGTTAATAATTACATGGGGGGATCTACTGATCCCCCCAAATTATTCATCTTTACATAACTTAAAGTTTGTACCTTTTGATGGTACATGTACCCATTTCCCCACTGCCCCAGACCCTGGTAACAACCATTCCTCTCTCTCTTTCTATGAGTTTCAGCTATTTTAGGTTCTGCATATAAGTGATAACATACAGTATTTGACTTTCTCTGTCTGACTTATTTCATTTAGCATAATGCTCTCAATGTTCGTCCATGTTATTACAAATGGCAGGATTTCTTTCTTTCTCATGGCTGAGTAATAGTCAATTATATGTAATATATGTATACTCTTGATTATATAATATTCAGTTATATATAATATAATGTATAATGTTATATATAACATAATCCTGATTATGTATATGATATTTTTATATCATATCACAAATATATATATAAAATCCTAATATATGTACATGTACATAATCATGTCTTTCTTATTCATTCATCTGTTGACAGACATTTAAACTGTTTCCATATCTTGGCTATTTGTGAATAATGCTGCAGTGAACATTGAGGTGCAGGTATCTCAAGATCTTGATTTTACTTCCTTTGGATATATACACAGAAGCAAAAATACTGGCTCATATGGTATTCTTCTTAAATTTTTCTTGAGGATCCTCTATACTGTTTCCCTAGTGACTACTCCAGTCTAGATTACCACCAAGGGTTACCTTTTTTCCACATTACCACCATATCTGTAATCTCTTCTTTTTGATAATAATCATTCTATCAAGTGTGAGGGCTATCTCAACGTGGTTTTCATTCTCATTTCCCAGATGACTAGTGACATTGAACACCTTTTCATGAACCTGTTGGCCATCTGTATATATCCTTTGCAAAAATGTCTATAAAGTTCCTCTGCCCATTCTTTTAATCAGATTGTTTTCTTGCTATTGAGTTGTAGGAGTTCTATCTTTTATAAGTTTACTCTTCATAAGATATATGATTGACAAATATTTTCTCCCATTTAGTAGATTGACTTTTCATTTTGTTAATAGTTTGCTATGCAGAAGTTTTTGGTTGTTTTTTTTTTTTTAATGTAGTGCCATTTACTAATTTTTGCTTTTGTTTCTTGTGCTTTTGACGTCATATCCAAAGAAGCATTACCAAGACCAGTGTCAAGGAGCTATTCCCCTAAGTTTTTTTCTAGGAGTTCTATGGTTTCAGGTTTCAGGTTTCAGGTTTCAGTCTTTTATCCAATTTGGGTTAATTTTTGTGAGTGCTTTAAGATAAGTATCCTTTTTCATGCTTCTCCATGTGGTTTTCCAGTTTTCCCAATACCATATATTGAAAGGACTATCCTTTATCCATTAAGTATTCTTGACTTCCTTGTCAAATGTCGTTAACCAAATATGCTAGGGTTTATTTCTGAGCTTTCAATTATTTTCCATTGGTCTATGTGTGTTTTATGCTAGAACCATACTGATTTGATTTCTATGGCTTCATAGTATAGTTTGAAATCACAAAGTGTGATGCCTCCAGCTTTGTTCTTTCTTGGGATTGCTTTGGCTATACAGGGTCTTTTGTGGCTCTGTACAAATTTTAGGATTGTTTTATCTATTTCTGTGAAAAATGCCACTGCAATTTTAATAGGTATTATATTGACTGTATAAATAGCTCTGGGATGTATGGACATTTTAACAATATTAATTCGCCTAATTCATGAACACAGAATATATAAACACAACAAATTATTGTGTCTTCAATTTATTTCATCAACATGTTATAGTTTTTCAGGGTACATATCTTTCACTTCCTTGGTTAAATTGATTACTAAGTATTTTGGTGCTATTGTGAATGGGACTGTCTTCTTTATTTTTCAGATAGTTCATTATTGGTGTCTAGAAATGCAACTGATTTCTGTGATTTGTATCCTGCAACTTTACCGAAATAGTTGATTAGTTTTAACAGTTTTTTGGTGGAGTCTTTAGGATTTTCTGTATACAAGATGATATCATCTGCAAACAAATACAATTCTACTTCTTCCTTTCTAATTCATATACCTTTTTTTCTTGACTAATTGCTCTGAGTAGGATTTCCAGTGCTACATTAATAGGGGTAGTGAGTGTGAGCACCCTTGTCTTGTTCCTGATCTTAGAGGGAAAGCTTTCAATCTTTCACCATAAAGTGTGGTGTTAGTTGTGGGTTTGTCATATATGGTCTTTATTTTGTTAAGGGTTGTTTCTTCTTTACCTAACTTGTTGAGGGTTTTTATCATGAAATGATGCTATATTCTGTCAAATGCTTTTTGTATATCTATTGAAATGATCATTTGCTTTTTTTAATTTGAAGATTTTTTTGATCATATGCTTTTTATCTTGCATTCTATTAGTGTGGTGTTTATTGATTTTGCATATCTAGAACCATCCTATTTCACCATAATGTTGACATCACTCACATAATTTATTTTAAAAACATTTTTAGGGAACTCTGGGTGGCTCCATGGGTTAAGCATCTGCCTTCAGCTCAGATCATAATCCCAGGGTCCTGGGATCTAGCCCCTCATTGGGCTCCCTGCCAAGCAGGGGGCCTGCTTCTCCCTCTCCCTCTGCCTGCCGCTCCCCCTGCTTGTGCTCTCTCAATCTCTCTCCCTCTCTGTCAAATAAATAAATAAAATATTTTTTAAATTTTAATTCCTCTAAATGTTTCCATATATATTAAGCTGTTCCCTATTTTTGCTAATGGAGACAACTCTTTGATGAACAGCTTTGCATTTACAACTTTACTTGTTTCATTACTTCCTGAGTATAAATGTCTAGATGTGGTATTGCTAAGTCAATTTTCTAATTTTCATGATTCCTAACTCTTTGGAATCTTCTTGTTCATTTGACTTTCTGGAAAATGATTGAATGTATTCTTTCAATACAGTCACTCCTATCCCGTTGGTCAATAAATCCAAGTATTACCCAAGCTGTATAGTGCCAAAGAGTATTTAGCCAGGTGTGGACAGAGAAAGAACAAGCCAACTATCCTGAACCCTTTGGGATGTGTGCATGATGGTCTTCTCCCACAAGGAAAACAAAACAAAGACACGGCAAAAACTCAAAGAAAACTTTGGAAGACTAAAACTAGCTATTCTTTGGTTTCAGCATTTCTGATGATTATTATGTCATTTGCAAATGATGGTCCAGGTTATTCTGCTCAGATAACACATATTTCTCTTCTCCAAAGATGTTAGCCTTTTATGTCTTCCTTCTAAATGTTCTTTAAAATGTTGTCTCTGGAGAAAAGAAAAGAATTAAAAACAAGGAAGAATTTCTGGCAGAACAGTATGATCTGCTCCATTAACTGTGTTCTGTCTTTCCTCCAGTTTCTCCCCTAGTTAATAACTCTTCAGAAAAAAAAATTTTTTTTTACTGATAGAAATATTTTCCCTAATCTTTGTGTAGTTTGATTTGGAAACATTCCTAGACCAACATCCAAAGTAATTTAGGGCAAGTGAAAAAGGTGAAGCTGACCTTGACCAAAATTCAAGTAATCGCTCATGGTTGGTTCTGTCAGAGGAACTGGTGATCAGAAGGCAGGACTGAAGCAGCGATTAAGAGAAAAAGGCTTCAACATCCCTTTACTTCCCTGAGTAGTTGAGAGCTTGCTGGTTGGAAGAGTTGGGTTGGGGGGCGATCAAAGAGTGGAGTGGCCTCCTGTAAAGAACACCAAGCTAAGAGCCTAACAGTTTTGGGTTGTGGCCTTTTCCATAACTGATTTCATAACTGGTTCCATAATAGTTCCAACTGTTCCAGCTATCACCTTGGAACACATTTTCACATAGAAGCAGTATAGTGGTCAAAAACCCAGGCTTTTGACTCAAGCAAGGAAAATTAGAAGGCCTTGTCCCAAAACTCAAGGAGCCTGGATTCTGGATTTTTTAGTATCTAAACAAAAACATTAATTGTCAGAAAACTTCTGTTTATAGCAATCCTGCTGTCAGACAAGAGGAAGATTGACTCTGCCTCTGAATCATGTGTCTGCTGTTGACTGGGACTCTGGTCTTGTCTAAGTTACTTTACTTCTCTCATCTTGGGTGTCCTTATCTTAAAAACGAGGGTAATATGCCCAACTCTGCCCAACGAGGGTAATATGCCAACTCTGCCCAACAGAGTTGTCATGGGAATTAAATGTATAAAGCACTCAACAAAGTGCTTGACACAGAATGTTATAGCTATGGTTGTATTATTATGATTATCCCTTCTAAATCACAGTTGACTCATCCTGTGAGATAGGATGTTACCTGAGGTTTACTACAGTCTCCTCTATTTAATTCAAATATTTCACATTTAAAATACTGTGCAAGCACAAAATCTGCCCCTACACTTTCAATTTAATCAGAGCACTTTAGCTTTAAAAGTATACATGTTGTTCACTTGCAAACTATTCTCAGATAAATAAGATCATCATGGTTAAATGCCGGTCACCATAACTAACAACTGAGTTCTCAACTTCCATTTAACCCAATGAGGTACAGAACATACACAGTCAAACACAATGATCTCTTCTCCTATCCTCACACCTCTGAGCTTATTTCCTGCAACACTCTCTGTCCCCAGCCCTCCCCAGCTCAGTAGTCTCCTCGTTATTCCACTGAGAACACAATGCACAATCCCATCACAGAGCTGCTCCCTCTTCCTGGAATATCCTTCCCCTAGATGTTCACAGGTCCTGTTCCCTCACTTCATACAAGTCTCCCATGAGAAGAGCCTTCCGTGTCCACAATCCTCCCTCTTATCAGTTCCTATCCCTATATCCTCAGTATTTATTGTCCCATGTATTACATATATGTTTGTTCTTGTTCATGCCCTTCACTGTAAGTATGTTCCAAAAAGGGGAAGATTTTGTTCCTGTTCCTATCTGATTCCCCAGAGTCTAGAAGTATGCCTGGTGTATAGTAGGAACTCAGCAAACATTTGACAGTTGAATGAACGAATGAATGAAGGGAAGGAAGGAAAGAGGAGGGAAACAAAGAAATAAAGACTCATGAAGAGTGGATCAAAGATTAAAAGGGTAATCTGGAAAAAAAAAAAAGGGTAATCTGTTACTCCTTTCCTAAAAATCTGTATACCATCTATTAGGAGCCTTAATTACTTCAACTGACAAGCACGTTTTTTTTTTTTTCTTTTCTTTTTTTTCTAGTTTTAGTGAGAAGGAATAGTTTTAACTCAAGCATATGTTTGACTGGTTACAGCAAGAGTGGCAGGAAAGAGCGTTTTAGGCTGGGCTAGAATTTATTCAACCAACTTTGTGAAGATTTTCAACTCTAGAGGTCCTGCTATGAAGTAAAGAGGAGAAAACTGTGAGCTGTGAGTCTTGAGGCAGTGTGGAAGCCCATCTCCATGCTGCCTGAGGTCCTGCTGCCTTTTCCCCTTTAAAGGGGCTACTTGCTCCTCTTTGAACAGAATCCTGGAGGAGAAATGGATTTTGATGGGGATTAACCCATAACATAGAGATACAATCACTTTTTGTTTTATGCACAATAAAATTTTCTGATTTTTTTTCAAGTTTTAACTTAACAACCAGGAATTGAATTTATTTTGCTCTCATAGTCTAAGCAAGTGTCATAAATTTAATTCCAGATCCAAGGAAAACTTGTAAAGAGAATTATTTTCAGTTGTGCTCCCAAATAGAGAATCGACTTTATTATGTTCCTGCTGGCAAAAAGAGGGGTCAAAATCTGGCAGGAAGACACCTTTTCAAAGAATTCCTAATATCACAGCTTAGTCCTATGGTTCTTTCCTCTTTCTGCACTGTTCTGCTAATTACTTCAACAAATAAGAATTCTTGATGCTAAAACAAACAAAAAAGCAGTCATAAGGAAGAATGCTTATATTTATAGACATTCTCTTATATTCACCATTTTGCCAATGATAGATAAAATGGCTTATTTAAGCAACCCTTTACTGGATATCTGTATGTCCTGAGTTTGGGGCTAGATACCAGAATCAATGGATATATCTGAAGCAGCTTCAGCCCACAATAAGTTTTCAGCCTAGGAGGAAAAACAGAGAAGTTACGTGGTAGTAGGTGGTAAAGGCCAATAAGATTGGAAAGAGGTGGCATATCACATTTGGACATTTGGAGGCAGGGGCATTTGGACATCATTCATTTACTGAACATTTATTGAATGCTCATCTACAAGGCATTATTATAAACCAAATATTCTTAGTTCTTGTTACAAAAACCCTGAGTTCCACCTACATCATTTTCTGCATCCCATTTACAAAGCACAAAAGTTTCCTTATTCTTTTTTACATAATACTTTATAGATTCTGTTTACATACCAGATGCATACCAAAAAGTTATATGTACATTTTGAAAAGTTAAGTGAGTTTTTAAAGACTATTTTTTAAAAATGCTTGTATGATTATAATGGTAATGCACTGCAGTGTTTGGAAAATAAAGAAGGAATATATAATAATAATTTTACCACCCACACATGATCACTGTTAACAATTTATTGTATTATTAAAAAAAAACAATTTATTGTATTACATACACACACACACACAAATACACACAGGCACAGACATACACGCAGACAAACATACATTTTATACATAGTTGGGATCATACAGAGTATACAGTTTTGTATTGTGCATTTTTCACTGAAAATGAAACATGAAATATCCTAAAGGGGTACATACAACCTTTCTATGTGATCACACGTGCAATAATGATTCACTTCAAGGAATTTTTTTGTCAGTTGAAATAAAGTAGAATTCGCGCTAAGGAATTCACCTGTTATAAGTCTGAACTTTTCTCCTGTACTTTTTTTTTAATATCTATTTATTTATTTTAGAAAAAGAGAGCACACAAGCAGGGGAAGGATTAGAGGGAGAGCAGACTCCTCGCTGAGCACAACCGCCCCGCCCCCAACACAGCTCCATGTCATGACACTGAAACCACAACCTAAGAGAAAATCAAGCGACTGAGCCATGCAGGTGCCTCTGTCCTGTAGGTTTTATGACAGCAGAATAAAAATATACAAATAATATACAAATAAGTTGGCCCGAGAATTTCCTGTTTTCACCTGTAATGAAGAAACACTAAAATCTGAGACCTTTATTTTTTCTTCTGCCTTTTATAAAAGGATACCAAGAAAGTTGTATATTCCTGCCTTATTATGAGAATGACCATGGCATAAAAGTTTAAATGTCCTTATAACAAATATACTGGCAAAAAAATAGAAAATCAATTGTCTTGATAAAAATAAATGTCTAGCATGATATTTTAAAAATTCAGATGCCTCAACAATCAGGATGCCTGGTGGCTCAGCGGTTGAGCATCTGCCTTCTGCTCAGGGAGTGATCCGGGGTCCGGGGATAGAGTCCCAGACCGGGCTCCCTGCGAGGAGCCTGCTTCTCCCTTTGTCTATGTCTCTGCCTCTCTCTGTGTGTCTCTTATGAATAAATAAAATCTTTTTAAAAATTCAGAACAATCATTTTTAGAATGTTATATTTTTTCCTATTACAAAAGTAATACATGCTTCTTAGAGATAATTTGAAAAATGTAAATGTAGAAGGAAAGAAAACCAGCAGTAGTAATACCACCCCAGGTTATCTTTTCTAACATTTTGTTAAATATTCATTTTTTTCCATTCAAATGATTACAAAGTTATAATCATACACTCTGTCTCCTGATTTTTAGTTAACATCATAAAAGTTGTTATATCCTCCATATAATTTTAAAACATTGTTTAATAACATAATGTCCATCATATAAATGGGTCATAACCACTTGCCTTTTACTCAATATTATACATATTTACAGGGTTTTTAAGTGAAAGTGAATTGATTTGTGTGTGAAGCTTTTTCTGTATTTAAGCTATTTTCCCTAGGTCAGTGTTATGTGTGTGTGTGTGTGTGTGTGTGTTCTAAGATTTATTTATTTATTTATTTATTTATTTATTTATTTATTTATGAGAGAGAGAGAGAGAGAGAGACCAGGGAGTGGGGGGCGGAGGGGAGCAGCAAGAGAGAGACAAGCAGACTCCACACTCAGTGTGGAGCCGGACAAGAGGTTCCATCCTAGGACCTTGAGATCGTGACCTGAGCCAAAATTAAGAGTTAGATGCTCAACTGAGTGAGCCCCTAGTCGCCCCAAGGTGATAGTTTTTTTGATACATCAACCTGGCTAGCCTACGGTCCCGTTATTCAATCAAACGTTAATCTAGGTGTTGCTCTGAAGGCATTTTGTGGATGTGATTAAAGTCATAAACAATTGATTTTAAGTAAGGGAAGTTATCCTAGACACTCTGGGTAACTTCACTCAATCAATTGAAAGGTCTTCAAAGTAGAACTGAGGCTTTCCTTGGAGAAGAAATTCCTCCTAAGGACTATAGCTTCTGCTCATACAATGTCCAAAAGTTCCAGACTGTCATTCCTGATGGCTTGCCCGACAGGGAAAGACTTTGGACTTGCCTAGCCAAACTCCACAACCCACAAACCAATCCCTTGCAATTAGTATCCTCTATAGATATTCTACTGGTTCTGTTTCTCTGGTCGAACCCTGACAGATACATTTATGTTCTCAGAAGTATACATACTAGGTCAAAAGGTTCACCCAATAAAAAGTCCAAAATACTATTCTTGTTGCTTTCTTCTTATAACTTTATCCATGATTTTTAAGATATTTAGGTGATGTTCTTCTTGCCGACTAATCTCACATAGCCTAAAATTGAGCAAGTAGCTGGAATCATGCTTGACTGAAGACCTGTTTCATGACTAAGATAAGAAAAATTACATTCAGAACCAACCATACTGGGGGCATTTGTTCAGCTTGTGCGCTAAACAAAGTGTAACCAAGATGGCCCAAATCTTTCTCCAACAGTGCTGGCAGTATTTCAAGGTGTCTCATTAAGTGGGAAATATCAGAAAAGGAGAGAACATGACTCCTAACTCTGGGAAACGAACAAGGGGTGGTAGAAAGGGAGGTGGCCGGGGGGTGGGGGTGACTGGGTGACAGGCACTGAGGGGGGGCACTTGAGGGGATGAGCACTGGGTGTTTTTCTATATGTTGGCAAATCGAACACCAATAAAAAATAAATTTTTAAAAAAGTGTCTCATTATCCAGGCAATCCAAGGACTTCTGTGATACCAATCTTTCCATTGGACTGATTATTTTAAGTGGACTATTTCTGTTTATAATGTAATATCACACCTAAACAAAAAGACTTCACACACACGCCTATGTGTTCACACACACACACCTACCCAGACACATATTAACTTTTCTTTACTTTTGTTTTTCAGTGTAGTTCAGTAAAGTACCAACATTACCTTAGTTTCAGGTGTACAATATACTGATTCCACAAGTTTATACACTAAGCTCACCACAAGTATAGCTACCATCCGTCACCATACAACACTATCACAGTATCATTGCCTATATTCCTTATGCTGTGCCTTTCATTCCCATGACTTATTCATTCCATATTATATTTTTAATATTCCTTATTCATCTTGTCTTATATAGACCCCCACAATTTTTCAATTATTCTTTATGATCTCATTTCAGACTTCACCTACTTTTATATATGAAAAATGTCTTTAATGACTTTGGATTGATGAGAAAATAATAATTTCACACTGAGGAAGAGTATGTAAACTGGTTACTTATAAAGTCATGTGTGCTATTCTTTTTCTGGAAAGTTTAACAGGATACTAATAACACAGCAAGGTTTAATCAGTTTTTTGTTCTTCCATTGAGTATATATAATTGTTTATAAACTTAGATCAGATATGCTATTGTATATTCACCATTGCAGTACCTATAAACAACTACAGATTTGAAGAGAAGGTTTTTAAAAATCTATTAAAAATTGGCCTCAGATAAAAGAATTGGACTATTTATAGGGTTCCTTCTGTCTTCTAAAGTGAATGGTTCTGGGCATTTGAAATAATTATAAAATGAGGATCCTTCATCTACATAAAATAATGAGCAAGATTAGAAATAACCCGCCATGAGATAGTTTATAAATGTGATTCCTTTAGAATTGGAGCTTAGATGGCCAAGAGGTGGACACAGCTGAGAAAGTCAAGTGTCTTACCAAGTTGGAGATGCCTGTGGGGCACACACATAGTTAACACTATATGAATGACAATTATAAATTTAGGCCTGGACTTCAAAAGTGAAGTTAATAAAAATATATTACTTATAACGTCCACATGAAGTAAAGTGGTTGTATTTTAGTGTTCAAAATACACAATGTCATGATCTGCAAACATCAGTAAATGTGCTGAATGAATGAGTCCATCTTTTTTCCATTTGATAAGCAGTTTGATGCACTTAAAAAGTAAGAATCAATAGTGAAACCAGTCATACTGTACTTAGGTTATTATATATTTTATAAATATCCATTTTATTATGTTGAACAGATGGTCAAAATCAGTTTCAGGCAGTAACCAAGTAACTCTGTGTGATATAAACCTATAACTCACTTTCAGAATAGTTGTACATTTGGAATGGAAACATAGGGCACACATGACTAAATCCCATTCTCTGGTTAAGTAACTTTATACCATGCAAATAAGTGGACAATCTGTAAGTGAGACCTAGGATTTATGCAATTTTCCAAGTTCTAAAAATAAGTTATGTATTTTAATGGTCTTAATATTTTTAAAATCTCATGCTATTTCTATGATAAAAATAGATTCCAGATCACACCACAAGCATATATTATGTATATATATGAGAAGGATTAACTTAATTGAAGTAATTTCCCTGATGGCTCAGATCTACATATTTTTAGCTGAAAGGTTCATAAAGCATGAAATACTCACCAGCCTTAAAGAATAATTCATTAAGTGTATAGATTTTGCATAATTAATCATAATAATTGAATAAATGGGAAAAAATCAAGTAACATATGGTTAAGCACTCTGGCATCAGTATACTTATTTTCCAAATAAGTAAAATCTCATTTCTTTGTCAGGATCTATTTCTGATTGGGAAACTACTTCTTGCTCTCAAAAAAATATATATTTTATAGATATTTTTATTCAGTTTTTATTGCCCAAATATGCCACTTATTTTATACACATTATGTTAAATAGGACATTTTTCTATACAGTCTCCAAATCCACTGATTAAAACTTCAGAAGAAATTAAGAACACAAATATTTTTAAAATCTAAAAAATTAAAAGGCGCCTGGGTGGCTCAGTCAGTTAAGCATCCAACTCTTGATGTCAGCTCAGGTTGTGGTCTTGGGGTGGTGGGATCCAGCCCTATGTCAGGCTTCACACTGAGTCTGGTGCAGATCCTCTCTCTCCCTCTTCCTCTGCCCACCACCGCCCTCACACTCTCTCTCACTCTCTCTCTCTCTGTCTCTCTCTATAAAATAAATAAATCTTAAAAAAAACTTAAAACATTAAACGATATATTAAAGGTACTTATGACACTTCCATGCCAGCTAAAGTTTGAAAGTAATAGGACGCATTATAAGTTTTGCGTGATAGTTTTTTGGTTTTGAAAAATTCTCAGAAGTCCCTAAGAACTTTACTAAGTCTGATTCTTTATTCTCCAAGTGACAAGATGTTTGCTACAGATTTTGGCTTCAAAGCCTTCCTACGTTTAAGCTACCTTAAGATTTGTTTTCTATGCTGGCCCTGCTAATTACTCACTATTTAACTCACTGTTTGACTTTGAGATAGTCAAGCACCAGTTTTCTCATTTGTAAAACGGAAACATTAATACCTGCCTCAGAGGTGTCTGTGAGGATGTGAAGAAAGATCATAAAGTTCCTAGCACAGGACCTGGTCCATTGTTCACAGCTAATACTTGGTGGCAGTTGTGGTGGAGATAGAGGAGGACGTGGTGTTGGCTGTTGATTGCCTATACAAGAAAACAGAGAATGCTTCCTGGGCTTCACTAATTGGATGTGGGAGTGGGGCTTTAAGCACTAGTGTGCTGCAACTGGCTTGTTGGAGTGCCAATTGATAAATATTCATCATTTTTTTTAGTTTGGCAGTTGTGGAAGCATTTACACCATAGAAATTGGCAGGTGCTGTAAACCAGGGGTTCCTCCTACCCTATATACTACCCATCACCACTGGTTTTAAGCCTCATCTTATGAAGTTTATTTATTAAAGAAATTTGCCTAGGGACACCTGTGTGGCTCAGCAGTTGAGTGTTTGCCTTTGGTTCAGGTTGTGATCTCTGAGTCTGGGATTGAGTCCCACATTAGGCTCTTTGTAGGGAGCCTGCTTCTTCCTCTGCCTATGTTTCTGTCTCTCTCTCTGTCTCTCATAAATAAATAAATAAATAAATAAATAAATAAATAAATAAATAAATAAATAAAATATTTTTAAAAATAAAATAAAATAATTTGTCTAACTTCAGGTTGTTCCTATGGCTGAAGACTTCAATAAATCCATTATATACATGATTTAAGCTTAATGAATGGGTTACCCCAAGCGAAAATTAAAGGCAGACCTGCTATTCAGTACTCTGCTCTGCTGCTTCAACCTGCTTAATAATAAGCTGCATCTCATTTCTCAAGGCTTTTACTCACTATTTCAGTTTTCTATACCAAGTTGTCACTCAAAGAGGCAGTGGAAAGAGTTTTTTAAAAATCTACAACTAGGGATGCCCGGGTCGCTCAGTGGTTTAGCGCCGCCTTCAGCCCAGGGTGTGATCCTGGAGTCCCGGGATCCAGTCCTGTGTCCGGCTCCCTGCATGGAGCCTGCTTCTGCCTCTGCCTGTGTCTCTGCCTCTCCCTCTCTCTGTGTCTCTCATGAATGAATAAATAAAATCTTTTTTATAAATAAATAAATAGCTACAACTATTTTTTAAAAGCTTCTGTGTGTGTGTGTATACCTATATCTATACTTACACCCATAGACTATAGAAAGGAAAAAACCTGTGTACACCAACCAAACCAAGTGTGCACTTTCTTCCTCATCACACGGGAAGGTTGCATTTTCCAACATAAAAAGATCTGGATGGGCTCATGTGACTAGTTCTGGCCTAAGAAATATGAGTGGAAATAATCACATCTAAGTCTGGTCCTTAGCAAAAGTTCTCACATAATCTTTTCTTCTCTCTCTCAAGCACTCTTCCTCTCCTCCTCTTCTCCTTTCCCCATGTATGGAGCTGGGCATCCAAAATAGCAATATCAAATACCTAAGGCATCTCTGAGAAAAGAGTTGCCTCAACAGACTGCCTGACCTGCCCCAGACTATGACATAAGTGAAAACAAACCTACAGTGTGCCTTGCCACTGAGAGCTCAAGAGTGTCTTACTACAACAAAATCAACTCATAAATATTATCATCCTCCCCCTACATTTCTTTTTTTCCCCCCTAATTTCTATGACAAATCTTCAGAAAGAAGGGGTGGGCAGGAGGCCTGTATTCAGAGAAGCCTGGATTCGTGATATTTCCATTCTCCATACTGGGAGTTTTCTTTAAAGAATGTTCACAAGAGAGGATCCCTGGGTGGCTCAGCAGTTTAGCACCTGCCTTTGGCCCAGGGCATGATCCTGGAGTCCTGGGATCGAGTCCCATGTCGGGCTCCCTGCATGGAGCCTGCTTCTCCCTCTGCCTGGGTCTCTGCCTCTCTGTGTGTGTATGCCTCTGATGAATAAATAAATAAAATCTTTAAAAAAAAAAGAATGTTCACAAGAATAAATTTAATGCATAGTTTACTGTAGAAAAATCTAGAGGGAGAAATGGAATTATTTCAAAATCTTTTGAAATATACTGCTTTTGAAAGAGATGTGGAGCTAAGTCAGTTTTCTAAGAACTTGCAGTTTAGTGAGTCAAGTAGATTTTTTTGTTAATTGAACATTTTACATATTAAGCTAAAGTAATGTTTAGCTAAGTAAAATGTAAACTATAGGACTGTCTAAAGGGTTATATTTACACTTCATGGCACATCATGTTAAATCCTGGTAAAATGAATAGGTCAAGCATCTTTAATCTCACTTTGTATATTTTGTTAAAAAGATATTATGAACTCCTAAAGAAACTATTTAACTGAGAATCAAAAAAATTAAGTTTCCCTCACTGCTTTGCCACACACCTGCTGTTAAGATCTTGAGCAAGTCACTTATGCTCTCTGAATCTCAGTTCTTCATTTAAGAAACTGTGGAAGTTAAGAATAGATGATTCTGTATGACCAAGAGTATATTTAAATTCTGAAATATGATCACTAAGAATTATTGAATTGGGACTTGGAGACTCAGTGGGTTAAGTATCCAACTCTTGATTTCATCTCAAGATGAAATGATCTCAGGGTCCTCACACCCTGATAATGATAATGATCTCAGGGTCCTGAGATAGAGCCCGAATCCAGTTCTTGCCACTCACCAGCGAGTCTGCTTGTCTCTATCTCCCTGTGCCCCTCCCTTGGCTTATGCACACTTATATGTGCACTCATGCATGCTTACACTCACTCTCTCAAATAAAAAAATAAATATTTTTTAAAAAGAGTTATTGAATTTATAGACTTGCCTTTTAAAAATATATTGGTAGTAATAGTACCAAAGTACTATAGTACTAGATGCCAAAGTAATAGATGCAATAGTAATAGATGCCAAAGTCCTTGATCAGGCATATATCCAGTGCCTGAGAATTATACAGTTTCAAAATATGATCTCCTTGGTAACAATTTCTTTTACAATATGATTTCCAGAACTGTAATGTGTTGAACAACAGTCTTTGATGTCACCTAATATTAGTAAGAAAATAATGCAAAAATGTTTTATTTCTGGTTGTTCTATGAATGAGTGTAAAATATTTCCTTAAAATCACTTTTTTAGAAGAATTAATCATTGAGGTACACATCTTTAAAAGTATGCCTGCTTTTCAGGTGATCTGTAATTTCAATTTCATTATTCTAAAACTCTACTTAATGCTTGAGAGATAAGTCAGTAGGTAGTTCATGGATAGATCTGGAAATTAACCCTAATTCAACTAATTTTTGTTGAGCACCTTCTATAAGTCAAGCTGTTCTGGACATTGTATGAAAAGACAAAACCTTATGGGAAACATATTGCTCTGTCCTCAAGGACAGAGCAAAAAATATAAAATAACTATAACATAAGTCAGGTCATAAAACCTGGTGAAAGCATAAGCTAAATGTATAACTCAGAAAAGGGGAGTGTCGCAGCCAAACAATAGTAAGAAGGCTTAACAAAGGATTTGGTATGTGAATGCATCTTGACGATTAATAGAATTCTGGTAGATGGAAATGAAGAAAATATTCCTAGTAAATGGAAGAGAAGGAGAAAATGTACAAAGGTGAGAAAATGTAGTATAATCTTAGAAAAAGCACACTGGTAGGTTCAACTAAGTGTAGAGAGTAGAATAAGAACTCATGAGAGATTACATTGGACAGGTAACATATGGAGGGCTCTAAATACCAGGCTGAATATATGTATTCAATGTGAAATATGTGGGTGGATCACTAAAGATTCTGGTTACGGAATAACAAGCAGGCTGAGGGTGAGGTGAATTCATGATACTATCAGTAGTTTAGGGAGAAGACCAAGTTTTGGGGCCATCAAATATCAATGGAACCAATTAGACATGGACCATAGGATTGCTGGTGTCCTTAGACTCATGTTTCTTACACTTTTTCAAGGTCCCAAATGCTTTCAAAGGATTCTGTGGGAGAAGCTGCCCTGTTGGTCCCATGCTATTCCTCTAAATGCCTCATTTTCTATGGTAGTTATCAAAACTAGGCATTGCCCACCATATTATCAAGATTAAAGGGGAAAGAAACCAGTCCCAAACACACCTCATTTCCAAAGTAGATATAGTACTCCTCCCCACCTCCTGTGAATAAATAAAAACTTACAAGATTAAATTGTATACTGTATGCCCAAGAATCCTGCAGTGCTTTCATTTGCAAAACAAAAGATCATATTGCGCTAAGAAAAGCTGTCTACAATTTGTTTCTCAACCTTCTTTTAAATCTATTGCCCCTTTCTGATAAACCTAAAAATACTAGATTACTTGAAATTTCAATGTAAAGTAATGATGAAGAACATATCAATGTAGTTCTTCACCATCTTTCCTTCTTCCTGGCTGCCATAGCCATGAAGGTGGAGCTGTGCAGTTTCAGTGAGTACAAGATCGACCCTAGACATGGGAAACCCAATGCCAAGACCGACAGGAAAGTTTTCCAATTTCTTAATGCAAAATGCCAGTTATCATTCCTTTTGCAGAGGAATCCTCAACAGATAAACTGGACTATCCTCTACAGAAGAAAGCACAAAAAGGGACAGTCCGAAGAAATTCAAAAGACAAGAACCTGGTACACAGTCAAATTCCAAAAGACAATCACTGGTGCCATCTCTTGCTGATAGAATGGCTAAGAGGAATCAGAAGGCTGAAGTTAGAAAGGCTCAACAAGAACCATCAGGATTGCCAAGGAACCCAAAGAGGCTAAGCAAACATCAAAAAAGACAGCAATGGCTGCTTCAGAGTTTCCCTTGAAGGCTAAGCAAAAGACTGTGAAGCCTGTAAAGGTTTCTGCACACTGGGTTGGTGGAAAATGCAAAGTTGGTGGATCAGATGTTTAAATAAACATCTAAGTATAAAAAATGAATACATAAAGTAGAACTGATAAACAAATTCAGTAAATTCATAGGAAACAAAATCAGCATAGAGAAATTTCTTGTATTTCTATACGCCAAAAATGAAGTAGCAGAAATAATTTTTTTTAAAATCCCGTTTAAAACTACACCAAAGGGCAGCCTGGGTGGCTCAGTGGTTTAGCGCCACCTTCAGCCCTGGGTGGGATCCTGGGGTCCCTAGATGGAGTCCCACATCCAGCTCCCTGCATGGAGCCTGCTGCTCCCTCTGTCTATGTCTCTGCCTCTCGTGCTCTCTCTCTCTCTCTCTCTCTGTCATGAATAAATAAATAAAAATTTTAAAATTAAAATAAATAAATAAATAAATAAATAAATAAATAAATAAATAAAACTACACCAAAAATAATAAGATACTTGGGAATAAACCTAACCAAAGAGACAAAAGACCAATACCCTGAAAATTATAAAACACAGATGAAAGAAACTGACGATGACACAAAGAAATGGGAAGACATTCCATGCTCATGGGTTAGAAGACAAATATTCTTAAAATGTTTATAATACCCAAAGCAATCTAGATGTTCAATACCATCCCTATCAAAAATACCAACAGCATTTTTCATAGAGCTAGAACAAACAATCCTAAAATTTCTATGGAACCACAAAAGACTCTGAATAGCCAAAGCAATCTTGAAAAAGAAAAGCAAAGCTGAAGACATCACAATTCTGGACTTCAAGTTATATGATAAAACTGTAGTAATTAAAATAGTATGGTATTGGCACAAAAATAGACACCTATATCAATAGAACAGAATAGAAAATCCAGAAATAAATCCACAATGATATGGTCAACTAATCTTCAACAAAGCAGGAAAGAATATCCAATGGGAAAATGATAGTCTTTTCAACAAATGGTGTTGAGAAAACTTGACAACAACATGCAGAAGAATGGAACTGGACTACTTTCTTACACCATAAACAAAAATAAATTCAAAATGGATGAAAGATCTAAATGTGAGATCTGAAACCTTAAAAATCTTAGAAGGGCACACAGACAGTAATTTCTCTGACATCGCCCATAGCAATTTTTTTCTAGATAGGTCCCCTGAAGAAAGGGAAGCAAAAGCAATAGTTCACTTTTGCTTTTAGTTCACTATTGGTATTACATCACAGTAAAAATCTACACAGCAAAGGAAACCATCAACAAAACTAAAAGACAACCTTTGGAATAGGAGAAGATACTTGCAAATGACATATCTGATAAAGTGTTAAAATCCAAAATATATAAAGAACTTAAAAATTCAACACCCAAAAACCAAATAATTCGCTAAAAAATGAGCAAAAGCTATGAATATATATTTCATCAAAGAAGATATACAGATGGCCAACAGACACATAAAAAGATGCTCAACATCACTCACCATCAGGTAAATGCAAATCAAAACTACAATGAGATACCACCTCACACCTGTCAGAATGGTTAAAATTAACAAGATAGGAAACAACAAATATTGGCGAGGTTGTGGAGAAAAGGAAACCCTCTAGCACTGTTGGTGAGAACGCAAGCTGGTACAGCCACTCTGGGAAAGAGTGTGGAGGTTCTTAAAAATAGAACCCTATGACCCAGCATCACACTATTGGGTATTTACCCAAAGAATACAAAAATACTATTTCAAAGGGATACATGTATCCCTATGTTTATAGCAGCATTACCTACAAAAGCCAAATTATAGAAGCCCCCCAGTGTCCATTGGTTGATGAATGGATAAAGAAGACATGGAACATACATACCTTGTAATGTTATTCAGCCATAAAAAGGATGAAATCTTGCCATTTGCAATGATGTGGATGAAGCTAGAGAATATAATGCTAAGTGAAATACATCAGTCAGAGAAAGACAAATACCATATGATATCACTCATATGTAGAATTTAAGAAATGGAACAAATGACTGAAGGGGGACAAAGAGAGAGAGAAACCAAGAAACAGACTCAACTATAGAGAACAAACTGATGGTTAACAGAGGGGAGATGGGTGGAGGGATGGGTGAAATAGGTGATGGGGATTAAGAAGTGCACTTGTCTTGATGAGCACTGGGTGATTAAAACAAGTTAAAAATAAAAGAACACATCAAAGTAATTATACAATTAAGTATGATTTTTTAAAACTGAACATGCTCTTTTGGATTCTTATGTCACCACCAGCTACTTCCCAGAATACATCTCACACCCCTCCCACACCAGGCACTTCTACAATATTTGAACAAAAACACTGATCCTAAAACAGAGCCCTTCATTATAAAAACAGTGAATGCTTTACTCTCTCATACATAAATCCTCTCATACATAAATTTACCCAGGAGGGTAAATTTATTAAACTTCCTAATTATCTACATAAAGAGAGTAACTTAATGCAGAAAGAAAAAAGTAACAATGAATAATCCAAAAAGCATATTTCTTTCTTTGCAATGTTAACTAAATTACTTTTCCAATTATGTTTAAATTAATCTATTATTGCATTTCCTAATCTCACACCAATTTATAATATAGGAGACAGACCAGAAATGGTGCTTATTAGAAGAAATCAGTGGTAGTTCCAAAGCATGTTGAAATAATCCATAAAACAGATAACCCACACAGAGAAATTTGAAAACCAAGATATTATAAGATTAGTGACTTACAAGATGGAAATATTCCTTCATCATTTTTTTCTCATCTTTTAGGTTGGTAGTGTTACAAGACAATTGAAACTTCCATTTTTCTACAATTCTATAAGTCTCTATACTTTTCCCTTATTTGACATAATTTTCCTTTGCTCTTCATCTTTCCCTTGCTCTTCAGCCTTCTGACCTACCTAGAAACTATCAATCAATTAGATTGTCATTTCTTAGGAAAGTAGTGAAGCAAAAAGGGAGGGAAGAAGTCATAAAATGAGTTGTCATCCCTATTTTTTACAGATAAAAACACTGAGCTGATAAATATCAAAATCAGAATTCAAACCCCAAAGTAACAACTTTTTGCAGTAATAAACAGTACTTTATACCTTTCTTAATATTTATTTATTGTAGAGAGGGTGTATTTCTGCAAACAGGATTGGGTAGAGGGAGAGGGAGAGAATCTGAAGCAGACTCTGCACAGAGCATGTGGAGCCCAATGATGCAACACATGATCTCAGGACCCTGAGATCATGACCTGAGCCAAAACCAAGAGTCAGATGCTTAACTGACTGTACAACCCAGGTGCCCCAGCACTTTTTACTTTTAAAAGGACTTTCTACATATTATTTCAATGTATTTAACTTTCTTTGACCCTTCTTTGATCTGAAAAATGAATTTCTAAAGGCAAGAGTGAAACTTGTTAAGATTCGTATTTATCATTTGTCTCCCTCTCTGATTTCATTTGAGCTGGAGGGGAGGTTGGTGGGGGAATGAGGTAATTGGGTGATAGGCATTAAGGAGGGCACTTGATATGATGAGCACTAGGTGTTATATGCAACTGATGAATCACTAAACTCTACCTCTGAAACTAAAAAAAAAAAAAATTCATGTTTATGATACTTGAATTTTAAAAATTTTCACATATAAATATAAAAATTATGGATAATAGTGTAGTGCTGTGAAAATTTTGTTTCCTTGGATTTTTGTTAAGCCATATAGTTTTATAAAGTTACCTGTATATAAAATTTAGTATGACTTTACATATTGTGGTCTAAAATCAAGAAAATAAATATTTAGCCATATGACCAGTCCAAAAGAAATTAAGGCTAAAAGAAATCACTGCTTTTTAAAGTTATCTCATAGCAAAAGTTTTTGAGGATTTGTACTTAGTCTCAAAATATTGATCAAATTTGGTGTGGCATACACACACTATTTTGAGAATTATAATACCCAGCACAATACTTGTGAATATAGAATGTGCCAAATAGTTGTACTCATAAATGAACAAGTTAATGGCATAAGGTGTCAAAGAATAGAAAAGTATAATAATAAAGATTTAGAATGGAAATAAAAGTGGAGCAACTTCAGTGATACTTTATAATAAAATGGCAATTTAGGAATGCATACATTCACTTAACTCATTAATGTTACTTCTATGCCATAATTTATTTTTATATTTTCAAAGTCCATGTGCATTTTAAATAAAGGTAAATCTAATGTTATGTTAAATTTGTTTTTCTATGCTAGAAAATCTGAAAACTTGATATTTTGTATTATTTGTTGATAGATTTCAACAGAGATTGTCACATTAAAAGTTATTTAAGGATTTGTTTCCATTATAACCTCAGTATATATCGGGTATCCTTGTGCCCTGTTGCCCACCTATCTATTTTTTATTTTTACATTTGTTTGTTTAGTATTCAGTGATACACTGACTTTTTTGTAAACCCCTAGATTTGCTAATTTTATATACATCTAAACTATGTTAAAACACAAATCTGTTAACCAACATTTTTACATTTTCTAACATATATTATTCTTAAATTGCCCTGATAGTAATTACTATGAATTTTCCCTATGCTGAATATTTTAGAATATGAAATTTTTCATGTTTTATTTCTCAACCATATGAACAAATTGCATTGAAAGTATAAAACTAAAGTATACAAATGTCTTTGAACAGAGCAATGAATGCCCTCTAGTGTTTCTTGTTAGAATATCAGTTTTGATAAGATAAATTGAATATGTAAATGTTATTTTCATAACTACTTAAAAAGCAAACTCATAAACAATTTAATCTGAATGTGTATAATGCTTTAAATTTCATAAAAAATGGAGTAGCAAGACATTTAGTTAAATGTTGTCTTGAGTAGATAATAGATATTATTATAATGTATACACAAGAGTGATAGAAATCAGAGCTATTCAGATTTTTTTCAGATATGGGGCAGCTGACACACCTGAGACACATACCCCGACTTTCTTGTAATGTCTTTCTAACTAACTCCAAACTAAAGTCATTAGGAATCATTCTTAAAACAGCAATATACATGTAATTAGTCCCCAAATCCATACCTCCCGTAAAAGGTCAGAATACCTACATGACTTCTTTAGCATATAATTTCATTAGAAATTGGGGTGCCTGAGTGGCTCAGTCAGTTAAGTATCTGTCTTTGGCTAGGGTCATGACCCTGGGGTCCTGGGATTGAGCCCCATGTTGGGCTCCCTGCTTAGTGGGGAGCCTGCCTCTCCCTCTTCCTCTGCTCGTTCTCTCTCTCTCTCTCACTCTATCTGTCTCTGTTTCAAATAAATAAATAAAATATTTTTTTAAAAGATAATCCCATTAAAATACAATGAAATAGGGGTTCCTGGCTGGCTCAGTCACTAGAGATGTGAACTCTTGATCTCTCAGTTGTGAGTTTGAGCCCCATGTTGAATGTAGATATTACTTAAAAAATAAAATATTTTTTAAAAAGAAATACAATTAAGCAATAATATAACTTTAGTGTGGTGCTTTAGTTTATCAAATATTTCTGTGAGAATTATTTCAAGTCTAATGACTGTGTGAGTTAAAGATTTGTACCACCATCTTAAAGATAAGGAAACAGAGGTCAAAAGAAGGTAAGTGGCTCACCCAAGGTCTTAAGAGTCATCATGTAGCAAAGCCAACTCGAATGCAGATACTCTATCTCTCAGGCTATGGTTCTTTCCATTAAACCACACTACAAAGTAGCGTGAAGTTTTATTTTCCTAGAGTTGTATTACCTTTTAGTGATATTATCACTATACTTACTATCAGTAATACTTATTATCAGAGAGTCGAAAGTAAACCAAGAACATAGCCATGACACAAGACCCCTGGGCAGTTTCCAGGAGTTGTAAGTTACTGGTGCTCAAGTGCCTTTCTGTCAAGAACTGCAAAGTGTTTTTCACTCTGTAACATTGATTATTCCCTAGAATATTTCAGTAGTGTATGCCCCATTTCAATGATAAAGTCAAATACATCTGAATCTGCTTTTGAATCATTGCCAGCACTTAATATTGAAATGCAATACTGAATATAATTGATCATGTGGGTACAAAAATGATGTTCAAGTCCTTCCCTCTGTACATTTAAAAAAAAATCCTTGAAGGCATTTTTCTAGAGGAAGTATTGGATTTGTCTGGATTCATACTCATTCTTGCCCAAATGCCCTTTTGACTGATACAAACAATAAGATTGTTGGCTAACTTAGAAATCCATCATGTGGCCATGGAGCTTCAAAGCCTAGCCGGCTCAAAAGACACATGCCCTTTTCCACACATACACTAGTTAGCCAAGCAAGGAGAGACTCAGACCTGAGTTTAAGATGTCAAAATCTAATTTAATACATAAGAACCAAAATTTAGGCAATCCAGACACTAGAATATTCCATAATAAATATTATTAATATTAGAAGTAATATTAGATATTAGTAGACATGTCTCCACTTCCACATTTTCCATAAAACTTCCAGGAGTGGTATCATAGTAGCTAGGATCTCTAAGAAGCAAGTACCAAGACAGGATTTAACATGAAAGTATTGACATTGATGAAAGTAACTGAAGATACTACAAACAAGTGGAATGATATATTATGGATTCAAAAAATTAATATTGTTTAAATGACCATACTACCCAAAGAAATATACAGATTCAATGCAATCCCTATCAAATACCAATAGCATTTTTCACAGAACAAAAACAAATAATCCTAAAATTTGTATAGAAGTACAAAAGACCTCAAATAGCCAAAGCAATATTGAGAAAGAAGAAAGCTGGAGGTATCACAACCCCAGATTTCAAGCTATACCACAAAGCTGTAATAACAATCAAAAGAGTATGATACTGGCACAAATGCAGACACATAGATCAATAGAACAGTCTAGAAATAAACCCACAGGTATATGGTCAATTAATCCACAATAAAGGAGACAGGACTTGGTAAACAATTGGGAAAGACAGTCTCTTCAATAAACGGTGCCGGGAAAATAGACAACTACAGCAAAACAATGAAACTAGACTGTTTTCTTATACCATACACACACACACACACACACACACACACACACCTCAAAATGGGTCAAAGGCTTAAATGTGATATGTGAAACCACAAAATCCTAAAAGAAAACATAGGCAGTAATTTCTTAGACATCGACCTTAAACAATATATTCTAGATATGTCTCCATAGGCAATAGAAACAAAAGCAAAAATAAACTATTGGGACTACACCAAAATAAAAAGCTTCTGCACAGCAAAAGAAACCGTCAACAAAACCAAAAGACAACCTACTAAATGGGAAAAGATATTTGCAAATCATATATCCAATAAGGGGTTAACATCTAAAATATATACAGAATTTACATAATTCAACACCAAAAAAACCCCAAATAATCTGATTTAAAAATGGGCAGAGACCTGAATAGACATTTTTTAAAATATTTATTTATTTATTTATTTATTTATTTATTTGAGAGAGAGAGAGCAAAAGAGAGAGCACGAGCAGTGGGGAGAAGGAGAAACAGACTCCTCACTGAGCTGAGAGCCTGACGAGGATCTTGATCCCAGGATACTGGGCTCATGACCTGAGCTGAAGGCAGATGCTTAACCATATGAGCCATCCAGGTGCCCCCTGAATAGACATTTGTCCAAAGCAGACATACAGATGGCCAATAGACACATGAAAAGATGCTCAACATCACTTGGCATCAGGGAAATGCAAATCAAAACCACAGTGAGACACCACTTCACATCTGTCAGAATGGCTAAAATCAACAACATGAGAAACAACAGGAGTTGGCCAGGATGTAGAGAAAAGGGAACGCTCTTTCTCTATTGGTAGAAATGTAAATTGGTGCAACCATTATAGAAACAGTATGACAGTTCCTCCCCAAATTAAAGAGGGGTACCTGGGTGGCTTAGCTTATTAAACGTCCAACTCTTAGTTTCAGCTCAGGTCATGATCTCTGGGTCATGAGATCAAGCCCCATGTTGATCTAGCCCCACCACTCAGCATGAAGTTTGCTTGAGATTCTCTCTCCCTCTCCCTCCCTCTCTATCCCTCCCTGGTTGTTCTCTCTCTCTCTCTCTCTCTCTCTCTCTCCTCTCTCTCTCTCTCTCTCTCTCTCATAAATAATTTATTATTTTTAAAAATTAAAGATAGAAATAGTATATGATCCAGTAATTCCATTACTGGATTTTTACCCAAAGGAAACAGAAACACTAATTTGGGAAGATATATGCCCTCCTATGTTTATTACAGCACTATCTATTTGGAAGCAACCAAAGTATCTTTCAATAGATGAACAAAGAAGATGCGCTACACACACACACACACACACACACACACACAAAACACACACAGGAATATGACTCAGCCACAAAAAAGAATAATACATTGCCATTTGCAAAAACAACACAGATGGCCCTAGAGGGTATTATGCTAAGTGAAATAAGACAAAAAAAGACAAATACTATATGAGTTCAAGTATATGTGGAATATAAAAGACAAAACAAATGAACAAACAAAAAACCAGACTCTTAAATACAGAGAACTGGTGGTTGCTAGTTGGGAGGTGGGTAGAAGGATTGGTGAAATAGATAAAAGGGATTAAGAGGTGCAAACTTCCAGTTATAAGATAGATAAGTTACAGAGATAAATATAGTAGAGGAAACATAGTCTATAATATTGTGATAGCATTGTATGGTGACAGATGGTGACTGACTATACTTACTATGTTGAATGCTGACTCATCATAGAATTGTCTGACCAATATGTTGCATACCTGAAACTAATATAACGTATGTCAATTATACTTCAACAATAATTTTTTTGAAGTAGAGCTCATAGAAGCAGACAGTAGAAGAGTGGTTATCAGGGTCTGAAGGAATAGGGAGACATTGGTCAAACGGTAAAAAGTCGTCGTTGTGTAAGATGAATAAGCCAGAGATCTAAGATATGGGCAGATGATTATACTTAATTATACTGCATTGATCACTGGAAATATGCTAAGAGAGTAGATTTCAGCAGCACTCATCATACACACACACAAATGGAGGAGGAAGTGACATATTAATTAGCTTGAGAATCTGGTATTCATGTCACCATGCATATATGTATCAAATCATCATGTTGTACCCCTTAAGTTATATGCAATCTTTATTTAAAATGCATAAATGAAAAGTACAAGGATTTTATTAGAAGGAAATGCCTGTGTACAAGGAAATAAGGAGGGAACTGGGGAAAGCTGGGAGAGCTCTCAGACTGTATGCAAGCCTAATCTGCAAGAATAAGATTGAGAGATGGTTGAATGGACACATCTGAGACGTCCTGGAAACAAGGTGGGCCAACAAAGGAGTCACACCTGTGTTCCCGGATGAGGTGGGCCTCAGTATTACTGTATTCAGTCCTTGGCTGGAGCAGCCAATAGGAAGTATGGCCTAGGACAAACCAAGGGGTGGATGGATCTCAAAGCACAGCAGCTGGAGCCCTCCATCCATGAGGAGCTTTGCTACTGTTCCACCACAGGTACTGTGAAGGACATGCACGGAAGAGAAACTTTTCTAAAACTCTTTAACACTTTAGAGGGAAGGGGTACTTGGGTGGCTCAGTGGTTGAGCATCTGCCTTTGGCTCTGGGTGTGAACTCGGGATCTGGGATCAAGTCCCACATGGGGCTCCCCACAGGGAGCCTGGTTCTCCCTCTCCGTGTGTCTTTGCCTCTTTTTGTGTTTCTCATGAATAAATAAATAAAATCTTTAAAAAATAAAAAATAAAACATTAGAGGGAAGGCCCATTTTTATCAGAAATGCATTAGGGTTTTTTTTTCCACAAAAAAAGTTAATTCTGCATAATTTGGAAACAATATTTAGCACTCCTATAAATAGAATAGGATACTGAGAAAAGCATTATGAATTACAATTTATAGAAAATGAAAATTTCTAAATCATCAAATAAAAATTGTTCAGTAGTTTTCTTCGACACCAGGTGGAGCTCTTTTGCTTTTTAAAATAAGGGAAGAGACCTTTTTTTTTTTTTTTTTTCTTAATTTGATACAGATTTAGGCTGATTATGCATAGCTCTTAAGTCATCTTGTAAAAATCATTTGAGTGCTTTCACGCCAATATTTGTCACCATTTAAAATTAGATAATTTTTACAAATAGCACAGACTAGCTGTAAGTGCAGTGTTAATAAAACGAGATCACTAAGGCTAAAAATACTGTTAACTCTCTAAAATAAAGTTGTAATTAATACCGCTTCAAACGTCTACATTCTTCTAAAGGAACAAGTTAAGAATCTAATTTAAAACTCATAGTCAATCCTTAAACAAATCAACAACTATGGAAAAAGTTCTCCCCAATCTCCAATTTGCTGCATAATCATCTCTCTTTTCTGTAAAATACCTTCTCTATAGGAGTGATACTGGGTAGGTTTTAGATTATAAAGTGTAATATTTTCAAAATTTTTCTATGCCAATTCTCAGTTGAAGCTAAAGGATTAAATTAGCAATGTTTATAATGTAGACATGCTTTTTCACAAGTCACTTGTCTTAGCTGGGAGGCATTACTTTCTCTGTATCTATGCCTCAGATTTCTTTTCATTCTCATTGCAGGGCGACAGATACAGATACAAATAAATAATTTTTGCAATCAAAAAACTATTTTTTAATGGTAGGCTTGATATACTTTTAAAAGAACCTATTTACTGCAGCAATTTGTTTTATCTATTTATTCTCTCATCCATGCGAGAAATACTTACAGGGAGCTTGTTATATGCTGAAGAGTTAGGAATGAAGAAGATAAACAATGCCTGCTGCTTGGAGCTTGAGAGTTCAGAAGACATACAGTGAAGCCAACAGTTACAACACAAGCTATTGTAATTAAGGAAATACAGGGTACTGTGGAAGCCAGAACAAGGGAACCTAATGACTGACCTGATCTAGGAGACAGAGAATACTTTCCCAAATAAGTGAAATTTAAGCTGAGTCTCCTCTATAAAAGGAAAAACAAAAGGCCTTAAGGTTACTTAAGGTAAAGAAATAGCTTTTACATTTGAGTAGGTCAAATGTTAAAAAGTAAAAGCACGTCAGCATAGCATAAAACACAAAGTTCTTGGAGAAGGGAGGAAAATAAAAGATTTGGAAAGATTTCTGAGAATCAGATTGTGAGATCTTTTAAACGAATTAACAGCTTGGAATTTTATACAAGAACAATTGAAAGTATAAATCAAGGTGCTAAGTTAAAACTTGAAAGGACATGATTACCAAACTAAGAAATGTTGTGTCTAAAGGAGCAATATGTTGGATGAATCATTAATATCCCTACCAGAATAAAGATAAATGTGATAATTTTAGCTTTTCTTATCCATTAGAGCAATAACATTGAAATACAGATTCAATTCATGTATGATTGTTGATTTCAATGACTTTTTATCAAAAGTTGGGACACTGGGTGGCTCAGCGGCTGAATGTCTGCCTTTGGCCTAGGGCATGATCCCGGCAGTCCTGGGATCGAGTCCCACATCAGGGTCTCTGCATTGAGTCTGCTTCTCTCTGCCTATGTCTCTGCCTCTGTCTCTGTGTCTCTCATGAATAAATAATTTTTTTTAATAAAAAAAAAAACTCTTGAAAAGTTATATTGCTTTTCAGGATCTCTTTTTTTTTCTTGTTATATCTATTTTCAAACTATACTAGCTAAATTCACTATAAAGAAGTACTATTTGGGGGTGCCTGTGGCTCATTTGGTTGTGTCCAGCTCTTGATTTTGGCTCAAGTCATGATCTCTGAGTTGGGGCAGTGAGCCCAGTGTAGGGCTCCAAGCTTAGCGCGGAGTCTACTTGACCCTCTCCCTCTGCTCTTCTCAATCATGTGCACTCTTGCTCTCTCATAAATAAATAAATAAATAAATAAATAAATAAATAAAATCTTTTTTGAAAAAGTGATATTTTAATGTTGCAGTTTTAGAAAAAGACAGTCACTGGGGTGCCTGTGTAGCTCAGTCAGTTAAGCAACTGGCTATTGATTTTAGCTCAGGTCATGATCTCAGGGTCTTAGAATTGAGCCCTGAGTCGGCTCCTTGCTCAGCAGGGAGTCTGCTTGAGATTCTTTCTCTCTCCCTCTCTCCCTCCTTCCAGCTTGCAGGCACTTTTTTTCTCTCTCTCTAAAATAAATAAATAAATCTTTAAGAAAAGAAAAGTAAAAGATAGTCACTAATTTACACAATACATTTCTGGTAAGAAAATTTCAAATGGAGCATATTTGAATTGAGCTCCACGACTGGATGATCTGATATTTTGCTAAGCAGGCCTATCTCTACCAACAGATCTGCACTCTGCAGTTTGTTGGCTATTTCCATGTGTTTCAAAGCTATCTTATGTTTTATTTTGCCCTGAAGATGTTTTCAATTGCTGTAACTTTAATTTTAAGTGCAAAATAATCATGAGCCTTCTTAAGGTAAAACTGATAAAGATCATGTGAAAAGAAGAATGAACCTTTCAGGAATGACTTTTTTGCACCCTCTTCTATCACCCACTATCAAATCATTTCTTTCTCCTTTTGAGAACACAAGAAATTGTCATCATGTAATATTTTATGCACAATTTGAATTTATTTACTTTCAATTTGTTATGTATTACTTATACTTACATGATTTAATTGATATATACTTTTTCAGTCTATGAAAAGTGGTTTGGTTATCTTTGGTAAAGATGGAATACATTGTAATTTTCTCATTAAAATTCACAGATATTTTTAAACTTAGGGTATGTTTTATGCTATTGATTTCAGGAATGAAATAATATCACCAATCAAGGAATAGGTATTTCTCAAAGGACAGAGTTGAAACAAAATGCTTAAGACATGTCAATAAATGTAACTAGGCTTCCACAAAATGAGAAATTATAACAAGGAAATAATCATTAAAATAGGATAATTTTAAAGTCATAAGAGATTACTTTGTAAATGAATGTGAACTAAATGAACTGAATAATTTCCTAGGAAAATGCAATTTATCCAATTGATCCTGATAAAGACAGAAAGTTTTAAAAAGTCATATAGAAAAAAAATTGTAAAAGTTATTAAGGAACCACCCCACATGAAAACACCAAGTGCAGATGATTTCATAGGCAAATTCTCCTGAAAGCATCAAAGATCAGATAATTCCAATGGCATATATATTATTCTAGTACATAAGGAAATAAACAAATCTTCCCAATTCTTTTGCAAAGCAAGTATAGCATTGATATGTACACATGATAAACAAGACAACAATATTGCAGACCAATATTACTTAGGAATTTTAATGCAAAAATCCTTAATAAAATACTAGCAAACAGAATCCAAAACATCAAAGAAATAATACTTGTGCTCATATGAGATTTACTCTAGTAATATAAAGATAATTCAATATTAAGAAGCCCATTGTTATAATTTATTATAGTAATATAAGTAAGGGCAAAAGTGATGATTATCTTCATTAATGCTAAAAAGCCTGACAAAATTTTATACCCATTCCTAATATGGCCTGTTGTGGACTGAACTGTGTCTCCCCTCAAATTCATATGTTGAAGCCTGAACCCCTAGGAGTGTATGTGGAAACAGGGCTTTTGAGCTCTGGATGTTGCATACAACTGCTGAATCACTGAACTCCACCTCTGAAACTAATAATACACTCTATGTTAATTGAGTTTAAATAAAATAAAGTGATCTGAAGCCCAGACACAACAAAAGAAAATGTTAACTAAATGTGACAGCATTCAGAAAAGAAAAGGCTTTTTTATGAAAAATAAACCACCATAAACAAAGTCAAAGGATAAAAGATGGACTAGGAGAAAATATTTGAACAGGTAGGATATATAAAGGGCCGATCTCTCCAATATGTAAAGAATTCATGAAAAATAAGGGGAACCTTATGACCACGGCCAAAATGGAGCAGCAGAGACTAGATTACTCTCACATATGAAACAGCTGGAAAACCCAGACAAAACATAAGAAAGAATGGTTTTCAGACACTGGACCACAAGCAGCACAAGGCATGATCCCTGTGAGAAGCAAAACAAATGAAGTCATGCCTCAGATGGCCCCAGCTTACTGCCTGCAGAGAGTTTCCAGGCCACAACAAAAGGAGAGGGAGGCCAAACAAAGGCCAGCTACTCCATGGAGCTGAGGAGACAGAGTTAGATTTGGGGAGGTGAGGGTGGGGAGGAGTACCAGAGAGGAGAAAGATGCTGGGAGAGGAGAGGGCTGTGTAGCCGGAGGACTCCTCTACAGAGGGATCTAAAGAGGATTCCTCTGGAGTCTTCAGGGGAGTACTGGGAAAAAACATGCATGTGAGGGAAACGCTGGAGGCCAGAGAAAAAACCTCCAGAAAGGAGCAGATGCAACAATCCTCAGAGCTTTTTTTTTTTTTTTTTTAAGATTTTATTTATTTGTTCACAAGAGACACAGAGAGAGGCACAGACACAGGCAGAGGGAGGGGCAGGCTCCCTGTGGGGAGCCTGATGTGGGACTCAATCCCAGGACCTCAGGATCACAACCTGAGCCAAAGGCAGAACTCAACCACTGAGCCACCCAGGTGCCCCTCCTCAGAGCTTTTATAGCACTGGGAATAGCTTACATCCCCACTAGCCAGAGGGGAAGAACCTCAAAATAAATGGGAAATCCGATAGAATAAGAATCTGTAAGTTATAGAAGGGAGGTCAGTGCTTGCCCAGGAATGGGAGTGAGGGATGAAAAAGAGGTAGGTCGTGAAAAGGAAACTTTTGGGGGTAATTAGTGTATTCATTATACACACATATATATATTCTAAAACTCAACAAATTGGATATTTTAGTGTGCAATTCTGTTATCCATCAATTCTACCTCAATAAAACCATGAGGGAAGTAAGTTTTTAAAAGTTAAGAGGGAGAGAAAACCTAAAAGAAAAAAAAGATAAATACCCTTAAACATATTCAAAAATGCATAATTTTAACCTATAATAAAAGAAATGCACAATACTGATGTTACTTTTTACCTCTCGTGTTGACAAAAATTCAGGAGCTTTTCACTGCACACTTGAATCTATGAAGAAACAGGCATTTGCAAATTTTCCAGGTGGTAGTACAAAATGGGATATAGTCCACTGAGCAGGGATTGGCAATGTCTACCAAAACTATATATCCATTTATTCTTTGCTCTAGCATTCTCACCTCTCAGAATTACTCTGAAGATACAGCTCCTCTCCAAAAAAGAGTTTATTCAATGTGGCATTACTGGTAATAGTAAAATATTTGGAACAATCTAAATGCCCATTCATAGCAGCCTAGTTGAATAGACTATTGAACATCCATACAGCTAAATATTTATGTGACTCTAAAGTTAGGTTTTAATTAAAAAAAAAAAAACAACTGAACCTAACTAAATATTGAATTGATAACACAATCACAGAAAGAAATAACAGAATTAAGTAAATTATCTTTAAAATAGGGGTGCCTGGGTGGCTCAGACAGTTAAGCACCTGACTCTTGATTTTGGCTCAGGTCATGATATCAAGATTGTGAGATGGAGACCTACATTGGGCTCTGCACTGGGTATGGAGCCTGCTTAAGATTCACTCTGAAAAAAAAAGAAAAGATTCACTCTGCACCCCCGCTAAAAAAATAAAATAATAAAATGAAAATATCTTAAAATATAGTAATCTGAGTGTATCCTTAGTTGACATACTCCAAAAACAAAAAGAACTGCTTAGAAGATTTTGGCTTTAGTTGGCATAATAATTCTAATCTGAATTTATATTATATCCTAATTGTAGGAGAGGACAAAGGAGTGAATGTATTGATATTTTGGGAACTGAGTTTCTCTCTATGGAAGATGAAAAATGTAAATATGGGTTAGGGGAAGGAGAGGAAGAGCCTTGTGGTATTATTTCAGAATAGGAAGTATTAGTATATCAACTTAGTTTTTTTTAAATATATTCCTTGTTCTCCCTTTGAAAGGGCATAGAAGCAATGACATACTAGCAGCAGCAAATACACCTATTCCCCAGTGTCAAGAACCGTACAGGGTCTGAGACTTCATCTTGCTGACGCCTGATAAGCTAGCCTGCCATAGTGTAACAAATGCTAGCAGAGCACAGGAGCTCCTGAGTTAGCAACAAGAAATAGCAACCGCCAGAGTATCAGCATTTGTGCTGGTGACCCAGCCCCAATTCCCATGGGACAACATGAAAAGGGCCAGGTGATGTCTGTACATACCATGGCTTCTTTTACAAGAGGATCCTGAACTTGAGGAATCCAAATCTTATAGAATGAAAAGGCTGCCTTGTAGAATGAGAACAGCCTTCCCACTCTTTATGATTCACTCCAGAGGAAGACATTATCTTCATTATATGGGACAATAAACAAAATTGCCTTTTGTTCTGGTGGGAGGCTTATCCTCTAAGGCTGTTCACTACACAAACACCCTTGAAGAAACAGTCTAGAACAAAGGGCAGTTACTCTATCACTCACAAGACATATAGAAATATGAGAGAACCATGGAGAATTGTCTCCCAACACCCAGATCTTCCTGTCCAAATGTCATTACCCACTTAAAAAGAAGAAAAAGGACTTCTTTGAAAAATGGCTGATTATAACTTTGGGGCAGGAAAAGCACAGGAGAGTCTGGAAAGTCTTACTGTGTCAGAAAGTAAAGGAAGCCTGAAAAACTGATGAAGACATTCAGAGGAGGAACAAGGGCTAGACAAAGTTGAGGATCAAAAAGAGTAATTATGGAATAGATTATAGGACATTAAATATTTTTTTTAGATATCCAGGAGGCCACAGTAATCCTTTGAAAAGCTGGTGGAGGGAGCTCATCTTTACAGAGCAATGGCAGCTAATAAGTGAAGAAGCAATGAGAGAATGAGAAAATAAATATGAATCGTCAAAGAATGCCCGTTGGTTTATAAGCTGATGCCTGCACACAGAGGGCAAGGAGAGTCTGAATCGGTAATAGCTGCACAGCCCTCTCCTCTCCATGCACCCTCCTCTCGGCTACTCTGCCCCACCCTCACCTCCCCAGATTCTCTCTCCTCAACTCAGTGTATTGTTTTTGTGTGTCTTCATTCATAAATGTGCCTCCAAAATAAACACAAGCCAGATGTGATAACCACTGACTTTCTGTGCAGCCATTGCCTCATTTCCCTTTAGGTTTCATTTCATTTCCTTAATCCTCCATTATGTGGACACATCATCTTTATTTTTACCACTTAACAACATCATTATTTATATGTGGACCGTGACTGACTCAGAGGTACTTCACAGGGGCTCGGCAGCACTTCCCTGTCTATTCTCCCTCCCTCACAGGTTCTTGAACATTCTTAGGTTCACCTCACTCTTACCTGTGTGAAGCCCTTAAAGGTAGAGTGAAGGATGGTCCAGCCCATTATTAAATAACATTAAAGTCAGCAGCTCACACAAACACACAGAACCCAAAGCATGTTTGAAACACCCGCCTGTATTCTAAGACTGAGTTGTGTCTTCCAACTCAAGAAGTTAGGGGTGTCACTAGCAGTTTTTATGCTACTCAATTGATCCCCAGCTCCTGAAGAGGGAGGTATATGCCAGGCCCCTGGGAGAGGAGTAGGAGAAAGAAGGAGCAGCTCTCACCTATTGTATTCTAAGGATTTGCATGATGAAAGGATTTGGATCTAGGCAAATAACACTTTATCCTGCCTATCATTCTATCATTCTCCTCATATTTATTATTTTTTTAAAGATTTTACTCATTTATTCATGAGAGACAGAGAGATAGAGAGAGAGAGAGAGAGAGAGAGAGAGAGAGAGAGGCAGGGACACAGGCAGAGGGAGGAGCAGGCTCCATGCAAGAAGCCTGACGTGGGACTTGATCCCAGGACCCCAGGATCACGCCCTGGGCCAAAGGCAGGCGCCAAACCACTGAGCCACCCGGGGATCCCCAATCTCCACATATTTATTAAATGTTTAGGATAAAAAAGCCTAAATGTGGGATCAGTGGTCTGGGGAATGGCAAATATGTATCAATGGCATATCTATAATAGAGGTATAGATGGTCTTACTAAGTTCCAGTAGGAGAACCGTGGGAACAGCCTGAGATAGGGCACAGCATGGTGGGTCTGAGCTGACAGCAAATTCATGAAAAAGTGGCTGGGATCCCTGGGCCTCTGGGAGCCTGAGCATCAAACAAGATGCATCCATTAGTTTGAAAAATGGAAGAAGAACTAGGTGATAAAGCATTTCCAAAGCATTTCTAAATGACAACACAATAATATCCATTTAGGAGTACTCATTATATATTTGTTAAATAGGAGCACTTGGGTGGCTCAGTTGAGGGTCTACCTTTGGCTCAGGTTGTGATCCCGGGGTCCTGGATGGAGTCCCTCCTCAGGCTCCCCACAGGAACCCTGCTTCTCCTTCTGCCTATGTCTCTGCCTCTCTCTGTGTCTCTCATGAGTAAGTAAATACATAAATATTTGTTAAATAAATGAGAAAAAGTCAGAAATGCTTAATTGTTTTAACTTTGCCATCCTGCACCCTCAAAGTCTGGTGGAGCATACAAACAGGTACAGACCATAGCAGAAAGAACACCATCTTATAATTCAATCATGGACACACATAGAGTCCAAAGGGTACAAAACTTTTTTTTACTATCTATAGTACATAGACTGGTGTGTACCAAGAAGCCCTATTTCTCCTCCTTATTCCTATCCAGCTTCCACTTTTTCCATCCTTTCCCTGCCAGGGGACCCATCCTTCTGGAATCTTTTGTGGCCTAGGTCTTTTGAAGTCTATCTTTTGTTCCACTTTCTAGTACAATAGTAGATTCTCAAGTTCTTCCTAAAGGAACATCTACTCAACAAATAAAACTGTCCTGATAAGTGAAAATAATTTCAATCTATCTTTAAGATAAAAGACCCCTCCTAAATGATGAGGTGTAAATGGAAGTAGAGAAGCCTGTTCTGCCAACTGTAAAAGCTGATGAAAGCTAATCTCTCTGGGTGGAGATCAAGAAATTTCTATAATTTAAAAAATCTAGACATCCTTATGTATGTATTGTCCTGGGAGGTTCATGCTTTTACCCATAGTATGTTTTTTTCCTAAGTGAGAAAATATACAAATGATTATCACCTCAAAGCTGCAAGAGTGAGGCCGTGTTGGCATGGACAACTGAAACAACCAGAAATACTAGAATAGAAAAAGGGATTCAGAAACTCTGCAAGTACTCATGCTCCACTTCATTTTCTGTTCAATATCAGATTCCACTGTGCACTTCCTTGCTAGGGTCCTGCAACCTCTGTTGATAAACTCTTCCAGTGACAGAGAGCCCTGTCACCCTAGTGAGTCTAGACATTGTGTTTGATGTTGTGAGGCACCACCACAGTCCTCTCTCTGCACCCTCTCTGCCCCTTTTAGGAGGGAGGCATTCATTCCCCACCGTGCTGGGAATGTTGACAAGTGAGGCTCTCAGCTGAGTCCTCTCCAGAAACTGTCCTCAGCTGGGGTACCTAGGTGGCTCATCAGGTGAGTATCCTACTCTAGATTCTGGCTCAGGTCATGATCTCAGGATCGTAAGAATGAGCTCTGCATCAGCCTCTGTGCTGGGCATGGAGCCTGCTTAAGACTCTCCCTCCCTCTCCCTCCCCCTTTCCTCTCTTTCTTTAAAAAAAAAAAAAAAAAAAGAGGAGGTAGGTGTTCAGCTGAATACAGTCACTTTGCCCACCATCATAACTCTTTTCTGAAATGATAAGAAGATGCAAAAGCCTGTCCCCTCTTGCCTAACTCAGAACAATTCTGCAGGATCATCCCATCTCAAGCCCGTAGGATTGGCTGCGGCCTTTTTGAGTCTGCACTGCATCCAGCTTTCTTACTCTGCCCAGTCCTGCTCCCTTCACTCTCTCCACAGTTGTTGATCCCAACAGCACTTCCTAGTAAACTTTCTACGTGCGAATCTCCATCTCAGAGTTAGCTTCCCAAAGATTCCAACTTGCAGTATGTATTAAATATAAATCCACCTTCATATTAAAAAAAAAAAAAGTCTACTTGTCCTAATTCTAACTTCAGAAGAAGCTGTACTGGATAAAACAATCTCTGTTCCACATGATGGCCCTTCAGATATTTGAAGGCAGTTATTATGTGTCTTGAGGGGAGCACATCAACCTTTGGAGTTTGTGAGAAGGCAGAGGAACCAGCTGATACATAAGACTAAAGCCAGGAGAGTGTAGTGTCGTGGAAACCATGCCTGCATCAGAGCTGCCAACCACTGCCAGAAATATTGCCACCCACAGGACCCACTGGTTCCATAGACAATTTCCCATAACCAACCTTGAAAATGTTCTGCATTAGTTTTCTATTATGCAAACATTAAAAATGACCATGGGGGCACCTGGGTGGCTAAGCAGTTGAGTGTCTGCCTTTGGCTCAGGTTGTGATCCCAGGGTCCTGGGATCAAGTCCCACATCAGGCTCCTCACGGGGAGTGAGCTTATCCCTCTGTCTATGTCTCTGCTTCTCTCTCTCTGTCTCATGAATAAAGAAATAAAATCTTAAAAAAAAAAAATGACCACAAACTTAGTATCTTTAAACAACATGCGTTTATTAGCTCAGCATGCTATATATAGGTCAGAAGCCCATGAGGGCTTGAATACCTGCCTATGGTCTCACAAAGGCAAAATCAGAGTTTAATCTTCATTAAGACCTTATCTGAAGGGTCTGGGGAAAATCCCTGTTCCAAGTTCATTCAGGTTATTTGACAGAGTTTAGTTCTTTGTAGTTGTAGGACTGAGGTCCCCATTTCCTTGCTGGTAGTCAGTCAGGGACACTTTCTGCTTCTAGAGGCACCCCACATTCCTTCTCAAATAGTGTCCCCCACCCCTGCCATCTCTAAACCAGCAATGTCTTCTACAGTTCTTCTCCTGCGGAGCTCTCTAACTTCCTCTTCTCCATCAGCCAGAGAAAGCTCTTTGCTTTTAAGGGTAAACAAATAGCTATAGATATACCTCACTTTAAGACAGTATGACATACAGAAACTCAGATTTATCATGAAAACGTAACTGAATAGGGATCTATAACACCACACATTTCTCACAAAATTTGAAGTTAAGGAAAAGTTATCTGATAGTTAAAAGCAAAAGATAAATCACTAAAAACATAATTTAGTAATTATCCAAAATAGTTACACAGTAACTATTCCCTATATGAAAAGATTCATAAGGGGCCTTTTGAAAAAGCAGGTTATCCATGTATCCTTAAATTGTACAATATTTTGCAAAATCACTTATGTATATCTGAGAACAGAAATCTAAAGTAGATCACTGGAAATTTTCACCTTAGAATTCAGTTGCCAAATTTTCTTCAAATCATTCTTCTTCATATTTATATGTGAACACGTCCTGATTCTAAGAGTAATATATATTTATTGTTTAAAATTTTGAAAAATACAGAAAAACATAAAGGAGAAAATAAAAATCACTCACAGCTCTGCCTCCAGATGCAATCATTTTTAAGATTTGGTGAATATCCATCCAATCAATTTTTCCTAAATTTTACGTAGTTAACAAGTCTGAATGTACACTTTTGTCTCCTGAATATTCACTGACATTCAAATCATAAATATTTTATCATGCCATTAAGCATTCTATTTAAATTTCATTTTAATAAATACATATCAGTTCATTGTATGAGTATACTTTAAGCTATGTAAGTATTACACTAATTTTGGACATTTACACCTTTTATATATTTGTTGTGATAACATAATGAACACCATGATTTTATTTTTTATCATTTCTTTGAGATTAATTTCTGAATCAAAAGACATGAACATTTTCAGACGAGGTGAAGTGTAGACTGAAGGTGAAGCAAGACAGAAGAATTTACTGAAGACAGAAGAATTAAGTGGAAGTAGCGGTTGAGCATCTGCCTTCAGCTCAGGGAGTGATCCTGGAGTCCCAGGATCGAGTCCCACATTGGGCTCCCTGCATGGAGCCTGCTTCTCCCTCTGCCAATGTCTCTGCTTCTGTGTGTCTCTAATGAATAAATAAATAAAATCTTTTTTTTTTAAAAAAGAAAGTCTATATATATATTAAGAAATGAGATCTCCATTCTCTACCCACTCAATTCCCAGAATCCTGGCATCCAGGATTTAAGAAACCAACCCAAGAGAAAAATTCTACATGTAATGGCATTTGGAAATCCTACAATGAATAACCAAGTCCCAGCTAATAACCATACATTTTTAAATCAATCTATTACTACTTATATTTAATCTGTAATCTATAATCAGTAGTATCTTCTAACTAAAATGTTTTCCAGTCTCTTCTCCATTCATCCACCATTTATAGCATCAGACAAAAGAGTCTCACTGCCCTAAAAATCCTCCAAGCTCTGTATTAGCCCTCCCCCCCTCACCGCCTCAGCCCCCTGGGTAATCACTGATTCTTGGTTTGGAGCAATTATGAATAAAACTGCTGTTAACATCCCTGATCTTTTTACTTTCTCCAGGATGTCATACAGCTGGAGTCATATAGTATGTTGCTTTTTCAAAATGGCTTTTTTTTTTAACTTTTCCAGAATGTGATACAGCTGGAGTCATATGGTATGTTGCCTTTTCAAAATGGCTTTTTTGCCTTAGTAACATGTATTCAGGATTCTGTTGTCTTTTCATGGCTTGATAGCTCATTTCTGTTTACCACTGAACGATATGCTATTCTCTAGTTAAATCAGTTTACCCATTCACCGACTGAGGGACATTTTGGGTAACTCTCAGGTTTGGCAGTTATGAATAAAGCTGCTATAAACATCCATCGCAGGTCTTTGTGTAAGCATACGTTTTCAATTCATGTAAATTAAATGCTGGAGGGTGTGATTGCTGGATTATACTGGAAAAACAGATCTTATTTTGTAAGAAACTTCCAAATTGTCTTCCAAAGTGGCTGTGCCATTGTGTATCCCTACCACCAGTGAATGAGTGTTCCTGTTGCTGCACGTCCTCACCACCCTGCTGTTGCTAGTGTTTTGGATTTTAGCCATTCTATAGGCCTGTAGTGGTATCTCATTGTTGCCTTAATTTGCAATTTTCTAGTGGATGATGTAGAGCCACCTATGATGTGGAGCATCTTTTCACACCTGTGATGTGGAGCATCCTTTCACATGCTCCTTTGCTATCTGTATATCTTGTTTGGTGAGGTGTGTGTCAGGTCTTTTGCCATTTTTAAATCAAGTTGTTCCTTTTCTTGCTGTATGTTAAGAGTTCTTTGTGTATATTGGATAACAAATCTGTTTCTGATATGCCCTTTGCAAATATTTCTCTTTTTAAAAAAAGATTTTATTTATTTATTCATGAGAGACACAGAGAGAGAGAGAGAGAGAGGCAGAGACACAGGCAGAGGGAGAAGCAGGCTCCCTGCAGGGAGCCCCACACGGGGGGACTCGATCAGGGGTCTCCAGGGTCAGGCCCTAGGCTGGAAGCAGATGTGCAACCGCTGAGCCCCCCTTGGCGTCCCTGCAAATGTCTCCATTCAGTCCATAGCTTGTCTGACTATCTTGACAGCACCTTTTGCAGAGGTTTTAATATTAACGAAGTCCAATTTATCAATTTTTTTTTTTTTTTTTTTTTTTTTTTTTTTGGTGCTGCGTTTAAAAGTCACCATACCCAAGGTCACCGCCTATGCTGTCTTCTCCGGTGAAATCTACTTTTAAACCCGATAGATCCCAAAAAGAGAATACAAAGTCCGCATGAGACTTTTTTTTTTCTTTTAAAGATTTTATTTACTTATTCATGAGAGACCCAGAGAGAGAGAGAGGGAGGCAGAGACACAGGCAGAGGGAGAAGCAGCCGGACGCGGGACGGGTCTCCAGGGTCACGCCCTGGGCCCAAGTCAGGTGCCAAACCGCTGAGCCCCCCAGGGATCCCCTGGCCACCACCTTTGATTCATGCTGTCATCTCTGGAGGCTAGAGCGCAGCCTGGCGCGCCACAGGTGACCAGGTGTGTCTAGCAGGACTGACGGACGTCCATCCCCGCCACCACCCAAAGCCCGCTGGCCTGGGGTCCCGCTCGCGTCCCCGCCTCCGCGCGGGGGCTGCCGCGCGCCTCCTCCCCCCGGCTCGCCCCCCCCCTCCCCCCCCCCCCCCCCCCCCCCCCCCCGCTGCAGGTGGCAGCTTCCCTGCTGGGGGCGGGGCCTGCGCGGGTGTCCCGGGCAGGGACCGCGAGGAGCACTAGGCGGCGAGAGAGCGCAGCCGGGGACCGCCCGCCCGAGGCCCGCGCCGCGCGGTGGGGACGAGTCTGCGGGGCGCGCGAGCCTGGACGTGCAGGGGGCGCCTGTGCGCTCGCGGAGCCCCGCGGGGCGGCGGCCGGCGCTGCGCCCACCTGCACGGGGCCCGGCGCCCCGGGGCCCCGAGAGCCGCGCGGCTCGGGCGGGCGTCGCTGCACACGGCGGCCCGTGCTCGGCGCAGGTTTCCGGGCGCCCCCCGCTGGCGGCCCTTTCTTCCCGCTGCGGGCCCCCAGCCGCGGCCCCGCTGTGCCCGCCACCCCCGCGAGCCCCCCGCCAGCCTCGCGCGGCATGTTTCGGGCGGGCCGGTCCAGCCTGCCCACACCTGCGCCCCGGAGCCTGGAGGACCTGGACTCGGTGCAGCGCGTCCTCTTCCACAGGTCAGTGCGAGGGGGCGACGGGCGGGGTCCCCGCGTGCAGAGTCCTACTCGGGCTCCTCCGCGGGAGGGCGTCGGGACCTGCACCCCGCCCTTTCCAGCCTCGGATGCTCCGGCCGCCCCGGTGTCGCCGCTGGGGCTCGGGCCAGAAAACTCCGCTTGCTAAGAAGCTCCAAACATTTCAGCAAAGCTCTTCTTTACAACACCTCTAGACTTTCTTCAGGGAAAGGAAAGGAAAGGAAAGGAAAGGAAAGGAAAGGAAAGGAAAGGAAAGGAAAGGAAAGGAAAGGAAAGGAAAGGAAAGGAAAAAGGAAAGGAAAAAGGAAAGGAAAAAGGAAAGGAAAGGAAAGGAAAGGAAAGGAAAGGAAGGAAAGGAAAAAGGAAAGGAAAGGAAGAAAGAAAGAGAAAGAAAGAAAGAAAGAAAGAAAAGAAAAGAAAAAGAAAAAAGAAAGAAAGAAAAGAAAGAAAGAAAGAAAGAAAGAAAAAGAAAGAAAGAAAGAGAAAGAAAAGAAAAAAAGAAAAGAAAAGAAAGAAAGAAAAGAAAAAAAAGAAAGAGAAGAGAAGAGAAGAAGAGAAGAGAAGAAGAGAAGAGAAGAGAAGAGAAGAGAAGAAAAGAAAAAAGACCTGAGAGTTTTGTTTGAGCTTTGGTTGTTATTGGAATTAGAATGAGCCACTTTTTAACAAATTTAAATTCGTCTTTTTTTTTTTTTTAAGATTTTATTTATTTATGAGACACACAGAGAGGGAGGCTCCATGCAGGGATCCCCACGCGGGACTCGATCCTGGGAACTCCAGGATCACGCCCTGGGCCCAGGGCAGGCGCTGAACCGCTGAGCCACCCAGGGATCCCTTAACAAATCTGAATTCTAACACAAACACACACGCACACACCAAGGCACACGCGCGTGCGTCTACACGCATAACTACACAAAAGAAATTGAAGAGCTCCTCCAAGAAGAACGAGAACCCCAACTTTCCGTAAACTGGTAGTGTTTAATTTACTGCCTAGATACCTTCGTCCATCCTTATACTTTTTCTTTTTTAAGATTTTATTTATTTATTCATGAAAGAGAGAGAAAGAGAGAGAGAGAGAGAGAGAGAGAGAGAGAGAGGCAGAGACACAGGCAGAGGGAGAAGCAGGCTCCATGCAGGGAGCCCGACGTGGGACTTGAACCCGGGTCTCCAGGATCACGCCCCGGGCTGAAGACAGACGCTTAACCGCTGAGCCACCCAGGCGTCCCCCAACCTTATACTTTATGCAAAATAGGCCAAAGAATATTAAATGTTCATGGTGACTATGACAAGTTTACAGGAAATAAAGAACTAAGGATCCATATGGATCTCTAATTCTCTTTCTGTTTTAAGGTTAAGAGAGGAGGGATGAGATGTCAGGCAGTAAATGCTGCTTTAAGTCCAGAAAAGCCTTGGCCTTCTTAAGACATGATGATATGGGGAACACTTTTAGAAATATATCAAAAGTATCTATTGAATACATTTGTGGTGAGAAAGAGTAAGTGGCCCTTAGTAAATATCTGTCGGGGGGAGGTTTATGTGAGTTCTCTCATCTGTAAACGTTTCAAGTGACCCTTTTAAGTCTTTGTACAAAACCATATGAGCCATAGAAACCCTGTTTTGTTGGAAGTGTGAGTAAAGTAGAAAGACACTGTGCAAGGAAGAAAGTGGGTCTCTTCGATTTCAAAGCTGTCTTCTGAAACCTACAATATTCCGCAGTTGGTTTCCTTTCCCTCTCCCCACAAGAGAGCCCCTGCCATATGCAATAAAATATTGTCAAACAAGTAGCTAAAAGGGGATTCTGCTAACTTCCCAAAGACAGACCCCCCTGCATTTGATAAAATTACAGTCCAGAAATAACCCCCCAAAGAATATTACCTAGAAACTCATTCACAGCATTACTTTGATGAAGCTGGGAGGGGTTGTAAGCTTAAGACCCTGCTGCAACAGAATTTCATATTTTAAATGTCAGGTGCCAAAAAATTCCAAGCTGATTAGCACTGCAGGGTTTCAGATCCGAAGCACAAATGTGTCTGAATGAACCAGGGCGAAAGAATATGTTTAAACTCTAGTCATCAAGACTGAAATGATTATTTCAGAAGTAAGTAGTGGAGTGTTTCTGGAATAAACCTGCTCAGTATATGAAAAACTACTCTATCTGAATTACAAATAACTGCTCCCACATGCTATAAGAACCAATGGAATCTGAAACTATAAATGTGTTTGTCAGTATCATGGCTAACAGTGCTTTGTTTTCGACATTACATGAAAGTCTTTTTGTTTTGGCAGTGTGTCATTTTTATTAATGGTTGTTTATTATTTAATGTTTTCAAACATTTAAAAATCGAGACATCTATAGATTTCTCTTTCATTTAATGAACTATATTTTCACATAAGTTCCTTTCCTCAAATGTCTTTTACTTGTATTTATAAATTTAGATATAATGTAATAGAAATCAGAGAAACCAGATAACTTGTAAACCATGTTCATCTACTTACTATAGCTAGCATTGACTAGTCCAGAGCATGGCCTATTTTTTTTATATCAGTTTTACAAAATGTTTATGTTTTTCCTTTAAAACATCCCTTGTAAGATATCCGCAACATTTTGGCAATTGCATTAAAGAGACCAATAGCCTTGAGCCGTAGAAAGTTCATAGACAAGAAAAAATAACAAACTAGTCTGTTTTATTTTATATCTTATTTTAAAGGATAAGTTTTATTTAATTACTTGTGTGTTTTCTGTTGCAAATATGGTTTTAAAACTGTAAAGCATTAAATTGCTGTGCTTTTGAAAAAGATACTTCAGCCAAACCAAAATTGAAGCAAAGTTGCAAACTTTTCTCGGCATGAGGTGTCAGATACAAAATATGGTTAAGACTAAAATAACAATTGCTGGAGCAAAAAAGCTGTCCCACTTTTTGGTTAGAAGTTACGTATAAGTTGTTGGGAGTCAAGGAAGTGCTTCAATATTGTTTCTCAGTTACTTTTACTTAAGTAAGTTAACACATATTTGTGTCATCTTGATTATAAGAAGTACCCAAATCATTATATTAGGGCTCATTAGTATTTTGCAAAGACTTTTTAAAATATCTATGCAAAAGGCTATTGGAGTTTATTCGTTCCCTTGGAGTCCTGTTTCTGTTGCATACTAGTAGTGTGACTTGCAAGATTTTTAACTTGTCTTTATTTTCCTGTTCTTTCTGTAATACAAAGGGATAATACCCACCTCACAGGGTGGTGGTGTGAATTTCAGATATGTAAGTGTTCTATAAAAGTTCTGTCAAAAACTATCCTAAAAAATTAAAATGAAACACAGAATGATAGCTATTTCTAAAGACTCAGAAAAGTCAGCTAAGTGACTTTTGCCCAAAGCCTAATGGCTAATATAGGGAACTGGTCCCAGACAGAGTGGTAGGGTGGTCTGACATCTAAGCCAGCAAAAAAAAAAAAAAAAAAAAAAAAAAAAAAAAAAAAAGAGCTAGAAGTTTCTGAAAATGCTTGATGACCTAAACTTCAGACTTTTGCCAACAGCAAAAATATGCATATTTAAAATACCTCAAATATCCAGACGTATCAGGGACAAAGGTGTCCCAATTAGATAATATTCCTGATGAATAAAATATCCTTTAAATACAAAAAGTAAAAACTAAAAAAACTAATGAAATAAAAAATTTAAATATAGCATATAGCACACACACCGTCTATTTCTTTAGGTGTAGGCATTAGATTCCAAGGCTTATCTCATATGGTTCTTAGCAACCCTGTACAGTAGGCAGGGATTATTATTTCTGTCTTCAGATGATGAAACTGATTTCATCCACATTCACTCAGCTATTAGTGCCAGAATCACGATGAGAATGTGGCTTCTCTGGCTAGAAAATGCATGGCACTCAGGAACTATCAAGCATTTTCACATATTATCAAATTACTGTAGAGTTCGGCAATGCAGTAGTTTTCTTTTTTTAGGTGCTTTTAGGGGCACTTGGCACTTCATTTATAAGCTATGATTTTTTTTTTAATGTAATTCTTGTGTCTTTTTGCTTCCTACTTTCCTCTTCATTGGTAGATTGTCAGCCATCAACAATTTCTGCAGCAGTTGTATTCCTGTTTTAAGGAGGCTTCTCTTCCTTCTGGTTGGCAGCTACTGATCTAAGGCAGTAGTATGTTTCACCAAATTTTTTTTTTTTCAAATTTTTTATAGTTTGTAAATGAAAGTATAAAATGAGGTTAAGTAGGAATAAATGAAGGGTTTTGGGCTTGAGCTTCGTGCCATCTACTTCAGTTACTTTTACTTACCTCTGTATTCTCATCTGTATTTCATTATTATTCAAATAGAGAATGCATGATCTCTATGGAACAAGTTCCATACATTTTTACAGGTAATTCAATTTTTACATAGAAAAATTAGAACTTTAGATCATAATGCAATTCTATAAACACAGGATTGCTGAAATATTATCTTAGATGACTCAATCCCAAATCTTAAAAATCTCACATTGTGAAGCCTCAGTTTTTAAAATGCTATTTTGGTGGTCTATCAAGTTATTTATTCATGATTTTTAAAATGGTTGGGGTTGTCAGTATTACCACATAGCTCATGAACTATTTCACTATTCACAATTAAGATGATACAAACTAGCTTCTAACAATGCTAAGCATTGCATTTTTCCTTTCAGTTTAAAAGTTTTTAATGGACATGACCTCATGTGGCCCTGTTTACTTCTCATTGCTAGTTTCCATTACTACTAGGCAGAGAGCTGTTAAACCCGCTAAAGATACTAAATATTTAATTATGTTCTTATCTGGTGTACGGTGTATTTTATGTCAGAATTGTATTGTTTGCCCAATTGAGATGGTAATCTATGAAAGATAAGGACTTTATTTCATATATATTTTAAACTAAACATATTTTAGTGCTCAGTAGATGGCTGGCCATCTGTGTTGTGGAAAAGAGAAATTGAGAATATACTCCAGTCTCTTTTAAGTCTTCCTGAAATTGCTATTATGAAACAAAGTATTTTTTAAAAGGCCCTGAAAATGGCATGTTAGTTTTTTCTGTTCTTCATCCCCTCCAATATATCTAAGGCCGTTAGATATTGATTTAGTACAAATATGATATATAAAATTAGAAATATGATTACTTAATATACACCCTGAAAATTTAAATAAGAATATAAAGTGATTGCTATTATCTCTTCTTTTGTGGAAGATCAAGCAAAGTAGTAACCTTTTGTCTATTAAACTAACATATGGAAATAGACTAGCCAACAAAATTAACATAACTCAGAGATATATCTAGTGGGAAGAATATTTCTTAAAAGATACTTTAGGCAGCCTGGGTGGCTCAGTGGTTTAGCGCTGCCTTCAGCCCAGGCTGTGATCCTGGAGATCTGGGATCGAGTCCCACATCAGGCTCCCTGCATGGAGTCTGCTCCTCCCTCTGCCTGTGTCTCTGCCTCTCTCTCTCTCTCTCTCTCTGTGTCTCTCATGAATATATAAAATCTTTAATAAAAAAAAAAAGATACTTTAATGTGGCACTTCCTGTTCCTATTCAACCTTATGTAAGATGAAAGATTGAAAAACAACAACAAAAAAGATCCAGTCATATCATCCAGGAATCTGTCATTTGGTAGCAAAGATAGACACATTCCTAAATAATTTAGATACTAAGCAGACTGATACTTGTAACAGAATTTTATTATATATATTAGGAGGGGAAGGTGGAAAGAGGAATTGTCACTGAGATAGGAAAAGGGTGTAGGAGTCTTCTTTAAAAGGGTACTCATAGAACTGAATCTTGAAGGAAAATGTAGTATTTTGGATAAGTAGCATTCCGCAATGAAAGAACTATGTAAGTAAATGATTTGTAAGATAGCTTTTAAGTTTTATTGATAGTTTATGTGCTAGGTATTTTACATGCATTAACTTATTGGACTTCAGACAGTCCTATGAAGTATGTACCACTATCTGAATCCATAGATAAAGAAACGCAGCTTGGAGAGGTTGATTTGCTCAAGATTATGTAGATGGTAGGTTCTGGAGCAGGGAAAGGTCTGCCTGCCAGGTTCAAAGTAAGAAGATGGGAAGGGATTTAGCCTGTTGGATAAATGGTCAGTGGGCCCGCAGGTATATTAGAAGTGAGGGAAGGCTTAGGGGAGTGTTTCCCAAGTTTACCTTAACTTTAGGGATCACTGAGGGGCAGCGGCACTTATTTAAAATTGAGATTTCCAGGCCAGCTTCCCTGGAGATTCTGATCCTGTTGAAGTGGGGAAGGCCTTAAAATCTCTCAGTTTAACAAGAACCCCAGGGGATCTTTTGATCTGACAGGTTGGGCACTTTTGATTAACTTGATTAATGCAGGAAATATGGCATCTAATTCCTCATTGGTGCTCAATTGTTTGTAGAATTGGATTTTTTTTTTTAAGAGACTACGCAGTTTGGACTTTATTCTCTGATGGGGTGGCATTGAAGGTTTATGAGCAAGGTATGAAATTATTAGATGTTTATAGAGGAAAAAACTGTTATTTTTAAAAAATTTTATTTAAATTCAATTTAGTTAATGCATAGTGTGTTATTAGCATCAGAGGCAGAATTCAGCGATTCATCATTAGCTTCAGAGGCAGAATTTAGTGATTCATCAGCTCCATATAACACTCAGTGCTCATGACATCAAGTGCCCTCCCTCATCAATGCCCATCACTCAATTCCAACTAACCCATCTCCCCCCCTTCCCTCCAGCAACCCTCAGTTTGTTTCCTATAGTTAAGAGTCTCTTATGATTTTCCTCCTTCTCTGTTTTTATCTTATTTTATTTTTCCTTCCCTTCCTCTATGTTCACCTGTTTTGTTTCTTAATTTACAGAGTGTCATTTATATGAATATGTTTTTGTGTTAAAAATTTAAATGTCCTTTTTTTAAACTTCCAATAAGATGCTTTTAAAATAAGTGCAACTTATTAGATAGCTGCCTAAAGCATTTTTTAAAAGTTTATTTACTTATGTAATCGCTACACCCAATGTGGGGCTCTAACTCACAACCCCGGGATCAAAAGTCACATGTTTTCCCAACTGAGCCAGCCAGGTACCGCAAGCATTTTTAATTTTGGAATGGAATCTTAAGTAATTTTTAACATTTGATATTGTGGTGAGAATAAGTATGTATGTTTTAATGTGAAACATATAATGATTCCAACTTTTAAAAATAATGTTGTTTCTCTGATTTTAAAACATCTTTTGAGGGTCTCAGTGCTGATAAAAATACTTGTTTCCCTTCCTTCCTGGATCCATTCTCTTCAAACTTCTAACCCCATTACTTCCTTTATCTTTTTCAGCTGGCAAGGTTGACTTCTATTTACCTGAGAAAATAAACACCATTACATAGAGAGTGTCTCAGCTTCCTGTCTAAAACTGGCAAATCAGCATCATCCACACTTGTGCACTCCTTTAGGAACCAGTTTTAAGGAAGTCACATCAGCAAGGTCGTATCCCTCCATCTGTGCCTTAGATGCCATCTTCTTGCCCCCAAGAACCTCCTTTGCCACTGCAAGAACCTCCTTTGCCCCCATTATCCCTTTATGAACTAGTTCTCCAATCTGAGTGATATATAGACCTTTTTTAAGGGGGGAAAAAAACCCTGTTATGAATTTCCAGGGATGACTTAAACTTTTTTAAATTATAATTTTACATAAACAGGTATAAGCTCTGTGCTCTATACCTCTTATATAAGATAAAAACCACTTTGTAGGGCAGCCCGGGTGGCTCAGCGGTTTAGTGCCTTCAGCCCAGGGCCTGCTCCTGGAGACCTGGGATGGACACCCACGGGCTCCCTACAGGGAGCCTGTGTCTCTGTCTCTCTCTGTCTCTCTCTGCGTGTCTCTCATGAATAAATAAATAAAACTTTTTTTTTTAATTTTTATTTATTTATGATAGTCACAGAGAGAGAGAGAGAGAGAGAGAGGCAGAGACATAGGCAGAGGGAGAAGCAGGCTCCATGCACCGGGAGCCCGATGTGGGATTCGATCCCCCGTCTCCAGGATCGCGCCCTGGGCCAAAGGCAAGCGCCAAACCACTGCGCCACCCAGGGATCCCTAAATAAAACTTTTAAAAAAAAAATTATAAATTTGAGAGGATCCCTGGGTGGCTCAGCAGTTTAGCACCGCCTTCAGCCCAGATCATGATCCTAGAGTCCTGGGATGGAGTCCCACATTGGGCTCCCTGAATGGAGCCTGCTTCTCCCTCTGGCTGTGTCTCCGCCTCTCCCTCTGTGTGTCTTTCATGGATAAATAAAAATCTTTTTAAAAAATTAATTTGAATTAAAGTGCAAAAGAATATTCAATAGCTGGTATATTTAGAAAAGCACATTTAGAAATTATACAACAAAAAAACTTAGGATATTCAAATGTACATGGTTTAATGAGACAAATGGAACTAAATTGCATCTTGAAAGTTTAAATACTATTAGCCTGCTACTGCTCAGGTTCTTTAGAATTCTCCATGTATATGACCACTTTGGGCCATGGCAGGACTCATTTCCCACTACCCTTTTTGAAATGCGGTACTCCATAATAACAAGAGAAGTTTAGACTTCCTCTAAGAAATTTGCTGTGGCCCTCTACACCCCAGTCTGTTTTCCCTTGGGTATTCCTTAGAACTCTGCATGTTTCATGATACTTACCACTATATGTCATAAAATACCCATGTAGTTTAAGTTGAATCTCCAGCACCTATTCATTGAGATCATAATTATATCATTTTTTTACTTGCTATACCATGAGTATATCCCCCCTGCGTAACTCTTTGAAAACATGTGTATTAGCATAATATTCATATTTCATGTCATTATTTAACTTTTCCCTGTTGAACATTTAGATTGTTTCCTCCTTCCACTTTCACAAATTTCAGAATTTTTTTGCGTCCTTTATTTTCTTAGAATAGACCTATAATAGTTGAATTCCTGAATCCCGAGGAGGAAACATAATCTAGCAGTTAATGACTTAGGTTCAATTTTTCTTTGTTGCCTTGTCGTCGATTGACCATGAAGATGACTAATGCTTCAGTTTCTTTTAGGATAAGGATATTTGTTTCACAGTATGTGAATACTGAGCATAGTGTATGGATAGAACAAGTACTTTGAGAAATGGCCGACTCTCAAATCATTTTGTACTTAGGGAAAAAAATACTTGATGTAGGTATTCGTAAATCACCGATAAAATCGATCAGTGTACATTTCCAGCTCGGGGATGAGGACACTTCGTCAAATCATAAGTTTGCGCTGCAAAACGAACCTGCAGGTGATTTCACAACTGCCACCCATTTGAAGCACTCTAGAATGTCTGCTTGGGAAAACTATAAAAAATGTTTGCAGTTGCCAAAACAGTATGAAAAGCAAAGAAACAATGGAGCGCGTTTACGTTAACATCTAGAGGGCGTTGCTCAAAAGCATCCCTTTCCCAGCACAAGAGGCCGAGGCCCAGAGGAAAGGGAGAGAGGAGTTAACCTTTTTTTTTTTTTTTTTTTTTAATTTCTTATTTATTTATTGGAGACGCGGAGAGAAACAGAGCGAGAAGCAGGCCCCATGCAGGGAGCCCGACGCGGGACTCGAACCAGGGTCTCCAGGGTCACATCCTGGGCTGAAGGCGGCGCTAAGCCGCTGAGCCATCGGGGCTGCCTCAGTCCTGTAGATTTTACCTTTACCTCAAGAAAACCCCAGGCTGAGTGCCTCTAAGGCTTTGGGCACCTGTTGCGCATAGAAACACAGGGTAAGGTGCAAACTGTAAGAAAAAAGGGGGAAACCACCACCACCACCACCCCAGTGGGTCTCCGCTGTTACTACATTATGCAGCTCCAAGAGTGCCTTAGGAGACCCTTCGCGGTGAAGCTTCAACCCCTTAAATTCTTCCGACTGAGACGCCCCCCTGGAAATTTCACCTCGCTGGCCTCTTTCGGTAGTTCTCGCGCGCTCCAGGAAAGCTTCCTCGTCGCCCTGGCAACCCGAGCGGCCACCAATTGCAGCCGAGGGTGGGCGGTCACGTGGCCCCTCCCCGCCCGCCCCGCCGCCCGCCCGCCTCGCGGAGACAACATGTCGGGCGCGGCGAGCCGCCCCTGCGAGGTTTGAAGCACGCTTCTTGCAGCTCTTGCACGCCTGAGGATGGCGTCTCCGGCTTCGTGTGGCTCGCGTCGCAGCCCGGATGAGTTCCCTGAAGACCCGTCTTCCCAAGAAGATGAGGATTGCGATCGTGAAGACCGGGTCAGCTCCTCGGGTTCCTACTCCTCAGCGAGTAGCGATTACGTGTAAGGGGCTCGAAGAGGGACAGTCCGGTGCATCCTGTGGGGCCGCGGAGCGTTCGCGGGGGGCGGGGGGGGGGGTGCAACCGCGGGAGGCTTAGCGCGGTTGGGATTGTTGGAGGTTCTGTCAAGGGGGATTCTGGGGCGGTATGGTGAGGCGCGGTGACCCGCCGGCCTTTGGATCGTCCGCCGAGGAGGCTCCCCGCGTGAGGGTTCCGAGGTTCACAAAACGGTGCTTATCGTCGTGTCTTCCCTGGCGTTAGGGTCTTTTTTTTTTTTTTTAATTTTTATTTATTTATGATAGTCACAGAGAGAGAGAGAGAGGCAGAGACACAGGGAGAGGGAGAAGCAGGCTCCATGCTCCGGGAGCCCGACGTGGGATTCGATCCCGGGTCCCCAGGATCAGGCCCTGGGCCAAAGGCAGGCGCCAAACCGCTGCGCCACCCAGGGATCCCCAGGATCTTTGTGATTTTTAGTGCAGGGATACCCTACAGGTTTTACTAATCAACTATTTAAGTCCTATAGATTTTTTTTCCCCTCTGTTATAAAAATGGATAGATTATTGTAAAAGAAAAAAAAAAGAAAAGAAAGAAAAGAAAAAGAAAATACCCCCCCCCCCCCCACCTCCCTTAGTCTTCACATCAAGGACAACTTCTCAAAATCTTGGGGGTATTTCTGCTGTATTATTTTCCCATACGTTCTCATGGTTTTCTTGTTTTCTGCTGCGTGTCATAATGTGTTTTTTTTATTTAATACAAAAAGGAGTGTTCTTTTCCACTTTTTAAATCCTTAATAATAATGCAGAGGTTCCTCTGATTGGTAGGACCCAGTGCTGCTTCACTTTTGAGGGAATCTATTCCTTACTGCTATGGATTAAGACTTTTTTTTTTTTCTTTTCTTTCTTTCTTTCTTTCTTTCTTTCTTTCTTTCTTTCTTTCTCTTTCTTTCTTTCTTTCTTTCTTTCTTCTTTCCTTTCTTTCCTTCCTTCCTTCCTTCCTTCCTTCCTTCCTTCCTTCCTTCCTTCCTTCCTTCTTTTTGAAAAGTAAATTAGTGGTGGTTTGAAATGAATGAGTAACGGTGAAAAGGTGTAGGTGCCAAAACGTCAACCAATCCCATAATGGACTGCCCACACGAGTCAGTTTTAGGATGACACTTTAAGTGCGTTATTTAGGAGCAATGATTACAAGTATCTAATATGTTTTCAGGAGTAAAAGTCACTTGGTAATTACTTTCCCGTAGGAATATGTAAAAAAAAAAATTACCATTATCTTTAGCAGGGTAAGGGAGAAGCAGTCACCAATGACTGCTTAGTGTGCTCTAGCTGTTCAGGAAGGACCAATTATATATATTTATTTATTTATTTTTAATTTTTAAATTTTATTGGAATTCAATTTGCCAACATATAGCATAACACCCAGTGCTCATCCCATCAAGTGCCCCTCTCAGTGCCTGTCACCCAGTCACCCTCACCGCCCGGCCTCCTCCCCTTCCACCACTCCTCCTAGTTCATTTCCCAGAGTTAGGAGTCTCTCATGTTCTGTCTCCCTTTCTGGTATTTCCTACTCACTTTCTCTCCTTTCCCCTTTATTCCCTTTCACTATTTTTTATATTCCCCGAATGAATGAGACCATATGTTTGTCCTTCTCCAATTGACTTATTTCACTCAGCATAATACCCTCCAGGCCCCTCCACATCGAAGCAAATGGTGGGTATTTGTCGTTTCTAACGGCTGAGTAATATTCCATTGTATACATAGACCACAGCTTCTCTATCCATTCATCTTTCGATGGACACCAAGGCTCCTTCCACAGTTTGGCTATTGTGGCCATTGCTGATAGAAACATCGGGGTGCAGGTGTCCCGACGTTTCATTGCATCTGTATCTTTGGGGTAAATCCCCAGCAGTGCAATTGCTGGGTCGTAGGGCAGGTCTATTTTTAACTCTTTGAGGAACCTCCACACAGTTTTCCAGAGTGGCTGCACCAGTTCACATTCCCACCAACAGTGCAGGAGGGTTCCCCTTTCTCCGCATCCTCTCCAACATTTGTGGTTTCCTGCCTTGTTACTTGTCCCCATTCTCACTGGTGTGAGGTGGGATCTCATTGTGGTTTTGATTTGTATTTCCCTGATGGCAAGTGATGCAGAGCATTTTCTCATGTGTGTGTTGGCCATGTCTATGTCTTCCTCTGTGAGATTTCTCTTCATGTCTTTTGCCCATTTCATGATTGGATTGTTTGTTTCTTTGGTGTTGAGTTTAATAAGTTCTTTATAGATCTTGGATACTAGCCCTTTATCTGATACGTCATTTGCAAATATCTTCTCCCATTCTGTAGGTTGTCTTTGAGTTTTGTTGCCTGTTTCTTTTGCCGTGCAAAAGCTTCTTATCTTGATGAAGTCCCAATAGTTCATTTTTGCTTTTGTTTTTCTTGCCTTCGTGAATGTATCTTGCAAGAAGTTACTATGGCCAAGTTCAAAAAGTGTGTTGCCTGTGTTCTCCTCTCGGATTTTGATGGAATCTTGTCTCACATTTAGATTTTTCATCCATTTTCAGTTCATCCATTTTGAGTTTATCTTTGTGTATGGTGTAAGAGAATGGTCCAGCTTCATTCTTCTGCATGTGGATGCCCAATTTTCCCAGCACCATTTATTGAAGAGACTGTCTTTCTTCCAATGGATAGTCTTTCCTCCTTTGTCGAATATTAGTTGACCATAAAGTTCAGGGTCCACTTCTGGGTTCTCTATTCTGTTCCATTGATCTATGTGTCTGTTTTTGTGCCAGTACCACACTGTCTTGATGACCACAGCTTTGTAGTACGCCTGAAATCTGGCATTCTGATGCCCCCAGCTCTGGTTTTCTTTATTTATTTATTCATGAGAGACACACAGAGAGAGAGGCAGAAACACAGGCAGAGGGAGAAGCAGGCTCCATTCAGGAAGCCCGACGTGGGACTCGATCTGGGGTCTCCAGGGTCATGCCCTGGGCTGAAGGCAGGCACTAAAACGCTGAGCCACCCGGGCTGCCCCCAGGACCGATTATATTCTTGAGGAGGATATCAAGTATTTTGTGTAATTTGTGGTCATTTAAAAAATAATTACAACGTTATGATGGTTGAGGCACTGGATGGAAAGAATGGGTTACAGGAAGCCTTACTTGGTCTTGCTGTGGGAATTCTAGACCTTGTGAGAGTCATCAAGCTCTTGGTTTCTTTCTACATCTTAGAGTCACACACTTTGAGCTGGAAGGGAATCGGAATCTGTAATTTTCCCGCGGCCACACAGCTCAGTGTTTCAGTGTAGGAATTTAGGAGGCCGGATTGCCAGTGGCGTGTCCTGATTTTAATGGGATGAAGGTAAATGAGCTAGCCCTGTTTCCTAGGAAGTGAGCAATCTGAGGACCTTGTTTTAGGAAAACTTGTTATCTCAAAACATTTTAAGATTAAAAGTACATGTAAATATGTATTTTATGTACATGTATAAATATTTATATATGTTATATACATGTATATATATATATTTTTTTACATGTATATATTTTTGAAGGGCATTAAGCTTTCCACATGAGTCATTCGCTCATTACTTGGGATGTTCCAGTGTCTTTATTCTTCTAATAGTAAAAGTACAGTGAATCTCTGTTGCAAAATGTTTTGCTGGTCTATGTTTCAATTCCTGTCAAGAATTCAGGTTTTGTGTTTGGCCCTTCTTGATGTGTAGGACATGAGAATTGATATGCTTATTTCACCACATTCTATTCTGTTCCTATTTACCTCTCTAACCTGCAGAGTCACAACTGCAGAAGTGGTCTTCCCAGTTTGGACAAGATTACTTTTTTAAAAGAAAATAAAAAAGATTTTATTTATTTAGAGAGGGTATGCACTTGAGCAGGGGGACAGGCAGAGGGAAAATCTCAAACAGGTTCCTCGCTGAGTGTGGAACCTGACTCGGAGCTTGATCTCAGGACCCTGATATCATGACCTGAGGCAAAACCAAGTGTTGACTCTTAATTGACTGAGCCACCCAGGAGCCCCTGGATAAGATCACTTCTTAATCAAAGGCACACGAATGTAAACTTGATCTTTCTCATCAAAGCTAAGAGATAGGAATTGCCCATTGGTTTTCATTGCTTACACAGAGGTTATTAAGGAAGTAATACTACTCATTGATTCATATAAAATACTCTGAACTTTCCATGTTTTAGTTAATTATCTGCATAATTTTTTATTTCATACATGCTTTGTAACTAAAAATCAGCTTCTGCATGTAATTGTCATTAAGGTGACCATTTTTGAGGTAAAATTAGAGTACATTCTAGTGAAATACTAGGTTTAATAAGTTTGATTAAGAATATGAGAGGAGGGACACCTGGGTTTTTCAGCGGTTGAGCGTCTGCCTTTGGCTCCGGCCGTGATCCCAGGGTCCTGGGATTGAGTCCCACATTGGGCTCCTTGCAGGGAACCTGCTTCTCCCTCTGCCTATGTGTCTGCCTCTCTCTCTGTGTCTCTCATAAATAAATAAATAAAACTTTTTAAAAACAATTTCATTGTATGAATGTACCAAAATTTATCCTTCTCTTGGGTTTTAACATGGGAATGATATACTTGAAGAATCAAAATGTTTTGAAGTCCATGATGCCATATACTGTATTAACATCCAATTTAGGATAATTCCTTTTTTCTTCTCCTGTGCTGAACCCTGACTTTTTTCTTTGAATTTCTCTTTTATCAAATTAAATAGATTAAAAATTCAAACAGTATATAAAACTAAGTTTATGATGAAAAATGGCAATTCTTTGCTACTCTTTCTTTCTGCTCCCAAGTCAGCATGTTTGAAGATAATTCATTATCTTCCCTGTTTCTCCTCTAGCATTGCCTGCCTTACTGACATCACTCTCTCCTTGCTCATGTCTTTAGATCTAGTTAAGTCTCCAGTCTTGTTGACTTCCTTTTCTGATATCCACCCCTCCTTTGTTTTTTCAGAGGCACTGCCTGACTTAAAGCACTTGCCTCTCCCAAATAAGAGAGGGGTAGCCTTCTGACTGATCTAGATGCCACATCTTTTAATTCCAGTCTTTTTTCATACAGTTTGCTTTCTAGGACACAGTTCTAAATCATTTTTCTCTTAGAGAACCTACTACAGAAAGATATATAGTGGCAGTTTGGATCAAAAATAGAGTTAAAGGGCAGCTCCGGTGGCTCAGCGGTTTAGCGCTGCCTTCAGCTCAGGGTGTGATCCTGGAGTCCTGGGATCAAGTCCCACATTGGGCTCCCTGCAAGGAGCCTGCTTCTCCCTCTGCCTGTGTGTCTCTGCCTCCCCCCTCTCTCTGTATCTCTCATTAATAAATAAGTTAAAAAAACAGAGTTAAACACATACATAAATAATACCAGTGAAACTAAATAAAATGAAGCAAATATCCATGTCCTTAACCGGGTCATCCCTATGATCAGGAAGAGAAGGCTAAGTTATAAAATATATCTAATCATATGTCAGGCTTGATCACTGATGATTGTATTGTGCAAATAATTCAACCACTTCAATTATAATGAAATTTCTTTAAAATGTTGCCTCAAGGGCAGCCCGGGTGGCTCAACGGTTTAGCGCCGCCTTCAGCCCAGGGTGTGATCCTGCAGACCCGGGATCGAGTCCCGCGTCGGGCTCCCTTCAGGGAGCCTGCTTCTCCCTCTGCCTGTGTCTCTGCCTCTCAAGAATAAATAAATAAAATCTTTAAAAAAAAAAAAGTTGCCTCAAATAATCATCCTGGTTCAGTGTAATGAGTATTGATTGAGAGTAGGGGTCAGCCAACCTGTGACCCTACTCTTAATCCCCACCACTAGTCATATGACCTTAATGTGTCACATGAATTCTAAAAGCATCAGGTTTCACATGTTAAAATGGGAATGAGAGTGTTTACTTAACTCTGACTTTCATTAACTGAGAGAAGGTTTGCTTAAATCCTAGGAACAGGAAAATTGTGAACAGTTGATGATGAGGAATTGACAGGGCAAAGAGGAGATTGATGGTAGAGGTGACATATATTTGATTTGGAAGAGGGTTAATCCAACCTGATTTTCATTTTCTCCCCAGCTTTATGGAAGTATAACTGACAACAATTGTGTATATTGTATTGTATATATTAAGGTATACAATGTGGTGATTTGATATATACAAACAGTAGTAGATTCTCTCAGAGGAAGGCAAATATCCTTTTACAGGTTTATTTTGCTTGCCCTGAGGGGTTCAGAATTAGAAGAGTTTTTGGTTATAAATTATCATTTTATGAGATGTCTCTTATAACAAGTTTTCTCATCTTTGTTAGAGGTTTCATAACTTCCTCTATATCTTCAGGATGAGAATACTACATATTTTAAGGGGCAGTGTAGTTAAAGAGAAAACTAAAGGCTGAATGTGCAAGCATTTCTATGAAATCTTTGTGTAGATGACCTAGTAAAGACATGCTTTTCTTTTTTTCTTAATTCAAAATTATATTTTCTGAACAATTTGAAATATATGGGAAAGAAGGAAGAAGGCTCCTATATATTTCTCATCAAATACATGGCTTTTTTTAAAAGATTTATTTATTTATTTATTCATGATAGACATAGAGAGAGACAGAGAGAGACAGAGAGGCAGAGACACAGGCAGAGGGAGAAGCAGGCTCCATGCCAGGAGCCTGATGTGGGACTCGATTCCAGGACCCCAGGATCGTGCCCTGGGCCAAAGGCAGGCACTAAACTGCTGAGCCACCCAGGGATCCCCTACATGGCTTTTCCTTAAGATTTTATTTATTTATTCATGAGACACAGAGAGAGAGGCAGAGACATAGGCAGAGGGAGAAGCAGGCTCCATGCAGGGAACCTGACATGGGACTCGATCCCGGGTCTCCAGGATCATGCCCTGGGCCAAAGGCAGGTGCTAACCCACTGAGCCACCCAGGGATCCTATGGCTTTTCTTTAACATGAAAACTATCTTCCTGGTATTGATTGAGAAGTTTTATGGGTCTTCATTAATTCTTTTATTTTAAAGTTTAAGTAATAAGATAACTCTGTTAGGGAGTGAAACTACTCTATGTGAAAATATAATGGTGGATGATACATGTCATTATGCATTTACCTAAACTCATACTTAAACCTATACCACCAAGAGTTAACTATAATTTAAACTATAGATTTGGGTTAATTATAATATATGACTATAGGTTTATCCAGCATAACAAATGAATCACTCTGGTGGGGGATGTTGATAATGGAGGAAGCTATGTATGTGGGAAAAAGGGAGTATATTGGAAATCTCTACCATCAGCTCAATTTTACTGTGAAAGTAAAACTGTTCTAAATACGCGCGCGCGCGCACACACCCACACACACATACACGCACACACTAAATCATTTTTCTATAGTACTCAAAAGCTCAGTGGCCTCCCAAATAAATTCCAAATTCCTTAGGATGATTTTCAAGCTGTTTTAGATCTGCCCCTAGTCTTTCTGATCTCATCTTTGATAATCTTACTTCTTTAAAATCTTCTTTATTCCTACTTGTCTTACCTCAGGCTGCTATTTTAAAAATAGCATAGGACATCTAGGTGGGTCAGTCAATTAAGTGTCTGACTCTTGATTTTGGCTCAGGTCATGATCTCAGGGTTGTGAGATCAAGCCCCACATTGGGCTCTGGACTGGGTGTAGAGTCTGCTTAAGATTCTCTCCCCCCCCCGCCCACACTATCTTTCTCAAAATAAATATATACATAAAAAAATTTAAAAATTGCATAGACTGAGTAACTTATAAACAACAGAAATTTATTTCTGAAGGCTGGTAGTCCAAGATCACTGTACTAGCATGGTCAGGTTCTTGTGAAAACCCTCCTCCAGGTTACAGTTTGCTGGTTTCTCTTTGTATCTTCACATGGCAGAGAGCAGGACGAACAAGCAAACTTTCTCGTGACCCTTATGAGGGCACTAATTCCATTCATGAGGGCTCCATCCTCGTGGCCTCATCTAATCCTAATTACTTCCCAAAGGTCCCATCTCCTAATACCATCACACTGAGCAGTAGGGTTTCAACATTCATATTTTAGGGGGACACAAACATTCAGTGCATAACATTACTACACTGAAATACACACCCATTCTCATACCTCTTGTGCACTTTCACACCTATATTTGTACGTACTTTTTTCTCTCTGAAATGCCCCTTCTTTCTGTCTTGTGAAAATCATTCAACGTCCCACTTAAGTGCTACCTTCTCCTGCAACCTTTTTTGATCCTTCTTAGACTTAATTTCTTCAAATTCAACTCTCCTATAGCAGTTTTTGTACTTCTTCTTGAGCACTTGCATTTTAGCTAGGTGATGAGCCCTGTGTCCATCTGACACCTTTAAAAGTACAAAAATGCCCTATCACACAATGTTTTTCTGGCCTATGATTTCAGTTCTGCCAGGGTCAAATCTTATCCCTAACCTAGTGATATGTAAACATGCTCCATTTAGCTGAAGGGGTTGGAGGTAAGGAATGTGGTCCTGGCAGTGGGGTCATTATTAACATAATTCCAATGGAGATGTGTTCCAGATGTAAATATTTATTTCCTGCAATGAGTACCCAGTAGTTTACTGATTGATCCCTTCCTTTTCTCTAACATGCTTCGTATTTGTTCCAGTGGTGACTGTGGCTAGGCTAGAAAGAACACCAGCCCATCCCCACCCCTCCCCTCAAGCTGCTATAACATCTAGCATAGACTTTGACCAATCAAACGACTTCGAGGATGAAAATTAGATATTGCTGGTAGAGCACAGAAAAGCAAACATAGAAAAACATTGGACAGACCAGTGCTGAACAAATATCGGATAGGATCCATATTCATCTGTTATGATACTTTTATTGTGTGTGGTTTTTCTCTTAGAATTGTCAGGCTGTACATATTAGCACCATGTAACTATGTGTTTTGGTCACTTTGGTACTTTTGCTCACTAAAAAGGAAAAAAATACACTGTAACAGGTTTGGATTAGTAGCAAAAGTCTGTTTTTCTTAAAGAAATGAACCAGTAGGTCTGGCTATTTAGAACTTTTCTTTTAGATACCAAGAAAATACTAATACCATTTCAATTGCTAAAACGTGCTGACAATGTAAATAAAGACCTGAGAGGGCAGCCTGGGTGGCTCAGTGGTTTAGCGCCGCCTTTGGCCCAGGACCTGATCCTGGAGTCTTGCATCGGGCTCCCTGCATGGAGCCTGCTTCTCTCTCTGCCTGTGTCTCTTTCTCTCTCTCTCTCTCTCTCTCTCTCTCTCTCTCTCTCTCTGTCTCTCATGAATAAATGTATAAAATCTTTAAAAAAAAAAAAAAAACAGAGATTCAGTAATTTAGAAGAAAAAACATTATCAGTGTATAATTCTTGAATATGGATTGAGAAACTTATTAGCATTATCTGAAGTTTATTTTCTTTAATATAGTCGTGTCACCGTTTATGTAAGTGAATTTGGTTATTTGCGAATTAGCAAATCTTTCTTTGGGAAGGACTCTGCTCATGTTTACTACAGCAGTTAGAGCCTTGAAAACCAATTAAAAGTGTCCTCAAACTTTGCAAGTAGACAATAAATATACAGAGAAAAGTAGAATAAACAAAATAACCTCATCAAAAGACATTTACACAATGACAGCTTTGCAGTTTGTACCGTAGGATCTCAGAAAAGAGATTAAAGAATACTTATAAAAATCTGTATTTAAAAATCCGAATTAAAGCTGCTAGAGTTAATTCCTTTTTTTCTTTAAGTTTTTTTTTTTTTTAATTTATTCATGAGAGACATAGGCAGAGACATAGGCAGAGGGAGAAGCAGGCTCCCTGGGGGAAGCCTGATGCAGGACTTTATTCCAGGACCCCGGGATCACATCCTGAGCCAAAGGCAGACAATCACTGAGCCACCGAGGTGCCCCTAGAGTTAATTCCTTTTTAAAAATAAACATTTTTCTTTTGGAATAAGTTTAGATTTATAGAAACATTGCAAACATGGTACAGAGAGTTCCCATATATCCTCCACCCAGTTTCCCATGATGTTAACATCTTACACAACTATGGTATGTTTGCCAGAACTAGGAAATTAACATTAGTACACCACTATTAAATAAACTCCAGGCTTTATTTGAATTTTATCATTTATCTACTTAAGTCCTTTTTCTGTTCCAGGATCTAATCCAGGATATCATATTGCATTTAGTCATTAAGTTTCCCTAGTTTCCTGTGGTCTCTGACAGTTTCTTAGTTGTTCCTTGTTTTTCATAACCTGAATCGCTTGTTAAGGTAATGTCTGCAAGGTTTCTTCACTGTGAAGTTACTATTTCTCACTTCCCATACTCTGTTCTTTGAGAGCGCATCACTAAATCTAGTTCACATTAAAGGGGAAGAAAGATTAAGCTCCATCTCCTGGAGCAGGAGTATCAACATATAATATTAATTTCTTTAATGTGTTATTAATAATAGTTGTAATGAAAGGTTGGGTTTTTAATACATCCCCTTCTAGTAGAACTAACTTGAGAGTACAATCTTTACAACTCTGTTAAACTTTTTAACACTTTAATCATTTATGCACTTGATGCTTAATCTAAATAGGAATTAATCATCTGGAGTAGGAATAAGGAATCTTTCAGGAATACTGAATTATGGGAGCCATAGAAGCCACATCTAGTTTGTTTCCAACAGCACTTAGCCTGGAACTTAGCAAATAGAAGTCATTGGAGACATCTTCGTTTATTGACAGGGGTTGGAAGAATACAGAAGTATGAGTGCTGTATCTAATAAAGTTGTTAAGTTTCTCTACATTTTTTACCCTGTTGTGGAAGAGGAAAGGAACCAACATGTATTTGACATTTATCATGGCAAGCACATATTCTTATTTACTGTTGATAACAGCCATGCGAGGTACGTATAGTCTGTTTTCTAAAAAAGAAAAACTAAAACTTAGGAAAGTAAAAATAAATCTTTAAAAAAAAAAAAAAAGGGCAGCCCCTGTGGCTTAGCAGTTTGGTACTGCGTTAGGCCCAGGGCGTGATCCTGGAGCCCTGGGATCCAGTCCCACATCCGGCTCCCCACAGGGAACCTGCTTCTCCCTCTGCCTGTGTCTCTGCCTCTCTCTCTCTCCGTCTCTCTCTCTCTCTGGGTCTCTAATAAAAAAAATAGAAAGAAAAGTAAAAATGTCAATAGAACAGAATTTGGACCCAGGTTTTTTTACTTCTCAGTTCATTTTCCTTTGCTATAGATGTTGCCTTCTTTCAGAAGTCTCATACCTTCATTTCCATCTTTATTCCTGCTTCTCTTATTTCCTTTCTATGTTTACAAGATTTATTACAAATCCAGTTAGTTAATATATAGTGTAATTAGTTTCAGGAGTAGAGCTTAGTGATTTATCACTTACATACAACACCCAGTGCTCATCACAACAAATGCCCTCCTTAATGCCCATCACCCATTAGCCCATCCCCCACCCGCCTCTCTTCCAACATGTTGGTTTGTTCTCTGTAGTTAAGAGTCTGTTTTATGCTTTCGCTCTCCCTTTTTCTTTTCTTTTTCTTCTATGGTCGTCTCTTTTGCTTATTAAACTAGACCTCTGAGTGAAACCATATGGTATTTGCCTTTCTCTGACTGACTTATTTCACTTAGCATAATACTCTGTAGCTCCATCCACATCATTGCAAATGGTAAGATTTCATTCTTTTTCTATGGCTGAATAATATTCTGCTATATACACATATGTATAATACACACACACACGTACCACCTCTTTTCCATTCATCATTTAATGGACTCTGGGCTGCTTCCATATATTGGCTATTGTAAATAATGCTGCTATGAACATCAGGGTGCATGTATCCCTTTAAATCAGTATTTTTGTATCCTTTGGGTAAATACCCAATAGTGCAATTGCTGAATCATAAGGTAGTTCTGTTTTTTTAAAAATACTTTATTTAAACTCAATTTGCCAGCATATAGTATAATACCCAGTGTTCATTCTTTAGTGCCCATCACCTAGTCACCACATGCCCCCATTCTCCTCCCCTTCTGCAACCCTTTGTTTCCCAGAGTTAGGAGTCTCTTATGGTTTGTCTCCCTCTCTCATTTTTTTCCCACTCAGTTTCCCTCCTTTCCCATAAGTCCCTTTCACTATTTCTTATATTCCTCATATGAGTGAAACCATATGATGATTGTCCTTCTCTGATTGACCTGTTTCACTCAGCATAATACCCTCCAGTTCCACATTAAAGCAAATGATTGTTATTCGTCCTTTCTGATGGCTGAGTAATAGTCCATTGTATATAGAGACCACATCTTCTTTATCCATTCATCTGTCAAAAACCATCGTAGCTCCTTCTGCAGTTTGGCTATTGTGGACACTGCTGCTATGAACATTGGGGTACAGGTGCCCCTTTGTTTGTACAGATATATCTGTATCTTTGGGGTAAATACCCAGTAGTGCAATTGCTGGGTCATAGAGTAGTTCTATTTTTAACTTCTTGAGGAACCTCCACACAGTTTTCCAGGGTGGCTGTACCAGCTTGCATTCCCACCAACAGTGCAAGAGGGTTCCCCTTGCTCCACATCCTTGCCAGTATTTGTTGTTTCCTGTCTTGTTAATTTTAGCCATTCTCACCGGTGTAAAGTGGCATCTTGTTGTGGTTTTGATTTGTATTTACCTGATGGTAAGTGATATGGAACATTTTTTCATGTGTTTGTTGGCTGTGTGTAGGTCTTCTTTGGGAAGTATCTGTTCATGTCTTCTGCCCATTTCATGACTGGATCATTTGTTTCTTGGGTGTTGAGTTTGATAAGTTCTTTATAGATCTTGGATACTAGCCCTTTATCTGATATCATTTGCAAATATCTTCTCCCATTCTGTAGGGTTGTTTTTTAGTTTTGTTGATTGTTTCTTTTGCTGTGCAGAAGCTTTTTATCTTGAAGTCTCAATAGTTCATTTTTGCTTTTGTTTCCCTTGCCTTCATAGATGTGTCTTGCAAGAAGTTGCTATGGTCAGGGTCAAAAAGGTTTTTGCCTGTGTTCTCCTCCAGGATTTTGATGGATTCTTGTCTCACATTTAGATCTTTCAACCATTTTGAGTTTATCTTTGTGCGTGGTATAAGAGAATGGTCCAGTTTTGTTCTGCCTGTGGCTGTCCAATATTCCCAATACCATTTATTGAAGAAGCTGTCTTTTTCCATTGGATATTCTTTCCTGCTTTGTCAAAGATAAGTTGACCATAGAGTTGAGGGCCCATTTCTGGGTTCTCTATTCCATTCTATTGATTTATGTGTCTGTTTTGTGCCAGTACTGTCTTGATGATCATAGCTTTGTAATACAGCTTGAAGTTAAGCATTGTGATGCTCCCAGCTTTGGTTTTCTTTTTCAACATTCCCCTGGCTTCGGGGTCTTTTCTGGTTCCATACAAATCTTAGGATTATTTGTTCCAATTCTATGAAGAAAGTCCATGGTATTTTGATAGGGATTGCATTGAATGTGTAAATTGCTCTGGGTAGCACAAGCATTTTCACAATATTTTTTCTTTCAGTCCATGAGCATGGGATGTTTTTCCATCTCTTTACATCTTCCTCGATTTCTTTTATAAGTGTTCTGTAACTTTTACAATATAGATCCTTTAACTCTTTGGTTAGGTTTATTCCTAGGTATCTTATGGTTTTGGATGCAATTGTAAATAGAATTGATTCCTTAATTTCTCTTTTTTCAGTTTCATTGTTAGTGGATAGAAATGCCACTGATTTCTGTGCATTGATTTTGTATCCTGCCACATTGCTGAATTGTTGTATGAGTTCTAGCAATCTTGGGGTGGAGTCTTTGGGGTTTTCTGTATACAGTATCATGTCATCTGTGAAGAGAGAGAGTTTGACTTCTTTGTCAATTTAAATGCCTTTTATTTCTTTTTGTTGTCTGATTACTAGGACTTCTGGTACTATCTTGAATGGCAGTGGTGAGAGTGGACACCCCTGTCGTGTTCCTGATCTTATGGGAAAGGCTCTCAGTTTTTCCCCATTGAGAATGATATTTGCTGTGGGCTTTTAATAAATGGCTTTTATGATATTGAGAAATGTTCACTCTATCCCTACAGTTTGAAGAGTTTTAATCAGGAATGGGTTTTGTATTTTTTCAAATGCTTTCTCTGCATCTGATGAGAGGATCATATGATTCTTGTCTTTTCTGTTATTGATGTGATCTATCACATTGATTGTTTTACGAATGTTGAACCACCCTTGCATCCCGGGGATAAATCCCACTTGGTTGTGGTGAATAGTCCTCATAATATACTGTTGGATCCTAATGGCTAGTATCTTGGTGAGAATTTTTGCAGAGATGTTGGTCTTTAATTCTTCTTTTTGATGGGTTCTTTCTAGTTTTGGTAGCTCTTATTTTTAACTTTTGAGGAACCTCCATATTTTTCCACAGTGGCTTACCCAGCTTCTGTTCCCATCAGCAGTGTAAGAGGTTTTCCCTTTCTCTGCATCTTGCTAACATCTTTGTTTCCTGTGTTGTTAATTTTAACCATTTTGACAGTTGTGCGGTAGTATTTCATTGTAGTTTTGATTTGTATTTCACTGATGATGAGTGATGTTGACCATCTTTTCATGTGTCTGTTGGCCATCTGTATGTCATCTTTGATGAAATGTCTATTCATGTCTTCTGCCCATTTCTTAACTGGATTATTAGTTTTTTGGGTGTCGAGTTTGATAAGTTCTTTTTTTTTTAAGATTTTATTTATTTATTCATGAGAGACACACAGAGAGAGAGAGAGGCAGAGACACAGGCAGAGGGAGAAGCAGGCTCCGTGCAGGGAGCCTGACATGGGACTTGATCCTGGGTTTCCAGGATCATGCCTTGGGCTGAAGACGGCGCTAAACCGCTGAGCCACCCGGGCTGCCCTGATAAGTTCTAAATATATTTTGGATACTAATCCTTTATCAGATACATCATTTGCAAGTATCTTCTCCTATTCCATAGGTTGCCTTTTAGTTTTGTTGATGGTTTCCTTTACTGTGCAGAAGCTTTTTATTTTGATGTAGTCCCAATAGTTCATTTTGCTTTTGTTTCTCTTGCTGAGCTCAGGGACCCTACCTAGAAAAAGTTACTATAGCCAATGTTAAGAGAAGTTACTACCTGTGTTCTCTTCTAGGATTTTTAAGGTTTCAGGTCTCACATTTATGTCTTTCATTCATTTTGACATTATTTTTGTGTATGGTATAAGAAAGTGGTCCAGTTTCATTTTTCTTCATGTTCCTGTCTAGTTTTCCCAGCACCATTTGTTGAAGAAACTATTTTTTTTTTCTACTGGATATCTTTTCTGCTTTGTCAAAGATTAGTTGGCTTTATAATTGTGAATCAATTTCTGGGTTTTCTATTCTATTCCATTTACCTACGTGTCTGTTTTTGTGCTAGTACCATACTGATTACTACAGCTTGTAATATAACTTGAAGTCTGGAATTGTGATGTCTCCAGCTTTCCTTTTTTTTTTTCTTTTTACGATTTTTTTTATTTATTCATGAGCGAGAGGCAGAGATATAGGCAGAGGGAGAAGCAGGCTCTCCGTGAGGAGCCTGATGCAGGACTCTATCCTGGATCCTGACCTGAGCCAAAGGCAGACACTCAACCACTGAGCCACACAGGTGCCCTTGTTTTTCTTTTTCAAGATTGCTTTGGCTATTCAGGGTCTTTTGTCGTTCCATACAAATTTTATTTTATTTTATTTATTTTTTTTCCATATAAATTTTAGGATTGATTATTCTAACTCTGTGAAAAATGCTGGTGGTAATTTGATAAGGATTACATTAAATGTGTAGATTGTTTTGGGTGGTAGTAGACATTTTAACAATATTTGTTCTTCCAATCCATGAGCATGGAATATTTTTCCATTTCTTTGTGTCATCTTTAATTTCTTTCATACATGTTTTATAGTTTTCAGAATACAGATCTTTTACCTCTTTGGTTAGGTTTATTTGTAGATATCTTATGATTTTGGGTATAATTATAAATGGGATTGATTCCTTAACTTCTCCTTCTGCTGCTTCATTATTTTAGAGAAATGCAACAGATTTCTGTATGTTGATTTTGTATTCTGCAACTTTATTGAATTGGTGTATCAGTTGTAGCAGTTTTTTGGTTGAGTTTTTTGGATTTTCTCTACAGAGTATGATGTCATCTGCAAATATTGAAGGTTTTACTTCTTCCTTGTTGATTTGGATGTTAATTTTTATTTCTTTTTGTTGTCTGATTGCTGAGGCTTGGACTTCCTGTACTATGTTAAGTAACAGTGGTGAGAATGGACATCCCTGTCTTGTTCCTGATTATAGAGGAAAGCTCTCAGTTTTTCCCCTTTGAGGATGACAGTAGCTGTGGGTTTTTTATATGTGGCTTTTATGATGTTGAGGTATGTTCCAGACTAGCTTTAGTTGTCCACATGGGCATGGAGACAGTCCTTCAAGGCCTCTGCTTATGCTGTTCCTTCTGCTTGGAGTTGTCTTTTCTCTTTCAGCTCCCCATATCCCCATCACCAACCACCTACTCTTTTAAAACTTACTTCTGTGTCTCCTCTACCAGAAATTCTCCCTGCCCTGATCCTCAATCCCAGGCTAAACTCGATGACCTCTGTCTTTCATTTACCATATGTATTGTTGTGAATTCTTTCTCACTTTCTCTTCTCCACTAGACAGGGGAAGGAACTGATGTTTTTTAATCTTTACAATTCTAGTCCTTCTAAGTGCCCTGCACTGTTCATTTGCTCCATGATTGAATGCCCTGTGCCTGCTCCCTGCCAGCTGCAAATATCTTTAAGTCATAGCCAAAAAATGGTTTCCCATTCAAATTTTAAAGATTAAAAGAGTGAGATTATAAAGCAAATAATTTCATTCAGTGTTTAAACTGATACATATCTTCATATGTAATTATGTGTAATCATGATATGTACATTGTACCATTTTAAATCATGGTACATAGTTATCTAGATTGGAAATATTTAGATTCTCCAGAGTAAATACTAATTTCTGTGGGTACAGATAGATATGGTTGAAACATCTGATAAATGGTTAAAACCTGATGCTAAATGGTGCTAAAATAATGCCACAATTAGGAACCAATAAGTGCCAAGGAAATGTTAGTTTTATATATGGGGCTGGATATGCCTTTAAAAAAAAGAAAGATTTTATTTATCCATTCATAGAGACACACAGAGAGAGAGAGAGAGAGAGAGAGAGAGGCAGAGGCACAGGCAGAGGGAGAAAGAAGTAGGCTCCACGCAGGGAGCCCGATGTGGGACTCTATCCAGGGTCCCCTGGATCAAACCCCGGGCTGCAGGCGGCGCCAAACCGCTGCGCCACCGGGGCTGCCCTGGATATGCCTTTTTTTAAACCATTAATATATAGTTGAAAATTGCCAACCACAGATGAGATCAGTGGTTAGTTTCAGAGTTGAGTAATAGAGTAATACATTTTTTAAAAGTAATTTTCACAACTTTTAGAGCGAAGTTGACTTTTTTTTAGAGAGTGAGAGTGTGCACAGGTTTGGGTGGTAGAGGGGAGGAGCAGAGGAGAGGGAGAGAGAGAATCTTAAGGAGGCTCCATCCCAATGCAAAAAGCCCAACAACTGGACAGAGTCCAACACAGGGTTGGATCTCACAACCCTGAGATCAAGACCTGAGCCAAATTCAAGTGGTGGACGCTTAACCAACTGAGTCACCCAGGTGCTCCTAGAGAAATAGTTGACTTTTAAGTTAAAAGAATAAGAGTTGCTAATAAATAGTGCAGAAAACAGAAATGTCTTTCTATTTGATGGAATGATTAGAACACAAATTACACCCTTTTACATCAGAATATTACAGCTGGTGTTTCTGAAATACTCTCTTTACATACTTTATTTTCCACTGTAACCAGTTTTATTTTAAAAATAGCAGTTTGAAAGGTAGTGTCACATTGAACAGGCAGGGTTGAGTTTGTATTTAGGATTGCTACCTTAATATAAGCATTTTGCTTTGTAATGCTGTTTCAGCCATTTTAATAGAAGTACTTTTGTTTTTATCAATGGCCTACTTCAGTTAAAAGTTTTTTTAACAATCACATGACAAATTATGTAATATGCGGTTTACTTTTCTTACTACAATTATTTATACAAAAACAAGTTTAATGGAAATTTTAAGCTGTAGAAGCGATCTTTATCAACTGTGATTATAAACTAGTTTTTAGCAAAGATTTTAGTTTATGGCAAGGTGAATGTTTTGAAAATTTATCGTATAAACAAATTTATTAAAAACAGTAGGCTTTAGTTTTCATTTTAACATAAACATACTAAATAATTTCTATGCAAACAGGATGTTTTTATGTCCAATTTCCAAATGGCTTATATCTGGATATAATTGAACAGTCAACTATTAATGTAAATTATTGTCCAGTGAAATGGTGTAAAGTGAGCAATAACCTTATAAGGGCTGAATTAAAATGAAAAAAAATCTTAGGTTCTAGAAGGAGGCCATCTCTTTTTTTTTTCTTTTCTATCACTATGCTTTTTTTTATTTTTAAGATTTTATTTATTTATTCATGACAGAGAGAGAGAGAGAGAGAGAGAGAGAGAGAGAGAGAGGCAGAGACACAGGCAGAGGGAGAAGCAGGCTCCATGCAGGGAGCCTGACGTGGGACTCGATCCCAGGTCTCTAGGATCATACCCTGGGCTGAGGGCGGCACTAAACCGCTAAGCCACCTGGGCTGCCCTTACTATGCTTTTTTGATTCCCTCTCCTCCAACCCCATTTCTTCAAGACTCTTAAAAAGTATCCTAGGAAATAATGTTGATGCTTACAGTAAATCAGAAATAGTGATACTTTGAAAGAATCAAAGAATTTTCACCTCCTCCAACCTCCCTGCGTGCCCATGCCCAAAAGACATAACTATTTTTCTTATGTTTGGCTGCTATTCAGAATATCTTTTCTCTTTTTTATAGTGATGTTGAACCTGAATGGCTGGACAATGTGCAGAAAAATGGAGAATTATTTTATTTGGAATTGAGTGAAGATGAAGAAGAAAGTCTCCTTCCTGAGACTCCTACTGTGAACCATGTCCGGTTCAGTGAAAATGAAATTATAATTGAAGAAGATTACAAAGAAGGAAAAAAGTATGAACCTAAGCTGAAGCGGTTTACCAAAATTTTAAAAAGTAAAAGTCTTTTACCCAAGCGCTACAATAAAAAAAATAGCAATGACAATGAGCCAGTGTCCATTCTAAAGCATCAGTCCAACCCGAAAACAGGAGTTGTTGTCCAACAGCGGTATAAAGATGTGAATATTTATGTAAACCCCAAAAAGTTAACTGTAACCAAAGCCAAAGAGCAGCTCAAGCTTCTGGAAGTACTGGTTGGGATTATTCATCAGACCAAGTGGAGCTGGAAAAAAAGTGGGAAACAGGGCAGTGGAGAGAGACTTGTGGTCCATGGCCTGCTACCAGGAGGATCTGCTATGAAGAGTGGTCAGATATTAATTGGTAAGTGTTGCTGGTAAATATCAGTTCTTGTGTGCAGAGATTCATGATTAATGATGTTTTGTGAGACATGATCAAAACAGAATTCTATCCAAAGTCTCAACAGATTAAGGACTGCTTGGTGGTATTTGGGACAATAGTGAAATTGTTAAGCATGGTGTACTTCAAGGAAGGCTATGGTGTTCTTAAATAAGGATTTTGGTGAGTTGAATATGCGTGTGCCTCGTTTAAGCCAAGGAATAGCTTAACTAATTTTTGAGTTTTGAATTATATAATTATATTTCATCTTGGTTATATTTGCTGACAAGAGAAAGAAAATAAGCTAATTTTACAATGATAATTTAGATTTGAATGACCTATATCCAACAGCATGATATAAAAATATGTAATTTATGAATAAAAATACTTTTAAATTGTATGTTTGTATTTGAGTACACTAAGTTCTTGGAGTGGTTTTAAGCTGTTTCATTTGGCATATTTAGCAACAGTGATGTTATACATAAATTTCCTTTTAAGGGTGCTTGTCATAAAACATTTCATCAATTTTAAGGGGAAAAAAATCCAAAAGTCATTCTGAATATATATTAAGGTGAGCATTTTGTATTGCTAATACATTTTCAGTGTTGGATATAATGCTTGAGTCATAGCAACTTTATTACTTAGGTAAAGCTGTATTAGTCAAATGTGAAAATATATTGTTAATGAAACTTAAGTTATTAACAGATTTAAAAACTCATGGTCTTTTAAGTTAACTCAGCCTATAAGATTTAGATAAACTGGGACACCTGGGTGGCTCAGCAGTTGAGTGTCTGCCTTGGGCCCAGGGCATGATCCTGGGGTCCCGGGATCGAGTCCCCCATTGGGCTCCCTTGGGGGACTCCCTGAGGGAAGCCTGCTTCTCTCTCTGCCTGTCTCTGCCTCTCCCTCTCTGTGTCTCTCATGAATAAATAAATAAAATCTTAAAAAAAAAATTTAGATAAACTTTTATAGCTACTTTAGAAACATTTAAAAATATTTCTTAGTCTAAATTGCATTTGTTCATTGATTCAATGAAACTTTTGAACATTTGCTAAGTGTCAGGAATACAAAGATTACTCTAAGGATCCACTTACACTTCTTAAGAAGCTCATACTGTGATGGAAGAGATGGGTCAGAAAGAGGCAGACTGGGGCCTGGATGGCTCAGTCAGTTAAGCATCTGCCTTCGGCTCAGGTCATGATCTCAGAGTCCTGGGATAGAGCTCCACGAGGGGCTCTCTGCTCTGTGGGGAGCCTGCTTTTTCCCCTCCCTCTGCTGCTCCCCCTGCAGGTGCTTGCTCTCTTTGTCTCTGTCAAATAAATAAAATCTTAAAAAAAAAAAAAAGAAATAGGTAGACAGTTTCACATAGTATGATAAGTGCAATGATAGGGGTTTACAAGGGCAAAATCACATAGGAAGGACATCTATGCAGTGGGTGTTCCAAATGGTTGAAACAAGATCTCCCTATTCCTTTCTTACAACGTCATGTTGATACTCCTTCCATGGAGAGTTAAGTTTTTGGGTCCTCCCCTCCCTACCCTGTGGGCCTGGACTACAGCTTAACTAGTACTATGTGATTTCAGAAGTGGAATCATAAGAGGTGATGCAGCTTCTGCTTAGTATTCTTGGAGTCCAGTTGCCATTGTGTGAGCAAGGGTGGTCCACATGAAGAGGCCATGAGTAGTATTCCAGCTAATCATCCCAACTGAGGTCTCAGCCGCCCTGCAGCATCAGTTACCACACATGAGTAAAGAAGCCTTCCAGATAATTCCAACCCCAACCACCATCTGACTGCAACTACATGAGGAACCCTGAGTGAGAACCTCTGCTAAGCCCAGTCAGCCCCAGAACCAAGAAGGATAATAGGTGGTAGTGGTTGTTTTAAATGCCTAAGTTTTGGGGGATCCCTGGGTGGCTCAGCGGTTTGGCGCCTGCCTTTGGCCCAGGGCGCGATCCTGGAGTCCCGGGATCGAGTCCCACGTCGGGCTCCCGGCATGGAGCCTGCTTCTCCCTCCGCCTGTGTCTCTGCCTCACTCTCTCTCTATGTCTATCATAAATAAATAAATCTTAAAAATAAATAAATAAATAAATAAATAAATGCCTAAGTTTTGGGGTCATTTGTTATGCTGTGACAGATAGCTAATGCATGCTTATGTTCTCTCAGGTGCTCAACTTCCTCTTTTGTAAAATGTCTCTAAGGTTTATTCTTTGTTCTTTCAGAGGATGCCAGAATTCATGCTTATGAAATCTTGCCTGGTTGTTGCCAACCACCATAATTTTAGGATACCACAAGATGGGAAACGCCTATATTTATCTGGGGCCTCTGTTCAGGACCTAATTGGACTGATTTGTAGACAAATCTCTAAAATTCTTTTTGCCCATTTCTCTTGAACCCTAGTGGAGAGGTGGTTATGATCAGTGAACGTCCTATTCCATGTTTACTTTCCCCTGATCCTCACTCCAGTCTGCTGAATCCTCTAGAAATGACACTTCCGTCTTCTCATACCATCTGTGTGGGAGGAAAGAGAATGAACTACAGAGAGGGAGAGACTACTATATAGTCCTGTTGATTATATTTAAAATAATTTAAAGATACACATGATGCTCAGAGTATACTTCTTGGCCTGAATGTAGTTACATAAATATGTGCATTTTTGATAATTTACTGTTGTACTACTACAGTTTGTGCACTTTTCTGCATGTGTATTGAGTAGCAATAAAAAGGCAAAAAAAATGAAGTTCATCATTTCAGTTTCATAATGGAAGAATTTATGATTTACCAATATGTAAAAAAAATTGTCAGAATAAAATGATTATTACATCCTTGATGCATAGCAAAAGGTTTGGTTGATAAATAAGCCCTCAAAAACAGTTATTGAATAAATGCACATACTATGTAGAAAAATATGGGAAAATGATTAGAAGTAAATATAAATGCAGCAAAATGCTAGTAAGAGTTGGGTTTGTGTGGAGACATTATAAATGTTTTTTTCTTTTTTCAGATATTTAATTTTATGGTTATGTTGTATATTTTTAAAGTCACATACTTTGGGAATAAATAATGGACAATTATAATGTCATGGTGACTTTGATAATCCCAGGATGGAATTCTCTCATTTGTTTCTTTCATAGTTTGATTTCACACTGAATTCTGTGGTTGAACTGTGAGGTAACCCCATATGCAGGAGGATCTTGAAAACTTTGTCCTGGTAATGCAGTATGCTGGGGTGACTTCTGCCATTGTCTTAGCTGGAGAATGACCCTCCTTTGACTAAAGTGTGTTGGCCAACACAGTGAGACTGGTGACTGTTTTCATTCTTTCCCTTTCATGACAGTAGAACTCATATTCTATTCTGATTCTTCTTTTACTGGGATTCTGGGGGGTTCGCTGCATTTTCTCGTGCCATTTTTGCAGTTCTTTCTGCTGACTTAACTCCTTATTTTTTATTTCTGAGTTTTTCTTAAAGTTTGACTGCTGAGGGGCACTAGGGTGGCTCAGTCAGTTAAATATCTGACTTTTGATTTTGGCTCAGGTCATGATCTCAGGGTTGTGAGTTCAAGCCCCGTGTTGGGCTCCATGCTGGGTGTGGAGCCTGCTTGAGATTCTTTCTCCTTCTGCCCCTCCCTGCTCCTTCCCACCCCCATGCACATGAATGCAGGTGCTCTCTCTCTTTCAAATAAATAAATCTTAAAAAAAAAAAAAAGTTTGACAGTTGATTGCTCCTTGACTACGAGTAGCCAGTCTGTATCCCTAAACCAAAGCAAATCCTCTTTTTACCTGCATCCTAGAAATTATGTATCACCTTGGTGATTTTTTTTTCATCAAGATGACCCAGTTTTGCTAGTTTAAGTAGGTGTTTTTTAAGGATTGGAAAGGATAGGGTTAAAGAAATCACACATTAATGTTCTAAACACATTAGTTTAACAGTAAAAGTTTTTTTTTTAAATTTTTTTAATTTATTTATGATAGTCACACACACACACACAGAGAGAGGCAGAGACACAGGCAGAGGGAGAAGCAGGCTCCATGCACCGGGAGCCCGATGTGGGATTCGATCCCGGGTCTCCAGGATCGTGCCCTGGGCCAAAGGCAGGCGCCAAACCGCTGCGCCACCCACGGATCCCCAACAGTAAAAGTTTTATTTTAATTGCTTTTTGTGTAACTTCTAAGGTTCTCACCTGTGATCACTGAATAACTTTGTTTTGTATGACACACTTGTGCTATTTCTCCTTTAAATTTTTTGAAGTTTTTTTACTTTTTAGAAATCTTTTTGAGGTATAACATTCATAACATGGACAAATCTTAAGTATACATTGAATGAATTTTGACATATGTATATGCCTGTGTAACTACCACCCAAAGAACATTTCCAGTACCCAGAAGGTTCCATAGTGCCTCCTCCCAGTTAATACCTCCTCCCTTCTGAAAGTCAAGTTTTCTATCAACAGAGTTGGTTTTTCCTCCTCCTCTTCTTCTTTTTTTAATTTTACCTCTTCTTAAACTTCATTTAATAGAAAAATATAGGGTATATTCTCTTGTGTTTATTTTCTTTATTTTATAATCTTGGGAAATATCCAGGCTTTTGATATGTGATATTCCATTGTATATTCATTTTTACATTTCACTGTTGATGGACATTCCGCTTGTTTCCAGTTAAACATTTGCAGTGCTTTTTTAAAAAGATAGGTTTGGTTTTTTGTGAGCACCTAATGAATGGTTTTTATTCTCTGATATTTTACATGTTGTTATTTGATACATATTTTCATTTTCACCTTCTGTAAAACTTGAAACATTTCAATTTTCTTTTTCCCCCTTTAAAAAAATATTTATTTATTTATCTATTTTAGAGAGTGAGAGCAAGATAAGAGAGGGGCTGACAGAAATGGACACAGTCTCAAGCAGACTCTGAGCTGAGCATGGAGCTCAGCTTGGGACTCGATCTTACAACTCCGAGATCATAACTGAGCCAAAACCAAGAATTGCACGCTTAACCGACAGAGCCACCTGAGGCACCCTAGTGTTTCAGTTTTTTTAAAGTATCTCTGCCGTATTTGTCTCTTCTCCTTCACATCATTTCTTTCCCACATTTGCCTGTGGTACTTGACCCAGTAGAAAAGGAATGAAAAAAGCAGTGACTTCATTGGAAAGGTAGAATTAGAGTTTTTAGGCCTTCCTAGAGAGCATCTGGTGCAGTTACTTCCTTTTACAGATGAGTACCAGAGGGATTATATGATTTATCCAAGAACAGAGGGCAATCAGTTGATAAAGCTGGGACCTACAAGTTCTGATTTCCATTTTCAGAAACTCTTTCACTTGCTGTGGTGCTCACTTGAATGAGTGGGGAAAGTGCCAAAGGATTTCTCTTTGAAGCCAAAAAGAAAAGAAATTATTTAATCCTTTCAAAATGTAATTGGAAATAAGGATTAAGCTACAACAATGTACCACTTAACCCATTTAATCCATTTGATACACTTATCCAAAAGAAATAATCTAAAACAGATCTCTGAACCATGCCCTATATGTCAGATCAGGCCAAGCACTCATCTTTGTAGTCTGCAAACTGAGAATGGTTTTTACCTTTTCAGTGATTAAAATAAAAAAAAAATCAAAAGAAGAATACTTTATTACATATGAAAATTATATGAAATTCAAATGTTAGTGTTGATAAATAAAATTGTATTGGAACACAGCCACATTCATGTGTTTGTTGTCTATTGCTGCTTTTGAGCTATAGTTGCAGAGTAGAATAGTTGCTGCAACAAAAGCCATATGGCCTTCAGAGCCTGAAATATTTACTTATCTGGCCCTTTACAGGAAAAGTTTGCTGACCCTAGATGTAAAAGAAGGCAAACTATGTGCATGAAAACATTTATTTAAGCATTTTTTAGTAATAATAAACAATAAAAAGCATGAAAATGTCAAACTGGAGTATGGTTATTTGAATTATAATTTAATAAGTATGCATTATTTGACTATTAAAATTATAATCTAAATACTATGTACCAACATAAAAACTCTTATTACTTGAGAGATTTAAAAGGGTGACATCCTTTATACATCATTTGTGTCAATATAGGTAAAGACTAAAAATAATTTATGAAAATGACTATGGCTATAGTGCTAGGGTCATCAATAATTTTTCCAAATTTCTGTAGTTTTGTTTTCTATTTTAATGAGAAATAAAAACCTTGCACCAGTTTCTTTTTTTTTTTTTTAATTTTTATTTATTTATTTGTGATAGTCACACAGTGAGAGAGAGAGAGAGGCAGAGACATAGGCAGAGGGAGAAGCAGGCTCCATGCACCAGGAGCCCGACGTGGGATTCGATCCTGGGTCTCCAGGATCGCGCCCTGGGCCAAAGGCAGGCGCTAAACTGCTGTGCCACCCAGGGATTCCCTTGCATCAGTTTCTTATCCAGCATCATCAGGGAATGTGATATTTTACTTAAATATTTTGAATGATAGTTCTAGTATATGAGCCACCATTATTCAAGGATTTCTAGAATGAGAAATTAGGACGGACCTTAACTTTCTGATTATGCCTGCATGTTATAAATGAGGAATTGATATTAGAGCTTTAAAAATATATAAGGGCAGCCTGGGTGGCTCAGTGGTTTAGCGCTGCCTTCGGCCCAGGGCCTGATCCTGGAGACCTGGGATCGAGTCCCACGTCAGGCTTCGTGCATGGAGCCTGCTTCTCCCTCTGCCTGTGTCTCTGCCTCTCTCTCTCTCTCTCTCTCTCTCTCTCTGTCTCTCATGAATAAATAAATAAAATCTTTTTTAAAAAAGTGTTTTAAAAAAATATATATATGTATATATAATAAAGGTAATTCTCTCAAAATTTAAGAATTTTTCGGACAGTAAATGCATTGACTTGAATGTATAAAATAGCAATATGGTAACTATGTTTCAAAAGCCAGATTTTCTTTCCCCTAAATCAAATTCAGCTTAATTTAAAAGACCACTTTAAGTTCACAGCCTGATTCCACCACACTGGCACATACATATTTCCCAGTTCTTCTGTGCATAAATTCTCCTTTTAACAAGATTATTTTTTTCTCCGGTGACCTCTTTGAACTTTGTATATCCAGATCTATTCTTTATCTTTCATGGTTCCTAATTCCTATTTGGGTCTTAACCAAGACTGCTTTGTATTGTTACACAGGTGTATTCATTTTCTATTGATGCTGTGACAAATTACCACAAACTTAGTGGTTTAAAACAACACAAATTTATCATCTTGCAGTTCTGGAAGTTAGAAATCTAAAATAGGTCCTCTTGCACTAAAATCAAAGTATCCACAGAGTTGCATTCCTTATGGATTTTCTAGGCTAGAAATCTCTTCCCTTGGCTAACTTTTCAGAGACCACCTGAATTCCTTATCTTGTCCCTTCCTGCATCTTCAAAGCCAGCAGCATAGCGTTTTCAAGCTTCTCTCTGACTCTGACCCTCCTGGCTCCTTCCTTATAAATACCCTGCGATTACGTTGGGCCACCTAGATAATATCCTTAACTTAATTACATCTGCCAAGTCCCTTTTGCCATGTAAGGTAACATTCACAGATTTCAGTGATTAGGATGTGGACAATTTTAGGGGACCATTCATCTGCCTACCACAGTGGGGTTTTTTTGGTAAAATAATGAGCTTTAATTTTTTTATAATAGTAATATTTATTTAACGTAGATAGTTTAGAAAAAAAGAGCCTATACACCCAAAGGCAACATTTTACATATATCTTTTTTCTAGATTTATGTGTAATAGTTTCGTTTTAAAAATAGTTTCTTGGAGTACCTTAGAGTGCCATTTGGTTAAGCATTTGCCTTCAGCTTAGGTCATGATCCCAGGGCCCTGGGATTGAGTCCCTCACCCCCTCATTGGGTTCCCTGCTCATGCATGCATGTGTGTACTCTTTCTCTGAAAATCTTTAAAGAATAATAATAATTTCTTAAACTATGTATTCATTTTGTATATAGTATAAGTAGAGCAGTAAACAAACTTTGGCATATATATTATCATAGCCCTTGGTGCCTTTCAGCATGCATTTGATATAAGTAGATGCTGAGAAATTGTTGGATTTTCTCAAATGATTAATATTACATTGAGGAATTGATTTAATTAAGCACTGTGATAAACTGATTTCACCTCTTTCTATTTTATTTAACTTTTGAATGTATCTTGATAAAATTTTCCATCAGTAATTTGCAGAGCATTTCTTATCTAATAGTTCAAACCAATTCACGCAGTTCATTTCCTTTCAGCCTTTGGCAGGGCATACTAATGACTTTTGTGTGCTTGTTAAGAAAGAACTTTGCTGCCCACTGCAGTGATACGATGTCCAGGAAGCCTGCCACTTCTGAGTCACAGAGATGCTGAGAAAAACTTGAGGAAAACAAATATCTGAGAGAATGAGAAGTGGATATAATATTTCTGTTACAGAAAGAGAAAATTTTCTACTAAACACTTAAAAATATGTATACTACACTCACTCTAATTAATTTTCATATCTGTTATGACAATACATGTATGTCTCCTGCTTTTAGAGCTTTGTTAGACATGTTTTCAGATGATTACTCCCCACAACACTAGCTCTATTGTTCAAGGCTGTTCACTACACAAACATTCTTGAAATAATAATCCAGAACAAGAACTTTCAGTGCCTTGCCTTACAAGATGTACAAAACATGAGGGACTGATGGAGAATTGTCTACTAACACTATTATCTGTATACATGTCTATTATCTGTCTTCCCCAGAGTATGAAGCTCTGTGACAGTAGAGATTTTTGTCTATTCAGTTCTCCATCTGTAGTGCCTAGAACAGTGCATGGTATACAGTAGGTGCTCAATAAATATCTGTTAGGTAAATATTAATTATTTGGTCCATTTCCTAATGATATATTTAGGAATGATAGAAAATAACCTTGGTGTATATATATTTCTATTAATAAAAAACTCACTGATATATTGATATTACCTCTGTGTTATAAAAGTAAATTTCCATTTTAACACTGATCTTTATTTTATGAAAGTTTGATAAACATACACATTTACAGAAAAGCCGTGGAAAAGAAGCTTTTACCAAAACATGCTGTGAATTTTGTTATGGTTGGGGCCTTTGAAACAAAGAGCTGTGTATAGACACAGATCAATAATAACAGTGAATGCTGCAGCATGTTGAGTTATGATGTACCACATGGATTTAATTACAGTTTCAGCCAAAATTTTTTACTGTGTAAGTACTTGGTTTATGCTACAAATTTTGTATTTGTCCTTTGAGTTGACATAATCCTCCCAATTGTATCCAAAATGAGAATATTCATCTCTTTAAGTATCCATAGGTTGTCTTTAGTGATGGCATAACATTGGGCTGCATTATAATATAAGAAAAGAGTGGAATGGGAGCTTAGCTCTGCTGCTATCAGCTATATAATAATACATAATGAATTCCATAGTACTTTGAAGAGGTTGGAATAGATGCTTTTTAAAAAAATGTTCTAAGTTTAAGTTAGTTTTTAATGTTTGGATATTCATACAACAACCTTTGTTATTCTGTTTTCAGGTGATGTCCTTGTTGCTGTGAACGATGTTGATGTGACCTCTGAGAACATAGAGAGAGTTCTGTCTTGCATTCCTGGACCTATGCAGGTATGAACGGTTTTTGTATTTTATGATGGATTACAGAAAATAAGGACAACTTGTACTGTTTTCTTTTTTAAGATTCTGAAAATTATCATGTATAAGGTGAGTTACACTTACATGCTTGACTATGTAAAAAATTTTAGCTCTTGTTAACATTTTTAGCTTTTGGAGATTATTCTAAATAGATAAAGAAATATCTACAAATAAAACTCCTATGTAAAGCAGGAATAATGACAATAATAAGAAAATATATCATGACCAACCTGCTATTATAACTACTATACATGTTGAAAATCCAGTTCTTAGAGGAGTCATTTTAAACAGTCATGGAATTTTCTTTTCTCTGATTTATTAAAATCACTATTCCTGTGAAGTTTTTTTAACATGGCTTTGTTTATTTTAAAAACTAGTTATACTATTTTCTTGATTTTTTTCCCTGACATCTAGTTTAGCCTTATTCCTGAGCTTTTATTGAGCTAGTGAATTATTTTTCATTCCTTGTAGGTAAAAAGAAATATCTCTTTTATAATAGTTATTTTGATAGTCTAAGCATTGACATTTCGTATCATAGATGATGACATTTTTAGGTCATTAGATGTATTTTGAAAATGCTGTACTTTCTTTTTATGAATGCTCTGCTCCTGTTAGTATCAGGAATTAGTTTTCTGTCTTTTGAGGGATAGGGAGGATGATATGCTTTAGATAGGTTAGATATTCCATCAGACTGTGAGAGGATGAAGCACTTTCTGGATTGATCAGGAAAAAGAACAGAATCCCGGATAAATCAAAATCTTCCTGCATCTGATTTGAGATTCTGAAATGATAGGACCCATGATGAAATTATTTTTTTTCTAAGAAATAACATTTCCCTTATGTTCTCTTCTTTCTTTTTTTTTCTCTTCTTTCTCTTAAAACACACATGCGTGCGTGCATGCACACACACACACACACACACACACGCCCCAAAGACACACATGGATGCTCTATCCAAGTAGCTGCCTTTGGAAGTGCAAAATGAAGGTGCTAGAATAACCATGGTATAGCCAGTGACCTGCAGTGCCTAGGAATGGATAGAGATATGCCAGTAGAGATGGGGTGGTGTTTGAAATATTAACAATCAGGCAGATAGCAGCCATCGTGCTGAAATAGAGTACACTGTTGTCCCAGATGTGGAGTGGTCCCAGGGTGAGCCAGGGTACTAGCGCACCTGATGAGGCTCAGACAGCAGCTACTTAGCAATCACTAAGGAAGAATTACAGTATTGTAACAACTAACTCAGCTTCCCCTCAGTAAACTGGCTGCACATGAGCCCCGGGTCAGGGCCTTTGCTTTCTCACCTCCATCAGTTGCAGGTGCCTGCCACTGTTGCCGGAGTTCAACCGTGTCTCTTCTGTTTTCCCAAATTATGTTTACAGTGAAGTCACATTTTACTGATGTTTAACTAACATGCACAAGTTCAGCTAAGCACACTCAGAAGTTAAAAAAAAAAAAAAAAGGAAGAAATAATGATTTAAATATTTTGGTAGAATTCCACCCACTATTTGCATGTCCTCGTTAAGTATGAAATAGGAGTCGTGTATCTGCTGTTTGCCCAGTTTGCCTTTTATGGCATGAGCATCTCGCTGCATTAAGTGTGGTTCTGTATTTACACACACACACACACACACACACACACAGCTCTTACGTGCCAATATGTACACCCTGTGCCTAAATGAAAAAAACAGCAGTTTGTTTTGAAAATGGAAGAAAAACAGTTTTGAATTGCTTGAATTTATCATATTCAGAGAATATGTTATACTCCAGCACTCTGGCACGTTCTTGCCTTCCTGATATAAGTTCACAGTGATTTTGACAGTATATAATTGGAGAATATAATCCCATCATAAGATGTGTATTATTAAAATCTTTTTATTATTTTAGAAAATAAACTTTTTTCTTATTATAAAGGTAATACATGCTTATTGTAAAAATTGGAAAATGTGAAGAAGTAAGAGACAAAATCTTTTAAAATCCCACCATCTAAAAAAAAAAAAAAAAAAAAAATCCCACCATCTGGGCATCCTGGGTGGCTCAGCAGTTTAGCACCACCTTCAGCCCAGGGCATGATCCTAGAGACCCAGGATCGACTCCCACATCGAGCTCCCTGCATGGAGCCTGCTTCTCCCTCTGCCTGTGTCTCTGCCTCTCTCTCTCTCTCTATATATATATATCTCATGAATAAATAAATAAAATCTTTAACAAAAAAATCCCACCATCTGAGAATATTCATGATTAATATTTTGGAATATTTTATTCTAGTTTAACCCCTTGAGTATAAACATATATGCATATTTTTTACTAGCAGAATTGGTATTATAGCTGTGTCATACTCAAAAGTAAGTACCAGCATTTAGCATAATGTTTCCTTAATAATGATTTAGAACATAGTTAAAATTCCTTTAGCCAGAGATAATGTTAATTAGTAAACTATGTTTTTCTTAAATCGTTAGTGTTGGAAGGGAGGTAAAGTATAAGCCTGTCCCTACTACCCATGTAAACTAGGAGGTTCAGGGAAGGTGGGAGTAGAATTGGAAAGGGAACTAGTGTTTGTACATACCAAGCAGTACATGGGTGTTTTGCTAGTATCATTTCTCTTAGTAATCTCATTTATTCTTCATAACAGTCTGTAAGGTACCAATAATTGTATTTCTGTTTTATATGTGAAGAAAAAGAATCTAAGAGAGATGTAATGATTTCTCCAAGGTTGCAGAATTAATGACTCAGGGAGCTGAAACTGACTCCAGTGCATGATCTTTCCTATTTTTCACACAACCTGGGTGGGTCCCCGTCCCTGCTGGGCCAGAAGTGAGGGCCAGACTAATTGAGGTCCCAGAAAAAGTTGCTTTACCTGCTTTCTGTCTTTGGCGTCTGAAACAGTTATTCAAGCAGTCAGAGAAGAGGAATGCTTATTTATAAAGACTACTGTATGAGACTTTTTAACATTTAAATTTGGAAATATCTAATGGCAATTTTCAAACTTCTACTCGGTGTATAAAAATGGTCTGAAAGCTTCTTGTCATCTGACAGAGCATGTCCTCGGGAGCTACATCTGCATGCGGTAATGTGGTAGAATGAGGTCAGAGCTCCATTTAAACCTGGCTCTGAGCAAGTTGCTAGACTGTTCTGGATTTCAGTTTTCTCAGCTATAATCAGAGGAGATTTGAACAAATGTATCTGAGCCCAGTTCCAACTCTGCAGTTCTGTGCTTGATTTTTAAATGAGCCTGTTATAAATAAATTCAGAATACCAGAATGAAATCCAGAGGTGAAGCTTACTTACTAGGTGAGGTACAAAAAGCCCAAATAATTTCTTTTAAAGTCAAGTTTTGGGACGCCTGGGTGGCTGAGCGGTTGAACGTCTGCCTTTGGCTCAAGGCATAATCCTGGGGTCCGGGATCGAGTCCCACACTGGGCTCCTTATAGGGTACCTGCTTCTCCCTCTGCCTGTGTCTCTGTCTCTCTCTCTGTGTGTCTCTCATGAATAAAGAAATTAAATCTTAAAAAAAAAATAAAGCCAAGTTTTAACATTCTGCAAAAATAGTTGTCTTAGATTCTCCAAAAATATTATCTGTCCTGAAAGAAAAAAAAGGCTAGAGAATTGTTCTAGACTAGGGGAGACTGAAGTAACATCCTTCTAAATACAGTAGCTAGCTAATCCTTAATTGATCCTGGATTGCAGTGGGGAACAGCAATATTGGGACAATATGGGAAATTTGGGCACAGACTTTGAGAACAGTATTACATTTAATATTTGAATTCCTAAGTGTGATAATTGTATTTGTTTGGTAGGAGAAGGCCCCTATCCTTAGGAGATATGTGCTCAGGTATTCAGCAATGAAGCATTAAATTGTCTGCAGATAATTCTGAAGTGATTCAGCCAAATTTTTTTTTGAATACAGAAAGTGGGGGTGAGGAAGGAAGGAGAGGGGAATAAGAGAAAAGGAGAAACGCAAATGTGACAAAATGTTAACAATTGGTGAAACTGGGTGAGAAATAAAGCGTGGGCAATTATTATGTTCTTACAACTTTTCTGTAGGTTTGAAATTTTTTAAATAAGAAGTTGTGAGTTTGAGAAAAAGGTTTTATATCTAAAGTGACAAGAACAAAGATGCAAGTGCCCTTCTAATTACTAACTTTGTGACCTTTATTGCTGCAGCTCTATGCACTCATTTATTTAACAAGCACATAATTATAAATATTATAGTGTATGCCACCCATTCCCGGCTTGATCAGGGAGCCTGGGTTCAAATTTTGCAGTTGACCAGGATTGATTGTATTAAGCACTGGGCCATAGCTTGTTTTCCTGGAGCTTTGGAGGAAGACAACTCCTTTTATAGGCGATCAGCCTGTAGAACATTAGTCTTAGACTCTTACCTCTCAAGTACTTTTTAGGTCCAGGAGAAGGGGAGAAATCTTTTTTTTTTTTTTTTTAAGATTTTATTTATTTATTCATGAGAGACACAAAGAGAGAGGCAGAGACATAAGCAGAGGGAGAAGCTCTCCCTGCAGGGAGCCTGTTGCGGGACTGGATCCCAGGACCCTGGGATCACACCCTGAGCCAAAAGATGCTCAAGTGCTGAGCTACCCAGGCATCCCAGGAAAAGTCTTTTTAAAGGAGATGATGGTTGGGTGGAATGTTTTAATTTTTATTATTGCCTTGTTCCACAAAAGTGATATATATGCTGTGGAAATACTAGGAAATAGACTGGAAAAAATAGAAATAAATAAATTTGTAAATCTCTATTCTCAGAACCCAGAAGTACCATCTGTGTTGATATTTTAAAGTGGAGGACTGGCTTGATCAGATTTGCCTTTTAGGAATATTTCACTCTGAATGGGACTAGAGGTTGGGAAACCAGGTGACCACCTTCACAGCAGTCCAGAAGAGAGGTGATAAAGGCCTAAGCAGAGCATTGTTGTGGATATGAGGAAGGAGTAGATTAGATTTAAAATAATATGAGACAAAAAGGACAATACTTCCTACAAGATAAAGAAAAGTCCAAGATCCCTTCCAGGTTTCATCTTGAATAACACAGTGAGATTGCCCAAAAGAGAAGAGGATCAAGGAGAGATCATTTGTTGAGTCTGACTCAATTTCTTCAGAATTTTGATTGAGAAATATTCAAAGCATCTGCCAGACAGAAGGAGAAAGAATCAGACAGGCAAATAGCAGTATAGATACTGTAAGAGAGACCCCATGAGAACCATGGGGCAGAGTTGAGACTGGTCTACTCTTGGAGCTGCTTCAGATTCTAACAACCTTTCTGGTTCCCATCTGTGAAGAGGATGGCATGGTAGGAAAGAATTTGCTTGTTTGTTTGACAGAGGCTGAAGAGACATTGCTTGTTAAATGGAAGGGTTGAAGATAGAAGTAGAGAGGGGATAATTAAAGAAACAAGATTTTGGAAGTGATGAGTTATGGAGGGCATGTCTTTTGATCCAGGGAAGGGCACATCATTTCCTGAACTGGAAGGAAAGGAAGAAAGGATGGGCAAATTGCACACACACAAAAAAATTTTGAGGGAGACAAGCAATGAGGAATGATGAAACATGTCACAGGTTAATGTCCTCGGAGGAACAACAGAAACCCCCACCCCCCCTTTTTTTTTAAAGATTTTATTTATTAAAAAAAAAAAAGATTTTATTTATTTATTCATGAGAGACAGAGAGAGAGGCAGAGACATAGGCAGAGGGAGAAGCAGGCTCCTTGCAGGGAGCCTGATACAGGACTCGATCCCAGATCTCGGGATCATGCCCTAAGCCAAAGGCAGACACTCAACTGCATCCTAGAAAATCCTCTATAAGAAGTTTCATGTAAACTATTTTATATTAGATTATTTATTTGGGTTTTTTTAAGATTTTATTTATTTATTTAGAGAGAGAGAGCATGAGCTGGGGGAGGGGCAAAGGAAGGAGGAGACAGAGAACACCAAGCTGACTCCATGCTAAGTGTGGAGCCTGACTTGGGGCTCAGTCTCATGACCCTGAGATCATGACCTGAGCCAAAATCAATTTGGACACTCCACCAACTGAGCCACCCTGGCACTCCACTCTAGATGTTTCTTAATAAAATTTTCTGTAAAATATATTCCTTAATATTTATGTATATCAACCCCTTTTTAAAAATAGCGCATAACTCTTGATTTAGTTATTTGTCTCATCCATTATTATTTTATCAAAGCAACCAGATATCCTGACATTTAAAGCTACTTAACATGTAAACTTTTCAAAATGTCTTGCTGAAGTGTAATTATCTTTGCATTATGGAGCTGACTTTACTTAAATCTGAAGAATGGTGGCTAAAATAGTTCTTAAAAGAATTTTAATGGATGGGTCTGTGGTGAGTGTATTTGTTTGAGTTTTTAACATGGTGAGGAGAAAGCGTCCTTATACCACAAAAAAGAAGTGCAGTTGTTTGCCAAGTATAACATTAGTTCATTTTCAAGTATGTCATTTTTCACTAAGCATAACAAACTAGTCTTAAATTTTAGGTTGTCACTGCTGCCCAAAGTAAAATTAGTGAATTTTTATTTTGAGTTTACCACCTCATTTCCCTTTGTCATTTTTGGTGAGTCACAGCTGATCTTTTGACCTCTCTACCCACAAGAATCTCAGCTGGAAGATGCTTTCCCTGTTGTGAGGCACATTTCTTTCTCTGAAGACCACCTTTTGCCTTGTTTACCACTGGTATGCAAAGCTCTCACAGATACTCCAACAGACCCAACCTGCCTCTGTGACACCTAACTTCCTTAGGATGCAACTCATCTTATGCTCGCTTTGTCAGATTTCTCCCCATCCTCTCCACTCATACATACCTCCTCACCAAAGACTAATGCTGAGGACATCTAACCTGTCATAAGCTCTGGGTTCAGGATTTCCTAAAATTCTTAGATTTCTCACATTTTCAAGGAACACCACCAAAGGCTCCCGTGTATTTTATTTGGACACCCTTAAATCCTCATTCTCCGGTAAAAAGGCCCTCAACCACCAAGCCATTCACTTCATGAGATCCTTTTTTTTTTTTTTTTTAAATATTTTACTTATTTATTCATAGAGACAGAGAGAGAGAGGCAGAGACACAAGCAGAGGGAGAAGCAGGCACCATACAGAGAGCCCGACGTGGGGCTCGATCCAGGGTCTCCAGGATCACGCCCTGGGCTGCAGGCGGCGCTAAACCGCTGCGCCACCGGGGCTGCCCACTTCATGAGATCCTTGTTCAAGGATTTTATGTTTGTGGTTATGTTTTATATTTCTATTTATGTATACACATTTTGAGCATTACTTACTAGAATAGATACAACTCTGAGAATGTAGTCTTTAGGCTAATGCTTACTTGTTCTTGTTTAGGTCAAAACTCACACCAAAATATTCTTTTTCATCTTTGTAAGATCATTTCTAAAACAGTGTCTCTTCAGCTGTCTCTGACCTTAACTATATATAAAGTTTCCTCAGATAACGCTTAATTGTTCCCATATAGGATCTCTAATTTTTGTATATTATTGTTTAGTTTGCTTATTATTTTCCTCCCAAATTTCTACTCAGCCTTTTTTGATACACTGTAGTATTGAGGGCCCATTTTTCAATAGGTTTATAGCAAACATAAAAAATTTAGTAAAGGCTGATCTTTTCCATTTGGAATATTACATGTTTTGTAAAGGCCTCAGGAAAATTTTATGAAGAATTTCTCCCCTCCTATTTTCTATACAGATTGCTGCTGATCTTGACCGAGTTTATCTTTACTCTGAATATATACATATGATGAATTTAGGCCTCGTGTCTCTTTTCTACTTGTTAATAAAATAAATCTGAGACTTATTTTAGAAAAGATGTTTATTTAGCTTAATTCACTTTAGGTAGACAGATAATTTAGTGCCCTTCAGATGCCACAGACAGCTATAGAGAAGCAAAATTGAATATAATCATAAATAGTCACTCCTTGTCAACAAAAAACAGTATTTAGATTTTTGTCTTTTATTCATCAGGACAAATTTGTTTTATAGTATATTACTAACAGTTGAATGGGCTGGTAGGATTATGATAAATTTTTAAAAATAATATGCTTAATATCTTTTATAAAAATATAAATATATAAAGCTCATTTTTAAAAAGAGTGGCTGTATTAGTATTTATCATATTTAAAGTCAATCAGAGAAGGACAAACATATGGTCTCATTCATTTGGGGAATATAAAAAATAGTGAAAGGAAATAAAGGGGACAGGAGAGAAAATGAGTGGGAAATATCAGGGAGGGAGACAGAACATGAGAGACTCCTAACTCTGGGAAATGAGCAAGGGGTGGTGGAAGGGGAGGTGGGCGGGGGGTGGAGGGGGGGAGAGATAACTGGGTGACGGGCACTGAGGGGGACACTTGATGGGATGAGCACTGGGTGTTATGCTATATGTTGGCAAATTGAACTCCAATAAAACAAACAAATATAAATAAATAAATACATACATACATACATAAATACATAAATAAATAAATACAGTTGGCCTTAAAAGAAACAAACAATCCAATCATGAAATGGGCAAAAGACATGAACAGAAATTTCACCAAAGAAGACATACACATGGCCAACAAGCACATGAGAAAATGCTCCGCATCCCTTGCCATCAGGGAAATACAAATCAAAACCACAATGAGATACCACCTCACACCAGTGAGAATGGTGAAAAATTAACACAACAGGAAACAACAAATGTTGGATAGGATGTGGAGAAAGGGGGACCCTCTTGCACTCTTGGTGGGAATGTGAGCTGGTGCAGCCACTCTGGAAAACTGTCTGGAGGTTCCTCAAAGAGTTAAAAATAGATCTACCCTACGACCCAGCAATTGCACTGCTGGGGATTTACCCCAAAGATACAGATACAGTGAAACAGCAGGACACCTGCACCCCAATGTTTATAGCAGTAATGTCCACAATAGCCAAACTGTGGAAGGAGCCTCGGTGTCCATCGAAAGATGAGTGGATAAACAAGATATGGTCTATGTATACAATGGAATATTACTCAGCCATTAGAAATGACAAATACCCACCGTTTACTTCGACGTGGATGGAACTGGAGGGTATTATGCTGAGTCAAGTAAGTCAATCAGAGAAGGACAAATATTATATGGTCTCATTCATTTGGAGAATGTAAAAAATAGTGAAAGGGAATAAAGGGGGAAAGGAGAGAAAATGAGTGGAAAATATCAGTGAGGGTGATGGAACATGAAAGACTGCTAACTCTGGGAAACAAGGGATAATGGAAAGGGAGACTGGTGGGGAGGATGGAGTGACAGGCACTGAGAGGAGCACTTGACGGGATGAGCACTGGGTGTTATATGTCGGCAAATTGAACTTAAAAAATAAATAACTAAATAAAGTTGGCCTTAAAAATGGCATCTCTTGTAATAAATGATTAAAAATTAGAGATTATTACTATCTTGATAATCATTTTTTTAAAGATTTATTTATTTATTAGAGAGATTGAGAGATAGACAGTGAGCAGGGGTAAGGGCAGAGGGACAGGAAGACAAGCAGACTCCCCTCTATGCCCCATGTGGGCCTTGATCCCAAGACCCTGAGATCATGACCTAAGCTGAAATCAAGAATCAGACGCTAAGCCACCTAGGTGCCCCTATCTTGATAACTTTTAAAGATTTTTGTCTAAAATGGAATTTAATGTGTATAGTTTATCTGCTTTTAAATACTGGCTAGACATTTCCCATTCCCAGCTTTATTGAGGTATGATTGACAAATAAAAATTATATATATTAAGGTTGTACATGATTTTTTTAAAATACCGTGTGATGATGTAACATAAATATATTGAGTAGATTTTTTTCTTGATCAAACATGAATTTATCTTTTGACTTAAAATTTAATCTAATTTTAAAAGAGTCATTATACTTTAATGTTTAAATTTGAAACTTATGGATTATTACAGTTAGAATATCCTGTTTTACTCTTCTGTATTTTGACAAGATTTTAAACATCAGGACTACTTTGTGGTTATATAACTTATGATAGTGTTCTTACTACATGAAATTAGCTGTATCTAGTGAAAACTTCTTTTAGTCAAGACACACATCGATGCTTCTTTAAAATGAACAAGTTATTTTTGGCCAACTGGCATCTAGACACAATTTCCTTTTTCAAGGAAAAGTAATTGAGAAATGGAAGCTACCTTTCAACAACTAGAACATGGCCACATTCTAGATTCTTACCAATCTTCTCTGATGACACCAGGCTGTGAAAATAAAACTATCTTGGTAAAACTGATAGGTAATTTTCTCAGGCTCATCGTCCCAGATCCAGTATGTTGGTAGGTTTTTTTCCTCCTCGGTCTTTATTTTAAAGGACTACAAGGAATGCCTAAGAGAAAAATATTTGGATATCACCTCACTTGGAAAAAAAGCTAATCTGGTTGTATGCAGTTCCTCTTAATCCTGAATCTCTTCCTTTACCCTTCCCAGATGAGCTATCAGCATTCATAATACAGTGTTCCTCCTTTTGAAATTATATGATCTTATGAATTTTTGTTTTTCCATGGCATTTCTTTGTTGTCAGTAACTTAGAATACGTGATTAAATAAATAAATTTTTGTACAGAGAATTATAAATTTACTCAATAAATATAATATGTGCCAAATATAATATGTGCCAAAATCTGTAATAATAATATATGCCAAAAACTAGGCTAGGAGCTGGGAATACAAATGTAAATAGAATACATATTCCTAGCCATCAAAGAGCTCATATTCTAGGATGATTTTTAGCTGTATTCAGCATGCCTAAATGTCTGTGCATGTACAGACCCTTCTTTGTGAAAACTGCAGCTGACCTTCTCTTGTTGAAAAATTAACACATTGTTTTGTTAAGGTAAAACTGACATTTGAAAATGCATATGCTGTGAAAAAGGAAGCAACTCAACCAAGACAGAAAAAGGCACAGTCCAACACAAGTGATTTAGTCAAACTTCTATGGGGAGAAGAAGTTGAAGGTATCCAGCAAAATATCCTAAACACTCCTCACATCGTTATGTATCTCACACTGCAGTTCGACTCAGAAACATCAAAGGAAGAGGTGAGTGCTTTCTCAAAAGTGCAAAGGAAGAGAATAAGACTCTTTTATAGTCTTTCAAGTGAATAATCACTTTTTTCAGTTATTCTTTGTCTTTATGATTTTGATATGTCTCTTACACATAGCAGTCTTCTGACAAGCCTAATTGAATCCATTTATACAGATTATACTGAAATATTGGAATTTGTTTCTACCATCTTCTTTAAAGAATTCTTTTTGAGCTACTTATTCCATAATATTTTCCTTCTCTATCATTGGTTGCTCTATGCTCTATTTTTTTGGTGATTGCTCTTAAAATCTTATATTTGTCTTAGCAGATTCTATACACTACCTTAACTCTTTTTCAAAATAATTCAAGGCCCTTAGTACACCTTATTTCCAACTATCCAGTCTTCACATACATGCTATTTTCCTCAACATTTTAGTGCTATCATTTTTTAAAAAGATTTATTTTTATTTAGAGAGAGAGTGTGTACACGCACGAGCAGGGATTAGGGGAGTGGGGCAGATGGAGAGGGAGAGAGAATCTTAAGCAGGCTCTACACCCAGCTCAGAGCCCAATGTGGAGCTCAGTCTCAGGACCCTGGGATCATGACCTGAGCTGAAATCAAGAGTCAGATGCTTAACCGACTGAGCCACCCAGATGCCCCATGCTGTTATTCTTTAATTTCAGAAATTGGGGATAATTATACTAGTCCTACTACTATTTATTATTATTCTACTATATACATTATAAAACATGTAAGTAATACATTATAAAATGCATGGTTTATGCATTATACTTCAAACAAATAAACCTTTAAATTTACATACATTCTACCATTTTCTTTACTCACTATTCTTTCTTCCATTTCAGACTTTCCTTATTTGATCATTTTTCTTCTTCTTAAGACATATTTTAGGCATTTCTTTATAGTGAAAGTCTCTTGATGGTGAATTCTTTTTGTTGTTACTTATCCGATAGTGTTTTTTTTCACCTCTTCTTGAAAGGTGCTTTGTAATTCTACATTGCATTAGTCAGAATAGGCCAATTGCTCTAACAATCCTGATGTCTCAGTGGCTTAACATAATAGGAGTTTATTTCTCATTTCAATATAAATGTTCCTGCTCATGTGGCTCAGTGGTTGGAGCCCTTCATCTAGTGGTTCCATAATTTCCAAAGGCTTCAGAGTCCTCCATTGGATTGTTTGCATCTAGTTCACCAAGGAGAAAAGGGAAAAAGCATCTAATATCCCATGAGACAGTTCTTCAGAGTCCTAGCTTAAACCACTTCTGCCCATGTTCTAGTGCCTAGAACTAGTTATATGAACTTCTCTCAATGCAAGGAGGCAAGAAAATGTAGATTTTTTATGTAGAGAGGAAGAAGATGAAGTTGACACATGGCATTGCTTATTTAGGTAGAAAGTTATTTTCTCTAATCTCTTTGAAGATAGTATTCCTTTGTCTTCTGACTTAAGTAATTGTGGTTAAGTCTACCATCAGTCGTTCCTCTATAAGGAATCTTATTCTTATTTTCTTTGTTTGATTTCTTGCTTCTGCTATGTTCAAACTGTTTTTAATCTCTCTATTGTGTTTTCTATTTTAAAAATCTCATTTTTAGGAGTTCCTGAAAAGTCTTTAATCTACATTTCAAATCTGCCATATTCCTGGTCATATTCCATATTGCCTAGTCTCTTGTTACTTGCTTGTCTTAGTGATTCTATACTTTATTTCTCTAAGTATTTCATACATATTCTGTGTTCTTTTCTATTCTGTATCTGCCCATTCTTCCATCTCTAAGTCCTAAGAGGACTCTGATGTGTGGTGGTTTGCCTCCTTGTGTCCTTGATGATCACCGACTAGACTTACTGCTCGATTTTATCTCTGGGAGTCCTGTGATTGGAAAGTGGGAAAGAATTCCTCCAGAGAGAATTTGCTTCCTCTGTTTCTGCCACTGACCTAGGGTACTTCAGGCCTCTGTAAGAGTCCGGGTTTAACACAGTGGTCCTAGGTTAGCCCAATACTCAGTGTCCTGGTTGACACTATTGTAGGCATCAACCCTCAAGACATCCCTGCCTCTGTCCTTCTGCCCACCAGTCCCAGGTGAGGGATGGGATTGCAGTTTGCTTGCTTTGCAGCTTGCAAAGCAGTTCCAGGGAAGGGGATTGAAAGGGTATAGAGAAGATGTCCTTAGAAGCCTCTCTACTTCTTACATATCCGGCAGTTCAACAAGTTATGTTCTAGCCATAACTCTATTTGTTTTACAGCATGAGGGTCTCTCAAAGCATTTAGTTTACCATAATGCTTCAAACAGAAGTGAGATCTAAGAAGTTTTTACTAATTTACATTTCTTTGCTCCTGAAGTCCTTGCAGGCTCTATTCTCATTGCCAAAGCCGTTTTATCCAAGGCGTGCATTTCCTTGTGTTGCATCTTCGTATAACAAAATTTCATCAGTAACTGAAATGGAAAAGAAGGGATTTACTTACATGTATTTTTTGTAATTTTCTGTGTTCTGAAAATATAGGGACCTAAAATTAATTATTCTGAGTTCTTGCATGTAGTAACTGTTTTTTTTTTACTTTTAAAACAAGTGAGAAAATTAACTATTTATTCTGTAAAACACACAACAAAATTCTGGGATGGTAGCACCCTGAAACTTAATAGGTCATCTTGAAGCAGAATACCGCTGAGGCCTTTTGTCATCTTTGCCTTTCTTTCCATGGGAAAATGTGTAGATGTTTCTCAAATGAACAGGTCTCTGTCTGCTGACAGCCCTCTATCAACACTATAATTAGGAGAGGCTTTTTATTCTTACTGTACAGAGTGGGAGCTGCTGCAAATGCATGCTACTAACAAGTACCTAAAAATACAGCTAATTAAATTGATTAGGAACTGTAGAGTATGCCTGGTCCTTAATAGTGAGGCTTTCTGGGCTGTTTGCTGCAGAGGTGGAAAAAAGAGTTATAAGATTTGGAAATTTCAAGAACCTAATCAAAGACTACTATATGGTTATTTGTTTAAAGTGGTGTTTAATATTTGGCTAAATGCAATGTGTATTTACTAGTCAAGGTTTAAATATGTTAAGTAAGCATGACTGAAGATCTTAACTGATGTTTGGCTTAATTTCTAAAGATAAAATTTTTATAACTGTTTTTACCTTAGAAATATTGCAAGAAAATTTGACTGTTAGGCAGAGTGTATTTGACCAACATATTCTATAGCAATTTGCATGTACTGAATGTGCTTAATAAGTATTTAAAAAGGTGTGTCCAGTTTATCATTTATATTTGTCCTAATGTAAAAGTTGCCAAGACATGGACACTAAGTCACATAATTATTTCTTGTAAAGAGAGACCAAAACAAGATGTAGAAAACGCTTTAGAGAGAGAACCAAGGAAAAAATGTATTTTAGGAGTTTGGGCTTTCCATAGTAGCTGTATTAATATTTAGGGATATTAAATATTGAATAGCATTACTGGGAGCTACTCCGAATTCTCTATGGTTTCTATTTAGAAATTTTTATATTGCCAACTTTTAATTTGCCTTGTGAGAAAAACAGCATGTTAAGTCATAACAAAAAAGTGAGATACAGACTGATTCATCCTTTCGTATAGAAGTTCTAGCACAATGCACATCCTGATTTTGAAATATATTTTATTTTGTGAAACTGTTTACTGGGAACATGCTCTTCTTAAAAATAAAAAAAAATATTAAGTTTTTAAAAATTATCTACTAGATCTATTTTTTCCATAATTTTTAAAAAATTTTTATTTATTTACGATAGTCAGAGAGAGAGAGAGGCAGAGACACAGGCAGAGGGAGAAGCAGGCTCCATGCACCGGGAGCCTGACGTGGGATTTGATCCCGGGTCTCCAGGATCGCGCCCTGAGCCAAAGGCAGGCGCTAAACCGCTGCGCCACCCAGGGATCCCTTTTCCATAATTTATAATGTGCTTTCTTTAAAAGTTTCAACTCAGATTAATTTGTGGTGGGCAAACACTTTTAAATATAAGATAGATATTATAACATCATAATACTACTTTCTATCTGTGCTACTATAATTTTATATACTTAGTTTGTAAATTTAACTGTAGTATTGTCTTGGGTTTAAGTAAAGATTTAATGATGATTTCACCAAAGATGATAAAGATCATCTTTTAAATGTCAATAAGGAAAGTAATTAAATTTAAAGACTCTCATAGTTACACGTGGCATCTGTGTAGATATGCTACCAGAGGAGATACGAAAATTTGTATAATGAAAAATATTATTATGAGAGCTTATTGTAAAGGAGATTAAAGTTTAAAACAGTGAAATTACTTGAATTATTCTAACTAATCATTGTCCTACTCAGTATATGTTTTAGTATTATAACCAGTTTTGACAGTCTGTAACTTACTTTCAGACATAGTGTTTTAAATACTGGGTAATGTGTTAAAATTCCAGACATAGTTCCCTCTTTGTGTTTGTTTGGATTAAACTACCTCTGAAGTTGAAAGGATTCATTTTTTTTTGTTCTTAATAGTAAAATCTGAACTTTCCATTACCAAAATAATGGTTGAAAAATATGGGGGGTTGATCATTTGTGTTTGTTTTCATTTAATAGCAGGAAATTCTTTATCATTGTCCAGTATCTGATGCATCTCAGAAACTTAAAAGTGTGAGAGGAATATTTCTTACACTCTGTGACATGTTGGAAAATGTAACTGGGACACAAGTTACTAGGTAAGAATTGATTTTAATTTAACTTTAATTCTATTTCTTGCAAGTTCTGTACCTTGGTTCTGACAAAATACTAAGATAAGTGTCTATTATACAAATATACTTATATCTATCGTATAGATAACTATACAGCAAATGTGGTATCTGCAGGTATTTTGTTTCTCACCCAAGTTATTTCTACCAGTCACCTATATAGAGGTATAGGTTCTCCATACAGCTGTAGATGGGGTGTTTTGGCACACTACATAGCAGAGTTGGACAAATGACCTATAGTTTAGAATTTATTCATGAAGGTGGTATCTCTTAAGCATGGCATTATGTTGAGTCTAGGCTTTTACATATTTTTCTCTTGATTATTAACTTGCTAGGCAGTACTTTTTTGATTGGTAAAAATGACTGAACACTGAATTTTTCTTGTAGTTCAAAATAGTCTGTTTACAACTATGACAGAAAAAGATAGAAAACATAAACACTTTAAGAAAAGGAGTCAGAATGCAGTGTTACCTGTGCAAGTTCACTCAATGATAAAAAAGCAAGACTTCTGTGAAATAACCTTTGGAAAAACAGAATACACCATATAGTCAGTTATAGAGCCACATATCCCATTCCACATTGATTTGTTAAGCCCTGACTTTGAAATGCCACATTTAAGTTATGGGAGGAGAGTGCTCAAAACTTTTGAGTTTTTTTTTTTTTTTTAATAAAATCTGGGGATTACAACCCATTTTTCTTTCTTAACTCAACAATTTTAGGCTTTACAAAAAACATTATCTCAGATTTTAAGAGCCCCATAATACATAAAGTATAAAGTTGGATTTTTTAAGGCTTTAACTTTTACCGTCTTCTGATAAAAATGACACTTCTGTGATTTTAAAAGATAAGATCTGCAATACAGTAGAAAGAATTTCCTTGTTTTCCTAAATAAAAGTTATATTTAATCATAGGGCTCATTTTTAAGACTTTAGTAACTGAGGCTACATTTAATGTCTAAATTTGCATTCAAAAAAACATGTTGAGTGAAATCTTATGATACTTTTTTTCTCTAACTTATTTAGCTTCATCTACATCATTGCAAATGGCAAGATTTTTATTTTTTATGTCTGAGTAATATTCCATTTATATACACACACCCCACACACACATCTTTTCTATCCATTCATCAGTCAATGGGCATTGGGAACTTTTCATAATTTAGCTATTGTAGATAATGCTGCTATAAACATCACGGTATATGTATCATTTTTGAATTTGTGGTTTTGTATTCTTTGGGTAAATACCTAGTAGTATAATTGCTGGATCATAGAGTAGTTCTATTTTTAACTTTTTGTGGAACTTCCATACTGTTTCCCAGTGTATCTGCACCAGTTTGCATTTCCAACAGTGCAAGAAGTTTCCCTTTTCTCCACCAAGCACCTATTGTTTCTTCTATTGTTGATTTTAACCATTCTGACAGGGGTGAGGGATACCTCATTGTAGTATTGATTTGGATTTCCCTGATGGTAATTGATGTTGAGCATCTTTTCATGTGTCTGTTGCCCATCTGGATGTCTTCTTTGGGAAAATGTCTATTCATGTCTTTTGCCCATTTTTTAATTGGATTATTCATTTTTGGGGCATTCAATTTTATAAGTTCCTTGTAGATTTTGGATAGTAATCCTTTTTCAGATATATCATTTGCAAATTTCTTCTCCCATTCTTCCATAGGTTGCCTTTTAGTTTTATTGATGGTTTCCTTTGCAGCTTTTTATTTTGATGATATCCCTCCCAATAGTTTATTTTTACTTTTGTTTCCCTTGCTAAGGAGACCTATCTAGAAAAATATTTCTACAACTGGTGTCAAAGGAGTTATTACTTATATTTTTTCCTACTTTTATGATTTCAGGTCTCACATTTAGGTCTTTTTTTTTTTTTGAAGATTTTATTTATTTATTCATGAGAAACATAGAGAGAGGGACAGAGACATAGGCCAAGGGAGAAGCAGGCTCCCCGCAGGGACCCTGATGCAGGACTGAATCCCAGGACCCCAGGATCATGACCTGAGCCAAAGTCACTCAACCACTGAGCCATCCAGGTGCCCCTCACATTTAGGTCTTTAATCCAGTTTGAGTCTATTTTTGTGAATGGTGTAAGGAAGTGGTCCAGTTTCATTCTTTTGCATGTAGCTGACCAGTTTTCCCAATAACATTTGTTGAAGACACTATCTTTTTCCCTATGGATATTCTTTCCTCTTTGTTAAAGATTAACTGACCATATAGGTGCGGGTTCATTTCTGCATTTTCTGTTCTGTTCCACTGATCTATATGTCTGTTTTTTTGGCAGTACCAAACTGTTTTGATCACTACAGCTTTGTAATATAACTTGAAGTCCATAATTGTGATGCCTCCTGCTTTGCTTTTCTTTTTCAAGATTGTTTTCATTATTTAGGATCTTTTGTGGTTCATAAAAATTTTAGGATTGATAGTTCTAGCTCTGTGAAAAATGCTGTGGTATTTTGATAGGGATTGCATGAAATGTATCGATTGTAGTATAGACATTTTAACAATATTTGTTCTTTCCATCCATGAGCATGAAATGTCTTCCCATTTCTTTGTGATGTCTTCAGTTGCTTTTTTTGTTTTCATAGTACAGGTCTTTTACATCTTTGGTTAGTTTTATTCCTAGGTATCTTATGGGTTTTGGTGCAATTGTAAATGGGATTGATTCCTTAATTTCTTCTGCTGCTGCTTCATTATTGGTGTAGAGAAATGCAACATATTTCTGTATGTTGATTTTGTATTCTGCTGATACACTGAATTAGTATATCAGTTGAAGCAGTTTTTTGGTGGAATTTTTTGGGTTTTCAATACAGAGTATGATATCATCTGCAAATAGTGAAAGTTTTACTTCCTCCTTGTTGATTTGGATGCCGTTTATTTCTTTTCATTGTGTAATTGCTGAGGCTTGGACTTCCAGTACTATGTTAAATAACAGTGGTGAGAGTGGACATCTCTGTCTTGTTCCTGGTAGTAGAAGAAAAGCTCTGTTTTCCCCTTTGAGGATGATAATTAGCTGGGTTTTTTCTTATATATGGCCTTTATGATATTGAGGTGTAGTCCCCCTAAACCTACTTTGTTGAGGATTTTTATCATGAGTGAATATAATACTTTGTCAAATGCTTTTTCTGCATCTACTGAAATGATACGGTTCTTATCCTTTCTTTTATTAATGTCATGTATCAATCACATTGATTGATTTGCAAATATTGAACCACCCTGACAACCCAGGAATAAATCCACCACTTAATCGTGGTGAATGCTTTCTTTAAGTGTATTGTTGGATTTGGTTTTCTAGTAGTTTATTGAGAATTTTTGCATCTATACTTATCAGAGATATTGGCCTGTATTTCTCTTTTTTAGTGTAGTCTTTATCTTTGCAATGACATGGATGGAGCTAGAGAGTATTATGCTAAGCAAAATAAGTCAGAGAAAGACAAATACCAAGTGACTTCACTCACTTGTGAAATTTAAGAAACAAGCAAGCAAAGGGAAGATAAAACGAGAGAGAAAAGCAAAGAAACAAACTCTTAACTACAGAGAACAAACTGCTGGTTACCAGGAGGGACATAGTAGGGAGGGGGTGGGCTAACTAGGAGATGGGGATCAAGCAGTGCACATGTTATCATGAGCTCTGGGCAATATATGGAAGTATTGAATCCCTATATTGTACACCTGACACTAATATTACAGTGTATATTAAGTAACTGGAATTTAAATAAAAATCTAACAACTAAAAAAAATAGTGATGGTAATGCCTGTAGAGGATTAGATTGAAAGAATCATAATGTCTAGCAAATAGTATGCATTTGGCTATAATAAAAATAACAGTAATAGTAAAAAATAATACATTTTAGCATTAAAGGAAATCATATAAATTAATGATGTGGGAAAAAAAACATGTTACTGACCTCCTTTTGTTTTTTTAAACAGCTTTATTGAGATATAGTTCATTTATCTTACAGTTTGCCCATTTAAAGTGCATGATTTGGTGATTGTATATTTGCAGATATGTGCAACCAGCATGAGAGTCAATTTTAGAATATTTTCATGCCATGCAAAAAAAAACCTGTACTGGACATTTCATGTGAATGAAATCATAATATGTGGTTACTTGTGATGCTTCTCAGTATAATGTTTTCAAGGTGCAGACCTCCATTTTAATCTTTTTGGAAATAAAATTTGTTTTAAGTTTCTCCATGTGGATTTGATTTATTTCTTTTTACTGTAAAGGGTAGATGCTATTTGATATTTAGGTCTTGTTATTAATGATACGATATTGATTAAACATGTGGGAAACAGTAAAAATAGGTAGAAAAATTTTTTTGAAACAATAAATATGAAAATGACTCCTTAGCAATATGTGTGTCTTATTGTACACACTATTTTAAATCTATAGTGATATTAATGTATGACTATACAAAGAATCTAATATTTGTCAAAAAGCATATATATATTTAAGCTTTATTAAGGCAAAAGTAATATTCCTTTTGAAAAAAGTCTATTTAGCAATTCATGTTTAAAATCTACACACTGATCTATTGCAGTATAAAAGGTACATTATATCCTAAGGACTCAACAAATAAAACCTAATACATGTATTCTCATTTAAAGAAATAAAACACTGAATATGTGTTTATTTTCTTTTCTTCCCACCACCTACCCACACTACAGGATGGAATCATTATGCTCTCTATGTTTTCATAGTTCATTATTATATCTCTTTAAAGAACATATTTAATTTGTTTTCCAACTTGATTAAAGTACAGTAAATTGCATATATGTAAAATATACAATCTGATGAGTTTTGACAGAGATGTATAGACCCTGAAACCATCATCACAATGAATATATACATTATTCTAAAAGTTTCCTTGAGAGAGATGCCTGGGTGGCTCAGCGGTTGAGCCTCTGCCTTCGGCTCAAGACATGATTCCAGGATCCAGGATCGAGTTCCGCATCGGGCTCCTTGCAGGAGAGCCTGCTTCTTTCTCCCTCTGCCTATGTCTCTGTGTCTTTCTCACTCTCTCTGTATCTCTCATGAATAAATAAATAAAACTTTTTTTAAAAAAAGTTCCCTTGAGAACGTGTTTAAATCTGACTTACATTTTAGTTACTTGTTTATCTGTGTCCTGTATTGAATTATTATCTTGTGAGCCGAGACCGTGTCTTCCTTTCTTTGTAGTTTCTCTTAATAAATCATGTTCATAAATAAGCAGTGAGAAAATATTTGTTAAATTGGCATACTAGGATCCCTGGGTGGCTCAGCGGTTTAGCACCTGCCTTCGGCCCAGGATGTGACCCTGGAGTCCGGAGATCGAGTCCCACGTCGGGCTCCCTGCATGGAGCCTGCTTCTCCCTCTGCCTGTCTCTCTCTCTTTCTCTCTCTCTCTCTTTCTCTGTGTGTGTGTGTCCCTTATTAATAAATAAATAAAATCTTTAAAAAAATTGGCCTACTATTGGAAACTTTCTTTTGAGAAAAATAGCATACAATCACCTAATGTTAGTGAAAGAATTTCAGTACTTATTACTGTAATAGGTCTACTTTTGTTTGACCTAGAGCTTTTTGTAGGTTTTAAAAAAATATTTCAGGGTATATTTTTGTTGTTATATAATTACTTGTCTTTTCTGTGTGGCAGTTAGGTATATGCCAAGAAATTTGCTTCATTAAGCATGCAGTTCTTAAATCAAACCATGTGTAATCTTTTATGAGTGACTGTTTATAATTTTATGACATTTAAAGATATTCTAACTTTACTTTCACTCTATTTTTTCTTAGCTCATCCCTTCTTTTAAATGGGAGACAAATCCATGTGGCTTATTGGAAAGAATCTGACAAGTTGTTGTTAATTGGCCTGCCTGCTGAAGAGTAAGTTGAGATCTTTTTTTTTTAACCTTAAAATCATTTCTAAAATACTGCTAACAAAGTCTGTTTCATTAAAATTATGCCATTTTTGTCAAAAACAAACTCCTTCAAACAGTTTTACCGTTTAAAGATTTGTTGCACCAGTGCGGTAGCTACCATGTTAATTTAGAATTAAGAATACAGAGAGGGGGCACTAAGGTGACTCAGTTGGTTAAGTGTCCAACTCTTGATTTCGGCTCAGGTCATGAATTCATGGTCCTGGGATCAGGCCATGCATCAGGTTGTGTGCTGAGCATGGAGCCTGCTTGAAATTTTCTCTTCCTTTGCCATTTCTTCTACTTGCTCACTCTCATTCTCTCTCAAAATAATTAATTCATTAAAAACAGAAAAGTGGTGGGAACAATTAGTAAGGCAGGGCTTTTAATACATTTCCTTCTGAGATTTGGCCAGTAGAGAGGTGGCTGAGAGAAGACCTCCTCTGCTCAAACTTTTGACAAGATTGTGATTTGGATTTTATGTGTTCACAGTTTTTTACTGTTGGGAATTTTGGAGAACTAAAGGTCAAGCAGAAAGGTTTTTAGCGCCTTTGGCAAAATACATTTGACCCTTGAACAATATGGGTTCGAATTGCATTGATCCACTTATATGTGGGGTTTTTTCAATAAATATATTGAAAGATTTTTTTGGAGATTTGTAACAGTAAGAAAAAACTTAAAGACGAACTGTGTAGCCTAGTAATATTGAAAAAACTGTGAAAAAGGTATAATATCATGAATGTATAAAATATACGTAGATACTAGTCTTTTTTATTATTACTACCATACAATATACATAAGTCTTATTATTAAAAGTTAACATTTATCAAAACTTACTCATACAAACACTTAGATGGAGCAGTTCACAGTTAAGAGAAATGTGAACAAATGTAAAGATGCAGTATTAAATCATAATCGCATAAAATTAACTATATTGCATACTGCTGTAATAATTTCGCAGCCACCTCCTATTGCTATTACAGTGAGCTCAAGTCTTATGATTATCTGCTTGCAACTCTCTGTGACACTGATCATCTCCATGTGACCAGTTGGTCTTTCCAGAAAATTGTATATTACAGTAAAAAAAGTGATTTCTCACAGTTCTTGCATATTTTTCATTGTGTTTAGTGTTAGTGCAATACTGTAAACCTTGAATAACACCATGAGACTCATATGAAGTGCTAGTAGTAATGCTAGAAGTGCTTCCAAGAAGCAGAGAAAAGTTATGACATTACACAAAGTCAAATTACTTGATATATACTGTAGATTGAGGTCTGCAACTGCAGTTGCCCGCCATTTCAAGATAAATAAATCCAGCATGTGGGCCATTGTGAAAAAGAAAAGGAAATTCATGAAGCTGTCATTGTAGTTATGCCAGCAGGTGCAAAACACTGCACTTTTTGTGATATATCTTTTTATCTTGTATTGAAGATGCAGCTTTTATGTAGGCATAGGATTGCTATAAGAAAAGCATACCTATAGACTCTAATATGATTTGAGAAAAAATAGTCATTATATGACAACTTAAGGCAAAAATAAGGTGAAGAATCCAAAGTGGAAGAATTTAATGCCAGCAAAGGACAGCTTGACAATTTTACAAGGAGGTTTAGTTTAAAAAATGTCAAGACAGCAGGAGAAGCAGGTTCTGCTGATAAGAGACAACAGATGAGTTCCCAGATGCCATTAAGAAAACCAGTAAGAGGGCAGCCCCGGTGGCGCAGCGGTTTGGCGCCGCCTGAAGCCCGGGGTGTGATCCTGGAGACATGGGATCGAGTCCCAGGTCGAGCTCTCTGCATGGAGCCTGCTTCTCTCTCTTCCTGTGTCCTACTGTGTCTCTGCCTCTCTGTGTGTGTGTCTCTCATGAATAAATAAATTTTTAAAAATTCTTAAAAAAAAAAAAGAAAAGAAAAGAAAACCAGTAAGAGAAAGGATATCTGCCTCAAGGTTTTTAATACCAACAAAAGTGTCCTATTCTGGGGGGAAAAATGTTGGTTGCATAGGACATTAGTAAAGAAGAAAAGTGAGCACCAAGATATAAGGTGGGAAGGAATAAGCTAACTGCTGTTTTGTGCAAATACAGTTAAATCAGGACTGCCCTTATCTGTAAAGTTCCTAAACCTTGAAGGAAAAAGATAAACACCTACTGCCAGTCTTTTGGTTGTATAGCAAGAAAACCTGGACAGTGAGAACCCTTTTTCTGGAGTGGTTCCATTGAAACTTTGTCCCTAAAGTCAGGAAATACTTTGCCTTTGAAAATTCTTTTGATATTGGACAATGACCCCGGCCACCCAGAACCCCATGAGTTCAACACCAAAGATGTTAATATACTTGCCCCCCAAACACAACATCTCCAATTCAGCCTCTAGGGCTCCTTACACATGGTACTCTATGGAAAGGATTGTCAATGCTATGGAAGAGAACCTCAATGGAGAGAACATCATGAAAGTCTGGAAGGATTACACCATTGAAGATGCCATTGTTGATGCGGAAAAGGCCATGAAAGCCATCAAGCCCGAAACAATAAATTCCTGCTGGAGAAGATACTGTGCATGACTTCACAGGATTTCTGACAGAGCCAGTCAAGGAAATCATGAAAGAGATTGTGGATATGGCCAAAAGGGGGGCAGGCCAGGGAGGTGAAGGGTTTCAAGATAGAGATCTTAGAGAAATTCAGTAGCTAATAGAGGGACCCCACACCAGAGGGATGAATAAAAGATGACTTGACGGATGGAAATGAGTACTTCTGAACCAGTGCTAGATACTGAGGGAGAAGACATAAAAGAAGCAGTGCCAGAAAACAAATGGATACTAGACAATCTGGCAGAAGGGTTCTGATTTTTCAGGACTGCTTTTGACTTCTTTTGTGACGTGGACCCTTCTATGATATGGGCATGGATAATAAAGCAAATGGTTTAAGAAGGCTTGATATCATACAGGGATGTTTTCAGAGAAATGAAAAAGCAGAGAAATTACCACATATTTCTGTAAAGTTACACTGAGTGTGCCCATCCTGCCTACCTTTTCACCTCCACATCTTGCCTCTTCCACTCCTGAAACCACAAGACCAACCCCTCCTCCTCCTCAGCCTACTCCATATGAAGATGATAAGAATGAAGATCTTTATGATGACCCACTTTCACTTAATGAATAACAAGTAATCATCATACATATAGCTAATAAACGTATCTGTTATACATATATGTGTCTTCATTTGAAAATCTAATAATTGTACAGCAAGAACTGTGTCATCATCATCTAAGTAGACATCCTGTAGACCACCATGTATAAGACTCTGGTGGAAGGGAATAATCTATCCTTAGGGTGATTGATATTTAATATAAAATTAATAATGTGTTAGTTTTCTTACTGTTTTATAACTTTGTTTTCAAAAAATTACATAACCAAATAGTATGCCTCTCTTTCTTATAATGGGGGAAAACTGCATATCAATCTATCATCATAGGTAAGTGACTTTTTTTTAAAAATGTAAGCATTTCCAGTACTGTATTATGAATATAATATGGTATACCCTAAAAATGTTATAATGATTCGTTCTCTAGTGTATGGGTTAGGCTGTCATGAAGCAACACTGTCAATTACACTAGGCTACCATAAAGTAATCATATTGCTCCTGCTTCATTATCAATGCACGAATTGTATGTAAATAAATATGAATTTATTTTTAATATCTTTTCATTTTGGACATCTAGAGTTAGTAATACATGTAACATCTACAGTTTTTTATATTATATAAGACAGTATTGACATAGGAACTAGCAAATAGATGATTCATCTTAAACAGATGATACAAACTTACGGCATTTCTCTTATAATTTTCTTAATAATGTTTTCTCTAGCTTGCTTTATTGTAAGAATACAGTATATAATACATATGACATACAACATATGTGGTAATCAACTATTTATGTTATCAATAAGGCATCCAGTCAACAGTAGGCTATTAGTACTTAAGTTTGGGAGGAGTTAAAAAGTTATACTTAGATTTTCAACTGCCTGGGGTGTTGGGACCCCATCCCCTGCACTATTCAGGGGTCAGCTATAACAAATATTTAACTTTAAAGTGATTTCTCAGGGCGCATAGGTGGTTCAGTCAGTCAAGCATCTGCCTTTGACTCAGGTCATGATCCCAGGGACGTGGGATCGAACCCCACATCAAGCTTTCTGCTCAGTGGGGGTCTGCTTCTCTCTCCTTCTCTGTGCTCACTCTTTCTTTCTCTCTCAAGTAAATAAAAAAATATTTTAAAAAAATAGAGTAACTTCTCTAATGTTTTGTCTTAATTATCATGTTCTCCTTTTTAACTTTTTGCATGTATTTTGAAATATATCTTATTTTTATAGTTCAAGGTAAGAACTGGGTTGGCATTTATGATGAGCAGACCATGAACCCAAGGACTGCATTGGGTACTTTACATTCATTAATCTCATTTAATCTTTAAAATCAGCTCCAGATGTACTTCATGATCTCTGGCCCCATTTTATAAATAAGGAAAGTAAAACCAAGAGAAGATTAAATAACTTGCCAAAGGTCACATTACTGGCAAGAAACAGAATTGGTAATTGAAGGAGAGTCTGAATTCTTTCTACTACGTTACTTCCCTGATGTCACAAGACACTAAAAGCTGAGGAGAAATGGAATAAGAATATGGAGAACAGCCCCAAGGAGAAGGATTTAACTAATGTTAGACTAGTCTTATATCCCTATTCAATGGTATTTTAAAACTTGGAATTTATACTCTTGCTTGCTTTATTATTATTTTTTAAATATTTTATTTATTTATTCACGATAGACATAGAGAGAGAGAGAGGCAGAGACACAGGCAGAGGGAGAAGCAGGCTCCATACAGGGAGCCCATCGTGGAACTTGATCCCGGGACTCCACCACCGCGCCCTGGGCCAAAGGCAGGCGCCAAACCACCAAGCCACCCAGGGATCCCCTCTTCCTTGCTTTAAAAAAAATTTTGGCAACTTCTGTTAAGCTATAAACACATTTTAGTGTTAACCTTTTGTTCCATAGAATCATCATTTATCGTCTACCAAATAATAATCAAATATCAAAATAAATACTATAGTATGTAGATGACACAATTTTAGAGAATACCAATTTAGATAACTTTTCTTTTGGTGTTACTTTAAGTTTCCCAAGAAAAAGAATAAAGTAGACCTCAAAAGATGCATTATACAGCCAATCTGAACATGAATATGAATATTTTCTATTATTAACATTGTTAACCAGATTTCTTTCATTATATAGCAGTGTATTAGTTATCTATTCCTGGATAACAATTTACATCAAACTTAGGGACTTTTGTAGATGTTTATTATCTCATAAGTATTTTTGTGAGTCAGGAATTCATGAGCAACTTAGCTGGGTGATTCTGGCTCAGGATCTGTCTTAAGGTTGGTTAAACAGCTTTTACTGCATCCCCAAGATTTTGGACCATTGTATTTTCATTTTCATTTCTCCAAGTATTTCCTGAGTGGTTCAAATGTTTAATGTGAAGAATAATGATGCTATGACATATTACTACATGGTGCCTCTCTTTAACCAACTAATTTGTATTTTTCTGTCTAAAAAGAGACTCTTATGAACCCTGCTAGGGTACTGCCTTATGCCAGTGAGTTGGATTATGAAAAACTTGAGTTGTTTTGAAATATGGGTTTACAAGAATTGGAGAACACCCATTATAAGTTACTTTAGGTTGTAATACTGGGGTAAAACATTTGTCTTTCCACTTTTATAGTTGCCCAAAAAGTAGAAGAAAGAAAACAGTTAATGCAGTGGTGAGCTAAAACATAATGTAGACAGGGAAAAGAAAGGCCCAGCTAAGGAACTGAGCAGAGAGGCTGCTCAGCCACATTCTGAATTCTGATGCTACCAGCCGAATTAATTATGCAGATAGAGACAGTTTCCAGGAGGTGCTTTACTCTGAAGCTAAAAACAGGCTATCACAGCTGTGCTCCAGATCAAAGTTGTGCCACATAGGGGATACTCTAGCCAATTTTCCAATCTTTATTACTGGGTGGTGCGCATAGAGGGTGTCCTTAAATATTAGTTATTCCTATCCTGGAGAACTTGGCTTATAAATTGGAATGAATTTGAAGATCTCCTTTATTCTACTCTGTACCAACTTTTTTCCTCATTCCATCTTGTTTCACATAACCATGAAAGATAGGAATTTTTCTCCTAATTCATTCAAACTGAGAAATAGAGTGTTAAGAGATCATGTGCAAGCACCTCCTCACTGTCAGTTGACAGGTCTTTGTACCTCCAATCCTGTGCATGTGGTTTGTGATTGAAGTGGCCGCCCTGGGATTTTTTTTCTCATTTGTCTTAATACCACGTCTGTGCATCCCCCTCTTTGCCACTATGCCTTTTACAAGCAAAATGAGAAGACTGCTACACCACAGAAAAACCAGATTGGGAGTATAACCCAGGGACATGTGTTTTTGGAGTAGGGATTGTCTTCCTTTGATGGCTACAGTGAATAATGGGAACCCAACCTGGAAATCCTTGTGAGATAGTAGAAGAGAATAACTTCAGAGCTAAGAAGATGGTTGCCCACAGGAGGTTCTACTCCCTTTGTGTCCTTGCACAAGTTACTTAATTTTTTAGACCTTCACTTACCCATTATATAATAGGCATAATAAGACCTACTCTGTAGAATTTTTATCAGGCTCCATTGAAAACAATGTCCACTTATTTCTTTCCTTTCTCTATTTCACTTAGAAGTGTATTGTCAAAGAAGTTGGAGGTTCACTTGAGATCTGGGTAATACTGAAAAATGTCAAGAATTTAGCATTTTTTTCTGTGGGCCCAGGTACTGCACTACTTTATATGCATTAATTTTATGTAATTCTCAAAAGGAACCTGAGAGGGGCTTAGTGAATATTGCACCACTCTAGACATGAGGAACCTAAACCATAAAGAGGCTTAAATAACTTCTGTTTAGGTGGTGGTATAAAAGTCCCTACTTGACCGATGCTAGAACTCCGTATCTAGACATTGGAGTCTTCAACTGCTAAAGCAGTAAACAACCTTTTTACACAGCTTTACTAATAGTAGTTGACACACAGACTTTTCACATTCTTTACACATAAAATGTAAAGATGTTCTGCTTCTTTTAACAAATGCATTTTTGCTTTTTTTAGAGTTCCTCTTCCTCAGCTAAGGAATATGATAGAAGATGTTGCCCAAACCTTAAAATTTATGTATGGTTCTTTAGATAGGTAAGTAATTCTGTGAGTTGAATCTCCAGTTTTTTGTTGGTTTGTATTTAAAAAAAAACATTTAGTCACAGAGAACAAACTGATGGTTACCAGAGGGGAGGGGAGTAGGTGAGGAGGTAGGGGAAATAGGTGATGGGGATCAAGGAGTACACTTGATGTGATGAGCATTGATTGTATGGAATTGTTGAATTACTATATTATACGCTTGAAACTAACATAACACTGTATGCTAACTATACTGAAATTTAAAGTTAATAAAAATAATATAAAAAATAATGAAGATATCAATGCTTATTAAAAAATGAATCTCAAGTTTTAAGTATATGATTCTAAATTCCTTTTGTACTTAATACTTTTTCTTGGTTGGCAAGTTAGGTATTTGTTTTTTTCCTTCTTCCTCTGATTTTTTTCATCCTTTATTACTGGCTTTATTTTACATTTTGAGGCATGATCCATGCTTTATCATTTCTGGTCTCATGTTAGTGTAGTGAAATAATGTGAATAGTGATGAACAACAATTATATTCTGATTTGATGTATTTCCGTAGTAGCAAATGTAAGAAAGAGCATTTCAGAACAGATACAGAAAAGAGTAAGAAGATTTTAAGTAAGTTGTTTGTGTTTTCTTCTGATTTTACAAGAGCATTGTCAAATTCACTATCCTAAAATGTGATTTCTTCTTAGTTAAAAAAAATTTTTGGTAAAAAAAAATGCACTATTAAAATAAATGACACAGTAAAGAAGGTATTGACTAGTTTCATGTGTATCATTTCACCTATTTTCTATACAATATGAATACGGTGTGCATACTCTTTTTTAATATATGTGGGCTCATATTATGCATATTTTCCTGCTTCTTGCTTTTTTAACCTTGCAGTACAATATGATGCATCTTTCTTGATCTGAAGGAGGCAATTTGAGGTAACTTCAACATTTGAACCCATAAAATTACAGATGAAAAATAGATTTTCTGTTTGTGGGGTTTTTCTAAGTTCCAGTACTTCAGAGAGCTAAAATGATACCTTTTCTTTCAAAGCCTTAGGAATCTATCAATATAAAAATCCAAAAGCTGTTTATGTTTTTCCAAACCATGGTGGTGTCAGCTCTCTGTCTGTTGCGGATCTTTTTTGTTGTCACTAGTCTCAAAGCAGCCTGAAACAATTTTCTGTGGCTGTGCCTTTGGGATTGTCTAGTTTGTAGAATTCTCCTCTGAGAGCCTCTTAGGAGACACGTCCCTCTCAAACCCAGTTACTAATTAGCATTTTCTAAATGTGTGATCTACAAAAGGCCAGGCAACCACAAACAGTGCTTTTACCTTTTATTAATAAGGAAATTTTAACCAATGAAGAGTAAGGATACAGTTGTAAACTATCTCCTTAAATTTACACTGGGTGAGCAAACCTTGCTATGTTTTGCCTTAATTAAAGCTTTTTGTTTTCATAAAATCAGAGATAATTAAAAATTAAATTCCTGCAATGAATTGCATACTTTAAGACACTCAGTTCAGGCTGTTCTGCAAATTCCAATGAACTAGCTTGGGGGCAGAGGGGCTCTTAATTTCTGTGAATTTCATTTTGAAATTTAGTTGCCATATACCTGGAAGTATCACCAAATTGGCAGCAAATTTTAGTTTCTTAGTCTAGTGAGAATTTGAAAGGCAAACTAAGATAGTAAATGTGAAGATCCATTGAGTTCTTAAGACCAAGAAGCAGTGTGGATCCAACATGTTGTTAGTTGTCATTTTGTAGCAATTTCTAATAAGTTTTTTTCTAATTATGAAAGATATTAAAGGCACACTGTGAAAAATTATGATGACTAAAAAGTCCAAAGACTTAATTATTTTTTTAAGTTGTAAACTGGTTAGTTTCTGTGAGGCACAGAAACTATATATTCAACAAAGTTTAGTTTATGATCAGATTAAAGATGTTTCCTTCACTATTCCCAGCCAAACTTTCAGCAAATTCTAAACAGTCTGTCTCTAAAACACATCTCAAATCCATTCATCTCTCTCCATCTTCACTGTTACCTTGTCCAGTCACCACCATCTCTTACTTCTACAGCAGTCTCCTAACTGGTTTTCTTGCCACCTTAGTTTCCAAATGAAGTTAAAGTGATCTTTGTACATTATAATCTGTCTCCTACATGCCTGTCTGATTTTGGATCTCAAACCACACCCACCCCTCTGTGCTGTTCTGCTGGTACCCTGCCCAAGCTTGTTCCCAACTTAGGGCTTTTGTGCTTTTTCCTCTCACTGGGTCTTGACATTGGGATCTCAGCTTAAATGCCCATTCTCAAAGACTCTTCCCCAACTTTTTATCTAAATTAGCCAACCAGTCACACCACCCATTCACATGATCGTATTCTCTGCATGGCTCTTTGTACAAGTTCATGTTTTTACTGTTTGTTCACTTGTTGTCTTTCTCCATTAGAATGTGAGCTCCACAGAAGCAGAGACCTTATCTTTTGTTTTGACATTTTTACTATTATACCTCCAACAGTGAGAATAGTGCCTAGAACATAGTTGGCACTCAAGCAATTTGTTGAATGAATCCATGATTATTATTCTGATGTATTAATGGCATATATGCTAGTTACTGTGTTTTGAAGTGGGCTATTCCAATGAATGGCTGCAGGCAATGCTATATTATTTTTGCATGGCTAAAACCAAGTGTTCAGTCTGTCTCTTCTTTACCTCTGTCTCTTTCTCTCTCCTTGAGTTCTTCAATAGTGTTGCCTTCATTAGTGAAAAATGGAGAAATAACTTAGGCTAATTAAGTGCTTACTGTATTCAGTAAGTAAGAAGAATTTATTATGTACTTCACATGTGAGTCAGGTTGTATTATCCCCATTTTTAGAGTTGGAAACAAAAGTTCAGAGAAAGGTTAGATGATTTTTCTGCAATTTTTTTACCACTGGTAAAAGCAGTGGTAAGATTCAAAGCCAGATATGTCCTATTACAAAGCTCAATATCTATTATTTGATCTTGCCTGAAAGATATTGGGAATTTAAATAAAGAAATAAAGTAAAAGCAGCTTTCTTCCTCTCCTTCCTCTTCCTTCTTTTTTCTTCTTTTTTTTACAAAAAAGGTACTTCAGCCCATTCTGTCATAGATATACCACTTGTGTTAGCCCTGTGATTCTTCCATAATACCATCTATACAATGCATTTGAAAGTAGGTTTTTGGGTAAAAAATACTGACAGGAATGAATTTCTTAACACATTCCATCAGTAACATTAGAGCAGTAATTCTTCATAAGGAAAAGGTGTCAGGAAGAGAGCCTATGTAGTTGGGAAAGATCCAGTTTCCTTAGGAACATGCCCAAGAGAACTACCATTTTCACATGTTGTTATGACTTACAGCTCTTGTTTCTTCAGTGCCTTTTGCCAGGTTGAGAATGTTCCTCGTTTGGATCATTTTTTCAACTTGTTCTTTCAAAGAGCACTTCAGCCTGCTAAACTACAATCCAGTGCCTGTCCAAGCGCACAACAATATGATGCTTCCAGTGCAGTGCTTTTAGACAGTCTCCCTGGAGTTCGATGGCTCACACTTCCACAGGAAATCAAGGTAATCTTGGGTGTCATAAATAAAAATCAGAATCAGTTGCCTTGTAATTTTTTATCTTCTCTCTTTTTTAGACTTTTTGTTATTTTCAGGATAGTGGATCAGAGTTAAAAGAAGCCATTGGTAATGAAGATCCAGTACAGTGAACTGACGAAGATAAATATTTCTTTCTAAATAAAAATTAGGTCTTTCATCTTACTTTACAATTTAAGCAGCTTCCAAACTTATAATACTTTTAAGAAATCATAATTATATAGTGTGTTGCTTTTGTCAGATATTCTTTTTCTTAATGTCATTTTTCCTAAGGTATAACAGAATAATTAAGAGAAAAGATATTCTGCCTGTCATTTTAAGGAATGTGAAGAAACAATTACAGTAACATTATATATTAGCCTATAGAGTTCAGTAGTGAGAATAGCAACCCACTAAACATTAGTATTTGTGAGATCAAAATCCACGAGTGGGTAATTTTCTTTTTGTCCTTTAGTTTTTCACAAGAGAACTATAGCCCCAAAAAGGAGTACATGAAATATTTGCTAGATGCAGAAAAATGTAGGTCACAAATGAGTAATAAGTCATAGTGTGTGAAAAGCATTGAAAGGCATGACTAATGTTTCCAAAGCTTTTGTCATGTTAGTAAGACACAGTTTGTGAAATAGTCCTGCAGAGAGGGCCTTGGCGTTTAAAAGAAAAAGGAAAAGAAAAAAAAGGATTCTTTTCTACAGATCGCATATATACGACAAGCTTTAATTGTCAGTAGTTTTCAATTTACGTATATGCATTACGGATTAAACTGCAGATTAAATTTATTCTGTTTTTAAATTGTGAATGCTTCGTGGAGGAACAAATACATGAAAGAGTTCAGGCAATTTCCATAGAAACGAAAGCTAAATCCTAAGTAAGATTTTTCTAATAACTCTGTAGGGAAGCTAAACTGTGCCAGATTCCAGAGGAACTCTTGCCTTCATGTTTTAATCCATAAATAAAGATTAACAGTCCTTTTATATAGAATGTAGGAAAGACACAAGAAAGAATGTTGATATTTTCAAAGAATCTGTTAAGAAATATACAGTTAATAGAGGGGAGGGAAAATCCTCGAAATAGATTGAGAGTATTAAAATTGATTATTTTCCTCTAAGAATTTTAGTAAGCTCAAAATTTTTCTAACTCAAAACTAGAAAGCAATTTTTAACCTCGTACTTACTTTGCATTGAATACAGAGTGAAGCTTATTTTGCAATAATTGAAATTTAATTGAAAAGTAACTATATGTTACATAAACTTTTTTCTGTAATTCTGAAACTTAAAAACAACATGTTCTATTTTGGGAAATTTCTTAACTATCACAAAGGAGAAAGATACTTATTCAATTCTTCAGCTAATTATTAAGCACTGTTATGAGGCCATCACTAAATAATATGAGTTAAATGTTTTGTGTTACTTTTTTTTTCACATAGATGGAGCTAGACACAGCATTGAGTGACTTGGAGGCTGCAGATTTTGCAGAACTGGTAAGAGAAACAGTGGATTTTAGGAAAGGCTCAATGGTGATTTCATACTTTGTAAATCAGCCATTATTCTAAATATTTTTCAAGTGGGCATGTAATAATTTTGAGATACATAGCTTTGTGTCTGTATTTTCACATGAACAAAATCTATTTTGCTTGCCTTAAAATGTTTTACTCAGTTAAAAATATTTGTTACTTAGTGTACACATAATGATTAATTGCATTTAGAGTCCTTATAAACTGGGCTTTGAGAAAAGTACACACATGTAATATGAAAGTAAAGAATTGAATTGTAATATTGAAGTAAAAACCCTATAGATATGTATTGAAATTGGAAATATCGATCTAGTTTATCTTTAAAAATATATATACATTTCCTAACTCTGTCCAGTAAAATATCTAGAAATAGTGATCATCCGAGGAGTGATGACTGCCCTTAGCACCCAGGCTATGGTGTATAAATAATACTTCTCATTAAAAGGAACCAAGACTCCAAAGAGAAATGGCTGGTTGCAATTTTTCTTTCTTTATAGATTGTGTTTTGATGTTGTATCCAAGGAATCCCCATAGATCTACTTTGGAAAACAGTTTGGCAGTTTCTTAATAACCTATATATACACCTACCAAATGATTCAGCCATTCTGTTCTTCTCATTACCCAAGAGAAATGAAAATCTATATCAATATAAGACCTGCACAGGAATGTCCATAACAACTTCATTTGTAATAGCCAAAAATGAAACAATTCAGGTAACTCAAGTGTCCATCAGTGGGTAAATAGACAAATTACAATATGTTTATGCAAGGGAATATACCTAGCAAAAAATTTGGCAGATGTGTTCATGGAATTGTCATGTATTTTGATTTTGGTGACACATAACACAGCTATATCCATTTGTCAAAACTGGCAGACCAGGGGCACCTGGATGGCTCAGTTGGTTAAGTGACCAACTCTAGTTTCGGCTCAGGTCACAATCCCAACATCCTAGGATCGAGCCTTGCTTTAGGCTCCGCACTCAACGGAGAGTCTGCTTGAGGATTCTCTCCCTCGCTTTCTGTACCTCCATCTCTCAAATAATAAAATCTCTTTTTAAACTGGCAGAACAATTCACATTGAATTCTACCTTTATTTTTTTTTAATTCTACCTTTAAAAAAATGAAAATAAGGATCTATTCTAGATTTTTTGTGAAATTAGATTTAAGATTTAAGGTATAATTTATATTTAGTAAATTCTTCTGTGCCCCTTTATAGTCAACCCCTCTCCCTACCTCCAGCCTTTGACAATTACTAATTTGTTTTTTGTCTTCATGGGATATTTACCTTTTCTGGAATGTCATATAAATTGAATTTGATAATAGGTAATTTTGGGGGTCTGATTTAGTTCGCTTAACATAATGCATTTGAGATTCACTCATGCTATTATGCATCTGTAGTTCAGTCCTTTTATTGCTGAGTAGTATTCCATTGTATGAATGTGTCACACTGTTTATCCATTCCCCAACTGAAAGATACTTGGGTTATTTCTAGTCTTTTAGTTCCTTTAGGTTTCATTGACTTTTTTTTTTAGATTATTAAAGTAATACATGCATATTGGATAAAATGCAAGCATGGTTATTGAAAACAAATGTTCTCCCTCCTCATCCTTCTCCCCCAGTCCTATCCCTAATTGTATCTATTCTTACAGTTTTCTTACAGTTTGAAACCTATTCTTCCAGGCTTTTTTCTGTACACCGCAGGAACATAGTTATACATACAGACAAGCACACATCTCTACACATGTATCATTGAGGGTGTTATTTTTTTAATTAGATCATAGTGAATGTTTTGTTCTGTAGCTTGCATTCTTTGCTCAGCAGTTTATCCTATAAAACCTTTTGTGGGGCAGCCCCGGTGTGCAGTGGTTTGGCGCCGCCTGCAGCCGGGGGTGTGATCCTGGAGACCCGGGATCAAGTCCCACATCAGGCTTCCTGCATGGAGCCTGCTTCTCCCTCTGCCTGTGTCTCTGCCTCTCTCTCGCTCTCTCTGAATGAATAAATAATCTTTAAAAAAAAAGACAAAACCTTTTGTGCATGCTCATATAGATCAACCTTATTTTTTTAGCAGACCTGTGATAGTCTATGGTATGAACATACCTAATTTTATTAACCATTCTCCATTGTTGAACTTGATTTTATCTCCACTTTTGCATATTATAAATAGCTCTGCTACTAACTTTTTATACAAAAATCTTGATTCTCCTGTTTGAGCACATCTATAGATTTTTAGAACTGAAATTACTCAAAGGGTACGAGTATTTAATTTTTTTGTATATAGTAATCAGTTGCTCTCAAATAGGCTGTATCAAATTGTACTTTCAAAAATATTATTTGGTAATATGCTATATTTTAGATGATGTATCGTAGAACCTTTTTTATCTTGATAGACTTGTTTTAATCCCTCTTACAGTAACTAATCTTATGTTCTGTTCTTAGGTATCACTAACCAACAGTATCTTAGAAGAATAAAAGATGAAATTGTTTTCAGTCAAAAATACATGCACATTTTCTTTCACCCTAATACCCTAGTATATTCATTTCTAAAAAAGGCACTATGAGAAGTTCAGTTACTAAACAATATAATTGCCATTTTAACCATTGTAGCTTAACTAATAAAAAAAACAAAGAATATAAAATCTACTGTGGTTTTTCTCCCCTAGTCTGAGGATTACTATGACATGAGACGGCTGTATACAATTTTAGGATCTTCTCTATTTTACAAGGTAAGTTGAAGTTTGAAATTTTTATAAATGTCCAACTGCTATATGAACAGACCAAAAGTGAATTTTCTCAAACTTCTACAAACATGAAAATTACATTTATCCCTTTTCCCTTGAACGTGATTACCATAAAATTAAGGTCTTAGAAAAGAAACAAAACTGGCACCTACATATTGACAAATAAAATAAATATTTCTGATTTTACTACATTCTAAAGCATTTGCAGATATGCAAAGGAGATACAATATTCAAGGAAATCAGGTGTGTAAGAGAAAAGAGCAATACTTTCTTGATTTCTTTTTGCAACATTGTACTTTTTTTCTTATCTTCAGATATAACTATGTATCTTTTTCGTAAATCTAATACTTGGTTGACTTCCATGTACAGCAAATTAAGCATCAAATGAATTTAAGTATTTCCATATTTCCAGAAAAATTTTAAACACAATTTAAAACATATCTAAAAAAGAATCAGACAGTACAGAATGGTACACAGTGAAAAGTAAGTCTATCTTCACCTTACCTTTTGCTTCTCTTTTCCACTTTCCATCCTCAGAATTCAGTTCTAATTTGGCCACTCAGGCTTATACTACTCAGGTGATCTTCCTTTGTGCTAAAGTCTACCTATTGTAAACTTAACATAAATCATAGATCTCTAATTGATCTCAGGGAAAATAAATTTATTTTCACTATACCTTTATTCCATTTGAAACTGGAATATTTTAAGCCAAGTGAAGTACCTATGAAACTCTTAGATATATTATGGCATTATTGCTGTATATCACTGGTTGATTTTTGTTCTTTGTGGTTAAATTCAAGGGATATTTGATATGCAGTCATTTGCCTAAGGAGGACCTTATTGATATTGCTATATACTGTCGCCACTACTGCCTACTGCCTTTAGCAGCAAAACAAAGAATTGGTCAGTTGGTTATATGGAGAGAAGTGTTTCCTCAACATCACCTCCAACCTTCTACAGACTCAAACACTGAAGTCTTTCAGGAACCTGAAGGCAGATATTTTTTGCTAATTGTTGGCTTAGTAAGTTTACTTTGGTTTCTGTGTGTGTGTGTGTGTGTGTTTGGGGGTTGGGTTTTTTTTTTTTGGCTACTTACTATAAATATATACGAAAGCAACCATAATAATTTAAAATTATGAGCATGTCAGATGCCGAATTTGAAGAAAATGCTGTATGTCCCTTATTCCTTTTCTTTGACATCCATTTAATACTGGAAGTATTGGAGAATATTGAATATGGAGAATATTAATGAAATCCAGAATAAGATTTTATCAGGTTAAGATCTTTTATTCTCATTTTTGCCCTCTAGTTTGTCTTGGGAAATAGAGACCTGAAGAGGATATAGAATCAGAATAAACGTAATTGTAAATAAAAGGACTTCCAATAATTGTGATTCTTTGAAAGCTACCTTGTGTCATGTGCCAGAAAGTAGTAGTTGATGGTGTACCAGGAGAAGGCAATATAAATGAATATTTGTTTTCAAGGATGATCAAGAAGCGTTGAGAATAACTAAGAAACAAAGGGAGGGAGGAGTTTTTGGTAATTATATGATTATGCCATATGTTTTTAGTATTCATAAATTTATACATGCATGCTACATATAAACATTTTCATGTAGCTAAACCTATATTAATTTTTTTTTCTTATAGAAGCATTATATGTTATGTGTACTATTACAAGCTGGAGGCTGTGCATCCAAAGCTATTGGGAATCCTGGACCAGACTGTATATATGTGGATCAGGTCAAAACAACTCTTCACCAGCTGGAAGGAATAGATTGTCGCATAAATGAACAGCTAACATCTTCTCCAAGCCCCTGCTTGTCTTGCGCTGACTGGTTCCTTACTGGATCACATGAAAAATTAGATAGTTTGACAACCTCACCTATCCTCGGTAAACTCCCCGGTACTTCCAAGGTAGTTACCTCTCCAACATGCAGAAGAATTCTTTTTGGTGACTATTCCTTAAGGACACGCAAGCCTAGTCCTTCCCGTAGTAGTGGAGGATCTGACAATGGTTGCGAAGGGGGAGAAGGTGTTGGCCTGAGCCCCCACACTACCCCGGATGCATTATGGAAACAAAGAGAATCTCAGGGTTCTGATGGTTCAGAAGAAAGTGGAGCCTTACTTAAGGTTGGTGTTCATTCAAGTGTGTAAATTCTGGGAGCTAAGCTGTCTTCCCAGTTCTTATTTTATAAATACAAGAAAAATTTTAATGGCAAATCATTCTTCATTTGAACTAGTGGTTGTGGTTACTGTTGGCAGACCAGTGATTTAGAACCAAAAAGAAAATTACTTGTTTATTTATAACTTGTTTTATATCAAGTAATAAAATAGGAGCATCCAGGACAGCTGTTTGACACTACTTACCAAGTAGGGAAATTCCTTACCCTGCTTTCTATGTTCATCTTTCTTCTGCATTCACAATGTTAATAGAGAACATCCTAGTCGTGGGGGATTTTAGAGGGCTGATCTGACTAAATAACCAAAAAAATATTCAGCAGAAACAAAAAGAAAATCAGAAACTTATATATATATATGTATATATAAGAATATATATGTAAATATTTGGGGTTTTTTTATGTAAATATTTGTGTATGTATGTGTTACTCTATCGGTTTTTTATAGTTTTTTTGTTTTTGTTTTTGTTTATTTTTATCTGCATCTGTGAAGGTCTGATCTCCATAGTCAAGAATTTAATATGTGATTATAAAGCAAAGAGAATGTTCAGTTTTCAGGTTTATTTGTTTTTATCATTTTTTCCATGTTTTTTCTCCATGAAAATATCATAATGTATCCAAATGATGACCAAAGTAATCACTGTGAGGGATCTTATACCCTTTCTAATGATGCTTCTCTTTCAAAACACTTTTGAAACTGTCAGTTGGGTTGATGGAGGCGGTGCCAGACAAGGCATGAAAAAAGAGGAATCTGAGAAAGGGCACAAATAAAATATGAGATTCTGAGTGTCATGGCATAAATAGCCATAGATTCCATCTTCTAATTCCGAACAATACAGCATTCTTAGAGCCCTAAGTGGATGTATTTAGGAAATACATTCTTACTGTATTCATTGTCAGTGAAATTAGTAGGAAACATAATTTAGGAAGTAAGAGATTTAAAGAGCCATTCTTTTTTTTTATTATTTATTTATTTATTTATTTATTGCAAGTAGAATTTAAATAAAATATTTTTTAAAAGGACCTTCTGCATAATGTAAAGTAATATTTTTGATACTGAGAAAGTTGTTCTGTTCTTGACTTTCATGGGACTTTTTATAACAGTTTGCTATTAAATGGGATATTTTCTATAGATAAATTAACATTAGGGTTCTCTGTAAGCCATAAATAACAACCACATTATAACATTGTTGAAAAAATATTATTGGGAAAATGTTATTTTTTTTTTCATGGAAACAATTTTATAATATGGTTATATTCATGGCCAAGGGACAAATCCCTTACTTAGTTTGCAAATGGACACAAGCAACATATATGTGTCTCCTAATTTTTCTCCTAAGAAAAATTGAATTACAATTGAGCCATTCAGCAAATTTGATTAAACACCTACTATATGCCAAGGGCCATGAGGAGATACAAAGATAGATAAGACACAGCCCATGCCTTTGAGAAGTACAAAGTCTAGAGAGGGAGACAAGTACATGTACAAATAAAATGTAACAAAACTTGATAATGGCTCTGGTAGGTTTCAGGAAGAACTATCATGTCCTAATACATAGCCTGAGATCACTGTTAGCAAAGGATAAGCAAAGAGGTACAAGTTAGCATCAAAGATATTTAAAGGAAACATTGAAAAATATTAAGTAGTTCTCTTAGATTTTCAGTTTTTACACTATTTATCGTTTGATTCCATTCTTAGATACAACCTAATATACTTAACTGTATTTTTTCAGGTCACTAAAAAGAAAGCTATTCTTCCAAATCCATTTCATTTAGGGAACTTGAAAAAGGACCTTTCAGAAAAAGACCTGGAAATATATAACACAATGAAGTAAGAAACTTCCTTATAATATCCTTTTTTTCACTTAAACTTCATGCCTTTGAGGAAATTTTAAAGAAAGTAAAATCCAATATATTTTTGATTTCATTCAAAAATGTAATTATGGTACATCTTACATAATTAAAGGTAGTGTCTATGCTAATTTACTAATGTTTCTCAGTACCATATAGGGAACATGTCCTATTACAAGAGATTAAAAAACAGAGTAATGTTTCAAAATGTGAAAGTCCCCCTTTATCTCTTTTCCACAGGTAACCTCCCTTTTGTATGTCTGATTTTTAAATTATAGTATTTACTATTTTTAGACTTTGGTGGATTCTGTGGTCTGCTGCCCACATATTCCATAGCCCAGGGTACTCCTTCCCAGTATTTGGGGGTAATGGCTGTTAACTACTCACAGCCGAGTCCCTCTCTGGCTTTGCTCTGTTTGGGAGTTTATTGACTCGGCCAAGATTACTGTATCTCCCTGGGAATAGCCCACATCTAGTGACTAATAGGTAAGTGAATACAAAGACTTGACCCCTTCCCTAAATTCAAGACAACTCTAAAAGACCATCCAAGCTTCTAAGTTCCAAGTGGTGTCTGCTGAGACCTTTGTTTTGACTGCATTGTGGTTCAGCTTCTCCTTTGCTCCATCCTGCTTCCTTCACACTTCCCCCCACTTTCTGTGTTGTTCCCCAAAGGTCTTCCTAATAAACTTTCTCAGTGCATATCTCTCAGAGTCTCTCATTTTAGAAAAAAAATAAAACCTTAAACTTAGGGAAAGTAGGGAATTCTGAAGCAAAAGTTACTGAGTGAGAGGAGCATGTTCAGCAACTTAGATTTGTCTGACCTTTGCCTACTAATGTTGAATTATATCATGTGTGGGATCAATTAGTATGTAACAAACTCAATTGCACACTTTAATTTGAATAAGCAGACATGTGAGTAGAAATCACACAAAAAATATTCGCTACTGTTACCATCTTAATCATTGAAACATTTTGTAGTAAGTTCAAATATGCATGTCACAGAGTTGTCACAAACAGCTTTTTTTCTGAAGTTAGGGCAAAAACAAGGTAACTTATCTGTATCTCGTGTGTTAAATATGGTATTTAATGCCTCAAATATCATGATTAATTTTTTTAATAGTTAAAAACATTTTTAAACAAATCTAAATCAAACCTTTTGTGGAGCTTTGAAGCACCCTTCCAAAACCCTAGTCTTCCATTTAGCGAAAAGTACTGCTTTGAAATTTTATTAACCCCACATCTTACTTTTTTAGTGTATGTGTTATTTTGGCCTTATCTTTAGTAAAAGGAAATGTTTTCCAAGTTCATTAGCTTAAATATAGATTCCTATGTGATGTAAATCATAGCTATTTAAAACAATCTACAGATGAATGTTTATTCTCTTTATTGGCATGGAAAGATGCTGATACTGTATAGTTAATTTTAAAAGTATGACATAAACCAGTATATAATATACTATCCTAATATGTATGTATATATTTTTGTAAAATAAGAATGTATAACATATTAAAAATAATAATACCCACAAAACAGGTCATTTAGTAACCAAGTCCTATCTATTTTGCATTTTCCTAATTATTTAATCCATTTAGCCCTTACTGTTTCTACTGTGGTTCAGGCTTCCATTCTCTAACCTGGTTTTACTACAATAGTCTCTAACTCCCAGCCTACCCTGAATCTATTTTCTGCTGCCAGAACGACCTTTCCAAGGAATAAATCTGACTTAACATGTGCTTTTAGAAATATTGTATTCCCATGGGGGAATTGCTTGTTTGATGATTTTTAAACTTTTGGTGTATACACTGAGATATCACTGAGATATACTCTGAGTGACTTTGTGATTTGCAAGAGCTAAATTTGTTCACTGTGTTGTGGGAGATTTTGGTTTTTGGTTTTTGTTTGCTTTTTTGAGAGAAAGTTAAGAAAGACAACAAAAATGTTAATTCTAAACCTCCCTTAAAAAAGGAATCTTATTAATAGCTCTTTTTAAATAATCATTTCTGTTCTGTACATTTTCTTGAATTGCCAGTCAGAAGACATCAACAGAGAGGAAAAAAGCAAGATTTAGTGGAGTATGCTTCAAAGATAGCTAAACTCAGCTGTTTAGCTAAGTGATCTCAGTCAAGCAAGTTAATCTGAAATCTCTGAAGATTGATATCCTCATGGTTAAAATGAGGGTTACTACCTATTTAACATCTCACAGGATCATTATGAGAATTAAGACTAATGTATTTTACAGCACCTATCCTGGCACATAGTATATAACTATTATTAGTATTTTGTTGTTGTTGTTGTTGTTGTTGTTTAGCTCTTCTTACCACTAGTAGAAATAAGCAGTATTTATAGATTCTGCTGGCCTATCTGAGATCTAAATAGGGGAAGAAAGGATGGAGAAAAAGAATGGAGAAATGAAAACAGGAAGAGAACACGGAAAGGAAGGAAGACTGTAATGATGAATAGTAGAATACTACAAGTAATTGCCATAGTATTCCAGAATATTAACCCAGCTTTGCAGTTGGTGGTAATTTTATTTTTCTTCAGGATCATCAGTTTGACTTTTATGCTACTAATTTAAATGTGTTTATTTTGTTGGAAGGTGTTCTTATATGTGGTCAACTCTAGGCTGATTCCTTATTTATGACTTGTGGGTATCTGGGCCAGACAGAGGCTGAGTTATTTATTACCAACCATGGAAAAAGAGGGCTTTAGCCAGTTTGGGCTGTTTATGTTTAGCAAAAGAACGATTAAGTTGTTTGCAATTGGTGTGTATCTATCCTCACACACCATGTAATATTTGTCTCCATTAAGGAATTGATAATAACCCTAGCCTGTACTTTAGTTAAGAAAAAAATGGGACTTAAATATTTGTCCCAGTTGCCCTGCCCCAATTACACTTCTAACATTACATTGAAGATAAAAAGCTTGGAGCATACAACATTCAAAATGAAGCAATATTTTTAAGTTTACTTAAATATCTTTTTTCTTTTTTGTTCTTTTCAAGATTAACATCTGGTCCTGAGAACACACTTTTCCACTATGTTGCCTTAGAAACTGTGCAAGGGATCTTTATTACTCCAACCCACGAAGAGGTGGCACAGCTAAGTGGCTCTATCCACCCTCAACTAATAAAGAATTTCCATCAGTGTTGTCTCTCCATCCGTGCAATTTTCCAACAGACATTGGTAGAAGAGGTATAAATATAGTTCTGTCAATTTTGTTTCAGATCCCTAAATACTCTAAAAGCTCTTTAATCAATATGTCCAACACTAACAACTTTTATTTACTTTTTTTTTTTTAGCAGTCAGTCTGACTAGAGTACATAATGACTGCCAAAAGTATTATACTAACAATATTTAACTTAAAAGCTTTGTTTCATAATACTGAGTTTGATGTCCTGGATTGCTTTTCCAGAAAATGGTGAGCCTGTGTTTTTCTATAGCAGAATAGAATATGGTAGTTGATAATGTAAATTAGCCTCCATTTTTTATATCTGTGAGTCAGCCATTACTTAGACAGTAGTACCTACTAGTTGTTAAGTCTGATAATTCTTTAAATTATTAGATAAGTAGTATAAGGTATTTTGTAACATAATAGGGTAAGGTACAGCAATAGACACAATACTGTTGCAAATATTTTAGCCTCTGGGTTCATTTCTTGTTTGCTTGCTTTTTAATCCAGGATGAAGTTTCATTTAATATTGTACCTCTGGATAAGTAGTAATGTTGTATATACTTTAAAAATCAATTAGATTATCTTAATGGTAGGGAAAAGTCTGTGTTGATTTTTTGAAAAGGATAAACAAACAGAAGTTTACTTGTCAGTGGTCAAACATCACATAGCCAAAAACAAAAAACAAAGCACCCTTCTGAAAATGATTGTAATGTATAAGCCATATATGTGTTAAGAATGCTAAAATTGTGAAGAACTTGGGTTTAAAGGTAGAAGAACATTGGGTGGGGAATAAGGTATCCTGGACTGAGCCTCAACTCTTCCCATTTGCTCAGCTATAAAGTAAGTGGGCTGAAGTATGTTGTCTTAGAACTCATTCACAATAAAATTCTGACTCTTGTAGGATTTTTTGAATTTTTTCTTTCTTTCTTTCTTTCCTTTTTTTTTTTTTTTTTTTTGAGTGAGAGAGAGGTTGCCTGTTTGTGCAAGCACAGCCATGTACAAGCTAGGGTAAGGGCAGAGGGGGAGGGAGAGTGAGAATCCCAAGCAGGCTCCATGCTCAGCATGGGGCCGACACAGTGCTCAGTCTCACCACCTTGAGATTCTGACCTGAGCTGAAATCAAGAGTCAGACGCAGGGATCCCTGGGTGGCCCAGGAGTGTGGCGCCTGCCTTCAGCCCAGGGTATGATCCTGGAGTCCCAGGATGGAGCCCCGCGTCGGGCTCCCTGCATGGAGCCTGCTTCTCCTTCTGCCTCTGTCTCTGCCTCTCTGTGTCTCTCATGAATAAATGAATAAAATCTTAAAAAAAAAAAAAAGTCCAATGCTTAACCGACTGAGCCACCCAGGTGCCCCTTATAGGATTTCTTCTTTGCGCTCTCAGAAATCGATATCCAGCAAAATGTTATGTTATGTTATGTTATGTCTAACCATATATATATCTCTATGTGCTTTGTGGTCTTATGCTTCTCCTTTCCTTTCAAGATAACTAATAGATTCTATAAGGGAATCTTTCATTAACTTATTCAGTAATAGTAATATAAATTAGCCTTTCTCATGTTGTTGAACTATTTAGGTATCCACTATGCACCAGACACTACTCTGGTGGTGGGGATATAGCAGTGAACAAAGTCCCTTTCTTCACGAAGCTATTACCAATGGGAGAGTCTGCATTGTGTGAATGGAGGTCTGAGTTCTGAGTTCCCCGAAAGGACTTCTCTGAGGATCCATGCTTAACTAAAGAAAGCCAGAAGTAGCAAGCATAAAGCAGGGTTTTTTTTTTTTTTTAAGATTTTTATTTATTAATTCATGAGAGACACAGAGAGAGGGGCAGAGACTGGTAGGCAGAGGGAGAAGCAGGCTCCTTGCCGGGAGCCTGATGCAGGACTTGATCCCGGGACTCCGAGATCATTCCCTGAGTCGAAGGCAGACGCTCAATCACTGAGCCACTCAGGCGTCCCAGAAAGCAGTTTAAAAAGGGGACAGTACACTTTGAAGGTGAAAGAGCAGGCAGGCCCAGAGATGGCAGTCGCATCAGGGATAGGGAGATCTTTCCTTTTTATGTTTGCATAGGTTACGGGTCATAGCTAGGACGGTCTCCTACCAATGTGGTTTCCAATCATCTAAGGGACTCCTACGAGTTGGGAGTAGACTACTCCCAACTACTGACCCTACAGGGTTTTGGCCAGAACTGTCGTGGCCATCTTTCTCCATGGAGGGGAAGGGGTTGAAATCACAATGTAAATATATTATAACGAAGCTATTGGTTTCCATGGGGCAGTGGTCTAAGAAGACAGCACACTTCTCCACTGGCTGTTGGTCGGTCAGTCAGCCCAGGGTAGTTGGAAGCCTTAATTTAGGCCTGGATGTTAAAAGCCACAGTCAGGATGTTGTGCCCTCAGGCTTCTATCGTGTCACCTATTTATCACCACCTTTGCCTCCAGATCTTGTCTAACTAACTGCCTATTTTATTCTAATGGAGAGGACTAATTAATTGGCAAGCAGTATGATATGTTAGGTAGGAAAAGTTTCAAGTAAGGATAATATTTGAACAGAGACCTAAATGAATTGAGGAAGCAAGTTAAGTGGCAATCTGCAGGTAGGGCTTCCAGATAGGAAAGCAAATGCAAGTGCAAAGCCACCGAAGTAGGAGTGACTGAGAATGCTGGAGCTGACAAGAAAGAGAGTGCTAGGAGTCGAGATGGCAAAGGTTAGCAGAGCCAGGTTGCACATGGCCTGATAGATTTACAGACTTTGGGGTTTGTTCTGAAGGAGATGGGAAGATCTTGGACAATTCTGAGCAGAGGAAGGTCATGATCCTACATTTTTTAAAGGATCATTCAGGCTACTACTTGTGAAGAACAAGCTCTGTAGTGTAGCGAGAGTGGAGGAGGGGCCAGTTAGGAGGCTATGGAAATTCTCAAAGCAAGAAATGATTACTGGCTTCTGGTTTCTGGATATATTTTGGAGGGTCAGCCAAAAGGATTTGTTGATGGGTTAGATAAGGATTTTGAGGCAAAGAGAAGAATCAAGGATCACTCCACTGTTTTAGCCTGATCCTTACAAAAAGTCTTTTTATTCCAAATGAGTCATTGTTTTGCTAATAATTTAATCAATGGGAAATTTAGAGGGTATGCATGAAAGGGGGAGACAATACTATTTTAAGTATATGTGTTTTAGTTGTATTAAAAAATCATCTATTAATTTAGTAGCCTATTTATTTGTTTATTTTTAAGATTTTATTTATTTATTCATGAGAAACACAAAGAGAGAGGCAGAGATACAGGCAGAGAAAGAAGCAGGTTCCATGCAGGGAGCCTGATGTGGGATCTGCAGGACTCCAGGATCACCCCCTGGGCAGGTGCCAAACTGCTGAGCCACCCAGGGATCCCCCCTAGTAATCTACTTATTAAGGGCCTACCATGTACTAGGCCCTGCTGCTTCAAACATACAAAGATGAAAATCATATTGTCTCTGCCTTGGAAAAAGCATATAATCTACTGGGGAATATAGACCTATAAACTGCTAATATAATTAATGTAAATACTAATAATATGGAGCTGTGGACAAAATGTTTTCTGGGAGATTTCAAGGATACTCCAATAAGTCTCTTTTAGGAGATGGTATTTAAACCAGACATTTTGGGCAGCCCCGGTGGCTTAGCGGTTTAGCGCCGCCTTCAGCCTAGGGCGTGATCCTGGAGTCCCACGACAGGCTCCCTGCATGGAGCCTGCTTCTTCCTCTGCCTGTGTCTCTGACTCTCTCTCTCTCTCTCTCTCTCTCTCTTTGTGTGTCTCTAATAAATAAATAAAATCTTTAAAAAATAATAATAAAATCTTAAAATAATAATAATAAAATAAAATAAAATAATAAACCAGAAAATTTCCCACAGATAAGAAGGGTGTCATTCTAGGCACTTAAGTATTAGGATCAGCCTATTCAAATCTGTATGTGAAAACATTTTAAAGTAACATTATTATATTTTTAAAATAACATTATTAATACCAGCTAATACTAATAATACATATTAATTTACAGAAAAAGAAAGCACTACATGGTGGAGATCATTCAGGTTCTACAAATTCCATATCTTCTCTTAACCCTGTAAGAGAACATGGTGTGTTGTTTGAATGCTCACCTGAAAAGTGGACAGATCAGAGAAAAGCACCACCAGTTATGGCTTACTGGGTAGTAGGGTAAGTCGGGAAAAAAGTATTTGAAAGTGAAGTAAAATGTTAGAAAAGTGAAAGAAAGGTTGTAAAAGAGATAAACATTTTAAGATACAGGCATAGAATTGCTAATTTAACTATAGTATATGTTTTTAAGGTTTTTATTTATTTACTTATTTAAGTAATCTCTACACCCAGTGTGGCGCTTGAACTCATGACATTGAGATCAAGAGTTGCATGCTCTTCGAACTGAGCCAGCCAGGTGTCCCTCTAACTACTATAATAATTTAATACATTTTAGAATTTTGTTTTATTTACTAAGTATCTCCTTTAAATTCCTCTTAAGTCTTCTCACTTTTTCTTCTTTTATTTTTAAACTCGAGTATAATTAACATAGTGTTATATTAGTCTCAGGTATACAATATGATGATTCAACAGTTCTGTGTATTACTCAGTGCTCCTCTTGATAAGTGTAATCCTTAATCCTCATCTCATCTTTCATCAATCCCCCTACCTACCTCCCCTCTGATAACCACCAGTTTATTCTCTGTATTTAAGAGTCTGGTTTTTGGTTTGTCTATTTTTCTTTGTTTCTTAATGTCTACATATGAGTGAAATCATATGGTATTTGTCTTTCTCTGACTGCCAAGGCTTTTTCTATTAAAATAAAAAGCTGATTTGGTTACCTTATAAAATTATAGTAGTAATACTGACTCCACAATTTTACTGCTGTTCCCTTCCTTCTGTCCCTACTTCTTTCTTTTCCTCCCTGTTTCCTTTCTTCACCTCTTCCTTCTCCCCCCCACCCTACCCACCAACTATGAGACCCTGACTGACCTAGTCCTTGCCCCACCTCTTTCCACCTTCTATCATTCCTTCTTCATCCACTGTGCAAGCCACGTTGACATCCAATGATTCTTGTTCCTGCAATTCCTTCTGTGTGAAATGTTCTACCTCTTAACCTTCATATATCTGGCTTCTTGATATTCAGATCAGTACTAGCCTCAAAAAGAGAATCCATGATCTCTTTCCCGCATTAAAGCGGCTACTCGGTTATTGTTTCTTTTCTTGTTTATGGTCTTTCTCCCCTTCACTACAACATTAGCTTTCTGAGGTCAGGAACTGTATATGTCTTGTCCACCACTGGTACCTGCAACAGCACCTGGCACAGAGTCACTTGATAAATATGTAACACTTTAGTAAGTGGAGTTATGCTTGGGAAAATGTGGTGATGAGAGAGGGTGGTATGGCAAACACAAATATAAAGTCATAATCATTGCATCAACGGTCTTACATCCACCAGAAGAAATATGTAATATGCTCAAATATATATGTATTTATAGATATACAGAGATTTTTTTTTTTTTGTAGATAGAATAAGTTAGTTGATACAACCAAATCCTATAGGAAGGGGCAAAAATCTACATTGGGATTACAAAGAAAGGCTTATAGATTTCATTTGATCTAGTTTGAAATGAATTAGATTTGGATAAAACATTCTAGAAAAAGGATGGGATGAACAAAGACCGAAATAAGGGGAATCATAAGGCATATAGCACTTGAGTAGACCGATTTGCCAACATGATAAGGGAGTGACATATACAAGATAAAATGAAAGATCAGGCTCGAAAGGTAAGTTAGGACCACTGCAGAGAGCCTTCAATTTCTGACTAAGGAATTTAATTTTGAGTGAAATGTTGAGGCACTGAAAGTTCTTTGAGTTGGGGTAAAGAATTGATGGAGGAAGGGACACAGAGTTAGGTGAGACCAATGTTATGCAGACACCTACCATACAGTACCAAACTGTAAGACAAATGTTACCAAAGCAGTAATCCTGTGTGCTGGTCCATGAGATTTAGAATCGCCTGAGTCACTTGTTAAAATCAGAGATGCCTATGGCCCACCCCAGGCCTACTAACAAAATCTAGTATAGTAGGACTCTGTATTTTTAGTAAGCTCCTTGTGAATGTGATGTGTCACCAACCAAGCGTGGGAGGAGCATCAGCATAAGCTCAAGTTTGTGTAGTGTGATCAGAGCTGTGCTATTGGGAAATGGAGTTAGGAGCAGCAAAGGGTCCGTGGTGTGGACACAGAAAAAAATAGAGATAAAGTTAGGCATACATGCAGGTATATAGCGGAGCCTTAACTACATTCACAACAGTTGAACTAGAAAGAATCAAGAGGTATTGAATTATGATGATGCAGATCTATATAGAATAGAGAGATTTAAGGAAGTCAGGCAAAATATCTTATTTAAATTGTTTGATTTATATATACTAGTGTTCACTAAATATATAAAAATTTTAACTTTAAAAAATCAAACTTTCAGTGGTATTTCCAATTCAATACTATACAAAAAAAGCAATCATATACTTAATGTTTTAATAATAATTAACATTTAGAAAGTAAATGGCAATGTTTAATAATTATACTCAATGATGATAATACAGTTGGATTTATTATAACAATAATGACTAGATTTAATATTTTAAAACTGAAGGGTAATATATATTGATCAAATAGGCTTTTTACACTCTGGAAAAATAAAAATGATTGACTTATGGCATATTTTATTTATTTAAAAATAAATCTAGCTGTATTTCCCCCTACTATAGATTTAGATTATGTGGCAAACACAAATATAAAGTCATAATCATTGCATCAACGGTCTTATATCCACCAGAAGAAATATGTAATATGCTCAAATATATATGTATTTATAGATATACAGAGATATTTCAATTCACTATTTTAATTCACTATGAATTCTGTCAGAAAGAAAAATAAAATAAAATAAAATAAAATAAAATAAAATAAAATAAAATAAAATAAATTGAAAGGTTGGAGTTTTTTCCCTTTGATTTTTGTTTTTTGAATTTCTGAAATGAGTGTGTTCTTTTCCTTTACAGGAGACTTTTTCTTCATCCCAAACTTCAAGAACTTTATGTCTGTTTTCATGATTCAGTCACAGAAATTGCCATAGAAATGGCTTTTAAATTGTTCTTTGGATTAACCTTGTAGCTGTGTTTTCTTGATGCACAGCAACTATGCATATAACAGAGAACGATGTTAGAATTGCTGAAACCCATACACAAGAAGATAAGGATAGCTTCTTTTACCTGTTCAGTTTTGAACATAATGCTGTTAAATATTGAGATGATATGCTCTTGGATTTGATGCACTAAATCTTATATAGTATTGTGAGACTTTTGAAAAGATACTTGATCAAAATATGAAGAAGGGATTGTTAACTTATTTCCATTCTAGTATATAATGTTAATTTATTGACTAGTTTGAAATAATGTGAAGTGTGTTATATAAAATTAATAGAGGACATATTAGTTGTCAAGATAATGATATCTGGTAAAAGAATCACAAAATCTGGAGGGTGTGACCAGAGTCCTAAATTAATTAGTGCTCTGACAATAAGCAAGTGTTTGTACCTCTCTGAGTTCAGAATTTTCATTACAAATGAGATGATTGTATTTGAAACTTCTAAAGTCCCTCTTAAGTAACAAAGCAGTTTTCTTCTTGCCTACTGCTCAGTACCTACATTTGTAATGTCCAAGTACTGATTCCCTATTAGATCAAATTCTTTTCTTTAGTTTAAGCATTTTAATAGATACCTCACCATGCGGTAGAACTGAGGAATGAAAATTTAACTTATTTTTCTATTTATTTGATTTTCTTTACTCTTTCCAGTCAGCTCTATTTTGACTAGAATATAGTTTTTGAACTATTTGTACATAAACTTAGTTTTTTTCAGGTATGCACACACATTTTATACAGTTTGTGAATTTCAGGACAGCTATATGTAATCTTTTTTAAAAATCTAATCATGTTAAAAACACTGAAAAAGTTGGATTAAAGAAATCCTATGATGACTTCTTCTGTTAAATACTAATGTCTGCCTTATAAATATAGTTAGTTATATGTTGGGTTTTCCCAAAGCGAGGTACCTTAATGAACAATAGTTTACTTGACCGACCTTTAGTAGAGAAAGAAAACTAATGAGATAAGAATTTTCTTTGGCAGTGGGAATTTGGTGGATTGAGAAAACAAGGAAAAACCTAACAAATACTGCATTGTTAATTAACACTTTACCCAGTGGATCCTCCTGAAGTCTCATATGCCCCCAAGACTACAATATTGGGTTTTTTTCTTCTTCAGGACTTAAGCTCTGGAAGGGAAATTCTGCCAACACGTCTAAAGTCAGTCTCTATTGCCCCTTCCTTGAACACCTGGAACATGGGCCTCCGTGTTAGAACCAAGTGTAAAATATAGTGGGTGGCTTAGAAGAAACACTGTTCTCTCTGTATAATCAGCTTAAGAGATTTTCATCCAGATCTTTTGTCCTATTAGTGGCTTGTGGGCCTTAACTTTAGCATTTAATTCAGGGCAAGAAACTTGGGTTCTTGAAATGTACAAAATGGCTGGAAATATCCTCCCCTTAAGATCACAGTATTGGTCAGGATGGTAGATAGACTCAACCACTGCCTTAGTTCTGTGTACATATGTGGGTAATAAGGCAGTTTGTTTAAAAGTATTTATTAAATACCTAAAATTTCTTAATGTGTCCCCCAAAACACCAGGAGCTATTTTCAATACCAAGACTTATTAATAAATGTAGCTGTTAATCATCTCAGAGTTTCAAAAGACTGAACTAAAACCTGGGGTTTCATTATAAGGGCTTTTCTGTTTTGTTTAATGAAATTTTGGTCTTTTGAACTGCTTTCCTGGTGTCAAAGCATCTTGAGATCACCGATCAATAACTAAAATAAAAAGACAAAATAGACTACTTAATAAGAGAAAAATCATTTGCTATATTATAGATATATACCCTGTTGCAGAGACATTGCATTTTTTTGAAACATTGCATTTTTTAACAAATAAAACCAAATATCGTGGTTGTCATCTCTAAATGGATACCAAAGTAAGCACTGTAACTAAACTAAACCTAGCTGCCCATTTTTCCAAATATATTCAGATACACATCTGAAAGATCAATCTGGTTATTGGCCAAAGAGTGCCTATCTGCTACTTTATTAAATAAAAGGGGACAAAGTGATGGTGCAGATACCCCAGAGAGTATGCTTTAGCTGATATAGAAACATTATTAGCATTCTGCAGATGTTCCCTTCTACCAGATTATTAATGCAAAAGATTGTAGAACTATCATTTTTGGAAATACCGAGTACTATTTAATCACCATCATATATCTTTTAGCCCCCCAAAACTACATTTTAGATTCTACACCTTCCTTCCTTCTCCCTCCTTCCCCTTTCTTTAGCATTCTTTTGTTTCTTTGTTAGATTAGAGAACTTTATTTAGCAAGGGATAGTTTCTTATTTGTGCCAAGGAACTGTTAATGATGATGCACATCACAAGATAGTAAATTTGTGGTGCCTACTTTTTTATATTTCTGATACAAATGGTAAAAGTTATGAAACCAATTTACTAGATTTGTCTGCTTTGAACATTCTTGAAAATAATATTGTGAATAATTATTTGTTGTCTGTGTAAGTTCCTTCTAAATAGTGCCTGGCACATGTCACGTGCTATAAAAGTGCTAGCTACTACCACCACCACCACCACCACTTACTATTATTAGATGATATCCATTGGTTAAAAACCAAGGAGTCAGCTAAATCATACCTGCTACTGTACAAAATGTTGGGAAAAAAAGCAGAGAAAAGTTATTCAGCACTAAACACTTTTGAGAACAAGGATGTATTCTTTGGATATTTTAAAATATATTATTAAATGTTACTAAAACTTTTATCTATTACCTAAACTGTGTGAATATAATTTAATTTTGTAGAGTTGTATTTCTATATTCTATATAACTGAAGCTATTTTTATATTGATAGTCTTTAATAAAGATGGTTTGGAGGCTTATTTGCAGTTGTGTTGTCTTTTCATGCACTCATCCAGCAAATATAGACTTTCTACTCTGTGCCATGTAGTGTTCTCGATGCCAGGGATAAAACAGTGAACAAAACAGCTAAAAATTCCTGCCTTCAGGGACCTGATGTTCCCATGGGAAGGGCAGGCAACAAATAAGAAATAAAGAAAATATATTGATAAAAGCTGAGAGGAAAAAAAAAGTGAAGGAAGAAAATGGGATATGAAGTGTGAGAAATAGAGTGGCCAGGAAAAGGATTGCTGAGATGACCCTAGACCTGAACTAAGAGATAACTAACCATGCTGATTTCTAAGGAAATCTGAGTGACTAACTCAAAGGCCCTGAGACTCTATACTTTCAATATCAACATATAAATCACCAGAACTTTTTTTATTCCCTAAATCAGTAAATAAAATGCAATGCAGCTAAACGTTTTTAGCTCAGTGTATTGAAAAGAGCTGATTCATAGCTCTTAAGGTTTAGGGGGGAAAAAAGCTACATTTCTAAGTACTTTCACTTTTGCTGTCTTCTATGAATGAATATATGTCAGAAATACGCTTGAGCATATCATAAAGCAATATGCTATAAACATTGTCAATTATAGAGTCAAAAGTGGGATTGGAGGGGAAAGGGAGGCAAGAAAGGAAGGAAGAGAAAATCTCCCCGGAGAGGAAAACACTTGCTTTTTCTTTCTGAGATGTGTATGCTCCCTGTAACCAGAGATGTTCCTTTGACCTCTCTTGGCACCTTAAAAAATCTTGCCTGGAGTGTGACTCAAGTATTCCCCTCCCCCTCCTTAAATTTTTCCCTGTGTGCTTGTTAATATTTCAAATTCCCTTAAAGGAGACTAAAGCCTTTAATTATTCGTATTTTTGCGGATAAAACATCAGTCACTTCTTGAATTTGCAATGGATTTCACAAAGGATTTTGAAGTTCATGCAATGAGACAACTTTAAATCTTTTAAGCCTAGGAATAATGATTAATGCAATTGTTTCAGAAAGATTAATCTGGCAGCAGCATGTAAAATGGAGAGAGATTTGGCTGAAAAGCCAGTTAAGAGTGGAATAAGCTGCTATAGAAAGGAAGGTAGCACCAAACATGGTACCAGTAGGACTTACCAGCTGGTTTTACATGAGGTAATCAAAATATAAACAAAATTCCTTCTCTGGAATCCTGGTCTAAATATATGGTTTTGTACTAGTGACAAGTAGTAATAAAAGTATAAAAACACTAGAGGGACATCTGGGTGGCTCAGTGGTTGAGCGTCTACCTTTGGCCCAGGGCCTGATCCTGGGGTCCCAGGATGAGTCCCACATCGGGCTCCCTGCATGGAGCCTGCTTCTCCCTCTGCCTGTGTTGTGTCTCTGCCTCTCTCTCTCTCTCATGAGTAAATAAATAAAATCTTAGAAAAAGAAAGAAAGAAATGAAAAAACTAGAACCTCAAGTTCAGAAAAGTAACTCATCTCATGTTTTATAGTTTCAAGACTGCTGGTCCTACAGAGTTATGATAAAACAATATTAGCAACTATCAAACGAGCTATAAAAAGAAATCAGGAATATTTTAAATGCTACCACCGAAGTATCCCCAGGATGTACAAAGTGAAAAAAAAAGCAAGGTGAAAGAAAATAGAGCAAGACATTATGGGCAGGACAGATGTACCCCTACCGCCTATTCTTGCCCATAGTCAGACCCGGGTCTGGTAAGCCTCCAAATGAATTCCCAAAGTGCTATATGGGTATAGATGTCAAGTAGAGAGGTCACCAAGACCTCTTCTGAGACACCGGGAGATAAAAACTTTTCTTAATACTAAGAAGCGATATGTTCCACTCATTCTCTCAGTGCAAGTGGAGTTTTCCAGCAGCTACACGTGGTGTGGCACAGCACAGCAGGGACAAAAGCAGCCATGTAAATCCAGCTGTCTTTTATTAAGCCAGGCATTAAAGAGATTTTCAAACATACAAAACAAGGCTATTCTCATTTTTTTGTTTTGGAAAAAAAAAAAGTTACTTTTTACTTAAAAATGTTATTTACATCATGGTTTATTATTTTAAGTGAATCAATATTTTTAAAATTTTTATTTATTTATTCATGAGAGAGAGAGAGAGGCAGAGACACAGGCCGAGGGAGAAGCAGGCTCCATGCAGGGAGCCTGATGTGGGACTCGATCCCAGGTCTCCAGGGTCACGCCCTGGGCCGCAGGCGGCGCTAACCCGCTGAGCCACCCGATGAATCAATATTTAAATGTTCGGTTTCACCTTCTGATAAATAACACAAAAACAAGCTTCCTCGTGGTCTTAACTTTTTATGAGTGAAAGGGGGTCCTAAAATAAAAAGGTTGTGAAACACTGTTGTAGAACAGGCCCTTAGTTCTCCCCCTTGTACGTTAGAATCCCGAATCTTAGTTAAAACAGCAGAGCCCTGTCCCCTCAGGTCAGTCTGGATAAAGAACCACTGCTATGGATAAAACTACCAATTTCAATAAAATTCAGAAGAATGAGGAACATGTTAAATTAAGGTACTGGGGGTGCAACCAGCAAAGGCCGACTTAAAACGGGACTAGATAAAAACAATCCCTGCCAAACAGGAGCAGAAATTGAAGCGATGTGCAAGAGAAAAATGGGAGGGTAACAACCCTAGGAACGGAAACCACTTGGCGAGCCCCGCACGGTTGCTCCCGACGCTGCCCCGGTCTCGGCTGCGGACCTCCCTGCACGGGCCTCGCTCGGCCGGCTCGCTCCCAGCTCCTCTGCGCCTGCGCACCCGCGGCCTGCGCACCCCGCCCCACAGCGAGGCTCGTCCAGGCGGCAGCCTGCGCGGAGGAGCCACGTGTCGGGAGTCACGTGTCTGGTGCCGGAAGGCGGGAGGCCGTTGGAGGCGCCTGCGCAGCAGCTCCGGGAAACCCGGTCCTGCGCGCTGATCTCCCGGCATCCCGCGCGCTACTTTCCCGCCAGGACGACGCTGAAGCGGTTTTCCGCCTCCCTTCGTCGTCTTCCTCAGGCCTGTTTCCCGCTGCCGCTGCCGCTGCCGGTCTTTACCTCCAGCCCCGCCATGCAGCGTGAACCTCCGAAGAAGAGGCTAGAGAAGAAGTCGGGAAAGCAGCTCTTTGACCCCGCTTCCTTCGGGAAGGACCTGCTGGCGGGCGGCGTCGCCGCGGCTGTGTCCAAGACCGCGGTGGCGCCCATTGAACGGGTGAAGCTGCTGCTGCAGGTGCAGGCGTCGTCCAAGCAGATCAGCGCCGAGACGCAGTACAAGGGCATGATGGACTGCCTGGTGCGGATCCCCCGCGAGCAGGGTGCGTACCCGAGGCAGCCGTGCCAGCAGGCCCCGTTCTGGGTCACCTTCCCAGAAACGGGGAGGCGGGGGGTGGGGCCTGTGGGGAGCGCACTGCGCCACCGCCGCATCTGGCGGGGATGAGTTTATTTCTTCACCTGTTGAGAATTCTTTTTTTTTTTTTTTAAAGATTGTATTTATTCATGAGAGAAACACAGAGAGGCAGAGGGAGAAGCAGGCTCCATGCAGGGAGCCTCACGTGGGACTCGATCCAGGGTCCTCGGGGTCATACCCCAGGCTGAAGGCGGCGCTAAACCGCTGAGCACCCCCCGCCCCGGGATCCCTAAAATTCAGTTTCTTTTTAAGATTTATTTATTTATTCCTGATAGATAGATATATATATAGAGAGAGAGAGAGAGGTAGAGACACAGGCAGAGGGAGAAGCAGGCTCCATGCTGGGAGCCCGATGTGGGACACGATCCCAGGACTCCAGGATCGTGCCCTGGGCCAAAGGCAGGCGCCAAACTGCTGAGCCACCCAGGGATCCACTAAAATTCAGTTTCTTAACCAATTTAAGAGGCTACACTTTGTGGCGCCAAGAAGGCCTGTAAGGTGGCCAGTCCTGGGTGGGAGAGACCACCACATTCTCCTCGTCTTAGTTTTCTCCTTAACATCAGGGTTTACACCTTGGTGCAGTTGTGTCCAGTTCAGAAGAAAAGTGGTTGACACCCCCACCCCCACCCCGTAGGATTGAGGGAGATGCCATTAGGTACTTTGCTGATATGTTAACAGGTGCTTTAAGTTGCTCAAATATTTGTGGAAATAACACTTTTTTTTTTTTAAAGATGTTATTTATTCATGAGAGACAGAGAGAGAGAGAGGCAGAGACACAGGTAGAGGGAGAAGCAGGCTCCATGCAGGGAGTCTGACGTGGGACTCAATCCTAGAACTGCAGGATCGCGCCCCGGGCTGAAGGCAGCGCTAAACTGCTGAGCCACCGGGGCTGCCCGGAAATAACACTTTTGAGAGAAAGTACTCCAAATGTGGAAGCATCTGAGCCTCCCAGTACTCTAGTTCTTATTCAGTAAAAAGAGGTTCTGTTTATTCTTGAGAACTACTGAAGGCCAGGGCCGAAACCAAAGAGGCATTTACCCCTGCACATTTGTGGCACACACCCCCCCCCCCGCCAAAAATCAATAAAAACAAATGATTTAATGCAGTATTTTTTTTAAAGTCAAAATGCGAAAAATCCAAGATGATCCAAAATATAAAAATTTTATTATTTCTTTAAAAAGATTTTACACCTTTATTCGTGAGAGGGAGGCAGAGAGGCAGAGACACAGGCAGAGGGAGAAGCAGGCTCCCTGCTGGGAGCCCAATGCGGGACTGGACCCCGGGATCCCAGGATCACAGCCTGGGCTGAAGGCAGTGCCAAACCGCTCAGCCACCCAGAGATCCCAGCAAAATATAAAAATAAAGTCAGTAGTATTTTGCATCAGCTTTGCCTTAATTAAAATTCTAATTTTTTCCCAGTTTTATTGAAATGCTTTACAAGGAGTAGTGACTGCTCTGTTAACCATTAAATACCCTCCTGTTGCAGAACTGATCCTAAGTTAGCTAAATGCATAAGAGAATAAATTTGTTAACGACTTTTCTATAATCCACCCATGTAGTTGTATCCAATTGAAAACTGTTTAAAAGAGAAATAGGTCTATTATGTGTTCTGAACAAGAAGAGAAGTGGCTTAAACTCTTCCACTCCTAAGTCTGTGGTTATTCTTCATGATTAAAGCTCTCTCCCCAGAGATATAGCTGCAACTCCTCTTGACCTGCTGGGTATAGTATTTTGGGTGGAGTATAACTTTTAAGGCATCATCTAAGCTGTAAATTTAAAATGCCCATATGGGGAGCTGAGCTCAGATCTTTCATAGTGCTTCACATTTCTCCACTCCCATTTGTTTTATCAATGCTTCCCCTTTTCCAAGATTTTTATTTTTATTTTTCTTAAGATTTTATTTATTTATTAATGAGAGACAGAGAGAGGCAGAGACACAGGCAGGGGGAGAAACAAGCTCCATGCAGGGAGCCGGACATGGGACTTGATCCCAGGCCCCCGGGATCACGCCCTGGACCGAAGGCAGCGCTAAACCACTGAGCCCCCCAGGCTGCCCTCCACCAAGATTTTTAAAGGAAAGTAGGAACCTATCTCTTCTTGATTTATATTCTAAGACCTCTTCAGAGAAGTAGGGGACTCTCTTATTAGTTAATCTGTTTTAAATATTTAGTCAGGTAAGTTAAGTATTTTGGTCAGATTGTGCTGATTAGCACTAATTTATTTCATATTTTAAGTGTTTTAAATGATATTTAAACCTAAACATATTCATTATAGCTCTTGTAAATAGAGATTGTTCTGAATAGTGTTCCAGTGCCCATTTTCCTTCCAATGAAATGATCATAAGCAGAACTTTAAGATATTTTTTCCTATATGCAGTCTTTGTTATGAATATACACACCATGGTATATTCTATGCTAAGAGATTAGGATTCACGACAGGGATAATATTGCCATCTAGGGGCATTTTTACAGACTTGTAGGGAATTTTTTGTTTAGCACGGTAGAAGGGTGTAATCCTTAATTGCAGTGGTGTAAAAGGCAAAAGCCAGGGATGATAAACATCCTGCTGCTGTACATGGCCAGTCCTACACAGCAAACACTTACCCTGAAGACTGAATGATTCAGTTCTCCCACTGTTTATGGTTTTCTAAGCCCAAAACCTAACTCTGATTTACTTACAAACGATCTGGGACATAATGTCCATATACATAGCAGCCTCCATGGGAGGATGAATATTATACTTTGTTTTGTTCAAAATTGTGCTGAGGAGTGGCTCAGGGTTGATCATGATCTCAGGGTTGTGAGATGGAGTCACATCAGGCTCTGTGTCAGGCTCTGCGCTGGGTGTGTGTGGAGGCTGCCTAAGTCTCTCTCTCCTTCTTCCGCTGCCCCCCCCACAGAAAAAAATTGTACTGAGAGTTGTTCACCATTGGGAAAACTAACCAGTTCTTGTGATATTTGGTCACCACTTAACTATTGAATTCATGATGATTGTATGTATATATACACAAATATATTAATCCCTTTTACAGGAAATATTAATGGTATCTTAATGATAACATTATTAAGTAGAAGCAAGTATCTGACTATTTTGTCTATGGTGTGTTCATGCCTCATCAATTTACTAATTAAAATACCTATTCTATTCAAAACATCTTTATTTTCTCTTCCTATATAGTAGGGAGGGCATTATATGGATTTGTAAAATATTGTTGAAGAGGTCATAGTCTTTGAATTCTATTTCTAGATAATAAAGGATGTATTGTAAAATATTTATTCTGTAGAGAGGACTTGAGGCTGGTGAGGCTAAGAATCACTATGGTAAATCATTCTGGAACTCTACTAGGCAATCAAGTTCTGAAATTGTTATTTTCTGGAATTTGCCTTCTATTGCTGTCTTGAAAATCAAGATACATCCCCCTTTCAAATGTTCTGAAGTTTCTTTTGTGTTTCATGTTTGCTCTGATTTTACTGATAGCTTCTCTTTAGGCTTCTCTTTAACCTGAGAGACATGAATTCATAAGACACAAGTAGATGCTCTCGCAGTCTTCTTACCTTATCTCTGCATTCTTTCTGCCCCAAGAATAGATCTCTCAGCTTTAAACCTCTCTTTGGGTACCTCTCTTTTTATAAGCTTTCCTTGGCTTTTAAAAGCTTCTGAATTAATCTTGACTGATGCTATTCTTAAAGATTTATTCTATTCTTTTGTTGATTGTAGGGCCTTCCAACTTTGTTTGCATACTTTTATTTAATACTGTTTAAACCTTTATCACACAAAAAATGATTGTTTATTATAGAAAGTTACAAAACATAAAGAAGCAGAAAGTAAGACAAATCACTACTAAAATCAGCACAGCTAACAACGTGTTGGTGTCTGTGCTATAATTCTTCACTGGGCACAATATGCAGATATGTGAGAATATTTTAAATTAAAATAATTGTTTTATTTAATATATTGTAAATATAGTCTTTTAAAGATCTGATCTGTGCGGCTCATTTTTAAGCACCTACCAGAATTCCCTTTTTCTCTTAGGAGTTTCTGGCCATGAGGTTTTTTATATCTTGAAGACAGTGTTTTGGGGTATGGTAAGAAAGTATTAGGCATTGACTTTAAATAAAATGGGAAAATAAACTTGACTGATACTTGGTATATGAGTTAGCTTTGGCACCTGTGCATGGGCCAAATGTAAATTATATATTACAGAATACTAAGGCATTCTGAAAAAAAGTATGAATTACACACTGTAGAAGGGATGATAGGCACCTTTCCTCAATTATTATATAATAAACATAGTTTATGTTTGCCAATTGGATTTATAGAGAGAAGGGTATTTGAGTATTTGAAATTATCACGAAGTCTATTTGAAATATAGGTTCATGTATACTGTTCTTAAGAATGAATGTTACCCTAAGGGTGCCTTGAGATAATAGCAAATGATGGTATAAAAACATCATGATTAGCAAGATACCTAAAAATATTAATTGTTCAAATGAATGCTAAGTTGAACCCTATTATCTCCTGGCCAGTTTTTCCCAATGACCCTATCTCAGTAGCCCTTCCTCACTCCTCCATCTCCATATACTATTTTTGTTCTTATAGCCACATATTTATTTGTTCATTGTCTATTTCCCTGGGTCCTGTCCCTCAAAATATAAGCTCCATAAGACAAAGAAATTTGTTCCTAATGCTATCCCTAGCAGGTCTGCTATGTACTAGGTACTAAGTAAGAAGTTTTTAAATGAAAAATCTTTATTTCATTCTTTAATTTCTGTTTTGGGTATATTTTTTAAAGTGTGCAATGTGTGTATATATATATATATACATATATAAATATATGATTTTTTTAGTATATACATATCTGAAAGTCATGCTTACATTTTTTTTACTGGTAGACATATTATCAAAACATTTTGTAGCTGACCAGCCTAGAATATATATACCCAAACATCTCTAGCATTCTCATTCTTGGAGAATAAGTTCACCAGTAAATGGCCTCATAACTTTTTCTCATTTTCCCATCAGATCTATTTTAATACTTTTGTTTTTTTTGTTTCAAGTTTTTATTTAAATGCCAGTTAACTTACAGTGATGGTAATGGTAGTTTCAGGTGTATAAATACAAACAGCACCCAGTGCTCGTCACAATACCTGCCCTCCTTAATACTCATAATCCATTTAACCCATCCTCCTGCCCACTGGATTCCCTCCAGGAGCCCTCAGTTTGTTCTCTATAATTAAGAGTCTGTTTAATGGTTTGCCTCATTTCTTTTTTCTCCCGTGTTCATGTTCTATTTTAATTCTTAATTATTTTCTTAGAATTAAGTTTATAATAGTTTTTTCTCAGCCTTTGATTTTGAAGAGATTATTTTTTTCTTAGCAATTAAGTCAAAAACTTTATTTTATTACTAACAGAGAAAGATACCACAATCACTATGTCTTTCTTGATCTATTTTGTGATTATATCTTGGGAAACTGTCCTTTTATTCTATATGATTAGAGAGAGTCAAAAATACTGTTGCATTTGCATCACTCTTTTCTCTTGTTTTATTCTGACCAAAAATATTCTGACCAAAATTTTTATATAAAAATATAAAAATATTTTTATTCAGAATGAATTGTTCTTTTTTTAAATAGGCTCCCAAGGCACCCCCAGAATGGATGATACACCAAAAAATACTACTGTTTTTAGCCAGAGTGGATTTTTATGGAGAAGCAGTATAGATTTAATAGCTCTAGGTTTGGAGTCAGTTTCTAGAATCAAGTCCCAGCCTTTTCTTTACCTTGTGACTTTCAGCAATTTTTATTTAACCTCTCTCAGCCTCAGTTACCTCAGTTGTCTAATGGGTATAGTAATAGTACCTACCTAATATGATAGTTGTGAGGATTAAACAAAGTCATGCTTATAAAATATTCAACCATATATCTATTGCAATTAGAGCTCAATAAATTTTAACTCTTTAATTGGTATGTATGCTTTCCTAAATTTACTAACGTGTATTCCTGATACTCGTTTGTAAATGAATATATTTAGGGATTAGCTTGCATTATACATAGAGTGGGTTTTTGTAGTCTGTCTGAGGCAACCTACATAGATACAAAGTGTACTTAAAGTATAGTTGAATAAAACCTTGAAACCTGGCCCCCCCAAAATAATATTTTTGTAGAAAATACATTTAGAATTTCACTTTGAGATTCCTTTCCCTATGCACTCTAGCAGAGACATTGAAGCAACTAAGAGCATGGTATAGCAGTGAGATGCAGAGAAAGGAATAATAATTTGTTAAGGGTGATCTATGGAAAAAGATTAAAACAGGAGAGGTTTTTTTTTAAAGATTTTATTTATTTATTTGAAAGAGAGAGCGAACACACGGTCGGAGGAAGAGTAGAGAGAGAGTGAGAAGCAGGCTACCCACTGAGCAGGAGGCCAATGTCGGGCTCTATCCCGGAACTCCGGGATCACAAACTGAACAGGAGGCAGAAACTTAACCAAGGCTAAGCCAACCAGATACCCCCAAAGAGGAGTTCTTAACCTGACACTGTAGCTTCAGGGAATCCATGAATTCTGTGAAATACATGCAAAAATATTTAAGGTATGTGAGATTATATTATTTCAGACATAACCCATTAAGAGGTGCCAGTTTTCCTGTTATACTTCACGGGATTTATTTCTTTCTAGATTTTTATTGAGACATTAACATTTATTTTGGGGAATTTTCTAGGTTTTTTTTTTTTCAGGCAAATGCATTTTTGCTAAAAAGGATACATTCTTCAGCCAACTCCAGCAAACCCCTTGACTAATAATAAACACAGCACCTTGTCATGGCTTCATATTAATTTCCATATGTCTTTGTCATCAAAGTCTTCCATTTATATTTAATTCATTAGCCAAAGTTACAAACCTTTATATTGCTCTTATGTATGACACTCTTGTTTTTTTTAAATTTATTTATTTGAGAAAGAAAGTGTGTGTGCTTAGTGAGGAGGGGTAGAGGGAGATGGGAGAAACAAAAACTCAAGCAGACTCCCCTCTGAGTGTGGAGCCCAGTGGGGGGTTGGATCTCACAACTCCGAGAATATAACCTGAGCTGAAACCAAGAATTGGACACCACTCAGGCACCCCTGTACGACACTCTTGTGAAGTAAATATTAATTCAAACTATAATAATAATTACAGAATTATTAATAACTTGTAATCTAAAAACCCATAATATCTCAGTATCATTCAGCTGAGTGAGCCAATTCCAAAATGACTATTAATATTTAAAACCCATGTTTAAAATGGAAATTCTAGTATTTTTTAATAACATGACACTTTTTCTAAACTCCGTTTTATTTTATTTTTTAAGATGTTATTTATTCATGAGACAGAGAGAGAGGCAGAGACATAGGCAGAGGGAGAAGCAGGCTCCTCACAGGGAGCCAATGCCAGACTCAATCCCCGGACCACGGGATCACACCCTGAGCCAAAGGCAGCCAGCCACTCAACTGCTGAGCTACCCAGGTGTCCCTCAAATGGGATTTAAGTTGGAAAAAAAACCATTTGTTTAAAAAATAATAATAAATGGGATGCCTGGGTGGAGCCTGCTTCTCCTCCCTCTTCCCATGTCTCTGACTCTCTGTCTCTCATGAATAAATAAATAAAATCTTTTTTAAAAATCCCATTTGATCATATTGGCAATTTTCCAGTCAATATGTTCTTTTTGATCCTTTTAAAATTGACTTTGTCTTCTGCCAGTAAGCTGTTGTTGTGTTACAATAAACCATGGTCTAGAAAACCATGTCCTATTCTTCAATATCATTTATACAGTCATATTTCATTCTCTGTATGTCTCTTCTAGAGGTCTCACCTCTAAGAAATTACAAATGCTCTCTTAAATGTTTTCATTAGCAATGAAGAACTTAAAAATTACTTAAAATACCTCCAAAAGTTAGATTCACCAACCTCCCTCATACTTCATGTGGCCATAACTAGTAAGAAATATTCCTGTATAATTTGGTTATATTTCTTATATTTTAAGATTTTTATTTTGCTTCCATTAAAGAAAAAGTTGACTTTTCTTAGTATAGAAAATAACTGATTATTTATGGAAAAGTATTGTAGATAAAGGACTGAATTATTGAGCCAGATTGTTTGGGTTTGAATTCCAGAAGTACAGTTTTCTAAGTGCCCTTAGACAAGTTAGAAGTTCTTTTAAACTCATTCCCTCATCTTTAAAATGGAAGGACTAATAGTACCTTCTTCATAGGTGGTTATGGGGATTAAATGAATAAAAATAAGTTATTAGAATTTATTGTTTTTGTTAATATTGTCTCAAAAGTTTTTTAATAATATTTTCCTTTTTAAGAAAGAGCTTTCTTTACCATTCTTTCATAATTTTAGGACTTTTAAAGATTTATTTCTTCAGAAACCCAAATCTAGAGTGGTGTTTTGGAGTCTGACACAAGATGTGACTAAATCCTGGTTGGCTATTAACTATGTCTGTAGACAGTTTTTAAACTTTTAAAGTTTACACATGTATAATATGAGTACTATAGGTGAACCTATGTCAAAAGCATAATGTGGTGATTAAATGTAACACACAGCCTTTGGCCAGTGCTTGGCACATATTAAATACTTAGGAAGTGGTAGCATTTACCATTGTGTGTTAAGTGTCCTAGTGAAGACTGAGTCAGTTGTGAGTACTGAGATTATTTCTTGGCTATTAAATATGCTTCTTAATTACCTTTGTGCAGTTGCTTTACATGCAGTTTGGGATTCACTGAGATTCTATGTTGTTTTTTTCCCCCACAAAGAAGACTTTCTTAGTTAACAATAAATATAACTTTAAGTTTCTAAGCATATCAGCCCAGTCAACTGAGATTATTTTCATCTGAATCTTTATTTTTAGAAGACTGATTCTGGGTATTCTCCAAGCTGGGACTAGAGGTATCCCATTCAGAATAGCCGGATCAAACCGTTGGACAATTTGCAACCTAGTAGAAACAACTATGGCTGCTGAAGAGATAGCCTATTGTATTGTAGGGCAGCTTGATTATAAAGGTAACACTGAATTAATAGGGGTAACACAATGACTGAATTTTAAGGATTGGTCAATCTATGAAGATTTGAAGTAGGAAGATTATTGAACTGGAAAGTTTTCTCCGGTCTCTCTCTGTCAGACCCCTGGAGACTGCTTTGAATTGTAAATTGATCTTTTTTCTGGCTAGGTTCCAGAAGGTAAAGATAAGGATATAGACTCCTATTTTTTTTTTTTTTTTTTTTTTTGAGAAAGAGAAAGGGAGGGAGGGCAGAAGTCGAGAGAGAGTATCTTAAGCAGGCTCCAAACCCAGCACAGAGCCCCACTCATAGCTCGATCTCCCAACCCTGAGACCATGACCTGAGCCAAAATCAAGAGTCAGAAGTTAAACCGACTAAACCACCCAGGTGCCCCGACTTCATACTTTTAATACTTTTTCATTCCCATATGTATTATACACAAACCAATTTTGTTTAACCATAGGAATTACATATCCTAATTTGGAAATGAGGTTAAGGGTTAATCACTAGCTTCTCTGATAAATACTAGTGACTGTTTTTCTACTAGGAAAAACCTTATATTCAATTGATAATACTTTCCGTATTTTTAGGTATCTAAGGCTTCTTATTGGAAATTGACAAAATTGGAATGGGGTACATGGAGTTAACACTGCCTGTTTTCTTTCTTTAAAAAAAAAAAAAAAGATTTATTTTTTCATGGGAGACACAGAGAGAGAGACAGAGACATAGGCAGAGAGAGAAGCAGGCCCCATGCGGAAAGTCCAACATGGGACTCGATCCCAGGATTCCAGGATCTTGCCCTGGCTTGAAGGCTGACACTCAACCTCTGAGCCACCCAGAAGTCCCACACTGCCTGTTTTCTTCAATGAATTCACACATAGACTTAATTTTTTCTCATGAGAAAGGGTATAAGTTTTAGATAGTTCAAATAACTAAGTTTTTTAAACCTATGGGAATTTTTTGATAATAATGCAAGTTTATATTTAGTATGTTTTCTTTTGTAGGCTTCTTCAGTTATTGGCGTGGCAATTTGGCAAATGTTATCCGGTATTTTCCAACACAAGCTCTAAACTTTGCTTTTAAGGACAAATACAAACAACTTTTCATGTCTGGAGTTAATAAAGAAAAACAGGTGAGTACATTTTAATATTTATTATTTTTTAAGAAGTAGTGGGATTTGCCTTAACCTATGATGTTTTATTTAGGGAGAAGGTGCTGAGTGGTAGAAGAAATAATAATTAAAACAATACATGTTATAATCACTATTCTACAGCACTAGGAAAGTTCAAAAAAGCAATCCACAGATCTGTATTCCGATATATCTGAAGTAATTAATTTTCTAAAGAAGTACACTGTTGCATTTTAATGACTAAGGCTCTGTTTGGCTGAGTTTAAAGTGCCTAGAAGATCCAATCAAACAAGCAGGAAAGCAATAAATTTAAGTTGAAGAATTATTTTTTTATTGAAAAGGTGCCTTCTCTTTCAAGGTAATCACTCCCTTGATGACAGAATTTCAGTTTCAAAATTTCCTACTTGTATGAACTATATGTCATTTGTTTTGGTTTCTATTTGTTTTGCTGCCTCCACATACACTATACCACCTACATTACTCTTAAGGTGTCCCTTTACCCTTACAAAGTCTCTCTTCCCCTTTCCTTTTTCTTTTTCTCTTTCTCCTAAAAAGCCAACCAACCAACTGAGCTCTCCTAGCAGGTTCTTTACAAAAGCAGCTGTTTGTGGAACATTTTTTGTTGCTGTCTTTTAAAATTTTTTTTCATATCACTTATTCCCATTTCTTCATAATTTATATTTCATTAACAAATGTTTATTGAGTAATTTGCATTGTTATGTGATGGGAGGTATAAAGGTAATGAAAATTGTTCAGACTTTAAAGACCTAGATTTGTATCCTCATGCTGTTATTCAGCTGTGTGAATTTGTGAAAAGTCACTTCTGTGATCCTTTAGCTTTCTTATCTGAAGAAAGCTTGTGGTGTTTAGATGAGATTACTTGTAAAATGCTTATCATGGTACTGTGCTTTATGATAGGCACTCAGAAAAATATTCCTATCTTTTTTAGCTGACTTTTGTAATAATTGGAACTTTTCTTGACTCAGAACCTGTATGAGGGATTCCCCAACTCATGTATTCACTAGAACTCAAAAGAACTCAGAAAAACTATTACACTCATTTTTTTTTTTACAGCAAAAAGGATATAGATTAAAATCAGCAAAGGGAAGAAGCACATAGGACAGATTCCAAGAGAAACTAGACACAAGCTTCTATTTGTCTTCTTCTGGTAGAGTCATATGGACAGCACTTAATTCTCCCAGCAATAATGTGTGATAATAAATATGATGTGTTGCCAAACAGGGTTGCTCACTTGAACATTGACGTCCAGGATTTTGGGGGGAGTTAGTTGCATAGGCATGGAATGTAACTGTCCTTAGCTACTTAGACTCCAGGTACCACCCCCTAACCTAAGAGTTCAAACTGATATAAGTTAGCCCAGTGTTCCAAGCATACAAAAACTGGTGTTCACCATAAATTGATATGCTAGCATAAACTGTCTGGTGTAGCCCCGAACCTCTGGCATACAAAGAGACTTTTATCAGGTATGATATTCCAAGGGCTTAGAAATTATTTTGAAGGAAGTGGTCAGGGACTGGTCCTGAAGATCGCAGTATATGAAGGGTTTGGGCAATAGAGGCCTGATGAATTAACTCTACTGAACACTTCCCACCCCACCTCCCCAAGAAAATAAATTCTATAAGACCAAGCCAAATGGAGAAATTAACTCTTGAGTTAACCAGAATATTTATATTACTGGCATCTATTCCTAACTATAAATAACATTGCTTTAAAAGCTTTAAAGTTAACTCTGATCCTTGCTAAGTATCTGGAATAAATTTCAGATTAAAAAGTGGAGCCTGGGACACCTGGGTGGCTTAGCGGTTGAGCGTCTGCTTTCAGCTCAGGGCGTGATCCCAGGGTCTGGGATCCAGTCCCACATAGGACTCCCTGCATGGGGTCTGCTTCTCCCTCTGCCTATGTCTCTGCATCTCTCTCTCTCTGTGTCTCTCATAAGTAAATAAATAAAATCTTTAAAAAAAAAAGTGGAGCCTGAGATAAAAACATCTTTAGTATTTCTATGAAGACATTATTTAGGGTGTTAAGGTATTCAGTCATAATTAAGTAATATATTTAATTACACATTATTTGCTAAATTTGGATATTAATGACCCTTTTATTTATGATTTTGGCCATCAAATTTTTATCTCATCTTTGTCACCTCCCTGAAGTGAAAGAACTAAAAAAAAAGAAAAATTCATATTTTTGATTTCTTACCTGGTCTTAAAAGAAGCAAGAAAGATAGAAAAAGCAAATATAGTATGTGAGTTTAAAAGTGACTGATCTACCACAGTGAAATATCACTGCACACCTATCAGAGTGGCTACAATGGTGACACCACCAAATGTTGGTGAGGTTGTAGAAAAGCTAGATTATTCTTATATTATTGGTGGGAATGTAAAATACTAACTACCACTCTAGAAAAGAGCATGATAGTTTCTTACAAACTAATCGTGTGCTTACCATACAGCCCAACAGTTATACTCTTGGGCTTTATCCTGGAAAATGAAAACTTATGTTCACACAGAAACTAGGACCCCAAGATCATGATCTGAGCCAAAGTCAGATGCTTAACTGACTTAGGCAGCACTCAGCCACCTCAAGAAGAGTGATGTTCTTATGGTATTGTGGATGTAGTTAGTGTCACTGAATATACACTTAAAAATGCCTAAAATGGGGGGCGGGGGGCCCTGGGTGGCTCAGTAGGTTAAGTGCCTGACTCCTGGTTTTCACTCAGATCATGATCTCAGGGTCCTGAGATAAAGCCTCACATTGGGCCCCGTACTCAACGGGGAGTTTGCTTGAGGAAATTCTCTCTCTCCCTCTACCCTTGCATGTGGGTATATGTGTGCTCTCTGTCTCTCTGTGTCTCTCTCTCTTAAATAAATAAATAAATAAATAAATTTTTTTTATTTTTTTTAAGATTTTTATTTATCCGAGAGAGAGAGGCAGAGACACAGGCAGAGGGAGAAGCAGGCTCCATGCAGGGAGCCCAACATGGGACTTGATCCCAGGTCTCCAGGATGACACCATGGGCTGAAGGCAGCACTAAACCACTGAGCCATCTGGGCTGCCCTAAATAAATCTTTTTTAAAAATGACTAAAATGGTAAATTTTATGTTATGTATATTTTACAATTGTTTAAAGAACTTGATACATGCAGCAACTTCAGATGCTAAGTGCAAAAAATCCATCTCAAAAGTTGTTTTCTGATTTTATTTATATAACATTCTTGAAATGTCAAAATCATTGAGATGGAAACATAGTGGTGGTTGCCAGAAGAGAGGGAGGTGGTTATGGCTGTAAAAGGATAGATAGCATCAAGGGATCTTTATCATGGAACTGTTGACTGTGGCAATGGTCACATGGATCTGCATATGTGATAAAACTGCATAATCTCAATACACAAATGCATGTAAAATTGGTGAATTCTGGGCCAGCCCAGCTGACCCAGGGCTTGATCCTGGAGACCTGGATTCGAGTCCCGCGTCAGGCTCCCTGCATGGAGCCTGCTTCTCCCTCTGCCTGTGTCTCTGCCTCTCTCTCTCTCTCTCTCTCTCTCTCTGTCTCTCATGAATAAGTAAATAAAATCTTTAAAAATTGGTGAAGTCTGGATAAGAAGTTTTTTTTATCAACGTTGATTTCCTCTACTATAGTTATGCTATATATAGTTATGCTATATATATGCTACATAGTTGGGGGAAAATTAGTTGGAGGATTTAATAGACTCTGTATTATTTCTTAGGATTCTTGTGAATCTGCAATTGTTTCAAAATAAAAAGTTTTTAAAAAATAACCATGGTTCAGGCAGAGGTGCTTCTGGGTGGCTCAGTCAGTTAGGCATCAGTCTCTTGATCTCGACTCAGGTCTTGATCTCAAGGTCTTGAGTTCAAGCGCCACTTTGGGCTCCAGGCCAGATGTGGAGCCTACTTTTAAAAAATAAAACAACAACCATGGTGGGGAGCTGTATGCCTACTATATATTGTTTCATTGAATTTTCACCTCATCCTCTGAAGTAGTTATTTTTATCCTAAATGTAAAGGTAAGGAAAGCAAGACACAGAAGTGAGAGCACTTGACCAAGTCAATTGTTCAGGTCTTTCTAACTCCCAAACTCAGATCCTTCAACTGTACTCTATTTCTCTCTCAGCTGAGGTGACTAGACTGGGTGAACCTTAGCTGAGCCTGGGCACAAAATGTTTCTCTGCCACCTTTTAGTAGTTTCCAATACAACCCTCAGCAAGGAAGACTAGAACTTCTCCCAGCACTTTTTCATGCCCAAACTTTGTTAGAACTTTGATCCTAGGGCATTTGTTCTTCAGCACATCATTGAGTTTATTAACACAGTAGCAATTTGTCAACAGTTAAAAATAAACAAGATTATTTTCCTCTAAAACCCTCAGATTCTTTTATCCACCTCTCCTTCCCTGATTGCTCTCCTTGCCTTCTCCTTTTACAATATAATAATATCTGAAATTACTGACTTATAACAACTGAAACTCTGATTTATACTGATATACCATGTCCTCTGGGTCTATTTTATCTTCAGGCTTAATTGTGGAGGGATAGACTTTGTTTGGTACACAAGTACTTGCAAGATTATGATTCACCACAGATACTTTTCTCCCACTCCTTGCTCCCTTCATTCTTTCCTCCTTCCCCCTTCCTTCCTTCCATCAGAAGATTGGCCATACTGTTTATCCATGTTTTGCCTGTCTGTGTCATGTTTTCAAAAGTCCCACTGTCAGAAGCGTCATGGTTTGAATAATAAATTATATGATCGTCCACACAGAAAGTCATTGATCTGCCTTCCTGGGACCCATGCATGTTTGAGGAATACCTTAAACCACTAAAGGTGTGTTTATATATGTGTAATTTTTATTGGAAGAGGATTTAAAGCTGGCAACAGTTTCGAAGAGGATAGAAACCTAAAAATGACTATTTAATATTGTTTCTATTTCTGTCCTTTCCTGCTAATTGGTATTGAATTTTAGAGTCAGATACCCAACAAATAGAATCTGGTACAGCTCATCTTTTTCTACCAGGTTACAGATTATCTACTAGACTGTGGATTTGCTACCTTGGGGTCAGATGCAGTCTGCTGATCAGATTATCTCTGGGTGATCATAAAACATGGCTACCCATACAAAACTTAACAGTTTCACTGAAAAGGAGCCATGAGAGTCTGATAACAGTATGTGGGATTCCTAATACCTCATTAAACAAATATTTATTGAATATTACAAGTATTCGGGGCAAGGCCCATGACGTGTATTGTGAAATAAACAGATGAATTAAGAATCTTGGCCTCAAAAAAAGTGCAAACCACTAAAATGTCCATGAACTGATGAATGGCTAAATAAAATGTGGTGTTGAATTTAAATTTTAAAAAATAATAAAAAAATAAAAATAAATAAAAGGTGACAAATCCATATAATAAAATATTATTTGAAAAAAATTATTTGGCAATAAAAAAGAATGAAATGCTAATACCATTCCAATTCAAATATTCTTTCTTCTCCATTAAGTTCTAGATGTTGAAAAGCAGTTTACTGGACCTAAGCAGGGCACATTTTAAATAATTTATCCAAAAGAACCTCAGCAGTCCATTAAGCCTGATTTACATGCTGGTCAACTATATTATAATATTTCTGCCAATTTTCCTGTCAGCAGTTGAAAATGTTTTTGAGTTGTTTATCTAATAAAATTATAAAATAAAACTATTGCATTATGAAGTATTATTGCCCCATACCAAAAAAAAGTACAACTAAAGCCTCCATAGATGCCTGATATTTTAGCCATAATTAACACTAGTATTAATTAAAAATTTATATAGTCTACAGAGATGATTGTCTTATGTGTCCTCTTTTGCTAATTTGAGCTACTTTTGCTGGAGGCAATTAAAATGTCTTGGAATTTCTATAGATCAGCATTTAAACTGTATCTCCCAGACTGCCTGGAAAGAAACAAAGGCTTCGTGGACATGAAGGGAAATATTTTGGATAATATATACATTATTATAGATGTTTACTTTATAAAAGCAGTTTATAAAAAGCAGTTTCATAAAATTTAGAATTTTAAACAGATTCTATAGTTTAATAACTACTTTTTAATTAATATGTTTCAGTTTTGGAGGTGGTTTTTGGCAAACCTGGCTTCTGGTGGAGCTGCTGGAGCAACATCTTTATGTGTAGTTTATCCGCTGGACTTTGCCCGAACCCGATTAGGTGTTGATATTGGAAAAGGTATAGGATTTTTAAAATACTAACTTCCCCTTCTTTGTGTTTTGAGTGAAGTATTATTCATTGTAGAGTTATCCTATAATGACAACATGAAATGCATTCTAAAAATCTTACTCTCAACCAAGTGGTAGAGTCATAGGGCCTAAAGATTACTACTTTTTTCTTTTCCCTCAAAAGAAGGAAGGTGAAGGCCAGTACTGCAGTAACAAAAGAGCAAATACAAAGACTTCTTGTAACTCACTTACAGTTTTTTCCTAGAGAGCCACTTTCTGTATTGCTCCATAGCTTATTCCTAATTCAACTATGGCTCCTCTCTGGGTTACATATACAGCTCTTATCCTACAGATTTCCCTTTGCCTCTGTCCTTAACTTATTTTGTCACATCTTCCTATGTTTTTGTTACACTCTTGTTTTGGTAGATTATGTTCTTTAATAGCTTTCTGAGCTTTTTTTTTTTTTTCAAGTAGATAGAAGACATTGAGATCTTGCAAGTCTAAAAATGTCTCTGTTTTACCCTTTTTCTTAATATTTGACCATATGTAAAATTCTACTTTAAAGTTTCTTTCTTTCACAATTTTGAAAGCATTTCTCTAGATTCTTGTTTCTGATATTGCTCTTAAGAAACTGATCCCTTAACTGCTGATCCTTTGTATGTGACTTTTTTTCTTTTTTAATTACCTTATATCCCTGATCTTGATATTTCACAATGATCTATCTTTATGTGAAGCTTTTTTCAGCAATTGAGGAAGTAACTCAATTGGCCCCTTTCATTCTGGCACCTTGTATTCAGTTCTGAGGATGGCAGAGGAGTAAGTCACTTGGCTGCTCAAGAATCCAGATGCTATTTTGCTTTCACCAGAAGAGCAATACTTAGTTCCTCTAACGGTTATTGGAGTAAAATGGCTTGCTTTTCTCTCTGCAAGAACATAGGTTTCAGCTTTTTCTGCTGAGTTAACACTTCTCCATCTCCTTTACATCTTGCTAAAATCTGTGGGTTTCAATCTCTGCCGTGTACTGTTCTTGCCTATATGACTTTAAACCTGTTGTAATCTTTTATTACCATTTTAGTAGAATTTCTTAAGAAAGTAGAGTCATTCAAGAAATACTTAATTCAGTGCCTGCTGTGATCTAGGCCCTGCCTCAGATTTAAGATGAAAGACACAAACCTAGACATCCGATATAAAATATGGAGTTCATGATTTATGTACATTATGGTCTAGGGGAAGATACAAGTAATAAAAAAATAGATGACAAAAATACACTGTCATTTAGCAATAAATGACATGAAATACATATTTAGGAACAGGGAGTGACATCAATTTTAGATAAGTGATTTAGAGAAAATGCCTCAGAAGGGGTAGCGGTTTGAGCAAAGATAAAAATATCAGTTCCATCTAACATGTTTAACTGTCAGTTTAAAATTTCTTATTATTGTTAAGAAAGTGACTAAAACTCCTGTATTGTGTTTTTAGTTCAGTTCTGTAGTTTTCTTTTCTCTCAGAATTGAGAGAATTTGGTTTATCTTGTAGATTATATTCTACATACAATATTTTTTCAAAGATTTTATTTATTTATTCATGAGAGACACAGAGAAAGAGGCAGAAACACAGGGAGAGGGAGAAGCAGGCTAGAAGCAGGCTTCATGCAGGGAGCCCAAGGTGGGACTTGATCCCGGGTCTCCAGGATCACACCCCGGGCGGCACTAAACTGCTGCGCCACTGGGGCTGCCCTACATACAATATTTTTTTTAAATTGTGGAGTTCTAGGTGAAGGGAAAATAAAAATGAAGCTAGCAGACACTGGAAAAATGACAGCTCACCTAAAATGGTAATGATCCTAAAAATTACTAGTTTTTAGGTTTGTCTTTTTCCTGTATCTTTCTGCCTTTCAACTGAAGCAAGTCATAGAATTTTTCATTCCCAGGTATTTTCTGAACCCCAATTAGTAGCTTCTGGTAATTTTGTTGAAATGTTTTAAGCCAGTCAAATTGCTTGAATTAGATTGCTATAAGAGATTGATATTTCGGTTAGAATTTTTTAGGATTCTGTTTGAAATCTTAATTCTCTTTAAACAAATGGGAGGATTTTTCATTTGTGTTTTTTTTATTAGAAAAAATTTCTGAATGGCAGTTTCAGATATATTAAAACTATAAGATTAATTTACTTTGATTAAAGTGTTTATCTGATGTATAATGTTGCTAATATATCTTAAATGGCTTTATTTTAGGTCCTGAAGAGCGACAATTCAAGGGTTTAGGTGACTGTATTATAAAAATAGCAAAATCAGATGGAATTGTCGGTTTGTACCAAGGGTTTGGTGTTTCAGTTCAGGGCATTGTTGTGTACCGAGCCTCCTATTTTGGAGCATATGACACAGTTAAGGTAATTTGGGGCTTTTACTAATATATATTAAATACATGGTTTGTTTCTTTTTATTGTTTTAATTAGTAGTTTGTTCAGCAGATACGAACTTTTACCTTTAATTACAGAAATAAAAATAAATGATGAAATAAGAAACATAGAATTCTATTAAATCATGACTTTGCCATAACCTTATTGAATTATAACTGTTATGGATCTGACTTTAGAAATAAAGCATAAACCCAAACATTAAATTTTTGTGCAGTTTGCAACTAACTATACATCGTGTTACAAATAGAAAAAATGCTAATTAGGCTTACATCATAATCAAATCTTTAGAAAATAGAAATGCATCTTCTAACAGTTTTTCTGATTTTACATTCATTTTATTATCACTTTCTTATAGGCAGATAATCAGCTTACTGTCTCATCATTTTCAAAAGTAGGGCACAACTAGTTAAATGTAATAAATGCTACTACAGCTCAGTTATCTATTGAGTACTGTTAGATTCTGTATTATATTCTCCAGGATGTTCTGCAATTTGCCTTTTAGTTCCAGATTTTAACAGCATTTCCATAAAGTAGGAAAGAGGAAGATTGTAATAATGAGTACCGTTTTTTGAGTTACTACTTAGTTCTAGGAACTTTGTCAAGTACTTTCTTGCAGTATCCTAAGATAGCTTTTAATATCCCCATTGTAAAGAGAAAAAACCTGGGAATAGTTAAGTAATTTATGTTAAGTGACAAACAAAAATCCTGTGCTGTTACTTCCAAAAGGAAGTAGTGAAGTTAATGTCAGTATCATTTACTAAATAAGATTAAAACTTAAGGGAAATTTTATGTTTTACACATTGTCTCTGCCTTCCCTCATTAATATAAATGTAATGGAAGGTCATTTTTATTGTGGTCTGGACATGTTACTTGTTTAGTTTCTTGTGTAGTTTTTAGACAGAGTAAGTTAATGGAAATTAACAGGCTCTTATGCATGTTTATTTAGTCATGGAAAATTTTATGTATGTTCTCCTTTTGCTTTTCTCTATTATCACCTGTAGTAGTTTTGAAATTTAAGAGTGTTTCTTTACTAGCTTAGAGTTTTAAAGCTGCTTATCAAATACCTATTGATGATAATATCAGGCATTATTTAATTTATTTTCAACTGTGTGAAGAAGAGCTGTGAAAAAAAATTTTTGGTCATTGGCTACTATCTCCCCTAGTGTTTGCCGTTAATAAAAAATCTCTGGTGATAGCAAGTATGCTTTCTTTTTTTCAGATATGCTTTTTAAAGTAAAGCCATGCGTGGCATATTTCTTTCTTATTGATCTCCTGATATCATTTTAATCTTTCCACATTAAATCCAAATGTGTTTTATTGTATTTTAAGTATAATTGAACCCTCTTTCATTATAAGACTTACCCCTTGACTTGAGAATTTAAGATATTTTGAAAATTTACATGGTTACTGGACATGTTTTTCTTTTCTAGGGCTTATTACCAAAACCAAAGGAAACCCCATTTCTTGTCTCCTTTTTCATTGCTCAAGTTGTGACCACAGGTTCTGGAATTCTCTCTTACCCCTTTGACACAGTTAGAAGACGCATGATGATGCAGGTATTTTATTATTTGTGAGTTTAGTTGAATTTTCCAATATTTTTGATATTCAAGTATAATTTATTCAAATGTTAGAAAAATTTTGGCTGAAAGGCAGGTCATCTGTTTTACTTACTAAAATAAATGCATGATACATTCTGTCTTACATCCTTTCCTACCCCAAAACAGCCATCATCCAGCAAAAGTTTCTTCCTCTTCTGTTATCAGAATAGAAATGCTTTCCACTCCTATTAACATATTGTTTGAAAGATGGAGGGGGGTGGCAGGGATTGGGTTAGTACATCTATCCTAAATGAATGTTAGGTTAAGTAGAATAAACCCTGTCACAGGGTTTGTATGTCATTATTTGTTGTAGTATAGTTTAATAAAAGTAAATAATTTTTAACTCCAAGGATGAAAACTTATTTTTTTCTGCTCTCTTTTTTTAAAGATTTTATTTATATGACAGAGAGAGAGAGAGAGAGAGCACAGGCAGGGGGAGTGGCAGGCAGAGGGAGTGGCAGGCAGAGGGAGAGGGAGAAGCAGGGTCCTCACCAAACAAGGAGCCTGATATGGGGCTCAATTGCAGGACCCTGGGATCATGACCAGAGCCAAAGGCAGATGCTTAATGGACTGAGCTACCCAGACACCCCTGAAAACTTGTTTAAAATGATCTGTGTTCTAAATATAAAGCTCCAGGTGCCTGGCTGGCACAGTCGATTAAGTGTCTGACTCTTGGTTTCTGCTTAGGTTGTGATCTCTCAGGGTCATGAGATTAAACTATGTGTTGAGCTTGTGCTCAGCATAAGTCTGCTTAAGGCTCGCTCTCTCCTCCCTCTGCCCCTCCGCGCTGCTCGCTCACTTGCTCTCTCTCAAATAAATAAATAAATTATTTTAAAATAAACAAATATAAATCTCCAAGTCAAAATTTTGGTACATTCAGTTTTTACTTGTTACATTCATTTATTCAGCAAATATTTGAGTGCCTAATCTATGCTAAGTTATGGCAACACAAAATAAGGTAGAACCTGCTTCCAAATTCATAGCATAGTATTAAATGCATACAGTTAATGCTTTAAATAGAAATGTGCAGAGCTTCCAGGAATCCAGTAGAAGGAGGATACCTAAAATGCTTAAAGTGATCAGATGTAGCCCCTTGGAAAAGTTAAATCTATAAATCCATTTTTTTTTCTCCAGAGAATTCTAAGCAGAGGGGAAAAATCATACATAGAGATATGGCTTGAGTAGAAGTTCAGTATACCTAGATGATATGTTTCATGAGGGCAATTGAAAATAATGAGGCTGCAAAGCTAGAATAGTAATATAATGCTTATTATGTGCCAGATATTGTCCCAAGTAGTGTGTACTTTAGTTACTATCAGTATCCTCATTTTATGTCTACACATTGGTCCTGGAAGAACCCTGTAGGCCACCTGAAGTGGTAAAGCATACCTATTATTACTTCACTCATAGACTATTAAAGTTACTTTTTCCTTTTACATGTGTGTTTCCTCTTGATCTGTATCTAACTCTAGTTTAATACACTGAAAAAAAGTTTTAAATGGAAAATTAATTTGCATATAGACTATGGATTAGGTAAGTGGTACTATATTGATGTCACATTTTCTAATTTTGATAACTGTACTTTGAGTATGCAAGAAAATATTCTTATTTTTAGAAAATGCACATGGAAGTGTTTAAAGGTAAGGGACATGATAATCTGCAACTTACTATCAAAATAATTCAGAAAAAAACTGTGAGCATATGGGATTTTAGATCTATGTGTATATTGCTAGGACTCCCATAACAAAGTACCAGAGACTGGGTGGCTTAAGCAATAGAAACTTTTTTTCTCGCAGTACTGGAGGCTAGAAGTCTGAGTCAAGGTGTCCAGCAAGTCGATTTCTTCTGATGACTTCTCTCCTTGGCTTGAAGACCGCTTTCTCCTTGTGTCTTCCTTTGGTCCTTTTTCTGTTTCTCTTCTTATAAAGATAGCCAGATCGGATTAGGGCCTACCCTAAGGAGCTCATTTAATCTTAGTTACTTTTATAAAGGCCCTGTCTCCAAATATAGTAACATTCTGAGGTGCTGGGCATTGGAACTTCAATATATGAATTTGGGGGGGACACAGTGCAACCCATAATAGTACCTTAATTTTTGTATGTTCATTTTATAACCTGCAACTTTGTTAAATCCTATTACAAATGCTAATCTATATGTACACTTTGAAGTTGTATGCTCTTTTATTTACACATGTAGGTGTATAATATGTGAATAATAGTAGGTTTCTTCCCCTTATCAATTCTTAAACTTTTTGTTTCCCTTTTTTGCCTTTTTACACTGGCTGAGACCCGTGATTTAGTGTTATATTAAAGAAATAATAACTGGCAACCTTTTTTGCTAATCTTATAGGAATGCCTTCAAAATTACGAAAATGAATGTTAGCTGTGGGGTTTTTATAGTTCTCTTTTATCATATTATGGCTATTTCTTTCTATTTTGGGTTACAACAGTTTTTAATCATAAACGGTAGTCCTGTTTCTTCAGTATCCCTTGAGATGATTTCATTTTTCTTTTTTCATGTGTTAGTATTTTGCATTAACTGTTTTCCAGAGCTAAACCAACCATATATGCTTAGGATAAACCCAGCTTTGTCATTATGTACTGTATTTTATATTTTTAGCTAGGTTTGATTTTCTAGTTTTTTGTTGAGTTTTGCATTGTGTAGTGACTTTGGCTTGTAGTTTTTCATTCCTGAATTGTCCTATTCTAATTTTGGTATCAAGGTTATACAAGCCTTATTACATACTTGGGGGAATCTTCCACTTTTTCTTTTCTCTAAAATAACTTCTGTAATATTGGAATTAAATGTTCTTTGAATGTTTAGTACCGCTCACATAAAAAGTCCTGTGGACATTTATTTGGTTTTCTATAAGAAGGATTTCAAACATCTGCTTGGATTACTTTAATGAATTTCATATATTATTCTAATGTTTTATTTTTTTTATCCTGTTGGTAAATTACCTTTTTTAAGGTATCTGTCCATCTCTTTTGAGTTATCAAAATAGTTGTGAAGTTGTTTGTAATATCTTGCTTTTTCTTAATCTCTGGAACATCTGCAGTGATGATACCTTTGATGTTTCTAATAATTTTGGAACTTTTTCTTGTTTTTCCTTAGTGTTTTTAGAGATTTGTCGGTAAAGTATTTCAAATAACTAACTGACTTTGTATGCTTTCTGTTGTATTTATTTCCTATTTCCTTAATTTCTGCTGGCTACTTTCTTATTTCTTTCTTTAGGTTTATTCCTTTTCTAAAAATGTTTAGGTTGATCATTAATTTTCAGCTTTTCCTTTCTGATATTTCAAAGTCACTAATTTGCTTATAAGTTACCATTCAAGCTGCATTAAGGAGTTGTGTGGTTATTCTTAGGTTTTAAGTATCTTCTAAGATGTGTATTTCTTATAATCTGATCAGTTGATATTTTTCTAGTTACCTTTTTTGCTGTCAGTTCCTCACTTAGTTGCAATATAGTGAGAGGGTAAATCATAGTATGTGATGACCATGTTTTGAAATTTCTTAAGCTTAATATATGAAAAGTTTTCAAGTGTGCCAGAGAAGTGTGAGTGTTCTCCAGCCGCTGGGTACAGTATTCAATATATGCCCATTACATACTTATTCAACACAGTGTTAATTTTATTTGTCCTCTGTACTAAGAAAAATATAACTTAAGATGAAAAATATTAAAATAACAGCAAACTATTTGTTTATCTTCGTATAGAGTGGTGAGGTTGAACGGCAATATAAAGGAACTTTAGACTGCTTTGTGAAGATATACCAACATGAGGGAGTCAATGCATTTTTTCGTGGTGCCTTCTCCAATATTCTTCGTGGTACAGGGGGTGCTTTGGTGTTGGTACTGTATGATAAAATTAAAGAATTTCTTAATATTGATATTAGAGGTAGTTCATCAGGAGATTAAATTAAGAAATACATATATTTAACTTGTTAAACATACAAATTACATAGCTGCCATTTGTATACAATTTGATAGTGTGTTATTACTGTCGGTATTTTTTTAGAATGCTAATTCTGCAATAAAACAGATGCCTTTTCAAGGATTTTAAATACTAAAAATCAGATAAATGTGGGTTTCTTCCTACTTAGACTCAAGCTTACTTTAATGAGCCATTTTACTTATAAGTAGTGTATGTTATTTCTATTAGTTTAAAGTCCTTTTATTTTGTGATGAAAAGTTAAAATGTATAATACTAAAATCTAAGAAATGAAAGTATATTCTTTTTAAATGCTCTTCTCTTTATATAAAGTCTTCCCATCTTTTAAAATCATATGACAAAAATATTTCTTAAAGCTTATCAGGAGATGTCATATTTATGGGCAGGGGTAAACTTTCTTCTACAACATCTCTATTAAGACAACTCAGGTATTACTATGTATAGTTTATGTTATTATATAGCTGTTATAAGCACAGATTCTAGACCTGATCATAAAAAATTGATGACTTTATGACACTGTAAGCATGTAGTTGGAAAAGAAAAGATATAAAATGGTGTGTCTGCTTTTATCTTTAAAATAAATAGGGGATCCCTGGGTGGCTCAGTGGTTTAGCGCCTGCCTTTGGCCCAGGGCCTGATCCTGGAGTCCCGGGATCAGGTCCCGCATCGAGCTCCCTGCATGGAGCCTGCTTCTCCCTCTGCCTGTGTCTCTGCCTCTTTCTTTCTCTCTCTCTGTGTGTGTCTCATGAATAAACAAATAAAATATTTAAAAATAAATAAATAAAATAAATAAAATCTGGCTAATGTGAATTTATATTGTAATAAAAATATACCCTTGAAAATTAGTATACTCTGTATTGATAATAAAGTTTAAAACTGTCATTATGAGGTTTTTCTCTTTGAGTCTAACTTCACTAATAAGAGAATAACAAAATTTTTGGCAGAATTTGGAACTGACTTAAAGACAGAAAACAGCATTTCCAAGGTTTGTTACACAAGAGTCTGTCTTGTTTTTCAGAAATGTTGTAGAAGATAGTACGTTTGAAATCCCCAAGATTTTAACATTTTAGTGGGCAAAGAAATGTTAAGTTAGAGGGGATAAACTATAAAAAGATTTTGGAGGCTGTGGATTGTACAGAAATGGAGTAGTGAACTTCCTCATGCACAGAGATACATTTTCGGGAAAATAATCTGGAATGTATTTTTTAATATATTAGTGTTATCAGGGGGAAAAATAACTTTTGAAAATTCTCAACATCTTGCAGTTGTCCACATAATACAGAAAGTTTTAGAAAAAAATAGAAAATAAATTCCTTTCGTTCTATACTATTGCAGTTTTCTATACTATTGCAGTTGTGTTTGCCATAACAAAAGGAAGATGGCCCACAAAAAAATAATCAAATATTAGGAATAGTCTCCCATATAAAGATTAAGAAAATATAAAAGTTAATTTATACAGAGACATGCTTAGAGGAAAGAAGTCTTTAAAATCTTGAATGGTGGCCAGCCCGGGTGGCTCAGCAGTTTAGCACCGCCTTCAGCCGAGGGCCTGATCCTGGAGACCCCAGGAATGGGTCCCATGTGGGGCTCCCTGCATGGAGCCTGCTTCTCCCCCTGCCTGTGTCTCTGTGCGCCTCTCTCTCTCTCTCTCTGTGTCTCATGAATGAATGAATGAATAAATAAAAATTTAAAAAATAAAATCTTAATAGTTTGAATAGAAGGCAAACAGGAATTTATTAAATCACTAGACCAGAAAGTCTATGTTTTGAAGTTTGGAAGATGTATACTTAGGACAAAATGAAGTGAAATGTTACTTGGTATCCTGAACTGAGGTAAAACCATATATTATGTTAAGCTGTTATTTATTATAGATTATTTAAAGTAAGCAAAGTAATAATGGAGATTTCACAAATAATTTTTTTATGTTAACACAAATGTTGGGGAAATGCATAGCTAAAGTGTATATAAAATGTCCACAATTTTTCATCTTAAATTACCAATGCTTCTTGAGTAGAGGAAGAGGGTAGGAGTTTCTTGGGTAGGAGTTTTAATTTCCCGCCCTAAAACTGTATGCCCCAAATAATTCCTGAAATTTCATCCTTTCAGTTCATCTTTATTTCATTAAAATATATCTTCCATAAAAAAAGATAATCTTTTAAGTTTGTAGTCATTTACACTTAATAAAACTGTATCTCTTTTGGTGAATTTTACATTGTTTTCTCACAACAGACTTTGCTAGGGGGAAAAAAAAAAGACAAAAGAGCAACAAAATATATGTATAAGAATCCTGAAGGCCCAGAGGAAATTTTTCCTGTTTTATATTCCTACTCTGGGTTGATGCTTTTTCATTAATAGAACTAGGGTACAATTGAATAAAACTTCTGAAACAGTTCTTTCATTCATAAATGAACATTGTGCTATATAAATAAGAAATGATACATTTGTTCTCCTTAGCTGATTGACTTAAATGTAAATTCAAAGGAGCTACTTTTCTTCCACCATTCTGCAGGGGCCAGTTCTAAGCTCTTCATACTTTCTGTGTGCTCTCTAGTTTATTTCTTTTATATCTTTAGTTTCAGATACTATCAATATGCCTGTTACACTCAAGATTTCTCTTTAGCCTGGCCCAGATTCCTTCTATGAGTTTCCAGATGTAATTCTGACTGCCTGTTGTATCCCTTTCTCCCCTACCACAGACTTCTCTAATCCAACATTTCTGGGACCTAATTCCATGTCTCAAATCAAAGTGGCTTTTCTTACCCTGACCCCTACCTTGATTAACAGTACACACCAATATACCCAGTTACCCACACTAGAAGCCTGGGGGGCCACCTTCTACTTCAAACAGCAAATAGACCACTTGCTGTTGTAAATTCTACTTCTTAAAAATTTCTTGTTTTTCCATTTTGACTGCCATTGCCTTGAGGATTCAATTTCAGTAATGCAAGATACTTTAATAAGTTCAGAGAGAGTAAGTTTCTGTAACAAAGAGACTCAAAAATATAATGGTTTAAGCAAGACAGGTGTTTCTCTTAATAGTTGGGAGGTAAGCAGTCTAAGATATCAGGGTATGCTCTATAAACTCCTTCAGAGACCCACCTTCCTTCAGTCTTTTGCTCTAATCTTTTAGAGCAGGGGTTCCATTTCATGCCATGGACACCCTTGACAACTTAGTAAAGCCTGTGAGCCTGTGAATCCCTCCCTTTAATAGTTTTAAACCCATAAAATAAAATATAGAATTACAAAGGAAACTACTTGAAATACGGTTACTAAAATATGTAAGATTATAAATTTATGTTATAGTAATATATCCTTTTTAACAATAACAAGGTGTAGTGGTCTAATTACTATAATTTCACAGTAAAAATGACCATAAATTTGTTTGAAATTATATATCCAGTAATTATAATGTGGTATGAAAATAGCTGATTTCTATTGGTGGAGAAAATCACATACTATTAATAGTACTGTGATTTGTGGGGTTCCTGGGTAGCTCACTTGGTTAAGTGTCCAGCTCTTGATTTCGGCTCAGGTCATGATCTCAACGGTTGTGGGATTGAGCCCTGTCAGGCTTCATGCTCAGTGTGAAGTCTGCATGAGTTTCTCTCTCTCCCTGTCTCTTCGCCCACTCTCTCAAATATTAAAACAAAACTTCTCTAAAATAAAATCTTTTTAAAAAATGCTACTGTGAGTTGTGTCTATGTTCATAATTGAAAGAAATGTTAAATTTTAGCTAAAGCTTAGTTCAAGACAATCCCACCTTAATTCTGTCTATGGATCCCTTGGGGAATGGGGATCCCATAGGTAAAGAACCCCTGTCCTAGAGCATTGTACTCATTTGCATACTCAAAGTTGGGTCTCTATGGGGATCCCTGGGTGGCTCAGCGGTTTAATGCCTGCCTTCGGCCCAGGGCATGATCCTGGATCCCAGGATGGAGTCCCACATTCGGCTCCCCGCATGGAGCCTGCTTCTCCCTCTGCCTGTCTCTCTCTCTCTCTGTCTCTCATTAATAAATAAAATCTTTAAAAAAAACAAAAACAAAGGGCAGCCTGGGTGGCTCAGCAATTTGGTGCCACCTTCGGTCCAGGGTGTGATCCTGGAGTCCTGGGATCAAGTACCACGGCGGGCTCCCTGCATGGAGCCTGCTTCTCCCTCTGCCTGTGTCTCTGCCTCTCTCTCGGTGTCTCTCATGAATAAATTTTAAAAATCTTTAAATAAAAAAAAAAAAGTTGGGTCTCTTGCTAATCTGTGTTCCCACTCATAGGAAAAGGGAAAAATCAGCAGGTGGAAGGGATTTTAATTAGGCAAGGTGGAAGTTGCACATGTTGAATATGCACATTGGTGAAATTTCAGTCACATGGCCATACTTAGTTATACAGAGGGTGAGAAATATAGTCTGCAGTTAAGCAGCCATGTGTATAAGACAAAATAATAGATTTTTTTTAAAGATTGTTTATTAATGAGAGAGACAGATAAGCAGAAACATGGGCAGAGGGAGAAGCAGGCTCCCTGCTGGGAGCCCAATGTGGGACTGGATCCCAGGACTCTGAGACCATGCCCTGAGCCAAAGGCAGATGCTCAACCACTGAGCCAACCAGGCATCCCCAAGATAATAGATTTTGAAGGGCAGCTGCCATAGTCTTCTAAGTGACCCTTGAGCATCCATTCTCACCTTGCTCTAATCCATCCTTAACATTGACACCAAAGTATTTTTTAAACTTTCAGTCTGATTATGTCAGTCTCCATCTACCTTAGTGTTTCTCAAACTGAAAAATTAAAACTGTTCCAGGACCAGTGAGACTCCTCAGGGTTCTAACAAAAATAACAAAATGTCTCTGGGATACTACTGTGACCCAGGGTACACAAAAATCCCACAATAAAAGTAGCCTTAGTTAAGATGAATTTATGGTCAAAATATTATAAATCATATGAGGAAATAAAGCACTGTGTGACAGAGTTGGTAGGTAAAACAATTAAAATTTAAAACAATCAAAATTAGCATTCAAGAACTAAAAATGTGATAAAAGAGACTATAAAATTAGAACATTTTAAATGATAGATTTTTTTAAAGGAAGAGAACTAATGATAACATACAGTATGAAAAAAACAGACAAGTTTGAAAATGAACATCTAAAAATGGTAGAGTCCTTGAGATTAAAAACAGATGGCAAAAAGAGGCAAAGAGTTATAGAGGTTAGAATAAAGAGACCAACACATTCTAATAGGAGATTCAAAAGAAACTGAAAAGAAGGTATGAGAAGCAATAATCAAATGAATAATGTCTGAGACCTCTCCAGAAGCTTAAAAAAAATAATTCTCAGGTTAACAAAACTATCTAAATACGTTTTTAGAAATCCATAACTAGGCACACCATAATTAAGCCACCAAATATCAGACAAAAAAACAAACCTATGACTTTCAAATAAACATTTAATCCTCTCAATAGTAATGGATAGTAATATTCAAATAAATATTTAGTCCTCTCAATAGTAATGGATACCAAAAGATAAGGGAAGGTAACTGACAAGAATTCCACACATGGCTAAATTCTTATTTAAAAATTAGGGTAAAGAAAGATTTTTCAGAGAATAACAAACAGGTTAGCATCCAGAGACCTTTATTTAAACAATTACTAAAGGAAAACAACCCAGAAGGAAGGAGTGGGATGCAATAAGCAACAAATTGGTAAACATATTGGTAAACCTAAATAAGCTTTGGCTAAAAGACTTTTTTTTGGTGGGGAAAGTGACTTAACTTGGTGAATTTGGGAATAATTTAGCTTCATCACTTCTCGTGGGAGCCTACAGACATTCTGGTCTAGGATTTTTACAGGGATAGGTCTCAGTGTGGAATTGGGTGTTTTACTATAACTAAATAAGCCTGCTTAATTCTAGGGTGCAGGAATTACAAGCCTATAAAACATATTTCTGTAATACCAGTTTTATCAGTAATAATGCTGATATTTTTATCTCTATTGCCTCCTAGCTCAGTTGTTCAAAAATTCAGATAGAGATTCAGCTAAAATGGTATCTAGAAGGAAATTTGTGGCTACAAATATATGTATTAGAAAACAAAGATTGGGGCAGCCCCGGTGGCTCAGCGGTTTAGCGCCGCCTGCAGCCCAGGGCGTGATCCTGGAGACCGGGATCGGGTCCTGCGTCGGGCTTCCTGCATGGAGCGCGCTTCTCCCTCTGCCTCTCTCTCTCTCTGAATGAATGAATAAATAAATCTTAAAAAAAAAAAAAAGACTGAAAACCAATGAGCTAGGTGTTAAACTCCGGAGATTAGAAAAAGAACAAAGTAAACATAAAAATATAGAAGGAAATAATAAAGAGCAGATGAATTAGAAAACAAAGACATAATAAAGAAGGCAAGAAAACCAAAAGCTGTTCTTCTAACAAAGCACTAGTAATAGGAAGCAAGAAAAAAAGATTCAAATAAATAATATTAAGAATGAAAACGTGGATATGTAACTACCAAGAGTCTCAAAACTCATAAGTGAATAATCAACTTTATGCCGACAAATGTGAAAACTTAGATGAAATGACAAAATGTCACTAAAAATACAAATCAATATTGGTTCAAGAAATAATAGAAAACATAGACTATAACCACTAAAGAAACTTAATCAGGGTCATAAATCTTATAAGCTCCAAGTCAAGATGTGTATAGGCTTATTTTACCAAAACATTGCCAGCGAAGAGAAAAAAGGAAATTTCTCAACTTCTATGAGGTCTATATAATCCTGGTATCAAGAAGATCAATAAAGAAAGGAAAATTTAATCTTACTTATAAATATAAATGTAAACATTCTAAATAAAATAATCAAAAGCCAAATCCAATATATCTAAAAATAATCAGAATGTCATGGCCTAACTGGTTTATCTCAGAAACACAAGGATATTAGAAAAATCTATTAGTATTCACCACATTAATAGATTAAGGGAGAAGAAAAAGGTCATTCCAATAGACAAATAACATTTGTTAAGTTTCAATGTCCACTTAGAAAAAACTTAGCAAACTAGAGGATAATTTTAACTTCTTACATCATAAACAGAAGTATTTAATGTTAGGCACAAGACAAAGATGCTCATCCCTCCGGCTCATATTCAACATATTCAGGAGTTTGGGCAACATGAGAAAAAACAAGAAGTGGAAGGATTAAAGAAGAAATTAGTTATTTCTCAGGCCTTATGGTTCTATGCACAGAAAACCGAAGAAACTCTACAAATACTAGTATTTATGAGAGTGCAGCAAGGTAGCTGTTTACATGGCTCAATGTAAATAAATATAATTTCTATATTCTAGCAGCAGTTAGACAGAACTACCATGTTTTGGCCTTTTCAGTGCCTAACTAGGCACTATTGTTAGGCTTACATTATTTCATCATAGAGTATAGTAGGTATATTTGTCATCATTTTCACAGACTTTGAACCTGGGACTTGGTGAATTAAGTAATTTGGCAAAGGTCATGCTGCTGTAAATTGGGTGAGCCTGGGACTACAACCGAAGTCTATGTGACCCCAAAGCTTGCCATGCTTTTAGCCACTAGATACTATGTTTTCCTCCCAGTAATTGTAAAGAATGTGATGCTAACCCCTTGCTGCTGACCCCAACTGTTTCTTTTTATTCTTAATATTCTTAAGTGTTCTTTAATAGAAAAATTATTCTCACACCCTCAAATTTTACAGCCAATAAGCATAGATAAATAAATGGGCCTGGGAGAGATTCAGGATAATTCTGGGGGGAAAAAAAAATCTAGAGAGCGGCGGGCTCAAAAGGATGACAGAGATAACTGAGGAGGAAAGGTAGAAGCCACGAGACGCCCAGTAGGCCTGGGGGCCCAGGGTTCCAGCGGGGGCGGCGGTGCCCAATCCCTGCTCCGCTCACGCACTGCCTGCTGGGAGGCCCCTCCACCCAGGCTGGCCCCGTCCCAGGGGCCGGAGGACCGAGGGCCGCACCGACCCGGAGCTCCGCGTCTTCCTGGGTGCTTGTGAGGCGGGGAGAGAGATGAGGTTCTTCACGACAGGAAGTCTGGAGTCCAGAGCCTCCTACCATTCTGCCCAGGGTCCTTGGTGTTAGCCCGGAGAATGGATTTCACGTCACTCCTAGCCTCCGCCGCAGGGGCTATCATCACGTTCGCCGCCGCTGCTGTTGCCGCTTTGCTGGTAGCAAAAAGTCTAAGTTCTTTTAGGAAGAGAACGAGCACGGACGACGGGAGTAGTAAAGAAGTCCACTTTCAGGCGGAAACAAAGAGGCGGCAGGAGACACACAAAGAATCGGGTGGGACGGCCGGGGCGACACTGGAAGCGCTGGGAGAGAGGGAACGGGAAGCCCACGAAGACGTGACCAAGGGGGAACGGGACGGCGCAACTCGGTAAGCGGACACCCTCGGTCGGCTCCAGGGCACACAGCAGGTGCGGGTCAGGAGAAGGCCGGCGGCCGGGCCACGCTGCGGCGGCGGCGGGAGGCAGGCACAGGCGGCCCGGGAGGGTCGCAGCGACACAGCCCCGCGGCCTGCGGCCGACCGCGCGTGAGCGGGAGCGCCCGAGGCTGCCTCTAACGTGAGGCCGCACGGAGGGAAACTTGTCCGCGTGCTCTCGTCTCCCGACGCTGGTTGTGCAGCGTCGCAGGGCCTCGTAAAGGAGAAAACAGAACCCCTGGAATGTGTCCGGCTTCCACACGGGGCACTGCGGCCAGTGATATGAACCGGGCCCACAGGGCTCCCTTCCCCGGGAACGGCGGCGCCCCTGCAGGCGAGGCGAGGCGAGGCGAGGCGAGGCGAGGCCGCCACGCGGCACAATGGGCGCCACCTCACAGAGCCGGGCGCGGCGGGCGGGCGGGCGGCAGGACCGCGCGGTCAAAGTGCGAGCGCCCCGGCAGGCGGCACATGGGCCCCTCGGGGCGGCGAGGCCGGCGGGTGGGTGCGGCGGCAGCGGGGCGGCCCGTGAGCGGGAGGGCGGACGCGGCCAGCCCAGCGCCTGCCGGCCTCGGCGGCGGCCCGGCGCTGTGCCCGCGTGACCCCGGGGGGCCCCAAACAGCCCGACCGCGGCGCGCGCGCGGGGCCGCCCGCCGCCCGCCTCTCACCTCAGCCGCCCGCCCGCCCGGCCGCTCTCACCTCAGCCGGCCGCACTTCTCCCAGCCGCCGCGCGATGGCGAGCCAACGGCCTTCGCCTGCCGTCCTCTCCTCCCGGGTCCTCCCCGCTCCGCCTCTCCCTCCCACCCCGCGGCTGGCTCGGCCGCCTCCATCTTCCAGATCTTTCTCGAACCCTCAGCTCGTCGGGCAGCCGTTGCCCGAGCACTGACGGAAGCGGCCGAAGTCGAGGCGTGGAGCGGCCTCGGGCGCAGAGCGGCCGCTCGCGCACCTCCCCGGCGGCCGAGCGCGCAGGCGCAGAGCCCCGTAACTGCCGGTTGGAGGCGGTCGAGCCGCAGTGGGGAGAGAGCGAGGCGGCGGAGGCAGCGGCGCCGGAGGCCTCCATCTCCTCCGCTGCTCCCGGACGCGCTGCCCTAGATTGACTGCGTAGCGACTTGGGGTCACCTCTCTTCGCTTCTCGTAGGAGCCCCAATTCCTGGAGCAGCAGCTCAGAGAAGGACGCGGTTCCCGCGCGGGAGGCTCCAGCGCAAGTACCCCGACCACCGGGCGGCGGGATGTCTGTGGTTGGCATTGACCTCGGCTTTCTCAACTGCTACATCGCCGTAGCAAGGAGCGGCGGCATCGAGACCATCGCCAATGAGTACAGCGACAGGTGTACCCCGTAAGTGCCTTGGTCGGTCACAACCCCGACCCTCCGCGGGTCCTGCCTGCTGGTTTCTGCCGCTGCGCGCCGAACCTTGTGATGACAGGTGCAGTCCATCAGCTGCAGTCTCTAGGGACCGCTGGTTGGCGGGCCCAGGTGGGAGCCGGACTTGGTCGCCCTGCAAAGCTGCTTTTCCTTAAAGGACGGGGGACTCCACTCTGATAGTTTGCGCATCTCCTTTCTGGACCCACACACGCCCACATCTGTTCCCCGGCCGGCCTGTTTTAGTTTTCGGAGGGTGGGGGGCAGTCGGTGCAGACAGAACCACCTCGATACCCTGAACAAATCTCTAAAAAGACGTGTGGTTAACCTCCCGTGGAGCTTGCGTGGGATTATCGGTCGCGGGCGGGTGTCTCCCATCAGCTGAGTGAAGAATTTTTCCTTTTGCCCTTCCTCCCTTGCCCATCTCTCTGTGCGTGACAGCTTTCAGAAAAGTAAGAAATGAGAGCGTAGACTGCACACCTCAGAAGATGAGTCGCAGGTTTATCTGGTCCGAAAGCCTTTTTTGGGGGGTGGGGTGGCGGGGGGATAAATTGTTGAGGTGTCCGGGGTTTTACCCCAGTGTCCTTGAAAATTCGAGGTAATGGGACTGGTTTCCAGTGGCGTATATGAATGATGCATTACTAGGGAAGGAGTCGGGGATGGGAGTTGTTGGCCTCCTGTATTGTACTGGTAATGTACGTCCATTAATGGAAAGTGGTGCAGCCAGACCCTAGCAAAAGCGAATTTCTGCAGAATGAATTATAGAAGCATCAGAGGCCGCTGCCCTGTATAAACATGACTGTGGAGTGATTCTTTTATGAACACTTAATGAAAGACTCAGGAGTGGCATTATGTCATGGAAACATGTTTCCACACGTTCCATTGTTTCTCTGGTCTGGGAAGTTTGTTGGCAGAGAATGAGTAGACAAAGAGTAATTAAGACAGGTTTATGATAAACTAGCCTTTTATTGTGAGCTCCTGTTACCGGTTATTTTGTGAACAACTGTTCGTGGCTTAACTTGCTGTGGACAAGTAACGAAACATCTCGTTTTGAGCTTTAGATGGCCCAAAATATAATTACATAAATATGAAACTTAATTTTAAGATCAGTGTTAGGCCAAATTATAAAATTACTACGAGTTTATGAATAATTTTAAAAGATGTTGAGATGTTGAGTAACTTACTTGAAGCAGTCTGTGCTTTGGTTTCTTTCAAAGAATATTCTGGAAGGTTTTATAACACCTTTTTCTAGATACGTACATTCTGTTGAAATTTTGCATGTTTAAATTCTCAAATACGAGCAGGGGTCAGTTAATCGTCATAGTACTGTTAGAAGTTTTGCTTCAGGTCTTTTTCCAGCCTTTATACACAATGAAAGGCTGAAGCAGTAATTGTGAACTGTTTTTATGACTTTGTCTGCAAGATCTGTTTGAAGCCCCCACAAGATACAGGCTGCCAGAAAAGAACCGGTAAATTCCATTGTCCTCTTTCAGCAGAACAGAGGTTAATGGAGGCAGTCTCTGCCTTCAGGGACTTAACCCATGGAAAAAAAAAAAGAGGGGTAGGATGGACATTCCTCTAATCCTTAAAGCCTTATCCGAAAAGATCAGAAACAGAACTGTATGACCGATACTGCATTTCCGGGCTCAGAAGTCTTAGTAGTGAGTCCATGACTCTTTAAAGAACCTGGCCAGACTTACAGAGAGTTCTTTAAAAATTAGGCTTCTCATTTTCATGTTCTAGAAGTCTCTGTTACCATTCCTACACACTTTGGCTAATTCTACGCACGTTGGCTAATTCTCTGTGGCTGAGACCGAATATATTTCTGATCTGTATGTAGCCACTAATACCTAGATTTAATGAACTTAATCCAAATTAGAAAACTGCTAAAGTGGGAGTGTTGTATTCTTACTTAGCTTGCATCAGCAACTCTGCCCTCCTTTTCGTGGATGTGTACTGTTATTTATTGTAGGATCTTTTATTGCTTCACTGTAGTCGGTTCTTACACTGTATTTTGTGGAGCTTAAATTATTGAGTGAAAACAGCTTTTCCAGATCCCTGGACCTTTGTTTATAGAATGCATATCTTGGAAAAAGTGTTACTATTAGAGAACTAGTAACCTTTCTAATCTTGGAAAAAGTGTAACTATTAGAGAACTTGTAACCTTTCTAATATACCACAGTATTTAATGATACATATTTTAACTAGCTTTCAAAACTTTTTTTCCCTGTTCCAGTGACTGACATCAAGGCAATAAGACCTAGGTATTTCCCAATACTTGGTAAAAAGACCTTGTGGAAAGAGGAAGGAAATGTTCCATTTAGTTGGCTTTGGCATTTATACTTTTTAATGTTTCATTCCTTAACATACTTGATTATACATGGGAAGCTCTGGTGTATAAACCAAGGACTATTTAATGAAAAGATACTGGCTTAAGTTTTGGGCTTACAGTTAAGGGACCAAGAACAAGCAATTTAACCTATTCTTCAGATTTCCCTTCCGTAAAGTTGGAAGGCTTGTCCTAGCTGCTCTTCTCCTCTCATGCATAAATGGAAGAGGGAGAAGGAAATGAACATGCATAAGCTGGGGGGGTGGGGGTGAATGGGTGACGGGCACTGAGGAGGGCACTTGACGAGATGAGCACTGGGTGTTATTCTGTATGTTGGCAAATTGAACACCAATAAAAAATAAATTTATTATTTAAAAAAATGCATAAGCTGAAGAGGAAAAAAATTAATTTCAGAACATTTTCTTATTTAAAAGAATTGTACATGTTCATTATTTAATGTAGGCACATTAAAAGATGAAAGTAAAAACTTAATTCTCCATCCAGAAATAAAACTTCCAGGTGGTTTTCTCTGTGTTTCAGTGATAGATTATACTTTATATTTATAGTCTGTTTGGTAGCCTCTATGTAATACATTCTTTTATACCATTAGTTTCATTGTTTAATCCCATCCCTTCTTGGATAGTCAGGTGGTTTACATTTTTTATAAGCCATACTGCAATAACTGCCTTAGTAACTTAATTTTGACCCTTAATTCCTTCAAATAAATTCTTAGAAAACTGAGTAGGCACATTTTTGGATAAGTTCCTATTCTTCACTTAAGTATAGATGTGGGGATTGGAATTTCCATCCCAGGCTTAATTATATTAAAGTGATTAGTTTCATACATGGGAAAAGAAAACTGTAGCCAAGAACCTTCTTTCAGTGTTAGACTAAAGCATGTGATCAGCTAAAACATGCTGCTTTTGTTGATCATAGTGATTGCTATGTGACGAGTGTTGTGCTTCGTTGTTATACATACTACATCAGTTCTGTGAGTTGGGTAATACTAGCTTTTTTCAGAAGCTTAAAGCAAACTTCAGCGTTTTGACCAAGAACTTGTAAGCGATTAAACTGATTCAATTTCAGGCCTCTTTTACCCCAGAACCCCAATGTCCTTCCATTATCCATTGGTATAAGGATGATATATCCACATTAGGTTAATAAGGATATAACAATCAAAGGAACAAATTATCTGGCTGAGAAGCATCTTTGCTCTAGTATCAATAAATTCATCTGGTTTTTTTTTTTTTTTTTACTAGTTTCCAAGAAATACTATTTTAAAAATCAATAAATTCATCTGGTTTTTTTTACTAGTTTCCAAGAAATACTATTTTAAAATGTTTTAATATGCTTTTAAGTTATTTTAAGAACATGAAAAAAATTCATAAAAATACATACCAAAACAAAACAGGTTAGTATAACTTTATGGAGGAAAGCAGTGTGGAAGGCTATAAACTACAAACTGCATATTTCTTGTAGGTAGATTAGGGGAGGTGTGCTTATAATACGTAGTCTGTAATGTTTTGAATTTCTATGAACATATTTTACAATAAGGAAAATGGGTTTTCTAAGTGAATGTATTTCAAGAGATTTTTCTTAGGTGTATTTTATCAAAGTTCTGTATGATCAGACTTAGTATTCAGTTCTCTGGTTTTCTGTGTTCATTTTTCCCTATTTCTTTACCTGTGTTTGAAAAATCTGAAAATATGGGAATAGATTATTTATACATTACATTGGGATGTCCTCTTCAGTGCACACAGGTAGAAATCACTTATTTTGGGGTATTAAAAACAAACCTTTTTATACATAGGAAATGCCAACTCTGGAGGTTAATAGTGGCTATAGTTGGGTAGGAGCAGTTTTTATGGTAATAGCAGTTGGAGGGTAGGAGAGGAGGCTTTTACATTTTAGTTGAATATTCTTTGTACCGTATGAATTGGCTTTGTGTATTTTATTATGAGCTTTTGTTAAACTTTGATTTAAAATATTTTAAATACAAATGGGAAAGTAAATCTCTGGCCCTTCCCAACCACCTTGTAGACTTTAATGTGTGTGTTTCTAGTTTTATGCAAGTGTACGTGTCATAACTTGGATGTTTTCCTATTTGTTTTAACGAAAGTAGAATTACGTTATATATATTTTGTAACTTTTTTTCAAAATATATTGTGGACATCTTAAACTTGTGGGTATGGTTCTAATTTACTTCATTTTTAAATTTTATTTTTTTAATTTAAATTTCAGTTAACACACATTGTAATATTAGTTTAATGTATACATTTTAGTGATTCAGCACTTATATACAGCACCCAGTGCTCATCACAAGTACACTCCATAATCCTGATCACCTGATTTAACCTACCTCCCACCCACCTCCCCTTTGGTAACCATCAGTTTGTTCTCTGTAGTTAAGAGTCTGTTTCTTGGTTTGCCTCTTTTTCTTTATTTCCCTATACTCATTTTGTTTTGTTTCTTAAATTCCATATACAAGTGAAATACGGTATTTGTCTTTCTCTGACTTATTTCGCTTAGCATAATACCCTATAGCTCCTTTGGGTAAATCCAGCAGTTGCTGGATCATAGGGTAGTTCTATTTTTAACTTTTTAAGGATCTTCAATACTGTTCTCCAGCGTGGCTGCACCAGTTTGCATTCCTACCAACAGAACAAGACGGCTCCCCTTTCTCCACATTTTCGCCAACACCTGTTGTTTCTTGTGTTGATTTTAGCCTTTCTGACCTAATTGATCTCATTTATTTAAATGGTTGAACAGTATTCCATTGAAAGATGCACTATTAGTGGCCATTTCAAATTATTATTTTGCTATTGACAAAAACAAAGATTCAATGAATACTTTTGCTGCTTTTTTTAATTGTGCTGAGAGGAGTGAAAAGGCTCACACATTAGCATGGCCAAAGCTAGGAGTATAAAATATTTTAGTATGAATATTTTCTGTGATAAAATAAAATCTTTATTTTTTAAACACAATTGATCTTTAGTTATTGCCTTGAATTTGTGGGTGAGAAATTCTGAAAAGTTTCTAGAAGACAAGGGAATGATAAGTACAAGTTACATATTATCTATTGTGAGTTTAAGGTGTTTAACATGCTTTTGGTAGTCTTTAGTATGTGGTCACTACAAAAATTAATACATAGCTGTGTTCTGATAAAGCTTTTATATAAATAGGTGGCAAATGGCAATTTGCAGACCCCTTGTCTAGGCAGTCATAATCAAAAGAACTTTAAAATTATTGTGCATTGTTACTGGAATTTGACCTGTTGAATTTTAAAATAACCAGCTTTTCAAATAATGTATCAGTTAAATACGTCTAAATTAATATAACTAAGCAGCTTTTTATATGTGTCTACCTATGTACAGTTGATTCTTGCACAACATGGGTTTGAACTGTGCGGGTCCACTTACATGTGGATTTTTTTTCTTTTATAAATACAGTACACTACTGTTAGTATGTTTCTCTTAACACTTCTTTTTGTCTAGCTTAACATAAGAACACAGCATACAATAGGTATAACACAAAATATGTGTTGATCAACTGTTCTCAGTAAGGCTTCTGGTCCGCAGTAGGCTATTAGTAGTTACGTGTGAAGTCAAAAATTATACGTGGATTTTCTTCTCTGCAAGGATTCATCACCCCTAACTCCCTCATTTTTCAAGGTTCAACTGTGTGTGATTTCTGTTAATAGTTTCAAGTTGTGAACCAATTTATGAATTAGGCATGTTTATTAAAAGCGTTTAGAAAGTCTTAAAAGAGATTTTTATTTTTTATGTGTTAAAAAGTTTTATCCATTGTCCATACTGAAAGACTGGAAAGTTTTTATTATTACTAAATCATATATGCCTAAAAGAAGTCTTATTTTTGGGAACGCCTGGGTGGCTCAGTCAGTTAAGTGGCTGATTCTTGATTTTGGCTCAGGTCCTGTTCTCAGAGCCCTAGGATGGAACCCTCTGTCCAGCTCCACTCTCATCTGGGTACTTGAGGATTTGTTCTGCCCCTCCCTCGTGCATGCACACATTCTCTCTCTTCTCTCTCTCAAATCTTAAAGAAAAAAAAAGTCTTATTTTTCTAAGTAGCAAGCTAGAAAGCAAATGGCAACCATAAGTCTTCTTGAGAACATTCCTCCCCCCACTTCTTGTAGGGCAATTTTTTTCCAGATAGTTAACCTTGAGAAATAATAACCATATATTTTCTTTACTTCAGAACTTTTCAGATCCATTGTTTATAGGCATTGAAACACTCCCAGGAAAGAATGTTTTCCCCAACTTATTTGAATCTCCAAGGAATAGTCCATAGAACAGTATTTGGAAAGTGATGCTATATATAAGGCAGTGGTTCTCAGTTGGAGATTTTGCCCCTTAGGGCACATGTGACAATATCTAAAGATACATTTTTGGTTGTCACTCTGGGGATAAGGAGTGGGGGGAGTGCTCCTGGCATCGTTCACCCCCTGGTTTAAACCAGTTGATTGCCCTCTCATATCATCGTTAATTCAGTTATAATTAGTATTGACTTGATAACACAAGAGGTTATAAATAGTAATTGTGATCTTATGGAAACTGGAAAGGGAAAGCTGAAAAATTTTTAAATAGGGTTATTTTTAAAATGAAAGTGGTAAAATCAAGAGGCTTTGAATCCTTAGTGGAGACTGACAAAGAAGTGAACAAATTTAAAGAGTACTGACCTGTTAGGTGAGAAATCTCATAGTTTTGGCAATAGTGTTTTCTCCAACCTGATAGTGCTTGTCTTACAAAAAAAAATTTTTTTTTGAAAATAAGTTTTAAGGGAAAATACAAATACAGGGGTTTTTTTTGTTTGTTTTTTTGTTTTTTTGAGAAAGAGTGTGTGCATACAGCAAGAGGTAGGGGCAAGTGAGAATCTTAAGTGGACTCCCCACTGAGGGCGGAGTACAACATGGAAGACTGAGATCATGACTTGAGCCAAAATCAGGAGTCAGATGCTTAACCGACTGAGTCACCCAGGTGCCCCAGAATATAGCTTTCTAAAGCTAATACCTGTCGTTTGATTTTTATACCCTTCCTCTACCGACAGTGACATAGAACATATAGAAGTTTTGTTTGTTTAGAATTTTTGTGGCATTCTCTGACAATCTGGGATTACCACTGTGGCAGCAATATCAGATTGGAAATTACAGATTTAAACTGCATTGTAAACCCTTTCTTTTGTTTTTAGGTATAAAATGGAATTTCTAAATATTATTTGAAATAAAGTATGGAAAGTATAAGACAAATGGATTATGCAGTGTACATTTGGGTCAATTATTGAATATCCTTTTTATAAAAACTTTTATGTCAGCCTAAAAGTACAGTATAATGTGTTTATTTCCCTTGGTGTTAGCAAAGTCAGGTAAAAGTTTTGAGAGATGCTTAGGTATTTTGATTATTCTGAAGGTACTTAGAAAGTAATTATTTAATAGTTGGATTCCAGAATCTTTTTGAAAGAATATTAAAGGAAGGAGTTTGAAGCCATTTAGCTATATGAGGAAGATTTCCTGTGTATTGTAATTGGGTATTTCCAAGCTATAACACTAAATTGTTTGAGTTGTCGACTTTTAACTTCAGAGAATATCTAATAAAGATAGATAACTGTTAAGCTTTCTCTGTGAAATGATACAATTGTTCAGCATGTTACAAAGAATCTAGCACTTAAGGATAGATGAATCAATATTATTTGGCTCTAGTGTTCTAACAGAAGTTAACTTCTTGAGAATCAACCTAAGAATAAGATTTTCTATGTACTCAAGTGATGGTAGCCTAGTACTAAAAAAATTAAAAGTATTCATAAGTGTGCACAAGTAATGGAGTTGGGAGAAGGACAGGTTTTAATAAAGTGTAGGCTAAGAGATAGCAAATCCATATTTTCTCTGATGAACTTTAGGTTGGAATGCCAACCATCTACATTGATAACCATATTAGGTATGCAAATATCTACTCTGGCAGGGAGTATAATGAATCAGGGAGTTATTTGGAAGAGATGATCTGCTTGGATGTCTCAAACGTACCTCAGTCTCAACATGTCCTGATTAGCACTGTGATGGTCCATCCTCAAACCTGTCTTACAGTGTTCTATGTCTCATTAAATAACACCACTTTACCCTTTTATGCAAATTGAAAGCCTAGACATTAGTCATGGCACTTGCCTCTTCCTCTTGTCTATTCCAGCACTCTTTGGGAAAAATATGTTAGCAACATGCATAAATGTTTTAGTAGTTATGTTAAAAAGATAAGAAACAGGTGAGATTAATTTTAATGTATTTGATTCAACTCAACATATCCAAAATCTTATTTATTTTAAAATCAGTAAGCTATTTTATATTCCTTTTTAAATGTTAAATCTTCAAAATCCAGGGATCCCTGGGTGGCTCAGTGGTTTAGCACCTGCCTTCAGCCCAGGGCATGATCCTGGAGTCCCCGGATCAAGTCCCACATTGGGCTCCCTGCATGGAGCCCGCTTCTCCCTCTGCCTGTGTCTCTGCCTCTCTCTGTCTCTCTGTCTCTCTGTCTTACACACACACACACACACACACACACAAATCTTAAAAATCTGGGGTATGTTTCACACTTAAAATGAATACATCTCAGTTCATACTAGCCACATTCTATATGCTTAATCATCACATGTGGCTGGTAGCTACTATATTGGACAGTGAAGATCTAATCTGTCACTGAGTCCTTTGAGTTTTATTTCTAAATATCTCTTAATTCCTTCACCTGTCTCAGCTATCATCCTGATATAGATTACTGATGACTTCTAGCCTTAGTCCTATCAGTTCACACTGGTTAAAATGATCTCTGCCAAATATCCTTTAATGCCATTCTCATCATCATTTACTCATCTACTCACCCTAAAGTCTCATCACTTCCTCCAGTAAGTTTTTCCTGATCATCCTCCTGTAGGTCAGTTCTATTATCTACTCCATATTATAACACCATGTATACCCTCTACTGTAGCACCTAGTTTACTTTTCATTTATGTGAGCCTATAGCACTGTAAGTTCCAAGAAAGCCCAAACCATATCTTTTTCCCCTCACTATACCTCTAGTAACAGCATGCCGGATATAATTATTATTCAATCAAAATCTGTTAAATTAACTAAATGAATTTAATTCCTTGCAAATACAGTGGTCCCCAATATGACAGTGTCTTGTTCATCCCTTAAAAAACACTGTTTTGAGGGGTGCCTGGGTGGTTCAGTCAGTTAAGTGTCTGATGATAAATTTTAGCTCAGGTTTTGATCTCCAGGTTTTGAGTTCAAGCCCCAAGTTAGGCTCCATGCTGGGTATGAAGTCTATTAAAAAGAAAAGGCAGGACACCTGGGTGGCTCAGCGGTTGAGCACCTGCTTTCGGCCCAGGGCCGAAATGATCCTAGAATCCCTGCGAGGAGCCTGCTTCTCCCTCTGCCTGTGTCTCTGCCTCTCTCTCTCTCTCTGTCTCTCTTGAATAAATAAATAATAAAAATCTTTTTAAAAAAAAGAAAGAAAAGGCATTGTTCTGGGATCTTTCTTCAGTTCATCTTCTATATAAGCATGGAATGTTCTCTTCTTTATCCAAAAGCCTTTAATGAGTTCCCTTTACTTACTGAAATAAATTTAGATTTATAACCTGTCATTTGAGGCCCTGTATAATCTGATCCTTATACTATCAAAATGTCAAGTGAAACTAGCCAAGTTCTATTCCTCCTACTCTCCAAATCAGCCTTATCCTTAGGAGCCATCTTTCTTTTCATTCAATAGGTACCTTTGCTGTATTACCAGATAATGATCTAGACCAATACTGCCCAAAAGAACTTTCTATTCTGTATATCTCTTATGTTCTATGTATATTCTGTTCTCTGTATACCAACTGGCTACATACGGCTATTAAGCCCTTGAAATCTGAATAATGCTGAGGAACTCAATTCTTTATTTTGGTTAAATTTTACTGGCCACATGTGGCTAGTGGCCACCATATTGGATAGTGCGGATGGAAGGGAATAGAGTACACATCTCTGCCCTCATAGGAATTCATGCTCTGGTGTGGAGATACAGTCAGTAAATTGTATCAGATGGTGATGCATTATGCAGGAAAATAAAATTAGGTGTAAGTAGTAGGAGATGTATATGTTGGGAGGAGCAAAAAATGTTGTTTAAGATAGAAAAGGTGTTGATGATAAGCTGACGTTTGAACAGAGACATGAAAGTGAGTGTAAGCCATGTGGATATATTTAGAAGTGTTCCGGAGATAGAGAATAGTATATACAGAAGCCCTGAGGGGATCCCTGGGTGGCGCAGCAGTTTAGCACCTGCCTTTGGCCCAGGGCGCGATCCTGGAGACCCGGGATCGAGTCCCATGTCGGGCTCCCGGTGCATGGAGCCTGCTTCTCCCTCTGCCTATGTCTCTGCCTCTCTCTCTCTCTCTCTCTCTCTCTCTCTCTCTGTGTGTGTGTGTGTGACTATCATAAATAAATAAAAATTTTAAAAAAAGTTTTTTCATAAATAAATAAAAATTTTTTTAAAAGTTTAAAAAAAAAAAAAAAAGAAGAAGCCCTGAGGAAGAAGTGTGCTTGCCTTATTCTTGAAATAGCAAGGACAGGGATCCCTGGGTGGCGCAGCAGTTTGGCGCCTGCCTTTGGCCCAGGGCGCGATCCTGGAGACCCGGGATCGAATCCCACATCGGGCTCCCAGTGCATGGAGTCTGCTTCTCCCTCTGCCTGTGTCTCTGCCTCTCTCTCTCTCTCTGTGACTATCATAAATAAATAAAAAAAATTAAAAAAAAAAAAAAGAAAAGAAATAGCAAGGACATCAGTGTGCCTAGATGGAAGTTACAGGGTAGAGCAGCCAACGACCAGACCAGGAAGGATTTTATTGGCTATTGGAGAGACTTAAGTTTTTTTTTTTTGTTGTTTTGTTTTTTTTTGTGAGACAAGACACCATTAAAGGGCTTTCAGTAGGGGAATTTCATGACCCTAGTCTTCAAGAGGATCACTCTGGTTAACATATTGAAAATAGATGTATACCTACATACCAGGACTATCCTTTCCAACAAATAGATGTGTATTAAAATTTTTTCTCTTCTTTCAGATCTTTTTTTTTTCTTCTCTCAGATCTTTTTTTTTTTTTAATTTTTTTTTTTATTTATTTATGATAGTCACAGAGAGAGAGAGAGAGGCAGAGACACAGGCAGAGGGAGAAGCAGGCTCCATGCACCGGGAGCCCGACGTGGGATTCGATCCTGGGTCTCCAGGATCGCGCCCTGGGCCAAAGGCAGGCGCCGAACCGCTGCGCCACCCAGGGATCCCTTCTTTCAGATCTTAATTCAGAAATCACCTCTTCCACTTAAAGCCTTTTCATATTAAAGTGATTATTCTTTTTCACTAGTATCCAGAGTCCATATGTTCATAGTCCTGTATGTTGTTTGTTTGTTTTTCCAGTAGACTGTAGATTTTCCAACAACAGTGATTGTAGCTAGTATACACACAGAGTTTGTAAATAGTTATTGGTAGTTATTGGTTGAGGAAGCACTTTCTTGAATTACAACATGAAATGATATTTGAGGGATCCCTGGGTGGCACAGCGGTTTAGCACCTGCCTTTGGCCCAGGGCGCGATCCTGGAGACCCGGGATCGAATCCCACATCGGGCTCCCGGTGCATGGAGCCTGCTTCTCCCTCTGCCTGTGTCTCTGCCTCTCTCTCTCTCTATGTGTGTGTGACTATCATAAATAAATAAAAATAAAAAAAAAAGAAATGATATTTGAATGAAAATGTTGCTCCACTTATCTTTTATAAGCAGAATTATATCTAAATGCAGTAATAAAAAATAGCAATCATAGTGTTCAAAGCATTTACTTAATATTCACTCATTTAATCCTCACATAAACCTGTGAGTAGGTATTATCATCACTTTCTTCCAGATAGGAAACTGAAACAAATAATGGTTAGGTAATTTCTACAAGATTACAGAGCCTGGATTTAGATCCATGCAGGCTGGTCTTACTGAACACAGTTAATTTTTTTTTTTGATTAATTTTTTTAGTAGGTTCTAGACGAACAGAATTTGAAAAACAATTTTGGAGGCCAACAGAACATTACCAGCTCTTAGCAATATTTATTCTAAAAATTCTAACTGTTCTATTACTTATGAAACAAAAATATGCAAAATCCTGGTGTTAATCAATTTTTTAGACTATACATGATTATATTAATACACTTAATTCATTTTTTTCATATTAATATAAACATACCATGGGAACAAACTTTGTGTTTTTCTCCTATTTAGAGCCTGTATATCTTTGGGATCAAGAACTCGAGCCATTGGAAATGCAGCTAAGAGCCAGGTAAATTGTTAATGTAGATGTTTTGACTTACAGGAAGAATTAATGGAATCTTGGTAACTAAGCTCCCACTTTAAGTAGTTAAGAGAAAAAAGGAAAATTTACAGACCTGAGTATCTTTGTGTTTTAATAGACAGTATTTTCATTGAGGGGTTGCAAAATATTTCTTAAATTTTATTTTTTTAAAAAGTCTTTTTCATTGTGAAGTTAGGGTATTGCTACCATATGACACCACTTTTCCCCTATATGGTCACTTTTCTATGAGGTATCTGATCTAGAATATACACTTCAACAAGTAAGCAATGTCTTTGTAAAAGAAGGTGGGAAAGATGGAAAATTAATTTCCAGAGTAACCCAGTATGGCTACTTTACATGGAATCTCTTTAAGTATTCATATTTCTGTTCATATTTCTAGGCTTCCAAGGTGCTTAGAAGTAGAACATTTACATTGAACATTCCTTGTTAGAGGTTCATTTTCCTTGGACTTTATTTTCCTGAACCAAAAGCCTTTAACAATTACTTCTTACATTTTAATGTGTACCTGGGTTGTCTTTTCCTCATAAAATAATTTTGTTTAATTGGGCTTTTTTTCCTCATGACTTTGTAGAAATAATTGACTCATTTATCAAGGCATTTTTGCTTAAGACTTTTATCAAGGTTGTCTTCTAATTGGCCTGTATATGAAAACATTTATCTTCTCTTCCACTTTCATAAACAGATGTTGAGTTTGTGCCAAAATGACTTCTTCACTAAAGTTTACACCTCTTATTATGTGTGATCTTCTAAGTGTATTATAGATAACAGAATTTCTGAAGAAAGCAAACTAAAGTTACTCCTCCTAAAGAGATCAGTGTGGTAATTCAGCATCCCCATAGCTTTCATCTCATAATTGAAGAGCAAGATCTATTTGGCTTTAACTATAAGAGGGCAACAACTGGATCCCAGTAAAACCCTATCATTTGAACTTCATGTTCTAGTTAAAGAAAAAATTACTTTGCTTAAAATACAAGCCATTTGCAAATTTAGACACCTGAACTTTGCATTATGCTATACAGAAATAGTTTAAATTTACTAGCCTAGGATCAATTCTCCACAGTGAGAAATTTCATTCTCAGTACATGAGAAATTTCACAAAGAACTAGATATTAAGAGGAAAAAAAGAAAAAGGGGGCAATAAGGAAGAGTGTTGTAATATAAATAAAGTGGAAGGAAGAGAAATTCAAATGTATTAATTCATTAGAACAAAAGTGTTAAGGAAAACCAGAAATGAGTTGTAGATAGATTTTTCACTGTATTTAAAAATTTTTACACTTTTGTTCTTTGTTTTTTGAAAACAATAATTTTGATTCTACATTCCTAGAATAGGAAGAGAATATGACGGGCAATAGATAAGATGCATGCATTCATATTGTATAATTTTACTATCAGCTGGAAACTAGACAAATGATTGTGTGTAATTCTAAACTTAAATGTGTAGGATAAAGAGATTTGGTGGTCTTATTAAAATATTATGTAGTGTTTATTTTGCATTCATTAAGTATTGATAAATAAAAGTGTTGATTGCCAACAGATAGTCACGAATGTAAGAAATACAATTCATGGCTTCAAAAAGCTTCACGGGAGATCATTTGATGATCCTATCGTGCAAACTGAAAGGATCAGGCTTCCTTATGAACTGCAGAAGATGCCAAATGGAAGTGCAGGAGTTAAGGTAAGCTTCCCAGGGTACAAACATTTAAATTCAAAAAACCAAATCTAATATTGCCTATTTGTAATTTAACTTTTTTCCTCTGGACACAGTACATCTGTACCAAGATTTGGTTTTTGTAGTAAGCTTTAGTGAGTGCAAAAAAAATTCTAGTTAGGGATGCCTGGGTGGCTCAGGGGTTGAGTATCTGCCTTTGGCTCGGAGCAAGATCCCACAGTCCTGGGATCAAGTCCTGCATCGGGCTCCTTGCGTGGAGCCTACTTCTCCCTCTGCCTGTGTCTCTGCCTCTCTTTCTCTCTGTCTGTCAAGAATAAATAAATAAAATCTTAAAAAAAATTCTGGTTAGGTAATTTTTAAAATCTAACCAATACTTTTCTTGTCAAGGAAAAATGATTTTTTGGAGAACTTGTAGAGGTGAACTATATTCAAGTGATAAAGGCAGAGGCATAAGTGATTTAGAAAAATAGACCCCATAAATATATTAAAGCAAACTCTTCTTCCAAGTAAGAGATGGATTCTTGATTTTTAGTTCTATATCCTGAGATATAAAAGCAAACTCTTCCAAGTATTTTGTTTGTTCATATTTCTAGGCTTCCATATTATTAAAGCAAACTCTTCTTCCAAGTAAGAGATGGATTCTTGATTTTTAGTTCTATATCCTGAGACAGTAAGTTATGCATTGGTTAACAAAAACAGGTTTGTTGATTTCTCAGAAACTGACAGAATACCTCAAAACACATAGTTACCATATGACCCAGAAAATTGACTCTTAGTTATATACACCAGAGAATTGAATGATATGTACACACAAAAACTTGTACATGATTGTTCATAATAGCCAAAAAGTAGGAACAATCCAAATGTTCATCAGCTGATGAATGGATAATTAAAATGTGGTACTGTACAATGGAATACTGTTTAGCTATAAAGTGGAGTGAGGTACTGATATGTACTTTATACAGGTAAACATGGCCACATTTATACACTTGTACACACATACATTGTGCTGCTTGAGAGAAGCTCTTCCAAAATTTAGTGTTATAGAATAAAATTTTTTCCACTGAGGACACAGAAGACATAATTTTTTCCTCAGTAAACTAAATATAATTATTATATGGGTTCCAGGGTAACTGTATTGCTCACAAGTTTATTGGTTGTTATAAAAGAGTTTTGATTACTTAAACCACACATCTTCCAGTATTCCTTCATCAAGAAGCATTGTAAAGTTCCCTTTTGTGTGCTTAAATGCAACCTATTCTTAAACCTGACTTTAAAATAAAGTAGTGGGGATCCCTGGGTGGCGCAGTGGTTTGGCGCCTGCCTTTGGCCCAGGGCGCGATCCTGGAGACCCGGGATCGAATCCCATGTCGGGCTCCCGGTGCATGGAGCCTGCTTCTCCCTCTGCCTGTGTCTCTGCCTCTCTCTCTCTCTCTCTGTGTGTGACTATCATAAATAAATAAAGAAAAAAAATATTTAAAAAAAAATAATAAAATAAAATAAAATAAAGTAGTTATTTGGTCTAAACATAATTTTGAAATTTTATATATACATCTCTAATATTTAATTTATGATTATCTCCCAGAAACCTTGGAATAATACATACTGTACGTATTTTCTTTAATAATAAATTTTTTTAAGATTTTATTTATTCATAGAGACATAGAGAGAGAGGCAGAGACACAGACAGAGGGAGGAGCAGGGAGCCTGATGTAGGACTTGATCCCGGGTATCCAGGATCATACCCCAGGCTGCAGGCGGTGCTAAACCACTGCACCACCAGGGCTGCCCCAAGAAATTTTTTTTCTTTCCTGATGTTCTCATTTGCTTTTCCTAAAACTGTGTGACTAAAGCTTTCATGTCAAACCCAGAAAAGTTCTAACTTTCAAAAGATTAATTGACCTTTTTCTCCTTTGTTATGTGCTTGGAAAGTGAATGATAAAAATTGCTTTTGTGAAAGGCAGAGATCTAATGCAAGAAGATATTTTTGAGAACAATTTGGTTACATTACTATGTGTAAGGCACTTGAACTTTAGAAATGAGAGGGTATAATACTAGAATAATCTTTTCAGAATATAACCTTCTTAAGAAAATACAGCCTTGGGATCCCTGGGTGGCGCAGCGGTTTGGCGCCTGCCTTTGACCCAGGGCGCGATCCTGGAGATCCGGGATCGAATCCCACGTCAGGCTCCCGGTGCATGGAGCCTGCTTCTCCCTCTGCCTGTGTCTCTGCCTCTCTCTCTCTCTCTCTGTGACTATCATAAATAAATAAAAATTAAAAAAAAAAAAAAAAAAAAAAAGAAAATACAGCCTTTTTCACTGTTGTCTGTCATGTTTAGAGTAAATACAAAATACATGTTGGACGAATAAATGACTCTTAATAAATATCTGAACTTTTGGTTTTAGGTGCGGTACCTAGAAGAAGAGAGACCTTTTGCAATTGAGCAAGTTACTGGAATGCTGTTGGCCAAACTTAAAGAGACTTCAGAAAATGCTTTGAAGAAACCAGTGGCCGACTGTGTGATTTCAGTAAGTTTTACTTCAATAATGAATTTTTTTTTTCAAGACTTTATTTGACAGAGCCAGAGAGCACAAGTAGGGGGAATGATGGAGAAGGAAAAGCAGGCTCCTGCTAAGCAGGGAGCCCAGTGTGGGGATCCATTCCAGGACCCTGGGATCATGACCTGAGCCAAAGGCAGATGCTTAACAAACTGAGCCACCCAGGTGTCCCAGTAATTTATACTTTTAAATCACAATTTCCAATATATCAGTGATCTGTTAAATATTTTTCTTCCTTTTCCTTTATTCTTTCTGTTCTTATTTAAGTAAATAATGTAAACCCATTTTTATTTTTAGGTTTAAAAAAAAAACAACTTTATTTGGTAAAGTTTAGGATTGAGTTAGTTTCCCATAGTCAGTTGTGATAATCTGTGAATCTTTAAAAAAAAAAAAATGAATATGAGTAGGGACTGCAATGCCTGCCAGTTTCCTGGTTGCCCTTAACTTCCTATTTGTAGGGACTTTAACATTTTATGACAAAGCTGAAAATTCCCATTTGGTAATTTGAGATTATGTATATTCTGTATCAGAAAGAAAAAAATCCTTTTTAAAATGAAAACATGGATATATTTAGCATGTTATACTTTCAGAAATTTTGACATAACCATCATCAATCACTATTGATAAATATGTTTACAAACATATTTATCACTCTCCAGAATCCCATTGTGCCTTCTTTAAAAAAAAAATTGTTTACATATAAGGTATGGAGCATGATGTTCTGACATACATATACATAGTGAAATGATTGCAGCAGTTAAGCTAATTAACATCTTCTCATGTACTGTTGTTTTTTTTTTTTTTTTTTTTGGTGGCAAGAACACCTGAGATCTACTTTCTTAGCAAATTTCCAGTATATAATATAGTATTACTAACTTTAGACACTATATGCTATACATTAGACTTCTAGAATTTATTCATCCTACATAACTGAAACTTTGTAGTTTTTGGCCAATGTTTCCCATTTCCCCCACTTCCTTGCTCCTGGTAACCACCACTCTACTCCGCTTCTATGAATTCAACTTTTGTAGATTCCACATATAATTAAGATCATGCAGCATTTTTCAGAAAGAAAATATCTTTCTTTAAGGATTCTTAAAACAAGGACGCCTGGGTGGCTCAGGCAGATGCTCAGAGGCTGGTTGAACATCTTGCCTTTGGCTCAGGGTGTGATCCTGGGATCTGGGATCGAGTCCCACATAAGGCTCCTTGCATGGAGCCTACTTCTCCCTCTGCCTGGGTCTCTGCGCCTGCCTCTCTCTCTTTGTCTTTCTCTCTCTCTCTGTCTCTCATGAATAAATAAATTCTTTTAAAAAATTCTTTTTTTTTTAAAGATTTTTTATTTATTCATGATGGACATAGAGAGAGAGAGGCAGAGACACAGGCAGAGGGAGAAGCAGGCTCCATGCAGGGAGCCTGATGCAGGACTCGATCCCGGGTCCTCAGGATCATGCCCTGGGCCAAAGGCAGGCACTAAACCGCTGAGCCACCCAGGGATCCCCTTAAAAAAAATTCTTAAAACATTTCATCATTTACTCTATCCTTTGAGATCTCATTATATATTGATAACTTTTTTAAGTTACATGTTGTCACCTAAATGTGAATATATTTCTAACACTATTAAACTTCCCTAAATTCAAGTCTTAAAAAAAGGTCTTGTGTCATCAGAAAAATAGAATCAGATTATGAACTCTTCAGTGACTTTAGTAATGAGTATTTTATAGATATTTAGAATTTTTTAAATGAGAGAATAAGAGAACTTTAATATTTTGTTTTCTGATCATTTTTTTTAAGATTTTATTTATTTATTCATAGACACATAGAGAGAGAGGCAGAGACACAGGGAGAGGGAGAAGCAGGCTCCATGCAGGGAGCCCGATGTGGGACTTGATCATGGGTCTCCAGGATCCATGGTTTGGCGCGGCGCCAAACCGCTGCGCCACCAGGGCTGCCCACGTTTTCTAATCATTTAATAAAAGAGTTTATAATTGGCCAGACACTGTTACTGGCATTTAATATGTATAACTCATTTAATCCTCGGAACCACCCATAAAGGTAGGATATTTTTAATTCCAGTTTCGTAGATTACAAAACAGACAAAAGGAAGTTAAATAAATTGCTAAAATCAACAGAGCTAATAAGTGGTAAGCCAGAAATCAAACCCAATAGTTCATTCCCAAACCCCTACTTACAACTCTTCCACTATACTGCCACTTGAAAGTGTACATCAAAGTGGGGTGAGTTTTAAAACCCATCTTAGGGGATCCCTGGGTGGCGCAGCGGTTTGGCGCCTGCCTTTGGCCCAGGGTACGATCCTGGAGACCCGGGATCGAATCCCACATCAGGCTCCCGGTGCATGGAGCCTGCTTCTCCCTCCGCCTGTGTCTCTGCCTCTCTCTCTCTCTCTGTGACTATCATAAATAAATAAAAAATTTAAAAAAATAAAAATAAAAAATAAAACCCATGTTAAATTCAAATCCATCCCTATTAACTATACTTGATGGTACATTCACATCAGAAATTAGTGTCAGAGAGCATTATGAACTTCTCTGCCATTATTTACTTTGTAGTTAGTGCAGTAGACCCGTTGTGACCTGTTTACAAGGGGAAGTATTTTCTCTGTTTTATGCACTATTTTATCCTAAAGTGGTTAGAAAAGTACCTGGTACATAAGTGCTCAATGAGTATTAAATGACATCTATATTATAATTTAGATTTTTGTCAGAAGGATAATAAGGATAAACAAGTATATCAAAATTCAAGTTCTTCTCCAATTGTTAATATCTGTTAAATGAAATTTCTTGCTTTAAAAAGTAATACAATTGGAGACAACTTTGGAAGTTGTCTTGGAACTAAATTGGAAGAGCCTGAAGTCATTTTGTACATGAATATACTTAATTAGCTTCTTTTAAGATTTTATTTATTTATTTGAGAGAGAGAGAGAGCGGGGGGAGAAGCAGGAGAAGCAGACTCCCTGCTGAGTGTGGAGCCTGATTCAGGGCTCCATCCCAGGACCCTGAGATCATGACCTGAGCCAAAGTCAGATGCTTAACCAACTGAGCCACCCAGGCGTCCCTACTGAATTAGCTTCTCAGAAATCTGTACACACAAATCAAAGTGCTTCTTAATTTGACAGAACTAAGTATATGTAAATCTTAACTATAAGTTGAAGTCTCAGTTAATGTATTTGGTGATTTTAAGAAAAGTACATGCTCCTCATAAGTCCCCTGCAATATATAGTTCTCCCCTCCCTTTGAGATAACAGCCATTATAAACCTCTGAGTATTCTCCTTGGTAGCTTATACATATACAATCATGCTACATTATGTCCTTTTTTCTTTTTCTTTTTTTTTTTTTTAAAGATTTTATTTACTTATTCATGAGAGACAGAGACAGGCAGAGGGAGAAGCAGGCTCCATGCAGGGAGCCCGACATGGGAGTTGATCTCTGGTCTCCAGGATCAGGCCCTGGACTGAAGGCAGTGCTAAACCGCTGAGCCACCTGGGCTGCCCTATGTCCTTTTTTCTAATGTAATATACTGTTCATGATAGTTCAGATCTGCCTGATTATTTCTAACAGCTACAAAGGATTCATTATATATATATATATTTTTTTAAGATTTATTTATTTATTCATGAGAGACACAGACAGGCAGAGGGAGAAGCAGGCTCCATGCAGGGAATCTGATGTGGGACTCCATCCCAGGGACCCGGATCACACCCTGAGCTAAAGGCAGACGCTCAACTGCTGAGCCACCCAGGCATCCCTACCAAGATATATTTAATCTCATTTTAAGTCTTGGGGTTTCCATTTTTCATTATTAAATGTGAACAAACATTTTTTTCATAGAGCAAACCCAATACAAAGAAGGATTTGGATGAACATATTTTGGAAATCCTGCAGTATTATTCCATCTTCTTAATTGTTTTAAGTTTGTGTTCATACTTAGGTCAACACTTTATGGTATAGAAATTGCCAAAACAAAGAATTTTTTTCTTGCTTATTTAATTAGGACACCAATCTTTAACTTGCGTAAATTTTAGAGTAGTTATATTGCCCTACATAAGTTTTAGAGTAGTTTTTTACATTTTTAATTGATGAAATGTTTAAAATCTATTAAACCAATATATTTCCTTACTGTTTTAAATTAACAGATTCCTAGCTTTTTCACTGATGCTGAGAGAAGATCTGTGATGGCTGCAGCACAGGTTGCAGGTTTAAATTGTTTAAGGCTGATGAATGAAACTACTGCAGGTGAGCACTTTGCAGTTTGAAAATCACTGTCAGAAGAATTGCTCTAGTTTTTAATTTTTATAAAATAAAGTATTTTATGAAAAATTTTTAATTAATATAAAGCATTTTATCTTTTTTCATTATGTACTGGCTCCTGTAACCTTTTGTTTTGGAGTATAGTATTTTGCTACAAGTTAAACATGTCTTACATTTGCTATAAGATTTAAGTTCTAGATGGGTAGAGAAAAAATAAAATTAAAAACAGTAACCAAATTATGAAAAGTTAATTTACTTTGAAACTAATAATTGATATTACTTTATATAGTGCAGTATCAAAATGACTTACTTTTTGTTTTCCAGGTGACTGCTATCCTGATATTAACGTTATTTCTTTGTTCTTACACAGTTGCTCTAGCATATGGAATTTATAAACAGGATCTTCCCCCATTAGATGAGAAACCAAGAAATGTAATATTTATTGATATGGGACATTCTGCCTACCAGGTCTCAGTTTGTGCTTTTAACAAAGGAAAACTTAAAGTAAGTGAATTATTTGCTATATGGATGTTTAGTGGTTAAGAGCATGTAAGACTATATAGAAAAACTTTAGTGCCTGGATTTAAATGTTGGCTCTGCCACTTAAAAGCTATAACCCTGAGCAGGTTACATAACCTCCTCAAATCTCGGGCTCCCCACCTGAAGATAATATCAGTAATTACCTCAGAATTTTTTTTAGGACAGATGGGTTAATGAATATAAAATGATTGGAATGCCATATAAGACTGTAATATGTATTAGCTATTGTCAAGGTGTTAGGTCACCTATCAGGGAGCATTAAGTACATTATTGTCCATAAATATACTTAGAAAACATTTCCTAAAATGATTCCCTTTATTTTTATAGACCTTACTATCCAGGGGTTCCTGTCATAATTTTCTGCAATGCGGCATTATTTAAGATTGTCTGTGTGCTTATCTTAATAGTTTGTATTTCACTTTATATTCATTTTTACTTTGATCATCTTATATATCCATACATATGTACTCTCTCTTTCTCCATTAGTTACTTGTAGAATTTGCTTAAAAGATGAAATACTTTGGGTTATCCAGTGGACCTTTTAGAGCCTTTTATCTCACAGTTTATAATAACATGCTTGTAATCAGAAAACTCAAGGGAAATGACTCATAATGAGTATAGAGTAGTTTTCTGTAAATTGGTTTAATCTTTGCTATTTAGTATAGTACACTAAGAACATTTTCCTTTCTTCCTTTTTAGTAGATACTTTAGAGTAGCCATATATGTGGCTCTGCTGTCCAGAAGGATACATTTTTGCACTAGTCACATGCCAACACAATTTTGCACTTAATTTTCGGTAGTCCTAGATCTAGCAAGAAGTTGATCCATGGATTTCCCATACTAGTCTGTGGGATAACATCCCAATCAGATTACATTTACCACCTTCTGTAGGGTTTACTGTTTCATCACACATCCTTGTGAAAAAAAAAAAAAACAAAAACCTGATGAACCATCCCTAACTGTAGGGTTTGTTTTTTTTTTTTTTTTTTTCTAGTGTAAGTAGTCATTTGTGCCCTCTATCCTGGGAGATTAGATATCTTGCTCTTTTGTTTTCAAGAGCTATAGTGTTGAAATTCTGTGACTTATCTGCTCCTCTTCCATCTATCCACTAGCTGGGGCTCATTGCCCAATAAGTTTATTATGTTAAATTCTTCTTCTCTTTATTCTTTATTTTGTGGTCTTTCATGTATTCTTTTATTTATTCTGTATTTTTATAAAAATAGCTTGCTTTTTATTTTTTTAAAATAGTAATCAGAAGGCCTAATTCCTGACCTGTAAATTGACCAATTGTAGTATTTAGATTTCATCTTTGGATTGGCTTTTCTTGGCTCTTGTGTTTTGGTTACATGCTCAGGACTGTTTCTTTGCTGTCTTGAACTTGGTTTTTGGTCTACTTGTTCAGTGCTATTGTAGAACCAGTGGATATAAGATAATGAAGTTTTAATTGAAACTCAGTTATTTCAGAAATAGAATGATTATGATATATTATAGATCTGTAACCCAAAGCAGATAACTCAGAGTGGCTAAGTAAGTTGGCTAAATGTAAGTGATAATTAGTATAACCCACAGCAAGTTTTGACACCCCAGTGATTTCTGACAAGTTCTTTGCCTTTGACATTAATTTTAAAAAGGTGTTTTTGGTTTTTGTCTTTTCAAAAGCATTTGTGTTTCTGAAAGTCTTTTTTTGTTTGTTTGTTTGTTTTTTTAAACAGGTCTTGGCTACCACCTTTGATCCATATTTGGGTGGCAGGAACTTTGATGAGGCTTTAGTAGACTACTTCTGTGAGGAGTTCAAGACCAAATATAAGATAAATGTGAAAGAAAATTCTCGGGCTTTGTTGCGTTTATATCAGGAATGTGAAAAACTGAAGAAGCTAATGAGCGCAAATGCATCAGATCTTCCACTGAACATTGAGTGTTTCATGAATGACCTTGATGTTTCTAGTAAAATGAACAGGTACCATGTATGTTTTCAGTTTAAGAAGTGTTGGCTTATTTTACATTTAGATCATGTCTGATTTTTTTTCACTGTGTTACTTTAGAAGATATATTTGAGTTTTACATCCCAAAATGATGAATTTTACTTCATTTTTCCCACAGAGCTCAATTTGAACAATTGTGTGCTTCCCTATTCACCAGGGTCGAGCCACCATTAAAAGCAGTAATGGAACAAGCTAGTAAGTGTAATCACTAGACTAACCATCAAAATTGTGTCATGACGTTAACTCACTTGAATGGGGTAGGAAATGGTAAAAGCAACAAAAATTTCATATGTCTTTTGAATATTTTTCATTTTAGGGAGATTATAACTTCTTTCATAAGAGTAAGGGCACTATGAATCTGGGTTTATGAGAACAGCTCCTGGCTCATGTTATTGTTTACATCATAAAACTATATTATATTCGGAAGTGTTTTTTACATATAAGTATACTATAAAGTCTATGATGAAAATAAAGTAGAAATGGGACATGATCGCTTTTTGTTAAGGTTTTTGGTAATCAATTAATACTTCTTGGTTATTTGTGAGGTGAAAGTTAGAAAATTGAAGGACTTTGAAGAGTCCATGAGGTACTTGTCTGTTCTTATTGTTACTCTGTCATCTGGACTAAGTGCAATGCCTGATACCTAGTTAATATTAAGTTTTGCATTTTTCCAAAATTTGTTTTTATCTTCTTTTTATTTAGTGTTGTTTTAGCAAAAAGAGAAATTAACTTTAAAAAAAAAAAGTACTTTCCAAAGTCTTTTGTTCACATTTTTATAGACTATCTAATTTTTCTCAATTAAAAACATTTTGCCGGCTCAGCGGTTTAGCACCACCTTCAGCCCAGGACATGATCCTGGAGACCTGGGATCGAATCCCACATCGGGCTCCCGGTGCATGGAGCCTGCTTCTCCCTCTGCCTGTGTCTCTGCCTGTCTCTCTCTCTCTCTGTCTCTGTCTCTATGAATAACTAAATAAATAAATCTTTAAAAAAAAAACAAAAACCAAAAAAACCCCAAACATCTTGCTTTCCAGACTTGCAACGTGAAGACATAAGTAGTATAGAAATTGTAGGGGGAGCAACACGAATTCCTGCAGTGAAAGAACAAATCACTAAATTCTTTCTTAAAGACATAAGTACCACATTAAATGCTGATGAAGCTGTTGCAAGAGGATGTGCATTACAGGTATGATTAATAATCCTTTTTTTTTGTTTAACAGTGTATACTTTGCCAGAAATGTGGTGATAGGCTTAAAGTGACCTTTTAATATTCTCTGTTCCAACCAGTTGTCAATAGGCTAAAAATAAATTGAAATTATTCCTGATAAATAAATCTTGTGTCTTTCTAATTTGTTTTTAAAGTGTCATAGGGACAATATGTGCTTAGTGAAAGAACATTTACTTTATGGATTCTTATAATTATTTCCACTTAAAATTATTTTTTGAGATTTAAAAATATATTTTTGTAAGGGCATAGAGTACTCTTGACACTTTAAACTAGCTGTTACCAAAAGACAGTAATTTTAGAATGTAACTTTATTACAAGACTTTGATAAGCGGTTCAGTCAGGGTAACCAGTATGTTTTGCGTTTGTTGATTTAAATATGGTATACATCTTATTTTCAGTGTGCGATTCTCTCACCAGCATTTAAAGTGCGTGAATTTTCTATAACAGACCTTGTTCCCTATTCAATCACATTAAGATGGAAGACCTCTTTTGAAGATGGAACTGGGTAAGTTACTTTTGAAGCCTTGGTTAGAGCTTATTGTGAATAACCAATTGAACCTACTTTCTGAACTTAGAGGAATTTACACTTCTAAAAGTCTCAAATACTTTTAAGTAAAACATTAGAAAAAAGGAACTATAAAATATTACATAATCTTTAAACCGTGGTGGCATATTTTTAACTAGTATTTTATTATAAGGTAAATCAATATTTTCAAATAAAAATCACAATATGGAAATATAAAAACTTTAAAAACCTGCATCTGCTATACCCACCTCCTACTTAGCTCATTTTACAAAGGTAACCATTGTTAACAGCTGTGCTTATATTGCTCCATTTTTTTGAATATCCAAAAATAAAAGCATGCACTTTTTAAGTACATACGTAATTGTCTGAGTGTCCCCAGTGCAACTTGCGTTTTAAAATGTTATATATTAACTTTCCATGTCAAGTGACTTTTTTCTCAGCACTTTTGCCCTAATTAATTTAACCAATACACCCTAAAGCCCAATTTTTCTGATTCAAGCAGTGCTATTAGGAAAGTCCTCCGACACATCTCCTTGTTTAGTTGTGTTTGGTATATCTGTAAGACAACTGTATAGAACTGAAATTGACCCAAAGGATATGATCATTATTTTAACCAGTACTGCCACATTTTTCACTAAAAGGATTATACTAATTTATATTCCTTTTAACATTGCTTGATTATTTGTTGTAGCTCATTTTCTTCTATTCTTTTAGAGATAACATTCTGAAAGTGAAAATAAGTACTTTGTTATTAGATTTGCATTTCTGACTATTGTAAGCTACAATATTTTCATGCTTTCATTGACATTTACATTCTTTTTCCATAACTGCTAAAGATTTAAATAGCTTGTTGCTTCCCTGCCAAAAATTTGTGTTTCAAATAATACATTTGATGACTTTTCAGAATAACTTGTACAATAAGGTAAACCTATATTTAGGTTTTGAAGTTTCTTTTAAAATTTTGTTCTTGGGCAGCCTGGGTGGCTCAGGTTTAGCACCGCCTTCAGCCCAGGGTGTGATCCTGGAGACTCAGAATCAAGTCCCATGTCTGGCTCCCTGCATGGAGCCTGCTTCTCCCTCTGCCTGTGTCTCTGCCTCTCTGTCTCTCTCTGTCTCTCATGAATAAATAATAAATAAATAAATAAATAAATAAATAAATAAATAAATAAATAAATAAAATCTTTAAAAAAATAAAATAAAATTTTGTTCTCTGCTTTTTACATCCACACCCCTGAAAAACTAAAATTTTCGTACAAATTCCAAAAATATAGATTATCTGACCTGAATGTTTTGCAGAGCATGTAAGTGGCATGTATTAATGTCAGTTTTGAGGCAAGAAATGCTGTTCTTTCAGGGGTGCCTGACTGGCTCAGAAGGGCATGAGACCCTTGATCTTGGGCTTATGAGTTTGAGCCCCATGTTGTGTGTAGAGATTAACTTAAATAAACTTTTTAAATAATTAAAGTTAATTTCAGTTAGAGATACAGTGATCCAGAAAAAAATTATAAGAAACATTGAGAGGAGGGGTTAAATTGAAAAACCTATCCTAGTGATTACAACAAGAAAGTAAAAAATATTGTAGGTTCTTAAAAAACAAGATAGAGGGGAGGGTCCATGAATGTGAGATTTTCAAACCTTGCATAATGAATAGGGTGATGGTAATAGTATTATAGAGTGAGTTTCTGGGCCACTGTAAACAATAGTTATAAGCCATTTCTGTTACAGTATTTAAGTAAGAATGGGAATTGTTATGTAGGTTTTTTTTTTTTTTTTAATTTTTTTAAAAGACTTATTCATTCAGAGAGAGCGAGAGAGAGGCAGAGACACAGGCAGAGGAGAAGCAGGCCCCATGCAGGAAGCCCGATGCGGGACTCAATCCCGGGTCTCCAGGATCATGCCCCAGGCTGCAGGCGGCACTATAAACCACTGCGCCACTAGGGCTGCCCGTTATGTAGGTTTTAAATCTTTCTGTGCTGAAGAGGAGGAAATACTATAAAGGACAGTATTACATCAATTGAAAAAAGGACAATGTGGATTGTATGTTAAAGTATCAGTGTAAACTTATACAGTTGACAGTACTGTGGTTATATTAAAGAATATCCCTGTTAGGAAATACACATTGAAGTACTTAGGCATAAAGGACCAGAATGTATGTAACACCCTCCAATGGTTTAGAAAAAAATGTACACATCCACAGAGTCTGTACACTTAAATGATGAAACAAATGGAATAAAATGCTGACAGTAAATCTAGTTAAGATACACAGATGTGGGGATCCCTGGGTGGCTCAGCGGTTTAGCGCCTGCTTTGGCCCAGGGCGCGGTCCTGGAGTCCCGGGATCGAGTCCCACGTCGGGCTCCCAGCATGGAGCCTGCTTCTCCCTCCTCCTGTGTCTCTGCCTCTCTCTCTCTCTCTCTCTATGTCTATCATAAATAAATAAGTAAATCTTAAAAAAAAAAGATATACAGATGTTCCTTATTCTATTTTTATTTTTGCTTCTTTCTATAAGTTTGAAATTATTCCCAAATAAAGGTTTTTTTTAAAGGATCTAGAGTAAAAAGGGTTATATATGACAAGTGTTTTGGAAACTAATGTATAGTATTTGATACACATAGGTGAGCAAAAAACTAATCCCTTTATATTGGCCTTATACCTAATCCTGATTATTTTCCCTTTTTTTAGTAGGATAGAATTATCTGTTACTATGACAGACATTCTAAAAACTTTGAGCTGTAAACCTATCAAATTGCATGTTCATAATAAAACCAGTAATTCTTTTTCTTTACATTTGTGGATAGAGCTCTTCAAATTGCTGCTTTTGAATTGGGAATGACATGGATTCTATAATGAGATTCATAGACAACTTCCTATTTGTTTTTAACTGTTTCCCACTCCATTTTAGGGAATGTGAAGTATTCTGTAAGAACCATCCTGCCCCATTTTCAAAAGTCATTACTTTCCACAAGAAGGAACCATTTGAACTAGAAGCATTTTATACTAATTTACATGAAGTGCCTTATCCTGATCCAAGAATTGGTAAGAGAACACACAAAAAAATCTCAGAAACTTTTGCTTTTTGTAAATATATCAGTATTTGAATCAAGGAAATAAATAAATTGATATTTCAGCTAAGCTGACACTGAAAGATACTCATACTTTTTTCTAAACATGCACTTTTGTAGTGCTCAGAGTTTATTCTGGAATAGCAGTAGGTTTGAGTATTTTTAATTCATTTTGACTTCTCTATTTAAAATGCTCTGAAATTTGCCTGAAAGGGGGCGAGGGTCGTTTTTTTATGGAAAAATCCTTAATCAGTAAGTTGAAATTGTGCTGCCAGACTGACTATATATTCTGACTTTAAACTTTGGTTCCCTGGCAACAACCAGAATGCATATCATTGGATTAATACAAAAATGAGAATTGGGGACTGTAATATCTGTTTTAGCTGGATAATCTTTTTAGATACACAAAACAAAGTATAATTTTATATTTAAAAGTGAAGGAATAATTTACGATTCTTAAGTTTTCTATACGTATTGCTTTTATTGATAGACTAAAAAGGGAGCAATATGACTGTTTCAAATACGTTACTTAAAGCAGTAGAAAATTATGGAAGGTGTAACTAGTTTGCCAGGTCTTCCGTAATAAAGAACCACAAACTGAGTGGCTTAAACAGAATTTGTCTCCAGTTCTAGAAGCTAGAAGTATGAAATCAAAGTGTTGACAAGATTCCTTCTGAGAGCTTTGAGGAGAGATCTGTTCCAGGTTCTCTCCTTGGTTGGTACATGGCCATCTTCCTGTTCACATGACATTCTTCCTATATGTGTATCTGTCTCCAAATAAGGACACCAGCCATTGGATTAGAGCCCATCCTGATGACCTCATTTTAATTTTTCTGCTAAGACACTGTCTACCAAACAAATAAGGTCACCTTCTGAGGTACTTGAGAATAGGACTCCATATTAATTTGGGGGTGAGGATCACAATTCAACCTATAATAAAGGTCAACCAAATTTTTACTCTCAGTTTTTCTGCCTAGTGTTCTCTATTATGGATATCATTATATATTATGGATTTTTAAAATAAAATAGAGGGGCACTCAATTGGCTCAGTTGGAAGAGTATGTGACTCTTAAACTCAGGGTTCTGAGTTCAAACCCCATGTTGGGTATAGAGATTACTTAAAAATAAAATCTTGGGATGCCTGGTGGCTTGGTTGAGCATCTGCCTTCAGCCCAGGGCGTAATCCTGGAGTCCCAGGATTGAGTCCTGCTTCGGTTTCCCTGCATGGACCCTGCTTCTCTCTCTGCCTATGTCTCTACCTCTGTGTGTGTGTGTGTGTGTCTCATGAATAAATAAATAAAATTTTTTTAAAAAAATCTTTTTTAAAAATCTTTTAAAAATACTGAAAATAAAACAGTTTCTTCAAGTGAAAGTTAATATGATCTCTGTAGGTATTAGTGACTGAATAACTTTGCAATTTTGCTATAGGGTGAAATTTTTTTAAGTTGCTGTGTTTGTGAATTACCAAGATGATTATGATTTGCAAAACTTACAGCAAAAGGATAATGTCCATTTTGTTTTCAAACTCAGAAGTAGAATTTTGTTATTTTGGTTTTAGAATAGCAATATTATAAAATACTTAAAAGCTATATTGCCTTAAGTCAAACTGTCCTTTGTTGAAATTCCAGCTTACCTTTGTCCTAGTATTGATGATTTGGGGCAGGCTGCTTAACCTGTCTAAATCTTAATATTAGGTTTATTAACATAAAAAAAAGGTGATCTAGGGTCACAATAATCTGGATGTGATAGTTTCATGATTATTTGTCTTCATCTAAAAGATAATAAATTATTGAATGAATGAATTTGAATAGGTTAATCAGAAATCCATGTACTAATGAAAGCACTTTTTTCCTTAAGGGAGCTTCACTATTCAGAATGTTTTGCCTCAGGCTGATGGTGATAGTTCCAAAGTGAAGGTTAAAGTTCGTGTTAACATTCATGGAATCTTCAGTGTGGCCAGTGCATCAGTAATTGAGAAGCAAAATGTAGAAGGGGATCACAGTGATGCTCCTATGGAGACAGAAACTTCATTTAAGAATGAAGGCAAGGATGATGTGGTATGTAGAAGACCTATTGCAAGGTTCCTCTAATAAGTACATTGTTTCTTAATCATAACTGATACCTTATTAGTTGAAAAAAATCTCTGAGGAGATTTTATTGTAGGAATCAGTATAAACTTTTTTGATGAAACATCAAAGAATGATTTTTTAAAGTATAATTTTAAATGCTGACTTCTTTCACATTTTAAACTCTTTAGATACTTTGTATCTTTATTAGCCTTATATGAAACATGTGTTTAGAGTCCTCTTCCTGAATTCTTTTTTATTTCCATTAAAAACTGTATTATGGCTAGCTTTTTAGCTTTCTAGCTTTCTAGCTTTAAAGAGTTCAGATTGATACATTTTGAACTGTACATATACCTTTTCTTAGATTGATAAAGTACATCCTTAATAAAGAATCTATCTGGGCTTAGGGGATATCTGGTTGGTATTTGAACACAATAGTGTGCTGTACACTCAGTAACATTAGTACAAAATTTTGACAGTTTATTTCTTTAGGAAGGAGTTACGTGACCCTTACACTATATTTATTCTTGCTATACTATAGATGCGGGAATCATAGGAGAACGTGATATATTCACAAAGGTTTCATCTTTTTATATGTACTATTTATAAGTTGTTTTTAATGGCCTATGTTAGATTCTTTTTTTGTTCTGATCATAATTGGAGACCCACCCTAGATTTTTTTGTGTATTTGTGTGTATTAAGAATGGATTTTGGGGGTGTCTGGGTGGTAATCAGTTGAGCATCCAGCTCTTGGTTTTAGATTGGGTTGTGCTCTCAGGACTGTGAGATCAAGCTCAGCATGGAGTCTGCTTAATATTCTCTCCCTCTTCCTGCTTGTGCGCTCACTCTCTCTCAAAGATGAATGAATCTTTAAAAATATTTTTTGTTAAATTTCAAGACAATTTCTCCATTGTTTTGAAGTTTTCTTTTTTGTCTGTTTTTATTAATAATTATTCTAAAATCTTCATTGATCAGAATTCTACTGCTCTCTAAAGTACTCCTTTAGAGTAGAATTCTGTTTTTATTAATAATTATTCTAAAATCTTCATTGATCAGAATTCTGCTCTGATCAATGAAGATTTTAGAATAATTATTAATAAAAACAGACAAAAAAGAAAACTTCAAAAAAATGGAGAAATTAAGGAATTTGGCATTTCCTTCCATTTTCCCATGTACTATTTTGCTATTACATCCTTCCTTGAATTGAGAAAAGAAATGTCCTAATCTGTTAGTAAAGATAGTCAATTTTTTATAATTAATGGAAAAATAATAGGTGAAAAGTTTTTTTTTTTTGAAAAGTTGGTTTTCTTAATTGTTCATAATTTGTCAGACATGTAAATTCAATCTGTTAAGATTTATTTTTACTAATATTGAGAGTGCTGTGTATGCCTTTAGGATGAATTCTTCATAACCATTTCAATTTTCTTACCTCTTTTTCTTAAAAGTCTCTGTTGAGACCTTTAGTTTTCTCTATATACTGAATCCTGAGCACTAAAAACAGTAATATGGCACCCATTTTTCTGCCACCTCTAGCATTTCTTATTTTCTGCTTTTATTTTGTCTGGGCTTGAAATTCACTTAGTGTGTCCTTGAGAATGACCTGGATGTGGACTTGAGGGATTCATCTATGAATAAAGAGTATGAGGTTATGACATCTGCTTTTGGCCACTCATAGCCTTATTTGCTTACCATAAGTGTTTTGGCTTATAGGAACATTACAATTAGTTGGTGTTCCCATATAAGGTATTTTTTCTAGATAAGTAAGATGTTCCTAAATATTCCGTCTCCAACATATATAATCAAGGAAAAAAGAAAGGTTAACATCATGCATCATATCCTTGGCATTTTTGGCTAGCATACTCCAAATATATTATTTCTTTTTAAATCCCTACCATAGTTGATACAATAGGTATTGAATAAATTGTAGTTTATTTCCAAATCATTGCTAACAAGGGGTGATGGTTGAGTATCCTGTGTAGAAAGTATCCTGTATGCTCTATTTCTTAATGGTTCTCTCTGGAATTTGTTTACCAAATTCTGTATCTAGAAGTTTAAAAGCATAGGGCTTATGTACCATTATAAGTCATTTCTCCCTTCCTTCCAAAAAATGAGAACCAAATCAGAGTAGACTTTGGAAGATAACTGCTTTCAGTTTTAGAGGAGAAGGTAAAGTAAGTGGTACTAAGTTCTTTTTACTTTTTCCTGCCTGCCTGACACTGTTGGCTCTGACATAAATCCAGTAAGCAGCAGGAGTCTTTTTTTTTTTTTTTTGTCTTTTACCTGAGTCGATTTATGAAACATTATTTTATGAGCCTCTTTTTTTCATTAAAAATTAAGATAGCTTTGATTTTCCTGAAAAAAAATCAAAACAGAATGTTGATTTTTCTTTAAAGTAGATCTCAAAATTAAATTGATACTTCTAGGTATATATATTAATGTATGGTCATACTAAGAAGTTATCACAGCTTAGGCTTTATCACAAAACCAGAGATCAGAAAGACTATATGCTATTCATTGTACTAATATACTTGGATTTTACTATTTGTGGTTTATCCTTTTATTTTTTCAAAATATCCAATTACATGTACCAGGTACTGTTTTAGGCACTGAGGATATGATATAGTGATAGCCAAGGAAGAAAAGGTCCCTATCTATCTGTAACTTACATTCTAGTGGGAAAGGACAGGCTAGAAGAAACAAGATACTATATAAATATACAGGAAATTGAGGGGGGATGCATAGTGGACACTATGTGATAGTGATGAGGAAAGCCACTTGTGAGGAAGGAACAGGTAAGCCAGCCTGAAAGATGAAAAAGCAGTTTGGGGCAGCCCAGGTGACTCAGCGGTTTAGTGCCGCCTTCAGCCCCAGGGCATGACCCTGGAGACCTGGGATTAAGTCCCGCATCAGGCTCCCTGCATGGGGCCTGCTTCTCCCTCTGCCTGTGTCTCTGCCTCTCTTTCTGTCTCTCTCTGTCTCTCATGAATAAATAAATAAAATCTAAAAAAGAAAAAGCAGTTTGAAGGTAAGGAGTGGGTTTGTAGTTGTCTGAAGAGAGTGAATAACAAGTATAAAGTCCCTGAGGCAAAAAGCCGCCCCCCACCTTTTTTTAAACAAGTACAAGGGTAGCTGATGTATGAGATACAGGAGTGGAGAAGGTGGGGAGAGTGTCACGAAAAAAAATAAGGTAGGTCAAGGGACAAATCCAGTAAAGTCTTTATGTAGGTCATGATAATGATTCTGGATTTTATTCTTTTGGTTTTTTTAAAGATTTACTTACTAATTTTTTTTAAAGATCTTATTTATTCATGAGAGACACACACAGAGAGAGAGACAAGCAGAGGGAGAAACAGGCTCCATGCAGGGAGCCTGAAGTGGGGCTCGATCCCAGGTCTCCAGGATCGCACCCCAGGCTGAAGGTGGCACTAAACCACTGGGCCACCAGGGCTGCCCTGCTTACCTATTTTAAAGAGAAAGCATGACCTAGAAGGGCGGGTGCGGGAGAGAATATCAAGCAGATTATACACTGAGCACAGAGCCCACGGTGGGGCTCAGTTTCATGACCCTGAGATCATGACATGAGCTGAAACCAAGAGTCAGACACTTAACCAACTGCACCACCCAGGCACCTGTGGATTCTTAATTGCTTTTTATTTAGCAAGTAACTGTAAGCACTAGAATGTGTATTTGGATATAGCAGGGAACAAAAAAATGATCTCAACCCTCATGGAATTTAAAATCTATTAGAGAAGCCAGAGTCTAGAAGCACTTCTTCAATTTCCCCACTGTGGATATTTGTATGAACCTTCTTAAGTCATTTCAAGTTACTCTCAAATAAGTTGTAAGCTGTACAGCTTTCCACTTTTAATATATCTGAAATCAGGGCACGTCTTGCAGATGATCATATCCTCTACTCACTGTTGCTGATGGCAATTATCATGATACACTTCTCATCACCTGTACATGTGTGAATTTGGTTGCTATTCCCAGTGGCATGACTAGGCAATGGCACCTTGACATTTCTGTCAACAAATTAAAGACCATTCATGGAAGGGCTTTGAGTCATGGTTGTCTGAAAACAATCTACTGACTCCTTAGTACGATAAAGAAAACACTTGAAGAATAGGTATCAGTGGCTTATAAGAAAATATTAGAGACCATACTAGAGCAATTTTTAAACAAATGCTGGGTAACTAATGCTATTGATGGCACAGCGGACAATATTGTGTAGAAAAATACTTCATTAACTGATTTAAAAGAGTTGGATTATGAATGTGAAGTTTTAGAAATACCTTAACCACTTTATATGTTTATCTTTTAGAGATATAAACACAATAGAAGAGCTCTTTCAATAAGTATAAAGTTAAAAATGCTAACTGATTTTGGCTACTTAATTGGCAGCATTTTTTTCTTAGTCTTACATGAAATAGAATTGTGTGCCTTCTTCATTACACTAACTCACCACTATATTACTTTTTTCACCTCTTTTCAATTAGGTAGGGGAAATTGTACATTTGGAAGTTGGTTATGGAGGTGGTGAGGAGTGGAATATCAGAAACACTTGTTTTTTTAAAAAATATTTTCAAAGATTTATTTATGTATTAGCGTGCAGGGAGAGGGGCAGAAGGAGAGAGAGAATCCTCCAGCAGACTTCCCACTGAGGGTGGAGCCCAACGCAGGACTCCATCCCAGGAGCCTGAGAGCATGATCTGAGCCAAAACCGAGAGTCAGCTGCTTACCCAACTGAGCTACCCAGGCATCCTGGAAATAATTGACCCTTTAACTACAAAGAACACTGGTGTAAATTATCGTCTAACTTATTTTTCTCTCTGGCACAAATAAGTACTATTCATGATAGCCTCCAAGGTAGTTTATATTTTATATATTATAATCTGAATATATTAGAAGACAAATTATACTGATTGCTGAATTCCAAGCTTGCTTCTTTTTAGGAGGATGGTCATAAATAGGGTTAAGAAAGACCAGGAAAATCTATTACTTGTGATTATTTACCAAGTAGAATCTATTTTAATAGTCTTATTGATTGAAAGTTTGTCCTGTAGACATTAAAAAATCTTTGAAGTTTACATTTTAATAATACAGAGACATCTGCTTTGAAAGTTTGGATGTACTGAGTATTTTACTACATTTAAAAAATACCGAATTTATGTAATACACATATTTTGTATCTTATTTTCCCACATTAAGTTCTTTATAAACATTTGTCAAATTTAATGTTATTTTTTTTCATAAGCTTATCCTTGTGAATTTAGGTTGTTGAATTTAACTTGAGAACAGTTTTCCTTTTTTTTTTTTTTTTTTTTTGCAGTTATTTGGCCACAGCTGAATGAAACCATTTATTCACATAGCATCAAATAGATCTTTTTCTTTTCCTTAATCTGTTTATTGGTATTCTCATTTGAAAAACAACCTTCTGGGATCCCTGGGTGGCTCAGCGGTTTAGCGCCTGCCTTTGGCGCAAGGCGCGATCCTGGAGACTCGGGATCGAGTCCCACGTCGGGCTCCCGGTGCATGGAGCCTGCTTCTCCCTCTGCCTGTATCTCTGCCTCTCTCTCTCTCTCTCTGTCTGTGACTATCATAAATAAATAAATAAATCTTAAAAAAAAAAAAAAGAGTAAAGTTTTTTAAAAAAAGAAAAAAAAAGAAAACCTTCTACTGTACTATGTTCACATATTACAAAGCAGTTTTTAACACTAAGATGCTGCTTATTAAAAAAAAAAAAAGGAAGACACTGTACAAATATTTGCAATTACGTATTTTCTATCCAGGATAAAATGCAAGTTGACCAAGAAGAAGGAGGGCAGCAAAAATGCCATGCTGAACATACCCCAGAAGAGGAAATCGATCATACAGGAACCAAAACAAAGGTATGTTTTACTATTTTTATGATTGTGTCTTTTAGAGATTGATGTTTTGAGTAATATATTTACTTTATATTGCATGCTTTTAATAGAGTTGATATTTTAAATCTTAGTAATGTGGAAAAGTATAGAAACCTATAACCAGAATAAATACAATTCAGGGAATTATAGAGGATTTTTAAAAAGAATGAACCCTAATAATATAAGTAAAATTATCTCCTTGGTAGGAAAAAAAATGCATTTTTCAGTAATTTTTTGTTTCATCAAAAACAATGTAATCCCAGAAAAATAGGAAATGGAATAAGCTAAGTGAAGAAAACTTAAATTGACAGTAAATTTTTTTCTTTCATCTCAAAATTAACTAAGCATTTTGCTGCATATCATAAAACATTTTCCTTTGTGCAAAAATATTTTTGAAAGTAAAACTTTAAAGGATAACTCTTTCATTGAAAGTCATTATTTTATTGAGACAGTCCTTGCCAATAAAAGGGAGAGACCCCAACCCAATGACCTAGATGAATGTGGCTCCTGCTCTAAATACCATCTTCAACAGGTTTTTCTAACCTGAACAGAATTGAATCTATATTGGTTAGAAGTACAGATTTTCTTCAGAGGTTATAAAAATTCAGTTTCAAATCCTAGGCTCTCCAATAACTTAAAAATTGAAACCTATTTTTCTGGATTTTTAATTTTATTTGATATTTTTGGCTTTAATTGTTTAACAGCTTGAAATACAGTTTACACACCATATAGTCCACCAATTTTAAGTGTACAATTCAATGGTTTTTAATACAGAGTTTTGCAACTATTATTACAATAATTTTTACAGCGTTTCACCACCCAGGAACTGCCCGGCTGTTTTCCAGGATGGTTTCAACATTTTATAATCTTGTCAGCAATTTATGAGGGTTCCAGTTTCTCCATTTCCTTACCAACTCTTGTTATTTTCCTTTTTTTTTTTTTTTTTTCGTTATTGTTGTCCCTAATGGGTTTGAAGTGGCATCTCATTGTGGCTTTAATTTGCATTTCCATCCCAGTAGTTTTTATATTAAAAGATTTAGTGTACACAGAGTATAAAATACTACCCATATTAAAATAGTATTAAGTAAAATAGATGGTAATAGTTTTGATTTTTTTTTTGTTTCATCTTGAAATCACTTAAATCTATTTTCAGACTGCCTTTAGAAATTTATACTTCTCTTGGATTTCTCTCTGCAGTCAGCTCCCTCAGACAAACAAGATCGATTAAACCAGACCATTAAAAAAGGAAAAGTCAAGAGTATTGATCTGCCTATTCAGAGCAGCCTGTGTAGACAGTTGGGCCAAGATCTTCTCAACAGCTACATTGAAAATGAGGTATGTAAATCTCAGGTGATGTTAAAATAAGTGGTAGTGTATTCTGAAATTTTTGTAGAAGTCAATGATTATTCACCACTACCACCCCCACCCCCTCCCCCCACCGCCGCCAATTTTGGGAACTAGTCCATAACTTAAGGAATTATTAAATAAATCATTGAACTACTTTATTTTGGACAAAATACTGAGCTATATTAATGTCATGTACAGTGTAGCTTTTATCAGAGCTATGTGAAAAAACATGCGTTTTCTCCACTATAAAGAAAGACCATTCTAATACTATTGATTCTTACCCCCTTGTTACTCTGAGTTTAACGCTAACACCCAACACAGTCTAAGGTGAAGTATTAACAGCTCCCCTCTTCTAATGTGTTGTTCTTAAAGATAAGGCTCTATTCAAAATGTTTGTCTGACTTAGGTTTAGTACTTCTTAAGATCTGTTGTCATTCTTGAAATTTTCTTTACATGTCTGTGTGTTTAATTTTACAGTCTCTTGAGGAAGAGTTTTGTTGCTTGACTAGCAGTTGTGTAAAAAGTAATTTTATTTTTAAAAGTTTTATTTAAGCAGTGGTTATTTTTACAGGCTTGGCTGTCGTTAAAGAAGGTCAATTTTCTTTGAAGTTCCCCATATTCTCCCATAGGTGTGTGTGCGTTATTCTTGGAATTCTTCAAGAGATTTTGACTTTACAGTTTTTTGTCTATTTATTAACTAATAAAATGCATTGCTGCATTTTAGGCAAAGCAAGCATTCCTGAAGACCTGAGTAATTCAGAATTTGTTTTGAGACTAATTTCCCCAAATATGCCAAAATAAATTGTAGACAAGTGCTGCTGTAGCAAACTTTGTGTATAAAATCTTTCTTAAGGTTTTAAATGTCTCACTATTTTAGATTCCAAATGTCAGTGCACTGTAGTCTTCTGTTTAAAACATTATGTTTCTGTTAAAGTGAAAATTTTGGGTATTACAATCCTCAGATTCTTTCTTTGCTTTAATTATAACAATAATCATATTTTCTAGCCTCTTTACATGAGACTTTGATGTCTCATTTAATCCTCAAAACAAACCTGTGAGGTATAAGTACTGTTAGAGGTTTATGTTTTACAGATGAGGAAACAGGAACAGGTGGACTAAATCATCCATGACCAGAGAGTACCTTTGAGTTGGATCTGGGTAGTCTGTTTCAAAGCTCAAGATCACAACCACTATATTATATCTTCTCCCAGAGCTAATATTTATTCGGGATGAGTTATGTGCTAGCCACAATACTAAAATTTTATGTGAAATATGTCCATCTTACTAACAGCCCTAAGAGATAGCTAGTTGTATTCTGTTTTAGGATAAGAAAACTGAGGCTTAGAGGTTCAGTGACCTTCCTGTGATCTCAAAACTAGTAAATGGGGAGCCAGGGAATTGAATCCTGGTATGTACAATGACATGGTCTATGTGGGGTTTTCAAAATAGCTTTATTGAGATACAATTCACATAACCTACAGTTCACCCATATAAAGTGTACAGTTCAGTGCCTTTGTAATATTACACATTACTAATATTTAAAACTGTAATAAAATGTATATAACCTGAAATTTACTATTTCATTGAAGTGTACAACAATTCAGCGGCATTATTAAATTCACAATTTTGTGCAATTGTCACCACTGCCTATTTCCAAAACTTCTTCATAACCCCAGAGAGTCTTTAATCATTAATAACTTACTATTCTTCCCTTCTCCCCCCAATAAACTCTGGTCACTTTCTGTCTCTGTGGATTTGTCTATTCTAGATAAATCATATGAATGTAATCATAAAATATTTGTCCTTTGTTGTCTGGTTTTGTACACTTAGCATCGTATTTTCAAAGTTCATGTGTATTGTAACATGTATCAGAACTCTATACCTTTTTATAATAGAATAATATTGCACTGGATATATACATTTTATTTAACCATTCGTTTTTACCTTTTGGCAATTGTGAATAATGCTTTTGTGAGCATTAGCATACAAATAGCTGTTTTGAATTCCTTTGATTATATACCTATAAGTGAAATTGCCGGTCATATTGTAATTCTTTGTGTAGCTTTTTGAGGAACCAACAAATTGTTTTACATAACAGCTATAGCATTTTACATTCCCAATTAGCAGTGTTTCAAGGGTTAAAAATTCTTCACATCCTAACACTGTCCATTTCTTATGATCCATGTCTTTGATTATAGTCATTCTAGTAGGTATGAAGGGGTTTGGGTTTGCATTTCCCTAATGCATATTATTATTATTTTTTAACTGAGGTCTAGTTGATACACGATGTTACTTTAGTTTCAGATACACAACATAGCAATAAACCAGTCTATATATACATCATGGTATGCTCACAAGTGTGGCTCTCATCTCTCACTATGCACTGTTATCATACCATTGACTGTATTCCCTATGCTGTACCTTTTATCCCCATGACTTATTCATTCCATAACTTTAAGCCTGTATCTCCAGTTTCTCCACTCCTTTTCACCTATTTTGCCCATCCGCCCACCCATCTCCCCTCTGGCAATCATCCCTTCTATTTATGGGCCTATCTTTGCTCTTTGTTTATTCATTTGTTTTGTTTTTTAGATCACATATAAGTGAAATCATGGTATTTGTTTCTGTCTAACTTGTTTCACTTAGCATAGGTCCATTATACTGTTGCAATTAGCAAGATTTCATCCTTTATAATGACTAATACTCCATTACCCACACACGGCCCACACCCTCTTTATCCATTCATCTATCAGTGGATACTTGGATTGTGTCTGTTTCTTGGCTATTGTAAATCATGCTGCAATAAACATGGGGGTGAATACATCTAATTATTTTTGTTTTCTTTGGAAAAATACCCAATAGTGGAATTATTAGATCCACCTCCATACTGTTTTCCACAGTGGCTGCACCAATTTACATTCCCACCAACACTGCATGAGGGGTTTTCTCCATACCTTCACCAACACTTGTTATTTCTTGTCTTCTTGATTCTAGCCATTTTTACAGTTATAAGGTGATATCTCATTGTGGTTTTGATATGCATTTCCCTGATGACTCTCCTGCATAGTCTTAATAGCAACTAATCTAAACATTTTGAATAGGGGAAGATGATAATGCAAGATAAATTAGAGAAAGAAAGAAATGATGCTAAGAATGCTGTTGAAGAATATGTATATGATTTTAGAGACAAGCTGGGCACAGTCTATGAAAAATTCATCACTCAAGAAGTAAGTCTAAATTTTATAATTTTTTATTAGAACTATTTGAGGGGCACCTGGGTGGTTCAGTCAGTTAAGCATCTGACCCTTGATTTTGGCTCAGGTCATGATCTCATGGGCTCCATGCTCAATAGGGAGTCTGCTTCTCTCTCTCTCCCTCTGCCCCTCCCTCCCCTCTCTCTCCCTCTGCCCCCTCCCAGTCCACTCTCTCTTGTTTGAAATATTGAAAATATTGGAAAAACATTGAATATTGAAAAAACGACTGAAAAAATCTTGTTTGACAATGTTAATACAAATTATGTAAATAAACATACCAAATGTGTTACTGTTGCCAATCTCCTTGAGCCATTTTAGGAATGGTTCTTAGTTATTTCTCTTAATTGTAGAACTATGGTGAAAAACATGTTTATGAATACAAAACCAGAAAATCTGAAATTTACTCTTTTATACTTGAAAAACATTCCTTTGATAACTTTTATTTCTAAGGAGAGCATTTTTCAGTCAGTGTCTCTTAAATGTATAATTAGGACTTGAGTAAACTGTCTGCAATATTGGAAGACACAGAAAATTGGCTTTATGAAGAAGGAGAGGACCAACCTAAACAAATTTATGTGGATAAGCTTCAGGAACTAAAGGTAAATTCTTTAAAGTGCATGTTAGTTTTGAATAAAACATTAAGTTTTCCTAAAAATTATGCTTTAAAAGCAGTCTATTTTTAATAAATATATTGCAAAATACTAAAGAAAGATATATGTAGAAAGAATTATTTTCTGATCTTAAAAGCATTTTTAGAGGTCAGTAATTCTACATGAGATTGAAATCAAATGTATACTCATATTTGTTAGGATTTTCAGATATGAATACGTAGCAGATGATTAGAGCGTTACTACTTTTACATTAGCCATGTATTTCTGAAATGTCATTAAGAAGTGATTTGTGAACCTGATCCCTTCTTATCCATTAGAGTATACACCCTTTCTCTGCTTCTCTCCCCCTTCACTGTTAAGATTTTGAAGAGTAATATACAGCCCTTTTGTATTTTCACATTGCAACTGTAATGGACACCTGACCAGTGAAGAAATTCAAAAATAGTTTTCCTGCTCTTAAATATCCTTCCACAAAGAAATAGATCTGGCCACCAAGTCTCCTTTTCTAGGTCAATGGTATGATTTTTAAAAAGGACCATTATTACTCTTTTCTTTCTGCTTGTCTACTTTGAAAAAAATACTTCTAAGTTCAGATTACAAGGATGATAGGAAATTTCTTTTCTTCTTAATGTAGATCATAGCAATACTTTAATGTTCACATGAATTACCAGGAGCTCTTGCTGAAATGCAGACTAGGATTCAATATATATATCTGAAGGTGGTAGGCCCATTAATCTGCATTTTTAACAAGCCTCCAAGAAATTCTGATGCTGCTGGTCATTGAGCCATTCTGACTAGCAAGGGAAAAACAGATGACATTGATAATGATTCCTAGACTATGGAAAAAGGCAGCTTTAGGACTTGGGGGAGGCAGGGAATGTAAGAAAAGTTACTTACAAGCAAAAGTGTTAATATCTTGCAAAGGTTAAAATTGCCTTTATGCCAGTAAATTACTTCCAAATGGAATAATTAGAAAGCAACTAGAAAACCTAAACTTATGATAACGAAACTAGGTTTTATCACATTTTATCTTGGAGGTGGTGTTATTCCCCATGTCCCTAAGAGAATGTATATATTTTGGGCATTAGGAGCAGCCAGGTAGCTGGGGTCAGTAGAAATAACTGAAAAGCCCAGCAGCTCTTCAGATTATTTCACCCCAAATATATAAGTAACCACATAAGTGAATGTTACAGAAGTTCCCACAGGCTTTTGTGTTGTGGTTGTTGTTGGCTGTTAAAAAATACAGTCCTTGGTCCTCTTTCAAAAACATTTACAAAAAGGAGTGCCTAGGTGGCTCGCTCAGTCAAGCATCTGCCTTTGGCTCAGGTCATAATCCCAAGGGTCTAGGGTCAAATATCGTATAGAGCTCCCTGCTTCTCCCTCTCCCGCTGCCTGCCATTCCGCCTGCTTTTGTGGTCTATCAAATAAATACAATCTTTAAAATACATATAATACAATAAAAATATGATGTAAATAAACTAAATGCAATTTGGTATCCTGGAACAGAAAATTATGAAGTCCACATGAGGTCTGGAGTTCAGTTAATAGTACTGTGTCAGTGTTGATTTCTTAGTTTTGACAAGTGTATGTAATAAGATGTTAACATTAGAGGATAGCAATGAGAGGGGTACTTGATGCTCTATTATTTCCTTTATAACTTATCTGAAAATCTAAAATTCTAAAAAGCTGATTTTTTTTTAATGTATAAAGAATATAAGAGAAAATAGGTATTCATTGTTCTAATGCATCCCCTCCTCAGAGTTACAGAAGCTGTATATCCAGAAATCCCAGTAATCATGTTGTTTCCAGAGTTATACACAGAAATATTTGAAACCAAGTTTCAAATACATGAATTCTGTACCAAATTGTCCTTATGGTCTTATTTAATACTTCTGTAAGTTTTTAACACCTAACTTTGAAGAAATTAAAAGTGTTGCCTTTGTGTTTGACAGGAATCAAGAAATAGTCTTAATAAATGAGAGATACAAATCATTAGTTAGGCATCTCAGGATTGCATAAGGAAATAACTACTGGAATTTACTTTCATGTAAGGAAACAGAGGAGAGGCCTATTTTTATCTGGCCAGCTTTCTTTCCTATTCATCATCATGTAAAGGTCCAATAAAAGTTGTCTTTTGTTAAAAATTGTTTTCTGTTAATCACTTTTTTCTTTTAAAAAAATTTCGTAACAGAAATACGGCCAGCCTATTCAGATGAGGTACACGGAACATGAAGAGAGACCAAAAGCTTTAAACGACTTGGGAAAAAAGATTCAGCTTGTTATGAAAGTGATAGAAGCATACAGAAACAAGGTACAGAAGACACAAGGCCCACTGCTGATGATGGCATGTGTATAGTTACATGGTAGTGCTGGGTCAATCTGCAAGTTCTCAGCTATAAAGCTATAGTAGTTGTGCCACCAAATTCCAGAAACCTCGTGTACCAAACTTAAAACTTTTTTTTATTGGAAGGGCGCCTGGGTGGTTCAATCATTTGAGTGTGACTCTTGATTTCGCCTCAGGTCATGGTCTTAGGGTCCTGGAATCGAGCCCTGTGCTGGACTCCATGCTGAACTTGGTGCCTGCTTGGGATCCTTTCTCCCCCTTTGGCCTCTGCCTTCCACTCTCCTCTGGCTTATGGGCACGTGCTCTTTCTCTCTCAAAAAAAACCTGTGTTTTTTTTTTTTTATTGGAAAATCATTGTTAAAGGGTACTTCCTTAAAATACACAGTTAATGTGAATTTAATATCTTAAAATTCCACGTGCTCTCTCTCAAAAAAACCTGTTTTTTTTTTATTGGAAAATGATTGTTAAAGGGTACTTCCTTAAAATACACAGTTATGTGAATTTAATATCTTAAAATTCCTTAAAATCACACTTTCATCCAGTGACTAAATCCATTTTTTTCTTAGGGATTTCATTATTGACACAGTGAAAAAAGTTTTCTTGGACTTTGTATTATCACAGGCCTCCTTTGAGACAGGACTCTGTTAGGCTTTATTTTGTTCTTTGGCCTCTTTTGCTTTTGGTTGCTCTTTGTTCTCCAGTCCAGTGGACATTTGTAATCTCCTGTACCCTATATTCTCTCATATATACAAACTAAAATCTATACCCTTAACTTTTCCACTGTTTTTAAGCCTCAAATATTTATATAAATGATCTCTCCTTTTGGACATAACAGTAAGATTTGACAAAATTAAGCTTATCATTTTTTCCCTCTAAACCTGAGAGTAGCAGACTTTTTCTTTAAATGAACAAATAGTAAATATTTTAGGCTTTACAGGCTCCGAGTCGGCCTGAGATTCTCTCTCTCCCCCTTCCCTTATAAATAAATAAAACCTTAAAAAAAAAAAAAGTAGCTAGTTGGATTTGGCCTGCAGGACAAGTTTGCTGACCCTTACGTTAAATATTCACTATAATTTCTCCAGTTTTTACCACTGGTGTTAAAATCAGTAAACAGGAGAGGCTAACACCAGATTCAGGCATGTTATCTTCATAATAACTTAAAAACTGTTTATAGGGCAGCCCGGGTGGCTCAGCAGTTAAGCATCTGCCTTTGGCCCGGGGCGTGATCCTGGAGTCCCGGGATCGAGTCCCACATCGGGCTCCCTGCATGGAGCCTGCTTCTCCCTCTGCCTGTGTCTCTGCCTCTCTCTCTCTCTCTCTCTCTCTGTGTGTCTCTCATGAATAAATAAATAAAATCTTTAAAAAAAATAAAAAATAAACTGTTTATAAAACAGTGAATATAAACACATTTCATGGATTATCTCACTTTATTCTCACAAGGAATATAAGAAAACTGCAGTGCTTAAGGTACTTGTCAAGGATTATACTGGTTGTAAATGATGGAATTCGGATTCCTGAACAGTGTGAAGTTAACATATAGACTCCTAACTGCTATACTACTTTTTGCTACACAATGTGGAAAGAGGTTACTTACTTTACAAATAGATTTTGAATTTTGTAAAGATCATAATCCAGCCAACTGAAAAGAATCCAGGTACTGACTGTGAATATGCCCGCTACTGTCAGTGTCCAAATTGTCCATACAGGTACAAAGAGAGAATATAAGGATAATGGAAAGGTAAGAAGGAAGCAGACAAATGAAAACAAGAATATTTGAAATCTGGCATTAGAGATCCACATACAATTACATGGCCCTGTTCCCCAGATTTTAGTAGTCTTCGAGTGTGCAGATTTTAGATACCCAAAGCAAGACAAGACTTCAATTATATTCAAAGATTTTGAGTTCTTCTTATGTGCCAGGCTGTCATCAGTTCAAGGTGCTCGAACTACAAGCATCAAAGAAGACATTGAACCCATTTCTAATATGCTGCAATAGGGAAAGGTAGGCAGTAAATAAATTAGTCAGATAGAAAAAAAAATAATAATAAAGTAGTCAGATAGAGATAAAGGGCTATTGAAAAAGTCACCAAATGTGGAGGAGATTTGTCAGAAGGGCAGACTAATAAGATGATATACTGTGAGGAAAGAATTAAGGAGGTGAGGGCTCAAGACAACCTAAGTATAAAAGAAAAGGGAAAGTGGTTACAAAACCTCTAGGGGAGGGGATCCCTGGGTGGCACAGTGGTTTGGCGCCTGCCTTTGGCCCAGGGCGCGATCCTGGAGACCCGGGATCGAATCCCACGTCGGGTTCCCGGTGCATGGAGCCTGCTTCTCCCTCTGCCTGTGTCTCTGCCTCTCTCCCTCTCTCTCTCTGTGACTATCATAAATAAAGAAAAAATTTAAAAAAAAAAAAAAAAAAAAAAAACCTCTAGGGGAGAATGTGTTGGAGGAACAGTAAGGAGGCCAGAGTAGCTTAAAACAATGGGAACGGGATTAGCAGTTGCCATATCGTAAAGGGCCTAGTGCCTACTAGGCTGTTGTAGAAGTTTGGCTTTGAGATATCCATTGGAGGTTTTTGACCATAGAACTGATATAATTTGGGGCAGCCTGGGTGGCTCAGTGGTTTAGCGCTGCCTTCAGCCCAGGGCCTGATCCTGGAGACCCGGTTTTGAGTCCCACGTTGGGTTCCCTGCACGGAGCCTGCTTCTCCCTCTGCCTGTGTCTCTGTCTCTCATGAATAAATAAATAAAATCTTAAAAAAAAAAAGAACTGATATAATTTGACTTTTTTAAAGGATACAGAAACACATTAATTGGGATATTAGAATAATAAATGATAGAAGCTTGAACCTTGGATATTGAAGGGGTCAGATATTTGCTCATATTTTAAAGGCAGACCTAGTAAGATCTGGTGACAGATTTTTATGTAAATGTGACCAAGGAGTCAAAAATGACTCTAGAGATATGGCCTGGGAGGATAAAATCAGCCATTTACTAAGATGGGGGGAACTGAGAAGAGTAGGTGGGGGTATAATCAGGACTTTGAAATGTAGGTGGTCATTTCAGTCTTTATAAATAGAAATTCAAATTGAAAGATGGATATAGAGTTGGGAGTTAAGGGAAGAGGTTCAGGCTACATTTTTTGAAAGCATGCATATAAAAGGATGAATGAGAAGGAATTTAAGATGTGATCCATGAAGTAGGAGGGGATTCAAGAAAATGTGGAGACCCAGAAACTGAGTTCAAGATCAAGTATGCATATATGTAATCCTACAAGCAGAAGGAAGCATATGGGATTAAGCTTTGCAGTTTTAAAACACCGCATTCTCCCGGTTCCTTGGCTTTGGAGTACTCTTTCATTCCATTTCCCTTTATTTTCCATGTCCAGTCTGTAATCCAGCAGGTGACCCATCAGGATATCCTCTTTCTGTAGGTGCATTGCCATATCATTCTGGTTGTGTGACTTCCATCCTAAACCATGACTCCTTAGATTGTTTCCTGTATGTTGTGGCTGCAGTTAGTTTTTCAGACAGAACCTTACTCTGTAATTCTCCTTAACTTACCATATTGTTCTGCTGTATATTGAGAATTTTCTGTCTAGCTTGCAGTATGCCTTCTTCCCTTATTTCTCTCTATTTTCTAACAAATTCAATTCCATGCAGCTTCTTTCTTGGCTAAGAACTGTTCTCCTGAATATTGTCCATTAGGCATTTCTTGGCAAACCTGACTTCTTCAGAAAACCTTTCTTTTTAAAAATCGAGAACTGATTTTTTTCTTTCTCCCAGTCTTCAATTCTATGCAATTTGTATGTGGCTTATTTCCGTGGGTACGTGTGAGGCATGCATTCAGTAAGAATCTAAATCTCTTAAAAGGAAATTATTAATTGATGCTTACTGAAATAAATCTGTTACTTAATAGGATGAAAGATATGATCATCTGGATCCTGCTGATGTGGAAAAAGTTGAAAAATACATTAGTGAAGCCATGAGTTGGCTGAACAGTAAGATGAATGCACAGAACAAACTAAGTCTCACTCAAGATCCTGTGGTGAAAGTTTCAGAAATAGTTGCAAAGTCAAAGGTAAGTAACTTATAAAATTCTGTTTAATGTGTTCAAGCATTAAATATTTTTAATGGGAGCCATACTTTGGGAAATATTCAACTTTCAAAAAAACTCAGAGAAACAAATTTAAGGCTAATTTTTAATTTTGCAAAAAAAAAAAAGATTCTAGGTGGGACATCCTGTTCCTTGATTTAGTCACATACACAAGGCTGGTTTTTTACATTTTAAGTGTAATATGGAATGAAATAAAGCAATATGACAATTTCTTACTGCTAAATATGTCATACTTCTAGACTAGATAAGACTTCTAAGTCTCCGTTGTAAAACTTTGCAGTGTAGATGTTTGACATTATTTGAAAACTGTAAAATTCTGTGGTAAAGTTATTTCTGAGATAAACTTCCCAGTCTAAAGATTATCATAGGAAAAAAACACCATGAAAAATATGGAGACGAACAATAATAAAGATCAGCATCTAAGTAGAAAAATGAATAAAGACATTGGATAAGCAATGGACAAAAGGTATACATGTCCTATAAATACATGAAAAGGTGTTCATCCTCCTCAGGTTCTTCTCACCCATTTTTTTTTTCATCTGATTCATGGTTATGTGTTTACATTGTCTTTGTCCTAAGTTGTCAAGGGTGGGAAGAAATGGATGCTCTCCCTGAGCAACTTAGTTGAATTTATTATATTTTGTGTCTGTATATGTATAGAAATTTAAAGAAAGTACACAGGGCAGCCCGGGTGGCTCAGCGGTTTAGCGCCGCCTTCAGCCCAGGGTATGACCCTGGAGACCCGGGATCGAGTCCCGCATCGGGCTCCCTGCATGGGGCCTGCTTCTCCCTCTGCCTGTGTCTCTGCCTCTCTCTCTCTCTTTCTCTCTCTCATGAATAAATAAAATCTTTTAAAAAAATAAATAAATAAAATAAATAAAGTACACATTAACCCAGAGATCACAATTCTAGGAATTCATCATAAATTGAACATTAGATAAGTATAGGCACATAAATACCCTTGCTTATTAATTAGCAAAAAATTGCAATAAACAAATAACCTATCAGTAAGAAACTAGATAAATTGAAGCATCCATACAACACTTTGCAACCATTACATAATTTTAGATACAGAGATCTATTTAGATAGATTTGTACAACATACTGAGTGAAAAAGGAAAGATTACAGAATCTAAATGTACAGCTCTCTCGCTGTATAAATAAATCTAGGAAGTATCTTCATAGATTCGTAGGTTTGCAGGTATGTGTCTGCATGGACATATATCTACAAGAATACTCACCAAAATGTTAATGTTAATCTAGAAGATGAAATTTCAGGTGCTTTTTTAAAAAATCTAGTTCGGTGTATTTTCAGGGTTTTGGGGTTGTTTTTTTTTTTAATCAAATAAAAGTATATTCCTTTCAAGAAGGTTTTGCAAAGAAGCTGTAATAGTTTGCTCCTAATCAAATGAGATATAGGGTGTGGTAAGAGCAGTTTGCCACTAAAACATCCCCCCAGGATGTTAACTCCTTATCTTTCCATCCCTATGCCAATCTCTTGACACTGGTCTTGACGGATTTTAATGGTCTTTTATTTCCTTGTTAAAAAGAAATAAGCCAAGATAGAAAAAAATACATTGTATTTACTTTAAATTATTAAATTACATTCACATTCATGAATTCACATTTTCCTTCAACGTAGTTCTACAATTCCACTTATTAAAGCTGTTTTCATGTAAATATCAATTTATAAAGTAGGTGTTTTTTGATGGCATAATTTAAAGGAATAAATTAAAACTTATTTCTGCCCAAGAAAACTGTCATTATAAGGAACCAGTTTTTAGGAAGATTAGATACAAAGTATTATTATTAAAGATTTAAGAGTTCCCTGTCAACACTAACATGCACTAACCCAGAAGTGATGCTTCATTGACGTATTTGAAGAAACTTGGTTATCTAACTGAGCTAACATAAGTTCAGGAATGTCACAGTAATGTGGAAATTTAGAAAGTTAATGGTAACCTGTTTTGTGGTATTTTTAATATAATCACTTTTCTTCATGTCTTTAGGACCTGGATAATTTTTGTAACCCCATCATTTACAAGCCCAAACCGAAAGTAGAGGTTGCTGAAGACAAAGCAAAAGCTAATAGTGAACACAATGGACCAATGGATGGACAGAGTGGGACTGAAACTAAACCAGATACAACAAAAGACAGCTCCCAGCATACTAAATCTTCTGGAGAGATGGAAGTGGACTAAGTCTTAATTTCACCTTCACATAATTCAAACAGTGCAAGCAACCACAAGGTCCATTCTTCCTTTTACATGTGGTACACACAACATATGTTCAGTTGTTCTTAACCACTTTTTGTCATTTGTTTTTTGCAGTAGTTTTGAAAAGTGTTTTATATTGAGTGCACCTCTGTTCATTTCCATTGCTGCTTATGTGAAGCTTTAGCTGAGTATAGATTTACAAGTCAGTTTTAGCTTTCCTAATACATGTTGTATCAAACATGCAAGACTGATATGTATTTGGCAACAATCTACCTTATTTAAAGCTTCTACTTGGATAAACCTCAACTCCTGTATTCAGGAGAGGATACTGTATTGCACTATTGTTGCAGAAGCATAGATTTAATTGCATCATCATTTTGAAAAACATTGAGATTGATGTGGTTTAAAGCCACTGAGGCACTGACTTTTTTCTAGTTATTGTAGTTATAATTTAAATATTAAAACAGATAATCTCATTGGTGTGCCATGAGAACTTCAAAGTGTTGTCATCACATAAATGAACTAAATCACATGTTAAAAAAGGGAAAACACAATTTTTATGTTACGGTGACACCAGCAGTTTGCATCTTTTATTAGTAATGTGGATTGATGTTTTCTCAGAGTAATTCAGTGTCATTTTCACTTGAAACTTCTGATCTACTTGTCCTGAAGACCAGCTGCTGCTAAAGTAATACTAGCCTAAAGATAAGAAGCATTTTTGATGAAAATACCTTCATGTTAAGGGGGAAATGCTGTTGACCTACTCCGACACGCATCTGTGATGTTGATAGCCTTGTTTCAATTTCAATAGTTGTTTTGGTTTTCTTAATTGATTTTGTTAATATCTTAACACAGGGTAGGGAGAAATGGCACAATGTGTATCGCATTATATACATTTATCACTGATTTACTTAATGTTAAGAAATAGGTAAACACTATTAAATACGCGGTAATACTTGAAAAGAAGTACTTATACCGTAAGTCTTAGGAAATAATGCTTGTAATAAACTTAACTATGTTACATATCAACAGGCAAAATATAGAATGTTACATAAGTGTAATATGATATGATGTGATTAAATTATAGTTCCTGCTGTTACATCACCTGTTCAGATCTTGGCTCCAGTTTTGGTGCTTCTTATATATATTTTATGGGACAAGGGACTGTGAAATTAAGATATTTTAAGGACTTAGTCTGTGCTTCATCACCAGATTTGTTCACATTGTTCAGTTCAGAGGCTTGGAACTATTTAAGTAAGGGAGCAGACTGAAATGACTTTCCAAACCTACAAGAAGCATAGATAATGCCATGGGCACTTGTGTTCCATGCCAATCAACTAGATTAAACCTAAGTTAAAATTTTGAAAGGCTCACTTTTCCCCAAAGCTAAACCTTTATATTAAGAACAATTACTATTGACTTTTCTTAAGTAGTAAAAATTGAGAGTTGAGTATCTTTAGGGATAGTCATTATATCTCACAAATAGTTCTCTTAAGAGAGATTTTGTTTCTACAATGTAGTCTGCACTGAAAGGGGAGAGTATGGAGCGGTGCATTTGCAGGGATTTTTATTCATCCCTTTTGAGGGAGATGTCCATTTTTTGGATTAAAAAATCCTATAGACCCAATATATTTTTAATGTCTTCTAGTCTTTAAATTTAACCTTGTCTGAATACTCTAAAAGTGAACTAATCATATCCATTAGTAATGAAGTACTTTTTGTTTTCTTTGAAGCATCAGTTACTTTCCTTCAAAAGTTGAACAAAAAGGTTCATTTCAGGAAGTGCATCAAAGTTAGGAATATTTCAATACTACACATTGGGAGTTTATAGCTTTTTTTGAGTTAACAAGAAAATTACCCACTTCGTTAGGAGCTATATAGTTCCAAAATTTATTGTGAACAAATGAGGAAATAACCCTTTCTGCATCTGAATTGTCTAATTATGCCTGACATATTCTGTTCCTTCTCTTTAGTTTATATAGTTCTGTGTTTTAGTCAGATATATAACATTCCAGTTTTTGCAGTTATAGAACATTTTACTTAAGTACATCCAAAGATAGTTTGTATACTTTCCCTACTCATTCAGCTAAAATGATATTTTCAAAAGCCCTTTAACCTTATGATGTGGTTATTTATTGAATATGTTAATAAAGGAAAATTCATTCTCCTTAATACAGTTTTGGGTAGAAGATATGGTTCAGTTTAATTTTGATCTGCACTGAAATATATGCAAGACTAGATGAGAAAACTTTTCTTCAAAATAAAAAGCCCACTATTTTAGAAGTTATTTTAAAAGACAGAAAATTAGAATGTTTTCTTAAGATCAAATATGAACCGAATATGTAAAAAATATCTAAGATGATTACTACACTTTGGAAAAATAGAAATTACTTGATTTCAGAATCCAACTCCTGATACCCCATACTGTGATTATAAAAAAAAAAAAAGATTGCTAAATAAGTTTGTGATGTTTCAGGTCCTTAGCAATATACAGAATTCTTACGTTTTAAAACAATTAGAAACAGCACACCAAAGAATTGGGCTTTTGGAATAAACAGATAATCTTAGTTTAAGAGTATAATTTAATTGGACTTTCATTAAGAAGCAATAAAGATTTCTTAGAGTTTCTTGGCCAATTTTTAGTGCATTTAGGATTATTTCCTAGATAGAAGCCCATATTAAAATGAATTTTGGGGCTCAATTGTCAATATAATGATAAGTGTTAAAGCATTTTATCCAAGTTAGCACATCTTGAACTGTTTTGAAAGATTATCAAGATTTAAAAGACAATGAGCATTCAAATATAGTAATCCAGTAACCTGACTTCAGTTTGACCCAAAATAAATAGAACCATTCCTTCATTTTCATAAATTTTAGTTATAATGATAAACCTATAAACCTTCCCATCAGGATTTTGTTTTGTTTTTAATAGCTGATATTTAGTAGTTCACAACAACTAAAACCTTGGCATTGATCTTACATACCATTTAAGGGACTATTAAATGACATGAGAAATAGAACTTCATCTCTCTCACCTTCTAGAAATTTACAACCAAAAACTTCAAGTCTAAGGTACATATTATTTTGCGGTTAAACTCTGGAAGTTTTAAGTGGAATTTGGCTTTGTGATATTTGATCCTATAAAATTTAATGACAGGCATAATTTAATTGTATGAATACTTAAAATCTGATGGCATTGATAAGTTAGCCACTGATAACTTTTCAAATGACAGAAGTAGTGAGGATGCTTATAAAGTGTGCCTCTAATATTTTATTATCCTCTTACTCTACAGTGTTTTATAACTATCATTTAGCAAACTCTAATCTTAAAGCAGTCAATTTCAGAAGACTTTTCGATCAAAAAAGAAAAAGGTTTAAAATTACCTTTTGTTTTTTTGTCAAGGTCTTATTTAATCCAAGGTCTTATTTTAAAAGTTCCCAGGAAGCATATAATTCTTTATCTTTTGATACAAAAGTGACAAATGTAATGCAAATCAAAAAGACCAAAACTCTTAACCAAAACAAAAGACTTCAGCTATTTTGCTTTCACATCTCTAAAATGTACTAAAATCAGTGTTCTTCTATATACTCCGGTTTCCTAAGAAAACAGCTTTGGGTTTATAAAACAACCAGATGTTTAAACTTTTTTTTTTTTTTTTTTTTACTAAATTCAAGGGTATTTGTTTTACCCAAAGGGCACCTGGAATTCTTAGAATGTTAAACTGGAACTGTTTAGGAGAAGAAAACTTAAATGTCTATGGCAGCAGTCAGGTTACCTAATAGGTGGTAACGGTTCTTTCGTCTTCCAGATCCCCAAGGATACTTCTAGCATATTATTAGAAGTACTAAAAGAAAAAGCACATCTGTTAAAATATGTTGTTATAAGTGACTGGGAACATCCAAGTCAAAGAAAAAAAACTAATAATTGAATCATGAACACTTGACTCAGCCTGTCAAGCAGGTCAAAGTCCATAACCATAACAAAAATTAACAGTATAATCTTTGTTTTACTGTCATGTTCTAAGTCACAGGGTGATTATTAAGCATATTGATACCTAAAAATAACCCATCCTGTACAAAGATAAGTGAAATTCAGTATGTCTTTCTTTTATGTGTATAAACTGTAGATAGAAATGATCTTATTCTTTCTGGTTAATCTTGTTTTATTTGTCCTCTCATCCAGTTCTAGGCTCTCCTATTTTTCTCAAGCATATTTTGCCCTTTTATTTTAGATTATTCTTTAGGGCTTTTATTTCGTGGATTTTTAAAAATAGTTTCACTGCTATCCTACCACTTTGATAGCTAATTTTATTACCTTTGTCCCCCTGAAGAATGTTTTGACTCTTAAATTCATACTTGAAAAGTCGTGTTTTAAGTTTCCATACATAATATCTCTAAAATTTAAAGATTTTTCATGTTTTGGCCTTAGAATACTTTCAAGTAGAATACTTTTAAGTAGTTCCGGACCAAAAGAGGTCAGTTTTGTGAATTATCATGTATTAAGAAATCCAACATTCCTTACTTTTAAAACAAATATCAATGTGACAAAATAACAAGGGTCCAAAATTCAAAATAGTTAAAGGTTAGCCACCTTCCATTCACTGTTGCTTTCTGATTTACATACATGTGCTGTGCATCTTCTTGTTTAGAATTTCCTAAATTTTTGCTTCCAAGACCTTGAGTTAAAAATCCCCTTGAAATCATATGGACCCATCCAGAATAAGATGTTAAAATGTAATTAGAAATAGGGAAATCAAGGTAATGCTATAAAGTGTTGTATTTTTGTCCCTGAAATAAAATTTTATGGCTTAGTGTCTTAGGGAACTCACGTTAAAAGTGGTTACCTTTTATACTTGGTAGGATGAAGCCATTGTTTAATATTACAGTATATAGATGCAGGTTTTTAATGAAATTATCAAATTGTTTTAGTTCTAACAGTATGGCATCCAAGTCATTTTTCTTTTCTTCATTATTAAAATAATTTATGTACATGGTGACTCTGACTCTAGTCATTAGTGTAAAACAACATCTGGCAGTTTAGTTCCTACTTTAATTTCCCAGTTTGTTTTCAATACAAAGAGTAACCAGTGCAATGCATAAAATCATAACCAAGTGTGATGTGTATAAAAATAATCAACTGATTTTCGCATGTAATAGACCCTCAGCTTCAATAAGTCAACATGAGAATGGTTTGTGATGTTACATTGGTAACGCTCTAGGAATAATATAGATTCGGCATACAATATTGGTTCACAAACATCCTTAAAAATGTTTACAGATGGCAGGATCAAAGTATATAAAACACTTTATGTAAATTTACATCTTCATACTAGTCAAGAAATAGCAATTGATAATAAATGCAATTACTTTTTGGTTGACAGTGCACATTGTCAAGTCATGTAATTAGAATAAATGTATATCTATTTACTCCGTGAACCATGCGTTTTGCACACCTGAGGTTTGATTTTCACATATTGAATTTTATTGACCTGATGGTAGTTTGTAGACAAGTCATCAGAGACATTTATAAAAATTTGCTTATTGACGAGGGTCTTTAAATGGGCAAATTTTTAAACCTTCAGATGCTATTGATTCTGAAAACTAAAATAGTTCGGATGTGTTGTGTCAGAATAATTTAGCATTATGTACTGGAAGAGAAAATGGGGGAATAAATGAATTTGAATGAATTTCAATTCATTTGAATAAATGACATTTCAGTAGGCATAGAGGAAGAACTCTGTGCTCCAGTGAGTCTTATAATAGCTCCTGTTTGAAAATCCCTGTTCCTGACAAAAATGTATCAAGTAGTTTAGGTTGTTGGGATAAAAAAAATGATTGAGGTCCTGTGGTCTAGATAGAGCATCTGGTGCCTAATCTTCTAGGGATAGAAAAAACAAAAGAAGGCTAATGTTAATGTATCCTCTGTCTAGAAAAATGCTTATACCCCCATGTGCTTTAGACTGTCCAAGGAAATGCAAATAAATACTTGATAAGTCTTAGAAGGCTTAACAATTGGCATTTCAGTCCTATTCTTATCCTGAATTTGGGAGAACTGGATAAGATTTAGGTTTGTTTTGTTGCAAAACCTAAGTCAGTAGTAAACAGGAAAGACACTGCCTTCCAGAGGTGAAGGAGGAATGTCTGTTGATTATAAGTACCTCCCAATACTTAATCCTTAAAAATTCTCCCTTTCTAAGTGTAAGGAAGAAAAGGTTGAAGACGGTTTACATCCTGCAAATGCCAAGAAGGATGTAAACCTGCAAATGCCAAGAAGGCACTTTGAACTAGTGTCCAGCAGCAGCATTGCCAAATGATTATTTTGGTTTCCTATTTTAAGTTCACTGTGGTAGTAAAAAGCAATGTAAGTAAACCTGAAAGGATTTGTGTACTGTTTTAAGGCTAGCAAGGGTTAGGTTGAATTAAAAGTAAATTAGGGGCACCTGGGTGGCTCAGCGGTTGGGTGTCTGTCTGCCTTTGGCTTGGGTCATGGTCCCGGGTCTCAGGATCGAGTCTCGCATCAGGCTGCCTGCGAGGAGCCTGCTTCTTCTCCCTCTACCTGTCTCTGTCTCTCTCGTGAATTAAAAAAAAAAAAGTAGCAAGAGGCAAACAATTTGTAGTTAAGAAAATGAACCCTGTTGAAGGCAAACAAGCAAAAAACACATCACACAAACCATAGAAATCTGAATGTCAGTAGGCGCAGTAAACGTAAATACCATAAACTTGCCAGTTTAAAAAAACTGTGGTTTTTACAAAGATAATTCTTAAACACAATGACGTGATAGTTTAAATTGATGGAATGAAAAAATGCCAAATGAAATTGTGAAACTATTAAGCAGATAAAATTGACTTTAAGGTGAAAAAAAGGTCTTGAGATAAAAAGTGAGCTTTTAACAATGATAAATAGAGCAATTCACCAGGAATTAAAAACTGAAACAACAGGCTTTGAAATCTACAAAGCAATTAACACTTACAAAGAGAAATTTAGGCCCAAAATATCAGTGATAACTGATAGGTAATAAGTATATAAAAGAATAGAATTTTAAAAACTAGATTTAATACTTACATAAACTGTCACTCAACTGTTACGTAAAACTTTACACATGGCATATTTATAAAAATATCAGTAAACCATAAAGCAAATCTCAGTGAATGACCAAAGACCGTCATACAGAGTTTCAGACAACAGAACAATTAAGACTAGAAGTAGGGCAGCCCCTGGAGTTCAGCGGTTTAGCTCCGCCTTCGGCCCAGGGCGTGATCCTGCAGATCAAGTCCCACGTCCAGCTTCCTACGTGGAGCCTGCTTCTCCCTCTGCCTGTGTCTCTGCCTCTCTCTCTCCCTGTGTGTCTCATGAATAAATAATAAAATCTTAAAAAAAAAAAAACAAAACAAAACAAAACTAGAAAGAATCTATGAAGACAGCCTGAAAGAAATTCTTATGCCCATATGCTTGAATTGAAAATACTAACTTCAGAAAACAAGGCATATTAAAAATTAGGGCAGCCCCGGTGGTCCAGTGGTTTAGTGCCACCTTCGGCCTGGGGAGTGATCCTGGAGGCCCAGGATCGAGCCCCACGTCAGGCTCCCTGCATGGAGCCTGCTTCTCTCCCTGTGTGCCTCTCTCTCTCTCTCATGAATAAATTTTTTAAAAAATTGAATACTTCTAATGAAATGACATATAACCTTTTTAATATATTTTTAAGATATTTTTTATCTTAAATTGCAAATGCACCTCAAATCTCAAAGATCTCTTGGATTTTTCTCACTGCAATACAGAGGAATACACATAGGTGTCCAGCATTATTTAAATAAGTGGAAGCTGCATATAAGACTTGGTAATGTGCAACTGGAGTACTATTTTACTTGGGGGCACCCAGGTGGCTCAGTCAGTTGAGTGTCCTACTCTTGGTTTCAGCTCAGGTCATGATCTCAGGGTTATGAGGTTGAGCCCTATGATGGGGAGCCTGCTTGGGATTTTCTCTCTCCCTCTCCCTCTGCCCCTTCCTCCTCCCTCTCTCTTTCAAATAGTCTTTAAAAAAAAAAAAAAGTTTCTATGCAAAATAAACCCTAAGGAAATCAGAATGAAAGAAAAAGAGAAACTAAGGAAATGGAATAAAGGATCAACAAAATCAAAACCTCTATCTGAAAATAATAATTATTTTAAAGCCTCCAGCAAAATTTATCAAGGGAGAAAAAAAAAACCATTAAATCAGTTTTGAGTTAGAAATTTACCCATAAAAGTCCAGAATATTTCACAAATATCCTAGAAATGAGAGCTTTTAAACTTAAGAAAACTTCCTAATTCCATTTATAAAGCCAGTCTCACAGTGTGCTTTTGATGTACCACACCACCAGAAAAGGATGGTATGAAGAATAAAATCACTTTCCTAAATCCACTCTTGCATCCATTACAAATTTTCTAAATACTAGCAAATTTATAAACATTAAAAATATACTATCAGATTAGTTCTATTCCAAGGATGCAAGTGTTTTTTTGTTAGGAAATCTCTTATCATTCTCCACTTCGACTAATTAAATATTTTAACAGATGCTGAGAGTACACTTCATTGCTCATTTATGATTAAAAAAAAAAAGTCCAAGCCACCACCATTGTCCTTCATCTACATTATTACAGTAGTGTACTAATGGGTCTTCCTGACATTCCCAACACAAATTTAGCCTTTTTAAAACGTGTAAATCAGACCATGGATCACTCTTTGATTAGAACACTCTATAGATCTCGACAGCATTCAGTAAATCCCAAAGTCCTTACCATATCCTGCAAAGCCCAACATGAGCTGGACCATTAACTCTTATACTTCATGTTTTACTGCTTTCCTCCTTGATCACAGAGCTCCAAAACAACGATCATCTTCTAAGAGCCCTGTAAAATTGTTGAAAGATAAAGAGAAAAAAGCTGCCAGAGAATAAAGACCATTCCCCCTCTAAGGAGCAACAAGACTAGTTGATGACTGACTTTCCAACAGAAATTAGAGAATCTAGAAGACAAAGGAATGAAATTTTCATTATTGACATGGTAAAGTGAAACAAAAATCTAACCTAGGATTCTAGTCCCAGTGAAAATACTCTTCAAAATGAAGAGAAAATATTCTTTCATACAAAAACCAGTTTGCTCTTAGCAAATCTACACCAAAAGCAATACTAACGGAATTCTTCAGACAGAAAAAAAAATGCACAGGAAAAAAAAATTGGAAACAAATGCATGGGTAACTCTAAATATTAAATGTATTAAAAAATACTGTTTTGTGGTGCCTGGCTGGTTTGCGACTCCTGATCTCAGTGTCATGCATTCAACCCCATGCTGGGCACAGAGGTTACATTAAAAAAAAAAAATACTGTCTTGATCACAATAGAAGAGTGATATATATGACAAGAAATTGGTGCTCTAAAATACCAGAACCAAAACCAGCCTCTGAGTTGTGCAAATGTTGTCTCAGATGTTCTTCTTCCTTAGCAACACAAATGAAGTGCAACTGAAATAATTTATAAGACAGCTGTTATGTGAACTTACATACAGACACACATGTGTATATATATCTGCTTTAATTCAATACCATTTCTAAATGGTGTGATGCTATCTCCTGTCAGGACATTTTTAAAAATCAGGTTTCTAAATTTCTAATACTTTTATTTATCTTTCCTTGGTGCAAAGTGGTTTTAACATCTTTTTAATTTGTTGTGGCACATACGTCCTCCTTTATGTCTGTTACTACTTTTAACATTAAGTGCCACAACATGTGGTTCCAGGCCAAAACCTTGTAAAGTGATCCTTCAGGTTCAATGACAGGCAATTACACAAGCTTTACCAAGCTGGCCTCATAGGGAAAAACTGCCCTCCTCACAACAAACTTGGTGCACGGTCAGTGTGTTGCAGTCTCTCGGAGTTGCAGTCAAGGACTCTGAGCCTCCTTCTAGCCCTGAGCCAACGTTGCTGATACACACTCGGCATTCCCAGCCCAGCTGCCCCCCAGAGGCCTCTGTACAGTGGAGCCTCTACCAAGACTTCCTTATCAGGGGATTTGACTAAGACTGACTCAGTACTTTTGTACTCTATTTTGTACTCTATTCTCCCTTTTCCTTCTCCCAAATCCCAAGTTCAAAAATGATAGGAGTGTGTTGTCCAGCTCTTCAGCAGGGAGGCAATTTTCCACTGCCCGCACTCTCCTCTGACCCATGCCTGGTGCCATTCCATGATAAAAAAAAAAAAATGCAACACTGAAGAGGATTTATTTGCTTCTTACCTGCAATAGCACAGGAATTGAATAAAGTCTTCATGATTACTTTAGCTCACTGTCCTATTCATCCACATTGACACTGGACAGTTTGACACATAATTCAATTTCCTTTTCCAAAAAATTTTCACCAGCCTATTGTTTTAATCTTTATTTTGCTTCTTTGTATCAATTATTTACTTACATTGCAGTTAGTTAACATAGTTAACATAAAGTAACATAGTTAACGTAGAGTAACTGGTTTCAAGAGTAGAATTCAGTGGTTCATCACTTAGCTATTTCACTCATTGCACATCACAGTAAGTGCCCCCCTTATTACCCATTTAGCCCATCCCCCTGCCCATCTCCCCTCCAGCAACCCTATTTGTTCTCTATAGTTAAGTGTTTCTTCTGTTTGCTTCTCCTTTTTTCCCTCTTCTATATTCATCTGTTTTGTTTCTTAAATTCGACATATGAGTGAAATGACAGTATTTGTCTTTGGCTTATTTCACATAGCATAATACACTCTAGCTCCATCCACATCATTGCAAATGATATTTTTATCCTATGGCTGAGTAATATTCCATATATATATAGAAAATATACATATATATTTCTTCCTGTTTCACTTTTGAGGTATATATACACACCTCTTTTTTATCCATCAGTCAATATATGGGCTTTTCCATAATTTGGCCCTTGTTGACACTGCTGCTGTAAACATCAGGGTGTATGTATCCCTTTGAATCAGTATAATTGTATTCTTTGGGTAAATACCTACTAGTGCAATGGCTGGACCATTGGGTAGTTCTATTTTTGAGGAACCTCCATACTGTTTTCCAGAGTGCCTGCACCAGTTTGCATTCTCACCAACAGTGCAAAAGGTTCCCCTTTTGTAGCATCCTTGCCAACATCTATTTCCTGTGTTGTTAATTTTAGCCATTCTGACAGGTGTGAAGTGGTATCACATTGTGGTTTTGATTTGTATTCCCCTGATGATGGTGAGGTTGAGCATCTTTCCATGCGTCTTAGCCATCTGTAGGTCTTCTTTAGAAAAATGTCTCCTCACACCTTCTACCCATTTCTTGACTGTTTTATGGGTGTTGGGTTTGGTAAGTTCTTTGTGTATAACGGATACTAACCCTCTATCAGATATATAATTTGCAAATGTCTTTGCCCATTCAATGGGTTGCCTTTTAGTTTTGTTGATTATTTCACTGTGTGGAAGCTTTTTATCTTGATGAGGTTCCAATAGTTCATTTTTGTTTTTGCTTCCCTTGCCTCTGGTGACATGTCTAGTAAGTTGCTACAGCCAAGGTTAAAGAGGTTGCTGCTTGTGTTCTCCTCTATGGTTTTGTTTTGTTTTTTTTTTAATTTTTTTTAAATTTATTTATGATAGTCACAGAGAGAGAGAGAAGCAGAGACATAGGCAGAGGGAGAAGCAGGCTCCATGCACCAGGAGCCCGATGTGGGACTCGATCCCGGGTCTCCAGGATCGCGCCCTGGGCCAAAGGCAGGTGCCAAACCACTGCGCCACCCAGGGATCCCTCCTCTATGGTTTTGACGGATTCCTATCTCACATTTAGGTCTTTCATCCATTTTGAATTTATTTCTGCGTATGGTGTAAGAAAGCGGTCCAGTTCATTCTTGTTATTGCTGTCCAGTTTTCCCAACACCATCTGTTGAAGAGACTATCTTTTTTCCATTGGATATCTTCCTTTGTTGAAGATTAGTTGACTATATAATTTTGGGTCCACTTCTGGGTTTTCCATTATGCTCCCCTGATCTATGTGTCTGTTTTTGCACTAGTACCATACTGTCTTGATCACTACAGCTTTGTAATATAGCTTGAAGATCAGAATTGTGATGTTTCCAGCTTTGCTTTGCTTTTTCCAGGGTGCTTTAGCTAAGCACAGTCTTTTGTGGTAAAGTACAAATTTTAGGATTGTTTGTTCTAGCTCTATGAAAAATGCTGGTGGGGATCCCTGGGTAGCGCAGTGGTTTAGCGCCTGCCTTTGGCCCAGGGTGTGATCCTGGAGAACTGGGATCGAATCCCACATCGGGCTCCTGGTGCATGGAGCCTGCTTCTCCCTCTGCCTGTGTCTCTGACTCTTTCTCTCTCTGTGTGTTACTATCATAAACAAATAAAATTTTTTTAAAATGCTGGTGGCATTTTGATAGGGATTGCATTAAATGTGTAGATTGTTTTGGATAGTTTAACAGTATTTGTTCTTCCAATCCATGAGCATGGAATGTTTTTCCATTTCTTTTTGTCCTCTTTCTTTCTTAAGTGTCCTATAGTTTTCAGAGTACAGATCTTTTACCTCCTTGGTTAGGCTTATTCCTAGGTATCTTATGGTTTCTGGTGCAATTATTGATTCTTAGATTTTTCTTTTTGATGCTTCATTATTGGTGTACAGAAATGCAACAGAGTTCTATGTTCATTTTGTATCCTGTGATTTTACTGAATTTATGTATCACTTCTAGCAATTTTTTGGTGGATTCTTTGGGTTTTCTACAGAGTATCATGTCGTCTGGGAAAAATGAAAGTTTGACTTCTCCCTTGTTGATATGAACACCTTTGTTTTGTCTGATTGCTGAGGCTAGGACTTCCTGTACTATGTTAAATAACAATGGTGAGAGTAGATCTCCCTGTCTTATTCCTGGCCATTAAAGAAAAACTGGTTTTCCCCCTTGAGGATAATATTAACTGTGGGTCTTTCATATAGGGCATTTATGAGGCTGAGGTATGTTCCCTTTATCCCTACTTTGTAGAGGGTTTTTATCAAGAATGGATGCTAGGGGATCCCTGGGTGGCTCAGCAGTTTGGTGCCTGCCTTTGGCCCAGGGCGTGATCCTGGAGTCCCGGGATTGAGTCCTGCATCAGGCTCCCTGCATGGAGCCTGCTTCTCCTTCTGCCTGTGTCTCTGCCTCTCTCTCTCTCTCTCTCTCTCATGAATAAATAAAATCTTAAAAAAAAAAAAAAAGAATGGATGCCATACTAAGTCAAATCCTTTTTTTCTGCATCCATTAAGAGGATCATATGGCTCATTTTTTTTATTAACATGGTGTATGACGTTGATTGATTTGTGAATATTGAGCTATGCTTGCAGCCCAGAAATAAATCCCACGTGATTGTGGTGAATGATTCTTTTAATGTACTGTGGGATTCTATTTGTTAGTATCTTGTTAAGTTTTTTGCATCCATGTTCATCAGTGATATTGGCCTGTAATTCCCTTTTTTAGTGGGGTCTTTGGTTTTGGAATCAAGGTAATGCTGGCCGCTAAGAATGAGTTTGGGAGTTTTCCTTCCATTCTATTTTTTGGAACAGTTCTAAAAGAGTACGTATCAATTCTTTAAATGTTTGGTAGAATTCTTCTGGGAAGCTATCTGGCCCTGGACTTTTGTTTGTTGGGAGATTTTTGATTACTGATTCAGTTTCTTTGCTGGTTCTGGGTCTAATCAAATTTTCTATTTCTTCCTGTTTCAGTTTTGACAGTTTATATTTATTAAAGAATTTGTCCATCTCTTCCAGGCTACCCAATTTTTTGGCATATAATTGCTCATTCTCTTATAATAGATTGTATTTCTGTGGTGTTGGTTGTGATCTCTCCCCTTTCATTCGTGATTTTATCTGGGTCCTTTTTTCGTTAAGTCTGGCTAGAGGTTTAATGGTTTTATTAATTCTTTCAAAGAACCAGCTCCTAGTTTCATTGAATGTTCTACTGTTTTTTCTCTGTATCACTTATTTTGGCTCTAATCTGTATTATTTCTTTGCTACTGGCTTTAGGCGTTATTTATTATTCCTTTTCTAGCTCCTTTAGGCATAAGGTTAGGTTGTGTATTTGAGACTTCTTTCTTCTTGATGTAGGCCTGTATTGCTATATACTTCCTTATGACTGTTTTTGCTGCATCCCCAAGGTTTTGGACTGTTGGGTTTTCATTTTCATATGCTTCTATGTACTTTTTAAAATTCCTTAATTTGGGGGGATGCCTGGGTGGCTCAGTGGTTGAGCGCCTGCCTTTGGCCCAGGGCACAATCCTGGAGTCCTGGATTGAGTCCCGCGTTGGGCTCCCAGCATGGAGCCTGCTTCTCCCTCGTCCTGTGTCTCTGCCTCTCTCTCTCTCTCATAAATAAAGAAATAAATAAATAATAAATAAATAAATAAATCTTAAAAATAAAATAAAATTATTTAAAATAAATTCCTTAATCTTTGGTTAACCCATTTATTCTCTTTAAGATTTTATTTGAAAGAGACAGAGGGACCACACGTGTACACAAGTGGGAGGGAGTGGCAAAAAGAGAGGGCGAAGCAGACTCCCCTACTGAGCAGGGAGCCTGACTTAGCACTAGATTCTCCAACCCATTCGTTCTTTTTTTCTTTTTAAAGATTTTATTATTCATGAGAGAGAGAGAGAGGCACAAGCGGACTCCATGCAGGAAGCCTGATGTGGGACTCGATCCCGGGACTCCAGGATCACGCCCTGGGCCGAAAGCAGGTGCTCAACCGCTGAGCCACCCAGGCATCCCCCATTCATTCTTGAGTAGGATATTCTTTAACCTCCATGTATTTGTGGTCTTTCTAAATTTTTCTTGCTATTGACTCCAAGTTTTATAGCATTGTGGTCAGAAAATATGCATGGTATAATCTCTATCTTTTTTGTATTTGTTGAGGCCTGATTTGTGACCTAGTATGTGATTTATTCCAGAGAATGTTCCATATGCACTCAAAAAGAATGTGTATTCCGCTGCTTTAGGATGAGATGTTCTTAATATATCTGTAAGTCCATCTGGTCCAGTGTGTCATTCGAAGTTATTTTTTCCTTGTTGATTTTTCTGATTAGATAATATGTCCATTGTTGTAAGTAGAATGTTAAAGTTGCCTATTATTGTGTTATTATCAATAAGTTCCTTTATGTTTGTTATTGATTTATATATTTGGGTGCTCCCAAGTTGGAGGCATATTTACCAATAGTTAGATCTTCTTATTGGATACACCCCTTTTTAAAAAATATATTTTATTTATTCATGAGAGACACAGAGAGAGAGAGAGAGAGAGGCAGACACTGGCAGAGGGAAAAGCAGGCTCCACGCAAGGAGCCCAATGTGGGACTCGATCCCAGGACTTCAGGATCACGTCCCGGGCTGAAGGCAGGCACTAAACCGCTGAGCCACCCAGGGATCTCCTGGATACACCCCTTCATTATGATATAATGCTCTTCTTCATCTCTTGTTATAGTCTTTGGTTTAAAATCTAGTTTTTGTTACAAGTATGGGTACACCAGCTTTCTTTTGACATCTATTAGCATAAATGGTTCTCTATTCCCCCACTTTCAGTCCGTAGGTATCTTTTGGTTTAGTAGGAGTCTCTTATAGGCAGCATACAGATGGGTTTTGGTTTTATATCCATTCTGATACCCTATGTATTTTGATTGGAGCATTTACTCCATTTACATTCAGAGTGATTATTGATAGATACGAATTTAGTGCCCTTGTGTTGTTACCTGTTAAGTTGGTGTTTCTGGAGATTTTCTTTCTAGTTTTTGTTACTTTTGGTCTTTGTTTCCCATTCAGAATCCCCTTTAATATTTCTTGCAGGGCTGGTTTAGTGGTCACAAACCCCTTTAGTTTTTGTTTTCCTGAGAAACTCTGTATCTCTCCTTCTATTTTGAATGACAGCCTTGCTGGATAAAGTATTCTTGGCTACATGTTTTTTCCATTCAACACATTGAATATATCACAACATTTTTATCTGGCCTGCCAGATTTCTGTGGACAGGTCTGCTGCTAACTTTATTTGTCTTCCCTTGTAAGTTAGGGATTTCTTTTCCCTTGCTGCTCTCAGGACTTTTTTCCTTATCACTGTATTTTGCAAATTTTACCACAATATGACTTGGTGTTGGCCTACTTTTGTTGATTCTGATGGGAGTTCCCTGTGCCTCCTGGATTTGGCTGTCTGTCTCCTTCCCCAGATTAGGGAATTTTTGGCTATAATTTGCTCAAATAAACCTTCTGCCCCCCTTTCCCTCTCTTCTTCTGGGATTCCTATGATATGAATGTTATTATGCTTTATGGAATCACTGAGTTTCCTTAGTCTACATTCATGATCCAATATTTTTCTTTCCTCCTTTCAGCTTCATTATTTTTCCAAAATTTTATCTTCTTTATCACATTTTCATTCCTCTGTTTTTTCCATCCTTGTGGTCATTACCTCCAGATGGTTTCACATCCCAATTATAGCACTTTTTTATTTCAGTCTGACTAGTTTTTAGGCCTTTTACTCTGTGGTAAAAGACTCTCTGGTGTATTCTATGCCTTTCTCAAATCCACGATGTTTTAAATTCTAGTTCTGTTTTGACTAGATCCCTTTCTTTTGGGAGTGGCTTCCACTATCTTGGCATTTTGTCCAGGTCTCTGTCTTCTGTGTGTTAGGAAAGCCTGTTATGTTTTCTGCTCCTTCTTAATGACTGTATTAAGAACAGGTCATATACTGTCCATGGCCTGGCACTTTAGGAAGTATCTCATGTATGCTATATCCACTCTGCTGTTGTATTTTGGCTGTTCTTTACTTCTGGTCAGTCCTCTGCAGAGTTTCTCCTTGCTTCCATGGGGAGTGTTTTGACCTTGTCCCGTGTGTAATGAGTTTTAACCAGGTGTGTTTTGGTCTGCTTCTTAAAAGAGGCTAGATCCTGGGAAACCTGGGTTGCTTGGTCAGTTAAGCAACCAACTCTTAATTTTGGCTCAGGTCATGACTTTAGGGTTGTAGGATGGAGGTCCGTGATGAGCCCCATGCTGGGCATGAAGCCTGCTGAGATTCTTTCTCCCTCTGCCCCTCCCCTTTAAAAAAGAGCTTAGATCCTGTTTTTTTTTTTTTTTTTAAGACTTTTATTTATTTGTGATAGAGAGAGAGAGAGAGAGAGAGGCAGAGACACAGGAGGAGGGAGAAGCAGGCTCCATGCTGGGAGCCTGACGTGGGACTCGATCCCAGGACTCCAGGATCGCGCCCTGGGCCAAAGGCAGGCGCCAAACCACTGAGCCACCCAGGGATCCCCTTAGATCCTGTTTTCACCAGAACTGAAGCTTTGCAGCATTCTATGGTCAGTAGACTTGGTGCATCCAGGGGGTTGTGCTGGTCTCCTGGGGGAAGGGCCCATTCCTGCTCTGGCTCACAGGCACACTTGCCCTAGTAAAAAAAAAAAAAAAAGCACCTGGAGAACATAGCAGGGGCAGGGTTTGGTGTAAGCAGCTCAAGCCTCCAGTGTGGGCGCTTTGCTGCTCACTAAAGTCTACCCGTGCTGAGGGGCAGGGGTAAAAATGGCATTAACCAACTCTCTCAGCCCCAGAGAAGAGAGATCACACCCACCACTGTTCAGGAAACCTTACATAAGAGTGATCAATCTCCCCTTGTGAGTCCCAGGCATTCCTCAGATCCCTGCCTCCACCCTGTTTCTGAATCATTGGTCCATCCAGTAGTACAGTGCTCCCGTGGTTCACCTCAGGTGTACCTGCTGGGTTTCAAAACCCCAATTTATAGGGGTTTGTAGGGACCTGGGATAACATGGACCCATGCTGGTCTCACCAGAGTGTGGCCAGTGCTGGATTGTCCCAGGAGGGCAGTTGCATGAACACACACGGGGGCCTGGAGTTTATGGTAAAGTGCATCAAAAAGCCACATCCAGATTAGCTGCCCTCAGCAGGTGTCTCTACTCCTATGCTAATGAATGGGAGAGCTCAATGGCACTCACTGGCTCTTTTGTCCCCAGAGAAGCCATGGACCTCTCCCAAATGCACTCCAAGAAAGGGAACTAACTCTCCCAATGTGACCCAGGGGATCTTCAGACCACAATGTCCACTCTTATGCCTATGCCCTCCTTCACAGGAGCACCTGTATGCCTGCCAGGCTCTACCCCAGCAATAGCATAGATTTCTAAACCTCAGTCTTTGAGCTCTACTGCTTGTAAAATCTCGTGATAACCAGCCCCTCTCATTTACCCAGGCAGTGGTTTTAAGAGAAGTGTTTTTCTTGTGCCATCCCCTGAGTCCTGCTCTCATTCTCTCCTCTGTGATCAGGGCTCCCATCCCTACACAGCACCTGTGATTCTTTTGTTCTCCAAATCATGTCTCTACACCAACCACCTTCCAAGATGTGGCCTCTTTTTTCCTTTTGGTTGTAGTTATCAGTCCTCAGCTCAATTTCTTTGGGTGTTCAGAATGATTTGAAATATTAGAAAATATTAAAAGTCACAACTAAAGAATACAATAACCTCACTGAAAAGTACACTAGAGGGGTTCAACAGCAGATTGCATGAAATGGAGAAAAGGATCTGTCAGCTCTAAGATAAAGCAGTGGAATTCATCTATTCAGAGCAGTTAAAAAAATAAAGAATGGAAAAAAGGTAAAATATCTTAAGGGGCTTATAGGGTAACATCATGTGGACTAACACTCATAAGGGTCCCAGAAAAAGAAAGGTTAAAATCTTGTCTTAATAAATAATGACTAAAAACATCCCTAACCTAGGGAAAGAAACAGGATCCAGATTCAAGATGCCCAGAGAGTTTCAAAAAAGATGAATACAAAGCAACCCACACTAAGATACAGCATAATTAAAATGTCAAAAGTTAAGACAAAAAGATATTAAAAGCAGCAAAAGAAAAACAATTTTTTACATAAAAGAGAACCCTAACCTTTTTTTTTCAGTTTTATAATGAATAACAAGATGATGAAAGCAACAGCATATGGAATGTAGTCAATGGTATTTTAATAATATTGAAAGGTGACATGATAGCTACACTTGTTGTGAGCATAGCATTATGTAAAGAGTTGTCACATCACTATGATGTACACCTGAAACTAGTATAACATTCTATGTCAACTACACGTCAATAAAAAAAAAAATTAAAGGAATACCAAAAGACTATCAGTATATTTTTTAATGGATACTTTGTAGGCCAGGAGGGAATGGCACAGTATGTTTAAAGTGTTGAAGGAAAAAAATCTTGTGATCCTTGGAAGATGGTAGAGTAGGAGGATTCTAAACTCATCATGTCCCAAAGACACACCTACCTAACAGCCACATAGGTGCGCTGAACATAGGAAACTACCCAAAGACTGGCAGAACAGACCTTCAATGGTTAACTGTAGAGAGGAGGACACATGGGAAAGGGCAGGAAGGGTGGAGATGCAGTCTAGAACCAAAATCTCAGTGAGACTAACCACAAACAGGAGAGATACCACAAGCATGGAGAAGGGAAAGGAACATACTTCACACCAGGCACCACATATATGACAACTACACTGGGAAAACAAGTCCCATTACATTCGACTTTGAAAAACAGTAAGGCTTATCATGAATTTTTACAATCAGTGGAGCTTAAATCTGGGTAAAATTTAGCAGATTCAGCCCTGGGAGAGCCAAAGGATGATAGGAAAACTGAGGTCCCACCAAGATACAGTACAGAAGTAGCACTTTGCAAAGATTACTAATTCCTCAATGTATGCTGGAGGGGCAGGGATCTTTAGGAGACTTCAAGAACAAAATTGCTGGTGGGCACCATTTCTTCCCCACCTCCAATCTAAATAGTGGGATATCTGCATGAAAAAGCATAAACATCTTCCACCTAACTTTCAAAGAATTTTTTTTTTAATTTTTATTTATGATAGTCACACACACAGAGAGAGAGAGAGAGAGAGAGAGAGAGGCAGAGACACAGGCAGAGGGAGAAACAGGCTCCATGCACCGGGAGCCGGACGTGGGATTCGATCCCGGGTCTCCAGGATCACACCCTGGGCCAAAGGCAGGCGCCAAACCGCTGCGCCACCCAGGGATCCCTCCACCTAACTTTCAAACACCACACGCCCCTCCCCCTTCTTATGCAGAAGATTCTCCTCCAGATCCAACCTGCCCCACCTAGCAGGAGTCCCCCCAAAGCGGCTCCTTCCACTTTCTATCCTGAAGGCAGACCCAGCAAGGACTAGCACCACTGCAAAGTGACTCCTGCCCCATAGAGAAGAGAAAATGACCACACACCCCAGGACCTTCACAGTCCCAGCAGCCAAACTGGCAGTGCAGGGGGAGTACTCTGCTGATCAATGCATCTGCAGCCCCAGCACAAGGTCTGGGCAAACATATGAACTAATTACAGGCCACACCTACCAACAAAAGCCTCTCAGTGGACAAGGCAAGGATTGCTGGCTATAGTTGGTGACCAGACAAATGGTCTAAAGACAAGTATCTGGTCTGACTGCTCACCTTGCACAATTACAAGCCCACAACATCCCCAGACTAGTGGTTAACAGCACAGGACCAACCCAACCCACAAGAGGCAAGATGGGCCACTGCAGCAGACTGGATTGAAAGCAAATGAGGCTTAGCTACAATAATGGAATGCACAAAACCCACTCAGGAGACAGCTCTGATGTGCCTGGTTCTGATGAACAGGGGACAATGCACTACAGGGTACCACAGGCTGTTACTCATAAGGCCACATTTTTCAATCAGGAGACACAGCTGATTTCCTAACATATAGAAACTAACACAAAGAAAGAAAATGAGGAGAAAGGAATATACCAAAAATAAAAGAACAAGACAGAACCACAGCAAAAGAACTAAATGAAATGGAGAGAAGGATATACCTATTAAAAAATTCAAAGTTATGGTCATAAAGAAACTCACTGGACTTGAAAAAAGAGTGGAGAATGTAAGACATTTGACAAATAGAAAATATAAGAGCCAGAGAAGAAAACTCTATAACTAAAATTAAAAACACACTACAGAAAGTCAAACAAGGAGGAAGGAGAGAAAGAAAAACAAATCAGTGAGTTGTGAGAGAGTACTGAAAAAAAAAAAAAAAAAAAAACCAAGCTACAGAGCAAAAAGAAGAAAAAAGATAAAAAAATGAGACTAGGTTAAGGAAACTCAGTAATATCATCCAGTGTAATAACATTCTCATTACAGGCATCCCAGAAATAGAAGAGAAAATTTATTTAAAGAAATAAAAGATTAAACTTCTATAACACAGAAGAAGGAAACAGACATCCAGTTCTATGAAGCCCAGAAAATGTCAAACAAAAACCACCCAAGGAGATCCATATCAAGACACACAATAATTAAAATGGCATAAAAATAGTAATGAACAGAGATTTTAAAAGCAGTAAGAGAGAAGAAACCAGTTACATAGAAGGGAAATCCTATATGGCTAACAGATTTTTCAGCAGAAAATTAGAGGCCAGAAGAGAGTGGCATAAAATACTTTCAAAGTACTGAAAAGTACTATTGTTGTTGTTGAAAAACAATAACAACAAAACCTGCAAACAAAATGCTTTATCCAGTAAAGATATCATTCAGAATAAAAGGAGAGAGAAAGAGTTTTCCAGGAACACAGAAATTAAAGGAGTTCATCAATACTAACCAGACTTACAAGAAACATTAAAGGGAATATCATGAGTAGAAAGAAAAGGCTAGAATCAGAAGTAAAATGATAAAAGAAAAAATCTCACATGTAAATACAAACATAATAAAAGTAGTAGATTAATCACTTATAAAGCCAGTACAAGGATTAAAGCACAGAAGCACTAAAATCAATTATATCTACAAAAATCAGTCAAGGGATTCATAATAGAAAAGAATGTAAACTATGTTAACATATATATGTAACATCAGTGAGCAAAGAGTAAAAGTTTAGTGCTATTAAATGGGTTCATACTCAAGGGACCATCAACTTAATATAGAGTACTATAGGCATAAAATGTTATATATGAACCTAATGGTAACCACAAATCAAAAGCCTGCAATAGATACACAAAAAATAAAGAAAAAGAAATCAAAGCATATCACTATGCAAGCCAGCAAAGCATAAGAGAGAAGACCAAGAGAAGTGAACAAAGAACTACAAAAATAATCATAATACAGGTAACAAAATAGCAATAAGCACTTACTTATCCATGATTACTTTGAAGTAAATGGCAATAAGCACTTACTTATCCATAATTACTTTGAATGTACTTTGAATGTAAAACCTCCAAAGATGCAGAATAACTGAATGGTTAAAAAAGTTTTAAAAGCAAGATTCTTCTATACACTACCCACAAGAGATTCATTTCAGACATAAAGCATGTAGACTGAAAAGACTGAAAGTGAGGGATGGAAAAAGGTTTACATCCAAATGGAAGCAAACAAACAAAAACCAACCTGGGGTAGCATTACATGTATCAGACAAAATAAACTTCAAAGACTGCAACAAAGGACAAAGAAAAACATAATGATAAAGTGATAAAGGGAACTAATCAATATAAGGATATATAAATGATAAATATATAAGCACCCAACATGGGAACACCTAAGTACATAAAGCAAATATTAATAGAAATAAAGAAATTGACAGTACAACAATAATAGTAGGGGACTTCAAAATCCCACTTAAATCCATGGATAAATCATCCAGATAGACAACAAAGAAACAGGGGCTTTGAATAGGACCAGATGGAACTGACAGATATATTGAAACAATTCCATCCCAAAACAGTAGAAAACACATTCTTTTCAAGTGCACATAGATCATTCTCCAGAATAGATCACATGTAAAGCCACAAGTCTCAATAAGTTAAAAAAGACTGAAATCACATTCAGCATCTTTTCCAACCACAATGGCAATAAAAACTAGAAATCAATCATAAGAAAAAAACGACAAATACATGGAGGCTAAATGACATGCTACTAAACAATGGATGAGTTGACCAAGAAATCAAAGAGGAAATCAAAAACTACATGGAGACAAATGAAAATACAACACCAAAATCTTTGGGAAACATCAAAAGCCGTTCTTTTTTTTTTTTTTTAAGATTTTATTTAAGGGGATCCCTGGGTGGCTCAGCAGCTCAGCATCTGCCTTTGGCCCAGGGCGCGATCCTAGAGTCCTGGGATCGAGTCCTGCTTCAGGCTCCCGGCATGGAGCCTGCTTCTCCCTCTGCCTGTGTCTCTGCCCCACCCCCCCGTCTATCATAAATAAATAAATAAATCTTTAAAAAAATAACATTAAAAAAAAAGATTTTATTTATTTTTGAGAGACACAGGGAGAAAGGCCAAAGACATAGGCAGAGGAAAAAGGCTCTCTGTGGGGAGCCCACTGCAGGACTCGATCCCAGAACCCTGGAATCATGACCTGAGTCAAAGGCACATGCTCAACCATGGAACCACCCAGGCATCCCCAAAAGCTGTTCTAAAAGAAAAGTTTTTAGCAACACAGGCTGAACTCAAGTAAAAATCTCAAAAAAAACCAACCAAACAAACAAAAAAAACCCAAAACCAAACTTTACATCTTAAGGAGGTTAAAAAAAAAGAAGAAAAAAAAAGGCCCCAACTAGTAGAGGGAAGGAAATACATGAAATAGAGTAAAAAAAAAAAAAAAAAAAAAAAGAAAGAAAGAAAGAAAGAAAGAAATAGAACAGATCAGTGAAACCAGAAATGGTTCTTTGAAAAGATCAACAAAATTGATAAACCTTTATCCAGACTCATCAAGAAAAAAGAGGGTTCAAATAAGTCAGAAAAGGAGGAGGAGAAATAACTGACATCAAAGAAATAGAAAAGATTAGAATATTATGAAAAATTATATACCAACACATTGGACAACCTAGAAGAAATAGAAAATTCCTAGAAACACGTAGCATCTGAAAACTGAATTAAAAAGAAAATTTGAACAGACCAATTACTAGCAATGAAATTGAATCAGTAATGAAAAAAAATCAAAACCACCAAAGTCCAGGACCATAAAACTTCAGAGGTGAATTCTAACCAAACATTTAAAGAATAGTTAATATCTATTTTTCTCAAACTATTCCCAAAATAGAAGCTTCCAAATTCATTCTATGAGGCTAGCATTACCCTGAATACCAAAACCAGATAAGACACTACAAAAAATGAAACTACAGCCCATTAGCTCTGAGGAACTTACAGGCAAAAATCTTCAACAAAATATGAACAAACCGAATCCAACAATATATCAAGAAAAAAAAAAGTATTCACCACAATCAAGCAGGATTTATTCCAGGGGTATCAAGAATGTTTCAATATTTTTAAGTCAATCAGTATGTGATACACCATATTAACAAGAGAAAGGGGAAAAATACAATTATTTCAATACATGCAGAATAATTATTTGACAAATTACAACAGCCATTCTTAATTTAAAAAAAAAAAGATTTACAGGGAACATACTCAACACAATAAAGGCCATAAGCTAAATACCCACAACTAATTATCATACTCTATGGTGAAAAACTGAAAGATTTTCCTCTAAGAAAAGGATCAAGACAAGGATGTCCATTCTCACTCTTCTACTCATCATAGTACTAAAGTCTCTTAGCCACAGCAATCAAACAAAAATACATACATATGTACATACATACATACATACATACATAAATGAATGAATATATAAATAAATGGCATCCAAATTGGTCAGGAAAAAGTAAAACTTTCATTATATGCATATGACATGATACTATATGTAGAAAACCCTAAAGACTCCACCAAAAAACTAGTAGAACTGATAAATGAATTCAGTAAAGTCACAGAATACAAAATTAATATGCAAAAAGCTATTGCATTTCTATACACTAATAATATAGCAGCAGAAGAAGTTAAGAAAACAATTCCACTTATAATTGAACCTAAAAGAATAAAATACCTAGGAATAAACTTAACCAAGCAGGTAAAAGATTTGTACTATGAAAATTAAACACAGTGATAAAAGAAACTGAAGATGGCACAAACAAATAAAAAGATATACCATGCTTACAGATTGAAGAATATTGTTAAAATGTCCATATCCCAAAGTAATCTCCAGATTTAATGCAATCCCTATCAAAACACCAACAAAATCTTTCAAAGAACTAGAACAAATCTCCCAAAATTCATATGGAGCCACAAAGACCCCCTGATCTCAAAGGAATCCTAAGAAAAAACAAAGCTTAGATATCACAATTCTAGATTTCAAGAAATATTTTAAAACTGGAATAATGAAAATGGCATAGTACTGGCCCCAAAACAGACACACAGGTAAACTGACAAAAGAGAGTGCAGAAATAAACTTACACTTTTATAGTTCATTGATCTATGACAAAGAAGGCAAGAATATACAATGAAAATAAGATAGTCTCTTCAACAAATGGTGCTGGGAAAACTAGACAGTTACATGCAAAACAAAACAAACAGGACAGCTTTCTGATACCATACACAAAAATAAACTCAAAATGATTTAATGACCTAAATATAAGACCTGAAACTGTAAAATTTATACAAGAAACCAGTAATTTTTTGACATTAGCATAGAAATGTTTTTCTAGGTTTGTCTCCTTATGACAAGGGAAACAAAAGCAAAAATAAACTATTGGGACCACTGCGAATTAAAAAGCTTTGCACAATCAAGAACACCATCAACAAAATAAAAAGGCAACCTATTGAATGGGAGATATTTGTAAATGATATATCCAACAAGGAATTAACATATAAAATCTATAAAGAACTTATATAACTCAACACCAAAAAAAAAAAAAATAAACTAATCCAATTAAAATTTGGCAGAGGAGAAAAAAAAAATGGGCAGAGGCCTGGAATAGACATTTTCCCAAGGAAGACATATAGATAGCCAACAGACATGTGAAAAGATGCTCAATATCTCTAATCATCAGAGGAATGCAAATTAAAACCACAATGAAATATCACCTTACATCTATGAGAATGGCTAGAATAAAAAAAAGAAAGAAAATAAAAGAAACAAATGTTGGTGAAAATGTGGAGAAAAAGGAACCCTCATGAACTGTTGTTGAGAATGCAAGCTTGTGCAGCCACTAGAGAAAAGAGAATGCAGTTTCCTCAGAAAACTAAAAATAGAATTTCCGTATAATCTAGTAATTACATTACTGGGTATTTAACCAAAGAAAACAAAAACACTAATTTGTAAAGATATATACATCCCTATGTTTACTGCAGCATTAGTATCTACAATAGCCAAGATATGGAAGCAATCCAAATGTCCATCTATACATGAATGGATACAGATGTGGTATATGGCATGCCTGGGTGGTCGGTGGTTAAACGTCTGCCTTCGACTTGGGACATGATCTTGGAGTCCTGGGATTGAGTCCCACATCAGGCTCACCCACAGGGAGCCTGCTTCTCCCACTGCCTATGTCTCTACCTCTCTGTGTCTCTCATGAATAAATAAATAAAATATATTTTAAAAAAGAAGAAGAAATAATATCTATCCTACTGAAGCTGTTTCAAAAGATAGAAATGGAAAGAAAACTTCCAAACCATTCTGTAGGACAGTATTATCATGATCCCAAAACCAGACAAAGACTCCAACAAAAAGAATTACAGAGCAATATCCCTGATGAACATGGATGCCAAAATACTCACCAAGATACTAACCAGTAGGATCCAACAGTACATTAAAAGAATTATTCACCACGACCAAGTAGGATCTATCCCTGGGCTACAAGGGTGGTTCAACATTTGTAAAATAGTCAACGTGACAGATCACGTTAATAAAAGAAAAGAACCATATGATCCTCTCAATTGATGCAGAGAAAGTATTTGACAAAACATAGCATCCTTTCCTGATTAAAACTCTTCAAAGCGTAGGGAGAAAAGGGAACATACCTCAATACCACAAAAGCCATCCATGAAAGGCCCACAGCAAATATCATTCTCAATGGGGAAAAACAGAGCTTTTCCCCTAAGGTCAGGGACACAACAGGGATACCCACTCTCACCACTGTTGTTCAACATAGTACTAGAAGTCCTAGCTGCAGCAACCAGATAGCAAAAAGAAATAAAAAGTATCCAAATTGCCAAATTTGGCAATTTATCACTCTTTGCAGATGATATGATACTGTCTATGGAGAATCCAAAAGACTCCACCCCAAAATTGCTAGAACTCAGAGAGCAATTCAGCGATGTGGCAGGATACAAAATCAATGCACAGAGATTAGTTGCATTTCTATACACTAAGACTGAAGAAAGAGAAATTAAGGAATGGCTCCCACTTATAATTGCACCCAAAATCATAAGATACCTAAGAATAAACCTAACCAAAGAGGTAAAGGATCTGTACTCTAATAACTACAGAACACTTATGAAAGAAATTGAGGAAAATACAGAGAGATGGAAAAACATTCCATGTTCATGGACTTGAAGAATAAATACTATGAAAATGTCAATGCTACCCAGAGCAATTTACACATTCAACGCAATCCCTATCAAAATACCATGGACTTTCTTCACCGAGTTGGAACAAATAATCCTAAGATTTGTATGGAACCAGAAAAGACCCTGAATAGCCAGGGGAAGTTGAAAAAGAAAGCCAAAGCTGGGGAAATCACAATGCCTGACTTCAAGCCATATTACAAAGCTGTGCTCTTCAAGATAGTATAGTACTGGCACAAAAACAGACACATGGATTAATGGAACATTATAGAGAACCCAGAAATGGGCCCTCAGCTTTATGGTCAACTCAGCTTCAACAAAGCAGGAAAGAATATCCAATGGAAAAAAGACTGCTTCTTCAATAAATGGTGTTGGGAAAATTGGGACAGCCACATGCAGAAGAATAAAACTGGACCATTCTCTTATACCACACACAAATATAAACTCAAAATGGTTGAAAGATCTAAATGTGAGACAAGAATCCATCAAAATACTAGAGGAGAACACAGGCAACAGCTTTCTTGACCCTGACCACAGCAACTTCTTAAAAGACACATCTATGAAGGCAACGGAAACAAAAGCAAAAATAAACTATGGAGATTTCATCAAGATAAAAAGCTTCTGCACAGCAAAGGAAACAATCAACAAAACTAAGACAACCTACAGGATGGGAGAAGATATTTACAAATGACATATCAGATAAAGGGCTAGTATCCAAGATCTATAAAGGACTTATCAAACCCAACACCCAAGAAACAAACAATCCAGTCATGAAATGGGAAGAAGAAATGAACAGACATTTCTCCAAAGAAGACCTACACATGGCCAACAAGCACATGAAAAATGGCTCCACATCATTTGACATCAGATAAATACAAATCAAAACCACAATGAGATGCCACTTTACACCAGTGAGAATGGCTAAAATTAACAAGACAGGAAACCGCGAGTGTTGGTGAGGATATGAAGAAAGGGGAACCCTCTTGCACTGTTGGTGGAAATGCAAGCTAGTGTAGGCATTCTGGAAAACAGTGTGAAGGTTCCTCAAGAAGTTAAAAATAGAGACACTCTATGGTCCAGTAATTGCACTACTGTATATTTACCCAAGGATACCGATGTAGTGAAATGATAGGACACCTACACCCCAACATTCATAGCAGCAATGTCCACAACAGCCAACCTGTGGACGGAACCAAGATATCCTTCAACAGATGAATGGATAAAGAAGATGTGGTATACACAATGGAATATTACTCAGCCATCAGAAAGGATGAATACCTACCATTTTCATTGATGTGGATGTAACTGGAAGGTATTATGCTAGTGAAATAAGTCAATCAGAGAAAAGACAATTATCATATGGTTTCACTCATATGTGTAATATAAGAAATAGTGAAAGGGACCATAAGGGAAGGGGGGCAAAATTAGAGAGGAAGACAAACCATGAGAGACTCCTGATTCTGGGAAACAAACAAAGGGTTGCAGAAGAGGAGGTAGGTGGGGGGGTGGGGGGCAGCGTAATTTGGTGACAGGCATTAAGGAGGGCACATGATGTGATGAGAACTGGGTGTTACACTATATGTTGGCAAATTGAATTTAAATAAAATAACAAATAAAAAATAAAAATAAAACAACGAAAATTAGAAATGGTGGATTAATCAGTTATAAACTAAGCATAAAAGTTAAAAGTCAAAACTAGTAAAAAAAAAATAAAAAGAAAGAAAGAAAAGAAACTATGATTGCAATTAATTAGTTAAGGGATAAGTGATACACAAGAGAATAAGATGTAAAATGTGGGATGCCAGGCTGGCTCAGTCAGTGTAGCATGCCCTTGACCTTTGGGTTGTGAGTTAAAGCTCCATGTCGGGCATAGAGTTTACTTAAAAAAAAAAAAAAAAAAAGAATGTAACATGTGATACCAAAAACATAAACCATCAGTGGTAAGGGTAAAGATGTTGAGCTTCAGATGGAATCAAACTAAAACTGTTATTAACTTAAAATATACTGTAAGCTTTCATACATAAGCCACATGGTTATAACAAAGCAAAAACCTATAACAAATACACAAAAGACAAAGAAAAGAGAATATAAGTAAACTACTAAAGGAAGTCATTAAGCCATAGGAAAGAGAGCAAAGAAGAAAAAAAGGAAACAGAGGAAGTACAAAACCAGCCAGTAAACAATAATGAAACGGCAATAAGCACATGCTTATAAATAATTACTTTAAATACAAATAGACTAAAGTCTTCAATCAAGACATAGACTGGCTGAATGGATTTAAAAAAAAAAAAAAAAACTAAGACCCATCCATACGCCCCACAAGAGTATCATTTTAGATGTAAGGATTCAAACAGACGGAAAGTGAAAGAATGGAAAAAAAGTATTCCATGCTATGGAAACAAACAAGGCTAAAATAGCTATACTTAGACAAAAAGACTTTAAAACATGGTTGTAATAAGAGACAAAGATGGGACTTACATAATGATAAAGGTGTCAAAATCCCAAGAGGATATAACATTTGTAAATAAGTACCCAATACAGAAGCACCTAAATATGTAAAGTAAATATTAATAGGCCTAAAAGGAGAAATAGACTGCAATACAGTAATAGTAGGATTTTTTTTTTAATAGTAGGATATTTTAACACCTCACTTATAGCAATGGATGGATCACGCAGACAAAAAAAATCAATACAGGATCATTGGCCTAAATGACAAATTAGAGCAGATGGACTTAACAGATATATACAGAATATTACATCCAGAAGCAACAGAATACATATTCTCTTAAAGCACGATAAAACATTTTGCAGGATAGGTCATATATTGGGATAGAAAACAAGTCATAATAAACTTAAGAGAACTAAAGTCATGTCAAGTCTTTATTCCAAGCACAATGGTATAAAACTTGAAAATTCACAAATATGTAGAGACTGAACAACATGCTATCAAACAACCAATGAGGCAAAGAAAATATCAAAAGAGAAATAAAATACTTGAGACAAATGAAAATGGAAATATATCAAAATTTGTGTGATGCACCCAAAGCATAGAGAAGTTCACAATAACAAATGTCTACCTCAAAAAACAAGATAAGTTTCAGATAAACAACCTAATTTTACATCTCAAGGGACAAAAGAAAAAAGTTAGTAGAAGGAAATAAAAAAGATTATAGCAGAAATAAATGAAATAGAGACTAAAAAGACAAGAGGATCAGGGAAACTAAGAGGTTGTCCTTTGAAAAGATAAAAGTAAAAAAAGACTTTTCCAAGAGTCATAAAAAAAAAAAGAAAGGCCTCAAATAAGTCAGAAATGAAAGAGATATTATCATAAGATACTATCATAAGAGACTACTATGAATGAGTATATGCCAACCTTGGACAACCTAAAAGAAATGGATAAATTCCTATAAACATACATTCTACCAAGACTGAATCATGCTGACATAGAAAATCTGAACAAACTGATTACTAGTTAGGAGACTAGTAATTATCAGTAATCAAAAACTTCACAATAAACAAAAATCCAAGAACATACAGCCTCAGTGATAAATTCTACCAAGCATTCAAAGAAGAATTAATACCAGTCCTTCTCAAGCTCTTCCAAAAAATTAAAGAGGAGGGAACTCATCAAATTCATTTTAAGGGACCAGCATTAATCTGGTATAAAAAGATGCCACAAGGAAACAATGTTACAGGCCAATATCCCTGATAAGCATTAAAAACCTCAACAAGGGCAGCCCAGGTGGCTCAGCGGTTTAGCACTGCCTTCAGCCCAGGGCCTGGTCCTGGAGACCTGGGATCGAGTCCCACATCGGGTCTCCTGCATGGAGCCTGCTTCTCCTTCTGCCTGTGTCTCTGCATCTCTCTCTCTCTCTCATAAATAAATAAATAAAATCTTAAAAAAAAAAAAAACTCAACAAAATATAAACAAACCAAATTCAACAATACATAAAAAGGATCATACACCATAATCAAGAGGCATTTATTCCAGAAATGCAAGGATGTTTCAGTATCTACAAATAAATGTGATATACATTAGCAAAATTAAGTATAAAAATCATATGATCAGGGATCCCTGGGTGGCGCAGCGGTTTGGTGCCTGCCTTTGGCCCAGGGCGCGATCCTGGAGACCCGGGATCGAATCCCACATCGGGCTTCCTGTGCATGGAGCCTGCTTCTCCCTCTGCCTGTGTCTCTGCCTCTCTCTCTGTGACTATCATAAATAAATAAAAATTTTAAAAAAATCATATGATCATCTCAACAGATGCAAAAAGAGCATTTGAAAAAGGCTAACATCTATTTATGATAAAACTTCTCAATAAAGTGGGTATAGAGGGAATATGCCTCAACATAATACAGGCCATATATGACAAGGCCACAGCTAACATCATACTCAACAGTGAAAGACTGAAAGCTTTTCCTCTAAGACTAGGAACACCTCTAAGATGAGAGTATCCACTTTTACCACTTCTATTCAATGCAATATTTGAAATTCTAACTAGAGAAATCAAGCAAGAAAAAAAATTGTGTCAGAATTAGAAAGGAAGAAGTAAAATTGTCTCTTTTTGCAGAGGACATGATTTAATATATATAAAACCTCAGGACTCCAACAAAAAACTGCTAGAACTAATAAATTTAGTAAAGCTGCAAGATACAAAATCAATACTCAAACTTCTGCTACTTTTTGGGGTGGTTGGTGGCTCAGTCTTTTAAGTGTCTGACGTCTTGATTTTGGCTTTAGTTCATGATCTTAGGGTGGTGAGATCAAGCCCAATTCTGGCTCCATGCTGAGTGTGGAACCTGCTTAAGATTCTGTCTCTCCATCTACCTCTGCCCCTCTCCCCACTGCTCATGCTCTAAATAAATAATAAGCAAAAATGTAAAAATAATAAAAATCTGTTATGTTTCTATACACTAATAATAAACTATCATAAGGAGAAATAAAACAACCCTGTTTACAATTGCTTCAAAAGAAATATCTAAGAGTAAGTTTAACCAAGGAGGTGATAGAGCTGTATACTAAAAACTATAAGACATTAATAAAAGAAATCAAAGTCACAAACAAACGGAGATATTCTGTGCCCACGGATTGGAAGAATGATTATTGCTAAAATGTCCTCACTTCCCAAATTAATCTAGAGACTCGATGCAATTCCTATCAAAGTTCCAATGGAATTTTTCAAAGAAATAGAACAAACAATCTTAAAATGTGTATGGAACCACAAAAGTACCATATGATCTCTATTATATGTGCAGGGTCCGGACTATGTAACATGTGGGTCTAGTCATCTAATGAGCTTGCAACTTCAGCGAGCCCAGGGTCTACAAGCTTATATCAGCTCTGGACACACTGGAACACAGGGGAAAAAAGCCATGGTTAAAAAGTGCTGAGGAATTTTGGCAACACTCTCTCCCTTTACACCTTAAATGTCCAGACCAAAACAGGTTGGTTTACAGTGAGCCTTTGACCCCAGCCAGCCCAGGGACCACAGGTCCACACCAGTTACCGTGAAGTGCTAAGGCAAAGAAAACAAGCTGCAGTTTTGGGGGCAGGGTTAAATTTTATTTTACTTTTTAAAATGTCTGTTATTTTTTTCTTTTTGGTTTTGTTCTTTTCTTTTTGGCTCTCTTTTTAAAATTCTTTTTATTTTTTCTTTCTCTGTTTTCTTCTTTTATTATTTTCTCCTTTCATTTTTCCTTATTCTTTCTGTAAAAAGCCATGCTGTAAAAAACTAGCATATACAGTTACAACTCCATCCAGCCACCAAAGTCATCAAGCACATCAAGCTGAAGGCGGTGCTTGCTGAGCCACCTGGGCTGCCCTCAGTAATTACTTTAAATGTAAATGTAAAAGTGCTCCAATCACAAGACATAGAGAGACAGAATGGATTTTTAAAACTCACTCATCTATATTCTGCCTACAAGAGACTCACTTCAGACCTAAAGATGAATACAGACTGAAAGTAAAAGGATGGAAATACATTCAGTATGCAAATGGAAGGCAAAAAACAAACAAAAAGCCTGGGTAGCAATACTTATACCAGACAAAATAGACTTTATTTATTTTTTTTATTATTATTTTTTTTTCCAAAATAGACTTTAAAAAAACAAAGTAACAGGACACCTGGGTGGCTCAGGGGTTGAGTGTCTGCCTTCCGCCCAGGGCAGGATCAAGTCCCATGTCGGGCTCCCTGCATGGAGCCGGCTTCTCCCTCTGCCTATGTCTCTGCCTCTCTCTCTCTCTCTCTCTCTCTCTCTCTCTCTCTCTCTGTGTGTGTGTGTGTATGTGTGTGTCATGAATAAATAAATAAAATCTTAAAAAAATAATAAAAATTAAAAAACAAAGTAACAAAACTCAAAGAAGAGCATTATATAACGTCAAAATGATGAATCCAGCACAAGGATATAGCAATTATAAATAAATATCTATGCACCCAAAACTGGAGTACCTAAATACATAAGGCAAATATTAATGACATAAAGGAAGAAAGTGATGGTAATAGTCAAGGACAGCAACAATCCACTTACATCAATGGATAGATCATCCAGGTAGAAAATCAATAAGGAAACAATGTCTTTGAATAACACATTGGACCAAAAAGATACAACAGACATATAAAGAACATTCTATCCAAAAAGAACACAATACACATTCTTTTCAAGTGTACATGGAATGTTCTCCAGGATAGATCACATGTTAGGCCACAAAACAAGTCTCAATAAACTTAAGACTAAAATCATATCATGCATCTTTTCCAACGACAACAGTAGGAAATGAAAAATGAATCACAAGAAAAAAACTGGAAAGCACACAAACATACAAAGACTAAACATGATGGGATCCCTGGGTGGCGCAGCGGTTTGGCGCCTGCCTTTGGCCCAGGGCACGATCCTGGAGACCCGGGATCGAATCCCACATCGGGCTCCCGGTGCATGGAGCCTGCTTCTCCCTCTGCCTGTGTCTCTGCCTCTCTCTCTCTCTCTCTCTCTCTCTCTCTGTGACTATCATAAATAAATAAAAATTTAAAAAAAAAAAAAACAAACAAAAAAAAAAAGACTAAACATGATACTAAACAACCAATGGGTCAATAAAGACATCAAGGAAGAAACTAAAATAAATAAATACACGTGAAAATGAAAACACAACCATCCAAAATCTCTGGGACACAGAGAAAACAGTTCTAAGGGGTAGCACATAAGCAAACAAACCTAATTCAAGAAACAACATAAAACTCAAACAATCTAATCTTACACCTAAATGAACTAGAAAAAAAAGAACAAACAAAGCGCAAGGTCTGTAAAAGAAATGAAACAATAAAGATCAAAGCAGAAATAAATTACATAGAGACTTAAAAAAAAGAAAAAAAATGAATCCAAGAACCAGCTCTTTGAAAATATAAACAAAATTGACAAACCCATAGCCAGACTCATCAAGAAAAAGAGAGAAAGGATAAAAATAAATAAAATCAGAAATGGAGATAAGAAGTAATAACATACCACATGAATACAAAGGATTATAAGAGAATATTATGAAAAATAATATTCCAATAAACTGGACAACCTGGAAGAAATTGATAATTTCTAGAAACAAAAAATCTTCCAAGACTGAACCAGGAAGAAATAGAAAATCTGAATAGACCAATTACAAGTAATGAAATTGAAGCAGTAATTTAAAAATTACCAAAAAATAAAAGTCCCACAACCAGATGGATTCACAAGTAAATTTTACCATACATTTTAAAGAAGATTCAATACCTATTCTTCTCAAATAATTCTAAAAAATAAAAGAGGAAGAAAAGCTTCCAAACATATTCTATGAGACTAGCATTATCCTGATACTAAGACACCACAAAAAAAGAAAACGTCAGGCCAATGTCTTTGATAAACATAGATGTAAAAATCCTCAAAAAATGTTACCAAGCCATATTCAACAATACACTAAAAGGATCAGTCACAATGTTCATATGAGATTTATTCCTTGGCTGAAAGGATGGTTTAATATTCACAAATCAATCAATGTGATACTGACAAAATGAAGGATAAAAAAAATCATGTTATCATCTCAATAGATGCAGAAAAAACATCTGACCAAAATTCAATGCCCATTCATTATAATAAGCCTCAACAAAATGGATTTTGATGGAACATACTTCAACATAATAAAGGCCATATACGAAAAACCCACAGCTAACATCATACTCAAGGGTAAAAAAAAATACCTGAAAGATTTTCCTCTAAGATCAGGAACAAGATAAAGATGTGCATGTTCTTCCCACTTTCATTCTCCATAGTACTGAAAGTCCCAGCCATAGCAATCAGACAAGGAAAAGAAGAGGCAACCATATTGGTATGGAAGAATTTAAATTGCCACTATCTGCAGATGACAAGAAACTTTATGTAGAAGACCGTAAAAACTACCAAAAAACTCTTGGAATAAGTGAATCCAGTAAACCTGCAGGATACAAAATCAAGACGCAGAAATCAGTTGCATTTCTATGCACTACACAGTAGCACAGAGAGAAATTAAGAAAACAGTCCCATTTACAATCGCACCAAAAAGAATAAAGCACCTAGGAATAAATTAACCACAGAAGTGGAAGACTTTTACCCTAAAAATTGTAAAATGCTGATGCAACAAATTGAAGACAGCACAAATAAACGAAAAGATATTCTATGCTCATAGATCAGAAAAACTAATATTAGAAAAATTAATATTGGGATCCCTGGATGGCTCAGCAGTTTAGTGCCTGCCTTCAGCCCAGGGTGTGATCCTGGAGTCCCAGGATGGAGTCCCACATCGGGCTCCCTGGGCTCCATGGAGCCTGCTTCTCCATCTGCCTGTGTCTCTGCCTCTCTCTCTGTCTCTGTGTCTCTCATGAATAAATAAATAAAATCTTTAAAAAAATATATTGCCAAAATGTCCATATACCTAAAGCAATTTACAGAATCAATGCAATCCTTACTGAAATACCAATAGAATTTTTCACAGAATTAGAACAAATAACACTAAAATTTGTATGGAACCACCAATGACCCCAAATATCCAAAGCAATCTTGAGAAAGAAGAAAAAAGCTAGAAACATCACAATTCTAGATTTCAAGAGATATTACAAAGACATCAAAACAATATGGTACCGGCACAAAAACAGACACATACATCAATGCAAGAGAACAGAGAATCCAGAAATATATCCACACTTATATAGTCAATTGATCTATGGACAAAGGAAGGAAAAATATCCAATGGGGAGAAAACAGAGTCTTCAATAAATAGTGCTGAGAAACTGGAGAGTCACATACAAAAGAATTAAACTGGAACTCTTTCTTACACTATACACAAAAATAAACTCAAAATGGATTAAAGACCTAAATATGAGACCTGAAACCATAAAATTCCTAGAAGAGAATATAGGCAGCTGACATCAGCCAAAGAAACATTTTTCTGGATATGTCTCCAAAGACAAGAAACAAAAGCAAAAATAAACTATTGGGACTATGCCAAACTACAAATCTTTTGCACAACAAAGGAAACCATCAACAAAACAAAAAGGTAACCTACTGAATGGGAGAAGATATTTGCAAAAGATATATTTGACAAGGGATTAATATTCAAAATATATGAGGAACTTACACAACTCAACACACACAAAAATAATCCAATTAAAAATGGGCAGAGGACCTGAATAGATATTTTTATAAAGAAGACATCCAGATGGCCAAAACACACATGAAGAGTCTCAACACTAGTAATCATCAGGAATAAGTAAATCAGTGAGATACTACCTTACACCCATCACAAGAGCTAGAGTCAAAAAGACAAGAAATAACAAATGTTGGCAAGGATGTGGAGAAAAAGGAGCACTGGCACACTGTTGGTGGGAATGTAAATTGGTACAGCCACTGTGGAAAAAAGCATGGAGGTTCCTCAAAAAATTAAAAATAGAAATAGTATATGATCCAGGGGTGCCTGCATGGCTCTGTCGGTTAAGCATTCAACTTTTGATTTCAGCTCAAATCGTCATCTCAAGGATGTGAGATCAAGCCCTGCATCAGGATCAAGCCTCCCAGCATGAAGCTTGTGTAGGATTCTCTCTCCCTCTCCCTCTGTCCCTTCCCCCACTAATATACAGTGCTCTCTCTTGCGCTCTCTCAAATAAATAAATCCCTTTTTAAAAAATAAATCTTTAAAAAAAAGAAAAGAAATAGTATATAATCCACTAATCCCACCACTGTGTATTTATCTAAAGAAAAACAAAACACTACTTTGAAAAGATATATGTACCTCTATGTTTACTGCAGCATTATTTACAATAGTCAAGATATGAAAGGAACCCAGTGTCCATCAATAGATGGATAAAGAATACACACACACACACACACACACAATAAAAAAGGATGAGATCTTGTCATTTGCAATAACATGGATAGTCACAGAAAGTATTATGCTAAGTGAAATTAGACAGAGAAAGACAAATAGCACACAATTTCATTTAAATGTGGGATCAAAAGACCAAAATGAATAAACAAACCAAAAGCAGAATCAGACATATAAATATAGAGAACAAGTTGATGGTTGCTGGCTGGGAGATGTGCAAAATGGTGAAGGGGAATAGAAGATACAGGGTTAGAAATATGAGCTTAGAAGATACAGGGTTATCTTCTAAGATACAGAAGATACAGGGTTAGAAATATGAGCTTAATAAGTCATGGAATAAAAGGTAGGTATAGCATAAGGAATACGCCAATAATATAATAGCATTGTATGGTGGCAGACAGCAACTACACTTCTGGTGAACATAGCACAATGTATAGAGTTGTTGAATCACTATGTTACATACCTGATATTAACACATAATGTTGTGTTAATTATACTAAATTAATAATTTATACTAAATTAAAAATGAATAAAATTTAAAACCAAAAATTCTAAAATTTATATGGAGAGGCAAAAAACCCAGAACAGCCAACACAATACTGAAAGAGAAAAACAAAGTTGGAAGTTAGATACTGCCTGATATCAAGAGTTACTATGAAGCTAATGTAATCAAGACAATGTGCTGTTTTTGAAAGAACACACAAGCAGATCAATGGAAAAGAACATAGAGCCCAGAAATAGACCCACCTAAATATAGTCAACTGATTGTTGACAAAGGAGCAAAGGCCATACAAAAGAAAGCAAGTCTTTTCAACAAATAGTGCTAGAACAGCTGGATATCCAAGTGCAAAAAAAAAAAAAAAGAATCTAGACTTTATGATCTTCACAAAAATGAACTTAAAATGGATCATAAACATAAAAATAAAAACTAAAACTATAGAACTCCTAGCAGATAACATAAGAGAGAGCTTAGATCACCTTGAGTATGGTGATCACTCTTCAGATACAACACCAAAGGCATAATCCATTAAGAAATAGACAAACTGGACTTCATTAAAGTAAAAAAAGCTCCTCTGTAAAAGAAAATTTCAAGAGAATGAGAAGTCACATATTAGGAGAAAATGCTGCAAAAGAAACATTGTTAAAAGACTGCTATCCAAAATACAAAGAACTCTTAAAACTTAACAATAAGAAATAACTTGATTAAAAAATGGCCAAACACCTCAACAGACACCTCTCCAAAGAAGATATACAGATGGCAAATAAGCATATAAAAAGATATCCTACATCATATGTCTTCAAGAAAATGAAAATTAAAACAAGATAACACCATACACCCAATAGGATGGCTAAACTCTACAACACTGACACCAAATGTTGGTTAGGATATGGAAATAGGAACACTCATTCACTGAAGATGAGAATGTAAGATGGTACAATCATTTCGAAGACAGTTTGGCAGTTTCTTATAGAATTAAGCATACCTTAGCATTCAGTCCAGAAAATGTGCTTTTTTGTAATTACCCAAAGGAATTAAAAGCTTATGTTCACAGACAATCCTGGAAGTGGATATTTATAGCAGCTTTATTCAAAATTACCAAAAATTGAAAGCAACTAAAATGTCCTTCAATAGGTGAATGGTTAAATAAATTGTAATATATCCAGACAATGAAATATTATTCAGTGCTAAAAACAAGTGAGCTATCAAGCCATGAAAAGACATGGGAGGAAACTTAAATGCATATTACTAAGTGAAAGAAGCCAATATGAAAATCGTGTAATTCCAATTATTCAACATTTTAGAAATTCAAACTATGAAGACAATAAAAGATCAGTGGTTGCTAATGGGTGGGAGGGTGCAGTGAATAGAAGAAGTACAGAGGGGGATCCCTGGGTGGCGCAGCGGTTTAGCGCCTGCCTTTGGCCCAGGGCGTGATCCTGGAGACCCGGGATCGAATCCCACATCTGGCTCCCGGTGCATGGAGCCTGCTTCTCCCTCTGCCTGTGTCTCTGCCTCTCTCTCTCTCTCTCTCTGTGTGACTATCATTAATAAAAAAAAAAAAAGAAGAAGAAGAAGAAGCACAGAGAACTTTCAAGAAGCACAGAGAACTTTTAGGGCAGTGAAAATATTCTGAAATTGTAATGACATATATGTCTTCATACGTTTGTCCAAATCTACAGAACATACAATACCAATAGTGAACCTGAGATAAACTATGGACTCTGGGTAATTATGATGGGTCCATGAAGGTTCACACTTGTTAAGGATGTACCATTCTGGTGAGTGATATTGATAATAGGATAAAATATGCATGAGGAGGAGTAGAGAGTATATGGGAAATCTCTGTACCTTCCACTTAATTTTGCTTTGAACCTAAAACCATTCTGGAAAAATTGTCTCTGACACAAAGAAAAGGAAAGGCATTCCATACTCATGAATTGAAAGAATATTGTTAAAATACCTATATTATTCAAAACAATCTACACATTTAATCCAATTCCCATAAAAATACCAACAGCATTTTTCACACACCTAGAACAAACTATCATGAAATTTGTGTGGAACCACAAAACATCCCAAATAGCCAAACCAACCTTGAAAAAGAAAAGCAAACCTGGAGGCATCACAATTTCAGGCTTCAAGATGTATTACAAAGCTGCAATAATCAAAGCAGTACCATTCTGACACAAAAAGATACATAAACCAAAAGAATAGAATAGAAAACCCAAAAATGAGCCCAATTATATGGTCAACTAATCTTCAACATAGTAGCAAAGAATATCCAATGAGAAAAAGACAGTCTCTTCAATAAATGATGTTAAACTAGTCAGCCATTCGCACAAGAATAAAACTAGACCACTTTCTAATACCATTCACAAAAATAAACTCAAAATGGATTAAAGAACTAAATGTGGGACCTGAAATCATAAAAATCCTAGAAGAGAACATAGGCAGTAATGTCTCTTATATTGACTGTAGCAACATTATTCTAGATATGTCTCCTGAGGCAAGGAAAACAAAAGCAAAAATAAACTACTGGGACTACATCCAAAGAAAAAGCTTCTGTTCAGCAAAGGAAACAATCAACAAAAATAGAAGAAAATCTACAGAACAGAAGATATTTGCAACTGACATACCTGATAAAGAGTTAGTATCCAAAATATATAAAGAACTGATAAATCTCAACACCCCAAAAATGAATAATCCAATTAAAAAATGGGCAAAGACATGAACAGACATTTCTCCAAAGAATACATACAAATGGCCAACAGACACATGAAAAGATGTTCATCATCACTTATCGTCAAGGGAAATACATATCAAAATTACAATGAGATATTACCTCACACCTGTCAGAATGGATAACATCAACAATACAAGAAACAATGTGTTGGCAAGGATGTGGAGAAAAAAGGAAACCCCTTGAACTGTTGGTTGGAATGCAAACTGGCACAGCCACTCTGGGGAACTGTATGGAGGTTCCTTAAGAAGTTAAAAATAAGGATATCTGGGTGGCTCAGTGGTTGGGGTGCCTGCCTTCTGCCCAGAGCGTGATCCTAGAGTCCCAGGATCCAGTCCCACATCGGACTCCCTGCATGGAGCCTGCTTCTCCCTCTGCCTCTCTCTCTCTCTGTGTCTCTCATGAATAAATAAATATTTTTTTTAAAAAAAAAGTTAAAAATAGAGCTACCGTATGATCTAGTAATAGCATTACTGGGTATTTACCCCCACCAAAAAATACAAAAATACTATTGCTGCTATAAATACCAGGGGTATATGCACCCCGATTTTATAGCAGCATTATATACAATAGCCAAATTATGGAAGCAGCACTGGTGTCCTTTAATTGATGAAGAGATAAAGCGGCAGTGGTTATTATACACAATGGAGTATATTATTCAGTCATAAAAAGAGTGAAATCTTGCCATTTGCAACATGATGGAGCTAGAGAGTATAATGCTAAGTGAAATAAGTTAGAGAAAGACATATCATATGATTTCACTTACATGTGGAGCTTAACAAACAAAACATGATCAACAGGAAAAAAGATAAAGGCAAACCAAGAGACAGACTCTTAACTATAGAGAATAAACTGATAGTTACCAGAAGGGAGGAGGGTAAGGATTATTGGTAAAGTAGGCGATGTTGTGTTGAGCACTGGGTGATGTATGGAACTGTTGAATCACTATATTGTACACCTGAAAATAACTTAAATGAAAATATGATAAGTGAAAATAATTTAACACTATATGTTAACTGTACTGGAATTAAAATAAACAACAAAAGAAGAAAAACTGTGTTTTTTAACAAGTCAATATAATACCTGATATTAATGGAACAAAGGATATCCCTCCAAAAAACCCACATTGATAGTGAATTATATGAATTTCTGAAAATTTAACAGCAAAAGCAAGTCTAATTGGAATACTGGACTCTGGAACCAACTGCTCAAGCATTATAACATATAATCTTTAAGGTAAGATTTCTACAAATGAAGGGGAAATTTTGACTTTTCTCTCAAGTCTCTTACAAGCTTGCAGGTACACCAACTTAAGTAAACTTAATATACCCACTAAGGTAGAAGAAAAAAGCTTCCTATTTAGAAACAGAAGACCTGGGCAGCTCATTTGGTTAAGCATCCAATTCTTAATTTCAGCTCAGGTCATGATCTCAGGGTCCTGAGATGTAGCCCACCTGTGGCTCCCCACTCAGTGGGGAGTCTGCTTGAAAGTCCCTCTCTCTCCCTCTGCACCCCACTCCGTGTCAAATAAATAAGTCTTTAAAAAAGATCTAAGTTTGTGGTGTAGTTTGTTATAAATCCTTAATAAGTATCACCATCTTCTCATCTGCAAAAAATGGATTATTCCAACCTTATAGATGTTTCCTTTGATCAATACATTGCACGAAGTGTGTGAGATCTCTTAAATGTAAGTTGCTAATACAAATGACTCAAGTAACAGCAATTTACCAAAATAAAGAATAGAAAAAAAAAAAAGAATAGAGTTCAATTTCTTAAAGCACCAAACACACTCGTTACATACATATATTATTAAAATCTAAGGAGTAAACGCACAAGTGTAAAGGGTGTTTAAGACAGTAATGAGGGGAGGAGGGCGGGGGGTGGGGGTGAACGGGTGACGGGCACTGAGGTGGGCACTTGACGGGATGAGTACTGGGTGTTATTCTGTATGTTGGTAAATTGAACACAATAAAAAATAAATTTATTATTTAAAAAAAAAAAAGACAGTAATGAGGGGGATCCCTCGGTGGCTCAGCGGTTTGGCGCCTGCCTTTGGCCCAGAGAGCAATCCTGGAGACCCGGGATCGAGTCCCGCAGGCTGCTTCTCCCTCTGCCTCTCTCTCTTTTTCATAAATAAATAAATCCTAAAAAAAAAAAAAAAAAAAAAAAGACGGTAATGAGGGACGCCTGGGGCGGCTCAGTAGTTGAGCGTCGGCCTTCGGCTTGGGTCATGATCCAGGACCCTGGGTTCGAGTCCACATCCGACTCCGGCAGGAAGCCAATTTCTCCCTCTCTCTCTCTGGGTCTCTCATGAATAAATAAATTAAAAACCTAATATATATATAATTTTTTTTAAAGACAGATAGTGATTCCCCCCCCCCCCCACCGTGTTCTGTCAAATTTAAACGTTTGAATTTTTAAAACATCTTAACCGCGGGGCACCTGGGTGGCTCAGTTGTTGAGCGCCGGCCTTGGGCTTCCCGGAGTCCTCCCGGGCCGGGGCCGGGGATCGAGTCCCGCATTGGGCTGCCCGCGGGGAGCCTGCCTCTCCCTCTCCCTGCCTCTGCCTCTCTCATGAATAAATACATTAAATCTTTTTTTTTTAATTTTATTTATTTATTCATGAGAGACACAGGAGACACAGAGAGAGAGAGGCGAGAGGCAGAGACACAGGCAGAGGGAGAAGCAGGCTCCACGCAGGGAGCCCGACGCGGGACTCCATCCCCGGTCTCCAGGGTCACGCCCGGGGCCGCCGGCGCTAAACCACTGAAGCACCCGGCCCGGGCTGCCCACACTAAATCTTTTTTAAAAACTTAAAATCACTTTAAACCCTTGATAGAAACGGAAGTAGTTTTCAGGGCCGTCACGTGCGTAGCCTACCGGTGAAGTCTCACCTTCCAGGCCAGCTTTTAAACACCGCGGACCGGGCCTTCTGGAAGCCCGCGGGCCGACACGCCCCAGCGGCGCCGCGGGGTGCGACGAGCACTTCCGGTTCTCCGCCCCTAGGGCCTTGACGCTGGCGCCCGGCCAAGGAGAGGCTGCCACGCATGCGCGCCCAGCGCAGCCTATCCGGAGCGGCCAATCTCTTTACGTCACCGACGGCCTGCCCCGCACGGCAACCGGCGGGAGTTTTTCAAAATGGGAGCGCAGAGGCGCCGCCCAGGTCTCGGAAGGTGCCGGGGAGGCCTTTCGGTGGCTGTGCAGCCGTCGCCGGGAGCGGCGGCCTAGAGAGCCAAGCCTGATGGGCGCCAAGACCGGCTGGCTGCTTGGAGCGCTGCCTCGAAGGGACTGCGTGAAGGGAGCTCCTCTGGGGAGCACAGGCCGGGGCCTGGAAATATGGCGACCTGCATCGGGGAGAAGATCGAGGTGAAAAGACTTGGCAATCCTCTGCGGGGCCGGGGGATGGAGGGGGGCAGGGAGGGAGTTGGAGTGGCAGGACTCGAACCGGTGACTCTAACGGCTGCGGGGCGGGCGCCGAGGTGCTTTGGGAGAGCCCCAACCGCCCTCCCGGCTGTGTGGGGCGGGGCGCCCCGCCCCTCAGGCTGGGGCGTCGGGGGAACAGGTGAGTTGCTCTCGGCCCCGCCCGTCTCCTCCCAAGGCTTCAAGCTGGCCCTCCCGCCGGGGCTGCCGCGCTACAGCTGGGCGAATGTGCGTCCCCCTTCTCCCAGGGGATGGCAGTTACCTCCGGCGGGAGCTGCGGCGGGATTCCAGCCCAGCCCTCTGCCCCCGTGGGTTGGCTGGGGCTGGGAGCAAGGGGCTGGAGCTGCACTGGGGTTAAGGAAGCAGTTCATTTGGGTCCTGCGTCTGAAGCCCAGCCCGGACTTTCAGGGATCCCTGCAAGGCGTCAACATGCTTTCCACTCCAGACACCTGCTGTATCGAGGTGTAACACCTGCTTGAATTCTGAATTCATATTCCCCTTTCTGTCCATTTTTATCATCTTTTTTCCGATCTCCTCCTGTCTTCTCTTTTTCTTTTTTCTCCTGTGAGTCATCACACAATATCTTTAATTTTAACTTTTAAGGATTTTAAAGTTGGAAATCTGCTTGGTAAAGGATCATTTGCTGGTGTCTACAGAGCTGAGTCCATTCACACTGGTTTGGAAGTTGCAATCAAAATGGTAAGAAAATCTTCATTGACTTCTCACCTCTACTTTGCAAGGAGTTAGAGAGGTGACTTAAGATGTCAGAAACTCCTTACCTGAAAAAAAAAAAAAAAAAGAAACTCCTTACCTGCGAGCCCCTCCTTTTTTTTTTTTTATTTAGAGTAGAAAGAATCCATTGCTTGTACACAAGAAGACTAATGCCAAGTCCAGCAACTGACCTTATACATGCCTTAGGAGATCCTTGAGTATGCTTAAATGTTTTATTTTCATTAATGTTCACTAGACCTAGGACTTGTTATTATGCAAACTTATAGCAATTGATAGAAATCAAAGAATAAACAATTTATTTATGAGTGCTACTTGTACATAGCTCTGTATTACACTTTAACAACCTAAAATACTATTTGTGATTGTTACGGATTAGTCTAATAGGAGTATCATAAGCAAATTAAGAATCACTTATCTAAACCAGTAGGGAAGTTTTTTGGTTTGGTTTTTTTTTTTTTTTTTGGAAAGCGAAGTTTTATTTTAAAGTTTGGAAGAAAAAGAGGAACAGGGTGAAAACAAAAAAATAAAGCTTGGCTAGATTTTTGTTGTTGTTATAGATATGATAGTTGTGCTGTTAAATTTTTTAAGTTGGAAGAGAGTATTAGAATGCAATGGATAAACTTTTACTGAATGTCTACTCTGCCAAACACTCTGTTGGGTGCATGGGGAGAACAAACGCCAGAATAAATTGATCTCATAAAGAGGTAAATAAAAGGACTTAAGAATATTTTAAAGTATACTTTCTCTTCAAAGTTAACTTTTGAAAACTTCACATTTGGAAGTTTATCACCAAAATTTAAATGTCTCATGTTATTTTTAGATAGATAAGAAAGCCATGTACAAAGCTGGAATGGTACAGAGAGTCCAAAATGAGGTGAAAATACATTGCCAGTTGAAACATCCTTCTATCCTGGAGGTAATACAAATTTTATAGAAGTGACAAAGGACACAGAATTTTTGTATATTACCATTTATTATGCCCTTTTATATTTCAGCTGTATAACTATTTTGAAGATAACAATTATGTATATCTAGTATTAGAAATGTGCCATAATGGAGAAATGAATAGATATCTAAAGAACAGAATGAAACCATTCTCAGAAAACGAAGGTAGGTGGCTGCTTTTTTTCTTTTTGTATATATGAATTTTATACTTTAAAAACTAATTTTTGAAGAATGTGCTATTTTGTAAGACTTAATAAAACCATTTACATTATTACTTTAGGATACGAAAGGAAACTTCCCCCCACTCTCAAAATTAGAAAAGCTGTTAATCCCTACAAGTAATTCAAGCATTACTTGAAGAAGAAGTGAAAGGAGAAATTTGTTATCCATCTTTCCCCAAAACCACATTTTAAATTAATTAAATCATTGGTAGCTATTTAGTGTCTATCCTTTCAGATCCAGAGATAAGCTTTTTAGAATGTTTTTGATGTCTATAAAGTAGTTCCTAAGTCAAACACAAATAACTATTGAAATCAGTTATTGTAGAAAATGTCAAACATACAAGTAGAGGAACTAGTATAATGAACCCTCAGCTTCCAAAGCATGTTCAAATTGTTTCATCTGCACGCTTCCTATTCTCCCAATTTTCCAGAATATTTTGAAGCTGATTGTAGACATCTTTGTGTTTATAAATATTTTGGTATATATCTTTAAAAAATACAAACTTTAAAAAAATAATAATAACCACAAAGTCATCATCACACCCAGTAATTCCTTAGTACCAAATGTATAGTCAGTTTCAACTTCCCTTGTTTCTTATAAATAACTTATTGTAGTTCAGATCAGTATCAAGTCCATGAGTCATCACACAAATGATTGTTTTCTAGTTATCTTACCCTGGTAACTGAGATTGCAGGTACAACTAATAAATGTGGTTGCTATTAGATTTTTTTGTACATTTAAGTCTATATAACCCATTTGAAATACAATTTGGTCATTTGTATTAAATTATGCAAATATTCATATACTTTGACTCAAAATAAGGTAGTAATACAAGTTGAAGAATATCCATAAACATTAATGATGATTATTGCATTTTTTTGTAATAATGTGTAACAGTAAGCCTTCTTAAATAAGCCAGAACCTACAAAAGCTATAAAGGAAAAGAATCATCAATTTGACTTAATTAAAATTAAGAATATGTATGACAAAAGATTAAGTCAAATTTAACACAAGATGGGAAATAAATATTTGTAAAATATATGACTGGCAAATTAATATTAAATTAATGTTAATATTTAAAAATATAAAAGATGCCTTTCAAAAAGGCTAATCCAATAGAAAAATGGGCAGGGAATATAACCCTGCTTCACAGAAAAGAGTACAAATGGCCAAAAAAATATATGAAAAGATACTCCAACTCTGTAGTAATTGTAAGAGTGCCTACTAAAATAGTGCCATTTTTTTACTCATTGGATTGAGACTACCCAATGCTAACAAGGATGTACATGAAAATACAGCCTTTTGGGGAAGGCAGTTTGGCAAGTATTAAAATATTGAATTTTATTCTTCAACCCAGTGATTCTACTTCTTGAATTTAACATTAGAGAACCACCCCATACATATGCATGAGAAAACAAACATGTACAAAATATTTATTCCTTTTTTTTTTTTTTTTTTTAAGATTTTATTTATTCATGAGGGACACATAGAGAAAGGCAGACATATAGGCAGAGGGAGAAGCAGGCTCCCTGTGGGGAGCCTGATGTGGGACTTGATCCCAGGACTTGCGGGATCACGACCTGAGCGAAAGGCAGATACTCAACCACTGAGCACCCAGGCGTCCCTATGAGCACCCAGGAGTCCCTATTCCTTTTGTTTGTTTTATTGTAATTTTTTCCATATTCTTTTTTATGTTGTTGTTTTATTGTAATTTTGAAATAATCAGAAATGACCAAATATTCATCAATGGCGATTAAATAAAATGAAGATTTTTAGGGGACCTGAATGACACAGTTAAGCCTCTGACTCTTGGTTTCCCCTCAGGTTGTAATTTCAGGGTGTTGAGATGGAGCCCCATATCAGGCTCCACACTCCCCACAGAGTCTGTTTGAGATTCTCTCTGCCCCTCTCTGATACTCCTTTTTTTTCTTTTTTTTTTAAGATTTATTTATTTTAGAGAGGGAGAGAAATAGAGCAGGGCAGAGGAGCAGAGGGAGAGAGAATCAATCTTAAGCAGACTCCCACTTAACACAGAGCCCAACCTGTGGCTCTGTCTCCCAACCCTGAGATCATGACCTGAGCTGAAACCAAGAGTCAGACCTTTGCATAATGAGTGTGCTACCCAGGTGCCCCTAAAATAAATAAATATTTAAAAAATAGGATTTATGGGTACTGTCGTGGAAATATTTCAAGAAAGAGTATGAAGTAGGGAAAAAAGTAATGAAACTGTATATTTTTATACCTTTTTATTTTTTTTATACCTTTTTATTTTTAAAGCATTTATTACAGTGTTTTTCTGTACATGTAAATGTACATAAGCACAAAGCGTAAAACAATATATACACACTATTAACAGTGGTTATTTTTTGTGAGGGTTTGGGAGCACATCAGAGGAACTAGCTTTCTTTTTTCTTTTTTACAGTTAGACTATATTTATAAATTGTATGATTATAGATATTTGCTCTTAATTGCTCTGGACTTCCATGTACCCTAGTTACCCTAGTCTCTTCCAATTGCTAATATAACTAAACTTACCTTAACTATATAGAAAACTCATCAGTTAGAAAGGACAAAGATTAGGAGTGCCTAGTTGTCTTAAAGGAAATTAAAGAATATTATGAAATTATTATAGTAGTCTTTTGGATAGTAAAACTAAGCTACAAGCTGGTGTTTTAATGTAATACTGTGGTACATGTACTTGGGTTTCTAAAAACTGAATTCTAAGATTCTAAATAAATACTTAATCTTTCATATTTTCTAAATTGTAAGTTTTATTTTTTGCATTCCAACAGCTCGACACTTTATGCACCAGATCATCACAGGAATGTTGTATCTCCATTCTCATGGTATATTACACCGGGATCTCACACTTTCTAATCTCTTACTTACACGTAATATGAACATCAAGATTGCTGATTTTGGGCTGGCAACTCAATTGAAAATGCCACATGAAAAGCACTATACGTTATGTGGAACTCCTAATTATATTTCACCAGAAATTGCAACTCGAAGTGCACATGGACTTGAATCTGATGTTTGGTCCTTGGGCTGTATGTTTTACACGTTGCTTATTGGGAGACCACCTTTTGACACTGACACAGTCAAGAACACCTTAAATAAAGTAGTATTGGCAGATTATGAAATGCCAGCTTTTTTGACAAGAGAGGCCAAGGACCTTATTCACCAGTTACTTCGTAGAAATCCAGCAGATCGTTTAAGTCTGTCTTCAGTATTAGACCATCCTTTTATGTCCCGAAATTCCTCAACAAAAAGTAAAGATTTAGGGACTGTAGAAGACTCCATTGATAGTGGACATGCCACAATTTCTACCGCAATTACAGCTTCTTCCAGTACCAGTATAAGTGGTAGTTTATTTGACAGAAGAAGACTCTTGATTGGTCAACCACTCCCAAATAAAGTGACTGTATTTCCAAAGAATAAAAATTCAAGTGATTTTTCTTCTTCAGGAGATGGAAGCAGTCTTTATACTCAATGGGGAAATCAAGAAAAAGAAACCAGTAATAGGGGAAGGGGAAGAGTGATCCAGGATGCAGAAGAAAGGCCACATTCTAGATACCTTCGTAGAGCCCGTTCCTCTGATAGATCTGACACTTCTAATGGTCAGTCTCGAGCAAAAACATACACAATGGAACGATGTCACTCAGCAGAAATGCTTTCAAAGCCCAGAAGATCAGGAGTAGATGAAAATGAAGAAAGATACTCACCTACAAACAGCGATGTCAATATTTTTCACTTCTTTAAAGAAAAGGCATCCAGTAGTCCTGGATCTTTTGAAAGACCTGATAATGATCAAGCACGGTAAGAATTCTATCAAAAGCATTTTTTTTAATGTTATATTAGCACAAATATGAAGCTGCATGTAACTGAGGGTTGATTTTTTTTTAACATTTTCAGATGTTCCTGGGTACTTCTTAATTATGATTTCTATTAGAAAATCAGAATGATGATTTTTTAAAAAATTTTTTAAAAGATTTTATTTGTTAGAGAGCAGGAGAAGCAGACTTCCTGCTGAGCAGGGAGCCCAATATGAGGCTGTATCCCAGGACCCAGAGATCGTGACCTGAGCTGAAGGCACTTACCTGTTACCTGACTCAGCCACCCAGGCACCCCAGAATGATTTTTTATTTGTAGTTAAGAAATTCTTTCAAAATGAGTATATAGTTCATGAATGTCTTTGTAGAATGTTTTAATACCTGAGAATTTTTAGTCTGATTTTTTTTTTTTGTAGAAAGGAAGTCTCCAGTGTGAAGTATATTGAACATGTCTGAGCCCTAAAGTACTCCAGTAGTAACTATTCTCTCTCCCCTCCTTTTTTTTATCCCCACCACACAAAACACACACACACACACACACACACACACACACAAGCTGAGCCAGTGATAAGTAATCATATTATTGACTCCTTCTCACATGAGGGCTAATTTTTTAGTGACTGTGGTATTTTTTTTTCCTTTCTCTGATCTTTGATTTTTATGCTTAAATTTTAACAGCGCAGTAGCCATATAGAAATGTCACAGTACCATGGGCATTTTGGTCTAGAAGTTTAACTTCTTAAAGACAACTTAATTATGCCAATATTGGTTTCTATAGTTACTCTAAAATTTTTAGGTATTCAGATCAAAAGATAACTACCTTTTAAAATATTTTTTATCTTCAAAAGTTATTACCGATAATTTTTTGTTTATCAGAATTTCTTATCTCTGTTTAGCTCTAATCATCTTTGTCCAGGAAAAACTCCTTTTCCATTTCCAGACCAGACACCTCAGACTGAAATGGTGCAGCAGTGGTTTGGGAATCTGCAAATAAAGCGTGAGTTTTCTGTTTTGTTTATTTATATGTTTGGGTTTTCTTAAGAAAATAATACATGTTAAAAAAAGAAAATACATTTTAAATAAGCTGTATTACAATACAGTAATAATAAGTACTCATTTTGAGTATTTGCTGTATCAGCTACTATCCTTAATGGTTAACAAATATTAACTTATTAAATTCTCACACTCAAAAAATATGAAGATAATATAATTAGCCCTGTCTTACACCTGAGGAACTGTATTGCACAGAGCTTAATTTGACAAGCTACACTGCCTTTAAGCAGAGGAGCCAGGATTCCAGCCCATACAGTCTGGCTCATAGACTTTACTCTATCTCTCTGTTCTTGCAGTGTATCTATAATAAGCACTTAACTATCAGTGCGTATAAAATAATCAAAAGATGGTTGATCTTATTTTTAAGTAGAAGCTGATGTGGACAATTCACTAATGGGACCTCACATATGATAAAGTATACAACTACTAAAACCTAAATGAAAAATTAAAAAAAAAAGGGGGGGGATCCCTGGGTGGCGCAGCGGTTTAGCGCCTGCCTTTGGCCCAGGGCGCAATCCTGGAGACCCAGGATCGAATCCCATGTCGGGCTCCCGATGCATGGAGCCTGCTTCTCGCTCTGCCTGTGTCTCTGCCTCTCTCTCTCTCTGTCTCTTTCTCTGTGACTATCATAAATAAATAAAAATTAAAAAAAAATAAAAAATTAAAAAATTAAAAAAAAAATAAAACCTAAATGGGTTTTTTGGGGGGGTTGGCGGTTTGTTGTTTTAAGTAAGCTCTAAGCCCAACATGGGCTTGAACTCAGGACTTGAGATCAAGAATTATATGCTTTACTGACTGAGCCAGCCAGGTACCCCAAAAACCTAACATTTTTAAACAGCTGTCATTCCAAGTCATTATTTATTAATTAATTAATTTATTTTTTTTTAAGATTTTATTTATTTATGCATGAGAGACACAGAGAGAGAAGCAGAGACGTAGGCAGAGGGAGAAGCAGGCTCCATGCAGAGACCCCAATGTGGGACTTGATCCCAGGACCACGGGATCATGCCCTGAGCCAAAGGCAGGTGCTCAACCACTGAGCCACCCAGGTGTCCCTGAAGTCAATTATTTTTAGATTCAGAGTTTGGAAGTTCAACATTTCTTATTAATGAACATAACAGACTCACAGAAGGTGTGTTGAAAATAATGGTGGAGAAAAAGAATAAAAAAAACATATGGGGAGGAGGAGATTACGGTATTATATTACTTCAGACAAGGAGTACATAATATGACTATAATTTAAGCACAGTTATTATCTCAAGTGTGTATTGCTTTTTTTAAAAATATATTTTCAAGAGCCCAAAAGGGAATTAATCTTTTTATGTGTACTTGTTGATGATTCAAGTTTCTATTTTTTTTAAACTATAAAATTACCATGTACTTAAACTTGCACTTAACCTGCTGTGTTTATAGATACTTTTATTTAGTAATATGGAGATATCTGAGATGGAGAAATAAGCTTGTTTATAATCTAGTAGTGCCATTGCAATTTTATTTTTTTATTTTTATTTTTTTTAAGATTTATTTATTTATGATAGACATAGAGAGAGAGAGGCAGAGACAGAGACACAGGCAGAGGGAGAAGCAGGCTCCATGCCTGGAGCCCGACGCGGGACTCGATCCCGAGACTCCAGGACCGCGCCCTGGGCCAAAGGCAGGCGCTAAACTGCTGAGCCACCCAGGGATCCCCACCACTGCAATTTTTTTTTTTTTTTTTTTGGAGTCCACCACTGCAATTTTAAAGTATATTATTGGGTACAAAATATTTTCTGTCATAATGGGAGTAGGGGGAAGGAAAGCACTAAAAAAAAAAAAAGTCATTTAGGGAAAAAAATTGCAATACATATTTTTAGAGTTAAGCATTTGAATAATTGCCTTATAGATATCTATATAGTCTAATCATTTAAGTGCTTTAAAAAGATAATGTTCCCTTGTGAACTCTCAAACATACAAAATATAAATGGGTAAAATTCAACAAAAACTCTTTAAAAATGTAGTGCAGATATACTTGTGATAGTAAATATTAATAATAGTAAAACTATTTCATATATTGTTTTTGCTTTTACTTACATATTTTATAAGATAGAACAGACAGTCCTTAGCTTAAAGAGGATAAATTTACTTATTACTTAGAATGATTACCTGGGAACTCCTCAAATCTGTACTTGTTGGAGCATTGGAAATTACTTGTTTTAGAACTAGTAAGTGACCCTCAATTTTGCCTCAGTTGAAAAACTAATTTCATAATACAAAAGGCAGTCATTAGAAAATAGGTTTAATAATATCTTTCTTAATTTTAGGAGTATAAAGGTATTTCTTAAAATATTCTTTTAAAGTCATTTATTATGTCATATCTTAAAACTGCTTATTTGTTAGAAATATTATGTAGATTTTTTTACTAGGTTTTTTTTTTTTGTACCTCAAAAAAATAATGCCAGCATGACATCGTGTTATATTAATTTTTCACTAAATTACTTCATTCTGGTTATATTACAGCTCATTTCAGAGAAACTACTGAGCACAATAGCATTAGCCCAAACAGAGATTTCCAAGGCCATCCAGATTTGCAGGACACATCAAGAAATGCTTGGACTGATACACGAGTCAAAAAGAGCCCTGATGCTTCTGATAATGTACATTCTGCAAAACAGCTGAATACTATGAAGTATATGACTGCATTTCAAAGTAAACCTGAAATAATTCAACAAGAATCTATTTTTGACTCTGATCCTCTTTCTGAACAAAAGACTAGGGGAATGGAGCCACCATACCAGAAACGTACATTACGAGGCATTACATCTCCTTTGACTGCTTACAGGTTAAAACCAATTAGACAGAAAACCAAAAAGGCTGTGGTATGTCAACAATTTTTCTAAATTACTATATGATATTTTCTTTGAGTATGTGGTTTCTTATATTAAATATGTCTCTTTAGTTCCTGTACTTCTGATATTTAACATGATAAACTCATTTGAAAGAAAAGAGACTGAGAGTTTATGGAAAAATAGCTTTTGTTCTTCTTCCAGCTACTTTAAGAATGGTGAATTGATACTGATAAGTTTTGAGTTTTAAATTATTGATGAGAAACATTTAAAAGTAACAGTGGTTAAATACTATGTTAGATATTATTCACAATTCCAATTACTAAATTAATATTTAATATTACCTTTTGCTTTTGTTTTAAATGTTTCTGTATTCCAGTTTCAAATCAAAAAGGTAAACTAGAAAATATATATATTTTTTAAACATCTGAAACTATTTAAGGAGACCATACAGAAAATCAAGTTTAGAGTTTAAATTGTGTGAATTGGAAATAGTGATTTTTATTTTTTAATTCCATCTTGCTCCTGTTCATACCTTGTTTTCTATTTCATCCAGTCTTGCCTTTGTTTGGCTTGCTCTTGTCTTTTCAGAGTCCTTATTCTCCACCCCTACCTTCTGCTTTCATTCTGCCCCCTGGTTATCATTTCACACTTAATTATACCTTCTTACCTTTGCTCCTTATGTTTTACAGTTGTGCTCAACTACACCTCTGATGTAGATTGTTGTTGAGAAGCAGCCATTTGATTTTGACTTTAATTTTTGTTTCTGCTATGGTTAAGTATTGCTTTTAAGTGTTGTATATGTCAGAGCTATTACAGTAAACGAGAATTGTTATTAACCCTAGTTTTTCATTGTATAGGTTAGTATACTTGATTCAGAGGAGGTCTGTGTGGAGCTTCTAAAGGAGCATACATCTCAAGAATACGTGAAAGAAGTTCTTCAAATATCTAGTGATGGAAATATGGTAATGTAACTTTCCTTTATTATCTTGCAACTTTAAATTATCATTAAGCATTTAGCATTCCAATTTATTCTACAATGATACTGTTAAATTTTTTTTAATTAGTTTTCTTAATATGTTAAATTCAAAAACTAAAGTAGCAGACTACATATATTTAACTAGTATAGCTTTAAAATAATTACAACCTGTACAAAATCTAAACTTTAAACTTAAGTTTGGAAAGCAAAATAATTACTTCTAGAGAATATTTAGCATTTTCAACAAAATAAGTTTTACATGTGAGCTCTTTTCATAATTTTATTAACAAAATAAAGCACTCTAACTTAACAGCATATGATTAGAATTCTTAAAATGTTTTTTGGCAGATCACTATTTATTATCCAAATGATGGAAGAGGTTTTCCTCTTGCTGATAGACCACCACCCCCTACTGACAACATTAGTAGGTACAGCTTTGACAATTTACCAGGTATGTAAATTTACCAGGGGATAAATTTAAATAATGGATTTATATATACATAAATTCTATATATGTGGATATCATAGATTATAAATGTCTTGCTTCAGCCAGTCTGTAGCTCATGTTCTTATTCTTTATATGTGGTGAGATGTGGTGTACCTTACTAATCTAATGTTTATTCATATTCTATAAGTAAAAACTACCTATGGAATATTAGTTGTTTATCACACAAGTATAATGTGTACACTTACTTAGTTACTAATTTGTCTAGAATCTTGTTTAAAATTCAACATAAAGTGTCTAATTTTGACTTTTGAGGCCATTACTGTGCTCCATAGACTCCTTGTTCAGCTTCTGGATATTATGGATGGGGGAATTAAATATTGAATAGTAATAAGACTTGGCTGAACTGACTTTTGGAATCAAACAAGAAAACCTGTTTATAACCCTATTAGAAATCAAAACAGATAGACAAGACTAAATACTATAAGTGACTGTAGTTACAGGGAAATGTAAAACCTGACTTTTGTGTATTAGGACCATAAAACTCTATGCTTTACTAGCATAAAAAGAACTACATCTTTTCCTAATAGTCTGATACTAATATCTCAGGTAGAAATATTTTCATTTCAATTACTAAAACCTTCCTAGAATAATTACTTATAATAAGATGTCAGTGATTCAAAGAAAGAGATTTTTTAAATAATCATGGTACTACTCATCAGAATTTGTTATATACTTCTTGGGAATTGTATTATACTGTCCTTAGTTTTCATTAAAATAATAGATTTGGATCACTAAAATGTCTTTATTTTGGTAATGAGGTTTCTAAGCTATGAACTTGAATTTTTGAGGAAGAGTAGAAATCAGTATTAAACTTATAGAATTTACATGTCAAATCAGCACTTTATTTCCTAATAATAGCTAATTTTTTTTTTCTGTTCTTTCCTAGAGAAGTACTGGCGAAAATATCAATATGCTTCTAGATTTGTACACCTTGTACGATCTAAATCACCCAAAATCACTTATTTTACAAAATATGCTAAATGCATTTTGATGGAGAATTCCCCTGGTGCTGATTTTGAGGTTTGGTTTTATGATGGTAAGAGCCATTTAGAAATGGTAATTTTTTTCCCCTTTAGTTTATAATTTAGTAATTGTGGTTTTTTTTAATTCACCACAAGTTTTTAAGCTATATATTCATACAAATAAATTACACAATACAGTGTACTATGTTAAATATGTTAACCAAATTTATTTATATATATTTTTATGTAAACAACTTATTCTCCAATATGTATATTAGTCCTCTTTCCTTATTTAGCTCGGATTTAACAACATTTAGCTTGATAGTACAAAATCACCTGAAATAAACAATATCCTATTTCTTATTAGAAATTCAAATATTCAAATTGTGAAAATTATAAATGTGGCTAAAGGATCGATTTGACCTAGAGAGTATCATTTTCTTAATCTATAAGGATGGTTTACTTTTTAATCTGTAAAGCTCCCTTTAAGGGACACCTAGCACAAACACACAGTACACATATCATTATACTTATCCTCCAATTATGTTTTCATATGAGATCAGTGATTTTTTTTAAATACTATAAAAGTATCAGACTTAAGCCAATTGTATGCAGAAAAGGAAAATGGATGGTCTGTATTTATTGAATACATTCAGAGACTCATTTTATTCATGGTCAGCAAGTGAATATAAATAACTTGATCTTTACATACTAGTATGATAATGAGTATAAACATAGGAATATTTAAAGAAATGATAAAAGCATTTTTCTTCTTTAAGGAGCAAAGATACACAAAACCGAAGATTTAATTCAGGTGATTGAAAAGACTGGGAAATCTTATACCTTAAAAGGTGAAAGTGAAATCAATACCTTGAAAGGGGAAATAAAAATGTATATGGACCATGCAGATGAGGTATGTACCTAGTTATGGTAGGTTTTTCATACCAATTAATAGTGATTCCAGGGGCACCTGGGTAGCTCAGTGGTTGAGTGTCTGCCTTTGGCTCAGGTCATGATCCTGGGTTCCTAGGATCAAGTCCTGCATCAGGTTCCTCTCGGGGAGCCTGTTTCTCCTGCTGCCTATGTCTTTGCCTCTCTCTCTCTCTCTCTCTCTCTCTGTCTCTGTCTCTCATGAAAAAATAAAATCTTAAAAAAGTTTGATTCCAAATGACAGGTGAAATAATGACAAAAAGCATTATTGTTCTTTTGAAACAGGGCCATCGTATTTGCTTAGCACTGGAATCCGTAATTTCAGAAGAGGAAAAGAAAAGTGGAAGTGCTCCCTTTTTCCCAATAATTGTAGGAAGGTAAATGGTTGAAAAATGTTTAAACATGGCTAAAATGTGTCGTAAATGTTTAAAAAAAGGTTTGGTGTTTACATTTTGGACATTTTTTAGTTTTCTGTAAGTTGAAAGCTTTAAGGGAATATATCTGGACATTTCTTTCCCTTCAGAAAACCTGGTTATACTAGTTCACCTAAGGCCTTATCACCTCCTGCTTCTGTGGATCCAGACTACCTGATGAGTGACAGAGCATCTTTGAATAAAATGATCATAAATAGTGCTGCTTCTCCAAAACCAACACCAATACTTAATCCTTCTGTAAGTAAAAATACATCACTTCTATACTTTAAACTTCTGTCATTGTCTCATGTCCTTCATATAAAATATAAATTCCATACTATTACCTTACTCTCACCTGTCTACTTCTTCTCCCTTGCCTACTTTTTTTTTTTTTCCCCCTTGCCTACTTTACCCTGTACTCTCTTTGCTTTATTCTAGTTCTCTAAAGCCTTCTTTCAGTTCTTCAAGTAAGTTAAACTTTCAGGGCCTTTTCACATGCTGTTCACTTGACCTGGAACTTTTCTCCAAACTCTTAATGGCTAATTCTTTCTCATCATTCAGGTCTTAGTTTAAATGTTAACCACAGTGAAGTCTAACCTGCCCCTCTGGCAAAAAGCTAAATATATTATTATATGTATATATCATTTTATTTTTACTAGTAAAATACTGACTGCCTTAATATCCATGATAGGCCTATGGTTACATAAATGTAAATTTTTATTCTGTGAACTATCATGCCTGTAAAGACTATATAGCAATATAGAAAACCGCGACATTAAAGAAATAGATCTGTGAGTGTATACTCACAGACATACATATATACTACAATAGCAGTATGAAAAATTATACCTTGAGGGAAAAATAGAAATTTACCTACATGAAAACAGCAACTCTGATTTTCTTCTCTTTCCATAGTAGTTATATGTTTATGTTTTTAATACTTTAAATCTGAAGTTTCTTGTTTATGTGGTTATATTTTAATTTTTTAACTTTGTTATTAAAAATTATTGTAAACTAATGAAAATCTAGTCCTTTTTCAGTTTTGCTTGGCTTATAAAAACACTGAGGAATAATATCTTCTTGTCTTTTACTGTTTATAGATGGTTACAAATGAAGGATGTGGCTTTACAGCTGCAGCTTCTGGAACAAACATTCCTTCTAGTAGTCTAAAAGATTGTCTTCCTAAATCAGCACAACTTTTGAAATCGGTTTTTGTGAAAAATGTTGGTTGGGCTACACAGGTGAGAATTTTTAGAAAAGAATTTTTTTCACTGAATATCCTTAGTTTTCATAGTAATTAGACAATTATCAGAAAATACAATTTATTTTTTAAAGATTTCTCTTTGCAAGAAAGTTTCTACCTTTTTTTTACATTGGTTATGTTAAAATTTTAAATATTTTTTATTTGTGTACATTTGGAAAACTCTAGATATTGCTAATAACAGATTGTCTCCTAAGGCATAAGTGATTTGTTTTTGTCGTTTTGCTTTTAAAGTTTTAAAAACAAATTTTAAACCCAAGTGTCCACTGATAGATGGATAAAGACGATATATGTGTTGGGGTGTCTGGCTGGCTTAGTCTGTAGAGCTTGCGACTCGATCTCAGGGCTGAGTTAAAGCCCCACGTTGGGCATGGAGCCTACTTAAAATGATTAATAAATAAAGACATACATACTTTTTTTTTTAAAGATTTTATTTATTTATTCATAGAGACACAGAGAGAGAGAGGGGCAGAGGCACAGGCAGAGGGAGAAGCAGGCTCCATGCAGGGAGCCTGACGTGGGACTCGATCCAGGGTCCCCAAGATCAAACCATGGGCTGCAAGCAGCACTAAAGCGCTGTGCCACCAGGGCTGCCCCATACATACATTTTTAAAAGTATGTGTATGTACACAATAGAATATTACTCAGCCATAAAAAAAATAAAATAAAATCTTGCCATTTGTGACAACATAGATGGTTCTAGAGGGTATTATGCCAAGTGAAATAAGACTGAGAAAAACAAATATATCATTTCAGTTACATGTGAAAGCTAAAAAACAAAACAAAAACAGAAGTTCATTAATACAGAGAACAAACTGGTTGTTTCCAGAGGGGAGGAGGATTGGCAAACTCGGTAAAGGGGATTAAGGGGCACACACTTCCAGTTGTAAAATAAATGACAAATGAAAAGTATAGCATATGGAAAATCGTCAATAATACTGTAATGTTGTACAGTGACAGATGGTGAGCAGAGTACTATATAGAATTGTTGAATCATTATGTAGTATACCGGAAACTAGCGTAACATTATATGTCAATTATGCTTCAATTTAAAATCTAAGTTAAGGGCACCTGGGTGGTTCAGTGTTGAGTATGCCTTTGGCTCAGGTCGTGATCCCAAGTTCCTGGGATTGAGTCCTGCATCAGGTTCCCTGCAGGGAGCCTGCTTCTCCCTCTGCCTTTGTCTCTGTCTCTCTCTCTCTCTCATGAACAAATAAATCAAAATCTTTAAAAAATAAAACTAAAATATAAATTAAAAACAGAATAGAGTTGTCACGATAATGGCTACTTGTCAGGAATTAAGAATGATATTCATGACATTTAAGTTTTAGAAACTATTTGTAATCTATTAGAATAACTTACATTTGGCAGAAAAGGATTTTTGCATTTAAAAATTAAGTCCACATTAAGTTTCAAACTTACAGAATTATATGTAGGTGTGAGCCTGTATGTATATATTATCTGAAAGCTTGAAGATTGGAGACTTGAAGATGGAGACATGTAATTTTTACTTGCTAGTGAAGTAAAATGCATTTTAGACCTTTATGGGGGTAGGAAATACATGAAGAGAACTCAGCATATATTGAATAAGCTATGTGGTACCATATTTCTCATATATATTGTCTTATTCCCCAAATTAAAACCTAGTAAAGGTGATGTTACCTCTTTTTATAGATAGTAAAATTATGGCTTATAATTATTGATTGACTTGCACAGTCCTACTCAGTAGTTGGCAGAGATGAATGTAAACCCAGGTCTATTTGATTCCAGTGTCCATGACTTCTCTCTGCTGTTTGGAATGCCACATTGTGTATTAGTAACTATATCAAATATCAGTGACTAAGGAGTAAGTTTGCAAAGGTGTAATGTTCTCAGGCCGAAGAGAAATTCTATGTCCCAAGAGCAAAGAATAGAGGAAGATCCTAATTTAAGAAAATGTTACTTCCGTTATTTCTTAAATCTCTTCTTGGTTAGGATGCTATTGGAGTGGGGAGGAAGACACAAAACTATTCAGACATTGTAGTAGAAATGAATGGGAAACGATTAATTTAGAATAATTTTATTTATTTTTAAAAATAATTTTAATATTATAATGCCTTAGCTATTAAAGGAATAATCTGAAAAGATGTAAATATTCCCAAGGCTACTACCATCACTGCCTCATATTTGTAGTTACCGAGAGGGTTGCCTTTTTTTTTTTTTTAAGATTTGTTTAAGAGAAAAAAAAAAAAATTAAAAAAAAAAAAAGATTTGTTTAAGAGAAAGTACACGTGAGTGCGTGAAAGTGTGAGGGGTTGGGGGGCAGAGGGAAGCATGCAGACTCCCCATTTAGTGGGGAGCCCTACACAGGGCTTGATCATAGGACCCTGAGATCTTAACCTGAGCTGAAATCAAGAGTCAGATGCTTAACCGACTAAACCACCCAGGTGCTCTGAGCATTGGTTTTGTTTTTCTTGTTTTGTTTTGTTGTTTTGTTTTGTTTTATCTGTGTGAAAAACCTATTAAACATGAGTACCTTCTAAGAACTTCAAGTCTCCTACAGTATAGTAATTCTGCATGCTTATTATTTTTCTAGTTAACTAGTGGAGCTGTGTGGGTTCAGTTCAATGATGGGTCCCAGTTGGTCGTGCAGGCAGGAGTATCTTCTATCAGTTATTCATCACCAAATGGTCAAATAACTAGGTAAGTTCATAAAATAATGGTTGGGATTTAGCCTTTTGCTATATAATTTCTTTCCTCTCTATGTTGAAATAAATGATTTAATAAGGTTTTATATGTTCTTTAGATTAAGGCCTTCAATTTAATGAAGAGTCCAATTTTCAACTTGCTTTAGAAATTATGAAGTAAAAAAAAAAAAAATTCTAAGGTCATTTCAAGTTTTCTTTTTATTATTTTTAATTTTCTTTTTATTATTTAAATACATTTAGAAAATGGCCTGTTTTAAAAGGAAACAAATTGGTTATGCTTATCTTGATTTAGGTATCTACTTAAATAATTTTGTGTAATTTTTCTGAGGTGCCTCTTTCATTAAAGAATTACTGAAAAGTATAATACATCTTTTGGTACTCTCATGCAAACCAATTAATTAAGTTATGTTTTTCTTTTGCTTCACTTAGGTATGGAGAAAATGAAAAATTACCAGATTACATCAAACAGAAATTACAGTGTCTTTCTTCCATCCTTTTGATGTTTTCTAATCCATCTCCTAGTTTTGAATGATTGAAGCTCCTTTTAGATTTATAAGTTTAATAAATAACTTGTTGGCTTTCAAGTAAAGTGACTTTTTTTATTTAATATAATTTCCTCAGAAAGCCTTTCTATAAAAGACAGGTTTAATCTATACCATAATGGATGTATTCTAATGAGAGAACAAAGCAGAATGAAACTTATAAAATGTACAGGTCATAGATTAAAACTGTATACCGGACTTTGCTCTTACAACATATACCCCCAAAATTTGTGTTCATATATTTGTATTGAACAGTTTTTTAAAAGCAAAAATATAAATGGTGTGTGGTATATTTATGCTTTTTTAAATTGTTTTCTCTACTTCTCAGACATGTTGAGAATCATGAAAAAAAACATGCTGAAGTTTTTGAACATGTAAATAATGTGTATTTATAAGTAACATATGTAAACATGTATATTTGTTTTATATTTATTTTTGTAGCACCAGTGAAACATTTCTGAAAATGCATTTTATAAAAAAATAAATACAGTGATAAGTTGCTTTATCTTTTGATTTATTTAATTAAATACTTATTTTAAAGTAAGTTACTAGTAAGCTCATTTTTAAATTTTGTTCCCTGTTTAGGAGCCAGTTAAATTTTCAAAATTAATTTTGCAAATGGTAAATACCTTGGTTCTCTACCTGTATTTGAAAATATCTGCATATTTTAATGATAAACATTTTAACACTGTAGAACTTAATGCAATAATTAAGATGGAGAAGAAAAATATTTGATAGACAGCCATTTCTAATACTCAAGGTAAAATAGGAATGAAATAAAACTATAAATAAGATAACCTGTTTAACCTAATGTTTCCTGCTATTTTTTAGAATTAGAAACATTTGAGGTAATTCCATCTAGTAGACAGGAATATTTAATGCCATAGTTATTCAACATTGTTTTGGATGTTTTTGCCAAAGGCAATGAGTAGAAAAACAATTTGCAACATAAATTGCATAGTTAATAAGAAAAAGACAACCCGATAGAAATATGGATAAAAGATAGGAGCAGATAATTCACAAAGACAGAAATACATATACTGAATCAAAAGGAAATATATGCTCACCACATTTATGGTTGGAGAAACGCAAAATTAAAATCATATCCTTTTATCAAAGAGATTGGTAAAAAAAATAATAAAATAGTGCTTGCTAAGAGGAACAGGACACATTCAGGTGTTAAATTAATGAAAAGTAATTTAGCAATATCTTTTAGAAGTAACACATTTCAGTACATTGGTAATCCAATTTCAGGAGGAAAATCATGTAAGCTCTTCTTATAGGGAAAAAATATAAGAAAGAAGAATTTCCCTCAAAAAACGGAAGTATTTAAAGAAATTTCTAGCTTAATTTTGAAGGCTAAATACATTTTGCTTTTACAGACTTTACTTAGGTGTATTTTTTGTCATCTCTTTCAGTCTGAATGTACCTTTGTCTCAGGTACTTCTCTTATATATACCACATAGCTGCATTTTGTTTTTTAATCCAATCTGATAACCTCTGTAGTCTACCATGTTCATATTTATTATCATTTCTGATATGTTTACTGGCATTATAGTTCAATTGTATTTATGTCTACCAGTTTCTTTTGTGCTTTGTACCACATACCTATTGTTTCCTTCTTTTTTTCCCCTTTCCTGCCTTCTTTGAGATTGAGTTTCCTTTAATCTCATTTTCTTTGAGAGGGTACAGTAGTGGTTTATTAATATTCACTTTACATTATCATGACTATGAAAACATTCATAGCTGAACTATGTACCACATTAGAATTACATTTCTTGAACAACTGTGTTTTTTGGAGTTACTTTGTTAGGTCAAACACATCTGATTATCTGTAGTTTTTGTTGTTGTTGTTTCCTTTTTCCCCTCCCTTTGAATACAGCTCTCTGGAGCCCTCTGATTTCCTTTTCCTATCTGGACTGGTGGCTATGTATATAGCATTTCCACTATATAAATAAAATATGTTGTAATTTTTTTATCCATTATACTGCTGATGAATATTTATATTGTTTCCAGATTTCAGCTATAAAAACAGTAGTGGTATGACAGTGTTTTAGTGCATATGCACACAAGTTTCTCTAGAGTTTTACTCAGAACTGAATATGCTGGACTTTAATATTGGTGCATCTCAAATGTTAGGAGATAATGCCTAATTTTTTTACACTTCCACCTGTAACATATAAGAGTTTATATTGTTCCACACTCCCATCATTACTTGGTGTTACGATCTATTAAAGTTTTTGCCAGTTTGACAAGTGTAGAATAGTGATCAATAGTGGTTTTAATATGCATTTCCCTAATTACTAAAGAGGCTGGAATCTTACATAGTTATTAGATATTCATCTTTCATGAAGTGCCTGTTATGTCTTCTACCTATTTTTTTCTCTTGGGTTGTCTGGCTTTTTCTTGGTGATTATGAAGAGTTCAGGATATGTATCCTTTGCCTATTGACATGTGGCAAATGTCTTTACTATTCTAGGCTCTCACTCTCTTAGTATGTCTTGATAAGCAAAAATTTCTAAATGTCCACATTTCATAGACTTCCTTTACAGATACTGCTTTTTAAGTTCTGCATAGTATTTTTAAAAATTCTTTATTTAAATTCAACTTAATTAACATACACTGTTTATTAGTTATGGGGTAGAATTTAGTGATTCATCAGTTGTATGTAACACCCAGTGCTCATGACATTAGGTGCCCTCCTTAATGCCCATCACCCAATTACTCCTTTCTCCCACCCATCTCCCCTCAGCAACCCTCAGTTTGTTTTCTAGAGTTCAGCATCTCTTATTGTTTGCCTCCCTATTTTCATCTTATTTTTTCTTCCCTTCCCCTATGTTCATCTGTTTTGTTTCTTAAATTCTACATATGACTGGAATCATATGGTATTTGTCTTTCTCTGACTGACTTATTTTACTAAGCATAATACTATTTCCATCGATGTCATTGTAAATGGCAAGATTTCATTCTTTTTGATGGCTAATATTCCATTGTAAATATGTACCTCATCTTCGCCCATTCATCTGTGGATGATGGATGATGGGCATCTGGGCTCTTTCCATAGTTTGGCTATTGTGGACATTGCTGCTATAAACACTGTGGTGCAGGTGCCTCTTTGAATCACTATGTTTATAACTTTTAGATAAGTGCCTAGTAGTGCAATTGCTGGGTCACTACTTTCAACTTTTTGAGGAACCTCCATACTGTTTTCCAGAGTGGCTGCACCAGGTTATATTCCCACCAGCAGTGTAAGAAGGTTGTCCTTTCTCTGCATCCTCACTGACATCTGTTGCTTCCTGACTTGTTCATTTTAACCATTCTGACTGTGTGATGTGGTATCTCATCATAGTTTTTATCTCTATTTCCCTGATGCCGAGTGATATTGGGCATTTTTTCATGTGGTTTGTTGACCATTTGTATGCCTTCTTTGAAGAAATGGCTGTTAATGTCTTCTGCCCATTTCTTGACTGAGTTTTTTGGGTATTGCATTTGATAAGTTCTTTATTGATTTTGGATACTAACCCTTTATCTGATAAAGCATTTGCAATTATCTTCTGACATTCCATAGGTTGCCTTTTAGTTTTGTTGACTTTTGCTGTGTAAGATCTTTTTATCTTGAAGTCCCTGACTTTTGCTGTGTAAGATCTTTTTATCTTGAAGTCCCAGTAGTCCAGTTTTTGTTTTTGTATCTCTTGCCTTTGGAGATATGTCTGTCAAGAAGTTGCTGCAGCTGAGGTCAAAGAGGTTGCTGCCTGCTCTTCTCTAGCATTTTCATGGATTTTTTCAATCACTTTCAGTTTATTTTATTTATGGTGTAAGATAGTGATTCAGTTTCATTCTTCTGCATGTTGTTGTCCAGTTTTCCCAACACCATCTTTTTTCCACTGGATATTGTTTCCTGATTTGTAAAGATTAGTTGACCATAGAGTTAAGGGTCCATTTCTGGGTTCTCCATTCTCTTCCATTGATCTGTGTGTATTTTTGTGCCAGGACCCTATTGTCTTGATCACTACAGCTTTGTAATACAGCTTGAAGTCCAGAATTCTGATACCTCCAGTTTTTCTTTCTCAACATTACTTTGACTATTTGGGGTCTTTTGTGGTTCAGTACAGATTGTTTGTTCTAGCTCTGGGATTGTTTGTTCTAGCTCTGTGAAAAATGCCGATGGTATTTTGATAGAGATTGCATTGCAGATTGCTTTGGGTAATATAGACATTTTAACAAAATTTGTTCTTCCAGTGCATGAGCATGGAATGTTTTTCCATTTCTTTATGTCTTCCTTAATTTTTTTTGTTTGACCCACTTATTCTTTAGTAGAATGCTCCTTAACCTCCGTGTATTTGTGTTTCTTCCAAAATATTTTTCATGGTTGACATCAAGTTTTAAACCATTGTGTTCTGAAAATCTGCATCATATAATCTCAATCTCTTTGTATTCGTTGAGACCTGATTTGTGACCCACCCAGTGTGTGATCTATTTTGCAGAATGTTCCATGTGCACTCAAGAAGCATATGTATTCTGCTGCTTTAGGATGAAATGTTCTGAATCTGTGAAGTCCCTCTGGTCCAGTGTGTCATTCAAAGCCCTTCTTTCCTTGTTGATCTTCAGCTTAAAGATTTGTCCCCTGTTGTGAGTGTGGTATTAAAGTCCCCTACTATTATTGTATTATTATCAATGAGTTTTTTAATTCTGTTATTAATTGGTTTACATATTTGGCTGCTCTCACATTAGAGGTATAAATATTTGCAACTGTTAGAACTTCTTGTTGGATAGATAGACCTTTTTATTTATGATGTAGTGTCCTTCATCATCTCTTATCACCCTTTGGTTTAAAAGGTAGTTTGTCTGATACACCTCAGTTTGTAGGATGGCTGCTCCAGCTTTCTTTTGATGTCCGTTGGCATGATAAATGGTCCTCTACCGCCTCACTTTAAATCTGGAGGTGTCTTTGAATCTAAAATGAGTCTCTTAAAGGCAACATATAGATGAGTCTTATTTTTTTTTTTTTATCCATTTTGATACCCTGTCTTTTGATTGGGGTATTTTGTCCATTTACATTCAGAGTAACTATTGAAAGATACGAATTTAGTGCCATCATATTACCTGTAAAATTCCGGTCCCTTTCTAGTCTTTGTCACTTTTGGTTTCTGTTTCCCATTCAAAGGGTCTCCTTAATATTTCTTACAAGGCTAGTTTAGGATTCATAAATTCCTTTGGTTTTTGTTTGTCCCTGGAAACTCTTTATCTCTCCCATTCTGAATGACAGCTTGCTGGATAAGGTATTCTTGGCTTCATTATCTTCCCATTAAGCATGCTGAATATATCATGCCAGTCCTTTCTGGCCTGCTAGGTCTCTAGACAGGTCTGCTGACAGCCTTAGATGTCTACCCTTGTAAGTTAAGGGCCCCCTGTCCCAGGCTGCTTTCCAGAATTTTCGCTATCTTTGAAATTTGCAAGCTTCACTATTATATGTTAAGATGTTAACTTATTTTTATTGATTTTGAGGGGGGTTCTCTGTGTCTCCCAGACTTGAATACCTGTTTTCCTTCCCCATTTGGGGAGTTCTCAGCTATAATTTGTTCAAATAAGCCTGTCCCTTTCTCCCACTCATCTCTGGGATCCCTATCATCCAGATATTATTTCATTTTATGAAATAGAGTTCTCTAAGTCACCCTTCATGCTCCAGTAGTTTTCTTTCTTCTTTTCAGCTTCCTTATTTTCCATCATTCTATCTTCTATATGACTGTCTCGCTTGTCTGCCTCATTCATCCTCGTTTTTAAAGGCTCCATTGGGGACTGCATCTTGGTAATAACATTTTTAATTTTGGCTTGAGTAGATTTTAGTTCTTTTATCTGTATAGTAAGGGATCCTCTAGTATCTTCTATGCTTTTTTAAAGCCCAGCTCGTATCTTTTTTTTTTTTTTTTTCAGCTAGGATCTTTATAATTGTTGTTTTAAATTCTAGTTCAGGGATCTCACCTATTTTCATATTGATGACACATCCCTGGCAGTGGGTACTACCTTCCTCTTCTTTCTTTTGGGGTGAACTTCTCCAACTCATCATTTTGTCCAGAAAATAAAGGATGAAAGAAAAAGAAAAATAACAACAAAATAATAACAAAAACTTTCGGAACTGTTTCTAGTATATGCTGTGTACGTCCTGCTCTTGTGTTTGGGCTGCTCTTTCCCAGTGGTCCTTCCTCTATGAAGTTCCTCCTTGCTTGTAGTGGAGAGTGTTTGGACCTTTAAGTTGGTATGCTTTGATTTGTTTGTCAGGATAAGCCTATAAAATAAAAAAGAAGAAAACAAAAAAAGAGAAACCTGATCCAGGACAAGAGAAAAGGAGAAGGAACAAAAATCTAAGCAGACAGAAATTATAAGCCTTGTTTTAAAATGTAAGAAAGAAGAAGGGGAAAAAGTACAGAAAGAAGTAAAGAGGAAAAAAAAAAAAAGCCTGATGTGAAAAATAAGAGAAGGAAACAAACCAACAAATGAATAAAAAATTATAAACCTGATACAAAAAAAGAGAAAAAGAATATATATATAATATATATATATAATATATACAATATAAAGAACAGAAATAAGAAATGGAAAATTAAAAATTTAAATACTTAAGAAAAGAGTAACACCGGGACTTAAATACTTAAGAAATAAGAACTTAAGAACTACTTAAGAACAGAAATACTTAAGAAATAAATACTTAAGAAATAAGAACTTAAGAACTACTTAAGAACAGAAATACTTAAGAAATACTTAAGAACTTAAGAAATACTTAAGAACAGAAATAAGAAATGGAAAATTAAAAATTTAAATACTTAAGAAAAGAGTAACACCGGGACTTAAATACTTAAGAAAAGAGTAACACCGGGACTTAGGGACACCGGGGTGGCTGAGTGGTTGAGCATTTGCCTATGGCTCAGGGCATGATCCTGGAGTCCCAGGATCAAGTCCCACATTGGACTCCCTGTGGGGAGCCTGCTTCTCCCTCTGCCTTGTCTCTGCCCCTCTGTGTCTCTCATGAATAAATAAATAAAATCATTTTTCAAAAAAAACTAGGGGATCCCTGAGTGGCTCAGCGGTTTAGTGCCTGCCTTTGGGCCAGGGCGTGATGCTGGAGACCCAGGATTGAGTCCCACATCAGGCTCATGCATGGAGCCTGCTTCTCCCTCTGCCTGTGTCTCTGCCTCTCTCTCTCTCTCTCTCGTGTGTCTGTCATGATAAATAAAATCTTTTAAAAAAAAATAAAATAAAATTTAAAAAAAGCAAGTCTGGTCCTATTTCCACCAGAAGCTGAGTATTGGAGCATTCTTTATCAGTAGACTTAGTAGATGCGAGGGCCTTACGTTGGTCTTCTGAGAAAGGCCTCACAAGGCCTTTCTGCTAGGCTGCCTCACAAGCTGACTTGCCCTTGTAAAGATGCCCCTGCCACGTGCAGGGTGGTGAGATTTAGTGTAGGGGACTTCAGTGTCCACTGGAGGCTCTGTGTTTCTCTCTGAAGTCAGACTGTGCTGGGAGGCGGTGGGGGAGTTAGAGGTGGGGGGATAATTTGGCATCACCCCACACTCTTGTCCCCGGGGAAGGGAACTCATGGCCATTGCTTTTCCAAAAGGAAAAGCAAACAATCTGTGTACCAGGCTCTCCTCACTTCCCTGCCTTTAACAGGTCTGCGCCCAGTTTTTTGTTTGTTTGTTTTTTTGTTTTGTTTTTGTTTTTGTTTTATTATTCGACATTGAGATATTTATTTTGTGAAACAATGCAAGCGATTGTAAATCCCCACATACTATTTAAGTGCAATAGGGTAGTCATGTGTATGTAATCTCTTTACACAGTAGTGCATCTAGTCCTTTGCCTTTAGTTATTGCACAAAAATTATAGACCAGTGAACAAGACATGCGGACTGACAGGCAAATTGGCCTACACATTGAGAAATTAGAAAACAGTACACCAACTGGAATGATCAAATAATTTAAGTCAAATGTTTTAATGGTGCAATTAAAGTAATCAAGGGTTCAAATATGCTTTTTCAATATATTAGTTTCTTTAAAGTCATGTTCAGGCAAGGTGCTGTTTAAAAAACCACTATTAGCTTTGTCCACAGATGTTATCAAAAGTTATCCACGGTAGTTCTGATGTTGAATGCATCTTTAAACAATAAAAAATTGTGTTTAAAGAATACTTCTCAAAGCAAATTACATAACTAGGGAGCCCGAAACTTATAAACTAAAGATTCTGACACAAATGCACAAAGTAAAGTTGGCAACATTAAAGAAAGGTCACATGAATTTTGTGATAACGTAGTGTTTAATGTTGAGCAAACTTGGTCGTGACTCTCAAAGGTGATAGAGTTCTGTTTTGGCTGTCAGAGGAGTTCATGCCATTGGCATGCCTGGAGCCACGGATCTTCTGTATTTTATCTCTGGCCAGTGACTGGGATTCAAAACTCCCAAGTTTTAGTTAGAAGCCTGGTAAGATGCAGCCCACTTCTGTCCCCAGGAGGAGAGGCTCAGGGCATGCCCAGCACCATCCCGTTCCCAAAAAGCAGTGGCACAGTGCACATGCAGAGGCTGGAGTTTATTTTAATGCTCAGTTTATCAGCCATTTGTTCGCATCTCAGTCCCCTACTCCCATCTGTCCCGGAAGAGCCATCACAGAAGCTTAAATCTATTGTGGCAGGTAACGAAAATTGGTGACCAGGTCATCTGCAGTCTGCTCCTGTCTGCTCTGCTCAGATCTGTTGCAGAAAAGCAGCGACTCTGTGCACACACGGAGGTTTAGGCCAATGTGGCTCTAGCAAAGGGTGGTGAAGAGGTTTTCTGCCCTCCGCACACACTGCTGACCCTGCTGTTGAGCGCCACTCAATGGCTCCCACCGGGCCTTCTGTCTTCAGAGAAGCAAAATACCCTCTTCCAAAAAGTCCAGGGAAGGGAGCTCCCTGTGTGGCCCAGGTGATCTTGCCATGGCTTATAATGCGATTCCAACACGCTGTGCTCTCTCCCACTTTCTTCTTCTCCTTGACCTTGCTCCAGGAAAAGGCCTCCTCCCCTTTGCAGCTGCACCACTTTCCTCTCTGCCAGTTCAGGCTCCACACCTTGCTTCTGCCAGGTTCTTTCCCTCCAACGATGCAGATTGTTTCCTTAACACTCAGATCTTATTCCTAGTTGCTTGAAATAAATGTTGATCCAGCTATGTTCTGAGGAGGAGGCAAATTCAAGGATCCTCTGCCATCTTAACTCCTCCCCCCCTCTAGTATTTCTTTATCCACAAGACAGGTCATAGATAAAGGTTGTACACAAAAATGATTATCCCAAGTTTAGTTAACAGTAATAACATCACAAAGTTAAAATTTTTGTCTTTGAGAACTTTGTGGTGTGTATTTATTTAAAAACATTTTTTTGGATATACTTGATACCAATGTTACATTTGTTTCAGGTGTAGAGCGGTGGTGATTCAACTACTCCCTACACATTATGCTATGTTGCCACAAGGGCAGCCATTTGTGATGAGAACTGTTATATCTACTGTCTTAGCGACTTCCACACATACAGTATTGTTGTATATTTGAAAGTTGTGTATAGTTATCACGCTGAAACATTACATCTCCAGGATTTATTTTTCTCGTAACTGGAAGTTTTTACTCTTTAACCACCTTCACCCATAGCCCCCATCTTCCTTCCCCACCCCAACCCCCGGGGCCCCTCATCCCCTGCCTCTGGTAATCATCAATTTGTTCTATTTCTGAGTTCAGTTTTTTCGATTCCACATATAAGTGAGCTCATACAGTATTTGTCTTTCTCTGACTTGCTTCACTTAGCATTTTAAATCTTTTATTTTTTTTAAAGATTTTGTTTATTTGACAGAGTGACAGAGAGTGCTTGCACAAGCAGCAGAGAGAGAGGGAGAAGCAGGCTCCCCACTGAGTGGGGAGGCTGGATACCAGGACCGTGGGATCATGACCTGAGCCGAAGGTAGACACTTAACCAACTGAGCCACCCAGGTGCCCCATGTTTTAATCTTTTAATATACTCCTGTTTCTACCATATTTTCTGCCATTTATTTGTTAGTGAAACAGTAATTTGTTCTGTAGCATTTCTCAACTTCTAGAATCAATAGATTGCATCCCAATGGTATCATTTACTATGGATCTTCTGAATTTTCCAAAAGATCTAGAAACAGGATTAGATTAGGTTTGGTTGGGGTGGGTGTTAGAGGAAAAGGGGTGGGGGGACAAGAATAGTTCTTAACTGGTACTGTTTTTACTACTGGGAATGTATAATAACTTTTTGCCTCTTTTTTGTGATACTAAAATTGATTAGTGGATTCAGGAGCTGTGCATTATAGTTCCCTATGAGTTTTCCACTCTTAATAATGATCATTACCTAGATTCATGATTTCATTAGGTTTTACAAAGTGATGACATTTCTGATGCTATCATTCTTTCTGAATTTTCTATTATTGATTATCAGGGTAACCAGGAATAAAGAAGATTCAGAAAAGTCTAGCTTAATGCTTCATTTTTTCCTTTATTTTCTAGTTTTCAGAATAAAAGGAATTTGTGTTCTAAAAACAACCAAAAGTAACTAATAAGGTTTTTGTTTTTGGTATATTTGTGAAATCATAGGTATTTTTTTAATTAATTTTTTATTGTGGTGAAACAGCATTTCTTATAGTTTCTGCTTTATAATAATAGGTATTAATGTCTTATTTATTACACAAATATTAACATTTTTGTGATTGTAACACTGAGCATAATAAGGTATCTTTTGTTGCCTTTTGATACTTTTTGCTTGAATTTCCACCTTGTGAGATCAAGATGTTGATCTCTGCTTTCTTTTAATTTCTTTGGTCTAGAATATCTATACTTAGCATTTTACTTTTTTTTAAAGATTTTATTTATTCATGAGAGACACACACACACAGAGAGAGACAGTCAGATATACAGGCAAAGGGAGAAGCAGGCTCCATGCAGGGAGCCCCATGTGGGACTCGATCCCGGGTCTCTAGGATCACACCCTGAGCTGAAGCCGGCGCTAAACCGCTGAGCCACCCGGGCTGCCCTACATTTTACTTTTAATCTTTCTGTGCTTGTTTGAGGAATGTCTCTTGTACACATCTTAGTGTTGGATTTGTCAGCAAAAAGATGAAAATCTTTTTTTCTTGTAAAAGATGAGAAAGTCCTATTTTCACTTATTGATATGACTGATTTGTTTGCTGTTCTGTTTTATATCTATTTTTATATGTCTTCTATATATGTGTGTAATTTTTCATTTTGTGGTTTCTTTTATAAGCTCTTCCATTGTTGTATGTCTGGTATTTAGGGAACTTGTGTTCTTATTCTACTGGTTACCTCTATTACTACCTTTTCATAATATCCTTGATTTCCTTAATTTTACATACTGCCTATATTAGTTCCCTAACACAAGCAATATTAAAATTATCTCACAAGTTCTTCTCTCTTCTTTCCCTCTAACATTTAAAGTAATATCCTGGGCAACCCCGGTGGTGCAGCGGTTTAGCACCGCCTGCAGCCCAGGACGCGATCCTGGAGACCCTGGATCGAGTCCCACGTTGGGCTTTCTGCATTGTGCCTCCTTCTCCCTTTGGCTGTGTCTCTGCCTCTCTCTCAATCTTTCTCTCTCTCTCTCTCTGAATAAATAAATAAAATTTAAAAAATAAAGTAATATCCTTCCATTTCCAATAAATAACAATACAGCTAACAGCAAGCTTATTCTACTCTATTCATCCACAGTTTCTGGATAATTTTACTATACCTACATCATCAGAACCTATAACCATTATGTATAATTCTGTCACCTTTATTTCCATCATTTAGTTTTAGTTCTAGAGATAATATATAAAATGCTCATCACCATTCCTTATGCTGAATTGTGTCTTGTCATCTTGGTTGTTTGAAATTTGTTCACAGCTCATGAAAATAATATTCCTTGGGTTCTGCGTGATAGTTTATGGACGTTATACTTGAAGGTCAGCTTGACTAAAAAAAAGTAGATGAATCACACTGCCTTTCTTTAAAGTGTCTTAAATGTGTTAATCCACTGACTTCTGGCATAAAGTATCATCACAAAGTCTGATTGCAATCTGATTTCCTTTCTTTCTACGTGACTTAGCCATTTTGACTTGTACCCACTTTTTTTAATCCAGTACTTTTTAAAATTTATCTTATTTTATTTAAATTTGACTAACATATAATGTACTATTAGTTTCAGAGGTAGTGTTCAGTGATTCATCAGTTGCATATGACGCCCAATACCCATTACATCACATACCCTCCTTAATGCCCATCACTTAGTTATGTCATCCCCCATCCCCCTCCCCTCCAGCAACCATTTAAAAAGCTTTTGCACAGCAAAGGAAACAGTTGACAAAACCAAAGATAACCTACGGAATGGAAGAAGATATTTGCAAATGTTTTATCAGATAAAGGGCTAGTATCCAAAATCTTTAAAGAATTTCAAACTCAGTACCTAAAGACAAAATAATCCAGACATGAAATGGGCAGAAGACATGAACAGACATTTCTCCAAAGAAGGCATTCAAATGGCCAACAAACATGAAAAAATGCTCAACATCACTTAGCATCAGGGAAATACAAATCAAAATCACAATGAGATACCACCTCACACCAGTCAGAATGGCTAAAGTGAACAACACAGAAAATGACAGATGTTGGCAAGGATGCAGAGAAAAGGCAACCCTCTTACATTGCTGTTGGGAATATAAACTGGTGCAGCCACTCTGGAAAAGTCTGGAGATTCCTCAGTAAGTTGAAAATTGAGCTACCCTATGACCCAACAATTGCACTACTGAGGATTTACCCCAAAGATACAAATGTAGTGATCTGAAGGGCACCTGCATCTCAAAGTTTATAGCAGCAATGTTCACAATAGCCAAACTATGGAAAGAGCCCTGATGTCCGACAGATGAATGGATAAAGAAGTGGTATGTGTTTACAATAGAACTATCAAAAAGAATGAAATCTTGCCATTTACAACAATGTGGATGGACCTAGAGGCTATTATGCTAAGCAAAATAATCCAAGATTTTTAATGGAATATTTGACAGTAGACCATTCTGAGTCAATTTCTCAGGTACTTGGTATGCCCTTTCCATATGTATGTTTGAGTTTTATTTTAGCAAATTTTTCTCTTTTTTTTGTTTTGAATTTTTTTATTTATTTATGATAGTCACCCACAGAGAGAGAGAGAGAGAGAGAGGCAGAGACACAGGCAGAGGGAGAAGCAGGCTCCATGCACCGGGAGCCCGACATGGGATTCGATCCCGGGTCTCCAGGATCACACCCTGGGCCAAAGGCAAGCGCTAAACCGCTGCGCCACCCAGGGATCCCACAAATTTTTCTTATAGTTTGTAGAGTTTGTTCTGTTCCATTGCTTTGGTTTTCTTTAGACTTCTACTATATATGTTATCTGTGCTTAGTTTTTATGCCCATCACTTGCTCCAGAATCATTTTTTTAAAAGATTTTATTTATTTATTCATGAGACGCACACACACACACACACACACACACACACACACACACACAGAGAGAGAGAGAGAGAGGCAGAGATACAGGCAGAGGGAGGGAGAAGCAGGCTCCATGCAGGGAGCCCGACGTGGGACTTGATCCCGGGTCTCCAGGATCACGCCCTGGACTGAAGGCTGCACTAAACCACTGAGCCACCAGGGCTGCCCCCAGAATCATTTTTATCTCTATTTCTGTTATTTTATTTTTTTATTAAAAATTTTTTTTAAAGATTTTATGTATTTATTCATGAGAGATACACACAGAGAGAGAGGCAGAGGGAGAAGCAGGCTCCATGCAGGGAGCCCCATGTGAGACTCGATCCCAGGACCCTGGGATCACACCCTAAGCCAAAGGCAGAAGCTCAACCGCTGAGCCACCCAGGCATCCCTATTTCTGTTATTTTAATTTTCCTTTTTCTTTTTATCTCCCTTATGAAATTATCTATGGCATCTTCTTTATTCTTGTGTTTTTTCTAATTTGGCCTTCATGTTGAGATCATTTTTTAAATTTCTCATTCTTTCCTGAATAAGAAACATTTTCATATCTTCCTATTCTCTTATTTCTCAATTTCACTAAAGAATTGCCTCATTTCTAATTATGATTTATGTCCTTGTTTTCAAGTTTCCATTATTTCATAATTTCTTTCTGCTCATTATGATATTCAGTTTTACTGTGTTTTATGGGCCTATATCTTGCTTGCCTCTCTTGTCTATAAGAATATCATTTAATTCAACTGTACTATTTTCTTGTTTCCTCCTCAGTATTTATTCTGTTAAATGGCACTTGTATTTCCAGCTGTTCACATCAGAATCCCAGAAGTCATTCTTAACACCTTCTTTTGCCTTATTTAATCAACTAATCCTGTCACCTCTACTTCTAAAATATATTTTATATGCTGTGCTTTCAAATCCCAGTTCCACTGCCACGTCCGTAGTCTGAGTTGCCAGCATTACTCATCTAAACCACTGCTTGTCTCCAAACATCTGCTGTTGCCTCCTGTTTCAGAGTTTTTAGGTGCAAACATTTGAATCTAATCTAGTTAGGTCAAGCAGAGTATACTTTTTAAAGGTTATTTGTACTTAGAACCTCTAGAATGGACAGAGATTCAAGCTTTGCAGTTAGGACCAATGCCTGAATCTCTGAATGTAGGAGCTGCCCCAGAAAGACACTTGCCACACCCGCTTGGCACAGATCCCACAGCCATGCTGACAAAGCTAAGGAACTAGGTTCCAGAAGCTCTGCCAGTGCTGTCTCCAAAATTTGACAGCTGACTTTGCTCCATCACCAAAGTCCATTTTTCTCATGTTGTCCACTTCCTCTTTTTGCCCAATTCCTTATGACACCTCACAGGAGTCAGAAACATGCCTTAGCTGCAAGGGTAGATGAGAGTCTGGGCTTCTGTGTAAGAGGCTCAGTGTGAGAAATTCTCCAAATGTATAGGAGTTGTCAGGAAATGAAGAGTGGCCACAAACAGGATAAATGTCCTCTACATCCCATTCCAGCGCATACTTCACAGTGCAGCTAGATCATTCTAAAATACAAAGCTGATTGTTATTAAGTTTAAATTAATTGTGGAAATTTAAAAATGCAGAAGTACACATGTAAGTGTATAAGGAACCTCCATGTATCTTTCACCCAACTTCAACAAATATTTTGCCAATCTTGTTTCATCTATTCTGATGCTCTTTCCCCATTAGAGTATTTTGAAACAAATCTCAGACATCATTTAACTTCTATCAAATTCTGCAGTATCTATCTTTAACAGATAAGAACCTCTTAAAGGCATAACCATTATACTACCTCACATCTCAGAATTAGCAATAATTCCTTAATATCATCTAATATTGAGTCTAGTTTCAAATTTCTCCAAATGCCTCAAATGGATCCTTTTACATTTGTTTTATTTGAAACAGGATCCAAAAAAAGATCTTTAAGTTTCTTTTCATCTCTTTGATCTCTTTATTTATTTTTTTAAAGATTTTGTTTATTTGTTTATTCATGTGAGACACAAGAGAGAGAAGCAGAGACATGGGCAAAGGGAAAAGCAGGCTCCCTGAAGGAAGCCCAATGCGGAACTCGATCCCAGGACCCCAGGATCACAACCTGAGCCAAAAGCAGACATTCAATCACTGAGCCACCCAGGCATCCTGTTTTTTGTTTTTTAATAAAGAAACTGGATCTACAAAATATATTGCCTTCTGGGTTTAGGTGATTACTACCCAGAGGTAGTATTTAATTTACAGATTCTCTGAATTTCCTATAAACTGGTAGCTTATACCTATAGGCTTGAGTATATTCTGGTTTAATTTCTTTTTTTTGGCAAGAACACTTTTATAAGTGGTGCTATGTATTTCCTGCTGCATCAAATCATGAGATAAAATTTACCCACTTTCAATGATGTTAAGAATAATCAGTGGGTTTGGGTGTTGTCAGCCCATTAGTCCTTCAGAAAGTTCTTTATTAAGGCTCACCTAGTTTTATTTTTATTTTTTTTTAATTTTTATTTTTTTTAAAGATTTTATTTATTCGTGATAGAGAGAGAGGCAGAGACACAGGCAGAGGGAGAAGTAGGCTCCATGCAGGGAGCCCGATGTGGGACTTGATCTCGGGACTCCAGGATCACACCCTGGGCCAAAGGCAGGTGCTGAACCGCTGAGCCACCCAGAGACCCCCTCCCCTAGTTGTTTTAGCCTTCATTGATGATTGTTACCCCTATTACTTCACTAGAAGTTGCTAAATGGAGATCCTTGTATTATTCACTTTGTATATATTAGCTCGGATTCTTTCTTTTTAAGATTTATTTCTTATGAGGCAAAAGTCACCAGAGGTAGGAGGTTGAGCTGGGTCCCATGACTCAGGAGAGGTAGTAGAATCAAGCCTCAGACTTTTTACCCTTCCTCCCTTCACAGAAACCCTACCTGACACCTCTAGGTGGAATGAGACCCTGGCTCCCTTAGGCTCTTGTTACAGAACTGTGCATACTTTCTCTGTGGTGCTTCCAATATTAAAATTGCACATGTATGTATCTTCCCACTAGACTGTGAGCTCCTAGAAAATACAGATCCAGGCCTTAAATAAAACACACAGGATTTAACTAAAAAAAAAAAAAAAAAAAAAAAAAGATTTATTTCTTAGAGAGTGTGGCGAATAGGGGTAGGGGCAAAGGGAGGAGAGCGAATCCTCAGATCTCATGCTGAGCCTGTCACGGGGCTTGATCTCACAACCCTAAGATCATGACCTGAGCCAAAATCAGGAGTTGGATGCTCAACTAACTGAGCCATCCAGGTGCTCCTAACTTGGATTTTTCTACGGGAAATAACTTTCCCTCAGCAAGTTTAGATATGTGAAAAGCAGAATAAATGCTTGAGTCTTTATTTTCTGGTTTTCAGAATAAAGATTTAAAGCCCTAGCAACCTCCAAAGGTGACTAATAGGGCTTTTTTTTTTTTTTTTTTAGATTTTATTTATTTACTTGAGAGAGAGAGAGAAAGGGGGGGGAGAAAGCATGAGCAGAGGGAGAGGGAGAAGCAGACTCCCTGCTGAGTAAGGAGTCAGGCTCCATCCCAGGACCCAGAGATCATGTCCTGAGCTGAAGGCAGATGCTTAACTGACTCAGCCACCGAGGCACTCCTATTTATTTTAGAGACAAAGAGAGCAAGCGGTAGGGAGGGGCACAGGGAGAGACCTCAAGCAGACTCCCTATTGAGCTCAGAGCCCAATGGAGGGCTCAATCCCATGACCCTGAAATCATGACCTGCGTGAAACCAAGAGTTGGTCACTCAGCTGAGCTACCAGGAGCCCATTTCTTATTTTTAATATCATTTTTAACTCAAAGATTTTCACATATTTGTTGTGTTTAAATCAGCTACAGATATTCCTTTCAATGCTTTAACTGCCCTATTTTGGGCCAGTAGTAGTCTCTTTATTTGACTCCTGTGTCCTTTTGGCAAGACTTGTGTAGTCTTTGATAACACTCTTGCTTTCTGGCACAAGATGTCTTAACTTCATTTTACCCCACACCTGGAATCAGACATTTCTACGAGCACAAGTTTCTTTTTTAGAGACCACATTACCTTAAATGTCTTCCCATTTCTCTTAAATCCAAAATACCTAATATGGTATGGTATCATGCTTCCTGACATTGGTATGTCACAAATGCGTTATACTCCTAAATGGAAAAATTGACCAATTCAGAGCTGAGTTGATTGGTGGAGCCTATGTTGTCTGAAGAAGCTGGGGACAAGCAACTTGACCTATTTTCCACAATGGTGCATGTAATATTTTCTACGATTGCAATGATGAGAAAACAGGAGGTGACGGTATAGTGGATAAACATCTGTTTGTCAGCTCAACAGACCTTCCTTTGATGGAAACTCCTCCATTCAGTTTTAAATCTTTTTAGTCCATGTAATTAAGACGAGCCTGACCAGGTTCTTCCCCTCCTGTGTCTTCCACATACAAATTGCATTCCCAGAATGGACGCAGGATCCAGGCCTGGGTTAGTAGAGGATTCCATTCCCTGCCCATCTGGGCAGTTCAGGGATGGGTATATATTTGCTAAAGTTGGCTAGTTGGAGCCTCTTCTGATATTTCTGCCTGAGCTAATTTTCTCTGGAATTGTGACTTACAAAGATGTTGCAAGATTGGAGCTGCCGGTGCCCATCCTGCCACAGAATGGAAAGTACCTGAAAATAAAGTCAAGCATGTAGAACTAAAGAAAAGAGTCTTGAAGGCATTTTTTAGACTCCTAACTCCACCCATGCGTAAAGTTAGAATACCTCTTACCACTGGAGACCTACCGCCCGAGGTCTACAAGACCTCGAATTGTCCCTCTATAGCCTCAACTAATAAGACTTTTTCTCAGTCACTGTACTCTAACCACCTTAGATCTATTTGTGGTTCCATGCAAGCTCCAATATCTTACCACCTCCAGGGCTTTGCACCTGCCATACCTTTGGCCTGAAATGCACCAGTCCAAACCTTTCTCTCCACCAGGCCTCAGTTAACCGTTATATCCTCAGCAAAACAGTCCCTGACATTCCTGTTCAGCTCAGACCCTCTGTTAATCACCCTCATAGCTCCCTATACATCTCTCTTGTCACCCTTCCCTTAAACATAATCATTTGTGCAACCACTTCACTAATTAATGTCTAATGTTCCTGCCAATATGTAAGTCCCATGAGGGGAGGTGCTCTGTGATTTTGACATGGTGATTGGTACATAGTAGGTATCTCTTGAATATGTATTGAAAGTATGAGTAAATATTTTTAAGGCTTATGGCACATATACATAATAATTTTATTAGAAAATGTACATTTGCAATGTTAAAATACATTAAATTACAAATAAATTTGCAGTAGTCGAAAAAGGTACCGAAAAATATCCTCTCACAATAAGTTAATCTCAAGAATTTGAGCAGATGCAGATAAACAGTGTATACTTATTCCCCCAAACAAATAATATATACAGATTTATTTCACTTTATGCAAGATAACTGGAAGAGTTTAAATGTAGGCCAGCTTAGCAAGGTAACATAGAGATGCTTTGTGAAGTTATAAATCCCTTCAAATATAAAAATCACTTTAAGTTTTGGTTTTCAAAAACTTATTTTTTCTGAAATACAAACTATTTTCAGCAGCTTTTCATACCTATCATCTTTTCCAATTTATAATCCACTTGACCCACTCAAGACCTCAACTAGTGATTGTTTCCTGAAACTTTATCCCCCTGCCTTTTCCTCAACCCTATGTCATTTCCTTGTCGTCTTCTGCGCCAAGATATGTGGTGGTATAATCCAGAAAAGAAAGCACGCAATAAAAAGAAAGATGTTAGTCATTTTTGTAAAATTATAGTTTAGCTGAATTTTATTCGATATTATAAATCTTTGGAAGTTGGGCAACTTCTCTATGTCATATTCTTGGATGGAAACAGTCTGTTATGCTAAGATAACAGCCTCAATTAGTGGACTTCATATTATATTTTCCAAATATTTCTGCTAACAGGAGTCACCAGTACATGTAATTTACACTAAAATAAGCAATTAACTGCTCTTGCAACTTTCTGGCCTACTTCCCCCACTCTAACAAATTTAGTGGTTTAGAGTGTGGAGTCTAAAGACAGATATTTATTAGACAAATGTCTTAATTTCTCTGTGCCTGTTCTTTTATCTGTAAAATGGGAATCATAACAGTAACTTTGCTTCATAAGACTGCTGTGAAAACTAAACTCTGTATTACATATTGCCTGCAATATGGGAAGAATTCTATAAATGTTCACTATTAGTTTCATCATCACCATTATTTTCTATTGCACACACTATCTAAACCAAGGGTGTTTACTTTTTAGGATTAGAAGTGACCCAAAAAATGTAAGACTGAGGAAAGAGCTGCAGAACATCAAAGAAGAGAGATCCCAGGTCTTGACCAAACAGAAAGAAACCCCTGGCTATGGCTCTGATAAGTCTAACCAAAGCAGAGTCTTGCTACGGGAGATGAAGATGAGTAAAAGCAATCCCTAAAATTTAATCAATATTTCTGTCAGAGTAAGCTTTCTATTAGAGCTGAAGTTTGATTTATGAGTATGGCAAATTTCAATAACAAAAAGCCAAATAGTCTGATTTTAAAATGGGCAGAGGAGGAGCACCTGGCTGGCTCAGTCATAGAGCATTAGATTCTTGATTTTGGCGTCATGAGTTCAAGTGCCACACTGAGTGTAGAGCTTACTTAAAAAAAAAAAAAAAAAAAAAAAAAAGATTAAAAAAATTTGGGCAGAGGATCTGAAAAGACATTTTTCCAAAGGACATACATATGGTCATCAGATATATGAAAGGATGTTCCAGATCAACTAATCCTCAAGGAAATGCAAATGAAAACCACAATGAGATGTCACTTAACACCAGTGACAATGGCTAATATGAAGAATATAAGAAATAGCAAGTATTGATGAGGAAGTGAAGAAAAGGGGGCCCTTGTGCACTGTTGGTGGAAATGTAAATTGGTGTAGCCACTGTGAAAACAGAATGGCGGTTCCTCAAAAAATTAAAAACTACCATATGATGTGGCAATCCCTCTTATGGGTTTATTTCCAAAGGAGGAGGCAGGATTTCAAAGAGATATCTGCACTCCCATGTTCACTGCAGCATTATTCACAAAGCCAAAATATGGAAACCACCTAGATGTCCATCAACAGAGGAATAGATAAGGAAGATGTGCGTATGTAGTGAAATATTATTCAGCCATGAGAAAGGAGATCCTTCCATTTGTGGCAACATGGATGGACCTTGAGGTCATTATGCTAAGTGAAATAAGACAGAAAGACAGGGACATACACTATATGATATCACTTATATGTGAAATCTAAAAGAGCTGAGCTATTAGAGGCAGAGAGTTGGATGATGGTTGATAGGGATTGGGGGTGGAGGAAATGGGGAGATGTTGGTCAGAGAACTTCCTGTTATAAGTGAGTTCTGGGGATTTACTGTACAACATGGTGATCACAAGTAATAATAGTGTATTATATAATTTAAAGTTTCTAAGAGAGTAGATCTTAAATGTTCTCACCAAAAAAAAAGAAATAATAATTCTGTGATAGGATATAGGTATTAGCTAATGCTATGGTGGTAATCTTTTTGCTATATGTAAGTTCATCAAATCAATGCATTGTACACCTTAAACTTACACTATGTTATATGTCAATTATATCTCAATAAAGCTGGAAAAACAAAAGGTACAAGGAGAAGATATCTATCTATAAGCCAAGGAGACCTCAAAAGAAACCAACCCTGATGACAACCTTGATCTTAGACTTCTAGCCTCCAGAACTGTGAGAAATAAATTTCTGTTGGTCAAGCCAAAAGGAAAAAAAAAAGAAAAGAAAAGAAAAGAAAAAAGAAAGAAAGAAAGAGTATAGCAAACATAGTATAAAGTGCAGATTATAGTGTTTACTTATTTACTTTAAGATTTGAAAACAGAACTTAGAATAGGAAACATTTGGAAAAATATTTAGAAATATTTTTGTATTTTTTGGTAATATTGATTATCAGTATACATAATTCTATACTAGTTCCTCTTATCAGTATTCAACTTACATAGAGGTAGAAATGTATACATAGTGTGATTTAGCCAACTTCAAGTAAACTCAGTACGCTGTTACAGTAAAGCAATTTTACCACAAATATTTATTAGCCTAACTAGATTAGGGCTGTCACGGCCCATGCAAATTTAAAATTCTACAGTTCTGAATAGCTACGGAGACATGGTTTGAAAACTGTATGTCTTCCTTGTCACTACCAAAAGATGGGAAAAGTAAATAATTAAACTGATAGTTTTTCTCCAGAATTTAAGGGAGTTGAAAATGTCAGTAATTTGAATAAATAGTAACACACTGGACTTACGTTTCGAAAGTGAATAATTAGTACTTGAAAGAAAAATGTAATTAGTCCTATTAAAGGTAGTGTAATTCATCTTGATCTCTTAATCCTCTTTAGTGCTCAAATATTAGCATTATTTGTGCTTACCTATTAATTTAGGGGTTACTTAGTGAGATCGTGAACTAAAATAGGACAAAAGGTGTAGTATTAAAAATAATGACTTATAGAATGTCAGGGAGAATGGCAGGCCCTGGTAAGTAGAAAATTTAAGAGTCACGACTTTTATTTCATAGGAAAACTGAAAATAGAAGCATTTTTTTTTCCTAAAAAATAAAAAGTAGGTATCTTCAAACACAGGTACTTCTATTTAGGTAATTTCTATAATTTCATTCTTTTGTTATAGTTAATTCATACAGAACTCTCCTTATGGTTTCACTGCATATTTTCTCATTATTTTCATGACACCTCTTCAGTCTAAGAGTACAACTTCATATTTATAGAACCATTGTCCATTCACTCATGAGTTCATGCAACCCAAAAAGAGACGCGATAATAGAATATCTTTTTGAAATAAGGAAATTGTGAACCAGTGTTTTTATATTAGGTCACTGTTCACAATTACACATAGAATTGTCTGTATTATTCAATATATGTTTTTGTAATTAAAAATATACAATATTTGCAGCCTGACTTTTGGAAACTGACTCATAATAATGATCTAGCAGAGCCTTGGAAGAGGAAGTCCCATACAACAAGTACTTTCCATCATAGTGTTAGGTTACTTTTTTTTTTTTTTTAAGACCTTATTCATTCATTCATGAGAGACACAGAGAGAGAGGCAGAGACATAGGTAGAGGGAGAAGCAGGCTCCATGCAGGAAGCCCGATGTGGGACTAGATTCGGGGACTCCAGGATCATGCCCTGAGCCAAAGGCAGACGCCCAACCACTGAACTACCCAGGCATCCTGTGTCAGGTTACTCTTGAATCCTTCCATGCCTTACAGAAAAAGCAACAAGCCTTCTGTAAACCACACCCAGGAGTATGATGGTAAGCATCACTATTCCACACACAAGGCTGAATGCCCATCGTGGGCCCCAGGAAGTGTACACTTGGCTGATGAACACAGGTCCAAGAATCCGTGCTGCACTTCCAGAAGCTGTTAACCAGCCCATGTACACACCCTGTGGCAGGGAGAGGAGAGGGAGAAGCAGATTGATATTCAGGTTTAGTTAGTTTAAAAATAAGGATGATACAAAAATTAATAATAATAAGGATGATACTACTATTACCAAACTATGATAAACTCACAAGAATCACTTTCTCCATCTTTTACTTTTAAATTAAATATAAAATGCCTCTCTATAAATACAGCAACTAACAAACAGTAAACTTATTTGATTAGTCAGTTTAAGAAAAATAAAGTAGTATAAAGAGACAAGCAGTGTCACCTGAAGCCCTGGAAACAATATAATTTTTTAATTATCCTTATGGCTAACATTTATTTTGTACTTACTATCTGCCAAACACTCTGCTAGGTGCTTTACATATATTGTTTCCAACATTCACAAATTTCTACAATTGCTATTATCCCCATTTAACAAATGTGGAAGCTGAAGCTCAGAAAATTCAAATAACTTGTCCAAGCATGTTTGGCTGACTCCATTATATCACTTTTCATTATACCACAAGGTTGCTCTTCCAACTACTGTACCCCCCAAACTATAACCTTACAATCTACCCAAGAATGTACAGTGCAGCAATACTTTTAATATCCTCAAATTGAAAATAACTTAATGGTCCATCAATGGTAGATTAAGTAACTAAATTATGGTATATTTAATGAATGGACTGCTAATCTGTTGCTTAAAAGAACAAGATCTTATACGGAGTAAGATCTTATAATGAGAACATCTCTATGCACTAACATGGAAAGAATACTATGGCTATTAAGTAAAAAAATTCAAGATGCAAAAAAATTGATATACATAAGATATATTCTGTGTTATCTTTTTCTAAAAAGGCATGAGTGTACATATGCTTGAACAGGTATAGAAAAATGTCTTGAGAGACACCTGGGTGGCTCAGTGGTTGAGTGTCTGCCTTTGGCTCAAAGTGTAATCCTGGAGTCCCAGGATCGAGTCCCGTGTTGGGCTCCCCACAGGGAGCCTGCTTCTCCCTATGCCTATGTCTCTGCCTCCCTCTCTGTGTCTCTCATGAATAAATAAATAAAAATCTTTTAAAAAAAGAAAAAAAAATGTCCAGAAGTATACAAATGAACAGGGGTCAGCTTTAGTGTGTTGAGGCTAAGGGAAGCCTTCATTTTCTACTGTACACATTTCAAACTATTTGAATTTTGTTACAACTATCTTTTGTAATCTGCTTTTATAATATGCTTTTATTTTTTATTTTAAAAATTTGAAAAACAATTTTATAGGTTAAAAAACTCAGAAGTGTTTATTATAGCTTAAAAACACAATATTAAACATTTTCTTTTCTCTGCCTTATTTCAATAGAAACATTAATTTTTGCCCTGAAAATGTAAAACCATTGGTGTAATTTTTAAAGAAGAAATTAATATTTTCATTTTGTGACCATTTAAACAACTTCTACTAAAAACAAGAGTCAGAAATAAAACTTGAGGGTCACCTGAGTGGCTCAGTCAGTTAAGTGTCTGGCTCTTGGTTTTGGGTTCAGGTCATGATCTCAGGGCAGTGAAACTGAGCCCCGCATCAGGTTCTGCACTCAGCAGAGTCTGCCTGAGATTCTTTTTTATTTTTTATTTTTTGCCTGAGATTCATTCTCTCTCTCCCTGCCTCTTCCCTCACTCTCACACTTATTCTGTCTCTCCAAAATAAAATAAAATCTTTTTTTAAAAAAAAGTGCTAAATATGATAAAAATCTGCTAAGTCAGCTTGTATAAAAATAGAGAATGGTAGCAAAAAATGTGAATGCTTACAACTATATTTCATTTAATTGCAATAGCAGTATCAGAGTAATTGACTCACCTGAGGTTTTGGTCCCAAAATTTTTGAATATAATGTATAGGACATAACATTACAGGATGGATAGCCTATTCCAATGAGCACAGCTGATGTGAGGAACTGGGCCAGGTGGATCATGGGGGTGTAGAAGCACCAAGCTTGTCCAATTGGGCAACCAGTTGGTCCTTCATTGTGATCTTCTTTTGGAGACTTCCAAAGAGTAATAATAATTTCCCCAAATGTGGTATTAGGAATTGAATTATTATGTAGATCTATAAAAATAAAATTAGTACAGTGCATTACTTGCTAATTTTAGATGAATAACAGGGGTTAACATTATAGAAACATGTATGGCTATACCTTCCCACTGTATCTTGGGAAAGTGATTTCCCCAAGGTAACAAGATAAAGAAGCCAACCCATACAACGATGAATCCTCCCAGTAGAATAGCACGCTCGCCAATCCTGTTAAAGAACAGAAACTCTGTAATTTAAAAATAAAACAGTATTACATAGTTTCATTACTTTAATATTTTAAAAACTATGATACAGTCTCTTGATGCTTTTAGCCATATACCAGTTAATATGAATGTTAAATATAAATTTCCACTAAATAGAACCAGCGGATTTCAGATCTGGAATAGAAAATGTATAAGATGAGCCCGGAAGGGCAGCCTGGATAGCTTAGTCAGTTAAGCATCTGTCTTTGGCTCAGGTCATGATTTGAGGGCCCTGGGATCAAACCCCAGATGGTCTCCCTGCTTCTCCCTCTGGCCTTATTCCCACACCTGCTCTCTTTCTCTCAAATAAATAAATTAAAAAAAAAAAAAAAAGATGAGCCTGGATACTTTTTTTCATACTAGAGAATATAGAAGCTATCAGTCTACCAGGTACTTCTAATATCTAGATAAAGGTACTCTGAGCCAATCTGAAAATGCTGGCCAAAAACACAACAGTGTGAACACAAAAAATAATAGTAATGACGACAATGGGTTAAAACATATAAAAATGTTATAATAAATGAATTCATATTTTATTAAAATAAAATACTCTTGGGATCCCTGAGTGGCTCAGCGGTTTAGTGCCTGCCTTCGGCCCAGGGTGTGATCCTGGAGACTTGGGATCGAGTCCCATGTCGAGCTCCCTGCATGGAGCCTGCTTCTCCCTCTGCCTGTGTCTCTGCCTCTCTCTCTCTCTCTGTGTGTCTCTCATGAATAAATAAATAAAATCTTAAAAAAAAATACTCTTGGTTACTTTTAGAGAATGTTAGGGCGCCAACTCATTATTTTAAAAAATCAGTTAATTAAAGGAAATAGTCTTCTTGTCGTTCCTATACAAACTGTACCTCAAGATAAACAAATAGTTGGTGATGAGAAGGTTCTCTCTAAAGAAAATATTCCAAAAAATTAAATAAAGACACAACAGAATTAAAACCCAGCACTGTACAATAATCTATTAAATTAATGTATCTAGGAATGATTGATAGTCATTAACAGTGTAAAATGAGATAAACAAAATGTAACATTTCTCCTGATATAAGCACATAATACCACATATAAAGTATATTCTTGCCAAAAAATTGAACTCAAATTTCATCAAGCTTCTAGGTCTAAGTTCCAATTTTTGAGAAATTTAATAAACACAGGAAAATGTTAAAAAAAACAAAAACAAAACTGGGGCAGCCAGGGTGGCTCAGTGGTTTAACGCCGCCTTCAATCCAGGGCGTGATCCTGGAGACCCGGGATCCAGTCCCATGTCAGGCTCCCTGCATAGAGCCTGCTTCTCCCTCTGCCTGTCTCTCTGCCTCTCTTTCTCTCTGTGTCTCATGAATGAATAAATAAAATCTTAAAAAAAAAAAAATTAAAAAAATTAAAAACCCACCACAGGAATTCAATTAGCAAGATCCAAAATGTGAGAAACTATAAAGTATACATACATCCTAGTTTCTTTAATTTGTAAGGAAAAAAAAGGAATACAGAAAGCCTATAGATTAAAAAAGACTTAAGGAACTTAGTCAAGTAAGTTGTGAAACAAAACAGTATGAAACAAAACAAATCCTAAAATCTATTGAAACAGTACAGGAAATTAGAATACTGCCTGGATATTTGATGATAGTGAGAAATCACTTAATTTTTAAATTCATTTTTGTTATTTATTTAAAGATTTATTTATTTATTTATTTATTTATTTATTTATTTTTATTTTTTTTTTTTAAAGATTTTATTTATTTATTCATGATAGTCACACAGAGAGAGAGAGAGAGAGAGGCAGAGACAGGCAGAGGGAGAAGCAGGCTCCATGCACCGGGAGCCTGACGTGGGATTCGATCCCGGGTCTCCAGGATCACGCCCCGGGCCAAAGGCAGGCGCCAAACCGCTGCGCCACCCAAGGATCCCTAAAGATTTATTTATTTGAGAGAGAAAGAGAGCATTATGTGTGTATGCACTGGGGGGAGAGATGGAGAGAAACTCAAGCAGGCTCCCAGCCAGAGCCAGAGCCAGGCAAGTCTCCATCTCACAACTCTGAGATCATGACCTGAACTGAAATCAAGAGTCAATGCTTAACCGACTGAGCCACCCAGGTGCCCCATGGTTAATTTTTTTAGATGTGATGACATTGTCATCATTAACTTTTAGAGATACATACTGAAATATTTATGGAAGATATGAAATGATATCAGGGATTGGCTTCCAAATAATCCAGGGATAGAGGATAGGGATAGGGAATGTGGAGTAGGTAGCGATAGAGATGAATCACAATTATCCAAGGATTAGTAATTGCTAAGGTTGGGTAATGCATATTAGAAATTCAGGACATGATGCTCTCTAAACCTTTGTATATGTTAGAAATTTTCCATAATAAAAAGTGAAATATACAAACAAGACCAAAGACTTTCCAAAACAAAATAAAAACACTTCACATCACCCTCAGAATACCTATCAGGTTTCACATCTTTCTAACCTGATGTTCTCCCATTTGCCATTTCTTTCATTCTGCTCTGGCCAAACTTGCCTTCCTGCTTCTTTCTAACACTGCCACTCTCTTCCAACCCTGCCCTTGCTACTCTTTATTCTCTTCCTCTCTCCATTCTTCTTCATAGCACTTACCACTACCTGACTTCATATTTTTGTTTATTGTTTTTTCCCACCGAATAGAATACAAGCTCTTTGAAGGTATGGAGTTGGATAATCTATAAGAATGCTTATCAGCAGGACTGTTCTTTTTCTGTAGGAAGATGTAATGCATTTTCTATTATTTAATTTAGAATATAAATCTATGTCTATGTTTGTGTCTTTATCGTGGACCCTCTACTTGGCTCTATAAGCACAGGAATCTTCATAGCATCTCCCATCACACCTCACCCTGCACAGTGATTCAAGATTTGTTAATTGATTTTACAACTTTATAAAGTTCTGAAGTATTATTAAAGCATTTTAGGAATATTAAATTGTTAGAATTGCTTAAATTCATCAACTAATGTCCCATCTCAGACTATATGAATGAACTTAATTTTATACAAGTACTTTCCCCAAAGTGTGTTCTTTACAGCTGTAGTTTTACAAAATGCTTCTTTAAAGCAATGTTCTTGGGGTGCCTGGGTGGCTCAGTCTAGTAAGTGTCTGCCTTTGGCTCAGACAGGATCCCAGGATCCTGGAATCAAGTCCCGCATCTGGCTCCCTGCTCAGTGGTAAGTCTCCCTTCTCCCTCTCCCCCTGCTCGTGTTTGCTCCCTCTCTCTCTCTCTCTCTCTCTCTCTGTCAAATGGGTAAAATCTTTTTTAAAAAATAAAAAATGTTCTGTGGTCAAGTTACAAGTAACTTTGAGAAATGCTACATAATAGCTTTGTCATTATGGTGACATCATATATATGTACTGAAGATGTGGAAGTTTTAGAGTAAAGAAGTTTGGTTATTTTAACCAGAATTTTCCAGACTTAACCATTAATACAGCAGATAAAGTTTTCTAAAATACACTTTTAAAAATACTTTAAATAAAACAGAATATACAAAAGATATGTTAAAGGACAATTAATTCGCTTTGTAAAATATCTTGCTTTACCAAAGAATATGCCATATGGTATAGAAATATCATGTTTCCTTAATAAACTTTAAATCTGTTTGCAAAACATTCAAGGACTGAAAGTAATACATAAGAGAAAAACTTTAAATATTTTTACTAACACACTTGTTTATGTTGTTAGCTCTATTTCATGTTTCACTTTAAAAAAGACATCTTTAAAAGTCTATTTTAAAATTCACTGAAACAAAATACATAACTTACTTCTTGGAAAGTAATTTAATCCCCATGAAAATAATAAGCGCTTCAACTCCAAGAGCAGCAAGTATTATTCCATCATATAATACAGCTTGTTCTCTAGTCCAGGCATACATATCCATTGTTAATGGAGTAACAATCCTAAGAAAAACAAATTATTCTTATTTTATTGAAATTATAGTCATTATCAATGTGAAATAGAAGCTTTAATAATGATACTGACACATTAAAGAATTTGCATCCCTTAATGACACCAGCTCTACATTAAAAAAAAAAAAAAAAAACATTTTAAGCACATTTTGGGGATTCCTGCGTGGCTCAGCGGTTTAGTGCCTGCCTTTGGCCCAGGGCGCGATCCTGGAGTCCTGGGATCGAGTCCCGCATCGGGCTCCCTGCATGGAGCCTGCTTCTCCCTCCTCCTGTGTCTCTGCCACTCTCTCTCTCTCTCTCTCTCTCTCTCTCTCTATGTCTATCATAAATAAATAAATAAATCTTAAAAAAAAAAAAAGCACATTTTGTTGTTACTTATACAAGCTACTGTTTGGCTGTATTTTTATTTACTAATATCTATTTTAATTATAAGTAATATATCCACATGGCAAAAAAGTCTGAAGGACAGGAAAAGAAACAAACCAACCATAATTTTTACCATTCTAACTAATCATGGTTAAATTGGTTTAAATTGGTTTTAAAAGTAATAACATAATAGTAAGAGTGTTATTATAATTATTAGAAACGTGTTAGATTTTGTTTCTTCCTCAGTCTCTTTCACCCCTATTTTTGAATGTATGTATTTCTTTTCCTACTTCTGAATGGTATTCTTTTATATGTCTGTCTCCTTCCTTGCCAAGCTTCTTTCCCTACTCTATTCTATTAACTGGCTACAAAATGGAACTGAAACATACTTAAAATGTTCATTCTTAAAAAAAAAAAGAAAAGAACATCACTATTTTTTAATTTTAAAATCAGAGAAGCTGATGTGGAAAATGGTTTGGTAGTTTCTCAATAAGTAAAACATAGAATTACCATGTCATCCAGCAAATCCACTTCTCGGTATACAACCCAAAGAACTGAAAGCAGGGACTCAACCAGATAGTCTGTACACCAACATCACAGCATCATGGCATTATTCACAAGTGCCAAAAGGTGGAAACAACCCAACTATCCATTGACAGGTGAATGGATAAACGAAACTACTATATGCATACAATGGAATATTATTTAGCCATAAAAGGTATGAAATTCAGATATAGGCTATAACATGGATGAACCTTAAAAACACCATGCTAAGTGAAATAAGCAAGATACAAAAGGACAAAAGGAAACGTGTTATATGATTCCATTTATTTGAGGTATCTAGATTGGCCAAATTCACAGAGAAAGTAGAATAAAGGCTACCAGGGACTAGGTGAGGGGGAATGGGAAATTATTGTTTAATGGATGGAAAGCTTCTGTTTGGAATGATGAAAAAATTCTGGAAATGGTTGTACAACATTTGTGAATATACTTAATGCTGCATTGTAAATTAAAAATAGTTAAAATGGTACATTTTATGTTATGTATATTTTACCACAATTTAAAAAAATGCTCCCAAATCAGATGAACTGAAACTTTCACCTATCTCAATAATTTTAAAAATAAAAAAAAAATCAAGAAAATTTACATGTGCTGGCATACAAATGTTACAATTATTGACAAAGGAATAAACCAAAATTTCAAATGATAATGTCACAATCTGTTGATTTAATAGACACACATGCTAGTACTTACATTGCATAGAAAAAAAATTTTGAAAAATTAATATTTAACTATTAGCAGTGGTTACTTCCAGGGAAAGAAGTGGATGTGGAGATACAGTTTTAGTGTTTAGAATATTTATACCAAGAAGGTACTATTTTTATAATATAATGGAAAGGCATTTAATTTCATTTTAAAAAAAACTATTTATATATTTGAGAGAGAGCGAGAGAGAGCATGAATGGGGGGAGAGGCAGATGGAGAGTGAGAAGCAGACTCTGCTGAGCAGGGAGCCAATACAGGGTTCGATCCCAGGACCCTGGGATCATGATCTCAACAGAAGGCAGATGGTTAACAGGCTGAGCCACCCAGGCATCCTAGAAAGGCATTTTAAAAATAAAAAAGTCATATGATAGCTAAAGGTCAACAAACCTACACAAGGCAGAAATTTTGTAATATATTTTGTAATAAAAAATTTGATTTACAAAATTTACAAATTTACAAAATTTGTAAATTTTGTAATCAGCACTTAGAGTTAACACTACCAGACTGACCCTCATATACATAAATAGTTATACAGCTTAAAGTTAGTTAAATCATGGCACTGAAGTTTTATAACTATATTTATCATAAAACTGTGAGAAAAAAAAGACTAGTGAAACAGATTTCTTTATAAGGAAGTAAGATAAAGTAGTAAGATTACAGAGAATCAACTATATTCAAATTAAAAGCATGAAATTTATATATACTTTTTACATCATGACAAAAAATGTCTTAAAGTTTTGAGAACATTGATATGCTTGATTAATGTTGCATCAAGAAATGCAAGTTATTCACATAGTAAGTATGATTTAGATGAAGACAGAATAAAACTTACGTTTCAAAAAGGGCAAAGATAAATAGAATCACGAAAAACACAATATTAGTGGCCACAACAGCAACTTGATCAATATTTCCTTGGAGAACCTGAACTTCATCTGTACTTGCTATAATAAACAGGAGAAAAATTATATTACTTAAACTTTCTTACAACACTAAAACAGTATAGAAATTATATGTAGCAAATTCTATGACTAAATATTTAAAAATCACTTTTAGGTTTCAAAGCAGTTTAAAAGTAATGATTTATATGACAGAAATAATTTTTTAAAATGGCATTTAAAAATAAAGTAAATTTTCTTCCCAGGAGATATACTTCAATTGTCTTATCTATAAGAAGCATTCATATTTTCTTTCTTTTTTTTTTTTTTTGCATTCATATTTTCTATTAGCTTTCTCTCAATCCAAAATAGGAATATATTTTATAAAATTCTATAAAATGATCTCATACTAAAAATACTTATTTTAAGTTTTTATTGTGAGTGCCTGGGTGGTTTAGTCACTTAAGCATCTGACTCATGGTTTTGGCTCAGGTCATGATCTCAGGGTTGTGAGACAGAGCTCTGCAACAGGCTCTGCATTCAGGGTGGAGTCTGCTTGAGATTATTTCTCCCTTTCAATCTGCCCCTCCAGCCACTGAAGCGTGCTTTCTCTCTCAATAAATAAATAAGATCTTTAAAAAAAAAAAAATTTCCATTGCAAGTTTTTTTTTCTATTTTACCTGAATCTTAAATTTATGAAGATTTCAATGAAGATCTCAAATAGTTTACTAAATCAGTTAGTTCTGTGATTCATTCACTTCCATGGCTATATATTTTGAATTTCAATGCTATGTGAAATTAGTACTAATAAATATTTTTATGTTATTACCACATTTTCTCAAAGTATTTATGTTATCACTTATATTTTCACAAAGAAATATATTTTGCAGGATACCTGGGTGGCTCAGTGGTTAAGCACCTGCCTTTGGCCCAGGGTGTGATCCTGGAGTCCTGAGATGGAGTCCCACATTGGGCTCCCTGCATGGCTACGTCTCTGTCTCTTTCTCTCTCTCGGTGTCTCTCATGAATAAATAAATAAAATCTTTAATATATATATATATATATATATATATATATATATATATATATGTTGCAAATAACCACCAAAATTTGATGGTGGTTTTATAAATTAGGAGGGCAAAGTAAGTGTACTGACTTATCTTGAACTATGTAGTTAAGCTTCACACTCAATATTAGCTATTCCTGATATAACTGAGAAGTGTGAAGCCATATATATCTACTTATATACATTTGTCATGCTGTTTTATAACTCATTCAGAGTAACTCTGGCAAATAATTCAAGAATGTGTTCATTTTATGCTATCTAAGTGTATCTAAGTGTATGTGTAGCAGCAGCAGGGGGCAAGGGGCTACTTTCCTAAGACACAGTAAGTTTCTATAATTTTTTTCATAATAGACCTTGACTCTGTATCTCAGGATTCTTGACTTTGGTCCTTGTGGGCCTTGTATTATTTTGGAGAGACCTTCCTGATTCTCCATTATCATCTAGAAGCTAATCTTTACTCCTTGAATCAAAAAGCAACACTGCTCTAACTCAAGCTGGAGTTTTCTTCCTATGTGGTTAGTTTCCTATAGCTCCCACCCACTGTTGGCCTCAGTGGGAAAGCTCAGAAATGTTGCATCCTAGGCTGTGAGGATTGCCTGGTTATTCAAATTTTAAGAATTTTAAGAAAACACTACATCAATATATTGATGATTCAAAGACTATATAACTAGAAATTATACTCTATCCAATGATAATATGTTTAATAATGGAAAAAACTGACACATTTTATTTAAATACTTACACTGAAATTTTAAAATGTTTTTTTGTTTTGGAAATATTTTGAAGTACCTAGAATTCTTTTTTTTTTTTTTTTAAGATTTTATTTATTTATTCATGAGACACACAGAAAGAGAGGCAGAGACACAAACAGAGGGAGAAGCAGACTTCCTGCAGGGAGCCCGATGCAGGACTTGATCCCGGGACCCCAGGATCATACCCCAGGCCGATGGCAGGCGCTAAACTGCTGAGCCACCCAGGGATCCCCATAGAATTCTTTTTTTTTTTTTTTCCCATAGAATTCTTAATAAAGAAAATAAATTGGTTTTCTAAACTCTCATTTGTGCTTTAGGGCAGTGCTGTGTGATAGAACTCTCACATGATGGAAATGTTTCACCATGTTGCCTAAGACAGCCACTAGCCACATACCCATAATTAAACACTTGAAATGTTGCTACTGTGATTGAGGGATTTCTTAAATGTCATTTAATTTAAATTTAAATAGCCAAATATAGCTGGTGGTTACCATATTGGACAGTGCGGTTCAAGAACTCTGCTCCCCAGTATGGTTCATAGACCAGCAGCATCAGCTCCCATGATAGCTTTATTATAATGTAGATTCTCAGAATCTCACTAGGTTTGCCAGATTTAGTACATAAAAATACACGATATCCAGTTAAGTTTGAATTTGTGATAAACAACAACTTTAAGTATTTTCCGTGCAATATTTGAAATTTAAATATAGGAATGTTTGATGAAGAAAAATAATGTTTGATGAAATATTTGAGGCATATTTATACTAAAAGATTACTCATTGCTTTTCAGAAATCTAAATTTAACTGGATGGGACATATTTATACTAAAAAATTATTCAAATTCAATTGGCTGTCCTGTGTTTTATCTGGCAACCCTAGTTAGACCTCTCTCCAGGCCCACTGATCCAGAAGTGGCATTTTAACAAGGTTTCCAAGTGCTTTCTAATAAGCATGTTATAAGCGAAGCACTGATCGATATTGTTATTCCCTTCCAACTTCTGAAAGATTTTGCTTTTGATGTATCTTCCTTTTCTCAGCATCTTACACTCACCCTCTCTACTTGTTCATTCCTTTAACCTGATAGGTCTTTTAATTAGCATCCTATTTCTCACATTTTAAGCAAAACAGCTTATACTCCCTGCTGGTATTTCCTCACCATTCTTTCCTTCCTTCCTTTCCTTTCCTTTATTTTAAATATATTCAGCCCCTATATTCAACAGTATGTTGCCACACTTGATTCATCTACCCCTTCCTTTCCATTTTTCTCTCATTCTCTTTATTGTAGTGTTTATCACTGGCTTACTCCAAAATTTGTACCTCTAGCTTTGATCTCTGTTGCCAAAATTACAAATGACTCCAGCATTTTTTAGTTGTTCTGGTATAGCAGTAGATTGAGCTTAGAAATCATTTTCTATGTTCAGCCAATGTCCCTTCCTAAATTCTTGTTCTCTCCCATTCTCTCATTTATTTAGACTCAAAACCCGATAGACCTCTTCAACAACTCCCCCTATTCCTTAATATTCCCTATACAAACTATCAAGAATCTTGATTTTTTTTTTCTTCAAAAACTCACATCTATCCCTTCTCTGTTCTTAAGTTACTGTCCTAGTTCAGACCTTCACATATCTGGATTAGTCTCACATGGAATCTATTGTCATACTTTTTTCAAAAACTTACTAACGTTCCTCACCACTCTGCTCTCCACCTTACTACTTTTAACTTTATCTTCCACTAGTTTTATTGTGAAAATTAAATAAAATGGCTATAAAAGTACTTGGTAAAATAACACTATGTCTTTTTCACAACTTCACAAACTCCTTAAAGGCAAGAACTGAGTTGCAATCTTTTGCACAGAGGGGGACACTCCCAAAGGAGGACTAATTAGTACTGAAATAATGGTTTATTTACTAAAATATACCTACTGACCAGATTGGGTCCCTACTTCTGAACCAAAGAAAGATCTAAGGGATGAAAGTGTACCTTTGTAGAGTATCCAAAAAAAAAAAAAAAATTAAAATACAAATACAAAAGACAAATCCATTCCCATGACGAAGTAAAGAAATGCTTGAGATGGGCAGCCCAGGTGGCTCAGTGGTTTAGCACCGCCTTCAGCCCAGGGTCTGATCCTGGAGACCTGGGATTGATCCTGGAGATGTAGGGCTCCCTGCAGAGAGCCTGCTTCTCCCTCTGCCTGTGTCTCTGCCTCTCTCTCTCCCTGTGTCTCTCATGAATAAATAAATAAAATCTTAAAAAAAAAAAAAAAAAAAGAAAGAAATGCTTGAGATAGAAAGATACATTTGGTAGGAAAGTTACTGAAATCATTCCAAAGAACTGGAGGATTTTAGGATATTGGCTCTTTACAAACAAGATGAAGTGATTTTTAGCCATGGTTTTAACCTTACCAATCATGAACACCAAATAATTGATCTGGGCATGCTTGTTTTAAAAAAATAATCAATTTAAGTAACTTTCTACTTTGAAGATCCTCCCCAGTCACCCACTGTACTAACCCCAGAAGCAAAATCCAAGTAAATATCAAACAGAATCATCAGATACATTTTGATAATGTTACAGTCATTAGTCAAACAGGTTAATAGTACCTTCTTCAAAATTAACATTTTTACACTGTCGTCCTGAGTCATCCACATGATGTTCTCTTAAAAAGAAAAACATAAGTATTGTATCCAATAAAAACTTAGTATAATAAATGATTATAATTTTAGTAGCCTTCTATTTTTGCACATTCTGATACAGTTCCTTTTACTGACTTCTGAGTAATGAAAATTATTACCAATGAAATATAACCAACAAAATTTAAAAGATACAAGTTACAATTCTTATTATATTATCATATAAATGAGAAATAATATTCATTCAAAAGCATACATGATCTACTTTAATAAATATTGAAGTTTTCCAGTGATTTTAAACATTTTTTATAAATGTTTTTGGGTCCTTGGATAGAGAGTAGTCCAAAGAAATATAAAGTAATAAAACGTCTGTAGTTTTATAAAAATCTCTTCTAATATATAAAAGATAAGAGAGATATAAGTAACTTTTGTATTTAAGGTTGATACCAATCCTTAATCTACTTAAATGCTGCTTTCATGCTATTCCCTACTTAGAAATCTATAGTTAATATATCAAGTAGTACTATATCAAGTAACTATATCAAGCAGTTATGAGTACTATATTTATTAGCTGATCGAAAAAACATGAACACAACTATGGACATCAAAAGCCAAATAAAGGCTTTATAGGAATAATTATCTTCCATTAATGATAATGCTTATTTAATTTCACAATCTAAGAAGGTAGTTTATCACTTATACCTAATTACCTTAATAGAATAAGGATCAGAATAATATTTAAAACTCCCAGGAATGCGCCAAGTAAAACTGGTGCTGTATACATGTTTATCTGTAGCTTAATGGTATCCCATGTCACGCCCTTTTCTCCAATGAGTGCAAAACAAGTCTGAAAAACTTAATAAAATAAAATGTATACAGATGAATTAGTAAGTAGGAAGCAGAAGCTAAAAAACTCTGAAAGACATTTACCATGAGATTGGAAGCAACATTATGGGATCATTTATCTATATCATGCATCTCAATAGAGGCAAGAAAGTTCGGGGAAGGGGACAAAATATTACTTTTTCTGTATAAAGCATAGACATTCATAACAGTACATAAAAGATATACAATTGACCTGTGGTATTAGGGAAAAAAAAATGCCTAAAATGGCTCCATTGAGGGACAACAATGAGAAAAAGGTTGGGAAATACTGATGTACATGCATTCACAAAGTATTATATCTGAAGTAACTTGTCAGTACCTTCCTTTTTAAAAAATATCTCCACAGGAAATCTAAATTATCCAATTTCTTCCATAAATAAATCACAACTTCATTTTAAGAAATAGAATGTCATGTTTTAAGTCAATATTTCTAATTGTCACTGTGCATATAGTATTTAAATTCTATATATTTTTAAAATTTTGGCTCTACAGCAAAACTCAGATTGGAAGAGTACTAGTTTGCTTTCCTGATTTAGATTCTACAACTGGCTGTTCTCATAATTTACATGTAACCTTAAGGTAAGAATGAAGTAATATACTATACATAAAACACTTACGATAGTATCTAGCACATAGTAAGCATTCAACAAATGCTAGTGCTGTTAATGTGGTTATTTACAGGAAAGGTCATCTAATCCTCTTCAGGCCTACATTTACTCATCTATATATAATATAAAATATTTAAATAAGATAACCTTTAAAATAATTTTTGCCTCTCTTTTCCTTTTTTGATTATTTCCTGTATTCTTAGGTTGAAAATGTGACAAATCAATGAACGAGGTGATATAAATTTTAGTGGTCTTTTTTTTTTTTCCTAATGTCCTGTCTGCCTTTATACTAGCTGATACTGTCTCTAAACGTGTTTTCTTGGCTCTAAAATGCTATATGAGGGGATCCCTTCGTGGCTCAGCGGTTTAGCCCCTGCCTTCGGCCCAGGGCGTGATCTTGGAGTCCCCGAATTGAGTTCCAGGATCGAGTCCCGCATCAGGCTCCCTGCGTGGAGCCTGCTTCTCCCTCTGCCTGTGTCTCGGCCCCTCTTTTCCTCTCTTTGTGTCTCTCATTAATAAATAAATAAAATCTTAAAAAAAATAAAAATAAAAATAAAGTAAAATAAAATGCTATATGAGATTTATTACATGCTTTTACCTCATGTACTTTACTTTATCATTATTTAATCTTTAAAATACTTATGTGGTCAAAATATTTACTGAGAACCTAAGTCTATACCAAGTACTGTGCTAGATACTGAGGGTAGAGGGATAAATGAAAAAGACCCAGACTATGTCTATATATATATATATATATATATATATATATATACACATACATACATATTTTAAAGACTATTTATTCATGAGAGAGAGGCAGAGACATAGGCAGAGGGAGAAGCAGGCTCCATGCAGGGAGCCCAATGCGGGACCTCATCCCAGGATCATGCCTTGGACTGAAGGAGGCACTAAACTGCTGAGCCACCCGGGCTGCCCTGTCCTCATGTATTTTATAATATAGTCATAGATACAATTATTCTACATTTGTGCTTATATTTTACTCCAGAATACTAAACTGAAACTTTAGATTTTGATGAAGGATAAACCAGACTCTCTTTTATAGAGCTTTTTCTTGGCTACCTAAAAGAAAGTAATGGAAACAGGGTGTAAGGGTGGGATATTAATGATGAAGTAAACTGAGCTGGATTCAAAGTGATGATATTTGAAACTGCAATATTCATAGCATCAGCCAATTACATGGTTTTTCAATGTTTTTCTAAGCATAAAAACTACTAATCTATGAATCTGCAGAAATCTACTTGTCTTGGGGAAGTATTAAATCTCATTAGTATTGTTTTACACTCATAGTTCAAATGAAGATTTGGAAGAACAGGCTTTTTTTTTGTTTTTTATTATTTTTTTAAGATTTTATTTATTTATTCATGAAAGACACAGAGAGAGAGGCAGAGACACAGGCAGAGGGAGAAGCAGGCTCCATGCAGGGAGCCCAACGCGGGACCCAACCCTGGGACTCCAGAATTAAGCCCTGGCTGAAGGCAGGCACCAAACTGCTGAGCCACCCAGGGATCCCCAAAGAATAGTCTTTAAATAGCCTTTTAAAAATCCTTCATTTGGGGGGCACCTGGGTGGTTCAGTCAGTTAAGCATCTGCCTTTGGCTCAGATCATGATCCTAGGCTCCTGGGATGGAGCCTTGAGTCAGGCTCTGTGCTCAGTGGGGAGTCTGGTTCTCCCTCTCCCTCTGCCTCTTCTCTCACTGTGCTCCCCCTTTCTCAAATAAATAAGTAAATAAATCTTTAAAAATTCTTTCATTTTCTTCAACCTTAGAAAAGTCTGAAAGGTATGGGCAAAGAGCAAAAGAGTAAAGAACCTCATAAGTTTCCTCAAATCCTTCAGTCAAAAGAATTTTGTTTCTAATAAATGGGGAAAAAAGCAAAATATTATGGAGATGTCTAGCTAAATGATTATTTCACAGAACATATACTTAGGGGTCAGAGTTAGGTTTGAACCTCATATTTCCCATTTGCTATCTGGCTGACCTTAAATAATTTACTTAGATTCTCTGTGCCTTAGTGTCTTAATCTGTAAAATGAAACATATCATTTACTTTAGAGGACATTTGTTAACACATATAAAGAGCCTAGCCTCCTGTTGGATCAAAAAATACCAGTTTCTTTTCAGCTATGAGGTTTTATACTTAGATTCCATTTAACACTTGAACCTCAAAAGTTTTCCCATGTAACTCCCAAGTAATGACATGTGAAAAATACCTACCTGGACCTAGAATAAAACCTAATGCTTGACATGCACTAGTATTTGCCATTGAACTTGTTCTTTCCTGAAGGGAAGTAGCACCAGCAATATATGATCTAATCACTGCTACATTTCCTAAAAAAAGATACAATAATTCCAAGTAAAAGAAATTATTCTTCATATAAAATTCAATTTAATTTGGCTTTATACAGAACAAATATCACTACTTCCTTTTTATGATCATACAAAGCATGTACACTGAGCAAATGTATCAATTAATGGAAAATATTGCTTTTAGTAACATGAAAACACAATTAAAGATCTGAATGAATGAAAATGAAAATATGGCATTATAGAAATGTTACTTTTTTTCTTCGTTAAATATGGAGAAAGCACAGAGTGAACAGCATAATACTAATTGCCACAACTGATTTTAAAACAAGGATGTTACAAACTCTGCATGATTAGGACCGAAAATATAAGAAACAGAGAAAGAAATCCACTATCAATTTGATTTTTAAAAAAATGTATTGAGTTCTTACTATGTTCAGGAGACTCTGCAGGGGATTAGAGAATATTTTAGGAAGTCATAAATTATCTCTAATTATAAAAAGTTTACTGTATGGCTGGTAATAAAGGATGAAAACAGTACACAACAGTATATAAGCAGGTGTCACAGACATGCTAGAAAAAGGAAGGGTCTGTGTTACCTAAGAAAGCTTTATGGAAGATGTAGAATTTGAGCTGAATCTTGAAGGATAAAGAATGATGGGAACAGAATAAAGAAACTATAGGTAATGGAAACATCATGAGCAAGCAAAGCCAAAATAATAGTAAAGGTATTTGTCTATTTGCAATGAGAGATCTATATGTAAAGATACGAGATTGAGAAGTGGTGACATCAGGTGAGAGAGGGCCATAAATGTCAGGGTGAATGTGAATTGGACACAGCTAAACATATACATACATACATATTACCTGCTCCAAATCCCAGCAATCCACGAGCAACCAACATGTAGTATTTATTATGAGAGGCTGGAACGTGGACATAGGCGTAGAGGCAGTTAGCGGCAACCGAAATGGAGAGAGAGATGATAAGAGGTTCTTTTCTTGGTCTATAATTAGACCACAAACCAAATACAGGTGAAGCTACCATTTGGCCAAGACTAAATGAAGCAATAACCCAGCCCAAAAAACTTGCATCAGCTGTCTGATCAATCTGCAGAAAAAAAGTATAATAATGCTTTAAGAATTGTTATCCAAGAAAAGTAAAGTTTAAAACTTATATTTTTCAGACCATGTAACATTTCTTTTTAAAGAAATAAAAAACAGGGTAGTCCCGGTGGCACAGCGGTTTAGTGCTGCCTGCAGCCCTGGGCGTGATCCTGGAGACCCTGGATCGAGTCCCACGTCAGGCTCTCTGCATGGAGCCCGCTTCTCCCTCTGCCTGTGTCTCTGCCTCTCTCTCTCTGTCTCTATGAGTCAATAAATAAAATCTTAAAAAAAAAAAAAGAAATAAAAAACAGTAATTCTAACATAAAAGTTTTATAACACTATTACGTATAGTAAGAGATTCAAACTTCTAACATTATAATTAAATGTGTTACCAATTCACTACACAGTAGGAAAAATCCTTGGGAAACTTCATTTTTTAGAATGATTATGGGAATTTCTGGTTCATAAAAAATCTTGTTAAAAAATAAATCACAAAAAATACCCAAATCACATTATATATATAAAACAAGAGCATCATAAAAATAGCATGCCATTCTTTAATTCTTATAATGTAAATACAATTATTTAGACTTATACTACTCCATAAGCTAAATATCCATTAGCACTGTAAATGTATTTTTTATTTTTTAATTAGGCACAGTAGTCAAATGCTTACAAAGAACAAAAACACAAAAGCTGAAGGCAATTCTCTCATTAAACCTATTACTGGGATCCCTGGGTGGCTCAGCAGTTTAGCACCTGCCTTTTGCCCAGGGCATGATCCTGGAGTCCCAAGATCGAGTCCCAGGATCAAGTCCCAGGATGGAGTCCCAAGTCGGGATCCCTGCATGGAGTCTGCTTCTCCTTCTGCCTGTGTCTCTGCCTCTCTCTCTCTCTGTCTCTCTCATGAATAAGTAAAATCTTAAAAAAAAAAAAACAAACAAAAAAAACAACCTATTACTAATTTACTAATTCTTCCATTCAACATAGACACTGAAAGAGGGTTTATATATCATGATGAATGTTGAGGAAAAAACCAAATGATTAAATTCAGAAAATGAAATACTTTCAGAAAATAATATTTTAGCTTACAAAAGAGACTATGGAATAAATTGACAGATTAAAAAATATATATACGGTATTCCTATACAGGAATTTGGAAAAATAAGAACCATTAAATTTAGGAAGTGAGATTAAACATACATAAGTTAAATGGTAGAACAACTTAAAGAAAACCATAGCCTTATCTTTTCTAAAGATATTTTTAAGTAGTTTAAAATGGAAATATTTAGGTACATTTTCTTGCAGGGGATGAGAAATGAGTAATTATGTATAATGATATACAATATTAAAGTTCTAGCCTGAAAAATATCTCTTATTTTAGGCACTCTGGTTTTTATTTTCTACCCATATTACCTTTTAGTTCTTTTGATCTATTAAAATATAAAATAACTTCATGTCATAAAATTTAATTAATTTTTTAAAAAGCAGTAAAAATTCAATTTAAGATAAATGTGTAGTGGTTTGAAAGAAAAAGGATGAAAATGTCTTTTCAGATATCAAGTCAAGTATCCGTCTCATGGACAGAAGCTGACTCTCAGGGATGGCTTACAATATTAACAATATTTTTCAGAGACCAATAGAAACTTTTATTTTAATTGGCTTCTATTCTTTACAGTGACTGGAAAACTGGAACCTTCTAGAATTCTGCTAGAATTGCAACAGGAAAGTAAAATGTTTTAAGAGATACAGGTTCTACACTGTAACAGAAGGTATCACTTCAGCAGTTGAACTGTTATCTGTGCTCATGTGTGTTTCTCTCTATTAAAGTAGTAACAGTATCTTATTTCTGGTCCTCTGGCCACCTCTGGTTATCTCTACCATACTGTCTTCAGAATAAAATCCAAACTGCTTATTATGGAAAACTAGCTCATAAATTGGCCACTGTCTCTCTTCGCTCAACTTCTCTCTCTGCATGTACCCTTCCCCTAATTCTAACTTCCAGCCATATAGAACTGTTTGAAGTTTCCAAAATGAGTCAAATTCTTTGCCTCCAAGCCTTTGGGCTGGTTTCTCTACTGCCCCCTTCCACCAGCAATGCCTTCCCAACCTCCAATTCCCTGGCTTCCACCTTTTCTTTAGGAAACCAACTTCTGCAGACCTTCAAAACTCAGCTCTCCTGTAACTGATTTTGGGAAGTCTTCCAGAATTTCTTTTTTTTTTTTTTTTTAATTAGAAACATCCCCCTAACAGCCCATGTCTGTCTGCCTGCCTGCCTCTCTCTTTCTCTCTGAAACCATCTCTCTCTCTCACACACATGCACCCAAACTTTTTAAAAAATATTTTATTCATTCATTCATTCATTCATTCATTCATTCATTCATTCATTCATTCAAAACAGGAGGAAGGAAAATCTCAAGCAGACTCTGCTTTGAGCAGAGTCCCACACAGGGCTTTATTGTACAATCCTGAGATCATGACCTGAGCTGAAATCAAGAGCTGTTCGCTTAACTAGCTGAGCCACCCCAGGCACCCCACACCCATACTTTTAGACCTTTATGGATGTATATTATTTGGTAATCATCTGTAATTAACTTGTTTGGTTTTGTACACTTCAGTGAAAGTTGGATGTGTATCTGCTCTGAAAAAAGAAAAAAAAAGAAAAAAAAGAAACCAAAACCCTTCCTAAACTCCAAAGTACATGGTATTGAATTTCAAAACATTATTCTCTAAATATGTTGAAATACTGACAAAGTTCTAGAAATCTTCATGCTTTGATTGGGGAATTAAGACATGAAAATGGGTGTTCCAAGCCTCTTTAATAATCTACTTATAGATTATTGCTTATTAACTAACAGTCGTTGAATCCTTCCCTGTGACAAAAACTGTGCTAGGCAATATGGATACAAAGATGAGTTAATACAGAGTTTCCAAACTGAGTTTCATCACCAAGGAGTTTCCAAACCGTGTTTTACTTATCTGGCATTTGAGTAGCTGGGGTGGGGAGGGGGGATCACAATCTTTAATTTCTTATCTATCAAATGAAGATAACTTCAGAGAGTTGTTATGAGAATTATTTGAGCCAGGGATGCCTGGGTTGCTCAGTGGTTGAGCGTCTGCCTTCGGCTCAGGGAGTGATCCCAGTCTGGGAATCGAGTCCCACATCAGACTCCCTGTGAGAAGCCTGCTTCTCCCTCTGCCTATGTCTCTGCCTCTCTCTGTGTCTCTCATGAATAAATAAATAAGATCTTAAAAAAAAATTATTTGAGCCAATACATGTGTAGTGTTTAGGGCAATGTCAGCATATATATGCACTTAATGAATGTTACCTATACAGTATAAAAACTAATATTTCTTAGTACTTTGTTTTTACTAATATGTCAGTTTTATTAAGATAGTAGGTAACACAGCACTGTGGTTAAGAATCAGATTTTAGTTTCAGATAGGTTTGGCTCTGTCATTTTCTAGCTGTGTGACCTTGGACAAGCTACCTAACTTTCTTCATCTGTCCAACAGGAGTGATAATAATCATTTCACAACATTGTTATGAATATCAAGAGGTGAAAGTCTTAGTACTTTACCTGGCACGTACTGAGCTTTCACTATTGTTATGAAATAACTTGAGAAAATTAGTTGGTAAGTTCTTTAATGAAACTCTTTTTGTGTTGCTGGAGAAATAGTTACAAGTTCATGTACTTACTAAATTTACCTTTGAAGAAATTTCAAATTTCTGGAGAAAGGAGTGTACCTTTTCAAAATTCAACATATTGTGCTGAGTAGACTGAATTACTTTAAATATCTTCCCTTTGATAATTTTGAGGTTAAACAGATTGAATACAGGGACCATAGAAATAAAAAGAGTTTTGATATATGGAAATATATTTTTGGCAAAGAAGATATTGCTCTAGAATTGTTAAATATCTTGCTTTAATTCTAGTAACTCTGCCAGTAAGAAAAGAATTTTTAGCATCATGGGTAATAATTTCATGTAATATAATTTTTTGATTAATTTTCAAATAAATTTCAAAATAGCACTGAAAATGTGGCACCAAATCAGTAAAAATGAAATTTGTATTTCTGTCCTTATATTTATTTTAAAATATCTGTCATTTTAAAAGTCAGCATTTTCAAAAAGTTAAACATTCATAGAAACTAAAAAAATCTAAAATGAAATATGAAACGTCAATAAGCTTCTTGAATCACAGGCATTATTTTAAATCTCTAAGTATTCATCAAATATGTCTAGTATTTTTATTGAAGCCATCTGACCATCCTAACAATCTGGTAGGGAAGTTAACTCTCTAAAAACAGATTTTTATAACATTCAATGATAAATGATAATGATAATGGGGGTATTGAAGCGAATAGGAAAACCTAACTAACTGGGTTGGGGAACAATCAGGGAAGGCTTTTCAGAAGAGGTGACACTGGAACAAAGCCTTGAAGAATGAATAAAAGATAATCGGGAAGTAGGGTGGAAAGGAAGGACAGAGGAAAGGAGAGATGAAGGGAGGGAAAGCATTCTAGAAAAAAAAGAAAATGTATAAAGACCCTAGGAAGCTAGGTTCATTCAAGTAGGTATGTCTAACAAATTGTTGGGTATTGATATAACGTGGGCCAAGGCTTAGGATTTAGGCTACAACACACATACATACACAGCCCAACCTCTGGGGAAAACCCACATAGAAGGAACAGGCTGATAAAGAAGACTTACAAAAGAATTTAAGAACAAATATGTAAGGGGAAAGCCAGGATAGAGAAATGTATGGAAGCTAAGAGAGGGTTTTCAGAAGCAGGGAGAGGACAACAATGTCAAATGCTACCCAAATGTCACCTAAAGGAGTGAAAAGTATCTATTTCATCAGCAATTAAATCACTGAAGACCTTGATGAGGGCAGTTTCAAGGCAGCAGAGGAGTTAATCAGATCCTACCAGTTTAAGGAGTGAATAAGAGGTTGGAGAGTACGGAGGAACTCCATCAAGACCCCCTTTTTTTTTTTCCATCAAGACCCTTAACTGAAATACTGTTATAGATGAATTATGTCTGCAACTTATTTACTGATTTTCAGCAAGTTTCTTACTGGAGACTTAAGATAGAATTGACAGATAATTACATCATCCTATATGTCAAATATATTTTTTTTAAAAAAGATAGAACTGGCAGGACTTGATGATTAACTGATGTCAGGGTACTTGCTAAACTTGCTTCTTTTTGTCACTCCCTCCTTCCCATCTAGTAACCACAGCATCAAAATACATATATTATCTATTCTTTTTACAATGTCACCTGACAGGGCAGCCGGGTGGCTCAGTGGTTTAACGCCACCTTCAGCCCAGGGCATGATCCTGGGGACCCAGGATCGAGTCCCATGTCCGGCTCCCTGCATGGAGCCTGTTTCTCCCTCTGCTTGTGTCTCTGCCTCTCATTCTCTCTGTATCTCTCATGAATAAATAAAATCTAAAAAAAAAAAAAAAACAAAACCCAATGTCACCTGACAAATTAATTCTACAGGAAAGCACAAAATTATTCCATAGAACTGTAAATTTTGGGAATTCAGACTGTGTATAATTTCTTTTTTATCAAGGAGTGGGTACTGATGGGATGTGCAAATGGCGAATAGGTAGGTGACCACACATCTACATTTGCCTGGGACCGTCCAGGTATAATCCTGTTTTCCTGATAAGTACTCCCTTCACTTCAAGAGTGTTCTAGTTTGCACAGTAAAACATTAGATCACCTTACCTAAGCCTCTTCTGGGGAATTATTATCTCAAGTGACTCTAGTAAGGATTAAATCAATAAAATACCAAAGAGACTCTTAAGAAAACTCTTAACTACATAAGAGTTACTGTCATTGTAGCTACTTAATAGAATAACAGATTGAAATGTACTAACCTTTTGGAGATATGGCCATATTGACATTATGACAATAGAAAATCCTGTAAAGAGGCAAAATCTGTTATTTATACTTAAAAATAATTTCATCATTATTTATAGAACAATTTTTAAATTGTTAGAATGGGGGGAATCTCTGGGTGGCTCAGCAGTTTAGCATCTGCCTTCAGCCCAGGGTATGATCTTGAGGTCCCGGGATCGAGTTCCACAGAGGGCTTCTCCCTCTGCCTGTGTCTCTGCCTCTCATTCTCTCTCTCTGTGTCTCTCATGAATAAACAAATAACATCTTAAAAAAAAAATTGTAACATGGACTTTAAAATATCATTCTGAATTTACAAATTTATGCCCCACAACGTTTAATTTACCAAGTAATGCAGTTTCATTTATCAGAAGGAAGATAAACAAACATTAAAGACTTGAAAACAAGATATAAGTATAGAACCCTGGCCATAATTAAGATAATAAAAGCAGAGAACCTATTTCTTCTTACTCACATGTCTTTACTGTAAATAGAAAGTTTTGTTAAGTTTTTATAGCAGAAAAGAATGAAGGAAAGTCTATTCTGTTATACAGGAAGTGGTAGACTTCTAATCCATGTTATTTGGCAGAGATAATTTTTTAAAAGATTTTTTAAAAGATTTTTAAATTTAAAAATCTTTTAAAAGATAAAAATCTTTTTTTAATAAAAAAATCTTTTAAAAGATTTTTAAAAAATTTATTCATGAGAGACACAGAGAGAGAAGCAGAGACATAGGCAGAGAGAGAAGTAGGCTCCCCATAGGGAGCCCCATGTGGGACTCGATCTGGGGACCCCAGGATCATGCTCTGAGCCAAAAGCAGACACTCAACCCCTGAGCCACCCAGGCAGCCCTCTTTGGCAGAGATAACTGACTGTAGGGAAGACAACCAGAAAGGAATATGAACATCTAAATGGGACAGTAGCTGTAAACAACTGAGAGACTTCAATACGGCTATACCTTAAAAGAAAATTCATTATCTCTACTATTCTTTATTGCTTAAAAGCTGTAATGATAAACTATAATCCTATTTGTCAATTTTAAATGTTAGGCATGTCCAATCAAAATTTTATAAAGGTTATTTTTAATTTTTTTTATTTTTTAAGAAAGATTTTATTTATTTATTCATGAGAGACACACAGAGAGAGAGGCAAAGACATAGGCAGAGGGAGAAGCAGGCTCCATGCAGGGAGCGTGATGTGGGACTCGATCCTGGGACTCTGGGATCATGCCCTGAGCGGAATGCAGCTGCTCAACCTTGAGTCACCCAGGTGTCCCAAGGCTATTTTTTAAAAAACACTTTTATTAAGATATACTTCACATACCATATATCCTACTCATTTAAAGTATACAATGAGTTGTTTTTAGTATAATCACAGATATGTGCAACCATCACCACAGTCAATTTTAGAACATTCTAGTCACATCACAAAGAAACTCTGGACCCTTTACTCTGCTGTTTTCCATCCTATCAGCCACCAGCCCTAAGCAACTACTAATCTACTTGTCTCTATTGATTTTCCTACTCTAGACTTTCCTATGAACAGAATCATGCAGCATGTGGGTCTTTTGTGTCTGGCTTCTATCTTAGCATAATGTTTTCAAGTTTCATCCATGTTGTACCAGTATCAATACTTCATTCTTTTTAGAAAGCCTATTTAAAAAAATAATTTAGTTATTAGTTTCATTTTAATGTATTTTGAATTGACATTGTTTTGATGAAAAGAGGACTGAAAGAGTAAACTAATATTTGAAATCAAGGCTACAATTTCACAATCAAAAACTTATAAATAGGGGACGCCTGGATGGCTCAGTGGTTGAGCATCTGCCTTCGGTTCAGGGTGTGATCCTAGAGTCCTGGGATTGAGTCCCACATCCGGCTCCTTGCATCTCCTCCCTCTCCCTCCTCCTGCTTCTCCTCCCTCTGCCTATGTCTCTGCCCCTCCCTCTGTGTCTCTCATGAATAAAATCTTAAACACACACACACACACACACAAAACAAGAAACTTATAAACAGGTAAAATGTTTAACATGCTAATTAAAACCTAAAGTTAAAAATTTTCCTTTTTTGTTATTAAAATTAAAATTACTTATAATTTTAGATAATTGAGTACTAAAAATTAGAAGTATTTAATTTTACTTTATTTTAATTTCAGTATAAACATGCAGTTATATTAGTTTCTTTTTTTTTTAATTAATTTTTATTGGTGTTCAATTTACCAACATACAGAAAAACACCCAGTGCTCATCCCGTCAAGTGTCCACCTCAGTGCCCGTCACCCATTCCCCTTCAACACCCGCCCTCCTCCCCCCTTCCACCACCCCTAGTTCGTTTCCCCGAGTTAGGAGTCTTTATGTTCTGTCTCCCTTCCTGATATTTCCCAACATTTCTTCTCCCTTCCTTTATATTCCCTTTCACTATTATTTATATTCCCCAAATGAATGAGAACATACACTGTTTGTCCTTCTCCGATTGACTTATTTCACTCAGCATAATACCCTCCAATTCCATCCACGTTGAAGCAAATGGTGGGTATTTGTCATTTCTAATTGCTGAGTAATATTCCATTGTATACATAAACCACATCTTCTTTATCCATTCATCTTTCGATGGACACTGAGGCTCCTTCCACAGTTTGGCTATTGTGGCCATTGCTGATAGAAACATCGGGGTGCAGGTGTCCCGACGTTTCATTGCATCTGAATCTTTGGGGTAAATCCCCAACAGTGCAATTGCTGGGTCATAGAGCAGGTCTATTTTTAACTCTTTGAGGAACCTCCACACAGTTTTCCAGAGTGGCTGCACCAGTTCACATTCCCACCAACAGTGTAAGAGGGTTCCCTTTTCTCCGCATCCTCTCCAACATTTGTTGTTTCCTGCCTTGTTAATTTTCCCCATTCTCACTGTACAAGAAGTGATTCAACACTTCCATATATTACCCAGTGCTCAACATGACAAGTGCACTCTTTTTTTTTTTTTAATTTTTATTTATTTATGTATGATAGTCACAGAGAGAGAGAGAGAGAGGCAGAGACACAGGCAGAGGGAGAAGCAGGCTCCATGTACCGGGAGCCCGATGTGGGATTCGATCCCGGGTCTCCAGGATCGCGCCCTGGGCCAAAGGCAGGCACTAAACCGCTGTGCCACCCAGGGATCCCGACAAGTGCACTCTTTAATCCCATTCCTCTATTTCACCCATCCCCCCCCACTTCCTCCTCCCCTCTGGTTGGCCATCAGTTTGTTCTCTATAGTTAGTTAAGTCTGTTTCTTGGGGAACCTGGGTGGTCAGTCTGTTAAGTGTCTGCTTTTGGCTCAGGTCATGATCCAAGGGTTCTGGGATAAAGCCCTGCATCAGGCTCCCTACTCAAAGGGAAGCCTGCTTCTCCTACTCCCTCTACCTGCTGCTCGCCCTGCTTGTACACTGGAGAACGCTACACACTCTCACTCTTTCTCTGTCAAATAAATAAATAAAATCGTAAAAAAAAAAAGAGTCTTTCTTGGTTTGTCTCTCTTTTTTTCCCTTTGCTTTTTGTTTTGTTTCTTAAATTCCACATAGGAATGAAATTATGTTGTCTTTCTCTGCCTGACTTATTTTGCTTAACATTATACTCTCTAGCTCCACTCATGTAGCATGTAGTTGCAAATGACAAGATTTCATTCTGTTGATCTGTCTTCCATTGCTTTCATTTGCAGGGGCAAGCTACAAAACTTAAGAAAGTAGAAGAAAATATTTTCTTCCCCACCACATTCAGCCTTAAGAAATTCTGACTCATCCTATAACATGGATGAACCTTGAGAATAGGATAATAAAATAAGCAAGTTACAAAAAGAAAAAATACTGTATGATTCCATTTATATGAAGTAGATACAGAAAGAATGGTGGTTGCCAGGACATGGGAGAAAGGGCAAATGAGTTGTTTAATGGTACAGAGTTTTAGGTTTGCAAGATGAAAAACTCTGGAGATAGGTTATATAATCATGTAGACAAATGTAACACTTCTGATCTTAAAAATGGTTAGGATGGAAAATTTTATATTATGTGATTTTTACCAAAATAAAAAGTAATTTAAAAATTAAGTGACACTAAAATAAGATACTTTATTTGAATTTTTAAGATTATATATAATTTCTAATACTTACCTACACTGCTAAGAAACATAGTAAGATATAGAATCCTAATAGATCTCCATCGGCTCTTAAAATGCTCTTCAGTTTCTATAATATCCCATTCTCTAGAATTAAATAAGAAAAAGTAGTATTTTATTTTTTCTCTCCTAAAGTAATAAAGAAGATACAACAGAGGTATAATTTACTAATATTGGTTTTTACTATACTAATTATCTATGAATAAGCAATTTTTCTTTCAATTTCCATGGATTATATTAACATATCATTACACATAGAAACTTAGGAGACACTAAGTCTCCTAGTTTAAAAGGGTATAACATTCTGTCAAACAATTACTTGGCTATCATTGACCTGCTACAAATTGAGTGTTGAAATTTGTCAAACTGACAAAATAAATAAAGTATATCAAAATAAGTATATCAAAATAAGTATATCAAAAGTATATCAAAATAAGTCAAACTAGCTACAACAATTAGATCTCCTGTGGATGGGATATACAGCTATTACATATTAAAAAATAATTATGTCATTAGTAGACAGGTTCTATATGACAACAGTAAATTGACTTTGCTGCAGGAAGCTATTTTGGCTGGGTACTTTAAGCAAAATTAATGTAGAAGTGACACCAGAAAAGTCTGTTGTGACCTAAGACATTCTGAGCCCTAAGACATTCTTGCCTTTGCTCCAACATGGGTTACCAGATAAGCTCTATCCTCCTTCAGTTAGGTAATACATGAGGGTGTGTATGGATTCATTGCATTTTCACATTCACATACAGAAAGAGTTAATAAATTTACCTTACTATGAGCCTTATATTTTCAAATAATATAAGCACAACAGACAGAATGTCTTCTTATGTTCCGAAGCTATTTTCTAAAATAGACCTTACAGTTGTCAAATTAGTCTTCAGAAAAGAAACTTTTTTTTTCAAAAGTGATGTGATTGGGTGTGGTAGAGTGCTAAGGAAGAAGATAACATTAATTAGATCTACTATGTGCCAGGCATATTAGTTGTGAATATAATAAATATAAAGTTTCTAATATTATATATTCGATTCCATGAAAATAGACTTTTCACCATAATATAGCACTTTTGAAAAACAGAAGAACCCCAGATGTGCCTGGGTAGCTCAGTAGGTTAGGCAACCAACTCTTGGTTTCAGCTCAGGTCATGACATCAGGGTTGTGAGGTTCAGCCCCAAGTGGGACTCCTCACTGGGCTCTGCACTGGGCATGGAACCTACCTCAGATTCTCTCTTTCCCTTTACCTCTGCCCCTCCAGCCCTCTCCCCCTCTAATAACCAGAACCCCAAATACCCATGCTGATCTTCCTTAATTTACAATGGGGTTACCACCCAATAAACCCATTATAAATTGGAAATACATTAAGTTGGAAAAGCATTTATTTATTTTCTTTTTTTCTTTTTTTGGAAAAGTATTTAATATACCTAACCTACTGAACATCATACCTTAAATTAGCCTGCCTTAAACATGCTCAGAACACAGACATCAGCCCAGTTAGGAAAAATCATCTAAACAAAGACTATTTTATAACAAAGTATTGAATATCTCATGTAATTTATAAAATACTGTACTAAAAGTGAGAAACACAATGGTTGTATGGGTATAGAATGGCTGTAAGTGTTTAAGTTGGTTATATTGGTGATCAAGTGACTGGGAGCAGCAGCTCGCTGTCTAGCACTACAAGAGAGTAGCCTACCACACATCACTAGGCCAGGAAGAGATCAAAATTCAAGATTTGAAGTATGGTTCTTTGGCACCATTGTACAGTTGAAAAATCGTAAGTTAAGCCATCATAAGTCAGGGACCATCTATTTGGAAATCAATATATTGGAATCTGGAACATAAGATAGATAATTACGTATCAGCAAAAGGTACCCATTATTCAATCCTGCAGCACTGGATTCTGGTATCACTTTCCAGCATTGGGTATTATATTTTTAATGAAACCATTATTATTTCCTGGATATCAGAAATTAAACTGACCATCACTAATAAAAACAATCATTAAAATAAGCCTAAAAATTTCAAATAACTATTTTGCTCATATCTTATCTAGGTTAGGGAATCAAGCGAAGTAAATAATTTGATTCTGAAAAAAATATAATAAAAATGTTTAATTTCAACTTGATTTGGAGCTCAGTCAAAAATCTTTCTTCTTTCAATGATAGCTATTAAATATTGAAAGGATGACAGAATTAGAAAAATGCTATTTAATCACTACTCTCCATGTAATAATATATGAAAGAAAGGATAACTGATGGATCCTAAAACAACTGGTTGAAAAGTTGTTGAGGACAGGATAGTCACAGGGTCTTAAAGTATCACCCCACTGTCTACTTAGTAACCACAAAATAGAAAATAAGGCTTTGTAATTGAGAGATACAGCAGTCACCCTCTTAACCAAGTGGTCACTGGCATCCTCAATAGTGGGATGGTTGGATATTTGATGCCTCCTAATGTTAATATATTAGGATATTCTCAACATAACCCATGGGATGTTCTTGCCAGAAATATCTGATCTATTAAAAAAGAAACATGCTGGGCAGCCCCAGTGGCTCAGCAGTTGAGTGTCACCTTCAGCCCGAGGTGTGATCCTGGAGACCTAGGATCAAGTCTCACTTTGAGCTCCCTGCATGGAGCCTGCTTCTCCCTCTGCCTGTGTCTGCCTCTCTCTCTCTCTCTCTCTCTGTCATGAATAAATAAATAAAATCTTAAAAAAAAAAAAAAAAGAAACATGCCAAAAATCCAGAATGTGAGATGTTCTACAGAAACTAACCTAGGGGAAAAAAAAAAAAAAGAAAGAAAGAAAGAAAGAAACTGACCTAGAATTATCAAAGGATTCAATGTTGGAAACAACAGAGATAAAAAATCAGGGGACAGCTATAGATTGGGAGAGTCTTAAAAAGATATAAAAATCAGTGCATGATGGGATCCCTGGGTGGCGCAGCGGTTTGGCGCCTGCCTTTGGCCCAGGGCGCGATCCTGGAGACCCGGGATCGAATCCCACGTCGGGCTCCTGGTGCATGGAGCCTGCTTCTCCCTCTGCCTGTGTCTCTGCCTCTCTCTCTCTCTCTGTGTGACTATCATAAATAAAAAAAAAAAAAAAAAAAAAAAAAAAATCAGTGCATGACCATTAATTGGATTCCGTTTTTTTTTTTTTTTAAGATTTATTTGAGAGAGAGTGATAGAGAGTGAACATGAGTGGGATAAGGGGGAGAGGGAGAGGGAGAGAATCTCAAGCAGACTCTCTGCTGAGCTTGCAGACTGATGTGGAGCTCAATCCCATCATCCAAGATCATCACCTAAGCTTATTTCCCAGAGATCATGACCTGAGCTGAAATCAAGATTCAGATGCTTAACTGACTGAGCCACCCAGGTGTCCCTAAATCCTGTTATTGTCTTTTTTTTAATAGCTATAAAGTATATTTTCGGAACTGAAAAAAACTTGAGTATAGACTACATATTGCATGATATTTTGAATTAGTATTGTATTTTTAGCTATAGTTACAGTGACATAGTTGTGTAAAGGAATGTTTTTGCTTTGAGAAGATGTAGGCTGCAGGGGCACCTAGGTGGCTCAGGTGGTGAAGAAGTGGACTCTTGGGTTTCAGCTCAGGTCATGATCTCAGGATTGTGAGGTCAGGCTCTGCACTCAGTGGGGAGTCTGCTTCTCTCTCTCCCTCTCCCATTGCAAGAATGTGTGCACCCTCTAAAAATAAATCTTAAATAAAAGAAGAAAATGACTGAAATACTTGGGATAAAGTGTCATAATACCCGCAAACTACTTTTGGGAAGTTTGGCAAAAAGGTATATGTGGGTGTATGTGCATATAGAAAGAGATTTGAGCAGCATGGTAAAGGCTAACAGTGATAGGGTATACAGGTATTCATTGTACTCTTTTTTCAACTTTTCTATGGACTTGAAATTTTTTGAAATAATTTTACTTTTTACTTTTTTTTAATTCAAAAAGTATAAGTCTGGTGAAGAAGTGCATCTTTCTATTCTGCTGGAGAGAATAGGAACATAGGAGGATATAACTGTCCCTCAGTCAAGTTACCATTTTTTAAAAAAGATTTATTTATTTTAGAAAGAGTGTGAGTGGGGGGAGGGGCCAAAGGAGAAAGAGAAGCCAACCCTGCGCTGAGCATGGAATCTGACAGGGGGCTTGATCTAACCAACTTGAGATCATGGCCTGAACTGAAATCAAGAGTTGGAGGCTTAACCGACTGAGCTACCCAGGTGCCCCATTACCATTTTTATTATATTTTTCTTAACTGTGATGATTCAACCAACCATGTCACATGGCTAAGGCTGACTTTCTGAAGGTTTCTTTCTTGTATCACAAAGGCATAAGAAGGAATGCTGAACTTCCAAGACAATTTGTCAAAGCTGTAACTTAAAAACTAGGAAGAATACATGAAATACTGGAGTGAATTGATCACCAAAATAAATTAGATAAAATTTAACAGGAATAAGTAAAAAGTGCCAAATTTAGGTTCAATAGATTATTATTTAATACAAGGAGCCTTGGGTAAACAGCAGTACTTTATTTTCAAAAAAATGACTCTGGATTTACTGAGGGAAAAATAAAATTACATATTTACCAGAGAGGGACGCGTGGGTGGCTCAGTGGGTGAGCGTCTGCCTTTGGCTCAGGATGTGATCCCGGGGTCCTGGGATCAAGTTCCGCATCAGGCTCCCTGCATGGAGCCTGCTTCTCCCTCTGCCTCTGTCTCTGCCTCTCTCTGTGTTTCTCTCATGAATAAGTAAATAAAATCTTAAAAACAAAAACAAAAAAAAACATATTTACCAGCGAGAGCATTTGTGAACTACTGAAGAGCAAATGAACCCATATTCAAAGAAGATTAAAGGATGTGTGCTCATTGACAAAATAGTGTAATGGTATTACAGTACAGAATTTAGAAGATAAAAATAAATTGAGAATGTTCTATAAGGATATGTTCTATAAGACCAGAAGGCTTAGTAATATCTGTATTACAGAAATTAGGCTAGAGTTGCAAAGAAAAATTCTAAGCACCTGTTAACATTTTAGGATATTCTAAAAGAAGGATCAGCAAACTATAGTCTTTAGTTCAAATCCAACCTATCACCTGTTTCTAGATCACCAGTTTCTACTGAAGAATAGTTTTTACAAACGAATATTTGTGAGCAACTTAATAGAAATCAACTTTAAAAAAAAAAAAAAGATTTTTATTTTATTTATTTGAGAGAGAGAGCAAGCCAGAGAACACAATCAGGGGGAACAGCAGAGGGAGGGGGAGAAGCAGGCTCCCTGTGGAGCAGGACCCGGGGATCATGGCCCGAACCAAAGGCAGCCACTTAACCAACTAAGCCGCCCAGATGCCCCAAAAACATCGGCCCTTAACTCTAGTTAAGTAAAATGCCACCCCTAAAAAAGGAATGGTATTCCTATCATGGATTTGTATTGCAAAAAAATTTATTCATTTATTATATTTTAAATTTCATTACCAAAAAATTTTGTGAGACTTTGTTTTCTTTCTTGTTATCTAAGTACCTATATAGTATCTTTGATTCTGCCTCACATCCTGCAGTCTAACATATTTACCATATGGGCCTTTACAGAAAAAGTTTGGTAACCCCTTGTTCTCTTAAACACTATAAATGGGGTAAGTGGAGACCACTGGGGACTCCCCAGACCAGTAAATTAAAACTAACCTTACAACTAATCTTCGACAAAGCAGGAAAACATATCCACTGGAAAAAAGACAGTCTCTTCAATAAATAATGTGGGAAAATTGGACAGCCACATGCAGAAGAATGAAACTAGACCATTCTCTTACACCATACACAAAGATAAACTCAAAATAGATGAAAGATCTAAATGTGAAACAGGAATCCATCAAAATCCTAGAGAAGAACACAGGCAGCAACCTCTATGACCACAGCTGCAACAACTTCTTACTAGACATGTCCCCTAAGACAAGGGAAACAAAGGCAAAAATGAACTATTGGGACTTCATCAAGATAAAAAGGAAACAGTCAACAAAACTAAAAGGAAACCTACAGAATGGGAGAAGATATTTGCAAATGACATATCAGATAAAGGACTAGTATCCAAGATCTATAAAGAACTTATCAAACTCAACACCCAAAAAACAAACAGTCCAACCACGAAATGGACAGATGACATGAACAGACATTTCTCCAAAGACCTACATATGGCCAACAGGCACATGAAAAACTGCTTCATATCACTTGTCATCGGGGAAATACAAATCAAAACCACAATGAGATGCCACTTTACACCAGTGAGAATGGCTAAAATTAATATGACCGGAAACAAATGTTGGCCAGGATGTGGAGGACCCTCTTACACTGTTAGTGAGAATGCAAAATAGCGCAGCCACTCTGGAAAAGTGTGGAGGTTCCTCAAGAAGCTAAAAATATAAATACCCTAGTGAAATGATGGGACACCTGCACCCCAGTGTTTATAGCAGCAATGCCCACAATAGGCAAACTACAGGAAGAAACCGAGACGTTCAACAGATGAATGGATAGAGCAGTTGTCTATATATACAATGGAATATTACTCAGCTATTAGAAAGGACAAATACCCACCATTTGCTTCAAAGTGGATGGAACTGGAGGGTATTATGCTGAGCGAAGTAAGTCAATTGGAGAAAGACAATTATCATATGGTTTCACTCTTATGTGGAATATAAGAAATAGTGAAAGGGACTATAAGGGGGAGGGGAAACCAAGTGGGAAAATTAGAGAGGAAGACAAACCATGAGAGACTCCTGACTCTGGGAAACAAAGGGTTGTGGAAAGGGAAGTGGCTGGGGGGATGGGGAACTGCGTGATGGGCATTAAGGAGGGCACATGATGTGATGAGCATTGGGTGTTATACCATACGTTGGCAAACTGAATTTTTAAAAATGTTTGGGGACGCCTGGGTGGCTTAACAATTGGGTGTCTGCCTTTGGCCCACGGCGTGATCCTGGAGACCTGGGATTGAGTCCCACATCGGGCTCCCTGCTTAGAGCCTGCTTCTTTCTCTGCCTGTGTCTCTGCCTCTCTCTCTTTCTGTGTTCTCTCATGAATAAATAAAATCTTTAAAATTAATTAATTAAAAATGTTTGGTAGAATTCAAAAAATAAAAATAAAAAATAAACCTAACCTTCTTAGTGAGGAAAAGTTGATGGTGAACTGGGCTGAAGTGTCTACAATTTACTCAAAACCAGCAGGGCTTGACAATTAGTAATACATATGTTCATATTACTAGGGAATCTATGTTTTAAAAGTTAGTATACTTATTGAATTATTCTTAAAATATATCCTATTTTTTAAAATGCTCAATCTAGAACCTCAATCAACTATTTTATTTTTGGACAGAACATGTGAATTCAGATGCACCCTAATGAGCCTCAATCACTCACTCAGATATAGTTGAATCATGAGGGGGTTCCCTGGGTGGCTCAGCAGTTTAGCACCTGCCTTTGGTCCAGGGCTTGGTCCTGGAGTCCCGGGATCAAGTCCTGCATCTGGCTCCCTGCATGGAGCCTGCTTCTCCCTCTGCCTGTGTCTCTTCCTCTCTCTCTCTGTCTCTCATGAATAAATAAATAAATATTTAGAAAAAAAAATAAATGAAGCATAGGAGTACATAAGAACAAGAAAAATTCACTTTTTTAAAGCAGATTTCCTTGGACACAGTTGTAGAATATATACTATGAGACCATATCTATTAACTCAAGGATCCTGAATCTATGGGAAAAACAGCCAAGAATCAGATAGAAGCAAAAACTTTGATAAATCCAAATGTCACAAAGTGTATGCCCTGAAGCACATGCACCTGACTAATAAGAGAGCGGGTTAGCCCTTAGTCATAGCTTCCATGTTCTAACTGGACATAATTCTATTAAGCTTGGATATGGTTTTCAAAACAGCAGCAAACTACAAGTCTCAAAGTTGGGAGAAGAGACGGTGCCGACAGGAACAAAAACTGGTGTCGTCAACAGGTAACAAAAGTATGTTGAGGAAGAGTCTGCCGGCAACAGAACAGGTAGAAAAACTAAAAAGCAGACATAAAACGTTAAACGTGTAGCAAGTGTAGAATAAACTCGTAAGAAACTAGTGTAAAATAAACTAGTATAGAAGCAAATAGTCCAAGATGTCTCAATAGGGCCCTGAGGACATCGTTCTATTTTGACATATTTCAGCACTGGTAATAACCATATTGATCTGCAAGTAAAGTGTAGATAAAATTGCAAGACAGGGCAGTCCCGGTGGCCCAGCGGTTTGGCACTGCCTGCAGCCCAGGGCGTGACCCTGGACACCCAGGATCCAGTCCCACGTTGGGCTCCCTGTATGGAGCCTGCTTCTCCCTCTGCCTGTGTCTCTGCCTCTCTCTCTTTCTCTTTCTGTCATGAATACATAAATAAAATATTTAAAAAAAATTTTTTTTAATTGCAAGACATATAGTCCGTCTAGTAAATCAGGGACCAAAGACACAGCGCCCAGGGAGTTTCAAACAAAGTGGTTAAAATAAAAGCTCGGTAAAAAATAAATACATAAATAAATAAATAAATAAATAAATAAATAAAATAAAAGCTCGGTGCTAAATAAAATATTAAAAAAAAATTTTTTTTTAAATTGCAAGACATATAGTCCGTCTAGTAAATCAGGGACCAGAGACACACAGCGCCCAGGGAGTTTCAAACAAAGTGGTTAAAATAAAAGCTCGGTGCTTAAAAGACAAATGTGCAAAACTTAACATGGTCGTCGACAGCTTAATGTGTATCAATTAATTTGACAAATTACGTTTCAAAGAAAATAGTCCCGTTTTCCTAAAGACAAAAAAAAAAAAAAAATAGATACTTCATTGCGTAGTGAGACAAACTGTAACAAATTACTGTCCATAAAGTAGGCCCAAAACAACCAGGATTAGGAGTCGAACCTAAACTCTGAGAAATTAAGTCAATGTACTTGGCAAAGGGGAAAGGTGTGCCCGTTTCGTACAGGCTGACCTGCTAACAAAGTATCAAAAGTCATCGCGCAGTTTAGCCAAGACGGAGAGGAGTATCTTCAAGTATCCACTTAAAAGCATCATTTCTGAACCTCGGTGAAACGCGCGCAGCGAAGAGCTCCAGGGGGGCAGGGAACGCTGAGGGCAGCGGGCGCGGGGCCGGGGGCGCGTCTGAATGTCGGTCATGCCTGCCCAGCGAGGCTGACGCCGGACGAGGGGCCAGCCCCAACAGTGCAGGGAGGTGAGGGGGCCTTCCTCCAACATCCGCTCACCTGCTTCCGGGTGTGCGGTCGCCTAAGAGCGGCTCCTGCTCGGCCTCCATCCCCAGGCTCGCCATGATGCCGCCGCCCCCGACGCGGTGTGAGGCCAACTCTCGCGACACCTCCTGCTCCCTCGCGTTCCCCTCGTCCGAAGCTGTCAGAGCGAGCGCGCGAGTGCGCGTGCGTGCCCGGCATTTCGGAGTGGGCGGGGCGAGGGAGGCGGGGCAGAGACTCAGTCACGTGGGAGGCCCGACGGCGCAGGGCGGGAAGAGGCCGGGGGCGGGGGCGGGGCCCTGCGTCCTCGCTCTCCTCGGGCCGGCGGGTGTCTCGGCGCCTGGGACCGTGCGCGCGACGGCCCGAGAGGGTTCGGGGCGTGACGAAACGGCTCCCGCGCCTCCCCAGCCTCGGCTGTCTGCGCCCTTTGGCTCCCGCGTTCCTGGAGAGGCTGCTGTCGCTGCAGCTGGGGCTCCGAGGGAAAGCGAGTCCCGGGAGCCAGGGGAGCGGCGGTTCCAGGAGGCTCGGCGGCTGGACAGCGGGCGCCCTCGGCTCGGCCAGTGAGTACGCAGCAGGTCCGGGCCGCGCTCCCGAGCCCCTGCGCGCTGCCTACGTGCCGGGAGGCAGGCACTGGAGGCGCGGGCTCGGCGGCAGGCGCGGGGTCCCGGCCCCGCACGAGGCGGGGCTGCAGGGCGCGCTGTGGCCGCCCCGGGGGAGGCCGGCGGGCGGGCGGGCGGTCTCTTACCCCCCGTGGAAGGTGCAGTGGTCTCGGCGCTGTCGTTGTCTCGCGCTGCTAAATGCAAAGGTAGTGCCTCGTTGGGGCCTGCGTGGGGGCTGTGCAGGTGGGGGTCCAGCTCTTCCAATCTGCCGATCCTCAGGTCGGCATCTCCCCGCCGCCTTCGCGGACTGGGCGATTTTCAGTCTTGCAAGATGCATGCACTCCGCAGACCCCGCTGTTGTAACCTGGGGGTTGGAAAAGGCCCAGCCTCGGTGTAGCAGTGACCGGCTCCTTTCATCATAAAGATGACATTTTTATTTTATTTTAAGATTTTATTTATTTATTCATGAGAGACACAGAGAGAGAGGCAGAGACACAGGCAGAGGGAGAAGCAGGCTCCATGCAGGGAGCCCGACGGGGGACTCGATTCCGGGTCTCCAGGATCAGGCCCTGAGCTGAAGGCAGACGCTCAACCGCTGGGCCCCCCGGGCTGCCCAAAGATGACATTTTTAGAAAGCACGGGTGTTTCAGTAGATCTTGATGCAGTCTCTTTCCTGGTGCTTACATATTAAATTAACATCTTCGGCGAGTAGGCTTGTAAGCTGATTGGTAGCAGTGGTCATTATGTGTGTCATGATTATTGTTTTATTAGGACTGATACACTCTCATGTGATTTCATTTGATTACAACTGGTCCTGTGAGATAGGTAGAGCAGACACGTTTCTGTTTTATAGAAAACTAAGGTTTAGAGAAGTAGACAACTTACCCAGAGCCGCTTGGTGTGAAAGTGGCAGAATTGGGACTCAATTTGGTTAATTCGACCAATATTTATAAGCAGCTTCCCTGTGCCAGGCCCTATATTAGTTATCTGTTCTGTGGTATATAGACCATGACTTTTGACTTTTGTCTTGTTTGTGACCTTCCTGTGTTTATCCTAGCAGGCATACTCCACTGGTGAGCAGCTAAATTTGAAATGTGTTCCTCTTAGTTCAGAACTGTTTTCTTTTCTTTTCTTTTTTTTTAGATTTATTTATTTATTCATGAGAGACAGAGAGAGAGAGAGAGAGAGAGAGAAGCAGAGACACAGAGGGAGAAACAGGCTCCATGCAGGGAGCCTGACGTGGGACTAGATCCCAGTTCTCCAGGATCAAAGTTCTGGGCCAAAGGCAGGCACTAAACCGCTGAGCCACCCAGTTGTCCCCAGAACTGTTTTCTGAATCCAGACCTGATACTTTGTGCTTGGATTCAGTCTTGTAAATTTGTTTGTGACAGCTCCAAGAATTTACCAGATTCCCATGACTGGTTCCAAGAGGGTATATTGGTAAAAAAAACATTGTGTGTGTGTGTGTGTGTGTGTGTTTGCCATAACGTTGCTTTAATGTATCAGTGACTTCTTTTTTAATCCCTGAAATCTAGCACTGTGTATGTGTGTATTTCATAAAGGAACTTTTTTTTTTAAGGTTTTATTCATTTATTCATGAGAGACACACACAGAGAGAGAGTTAGAGACACAGGCAGAGGGAGAAGCAGGCTCTCTGCTGGTAGCCAGACGCAGGACTTGATCCTGGGACTCAGGGATCCTGGCCTGAGCGGAAGGCAGATCCTCAACCACTGAGCTACCCAGGCATCCCCACAAAGGAACTTTTAACCAGTATTGCACCAAGAAGAATAATTGCTAGATGAATATATGTTGAGTGAGTGCTTATTGACTTACCTCATTTAATCCTTACAACAATCTTCTGTGTTAGGATTCTGTCAAGCATACAAGGAAAGTGAGAGCATGAAGAGTAGTTAATTTTCCTAGGGTCACACTGCTAGTAAGTGACAGAGCTAGAATCCAAGAAACATAGGACTCCTGACTGTAAAGCGGGTGCTTTTTTGCCAACAGCCTTCCTATAAAAATAATTTTAAGAAGAATCTTTTCCTGTATCTCTTAAAATATATCAAAACAAGTGATCAATTTTTATGTAAATTGAATAATTTGCTACTGTGTGTGTATAGTAGGCCAGGTATTATTCCCGTTTTGTAAATTAAGGTGGCATTCAAGGTCACATAGCTAGTGAAGAAACCCAGGTCTTCTGACACTGCTATTTTCCATTGCTACCTCCAAGTGATGACTTTAGACCACAAAAGTACATGGAATGAGTGTGTGTAGAACTGGTGAAATCTAAGTAAGCTCTGTGTATTGTACCATAGGAAAAAAAAAAGAAGAAAGAAGAAAAAAATCATTTTTTAGGAACAGTGCACCCAAAGAAATATTTTAAAAATATTTTAAGACTCTTAATTACTTTCTTTAAAGCCCATAGAAAAGTAGAGCTAAATTTGAAGAGAGATTAGATTATTTGCTGAATGTTTCACATAGGATATGAAACAATCCACCTGTTGAATTTCTTTCCATGACTTCTTAGATATCCACCTCTCAAAACAACTGAGCAAATAAACTTCCTATTTATGTGTCAACTTTATGAAGATAAAAATCCAGGAAAAAAAACAGGATTTCATTGTTTAAATGCTTAAGAATTAGAATGATAGGGATACCTGCGTGGCTCAGCGGTTTAGTGCCTGCCTTTGGCCCAGAACTTTGATCCTGGAGAACTGGGATCTAGTCCCACGTCAGGCTCCCTGCATGGAGCCTGCTTCTCCCTCTGTGACTCTGCCTCTCTCTTTCTGTGTTTCTCATGAATAATAAATAAAAATCTTTAAAAAACAATTAGAGTAATAGGAGATAAAAGTAGTATATGGGCACTGTAAGTACTATATAGACACTGAGTGCTGCTTCAATAATAGAGCTCATTTCTAGGAAAGGCTTTTCATTCCTTAGCATTGCAGTAGAACTTCTATTTTTGTAGAAGTTTATTTTTGTAGAAGTACTTCGATTTTTCCTTTTGCACTGGCTATATTAAAACATAGATGACAGTTGTATCCGTTTGGCTTGATATATACTTCAAAAATGGATCCTGTCTCTGCAGAAGCTCACTGGTGTCAATCCAGCCTGATATAGAGGCTTTAAGTATCTTATGTGGATCTAGATGGTGCCTCTCTCTGGTGAACTAAAGTTATCTTTACCCTAGACTTAGGTTATCATGATGACACTGGATAGCAGTTAGCCCAACCCAGAAGACTTATGTGTTTAGGACGTCCCAGAAAACCTGGTTGTTAATATTATCCTTGGGACTGAAATGGGATTTAAGAAGTTCTTTGTAATCCTAAACTCCATAACCAAACTTATAGCAAGTTATGTGTGTATTTGATTTGTTTTCTATAACTTAATTGGCCAGTCGTTTATTGCAGGTAAATATAGCAAGGAATGTACTGGCTCTAGATTTTGAATGCTGACTGTTATAGCCTATATTATATGGAATTAAAGTGATTTGGAAATCTTTTCTGGCATAGGATTGAAAATTAGAAATGACTAAACAACTTAGACATATAATAAACATAGTACTTTAGAAAGTATTTGAAGAGTTCATTGTTCTCAGGTCCTTTCCTGCTTCCCTTGAACTTTTTACTTTTGTATATTTATTTGTCTTTGTTTACCAACTGAGAAGAATATTGGGTAGAAAAATAGGATGTCTCATGAGGAGTTTTCTTCTTACTGTAAATATGAGTTTTGGAATTTGGGTTTTTTGGGGGGGGGATTTTTTTTAATGCGAGTATGGAATCTGCTTTTTGCTGTTGAAGCTGTACATGTTGCAGAGGAAGACATCAGCCCCCATCCCTTTCCAGCCATTATAGAGAAAATAAATGGCCCATGATGATGATATGTTATATGGTAAAGTTAATAGTATGACACTCCCATAGTTACATTAGGTTATATTAGACTTTGCCTTGCTAGCATACTCAGTCTCACTCTCCTGGTGGCCTTGAGAGGTAAGCTGCTTTTTTGTGAACTGCCTACGAAGAGAGCCACATGGTAGGGAACCATGGATAGCCCCTAGGAGCTGAGGTTGGCCTCTGGGTGAAAATAGCAAAATACTGACACTTGCAGCCCTGTAGCTGTGAAGAAAAGCTGAGTGAGCTTGTAAGCAAGTTTTCCCCCCTCAAGCTTACAGATGAGAACACAGCCCAGCTGATACTTTGATTGAAGCTAGATGAGACCCTAAAGCAGAAAACCCAGGTAGGCTGGGTTCTTGGAAAGTAATCCTCAAGAAAAGGAAGTGAGAGGTTAGGGAAACCAGTTAAAGAGATCTGTTCTTCAAATTTCTATTTAAAAGCATTAGTGAGGCCTTCAAATATTTAAATCATTTAATTTAATCATTTAAATTTTATTTAAATATTTAAATTTATTTATTATTTTTATTATTTATTATTTATTATTTTTTAAATTTATTTAAATATTTAAATCATTTAATTTAATCATTTAAATCATGGCATTTTTATGAAGAGAACAATACATGCTTTGAATCTGTTCTTAGATCAGTAGGATAATGAACTACTTATGCTTACTGAGAAAGTTATCAAGAGGAAAAGAAAGTATCAATTAACTTCTGAAGAATTTGGAGGATAGATTATCAAATTAACTCCAGTTTCTAAATTTCCTTTTTTTTTTATTGTGGTAAAATATATGTCATATAAATTTACCATCTTAACCATTTTTAAGTGTACAGTTCAGTGGTATTAAATTCATTCATAGTGTTGTGCAAACATTACCACCACTCATCTGTGGAAGTCTTCATCTTGCAAAACTGAAACTCTCTACACATTAGATAATACTCATCCCCTTTCCCCATCCCCTCAGCCCCTGGGGATTCTGGTTTCTGCTTTCTGTTTATGAATCTGGCTATTCTAGTTACCTCATATAAATAGACTCATACAGTATTTGTCTTTTTGTGACTGGCTTGTTTCACTTAGCATAATGTCCTCAAGGTTCTTCCACACTGTAGCATATGTTAGAATTTCATTCCTTTTTAAGGCTGAATAATACTCCATTGTATGTTTACACCACGTTTTACTTATCCATTCATCCAATTTGGTTATAAGGGCACTAACTTTGAACCCCCATTACACAAAATCCCAAGAAAAAAGTTTCACTTTTCTCATTTCTAGACCTATATTACAAAAGATTAGTTATTATTATTAGATTTTGAATTTCCTCAATAAAGGCAGACGTTTAATCGCTAAGCCACTTAGGCATCTCTCCTCTATTCTATTTATAACATTGTTCTTTTGAGATACTATTTTTAAACCTGTTAACAACAGACACAAGGTTTATGTTTATATCATTAATTAGTATTTTCCCATGCAGAATTCTACAAGATATCATTTTGTAATAAGATACACTTAGTACAAATTATTTTTAAAAATATTCCTTAGCTTTTTTTTCATTTTCAGATCGTTATTCCCTACAACTAGGTGTATTATTTAAAATATCTTGAGACACCTAGGTGGCTCAGCGGTTGAGCATCTGCCTTTGGCTCAGGACATGATCCCAGAGTTCCAGGATCCAATCCTACATCAGGCTCCCTGCATGGAGCCTGCTTCTACCTCTGCCTGTCTCTGCCCCTCTCTCTCTGTGTCTCTCATGAATAAATAAATAAAATCTTAAAAAAAATTGCATTCCAGGAATGAATGTATCAAATATTTAGGGAAGCTTTATTCCTCTGTGATGGAATATGCATCTCTCCACCATACCGTGCTATCTCTTCAATTTCTCTTACAAGTTAAGCCATATCAGAAACCCAAGATCACAAGTATAAAGTGAAAAAAGTTCCATGCATGTTACCAAATTCCAGGATTACATTTCTTAATCTGCTGTCCTAAGGATTCTTATAAACCTGCTTTTTAAGAAAAAAAATGACGCTCAACTGCTGAGCCACCCAGGCGTTCCTAGAATCCAATTCTAATACAAAAATTGTGGGATTCAAGGGAAAAATGTAGACTAAACTGTTTTCTTATGAAATAGTAATATTCATCTCAAGAGAAAGTATAAGGAAAAAGGAATCCTATTCATAATAGTTATCACAAATAATAATTTGTTAGTCATGTTTCATAAAAATACATAAAGGAGAGAATAAAATATTAATGGAGCAAATAAAACTCTGGGTGGAAAGGCTAAAAAAAAAACAGTGTTACTAAATTAATATATGGATTGAACACACTATTGGTTACATTACAAAAAGGATATTTCATAAGTTATGATAATCATAAATGGGATATATATGGGAAACTCATTGTATACATTTAAGCACCAAAACAACACTTGTAAGAGCTGCTTGAAAGGGTTTTAAAAATGGATATAGGTTTTAGAACTAGATCTAAGTTTATAGATTTCTAGATTTAAAAAGTAGGTATTAGTTGGGGCATCTGGGTGGCTCAGTCAGTAGTGTCCCACTCTTGATTTCTGTTCAGGCCATGATCTTAGGGTCATGGGACCAGGCCCTGAATGGGGCTTCACACTTAGTGGGGAATCTCCTTGAGATTCTCTCTCTCCTTCTCCCTCCTCCACCCCACCCCACCCCACGCTTGATTACCTAAGGTAATTTTCCTAAGACTACCAAAAAAGGAAAGATTCCATAAGTCCCCATATTCCCTCACTCTGCCTTCAAACTGTGGCATCCCACCACTGACTTCTGATACAGTCTTTGCTGTCCTGCTGGCCACTTCCTTGTGTGTATTTAGTAAACTTCTATCTCTGTTGTTCTGCTTGGATGAATTCTTTCACTATCTGCACTACTGGCATCCATCTGAACGTATTCATATTTGAATGAATATGAATACCCATAGTTGGTGGCCCTGCTATCTGATTTGGAGGCTCCACAATAAGGATAACCAGTAATATCGTTGCCATTAGTCATAGATATGGCACTTAAATTTGCGAAGTACTGTTAAAATGCTTCATAAATAGTAACTCATTTACTTCTCAAACCAATCCTGAAGGGTAAGTACTGTCATTATTCCCCATTTTACAGATGATTCACAAAAAGGGTAACTGATTTGTTCAAAGTCACATGGTAGAGGGTGCAACCCAGAAAAGAGTTCATGCTCTTAAGCCATTATGACATATTGAACCTTAAACACAACTCTTTCTAATTTATATACACTCAACTGCAAAACAATTAAATGTGAATAATTTTATAATAACAACTAAATCCAGAAAGTATCACAATAATAAATATAAATGGGCTAAACTCATCTACTAATATAAAAAAAATGAGGCAGTCCTATAAATCAGCAGGCTGAGGAACAACATTGGAAAAAAACAAATAATGTTAGTCTCTTTTGTGTTTAAAAACAAACACACCAAAAACTCCTAAAATATGTGTACATGTATAAATGGATAGGAGTCACAGGTATACAGCATTAAATACAATGGTTACCTTTTGGAAGGAGAGGAAACTTAGAAGTAAAGAAGAAAGACTTCTCAGCTTTACTCTCTCTCTCTCTCTCTCTATATATATATATATATATATACACACACATATATATTTTAAAAGACTTATTTATTTGAGAGAGAGAGAGAATGCTCTAAAGGGGGGGGAGGGAGAGAGAGAGAAAGAAAGAATCTCAAGCAGACTGCCCTGAGCATAGAGCTAGTTGCAGCGCTGGATCCCACGACCTCAAGATCATGACCTAAGCTGAAACCAAGAGTCAGACACTCAACAAACTGAGCCACCCAGTCACTCCTCTTCTGTATATTTTTATGTTGTTTGAATCCTGTCAAAAATATGTAATATGGGGGATCCCTGGGTGGCGCAGCGGTTTGGTGCCTGCCTTTGGCCCAGGGCGCGATCCTGGAGACCCAGGATCGAATCCCACATCAGGCTCCCGGTGCATGGAGCCTGCTTCTCCCTCCGCCTGTGTCTCTGCCTCTCTCTCTCTCTCTGTGACTATCATAAATTAAAAAAAAAAAAAAAATGTAATATGGGTAGCCCAGGTGGCTCAGTGGTTAAGCACCACCTTTGGCCCAGGGTGTGATCCTGGAGACCCGGGATCAAGTCCCACATTGGGCTCCCTGCATGGAGCCTGCTTCTCTCACTGCCTGTGTCTGCCTCTCTCTCTCTCTCTCATAAATAAATAAAATCTATTAAAAAATATGTAATGTAACTAGTGTCTTTAAAGTTTGTGTAGGTAGTAAATAATGTCAAAGAGAAAATATTCCAAAATGTTACCACTAAATAGCTCTGAAAAGTAGAATTGGAGGTAATAGAAACAAGACCATTCTTCCCTTTTCCCTATGTCTACTTTGAATTTAAAAATGTTACAACGAAAAAAATAAAAATGTTACAATGAGCATCTTTGAATTAGCAAACAAAGAAGAGACTGTGTGATCATTTTCTCTTGCCTTTCCTCTTACATAAATTATTTGTCCCTGTGCTTTGCCTTTACCTACCGACTAGATAGTTTTTACAGACTTCATTGAAACATTGTCCATGAGTAGACTTCAGGAAGTATATGATTTTAATGATATTTGCAGTTTAAAGTCTTGTCTGTCGACATCATATTGTTATGTAGGTGTTGGCTTAAATATTATGTCTTTGGTTAAGTGGGACTTCTTTTGACTATCAAAAGAGCCTTCTGGTCTTTATCACACTGTCTTGTTATATTATCATTATAGTGTTGTCGTCATCTGTCTATTTTTTGCTTAATTTTTTAAAAAAAATTGTTCTACTTCATTAAAATATAAGATCTGTGAGAGGAAGAATGTGCTTTGATCTTCTTATATTGGGGCCTAATATAATTCTTGGCATATTATAAGTATTTAATAAATAAATGCTTGTTGCCTAAATGAAAAAAGGTCATATTCTTAAAAGTTCAGAAACTTATTTGTGTTACACTGTCCTAGAATGGTTTAGCTTTGGGGAACTAATTGATGATAATTCATTGGAGTCTAGTAATCAGAATCCTAGTTTGTTTATTTATGGTGGTAGAAAGAAGTAGTATAATAAAGCTGGATATGCATTATTATGCCAGAACCAAATTTTTATCAAGAATAAAAATTGAGGGACACCTGGGTGGCTCAATGGTTGAGCATCTGCCTTTGGTTGAGAGTGTGATCCCTGGGGTCCTGGGATCAAGTTTCACATTGGGCTCCCTGTAGGGAGCCTGATTCTCCCTCTGCGTATGTCTCTGCTTCTCTCTCTCTCTCTCTCTCTCATGAACAAATAAAATTTTCAAAAAAAAAAAAAAAAAAAAAAAAAAGAATTGAATAACACATGGAAATTGTGAAAAAGAGTTGGGTGGTATTAAAAAATACTAAATACTTTATTCTGTCTTTAGATTATATTGCTTAACAAGTATATTATCTAGTAAATATTTGCTCTTGGTCCTGAGAATTGTGAGAGGCAATATGAATGATTTGTTTTTGCTGGTCCAGTCACAAAAACAAGTGCCAGCCCAGTTGGATGGTGGGTTTGATTATATACCTATGTAAACAAAGAGGAGCATTAAGTTAATTTTGTTACAAATCAAAGAGAAGTATAAAACATAGGGATAGTTCCATAAAAATATTCAAAATAATAAAGAAATACTAACATTCACTAGTGAAAATGCACATTTCCATTTTCCATGTTTCTAAGTAGAATAAATCCGGTTTTTTCCACAAGTCAAAACTATACCATTCATTTTCAAAAGACAGAGGCAGATATTTTAAAAAAATAAAATTAAAAAAATATATATTTAAGAAATATTTGGTAAAATTGAAAAATAGTACAATGTAGTAGCACTGATTATTACTTTTCATGCACTATAGTGTAGTAGACAGGCAGTGTAGAATAGTTAGATCTCACTGTGTGCCTGGGATTCAGTTTTAGCTCTGCCTACCACTAGCTGCATGACCTTAGGTAAATCATTTTCGCTGTGGCTCAGTTTCCTCATCTTGGGGTAATAGATCTTTCTTCATAAAGTTGTTGAGAGATTTAAACAAGAATGTGTGTATGTAAAAAAAAAAAATGTGTGTATGTGTGTTTGTAGTTGTACAAAATGGTGCTTGGCAGTAAGTAAGTGTCACTACAATTGTTATTCAATTGTAGTGGGGAGCCTGCTTCTCCCTCTCTCTCTCTCTCCCTTCCTTTACTCCCCCCCCACTTGTGCTCAGTTTCTCTCTCTCTCTCTTGCTTGCTCTTGCTCTCAAATAAAATCTTAATAGATATAGAGAGAGCATTTACCATTACTGTGCTGAGAATGGAATCCTGCCCTAAAGGAATACAGAGTTTATGTTTCTACTTTCATCCCAGTTCTTTTTTCGTGTGTCTTATATCCAAGAGACTAAATTCAAGATATATAGTTTAATCTTAGTCTTTAACTTATTTCCCAGTTTTATTGACATTTAATTAATATATAACATTATATTAAAGTTGATAGCAAATGATTTGATATTTGTATATATTGTGAAATGATTAACGTGGTAAGTTTAACATCCATCACCTAACATAGCTACACATTTTTTTCTTGTGATGACTACTTTTAAGATCTATAAGGTGAATAGTTCTGGGGATGTAATGTATAGCATGGTAACTATAGTTAAAAATACATATTTGTATATTTGAAAGTTACAAAAAGTAGATTGATCTTTAATTTTCACCTGATATTTAAAGAGATGCTTAGGAAATTGACCACCTGCCTAAAATAAAATATTTTAAAGTCATTTTAAATCTTGTTTCATAGATGTTTGTTTGCTACTAATGGGTGTGAGCAAGTTAGATATTCTATATCGAAGACTTCTCCTCACAAAACTTTTTATCAGAGGATGGGGTAGGCCAGAAGATCTCAAAAGGTGAGTTTTTTTTTTTTCAAAATGCTTATTCTAAATTTGTTTTCGTAAACATTTAAAAAAAATTTTAGTGATAAAATTCTTTACTATAAATATAAAATGACAAATTAAGCGTTAAAAGTATATAAAATGTAATTATTTCCTTTTGTCTTTTTAATTATTTCCTGTTTTAAACCATATAATCATAAATCGAACTGTTGAACTATTTTAAGATTAAAAATAAAGAGCTCCTAAAGACAAACTAGATTTTTAACTTTAATTGTTTTTAAGTTGCTTAGCGTTCCAGGGACTTAGCTTCCTCGGGTAACTTGAATTTGTTATGACGTTAAAGCTGAGATACACCATAGCTCATGGAAATATCTGGACTTAAGAAAGTGAATCTTCAGGATTTATCCCTTTAATTATGAGTCTTGTATATGTTAATTGCTTTTTGAACAATGATATTTCTCACATATTTTATGAGGCAAAATGTCCAACTTGAATAAAAACCAGTAGATTCATTTTTTTCCTCTAATGATTCAAATTAAATTTTGACATAGCTTATGAACTGGACTTACAAATTTTTCAGCATTATACATCATTTTCAGTACAGTGGGCATAATGAATTTTTTCTTTTTTTTTCCTGCTTATCATAATAGACTCTTCGAATTCAGAAAGATGATTGGAAATCGAGAAAGATGTCAGAATCTGGTTTCAAGTGATTATCCAGTACACATTGATAAGGTATTCAAATGAGAGAAATGAAGTTACAGAGATTCTGGTTTAATATAAATATGTATCAAGAGTAGGCTGAATGGGGACGCCTGGATGGCTCAGCTGTTGAGTGTCTGCCTTTGGCTTAGGTCCTGATCCCATGATCAGGTTTGAGTTCTGCATCGGGCTCCCTGCGGGGAGCCTGCTCCTCCCTCTGCCTGTGTCTCTGCCTCTGTCTCTTGTGTTTCTCATGAATAAATAAATAAAATCTTTAAAAAAAAAAAAGAGTAGGCTGAATGTTGGAGTATAATAACAGTAAACAAAACATGAGTACAACATAGATTTTTAATTTAATATTATTAAAATAAATACCATATTATCCTAAAAGGTTGCTTATTATAATTATCATTCATGTATATTTGAGAGCATATATTTGGTACTTGCCTAAATATAGGAAAATATATTGGGCAGCCTGGGTGACTCAGCAGTTTAGCGCCTGCCTTCAGCCCAGGGCATGATCCTGGAGTCCCAGGATCAAGTCCCACGTCAGGCTCCCTGCATGGAGCCTCCTTCTCCATCTGCCTGTGTCTCTGCCTCTTTCTTTCTCTCTCTCTCTTTCTGTCTCTCATTAATAAATAAATAAATAAACCTTAATATATATATATATATATATGAAAATATTTGTCTTGATCTGTTTCACTTGATCTTAACCAAAAGGCTGAGAAGCGATAAGTCTCAATGTTTTTGAGCCCCGTTTTGTATCTTTAGGATCAGGAGGGTTAAAATAAATTATTCAACATTTCAGAAGAATTCTAAGTAATGCAGGGAAGTATTCTAGTTGGAAAATCCGCGCATGAGAAGTTGTTATCAAAACAGCTTTTAAATAACATCAGGGAAACGTTATGTAGTTAATTGTTGAGAGAAGGATAGAAAGAAAATGCTAGGGACTCCTGGGTGGCTCAGCGGTTTAGCGCCTGCTTTAGGCCCAGGGCATGATCCTGGAGTCCAGGGATCGAGTTCCGTGTCGGCTGCGTCAAGCTCCCTGCATGGAGCCGACTTCTCCCTCTGCCTGTGCCTCTCTCTCTCTGTCTCTCATGAATACATAAATAAAAATCTTAAAAAAGAAAAAGAAAACGGCTTATCATTAGAGAAGATGAGAAAATATATTTGAAATAGTTTTGTTTTTTTAGCAACCATATGTTTTTCTGTAAAGCAGTTCTAGGTCTATATAATTGAATAATTGAGGTATTGTTGGGGAGGGGATAAAAATGCCTGGGCTTCACATCCCTTATTGCCCTTTAACCTACGTAACTCTAGTTTCCTCTCTTATATGTATTGCATATCTTTAGAAGATTTCACTTTTCAAAATAGTTCCACTGCTAAAAACAAAATTTTATAAATTAGAAATCCCTTGTCTATACCATATAGCTCTTCTTTTTGTAGCTTCTGGATTTAGAACATTTCTCCCTCAATTTTGCTAAATATTTCTATTTTCTCTGTTTTTTTTTTTTTTCTATTAAAAATCATAGACTTGGGACACCTGGATGGCTCAGCGGTTGAGTGTCTGCCTTCGGCTCAGGTTCTGATCCTGAGATCTGGGATTGAGTCCCACATCGGGCTCCTTGTGGGACTGCTTCTCCCTCTGCCTATGTCTCTGCCTCTGTCTCTCTTCTCTCTATGTCTCTCATGAATAAATATATAAAATCTTTTTTAAAAAAATCATAGACTTAAACAAATTAAAAGTATACCAAGTAAAAAATCAAAACTCTCAACTTTCTGCCACTTTCCACCACTTAATTCCATTTCTCTCCCAAGGAAGAGTTACTTTAAGATTTTGGAATGCATTCTTAGAGAGTTCCTTCCTCTCTCTATTCTCCCCATCACTGTCTCTCTTGGTTTTTATTTTTATTTTTTTATTTTTATTTTTATTTTTTTTAAATGCTTGTTTTTTTTTCTTTTTAATTTTTTATTTATTTATGATAGTCACAGAGAGAGAGAGAGAGAGAGGCAGAGACACAGGCGGAGGGAGAAGCAGGCTCCATGAACCGGGAGCCTGATGTGGGATTCGATCCCGGGTCTCTAGGATCGCGCCCTGGGCCAAAGGCAGGCGCCAAACCGCTGCGCCACCCAGGGATCCCTCTCTCTTGGTTTTTAAAAACCGATATAAATCACCTGCCATGGAATTCACCCTTTTAAAGTGTGCAATTCAGTGTTGTTTTTTATTACTACATTCCCAAGATGTGCAGTCCTCACCACTATCATTACCTAATTCCAGAATATTTTTATCTCACCAAAAAGAAACCATATTCCCATATAACATTAGCTGTTACTTCCCACTTCCACACAGCTTCCTACCTTCTGGCAGCCATTAATCTGCTATCTCTATGAATTCACCTATTCTAGACATTGCATATGGAATTATATAGTAAAAGACCTTTGGATCTGGTTTATTTCACTTAGCAAATTTTCAGTTTTCATCCATGTTATCTAACAGTACTTCACTTTTTTATTGTTAAATAATATTCCATTGTATAGACATGTGACATCTTGTTTATCCATTTATCAGCTGAGGGGCATTTGGGTTTCTCCTTTTTGACTAAATGGTGTATATATACAAAGGAATGTTATTCAGCAATCAAAAAGAATGAAATCTTAGCATTTGCAACAACATAGATGGAGCTAAATAAAAAGTATTATGCTAAGTGAAATAAGTCAGAGAAAAACAGATACCATATGATTTTACTCATGTGGAATTTAAGAAACAAAACAAAGGAACAAAGGGGAAAAAAAGAGAGGGAGGCAAAGAAACAGACTCTTAACTGTAGAGAACAAATTGATGGTACCAGAGGAGAGGCAGGTAGTGGAATGGGTGAAACAGGTGATGGATATTAAGGAGGGCACTTGTGATGAGCACTGGGTGTTGTATGCTAAGTGATTAATCACTAAATTCTACATTTGAAACTAATATTGCACTGTATGTTAACTGGCTAGAATTTAAATTAAAACTTGGAAACTAAAAGAAACTTGTTAAAAAATGGGGAAAAAGAAGATAGGCTAATATGAACCAATAAAGGATTGAAAATGATTTGCCAAAATTTATTAAAACTCACTTCATGATAAAGTAGCATTTTAAGGGAATCCCAGGGTGGCTCAGGGGTTTAGTGCCTGCCTTTGGCCCAGGGCATGATCCTGGAGCCTCAGGATCGAGTCCTACCTGCATCAAGCTCCCTGAATGGAGCCTGCTTCTCCCTATGCCTGTCTCTCTCTCTCTTTCTCTCTCTCTCTCTCTGTCTCTCATGAAAAAATAAAATCTTTTTTTTAAAAGGAAAAAAGCATTTTAAGTCATTTGCAAAAAAAATGGATTATTTAATAAAAAATATTGACACTGTTGGCTAGAATCTGTGTTTTAAAATAAGCTGTGTTTTTTTTTTTATTTTTTTATTTTTATTTTTATTTATTTTATGATAGTCACAGAGAGAGAGAGAGAGGCAGAGACACAGGCGGAGGGAGAAGCAGGCTCCATGCACCGGGAGCCCGACGTGGGATTCGATCCCGGGTCTCCAGGATCGCGCCCTGGGCCAAAGGCAGGAGCCAAACCGCTGTGCCACCCAGGGATCCCCTAAAATAAGCTGTGCTTTAAAATAAGCTCATAAAGTTTTTTGTTTCCAATTTTAATGAAAATATGTAGTATTTACTGCTAATTTAATTTTGACTATTGTCCTGATAAAAAATTTTTACTTAAAAAAATAACTATTTGAGGGGCCCCTGGGTGGCTCAGTCAGTTAAATGTCTGACTTCTGGTTTCTGCTTGGGTTGTGCCCTAGGTAAGGCTCTGTGCTCAGCAGGGAGTCTTTGAGATTCTTTCCCTCTGCCCCTCCTCAGGTGCACGTGTGCACACACACTCTCTGAATCTCTGAAATAAATAAATCTTTTAAAGTATAACTATTTGAGGAGGGGAAGTTTAGGTGTTAAATATTAACAAATGCCTTTGCTATGTATGTAAATATATATTCTTATTTAATGTGTTGACATGACTCATTGCATCAGTGGATTGCTTAAAATGAGCCATTCTAACATATTTGACATCAAGTCAACCCTTATTTGATTGCAGTAAATTATTTTTACAGTTTATTTGTAAATTGTTCTCATGTTTATTTTTATACTTTTAAATTCTTCCAACTAGTATTTTATTTTGATTTATTTTGACTTATTTCGTGCTGTTGTACAAATGAGGTTTATTTATTAGTAAAGGATGTAAAAGGAAAGAAAATGTGTAAGAGTCATGTCTTTTTTTTTTTTTTTAAGATTTTATTTATTTATTCATGAAAGAAACAGAGAGAGAGGCAGAGATAAAGACAGCGAGAAGCAGACTCCTTGCAGGGAGCCCAATGCGGGACTCAATCCCGGGACTGGGATCCCGCCCTGAGCCAAAGGTAGATGCTCAACTGCTGAGCCACCCAGGTGTCCTGAACCATATATTTTTATTTATTTTTTTTAAAGATTTTGTTTATTTATGCATGAGAGACACACACACAGAGAGAGAGGGAGGGAGGCAGAGACACAGGCAGAGGGAGAAGCAGGATCCATGCAGGGAGCCTGATGTGGGGACTTGATCCCGCATCTCCAGGATCATGCCCTGGGCTGAAGGCGGTGCTAAACCCCAGAGCCACCCGAGCTATGTCTTTAGAAAGCTGAGTTGGGGGGTGATGCATGGATAGTACGGGCAGGTAAGTGTCAGACGCGGTTTAGGCTCAGGTCATGATCCCAGGGTCGTGAGATCAAAGCCCCACATTGGACTCTATGCTCAGTACGAAGTCGGCTTAAGACTCTCTCCCTCTCCCTCTGCCCCTACCCACTGAGCTTGCTTGCTTTCTCTCTAAAATGAATAAATCTTAAAAAAACAAAACTGGGGGAGAAAGAATATGTAGTCAAAGTTTTTAATTGAACTTTTTTATAGGAAAACATGTATGACAGACCAAGATATCTTAGTCTACATGTCTACATTTTGGATTTGCTTTTTTTTTAGATTGAAGAGCAATCAGATTGTAAGATCCTAGATGGACACTTTGTTTCCCCCATGGCCCACTATGTGCCTGATATAATGCCAATTGAATCTGTTATTGCAAGGTAAGAATTTTTATCCAGAAACTTAAAGTAGTAAGTTTTTTAAAATTTACAATTATAAGAAAATCATTTCCATGTTATTTTTAATTGCTTAGTTTTAATTACAGTCATTATTTGGCATTATTCCCATTAAATGTGGGGTGGGGCAGAATAAAAATATAGAGAGCTTTAGTATGTATTCAAACTTAAGTTGTTATCAACTTAAAATAGGCTGTTATAAAATGATTTATATAAGCCTGATAGAACCACAAAGCTAAAACCTATTGGATAAACAAAAGACAAAAAAAAAGAAATCTAACCATACTTCTAGAGAAAATCATCAGATCACAAAGGAAGAGACAAAAAAAAGGAAAGGAACAAAAGAATAATAAAATAGCCAGAAAACAATAAACAAAATGGCAATAATAAATTTGTATCTATCAATAATCACTTTAAATATAAATCAACTAAACTCTTTAATCAAAAGACAGACCAGCTGAATGGATTAAAAAACAGTACCTGGGGTTCCTGAGTGGCTCAGTTGGTTAAGCGTCTGCCCATTCAGCTCAGGTTGTGATCCCGGCATCCTGGGATCCAGCCCCATGTCCTGCTCCCTGCTTAGCAGGGAGTCTGCTTCTCCTTCTCCCTCTGCCCCTCCCCCTACTTGTGCGCGCTCTCTCTTTCTCTCTCTCTTTCTCTCTCTCTCTCTCTCTCAAATAAATAAAGAAAATCTTAAAAACAAACAGGATCCAACTATATGCTGCCTATAAGAGACTTAGCGCTTGCAGGAGCATCTGGCTGACTTAGTTGGAAGAGCGTGTGCCTCTTGATCTTAGGGTCATGCGTTTGAGCGCCATGTTGGGTGTAGAGATAACTTACATAGTAAATAAACTAAAAAAAACCTGTTAAACAAAAAAGAGACTTCAGATATAAGGACATACATAGACTGAACAGGATGGAAAAAGATATTCCATGCAAATGAATATCAAAAGAAAGTAGAGGTAGCTATACATCATACAAAATAGACTCTAAGACAAAAATTGGATAAGGGACAAAGAAGGTCATGATATAATGGTAAAGGGATCAATCTAATGGGAATATAATAACATTTGTAAATATTTATGCACTCAATATAGGAGTGAAATATATATATAAAAAATTAACAAATTTGAAGGCAGCAATTAATACTAGGGAGCTTTGATACCTGACATGCAACAATAGATAGATAATCCAAACCGAAAATCAGTAAGAAAATGTAGGATTCAAGCTATCCATTAGACCAGATGGACCTGGTTCAGTCGGATCCTGGCAGCAGCTGCAGCGGCTCTCATCTCTTCTGGCCCTTTTTGCTATCTCCCTTTCCCTTCTGGAAACATAGCCTCTGGGCGTGGCTGTTTCTGATGGTGTCATCAAAGTGTTCAATGACATGAAGGTACAGAAGTCTTCAACACCAGAGGAGGTGAAGAAGCGCAAGAAGGCAGTACTTTTCTGCCTGAGTGAGGACAAGAAGGACATCATCCTTGAGGAGGGCAAGGAGATCCTGGTAGGCAATGTGGGCCTGAATGTAGACACCCCTATGCCACCTTTGTCAAGATGCTACCAGACAAGGACTGCTGCTATGCCCTCTATGATACAACCTATGAGACCAAGAAGAACAAGAAGGAGGACCTGGTGTTTATCTTCTGGGCATCTGAATTTGCACCCCTTAAGAGCAAAATGATTTATGCCAGCTTCAAGGATGCCATCAATAAAAAAAGCTGACCAGGATCAAGCATGAATTACAAGCAAACTGCGATGAGGAGGTCAAGGACCGCTGTACCCTGGCAGAGAAACGGGGGGCAGTGCCATCATCTCTCTGGAGGGCAAGCCTTTGTGAGCCCCCTCCAGCCCCCTGCCTGGAGCATCTGGCAGCCCCAGACCTGCCCATGGGGGTTGCAGCTGCCCCCTTCCTGCCAGACCGGAGGGATTCAGGGGATCCCAGCAGGGGGAAGGCAATCTCTTCACCCCAGTTGCCAAACAGCCCCCTCACCCCCTGGACCTTCCTCCTCCCTCTATCCCTGATGGTTCTGGCTTTCCCAAACCCCCTTTGATCTTCTGATTCCTCTTGGGTTGAAGCAGACCAAGTTCCCCTAGGTACCTCAGTTTGGGGAGGAGCCTGTATTTTTTTTTAATGACATCCCAGTCCCCACCGGTTCCTCCCTTTTCCCATGCTGCAAACTTCTAACTGCAATAGTGACTCTGTGCTTGTCTGTTTAGTTCTGTGTATAAATGGAATGTTGTGGAGATGACCCTTCCTTGCACCGCCTGGTTCCCCTCCCCTTTTCTCCTGGTCTTGGCACTCATGGAAACAGGACCAGTAAGGGATCTTCAGTTAAAAAAAACCAACAGGGCAGCCCTGGGTGGCTCAGCGGTTTAGCGCCACCTTCGGCCCAGGGCCTGATCCTGGAGACCCGGGATCAAGTCCCGCCATTGGGCTTCTTGCGTGGAGCCTGCTTCTCCCTCTGCCTGTGTCTCTGCCGCTCTCTCTCTGTGTCTCTCATGAATAAATAAAATCTTTAAAAAACAACAACAATACACACAACAATAAAAAGACTCACTAAAAAAAAAAAAGACCAGATGGACTTAACATTCACAAAACATATCCAACAGCATCAGAATATATATTCTTCTAAAATTCACAGGGAGTATTCACCAGGATAGATCATATATCAGTCACAAAACAAATATTAATAAATTTAAGAAATTGAAATCATATCAAGCATCTTTTCCAACCACACTGGTATGAAATTAGAACAAGAAGAAAACTGGAAAACTCAAAAATATGTGTAAACAATATGCTGTTGAAACACCAGTGGGTCAAAGAAGGAATCAGAAATCAAATCACTTTGGGACAAATGATAATGAAAATACAACATACCCAAACTTACACAGGACAGCAAAAGCAGTTCTGAGAGGGAGGTTCATAATGGTAAACACTGACATTAAGAAAAAAGAAAGATCTTTTATAAAAGTAAACAACTTAGTTTATAATAGGAACTTAAAAGAACAAACTAAGCCCAAAGTTAATGGAAGGAATTAGTGTAGATCGAAGAGGAAATAAATAGTACTATAAAGATAATAGAACAATGAAACTAAGAGCTGTGATTTTGAAAAGATAAAGAAAATGGACAAACTTTATCTACACTAACCAAGAAGTAAAGAAAGAAGTCTCAAAATTAGAAATGAAAAAGGAGCCATTAAAAAAAAAAAGAAAGAAAAAGGAGCCATTACAGTTGATATCATATAAATAAAAGAGTCATAGAGACTACTGTGAACAATTATGCAACAACCAATTGGACAACTTAGAAGAATTGGATAAATTTCTAGAAAGTACAACCTACCAAGACTTAATTATGAAGAAATACAAAATCTGAACAGACCAGTTACCAAAAGGAGATTTAATCAGTAATCAGAAATTTCCTACAAAAAAACAAGTCTAGGACCAGATGGCTACATTGGTGAATTCTGCCAAAAATTTAAAGAAGAATTAATAATGACTCTCCTCAAACTCTTCAAAAAAATTGAAGAGGAGGGAGCCTTCTAAATTCATTTTACAAGGTCAACGTTACCTTGATACCAAAACCAGACAAGGAAGCCATAAGAAAATTACAAGCCAATATTCCTAATGAACATAGATGTAAAAATCCCCAACAAAATACTAACAATCCAAATTCAACGATACAAAAGGGATCATGTCCCATGATTAAGTGGAATTTATCCAAGGGATACAAAGATGGTTCAATATCTGTAAATCGATCACTGTGTTATACCAAAATGAAGGATAAAAATCATACATTGATCTCAATAGAAATAGGAAAAGCATTTGACAAATTCAACATCCATTTACGATAAAAAACTCTCAACAAACTGTATAGAAGGAACATACGTCAATATAATAAAGGCTATATATGACAAGCTCATAGCTAACATCATGTTCCATTGGAGAAACTAATTTTTTTTTCCTTTAAGATCAGGAACAAGACAAGTATGCACACTGTCACCACTTTAGTTCAACAGAATAGTGGAAGTCCTAGCCAGAGCAATTAGGCAAGAAAAAGAAAGACATCTAAATCAGAAAGGAAGAGATAAAACTGTCTCTGTTTACAGATGAAATGATATTATGTATAGAGAAGCCTGAAGGCTCCACCGAAAAACTGTTAGAACTAATAATAAGTTCAGTAAAGTTGCAGGATACAAACTGAATATACGAAAATCAATTGCATCTCTATGCACTAATACCAAGCCATCAGAAAGAAAAATTAAGAAAACAATCCTATTTCCAATTGCATCAAGAAGAATAAAATGCCTAGTGATAAATTTAAACCAAAGAGGTGAAAGATTAGTATACTGCAAACTATAAGACATTGATGAAAGAAATTGAAGATGATACAAATAAATGGAAACATACTGCATGCTTATGGATTAGAAAAATTAATATTGTTTAAACATCCATATGCTTGCAATCTACAGATGTATTGCAATCTCTATCAAAATTCCAGTGGCATTTTTCAAAAAAATACAACAAATAATCTTAAATTTTGTATGGAACCACAAAAAAACCTGACCAGCCAAAGCAATCTTGAATAAGAACAACAAATCTGGAGGGATCATATTCCCTGACTTCAAATTTTTATACTATATAGCTATAGTAATCAAGAGTATGGAATTGGCACAAAAAGAGACACATTGATCAATGAAAGAGAATAGAGAGCCCAGATATAAATCCACCATATATGGTCACTTAATTTGTGACAAAAGAACCAAGAATATACAATGGGGAGAGTCTCTTCAGTAAATGGTATTAGGAAGACTGGACAGCTGTAGGCAAAATAATGAAACTGGACAGATATCTTGCACCAAACAAAAATTAATTCAAAATGGAGTAAAGACTTAAACATAATGCTGAAACTATAAAGCTCCTAGAAGAAAGCATAGGCAGTCACCGGCTTGACATCAAGTCTTGAAGTTTAATTTTTTCTGGATCTGACACCCGAAGCAAGGCTACAAAAGCAAAAATAAACAACTAGGCCTACATCAAACTAAAAAAGCTTTTGCACAGCAAAGGAGACTGTCAACAAAAGGAAAGGGTAACCTATGAAATGGGAAAAAATATTTGCAAATCATATATCTGATAAGGGTTTAGTATCAAAATATCTAAACTTATACAACTTAAAGCAGAAAAACAAATGATTAAAAAATAGAGTAACTAATTTGACATTTTTCCAAAGAAGATATTCATATGGTCAACAAGTACCTGAAAAGGTGCTGAACATCACTAATCATCAAGAAAATGATATAGCATAAAAACAGACCCCAAAATGCCAAATACCAAAAGCAAAACCACAATTAAATATCACCTCATACCTGTTAGAATGGCTATATGGAAAAAACATCAAATGAAAGGCAAAATACTACAATAAGAAGATGACAAGTAGGGAAAACTTTTTTTCTTTTTTTAATTTTTTATTTTATTTTATTTTATCTTATTTTATTTATGACAGTCACACACACAGAGAGAGAGAGAGGCAGAGACACAGGCAGAGGGAGAAGCAGGCTCCATGCACCGGGAGCCCGACGTGGGACTTGATCCCGGGTCTCCAGGATCACGCCCTGGGCCAAAGGCAGGCGCCAAACCGCTGCGCCACCCAGGGATCCCGGAAAACTTTTTTTTCTACCATGGATTGCTCTTACACTCCAAATTGAAAAGCAAATTTTTTTAAAAAGATTTTTATTTATTTATTCATGAGAGACACAGAGAGAAAGAGAGGCAGAAACACAGGCAGAGGGAGAAGCAGGTTCTATGCAGGGAGCCTGACGTGGGACTCGATACTGGGTCTCAAGGATCATGCCCTGGGCCGAAGGCGGCGCTAAATTGCTGAGCCACCCGGGCTGCCCGAAAAACAAAATTGATGACAAACTACTTTATTGATAGAACAATAGCAAGCATTATTCCTACAAGGAGAAAAATCAGAGCTATCTAAAGAACTGTTTTTTCTAAAACTTACTTATATATATTGGTTTCTTTCCAAATAAGAATATATCATTATGGGGATCCCTGGGTGGCGCAGCGGTTTAGCGCCTGCCTTTGGCCCAGGGCGCAATCCTGGAGACCCGGGATCGAATCCCACATCAGGCTCCCGGTGCATGGAGCCTGCTTCTCCCTCTGCCTGTGTCTCTGCCTCTCTCTCTCTCTGTGACTATCATAAATAAATAAAAAATTTAAAAAAAAATTTAAGAATATATCATTATGCCATTTATAAAGCATATTTGTGGTATTGAGTGTGACAAAACATGAGAGACTTCTAACTCTGGGAAACGAACAAAGAGTAGCAGAAGAGGAGGTTGGGCAGGGTAATTGGGTGACAGGCACTGAGAACAGAACTTGATGGGATGAGCACTGGGTGTTATACTATATGTTGGCAAATCGAACTTCAATAAAAATAAAAAGATAAACTTGTATTGAACTAGGTAAAAATGATTACAATAAATTCTGCGTTTATATTGTACTGAATATCTTAATATCCTAATACAAAGCAAGTTTATAATATCTTAGTTGCCTTTGTGCAAACAATCATAATTTGAATGTCAAAAATCTGAATGATCTTTTCTCCCAAATAATTTAATTATGTAACTTCTACAAATTGAAAGTTAGTTAAAAAAACCTGTTAAAGAGAATTTCATTGATGTGTTTTGTTTTATATAGGTTCCAACTTATAGTTCCTAAAGAATGGAACAGCAAATATAAACCTGTATGCATTCATCTTGCTGGAACGGGAGATCATGTAAGACTCTATTATGATACCTTAATCCATAATTTGTTAACATATTGTGTGTAACACAGATGTGGTTATTATATTCTTTAAGTATGTCATCTTTTCTTTCCTTAGCATTACTGGAGACGACGAACGCTAATGGCTCGTCCTATGATTAAAGAAGCCCGAATGGCCTCTCTGTTATTAGAAAACCCTTATTATATCCTTTTGTAATACCTAGAAATCCTTTACTTATTTGTTCACAGATTTAGTTATCAAAAGGAATGATAGTAACCAGCTTTTCTAAACCAGTTAAATTTAGTTGTCATTTGAGAAAATATTTAAGAAGCAAGGACACAGTGAAAAATTATTTCATGCCTTTAAAAAAACCAATGTAGGCATTATGCTTCTACTGTATAATAAAGATAAATTGTACTTCTTTTTCTTGTAAAACTTATGCTGGATTTTAATATTAATAAGTCAAATGTTTGCTGTTAAGGAAACCCTCATGTTTTAAATGCATTTACATTTAAGTCATCAGTTGAGGTTTAGAACAGTACTTAACTTAACTTTCAAGATGACGTCAGACTATTCCCAGAAGAAGAAACGAAAGTGATGCACAGATATAAAGAAATATTCAACGTTGCTGGTAATAAGAGAAATGCAAAGCTAAAGCAACATTACCAAAGATTTTAAAAATAAAACACTATAGTTGTGAGGCTATTATAAAAACAAATAGGCACTCTTATTACTATTGGCTATAAAAACCAGTTTAATACTTTGGGAAAGCATTTTTACCATATGTATCAGGAGCCTTAAAAAATGTTATGTCTCTTGACAGTGATTTTGATTCTTGGAAATTTATTCTAAGGACAAAATACAAAGGAAAGGGGGGGGTGCATAGGTGGTTCAGTCCATTAAGCATCCAACTCGATTTCAGCTCAGGTCATGCTCTCAGGGTTATAAGATTGAGCCCTGCATTGGACTCTGCACTGGGCATAGAGTCTACTTAAGATTCTCTCTCGCCTTCTCCCTCTGCCCCTCTCCCCTTAAAAAAAAAAACTAAGAAGGGGATCCCTGGGTGGCGCAGCGGTTTAGTGCCTGCCTTTGGCCCAGGGCGCGATCCTGGAGACCCGGGATCGAATCCCACGTCGGGCTCCCGGTGCATGGAGCCTGCTTCTCCCTCTGCCTGTGTCTCTGCCTCTCTCTCTCTCTCTCTCTCTGTGACTATCATAAATAAATAAAAATTAAAAAAAAAAAAACTAAGAAAAGAGAAAGTAATAGAAAAGAGAAAAGATACTCATATAGCTTTATTTATAATAGTAAGATATTAGGAATAGCTTAAATGTCTAACAATAAAAAAATGGTTGAGTAAATTGTGGCTCATAATATTAGAATGTTATGTAGTTAATTATGTTTTTTGCTCTACCACTTACCATTTGTATAACCTCAGACCTGTTGTTACTTAACCTTTTAGTACCTCAATTTTTCATTGGTAAATGGGAATAATCTCTGAGGTCACTCTTAAGTATTAAGTAGTTAATACTGTCTAGAATGCCTGGTAAATAACAGACATTCAGTAAATTTTAATGGTTAGTTATTAAAAAGTTTACAATAATGTATGAAAAATATGCAAAACTCGAAAACAAAACTCTATGGTATGACACAGATAAGCAAAAAACCTAAAAATAGAAAATCCATTTAAAAAAAACTGTGCATAAGGAAAAAATACTGGAAATAACACCAAAATATGAATATGGTTGTCTGTAGATGAAGTAGTTTTTCTTCTAATATGCTTTTCTGTATTTTCTAGATTTTCTGTAATCAACATATAAACATGAAAAAAAAACTTCATTTTAAAAATTAAGTTGAAGATTGCACAACTCTGTGGATATACTAAACATATTAAACTGTACCCTTAAAATGGGTGAATTGTATGGTATGTGTTATCAGTAAAGATGTTTTTAAAAAGAAAAAAGAAAAATAAGTTGAAAAACCTGAGAACTACAACAAAACAGCCTATTTGAGATAACTAGAAAATAGTTATTTCTGTATCAAATTGTGTACAAATATAACTAATTAGCTTAAGTTAATGTGTTTGAGACACAGACTGTATTTAATTATTTTAAAACTTTCTCTTTGACCCACATTCTTAAATGGCTGCAGGAAACCCAAGGACCAAATGTAAGTATATGTCACCTTCATTTTTGTAGTCTTTATACCAAATTTTCAGCAGTATTAAAATTTTTGTTAGTCTTTGGTTAATCATTTTTAAGTTTAACATGCAAATGTTATTTGGGGAAATAATTCTGTTGTAAAACTATAGTAGGAATGTTGACTTAAATTTTTATTTTAAACTTTTTCACTTAAAATGTTTGATAAGAGAAATAAATTTTTAGTAGGCCTCTGGAAGATATATTTTATTTGAAAAAAAAAAGATATATTTTATTTGTAAAATGGTAATTGAAGAAATGTTTCATACATTTTCCTTCTTAAAGTACATTTACTTCATGAAATAAAACACCAATCTTTATTCTTACAATTTATGGTATAGGTAATCTGAAGATAATCTCTTTTTGGTCTTTTACAATAATGAACTTTGAAGGCAATTTTTTTGTATTTCCATAATCTATATTGTTTTTGGTTTTGATTCATTTAATAAATGTTTGATCTAAGACATTGGAAAGATAGCAACAAAAAGACAACGTCCTTACTGTCATAGAGCTTACATTCTAGGATGAGAGATAAAAATAAATAAGATGATTTTGGATATTTATCAATGCCATGAAGAAAATAAAGCAGGTGTATATATACAATGGAATGTTATTCAGCAATCAAAAAGAATGAAATCTTAGCATTTGCAACAACATAGATGGAGCTAAATAAAGAGTATTATGCTAAGTGAAATAAGTCAGAGAAAAAGTGAAGAATAAGAGAGGGTGGGTGCAGGGTTGAAGCAGTATTAGCTATAAGGACATGATATGAGAAGGAGCCACCAAGGTGAAGACCTTGAGGAAGAGAGGGTGAATAAATGAAAAGCCTGTTATAAGCATGAAATAGGAGAGTTAATACAAGGTCAGAAATGTAGGCAAGGGCCAGATTTATGAAGAGCCATGTGATTCGAGTTTTACTGTAAGTATGGTTGGAAAACTTTGGAGGACTTGATTTGTGTTTTTAAAGGCTCATTTTGGGTTACTAAGACAAGAGCAGCAGCAGAAAATTAAATAGAAAGCTACTGCAATAATGCAGGGGAAGAAAGCAACTTTAAGGTAGTGGCAGTAAAGATGGAAAGAAGTTCTAATGGATTTGAGATATAATTTAGAAGCTGAAATAAGACTTGTTGATAAATTGGATATTGGTGGTAAGTCAAAAGTTCTGACTTGTATGTGTTAAATTAGTGATGTTATTAGACTTACAGGTGGAAAAGTTAAGTAGGTAGTTGTAAAGTTCTGGAAAGGTAGATTTAGAAGTCACATGTTCTCTGTGGTCATGACATGGAAGAGGTACAGATGAAAGTGAGATGGGTTGGAAGCAAAGCTATAACTTTGGAGGATAGTTTAGAATAAACTTAGTGAGGGGCATATGGGTGGCTCAGTCGGTTAAGGATCTGACTCTTGATCTCAGCTGGTCTTGCTCTCAAAGTTGTGAATTCAAGCCCCACATTAGGCTCCATCTAGGCTTGGAGGCTACTTTTTTTAAATGTATAAATGTATTTTTTCATATATATACATATATATATGTATAAATATACATATATGAATAAACTTTGTGAAATCTGAAAATTAATGTCCAAGCTAAATAGTTAAAGAATTCTTATTCAGGAACCGAGCTCTGAATTCAGAATTAGGTGTGTCATTTTTACCCTGTCTATTGGTGCTTAAAAACCCAAAAGAGTTTATTGGGTTATAATTAGAGGCAACTTGGTTTTAACAGAAAGATTGACTTTGACTAAGTCACACAGACATAGGTTACAATCATAACTTGCCATTTAATAATTGATCTTGGTCTGAGTATTTGTTACCTCATTTATAAAGTAGAAATACTATATAGTTTCTTCCACACAGAATTGATGTGAGAATCATGTTTATAAAATATACTATTATATATCATATATCCAAGAGATATAATACACCAATATATTTTGAGTTTTTCAAATAATTCATCATAGGAAATGGCTTGTAATTTAAATAATAAACAATTATTTTTATCTGACTTTTTAAAAGGCCTCTTATGCCTATTTTCATCAAAAGTTCTTAAAGATTTTGAGACTGGGTCCACTGTTAGAAATAACCACTGTCCCAGAACCCCACCTCAGTAACTTATATATAAAAGAGCAAACCGAGGTATACCTGAGAATTCAAAGTTCCATACCAGGCCAAAACAATCAGGGAAATTATGCGATTATAAATAGATAATTGGAGTGAGGATAGGAAACAAATATAAGGATAATGAGCTCTTTTATGAGGAAGCACATGTATGATCTATTTTGACAGAGCTTCCATAAAGAGAAATTCTGCCTTATGGACTTAGAGCTCTGAAAGGAGGATGTGGTAGGACAGTGGATATAAGCTCTTTGGGGGCCAGAATTCTGTTTTTCACAACTTGGCATTCCTATGGCAGGCACCTGGTTCTTTGTGCAGAACCACTCTACATATACACATAATAAACAACCATTGATAAAATGAATTTTTGTAAATCTTGACAAGGTTTCATCCAGTAGCCAACTATGTATGTCTTTATGTGAACTAAATTTTGAAAATAGATTCTAACTTGGACGCTTTAGTAATAAGATAGTATTGTCTTTTATCACTATACAGGCATACCTTGGAGATATTGTGGGTTCAGTTCCAGACCATTGCAATAAAGGGAATATTGCAATAAAGCAACTTAATTTTTTTTTTTGGTTTCCAGTGCATATAAAAATTATGTTTATACTATAGTCTAAGTGTACAATAGCATTATTTCTAAACAAAAATACATACCTTAATTTTAAAATATTTTATTGCTGAGGCGCCTAGGTGGCTCAGTCATTTGAACATCCAACTCTTGATTTCGGCTTGGGTCATAATCTCAGCGTCATGGGATCAAGCCCCGTGTTGGGTTCCCTGTTCAGCTGGGAATCTGCTTCTCCCCATCTCCTTCTGCCCCCCACCTCTCTCTCACTAAAATAAATAAATAGATCTTTAAAAATATATTTTTTATTGCTTCCAGTTATGGAATGAAGAAGTCACAGGAATAAAAGGTACAGCATAGAGAATATAGTCAATGGTATTATAATATTGTATAAGGTGACAGATGATAGGTACAGTTGTGGTGAGCATAGCATAACATAAAGACTTGTCAACTCACTATGTTGTACACCTGAAATTAATGGAACATTGTGTGTCAACTATACTTCAGTAAAATAAAATGAAATAAAAAGCTTTATTGCTTAAAAATGCTAACCATTATCAGAGCTTTCAGTGTCATAATCTCTGCTGGTGGAGGGTCTTACCTCAATGTTGATGGCTACTGAGTGATCAGGAGTGGTGGTTACTGAAGGTTGGGTGGCTGTGATAATTTCTTAAAACAATAACAAAGTTTGCCACATCAATTTACTCTTCCTTTCACAATTTCTTTAAAGCATGGGATGCTGTTTCACAGCATTTTACCTTCAACAGAACTTTCAAAATTGGAGTCCATCCTTTCAAACCCTGCCACTGATTTATCAACTAAGTTTATGTAATATTTTAAATCCTTTGTTGTCACTCAGCAATTTTTCATAGCATCTTTACCAAGTTTAGATTCCATCTCAAGAAAGCATTTTTTTGTTCAACCATAAGAAGCAATTCCTCGTCCATTAAAGGTTTATCATGAGATTGCAGCAATTCAGTCTCATCCTCAGGCTTTACTTCTAATTCTAGTTCATTTGCTACTTCTACCACATCTACAGTTACTCCACTGAAAGTCAAAGTCATCCATGAGGGTTGGAATCCGATCCTTCCAAACTCCTGTGAATATTGATATGTTGACCTCTTTTCATGAATCACAAGTGACCTTACTGGAGTCTAGAATGGTGACCCCTTTCCACGAGGTTTTTAATTAGCTTTGTCCAAATCTATCAGAGAAATCATTATCTATAGTAGCTATAGCCTTATGAAATGTAGTTCTTAAATAATAAGACTTGAGAGTCAAAATTATTCCTTGATCCATGCGCTATAGAATGAATGTTGCATTAGCAGGCCTGAAAACATTAATCTTGTACTCCCCAATAGAGCTCTTGGGTAACTAGATGCATTGTCAGTGCAGTAGGAATTTTTTTTCTGAGCTGTTAGTCTCAACAGTGGTCTTAAAATAGTTCGTAAACTGTGTTGTCAAGAGATACACTGTCATCTAAGCTTCGTTGTTCCATTCATAGAACAAGAAATCGTAGATTTAGCATAATTACTAGGAGCCCTAGGATTTTTGAAATGGTAAATGAGTCCTGGCTTCTACTTAATGACACCAGCTGCATTAGCCTCTAACAAGACAGTCAGCCCCTTCTTTGAAGCTTTGAAGCCAGGCATTGATATCTCCTCTCCAGCTCTGAAAGTCCTAGATGGCAAAAAGAAAAAAAAAAAAAAAAAGAAAAGAAAAAGAAAGAAAGAAAATCTGTTTAGTGTAGTCACCCTCATTATTTATATCAGCTAGATCATCTGGATAACTTGCTATAGCTTCCACATCAGCATGCACTTCTTCACCTTGCACTTTATGTTATAGAGATGGCTTCCTTTCTTCTCCTTTTTAAGATTTATTTTATTTTAGAGAGAGAGTGTGTGTGTGTGAGAGTTGGGGGAGTTGCAGAAGGAGAGAGAGAGAATCTCAAGCAGACTCCCCACTGAGCCTGGAGCCTGAAGTGGGGCTCAATCTCATGACCGGAGATCATGACCTGAGCTGAAATCAAATTAGTCGCTTAACCACTGAGCTACACAGGTGCCCCAATTGCTTTCTTTCTTAAACCTCTTGAACCAACCTCTTTTAGCTTCAAATTGTTCTTCAGCATCTTCACCTCCTCAGCCTTCAAAGAATTGAAGAGAGGTAGGGCCTTCCTTTGGAATAGGCTTTGGCTTAAGGGAATATTGTGGCTGCTTTGATTTTCTATCCAGACCAGTAAAACTATCTCCACATTGGCAAGGAGACTATTTTGTTTTCTATTTTGTATGTTCATTGGAGTGGTACTTTTAATTTTCTTCAAGAACTTTTCCTTTACATTCACAGCTTGGCTAACTGCAGCATGAGGGCTATCTTAGGTTTTGATATCCCTTGCTTACTGAGTTTGATCATTTCTAGCTTTTGATTTCTATTTATTTAGTGCTCGCTTCGGCAGCACATATACTAAAATTGATTTCTATTTATTTGTTTTTTTATTTATTTTTAAGATTTTAAGTAATCTCAATACTCAACATAGGGCTCGAACTTACAATCTTAAGATCAAGAGTCACATGCTCTACTGACTAAACCACTCAGGTGGCCTTCTAGCTTTTGATTTAAAGTGAGAGACATGTGACTCCCCTTTTCACTTGCTCACAGAAGCCATTGTAGGGGTATTAACTAGCCTACATTCAAGGTGGTTATATCTTTGGAGAATAGGACAGTGGGAGAGAGAGACGGAGGTGAACAGCCAGTCAAGGGAGCAATCAGAACACACATCACGTTTGTCCATTAAGTTTGCAGTTCCATGGTGCCCCAAAACAACTACAACTATAACATCACAGATCACCATAACAAATACAATAACAAAAAAGTTTTAAAATTACTAAAATGTGACTGAGACATGAAGTTAGCAAATGCTGTTGAATAAATAGCACCAGTAGACTTAATTGACACAGGGTTGCCATAAACCTTCAATTTCTAAGGAATACAATATCTCAAAAGTACAATAAAATGAAGTATGTCTGTATAAGAATGGTTCTGGTATCTAAAAAGATCTATGTAAGTGCTGCTTCTGAGGAAATGTACTTATATGTAAAATTAATTTCTAAAGACAGAAAATTCTAGTTGAATTGGCCTTCAAGTTAATCAAAATATGTATTTTTATAAAAAATTACTTTTCCAACCAACTTTTAATTATAAAATAAATAAGTCATAGAGATGAAAAGTACACCAATAGGGAATATAGTCAAGAACATTTTAATAACCTTGTATAGTGCCAGTAACTACAATTACCATGGTGAGTAATGAGTATGTCTATATACATATATATGTATACAGCTGAAACTGATAATAACATGTTAATTGTACAATTAAAAAATCAAAATTTTCGGGCAGCCCCGGTGGCTCAGCGGTTTAGCGCCGCCTGCAGCCCAGGGTGTGATCCTGGAGACCCGGGATCGAGTCCCACGTCAGGCTCCCTGCATGGAGCCTGCTTCTCCCTCTGCCTGTGTCCCTGCCTCTCTCTCTCTCTCCTCTCTGTGTATTCTCATGAATGAATAAATAAAATCTTTAAAAAAACAATCAAAATTTTCCAGTTGATTATTATTAATAAATTGTGTATTTTGTGAAAATAAGCAACATATTTAAGATTTTAGAAGTAATAAGTATTAGGTCAAATTCTTTTACATTGCTTTTTAAAAATATTTATGCTTGAAGTTATGTTGTGATAATAGGAGGGACAACTATAAATGGGTTTTTTTTAACAGTTTTTTTGAATACTATAAAATACTATTCCTGGGCTTCAAAAATAGCTAGATAATTGAAATTCAATCAAGATTCAGTAAAGGGCAGATATAACTTTAAAGATAAGTTTTAATTAACTGTAGAATGTCAGCACTCTAATTCCATCAGTTTATTCATTGTTTTACTCAGCTATCTGGTCCTTTAAAAGAAAAACATGAAAAAAAAAAACCATGAAAAAAAAAACCATGAAATCTTGCTGCCTGTTGAAATCTGCATATGTTAAAATGTAAATACATAAATAATTTTCTCTTTTGTCTTGTGAGGCTAGAAGGTCCAGCTTAAAAAACGTGTCTGACCTTTTTGTGATGGGAGGAGCTCTTGTTTTAGAATCTACAGCTCTCTTGCACTGGCTAGAGAGAGAGGGTTATGGACCTCTAGGAATGACCGGAATATCCATGGGAGGACATGTAAGCCTTTTAATTTCAACTGATATTTAATAATGGTTATGTTCATAAGATTTAGAGAATGTAGTTATTTTAAAAATTCACTTGAGGTATGGAATTAATTTTAGTTTTGGTAAAAGCAGAAACCGGTTTCAAACTTTTGTTCCAATTATAATGATTTTTTTTGGTATGATTTAAGGAGACATTGTATTACTTCACAGTTATAGCTCAGGTATTGATTTAATATTTTATTAAAAGTTGATTTTTCATAAAACTTCTCACATCTCAAGTATAAATGCCTTATTTTACTGTTAAATTGGTGAAGATAGTGAATTTGGAAAATACTTTTCATTTATATCTTATCTCTGTCCCCAGTGTCACCAACTTGTTTTACCTTTGTCTTCTAGAGTGTACTCAGATGGCCTCCCAATTGGTTTCTCTGTCTCTCATCTTTTTCTCTCATTAATCTTCTTCTAAGTTTTTCTCCATAACATAACTAGAGTGATTTTCCTAAATCTCGTCTCCGTTCTCTCCTACTTAAAACCTGCCAAAGGCTTGCTATTGCCCTGGGCTCTAGCTATGCCAGATGCTGACATCCCTCAGGGGCCTCGTCATTCCTAGCCAAGTCACAGTTTGCCCTTCTGGTTCCAGTCTAGAGCTTACTTCCTATTAGAAGCTCTTCCTGACTCCCATCCTGACTCCCATCCTAACTCCAGAGTGTACTTCATCTCTCATTAGTACTTATTTCACTGCACTATGATTACTTGTCTAGCAATTTGTTTTCTCCATGAAGCAGTAGGTTCAGGAAGGGCTCATAATATGCTCTAGTTTGTTATCTGGCCATATAGCCACTCAATACATTTAAAAAGAAACTATATATATATATATATATATATATATATATATATATATATATATATATATGTATTCAAAAACTGATTAAAATTAAAAAAGAATTATTAGTGAACCTGAAGGGTAGAAAAGGATTTCTTTTCTTTTTTTTTTAACCTAGTAGTGTTTCCATTGTTATGACCTAGATTGGGGTCTTAAAACTTTCACCTGAATTACTTCCTATACTGGTTTTCCTACCTCAGGTCTTACCCTCTCTAATCAATCCTGTAAACTACTATCATTCTAGCTTCCTTGTATCACTTCTTTGACAATGCCACCACTCCTTTGCTCAGACCTCTTTATTAATTCCCCATTATATACAGAGCAAAAGGGACCTCTAACTCTAAGATTGATACCATTCAATCCTTCCAATCCTATCTCCCCCTCCATTGGCCACATGTGTCCCAATTGACCAGCCAAACTACAGTATATTGGCTGTTTTCCTACCTGTCTTTGCACTTTTTCACCATATTGCCTTTGATCATACTGTCTTTTTTTATATGGAAGACAAGATCTCACCTTTCATTTCCCCTAAAAACCATTTCATGAAGCCTTCTCTGATTCCTCTAGCCAAAAATAACTTTTCCCTTCTCTAAACATAGACACTACATTACTTTATATCAGTTAGATAATCTGCTTTGTAGTTCAGTCAGCCTCAAAGGTCTGAGATTTTATGCTATGTTGTGATTTTGCTGTACCTGAGCAAGTCGTTTCAGTAATGAATATGATTAACCTGCCTAGCATCTACATTTCAGCATATTTGCTCTATATTTTCCCTGAGGAAAGTAGTTCTCTGGGAAGGGTCTTGAGATTACTTAAAATTTTCCAATATACTGTATTATTTTCTAAGGGGGAAGTTATATGTTGTTATTGAATTTATGATTTGGGGAGTTTAAGAAGGTCACTAGACATTCTCCTAAGTATTTAGAGAGATTTTTTTTTTAAGATTTTATTTTTAAGTAATCTCTATACCCACTGTGAGGCTCAAACTTACAACCCCAAGATCAATGGTTCCATGTTCTACCAACTGAGCCAGCCAGGTGCCCCAAGTATTTAGAGATTTTGTGTTCATGTCTTATCTTACCATTTAGCACCCAGACTACTGCTTAATATTAAATACTTTTTCATTTTAATGAATAGAAATTTAAACAGAAGCTCTCTAACTGACTCTTAAACGTATTGCAGATGGCTTCCCTAGCAGTATCCAACTGGCCTAAGCCCATGCCATTGATTCCATGTTTGTCTTGGTCCACAGCATCTGGGGTCTTCACTACGGTAATTTAATTGCAATTAATATTTCGATAGGTATATATAATTAAAGGTAATTGTTTTGGGGGTTCCCAAAACAACCTCCAGGTTTGGTGATTCTCTAAAAGGAATCACAGGACTTGCCATAGAATCTTACTCATGACTAAGACTTATTATATCAAAAGGATACAGTACAGAATCAGCAAAGGGAAAAGGCACATGGGGCAAAGTCCAGAGGAAATCAAATACAACTTCCCATTGGAATCTCACAAGATGTATTAATTCATCCAGCAGTGGGTTGTGATAGTATGTGCAAAATGTCCATCAGTGAAGCTCAATTGCGCCTGGCAGTCCAGAGTTTCAGGGGTCAGTCACTTAGGCACCCACTGTCTCACATGTACCAAAATTCCAGATGGAAAGTACATGTTCAGCAGAAACTACATGATACAAGCAGTTTAGGCACAGTGACCCGCTTTATCATTTAGAAGATGTATATTGGGGTGAGGAAATGTTTATTAGTTAAGTTTCCAGACTCTTATCAAGGGCTAACATTGCAAGCAGGACTTTCTAAAGATAGGAAATTTCAAGCCTGCTATGTTTACTCTTTTCTGCACACTAATAATAAAATTATTGGACAAAATGTTTTATGGCCTAATTTGTCAACTTAGTTTGTTATTTCAGGGTGTGCTGAGTAAATCAATTAATTGGAGAGAGCTGGAAAAGCAGTATTATACACAGACAGTTTATGAAGAAGAAATTATTCACATGCTTGAATATTGTGGAGTAAGTATTTTTAATCTCTGCATAACATGGGGGGAAATGTTGATTATGTTTAATGATTAAAATTTTTAAAAAGAATAACGAATTTGTTTTAAAAAAAGCAGTACTATTTTTTAGTTTCTAAGATTCTTCATTTTAAAATAAAATAGATATAAAAAGTCATGTAATGCAAATGTATGGCTTAGAACAATGGAACAGAAATTGAACACCTAACTCAGAAACCACTTCCATGTGTCCTAATTAAAAAGCCCTTCTCCCCCAGTATTTATCATTATCCTGATTTTTATAGTAATTACTTGTTTCTACCTTTAAAATAATTATATTGTCCAAATGTGTATCCTTAGACACAATTCTTTTATTTGATGTGCTTTTCAGTATCTTTTAATCTGTAAATTCACTTCTATTCTTTTCCTTTTCCTTATAATTTATCTATTGAAGAATTTAGGCTATTTACATGTGGAGTTTCTCACAGTCTAGCTGTTTTTTATTGCATTCTCATGGTACAGTTTAGCATGTTCACCCATGCTCTATATTGCCTGAAGTTGGCAGCTGGGTCTCGAAGCTCAATTAAATTCAGTTTTTATTTCTTTGGTAGGAGTATAGGAAGCACATAATGTCTGGTTGTCTCTATTTTGTGGTGTAAGCCTCCATTGATGTTTAATGCTTATGTCTATTAATTAGTGGAGGGCTGCAAAATGCAGATACTTTTGTATTTATTAGTTTGAACGCTTGTATAAAAAGGCACTTATCTATTATTTGGTTACCTAGTAGTTTAGTTCATATAGGAAAGGCAGGATAAATATTTGATTCTTCCCTTAATTTACCAGTTTTTAGGATAATGTATTGGTTCCCTGTGGGTCTCCTAAGGTGATTGGTCAATTCCTTTCATGAATTTTGTTTCCTTTATGAATTTTTAAATTTTACACATTCAGTTTGGAAGTTACTGAGAATCTCAAGAAATCTCGGAAAGAAAAAGAGAATCTCTACTCTTGGGACTTTTTATAATTATACTACTATAAATCTCATTCTTGTAAAGTCTATCTTGTATAACCTCAAAAGGTAATTACTTGCCTAAGTACTTGGTTACAAAATACCTCTACCTGCTAGTTAGTTCCTTGTGTCCTCCTGTACATATAATAAAAAAGATGCCTATATTTGAGAATTATGAGAAAACTCAATATGAAAATCTTTTTAAAGAGAGAATCAAAAATTTGGTTGTCTAAAATGGCAGTGTGGTCTTACCCGGCACTTTCTTGTGCCTCTGACTCTTGGTAGTTGTATACAAGGTTTTTTTGTCTTGGAACTAGTTCACAGAAATGCATAGTCAAGGAATTCAAGATGGCTTCCTTCTTTTTTATTCTTTTATTCTTTATTCCTTCTTTTTAAAACTGTTTTCCAGTCAAAAGCAGTTAAAGTTGTTGATGGGGGATCCCTGGGTGGCTCAGCAGTTTGGCACCTGCCTTTGGCCCAGGGCATGATCCTGGAGTCCCGGGATCGAGTTCCGCGTCAGGCTCCCGGCATGGAGCCTGCTTCTCCCTCTGCCTGTGTCTCTGCCTCTCTCTTTCTCTCTCTCTCTCTGTCTATAATAAATAAATAAATCTTTAAAATAAATAAATAAAGTTGTTGGTGTACCACTCTGAGTAATTCTGAGGTGCTTGATCTTACATTTCTCAATGTTTCTAAACTTCCTTTCCCTTTTACATTTATTTGGTCTGGATGACTTTAGTGATTTGTTCTGTTAGCCATGTTGTTGGGTTTGGTTTCTTTCTTGCTTTCAACCAATCTTTCATTCATTAATTTTTGAAGGAGATTGTATGATCATATAGTTGAAACATCATGAAGTATAAAAGGACATACAATTAAACAAGTCCTACACTTATTCCCAATTTGTGTAGGTCTTATCTCCCTCAATATATAACCCACTGTTTATTAATATTTCAAGGAATTTTTCAAACCAATAGAAATATGAACTTTTTTCTTACCTTTTTTTATACACAAATGTTTCCTTTTTCTTTTTTACTGCTGCATAATAATCAGTCATGTGGATGGATGTTCCATGACTTATTAACTAGTACCCTGTTGATGTTTCTCATTTTTCACCAGTAATAAACAGTGCTACAATGAAGAAATTTGTACATACGTCATTTCATAAGTATAAATTCCTAGAAATGTTGCACTTGTAATGTGGTTAGGTTTTATCTCATTCTAGTCATGTCAGTTTATACTACCAGTAGGAACATGTTTATGTTTCCTCATAATTTCACAAATTTAGTGTGTTAGCAAACTTAAAAGTTTTGTTTTGTTTTTTGTTAACCTGAGGTGAAAATTGGTATTGTTTTTATTTAATTTACTTAATTATAAGTGAAATTGAATATGTTTCTAAATTTAAGAGCTATTTATATTTCATTGTCGGTGACTTTTATGTGCATGTCCTTTGCTCATTTTTTTTTTTTTACTCACTTTTTCTATTGTGGTTTTGAGCTTTGTATTCACTTCTAGCTCTTAATAAAGCAAATTAGCTCTTTGTCATATAAGTTGCAAATATATTTTCCGAGGTTGTCATTTTTTTCTTTTGACTCTGCCCTTAGTATTTAAAAACTTAAACTTAGTATTTATTTTTATAAGTTGCAAATATATTTTCCGAGGTTGTCATTTTTTTTCTTTTGACTCTGCCCTTAGTATTTAAAAACTTAAACTTAGTATTTATTTTTTTATTTTATTTTTTTAATTTTATTTATTTATTCATGAGAGACCCAGATTGAGAGGCAGAAACACAAGCAGAGGGAGAAGCAGGCTCCATGCAGGGAGCCCTAAGTGGGACTCGATCCTGGGACTCTGGAATCACACCCTGAGCCAAAGGCAGACGCTCAACCACTGAGCCACCCAGGAGTCCCTAACAAAGTTTATCTTAATTTATCTTACTTAAATTATGTTGTACTTACAACTCCTTAAACTGAGTACATACTTTTGAGATTTTAATAGGTGTTCTTTTTTCCTTGATAATTTCTAATTCTTCTTCATTTAACCTGAGAAAGGGAATTTGAGGTGGCTGATATGTTACTGCCAGGATACACTTATAAGGCTTTTGGAAGTTCTGAGATTAAGGCAGATCATGATTTCAAAACCTTAGCAATAAAAATGTGATGCAGACTAAATGATACCCTTTACTGTTTAATAGGAGACATTAGCAATATAGTATGTCATTTATTTATCCTAGTCCTCAGAATAATCTTGATATCTCAAGATTTTTTTATTTTTTAAGTTGTAATAAAATATATGCAACATAAAATTTACTGTTTCAACCATTTTTAGGCATACAGCTCCACGGTGTTATTAAGTGTATTCACATTGTTGTGCAACCATCACCTCTGTACATCATCACCACAATCCATCTCCAGAACTTTTTCATTTTACTGAACTGAAATTCTGTACCCATTAAACAGTAACTCTTTGTTGCCCCCTCCTTTCAGCCCCTGGTAATTCCCACTCAACTCTCTGTCTCTATGAATTTGACTACTCTAGGTACCTTATAAAAGTTGGAATCATACAGTATTTGTCCTTGGTGTCTGGCTTATTCATTTAGCATGTCTTCAAAGTTCGTCCATGTCATAGTATGTATCAGAGTTTCATTCCCTTTTAAGATTATATGATAATCAGGATCCCTGGGTGGTGCAGCGGTTTGGCGCCTGCCTTTGGCCCAGGGCGTGATCCTGGAGACCAGGGATCGAATCCCACATTGGGCTCCCAGTGCATGGAGCCTGCTTCTCCCTCTGCCTGTGTCTCTGTCTCTCTCTTTCTCTATGTGACTATCATAAATAAATTAATTAATTAATTAAAAAAAAGATTATATGATAATCCATTGTATGTATGTACTACATTTTATTCATTTATCCATTGGTGGACATTTTTGTTTTGTCTTTAACAAGGTTCTTAAATAAAACGTATTTTATACTAAATGATGTTTTCTTTTGTATATTCAGACAGATTCTTTCAAAATGGGACAAGAGTTTGTGAAACGCTTCCCTATCAGCACAGACAAGCTAACTAACCTTAATCTGGTTTCTAGAACTTTAAATTTAGATATGACAGACCAAGTTGTATCCCAAAAACCTAGTGAGTGCCATAAATCTAGTAAAACATCTATCAGTGCCACATCAGAAGGACTCTTACTGCAAGACACCTCTAAGATGGAATCCTTCAATCAAACACTTCCAACCAACAAAAGTAATTATACAAGTTGCAATCCACAGTCATATCATCTACTTAGTAAAGAACAAAGAAGAAACAATCTTCAGAAAGAATCTTTAATATTCATGAAAGGAGTCATGGATGAGTGTACTCATGTGGCAAATTTCTCAGGTACCAATTTTTATATTGAAATTAAAATGCTGATGTGTAAAAACTTTTGAAATATTTTTAAGGTTCCTTTACAAAATAATTTCCTATTTTCAAGAGTATGTCTATTGTTGGCTCTAGAATGTATTTTCCAGAATAAGTTGGTTATTTAACTGTATCATATTTTATCCATGAAAATCTAAAAACAGGCGATCCCTGGGTGGCTCAGCGGTTTAGCGCCTGCCTCTGGCCCAGGGCACGATCCTGGAGTCCCGGGATCGAGTCCCACGTAGGGCTCCCGGCATGGAGCCTGCTTCTCCCTCCTCCTGTGTCTCTGCCTCTCTTTCTCTCTCTATGTCTATCATAAATAAATAAATAAATAAATCTTAAAAAAAAAAGAAAATCTAAAAACATCTAATTAATTAATTAAAAATATATTAGATTGTGTATCTTCTTAAAAGTATTCATATCATTGTATTAGAGATAAATGTTATGGTATTATGATATAGTTGATTTTTAACTTAATCAAAAAGTTTTAGGGGTATCTGGATAGCTCAGTTGGTTAAGCAGCTGCCTTCAGTTCAGGTTGTGATCTCAGGGTCCTGGGATCGAGCTCCACATCAGACTCTGCTCAAAGGGGAGTTTGCTTTTCCCTCTGCCTCTTCTCCCACTAGCTCAGTTGCTAGTACATGTGCTCTCCCTCCCTCTCTCTCTCTCAAATAAATAAGTAAATAAATAAATCTTTTTAAAAAAAGTTTGGGGCAGCCCTTATGGCTCAGCAGTTTGGCGCCGCCTTCAGCCCAGGGTATGATCCTGGAGATCTGGGATCGAGTCCCACGTCAGGCTCCCTGCATGGAGCCTGCTTCTACCTCTGCCTGTGTCTCTGCCACTCTCTCTCGCTGTGTCTGTCATGAATAAATAAATAAAATCTTTAAAAGAATAAAAAGAAATAAAAATTAAAAAAATAAAAAGGTTTGTTTGACAGATGTTTTGCTTAGTGTGCCGTCAGGTGTATTTCATTTTCTAATATGATTAATATTATTTGTACAAATTCTTAGAGCTTTTTAAAAGTATATATATGTTGCATCTTTTAAAATTCTATCCCTAGTTCCAGTTGATCCAAGCCTTATTATAGTGGTGCAAGCCAAAGAAGATGCTTATATTCCACGAACAGGAGTTCGAAGTCTACAAGAAATTTGGCCCGGTTGTGAAATCCGATATCTAGAAGGGGGTCATATTAGTGCTTATCTGTTTAAACAAGGACTCTTCAGGTAAGATGATTGGTCCAAACAGGTATCTATTTATTTGCTCAGTTTTTGGAATTTTTTTGCCTCAAAAAATATAGACGATCAAGTATTTTTATTGTACGTTTAGTCTTTTTTCTCCCTGCCTCTCTCAGTTATCACATTGTGGTACTCTTTCCTATCCCATACTCTTCTTCTCCTTTTTCTTTAAAGAATTAGGGAAGCAGCATATGATAGGCATATTTTATTTGTGTTTCTATCCTCTTCAAATATTAATATCCAGGTATTTTAGGATATAGGGAGGGACACCAGGGTTTTAAAACTTGCTTTGGTTCATCATGAGTTTTTCATTCCACTTTCTTCTCTCAGAATGGCATGAGCATCTGTAGAAAAATCCAGCACTGTTTTTTAGTAGCATGTGAATATTGAACCTTAAATGAGAAGTGAAATATCGGTTTTAATGCTAATAACCTTGTATGACTCTAGCACTTATTAGAAGTTATAAAAACTTATTCTATGACTCCATTTTTTTGATAGGCCATATTATTTCTACTTCTATTCAAATTTGATGGCAAAAGGTATCATTGAGCTATATTAATCATTAGTGGTTAAATAAGTTCACATAAAGTACTTAAATTAGTGCCCTGTGCATGATGTGTTTCAAAACTGCCAGCTGCACAGCTATATAATAGAAGAATTGTGTGTACTATATGTTTGACATGTTTCACCTCTTTTTAATCCAAGAAATAATTCTTTGTATGTTGTCACTCATTTAGTTCAACTCTTAGATATCACCTTAAATGTCCAATTAAAATACTAAAACACTTTTTTTTTTTTAGATTTTATTTATTTATTCGTGAGAGACCCAGAAAGAGAGTCAGAGACATAGGGAGAGGGAGAAGCAGGCTCCATGCAGGGAACCTATGTGGGACTCCATCCTGGGACTCCAGGATCACACCCTGGGCTGACAGCAGGCACTCAACTGCTGAGCCACCCAGGCATCCCATTAAAACACTTTTTGAAGGTAAAATTGGAAACTAAGGCTTTTGCTTTTAGTTCAGTTGCTAAGAACATGTGTTTTTCTGAACAAAAAGCATCCTTATCATAATTTATAAAATAGGTTGAATACTACATTATGAAAAGTTATGTGGGGCAGCCCAGGTGGCTCAGTGGTTTAGCGCCACCTTCAGCCCGGGGTGTGATCCTGGAGACCCGGGATCGAGTCCCACGTTGGGCTCCCTGCACGGAGGCTGCCTGTGTGTCTCTGCCTCTCTCTGTGTCTGTCATGAATAAATAAATTTTTAAAAAAGGAAAAAGAAAAGTTATGTGGCCAATTAATATTCAACAAGTTGGGGATCCCTGGGTGGCTCAGCGGTTTAGCGCCTGCCTTCTGCCCAGGGCGTGACCCTGGAGACCCGGGATCGAGTCCCACATTGGGCTCCTTGCGTGGAGCCTCCTTCTCTCTCTGCCTGTGTCTCTGCCTCTCTCTCTCTCTCTCTGAGTCTCTCAATAAGTAAATAAAAACTTAAAAAAATAATATTCAACAAGTGACATACATATTTATATTGCATATATATTATATAAATACATAAATATTATATAGGGTCTAAGGCACAAAAAAAAAATGCTTCTGAATACACCATCAGCTGAAAGCACTTTTGAGGTTTTTTATCAGCAGTAAAGTTACATGGATCCAAACACCCATCCTTAGGTACCTGCCTCTTTCAGAGCTATTTGGAGATGAAGTTAAGTTGCAAGTCACAGGTAACTTTGGAAATAATTTACAGTAAAAGTACTATCTGAGCAAGTTGGGTGGCTCAGTCGGTTAAGTGTCTGCCATGATCCCAAACTCCTGGAATTGAGCCCTATGTTGGGTTCCTTGCTCAGCGAGGAGTCTGCTTCTCTTTCTGCCCCCTCTGCTTGTGGTCCCACACATACACTCTCTTTCTGTCAAATAAATAAAATCTTTTTTGAAAAAAGTACTGTCTTCTTTCTATGCTCATTACTTACAGTTTTTCTTTCATATTTAATTTTAGACGAGCCATCTATGATGCATTTGAACGCTTCCTCCATAAATATGCTAACTAATTGGATCACTATATGTAACCAGTATGGCCATCGTGTTTCTTATAAAAGGAATTTCATCCTTTGATGATATGAAGAACAAGTGGACAGCACGATATCTAATTGCTATCAATTTAGTCTGGAACTCATTGTTATGATCAGTCAACAATGCTCTTTAAATACATTTGAATAATTGTAAACCAATATTTGGATAAAATAATGTTGAAGTATTTTGTTATTGTTTTTGTGGGAATCCCATATATGCAATATCTAGTCTGTTACTATTTATGAAAACTATATTTTTAATTGTGAATAATTTATTAAATTTATTCATAGAAAACTTATTGGTTTTTAAAGAACTACTTAAACTAAGTGTGTAATACATCAGCATGTATTGTATACCCTTATATGATAGTTCTATTGACTTGATTTGAGAACATGTTTTTTCTTGTCTTGAACTTTAATTTCTGCCATGGAAATACTTAATGTATAAAATCAGTGTTAACTTTGAATTCTAAAAAATCCCAATTGCTTCATACTTAAGTGGTTTTAATATAAAACAAATGTGGGAATGCAGATAAGATGCATATGACTTGGCTGGACTTTAAAACTTTGCCAAATACTAGGTTAAAAAATGATGCCAAACATATTTCCCCTACTTAAGTTTTAATTCATGAAAAATGCAAATAAGGGAACACCTATTGCATTACTTGATACTGTGTCTTAACATTTCTTATATACCTACTCTGGGTTTGCTAAACATCTAACTTTAGGTAGATATGTTTAACAGGTTTGGCTTTTTCATTTCAGAAATTAAAGGCCACATATGAAATTGATTTGTTCCATAGAACTTTACAGAAAAAGATACCATAACTACTAACTTTTTAAAGTGGGAGATTATATGGCTAGATTTGGTGCTTTCTTTTTATGTTAAACTTCTAAAGCTAAGGTCTAAAATGTTTGAAAAAGGTAGAAAATATTTTTGGGAATTGTATCAAGGTTTGGAATAAATATATTTGAGTTTTATTTGTTTGAAATCTGTATTGTTTATGGATTATTTTGAAATATGTATTCCTGGTCTAGCAAGGAACCTTAAATTATAATGTGCCTTCATAGCCATTTAAAAGATTTTATTTATCACTTTAATGTCTCCATCACCTTTACTTTTAAAAGCTATTTGAAAGTCACTAATGTGAAGTCATTGGTGGTATACAAAACTGTAAATTCTGTAAACCTGCTTTGACATAGCAAACCAAATCAATTTGGTTACAGCCATTTGGTCTATAGTAATTTTATATCTTCAGACTAGAACCTTTACTTTTAACCGAAAGTATAAAATGTACGAAAATTCTTAAACAAAATACCCTTTAAAGATAAAGCAAAATGCGTTGTCAACTGAATTTCAAACATTTTCTTAGTATATAGTGAGGCAATATGATTGAATTGCTTTCTGAATTACGCCTTAGTAAAACCAATATTTATTTTTCACCTAAATATTTCTTACTAAGCAATAATGTACTGTGATATAGGACTTTCTATTAGTAAAAGAATGAAATTTCATCTCATTTTAATTAACTCTTAGGCATAACTAGTTTTTTCCCAAATAAATGTGAAAGAGTATTTTAAAAATTTCATTTCTTAACCAGATGTTTTTAAGAATATTATGCATGCAACTTCCTAAATTGATTAATTTAAGGTACAAAATAACTTTTCTTAAACTTTTTTAATCAATTTATCCCAAAATAATGACTCAAGCTTTATATCTATATCTATAGATATACATTTTTTAAAATGCTGTCTGCCAATTTGAAAATTGGGTACATAAACTGCTAAAAAATCATTTAGGCCCGAGTTGCAAACTGGCAGTCAATACAAAGCAGCTTAGCCCACAGCTGTTTTATTCAGTATGCATAATATTTCAAAATTTGTTTGAATTTGAAAAGTCTTTCAACTGAGCATGCATTCCCTAGTTTGCCAGTCTCCTAGACTCCCTTTTTTATCAGGCTACTTCACTACTTTGTGTTTCCGTCTTAGCCCTGAACACACTTGAGCTTGAAACTCCTGATTTAGATCTATGGTTAGAAAAGCCTCTGAATTTCATGACTCGCTAATGTTGTAATCACTATTAATTATTTTAGCATACGCATTTTAGATTGTTATGAATGTAATTTTTAATGTGGTGCTCTCTCATAAAGATTATTGAACTAACACTGTTACTGAAAAAAATTTTAAATCATTTCCAGATATTTTATACTTCACAATAAAAGTCTATTTAAAAAGTTAATTATTTCATATATTCAAGAGGATTTTTTCTGAATACAGAATACTTGTGTCACATTTGATTAATGTATTCAAACTTGAATTGTGTGTTCCTCCTTAGTTCTATTATACACCAAACAAGGTAAGACAGAAATAAGGGAGACCAGCAGAATAGTTAGTATTCAGTATCTGCAACAAGAGCCAGATTTCCCCCCACCAAAATACATGTGATCCCAGGGAAACCAGCATTCTCATAGATCATACTTATATGAATGTTGTATAATTAAATATAATTCTTGGATATATTTAGATTTATGCTAGTAAATGTACACGCAATTAAAATCTAGAGATAACTGTAAGACTGAGAAATGAGGATGCTGGGCAGAGGCTGCTATAGAAACTGGGTTTGGAAATAGATTTTGGCGGATGAAACAAAGGGAATAGAGGTACATTTGGATCATTTTGCAGGAGTAGACTAGCTTAATTCTAGGAATATTCTTATAGAGATAATCCTAGGAAATCAATGATTTCATGAAGGACTTTGAAAACAGTTTAGAAAATTTGGGAACAAAACCCAGAAAGATTTTCCTTAGAACCAAGAGTGGGGATCCCTGGGTGGCTCAGCGGTTTAGCGCCTGCCTTCGGCCCTGGGCGTGATCCTGGAGACCCGGGATTGAGTCCCACGTCGGGCTCCCCGCATGGAGTCTGCTTCTCCCTCTGCCTGTGTCTCTGCCTCTCTTTCTCTCTCTGTCTCTCATGAATAAATAAAATCTTAAAAAAAAAAAAAAAGAACCAAGAGAGCTAATGTGCAGATTCACCAGATTGTGTTAATGGAAAGAAAATGTAAACTTAGCACAAAAAGTCTATTCTGTGTATAAACCTGTGACTGAGGTATAGCTGTTTTTCCTATATAATGTACTAGATAATTCCATAGAAATAAAGTTGTATCCTGCCCTTTGCTATTCAAAGTGTGGTCAGTAGATTGGCAGCATCCTTGGGAGCTTGTTAAAAATGTAGAATCTCAAGCACCACCCCAACGTTACTGAGTCAGAATCTTCATTTGCATAAGATGGTTCAAATACACATTAAATTTTCAAAAACAGCTAATTAGAGTCCGTGGTACTCAGATTTTAGATGCATTGATATCACCTGGAACTGTTAAAACACAGATTTCCAGACCCCACTACCCTGAGTTTCTGATTTCAGTAAGTGGGGCAGGGCTCGAGAAATTTGTATTTCTAACAAGTTTCCTAGGATGCTGATGCGATCTGTCCAAGGGTTACACTTTAAGAAACAAAGGGCCGTGGCTCTAATTGGCTCTCAGGCCTGGAACATATTAGAATTACCTGGGGAGTTTTAAAAGCAGATGAGTGAGTGTCCTTACCTATGCTGGATCTCTCTTACCCCAGAGATTCAGATTCAATTGGCTCGCAGTTGGTATTTTTAAAGCTCCCTAGGTGATCCTAATGTGCAGCCAGGTTTAAGAACCGTGTGCTTTAAAGGTCTCCAAGGAAGAGGAATAGCTGTTGAAAGAATGTAAAGTCAGTAAATCAACATAGATTTTGGAAAGGAATTCCTGATAATTATGGGTGTTCTTTGCACCTCAGAAGTATTAAAGTAGCCAAGAGGGCCTGTGTTCCTTTTGCTTTTGCTATTTTGTTATGGGTAGATGTGTTAGAGAGTAGGATGAGCTGGGGGTGGATGTGGGCACTTTTGTGCAGCAGAGCTTCTTTAAATCTTAAACTTTAACTCATCTTGGCAACTTAAAGCAGAGACAAGCTCAGAAATGCTAACCTCTTTATTTTCTTTAACCATAAAGATTACACCTTCCCTTCTTAACCTTATGAAATTACTTTTAAAAATGCAGATATGATGCTCTTTGAAAAGCTAAAGCATGTCTTTAGAAATCATTCATTTCCAGAGCAGTTACTCCTGGACTTTTCCAACCATCTCAGTCAACAAAATAGTTGCCTTTATTAGTGTATGTTTTAGAGACACTTGTTACCAACTCACACCTTTGATCCATTTCCCTTGCCCTGTAGATGACATCGGACTTTAAGACCTTATACTCAGGCAGAAGACAATTACTGATCCTGCCCTGAGTTTTTACAAAGTTCAACTCTAAACCAATACTCAACAGCTTCACCTGCTGAGCATTCTTTACTTTTTTTTTTTTTTAAGATTTTATTTATTCGTGCCAGACACAGAGAGGCAGCGACATAGGAAAAGGGAGAAGCAGGCTCCCTGTAAGAAACTTGATGCAGGACACGATCCCAGGACCCCAGGATCATGACTTGAGCAGAAGGCAGATACTCAACCATGAGCATTCTTTCCTCAAGTCACGATGATGTAGGGAAGATGTCAAGGTTGGAAGCTGATGGCCAAGAAAGAATTCTTGAAACGTCGTTGGTACAAAGAGGTGGTTTTATTAGGGCAGGGGGACAAGACCTGAAAGAGCAGAAAGAGCTGCACGGGGGTCATGAGGAGTGGCCCATTGAAAGTTGGGAGCAGGAAGGGAATAGTGTAAGCCTCCCAGGTATTTTGGAAACAAGGTTTCCAGGATCTTGAGGCCAGCTATTGTCAGGAAAGGTCCTGTATTACTGGCTAGTAAAAACTCAGTCATGAGCCCCTTCAGATGTATATTGGTGGGTTATGCTTGAGAGATGACTGCCAACACGTATCTTGGTGGTGGTGGAGGTGGTGGGGCGGGTAGAGATAAAGGAAGTTTCCAAAGGAATATTTATTTATTTATTTATTTCCCAAAGGAATTTTTTTTTCCAAAGAAATTTTTATATGTTAAAGTAGACTTACAGGATCCTGGGATTCGGGCTAAGATTGCCTTTTGTCCTTAGCAAAGTATCAACCTTGAAGCAGTTAAGCCCCTAGAGGAATGTCACTCTGCCTGTTTCAAGGACTTGTCAACGGGCAGTAGATGGTAAGGAAATTTAATAATTTTACTGCCTTTGTTTCCCACATCAACAACTCCTCAACAAAACAACTGGCTAATTGAGAGACAATGATAATATGGAATGCAAATTTATTTTTTACTTGGAACTATAAATACATTTGTACATTTATTACTTTACTGGCTTCTTTCTAGATGTTATTTTATACCAATGTCGTCTTAGATTACAAAGTAGAAGAAAATAAATTGGTAATCTGAGAGATGTACTGGGAAGCCCTTTTGAGTAATAAAATCTACTTTGAGAAGATACAGGGTTGTGTTCACTTGCAGAATTGTACCATCAGGACTATCTGGGGTTTGCTCATATTTCTGCTTTAGGGTCATGTCTTTAAATCACTCTTTTGTATCTCAAAAATGAATAAAGATTCTGGGGGCTAGGCTAGTAATTTTCTTCTGTGTCATGACACTTACCAGGTCTTTAGGTTTTCAAATTAGAACATTGGCAATCATGTCTCTCGAACTGAATTCATCAGAATAGAGGAGGAAAAGATTAACCAAATGCACATATTTTTTAAAAGATTTTATTTATTTATTCATGAGAAACAGAGAGAGAGGCAGAGACATTGGCAGAGGGAGAAGCAGGCTCCTTGCAGGGAGCCCGATGCGGGACTCGATCCTGGGAATCCAGGATCACACCCTGGGCCAAAGGTGGGCGCTAAACCGCTGAGCCACCCAGGGATCACCATATTTCCCAAATTTTTTAACCACCCTACATAAACTGATTTTTTTTTTTTTTTAAATAGGCTCCACACCGAGCATGGAGCCCAATTCAGGCCTTGAACTCACAACCGTGAGGATCAAGACCTGACCTGAGCCAAGATCAGGAGTCCGACACCAACCAACTGAACTACCTAAGCATCCCCTACATAAACTGATTTTTAAATATTTCTTTTAAATTGATGGAAGTCTTACTCTTCTCAGTTCTACCAATGGATACAACATCCCTATGAGTTCTGAGCATCCCAATGTGTTCTTCATCCTAATTTTTACTGGAACCCACGTCAGTCCTAACACTTGCTAGCTCCTAAATAAATTCCTCAATTTCTTTAACACTCATTAAATACAATTTTTAGAACAGAGATGTACACCAGAGAGCTATGTTTTATCTTCTAAGCTTAACTTTGCTGACTTAACTTCCATCAATATCTTAATTCAGTAACCTCTAAAGTCAACTTAGAGGTATCTGATAACTCAAAATATCCAAAATCGAACTCATTATCCCTGTCACCTGTAAGGAATTTCCTAAGCTTCATTCTTCTTTATTCATATAGTTTTTGGTAGCCACCACCTCTCCAGTTACTCAAACAAAAAGGAACATCCTTGACCCTTATTCTCTCCTCTCATACCAACTCAGTTCCCAGGCTTGTTCTTTCCTAAACACGTCAATAGTCTTCTGCTCCTTTCCAAACCCATTACACAGTCTTAGCTCAAGATTTCGTTATCTTTTCTCAGAATGACTGCAATATCCTCTTTGAAAACAATTGTTTAAAAGTTCACAGTGTAAGGGGCACCTGGGTGGCTGAGTCAGTTAGGTGTCCAACACTTTTTTTTTTTTTAAGATTTTATTTATTTATTCACGAGAGACACAGAAGGAGAGAGAGACAGACACACAGGCAGAGGGAGAAGCAGGCTCCATGCAGGTAGCCTGACATGGAACTCGATCCTGAATCTCCAGGATCATGCCCTGGGCTGAAGGCAGCGCTAAACCGCTGAGCCACCTGGGCTGCCCTCAAAGGAGTATATAATATTTATATTACTATGACTAAGTAAAAATTGTTCACTGCTGAGCTAAGCATATTCTATTAAATTACACTTTGTTTTCCTGTAGTGAATTGCTTTGCTTCTTTTCCTATGCACTTAAAACTTTACTTTTTTCCAAATTCTGTAGAGAGATCAGCCAAGCAACATAACAATGATTTTGCCAGATTTTTTTATAATATGTAAGTTTGACTTTTAACCCTGGTGACCTACCTTGCCTAATTCTCTCCAGCCTACTTTTCTCTAATACTACTATTTCTTCTCTTGTGTTGAATCTCTGGTTTTCTGGTTCCTCTGATTTCCTTTCTCTTGGTTTTCTTACCAGTTTGGAAGCAGGACATCCTCTGATAGCTTCCTCAGAAAGGAGTAATAGGAGGTTTTGAAGCTTGTATATCTGAAAGTTCTTCTCTTCTCACTTTTATCCCCTCAGTTTTTATTTAAATTCTAGTTTGTTAAAATACAGTACAATATTGGTTTCAGGAATAGAATTCTGTGGTTCATCACTTACATACAAGTGCCCTTCTAATACCCATCACCCATCTAGCCCATTCCCCACCTACCTCCTTCCAACAACTCTGTTTATTTTTTATCATTAGGAGTCTCTTATGGGGGCAGCCCCGGTGGCGCAGCGGTTTAGCGCCACCTGCAGCCCAGGGCTGATCCTGGAGACCCTGGATCGAGTCCCACGTCGGGCTCCTTGCATGGAGTCTGCTTTTCCCTCTGCCTGTGTCTCTGTCTCTATCTCTCTGTGTCTATGAATAAATAAATAAAATCTTAAAAAATAAATAAATAAACGTTAAAAAAAGGAGTCTCTTATGGTTTGTTTCTTTCTCTCCTTCATTCCCATATGTTCAGCTGTTTTGTTTCTTAAATTCCACATGAGTGAAATCATATGGTATTTCTTTCTCTGACTTAGTTCACTTAGCATAATGCCCTCTAGCTCCATCCATGTCGCTGCAACCCACAAGATTTCATTCTTTTTGATAGCTGAGTAATATTCCATTGTATATACATACCACATCTTCTTTATTTATTCATCAGTTGATGAACATTTGAGCTTTTTCCAGTTTGGTTATTGTTGATAATGCTGCTATAAATATTGGGGTGCATGTACCCCTTCAAATGAGTATCTCTGTATCCTTTGGGTAAATATCTAGTAGTGCAATTGCTGGATCATAGGGTAGTTCTATTTTTAATATTTTGAGGAACCTCCCTACTGTTTCCAGAGTGGCTGCACCAGTTTGCATTCCCATCAACAGTGCAAGAGGGTTCCCCTTTCTCTGCATTCTTGTCAACACCGGTTGTTTGGCTTGTTAATTTTAGTGATTCTAACACGTATGAGGTGGTATCTCATGGTTTTGATTGTATTTCCCTGATGATGAATGATGTTGAGCATCTTTTCAAGTGTCTGTTAGCCATCTAGATGTCTTTTATTCATTCATTCATTCATTCATTCATTCATTCATTCATGAGAGACACAGAGAGAGAGAGAGGCACAGACACAGGCAGAGGGAGAAGCAGGCTCCATGCAGGGAGCCCAACGGACTCGATCCTGGGTCTCCAGGGTCACACCCTGGGGTCAAGGTAGCACTAAACCGCTGAGCCACCCGGGCTACCCTAGATCTCTTCTTTAGAAAAATGTCTATTCATGTCTTCTGCTCATTTCTTAACTGGATTAGTTGTTTTATGGATATTGAGTTCTTTTTTTTTTTTTCTTTTTTTTTTTTGGATATTGAGTTCTTTATAGATTTTGGATACTAACCCTTTATTAGATATCTCATTTGAAATATCTTCTTGAGAAATTTATACAGAGGAAAAAAAGAAGGCCAGGTTGTAAAGATAGCAAGCAAATGTAAGCTTCTCTTTGGGAAACCGTACAAGAAAGACCAGCATAATTAGATGGGGAAATGATTTAAAATTAAATTTTCCCAATGTTTATAGCAGCAATGTCCACAATAGCCAAACTGTGGAAGGAGCCTCGGTGTCCATCGAAAGATGAATGGATAAATAAGATGTGGTTTATATATACAATGGAATATTACTCAGCCATTAGAAATGACAAATACCCACCATTTGCTTCGACGTGGATGGAACTGGAGGGTATGATGCTGAGTGAAATGAGTCAATCGGAGGACAAACATTATATGGTCTCATTCATTTGGGGCATATAAATAATAGTGAAAGGGAATAGAAGGGAAGGGAGAAGAAATGGGTAGGAAATATCAGAAAGGGAGACAGAACATAAAGACTCCTAACTCTGGGAAACGAACTAGGGGTGGTGGAAGGGGAGGAGGGCGGGGGGTGGGGGTGAATGGGTGGCGGGCACTGAGGGGGGCACTTGACGGGATGAGCACTGGGTGTTATTCTGTATGTTGGCAAATTGAACACCAATAAAAAATAAATTTATTATTAAAAAATAAATAAATAAATTCTGTGGGCAGCCCTGGTGGCTCAGCAGTTTAGCACCACCTTCAGCCCAGGGTGGGATCCTGGAGACCCGGGATCGAGTCCCACGTCAGCCCTGGGCTGAAGGCAGCACTAAACCGCTGAGCCCAAAGACATGAGTATTTAATTAAAAAAAAAAAAAACAAAAACAAAACCTCAGTAAAGGGGCAGGCCGAGGGGCTCAGCGGTTGCAACCTTGACAACACCTGTGTTTTTTGTATTGGTGATTTTAGCTACTCTGAGAGGTGTGGAGTGATATTTCATTGTAGTTTTGTTTTATATTTCCCTGACGATCAGGGATTTTGAGCATCTTTTCAAGTGTCTGTTGGCCATTTGTAGGTCTTTGAAAAAATGTTTTCAGCCCATTTTTAAATTGGATTATTCTTTTTTTTTAAGATTTTATTTATTCATTCATGAGAGATACAGAGAGAGAGGCAGAGATACAGGCAGGGGGAGAAGCAGACTCCTCACAGGGAGCTCAATGCAGGACTCGATTTCTAGACCAAGGATTGTGCCCTGAGCCAAAGGCAGACATCAAACACTGAGCCACCCAGGCATCCCGGATTATTCATTTTTTGAGTGTTGAGTTTGAGAAATTCTTTTTTTTTTTTTTTTAAAGATTTTATTTATTTACTCATGAGAGAGACAGAGAGAAAGAGATACAGGCACAGGCAAAGGGAGAAGCAGGCCCTATGCAAGGAGCCTGATGTAGGACTCGATCCCTGGTCTCTAGGTTCACACCCTGGGCTGAAGATGGCGCGAAACCGCTGAGCCACCCAGGCAGCCCGAGTTTGATAAATTCTTTATAGATTTTTGGATACTAACCCTTTATTGGATATGTCATTTGCAGCTATCTTCTCCCATTCTGTATATTGCCTTTTAGTTTTGTTGATTGTTTGCTTTGCTTTGCAGAAGCTTATCATTTTGAATAAGTCCTTACAGAATATTTTTGCTTTTGCTTCCCTTGCCTCTAAGACATATCTATAAAAATGTTACTACAGCTGATGTCAAAGAGGTCTTCTAGGATACTTATGGTTTCAAGTCTCACATTTAGGTCTTTCATCCGTTTTGAATTTATTTTTGTGTATGGTGCAAGAAATGGTTCAGTTTCATTCTTTTGCATGTTGCTGTCCTGTTTTCCCAACACCATTTGTTGAAGAGACAGTGTTTTTCCCATTGGATATTCTTTTTTGCTTTGTGGAAGATTAATTGACTATATAGTTGTGGGTTCATTTCTGGGTTTTCTATTCTGTTTTATTGATCCATGTGTCTATTTTTGTGCCAGTACCATACTGTTTTGATTGCTACAGCTTTGTAATATAACAGAAGTCCAGAACTGTGATGCCTCCAGGTTTGCTTTTCTTTTAGAAACCATATATTTACTATGAACATTATTCATTCTCATGAAACTCCAAGTGCTGCAACACAAATAGACTGGAGTTAATTCTGTTGTAAAGTGTAATTTTGTAATTAAAATGTTTTGTGAGTTATTAAAATGATAGTAGACAAAATTAGTATGGTTTTGAATGACTGATCAACAGTAGCCACTTGTCAAAAAAAATTTTAAGTGGGTTCCATGCATAACATGAGGCTTGAACTCAGGATCATGAGATCAAGAGTTGCATGCTCTGCTGACTGAGCCAGCCAGGCACCCCACCTTTTGCCAATGGCTAAATGATCCAGCTGCTGCAGAAGAACTATATCATGATCTGCATACTCCCGCGATCAGAGAAGTTATATTCTGTAAGCAGTAATAAAGAAGAGCAATGGCACCAACAGAACAAATTTTTCTTACTTAAAATGTTTTGATGCTAAAAAAAAAACTTATCTGGTACTTCCATATGGATGTGAGTATATAAGAGTTCACCCTCACAAAAAAAATCAGGTCAGAGCTTAGATATTCAAAACCACTTAATAGGGACTAGAAATCTTCAGCTTTTTAACAGTAGTTTTCCCTTTACATAGATATATAAAGATATCAAAAAGTTATTAATTGAAATCATTTACAGTATGGTAAAATGGATAAACAAATAAGCATAAAAAGGATGCCTGGGAGGGGCTCAGTGGTTGAGTGTCTGCCTTTGGCTCAGAGTGTGATTCCAGTGTGTGGGATCTAGTCCCACATCAGCCTTCTTGCAGAAAGCCTACTTCTCTCTCTCTCTCATGAATAAGTAAATAAAAAAAATGTTAAAAAAAAAACAAATATGCATAGAAAAAAACTGAAAGGCTATAGAATGGTTATCAGGGAAGTGGGAATAGAAGGAACAACAAATCAAACTTATCAATAAATGACCTTATTGCTAAAAAGTTTTGCCATAGCATGTGTTATTTCAAATAAACACTAAAAAAACAAAAACAAAAACAAAAACAAAAACAAAACCCAAATGCTGTCATTTTGGTTTTCTTTGAGTTTAATGGTATATGATAAATTTCTATGAGTGGGATGACTGACCCAAAATACCTAACTAAATATTTCTTCAGTGCCAAATCTTTTGCCAAACTCAAAAATATACTTTAAATGTTGCAGATGTAACACACCTTCAAGTATTTATTTCAGCATACAGTCTGGAACTCTGATAAACATTTCTCCTATAAAAAGGTGGCAAAGCTTTTTCCACAATATAGCTCATCTGCCCTGTTTTCAGCCACCTGTCTTCTAAATCAAGTAAAACTCAGATGTATTGGAAAGTGAATAAAATAGAGAAATAAACTGATGAATTAGTTTTTAAAAAGCTTCCCTAAAACCAGGACAACCAATCTAATATTTTAAGGTAAAAAAAGCCAGTTGCAGAATTGGTTGCATAGCAGTATATGAAAATAAGAAAAACTTTAGCAAAAAGATACATATTTACAAAGCAAAATGTTATGACCCTGAGAATGTTCTTTGTACCCCCAAGGAATTGAAAGAATTTTTAGGCTGGTAAAGGATTTTGATAATAAAGTAATCCTGAACTATGTGAAGTGGACAGCTTATTAGTTAAAGAACAAATTCTAATAATCAGCAAATAAAATACTTGTAGAAATAAGCAACAGAAAACAAAAGTGATGATGGCTGTAATTGCACAAGTAAAAAATATATATATAGGGATGAAGACTCACATTTTCTTGATAACAGTTTTAGTGTGAATTAATCCAGTAAATATTAGAGTTCATGAAATAACTAATCAACATAAAATGAAAGCAAACACAGCTAAAGGGATATTGATGAAAAATTTACAAAAATTTGACAAGCTTTAGAACTGCAAATGTGACCTGGGGAAATGAGTCAAAATAAAGATATTCAAAGAAAATTCACAGTATAAAATTAAGAGGGACAAGAATTGATCCAAACAAATTATTTTAGTTAAAAAACTAATATGAAAATGAAATTGGCTTAACTGCATTATAGAAAAATTTATCAAAGAATTAGATTTTTTCTAGTGGAATTTGCTCCCAAAAATAAGTGTGGGATGCCTGGGCAGCTCAGTGGTTGAGCGTCTGCCTTTGGCTCAGGGCATGGTCCCGGGTCCTGGGATTGAGTCCCACATCTGGCTACCCTTGGGTAACCTGCTTCTCCCTCTGCCTGTGTCTGCCTCTCTGTGTCTCTCATGAATAAAAATTTTTTTTGAAAAAAAGGTTTTTTCAGGTAGTGTGGGTGAGGTTGGGCTGGAGAGATGTGGAGATGGGGGGATTAAATATGATTTAATGCGTTTTAAATAGCTCATTCTCTCTGGTTGCGTAAGAACAACTAACGTGTAGGGGGCCATGCAAGGGAATCAACTATAAGCCTATCAAAGTGGTCCAGATGATAGCTAAAATTATGATGTTAGTGGGTATGGAGAAATTTGGATGGATTCCTGAGACATTCTGATGATGGATTGGTAATGGATTGGAATGGGGGACACGTAAGTGGAGCCTTTCAAAGAGAGGGCCCTGGAAGACCAGTGTGAGGGGGTGGATCTAGAAGCTAGTCTGGCATATACAGATTTTCAGATGTCTAAAAATAGATAGTAGGATATATGAATTGGAAACTTAGAGCTTCTGCTCAGAGGTCTGAGCAGAAGATAAAAATTTGCAGTCACTGGTGTTTATATGGTATCAGATAATACAGACTTGGTTAAGATTTTGAGGAGCCCAGGGAAGGAAAAAGACACAGGATAATATTTCTCAAACTTTTTAGCCTCAGAACTCGGTACTTTTAAATTTGAAGACCCTAAAGAGCTTTTGTTTATGCATATTATCAATATTATCACATTACAAATTAAAATTAATGAATATTTTTATATAACTTAAAAATAACAATAATAAACCTATTACATGTTGTATTAGATTCCTAGGGCTGCTGTAAAAGAAAAAAGTATCACAAACTGGTGGCTTTATTTATTTATTTATTTTAGGTAATGGAATATGCACACTTATATAAACATTTTTATTAGGTAGGTGGGGTTTTTTTCTTAAGATTTTATTTGAGAGTGTGAGTGAGTGAGAGAGAAGGAGCGGGGGTGGGGAGTGGGGCAGAAGCAGACTTCCCGCTGAGCAGGGAGCCCTACATGAGGCTAGATCTCAGGATTCCAGGATCATGACCTGAGCCAAAGGCAGACGCTTAACCAACTGGGCCACTCAGGCGCCCCACGGCCACTCAGGCACCCCGATTTGGTGGCTTTAAACAACAGAAATTCTCTCACAGTTCTGGAGGTAAGAAGTCCAAAATTAAGGTGTCTACAAGGCCATGTTCCTTCTGAAGTCTCAAGGGAAGGAGTTATTCCATGCCCCTCTCCTAGCTTCTTGTAATGGAAGGCAATCCCTGGCATTCCTTGGCTTGTGAAAGCATCTCTGCTTCCCATCTCTGCTTCCTTCTTGTGGAATTCTCATTTCTGTATCTGTCTCCAAATTTCCTTCTTCTTATAAGGATACCAATTATTGGATTTGAGCCCACTCTATTCCAATATGATCTCATTCTACCTTGCTCATTCACAAATATTAACATAAATAACACTTTTTAATGAAAAATAACTTTGTTTTCAATAGAAAAAAACTTTGTGTAATAGTGCATTATTTTAGTTTGTAAATAATTTTAATATCTAGCTTAATGGAAGAGAGCTGGACTGTCTGTCTCCCAATCCTCTTGGTAAGCAAGGCACTTGCACTCTTGCCCCCTGTAATTTATATTCCTATGCAACTCAGTTTTGTCACTAATCTAGCCAAAGGAAGATCCATCCGTAGGAAAGAAATTCCTCTCAGGGACAGGCAGCAATTGAGACATTTCCTCTCAAGTCTGAAGTTCTGGCTGCAGAAGTGTTGTTGGTTGAAGGTGCCTATAAAGATGCCTTCTAGTTTTATGGCTAGAAATCTCATTTTTTTCAGTTCCTGAAAGAGCATGAATTCAGTGGCAAAGCCTGCAGGGATAAACAAGGCTCCACATAGCAGTGTGGCCCCAACCTGAATGCACAGTTTTCCTTTTACGGATGACTTAGGGCCAGACTGATGCCCTGGTCATATCCTTGCTTTTTGCCCTGAGAAATCTTTCAAGAAGAGGGGGCAAGCTTTTGTGCAGTTGCTGTTCAAGCCTGGCCTTTTGCTACTTGTTTAAGTCCTCTTTAACCTCTAGGCCCAAATACCCCAAGAAGAACTTCTGTCAGTCCATGTCTCTCATTCTCCCTCTGAAATTGGTGGGCAAGTTGAGGTCTGAAGGATCATCAAGGATTCCCCTGTTTTGGCTGATAAACACAGTGGTCTTGGAGGTTACCTTGGCAATGTGTACACTGATTTTTTTTTTTTTTTTTTTTGGCTTTTATTATATAGTCAGTACAATAGGGGAGAGGGGCTGGAATTTGAGTTAATCCCCAATGACCAATGGTTTAATCATCCATGCCTAAGTGATGAAACTTCCAGAAAAACTCCTAAATGGTGGGATTCAGAGAGCTTCCACGAGTAGACTGAGGTGCTGGGAAGGTAACATGCCCAGAGAGGGCATGGAAACTCTGAATACCTTTTCCCCATACTTTCTCTTGTGCATTTTTTTTCATCTGGCTGTTCCTGAGTTGTAGTTGTATCCTTTATAACAAACTAGTAAGCATAAATAAAGTGTTTCCCTGAGTTCTGTGAACCATTCTAGCAAATTATCAAATCTAAGGAAGGAGTATGGGAATTGATTTGTAGTTGGATGGGCAAAAGTGTGGGTGGCCTGGGTACCCTACTTGTGGCTGCTGTCTGAAGTAAGGGTAGACTTGTGGGAATGAGTCCTTTAACCTGTGATGTTGGACACTAACTCTGGATAGAGTCAGAACTGAACTGAATTGTTGGACACCCAGTTGGTTGTAGGACAATTGGAGAACTAAAGAGTTGGTGGTTAGTGTCAGAAAACACTCTATTGACCTGTCATCAAAATCTGTTCTAGGGCAGCCTGGGTGGCTCAGCGGTTTAGCGCCGCCTTCAGCCCAGGGTGTGATCCTGGGGACCTGATCGAGTCCCACGTTTGGCTCCCTGCGTGGAGCCTGCTTCTCCCTCTGCCTGTGTCTCTGCCTTTTTTTTTTTTTTCTCTTTCTGTATCTCTCATGAATAAATAAATAAAATCTTTACAAAAAAATCTGTTCCAAATATTCATCTGTTAATGCTGATTTTGTATATTTCAACTTTGAAAATGTCTTTTCATACAGATGGGTGTTGCCAAAAACTGATAGACATTTGTAAGCAAATACTTTTAATTAAACATATTATATGTTTATATGAATATATATTCATCATCATTTGGAAAGCATTTATGGTATTTTTTTAAAGATTTTATTTATTTATTAATGATAGTCCCAGAGAGAGAGGCAGAGACATAGACAGAGGGAGAAGCAGTCTCCTCACAGGGAACTGACATGGGACTCGATCCCTGGATCCAGGATCACACCCTGAGCTGAAGGCAGACACTCAATGGCTGAACCATCCAGGCGTCCCACATTTATGGAATCCTATTAGATTCCTCTCTTGATATTTGCCTTTTAGCAATAGTACAAAGTGATGACAGGACTACATATGGTTCCTCTCACAACGACTCAACTCTGCCTTTGCGGTGTGAAAGGCAGCCACAGACAATATGTAAACGAATGAGCATGCTGTACTCCAATAAAAGTTATTTATGGAACTGAAATTCAAACTTTATATAGCTTTTATGTGTCACAAAAAAGTTCTTCCTTTTAACAGTTAAAAAATGTAAAAACCATTCTTAGCTTGCACCTGTAAAAACAGGTGCTGGTCAAGATTTGGCTCATGGGCCATAGTTTGCCAAGTCCTGATCTAGAATATTCATATAACCCTGAATTATTTTCTAAGTAATACATTTTCACTAGTGCTTATGATTGGAATCAAACACTTAAATAGTAATAAATATGATTGTTCATATTTAAGGACTATGTAGTAATAGTAAAAACATTTTTTTAAAGATTTTATTTATTTATTCATGAAAGACAGAGAGAAATGCAGAGGGAGAAGCAAGCTCCACGCAAATAGCCCGATATGGGACTCGATCCGAGGACACGGGATCACGCCCTGGGCCAAAGGCTGACGCTCAACCGCTGAGCCACCCAAGTGTTCCTAGTAAAAACATTTAAGTCAGAAAAGGAAAGCCAATAGTCTTTCTTACCCTTTGCCTTACCAATGTATGATCTGGTAATGCTTTTAGTCATTTAAAAAACTACTGGCTTAGTTATGCAGTACTTATATTGACTTATATATAAATATATATAATTTATATATATTGACATATATAAATATGGACACACTTCATTACACAACATCAAAAGACGTCATTAAAATGACGACTGATTTCATCAAAAAAAGTCTTAAGCATTGGGAAGCTGCTGAGCTGTAGTTACACATTTTCCAATTCTAATTTTCTCTTGATAACTTGAATTTTATCACTAGCAACAAATATCATTAGTTGTTTTCATTGACATGACAGGTTCACTTCATTCATTTCTGGGAAAATGTCTGCCAAATTATCTAAGCATGAATAAACCTAATATGTTTTCAGGTATTCTTTCAAGGGCAAATGGATTCCTTGAAAAAAAAAAGGAGCTAGTTCACTTAAACTCAATCTCAGTGCTTTTCCTCAAGATAACCATCACACTGTAATATACAGTAGAAATGAGTTATGTGTGCTTCCTATTTCATCACACAGAATATCAAAAGACTCAGTTACATGGTTAAGCTTTAATCACATTAATAATTTGTACTGCTTCACCAAGGACATTCTTAGGTGGAGCTTGCAGTTTTGGGGTTATTTTTTTATTTTTTTGTGTTTTTTACTATGAATGTGTGGCAGATGAATACAATGACTGCTAGTATAGTTTGTGCCACTGGCTTGATTTGTGCTTAGTCACCAGCAGATTTATTTATTTATTGCTTTTGTGCCATCCGTACGGATATCAACAAGGGAAAAGGCAAATATCTTAATATTATTATTAGAATAGTTTTGACCTCAACCTTAAAGATTCCCTAAAAGAGTGTCCAACATTCTAAGAGTTTAGGGAGCACAGTTTGGAAATCTGTTAACCTAAGACATCAAATAATGTTTAAGCAAAGAAGAATTAAAGAGGTAGACTGAGAAGTGGCTAGAAAAGCAGAAGTTAAACAATGAGAATGTAATACCACGGAGGCAGAGAAAAGAGGAAAATCAAGAACTCAAGGAAAACCAGAAACTGGGGATGCCTGGGTAGCTCAGCAGTTGAATGTCAGAGGGCTTCTAATTCTTTTTTTTTTTTTTCTTTTCTTTTCTTTTCTTTTTTTTTTAAGATTGATTTGAGGGATGCCTGGGTGGCTCAGCAGTTGAACACCTGCCTTTGGCCCAGGGCGTGATAATGGAGTTCCGGGATCGAGTCCCTCACTGGGCTCCCTGCATGGAGCCTGCTTCTCCCTCTGTCTATGTCTCTGCCTCTTTCTCTCTGTCTCATGAATAAATAAATTAAAAAATCTTAAAAAAAAAAAAAAAAGATTGGTTTATTTGAGAGAGAGAGAGAGAGAGAAATCCTGTGCTTGTGTATACAAGTAGGGAGAGGAGCAGAGGCAGAAAGAATCTCAAGCAGACTATCCATGGAGCATGGAGCCCCATGTGAGGCTTGCTCTCATGTTCCAAAGATCATGACCTGAGCTGAAATCAAGAGTCAGATGTCCAACGGACTGAGCCACCAGGGTATCACTGGGAGTTCAAATTCTTAACTGGGGTAGCCATCACATTGTTGTCCACTTTACCCATTAATTTGTACATTTGTGTGTTTTTGCTTTTGGGGGGCACTTTTCTGTGCATGCTATATTTCACAATAAAAAAGGTTAAGATGTTAATACAAAGGAAACAAAAATTGGAAGATAGAACAAGGGTTGGGTCATATATTCTCATTTTACAGAGTGAGGATGTAAGAGATTCTGTCTAAAATTGATAGAATATTCAAGTAAACATTTAAGTATGTTATTTAAAGTAAACAACAGAAAACCCTACAAACATCAAAAATAGGGGAATGGAGAATAGGATCATGTTACTGTGTTAAATCCTCATGTTTTATAGTGGCAGGTCAAAGTTGAAATATGCTGACTTTACAGATTAGGACTCAGTGAGGTAGGAATTCTTTTCTATTAAACACTATAAACAGTATTGTACCATTTGGATATGCCATATATACCGATTAACTGGATTAAAAAATAAATTACAACAAGCTACTTTTTAGTATTGCTGAACAAGTTTAAGGAAAAGAAAAGGCAGTATAATATAATGGTTAAGAATATGAACTATGGAGAACTATGTTTGAGATTAAATTTTTGTTCTGGCACTTCCTAACTGTATGCAATGATCTTGGACAAGCCATTTTATTCACTCTGTCTCAGTCTTATCATCTGAAAATGGAAGAAATAATCATCTCTATTTTATGTAGCTGCTTTGAGAATTAAATGAGTTAACATATGCAAAGCACTTAGAATAGTGTGTAGTATTTATGTGTGTGTGTATTATTAATTATTAGCTACCATTGAGTACTTAACTTTGATAAATAAAGCTGGAGGAAAATAAAGATGAAGACTGAAAATTATCCAATGGATTTATTAATAAGTAGGTCATTTGTACATTTATAGGAAAATTTTATGATGTCTAGGATTTACTTTAAAATACTCCAGGAGGGCAGCCCCGATGGCTCAGTGGTTTAGTGCCGCCTGCAGCCCAGGGCCTGATCCTGGAGACCCGGGATCGAGTCCCAAGTTGGGCTTCCTGCATGGAGCCTGCTTCTCCCTCTGCCTGTGTGTGTGCGTGTGTGTGTGTGTCTATGAATGAATTAAAAAAATAAAATAGTTCAGGAAGAAACAGTAACGTCTGTGTGTGTGTGTGTGTGTGTGTGTGTGTGTTTGGAAGTTGTAGTAGGCAGAAAGTAACAGTTCTGTAGAGATATTCTAAGCTTTTGAACTGGTGAATGTGTTACCCTAAAAGGCAAAAGGGATTTTTGAGGCTGTGATTATGTTAAGGATCTGGAGATAGGGAGATTATCCTGGATTACAGGATACAGATGGCTCCAATCTAACAGTATGAGTCCTTCACAGTGGAAGAGGGAAGAAGCATAAGAGAGAGGCAAGAGTGCTTTGACTATAGAGGAGGTCAGAGAGATGTGATGTGAGGATTTAACTCACCATTGCTGGCCTTGAAGATGCAGGAAGGGACTCAGGCCTAGGTATGTGGGTAGCCTCTAGAAGCTAGATCAAGAAAATGGATTCCCCGCCTAGAAGTTACATAAAGGGGGATGCCTGGGTGGCGCAGCGGTTTGGCGCCTGCCTTTGGCCCAGGGTGCGATCCTGGAGACCTGGGATCGAATCCCACGTCGGGCTCCTGGTGCATGGAGCCTGCTTCTCCCTCTGCCTGTGTCTCTGCCTCTCTCTCTCTCTGTGACTATCATAAATAAATAAAAATTAAAAAAAAAATTTTAGAAGTTACATAAAGGAATGCAGCCCTACCAATACCTTGATTTTGGCCCAATGAGACCCATGTTGGACTTCTACAGAATCGTAAAATAATAAATTTGTGTTGTTTAAAGTCACTAAGTTTGTAGGAAGTTGTTATGGCAGCAATAGAAAACTAATACAGGAGTGTACATAAATGAAACAACAATGGCAAAATGTGGTTAGTTGTTAAAGTTGGATGATAGGTAAATGAGAGTTCATTACAATATTCTCCATACTTCCATTTATGTTTGAAAACTAAAGTGGAAAATAAAACAGATCTTCTCTTCTTTTTTTTTTTTTTTTAATTTTTATTTATTTATGATAGTCACACAGAGAGAGAGAGAGAGAGAGAGAGAGAGAGAGGCAGAGACACAGGCAGAGGGAGAAGCAGGCTCCATGCACCGGGAGCCTGACGTGGGATTCGATCCCGGATCTCCAGGATCGCGCCCTGGGCCAAAGGCAGGCGCCAAACCGCTGCGCCACCCAGGGATCCCCAGATCTTCTCTTCAATGATGAACTATAGAAATTGATGCATTAAATATCAAACACAAGTTACTGTTTTTCAATGAATAATGTTACTATTCACTGAATTAGACTATGGTCTTCACTAATCTACATATCCTTTATCTATAGGCCAGTTTTGATGGGAAGCCAGGTTTGGCCATCACAGAATCAAGAGCAATGGAGAGCAAGGGAATTAGTAGGTGTCTTTATATTTGTGTCCTTTATCTATCACGGACAGATACATCTATCGCCACTTTGAGAAATGTTCAAGTTCAGGAGCCATGGCCCTCTCATTTCAAGAAAACATTAGCAACATATTAATTCAGTTGAGCTTTGAACAATGTGACTGACCCCTACACAGTCAAAAATCCACGTATAACCTTTGACTCCCCCAAAACTTTACTAGTAACCTACTGTTGACCAGAAGCTTTACGAATAACATAAATAGTTGATTAACACATATTTTTATGTTGTCTTGTATACTGTATTCTTATAATAAAGTAAATTAGAGAAAAGAAAATGTTACTTTGAAAGCTATAAGGAAAAGAGAGTACATTAACAGTACTATATGTATATTTATGGAAAAAAAAACCCATGTATAAGTGGATCTGTGTAGTTCAAGCCCATATTGTTCAAGGGTCAATTGTATATATTATATCACACTGGCCAATTAATGTACACATTTTTAAAGACACTGTCCCCTCTCTATCACTACATACCTGTAGTAACAATACATAACATTTCAACACTTTTATTATCATGGACTAGGTAGTATATCAAGCATCTTATGTATATTAACAAATCTAATTTTCACAACTTTATGAGGTAGGTACCATTATTATCCCTATTTTATAGATGAGAGAACTGAGCACATACACAGGGAAATTATTCAAAAATAAACAATCTATTATGATCCTCTGAGCATTCACAGGCAATTTCTTGAGTCATTACCATGAATAATCATATTCCTCATACTTTTTTTTAAAGATTTCATTTATTTATTCACGAGAGGCACAGAGAGAAAGGCAAAGACATAGGCAGAGGGAGAAGCAGGCATCCTGCAGGAAGCCTGATGTGGATTTGGTGCTAGGACCCTGGGATCACCACCTGAGCCAAAGGCAGCTGCTCAACCACTAAGCCACCTAGGTTACCCATACCTTTCTTTTTCTTTGAGAGAGGGAGAGAGCATGTGGGTGTGCACATGCATGCACAAGCAGGGGAGGGGCAGAGGAACAGAGAGACACACAGAATCTTAAGCAGATTGTACACTCAGTGCAGAGATGGACATGGGGCTTGATCTCACAGTCCTGAGATCATGACCAGAGCTGAAATCAAGAATTGGACCAACTGAGCCACTCAATTGCCCCCACATTTTTTTTTCTCAACTCCCTCTTTCTTCCCATGGGTAATTACTATCCTTACTTTTAACACTATAATTTTTATCTTTTTGAACTTTACGCAAACTTAGTTTCATATAAATCACAGTGAATTGGTTTATGTCCACCATTTTTTTTAGCCAAACAATTTAACATTACGTCTATGCTAGTCATCAAATTGTTACTTGTATCTGTAGTTTCTTCATTTTTTAAAACCATATGGTATTTCATTGAATAACTATACCACTATATTCTACTGTTGATGGTCATTTAGATTATTTCCAGTTAAGAGTTATTATAAAGAATGCTGCTATGGGGGATCGCTGGGTGGCGCAGTGGTTTGGTGCTTGCCTTTGGCCCAGGGCGCAATCCTGGAGACCCGGGATCGAATCCCACATCAGGCTCCCGGTGCATGGAGCCTGCTTCTCCCTCTGCCTATGTCTCTGCCTCTCTCTCTCTCTCTCTGTGACTATCATAAATAAATAAAAATTTAAAAAAAATTAAAAAAAAAAAAGAATGCTGCTATGAACACCTTGCTTGTGTTTTTTGGTGCATGTGTGCACACATTATTGTTGGGTATATACATATAACAAGAGTAAAATGGCTGGGTAGAAATGTCTTCATGTTCAACTATAGGAAATACTACCAAACAGTTTTCCAAAATGGCTGTACTGGTTTATATTACAGATGTGTAAGAGTTCCCATTAACCCCCATGCTCATCAACAATTTTGGTAGTGTCAGACTTTTTTTTAAGCCATTCTGGTGAGGTACAGTGTTTTTTCACTGTGATTTTAATTTGCATTTCCCTGATTTTTAATGAGGTGGAACATGACTTCCCTAAATTCATTCCTCACATTTTTAGTCTCTCAGATTTTACATGTAGGGTATACCACTTGCTGTTAATTCTCCAATTTTTCTCCTGCTTCATTACATGCTAAGAAAATGGGGCAAAGATCCTATATCCACTTGCCTATCTCAAACTCTACTTTAGTTATTCTAGGTAGAAACTTAGAACTTGATTTCTTTCTTTATTTTCCAGATCTATCAGATCAGCAAGTTCTGTTAATTTCCAAGATGGATTTTTAAAAAAAGATTTTGTTTATTTATTCATAGAGACACAGAGAGAGAGAGAGAGAGAGGCAGAGATACAGGCAGAGGGAGAAGCAGGCCCATGCGGGAGCCTGATGCAGGACTCGATCCCGGGACTCCAAGATCACGCCCTGGGCTGCAGGTGGCGCTAAACCGTGAGCTATCCAGGCTGCCCTCCAAGATGAATCTTTTTTTTTTTTTTTTTTTAAAGAATTATTTATTCATTCACGAGAGACACAGAGACAGAGAGAGGCAGAGGGAGAAGCAGGCTCCATGCTGGGAGCCCAACGTGGGACTCGATCCCGGGACTCCAGGATCATGCTCTGGCCCAAAGGCAGGCGCCAAACCGCTGAGCCACCCAGGGATCCCCCCAAGATGAATCTTAAATCACTGTATTGTCATACTGTAGGGCCACTACTTGAGGGCAGAAAACCACCATCTCAATCCTAGACAACCATAACAGCTTCTTGGTTTTTCACATTTTGCATTTGGCATTGACTATCCCCCTTTATTCTCCGTATTGCAGCAACAGGAGAATTAATCATTAAAACTTTTCAGTGGCTTCCTATTGCTCTGAAAATAAAATTCAAATTCTGCCATAAAGGACGCCTGGGTGGCTCAGTGGTTGAGCCTCTGCCTTTGGCTCAGGGTGTGATCCTGGATCCCAGGATCGAGTCCCACCTGGGGCTCCTCGCATCTCTCTCTGCCTTTGTCTCTGCCTCTCTCATGAATAAATAAATAAAACCTTTAAAAACAACAACAACAACAAAAACAAATTCTGCCATAATCTAGAAGCCCCTGCAGGTCTGTTTTAGGCTATCTCTCAGCCTCATTTTCAGCCATGCTTTGTTTATGTGCTACTATAAACCACCTCATTCCGGGCCTTGGTAACCCCCCCACCCCCAGCTTCATCTTTGAATCCTTAACGTGAAGCTCCATTTGATGAAGAAGAAGGCAAGGGGAGGACAAAAGCACAGGATGACACCCCATAACACCTGCCCCCACTCCCAGGTGGGATAAGTGTGACAGTCCTCAGGCACTCCTGACTGCCCTAAAGCTAAGGGAAGGAAAAAAACCAAGTGGTTAATTTGCAGAGATTACAATCCAGCAAGACTTGAGTCTCTCTGTTTACAAAATGTCTTAGTGATTTACAAGAAAAAAGCATTCTAATCAATAATCTAACTTCCAGAAGGAAGTTCCCGACTGTCTTAATGTTAAGCTTAACTAGAGGGAAAAACCATCTTAGTTTGACAATGGCAAGACCTCCAGTATCATGTAGGTCCCCTTTAGCATACCAAAATTATTTTGAAAACCTTTTTTCCTTATCCCCAACTCCCAAATATATAATCAGTCACCCCTCACAACCTTGGTTCAGTAGCACCTCTTTCTGCCACCCATGGGTCTCGTCCCCGTGCTTTAATAAAATCATCTTGTGCACTAAAGATGTCTTAATTCTTTCTTGGCTGTTGGCTCTGGACCTCACCCTACTGAACTTCACTTATATTCACAAACTATATGACATTCATCTTGATAGAATACTTGCCCCATAACTTGTTCCTTCTCATCCTTTAATTCTCTCTCTTTTTAAAAAAGATTTCATTTATTTATTTATGAGAGACACACAGAGAGGCACAGGGAGAAGCAGACTCCATGCAGGGAGCCTAGTGCAGGACTTGATCCCAGGACCCCGGGATCACGGCCTGAACCAAAGGCGTTGACGCTCAACCACTGACCCACTCAGGAGTCCCTCATCCTTTAATTCTCACTATATTTATTTTTTAAAATATTTTATTTATTTATTCATGAGAGACACACAGAGAGAGGCAGAGACACAGGCAGAGGGAGAAGCAGGCTCCACGCAGGGAACCAGACGCAGGACTCGATTCCGGGTCTCCAGGATCATACCCCAGGCCGAAGGTGGCGCTAAACCGCTGGGCCACTGGGGCTGCCCTAATTCTCACTTTAAATTTTACCTCCTTAATCTGTTTTCTTCATAACAGTCATCAACAACCTGTAGTTACTGAGTTTGCTTTTTGTTAGTCTCTAATAAAATTAAAAAAAAAAAATAATAACAATGATTGCTTGTAGTTACTGGGCCTTGCTATTTGCCAGGCACCACTCAATGAGTTTTAAACTAACACTTTTAATTCTTACAACAACCATACAAAGTAGGTACAATCATTATTCGTGTTTCACCAATGGGGAAACTAAATCACAGAGAAGTTAAGGAATTTGACCTGTTTTAGTGTTAAGAAGCAGCAGAGCTGTCATCGGAACCCGGATAATCTAGTTTCAGTTTAATCATTGTGCTACTGTCATTTTCTAAACTGTAGTTTATAATCTGTACCTGCGCCGTGAAGTTAATTAATTTAGTGCTTTTTAAAAAAAGTGAAGTGGAACGGAATAGATCACATAAGAATGTATTCATTTAGTAAGGATAGGTAGGGGTTTGTGAAACTTCTGGTTCAATTGTACTTATCAACTTATGAGGTATGAAAACCACGGCATAATGCCTTCTGTTTAAGTTCCTGAATTAACCAGTGTATCCCCAGGGTCTAGCCTAGTTACTGAATTACAGTAAGCTTCCGGTGAATATTTATTCGATTGATTAAAATAAGCCATGGTAAGTATTACAAAGCTGTTAAGAACTTTTTCTTAATTTCTCTACAAAGGTTATTTTTTTTCTGATGTCAACCAGTTAAGTTCATCTGAACGTGAACTTAAAGATTTCCTCTTTGGGGCAGCCCAGTGGCTCAGCGGCTTAGCGCCTGCCTTTGGCCCAGGGCGCGATCCTGGAGACCTGGGATGGAGTCCCATGTCGGGCTCCCTGCATAGAGCCTGCTTTTCCCTCTGTCTGTGTCTCTGCCTCTCTTTCTCTCTCTCTCATGAATAAATAAATAAAATCTTAAAAGAAAAAAATCTCTTTGTTGTGCTAGTGTTACAGGATTTCTTCTCCATTGGTGTCAGAGGTAGACCAGAGGCAGAGTGGTGGACAGCCAAGTAAGATTTACTGAGCGATAGTAAAGCTTATTGAATTATAGAGCACAAAGCTCCCAAAGAGGGAGGGCACCCTAGAGAGTTGCCATCAGAGTTTCTAAGTCTAGGGGTTTTAACGGGCATGTTTGATTTGATTAACCCTCCCTCCACCTATCATCCAATCGGATTTTTGTATAGAAAAGGGTGGAGGGATCCTTCCAGGATGGATGTAAAATCTTTTTAAGGGTGGTTTCCTCTTAGGGTGGGGCCCCCTTGCCCTGCCTTTTTTCCAACTATCCTTCACCACTGGTATTTATTTATTTATTTATTAAAATATTTTATTCATTTATTCATGAGAGATGCAGAGAGAGAGAGGCAGAGACACAGGCAGAGGGAGAAGCAGGCTCCCTGCAGGGAGCCCGATGCAGGACTTGATCCCAGGACCTCAGGATCATGACCTGAGCCAAAGGCAGGCGCTCAACCACTGAGCCACCCAGGCACCCACTGGTATTTATAAGGCTATACTAATATTAAATATAACTGGACAGGAATAATTCAGACAGCTTACCAACGTTATTGTTTGAAAGTCATGTTCTTTGAAAACTGGAAAAGAAAAAGTTATGCTTCCTTGAGCTTACAGTTTTTTTTAGAGTATAAAAAAATTAAATATTATTTCCTATTACTTGTCATTAGTTATTGTAAAAGAAAGAATACTAAATAGTGTGACAGGAAAGACAGTTTAGAATATCAACCTTAGCTATTATTGGCTGACACTTAAAGTTCTTAGAGTTTCTATTTCTGTTACACTGGTCTATTAAAACCTACCTAAAAGTAAAGAGAGTAACTCATTTAGGAACAGCAATTTGGTTGCAAGGTAGCCTAGATTTGTTTTGAACTATGTCTGCATAGCAAGCACAGTGTTTTTACTTATTTGTAGTTAAGTAAAAATAGAGCAAAAATCTCTAAAGACTCTTATTCTCACAGTATCTAAGATTGATAATTTATTTACTGAAAAGAAGATGCAAAGCCTTTCAAATACACAGTAGCATTGACCCTGCCTTGAAGGTTAAAGATAATTGGAAGTATGCAGTACTTATCTGAGCATTCAGCTCATAATGAAAGCAATTATTCTGATAAACAGGGCCCAAGGCTCTGTAACTTGGAGGTAAGGATGGCTCAGTACATCTTTTTAAAAAAATCAATCTTTTGGGAGTACCTGGGTGGCTCAGTCATTTAAATGGCTGCCTTTGGCTCCAGTCATGATCTCAAAGTCCTGGGATGAGCCCCCTGCCCACTGGCCTCCCTGACTTGTATCTGGCTCCCTGCAGCTTCTTCCTTTCCCTCTGCTCCTTCCCCCAACACCTCCCCCCTTGCTTGTTTTCTCAAATAAATGAATAAAATCTTAAAAAAAAAAAAAATCTTTTAAAAAGAGGCTATTTTATAAGACGTTAAAATAAATCTCTGGGTTCAGTTTTATTTTCTCCTTGGACTGAAGGACTTTGAAATAATTTATATCTAATGCATTCTTTGAAACTTCTCTAGCATACAGTACAGCTATTTGTACATTGGGTTTTTACCAACTTGAACCTAAATTGTACTGGTAATAATAACAAAGATCTTGATGTTCTCATGGGACTTTAATTTCCTAGGACACCAGGCAGAGGGGGAGAAAGACTAGGTTCAATCATCTCACAATATATAAGCATACTCTAAACAGGAAAAACAAGATTCATCTTTTAAAAGGTTCATTTGAACAATAGGATCATCAAGTTTGTATAAGGATAATTTAAGTGTTTCATAATTTCTAGGGTTCAGAGAACCAGTTTCTCTTCTTTGAAAAGATAACCCTATATGTACCAGTTTTCCATTAATAAATAAATAAATAAATAAATAAATAAATAAATAAATAGGAGACCCCTGGGTAACTCAGTGGTTTAGCACCTGCCTTTGGCCCAGGGCTTAATCCTGGAGTCCCGAGATAGATTTCCACAACGGGCTCCCTGCATAGAGCCTGCTCCTTCTTCTCCCTCTGCCTGTGTCTCTGCCTCTCTCTCTCTCTCTGTGGATCTCATGAATAAAAAAATAAAATCTTAAAAAAAAAAAAAAAAAAAACTAACCAGGCTTCTCAGTAGCTCAGTAAAATTAAGGTCATTTATTCTGGTTAAGTCTGTGATTTTAAAAGCAATAAAAATAGGTAGTTTCACTGGGCCAAGGTTTTTGATAAGCATTTTATAGGTAGTATTTCATGTGACCTCTACAGTTTTATCAAATAAATCTAAGTGAAGGCAGAGAGGCCAATTAAGAGGGTGTGACAGTAGGATGGTGGTAGCAGGGAAAGCAGGACTTGACCCTCAGGAGGTACTGGTCTTGGTGAGTGCCTAGAACACTGCCTGGCAGATGCTTGAGAAACATTTGAAAAGGAATGAATTATGGAGAGTGAGGGCAAGGGGAAATGAAATGATGACTCCTGGGTTACACAGACTGGAATGTGGTGCCATTCACTAAGATAGGGAAAGACTAAGAGAACTTGGTTAGGGCAGCCCGGGTGGCTCAGTGGTTTGGTGCTACCTTCGGCCCGGGGCCTGACCCTGGAGACCCAGGATCCAGTCCCACGTTGGGCTCCCTGCATGGAACCTGCTTCTCCCTCTGCCTGTGTCTCTGCCTCCCTCTCTGTGTCTCTCATGAATAAATAAATAAAATCTTAAAAAAAAAAAAAAAAAAAGAAAAGAAAACTTGGTTAAAGGATGTACCTCTCTTACATTCATACTAACTGGTTCTCCTACCCTCATTGCCTTGATGGTAGTGTTTTGAACCAAATAACTTGTTCCTCCAGGCTAGACAGACACTCTACTCAAGAGCAAATAATTCATAGGAAGATGGAAAATGATTTGGCTACAAAAATAAATTGAGCCAGTCTTTCTTGATTTTGAACTAAGAAACAGAGGAAGAATCTGACAATTAGCAGCAGAGGCCAAATGATTTAACATAATGGAATTTCAGCAATGGCAAATTAGATTGGTCAAGGTCCCATCAAAAATTGGATAGGGGCACCTGGCTGGCTGTTGGTGGAGTGGAGTGTGCAACTCTTGATCTTGAGGTTGTAGGTTTGAGTCTCACATTGGGTGTATAGATTACTTAAAAATAAAATCTTAAAATCAGAGGAAAAGCTTCAACTGCATAATCCGAATAGAGTTATTGAAAGGGTGACTTACAGAGGTGCAGCCCAAGAGTCAGGGAAACCAACAGGCCATAATATAGTATCCTAAGGACTAGCAGTTATTACTAGGCCTGAAGGGACAAAGGTAAGAATTGGAGAGGTTAATTGAATATCTGCAGTTAATCTTGGGTGAATATGAAATTCACAAGCTTGGGGAACATAGACTATGACCTCATTACCTTCTGGCCTCCTATCTCTTGTAGATTACTTCCTACTGCCTGAACCCATTGAAATATCAAGGACTGTGAGAGGATCCTTTGGTGTAATCTGGACAGGTCAGCCCTGCCTGGCACAAGAGCAGGAAAAGGGTGGAAAGGCAAACAGAAGATAAAGGTGACCTTGTTTCCAAGAGGCAGTTATGTGGAAATAGTTATTAATATGTGTTTAAAAGAGGGGCAACAGGGGATCTGATTGGCTCAGTGGTTGTGATCCTGGGGCCCTGGGATCGAGTTCCATATCTGGCTCCCAACGGGGAGCCTGCTTCTCCCTCTGTGTCTCTGCCTCTCTCCCACTATGTCTCTCATGAATAAATAAATAAATAAAATCTTTGGGACATGTGGGTGGCTCAGTGGTTGAGCATCTGCGCTTGACTCAGGGCGTGATCCCGGAGTCCCAGCCTGGGATCGAGTTCCACATCTGGATCAATACAGGAAGCCTGCTCCTCGCTCTGCCTGTCTCTGCCTCTCTCTCTCTCTCTCTGTCTCTCATGAATAAATAAATAAATATTAAAAAATAAATAAAATCTTAAAAAAGGGGGGCAACAAATTCCCAATTCCCTTACTGACATTAGTGGCACTGCACTATGGTGATGATCACCATATGCTAACTGTTGAATTTAAAAAAAAAAATTTATTTGAGAAAGAGAGAAAAAGAGGGAGAAGTAGACTGCCCACTGAGCAGAGAGTCTGATGCAGGGCTCACTCCCAGGTTCATGACCTGAGCGGAAGGCAGATGCTTAACCACCTGAGCCACCCAGGCATCCCAAACTACTGAATTCTTTAGAGACCTTCTGAGTACACGTTTGCCCTCCAGTTCTTCTTTTCCTATAAGCACAACCTATTTCCAAGAAACTCCTGTATTTCTTCAATAAAGCATCTTTACAGTTCTTCACTTCAAAACAAAACAAAACAGCAACAAACGAAACGACCGACCATGGTTAGGTAGCCCATATGAATCTAACTTTGGAAAACCATTCCATCCATAACCTTTCCTTCAAGAGAATCAGTCTTTAATTCATCCGTATTTAAATAGATGGTAAAATAGAAGGCGTTCTCTGAGTCACAACCAGGGCAAATTTGTTGCTGAGCTTTTGTAAATGGAACAAGCATTACCTGGCAGGACTCCAAAAGGCTGATTTTAACCTGAAGGGCAGCGAGTTTATAGTTAACAAAACAAAGCTTTACCAATAACGGAGCTAGTAAAGATGATGCCTCCTTGGGAGTAAAGGTAAGGACAGGGCTTCTTTAACTGGTCCTGAGTTCTGAAGGTTGCTTAGGGTCAGATAAATTGGAAATCAGTGATACGGAAAAACAAGAAAGGCCTTATTATAATTGTTGTAATGTATGAATCGGTTGCTAACCTTAGGGAAATTAAAAATATATATATATCCCTAGGGACCTAGGGATCCCTGGGTGGCTCAGTGGTTTGGCGTCTGCTTTCCACTCAGGGCATGATCCTGGAGTCTTGGGATCAAGTCCCGTGCTGGGCTCCCTGCATGGAACCTGCTTCTCCCTCTGCCTGTGTCTCTGCTTCTCTCTCTCTGTATCTCTCACGAATAAATAAAATCTTTAAAAAAAAAAAAAAAAAAAAAGGAAATACTTATCCCCAAGTGGGAACACGGTAAAAAAAAAAAAAAAATGCCTAGTACAACTTTTGAGTAAATGAAAACCATCTCGAGTTTGAAGAGAGAGAGAGAGACCCCTGGGACAAGAGTCCTGTACAAGCTTACTGCCTCTTTAGGCAGCTCTAGAGGAAGCCAGAAGGGACCCCTGGCCAGGTGCATACAAATGCGGATACAGATTTTTTTGTGTGTGTGTGGCGGGGGTGGGGTGGGGGGGGTGTCCCTTTGGTGAAAAAATTTTCACTGGGTCAAACCTCTTTTCTGAGACCTTGCACAGCGACATCAACATTTACTAACTCACAAATCCGTGCCCATGAAACCAATGTTCACTCACTCAATTTCAGGTAGAAAGCTCTTAGTGGAGTTAATCAGAACATAGTTGTACCTTTTATTTATTTAAAAAAATTTTTTAAAGGTTTTATTTATTTATTCAGGAGAGACACCGAGGCACAGGCTGAGGGAGAAGCAGGAAGCCCGACGCAGGCCTCGACCCGGGGTCTCCAGGGTCACGCCCTGGGCCAGAGGCGGCGCTAAACCGCTGGGCCACCGGGAGCTGCCCAGGTTCTGTTAAACCTATATCCATTCCAGGAAAAAGAAAAAAAAAAATTAGGAAACATGGTTAATTTGTAAACAAGTGTTACCTCTACAAATTAAGGGGACGGGTCACAACAACAGCAACACAAAGTCGGCGAAACATCAACCCGCTGTGTTGCTCAGGAAGACCTTAAAAAAACATCTGGGTTCGAGGGTGGAAATGAGGGCGGGAAGTGCACTAAGCCGATCGCCCGGGCAAAGGTCTCACAAACAGTTACCTGCAGATTACACAATTTCCATCCTGGACGTGGCTCGGGATCACCGGTGATCGCGGTGCCCCCCCCCACCCCAGTCTCGGGGTGGGGGGACTTTTTCACCGGGCGACAGAAGGACGGAACCGCGCGGTCAGGGGCCCGGCCCGGGTCGCGGGCAGAGGCCGCCGCGACCCGGGGTCGACCTGCCCCGCGCCGCCCGGGCCACGTGCGTAGGCCGCCCCGGCCCCCGCGCCGCGAGTCACAGAGGCCCGGTGCGCGCCCCGCCCCTGCTCCCGCAGTCCCGGCGGCGGGGGCCCGAGCGGCCGACTCGTCCAGCTCGCCCTCCCTCCCCCTGGGCGGGCCGCGCCCTCAGGCCGGGCGGCACCCGGGCGGGCTCGTCCGTCAGGCAGCGCGGGCGGCGGCCTGGCGACGGCGGGAGCCGGGGAGCGGCCACGTCACGCCGCCCGGGAGGCCCCGCCCCCGCCCCGCCCACCACGGGCTCGCCCCGCCCACCGGGCCCGCCCCTTCCACGCCCCCCGCCTCCGCCCCCGGGAGCAGTTACCGGCCGTGCGGGCACGCGCCCGCTGCGCTCCGCTAGAGGTCTCCCGGCCCCTGCTCGCTCCCTCGCCTCCCTCGCCTCCCTCGCCTCCCTCGCCTCCCTCGCCTCGCCTGCGCCGCCGCCTGCGCCAGGTGAGGGCTCGCGGCTCCCGGCTGCGGCGCCCGGCGCTTGCTGGCTGGCTCGGAGCGTGAGCCTGCGAGGCGGGCTGGGGCGGCGGGCGGTTAGCGCTCCGTTCCACGCGGGGAGGGGCGGCACGCCGGGCGCTGCACGGCGGTGGCGGCGGCGGCGGCGGCGGCCGGGCTTCTGGGTTTTGTGCCCCAGGCCGGAGCCGGTCGGTTCCCCGGCGGAGACACGGGCAGTCGGGCTCCCTGGCCGCGGGCCCCCCCTGGCCGGGGCGGCTGGGGCCAGGGGACCATGTCGGCGGTGCCCGCCGCTCAGCCCCGGGAGGAGCCCCCCGCGGTGGCGGCCGAGAAGGAGTCGCTGCTGGTAACGGCGCCCGGACGCGAGGGCAAGGAGGCCGCGACAGCCATCAGCGCGGGGGCGCGGGGAGAGCCGTCGCCGGCGCTGGTGCTGGGGCGCAGCGTGCCGCAGGCGGCCGTGCCCGTGCGACCCCTGGCTTTGCACCTGGCGCGCAAGGCGCGCGGCGCCGGGGGCCCCTCGGGCGGGGGAGCCCCGCCAGCCCTGCCGAGGGCCCCGCGGGCGGAGGACGCCCTGGAGGAGGAGGCGGCGGCCGGCCGGGAGGAAAAGCCGCAGCCGCCGCCGCCGCCGCCGCCCAAAGAGAACCCCTGGACCAAAAAGCCTCCCCAGCACCTGTCCCCTGCCGGGACGGGGCCGCCGCCGTCCCCCCTGGAAACCCTGGAGGCAGGTCTGTGGTTTTGGGCGGCGGGCGCTGGGAGGGCGTGTGCAGGGGGATTGCTCGCGGCGGCGGAGGCGGCCGGGGCTGGGGGAGGGGCGGGCCGCCTCTGCCTGTCACTCGGAGGTGTTCTGTTCCAAGGTGTCATTCACGCCGCCTATTTACATAAATGGACATCTGGGAAGGGAGCGGCAGGAAGAGGTGGGACCTCGGGTTCTCCTTGACGGGTGGGGGCACTGCGGGAGGTTCGCAGCCGCGCGGCGGGGCTGGCGCGGCCTCCCTCGGGGTCTGCTCCCCCCGCCTCCCCCCTGCCCCCCCGACGGGATAGTGACCCGGGAGAGCCGACTTCAGGTAGATGGTGCAGTTGGTCCTATGGGAAAGTTTTCGTGGACTTGCAGGGGAAAAAAAAGGGGGTGGGGTGGGGTGGGGTGGGGTGGGGGTGGGCGAAGCGAGTCGGAGCAAGGGGATTGAGAAGTGGAAGTGAGGTTGTGATTTTTGGTGGTGGTGCTGAAATCACTGGCAAGCTGAGACCCTCCGTTTTTGAAACAAGAAAGCGTTCATGGAAATGCTGCTGACAATGCTCGGAATCGTGATTGTGGCGGAAAATAGATCGGACCGAGGGTCGTGGCCGCGGGGGGCGGGTCGCGCGCTGGGTGGAGGGTAGTCCCCGCCCTCCCGGGGAGGTGGCGTCGGGCCAGGGCTCGGGGTGCTGCCCTCGGTCGTAGTTTAATGGAGGAGCTAAACAACGCAAAAGGCAGTTGTCTCCTAGTTTCATTTTCTAAATTAAGTTTTAGTAAGTTCATTGAACTTTGTCTTTTTAAGATTTTATTTATTTGTTTATTCATGAGAGACACACACAGAGAGAGGCAGAGACACAGGCAGAGGGAGAAGCAGGCCCCGTGCAGGGAGCCCGATGCGGGACTCGATCCCGGGTCCCCAGGATCACGCCCCCGGCCGAAGGCAGGTGCTAAACCGCTGAGCCAGCCGGGCTGCCCGGTGTCCAATTCTTGATCTCAGCTCGGGTCTTGATCGCACAGTCGTCAGTGTGAACCGAGCATGGGGCTCCACGCTGGGCATGGAGCCTACTTAAAAATAAATAAATAAAATGTAATATGTGCACAGTTAATTAATATTAGTAACTACTAGCTAACACGCAGAACATGCTATGTATCCAGCACACTTTTTTTAAAAAAGATTTTATTTATTTATTTATTTATTTATTTATTTATTTATTTATTTATTCATGAGACACACAGAGAGAAGCAGAGACACAGGCAGAGGGAGAAGCAGGCTCCGTTTTACATTTATTCTTCACAATCATCCATATGGGATAGAAACCATTTTAAATGGGACTCAAAGCCAGGCAGTCTGGTTCCAGGCTGTGTGCTTACCTACTCTGCGGTACTCACTTTCACTCACCGGGTGTCATGCCCCTGGGCCAAAAGCAGACGCTTAACCGCTGAGCCACCCAGGCATCCCTTTAACTTTTTTTTCCTAATATTTATTTATTGATGAGGGACACAGAAAGAGGCAGAGACACAGGCAGAGGGAGAATTAGGCTCCATGCAGGGAACCCGATGTGGAACCCGATGTGGGACTCGATCCCGGGCGTCCAGGACCACGCCGTGGGCTGAAGGCAGGCACTTAACCGCTGCCCCACCCAGGCGTCCCTTGAACTTTTTATATAGAAATTGTAGCTATTGGGGATCCCTGGGTGGCGCAGCGGTTTGGCGCCTGCCTTTGGCCCAGGGCGCGATCCTGGAGACCCGGGATCGAATCCCACGTCGGGCTCCCGGTGCATGGAGCCTGGTTCTCCTTCCGCCTGTGTCTCTGCCTCTCTCTCTCTCTCTCTCTCTCTCTCTCTCTCTCTCTCTTTCTCTCTCTCTCTCTCTGTGCGACTATCATAAAAAAAAATGTAGCTATTGCAAATCTTCACTTTTTTTTCTTAAAGGTTAATAAAATGGGGAAAATGTGAGCATGTGTACAGGTTTATGAGGATCAAGTGAATTAAAGGATGTGGTATAACTGTAGAGGTATTGCTATATACATTATTTGCAGGTATATTAACATTTCTTAAGAGGAACTCCAATAGAGTGAGAAGTGTTGATTTCTTTAGCTTTGACATGATAATACTTACTCATCATTCATGATAAATTTTGGCACTTGCAGAAAAAACTGCCTAGAAATTTGCTCTCAATATAACGGCCATTCTCTTCTAGCTATAAAGATCTGTTTAAAAAAAAAAAAATCTGTTTACTACTATCACTAACTCAAGAAAACGAAAATCATAAAGCATTATCTCCATTAATTTAGCAAAGAGAAAGCCCTAATGAATGTTAATAGGCTGTCCAAACTCCCTACTTTTAGACTTATGCACAATTATAATTTATATTTAGTGAACTACCCAAAAAATGAACTGTCTTTTGAATGTAGTTAATTTGACAGGTTTTAAAACTTTCAAGGTAAGACTCGGGAATTCTAATTGGAAATGTCCTTTTAAAAAGTATTTAACAGTTCAAGTAACCTCAGGTGCCTTCATTGGGGATCTTAGTCTTTGATGGAGGTTAAGAACAAGGTGATATTTCAGTTATGTGTGGCTCATGGGAGTTTCAGTTTTGTTGATGTTTCATTGTAGGTAGTTTCTTTTTCTTTCTTCCTTTCTTTCAAGATTTTATTTTATTTTTATTCATGAGAGACACACAGAGAGAGAGGCAGAAACATAGGCAGAGGGAGAAGCAGGTTCCTGGCAAGGAGCCCGATGTGGGACTCAATCCTGGACCCTGGGATCACCCCCTAAACGGAAGGCAGACGCTCAACCATGAGCCACCCATGCGTCCCTAGGCAGTTCTTTCTATTCTTGGAATCCATTCTGTGCTTTACAGGCATACCATTTTTCACTACTTGGAGTAGAGTAGTAACTTTATAAACTCTCCCCAATGCCGACTGTTCTACCACAACTTCTATTTGTAGTTGAGTAATTTAGAGATTATGGTCTAGAAATGCACTGTTTTGAGAGACTTGGGTTCTAGTGCAGATATTGTTACCAACTACCTAGTTGACTTCTGGCAATTTGTCTGAGCCCTGTAAATGAATGAAATGGGTGTATTCACTTCTTCTAGTTAATTACATAGTGTCATCCTTAACCCCCGTGCCTTGGCTTCCTATTCTCCTAAGCAAATTTGCAACAATGAAATAGCAGAGGACCTTTAAGGTTCAGAGTAGGTACAAAATAGCAATAATCTGTTAGTAAAGGGCGTATGTAATTTATCCGACAATCCAGGATATTGTAGAGGCAAAGAGAAGGATATTATGTTGGAATAATAGACTTAAACCATGCTTGTCCTGGCCAAACCTGGATTTACTGTCACTCTCTTAAAGATATATAGGGATTCCATTCACATAATTTTATTACAAACAAAATAAAAGTTTATTATCAGAGATAGAAACATAGGGCATGAAGGGGATTATTTCAGGACAGATAATCATGAATTTTCCCTGTTAGAAACTACAGTTCTGATTGAACTGCAAGTGAATTGTTTTTGCTTCTTCAGCCCCTGTGAGACACCTTATTCCACTTGTAGGATCGTTTTGGCTTATGTATAGCTCTTCCTCTTAAACTAGATAAGGCCTTCTTTTCAACCGGAGCCTGGCTTATCCGGGAGGCCTAGAACAGTGTCACAACAGTGTTGAATTCAGTCAAGAGACCAGAAAGGATTGTCCTGCTGTCTGTCCTATCCTTGTTTAAAGTAGTTCATTTGTTTTGGAGACCTGCATTAAAATCACAATATGCAATTTTATGTATTTATTTTTTAAAAAGATTTTTATTTAGTCATGAGAGACACAGAGAAGCAGAGACATAGGCAGAAGGAGAAGCAAGCTCCCTCCGATGTGGGACTTGATCCTGGATCCTGGGATCACACCCTGAGCCAAAAACAGTTGCTCGACCACTGAGCCACCCAGGTGCCCCACAATATGGGATTTATTGATTTTTTTTACCAGTAGTTATGGCTGCATTCAGCATATCAAAATTCAGCTGTCTAATATAATTTCAGCATTTTCACTTCGTGAAGACATTCTATATACTGATTTTTTCCCATGTTTTTCATCCTTGATCTTCTCTGACCTCATCAGCTCTTCTTTCTTTTCTTTTTTTTCAACTTTTTCTTAAAGTCTGCTTCCCAGAAACCACAAATAAGCTTTATTATTACCCTAAAAACATTTTAAATAAGTTATGTAAATGATACATAAATACATTCTCCTTGTAAAAACAGAACTATAGATATCTTCAAGAAAAGTGATAATCAGGGACCCCTGGGTAGCTCAGCAGTTGAGTGCCTGCCTCTGGCGCAGGGCATGATCCTGGAGTCCTGGGATCGAGTCCCACATTGGGCTCCCTGAATGGAGCCTGCTTCTCTCTCTGCCTATGTCTCTGCCTCTCTCTCTGTGTCTCTCATGAATAAATAAATAAAATCTTAAAAAAAGAAAAGAGATAAGTGGTGCTACTTGTTTACTGAATATATATTTCAGACCTTTCTATATAGTTACTTTCAAACATAGTGTATTACAAATGTGTTTAGAACTTAATATCATCCTCCATTTTTTCATTTAAAGTTGATTGAAAGTTGATTGACCCTATTGTTTTTTTCTCTTTACAATAACTAAGTTTGGGGACCCCTGACTGGCTCAGGTGGTAGACCTTGAGGTAGTGAGTTCAAGCCCCTCACTAAGCATGGAACCTACTTTAAAAATTACATACCTCTTGTGGATATGTCGGACTTTCTCTAGGATAGATGATGAAAAGTGGAATTGTTAGGTTATAGGGTATTACTTGACTTTGCTCTCTAAAGTGACTGTACAAGTTGATTCTCTCACTTTTAGAGTAATAAGTAGTAGTTTTTTTAAAAGCACTCACTGTAGCAAAATGGCATTTTACTATATTTCTCCCTTAAATATAAAATTATGTGAAATATTGGTAATTATCGGTACATTTGCTTAATTAAAACTTTGCTAAAGATTATAGCCATGAAAATTAAAGTAAGTAAAATTGTCCCTGTGTCATTGCACGTCCCCCCCCCCCCCCCCAGCTACTTAAATATCCTACACATTGGTTTAAGAGAGTACTTAAATTGGGAGGGAACCTGTAATGTGTCCCGTCTTACCCTAGTTTTCTAGCTTTTTGTTTCTTTTTGTTTATGTACCCTTCTGTGTACTCTGTTTTGGATTAAATGCCTTATGTTTTCTTGCCTGTTAAGGTTTTGCTCATCATCATTCCCTTTGTTTTAATTCTGTTTATCCTTGAAAAACAAATTCAAATGCTGACTCCTTTATGTAGTCTTCTTGGCCTCTCTAAGCTGCTCTCCCTTAATATTCCATATCTCTCACAGAAATTATCCTTAAGTGTCTTGTACTGGGATTACATATTCTCATTTTTTATCTCTTCTTCCAGTTTGTAATGTTCTTTGAGGCAAAAGCTGTCTTGTTGTTTGTATATTGTCCACAGCAATGGCTTTCAGTTAAATGGCACTCAATTTGTGGACTTTATTAATTTGATAAAAAAAAATCTGGCTTTAAAAAAATTATAACCAAATGTCATCATGCTGTAACAGACATCTTATGGTGTTAGACATAGAGTCAGTCTTTAAAGAGAAGAGATTATACTAGTGACTCTCAAATTTTAATGCGTTTAGGAATCCACTTTGGGTTTTTTTTTTTTTTTTTTTTTTTTAAGATTTTATTTATTCATGAGAGACCCAGGGAGAGAGGCAGAGAGAGGCTGAGAGGTGGAACTCGATCCTGGGCTGGGATGCCGGGCTGGGACTCCAGAATCATGGCCTAAGCCAAGGCAGATGCTCAACCGCTGAGCCACCCAGGCGTCCCTCCACTTTGGGTCTTGTTCAAATGCAGATCTGATTCTGTAGGACTTGATATTCTGTATTTTTAGTAAGTTCATAGATGATGTCAGTGATCCTGATTGACATATCACAGTTTGAATAACGAGGGATTTCGATCCTAATTGTGCACAATAAATCACTGTTAACAACTGAGGATGTTGCATCTACCTGACTAGATAATAGTGTTGCAGTTATTGTTTTCTGTGTCTAAGACCTTAAAATGGATAGTTTTCCATATCAGTTGAGGTTTACAGATTATAGCTTATAGATTCCCAGAGTTAAAGAATAACGATTTAAAGATACTGGAATATTACTCAATAAGTCGCACTAGTATCTCACTAGTGCTATTTTAAAAATAGAAATATGAAGATCACGTACTGTTCATGTATACTTAGGTATATGTTTGAAGCCATTAGCAGTTTAAATTTATTTCTTAGGTTTTACCTGTTTGGAAAACAATGTATGCATAATATATTTTAATTTTAACTTTTTAATTTTCTAGACTGGCTTGCGTTTCCAGTCTTAGGTTTTCTCTATAAATATCCAGGGCAAGTTCCTCCATTTTAGTTAAAACATGGGAAACTCTTAGTTAAAATTACCATTCTTAGGCTTGTTTTACCTGTCCTATCTTTGTAAACTATTTTTTAAAACCTGATGGGCTTCTTTCATTTTATACAGACATCTTTGTACTTTGTCTTGCTTCCCAGGTAATTTCCCAGAAATAGAATTGCATTATTAAAAGTTATATGTATTTTAAATGACAGATTATCCTGGGAAGAGTATGCTATTTTACACTTTTAACAACAGCATGAGAGAAATGTCCATTTCCTCCCTTTTTTTTTTTTTATTAAAGATTTTATTTGACAGAGTTAGAGCAAGCACAAGTAGGGGGAGGGGCAGAAGGAGAAGGCTCCCCACTGGGCTAGATTTTCCAGGACACTGGAATCAAGACCTGAGCCAAAGGAAGACACTTAACCCACTGAGCCATCCAAGTTGCCCTGAGAAATGTCCATTTCTTTGTAGACTGGCCAATACTTAGCATTCTCTTTTGTCAATATAATAGGTAAAAAGTATTTTGTTTTAGTTTGCATTTCTTTACTAGTGCAATTGAGTGCCATTTTATGTTTGGCCATTTGTATTTTTTTCTTTTAAAGATTTTATTTAGGGACGCCTGGGTGGCTCAGCAGTTAAGCATCTGCCTTTGGCCCAGGGCGTGATCCTGGAGTCCAGGGATCAGGTCCCACATTGGGCTCCATGTGTGGAGCCTGCTTCTCCCTCTGCCAATGTCTCTGACTCTCTCTCTCTGTCTCTCATGAATAAATAAAATACTTTAAAAAATATTTATTCATGAGAGACACAGAGAGGCAGAGATATAGGCAGGAGGAGAAGCAGCCTCCCCAAAGGGAGCCTGATGTGGAACTGGATCCCAGAACCCCGGGTTACTACCTGAGCCAAAGGCAGATAGATGCTCAACCACTGGACCACCCAGGTGCCCCCTTTGTATTTTTTTAAATTAATGGTATTTTGAGTATAATTGACATACTAATGCTATGTTAGTTTCAGGGTGTACAGCTTAGTGATTTTTTACAGGACATAAATTGAGAGATTAAAATTTAAAGAAAACTTAAAGATTTTGAGTCCAAAATAATTTGTAGAAATCAAAATCTCATTTTAAAATTTCTAAATGTGCAAAGAAATAAATATTCCTTCCCAACTTATTTATTATCTTTTAGCTGGATGTTATAATCAATGTCTGAGTAGAATATGGAACCATATTGGTTTTTAAATCAATTTAAATCAATTTTCTATCATGTTCAAGTATCTTTAAAAAATTTTGTTAGTAACTTAATTGTGTCGTTTAGTAACAAAGTTAAAAAGTTGATTTTTATGTGGTCAGATAATTTTTTATCTTTAGTTTCTGACCTTAATTTTGTGATTGTTAATGTCTAATTGATTTGTAATAAAGCTAAATAAAATCTGCTTGTGTGCCCTCTCCCTTGTTACTTAACATTACATCAAATATTTTGTATAAGGCTTATTTTGCAACTACCAGATACTTAATTTACTTGACCTAGCAGTATTTTGGGACATGTTTTCCACTTTGTTGAAGGGGAAGTCCCATAAATGTCCTATATTGTATGATTTTCATAAAAGGTAAATAGTATATGTAGAGCATAATTCATTCAAACTCTAGATAATGTTCAGGCAAATACTGTTCTCTATTAGATTTTTTTTCCTGTCCCCATTTTATGCCCTATTTACCCATATTCTTTTATTTAATTTTTCTTAATGAAATGTTTATCCTTATGCACATTTACACATGTGCATACACTTACACATATATAGGTGTACTTAAAGTATAAAGAAAAATGAAAGAAATATTTGGGTACTTGTTATCCTGGTTTAGGAATAGAATTACTGTAATACTCCAGATCCTTGTATGTACATCCCTGGTAACATCTTAATCCTCCATCCTTCTTCCTTTGATAAGTATTCTTTCTAAAAATCTGCTTTTGGGGATCCCTGGGTGGCGCAGCAGTTTGGCGCCTGCCTTTGGCCCAGGGCGCGATCCTGGAGACCCGGGATCGAATCCCACGTCGGGCTCCCTGCATGGAGCCTGCTTCTCCCTCTGCCTGTGTCTCTGCCTCTGCCTCTCTCTCTCTCTCTCTGTGACTATCATAAAAAAAAAAAAAGTAAAAATCTGCTTTTGATTTTTTTTTTTTTAAGATTTTATTTATTCATAGAAAGAGGCAGAAAGAGAAGCAGGCTCCATGCAGGGAGCCCAACATGGGACTCAATCCTGGGTCTCCAGGATCAGACCCCAGGCTGCAGGTGGCGCTAAGCCGCTGTGCCACCAGGGCTGCCCCGCTTTTGAGTTTTAACTCAAAGATTGCTTCATTCTATGAATTGGTCATTTCCGTGATTTTATGGGTTCATTTTTGCTGGATTATTATGTTTTTCTGTAGATACAGATCCCAAGTTTATTCTGCTTTTCAATATTTACTTCAGATCATGTTCAGTAGGTGATATACCATCTAGTTGCTAAGTAATGAACCAAAAACTAAAAGACAATGTAAAGTTTTGATTTAGAGAGTCAGTCTCTGTTGTCAGCTACTGTCTTAAATAAGATGGGGACAAGTGGTAATACTATGATAGTTTTGTACAAACTTTTATTTTTTATGACTTTACCTATATACAACCTATTATGATTGTCAAACATGTTATCCTTGTTTGAAGTCTTCTGATTTGTTGTCTGGATCGTCCTTGATGAATGACAATATATGAATTGTATAGCAAAATGTATCCCTTTGGGAAGTGTGTTCCTAACTTTACTGTATTGAAACGTGTTATATTTCTGATTTTTTCCTGTTGTATTCTGTGAGAGAAAGGATTGGTCAATCAGTTTAGTTTAAACTGATATTTCTTACTTTTGATTTGAACACTGAAGACCAATTTGAATCTATGTTTGAATTATAGTTGATTTCTTGTTAAAAATTTCTCTCAGAACTTTGAGTTTTGTTGGAAATGATGACAACACTGGCTTACTGAAATTGATATAATAGTTAATATGTTGAATTAAGTGGTTGTAAGACCAATTTTGCATGTTTTTTTTTGTTGTTGTTGTTGTTATTGTTTTTAGAGCTCAGTTCCCCTAAAATTATAAAAGCAGGAAAACTCAAGACAAAGAAATCCAGCAAGGTATGTTTTTACATGAAATACTTCTTAGCTGTATTGATTTTGAAAATTGGTATGTTAGAAACTTTTAGATTACTGTGTACTTTTCTTTTAGTTGTATCACTGATGTTAGGTTAAAGTTGATATATGATATACTAGAGAATTGTAGCCTTTGTCAAATTCTGTGTATACTAATTTGTTTCGTTATCCTATGTAAATCACTGTAGTCAGCTTCATTAAATAGTGCTTGAAGTTGGATCATAAGACCCAAGCATTGTTATTTCAGTGTTCTGTTATTTGGAGAAGCTTTTGAATTAATTTGGCAAATGCCTGCATATAATTGTATGTAGGTAATTTTTAAAATTGCTTTCACTTTTAGAAAATATTCTTTCTACATAAGATTTCTAATTTGCAGATGTAACACTTATTTATTACTTCTTAGGCTAGTGATTTCAGCGATATGGCGAATTGGCCAACACCAAGTGAATTAGTGAACACTGGAGTGAGTATTGCTTTAAGGCTTTTTTCTTAATAAAGGGAAAATATTCTCATTTCAACATGCAGAATTTATTTTACTTCAGATTTAGAGAATTACATTAATAAAGAAGTGCTGAGAACTTTTCTTATTATGAACCCATTTTTCAGATACTTGATTTTATTTATCACATTGTCTTCATCTGATTGTATTCTCAGGAGGTGTTCTTACATTTGGAAGGGTGATTGCCATGCTGTTATCTTAATGTAATGCTTACAATTAAAGAGATTAATTTTTTTTAAGATTTATTTATTTGAGAGATACAGAGCCTCCCATACACGGAGGTTGGGGAGGGATAGAGAGACTCTCAAGCAGATTCCTTGCTGAGTTCAGAGCCTAAAAGCATGCTTGATTCTACTACCATGAGCTCATGACCTGAGCTGAAATCAAGAGTTGGGTACTCAGTGGACTGAGCCACCCAGGTACCCCAAAAGAGATTAATTTTTAATATGAATCTAATTTGAAGCCTGTTTTGTTTCAGAATTTGCTGTTTTTTGATATAATCTTTTTAATATGTATTGAAGTGCTAATTATATACATATATGTTATATGTGTATATATCAAATCAAGTGTTCAATGAATGGACTTTTAAACTATGAAAGAAACTAAAAGATGGTTCTGACATACTCTATCAGGGGCTTTTAAGAGGAGGGTTACCATATATAGTTATTTGGTTACATTTTTTCATTTGATACTACACTTTCCTATTTTTAATTTGTGCAGTATTGCTTTGTAGTTGTAGATAATATATTTAAACAGCTTTAATTAGTGTATAAATAAAATATAATAAACTGCACATGAAGTATACAATTTGATAAGTTTTGACCTATGTATACCTGTGAAACCATCACCAAAATCACGATAATGGACCTGTTACCTCAAAAGCTTCTTCACACTCCTTTATTATAATTCTCCCTGTCATATTCCACCCATCAACCCAGGCAACCATTGATATGCTTTGTGTTACTTATAATTAATTTTCATTTCTTAAAATTTTATGTAAGTGGAGTCCTATAATATGAATTTTTCCCCTGGCTTTCACTTAGTTTGAATGCTTTGAGATTTATGTATGTCGTTAATGTGTATCAGAAATTCATTCCTTCTTGACTGCTGAGTATTATTTCATTTTATTTTTTATTTTATTTTTTTTTTTAAAGATTTATTTTTATTTATTCATGAGAGAGAGAGAGAGAGAGAGAGAGAGGCAGAGACACAGGCAGAGGGAGAAGCAGGCTCCATGCACCGGGAGCCCGATGTGGGATTCGATCCCGGGTCTCCAGGATCGCGCCCTGGGCCAAAGGCAGGTGCCAAACCGCTGCGCCACCCAGGGATCCCTATTATTTCATTTTATGAATGAAATGCTGTTTGTTCATCTATGAATGGATATTTGTATTCGTTTTTGGCTGTTAAAAATGAAGCTGCTGTATAAACATTTGTGTACAAAATTTTGCATGGATATATTCTGTCATTTTTCTTGGGTAAATACCTAGGAACAGAATGACTGGATTGTGAGGTAGCTATTTGTTTAGCTTTTTCAGAAACTACTAAACTTCATTCCCACCAACAGTGTATGAGAATTCCAGTTGTGTCTCAGCTTCACTAATACTCAGTGTAGTTAGTTTTTTAATCTAATTCTATTAGATGTGTGGTGCTATCACACTGTAGTTTTAATTTGCATTTCTCTGACTAATGAATGATGCCAAGTACCTTTCCATTTACATTTGCTATCGATATATCATTTGTTGAAGTGTCTGTTCAGTTGTAGCCCATTTTTTAAAAAATGGGGTTGTTTTCTTATTACTGCATTTTGACACAGCATTATGTATTTTGGATCCAAGTACTTCATCAAATACTTAGCAGATATTTTCTCTCAATCTGTAGCTTGACTTTTAACAGTATCTTTTGAAAAGTAGTTTTGGTAAAAGTTGTTATTTGTTTTGCAGTATTTAGAAAAGGTTGACTAAGTACAAATTTTTGGATATATTAGTGAAAATGTTCATGGATATTACTTCATTCAGAAAAACTTTTTGCAGTGTCAGAGTGTCATCAGCCAAGGAAATAAGAAACCACAAAATAGAAAAGAAAGAGAAGACAAGGTTGAAAAGAGAATTAACAGTGAGAGCAAAGAAAGCCGGGAAACAAAATTAGATGGTCCTGGTGAAAATGCCAGTGAGGATGAGGCTCAGTCAAGTAATCAGCGAAAGAGAGGTTAGTTCCTCTAAAACTTTGCTTTTTTTTCCCAGCAGTTTTATTGAGAAATAAATGATACATGTCATTGTATAGTTTAAGATACACAAACACAATGGTTTGATATATGTATAAATTGTTAAATGATTTTCACAATTTTAGTTAATATCTATCATCTTCCAGTCATAATTTTTTTCTTATAATGCGTACTTTTAAGATCTCGTCTCTTAGCAACTTTCAAATGCATAGTCATCATGCCGTATATTATTTACATCTCCATTTGTCTTATAACTGGAAGGTTGTACCTCTTGACCACCTTTGTCATTTCTCCCACCCCTGGCAACCACCAGTCTGTTTTCGGTTTCTGTGAACTCTGCCCTTTTAGATTACACATGTAATTAAGATTATACTGTATTTATTTTTCTCACTATTTCACTTAGCATAATGCCTGTTGTTGCAAATGGCAATTAATTTATCTTCATTTTGATTTTAATTTTTTGAAGAAAGTTGTAGTAATGAAGAATTAATCAGTTGGTTCCTATTAGTCACCAATGGGTATTTTATTAGATTTCTCCAGGATACCATCTGCAATGGTAACTGATTTGCTTTTGTAACATTCTTGAACTGTTAGGCTTTCCTTTTTTGCATTTGACTTGTATTCTATGTAAGTATAGAATGAAGTTGCACGTAGAGAGATGGGCATAGGTATGTTCTTTAAAAAAAATTTTTTTAGATATATTCTTTTTATTTTTAAGATTTTTATCTATTTATTCATGAGAGACAGAGAGAGAGAGAGAGAGAGAGAGAGAGAGAGAGAGAGAGGCAGAGACACAGGCAGGGGGAGAAGCAGGCTCCATGCAAGGAGCCCGACGTGGGACTTGATCCTGGGTCTCCAGGATCACGCCCTGGACTGAAGGCGGCACTAAACCACTGAGCCACCAGGGCTGCCCATGAGCCACTGGGACTGCCCCCAAGTTTTTAATTAATTAATTAATTAATTAAAAGATGTTCTTTATGAGAGACAGAAAGAAACAAGAGACATAGGCAGAAGAAGAAGCAGGCTCCCTGCGGGACGCCTGATGCAGGACTGAATCCCAGGACTTCAGGATCATGCCCTGAGCAGAGGCAGATGCTCAACTACTGAGTCACCCAGGCACCTCTGAAGGAAAGATTGGTTTTATTTTTTAATTTTATTTTTAAGTAATCTCTACACTCAATATGGGTCTTGAACTCACAACCCCAAGATCAAGAGTTGCTGTTCTACTGATTGAGACAGCCAGGCATCCCCAAATCCAGGTTTTTATATATAAATTTAAGAGTCATGAATTGACTCTCCTTAGAGCACACATCTTTTTATCTTTTTTTTTTTTTTAAGATTTTATTTATTCATGAGAGACAGAGAGACAGAGAGAGAGAGTGGCAGAGACATAGGCAGAGGGAGAAGCAGGCTCCATGCAGGGAGCCCAATGTGGAACTCGATCTCAGGACTCCAGGATCATACCCTGGATCAAAGGCGGCACTAAGCCTCTGAGCCACCCAGGAATCCCTCTTTTTATCTTTAAAAGAAGGACTTGTTTGTACTAGAGAATCTCACAGATTCTTTCATGTTCTCTTTCTTGTCCGACCATAGTTTGTAGAATTTATAGGAAATCAGTACTGTGGTTGCATACTGATAATTCCCTTTCCCTTAATTACCTTGGTAGTTTTTCCTTTGCGCACGAGTCTTCTTGTTTTAGTCATAAATATATATTGAGTAGAAAACTAAACATTTTGAAACATGGGATGCCTGAGTGACTCAGTGGTTGAGCGCCTGCCTTCACGCTTAGGGCGTTGATCCTGGAGTCCAGGGATCAAGTTCTGCATTGGGCTCCCCACATGGAGCCTGCTTTTCCCTCAGCCTGTGTCTCTGCCTCTCTCTGTGTGTCTCTCATGAATAAATAAATAAAATCTTAAAAAAAAAACCAAAGTGTTTTGATTCATCAGCCAACCTTTTTCAGCGTGTACAGTGCAGTGTCCTACTAGATGTACCCCATTCTTTTTTCTATTTTTGAATTTTATTTAAATTCAGTTAATTAACATATTAGTTTCAGAGGTAGAGGTCAGTGATTCATTAGTCTTATATTAACACCCAGTGCTCATTACATCATGTGCCCTCCTTAATGTCCATCACCTAGTTACTCTGTCCCCTCATGACCTGCCCCTCCAGCAACCCTCAGTTTGTTTCCGATGATTAAGAGTCTCTGATGGTTTGTCTCCCTCTCTGATTCCATCTTGTTTTATTTTTTCCTCTCTTCCTCTATGATCCTCTGTTTTGTTTCTTAAATTCCACATGAGTGAGATCATATGAAAATTGTCTTTCTCTGATTTATTTCACTTAGCATAATATCCTCTAGTTCCATCCATGTTGTTACAAATGGGAAGATTTCATTATTTTTGATGGTTAAGTAGTAGTGATTGTATATACATATACCACATCTTTATCTAGTCATCTGTCGATGGACATCTGGGCTCTTTCCACAGTTTGGCTATTATGGACATTGCTGCTATAAACATTGGGGTGCAGGTCCCCCTTCAGATCACTACATTTGTATCTTTGGGGTAAATAACCCAGTAGTGCAATTGCTGGGTCGTAGATATACCCCATTTTAAAGTGTAAGAGTCAAGTGTTAGGAGTAGTGTATTGCATGTACTGTTTATTCATCAGAATTAAACAAAAGAGTATTTTGCTTGAAAGTGAAAGAATAATAATGATATTCCATCAATTGGCTTTTCACATGAATTTTATAAATATTTGCACAGACAAGTTTATCAGGGAGCTCTGTGAAAAGAAAGTTATTTCAGTTCTCTACAAGAACCTTTCAGTTCTCTACAAGGACAGACAATGTCTTCCATTTAATTAAAATTTAGCTTCCTTTCAGAATTGCAAAGCTTTAATGAAAATTGTACATTGTCATTAAATGATTTTATTTGGTTTTCTTCAAGCTAATAAGCACAAGTGGGTACCACTCCACTTAGATGATGTAAGACCAGACAGTCAAGAAAGACCAGGATCTCGGAACAGCTCAAGATGTCAACCTGATGCAAATAAATCATCATATAATAATAGGAGAAATGATACACGAAGTAAGTTACCTTCTAAGAGAAAAATGACACTAAAGAACTTGGTGTTAATGTTCATAATTTTGTTTTATTTATTTATTTTTAAAGATTTTATTTATTTATTCATAAGAGACAGAGACAGAAGCAGAGGGAGAAGCAGGCTCCATTCAGGGAGCCCGACGTGGGACTCGATCCTGGGACTCCAGGATCATGCTCTGGGCTGAAGGCGGTGCCAAACCACTGAGCCACCTGGGCTGCCCAGTGTTCACAATTTTAATAACTGTGTAAAGTGCAAACTACTTGAGAATAAGTTGCAGACATTGAGCCCTTTTAAAAAAAGATTTTTATTTTTAAAAGATATTTATTTATTTATTTATTTTAAAAAGATTTTATTGATTTATTTATGAGAGATACAGAAAGAGAGGCAGAGGGAGAAACAGGCTGCCCCTAAGGAGCCCGATGCAGGACTTGATCCCGGGCCCCAGGATCATGCCCTGAACTGATGGCAGATGCTCAATCACTGAGCCACCCAGGCACCTCAAAAAAAAGATTTTTAAAATTTATTCATGAGAGACACACAGAGGCAGAGGGAGAAGGCTCCTCTTGGAGCAGGGTGCCTGATGTGGGACTCAATTCCAGGATCCTGGGATCATGACCTGAGCCGAAGGCAGACTCTTTGACTGACCCACCCAGGTGTCCCCACTGTGCTCCTTTTAACACTAAATACTTTTAGAGTATATAGAACAGTAATGTGGTATGACTGTTCACAGGCTGACTTTCCCCATAATGTCCTTTTCAGTTTTTTTTTCTCCCTCCTTTCCAGGATCTTATGTGATATGCATTGCTTTAATCGTTTGTTCTCTTTAGTCTCCATTAATCTGGGATAGTTCTTCTGTTTTCATCTTTTATGACATTGTTTTTTTTTTTTTCCTAAAGACTTTGAGACAGGTGGTAGATAACTCTCACTTTGGGATTTTTGGTGTTTCTTCATGATTGGATTTGGGTTTTGAATTTTTGGTGGGAATACTGCAGAAATTAAATGGTTTTCTTCTCAGTGTGTGGAAATGCACATGATATTGGTTTATCTTATCGCTGATATTAGTTAACTTTGAGCACTTCATTAAAGTGATGTGCTCTAAGTTTCTTTATGATATTCTTTTTTCTCCCTTATAATTAATGTGTAATTTGTGTGAGAGACTTTGAAATTTTGGAAATACCCAGTTTTTCATTAGACTTCCACATGACTTTTCCATTGATGATCCTTGTCTTATTTAGTTATTACCATAATCATTGCAAATGCTGATTTTTCTTACTGTATCATTACTTCTATATTTACTAGTTGACATTCCACTCTAAGGAATGGCTTCCCTTATTATCAATGTGGACTTAGTGGCTTATTTTTTTCAGTGGATTATAATCCATTACCATGAGTTTTTAGCTCGATGCTTAGATTATCCCAGATTTGGCTAATGAGAGCCTCTTATGGGTTATTTGTGACTCTTATTAAAGAGTCAACTTTACTCAGCTATAAATTATACATGTATAAACTATGTTCACATGTAATGTTATTACTTAAAATTAAAGATCATTTCCCAGATATGTTATATCAACAGGATTTCTTACATTTCATAAAGCAGAGGAGGACAGTAGGATATGTTACAACAATTAGATAGGCATTTGGTTTTATAGGTCTCTGCTGAAATCTTAGGTCTGATAATTTTCAAAGTATATATGTTGTCCTGTGAATGGAGAAGCTTAAGAAAATGTTACAGAGGTGCCTGGGTGGCTCAGTTGGTTAAGCAGTCTGCCTTTGGCTCAGGTCATGATCCTAGATTCCTGGAATTGAGCCCCACGTCGGGCTCTCTTGCTCAGTGGGGAATCTGCTTCTTCCTCTTCTCTGTGCTCTCTCTCCCTCTTTTCTGTGCTCTCTCTCCCTCTCAAATAAATAAATAAATAAATACATAAATAAACAAACAAAATCTTAAAAAAAAAAAGATTACAAACATAATACTACCACCTGAAAGTTTCCAGTTATGTTATGAAAAACTTAACACACAAAAAGTTGAAAGAAATTGTACAGTGAATACTTGTTTAACCACTACCTAGAGTTGGTAATTTTGCTATATTTAACTCATCTATGTGTTGAATCATTTGAAAGTAACTTGCAGATAATCATGACACTTCAGCACTGATGTCCTAAGAAGTTGCAGCATCTAGGAAAATCAACAGTAATTCCCTAATATCATCTGAAATCTAGTTACATTTGTTCAGTTGTCCACAAAATATGACTTTAAAATTATGAAACTTGTCTACAGAAAAACTGACATTTTTTACCTTTGTATCATTGTTTTTCAAATATATTACTTTGTTATATTAAAGTAATATATATTTATAATTAACGATTTTTCTTACTAGATATTGGGAATATGGGATGCCTGGGTGGCTCAGCGGTTGGGCACCTGCCTTCAGCCCAGGGCATGATCCTGGAGTCCCAGGTTTGAGTTCCGCATCAGGCTCCCTGTATGGTGCCTGCTTCTCCCTCTGCCTATGTCTGCCTCTCTCTCTCTCTCTGTGTGTCTCTCATGAATAAATAAATAAATAAAATCTTTAAAATAAAGTAAATATTGGGCATGTAAGAAAACACGAAGGTTGTAACGAACCTTGATCAATGCTGGGAACTTAGCACCAAGTTTAGAAAAGCATATTACCATTACCCTTTACCCTTGAACTTTGTGTGCCCTTTTCAATTTCATCCCACTTCCTCTCTTCCCAGAAATAAAGGCTTGAATGTTTGGTTTTTGAGTATTTTTACTTGAAACTGCCATTCAGTATGATGTCATCAATATATTCTTTGGCACTAATTTTTTTTCACTTTAATTTTCTTAGATTTATGCATGTTGGTTGTATTGTTGTGTGAGTCCTTTTCCCTGCCGATGTATATTTCACTATTTGATAAAATCTGTTATTGGTAGACATTTGGATTGTTTCTGGTTGTTATTTTTAAAAAATATTTATTTGAGAGAGCATGAGAGAGAGCACAAGGTGATGAGGGGCAAAGGGAGAGGGAGAAGCAGACTCCCTGCTGAGCAGGGACCACCCCATCTCCCCCACGTGGCGATTGATCCCAGGACCTTGAGATCAGGACCTGAACCAAAGGCAGACACTCAACCAACTGAGCCACCTAGGTGCCCCTATTTCAGCTTTTTGATATTAAAGTGGTACCGTGTATGATTTTTGCATGTTTTCCAGTAAACATGTACAAGAGATTCTTTGGGGTAATTTCTTCGGATTGCAGCCCATGAGTGCATTATGCAATTGGTATACTGGGTCATGATCAGGTTTTTAAAAAAATTGATAGGCTCTAGAGTGCTTCACTCAAAATATGCTTTTCATGACAATTGTGTTTATTTTTAAGATTTTGTTTATCTGAGAGAGAAAGAGAACAAGCAGTGGGGGAGGGGCAGAGGGCAGAGAGAAAAGCAGAGTTCCTGTTGAGCAAGAAGCCAGATGTGGGGCTCTTCCCCAGAACCCAGAGATCATGACCTGAGCTGAAGGTAGACACCCAACTGACTGAGCCATCTAGGCACCCCAACAATTCTGTTTAAATTACAAAAAAAAATTTGTGTGTTTTAGGGTGTAACATAGAGAGTAGTAAGACTTTCCTGTGGGTCGAGACAGATGTGTTTGAAAAAGACTATATTAAGATACGCATTAAAGAGGATCTAGGGCAGTGGTTCTCAATGGAAGTGATTCCCCCCTCTCCCCCTTAAGGGGGCATTTGGCATTGTCTGGAGATAGTACTGGTTTTCACAACTGGTGGGTGGGGGGTGAGTGCCCACTACTGGCATCTCTTGGGTAGAGGTCATGGATGATGCTAAACATCCTCCATCTCCCTACACTATCTGGCTTATAATGTCAACAGTGCCAAGGTTGAAAAACCTTGGTCTCTAGGATATATGTACCTTCAAATTTATTTGATTTTTCCAAATTGTTTTTCAAAGTGGATGTGCCTGGCTTTGCTCTTGCTAATGATATAGTGTTCAACCTTTTTCTGTCTTGGTCAGTCTTTGATATCATAGGACCTTAAAATTTTGTCGGTCTGTCTTAATACTCTGTCTTAATTTTCATTTCTCTGTCTTAATTTTCATTTCTCATGACCACCGAGGCTGAATGCCACTTTCTATATTTATGGTCCATTTCCATACCTGTTTTGTGTACCTGTCTTTTAGCCATTTTTTCCCATTTAGTTACTATGTTTATGTGTGTATGTGCACTGATGCATTATATATATATCCTGGATATAATTCCTATATTGTACTGCAGATATTTTCCATTATTTTTTAAGATTTTATTTGAGAGAGTGCCATGGCAAGCAGGAGGAAGGGGCAGAGGGGGAGGGAATGCCCGACTCAGGGGGCTCATTTCCTGGACCCTGAGATCATGACCTGAGCTGAAGGCAGATGTTTAACTGACTGAGCCACCCAGGTGCCCCTCTTCTAGTTTGTTTTGTGTTTTCATTTCCTTTTATCTTTAAAAGGAATGTCTTTTACTTAAATTGAGACAACTGCTCCTTAAACATTTTATAAAAAGTTACTTTTAATTTTTGTATAATGCAAAGTCAGTTGTCTTAGAACTCCTCGAATCTTCAACAGTACCATTTTAACAAAGGACTTTTTTATCTTTTTATTATGTTATTTTACTTATTAGAATGTCTTCTTTATATGTCGATATTATTGTAGGCCTTCTTTTATGCTGGGGACATTTTGAAAAATTCCTATGAAATCTCTTAAATTTGTATCTATCTGAAGAATGCCTGGTTACTAACAACCAGTTACAAAGTGTGGAAGGGATAGTTTCCATGTTTTCATACAAATAATCATGTTATTCACCGTTGCAGATTGGAATGTATAAAAATCATTTTGTTTTTAAAAGGTTGGAGGCGTGATAGAGAAAAGAGAGACGATCAAGATGAAGTTTCCAGTGTGAGAAGTGAGGGTGGCAATATCCGAGGTTCCTTTAGAGGCCGAGGAAGAGGCCGAGGACGGGGAAGAGGACGAGGCAGAGGAAATCCTCGACGTAGGACATTAATTTTTTGTTAAATTAGATGAAGTTTGAAAAAGTGTTCAAGTCCTTTTAATTTTCCCCTATTCCATATAATAGTTTTAACTAATTTTTTTTTGGTCTGATAGTAAAGATAGTGTTATATTTGTTATCCCTTGAAATACTTTGGATTTTTCTTTATACGGACTATTTCTCTCTTTTTTTTTAATTTGTAATCATTTTTCTTTCTTCTTTACTCACATCAAGTGAACTTCGATTACTCATATGGTTATCGAGAACATGGTGAAAGGACTGATCAGCCATTTCAAACAGAACTTAATACCAGTATGATGTATTACTATGATGATGGTACAGGTGTACAGGTGTATCCTGTGGAAGAAGCATTGCTTAAAGAGTATATTAAACGCCAAATGTAAGTCAGACATAGATGGAATAGTAACATCAAACTTTAACATCATTGATAGTGAATACATTATAATACATTTTCTAAGCTGTTTATTAGTAAAATTGGAAGAATTTCATGTTATATGTTTTCTAGAAAATGTTAGTAAAATATATGAAATATTTTTTAAAAACTTACATTGGTTCATGTTGTGTTATATAAGATGCCCAGTTTGTCTACTCTTCAGGTATTTCTCTGTTTAAGGGATATTAGTTGAAAGGATATTGTCGTTGTAGTAGATGAGTGAGTAAATATAAAACTGTGATATGTATATATATGAAGTTGAACAAAGCCTGATTTCTTATTTGCAAATACACGTTTATATTGAAATTTGCAAGTGAACATAAATGGCAAAATATGGTGATATATTTTACTTTCTTAGCAAATGATTTCAGAATTCTAAGTTTTCTTTGTGACACATATTGAAAGGGAACTACTTCTTTTGTAGTTCAGACTTTTTACTCTACTTCTCATAATGGTTGCCTTCTGAATACTGAAGTTGAAGTTAGGATATTCTATTGTCTTTAAGAAAAAAATAACCCTTGTACACATTAGTATTGTATAGAATGTTTTGCATATTTATATAGTGTGTTTATACAGTGGTGAAAAAATGTCCCCAAGTGATTTGCATAACCAGTTTGCTGAAATTTGACTTTTTTTTATTCTTAAAAAGTTTGCCAAAAAAGCCTAGTTTTGAAAGGGTTATAAGCATCTTAAAAACATCTGCCTTTATTTAAGAAAGAAAACTGACTCTACTCTGTTACTAGAAAATAATTTCTTCATCAGCATCATCCAGGCATCTTCCTGGGATGCCTTCTTGGTGGATTTGATTGGCTTACATACAATATGAAGCAGCTTGCTTATTTTGTTCTTGCTTCTTCTGTTACAGTTGACGCAAACACTGAAGAAAAGGGCCTTTTTATGGGCAGAAAGTGCCTGGCATGTGGCTATCAACTTCAAACCACTATTCCTGTCTTTTTTGTAACTCTTACTGCCAGGTCCTTTCTGAGACCTGACAGTGGATATGCAACTCCATGTCAGGATAATCGGCCTCCAGTGTGCTCATACAAGTGAGGGAGGAGCAGAGCTACTTCAGTGTTGACAAAATTTCTGATCATGCAGTGTAGAATCCAGAGCTTCTAAGGTAGGACATGATAATGTCCCCTAGGACACTGAATAAAATGTCAGACACAACATTGGGCATGACTCCTTTTTTGGTTATTGTTTTAGCAGTAGGGTTTTAGGCAGATGTTAGAGCAGCAGGTTTAGAAAGGCTCTTTACTGTTAATCATTCTTTGATTAGTGGACTTCTGGATTTGAGGAGTCATGCTTTTTATCTTTGTTATCTTTGAGGTTCCTCGTAGGCTCATTGATTAGGGTTTACATTTTTTCTCTTTGAGAAGTTAGTAAAAAACTTTCTTGCATTTGTGGAAAATTGTGCTAAATGTATTTTGAAGACGCTTAAAACTATTATGGATGATTGAGTTTTTAAGATTTTTTAACTGAAAAATATATTGATAATTTGTCATTTTTGGTGTCAGAATATTAAAAATTTAAGATCTTGATGATTTCTAGCCAGGAGAGTCTCTTCTGGCATTCAGATTTAGAGATGAGTAGTTTGTATCCTGTTAGAAGTTTAAAGACATATATACTGTAGGTAATAGGGTGATTGAGAAGTTTTGTGTAAGAACAGTTTTAATTTGATTAAATTAAATGTCATAATTTGTGAAAATTTAGAATTTAAGCATATGTATTTTGTGCCTACTATGTCAGGCCTGTGAAAATCAGGACTTTTGAAGTGCCACAAAAATTAGAACACATGTATTATGTGCCCACCACATGCCAGGCACTGTGAAAAGGGCTTTTTTTAGGTATAACAAAATCAGAATGTTTTTTTCTTTAAGACTTAACGTTTTTTTCTTCAGTGTTTAAGATGAGTAAATGATTTACTGGTGTTAGTGAGATGTCAGTAAAATTTGCTCATCTAAGGGGAGCTTTGATAGTCAGATAAATATCTTGAGTATAAAGAAATAACGTATTTACATTTCTAAACTAAGACTTTTTTCTCCCAGTGAAAACTAGCTTAAAGTCATTTCTCATTTATGGGTGATTATTTCTTCAAAGTTAGAATTTCACCTAAATGTTTCAAGGATATCTTTAGTCACCCAGTATTAACACCAAAGTATATGATCTGGTGTACTTTCTCATGATTTGCCACTGATCTTTGAAAACTGTTTGATTTGGAAGCATTATAGGATTATTAACCTATAGGCCATATTATCATTGATGTCATGTATTTCTTTTGTATTCTTTTCTGCATTTCCCCCCATTTGTCCTCTTGGTCTCTCTAGAATCCTATTATTATTCTTTATGGAGGCTGTAATTTTAAATGTGTTTCTCAAATGCCATTATTAAATATATATGTATTATCTTTGTGTCTTGGAACTTGTAGTTATTGATTATGCAGTTTTTTCATTTACATTTCTCATGGTACTTTCCTAGAGAAGATTAAGGTATTTAACCTTTTTCTGTATTTTTACCTCCATGTACCTCATAGTACATTCCTGTTCAGCTATATATTCTGTTTATTCTTAATGTCTTTTATAGTTCTCTCCATCAAAGAAAAAGGGAGATCTTAGAAATATATAATTGATTGTGTGTATATCTGTGCTTCTGTAGTCACTAACTTTTTACTCAGCATTGTGCTGATTGCTAGGATTCAGAAATAGTAAACAATGTCAGTACCCTATCAATTTGAAAAACAAAACAGAAACTGTAATCCACTCCATAAACTTGACAAAGGATACTTCCAAAACTAATGTTCTGCATAGTGATAGGAAAAAAGTTGGAAGGGAATCTGTTGATGTGTTTAGTCATTATTTAGTGTTTAAGTGAAGCTAGTTAAAATAACTTTTAATGAAAATTTTCACTTAATTGACTCATTTAAAAAAAAATCAGTTACTGAATTATTTTCAAGTAAAATGCTGGTTAATTCTTTATACTTCGACTTAGATCAGTTTTACCTAATGTTAGGTTTTTGGAAGAGAATCAGTATTCTAAATTTCTTGCTACTCATGGATAAGAAATTATTAACTCAGTAGGGTTTTGCTCCTTCTTGTATTTACCCTATATATCTCAGTTGTATTTAATCTTTGTTATTAATAAAATAATTTTAAAGCCATTGATATATAAGCTATAGATATTTTTATATCCTTTTGAATAAATGAATTAAACTTATGTTCATTTCCTTTTGAATAAATGAATTAAACTTATGTTCATTTCTTTTTGTTTATGTTTCTTTTTTTCAGTGAATATTACTTCAGTATAGAAAATTTAGAGCGGGACTTCTTTCTTAGGAGAAAGATGGATGAACAAGGTTTCTTGCCTATTTCCCTGATTGCTGGTTTCCACCGTGTTCAGGCTCTCACTACAAACCTTAATCTCATTTTAGAGGTAATTATTTGTTTACAAAACAGTTACAAAACAAAACAGTTACATTCAATTTTGTGGTGAACCTAAAACTGCTCTGAAAATATATTAAAAACCTTAAGGGCAAAATGCAAAAATCATCTGTAGTTGCCTAAGGTTTAGACTACATCTCATGGCTTTTTTTCATTTTATAAAGCATGTACACACAAGAATTAAGGATACTATAAATGATAAATGCAAAAATAAAATTTTTCCTCATTTAAAAAAAAATGTCTAACCTTGGAAAACCCCTCATGGTGTTCATTAATGATGTTTTCACCTGTTTTTAACCTGATCCTTCAAACTTGGATCTTCTAGGTCTGTTAGACTTCTTGGGTTGCTGCAAAATACCATATATTTCTATTCATTAAAATATTGAGAATTTTTCCTGAGCTGTAGAAAGGCTAATTTGAAATAGTCTTTCCACTTGTATTCTAATGCTTTTATTAATTTTTTTGTCTGCACTGTTGTAGAAATGCTTTGAACATTTTTGGTTTTCTGTTCCCTGTATACATTTAATCACATTTGCCCTTTTACTATAGTTTTGCTGGACCTACATTCTTGTGCCCCTGTGTAGCCAATCCCTTTTCCCATACATAACCCCTGAAACCATTGATCTGATTTTTGTCCCTTTAGTTTTGCTTTTTCCAAAAAAAAATAGTTACATGTTTGTATGTAGTTGTTGACTTTTATTTCTGATTTCTTTCACTCAGCATAGTGCTTTTGAGATTTATTCATGTACATTATCAGTAGTTCGTTCGTTCTTATTGTTGATTAGTATTCTACTGTATGGATATACCACAGTTTATCCATTCATTGGTTGATAGACATTTAGATTGTTTCCAGTTTTTAGAGATTATGAGTAAAGCAGAAAGGTCTTTGTATGGTGTATGTTTCCATTTTTGTTGGGTAAATATTGAGGATTGTGATTGCTGGCATGTATTTTAAGTATATTAACTGTAAGAAAGACATCCAAAGTGGTTTTGACCATTTTGCATGAGTTGCATTTGTTATATAGCCTTATCAGCACTTAGTATTATCAGTTTTTTGGAATAATAGATATGTAGTAGTTTCTCATTGTGGTTTTTTTTTTTTAAAGATTTTATTTATTTATTTATGAGAGACACACAGAGAGAGGCAGAGACATAGGCAGAGGGAGAAGCAGGCTCCATGCAGGGAGCCCGATGTTGGACTTGATCCGGGGTCTCCAGGATCATGCCCTGAGCTGAAGGCAGAGGCACAATCACTGAGCCACCCAGGTGTCCCTCATTATGGTATTAATTTGCATTTCCCTATGAATAATGATGCTGAGCATCTTTTTTTCTGTGTTAATTACCATCGGTGTACCTTTTTTTGTTGAAAAGATCCACATATTTTGCCTATTTTTAATGGCATGTTTGTTTTCTTATAATTGTAAGAGTTCCTCTGGATACAAGTCCTTTGTATTTTACAAATATTTTTTCCCAGGTTTGGACTCATATTTTATATTTTCTTAACAGACTTCTTTGATTTCTAGCAATTTTTTTTAAACCTATGTGCTCCATGATTTAAAAACTAGCTACAGAAGATTCAAGATTTCAAAAACAATATAAACTAGTGATTTGCTATTTGTTAATGTGTAATTGAGTTTTTGTCATATGAAAGAAATTACGTCAAGTACTGCCATTATAACATTTGTTTATTTAAAGAAAACATCTGAAAGTTTCTTTATACTATAATTTGAAGAAAACTTAGTTTTTTCCTGCAAAGCTTAGTCTTCAGAAAAATGTTATAATATTCATAGTAGAATGAGTTTATTAACTACTTCTGTCATCTGTCCTATAGCAAAAATCTACCTCAGTTGTCATTTTTCGTGAATTTGTTACTGATTTCCCCTGCTCTGTATTTCTTTAGGAATCTGTTGTAATTTCATTATTGTATGCTTTTTTGGTCTTTTGGTGTTTCCATTAAGTCCTCAGGCATAAGTTTTAGGTTATTGATTATCTGTTTTCTTATAACTTAAAGCATTAGGGAGGAGATATTTAAAAGAACTTTTGTGTTATTATTATGGTTAGAATTACTGTGTTTCTATGAAATACAGAAATACATAATTTATTTATTTATTTTTTTAAAAAAGATTCATTTATTTATTCATGAGAGACACAGAGAGAGAGGCAGAGACACAGGCAGAGGGAGAAGCAGGCTACTCGTAGGGAGCCCAATGAGGGACTCGATCCTGGATCCCAGGATCATGACCTGAGCTGAAGGCTGGCGCACAACCACTGAGCCACCCAGGCGTCCCACGCACAGTGATTTAGAACAGCATAGGTCTACATTCACTTAATATTCATTTTGCACCACTGTTTGTTACAGTGGGGAAGTTGTCATTTTTCTGTTAAGAATCTCAGGTTTCATTGGGCTTTGCAATATAAGCGTATTGAGAGCATGGACTTGAGAACCTGCATACACATCCTTGTAGGTTTGTGACTTTGTGCATTGTCCTGAGACTTCAGTAAAGTGGAAATGGTAACAGTACATACTTCATAGGGCTGTCTAGGTGAAATGTGTAATGATATAGTATCTGGCACACATAGTAAGCCCTAAATAAGAATTTGCTATTATTGTTTGTTTTCAAGGATGCCCTTCTATTGTTGACTCCTTTTTATGGATCTTCTTTTCAATTCTATCAGCTTTTTGTTATATGTATTTTAATATGCTCAAGTCTTTTCTTTCTTGAAAAACCCTCAAAAGAAGCAATTTTATTTCACACCCCTATCTGCCTTGGTTGAGGTTTTCTACACATCCAATCTTACTGAATCTGTTTCTTCCCATTCATTTTCAGCTTCCTGTAAGTGCTTTTGTTTTTTACATTGATATATATGTAGCGTTAAATGATTGCTATTATAGTGATATTTATCACATAATTATAATACAGTATTGTCTGTAGTCATTGTACTGTGCGTGAAATCTCTTTGGATTATTCACTACTTGTCGCAAGTTAGTCCTCTTAAAAAACATCAGTCTTACCCCCAACTTGCTGTTTCTTGGTAACCACCATTTAACTTTTTTCCACATATAAGTGATATCATATAGTACTTGTCTTCCTCTGACTTACCACATTTAGCATAAGTCCATAAGGTCCATCCATGTTGCAAATGGCAAGATGTTCTCCTATCTCATGGCTGAATAATCTGATACATAGATATATATGGATATATCTGATGTGTGTGTGTGTGTGTGTGTGTGTGTGTGTGTGTATGCTTGCATGCATGCCTGCATGCCGCTCTTCATCTGTTGTTGGACATTTAGTTTGTTTCCCCATCTTAGCTACTGTGAATAATGTTGCAGTAAACGTAGGCATGCAGATATCTCTCCAGAATCTGTTTTCATTTTTTTTGGGTGTATACACAGAAGTGGAATTGCTGGATCATATGGTAGATCCAGTTTTGCATTCTTGATTTTTGCTCCACAGCTGAGAGCTATTCGTGACTTCCTTTTTTATTTTTATTTTTTTTTATTTTTTATTTTTTTCGTGACTTCCTTTTTTAAAAAAATATTCAATTAATCCTTGATCTGTAGCTAATCAGTTGTATAACTAAGTTACTTTTTCATGCTTGTTTTCTCATTGTTAAAATAGGGCAAATAATACTTAAAATAGAGTATAAGGGCTTAAGAGAAGTAATTAATATAATATTTATAAGGCTCTTAAGCTATTCATACTATTCTCATCTGAAACTGTTTTCCAAATTGACTGACTATGGTTCCTCAATCTGTGTGCCTCTGTCTTATCTCTAAGTCTTTGCACTTGGAAATCTTTTCTTTTAGTATGAGGCATAGGACAGGAACTAGGAATACATTATCTTTATATTCTAACATTGGTGGTTGTTCATAGTAATAAATACCAGTAAGAAAAGGACCTAAATTAATAATTAGAAAAGCCTTCAGGTATCCAGCATTTTTTTTTAAGATTTTATTTATTTATTCATGAGACCAAGAGGAAGAAACATAAGTAAATGGAGAAGCAGACTCCTTGTGAGGAGACCGATGTGGGACTCGACCCCAGCCCTGAGCTGAAGGGAGACACTCAACCACTGAGCCACCCAGGCTCCCCCAGAGATAGTAATTGAATACTATAACTCATTGTTTAGGAGTTCAACATAATCATGGTTTGGTTTAAATAAAACTCTTGTTTTGTCTAGATCTTTTTCTTAATTTTGTATAAAATATAATTTTTGTGTGATGTTTTGAAGGTCCAAATCACAACATTAAGTTCTGTTCTCTTTATTTTCTTCCTGAACATTTTCAATAGGGAATAAATTCCCTGTGATTTAAAATTCAGAGGGTATGTAGTGACAAATTTCCTTCTCATCTTTCCCAAACAGTGAACTAGTTAAGCTTTTCTTGGTAATAATCGGTGTTACTTCTTTTTTATGTGTTATTTCTCCTGAGATTAGTACATGTTATACTACATATCTTATTATGCCCTTTTTCTTAAAAAAAAAAAAAAATTGCATATATTAGATTATTCAGTAGTCGTATGTAAACTACTTTGGTTTTTTTCCCCCACTCAATTTTTTTTACATTGAGACATGATTTGTACACTGTATATTAGAAATTATAGGATCACAGATGACTTTTCCTAGATTAAGATAGAGAACATTTACAGTGTCCCAGAAAGTTCCATTTTGCCCTCTCCTAGCCTGTACCACTGTTCTCCTCAAGGGTAATTGCTCCTCAGAGCTCTCATTTGTTTTTCAATTTCATCTAATCAGTACATGTACTCTTCTATATCTGACTTGTCCTTATCACTTCCATGAGGTTTATCCATGTTTTTGGTGTGTAACAGTTGTTCATTATCCATGTTGGGACAGAACTTCATTATATGAATATAAAACAATATACTTCTCCATGGTGCTATTTTTAGATACATGGATTCTTTCCAGTTTGAATCTGTAGTACTGTTGTGAACATTATTGTACATATTTTTTGATGGTCACATGCACTTATTTTCCTTTGAAATGATGGGTAATAGGATACATACATACACTCAGGTTTTGTAGATAACTGCTAAACATTTTTTCCAAATTACTGAACCAGTTAAAAGTACCACCATTGAATGTTTCACTTGCTCCATATTCTATCAACATATTGGCATTCTTTTTCCAAACACTGTTCTGAAAAATTGGAAACAATAGGAAAATTTCAAAAAAATTTTTTTTAATTCAGGTGCATGTAAAATGCAGGAGTCTTAGGTGTTCATTGAATTTCGAAATTGTATAAGCCTGCCCTCAGAAAGATCTAGCCCATTACTCTAAGAACTTCCTTAATGGCCCTTCCTAGTCAGTCGGTCCTGCTCCTCCCGCAACCCTCTGCTTCATCCCAAACCACTTTTCTGATTATATTAGTGTAGATTAATTTTATCTGTTTATTTGTACACATTTGAGTTACTGGGATTCTTCTGTCTCCTGACTTTTTCATTGGTAGTTTTTGAAATTCATCCATGTTGTGGTGAGGATCTGGATCCTGGGTATACCAGGGTTTGCTACTAAGGTGTCATTGTTTCTAGAATGTCCAGTAGATAAAACCAGGAAAATATATATTAGAAAAAATTATAGCTATCACCAATTCAAACCCCTTATCATAGGTTTCTTCCTTAATTCCTTTATTCCGTATTTCAGACTATTTTTTTCAGAGTATCCTGATTCCCATCCAAATTTGTTTTAAAATAATTTTTAGGGATGCCTGGGTGGTTTTGTGGTTAAGCGTCTGCCTTTGGCTCAGGGCGTGATCCTGGAGTCCCGGGATGGAGTCCCACATCAGGCTTCCTGCGTGGAGCCTGTTTCTCCCTCTGACTATGTCTCTGCCTCTCTCTGTGTGTCTCATGAACAAATAAAATCTTAAAAATAAAAGAAAAAATAGATTTTAATAATTTTAAAGTACTGTCCAGTTACAGAAAATATAACTTGCAAACTGAGTACTATGCTAATACTAAGGGGGGCATACACATGTAAAAAGTAATGCATATAATATGTTCTTCCACTAAAATATGGTGAGTTTTAACTTTTATAAAATAACATATATGTTCAGTTTTTATATTTATATTTTTCCTGATTTAATTTTTAAAAGGTGAGTACCCTTGAATTTCAGGTAGAATTCAGATCAATAAATCTTATTTTGAGGGTTTTTTTTTCTAGTTTTATTTTATCATTAAATTATAGCATATTTATTTTGCGAAGCACTATAGCCAGTGGCTAAGAGTTTTAGTGGTGGTCAGTATATTATATGAGTCCTAGTATTGCCTCATATGCAGTCTGTGATTTTTATCAAGGTCCTTTATCTATTTGAGCCTCAGTTTCCTCTCTGTGTACATTATAGGGTATTGTCAGGAATGTGTGTGTATGTGTATTTCTTGTCTTTTAAGTAATGGTGATAATTATTAAAATAGAGTTAATTTTATTTGGTGGTATTAAGGTAAGATAAAAGGAAATATGAGAGAATAAAACTGGAAGTAAATTATGGTAAAAGTAGTTTGCTTCTAGTTGATGTAATAATCCTATTCTGTTGTGAAAACCAAGTTATCTGTTGCATGTTATGTGAGGATGTCTGTTACCTATCACAGGGGCAAATGCTTTAAAGATTTGTTCTAAGTAATTAATTCATTGATATTTTTGAAACATTTACTGTGATAATTTCTGCTAATGTCAAATTAAAATTTTTTTAGGTTATTAGAAGTATAGTATGTACAATTACAGTTTTTTGAATGATAGTTCTTTAATAGATCAAAATATCTATTTATAGGCACTGAAAGATAGCACAGAAGTGGAAATTGTGGATGAGAAAATGAGAAAAAAGATAGATCCAGAAAAGTGGCCAATTCCAGGCCCTCCTCCACGTAGCGTGCCACAAACAGACTTCTCTCAACTGATTGATTGCCCAGAGTTTGTACCAGGCCAAGCCTTTTGTTCACATACAGGTAACAGCTTTTCTTCTAGAGCAAGCAGTGTAATGGTGGGCTATTTTGTCCAATTTGCCTATCCTTTAAAAAAGTTTATTTAGATTCTATAGAAAAATTAAAAGATAACTAAATGGCTTTTGATGCTCTAAATTCTATTCATTTTGCCCCCACCCCTCAGAGCCATAAGTTATGAAGGGATTTAAGAATTATGGGTAAAGCTCTGCCTTATTCTTAAATTGTGTACTTTGTCATGTGTGGAATTTATACCTATCTTAATTTTACTAGATGATTATAGATATGTTGTGTCGGTTTCCTCTTGTAAGATTGGTGTAGTCTAAAGTTGTTTAAAAGTCTTAAGACTCAAGAGTGGGGCTGACTTTAATTTGTTACTAGTGTGCTTCAATCTTGTAAAGATGGGATGACCTATATTCAAAAGCAGCATTGGGGTACTGTTATGAAGTTATTATAGGTTAAAGGATTGATGGTGATTAGAATTTCCAAAAACTGCTTTAATATTAAGAATTATTTTCCTGGATCCTTTTTAAGACATTCCCTCTTGGGAAAAAAATGTGTGTGCTTAAACTTTTTTCAGTCAGGGTGATGATCTACTGATGCTTGGATGTCATTTGATCGAATATGCAGAGGAATAGGTGACTCACTGAAATATTATAAACATTGGAACAAATCGTGCTGCAGAAATGAAAGCGACCAGACTTACTGCTGTGCAAGAATGTCTACTCCCAACTCCTTGTGGAGGAGGTTGGGCCACCACTACACTGGAGATAAACGCCTTTGTGATGATGAGGAGAGAGACCAGAGGACTGCAGTGGTTTTTATAGGAGCCACCCATTTGTGTGTAATTAGCCTGAGCTGCATGTGCTACTTTTATTTACGGTGGGAAAGTTAATTATCATTCTGGGAATATTGCAAGATACTGTCTTATCCTTCCAGACTTGTGTACCTGTGTCCCAATCAATAAAGCAAACCTAGAGAGGCACGAGTGGCATTTCCCAGATTGTTAGGTCCTTTGCTATTTGATTTGCTCTTCTGTGTAGTGTACAGTGTACAGCTCCCATGTTGTCATCTTACTTCACATGGACTATACGATGTGTTAATGTGGACATTGAAGGATAAGAAATTTGAGAAATAAACAAGACTATTTTTTTTTCTAAACTCCTCAAAATATATTTTTTATACACCAGTACGTGACGTGAGACCTGCCATCAATAAAGTACCGATGGACAGTCTGACAGATATTTTTATTTAGTGTTCCTTTGATTGCAGCCCTCTGTGCCTCTAACCTTAGCAAGCAACTTGGGCAGATGTTTTAAAAGTTGAAGAAAAGTGATATTTTTTAGGTTTTCTTAAAGACTTAATGTCTGATTGTATGAGTTAGATTAATTTATTTGTGTAAATTTGGGGTCCAAGATGACATTTTTAACCTGCTTATGAACAGGCATTAGGTGGGTTAGATAAAAATAGAAAATACTTTTTTCACAGGTTAGCTAAGGTAGGTCAGTTAACTTGGTGATGCCTGTTCATTTAACCATTTATGCATTATTAATAAAATTTGCAAGAATAAAATCACAATGTCTTGTACATTTTGTGTTTTTTAAATATACTCATTTACATCTCATACATATTATCAAAACAAATCACTGTATATTTAAATGTCAAAGTTCTTAGGTTCTTTAGATTATAGATCTGTAATTAGATGGATAATGAAGGTATATTGAAAGAATGTTCGTAGAATTACACAGATTCACATTACGCCATAGGAATAAATACGTAAATTCAGCCTTTTCCATGAATTTCTGCCTTTAATAGTTACCCTCTGATGAGAAAGCCTTAGGTCCTAAATTCATTAGAGAGAATTGTCACCAAAAATTTGAAATGGATGTAGGAATAGGAAAAGTAGATGGTGTTTATCTGTACCTTTAGGTAAAGAAATTTTATCTATATCTTCTCTCTCTGATGAGAAGACTTTAAATTTTAAAAACCTAACCATTGATGTATATTTTATGAGGGATTTATGTGGTTAGATATTTAAACATTTTTGTTTTTTTTCATCAAAGAAATTAAAATGTCTATTTTTCCCTCTATGGAGGTTGAATTGTGTAACATGAGTTCACCTTTGCACTGAACAGAGGACCTCAATGCACCAGAAAATGTTGATTATGGGAATGGTAAGATGTTAATTTTAAAATTTAGGTTTTACAGTTCTGTGGATATAGTATTATAGTATCAACTCTTTAAGTAAAAGGATTTCATTCATCAAAATTGAGAGAGGTACCTGACCATCTTGGGGTTTTTGGTATTGTTTTTGGTTCTTTGAAAAATGTGTAGAAGGATCCTTAATTTTGAATTTTTGAATAAGCTGTGGAATTTCCTTTGAAAAGTTACAGAAGTATTCCTGAATGTGCCACACATAAAGTATTTAATCCTTTTAAAGCAATCTATATAATTACCTGGTTTCACAGTGGATAAAGAAGTCAAATTAGATAGATAATCATGGAATATATATGGTGATTTACCTCTGGAGAGTGATGTTGACAATTTTCAATTAATGAAAACAGCAAAGATAAACTTTTTTCTGTTTTCACAAATTAGAACCTTTAAGTGTCAAAGTATGCATCTAAATTTTTATCTGTAAGTTTAATGTCAAGTCATCCAAGTAATATTCATTTGTTCTTAGAAGATTAGGGCTTTACCATTACCTTTAAATTTTGTACACATAATGTTTGAAGTCTTTTCATTGTAAAAGAAAAATAATGTGGTAATTATAAGTAATTACAAGGTGAATATTTCCCTTTAAAAACTCAGACTATTCTAAATTTTATTGTCTTACCCAAATTCTTTGGTATTTTGATGTCATTTAATTTATAAGCACATGTTGTGGATATAGTAAAATTGTTGAGTTCATGGTAGAAACTTTCAAGCTTAGAGAGTATTTAGAGATGATTATATAATAAACTTAAGTAGGCATTTAAAGATTAAATTTCTGTGTTAAAAATAGTAGTTAACTGATTTTCCCTTCCATGTGCCAGGTGGTGTTCTTATAACTTATATGTGAACTATGCGTAGTAATTTAGTTAATTCTCGCACTTGCTAGGGTGGTGGTTCTTAGTCTATTTTCACTGCATGAGCGTAGGTGATTTATAGGATTAGAAATAGGGTTTTCTGCTATTTAATGTTTTCCCATTCCTATAACTTTAATATTAATACTTGCAGCCCAAGTCTAGCATTTCACTGGTACTACCTCTGTGGATCAATTGATAATATATGTACTGTTAACTAAGAAAGTTGTAAGCTGCAATGTCCAATAAAAATACAGTGTTTGCTGCACATGTAACCCTAATAATTTTAAAGCCTGAAAAGTCATAAAACAAATGAAACTAATTTTAATGATACTTAAAATATTTTAATATACCCAAATATTGTAACATTAATATAAAAATTTTATATTAATTAACATTAATATAAAAAAAGATCCATTTTATATTTTTAGATTTTTTTGAAATCTGATATGTACCTTACTTACACTTACTAGCACATTTTAGGACTACTCCTGTTTCAAGTGCTCATTAACTCCATGTGACCAGTGGCTACATACTGGACAATGCAGTTTTAGAGTCTTTTCTGTTACGAAGCAATGTATTCTTAAAATAGTCATTTGATATTTGAATCCTGGATCTAACTGTGTTCATGGAGAGGATAATAACTTATTTGATTCTAGCATGTAGTAGATGAGAGTAAAATCTTGGAATATTCTTCTCAAACCCAAACTCCTGGAATGTGCCTTTCCATTTTCATTTAGTAAATAAAATAATTGTTTCTGTTGATTTATATCAGCTTTCTATATGTAATATTCAACCTTTGCAATATTTTCAAGTAACTGACTTTCAGGACTAAATTAAATGATGTTTAGAATTTTAGAGTATTAATTTGTACTTAAAACATTTTGTCCAAAGGAAGTACATATTGCATTATAACTTAAAATAAGTATTCTTTTGACTTTAAAAATTTTTTTAAAGTGATTAGGATTTTATTTATAGAGCATGCATTTATTTTGATTATATAGTGTGGAGAAAAGCATTTTTAATTCCATCAGAGTTTTAAAAAAATGTTTTAAATTTTATGGCCAGGGCAATGTAAATTGTTTTATTAAAGGTTTTTATTTTTTGAGAGAGACAGAAGGAGCATGGGGGGAGGGGTAGAGGGAGAAGCAGACTCCCCACTGGGCAGGGAGCCTGATGTGGAATTCCTTACCTGAGCTGAAGGGAGACAGACCCTTAAATGACTGAGACACCCAGGTGCCCAGGGCAGTGCATTTTAATGTGACATTCTGTTCTTTATAGTATCCAGTATGAGCTAAGTGGGTACACTGCATTTAGGTAAAACTCTTTAAGCAAAGGAAATAGGAAAAGTATGAATAATGACTGCCTTACTATAGATTATAACAGAGCAGTAAAGGACTGATAACTGCCTTGAATAAAAATATGCATTTACTCTATGGCTTAATAGTGTTTGAGATTCCATAATTTCATTATAATTGATAGATTTTAAGATTTCACAGGGAATTAACTCCTAAATTAGATGTATTATCACAGTTAGTGACTCAATTGATATGCTTAAGAAGTTTAAATGAATGTGATCTGTGTAAGAGTTGGTGACATTTCTTTTATCTATTATTCATTGGCTTCCCTCAGATACATCTTACATTACATCTTTTCAGGTTTGAAAGTCTTTGGAAAAATTGTAATTGAGATTTGATTGATCATGTTTTTGTTGAAAAAAAAAAAATCAAGCCCAAGTAAAGAAAATGAAGTATTTTGTCAATAAGAAAACCATTGTTTTAACTAAGTACTAACTTAAAATTTTAGAATCTGCCCCAAATTCTCCAAGAATTGGAAGTCTGCTGAACTCAAAGAAAAATACTGAAACAAGTAATCTTCAAGCAATGTCTAGAGGTTTGTCTACTAGTTTGCCTGACTTGGACTCAGAACCTTGGATAGAAGTAAAAAAGAGACATCGTCCATCTCCAGTGAAATTGAAGGTAAATTGTTATAAACCAAGTGAAGTGTAGTACATTCCTGTAGTAAGGCCAGTGTATTTTGTTTGTCAAGTAAATATATAAAATTTAGAAAAGTTTAAAAAATTGTAAAAATTGGATCCATTGGCCATAAGTAAAAACAGTTTACTCAGTAGTTGAAAATAAGTTAAAAAATTTATCTTGGGATGCCTGAGTGGCTCAGTGGTTGGGCGCCTGCCTTTGGTTCAGGGAGTGATCCCGGATTCCTGGGTTTGAGTCCCACATCGGGCTCCTTGCATGGAGCCTGCTTCTCCCTCTGCCTGTGTCTCTGCCTCTCTCCATGTCTCTCATGAATAAATAAAATCTTAAAAAAAATGATTTGAGAATATTTTGACATGGTCTTTTTACTTGTGACTAAATTCAAATTTTTTAAAGCTGACAATATTTATAAATTGTGAATTTGTATTACCAGTTTGTTATTATTTGTGACCTTATTATTTCTAAAGGGTACAAACAGGTATATATTTGTTTTGGTGATTTTTGTGTATGCTGAGAAAGGAAAAAATTGATTTCTTAAGAGTGCATGAGGGAGTGAGATGTTATGAAACCACAGGAGAGATTCTTGATGGCAGAACTGCTGTATTTTTGACTCATGTTTGGATACACAAAATTTCAAATGTGCTAAAAATTGCTCTGATCTAAACCATAAATAAAGTAAGTACAAATAATGGGAGATTTCAGTAAGATTAATGGGTTATTTCACATTTCAGTGTATATGTTGTTTGTAATATTGTGCTATATACTTTAAGATGTAACTATTGAGAGAAACAGGGTAAAAAAAATTGTGAGTTTTCTGTTTGTTGCAACTGTATATGAATGTACTATTAGCTCAAAGTAAAAAGTTTACCACAAATAAATGCGGAAAGAGTGGTACTCCAATGATTCAAATATTGAAAGTAAGCTCTGTAAGGAGAAGGTAAGGTCACTGAAAATAATAGGACCTGGAATTGGGAAGGATAAAGAAGACTATCAGATTGAAGAGTATTATAAATAAGGCTCTTTATCCTTACCATCACAGCATGAAGAAGGGAAGCATGAAGGGATTTAAGAGTGATTCTCTACTGGAGGAATGGAGTGATGAAATGTTGCTTCATTGGGGTATTTGGCAATGTCTGGAAACATTTTTGGTTGTTAAAACTGGGGGAGTGCTATTGCATTTTGTGAGTGGAGGCCAAAGATCCTGCTAAACATCCTACAGTGCACTTCCCTTTCCCCAAAACAAAGAATTATCATGCCTAACAGGTCAGGAATGCTGAGGTTGGAAGACCCTAATCAAAACCCTAAAATCAAATTTTAATTAGCAATGGTGGCTAAGCATGGTGTATTTAAATGTTAAAAGAGGTGGTTCTTATTATTTTTACCCCCTTTAGGAGGGGACATCTGGGTGGTTCAATGGGTAAGTGTCCAACTCTTGGTTTTGGCTTAAGTCATGATCTCAGGGTGGCCAGATCCAGCCCCATGTGGGACTTAGCACAGAGTCTGCTTGAGAGTATCTTCACTTCCCTCATGCTCCCTCCCCATTCCTCCCCCTACTTATGCTCTCTCTCTCTCAAAAAAATTTAAAAATAAAAATAAATAAGTCTTTTTAAGGATCTATACCCTAAAAACTATAGAACACTTCTGAAAGAAATTGAGGAAGACACAAAGAGATGGAAAAATATTCCATGCTCATGGATTGGCAGAATTAATATTGTAAAAATGTCAATGTTACCCTGGGCAATTTACATGTTTAATGCAATCCCTATCAAAATACCATGGACTTTCTTCAGAGAGTTAGAACAAATTATTTTAAGATTTGTGTGGAATCAGAAAAGACCCCTAATAGCCAGGGGAATTTTAAAAAAGAAAACCATAGCTGGGGGCATCACAATGCCAGATTTCAGGTTGTACTACAAAGCTGTGGTCATCAAGACAGTGTGGTACTGGCACAAAAACAGACACATAGATCAATGGAACAGAATAGAGAACCCAGAAGTGGACCCTGAAATGTATGGTCATCTAATATTCGATAAAGGAGGAAAGACTATCCATTGGAAGAAAGACAGTCTCTTCAATAAATGGTGCTGGGAAAATTGGACATCCACATGCAGAAGAATGAAACTAGACCACTCTCTTGCACCATACACAAAGATAAAATCAAAATGGATGAAAGATCTAAATGTGAGACAAGATTCCATCAAAATCCTAGAGGAGAACACAGGCAACACCCTTTTTGAACTCGGCCACAGTAACTTCTTGCAAGATCCATCCACGAAGGCAAATGAAACAAAAGCAAGAATGAACTATTGGGACTTCATCAAGATAAGAAGCTTTTGCACAGCAAAGGATACAATTAACGAAACTAAAAGACAACCTACAGAATGGGAGAAGATATTTGCAAATGACGTATCGGATAAAGGGCTAGTTTCCAAGATCTATAAAGAACTTATTAAACTCAACACCAAAGAAACAATCCAAGATCTATAAAGAACTTACTAAACTCAACACCAAAGAAACAAACAATCCAATCATGAAATGGGCAAAAGACATGAAGAGAAATCTCACAGAGGAAGACATAGACATGGCCAACACGCAAATGAGAAAACGCTCTGCGTCTCTTGCCATCAGGGAAATACAAATCAAAACCACGATGAGATACCACCTCACACCAGTGAGAATGGGGAAAATTAACAAGGCAGGAAACAACAAATTTTGGAGAGGATGCGGAGAAAAGGGAACCCTCTTACACTGTTGGTGGGACTGTGAACTGGTGCAGCCACTCTGGAAAACTGTGTGGAGGTTCCTCAAAGAGTTAAAAATAGACCTGCCCTACCACCCAGCAATTGAACTGCTGGGGATTTACCCCAAAGATACAGATGCAATGAAATGCCTGGACACCTGCACCCCAATGTTTCTAGCAGCAATGTCCACAATAGCCAAACTGTGGAAGGAGCCTCGGTGTCCATCGAAAGATGAATGGATAAAGAAGATGTGGTTTATGTATACAATGGAATACTACTCAGCCATTAGAAATGACAAGTACCCACCATTTGCTTCGACGTGGATGGAACTGGAGGGTATTATGCTGAGTAAATAAGTCAATCGGAGAAGGACAAACATTGTATGGTCTCATTCATTTGGAGAATATTAAAAATAGTGAAAGGGAATAAAGGGGAAAGGAGAAAAAATAAGTGGGAAATATCAGAAAGGGAGACAGAACATAAAGACTCCTAATTCTGGGAAACGAACTAGGGGTGTTGGAAGGGGAGGAGGGTGGGAGGTGGGGGTGCCTGGATGGCAGGCACTGAAGTGGGCACTTGACGGCATGAGCACTGGGTGTTATTCTGTATGTTGGCAAATTGAACACCAATAAAAAATAAATTTATTATAAAAAATAAGTTTTTAAAAACCTAAAGCAGCTTTCTCAAAACGAGATTTTCTAAAGAACTTTATTTCTATATTTATCATGGCAAATAACATCGCTGTATAGCTAGGGAGGATAAGGACCATGTCCTGACAAAAACAAAACAAAAGGATAGTGTCCTGGATCATTGACAAAGATTGTATAGTATTGTATTTATTCCAAGATCTATGTTTTTTCCTTCACATTAGAAAAACTCCACATTTCAATATTTCTTTTAAAATAATGGTTCCTACTTTATATACTGTTGGTAGGGGAATAAATTGATACAGCCACAGAAGATAGTATGGAGTTTCCTTAAAAAGTTTAAAAAATCAAAATTACCATATGATCAGGTATTCCACCATTGAGTATTTACCCAAAGAAAATGAAAGTATTAATTCAAAAAGACATGCTAATGTTTATTGCAGTATTATTTACAATAGGCAAGATATGGAAGCAACCTAAGTGTCCATTGATAGATGAATATAGATAGGGAAGATAGTGTATACATATATAATGGAATACTAGCCATAAAACAGGATGGAGATCATGTCATTTGTGACATTTGGATCTGGGGATATTATGCTAAGTGAAATAAGTCAAACTAAAAAAGGCAGATACTATTGGATTTCACTCAGGTGGAATCTAAAAAACAAAATAAAAAGTGAAAAAAAAAAGCAGACTCAGACCTAGACCTGTAAATACAGAGAACAAACTGATGTTTCCCAGAAGGGCAGAGGATGAGGGGATATAGACAAAATGGGTGAAGGGAGAGGGAGATAAAGGCTTCCAGTTATGGAATGAATAAATCATATTAATAAAAGATACAACATAGAGAATGTAGCCAATGATATTGTAAGAGCATTTTATGGTGACAGATGGTTGCTACACTTGTGAGCACAGCATAACATAAAGCTTAGTTGAATTGATATGTTCTACACCTGAAACTAATGCAGCGTTGTGTATCAACTATTCTCAAATAAAAAAGAAATATTTTCTCTTTCTTACAGGAGCTGGCAAAGGAAAGTTACGAAGTACCAGAAATTAATACAAAGACTAGTTAGGTGCCAAGCAACTTAAAATTCTCCAAAACTGATTTCTTTTTCTAAAGGGGCTTAAATTCAGGGAGTGTGCTAACTAATAAAGCAAAATTGTTCTGATTTTTAAAAACAAAATAATGATTCCTATTAAAATTAATAGCATCTTTGACTCAATTAGAAAAAAAGAGTTTTTGGAAGGGTAGATATTGGATTCCGATATATAGGGCCAGAAAATTGCTAATGACATGTATGTATGTATGTATATATGTATTTATTATTTACTTACTTATTTATATTCTGTTTGTTTATTCATGAGAGATAAAGGCAGAGACACAGACAGAGGGAGAAGCAGGCTCCATGCAGGGAGCCCGATGTGGGACTTGATCCCAGGTCTCCAGGATCACACCCTGAGCCAAAGGCAGGGCCAAACCGCTGAGCCACCTGGGCTGCCCGGCATCTGGGTTTTTTTTTTTTTTTTTTTTTTTTTTGATTCTGGTTTTAATAGTGGAAAGAGAATTATATAAAATCTAGGACCTTCAGTTTTATGGCCAAAGATTGTTGGTGCCATTAGTAAGATCTGAAATGTATTCTGCTATTACAGAGTAAAGATCTGGCTTGGAGGAAAGCTGACTTGACTGTAGGTTCTGGGGGCCTAGATATTTCAGTGATACCTGCTAAGGTAGGTTACTTAATGACAACATTGCTAACATACTTAGGAAAAACAATGATCATTTAAAAATATACATTCTAGAGTGGGTATAGCTGTTCAGAGATAGTTTTAGAAATTTAAAAGCTTTTCCACTGTTTCCTTGGTCAGTTTTTTCTTGTGAAATTTCGTCCCTTTAGATTTTTTTGTATCAGGTGATTTTATTGTTGTTGAGGTTTTAAGATTAGTTCTTCATCCCCACTCTTAAAATTTCAGATGATATACTCGAGTTGGTTTGTTTTTATTTACGGTGTTGAATATTCATGTCCTTTATTTGGGGAAAACTTATGTTTCTTTCTTTTTTTTTTTTCCAAGTTTTGGTATTTTTTATCTGATGTTTGATTTATCATCTGGCTACTGTTTTTCTGGAGTTGGAGACTTAAAAAAGATTGTGTATTATGATATTTCCACCTTTTTTTGAGTCCTCTTTTAGGGTTATGATTATTTGTTAATATGTGGTGATCTTTAGTTGATGGTTCATATTAGTTACTGATAAATTGGTATGGACTTCTTTTGTGGCCTTGAAGATCTGCTCATCTAGACAGCTTTTCTCCTGAATGTGAAGTGTGATTGTGCACACTTTTGGTTAAGAGTAAAAGTCCTGTTAGACTTCTAGACCTTGGCAGAGAATGCTAGTTCTGGGTCTCCAGAATTGATAAAATCAGTACTTTTCTCTGGGAGATGGAATTCCTTAGTGTACTATATTCATTGGTAAAATTATCTTCTCATTTTCCCCATAACCCTGTTCTAGAAGTTTAGAATAATACTGGGATTTTTTCGGCTTCTTTCCATGAACACTCTCTTAGCAAATCTTTGTTTAGAAAGCAATTCTTGGACTTTAAGTCAGGAGCAGATTTTATAACTTCATATTCTCAGATAAGGGTGTTGGATGGACTGTTCTAGCTGTATTCTATAATTGGTTTCTCAAATATCCATTTTGATGGCTGTCACATAGTCTGTTTCTGCTCATTTTGCTTGCCATCTCAGAACTTTCTAGGACTTCAGTGGAATAAGTGTCTGTCTTTATATGGATTCAAAGTTGCTGTTTCCTTTAGCCTTATTCTTTAATTTATTTACTTATTTATTTATTTATTTATTTTTAAAGATTTATTTATTTATTCATGAGAGATACAGAGAGAGAGGCAGAGACACAGGCAGAGTTGGAGAAGCAGGCTCCATGCAGGGAGCCCGATGTGGGACTCGATCCCGAATCCCAGGATCACACCCTGAGCCAAAGGCAGACGCTCCACCACTGAGCCACCCAGGCGTCCCCTTTTAGCCTTATTCATTATCAGTCCAATCCCATTGGCTTTCTACCTTCCAGAAAGTCAGAACAATTTCTGATTTTTCTGATAGTATAATACTTGTTTTTATATTGATATGAATTTATTCTTTTCTTTACTGTGAATCATTACTACAAGTATGCTCAGTTAAGTCCTCTTCAACCTCAAATCTCTTGTCTCTTCCTCATGAATGAAAAAAATTTTTGTTTGAAACAAATTTAAATATAACTGATATAAAGTAAAAAGAGACTCTGTCCAAGGTTTACCACTATTAACAGTTCAGTGTTTATTCTCAGACTTTTTTCATGTCCTTGCAAATGTGAATACAAAGGTATATAGTTTTTGTTTTTAAATATATTCATAATGTGTTAAAACTTTTTTTTTTTTTTTTTTTTTAAGTAAAAGCATCATGGACTGTCTTCCAGTTACTAGAGTATTAGTTCTGTCCGGGCAGTTACTAGTTATTATTGTATATCCTTTCCTTGAACAGTACTTGGCTCACAGTGAGGACCCAGATAATTATTGACTGAATGACTATATGCTGCATTAATAGAAATTCTGAGAGAGAGGGATTGTTTTATTCTAGGCAGAAGAGAGTTAGCATTTGCTGAAGGATAAGGACTGATCAAAGAATGGCCTTGGAAAATGACATTGAGAAGTCTTTTTTGTGTTAAGAATTTTGTAAATCTAGACTAGGTTGGATTTTAGAAGATCTAGGATCTAATGTTTTGGACTTGTTATGTCATCTAATGGGAAGCAATTTTAATCTTTTCAGGAAGGGTCAAGTTCAACAGTTTAGTGCATGTTAGGGTAAATTTAATAGGAAAACCCGGCCACAGTAAGTGAGGGTGAAGATTGGGCAGAGGGATTAGCTAGGAAACCTAGCTAATGGCATTAATATAATTGCGAGGATTCAGACTAGGAAGATTATTGAATTTGGAAGTCAGAAAACCTTGATTGTTCTAATCCTGACTAATTCAGAAATTGTGGACAAATTAATTTCATATCTTTAAGCCTTTTTCCCCCTCATCTGTAAGATGAGTTGGTCTGCTAAAATGGATGGACTTAGGCACCATTCTAATTTTATTTTTATTTTTTAAAGATTTTATTTATTTATTCATTCATTCATGAGAGACCTAGAGAGAGGCAGGCAGAGACAGAGGCAGAGGGAGAAGCAGCTTCCATGCAAGGAGCCCAATGTGGGACTCGATCCCAGGACCGCGGGATCAAGCCCTGAGCCAAAACCAGATGCCTAACTGCTGAGCCACCTCGGCATCCCACCATTCTAATTTTAAAGGAGTCTTTCTTTAATCCTCCTTTTACTCAATTTTGTTTTTTTTTTTTTGTTTAGCTAAACTTAAGTGTTTAGCAAATTCTTTGCATTTATTGGGTCAGAACAATACTGTCTTGATTTTCTTTCATAATTTGCCTGCTAACTAGTCGCTGGACTTACAGGCTTTATAATACTAATTTGTAACATTATTATGTGATGTTTATTTTTAAAGTGACAGAAATGTTTGTTTGTAAGTAAAATGCCATTTTCTTCCATCAGGAATCATCATCTCTACCTGAAGAGGCATCAAATCAGCTGTATCCTTCAGATGAGCAAGAGCAAGAAGAGCTTGATTTTTTATTTGATGAAGAGATAGAACAAATAGAAGGACGAAAAAACACATTTACGGATTGGTCTGATAATGATTCAGATTATGAAATTGATGACCAGGATTTAAACAAGATTTTAATTGTCACTCAGACACCACCTTACATGAGAAAACATCCTGGAGGAGATCGAACAGGCAACCACATGTCTCGGGCAAAAATTACATCTGAACTTGCTAAAGTCATTAATGATGGCTTATATTACTATGAACAGGATCTATGGATGGGAGAAGATGAAAACAAACACACAGCCATAAAGGTAATTTTTTGTGGCTAACATTTCTGCTGATACCAGTTTTTAAAATATATGTTGGTTCCCTGCATTTTCCTGAATTTGAAGCTTTTATTTTATTATATTTTGAATATGAATAAATAAAATGTTGAAAAATTCCCAGAATATATCTGATAGTCATAACCTGAGAAATAATTTTATTAAAATGACAGTGAAATGAGTACTTTAATTTCAAAAAAAATTAGCACTCACTGACTAAAACCGTTTTTTCAAGTGAAAAACAATAAGGAGGCTCTTTCATATAAGAAGGAAAAAAATCTGAAGTTATGGACAAGCTTAGTTTATATGCTCATTTCTTACCTTGGCCTATTATCACCCCAGCTAAATGAGCAGGGCTTTAGAGAAGGTTTACTTTTGTTGCTCCCTTTCATCATTCTCTCCTTAGTCTATGGTGCTGTTTAATGGTAGTGGAACTGGTTGTGGACAAAGTATAGCAGATTAAAGTAGCTGATTGTCTCTGCTTGTACAAGCACCCTTGTTGTATTAGGGGTGCTCTTTGAAACCTTGTTCCAATTTTTTATCTTCTTGAATTTCACCCCACATTCTGATATTTTATTAAGGTAAAATATATAAGAACCAGAGTAGTCTACTGACACTCTGCATTCCTTTCATAGGAATTTTAATGATAAAGATAGGAATTAAAGGGTTCCTTTTCTGACATTAAAAAAGTTAAATATTTGTTTGGGGGATAGAATAATGGGTAAGTTGTGTAACTATACTATGCCAAATAAAAGAGAGATCTTGGTCAGAAATAGTTACAGTTTGTAGGAAGAAATCACTGTCAACTAGTGATTGAATAGAAGTGGCAGTCCATGGAGGTTCATATCCTTAACAAGAAGTGTGCTTTCCTTCTTGGCTCTTCATTTCTTCTTCTTTCTGGAACTTCTATCAGTGCATTCATCCGCTTCCCTTCTCTAGCCATTGCTTTTTTGGAGATGATGCCTCAGGTTATTGTAACTTTTCTGTGACTTAGGAGCCTGAAGAGTTCTCTCTGTCTGCTGCTATGAAAAGGAAGTGTGTTTTTATAGTTTCTTGGTTTAAAGTCTTTCCTTGTCTAAGCATTGTTATTTTATTTGTGACACTTAGGTTCTCTAAGTAATCTCTAACTTAAATCCTTTTGGAACAGAAAGAGCTAGAAATAAATAATAGGTTAAAGTTACACTCTCTCCATTCCCTCTCTGTCTACCCTGCTTTGTTCTTCACTGTCTACCTTTCTGTATATTGCACTTTTCTGTTTTGATCACATGGATATAAGATCTATTAAGATGGGAATTTTTGTCTTATTTTGTACACTATTCTATCTCTAGTGCTACAACAGTTCCTGGCACAGTAGTGCTCAGTTCATATTTGTTAAATGGATAAATGGATTATGGATTAAACATTATGAACTAACCAAAGAAAATCTAACCACCGTTGACAATATTGCTTCTGTGGGGAAATTCTTTGAGTTCCTAATAACTTTCAGGCCATCTGTCTGTAAGCATTATGGCTCTTTCATAAGCATATTGTATTTTATTTATTTTTTATTTTTAAAAATATTTATTTATTCATGAGAGACACACAGAGAGAGGCAGAGACACAGGCAGAGGGAGAAGCAGGCTCCACGCAGGGAACCTGATGTGGGACTCGATCCCAGGACTCCAGGATCACGCCCTGGGCCAAAGGCAGGCGCCAAACCACTGAGCCACCCAGGGATCCCTGTATATTGTATTTTAGCCTGTATGTACATTCTTATCACCTGACTTATTCCCCTTGTTTCTAATTTTGTTCAACATGTAATTTCTGATTACAGTTGTACTTTTCCTGTGGGTCTGCTTAAAGGGAAAGAAGACAATGATATAATATATACTTGTTAAACTCCTGCTGTGGGCCAGACATTGTGCTAGGTGCTATGTATGGAATGGGAAGATAACAATAGAGTCTCTACATGCCTGGTTTTCACCAATCATTGGGAGGACAGACATTGAAATAAACCCACAATAAATAATCATAAACTAACAAAAATATTTTTTAAAGAATTTAAAATTTATTTATTTATTTATTTGAGAGAGAGTGAGAGAGAATGGGAGCAGGGAGGAGAGGGAGAAGCAGGCTGTCCACAAGCAGGCAGCTTAACATGGGGCTTCATCCCAGGACCCTGGGGTCATGACCTGAGCTGAAGATAGACACTTAACCAACTGAGCCACCCAGGCACCCCTATGATAAACATGCTAAAAGAACAGGATGCTACTGGGTTGGATTGTCAGGGAATGAATACTTCTGAGAAAGTCATAGTTACAGTGAAATCTGAAGTATGCATAAGATTAAACCCTGCAAAGACCAGGTAAACCATGTTGTAGGAAAAGGAAATGGCAAGTGGCAAGGATCTGAGGGAGGAAATAATTTGGTATATGTGAAAAACTGAAAACAAGTCCATTTGTTTATAGTATTATAGAAGAGGACAGTTATGGCAGTATATAGACAGAAGTCTGATCATATATGGTTTTGTGGGCCATGTTAAATAGTTTGGAATTTATCTAAAGTTCAAATAAAGTACCTTGGAGAGTATTACAGAGGCAATAGGACATAGTCTAATTTTTCTTTTTCTTTTTTAAACGATTTTATTTTAGAGCAAGCAGGGGGAGGAGCAGAGAGGAGGAGAGAGAATCTCCAGCAGACTTTGTGCTTAGTGTGGAGCCCGACATGGGGTCACGACCCTGAGATCATGACCTGGGCTGAAACCAAGAATTAGATGCTTAACTGACTGAGCCACCTAGTTTTTATTTTAAAAGATAACTCTGGTTATTGTGATAGAAAATGGACTAGAGGGACTCCTGGGTGGCTCAGCAGTTGAGCGTCTGCCTTTGGCTCAGGGCGAGATCCCAGCATTGGGTCCTGCATCAGGCTCCCTGTGGGGAGCCTGCTTCTTCCTCTGCCTATGTCTCTCATGAATAAATAAATAAAATTTAAAAAAAAAGAAAAGAAAAGAAAATGGACTAGATAGAAAGGTACAGGAGTACCAGAAGAAATCCACTTGGGAGGTTATTAAAAAGTAGTCTAGAAGATAGGTATTGGTAACTTAAGGTAACTTGGTAGCAGAGGAAATGTTGAAATAAAACCCAGAGCTGAGCCCCAAGGAATCATCATTTAGGAGTTTTAATAGGAAGTGATGCTGTGGAAGCTAAAAACTGACTTTACGGAAAAGAATGATCAGATGTGTCAAGAACTGGACAGACTGAATAAGATACAAATAACAAGAATGCCAGATCAATACAGTGGTTGATTTTTTTTTTTTAAGATTTTATTTATTTATTCATGAGAGACACAGAGAGGGAGAGGCAGAGGCATAGGCAGAGGGAGAGCTCCCTGTGGGGAGACTGATGTGGGACTCAATCCCAGGATCTGGGGTCATGACCTGAGCTGAAGACAGACGCTCAACCACTGAGCCACCCAGGTGTCCTAGTTGGTGATCTTTTCTGACTTTGCAAAAGGATTTTTTGCTGGATCCAGAAGTTCTATTGAACTGCACGAGACTGAGTATAGGCTTTCTGTTTCTGCCATGTTCTTACTGCTGAGAACAACTCAGATGGCCTTTAAATAGATGAGAAAACATCTACTTGAAATTCTTAAAGATTGGCCAGGTAAGTTACTATCAGAAGAAAACCATAAAGAAGTGTGGCATATTGAAACCAGTGTTGTCCTAGAGACCATTTGGGAATTTGGGGAATTTGGGAGATCAACTTTGCAGAACACCCCCAAATAAAGGGGGGGAAGACACAAACCTGGGGCTCAGCCAAAGCTGGGGATTCCAGCAAGTCTTCTATTGGTGCCTAAAAGAAATAGATCCTCAGTGAAAGAGAACTTAACTTGCTTTCTCACTTGCTCCTCTAAGGACTGTAAAAGAATTTCCCTAGTTGCGCTGAACAGAATAGGAAGAAAAAAAACATGACCTAGAACTTAAAATCATGCAACTTAAATTCTTAGTATCTATTTTTAAAAACTTATTTATGTGTTTATTTATTCATGAGAGACACAGAGAGAGAGGCAGAGACATAGGCAGAGGGAGAGACAGGCTCCCTGTGGGAGACCTGATGTGGGACTCATCCCCAGGACCCGGGGTCATGCCCTAGCCAAAGACAGACTCTCAACCATTGAGCCACCCAGACGTCCCAAATTCATAATGACTAATGTAAACTGAGCCACCCAGACTAATTCTAAATGACTAATGTAAACACTAATCATGAATTTAACGTGATTGTGACCTGTTAATTTCCCAGAAACCTAGCAGAAGCCAATATAGCTCCTTTGTGAGGACATTTACTTTTATCCTAGACCTTGAATAACTTACTCAAATTATCTTAAAAGGAAAGTGTGAGCAGCTCACAAAATTAATAGTCAAACAAGGAAATATGGTACCACATGTGAGTAATAATGTGAGAATACCATATCCTGAAGTAATTTAGATAATGGGATTAGAAAACAGAATATGGAGTAGCCGTTTACTGTGCTTAAAGAAATATGTGTAGGGACGAAGAAATTGTAAACCAATAACATTCCTAGAATTTCTGCAAGTAAAAACAGTTAGGGTTAAAATTAATCATTTGAAGGAATTAACAGCAGATTAGATACAATTAGAGAATCATTGAATTAGAAGACCGTTTACAATAAACTACTTAGAAATCAGCACAGAAAGGAAAAGAGATAGAATATATGAAAGAATATGGAATGATATTCCAGGGAGTCTTTGCTATTATTTACTACATTTCAAATCAAGTTATAGGATTTAATAGCTCCTGGATTTTATAGCTTTTTATTTCTGAAAAAAGATTTAAAAAAATAAGAAATGTGAAATAGAGTGATAAAAATGGTCTAAAATAGACAATCTTAGTTTCAGAAGGAAAAGTGAGAGAAAATGGGTTAGAGCCATTATTTTAAGAGGTAATATCTGGGACTTTTTCTGAATTGGGGAAAGATACCACAGTAGAGCTGCCAGGAAAAAAAAAAAGGAAGATTACATTTAATGGACAGTGAACAGCTGACTTTCCAACAGTTAACAGTCGATTGCAACAAACAATGGAATAATAGTATTAATATACCAAGAGAAAATAGCTATCAACTTATAATTGTATGCCTTGCAAAAAAATGTCTTTTATGTAAGAGGGTGAAATATAATGAGAGAGATTGTAACTAGGAAAGCCTCATCAAGAGAAAGTGCAAAAGTGGAATAAATGATTTCATATGCCAGATATATAGAAAGGACTGCAGAACAAAGCAAGAGCTATGTGAATAAATCTAAATACTAACTGTATAACTGTCTTGGAGATTTAACATGAACACAAACTTGGAGAGAGCAAATAAGTGAATAGTATTTAAGGTACTTTTGTGTCTAGTGAAAAGACTGATTAGTTTTTAAAGTTTTTGTACTGCAGTTTGAAGAACACCCATTCAAAAATAAAATTAGAGGAAATAACTGTGAAACTAGCAGAAAGGGAAAATGTAGAATAAGAAGGGACTTCTAGCACAAAAATAAAGCGGCAGATTTGTTTGTTTATTTGTCTGAGAGAAAGAGTGAGGGAGAAAGAGGAGGCAGAAGGAGAGAATCTCAGTCAGACTCTATGCTGAGTGTGGGACCTAACTTGGGACTTGATCTCATGACCTGAGATCATTACCTGGGCTGAAATGAAGAGTTGGACGCTTAACTGACTGAATCACTCAGGCAGGCGTAAGGTGGTAGATTTAATAAACCCAGGTATTTAGATAGCAAAAATAATGTCATCAGAGTATATGTAAATAAAATTGGTTATATTATTTACATATAATGTAATCAATTTTATTTACATGTGACATCTGAAAGATAAGGGGGAGCATATACTATAAACTACTAACCAGCCAAATCGATCTGTAGATTCAGTGTAATTTACAATATCCTATCAATATCCTAACTGGCTTCTTTGCAGAAATTGATGAGATGATCTGAAATTTATATTGAAATTCAAAGGACCCACAATAGCTTAAACAATCTTGGGAAGGAACAAAGTTGAATTCAATCACAGTCCTTACATTAAAACAGTGTTGTTACTAGGATAAACATAGACAAATAGGTCAATGAAAGAGAATTGGAAGTCCGAAATAAACCCACATGTCTGTTCAACTGACTTTTGACAGTGCCTAAAGCATTCAGTATCAGTAGGGAAAGCATAGTCTTCTCAAAAGTTGTCTTGGGACAGACAAGTGGATATCCATATGCAAAAGAATATATTAGATGCCACCCTAACTCACATGTACAAAGATTAACTCATTTGAATTAAACATCTAAATATAAGAGCAAAAACTATGCAATGATTGCAAGACAGAAGAAAATCTTCATGACTTTGTATTTGACAGTGGTTTCTTATATGACTCCAATAGCACAAGCAACAAAAGAAAAAAATTGGGTATCATAAAAAATTTTTAAATTTTGTCCTTCAGAGAACATCTTGAAGAAAGTGACTAAAAAAAAAACCACTATTTACATTAGCACCTCTCCCCAAAATGAAATAATGAGGTATAAAACTAATAAAATATGTATGAGATCTCTATGAGGAAAATGATAACTGATGAAAGAAAGAACAACTAAATGAGACAGGAAGACTCAAATTTTTTAGTTTTCCCTAAACTGATAGGTAGATTGAATGCAGTCCCAATCAATAAGATTCCAGAAATTTATTTTGTGGAGATGGACCAACTGGTTCTAAAATTTATACAGAGGCAGAAAAACAGGATTGCAGTACAGCATTGAAGGAGAACAGTTAGAGAACTGATACTTCCTGACTTCAGAGTTACTATAAAGCTGCAATGATTCAGACAGTATGGTATTGGTAAAAGAATAGACAAATCAATGGAACACAATAGAGAGCCCAGGGATAGACTTCCAGTAATACAGTAAACTGATCTATGACAAAGGAGCAAAGATAATACAATGGAGAAAATATAATCTTTCAACAAATAGCAATGGAACACCTTGACACCTACATGTAAAAAAATTAATCTAGACGCAGACTGTATTTTTTCACAAACAGTAACTCAAAGTGGATCATACCTACATGTGGACTCCATGCTGAGCCTGACGAGTGGCTCAATCCCACTACCTTGAGATCACAGCCTGAGCCGAAAGCAGGAGTCCCACTCAACGAGTGGAGCCACCCAGGTGCCCCTGGTTGATGACTTTTTAGGTACAACTCCATAAGCAATGTCCATGAAGGAAGAAATTGTTAAGTTGGACTTCCTTAAAATGAAAAAAAACTTCTGCTCTGCAAACAACACTGTCCATAGTGAGAAGACACACCACATACTGGAAGAAAATGTTTTCAAAAGACACATAGTGGACTGTTATCCAAAATATACTAAAATTTTTTTTCTTTAAGACTTTATTAAATGATGTGAAAACAACCTGATTAAAAAATGGGCTAAGATCTGAACAGATGACATTTCACCAAAAGAAGTTGTACAGTTGGTGGATAAACATTTACTCCACATCATGCCATCAGAGAAATGTACATTTAAATAATGAGATAGTACTATGTCCACGTTAGAATGAACAAAAATCCACAACCCTGAAAACATCAAATGTTGAGGATATAGAGCAATCAGAACTCTCATTCCTGTTGGGAATGAAAAATTTTAACAGCCACTTGGGAAGACACGTTTGTTTTCTTACAAAACTAAACATACCCTTACTACACTATCTAGTAATCACCTTCTTTGGTACTTACCCAAAGGAACTGAAAACTTAAGGCCACACAAAAATCTGCATATGTTGGGGCTGCTCGCAGCCTCAGTCAATAGAGTGTGTGACTCTTTGATCTTGGGATTGTGAGGTTTTGCCCTGTGTTGAAGGTAGAGTTTACTTTTAAATATCTGCACATGTTGTTTACAGCAGCTTTATTCATAATTGCTGAAACTTAGAAGCAACCAAGGTATCCTTTGGCAGGTAAATGGATAAACTGTGCTATATCTAGATAATGGAATATTATGCATTGCTGGAAAGGAATGAGCAATCACTGGAGGAATCTTAAATGCATATTATTAATGAAAGAATCCAATCTGTAAAGGCTGCATACTTACAGTATGATTCTAAATATTTGAGATTCTGGAGAAGGAAAACTATGGAGATCGTAGAAAGATCCAAGATGGCCAGGGTTTAGGAGGGGAATAAATGAATAGAACAGAGCAGAGAGGTTTTTATAGTGCAGTTCAACTTTTCTATATGATAGTAAATGGTGAATACATGTCTTTATTTGTGTATCAAAACCCATGGGATATACATACCAAGAGTGAAACTTTGTATAAACTATGGACTTCAGGTGATTATGATGTTGCAGCATAAGCCCACTGTTTGTAACAAATGTAAACACTTGGTGCAGAATATTGATATTGGGGAGTCTCTAGAGGAGTAGGGTATGGTGAATTCTGTATTTTTCTTATAATTTTGCTTGAAGCTAAAGCTGTAAAAATGTTTTTAAAAAGCTGATTAGGAGAATATGTTTCCAGATCATATTTTTATTAAAGGACATTTATTTGTAATAAGGAACTGATAAGTCCATAATAAAAAGACAATCCAATTATAAAATGAGCACAGAATCTGAATAGACTTCTTTTCCAGAGAAGATAAACAAATGGCTAATAAGCCCATGGAAAATTAGTTAACATCTGCTACCATAGGAATGAAAAATCAAAATCACTGTGAGAATCCCACCTCATATAGACTAGGATGATTATAATAAAAGAGAGAAAATCAGCTGATGAATGGATAAACAAAAAGTGGTTTAACCATATAAGAGTATTATTTAGCAATAGGAAGAAATGAATTTACTGATACACACTGCAACATGAAAACATTATGCTAAGTACCACATACTATATGATTGCTTGAATGAAATATCCAGAATAAACAAAAATTAGATTGGTGATTGTGTAGGGTGGAAATTTCTTTGGTAGGATGCAGAGAGTGATTGCTAATGGGTACTGGGTTTCTTTTTGGAGCGATGAAAATGTTGTAATATTGATTGTGATGATGATTGCAAAATTGTGTATGATAAAAACCAGTTGAATCATACACTGGGGTAGATGGTACTATATGTGAATTATATCTTAATAACTTTTTTTTTAAAGTCAGTGCTATCCAAAGTGATCTACAGATTCATTGCAATCTCAAGAGCCTAATGGCATCTTTTACATAATTAGGCAAATTAGTATTAAAATTGGTATGGAATCTTATGCCACCCTGAAGAGCTAGAAAAGTTTTTTTAAAAGAATACAGTTGGAAATACCACATTTCTTAATTTCAAAACATTAAACTATGATAAAGCTGTGTGATATGAGCATACAGACAGACATAGGATAAATGAAGTAGAATATAGAGTCCAGAAATAAACCTTTGAGTCAACTGTATGATCAATTGATTTTCAATATATGTGCCAAGATCACTACATGGAAAAGACAATCTCAGCAAATGGTGTTGGGGAAACTGATTAGTCACATGTAAAAGAGTAAAGTTGGACCCTTCCCTTAACATCATATGTAAAAAGATTTTAAAGATTAAAGACTAAAACTATTAGAAAATACAGGGTGAATCTTCATATTTGATTTGGCGATGATTTCGTAGATATGACACTCAAAGCATATAATAAAACAGTTTGGAATTCATGAAAATAAATAACTTATGTATATTAACTTAAAACAATGAAAAAGTCCCCTACAGAAAATACTTGCATATCATCTGATTAAAAGTTAATATTTTTAATATATAAAGAAATCCAGCAACTCAGCAAGAAACCCAGTTTAAAAAATCAACAAAGGGCTTGAATAGACTTTTCTCCAAAGATGATCTACAAGTGTCTAATGAACACATGAAAATATGTTCAAATAAGTCAATTGGAGAAGGACAAACAGTGTATGTTCTCATTCATTTGGGGAATATAAATAATAGTGAAAAGGAATAGAAGGGAAGGGAGAAGAAATGGGTAGGAAATATCAGAAAGGGAGACAGAACATGAAGACTCCTAACTCTGGGAAACGAACTAGGGGTGGTGGAAGGAGAGGTGGGTGGGGGGTGTGGGTGACTGGGTGACGGGCACTGAGGGGGTCACTTGACAGGATGAGCACTGGGTGTTATTCTGTATGTTGGCAAATTGAACACCAATAAAAAATAAATTATTATTTTAAAAAAAGAAAATATGTTCAATGATCACTGTTTATTAATAAAATCAAAATCACAATGAAGTATCACTGCCCACTCAGTAGGATGGCTACTTTCTTTTTTTATTTTTATTTTTTATAGATTCCATCCATTTATTCATGAGAAACACAGAGAGAGAGGCAGAGACATAGAGGGAAAAGCAGGCTCCATGCAGGAAGCCCCATGTGGGACTTGATCCTGGGACTCCGGGATCATGCCCTAAGCCAAAGGCAGACACTCGACTGCTGAGCCACCCAGGCATCCCAAATGGCTACTTTCAAAGTAAAAAGTAAAACCCAGAAAATTGCAGTTATTGGAGAGGATGAGGAGAAATTGGAACCCTTATGCATTGTTGGTGGGAACATAAAATGATATAGCTGCTATTGAAAACAGTATGGCTGTTCCTCAAAAAACTGAACGGATATTTGTATAGTTATGTTTTTAGCAGTAGTATTCACAGTAGCCAAAAACTAAGCCGAATGCCCATCATTAGGTGAATGCATGAACAAAATGTATATGCATTTAGTGGAATGTTACTCAGCTTTTAAAAAGGAAGAAGATCTATCACATAATACAATATAAATGGTCCTTGGGGACATAATAAGTGAAATAAGCAACAAAGACATACACTATGTGATTCCACCTCTAAAGTGAGGTACTGAAGAGGTAAAATTTATAGGAACAAAGCAGAATGGCAGTTGCTGCTGAAGAAGAAATGGGGAGCTAATTAGTATAGAGCTTTAGTTTCTCTAAATGAAAAAAACTGGTTGTCTGTTGCTTAACAATGAATATATTGAACACTACAGAACTGTATGTACACTTACAGATGGTTAGGCTGGTAAATCTTACATTAAGGTTTTTTATTCCAATTAAAAGTAAAAATTGTAAAAGAGCATCTAGCTACCTCCCAAATAAAAAGTAAGCAAAAAAAGCTGTTTTATATATTGATATCATAATTGTTTTACAAAGTAGATTTGAAAAAATAAAGCATTACGAGTGCTAAAGAGTCCTTTTGTGATGATTAAAAGTAAAGAGACTATCAGAAAAGAGTAACATTTTTTTTAATTTTTAAAAATTTGACAGCACAAGCAGGGGTAGTGGTAGGCTTCCTGTCAAGCCGGGAGCCCAACATGGGGCTCAATCCCTGGACTCTGTGATCATGACATGAGCCAAAGGCAGACACTTAACCGACTGAGCCACCCAGGCGCCCCAGAAAAGTATAACTTTAATTTTTTTTAAAGATTTTATTTATTCATGACACACACACACACATAGGTAGAGACACAGGCAGGGGGAGAAGCAGGCTCCATGCAGGGAGCCCAATGTGGGACCCGATCCTGGGACTCCAGGATCACACCCTGGGCCAAAGGCAGGCACTAAACTGCTGAGCCATCCAGGGATTTCTGAAAAGTATAACTTTAAAATGTAATGTATTTAGTATCAAACAAATGATAGAACAGATCCACAGTCACATTGTGATTTAATTTACTTCCAAAGTAAACAAGGACTAATCAATAAAAAATAAGAGTAATTTGAGAAATAACTGTACCTAGCTTCTATAGAGTACATGATCTTTCTGAGCATATCTGTAGTACTTTGAGTTTCAGTGGTGTATAAAGTGAATTTCAAGGCATTAATATTACATAAAACACTATTAGTGGGATTAAGTTAGTTTAAAATAAAAGTTAAGTAAATTAATAAGACGCTGTATGTTTTAGAACAAAGATTATATGTTAATTAACTCACCAATGAAGAGATCAATACTGGAAATTAGAAAATCTAAGTGTACTGATTGCTGAATTTAAGAAGTACACCTAAAGAGATAGGCTTAACTGCAGATATTAGAGGAGGAAATGCTTGAAATTAATAAGTCGATCACCAGCATCTGCTATATAAAAAATTTCTCTGAAATCTTAGAGGCTTAAATAAGAATTCTTATATTGCTTGATACTGGCTTTGGTTTGGCTGTTGCAGCCGTGTGTGTATGTGTCTCTTCATTTTGGGAATTCATGCTGAAAAAAGTGCAGCTATTATATAGTAGTTGCTTATTCGTTCACATACCTGGATGAACGAGGTGCTGAGCTAAAATGTATAGATGTATTTAAAGTTGATGCTTAGATGTTCTTTATGTAATTTCTTACATTCAGTTGGCTAGAGCAAATGATGTGGCTAAATTTATGGGGTTGGAGATGTATATTCTCAAAAGGCATAAAAAGTGAGTATGCATGATCCCTTAATTTAGGGAATGCAGGCTTTGAACAACAATACAATCTGCTGCTATGGCTTCCAAGATGGTAGAAGTTTAAAAAAGAATTAACAAATCGCCATAAAAGTATATGGAAATAAATAATTAGATCTAACAACAAAATTCATCATACCACCACTTAATTATTTGAAAAGACTAAAATTTATGAAGAAAAAGGAGGAAAATGTACCTCTTTTCACTGCAGTGAAATTGGGGATGTAATTACTGACTATGGAGAAATTTAAGAAGGAATTTTAGACCAATAATTTGGATATATGGTTATGGAAAAATTTCTAGAAAAATATGTAATTTAGCAAAATTTATTGGAAAAGGAAGTTGATAGAAACCATTTTTATAAATCTTCAGACTTGGAGAAAATTTGGCTTTAAGTAGCATGTGGGATCCTTGGGTGGCTCAGTGGTTTGGTGCCTGCCTTCGGCCTAGGGCGTGATCCTGGAGACCCGGGATAGAGTCCCACATCGGGCTCCCTGAATGGAGCCTGCTTCTCCCTCTGCCTGTGTCTCTGCCTCTTTCTCTCTGTGTCTCTCATGAATGAATAAATAAAATCTTAAAAAAAAAAAAGTAGCATGTTTTTCTAAAATTGGTGTAATTCCAGCCATGCACGAGGTTCCAGTGAATACAGCTAATAGTAGGTATGCAGATACTTTGTTGAATGAGTGGGGGGAAAAAGAAATATGCCACTTATTTTTTGAAAAGAGCATAACCTTGATACTGATACCTGAAAACATGAATGAGAAATTCCTGAGAATATGAATGAATTTCCAGCTTTACAGGTTATCTAGGTATAAATATTTTAAACTTAAAGCAAATCAAATTCATTGTTTTTAAAGAAAGAGGATAACCACATTTTCATTTCATTAATGCAAATTGATTGTAAGTCAACTTGTAAAGTTGAAAAATCAGTCAATGCAATTGTCATGAACAGATTAGAGAAAGATTGTGATAACCTTAATAAATGCAAAAAATACATTTGAAGCACACATGAGGTATTTTTGGAACGAGAATAAAATACAGTCTCCTAAAAGGGTTTTTGCAAAACCCACAAAACATTGTGAATGATGAAATTGAAGCCAGTTTCTTGTAATCAGAATAAGACAGAGCTGCTCACAGTCAAATCTATTAAATATATTGGAATATCTTTGTTACACCAGTAAGGAAAGAACGAAAATACAGAAAATCCAAAGTCTTTTATGGTTGAGTGATCAGAATTAGAAATTTTGCTTACTAAGTTTTCTGGGTAATTTTTGTGGATCAGTTGCTTAAGTGTCTACCTTTGGCTTGGATCATGATCCCAGAGTCCTAGGATTGAGCCTGGCATCTGGTTCCCTGCTTAGTGAGGTGTCTGTTTCTCCTGCTCATGCTGTGTGTGTGTGTGTGTGTGTGTGTGTGTGTGTGTGTGTGTGTGTCAAATAAATAAATAAAACCTTAAAAATCCAGAAATTTTTTTCTATATAGCAAGCAGTTAGGTGGAAATAGTAACTTTTTTAAAAAAATGGACTCATAGTAGACCTACAGTATTAGTTTTAGGTGTACAATAGTGATTTGGCAATCATGCACATTATAAAATGCTCACCACAATCTGTCACCATATAAAATTATTATAGTATCGTTGAGTATATTCCCTATGCTGTACTTTTCATTTCTGTAATTTATAATTGGAAGTTTTCACCTCTTAATCCCCTTTACCCCCCCTCTCCTGTGGTAACCATTAGTTCTATTTATGAGTCTATTTCTGTTTTTTAGATTCCACATGTAAGTGAAATCACATGGTATTTGTCTATCAAATCTATTTCACTTAGCATAATGCATTATAAATGGCAAAGATTTTGTTTTTTATGGCTGAATAATATTCCATCACATGGAAGATCTATCTATATCTATATCCCATGTCGTCTTTATCCATGCATCTATTGGTGGACACTTAGTTTGCTTCCATATCTTGGCTTTTATAAATGATGCTGCAATAAACATGTATCTTTTCAAATTAGTATTTTATTTGAGTAAATACCCAGAAGTGAAAGTACTGGGTCATATGGTATTTCTAGTTTTAACTTTTTGAGGAACCTCCATACTGTTTTCCATAGTGGCTGCACCAATTTACATTTACCAACAGTGGGTGAGGGTTCCCTTTTCTCCTCATCCTTGCTAACACTTGTTACTTTTTCTCTTTTTGTACTAGATACTCTAACTGGTGTGAAGTAATGCTTTTTGTGGTTTTGCTTTGCATTTCCCTGATGATTAGTGACACTGATAATCTTCATATGTTTGTTGACGTGAATGTCTTCTTTGGTCCTGTGCCTATTTTTAAATCATACTTTTTGTTTTGTTTGTTGTTGGTGGTGGTGGTTTTTTTTTTTGGTGTTATAGTTCTTGATATAGTTTGGATATTAACTCCTTATCAGCTGTATCATTTGCAAATATTGCCTCCCATTTAGTAGATTGCTTTTTTTTTTTTTTGATGACTTTCTTCATTGTATAAAAGCTTTTTTAAGTGTAGAGCATGTGGATGGCTCAGTCAGTTAAGTGTCTGACTTGATTTGGGCTTGGGTCATGATCTCAGGATTGTGAGATCAGCCTCATGTTGGGCTCTGTGCTGGTGTGGAACCTGCTTAAGATTCTCTCTATCCTTCTGCCTGCCCCCCACACTCTTGCATGTGCACTCACTCTCTTTCAAAAAAATAAAAAACTTTTTAGTTTGATGTGATCCCAGTGTTTTATTTATAGTGACTTTTAAGATTTTATTTTTTAATTGTACAGAGTAGTTGTGAATCTGTTTATTTTCTTTGACTGCCATAACAAATTATCATAAATTTGGCAGCTTGAACTAACACAAATACATAATTTTGTAGATTATATTATTGGTGAAGCCAACTGGTTTCTCTACTCCAGGTCTACAAGATGGAAATCTAGGTATTCCTGCCTGAGCTCTTATCTATGGGTTTTATGTGAGAATCACTTTCAAGTTTATTCAGTTGTTTACAGAATTCAGTTCTTTATGGCTACATGTAGATTTGTGGTCCTTCCTTTCCATTTTGACTGTCTGGAGCCTCTTGACTCCTTTAGACCACAGGCATTCTAAGTTAGATTGCACTGTCAGTCTTCAAATCAGTAACAGCTGCTGGAGTCTTGTTTCTCAGCTGTCTTGAGATTTTCTCCCACCACATCTCTTTTGTCTGGTTGGAGGAAGTTGTCTGCTTAATCCAGAGTAAGCTCCCTATTTTAAGGTTGCTTATTAGAAATCTGAATTACGTGTGCAAATTCCTTTTTGCTATTTATTTAACATAATTATATGTTATAGGAATTGGGATCTGGATATCATTGAGGGACCCTTCTGCCTCCCATAGAATAGATCTTTAAAAGGTAGACCTTTCAAAAGGTAAAAGATGGGATGCCTGGATGGCTCAGCAGTTTAGCGCTGCCTTCAGCCCAGGGCATGATCCTGGAGACCCGGGATGGAGTCCCATGTCGGGATCCCTGTATGGAGCCTGCTTCTCCCTCTGCCTGTGTCTCTGCCTCTCTCTCTGTATGTCTCATGAATAAATGAATGAAATCTTAAAAAAAAAAAAGAAAGAGGTAAAAGGCTTTTAAGGAGATTATTATAATAATTGAAAGATGTTAATAAAGACATAAGTAGGAAGAGAAATACCAAGTTCATGTTTGAAAGATCCAGTGTGATGAAGAGGGTAATTTTCCCAAAATCATTTCAAACGTCAATTAAATACCAGTAAGTTTTTCAACAGATTTTTTCCAGAGGAATTTGATAAGCTGATTCTAAAATTAATGAGGGGTGCCTGGGTGGCTCAGTCAGTTAAAGTGTCTGCCTTTGGCTCAGATCATGATCCCAGAGTCCTAGGATTGAGCTCCTCCTAAGGCTCCCTGCTCTGTTGGGAGCCTGCTTCTCCCTCTCCCTCTGCCTGCCGCTCTGATACTTGTGCTCTTGCTCTCTCTGTGTCAAATAAATAAATAAGGTCTTTTTTAAAAAATAAAATTTATATGAAAATGTAAGGAACGAGAAACTCATCACATTCCTATAAAAGCAGGGCAACTTACTTTAGCAAATTAAAGATATGGACTATAGAAATGGAATAAGAAGTCACAAAACAGTTGCATGTTTATATGAACACTTGGCAAATGAAAGATAGAGTTAGAAATCATGGAGAAGATGGGATTTTTATTACATGGTGGTAAAAAATTGTGTGTGTGGCAGGGGGAAGTGAAATTCTGCTTTCTAGTGTCATTCAAATCTATTCTAGTGAAAGGCAAAAGCAAAAAAGTTGTTAAGGAAAGGTAGTAAAAGATCTTTATGATCTCAGAGTAGCAAAAGGTTTCTTAAGTGGACACAAAAGGCATAATCACAAAGTACAAAATTTTAAAAATTTATCATAAAAATTTTCTGTTAACATCAAAAAGTACATATGTAGTTCATGAAGTGAAGAAAAAATAGTTTCCATTTATGATGTGATAAGTATTGTAAAACAAATGCAGAGGGACACCTGGTTGGCTCAGTTGGTAGACCACTTGTCTCTTGATCTTGGGGTTGTGAGTTCAGGTCTCATGTTAGGCATAGAGATTGATTATTTGAGGAAATTTTTAAAAGTGTACAGGTCAGTAAAAGATACAGTAGAAAACTGATTATATGAACTCATTAAAAGATTGAAATCATGAAGTATTCTACATTATTAATCAAGAAGATACAAATTAAAATGTCAGTGAAATATTTCATAAAACCCATATCAGTGAAATTAAAACATCAGACGGAAGTGTTTGGGAGTATTTGGAATAAGAACTTCGTTAATATATGGGACTAAAAAGTGTAAATCCATATCTTATGCTTAGAATCTGTATAAGAATATGCTTTTAAGTTGCATTGTTCCAATATTAACCACATGTGGTTATTGAGTTTTCTACATGTGTTTAGTCCAAGAGGAGATTTGCTTTAAATGTATAATATTTAATTTTGAAGACCTAGTTAAGAAGAATGTAAACGAGCTCAATGATTTTTATAACTATTGCATATTGAAATGATAATATTTGGTTAAATAAAATATTAAAATTTCACTGTTTTAAAGGTATTTTAATGTAGCTATTGGAAAATTTTAAATTACTTGTGGTTTTCATTATGTTTATATTGGACAACATTGCATTAGAGGAACCTAAAAATGTCAGGAACAATACATGACAGTATAGAGTTGTTCGTTATATTCATAGTTTGGAAAGAACCAAAATACCTATCAGCTACTGACTGGACATGTTATGGTATAGTAAACAATGTATATGTTATATAGTAGTGAAAATGAGTGACAGCTATAAACATCTTTATAATGAATCTATAAAACAGCTAAGTGTAAGAAGTGAAGAAAGATTGTATACAGAATATGACTCCATAAAGCTCAAGGGCAGGTCAAGTCAAACATGTATCTTTCAGAAACGTATATATACATACAAGGTCATATAAAGAAAAGCCAGGAATGATTGATCATATAGGTCAGAATTTCGGTGCTTTTGGGGGAAAGAGGGACTAGGATATGCAGGGATTCTAATGTATTAACAGTATTGTATTTCTAGTTGTTATATGAATGTTTTCTGGATAAGTTGCACATGTATATTTAATACATTCTTCTGTATGGCATGTTTTATAACAATACTTAAAACCAGGCTAGCATGAATGGGGATGTGAGGGACAAGAAGAGGCAAGCCAAAGCTGACTAATTCACTTCTTGGAGCTGCAGGGTTGTTGCTCCTTGGGCTAAAACACAAGGTAGGTTGAGTCTGTCTTTTGTTTCTTTGCATCTAACTATTCATCTTCTTGTCCAATGGTCTGTTTGGGTTGGTGGTAGAAACTTGGACCGTGTTAAAGGCACTATTAATAGAAGACATACAGATGGGCCTTCCATCCCAGAGATGTGCTGGTGGGCCTCTGTGTCTTTTTTACTCATATTGCTTGCTGGCCTCTGGGTCCATGAGGTTCAGGAATTACCCAGTCTACTATCTCTCATGATACCGTCCCCTAACTAGAAATCTTTTTTTTTTTTTTTTGAAATCTTTAGTTTGAATCTGCAGAACAGTGGAGAGGACTCATTACAACCAGTTTCTCAATCATTGCACTCACTGTCCAAGTTGCTTATGTGGAAACCTAAATATGCTCATACCTTTGTTTCCAGCATTTCAGGAGGAACCTTCAAATTGAAAGCTTCTGAATCACTTATCTCATCTGTAGGCTCATAACATTTGCGGTTGTACAGTATGCCAGCTTTGTCCAATACTTCCTGGAGTATTCTGTGAAGTTATTACTGGTGGTCTAAGTGTCAATTTCCAGAGTTCTCCTTGGAGTTACTGGCTTTGTGTTGTATAAGAAAATATTTCCAGTTGCTGAATGATCGAGACCATTGCAGAGACATTGTTGAGAGAGTATGCTGAGTGGGGGCTCTCTCTTCTGCCTTGACCCAGAAAATGTTCTGGAATTGTGGATACCCAGTGGCTGCTACTTACTCTTGATTTTGCTGACTATTTCACTGTCTCTTGCCACATTCCCCATAAAATGCAGGTAGGCCCTTGTCTGTATTTGTTGCAGATAGAGAAAGGAACTTCAGCTGTGGAGAAGTCTTTGGTATATAGCTGGAAATGGTGTACAAATTAACCAGGAGATATCACATCATCACCTGGCAGACATCATATTGGCATCATCTTGACTTGACAAGAGAATCATCTAAATTTTCCCTCACCACCAATTGAGCTGTTCCCCTTCTCATTAGAGAACACCACCAAAGTGAGAACCTCTATGGCAACATTGAGGCCTATTCCTGACCAAGAATCAACTTGTGCACAAGTTCACTGAGTACAGTTTTGGACCAAAAACTTACTTTTGTGAATCTCAGATGGGGATTTTTCTTCTGTACTTCATAGGGTTATAAAGACTTGAAAACTGTAAAGACTGGGCATATGTGAGAAAGAGCACAGGCCATATCGTTATGTGGGGCCAGGAATAATGAATGATACCAATGCAGGGGAAACTAGGAATTTAAAGAATGCAGAAGATTCAAGCTTTACATAGAAATTCTGACATCAAAGTATAGCCTGTGGGGTTGTTATTAGATGCCACAGTATTAGACATTTCCATGATTAGTCCTTTTGTGTATTTTAAAATGTAAAATTCTTAATTCTTCCTCCTAATACCTTAGTCTGAAAGACACTCAGATCACTTTCCTCTCATGCACAACATGAGGCCCCAAACCACATATAGTCACTTTCTCTCTAGAAATGTTTTGAAGGGTGGTTGGTTGGCTCAGTTGGTAGAGCATAAGACTCTTGGGGTTGTGAGTTTAAGTCCCATATTGTTTGTAGAGATTACTTTAAAATCTTAAAAAAAATTTTTTTTTTTTTTTTGTAATGTTTTGCATTGACTTCCTGCTGGAGAGACAGGTGAATCAGGAGACCTGATTTCAGGTTTTGCCCCATTATTTAAGTTCTAGCCATAATTCCTTGTGTATGTCAGTGTCTTATTTTAATATACATTCTTCAGATACAGTAGCTTTATAATAATTAACTCTTTGCTGGGGATTCAATCATTAACATAAATACTTGAGAGCCTGCTATGTGCCAGGCAGTACTGGTAGCTGGGAATGTGGTAGTGAACATGACTGACTACTGAAAACACGATCTCCCAGTAATTTATAGTGATGATGTTATTGGGAGTAGGGTGGGTGGTTAGAGATAATTAGATCAGAAAATCTATGCAATAGGTAACTACCATAATTGACCGTTGAATTTAGTTATAAGCCTCTTCATAAACAGGAAAGAAGAAACTTGCTGAGTTACCTCAGTGGAACAGTTGGGGGAAAAGTCTGAATGAAGAAATGACTAGTGGAAATAGGAGTATAATGCATTTACATGTATGTGAGTATTAAATATTATATTGAATAATATGGGTATTAAACTGGTATAAGTTATGGAGAAATATTACTTGAAGGAACATGAGGAGAGTGTGTGTGTGTGTGTGTGTGTGTGTATTTTTAAAGACTAGAAAGTACTGGAACATTTACATGGTGATGGGAACGGTGGAGTGGAAAGGGAGAGTTGAAATTATAGAAGGGAGAAGAAAAACAGGGCTAAGTTTTCAGCGACTGGGTAGGATTCAGAGCATGTGGATTCAGGGTTTGTCAACCTTAGTACTATTGATATTTTGAATCAGATAATTCTTTTGTGGGGGTTGTCTAGTGCAACATTGGTAGCATTATCCCTGGCCTTTACCCTTCAGATGCCAGTAGCACCCTACCTCCACAAAACAAAACAATACAAAAAAAAAAAAACCCTTTAGGGGGGTTGTAGGCAAAATCACTTCTAGTTGAGAAGCATTTATACAGAGGTATTGGCCTTTCAAAGTGATCCTATCTTTATTTGGAGAGAAGTAGAACATGGGTGTAGGAGACCTTGTAGATTTGGTGGTGGAAAGAGAGGGAGTGAGCTCCTTCTCATGATTTAATCTTTCTCAGTGAACTGGGTCAAGGTTATGGGGCTAGTGAAAATGTCGAGAGTGATGAAGATAAAAAGTCATTTTTGTAGAATGAGAGACTAAGGTTCTTAGAAAAATCAAAGATTCCTAATAGTGAGCAGTAGGAGACTAAAGCCTATTTCTTTTAGAGGAAGTTTTTTAGAGGCTTTAGACCAAAGAGATCAGACAGAGGAAAATATAAGGATAGTAGATTATTACTGACTTTTTTCTAAAACTAATGGATAAAAGACTCTCTAGATCTTACTTGATCTTATAATGGAAATGTTACTATGCTTGATGTTATCACCAAGTTCCCTTGATCTCGTCTCATTTTTTATAATTTTTCCTTTTGCCTGTTTAGCGTGGTTGTTTTTTTTTTTTTTTACGCTGTCTTCCAGATTGCTGATTCATTCTTCTGCCTCTTCTAATCAGCTATTGATTCCCTTTAGTGTATTAATTTTTATTTCAATATAACCAGTATGGAGGTTAAAGCACAAAGCAGTAAATCCAGTTATATCTACAAAAATCAGTCAAGGGATGCATGAAATAAAAAGACACGTATGTAAAGAATGACATCATATACATAAAATGTAAGGAAAATAAAAATTGAATGCTTTTAGAATGGGTTCAAACTTAAGTGACCCTCAGTTTAATATAAACTGCAATATGCATAAAATGTTATATGTGAGCCTAATATAACCACAAATCAAAAACCGATAATAGATACACAAAAAGTAAAAAGAATCCAAGCAAAGCACTAAGAGACCACAAGGATGAGAGCAAGAGAAGAAAGATATACAGGAAAACTACTAAAACAACCATAAAACAAGTAACAAAATGGTGATAAGTACATACCTTCAATTATTTAAATGTAAATGGACTGCCCCAATTAAAAGATGCAAGATGACTGATTAAAGAGAGACCCATCTATACAGTGACTTTGGAAACTCACTTCAGACCTAAAGACATGCAGAGTGAAAGTGAAGGGATAGTAAAACATTTACCATATGCAAATGAAAGTGAAAAAAAAGCTGGGGTAGCAATATATATTGTCAGACAAAATAGACTTGAAAGCAAAGACTGTAACAAGAGACAAAAAAACACTACATAATGAAGGAAACAATCCAACAAGATGATTTATCATCCAACATGGAAGCACCTAAATACATAAAGCAACCATTGTCAGAAATAAAGGAAGAAATTGACAGAAACACAATAGTAGTGGGGGACTTTCACCCCATTTACATTAATGAATAGATCTTTCAACAGAGAAATCAATGAAATGGTGGCTTTGTATGACGTGGACCAAATGGACCTAATAGATATATATTCATAATATTCCACTCAAAAAAACAATGAAATACACATTTTGCTTTTAAAAAAGATTTTATCTATTGAGAGAGAGCATGTGCATCAGCAAAGCAGGAGGAGGCGGAGAGGGAGAGAAAATCCCAAGCATTATGTGCTGAGCATGGAGCCCTGATGTGGAGCTCAATTCCAGGACCCCAAGATCTTGATTAGCCAAAGTTAAGAGCTGGATGCTTAAACAACCAACCACCCAGGCACTCCTGGAATACACATTCTTAAGTGCACATGGAACATTCTCCAGAATAAATCATATTAGGCCAACAAAACAAATCTCAAATTAAAAAAATTGAAACCATCTTTTCCAACCACAACAATGTGAAACTGGGTATCACAGTTTCACACTGTTGTATCAATCACAAGAAAAAGCTTGGAGGGTGCCTGGATTACTTGATTGATTAAGCCTCTGCCTTAAGCTCAGGTCCTGATCCCATGATCCTGGGATTGAGCCCTGTGTCGTGCTCCCTGCTGGGCTTCTCCTCCTCCCTCTGCCCCTCCCCCTGCTTGTGCCTTCTTTTGCTCTCTCTCTCAAATAACATCTTAAGAAAAGAAAAATCTTGGAAAGAACACAAATACATGGAGGTTAAATAGCATGTCACTAAATAATGAATGGGTCAACCAGGAAATCAAAGAGGAAATAAAAAAATACATGGAGACAAATGAGAATGAAAATATAATGTTCCAGAAACTTTGGGATACAGTAAAAGCTGTTCTAAGAGGGAAGATTGTAGCAATACAGGCCTAATACAAGAAGCAAGAAAAAACTCAATCTGACTTTATGCCCACAAGAGCTTGAAAAAGTAGAAGGAAGGAAATAATAAAGATCAGAACAGAAATGGAGACTAAAAAAGTAGATTAATGAAACCAGGAGTGGTTCTTTGAGAAGATAAGTGAAATTAACTTTTAGCTAGACTCATCAAGAAAACAAATCAGAAATGAAAGAGAAGCAACACCACAGAAAGACAAAATATTATAAGAGAATATTACAAAAAATATTATGCCAACAAATTAGACAACCTAGAGGAAATGGATAAGTGATTCAGAAATAAAGGGAGAATTAGACCAATTACCAATAATGAAATTAAATCAGTAATCCAAAAACTCCCAAGAAACAAAAGTCCAGGACTAGATGGCGTCACAGGTAAATTCCACCAAACATTTAAAGGAGTGTTAATACCTGTTCTTGTTAAACTATTAAAAAACATAGTAGAGGAAGTAAACCTTCCAAATTCATTGTATAAAGCCAGCATTAACAGAGACTGAAACCAGATAAAGACAGCATAAGACTACAGGGCAATATCTCTGATGAAGATAGATGCAAATATCCTCAATAAAATCTTAGCAAACCAAATCCAGCAACGTATTTTTAAAAATTAGTCACCATGATCAATTGGGATTTATTTCAGGAATGCAAGGATGGTTCAGTATTCACAAGTCAGTCAACATGATGTATTAAGAGAAAGGATAACTATTTGATGATCTCAACAGATGCCGATAAAGTGTTTGACAAAGTACAACATCCATTCATGATAACTGAGAATAGGTTTAGAGGGAAAATACCTCAACATAATAAAGGCCATATATGAAAAACCCACAGCTAACATCCTCCTTAATGGTGAAAAACAGATTTTCCTTTAAGGTCAGGAACAAGACAAGGATGATGTAACACTATTCAGCAGAGTACTGGAAGTCATAGCCATAGCAATAAGACAAGAAAACAAAGTAAAAGACTTACAAATTGATAAAGGAGAAGTAAAACTTTCATTTTTTAGCAGATGACATGATATTGTATCTAGAAAACCCTAAGGAATCCACAAAAAAACTACTAGGAATGACTGCCTGATGAAAAGATAAATTCAGTAAAGTCGTAGAACATGAAGTTAACATACAGAAATCTGTTGGCTTCCTTTACACTAATAATGAAGCAGAAAGAGAAATTAAGAAAATAATCCTATTTACAATTGCTCCAAAAAGAATAAATACCCAAGAATCAACTTAACTTAGGAGTTGTAAGACCAGTACTCTTAAACGATTAAACATTGATGAAAGAAATTGAAGACGACACAAACAGATGAAAAGCTATACTGAGCTCATGGGTTGGCAGACCCAATATTCTTAAAATGTGCACACAATACAAATAAAATGTACCACTACGAAGAAATGTAATGCAATATTTATAAATACAACAACATTTCCCCCAGAATTAGAACAAATAATGCTAAAATTCGTATGGAACCACAAAAGACCCCAGATTGCCAAAGCATGTTAAGTAAGATAGAACAAAGCGGGAGGTGTTACAATCTCAAATTTTAAGATACATAACAATCCTATAGTAATCAAAACAGTATGGTACTGGCAGAAAAATAGACACAAAGATTGATGGGAATAAAATGGAGAGGCTAGAAATAAACCCACACATATATGATCAATCTACGACAAAGGAAGCAAGAATATATAATGGAAAGACAATTTCTTCAACTAATGGTGCTAGGAAAACTGAACAGTTACATGGAAACGAATGAAACTGGACCACCTTTTTATATAATATATGAAAGTAAACTCCAAATGGACTAAAGACCTTAAAGTAAAACTCCCAAAACATGGGCAGTAATTTGACATCAGCCACAGCAGTCTCTTTCTAGATATGTCTTCTCAGGCAATCGAAACAAAAGTGAAATTAAACTGTTGGGACTATACCAAAATAAAAGGCCTTTGCACAGTGAAGGAAACCACGAACAAAACAACATGGTAACCTACTGAATGGGAGAAAATATTTGCAAATGATGTATTCAATAAGGGGTTAATATTTAAAACATATAGAGAACTTACTCAACACCAAAAAGCAAATAATCCAAAAATGGTCAGAGGACCTGGATAGACATAACAGATGGCCAACAGACACATGAAAGATGCCCAACATTACTAAACATCAGGGAAATGCAAATTAAAACCACACGAAGAGATCACTTTATAACCTGTTAGAATGGCTAAAATAAAAAACACAAATAAGAAATGTTGGCAAGGGTATGGGAAAGAAGGAACTCTTGTGCACTGTTAGTGGGAATGGAAGCTGGTACAGCCACTGTAGAAAACACTATAGAGGTTCCTCAAAAAGGTAAAAGTAGACTTACCATATGATCTGATAATTCCACCACTGGGTATTTACCCAAAGAAAACAAAACCCCTAATTAAAAAAGATATATACATCCATACGTTTACTGTAGCAGTATTTACCATAACCATGATATGAAATAGCTGATATGTGCATTGATGAATGGATAAAGAAGTGTTACATATATATGTATGTAAAGTGTTTTTATTCCTACACATACACACACTATAGTGGAATATTATATTTTATATATAATACATATATGTAGTGGAATAGTATTCAGCCATAAAAAAGAATGAGCTCTTGCTATTTGCAACAACATGGATATACCTAGAGGATATAATATTAAGTGCAGTAAGTCAGTCAGAGAAAGACAAATTCCGCATGCTTTCACTTGTGGAATTTATACACATGAAACCAAAAAACCTAAAAACAGACTCTTAAATACAGAGAAAAAACTTTGTCAGAGGGGAAGTAGGTGAGGGGATGGGTGAAATAAAGGAGGTTAAACATACACATTATTATGAGCAGTAAGTAATGAGTCATTATATTGTACACCTGAAACAATGCAAATTATACCTTAATAAAAATTGTTTGTAAAGAACAACCCAAAATAAATGTTTATTAAAGAATACTCTATGGAAAATAGATAATTTTCAAATTGAAAAGAGGAAATCCAAATGACTAATGGACAAATGAAAAAATACTTAGCCTTATTATTAATTAGGAAAATGTAATTTAAAATCACAGCGAAAAATGTTTCATATAATATTGTGTGTGGGATTATTTGAAATTTTTCTTCAAAACTCCGAGAATTTCAGCTATTATTTTTTCCTATTCTTTGTTACTTTTTGATTTTGGTATTTCAGTTACATGTCTGTTAAACCAATTTGTAGTTTCAGAGATCCTGAGGTTCTTTTTTTTCTTACTTTTTGTTGTTCTACATATGCGATTATATCTTTTTTTTTTAAGTTTTTATTTATTCATGTGAGGGAGAGAGAGAGGCAGAGGCGCAGAGAGAGACAGGCAGAGGCAGAAGCAGGCTCCATGCAGGGAGCCTGACATGGGACTCCATCAGGCCCTGGGCTAAAGGCGGCACTAAACCGCTGAGCCACCTGGGCTACCCACACTGGATTATATCTACTAATCTGTCTTTAATAACCTACCTTTTGTCTGCCATTTGCACTCTTTTTAAACTTATTCAATACAAACTTTTTAGGTCTATAGTTTCTGTTCTTTGTTGTTTGCTGTTTTTCTGCCGAGATTCCTTATCTGTTCACTCATTGAAGCTATCTTTTCCTACATTTCATCAAACATAAATGTGTAATGGTTGCTTTAAAGTTCTTGTCTTAAAGTTCAACATTTGAGACATCTTGAAGATAATTTCTATTGACTGCTTTTTTTTTTCTTGACCTGTGGCTTACATATTTCTGTTTCCATTTTTTTTCAAAGATTTATTTATTTATTCATGAGAGAGACACACAGAGAGAGGCAGAGAAATAGGCAGAGGAAGAATGAGGCTCCCCACAGGGAACCCGACGGGGGACTCGATCCAGATTCCAGGATCACACTGAGCCAAAGGCAGATGCTCAACTGCTGAGCCACCCATGCGTCCCTCCTGTTTCTTTTCACATCTAATAATTTAAAAAAATATTTTACAGAACATTGTAAATACTATATTTTGGAGATTATAGATTATGTCCCCTTCCCCTTTTGAATGTTGGTTTTCTTGTTCAGTTGGCTGGCCACCTTGGAATTGTGTGGGCTTGATTTGTCCTCTTTGGTCAGATTTGTGGAAAGCCTTTAGCTTGACAGAACTTAATCTCTAAGCTGTCTTACCCAACATATTTCCAAGTTTTGTGTTAAGCTATGCTAGAAAACCTAGAGTAGATCCTTCTTTATGGTATGGGCTTTATTTTATAGCAAGTCCTAATTTTTAAGGTGTATCTCACCTGGTGCACCTGGGTATTATTGAGTGGTTAATAAGGGGTCTCCATTATCAACTAAATTTGCCTGCTTGCCATATCCCAACACTGTGGACCTATGTACCTATTTAGCTCAGCCTCATAGCAGCCACTTTTGGATATGTCTCAGGAAGTCTTGTCCTTCTTGTATGTAGATTAGCCATCAGGGATCTAACCAGTACTTGAACTTACTGCCCCCTTACCCTTCATAGCTCCCTTTTCTTTAATGTTCCTTTTTTTTTTTTTTTTTTTTTTTTTATGATAGTCACACACACACACAGAGAGAGAGGCAGAGACATAGGCAGAGGGAGAAGCAGGCTCCATGCACCAGGAGCCCGACGTGGGATTCGATCCCAGGTCTCCAGGATCGTGCCCTGGGCCAAAGGCAGGCGCCAAACTGCTGCGCCACCCAGGGATCCCTTCTTTAATGTTCTTTTCACAGATTCCATTGCTTCAGCTTCCTGGAATGCTAAGCACTACCTTCTCAGCTCAGCAGGACAGCCATTTTTTCCTTGGGCTGAAGCTTCCTATTTCATGGTTGGGAAATTGTATCCAAAAAGAAAGCTCAGGTGATGGTGGAGTCCACCTCGTGAATTTCTCCTTTCGAAGACCAGTCATACATTGATAGTTGTCCAATGCTAAAAATAGCTACTTTATATTAGTTTGTGGTTATTTTCTCTTTTTTCCTACAGATTTTATTATTTTGAGAAAGAGTGAGCCAGAGAGAGAGAGAGAGAAAACACAAGTGGAGAGGGATAGGGGGAGAGGGAGAAGCAGGCTCCCCAGTGAGCAGGGAGGCCCTACACGTAGATCCTACTTAAAAACAAAAAGCAAGACAAACCCCTTAATTATAAAATTAGGCCCATGAGGATTTGTTGTAACTATACTTGTTTGGACACTTAACTTTCCAGTGGTCAGGACATTATTAAAATGTACACATTCTTTTTTGTTTTTTTCCTTATATGAGTTAGCCTTTTAGGGTTTAACTACATTAATACATTTGTTTATTGAGTATAATGGCAGTTGCATTGCTGACACATTGCAGTTATTGTTATTTCTGCACAAATATAAATCAAATTTCTTTTTTTAAAGGATATTTAAGGTGGGGGGGGTAGACAGAGAGGGAGAGAGAACCTCAAGCCGACTCCCTGCTGAGCATGGATCCTGACACAGAGCTATATCTCAGGACTTGAGATTGTGACCTGAACAGAAACTAAGAGTTAGATGTTTAACTGACTAAGCCACCTAGGCACCACTAAATCTAATTTCTAAAAGTTAAATGCTAGCGATGCTACTTTACTGAAATATAAAATTGTTTGGGTAGGTTTTGGGATCAGACTGTCAAGTATCTTGAAAGCTATGTAGGAATTTAGAATGAGGAGCAGTTGCATTTCTTATAAAGTGATGTGATAAAAATATGATTTAATATGGTTTAATTTAATAGAATTAGCCTAGGTTAGAGTTGGAGAGGGCAGAAAATGAGTTAAAATTCTCATTTATAATAATCAATAGTGAAATGAAATGCTGAGCCAAAGGGATATTATTATTTTTTTCAATATTCATTAATAGCTGATTATGTTCTAGGATTTATGAGAATGAAAAAGTGACAAATTGGGAAGAGATTTTAAAGAAACAATTTGTAGTATCAGTGTGGTAGGAATAGGAAAATTAAGAAAAAACTGAAAGGTAATGATATTGAGATTAGATTTGAAAATATTGATTGGTATCTCTTCATCTAAAATGTCTTTTATCCTCTCTCTAAATCCTGGAGATGGTAAGAAAGCCAGAAATGCAGATTTTAGTATAGCAGGGAGAATTAAAACTGGAAAAATTACTGAACTTTTAAGTATAGAAAAGCACAAGAGGGGAACAAAAGAGAAAAAAATGTCCACTAGTACTTACTAGGTGAAAAAAAAAATATGTGTAGTTACATACAGTTTTATTTGAAGAAGCCAAGAAAATAAATGGTTTCTGGGATCATGATCCACAAAAGGACATATTCTGTCTCAACTTTAATTTTTCTTTCTATTGGTTTCTTGTATTTTCTAAGGTAATTTTCATCCTTTAAAAAAATCTTAACTGTTCACCTCTTTCTGCCATCTGTAGTGCAGTTCATATTGATATAAATAGCAGATGAGAAAGTTGAAGTACCATGGGTTGTTTACAAACACTTGGCTGAGGAGAACCCTTCCTGCTTAAACTTCTTTTTATTCTTGCCGATATGAATTGTAGATAAATATATACTTCTGAAAGATATTAAAGTGTATTATTTTTTAAATGTATTATTTTTAATATGTATTATAGACATGTTTATTTATCAGTCATATACATCTGTATTTTATTCCCTCTGTTTTGGAGTGTTTCAAACCTTTAGAAAAGTTGAAAGAATAATATAATGAACACCAATATACCCTTCACCTAGATTCAACAGTTGTTAATATCTTAACTACGTCTGCTTTTATTTCTCTCTATATAATACATTCATAGTTGTACATAAAATATGTGAATTTTTTCCAAACAATTTGAGAGTTGTAGACATTACATTACTTTGCCACTACATCTGTTATCCTGTATCTCCTGAAAACAAGTGCATTCTCTTACCTAGCCATAACTATCAAGCACATTAGCATTGATAGAATGCTATTATCAAATATACAGTCCATATTTAGATTTCTCCCAATTATCTTAATGTCCTTTTAAACTTTTTATTTATTTTTAAAGATTTCACTTTTTTATTTGAGAGAGAGAGAGGGAGCACACAAGCATGGAGAGAGGCAGGCTCCCCACTGAAAAGGGAGCCCAACAAACCAACAAAGGGCTTGATCCCAGGATCATGACCTGAACTTAAGGTAGATGCTTAGCTGATTGAGCCAACCAGGTTCCCACCCCCCTCCTTTTTTATACGAGCTTTAACCAAGGATTGCACGTTGCTTCTAGAATTACATTTTTTTTTAGAATTACATATTTTAATGCTCTTTCATTTAGATGAGTTCTTCAGCCTTTTTTTTTTCATGACATTGACATTTTTGAAGTATCCAGGTCAGTAATTTTGTAAAAATTTCTCTCAGTTTAAGTTTGCCTGGCATTTCCATATGATTAATTTCAAGTGAAATATTTTGGCAGAAATATTACATGAGAGATGTGCACTGTTCAATACATTACCTCAGGAGACATAATGATGTCAGTTATAGAATTGGTCATTTGGTTTTCAAGATGTGTACCATATTTCCTCATTGTAAAAGTACCTTTTTCCCTTTGTAATTAATAAGTTATCTCTGGAGTGACCATTTGAAACCTCTCCCCAGCAGGTTCCACTCAGTGTTTTAACCTCCATTGTTGCTTGAATAAATTATTATTGTGTTTATTATATGATGGTTATTTTTTAATTTTTTTGTTTCCTTTATGTTAATTACCTTGCATTCTTCTGTAAAAAAAAATTCTCTACTGTTTTAGTGTCAGTATGGGCTCTCAAATGGATTCCTTTTTTATTCCTGTCATTATTCTTTTTAAAAAATATTTATATTAGAGTATGGAGGGTGGTTAAGGAGGGAAGGAGAGAGGGAATCTCAAGCAGACTCCTCACTGAATGCAGAGCTGAAGCATGGCTTTATATCATAACCCAGAGATCATAACCTGAACCAAAACTAAGAGTTGGATGTTTAACTGACTGGGTGCCCTTGTAATTATTAATTTTGATGTTCAAAATGTCTCAAATCTGGTCAGGTTAGAACTCTCTCAAGATGACTCATAGACGGCTGATATGTCCTCATCTGTTTAGCATTTTCCATACTTTATGACACAACAAGATGGTCTACTTGCCTCTCTCTTTTTTCTTGAATGTCTATTTTTTTCATTGTAGATGTATACATAAATATTTCACTGTTTTAACCATTTTAGGTGTACAATTTTTGCTTGCTTTTTATATGTGATTTTCCCTGGTTTTAATAATTTTAATCTTTTATTGAATCAGGATTCTGATGCTTATAGCCATTTGACTTAAGCAAACAAATCCTTTCTGGAGGAAAATAGCATCCTAGTCCTCAAATTTTTAATAATAATGTCTGACTCTCAAAAAATCAGGCATTGAGCAGCCTGAGTGGCTCAGTGGTTTAGCGCCGCCTTCAGCCCAGGGTGTGATCCTGGAGACCCGAGATGGAGTCCCATGTCAAGCTCCCTGCGTGGAGCCTGCTTCTCCCTCTGCCTCTGTCTCTGCCTCTCTCTCTCTCTCTCTCTCTCTCTCTCTGTGTGTGTCTCTCATGAATAAATAAATAAAATCTTGAAAAAAATCAGGCATATAAGAGGACAGGATGATCTGTAGAAAAAAAAACCCACAAAAGAAAGAGATCCATTGAGATTTAGAGAACAGAGTTCTCAAACAGATTTTGTTAGCTATTGTTAATATGCTTTTAAAAAACAAAAGTGAGGAGTTTCAGCAGAGGACTAGAAACTTTAAAAACGAGCCAAATGGACATTCCAGAAATGAAAAGTATAACTGAGTCCAGTGAATTGGCTTAAAAGTAGATAAGTAGAGCTGAATGCAGAGTTACTGAACTCTAAGATAGGTCAAAAGACTCCATAGTGAAGCATGGAGCAAAAAAAGGTGGGAAATACAGAAAACAGTACAAGACATAGGAGATATAGTCAAAAGATTTAATATATACCTGATTGGATTCTTAGAAGAGAGAAGAGTGAGAGAATAAGGCAGAAGTAATATTTTAAAAGATTATGGGTTATATTTTACCAAAACTGAAGAGGGGTAATTTAAGAAGTCTAAGGAACTCCAAAGAAGATAAATTCAAGGGAAACCACACCAAGGCCATCATTGTAAAACTGCCAAAAACAAATACTACAAGCCAACGAGAAAGGACAGGTTATTTTAAAAGCTTACAGTTTTTAAAATTTTTTAAAAATATTTTATTAGGGATCCCTGGGTGGCGCAGCGGTTTGGTGCCTGCCTTTGGCCCAGGGCGTGATCCCTGGAGACCCGGGATCGAGTCCCACGTCGGGCTCCCGGTGCATGGAGCCTGCTTCTCCCTCTGCCTGTGTCTCTGCCTCTCTCTCTCTCTCTCTCTCTCTCTCTGTGTGTAACTATCATAAATAAATAAAGAAAAAAAATATAAAAAATATTTTATTAATGTATTTTAGAAAGCACAGAGATAAGGGCAGAGGGAAAGGGAGACAATCTCAAGCAGATTCTGCACTGAGCACAGAGCCTAACATGAGATTTAGTCCCATGACCCGAAGATCACAACCTGAGCTGAAACCAGAGTTAGACATTTAACTGACTGAGCCACCCATGCACTCAAAAGCTACAGTATTAAAAAAAAAAAAAAAAATCCTTATGGCTAACTTCCTAGCAGAAATAATGGAATCCAGGTAACAATGGGATGATACAAGCACAGTACTGAAAGGGAACTGAGTGTTCTGGAATAAAGGTAAATCATTGAATTATAAACTTAAAACAAGTGAATTTTATGATATATGAATTATATCTTAATTAATTTATTTAAAAATGAAAGTAAAATGATAATTTCAGCTTTGTGAAATGAGAAAGTTTATTTTCAGATCTACTTCAAAGAAAATACTAAAGGGAGTTTTTTAGGCATAGAAGATGTAGTCAAAAGATTTTGAAAAAAAGATTTTGAAAATGATTCTAGGAGGAAGCTTGAAGATTCAGAAAAGAATGAACAGCAATGTAAAGGCTAAATATGTTTGTAGATTTGAATAAATATTAACAATAAACACAACAAAGCTGGTGTAAGTCTGATGATAAAGTGAATTTTTAAGGCGACAAGAATTATTCAAGATAAAAAAGGACACTTTATAAGTATAAAATGTTTAGTTGCCCAGAAAATATATTTCTTTTGTTTTTAATTTTTATTTATTTATGATAGTCACACACAGAGAGAGAGAGAGAGAGAGAGAGAGAGAGGCAGAGACACAGGCAGAGGGAGAAGCAGGCTCCATGCACCGGGAGCCCGACGTGGGATTCGATCCCAGGTCTCCAGGATCCCACCCTGGGCCAAAGGCAGGCGCCAAACCGCTGCACCACCCAGGGATCCCCAGAAAATACATTTCTAAATGTGTATGCATCTAATAACATAGCATCAGAATACATAAGTCAAAAATTGACAGGTACAGAAAAATTTATAATCATGGTGGGAGTTTTTGGTGCTCTCTTCGGCAGCACATACGCTAAAACTGGAAGGATACAGAGAAGATTAGCATGGCCCCTGCACAAGGACGACGCACAAATATGTGAAGTGTTCCATATAATCATAGTGGGAGTTTATAAAACACTTGTCTTATAAAGAAAGGTGAAAGATTTAGAATAAGATAAAAAAATAAGTAAGGAAATAGAAAATGCAAAAATACAGTTAACTGTTTAATTGACATAGTGAAATACTGCATCAACATCTGCAGAATACACTTTTTTTTTTTCAAGTGCACATTGGCCCTTAGCTCCTGCTATACACAAAGAATCAATTTTGTATGTATTGTGATTCTCAATGTGAAAGGTAAAATAATAAAATTTCTAGGTGATGATACTATCTATATGATAGGTGTGTGTATGTTGCTTTTTGCTTTTATTACCTTGTGCTCCCCAAACTTTTTAACAGAATATGTTAATATCATAATCAGGTGAAAAATTATAACGAGGGGGTATATATAGCATCTTTAGAAAGGGGAAAGATTTCCTTTTTAAAATTTTAAAAATTTTTAAATTTTAGTTAACATGCAGTGCACTATTGGTTTTAGGAGTAGAATTCAGTGATTCACCCCTTACATATGATACCCAGTGCTCATCACAAGTGCCCTTCTTAATACCCATCACCCATTCAGCCCATTCCACAATCACCTCCCTCCATCAACCTCTCAGTTTGTTCTCTATCATTAGGTTATTTGTTTCCCCTTCTCTCTCTCTCTTTTTTCTTTTTCCCCTCCCCATATGTTCATCTCTTTTATTTCTTAAATTCCACATGTGTGAAATCATGATACTTGTCTTTCTCTGACTTATTTTGCTTAGCATTATACACTCTAGCTCCATCCATGTTGTCACAAGTGACAGGATTTCATTCTTTTTTAAAAAATATTTTATTCATGAGAGACACAGAGAGGCAGAGACACAGGCAGAGGGAGAAGCAGGCTTCATGCAGGGAGCCCGATGTCAGACTCGATCCGGGACTCCTGGATCACGTCCTGGGCCAAAGGCAGGCGCCAAACTGCTGAGCCACCCAGGGATCCCAATTTCATTCTTTTTTATGGCTGAGTAAATAGTCCATCGTATATTTATATTTATATATATACATACTACCTCTTTATTTATGTAAACATACACGCACACACACACAGACGTACCACCTCTTCTTGATCCATTGATCACTCAATGGATGTTTGTGTTTTTTCCATAGTTTGGCTCTTATGATAATGTTGCTATAAACATCAGGGTGCATGTACCCCTTCAGATCTATATTTTTGTATACTTTGGGTAAATACCTAATGCAGTTCCTGGATCATAAGATAGTTCTATTTTTAACTTTTTGAGGAACCTCCATACTGTTTTCCAAAGTGGCTGCACTAGTTTGCTTTCCCAGCAATAGTCAAAGAGTTTCCAAAAGGCGAAAGATTTCTTAAACAGGAAGTTACACAATGAAGGAAATGACTTATAAAATGTACTACATTAAAAAGAACTTTTTTCACCAGAAGACACCATAAGAGAGTGAAAATGCAAGTTCCTTCTTCCAGAATGTGGAAGAAAAATTACATTTTATAAAGAGCACTCATAAGGGCAGCCCCAGTGGCTCAGCGGTTTAGTGCCGCCTGCAGCCCAGGGCTTGAACCTGGAGATCAGGGATCAAATCCCACGTCTAGCTCCCTGCATGGAGCCTGCTTCTCCCTCTGCCCCCCCCCCCTCTCTCTCTCTCTCTCTCTGTCGCCAATGAATAAATAAATAAAATCTTAAAAAAAAGCATTCATAAATCAGAGAAATTTATAGAAAAATGAGTAATAGAATTGAAGGCACCTGAGTTGCTCAGTCGATTAACCATGTGCCTCAGCTCAGGTCGTGATTCCAGGGTCCTGGGACTGAGCCTCATGTCAGGCTCCCTGCTCCATGAGGAGCCTGCTTCTCCCTCTCCCTGCTCACCCCTCCCCCCACCATTGGGGGGTGTTGTCTCTCTCACCATCTCTCTCTCTCTGAAATAAAATCTTAATATATGCGTGATAGAATTGAATAGTCACTTCGCAAAAGAGGCTGTGCAATGAAAATATATTGAAGGTTTTTAGCACTATTAGTAATCAAAGAGATGCAAAATAAAACCATAATGTGATTACAGATAAATCTATCAGAGTGGCTATATATTTAATGTTTTGAATTTTTATTTTGAGATTAGAGTTCCAGGGTGTTGGGAAAGTAGTACAGAGATATCCAGTGTACCCTTCACCCAGTTCTCTCCAAAGTTTATATCTTACATAATTAAAGTGCAATACTAAAGTCAAGAAATTGACATTTCTTATCACAAATGTGTGTATAGTTTTATGCCATTTTATCACATATGTAGATTTATGTAACTAACTGAACTATTTTATCACCAGATAAAATCACAGATCTCCCTTGTGCTGTTAGACTCATATTCACATGCCTCCCCTCTGTTGTTCATAACCCCTGGTAACCAGTAGCCTGTTCTCCATCTCTACAGTTTTGTCATTTTGGTAATGTTCTATAAATAGAATCGTACCTCATGTGATCTTTTGAGATTGGTATTTTTTAATCATAATGCCTTTGAGGTCCATCCAAGTTTGTCTATCCATAGTTTGGTCCTTTTTAGAATGGCTACATAGTTTTCAACTGACAATACCAAGTATTTGTAAGGATGTAGAGCAATAGGAATTTTAATGTACTGCTAGTGGGAACATAAATGGGTATAATCACTGTGAAAAACTATTTGGCATTTTCTACCAAAGTAGAAGCATACCACTCTATCCAACAATTCCAGTTCTAGTAAACATTCAATGAAATGTGTGTCTTTGGGGTGCCTGGGAACCTCAGTCAGTTGAGCATCTGACTCTTGGTTTTGGCTAGGTCATGATCCCTGGGTTGTAAGATGGAGCCCCACATTGGGCACCAGAGTCTGCTTGAGATTCTTCCTCTCCCCCTGGCCCTCCCAACTCTAAAATAAAATTTAAAAGCCTTTTTAAAAATGTGTATCTTTGTCAGCAAGAGAAGTGTTTTGTAAAAATATATTTATAGCAACATTATTTGTAATTCCTGTGATTTGGAAAGGAACTAAATGCTTACCAACAGTGTAATGAAGTTTTAAAGACTATGATGTCATCATTCAATAGAATACCATAGAGCAGGAATTAGGAAATTTTTTTTCTGAAGCACTACATAGTAAATAGTTTTGCCTTTATGAGTCATACATTGTCCCAGCTACACTTCAGTTGTAGCAATGAAGCAGACATGCAGGTGAGCGAACAAGTGTGGTCATCTTCCAGTGAAACTTTTTACAAAAACCAATTTGGCCTTTAGGGGCTATAGTCTGCTGACCTCTTATAGATGAATCTCATAATTTTGTATAAAAGAAACCATATATTATGATTACATTTTTATAAAGTTCAAAACCTATCAAAATAAACCTATACAATTGAAGTCAGCTAATTGATTGTCTTTAGGGAGAGGCAGAGGCATGAAAGTTACTTCTAGGGTGCTGAAAATAAAGATTTACCTGAATAGTAGTTATGCAGGTCAGTTCACTTTTGATTACTCATTGAGATGTGTACTTAATGATTTATGCACTCCTTTAGTGTGTATATGTATATATGGTACCTTATTGAATTAGTTTGAAAAGTTTAAAATAAAATGGAAGCATTTTATTTTAGTGTACCCATCAGGTTAGAACTATATTATTTATCTCTGGCATATGACAGTCATAACTAATTTTTTTTTTTTAGTAGGAATTGCTAGTAATCACTATAGCAAGATAAGGGACAGTGAGGAGTGATGACTCTGGATTAGCTTAAAGAGCTTATTGAAGACTTTGGGGAAAGCAGTATTGGCACAGGTACAGAAGCTGAAGTAATCATTTAATGCATTTTCATGAAAACATGATAGATCCTAGTTTAAAAGGCTAGCAGGATCTAATGAATGGTGTAAGATAACAACTATTCATGTTTGAAGGCAGAAGGGAAAGATTGTTTGGTTAGCTTTTAAGAGCAAGGTACTGTGATTGTTTTATAATGATGATATATAGTTTGGTCCATCTGACAGTTTTGTTACGTTTTTTACCTGCTAAAACCCTCTGAATCTCGTTTTGTAAAGGATCATGGACCCATTAACACTGAGTGATATAGATGTGATATAGGGTTTATTGGAGGAAACTTATAAAAAGTAGTAGAGTGCAGGGAGTCTCTCAGATGTTTTTTTTATTTCACAGCTTAGGGCAGGCATGAATGGTCTTCATGCACATGACCAAGTGACCCTACACTAGAGATTGACCTCCTTTCTGTAGTCCTCTCTATATATGTAGGTCAGGGCAGAGAACATCTAAATGACTGTGTAACAGTTGTTAGAAAGGGGAAGCCTCAGCAACCCAAGGGGCAGGTATGGCCTAATTTTCCTTTGAGCTCAAAAAAATTCAGACCTACTGAGCCTCCTTGCTGCTAACCTTATAAATGGGGTTTGGAAATGAACCTCCAGGGCCATCTAGATTTATCTTTCATCACGTATTTCCCATTACTAGAATATGAAGTGAAAACTTCTTAGCCTGGTGTAAAGGTCTTCTAACAGGTTTCTCTCATTTCTGTATCAGGCCTTTCTGCCACTAATTCTACAGAGATTTTTCTCATTAACTGAATTATTTTCTAAGAAATGGTTGCTTATTCCAAGCTTCTCATCTTTGCTCACATTTCCTAATTTAGAATGCTTGTCTCTAAATTTCTTATTCTTGTTCCATGTCTACTGTGAAGCCTCCCTGATGATCTCAATTCTTATACCAAATATTACCATTTTTCAAATGCTGCCTTATATTAATTTTTATGTGTACATTTCTATTTTTCCATCTAACTTGCAAATTCCTTAAGGGTAGGAAACATACCTTAGATTACTTTGTAACTTCTATAATATGCTAGTGGACTTGTGTGTAAATGCCTAACAAATAATGAATGATTAGAATGTATGCTCTTATAATGTATTTGGATTGTATACTATTCATAATACTTTTGGGTTCTCTGTGCCTCTTGTAAATTCTCAACATTAATTGTTAAGTATAATACTAGATTCTTTATTAGGACTTTTTTATTCTGTTATAGTTAAACTCCTTTTTTGAGGTTGGTATCAGTTATTGTTTGTTGGTTACTCTACTAGCCAGTTTAGTAATTAGATTCCTCCATTCTACTTCAGCAAGAAGTTGAGAACTTTAAGAAGCTAAATCTCATTAGTAAAGAACAGTTTGAAAACCTAACACCTGAACTTCCTTTTGAGCCAAACCAAGAAGTTCCTGTAGCACCTTCACAGTCCAGGCAAGGTATGTAAATCTGCTTTTGTGTGTAATAGTTTTTGAATAATATTAAAGCAGTCCTAAATTGTTTTAAAAGTTTGCTGCTTTTTTATCTGTGGAAAAAAGCATTAGGTATCTGGTAAAAGACTAGAATTTTAAAAGTTGACTTTTGTTTATCCTTTGGTGAACCTCAAAACATTTGAGAGACTTGAAACTACAGATTGTAAATTTGAGAAGTCAGCTTTATAGCATAATCTCACTTTATTCTTGATGAATAGTCAGGTGATCTAGAAGTCATCTGTTATAACCCCAGATCATGCTCAAACCCAGATGCTTACTGAAAAGCAGGCAGAATTGGTTGGTTCTTTATGTGTTTCATTTAATTTTAAGATTGCTGGCAATGTTTCTCTTTTTGAAATAAAGTTTTTCACTGACTTGCCGATTCCTTAAAATATACCACTAACATCATTCTTTTGTCCTACGGCCTTAGCTTAGTGTGAACATATGAATACATTTGGGAGATACATAAATGGAATCTGACATTTTCAGGCAAGTGTAAGTGATTTTGTTATAGTGTTTCATGAAGGCAGTTAAAAAAAAAACTTTTAATTTGGACAGCTTCAAACATATGCCAAAATAAAACAAATTGTGTAATGTAATAAAACCTCCATGTGCCCATTTGCTACTTAATTTCATAGCCAATTTCGTTTCATCTCAGTTCCACTCATTGTCTTTACTCCCATTGGATTATTTTGACACAAACATCTAATAATTATTATTCACATTTTTTCATTCCTATATATTCATGTATGTGTCCTTCAAAAGAGTTCTTTTAAACATATAAATAACATGTCATTATCACATCTAGAATTAATATTGATTCCTTAATATCAAATATCTAATTAGTTCTCACATTTCCTCATTTATCACTTAAAAAAAATTGGGATCCATGTATGTTTGAACATTCTAAGGTTGATAGGTCTTGTTTGTAAGTTCAAAGTAATTTTTTTCCTTGCAATTTATTGTTGGAGGAACTGGGTTGTTGTCTTCTATAATGTCTCATATTCTGAATTTTGATGATTACATCTCAGTGGTCTCATTTAACCTGTTTTCAGGTCCTGAATTGTCAGTAACTGTTATTTTGATACAGAGACTTGAGCAGATTGAGGCTTAAACTTTTACAAGAATATGTCATATATAATTACTGAATATTTCTACCAGGAGGCACATAATGCTCAATTGTCTCTTTGTGGCCTTAATAGCCATTCATAATCATTGCTTGGAGCTTTTATGTCACAAGAGACTGCAAAATGGTGATGATTCTATTTTTGTCATTGCTTCTTAAATTTAGTAGATAGAATACTTCCATAAAAAGAAATCCCCCTAATTGATTATTTGTTTATCCTGAGATAGAGGTCTTACAGGAAAGAGAATAAATGCTCAGGTTTTTTTTTCTCTCTTCACTAGTTTTCAAAGTGATGAGTTGGTTCCCTAACATATTTCATTGATCACCAATGAGGTTTAATTTTTTTGTTCATTTTTAAATTATCATTATGGTTTCATAAATGCATTAGATGTGTTTCACTGTATTGTAGTTTTTAAAAGATTTTATTTATTAGATAGAGGGAGGGAACACGAGGGGGGGAAGCAAGGGGAGAGAGAGAGAAGCAGACCCCCTGCTGAGCAGAAAGCTTGAAATAGGGCTGGGTCTCAGGCCCCTGTGAGATCGCAGCTTAACCAATAGAGCAACCCAGGTACCCATATTGTAGTTATCTTATTGATGCTTTTTTTTTAAAGATTTTATTTATTCATGGGAGGCACAGAGAGACAGAGACACAGGCAGAGGGAGAAGCAGGCTCCATGCAGGGAACCCAGTGTGGGACTCGATCCCAGGACTCCAGGGTCAGGCCCTGGGCCGAAGGCAGGCGCTAAACTGCTGAGCCACCCAGGGATCCCCTCATATTGATGCTTTTGCCACTCATCAGTTTATTGGCTTTTAGCTTCAGGTCTATGTCTCACTGCTTTCTTCTGTGATAGTGGAGTTGAGACGTTAACTTTCTTGTTTGCCAGCAGGCATGATAAGTTTTGTAAGTATTTGAGTTGCTACTGAGTTAGTTATTGTTTCTAGGCTTTTTCAATTGAAAGAGCTTAGAATTGTTTTTTAAAGAAAAATACATTATAAATTCATGTTGATATTTTCTGTTCAACTTTAGGCTTAAAGGTTATAATTTTAATTTGTGTGATTTTGTATTTGTACTGCTTTTTACTTACATGAAAAAAAAAACTTTGTTCCTAACCACAGTAGCAGAATTATTTACTTGTTTATCCTTTGATAAAATAGTTTTAGAATAATATTAAATTATACTATTACTATGAATACTGAAAGTTTACTTCTTTTAAATATCTTTAAACTTTTATGTTTTTAAAAGATTTTATTTATTTATTTGACAGAAAGAGAGAGAGAAAGCACAGGCTGGGGGAGGGGCAGGGGGAGAGGAATAAGCAAGTACCTGAGACGGCCTGATCCTAGGACTCTAAGATCATGACCTGAGCTGAAGGCAGATGCCTAACTGACTGAGCCACCCAAGTGGTCCTAAATCTCTTTTAAATTTTTATTTATTCTTTTAAAAGATTTTATTTATTTATTCATGAGAATAGACAGAGAGGAGAGAGAGAGGCAGAGACACAGGCAGAGGGAGAAGCAGGCTCCATGCAGGGAGCCTGAGGTGGGACTCCATCCAGGGTCTCCAAGATCACACCCTGGGCTGCAGGCGGCGCTAAACCGCTGAGCCACCAGGGCTGCCCCTCCTTAAACTTTTAAACAACTTTATACTTCAAAAATTTAAGTTTTATGGTATTCCACTAGGTGTGTTCAGCCCAATTACAAGATTTTTTGTCTTGTTTAAGTACATTAAAATTGATCATTTATGCTGCTAAGTACATCATGGAGAGAATGAAAGTCCTAAATTAGGTGAATTTTGCAGTGTATAAAAGTAACAAAAAATTAGTATCATAAAAATCTAAAACTGTGAAAATCAACATGAAAAACTGTTACTGTTAGTAGAAAAAATAATAAATGAAACAGTAGAAATTCATACAGAGAAAAAGTGAATGGCCAGTAAATATGAAAAGATGCTCTCATCTTTACTTTGTTGAGATTTGCCAGTTTTAACCACAGTGACATATCATGTTATAAACCAACAGTTTCACTTCAAGAGATATTCTTGTAAATGTTTACCAAAAGACCATTTATAGTAACGTCATAATAGAAAAAAACAAATGAAAAATTTTAAATGCCCATTTATAATAGACTGTATAATAAGATGTGTTATATTCATATAAAGGAAAAATATCCGGCAGTGGAAAATGAAAGAACTAAAGCTCATTGTGACAAAATAGGTTGATCTTAAAAATAGAAGTTGTATAAAATAAGCTAGACACAAAGGAGTTCATTAAATCTAGTATCATATGAAACATAAAATTCATGGTATATGCATAGCACATAGACACTGTGAAGAGCAGTGGGAATTGTTAACTCAAAAAATTTAATATAGTGGTTTACTCCTAAGAAAAGGGGAGAAACCCATTTGAAAGGTCTGCACACACACACACACACACACACACACACAAAAAGAAAGGTCTGCACATAGGCTTGCCTGCATCTGGAATTTATGTGTTGATCTAGTTGGTGGGTACATAGGTATCAACTCTATGTTTCTTTAAAATTTTGTCTTCCTAGGTAAAGTAAGCTTTTTAAATTAAATTTCAGATATTTGCACAAATCTCAGATATTTAATACAGTGTACTTGGAAAACTTGAATTTCTTTCATACTTAATTTCTTTTTTTTTTTAAGATTTTATTTATTTATTTATGAGAGACACACAGAGAGAGGCATAGGCAGAGGGAGAAGCAGGCTCCATGCAGGGAGCCAGATGTGGGACTCAGTCCCGGAACCCCAGGATCACGCCCTGAGTCAAGGCAGACATTCAACCACTGAGCCACCCGCATCCCTCGTGCTTAATTTCTTGTTCTCAGTTTATAAATAATCTCCATTTTTAAAATCATATATCAATCTTTATTTTTGTGCTATAACTTCCAATTTTAAAGAATAGGAACAAAAAATTAAATTAGCGAAACTTAAGAAGATAAAGTCAATCCAGTATTGCTATGATAAAAAAGTGCCAAATAGATTAACTTCAGTTTGAAAAACAATTATCGATGAATTTAAAGAAAATTCAGCTGTCTGCTGAATAGAGTATACAGAGAGATTAAAAGATTAGAAGGGGTGAGGGGAAACCTTGAGTGTGGGACTCTTGATTTTAGCTCAGGTCACAGGTCAGGGTTGTGAGATCAATCCCTGTGTCTGGCTCCATGCTCAGCGCACAGTCTTCTTGAGATGATCTCTTTCCTTCTCCATATCCCCTTGTCCCCCCCCCACTCCTACCCGCAAGCTCTCTCTCTAAAATAAATAAAATCTTTTTTAAAAATAAAGATTAAAAAAGTGGGAAATGCTATAAAACAATGATACTAATAAAAAAGAACTGCTGATGCCATTTAGAATTTAAGGCATAAAGGTGGTGTTTGATTTCACTGTCTTCAGTATCTGTCTCCTGTTTATCCCCTATACCGCATCCAAACAGCCCTCTGCTTGTCACACCCTAAATCAGCTTTTGATAGTGCCTCCAAATCTCTCCATGTTTAAGATGGATTAAATCAATCCTCATCTTACCTAACATCAGCTTTAGATCAATTATGCTCTGTCTTGAAACACATTCTTCTTCCGAGACACTATTTACTTAATTCTTTCTACTTCATTGAGTCTTTTTGCTAATTCTTCCCCATTTCCCCAAGCTATGGATGATTAGGACTCAGTCTTCACATTTGTTTCTTATCCTCAATAACTTCTCAGTATTTAGTCTCATAGTTTTAAATAGCATTATGCTAATGAATATCAAATTTATATGTGTAAAGACCTCCATCCTTAGTTTTTATAAACATCAGCTGTGTAGTCAACAGTTTCACTTGGATATTTTATGAACATCCCAAATTTCATGTCCAAAATCTTGACCAAGTCTGAATTGTCACCCCTTTCCAAGGACTTCTCACAGACTTCCACATCTCTGTAAATATTCCATTTTTGGAATAATGTAAATTCCATTTTCTAATTGTACAGGTAAAAAAAAAATCTTGGTGTCATCCTTGATCTTTCTTTTTCAACTTCTATATCTTATTCATTAGCCGATTATTTTCATAACTCCTTAAAATATGCCAAGAACCTGACCACTTTTCACCTTTTCTACTTCTATCACCCTGCAGAAGATACCATCATTTTCCCATTTGTTAATTTTAATGGCTCCTAACCTGTCCCCCTCCTTTCATTCTGACCACCTTATAAGGATCCAGAGTTATCATTTTGATTTCTTTGAAAAAAGTTAAAATATAATTTATATTCATTAAATTTCATGTTTTTTGTATGTACAGTTTCTGGGATTTTGACAGATGCATACAATTACGTAGCTGTCACCTTCTAAAACACAGTTCATTATGCTGTACACATTCTCCCATTTCTCTTTTCATCAACTCCATGCCCAACTTTTTTGGCAGCCTGTTTCCTATTTTTTTGTCGTTATATTTTAGCCAGAATATCATATAAATAAAATCACATAGAATATAGTCTTTTGAGTCTGGCTTCTTTCATTTAGCATAATGCATTTGAAATTCATCCATATTTTTGTGTGGTGTTTGTTCCTTTCTGTGGGTAAGTAGTATTCCATTGCATTGGATGTAAGCAGTTTATCATTAGTTGAAGGGCATGTGGTTGTTTTTAATTTTTGGTGATTATGAATAAAGCTGCTATCAGTATTTGCTTACAAATTTGTGAATATGTTTCATTTCATCTGGGTAAAGACTTAGGAGTGGGATTGCTGGGTCTTGTAAGTGTATGTTTAAGGAACTGCTAAGCCTGTTTTCCAAAGTTGCTATGTGATTTTTTTACTCCCACCAGCAATGCATGATGGTTCCAATTGCCCCACGTCCTCACTGGCACCTGGTTTAAAAAAATATTGCCATTCTAATAGATATGTAGCGGTATCTCATTGTGACTAACAGTGTTGAGTATCTTTTTATGTGCTCATTTGGCATCAGTATATCTGGTAAAATATCTGCTCAAATTTTTAATTTTTTTTATTGACTACTTTTTATTTTTAAATGTCTTTTTATTAACTTATTTTGTATTTTTAATTTTTTAGTAAAGTGTATATTCAGTTTTTTAAAAAGATTTTATTTGTTTATTTGAGAGAGAGAGAACGAGCAGATAGAGTGACAGAGGGAGAGGGAGAAGCAGGTTCCCCACTGAGCAGGGAGCCCAATGATGTGGGACTTGATCCCAGGACGCTGGGGTCATGACCTGAGCTGAAGGCAAACACTTAACCAGCTAAGTCACCCAGGCACCCCTAGTTTTCTTATTGAGCTTTGAGAGTTCTCTATTCTGGATACAAGTTTTGGGTGTACATATTTTATTAGCCATATCCATAAATATTTTATGGTTTGGTGCTATTGTAAATGTTGCTTTAAAATCTTTACTTTCTAATTGTTTATTGCTATTATATAGAAATATGATTGATTTTCATGTATTATCCTTTGTAATGTTAATCCTATGTATCAACTTAATTGGATCAGGATGATGGAATATTTGGTTAAGCAGTATTTCTGGATTTTTTCAATGAGGCTATTTCTAGATGAGATTAGTATTTGAATTGGCTTAGTAGATTGTCTTCCCCAATGTCCATTGAGAGCCTGAATAGAACAAAAAGGGGGTGAAGGTGGAATTCACCTCTCTTTTGTGTCCTCTTAGTGAGTTGACCTTTTTATTCAGTAAATATTGCCTTTATTTCTGGTAATTTTCTTTGTTTTGAATCTAATTTATCTTATTTTTATATAGCCATTCCAGGTTGTCTTGATTACTGTTTGCATGATATACAGTGTATTTTTTCCTCCTTTGCTTTAGCCTATTAAGTTAGTTATACATAGCATACAGTTGGGTCATCTTTTTAAAAAATTCTTTTATTTGAATATAGTTAACATGCAGGTTACATTAATATCAGGTGTGCAACGTATTGATTCAGGATCTCTGTATACTTTGTATCTCACCACATGTGTAGCTATCATCTGTCACCCTGCAGTGCTATTACAACATCATTGACTATATTCACTATGGTGTACCTTTTATTCCCATGACTTATTCTATAACCAGAAGCTTGTATTTCCTGCTTCCTTTCACTCATTTTGTTTTCACTTATTTTGCCCATCTTCCCAAGCCCCACCCGTCTGGCAACAATCAGCTTTTTTCTGTGTTTATAGGTCTGATTCTTCTTTTTGTTTATTCATTTGTTTTGTTTTTTAGATTCAACATATAAGTGAAATCATACAGTATTTGACTTTCTCTGTCTGACTGTTTTGCTTAGCTTAGTATCCTTTAGTTCTTTCTACATTGCCACAAATGGCAAAATCTTATCCCTTTTTATGGCTGAGGAATATTGCATACTGTATGGTATATATCTTCTCTATCCATTCATCTGTGTGTGGACACTTAGTTTGCTTCCATATCTTGGCTATTGTAAATAATGCAATAAAACAAGGGGCATTTGCATATATCTTTTCAAATTAGTGTTTTTGGGTAAATACCCAGTAGTAGAATTATTGGATCATAACATATATCTGTTTTTAATTTTTCAAGTAACTTCCATACTGTTTTCCTCAGAAATGTACCAATTTACATTACCACCACCAAGAGGGCTTCTTTTTCTCCACATCCTCACAAACACTTCTTATTTCTTGTCTTTTTTATTTTGGCCATTCTGATTATGTAAGAGAAGTTGAGTCATTTTTTTTTTTTATTCAATCTGACAATCTGTCTTTTAACTGGTGTGTTTAAACTGTTTATCCTGAAGTAATTTTTTTTTTACCCTGAAGTAATTATTAATACGTTTGAATTTAGATCCACCATTTACTATTTGTTTTCTCTTTGTTCTCTACTTTTTGTTGCTCTGTTTCCTTTTTCTGCCCTCTCTGGATTCTCTGTAGTTTTTTTTCTTCTAATTTTAATTTTCCTATGGAAAGTTTGGCCATATATGGCCTTTTTTATATAATTATTTTATAATTTATTTTAATGGTTACTCTAAGAATTGTAAAACACAAACTTTGCACAGTTTATTGGGAAGAAATATTTTACTCCTTCGGTAGGAATGTAGAAACTTATTTTCAGTGTGTTTCTTTATCCTATGGTCATATCTTCATTCATTGAAAATCTCATCTAAGTTTTACTTTTTTAAAAAAATTTATTTTAACTGTGTGGAGGTTCCTCAAAGAGTTAAAAATAGACCTGCCCTACGACCCAGCAATTGCACTGTTGGGGATTTACCCCAAAGATTCAGATGCAATGAAACGTCGGGACACCTGCACCCCGATGTTTCTATCAGCAATGGCCACAATAGCCAAACTGTGGAAGGAACCTCGGTGTCCATCGAAAGATGAATGGATAAAGAAGCTGTGGTCTATGTATACAATGGAATATTACTCAGCAATTAGAAACGACAAATACCCACCATTTGCTTCGATGTGGATGGAACTGGAGGGTATTATGCTGAGTGAAATAAGTCAATCGGAGAAGGACAAACAGTGTATGTTCTCATTTATTTGGGGAATATAAATAATAGTGAAAGGGAATATAAAGGAAGGGAAAAGAAATGTTGGGAAATATCAGGAAGGGAGACAGAACATAAAGACTCCTAACTCGGGGAAACGAACTAGGGGTGGTGGAAGGGGAGGAGGGCGGGTGTTGGAGGGGAATGGGTAACGGGCACTGAGGTGGACACTTGACGGGATGAGCACTGGGTGTTTTTCTGTATGTTGGTAAATTGAACACCAATAAAAGTTAATTAAAAAATTTTTATTTTATTTAAATTCAACTAATTAACATGTAATATATTATTGGTTTTGAAAGTAGAGGCCAGTGCTATATCAGTCTTATATAATTCCCAGTGCTCACTATATCACATGCCCTCCTTAATGTCCATCACCCAGTTACCCCATCCACCCAACCCCTCAACTCTCCAGCAACCCTCAGTCTGGTTCCTATGATTATGAATCTCTTATGGTTTGTCACTCTCTGATTTCATCTTATTTGATTTTTTTCCCTCTTTTCCTCTGTGATACTCTGTTTCTTAAATTCCACATATGAGTGAGATCATATGATAATTGACTTTTTCTGACTGACTTATTTCACTTAGCATAATACGTGTTAGTCCATCCACACCGTTACAAAAGGCAAGATTTCAGTTTTAAAGATGGCTGAGTAGTATTTCATTGTGTATATGTACCACTTCTTTACCCATTCATCTGTCGATGGACATCTGAGTTCTTTCCATAGTTTGCCTATTGTGGACATTGCTGCTATAAACACTAGGGTGCAGGTGGCCCTTCAGAGCACTACACATTTGTATCTTTGGGGTAAATCCCTAGTGGTGCAATTGCTAGGTCATAAGGGTAGCTCTATTTTCAAGTTTTTGAGGATCCCCCATACTGTTTTCCAGAGTGGCTTGTGCCAGCTTGCATTCCCACCAACAGTGTAAGAGGGTTCCTCTTTCTCTGCATCCTTGCCGCATCTGTCGTTTCTTGACTTGTTAATTTTAGCCATACTGACCTGTGTGAGGTGGTATCTCATTGTGGTTTTCAATTTGTATTTGCCTGATGCCGAGTGATGTTGAGCATTATTTTAAGTGTCTGTTGGCCATTTGGATGTCTTCTAGGGAGAAATGACTGTTTATGTCTTCTTCCCATTTTGTGATGGGATTATTTGTTCTCTGGGTATTGAGTTTGAGAAGTTCTTTATAGATTTTGGATACTAGCCTTTTCTCTGATATGTCATTTACAAATATCTCCTCTCATTCTGTTGGTTGTCTTTTGGTTTTATCAACTGTTTCCTTTGCTCTGCAAAAGCTTTTTATCTTGATGAGGTCCTAATAGTTCATTTTTGCCTTTGTTTCCCTTGTCTTTGGGGACGTGTTTAGTAAGAAGTTGCTGCAGCTGTGGTCATAGAGGTTGCTGCCTGTGTTCTTCTCTAGAATTTTGATGGATTCCTGTCTCACATTTAGGTCTTTCATCTGTTTTGAGTCAATTCTTATGTATGGTGTGAGGAAGTGGTCCAGTTTTATTGTTCTGCGTGTGACTGTCCAGTTTTCCCAACACCATTTGTTGAAGAGACTTTTTTTCCATTGGATATGCTTTTCTGCTTTGTCAAGGATTAGTTGACCATATAGTTGAGGGTCCATTTTTGGGTTATCTCTTCTGTTCCATTGATCTGTGTGTCTGTTTTTTGTGCCAGTACCATCCTGTCTTGATGATTACAACTTTGTGATAGAGCTGGAAGTCCAGAATTGTGATGTCATCAGTTTTGGTTTTCTTTTCCAACATTCCTTTGGCTATTCAGGGTCTTTTCTGGTTCCATACAAATTTTAGTTATTTGTTCCAACTCTGTGAAATAAGTTGATGGTGGTTTGATAGGGATTGTATTGAATATATAGATTGCTCTAGGTAGCATAGCATAAAGAAACACACTGAAAATAGTTTCTACATTCCTACTAAAGGAGTAAAATATTTCTTCTCAGTAAACTGTGCAAAATCTGTGTTTTATAATCCTTAGAGTAACCATTAAAATAAATTATAAAATAATTATACAAAAAAGGCCATATATGGCCAAACTTTCCATAGGAAAATTAAAATTAGAAGAAAAAAAAAAACTACAGATAATCCAGAGAGGGCAGAAAAAGGAAACAGAGTTGCCTTTTTTTTTTTTTCTAATTTCACATTATTTGTTCTTCCAATCTATGAGTATGGGACATTTTTCCATTTCTTTGTATCTTCCTCAATTTCTTTCATGAGTGTTCTGTAGTTTCCTGAGTACCGATCCTTTGCCTCTTTGGTTAGTTTTTTTTTTTTTAAATAAAGATTTGAGGTACACATAGAGAGAGCCAGAGATACAGCAGAGGGAAAAGTAGGCTCCCCACAGGGAGCCCGATGTGGGACTTGATGCTGGATCCTGGGATCACAACCTGAGCCGAAGGCAGACACTCAACTGCTGAGCCACTCAGGTGTCCCTCTTTCGTTAAGTTTATTCCTACATATCTTACGGGTTTTGGTGCAATTGTAACTGGGATTGACTCCTTAATTTCTCTTTCTTTGGTTTCATTGTTAGTGTATAGAAATGCAACTGATTTCTGTGCACTGATTTTACGTCCTGCCACTTTGCTGAATTTCTGTAAAAGTTTTTGCAATTTTAGGGTGGTGTATTTTGGGTTTTCAATATAGAATATCATATCTGCAAAGAGTGAGAGTTTGACTACTTCTTTGCTGATTCAAATGCTTTTTATTTCTTTTTGTCTGATTGCTGAAGCTAAGACTTCTACTATTATGTTGAACAGCAATGGTGATAGTGGACATCTCTGCCGTATTTCTGACGTTGGGGGAGAAGCTCTCAGTTTTTCCCCGTTGAGAATGATAACTACCAAGTATATTTTAAAGAATTTGAAAGGAGAATATGCATATCAAGATATTTACCATTTCTCTTGCTCTTCCTCTACTTTTGATGTTCCACATTTCCTTCTTATGTCGTTTTCTTCTGTCTGAAATATTTTCTTTAGCAGTTCTCTGAGGGCGGTTCTGCTGGCTATGGTTTGTCTTAGTTTTCCTTTGTCTGATGATGTCTTTATCTAACCTTCATTCCCAAACAATGTTTTCACTATGTATAGTATTCTCGATTGACAGTTCTTTTCATTAAGCACTTTAAAGATTTATTTATTTATTTGAGAGAGAGAGAGACAGAAAGAGAGTGGTTCATGTGAGTGGGTGAAGAGGGACAGAAGGAGAGGGAGAGAGCAAGAGAGAGAGAGAGACAGAAAGAGAGTGGTTCATGTGAGTGGGGGAAGAGGGATAGAAGGAGAGGGAGAGAGCAAGAGAGAATCTGAAATAGACTCCCCACTGAGTGCTGCGCCCAACAACGATGTGGGGGCTCAATTTCACAACCCTGAGATCATGATCTGAGCCAAAACCAAGAGTAGGATGGATGCTCAACAGACTGAGCCATCCAGCGCCCCACTTTCAGCACTTTAAAACTGTCATGCCACTTCTTTCTGGCTTCCATGTTTTCTTATTTTAAAAAAATTGTCATTAAATCTATACATGTAATTAGTTCTTTTTCTCTAGCAACTTTGAAGAACTTTTATTTGTCTTGAATTTTCAGCACCTAGGTGGGTGGTGTGTCTGGGCATGGGCTTCTTTATGAGGTTGTCTCAGTTTTTTAAATCTGTAATTAATGCCTTTAGCCAAACTCAAGAGTTTTTGGCTTTTATTTCTTTAAAAAGTTTTTTTTAGCTTTGCACTCTTTCATCCCTTCTAGACGTTTTGTTGTCATATTATAGATTCCTGAGGCTTTATTAATTTTTTAATTGTTTTTTTCTCTGCTAAGATAGGATAAATGCTATTGATGCTGTTTTTAATATATTCTCTTTATCTCTTATTGTAAGCAATTTAATTATGATTGTCTTGGTGTAATTTTCTTCATGTTCCTGCACTTGGGGCTTTTGGGTTTTTGGATCTATGTGTAGATGTGTTTTTAATCAAATTTGGAAAAATTTCAGAATTATTTAAAATTAATAGTTGACATTTTAAAAATTTATTTTTTTCTGTACTTCTTTTCTGTTTCCTTTTCAATTACAAGATCTCAATTACACATATATTAGGCTACTTGAAGTTGTTCCATGTCTCACTAATGCTCTCTTCTCCTCCTCCCTCCCAACCCCCCCAGTTTCTTTTCTCTGTTTTGTTTGGGTTATTTCTACTCCTATTTCTTCAAGTTCATCTCTTTTCTTCTGCTGTGTCTAATATATTTTTATATCCATTCAGTGCATTTTTTCCCCTCAGTGTTTATGTTTTCTTCTCTAGAAGTTTGGTTATTGTTATCTTTATCTCTTTTGATATGTTTATATTTTCCTCTACCTTATTCAATACATAAAATGTAGTTGTAATAACTTCCTTTGCAGCAAAGTATAAATCCAGTATTTCGATATCTTTCTGACTCTTCAGGTTCAGTGAATATACATTATGAGTCAAAACTGGCCTGCCATATAGTCTAATCTGGCCATACCTTTATTACATGTGGTCTGTGGCTGTGTTACAGTGGCAGGATTGAGTAGTTTCAACAAGAACTTTATAACTTGAAAAGCCAAAATTATATACAATCTTGCATTTACAGAAAACATCTGCTGCTTCAAAGGCATTGTATTTATAAAAGAAACTAGGGATCCCTGGGTGGCACAGCGGTTTGGCGCCTGCCTTTGGCCCAGGGCGCGATCCTGGAGACCCGGGATCGAATCCCACGTCAGGCTCCCAGTGCATGGAGCCTGCTTCTCCCTCTGCCTATGTCTCTGCCCCCCCGCCCCCCCCCCCCCGCCGTGACCATCATAAATTTAAAAAAAAAAAAAAAAAAAGAAAAAGAAACTGAATTGCTGGTCCTTATGTAGTATTTTTTATTATCACTCTTCATTGATCACCAATAGCATTATATTGAATACTATTAAAGGCAGTTTCTATCTATAAAAACAATACATACTAGGGACAAGGTTCATACGGTTCAGGTATGCAGTTGTGCAAAGATTTGATTTGGCAGTAAAATTTTGGGATGTGTTAAGTAGAAGAATAGTTAGCATACCCCTTAGTCCATTGGTTCTTAAACTTTAGCAAGATTGTATTCACCTGAAGGGCTTGTTAAAACAAATTAAAGGACTCTGTACCCAGAATTTTTGGTTTAGTAAATGGAGGTAGGACCTGAAAATATATACTTCTAACATGTTCCTATATCATGCTGATGATGCTGGTTGGAACTATACTTTGAAAATCAGTACTTTTGCCTAGTTCTCTGAAATATCACTCTTCTCTGAGAAACTTGTAGGAAAATTGTATAATAGACAGTTACAATTGAGCTTCCCTGAAGAGTAGATGGGCTGGGTATTTTTGTTTTTTGTTTTGTTTTGTTTTTAAATAGATTTTTTGAGATACGGTTTTACATACTAAAACTAACCCATTTGTGTATTGTTTCATGAGTTTCAGTAACTTTGTATAGTTTTTATACAGTAGCACCACAATTCAGTTTTAGAAAAATTCATCATGCTAGAAAGTTCCCTTATGATCATTTGCAGTCAGTCTCAACACTGAACTTCAGTTTGAGGTTTCTAGTAATCTGCTTTTTTGTCTGTATGTTTTTGCATTTCATAGAAATTTCATATAAATGGAACCATATGATATGCTGTCATGCATCCAGCTTTTTTCAACTAATATATTTGAGGTTAATCCATGACATTGCTCATATTGGTCCTTTGCTTCTTTTTATATTGATAAATAGTATTCTATAGTATGGACATAATACATTTTGTTTTTCTATTTGACAGTTGATATTTTTATTTTTTCCAGTTATTGCTATTATGAAAAATAAATTTTTTAAAAAATAATTTTTGAACATTCTTGTACAAGAGATGCCCCATAATTTTGATTAAGAAGTGTAATATCCAGATGATACTCATATTTCATTCTAGGCTTATAGTTGATTAAAAAAAAGTTAATATATTCTTGTTCCCTAATTACTTATTTCTAGCAATAAAATTTTTATATCTACTGTAACTATTTTACATATTTGTGCTTATCTTAACCATTTTTGATAATTTTATCTCACAATATTTTAAATTGGTATATAGATTGTAAAAATTTTGTAAAATGTTTCTTTTGAGATAACAGTCTATAGGTTTTAGTCTTCACAAAATTGACATATCTGCTATTATTGGTGGGTAAAATTTACATGTAATTAAATCTGGAATAAAATAAATATAAACCTGAAAATAAACTTGATTTTTAATATGGAAATGTTGGATAAAATCAGAAGTCGAGAGGGCTATTTAATGAACCCCCAAGTAATTATGTTACCAAATTTCAACAATTGTTAATAGTCTGACATTCTTTTTTTCGTCTGTACCTTGTTCCCCATCTGTTTCTGGTATCTCATGTTGAGTCTCATTTCATTCAAATATCATTTCTTCTGCAAATACTTCGTTGTATATATGTGCTGCTTATGTTTGGTTTTCCCTGGTGTCTGGTATATACTTTTTCAAATTGGTTGTTTAAATCAGGACCAAAAAAGGTACATACATTCCACTTGATCGATAGGACAATTAAGTTACTCTTAATCTGTAAGCATTCCTCTTCTCTTGTTTTTCCATGCCAATGACTTGAAGAAACTGGTTAATTTGTCATAAGATTTTTTATAATCCAGATTTAACTGTTTGTATCTTCATATCATTCAGTATGTTCCTTTATCTCCTCTATTCCATATAAACTAGTATTTAGATGTAGAAGATTTAGTATATTCAGGATTTTTATATTTCTGGTCACAAGACTATCTCTTAGAAGGAGTTATTTACTTCCAATTACATCATATAGTGTCTTTAGGTTCTCTTTTACGGCTGCTATGATTGATCATTATTAGGTTTAAATGTTATTGGCCTGATCCACTCATCATAAAGTTTCAACTTTTTTTTCTAAAGACTTTTTTAAAGAACAGCTCTAGGATCACAGTAAAATTAAGACTAAGATGCAGAGATTTCCCATTTTCTCCCTCCCCTGAGCTTACAATGACTGTTACCCATCTGATGAAGGATACTGCTTCCTCATAGCAATATCCCACATCAGAGTGATACATTTGTTAGAACTGATGAACCCACACCAACACATCATTATTACCCAAAGTTCATAGTTTACATTAAGGTTCACTCTTGGTATTGTACATTTTTTGGGTTTTAACAAATGTATAATGACATGTATCCACCACTGTAGTATCATACAAAGTGAAAATCCTCTAGATTTCGCCTATTCACATTCCTCCCACCATCCCTCCAACCCCTAGCAACCATTGATCTTTATATTGTTTCAATAGCTTTTCTTTTCCAGAATATTGAATAGTTGGAACAGTACAGTACAGTATGTAGCCTTTTCACATTGGCTTCTCTCACTTAGTAATATGCATTTACAATTCCTCCATGTGTTTTCATAGTTTAATAGCTCATATGTTTTTAGTACTGCATAATATACAGTATTGTATATTGTCTGGATATACCATAGTTTGTTCATTCATCTACTGTAGGATCTTCATTGGTTCCAAGTTTTGGCAGTTATTAATAAAGCTACTGTACAAGTTTTTGTGTGGACATAAGTTTTCAGCTTCTTTAAGTATGTACCAAGGAATGGTGATTCCTAGATCATATGGTAAGAGTATGTTTAGTTTTGTACAAAACTGCCAAACTGTCTTCCAAAGTGACTATACCATTTTGCATTCCCACCACTAATGAATAAGAGATCCTGTTGCTCCATATCCTTGTGTGCATTTGGTGTTTCCAGAGTTCTGGATTTTGGCCATTCTCATAGGTGTGTGGTGGTATTTGATTTTTATTTATATTTCTGTGGTAACATGTGATGTGGGACATCTTTGCCTGTGCTTATGTGTCATATGTATCTCTTCTTTAATGTATCTGTTCAGATTTTTTAAATTGGTTTGTTTTCTTTTTGTTGAATTTTAAGAGTTCTTTATATATTTTGGCTAATAGTCCTTTAGTAGATGTGTCTTTTGCAAATATTTTCTTTTAGTTTGACTTGTCTTTTTCTCTTGCCAGTGTCATTTGTGTATCAGATGTTTTTTTTTTTTTTCCATTTCAGTGAAGCTCTGTTTATCAGTTGTTCCTTTCAGGGATTGTGTCTTTGATGTTGAATCTCCCTTCAACATTTTACTAAATGTTTTTTTTTTTTTTTTAAGATTTTATTTATTTATTGAGACACAGAGAGAGAGAGGCAGAGGGAGAAGCAGGCTCCATGCAGGGAACCCGATGTGGGACTCGATCCCGGGTCTCCAGGATCACACCCCGGGCTGCAGGCAGCGCTAAACCGCTGCACCACCAGGGCCGCCCTACTAAATGGTTTTAAGTGTTAGCAATGAATATTCCCTAGATCCTCTATTTCATTAGAGTTGCAAAATAGTAATCTTCTAATTCTATCATTCCTTCTGTATTTTTTAACTAGAATTCTATGAAGAAGAATATTATTTTATCAACACTTTCATTGCTCTGAAATTCAGTCTTTCCGAGAAAGGAAGGAAAAATGCTTATTTCTTGTATTCGGTTTATCAGTTTTTAGAACAGTAAATTTTGTGCCCTAGCAACCTACAAATGTGATTAAGTTATAAGGTACCATTATGAATTCACAGAACCTACTTATTTGACCTGTTTAATCAATTTCAATCATTATTTTTAGTGGTGAGAGTACTTCATTTTTGACTAGTGGGGTCCACTGAAGTTTGCCGCTGTATCCTCATGACCTATTCTAGTTTCTTTTTTCTTTTTTAACTTCACTGCTTTCTGACTCAGGATTTCCCAGGCTCATATTATACTTTGTGCTCCAGACTTTATCTCTTTTAGAGAACCAAATCAATGGGAAGTGGAGGAGACCATAATCTGGATGTTAGCTTACTGTTATTGTTCCTAGATCTTTACATATTTCTTTTACAGAGGTGCTGGATTTACATATTTTTCAGTGTATGATCATAGTTGTATCCTTGAGATTGCATAACTTTTTGGTCCAAGGAAAATCTGTATTAACACAACTCAGTTATCAGTCATTTGGTTGGTATGTTTTTTTCTTAGCACTATCGTAGGCATTAGTATACAAATACAAGATTATGGCCCTTGCTTTCAGGGAACCACTGGGACTTGTTCTTAGCATCTAATGGGATAATATATAAGAAAATAAATTTTAACCTAAATTTTTAAAAAAATTTTATTTATTTATTCTTGAGAGACACAGAGACTGAGAGAGAGAGGCAGAGACACAGGCAGAGGGATAAGACACAGGCAGAGGGAGAAGCAGGCTCCATGCAGGAAGCCTGATTTAAATCCTATTAGAAAAATATTTAAACGTCTAAACAAAACCTAATCTTAACCAGGGTATTAGATTGCTAAGACTTTTTCATGCTGCTGGTGGGAGTATAAATCGGTGAAACCATTCATTATTGAAAGGACCTTGGCAATCAGTACTCAGTAAGTCAGAAGATACATGTGTCATTTTAGTCAACATTTCCATTTCACATATAAACCCTAGAGACATGCTCACATCTGTACAGAGGGACATGTTTAACAATGTTCATTGCAGCATCTTTGATTATACCAAAAATTTAGAAATAATATAAATATATATCTTCGGGAGAATGGATAAATTTTTATATAGCTGTATAACAGCATAATATTCTGCAGTAAAAGTGAATAAACCAAACAAAGCTATATGAGTAGAACTTGAATAATCAGGTCTCAAAATATGATTGTAAAAGCTTGTAAAAAGATACATCGAGTATAATGTCATTTATGTAAAGTTAATTATGCAAAATAATGTTATTACATATATGCATATAATAGATAAAAATACCAAATTTGAAAGCTTAGTTGTCTCTCAGGAGGAAAAGTGAAATGGGATTGGGGAAGGTTATACAGTGGGCTTCAGCCTATTTTTTTGTTATAAAAAAGTCAGAAACAGATATAGCAAAATTAAAATTTAGTAAAAGCTAGGTGATGTGCAGACAAGTGTTTTTTATTCCTACATATTTGAAATGTTTCTAATGAAAAATTCTTTTGAGAGTAAAATACTTTCTTAGCATCTAAGTACATTGAACAAGCTTTTTATTTTGCAGATTTGAGTGATGAATCAGCCCAGAAGCTGTTTGATGTTTCAGGAATATCTTTAGCAACATTGGCCCATTCATTGCCCACAGCAGTTCCAGAATCTCCTAGAATTCATCCTGTGAGGACACCTAAAACACCTCGAACACCCAGGTTACAAGATCCAAACAAAACACCAAGATTTTATCCTGTCGTTAAAGAACCAAAAGCTATTGATGTAAAGGTACACAAAACAACCAGGAACATAAAGCCTGCATTGTATATCCTTTAATATTACAAAATGAGACTTTTTCGTTTTATCATATTTTGAAAAATATATATTTTAGATTGTAAGAATTCACTTAAAATTGTATTTTTACCATAACGATGTTTTCTCTGGTTAAGGAATAACTTCTTTACAATTGTAGTGTAATTAATGTCCATCAGATGATATAATGAAGAATCACACTCAGCTGTATATCTTGTAATCCTTGTGTTGAAACCTAGCAAAGGATCTTCTTTGTTAAGTTTTGTAACTTGTATGTGAGATATTTGAGTTTTGTGACTTCATGTGATTTCATAATGTCATCCACAGTATGAAACTGTTTGAGCTAGTTTACAGTCAGAGGGTTTTAATTTACTTGTGAAGTTCACACTACTGAAATAATTGCAATGTTTGACTTCTTTTTCTTTAGAGTCCAAGAAAAAGAAAAACAAGACATAGTACAAATCCCCCTCTAGAATGTCATGTTGGTTGGGTAATGGATTCCAGAGATCACGGGCCAAGAACATCTTCTGTCAGGTACTATAATTGTCAAACATTGCTTTGTTTTTTATTTTAAGTTTGTTGAAAACAGGTACTAATTAGACATTTGGAATATTTAAAAATTAATTATATTAATAAATTTTGGAACAATGAAAATAGTTTTTAAAATGAAGCCAAAGGTGGGGAAATAGTAGGACAATTTTCTAATAAGTACATTAAGGAATAATTGAGTGGGACAATTTTTTTTTCCATTTAAACCAGTTTTTCCACAAATGTGTTCTCTTAGATAAAAAAATACTTAGGTTGGGCAGCCAAGGTGGCTCAGCAGTTTAGTGCCACCTTCGGCCCAGGGCCTGATCCTGGAGACCTGGGATCGAATCCCATGTCAGGCTCCCTGCATGGAGTCTGCTTCTCCCTCTGCCTGTGTCTCTGCCCACCCCCCCGCCCCTGTTCTCTCTCCACGTCTCTCATTAATAAGTAAAATCTTAAAAAAAAAAAAGAATACTTAGGTTTATGTAAGATTCCATATTCTCAGTAGTATAGTATATTCTTAGTGAGTTAATATGCTAATAAACAACCCATTCAAACTATATAAAGAATATGGAAATAAAATACATTTTTATTTTGAGATTTTTCCTTTTTAGGGGAAATAACTTAGATTAGCTGATTGTTAGTATTAAGTGCTTTTTCTTTTTCTTTTAGCTTGAATTTCTTTTAAAAAACCTATTATTTACCTCAAAAGAGATGATAGAGCAAACCTTTGATATAGTGCCAGTTACATAATATAATATGGTATGTTTTGTCCTATACAGTGGATGCAGAGGTGATTTACTGCTAATTGCTTTGTGTTTCTTGTAAACCCATTTTGTGTTTATATAGATATTTTCAGAATAATTATCTGACCTACTTTCTAAAAGAAAACTTACGTTTAAGAAAAAATGTTTTTTGACTGGTTACTACAAGGGAAATATTAAATATTTTCATTCAAAGACAAGCTAGTAAGTTTATCATGATCTGAAAATCCCCACCTCTGTCTTTCCAGTGATATTTATTTGATCCTTTTACATTTCGTTCTCATTATATTGTCCTTAATAAATAAAATGTGTATCTGTTTTTTTTATATCTATTGTATACATTTTGTGTTCTAAGTGATTTTGAGCGTTTATTTTCCAGGATTTTTTTTTTTTTTTTATCAGAGCACTATATTTAGAGATCAACAAATAATGGGGAAAGATGTTTAGTCAGTAACTTTTGGTTTAGTTAGAACATTTAATAGAACGTTTAGTCAGGAATATCTTTCTTACAACTCATTTTTTATTACATTATATCTTTTGTTATTAATAATTTATCTATATAATGATTTATTCATTCCCAGGCACCACTCCACCTTCTTTCACAAGTAAAACATATCAGGAAAGCAGGGGCTTAACATTGTGTTGGGCACTTTTCTAGGCACTGAGTATACAGCAGGGAACAAGATAATTACAGTCCCTGCCTTTCTGGAGCTTAATTAAGGGGTGACAGTCAGATATTTATAATAGTGAGTGTGAATTTTTTAAATTGACCTTTTTTTTTAAAGAGTAGTTTTAGGTTCACAGCAAAAATTGAATAGAAAGTACTAAGAGTTCCCTTATACTCCCTGCATGTCCTGCCTCCCACACCGCAGCCTCACCCACTATCAACATTCCTATCTTTAGGTTGTCTACATTGATGTAATTATGGATATGGTTGGATGTAAATCTACCATCTTATATTCTATTAATCTTGTTTCTTCTTTGTTCTTTTTCCTTCTGTTTTTTTTGGATCAATTGAGTTTTTATAATAATTCTATTTTATCTGTACCATTGGCTTCTCAGTTATCTCTCTTATTTTTTCTGGTCTTCTACTGTTCATAATATACATTTCAATTTAGTCTACTTTCAAATATTGTTATACCACTACATGTATAGCATAAGAATATTAATACTGTAAAGTTCCATTTCCTCCCATCCTTTGTACTATGCTTTGTTAATTATTTTTCTTTAGACAGCTTTTAAGGCAAGCGACGTGAGACATTTTTATTTGCTTAAAGATTTTATTTGTTTGAGAGAGAGTGCATGAGGGGGCAAGGGATGCGGGTAAGGTAGACTGCTTTCTAAGCAAGGAACCAGATGAACAGACAATCTCTGCAGCTCAGTCCCAGGACCCTGAGACCATGACCTGAGCTGAAAGTAGGTGCCTAACCAACTGAGCCACCCAGATACCCTCTGGGTGGGTAACATGACCCATTTTTAAAACATTTGCTCTATTTTTACCATTTGTAGTGTTCTTCATTTCTTGTACAGGTCTGTTAGCAGTGGATTCTGTCAACTGTTGCTAATCAGGAAAAGTTTTTTTCTGTTTTGAAAGATACTCTTATTAGGTATTAAAGTCTTCGATGGATCTAAGTATGGGTATGGATGTATGTGTAAATATGTGTGGATACACAAGGGATTTATCCTGCTTGTGGTTCTCTGAGACTATTGGATTTAAATTGTTTGTTATCTTTTATTTGGTTAGGAAGATTTTCATCTCTTACCTCTTCAAGTATTTTTTTGCCCTGTGTTCTTATTGTTCATTCCCTCTTCTTCTGGGGATCTAATTATGTATACATTAGACTATTTGCTAATATTTCACAGCTCTTAGATGATCTCCTCTCTTTTTTTCTACTCTTTTTCTTTTTGTAATTCACATTGGATAATTTTTATTGACCCATGTCCAGTTTCTTGACAAACTCCTTACAGGATTCTCCATTTCTGATACTGTGCTTATTTTTATATTACCATTTGACTTTTTAAATATTTTATTTATTTATTCATGAGAGACAGAGAGAGAGGCAGAGACACAGGCAGAGGGAGAAGCAGGCTCCATGCAAGGAGCCCAATGTGGGAATCAATCTCGGGACTCCAGGATCACACCCTGGGCTAAGGCAGGTGCTAAACCGCTGAGCCACCCAGGGATCCCCACCATTTGACTTTTTAATAAGATTTTTCTTTTTCCTACTGAAATTCTTTGTCAATGCATGTTCTCTTTTTCCATGAGATCCTTCAACATATTAATCTAATCACAGTTATTTTGAAGTCCACTGTGTGATCATGGCAATAGGTGGATCACCTTTGTACGTCTTGTTCTTTTTTTTTTTTTTTTGCATTATCTTTTGATTAAAAATTTTAGTTTTCTTGTCTTTCTGTGTCTGTCTTATAAATTTTGTGGGTTTTTTAAAAGATTTTATTTATTTATTCATAGAGATACAGAGAGAGAGAGAGAGAGAGGCAGAGACACCGGCAGAGGGAGAAGCAGGCTCCATGCAGAGAGCCTAATGCGGGACTCGATTCAGGGTCTCCAGATCACGCCCTGGGCTGCAGGCGGTGCTAAACCGCTGTGCCACCGGGGCTGCCCTGTGTGTGTGGTTTTTTTTAAAATTTTATTTATTTATTTATTCATAAGAGACAGAGAGAGAGAGTCATAGAGACACGGGCAGAGGGAGAAGCAGGCTCCATGCAGGGAGCCTGACAATGGGACTCGATCCCGGGACCCCTGGGCTGAAGGCAGCGCTAAACCACTGGCTGCCCTGTCTCATAAATTTTGATAGAATTTTAGATTCTTGCTCTTAGACTTATTTTATAGCTCTAATGTCCCCAGATCTCAAACTGAGATCTCCAAATCTCTTTCCAATTATATTTGGTCCTAGTCTGCAGAATGTTGCTAAAATAAATCCTAGACTGATTGATATTAGCACAGATTCATATACTCTAGATTCTCAGTAAAGTACTATAAATATTATTTTATCTTGTGATTTTTAACATTTCTTTCTCTAGCTTATTTTATTATAGGAGTATAGTATAGAATACATTTAACATACATAGTATGTAAAAAAAAAAACATACATAGTATGTGTTAATTGACTGTGTGTATTGACCTCTGGTCAACAGTAGGTATTAGTAGTTAAGATTTTAGAGAGTCAAAAGTTGCATGTGGAGTTTTGACTGTGAAGGGTGTCAGCACCCCTAACTCCTGCATTGTTCAAGGGTTAATTGTATGAAAATACATGTAACTAATAATAGCCCCTCAAGATACATGAAGCAAAAATTGGGGCACCTAGGTGGCTTAGTCAGTTAAGCATCCAGATCTTTTTTTTTTTTTTTTTTAATGATTTTATTTATTCATGAAACAGAGAGAGAGAGAGGTAGAGACAGAGGCAGAGGGAGAAGCAGGCTCCATGCAGGGAGCCTGAAGCATCCAGCTGTTAATTTTAGCTCAGGTCATGATCTCAGGGTCATGGAATCTAGTCCTGTGTCAGGCTCCATGCTTAGCAGGGAGTCTGCTTGAGATTCTCTCCCTCTGTCTCTCTGCCGGTCCCCACCTCTCTCTCTCTCAAATAAATATTTTTTTAAAAAAAGATATATGAAGCAAAAATTGAAAAAATTGGAGGGAGAAATAAACAGCTCTATAAGAGTAGTTGGAGATTTCAATATACTACTTTCAATAATGCATAGATCAACTTGATATGAGTAACAAAATAGAGGACTGAACAATATAATAAACCAGTTAGACCTAACCTAATATATAATATTCTACCCAACAGTAACACAGAATACATATTCTTAAATACACACAGGACATTCTCCACAATAGACCATGTGTTCGGTCAAAAGAAATACTTCAATAAATTTTAAATCAGATACCATACAAGGTATCTTCTCTGACTGCAATGGGATGAAGTTAGAAGTCTATAATAGAAGTAAAACTGGAAAATTCACAAATATGTGGCAGTTAAGCACACTTTTAACCCATGAGTCGAAAAAAGAAATCATAAAGGAAATTAGAAAATACTTAGAGATGTATGAAAGTGAAAACATAGCATACCAAATCTTAATGCAATGCAAGGAGAGCAGTGCTCAGCGGGAAATTTACAGCTATAAATGCCTGTATTTAAAAAGAAAAGAGATCACAAATCAGTAACCTAACATTATATTTTAAGAAACTTGAGAGTGAACTAAACCCAAAGCTATCCGAAGGAAGAAAAAGTTGAAAATGAGAGCAAAAATAAACAATAAAGAGAAAAACAGTAGAGAAATCAGTAAAAACAGAAGTTGAGGGATGCCTGGGTGGCTCAGGGTTGAGCGTCTGCCTTTGGCCCAGGGTGTGATCCTGGAGTCCCAGGATTGAGTCCCAAGTCGGGCTCCCTGCATGGAGCCTGCTTCTCCCTCTGCCTGTGTCTCTGCCTCTCTCTCTGTCTCTCATGAATAAATGAATAGAATCTAAAAAAACAAAAACAAAAGTTGATTCTTTTGAGATCAACAAAACAAAGTTTCTTTAGTTAGGCTGTCAAAAAAGAAGATGCAAATAACTAAAATTGGAAATGGAAATGGAAACAACTAACCAACTTCACAGAAACAAGAGGATTCAAAGAGAATAGTATGAACAATTATACATCAATAGATAGATAACTTGGAAGAAATGCACAAATTCCTCAAAACATACACATTAAAGTTATTCAAGAATAGAAATTCTCAACCCATATATAAGAGTAAAGAAATCAAACCACTATTCAAAGGTCCCCCAACAAAGAAAATTCCAGACCAAGTGGCTTTACTTGAAGTGAATTCTACCAGATGTTTAAAGAATTAACACTAATCCCTTTCAAACTCTTCCAAAAAATTGAAGAGAAAGGAATGCTTATTCTATGAGGCCTGCATTACCCTAGTACCAAAACCAGATAAAGACATCACAAGAAAATAAAAATTTTATACTAGTGTACCTTATGGATATAGATGTAGAGGTTCTCAACAAAATATTAGCAAATGAAATCCAGCAGTTGTCAGGGGCACCTGGCTGGCTCAGATAGTAGAGCATGCAACTCTTAATCTCAAGGTTGTGAGTTCCAGTCCCATGTTGAGCGTGGAGCCTATTTTAAATTAATTAATTAAATAAATAAATAATTAATTTAAAAATTCCATCAGTATATTGAAAGGATTATTCACCATGACCAAGTGGAATTTATCCCAGTAATGCAAGGGTGGTTCAACATAAGAAAATACATCATGTTAATAGAACTAAGGAAATGCTAGGGTTGCCTGGCTGGCTCAGTTGGTTAAGTAGCTGGCTCTTGGTCTTGGCTCAGGTCATGATCTCTGGGTCCTGGGTTCAAGCACCATATCAAGCTCCAAGCTCAACGGGGAGTCAATTTGAGGATTCTCTCCCCGTTTGTATACGTACTCTAAAATAAATACATAAAATTAAAAAAGAATTTAAGGAAATGACCACATGACAAAGAAAAGACATTTGACAAAATCCAACATCTTTTTTTTTTTTTTTTTAAGATTTTGTTTATTTATTCATGAGAGATGCAGAGAGGGAGAGAAAGCAGAGGGAAGAAGCAGGCTCCATGCAGGGAGCCCGATGTGGGACTCGATCCCGGGTCTCCAGGATCACGCCCTGGTCTGAAGGCGGTGCTAAAGCGCTGAGCCACCCGGGCTGCCCTCCAACATCTTTTTTATGATTACAAAGTCTTTGGAAACTAAGAATAGAAGAAAAATCCCTCAACATGATAAAAAGTATTTATGAGAGACCCACAGGTGACATCATACTCAGTCAGGGGTGAGAGATTGAAATCTGTCCTCCTAAGATCAGAAACAAGACAAGAATACCTGCTTTCACTGTTGGTATTCAATGTTGTACTGAAAGTCCTAGCCAGAGCTAATAGAGAAGGAAAGGAAAGATATCAAATTAAAAAGGAAAGGGTAAGACTATCTCCAGTCACAGATACTGTGATTCTATATATAGACTCCCAGAGAATCAACAAGAAAGATACTAAAGCTAATTTAAATTTTTGGCAAAGTTGCAGGGTACAAAACACAAATCAGCTGTGTTTCTGTATGCCAGCATTAAACATTTGAAAAGGAAATTAAGAAAGCAATTCTATTTACATTAGCACTTAAAAGAATTAAATACTTAGGGGGAAAAAATTCTAAACAAAGAGGTAAAAATCTTGTATACTAAAAACTACAAAACATTGCTGAAAAAATTACAGCGGACCTAACTAAATGGAAAGACATTTCATGTTCATGGATAGGAGGACTTAATATTGTTAGACATCAGTGCTAACTAAAGTGATCTATAGATTCAATAAAATCCTTATCAAAATTCCAACAGCCTTTTTATCTTTTTCCAAATTTTTATTTAAATTCCAGTTAGCTAACATACAGTATAATTTTACTTTCAACTCTAAGATTTGGTGATTCATCACTTAGATACAACACACAGTGCTCATCATGGAGTGAGCCTTCCTTAATACTCATCACCCATTTAACCCATCCTCCCACCCTCCAGTAACCCTCAGTTTGTTTTCTATAGTTAAGAGTCTGTTTTTTAAAATATTTATTTATTTATGATAGACAGAGAGAGAGAGAGAGAGAAACAGGCAGAGGGAGAAGCAGGCTCCATGCAAGGAGCCGGACGCGGGACTCAATCCCGGGACTCCAGGATCACACCCCGGGCCAAAGGCAGGCGCCAAACCGCTGAGCCACCCAGGGATCCCCAAGAGTCTGTTTAATGGTTTGCCTCTCTCTCTCTTTTTTTTTTTTTTACCCTTTGTATTTCATCCGTTTTGTTTCTTAAATTCCACACCTGAGTGAAGGCATATGGTATTTGTCTTTCCCTGACTTCTTTTGCTTAACATAATACTCTAGCTCCATCCGCATTGTTGCAAATGGCAAGATTTTGTTCTTTTTTATGGTTGAGTAATATTCCATCTTTATACATTCATCAGTCAATGGACATTTGGGCTTTTTCGTAATTTGACTATTATTGATAATGCTCCTGTTAACATTGGGGTGCATATACCTCTTTGAATTAATATTTTTGTATTCTTTGGGTAAATTCCTAGTAGTGCAGTTGCTGGGTCAGAGGATAGTTCTCTATTTTTAACTTTTTGAGGACTCTCTCTACTGTTTTCCAGAGTGGATGCACCAGTTTGCATCCTACCAACAGTGTAAGAGGATTCCCCTTTCTCTATATCCTCAGCAACATCTGTTGTTTCCTATGTTGTTATTTTAGCAATTCTGACAGGTGTGAGGTGGTATCTCATCATGGTTTGGATTGTATTTCCCTGATGATGAGTGATGTATCTGTTAGCCATCTGGATGTTTTCTTTGGAAGAATGTCTATTCGTGTCTTCTGCCCATTTCTTAACTGGATTATTTGTTTTTGAGTGTTGAGTTTGATAGATTTTAGGTACTAACCCTTTATCAGATATGTCATTTGCAAATATCTTCACTCATTCTGTAGGTTGTCTTTAGTTTTGTTGATTGCTTCCTTCACTGTTCAGAAGCTATTTATCTTGACAAAGTCCCAATAGTTCATTTTTTCATTTGTTTTGATCAATTTTGAGTTAATTTTTTTTGTATGGGGAATAAGTTCTGGATCCATCCTTATCCATCCTTTTGCTGGATATTGGATGTTGGATATTCAGTTTTTCCAGTGCCACTTGTTGAAAAGATGATTCTTTTCTCTACTGAAGAGTTCTAGCACCCCTGTTGAAAATAAACTGACCAGACACATGAGAGTTTATTTCTAGGCTCTCTATTCTATTCCATTGGTCCACTTATCCATCCTTATGCCAGGACCATAATATTTTAATTTAATTTAATACTGTAGCTTTGTAGTAATTTTCAAAGTTACTAAGTGTTGATTCTCCAATTTTATTCTTCCTCTGTAAGATTGTTTTGGCTTCTTAGAACTCCTTCAATTTCGTATGATTTGAAAATAAAGTTTTCCATTTTTGTAAAAAAGGTTGTCAGACACATAGATCAGTGAAACAGAATAGAAAACCCAGAAATGAACATACAACTATATGGTCAACCAGTCTTGGACAAACCAGGGAAAGAAGACAGTCTCTTCAACAAGTGGTGTTCGGAAAACTGGACGGCAACATGCAAAAGAATGAAACTGTGGTACTTTCTTATATCATATACAAAAATAAATTCAAAATAAATGCGAGACCTAAATATGAGATAAGAAACCATCAAAACTTAGAGAAGAACACAGGCAGTAACTTCTTTGATATCAGCTGAACAACTTCTTATTGGACAGGTGCCTAGAGGAAAGGGAAACAAAGACAAAAATGAACTATTGGGACTTTATCAAGATAAAAAGCTGCTGCAGACCAAAGGAAACAATAAAACCAAAGACAACTGAGAGAATGGGAGAAGATATTTGTAAATGACATATCAGAGTAAGGGCTAGTATCCAAAATCTATAAAGAACTTATCAAACTCAACACCCAGAGAACAAATAATCCAATCACAAAATGGGAAGAAGACACGAAAAGACATTTCTCCCTAGAAGACATCCAAATGGCCAACAGACACTTGAAAAAAATGCTCAATATCACTAAGTATCAGGAAAGCACAAATCAAAACCACAATGAGATAGCACTTCACGGGCAGCCCCAGTGGCCCAGTGGTTTAGCGCTGCCTTCAGCCTGGGGTGTGATCCTGGAGACCCGGAATGGAGTCCCACGTCGGGCTCCCAGCCCGGAACCTGCTTCTCCCTCTGCCTGTGTGTCTCTCTCTTTCTCTCTGTCTGTCATGAATAAATAAATAAAATTTTTAAAAAAGAGAGAGATAGCACTTCACACATCAGAATGGCTAAAATTAAGTCCAGAAACAACAGATGTTAGCAAGGATACAGAGAAAAGGAAACCCTCTTACATTGTTGGTGGGAATGCAAGCTGACGCAAGCCACTCTGGAAAACAGTATGGAGGTTCCTTAAAAAGTTGAAAATAGAGCTACCCTATGACCTAGCAATTGCACCACTAGGGATTTACCCCAAAGATACAAACGTGTAGTGATCTGAAGGGCCACCTGCACCCCAGTGTTTATAGCAGCAATGTCCACAATAGCCAAACTATGGAAAGAACCCAGATGTCCATCGACAGATGAATGGGTAAAGAAGTGGTACATATATACAATGAAATACTACTCAGCCATCTTTATTTATTTTTTTTAAAGCTTTATTTATTCATGAGCGACAGAGAGAGAGAGAGAGGCAGAGACACAGGCAGAGGGAGAAGCAGGTTCCACATAGGGAGCCTGATGTGGGACTCGATCCTGGGTCTCCAGGATCACACCCTAGCACACCCTTCTGCAGGCGGTGCTAAACCGCTGTGCCACTGGGGCTGCCCTACTCAGCCATCTTTAAAACTGAAATCTTGCCTTTTGCAAAGGCGTGGATGGAGCTAACATGTATTATGCTAAGTGAAATAAGTCAATCAGAAAAAGTAAATTATCATATGATCTCACTCATATGTGGAATTTAAGAAACAGAGGATCATAGGGGAAGAGAGGAAAAAAGTCAAGTAAGATGAAATCAGAGTGACAAACCATAAGAGACTCGTAGTCATAGGAACCAGACAGGGTCACTGGAGAGTTGAGGGGTTGGGTGGATGAGGTAACTGGGTGATGGACATTAAGGAGGGCATATGATATAATGAGCACTGGGAATTATATATGACTGATGAATCACTGACCTCTACCTTTTAAACCAATAATATATGTTAATTAATTTAAATTAAAAATATGTTAAGAAAAACCGATAAAAGTATTAGAAGAAAGCATAAAGGAAAAATCTACATCACTTTAGATTTGCATTGGTTTCTTGAGTATCACACCAAAAGCACAGGTGACAGAAAAAATATATACTTATCATAATTAAAAATTTTTATGTATCAAAAGATAGTATCAGAGTCATAAGACAACCTACTCAATAGGAGAAAATATTTGCAAATCAATAGGTAAGGGATTAATACTTAGAATATATAAAGAGCTCCAAAAACTTGACAACTAAAAAGAAAATCCAATGCAAAAATATTTGTATATGTGCTGCCGAAGTGAGCACTGGCAAAAATATTTGAATAGACATTTATTTCTTCAGAGAAGATATACAAATGGCCAATAAGCCCATGAAAAGATGTTCAGTATCATTAGTCATTAGAGAAACACAAATCAAAAACCACAAAGAGATGCCTATTCACACCTACTAGGATGGTATAATGGTTTCTCCTTAAAATTATATGTTGAAGTCTTAACCGTCAGTGTGACTATAGTTGGAGATAGCTTTTAAGGAGATGCATTAAAGTTAAATGAAGTCATAAAAATGGGGCCTAATTTAATAGGACTCATGTCCTTACAAGAAGAGGAAGAGACACAAGGAATCTCTATATATATGTAGAGAAAAAGCCATGTGAAGACACATTGAAAAGGTAGCTCTCTCTAATCTAGGAAGAGAAGCCTCACCAGAAACCAGTGCTGCTGGCATTTTGACCTAGGACTTTGTAGGAGTGCTGACAATACCTACTCTTATCTTTTGCCTTCCATCTTGTTCTTGTCTGCACAATGACCTCCCACAGGGGTACATGTTCCAGGCCCATTGGAGGTTAATGTATACTCTAGATGGAATGAGGGAAGGCTTACTCTGATTATCCTTCTGGTGTATAGATTGCATCACCACTTTTTTTTTTTTAAGATTTTTATTCATTCATTCATGAGAGACACATAGAGGGAGGCTCCCTATGCGGAGCCTGATGTAGGACTTGATCTCAGAACCTAGGGATCACGACCTGAGCTGAAGGCAGACACTCAACCACTGAGCCATCCAGGTACCCCTAGACTGCACCACTTCGGATAAAGTAGTAGAGATCCCTCTGGCATACAGATGATGCTAATTTAGATAACTACCTTTTGACCTCACCACAATGATATCCCACCCAAACTCCCCACCACTGCTCTATAAATTCTGTAGATTAAGGTCTGGACTTTGTGGAAAATAGCTGCAAAGTGCCAAGATCATCCATCCACCCAATCCCCCTTTCAGTAAATTGCCCTGAATAAAAAACTGTAAACAGTATGGAGTGGCTTTGATTTTTGGTCTCAAAGTGCCTTCTCAGTCCAGAGCATATTTTACTGCCCCTCCTCCACCTTCTAATAGACTTCTGGCCTCCAGAACTGTGAGAACATAAATTTCTGTTAAGCTGCCCAGTCTGTGATCTTTTGTTAAGGCATCTTGAGCTGTCTGATATGTATAATTTTTTTAAAAAAACAAAACTGACAATATGGGGCACCTAAGATGCTCCATTGCTTAAACACCTGACTCTTGATTTCAGCTCAGGTTTTGATCTCAGGGTCATGAGTTTAAGCCCCATGTTGGGCTCCACGCCCAGCATGGAGTGCGTACTTAAATACGTATATCCATACATACATACATACATATCTCAAAATAAATGTTTGTGAGGATGTGGAGAAATTGGAACCCTTGAGCATTGTTTGTGGAAATATAAAATGCCACAGCCACTATGGAAAACACTTGTCATTTTCTCAAAAGATTAAAACATACAATTACCATATGAGCCAGCTATTCCACCTCTAGGTATGTAGAGGTGGAACTGAAAAGAACTGAAAACGGGGAGTTGAACAAACAGTTTTATGTCCATGTTTATACAAGTATTATTCATAACAGCCAAAAGATGAAAACAACCCATGTCCATTAACAGATTATAGCATAAACACAGTATGGTATATACATGCAATGGAATATTATTCAACCATATAAAAGAATGAAAGTTTAATTTATGCAGCAACAACAGAGATGGACCTTGAAAACATGCTTAATGAAATAAGTTGGACTGAGTAGGGTAAATATAGTATGATCCCACTTGTATGTGAGATACCCTGAACAGTCAAATTTAAAGAGAGAAAGTAGAATAGAAGTTACTGGGGGCTGAGGGGAGGAAGAAAAGCCTAATTATTGTTTAATGGAGTTTTAAAGTCCACAAACTGGGGATGATAAAGAAGTTTTAGGTATAGATAGTGGTGATAGTTACATTATTATTGTGAATATTTAATGCAGTTGAAGAGTAAGCATGCTTACAAATGGTTAAAATTCTAAATATTGTATATATTTTACCATACATGCAGACCTGCACACACAAACTCCTTAAAAAAAAAAAAAAGCACCACTGATTTTATTAGAAAAGTCTTTAAGTATTAGTGTAAACTATCAGGCTCATGGTTACAAATACAAGGTTTCCAAAATTGGAATGTTTGTATGAAAGCTGTTTTCTTTGACATTATGGATTCATTTTGTTCATTTACAAGGAAATGTCTAACACAAAATGAAGTCTGAATAACCATAATTTATTTGTTGTTTTCTAATTAAAAATTATGTTCCATGAAAAAATCAACTAGGTCCACTCACAACTTTATCACACAAGTGCTTTGACTTTAGATAATTGTCTCAGTTCAAGCTGCTATAGCACACATGTCATAATTTAAACAACAAATTTATTTCTCACAGTTCCAGGATAAAGGTCCCAAAAGATCAGTATCTGGTTGAGAGCCTGCTTTGCAGAGGACTCTATTCTTGTATCCCCACATGGCAAATAGCAGAAAAAAAGCAGCAAGCTATCCTATTTTTCTTTTTATAAGGGCACTTACCGTACTCATAAGAATTCTACCCTCATGACTTAATTACCTCCTAATACCATTATATTAGGGGCTAGGAATTCAACAAACAGTCCATAAAAATACCCATTGTACTTTGATAATGCTGCAAAAGTGCTTTATGCTTCCATCGCATTTTTAAAAAGATTTTATTTATTTGAGGGAGGGAGGGAGTGGAAGGAGGTGGGGAGAAGCAGAGGGAGAAGGACAAGCAGACTCTGAGCTGAGCATGGAGCCTTACTCGGGGGCTAAATCCCAGGACCCCAAGACCATGACTCAAGCTGAAACCAAGAGTTGGATGCTTAACTAAGTGAGCCACCCAGGCATGCCCACCATTTATTTTTTTAAAGATTTTATTTATTTATTCATGAGAGACATAGAGAGAGAGAGGCAGAGACATAGGCAGAGGGAGAAGCAGGCTCCATGCAGGGAGCCTGATGTGGGACTTGATCCCAGGACTAAAGGATCACATCCTGGGCAGAAGGCAGGCAGTAAACCACTGAGCCACCCTGGGGTCCCCCTGCCATTTTTTAAAAATTCTGATTAAAAAGCACACACAAAAAATACCATTTTAACCATTTTTAAGTGTACAGTTCTGTAGTATTAAGTATATTCACATTGTTGTGAAACATTTCCAGAACTTTCTCATTTTGCAAAACTAAAGCTTTTGTCCCATTTTGTCACACACAATAAGACAAGTACTTAAGGACTGAGATTTCACAAAATTAATTTTTTTGCTCCATCAAGGACATCTTAAGTCGAAACAACTGGCATTTTTAAAAATTTGCGTGTGCGTAGCAGTGAATAATATAATCACTAATATCTAAAGTTTGGTACCACTGCCTCCATTTGCATTAGGGGTTTTATACCCAATTGCTTTAGTACTATCAGTACAAATGTGAACACAGTGAAAAGGACAAATAATACCTTAGTGTTATTGTGAAAATGGTCTTGAGTTGCAAACTTTTTGAAGAGTTCTTGGGAAGCATCCATAGACCACGTGTTGAAAACCACTGATTCAGATCTGTGTCTTAGGAAGATCACTTTGAAAAAAAAACAAAACAAACAAACAAAAAAAAACAGAACAAAACACAGGATCACTTTGGTGGTAGAATAGAAGAAGGGAGATTTGAGAAACGAGACCAGTTAGTTTGAGTGAAAGAGGAAGAAAGCCTATATTTGAATAATGAAGTGCAGATAAAAAAGAAGAGATTGATTTAGGAGCTATTTCAGAAGTGGAATTGATGTACGGAATTGCAAGTATGTCTTTGGACTCATGAAATTACTGCCTTTGTACCAGATTTTATTTCTCATTTCCATTTGTCCAGTTTACATCATTTACTTAATTACTCATGAAAATTGAAATTTCTCCAATACCATAGGAAACTAAACTAAACTAATAACGGATCTGGAAGAGGAATAAGCTAGCTATTCAGTTATCTGCTTCTACTTACTACTTTAGTATGGGAATTTATAACCTTGTTCTTTATCAACTTCTGAATATACCTGTGTGTTGAATATAAAAAGTAATTCATATGTCCATCTTTATGTCATTAGTTTAGTTTTAGCCTTTTCCACTGTTCAGACTCAATAACAAATAGCACAAATTGTTTAAACACTTGGTTCTTGATATTTCAGTTTGAAGGCTTTTTTCCCCCCTCCTCAAACAGCAGTTCAAATGCTTCACCTTCAGAAGGTGCACCACTAGTAGGAGGTTATGGATGTACTCCTCATTCATTCCCAAAGTTCCAGCACCCTTCTCATGAACTTCTGAAGGAAAATGGCTTTACCCAACAAGTGTACCACAAGTATCGTCGAAGATGCCTAAGTGGTAAGATGCTTGTCCTTTGTGTAGCTATGTTTAAAACTAAAATATAATATTTAAAAATGTGATATTTAACATCAGGCTAAGATATTCTTTTATTTTGTTATAATTACCTTAATTACTTATGTATTTCATGTATTTTTGTAGCTTAGCTACATGAAGAAAGTTTAGCATATTCTTCTTACCATTGACAAATGCTTAAATTTGAGCAATGAGTCAGAAAATGGATTCATACTTATCCCTTACTTAGAAGAAACCCAGATACATTTTGGAGATTAATATGTTTTAGCTTTTCTTATTTTAAGCCATGTAAAATGTCTGCTGATTTGACTTTAATAAGTTTCTTTAACAAAAAAAAATGTTTTATTATTTTAACTTTTCCAGAGAGAAAACGCTTGGGAATTGGCCAGTCCCAAGAAATGAATACCCTCTTTCGTTTCTGGTCCTTTTTCCTCAGAGATCACTTCAATAAAAAAATGTATGAGGAATTTAGACAACTTGCTTGGGAAGATGCAAAAGAAAATTACAGGTCAAATATTTTCTCACATTTTTACAGTTAAAGGGAGTTTTCAAAAAAATAATTTAAAAACTAGTACTGAAATGGCCCAGTTTTGAACTATGAGGGTAGCATAACGTAACTGGAAAGAGGGCTATATTCGTTTCCTATTGCTGCATAGCAAATTATCCCCAAACTCAGAAGCATTTATTAGTTTACAGTTTCTAAGGGTCAGGACCTTAGGAACAGCTTAGCTGGGTGGTTCTGACTCACAGGTCTCATGCGCAGTCAAGATGTTAGGTCAGGCTGCAGCCTCTGAAGACTTGACTTAGGCTGGAGGATCCTCTTCAAGCCTATTCACATGACTGTTGGCAGAAAGCTTTAGTTCTTCACCACATAGGCTTCCCGGTGGGCATTTAACAACATGACTTCATCCAGAGCAAATGATCTAAGAAAGTTGGAGAACTTCCGAGAGGAATCCTTGATGTCTTATATAACCTGTGCTTGCAAGTAACATACCATCACTTCTGCCATATTGTATTATTCACACAGACCAACCCTAGTACCATACCTGATAGGAGGAGACTACCCAAGGTTGTGAATACCAGGAGGTAGGATTATTTGGAACCACCTTGGGGCCTGGCACAAAGGCCAAAAGAAATCTGAAAGAGCCACTAGAGACCTCCCTTGCATATGCATAGATATCCTCAAATTCATAAATACTTAGAGCCAAACTAGTTGTTAAGATGCCTTGAACCAAGAACAAATAAGGCCTCTCATGATGAACAAATAATGGACTCTCATGAGTCCAGACTCATCTATCAAATCTCATTTTTTTCCTGCTAGTGTGCTCTAGTCTTCTAGGCAACAGTGATGCAGAACACGTTCTCTGAATGACCCAAGCTCTATCCTCTAGATTTTTCTATATATTCTCATCTCTGCTTATTCTTCTCTTCTTCCTCCTTCTGCTTTGCTAACTCATTCTTTTCATCCAGGTTAGACCTTACTTCTTTGAAAAATGTTCAGGAGAAGTTTTGAGAGTGTCTATATGGTAGAGTTGAGACCAGACTAAAAGGATGAGAAGGAACTTGAAGTGGGCTCATGCAAACTATTTATTCCTGGAAAATGAGAGAAAGGAAGAAGAAATGGAAAGAAGAAAAAAAGATAATTTTACACTCCTTGTTTGCTCAAATTTACCATTCTTTAAGTTGTAAAAATGGATTCTACTTGTAAATCTTAAATAAGAATATACTGTTAATCAGATATTGTAATCGTTGAGAGGAATACAAGATGCTAGAAATAAAGTTTTCTAGAAAAAAATTACATTTTCCCTAATTTGTATAAAAATAAAGACTAATTCTCATCCAGAACGTTTATCTTGATTGGGAATGACAGATACATAGTATGTTTACCTCTATTTCTCTCTCTTCTGTTATTACATCTCTAATCAATCCCAGCACTGTTACATGTTGTTGAATTCAGATTTATAGTCTTACAAAAGTTTTAATAGCTGCTTCCAGTTTACCAGAGTTGGCACAAAAGGCAAAATTTGCTATTTCTGATTTTTATATTCTCATTCAAAGTATGATGTGCTACCCATTAGTGGGTTGTGAAGTCAATATAGAGGTTTGAAAAATATCATACTGACAACATACAGTAAGGCTAAATTTTTCACACTTAATACATAAATGCAAATTTAAGAATTGTTTGCAAAACATGTATATGCTTGTATATACACACATACTGTGTTGACTTAGTGACCAGATAAAATATTTTTCTTACTATTGGACTTGGAAAAATTTGAAAGTCATTGTTCTAAGTTAAGCATATTTTGCTCTTTTTAAAAACAATTTCAATTTGTTTTTTGACTTTGTAATAACTTTTCTGATATGCCCATGGCTGTCCAAGTCTAGATTGGGAGTTTTTCTGTTTTCCTATAGTCATCTGTGTATGTTTCTAGTAGCTTTTGAACACATAATTTTGGGTATGTTTCTGCAGTGTTCATGACTAGTCTGGATTAGCTGTTCCTTAGGAAGTGTAGCACAGTGGTTAAGCATCTGAAGGCTTTGAAATCAGACCTAAATTTGTATCCCAGCCTGTTAACTTACTGTGATCTTGGCAAGATATTATTCCCAATATGCTTAAGGTCATTTATCTATAAAGTGGAGGAAATTATGGTAACTATCCTCATAGGGTTGTTGTGAAGATTAAACAAAACAGAACCTGTAAAGGTCTTAACATACTACCTGATACACAGTAAGTGTTCAGTAAATTGCTGTTGTTATTAGGAAGAAGATCAATACTAAATCTATCCATTGACTAAACTTAGCAATAAGGTAGTTTCAAGAAAGAAGGAGAGAAATAACCTTTATCATGTATCTTCAATGTGTCAGCTGTGGTCTAAATGCTTTACAAATACTATGTCATCTATTCTAAAAAGTAGGATATCATTATTCCCATTTTCAGGGATATAATTACAGTCCTAGAATTCAAATACAGTTCTGCTTCTCAGCCTTTATGTTTTCACTCATCTAAGCTGTCTCATAATGAGGGGTAAATGAATAAATAACAACTGAGAGGCTGGCTATTTGCCCCTGATCTTCACTCTAGCAGTTAGGCTGCATCGTTGGGTTGTTATTAATGTCATACCTTTGGTCTTTGGAATTGGTTTACTAAAAAATAAGACTAAAAATCCAAATATTGTAGTCGTCTATTGGCCTTTACCAATATAAACTAATATATAACTAATATTAATATAATATCCCATAAAAGAAGTACCAAGGTGATTTGTCATTGCTGAGCTGGTGTTCTTTAGTCTTCAGTCCCCTCAGCCTTCAGTCATACAAGCTCAAAGAATAGCATCACTCATGGCTAACCAAAGCAAAGAGCTCAGGTCAGTGTGTGGGTGTATAGTTAGTAGTCCTACATCTCTCTTGGTGGCTTGCCAAGAAACCTATTTATTCTTCTGGACAGACCATAACTTTCCATCTTGAAAATAAACTAGCTACAGAAGACACACACACACACCTTCGTGTGAATAAAAGCCAGGTAAAATTATGTTACCAGTAATGTCAAGAAAGACTACCAGAAATTGTATTCTTTATTCCTGTAAGGCACCCAGAACAACTTAAGAATTCTGAAGAATCTTTTAATTTTGACATGTTTTAGTTTAGTAAGCTAGACATGGTCGTTTTACTGCTGTCTTGTTGACTTTGTTCATTCTCATGGGTTCTACTCATCACAATTAATTTAAAGGTTGAGCCCATGTAGTTTGCTAATCCCCTGTCCAAAATCTGTCTTGGGTCCTCTAGGTAGTTACAGAATAGAAGGAAATTTGTTTTCTGATATATATAGTAATTAAAATTATTTTAGCAAAATATCTTTTATGAAATATACTTTATGGGACACTTGGGTGGCTCAGCAGTTGAGCATCTTCCTTTGGCCCAGGGCATGATCCTGGAGTCCCTGAATCGAGTCCTGCATTGGGCTCCCGACATGGAGCCTGCTTCTCTCTCTGCCTATGTCTCTACCTCTCTCTCTGTGTGTCTCTCATGAATAAATAAAATCTTTTTAAAAAGTGTACTTTATAACTAAAATAGGGAAGATCTATGAGGAGCCATTTAGTTAGGTTTGTCATTTATAGTTGAATGGATCACCCACACATAGGGTCTGGGGCACAACAGTATAGTCTTTATATTTCTTGAGTGAAGATTGTGTTCAAAAGTATTTAAAACCATGCACAAACACACCATTATAAACCTTGATTTGGGAAAACTCAAATATTCCCAGTATCACTAAATCTTTTCAACATTTCTTCACAAATACCAAGGAGAGGGCTCTGTCTAAAGGAGCCATAGTGTAGTTGTCCATGGGCTGCCTCTCAATTTGCAGGTTCCCAGTATACTTCCATCAGATGCTGTGGTTGAGTGAACAAAAATAGCAAAACCATCTATGGATTACTAAATAACCACTTAAACTTAAAAAAAAAACCCTGCACACATTTAAGCCTTTGCAGGGAGGGGCTTATTTATATCATGTTTGCTTGTATCTATGAAATGTTTGCATTGCCATAGCAAAATTTTTACTATAAACCTTCTATTTCCTCTCTACAGGTATGGATTAGAATGTCTGTTCAGGTTTTATAGTTATGGACTGGAAAAAAAATTCAGACAAGAAATTTTTAAAGATTTCCAAGAAGAAACCAAAAAAGACTACGAATCTGGTAAAACAAAACAAAACCAAAAAAACCCCAATAGTCTTATTCTATTTGGAAATTGCAAACCTGAGTCACTAAATAGGAAAGGAGTTCATAACTGTTTTCTTCAGAGTAGGTCAAGATCTTCAGGCCACTATTAGGGTTCTTGACGAAGGATGGGGCACCATATAGTAAGATCATTCCTGAGAGGTGTTGGAAAATAACCACACCCAAGTGTTTCCATTATGGAGTAGTATTTTGCCATTTTTCCTTTGACAAACGTGATAATACTCACTGATGTTCCACTGCATGAAAATTCTTTGAAACATCAGCAAATATGCTTGGAAAGATGGAATAGTTCAGTGGGTAACAGTGCAAGCTTTAGGCGAAATCCATATGTAGGTCTGAATCCCATTTTCACCACTTGGTAGCTGTGTGACCTTGGTTAAGTCACTTAACTGTTAGCCTCAGTTTACTTATCAGTAATATACATAAGAGCACCTACATTACAGGTTTATATACGGTTCAAATTAGTTTAAAATATAAAAACCATTTAATACCTCATATAACAAATGCTTATTACTAAATGTTGCTGCCATTATTACAATGTCTTATTCTCAAAATCTAGATACATTATATGCTGGAACATAAATGGTTAATTGCTGATAGGCTCATGGTCAATATGAATTGTTTTTAAAATTTTGTATAATATATTGTGTATATTTTTCTTTGTTACTAGGTCAGCTGTATGGATTAGAAAAGTTTTGGGCTTACCTAAAATATTCTCAATCTAAGACACAGTCTATTGACCCAAAACTTCAGGAATACCTCTGTAGCTTTAAGAGGTTAGAAGACTTCCGCATTGATGTAAGTTTTAAGTCCTTTCTTCTGTAGTCTTTTTATTACCTTCATATTTTGAGTTATCATGACTTTCTTTACTTTCACAATTTTTATTTTTTTAACTTTTTATTTTGAAATTGTAATTTTATAGTTTTGAAATTAAACTTTAAAACAGGTGCAGGGCAGCCCAGGTGGCTCAGCGGTTTAGCGCTGCCTTCAGCCCAGGGCGTGATCCTGGAGACCCCGGATCGAGTCCCACACAGGCTCCCTGCATGGAGCCTGTTCCTCCCTCTGCCTGTGTCTCTGCCTCTCTCTCTGTGTCTCTCATGAATAAATAAATAAAATATTTTTAAAATAATAAAACAGGTGCAAAAATTTCCATTTACTCTGTTTACCCAGATTTCCCAAATGTTAACATCTTATGTAACCACAGTACAATTGTCAGTTCACTTTAATTTTGATATACCCCTATAATTAAACATTTTATAGATTTAGTAACTTTGATGTGGATATATTAGTAATTTCTCACTAACAGTTCAAAAATTTTTCACTTTCTATGTACTTTTATCCTTTACTTTCATAATATGTGCTGATATAACATGGATTTAGGTTTCTCCACATAATAAAATTAAGATAAGAATGTCATGTTATGTTATGTTAAATATAGAGACAGAAGAGTAAGCCTTAAACAATTTGATTTCAAGAGTAAGAGGAAAGAATTAAAGAATGAGATGAAAATAAGAAAAAGGAAAAGAAAGAAAAATAAGAGTCAAAAGAACAGAAAAGAGAGAGGTGAAAGGAATGCTAGGTCCATCTCTGGTTAGTATTGTAATTTGTTTGTGTTATATTTTGTATAAATAGTCTTGATAGCCCAGGAACAGAATTAATAGAAGTGCCTGTCTCTGGAATCAAGATGTTTCTAAGAGTGGCCTGGCCATTTCTGTCACAAAGACATCCTTGCTCTATAAATAGTGACTTTTCCCCTTTTCCCGTATCTGAACAGAAGTTAAGAATTCAGGCCTCTGCTTTTAAATACAGTGGAAGATTGGAAAAAGGAGGCTACAGTCTTAACTTGTTTTCAGATGGAAATAGTCTGGTGGTTATAGTTGTGGGCTCCCAAGTCTGGAAAGACCTTGCACCTGGAAAGTCCTTACAAGCTGACTGTTTCTGAGTGCAGAATACATTATCACTGCCTACCCTGTCCTTGCTTGCAATCTGAGAGGATTTGGGAGCTTAATGGATATTTATTTGAAAATGTTTAAAATTAGTACCATCAATAATGCTTTCCACTCTCCTTATCCTAGAAATCCTAGATAAGCCTTCAGACTCACTAAAGATATTTGACTTTGTATCTTTTCTCTCTCTGCTGCTTTCATTTATTTGTTAAACTATCATTCAAACAAGTCTAGGATAAGAGTTTAGGGTTGGAAGGGACTAGAGTTATAAGTGCTTTGCAGTTGAGAAGTTGAAAAAAGAAGGAAAATAGCCTCTTTGAAACATTTTCTTGGAAGCAGGGAACCCAGCCTTATATTTATGTCCTGAATGCAGCTCAAGCCCTAAAACATACAAGATTCTTAGTAAACATGTTAACTGGGGACGTGATCCTGGGGACCCAAGACCGAGTCCCACATCAGGCTCCCTGCATGGAGCCTGCTTCTCCCTCTGCCTGTGTCTCGGCCTTTCTCTCTCTCTCTCTCTTTCATCAATCAATAAATAAAATCTTAAAAAAAAAAAAAAAAAAAAAAAAATGTTGGGCAGCCTGGTGGCTAAGTGGTTTAGCGCCGCCTTCAGCCCAGGGCGTGATCCTGGAGACTCAGGATCCAGTCCTACGTCAGGCTCCCTGCATGGAGCCTGCTTCTCCCTCTGCCTGTGTCTCTGCCTCTCTCTCTCTCTCTCTCTCTCTCATTCTGTCTCTGTGTGTCTCTCATGAATAAATAAATAAAATCTTTTTTAAAAAAAATGTTAACTGAAAGAATGAACAAATATAGGTGATTTAGTTGAGAAAATTTAATACCTTGAATTGCTGTGAAGTTTTTGTTATACTAATAGAATCTACTGAAATGCCAAGATAGTTTCCATCTTTTTGAAAAAGTCTGACCTTAGATTTTGAGGGCAGGGAAAATAGTAAAATTGTCACTATATTGTCTTTCATATTTTGCAGCCCCCGATTAGTGAGGAATTTGGAAGAAAAAGACATTCATCTACTTCTGGTGAGGACAGTAGTCGTCATAGACTTCCATCTAATTCCTCTGCAAAGCCACCAAATGCTGCTAAGCCTACATCTGCTAATCAGCTTCAGGTCCCAATAAACTGTCCCAGAAGGAATACTTCCCAGGAGTCCAGTGACAATTCACACCACAACAGTGCTGCCTCAGTCTCAACAGATGGTGAAATGCCTGAGAAATAGACTCTGATGAAAGTTGTTTGCCCTTGAAATCAACATTTACATCAGTATTTATTTGGGGAAAATCTTCTGATGTTTGATTGTGATAATCACAAAAAAGAAAAAGGAAGAAAAGCGGTAGCATTTTTTTCTAACAAGATAAATTCTGAAAACTCATTTTCCCTGATGTCATGAGCAAGGATGGTTTTGGTGACCTTTTATAGAGATCCTCTAGTAATGTATTTTGGTGTCAGTATTTCTTTTTCAAAGCAATTGTTTATAAGAACAGCATTCCTTAAATATATAGAAAAACAATGCAAGGAATGCCTAAACATTTCAGCTCATACTTCTTAAAGAAGATATAGTATGTTGTATTCATCTCTTCTATAGAGCTTTCCTAAAGAATCCAATTACCCTGTTATCAATTCATATTTGAACTTATCAAAAACAAAGGAAGATTACGTATATATTTTTTAAATTCAAAAAAAATACATTTGCTCTTCTTTTAGACCAATAGCTTAAGGAAATTTTTTTTTAACCAAACTAGAACTATATTGCAGTTAAATTGAAGTATGAAATATGTGCACTTTGGATGCTGAGTTTGGCTTTTTTCCTACTCTAGTCATACCTCATGATTTCCATAGTTATTGTTGTGCTAGTGTGGAATGTTCTGAATTGACATCAGCTGGTTACATATTAGAAGAGATTTACTTTTTGTGGCTCTATAATAAACATGCACAAGTAATTGAAAACTGGGTTGGGATTGGTTGGAATTTTGTTCTAAATCAATTAAATCTTGCCCTGTTTCTAATGCATCTTCTGTTTGTACATTTGCAGGTGGGTATGACAGGTAGTCAGATTATCTTCAGTTTAAAAGTAGTACTTGGTTTTTCCTTTTTGTTTCTTTTAGTTTTGTTTTATGCTCATGTTTTCAAGAGTTATAGCAAATTGATTTCTGATTTTTATTGCTCTTGCAACTGATGTAAATGATAGTTTCAGTTTTTGTGGGAATTAAAAAAATAAAGCACTTATTCTAAATTATTGGAATTGATTTTTAATTATTTTGTTTAGAATATAGTTGAAAGCTGTAATATTCAAATTCTGCTAGTAGAAGACTATTATATTTTGTGAAGGAAGTTCCAGTTATAAATTTATCCATTTATATTTACCACATGTATTTTCTTGGCAGAGCAGCTAGTTTAATACACTAAATTATTATTTTCTCTTTGATGTCTTGTTCTTATGGGATGACAACATCGAAATACATACAATCTTTGGATAAATGGACTATTAATCAGGAAAAAAGATTTTCATTAGTTGTTACCCATGCATAAGTGATAATCTATAGTTTAATATTTGGGGGTCATTTTGATGTGGTAATTTTAAGAAATAGTCAAATTTGAATATTTAGAAAATAAATTTTACTTAGAGATGTTGAGAAAAGAATGCAAAACAAGGGATTAGAATAATAAATTTCTAGATGTTTTCTTAAGTGGATATGTAGTTCTGGCTTTTCACTGAGAAGTTTCCAAATCATACTTACTAGCTTTAATGCAGTTTCTTGAAATGATCTAAAAAATTTTCTTAGTATCCTTTTTGTATTGAACACATACATCTGAAACCTGTGTTTAAGATTATTTCTACTCACCTAAATATGCAAGTGTAAATTTGATTTGAAAATTGTATATTTTATATGAAAATATGGTAATCAAGAGTTTTGTGATATGTAATAATTAGAAATTTTATCATTATTTTGATTATAAAAGTAATACATGTAACTGAGGGATTTAGAAAAGCAAAAAGAAGAAAATAAAGTACCTTCTTAAAAAAGAAAAAACCAAAATTGGTATCATGCTATACATACAGTGTTATAACCTGCTTTTCCACATACTAAAGGTGAGCATTTACCAATGTCATTAATATTTCTACACTAGGACTTTTACAAGTTACATAATATTCCAGCATATACTTCACATCACATCATAGTTTATAATCATCTGTTGAATTTTAGCATGTGGACGAGTTTAAGCTGTTAAACACCAATTTAATCATATCCCTACAGATAGATCTTTGTGTATATATCAGATCAGAGTTGGAGGGAAGTTCATATTATGCCACTTCACTTTTATGAAAGATTTACATTGTATAGTAATGGTTTTTGTTGTTAAAGTGAAAATCCTCTTTGGAAGTCTTTTACTAAAAACAGGTATTAAGGTAGTCTTTTGTGAAAGCAAAGTGGTGCAATGAGGACTTGATACTTTTTAAGAAGTGGGGAGGATACTTCTTTTTAAGTCATTTCAGCTTATGAAAGATTTCTTAAGAACACTACTTGGGGGCAGCCCCGGTGGCGCAGCGGTTTAGCGCCGCCTGCAGCCCAGGGCGGGATCCTGGAGACCCGGGATCAAGTCCAGCATGGGGCTCCCTGCATGGAGCCTGCTTCTCCCTCTGCCTGTGTCTCTGCCTCTCTCTCTAGCTGTGTCTCTATGAATAAATAAAATCTTAAAAAAAAAAAAAAAAAACAATACTAGGGATACCTAGGTGGCTCAGTGGTTGAGCATCTACCTTGACTTACCTTGTGATCCCCCCGGGCCCTGGGATCGAATCCCACATCAGGTTCCCCACTGGGAGCCTGCTTCTCCCTCTGCCTGTGTCTCTGCCTCTCTCTCTCTCTGTCTCTCATGAATAAATACATAAATAATAAAAAATTTAAAGCCACACTCTACTTCAGGCAGAGTCTTGAGTGACTCAGTCAGTTAAGCGACTGTCTTCCACTCAGGTCATGACCCCCAGGTCCTGGGATGGAGTGAGCCTCCCTGCTCAGTGGGGAATCGGTTTCTCCCTCTCCTTCTGCCCCTTCCTCCACTTGTTCTCTATCTCTCTCTCAAATAAATATATAAGTAAAACCTTTTTGAAAAAGAACACTCTACTTCCAGATAGCAGGGGAAACCTGTGTTGCTAGTATAAATTCCTAGGAGTTGAAATTCCAAGTAAACATGTATTTCCATTTAACACACTCAGAATGGTTGCACAGTTTATATTTCCCCAACAGCACCTGCTTTCCTACATCTTCACCAACACTGGTTATTATAAATCTTTCTCTTTGATAGATTGAGAAACAAAAAATACTATTTTAATGTTATTAATGTCATTTAAATGAGGATACTAATGAGTGGTAATTTTTATTATTAACCATATTATTTATAGATGGCTTGATCATATCCTTTATGTCTTCCTTCTGTGATTATCTTTCTCTGATTGATTCATAGAGCTTTTTTGCTTATCAAAAACATTAGTCCTTTGCTTTCTAATATTGTTTCTGTACATTTGACATGGTATGTATATTTTTTTGGTAAAATTTTTAAAAAATTAACTCCTTAAATTTTAACTGTAAAATTCAAGCAAAAGAAGCATTATTATTCAATGAAAACACAATCGACTATACATCTAAATAGCCCTACCCAAAATTAATGTAAGTCTTTAGGAACCTTAGATGCTTCCTTATGATTTTGTAGTTTTCAATTTTATAAGTAAAAAAATGCAATGTTAATATTATTTAAATCCACACTACTTATTTTTTAAAGAAATAGGCGAGGTCATATTTAGAATTCTTTATACTGAAAGTACAAGGAAGAAAGTCATGTTTTAAAATCCGTATTTTAGATTTTAAAATAGATTTTATGTTTTAAACTTGTTTTGACAGTTTGGGACTCCACTCTGACATTACTCCCTGACTTCTTTCTCTGATATGCTCCTCCTTTCCATTATATTAAATGATGTTACCACTTTCCTTTCTGTGCTTAAATCTTGTCTTTCAATTAATTTTTTAGTTCTTAAGAAACTGCTTATTTTTATTGCATAGGAGACTGATCCAATAGAGAATAATGCCTAATAATATCACCACTAGATGGCAGAATGGAATAAGTCAAAGCTAGTCTTTCCACAGAAGTGTGTGCATGTGTGTGTGTGTGTATGTGTGTGTGTGTGAATTCTCACTCCATCTTGTGGTGACATATAATTAAATCAATTACTCTTGCATTCCTAATAGTCATATGTGTCTCAACAACTCATGATTACCTTGTTAGGGCAATGCCAAACTGTGCTTAGTTATTAGTAAATAAATATAGTTAACATTTAAGATTTGTGTATTGTTAAAGATAAAAATACTATTGCTTTGTGTTTTTGTCCTTTTAAAGTTGGAAATGCTTCATTAGTGTTATGTCTGATTAAATCTCAAGATGTAAACAAGAAAATTGTAAGATACGTATGTTTTAATTGTCTGGCTAACCTAAGCGGTACAATTAAACCACACAGCAAGTTAGGGAATTGATCCTGCCTGAAACATGAAAAAATTAGATGTTACTCTTATAACTAGAGCAAATCGTTATCACACAGCTAGTTGAATTGCAGAGCAAGAATTTGAGCTTAAGTTTGGCTCTAGACTCCAAGCTCTTTATCTTAACCAGACTTTTTTTTTTTTTTTAACCTACTGAAGCACCATTTAATAGAGTGCTACATGGTAACTCCTCTTTTGGGAGAAAATCATGATTAGGGAACAATATCATTTATGCACTTAAATGTTTTCTCAGAATTAGGTATGGTAAATAAAAACTAAACTGAACATTTTATCCAGAACATGATTCTAAATTTTATATTACCTTAGGGTTATTGTCAGCTAACAATACTACAGTGTTCTTAGATAATGGTATGTTAGTCATGATGGAAATATGCCACACAATTAATTACAGGAAGCACCTCTGGCTTATTACTTTACCAGTTTTCTTAATTCTATACAATGAGTTTTTTTTTTAACGTGGCCAATTAAGACATGATTTCATTAATAGAATGGTTTCTACCAATGTACTATACATATCTGCTTCAGTAAAAAAAAAAAAAAAAAAAAAAAAAAAAAGCAGAATGTGCTCTTTGTTGTTTTTAATTTAGGTAGTATTCCAGGTCTACAAAATTGAATAACTTTCTCGATGTATTGTGAGGTATTTTTTGTTTTGTTTTGTTTTGTTTTTATTTTATTTATTTGAGAAAATGTGCACGCACAAGCACACACCCTCAAGCAAGAGCACCAGCGAGTGGACGGGCAGAGGAACAAGCAGACTCCCTGCTGAGCAGGGAACTCCATCCCAGTTGCCCTGAGGTCATGACCTGATGCTTGAGTCACTGAGCCACCCAGGAGCGCGCTCAGTGTGTTTTAAGATATGTTAGACTTGGGGCACCCGGGTGGCTCAGTCCATTAAGTGTCTGCCTTCGGCTTAGGTCATGATCCTGGAGTCTCCCAGTAGAGCCCAGCATCAGGCTCCCTGCGCAGTTCAGAGTCTGCTTCTCCCTCTGTCCCTTACGCTGCTCATGCTCTCTCTCTTGCTCTCCCTGTCTCTCAAATACATAAATAAAATCTTTAAAAAAATAGATACATTAGACTTGGGGTGCCTGGGTGGCTCAGTTGTTTAAGTACCAAACTCTTGATTTCAATTCAGGTCATGATCTCAGGGTCATGCAGTGGAGCTCCATGTTGGGCTTTGTGCTAGTCATGGAGCCTGCTTAAGATTTTCTCTCTGCCCGCTTGCTCATGTGCTTTCTCTCTCTCTCTCTCTTAAAAAAAAAAAAAATACATTAGACTTTCATTACAACATAATCATGGTACTGTAGTGTTTAATGTTTAAATGCTCTGGTTTCCAGTTGAATGCCAGTATAATCTAAGAGAAGACTACCTTTTTTTTTTTTTTCTTTAAAGATTTTATTTATTCATGAGAGACGCAGGTTGAGAGAGAGAGAGAAAGAGAGAGAGGCAGAGGGAGAAGCAGGCTCCATGCAGGGAGCCTGACATGGGACTTGATCTTGGATCTCCAGGATCAGGCCCCGGGCTGAAGGCGGTGCTAAATCACTGAGTCACCGGGGCTCCCCAAGACAACCTTTTATGAGTTGATAGAAAGGCTTTGAGAGGTGGAGGGTCTGTGAGACCCCCAAATTTAGCATGTATAATTTTATATACTTACAAGTTCTTATGGGGAGATAATCCGTAGCTTTGATCAGATTCCTACCAGGATTTATGAAGCCACATAAGTATAGTAACCACTATTCTAGAGATGACTTACTAGAAACGTGAATTGAATCCTGAGTCACCTAAGTTCAATCCTTCCTACAAAATTGCATTTACTCTGAGTGTTATAAAGATTAAACGTAAGGCATTTAACACTGCATCTGTTAAAGCCCTTTTTAAACACTAGCTATTATTAGGGCTAAGCACTGGACAAGTAATCTTCAGGATTGTAAAGATATTTTCTCCAATAGGCTATGAATATTTTGAATCTCATGTGAATTTAATCTCAAAACAGTAAGAAAAGTCAGATTCCTTTTAACTTTGTTGTCCTGGGGTAATGAAATTATGAACACTTTTCTGTCCTTGTGGTGGCTCACTTACTTCAATAGAGTTAGTAGGGTGCTTAGATGCTGCTATTTCTATTGACTCAAAACAACTGGCAAGGGCATGAATTCCATGAATTGGTCACCAGGTCTTGAATCTGAGTTATGATATGGTTTCACTTTTAGTTCTCTACTCTTATTAATAATTTTGCTGATTATGTTTTTCCAGCATCACCACTATATTATCTTTGCTTCACCATAAATATCCAGTCCCTGAGCAGGATATGAGAAACTGCCTTTCCATGACCCATGGCCTCTCCCAGGCTCAGTGACACTCCAGTGACCCTTACCCCCCAATGCCACTCATTGCCTCTCACAACTTTTTTCTCATGAACCAGAGTATATAATCTAAGGGCAAAGGGAGGCATAAAAATATCTCCCAAGTTTGACAAAAACACTTTAGAAACTTCCTTGAGTTGTCAAGGTAGTATGGTGTAACACAGTGATACTCAAATTGGGGGTATGCCCAGGAGCACATAAATACTTTCAGAGGAGTTTACCGAGCCATATATCATCTTAAAGGAATCAATTTCCAGATTCTCAACTACCACAAGTAATCTTTTGTAAAATTGATTTCTCTGATAATACACTGTCTCCCATTTTATAAGAAATGGCATTGCCCTCACCCATCGCACATATCTCTAGATGTGAAAACCATATGGGCCACACAAAGGTGAAACCTTCTTTAATGATTCACCGAGTTCTCATAAATTCAAGATTTACTGAATTTGTCTTTAAAAATACTTGTTAAGAGTAAGGGTTTGTTTATTTTGCTTGTTCAGTGTGTTAATGAAAAGACATGTTTTTATCAAGTCATACAAAATATGATTACTGTCCTCATCTCACGTCATCTGATAAAATGTTTAAAATTTCCTACTTCCTATTTACAAGAAATATTTTTAAATAGCTGCCAGAGAAATTTGTTTTTAGCAAATTAAAGCATTCTCTTTCATTAGATTTCTTTAAAAAGTTGGATCATAATTCTTCTCAAGACATGCATTTCCAATAAAACTTGTAGCAGAGATGTCAACCTGTTTAATCCATTTTCTCCTTTCCCTGGTGCACACTGCTAGGCTGAAAGCCCATTTTCATGCTGTTTGGGATGGGTGAGGGCAATGCAACTATTAAGATGAAAAAAAAAATTAAATGTCAATTTAAAACTTTGTGAGGGTACATAATTTTGAAAGTTAGCTTAGAGGTTTTCAAACAAAAATGTTTGAACATTGATGAGAAGGGGGGAAAGTGTAGATTTTGGAGTTAAGTAGCTCTGCATCCAAACTCTGGTTCTGCTGTATCACTGGGCATGTTATGTTAGTCTATGGGCCCTTATTCTACTCCCAATATTTAAATTAAAATGCATGTAAATTAGTATCTAGCACTCACCTGCTCTTGCTGTTAAAAATCTAAGTACTTCTAGGAGATTAAAAAAAAAATTAGCCACTCAGGTGAAAATCCATCAAATCCTTTATTTGTGAGAGTAAATAAAAAATTAGGTACAGAGGGAAAAGAACTTTATTTGGGAGAGAAGGGATAATTTGGAGACATAAGCATGAATAAAAAGAAGAAACTGCTAGCATGGCAAAATGGTACTAGAAGGGCCCTTACTTGGGAGGACACTAGGAAGGATAGCAAGGCCTAAGTAAAGGAAAAATAAAAAGGAAGCATAAACTTGCTTTAACTTACATTGGTTGTAGTCTACTGTGCAATTAAAATAGCTCCCAAATTTAAAAATTGTTCAGAAGATTGATTTTAAGTTGGCGTGATTATTTTATATGTACCATATATAGCACATGCTTTATGACTCTCTTCCCTTGTGTTCCATGTCACTTCTATTTTAGTAGCCCCAGAGTGATACCAGAGAGTTAAGTAGGTCAACTGCCACCTGCGTTTGTTTCCTTTATAATTCTTTTAAATCTCTGAGAGAATTCAAGACATTAAGTATGACAATTTCTACACCTAATATCTCTGCTTATGCTTTGTACCTGCTGAGACAGCAGGCGAATGCTAGTGGCCATGACTAGAACAGAAACTGGGGAGGAACTGCAAAGTTCAAGCCTGGTAAATAGGGCAATGCAATGAAAGTGGTACCTAGAGTTACCTGATCTTTGTTACTTTGCACACCTACTAGTCATGAAAGCATTATTTTTAATAGCATAAGGTTAAAAACAATTTGAATGTCCAGCAGTAAGGACTTGATCGTTATAGCACAGCCATATAATGGGATTCCACTGAGTCTGACAACAGCTGATAAGGAATAATGGGAAATATTCCTTAAGGAATAATATGGAATAATCTACAAGACAGGTTAAATGAAAAAGCAAGGCTCATAGCAGTATGTCTAGAATTCCAGCTTTTAATTAAAGTACACATATCTGCTTGTATACAAATTGAATAATCATAGAAGGATAAATAAGAAAGTGATTAATAATGGTCACCTATGGGGAGAACTGGGTACCTGGAGGGTTAGAGAGGAGGAAAATTTTTTACCCTATTCTATTCCTTTGAAATCCTGTGCTATCTGTATGTTATTGAAAAGAAAAAAAAATTAAGTTCTTAAGCTTCACATGGCTAAGAAATTAAGATTTATTACTATTGACCCATTGTAACATCCCCTTTACATTTTGTTGTAAAGACAAATAGTACTAGCAGCTATATCTATATATCTAGATATTGATATTGATATCTGTAATCTATCTATATATCTTCCAGACTTTGAGATTTGAGGATTTTAAGCAGGAGATGAATTATGCTTCCTCTCCTTCAGTGCTCCAAACCAACTCAGATATACCAAGGAGTGAGACAAAAGGAGCAAAATATCTATTACTACCAGTAATGCTGGGTTTGACAACTGGGTTTAATGCCCCTTTGCTCAGAAAATTAAACATGCCCATCCAGAGACAGCTGGACAAATGCAGGCCTCTTCTCAGAAGTAGCTCACCATTTAGAAGAGGGTGGAGAGATGAAGAGGGAAAACTGGTCAGTTCTAGGGAGTTGGGCTGGGTACGTAGGCGGGAGGGAGAGGGGAGCTGAGCAGTGGAGAGCAGAGAGGAGGGAGGAAACTATTTTTCAGTGTCCACCTCCTGGAAGGTTTTTAGTGTCCATTCTGGGGACTCAGGCAGGATCTCTGGGAAAAGAAAAGACTGGTTTCTTTCCTATAAGCAGTCAGCGTTGCTGCCATTCAGGGCTGTATTTGCTGCTAATCACCTGTACCAACTGATCTCTACTAATACCCCTGTAATATCTGGTCATACTGGTTTGATTGCCATCCCTTGTGTGCCTTGCACAGCTTCCTGCCTTTTGCACAGTTTTCCTGGCCCTTTCTTCCCCTCAGTTGGTGCCCATTTTCCCTTTCAGGTCCAGATTAAGCGCTGCCTTGGCAGCCCCTTGCTTCTCTGAACCCTTTCGGAACTTCTTCCCTGAACTTCTCTCCCGTTGGCCCCCAGCATGTGTTTCCTGTCTTGTTATATTTCTACGTATGCCTTCTGGGCTCTACTACCCAGCTTTTCAGCCCTAAAGTGATCGATGAAGGAAAGCTTAACTTCAAAAAAATTAAAAAGAGAGAGAGAGAGAGAGAGAAACCCTATGGGCTGCAGTTATATCATTTATACATGGAACATAGGATTGACAACTTTTGACTGATTTTAACATCCCAAATACAATATAGAAGCCAATGTGTGGTGGAGGAACTGAGACGTCCCTTCCCAGGCTGTGGAAGTTAGTATACCAGGAGGGAAATTTAATCTCTCTCCCTGTTCCTAGCTCTTGTTTCCCCGGATACTATGGCAATTGTTTGTTCATAGATGCCCCATAAGCTCTTGGAGGCGGCTGAGAATTAAGTTGCTTATTAATTCATTTAGTCTTGACCTACATATGGTTGAATAATCACAGGGCCATCTGTCCTCCTTAATTAACATGCAGAGATGAGGAGATTTCTCTCTACCTTCTGTGGATCATGTGTGAATCTTGTCAAGAGAGCCCCAAAACGACTTGCTGCCAGAGTCCTGGCAATTGCTTATAAGTGAAACCAACAACTAAAAGGGAGCGCTTTTGTTGTTTTTGCTTGTTTTGTCTTTCAAAAAGGCCTCCCACTGTGACTAGCCCTTGCTATTTCACCAGCCAAAGGCAATCTCATGAAAGAATAAGCAATAGTATATTTCCTTTCAGTTCGGGAGATAGGATGGGAGGTTTTCCCAAGATGCCTATGGGTTCCGTCTCCCACAGGCTTCCACGTTTTTCACAGGGTCCTCACGCTTGCCTGTATGAAATAGATGCACTAGGCAGTCTTTTACAGAGCACTACTTCCTCTTGGTTGTTGACATGAGATGTGATAGGTTAAAAGCTGTCAAGTCAAACTAGACAAACGTTAGGCACCTGGCTGGCTCAGTTGGTAGAGCATGTGACTCGATCTCAGGGTTTTGAGTTTAAGCCCCCTGTCGGGTGTAGGGATTACTTAAAATCTTTTAAAAAATAATTAAAATAAGACTAGACAAACCTTTATTCATAATCTTGGAGTTGAAACTTTGGAGTATCTGTGAACTGTTATGATGAGAAAATTCTATTTGACGGTTATCAAGGACGTGACCAAATGGAGACCTTCATGGCTCTGGTGAGATAAATGACCAAACAGTCATGTGATTGATTATAGCTTCCAAGTTAGAGTGCTTAGCTGTATGTACCATATCCTTTATATCTCTTGAGCCTTAGCATATCACTGTGAGTTACACAGGGCAGGGGTATAATCATCATTTTATAGATCAATGAAAATAATTAAAGAGCCCTAGAAAAGTGAGATACTTGTTAAAAATCATTGCTTTGAAGTACAGAGTTGGAACTAAAACCCTGATCCTGGCCTCCTTCTGAAGTGCTCTTTCCACTATAGTACCCTCATAGAGTTTCCATACATCCTGTAATTACAGTACTCCATGCCATGGCCATTTATTTATACTTGTGACCATAGCTGCATTATATCTCTATGAGTGTAAAATGAGCCAGTCTGACTAAAAAGACATTGACTGGAACCTGGCCAGATTTAAAGAACTATGAGATAGGGTGAGCTTTGAGTTTTCTGCTTTTTTCTTGAATGTATCCACCACATATTCAAGTTCACCTGCATAAATATGATGGACTATTAAAACAAACTTGAAGAACAGGGATGCCTGGGTAGCTCAGTGGTTGGGCATCTGCCTTCGGCTCAGGGCATCATCCCGGGATGCAGGACTCAAAAAGAAAAAAAGAAAAAGAAGAACAAAGTAGGAAGACTTACACTTGCCAATTTCAAAAAGTGTAATCATCAAAACAGTGTGATATGGACATACAGACATGTAGACCAATGAAATGGGATAGAGAACCTAGAAACATGCAGTCAATTAGTTTTCATCAGAGAAATGCCAAGACCATTCATGGGGAAAGGGTCATCTTTTCTTTTCTTTTCTTTCTTTCTTTTCTCTTCTTTTCTTTTCTTTCTTTTTTTTATTAAAGATTCTATCCATTTATTCATGAGAGACCCAGAGGATAGAGAGGCAGAGACACAGGCAGAGGGAGAAGCAGGTTCCACGCAGGGAGCCCAATGTGGGACTTGATCCTGGGCTCCAGGATCACACCCTGGGTAGAAGGCAGGTGCCCAACCCCTGAGCTACCCAGGTGTCCCAAGGATCATCATTTCAACAAATGATGCTGGCAAAACTGCAGAAGAATAAAGTTGGACCTTTATACCATATACCATATAAAAAAAAATCATCTCAGAATGGATCAATGACCTAAATTTAAGAACTAAAAGTATAATACTCTTAGAAGAAAATATAGGAGGAAATTTTCATGACTTTGAATTAGAAGACAATTGTTTCTCAAGTATTACATGAAAAACATAAGCAGCAAAAGAAAAAAATAGATAAATTGGACTTCAAAATTAAAAACTTGCGGACATCAAATGATACTATAAAGAGAATGGAAAGATAACCTACAGAATGGGAGAAAATATTTGTAAATCATTTATCGGGTAAGGGAGTAATATCCAGAATATATAAAGAACTCCTACAACTCAACAACAAAAGAACAAACCAATTCAAAAATAGGCAAAAGACTTAAATAGACATTTCACCAAAGATAATATATAACTAACCAGTAAACACATGAAGAGATTATCAACATCATTAGTCATTAGGGAAATGCAAATGAAAATCACAATGAGACACCATTTCATACACTCAGGGATGACTATTATAAAAACCAAAACCAAAATAGGTATTGGTGAGGTTATGGAAAAATTAAAAACCTGTGTATTGCTAGTAGAAATGGTGCAACCTCTGTGGAAAAATGTTAAAAATGGAATTACCACTGATCCACTTATTATATTTCTGGGTATATACCTAAAAGAATTAAAAATAGGCTCAAAGAAATACTTGTATATCAATATTCACAACAGCATTCCTTACAGTACCCAAAAGGGGAAAATAGCCCAAATGTCCATTGACAGATGAATGGATAAACAAAATGTGGTTTATCCATACAGTGGAATAGTACTCAGCCATCAAAAAGACTTGACTTCTGATACATACTGTGACAGGGTTGAAACTTGACACCATTTTGCTAAGTGAAGGAAGCCAGACACACAAAGACAAATATTGTATCATTTCACTCATATGAAGTACCTACAATAGGCAAATTCCTAGAAATATACTTAAAATAGAGGTTACTAGGAACTAGAGGAATGGGGGGATTGGGGAGTTGTTACTTAATGAAAATAGAATCTCTGCATTTTTAAAAAAATTTTGGAAACTGTTGCACAATATTATGAATATACTTAATGCTACTGAATTGTATACTTAAAAATGGTTGACATAGTAAATTTTTATGGTATTTATATTTTACCACTGTAAAAAAGATCTATAACAAAACAAAGTATGGACAAGGTACTTTATAGAGACAGAAGCTCACAATCACTCAGAAAATAATATCAGGGCTCCTGAGTGGCTCAGTCAGTTAACATCTGCCTTCCGCTCAGATACATTGGGCTCCCTACGGAGTTCAGCCAGGAGTCTGCTTCTCCCTATGCCTCTGCCCCCTTTGCTCGCACTCTCTCTCTCTCCTCTCTCGTGAGTGCTCTCTCTTAAAATAAATAAAATCTTTAAAAAAATGAAAATAATATCTAGTTTGAAAGAGGGGAATGGGACTTGAGTGGCTGAAACCAACAGGAGCAAGTTGGAGATAGCTTTACGGAGAAGGTTGTGGAATAAGAGAAAGGGAAAGAGCCAAAGAGTATTGAGTGCTCCTTGCTTACTAGACTCTATGAGAATGCTTTTATATACTTTTTTCATTTCATGATTAGAGCGATCCTGGGTGGTGGGTACTGTTATTAACCTACTGTTTTGTGTGAGGAAACTGAATCTTAGGTTAATAATTTGCTCAAGGACTTGCCTAATGAGTGGCAGAGCCAGAATTTAAAACCCAGTCTGTCACCTCCAGAACTTATATTCTTATTTTGTGGTTTTGTTGATGTCAACTTTTTAGTTGAGAACTGGAAAACCAGAATCCACCCCAAAACCTTTTTGTGAGGGTTAAATACAAAGCATTTTTAGCTGGAGATATCTGAATACACATAAAGATGCTATATTATTCTTTGAATGCTCTACTCTCTCTATTCCCACAGGAGGCTGAGACCCCTTTTAAAGCATTCTGGGGGGCGGGGGGGCAGGGAAGAAAAGAAAAATGCACTGTGTACCTTAGCATATTGTTAACTAACAAATGTTCTCATATCCATTCACCATTTGTAAATTTCTTAATTGCAAAAATTTGTTATTTTTAGCAGGATTTATTTTTAGAGGGTTTAATTCATTTTTTTTTAATGTTTCAAGTTTTAATCGAAATTCTAGTTTGTTAATATGTAGAGTAATGTTGGTTTCAAGAATATAATTTAGTGATTCATCCCTTACATATAACAGCCAGTGCTCATCACAAGTGCCCTCCTTAATGCCCGTCACCTATTCCACTCGTCTCCCCACCCATCTCTCCTCCAGCAACTCTCAGTTTGTTCTCTATGGTTAAGAGTCTCTTATGGAATGCCTCCTTTATTTTTTTTCTTTCCCCTACATTCATCTGTTTTGCTCCTTAAATTCCACATAGCAGTGAGATCATATGATAGTTGTCTTTTTCTGACTTATTTCTCTTAGTGTAATACATTCTAGCTCCATCTACTCCATTGCAAATGGCAGGATTTCATTATATATATATCTCTTTATACATTAATTAGCTGATGGACATTTGGGCTCTTTCCATAATTTGGCTAAGCTGATAATGCTGCCATAAACATTGAGGTGCATGTGCCCATTTGAATCAGTATTTTTGGATCCTTGGGTAAATACCTAGTAGGGCAATTGCTAGGCCATAGGATAGTTCTATTTTTAACTTTTTTTTTTATTTTTATTTTTAACTTTTTGAGGAACCTCCATACTGTTTTCCAGAGTGGCTGCACTAGTTTGCATATCCACCCAACAGTGCAGTCCCACCATTTCTCCACATGCTCACCAACACCTGTTGTTTCTTGTGTTGTTAATATTAGCCATTCTGAGAGGTATGAGGTGATACCATGGTTTTGATTTGTATTTTCCTGATGATAAGTGATGTTCGGCATCTTTTCATGTGTCTGTTAGCCATCTGTGTATCTTCTTTGAAGAAATGTCTAAACTTTCCGCCCATTTCTTAACTGGATTATCTGTTTTTTGGGTGTTCAGTTTGATAAGTTCTTTATAGATTTTAGATACTAGCCCTTTATCTGATATGTCATTTGCAAATATCTTCTCCCATTCTGTAGGTTGTCTTTTAGTTTTGTTGACTGTTTCCTTTGCTGTGCAGAAGCTATTTATCTTGATGAGGCCCCAACAGTTCATTTTTGCTTTTGTTTCCCTTGCCTCTGGTGACATGTCTAGTAAGGAGTTGCTATAGCCAAGGTCAAGGAGGTTGCTGCCTGTGCTCTCCTCTAGGATTTTGATGGTTTCATGTCTCACATTTAAGTTTTTCATTCATTTTGAATTTATTTTTGTGTATGATGTAAAAAAGTGGTCCAGTTTCATTCTTCTGCATGTCATTGTCCAGGTTTCTGAACACCATTTGTTGAAGAGACGTTAGATATTAGATATTCTTTCATGCTTGTCAAAGATTAGTTGACCATATAGTTTTGGGTCCATTTCTGAGTTTTCTATTCTGTTCCATTGATCTATGTATCTTTTTGTGGCAGTACCACACTGTTTTGACGAGTACAGCTTTATAATATACAGGTTGACATCTGGGATAGTGATGCCTCCTGCTTTGCTTTTCTTTTTCAACATTACTTTGGCTATCCAGGGTCTTTTGTGGTCCCATAGAAATTTTAAGATTGTCTAGCTTTGTGAAAAGTGCTGCTTGTATTTTGATAGAGATTGCATTAATGTGTAGATTGCTTTGGGTAGTATAGACATTTTGACAATATTTGTTCTTCCGATCCATAAGCATAGAATGTTTTTCCATTTCTTTGTGTCCCTACGTTTAATTGGGGTTCCTGAGGACGCCGAAAGGGCCAGAGGGCCAGAATATGTATTTGAACAAATCCTAGCTGAAAACTTTCCTAATCTGGGAAGGGAAACAGGCATTCAGATCCAGGAAATAGAGAGATTCCCCCCCTAAAATCAATAAAAACCGTTCAACACCTCGACATTTAATAGTTAAGCTTGCAAATTCCAAAGATAAAGAAAAGATCCTTAAAGCAGCAAGAGACAAGAAATCGCTGACTTTTATGGGGAGGAGTATTAGGGTAACAGCAGACCTCTCCAAAGAGACCTGGCAGGCCAGAAAGGGCTGGCAGGATATATTCAGGGTCCTAAATGAGAAGAACATGCAACCAAGAATACTTTATCCAGCAAGGCTCTCATTCAAAATGGAAGGAGAGATAAAGAGCTTCCAAGACAGCCAGGAACTGAAAGAATATGTGACCTCCAAACAAGCTCTGCAAGAAATTTTAAGGGGGACTCTTAAAATTCCCCTTTAAGAAGAAGTTCAGTGGAACAATCCACAAAAACAAGGTCTGAATAGATATCATGATGACACTAAACTCATATCTTTCAATAGTAACTCTGAACGTGAACGGGCTTAATGACCCCATCAAAAGGCGCAGGTTTCAGACTGGATAAAAAAGCAGGACCCATCTATTTGCTGTCTACAAGAGACTCATTTTAGACAAAAGGACACCTACAGCCTGAAAATAAAAGGTTGGAGAACCATTTACCATTCAAATGGTCCTCAAAAGAAAGCAGGGGTAGCCATCCTTATATCACATAAACTAAAATTTACCCCGAAGACTGTAGTGGGAGATGAAGAGGGACACTATATCATACTTAAAGGATCTATCAAACAAGAGGACTTAACAATCCTCAATATATATGCCCCAAATGTGGGAGCTGCCAAATATATCAATCAATTAATAACCAAACTGAAGAAATACTTAGATAATAATACACTTGTACTTGGTGACTTCAATCTAGCTCTTTCTATACTCGATAGGTCTTCTAAGCACAACATCTCCAAAGAAATGAGAGCTTTAAATGATACACTGGACCAGATGTATTTCACAGATATCTACAGAACTTTACATCCAAACTCAACTGAATACACATTCTTCTCAAGTGCACATGGAACTTTCTCCAGAATAGACCACATCCTGGGTCACAAATCGGATCTGAACTGATACCAAAAGATTGGGATCGTACCCTGCATATTCTCAGACCATAATGCTTTGAAATTAGAACTAAATCACAACAAGAAGTTTGGAAGGACCTCAAACACGTGGAGGTTAAGGACCATCCTGCTAAAAGATGAAAGGGTCAACCAGGAAATTAAGGAAGAACTAAAAAGATTCATGGAAACTAATGAGAATGAAGATACAACCGTTCAAAATCTTTGGGATGCAGCAAAAGCAGTCCTAAGGGGGAAATACATCGCAATACAAGCATCCATTCAAAAACTGGAAAGAACTCAAATACAAAAACTAACCTTACACATAAAGAAGTTAGAGAAAAAACAGCAAATAGATCCTGCATCCAGCAGAAGAAGAGAGTTAATAAAGATTCGAGCAGAACTCAACGAAATCGAGACCAGAAGAACCGTGGAACAGATCAACAAAACCAGGAGTTGGTTCTTTGAAAGAATTAATAAGATAGATAAACCATTAGCCAGCCTTATTAAAAGAAGAGAGAAGACTCAAATTAATAAAATCATGAATGAGAAAGGAGAGATCGCTACCAACACCAAGGAAATACAAACGATTTTAAAAACATATTATGAACAGCTATACGCCAATAAATTAGGCAATCTAGAAGAAATGGACGCATTACTGGAAAGCCACAAACTACCAAAACTGGAACAGGAAGCAATAGAAAACCTGAACAGGCCAATAACCAGGGAGGAAATTGAAGCAGTCATCAAAAACCTCCCAAGACACAAGAGTCCAGATGGCTTCCCAGGGGAATTCTATCAAACGTTTAAAGAAGAAACCATACCTATTCTACTAAAGCTGTTTGGAAAGATAGAAAGAGATGGCATACTTCCAAATTCGTTCTATGAGGCCAGCATCACCTTAATTCCGAAACCAGACAAAGACCCCACCAAAAGGGAGAATTACAGACCAATATCCCTGATGAACATGGATGCAAAAATTCTCAACAAGATACTAGCCAATAGGATCCAACAGTACATTAAGAAAATTATTCACCATGACCAAGTAGGATTTATCCCTGGGACACAAGGCTGGTTCAACACTCATAAAACAATCAATGTGATTCATCATATCAGCAAGAGAAAAAACAAGAACCATATGATCCACTCATTAAATGCAGAGAAAGCATTTGACAAAATACAGCATCCATTCCTGAGCAAAACTCTTCAGAGTGTAGGGATAGAGGGAACATTCCTCGACATCTTAAAAGCCATCTACGAAAAGCCCACAGCAAATATCATTCTCAATGGGGAAGCACTGGGAGCCTTCCCCTAAGATTAGGAACAAGACAGGGATGTCCACTCTCACCACTGCTATTCAACATAGTACTGGAAGTCCTCATCTCAGCAATCAGACAACAAAAAGACATTAAAGGCATTCAAATGGCAAAGAAGAAGTCAAACTCTCCCTCTTCGTTGATGACATGATACTCTACATAGAAAACCCAAAAGCCTCCACCCCAAGATTGCTAGAACTCATACAGCAATTTGGTAGCGTGGCAGGATACAAAATCAATGCCCAGAAATCAGTGGCATTTCTATACACTAACAATGAGACTGAAGAAAGAGAAATTCAGGAGTCAATCCCATTTACAATTGCACCCAAAAGCATAAGATACCTAGGAATAAACCTAACCAAAGAGGTAAAGGATCTATACCCTAAAAACTATAGAACACTTCTGAAAGAAATTGAGGAAGACACAAAGAGATGGAAAAATATTCCATGCTCATGGATTGGCAGAATTAATATTGTGAAAATGCCAATGTTACCCAGGGCAATTTACACGTTTAATGCAATCCCTATCAAAATACCATGGACGTTCTTCAGAGAGTTAGAACAAATTATTTTCAGATTTGCGTGGAATCAGAAAAGACCCCGAATAGCCAGGGGAATTTTAAGAAAGAAAACCATATCTGGGGGCATCACAATGCCAGATTTCAGGTTGTACTATAAAGCTGTGGTCATCAAGACAGTGTGGTACTGGCACAAAAACAGACACATAGATCAATGGAACAGAATAGAGAACCCAGAAGTGGACCCTGAACTTTATGGTCAACTAATATTCGACAAAGGAGGAAAGACTATCCATTGGAAGAAAGACAGTCTCTTCAATAAACGGTGCTGGGAAAATTGGACATCCACATGCAGAAGAATGAAACTAGACCACTCTCTTTCACCACACACAAAGATAAACTCAAAATAGATGAAAGATCTAAATGTGAGACAAGATTCCATCAAAATCCTAGAGGAGAACACAGGCAACACCCTTTTTGATCTTGGCCACAGTAACTTCTTGCAAGATACATCCACGAAGGCAAAAGAAACAAAAGCAAAAATGAACTATTGGGACTTCATCAAGATAAGAAGCTTTTGCACAGCAAAGGATACAGTCAACAAAACTAAAAGACAACCTACAGAATGGGAGAAGATATTTGCAAATGACCTATCAGATAAAGGGCTAGTTTCCAAGATCTATAAAGAACTTATTAAACTCAACACCAAAGAAACAATCCAAGATCTATAAAGAACTTACTAAACTCAACACCAAAGAAACAAACAATTCAATCATGAAATGGGCAAAAGACATGAAGAGAAATCTCACAGAGGAAGACATAGACATGGCCAACACACACATGAGAAAACGCTCTGCGTCACTGGCCATCAGGGAAATACAAATCAAAACCACAATGAGATCCCACCTCACACCAATGAGAATGGGGAAAAATAACAAGGCAGGAAACCACAAATGTTGGAGAGGATGCGGAGAAAAGGGAACCCTCTTACACTGTTGGTGGGAATGTGAACTGGTGCAGCCACTCTGGAAAACTGTGTGGAGGTTCCTCAAAGAGTTAAAAATAGACCTGCCCTACGACCCAGCAATTCCACTGTTGGGGATTTACCCCAAAGATACAGATGCAATGAAACGCCGGGACACCTGCACCCCGATGTTTATAGCAGCAATGTCCACAATAGCCAAACTGTGGAAGGAGCCTCGGTGTCCATCGAAAGATGAATGGATAAAGAAGATGTGGTCTATGTATACAATGGAATATTACTCAGCCATTAGAAACGACAAATACCCACCATTTGCTTCAACGTGGATGGAACTGGAGGGTATTATGCTGAGTGAAGTAAGTCAATCGGAGAAGGACAAACAGTGTATGTTCTCATTCATTTGGGGAATATAAATAATAGTGAAAGGGAATATAAGGGAAGGGAGAAGAAATGTGTGGGAAATATCAGAAAGTGAGACAGAACATAAAGACTCCTAACTCTGGGAAATGAACTAGGGGTGGTGGGGGGTGGGGGTGAATGGGTGACGGGCACTGAGGGGGTCACTTGATGGGATGAGCACTGGGTGTTATTCTGTATGTTGGTAAATTGAACACCAATAAAAAATAAATTTATTATTAAAAAATGACCTCTTGTAGGCAGCTTATAGATGAGTCTTTTTTTTAAATCCATGCTGTTATTCTATGTCTTTTGATTGGAGCATTTAGTCCATTTACATTCAGAATGGTTATCAATAGATATGAATATATATGAATAGATATGCCATTGTAATACCTGTTAAGCTGTTGTTTCTGGAGATTTTCTCTGTTCTTTCTAGTCTTTGCCCCTTTTGGTTTTTCTTTCCCACTCAAAGTCCCCTTTAATATTTCTTGCAGAGGTGGTTTAGTGGTCACAAACTCCTTTAGTTTTTGTTTGTGTGGCAAACACTTCATCTTTCCTTCTATTCTGAATGACAGTCTTGCTGGATAGAGCATTCTTGGCTGCATATATTTTCTCTATTCAGCACATTAAATACACCATGCCACTTTTCTCTTTCCTTCCAGATTTCTGTGGACAGGTCTGCTCCTAACCTTATTTGTCTTCCCTTGTAAGTTAGGGATTTCTTTACCCTTGCTGCTTTCAGGATTCTTTCCTTATCTCTGTATTTTACAAATTTACTATGATATGTTTTTGCATAGGCCTGCCTTTGTTGATTTTGATGGGAGTTCTCTGTGCTTCCTGGATTTGGATGTTTCCCTCCCCAGATTAGGAAAGTTTTCAGCTATAATTTCCTGAAATGAACATTCTGCCTCTTTTTCCTCCTCTTTTTCTTCTGGGATTCCTATAATATGAATGTTATTATGCTATGGGGGTTCCCTAAATCTACATTCATGATTCAATATTTTTCTTTACCTCTTCTTTTCAGCTTCATTACTTTCCATAATTTTATCTTCTATATCACATATCAGTTCCTCTGCTTCTTCCATCCTTGTGGTCATTACATCCAGTTAGTTTCACATCTTGGTTATAGCATTTCTTGTTTCCACTTGACTAGTTTTTAGGTCTTTTATCTCCATGGTAAGGAACTCCTTGGTGTCTGTACTTTTCTCAAGCCCAGCTTGTATCCTTATGGTTGTTGTTTTAAAATTCAGATCAGGCATATTACTTATATCTGTTTCAATTAGATCCCTGGCCTTGACCTCCTATGACATTTTCTAGTTCTTTCTTTTGGGATGGATTCCTCCATCTTGATATTTTGTCTAGGTCTCTCTATTCTTCTGTATATTAGGAGAGCCTAATATTCCTGCTCCTGAGAGTAATGATTTTATAAAGAAGAGGTCATCTACTGTCCCAGACCTATTGCTTTAGGAAGTGTTTCTCGTGTGTGCTGTGTGCACTTTGCTACACAAAGTAGCACAGTTCTGGCTATTCTCAGGTCAGTCCTCTGCAGAGTTTCTACTTGCCTGCAGTGAGGAGTGTTTGGGCCTTGTCCAGAGTGGTGAGTAACTAGGTGCGCTCTGGTATGTTTGTTAAAAGAGCCCTGATCCTATTTCCACTAGAGCTGAAGCTTCGCAGCATTCTGTGGTCAGTAGACTTGATGCGTGCAAGGGGTTTAGGCTGGTCTTCTTGGGAGTCTGATGCTCTGACCCTCAGGCACACTTGCCATAGTAAAGAAGCACCTGCACAGTGCAGGGGGGCAGGGCTTGGTGTAAGTGGCTCAGGCCTCCACTATTGACATTGTGCTGCTTTCTGAAGTCAGTCTGTGCTGATCGGCAGGGAAGAAAAATGGCAACAGCCCTATTCCTCATCCCTAGAGAGGACAGTTCAGTTCTGCCACTGTCCAGGAAGCCCTCACAGAAGAGTGAACAATTTTTCCTCCTGTGTCCCAAGTGTCCCTCAGGTCCATGCCTTCCCCCTCTCTGTGTCTGGGCCATCTGCCCACCAGTAGCAATCTGCATTTAAATTTTATTTCAGGCTTGCTGAATGAATTTCAAAATTCCAAACTTTGGGGACCTGGCATGACACTCATCCTATGAGGGAGGATCTTGCCACACTGGGTCTGGTGCTACTTTGTCCTAGAAGGACATTGGCACCAATGCGCAGGAGCTTGGAGTTTAGAGTGAAGTGTGTAAAAGGCTGAGTCCAGGTTAGCCACCCTCAGCAGGTGACTCTGCCACTGTGCTTATGGGGCAGGGAATCTCAATGATGCCTGCTGGCTTTTTGGTCCCCTGAGAGGCAATGCCACCTCTCCCAGATGCACTTCAAGAAGGAGGAACTGTCTGTCCAGTGCATCCCAGGGGATGTCCAGATCACCCTGTTGCTTCCTGGCCTCTGCTCTCTTTCTCCACAGGAGCACTGCGGCACCCACAAAACTCAACCCCAGGCACTGTGCAGACTTCTAAAACTCCAGTCTTTGGGCTCTGCTGGTCATAAAAACTTGTGATAATCAGACCCTCTTGTTTTCTCAATCAGTGGTTTTGGGGAAATGTTTTCTTGTGTGATTCCCTGTGTACTGCTCTCTCTCTCCCCCTCTGTCTCTGTCTCTCCAATGATTTGATATTTATCGAGCTGTGTTTGAGGGATTAGACAAGCCTAAGGTCTTCCTACTACTCTGACATCTTAACTCTCTTAGCAAGATTTTTTAAAGTATGTTATACTGAATATTTTTTGAATGAAAGTCCTGCTCGAATAGAATTTTGAGAAGAAAATAGGGCAGAAAGAATGGACAAGGATTCCTATAATAACTACACTTAAAGAACAGGCAGGTTCCCCACTGGAATGGAGGGCCAGTGCTGGCATGTTGTATTAAGGGAGGAAAAGAATATTTAGACAGGAAAATCAACTAGTGAGAAGTTTTGATTTGAGCAGCCTTTGTATATTATTGTGGAATTTTGGGAAGGAGAGAGATTTGTGGAGAAGATGGCTGACATCACTGTGTAAGGAATCCTTTAGATGGGAAAGAATGAAAATCAGCAGCAAGATAAGCACTCTGAACTAGAGCAATATTGTCAGAAAGGAGGACAAAATTTAGAGGAGTAGGGAGGATGGGCATCAAAATATCATCTCTGTGTGGATTACACCAAAAGCTTCCTGAATCCCCACTATACCAAGTGGTATCATCACTCTCAGTGCCCTTATTGTCATCAACACTATTCTCATCATGGACCACAGCAATAACTATCATAGTAGCAACAGTCATGTTATCAGAGCCTATAGGCTCAAGCCACCAGGCAGGCCTACAGATAAAAGTTAAGACTTTGCTTTCAACATGTCTAGCAAAGCCTTTAGTCCCTCCTATCCTTCTTTATCCTGCTCTCTGATGCCAGACTCTCCTTTTGTAAATGACACTTTGTGTCACACAGTGTTGTTGAAAGGAAACTCCCTGGCATTTATGCCTTCCAAACTGGGATCTTAATATATTTTTTTAAAAATTTAAAGGTATTATTTATTTTATTTGAGAGAGAGAGAGAGAGAGAGAGAGAGAGAGAGAGAGAGAGATGAGTGGCAGGAGAGGCAGAGGTGGAAGGAGAGGGAGAATGTCAAGCAGACTCTGCCTGAGTTGATCTCTCAACCCTGAGATCATGACCTGAGCCAAAACCAAGAGTTAGATGCTTAACTGACTGAGCCACCCAGACACCCCTCTTAATATATTTTAAGAATAATTTTATTTCTATTTAGACTAGACATTACCTTCACATGGCTCAAAATTTATATTACTCATGTGGAGAAAACCCTTCCCACTTCCTCCATTAGTTTCTTGTGTACCCTTCCAGAGGGTTTCCCCAAACATTTCTAAAGATGCTGTACAAAAAAAAGATTTTATTTTTTTAGAGCAGTTTTAGGTTTACAATAAAATGAGAGGAAGGTACAGAGATTTCCCATATGCTTCCTGCCCCCACACATACACAGCCTCCCTCCATCATCAACCAGAATGGTACCATCACTAATCAGAATGGTGCATTTCTTACCAAGGATGAACCTACATTGACACATAATATTCACCTAAGTCCATAGTTTACCTCGCCGTTCACTCCCGGTGTTGTATGTTCTATGGGTTAGGACAAATGATTAATGACATGTACCCATCATTATAATATCATATAGACTGTTTTCACTGGCTGAAAATTCTCTGCACTCTGCATATTCATTCCCCACCCCTCATCCCTGACAACCACTGATCTTTTTATGGTCCCCATAGTTTTGCCTTTTCCAGAATATCATACCGTTGAATCATACAGTATGTAGCCTTTAGAGATTGGCTTTTTTCACTTAGTAATATGTTTCTTCTGTGTTTTTTCATGACTTGACAGCTCATTTATTTTTAGCACTGAATAATATTCCACTGCCTGGATGTACCACAGTTTATTTAATCACTCACCTACTGAAGGAGATCATGGTTACTTCCAAGTTTTGGCAAGTGTGATTAAAGCTGCTATAAACATCCATGTGCAGGTTTTTGCATGGACATAAGCTTTCAACTCTAAGTACCAAAGACTGTGATTGTTGGATTGTATGATAAGCGTATGTTTAGTTTTTTATGAAACTTCCAAACTATCTTTCAATGTGGCTATAGCATTTCACATTCCCATCAGCAATGAATTAGGATCCTGTTGCTTCACACACTCAAAAGCATGTGGTGTTGACAGTGTTCTGCATTTTGGTCTTGTGCCTCTCATTCTAATGGGTGTGTTGTGGTGCCATTGTGCAAACCATGCCTTTGTACTGCTCCCCACACCACGAACACCATTTCTCCAGTCTCCAAATATGCCTTTGTTGATTTTCTTCCAGTCTATAATGTCTTCCTCACCCTACTCTAAACCTAGTAAGTCAATAAATACGGATTTCTAGAAAAAGGAGAAAGAAGAAAGGAACTAGAATCTATATTTTAAGCCCAGAAGGCAGGGAGAGACACTGAAATGTTTTTGTTAACTCTTTTTCACACTTATTTAAAAACAAAACAAAAATACCTAAAAGCCCAGTACTTTTTAAAAAAGACTCTCTACAATGTTAAGACTTTAAAATCAAACTCTTAACACTGTTAAGTGTGTGCTCAGGAGTAATTCCAGTTTGATTTATCTGACCATATTTGGTGAATCTCATTTCCTTTGGGAGAAGCAGCTATCAAAATGATCTGATTCATAATAAGATTAAGAATATTCTGGCATCCTGAGAATGAGGATTACTATGTGCAAAAGAGCTGTCCAGTGAAGGTGGGAGAGGCCCCTGTCTTCCTTCCAGGCTTTCCCTGACCCAGTGGTTAAGATGTTAAAATGTCTGTCACCCAACTGATAGCCTCCAGAGAGCCTGTGACTGGTTAGATAAGTCACTTTCGTGGATAATATTCTTGTCCTGAAAACTGAAAAGTGCTAAATGGAGTGCAATTATCTGTCAGATATAGTTCACTAGATTGGAAGACCATACCTATGCATTTGTATGAAGATTACATTCTAGTTCATGGACTCCCCAAAATATCAATATATATATATATTTTTTAATAAATTAATTTTATTGATGTTCAATTTACCAACATACAGAAAAACACCCAGTGCTCATCCCATCAAGTGTCCCCCTCAGTGCCCGTTACCCATTCCCCCCCACCCCCCGCCCTCCTCCCCTTCCACCACCCCTAGTTCGTTTCCCAGAGTTAGGAGTCTTTAGTTCTGTCTCCCTTCCTGATATTTCCCACACATTTCTTCTCCCTTCCTTTATATTCCCTTTCACTATTATTTATATTATATATATTTTAAAATTTTTATTTCTCTTCATTCTATAAAGGAATTGAGGTAATGTACAAGTTTTAACCTTATGCTAAATGGAAATTTTAAAAAAAGGTTTAAAGCTGGGATATCATGCAAATTTATAGATCATAAAGTAGTATATGGTTATTAAAATTGAACTGCAGGGCAGCCGGTGTGGCTCAGTGGGTTAGTGCCACCTTCAGCCCAGGGCGTGATCCTGGAGACCCAGGATCAAGTCCCACATTGGGCTCCCTGCATGGAGCCTGCTTCTCCCTCTGCCTGTGTCTCTGCCTCTCTCTCTCTCACTCTCCTCTCTCTGTGTCTCTCATGAATAAATAAATAAAATCTTTAAAAAAATAAAATTGAACTGCTAATTTTTTTGAGCTGCTCAATAGCCAAGGTAAAAAGAGAAACAAGATAGTATAAAACTTCACATTCCATAAAAACAAAATTCGATATTTGTCATTCTGTTATTTACACCTTTAAGACATTTGTGTAGGTTTTCAGGTATGGGCATTAAATGACACATGGACATCTTTAACAACATTCCTCAATAAATATAGTAGTAGGATTGGTCTAGTTTCTTCCATCATTCTTCTATGTTAGAGAAAGTTGTAATAGTATACATAATTCAAAAAGGTGATCTGAAGGAAGATAATAGATTCCACATGCAATTCTGTGATAATCCAGGGAATAAAAATGAGATAGCTGAAGAAATAGAGTAACTGTTCTTTAAGATGTACTTCTTGCATATTTCCTTCAATTGGATTTTTGATAAAAGTTGAGCAGGAGTCTGGTGGATGTGTTTATTAACTAGATGGCGGGGGGGGCTCATTCACAATGTAAATATATATCAAATTACCCTGAGGAACATTTTAGATATCTTACACTTTTATATGTCAATTATACCTCAATAAAGCTGAATTTTTTAAATTGAGCAAGCCAGAACTTAATACATAAAATTTTGCATTGCCTGACATTCAGATTTTCTCTGTAGTGCAAGAGAAGATCTAGAGACTTTCAAAATTGATTAAGAAATGAAAGGGGTGGGGCAGCTGGGTGGCCCAGTGGTTGAACGTCTACCTTTGGCTCAGGTAGGATCCCGGTTCCTGGGATCAAGTCCCACATTGGGCTCCCTGCGGGGAGCCTGCTTCTCCCTCTGCCTGTGTCTCTGCCTCTCTCTCTCTCTCTGTGTCTCTCATGAATAAATAAATAAAATCTTTAAAAAAAAAGAAATGAAAGAGGTGGCAACCTTTAGAAAAACTGAGGGCCCAGTATCATGAACGTACTTTTTTTAAATTATAGTTGACACACAGTGTTACATTGGTTTCAAGTGTACAGCATAGTGATTCAATTTCTATATACCTTATGCTATGCTTACCACTAGTGTAGCTACCATCTGTCACCATACAACACTATTATAATACCTCATGAGCATTTTTTATTACAACTTTCAGAAAGCCCAAACCAAAATAGTGCAAAGACCTAGACAGTTTGTTTTAATATTTCTTATTTCCTAAAAATTTATTTAAAGTTATATTTCATTCTAAGTACTGCACAGGTGAATTCCATAGATTTGGGCACATATAGTGTTTCCATTACCACTTAAAACCCTTATATTTAGTAATATTTTTTAGTTTCCAAATACATGAAAATTTTTAATGGTATCCTTTGGTTGTTAACTTCTATGTTTATTATATCATGGTAAGATAATTTAGTCTGCATAGCAGTCCCTCATAATTATATAGGTTTCCCTTTGACATAATGCGTGAAATGCTTTTGTAAATTTTTCCTTTCTTAAAAAGAAAATGTATTCTCTGTTGGACGTAGAATTTTATACAATAATTTAACTCTATTAAATTGTTCAGGTTTTAGATATCATATACGAGCTGTGTAGGACTTTAGATGCCACTTCAGGTAGAAAGCTGTGGATGAGGAAATTTTGAATTGCTTGAATTTAAACCAAACTTGCTTTCCTGGAATTGACTAAGATTATGATTTCAATCACCAAGGGTATATCATTTATCTATGCTGCATAATAAGTCATCCCGAAAGTTAATGGCTCAGTAATACCATTGTTCATTTGTTCAGTTGCTATGGGTTGGCAATGGGAAGGGCTTAGCTGGAGTGGTGCTAATGCCATTCTTGCCTGGGGTTGCTCATGCAGCTGCAGTAATCTGGGGACTGCCTGGGGCTGGACCATCCAAGACAGCTTTACTCACATGTCTGGGTCCTCTTACGGGATGGCTGGGCTTCCTTCTCCACAAGTCTTTCATCCTGGTCTTCTGCATATGATGTTGGAAGCTTTACTAGAGGGTAAGAACAGAGGCTGTGACACCCCTTGAGTCCAGGCTCAGAAGTCACATGCACATCTCCAACATTCTGTTGGCCAAAGCAAGTCATGGGGCCAGTCCGGATTCAAGGAGTAGGGAAATAAATTTCACCTCTTGACGTGAACTGCAAAGAATTGTGGGCCATTTTACATCCATCACAAAGAGAAAGGCAAGTTCAAAATAGAGATCTGAGTTGAGTTTTAAGAGAGGGCAATTCTTCTCTTCCCCCCAGCAGACTGAGGTGACCTCTAAAAATGGTTAGCTATTAGCTGGACCCAGAAAACCCTAAAAAATCATGCAAATCAAGAGGTTCAAATCTCCGTGTTCACTATAAGAACACGGGTGAAACTGCCCAAGCCATCAAGGGTATGCATATCCAAAAAGCCACCAAGTATCTAAAAGATGTCACCTTGCAAAAGTAGTGTGTGCCATTCCGTCATTACAATGGTGGAGTTGGTAGGTGTACACAGGCCAAACAGTAGGGCTGGACACAGGGTCGGTGGCCCAAGAAGAGTGCTGAATTTTTACTGCATCTGCTTAAAAATGCAGAGAGTAATACTGAACTTAAGGGTTTAGATGTAGGTTCTCTGGTCATTGAGAACACCTAGGTGAACAAAGCCCCCAAGATGCAACGTAGAATTTACAGGGCTCATGGCCAGATTAACCCACACATGAGCTCTCCCTGCCACATTGAGAGGATTCTTACTAAAAAAGAGCAGATTGTTCCTAAACCAGAAGAGGAGATTGCACAGAAGAAAAAGATATCCCTTCAGAAGAAACTAAAGAAACAAAAACTTATGGCCCGGAAGTAAATTCTGCATAGAATAAATGCAAACAAAATTTTTTTTTTTAAAAAAGAGAGGGCAATTCTTGAGCACATGGTTTGAATATATACCTGCTCCATATGGCTGCAAAGGGGTTATGAACAAAGTTTTTATGTCCTTGTGACAGATGTTCTAGAAGGACTGAGAGCTTCCAGAAAGGATGTCTGCCTGACTCTTTCCAGTGAGTTATTTCTTGGACACTGCAATATCCTGGTGGATGCCTGGTAAGAAACTCATTTTTAGAGCCCCATAAACTTAGGTCCTGCTTTGATGAGGAGACATATAAATAGAGTGACTTTTGAATAGACAAGGGCTACAATTTATCTAAGGCCTGAATGGGTAAAACTTGTGTGAAATGCCCCCCCCCCCCCCCGCCCCTTTATGAGTTCTTTCTGCAAGATAAGGCCTTGGCTGAACTTACCTGTGAGGGAAGTCCTGGTGACTGCAAAGTTAATTTTCAGAAAGGAAGCCAGTTTGGAGGAGAATTTTGAATTCTCTTCCTTTAAATGCCACATCCAGAATGAAATGGGAGGGAATCCCTGGGTGGCTCAGCGGTTTAGCACCTGCCTTCGTCCCAGGGCGTGATCCTAGAGACCCGCGATCGAGTCCCACATCAGGCTCCCTGCACGGAGCCTGCTTCTCCCTCTGACTGTGTCTCTGCCTCTCTCTGTGTCTTTCATGAATAAATAAAATCTTTAAAAAAAAAAAAGAAACAAAACAGAATGAAATGGGACAGGGTGAAGTTGGAGTTATTCTCTGAAAAATCCACACCTGTGTTTGGAGTTGACACACATAGTTCTTGTGATCTCACCAGGAAAGTAAAAGTCTGTGCTCTAGGAATGAAGACAGGGCAAGATTTCTCCACTTGAAAAAGGCTGTTTTAGGCTTTTCCTCTTTTGGAATTGCCTCACGTTCTCTCCTAACAAACCAAATCAGCCCTCTCTTCCCCAGGATTCTCGGGGGACTTACATCTGGTGTATGGAATGATTTAGATCCCCTAATCTGCCGCTGACCTCCTTTCTGCTGAGATAGACAAACGTGAGCCCTGAAAGGTGCAGTAGGCAAAGGAAGCAATCATTTGTCAGTACACCCCTCCAACTTTCATCCTGCTTGCAAACAGACACCTTCATGATACTCTTCATAAAAGTGAAAATTTCAGTGCTCCTGCTGGCTTCACTGGAATGTTCCATCCTGCTCCTTCGTGATGATCAAGCAACACACCATTCATTCAGTCCTGTGATTCACTTGAAAACTCTCACCAGGACTGATTCCTGTAATGTCTTATAAGGTGCATTCATTGTACGTTTGCCATCCTTGGAGTACCCTGGCGAGTACGGTGACTGTGATGTGATTCTTTCAGAGTGCAGAGTGTTTTCCGGCTGACCACAGCTCATGTTTTGTCTCCCACTGGGGCCTAGTCAGACAAGCTGTGTGTATACTTCTTGAGAAGGCTGATTGTTGTGAAAACCTTTGCCACATAAACAGAAACAAGGTATTGGCTCATTTAGATACCATCGCCAGCAACTTTTCTCTTATAACCTCTGAAACACAATTGCATCAGCTCCAACATGTGACTGGGAAGAAGTAGCAGCTCAAAATCCATACAGTTAAGAATGAGGAGTACTTTCCAGGTTGGCAGGTGGCAAAGTGCCAAAATGCCTCAGGCACATCTGTCTTTGTCCCCAGTTCCTAAAGGATTCACAAGCTGAGTTTGGATCCTGCCTGGTAAAGGTGGTTTGTCCTGGAAGAAGCTGGAGTGATCCGTTTGGAGCACTCTCAGAGGCTTTTGTATTTCTGGAGCTAACCCAATGAGTAAGTATTGCTTTAGGACAGACCTAAATTAGTTAAAAGTCATTCATTTATTAATATTTATGAGTAGATATTATCCGAGGGCCGGGGACGCAAAGATAGATAAGACCCAATTACTGTCCCTAACAGCTCATGCAACAGGGTGAGGATCTAAGAGAGGGTGGGAAGACAGAAAGAAACACACAGATGTTAATAATACAAGAACCCCTTCCCCTACCTTTCCTTTTTTTAAAATGTGAAATATGCTCCGTCCTGCTATGGAAAGTAAAGGTTTAATTGATGCTTTCATTTAATCAGCAAACATTTGTTGAATGCCTGCTTTGTGCCAGGCCTAGGAAAATGTTGGGAAGACCAGAGAAGCACCCTCCCTATTCTGTCTTCACCCTTCTCCAACTGTCCTCTCAATGCCTCCCCTGGTGATGGATGCCAAAATCATGAGATGAGGCAGCAGCAACTTCTAATCCTTTCTGGGTCCAAAGAAGGACATCCCCTCCAAAAGGAACTTCAAACGTCACAGATCTATGACGTAAGCATCACCTTCAACCATGCCAATCATTTGTATCCCCTGCCTTTCTTGAAATGCACACACAGGTTTGCTCATGGCAGTGAGGCAGCATCGGAAAAAGGGAGAAACAGGACAACCGGAGCTCGGTAACTTTGCCAGTGACCACTTGCTTGCATCTCTGTTGGGTTGTCCTCTTTAGTGTACGCAAGCCAAGGTTCAAAAATGAATGGAAGCTACTGAGGGTGGTGATAGGCATGGCCCAGGTGGCGTCAGGGGCTTATCTCCTTCCTTATCTGATACTCAGGGATGGTATCTGTACAAATGGTCCCTTAATACTTTATACCAAGCAGGTTTCTCTCTGCTGATGCTCTACTGAATCATGTAGAAAAAATGATAAACTGTTTGCATAAACGTAGATATTTCTTCTAGGTACTAAGGAGCTGTTTGAAATCATTTTATGGAACAGGAGGCTTGAAGTAGTTAAAAAAAAAAAGAGGTAGATCTTATCTGTAATATGAAATATTTCCAAAATATGTAAGTGGGTTAGACAAGTAAGTCTGCAAAATAACATATGGTAGGATGGATATCACTTATGTTAAAAAAAAAGAGGATGATAATGACAACGAAAATGATAATGGCTATATTTTATAGTGCTTGCTATGTTCCAATGTTCTCAGTGCTTTACTAGATGAACTCATTTGATCCTCAAAATGACCCCATGAATTAGTTTTTATTTTTATTTCCCTAATAGAGATTTGGAAATTGGGGCAGGGAGAAGTTGAGTGTCTTGCCTCAAGTCACATAGCTAGGATTTAAACTGAGGCAGTTAGTGTACAGATTCTGGAACTTAAGCTTTGCAATATTTCTACAGGTACAGCCATATAAATATAAATGCTTAGGAAAAAGGTCAGAAAGATACACACTAAATGGCAACTCATTGGAGAGGAACCAAGAATTGGAGATGGGGCAGGGTCATTTAAAATATTCTCTTAGCTGAAATGTTTGAAGGTTGTTTTTGTTTTTGTTTTGCCCCAAAAGATAATGATTTCATGTTCCTTCTGTTAAATTTATTTCTCAACAATTGTTTAAATATTAAAAAAAAAAATCAATCTTGGGGGCACCTGGGTGGCTCAATGGATTAAGCATCTGCCTTTGTCTCAGGTCATGATTCTGGAGTCCCAGGATAGAGCCCCAAATTGTGCTCCCTGCTCAGCGGGGAGTCTGTTTTTCTCTCTACTCCTCACCCTCCTCGTGCTCTTTCTCTCAAATAAATAAAATCTTTAAAAAAAAATCAATCTTGAAGTCAATGTGATTTTGACTAAAATTATTAGGTTATGCTCTTTTCCTAAATTCTATAGTAATTCTGATATTATTGAAAGCAGAAAAATTGTGTTCATCTTTCCTCTTGGTCTGTCACATTACTTTTAAAAAAAATTATTTATTTGAGAGAGAGAGAGAGAGAGAGCATGAGAGGGGGCAGGGGCAGAGGGAGAGGGAGAAGTAGACTCCTCACTGAGCAGGGAGCCCAATGTGGGGCTCAATCCCAGGACCCCGAGATCATGACCTGAATCAAAGGTAGATGCCCTACCGACTGAACCACCCACATGCCCTTGTTGCATGACTTCTGATGAAATCTTATTTCAGAGATTAGATGAAAGGTTATTTCAGATTTTATGTGGAACAATGGGAGGCATATTAGTAAAAGCACTGCATTTCATAGTTAAAATGGTTTTCAAGTTCAGAAACCGAAGCCCAGGTGACCAGTGGGCTCAAGTATTAGGTATTGAACCAAGTTAAAAAGGGATTTGTCATTTAATTACAAAAATGAAAAATTTTAAAGTTTCATGTGTACTAATAGTTTGGAAATAGTAGGGTATTAGACTTCTCCAGAGAAACAGGCCAATAGGAGGCAGAGATAGAGATATATCTAAGTCTTTGAACATACAAATCCAGATATATCGAAATCTCTGAATATATAGAAATTAAATACCTATATGGAGAGAGATTTCTCTCTCTCTCTCTCTCTCTCTCTCTCAGAGATAAGGCAATGAGAGAATAGTTAATCTTAAAGAATTGTCTCAGCAATTGTGGGGGCTGGCAAGTCTGAAAGGGCTGGTGAGCTGGAAATTCAGGTAAGAGCTGATGTTGCAGTCTTGAGTCCAACATCTACAGGGCAGGTCAGCAGGCTGAAAACCCTGGCAGGGTTTCCCATTGCAGTGTGAGGGCAGAGTTCTTTTCTTGGAGATGTCAGTCTTTGCTGTTAGGTCTTCCCCTGATTGGATGAGAGCCACCCACACTAGGAGGGTAATCTGTTTTTACTTACAGTCAATTGATTATAAGTGTTAATCACATAAATACCTTCACAGCAACATCTAGACTAGTGTTTGACCGGACAACCAGGCACTGGAGACGAGCCAAGTTGACACATAGTTAATCATTATGAGTAAATTCCAATTTGAACTGATTTCTGACTGCTTGAGAATATACATGTTAGAGATAATGTGAGTCTAGTGATTGTTTTCATTTAGGACGACTGAAGTTTAAATTTAAGAGACTCAACAATTTGAGGAAAAAAATTTTTTTAAAGATTTTATTTATTTATTCATGAGAGACACACAGAGAGAGGCAGAGACAAAGGCAGAGCGAGAAGCAGGCAGCCCCATGCAGGACTTAATCTTGGGTCACTACCTGAGCCAAAGGCAGACACGCTCAACCACTGAGCTGCCCAGATGCCCCGGGGAAAATCTTTGAATAGTACATTTGCAATATATTTAAGCCATTCTAATCACTAGTTTTGCTTAACACAAGTTGTGAGAGGATTCTGAATTATTTCACGGCAGTTGAGATAAGGTTAACTAAAAAAATGCACACAAAGCTGTGAAGCTAAATGACAGATACACTGGTAAACTTGTAATCTAGCGTTTTCAGTTTTGCTCCCAGGTAAAGATAGTTAACTTACGCATGGTGTGCTCACTGTTCTTCAGTGAAGGTGGTCAGTCATGAGGTGTTTCTGGTTTAGTATAATCAGTCAATCCTGTCTCTGACATCTCATCTACAGATTAATAAAGTTATGCAAATGATTTCAGGATAACCTCTACCTCACAAGTTTAAATTCTAAATAAATTATGAATTGGGCATGTGAGAATATTAATAAAGGTGGATCTAGGGCTCCTGGCATTCCTGCTGAACTTTAATATTGCATTGATGCTCTTTTACTAATGTAATACTTTGTTACTAATAAATGGTGGGAAAGCTAGTAAACATTTTTCAGATTTAGGACTATAGATTTAATTAACAAAAGGTTATTCAGATTTTCACTTTAAATAAAAAAAATTATATACCACCTAAAAAAGATACTTCAAATGTCTTTCCACCACCGCAAAACAGTGGAAGAAGGGAATAATGTGGAGTACGTGTCACGGAGTGGGTGGTGGCCTTTATCTTATTTCTCACCTTTGAGGTAGGTGTTATTGGTTCCTTTTACAAATAAGGAAGATTAGGCTCAGAGAAGTTCAGAAATTTGCTCAAGGTCACCAGACCTCCTTTGAGGCCTAAACTCATTTCACCATAGGCACAGCTGAAACCGAAGGAAGCAAAATGCTTGCTCCTGCATTTCTTACATAAGAAAGGTGATTTATTCCTATCTTATCTTGCTTTTGTCTCATTTTTCACTGTTAGCATAGGTTTTAGGGGCAAAGGTCTTCCTCTACAAATAAGGCATTTTTACCTAGGCAAGTGCAAGTAGGTTGGACTGTTTTAATTTTATTTTTATCACATTGCAGTTTGTTTTTGTTTTGTGGAAGGAGCAAAGAACTCCTTGGGTGGGATTTCAAAAGCACTGATGTTTTGTTATAAGCAGGGGAGGGGGGTATGGAAGTCTTTTTTTTTTTTTTTTCCCTTTGGTCACCCCTTCCATACAGCCTGTACTCTGTAGCTGCTGCCCAACAACTTTGATTAGATAGGCATTCAGGTAGGGTTGCACTGTGGTGCTCGAGCCTTCATCCACTTATGCCATGAAGATAAATCTGTAATTTGCAGACATAAAGTATTGCTAGATTTTTAAGACTGCATAGTTCTGCCTTTGAATTGTATTCATAAGCTGAAATGGGAAATGGTACTAGAGAGCACCTAGTCCAGTTGTTTTCCCAACATTTTTTCTGTAGCACAAGGCTTCAAATTCTTATTTGCAAGCCCAAAAAGCAAAGCCAAGAAGAGGCGCTGCCTCATGCAATTCCTAGGCTCTCTTCTGAGTCTTTAAAAAGGTTTCTTTGGAACCTCTGTTTTAAAACTATTGGTATTAGTCTACCCTCTCATTTTACAAATTTTTCTGACAAAAAACATTTTGAACCAACACTTTGTGTCTGGCACTGTACTCAGTTTGGGAAAAATTGGGCCTAAGATAGGATTATGCTCTGATCCCTAGCTTATCTGGGGAGATGGCTAATTAAAACACAATAGTACATCATTGATACATATGTAGCTGTGATATTACGGAGGTATGGAATGGGGGGGCTCCCTAATTCTTTGTAGGGGCATTGAGTTGAGTCTAAGCCTGAGTCTCTAAGGCTGAACACATTATCTAGGAGGGCAGTTAATTTGGGAAGGTGTGGAGGACAATCTAATTCAGACTGAAGAATGGGGTGAGTAAGTAGTGAGGGGCATATTCTGGAAGATACAAGTTGGTTTAGGTAACAGGTAGTGCTGTGGGAATCGAAGAGGGCATAAACCCGATTCTTTAGAAAACAGGAAACCTTAAGGAAATGAGGTGAAATTTACATTTCGATTGCCAAACAGGGACTATGAACCTGATGAGAACAAGGTAGGTTGGAAGTCAGGAAACTGTAGCAGTGATTCTCTGACAAAGAACATTTAAGAGTAGGAGCAAGTTTAGGGGGAAAATCATGCATTCATTTTGAGGTTCCAGGTAGAGATGTCCAGCATGACTGGATGGATACCTGTCTGAAGCCTTGAAGAACACACTATGATCCTATATATAGAAAGGGACTGGAGAGATGAAGGAAAAGGTAAAGTTTGCCTAACTCTTGATTTTTGGTTATTCCCTTAATCCTTTTCTATACACTGCACATATGTTATGTTTATAATCAGGGAAAAGCATAGTTTAGCTTTTAAATTGATTTAGCTTCCAAATTTTGTTTCTCTATTTTCTTTAACCAGATTGGCACCATACCATATATGGAGGAATATCCTGCATTTTCACTAAAAATTCTATTTGGAAATCATACTATGTAGCCATCAAAATCATGCTTTTAAAATAAATATGCAAGTATTTACCAGTCTTCTTGCACCAAATTTCGTGATTTGGTTTATTTAGTTGTGTCCTATGCAGATAAGAGTCATAGAAAAATCTCAAGAATAAACCAGAGTGTTTACGGCATGTCAAGTGCTCTCTTGAATGTAGTACTCACAGGCAAATGTTCTCAGTTACTAGTGATGGTAGCACAAATGTGAAGCTGAAATCTAGCCCGGGGTCTCCTCAAAGTTTGACTCACAGGACTGTGGTAAGAAGACACAGCCTTTTATGACATGGCTCGAGAATGATGATTCTTGCCTAAAAACAGTAAAGAAAAGTTGGGTGGTCTTTATTTGAACCTTCTTGTCACAACAAATAGATCGTAATCTGTTATTAAAATCTACCAAACTGAGAGCTGACACATACGCAAAAGCTAACTTTGAAAATTTGCTACTTAAAAAAAAAATTTTGAGAGAGCCAGGGAGCAAGCGCAGGTGCATGTGAGTGAGGGTTGAGGGGGGTGGAGGGAAGCTGATGCCCCACTGAGTATGGAGCCAGACCGTGGTCTTGATCCCATAACCCCAAGATCATGAACTGAGCTAAATCAGATTGGATGCTTATCTGACTGAGCCACCCAGGTGCCCCAAGCATTTGCTACATTTAATTGATTAGAGGAAAAGAACCATCACTATAATATTCGATGACTCATTTTCAATTATGCTCATCAACTTACCAACTTTATGTATCTATTTATAGATCTATTATTACCAGATTATTCTGATCCATAAAAACTCTAAGGTTATACACGGTGTTAACAAGCCAATGACATACATTTCTAGCAGCTTGCTGCACTTTTCAGTTATTAACAGAAGTAAATGGAATAATAAATGGATAAGGGGTCTGATTCATCAAGTTTTCTAAAGAAGAGTTTTCTCCAGTACTAGTTCAATATATTAAATTTAGCTTTCCAGATTATAGGTAGAAGTAGGTATAGAGTTGGATTCTGCAGATTTCAAAAAACGGCAGGTAGAATTACCGTCAGGAAAATATGAAGAAGCCTTCACATAATGGTCGAAGTTTTAAAAAGTTTATCTGTAGCTGAATGGATTCATTTCCTAATGGAGAGAAACGTAGTAGTACACACAGTATAGATTTGAGAAACATGCCAACTTTGAGATGCTATCAAAAGACAAAAATCTGAATTAAAAAATTATTTTCAAAAAATCACATTAGATTTTTTATGTGGAATCCCCTGATACTTTAACTCCAAGGAAGTTCTGGGAATGATATGAAACTAAATATAGGAAACCAGACCCAAATTAACCAAAAGTAAGTTCCATTTCAAGTGGATGACAAGAATGGACAATGTAACTTGAAAAGATTAGTGTGGTTTCTCAAATGTGCCTTACCACAAGAATTACCACAGCACTTCTTAAAAATAGAGTCTGAGAACCATCTCTTTCAATTCTGGCTCTGTGTGTGGTAGGTCTGGACTGGGGACCAGGATTTGTATTTTAAGCACTTCAAGTGGTTCTGATAATCAGGAGGTCAGGGAAATGGAGGCTAAGGGGAAACCAGCAAAAATACCACCACAGCTCCCATCCCCTTACTCCAAGACTACCCAGCAAACTACCTGAAAATGAGAAACACTCAACTAAAATTGAGGAATTGTCTGTAGAATACGGTTTATTTCAAGTCCAAAACACAAAATTACTCAGTTTTCTTAACAGACTGCATAATTTTTACTGCATGGATATTTAGGATTTCTCTATTCACAAGTGTAGATTTCTGAACTTTAGGGTCAAATGATTCATATATATATATATTTATATGTTTACTACAGAGAACATGTACTTTAACAAATTTGTTTAGAAAATATTTTACATAAAAACACACAAAGCATTTACCAACACTCTTCAGTCTTTACAACCAGTCTTTAGCAAAGATTTGGCTGAAGTTCATCCTTTTCTACAAAACATTCTAAGACCGAATATAATAGAATGTAGTATTTTACACACTTTAGCTTATTATTGCAGTTTAAATTTCCCCTTTTTTTGATGGCTTCTGCATATACTATACTCATACAGCAGAATAAGTCTTTTCTTCAACTGTGACTTGGTTAAATAAAATTACCTTTTTTGGTGTAACTTGTCCCCTACCAAGTAGTCCTGATGAAATCAGTAACTTGACATATATCGAGCTTTTAAGTAAGGGCGTTTTCAAACGAACAATAGAAGGATTCAGTACCTATCAGTAGGATATCCTTTATTATTCTGTGTTCAATAACTACCAGCCGGTGCTATTACTTCTAGTATAATCAGTTGGCATCAAAATATAAAGTAAAAATATGTACATTTTTATATATCAATTCTTACCTGAATAATCTCAGATCTCTTGAGAATGTTCCACAAAGTGGAATTTCTTCCTAAAGTTACAGTGAATGTGGTACAATGTGTACAATTTGTTTAACCAGTGCCTGCTTTTCATTTCCAAGATTTTTCCTTATCTTGAATCAAATGCACAATCCTGACTACCATATCATAATGCACTGGCTTACAGTTTTTATATAAAGTCCAACTCAAGCTTGTTTTGGTTTATTGTACATGCTTTATTAAAACGGTACTGGTATTTACAGTATCTGCAGAGTCCTTTCCAAGGCTCTCTCACACACATTCAGACACACCCATACAACATCCATACTACGGCCCCATGCACCCACACCAATGAGATGTGAGGGTCAGACTCCTAAATTAGGCAGCTGTTGGGGGACAGAGTTGATTTGTTTTTCCTTTTTTTTTTTTTTTTTAAAGAGAAAAAGCATGAGGGAATGCATTTGGCCATTACAATGCTAATTAAGTTTGTGTATATTAACATATGTGGCAGTAACACTGAATATTCCTTTTACATTCTATATACACAGAATGACATCAAGGTTTTGCGGTCAACAGAATATCCCAACTTCACTCTCAATGCTGCTTGTAGTGACTTCTGAATTCACATAGGGGCTTTCCCTAAAATAATTCAAGTCTATGTAAGTGAAATAAGGCACAATTAATATTGATTTGATCTAGGGGAAGGGAAGGGATAAAAACTAGTTTCAAATGATCTTACTGTTGGCGAATTAGCTTTGACTTAGACCCACTTGAAATCCCTTCTTCTAATTTCCTAGAAAGGTTTCTTAGAAATAAAAGTTTTTAATTTTCCCTGACAAAACCCAAAAAGAAAAGTTTGGGAATTCACATTTTAATATTTCAGTAACCTAAACCACTCAAATTAATGTGCACCACCAACCTCTCCTGCCCAGGTCTCCTCCCTCAAAGCTAAACCAAAACAAAAAAAGCAGACGAATCCCTTGTTTTTTAGGAGATTTGTACACTTAAGTAGCAAATACATATCTGGTTGTCTTTGATTTAAAAAAATAGGAGGAAGTGAGGGAGGGAAAGAGGAAAGGAAGGAGGTAGGGTGGTAGAATGGGAAGGAGGAATGAAGGAAGGAAGGAAAAAGTAACCTTGTGACTTTCTTGCTCTTTAAAAAAGTCCCTGTTTCCTCCTTTTCAGGATGATGAAGCCCCACCAGACATTACAAACAACTGCAACAAATGAGTTTGGCAGCGTAAATAATGTCTAGGATTCAAATCTTCATAGTGAGACTCATTTAGCTTGTATACAATCTGTTGAATGTTTTTTGCAGCAGGTGAACCAAATCCAAAGACGCTGGACATTCTGTGAAAGGGAGTAATAAGAATTGCAGTTCTGAAGGCCCCTGACTTTGGTTGTTTACAAAGTTCAATCCTGTTTATTGTGATCCTTGGTATCTTCTTCATCTGTATATTCTGATGGTTCTTCCCCTGGTTTTAGGAGTCTGCCTACATAATCATATTTTTCTGAAAAATACATCAAAAGAAAATCAGTAGTGATCAAATTTGTTTCACTATTCCATTACACAGCAGGGAAGGTGTTTGCCTCTTTAAGAATTATATAGAATAGGCTAGGTTGTTCCTATTGCACACCTTGGCTGGTCTTTGTATTCATGCAAGGCTTGAACAAAAGAAAACAGGATTAAGGAATTTACCAAGCTTGGGGACTGTGTTTTGCACGAGAGTGTTCCATACTACCAGTTCTTAATCAAGGACATTTCATCAGAATCACTTAAGAGAGCATGCTAAGTAGATCTAACCAGAAAATATTTTGGGGGAGAAAATGTGATTTATGCTAGTACTCCCAGGAAAATAAATCAAATGGAAAGCAAAGTCATTTGTTACTTATTATGCTCTGTTCTTTGAGATCTCAGTGTGTGGTCCCAGGCATACCACTATTCTTTCTCCCTCCAAACTCTCCTCTTACATCTGTTAATATTGCTTATGTTACCAGGTATTTAATTTAGAACACTGCAGTGTCCAAGGTGATACATATTTGGTTATTTCTTTTAGTTATTTTGAAGTTAGTTATTTCTTGGTCAGGATTTGAACTTAGATTAAGTGAATTCACTGACAAATCAGGAGAAGATAGGAGGACTGCTTCCTACCCTAAAATCAGTTCAAGTCCCAAGAAGCCAAAAGAACTGTTTCCAAGGGATACACAGGTCACATAAATAGCTGTCTAGACTGTCACACAGAAGGTAATAACTGATGTCACGAGGATATACTACAAGGGAAACCTATTTTTTCTTTATGGTTTGAGAGTGAGATCAATAAAATAATTTTGGAATAAATAATAGTATCAATATTAAAAATCACTTCAGTTTTAAATAGAAGCCTAAATTTAAAAATACTATACATTAATTAAAAAGCCTTATAGGACTAAAGGTGTGTCACACTTTTTGTTAGACTTATAGTTTGTAACGCGGCAACTTTTAAAGATGGATTTTTAAATAATATATGTAACAATCATTGTCATTTAGCTATTCTTATCATTAAATAATGATGGTGATGAACAGATATCCTTAGGCTCTTCAGGGGTGTGAAACAGTGTATACTTTCTTTGGCCATAAATTTAGTATTTCCAAAGAACCCAACAAAATGAAGGTACCTTTAAACTGCATTTCCCATTCTCGAACACTCTCCATCTGTACAGCATTCAAGTCTGAGAGATCATCATATTCATCTTTAAGTGCATCTTTATCTAGGCAAAATGTCGCCAGTCCTCTGGAGGCATCCCTACCAGCAAATATTCCATATGGACCGGCTGGGGGTGGGGAAGAAAAATAAATTATTGACATTACCTTAACATTAGTTTAGAATGTCTCAAAGGAAAAAGCCAAATAAAAGAAACCTCATAATGACTCATAATTGGCACACAGCCTTAATTTCAAAACATGACAGATACAAGACGGGATAATGAGAAGAAACTTCTTGGAAATCTGCCTATAGAACAAAGTAAAGTTTTTCAATGAAAATTTAAAATTTAAATTTCAGATACCTCAAAACTTGTATTCAAGGTTGAAGACTATACTGTATTAGGGAGAAGAGGAAACGTCAGCAGCTAGGTTTGGAAGCTGGTTTGAGGGGAGATAATGCTTCACTGATTGCTGTTCATTAATTGTGGTGTCTACAAATAATCAACAGAACATCCACTAGATAAGCACCTGTTAAAGACTCAGGTCAACTGTGGATCTAAAATATTTTTCTTCCTCTTATTCAAAGCAGGTTGTGAGAGAGCATAGACTGTATCATCTTTGTACCCCCATTGACTAGTTCAATGAATAGCACATGTAGATGTTCAACAGGTCGTTGTCGAATGATTGGTTTTATCATTCGATAAATGATAAATCATATAACCCATTTTCAAAATAAGTATCATGTGACTACCAGAATATACTCACAATTACCTATATAAACTACAAAAAGTCATCAAACAATGGTTTGCATTTGTCACAGCTCTTGGGAAACAGGAGATATGACTATAAGGAACAGTTCTTTTTTTTTAAGTTTCTATTGTTTTTGGGGGGTGGGGGAGGGGCAGGAAGAGGGAGAGAGAATCTTAAGCAGGTTCCACACCCACTGCAGAGCCCGTGTGGGGCTTGATCTCCCAACCCTGAGATCATGACTTGAACTGAAATCAAGAATTGGATGCTTAACCAACAGAGCCACCCAGGCGCCCCAACAGTTCCTCTGTCACAAAATGATTAGCATTTGTCCAAGGAATTAGGAACCACCCTCTCTAGGGAAGAATGGCATGATTTACATGCTGACAGAAGTGAGCCATTCCCAAAGTTTGTCCTTGAGAGAGAGCAGCAATTGTTAGTACTTGCTCATGTTAGTACTCAATGCCTCGCACATGTCTGACATAAAAGAGAAACACAGTATATTTCTTCCAAAATATTAGCTGTAATTCCAAATGAGTAACTCTCGATTTTGATCATTTAAACAGATTCACTTATGGTAAGCAAAATCTCCACCCAAATATATGATAAAAAAGACACTTCAGTTCTTTAAAACACATACTAAGTAAAACTGAAACAACTTAATTTTCCACACCAAAAAAATTAAATTACAGTACATTAATTTAATGGAATAAGTACATAATTATCAACAAGAATGAAGTGTCTCTATATGTACACAGACCAAAGTCCATAATAGAGTAACTGAAAAGAGCAATTCAGAAGAGTATGTATATATAAATTATGATTTGCTCTGAATTAGAGAAACACACATATAGGGCACCTGGGTGGCTCAGTGGCTGAGTGTCTGCCTTTGGCTCAAGTCATGATCCCGGGGTTCTGAGATTGAATCCCACATTGGGCTCCCCACAGGGAGCCTGCTTATCCCTCTGCCTATTTCTCTGCTTCACTCTCTGTGTCTCTCATGCATAAATAAATAAAATCTTTAAAAAAATAAAACGTTGGTTTAAAAATTAAGTGGTGACCTGGCTGGCTCAGTCGGAAGAGCATCTGACTCTTGATCTCAGGGTCATGAATTCTAGCCACATGTTGGGTGTAGAGATTACTTAAATAAATACTTAAAAAAAAAATGTCCAAAATACCTAATTTTACAAATTAAAAATTTTTTTCCTGAGGCTATAGTTTTCCATGCATGACAAAGGTAATTTAGAGAAAATGATTTTAAAACTAGAATTCCTGGGATCCCTGGGTGGCTCAGCGGTTTAGCACCTGCCTTTGGCCCGGGGCTTGATCCTGGAGACCCAGAATCGAGTCCCACGTCGGGCTCCCTGAATGGAGCCTGCCTCTCTCCCTGTCTCTGTCTCTCATGAATAAATAAATAAAATCTCAACTTAAAAAAAAAAAAAAAAACTAGAATTCCTAACTTAACTATTATGAGCAACACAGTGGTCAGTAAGGGAGCTTACTGTCCAGTTAAAGTAAAATATAGGGCAGCCTGGGTGGCTCAGCGGTTTAGCACCTGCCTTCAGTCCAGGGCCTGATCCTGGAGTCCCGGGATCAAGTCCCATGTCGGGCTCCCTGCATGGAGCTTGCTTCTCCATCTGCCTATGTCTCTGCCTCTCTCTGTGTCTCTCATGAATAAATAAATAAAATCTTTAAAAAACAAAAATAAAATACTTTCTAAAGAGAAGTAAACAAGAAGAAAAAACCAGAAATTTCTTAATTTTTAAATGAGCAGAATAATGATTATACATATATTCATATTTGAAAGCCTTTAGGAAACTGAAGGTTATGTGTCAGAAAAGTATCTGTACATTTCAGAGAATTAAAAATTCTACTTAGGGACGCCTGGGTGGCTCATCGGTTGAGTGCCTGCCTTTGGCCCAGGGCATGATCCTGGAGTCCCGGGATTGGGTCCCACATCAGGCTTCCTGCATGGAGCCTGCTTCTCCCTCTGCCTGTGTCTCTGCCTCTCTCTCTGTGTCTCATGAATAAATAAATAAAATCTTTTAAAAAATAAATAAAAAAATAAAAATTCTACTTAAATAGACAATAATCTGAACATTTGTGAACATTAATCTGAATTACAGAAAGCATTACACCATAAAGTTCACTGAGTATAAGAAACTCATTCTTTGGAAAGTTTATGGCATGGAACCAGAAGTGGCATTTGTGATAAATCTTAAAAGTAGCATTATTAGGTATTGATACCTTAACATGACAATAAAGGTAATTCCTCCCAGTAAAGTACTTTCTTATTCTGCTTTTTCTATTCCTAAGTATTTTCCATATTGCTACTTAATATCAGGTGACATTCACAATTACCATCTAATAGTCATATATTTTCTTAATGAATATACCTAAAATTTAATCATTTTCCTATTAGTATACACTTAAGCTACCATTTTAAACTTTTAAAGTGGGGATTCCTGGGTGGCTCAGCAGTTTAGCGCCTCCCTTCGGCCCAGGGCGTGATCCTGAGGTCCTGGGATGGAGTCCCACATCCGGCTCCCTGCATGGAGCCTGCTTCTCCCTCTGCCTGTGTCTCTGCCTCTATCTCTGTGTGTGTCTCTTGTGAATAAATAAATAAAATCTTAAATAAATAAAAAAAATAATAAACTTTTAAATTTGTCTTCTATGTAAGAAAATAGGACACTATTTACAACTGGCCAAAATTTATGACCTTCAATCTATTGTTCATTATCTCAATTGACATTGAAAACAGGGTATTAAGCATTTAAGAGAAATTCAATATTGTTCCTTAAATTGGAATTAAGTATTTTAGAGAAATATTAACTTTGAAAATCAAGCAAGAGCAAACAGTTCCTAGCGAAAAAAGTAGTTGTGTGTGTGTTTGTTTATTTATTTATATGACTCCAAATGCTTTGTGCCAATAGCTGTTTTTCCTGAGATGGAGGCTACAGATAGATAGACAGACAGATAAGAGAGACAGATAAAACAATGTAAGTTTTTTGAGAAACCAGGAAAGCAAAGTAATGCTGACAAACGTAAAACAGCGATGAGTCATACATACAAAAGAAAAAATAAAACTGATCAGGGCTACAAAAACCTACAAATGTAAAATGATAGTTTTCCACCTTTTAAAGAATTTTCTAGCAATGTGATTCTCTTCTCTAATAGTCTTGCAAAGTGGAAGGAACAAGTTTTGCCCCCTCACCTGGCAGAACAGGACTAGAGACATTCAGTGACTTGCCTAAAATTTTATCAACAGATTTGGGAAGTACTATGTCCACTTTTCTATTCCAAACACAATACAGTTAAGAAAACACACAGAGGACCCATAAACCCAAAGAAGGAAGGATGACTGGACCCATAAATCCAAAGAAGGAAGGATGACTCTGAAAACTGGAGCATTTCATTAATTACAAAATTTCAGGGAATTAAGTATTTTAGAAGAGCTGTTAAATCAAAATGAAGTGAATTAACAAAAAAGCTGTATATACCAACAGCTTTTCAAATCAGTTTGTTACAATATTTAACCTCCCTGGCCTGCAAAAGTCAATCTGCTTCAGAGTATAAACCATAAAACACATCTAAATGGTAAAAAGGAGAGAAGAAAAGATGATCATTATAAAAACAGCAATCAGAAAATCCTCCATCTTTGAGTATATTAATTATGTACCAATGCATTCTCTAATAAAATTCTCTGCCAACTTTTTAAGAGACCTCAACACTGAATGAATGTAAAGACAAAACTTCATAAAACATGTTCTATTTTTGATTTTAGATGGCTGATTTAGTAACAGTGAACCTGAGTCAGTTAATAATCCAACCCTATTTCTAGGCAAAATGTTTTATTAACTCTTAAATAGAAAATAATGACTCAGTGATTAACATAATACTTCCCCACTCTCTAAACTATATTAAGCTGTATTCCCCACATTTAGGATTTCCGTCAGGAAGCATTTAACTTCTGAAAAGGTCTTTTGGAACAGTTTTCTTTACTTTTTCCTGTAAGACCATAAAAAATATTAAGAACTAAAACAAAACAAAACAAAATATTAAGAACTAGAATTTGAACTGAATGGAAGTGCTCAGAGAAAGGAGAATCTGAGGTATAATTAAACTACATTTCTCTGTATTCATCATACAACCAGAAGTGTCATCTGAGAAGGCAATAATAACTCCCCATTCTACTGCTCCCTTACACAACAAACATAAATGTTACAGATTCCAATATTTTGATAACCATACTTGGCTATCCATAATACTAAAGTAACAGAGAACTATCCAAAGAGAGCAAATTTTAAATGGTATTAAAAAAAAAAAAGGCTAGTTTATATAAACTGTTATTTTGACTATTAAGGCTTATGACTAAGGGAATAATATTCTGTTGCTTTATCAAAGACTGTAATATAATGCTGACATAAAAGTGGACTTAAAATTTCCAGAAAATTCTTGCTACAAAAAATGAACAGCAATTATTCAACCAAAGCAGTTTCTCTTGAAAACACTTATATAACAAATGTTCTAAGACATCATTTTAAAAATAAATCTTCTTTTTCAAAAAATATTTTATTTATTTATTTGAGAGAGAGAATGAGCAGGCAGGGTGGGGGTGAGAGCAGAGGAAGAGGGAGAAGCAGACTCTGTGCTGAGCAGGGAGCCCAAGGCAGCCTCCATCCCAGGGCCCTGGGATCATGACCTGAAGGCAGATTCCTAACAGACTGAGCCACGCAGGTGCCCCAAAATAAATCTTTCAAACATAATATTAAATAAATCAAAATGACATTATATTAGAATTCACATTTTATTAATACTCTTTAAGAGTTAACAACAACCCATGGCACAGATTTTTATAGTTCAAAACTCAATAAATCTACCAGTTAGTGAATCCTAGAACTGCTTACTTTAATATAATCAGGTAGAATGGGGTAACATATTTTTGAAAAGGCAAAAACATATGGCACTGTAAGAAAATGTTTTGAGGAATAATTTAATGAACAGAAAATTCCAAGAGGAAATAAAATTCTTTTTTTTTTTTTTGGAAATAAAATTCTAAAATACGTAACATAATTTTGTGATTATTGGGATGACTATATAGCCACATTAGTATTTATGAAGGGGAGAAAATTCTAGAATGAATATTTCAGTTATTTCTATAGTATAAAAACCATAGCTCTCAGGGACAAGCTATAATTCATTAAAGTTTATAAACAGCCTAGTTTTCTAGCCTGTTTGACAATATTGTCTTCTGTGATTATTAAAACAATTTTTTAAAAAACCCTAAATATACTTGGTATTGAGTAATTATTTCAAATAAGATCAAATTGTGTCTTGGAACAAATGAAGCAATAACGCAAAAAGTGATTAAAGAAGATCCAAATAATATATATTTTTTAATATTTAGATTAGGAAGTTCTAAGACTTTTAGGGAGAAAGTAGTGTGGCGAAAATGAAAGAATACTCATCAAGAAGCCAAGATATCTGGGTTCTAGAAGCTTTAACCAACATTTAATATTGGGCAAATCTTAGAGGCACTGGTATAAAAAGGGGAAAGTATTTATCTAGTTTGGTCTCCAACTTTAGGCAGGTAAAATACTTTCCCCAACTCAATCTTGTTTTTAAAATTCAAACTAGAAGGCTGTCAGTGATACTATGGGTTCAGTTCAGTGGCCCTCGCCCCAGTGCTTATGGCTATGGTGAGGACGAGGAAAACTGAAAAATCAACATCCCAGGCCTGTGCCAGATGTGGGAGTGGGGACTGAGTTTACACAGCTTCCACAGAATGAGAATTCTAAGGTGAAGAATAGTATGTACTTACATATCTATTGGAATTTAGAGAAGAGCAAGGGTAATATTGTAGGAGTTGGGGGAAAAAAGAATTATTCTATAAATAGTGTTGGGGTAACTAAGTAACTTTCTGTAAAAATACTTATTTCATAACTTAAATTCCAATGGAACTAAAAAAACCAAACCATAAAACTATGTTGAAAAAAACTACATATTTAAAAAAATAATCTTTGTAGTGCAAAAGCCTTTAAGTAACTTATGATAGAAAACTCAGTGGCCATGAAAAGAAGATAAATTTGAATACATAAAACCAAAAATTTCTGTGTGGTTTACAAAAATACCGTAAATAAAGTAAAAAGACAAATAAATCAGGAAAAATGTTTGCAACTAAGGTTGACTCACTTTTTAAATAAAACCCAAAATCTCTAAGACCACTACCATGATTGATAAACTGGCAAAGAACATATGAACAGATAATCTGTAGGAAAGGAAACATAAATGACTCAAAATCCTGAAGGTGTCCAACCTCACCAAAAAAGGAAATGTAAATTAAAATGATATTGAGATACCATTTTAACTTCTCAGATTGACAAAGACCAAGAAGTTTAGTATCACATTTTTGGCAAAGGGGTGAGAAATGCTCATTTTCATGAAGTGCAAATTGGTCCAATTTCTCTGGAGGGCAATTCAGAAATAAGTATGCAAATTAAAAACATCCCATACTCTAAGACTCAGTATGTTTAGGAATCTTCCTTGTAAGTTCATTCACATGTATAAAAGAACATGTACATGAATATTTATAGCAGCACTGTGTATTAATAAGAGATTGGAAACAGTTTAAATGTTTGTTAATAGTGGACTGTTGAATTATGATATATTCATATAATAGCACATACATATATTCAAAAGACTAAGATGGCTCTTTTTATGCTGAGATGAAAGGCTCTCCAAATATTAAAAGTCTGTACAACATACAACAATATGTGTGTGTGTGTGTGTGTGTGTGTGTGTGGAGGGATACATATCTATAGGCTTGTACTTGCAGATAATAGTTCTGGGGAAAAAAAAAAAAAACCCAGATTGGTGCCTCACCTCTAGGAAGGGGAACATGATAACTGGGTTATTTTTCACAATATGTGCTTTAAAATGTTCTGTTTTGAATATATATTATCTAATAAAAAATAAAGTTTGTTTTTGTTTTTTTTTAAACTTCCATGAGGCCCTATTTAGAAATACATCTAAGACACTATACAGGAAGACTTCTACAACCTAGGGCTTAAGAAACAGCACAGAAAAAAAATCCCCAAGAAACAGACCATAACTGCTGAAGTTTTTGCAGCAAAAATTATAAACTACATGAAGAAACAAACCCCATGAAGGAGTAAGCACATATAAGTTATGAAAACTGGCATCCACAGAATAATACAAGCAGATTAAAGAACTATAGTATGTTTGCTTAAAATTTTTAAGTAAGTAAGAGATGGAACATAAGGAAAGGTTAAGAGACACAAAGGACAGAATGAAAAGCTAATGTGTATCTATTAAAAGGAAATGGGGGAGGCAATTATTGAAGAGGTAATGGGTTCAAATTTTCTAAAATAAATGGATGACACACATCTTTAAGTTTTAGTAGAATCTGGCACATGTTAAAAAAAATTAAATCGCCACCTAGGTAAATTCTAGTAAAAGAGTAGAATTCCAAGACAAAGGGAAAAATAGAGTAATCAAAGGAATGAAAATAAACCAAAAGCAGATCTGAAGAGAGGTAGAAGACAGTGGCATAGTACTATTGAAGATGTGAGGTAAAACAATCAGCCTACAATTTTATATCTGAAACCTATAGTATTATTCCTGAATAAGGGCATATGGAGACCGAATTTATTTTCTGCCAATGAAAAAACTACAGGATGTACCTCACTAAAATGAAACCTGAACCCTGAACAAAGGAATGAGATCCAAGAAATGACAGTGAATAAAGAAAATGGTAACTATGTTGGTAAATTTAAATGAGGGCTGGCAATTAAAAAAAAAAAAAGGTAATACTTGAATCAATTTGGGGGAGGAGTTTGAAAAAAATGCAGAACTACAAGTCTGATAGTAATACTGGAGAAAATAAGGTGAGGGAAGGAATACAGTGAAGCTTTCTAACCCATGGCCACAACATATGGCTGTATACTACACCACCCCGAAGGACACCATTCACATTTGTATACATGGTAGTTTTGTATTTTAATAAGAAATATTCCCTCAAATGATAGTAAAGTGTCTTAAACAGAGTTTTTCTAATTCACACAGAAATGTTTGGCTAATATTCCTATATTTTTCAGAAGAAGAGTGTCTATAGCAAAAATTTTAAGGAAATTACCAAAAGAATGGTAATAGAATATATCCAAATAAGTAGAGAGAATAAGTGGAAGAATTAAAAAAAATAATCTGAGAAAGAAAAAAAGGAAAAAGGGGCAAAGAAAAGTATGACAAAGATAAATTACTAAATAAGAAAGTAGAAATAAGTCTAAATACACTAGTAATGACAAAACATATAAACCAATGAAGCTGTTAAAAGACAGTATTGAGGGGCCCTGGGTGGTTTAGTTCATTAAGTGTCTTCCTTCATCTTCCGCTTGGGTCATGATCTCAGGGCCCTAGGATGGAGCCCTATATTGGCCTCCCTGCTCAGTGAGGATCTCCTGCCTTTCCCTGCATTCCCCTCGCACCCCACCCCCCCCCGACCCCATACTATTTCTCATAAGGAAATAAGTAAAATCTTAAAAAAAAAGATAGTGTTGATACTAGATTCGATGAAACAAACTTAAAAAAATATGAATAAAACATACCACAGATCAGTGGAATAAAGGGTAGAAAAAGAATCACTGAGGTAATACTAACCAAATGAAGGCTGAAGTCAAATCTCAAAATCAGTAAAGGTTAAGGATATTTCTTTCTTTTCTGATTAATACAATATGCAGTTCTAGATCTGGATGGCATCAGAACATTCTCACACCGATCTTGGTGGCTGACTTCTTTAGGTTTTTGTTTAAATATCAACACCCTTTTCTTGATAAACTAATATAAATAAAGTACCTTTCTTAGCCATCTAAAGTCCTCTGTTACTCCCTATTACATATCCTATTCATTTCTTTCATAGAATATTTCATTACAAATTATGATTATATACTGAATGCTTATTTATTGTCTGTTTTCCCAAATATACAATAACTCCACATTGGATAGGAACCCATCTGTTTTGAAAACTCAGTTAACTCATTTTTTACAAAATCTTATTTAAGCAACAACGTGATGAAATCCAGGCAATTCCTTCTCAGTATTTAAAAAGGAGATGAAATTCTGTATTACCGATCTTGAGACAAGATGCAGGTTCTAAGCATACAGCAGTTATTTAGTGATGTCTGTTACAGGTACAGAGGAAAGGAGCAGTCTCTGTCACAGACTGTTCAAAGAATTATTAAAAGAATTAGAATAGCTACCTCCAGATGTTACTAAATCTATTTTCTTCCAGGATGAATAACATATTCTGGTCTCATATATGCTTTCAGGTATCCTTTAATACTCAGCACTAGTATTTAACACAAATACAATTCCCCCAAAGATTAAGCACATATGGAATGATGCTGAAGTCAGAGTAGGTATTGTAGAAATAACTAGTATAAATGTGAGCAGAATATCAAAACTTATAGGAAAACTTAGCTGATCCTTTTATTTTCCTGAAAGGTAGGGATATGTATGGCCATTAGTTCAAACAGACCCAGCTGGCTGGCTTTAAAGCTGGGATGAGAGCTCAGTAGTGCCAGTAGGATATCCATGAAGGAAGAGGTCAGGCTGGGCCTAATCTATATGTTGCAACTCTTGCTTTAATTGCAATTTTGCAAACTATATAAATAAAAGTTAACATATTGAAGATAAAATTTTAAAAAGGAGGGAAAACATTTGAAAGGTACATGTGCTCCTTTCTCCATCTTCCTAAATATGAGGCATCTCATGGAGTACCTCTTTTATATATGACTTTCTCTTTTCCGATGGAATTTAAAAGGTAAGTTGGAGAAAATACAGCTTTGATCTGTGTCAAAGAAAATGCTACATGGAATAAGGGGGAAGTAATATATTTAAATTTCAGAAATGCAGGATAAACTATTAGAAAGGTCAAATTTCTTGCCATTCTAAAGAATAAATAAAAACACTATTTTGGTAGAATTTCATTGTAGTAATGTTAAATCAAGTTACTTAAAATTATACTATCTTCCAGTCTTCCTACTCTATTTTGACTCTAGAAGTGTATAAAATTATATTTTGTTGTGATATAATGAGAAGGGATGGCCTGTGAAGACGTCAGACTGTTTGGTTTCTAGCTTTGCCACTAAGTATGTGATTTTGTGCAAAACCTCCCTGAGTTTCAGTTTCCACATCTGTAAAATAGGAACATATCTCCAAGGGCTGTTTGAAAGTTAAATGAGATAATAAGTTGACTAAATGGAGTTTCCTCCTCCTTCTACCTTGACCTCTAGAATCAATGCTGTTCAATAGAACTCTTTGGGAGGATGGAAATACTCTATAAGGTACACTAATATGGTAGCTATGTGGCTACTGAGTAGTGGAAATGGGGCTAGTGTGATGGAGGGACTCAATTTTAAATATATTAATTTTAATTTAACTTAAAATTAAAAAGGCACATGTAGCTTGTCAATTTTAAATATACTTAATTTTAATTTAACTTAAAATTAAAAAGCCACATGTAGCTTGTGGCTACCATACTGGACAGCGCAACATATATCCATGAAAGTGTGTTTGAGGCTTTAAATCCTTATGGGAACCAGGAGAGGGTATAAAAATAACAGTAAGATTCTCTACAAATTTATCCCAGAACATAGTTTACCTGAAGTACAGATAGGCTTTTTGGTTAAATACATCTGGGTTTGAGAGCCAGTCTGTATGACTCAAGCCAATTTACCCAAAATACTTAAACCTCAGACTACGAGGGCAGGAATACTTATTAGCCTCACTGAGGCATTGTGGAGATGACAAATTAATGGATCTGATGTAGTAGGTGCTTAACAAATCTTATTTCCTTTCTCCTCCCATATTCATTGTTTCTTACATGACCACTTTCCTCACATGCTGGCCAAGTGCCTGAACTGTTACTAAATTTAATGCTGACAAATGTAGTTAATGCCAACTGTTTGCCAACATGTGTTTACTCCACTAAATTGTCAATATTTAATTTTTTAAGACCTGAACTTTAGAAATGACTAAAAAAAACAGTATCTTCGACACAGAAAAAAAACCACAAAATAATTATTAACTCTAAAACCAACACTGTGAAATGTAGATATTGGCTAGGCACAGAATAAGGTTTTCTGCTTCTCAGCTCATTCTTTCAAGCTACTGAGATTGTCAGGCTAAGATCATTGCTTCTGAATTATTCTATTACGAAGTGCTCAGTTGACCTGAGGATGAAAATAAAAATGAAAACCCAAACTGAACTTATATCTATTTCATAGCCAGAAATTGGCTTCAAGACTTTTGGAAAAACTGTTACATCTTCTATTAATGTGAAATATCAACATATCCCAAGCCCATAGATAATCTGGCTCCTTTCAATAATATAACATTCCAAACATCTTTACTAGGTTGATCAATAAATACTTAGAAAATAGTAATTACCCTTTGGCTGTTCATCAGGACATGGGAATTAATGGAAGCCAACCTAAAACTGACTTCTCCCTTATTATCTGAGGAGCTTGCTCAATGCTTAAGCCACACAAAGGCTATCCACATCACATCTATGACTCTTAGTTTTTAATTTCTATTGTAGAACATTCGCCACTGGAGGCTGCTAAACTGTGAGTAGGACAGCCTTTCCTAGCTATTTGCAGATAGTGGCAAGGCATAATGCGCAAGGACTAATATGCTTCTTTGCAAGGACTAATATGCTTCTTTGCACTAATACTTTGTTTGTTTCACTGTCAGTGTAGATAGGGGCTGCAAAAGCAAATCTTTTAGTTGGGCAAGCTCAATATTGAAAATCTAAACCTATACACAGTTTCCAATTACTGCATACACATTTTATTATCAATGAGAAAGAAACTTCAGGTACCAAATACTGTTCAAATCCTTGATTTACAAAAATTAGCTATTTAAATGGGTCTGTCCATTTAATTACTGTAGTTTGGCCCTATTCTCTTGTCCCATATACTTTCAAGTAAACAAAAAGTATTAACCCTTTCGGCTGAATTAAGTAAGCAGACCTCTGCTTTTCAATTTTAAACAACCAGAAGCATTATCTAAGACTTGGTTAAACTGAATGTGGATCTATACACAAAAATACAAGCAACTAAAAATTAAATAGTCCAACACATAAAAATCTACAATTTATCTCTATTCCATTTAACAGCAAACCAAAGCACTTCCAAAATATATTCCAGCCACCAAGCACTGAAATCAGAAGTTCGTATTTCTAAGTGCCAGTGAATCTCATGGACTAACAGATTACATCAAGAAGAAACCAACTTCTTGTTGGGACTTGTCAACCCCCTCGAATTTGTATTCTTTAGAATAACAGGTCACTCTAGGTCCCTAATTTTATTATGTATTTTTTATTGTAGTCACTTTTTTTTTAAGTTTAGGGTTAATTACTACATAACCAGGATGTACAATGTTGCTCAATTTTATTGTATACCAACAGGTTCCATGAGCCTGAACTGAAGTTTATTAGCATAATCTGAAATGTATGCTGTAACTACATTGCAAAGGAAGGGTTTCTAACCCAACTACCCTGCACACACGGTTCTCGGAAAGCAAAGTTCTAAAAATCTCTAACTTGCAAAACTGGTGCACTGGGGTATGGATTTATGTAGCTCTTTTAAGTTTTTGCTGCTCAGTGAAAACACAAGTCATTATCAACGTGTATTTGAATACTTGCCTTCCTACTATCAAAAAAAAAAAAAAAAAAAAAAAAAAAAAAGTAAAAAGAAACCAGACAGGCCCGCCTGCTGGGTATTTGAGCTCCACCTCCAAAACTCAGGGAGACTATCCTTGCCAGTCTTTATTAAGATCTACATTCTGGTCTGTCCTCATCCTACATACAATGTTAATCTTGGAAAGCATCTCCATACTAAAACTGGTTTAAAAAAAAAAAAAGTCTGAGGTGTTGCTTATATGCTCAGACTTCACAAGCTAAACGGTGGGGGCTTGGAAGTACGTGTACCTAAACGTGGCCTTATGGGGAATAGTAGAGAGAAAAGGGAGATCAGTGATAAAACAGAGTAAAGAAAGGAAAGCTGTGAATTACCTGGCCTACAAACTTTGGGTCGCTATATTAGGCATCTCCCGTCCCTCCTGCCCCCACCCATCCCAGGAACCAGAAAGCTCAAGAAAGGTAGTGGGCTAGCGTGACGGGCGACAACTGGGAAGATTCTGAAAAAAAAAAAAAAAAAAAAAATCGGCAGAAGAAAAAGCTTCGTGGAGGAACGGGATGGGAGAAAGAGGAGAGCTGAGAGCCGGTGCCTGGGGCGACACTGAAACCTGCACTTGGGGCGGGCGGGGGGACCTGCAGGCGCCCGGAGCTGGGGGTGTGTGTGGGGCGGGCCGTCCCAGGTGCAGGAGCCAGGCGCAGGGGTCCAGACGTCGGGAAGGCTGGGCAAGCTGACCCGGCGCCCAGGGGCCTCCCCGTCTCGCGGGGGGTGGGGGGTCGCACAGGAGCTGCAGGAGGTCCTCCCCCTCCCCTTCCAACTCCTCCTCACCCGGGCCGTAGAACTTGCTGCCTTTGGTCACGTCGAAGACTTTCCCATTGACCGCGAGCAGGATGCGCGGGGTGCGGGAGCCGTCGTACTGTCGCAGCTGCTCCAGGCTGAAGTCCCGCTTCTTCATGCGAGGCAGCGCGGCAGCGGGGCTCTCCTCGCCCGCGCCGGCCCCGGTGCCCAGACCCCGCCGCCCCCAGCGCACCCACAGCCGGTAGGCCCCCAGCAGCACCAGCGCCACCAGCGCCACGTTCAGCAGCATCTCCCCGCCCCCCGTCAGAAGCGCCAACGCTGCTGCCGCCCAGCCGCCCCCTTCTGCTGCCGCTCCCACGCCGCTGGGGCTCTCGCTGCTGCCGTCGCTGCTGCTCTCGCTGCCACTCCCCAGGGTGCCTAGCTTCACGTCCCCATCACCCGCCGCCATCACTGCCCGCCAGCGCCTTCCTCCTCCTCCCCGCCCCCTGCCCTCCCCAACCCCACGGCCGACCCCGCCCCTCTGGGGGCCTCCCAGCCAATGACAGGAGGGGAGGGGGCGGGGCCAAGCCTGCTCTCCATTGGGTGTTGAAGGGGTAACGTTGTCTCGGATCGCTCCCTCCCCCCTCCCTTCTTCAGCAGGCCGCGCTCGCGTGCGACGCCCCGCCCACCTCGCCCCACACTTCCCTGCTTTCTCTCAGCGCCTCGGCTCGCAGAAGTACAAGACGGGGAGGGGCGGGCCTGAAGAAAAGATGCAGCGCCGGCCGCGCGCGCGCGCGCATAGGCGGTGGGGGGGGGGCGGACACTACAGCGCGTGCGCGGGTTCCGGAGCGCCACGCGCTCTCCTTTCCCCTGCGCCTCCTCCGGGGGGCCGGCCCCGCCGGGTTGGTTCCCTCCGCTCTACGCGCGTGCGCCCCGGAATCGCTTCCCTTCCCAGGCCTGGGTTCGCGTCCGCGGACTCCCGCCTCAGCGCGGGGGCTCGGCACGGGGACTTCACGTGCGCCGGGGCGGCCGCGGAGGCGGAGTCTCAGTCTCGTGGGGTCGCCTTTTCGTGGGCGCAGGTTGGCGGCTTGTGGGAGGCCGCGACCCAGTTTTCACTACTGGCGCAAACTGTTGAGGGGCGTCTCCTTTTTGGACCCCCCCGGGCGCCGTCGCGCCTGTCTGGAGGCCAGGAGCGTGGGCGCGCAGACAGAGCTGCCGCCCGGAGGCGTTGGCGACGGGCTGGAGCCCTCCTGGCGCAGGAGGAGCGCACGGAGCCCGCTTGCTGTCTGCGCCGGCACCGAGCCGCCACCGACGGGGGTCTTGGCCGAGGCCGCTCCCGCAGAATTCGCTTTCAGGTTTTCCGCTGAAGGTGCTGTTCCTTGAATGAATAGTCTGTGGCGGTAGGGAAGTGGATAGAATGGGGCGGTCCTTCTGCTCCCTCATTCAGCTTTAACTCACGATTCTTTTTATCTCCTTAGGTCCTTCGTAGTCTTTTAGGCTCCCAAGTCCTTTAAAAAAAACAAAAAACAAAAAACAAAAACCTGGCGTAAACGTCTCACCTCTGAAGCCTTGTTCTGGGCCCCGTACCTCAGGCGCTCATCTCACTGGACTTGGGCTTTCCTGCCCTGGTCTGTTTTGGTGTCAGTGAGTTCCCACACAACCACCCCAAGAACGGCCCGTGTGGACTACCGGTGGGCTGAAAGAATGAAGGTGTGTTAAGGGAGGAACATTTGGGTCTAATCATTCTTTTTTTTAAAGATTTTATTTATTTATTCTTGAGAGACCCAGAGAGAAGCAGAGACACAGGCAGTGGGAGAAGCAGGCTCCATGCAGGGAGCCGGAGGTGGGACTCAATGCCGGGACTCCAGGATCACGCCCTGGGCAGAAGGCAGATGCTCAACCCTGAGCCACCCAGGTTCCCAGACGATGGCTGTTTTATTTTATTTTTTTTAAGATTTTATTTATTTATTCATGAGAGACACACAGAGAGGGGCAGATACACAAGCAGAGGGAGAAGCAGGCTCCACTCAGGCAGCCCGACGCAGGACTCGATCCCGGGTCCTCAGGGTCACGCCTGTGCGGAAGGCAGACGCTGAACCGCTGAGCCGCCCAGGGATCCCCCAGTTTGGGTTTAATCTTGAGGAACCGGTGCCATGTAGGAAAGACCTAGGCAAGCAATAGGGGCATGTGATATGAACTGAGGTACTTATTAGGGAAATGGCAAGTGGCCCATTTCGGCTTTAAGCTGTTAAGGAGGAGCAGAGTCTGGAGAACTAGGTTGGTAGTCTTTAGTCAAAGGATAGGCTTGGCCTTTACACTGTCCGTTTTGGAGGAGCCACCGAAGTTTTTTTTTTTTTTAATTTTTTTTATTCATTTATTCATGAGAGACAGAGGCAGAGACACAGGCAAAGGGAGAAGCAGGCTCCACACAGGGAGCCTGACGCGGGACTCGATCCAGGGTCTCCAGGATCACAACCCAGGCCAAAGGCAGGCGCCAAACCGCTGACCACCCTGGGATCCCACCACTGAAGATTTTACAGTGGCAAATGACAGGCTCAAAACTTCTCTAGAGAGATTATCTCCCAAGTGTATTAAGGGTCGGAGTGAGAAAAGAATGGAAAACAAGTTAGTATGCTGCGTTCAGTATTTGTGCAAGAAATGAGGAAACTTAGAACTAAGTGGCATTATTTTTTTTTTATTTTTTTATTTTATTTTTTTATTTATTTATGATAGTCACAGAGAGAGAGAGAGAGGCAGAGACACAGGCTGAGGAAGAAGCAGGCTCCATGCACCGGGAGCCCGATGTGGGATTCGATCCCGGGTCTCCAGGATCGCACCCTGGGCCAAAGGCAGGCGCCAAACCGTTGCGCCACCCAGGGATCCCTAAGTGGCATTAGAGCAGGGGTCTGTAAGCTTTTCTATAAAGGGCCAAACGTTGACATATTAGGCACTATCTTTTATAATTATTCAACTACTTTATAATAAGAAAGCAACCATAGAAGATACTTAAAGAAATAAGCATGGCTGTGTTCCAATAAAACTTTATTTATGGACACTGAAACATTTTTAAATTTTTTTATTTATTTGTTCATAAATAGAGAGAGAGGCAGAGACACAGGCAGAGGGAGAAACAGGCTCCATGCAGGGAGCCCAATGTGGGACTCACTCCGGAGACTCCAGGATCACGCCCTGAGTGGAAGGCAGGTGCTAAACTGCTGAGCCACCCAGAGATCCCCTGGACACTGAAATTTTAGGTGTCATGAAATACTGATTTTTTTCAAGCATTTAAACATGTAAAAATCATTTTTTTTCATCTCTAGAGGTATAGTATATGTGCTGCCGAAGCGAGCACTCATCTCTAGAGGTATAAAAAGAGTCTACAGGGCATAGTTTGCTCACCCCTGCTATAAAGGTACATTCTTGAGGCAGAGGGAACAGCATTTTATTGGGAAAAATTAAGTGACCATGTATAATCTAGCCTCCAATCTAGAATACTTTTGGAACTGGAAGGGGGCACTATACACTGGGAGAACAGGATTAAAGTTAGATTATTCCAGACAAATCTGAGTCATCCTGAGGTTAATGGTTAGAAGCCAAAACTGCTTTAGGACTTGGTAACAGGAAATGCCAATGATGGAAACAGGATACTTGGGAAGATACTGCTTTTGGGGAGAAGATGGATGCTTGTAGCAGTACCAGGTGTAATACAGTTGGGATGACATCAACGGCGGGAAGAAATCACCCCAGAGGCTTCATAGCAGGCTACTCCTTCTGTGTTACTGACCAGAACTGGGTCTAACTATTCCCTGAAACAGTAACTGACAAGGAGCTTGGGACTACCATGACTGGTCAGTGTTTATGTAGCTTTTGGCAGTTTTTATGAAAGATTGTAACATGTGCTGGACACTTAGCATCTCTGGTCTCGTCCCACTAAATGTCAGTAGTACACTCCTGGTATTGGGGCACCAAACAAACCAACACTCTTCCCACCCCACACACTCCCTAGAAAGATGATGCTAGTTGAGTGGTTAAACCAGTTCGCGTAAGCCAATCAGGTTTCACCTTGGAGCTCAATTATGTATGTGTAGGTTTCTATTCCCTGATTGATTTGGAGAGAAGAGAGGAATTGAGCAGTATTGAAGTTCCGTTGTCAAAACAATAGGATGGAGAATGTTGAGTAGGTGACCAATGTTGTCTGCCACAGAAGTGAAAAGTTAAACATTTTCTTTTATATCCTTGATAAAATAAATATCTCAACTTTTCTACACTTGAAATCCTCCCTCCCCCGTTTTTTTAGTTCTCTGAGCAACTTCTTCTAAGGCTCCTGAACTGGTCTAGAAGAGTGTCGTACCCCCACCCCCACCCCAGATAACACTCTCTCCCAGTAGGATACTCTTTCTTTGAATACTGTAATAACTTTCTGACTGATGGCTTGCTCTGTCTTTTCCTTCTTTATTCCACATGAAGGGACTATCCTGTATACTGATTTCCTTTACTCAGGCACCCTATCTCCAGTGGTGCTCAGCTATTTAAAGGAAACAACTCAGAAATCTCAGTTGGCACTCAAAGTTCTCTATAAATCCACAAATGGCTTCCCTGCCTTCCCCTTCTATAGCAAACCTAACCTACTCTATTTTTATTTTATTTTATTATTTTTATTTTATTTTATTTTATTTTATTTTATTTTATTATTTTATTTTATTTATTCATGAGAGACAGAGAGAGAGAGAGAGAGGCAGAGACACAGGCAGAGGGAGAAGCAGGCTTCTTGCAGGGAGCCCGATGCGGGACTTGATCCTGGATCTCCGAGATCATGACCTGAGCCAAAGGCACATGCTCAACCACTGAGCCACCCGGGCATCCCACCTAATCTACTTTACACATAACTTTTATTGTGTTGATCTATTTCCCATTACAATACCTAGTCTCTGTCCTCCAAATTGCTGAAATTATTCCCCATTCCAAGACTTTACTCTTTCTATTTCCTTTGAGAGCACCCTTCTTTTTCCCTTTTCAACCATCCAAGTTCTATTGTCTTTAATTTCCTTCTCTGTTCCAGGCCTGTGACTGTATCAGCTCACATTGATCTCTTTCTCTGAATTTCTACAAATTCCTTGCCTATACCATCCATTATATTTTATGTTCTTGACTGTACTTGAAATTCTTTGGATCCCTAGATGTCTCCTTTTGCCTCTATAGATGTTTCTTTTCTGAGTCTTTCCACCTTCCTTTTCCTCCTTATATCTATCTCTACCTTGCCAAGAGGTCACCTATATGCATCAGCCATTCTCTATGTTCTTTTCTTCTCTTTTTTGCTCTTTTTTTCTTGACATTTTATCCACTTAGTGATTTACTTGTCATCTCTATGGAGGATGTACCTTTCCAGCCCTGACCTTTCTCTGGTAGATTATAGTACTAGCCACCAAATATTCCATTTCTTTTCCTGCATACATAGTAGACTTGAATTTCCCTATACTTTTAAATTCGATGTGGCCAGTAAAATGTGATTGGAAGTGGTTTGTGTCACTTTCAAGTAAAAGCTTTAAGAATGCACAATTTTTCATACGCTCTTTCCTTTTGGCACAATGAGGGAATGTTTTAGTTATCTATTACTGCATAGCAAAGCACCCCAGTAAGTATTTATAGGGCCTGGTTTGACATGGCTTCCCTAGCCATGTAGAGTAACCGGATTTCTTACATGGTGGTTCAGGACTCTCAGAAGTGCAAAAGCTTCCAGGTCTTATAAGTCTTAGGCCTAGAAATAACACATTTTATTGGCTAAAGCAGTCACAGGGCCAGTTCAGTTTCAAAGGGAGGATAAATAAACTTCACCTCTTGATGGAGATTGGAGAGAAGAGTGACAAAGAATTTGTGGTCTTCTTTAATTTGTCACCCCAACAATATTTCAAATGGTGGCTGCTTCTGTCAATGAGGGTGCTAGCACTGAGCAAAGTGGAAAAGAGCCTTCAGCTAACATACACAGTTGTATGAATGAGAAATACATCTCTGCTGTTCTAAACCACTGAGATATTTGGAGGTGTTTGCTAGCAAACAAAGCCTAATCTATAGTAATACAAAAATTGGTACTGGAAGTAGAGCACTGCTGCAGCAAAAGCCTAAAATATGTGGTATTGACATATATGTTACAGATGTTAGTGGTTGGTTGTTAGGCAGCATCCATTTCTGATTCACTTATGAATTTTCCAGCAAATTGCGCTCAATAAATATTTCTTAAATAAGAGAGGCTGTTTCTTTCCTTTTTTTTTTTTTTTTTTAAGATTTTATTTATTTATCTGAGAGAGAGAATAAGAGACAGAGCACGAGCGGAGGGGGTGGGGTAGAGGGAGAGGGAGAAACAGCTTCTCCACTGAGCAGGGAGCCCAATGTGGTTCTCCATCCCAAGACCAGGATCATGACCTGAGCCAAAACCCAATGGACTGAGCCACCCAGGTGCCCCAAGAACCTGTGTCTTGTAAATCTGTTCTATTTATTTCAGAGGAAAATACTTCTTTCCCACACCAGATATTTTTTGAAGTATGGAGTGAGTGTCACTATCATACTCTCAATACTCTATTCCAGTGCTACTAGCAAGTTTCCTGATGTGTAAGTTTGGCATGTGCCAAATATCTTCTTCTCCCCTTTCCCATGGAAGTCAGGACTCCCACAGAAAGTGTGCTTTCTACTCTGCTGCTTCATACCAGAAGTTTCCCAGGGGCCTGCCCATGTTAGGGGATGTTTGGGGTAACCTTAACAAGATAAGCCCTTTGGGGGAAGGAGAGCTTCAGTTTTGGGAGCTAAGTTCATTGCCAGGGAGTGTCAAAACCTGTTGTTTGAACTTTAATTCATAAGCACATGAAAGTTTAGTGTTGGACATTAATAATTTTAGATTTAACAGGAAGTTAAAACCCGATTACTTTGGGTTGTAACTTAGAAGAACAAGATAATTTAACGGCTGAGCTTTTCATTTCTCCCTGGAAAATTCATATTGGGGTGGGTCAAAATCAAATTGAGCACATCTTTTTGGTTTTTAGTTTCAGTATTTTTATATTATCACTTGATTTTCTCTTAGAACCTTTATAATGTTGAAAAAGGTAGGGGGACATAATTTGAGATACCAATAGAACAGGTTGTCAATTATAGCCTTGGGTACAGATTAACATTGGAACTAATTTATGAAATTTATGATATGTTGTTCTGACCCATTCAGGGCATTCTGGGAACAAAAATCTACACTTTACTGGTGACCCCAGGAGATCCCACAAAAGAGGTGAACTTTGTATTGGAAAAGTGATCTTATGAAGGTGGGAACAGGACTGCCCTGACTGCTGACTTCTTATCCAAGGAGGATAACTTCCAAGTTGATCTCAGTGGGTAAGCTTAAAGGGTTAAGGCAATGCTCTTGATCTAAGGAATCAGGGTGGGTTTAAAGGAAGTTGGTTAGTGAACTTAAATCTTAATGTACTCTGCCATCCATTTTCTGCTTTTAGTTTTATCACAAGAAGTGCTAAGGGAAATATTCAGAAACCTATTCTAACAGGATATGTACCCACTTAGAAACTTGAAGTAAATCACATATAAAATTTACCTTCACAGAAAAAAAAAATGTAATGTATGGTCTTCATACATTTTGCTGACATACCCCCCAAATAATTTTTAGGTTGATATGTAAAATGTTTTTGGCCTAAATTTAGTTGCAAAAGATGTAATTTCTGGTTAAAGTAAATATGAATATTTTAAAATACAAAGGGTTAAAATGCATTTAATGAAATTAAATTCCATAGAAATTGGATATTTATCATCATTATTTTTTTTACAGAAATTTACATTATTTTTTCTCTTTGCGTTTGTATTTTCATTTTATTTTTCCATAAAAGTTTTAAAAATGTATTTTACATTTAAATATATTTTATTGCTTATTTTATCATTCTTTTCTGCAATAAAAATCTGTTTATAATTTAAACAGGTTTCTATGATCAAAAGATTCTGTCAAAAACTTCTTTTGGATTGAATTATTATTACAATCATTAGTGTACATAATTGATCATAACTACATTATAAATTTTTATACATCATTACTAAAGAGAACTAAGATTTTATTGGAAATATGTCTCTGAACAAATGGTTAGAGCTCCCCAATTAGTTTATGGATGTAATTTTTTGGTAGGAGACAGATTAGGAAAGGACAGAATAGAACTATTAGGTATAGGGTTTATCAAAAATGATTAAATAATTATTGTTAAATGCATTATTTACAATAGAAAATTATATGTCTAAATCTACATAAAAGATAGCAATGAATAATGAGGTGAGATGGTTAACAAGTGATGATGAGTAGTACTGTGAGTAAATCAATATAGATTTACTGTATTCAATAGTTGTTAGGTGAAAATTAATGAAAATATTTTCTTCTGTGAGTCTATCAGTGCTCAAGAAAATACATTGACTTAACCTTTGATATGTGTTTCTTTTACATGTTAACATTTATCTGTTGATAGAAATTTGGAATTTTTTGACATTCTTCTCCTTGAAATCATTTGAAATATGTAGCTGAAACACAGAATGAGACTTTACATCAAGTTCTTTCTCATTACTGAGCAGGTATACCTTGTAGCTGACTGGTATTTCCCAGAGTGTTTTCCACAAATCATCCGTATTTGAATTCTGAGAGAGATATATGAAATCTTGCTGTGAGTTTGGGATCCAGTTGAAGTAGGGCTGAATCTCCTTCAGTATTTCTCTTTGCTATCTCAACAGTGTTCTTTGGCATTATCAGGCAATGGAAGAGGAAATGGCATTGGACATAATCATAACTCCTGCCATCCCACTCTACAACATAGAATAAACTCAGAACACTCCAGGAGTGCTTGGGTGGCTCCAATGGGATTAGCATCTGACTCTTGATTTCAGCTTAGGTCATGATCTCAGGGTTGTGAGATCAAGCCCAATGTTGGGCTTGTCGCTCAGTGTGGAGTCGGCTTGGGACTCTGCCTCTCCCTCTTCCTCTGCCCTTCCCCTACGCACACATTCTCCCTCTCTCAAATAATAAAAAAATTAAAAATAAATAAATAAATAAAATCTTTGGAAAAAAAACCTCAGAACACCCCAAGACAGACCAAAATACCCAATTTGAAGCATGATGCTTCTCTCTTAACAAAAGTGTATATAAGATAAGGAAAATCAGGAAACCCTCCTATAGGTTTATCATGCCTGGATTAAATTAAATATTGATATCAATATTAGAATTGTTCCTTTGTATGGTGACTCAGAGGGGTTTTGTACATGGAAACATTTGCTGTTGTAAGATCTGGGATGGGTGAGAGGATGCTGGTTTTTTGTAAGTGGGAAAAGAATGATTTTGGAATTGGAAAAATAGAATTTTTATGACATTTCAACCTCAGTCATATTTTAGGCAGCTCAGTTTTAAGAAAGAGTAGGTAAAAGTTGAATAAATGGAATTGATTTCCTAAAAATTAAATGTGTTCTCCTTGGAAAATACTTGTAGAATCCCAGGATAGACTAACTCCAGTTTGGAGACTACTAAGTTTAAGACAATAAAATTGTGTGGGGAATGTGGTCTAGTTGCAGGGGATTCTGTTAACACTCTTAGCCTCTTGGGTCTCTTGGTGTCTTCCCCATTGGCAGGATTTGCTGGATGGTGAGAAACAGGTGAAAAAGCTCAGCACCTTGGCCAGTCTTAATCTTGGAGTGAGGCTGCCAACAGGAATCATACCTTCTGGTTTGTTTCTTTGTACTGCAGATTTTACAGGGATAAATCTTTGAAGTGGATGAACGGGATAATCTCTCTTGTCCTGCTCTGCTAGTCAGTGACTCAGTGGGATGTATGCCTTGTCCCAGGGTTCAGTGTTGGGAGGCTCATTGGTACTGCCCTGTTCCCAGCATCAGCTTTATCAGTAAGAGTGATAGTTCTCAGCTGTCTATTTTTTTTTTTTTGTCTGTTTTTCAGTTGGTTCACAACTTGATAGGAAGAGGAGTATGGTTTACCCCTAAAGTCCCCTAATTATTCTCCATCCTTAACAGTGCTATGACTATTAACATGATAAATGTGTACTGTGAATTTTTCTAAGTTCTTTTAGCCACGAAGTTGTATTCAATCCTCTTGCTTTTTTTCTAATAATGTTTTGTATATAGCTTATATATTTGTGCATAGTAATAAGTGTAGTTTGTTTTCAAACTGTTATTTTCTAAGAGACTATCACTGGACAATATATAAAACATCAGACGAGTTAAGTTCAGGGGAAAAAGAATTGCTCTTTAAGACATACTGTCTTTGGAGTTTCACAGAACATGAATGAATACTTGTAGGGGGTTGAGTAAGGGAATCAAGCTTGCCATTCTGTTTCTTCCTGTGCTATAATTTACCTGGCCTGCTAAGCCTTAGTTTTAACATTCATAAAACAATGATATGAAGCATAGCCCTGATATGAGAAAATAAGATTATAAAGCAAAATAAGTGCATAAAAATTTCAAGGAAATGACACTTTTTAAAGGGACACAAACCTATGTTCTGTAAGCACTTGGGTCTTTAGAAAATGAGCTATGTTCTAGATTGCAAAAAAAAAAAAAAAACATATATATATATATATATATATATATATATATATATATATATATATATCAGAAGCTTAAAAGCTTTAGTTTAACACAAAATAAACTTCTTGAATTCTCTACAATAAATTGGTGTGGATAATTCAAATATTGTCACACACTAGCAGAGATTTTGACTGGCTTTGACTTTGTTGTGGTTATAAGGAAATTCTCCAGCAGAACACTGATTTTTAAAAGCAAACAGGTGTAGGAATTTCAGATGAGAAGACCAAACAGATCACAATTTTTTATTCTTCTTTTCCTCTTGCCTCCAACATCTAATTTAACATGAAGTTCTATTGACCTTGTCTCCAGAATATTATCCCAAACCTGACCAACCACGTCTCACCAGATCTTATGCTGCCATCCTTGTACAAGCTATCAGTTGTTCTGATTTGGACCACAACAACAGCCTCTTGTTGTCCACTCTTGCCTTCTTAGAGTTCATTCTCTGACAATGTTAGCCATTTAGCAATATAAATCAGATTCTATCACTTTGCTACCTGTACTTCACTAATGTCTTTCTTTTGCATTAGAATAAAATCCATACTCCTTATCATGGCTTATATGATCTATTCTACACCTACCTTCTGGTTGCTCTCATATCACCTTCCTTGCTCATTATGCTTTAGCCATACTAATTTTCTTTGTTTGAATATTCCAAGTTCATTCCTATCTTAAAGATTTTGCATTTACTCCTCTTTAGGCCCAGAATTCTCTGCTTCTCTTTCTCCATGTCTCTCATGAATAAATAAAATCTTTTTAAAAAAATCCCTATGCCAGTTAGTTTTCAGTAAGCAATAAGACTGTCACATGGACCCAGTCTTGCGCTGGTATGACCTGTTGAGGATTCTCTGCCTATGGGCCAACATATATAAGATGGGGAATTATTTTTTAAGATATTATTTATTTATTCATGAGACACACACACATACACAAAGGCAGAGACTTAGGCAGAGGTAGAAGCAGGCCCCCCCACAAGGACCCCAGTGTGGGACTCAATCCTGGACCCCGGGATCATGCCCTGAGCTGAAAGCAGATGCTCAACTGCTGAGCCACCCAGGTGTCTCAAGATGGGGAATTAAAGCAGAAACTTTTTGGGAAAACATGGAATACAAGAAAGGGATTAAATGGTTTGTATAGTTAAAGATATCCATTTATGTATGTATGTTTGTATGTATTTTATTTATAGATCTCTGTGTTTTGTGTTCTGTGCTAGGTACTGAAGAATCACCATGGAAAAGTATCAAGTACCAGCCCATATGGATTTTCAGTCTAGTTGGCAAGGCAGGCAATAATAAACAGATAGTTATGAATAAATGTCAAAAGTACTTTTTTTAGATTAGTTCCAGGGTGGTATGGGAGGACCTAGAAGGGAAACTGAGCCTTGGGAGATTGAGATGAGTTTCTCAGGAAATGGGAGTGTTTTAGCTGAGCTCTGAGGAGTTAGCCAGGCAGAACTGAAATGGCATGGGGGAAGGGCACTGCTGACAGAAGCTGCAGCCTAAGCAAAGGTCTAGAACCTGGAGAAAGCAGAGCTTTCTAAAAACTCCACATAGTTCACTGTGGCTAGAGTGGAGTTTAAGGTTGGAATAGGGTGGGGTGAGAAGGCTGGTGATAAGACCCATGGACGTAGGCTTGGACTTTATCCTGATAAGGAGTAAAAGGGAGCCACATAAAAGTTTTTATTTTGGTGGAGAGGTGGAGTTAGTCTTTCACATTGCTGAAGTACAACCGATACTTTGTGTTCCTTTTTTCTACAGATTTTTCCACAAACATCTAGGTAAAGTCCACAGTCCTTTTCCCTGAACACATGACCCTTCCTTTGGTCACCCTCAGCTTTATACCTGCTACTCTCCATTGTGTATTTCCTACTCCAACCTGCCAAAACTTCTCAGTTTCTAGATTCACTCCACAATCTTTAATTATGCTTTTGTATCCTCCATTTTTGCTAGCACCCTCACCCACCCCACTTCCAAAAAGTTATTGGATTATTCTTCCAAACTACAAAAGCAATATATATTCTTTGCAACAAGCCAAACAGCATAGAAATGTGCAAAGAAAAAGTTAAAATGTTCTTCTTTTCTCTCACCACCAGATAGACATCCATGTAGTGTGCTCTAAATCTCAACTATATTTAATAAATACTCCAAAATATTTAAAAAGATTTATTTATTTATTTATTTATTTATTTATTTATTTATTTATTTGAGAGAGAGACAGCGCTGCCTTGTGTGCATGAGTGGGGGGAAGTGCAGAGGGAAAGAATCTTCAAGCAGACTCCTTGCTGAGTGCAGAGGCTGATGTTCAGGAGCTTTATCCCACAACTCATAGTATCATAACCTGAGCCAAAACCAAAAGTTGAATGCTTAACCCAACTGAGTCACCCAGGAGCCCTGGTGCTCTAAAATATTTTTAACTAAAATAGATCTATGCTATAAAATGTGTACAGTTCTCACTCCCCAACACCCCCTCCCCCCCGCCAAATATGGACATCATTCCAATATGGGCTAGATGCCTAGGCTTTATCTCATTTATTCCACAACTACCATGTGAGATAGGTACTGTTGGGTAGATGAGGAACTGAGATGTGATCAGTTTGCCCTCAGTTGCACAGCTAGTGATTGTGGGAGCAGCAGTTTGAACTTGGGCAATATGGCTCTTTTTTTTTTTTTTTTTTAAGATTTTAATTATTTATTTGTTTATTTGACACAGAGAGTGTACAAGCAGGTGGAGCTTGCAGACAGGGGGAGTGGCAGGTAGCGGGATGCAGGCAGGGAAAGAGGGAGAAGCAGCTCCTCACTGAGTAGAGAGCCTGATGTGGGGCTAGGACCCAGGATCCTGGGATCATAACTGGAGCTGAAGGCAGCCACTAACTGACCATCCAGGCACCCTTTGCAATGTGACTCTTGAGTCCCAATAATGCTATTTTTATTTTTTGTAATAACCATACAGTATTTATATGGATGTTCAGAATTTATTCAGTCATTTCCCTACTGGTGAATGTTGAGGTTGTTGTGGTTTTTTTTTTTTTTTTGCCACTATTTAAAATGCCTCAAAATGTAATTCTCCAAAGTGGTATTTGAGTTCAGAGGGCTCATTCATTCATTCATCCATTCATTTTTAAACAAAATCCAAACAAAAAGCACCATCAGGATAACTGTGAGTGCCTTTGAATCATGACTTTTTAGTTATATAAAGGTTTTAAATAAGCAGCAATTCATTACTATGTACATTGTTAAGACTTTGAATTTTGACAAGCTGAATTTAGCTGAGCTACCTGTAAAATATAGCTTAGCTAATCATTTCTATTTCTATCCAGAAATGCATCTCATTGTACCCCAGTTATCAAGGTGAATATGCTAGTTATTTGCTAGCTTACTTTGTTTTGGAAACAAATATGTCCAATCGTATTCAATAATTATATAACACATGTCAGCACTTCAAAAAGCAATGACTGGGACTAGTATTCAGCATGGTGATTTATTCAGAGGTTGTTCCTTATATGGATTTTTTTTCTCCTGACTTACATTTCTTCAGCTTACATTTTAGTTTTTCATTATGTCACATAGTAAAAAGTGCTCCCTAGATGATAGTTGATAATAAGTTATTACTGTTGTTTTGAGTACATTTATTTTTCTTGCTTTATTGAATGTTCTTCCCCTGTAGAGAGCAACCTTGAAGGTTTTATTTTCATTTAGCTTTATATATGTCTTCAAATAAGAAAATTAAATCCTGTTGTTTTCATAAATGGCTATCATCAACTCTGAGTTATTTTCTTGTTGATAAAGAATAACCCAGATAGAAGTGCTAAAGGGTATAGCGATGGCTTGCCTTATTATTTTAGAAAATATTGGCCATCAATTAATACTGCAACTTGGCAGATGTCTTCCTGCTCATCTCAGGCAATAAATTTGAAATGGCACAAATAAAAAATACATATTATAATCAGTTTGTTCCAAAACTTTGAACATCCTCACCATGAATAACATTATGTGCTACATTTTTTAACCTACAGGCTACCATGGAAAAACAACTATAAGAAGGTTTTGTTGTCTAGATTTAATATTGAACATTTGTTACGTTATCTGAGCTTGTGCACCAAAGATGCAAGACAGGGCTGGAAGTAGGGCAGTGAGGCACTAATTTCATACTCAGAATTTAAGAGAGTGTCAAGTAACTCTGTAACCAGGGTATATCATATTTTAGTGCAATATTTTTAAAGTAAAAATTAAGGCCAAAAATGTCAAAAGTTTAAAGATCAAAAGAGATCTACATCCTGCCGTTTTGGGGGACTTCTCTGTTTGACTACAGGGGGAAAAATAAGTGGGGAAAGAGAGAATCTTGCTATTTTCTTCTTTGATTTAAAGACAAAATGGGTCTAAACTTAATACCCCCAGCTCATAGCATCAGTAGATTAGCATTATTTTGGTCAACATGGTAACTTTAATGAATTGAAATCATGATCTCCTATCATCTGTATTTACTGTATGTAACTTAAGTGTCATTATCTTACCCATGAATTTGTTTAAAGTATTGCACCACTTGGAAAGCTGAATGGAAGTTAACAAAGAAATCCAGTTGACCCTTGAACAGCACAGGTTTGAACTGCGTGGTTCCACTTAGACATGGATTTTTGGGGTATATTTATTTTTATTACACACAGCCAAATTATGATTCAAGGATTACAAATGTAGCATTCATACACCTCCAAGGAATGTGGATATTATCTGTTTCCCTATACCTTTACTAATCCTGATGTACTGATATTTTTAGCTTTTTAGGGTTTTTTTGATGTTTCCTACTGCAGGTGAGGTTGAGAATTTTTCCATATGTTTTTGAGATATTTGCATTTCCTGTTCTATGAACTGTCTGTTCATTTCCTCCTCTGTGCATTTTTTGTTGTTGTTGGATTGCATGTCCTTTTTTTTTTTTTTTAAAGATTTTATTTATTCATGAGACACAGAAAGAGAGAGAGAGAGAGAGGGGCAGAGACACAGGCAGAGGGAGAAGCAGGACCCCGACGTGAGACTCGATCCTCCATGCAAGGAGCCCGACGTGGGACTCTATCCCGGGACTCCAGGATCACACCCTAGGCCGAAGGCGGCACTGTACCGCTGAGCCTCCCAGGGATCCCCAGACTGCATGTCCTTGATCATTTTTTGGTAGGGAGATGTTTATGGCATAGAAATATTAATCTCTTTTCTAACATGTTTACTAGTCTTGATTTTTTTTAAGGCATCCTTTACCTTATAGAAATGTTTAATATTTTATGTGGTTAAATCTGTTAGTCTTTCCCTTCATGGCTTTTGGGCTTCCTGAAATTGACAAGTTTTAGGCATCTCTTTTCATTAAAGATTGGGACAGCTGGCCAAGAGTCTTTGGAGAGTGCTTAATGGGCTTTGATAAATTTTGTCTCAGGCTCTTATACTTGTGCTGCTACCTCTCTATCCCCTTCTGAGGGATCTGTTCTTTTTAAAGATTTGTTATTACATTCAAGCAAAGCCTTTCTGGCCTAGGAGTCATTTGTCATTTTTAAAAATGTGTTTGCATATCTTTGCTCTGATTCACTATGTGCTGATTCTTTTTTTCTCTCGTTGTTTTAAGAAGTAATCACCATGTGGTCTTCTACTTTATGCTTTATGTTTGGGCCATATTCTGTCTCATGAGTTGTTAAGCTTTTTAAAGGCAGTGTAGAGGGAAGACGTGCCCTTGATGTAAGATTTGTGGATGGTGAAGATAAATTGATAATGGGGAGGTCGTGGGCTCGAGAGTGAGTTTGACTCTGTCTTTTATGATGGCTGTATAAATCTGGGATGTTGTTATAAGCCTCAGAGGCTTTTTCTATAAAATGGAAGTGATAATAATACTACTCTGAGGCTATTTTTTGACAGTGCAAGAAAGGCATCTAACAATTAAGATGTTTCTTTTTTTGGTCATATTTCAAAAATATTTTAATGAGGTCAGGTCTTCATAAATTACTTTGGTACCCCTTTTGGCAAAACAAACTTTCATTTGCTGTCAGCCCATAAAAGAAGGATAAAATTTCTTGGCCTTAAAGACTAGAGTCCTTTACAGAACATCTGGAATAAACTGCCTATATTTCATTATTGAAAAGAGAAACTTTTAAACTCTTAGTGGAGGTTAAATTTGAGACCATGTTACACAAACCATGGCGTAGGACCAAAGATCCAAGATAGAGCATGTGTGGTTAAACGGGGGTAGACACTAGGGAAAAGAGCCTGTCCTGCATTTTGATGGATTTCAAAATGTACACAGAATTTGTTCCAAGTCTTCATTAATGGGCTCATAGAAAAGAAAGTTATAGGACTGCCTGGGTAGCTCAGTTAGTTAAGCATCTAACTCTTGATTTCAGCTGAGGTCATGATCTCAGAGTTGTGAGATTGAACCCCACATTGGGCTCTGTGCTGGGTGTGGAGCCTGCTTAAGATTCTTTCTCTTCCTCTCCATCTGCCCCTCCTCCCCAAAAAAGAAAAGAAAGTTATCACCCATGCCAGTCCCCTGCTCTCAAGCTGGTGATCACACCAGTTTGGGAAGGCAATTTGTTGAATTGCTCAACTGATAGTATTCCTGGATGGTAATTAATTTCAGAGGATTTGGGGCTTAGTATGGGGGCTGAAAAGCTAAATAGAAATAGGTCTCAGGAGAACTTCATGCCTGACCCAGTGTAATGTTCTGCCTTATTCTTGGCTCCCACATCCACATTTGAGTCAACATAGACCTGCTCTGAGGTCTGGATCCAAGGGGAAAGAGGACTGACTAAACGAGCTCGTAGCTTCAAACTAGGAGCTTCTTACTGTCCTTCAAGCTCAGGCCTTGAAGTGTTCAGACTTTATTTTTTTTTAAAGATTTTATTTAAAAAAATACACACACATACACACACACACACAGAGACAGACAGACAGACAGACAGAGACAGAGACACAGGCAGAGAGAGAAGCAGGCTCCATGCAGGGAGCCTGACATGGGACTCGATTCCAGTTCTCCACTGGGCCCTGGGCTGAAGGCAGTGCTAAACCACTGAGCCACCCGGGCTGCCCCAGGGTTCAGACTTTATACAGGAAGTCAAAGCAACTAATAATGTATTTGAATGCCATGTTAAGAGACTGGGATGATGAATGTGTATGTATGAGAGAGACAGAAAGAGAAGGGGTAAAGGAGAGGGAGAAGTGGGTGTAGAAGTAAGGCAGGGTTCTTGCTCTTAAGTAGCAGAGGTTGCTAACTCAAATGCCTAGGAGGCCAGGCACATTAAGTTAGTCAAGTGGTTTTTGCACCTGTAGGAAAAACAACAGTGTAAGTATGGTGAATGACAAAAGATACTTGTTGTATCATTGACAATAGGAAGTGATGGGGGCTCTGGCAAACTGGACTGTGCATCTCTATTCACCAGGAGCAGCCCATCAATGATCTAGCACAGTAATTCTCAAAGTAGGGACCTTGGACCGGCAGCATCATAACTGCCTGGAAACTTGTTAGAAATGCAGGTTTTCAGGGTATCCCAGACCTACAGAATCAGAAAGTTATAGGGCCACTCTGAAGGTGGAGTCCTACATCCAATGTTTTAACAATCTCTTGTGATTCTAATGCTCCCTAAAATTTGAATGTTTTCTTTTGGGAATTAGGATCCAGTGTTGCTAGATTTTATTTTTGAAGAGATGCTAGAAAACCAAAATTTTATGGGACTCTACAGATTTTTAAATATTAAGAATTGTAGAGGGTGGGGATCCCTGGGGGGCTCAGCAGTTCAGCACCTGCCTTCGGCCCAGGACTTGATCCTGGAGACTAAGGATCAAGTCCCATGTCAGGCTCCCGGCATGGAGCCTGCTTCTCCCTCTGCCTGTGTCTCTGCCTCTCTCTCTCTCTCTCTCTCTCTCTCTCTCTGTCTATCATGAATAAATAAATAAAATCTTAAAAAAAAAAAAAAAGAATTGTAGAAGGTATGTGTAATTTGAGGAGGAGGAGCAGAGAAGTACCTGTGTAGGCTACACTGTAGCCAAAGAAGTACATCTGTGAGCCTTGTGGTCTCCAGGGCTCCAGTTTCAACTTACAACATAAATCAAATGACACGTTGACACTGAATAACTGAAAATACTGTTGGACTGGAGGAATGACTCTCAGTGTGTGTTCACGGAGTTGAGGGGAGAGAGACAGCAGGGTATCAGTCTGGCAGGAAGAGACTTTTAAAGGCTGCACAGATTCTGGGGATCCCTGGGTGGCTCAGTGGTTTGGCGTCTGCCTTTGGCCCAGGGCGTGATCCTGGAGTCCCGGGATCTAGTCCTGCGTCGGGCTCCCAGCATGGAGCCTGCTTCTCCCTCCTCCTCTGTTTCTGCCTCTCTCTCTCTCTCTCTGTGTCTATCATAAATAATAAATAAATAAATAAGTAAGTAAATAAATAAATAAATCTTTAAAAAAAAAAGCTGCACAGATTCTGATACTATCCCAGCCCAGATATATCTGTACTTCCCTCCATGGTGAGAGTTGCAGTACTAGGAACCACTGTTCCTCTTGTAAGTCCAGAGTGTCCCTCACGTGTGCAACACGGGAGAAGAAGACTGTGTCACACGTCTAGAGCACTGTGGTTATTGTTGTTTTTAGAACATTGTAATTTTTAAACTGCTTTCATACCTGTTCTTTCATTACATCTGTCCATTAAACCTGTGCAACAGGTGTGATGGGTATTATCTCCTTTAGAGCTGCCCAAATAGACTGAGTGAGGTTAAGTGATTTGCCTAAAGTCACCACTTAGCTAAGGAGTAAACATGAGATTAGATACCTAATCTTATAATTTCTAGAATTTTTCTGCCAAGTATAATTTTATGTATTTACATGTATTGTTTATCCCTACCACCAGTAATTCTTAAAAAGATCTGATGTAGCTCACTTTATTATGACTGGTGACTAGTTTTGCCATGTCCTGCGACCAACCCCCAGACAATCTTCTCCCTGGCTTGGTGTGCTGCCTGGGGCCCCAGGTCTTCTTTTTGCTTCCTGTGAAAGCCAATACCAGTCACCCCTCTTGGGACCCTTGACCACCACCAGCTCTACTCCTTAGCTCTGTGTATTTGGAGTTCCTAGTTTCCTTCTTCTGGCCTGTCTGCCACCTACTAAGCCTCATGGGGGATACTATGAGTCCAGATCTGTCCCTAGTACAAGGTGATAGGTGATATGATGGACATTGGTTGTCTGGAACTGGAATGAGCACCCTGACTCATTTTGTGTAGGCTGTTGAATAGCTGCCACAGTAGTGGCTTTGTGACACATGGCAAATTTGGAGGATAAACACTGTACATTACTAGGGGAGCTAGAATTTAGAATTCTTCAAATATTCTCCGTAGTCTAGCTTAAAATGGAACAGTCGTGCATCTGAATAGCACTACCAGAAGAGCTGTAGTAGTGTATAATTTCTAGGATCTATTAAATACTACTTTGAGGAATGCTGGAATATACAGGGTTTGTGTGGACAGTGTGGCCATCTTCCATGCAGTCTTTTGAAGGAGGCAGGGGTTAGAGAAAGACACACACAGAAATCTAGAGACAGGGGCAGAGAGACACACAGTCATAGTGAGAGAGAGAGAGAGAGAGAGGAAGAGAGACTGAGAGAGAGAGAGAGAGAGAGAGAAAGAGAGAGAAGTAACTACCTAGTGACAATGAAAGTCCTGCTGTGGGTATTTGTAAAAGGAAATGGAGAAGGTTCCTTTTGCTAGCACCTCACTTTTGCCCAGATTGGCTTTGTTACAGTTTTTAAATCAGGGATAGCAGATCCCCAGAGGGAAGGGTATATTTTAGCCTTATCTTGGATGCTTGACTTAATTCAAAACTACACACAGCTTAGTGTGTATCTTGTACCATTTCCTTTGCATATAATGAAAGTTTTATTTAAAGTCTCTATAACCATTTTTGCTGTTTTTCTACAGAAAGAATCGTCAAATGAGAATTATAAACACTTTTTTGAGCCATCTTACTTGACAAAACAGTTCTTCTGAGCCAAAACTCCCTCTTTCTCTCTCTAAAACTTAGGGGCAGGAGGACCAGAATTTTAGAGGAAGTCTTATGCATTGTCACATATTGCTCAAGGCCTTTTTTTTTTTAAAGATTTTATTTATTTATTCCTGACACACACACACACACAGAGGCAGAGACAAAGAGGGAGAAGGAGGCTCCCTGCAAGGAGCCTGATGTGGAACTCGATCCCAGACCCTGCGATCATGGCCTGAGCCAAAGGCAGACACTCAACTGCTGAGCCATCCAGGCGTCTTGCTCAAGGCCTTTTTAAAATAGATTTTGTACTTTTCTTATTTTCGTTAGATGCAATGGTAAAACCCAATTATTATCCTCAAAATAAGGAGAACATCAAACCTCAAACCAAAGTATAAGAAGAGAAATTTCTTATTGATTCCAACTTAAATCTTTTTAGTGAAAATATTAAGCAGAAAAGTTGTCATTAGGAAAATCAAGTAAGAAAAAAAGCCATCTTTGATTTTAGTACACATTTCGAACATCATTATTTTTAAACTGTGGGAGAATGTGTAAGTTCCGTTTTTCCCATTGGCCTGGACTCAGCACTTGTCTTTCTTTTGTGCCATGACATCTCCATTAACAAATGATCTGGAAGCAAAGATCCTTTAGTCAGCTGTGGTCAAACAAGAAAATCCTCATGAGGTATGCCAGACAGGAAAGCATGAGCTCAGCCAAGCCTGCCTGAGAACAGCGTCATCAAGTACCCTCAGGCAGCAGCATCTGTCTATCTGTCTATCTGTACTCAGCAGCAAGTCCTCACAGTTTCTTCTTTCTCTGCCATTTCCCTCTCTTAGCCATGGTTCTCCCCATCATCAGAGGGCTGCTCTCTTCCCTGATATCAGTTATTTTCACTCATTGTCAGGCCCCAGATACTCCTTTTGGAGCCTGAGATCCTCTTGGTGATCATTCTTCCTGTTGCACCTTTAGGCACTTTCTTCTCCTCCCTCTTTCAAAACATAAAAGGATCCTGAGGCCCAGATGCAATGGTTCCTTCTGCCAGGGAGCCCTGCTATTCTGGGGAGGAGGCATGTAGGACTAACCACAGTGCACTTTCTGGGGGCCCAGGTGCTTCATCCTTAGGCAGTGAAGAAGGCAGCAAAGACAGAGGCCACCTGTATGCAGTGAATTCCCACGCAGCGGTCCTGCCCACTCCTCTCTCATGTCCTCACTCCCTTGACTTTCACCTCCCCCTTCCCTCTGTCTTAGAGACTTCTGTCACATATTTTATGTTTTCAGAATGTTTGGTGCTACTTTAGTAAACATTTAATTCTGTTTTCATACTGTATAAAATACTTTTTCTGAAATTGGGATAAGACTTGCAGTGCCTCAGGGTGGCTCAGTAGGTTAAGGATATCTTCTTTTTTTTTTTTTTTTAAGATTTTATGTACTTATTTATTTGAGAGAGAGAGAGTGCGTGTGTGTGCATGTATGCGCAAGGAGGCAGGGGGAAGGGTAGAGGGGGAGGGAGAAAATCTCAAACCTTTCAGAGGGCTTGATCTCAGGACCCTGAGATCGTGACCTGAGGTGAAACCAAGAATGGGACACTTAACCAGCTGAGCCACCCAGGAGCCCCTAAGCATCAGCCGCTTGATTTCGGCTCAGATTTTGATCTCAGGGTCATGGGATTGAGCTCCAAGGTAGACTCAATGCTGAACATGGAGTCTATTTAAGATTCTTTCTCTCCCTCTCCCTCTGCTTCTACCCCCTGCTACTTGTTCACACTTTCTCCTGCTTAAAAAAAAAAAAAAAGAAAAAAAAGAAAAAGAAAAAAAAGAAAAGACTCTTAATCTTTTATTGCCTTTTATAGTATTTCCATGTTAAAAATGTAAAAATGAAGTTTATTACAAAGAAATGTGTTGATAGACTATAATATCTTCATTAATAGAAATGATTTTAGGGGCACTTGGGTGGCTCAGTGGTTGAGTGTCTACCTTTGGCTCAGGTCGTGATTCTGGGGTCCTGGGATCGAGTCCCACATCAGGCATCTGGTGAGGAGCCTGCTTCTCTCTCTGCCTGTGTCTCTGCCTCTCTCTCTCTCTGTGTCTCTCATGAATAAATAAATAAAATCTTTAAAAGAATAGAAACAATTTTAGTAAACTGACTCAGTCATTAAGGAATATATTAATTTGTTTTTTGACAAAGTTGTGATGGGTAAATAGCAAGTAATATGTTAACAATAGTTATTTCTTTATTTATTGTATCCATATTAAAATAAAAATAAAGGAAAAAATATTGAAAACTTCACTTGTGATCCTACACTCTACATTATTGCTGGTTTTATCTTCGTATGTTCCTGTCCAGGCCTACACCATGTATTTGTGAAGCTACTGGATGGGATTCCTAATGTACTTCTGTGGCAGAGGAAATCTTGTGAAAAGTTGTATTCTGTTTGAGGATTATATACAAAATAGCTCTTAGTAGTATCCACATTTTAACTAGTTACATTAATTAGCTTTAGTCTATTATCTCAGAACTCTGGCTGTACTGGTATAGTATTCAGATTTTGTTTTTTGGTTTTTTTTGTTTTTTGTTTTTTTTTTTTTGGTGGTGAGTCTATGACTTTACCACCAGCACGTGGAAGAATAACTGTATGACAGTAAGATTTTCATTGTATGTTTCACTATATGTAGTGAGTTTGTGAGTATTAATAGGCCTTTATACATCAGAGGGGAAATCCCTCTTTATCTTGGATTCCTGGAGACATTATGGAAATTTTCTGCTCAAGATAGGCAGTGGATGGGCCTGAAGTAATAATCAACCTTGTCATATTCCTCATGCATATTCCCAAGCTCAGGAGAGAAACAACATTGGCCTCTCCCTGTTCCTGGTTTTCTTTCTGAAATTGCAGATTTCTTATTTTGGTGTTTACAAAACTTGCTTGATTACAAAAATCATCTGAAGTGCTGGTGAAAAACACAATTTCCTGGGCTTTTTTCAGACCTTTTGAGTTAGAATTCTGAGGGATGGCTTGTTTTAAATAGGGACCCCAGTAATTTTTACAATCTAGGCAGATCTAGAAAGCAGTCATTTATTTGAAGCTAGCTTATAGCTGCTGGCTCACACATTTGCTCAGCCCACATTTAAAGAGAGGAGGCCAGCAGTTCCATCCTTGGGAGACCAACAGCTGTGCAAGTCCTGTCCTTATTCCACTCCATATATGGCGGTGGTCATGGCTATATGAAATGTAGCAGAGGAGAGCCAGCTAGTAAGGGAAAGTAATCCCCTTCCCCCATACATGCCCAATGTCATCATATAGGACTACCACAGTTTTCAGTTTGCCTTAGTGAAGAGGGAGAAATATATAAATGGGGTTATTTTCTCTACATCACTTGCAACTTTAGATTCTGTTCTTCTGTTCTGAAATTATAGTTCTGTATATGATGGGATATGTGCATGTGTGTGGGTTTAGAATTTTCATTTTTGCTGGGCAGCCTGGGTGGCTCAGCCATTTAGCACCGCCTTTAGCCCAAGGTGTGATCTTGGAAACCTGGGATCAAGTCCCACATCAGGCTCCCTGCCTGGACCTGCTTCTCCCTCTGCTTGTGTCTCTGCCTCTCTCTCTCTGTCTCTCATGAATAAATAAATAAAGTCTTAAAAATAATTTTTCTTAATGCTTTTTTCGTGTGGTTATTGGGTTATTTTAAATTCAGTTTATGTAGTGAAAAATTGCTCCCTTATTAATCTCAGTGCTATTAATTTGAAAGTTAAGCAGAGTTTATGCAATCTGGTCATTGCCCGGACCTGGAATAGTAATCACTGAAGTAGGCTGGTTCCAGAGTTGGGAAATAATGGGGCTTTTTGAGTTTGTATTTATTTCCTGGATCCTTCTCCTTGCCCTGGGGATCAGGGCCATCTTGTTGTTCTCAAGCTGCCCATTCTATCTGCTTCCCCCTCCTCAACTCCCTTCCCTGGCAATGCCCCATGCTCCAAAATTATCTTTCCCTCCCTTTTAAATTCTTCTGAGTCAAAAGATAAAAATAGAATAACAACAATAAAGTATAACCCAGTAACTCTCATCCTGTAGACTTGGTGATCTTAGCCAGCTGGTAGAAAGAAAGGAATGGATGAAATGAACTCATGCCGTAGAGTGATACTACGTTAGCAAACTATCCCAAGGACATTTACATTTTAAGGCAATCCTTTTTTTTTTTTTTTTTTTTTTTTTAGATAGTGCACGTGCCTATATGCATGAGCTGGATGGGGGGAGAGTCAGAGGGAGAAGGAGAGAGAGTATTCCAAGCAAGCCCCATGTTCAGCATGCAGCCTGACGTGGAGCTCAATCCCACAACCCTGAGATCATGACCTGAGCCAAAATCAAGAATCAGACACTTAACTGATTGACCCACCAGGCACCCTTAAGATAATGCTTATTAAGCTAAGGAATAAGTTTCAAATACAGGCCATCAGCCAGTTTTAAGGAGAAGGGTAATTTGGGGGCAGAGGGATCTTTAAATCACACCATAAGGGCCATAGGTCACTCTGCAACCCAAGTTCATCTATTGCTCTTGAAAACATGTTGATATGGTATTCAGCCAGGAAGGGCAGAAAAACATGCTTGGGTTGGGTTAGAGGCAAGTCCCAGCCTTTATCTCCACCCTCTTGGTGTCTCTCATCTACAGCAGGGCACTACTCTGTTCAGCATGGGTTGTCATGGGAACAAACGGATCACCTGCTAGTGGAGGGTCCACCGCAGCAAAAGGAGCCAGGAACCACACAAATCTGTAGTCAGGGCACTCATATTTTCATTATTTAAGGCTGTTGACTTGTGGACTAAATGGGTGTCAGTTATAGCCCTTTCATGTAGACAGAATCAAGAACCTTTGGCACAGTCTGTTATCACTGTGTATAAAGGTTAAAAATTGATTGGAAGAAAATGTGGTGCTTTATTCTCCCTTGTGTCAGTTGAAAGTTTAGTTTCTATATCTATTTGTGTCACTGAAATAATAAACAGCTAGCAGGCTTTTTCTTCATTAAAGAATTCTGTAGGGGTGCCTGGGTGGCTCAGTAGTTGAGCATCTGCCTTTGGTTCAAGTTGTGATCCTGAGGTCCTGGGATCAAGTCCCACATCGGGCTTCCCTCGAGGAGCCTTGCTTCTCCCTCTGCCTGTCTCTCTGCCTCTCTCTCTGGGTCTCTCATGAATAAATAAATAAAACCTTAAAAAAAGAATTCTGCATTAGGAAATGAAAATCTGTAAACCCCTGCCCATAGCCTAGATATAAAGCTAGTCATTCATCAGGCATTGTGTTAGGAAGTATTATGCTTCCTACTGTCCTTGGGTCCTTAGGTATCATGACTGCTTGATGATTTTCACTGATGGGATAGACCTACAGAAACAAAGCTGGATGGGGTTCTCTTGAGTTTCAGTTTTCCCTTCTCCACCACCCACTTAATACTTCCCATATTGAGTAAAAATCTGAAATGTTAGTAACAGAACTTTGATAGGCCTGATTTCCATCTGCAACGTGGACCATTTAAGTGATACTGAAGACACCTTTTTTGGCTCAAGGGCAATGATTTTTCTGAGCACCTTTGCATTTAATGTGGCACTTGAGTAATTTCTTTTGCGTTAGAGTGTTTAAATTACTTATTCGTCTACTGTATTGAGAGAAGCAAGTGTAGATACTGTATTATGAAATACCAAACAGTTTATCAGTAATAACTGATACTCCTGTGTGTCGGGATCTGTTCTGTTTTATGTGTGTCATATCTGTTTTTCACAACAACCTTGTAAATGCTTGCCATTTTTGTTGATGTTTTTAGATAGGGAAACTGCGAATGGGGAGTTTGGGTGACTTCTACAAAGTTCTACACTGGCTAATGGTGCTACTGGTAAGTGGACCTGGGCAGCATTATTCCAGTGTTTATATTTAGCCACAGAACCATACTGCCTCTTTAGCCATAACAACAAAAAGGCCTAGAAGAATTATACTACAACCTGGCAGGACAGGTCCCCTTTAGGAGTATGAGAAGGGGGCCAGAGGGAACATTTGCTTTATCTATATCATTTAAATTTCTATTTATAGGGGATCCCTGGGTGGCTCAGTGGTTTAGCGCCTGCCTTTGGCCCAGGGCACGATCCTGGAGTCCCGGGATCGAGTCCCACGTCGGGCTCCCGGCATGGAGCCTGCTTCTCCCTCCTACTGTGTCTCTGCCTCTCTCTCTCTTTCTCTATGTCTATCATAAATAAGTAAATAAAAAAATCTTTAAAAAATAAATAAATAAATTTCTAATAATAACGATAATATATTCATGTACTACTTAATATGATTGAACTTAAAACTGTTAAAAATCCTAAGTCAGAGTATTAATTTCCATAAATTCATTGCTACTTTAAAAAATTGTCAATTAGGGTATCTGGGTGGTTCAGTGGTTGAGTATCTGCCTTTGGCTCAGGTTGTGATCCCCGGGTCCTGGGATGGAGTCCCATATTTGGCTCCCTGCAGGGGACCTGCTTCTCCTCTGCCTGTTTCTACCTCTCTCTGTGTCTCTCATGAATAAATAAATAAAATCTTAAAAAAAAAATTGTCAATTAGACTCTCTAGCAGGGAACTTAGGAACTGTGTCAAAGAGATCATTTAATACAATCTCCTTGCTTTTCAGATGAGGAACCTGAGGTTTTATGACATTTAAGCTCACAGAATTAATTTGTGACTGAGCAGGTCTGCTGACACCTAATTTTGTGTGTTTTCTATTGCATTTTTGGGACAGTGAACAGTTTGAGTTTCAACAAATGCATGTACCTATGTAACTGATTTCAGAGCTGAGATATGCATCATTTCTACAACTCCAAAACTTTCTCTTGTCCTAGCAATCTCTTTGAAAACTTTACTCTTGTTCATTTGTTTTAGTAAGAATTCAAGTGTTTATGTTTCATATATATCCACACATTTTATAGTTCTCAGCTTAGATATATCTTAGTGTGCATGGGTGTTGTATACTTCCTTGGTAGATTTCCACAAAGTCTCATGCTTCTCTTACACTTTATAAACCGGTTCCTAATTGCTGAAATTGCTAATTGGTGTTCTTTGTTTACAGCCATTCACTCAAGTTGGTCTTTAGCCTGACATAATTATCATTACATACACAATTATTCTTCATTTGGTGCTCGAGCTCCCCCACCACATTTATAGTCAAAGTATGTATCTTTTTTTGTTTTTTGTTTTTAAACTAAGCAGTTCCTATATTAATATCTTGGGAGTTCTGTAAGAATAAGACATATTTACTAAAATCCATATGCATTTGAACATAAACAAGTTTGTTCTTCAGTGATTTGTGTTAACTAGAAAAGCGTATTCTCCATTTGCTTTGCTCTATACGCTTGGTAAATGGGGTGTGTGTGTGTGTATGTGTCTGTGTGTCTGTCTATCTGAAAGCTGTTATCTGGCAATGGTACCATGTGCTGATGAGCAATTTTCAAAACTGACTCCATATTAAGAAGAATAGAAAAATGTCCTCTGGCATCAGTGGATCCCAACCTATATAAGTTAACAGTGTAGTTTTCTTTTTAGATCTTGTTCTACAGAATTATTTTAAAACCCCTAGGAAATTTTCCCGAAAAGAAATAAAGTAATTTCTTTAGATATTGTCATAGGAGTGATATCATAATCGTGAAAACTAGAAAAAACCGTGTCTGATAGAATGATTACATAACAAAGAACTATATAGTTATTAAAAATGATAGATATACAGCCAAGTTGATACATGGAAATGTATAATAAGACAATATTAAGTGAAAAAGAAGATCCTGAAGTTTTAAGTGCTATATAAAATAGTAATTTATACCTATGTAAAAATATGTATGCCTTAATAGAAATTGGTTATGAAACTTTATGCATGAAAATACTTTTGATTTTAATGTTTTATAGGGTCTTTACTCTAAAACTTTTTATTTGGAAATTATTTTTATGCTAATGAAAAATATTTATTTATTTAATTCCAGTATAATTAATACAGGGTTATATTAGGTGTACAATGTATTCAGCAATTGTATATATTGCTCAATGCTCATCACATTAAGTATATTCTTAATAATTCCTCACCCTTTTCACCCATAACCCTACCCACCTCCCCTCTGGCAACCACCCATTTGTTTTCTATGTTTAAGAGTTTGGTTTTTTTGTTTTTCTCTTTTTTTCTTTGTTCATTTGTTTTGTTTCTTATATTCCACAGATGGGTGAAATCCTATGGTATTTGTCTTTCTCTGACTTACTTTATTTAGCATTATGCTCTCTTGATCCATCCATGTTGTTGCAAATGGTAAGAAAACAAAAGTTAAAGGAATTCATCACACTAAACCAATCTTACAAGAAATGTTAAAGGGGATTCTTTGAGTAGAAAGGAAAGCCCATAAGCAGGAGCAAGAAAAGTGGGAAAGGGAAAAATTTCACAGGTACATATAAACACAATAAAAGTAGTAAACTAGTCACTTATAAAACCAGTATGGAGGTGAAAGCGCAAAAGTGGTAAAATCAAGTATATTTACGAAAATCAGTTAAGGGATTCACAAAATAAAAGTATGTAAAATATGATACCATAAACCTAAAACATTAGGGGGAAGGAAGTAAAAATTTAGTGCTTTTAGAATCAGTTCAGGGCGCCTGGGTGGCTCAGTTGGTTAAGTGTCTGCCTTGGGCTCAGGTCATGATCCCTGGTTCCTGGGATCAAGTCCTGCATTGGGTTCCTTGCTCAGTGGAGAGTCTGCTTTTCCTCTGCCTGCCACTCCTGCTGCTTGTACTCTCTCTAACAAATAAATAAATAAAATCTTTTAAAAAAATAAGAATCGGTTCAAACTTAAATACCATCAACTTAATATAAACTGCTTTATGCATATGATGTTATATATAAACTAATGGTAACCACAAATCAGAAACTGGTAATAGATATGGAGAAAAATAAAGAGAAGGAATCACCAGGCATATCACCAAAGAAAGTCATCAAACCACAAGAGAGGAGAACAAAAGAAGAAAGGAATAGGGAACTACAAAAACAATCGTAAAGTAAATAATAAAATAGCAATAAGTACTTAATCTATCAATAATTATTTTGAAGGTAAATGGACTAAACACTCCAGTCAAAAGACAGGATGACAGGGATCCCCGGGTGGCCCAGTAGTTTAGCTCTGCCTTGGGCCCAGGGTGTGATCCTGGAGACCCGGGTTCAAGTCCCATGTCGGGCTCCCTGCATGGAGCCTGCTTCTCCCTCTGCCTGTGTCTCTGCCTCTCTCTCTCTCTCTCTCTGTGTCTCTCATGAATAGATAAATAACATCTTAAAAAAAAAAAGACAGGATGACCAAATTGAAATAATTTTAAACTGCAGAAAAGGTGCAAGAATTATTCCAAGAATTCTCCCTTACCTTGTATGCCCTTTACTTGTAGTCATTGATTTTTAACATTTTGCTACATTTGTTTTATCACTTGCTTTCTCTGTTTCCGTACACACACACACACATACAAACATATATATTTTTTTTCCGGAATCATCTAAGAGTAGATGGCATGCATCATGCCCATTTACTCTCTAATTCTTTAGTGCATTTTTCCCAAAACCAGAGATATTCTTATGTAATTACAGTAGAGTTATTAAATTCAGGAAATTAAACATGGACATAAGATGTTAAAAATGTACAGTTTATATTTCAATTTTGTCAGTTGTCTCAAGATTTTTTTTTTTTTTTTTTAGCATTTCTCTCCTCTAGTTCAAGATCCAATCCAAGATCATGTATTGCATTTAGTCTTGTCTCTTTAGTTTCCTTCAGTCAGGAAGAACTCCCCACCTTTCTTTGTCATTTATGACATTGGCATTTGAGGAATGTAGACCGGTCATTTTATATTATATTCCTCAGTTTGGGTTTGTGTGATGTTTCCTCACGATTAGACATGACTAGATGTGGGGCTAGAAAACTACTTAGAAATATAGACTTCTTCTCGGGGGTACTGCATCATGTTAATATATTGATCATGATCAAAGTGTTGTTTGATCTCTCCACAGTACTATTTTCCTTCTTACAACTGAGGGGAGCTGTGTTAAGAGCACATAAACATCATGCTCCTCATCTCCCTCTTTCTGAAACTTAGCATCTATCTCACTTCCTTTTAAAAGTCTTATTTCCTGGGACACCTGGGTGGCTCAGCGGTTGAGCGTCTGTCTTCAGCCCAGGGCGTAATCCTGGAGTCCCAGGATTGAGTCCCAACATCAGGCTCCCTATATGAAGCCTGCTTCTCCCTCTGCCTGTGTCTCTGCCTCTCTGTATCTCTCATGAATAAATAAATAAAATCTTTTTAAAAAAATGAAAAATAAAAGTCACATTTCCCAAGATTTATTTACATATACCCTAGGTAAACAGAAAAACTTGAATGATTTTGCTTAGGCTGTCCCTTTGCCTGTAATACCCCCATCCAAAGCTGTCTAGTTTGTACCACAATTTTAAACCTATCTCAAAATGCTACTTCCCTGTCCATAACTAGATTTAATGTCTTCCTCTTTGACCTCCAGGAGCACTTTGTACTTTTCTTGGGGCACATATTAACTTCATCTTTGTGCTTGTTAACTAATGGTATACTTTCCTTATCCAATTTACCAGACAGCAAGTGGCTTGAGGGCGTGGACTGTGTCTTAATCATTTCTATAGCCTCTGCAGGGCCTAGAAGAGGCAATCAATGGGAAGCACATGATCAGTGTTTATTCATAAAATGCATATTTACTCCTACTACATACTGCTCTGATGGCCTAGTTGAATACCCAATTACATATTTAAAGAACTCAATTTCATCTGTTTAACATCTCTACATCTTCTGTTTAACATGTTGCTATTTTGCCCTTGAAGAATGGAAAACTTTAGGGTCTGTCATTTCTGTATTCTTAGCTCAGGTGTTAAGAGTGTTGTTGAGTAAATGAGGCGCTTCCTTATCATGAGGATTTGTGTTTGATGTTTCCATCTAAGTCTTTTACTAGGGCACTAGGCCAGCTTCTCATTGCTCCGATAAGAAGGCATGATGAGGTCTGCTCTTCTGAGGAATGCTCAGGGCATTCTCTGAGCATTCAGTCCTCTTCATGAGGAATGCTCCAGGGTATTCTTCTGACACTTATTAAGGATAATTCCATATGTGTATTGATAAGAGAATAGAGTCCTTCCTAAGGATTCCCTTATGTACAGGATTTAGAAAGTGAAAATGTAGCCTGCCCAAATCATAGGAGTTAGGAGCCTAGGTTATTAATTTGTTCGGATAGTATTAATTTGTTCTGCCAAGACATGTAAGAACAAGCATTAGCTTGTAAGTTTAATTAATGATAGGAAGAACCAAAATTCTAAGTAGGTCAATCAAATCTTATAGTACAACTAACTTGCAATTAATTATACTGGGAAAAGTTGTCCAGAGAGATGACACAGGGCTGCTTGTTACTTTACATAGAAAATATAGAAATTACATAAAATCCATTTTTTCTAAAGGGTACTTTTTTGTGTTAAGTTTTTAAAATGGATGAAGTGACATCACTCTTTGTAGTGGAGCTTTTCTTTAGAATGTGAACTAATCTATTATTTTTAAAATAATTAAAATTTTATAATGGTTTTAGATTTCCAGAAAAGTTGTGAGGAAGTACAAAGAACTCCTATATACTCCTCACCCAGATTCCCCTATTGTTAGCAATATATATCACTTATGTACATTTGTCACAAGTTAAAAATAAACATTAGTACATCATTATTAACTAAACATATGCTTTATTCAGATTTCACCAGTTATTCTCTAATGTCTTTTGTAGTTGTTCTGGGATCCCATCCAAGATATTATATTACATTTAATCATAATACCTCCCTAGCCTCTTCTGGTCTGTGACATTTCTCAAACTTTCTTTGCCTTAATGACCTTATAGTTTTAGAAGTACTCATCAGGCTTTTTTTTTCCCTAGAAAAAGATTTTTTTTTGGATTGCTTCAGTGTTTTTCTCATGATTAGACAGAGGTCATGGTTTTTTTTTTATTTTATTTATCCATCCAGCGAGAGAGAGGGACAGAGACACAGGCAGAGGGAGAAGCAGGCTCCATGCAGGGAGCCCGACGTGGGACTCGATCCCGGGTCTCCAGGATCCCACCCCCGGCTGCAGGCTGCGCTAAACCGCTGCACCACCAGGGCTGCCTGAGGTCATGGGTTTTTAGGAAGAAGACCACAACCACATAGTGCCATTCTCATGTAAGGTAACTCATCATGTTGATGGTAATCTTCATCACCTGGCCAAGGAGTCAGGTTTTTCCACAGTTAACTTACTTTTTCCTCCTTTTCCATACTCTTCTCTTGGAAGCCAGTCACTCTGTCCAACCTACTCTAAAGAGGGAAAGAAGAGTGGGAAGTTAAATTCTACCACTTGAAGGGGAGAGTATCAACATAAATTATTTGGAATTCTTCTGTAAGGGAGATTTGTCTCTTCTCTCTGTTTATTTCAACCATTTATTTACATCAGTATGAATCCATAAATATTTATTTTATACTTTGGGTTGATAGTCACACATTCATCAAGTGCTTGCTATGTGCCAGGCATTGTGCTAAGTAATTCACTTCTCTCTTTTAGTCCTTACAATAACCTTTTGAAGTAGTTATTAATATTAATATAACTTAACTGTGGGTGAAGAAACTGAGAACAGAGAGGTTATCGGTCTTCCTTGATGTTACACAGCAGAGGGGCCAAGGCAGGATTTAGACCTCTGCTGTGGTCTATGGTGCTCAGATTGTTTGCACCTTTGCTATATTGTTCCAAATGGCTGCAGAGCAGAGACATCTTAACATCTCAGAGTCAGAGATGATCATGGATAGAAGGAACCTTTGAGATTACACAGTATGTTGACTTGCTTATTTCATAGATAGGAAAATTTAGACCAAAAGTAAGGAGTGACATTGATAAGGTCTCATAGGCTATCAGTAGCTGAGCTGGGGTAAGTCCAAAGCCTTTTGCTCTACCACATAGCTTCTGGGACTTGCTAATTTTAAGAACTGAGAGTCTATGTGGGTTTTTCAAAGCATTCTGAAGCCTTGACAAATTATCCCTGCCATTCTTATTTTGGAATTGAAACATTTTTCATCTCTTCATATACTAGGCTCTTCAGAGGGGGAAATATTTTCTTGTCTTTTTAACCAGGAAAGAAGATTACAACAATTATTTTTCTCTAGGTTGATCATTTCATACATAAGCTCAACCATCACTGTGATTTGAGGGAGGGGCCAAAGTGGGGTAGAGGAGACATTTCATGGCTATGATAAATATCTGTCTTGAAGACCTTTATGTCAATTCCTAAGAGGTTTATTGCCAGGAAGCCTTGAACACTACATTTTGTCCACATAGATAAATGATCATGATGGTCAAAACCACTAAATTCCAATGTGTGATTTCTTAAAGATACACACATGCGAATTTAACAGATATTTACAGATGGCCTTTTAGGTGCAGAGAATTTTGCTGGGTCCTTTGAGGGTATAAAAAAATTAATAAGGCATGATCCCTATCTTCAAGGAGCTTATTAAATAGTAGAGAAGGAAAAAAAAAGTAGAGAAGGCAGATATAAGCTCTTAATTACAATAGAATATAAGTCACAAAAATTAAAACTATTGAGGAAGTACTAAAAAAAAGAACAATAAAATCCAACTCAGAAGATCTGGGAAGACTTTCCAAAAGATTTAAGCTGGGCTTTGAGGCTAGTCAGTTTTCAGTAGCTATAGTTGGAGGGTGAAAGCTCTCCAGGAGAAAGAAAGAGCACATGAGCAAAGACAAGTGAAACACACAGGGTGTGTTAAAAAACATGCAGTAACAATTTTGGGTAATAGATGCAGGGCTCTGAGGAATGGATGCTGGGAGCTCACCGTTATGATGATTCTCCTCAGGGGAAAATGCATATGTACATCAGAATTTAGGAATTTAGGGTCCAGAATATGTCTGTCTTCTCATCTGAGTCTCTGGAATGTCATATAGCGTCTACAGCCAAGAGTAAAATCACAGTGTTTATTTAAAGAGAGAATAGGAAAATAAATAAATAAAATAAAGAGAGAATAGAAGTCTATGGCCCCTGAGGGAATAAACTCACTAGCAGTGGCTCTTCAAACTCTGCTCCCGACTCCCTTCATGAGCTGCCACAGTCCGCTGGCTGATCCCTCTTGAGTGATGATGCCAGTTCTTCACCATTAGAGTGAGATTAACCTTGACTTAATCTTATTTTCCTGGGAAGTGCAGGGTTTGGGTTAGCAGGTCCTTGGACTATAGCTCTCTGGCTCAGTTCTTATTCAGATGTTAGGAAGACATTTCCAGAGTGACCTTCTAATTTTTCCTTATAGGCTTTCCTCCTTCAAATTCACCTTTGTCTGGAAGCTGTTGTCATTTTTTGAATGTAGAAGTCGAGGAATGAGGAAAATAGCTTCAGTTTTGCCAATTAGATTTCTAAACAAGATTATTCTTTTCACATAGGATTAGTTCAAAGGATATCTGTACATTTTTTTTAGCTGTCAAATGGCTATCCAAATCTTATTTATTTATTTGTTTGTTTATTTATTTATTTATGAGAGACACAAAGAGAGAGACGCAGAGACATAGCGGGAGAAGCAGGCTCCCTGAGGGGAGCCTGATGCGGGACTCCATCCCAGGACCCCGGGATCACGACTTGAGCCAAAGGAAGATGCTCAACCATTGAGCCACCCAGGTGCCCAAGATTATCCCAATCTTATCTCCCCCTTTCTCCCCTCTCTTCCTTTCTTTTTCTCTCCTCTGTTCTCTTCTCTCCCTTTCTTTCCCTAATTTATTTATTGTGCATCAAAGTATACATCTATCAGTCTATCCTATTCTTTTGTCTATCCGTCTGTCATGTGTCTTTGTCTACCTATTTTGTTTTGATGCAAATGAGAACAAAGGGTAATAAGGAGCAGTAGTCAGTGTCTGAAGTCTCAAATATCATTGGAATTTGTTTGAAATGTGACTGCACTTGAGCAACTGATGTTTGTAGAGAAAGTTCATGCAACCATGCTGACTGGGCTTGCCTAAAGTTTTCCATCCAAAATCCCAAGTAGTATCAATGCTACCAGACAATGCTATTATACTTCCCTGGCACATTCTACTGTACTCTAGTATGACCTTTCTTTTCAAACCTCCGTATTTTTGTCTCATTTATACTCAGTCATCTTAACCAATTAAATGCAATTAACTGAAAAATTCCCTCATTTCCCATCACAAAACCTACCAACCTTCCTACATCTGTACTCTCCATGTATTTTACTTTTCCTTTCCGTTACATTGGGAGTTGTGTTTCTGCTGCTAACGTCCAGCACCTCCGTTGGTATCTTAGATCACATCCTACTTGTTTACTAAAGGACCTCAATACTAGAGTTATCCTCTGTCTACCATCTACTGTTTTTTTGTCTTTCATCATTTAATTATTACCCACACAATACAAAAATGTATTATTATGGATCATCTTTAAAAATAAACCTCCCTCAGGGCACCTGGATGTCTCAGTGGTTGAGCATCTACCTTTGGCTCAAGTAGTGATCCTGAGGTCCTGGGATTGAGTCTCACATGAGGCTACCCACCGGGATCCTGCTTCTCCCTCCGCCTATGTCTCTGCCTCTTTCTCTATGTCTCTCATGAATAAATAAATAAAATCTTAAAAAAAAAATCCTCCCTTGGCCCCACATCCCCCCCTTATATTCCATTTCTCTTCCTCTCTTCACATAATCTTCAAACTATTTGTTTATACTTTGTCTCTACTTTTTCACTTTACATGTTTCCTTTTATAAATCTATTTCAAATGTACTTTTTATTCTCACTCTTCTGCTGAAATAGGTCGTATTAATAGCTTCTAATTTACCAGTGAGCTATAGCAGCTAAGCTAATGGTCAGTTTCTATCCTAATGTCATTAAACCCCTCACGACACAATTGACCTCTCTTTCTTCTTCCTCCTCCTCCTATTCATATTTAATGATGTTTATTGTTTGTTTCACAGATGAAACATGGTACTGAATAATTCCAATGTGATGATGTAAATAGGTAATGAAAGCTTATTCAAAATTCACTTTGATTGTTTCATAGATGCAGCTTTTCCATTTGAAATTTTTCCGGTATCTCCTGAGAATTCACACTATGATAGTTGAATATATGGCATGTTTTGAAGTGTAACTGCTGATTCCTAATTGAGTGGATAAATATCTCCTTCCTACTTGAAACTCTTCCTTCGTTAAGCCATCACATTTTCCTCCAGATATTCTCTGATTTTCTCCTACCCCATTGGTTGATCTTTTAAGACTTTTGCTGGTTCTTGTTCTTTACTCAACTCTATGTTGGAATGCCCCAGCATTGGGAGTATAGACTCTGGAGTCAAATTGCTTGGGTTTGAATTCTGATTCTTTCACTTCTTAGCTGTATGACCTTCAGAAATTCATCATTTTTTCTCTTTGAATACTTTAGGGAGAGAGGATTATAGTACTTGCTTCCTAGGAAGGATTGGATGAGGTAATATACTAAGTGCTATATTAATGGAAGCTATTAGTATTCCCCTGACACTTTTATTTGGTACTGAAATGGAAGAGAACTTGCTTTTGGGATTATAAAACTGGAAAATGCTAATTAACAGCTGTTGGTTGTCCTTTTCTCTGCTAAGCTCACCATGATAAGCATACTTACTATACAACGTTATATGCTATTATTGGCTATGTTCCCTGTGCTGTACTTTTCATCTGCCTGACTTTTATTATATAACTAGAAGTTTGTACCTCTTAATGCCCTTTATCTATTTCTCTCATTGCCCCGCCTGCGTCACCTCTGGTAGCCACTACTTTGTTCTCTATATTTAAGAGTCTTTTTTTGGTGGTGTTCATTTGTTTTGATTTTTAGATTCCACATCTAAGTGAAATCATATAGTATTTATCTTTCTCTGACTTATTTACCGTAGCATAATAACCTCTAGGTCCGTCCATGTAGTCACAAATGGCAAGATCTCAGTCTTTTTTATGGCCAAGTAATATTTCATTGTCTATCTATCTATCTATCTATCTATCTATCTATCTATCTATCTATCATCTATCTATCTATCATCTTTTTCCATTCATCTATAGATGAACACTTCGGTTGTTGCCATATCTTGGCTGTTATAAATAAGCTACAATAAATATAAGGGGTGCATATACCTTTTCAAAAAAATTTTTTTTAAAGATTCTATCCATTTATTCATGAGAGACACAGAGAGAGAGAGGCAAAGACACAGGCAGAGGGAGAAGCAGACTCCACGTGGAGAGCCTGATGTGGGACTTAATCCAGGGACCCCTGAATCATACCCTGAGCCGAAGGTAGATGTTCAACTACTGAGCCACTCAGGTGTTCCTATTTTTGTTTTCTTTGGGTAAATACTCAGTAGTGGAATTACTGGATCATATGGTGGTTTTATTTTAAATTTTTTGAGAAACCTTTTCTACAATGGCTACATCAATTTATGTTCCTCTCAACAGTACATGAGGGTTCCCTTTTCTCTACATCCTTGTTAACACTTGTCTCTTGACTTTTTAAAAAAAGATATTCATTCATTCATTCATTCATTCATTCATTCATTCATTCATTCATGAGAGACACACAGAGAGAGGCAGAGGCATAGGCAGAAGGAAAAGCAGGCTCCCTGAAAAAAGCCTGATGCAGGACTTGATCCTGGATCCCAGGATCATGCCCTGAGGGGAAGATAGACGCTCAGCCTCTGAGCCACCTAGGCACCCCTGTTTGTTGTCTTTTTGATACTAGTCATTCTGACTGGTCGAGGTGGTTTCTTGTGGATTCGATTTGCATTTCCCTGATGATTAATGGTGTTGAGCACCTTTTCATGTTTCTATTGGCCACCTGTATGTTTTGTTTGGAAAACTGTCTGTTCAGGTCCTCTGCTCAGTTTTTAGTCAGATTGTTGTTTTGGATTGAGTTGTATGAATTATTTATATATTTTGGATATTAACTAACTATCCAGTATATCATTTGCAAATGTCTTTTCCCATTCAGTAGGTTTGCTTTTTATATTGTTGATGGTTTCCTTTGATGTGCAAAAGGTTTTTCATGTGGTATAGCCCCAGGAATTAACTTTTGCTTTTGTTCCACTTGATTGAGGAGACATGTCCATAAATATGTTGTTAGGGACGATATCCAAGAGATTACTGCCTATGTTTTCTTTTGGGAGTTTTATGGTTTCAGGTCTTTTTTTTTTATTTAAATTCAAATTAGTTAACATGTAGATAGTATTGGTAGTATTGGTTTCAGAAGTAGAATTTAATGATTCATTACTTACATATAACACCCAGTGTTCATCCAATAAGTGCCCTCCTTATCCCCTCACCCATTTAGCACATCCACCTCCCCTCCTCCCCTCCAACAATCCTCAGTTCTCTGTAGTTAGGAGTCTTCTATGGTTAGTCTTCCTCTTTGCTTTTATCTTATTTTTCCTCCCTTTCTACTATGAACATCTGTTTTATTTCTTAAATTCCCCATACGAGTGAAATCATATATTTGTCTTTCTCTGACTGACTTATTTCACTTAGCATAATACACTCTAGTTCCACTCATGTTGTTGCAGATGGCAAGATTTCATTCTTTTTAATGGCTGAGTAATATTCCATTTTGTATTTATACCACATTTTCTCTATCCACTCATTAGTTGACATTTAGACTCTTTCCATAATTTGGCTATTGTTGATAATGCTGATATAAACATTGGGATGCATGTATCCCTTCAAATCAGCATTTTGTATCTTGTGGATAAATACCTAGTAGTATAATTGCTGGGTTGTAGGGTAGTTCTATTTTTTTTGGGGGGGGGTAGTTCTATTTTTAACTTTTTGAGAAACCATACTGTTTTCCAGAGTGGCTGTACCAGTTTGCATTCCCACCAATAATTGCAAAAGTGCTCCCCTCTCTTCACATACTTGCCAACATCTGCTGTTTCCTGAGTTGTTAATTTTTTTGTTTTGACAAGTGTGAGGTGGTATCTCATTGTGGTTTTGATTTGTATTTCCCTGATGATGAGTGAAGCTGAGCATTTTTTTCAAGTGTCTGTTAGCCATTTGTATGTCTTCCTTGGAGAAATGTCTGTTCATGTCTCTGCTCATTTCTTAAGTGAATTATTTATATTTTGGGTGTTGATTTGATGAGTTCTTTATAGATTCTGGATACCAGTTCTTTAGCCAGTATGTCATTTGCAAATATCTTCTCTTATTCTGTTAGTTGCCTTTTAGTTTTGTTGATTGTTTCTTTGCTATGCAGAAGTTTTGTATTTTGACGAGATCCCTGGAGTTCATTTTTGCTTTTGTTTCCCTTGCCTCCTGCTGACATGTCTAGTAAGAAGTTGCTATGGACAGGTCAAAGAGGTTGCTGCCTATTTTATTCTCTAGGATTTTGATGGTTTCCTGTTTCACATTTAGGTCTTTCATCCATTTTGAAGTTATTTTTGTATATGGTGTAAGAAAAGTGGTCCTGTTTCATTCTAAATGTCAGTGTCCAGCTTTCCCAACACTATTTGTTGAAGAGACAGTCTTTTTTCCATTGGATATTCTTCCTTGCTTTGTCAAAGATTTGTTCACCATATAGTTGTGGGTCCCTTTCTGGGCTCTCTATTCTGTTCCATTGATCTATGTGTCTGGTTTTATGCCAGTACCATACTGTCTTGATGATTACAGCTTTGTAATACAGCTTGAAGTTAGGCATTGTGATGCCCCCTACTTTGCTTTTCTTTTTCAACATTACTTTGGCTATTCAGGGTCTTTTGTGTTCCATACAAATTTTAAGACTGTTCTAGTTCTGTTAAAAATGCTGATTGTTATTTTTTATCAGGATTGCATTGAATGTGTGGATTACTTTGGGTAGTATAGACATTTTAACAATATTTGTCATTCCAACCCATAAGCATGGAATGTTTTTCTATTTCTTTGTGTCTTCTTCAATTATTTTCATATGTATTCTATAGTTTTCAGTGTGCATATCTTTTACCTTTTTGGTTAGGTTTATTCCTAGGTATCTTATGTTTTTTGGTGCATTTGTAAATGGTATCAATTCCTTGATTTTGCTTTGTGCTGCCTCATTACTGGTGTATAGAAACACAACATAGTTCTGTATGTTGATTTTATATCTTGTGACTTTGTTGATTTCATGTATAATTTTAAAGAATTTTTTAGTGGAGTCTTTTGGGTTTTCTATATAGAGTATCATATGGTCTGTGAAGAGTAAAATTTGACTTCTTCCTTGCTGATTTGGATGCCTTTAATTTCTTTGTTTTGTTTGATTGCTGAAGCTATGCCTTCCAGTACTATGTTGAACAACAGTGGTGAGAGTGGACATCCCTTTTGTATTCCTGACCTTAGGAGAAAAGCTGTCAGTTTCTCTCCATTGAGGATGATATTAGCAGTGGGTCTTCTGTGTATGGCCTTTATAATGTTGCAGCATATTCCTTCTATTCTTCTTCTTCTTCCTTTTTTTTTTTTAGATTTTATTTATTTGACATAGTGAGGAGGAGAGAGAGTACACATAGGGGGAGTGGCAGGCAGAGGGAGAGGGAGAAGCAGACTCCTCACTGAGCAGAGAGTCCAACATGGGGCTCGATCCCAGGACCCTCGGATCATGACCGGAGCTGAAAGCAGACACTGAACTGACTGACCATTCAGATACCCCTCTATCCTTGCTTTCTTGAGTGTTCTTCTTAAAGATTTTACTTATTTATTCATGAGAGACACACACACATACACAGAGGCAGAGACGTAGGCAGAGAGAAAAGCAGGCTCCATGCAGGGAACCCGATGTGGGACCCAATCCCAGGACTCCAGGATCATGCCCTGGGCCAAAGGCAGGCACTCAACCAATGAGTCACCCAGGTGTCCGGAGGGTTTTCTATCAAGAAAAGATGCTATACTTTCTTGAATGTTTTTTCTACATCTATTGAGAGGATCATGTGGCTCTTATCCTTTCTTTTATTAATGTGGTGCATCATGTTGATTGATTTGTGGATATTGAACAACCCCTGCTGCCCAGGAATAAATCCTACTTGATCATGGTGAAAATCCCTTAATGTACTGCTGGATTCGATTAGCTAGTATCTTGTTGAGAATTTTTGCAACCATATTCATCAGGGATATTGGCTTGTAGTGGGGTCTTTATCTGGTTTTAGAATCAAGGTAGTGCTGACTGCATAGAATGAGTTTAGAAGTCTTCCTTCTATTTTTATTCTTTGGAACAGCTCTAGAAGAGTAGGTATTAATTCTTCTTTAAATGTTTGTTAGGATTCCCCTGGGCTTTTGTTTGTTGGGAGATTTTTGATTACTGATTCAATTTCTTTGCTGGTTATGGGTCTGTTTACATTTTCTATTTCTTCCTGTTTTAGTTTTGATAGTTTATATGTTTCTAAAAATTATCCATTTCCTCTAGGTTGCCCAATTTGTTGGCATATAATTGCTCATTTGATTCTAATTGTATTTCTGTGGTGTTGTTTTTTATCTCTCCTCTTTCATTTGTGATTATATTTATTTGTTTTTTTTTCTCTTCTTTTTGATAAGTACAGCTAGGGGTTTATCAATTTTGTTAATTCTTTCAAAGAACCAGATCATAGGTTTGTTGATCTCTTCTACTGTTTTTGTTTTTTTTAAAATTTCTATATCATTGATTTCTGCTCTGATCTTAATTATTTCCCTTCTTCTGCTGGTGTTAGGCTTTATCTGCTCCTCACTTAGGTGTAAGGTTATGTTGTGTGTTTTAGACTTTTCTTGCTTCTTGAGGTAGGTCTGTATTGCTATATACTTCTCTCTTAAAACTGCCTTTGCTGCATCTCAGAGGTTTTAGATTGTCATGTTTTCATTTTCATTTGTTTCCATGTAATTTTTTATCTCTTCTTGAATTTCCTGGCTAACCCATCTATTCTTTAGTAGGATGTTCTTTAACCTTCACGTATTCGTGGTCTTTTCAAATTTTTTCTTGTGGTTGATTTCAAGTTTTGTAATGTTGTGGTTGGAAAAAATGCACGGTATGCTGTCAGTCTTTTTGTACTTGTTGTACTCGTTGGGGCCTGATTTGTACCCAGTATATGATCTGCTCTGGAGAACTTTCCATAGGCACTCAAAGAGAATGTGTATTCTGTTGCCTTAGGATGAAGTGTTCTCAATATATCTGTTAAATCCATCTGATCCAACGTGTCATTCGAAACCATTGTTTCTTTGTTGATTTTCTGCTTAGATGATCTGTCCATTGCTGTGAATGGAGAGTTAAAGTTACCTACTAATATTATATTATTATCAATGAGTTTCTTTAAGTTTGTTATTAATTAATTTATCTATTTGGCTGCTCTCAAGTTGGGGGCATAAATATGTATAACTGTTAGGTCTTCTTGTTGGATAGACCCTTTTATGATGATATAGTGTACTTCTTCATCTCTTGTTATAGTTGTTGGTTTAAAATCTAGTTTGTCTGATATAAGGATAGCTACTCTAGCTTTCTTTTGATGTTCATTAGCATGATGGATATTTCCCCACCCCCTCACTTTAAATCTGGAGGTGTCTTTGGGTCTAAAATGAGTTTCTTGTAAGCAACGTATAGATGGGTCTTGTTTTTTTTTAATCCATTCTGATACCCTATATCTTTTGATTGGAGTATTTAGTTCATTTACATTCAGAATGATTATCGATAGATATGAATTTGGCACTATTGCATTACCTGTTTCTGTGGATTGTCTCTGTTCCTTTCTAGTCTTTATTGTTTTTGGTCTTTCCTTCCCACAGTGCTGGTTTAGTGTTCATGAACTCCTTTCATTTTTGCTTATCTTGGAAACTCTTTATCTCTCCTCCTATTCTGAATGACAGCCTTGCTGGTTATAGTTTTCTTGGCTGCATATTTTTCTCATTCAGCATGTTGAATATATCATGCTACTTTCTTCTGGTCTGCCAAGTTTCTGTAGACAGATCTGCTACTAACCTTATGTGTCTACTCTTGTATGTTAAGGATCTTTTGTCCCTAGCTGCTTTCAGAGTTCTCTCTTTATTTTTGTGTTTTGTAAGTTTCACTTTTGATATGTCTTGGGGTTTACCTATTTTTGTTGATTTGATGGGAGTTCTGTGTGCATATTGGACCTGAATTCTTGTTTCTTTCCCCAGATTAGGGGAGTTCTCAGCTATAATTTGTTCAAATAAAGCTTCTGCCACCTTTTCCCACCTTTTCCCACTCTTCTTCCCTTTACCACATATTCATGTGATATAGATATTATTGTGCTTTGTGGAATCATTGAGTTTTTGAAGTCTGTGTTTATGATCTAATAATAGTTTTCTTTCCAGCTTCATTATTTCCCATACTTTTATCTTCTTTATCACCTGTTTGATCCTCTGCTTCTTCCATCCTTGTTGTGGTTATATCCAGTTGGTTTTGCATCTCAGTTATAGTATTTTGTATATTAGCCTGACTAGTTCTTAAGTCTTTCATCTCTGAACCAGGGTTTCTTGGTGTCTTCTATGCTTCTCTCAAGCTGAGCTAGTATTCTGATGATTTGTTCTAAATTCTTATTCAGATACATTGTTTATATCTGTGTTGAGCAAATCCGTGGCTGTGATTTTTTTTCTTAATTTTTCTTTTGGAGATAATCCCTTTTTGTCATTATGTCTAGGTTTCTGTCTTTTGGGTGTTATGATAGCTTGCTATGTTTTCTGCTCCTGAGAATAATACTTTATTAAGAAGGAGCCATACACTGTCCAAGGCCTGGCAACTTCCAGAAGTTTTTCTGTGTGTACTCTGGTGTTGTGTTTTGACTGCTCTTTCCCATAGGTCAGTCCTCTGCAGAGTTCCTCCTTGCCTGCTATGAGGAGTGTTTGGAACTTCAAGTGTGCTTTGATTTGTTTGTTAGGATAAGCCTGATTTTTTAAAAAATCCAAGAAAAGAGAAAAGGAAAAGGGACAAAAAACCCCCAAAAAACAAATAGACAAACAAAAAAACTATAAGCCTGATTCCAAAAAATAAAGAAGGAAAAAAAAAAAAAAAAAGCCTGATCCAAAAAACGAGAAAATGAAACCAACCAGCCAATCGACAAAAACTATAAGCCTGATTCCAAAGGAAAAAAATAAAAATTAAAAATTAAAATACTACTACTACTAATAAAACTAATAATTGTCCTATTTCCACCAGAACTGAAGCTGATGCTTTGGAGCACTCTGTGATTAGTAGACTTGGTGCATGCAGGGGACATGTGTTGGTCTTCTGAGGGAGAGGCCTGCTGGGCTGGCTCAAATGCTGACTTGCCCTTGTAAAGATGCCTCTGCCAGGTGAGGGGGATGGGGTTTGGTGTAAGCAAGTCCCATGCCATCTGAAGGTGTTATATTTCTCCCTGAAATCTGAAGTCTGCCCGTGCTGATGGGTGAAAGGGGTAGGGATACAGTGGAAGATGGTGTCACACTGCCTGCTTATCCCCAGAGTGGAACTTGTGGCCTCCACTGTTCCTCCTGGGACAAAGTCTCAGGCTTTCATCAGATCTCTGCCCTCAACCTGTCCATGCCCAGGCTGTCAGTAGGCCTGGCACCATAGTTCTCCTATGTTTTATCTCTGGCCGGTGGCTGGGATTCAAAACTCCAAAACTTAAAGGACCTGGCAAGGAGCAGACCTGCTCTCCTCCCCTGGAGGAGAGCCTCACAGCATTGTATCTGGCACTGTTCTATCCCAGAAAAGCAGTCACACAGCTGCACAGGTGCCTGGAGTATATGGTGAAGCCCAGTGAAAAACTGTGACCAGGTTATCTGCTCTCTGCACACACCTCTGTCTCCTGCTATTAAACGTCAGTGGTGCCCTACAGGCTTTATGTCCTTGGAGAGGAAGTATACTCTCTTCCAAGTGTATCCCAGGAAAGGATGTGTTGTCTTCTAGTGTGACCCAGGGGATTCCTATACCATGACATCTTGTGCGAACTCCTAGTGCTGCTGTCTCTTATTCTGTCCCTCTATCCCTGACTTCTGTTCACAAAAAGGGCTCCCTTCTCTGTGTGGCCCTGCAGCTTTTCTCTCCCTCATTTCAAGTCTCTGAACTTCACATCTGCCATGTTCTCTCCCTCCAGTTATGCAGATTATTTTCTTAATCCTCAGACTGCTTTCCTAGTTGTTCAAAATGATTTGATGTTGATCTAGCTGTGTTTGAGGGATGAGGCAAGCTCAGGGTCCCCCTACTACTCCTCCAACTTAACTCCTCCTCTATGGTTTCAGGCCTTATATTTAGGTCTTTAATACTTTTTTTAGTTGATTTTTGTAAATGATGTGAGAAAGTGATCCAGTTTCATTCTTTTGCATGTAGCTATCTGGGTTTCAAATACCATTTATTAGAAAGACTGTCTTTTCCCATTGTATTTTCTTGTTGCTTTTATTATAAATCAATTCATCATATAGGTGTGGGTTTATTTCTGGGCCCTCTACACTGTTCCATTGATCTATGTGTCTGTTTTTGTTCCAGTACCATACTGTTTTGATTGCTATAGATTTGTAGTATAGTTTGTTATCTGGAATCAGAGTACCTTTAGCTTTACTCTTTCTCAAGGGTGCTTTGGCTATTTTAGGTATTTGTGGTTCCATACAAAATTTAGGATTATTTATTCTAGTTCTGTGAAAAATACTGTTTGTATTTTGCATTGTAGATTTCTTTGGGTAGCATAGACATTTTAATAATACTAATTTGTCCAATCCATGAGCATGGTACATCTTTCTACCTGTTTGTATTATCTTCAATTTCTGTCTTTTTTTTTTTAATAAAGATGTTATTTATTTGTTTGTTTATTTTAGAAAGAGAAAGCATGAGTGGGGAGAGTAGTGGGAGAGGGAGGAGGGAGAAGAATTCAAGCAGACTCCACACTGAGCACAAAGACCAACACAGGGCTCAATCTCATGCCCCTGAGCTGAAACCAAGAGCTGATACTTAACTGACTGAACTACCTAGGCGCTCCTCATTTTCAGTTTCTTTCAACAGTGTCCTATAGTTTTCAGAGTATAGGTCTTTTACCTTGGTTGCATGTATTCCTATGTATTTTATTCTTTATGGTACATTGTAAATGGGATTGTTTTCTTAATTTCTCTTACAGCTACTTCTTTATTAGTAAGTAGAAATGCACCAGATTTCTGTATATTAATTTTATATCCTGCAAATTTACTGAATTCATTTATCAATTCTAATAGTTTTTTTTTTTTTTTGTGGAGTTTAGAGTTTTCTTTTTTTTTTTTTTTAAGATTTTATTTATTTATTATGAGAGACACAGAGAGGCAGAGACATAGGCAGAGGGCGAAGCAGACTCCCTACAAGAAGCCTGATGCAGGACTTGATCCCAGATCCTGGGATCATTCCCTGAACTGAAGGCAGATGCTCAACCACTGAGCCATCCAGGGGTCCCTAGAGTTTTCTATATATAGCATCACATCATATAGTGATGTGACCGCAAATAGTGACCATTTTATTTCTTCCTTACCCATTAAGATGCTTTTTATTTCTTTTTCTTGTCTGATTGCTATAGTTAACACTTCCAGTACTATGATGAATGAAAGTGGTGAAAGTAGACACATCATTGTCTTATTCCTTATCTAGAGGAAAAGCTTTCAGTTTTTCACCACTGAGTATGCTATTAGCTCTGGGTTTATTATATATGATGTTATTAGGTTGAGATATGTTCCCTCAAAAACACACTCTTTTAAGAGTTTTACCATGAACAGATGCTTCATTTTGTCAAAATTTTTTGCATCTATCGAGATGTTCATATAGTTTTTATCCTTTCTCTTATAAATGTGATATATCACATTGATTGATTTGTAATATTGAACCACTCTTGCATCTCTGATTATGGTGAATGATTTTTTAAATGTGTTGTTGAATTTGGCTTGCTAATATTTAGCTAATATTTTGTTGAAGATTTTTTGCATCTACGTTCATGCTTTTTTGTTAATTATCTGGCTTTGGTATTGGGAATGCTGGCCTCATAGAATGAGTGGAAATTTTGCTTCCTTTTCTGTTTTTTTGGAGCAGTTTGATAAAAACAGGAATTAACTTTTCTCAAAATGTTTGGTAGAACTCTTTTTTTAAACGTTTGGTAGAATTCAGTCATCTGGTCCTGGACTTTTGTTTTTTGAGAGTTTTTTGATTACTGATTTGATTTCATTACTAGTAATCTGTGTTCAAATTTTCTTTTCTTTCTGATTACGTTTAGGAGATTTGTATGTCCCTAGGAATTTATCCATTTCTTCTAGGTTGTCCAATTTGTTAGCATATAATTTTTCATAATGTTCTTTTATAATTCTTTTTGTTTCTGTGGTGCCATTTGTTATTCTCCCTCCTTCATTGTGATTTTATTTGAGTTCCCTCTCATTTTTTCTTAATGAGTCTGGCTATAGGTGCATTAATTTTGTTTATCCTTTCAAAGAGCCAGCTTCTGCTTTCATTGACCTATTCTGTTGTTCTTTTAGTCTCTGTTTCATTTACTTCTGCTCTAATCATTATTATTCCCTTCCTTACATTAGCTTTTGGTTTTGTTTGTTCTTCTTTTTCAAGTTTCTTTAGGTGTAAAGTTAGGTAGTTTGAGATTTTTCTTGTTTGTTGAGATAGGCCTGTAGCACTATAAATTTCTCCTTAGAACTCCTTTTGCTGTGTCCCAAAGATTTTGGACCATTATGTTTTCATTTTCATTTGTCTCCATACATTTTTTACTCTTTGATTTCTTTCTTTTTTTTTTTTTTTAAAGATTTTATTTATTTATTTGACAGAGAGGGAGCACAAACAGGAGGACCATCAGAGGGGCAGAGAAAAGCAGACTCCCCACTGAGCAGGGAGCCCAACCTGGGGTCCAATCCCAGGACCCTGGGAGCATGACCTGAGCCAAAAGCAGATGCTTAACCTAGGCACCCTTCCTCTTTGACTTCTTGACTGATCCATGTTATTTAGCCTCTATGTATTCATATTCTTTCCAGATTTTTCCTTGTATTTGATCTCTAGTTTTTTGCTGTTGTGGTTGGAAAAGATACTTGATATGATTTATATCTTCTTAAATTTATTGAGACTTGTTTTGTCACCCAATATTGATCCATCCTGGAGAATGTTTTATATGCACTTGAGAAAGATTTGTATTCTGTTTTTATATGGAATGTTTGGTATATATGTTAAATTCATCTGTTCTGATATGTTGTTCAAAGTCACTGTTTCTTTATTGATTTTTCTGTCTGAATGGTGTCTCTATTGATGTAAATGAGGTGTTAAAGTCCTCTACTATTAACATATTACTGTCAATTTCTCCCTTGGTGTCAGTTAGTATTTGCTTTATGTATTAAGGTGCTTCTCTTTTGGATGCACAGATATTGACAGTTGTTATATCCTTTTACTGGATTGATTCCTTTATCATTATATAGTGCTCTTTTTCTGTCTCTTGCTACAGTCTGCTTTATTTTTATTTTTTTATTTTTTTGAGTACCAGTCAACTTTTATTGGATATTAATTGTGAATTAAGCAATGGAAGGATTCAAGGATGCCAGGCAGAAGTCATGGTCAGGAATGCCAAATGTGCTTCCACACTGGGCCCTCTTCAGTGGTACTTGTGTAGCCATTCATGTTTGAGGTCCTTGTAAGAACGACAGTAGTTGAAAAGCACATAAGCAGCCAGCACCATAGAAATCCCAGCAACGCCCTCTTTCTTCAAATTGATTTACTTGTAATACCCGTAGTAACCTCTTTGAAATGCTCCAGCAATGCCCTTAGGGGTGAAATCCCACATCAGTATCCAGCCTGGCAGCTCTCCTAGTTTCACCTCCATGAGCTTCTTTTCCTTCACTGGTATGGGTGACGCCATCTTGGAGTCTTGGGTGTCTGCTCTCTACAGTCTACTTTAAAGAATATTTTGTCTGAAGTAAGTATTGTTACCCCAGCTTTTTTCTCACTTCCATTTGCATGGTATATGTTTTTCCATCCCTTCATTTTCAGTCTGTTTATCTCTTTAAGTCTGAAGTAAGTCTCCTGTGGGTAGCATATAGATGGGTCCTGTATTTTTATCCATTCAGTCACCCTTTGTCTTTTGATTGGAGCATTTAGTCCATTTATATTTAAATTATTGATAGGTATGTATTGCCATTTTGTTTTTTTTCCAGTTGTTTTTTAGTTCTCACCTATTCCTTTCTTCTTCTCTTATTCTTTTCCCTTGTGGTTTGATGGTTTTCCTTAGTGTTGTACTTGTGAAATTTCTCTGTAGTTTTTATATAACTCTTATAGGTGTTTAATTTGTGGTTACCATTGAGTTCATATATAACATCTTATGTGTATAACAGTCTTTATTAATTTGATGGTCACTTAAGTTTGAACACATTCTAACAGCACTAAATTTTTATTTCTTTACTTTTTTATGTATATGGTGTCATATTTTACATCTTTCTGTTTTATGTATCTCTTGTCTAATTTTTATAGAAATAATTAATTTTACTACTTTTGTGTTTTTACTTCCATTATGGCTTTATAAGTGATTAATCTACTACCTTTACCATGTTTGCTTTTACTTGTGAAATTTTTTTCTTTCATAATTTTCTTACTTGTAGTTGTGGCCTTTTCTTTCCACTTAAGGAATTTCCTTTAACATTTCTTGTAAGATGGATTAGGTGGTGTTGAACTACTTTAACCTTTGTCTGAGAAACTCTTTCCTTCTGTTCTGAATGATAATAACCTTTCTGGTTAGAGTGTTCTTGGTTGTAGATTTTTTTCTTTTCAGCACTTTGAATATATCATGCCACTGTCTTTCAGCCTACAGAGTTTCTGCTAAAAAGGCAGCTGATAGCCTTGTAGGGTTTCTCTCATTTGAAACTGTTTTCTTTTGCTGCTATTAAAATTCTCTTTATCACTACATTTTTCAATTTTTTAAAAAAGATTTATTCATTTATTTGAGAGAGAGAGGGTAAGAGAGGGAAAGCATGCATGCATGAGAGGGAGAGAGGGAAAGGGAGAGAATTTTCAGCAGACTCCTTGCTAGGCATGGAGCCCAACAGAGGGCTTGATCTCATGACCCTGAGATCATGACCTGAGTCAAACTCAAGAGTTGAATGCCTAACTGACTGAGCCATCCAAGCGCCCCTACATTTTTCCTTTTTTTTTTTTTTTTCCATTTTTCCATTTTAATTATTATGTGTCTTGGTATAGACCTCCTTGGGTTCGTCTTGTTTGGGGCTGTCTGTGCTTCCTGGACCTGGATGTTTGTTTCTTTGCCCATATCAGGAAATTTTTCAGTTATTGTTTCTTTAAATGAACATTTCTACTGCTTTCATTCTCTTCTCATTCTGGAATCTACAATGCAAATGTTATTACACTTGACAATGTTGCTGAGTTCCCTTAACTTCTACTCATGTTTTATTATTCTTTTTTTCTTTCTGCAGCTCTGCTTAGTTGCTTTCTCTTACTCTGTCTTCCAGAGTGTAGATCACTGATCCATTCTTCTGCATCCTCTAATCTGCTATTGATCCTCTATAGTATATTTTTAATTTCAGTTACTGAATTCCTCACCTCTGACTGGTTCTTTTTTATATTTTCTCCCGTTGTTGAAGTTCCTACTAAATCCATCCATTGTTATCTGAAATCCATTGAGTAGTTTTATGACCATTACTTTGAATTCTTTATCAGAAATATTGCTCATTTTTATTTCATTTAGCTCTTTTACTGTGATTTTGTTGTTTCATTTGGGACATATTCCTCCATCTTCTCATCTTATCTACCTCTGGTTTCATTCTATGTATTAGGTATATCAGTTTTATCTCCTGGTCTTGAAAGTAGTGGCCTTGTGTAGAAGAAGTACTGTGGTGCCTTGTAGTGCAATCTCTCCTAGTTTCTAGAATTGGGATCTTCAGGGGTGTCTCCTGCGTGGGATGCATGCATCCTACTTTTGTAGCTAAGCAGCAGTTGCTTTCAGCCAAGCTGGTTACATTGACCCACCTTGCTTGTTGTGGATACATGGGCAGGATTTGGTCCATACCTTTTTTGAGATGCCTGTCTAAGGCTGCCATAAGCTCATGGTGGATGGAGCCAGCAGTCAGCCTACATGTTTGTAGTTAGCCTCTCACTACTGCAGGCACATTGAAGAGCAGAGCTTTCTTTCTATGCAATGGCTAACTAAGAGGCTCTCATTGGTGCACTGTCCTGGCAGTCAGCCTAGGTGTTTGGATTTAGCTTCTCCATCATGGTTGTAGGCACACTAAACCAGGGCTTGCTCCCTGAACAGCCAGCCAGGCTGCTAGAACTGCGGGATTGCAGGAGTCACTTTGGAGTGGGCTGGTCCCTACTGGGGCTGCTTGCCGGATGTGGTGGGACAGGAGCTACTTTGGAGGGATGTTTACAGAGGTGGGTTGGTTGGATGGAGTGGGTCTTCAGGGGACATGAGGGTTGGACACCTGGTGCTAGCCAGGTAAATTGAGAGTGTTAGTGTTGGCTACTGCAAGTGTTGGCTATCTCGGCTGGGGATAGGGTGACGGGGTGGGGAGAGAAATTCTGTCCACCAGCCCTTTTTTCCTGGAGAAATCTCCTGCAGATCCCTGTGCCTCTAGCACATCCTTTAAGATTAGTCACTAAATCTTTAGTTATATACCAAGCACTTTTCAAACTGTTACTTTTGTACTATGTCTTGGGCTGAGGTATTTTTTATTCAGGCTCTTTAAGGGAAGCAACTCAGTTTCCTATTGCCCTCCAACTCTCTTGGTGTTAAGCCCATTGAATTTTAAAGCCAAAAATTATGGGGACTTGTCTTTCTTTCAACTATAGGTCCCCAGGGACTAAGGTGCCTGGTATGAGGTCTGCCTCTTGCTTCTCCATGCTTGTGGTGTCCCTCCTGTTTGTGGCTATTCCTGCTAGGGGTTTAGTTCAGAATCATGTCTTTGCCTCTCCTATCCTTATTGATATGACCTTCTCTGTACAATTAAGTGTGGAAAATCTGTTTTGCCAGTCTTCAGCTTATTTTCAGAGTTAGTCGTATAGATGTAGCTGTTATCTTGGGTGTCCTTGGAAGAGGTGAGCTCAGGATCCTCCTAGTCTGGCCATCTTCACTGACTCCCTGATAAATGTAATTTTTTATATTCTACTTTTGGGAGATAGAATTCACAATGTAGAAAACTCTAAAATTATAGGGATAATTTGGGGGCAGCTATAAGTGACATATTTCCAATATAGATTTATGTGGTGAGGGGGAGGACCTGTTGACTTCATGTGAATCCCTGTATGTAGTTGCACCTAAGGCTACTCCTTGGGCCTTTTATTAGCAGATAAGTTTCTTACTTTAATTAAGTAGTTAAAGTTAGCTTTTTGTCAGTTCTCTTTAGTGTTCTTATTAGTACAGCTTTTTCCTCTTCTGACCCCAGCTCCACTATTGCATTATCCTCTTCATTGGCCACTTACTCTAGGCCTCCCTCCTTTCTATCCATTTTCTTCTCTGGAATCAGGTAATCTTTCATAAATATTAAGTCTGTTTATGTAATTCTTCTGATTAAAATGCTTAATGGCTTTTTATTGCTTTAGGATAATAACCATAGTCCTAGCACAGCATATGGCTTTCTGTAATCTGGCTTGCTCTTTTAGGTTTACTTTTTGCTGCTCTCTCTGCTCAAGTCTCAGTAGACTTCATTCTGTTCTCTAAACATATCATTTTCTCATTCTTATATGGGCTCTCAGAGAGGCTGTTTCTTGCCCCTGAAGAGCTCCTTCTACTTTCTCATTTCTTTTCCCTTATCCTTCTACTTACCTCCAACAAACTGCTCTTTATTTTTCATCTTTCCGCTAAGATGTTGCTTCATGAATGTTATTAGAATGGGAGCTTCTTGGTACCCAAGAATTTGTCTATTTCATTCAGTGTTATATCCCTTTTGCCTAGAGTAGTGAATGTTGAGTGAGTGAATGAGGGAGGAAGACCTTCAACTTCTCAGTCTAGGTGAGGTTTCTTATTATTTATGCCCATATCTTTATTTTAATAGTATCCCTGACACTTGTAATTATTTAAATCTGTGTTCACATCAGCAAAGGATACTATGAATAGAGTGAAAAGACAACTCATGGAATGGGGGGAAAATTTGCAAATCATAAATCTGATAAGGGATTAATATCCTACAACTCAATAACAACAAAAGAAACAACCCAATTTGAAAATGGGCAAAGAACTTGAATAGACATTTCTCCAAAGTAGATATACAGATGGCCAGTGAGCACATGAAAAAATGCTCAACAACACTAACCATTATGGAAATGCAAATCAAAACCATAATAAGATACTACTTCATACCCACTAGGGTGACTCTTATTAGAAAAAAACCAACCAGAAAATAAGAAGTGTTGGTGAGGATGTAGAGAAATTGGAACTCTGTGTAATACTGTTGGGAATGTAAAATTGTGCAGCTTCTGTGGAAAATGATATAGTCATTTCTCTAAAAATTAAAAATAAACTTACCATCTAATCCAACAATTCCACTTCTGGGTATATACTCAAAAGAATTGAAAGCGGCACCTCAAATAGATATTTATATACCACTGTTCACTGCAGCATTATTTGCAATAGCCAAAATAGCTCAAATGTCCATTGACAGATGAATGGATAAATAAAATGTGGTATATACATATAATGGAATATTATTCAGCCTTAAAAAGTAAGGAAATTCTGACACATTTTAAAATATGGATGAACGTTGAAGACTAAGTGAAATAAGCCATGCACAAAAGGACAAACATTGTAAGATTCTATTTAAATGAAGTACCTAGAGTAGTTAAATTAGCAGAGACAGAAAACAGAATTGTGATTGCAAGGCCTGGTGGGAGAAGGAAAGGGGAGTTATTATTTAATGGTGCAGAGTTTCAGTTTGGAAAGATGAAAAAATTCTGGAAATGAATGGTGGTAATGAATACACAACAATGTGAATATAATTAAATGTTATGGGAACTGAACTGTAAGCCCTAAGATGGTTAAAATGGCAAATTTTGTATTTTGTATATTTTACCTCAATAAAAGCTTGCCAGAAAAAAATCTGTATTCCCTGCTATATGTAAGCTCAGTAGGGACAGGGATTTTGTCTGTCTTGTTCACTTCTGTATTCCCAGCATCTAGCACAGTTCCTGGAGCATAGCAGGATCATTTGTTGGGACTGAATGAATGTACATATGGGGAGTGCTGCAGTAGAGAAGAAACCAAGTCATTTGGAATCAGGTTTCCATTCAGGAACTATGGGCCAAAAGTCAATGTATCATTTTATGGTGTAGGTCCTGACCTTGCTCCTTACAAATTGCCTAAACCAAGTCATAATCTCTTAGGGTCTTAGTTTTCATCTCTCTAAAATTTGGTAGGTAGTTCTTGATCTGCTACTCATTGCAGTTCTTGGGAGAATCAACTGATGCACTCTGTAGGGATTTTTCCAGTGTAAGGAGTTACTCAGTTACCTTTTGTGTGTATCCTAGGCTTTTACCTGAGGTGACATCTTTGCTGCCCATGCCAGGAGAGACTTAAACTCACCTCCATCATTGTGCTTCTCCTCCATTGTCAGATGTATCCTGATGTATCTTATCTGCTGCCATTCTTGGAAGCATTGGAACTGCATTGTGCTTTAAATGAGTGGACTATAAAGCCTTTGTTAAGTTGCTGGTATATCCTTAATGTCTGTACATATATCAGATTGTAAGCCCCCAGAGGAGCAGAGCCAAGTTGTTAACTCACATTCACGGTTCTAAATTCAGTGCAGTGAGCAGATCGGGTTTATTCTCATGATGATGATGAAGAGGAGTTGGAAGATTTTTCTTCCATTATATCGAATGAAACTACTGAATTTTATAGGCTCTCTCAGAATTTTCTGGATGGTCTCCTCTTTTTCATTTGAATACCTTAATCCCCTGGAGCGAAATGCAGGTTAGAGAGGTAAATGGTCTGAAAACAAATATACTGTAATACATTCACTTTGGCTACAAAAATAAAACAACCCAAACCTAGTTTTTCTTGCAGTTTTTAAATCCAGATGGTAGTAAAATTTGACATTTCAATTCTGTTTGTGAAATTCATTTTGTTTTTAAATTGGGAAGAACCATAGAGCTAAAAATTGTCTGAAGTACTAGGAAGGCCTGGTGAGACCTCTTTGGGAGTGTTATTAATAAGGACTTGGTATTTTAAAGTGAATTTGGAGGCACTATAAATAGACTGCAAGTAACTGTGATGGATATGAATACTGAGAAGTAGCGTGCTATCCCACACCTAATATGCAAAAGGTGGAGGATTGGCCTGGACAATGAAAAGAAAAGGGAAATCTGGACGAGAGGCTGTTTTGGTAGCCAAATTTAGTTAAATTTTTAATAGTTCTCATTTCTGTTTATAGTTCTCATTCCAAAAGGTCAGCTATTGTTCTTAAGTCTATCTTTAGCAAGTTTTGAAATTAAGGTTATGTGAATAAGGTTATTTTAATAAATATATGTAATGTAAGGATCCAATTTAATTAACTAAGCTCAAGATTTAGGGATCCAATGTGTTCAGAACCAGGTGAAGGCTCTCTTACAAAATACTTTATTGGCAAGGCTTATTTCTCTGTGGATCTGTTCTATATATATTCTTGGAAGAAATCATAGAAACAAATCAGCATCTGTATGTTAGAAGCAGTGTATCAATTAATTTTCATTTGGTTAAAAGTAAAGAAAGCTCAATCTAAATGGATTGAATCAAAAGGGGAGTTTCATAATTGACTTTATAACTATCAAGTCCAGTGGGGAGACTGGCTTAACTGTTGCATGACACAGGTGCTCAAGAAAAATCTCTTGGGCTGGGTCTCACTTCATCTCTTGCTTCTACGTGTCGGCCTTATTCTTAGAATCTCCCCTTATGGTTGGAAGGATTGAATTTTCTAATTAACGTAATGCAGACATGGTTCATACCTGATTTAAGAGTGGGGCCAACCCATTCAAACCATATGGCCTGAAGTTGGGTAGGCAGTTCTTTTAAAGAGATTCATGATGAATACAGGAACTAAAATGATAGATATTAGCTATAAGTAATATTTAATTAAAGTACTTGAAATTTCAATAGAATATTTATTAATATTGAATATATTTGTGTGCTAGAACATACCAAGATGAATAAGAAAGATCTTCTTCAGATTTTTGTGGGAAACCTGGGATACCATCTAATTCTTTTTTTTTTTTTTTTAAGATTCTATTTTTTATTTTGGCAGTGGGAGAAGGGGTAGAGAGAGAGTGAATCCCACGCTGACTCCCAGTATGCAGAGCCAGGTGCAGGGCTTGATCTTGTGACCCTGAGATCATGACCTGAATCAAAAACAAGAGTTGGACGCTCAACCAACTGAGCCACCCAAGCACCCCTAGGACACCATCTAATTCTTAAAGTTGATGCTAGTATGACAGTTTTATGTTTCCTGGTTCTCATGTATTTAATTATGAGCATATGAGTACCTGACCACTTTGATCTATTGTACAAAGGTATACTAATGAGCTATTTTCTCCTTACCTTTCTCCAGGGAAACACACATTATCTGGAGATGAAGAGAACAAATTTCTACAAATTCTCCCTTCCCTTTACTAACTACATTCTATGTATAGACTGAAAGGAGAAAGAGTTATTTCTGGCACTGGGCTGAAGGAGATTCCTCTATGTGTGTATTGCTGCTACTGTATATATAAACTATATATTTGTGTGTGCAGTTATAGTTATACTTTCCTCCACTGGTTCTAGTTCATTTATTTTCTCTCTAATGATTTCTTTTCTGTTTCCTTCCATGTTTCCTCTCTTGCCTCCAAAATTGCATAATACATATATGTGTGTGTCTATGTATGTATGTGTTTGTGTGCATATGTGTATCCACAACTGTTATTGAAAATATTTAACAAATGATATGACATATTCATCTACCAATTAGAATGGATACCAGCAATGAACAACCAGTACAACTGTAGAGAGACATAAAGGGATATCTGTGAAGACACAGAAACTGTCTTAGATGAGGAAGCAGAGATTCAAATGTACAAAAAATAGGGTATGGGAGCCAGTCAAGACAGAGGAGCAGAACTAGGTCATGAGTAAGAGAGCAACTGAAGTGGAGAGAGTACTTAGGATCCAAGTTCTGTGGCTTCCCATTCTCCTAAGGGCTGAGTGCTGTCTGTATTATGGTTCCTCTGAGATTCCCATTTCCCTTATCGCTTAATTGATTCTTGCACTAAAAACACCCCTTCCCTTTAAAAACACCTTGTGGGACCCTTAGTAGAAACTAAAGCTAGCTAACTAAAATAAATGGGATCATACTATATATAGCATTTTGTAACTTGCTACAATAACTTTGTTATTCTCTTATCAGTAACAGATATCTGCTATGTTAATAGACAACAGAACTATATCATCACTTCTCTGGCACATATTTGTGTTAGACGCCTCTAGCTCTCATATCTCACATCCTCTCAGCCCCAATTTTACTCCAGCTATTGCACGTGTTACCTTACAAGTACCTGCTTTAGTTGCACCGTATATTTCTGTTTCTGCCTGGGACTTTTCACACCTCATGCGGGAAACCCGTGGGGGCCTGTTTAGAAACTTGAGCATGGGCGACTTGGCAGAATGAGATTGTAAATCCTTATGGGTAAACCTTTACCAGTGGAGGTTGAAAGCCAATGGACAAATGTTCCCCAAATCAATTGTGTAGGCTTACACTTTAGAGGGGCACATTTTAGAGGAACATGTTGTTCCTTCGAGGTCTCCAGTCAGATCAAACTCCAGTTTCCCATAGTTTCTGGTTTGATAATATACCTTTAATTGGATTTTCCTTCTTCCTTGTGCCATTCCTCTTGGTCCTGCATTACTATTCCCTGCATTCACCTCTCAAAATAAATTACCTGAGTGCAGTCCTTTGGCTTCTTCTTTCTGGCAAGAATCCAGTCTAAGTTTTACATTGCCTGGTTGTATCTTTATTTAATAATTATTTATTTATTAATGGACACTTATTTCCTTTTTTCATGGTTATAAACAGTATCATGATGAGCATTCTTATAAATATATATTTGTGTACTTAATACTTATTTCCTTAGGAAAAAATTAATGCAAATTTAAATTGCTGAGTCTATTACTGATCAATAGACATGCACATTTTAAAAGCTTTTGAAAAAAAAAAAAAAGCTTTTGATACACTCTGGAGCAAAAACATTTGTATTTAACAGTTTCAAACAGTGTTTGTCAGAGAAAATCAGCGATTAACCCAGTGACATAATCTATCTATAAAAATTCACATAAATGACTGATTATATCCTGAAGGCTGGCTGCCTTCCATAAAGATCAGCCAACAGCGGAGTTGTAACCAAGGTAGAGAGACTTGCTTCACTTGGTCCAAATCAAACTTTGTGCTGACTTTCTTTGGGCTTAGCTTTGTCTACCGCACTTTAGGTCTTTTTATTACTATGAAATAAGAAGTGATGAGAGATTAAAAGATGAAAATTTAATTGAGAGTCTCACTTTTAGTTATTGTAGTGTGATTATGCTAATAATATTGCCATTCAAGAAAGTTTTCAAATACACAAAGACCTTTAATTTAATCTCTAGTGCTTAAGCTTTTAAGTTTATTATAAGATTTTTTTCTTGAAAGAAAAAAAGGTACCAACCATTTGATATGTCTATCATTATCACTGAAAAAAGTTGCAAGTAGCCCTTAGGTCTCTCTTTTTCAAAGATATTGTCAGAATTGACCCAAGTAAGAAAGGGAAACCCTTGTACATTGTGGTGGGAATGCAGGCTGGTGCAGCCACTCTGGAAAAAACAGTATGAAGTTTCCTCAAAAAGTTGAAAATAGAGCCACCCTACAACCCAACAATTACACTACTGAGAATCTACCCCGAAGATGCAAATTTAGTGATATGAAGGGGCATCCACACTCCAATGTTTATAGCAGCAATGTCCACAATAGTCAAATTATGGAAAGAACCCAGAGTCCATTGACAGATGAATGGATAAAGAATGTGTGGTGTATATATATATATATATATATATATATATACAGTGGAATGCTACTCGGTCATCAAAAAAATGAAATCTTGCTTTTTTTTTTAACAATTTTATTTATTCATGAGAGACACAGAGAGAGAGGCAGAGACATAGGCAGAGGGAGATGCAGGCTCCCTGCTAGGAGCCTGATGTGGGACTCGATCCTAATGACTCCAGGATAATGCCCTGAGCTGAAGGCATATGCTCAACACCTGAGCCACCCAAGTGTCCCAAATCTTGCCATTTGTAACAATGTGGATGGAACTAATAGGTATTATTTATCTAAGTGAGATAAGTCAATCAGAAAAAGACAATTATCATATGATCTCACTCATGTGTGGGATTTAAGAAACAAAACAGAGGATCATAGGTGAAGAGAGGAAAAAATAAAACAAGATGAAATCAGAGAGGGAGAGAAATTCTTAATCATAGGAAACAAACTGAGGTTTGCTGGAGGGCTGGGGGTGAGGAGATTGAGTAATTGGGTGATGGGCATTAAAGAGGGCATGTGATGTAATGAGCACTGGGTATTGTATAAGACTGATGAATCACTGACCTCTACCTCTGCAACTAATACGCTATGTGGTAATTGAGTTTAAATACAAATTTAAAAATGTCCAAAAAAAAAAAAAAAAAAAAGACTGACCCAAGTAAACCTCCTAAATTCTAAGTCCTTAGTGAAGGTGTCTCTCACCTTCTGCATTACTTCAGTAAAAATAAAGTGGAAGTTATCAAGTAAACAATGAAATTATATAATAAGTTTTGATAACATATCATATTAAATGCATACTTAAAAAAATAAATGCACACTTATGATTGTATTACCTTGATTGCTTACATACACTTGAGAAATATTTATATTTTATAGTGTACAGGTTGATAATTGATGGTGATTGTGGGTTCCACAAAGGGGTGCTTGGTGGATGCTTAGTTAGAAGTAGAACTATTTCCACAGAAAAGAAAATCCTCCTGACATTGTTTTGACTTACCACACTTTTTCCACTGTCTTGACCTGCAGTAAAAATGTTAGGCATTAGCTTCTTAGACAAGAGTGTTAATATTTATAATAACATTGTTCTATGGGGAAATTAAAGCCTATATACTTTACATTTATTTAAAATAGCTTTTCTAAGAACCTAACCCATATAAATGAAAGAATTGCTTGTCTTACAAATCTTTTCTTTCTTTGTGTAAACTTATAAGATACAGGGTAAAAAAACCAAAACAAAAAAAGGAAAAACCAACCTTGATGCAGCTTCAGATTGCTGCTGAATTAGTATTCCTGTTGATTAAGCTTGGATAGAGAAATAGAACCAGAACTCGGAGACTGGGAAATGGCAGTCAGGAGTTTGAGGTAGGCTATGTGGAGCCATCTGAAGCTTTTGAGAATTGAACAAACCGGAATAAGTCAGGATTTTTAAGACCATTATCTGGTCATGGTGTACATTTTAGATTGAAAGAAGATTGAGAATTTGAAAACTGGTTTAGGCCCAAGACAACAAAAGCCTGGGCTAATGTACTAGTTCTAGAAGCAAATGTAAAGGGGGAAAAGAGATAAAAGAGACACTGGATAGGACACAGGATGCTGGATGATAGAGGGTTTGGAAAAGAAATTGTCAGAAAGACTGTGATTTTGTTTTTGAGTGACTAAGGGGAGATACTTTGGCTTTTTACCACTGGATATTTAATGTCTAAATCAGTGCTGAGTACAGAGTAGGTGCTCAGTAAATATTTGATGAAGGAATGAAGGGCATTTATATCACCAAAACTGAGATGAAATTTCCCATGTGACTTTCTCAAATTAATTCCTCACTTGGTATTTATGAATCAGCTACCTGAGACTCAGTGCAAAATTTACCAGCACGTGGTATGGGTTTTTTCTCTCACCAGCAGACTTCATTTGGCAGATTTGTTTTGTAGCATGTATATCATGTTAGCCCTTCATTTTTCTCTAAGGATGAATTTTAGTCTCCCTAAAGGGTGATACTTATGACTCTTCCTTTATCTTGGGAGCAATAAAATAATCTGGTAGACCTGGCTCTCTGTTTACTTCCTCCATGAAGTCATGAGGAGAAAGATGTTGCATTAGTATTTGCTTGATTTGCATGTGTATGGGAACTGGAAGGAAAGGATTGATTTGAATGGAGGAAGCCTAGGGGGCCAGAGTTTATATCCATGAAATTCCTGATTAAACAACAATTATGGAATGCAAGGATGGTCTAAAAGGTTCAAGTACCTGTCCTCAAGAAACTTAAGTAGAGGAGACCAAAATAATACGGTTAAAAGAGTCTAAACAGGAAATGAAGAAAACTCACATGACATTGGGCAAGTAGCAACTTTCCTTGGTTTATTTTCTTCAAATGTTAAAAAAGAGAGTCGTGGGTTAGGTAATCCTCCAAGATTCTTTCAAGCCCTAATGTCTGTCATTCTTTTTCTGACCTTAAATGCGTTGATGAAAATATCATCTATTCTTCACCATGACATCTGTTCAGCTTCCTTCTGAATACTTACCCAGTGTTCCAGCACTTGTTTTAAGCCCTTACCAAACATTTGACTGTGTTCCATAGCTTGTTATCATAGCAGCAACTCCTCCTCATTTTGTTAAGACTTAATAACTTAGTCTATTTAAGTCAGTCGACACAGCTGTTGTGTTTGGAACAGCTAGTTTGGTAAGGTTGTAAAAGGTATCCAGAAATTTATTAGAGGCTGCCTGAGACACAAATCACCCTGTCTGCCCTTAGCTAGTGTCTGTAACCCACATATTTACACTCCCACTATATTTTCCCCGGAGCCACAATATTTCACTTAGCACTTTATGTCTGTGGTTGGCCTTTTTGACTATAGTCCATCCCTGGGAACCATCCTTCTTAGCTAATGTCACATGGACACATAGCCCTATCATAAACATTAAAGAATAAGCAGGTGTCTTGTTACGTGGTATTTCTTACTTACTGCTAGAGAAGGTCTGAGCTCTCTCTCATATGCTGATTAAACAGATTTATTATCAGATCAGATCATTGCCTGTTCTGTTTTTAAAAGGTTATACATCATTTTTCCTCTTTCAGAAAATTCCTAAATAAATAGGAGTGTTAACCTCAGATTCCTATGTATTTATTAAATTTGGTGGAGCTTAACAAGGATGGCATAGCTTTAAGCTGACAATGTAGCACTGGTTATAAATTATAGATGAAGATTGAACAGAGATACAGGGCTTCAGTAGAACTTTTAACCTATGCTTATAAATGTGATGGTATTGGCTCTCTTATAAAAGACATTTTCTTATGAGAATACAATAGAGAGGTGCCAATTATCCAAAGGGTACTTTTTTGCTGCTGTTGTTTGCAGTGCTTGAATCACTGACTGGAATTAGTAACTATCTTATCTTGGACATTCATGGAGTTCCAGTGGAGACTCTATTATTAATGAACCCTTCATTCAAGTTAGAGACTAAACAAGACTTTCAATTTCAGATCTTGTTTCTTAATGAAATTTCTGTACCCCTTGATATATTTCACATCAGGAAGTGGAAATTGGAGAATGTATATATTCCCACACATGGCATGAACTTTTAAAATATATAGACAAAAATAAATCTTATTAAGATTGGATTCCTTAGGAGCACCTGGATGGCTTGGTCAGTTATGTGTCTGCCTTTAGCTCAGGTCATGATCTCCAGGTTCTGGGATCAAGCCTTGCGTTAGGCTTCCTGTTCAGCAGAGAGTCTGCTTCTCAATCTCAATCTCTCCCTCTCTCTCTCTCTGCCCCTCCCCACTGCTCATTCTCACTCTCTCTCTCAAACAAATAAATAAAATCTTAAAAAAAAAAAAAGACTGGATACCTTAGAGTAGCCTCCTTGGATAACTCTATAGTCAAATGGGACCCACTCAGACCAAATGTCTGTGATTGGAGTAGAATTTACTACTCTCTAGTTCCATTCAAATTCACATGGTGCTGAGGGTTCCCTTTTGATAATCTGCTTTTCTGGGTGTCATAAACTTATGAGTTTATTGGGATGTCCTCAAGAGACAGTTCACATGGAATTCAGCATGGTTTGGGCTTGAGTGGACAGCCATCCATTAGATGCTTCAAGGATTATGTATAAGCTTTTATCAATGGCAGATTCTCACTCTATAGCTTTTCAGCTTGGCTTATATGTGGTTTGGATTAGAATTGTATTGCTGGTTGATGAGGATTGGCTCAGCCTCCATTTGATTATCTGGTATTAGTTACCATGTTGTTCTTTCAAGTCCATTTTTCTTATTTCCTCAAAAAGTCCATTTCCTTATTTCCTCCTTCAAGTCCTTATTTCTTATTTCTTATTTACTCCTACCAGTATTTTCCTCTCAATCCCAGCCCAAGGGATCCTGGGAGAGAGAGACAGACAGACAGACAGACAGACATTGAGTGAGTGAGAGAGAGAGAGAGAGAGAGAGAGAGAGAGAAGATTAACTTGGAATTGGAGAGAGGATTGTTTTTTGCTCTTTTCTTTCCAGTTTATTATTAGGACATGAAGTCTGTACCTTGCTCTTCATTCTTGCTATAAATTCTCTGTAAGTATAGGGTCCAAGAAGTACAGAAAACTTTAAAAAGCCATAAAGTTTAATATTCCGAGATGCTATTTTACTACATACTTCAATATTACAATGCCTGAAAGGATTCCTTAACTTGGGGTTTTATTAAGATGTCAAAAATAATTGTTGGAGCAACTAAACCTAGATTGTCAAAAGAATTTTGTAGAGGCTTTTCAGGGTTTCTAGCATCCCTAACAAGCTGGTAAGAACACAACTTGTTTGGCTTAAAGAAGAGTTTAGGTTAGGATCCTGTTCCTGTTGTTCTATATGGCTTTGGGAGATCTCATCTAGATTCTGAGTCCTTTATTACGATTCCAGTCTTGTGCATTTGCTCAAAGTTTACTCTTAAGCACTGAGCCTTCATCAACTCATTTCTACAGGATGTTTTGCCTCTATCTGTAATATTCTACCAGAAGTGGCAATGGGTATGCAATACTACATTCCTCTTCTTTTTTTTTCCACATTCCTCTTCTAAGGAGCTTGGTATCAGTGTCTATGTCCTCCTTAGCAGATGAATTCTTTTTGAAGGATCAGATCTTTGTGTCTCATAGTGTTGATGTGAGAGAAGTTTTAGAGCTTTTTTTGGTGGCAGTCCATTTCTTCTTAGAGTCCCTCATATGGGCAGTGCCATAGATATTTTGAGTAACAGCTTTAAAAATCTCCTGGACAAAAAATGAGGTCCTTAAATATTCAATGTCCACTATATAATTGGATCTGGTCTTGGGTATTTAATTTTAAGAGGATGTTTTGAGGATTAAAAAAAGAAAAGGATGTGACTATTTTGCCAACATCTTTGAATGGAAGCAGCTTGCCATAGCTATCTCCTCTTATATTAATATTACACATCACCTAAGTGGCAATGGTGAATATATTTTACCAGGTATGCTGAATTTCACCTAAGAGAAATGCTGGTAATCTTTTTACACATAAGTCAGAATATAACATATTCTTGTTTATATATGTTTTATATGTACATTGACTAGCTTTTTACTACATCTATTTCCTTAATTTGATCAATGTTCAGTGTTTACTTGAATAATGTTGATGGAGACAGTAAATAGGTTTTTAAAATTAACAGTATTTGAAGTTTTGCGTAGAGAAAAGACTAGCCTACTTTTAAAAAAAGACTAAATAAAAATTGTGTCCAAGTGAAAAAAAAAGTCTCCTGGACAACAGTGGCTTGGCACATTAGTGTTTCCTCACTTCATTTCCACTTTTCCATTACATTTTCTCTGCCAAGTTGGGCTTCATTTGGGGCTGAGAAGTTAGTTGTCTTGGCTCCTTCTTGATATCTCCACTTTAGATGTTATTTCCTACAGATGAGGGTTAACTTTCTTCTACTCTTCTCCCTTGCATGTATCACATATTTGCATATTTCCCATTTCTTCATCCTCTAAAATAGATATATAGTTATTTTAGTAGCATCAATATCCAGTAGTTACATGATTATGGTTATGTAAATTTTATTCCCATTTCTCTGAGCCATGATAACATTTACTTCTCTGCACAACTTTTATTTTCCTGGGAATTAATAGTGTTCATGTTTATAAATTTGAGTTTTTTCTTTTTAAAAGATTTTTTCCTTTTTTTTAAATTTTATTATTATTTTTTTTGAGAGAGAGAGAGCATATGTGCATGAGCAGGGCAGGGGTGGTGGGGAAGAGGGAGAGAATCTTAAGCAGGTTCCACACCCAGTGAGGAGCTGCACATCGGGCTTGATCTCATGACTCTGAGATCATGACCTGAACCAAAATAAAGAATTGGACGCCTAACTGATTGAGCCACCCAGGTTCCCCTAAAGATTTTTTAAAAGTAATCTCTACACTCAGTGGGGGATTCAGACTCACAACCCCAAGATCAAAAGGCACATGCTACACTGACTGATCCAGCCAGGTGCCCCTGTTGAGTTTTTTCTATGCTTATATCAGGAGTCAGCAAACTCTGGGTCATGGGCCAAATATAGCCTGCTACCTGTTTTTGTAAATCAATTTTATTTGAAACATAGCCTTGCTATTTGTTTACATATTGTTTATGTCTGCTATACCATACCCCACAACAGCAAAGTAAAGTAGTGTAACAGAGATTTTATGGCTTGAAAAGCCTAAAATATTTACTAACTGGCCCTTTACAGGAAAGTTTGCCTATGTTTGGTTTATATAATTCAATCTCAAACTGTGCAAATTTTCAAAATACTCAGAAACATTGGGTATTTAATTGACTTCATTTCTTGGGACAATCTTTTCTGGAGTTTTCTGACTTGGTGTTTGACCTCTCAATCTTGAGTGGTTACCCCTGGTTTGGTACACAGTTGTCAGTCTGGTGGCACCCTTTATCCTGAAACTGGGAATTCCCTTTGCTCTCTTCTGTGTCAGAATCATGTCTTATTTTTTCTCAAAATATTCTTTTTTTAAAGATTATTTATGAGAAGAGAGAGAGAAAGAGAGAGAGAGAGAGAGGCAGAGACATAGACAGAGAGAGAAGCAGGCTCTTGAAAGGAGCCCGATGTAGGACTCAATCCCAAATCCTGGAACACACCCTGAGCTGAAGGCAGATGCTCAATTACTGAGCCACCCAGACATCCCTTCTCAAAATATTCTTGTTACTCTTTCATTTTAATGGAACACACTCTCCAAAAAAGGGTGAGTGGAAATCAGTTTTTGAGCCCTTATATGTCTGAAGATGCTTTTTATATTACCTTCATATTTGACTAATAGTTTGGCTGCGGGTAAAGTTCTAGGTTGGAGATCATTTTCTTCTGATTTGGAAGCCATTGTTCCTTTATCTTCTAGTTTCCAGTATTGTTGTTAAGGTGTCTAAAGCCATTCTTATTCCACGTTCTTTATATATGCCTTAAAAAAGGAATCTCTTGGGATGCCTGGGTAGCTCAGTGATTAAGCATCTGCCTTCAGCTCAGAGCATGATCCCGGGATCCTGGGAGTTAAGACATTTAACTTAGGTATGTGTAAGCATCTTACATTACCAGAGTTGTAAATTTGGGGTTTGTATTTTTTGACTTTGTAGTATTACTACTTTTCTTCATTTTAAAAAAAGATTTTATTTATTTATTCATGAGAGACACAGAGAGGCAGAGACACAGGCAAAGGGAGAAGTAAGCTCCCAGTGGTGAGCCCGATGTGAGACTTGATCCCAGGATCCCAGGATCACAACCCCAGCCAAAGGCAGGCACTCAACCACTGAGCCACCTAAGTGTCCCCTTTTCTTTGTTTTTTAATTGAAGTATACTTAATATACGATGTTATATTTGTTTCAGATGTGCAACATAGTGATTTGACAATTCTATACATTACTCAGTGCTCACCAGGATAGCTGTAGATAATGTCTGTCACTATACAAAATTATTACAATATTACTGAGTATATTCCTTAGGTTGTATTTTCCTTTTTCTGTTAATGTATTTTATTTTACTTTTGATTATTTTTTATTTGAATTCAATTAATTAACATATAATGTATTATTAATTTTGGAGATGGAGTTCAGTGATTCATCAGTCTTATATAATACCCAGTATGGGTTGCATCATGTGCCCTCCTAATGTCCATCACCCACTTGCCCCATCCTCCCATCCCCCTCCTTTCCAGCAACCCTCAGTTTGTTTCCTATGATTAAGAGTCTCTTATGGTTTGTCTCCCTCTCTGATTTAGTCTTATTTTATTTTTTCCTCTTTTCTCCTATGATCCTCTGTTTTGTTTCTTAAATTCCACATATAAGTGAGATCATATGATAATTCTTTTTCTGATTAACTTCTTTCTCTTAGCATAATATCCTCTAGTTCCATCCATGTTGTTGCAAATAATCCATTGTGTATATATATACATATGTATATATATATACATATGTATATATATATACATATGTATATATATATAAAATCTCTTTTATATATATATTATAATCCATGTCATTGCAAATAATCCATTGTATGTATATATATATAATCTATTTTATATATATAATCCATATATATATATACCATATATATCTCCATATATATCTATATCTATATCAATATCTATATCTATATATATATATATCACATCTTTTTTATCCATTCATCTGTCATGGACATCTGGGTTCTTTCCATAGTTTGGCTATTGTGGACATGCTGCTATAAACACTGGAGTGCAGGTGCTCCTTCAGATCACTACATTTGTATCTTTGGGATAAATCCATAGTAGTGCAATTGCTGGGTCATAGGGTAGCTCTATTTTCAACTTTTTGAGGATCCTCCATACTGTTTTCCAGAGTGGCTGCACCAGCTTGCATTCCCACCAACAGTGTAAGAGGGTTCCCCTTTCTCTGCATCCTCGCCAGCATCTGTCGTTTCTTGACTTGTTAATTTTAGCCATTGTGTAGGTTGTACTTTTCATCCCTGTGATTTATTTATTTTATAACTGGAAGGTAGTTTGGAACCTTTTAATCTCCTTCACCTATTTCACTCATGCCCTTCTGGCAACCACCGATTTGTTCTCTGTATTTAAGAATCTGTTTCAGTTCTGTTTGTTCATTTGTTTTGTTTTTTAGATTCTACATATAAGTGAAATCATATGATATTTGTCTTTCTCTGTCTGACTTATTTCACTTAGCATTATATCCTCTAGGTCCATCCATGTTATTGCCAATGGCAGATTTTATTCTTTTTTTATGGCTGAATAATGTTCTGTTGTATAGATATACCAAATCTTTATCCATTCATCTATTGATAGATAATTCAGTTGCTTCCATATCTTGACTATTGTAAATAATGCTGCGATAACCATAGAGGTGCATATGTCTTTTTGGATTAATGTTTTCATTCTCCTTGGGAAAAATACCCAGCAATACATTTACTGGATCATATGATATTTTTATTTTTAAGTTTTTCAGGACTCTCCATAATGTTTTCCACAATGGTTGTGCCAATTTACATTCCCCCAATAGTGTGCAAGAATTCTCTTTTCTCTACATCCTCAGCAACACTTGTTATTTCTTGTATTTTTCATACTAGCAATTCTGACTGGTGTGAAGTGTTATCTCATTTTGGCTTTGACTTGCATTTCCCTGATGATTGGTGATATTGAATATCCTTTCATGTGTTACTGGCCATCTATATGTCTTCTTTGGAAAAATGTCTGTTTAGGTCCTCTGCCCATTTTTAAATTGGATTGTTTGATTTTTTTTGGCGTTGGGTTGTATAAGTTCTTTATACATTTTGTATATTACCCCTTATTGATATATCATTTGCAAATATCTTTTCCCATTCACTGAGTTGCCTTTACTGTGCAAAAACTTTTACTTTTGATGTAGTCCCTATAGTTTATTTTTGCTTTTGTTTTCCTTGCCTTAGGAGATGTATATAGAAAAATGTTGCTATGGATGATGTCAGAGAATTACTGGTGTGTTGTCTTAAAAATTTTTTGTGGTTTCAGGTCTCACATTTAGGTCTTTAATCCATTTTGAGTTTATTTTTGTGTATGGTGTAAGAAAGCAGTCCAGTTTTGTTCTTTTGCATGCAGCAGTCTAGTTTTTCCAGCATTATTTATTGAAGAGACCATCTTTCCCCCATTATATACTTGCCTTTCTTGTCATAGATTAATTGACCATATAATCATGGGTTTATTTCTAAGCTTTCTATCCTATTTTGTTATCTGTGTCTGTTTTTGTGACAGTACCATACCATTTTGGTTACTGTAGCTTTATGGTATAGTTTGGTATCTAGGATACAACTGTGACACCTACAGTTTTGTTTTTCTCTCTGAAGATTACTTTGGCTATTTGAGATTATGTATGGTTCCATACAATTTTAAGATTATTTGTTCTGGCTCTGTGAAAAATACTGCTTGTGTTTTGATAGAGATTATATTGAATCTGTAGATTTCTTTGGCTAGTATGGACATTTTAATATTATTAATTCTTCCAATTCATGAGCATGGCATATCTTTGCATTTATTTGTATCATCTTCAACTTTTTTTCATCTGTCTTATAGTTTTCAGAGTATAGATCTTTTACCTCCTTAATTAAATGCATTCCTGGGATGTCTGGGTAGCTCAGTGGTTGAACATCTGCCTTTGGCTCAGGACGTGATCTCAGGGTCCTGGGATCGAGTCATGCATTAGGTTTCCCACAGGGAGCCTGCTTCTCCTCCTCCTCCTCTGCCTATGTCTCTGCCTCTCTGTGTCTTTCACAAATAGAGAAATAGAATCTTAAAAAAAAATTAAATGCATTCCTAGATAGTTTGTTCTTTTGGGTGTAATAGTAAATGGAATTGTTTTCTTAATTTTTATTTCTGCTAACTCACTATTAGTGTATAGAAGTACAACAGATTTCTATATATTAATTTTGTAGCCCATAACTTTATTGAATTAATTTATTAGTTCTAATAATTTTTTGTTGGGAGTCCAGAGTTTTTTATATATAGTATCATGTCTTCTGCAAATAGTGAGAGTTTTACTTCTTAGCAATTTGGATATCTTTCTTTCTTTTTTTTTTTAAGTTTTTATTCACATTCCAGTTAGTTAATATACAGTGTAATATTAGTTTCAGGTGTACAATATAGTGATTAAACACTTTCATAAAACACCCAGTGCTCATCACAAATGCATTCCTTAATCCCCAGCACCTATTTCACCCATCCCTCATCCACCTCCCCTCTGATAACCATCACTTTGTTCTCTATAGTTAAGAGTCTGTTTCTTGGGGCACCTGGCTGGCTCAGTTGGTAGATCATGAGATTCTTGATCTTCAGGTCATAAGTTTGAGCACCACATTGGGTGTAGAGATTATAAATAAATAAACTTTAAAAAAAAGCTTGTTTCTTGGTTTGCCTCCCTCTCAAAGAAGATTTTCTATTTGCTTATTTGTTTTGTTTCTTAAATTACACGTATAAGTGAAATCATATGGTATTTGTCTTTCTCTGATTTATTTTGCTTAGCATAATACTTTCTAGCTCCATCCATATCATTGTAAATGGTAGGATCTCATTCTTTTTTAGGCTGAGTAATATTTCGCCATGTGTGTATATGTATGTATGTATATACATGTATGAGGATGTATGTATATGTGTGTGTATGTGTGTGTATATATATATATATGTATGTATATATATATACACCACCTCTTCTTTATCCATTCATCATCCAATGGATATTTGGACTGTTTCCATAATTTGCCTATTGTAGATAATAAACATCAGGGTACATGTATCTCTTTAAGTTAGTATTTTTATATTCTTTGGGTAAGTACCTAATAGTGCAATTACTGGATCATAGGGTAGGTCTATTTTTAACTTTTTGAGTAACTTCCATACTGTTTTTCAGAGTGGCTGTACCAGTTTGTATTCCTACCAATAGTGTAGGAGGGTTCTCCTTTCTTCACATCCTTGCCAGCATCTGTTGTTTCTTGTATTGTTCGTTTTAGCCATTCTGACAGGTGTGAGATGATATCTCATTATAATTTCTATTTGCATTTCCCTGATGATAAGTGATATTGAGTATCTTTTCTTATGTCTGTTGGCCATTTTCCTGTCTTACTTGGAAAAATGTCTATTCACGTCTTCTGCCCATTTTTAAATTGAATTTTTCATTTTTTTGGGTTTTGAGTTATAAAAGTTCTTATATATTCTGATACCTTTTATCAGATATATTAGTTGAAAATATCTTCTCCCATTCTATAGATTGCCTTTTAGTTTTGTTGATTATTTCCTTTGCTGTGTACAAGCCTTTTATTTTGATGAAATCCCAATAGTTTATTTTTGCTTTTGTTTCCCTTGCCTCAGGAGACGTATCTAGAAAAATGTTGCTATGGCTGATGTCAGAGATTTCATGTGCTCTCTTCTAGGATTTTTATGGTTTCAAATATCACGTTTAGGTCTTTCATCCATTTTGAATTTATTTTTGTATATGATATAAGAAATTGGTCAAGTTTTATTCTTTTGCTTGTTGTTATCCAGTTTTCCCAACACCATTTGTTGAAGAGACAGTCTTCATGTGGCCTTCTGTGACTAGCTTCTTTTGCTTACCATATTTTCTAGGTTAATCAATGTTGTACCATGCATCAGTACTTCATTCCTTTTATAAGGCTGAATAGTATTCCATTGTATGTATATACTACATTTTGTTTACCCATTTATCTGTTGATTGACATTAGCTTTTTTCTGACCTTTTGATATGAATAGTGCTGCTATGCACATTCATGTATCTGTTTTGAGTCCTTGTTTTTTTTCCTTTGGGTATATGCCTAGGAGTGAAATTGTGGTCATATAGTAATTCTATGTCTAATTCATTGAAGAACTGCTAAAAAGTGTCACCATTTTACATTCCCACCAATAATGGTATGAGAGTTTCAATTTTTCCATATCCTCATCAACATTTGTTATTTTCTGTTTTATAAAAATAATTATAGCTACTCTACAAGTGATATGAAACTTTATTATAAATTCTTATCCCTCCTTGGGGCCTGTTTGTAACTCTTCATTGTATATTTTCTGGGACAGTTTTGAGTTTGGTCATTGCTGCACTGAAGGCACTTGTTCTCTAGGCAGGAATGGGGGGGCTCTCTGTGATTTCTGGTTAATGCTAACAGTGCCCTCTGACCATCTGCACTATGTTGTTTGGGTGAGCCAGACTTGGAGTGTTACTGTTGATTGCTGTGGACAGTTTTTATCTTTGCATGGAAAATTTACAGGTTTATGGCTAGAGTGAAGACTATTCCTGGAGATATTTTTAACACATCCAAATAACTCTATGATGTCAACAAATATAGGATATGTAATTATTAATACTGTTTTGATGTCAGAGGGTATAGTTGTAGTAACTGCTCTTCTGTTAAAAAGAAGCAATGTCTTCTGTTAGAAAATTGTTTTAGATTGCAGTATTTGGCTAGTTTAAGAGTTTTACTGTTTATTTTATGGTAACATTTTCTTCTCTGAGAGACAAATTTACATAATAAGATATATAAGGGATTGTATTAAACTGTAATGTTTAAGTACTTTGTTACATTGTTATGTACAGGCTTAAGATCCTAACCTGAACTTTTGAATAAACATACAAAAGAGGGTTTTTTTTAGTTCAACTGGGGTAACCAAGGCTACAATATTTATGCCACCTTTTCAACTGTCACAGTCTGCTTTCATAATCCAGAGGAGGTCTTTGAATTAAGTACAAAGATCCAGAGATAAATATAGAAAGACAGAGGTCCATTCCATTACTTAACAGTCTCCCTCAGGATGAGAATTAGATGCTTAGATCATTCAGTTAAAAAAAAAAAAAAAACCAAAACCCAGATACAACTTATTGATTAGTTAGGATGTGGGTTAAGTATAAGGCTGCTATTTACTTTATCCTGCGCTTCTCCAAAGAAGCCCATTAAATAGAAATACAAATGTATGGAAACCACTTTAACACTACCTGATACTATACTATTTTAAAAGAAATTCTAGCTTTTTCAAAGAGAAACATTTATTACTATTATAAAGCATCTCAAAAGATATCACATAGTCTTCAAAGTGCTAATAGTCTATCTAACTGGGACCGAAACCATTAGTTGAATAAGAAAATTAATGAAAGAGTGGTAGAGAATAAAAGGCAAAGAAAACCTGTATCTCATAGTTTTTAGTACATAAACATTGGATTTTAAGAAATGTTATTGTACAAAAAAAGAAAAAAAGGAGCACTATTGTACAATGACCTGCATAGTAGGCTTTCAAAAAGTGTTTGTAGAATTAATTTGAATAAAGTAGGAAAGATAAAATGCTATAAATTGAACTGACCTAAAATATTTAACCTTAAGAAATAATCCAAAGAGAAATCTGTGTTTGTTGTTATCCCCAAAGGAGTTCATTTTTTCTCTTTACCTGTCATTCAGTGATGTTTATTTAGTACCTCCACATGCCAGGCACCAAACTGAAGCAAGGAGGCGAGATGATGAACAGACAGGGAATGAGAGGAATGTAAACAGAGATGTGCAGTCATAGAAGTCCATACAAAGGTCAGGAGCATTCAGGAGGAACAAAGAAGAGGAAGACATTATCTGTCAATGGTGATGTAGTTGAGGAAATTAACAAAGGAAATGACTCGAGCTCAATTTTGAAGGTAAATACTGGTTATCAGGAAGACAATGTGCAAGGAAATTTTGAGTGGCAGAACAGCGTGGGCTAATCTAGAGTCAGAAACAACACAATGTGCTCAGGAAATAGTTTGGCACTGGTGATTTTAAAAGTGTAAGGAATGAGAAGGAATAGTGAAACATGAGTCTGGAGAGATATTCAAGGCCTGGGTCATGGAGTCTTTATATTTTATGATAAGGAGCTTGCAATTTATTCAGCAGGCGCTGACTGGCCATTCATTTTCTTTAAACGGAGGATTGACAATTGAGATTTGGATTTTGCTAAGATTTTATGTGGAGCAGCGTTTCTCCTAGGACCACACACAAAATCTTCTTTACACGCAAAATCTTCTTTACTTGTATGTGGAATTTAAGAAACAAAACAGATGAACACAGGGAAAGGGAAGGAAAAATAAAATAAAAAACAGGGAGGCAAACCATAAGAGACTCTTAACTATAGGAAACAAACTGATGGTTGCTGGAGGGGAGGTGGATGACGGAATGGGGTAATTGGGTGATGGACATCAAGGAGGGCATGTGGTATAATGAGCACTGAGTGTTATATGCAACTGGTGAATCACTAAGTTCTACCCTCGAAACTAATAATACACTATATGTTAACTAAGTTGAATTTAAATTAAAAATTAAAAAAAATAAATTAAAAAATTTTTAAATCTTCTGCAGCACTTGTTAAAAATTCAGAGCTCTGAACTATGCTCCAGATCCATTGAATCAGACTTTTGGCATGAGAGTGTGAGGGAGGGGATCAGCATGTTCAACTGGCTTCCAGAAAGATTCCCTTGCACCCTGCAGTTTCAAGCTCACCACCCTCTAGGGTAGGATTGAGGGAGTGGGCAAGGCAGAGTGCAGGGAGATCATCTAAGAGGTGATATGATACTCCAGGTGAGAATGTTTGAGGTGGCTGAACTGGGGATAGAAGGATGACAAGAAAATGATGAATTTGAAAGGTATTTTAGAGATAAAATCAAATGCAGTTGGTGATTAGACTTAGTGAAGAGGAAGATCCAAGTCAGGTTTTTGTCTTAACTGGGTCATGTATCAATAGTAATTATTGATGTTTAATAAATCATAATTTTTCCTTGAACTATATGATTTAAAAATTTCATGCATCTCTAAATTTGATTTATTTTCCCTTTTCAGGCCACATTGTTTTATTGTTGTTGAGTTTTATAGTAGAAATAAATGGAAAAATTGTGAATTTGTTAAATATGTTAGAGTCACCTTATCAGGAAAATATTTATTCATTTAGTTGTATCTCCAAAGTACCTAGTTGCTCCTGTGAATAAAATGAACAAACAGCTTTATTTCTGATACTTCTGAGAGAATTTATACTTATAAAATGTAAAGTCTAATCTGTCTCACAACCAAAGCCATTAGAACCATGAACAATGAGCTGAAGACACAGTGCATTTAGTAGATTGATCTTGCAAGTCAGGCAAAAATCAACAAAACTGTCAAATATGTACATTTGTCTCTGTCACTGTCCCTTTTTAAAAGCTATTTTATTTGAGAGAGAGAGAGAGAGAGAGAGAGAGATCACACAGAGGGAGAAGGAGAAGCAGACTCCCTGCTGAGCAGGAAGCCCAATGTAGGGTTCAATCCCAGGATCTCAAGACCATGACCTGAGTTTAACCGACTGAGTGAGCCATCCAGGTGCCCCAATCCCTTTTTTTTTAATCTCTTCCTTTCTAGTCCTATCCTGAAGAAGAGATTCCTTACATATTACTTATGCCTATTGTTACTCTTATTAACTAACGTGCTGACAGGTAAGAACCAAAGCTATAATTCTTTTAGGAGTTTGGCAGGGATTATAGTGTTCACCCATCCCTCTACTTCCCCATGTTTCCCTGTCACCTGTGGAATTAGGCTGGCCACTGAATTCTGGCCCACAGAATTTAAGTGGAAATGATATACTTCACTTGTAGACCTCCTTGATGTGCATGCTGTGAATCTAAAACATCCTTTACCGTCCATCTCTCATCCTTTACCATCCGTGCTCTCCTTATCTCATCCCTGGTTCCCTTAAAGGACTCTAGATATCTGCATTAGACTTTGCTTGAGCAAGAAATACTTTTATTATGTCAAGTCACTGAGATTCTAGTTTATTCTGAGGCATAGCATTGTCTATTCTGATCAATGCATAGATTATTTTTAATTTCATAGTTGACTATTAAGGGTATTTCAGTTACAGATGAATGAAACTAATGATGAAATGACAGTTACCAGGATGACTTCCTTGGGATAAAAGGGAATTCTTTTGCTACAACCTTAAATCACATCATGAAGACTGCTCTCCTTGAGCCCTAAGAATATTGTATTGACATTAGAATTTGTCTCTTACTACTTTGGTCCTGCTCACATCATGTGTCAGCTTTTTAAAATTAAAATGGGGTGATTAATACTCATGTAATAGAATTATTATGGGGATTAAAAGACATGCCATATGTAAAATGTCTAGACCAGCGCCTAGCACGTAGCAGGTGCCAAAGCCATCCTGGGAGAGCATCATAGATGCAATCCCCATAATTAACTTTGTAAATTTCTGATGTGATTCACAGATGGGTGTTATTTACATTAGTGACATTTAGTAGTTTTTAAATTCTTATTTAAAAAATTGCACTTTCCAAATTCCAGTGTCAAGGGGGTTTGACTGCCCTGCCCAAGTTGATACATGGATAAGTGCCCAAGTAAATAACAATTGTTATTTCCTGTTGCTCTTCAAAAGGAGGCAAGGGCAACATTGCCATTGTGAGAATGATTATTCTCCAGGCTTGGGCCAAAAAGGCTGAATCTCTATGGCTTTGGCTATTAGCTGGACTATGGTGTGCAACTGATTGGATTGATGCCAAGCTGACTGATTTGTTCTAAAGGCTAGAAAAACTGGACTGAGCCGTGGGCATAATAACCATGTGTTCTAATCACGTTTATCCTCAACTTGTTTCTTTCCGTTAACAATAGCAGGAAGAGTGTTGGTGGGGGTGGTGTGATGGATTTCAAAAGACCTGTGATCAGAATGCCATAGTTCCCAGCTTTACTACTGTGTGACCATGAAAACTTACTTAACCTTCCCAGCTTTATTTCCTCACCTTTGAAATGAGAGCTGGGAGTAAAGGATCTTTAGGAATCCTTTCTCTAATCTAGCACGACACAAACGTAATTGAAGTTCCACATGGCTCAGTCTCAGTGCAAGAATGAATTCAAAGTAGTATGGCACCCAAAAAGTAACTAGAGTTCTTAAAAAATATTTTTTTTACTTTCTCAATAAACTGCTAAAGTGGGGTATGCATTTTTCTGGGAGGGTATTTTTTTTAATACCTTTATTGAGATAAAATTCATGTACCATACCACTCACCCATTTTATTCATACCATTCAGATTAGATTTTAGTATGTGGTATGCTTTCTTAATATAAAAAATCTCTCTACTTCACTGTAATCCTCATTCCCTTCCACATGTACATCAAGGCCTCTCCAAAACTCTGGATCTATAACTGACACCTCATGAATTCCCAGCATCCATTCTACTTGATTCTCTGGTGTCTCCTCCTGCGTTCTCCTCTTAGAACCTCTCTTACAGTACTTTAATACAAAGGTCAATTGGGACTTGTTTGTTTTCTATTTTTATCTCCATCTGCTCATTATTTAGATTCTGAGCAACAAAGGAGAGTCCAAGAACAACCTGGACAGGTGAGAAATTTTTCGCTTTAGACATAAGAGGAGGATGTGGGGTTTGGACAGAAGACCGTGAAGGTTTATGCTGAAATAGTCCTCTCCCTATTGCACTACGGGCACACCATGGCTTGTTCCTCTCTGCGTCTAGTCAGCTCTGCCATAGTACATAAATGGAAGTACAGTGTTCTTCCGGAAGGACTAGAGTTTCAGGGCTTAAGGTGTTGAATTAATTTCTCATAGATTGACACAGATTCCATTTGTCTTGTTTGTGCTGTAAAATTGTAAGGCTGTACTTGCATTGCTTTTCACCTGTACTTGAAGGAAATGAGGCTCTTGATAGCATCTCTTCTATGATGCGGGTGTGTCCATGCAGGACAGGCCTGCCCTTGCCTGCTGCAGCAGGTCTCTGCCTGATAAGGCCACACCAGGCTTCTCAGCATTTTGGGAAGTCACCTTCAGGCAGTGTAAAAATTTCAATGTGACCCAGTTTATTCAGTATGTTGTTTTACTGAATTTCATACTGATGAAAATCAATTAAAGAATAAATATTTATTAAGCACCTGCTGTGTTCAAAATACGCCATAAGTATTCTGTGTAATGCATGGTCCCTAGCCTCATGCAGTTTTAAAATGGAGAAGTACATCTAAGCACATTGAACATTATCATATTAGGTCTGAAAAGAAGCTTATCTTTTAGGACAAATTTGAATTTTTTTTAAAGGAAAAATATTTTTTGTGATAGATTAATAATGCATTGTTTTTTGGAAACAAATCTTTTTTTAAAACTTCATTTATTTGGTGGAGGGGTGCACACAAGCGAGGGGAATACAGAGGCAGAAGGAGAAGCAGACTCCCTGCTGAGCAGGGGTCCTGCCTTGGGGCTGATCTCAGGACCCTGGGATCATGACCTGAGCTGAAGGCAGATGCTTAACCAACTGAGCCACTCAAGAAAGAACCCCAATAATGCGTTGTTTATTGTAAAATTTTTTGTAGCATGCAGAAGTATAAAGGAGAAAATATAAAGGATGAGAAATTCTGCTTCCTAGAAATAACTACTGTTAGACTTTTGATGAACATTCTTCCAGCCATCTTGCTATGCATACACACACACACATATATTATACATACATAATTTTACATAAATGGATTTATAATATACTTACTATTTGTAACCTGCTTTTCTTCTCAGAAATATGTCAGGAACTGTTTCCTTTATCAGTAAATGAACATCATTGTTCTTAATTATAGCAGAGCGTTCAATTGTATTACCATAATTTAATCCCCTATTGATGGAAATTTAAATTATTTCCAGTTTTTAAAATGTTACAGACAATTATTACATATGTGTCCAATTATGCCCTTAGCATAAATTCTCTGGAAGTAGAATTGCTTGATCAGAAAATATGAGCATTTAAACTTTTGATACATAATACCACACTTCCCTGAAAAACAAAGCCCCTTGTTTGAGATGCCATCTTCACCTTTGTCCACTCTGGAGGGCCCTCAGATGGAACAAATTTTTGGCCTCTTTTTTGTCTTTGTTAAGGACAATCTCTAGCTGTGCAGTCCTTCTACAGTTGGGGGCAAGAAGTTTCTGAAGCGTTGGGAATTAATGTGACCTCTAACTAATAAATGACATGAATTGATGAATCATGCCCCAGGTTTTTTGCCCCTTGGTGTGACTATTCTGAAGGTGTTTGGAGGAATTCAGTCCGTTGCCTATCCAGTACCCTGCTCATTAACCCACTTATTTGCTTTCTTCGCTTACTGCCTCACTTCTCTACTTCTTTCTTGGCTTCCTGGGACTTGTACTTAAATCTTAGCCTCAGAGTCTGTTTCAGAGGGAACCCAAAATAAGACATTCTTCATATTACAGCTGAAAAGTATGGTAAGCAGAATATGCCCCCACCAAAGTTGTCAGTGTCTTACTCTCTGGAAGCTGTGAAATGTTATCTTATATAGCAAAATGAACCTTGTAGATTTAACCACATATTTAGAACCTTGAGATAGGAAATTATCCTGGATTATCTAAATGGCCCCATTGCAATGCAATGGTTCTTCAAAGTGAAGGAGGGAGGGAGAAGAGAGTGAGAAGGAAATGTGAATAATAGATGCAGTGGTACTTGCTTTGAAGATAGGGAAAGAGGGCCCTGAGCCAAGAATTATGGGCAGCTTTAGAAGCTGGGAAAGGTAAGGAAGTGGATTCTCCCCTAGAGCCTCAGGAAAGGAACCTGCCCTGCTGACACCTTGATTTTAGCCCAGTAAAACTTGTGCTGGACCTCTAACCTATAGAACTGTAAAATAATAAATTTGTGCAAAGTTTGTAGTAATATGATATAGTCGCAACAGAAAACTAATATAAGAAATTAATACAAGGCAACTTATGCCAGAAACATCATATGGTACTTATTATTCCAAAAGAGGGGTATGAACAATGAGGCTCAGAGAAGGAAGGAATCATGAAATGTGTTCCTTCCTCTTGAATGCTGTCATTGTTGCTTGTGGGTGAGTTTAGAGTAGATGACTCAATGACCACTAAATATATACTTGTGGCCAGAAACTCTCCCAACAAGCTGAGGGTTTGTGTGTATTTTAATTTACTTGAAAATTCTGTCAGGCTTTAAAAATATGTAGTATGTATTAAAATTACTTGGGAAAATAAAACGTCAAAAAAAAGATCATCTGGGGAATTAGTTAAAAATGCAGCTTCTTGGATCTCATTCGCCAGAGGTTTTGAGTCAAAGGTCTGGAATAAGGCCCAGGAATTTGCATTTAAAACTAGGTTATTCTGGTGCACCTGAGTGGCTCAGTTGGTTAAGTAGTTAAGCATCTGACTTTTGATTTCAGCTCAGGTCACAATCTCAGGGTTGTGACAATAAGCCCTGCCTTGGGCTCCACGTTGAGAGCCTGCTTAGGATTCTTTCTTTTCTTCTACTTCTGCCTCCCTGCTGCCCTTGTACTATCTCTCTCTCTCAAAACAAACAAACAACAACCAACCAAACAAACAAAAACCAAGGGACACCTGGGTGACTCAGTCAATTAAATGTCTAACTTTTAGTTTTAGCTCAGGTCATGATCTCAGAGTCATGAGATCAAGCCCTGCATTAGGCTCTGTGCTCAATGTGGAGTTTGCTTGAGATTCTTTCTCCCCCTCTGCCCCTCCTCTACCTTGCACTCTCTCTTTCTAAAATAAACAAATAAAATCTTTACAAATAACCACCCCCTCCCCCACCCAAAACAGGTTATTCTGACACATGTTGCTTTAGGGATTCTCTTACTAAAAACCTCTGCTCCTTGATGGCTAGGGATGGGGTTGCCATGGCACCTACTTTGTCAAGCAGGTTGTATAGATAAGATCAGAAAAGAAGGAAATCACTAGAAATTACTATTGTATCATGTGCAGAAATCCTATTTTAGTTTCTATTTGAGGGAATCAGTCACAATAGTAATTAGAGTGAACTGAAGCTTGATTTAAATAGATGGAGGTGAACTATGTCACTAGAGACAGAGTATCTGGACCCTTGGACCCCTGAAGATCCTTTGATCTTAATGGTTGCAGTAACATTTCCTCATTTAGCTAATGGGCATATCATTTCCAGATGACCTTGGAGAGCCAGGGCACTTCAGCTCTTATTCGCTGGAAGAAGCACACTCAAACATTTGGATCATGCTAAGGATTGCAGATGTGCTGTGCTGAAGGGTGTCTTGGATCTTGTCCAATGAGGGCTGTTGGAGGTCACCAGAAAAGAATGCTTACATTTGCCTCATGCCTGTTTGAAGGAGGGTCTATGCTTGTCTAGCTCCGTGCAGCTCTCTGAAATGTCAGAAGATAAGAAATGCCTCTCAGCACGAAGGCTTCCAGACACATATGTGACAAGAAATTTGGCATGAGCTTTACAAGTGTCAGATGTCTAGGATAAAGCAATATGGGTATAGTATTTCTAGTGCTATTTTGGTGCCTTGTGCATGAGCCTGCAGCATTAGAAAAACTGCTTTTCAGCTTTGGGTGATAGCCTTACTGGCGCTCAGTGTGCATGTCTGAAAGTACAGTTGGGTCACAAAGTAGTGACGGGCCTCAGCAAGTCACCTACAATCATGGTACCAAGATTGGTGGGAATGCTCTTAAGGGACCCAGGCATTCTATAGCCTATTATAACTGGTAACAGCCATAGAACCTCTCATCAGATGGTGCTGTATAAGCATTAATCAACTCTTGCAACACTCGTGTGAAGTTGGTAAACACTCTTGTCCTTGTTTTTCATATAGGGAACTAAAGCATGGAGAGGTCCAACAGACAAGGTCATAGACTTAGCTGATTTGCTTTTCTTATTGTTTAATGATATCAGGTGAATGATTTCAGAATGAATTTCCCTTTATATAATTCAGGGAATATGTCTCCTGGCGAGAGAGCATTTTTGGCAGTTGTGACTTGCTGAAAGACTTGAAGTTCCCAGTCTGGCTGTTCATTGGTTAGGAGCAAATGCCTGGGGCACTTGGCTTAACAACTGTCATAAATGGTGAGAAAAAAATGTGTAAGAAAAAACAAAATATGGTAATGTAGCGAGGTTGTTACGGCAATAATATCCAAATAGGAATATTGTATATAAAGTCTGAATATTACTCCCTTCTCACCCAAGATATTTGACGCTGACTGGATCCTCTTTTAATTTTATTTCTATTTATTTTTCGGAAGACCATTGGTAAACTGTGGACACCATAGTTTCAGAAGGTCAAGAAGAACTTAAAGTGGAAAGTCCCTTGAAAGATTCAAATGTGGAAAAAGAAAACCTGTGAGAAAAGATAAAGGCGTTGCTATTAACTTGGATAAAGGACGTTGATAAAGAATTATGTGGTTCTTTAACATATCACAAAGTATTATTTTGTAGAAGGAAACTTAATTCTCTAATTCTCTTAATTGATAGCAAAACTTGAAAAGAGGGTTTATTCCAGAGCATGAGGTGTTTAAGGAGTCATAAGAAATAATTTTCTGATGTTGAGAATGATTAAAAACCGAAACAAACTACACAGAAAGGAGCTTGCCCCTTCCTGAAGGTCCTTTGTAAGTAGGCTAAATCAGCAAGGCATGATGGTGTTTCCAATACCCTAAACGGTCTGCCTGGTAATGACAAGAGTCAGGTTTTTTCCTTTCAACTTTTTACTTGAAAATAAGTTTAGACTTACAGAAGAGTTGTAAAATTAGTACAATGAGTTCCCATATATCCTTTACCCAGCTTCTCCTAATGTTAACATTTTATACAACCATGGTACAATTATCAAAACTAAGAAATTAACATCATTACAAAGTGGGAGTGGGAACTTTTGAAGAGAAGACAGGATGGGCCTATGGACATCCACAAATCCTTCAACACAACTCATTTTTATTTGTTTGATATGTTGGAATTCCACATGAGACTTTAAACAAATGGTTTTATTGCAAAAACTTTTAAAACCATAATCTAGAAATAGGAGTAGTTAGACTGACCTCTAAGGGTGTAATTGTGTTTGGTAGATATTTGTTGATATAACTCAATGGTACATATACTTTTTGTTGTTTCTTTGTCTCTTCTGGTTTGTCCTGAAAAATAATTCCTGGTCTATAGTCTATGCTTAATTAATACTTGTTCTTTGGATCAAATTGGTATGTTTATCCTTTATTCGTTTCTTCACATGGCTTGCTCCTAATTCAAATATCTGCTCAGGCCTTTCCTGACCATCCTAACTAAAATAACACTCCCTTCCTCTTTCTTTCTACCCTGTGCTATTTTTCCTTTTTATTCAGGGTGCTTTTCACTACCTAAAAGATGATTTGTCTCTTAATAGGTTTGTTTTTTTTTTTTAATTTTTATTTATTTATGATAGTCACAGAGAGAGAGAGAGAGAGAGGCAGAGACACAGGCAGAGGGAGAAGCAGGCTCCATGCACCGGGAGCCCGACGAGGGATTTGATCCCGGGTCTCCAGGATCGCGCCCTGGGCCAAAGGCAAGCGCCAAACCACTGCGCCACCCAGGGATCCCCTCTTAATATGTTTGTTAGAAGTATATGGTCTATGTCCTACTAAGAGTAAGCTCCCGAATGATGACTTTATCTTGTTTTTATTGGACCCTTATGCCTAGAATGATATCTGGTACCTGGGACTTTACAGGAACACTTACTAACAGAGTGAATGAATGAACACAGACGTTATCACCTATACTTTAAAGATAGAATTAGTTAACTTCAGGAAGGTTCACTTAATCATTTTTTTAAATTTATGATTTGTATATATAAAAACAGTTTGACTATTTTTTTCCAAATATTTTTATCTATTTGAGAGAGAGAGAGTGGAGAGGGGAGGGAGGAAAGGGCAGAGGGGGAGGGAGAAAGAGTCTTAAGCAGAATCTTGCTGAGCACAGAGCCTGATGTGGGAATTGATCTCACGACCATGACCCTGAGATGATAACCTGAGGCAAACCAAGAGTTAGATGCCCAATGGACTGCACTACCCAGGCACCCCTGGTTTGACTTTTTTAAAATCAGGTCATCATATTTATAAACTTCCTTATGGGCTTTCACTGATGTTGGAAAATTATTCCTTATTTTAATTTCAAATAGTGATACTGTAGCTGGTAATGTTGTAGGCATATTTTTGAAAGAAAAAGGATTAATTATATGAAATTCCTTGAGCTCTAAGAAAGATAATAACTACATTCAGGATCATTGTATTGTCATTATTAATTAGTGTTATGCAAAAGCGAAAGAACCACACAGCCTATCTGTCATGGGAATCATACTACTCACTAGTTTAATAGGAACTCAAATCCCAGTAAATGAATTAAAACCATTCAAAATATTATGCATGTGGACATCCCACAGTAAGACAGCTGGCCCATTTCTTAAGGCCAGCATCATTTTTACACAAAGAAGGGTTAAAATATTCTTGTAATCTGTCTTTGATGTTGGAAAACAGTAATGAGTCAAGAATGTGGGCAGCCTCTAGAAGGCAAGAAAATGGATTCTCCACTAAATCATCCAGAAAGGAGTGCAGGTTTTGCCTAGTAAGACCCATCTTTGACTTTTGGGCTTCAGACCTGTAAGATAATAGGTTTATGTTATTTTAAGCCACCAAGTTTGTTATAGTTTGTTACAGTAATGATAAAAAACTAATATACCAACTTTCATTTAACCCCTCCACAATCAGATCCCACTCACCCTACCCAACTTTATCTTCCTTTCCTATTCAACTTCTGTTTTTCTGCTCCAGTGAGATCAGTTTCCTCTCTCCACATACATTATGCTCATTAGTACTCCCTAGCTGTTTGCCCTTATGGAGGTTTCTATGAAAGGGATATAATTTCTCCCTCTTGCTGAATGAATTTGTGTGGATATGGTTTCATTGTCCCATAAACTGCAAGATAAAACTTGATTATCTGACTCTTCTGATGCCCAGATATTAAAAGATTTCACCGGAATGAATTAAATTTCTGCCATGTGCCAGCACTGATGTCATGAAAATGAGAAAGATTGGGGGGAACCTGGGTGGCTCATCTGGTTAAGGTCTGCGTTCAGCTCAGGTCATGATCCTAGGGACCTGGGATTGAGCCCTGCATCAGGGTCCCTGCTCAGCAAGGAGCCTGCTTTTCCCTCTCCCTCTGCTACTTCCCCTACTTGTGCTTTCTCTCTCTCAAATAAATAAATAAAATCTTTAAAAAAGAGAAAATGAGGAAGATTAAAAGATTTCCACTGACTGATAAAGAAGTTGTGGCATATATAAACAATGTAGTATTACTTGGCCATGAAAAAGAACAAAATCTTGGGGCACCTGGGTAGCTCAGTTGTTTAAGCATCTAACTCTGTTTTCCTCTCAGGTCATGATGTCAGGGATATGGGATGGAGCTCTTTGTGGGACCCTCTGATGGGTGTAGATCCTGCTTAAGATTCTCTCTCTCCTTCTCTCTGCCCCTCCCTCACTGCTCATGTGCTCGTGTGCTCTCTTTCTCTCATGCAATTTCACTCATATGTGGAATTTAAGAAACAAAACAGGTGAGTATAGGGAAAGGGGAAAAAAAGAGAGAAGGAGGAAGCAAATCATAAGAGACTTTTAACTATGGAGAACAAACTGAGGGTTGATGGAGGGAGGTGGGTGGGAGAGGGGTTAAGTGGGTGATGGGGATTAAGGAGGACACTTATTGTGATGAGCACTGAGTATTGTATGTAAGTGAGGAATCACTAAATTCTATACCTGAAGCCAATTTTACCATATATGTTAACTAACTAGAATTTAAATAGAAACTTGAAATAAAAAAATCCACTTTTGCAGACACACACATTCACAGGTTGAAAAGATATACACAGAACCAATTACAAAGCAATATGCCATACACTCCAACTGAAATATGTTTAGAGTACTGAAAGAATGCAGGGAAAGAAATGACTGACTGCTTAATGAGGGCAGGCATAAGGATCGCAGGTGGGGTTTAGGCAAGATTTCTCAGATAAGGGGATATATGGGCTGATTCATGAACGATGAAGCACCAAAAATATCCAAGGACTGCTTCATTTATAGCATAGGCGTATTCTATAAGTCTCAGAAAAGTTTTAAGATTTTTTGCTTTGCCTTTGAAAATAATAGTTGGCAAGATCTAACTACAGTGCAGAATAAAGATGGTAACAGGACCCACAGAGACAGATCTGGAACCCTGGCAGTGTTTTCAGAGGGCACCAATATAGCCTAGCTAATGCAGCAGTCCCTGAATCACTGTGTATGCAGGCATATCAAGATTAACATGAACAAATGAAGTGATTCCAGAAACATTAACATACTGATTGCAGTTAAGTGCATTGCTTGTTCAACAATTCTTTAATACACTAAAAAATATTTAAAGTAATGGGGGACCAAAAACATTTCTTATTCATGATATTACAAAAATATATTCCTCATGTCTTCAACTAATAGTTCTATATTTATGATTCTCAAATAAGTCTATCTCTGGTTGCTAATTTTCACTTTTACTCGAATTCTGGATTGAAAACCTCCTACAGGACTTTTCAAGTTAGAAATTCTGTCATCATGTCAGCGTTTACATGTCCAAAACCAGATTGGTGCTATCCAAGAACCCCAGTAATCTCTCTCCAAATCTCAATTTCTGTTATCAATGTTATAGTCCTCAAGATTTTCTGAATTGAGAACAAATTATAGCAGAAAAAATTCTGGAATAGTAGTCAGGATTTGGGGGTTTAGTTTAGATTTTGCTGCTTACACTTAAATAATTTTGATTGATTCACATAACCTTAGGGATCTGTTTCTTCATGTGCAAAATGAAGGGCTTGGGCTGGTAGCTAGATGACTCATTCATTTAGTTGACAAACATGTTTTCAGCATGTACTGATGTGTCAGTCAGTCATTAATAGAGCCTAGTGTGGGGATATGAGGTTGGCTGAGAGCTAGGCACAAATCCTTACATCACAGACCTTTTCTCTAAATGTCTCCTGTATCAGTCTTTCACTAAGCCCTATTGATTTTGTTCTCACAGTATACCTTCTTTCTTTGTGTCTCCTGCTGCTATCACTTTAGTCAGAGAGAGTGCTCATTGCCTCATGCTGAGGTGCCTGCTGGGGCCTCCTCCCTGTCTTTCTCGTCTCTCCGCACTAAGCCATGCTATGTGGTGCACTCTTAGCAGGTAACCCTCCTCCTCAAGAATCTAATGCTTCTAATTGTCTCTTATAAATGATGCCCAATTTTTAAGACTGTGGTCAAGGGTCTTCTGCAGTCAGTCCTCACCTCAGGTCTAATTTTATCTCTCTTTCCAACATGAAACCCATCTTTTGCAAGACAGCCGTGAAGCAAATGTTGCATGTCCTGTCCCACCTCCTGCAGCACCAAGACAGCGAGGTTCTCTCGGATACCTGCCGGGCCCTGTCCTACCTCACCGATGGCTTCAATGAGCGCATCGGCCAAGTGGTCAACACAGGGGTCCTGCCCAGGCTGGTCCAGCTTATGAGCAGCTCAGAGCTCAATGTCTTGACCCCTTCTCTCCGCACAATCGGGAACATCGTCACAGGAACGGATTACCAGACCCAGATGGCCATTGACGCAGGCATGCTGAACGTGCTGCCCCAACTCCTGATGCAACCTAAGTCCTCCATCCAGAAGGAGGCAGCTTGGGCCTTGAGCAATGTGGCTGCAGGGCCCTGCCAACACATCCAGCGGCTGATCGCTTGCGGCATGCTGCCTCCCTTGGTGGCTCTGCTAAAAAATGGAGAATTTAAAGTCCAGAAAGAGGCTGTTTGGACCATGGCTAACTTCACAACTGGAGGCACCATAGACCAGTTGATCCACCTTGTCCACTCTGGAGTCCAGGAGCCACTGGTGAATCTGCTTACCATCCAAGACACCAAAATTGTTATCATCATCCTTGACGTTATCTCTTTTATCCTCCAGGCAGCAGAGAAGCTTTCAGAGAAGGAAAATCTGTGTCTTTTGATAGAAGAAATTGGTGGCATTGATAAAATTGAGGCTTTGCAACTTCATGAGAATCCTCAGGTTGCCCTGACTGCTTTGAACATTATCGAGAACCATTTTTGTGAGGGAGAAGAAAGTGGTGCAATATTACCAGCCCTGGACCAAGATAATGAATTCTTAAACCGCTTCACAAAAAAACACCAAGGCCCCACGACTTCTAAACAAAGGACCAAACCCTAATGGGTAACTTCTTTGAGAACCTTCTATGAATTGGCTTGGCACGGATGTAAAGCTTTTTAAACTAAATGTTAATAAAATTTTCAACACACACACACACACACACACACAAAATTCTTCCCCACACATGGCTCACGTCTACATTTCCATGTTTGCTGAGTCTCCCTCTTGAAACATTCTCCCTCCCTCACCCCCTGACTGACTTGATCCCACAAGGCTCAGTAAAAGCCACATATTCTCCAGGAAGGCTTCTCCAGAATACATAGACCACCATCCCCACTGCCTCATATATCTTCCAAGGCCCCTGATGTGTATTTTGCGTATTTTGGACATTTGGCTATAACATTATAGCATCCCATTTATTAAATGTGTAGGTCTTATAACTTCAATACATCTGAGAACACTTTAAGTATAGGTACTGTGTCAGATACCTAGCCCAAGTCTAGGAGCATGAAACTCAAGTTTAAGATTGTGAACACCTAAGTGTAGCTGCCTGAGTTCTTAACATGGTTTCATCTTTTCCTAGCTATGTAACAATGGGCAATTTACTTATCTTCTCTGAGCTTTTGTTTTCTTATTTGCAAACTTGGAACAACAATATTACCTGCCTCAGTTACTCACTAGTTAATATGAGTAAAGATCTAAATAGATCTTGGTACATAGTGTTCAAGAAGTGTTAGCTAATATTATTTCACTAGATTATTAGAATTAATAATGTAAAACCCTCACCGCAGTGCCTGGCCTATGGTAAGTATTCAGTAAATATTAATCCTTGTTATTACTATTCTATTTAACAGGTGAGGAGGCTTTGTGGGGGAATATGGCATCATCATAATTATTGCCAAATATTTAAAATTTATGAGGTAGCATTATAACAATCTCTCCTTTTTTAAAGATGAGGAAACTGAGGTTTGGAGAGGTTGAGTAACTTGATGAGGTCACATAGCTAAGAAGTGATGAAGCAGATTTAAATGCTCAGGATGTCCTACTGCAAAATCTGTACATCTTAAACCTTATTCTGCTTCTGGTCCTGGACTAGGCAGTGTGGGAGAAATTTGATCTGGTAGTAAAAACAAACATGGAATTTGTGTCACATGGTCTTGGTCTTCATCCTGACTTTACCACTTACCTGGGTAGGATATTTAATCCTTTGGAGGTTATGTTTCCTTCCTTATCTGTAAGATGGAGACAACAATACCTCCTTCGTATGATTGTGGTGGGAATTAAAGAGGTAACATAAGTAAAGTCCCAGCACAAGGCCTGCCCTTTAGTAGGTATTCAGTACATTCTAGATTCAGTCTTCTTTATCTCCCTTTTGAAAATTTGAGCTCCAGTTTGTACTTTTTAGTCTGTTTAATTAGTCTGTGATATGAATTAAAATGCAACATAGTGACCAGAGAAGCAGCCTATAAGAGTCAGTATTCCATTGCCCTGACTTTGTGTTATAAATAACCAAACATGGCTGGTATTCATGACATGTGAACTCCTGGCACAGCTTATTCTCGACCACTGTCAATGCAGTGTTTCTAATTGATATAATTCTTTCTACAAGTTGGGGCATGTCCTCGGAGGGAAAGTCTTTGGCCAAGCAGGTGGGGGTGAGTAAAGAATTTGAGATTGCAAATATAGTCTGGGTTAGGACCACTTCCGTTGTGCATGTGAGGAACAGAGAATGCTGGGACTTTGAGCAGGCATTTGAGTAAGCCTTTTGAAGGTCACATCCCTCTGGATGAGTATGCCCCTGGAATTTTCCAATGATTGTTTTATTTTAGTCTTTGGACTGAGTTGATGGTGATATAATATGTGGTTGAAAATAGCATGAATAATTAAGTTAGAAGCAACATTAATGTCCCAAGATGTTAATAAAAACAGCTACCGGGAATTCATAGATAGGAATCCTTTCCCAAACTTGATTCCTAAGTTGGGCACAAGTTATATGATACATTCCAACAGCTAGTGAGAGAAAACATCAGCCTCTTGTATATGCCCTAACCTTCAAGTAGACAGTATAGAGACTACACTTTCCTTTTCTTCCTTTTAAAATTTAATCAAGACGTGTTACATTACACAGAGTGGATGATCCCCTGTGACTTCACTGCTCCCTTTGAGGGAAAACTGCTGGACGGTACAGCTAGCAAAGACAGTCAGCACCTTGCGTTTCCATATGTTTTCCTGTTATGTTTACTATCTCAGCTCTCATTTCAAAGTTCTTTGTAATAGAATCCTATCCCATTTAATGGGATTAATTTTTTTTTTTTAAAGAGAGGGTGTGTGTGTGTGTGTGGAGGGGCAGAAGGAGAGAGAGAGAGAATCTTAAGCAGGCTCCACATCCAGCAGGGCTTGATCCCATAAGCCTGAGATCATGACCTGAGGGGAAATCAAGAGTCAGATGCTTAACTGACAGAGTCACCCAGGTACCCTCATGGAAGTAGTAAAATTATTTCCTAACTATGTCCTGCTTAATAATCAGCATTAACATATTTAAAGTATTGCACATCTGTGATAGAATGAAAGCAGTTGATCATTGAGAATAAACGCTTAAGGAGGGATCCCTGGGTGGCGCAGCGGTTTAGTGCCTGCCTTTGGCCCAGGGCGCGATCCTGGAGACCCGGGATCGAATCCCACGTCTGGCTCCCGGTGCATGGAGCCTGCTTCTCCCTCTGCCTGTGTCTCTGCCTCTCTCTCTCTCTCTGTGACTATCATAAATAAATAAAAATTAAAAAAAAAACCCGTAAGGAGTGCCTGGATGGTTCAGCAGGTTAAGCATCTGACTCTTGGCTTCAGCTCAGGTCCTGATCTCAGGGCAATGAGATTGAGCCCCATATCACTTCAGTGCTCAGTGGGGAATCTGCCTAAGAGTCTCTCTATCTTTTTCCCTCTCCCCTGCTTGTTCTCTCTCTGCCTTTTAAATAAATAAGCAAATATTTTTTAAAAATAATAAAACCCTCAAAATAGCTACGTAAGAGACACGTGGGTGATTTTATTAGAGATAAAAATGTAGAACTCTGGGGGCCACCTGGGTCGCTCAGGTAGTTAAGCATCTGTCTTTAGTTTGGGTCATGATCCCAGGCTTCTGGGATTGAGCCCCATGTCAGGCTCCCTGCTTAGCAGGGGGTCTGTTTTTCCCTCTCTCTTGCCTCCCCCATTTATGCTCTCTCTGTCTCTCGCTCTGCTCTGTCTCTCAAATAAATAAATAAAATAATAAATAAATAAATAAAAAATAAATAAATAAATAAATAAATAAAATGTAGAACTCTGAACTTAGACTGAGTTCACATTCTTGCTGTTTTACTTATTAGCTATGTCATCTTGGATAGGTTACTTAAGCTCTCTGAACCTCCTAGGGTGTTCATGAAGATTGAATCATTATAATATATAAAGCAATAACATAGTGCCTGGCATGGAGACCTCTCAATAAATATCAGCTTTAAAAAATTTTTGTACATATCAATATTACAATGGTCTGCAGAGTTGGACTCTTCAAGAGGGAAATGAGATGGCATTTAAAAAGCCATTGAACTTGAAACTGACTAAACATATCCTTTTGAAGAAACTTGCTTGTCTGTAAAGAAAATGGGTGGATGGAGGACCCTGGGACTCTTTTCATGCCCTCTGAATGGCTAGAACTCCAAAGAAAAAAGAAAGGGGAGACGTTGGTCGATGGTATTATCATCTCTAAAATCTCTAAACTTATGATCTGTGAAAAGATGACACCATGAAAGAGAAATTCAAGTTAGATTGGCTCAAACACCTACTTCACAAAGTCTGTGAGGATTCCATCTGTCTGTCCGTCTGTCCATCCATCTTATCCATCCCTCCCTCTCTCCATCCATCCATCCAAACATTTGTTGATCACTTAACTAGATTTTAGAAACAACATTTTGCTGAGACTATAAAGACAAACAAAAAGAAGTTCCATCTCTTAAGATATTTACAGATTAGTAGGGATAGAAAACAAATGGTTTTCAGGAATTTCTAGACTAGTAGAGGAGACAGATATGAAAAATAAACGGTTTGAAAAATAATAGAAGAACATACAAAATACCAAGGGAACTCAGAGGAAGGTGTTGTCTTTATTTGGCTTTTACTGAATTCTAAGCAGTTTTTGTAAATATTGACGCATCACTGTAGTAATAACAATTTTTGAGAAAAATGGGGATACTCTCACATCAAATGCATGCATCTATTGTGTGGTATATTCTGACTTCAGAAATGAAAATGGGTAAAAACTTTGTATTTTGTATTTTGCCCTTACAGTTAACAGAAACTGGAAGACAGGATTTTAAAGGGGTCTCTCAGAGCACTCTTCTTCCGAAGTACCTTTCTATTGAGAGGCATATGAAGATTTAGGAAAGGTCTTACTGGAATTTAGTCTCTTGAACTATCAAAGATAATACTTCCTGATAGATGAGGTCTCACAAAGTGGTGTAGAGGAAGGTGGTAATTGAACCCAGACCTGGGAATAGGAGAACCATGAGTGCTGGCCTGAACTCTTACATTCCCAGCCTTAGTGAGTGACCCATGCCAGAGCCTGAAAGCAGCAGCCTGTACCTCACCTTTTCCACTCTCTTCTAAACAATGGGGCCCCCAACTCCAGGGTAGGAAGTCAATGCCTCAGAAATGATTAATCGATTCCAAGCTTTTACCTATAAAGGGGCTTAGAAGAGCCAGTGGGCTCAAAGTCTTTGAGATAAACCACTGCTGGGCTCCTGCTGGGAAGTCATCAGGCCTGAGGCAGGATCTTCAGGTTACTTTGTAAAAACACATCCTTGTTGACTTCACAATAAAACTTCAAAGGTGACAATCCAACAGTTGTGAGGATGGCTATATCCTTATGAACTGTAAACAGAAACTGAAATAGGCTGGAGTCAGACAACTTTCTGGAGTGCAATTTAAACCTATGAGTATGTTGCTAATTTCACTGTAACTGTGTCACCGATGAAGAGTTCTCATCCTCTGAAGCATAAGAGGCACCTTGGCTTAACTGAGGAAACAGGGGCTTTAAATAGCTACTGGCTATTCTTTTATTTAGACAAAATAACTTTGGGTAAGTGGCTTCTATGAGCCTATAAAACTAGTGAGAACAATGTTTACTTCAGTGGTTGTGATGTATATTAAACTATGTGAGAGTAGCCCAGAATAATGCCTGGCAAAAAAGAATTTACTTTTAGTTTTCTTGCCACATATGGCAATCAATTGCTAAATGATTCTCCAGTGATTCATTCTCAGGATATAACAAGAGTGAACATTTATTGAGTGTTTACTATGTGCAACATACTATACTGGCTGCTTTACACATGTCGTTGAATCTACTCTTTATAATAAACCTTTGGGATAATAGTGTTATCCCTATTTTACAGAGAAGGAAACTAGGCTCAGACAGGGTCAGTAGTTTACCCAAGTTCAGTAGTTTACCCTAGCGTTAAGTCTAGAATTCTTTCCTAGGTGGTCTGACCCTGGAGCATATGTCTCTAACCACAGTATTTTGACCTATGTGGGCTTGATAAGTGAGGGCATCCAGAACTGTGGCATCCTCTCTTGCATTCTAAGGATGACTGTGTGCTGTAATCAAGTGGGCAGTGAAGGGAGGGAGCAAGGCACCATTCTGGCATCTGGTGGGTTTATAGATTTGTGAACATTAGGCACAGAATCCCAGGCAAGGAATTAGGATTTCCATTGCCTAACAAGTGGCTATATTCTATGACTTTAGGTATAGTATGAAGGGTGGGCAGAGACAGAGACCAGGTCATAGGAGGACTGTCCGTGATTACACAAGTGGTGGCTACCATGTAATTAGAAGTGCTAGGGAAGGATGGCATTGTTGAAGTCTTACACTATTCAGATACAAAGAGTGAAAGGGGAGATACTATTGTCAATGATATCTCATGTGAACCCACAGGCTGATGGAATTTAGATTATATTACTCTTAATTGTTTTTAACATTGTGGAGGTTCTCTCCTCACTACATGGACTGCTGAGAAATGGTGGGTCTGGAAGCTCAAGGAGGATGGTTCACTGTATCCACATAGTCTGAAGTTGTCACAAGGTCCTCAAAGTGGTTCCTTTGTTTGAAACTATGCTCTTAAAATTTTAAGATTTTTATCATCCTAACCTTTAGTTTGAGAAGGAGACTCAGTTTATTTCCTTTCCTTTTTTTTTTTAAAGATTTTATTTATTTATTCATGACAGAGAGAGAGAGAGAGAGAGAGAGACAGGCAAAGGGAGAAGCAGGCTCCATTCTATGCTGGAAGCCTGATGTGGGATTTGATCCCAGGTCTCCAGGATCACACCCTGGGCCGAAGGTGGCGCTAAACCACTGGCCACAGTGGTTTCCTATTCTTAAACTAGAAGTTATTGTAGTAGTATTGAGTAATACCCAGGAAGAACCTGATCACACAGATATTAAACATCTACATAGACTTAATACCTTGCCAAATATCGGGTAGGGTATGAAGGAAGTGGAAGCCACAATCCTGTCCTCAAGGATATATTAATTTCATTAAAGAGAAAACCAAAACACCACCAGCTAAGATTAATTGCTGTTTTAAGGAATAAGTTCACATCTAGCAAGTGGAGTTAATTGAAACACTTTATGAGGAAACTCATGAAATTTTACTGGCAAAATTATTTAAATGTTTACAGGTCTGAACACTTGACATTTGGATGCGAGCCTAACTGAATGTTTATGAACAGAGAATGATGATTAATAATTATTTCTCTAAAAAGATTGAAAGGTTTAGGAGGCATGAGACAAGTCTATTTTTAATTTTAGCACATTTCCTAATAGACTAGATTAGGAGGTAAATAATATGTAATACAAGTAGTAATTGAAACCCATTCATGATAATGAAGAGCAAATGGTGCTGGGTTGCTTCTGTGTCACCTCAGACAAGTCATTTGATATCTTTGGACTCAGGTAAGACATTTAAAAAATATATAGAAAGCCTATTATTTTCCAGACATTTACTAAGAGATTTACATAAGTCAGTCATATCATTTGGTTCTTACTAGAATTCAATGAAACTAGGTACTATTATAATCTGCATTTGAGCTCTGAGGAAGCTTTTGCTTCCAGAGAGGTAAATAAACCTGCCCAAGTTTGCACAGCTACTAACTGAAAAACCTAGAGTTCAAAGCCTTGTGTCTCTGACTCCAAAGTTAATACTTTAATCACTTCTCCCATAAATTTTACAAGGATGGTGGTTGAGAGTGATGTAGGATTACTGTGTGTAGCAAACCTCAGAGATAAGGTTCAAAAATTATGAATAATGAGGATTTGATGTGACTTAGCTGTTTCTCTGGTCAGCATTAACTCCCTTGCAAACATCCCAGATACAGGTGTTAAAGCTGATGCTTGAGCCCAGCCAGATATAGAGGACAGAGGAGACTTTCAACCCAAAAAGTGGAATCCAGTGGGAGGCTATGGCAGTTCTATGATGGACTATTTAGGTAGCCGTGTCTCCTTCTGTGTCCTGTGGTCTTTTCAACTCAGATGGATCAAATCTTTGGCCAGAAGTATTTCTCTCAGCCTTTGGTATTTCTTAATTCAGTAGAGTATTTCATGAGCTTCAGAATTAGAGACATAATCAACATGTCTCAAAATCAATTCCCTCCTTCAGAGACCACTGACTAGTTTCTTTGCTTTTGGATTCTGTGGATTAAGTGTTACAGAAAATAGTTTGAATAAAAAATAGAATAAATAATGTTTTTTATTCTACACTTTCTCTTTTTGTCATACTTCTTCCATCACATCCTCTAATGTACTTCTTTTCTCTTCCTTCTTGTCCTAGTCTTTCCCAGTGACGTCTGCGAAATGGTATTGAGTGATTTTTGTCAGTGTCATCTCATAACTTGGAGCCCTGTATTGAGCTGATTTCCTCATGGCCTCTTGTGTGGAGACATGCTAGAAATGCTAAATATACTATGTGGGTATTTGCGCTTCTGATCTACATACTTGAAACCAGCAGTCCCTGGGCTCTTGTGGTTCATGCTGGTATTCAGGCCTGAATACAAATCAGACCTCCATATTCTTCAAGAAGTGTCAGCATTCATGAAAGTTGAATATGAGTGAGCGACTCTTATTTTTATAATTTCATTTAAATAATATAATTTATTATCATAAATTTACATGTTACTCTACTGTAAATTAAGCCATACTAGGCTTAGCTCCAAACACAAAGTATATCCCTTGTGAATATTATCCTTTTCATAGAGACTCTTGGGAGGGACATAAATTGTATTTTACATTTTAAGAAATCATTTATTTTCAGAGAATTCAGGGACTTGACCACTGTGATTACTTGTCTAGGCTTACGAAGATCCCGCAAAGCAGGCAATATCAGGCTGGATGGCATAGTGCTGTTCATTTATTTATTCACTGTACATTTATTGAATGCTTCCCTGTTCTATGCCCTGCTGCATGTTAGAGTTGCAGGGCAAGTGGAAATAGAATCAGACTGATCCCTTGCCTATAAAATGTGTTACTTGAGCCCACACCAAAAGAGTCCAGGTGTTCAGAAGTAAAACCACTTAACAATAGACACATGGGAAAATGTCTTCTAACTAAATGGCTGATTCAACACTGAAGAGAGCTTTATGACAGAAGCAAAATATTGCCCACCAACACTTCAGCTGCTTTAGGGCCACCTACTTCAGGTTGTCTGCCCAGGGCAACCTCCTACCCCTGAGAACTAGGGTTTTTTTCAGGTGCCACCACTCAGAGGGCCACAAGAGGGTGCTTTTCTCCTTTCAGGTTATGCTGTTTTGAAATGCAACTGCTCTTTGCACTGAGTTCCTTGGGTCCTGGGAAATTCAGTATATTCATCTGATTCTAGGGAAGAGAAAAGTGTAGCTTTGTAAATGTATGTTTATTTCAATAATGTCTGTGTCCCCCATTGAAATATAAGCTCTGTGGGGAAGGTCTTCTCTTTTTGCTCATCCCTCTTTCCTGTGGAGTGGCTTTAAGTCCGGAACATACAAGGCCCAGATTATTTGTTAGTTTAAAGAACTGATCTTCACTGAGAGTTTTAGCTCAAAGTTTTCCTGTTGGTCCTCAGCTGCTTGAGTCTGGGGAACACATTCCTGTTCCTTGAGCCTGCCACCATGACCCAGCCTTCTTCCCATCTTCTTTTTTTTTTTTTTAATTTATGATAGTCACACACAGAGAGAGAGAGAGAGAGGCAGAGACATAGGCAGAGGGAGAAGCAGGCTCCATGCACCGGGAGCCCGACGTGGAATTCGATCCCGGGTCTTCAGGATCGCGCCCTGGGCCAAAGGCAGGTGCCAAACTGCTGCGCCACCCAGGGATCCCTTTCTTCCCATCTTCTTATGAACATCTCTTCCTATCATTCCATCCTTAGAAAAGAGGAATGTTTCCAGTGATGCCTTCACCTGCTGGTCCTGGGAGGATATCTGGGAAGACACCTTCAATACAACCAGATCTCAGTTACCACTCACAGGGGTCAGCCTCTTTTGCAGGCTTATATTGAAGGACATTGTTGATAGGTGCCACCTACTTCAGTTACTTTTAAATGAATATTTAAATAAATACTGATGCTGGAATAGAAACCACCCCAAAGTTGAGGGGGAGCTTTTCTCTTATAACAGAAACTTATAATACTATCTCCTGAGAACATATATTTTCCATGTTTTTAAGAAGGAAATACATGGGTATCATGATGACTTTGGAGGAGAATAACTTTTTATACAAAGGAATCCTTTTGTTATGTGGTTTAGCATTGCTAGAGTAGCATAGATAGCACAAAGAGCATGGACCTTGGCATCAGGTGGCCCTGTACAAAACTCCAAAACCTAAGTGTTCATCTTACTGGGTGTGTCTTTGGAGATATCGCTTAACCTCTTTGAGTCTTAATTTCCTTGTCTACAAGGCTGGAAAATAATATATACTTCATAACTCTGTGAAGTGTAGACTTGCTTTAAGTTAGTTTATAAAGTCATCAGCTTTTATTCAACATCAAAATAAGAAATGGTGTTTGAGGGATCCCTGGGTGGCGCAGCGGTTTAGCGCCTGCCTTTGGCCCAGGGCGCGATCCTGGAGACCCAGGATCGAATCCCACATCAGGCTCCCGGTGCATGGAGCCTGCTTCTCCCTCTGCCTGTGTCTCTGCCTCTCTCTCTCTCTGTGACTATCATAAATAAATAAAAAAATTAAAAAAAAAATTAAAAAAAAAAAGTTTAAAAAAAAAAAAGAAATGGTGTTTGAACTTGTATTTAAAATTCTATTTAAGGATATTGTTGAGGAAGTTGTTTTGTTCATCAAGCAGTGTTTCTCTCCATTGTAGAAATTCTGATTTGGTCTTAATACCAAGAACAGCTTGCTCTGCTTTAATCTTACGGACTTGGTGATTTATATAACTGATTGGTTTTCCTTCTCCAAACTAGCTGCTAGAAAGCCTAAAGTCAAATGTGTGGTCTATCAGTATGTACACATTGTGTACGTATTGTGTGGTGTATTCATTTTTGGCCTCATACATGGCTTCACTTAGGCACTCGCCATTATGTTGTATATTTTTTTAAAGTTTACTCTCACTTTTCATTTATGTTATGTGTTTTAAGTACTCCTATAAGCTGCTTTTTAGCCTTTTTGAAATGAGACAGGATAAAAATATTTCATTACTAAATAGAGAAGCAAACACTTATTTATTTATTTATTTATTTATTTATTTATTTATTTATTTAAAGGATTTTATTTAATTATTCATGAGAGACACAGAAAGAGGCAGAAGGAGAAGCAGGCTCCATGCAGGGACCCCCATACAGGACTTGGTCCTTAGTCTCTGGGATCATGCCCTAAGCCAAGGCAGACACTCAACTGCTGAGCCACCAGGCATCCCAATTTGAATTTATTTTTTAAGTGATTTATTTATTTATTTGAGAGAGAGAGAGAGAGAGAGAGAGAGAATGCAAGTGAGGGGAGGGGCAGAGGGAGAGAATCTTCAGGCAGACTCCCCACTGAGCACAGAGCCCTAGGATGATGTGGGGGCTCAGTCTCACAACTCATGAGATCACAACCTGAGCGGAAACTAAGAATCCAGTGCTTAACCAACTGAGCCACCCAGGTCCCAGGAGCAAACACACGTAAAGCAGTTTTCACAGTGATTGGCCTGTAATAGGCATCTAACATAAAAATTAGTTTTATATCTTCTTTGTAAATAAGTCTTTATTCTTTGTGAATCCAAGTTGGTCCCTCATGGATTATATTAGAAAGGGTATGGTAAAGAGATTCTTACATAGACAAATTTCTCAAAATGGAGAGTTGTTACTGAATTAGATGGTAGTAGGTAAAACTGTAGAACAAACTGAGAACCCAAATAGTCCAATCTCTGTGGTGGAGTTTCCTGTAAATAAGCCAGCCTAGACCAAAAATAATTTAAAAGTGATTTCAATTTTTACTTGAGTCTTTCAAAGCACATTAAAGGGAAACTTGTTCTTATCCATCAGCCACATACGATAAAATTTTGCTACTTTTCCTTTCCAATTCTCTTTTTCACTACCTCCCAACATATCTACTGACAATTAAATTTATCCCTTCTGTCCCCACCCCCCAGCTCTCTGTCATGTAGACTGGCCAAGCTTCTCTGGTTAGTTTCCTAGTTTTCTCATACTTCTGTGGACTTATTTCCCGCTACTCACTTCCTGATTCTGTATCATAAAAGATTTATGAACTAGGCTGACAAAGACAATTCTTTTGCTTGCGGGTGGGTTGAGGAATTCTCACGTGTTAATAAATTTTCTCTGTCATTTAGAAAATAAAGGGTGATTAATGTTGTGTGGGTAGAAAAGGAGAAAACTCTGGAATGTGGCTCTACCTCAGGAATACACTCAGGCATGTTGGGGCACACGTCTGAGTTTCATTCTTCTGGTCCTGCCTCTACTCAAGTTTCTCTTGTCCCAGGATAAGGAACTTTATGGTGTCTATAACCTGGAAGTAGGGTCATAATATCCTTATGTTAGTTGGGGCTGATGATATTGGTGCAGAGTCAGGGGATAATAACAGGGAAGAAATGATCGATCCCACTCTTAGTTTCCTCTGAGTGTGTGGAAATGGCCACCCAGGATTGTTCTTCCTCTGGGTGGAGAAAAGCTCAGATTTATTACACCTAATTTGCTAATGGAAAATGGAGGCATCCATACACTAGTTATTTTCTTGCTCCAAGGGATCCAGTAAATAGTATGTCAACTTATTGTAAGCCTATATGCTTATGTATCTGTTATGTATCTGATACTTTAGGTTAGCTGATCCAGTCTCTGAATTAAGGACCAAAGTTGAAGAGAATCAGAATGAGAGCTAGGCCAAGTCAGAAAATTGAGCCACAGAAATATTGACCCAGTACCACAAGGTTAATTAATTAATATGATCATTCTGAGTCAAACTGATGGGTTTTCCTCCTTATTTTAGATCACATTCTTTTCTTCAGTGAATATTTATTGAGTGCCTACTTGCCAATTCTGCTAAGTGGTGAAGACATTAAGATGAAAAGACACTGGCCCCTGCCCTCCAGGAACTATAGCATAGATAATGTTCAGCGCCATAATTGAGATATAAACCGAATGTCACGGGAATGTAGAAGGAGAGACTAACTCAATTTGGTAGTGTTAGGGAGGAGAGAACACTGAAGCTAGAATTTAAGGATCAAGAGACATTTGCTCATTTGCTGGGGTTATATTTACCAGATTTTAGTTTGATCACACTATCTCATAAATATTAGAAAACAAGTCTGGCCAAATGTGGTCTTACCACTTGGCTTTTTGGGTCCTGTAATTAGCGACAGTCCATAGTAGTATCTCTAGCATCTCTGGAATGTATTTCTGAGCTGAAGAATTTAAAAGATGTCATACATAGAGATAAGCCACATCCTTGAGGCTTAGTGGATGAATGCTCTGGTACTTTGTTAATGAGTCTTATGGGAGACTTTCACTTGGGCCACCCAGTATTTACTTCCTATGGCAATAACACTATGTAAAATATATATTCTGATGGAGAAAGATGATCATTCTGAAACATGAATATAGAAGCTTAGGTCTGGGCTGAGTGGACAGAAGTTGCTGTCATTGGCGGGTATTAGAGATGAGGACTCTGTAAATGCAGTGGGGATTCCCTTCAAGCAGGGGTACCAAGGTTGTTGGATTACAGCTTGAAACTAGAGATCTTGTTTGGTGCTTGCATCAGAATTACCACCAAGGAGGCACCGTTGCTCTGGCTTTTCTTAGCACTCCAACACCTTTCTTTCCATTCTTTAGAAATAAACTCTGATTTAGAGCTTTGTATTTCTTTCCTAGTGTTTGTTATAAAAGTGACCATTAAATACAAGGTTTTAGTGACTAAAACAGTTGGAGGCCACAGCCAGGCTGACAGCTTTAGGAGAGAGTTTATTTTCCATTTTTTTCCCTCTAGCCTGGCTTCAGCTTTAAATTAGATTGTAATAATCATAACGAAGCTCCTCCCTGCCTTAGTTGAGAGCACATTGAAGACCTGGAATCTTTCTAGGACTTTATTTATGACAGAATTCCACATCATTTTAGAGCTTTCATCTTCTATGTTGCTCAGCACTTTATGGGCCTTTGTTTTCTATAGCATTTTAGAAACCATGGTTCAAAGCCATAAAATTCTCTAGGGCACTAGAAAGATCTTTAGGGAAAGCAAACTCCCTCCCCCCATCCCTGGCCCTTGTCTTTGTTGTTATAGCTCTTACTGTGTTAATACTGGAATACACAGTAAGGTGGGTTAGCAAAGGTATTGGTTCTGGAGCCTTATTATCTGGGTGTATTTCCAGATAATTATCTGGGTATATACCAGCTGCTTGACCTTAGACATCTTACTAAACATTTCTTTTCTGTAGTTTTCTCAGCTGTAAAGAGAGAACAATGGTAGTACCAATTCTGAAGGATGTTGGGGGGGAATCAATGAGTTAGAATAACTTAAAGCACTTAGAACATTTCTTTGCAGTGACAAGTGCTTAACATTTATTAGCTGTTGTTATTAGCTGAGAAGTTTGTAATTTATATAACGTAATTGATGAGACTGAATGGTCTAGTAGTCATCAAATAATTATACTCTAGTTGGTTTGTGTGTACATGCTTGCTAATAGTATGGTGAGAGAATTTTAAACTCTAGACAACTATACTCAATTGGTTGCTACTTTCCCATAATTTCCTACAGTAAGAGGAGCTTAGAGCATTGGGTTTGTTTGATTTGAGCTGGTAGCAGCATGGAGGTTAGAGTCAGAGAATATAGTCAAGTACCAATTTTTTTTAAAGATTTTTATTCATTTATTTATTCATGAGAGACAGAGAGAGAGAGAGAGAGGCAGAGGGAGAAGCAGGCTTTATGCAGGGGGCCCGACATGGGACTCGATCCCGGGACTTCAGGATCATGCCCTGGGCGTGAAGGCAGGCATTAAACCGCTGAGCCACACAGGGATCCCCTCAAGTACCAATTCTGTTACTTGTGTAGCCTTTTGGTGGTTTAGTTCCCTCATCTACAAAATGGAGATTATGTCTCACAAGATCATTATAAGGATAATGAATGTGAATATTTGGAACACATACCAAATACTCAAAATGATTGTAGAGGGGGTTAGGAGGAGGGATTGACTGACTGTGGGTCAGTTCTGTTTATGATTAGTTCCCTGGTAACAAGTGATGGGGATGGGAATTTGCTCAGAGCATTAGGCATCCAACAGCAAAGGGGAATCACTCAGTCCTTTTAAACTTCAAGAGTGTTGGGAGAAGTTACAAAACCAAGAAGGGCAAATGCATTGTGTTGCTGTTGTATTACAAACATAAGTGCGAGAGTGGACAGTTTAGTTCAGATGAGTCATTTTGCATGTGTCCTGTCTTGTCCAGGAATTCTATTTGCGTAAGATGTGCAACATAGGCCAAGAGAAGATGATGAAGGACCCAGTCTTTCTTCTTAACTGTTGGAAATAGTGACGTTGGTTGTACTCTCCTGGGGTTTATTCATTGTTATAAGATTCTCAAATTTTAGTGGATGTAAAACTCAAGGAGGGGGCTTATTTAAAGTGTACTTTCCAAAGGCTAATCCCCAAAATTCCATTTTGGTAGGCTGTCAATGTGGCCTGGCAATCTGCTAGCTTGGGGGCTTTCTCTGTGCTTTTGATGGTGGCTAGAAGACTACACTTTAGGAAAGACAACTTCAGTGAGACTGGGCAGAGTAAATTCCCTTGTAGAAGGCAGCTGCCCCATCCACTGGCCTTTTTCCCAGCATGATGGTTTGCCTCTGAAAAAGCAGAAACAAAAAAGCCAGTTTTGCTTTATTATGAGCCAAAGCACTATTTAATAACCTATGCTAATTGTTTCTCACAACACTGCATGGAAGACAATATTAATTCCATTTGACACAAGAGGAATGAGGGACACAAGGAGGATTTCTTTAGGGGTGCAGTATGGTTTGGTGCAAGCGTGAGTTATAGGCAAACATTACACAGGTCCTTCAATTTGTCCCCAGCCATCTGGGTATTGCTAAACACATCTGTTCCTTCTCCTGGAGAGGATGCTCCACTGCTGCCGCACGATTTAAATTATGTCAAGAGAGGGGGCTCCATTTGTCCATTTCTCTGGTTCACAGGGATGGCTCAGGGGAGACTTGGTGTTGCTGTGATTGGCATTTGTTCAGGGCCTGGGTACTTAACTCTGAATTTTGATTTGGGCATTTGCCAGGTACAATATTCTGCCAAGGCCTTCCCAGTCTGTTCTGTGCTGTTTTGCTCCTGAAGATTTATAGCTAGTGAAGGGATAAAGAAAGGTCACTGCGAGAGGCGGCAGCATGTGGTGGTGACTCATGGTCTGGCCCTGGTGTGGAGCCAGTTTGGGTGGAACGCTTGAGTGGTTGCTGTGCTTGTTTTCATGTGGCTCTCTGCCATGGCCCTGCAGGAAGCAGTTTCTCTCCTGTTGCTGGTCAGAGGGAAGGCCTGGTCATTCTCCCCATGCCTGCTGTTATGGACTCGGGTCAGGCCAATGAAGCCTGGTGGCCATTTTACAAAGAATCCCACAGGGTAGGGGCTCAGGAGCTCAGGAGACAGTGGGATGGGCCAGTCCTGGGAAGGGTCAGATCTTAGCTACCAGCCATAGCTACCAGCTAAGGGCACATTGACAGCAGGGGCTAAAGGAAGTTGGGAGATGCTGGTAAGGATGGATTTCTGGCAAGCAGAGCTTCTCAATTTTGGCACTATTGACATTTTGGACCAGATAGGTCTTTGTTGTGGGAGGGAGTGGCTGTGCTGTGCATTATAGGATGGTTAGCAGCATCCCTGGCTTCTACCCACTAGATGTCAGTAGCACACCCTGATGCCTTCCCATTACCACTCGCTCTCCCCCTCCCACCCCGCCCCCATTAAAGCAACCAACAAGTCTCTAGACGTTTGTCCAAAGTCCTTTGGAGGCAAAAAAATAACCCTCAGTTGAGAACCACTGTAGTATAGTTGAGTCCCCAGTGTGTACCCAAGGTTAAGAAGATCCATTCTCCATCATTTTATCCTTTTTCATCATTATCACCTTATCCTTCTTCATCATTATCACCATCATAATTATCAAATTTATTGAACACTTACCATGTGAGAGGTACTGTATTTTGCATCTCAAATTCCACACAACAATTCTAGGATGAAGAAGCTCTTATTGGTCCCACTTTATGGATGAGAGAACTGAAGTTTACAAAAGTAAATAAAAACTGAAGTTACAAAAGTAACTTGGCCGAGGTCAAACAGGTGATATTTGGGACTCAAGCCCAGGTATAGATGCCTCTTGCTCACCCTGTTGCCATGTAGGGAGCCATAGTATGGGAGAAAACCTGAGATGCAGGACAAAAACTGGCATGCAGCATAATGGGGCTGCCAGCTGGAGGCAGAGCCTCTAATTCAGGGCTGGAATTCAGGAATATAGCTATAAATCCTGTGGAAATAATTAAGGGCTTAGATGAACTTGAATACCAGGTAGGTGATTCAGATTGAGATCCAGCTACTTGAAATGAGATGTAGGTTGGGGGTTGATCACAGATAAATCTCTACCTATGCCCAACTGTTCTCCTATCTGTTTGTGGTACCTGACCCCTGAGATATACCTGATATGAGCCCAAATGTGTCTTTATCATTCAAATACTGTTCATTGGACTGTAGCTTCTCATTTTAACTTCCATTCATTCCTTTGGTCCCCGCCCTTCTTTTTTCTGCTTTTTCTACTTACTCTCAGTTGCCTTGCATTGGGGACATGTCTGTTGGAATGAATGGACAACAGGAGGTTGCTGATCACCTCTGGCACACTAAAGACCCTATAACATGACAACTGAACTGATGTGATCTCTGGTTTATATAAAATACTTGTAGCTTGTAGGACTGATGATTCTGCACTGAATGCAAATAGTCAGAGCCAATCCAGGGAAAGTTTGGCAACAACTGCATTTTTTAAAGGAAGGGTCAGGGTTTCCAATTTTGTGGTTTTATCTATCAGGAGCACCATACCAAGGTGAGGAAAATGTACTTGAAACCAAACTGAGCCTCTCCAATGGGTCCTTTAAGGAAATTTTTTCATTAACGGGGCAGCAGAAAAGATTTTGAAATGCACAGTTGTTTTGTAGTCTGCCTAATACCTAGAACCAAATGGTCTTTGCTTTGAAAATGACATTATCAGAGGGCACATGATGAGATGAGCACTGGGTGTTATACTAGATGTTGGCAAATTGAATTTAAAAAAATGTTTTTTTTTTTAAATGACATTATCAGATAGCACCAGCTTCAATTACAGGGATTTCTCTATCCACACCCAATTAATTAGTACTTAAACTCATGCCCAATTTGAAAACTGTGAGTATACTTGGAAAAGGGAGAAGTCCAACAAAGTTGCACAGGGCCTACCTGGGATTGATGGTAGGTTGGGGGTTTCTGCTACCCATGAGCCTGGTAGATACTGCTGTCCCATCGAGCCTCCTCAGTATGTTAAGGTGTATGTTTAATAGTCACTACATAGGCTTCAGTGTCCCTGTAAGACTCTGAAATTATCTCTGTAGTTTCCTTGTCTGTTGAATTCCCTTTGTCTTTCCCTGGTGGTCTTGCCCTTTCTAGAGGATATTGTAGTTGCTATTTGCTGGTTCAATGAAGTGTCATTTGAAGGAACAGCATAAAACAGCAAGGCTGCTCAGTGGAAATGTCTGACTTTTGCTCACTCTGTTGTTATCTTTAACATATTAGACATATTCAAAATCAGAAAAATAACACATATTTAAATATTAGGAAAATACATATTTATTGACAAATTAGAAAATACAAAAAACAAAGAAAAGGAAAAGGAAAATTACTTTGTAATATCACAACTCAGATATAGTCACTGTTAACATTTTAGCTGTATCCTTGTGTTTTTGTTTTAGTTCTTATAAAGGGGGTGGATAGAAGAAATTACTATAAGACATGTAGCATGTTCTTAATAAGAATATTTAAAATGATGCTTACATAGATCTTCTAATTTCTTGACAAATGATTCCTGATAATTTTCAAAGATATGGATGGTTTTAAAAATTGAAAAAGAAGGGCAGCCCGGGTGGCTCAGCGGTTTAGAGCTGCCTTCAGCTCAGGGCGTGATCCTAGGGACCAGGGATTGAGTCCCATGTCGGGCTCCCTGCATGGAGCCTGCTTCTCCCTCTCCCTCTGCCTGTGTCTCTGTCTCTGTCTCTCTCTCTCTGTCTCTTGTGAATAAATAAATAAAATCATCAAAAAAAATTGAAAAAGAAATGCTAGGGGCGCCTGGGTGGCTCAGTTAGGTTAGTGTCTGCCTGCAGCTCAGGTCGTGATCTCAGGGTCCTAGGATTGAGCCCCATGTCAGGCTCCCTGCTCAGCAGGGAAGTCTGCTTCTCTCTTCCTCTGCTCCTCCCCCTAGCTTGTGCTCTCTCTCTCTCAAATTAATAACATTTTTAAAGAAAAAAAAGAAATGCCATATTTTTTTCCTTGCTGATGAAGGGTATATCTACAAGATAGTGTGTATACATGCAAGAGTGTGTTTGTGTATGTGTGTGTGTGTATGTGTGTGTGTAAATGGACTGTCTGTGGTTCCTGAAAAAGAAATTCTGTTGCTGGATTTGCTGACTCACTGCCAAGCCCTGCTGTAGGCAGGGAGCAGATTCTGAGTTATTCAAGCCAAACATTTGGCCCTCATGGTTTATTGGCCACTGTGACAGACTTCTCCTCACACCTCACCTCCTCACGTCTTCCTTGTTGGCATGTGGGCATATCTGGCATTTTGTTCATTTTGCCTCCTCATCTCCTCCTATTTCTTTCAGTTACTCTTTAGCATTTCTCAAATTTATACTAGCACCACCCCAACTCCCTAATGCACAATGTTAGAAATACCCAGACATTTCCTTCCTGAGGTCACTTCAGGAATTTGCTGTCTCCTTCTAAGACCTTATTTGTTCATGTGTGTGCCTTTTCAGGACTCCTGTGCTATAAGGAGAAGTCCTCAAGGGAGGCAACTTTAGTCACCTTCATTTGTTCACAGTCACTCATGGAGAGATTCTCCATTTTCTTTCCTAGCCCAAAGTAAGATCAGGATATACAACTGAACTCAAGTTTTGTGAAGCCCTGAGGCGGACAGGCTTGGTGATGTAAAGGAGAGAAACTGTACAACCTCATTGGATAATTCCTAACCATACTGGATAAAAGATCATTTTGTACAGACTGGCATGACCAGCAGTACTATCACTGAAAGGATGCATCCTAGGACCATAATTTTAAAAAGCTAAAAAAAAAATGTTTAGCTTTAGTTGACAAAGAACTTGACACTGGGGAAGTTACTGTAGCCTGCCATAAAGCATCACAATGTATTAACATGACGTGAGATGGCAGGGCTGTATATGAAGAGCTTGTTTTTTCAGTTCCATGGTATTTCTTCCCTTTTCCAGTTAGTTTTTTTGGTTTACTATTTGAAAAGTTTAGAAAGAATCCTTAGCTAGACTGAGTCTAACAATAATTGGTTTCTAAGTTCCAATAATTGCCATTCTAAACATTGATCACATAGTCACTCAATTAAACCTTAAAAAAAAAAACCCATGAGAGGATCAGTCACCCTCGTTTTACAGATATAGACATAATATGGACTTTAAGAAACCTACCCAGTCAAGCAGTATCCACGTACAGACCAAGAGTCTGCCCTCAGCTTCCTCTTTTAAGAAATCAGGAGATAGGACTCCTGATTAAAAAAAAGTCTGAGTGGTCCTCAATTCTTGGGTGTAGCTATGAGAGAAATGCAATTTGCCTCAAAGGAAATCCAGACTCGGTTTTGCATTTAGCTCTTCTTTTGGTCTTGATTCTGCTTCCTCTGTAGGAAAGAATTGTTCTTCTACAGCAGGGCCATTGTTATAACAGAGACGATTACTTTCAGACAGCTGATCTCATTGGGGCAATTCTACTTAGTGATAAAGACATTTGTTATAATGTACACAAGAAAAGATTTAAGAGAGGGCAATACAGAGAAATGGAAACACTCTTCAGTTAGGAAGGAAACTTCCATAGTCCATATTTCCAAGGAAAGTTCATACTCTATTGAGCAGGGACATGTATAAAAGCAGAGAGAATATGGTTCTGAGGATGAAGCACTAAATTGGCTGAGGGAAACTTCTTTTCTGCTGATTTGCCACATGTTCCCAGCAAGTCATTTGGCCATTTTAGACTTCCATTTCTTTGGTGAGGTTGCTATGGTAAGGCCTGAAGAATAACCTGTAAAACTCTCTGCAAGTAGTGATTTCTGATGATCTCATTTAATCTCAGGAAGTGAGGTTTCTCAGCATCTCATGTGTCTGTAAGTCTGCTGGGAGTCCTGCAGCCCTAGCTGCTACTGGTTGAGCAGTACTTTCTGTGGTCTGATTCTATATGATGGTCTGATTCCAGCAGTGCAGGGATCTGGGTGTGCAGAGAAGCTTCTCCAGGTGGGAAGGCTACTGTTGACCAAAGCAACACAGATCTTTCACTGTTCTTGTTCTGATGATGTTATCAACTGAAATTGAGTTCTTTGTGATAGTGATGATAGTGAACATGGAGGATGGGGCAGTGGTATTGACTTTGTGTTCACCCATCATTACCAATAAAATAACTTACTTCATGAGATACTGAGATATTGTATAAGGGACTATGCATATATTTGCAAAACTAACTCTGTTCCAGATGTTAAAATGTACTTGGGACTAACTTTCTGATTATTTACTTCCCAGAGCAAAGTCCATCCCTTTCCCTCTTTTCCTATAAATAGGTAAACAGTACTCACAGTCATGTTCTAGTCTTAGAAAAAAAATATTTAAGCTGAGATTTCTTCTCTCATTCTTTTACAGTGTCTTTGTTTTCTGGCTTTTGTTTCCTGCATTCCACGACTCACTCTGGTCTCTGTTTCTGACCTTTATGGGAGTGCCTCAAGACTCAATTTCCTTTAAGTGATATCATCATTCCATAAATGTCTAGGCAACATGCCTAGGAGAAGAGCAAATCTTTGCCTTGACATTGGAGAAGCTGAGCCCAGATATGGTGCTGAGGTTCAAGAGCAGGAGATGATGCCAGAATGGAAGACTGAAGTCAGACTGGGAAAAAATGTCACATTAAGGCGGTTAGATTTTAAGCTGTAAAATACCAAGAAGTTCACAGAAGTTTTATACAGACAATACACACACACACACACACACACACACACACACACACACGGATTCAGGCATCTTATTTAATAAGGTTTCATTTATAGTTCAATACAAATGTTTGATAATCTCCAATTTCGTGTTAGGCTGCCAAATTTCAAGGTAGGTGATTGGGATACAAAGACGGGTAAAACATGGTTCTTGCTTTCGATGAGGAATCTGAATTACATCATGACAAATAATAATATAGGAAGATTTCAAATTAAATGCTTAGTCTTCAGGCTAACAGAAGATTTTAGATAGAAGAAGAAGAATTTTTTAAATTAAATAAAAATAACTGTTGTTGGCAATGAAGGTAAATTAGAGAGAAGAAACTGGCAAAGTGTTAACTATAAATTTCCATTCATTGTTGATCCTCTTCATTGTTACAATATTTGCTTTCAACTTTGGGATCCTTTTGATACACACTTTGGGAAATGCTACTCTTTTGATTTCTTTCTAACACCCTGTAGCTAACACCCACTTAGACAGAAAAAACAAAATGATGATACCAAGAAGAGTCATGGCCAGATTTGCTTTACATACCAAGGATTCTTGCCTATTTCCAAATGTTCTGGGTGGATGTAGATTATTTGGAGGTAGTCCAGCTAAAACTTCTTATGAATAAAAAATGTTGCTATAATTAAAATCTTTCAGGCCCAAGTTACCTTTTTCCAATAATTCACTTGTGATTTATACTTGGAGACATGTATAATATCAAATTACCTAAGTGGGGAGGAGGAAGGGAAAGAAAACTAAGCTCTGTTGTAAGGATCAGTTGTCAGAATATTGCTGACTTCATAAACCACTCAGGCTTTTTTTTTCCAGGCCAACACTTGATGTATTTATAGCCTTGTAATTTGGTTACCTATCACTTAGCTTATATGTGAGTCACCCATGAAATATATGCACAGAGACCAGATGTACTAATTACAAAGGTAGAGTGCAGGTGGGAGGGCCCTGTTAAGACCCCTGTTTAACAACAGTGGCAAATTGTAGGGAAAGGATCATTTATCATTAAATGGCATTAAGACTAAAATGACAGAGCTTTTGAGTCAGGCTTTAGAGAGCTATTCAGCTTTGCTCCTGTCAAGCTGAGCTTCCTTTCTTAGAGTCACAGTTTTCCAGTTTGATGTGGTATGTTTGTTTCATGGAACAGAGGGAGGCAGCAGGGAGAGAATCACAGAGGGAAGGATGGTAAGGGAGGCTGTGGGAGAGGGAATTAGCTATTTGAGTAGAGTCATTTGTGGTGACTTAATTTTGCTTCAGAAGGGATATTTGGACCTACCTGTCAGAAATTACTTTGTATTTATTTATTTTTAAGCTTCCACATTATTCTTTTCCTGGAATGACTTTTCATTCCAGAATCTACCTGGTTGAAATCTTTTTTATTTTTAATTGAAGTATGGTTGATACACACTGTCACTTTTGTTTCAGGTGTACAACATAGTGATTTGACAAGTCTGTGTATTATGCTATGCTCACAACAAATGTAGATAATGTAAGTCATCATACAACTCTTACAGTATCATTGAAACATATTTCCTGTGCTGTACCTTTTTTCCCTGTGACTTATTCATTGCATAACCAAGGCCTGTAGCTTCCATCCCCTTCACCCATTTTGCCCATCCTCCTGCCCCTTTTCCCTCTAGCAACTATCAGTTTGTTCTCTGTATTTATAAATCTGATTCTGCTTTTAGTTTATTTGTCTGTTACCCTTTAGGTCTATCCATGTTGTCACAAATGGCAAGATCTCATCCTTTTTCTATGGCTGAGTAATATCTTCCTTATCCATTTGTCTATTGATGGATATGTGGGCTGCTTTTATATCTTGGCTATTGGAAATAATATCACAGTAAAAATAGGGGTGCATATATCTTTTTGAATTAATTTTTTCTTTTTCTTCAGGTAAATACTCATTAGTGGAATTACTGGACCATGGGATAGTTCTATTTTTAATTTTTTGAGGAAACTTCATACTATTTTTGATGGTGGCTACACCAATTTACATTCCCACAAGCAGGGCACTAGGGTTCCTTTTTTTTTCTCCACATCCTTGCCAACACTTGTTATTTCTTGTCTTTGGAATTCTAGCTACTACCTCGTAAAACCCTGTCCATCTCTCAAAATCCATTTAAAAAGTGACTCCCTCTGTGGAAACTCAGGTCTTATATTGTCTTTTACTTGTATACTAGCATATTAAATTCAAATCAAAAGTGTTATATTTGGGAGTAAGAAAAATTTCATGCTAAAAAGTGAACACATTGTCCTGTATCAAACAAATGTATATGTAAGGTTATTTTATTGTTTATTTATAAAGTTTTCTCCTGGTAAAATTGTAATTTCCACCTAGCATGAAGAGGAATGAATTAGTTACTTTCAGGACAGATGGCATACTTTCCTCCCCCTATGCTTGTCCTTACACAGAAAAAAAAAGAACCAGATGTTGGGGAACTTTCTTAAATAAAGTTATGCATTCAAGAGCCAACTAGACCTGGAAAATTAATTCATTCTGCTCTGAATTTGTATGCAGTGTTTTATTTCTCAATTTAACTGTCTCAGTGGTCCATTTCAGCTGTGGAAACCTACCTTGGAGATGTTTTGGCCGCAAACAAACTCAAAACTAGATTAATTACTAAGTTACAAATAGTGAGCAACTGTACTTAAAAGCAAGCTCAACACAAAATAATGTTTTCATGCAGTTGAAAAGACACACTCCAAACCTCCTTTTGGAGTTTGGGTACCTGCTAAACCAGTGCAGGGGGAGAATTACCTAATGGTGTTTGGATACTTTTTTGTGAAGCTAGAGTCATATCTGTGTGCAGGAAAGATGAAATCCCTGCAGCCAGTGGTGAGCATAGTTCCTAGCAGGATTTGGTAATGGTGATTCAGAAGCCACTGGTGATTACCAGGAGAGATCTAGAATTATGGCCAGTGCCTGACTTCAGGGGTCTTGGATTGGAAAGACTTGGCCATATGCATTCAAATATTCCTCCTCCCAAATTCCTTCATTATACACAAAAAGACTTCCTTCACAACTTAGTGGCTGAAACCCAGATGTCATTTATTTAAAAGATAGTTGTTAATGCATATTATATTCTGGGTATTGTGAGAGTTGGAAAGAAATAACATATATTTCTATAACCTCCTCTATCTTACCCAGTCTAATGTGATACAAGTTGTTCTTAGTGAACTTGTAGCAGATTAATAGCAGCTTTTTACTAAACTGCTTATGTAATCATTTTTAAAATAATTTTTTAAGATGTAAGTAGTCTACTTAACCTATGACAAAGGAGAAAAGAATGTACAGTGAGAAAAATATTCTCTTTAATAAATGGTATTGGGAAATCTGGATAGCTACATGTAAAAGAATGAAACTGGATCAATCACTTTCTTACACCATTCATAAAAATAAACTCAAAATGGATTAAAGACCTAAATGTGAGACCTAGAACCATAAAAATCCTAGAAGACAACATAGCAATAATTTTTCTGACATCAGCCATAGCAACATTTTTCAAGATATGTCTCCTAGGCAAGGGATATAAAGGCAAAAATAAACTGTTGAGACTACATCAAAATTAAAAGCTTTTGCACAGCAAAGGAAACCACTGGCAACACAAAAAAGGCAACTTACTGAATGGAAGAAGCTTTTGCAAATGATATGTCTGTAAGGAGTTAATATCCAAAATATATAAAGAAACTATACAACTCGGCAAATTGAACACCAATAAAAAATAAATTTATTATTATTTTTTAAAAAAAGAAACTATACAACTCAACACCAAAAAACCAAATCTGATTTTAAAATGGGCAGAGGACCTGAATGAGCATTTTCCCAAAGACATCTAGATAGCCAACAGATACATGAAAAGATGCTCAACAGTACTAATCATCAGGGAAATGCAAATCAAAACCACAATGAAATATCACCTTATACCTGTCAGAATACTGAAAGTAAAAAAGACAAAAAAATAACAAGTGTTGGTGAGGATGGGAAGAAAAAGGAATCCTTGTGTTGGTGGCAATGTAAACTGTTATAGACATTGTAGAAGCATGGAAGTTCCTCAAAAAATTAGAAGTTAAAAATAGTATATGAGTCAATAATTCCAGTACTGGCTATTTACCCAGTGAAAATGAAAATACTAATCCAAAACGATATATTCACACCTATGTGTATTGTAACATTATTTGCAACAGCCAAGATATGAAAGCAACCTCAGTGCCTATTGATAGACAAATAGATAAGGAAGATTTTATATATATAAAGATTTTATATATATATAATGACAAATATATATAATATATATACATACAAAATGGAATAGATGTACATACAATGGAATATTACTCAGCCATAAAAAATAATGAGATCATGCCATTTATGATGACATGGATGGACCTAGAGGATATTATACTAAGTGAAGTAAGTCAGACAAGGACAAATACCATATGATGTCACTTATATGTAGAATCTAAAAAACAAAACAAATGAATAAGCAAACAAACCAAAAGCAGAATCAGACTTATAAATACAGAGAACAAACTGATGGTTGCCAGGGAGAAAAGGGGTGGGGAGATGGGAAAAAGAGGGGAAAGGGAATGGGGGATACAGGCTTCCAGTTATGGAATAAATAAATCATGGGAATAAAAGCACAGAATAGGAAATATAGTCAATGATATTATAATAGCATTATATGGTGACAGATGGTAGCTATACTTTCATGAGCATAGCCTATCCTATGGAGAAATTGAATCACTATGTTGTATACCTGAAACTAAGGTGACATTATGTGTCAACTATTTTTAGATAAGAAAAAAACCTAAAAAAGCAATACATGTATGTAATCCACGAACATGGTTTTATTTTTTTTAAGCTTTATTTACTTATTTTAGAGAGGTGGGGCAGAAGGGAGGGAGAGAAATTCCTAAGGAGACTCCGCACTGAGTGTTAAGCCAATGTGGGCTCAGTTTAAGATCCTGACTGGAGGATGCCTGGGTGGCTCAGCGGTTGGGTGCCTGCCTTCGGCTCAGGTCTTGATCCCGGGATCCGGGATCGAGTCCCACGTCAGGCTTCCTGCAGGGAGCCTCTTTCTCCCTCTACCTGTGTCTCTGCCATTCTCTCTCTCTCTCTCAGTCTGTGTCTCTCATGAATAAATAAATAAATCTTTAAAAAATAATAAGATCATGACTAGAATGGAAACCAAGGAGGAAAATGAAGTTTATGACTTCAGTATATCACCAGCACTGGTCTTTACCCATTAGGTTGCAATTTGTGATGAATAATGAAAACTTCTGCAGCCCTTGTACCTGCTGTTTTGACATTGCCTTCAGAATCTCCTCAAACTAATGAAGCGTAGTGTGTTGTATGATATTCCAACTACCAAAAAGATCAAGCAAGGGTATGCCCTCCAAGGATAGAAAAACCTTAACTTTCTCCAGGACTTTTATGAATGCGTTGTATCTTTCACTTGTCTGAGGAGCAATCCAGATTAACGTTAGTGGCTCCCCTAACACTGGAGGCACGTGCAACCTTCCAAGAGGAGCAAAAGGGCCTATGGCAGAGTGGCATGATGACACAGATAACTTTGTTTAAAAACATCAGGAGGATCCTGATTCATCTGCTGCATTCACTGTTCATATTGATATCCTGTGATAGTATGTAAGAATTTAGCTCAGTCACCACCCTCATCTTTCTTCTCTTTGTATTGCAATTATATTAATATTTTTGTTCTTCTAAGGATTACTTTTGTAATTCAAAATAAAGTACCTAAAAGCCTCTCTCAATCAATCAACTATTGACACAATTTCTTGACCATTCCCTTCATAAAGTGAGAATATTGATCTTCTGCCCTTTGTAATACATGCATGCGTGCATGCACGCACACCCCCCTTCTTCACCTTCTAACTCCTTTCAACTGTAATTTCCTTTCATAATGTCAAGGTTGATAATATTTATACTCTGTTCAGGAACATAATTATTCTCAAAATTCATTTAGAGTGATCCATTGTAGGATTTTCCTTCTTTTTTTTTTTAAGGTTTTTATTTATTTATTTATTTAAGAGAAAGAAAGAGAGCATGAGCAGAGTGGAGGGGCAGAAGGAAAGAGAAGCGGACTCCCCAGTGAGCAGGGAGTCCAATGTGGGGCTCGATCCCAAGACCCTGAGATCATGACCTGAGCCAAAGGCAGTTGCTTAATTGACTGAGCAACCCAGCCACCCCTCATTGTAGGATTTTCTGAGGATTCAGGTCAAGCTCAGTGGACCATAACTTCTGGAAAAAGCCCCTCTTGGAGCAACATTCTGTTTTCAGTATTCTGGCCTCCCACCTACAGACTGTGGTTTCTGTTTATTGAAATTGGTTCTGAGCTTAAACCTAGAATTCCTTTTTCTACCTTATATTACAATGTATCAGGCTTAGAGTTTTGAGTTAAAGCTGTCCTGTTTAATATCTTGTAATATATTTTCACCCAAACTTTTTAGCCATCATTTTCCTCCTGAAGTTTTTGTTTGGCCTTCCACACTTGAGGCCATCCTTGATGGAGGACAGTGCAGCCATTCTCTGTTACCATCTTCTATCATCTGTTGATGCTGTGCCATATTCCTGGGGCTACCCCACTTCTGCTTTATTCTTTTTATCTAACAGAACTTTAAATATCCTTCATCCCAGTCTGCAGTACTTTCCTGGTGAAAATGAAAGCTCAGGTAAACTGTGTGTTAATAATGAGAAATTTGGGTTTAGGTTATTTATCTTGCTGGATTCATACTGTAACAATAATAACACTATTATTTATTTATTTATTTATTTATTTATTTATATTTTTTGAGAGTGAGAGCATGAGAGTGAGCAGGAGGCAAGGGGTAGGTGGGTAGGGGGTAGAGGGAGAGGGAGAGAGAGAATCTTAAGTGGGCTTCACATCCAGCATGGAGTCCCACACAGAGCTCTACCTCACAACCTTGAGATCACAACCTGAGCAGAAATGAATAGTTGGATGCTTAAATGACTGAGCCACCCAGGTGCCCCAATAATAACATTATTTTAAAAAATACTTTTTTATGTATAAAGTACTTTTCCTATATTGTCTCATTTAAACCTTACAACAACTCAAATTTGGAGTTCAATAGCTTGATTAAGGTCATAGCTAATACATAATAAAGCCAACCCAGTTCTTCAGATTGGGGGCCCTCTTCTCTTCCATGCTAACATGTTGCTAGTATAAGTTCTCACTACTAGGATATTTTTATAAGTAACCTAAAACTCTCTTGCTGTAATATAAAGCAGTTTCTTTATCCTCTCCAGCTTTATTGAGATATAGTTGATATACTATACTGTATAACTTTAGGCTATAGAATGTGTTGATTTATATATTATATATTGCAAAAAGATTACCACTTTCCATCCTATCACATAATTACCATTTCTTTTTTTGTGTGTGGTGAAGACATTTAAGAACCACTGTCTTAGCAACTTTCAAGTATATAACACAGGATTACTAGCTATAATCACCATGCCATATATTAGCTCTCCAGAACTTGTTAATTTTATAACTAGAGGTTTGTACCTTTTGGCCAATGTTTCCCCATTTCCTCTATCCTTGAGTTCCTGGTAATTACTATTCTACTCTGTTTCTCTGATAAATTCTTTTTTTGGTTTTATTCTCAGTGAATATTTTAAAGAATATTTAATCACTCTAAATTAAAGGATTTTTTCAAAATGGTAGTTTGATTTCATGCAGGACTAAGGTCATATGAACCTAAGGAGAAAACACCGAAAAAGATTGACAGGTTTCAAATATGGCTTATGTCACATGGTCACACTTCTCATTTCCAAACAAAGTGTGTGTGTGTGTGTGTTTGGCTGACATGATAATCCCCTGACTATCCCTTCTTCCACTTCTATCCAACGCACTAAAACCTTTCCAATCTAAAGTTTAAAAATATACTGAAGAATGTAAAAATTGCAAATTTAGGTGTTCCCGGGTATTATAAGCTTCTGGAGGAAATATCAAAACACTTTTTCCGTTCTGCTCATGGATCATTCCCTGTGGTACCTTCTCTCAACCTTGTCTTCAGCAACATGTTCTTTCTGGGGCTCAGATCCGAGGCCTGGGTCCATCGATCTAGGAAGGACAGAGACCCTGGCCTGACTTAGATGAAGGTATAGGGGTCAAGCCAAGTGATTACAGGGGAAATGGCTAACAGGTAGAAAGAGGCTGTGGCAAGTCCTGGAACAAGTAGCCTTGGGAAGTGGGGATGCCCTAAGACTGGGGATGGGAAAAAATTTCTTATCTAATAGTTCCAAATACTGACTGAAAATAATCAGTCCCTCTTATCAGGAGGCAACCAACATTTATGCCTGCAATGCTACCTGCAAAGAAGGCCCTTTTTGTTCTAAGGGGTTGAAATCTTTATTTGGTTTGGTTATATAGTGGGAGAGATGGCTCTGCCATGCAGACTTCCTCAACACCTCATCTGCTGGTAACATTGCACCTTCAAATGGGTTTACATCCTCTTTGAAGAGTCAGGTTTTAATTTCACCTTAATTTGGAGCAAGTAGATTACCTGGGATTAGTGTGTTTCTCTTCGTTGTAGTTTTCTTCCTTGGTAATTTTGTGACCCTAGATTGAAATGGATTTAGGCAGAACCCTGAGACTTGGTTTTAACAGGCTTGAATCTTTTCCACTGAGAGAATATTATTTACCTGGATACTTATATGGGGGGGAGGGAGGCTTGAATCAACATGTTTTAGGTTGTAATTGACTTTGTGGGTTCCAGAAACAAGAGCTAACTTGTTTTTTTTCAAGATTAGGAATTTTTTCAGGTCATACTTGTTGAAGAAAACATTAAAATATGGGGGCATCTGGGTGGCTCAGTGGTTGAGCATCTGCCTTCTGCTCAGAGCGTAATCCCAGGGTCCTGGAATCTAGTTCTACATAAGGCTCCTCACAGGGAGCCTCCTTCTCCTTCTGCCTATGTTTCTGCCTCTCTTTGTATCTCTCATGAATAAATAAATAAAATCTTTTTAAAAATTAGAAATATGCATACTAGCATAGAAGTTACTTCAGACCAAATGTTCATAGATGGATTCGTTTCATTCCATTCAAAAGATGTTATGAATGTCAAATACTAGAAATTGAGACAATAAGGGGCACCTGGGTGGCTCAGTCAGTTAAGTGTCTATCTTTGGCTTAGGTCATGATCCCAGAGTCCTGAGATCAAGTCTAGCATCAGGCTCCTTGCTCAGTGGAGAGTCTGCTTCTCCCTCTACCTCGTGCTCTCTCATACTTGGTCACTCTCTCTCTCAAATAAATAAAATCTTTAAAAAGAAAAAAAGAAACTGAGACAATAAGAAATAATAAGGAGTTGTCTCTTCCCTTAGGATATCCATAGGAGCTGTGGAGGCAGAGAATTACCTTAGAAAGTGCGATGAGTGCTATGGCCATTTTACTTTGTGTTAGAGAATTTCAGCACAGCTCTGCAGCCAAAGGTCTTTATGTCCAATATTGTCCTCTAAACAGGAGGGTTTTTTTTTTTAATGACCAATCTGATATGGTGGCTAAGTATAGCTCTCATAGCATGTGATTGTTTTGATTATTCACTATGTGTCCTACATCCCCAAAGAGACTAAAATGGATTGGTTTGTGTTTCCCACATTAGGTTAGGAGCACTACAGATATAGTATATTAAGTTTGAAGTGTCAAAGAGAAAATTATCAGTTTAGAATTTAATCAGTCAATCTTTATTTCTACTGGAAGAACTAAATATATATTATATTGTATACTTTTAGATGCCCTCCTTTCTGAAAACACAAAACCCTACTCTTTATTAATTAGCATGATAATTTTTTCAAAGGTGATCAGGAAATTGTTTTAGGTTAGTTCCTATTTAATATAGCTTCCTGATGAATATTTATATTGAGATTTGAGGTTTGTCTGTTTCTTATTAGAAGCCCAAATGAGAACTCAGAGCATGTGTATGTGTGTGTGTGTGTGTGTGTGTGTGTGTGCGCACACGCGTGTATGTAGTGATGGTGGGGGCACCCATTCCCTTCCAATGCATCAGTATAACTCCTTATTCTTATTCATTATTATTCACTTGGTTCCTCTTACAATGTGAATAGAAGGAGAAAAACATTTATAGATCACTTAAAACATTTTACCAGAAGAAAGGGAACAAATTAGCCCACTTGAATCACTAGCTTTGCAGAAGAGAATGAGCAGAAGATATATTTAATCTTTCATCAAAGACTTTATTTGAAATTACTAATATACAGTTCCGCTTGGAACAGTGCTAAATGAGTTATTAGAACATTTAAACAAGATCATCATTGTTTTTATTAGCGGCATTATTTCTTCCTCCTTTTGTTAGAAAAACACCCTGCAGTGTGTGCAGATCTGTTTAATTGCAATGCTTTTACATTTTCCCTCAAATGTAGTTGACTTATTTTATAAATATTTCAAGTACATAATTGCTATTTTGCTTTAATGAAAATCACAAATGTATTTAGATAATCTAAGGGGGTAGAACCCATGTGTTCCTGTGTCAGGTTTATAGGAGAGGTAGGTATGATTTGCTAATAACTCTGTGGACTGTCATTCTAAGAGAAGGCCTTTTACCCCTGGACCCCCCTTTAGTACATTTTCAGAATAAACGATCAAGAGATGTAGTAAAAGCTGTGGTATCAGACAGACTTGGGCTCCAAGCCCAGTTCTTTTACTTACTAGTTGGGAGAACTTGGGCAAGTTCTTTACCTACTTTTAGCCTCTGAAATGTTTTGTAGAATTGATTGAGAATAATAATACTAACTTGCCAGAACTATATGAAGATAAATAGATAATATTAAAACCTAACAGAGGGTTAGGCAAAAAAATAAATAAATGTTAATTTCTTTCCTTGTTGGTTATTTTTGATGGATAGGAGAGGCTTACTAAGGAGTTTCTTGAGGTTCTGATGCCAATTAGCAGAGATCCATCTGCTTATCTTTATTATTGGGGTTAAGCACCCCCAATTTAATCCAGAACCATCCCTTCTGTGCTGAGATGTGAATCTTTATCCTCAACTATTCTCGTTGTTATGGTTCAGCAGTGATCACAATAGCAAATGTGAAGATGTAGTGCTCATCTGGAATGGAGAAAAGTGGAACAGATGTAGAATCTAGGGCCTAGCTACTGGTGCTGGGAAATTATCACGAGGTGGACTATCTGAAAGAAAATAAAGCAGATGTCTTTGCAAGGTTATGCAAGGGATGGAGAGTGGTAGAGGGTGGGGAGGGGGGCACTGGGGAGGACAGGGGCAGAGAGGTGACCAGGAGTATTGTCCTTCTTATTGCAGGAGAGGTGTCTTTGAATCAAAGAATCTGTCCTACAACCAGTGATTGCTATTTGCTTTGAGAAAATATCTGGGAAATTATCCATGTTCTTGTCACTTAACCCTACAATGTTGTGCCCACATTTTGAAATGAAACTGGCTGTGGAACACCTGGATTGCTCAGTCAGTTAAGCAACTGACTCTTGGTTTCCATTGGGGTCATGGGGTCATGGGATCATGGGGTTGAGCCCTACTTCAGGTTTTGCACTCAAGGTGGAGTCTTCTTGTCCCCTACCATCCCCCTCCCCCCTCCCCTGCTCTCTCTCTTTCTCAAATAGTAAATAAAATCTTAAAAAAAAAAAAAAAAGAAACAAAACTGGTTGCTTCAATTAATGGCATAGTTAGGTGACATCCCATACAGATACATTTTTCTTAAGGCCTTGTGCTGCTGAAGAGAAGTTGTAGGCATGAGCTTGTATGGCTTTTACATGCTGCTATCCTGCTGTGTCTTGAATACATGGCCTTGAAAATGTGGAAAGTACAGTGCTTTTCCTGCTGGTGTTGCCCAGAAAATGAGTAGAATTTACTTAACTTTGCTGTTATTGTTCCCATAATCTACTTTCCTAGGCCAATTTTCAATCCTCGTTAGAAGTGTGATGGAAACTGAGGCAGCAAGGCCAAACTATCCATCAGGGATTTCTGAGGTCCAGAGAAACCAAAGGCTGTCCTGAGAATTTCTACCCATTTCAGAGTGAGCCTTCCTAGGGATGGAAATATTTTCTGAACATCTCCCAGAACCCAGGGCAACATCTTAACCACAAAATAGTTGCTAAATAAATACTTTTTTAGATGGATAAAAGTTTCTTTGGGACAGGCTCTTTTGCCATTTGCCACTTAAACTTGTGGACAGCTGTGCTTTTTGTTGTCATCATCATCCATATCATTATGACAATTGTCAGCAGACAGAAACATCGATGAAACACTGCAAGGTGTGGTACAAAGAAAAGCTGGAGACACAATCTAAGTAGAATTTTTTTTTAAGATTTTATTTATTTATTCATGAGAGACACACACAGAGAGAGAGGCAGAGACACAGGCAGAGGGAGAAGTAGGCTCCATGCAGGGTGCCGGATGTGGGGCTCAATCCCGGGTCTCCAGGACCACACTCTGGGCTGAAGGTGGTGCTAAACCACTGAGCTACCGAGGCTGTCCCTAAGTAGAATTTTGAGGTAAGAGACCAAGTCTTAATTGACTTCTTATCGTTAGAGCCTAGCACAGTGCTAGTCATATAGTAGAGGCACACAGTTTGTTGAATAATACCTAAAAGAGTGAATGTGTAATAATCAGTCTGGACTTATTACACAATATAGCTGAAGAGCAATCTTCTCCATTTCCATTTTTCTTTTATTATCAAATCTCTAACACCTCCCACCTCCCACCTGAAATAACTCTTTTTTTTCCTTCAGTTTGGGCAAGTAGTGTATATTGTATTTTAGTACTATTACTTGGATCTGTTGAGGTGAGGACAGAATGTAGTGCTGCTGTGATGTTAGGATCTTGGCTGCCTTGAAATTTACAGAGAGAAGAATCCTTTCGAATACTAGAAATAGATCAATATGCCATTCCTGTTCTTTCTCTGTGCCCAGAACACCCACTGAAGTCAGGAGGAGCTGGGGGTGTGTGTGGGAACACTGGAATGGGGGCCTTTGTCTGTTAATTTGAGTTTCATTCTGTCATTTCAATCCATAAGGTGATTCTGAAAAATGAATGCATTTGTAAGGCTATTAATAACCATATTTCTCCTCTAATCATTATGATTAAGTCGTTGGTACTGCCAGGTGCCTGCCGCTTCCATCACAAAGCCCTGAACAATTTTGCTTTACCATTTGACTATAGTGAGATGCTCTGACTGACTATGCCAGAGGAGTTGCTGCTGATTTTCCTCCTCCTGTCAGCCAATTTAAATTCATACTGAAAACAGAGAGTAAAGTTTAAAATAATATTCTAAATCGTAAAAGTCATTCTTCAGTTAAGGAACAATAATTTCCTTTTATTAGACTATTCCCAAAGCAGGTTTTATGGTCAAAATGTCACAGTTGGTTTTTCCCACATTTTCTCTTCTTCCATCCTGAGTGTCTCATGATCCCATTATGTAATTCCTGACACTTTATTTCCCCCTTTGTATTTATTGCAAATATGTCCCACATCTCCATAGATTAGTTGCCCCTTCTCCTCCAGTATTCTAGTTAATACTTGGCATACCATAGAGCAGTTCAGAGTACAGACCCTAGAGAAAGACTGCCTAGTTTTGAGGCCCAGCTCTGCTTTACTAGCTGTGTGACCTTGGGCAAATGAACAACCTCATTAAGTCTTCATTTCTTCATATAAAAATCGGAATTACTATAGTACCTACCTCCTACCAACTATTATACCTAGTACCAACTATTGATACTATTCCAATGGCATATTAAAAGTTCCCTAGCATAGGGATGCTTGGGTGTCTCAGTCGTTGAGCATCTACCTTCAGCTCAGGTCGTGATCCCGTTGTTCTGGGATTGAATCCTGTGTTGGGTTTTCCTCAGGGAACCTGCTTCTCCCTCTGCCTATGGCTCTGCCTCTCTCTTTGTGTCTCTCATTAATAAATAAATAAATAAAATCTTTAAAAAAAGTTTCCTAGCATATTAAAAGTGTTCATTAGATAGTAGTTTTATTATTATGAGAAAGAGAAAAGCAGTCCCCAATATCTGGGAGCTGGTCCAGCACAGAGAAGTCTTGGTGTTCTACTGTTGAACATAAACAATTTCACAAAACATCAACAACAAACAAGGCCATTCTGTGACCATGGATTAAGAAAAAAAAAAAAGATCACTATGTAACAATGTTTGAACACAGACAAAATATGGACATCATCCAATCCACAAACATGACCAAACATTTCTTTCTTTTGGTTGATATGAGTGACTGCTGATTGTTTAACAATTACAGCTTTAGCCTGGTTCCAAGCTTCCCTCTTTCTAGATAAAATTTATTAAAACACTTCGTCATAGAAGTGCTCCCACTTCCTGCTGGCATCCAATCCATAGAAAAGTCCGCTTTCTTAAACCCTCCCCTAAATCATCTAACAAAGCCCCAATTCCATAATAAGTCCTTTTCACACTTTTTTACAAGACATCCCACAGTTCGTTACTGTGTGTGTTCTTTGCTGCAGCATGCAATAATCCCAATTTATTCAACTACAGGTGTGTGTCTTAGTGGTCTCTGGTTGAAGGGCATTGACAATTATTATTCCTTTTGATAACCACAAGTCACAGGATTTAAATGTATGTAGCATAGAGCAATGGGAAGGACACTTGGGGACTTTGAACAAATTATTTAATGTCTCAGTTTTCTCATTTGTTAAAATTAGGGGATTGGAATTTTATGGTCACTTTCAGCACCAACATGCTCTGGATATCTGTGTCAGACACTTACTAATGTTAGGAATGCTATGAAACAAAAATAACTAAGATGGGAATGTTCTCAAACTTTCTATCTTTCCTAGCCTGGCAAAGAGAATTCTGTAATTACCAGCCCAATTTCTCCTCTCCTCCCACTTCTTTATGAAAAAGTTCTGCCTTTATGGGAGATAGGCTAATACACTGAACCAGAGAGGTAAAAAGGAGGCTGGGGATCAAGAGGTTTTCTCGGGATCACAGAGGGTAGTAAAGGGAGACATTAGAATATCAGAAGGAAGTAGATGAGAGGAAGCAGGGAAAAGAGGAAGGTTTTCTGCAGATCATTTATTTGGATACCCCTCACTGCTTTCAAAAAAAGAAGCAAATAGTAGGACTAATCATTAATTATTAAATAATTTGGATTGTTGAATTATGCTTTCTGAAGGGAGATCTAATTTAAAAAAGCTGAGCCATATGGGCTTGAGTTTATTAGGATTACAGGAGTACATTTCTTATATAGTCAAAGAATCCACCAAAAAAGAGGGCTTCTCTCCTGGAAGGCTTGCCATTTTACAGTTAGTAAAGGAGAAAACATTTCCAGCAGGACCAGGATTTATCCACATACAGCTGCTTCTGATCTGCAATTGGAAGGACCCATACAGTCAAACTTTTGTGTAGGTGATAGTGAGAATATGCTTAAACAGAGCTAGGTAGAAAGAGCAGAAATCAGTACCATTTGTTGAAAGGCAATAATTCGTTATCTCCCAGGCAAGGGAATCATGAGGTTTAGTTAATTAAAGCTTTTAGTCTGCATGGAAAGCCAAAGAAGCTAATCTTTGTCAGATCCAAGTAGTAGGGTGAATATCTATCCTGGTATGCCCATGATTGTGGGGTTTCTGGGGCTGTGGAACTTCCAGTGTTAAAACTGGGACAATCCTTGGCAATCAGAGATCACTCTAGTTAATATTCCTCTTTGTTCACAGCCTCAGCTTCTCTTCATCTTTTCATTCTGTTGTAGGCTTAGTGCTTTTTTCCTAACATGTTCCTTGTATAATAGATCTCTGCCAAATAATGGAGTCCCAAACTGGAAGGGATCCTCAGATGTCATGAAGTCATCCACTACCTCCCAGCAGGTTTTGTTTGGATGATCTGTTCAGATCATCTGTTCCCAGTGGCAGGCTGGGCAGGGGTATCTACATATAATGAACAATCAATCCAGTGCTCATTTCTATCATTTTATAATCCTTACTATTTGCTTTTTGAATTTCTTTCCTCTTACCCAATTTTTTTTCTTCATATAAGTTATTATGGGATTGAAGAGAAGTGTGGCTGCCAAGTTTTTTTGCAGGAGAATTATGAGGGTGTCCTAGAGTTTAGAATTGCAGAGATCTTAACATTAGCAGGTACGATGGTTTGGTAGTAATTATTGCTTTGTATTGGAACATTTAAATAAAAATTTCCCAGGAATAAGGGCCTACAACAGAAAGTTCAGTGTTTAGGGCATTCCTCCAAATTGCTGTTACAACTATAAGAAGACTGGCTTATCTGGTTCTTTTTAAACATTTTTTTAAATTTTTAATTCAGGTATATTTAACATAAAGTATTATTTTAGTTTCAGGTATATGACATAATTATTCAGAAATTCTATACATCGTGAAATGCTCACCACCATAAGTGTATTTATTGTCACCATACAAAGTTATTACAATATTATTGACTCTATCCTCTAGGCTGTATCTTTCATCCTGGTGATTTATTTATTTTATAGCTAGAATCTTATAACTTTTAATTGCCTTCCCTATTTTACCCATCCCCCCCATCCACCAGTTTGGTCTATGTATTTATGAGTCTATTTCTGTTTTCTTTTTGTTTGTTCATTTGTTTTGTTTTTTAGATTCCATGTAAAAGTAAAATGATACTGTATTTACTTTTCTCTTACTTTTTCATTTAGCATAATATCTTCTAGGTTCATCCATGTTGTTATGAATGACAAAGATTTCTTTATGGCCAAGTAATATTCCATTGTGTATGTATGTACGTATGTATGTATATTCCACCTTCCTTATCCTTTCATCTACCAACAGACATTTAAGTTGTGACCATATCTTGGCTATTGTAAATAATGCTACAATAAGTATAGAAGTGCATGTATCTTTTTAAATTAGTATTTTTGTTTTCTTCAGGTAAATACCAGAAGTGGAGTTACTCATATGGTATTTCTATTTTTAATTTTTTGAGGAAATTCTATATTGTTTTCCACAGTGGCTGGATCAGTTTCCATTTCCACCAGTAGTACATGAGGGTTTCCTTTTCTCCAAATTCTTATCAACACTCAGTATTTTTTGTCTTTTGGGTACTGCTAGGAGGAGGTATCTCACTATGGTTTTGTTTAGTTTTAGTTTTTTTTTTTTAAAGAGAGAATCATATATATATATATATTTATTCATGAGAGACAGAGAGAGAGAGGAGGCAGAGACACAGGCAGAGGTTGAAGCAGACTCTATGCAGGGAGCCTGACGTGGGACTCGATCCTGGAACTCCAGGGCCAAAGGCAGGTGCTAAACTGCTGAGCCACCTAGGGATCACCCTCACTGTGGTTTTGCTTTGAAGTTTCCCAATAATATTGTTTTGATAACTATAGTTTTGTAGTATAACTTGACATCTGGAATTGTGATACCTTCCAGTTTATTTTTCTCTATGAAATTTGCTTTGCTATTTGAGTTTTTTTGTGGTTCCATACAAATTTTAGGATTATTTATTATAGTTCTGTGAAAAATACTGGTATTTTGATAGGGGTTGCATTGAATTTATAAATTTCTTTGGTTAGTATGAACATTTTAACAATATTAATCCATGAGCAAGGTATATCTTTCCATTTGTTTGTGTCATCTTTAATTTCTTTCATCAGTGTCTTATACTTTTCAGAATATAGGTCTTTCACTTTTGTGGTTAAATTATTCCCATGCATTTTATTCTTTTTGGTGCAATTATAAATGGATTTGTTTCTTAATTTCTCTTTCTACTAGTTTGTAATTAGTGTATAGAAACTCAACAGACTTCTGTATAGTAATTTTGTATTTTGCAACTTTATTGAATTCATTTTTTCTAATAGTATTTTGGTGGACTCTTTAGGGTTTTTTATGTATTATGTCATCTGCAAAGTTTTACTTCTTTCTTAACCAATTTCGATACCTTTTATCTCTTTTTCTTATCTGTTTGCTACAGCTAGGACTTCCAATAGTTTGTTTAATAAAAGTGGTAAGAGTGGACATCCTTGTCTTGTTTCTGATCTTAGAGGAAAAGCTTTCAGCTTTTCACCATCGAGTATCATGTTAGCTGTGGATTTAACCTCCATTATGTTCAGATATGTTCCCTCTAACCCCACTTTGCTGAAAGTTTTCATCATGAAGGGATGTGTTGAATTTTGTCATGCTTTTTCTGCATCTATTGAGATCATAGGATTTTAATTTTTCATTTTTTAATATGTGGTATATTATTTTGATTGATTATTGATATTGAACCACCCTTGCATCCTTGGAAAAAATTCCACTTCACAGTGGTGAATTATTCTTTTAATGTACTGTTGAATTTGATTTGCTTATGTTTTGTTGAAAAGTTGTACATTTATGTTCATCAGGGATATTTGTCTGTAATTTTCTTCTTTGTAGTGTCTTTGTGTGTTTTTGGTATCAGGTACTGAACTCTTGTTTGTCAGAAGCTTTTTGATTATCGATTTAGTTTTGTTACTAGTAATCAGTGTGTACAGGTTTTCTATTTCTTCCTGATTCAGTCTTAAAAGATTGTATGTTTCTAGGAATTTATTAATTTCTTATAGATTATTCAAATTGTTAGCATATAATTTTTCATAGTAGTCTCTTATAATCCTTTGTATTTCTGTGGTGTTATTTCTTCTCTTTCACTTCTGATTTTATTTGAGTCTGTTCTTTTTTTCTTGATTAATCTCGTTAAAGTCTTATCAATTTTATTTTTTCAAGGAACCAGTTCTTAGTTTCATTGGTCTTATCTCTTTCTTTCTTGCTCCCTTCGTCTTTCTTCCTTTCTACCTTCCCTCCTTCCTTCCTTTCTTTTTTCTTTCTTTCCTGTTTCCCCTCCTCTTTTTCTCTTTCTCTCTTTTTCTTTCTCTATTTCATTTATTTCTGCTCTGCACCTTATTATTTCCTTTCTTCTACTAATCATGGGCTTTTTTCTCCTTTTTTCTAGTACCCTTACCTTAGGCATAAGGTTAGATTGTTTATTTGGGATTTTCCTCATTTCTTGGAGCAGTCTCATATCACTATAAACTTCCCTTTTAGAATTGTTTTTGCTGCATCCCAAAGATATTGAACCATTGTGTTTCCATTTTCATTGGTCCCCAGGTATTTTTTTTAATTTCCTCCTTGATTTCTTCGTTGACTCATTGGTTTTTTAGTAGCATGTCATTTAGGCTTTACATATTTGTATGTATTCCAGTTTTTTTTCTTGAAATGGATGTCTTTTTGTTTGTTTTTTTTAATATGTTGAATATATGTTCAACATATAAAAATATATATGTTTACATGATGGAGAGATTACAAATATATTTGCTTTGCTGATCAGGTTGAAGCTGCCAATATGCAAGCACTTCTGACCTGTAAAAATGTCCATTTCACGTGGATTGACCTGAGATTTCAGTGCTCTATAATTTGGCCCGCAATAGGTTTGTGACAGCCCTGGCTTCATGGTGGACCAGATTGTACTTCCATCATGATGAAGTGACTGTCGGTGTCTGTTTTAATGCCTTTTTGCCTTGTGTGTGATAAAGTGTAGTCCTTGATGTCTTTTAATTTGCATTTGCTTAATGTACTGCTATCCATGCTTTTTTTTTAATTTAAATTCAACTAATTAACATATAGCATATTGTTAGTTTCAGAGGTAGAGTTCAGTGATTCAGCAGTCTTTTTTTTTTTTTAAGATTTTATTTATTTGTTCATGAGAGACACAGGAGGCAGAAACATAGAGGGAGAAGCAGGCTCCCTGCGGGGAACTCAATGTGGAACTTGATTCCAGGACCCTGGGATCAGGCCCTGAGCTGAAGGCAACTGCTCAACCACTGAATCACCCAGGCATCCCAGATTGATCTCTTTATCATTATGTAATGCTCTTCCTTGTTTTTTTGTTAAAATCTTTGTTTTAGAGTCTTTCTGATTGCTACCCTAGTTGTTTGTTTTCTGCTTTGGATTGGTTTTTGTGGTTATTTTGCTTTGCATAGGATATCTTTTTCTATCCCTTCACTTTCAGTCTGTATGTGTCTTTAAGTCTGAAGTGAGTCTCTTATAGGGTGCAGATAGACAGGTCTTGTCTTTTTAATCCATCTGGTCACCCTATGTCTTTTGAGTAGAGCATTTAGTCCATTTACATTTAAAGTAATTTTGAGAGGTATGTATTTATTGCCATTTTGTTAATTATTACTGGTTTTTTTTGGAGTTTTTTTTTCTTTGTAGTTCCTCTTTCTTCTTTTGCTCTCTCCCTTTGTAATTTAATGATTTTCTTTAGTGTTTCTACTTGGATTCCTTTCTCCTTATTTTTGTGTATCTATTGTAGGTTTTTGGTTTATGGTTACCATGAGGTTCATATATACATACTGTGTATATAGCATTCTATATTAAGTTGATGGTCACTTAAGTATGAACACACTCTAAAAGTTTTTTAGAACACATTCTAAAAGCAATACTTTTTAACTCCTATTCTCCATGTTTTATATATGTGATGTCAATTTTATATCTTTTTATTTTGTGTATTCTTAACTAATAATTGTAGATATAATTGATTTTATTACTTTTGTATTTAACCTTCATACTAGCTTTATAAGTGATTGATCTCTAGCTTTACCATATGTTTGCTTTTACCAATGAAAATTTTCCACTTTTATAATTCTCTTCCAGTTATGGCCATTTCTCTTCTGCTTAAAGAAGTCCTTTTAATATTTTTTGTAAGGCCAATTTAGTGGATGTTGAACTTTTTAAACTTCTATATGCCATCAATTCTGAATGATAATCTTGCCAGGTAGAGTATTCTTGGTTATAGGTTTTTTCCTCCAAGCATTTTGAATATATCATACCACTCCCTTCTGGCCTGCAAAGTTTTTGCTAAAAGAAATTAGCTGATAGCCTTGTGCGGTTTCCCTTGTACAGACTGTTTAATTTTCTCTTGCTGCTTTTAAATTCTCTCTTTATCTTTAATTTTTGCCACCTTAATCATTATGTGTCTCAGTGTGGACCTGCTGGGTTCATCTTGCTTGGGGCTCTCTGTGCTTCCTGAACCTGGATGTCTGTTTCTTTCCCCAGGTTAAAGAAATTTCCAACTATTCTTTCTTCAGATAAGTTTTCTACCCCTTTCTCTATTCTCCTTCTGGGACTTTTATAATGATGTTACTATACTTGATGTTGCCCCGAAAGTTCCTTAATGTATTCTCATTTTTAAAATTCCTTCTTTCTTTTTGCTTTCAGTATGGGTGCTTTTCACTACTCTGTCTTCCAGATCCCTGATCCATCCTCTAATCATGTTAATGAATCCTTTTAGTATATTTTTCACTTTAGTTATTGTATTCTTCAACTTTGGTTCATTTTTTCCGTCTCTTTGGTGAAATTCCTATTAAGTATATCCACTCTTCTCTCAAGTCCAATAAGCATCTTTATGACCATTACTTTGAATTTATTATCAGGAAGATTGTTTATCTCTGTTTCATTTAGCTCTTTTTCTAAGGTTTTGTCTTGCTATTTCGTTTGAAGCATATTTCTCTGTCTCCTAATTTTGTCTGACTCTCTATGTGTGTTTCTGTGTGTTAGGTAGGTCAGCTATTTCTCCTGGACTTGAAAGTTGTAGTCTTATTTAGAAAGTGTCCTGTGGGGCCCAGTAGCAAATGCCTCCCAGTCACCAGAACCAAGTGTACCAGTGGTGTCTCCTGTGTGGGCTGTGTGTGCTCCTGTTATGACTTGGCTGTGACTGCTATGGGTGCAGTGGTGGGCAGTGCTGGCCTTTAGTGAAGCTCTGCAATGACTAGCTGTGACCACTACAGGTGCACTGGCAGGCAGGTCTAGGTCCTGGAGTGGCTGACTGAAAGGCCCAGGTGTAGTTGCTGCAGTTGCATTGGTGCACAGGGCTGGCCCCTGTGAGGCTAGCTGAAAGGCCCAACTGGGGCTGCTGCAAATGTGAGTAGGGTTAGCTCCTGGTGCCATTGGCCAAAAGGCTCAGTGTAACTGTTAGGCTGGTGGGCAGGGTTTCCCCCCACTAGGGGATAGAGGTTGCTTTACAGAGATGTTAGTCCTGGCTAGGGCTGCCCACTGGGTGTGGCAGAGCTGTAGTCACTTTGGAGGAATGCTGGTGTCAAATGAGTCTGCCTGTCAGGTGTGGTAGATTGGGAGCAGCTTTGGAGAGATGTCTACTGGAGCAGATTTACAAGGAAATGCTAGAGTGAGATCAGCTATGCTTGCAAGGTAGCCAGAGTGTGTCAGAACTGGCCCTCACAAACATCTGGGGAGGTAGGCCAAGGAGGGTAAGAAAAATAGCACCCAGTACTTCTGTTCCTGGAAAAGGCTCCTGTAGATCCCTGCCTTTCTGGCACATACCCTAAAATTAGTAAATTTCTTTCAGATATAACTCAAACATTTTTCAAACTGCTACTCTTGTGTTGACCAAATGATATAGGGTGCTAGCCCTTTAAGAGTGGAGTTTTGGTTTCCTATGGTGCTCTGGCTCTAAATAAGCCCCACTGGAATTAAGCCTGCTGATTTTCAAAGCCAAATATTTTGAGGGGCTCATCTTCCCAGTGCAGGTTTCCAAGACTGAAGAGCCCGACGTAGGGCTTGATTCCCTTGCTCCTCAGCGAGGACCTCCATGCCTGTGGTATCACTCCCACTTGTGTGCTGCCACAGCAGAGATTTACTTCCCTACCATGTCTCTGCCCCTCCTACCATTCTCAATGCGGCTTCTTCTTTCTGTTTAGCTATGGGAGTTCTGTTCTGCCAAGTCTTCGGGTCACTTTCAGAGAGTTGCATTATATGTAGTTGTTGTTTTGATGTGTCTGTGGGAGGAGGTAAGCTCAGGATCCTTCCTCCCCTGCTCTTATCAGTCTGTCTAGTTCTTAAATAAGAAAGTTGCTGACATTTCAAATTCTGCTGGTTTCACTTAGACATGGCTGAATTTCAATCTTTGGCTGGTTAATTCTTTATATTTGGTTTTCTCCTCATATCCTACTCAGATATATGTGTAGATCTCAGTAACTCTTATGGTTCAGGAAATGAAATTCATTTTGTTTTGTAAATGTATTGTCTTTTTTTTTTTTTTAGCTCATATGGAGTAGACAATGTATATAACCTGTTAGCCAAACTGATATGGGTCCCAGTCACTTATTCTGAGTAAACTATAGAGAACTGGTTCAGATACTCTATTTGTCAAATTCTGTATCCCAAACCTTGGCTCAGTTTAAGACTTCAGACACATACACGTGTATATTTATTGTTGTTATTGTTAGATAAGTTGTTTTGCCCCAAAGTTATAACTAGTACATGTTCCCTATAGTGACAATTGTAAAATATAGAAAAATAATAGGAAAAGGAAAAAATTACTCTGAATCTGCCTAGAGACAATGACTGATTTTGGTGGTATTTTTTTCCTCTTCCTTTCTTATGCATTTTTGCTTGTTTCACATATTATAGTATTGCACCCTACTTTTTTCACTTGAATTATAACATCAGCATTTTTCCATTTTACCACAAATTCTTTTTAATAACATGTTTAATGGTTGCATAACATTCCATGGAATGCTGCAACATTTCAGGTAAGACACAGCTTAGTTGAGGATACTACAACATACACATAAAGTCAGCTTTGCTTATGTTCCCAAATTAGTTACGCAGGAATATAAAATCTTATGGACAGCAAGATGTCTTCAGAAGATGAGAGTGGATGTAGTATATCTCAGCATAGCTTCTCTTGCTCTGTGTTGATCCAAATGTGGCACAAAGTGTCAGCTGACACTGTCCATAGTAGATCTCTGGATCTGGAAGTTTTCACAATCCTTTCACCACTCTTTTGTGTCCTTGGAAGAATTTATACCAACAAACCATGAGATTTTGTTGAAGATAACTATTACAACACTGAACTTTCCTGGAACCACACTCAGCAAGAATAAGTGGTGTTCTTGTCTTGGTGGCTCTGTCAGTTATCAATTTATTATTGCCTTGCAATTACAAATTCACTCTCTGTTGACTGTTCTGAGAAAATGAATAGGCAGATGCTCAACCATGGAGACACCCAGGCATCCCTCATGTGAAATTTTAAAAAATAAACAAAGGAATTAAAGGAGAGAGAGAGAGAAACCAAGAAGCAAACTCTTAACTATAGAAAACAAACTAGTGGTTACCAGAAGGGAGGTGGGTGGGAAGATGCGTGAAATAGGTGATGGGGATTAAGGAGTGCACTTGTCGTGATGAGCATTGGGTGATGTATGGAAGTGTTGAATCACTGTATTGTATACCTGAAACTAATATAACACTGCATGTTAACTACACTGGAATTAAAAAACAAAACAAAACTAAGTTTCTCTTTTTGAGGAAATACCAGTATCTAATACATAGTAAATCATCTTGTCATAGTTCTTAGAATGTTTTTGATTATAAGTTAGGCACCTTGGAAGTGCCCATTCTAAGTTAAATAAATCAATATTTATTAAATTGCCAAATTGTTCAGATATTAGACAATTTTGGAATACAATTTCAGGCATAACTTAATAGGCAATTTATTTTAACCTCTGTCAACTTTAGAACAATTCTTTTTTCATAAGTAAAATGGAGATAATAATGCTTATGTTAATTCACTAATTAATTCATTTTTTCAACAGTTATCTATTGAGTTCCTTCTATGTGCAAATACTCTTCTAGGTTCTTGGGTGCATCAGTGAAAAATAAAATCTTTCCCCTAAATGACCTCATATTATAGTGGGGGTTGTACAGAAGGGGAAAGATAATAAATGATAAACATAATGCTTAGGTAAATTATGCTACATGTTGGAAGATAATAAATGCATAGAAAATATACAATTGGGAAATAAAGGAAAAGGAGGATCAAATATGCTTGGGAGGATTGGCTTTTTATTTTTTATTTTTTTGAATCTGTTAATAAATACATTTTGTTCTTTATTGAACATGATGTCAGAAGGTGGGTCCTGTTAATAAACACATTTTGTTCTTTATTGAACATGATGTCAGAAGGTGCTTAAATCATGATAGTGGAACCTTCATGGATAGGTCAGTGCCTTATAAAAGTAGCTCTGGAGAGATTCCCTAGATCCCTTCCACCATATGAGTACACAGTGAGAAAGTGCCTACTTGTGAGGGCCTCACCAAAATATCACCATGCTGACACTTTGATCTTGGACTTCTCAGCCTCCAGAACTGTAAGGAATAAGTGTTTGTTGTTTTTAAGCTACCCTTTCTGTGGTATTTTGTTATGGCAGCCTGAATGGACTAAGGCAGAGACCATCCTACAGAGTGTAATATATCCTATAGAATGTCTAGTACATGAAAGATGGGGAGGGACTGAGGAATTGTTCCAGAGCAAATGACTCTAAAGAGTCATAATTGCCAGATGCAACCCATGTTCTTGAGAGGATCCTGGCCTATAGAGGAAAAATAGTATTCTTGAGATAATTCAAAAAATTGAATCAGATTGGATGGTAGTGTATTATTATTTCCTAATTCAAAGAGTTACATACATATAGGAGACTGTATTTGTTTTTTGAAAATACACATTAGAGAATTCTTAGGATGATAGAACTTACTCTCAAAAAGGTCAGAATGTAGGGGCACCTGGGTGGCTCACTTGGTTAAGTGTCTGATTCTTGATTTTGGCTCAGGTTATGATCTCAGGGTCATGGAATCGAGCCCTGCATTGGGCTCCTTGCTCAGCGAGGAATCTGCTTGGGATTCTCTCTCTCCCTCTTCCCCTCCCCCTGCTCTTGCTCCTTCTCTTTCTAAATAAATAAAATCTTTTTTTTAAAGTTCAGAATAGGGACGCCTGGGTGGCTCACTGGTTGAGTGCCTTCAGCTTAGGATGTGATCCTGGAGTCCAGGATCGAGTCCCACATCAGGCTCCCTGCATGGAGCCTGCTTCTCCCTCTTCCTGTGTCTCTGCCTCTCTGTGTCTCTCATTAATAAATACATAAAACCTTTAAAATAAAATAAAATAATAAAATAAAAATTCAGAATATATAATTTTAACAATCTCTTTTTTAAAAAGATTTATTTATTTTACAGAGAGAGAGAGAGAGAATATGCATGGGAGGAGAGGCAGAAGAGTAGAATCTTTTTTTTTTAAGATTTTATTTATTTATACATGAGAGACCCACAGAGAGAGGCAGAGACATAGACAGAGGGAGAAGTAGGCTCCTTGCAGGGAGCCTGCTGTAGGACTCGATCCCAGGACGGGGATCATACCCTGAGCCAAAGGCAGATACTCAGCCTCTGAGCCTCCCAGGTGTCCCAAGAGGAGTAGAATCTTGAAGCAGACTCCCTGCCAAGTGCAGAATGCAACATGAGCCTTGATCTCACCACCCACAGGATCATGACCTGAACAAAAACCAAGAGTCAGATGCTAGGCAGCCCTAAAAATAATTTCAAAATAGTTTCTTTCCCTCCTCCTTCTTCTTCCTCCTCCTCCTCTTCCTCTTCTTCTTCTTCTTCTTCTTCTTCTTCTTCTTTCTTCTTTCTTCTTTCTTCTTTTTTCTTCTTCTTCTTTGGCTTCATCTTCTTCTTTTCTTCTTCTTTTGAGAGAGAGTGCACAAGCAAGTGTGAGCAGCAGCAGGAGAGAGAATCTTAGGCAGGCTCCACACTCAGCATGGAGCCCACCACAGGACTGGATTTCACAACTCTGAGATGATGACCTGAGCTGTAATCAAGAATCTGATACTTAACCGACTGAGTCACCCAGGCACCCCTAAAATAGTTTTATTTCTAAAAGAAGGCTGTTGGAGGAGAGAGATAATTTAGACCAGGGAGTTGACAATGGCATTGGTGGGAAATTGCCAGATTTGGGACATATTTTGAAGGTAGAACCAATAGGACTTTCTGATGAATTTGACATAGGTTATGGAAGAAAAACAGGATGACTCCAAAGTTTTTGGCTTGAGCACCTGAATTATCACCAACTGACATACAGTCTATGTGTGGGCAGGATTTTTGTTTTTGTTTTTGTTTTGTTTTGTTTTTTTAGATTGAGAATTCTACTTTGGAACGTTATGTTGAGTTTGAGGAACTCACTAGATACCCTAATGAAGATGTCAAGTAGGCAGTTAGATACCAGAATCCGGAGTTCAAGAAGAGATCTAGGCTGGAGATATAAATTTAGAAGTTGTCAGCAAGCAGATGGTATTTAAAGTCACAAGGGGATGAGATCACCAAGGGAGGGAATGTAGATTGAATAGAAAAGAGGACATTCTCAGGACTGCTTGGCAGGGATTTTTTAGCCTAGGTACACTCACTGAAAAATTACTAAAAAATATCCAGCTATGTAAGAATCCATGTCTCAATCCCAACATTTTTGTCCTCAAAGAGCTAACATTTTGACACATGAAAAGAAGGTTAACAAAATTAAAAAACAGTAATACTATAAACATTAATATTTACATTGTATTTACTATGTGTCAGGCACAGTGCTAAGTCACATTTAATCTTCACTTCATCTTCATGAGGGCAGTAATATTGAACTATTTTTCATATGAAGAAAGTGAGGCTTATGGGATTTAGAGAATTTGTTCGAGGCCTCACAGCTAGTAAATAGTATAGCTAGGGCTCATACTCTACCTACATAGCTTTCCATGTTAGTGGCTGTACTACCTGCCTGAAGTCTCCTGGAGAAAGGCAAAAAGAGGACTATAATGTGGCTCAAGATTGCTATTGACTGGCTAAAACAATCAAACCAAACCAACACACACACACACACACACACACACACACACACACACACACAGTAGCTGATGATTTAGAGAATTTGAGAAAATTCCATTCCCCAGAATAACTGTCTCTCACTTACTGGAACTGCCATCCCTCAGAGAGGGGTTCTAGAACTTTGATATGATAGAGAGAGGAGTATAGGGCAGTAAACCCATGTTTCCAAGGACAATAGTCCAATAATAGGCAGTGAAGAGAGTATCCCAGGCTCCAAAGAGAACCAACTGCTCCTAGGTTCTGTGTTTTTTTAAGAGTCTTGTCTTTCCTGAAATTCCCTTCTTTTGGCTTGATGTTATTTGCCACTTTTACAAGCTACTGAACCACATCACTGGTGTGAACAGTTTCAAAGCTTACATATTTCTTCTTGTAATCAGTTTAGTCGATCTTGTAACTATAAAGAGTGAGATGGTAAATCCCAGGCTCCCATTCTGAGTCAGAATTTATGACAAGAACAACATGCTTGTGCCCAAACAGAACCATGCATGTATGGTAATATGGCACTTGAAATTTATGTACTTCCTTTTATCCAAGGAACAGAAAGTGCTTCTATAAAATGGATTGAGAGCCAACTGTCTACAGCAGGCAATGAGAACAGTTCAAAATAGGACTGCTGAAGGAATCATTTAATTTCTTCAAGGCCAGGGTTCATGTGAAGCAACCGTGTTTCCCAGTGTTTTACAGAAGTGTTTCCAGGAGGCCACTGCCATTTTAACCCCTGCTCAGCAGTGATGAATTTAACTGCATCTTTGCCTACCAGTTGTGTAATTGAAGACATTCTTTCATCACTGCTGTTTGGTGTTGATTGCCATACAGGACTATCATCTGGTATTCACTGAGATTGTAAGCAGAATGGATCCCAGTTTTTCCATTCCATTGACTAACTAGTTAACTCTTCTCTTTAGTAAGGTCGTATTTATGATTCTCTTTGCTAGCTTTAAAATCTAGTCTTGTACATAACCCCACTATTATTTCAGTCCCATTATAAAATAAAATGGCTTCTACATATGGTATACTTTATATACTATATATTTGCATACTTTAATGTGGCCATAGTGCAGTAGACCCTTGTGTTAGTTACCTGTTGCTGCAGCATAACAAATTACTCAAAATGGTGTACTTTATTTTTTTAAAGGTTTTTTATTTATTTATTCATGATAGTCATAGAGAGAGAAAGAGAGAGAGAGAGAGAGAGAGAGAGAGAGAGAGGGGCAGGGACACAGGCCGAGGGAGAAGCAGGCTCCATGCACCGTGAGCCCGACGTGGGATTCGATCCCGGGTCTCCAGGATCGCGCCCCGGGCCAAAGGCAGGCGCCAAACCACAGCGCCACCCAGGGATCCCCAAAATGGTGTACTTTAAAGCAACACATTATCTGCTAGTTTCTGTGGGTCAAGAGCCTGGTATGGGCCTGACTGGGTCCTCAGCTGCAAGGTCTCTCACAAGGCTACAGTCAGAATGTTACCCAGGCCTGTGGTCATCTCAAGCCTTGACTAAGGGATAAATTGCTTTCACTTGGGTTATTGGCAGGATTCCTTTCCTGTAGGCTGTTGGATTAAAGCCACAGTTCCTCGCAAGCTGTTGGTTAGAGGTCTACCTCAGTCCCTTGTCATGTGAGCCTGTCACAGGTGAGAGGGCAAGAGAGAGTGCCAGCAAGAGAGAGGACTAGCAAGATGCAAGTCACAGTGTTTTGTAATCTTATCACAGAAGTGACATCTCATCACCTTTCCCATATTCTATTAGTTAGAAGCATATCACCGGTTCACACTTAAGGGCAGGGAATTATATAAGACATGAAAACCAGGGCAGCCCTGGAGGCGCAGCAGTTTAGTGCCGCCTGCAGCCCAGGGTGTGATCCTGGAGACCAGATCGAGTCCCACGTCGGGCTCCCTGCATGGAGCCTGCTTCTCCCTCTGCCTGTGTCTCTGTGTGTCTCTCTCTGTGTCTCTATGAATAAGCAAATAAAATATTTAAAAACAATTTTTTTTAAAAAGACATGAAAACCAGGAGGTGAGGGTCATTGGGAGCCATTTAGAAGGCTTCCTACCATAGTCCTACTGTAGTCCTCCACACGTATTGTATCACTTTAACCTTTTAAAATTCCCCAATGCAGCGCTAGTCCTTTCATTTTGCAAATAGGGCAACGAGTTCTTGGAGTCTTCTACTTGCACCGACTGATGTTGAAATTCATCTTTAGTGATTCATAGTGTTTATTCATTTATGTATATGTTCCTTGAGTATGTGGAATTAAAAGATATTAGATGTGCTTCTATGCTAGGTGCTGGTGAATTTTTGTTCTTGGTAAAATGTAGGTATATACAAGGATCCTAGTAGTTCTTAAATTAATGTTCTTTGAGAAGAAGGACTATTCATAAAGTATATATCTCATAGTGTCTAATTTATTGTGTTATACCAATAGTGGATATTCATATGAATTATTGATCTGTTTTTTAAATTTCCAAATTTATAACTAGGAGTACTCTTCTGGTTTTTGAGTGTATAGGATCCAATCACTTCCATTTCAGAGATTAAGAAACACAGATGAATGGTGATTATGATCTGAACAATGCCCCAGAAACTGAAATGGAAAATTTCATTCCAATCCAATTTTAGCTCAACTTCTATGTACAAACTACATGGGTAAAGCTGACATGTAACTTGAGTTAGCCCTACATTAAACACATGTGTACCCACCACAGACATTAAAGAGATTTGTCAGTATATTGCTAGTGAGATAATATACAAGAATAATTTTATAAATTGCTTATAGATATAATAGGTAAATTTAAAAAATTGTTGGTGCTGCTGCTTCCTTAACTCAGAGTCTACCTATGACCAACCACTTAGCTAAGTTATATAACTCAGAGAGTCTATAACATGCCAAGCACTTTACTAAGTGCTTCTTAGAATGTTACTCGTTTAATCCTCCCGATAACTGCTCCAATAAACAAGGTCAGCACTAGTGTTCACTGATGTTGCAAAAGGGGTTCTGATTTGTTTGCTGAGATGGGTCTAGGGTCTGCAAGTCCTTGGCAGCCAAAGACAAGGAGAGTTCCAAGGGAAACTCCTTACTGACATAGTGAACTGCCAGAGTTTATTGAAGTGGGGATATGCCCCATCACCTTGCCCCACATAGAAACAGATCTGTGCAAGCATGCTTGAACTTTTTAGGAAGATACAACACCTTTTGAGATAATGGAAGATACTCTGGGGTTTGAAAGTTAGTGTAGGGTATTTCTTGACTAACAGAAAAGCAGGAGTTCTTCTAGGGGCCATAATCTAACAGACTAGATGTAGCCTAGAGACAGTGATGTAGTCATCTCTGATCTATGCAATTACTCAGAGGCCAAAAGGAAAGACAAGCTCAGTTTAATAAAACTCAACAGCAGGCATCTAGAGAATCAATAAATGTTGGTTGATGCCCACAGGGCAACTTGGAAGCAAAATTACTCCAACTGGAAGACCTTTTGCAGATAGTTATTTTTGAACAACAGTCTAAGATGTGTAAAAACAGAAATAGAAATGACTGATGGCAGGAACCCTGGACTTGCTGCTTTGAAATCATTAGTATGCTGTGGTTGATTTGCAGCTTTTTATAGTGTGGTCAAAAGGTCCCAATGATTCAATACCTCCTTTTCCTACCACCTGCCTCTCCTAGGGAAAAAAAACAATACTAAAATATTCTATAGAATCTGTACCCTAAGTAGCAGCCTCTATAGCAACAAAGTAGGTAGGAGGTAGCTGCTGTAGTTTCTGTCTTTTACTTTTTTCCTCCAAATATCCAGACTTCTAAGTGGTAAGAAAATACAAACACCAAAAACCTCATTAGAATTTTGGATTAAAGACAGCTATCTGTCTTGTCTCGTTTTTGATATGCCTGCTGATAATTGGGCTATAGCTGCGTCTAAAAATAACATACAGTACATTAAAATAATATTCCTTGGCTACATTTCCAAAGTGGTATTCTGGGACTTCTGTGCATTAATCCTGTAACAATAACAGGATTTGCGCTTTTAACTCCCCTGGTGTAGCTTTGAAAATCTACCCTAAAGCAGCTAATGTTGCCATTTAAATCATCCTCTCACTGTCCTTAGGGAAATAGGGAGATTAAAAAAATGACAACCCAACTGCTCAAGTGACCTATACCTGGGAGAATAAGAGAAACAACCTATTTCCTCCCAGGAACTGGGCTGATCAATATAAATATTTCAAAAGGACCATCATGCCATTAAAAGCCTTAGGATTTGTATCCTACTTCAGAGTACCCTAGATATTTTCAGTGTGGACGTATTAGGTTTCCCACAGGCAGGGAGATGGTGTGACCACTGAATAACTGGAACTGAACTGGGTTGCGTGTGTGTATGTGTGTGTGTATGTGTGTGTGTCTGTGTGTGTGTAAGAAGGGGAAAGAAGCTGTCATTATTGTGTATGTTTCTGGTAAACATTCTCTTTTCCCTACAGAAACTTGGGAGTATCCCAGAAATCAGGTGCTGTTCATCATGTCAGCTAAAAAATACGTATCCTAAAACTTGTACATATCTCTAAATTGAATCCCTAAATAGCTCTAAATTGAAGTGTCAGGAGTTTTTCAATGATGCCATTAATTGCCCTTTATTAATTGAGAAAAAAAGCTTTTGTGTAGCTGTGGTTGTGATGGGCTAGATTTAATCAGTGTAGGTACCACTAACAGGCTGGCACTGTTTTCTGCCTGCAATGCCTTTGAAATTCTAAAATGGAAAAGGAGGCCAACACACTGAGCAATTATTTCAGAACAGATTGCCCGTTAACATTTCATAATATCACCGAAATACATCCTTTCTGGGGCAGAGACTTGCTTTGGCTACAAATATCCAAGAGGTGGCAGCAACCCATGCTCCGTTGCTGGCTGCATCCCCCCAGACCGCTCACTGCTCACCGCAGAGGTCTCATCATTGCGTCACCTGAAAGCTTGTGTGAAAGGGAGGAGGAATGGAGAGGAGATATGGCATTTTGCATTTCAGTTCTTCCGGAGAGTTCAGGAAACAGCTGCATGGATTATTTTAAATGGATGTCATTCTGTCTCTTTCTTTCTTTCCTGAAATCTTCTGCCCTAGGTGGGTGACATCTTTCTTGGGGAACCACACGCTTACTCTTATATGTTCTGTGGTTCACCCCCTGAGGGAGGAAGAGTTTCAACTGCCAGAGATCTCCTGAGACCTCATTTTCAATTACCTGTACTTGTCTTTTATAGACACAGAGAGGTGGAGTTGACATGGCATCATCAACCATCTTTTTGTTTTATTTTTTTTTTTTTTTTTGAGCATGTATGTGTGCAAGGCACTTAAAGCAGCATGGAGAATGTAACACTATCCCCACCTAGGACAGTTTGCATCTTCACCAATGCGGCACCTCCCCCATCTCATGCTAAAAATATTCCACAGAACAAATAGCTGTTGAGACAGCATCAAAACCTGTACAGATCAGTAACAATATAACTTGTCATGCTATGCATCAAATGCCTAGGATGAAAAACATCTGGTGACATGGGTGGAGAATTAGGGCTGGTCTGGACTGGCCGGTGTCTAGGTGTCTGTAGAATCTGGCCCTCTGTGTGTGTTTTAGGCGGTTTAACAACAAGAGCTGGGAAACACCAACTTTGCTGATGGGGTTTATTGGCAGGATGCAGGAGACGGGAGTCTCATGGGAAACTAGCCTTCAGGAGGCCATGAGGAAGCTAGAACTGGGAGGTACAGCAGAGCTCAGCCTTGGGAGTTCCTGCCCCTCCCTATCCAACATAGTTGACTTGGCCTCTGTGTCCACCACAACTGTTGCCACCAATTTGCCCTAGTTTTCAACTCTGTGTCCCTTTTCTTGAGCTCATTTCTTCAGCTTAGTCTTGACTTTGGCACTCTCATACCTTCTGTCCCATAGCTTTCCAACATGGCATGTGCTCTCTGTACACATCTTATCAGTTTCTGCTACCACTAACAATTCAATGACTATCTTCCCTATATTACCCATTCAATTCCCAGGAAGAGAAGAGGGCACGGAGAGACACATTGGCTCGGTTAATCACATAATTACATAGTCCCTTGCTAGACAGAGCTTTGGAGGCCAGACCGCCTTCCAACTTATGATTGGCAGTTCTTGAGTTACCTTTATTAAAGACCTGCCCAGGTGCTCCCCAGCCTGGAAAGTGGGCACAGCTATTCCCTTCAGGAGGTCTGTGGATGTGGATGCACTGGCTTTGCCATTTTGCACCTTTCTTTATACAAAGGAAGGAGCAACAGTGTTTTCTCAGACTTTGTGATGCTGGATGTCCCGGTGCCAGGATGCTACTACCTGGTGGGTTGCTCAAACTCTAGTAAGAAATGAACTCTTCACCTCTATTACTTCTTTGCAGGAATTCAGTCATGCAGCTTGAAGAACCCACTTAGGGGTGATAATTTACACACAACCTTCAATGATTCCAGAGACTTGGAGAAAGAGGAACAGACCTTCATTTGAACCAAAATGTCATGTAATTTTGTACAGCACAGGTTTGTTGGGGCCAGGCTCAGGGAGGGAAGCAGTTGGATTAGATACTAGTCTCCTTGGTATCAAGTTTTCTTTAATAAGATCTCAACTTATATTTTAATTCAAAGACAGATTCTCAAGCACTGCCTCTAGGTGCCATGACATATGCAGCAGTGAGCTCTTTACCTGTTGCCCAACGAGTTGGCAGCATTCCTGCTTGTTACAACCAAGCCATCTGGAGGGGGCCGGGTAGTGCATGTGAACAGGAGAGCCAGAGAGTTGCATTTCTTGGCCTTGGTCTCCCTTTAGTCCCTTCACTATTACACTTGAGGCCCTGTGGCAAACAAGGCAGACCCTGCAAGGCTGCTTTTTTGCTTTTGAATATTTCTAGTTTAGCTGCCAAGTACTTGAGGAACTCTTTCTTCTTCCGTTGCTTTGAGAGCCTGAACATCCTCTCCATCTCTTCTACTTGTGGCCAGTCTCAACCACAAGGCACTGACAAGGGTATATTAACTGTGGGTGTGAGGATGAAGCAGTATACAAAATATGGTAAAGTTTCCAATAGTGATTGAGTCTCTTTAGGTCATCAATAGCGATTTCTATATATGGTGAATTTGGTCACTAATTTCACTATTTTGTGGGAACACATCTATGCTGTGAAGCTTTTATTTAAAACATTGATTAGAGGCACCTGGGTGGCTCAGTTGATTAAGCGACTGCTTTCAGCTCAGGTCATAATCCCAGGTTCCTGGGATTGAGCCCCACATTCTGCTCCCTGCTCAGTGAGGGGCCTGCTTCTCCCTCTCCTTCTGCCCTTCCCCCCTGCTCATGCTCTCTCTGTGTCTCTCTCAAATAAGTAAATAAATAAAATCTTTAAAAAATAAATTAAAGAAAACTTTTATTATTTGACGTTAACGGATGTTAAGTTTGAGCTCACTAATTAGATTGTAATAAGTTCCTTGAAAGAAGGAAGGGGCTTTTGTACTCTGAAGCATCTCCTGCAGTGTTGAACACAGTGTTTACAAGGAGTAGGCTCTCGGTAGATACTTGTTAAGTTGACTTGACTCAATCTCAATTCCATTTTCAGCTCAGGAGATTTCTCACTAGGTCTTAAGGAGTCTAGATTCTTTCCAGTCATCCATTTAGAAACCTGAGGGTACAGATTCATTCATCTTTTCAACTTCTACCTTTGTTTGCCCGCTTGAGGAAGAATGGCAGCCTAGACACTAAGTTTTCCAGCAGAGTCCTGGGTTTCCAATGGGATTCAAAGTGTGCAGGACTCTTTAGTCTTTGCTTTCTTACTTTTCACTTTTTCTCCTAGTTAACCTCCTCATCCAAACTATTCTTCCCTCATGTTAGGATAGGTAAAGTTATGCTAGCATAACAACAGCTTCCAAAACTCAGTGGAGATTCTTCCTGGAAGAGTGACTCTGAGACCCAGTTGGCAGGTGGCCTGTCATCACAGCGTGTGCTGCCACCATAGCAGCAGCAGGGGAAATAAGCATGGAGAATCGTGCACTCTTAACTAACTCCTCCACTCAGAAGTGACACACGTTATATCCAATCACATTTCATTGACCAAAGTAAGTTACGTGGCTATGCTTAACCTCAAGGGAATGGAGAAATGCCACCCTTTCGTGTCCCAGGAAGGGTGGAGAGCCAGAAATACCAGTGACCTCCATAATGCTGACCACACCTCCTCAGAGAACTTGGGAGTTTTTGTCTTCCAGTTCATTCTTTAGTGAGGCACTGACCCTTTGAGAGTAAGACACACTTTATTCTTTGGGTTTCACAGGAATTAAAAACAAAATAAGCCTGTAATAAAGATGACTTAAGTCAATTAAAGCCTTTTCCCTATATAATGTAAATATCAATTGGGGAGGGGGGTTGTTTGTTTTGTCACACCAGTGCTCGGAATAGGTTGCAACCTTTTCTAATGCTGTCTGTAAGATGGTTGATGTAAAGCAATCTGCTTTGTTTATTATGGTCAACAGTCCTATTCATGCTTGATGCTTCCTTTACCTCACAAACACTCAAGGACTACTTCTCCACAGAGCAGAGTCAGTTCAGACTCATGGGCTATGGGCATCTGCTCTTTTTCCCGTGCCCTAGGTCTGACTAGACTCATAGTCACAAAGCAAGACCCCATGTTCTTCAAAAGCAGGCAGGGAGTTTGACCTCATCCACTTGGTCATCCTATGTTCCTTACTCATTCAATAACTCCCCTCCCTCCAAATAATTAATTCTAACTATAAGAACAAGAAGTTTACTCACAAATGTAATGAGTTTGGTAGTCAGCTCTCTTTTAACCCCAGTCAGAGGACTATTACTAACATGCCAGATAAGAGCCAACCATGATTTCATTGAAAGAGCCTTGGCATTAGTGTCTGAAGATTGTTAGTCCTATCTGCATCATATTCTAGCTGTGTTATCATGGAAAAATCACTTGACTTCTCTGAATCTTCACTGGTAAAATTAGGATAATTACACTTACCTTTTAGAATGGAGTTTCTTGTCTATAAAATGTAAATTACAATATTTCCCTCTCAGGGTTGTGGGGATTTAAATTATTTTGACAAAGATAATTTCTGAGCAAAATATATGTGTATAAGTATGTATATCCCAAGCTGGGAACTTCTTCCCTCCTTTTTTGCTTGCTAATTAGGAGTCATAAATAAAATGCTGACGAGCTGCAGTCTGCCGTCTGTGCTGTAGCTGGAGGGCTGTTTTGACTTTGCCTGACAAATGGCTAACCAGCCGCTCCCACCATGCCCAACTCAAGTGTTCAGCACTGAGAAATCCAGCTACTGCCAACAGCATCTTATAAACTTGTCACTGTTTACTTACTTGGTGACAGTGTTTTTGTTCACTGATCATCCCTGAGATTTCACCCGTCAGGGTGTGTCTGTTTCCCTCAAAATGCCAAAATGCCATTTAAGTACAATCCTTTCCCAAACCACATGAAAATAGTGAAGATCTCTAAATGAGACTTGATGCCTTTGCAGTATATCCCCATGAATTGCAATACAGTTGGGGTGGATGTGGTCTTTACAGAGCAGGAACTGGACACACATGAAACTTAATTAAATGGACATAAACTTCAGAGCTGATTCAGTATGCTGCTAGCCAAGACTTCCAAATAACCTGTCAAGTGGTGTGCTGGAGATAACTCATACCAGCTTGGGAGAACTGATTGTTAGATTTTCAGGAATTTTGCGAGGTGGTTGATGTCATGTTGGTAGATTGAAATTGGCCACAGTGGAAGTGTTTACACCATGGAAACCGGCAAACACTACACAATCATGCTTTTTTTTTTTTTTTTCCTCAGAGAGCTGATTACTAAACATATAGCAACTTACCACATACAGTGCACCTGTGTCAAACCAAAATGTGACTGAGGAGAATGTGAGAAGGAACATCCCAAGTCCGAAGAATAAATAAAACCATGGTGCTAGTTTAAAGGAGGAATGAACTAACTTTTAGTGAGACCCTGTGTATGCCAGGTTCTATCCTAACTTAGATAGAAACTGATACATATCAGGAGGTGTGTAACAAATTAATGTGGTGGGTCAACACCCATGTGTTCATATAAAGGATAAAGAGCCTCCTGAGTCTGACTCAAAGCTGGTTGTGGGAGAGGAAGGATAATGCTAGGTTTGCATTGCACTTGTCACTCAGGTTTTGATCCAAGACCTGGCTGAGACTGGTAAAGGGTGGGGCGGAGAAAGACTGTAAGCAAAGACTAAAAAGGCTGCTTCAGCAAAACTCTGTTGTATGAGGCAGTGTATTTGGATTTGGCATTGTAGTTGTTCCAAAACCTCAGCTGCAGTAGTTTGAGGACAGCAGAGGCTTGGCTGATTCACTGGAGTTCATTGAGGTGGGCTTGCTTTTGAGCACCTTTTCCAAGAGTACTTTGCAGAGGGCCACAGTCCTATGTGAGCAGATAGGAGCAAGGGCCAGCAGGATTTATTTATTTTCTTATTTTTATTTTTTATTTTTAAAATTTTAAAAAAAATATTTATTCATTCATGAAAGACACATAGAGAGAGAGGCAGAAACATAAGCAGAGGGAGAAGCAGGCTCCATGCAGTAAGCCTGATGTGGGACTTGATCCCAGGACTCCAGGATCACACCTTGAGCCAAAGGCAGACACTCAACTGCTGAGCCACCCAGGCATCCCAGGATTTATTTATGTGATCCCACATTACCTTATACTAGTAAGGCAAGAGGGACACTGGTGACATATTTATTTTCTCAGTGTATGCTCACAACAACTGTATGAGAAAGCCATTACTCTATCCATCTTAAATATGAAGAAACTAAGGATCAAAGAGCTGGAGTAACTTGCCAGATATATTCAGAAAGTAAGTGGCAGGACTGGGATTTGAACATAGTATTATCAGACCTCAGCCCCCACCCACCCCAGGGCCTCTGTAACCTCCCTTTACTCTGTGTCTCTGCAAATTTTCTGGGAAAGAAGTGTCTCTCTTCTCTCCAAAGCCATCCCTTCCACTTGTGCCTATGAATTCTACACCCCCTCAATCCCTGCTCCAGAGTCTTTGTAAAGCACCCCCTTTCTCTGTTGTGCATCTTTAATCTGCCCTTCTCTACAAACTTCTTTCCTTCAGCCAGTTCATTTATCTTTGTCATCTATCACCTGAAATGGGTAGCCACATGGTGCCTTCCTCAGTCTTCTCTCCCTTAGCCTTTGCTGCATTGAATACAGTTCAGATTCTCCTTTATTCTTAAAACTCTCCAATCCCAGTTTCTGTGACTCACTTGGTTTTTTTTTTTTTTTTTCTTCCCTCTCTGGTTACTCCTCTGGCTACTCTAGCTCTTCCCTTTCCCAGTCCTTGAAATATAAGCATTACTCTGAGGATCTGATGTTGGTTCTCTTCTTGTTCTTCAGTCTTTTCCCTTTGAGGTTCACTGTGGCCTCAGGTCTCTATGCAGACAATCCCAAACGAATATATCTATATATCTGGTTGGAAAATGGATAGAAATAACTTGACTGGCTCTCTAGGGCCAAAAACAGTCTCTCGTATGTAGTAGGAACTCAATAAAAAAAAGGGATTTCAGGGGTGCGTGGGTGGCTCAGTCAAGTTAAATGCCTGACTTCAGCTCAGGTCATGATCTCAAAGTTCTAGGACTGAGCCCTATGTCGGGCTGCCCACTCAGTGTCTGCTTGTCCCTTTGCCCTTCCTCTGCTCATGCTCTTTTTCTCTCTCTCTCTTAAATAAATAAATAAAAATCTTTTTTAAAAACAGAGATTTCAGATGAAGAGGATATTGTGAACTGAATTTGAGCATATGTATGTGTATTAATTTATTTGAAGTTTACCTTCTTTATGCTCTGAACTCCCTAAGGTCAAGAATTGTGCCTTTTCCCCCATTTTAATTCCCTAATCCAGCATAATACATACTAGCTGTTCAATACATGTTGGATGAATGAGTCCAAACTTGCTGATAACTTGGTGAAAAATTGTGGCAGTCCTTATACAGGAATTAAGACTTTATTCTCTGTGTAGTGGGCTTAGAGCCATCAAAGGCTTTTTCCTCATTTGAGTAACTCAATTGGAGCTGAGCTCCAAGATGACTCATCTGGCTGCAGACCATATTTAAAATCCTGCGCCATCTTCCTCCCTTGCCCTTGCTGTTCCATCTCTAATCAGTGGTCCATTGTTGTTGATTTTATTCCAAAATATGACTTTATGGCTTGTATCTGTGTTTTTGTTTCTATTATCATGGCCACCTCCCAAGGTCAGCCTTAATTACCTCGTCTGGACTTCAGGGCTGGTCACTCCCACTCCAATCACTCTCTATCCCTTTCCTATATGCCACAGGCTTTGAATATTTTACTTACAGATAGCTCTGTGTTTGGAAAAAAAAAAAAAAGAACAAAGCTGAATTGGTTCTGGGAAAGTGAGGATAAAGAGGCTTAATGTAACTTTGTGTTATCTGCCTTTAATCCTGTAGGCCCTTTAAATCTGCTGGCTGCTTTGGGTTTTACCCTTGAGTTGTGTGAGTGGGTTTATCCTCTCATTGCTCCTTGTAACAAAGGCTAGGATCCTATCTCCACAATAAAGCCAAGTTATGGGAGAAAGAGAATGGACCATTGGAAATGTGAGTTGACTATGACGTTGAAGAGACGCAAAGGACAGGAAAGAACATTCTTCAGGCAAGGGAGATCCAGAGAACGGAAGAAGGGACACCTGGGTGGCCCAGTGGTTGAGCGTCTACCTTTGGCTCAGGCTGTGATCCTGAGGTCCTGGGTCCCACATCAGACTACCTGCGGGGAGCCTGCTTCTCCTTCTGCCCACATCTCTGCCTCTCTCTCTCTCTCTCTGTCTCTCATGAATAGATGAATAAAATCTTTAAAAAAAGAGAGAACAAAAAAAATCAACGAGATGGGGAGAAGTTCTTTGAGATAATATTTCTAGATAGAGGGAAGAAGAAAAGAGGAAAAGAAGATAAGAGATGAACTCCTGCCATTTTTTTTTCATAGCTAATTGTGGGTAAATAGGCCTTTTCTAGATACCTTAGGACTTTTGTGGATCCAAAATTTATCCTGATAAAATAGTGAGCTAACAAACTTCTGGGGACTTCTTTGGGGACCCTTACACTTAAGAAATTTAGATTAGTGTTACACAAAATATCATTTGCCTTTTGCAAATGTACAGAAATGACAGTATTTTGAAACTTTAATCAGACATTGCTCAGTGCTATGCTGGAGGTGGGTGGTACTGGCTGGAAAAGCTGATGTGGGCAGTTCTTCCCTCCTTTGTGGTTCAGTGACTTCCCGTTGGTAACTTGAAATCAGCCATGTGGAAGGTATTTTTATCACAAAAATGGGCAAATGCTACAAATCAGGACTCCTCCCACCCCTAACAACTGGGTGCTGAACATTTACCAACACGTTACTACTTGGCGACAACATCGATGCACCTGATCAGGGGACGTTATTGAACAGGGTGTTGTTAAATTTATGTGATGAGTTTCTTGCAGCTGCTTGTCTCTATCTGACATGTATAGTAGGATCATGGATTTGTTAGCAAAGGAATGGGGGGTAATTGGTCCTTCACTATAGGAGATTGGAAGTGCGCTGCCTTAGATCACCTTCAGCTGATTTTGGAGGTCCAAGTATTCCAACAGGGGTCTTCGTGATAACCAAATGAAATAGCTGCCCTCTTTAGAAATCTACTACTCCAGGTTCAAACTCTCTAAGACAGTTAGGATCAAGGGTAGCATAGGAAATGGGTGGCAGGTCCAGCCAGGGCAGGGAAATTATATGTGAAATAGCTGAAGGTGTGTGCATTAGTCTACTAGGGCTGCCATAACAAAAAAACACAGATCTGGTGATTTAAGCAACAGTAATTTATTCTCTCACAGTTCTGGAGGCTGGAAGTCCAAGATTAAGGTATTAGAAGGTTTGCTTTCTTGTGAAGCCTCTCTCCTTATCTTGTAGATGGTTGCCTTCTTACTGTGACCTCACATGGGTCTTTCCTGTACACTTGAGCATCTCTTCTCATAAGGACACCACGTAAAACAAACAAACAAACAAACAAACAAAACAAACAAACCAACAACCAACCAATCAGTCCTATTGGATTAAGGGCCTACCCTTACGGTTTACCTCTTTTTATGATTCACCTCATTTTTTTTTTAAGATTTTATTTATTTATTATGAGAGACACAGAGAGAGAGAGGCAGAGACATAAACAGAGAGAGAAGCAAGCTCCTCACAGGGAGCCCAATGTGGGACTTGATCCCCAGACAGGGATCACGCCCTGAGCCCAAGGCAGATGCTCAACCACTGAGCCACCCAGGCATCCCTGACTCACCTCTTTAAAGGTCCTATTTCCAAATACAGTCATATTGGGGATTAGTTTCAGCACATGAATTTTAAGGGGACACAATTCAGCCTAAACAACGTATCACTGTGCTTTAACTATCTGGAGTCATACTGTATTTTTTTAAATGATTTTTACATTTAGAATAAAGTATTCTGCATTAAAGTTATTTCAGTGTCTGTTGTGAAATAAGGTTCTATCTTTTTAATCCAAATACTTAGCCAGTTTTTTCTTTCTTTTTTCTTTACATTTTTTAATTTAAATTCAATTTGCCACATATAGTATAACACCCAGTGCTCATCCATTGAAGTGCCCTCCTCAGTGCCCGTCACCTAGTGACCACATTCCGCCCCCCTTCCACAATCCTTTGTTTGTTTCCCAGAGTTAGGAATCTTTCATGGTTTGTCTCCCTCTCTAATTTTTCCCACTTAGTTCTCCTTCTTTCCCTTATAATCCCTTTCACTATTTCTTATATTCCCTGTATGAGTGAAACCATATGATAATTGTCCTTCTCCGATGGACTTCTTTCACTCAGCATAATACTCTCTGTCAGGTTTAATCTGATCGGTAGTGAAATGAGATAGAGAGGCCAGGCAAAAGTTGGTCAAAACAGGCGTTTAATGGGACGCGCTCTTGGGCGAGGTTCCACAGCCTGCAGGGGAGGGAGAGAGTAGGGAAGTCTCAGGCCAGGGAAGTCGAGTGCAGGGGAGAGCAAGTGGGCTTTTTAAGAGGGGAGGGGTAAGGGGTTGATTACTGGTGGAATCAGCCTGGGGCAATAACTGCTCATGCCCTTATATGGGGTCTGGGTAAAATAGGGTTCAGGTTTCCTGATGACATGTCCTCCGGGAGTCAGCAGGTGATGGGAAAGTTCTGAGGTGGGGGCCACAAGGTGGGGGGGGGGGGTCTGCTGCCATTTTGTTGGTGCCTCCCGATCCCCCTTGACCCCGCCGGCCCAACACTCTCCAATTCCATCCACATCAAAGCAAATGGTAGGTATTCCTCTTTTCTGATGGCTGAGTAATATTCCATTGTGTGTGTATATATATCCCACATCATCTTTATCCATTCATTATCTGTTGAAGAACATCATGGCTCCTTTCACAGTTTGGCTATTGTGGACATTGCTGCTATGAACATTGGGGTCCAGGTGTCCCAGCATTTCACTACATTAGTATCTTTGGGGTAAATACCCAAGAGTGGAATTTCTGGGTTGTGTAGGGTAGCTCTATTTTAGCTTCTTGAGGAATCTTCACACTGTTTTCCAGAGTGGCTGTACCAGTTTGCATTCCCCCCAACAGTGCAAGAGGGTTCCCCTTTCTCCACATCCTCTCCAATGTTTGTTGTTTCCTGTCTTGTTAATTTTCACCATTCTCACTTAAAATGGTTGAAAGATCTAAATGTGAGACAAGAATCCATCAAAATCCTAGAGGAGAACACAGGCAACACCCTTTTTGAACTTGGCCACAGCAACTTCTTGCAAGATACATCTATGAAGGCAAGGGAAACAAAAGCAAAAATGAATTATTGGGGCTTCATCAAGATAAAATGCTCCTGCACAGCAAAAGAAACCGTCAACAAAACTAAAAGACAACCTACAGAATGGGAGAAGATATTTGCAAATGACATATCAGATAAAGGGCTAGTATCCAAGATCTATAAAGAATTTATCAAACTCAACACCCAAGAAACAAACAATCCAATCATGAAATGGGCAAAAACATAAACAGAAATGTCACCAAAGAAGACATACACATGGCCAACAAACACATGAGAAAATGCTCCACATCACTTGCCATCAGGGAAATACAAATCAAAACCACAATGAGATACCACCTCACACTGGTCATACTATATTCTAATCAAGACTGAGGGGGCAAGGAGTGCCCCCTTAGTCTTGTAGTGAATGACATAAGACTGTTGAGGCAAGGAGACCTCTTGACTATTCCAGGGATTCCTTCTCACTTCTTCTGGATGCTCCTGCCACTTTTCAGCACTCTCCAACCTCACCAAGTCTTAGCTTATCCGTGAGTTCCCCTTCGAGTCTCATTTTGAGGGTTTGGTTTGAGAGAATTATCCCTCACCTGTCTCACCTTAGCGCTTTTCTCTGTATTGTGAATTTGGTAATGAGTCTCATCCAGCTTTGCAATGCCTTTTTTGGTATTTTCTAAATATACCCATAACATGTATTTAGGGCTTGTCTATCCAGCTAGGTGGTAGGTACACCAAGAAATGGACCACAACTTACTCTTCTCAACAACTTCCTCCATTTAGTGATTAATTAGCTGTGTGCATTTTATAGAGTAAGAAGTCAGTAAATATCACAGAGTTGTACTTTTTCTTGAACTGGTTAAGGTCATTACATGCTCATAAGTGTGTATGGAATCAATAAGTAATATACTCAGTGAATACTGAGGCTTTTTTTTTCTTTATCATGAATATCAAGCTGGATTTCTCCAGGAAGCACTCCTGGAATGTCACTTGGGAGTACCATTATTCCAGTGAATTATGGTGACTTCTAACACTAACTCTGGTATAAAAGTGACCTAAATTTGAGTTCTCATTTTCCCATTTACTTGCTAGCTGGTCCTGGATAAATTAGCATCTCTCTCTAAGGCTCAGTTTCTTCACCTGTAAAAGAATACTTTATCTTACAAAGTGGTGACAAAGGAGTAAAATAGAAATAGTAGCACTAAATAAATAGTGGGTGTTTATCGTTAATATTGTTATGATAATACACAGATTTTTTTTAAAGTACAAACTTAAACCATAAATACCAGTCTCTATTCTGAACCAAGAGTAACTTGGTTAAAGAGAAATATTTGTGCACCATCAGAGAATCAGCTCTTCTTCAAAGAGCCTATTTAGTACCCTGTGCAAAGTGCCCCTGAAATTAAAAATATTGTGAAGAATCCAAAAGGAACACTCCTATTTATGGTGAGTTGACTTCTAAAAACTTTTGACCTCTAAGTGTCAAGTATCTCCTCAAGTTCTACTTCTCTTTGTAAAGCATAAAATATTTTTACCTACAAAACACCATATTTTGAATTTTATTATTCTGGAGTCAGTCAGATCACAAGGAACTACTATATCATTTAACAGGAATAAGTCAGCATGACATTTGTCCTGAAGTTAATGATAAAATGAAATGAAATCATATTCAGTGTTTCTCAGAGATGTTCAAAAAAAATTGATGGAGGAAGAAGAAAGTGATACAGGAACAAAAATCCCACATAATCTTCTAAATAGGACTTCTGTGTACTTAGGAGAGAGCTCAGGTAGGAGGGATCCTGCAGGGAGAGCAAGAGGGTGGTGAGTAGTGAGGCAGTGCAGTCCTATGTTGCTCTAGGGCAGCCTGTGCAATGGAGAAGCTTCCCGAAAGGTGCAAAATGGCTTGTCAGCTTTTCTACATGTTCTAACAAATTAAATATACATCCCAAAAGGTATACTGCAATATTAAAGTCCATTTATATAAGCTGTAAAGTTTCCCTTGTGTGTCCTGGCAGGCACAAATGTGGCTAGGAAATGTCTGTAGGTTGATTCCTTTGTGAATTCTATGGAGCTGACATGACTGAAACCTACAGTGACCCAGACGAGGACAGAAGCTTGTGCTGGACACAGTGCTGTGGCTCATATGTACAAGAAAGTAATATGAATCCCCACGGAGCAGCGTGGTGAAAAATTATTCAGGCTGCTTCCTAAAGAAACTTCTAACACAATACATAATGAAAATGTCAGGTGCAATGAGATATTAGGTGCTGCTCTGCTGTTCTGAAGTGCCAGGTATTTCTCTACCTCTTATCCAAGTAGGTGAGTCTTGGGAATGCATTTGCAGCCTGAGGAGAGCATCAGCAGTTATCTGTGCTGAGAAGATCATAAAGTGACTGACAACAATGAAGCTGGTAGGAAGTGCCTGAGGAAATGTTGAGGACTTCTATAGAGGAGGTAATGTGACGAGGTGAGCCATGGTGAAGGTGTGTGGAAAGAGGATACTGCCTGGTGTACAATGCTGAGTAATGTTGTGGCCCAAATCCCTGGCCCTGTGGATTTGAAAATTGTTCTCAGGGAAGTTCTTATTATTAAGAATCAAGATGAAATCATTGAAGCAAGCAATATGGTTTTCATTATTTCTGTAGTCATTCTAGAAATCCAAGCTCAATGTTAGGCATTTATTTGTGTTTATTATTTATTATAGATTTCCATATCAGTTTGAGTCTCTGACTTGTGTGATACTTATCTCAGATTGCTTCTTGGAGTCTCTGTGGCTGCTCCTCCTCCCTTGGTCATGTCCAGTCATTGTCAAATGGCTTTGAGGAAGTTAATCTCTCTTAGTCTCCATTTCCTGGCATTTTACCTTTGTAGTGTCCCTTGCTTTCTATCTCATTATCTCTTTGTCACTGCCCCTACCTGAACTCTATCCAGTCCAGACCTCTCTAGTCTCCCTCTACACGTCTCTTACCCTTTGACCTTCCTACTCAGAGCATAGCAGTAGTAAAAGCTAACCCAGTTTAATAGGTACTTTTTTCTGCATCCAGTCCTGGGGTTACATATATTTGTTCTAATGTTGCAGTAACTGAGGAAATGGTATTGTCACTTCCACTGTATGGCTTGAGAGGCTCCAAAAGGGTGAAAATGTGCCTATATCAGCTAATGAGAGCCAAAGTTAGAATTATAACCCAGGGATGATGGACCCCATAGTTCATGCTATTCCCTACTCATTGTGTTTTCTCTCCTCAAAAATCTTCAGTGGCTCCCATTGCTTAATAGATTAAGTCCAAGCTGTTTTATCTTGACATTCAAGGCCCTCTAAAATCTAGGCTTTTTCTGTCACCTTTGGTTTCATGTCCTACTCTGTAGCCAAAAAAATAATCAGCCAAACAAACAAAAAACCCCCTTTTTTTTGTTTACACCTATGCTTTCTTTCCTAAGTACGTTATACATGCTTTTTCTCCTGCCTGGAGCAGAAACTCTGTCACTCCTTCTTCAGTGTAAGTAAATCTTGCCCAAGAAAACATTGAGCAGAGTTGGGCCAGAGATCCATTTATTTTCTGGCTCACAAAGGGTATATTGGATCTTTATTAAATAGTCTAAAATGTCCTTTCAATAATGTTTTTCTTTAATATCTTTTTAAAAGACATTTAAAGTGAATCAGAAAGCAATTAAATGATTAATTGCTGCAGTCTGATTCTGCTGCCCTCAGCCTCCGTGGATGCTATCTGACCGATTAACCTCTGTTTCTGAGCCCTGTCTGATTGAGGAAGGCAATGACGGAAAACGCTTGGCCTATCACATGACTGATCTTTGCTGTCATGAGCCATCGTTTTCTAACTGCAAGCTTTCATTTTCAAAGTCCTGGCATGATTTCAGGAGCTGTAAACCCTCGTGTGAGTAAGTGAGCAGTAAGAACTGGCAGTTTTTCAATCTCAAGTCTCTTCAGCTTTAAACCCACATTTAGCTGTGATTTTTTCTCCTTAAGTTGGGCATTTTTTTGGTGACTACTCTTTTGATAAATAAAATAGGGTGGAGGTGAAAATGACTGAGACAAATATGGGTCAGTCCAGTTAGGGCTGACTCTAGAAAAAAACAGCCCGAACATTAATTATATAGTCAGAGCAGGAGGTGAGAGAGAAATAGGTAAATATATGGAGTTCCCCGCCTTTGCAGTATAACTATTGACTCAGGGCAGGGGACACTGAAAATGTACTCCCAAATTATGAATTCACTGGTGGAGATAGCCCACATGCCAGTTTGTACATGTGTTATTTTTGATGTCCTTGGGGGGAGTCAAGGAGTATTTACTCCAGGGTCTAACTCTGAATGGAACAGGTTTATGGAATATTGGAGAAGGATATATCATTTGAAAGATTTCTCTTTTTTTTTCTAAGATTTTATTTATTTGACAGAGAGTGAGAGAGCACAAGTAGGGGAGCAGCAGGCAGAGGGAGAAGCAGGCTTCTCCCTGAGCAGGAAGCCTGATGTGGGGCTTGATCCCAGGACTCTGAAATGGTGACCTGAGCCAAAGGCAGATGCTTAACTGACTAAGCCACCCAGGTGCCCCCATTTGAAAGATTTCTAGTTACAATGCTTAAGTAATTGCGTTTAATTTAATGCAGAATTAATTGTTTTTAGTGCATTCTTAGCTGAACAGTGTGGTTAATATTATTTGCATTAATGTTTAAGAGATGAGAAGTCTGAAAACAAAAATGTGAATATAATTTGAAGGACTTCCTAAAGATTTGTTCCTTCCTGATGGTTTTGTTTTGTTTTTTGGGTTTTTTGTTTTGTTTTGTTTTTTTAAAGAGGGAGAGCGGTGGGGGAGGGGCAGAGGGAAAGGGAGAAAGGGAATCTTAAGGAGTCTCTATGCCCACCACAGAGCCTAACATAGGACTCTATCATGGTCTGAGAGGAAATCAAGTGTCAGCCACCCAGGCGCCTCTCCTGCCTGATAGTTTTATTTTGAAATTTTTATATCAAATATTTTATTATCCTCTTTTCTTTTTATTTCTTAGATTTCAAAACAAATTAGTAAGAGGAAGAACGAGGAGGAGGAGAAACTGTACATACCATCAGAATGTTATAGTCAGCAATGTAATGAAAACAGATTGTAATTTCATGCTGAGTTTTGATTGTGCATCTGTTTTTGTTATTGTTTTCTTCATCTTCATATCTAGCAATAATTATTGACCATCAAATGTCCTTATAGTACCATCTTAGGAAACTGGATATAAGGGGTTCTATAAGGAAAAAATATATTATTGATATATGGAGTTTATTTAGAAGACAGTTGTAGACATCTACAGAAATAATAGTAGCTTACATTTATGGAGCACTCACAATATGCTGACCTTTGCCTAAGTGCTTCACATGGCATTAGTTCATTTATTCCTCTCAACAACTGTATGAGATAGGTTCTATTTCCTCTGTTTTATGAATGAGAAAACTGAGGCACAAGGAGATCAGATAAATCATTATAGTCACATATGCTGGAGCTGGTAGAGCTGTAATTTCAGCCCAGGCAGTCTGAATACAGAATTAAAAAAATTTTTTTACGTGTAACCAGAATTAAACTGATTTTGCTCTTTTTAGATTTCTTAGACTTACCATCACCACCAGTGCATTCTAAGGAGCGATTTAGTATGGAGTTTATAAAAATAGAAGAAGAATCATAAAAATAGAAGAAGAATCAGGTACTCTTTACTGTAGTAAAGAGATGAAGAAAGGTAAATGAAGAAAGACACTAGTAAAAGCATTGTGGCAGTCCTGAGAGAGGGATTCTAGAGGGGTTGGCCAGTCTATATCCTTTACTCTGTACTCATATGTGCACTGGTTGACAATGATGGGCACTTGATCAAGGAGCATGGCTGGTGACTGATTTTTGTCACTCACTGCACTGGTTTCCTGCACCTCATATTGGGATGGATAACACTGACAGCTTCCTTTGGATTCCCATCCATGTGGAGCATACCACCCTTTTAGATGTGTAGTTCATGTTTCCTTCTTGGAGCTAGAATGTATCCTTTCCTTTCATACCTCTTCCCACTCAGAACACTTAGGACAGGCCCATCATCCTTTATCTAAAACCATGGGGCCAGTTATATTTTGGAATTCAAAATTTGGAAAGGTAAATGGTATGTATCCCATATATTGTATACTATTTCTAGTGCAGTCTGGGTCAATACTCCATAAACAAATAGTCATATCCCTACCACAAAATGTATGCATCTTCACCCTAAGTGAGACAAAGAATGACTACACTCAGCTACATGTCAAGAAAGTCAGATTTTGCCGCCAAACAATTTTGTGCCAGATTTTGGAAAAACTTTTGGCTGCAGGACTTTCTGTATTTTAGAATTTAGGATAAAGGAATGGAAATATCATAACCTATTCTTTCCATTTTAGTCAGAGGCATGGACATTAAAGATACTGACAAAGCTTTCCTACATTTCCTGGACTGGCCAGGAAGGAGTCTGGCATAGGCTAAGCCTGAAGAACTTCAGGTACTCAGGAAGTAGAGTCAGTATTTACACTATCTATATTCCCTGCAGGTTTGCTGAGCAAAAAGTAATAAAGAAAATACAAACTCAAGAAAGAAAAGATTCAAAAAATTTTTTTGATTTGAAAGACCTATTTATATTACTCACAAAGGCCTCTCCCCTTCTTCCCTTGGGAGTTACTTAGCTTAGCTTGGAGGACCACAGATTAAAGTACAATATAGCAAGTATTATTAAAAACAACCTGTAAAAATGCATTATCCTGAAGATTTAGCAGCTAATTTTCTGTTGTCCTTATTTCTTACATCATTTTTTTTCCTCAGTGTATAACCTTCTTTAAATTTTATGTTCTGCTCTCAAATTCCTTCTGGATTTAATGACTAACCTCTACACCAGGCCTCTGGTGAAGCCTATAGAAGGAAAATCATAAATCAATGGCATATGTTTGTAGCTATAAACAGGGGACAGATTCAGAAATATCTAAATGTGCCAAGTACCCTATTTCCTAGAATTGCAATGCTCAACTCTCAATTAATCTTAGATTTACAAATCTAATCAAATGGCCCAATCCATTTTCATTGAGAAACTGTGCACTGTGTATAATCGTTTACTTGACCTAAATCTATAGTAAATCTTGGGAAGTAAACTCTTTTGTGGAACTGGTCACTCTGTTGGATAAAGCCAGAGTCCCCTTATAGGGCCCTGAGTTACCATTTCATGTACTTCAAGACATAGTTTGCAAAGGGACAGTCTGTAGTACCTCACATACAAGGAGGACAGTACTCAATACTCATAAATGCTGTGTGTGGTGATGGTTGAAGGACTACACTGAGTCATTTATGCTTTGCCCCCCAGCTCTTTGGAAATAGGGTATGATTTTGGAAGGTAATAGTAGCAAATATTTATTTATCACCTTTCTGGGTCAGCCAGGCATTTTTAAAACTCTCTCTACCTATGAACTTATTTAATTCTTTTAGCAAACAAAGAGGCAGGAACCATATGATCTTTGTCTTAGAAATGAGAAAGCTCTAGCACAAAGAAGTTAAGTAAATGGACCTGTGAACCTTAGCTAGTGAGTGGGGTGTGGGGCTCTGAATCCTGGCAATCTTTTTTTTTTTTTTTCCTGGCAATCTTTTTTAAGTCCAACCCACATAACCATTGTCATGCTGCTTTCCAGGATATTGCATGTCCTGTGACAAAACGTGTCCCAATGGTAGGAAGCTTACCACTTGGGCTTCCTTAGAATGTGTTCCAGCCCAGTGGTTTTCCAACCTTAAGTCTCTTCAGAATTCCTGGAGGTGTTGGGAATGAGAGGAAAGGGGACTTCATACCCATATTAGCCAGAACAAGTCAGCATTGTAAGTATTACTTGCTGGCACTAAGATTTTATTTTAATAAAGAGTTCAATTCACAGAAGCTTGAAATGACAACTCTAAACAGTTGAGCCAGGTAGCTCTCACATAGTGTTCATAGCAATTGCAAAGAAAAATGAGATGTAGAAACCTGGATTCGAATGCTATATGATGCTATAATATTCTTTCTTGCTGTAGACAAAATCACAGATATGAGATCAAGAAATACACATGGATTTTGGAGATTACATTTCAGGGTGAACCAGAGGCTGGTGCCTGGGTGAGACCATAGGATTGTAAGACCAAATCAAGAGCTGATGAAGTAGAAGATGGAAGACCACCCAGTTCTATGGGCCTGATCTAGGGTTGAGGAAGGGATGATGAGAGAAGAAAGCTTGGTGCATGGGGTGTCTGGCTGGTTCAGTCAGTAGAGCATGAGACTCTTGATCTCAGTGTCATGAGTTCCAGTTCCACATTGGGCTTAGAGCTTACTTTAAAAAAAGAAAGAAAGAAAAAGAAAAAAGAAAGCTTGGTGTGTAAGAAGAGGCTTGTGATTAAGTGGTAAACAGAGCTGAGGACAGATATTGAAATGAGGAGCCATACTTTGTGTGAATAGATTCCTGAATGTAGGACCAGAGAAAGTAGAAAAGAAACCAATTGAGGGAAGCAAGATCAGAGAGCCAGAATGAAAACTGGCCAATGCACAGAAGACCTAGGAAGAGACTCTTAAGGCCCAGAGGCATAAAAAGCTAGGATGTAACTTTTTATAATTAAGTTTACGAGATTGGTGGATTTGAGAAAAACAAAGGATTACTACAAAGCATTTTACTAGGTACCTCACCTTGTCCTTGATTAGGTGCACTCAAACCTGGTTGAGATCTTTTTCCAAAGGTGGTATCTAGTTGATTACTATCAGCTGGAGCACAGATGTGACCCTACACTCTTCAACCTTTATTTTATAAAGCAAATGCTCTGTCAAGGCTCTGATGGTATATTTCATCAAATAATGATGTTCCCTCATTTATCCTATGTGTTCATTTCCTTATTATTTAATAGGCTGTTAATGTGGGATTCCTGGATGAACCTGAGGGGTTCCTGAATGACTCCTCTGAAATCATTATACTAGATGATCTACTTACATTTTTGTCTCCCTTGCTAGACTATAAGTAACCTGAGAGATGTTAAAAAACAAAATTAAACTGAGTGAATTTGAAGATCTAATTGGCTTTATTCAATGATTCCTGAATCAGGCAGCATCCCATCTAGGAAATAGAAAGGAGCTTGAGGAGCTGTATAAAATGGAAGACTTTTGGGGCACATGCGTGGCTCAGTTGTTTAAGCATCCAACTCTTGATCTCAGCTGAGGTCTTGATCTCAGAGTTGTGAGTTTGAGCCCTGCATTGGGTTCCATGCTGGGCATGGAGCCTACTTAAGAACAAGTGGAGGACTTTTATAGTCATATGGGAAGAATAAGATTTTAACAAAAAGTATATTGTTTTAGACAAGATTACCTCCCTTTGGGGGAAGGGCAGGAGTATGTACTAGGTACTACAGATTACCTCACTAGTGCTGATCAGGTAATTCTAGGTTGACTGGTTTGAGGTCACATTCTTAAGAAAGGCTGAAACTACAATTAGGTTAGATATTAAATCTTGGTTTGCTGACTTGGACCTTAGCACAAGTGACTCCAATTTGGGCTTGTCTTTTTTCTTCAACAGGAATTGAAACTGGGGGGAAAAAAGGAAAATATATATTAATCTATACTTGAGCTATAACTCACTTGTTCATTCATTCAACATTTTCTTGATTATCATACTTATAATTGAGTATTGAATACACAGGAAAAAGGATTACAAGAAATTAACAAAAAGCAAAATAATAATAATTATTGTAATGTGTTTTGTAATAGAGGAAGCACACAGGAGGGACACCTGAAGTAGCCTGGAGACTTGGAGTTGTCTTCCTAGACAGGAAACACAACTGCAGCTGTTTCTGGAAAGATTCATAGGAGTCAGTTGGGTTGGGAATCCAGCAAGAGGTAAGGGGAAGGGCATTACAGTAACAGAGGTGGGAAATAACATTCTGTATGTGGAAAAATGCAAGTTGTTTGGGATGGCTATGCCAGGGGCATATGTAGGGGCTGAGATAGACAGAGCTGGGTAGTGATAGGCCTTTTATACCATACTAAGAATTTAGATTTTGTCCCCAAGAGCACTGGGACTATTAGAAGATTGAAATGGAATCACATGACAGAATTTCTATTTTAGAAGGATTACATTGGCAGCAGTGTGAAAAATGTAATAAAGGGAACAATCACGATCACAGAAAGGTCTTAGAGGACTTCTATAATAACTGAAGTTAAAAACAATAGTGATGTGCTCTTACTTACTGCTCTTGCTACTACCACTGCCATTAGTGTTATTCCTCCACTGGTGCTGCTACTACTACTGCCACTACTCCCACAGCAACAATAAGGAAAGCAAAGTTGTCTAAGACTATGAATGAGGATGAGATCACCGAAAGCATGTAGTATGAGGACAAAAGTAGGTTGATGATGAGGAGAGGCATGAGAAAATCAAGAAGAGTCTGTGAGAAGAGTAACTGTGATATTGTTATTTATAATAAGAAATATATATTTGGTCTTTGTCCTGGAGTTTTCTAAGTGATGAGAGCGATAAGGGTGTCTTATTTTGTTAATGTTATCTTTTTGGAGAGCTGGGTAACCTAAGGATTGGGGCTGGTTGCCAAAACAACCAAACATATGATTAGAGGGTTGGAACTTTTAGTTCCACCCCCTAAACATAGAGGGGAGAGGGCTGAAGATTGAGTTCTGTCACCAATGGCCAATAATTTAATCAATTATGCCTTTGTAACAAAGCCTCCATCAAAACCCCCCAAAAATAGGGTTCTGAGAGGTTCCAGGTTGATGAACATCTAGAGATTTAGGGAGAGTGGTGTGCTCAAAGAGAATGGAGTCTTGGCACCCCTTCCTCATATCTTGTCCTATGCATCTTTTCTATTGACTGTTCCTGAGTTATAACCTTCTATAATAAAGCACTAATCTAGTAAGTAAAATGTTTTTCTAAGTTCTATGAGCTGTTTTAGCAAATTAATTAAATCCAATGAGGGAGTCATTGGAACCTCCAAAGTATAGCCAGTGGGTAAGAAAAACAGGTGACAGCTTGGACTTGTGATTGGCATCTGAAGTTGAGGCAGTCTTGTAGGATCTGACTGCTATCTCAGGTAGACAATGTCACAATTGAGTTGAATTGTAGGACACTTAGCTGGTGTTGTATAGTTGTTTGCTGTGGGGGGAAAAAGCCTACACGTTGGAATTGGGTGCAGAATCAGAGTAAGAAAGGGCAATCCAAGAGGAAGAGGCAATTCAGGAGAGGGGGTCTCCTAGAAACCAAGGAGAGGTGATGAGCACTAACAAGTGATGAGGAGAGATGAAAGAAGAAAAGAACTTGGGATCCCTGGGTGGCTCAGCAGTTTAATGCCTGCTTTGGGCCCAGAGCATGATCCTGGAGTCCCGGGATTGAGTCCCACATTGGGGTCCCTGCATGAAGCCCACTTCTTCCTCTTCCTGTGTCTCTGCCTCTCTCTCTGCATGTCTCTCATGAATAAATAAATAAAATCTTTTAAAAAGAAGAAAACTCAAAATGTATTTGTTTTGGTAATGTAGTTTGCTTTCCAAATGCCTCATCAACTGACTCTGATTCGACTACGTTACACTAGAGGAAGGCAGAGCTTGAAAGGCTTAATACATGCTCCTGGGACTTACTATGATTCTTTTGAGTTTTTGAGAAATACTTGAACTCTTAGCTAATGACATATGTCGATAATGAGTGCCTGTTGATGAGGATGATGCCTTTAGAAACTTCACCACAGAGAAAATCTGGTTTATTGATTAATCATCATTATTATTATTGTTATTATTTATTTTAAACAAACTGGCTTGTTTAAATCTGTTCTCAGATAATAAAACACCGGCAAAGACATAACTTGCAGAAATATTGCATCATGATCAAAATGTGTACTAAGTCACATCTGATGGTTTCAGATACTCCATGTATTTTCAAGTTAGCAGAAATAGGAAGTAAAGATAAAACTTGCCTTTCACTTCTCCCCATGTGTGTTTTTTTCATTGTTTTCTCTTTGGTTCCCCTGTAACAGCCTTGCAGTCCCAGTGGTGTATGTTCAGTGGCATGTGAGGTGATTCACTTGTCTCAGAGTTAGCTGTCCCCTGCCCTCTGTACTTGCTAGGTATACCTGGGGGGAGACAAAGCACTGGTACTCTAACCTCTGACCTGATTTGAAGTGTCAAAGCATTTTGGAAATCAGGTTTTGGTGTTAAAAACTCTCAATGAACTCTGGTGGATTGCAATGGCAGTCAGCACCTTAGAATACTGATGAGGAAAAACCATGGGGCCTATCCATGATGAAAACCTTCTAAAAACCCATGAACAGAACTATTGCAAGTCATAGGTAAGAAGATGAGAGAAAAACTGGCTTTTGCTATTTGCCTATTATTTGTCAAAGACACAAGAATTTGTACACATCTCTTCATCCTCTCCCATCTTTTTGTAGTGATTGAAAGCATTTACAAAAGAGAAATTCCAAGGGGAAGCTGTGGCCAATGGATACGAACAAAACTGAGGTATCTTTTACTGTAAAGTACAGGCTCTCCTGGCATTTACAAAGACCTAGATAACAAATGTATTCTCCTCAGTTCCTGTAATTTTTGTAAAGAAAACAATCCCAGCACCAGTGGAATTTTTTTCAATGTTCTCTGAAGGGTCTTTTGTCAGTTGAGAGTAAGGCACATGTTTGAAGAACTTTCAAGTAATTCTCATTTGCACTACTTATCTTTAGTAAATCTGAGAGTTGACCCTAGATAAAGATAGGACTGTGCTGGCTGAGCTCCCAGCCTACACCAGCAACTTGCCAGCCATATGAGTGAGCCACCTTAGAGATGAGTCTGCAGGCCCAGGAAAGCCACTCTGTCTGATGGAGTGCCACGAGCAGAGATGACAGGTCTCTGCTGAGCCCTGCCCAAATAAAAGATTTCTGAGAAAAATAAATTATTGCTGCTTGGTTAAGCCATGAAGTTTTGGGGGTGGTTTGTTATGTCAGTAGACAATTTGAACATTTGCTTTCCAGGATACTGTGCTCCTGGGTTTGTTTTTTTTTTCCCTGACTCACTGTCACTTTTTCTTGTTCTTCTTTCATAGTTGTTCTTAATTCCCCTATCTTTGTTTTCACTTCTTATTGTGTAAAAGTTTAGTCATAAACAAAATAGACAGCAAAGAATAATGAACCTCCATGTACTCATTACCCAACTTCAACATTTATCTACTCAGGGCCAATCTTATTTCATCTGTGCTCCTACCCACTTCCATCCATCCGACTCCATTTTATTTTTAAGCAAATTCCTTAGATCCTTTTTGCTATCATATTCTCATGGTGATCTCACCTGAATTCATAGATTTAAATACACTTCATATGCTGAAGACTCCTAAATTTATTTCCTGCACTATAGTACTGTGGCTCAAGGCATGGATTTTGATACTTACATGCCTGGATTTGAATCATGGCTCTTCCATAAAATATCTTTGTGACCTCAGACAAGTTATTTAATCTCTATGTGCCTCAGTTACTCAATCTGTGAAACAAGATAATAATATTTCCTACTACTTCTTGGAAGCCAACCTGTTGTCAGGATTAAGTGAGTTAGCATATGTAAACTGTTTAGAACAGTGCCTGTACATATCCAATTATTGGCTTTATTATTGTATCTTCAGGCCAGGCATCTTGCCAAAATTCCAGGCTTATATATCCATCCGCTTCCTTGGCATTTTCACTTAGATGTCAAATAGATATCACAAGTTTATTATTCGAAAACCAAATTCCAAAAAAAAAATAATAAAATAATAAAATAAAATAACACCAAATTCTTGATCTTCCCCCAAGCCCTATACAACTCCTCCCTCAGTCTTCCCATCTCAGTTAATGATATCTTCACCTTTCCATATATTTAGCCCCAAGTGCCATGATGTCATTCTTGACTTCTCTTTTGCCTTCATATCTTAAATTATATCCTATTGGCTCTGCTGTCAGAATATATCCAGAACCTATCACCATTATTAATCTTGTATAAACCTCTGTCACCTCTCACCTGCAATATTGCAATAGCTTTCTAACTGTTCTGCTTACTTCTACCCTTCTTTTCCTATCCCTCCCCAATCAGAGTAGTCTTAAAAAGTTAAGCAGACCATGTCACTCTTCTGTTCAAAACTACAATGACTTCTAATGTGATTCAAAGTGAACACCAAAGTTTTTACGTTTCTCTCTGATCCCATCTCTGACTATATTCACTCATTTTTCTCTAGATTCTCTAGATTCATGTTCCTTGAACATGCCAGTAGGGCTCCCACCATAGGTCTTTACAATTCAGCCATCCCTCTTCAATTCATCCCACTCCCTTCTTATTGCAGTGGTCCCTATCTCAGGGATACTGGACTTTCTGATGCAGATGAACAATTAAAACGATAAAAGCTTCCCTCTTTTCCTTTTCTATGGCAGTTACAATTTTGAATTCAGTCCTGAGAAAAACTTCAGGTTTTGAAAACAAGAGGTCTGCTTTTTTCCCCAAACCCCATGCTCTGAAGAGCATTTATAAATCCCAGTCTTAAACCTTGCACACCTACTATGGCTGTTAAGATATACATCTGTTTCTTAGCTCATATCAGCTTGGGTTCTACACACACACATATACATATATATACATTTATACCTGATGGCAGATTTTTCACAAATACTCCATCTACTGTAAATATTGGTTCCTCTGAGTTTTAGAAACTTAGTGCAATGTATTAAAATCAAGTGTTAGGAAATTTCATGGCCTCACCTGTAACAACTTTTGTTTTGGAATTGGACTATTAAATTGTATCTAACTCTGGACTAACTATATTTAACTATACTCAGTGCTTCTTAAGGCTTCATAAAGTAATTTTTTCAAATTAAAAAAAATCTGATCTTTGCTCAGATCTTCACAGCTAACTCTCTCACCTTCTTTGGTCTTGGCTTAAATGTTACCTTCTAAGCTTGAATCCTAGCCAACATCCTACTCCTGTTTGCAACATTCAGTCTCCCTTAGTTTACTCTACTTTTTCTTTTTTCCTTGGTATTTATAATCTTCTAACATACTTTATAATGTACTCATTATTTTGTATATCATTCATTCTTTGTTTTCTTCTACTAAAATGTAAGCTTCTTGAGGTCATCTTTTTTGTTTGCTACTGAACCCAAAATATCTAGGACAGTGGCTATCATAAAGTAGATACTAGATAGATAGATAGATAGATAGATAGATAGATAGATAGATAGATATCATCCATACACACATACATACCTCTGTGTTTTTTTAAATAAATTTATTTTTATTGGTGTTCAATTTACCAACATACAGAATAACACCCAGTGCTCATCCGGTCAAGTGCCCCCCTCAGTGCCCGTCACCCAGTCACCCCCACCCCCCGCCCTCCCCCCCCTTCCACCACCCCTAGTTCGTTTCCCAGAGTTAGGAGTCTTTATGTTCTGTCTCACTTTCTGATATTTCCCACACATTTCTTCTCCCTTCCCTTATATTCCCTTTCACTATTATTTATATTCCCCAAATGAATGAGAACATACACTGTTTGTCCTTCTCCGATTGACTTACTTCACTCAGCATAATACCCTCCAGTTCCATCCACGTTGAAGCAAATGGTGGGTATTTGTCGTTTCTAATGGCTGAGTAATATTCCATTGTATACATAAACCACATCTTCTTTATCCATTCATTTTTCGATGGACACCGAGGCTCCTTCCACAGTTTGGCTATTGTGGACATTGCTCCTATAAACATCGGGGTGCAGGTGTCCCAGCGTTTCATTGCATCTGAATCTTTGGGGTAAATCCCCAACAGTGCAATTGCTGGGTCGTAGGGCAGGTCTATTTTTAACTCTTTGAGGAACCTCCACACAGTTTTCCAGAATAGTTGCACCAGTTCACATTCCCACCAACAGTGTAAGAGGGTTCCCTTTTCTCCGCATCCTCTCCAACATTTGTGGTTTCCTGCCTTGTTAATTTTCCCCATTCTCACTGGTGTGAGGTGGTATCTCATTGTGGTTTTGATTTGTATTTCCCTGATGGCAAGTGATGCAGAGCATTTTCTCATGTGCGTGTCTGGCCATGTCTATGTCTTCCATGAAGATTTCTCTTCATGTCTTTTGCCCATTTCATGATTGGATTGTTTGTTTCTTTGGTGTTGAGTTTAATAAGTTCTTTATAGATCTTGGAAACTAGCCCTTTATCCAATACGTCATTTGCAATATCTTCTCCCATTCTGTAGGTTGTCTTTTAGTTTTGTTGACTGTATCCTTTGCTGTGCAAAAGCTTCTTATCTTGATGAAGTCCCAATAGTTCATTTTTGCTTTTGTTTCTTTTGCCTTCGTGGATGTATCTTGCAAGAAGTTACTGTGGCCAAGATCAAAAAGGGTGTTGCCTGTGTTCTCCTCTAGGATTTTGATGGAATCTTGTCTCACATTTAGATCTTTCATCCATTTTGAGTTTATCTTTGTGTATGGTGAAAGAGAGTGGTCTAGTTTCATTCTTCTGCATGTGGATGTCCAATTTTCCCAGCACCATTTATTGAAGAGACTGTCTTTCTTCCAATGGATAGTCTTTCCTCCTTTGTCGAATATTAGTTGACCATAAAGTTCAGGGTCCACTTCTGGGTTCTCTATTCTGTTCCATTGATCTATGTGTCTGTTTTTGTGCCAATACCACACTGTCTTGATGACCACAGCTTTATAGTACAACCTGAAATCTGGCATTGTGATGCCCCCAGATATGGTTTTCTTTTTTAAAATTCCCCTGGCTATTCGGGGTCTTTTCTGATTCCACACAAATCTTAAAATAATTTGTTCTAACTCTCTGAAGAAAGTCCATGGTATTTTGATAGGGATTGCATTAAACGTATAAATTGCCCTGGGTAACATTGACATTTTCACAATATTAATTCTGCCAATCCATGAGCGTGGAATATTTTTCCACCTCTTTGTGTCTTCCTCAATTTCTTTCAGAAGTGTTCTATAGTTTTTAGGGTATAGATCCTTTACCTCTTTGGTTAGGTTTATTCCTAGGTATCTTATGCTTTTGGGTGCAATTGTAAATGGGATTGACTCCTGAATTTCTCTTTCTTCGGTCTCATTGTTAGTGTATAGAAATGCCACTGATTTCTGGGCATTGATTTTGTATCCTGCCACACTACCAAATTGCTGTATGAGTTCTAGCAATCTTGGGGTGGAGGCTTTTGGGTTTTCTATGTAAAGTATCATGTCATTGGCGACGAGGGAGAGTTTGACTTCTTCTTTGCCAATTTGAATGCCTTTGATGTCTTTTTGTTGTCTGATTGCTGAGGCTAGGACTTCCAGTACTATGTTGAATAGCAGTGGTGAGAGTGGACATCCCTGTCTTGTTCCTGATCTTAGGGGAAAGGCTCCCAGGGCTTCCCCATTGAGAATGATATTTGCTGTGGGCTTTTCGTAGATACCTCTGTGTTTTAGAAAGATCACTCAGGAAGCAATGTAAAGGATAATTTGGAGGGAAGAGATAGAAAACTCTTAAGATCTTTGCAATAATCCTTGTTAGAAATGATAAGAGCCTGAGCAAAGGGGGATGAGTAGGTATTTGTTGGTAAAACCAACAGAAATGGATGGTAGTCTATTTTGGGGTGGGGCAGGGGAATAGAGAGAGACAATGGTTTTTGATGACTTTTAGATAATTTTCCCTCTAACTTTCATTGTTTTTGGTTGAGACGGATTAAGACAGATTAAGAGAAAGATCAAGAGAAAAAATAATCAAGTTTAATTATATATATAAATTATATATATATATATATATATATATATATATATACACCTCATATACACATGGGAAATACCCAGGAAAACTCGTAAAACTCCCCCAATGGTCCAACTCACCATATTATACCACCTTTAGCTAAAGACAAAAGAAAGATGTTACAGGGTGAGGAGGCCAGTTATGTATGGGAGGTTATCGGGGAAAGTACAGTAAAAGAAGGAAGGTTGTTAGGCAAATTTAAGTGGACTTCTGCATTGATAAGAGTTTCTTGTGATTTAGAGTCATTCTTCTTTTCCTGGTACAAAGAGGCACATACCTTACAAATGGAGATTTCCCTTATACAGGCATACCTTGTTTTATTGCACTTCCCTTTATCACAGTTCACATTTACTGAAGTTTTTGTTTTCTGTTTTTATTTTTACAAATTGAGAGTTTGTGACAACCCTGTGTCAAGCAAGTCTATAGATTTTTCTAAGATTTTTCCAACTATGCTTGTTCACTTTATGTCTGTTTCATATTTTAGTAATCTTGCAAAACTTCAAATTTTCTCTCTTTTTAAAAAAGATTTTATTTATTTATTCATGAGAGACACACAGAAATAGGCAGAGACATAGGTAGAGGGAGAAGCAGACTCCCCGAAGGGAACCTGATGCAGGACTGGATCCCAGGACCCCACCACCACAATCCGAGCTGAAGGCAGATGCTCAGCCACTGAACCACCCGGGCATCCCTCAAATTTTCTCATTAATGTATTTTTTATAGTGATCTGTGATCAGTGACCTTTGATATTCCTGTTATGATTGTTTGGGGGCATTACAAACTGTACCCATATAAGATGGCAAACTTAATTGATAAATTTGTGTATGTTCTGACCTCCACTGACCAGCCATTCCCCTTCATCTGTCCCTCTCCTCAGGCCACTGTATTCCCTGAGACACAACAATATTGAAATTAGGCCAATCAATAATCCTACAATGGCCTCTTTGTATTTAAGTGAAAGGTAGAGCCATACATGGTCTCACTTTAAATCAAAAGCTAGAAATGATAAAGCTCAATGAGAAAGACATGTTAAAAGGCAAGATAGGACAGATACTAGGCCTCTTGAGCCAGTTAGTCAAGTTGTGAATGCAAAGGAAAAGTTAAAAGGAGGAAATTAAAAGTGATACTCTAGCGAACACATGAATAATAAGAAAGCAAAACAACATATTGCTAATATGGAGAAAGTGTCAGTAGTCTGGATAGAAGATGAAACCAGTCACATCATTCCTTAGGCCAAAGTTTAATCCAGAGAAAGACCCTAACACTCTTCAGTTCTAGGAAGTTTGAGAGAGGTCAACAGTGAAGAAGAAAAGTTTGAAGGTAGCGGAGATTGGTTCATGAGGTTAAAGAAAGAAAGAAATCATCTTTAAAACATAAAAGTGCAAGGTAAAGCAGCAAGTGCTGACATAGAAGCAGCCCAAGCTATCCAGAAGATCTAAGATCATTAAAGAAAATAGATATGCTAAACAATAGATTTTCTATGTAGACAAAACAGCTTTCTATTGGAACAAGATGCATCTAAGACTTTCATAGGTAGAGAGGAGAAATCAATGCCTACCTTCAAAGCTTCATAGGACAAGCTGAATCTGTTGGTAAATGCTAATGCAGCTGGTGATTTTAAGTTGAAGCCAGGGCTCATTTACCATTCTGAACGTCCTAGTACCCTTGAGAATTATGCTAAATCTACTCTGCCTGTGCTCTGTCAGTGGAACAACAAAGTCTGGATGACAGCACATCTATTGACAACATGTTTAACCGAATATTTTAAGCCCACTGTTGAGAGCGTAATCCCCATCACCTATTTAACCTATCATCCCAGCAACCTCCCCTCTGGTAACATCAGTTTGTTCTCTGTCATTAAGTGTATTTCTTGGTATGTCTTCCTCTCTTCTTTTTTTCCCTGAGGAAAGAAAGTAGTTTTTTGAGATGGAATCTACTGCTAGTGAATATGCCATAAAGATTGTTGAAATGACAACAGAGGATTTAGAATATTTCATAAACTTAGTTGATTAAGCAGTGGCAGAGTTTGAGATTGATTCCAATTTTGCAAGAAGTTGTACTGTGGGTAAAATGCTATCAAACAGCACTGCATGCCACAGAGAAATTGTTCATGAAAAGAAGAGTTAATTGATGAGGCTAACTTCATTGTTATTTTGAGAAACGTTAAACCCACCCCAACTTTCAGTACCCTCCCCATCAGTCAACAGCCATCCACATCAAGGCAAGACCTTCCACCAACAAAAAGAATATGGCTTGCTGAAAGCTCAGATGATGGTTAGCAGTTTTTAGCAATAAAGTATTTTTAAATTAAGGTATATACCTTATTTTTTTAGACATAATTCTATTACATACTTAAAAGATTACAGTGTAGTGTAAATGACTTTTATATGCACTGGGAAGCCAGAAAATTCCTCTGATTCACTTTATTTCGATATTGCAGTATCTCCAAGTTTTGGAGATTGACCTGTAAATGCAAATTTCCCTTACCAAAGAGTAAATTATACCCTGTATTTAGAGATTCTCTTATGACTGCTTTTTCTAAAATATAATTATCTCAAAATAATCTTTAGGTCAAAGAAGCATATTTTGGGATGACATATTCTGCTATCCTTCAGTTGTTGCCTCTTTCTGTGTTTTTTTTTTTTTTCTACCAACAATAGTGAGCTAATAGCAGGACTTCGACAAATACAGATGGTGGTCCCTGACTTAGTTTGTCCTTTGATTTTTCAACTTTGTGATAGTGCAAAAGTAATACATATTCAGCCAAAACTGTACTTTGAATTTTGATCTTTTCCCAGGGTAGTGATATGAGGTACAATGCTCATGATGCCAAATGGCAGCAAGCCATTTGATCAAATGTAGCTCCCAATCAACCATGTGATCATGACGGTAAGTAAGCAAAATACAATCTTTTTGTACACATGCAATCATTCTGTTTTTTACTTTCAATACAGCATTCCAATAAATTACATGAGGTATTAAACACTTTATTACAAAATAGGCTTTGTGTTAGATGACTTTGCTCAACTGTAGGCTAATGTTAATGTTCTGCGCTTATTTAAGGTAGATGAGGCTAAGTAAGCTATGATGTTTAGTAGGTTAGATGTGTTAAACGTATTTCAACCTATGACATTTCCAACTTAATGGTGCACTTATCGATTTATAACCCCATCACAGGTCAAGGATGATCTATAGTTGTGATTGACTGATAGGCTGAAGCATATTTTAAAAATTAAAAAAAAAGAGGGCAGGGGCAGCCCCGGTGGCTCAGCGGTTTGGCACCGCCTTCAGCCCAGGGCATGATCCTGGAGACCCAGGATCAAATCCCACATCGGCCTCCCTGCATGGGGCCTGCTTCTCCCTCTGCCTGTGTCTCTGCCTCTCTCTCTCTCTCTCTCTCTCTCTCTCTCTCTCTGTGTCTCTCATGAATAAATAAATAAAATATTTAAAAAATAAAATTAAAAAGTTAAAAAAGAGGGCAGCCCCTGTGGCCCAGTGGTTTAGCATTGCCTTCTGCCTGGGGTGTGATCCTGGAGACCTGGGATCGAGTCCCATGTCGGGCTCCTTGCATGGAGCCTGCTTCTCCCTCTGCCTGTGTCTTTGCCTCTCTCTATCTGTGTGTGTGTGTGTGTGTCTGTCTGTCTGTCATGAATGAATAAATAAAATCTTAAAAAAAAAAAGTTTAAAAAAGCTTAATTACCTCATCCCCCGGTATTTGCTTAATTATAGCTGTGACACACTACTAGATTATCCCCAAATATATTTTCTGCTTCTTTCAGAGTAATAGAATTTTAGCTGGATACATGGTCACTTAGCTAGAAACTATTTTTTCTAGGTATCCTTGAGGTTGGATGAGGCCATGTCATTGAGGTTAGGCCAGATGATGAAAGTGAAAGTGTTGTGTGCCATTTCCAGAACTTGGCCTTAAAACAATAAGCCAATGCTCCCAATTGATCTGGCACCTTTCCCTGAGGTGAAACAGGGCTCTTTCATGGCCTACTTTTGACCATGAAAACTAAACAAAATGCCCCACAGGATGGTGGAAAAGTAAAATGAAGGTATGTGGGTCCTTAAATGATGTGGTGGAGCAAAACTGCTCTGTCAGAATAGACTTTCCTGACTTTTATTTGGGAGAGATAAATATCTACCTTCTTTTAACCTCTGTCTTTGGGAGCTTTTTGTTGTAAAAGCTTAGCCTTCATCTGACTAATACAGTAGGTAAAAACAATTGATATCTTTGTTCCTTAGTACCCTAGTCATTTAAAGGAAAGATGAATACATTGAATTGAGAAGTTCTTGAAAAAGCAATAAAATAATACCCCCTAGTTCTGTTCTTTGTGTTGGTGAATACTTTTTCTATGGATGTGATAAAAAAATTACATAATCATAAAATGGAAGCAGAGTTAGAATCAGCCATATGGGCACTCAAGGTAGGTTAGTACTTGGGTGAATACTTTGGTATTCATGTCAGATTAGCAACCTGGCACCTCAACAAATTGATATTCTTAATTTTTTCCATTGCCTCCAGCTGTTTTCTTCTAGTTTCCATTCATTCCTTTTTAAAATCTTCCTAGATATCCTGTTTTAAATAGCCCATGCCAAATGATTTTACCATCTGCACTATTTGGGGGTACTAATCCTCCACAGTTTTTGTGTCCATTCTCATTCAAGGTAGATTATTCCTGTGTATGCTTTGTGAACTCACCTTCAGTGGGAGTAGTTTTTCCTATAAAGTCTGTGTGCCCTGGAGAGTGTTTTCCATTTGCTATTGTCACATGCAGTCTGGGTACAGTTTTTATGTTCATTTCTAGCACCTCTCAGTATAAATATGAACTCCCAAACTGGACATGACATAGACCTGTGTTTTTTATTTTTCACCCAAATGCTCTGGGAAGAGATACCCTCTCTTATGTTGTAACTTCCCTCAGCTGATGAACAGATATGTTTAGTTCCCTTCACTATGGATGTTTAACTTTGTGGGTACCAGCTTGATTTAGGGGTTTCATTTCTGGCTTCCTGTCTTATATGAGCCCAAGGCCATATCTCCAAACACCCATCACTACTAAAACCCTAGCACTTAGCAGAATAAGGTTTCCAGTTAGTCCAGTCCCCTCTCTGATCAACTGTTACTACCTTAATTTTACATTTCCTTTTTATTCCTGATATCTGGGATATCCTTTCTTTTAATCTCAGTTATGTTAAAAACATTGTTGGTTATATTATGTCAGTCGTTTTTAGTCAATAATACAGAAGGTTCTGCATTAGCTTAGTTGGCTGTGTTGAAATGAGATGCCTTTAAGTATTTTTTAGTATTTATTTAGAAGAAAGATTGAAATATTTTAAAGAATTTATTTATTTATTCATGTGAGACAGAGAGAGAGAGAGAGGCAGAGACACAGGCAGAGGGAGAAGCAGACTCCATGCAGGGAGCCGATCATGGGACTCGATCCCAGGTCTTCGGGATCAGGCCCTGGGCTGAAGGTGGCGCTAAACTGCTGAGCCACCAGGGTTGCCCAGATGGAAATATTTTTTGTCATGTTGTTCACTGGTTTATTCCTAGCACCTCAAACAGAACACATATAGTAATCACTCAATATGTATGTATTGAATGGATGGTTAAATGTTGGGTAGCAGGGCTCACTGTCTCCTGGGCAATCCAGATCTAAATTGAAATATGCAAACCTAACCCTTTATATAAAACAGGCACCTTATAGTTTTCTGGACCTCACCTCCTTAGAACACAATTGAGGGCTCATCAGCAATGACTTTCTCATATGCCTTGTGAATCTCCTTCACTTACCCCAAGCAGCTTATTAAGGCATTCCCTTCCACCACATTCAGTATACTCCCTGACAGGAGGCCTAATAAACACAGTTTTCTCTTGGGTTATATTTCCAGTAGAATTTGAGCTCCCAGTCCTATAATAGTGCCTGGTAAAGACTAGAGTCCTGAGCTTTTACCTGGCTGGCCCATGGCTTACCGATCTAAGAATGGAAGAGGCCATAACCTTTCCATACTTTAGTCCATACAGAGTTCCAGGAAAAGAAGATTAATTTGTAGTCAGCTTTCTATATGATTGTGAGAGCTCAAAGAACTTCCCACCAGGTTATTAGGGGCTTTCTGGAAACTCTAAAATGACAAAGGGATAAGACCGGTCTTTAAGACTTCCCACAAGCAGCACCGGTTGCACAGTGGTTTAGCGCTGCCTGCAGCCGGGGGTGTGATCCTGGAGCCCCGGGCCGAAGCCCGCCTCGGGCTCCCTGCGTGGAGCCTGCTTCTCTTTCTGCCTGTGTCTCTGCCTCTCTCTCTCTCTCTCTCTGTCTCTATGAATAAAAAAATTAAAAAATAATCTTTAAAAACTGAAAGTATGAAGGGGAGATGGGTGGGGTGTTGGGGTGACTGGGTGATGGGCACTGAGGGGGACACTTGGCGGGGTGAGCACTGGGTGTTATGCTATATGTTGGCAAATTTAAGTCCAGTAAAAAATAATTAAAAAAAAGAAAAGACTTCCCACAACTTGAGAGTTGCAGCCATCCATCTTCAGTGTGTTCAAGATGTCAGAGTTCTCTCACTCTCACCTATATGTGTGTCTTTCACCTTTTATGATCCAAAGTACTAGGTAATATATTTAAGACAACAAGAATAACATATTTTATTGTGTTGTGCATGTTATAAAGCTTTTTGTACCATAAACAGTGAGGCAGTCTTAGATTTATATTGGCTTTGCCACTTAGGAGCGTCATGGTTTAGATAAGTCACTTGACCTTTGGAATCTCAGTTTTTTTCATCACAAAGTGAGGATAATAACTAAAAAAATTAAACGTGTTTTATTCATTTGATGATAAAAAAAAAACAAAAACAAAGTGAGGATAACAATACTCACTTTATGAGGATAGTTACGAAGATTAATTAACAATGGTTATAAACAGCACACTACCTTGCACAAAATAGACATTCAATAAATTTTAGGTACTTTTATTTTATTGTATTCAAACCAGGGAAAGAAGAACAAATATTGCATAGAATTCTTTTTAAACCTGTGAATCTCACTTCTCAAGAACCATAGACTTGATCCTAAAATTTACCTGTACGTTGAGGGTTTTATAAATAAAATTCTTTTTTTATATAAATAAAATTCTATTTTAAATGTACAGAGGAATTTTTTGAAAGAGTTTCTCTCCCCAAAAAGTCATCGTGAGTTTAGCATCCTATTCAACCTAATAAAGGTTACAGGAGCTGAACTCTAATGGCATGCAGATGCACTATTGTTCTGTAGAAATAGTTTGGCTCCAGATGAGGTTAAAGAGAAGGGCGTGAATGCTGAAAGGTATGGGAATGCTGATCCACTGACTTTGCTTGTGAGGAGGGAGAATAAGAAATTAGGGGTTTATGGGGAGAAATGCAGGTTAAGAGAAAGGAGCTCAGGATCAACAGAGAGCCTACTGGAAATATAAACATACAAGGAGAAAACAAAGAGAAAGAAAAAAGACAGGAAACACCCAGGATCATAGCTGTCATCATGAAAGCTCTCATTTGTTAAGCACCTGTTATGTGACAAGCCCAGGGCTGGATGCTTTATGAACATTTAACTTATCCCACACTGTTCAATGAATTGGATATCATTACTCCCATTACCGATGGGAAAACTGAAGCCCTAGAATATTGCAGCCAGTTGGCTACTAACTGGTGGAGTTAGGATTGAGATTCAGACTCCAACATTCATGTTCTTTCCATTGAACGTAGACTCCAGTGAGAAGAGATTGAGTGCCCAGGACCATGAAAAAAGTCTTGCCAGAAGGCCCCAGAAATGCTGGTTAATTGTTTTTACACAAAGCTGATGATAGAAGACCTAAGGTTGTGGAGAACTAACAATAGGTGCCCTTTCTGACACAGGGTGCAAAGATTGGTGGCCAATTTGTGTCAAACTCTTGGATGTGCTCTCAAAAGTGGAGCTTGGCAGAGAGAGAAGTCTGGGAAAGGTTTACTCGTTGAAAGAGAAATAAAACCCTTCTCTTTGATTCCCCCAAATGTTGACAGAAGAAAATTACCCAAAGTGCAGAGTAGCAAGAACCCACCTGGGAGTTACAGGTTCTCCATTTCATTACAGGGATTTTTTTTATGAAGGAATCCTGCAGAGAACTATTGAAGAAAATGTAAATAATACATATTCTCTCTCCAGTTCATCTTTTCTGTAAATCTGGCTTTTCATATCTTAGGTTTTTTGACAGTAAACTGAAACCTTAAGGAATAGATCTCAAAATATTTACTAAATGGCCGATTTATTTTGAACAATATTCAACACCATGCCACTACAATGTTGGAAAGATATTTGGACAACCCCTCAATGTTCATCATAATGATATGACTTGTAACTAAATATAAAGTGTTAATCAAAAGATAATTTTTTGGTACATCACTTTTATTTTCAAAATTTGAAGTAAATTGCCATCCTGAATTTGACAGTTTTTATTCTAGCAAGCCTGGAAACAATGTGATATATATTTAATCACAAAGAATGCCACCCAGTGGTAACAGTGGTACTGGGGTTATGATTATGTTTTAATTTGTTTTGTGCTGAAAGGCATGACCATTTACAGAGCTGTCCTATAAAACATGTCATGAACTAGTTGCCTCACATTATCAGCATCCTCCTGGAGGAATAGGCAGTGTATTTTTTTCCAGTTCATGCTGTGCAATCTCTTCCTCATGTATGTGAACTTTGCAGGATGTCAAGTACCCCATTAAAAATGAATGGAGTATTTGAGGGGCTCCTGCAAACCCTCTAATGATCTTCCCTTTTGAACAGACAGCATTTGATTGTGTAAATTACAAAAACAACACAGAGCCTGGCATAAAGAACAGAAAACTGGCATTAAACCAAGAAAGAATCTGGACCTCAGTTTTAGACCACAGGAGCCATCCAAGTATTGCAACAGAATCATTTTTTGAGTTACATAGGAACCCTGACATACCAGGATCCATTATAATGTGGAGTTTGGTGCTAAGTCTTGTCAGGTGGAACCCTAGTGAAGAATCACTGTACTCTCTGCTCAGCCTATCCTTTGTTTCCTAAACAGCATTAAGATCCCCGTTGATCAGCCACAGTGTGGGAAAAACCTTCCTTCAGCATCTCCTATTATCCCCAAAGTTATTTGATATCTCTACTACTTGCTGTTATTCCTATTTTTTTCACCAGAACTTTCACAGTACTCTGAAAACTAAAGACTCAGCATTAGAGGGTTTATTAGAGAGCTTAAACTCTTTGTTTTCAATTTTATTAAGGTATAATTGACAAACCAAATTATAAGATATTTAAAGTATACATCATGGTGATTTAATATATGTATACATTATGAAAGGAGCCCCCCATCTAGTTAATTAACACATTCATCATTTTATTTATTTATTTGATCATTTAAACAAGTGATCAGTTATACAATACAGTATATTATCAACTATAGTCACTATGTTTTCTATTAGATCCTCACACCTTATTCATCTTAGTAGCTTGAGATCAAGAGTCACATGCTCTACGGATTGAGCCAGCTAGGTGTCCCTATCTCTTGTCTTTTTGATGATAACAATTCTAACAGGTGTGAGTGCTATCTTATTGTAGTTTCGATTTGCATTTCCCTGGTAATTAGTGATGTTGAGTATCTTTTCATGTACCTGTTGGTGGTTTGTATGTCTTCTTAGGAAAAATATCTATTCAGTTCCTCTGCCATTTTTAATCAGATTGTGTGTTTGCTATTGATTTATATGAGTTCTTTATATATTTTGGACATCAACCCCTTTTCAGATCTCTTATTTGTAAATATTTTCTCCCATTCCATAAGTTGTCTTTTCATTTTGGTGATGGTTTCCTTTGCTATGCAGAAGCTTATTAGTTTGATGTAATCTCACTTATTTATTGCTTTTACTGCCTTCTTTTAGTGTCAAATGAAAAAAAAAAATCATTGCCAAGACCAATGTCAAGGAGTTAAAACTTTTTTCAATACCCTTCTTTCAGTTGCTTATGACAACAGCTACCTCAAACTGTACCTGAGTGAGTCTGTCTTTCTGGCCTTTCCAGCTTTTCTGAAACTATGGAAGGGGCAGGACTGTCTATGATTAGTGTAGAGAAGGCAGAATGATTTATTAAGCATCTTCTGATGCTTTAGACAGAGTCCCTAGGGTGGAGATGCCCTGGGGCTCTTTGATTTCCATTGCTTTCTGACTCTTTGGAAAATGGCCTCTTTCAACATTATGTAGGTTTTGTAATTTCTAATTTAAGGGTATATCTTACATGTTGGGTATATTATTGTTGTTGTTGTTGTTGTTGTTATTTTAGACAGCAAATAAAATGAGAAAACAAAATGGCTTTCATGCTGTAGAATTATGAGTTTATTAAAACTATCAACTGACACTTAGCCTTGAATTATTTATATTTTTTCATAAACTGTTGACAGTGATAATGGGACCAGGACCACAAGCTGGTACAGAAAGGTGATTGACTTGTCTGCTTTTCTTGCCCTTAGGGGAAGTTGCAGACAAAGCATTATCTTTATCATGACTTGTCCTTTTATATGTATTGACTACTTACAGGTATGTTATAGCTGCATGAGGGAAAAAGGGAAGCAGGACACTTCTTTCTTCATGTGTGTCCTGAGGGTGCCTAAATTCTGATAAAGGAATACCTGTTAGAAGAAACAAAATGTGAAGGGTTCATTTCAAGATACTGAGTCATTCCATGGCTTGTTTAAGTGCTAGAAGTGGTCAGATCAAGAGACCAGTCATAAAACTTCACAATATAAGATTCTACTTGATTCCCATTAGACTCAACTTGTATCTTGGCTTCTCATTTATCTCCTATTCCTTATTTAATCACTGGAAACTTCAGTTTATTCTCTAGCTCCTCCCTTGGTTGTCACATTTTAGCTTGAAATCCCAGACACTCCAATCTTCCTCTGACTCACTTTCTTGGACCACTGACTTTCTCCTAAAAGAGATAACACAATTGGCCTCTGATCTTTCTAATTTTCCATACTCCACACAGATTGTCATCCCCAAACATGGGGCAGTGGCCCTTAACCAGAAGGGGGATCTAGTAACAAACACAGTTTTCCAGTTGAAGGTCAGGAATTGCATTGTGGTTGGAACCAACCTACCCTTTTGTCTTCTCCACCCCTGAGATCCAGAACTCTACCAGCTCTGTTTCCAGCTCTCTCACAATTGCAATGAGGAAATAGAGGAGAGAACATCTCAGCTTGGGGTCATAGCCTGAGGGGAGAAATAGAAGTGAGACCAAGAAGGTGTGTTTGGTGAACTGGCTTGACCAGAGCTCATGTTTCAAGTTGAAAAGTTTCAAGTAGGAGGAAGATAAGTAAGGTAATAATATTAAAGAATATTAGTTATTAATATTAAAGAGTTTGGAATCTGATGGTTAAAAATAATTAGATGTTTGTGATATTACTGATTTTTAGGTTTGTCAGTTACTGAGTAAAGTGTATAAAAATCTCCCACTATGTTAGAGTGTTTATTTTCCTTGACATTCTCTCAATCATCCCTTTATTTTGAGACTATGCTATTCATTACATACAACTTCCTTGTAAGTTGATTTTTGTCATTATATGGTGACTCTCTTACCTGTAATAATTAATTTTGCCTTTACATCTGCTTTGTATGACATTAATAGTCATAGAACATCAGTTTTCTTTTGGTTAATGTTTGCCCCAGAGTAAAATACTATCTTTGCTTTTGGAACATCTTGGAGTTTTTCCTTGTGCTTTCCCAACTTGTCCTTTTCACTCTGTTCTTTTCTTTCTTCTTTGTTTTCTCCTACTCCTAAGTGCATCAAACACTCACATCTTAAACCTGTAGGTATGTGAAAGCATGTACATAGATGCACACACTAACTTGTATGTGTTGCTCATTAATCTCTCCCTAGGGAAGCTTTAACTGTTAGTCTGTTTTTGAAGCTACATTTCACATCTTCTCTCCAGTCTAATGTTTCTAACTGCCTCTCAGCCTACCTCCCTCCTCTTCCCTTCAAAAATTAACCCCTTGCTTATATCCTCTACTGCATTCTCTTTTTCTCTTGGGCTTGGAACCTAGGAGTCATCTTCCTTTCTCATTTATTCTCTATATTATGTTGTCATAAATCCCATGGCCTTGGCTGAAATGCCTAACAGAACTCAACAGTAAACTCATAGGGAAAGAGCAAAGCCAGAACTGGGGGAAGGGGTAATTAATAGCAGCTATTTTATAGATTATCTACAATAATTCTTTCTCTTATTCTCAATTTCTACTCCTTTGAAGTCCTGGATTACAATAACTATTCTGGAAAGTTTTCTAGACCAAAATGCCAAAATTCTTAATCAGGATCTCTTTGGTGAAAGTGACATTCAGTGAACATTTCTGGCAACATTTCCCTAGATTGGAAAAGGAAACAAGAATCAGATGAAGATGCTGGAAAGCCATGACTTCACAATGTGGAAAACATGTGCTCATAGCTTATAAAAGGGAGTGAAAGGAAGTGCCTGTCCCAATGAGGGTAACTTCTTCCTAATTAGAATCTTTCTTCCAAAAAAAAAAATCTTTCTTCCAAGTTCTTTCTAAACCCCAGGATGAACTTTAAAGAGGAAAAAAAAAAAGAATCCTTCCTGGATTTTTCATTATATTTTTTCTTTTCTTTTCTATATGAGGAGCATGGATGAAAGAGTTCTGAGATTGAGTTGAGGTTCACATCTACCTGTTGGGTCATGGCAACAGATATTGAGTATCACTATTGGTTGCCATATTAGGAAGTTAATGAGGTTTGTAGTTTTAAATGTTACTGTCTTTTTCTATTGTAATATCCCTGCAGTCCCTTCAGTAGTCTCTCTAGAGTGATGTAAAATGTCCTGACTTTTGTCACTAATTTGTTCTTAGAGAAGTCCCTAATCTTTAAAAATCCTTATCTAGCTTTTTTAACCTGGAGGATTGGCTTTCTTCCTGAGAAAATCCTCCTTCCTTTTACTAAACAGTGGAATAAGAGCCCTTAAATAGAGTGGAGGGAGATGGGTGTGGGGCAGGTTGAATTTGCTATTCTGTCTTTTCAGGAAAATGAGGGAATTAACATCTAGTCTCTGGAATCTAGAGTTTTGGGGTCTATTTAAAAGAAAAAAGCATTCTTTGATTACTGTGACCTATTTAAACATTCTGTGGAAGTTGCAATCATTTGAAGTTTTCGAAGAAAAGCAAGTCTAAATATAATACTAAAGGCAGCTAACTGGATAACAAAGTATATCAGTTGCAGAGATTATTTCTCTGGAACTTGGCAAAATAGGCTAAAACTCTTCCCTGGACATTACTGAATGTACCTGCTGCTATACCTTATTTTGTGTTCCCTCTTCCTGGCAACACTGCGGGCCTTCTTCTATATGGGCTTTCCCAAACTTCATGCCCAGGGACACACACATCCCATTCCTCCCATTTGGAAATTTCTGCTCATTTCTCACCAAGCGCTCTTCCCACTGACCTTCAAAAAAGTTACTCAAGACTACTTCAGAGAAATACCCTGGATGTCACTTCCTCCATTGTGCCCTTAGCTCTTTCTCTTCAATCTATCCCCAGGGCTCTTAGAAACTGTTAGCAGTATATCATATCCAATGTGCTATAATATAGAGACAGCAAAGAATGCAGGGCTAGTGGTAGGAATGGATATTTTCAAGCTCCACCCACATTCTACCATTCATTTTCCTTATGACAAGCATTTGCCAGCGGAGATTGGTAGTACAGGCTACATGGAACAACATGAAGCTTAGCTCAGCTCAATTGAACAGATAGATGCAGCCTGTAGCAAGTAGTGTATTCCTGTTTCTTACATTCCTGTCCTTGATCTTATGCACATTTGAATTTCATCTTTTCTCCCTGGTGGCAGGTATTTCCATAGACTTTGTGCTTGTATATGTTAAAGAATGTTACATAGTTGAAAGATGATAATAAAAGCAGCTAATAGTTCTGAGAACTTAAAGTGTTGTAGGCATTCTTTTAAGCTTTCATTTAATATGTATTAAACTCATTGACTCATTTAATCCTTGCAACAATACTATGAGATAGGCATCACCCCATCTTATGGTTGAGGAAATGAAAGCGCTGAGAGATTGATTAGGCTACTTTCCCAGGGCCACACAACTAGTAAACGCCAAGGCATATGCTCTTAACCTTAAGCCTATGATCAGTCTAGGCTTTGGGGTCCTATAAGACATGCAAAGCTAGTGAACATTGATTAGACTTGAGGGGCAGGTCAGTCTTCTGATTGTCTCATTAAACTGGACTTGAGAGAGTGACTCAGAAAGAAAGTTCATAAAGATTAGGAATTTAGCTATAGCTGAGACCTTAGAGATCATGTCACAAGGAACCTGAGGCCCCAGAACAGTTAAATGAGAGTCCTGTGTGCTTCATCTCATCTGACCTGGATTATCCTGTCAAGGCTGCCAACAGGAATGAACAGGGAGCAGTGCTTAGTTTGTATTGTGTTTTCATAATGTTCCAGGTGCCAAACATAATTCTCATGAAGTGGAAGTTTTGCCCCTCTGAGATTTCATATATTAGAACATGGATGTGGTTTTAATAGTTTTTGTTATTAAAATCATCAGAAGGTAAATGTAAACAATGAAAACCTTTCTCTTTTATATGAAAGAGAAACTTTGATAAAAATTTAGCAACTAGGGACGCCTGGGTGGCTCAGCAGTTGAGCGTTTGCCTTTGGCTCAGAGCGTGATCCCAGAGTCCCAGGATCAAGTCCCACATCAGGCTCCCTGCATGGAGCCTGCTTCTCCCTCTGCCTACGTCTCTGCCTCTCTCTCTCTGCCTCTCATGAATAAATAAATAAAATCTTAAAAAAAAAAAAGATTTAGCAACTAGCTTTTATTTAGAACTGCCCTGTCATCTAATGTAAAGCTTGTTCACAATCTAAATCTGAAACTTTCAGAATTATTTTATTAAGATCTGAAAAAGTAATTTGACATACTGATCTATAAAAGTGTGAATTACCCTGGAGATTAGGAGGTGAGTTTCTGTAGTAATTAGGTGTGCCAGAAATAATCTCCTCTCTACCTCCCCCTCTTTTTCCCTCCTTTTCTACATTTACTTATATTGGTCTTGGTCTCTCATGTTATTCTTCCGGGATTGTTTAATATAATGAATTTCTCTTCTTCTACACTAGAAAGTACCACTGTTTCCATTATCTCATGGAGCTATAAGTGTGTGCATTTTGTCGATATTGTGGTGTTTCAAAGAAATGTCAAATCTCAGATCAGGAATACCCAGGAAAAGGGAGCTTTAATGGACTGAGTTTTTCTCTTGAAATGAAGATTAATCAGAGCCCTTTTCTTCACAGCTTTTCAACTTTTTGGTTGTAAATTTCTTCCTAATCCACGAGTGCACTCTCCAGACTTTGATGAAATGAGAGGCTATCTGGTAAAAAATACAAATTGGCAATTAAAAGCCTTCTGTTCAAGTCTACATGTTTTCACTTGCCAGCTCTTTGGTCCTGGGGAGTTATGGATCTTCACTAGACCATCTATAAAATGGAGAGAGTAACACTTGCTTTACCCAATTTATCAGGGCTGTAGAGTGTATTGAATTGATAAAGAGAGCGGAAGTGCTTTGAACAAGTCTTAGGTTTTATTCTGATGAAGATGACAACTACCAAGTTTCGAGTGCGTAGGGGCCACATTCTTCATATATATTATTGCTATTTCTGCAACAAGCCTAAAATGTAGCCCTTTTTTATAGATGAGAAAAGTGAGGCTTGGGCTATAAGTAAATTGCCCAAGATTACATAAATAACAATGAACCAATTTCCTTTATAGCAAATTGCTTTTTTGATTAACCAAAGGCCTTTATTCTGAGTACCAGTTCTTATAGATGAAGTATAGAAGATTGGTCAGAAGTATCCTAACCTTAGGATGCATTGTTTTGTCTAGGGCACTTTTAGTTATAAGGAACCTTAGGGTTCAGAGAGATTTCAGAAAAATCTAAGGACAGAAATTGAATTACAGTTGGGCCTAAAGGAGAGTTGTCATGAACTGTAAGCTATTCTTGCTTACTCCATCCTCCTCCTCTCTCTGGTCACATGAGCAAAACATTAATTTAGCATGTTGCTTCTACCCTCTTTTCTCTATTGCTTGGCTTCCTTACACTGCAGGTTGCATGTGGCCCATAACAGGAACTCAGACCTTGCTATATCATGGCACCAGCTGAAGGGTCTATTTGGTTTTTGCCCTTACTGCTAACTGAAAACTTCCCTAGAGTCTCCAGGTTCAGATTCCTGAGAGAGGAATCTGATTGGCTCAACTCATTTCTTCTATTCAGATCCCAGGTCATTGCTGATAAGCTCATGGATTGGACATCTTTGCATCAAATGTCTTCCACTTGTTATGCCCATTTAGCAGAAGCTATAGGAAAATCAGAAAATGCGAACAATATTATAGCTATGTCTACTACATCTATTATGGAGGTATTTTTGCTTTGTCTTGGGAAATCCTAATATTTTCCCCACATTTATTGAGATATAATTGGCATATAATCCTAATATTTTATTGTTACCTTTTAGCCCTTCTTCCTTTTTTCCCCGAAATACCCCTGCTTCCCACATAATTCTCAATAACTGGGTCCCAGGTGACTCAAATTTTATGGTATAGGCTCTAGGAAATACTGCAGCTTGTTTTTAGCTTCTGCTCTGCTGTTAGATTTTGGTAGGAAGATACTCTCTTTCTTTTTCTCTGAATATCTATTTTATCCACAAAGTTGTTTCTCTCATTATGGTTAGTAGTAAACATATAGCATCCAGCTCAGCATAAACTGCAGTGGAATGGGGAGGTTTTGTATCAACTCTGAGCCAGAAATGGAGCTGGAACCTGATTAATATCTATGTTTTTATTGTAAAATGGAATACATCTAAAACTCGATCACATTGTAATACATAGCTGCAACTTCCATACTGTTCATGGTTTAACTTTTAAGATTTATATGCCTTTTGAATGGAAAATATTCACCACTACTGAAAGTTTAGTTTTCTATATTTGGTATGGTCTCCTTTCTGCTTTCAAATGTTATTTTTCTTAACTTTATCTATAACTTTATTAGTATAATACCAGATTCTATAGGTGTAAACTTGGTTGTATTGTAAAGTATGGGCTCTTGTGTTTTTAGGCCTTAATTTTACAACTCTTGCCTTAAAGTACTGAAATTGGGCTAAAGAATTCATTCCTCTATGAGTAGGCATCCTCTATGAGTAGGCATTAGGCTATTGTTATAAGCCCTCTTCCTATGCTATATGCTTCATACTCTCTCAGGCAAATATCTCTCCAGTAGTCCATTAGAATATCTCCATCCAGTTTAAATCCTGGCTCTGTCCCTTGCTAACTGTGTGATCTCGTAATGCTTTCATTTCCCTCATTTCTAAAATAACCATATGGTATTTTTTTAAGATTTTATTTATTTATTCATGAGAAACAGAGAGAGAGACACAGGCAGAGGGAGAAGCAAGCCCCATGCAGGGAGCCCTACATGGGACTCAATCCTGGGTCTCCAGGATCAGACCCTGGGCTGAAGGCAGCGCTTAAACCACTGAGCCACCTGGGCTGCCCACCATTTGGTATTATTATGAGGACTTAATAAATTAATATATATAAAGTGCCTAAAACAGTGCCTGAGATATTGTATACACTATATAAGCATATACTATTTTTGGTATTCAACTTTGTATTCCCACACCTAGCACAGTACCTACCACTTCACATACCAGCTTGATACCTACCACATGCTTTAACTATGAAATGAATACTGATACCTAGTTACTCAGTCCTAATCATCACCCAAAATTTGTAACACCTCACCAGCCCCAGCCCTTAAGCCATCACCATTCTTATTTAATATCTGCTGTGTATTAGGTATTGGTGCCTTAGGGATACCATCATGACCAGACATGATGTTTACTACCAAGAGAATTATATAGCAATAGGAAAATAAGATACAGTGAAAAATTACTGTGACACTAAACAAAAAGTAGTAAAACTTACAATGAATTTTAGGATGTCACGGATAGTGAAGAACAAAGGTGTGGTGCTCTTATTTTTGTCTGCAGGGTACTAAAGAACAGTAGGAATGGTCTTATGTTCTTCATCATATTGACAAATGTTATAAAAAATCAAGGTAAATGGGTATATTTTTAGAAACATGAAAAATAATTATAGCAATATATTTGACATTTAAAAAATATTGCTAGGCTAATGGAAGTGAGAGAGTGACTTAAGCTACTGCTTCTGACCAAAAATGCCATGTAATTGCTCATAATACAGCCACTGGCTAAATTTTTTGAATGGCTTCCTTGAGTCTCTAGTTTTCACTTCCACCACTATATTTATTTATTTCTAATACCATAATCCATGTTGATTTTTGACTCTTGGACCTGATAGCACTTGGTCCTTAAATTAGGACCATAAAAACATATTAATATTAAAATAATCATTTTTTTGTAAATAGAAAAATTGCAAATATTAAACCAGCATCTTTTACTTTTTTATACAGATCGTGTTTCCATACAATTGTCCATTTCCTAGTCTGTGCCATGAGAATTCATGTGGTGGGAAGAAGAAAATGGGAATTACCTGGAACAGAGAAAATGGATTGAGTCAAATCAGAGTGGACTCTCTTGACCTCTTTAGGCAGGTAGTTGCCTTGAAAGGCAGGCTTTGTGCAAAGAGAAATTTCATTGCTTTCCTTTTTTTTCCCCCCCAGATCTATTTTTTAAAAAAAAACTTTTATTTAGAAATAACTTCAAACTTACATAAGAGTTGCAAAAATAGGACAGAGTTCTTAAATACCCTTCACTCAGTTTCCCCTGATGTTAACATCTTTCATAACCATAGTAAAGGTATGGAAGCCAGGAAATTAACATTGATCTAATACTGTCATCTTACCTACAGATCTTTTCCAAGCTTTACCAGATTTCTTACTAATTTCTTTTTTTCTGGTCCAGGATCCAATCCAGAATCCTACATTACATTTAGTTGTCATTACTCGTTAGTCTTTTCTGATCTGTGACATATTTTCAATCCTTTTGTGTTTGTGTGTATCTTTTGAAGAGAACTGACTAGTTATTTATAGGATGTAATTTGGCATGGTCTTTTGTTTTTTAATTTTTACATTGTTATAATGGTCTTTGGACCATGATTTGGAATGGTTTTTTGTTTTTTATTATTACATTGAGGTTGTGCCTTTTTGGCAAGGATACCACTGAAGTTATGTTGTGCTCATCTTAGCACATCATATCAGGGGACACATGATGTCGGTATGACTTATTACCATTGATGTTAGCCTTTATCTCTTGGTTAAGGTGGTATCTGCCAGGTTTCTCAAATATAAAGCCACTGTTTTCCCCTTAGCTGTCAATAAATATCTTCTGGGAGATACTTGAAAACTTTGCAAACATCCTTGTCATATTTTTGCCCACTCACTTTAAGCATTCATTTAGTATTCATTTGCCTGCAATATTTACTATTGTGGTGTTTGTCTAATAGAATTTTTCTATTTCCCATAATTTCCTCTGAATTTATTAATTGAAATCCATTGTAAAAAAGAAGAGCTATCCCTTTCTTTCTCTCTCCTTTATTCAATTTTTTATTTATATTAGTATAGACTCATGGGTCATAATTCAATATCATCATTATTTTTTTGCTCAAATGGAACAACCTTTGGTGATTGGGAACTCCTTCAGGTTGTTTCTCTGCCCTTTCAACATGACCAAATTATTAATATTATTATTATTATTATTATTTTAAAGATTTGTATATTTATTGGAGAGAGAGAGAGAGAGAATGCATGCGTGAGTGGGGGGAGGGACAAAGGGACACTTTATCTGTCTCAAGCAGATTCCATGCTGGGTGCAGAGTCCAACATGGGGCTCAATTTCATAACCCATGAGATGATGACCTGAGGAGAAAGGAAGAATCTGAGGCTTAACCAATGAGCCACCCAGGTGCCCTATCCTGTCCAGATTATTTTTGAGCAATTCTTACTTGGCAGTGTAGCTTGTTTCAGACCATCTTCTATTTTCCTTACCCTACCTCTAAAATAAACTATTTCTCTAGGGTTGATTCTGGCCCTGATTCCTTTTATTGAAGAATGGTATTTTGAATGAAGATCTGGGCACCAAGTATGCTCATTGCTACAAGATGTCATTGTTTCTAGTCCAATCAGCAGAACTAAGAAATATATACATTCATATTTATTTCTGCATATATCCATAGGTATACATATTAAAAACAATGCATTCTTACCTTGCTTAACATCATAAGTTTCATTCTAGCCTTTCTCCTCTCCTTTGTAGCTTTTTTTTGTTTTTCATAGTGAGAAACCTAGCTCTTATCCACAATACATTTATTTAATTTTTTTAACCTAGTATACACATAGTTTCAGAATTATCAATGCATACTAACCTGGAGTATAGAATTCGTGTACAGTTTTCTTTTATTTTTGGTCTTTAGGCTTACAGTATCTAGTCAAAGTACTATTTTCCAAAGATACTGAAATAATTTCTTTCCTTTACCACCCCTTTCCATTTAATTATGTTAGTCGTTTATAACACAGGTTCATTTGTTACTATTTGTATCCCACTCAAGTTTCCCATCACAGTCTGGTTGATTTTTAATTATTAGGGCTTTTTTGGTATGTGAAATAGTAATGTGTGCTAGTCAGGGTTCTCCAGAGAAAGAGAAACCTGGAGATGTGTGTGTGTACATTTATGTGTGTGTGTATATTTATTATATATATGTGTGTATATATACATATATATAATGTATATATATTATATGTATATGTTTATATATACATATATATATTTAGTATTTCACGTAACAAAAAATTAGATATATAATTTAGCTCATGTCTGAAGATCTGAGAACCAGAAACTGTTAGTTTTAATCTCAGTTGGAGGGCTGAGAAGAGATGTCCCAGCTGAGCAGTGAGGTAGGGAGAAGGGGGTAAATTTTTCTTTCCTCTGTCTTTTGTTCTTTTTAGGACCTCAATAGATTGGATGATGCCCACCCACACTGGCGAGGGCAATCTACTTTACTAAGTCCACCAGTTCAAATGTTAATGTCCTCTAGAAACATCCTCACCCAGAAATAATGTTTAATCTAGGATCCCTTGGCCAGTCAAGTTGATATATAAAATTGATGATCTTACCATGATTTTAAGAATCAGAATTATGTAAAAAGGTATCCTCAGAGAAGTAGGACTTCCTCACTCATCCCTGTTCTTATTCCCCCCATTCTTTCCACTCTGTTCCCACCTGCCCCTGCTAGGTAACCAGTTGTATTAGCTTCTGGTTTATTCTTCCTATATTCCTTTTATATTTGTACAAATGAGCAGATACATGTATTTTCTTACATATTTTTTATATGGAGAGTAGCATTATAGATTTTTTTTGTACTTTGCTTTAAAAAAAGTCGTATAGCTCTTCCATATTCTTTTTTCACTGTTGCATAGTGTTCCATTGTATGAATGTAACATTAGTTTATTCAACCATTTTCCTATATATGAGAATTTTGGTTGTTTACAACTTTTTGCAATTACAAACAATGCCACAATGACAAACCTTGGGCCTACCTTTTTTCCTATATGTTTTCAGAGGTGTATCTGCAGAGTAGATTCATAGAAATGAGATTACTGGGTCAAAAAATAAGTGCATATGTGGTTTTATTAGTTACTGCCAGAGTTTCCTCCAGAAGGCTGTACTAATTTGCATTATCACTAGCATTGTATGAATGTGCCTTTTCCCCATAGGCTAACAGATTGCATTCATGCTTTTAATTTTTTTCTAGTCTAAGAGGTACAGTATATCACAGTATTATTATATTATTTCTCTAATTATAAATGAGTCTGAAGATTTTTATACCTATTTTTTTATGAATTGTATTCATGTCTTTTGTCCCTCAGTTTTTTTTTTTTTTTAAGATTTTATTTATTTATTCATGAGAGACACAGAGAGAGAGAGCCAGAGACAGGCAGAGGGAGAAGCTGGCTCCATGCAGGGAGCCTGACATGGAATTGGATCCCGGGTCTCTAGGATCACACCCTGGGCTGAAGGCAGCGCTAAACCGCTGAGCCACCCAGGCTGCCTTGTCCCTCAGTTTTTAAGAATTCGTCATGTGTAGGGCTCTTAGCATCTTGTGGTATTTGTTCCAAATATTTCCTCCCAGTTTATCAGATGCCTTTGCCTTTATTTTTTTATCATGCAACTTAAAATATTTTTTATATAGTTAGATTTGTCAATTTTTTCATTGTTTCTGGATTTTGGGTCATAGTTAGAAAGCCTTGCCCATACCAAGACTGAAAAGGAATTCCCCCATGTTTTCTTCCAGTACTGAAATGGTTTCTTTTTTTTCCCCATTTATATTTCTAATACATTTTGAGTTTTTGTGTGTATGGTGTGAGTTATAGATCTAACTGATCTTTTTCCCAAAGAGTGCCCAATTGTGATTAAGCACCATTTATTATAAAGTCCATTTTTGTACCAGTGATTTGAGACACCATCCTTTTAACATATTAAAATTCCATATGAACTTGTGCCTACTTCTGAGCCTTCTCTTTTAGCTCACTGGTCTATTTGTCTGTTCTTACACTAACGTCACACTGCTTTAATTATAGAGGCTTTATAGTAGGTTTAATGTGATAGAGTTACTCCCTTCTCTCCTCCATTGGTTTCCTTTTTTGGTGTTTTCCTGACTACTGCTTCATGTTAATTTTTTTCATATAAACTTTAATATCAATTTGTCTAACTTAATGAAGATTTTTTTTGGTATTTTCATTGAGATTGCTTTATATATATGAATTAATTTAGGGAGAACCAACATGTTCACTACACTGAGTTGTCCTATCTATGAACAAACATATTTTTCCATTTATGGAAATCTACTCTTGAAATGTTTCTTGTTTATTCTCTATTCTTTCATATGCATCAGAATTAACTTATCAAGTTATATTAAAAACCCAGTTGATTGAAATTGCATTAAATTTATAGATTAATTTGAGGGTAACTGAGATGTTTATTTTTTTAATGTTCCAGTTCATGAATAAATATATATTTCCATTTATTTAGCTTTTCTTTTATACTGTCACTAATTTTTTTAATAATTTCTTTCCATAGTCTTGTACATCTATTGTTTAATTTATTTCTCAGTGCCTACTTGTTTTTCTTTCTGTGCTGCTGTTGTAAATGGAATCTATTTTTAAAATTATATTTTCTAGTTGTTTGTGGCTGATGTATAAGAATTCTATTTATATATACATGTTGATATTTAAATCCATCAGCCTTGATGAACTCCCTTACTTCAGCTACAAATAATTATAGTTGTTTCTTCCTCCCTAATCCTTTACTTATTTTATTTCTTGTCTTATTGTACTGTTTATATCCTCCAGAACAAAATTAACTCAAAGTGATGATAATGGGCATTCTTATTTTATTTGGAATTTAAATAGAAGTATTTCTGAATCATATCATTAAGTATATTTGCTGTATACTTTGAGAAATTTTGCTGTATACTTACAAAATTTTTTGAGTATAGTTGACACATTGTTACATTAGTTTCAAGTGTACAACATAGTGATTCACTCTCTCTGTATGTTATGCTATGCTCACCACAAGTGTAGCTACTATCTGTCACTATACAATGCTAATACAATATCATAGACTGTATTCTCTGTGCTGTGTTTTTTTTAAATCTCTGTGACTTATTTATTCCATAACTGGAATCTTGTGTATCCTACTCCTCTTCACCGATTTTGTCCATTCCCCCATCATTCTTCCCTCTGACAACCATCATTTTGCTTTCTTAATTGTAAGTTTGACTCTGCTCTTTTTGTTTGTTTGTTCATTCATTTGTTTCACTTGTAGATTCCATATTTAAGTGAAATCATATGGTATTTGTCTTTCTCAGTCTGACTTATTTCACTTAGCAGAATACCCTCCAGGTCCATCCATGTTGTCACAAATGGCAATATCTCATTCTTTTTTATGGCTACATAACATTTATAATTGTATAGATACACCACCTCTTCCTTATTCATTCATCTATCAAAAGATACATAGGTTGTTACCATATCTTGGCTATTGTAAATTATGCTGCAATAAACATAGGGATCTATATATCTTTCTGAGTTAGTATTTTCATTTTCTTTGGGAAAATACCCAGCAGTAGACTTACTGGATCTTATGGTATTTCTATTTTTATTTTATTATTATTTTTTAAAGATTTTATTTATTTATTCATGAGAGACACACACACACAGAGAAAGAGAGAGAGAGAGAGGCAGAGACACAGGCAGAGGGAGAAGTAGGCTCCATGCAGGGAGCCCGATGTGGGACTCAATTCTGGGACTCCAGGATTACACCCTGGGCCGAAGGCAGGTGCTAAACCACTGAGCCATCCAGGGATCCCTGGTATTTCTATTTTAATTTTTGAATAACATCCGTACTGTTTTCCACAGTGGCTATACCAATTTACATTCCCACCAACAGCACATATGGGTTCTTTTTCCTCCACATCCAGGCCAACACTTGTTATTTCTTATACTTTCTATTTTAGCTATTCTGACGGGTGTAAGGTGATATCTCATAGTTAGTTTTGATTTGCATTTCCCTGATGATTAGTGATGTTGAGCATCTTTTCATGTTTCCATTGGCCATCTGAATGTCTTCTTTGGAAAACTGTCTATTCAGGTTCTCTGACTATTTTTTAATCAGATTTTTTTGGGTGTTGATTTGTATATGTTCTTTATATATTTTGGATATTAACCCCTTATCAGATATATTATTTGCAAATATTTTCTCCCATTCAGTAGGTTGTCTTTTTATTTTGTTGATGGTTTCCTTCTCTGAGCAGAAGTTTTTTATCTCGATGTCCAGTGGTTTATTTTTGCTTTTGTTTCCTTTGCTTTAGAAGACATATCCAGAAAAATGTTGCACAGCTGATGTCAGAGAAATTACGGCTTCTGTTGTTTTCTAGGCTTCTTTTTTATTATTTCAGTCTCACATTTAAGTTTTTAATCCATTTTGAGTTTATTTTTGTGTATGGTGTTAAAAGTGGTCCAGCTTCATTCTTTTGCATGTAGCTGTCTAGTTTTCCCAACACCATTTATTGAAAAGACTCTTTTCCATTGTATATTCTTGCTTCCTTTGACATAGGTTAATTTGCCATATAAGAGTAGGTTTATTTCTGGGCTGTCTATTCTACTCCATTTATCTATATATATCTATTTTTGTGCTCCTGCCATACTCCTTTGATTACTACAGCTTTGTACTATATCTTGACATCTGATTGCAGAGACTGACCATATAGTACAGTACATCTGTACTATATCTTGACATTATGTTACCTCCAGCTTTGTTCTTCTTTCTTAAGATTACTTTGGCTATTCAGAGTCTTTTGTATAATTTAATATAAAATTTAGTATTATTTGTTTTAGTTCTATGAAATACGCTGTTGGTATTTTGATAGGGATGGCACTGAATATGTAGGTTGCTTTGTAGAAAGTACTTTCTATCGGCTTAAGGAAGTTCACTTTGGTTTTTGTTAGCTATCAGTTTAATCATGAAAAAATGATTGAATTCTATAAAATACTTTTTCTGCATGTACTGAAATGTATGTATATTTTTCTCTTTTAACATAGAATTTTGAGTAGTTTAAAATATTTTAATATGTATTTAAATATAAATACATATGGAATACATGCTGGAATATAATGTATTAAATGCATATGTATTAAATACATAAATACATGCTGGAATATATTGGTTATATTTTATTTAGAATTTTTGGGTCTCTGCTTAGGAGTGTGATTGACTTTTTAGTTTATTTTTTCTTAAAGATTTTATTTATTTGTTCATGAGAGGCACAGAGAGAAAGGCAGAGGGAAAGGAAAAGCCAGCTTCCCCTGAGGAGTCTGATGTGGGACTCGATCCTTGGGACCCCAGGATCACGCCCTGAGCCAAAGGCATACGCTCAACCGCTGAGCCACCCAGGCATCCCAGCTTCTCAGTTTTGTATCTGTTTTGGGGAATCAAAGTATATTTACCTCATGAAATAAATACATTTCTATGTAGATTCCTTTCCTTTTTTTCTATTCTGTGAATGGTTTTGGAATTGTCTATTCCTTGAAGGTATAGTAGAAACTTCCTACAAAACTATTTGGGTCCTAGTGTTTTTTAATGGGTATATTTTAATCTCTGATTCATTTTCTCTAGTTGTTTAGTTTAAAGCTTTATTCAGATTTTCTATATTTTTTGAGTCAGTTTTGTTTCTGTATTTGTTTCAAGAAAATAGTCCATTTTACTTATTTTCTAATTAATATACTCAAGGCATTCTTTTATGATTATTAACTATCAACCATATTTATTTACTTTTAAGATTTTATTTATTTATTTGAGAGGGAGAGAGGGAGAGAGACAGCATGAGCAGGAGGAGGGGCAGAGGGAGAAGCATACTCCCCACTGAACAGGTAACCTGACATGGGGCTCCATCCTGGGATTCCGGGATCATGACCTGAGCTGAAGGCAGATGAGGCTCAACGACTGAGCCACCCAGGCACCCTAAGTATCAACCATATTTATAACTAGGTTGCTTTTTACTCATAATATCTTTTATTCTTACCTTCTCTTTTGTTGAAAATCTTATAAGAAGTTTGTTTTCAAAACAGTTTTGGGTTTTATGATGCCATTATTTCATTGCTTTAGGTTCATCAATTTTCAGTATTATTTTTTTCCTCTATTCACTGTCTTTGCTAGAATTTTTTAAATTTTTTGAGTTGCTTATTTATCTCATTAATTTTCAATATTTGGTGTCAAACATACGTACTTAAGGCAGTAAATTTCCCTCTAAGTGAAGCTTTTGCTGAACCTCTCATATTTTTTAAAATATTTTATTTATTTATTTGACAGAAAGAGAGCACAAGCAGGGTGAGTGGCAGGCAGAGGGAGAGGGAGAAGCAGGCTCTCCAAGGAGCGGGAAGCCCCATGTGGGACTTAATTCTAGGACCAACTGAGCCACCCAGGCACCTCATGACCCTTGAATATTTTTTATAAATAGAGTTTTAATTTTAACTTAGTATTTTCTAATTCCCATTATTGCTGATTTATTTTTTGATCCATCATTTACTTAAAGGCATTTTCAAAAGCTTTCTTTCATAAATGTATTCAGATCTTGCCTAGATTTGAAAAAACATGTTTAAAATCCCCGAATAAAAAAGTAAAATAAAATAAAATAAAATCCCCAAATATATGAAGTGTTTTCCTTTTTTTTATTTATGTAATTGATTTATAAATCAATTGCGTTGTAGTAAAGAATTTGGTATATATGATATCAGTTCTTTGCTGTATGTTGTGATGTGCTTTGTGCCCTAGAATATAATATGGTCAGTCTCTGCAAATATACAGGGCACACTTGAACAGCTTGTGAATTTTTTTTGTTCCTAGGTACAGAAATTTATATGTGTGAATTTATATCAGCAATTCCTATGTTTTTCATGCCATGGCACATATAGAAAATTGTAATATTTGTATAGCACAGTAGCATAAGCTGGAGTTGATTTAAAAATATTTTATAAGGTTGACCAAAACATTTATGACACATTCTTTATTTTATATAATTATAAGGAAAATATAAAACATTAGATAAGATATTAACTATTAAATTTCTATAAATCTAAGGGCACCTGGCTGGCTCAGTGGGAGGCACATATGACTCTTGATCTTGAGATCATGAGTTCCAGCCCCACATTGAGTGTAGAAATTACTTAAATAAATAAACTTAAAAAAATTTCTAGGGCACCTGGGTGGCTCAGAGGTTGAGCATCTGTGTTTGGCTCAGGCTGTGATCCAAGGATCCTTGCATGGGGTCCCACATCAGGCTCCCCATGGGGAGCCTGCTTCTCTCTCTGCCTATGTCTCTGCCTCTCTAGAACTCTGTGTCTCTCATGAATAAATAAATAAAGTATTTCTAAAATGTCTATAAATCTAGATAAAACACTTTCAGGATTTTATATGAGAAACTTGAGTTTGTTTCTGTAAATATAACCTTTTTATATCAGGTTTTATATTAAAAGTGACTATATATATATTGTAGCACCTGGCTGGCTCGGTTGATAGAGCATGCAATTCTTTATCTCAGGGTTGTAAGTTCAAGCCACACTTTGGATGTAGAGATTATTTTTTAAAAAATCTTGGAATAAAAGAAGTAATTATATATCATTCCTGGTCAAGACTTTTCAGTAATGATCTAATCTCTTCAAGTTCTTGGTATTTAAAAAATCAAAAAAACAATGAAAAACTTTGTCCAAAGCAATGATAAAAATATTTAAATGTTTAAAAAACAATATTACTGAAATTATTTTGAAAGCATATAAAGCTCTTTTTTATTTCACTGACAAATGTTATGTTTGAAATTTCTTGTGATATGGCATGAAGTCTCCATAATGTGTTGAGTTGGCTAAGTGGACTTCTTTTCCCAGAAGCCCCCTCTTTGTGGGTTTACCATTAGGATGGCCTGTAAGAGACATTTTTACATGGGATTTGAGGATAAAATGAGGCAGAAGCAATTTTGCTTTGTATGCTTGGGAAGGTTGGGGCAGGTGGTTGTTTATTTAGTTCACACATGTTGCTTTATCTGTTGGCTTATCTCCTTTGCTTAGGGTCACATCCCAGCCTGAAACTGCTACACCTTACCCTGGGTCTTTCCTCAGCTTCTCCTGAGCCAGGTGTGTGCTTAGCTTTGTGACAAAAGGCATAAGCATGTAATGCAGACACTTCATCAAGGTTGGAGATGGCAAGAACTGACACTGGTTCCAGGCCATCCTTGTGGGTTCCAGCTCATGCTGGTGGGTTCCCACTTGACTTGGCTCTCCCTCATTTATATGCATCTTGCCTATTTTGTGGGCTTCAAATCTAGCATTAGACAGAAATATAACAGCTTTAAAGAGGCTGCTTAATTAGCTCCCCCAACTGCCTAAGTCAAATCCCTGTAAAAAAAAAATCTATCTATCTATCTATCTATCTATCTATCTACCTACCTACCTACCTAGCCAGCCAGCTAGCAGCTAGCTATCTGATTTAGTGTTTGCTTCTGGGATTGAAACCTTACTTATACAGGGCAAATAGATTTCAAATCCAAACAAAGTTTCACATAGAAAGTGATTAAAATTCTAGTGGAAGTGTTACTATGCAAATATACTGGTAGAACAGTTACTTGCCTCTAGCTTGAACATCATTCAAGTGCTCTTTAGTCACAAACAATGAAAGCCTTCCTGGTGTATTAAACATGGCTGAGAATTCTTTGACACTCCTCCCAATGAGAGGTGGGGTCTATTTCCTCTTCCTTGAATCTGGACTGGACTGTGACTTCTTTAACCAAATGAAGAGGTAAGAGTGATGTTATACCATTTCTAGGCCTGTTCTTTAAAAGACTTGGCAGCTTCTGTCTTGGCCTTATGATATCTGAGCTGCCATATAAGAAATCTGATAACCTTGCTGGAGAGACCACACAGAAAATACCTGACACTATGTGGAGAGGTGAGGGCTCCTGCTTAGTTCAGCCATCCAGCCATCTTGTCAAGATAACTGATGTGAGTAAAGGTCTCCTGGGCCCTCTAGCCCAGCCCAGCCACCAGCTGAATACCACCAAGTGACCCCAGTTTACCTCATGTGGCATGAAAGAACTGTCTAGCCAACCCCTGCAATATCCTGACTCAGAAGATAATGCGATATAAGGAAATGTTGTATTAAGCCATAATGATTTCTTTTAAAGATTTTATTTTATTTTTTTAAAATATTTTATTTATTCATGAAAGACACAGAGGAGAGAGAGAGGCAGAGACATAGGCAGAGGAAGAAGCAGACTCCATGCAGGGAGCCCGATGTGGGACTCGATCCCGGGTCTCCAGGATCATGCCCTGGGCCGAAGGCAGGCGCTAAACCGCTGAGCCACCCAGGGATCCCCTAAAGATTTTATTTTTAAGCAATCTCTACACCCAAAATAGTGCTCAAACCTACAACCATGAGCTCAAGAGCTGCATGCTCCACCAATTGAACCAACCAGGTACCCCGTAAGCCATAATGTTTTGAGGTTGCTTGTCCAGCAACAAATTCAATATTTATGAAGACAAGTATTTGGATCCATTGCCTGAAATAGCAACTACCAGGAATCCCATATCCCCCATTCCCCCACTTCATGGCTGCAGTTTAGGCTACATTCCTTACTCCTTGGGCAAACAGAAGCTGTTAGCACTTGGCCTGGCTGACTTGAAGTTTCCATCAAGGGATGAATGGATAAGGAATATGTGGTATATATGTTACTGAATGATCTTTCATTAGCCATTAATCCAGGAAACAAATGGGTAAGCCCTGGCAGGCTGCCACAGCCAATTGCTTGGTTCCAGGGAATCCTGAGGGGGTTAGACAAATTGAAAGCATAGCTCCTGGCTTGGTTTGCCAGCAATTTTGCCGAATAAACTCAGATAAACTCATTGCAAGAGAAGCCAATAACTGGAGATGAAGATTTGGAAAAGAGAAAGGGAGAAATTTATTTTGGATGCTGGCAGCCAGGGGGAGGTGACAAGCTCAAGCCACAACAACTGACCTCTCCACTGGCAAGATGAACACCTGGAGTTTTATAGGAGAAGTTCAAGGGTGTACATACAAGGGAGCAGGCAGGGAACTCATGATCATGGGTGGGGGTCAGTATGTGTTCAGCCCATGATCATGGGCAGGGAAGGGGGACATGTGGGATGTGGTCTTCTAGGCATTCCATTGCTATCAGGGCTTTCCTGGACTCATGGTTGGGATGTTCTGGGTCATTGCAAAACACCTTCATCAATGCCTCAAGCAACTGTAATAAGAAATAAGCACAATAGGTTTCAGTTAGAGCATGAGTTAAGCAATCTTGTCTATTTCTGGTTTTAACTGTTGGGGTCTATAGTTGAGCAAGATGGTTCACTGACATATATATACAATAAGATATTGTTCAGCCATGAGACAAAAGGAAATCCTGCCAAAATGGATAAACCTAGGGGACATTATGCTGAGGGAAAACAAATCAGACAGAGAAAGAAAAATACTGTATGATCTTATTTATGTGTGAAATATTTAAAACAAGTCAAACTCAGAAACAGGGCACCTGGATGGCTCAGTGGTTGAGCATCTGCCTTTGGCTCAGATTGTGACCCCAGAGTCCTGGGATTGAGTCCCACATCAGGCTCCTCACAGGAAGCCTGCTTCTCCCTCTACCTATGTCTCTGCCTCTCTCTGTGTGTCTGTCATGAATAAACAAATAAAATCTTAAAAAAAAAAAAAAACTCAAAGAAACAATAGAGAATGATGGTTGCCAGTTACCAGGGACTGGGGCAGGGGAGGGGGAAATAGGGAGATGCTGGTCAAAGGGTATAAACCTTCAGTTATAAGATGAATGCCAAGGGGATCCCTGGGGGGCTCAGTGCTTCAGCGCCTGCCTTTGGCCCAGGGCATGATCCTGGAGTCCCAGGATTGAGTCCCACATCAGGTTCCCTGTGTGAAGCCTCCTTCTGTCTCTGCCACCCGCCTCTGTCCCTCATGAATGAATAAATAAATAAAATCTTTTTAAAAAAAGATGAGGGCAGCCCCGTGCGCAGCGGTTTAGCTCCGCCTGCAGCCCAGGGTGTGATCCTGGAGACCCGGGATGGAGTCCCACATCAGGCTTCCTGTGGGGAGCCTGCTTCTCCCTCTGCCTATGTCTCTGCCTCTCTCTCTCTTTGTGTCTCTCATGAATAAATCAATAAAATCTTTAAAAAAACATTAAAAAAATAAAAAATCTTTTTAAAAATTTTAAAAAAGATGAATGCCAAAAATAAATAAATAAATAAATAAATAAATAAATACATATTTTTAAAAAATTAAAAATAAGATGAATGCCTTCTGGGAATCTAATGTACAGCACGGTGACTATAGTTAATAATACTGATTATATACTTAAAAGTTGTTGAGAGAGTAGATCTCAAGCATTCTCACCAAATATGCACACACAAAAATAATTGTGTAAGGTGCCAGATATGTTAATTGACCAGACTGCAGTAATCATTTCACAAAGTATATGTATATCAAATAATTATGTTGTACACTTTAAATATATGTAGTTTTTATTTGTCAATTATACCTCAGTAAAGCCTGAAGAGAAAAGACTTAGAATGGTTCCTGTTCCATGGCTGGGTGCTTACTTATTGTTACCTTTATAACTATTATTATTTACTTTTATTATTATTATTTAATACTTTCAGTGCTTGTGATGGTTAATTTTATGTGTCCAACTTAACTGGGCTAAGAGATCCCCAAATAGTTGGTAAAACATTATTTCCAGGCGTGTCTGTGAGGGTATCTCTGGATGACATTAGCATTAGAGTCTATAGACTGAGTAAAGATTCCCCTCACTGATACAAGTGGGTATCATTCAATCTCCTGAGAGCCTGAATGGAACAAAAAGGTGGACAGGGGGCAAATTCTTTCTCTGTGTACTAAGACATCCGTCCTCTTCTGTTCTAAGGCATCAGCGCTCCTGGTTCTCGGGCCATGGGATTAACTGGGACCTACACTATCAGTCACCTGCTCTCAGGCCTTTGAACTTGGACAGAATTACACCTAGTTACATTAGCTTTCCTGGTTCTCCAGCTTGCAGATAGTGGACTATGGGACTTCCGTTATAAATTTCCTCTTCTCTCTCTCTCTATATATATATGTGTGTGTGTGTGTGTGTGTGTGTGTGTGTGTATCTTGTTGGTTCTGTTTCTCTAGATAACTCTGTCTAAACAAAGCTTGTTTAAATTTGCCCACTTGTCTATTAATTATTCTGAGTACTCTTGCTCTTTGCATTCCATTTCTTTACTTTTTGTTATAGTTTTCTTCTTTGTGAGCATATCCTTAATATTTCTTTCCATTGAAGGTCCATGCTTTGGAAAAGTTATAGATTTATAATTTTAAAATATGCCCTTTTTGTCATTTATTAAAGATCTATTCTAAGATTTATTTAAGATAATTTAGACCATTATCTTTTCAAAGATTGTCTCTGTGCCATTTTTTTCTATTTTTTAGAATTAAATATATGTTGGACCTCCTTATTCTACCTTCTATATCCCTTAATCTCTCATATTTTCCAGATCTTTATATCTTTGTGCCTTCTGGAAAATTTCCTCAACTCTGTTTTCCAGCTTATAAATTTTCTTGCTATATCTAATTGCTATTTAACTGACCTATTTAAATTTTTTAATTTTCTTGATATTAACCTATACTAATGGCTGGATTTTTACCTAAGCTACTCTTTCATGTAGGGCACAGGCCTTTAAGGGTTATGGTTTTTATGCAGTGCTTCTAGTTCCAATTCCTTGCTTGCTTGGGCCCAATGCCTACCTTATATCCCCACATGAGCATGAAATTCCAAGTCCTTAGGTGAATAGATCAATAATAAACCCTCTATCACTATAATGCAGCCACATCACGAGCTGACACTTTGAAACTTTGTTCTGTTTTCAATTACCTCTTTGTTTCTGGTGCCTGAGGATTTCTTTCTTTCTTGAGAGCTTGGCTATGAATAGAAAACATTTTAAAATTTATATTTTATCCAGCATTTCTAGGTTTTTATAGTGAGATTTATCTTAGCCTGAATTTACCTAAAATGGAATACCTTAAGTAATACTTTAATAATGAGGAAAAAAACCCTCATAATTACTTTTAAAAAGAGAAAGACGATCTGTGTTGTTCAGGAACCAAGACAAATTACTCAAACGGCACAAGCAAGAAAGGTTGGCTGTCCTTGTTTTGAGTATGTTGGCCAATGAATGGATCCCAAAGCTATCCTAGATCTACATCTTTGTGACCACATAATCTGCCATCAAAGAGCAAGAGCAATTACATGATGGGTTTCCTGGAAGTCCCTGTGAAGTAGATTATCATGGTGAGTATCAGAATTTTGAGTTCTAATCATACATGGCTCTACCACTGACTCAAAAGATCAAGGTGGCCACAGCCTAATTAGTTCACTCAGTAATTTGTAATCCTAACTAATTAATTAGATTTTATTAATACAGCCATACCGTCAAGCACCTATTAAGCCAAATCCTGGAGATACAGAAGAGAGGTATATAAAAATTGCTCTCCTCAAGGAACTTCTAGTTTAGTAGTAGGATACTAGCTTTGGAATCATCTATCATATCCTAGAAGTTTGGATGGATATTGGTAAGGTACAAAGGACAAAGTGGCCTGTTGAATCTTGATGGAATTATAATCAAAAAAGTTCTGAGAGTAAGAAATGAGAGAATTAGAAGCAATCAGAGATTTGTAGAAGGATATTTAAGGAGTGTGGGGTCCTCAATGCATTTGGTGGAATGGATAGAAATGTACAGAATTTTGTATTCTTTCCCAGGTATCTGGAGGCTTACAGCGATATCTGCAAAATGTTTGAGGTTGCAGAGGAGCAGCCCTACAGGGCCCATGGGGTCTTGCCCTTCTCTAACCATTCAATAAATAGCACTCAGTGGAGATTCTGGCTGAGGATACTTGTTTTCAAAACAACAGTCCTGAGCCAACCTACTTAAGTAGTTCCATATGTTTCTATGGAGAGTTTATGGATTGTGGCCTTCAGAATTCTTTTGTTTATCACTGGGAATCCAACTCCTGAAAGCTGCTAACTAACCATGAGGTTTGCTGGTTATACAAGCTGTTGGACCTCTTAAGGACTTTGACATAAAGACTACTTTCTATGGAATAAGAATTAGTGGTTTAAAAAGAGTGCACTTAACAGTATCATGTAAGTATCAGTTTCTGTATGCCATTACTGGCTGGCCTTTTTTTTTAAACTTGTCTGTGCTGCCTTGTACGTGCATTTAAACAAGGCCCTTGAAGGGAAATCTGAGCAGAGCCTTCAAAAACTTATAATCAGAGGGGTCTTTAAAAAAATGAATGACTATCTTCAGTAGACCTAAAACCAGCACAAAAGGTGGGGTTCTTCCCTACCTGGAGCCCAAGGCATAGCGCCTCAAGATACTCAAAACCCATCCTTGCCCTGGGCAGCTATTCCTCCTCTCCTTCGCTACCTCCATCAATACCCAGCTTGCAGTGATATTCTTCTACCCTTTACCCATCTAATACCAAACACATGGGGAATCTATCCTGTTTCCAGGAAGGAGGTTTCCATGGATTGTCTCAACAGCCTTAATAATAGCTACTATTTATTGAGCACTTTGTGCCAAGCACTGCATTCTTTTTATACTTTATCTCCTTTAATCCTCACAATAGCCCAAAGAGGTGGGTGCTGTAATTATTCCTCATTTTACAGATAAGGAAATCAAAGCTCACAGAGTCTGAGGAATTTGCTTAAAGTTATTTAATAGCTACATTAGCTTCCTATTTAGAATTCCAGTTCAAGTGGCAGAGATGGGACATGAATTCAAGATTCTTGATTCAAAGCTCTTACCCATTTTGCTATACACCCTCCCACCCTCTCTTAAGAGAATTTTAGCTTGATCTCTAAGTCTCCCTTCCAGTGTAGAAGTACTGTGATTCTTCTCAACTGTGAGTTGTGCTGCTGTCCTTGATATTTTCATATGAACCAAAGCAGGACAGAGGCTGCACATCTGCCTCCATGAAACAGTCCACACATCCATGACTCATTATAGAAGCTTTGCCACAGAGTGAATAGACAGTGGCTGGCACTGAGGGTAGTACCTTAAAAAGGCAGATCTTAGGGGCACCTGGGTGGCTCAGTGGTTGAGTGTCTGCTTTTGGCTCAGGTCGTGATCCCAGGGTCCTGGGATTGAGTCCCATATCAGACTCCCTAGAGGGAGCCTGCTTCTCCCTCTACCTATGTCTCTGCCTCTCTCTATGTGTCTCTCATGAATAAATAAATAAAATCTTAAAAAAAAAGGGGGGGGGGCATGGGGGATCCCTGGGTGGCTCAGCGGTTTAGCACCTGCCTTTGGCTCAGGGTGTGATCCCGGAGTCCGGGGATCAAGTCCCATATCCGGCTCCCTGCATGGAGCCTGCTTCTCCCTCTGCCTTTGTCTCTGCCTCTCTCTCTCTCTCTCTCTCTCTCTCATGAATAAATAAATAAATAAAATCTTTAAAAAAAAAAAAGAAAAAAAAAGGCAGATCTGAGACTTTGCAACTCTGCTCAGGTATACATTTCTTAAGGCTGACAAGTGAGTCAGCAGAAGTGAACAGACAATACCATGCTTGGTTTTAACATGATGAGTCACCCCTGCAATCTATCCAGCTTTAGGGTAGCCCCCTGAAGTTTTAACAGAATATTAATTGCCCTGTCACTTCCTGTTCCACACAGCTGGGTGGGATTGCTACCAGCCACACTGTTGAGAAGTTACACATTTCAGCCCAGCCCAGAAAGGTTTCCTGTGGTGGGTGAAATGACAACACGCCCAAAGGTCAAACTCCAGATGTGGGATCTGACTTTTTCTCCTCTTGGGGAAAACATTGCCTCATTATAATCTCAGAAGATATTCAGTACAGGTTTCAGGCCAAAGTCTACTGAAAGATCTGAGTTCCTCTAACCTGGAGGATGCCAGTCTGTTTCATGTAAATTTATCTAAGACCCGAGACCACCTATTAGATTCCTCAGCTAAGGGCCCAGAGGAAAGAAGAGGGTGTTTAGGCATCTCTGAATGAAAATAGCTAGACCTGGAAATTACTTCTTGCTTCTTGAAGTTGGAAGGCAGTTCAAGAGGAGGAATTGGTTATTTCTGGACTAATACCTTAACTGGATAAAAATGCCAGAAGGTGGTGGGAAGAGTACATTGCAATATGGTGGGGAGTTTAGTTTACCATCTGTTTATTCATTCCACAAAAATAGATATCAGGTTTCCAAAATTCATTCATATTACACTGACAGATAAGAAAATGTAACTTCTTAATTTTTCTTTATCAATTAAAATAATGTTACTCCCAAGTTTCTACTCCTGGATCCCAGGGTAGGAATTAAATTTTAGTCTAATTTGGTAAACTTAATCCATTATAATAATCTAAGTAAATACTGGGCAGACCAGGTGGCTCAGCGGTTTAGCGCAGCCTTCAGCCCAGGGCCTGATCCTAGAGCCCTGGGATCGAGTCCCACATCGGGCTCCCTGCATGGAGCCTGCTTCTCCCTCTGCCTGTGTCTCTGCCTCTCTCTCTCTCTCTCTGTCTCTGTGTGTGTCTCTCATGAATAAATAAATAAATAAAATCTTTTTTAAAAATCTAAGTAAATACTCATCTTTCAGATTTCTTCTCCCTTCCTCTGCAAGTTGACCTCTGGATATGCAGCTGGCAGTGGATGGAATCTCTGGCTTACAGATTTTGTGGCACTGTCCTCATGATAAGGGGCCTTTTGGATTCTCAGTGGTCACTGTGGCAGAGAGGTTGATGTTGTTTGCTCCTGGACTGGAAGCCACTGAAGAATGTGACATTCTTTGATGTGTTGGTATTCATCCTTGGAGCTCCTGGTCATGAAGCCCATGCTTGTGGTGGTGAGAAGGAGGGAACTGGTTTTGTTCTGATCCTGGGCCTCTGCTGCTCCACCAGTACCCTTTGCTGGGGAGTGGGGGGAACAATAGAAAGGAATTAACTTCAGGTGGACAAAATGTGTCAATGAACTTTTGGTACAGTGATGCTATGTAACAAAATACCACTAAGCCCCAGGGGCATACAGCAATACATATTTATTTAGTACAAGGTTTGGCAATATTTTTCTTTAAGGGGAAATACAGTAAATATTTTAGGCTTTTCAGAACATTTAGTTTCTATTATAACTACTCAACTCTGCCCTTGTAGTGCAAAAGCAGCCATAGACAATATATAAAGGAATGAATGTGCCTATGTTCCAATAAAACTCTGCACAAATTTGAATTTCATATAATTTTCATGTTATGAAATGTTATTTCATATGTTTTGAAATGGCTTTTTTATATATTTTTCTACCATGAAATTTAATGGTTTATGATTTTCCCCCCATGGGCTGTACAAAAACATGTGGTGAGCTAGATTTGGCCCATGGGTCAGCGTTCAGTAATCCCTGATTTAGTTTTTGACTCTACCTGGGTTGGGCTTGTTGAATATGTAGGCTCTAGGCTACATTTGCTTGTTGAATATGTAGGCTCATTCACATGTCTGGGGATTGGTGAACTGTTCTAGGATAGCCTAGCTTGGGTGACCATGGTAACTTGACTCTTATATGACAGGCAAGCAGGTTAGTCAGATCATGTTCTCATAGCAATAGCAGAGGCACATAAGTACAAGTGAAAATGTGCAAGCACTTTCAGAAGTCTCTGCTGGAATTATGTTTGCTAACATCCCATTGGCCAAAGCAAGTCACCTATCTGAACCCAGAGTCAGAGTAGGATAGAATGCTCCACCCAGAGAGTGAGGGCACTGCCAAGTTACATGGCAAGTGAGGGACATTAATACAACCAACCTATTAAAGGGACTACATTGAGGAAAAAAATTAATGTTCTACTTGTAACCTTTTCCTTTAGGGGTGGTGCTAGACCAAGATAGGAATATAAGAGACATAAATGTGGAATACATTCATGTGAAACAAATAAGTGTGATGAGAGGGGGAGAATGTGTGCAAAGGTAGAGGCATGAAAGAGCTTGAGAACTTGCTCTTTAGGAAGATAATTCTAGTTGTAGTGAGTATAATGTTAGGAGGGGAGAATAGAGAAAAGTAGGCAGTATTCAAAGTAGACTTGATAAAACCTTTTTTTTTTTTTTTTAGATGCACTGGGCAAGGTCAAGTTCAAAGAAACACCATTGAGAGTGAGAGAAAATGGAGATGCTTGTTTTAATCCTTTAGCAATAGTATGGCACTGTAGTAAGGATGTACAAAGCAATAGCTCTCCTCCCTTTTCTTTTCAATAGAAAGAAGGCATGAAGAACACTCAGAGTATTTGGGTTGATTCTCAATTCAAGGTGAAACTTGGGATTTTAGATCCAGTTTCCTGTTGCAGTGGTTTTAGAGTAAAGGATCAGGAAACATGTTATTTTCTGGTATAAAGTGAGAGGAACCATATACTTCCTTTACCCTTAGATTAAGATTTAATGATTCCAGGAAAAAGCTTAGCTTTTTGACCTCTAAGAATAACTTCATTCTTTCCTTCCTCACTCCTTTTTGACCTTCTCCCTCCTTCCTTTCTTTCCCTTCCTTCCTCCTTTCTTCTTTCCATGTCTTTCTCTTTTTTCCTCTTCTTTTTTCTTTTTTTTTCTGTTTACATTTAAAGTGGAAAAAAGGGAAAAATGGTCTCCCATATACTGCAAACTCTGACTAAAGTCCTTGGCATCATGGGAAATTCCTTGACTTGTTTTGTGAAGGTTGGCTGTACCCCAAGATTCCACTGTTTCAAAGTAGAGTCATGTATACAGCTTAGGTTTTGTGTAAGGACTCTGGGGGATTTTGGTTATGAAACATAATGTGCAGTCTGCCTTGTTTCCCAGTGGCAAAATAGAAAACTAGATCTATTTGTTATAGAACTTTAAGCTTTAGTTTTCTTCTCAAAATTACAGATGTGCCTTTGAAGCTTATTGCAGTAAACACAATGAGACCTTACAATTTAAAATGAAAATCAAATATATTTGGAACAAAGTATCATAGATTTCAGAATGGAATATTTTTAAAATGCAAAAAAAACCCTAAAAGGTTCTGTGTTTATGTTACCTAAACGTTAATGGTTTGCCCTTTTCCTTATCTGCTAAGTCCTGCTGTCCAAGATCTCTTGATTCTTTGGCTAGAGAATGGTGTCATTAAAAAGGAATGTTTGGAGGCTCTTTTCTACCTCCACCCCCAGCATTTCACATGGCATTAGCTTCACTAAGAAAACAGACTTGAAACCAAGTTAGAGAAGAATGATAATTTGTGTTTGCTTTTATATTTTGCTGCTTTCCCCCCTCTAGATTACCTAGTCTAAAAAGGAACTTTCATCATCCTTGAACTTTCATGTAAATCAGACATTTTGTCCCTATAATTTTCCCTAATTTGTTCACATTACATCAACAAGAGAAATAAGAATGTATCTGAAAGAAATCTGGCTATGAGCTAGCAGGATGCTGGGGAGCTCTCCACTAGCCCCAGAACTGGTCATCACTGCAGAAGATGCTATTGATGCAAAGCTAAAACTACTCTGCCTGGGTGGGGCTCATCTACGCCCAGACTTTTACATTCCATAAATATGTTGATGACTACTGAGTCCCTATCTCCAGCCCTGTTTGTACCCACTCCTTGAGATCTGTATATACAACTATCATTTGACATCATGAAACTCTTGAACGGCTAACAGACAGCCTCAAATTCAGCATGGCTAAAACATACTCTTTAAAAAAAATAGTCTTGATTTTGTACCCATCCCATATACCTGCTTCTCTCTCAAACCCCCACATCAGTAAATAGCACCATCATCTTCTCAATTACTTAGTCAAAATCCTAGAAGTCACACTTCATCCGTTGCTTTATTTCCTACCTCACCTGCCATCCATCAGCAGGTCCTGCAGCTGTATTCTGTATCTAAAGCTGACCACTTCTCACAATCTCCACTGCCACAACCCAGTCAAGCCATTGCAAAGGTCTCCCAACTGGTCTCTCTCCTCCCCCTACCCCCCCACCCAGCCATTTTTAATACAGCAGCAGGAGAGATTTAATGAGTAAAGATCAGCCTACTCCTATGCTTAAATTCATTTTATGATTTCCTTTCACTTAAACTAGAATGTAAGTTCCTCACCAAGGACTACAAAGACCCACACCTCAACCTTCCTCCTCTTTCTCCTCCTCTCAGCTTCTGTCCACTTATATACTCTGTCCTTCAACCTTCTCAATGTACCTTTGATCTGTCTCAGGGCCTTTGATCTGGCCGGTTGGAATGTTCTCCCAGAATGCCCTCTGGCTGCTTTCTTCTCAGTATTCAGGTCTCAGATCAATTATCTGGTCCTCAGAGAGGCCTTCTGGGACTATCCTAGCAGAAGCAATAGCACTGCTCTTCCCCTCTCACTGTCCTGTTTTAATAATTATATTCTTTTTAGTACTTAAAACTCTCCAAAATACCTGTCTTCCCTACTAGAATATAAATGTCATGAAAACATTTTGTCTTAGACAGTGCTTAGTACAATGTAGATACTCAATAAATATTTGCCAAATTAACCAAAAACACTAATAAGGGAGGATTTACCGTGATGATCTAGTTTTTAAAAAATTTGTGATGGGTGTTGAATTCTACTGGTGCAGCTACCTTTTATATTTCTAGTGCATAAGAGCCAGGCCCATGTTGCTGAGTTCCTTCTGATTCATATTCTCTTCTTGTCTTGCATCACCAACACACCCACCAAACACTAATCCAGCTCCTGTTATATGCCAGGCACTGTTCTAGGCCCTGGGGGCGTAGAACTGAATAAGGTACACAGAACACCTGCTTTTGTGGAGCTTATATTCTGTGTATCTAGCCCATCTATACCTTCACTCAGTTCTCAGTATCACACAAACATGTGAGGAAATCAATACCACACCAGGGTGGCCTTGATGGGAATTAGTCCAGACAGTCCACAGATTTCCTCCATCAGAAATGTAAGGGGTTTCCCAATTGGATTGTTTGGTTGACCCAAAACAAGAGGTGAGGTCGAGCCATGGCCAGGGTAGTGCCAGGATGGCCTTAAGCATGGGGTGCAAGCAGTGGAACAACAAAGTCTGTTTGGCAGTGATGCATGGCCTCACCTTGCTGGCATCCACATCAGCTCTGTTTGAGAAATACAGGTGGACTTAATTAGAGCTCAGAAGCATGGAACAACCCAAGTGTGCCAGTATCTACTTCCTGCTCAGAGAAGGAGAGCCTCAGCGAGCCAAAGCTGCTTGCTGTCCTTGGTTTGTCTTTGCTGTCTGTGGGCAAAGCTGTATTTTAAACCTGAAATTATAGTGAATTCACTAGTAACACTGTTGAAGACCATTTTTAATTAGAAAACTCCTGTGCAGTCCAAGTAAACTAAATTATAAGGATAAAGCTTTTGTCTCAAAGAACAGCTAACTGCCAGGTTAGCTTCCAACTTACAACACAAAAGTCACCATATTTAAAACCATTGTCCTGAAAAGAGTCAACTTCTTTTCTCTATGAAAGCTACCAAAACAGGGATGCCTGGTTAGCTCAGTGGTTGAGCATCTGCCTTCAGCTCAGAGCAGGATCCTGGAACCCTGGGATTGAGTTCCGCATTGGGCTCCCTCCGGGGAGCCTGCTTCTCTGTCTGTCTGTGTCTCTGCCTCTCTCTCTGTGTCTCTCATGAATAAATAAATAAAATATTTTTAAAAACTACCAAAACAAAGAGAATCTTTTACTTGACAGCACCTTTTTAGGCTGTCATTCTAGAGATCATGAAGACATAGTGATGGTGTTCTCACAGGTCACAACGAGAGACATTCCAAAGCTCAGACTTGCTAGTGCTTCTGTGCACAGGCCAGCTATTATTAACTCCAGTCCTACTCCCACCACCTTCCTTGTAATTTCACTGCCTGGAAAGTTAAGTGTGATATTACGGGCCAAGTGAAGCGATGTTTTAGAATTTAGGGTGGATTAGGTGTATATTCTCAGATGGGCTGCTTCTTGTAAGTGAATAAGCCTCTTGATATTTTAAGTATTTGCCATCTCTCTTGAGACTAAGCAGATTAATGATGGAAGGAGGGATGGTTTCTCTCTCTCTCTCTCTCTCTCTCTCTCCTCTTAGACTTTAAACTTCCTGCTGCTCCAGTCAGGGTTCTTCCTCTATATTTGTCATGTCACAGTCACCTGCACATAGCATTTGTTTCCCAAGGTCCAGGGACAGTATTCTTTCATTTCACCTCCTGAGCCTGACACACACTTCCCCTCAACTGTATTTGTTCCAAATACCAATGGACCCTTCTGAACCTTGGTTTGAGATATTGGTGCTTACTAGTAGGCTGTTGTGCCTTGTAATTTGGAAGGTTGCCCCCGAATAGTCCCTTATAAATCTAACCAAAAGAACAATATTTATGATTGTTCTAGTTTTAAAAGATGAGCAGGTTCATGGCTTATACCTAGAGATGCTAAATTTTCCTTAAGTTTGTTATGCTTCTTTAGTAACTGCTGAGGTATTCACGTAGTCTAAATTTAATCACTTTATTGAGTGCCTAAGAATTGGCTATAGAGACTTATTTTAAAGTCACAGCCATGTATAATATTGATTACTTGATTATATCCACAGTGAGTGTTTCTTTTCCTCTTTGTAGATGTCTTTGGGGTCTTTTTCAGTTCTAAACATTTGGTGACTCCAAATAGTTTGCATTTGGGGTTTATTTGGATTATTTTTATTTTTATTTTTAGTCCATGAAATCCTGAGGAATAAGAATGGCTGTTCCTTTATCTTTTTTAAAAAAATATTTTGTTTATTTATTCAAGAGGCAGAGACAGAGGCAGAGACACAGGCAAAGGAAGAAGTAAGATCCCTGCAGGGATCCCTATGTGGAACTTGATCCCAGGACCCTGGGATCACGTCCTGAGGCAAAGGCAAACACCCAACCACTGAGCCACCCAGGGATGGCTCAACACCCTCTTTGTTTATCTTTAAGGAGGTTTACTTCCTGAGTGTTTTTCCACCTCCTTAGGAGTGCTTATTGAGTTATGTGTGTTATTTATGGCTTTTCATCTTCAGGGGAGTCCCTTACGTAGGTGATTATTCCAAATCTGTCAGCTGCTACCAGTACACAATAAACTCTTACGTGTGACTTAAGAGTAAGGCTCTGCTCAAATGCTTCCTGTCAAAGTTTCTAAGAACTGAGTTTTTTCAGTTATTTCTTGAGCTTACAAATCCCAGTTTTTATTTAATCAAAGGGACTTCATGGGAAAACAGCAGTATATGAAATATTCATTCACAACAGTGATAGTGTGATTGAAGAGTAGCAGCAGCTGCCCTAAGTCCATGGCTGTGAAAACACAATTAAAATTTTAACACATTTTTTGAAACATTCTTTTCTGAAGTGCTCAGTTTTCAAAAGTAATGGGGAAATGTATATGGTGCTTAAGTATTAACTTCTACTTGAAGCCTGGTTGTAAGTTTAATGATGAAAAATATTTTTTCTTTGACAAATTCAAACATACTGACCTTATGGATTTTGATAATTGCTGAAAATCCTGGGCTTATTCTCAAAGTAAATCCTCAAAATATCAAATTCAAAGATTCTCACAATTTCTGTGTAAGAATCAACTGGTTAACTTGTTAAAAATGCAGATATGGCTCAACTGTCGAAGGGCTATTAAGGAAGTACCAAGTTTTTGACTATTATGAACAGCAGTGAACATTCTAGTTTGTGTCTTTGTGATAAACATATGGATGTATTTCTGTTGGGCATGTATATAGGAGTGGAATTTCTGTGTCACCAGTTAGCCATCCATATATTCAGCATTGATAAATACTGCTGGAAAGGGTTCTAGAGTGGTTGTACATTTATGATCTCTCTGTCAGTGCATTAAGAGTTTCTGTTGTTCCCACATCCTCACCACCACTTGGGTATTTGTTTATTCTAGTGGTTCTGTATTTTATTGTAATTTAGAATTAAATTGAATGAATACATATGTTTTGGTCTAATCACACACACCACACTTGCCTGTAATTGTATTTGGTAGTTCTGCTTTTCCCCTTTGCAATGAAATGAAAGCTGATTCAGGCCTTACTCTGTGAGGGACTTATGTGAAGTTTGGTGAAATACCATTTAGATAAAGAGAGTGAACAATCTATAGCTACATGAAACAATATGGATGAATCTTACAAATTAATGAAAGATGCCAGACGCAAAAGAATGCATACTGTATGATTCCATTTTTCTTTTAAAGGAAGCCATTTATTTATTAAGGAGAGACACAGAGAGAGAGAGGCAGAGACACAGGCAGAGAGAGAAACAGGCTCCATGCTGGGAGCCTGACGTGGACTCTATCCTGGGTCTCCAGGATCAGGCCCTGGACTGAAGGTGGCGCTAAACCTCTGAGCCACCAGGGCTGCCCCTGTATGATTGTATTTATAGACAGTACCCCCTCAACCAATCAATCAATCAATCAATCAATAAAACAGATGAAACTAATCTCTGGAGTTAGAAGTAAAAATAATGGTTAACATTAGGTTGGGGGAATAGGTCATGACTGAAAGGAAACAATCTAGGAAGGTGGTATTGTGGTTCTTGATCTGAATACTGGTTTTTCAGATGGGTTTAGTTATTTTTTTAATAAAGATTTTATTTATTTATTCATGAGAGACAGAAAGAGAGAGAGAGAGGCGGAGACACAGGCAGAGGGAGAAGCGAGCTGCATGCAGGGAGCCCGAACCTGAGACTCCAGGATCACGCCCTGGGCTGAAGACAGGCACCAAACTGCTGAGCCACCCAGGGATCCCCTTCAGATGGATTTAGTTGTGAAACCTCAGCAAGATATCCACTTAAGGGATGTGTACTTTTCTGTATGAATATTATACTTCATCAAAAGTTCTTTTTAAGTACAGATTACCAGGCCCTTACCACGAAAAATTTAGTCTTTTGATGGGACCTGGGACTTTACATGTTTAACAAACATGAGGGTGGTTGGCATGCAGGTGGCCTCAAAGTGCACTTTGAAAAACATTGGTAATTGCATTCAGTACAGAGATTTTTAAAGCATTCATCAGCTCTTCAAAATAATTTAATCAGCTGCTTTGCACACTGCAGCTATTTTGGGTCACTTCAGAGATACTTTCAGAGCCCCCCACTTTTCACTTCTGAGAGTGAATCAATCCTGGAAAATGAAAACACTGAGTGAGTTCCATGTGGGAAAGGTCCACAGCTTATACTTAATGTGGAAAGGACAATCAAGTGAGAAATAAATCCATTAGGTGGGAAGGAAAAAACCCCATCAAGTGCTGGAATCATAGAAACTCTCTCTGGGAGGAGAACTGATCATTTCTGATGAAAGCCCATTTCATTTATTTTGCCAAGAGCGATGGAGTGTGTCTGGGTCTGAGGCATTTGGTAGAGGCTCTATAAAAACTAGGTTAAGGACTGAATCAAAATCTCTTCCAGTTACACAAAGAAGGAAACATAGAATGCAAATAAATGTACAACTATTGCTTGTTGTGACTGAAAGTCCCTCATGTGGTAAGGCCTGAATCAGTTTTCATTTCATTGTAAAGGGGAAGAGCAGAACTGCCCAACACAATTACAGGCAAGTTTTTAAGAGGAACAAAAAGAATGAAAAAAGTCACTGTGTTCATTTAGAGCTTGTTCTATCCACCCAAGTTCTGAGAAAGTGTTCTCAAATGTCAAGAGCTAATAAAACTCCTCAGTTCTTAAAGAAGCCATTATTCTCCCTGAACATGCAGAGGTATAGATAATATTACTTGATTTACCTATAGGCAATGTGATACTAAGCTGCTATTCACTGATGTGGCTGTACCAATTGTTAAGAAATTGAAATAGTCTCATACCTGTTGGAAAATAGCCACATTTGGGGGTTCCCTGAGAGTGCTTCTCTGCTGTCCATACTTCCTGCCTTCTCTGGGATCCCTCAGACCTCTGGACAAAACAGCAATACAGGGTTAGTGCCTGACAGTCCCTGGGTTTCTAACCCTCTCCAGCCACAGATTACCTAAGAGGTCTTTGTTCTATGGTAATACCTGTGAAGGGGAGAAGTGGCTTTGTTTAGGAGGGGGGGATGAGGGTCCTCTCTTCTCCTCTGCCTTTTCACTGACTTCACAACCACCACCACCCCAATTCTACTTTCCTCGTAATTTGTCATTCTTTGGCAATTTCTTATTGAAGTCATATCTTAGGCAATGAAGGATCAGTAGTTAAATGTGGATGTTTTGTCACTAGAGTAACCTTTGATTCTCTCAGCCCTAAATATCCAAGGGCTTACATATTCTCTGTGATTCACTTGCTCACTCACTCTCTCACTCATTCAGCAAACATCTATGGAATGCCTGCTACATGCCAGGCACTGTGCTTACCAGTAAGACTCCATCCTTGGCCTAAAAGTAACTCACAGTCTGGTGGGGATGACCAACCCATAAATAGATAATTCTGGTGCAGTGAGAGAGCCATGCAAAAGAGCATGACAGGAACAGAGAGAAGAGCCAGCAAACGTAGCCTGTAGTCGGCCAGAGAAGACTTCCTGGAAAAGGTGGTTTGAACATAGTTTTAACAAAAAAATGGAAGTTAGCTAGATGGGGATGGGGAGTAGAGTACATTTTGGGCATGGGGGCTATATGAACAAGGTAAGAAATAGCAGAGTATGTGCAGGCAACGGAATATAAAGTGTGAGACCTAGGTTAGTAGGAGGTGAGACCTCAGAGGATAGCAGGGTCAAGAATGTTGCTAAGGTTGAGATTTGATGCTGTAAGAGGCTTTTTTACTCATCAGGGAGCAGCCAAATAATGTGTTACTCTAATAATGTATTATATTTGTGATGGCTTTACCCCTTAAAAATCTTAAATTAGAGCAAATTCAAGGTTATCCCTATAATGTGGTGACTCTCCCCCACTGGCATTCCATATGCTTTCTTGAGAGAAAGAGATAGAGAAAGAAAGGGACGGAGCTAGGGCTAGGAGCCAGGGCTTGAGAATAACTCTGCTCACCTCATCCAAGCAGCAAGCTGGTAGCCGTTTTATTAACAAACTGTTTCTGCACGTTATCTCCTTATCAGTATTTTGGGGTGTCATCAAATCTGCATATACCCAGGGGATGGGACCCATGAGTGTATTTTACCCCTCTTGTTGGTCATGAGAGGACTGTGGCTATGTAGACTGAAAAGCCATGGAAGGGTTTCCATGCTGTGGGCCCACATGCATTTTATGGCGATTCCCCTGGCTTCATCAAACAGTGGTTGGTCATCCTATGGGTAAGGAAATCTCAGCCACTCTCTCCCAGTGTAGTTATTTTTCAAATAAATTTCATGTTTATTGCTGCATGAATATATTGTGACCATTTAAAAACGTACTCCAAAATGGAAATTATAAAAGGATGAGATAAAAATGAGATTAAAACATTTAGAGTAATTTTTATTTTACTTATTTATGATAAACAAAACCTCATGATTTGGTATGTCTGTTTTTAAAAATCTTGGTTTAGGGACACCTGCATGGCTCAGTGGTTGAGCGTCTGCCTTTGGCTCAGGGCGTGATCCTGGATTCCCGGGGTCGAGTCCCGCATCGGGCTCCTTGCATGGAGCCTGCTTCTCCTCCCTCTGCCTGTGTTTCTGCTCTCTCTTTCTGTGTGTCTCTCATGAATAAATAAATAAAATATTTAAAAAATAAAAAATAAAAATAAAATAAAATCTTGGTTTATACTTGTGATACTATGATTTGTAGATCTTGCTCTAAGTTTATTCAGTTTTTGGGTTTAATGGCCGATGCAGATGCCAAAAGCCTCTTAAAGTGATGTAGCTCCCAATGAGAGTATATTTCCTAAATGATGAGGCTCAGTTATAGTTCTGTGCTATGATTATGCATACCTTTTTCTTGAAATTCAAGTTAGTATGTTTCCTTTATCCCTGGTATCAATCCCTTGTTCTTGTAAACTAACTGGAGGGGGTACATATATTTCATAATGTTAACAAAACTGGTTCAATATCTGCTGAACTTCTGTTTAAAAATGTTTAAAATAGGTTAGTAAATTCTATGTTCTACGTCCTTAAAGCATCCTTATAACAAATATTTGTACATGTGACACCTTTATATCACTTTTGGCAATAAAATTTCAAAATGATGGAAACATTTCCAAATATATATTTTCAAATTCTGTTCAGTAGGAGTTTTTTCTGAAAAGAAAAGTTATTTTCTCACTTGTTAAAATGTTAACTTTACTCTGACAGGCCTGAATAAGTTTTTTCTTTTTCTTCTAAAACAACTTTAAGGTAGCATAGTGACACTATCAAAGAAAAGGGCAGCATATGTAGGCTATTTGTCTTTTTTGTAAAAGAAAAAAATATGGCTTTTTTTTTTGGGTTGGCAATTTGAAAATTGGCCTGATTGGATGTTGGAATAAGTGAGAGAAAGGAGTCCAGAATGAATTTTGAGCTTTCCAGCTTGAACAACTGCCTGAACAGTGGTGTCACCAAATGAGGTAGGTGGAGGAGAGAATAGAAGTCAGTTTAGGAAGAAAATGATGAGACACCAAGTAGGACTCTGGAGTTGTTGAGTTCAGCTGTTGGGCTACAGGACTTCTTACTGTTATTTCATGCCCAACATATTGAAAACCAAACTAATCTTTGGGTTTATAGGCCAAATTTATTTTTTCCTTTTGTTCTTTTATCTCTCCATGGCACCACCATCTCTCAGTCACTTAAGGCTCAAATCTTTGGAGCCATATATGACTCATCCTTTTGTTTCCACCTCTATCCAGTGAGTAACAGACCTTTCAACTGTCATTTGTTCATTCCACATATACTTACTGAGGACCTCTTCTATGCCAGGTACTGATTTGGACCTTGAAGAGATAAGTATGGAGAAAACACACAAGGTCCTTGCTCTCATGGAGCTTATATTCTGGCTGGAGAATGTGGGTAATAAATATATAAACATATAAACAAGAAAATGATCAGATATTGGTAAATGGTAAGAAGAGAATTAAGCAAGTGGTATAATACTATCTAGCTGGCCACTATAGAGGAGCTGTCTGAGGGGTGCTATTTAAGGTGAGGTCTGAAATCCATGCACCATTAGGGGAAAGAGCTTTCCAGGCAGAAGGGCTTAAGTTCTGGATAAACTCAGTGAGTTCTAGGAACAGAGAAGGAAGGCCAGGGTGGCTAAGGCTTGGTGATGGTATTGGTGCAGATAACCTCGATGGTCATGACTTTTCTTTCATCATGGCTACTCCATTCTTGTACCCCATTGCCTCATACCTGGCCCCTTATATAGTGCCCTTTAATTACCTCCTGCTTTCACTCTTTCCTCCTATTTCAATACTAATACTTAATTAGCCTTCTGAAGATTTCACATCATTGTGCTATAGTAAAAGCCTTCAGTAGTTGAAGAGTGGTAGGCTGACCTCTGGGGGCCAAGAAGATAGGCAGCTCTGCACGTGGGGTGTTTGCTCCTGTGAGGTCTCCAAGAGGCCTTGGGAGTAAGCCATGTATCTCATTACCCTCTGTTTACCCACCTGTGTATTAGTTTTCTATTACCGTTGTAACAAATTACCACAAACTTATTGGTTGAAAATAGCATAAATTTATTCTCTTACAGTTCTGGAAGCCAAAAGTCTAAAATGGGTCTCACTGGGGTTAACGTCAATATGCCAGCAAGGCTTCTGGAAGCTCTGGGGAGAATCCATTTACTTACCTTTTTCCAGCTTTTAGAGCCGGCCCATAGTCCTTAATTTATGGCCCCTTCCTGCATCTTCAAAGCTAGCAGGGTAGCTTTTTCCCCATCTCTCTCTCATTCTCTTGCTTCCCACTTTCACTGTTAAGAATCCTTGTGATTACATTGGGCCTACCTGGATAAGCCAGGATAGGATAATCTCCCCATCTCAAAATTAGCCCCTTAGTAACCTTATTTCCTCCCATATCATGTAATATTATATGTCCACAGATTTCAGGGCTGAGGATGTGAATATTTTTAAGGGATTATTATTCTGCCTATCATACCCTATTTCTTTGATGTATTAAGATTTATTAGATATTTGAGGCTAATGGAGACTTCCTACAAATAGAAAGCCACTGAGACAAGAAAAGGCCTGTTGTGGGAGTCTCATTGCTTTGGCTCGGTAAACATGGTAAAGCTATGCACATTGATGGGGCAGGATTGCTAGGTTTTCCTTCAAGGGAAGCTGAATGTAGGACAGTGAAAATAGCAGTAGCAGTTCTTGGATAGAATTAGAACAACAGAGAATATTTCTTTTTCTCATTTATTTTCTATCCAGGTGGGGATTTGGATCACTGACCTTTAAGATACATCCTAACACCAAATCTTTATGATCATCCTGTCTTGTGAGATGGTTCCCAAGAAGGAACTCATTTCTATGTGGTAATAGAAGGAATCAAGTAATATAGCACAAGTTCTAACCTCGTGAAAGAGTTAATATTATTCTGTCTTCTCCATACTTGAAAATTTATAGAAAAAGATACCAGAATGTTCCTTAGTGAGACATTCTTTTATTGTCTTCAACCTCTATGTTATGTCTACATGCCAAAGAAGTTATTTTTTGGCAGGAAACACAAGTAAACTCTCATTATATTGATCTTCATTGGACAATGACCATATGTCCTGAATTTCTGGAATAATTCTTGTTTTATTATTCTTCTCAATAAAGAATTAATTCAATGTATAACTAAATACAATGTAATTTTATATCTTGGTAAGATTTTTCTTACAAATAATTTCACAAATCAGAGAAAGCTCCTCTGTCTTAATTCATCTTAATTTTTAGATTGGACAAATATAGTCAAATATCTATTTTCCTTGTGGTAGAATTTTTTTTAAGATTTTATTTATTTATTCATGATAGACATCGAGGTGGGGCGCAGAGATACAGGCAGAGGGACAAGCAGGCTCCATGCCGGGAGCCCGATGCAGGACTCGATCCCGGGACTCCAGGATCACGTCCTGGGCCAAACGCAGGCGCTAAACCGCTGAGCCACCCAGGGATCCCCTGGTGGTAGGATTTTTTGCCTAAATAATTATATTTCTACTAAACTTTCTTAGTCTGTAGAGATAGAGACAAGCAAAACTTATTTACAGGCTCTCTGTATAAGCAGCAACTTGGTACCTGGTAATAAATTTCTTTTGAAAACAGATAAAAGAAAAAAACATTAAGAGTAATGACATCTAATGTGTATTAAACACCTAACATGATTTAGGCTAAGTGCTTTACATATATAGTTTTGTTTCAGTTTTAAAAATGAAAACTCTATGAGGTATCTCCTCCCTGCCCTTATTATAGATGAGAAAGCTGATAAAACACTTTTTGAGCAATATGTTCTAATAATATATAAAGCTAGAAGGGAGAGAATTGATATTTGGATTATTCACTGCCTCCTAATACTGCTTCAACATTATATATTTCTTCCTCTAAGCTCCTCATGGCAGAGGAGAGGCTTTGGAATATAGATGGGTTTTGATGGGGGAGGTGGTTGGGGTGGTTTGGACAAGAAGGCCAATACAGCTAAGGCAGGATTACAATAGTGTTCTGAAAAGTTAGAAGTCCTTGGGGTGCAGAGAGAACCAAGAGTCTCTCACCACATCGTGATCCAGGAATCTTGATATCTGGGGTTGCAGAATTCTTGCCTTGCCATCTTCTGGGTTGAGGATCTGGTCAGTCACTCTAGTGTGCCCCATTCTAGAAAATAGCTCATCATCCATCCAGCCACTCGAACCCAAACTAGGAGTCATCTGCAATTTTTCTTTTTTTCTCCTTCAATTCTACTCTTCAGCAAGTTCTGGTTGTCCTGCCTTAAAATATATCTAGAAACTGGGCTTTGTGTCCATCCCAAAAGTAGCCACCACCTCCCGTAATCCAAAGGTTCATCTGCTCTCTCCTGAGCTACCATAATAGCTCCCTAACTGGCCTCCCTGCTTTCACGCCTGCTTGCCTAAAATCCCATACTAAGGTAATCTTTCAAAACAGGAAGCAAATGATCTTTCTCCCTGTCACTTCATCAACATTGCCTACTACACTTAGGATAAAATCTAGTCCTTTAGCATGCCACACAAGGGCCTGTATGGGCTAGATTTTGTCCACTCCTCTAAACTCATTTTGTGTTCCCTAAGACTTTTCCCATCTCAGCCAACTTTTCACCTGACTTCCTTCTGCTGGGATCATCTCTGTCTTTAGATATTTAGCATTAACTCTTTCAAATAGGATTCAAGTAAGCACACCTCTCAAATATTCTATCACATCGCTCTTTCAATTTTTTATGTAGTAGTTATTCTAATTTGTTATCATTTTATTTGCAAGTGTGTTCTTTTGCTTATCTCTCACATTGGAGGACTGGACCTCATCTATCTAAATCCTCAGAACTGAGGGCACCTGGGTGTCTCGGGGTTGAGCCTTGCCTTTGGCTTTGGTCGTGATCCTAGGGTCCCGGGATTGGGTCCTGTGTCAGGCTCCCTACTGGGGAGCCTGCCTCTCTCTCTGCCTATGTCTCTGCCTTTCTCTCTGTGTCTCTCATGAATAAATTAATAAAATCTTTTTTAAAAATAAATAAATCCTCAGAATTTAGCACAGTATTGACAAATTAGGGATTTACTAAATATCTGTTAAAGAAATGAAAGAATGTATCATAATGATTTTAAAAGTATTTTATTCTTAAGTGTAGGTACATATATTGGACACATTTTGGAGTATCTTCTTGGCTTATAATGACCCTCTTAACTGACTTCCTAATTCAGAGAAAATGGCCCCCTTTGACCATTTGTTTGAACATGCCCTTGACCTCTAGCTGCAGTGAATTGGACAGCTGACTCAAGCTGGGCTAATCAAAATTGCAACACTGGCAGTTTGGAATTGGAACTGAGAGTCATATAGTTGGTCTATACCATGTATCCTCAGGATCCTCCAACAGTCATGAGTTCTGATCTGAGGATCAGAGAAGGCTGGTGAGCAGAGAAAGAGAAATGAGACTGAGTAGATATGCAATAAGAAAATGTAATATGAGATACAGGGGGAGGGTCTGGATGACTTTCCAGGTCTTGATTTCAACATCTTCTTGCTACCCAGCTAAACTCCTGCCCTTGGGTTCAGGAAAATATCAACAGCCTGCCCTCCAAATGCCATCCCATGAATGAAGCCACAGTGGTAAAGATACTTCAGTCAATTTAACATTTCATGAAAACAAATTTGCCATTAACGTGTTGGTTCTGCTTTAGCACATGCTACTTTGTGCCATTTTCGCCTCATATGATGATAGATGACTTACTTGCTCTTTAGCTAGAAACTGTGTGTAAGTGAGAAGGTTTCTAGAAGAAGAAAATGGAGAAAAATCAGTGAAAGCCAAACATTTTTGTGGCATCCCCTACAAGGAGAGAGGGCCAAGTAAGCAACATCTAAAAGGGGGAGATGTGGGTGATGAAAAAGCAAGTGCTAAAGCAAATAGCAGGGACCTCTGTGGGCTTGATCAGCAGTGAGCTGGGTTGCTGAGGACTGGGAAACTTGCAGAATATAAAATATCTGGTTGCAAGATATGAGTTCAGAAGCAGCAGAGTGAATCTCTTCAGGTGATGGATCATTATGCTGAAATCAGTCTTCACAATAGAAGACAAAGTCGGCAAAAATGAAATATTCCCTCATAACCAGGGTTTTAAAGTATAGTAGGCTGCTCCTCTGTTAGTAACAATCAATAAAGACTCAGTTTAAGACCACACAATCCCCTCTTAGCCTGACCTCATTATACCTGATACTAATGAGGGACTAAAGTCCAATGGTCATGGATGGGAGTTTAATATTGCAACAATCACACTGATTCAAAAGTCCTTTATCAGCAAAGGCATGCGGGAGAAATACATTGGCTTCTCAGCAATGCAACCAGCTGTAAAGTATCTTTCAATGAATCCACCAAGGTGTGAACATCAAAAGCCCAGGAGGAGCTATTTATATTTGAAGATTATTAGGCATTAACTGCACAGAGGAATTGCCTCAAAAAATGGCCCCCCTGACTGGGTACTTTTGTGGTAAATCCTAGAAAACACTGAGCTCTCTCAAGTAATTTTCATTCTTATGAGATTCTGCATCTTGGCTTGGAGTGTTGTTCCTCCTATGGTGTGTGTCTGGACAGGATTGAGAGGGAAAGTGGACTCCAAGGACATGGGAGAGTTGACTGTCAGTTACTTTTGAACAGAACTGACAGACCACCTACTACTTCTGTGATTGGCACTTTTAAACCCAAGGTGAGACTGATATATACAGTTCATGTCTCCTGATGAGGACACGTGCAAAAAATATCCTAGGATTCTTAGACCCAGGAAAAGCTCTGCATTTGTGGCTACATCCTGGCCCTGCTGGAATAATGACCACAAATCTTGGCTGGAGGGGTTCTCTCTGCCAAAGGAAGAAGGCTTTAAAGCCTAGAGCAGTGTTTCCCAAACTGAACTCAACAGGGTGTGAGTATGTGTGAGGAGATATAAGGATTACATGGACAATGCTTGTGAGAATGGAGTTAAAAAGTGAAATTAAAATTTGGAATGTTTGCATGTAACATTCATGCATACAAAAAAAAATCTATAAAAAGCATATAAGGGATAAAGAACAATAAATACCCACCTTAATAAATGCAATATTACCAATCCCATCAATCCCCCCTGGTTGCCCTTTTTGATTCTGTCCTCCTTTCTCCCCAGGTCACCAGTCTTCTGAATTTTGTGTTTGAGTATTATTTTTCATAATGGTTCACCTATATGTGTATATATCCTTAGTATATTTTTAAAATTTTACATGCTTTTGAATTAGCTTTGTATCAATAGTGTACTGTAGGTACTCTTCTGAGACCTGTTGTTCATCCAATTCTATGTTTCTGGCCTCTCTCTATATATTTTTTTTAAAGATTTTATTTATTTTTTCATGAGAGACAGAGAGAGAGAGAGAGAGAGAGAGAGAGAGAGACACAGACACAGGCAGAGGGATAAGCAGGCTCCATGCAGGGAGCCTGACGTAGGACTCGATCCCAGGTCTCCAGGCTCACACCTTGGGCTGAAGGCGGCGCTAAACTGCTGAGCCACCCGGGCTGCCCTTCCTATATATTGATACACACAATTGTTGTCCTTGTTCATTGCTATTATTTGTTCTATGGATATACCACAATTTATTTACCCGTCTTTTGTCTGATGGATATTATGTTGCTTACATTATTTTGCTTATTATGTTTTGCTATTGCAAACAATGGGATTATGAACTTCCTTGTACAGGGTTCCTGGAGCACATGTGCAAGAATTTCTCTAGGATATATACCTATGAGTAGAATTACTGAATGTGAGGGCAGGCACATCTTCAACTTTATAGAATAAACCAAATTGTAAAAAAATGATGGTTGAAGGGTGCCTTGGTGGTGCAGTCAATTAAACATTTGCCTTCAGGTCATGATCTCAGGGTCCTGGGTCTGGGCATACTGCTCAGCAGAGAGCCTGCTTCTTCCTCTCTCTCCCCCTCTGCCTTTCCCTCTGCTTATGCTCTCTCTCTGTCAAAAAATAAATAAATAGGGCAGCCCAGGTGGCTCAGCAGTTTAGCGCTGCCTTCAGCCCAGGGTCTGATCCTGGAGACCTAGGATAGAGTCCTATGTCAGGCTCCCTGCATGGAGCCTGCTTCTCCCTCTGCCTGTGTCTCTGCTTCTCTCTCTCTCTTTCTCTCTCTCTCTCTCTCATGAATAAATATATAAAATCTTTAAAAATATAAATAAATAAATAAATAAATAAATAAAATCTTTTAAAAAAAGAAATAGTTATCTACCCAGCACCCAGAGGTTATAAAGATATTGTCCTAAACATTCTAAAATTTTGCTTTTCACATTTAAGGTTCTAATCTCTGTTTTCACAAATAGATTTCTTTACTTAAGAACTTCTCTCACTTGTTATTATGCATTGTGGACATCCCTGAAAGGAGACAATGCAGCATTTCCTTGTTGTATTCCAGACTTGGAATTCTTTTTCAGAGCATCTTCAGGGATGCCTTGGTATGTATTTTGGGAACTACTACTCTGTAGAGGAGGGAAAAAAAATGAAGTCTACTTTCTACTACATTCTTGACCAGTTCTGGGACCTGCCTTGGATCAATTGCTGGGTAACTTCCTTGTGATTTGCTTTTCTTATTTTGAAAATAGACATTATTACCTAAGTTAAAATATAAAAAACAAAAAATAATTACTATATATTGAGAACACTAGGGAGGATGATAATATTAATGTGTAAAAGGATAAAAATTATTACTGTATGAATATTCTCCAAACTTTCTCTTCATCCCATGTCTCTCACTTGGAGTTAGGAGTATTGTATGGAAGGTTCCTGCTTGCTGGATTCTCCCCTAGGCTTTGCTGTGAGAAGCTGAGGGATGACTGGGTTTTGGGAAGGCAAAGAAGCTAAAATGATGTATGTGATGAAAACGTTAAGAAGCTTGAGAAAAAGTGTTGGTACACAGGGGTTAAGGATGAGAAAGACATAGACAAGACTCAAGTCCTGACAGTTGAAGTTATTCTTCTGTTATTGCAAAACCACAGTAAAACTGACCAATTGTGGCCTCACATATATAACCTTTTTTTACTTGTATGATTTTATTTTATCATAACAATAACCCTGTGAGGTAAATAAGTAAGATATTATCTATCCTCTTTTAATTTCTGAAAATAGTGATTTAGAAAAGTAAAGTAAACTGCCTTAGGACAGAGTTTGAGAGTGGTTAGATGGGATTCAAATCCAGGACCAATAAATGTAGCATCTGTGTCTTTTCCACCATATCATGCAGCATGTAGGGAAGACCAACATGTAAATGCTCTTAGAAAAAACATTTACACAAGGGCAGCCTGGGTGGCTCAGTGGTTTAGTGCCACCTTCAGACCAGGGCATGATCCTGGAGATCCGGGATCGAGTCCCACGTCAGGCTCCCTGCATGGAGCCTGCTTCTCCCTCTGCCTGTATCTCTGCCTCTCTCTCTCTCTCCTCTCTGTGTTTCTCATGAATAGATAAATAAAATCTTTAAAAAATATATATTTACACAAATACTAACCACCTCCAAATTAAGTGGCTGTTTTCTATTATTTGGGTTTAATGATCACAATTTCTCAAGAAATGCTATATACAAAGGTTACCAGAAAGTACCTGTATCTTACATAATTTAGTGAGATAACTTTGTTTAACTCCGAATTTCTCAAGTTTAGAATGATAATGTACCCTGCTTTTCAAGTGAGGGTACATTTTTGTGGTAATGAAAGTGATGTATTCACAAATTCATAAACATGTAGCTCTAACTTCTCTATTCCTAAGAAAATGATGACAAATGGCAATAGAAGAGACAGGTTGAAATCTGTATTTAAAAAGGTTAAAAAGATAACCATACTTAGGGAAATAAGCCCCCTAAAAATTCAATGAAATAGAACCAGAAGTCTTCATTTGCTGATTAATGTACTTAACACTATAGATGAGTAGATTTCACTTTTTGATTTCACAAAATATATATGTACATTACTGTGTATTGTCATGTGGCTGAAAGAAGCCATCTTACAACTGGAAATGAATATAATTCTTTTCCTTGGTGTTACATGGATGGTATTCAGAATATTTCAGCTGCAGAAAATATTTTAAGTGATTATTGTTATTTCAGTAACATTAAGTCTCTCCTACATCTATCAATTATTTTTTACCACTTCCAGCTGAAGTTAGAGCTTTCCTACTTTTTCAACTGCAGGATTTTTTCCTTCAATAATGCATGGAAGTACATTTCCTGTAGTAGCTCCATCTTGGCTGCAATGTGTGGTCATTCTGTGCATCATTTCCTCTAATGAATGGAGCAAACATATGAGCATACATAGCACTACAAAATATATAAAGTCAGATCTGTGGTCCCAATATAATCGCAACAAAAATGATTAATAGTTTGTTTTAATGAGGTAACTGGGATTTAATAAGTTATTGATTTTTCTCAGCATCTTACTAAAATGCTTTGGAATGTGAAAAAAAAAGTCCTCCACTCATATAGGGCAGTATTGATCAAGTATGAATTCATACATCGGGATTCTGGATGCTTTGTTATCTCAGGGCCAGTGCATATTACCTGATTAGTATTGATTGCATTGTGGCCATCAGTGAATTCTCAAGGCATCATTTTTAGTCAAGGAAGAATGAATTGTTTAGTGTGACCCTGAAATCACTTTGCAGCAGATCCAGAAAAAGTTGAGTTGTTGATGATTCAGAACAAAAGGCCTGCTGAACTGGATTTACTTTATTCCAGTGATTTCAATGCTATAGTTATGGTTAGGAAATATCCTCTTTTGGTATTCTTTTATTTCATTTTTCTTACACATTTTCCTCTGCCCTGTATGTTCATTCTCCTTTCTGCTTGGCAAACTTCTACTCATCCTTCAGTACCCAACTCAAAAGTCATCATCTCTGACCACATTCTTGATTCCCTTAGATAGGTTCTGTTCTCCTGGGTCACCCTTTGTTGCACTTAAGTCTTCAATACTGAGTGACAAGTGCTAGTAATTATGTTTTTATGTCTGCTCCCTACTAAACCATAAGCTTCTTTTGAACAGGGCTGTATATTGTCTCTTCTGACTTCTTGGCCCTTAAAATCCCCCATATTTAAGAAAAGGTACATGGTTGGCAGTGTGTAAATGCTTGCTGCTGTTACACATTGGGTGAGTATCTCTTTTCAACACTCACAATCTGAAACTTCTGGTTCCACAGGATTTAACTGGGCTTTATTGCCTTAGAATTGGGAGTCATAGGTACCACCATACTAAGTACCTTCAATACTCACACCACCACCACTACATATTGAGTGGGTCACATTGTATGTGACACTTTATAAACAAAATCTCATTGATTTCTCACTATAGAGCAAGGTCATTGCTCCACTTTAGAGATAGAGGCTTAATAAGTAATTTTCCCAGGTCAGGAAGTCAAACCAAGTTCTCTCTGACTCCAAAGCCTAGAGTATGATTCAAGACATTCTGAGAAAGGCCCATCCAAACAAGAAACCTGAAATTTTTTCAGTCTTCAAGGCTTCATGGGGCAGCAGAAGTGAGAGAATGAGACACACCCAGAGTATTCTAATACTTTGGAAATAGTTGGTGAATAATATTTTTAAGTTCCTACCAGATAACTTCTCAACATGGATCAGGTGACAATAAGAAAAAATTTTCCCTTTTGTAAAGTTCACATGGGAATGAGGATGCAGAGAAGAGAACCAATGAAGGGCCAGAGAGAAAGAGGGTGTCTAAAGTTCTACAGAGAGTAGAATGTGTGTGCTAAAGACCCAAAAAGGTGGTGGGGGGGGCCTTTTTGTTTTTAATAAGACTGACCACCACTGAGATAATAATGGTACTTTGAGTAGACCAAAATGAGGGGTAAATGCAATGCCCATCTTAGAGCACTGTATCAGTTCCTATTGCTGTTGTAAAAACGTACCAAAATTTAGTAGCTTCACACAACACAAATTTATTCTCTTATAGTTCTGGAGCTCAGAAATCTAAAAGGGTCTCACTGGGCTAAAATCAAGGTGTCAGCAGGATTGTATTCCTTCTGGAGGCTCTAGGGAAAAACCCATGTCCTTGTCTTTTCCAGCTTTTAGAAGACATGACAGTTTCTGCCTTGTGACCCTTCTTCCATCTTCAGAGTTGCTTCTGATCCCTGACTCTGACCCTCACTCTCCTACTCCCCCTTTCTCTTCTAAGGACCCTTATGATTACACTGAGCCACCTGGATAACCCAGAATAATCTCCCCATCTCAAAATCCTTAACTTAATCATATCTGCAAAGTCCCTTTTATGATGTAGGGTGCTGTATTTACAGGTTCTGGGAATTAGGATAAATAGACATCTCTGGGATGTGTTATTCTGCATACAGCAAGTGTATTAGAGTGGAAACTAGAGATCAAGAGACAGGGTTCCAATCTTAGTGCTGTCAATGGGGAGCTGTATGCTTTGGGGCAAATCTCAGTCTCCCTAGGTCATTGCTTCCTCTGGTGCTTTTAACCTAAACACTGGAAGGCATGGCTCTGGCTAATTAAAAGCCAGACTTGTTTTACATACCTGCAGATGACACCATAGCATTTATTTAAGGCCACTTCTGAACAAGTCATTAGTCCTTCTAATGGTGTTTCTGCAGGTTCTCAGCTGATTTCTGCTTACCATTTTACATTTACTTACACCTTGCCTACAGAGCATGTAAGTTTTCAATTTCTCATTTTAAATAGGGGGCTCCAATTCTGTAGCATGGCTGCTGCATTAAATATCCACAGCCAAATTGCTTAACGCCCAGGTTTTTTATCCCCTTCAAATTAAAGCTTTTAAAACACCCAGACTCCATGCTGGCTGAATGACACACACAGACTTTCTGCCGGCTTTTGGGGGCAGGCGATACTGGTTCCTGTCAAGTTCTAAATCTGGATGCTTTTTTCTAGTGGAACAACTAAAAGGAATTGCTGCCTTATGATATATAACTACTACTTATTATAGACTGATCCATTTTGCAGTAGGGAGGTGGAAGGCAGGGGGCTGGAGGAAGAACAGGAACCAGTCTTAAACCGGAGAGAAAGTAACCTTCTAATTGCCTTTTCCATGAAAGCATCATAAGCTTCTTTATGGCAGCTTTATTTCACAGTGACCTGCCACACTGCTCTAATTTTCCTGGTGTCACTCATGCAGGTTTAAAAAATGATTGGTTTTATGGCTTTTATTTTGGAATTTGTCAAGGTTTCACCTTCGTGGAAGCCTTGAAGCAGTAGCCTAATAGTCCATAATTTGGTGTTTAAAGGAATATTGGTGAATAACCTGCTTTGGCCCACAGGTGCCTATAGTGATCACGTCCTTATGCCTAGCGGGAAAATCTCCATAATTTCTTTTACGCTACAGTAAACCTTTGCTGTCAGAAAACTCCATTCCAGTTTCCAGAGGACTCCTGGCATCCTGAGATGGGAGAAAAGCCTTTCAAGCTTCATGACCAGGTTGATGCTTAAACCTACCTAATTCCCATGAAATGTACTTCAGGTGTTAGTAAACCCAGACTCGGGTCAGTGTATTCTGGCGATCTGGATTTACGCACTCTTTTTATGACTCACAGTCTGGAAATGAAAAGCACTGGACTCGGAGTCCAATCTCTCTCTCTCTCTCCCTCCCTCTCTCTCTCTCTCTCTCATTCTCTCCTTAGGATCTCAAAGGCCCTAACAGATGTTTTTTAAAGCCTCACTTTTGAGGACTGTTTTGGCCTCTTGCCACGGTGTGTACTTTTAGGTTTAATGAAAATTGGTGCCTCCCAAGCTCTCCTAAGAGGGGAAGCAGCTACTCTTGCCGTGAACTTGCTTGTCCTCACTCAGCCAGAACACAAGGGACCAGCGAGGTGGTGTGTAAATACACACACACACACACACATACACACACACCTGCTTTACTGGGCTCCTTTCTCTTGCAGTTGCCTGGGTTGGCCTCGGTTTGGTGCATACCTGCTAGTGTTTATCACAGTTGGCATTTCTCCCCCAGTGTGCCTCAGCATAGCCAGTACTTATTTGAGCAGCAGGCGATTTTTCTGAAGTGACCTCTGCCGGGCGGGAGATTTATGGTGGCGTTTGCTTTCATTATGTGTCGAGGCTGCCTCATGAGCTTACTGCGTCGCTGTCAGAGGAAGAGCAGAACGCTTCCCAGAATAAGCCTCCGGTATTATCTTTGAACATATGTTCTTGATTAAATGAGAAGAGGAAAGTCTCTTCGTTTTTCCCATTTGGAGGTTAAAGTGGAGGGTTTGTCTAAAAACAGATTGCAGTAAATTGTGGGTTTATTTGAACAGTATGTCAACATTATTTACTCATGGAAAAAAAAATCTCAAATTGATAGGTTTCTTTTAATTACCTCATCCTGAAAGCTGCTCTCAACAAACAGCAAATATTTCAGAAGCCATTTGGATAAGTCTGGAAATGTTGAATTACTGGAAACCTGCCGAGAATAATACCTTTGAAAATGTTTCCATAGTTCTGAGTATAAGAAAACTTGATTAGAAAACAGCTTGTCTCTGAGCAAACGAGGTATTGCCTTCTGTGATCTTGCTGGCCTCCTTGTAAGAGATGGTTTGCAAGATTCTTGCCTAATACTGATCACCCCACCCTGAAAAACAGGTACCTTTTTTGGAGCTAGGTGTTAGTCCGTCACTCAGACCAGATGACCTTGTTTGACCCCGATATAATAATATTCTCCTCTTGGGTTCTGTCCAGCAAACACAAAAGCTGAATGAATGAAGATTCAGTAATTGGGTGAGTTCTGGGCAAGTCCAAAGAGCTCTTCCAGCAAATCCAGGCCAAGACACATTTTACCAGATAATGTCTTTTGACTTGATTGCTTGGTTCCGGTGAGATGAAAAGATGATCTGATAGATAAAGCCATTTATCTGTTTGGGGAAGTAGCTAAGGGGAAGAGGACTAAGAGGTTTACATGGAAGCAAATGACCCTTGTACACATACACCTCATGTATTTCTGTGACTTCCTTTTTAAAATTGCTTGTTTGCTTTCTGTGTGTCTGTGTTGAAGGGGTTGTGGCGGGAGGGTGGGGGGTGAGCTTTATAAGTGAGAGGTTGAGGTGGATTTGGGGCCTATATACTATGATTTACCCTGGGCCTCTAGTCCTTTGGATATATCCCATACTTCAGGAAACATTTCACACACCACCATATTGTATTAAGTTTACTTCTCAGAAACTTAGAAGCTAAGTATATCATTAAGAGTATTTAATCTGAAATGGGCACATGCAGGGCTGATTTCAGGACTGCTGTATGTGCTGGTACAGTTGTTTGATTAAATATTATTGTTAAATATTGAAATCCCTACCAGTTGGTAAATCACTGCCTGAGATCCACTGTCAGCATGAAGCGGGGGCCTCCGGGACTGTGATGGGGCCCTGCCACTGATACTTGAACCTCATGGTGAATCGCGGCCCTAGGTATATGTGCAGTTGCCAGTAGCCTGCGCCTCAGAGAAATAAACTCTCCTGTCCAGACCCTCTAGGCAGCCAGAGTGCTGAGCTCTCTTGGCTGCAGTTTAGGCTTGTGTGGAGGAGGTCGGACAAAAGAGACTTGCCAGGGCAGTGCTCCCAGTCATGCCAACAAAAATCACTTTTTAAAAGAAGTTTTGAGCCATTTGGGAGATCAAAGTCTCTTTCTTCCTACCCTTGCAACTCTTTTCCTCCACATACCAGTGTGAAGTCCAGAAGCCTTCACCGTGGAGACCAGATGTAATTCTAGTCCTGGCTCCAACACTTAATAACTCCATGACCTTGGGCAAGGGACTTAACCCCTCTACATTGCAGTTTTCTCATCTGTAGACTATTGATGTTGGACTCGATTTCTTCCAGCTGTAACAACAAATGATTTTTAGTCCTTAAATTTCTGTTTACTAACCCATTCACCCACCCTATCAATGGATATGCCATTTTCACTTCAAGAAGAAAGAAAAATAATATCATCTGCTAACAAATAATGTTTGAACACAAGTTAAGGTAAGAATGACGCCAAGTGCTCCAATGTGGCCTGAGAGAGGGAGTTGACAGGCACAGGGTGCGGCTGGCTTATTCCACCCCTGCTTACCACATCAGTCAACACAGGTGTGCTATTTAGCTGAGCTCAGTTGATAGAGCTTCATGCTAATGAGACTATGGCCACTGGTTCAATTCCTGCTCCACCTGGCTAAGGTCATCTGTCTTATGGTTCTACCCTGTGTGTTGTGACTCCTCAAGGGCCCCTAAAAATGTGTGTTGTGACTCCTCAAGGGCCCCTAAAAATTTGCGGATGAGTTAATGTCAATCCAATGTTATTAGCAGGGAAAATTATCCCAACATACATGAAACAATGTCGTATAGTTGATGTAGAATGGCATTGTGTTATTTATGGCATTTGCAGTGTTTTTTATTTTGTGCCAAGTCTTGAGTATTGGTAGTTGTGATTTATATATTGTGTTATTTCTTTGTGACTTTTTATAAGTTTGGTCTTTCAAACTGTAATTTTTTATATCTTGGGGTAATTTTGGGGTGAAGGAGAGGAGGGAAAGGTTCCATCTCTTACATTTTAGAATAAATATCAGTCATAACTTCAGAACTAATATCTAAAAACTCATAGATTTTTTAAAATCAACCTTTTCCCTACATGGTGATTATTCTTAGTCATGTAACATTATGGTTATCAGTGAAGTTAACTAGGACTAAAATACCATGATACTGCATCTGCTGTTGGGAGGATTGTTTTATGCTTGTTAGGAATAAAATTTATAGATACATGTGTTTGAGTCTGTGGTTTTCTAGAAGTTTGAGTTCTCACCTAGCTTCATGTCTAAGTGATTCAATGCCATGCTCTTGATAGAGGGATGTGGTAGTTTCTTGGGTTACTCTTTTTGGTTTTTAAGAAAGTGAGTTTTTGATCTGGATTCTCATCTCATTTTCTTATTTCACTTTGGCTTCTCTCTCTGTCCTCATAAATAAAAACCTTGCTGGGCTTGAACTTCAGCTTAGTTTTAGGAATTACAGTCAATTTTTTTCACCAACAGTGCAGATACTTAATAAAAAAATTTAATCTGAGAAACTTAATACTCTTAAATTAGGAAATCCTGGGAGTTGTCCCTATTCAACACTTTCCTTAATTTAAGTGCTAAAAAATTGATAAATGTCACTTCCAGGCACATCTATTAAATTCAATATCTATAATAATTGCCAAACTATAGTATGAATGGGTTGTTGTTCCTTCAGCAATTTAACCTCTGTCAGTATCTCATGCTGAGGGTTTGTCAGTCACTGTTATGATTACATTTTAGCTTTGATCCTGACTTTCCTATAATGCTAAATTTACCAGCCAACCCAACACTCCCCCATTCTTCTTCACAAGTGCATAAAAGAACCTGCAAGACCCCTTGGTAAATCAAAGCCTGATTGATCAAGATTTACCAGTGAAAGAAGAGTGTTCACTTTGGAGGAAGAGCCAGGCATTATGGCCAACATTTGTTCCCAGGATTCCTCTCCCTTGGGGATTTCTTGCTTATGCTATTGTCACCACATTAATCCCTGTGGGACTTTGCCCTTCCAAAAATGCTCAGGCCCGAAGGCTGACCCATGTCTCCTTTTTTTCTTTTTCTTTTTTTTTTTTTAAGATTTTATCCATTCATTCATGAGAAACACAGAGAGGAGAGAGAGACAGGTAGAGACACAGGCAGAGGGAGAAGCAGGCTCCATGCAGGAAGCCCGACGGTGGGACTCAATCCCGTGTCTCCAGGATCATGCCCTGGGCTGAAGGCAGTGCTAAACCGCTGAGCCACCCAGACTGCCCTGTCTCCTTAATTCTCTAAAGCACACAGCATGTCTGTGACCATGAACAAAATTTTTAGGTTCCCAAAACGTTGGGATAAGAAAAGGGAAATACATACTAAGGATTACATAAAAAAACAGATGATCTGGTTTGTAAGATTCAGCTCTCTCCTTTTCTACCTCCTTTGGAAGAAATCTTCCACCAGGCCATGGCCTCAGGCCAAATCCCGAAGAGAGATGGCTCTTCCCTTCCTACCTATCTCACAATGTCTTTTTCCAGACAAAGACCCTTTTTCTTGGATGATATATATTGGGAATGTCCATCCCTGCTTTATTCTATGGCTTTCACAAGTTGTTCAGGGTGTACCTGGATTGGCCCAGCAGCCCTATGAGACTTAAAAGAAGAGGCTGGGGGTAGGTTTGGGCATTATAGGAAAGTCAGGACCAAACCCCAAAGGCTTTCTTATTATGAGGATCTTCACTTTTTTTGTGTTTACAACATACTTGCAAGTATTAGGATTTTTCTCAATATACTTGAAGAAATTAAAAATTAGTATGTAAACAATAGCTATAAAACAATCATGTCTATGATATGATTGTTGCTTATAAGTTGCATTGTATCACTTTGCTTCTGTTGAACAGAACAGTGTGCTGATCTGACTTATTCTCCTCGTGCCTCTAAAGGCAAAGTTCTCCCTTATTCCAATAAGTATTTTTTTGTTTTGGTTTGATGTTGCTTCCACCTATGTCCCACTCCCAGCAATTGTCTGTTTGCCCATTGAGCTCTATGGGCCATCTGATGGACATCTTAATAATAGCCTTCATACTCAGATGTAGCCAAAATAGATTTTACACACTGTTCAAAATTGTTAGTACAATTATGAAGCTTTCTCTGACATATCAAAATGCCACAGAACCCTGGTTGACAATCACTATACTACAGTCTTAGGATAATTTGAACAAGATTACAATTTTTATGCTGCACATTTCTGATTTATCTTGTTTATATAAACTAGTTTTTAGTATGCATATGACAGGTATGCAAAAATATATTTGCATTTAAATTTCCTACATGTATGTGAATTTAGGTGTATGTGTATGTTTTATGTAAACAATATGGCAAGGAAGGCTGGCCAAAATACAAAGAATTATAGATGCCTTTCTCAATATGGGCCCTTGGGTTTTGTGGTGTTGTGACTACTTCAAAACAAAGGGAAATGTTTTGCTGTGAATTTCCTGTTCCTGGAAAACTACATGATTGAAAAAATCTCTTCTTTCCTCTTGAGAACTATCTCTGTGCCAAAGGAAGAAGAAGCCCTTGAAAGGATTACTCAAACTTCCCCCATATCTTCTCCTCACCCCCAAAGTCTAATAATTTTTTAAAAAGAAGAAACAGAAGAACACTTGTCACTAAACTTCTTAGCATTGAAAAGAACCAGAATGCATTGGATGCAACTGTGTCAAGTTTGGACTAACACCAGCCATGAAAATACTTTGTCTTTTTTTAGAAAGTAAATTGCATACACATCACCAAGCATATTCAGAAAAGTACTTTCCTTTTTGCTTTGTCTGAACTCCTTGCACATCAGTTTTAACCATGCTCTGAGTCTACAAACATTTTCTTCAGCTTGCCAAACTCCACCAACCTCTGTCCATTTGCCAGAGTGGCTATACTCTATAGTTGGCTGCTAGGAAGGCAAGACCACTGAATGTTAGGCTTGGAAAGGACATAGAGATGGGTCACAAAATGCCCATATTTTATAAATGAGGAGATTGACTGGCTTACTGGAGGCCCCAAGCCAGTCTGTAATACACTAGAAGCTAGGCCTCTTCAGTTGATTCAAGGCTGTAACTGCTATACCTTTGGTGAAGCCCTTTAAATACTGTCTGGTGCTCTATAAATATAAGTTATCCATGGGGGGACTGAGGAAATCATTGTTGCACTTAGTCCTTTATCAAAAGTACAGAATTCTGGGGCACTTGGGTGGCTCAGTTGGTTCAGTATTTGACTCTTGATATTGACTCAGGTCATGATCTCAGGGTTGTAAGATTGAACCCCATGTGGGGCTCCATGCTGGGCATGGAGCCTGCTTAAGATTCTCTCTCCAAAAAAAAAAAAAAAAAAAGTGCAGAATCTACCAAAATTTGTCTGCTACTAATGAAGTTTTTAGGGTAAAAAGGACACCTTTTCTTTAGCCAGCGCCCACCTATCTCTTCTGAAATGGCTGAAAAAATACAAGGACAAGGAGCACCTGGCTGGCTCAGTTGGTAGAGTATATGACTCTTGATCTCAAGGTTATGAGTTCAAGCTCCACATAGGGTGTAAAGATTACTTTAAAAAAAAAAAAAGAAAGAAAATACAAGAACACTTTAGCCTTATTATTTTAAAAAACCCTAAGAACTTAAAAATTTTGGTAGTCTAGATACAAATACCTAATTCTTATAGAATAACTTCAAAGTAAGCATTTGTTTTTGAACTTATAAATACTTGTAAGAGGAATTTTGTTTAAAATTAGTAGTTCAGAAAATGAAGAATTTCATTAAAATGGATTCATATTCTAGGTTTAACTAATTCTACAAAGAAAAGAAAATATAGTGTTCATATCTTAACAATATTTTAACATTATATGGAACAATCTGAGATTCATTGATATGTGATGATTTTCATTCACATTAATCTTAACTTTTATCCTTCCTTTAAACATGAGCTGTTTGATATTGTGATCACAAAAAAATAACAAAATAAATGATCCACTTCCCTAATTCTGTGACTAGCTTTCATATTTCATTGTTCTATTGAACCCTTAACTTAGCCTTTTACCCCTTCTCCCGGTGCATCCAAATGATGGAGGTTCAAATATGCATTATTTTCTCAATAAGTCAGAAAGAAATCCCATAGAAATAGAGGCAATATAGCAGAGCCACTCTCATGACAAAGATCCTGAGGAAGCACCTTTGGCACTAACTGGGTTGTATCAAGTCTGCTATACTGGGGAAACAGAGGTTGGACCTTTGAGTGTGGGAAGCTTTGTAAATATCCAGATAGGAAGCAAGATGACCATCTTCCCTAGACACAGGTTCTTCTGTCCCTGTGAGTGTGTCTCTTGGAGAGGTGGTGCCAAAGACCTCTCTATTTCTACATTATCCATTCTAATTATCTATTTAAAAATTTCTAGTCTTGGTACCTAGGTGGCTCAGTTGGTTAAGCTTCCAATGCTTGATTTCAGCTCAGGTCATGACTTAAGGGTCATGAGATTGAGCCCCACTTGAGATTCTCTCCTTCTTTCTCTGCTTCTCCATGCACATGTGTGCATACATCCTCCCTCTCTCTCTAAAAAAATTTTTTTTAAAAAATATTCTAGTCATATAAAGTCTGGAGGTGTTGGTAATTGAAAGACTGTTTTGCAGTTTTATTAAGTCGTTTTTTAAAAAGGTTTTGTGTAACTTCTTAGTACTTACTGTCCTCAGCTTTGGGCCTTTAGCCAAAATTCTGAGACAACAGTAAATGTCCCATCTTGTTCTGTTACTTAGAGCATGGTTGAGCCCTAGAGTTTTTATTTCATAGTTCTTAGTCCATTTAGGAACTCTAAATACCACTTAAGCCAGTAAATCTCAGCCTTCCTAAAGACCTGAAATCTACCATTGATCATCTGGTGAAAACTTGGGTTGGTAGAACTGGTTATATGTTGACTTGAAGTTTCTGGTGCCTTCTTGCAATGCATAAGGATTTAGAATATAAGCACCATGGCATATTTGAAATCTTTAACATAATTTGTAGAAAAGGAAAATCAGAGCAGTCCATTCTACATACAGTATTTCCAACTTGACTTTGGATGTCTCTCAGATAAGACTCTAGGTTCGATCTTTCTTTCAAAACTTGGAAATTGACACCAACAAATAGGTAATCTGTACTTGTAACTGAAACTTAAGTAGTATAAGCCCACAAACTGTGCATGAAGAAGCATAAATGATTGTCTACTGATGGTTTTCCAGCTCCCAGAGCACTGCATGGCTCTTAATATTCTAGTGAACTTTCCCTTTAGACAAAAAACAGATCAAGTTAGTATCTCCTATTTAAAACCAAGACAGCCTTGACTAAGATAGCCCTCTAGTTTGGTAGTACTTCTTATAGAAATTTATGTGAATTTTGTAAACATGGTTATACTTTGGTTTATGTTGTGGGCAGAGGAGAAGTAGGCGTAATGGAGAGAAGGTTACTACATTGGTCAGAGTTTTGAGTTGCAGGCAACAGATTTCACTGAAGTCAGTCTAAACAGGAAAGGATAAATTAAAACATATTAGATAGTTCATAGAATCTCTGAACAGAAGAGTTTTGGAGGTTATGTGACTAAGAACAGATCAGCCACATACAACACATGCAGAAGAATTGATCGATTACATTATGGAATCATTCTTAGAGGTACCTGTGATGTTAGGAACTGATGGCAGAAATGCTTCCACAGCAAACCCAGGAAAAGCCAAAGTCTTTCCTACCATATTTATTAGAAGAACATGTCTCATTGTAGGTTCAGCCACTGAGACAAATTACCTCCACCTCCAAATTAATGGTTCCATGTGTACCTGAAAGCAGTACATATAGGTTTTGATTAACCAGTGAATCTGCAGAGACCTGGAGGCAAAACATGGTCATAAAAGGTGGAGGCCTCATACCTGGAACAAATGGTAGGGACCCTGGAGTCCACCAGCGGGTTCCAGCATAACCCCCACAAGACCAACCAAGATTAACCACACCTTGTGGACACCAGCAGAGGGCACTCAGAGACCGGCCCAGACCAATAAAAATCTGAATTCCCACTCCTGACTTCTGTCACTCTTTAGAGGCCATCTTGGGAAGCAGGGAGAAAAGAGCCCCCTTAAGGGATTTTGGAGAATCAATGCTGATAGATTTAACTTTGCATTGACTGAATATTTACCTCAAATAGAGTATGTTAAACTGAACGAGATTTTTCTAAAAGCAGACTGAAGTTTAAGTTTTTAAAAATTCTCTCTGCTGCTGAGTGGGAATCAGGCCCCATAGCAAGTTGAGATCCATAATAGAAAATAAGAGAGAACTACATTTTTTGCACATCTGAGTTGTAATGTTTGCATTTCAACCTCCCTGAATGCAAACTGGGAATACTGTAAGCTCCTTTGGATCAGCATCTGGTGGTAGTTTGGAAATGGCTTGGTTGCATGATGATAGTCCCGAAAGGACAAAGGTAGTCTTTTCCTGTTTGTTGGAGCTGACAGTGACATTATAAAGATTCCAAGGTTTCCAGTGGGCCCAGAGAAGACCAAAAGCCTGCTCAGCAGTTTGAAGGGACTCAGTGCCAAAGCTGAGGGAGTAGATGGTTGAGGTGGAAAGTGGACACACCTCCACCACACCCTTAATGCCAGCAGGCTGCAGAAGAGGTGCCCTTCTGGCTACTTATGACCACTCTCTCATAGCAGGAGATAGCCAGCTGCTAGACACTGTCTGTGCAGAGAGCAGCTAGCTAAAGAGACCAGTGAAAAACAGACTGCAGGACTTTCCAGCTACACTCTCTGTAGTGATGTCTACCATATGCACCAGCAGGGCCATAGAGCCCCTCTCTTGTAGACACAAGGACATGACTGAGCATTTACCCAAAAGAGATTAACTTTATTTGAAAGAGACTATTTAAACTTGATATGCATGGATCCTTTTAATTGGCAATTTTTATTTTATTTCTCACAGTTCCTCAAGTGAAGAAGAGCATGAACTCTGGAACCAGGTGACCCAGATATGAATCTACTCCATTCTACACGGCCTTGAGGAAATAACTTAATTCTCTGACATTGGCTGCTCATTTGCTAAATGGGGATCCTAATAGCACTACATACTAGGATGTGTGAGGTTTAAGTGGTTATTCTATATCAAGTCCTTACACGAATTCCTGGCACACAAAGCAACTACCAGTATGGATTTGCTATGATCATTGCTCTACACAGGATGATGCTTCATGAAGAAATTAAAATCTGTTAGAGTAAACTTTTTAAAAATGTTCCATGTTTGCTCTGTATCATCTGTGCTATGTAAATTTTGGACCCTACCACAGACAAATACTTGGTTCCAATGGAGTCACACCTAAGAGAGCAGCCCCTGGGGGTAGTATGTCAAAAGTCCTGCTTCATTCTGGAGGCTAAACTCAGAAACACAGGCTGAAGAAGTCTGTTATATGTACCCATCCACCCCTCTTTACTTTCTTTTTTTTTTTAAAGATTTTAATTGTTCGTGAGAGACTCAGAGAGAGAGGCAGAGACATAGGCAGAGGGAGAAGCAGGCTCCATGCAGGGAGCCCGACGTGGGACTCGATCCTGGGTCTCCAGGATCACGACCTGAGCTGAAGACAGATGCTCAACCACTGAGCCACCCAGGCGTCCCCATCCACCCCTCTTTAGAGTGATTTCTGTCTTTTAGCATTCAGGACCATTTTCAGCCCAGAAACAACAGACTGCTTCCCTGCCTTGATCTGACTGACTGTTTTAGTTGCTATTCTTTTATCTTCCACAACTGGGTGACGTTGTTCTCTGAATTTTTATAGCACTTCAGGGTGAGGGAAGCAATTGTTACCAGAAGAATCTTTAAGTGTATTGTTCATTCCTTGGAACAGAGATTTGTTGTTATTTTAAAATTCTAAACCTTTGGAGCAGTGAGAATTTTAGGAGAACAAACTCTTCAAGGTATAACGAGACTGCATCTGTGCTATTATAAAGTAGAATCCTACCATCAATTGCTTGTGGTAGAGCCTGGTGTTCACAAAACTCAGGTTAGGCTTTTGTCTTATATGGGTTGAGGCTAACCGTGCTCCCTGCTCCCTGGCAACAGACTCTCAGGTGGCCACCTATGGATTCATACAGGTATTTGCTCATTGAGGAGCTAGTGAGGACAAATGAGGAACCCATTATGTACCACCATTTGCTAAGTACTTGTCACATACCAGCATTGTACCAGGCAATCCTCATTAGATATTATGTTAGTGTCCTAGGGCTGTAAGAACAAATTACCATGAACTTGGTTTGGTGGCTTAAAACAACAGAAGTTTAGGAGTGCCTGGATGGCTCAGTCCATTGATAATAGCTCAGGTCTTGATCTCAGGGTCATGAGTTCAAGCCCTGCACTGGCCTCTATGCTGGGTGTGGAGCATATTTAAAAACAAAGAAACCAATCAACAAACAAAAAAATAAAAGTTTATTTTCACAGTTTTGGAGACTAGAAGTCCAAAATCAAGGTGTTGGGGCAAGGCCATGCTCTCTCAATAGGCCCTAAGGGGGAATTCTTTGCCTTTTCTGTTCTTTGGGATGTGGTTGCATCACTCTAATTTCTGCCTCTGTGGTCACATTGTCTTTTCCTCTTCTCTATGTCTCCTCCTTTTCTGACCCTTATAAGGACAGCTATTGGATTTAGGGGCCATCCAGATAATCCAGGAAGCTCTCATCTTGGGATCCTTAATTTAATGACATCTGCAAAGATCTTTTTCCCAGATAAGGTCACATTCACAGGTTCTGGGGTTTAAGACATGGGTATATCTCTTGGGGTACCACCATTCAATCTACTATAGATACCTTTGAAATTCTCAGAATTATACTCTGAAAACATCATTGTCTCAAAACTCAACTTCAGAAAGTTTTAAATTGTTTAGGGTTATGTTCCTTGTAAGTTACAATCCTTGTAAATACAGGATTGTGTGGTTTCAAAGCTGTTGTTATTTCTACTGTATCATACTAAAAATAGCAATAACAGATACTTATTGCTGTTGTTTATCGAATACCAACTGTATCAGGTGTACTAGAAATATTGTTTCTAAATTTAATGATAATCCTACAAATTAGGTCTTTTTATTCACAATTTATAGATGAGGAAACTGAGGCTCAGCTGAATTAAAAAGGCTCCAAGTCATACATATAGTAAATGGTTTGGTTAGAATTTGAAATCAAAGGCAAAGCAAGTCCAGTGCCACTAGAGAAATCTTCAAAGCACTGAGGAAACCTACAAATACTAGGTTAGCAGCATGACTTTTAGTAGATGAAGGCTAGGCTAAGTCTCTAAGAAAGGCATTTAAAATTCCTAAAACATTTAGAATCAGTTTAACCCTATCTGATGCAGTGTGGTTTGGGCATTTTCTACATTGTGAGTGAAGCAGAGATTTGAGGCATTTTCTTTCTTTTTTTTTTTCTTCTAGCCCTTAAGCGTATCTCGGTTGTCAGGTTCTTTCCATGCTTTGACTTCACCCAGTTAAAGAGGACTGCCTTTGACTTTACAGAAAGCACAGTAACTTCACTTTGAAAAGCACTTTAGTATTTTCAGAGCTCTATCTCATTTAGTTCTTCAAACAGTCCTGAGGTTGGCAGGGTAAGTACTATTATCTTCATTTTACAGTCAAGGAGACCAAGTTTCAAAGTGAGTCGTTACCAGCTATTTGCTTCGCACAGAGGCAAAAGCAACTTGAGACTGACTGACTGGAATTCTAATTCCTTTTTCAGTGCACCAAGCCTATTTTAGAGTAGAAAAAAAAATCCAAGGAAAAAATTAAGGATAAATTTGGCTAGTGTCAGCTTTTGGTAGGTTAAAAAGTAGGAAAAAGGTCTCCTTTCCCTCTTCAGTCTTGGGGTGAACTCTTGCATTTTGGCACTGGTACTCAAAAGTGATCTGCAAGGGTGCCCGGGTGGCTCAGTAGGTTAAGCATCTGCCTTTGGCTCAAATCATGATCTCAGATGTCAGGCTTACTGCTCAGCAGGGAGTCTGTCTCTCCCTCTCCCTCTGCCTTTCTGCCCACCACCTCATGCTCTCTCTCAAGTAAATAAATAAAATCTTTTTAAAAAGTGATCTGCAATTGATTATTTTTTCTTTCAGAGGGCTCTTTTGGAACCTTATTCTCCTTGCAAATAAGAGGGCTGAGTGTGCTTCACTATGTCCAAATTGGTGTTTATAGTCCCATCCTTAGATGATAAATGTTACTTCATGATGCTGAACTTGGTATTACACAGTTCTGAACCCCTCTTCCAAAGACTGGAGCCATACATGCTGAAATTTTATGACAAATCATAGAATTGAAATGAAAAAAGAATACTCAAGTCATACTAACTCAGATAATATGCAGAAATATCTTTAAGTCACTGGTTCTCAGGCTTCAAACTTGAGAGGGAGGTGATTTTCTAAATAATGTTGGAGGGAAAAGAGTTTAATCCAAGGAACATGACTGCCTGCCAAAATAATTATTCCCTAACTATGGTATGAATGAATGCTCCTCTTTTCTCTTGAATCATTATTTCCAACTTAAGGCTTATGCTCCTCCCTAGATATCATGGCCACTGCCCACTTCTAGGACCTTCAGATACTCAGCTACCATCTCCTACTTGCTCTCCTATCCAATACTGGCTAAGACTGACCAAATTGCTTTTCCTGGCAGCCCTTTGACTCCTCACCTCTAAACTACACACACATACACACACACACACAGCCAAGCCAACCAACACTCATCTAGAATTGTTAGCTCTTCCTGTAACCTCCAGACTTAGATGAAACACCATACCTTAGGTTGAAGGATCCAGTGACCCTAGTAGTTGGGGACATTCCTTGATATGTGAGGTAACTAATTCTCAGTGAGGCCAATTTTGACCAATGAGAAACAGGCAGTGCGAGGTAGCTTAGAAGTAAACTCCCTCTTTAGTCCTTCTCAACGAATACTAGAGGCAAGATTTTCCCTTGTACCTTATTCCAAGATGTTTCATGTGCCAGCAGGTACAGACCTGCTGCTGCACTTTGCCTCATTATGGCTCATCACAAAAGAGAGGCTAGTTCTGTCAGGCACTTTTCTTTGCACTACTTCATATTCTTCCTTCCTTTCTTTCCTTTTACCTTAGCCTCACTGGCCTAGGTTTGCACTTCCCAAATAATGTATCAGCACTTTAATCCTTGCTTCAGGCTCTGTTTTCTAGAGAATCTAGGCTATTTCTTATTAGATTGTGATAGAATATGTCCAGTGTGTTGGTATTCTCACTTCCAAGCACCTCCCTTTCCAGTTTAGTCCAACACACCCTTGAAGCACACACTGAACGTGGCCTTTGGTGGGACTCCATTGTCTGTAAAATAGAGTCTACATCCCATCATTTGGCATTAACAGCCCTGTAGATTGGCTCTCAAAGTAATTTTCCAATTTTATTTTCCATGATCTTTCATTTATACACCCTGTTCTCTGGCCAAACTGAACTACTTAAAACTTTTTTTTTATTACCTCATATTTTCTGAGCTCCATGCCCTTAATCACGCTGTTCCCTCAATCTGTAATGTCCACACTTACATCATCTTTCCACATGTTTAAATTCTATCCATCAAGGGCAAGTTCAAATGCCACTTCCTTCTTAGATTAATCATCAATTTCCTTCTCTTTGCCGCCAACCCACAAAATTCAATAATGTCTCTTTTCTGACCCTCCCCTGTCATCATCTTGTCTATGCTTCTCTATGGTGCTTCCTACTTTTTACCTTACATTATAGTATCTTGATATATTTGCTTTCCCCAATTAAACCATAAGCTCTTTAGGGGCATATCTGACTTATTTACCTTTGTTTCTCTGACACATAACATGGTAACTTGCATATAATTGGTGCTTAGGAAAATTTCATGAAATGAATAAACAGTCCAAACATTATATAAAAGTGTAGGATTATAGCTTAAAACCAAATAAATTAAAATATTTCTTATCTCAAGCCCTAGATTCTTGTCTTTTCAGGGATATACAAAAGAAAGAAAAGGCCACAGAGATGCTTCTATTTGTAAATTGAAAGGTCAAGAGATATTAATAGTGAGAATGCTGTGGTTTTCTGCCTGGGGCCATCAAACAGAACATGCCAAAGCATTTTGCTGACCTTGGACAGTTGGCTAAGACACATTACCAAATGATCTAGCTTCTTAAGAAATAATTAATCTACAAGGTTTCTGAATAATTATTCCTTCTGAAAAAGGAGGAAAATTTTGATTTAAAAAATTCGAGGCTGAGGGTATCTTTGTACTCCTTTTATAGCATTATAAAGTCTAACAGGTTAAAGCCTACAGCAAAAAAAAAATAGCTACACAGAAAATATATAAACTTTTAAACATAATATTTCTAGTCACTCTGTATTAATCACTTCTAAGATGAGTGAAATCTTCATAGGAAGAACAGGCAAAATCATTGGCTGAGGAGATTCATGGGTGGCTCAGCAGAAGCTCAGGGCATGATCCTGGAGTCCCGGGATGAAGTCCCAGATCGGTCTCCCTGCAGGGAGCCTGCTTCTCCCTCTGCCTGTGTCTCTGCCTCTCTCTCTCTGTCTCTCATGAATAAATAAATAAAATCTTTTTAAAAAAACAACAACATAGGCTATTTCTTTTGTATGAAATGACAAACTATGAAATTCAAATGTATTTGGGAATCGAAGCATTTATTTATTTGTTAATAACAATTAATGAAATTCATATATAGAGGGATGCCTGGGTGGCTCAGCAGTTGAGCATCTGCCTTTGGCTCAGGGCATGATCCTGGTCCAGGGATCGAGTCCCGCATTGGGCTTCCTGCAAGGACCCTGCTTCACCCTCTGTCTATCTCTCTGCCTCTTTCTCTGTGTCTTACATGAATAAATAAATAAATAAATAAATAAATAAATAAATAAATAAATAAAATCTTTTAAAAAATTTATATATAGAAATTCAGTGGCACTAGAAAGGTAATGAACACACTAATGGGCATTACTTTTTTCCAACATATATTAAAAGTATGGTGTTATATGGCTGACATCTATGGGATAGTATTTGGGATCAGGAAAACATTTTATTAAAATAAAGATAAATTTTACTTAAAAAATTAATATGAATGGAAAATTAAGAAGTTCCACAAATAAAAAGGTATAATTATATGGTCATGCATAGTTAAATTTTGTTGGTAGAAATAGACTTTATTAAATCAGTTTAATTGGATAAATATGATTTGGTGGGCAAGACACTTGGAAAATTAATAATGGTGCAGAGAAAGAGATGGGTCAAGTTCTTCATTCTATAATCACAAGAGAGAGGGGAAAAAATGGGATTCAGTTGGAACAATAACAGAATATGCAGAAATGGTTCGGTTGGGGATCCAAGAGGATGCAATGAGCCTATAAACTCAGGAATTTGTGGGCAGCTCATTATCCTTGGTTCTCCCCGTGCCACCATCAAGGCCAACATAAGTAACCCTGGTGTTTGTGGGTCCATGTTGCCTTCTACTCCCACCGGTAAATGTCATTCACTTGAATGGAAAAAAGTACAGCTCGTTCTTTTTCAGGGCCCTTTTGTGGGTTGATACCTCTTGGGGACCACTGTCATAGCCTGCTGCCCCAACGGTTATCCTTGCCTCTGCTAAAATTAGACATGTTCTTCCAGAAATTCAGTCCAGGTTTCTCCCAGAGGAACCAAATGACTTCAGTCTGCGGGCAGGCTCACATAGGCCCCAGTTCTGATTAATCCCCTATAAATAAAAGAGGTATACTTTTTGCTGGCATGACTTCAAGAACTTGTGTTTTATAGCTTCCTCTTAAAATGGTCAGAACTTTTTTTTTCAAGAAGATACTTCATTCCTTATAGCTATGTACAAAGTTAGTTTCCCAACCACTTTTTTTCCCTAGAAATTCAGAGAGACCACAGTATTTGAAATAGTTTCAGTGTATCCTTGAAATACTTTTCTCAGTCTTTTCTGATAGTGACTTTCGTAGGTTCTCTGCAGTGTTTACCATACAACCAAATCAATTCACTAAATTAAGTATGCTCTGTGTGAGATGTGAGCAAAGAAAAACCTACTGAGGACAGAATGAGTGCAAAAATAGATATGACAATCCTTTGACCCTAAAAAAAAAAACAAACAAAAACAAAAATTAGTACCCTGAGTTTCACTTATTGTGGTTTTTTAAAATTCCAGAATATTCTTTATGCATTAAATAGGAACAGTGCAAGGCTCAAAATTGGATTAAAGATCAAGAATTCCAAGAAGTAAATCCAAATGAAAAGCAGAAGCTATTGATTGAAAAGAACAAAAAAATAGTTGGGCAGCAGCAGCCAGATAATTTTGGTGGATTGCTAAGGTTTCTAACTTTTTGGTTGTATTTGTCTTATCAATAATAGACTCTTTTTTTTAAAGATTTTATTTATTTATTCATGAGAGACACAGAGAGAGGGAGAGGCAGAGACACAGGCAGGGGGAGAGGCAGGCTCCACACAGGGAGCCTGACATAGGACTGGGTCCCGGGTCTCCAGGATCAGGCCCTGGGCTGAAGGGGGCGTTAAACCACTGAGCCACCAGGGCTACCCAATAATAGACTCTATAGCAGAAAAATCCAGGTTGGAAAGACAGCCCACACACAAAACCCTCAGTATAAGTTTTCATTATTCCCAGAAGAGTGAGATTGGCTGAGACCAATTTAAAACTGGTAGCCATGATATTGAAGAAAGTGCTTTCTTTCTTTTTCTTTTCTTTTTTTTTTTTTAAAGAAAGTGCTTTCTAAGAAAGCTTCATAGAGGTTACATCTGGGTGTGTCTACCTTCAGCTCAGATTGTGATCTCAGGGTCCTGGTATTAAGCCCTGTGTCAGGCTCAGCATGGAGTCTGCTTGTCCCTCTGCCCCTTCCCCTGCTCATGTTTTTCTCTCTTTTTCAAATAAATAAAGACATTTTTAAAAAAGAATGCTTCATGGAGTGACATCTGTGAGATGTTTTTCTTATGTATGCACTTCAGTTTGGGATTCAAGTAGTCAGTGAATGTCTAAATCTACATCTCCACAGAATCTGGTCCCCCAGAGAACAGTAAGCATTAAATATTAAACAGTGGTAATAATGCTAATCTCAAAGAGTATCTAAAGTTTAATGTTTAATTCCTACTATGCTCTAGGGTACTTGCTCCAAATACCTGTCCAATAATAGTTACATGAGGAAGCCCATACTTATCTGCTCCCGTAGTTGTGATGCCTTCCAATTGTATAGCTCTTTGAGAAACACTTTCATTGAAATAATCTCATATAAACCTTATTAACAACCCTGTGTGTTATATGGTATTATCATTATATTGTCACAAATGAGATCTAAGACATTAGGTGATTTGCCCAAGTGTCACAACTAAGTAAGTGTCAGAGCTAAGACTTCAACTATTACATATGACTCCAAGTTCAGCACTTGCTATAGCCAGAGTTGCCCCCCAATGTAGTTAGTTTCAAGACATAATCTCGAAAGAACACTCTAAGAAAAGTTTTATACATGTATCTATCATTGCAAATAAAAGGGACTTTAGTCAACAATTGGGTATAGACTACCCTAAAATTAAAATGACATCATAATCAACCTGATTGGAAATAAAGACGATAGAGAAATGGGAGTATAATTTGAGAAAAACCAAGTGGTTAGTTTTTACTGCTCAATTTTATTTTTATTTTTATTTTTTTTTTATTTTTTTAAAGATTTTATTTATTCATTCATGAGAGAGACACAGAGAGAGAGAGAAAGAGAGAGAGAGAGAGAGGCAGAGGGAGAGGGAGAAGCAGGCTCCATACATGGAGCCTGATGTGGGACTCAATCCCAGGACTCCAGGATCAGGCCCTAGGCTGAAGGCAGACGCTAAACCGCTGTGCCACCCAAAGATCCCCTCAATTTTATTTTTTATTTTTTATTTTTAAAACAGCTTAATATGGTGCCTGGGTGGCTTAGCTGGTTAAGCATCTAACTCTTGATTTTTGCTTCAGTCATGATCCCAGGGTTGTGGGATCTAACTCTGTGTTGGACTCTGCGCTGGGCATGGAGCCTGCTTAGGATTCTCTCTCTCCCTCTGCCTCTGCCCTACCCCCTTAAAGAAAAAAAAGCTAAATATTTAGAATATTTAAAATCATGTGAAGCTGATACTATGGTTGCAGCACAGTATTTAAGAAGGGTCAAGAATATTGGCTTGCTTTCACCAGCAGGGGGCAGTACGCATCCCCCATTGGTTTCTTACGCATCGTATGGGGCTCCCCACCTCCAAACTCCCCATTTGAGAAGTGTTAAGGAAAATGATATGAAGTGTGATTAGTTTAATTCTTAAAAGTACTCCTAAAGGCCTGGAGCACTAAAGCGCTCTAGCAGAATACATCATAGTATTGAATTTCTCTACAAATTTTAGATAAATTACAGGTATTGGGGAAAAGAAATTCAAAAATGTGCAATTAACTTTCATTATTTAAGATCAGAATAAGTCGTTTAAATAGTTTTTATTATTAGAAGTTCAATTTGTACTTCTCTGTAAACAAGGGATGCCAGGATCTGCCAGGGACATTGAGGGTAAATAGTCTGTTCTCTTTCTAGAGAGAACCCTTTTCCCTCTACCCCACAAAAAAATGCTGAATAAAGGAAATCACAAATATTTATCAGTCTGGGTAGTTGAATTATGAGTTAATTACATCAAGGCTAGCAAAAACGGCAAATGCCTGGATGGTACAAGTTTTATGTCATGAATAGTGGGAAAGCATGAGGAATGTAAGAAACAGATAGAGTCCCCAAAGAGGTGATATGCAGATAAAGCTGCAGCAACCTGACATCCAAAGAATCCTGACTGACCCTTCCTCCACATCTTCAGGCTCTTACCCTGCATTTTCCATACTGCGCCAATTACAATCCGGTAAGATTGTAAAACTTTAATATATACAGTCTATCAGGAAGTACTCTTGTGTTTTAAGCTCCTGAGAGAATTTCAAGGAGAAACAGGCTAATACCTCAGGGCCTTTGGTTTCCAGGCTATGAGCTGATCCTGAGGCCAAAACCTAATTCATAGAGAAGTCTCAGCATCTGTCACAGTAACATTTTAACTTGGAATGTGGAGTGCCTGAAGGCCTCCTTCCACCATTCACTGGAGGCAACAGTCTCCAGTCCTAGACCAGACTCATCATTGTTACCTTTTAGGAGAGTTACTTAAAAGTATGAGAAAAATAAGAAGTAGTGCTTCCTCACCAGAAAGGTTATAGGCTCTTTCAAGTGAATTCTGATGAGGAGAATGTATGGCCTTAGGCTTATAGGCTCTAAAAAGGCCAGAATTATTATGGGGTGGAGGTTTTAAAATCGCATCTTAAAGAACAGCAGATGCATTCCTTGGGGGGAGGGGGGATAACTTTAATGTTTCAGTGGGGCATTAGTACTATGAGTTAGATATATCTAAAACAAAGGCACTTTTCTTCTTTTATATGTCACATTTGACATCTAATGTTATTCTGTCTCTGGGAACTGTATTCTGAGTTTTACAGATTCCCCCTGCCAAGTCCGTGCCCCCTAGCTACGCCAGTATGACACTAGTGCTCTACTGTCCAGATATGTCAGCATCACAGAAAGCATGCCCTAGCATACAAACCATTACTGGTAAAGATCTTGGAAATCAGCTAGCCACTGCAGGGGAAGCAATTGAAATTGTTAACCTGATTTCTTCTAACACAGAAAGGGGCATTTCCTTTGTCCTCAATTGACCAAAAATGCTTTTAAATACTCAAGCAGGAACAGTTTGCAAGTGGCCAGTGTGCTTATGGTTATCAATTCAAGTCCTGTTTCCCAGGTTGGAGAGCTCATGTGTGCAGTTGCCTTTCTGAAGGCATACCTCCTACAGAGGTGTTGACAGGGAAGAGGAGGAAAGGAAAATAATGTGACCTGCTTTCACCAGGAAGCTTCAGATCATTTCCCTTTGTCTCTGCGCCTCTTTGGGAGATTTTGATCCAATCTGCTATGGTGAGAAGAAACTCTCAACATTAAAAAAAAAAAAAAAAACCAACTTTCATTTTCCTCCTAAGAAATGGAATTTTATTTCTGGATGACAAGGGCTTTGGAAGGCCATGGTGTGGTATATGAGTGATCCTTTCACAGCTGTTGAACATCAGTAGACTACACATCCATAGTATAGAGATAGCTCTTAAAATATCAGCCAAAGGAAGAGTTTAGAGAGAGCCGTATGTCTTTAAGGAACGATTGAATGTTATTGAATCTTTCAAATAATGGTGTAACCTTGGTGACAGGGCAACAATCTTCATGGGCTGTATTCATACAGAATTGAGTTCATGGAGATAGCACAGGGGGGTCTGACATGTGGGGCCCCTCTTAGCCATTTATCTATTATTAGTATTGTCCTACACCCATTATCTACTTTTTCTCCAGTCCCTTGGATACTCAGCAGAGATGCTTTAAGAATGTCTATAACTTAATTTCCTGCCTGGCATGACCCAGAAGTACAGTTGTATAGTGACAGGGGGTTAACTAAGCTCTTAGAAAAGGTGCTATGGACACAGAGGTACAAGATGGTAGAGGGATACTTCCCTCGATGACAGGGAAGAAGAAGGCTTAAATCCCAAAGTGCTTTCTGACATTTGCCACCCACATAAATTGATGAGTTAGTTATTAAGGGCCTTTCTGCTTAATTAGAAATCAAACCAAAGACCCTGGTGTCATAATTTATTCTCCTGCAAAATGATGTGACCCAGAGGTTCTAGCCATAACCACAGAGGAATTGGAGGTTGGTAAATGACTCTCTGAGTGAAAACTTCAAAGACACAGGAGGGGCAGAGGGAAGAAAATGTATCATTAATAAACAGGATGAGGCAAGTGGGCAAACATTCACCTATGATGTCACCTGCTTCTATATTATGAAATATTACACAGCCAGTTTCGGAACACTATATATCATAGGATTCCATTTTTCATTACTTCAGCATTGTGAGATATGAAATTAATGTTACATTATTTTTAATAGTCAAATTTTTTAAAAGCTCAATTCTGTTTGTTGAAGTGGTATGTATGTACCACAACATGTATGTATATACCATGGTTTCCTCACCCACTGCCCTGTCAGTGGGTGCTGGCATTGGTCCCAGTTTTACAAATATCATTGTTTATGGAATCTTACATATTGAACCTTTTAAATTTTTATTTCAAACATACAGAAAAGTTGATAATCTAAAAATGCTGACCTACCTAACATTATTTTTATAAACTGTTGTTAACATTTCATGATATTTATTTCAGGGTTCTTAAAAATGTTATTTATAAAGACCTCTTTATTCTTCTTCTATTCCACTTTTTTTCCCTTCCTAACCACTATCTAAAATCAGTTAGATATTGTTCTCATCCACATTTACTATGTATAGTTCTGTGTAATTTTAAAATTCATATAAACTAGTCTCATACTTTAGGTGTGTTTTGCAATTTGTTTTTTAATCGACATTGTATCTTTTAAGACTTATCCACAATGACACATGTAGATCCAATTCTTTAATTTTTTTAAAGATTTATTTATGTATTTGAGAGAGACAGAGCAGAGTGAAAGAGAGAGCACAAACAGGGGTGAGGGGCAGGGGGCAGGGGGAGAAGCAGACTCCTTGCCAAGCAGGGAGCCCGATGCAGGACTTGATTCCTGGATCATGACCTGAGCCAAAGACAGACACTTAACTGACTGAGCCACCCAGGTCTCCTTCCAATTTTTTAATTTTGACAAAACGACTCTACCACAGTTTATGTATCTGATATTTACTTACAACATGCCATGTTATTGTGGCACCTGGGTGGCTTGTTCTTTAACCGTCGACTCTTAGTTTCCTCTAAGGTCATGATCTCGGGGTCATGAGATCGAGCCCAGCATCAGGCTCTGTGCTCAGTGTGGAGTTTGCTTCAGATTGCCTGTCCCTCTCATTCACTCTCTCTCTCTCTCAAATAAATAAATAAAATATTTTTTAAAATACCATGTTATTCATGTTGTTTCCAGTTATTCACTGTTATAAACCATGCTTCATTAATCCTCCTTATACAAGTCTTCTGAGGTTCTACTTGGTATATATACTCAGCTATGAAGCTGATGAATCAGCTACGTGCTTTTCATTAACTTCACCTGGTATTACGAAACTGGTACCAATTTGCACTCCTATAGTGTGTAAGAATTTCTATTTCCCCACATTTTTACCAATATATTTTCATCTTTGTCAACCTAGTAATGTGAAACTGTATTATCATAGACTTTTTTTTTAATAGGCTCCATGCCAGTGGGGGGCCCTTATTAGCTTTTATTTCACAGATTTCTAGTGAGTTAAGCATATTTTCATTTATTGGCCATTTGGTTTTCCTCATCTGTGAATTTCTATCCTTTGTCCAATTTTTTCTGCTTTGATTGTTTATCTTTTACTTATCAATTTGGAAGAATTCTTTGTAGTAGATTGAATCATATGAAACTGCCATTTTTGTAGGTAAAAAATTACTGATTATTGGCAGTTTCATGTAGATAAAACATATTTCTGGATATTAATCTTTTGCTCATTATACAAATGGCAGCTATCTTCTGCTTTTCTTTTGAATGTGTTCTGGACATCCTTTGGCTGAAGAAGTAAATATTAATAGAGCCAGTTTATCAACATTTTCCTTTATGTTTCATGCTTTTTCTGTGTCTTATTACTGGAACCTTTCCCTACCTTATGCCATGGTATTTCTATGGTATAGTTTTCCCAGAAGTGGGATTTCTGGGTTAAAGGGTGTGTGTGTGTGTGTGTGTGTGTGTGTGTGTGTGTGTGTGTGTTTAAATTTTACTTAAATTTCTAGTATCAATGTGTGAGTGTATCTCTTTCAAAAACTATCTAATGAATGAGAAGAAAAGTATCATTGTTATTTTAATTTACATTTCCCTGACAACTAGTGAATATAGCATCTTTTTATGGGTTAAATCATCATTTGGATTTGTTCATCTGTGAATATTCTATGCATATTATTTGCCATTATGTCTGTTACATTGTTTATCTTTTCTTATTAATTTGTAGGAGTTGTTTGCATGTTCCTGATATTAACCCCTTATCTGACATATCCATGCCAATTTTCCCCTAATCTAGTATTTGTTTTATCAATTTTATGTCTTTCTATACCAAAATTTTTACATTTTTATGTATCACATATATCTATCTTTTCTTTTATCACTTCTCAATTCCTTTTAAGTTTTTACTTAAGTTCCAGTTAGTTGACATACGCTGTAATATTGGTTTCAAGTGTATAATATAATGATTTAACACCTCCATACATCACCTGATGCTCATCACAAGTGTGCTCCTTAATCCTCATCATCTATTTCACCCATCCCCCCCCCCACCAACCTCTCTTCTGATAAACATCAGTTTCTCTTCTAACTTTTTTGTTTTGATATAAATCATATAGAGGTGTCTCTGATCCATAGCTTATACATATAGTCTCCTAAAATTTCTTCTGAGATTTTTGTTTACTTTTGAGTAATCTCTCTTGCATAAATGTATCAATTTAGTGTGAGGTCGATGGCCAAATTGAAAGAAATAATTTTTACATCACTTGGTATCCTGATATATAAATAAAATCTAATTATGTTACATTATGACACATATATGTTACATGTTTGATTTGCTTCACAACTCATAGGGAAAAGAATCATCATATGCCTTTATTTTTTAAATCCATTTCAATGAAACTCAGTCCTCTCCATCAGTGTTGTTGGGTTGTCTAATCTTGGGCATCTTTCAGGGAACTTCTCTCACCCATTTAGGATCATAAAAGAACTCTAGGGCTTGTAATCTAGGGTAAGTGGGGATGAAGTCCCTGATTATTAGGCAGTTGAGTGTATCTCTGAGCACTTGGTTTTCCTGCCCACATAATCTGTGTGTGGGTTAGCAACTCCCTTGACAATGTCTAGATTTCCTTGTAGAGGCCTTGGCACTAATATTTTTAGTTTCCCACTTGCGGTGCTGGATTTTCGGCCTACCTAGACACACACACACATCCATCACTATTGGAGCTCCCATTGGCTCCTGGGCTTTTAGGAACATGTAATGTCCCCATCCTGCTGTCTTCTGGAAACTCCTTCCTCTTCCAAAGTTTGAGTCCCACTACCTTCTTTTTTCTCCAAGTACACAGCCTTGATCCCAGCTCAAATTCCTATCTTTGGGAGGCCTGGGTAGCTCAGCAGTTAAAGCGCCTGCCTTTAGCTCAGGGCGTGATCCTAGAGTCCTGGGATCGAGTCCCACATCAGGTTCCCTGCATGGAGCCGGCTTCTCCCTCTGCCTATGTCTCTGCCTCTCTCTGTGTCTCTCACGAATAAATAAAATCTTTAAAAAAATTCCTATCTTTGGGCTTGAAAAACAATACATTAAAAGTGAGGGGAGTGAGGGGTGAGGGTGCAATAGAGTGGTGGTGAAGAGAGTATAACTTAAAAAGAGAGAGAGAGTATAGATTTTATAAACAAAGTCCTGGCCAATCATTCTCTGGATAAGAAATCTCACTCTTTAGATATTCAGTAGCTCATCTCCCATCCACCAAGAATAACTGGAGTGCTTCTTCTAAAACAGCAGAAGTGGGATGCCTGGGTGCCCGGTTGAGCACCTGCCTTCGGTTCAGGATGTGATTCTGGAGTCCTGGGATTGAGTCCCATATCAGGCTCCCAGCAGGAAGCCTGCTTCTTTCTCTGCCTATGTCTCTGCCTCTCTCTCTATGTATCCCACAAATAAATAAATAAAATATTTACAAATATAAAATAAAACTGCAAAAGTTTAGTAATGTGATTGAGTTTTCCTATCCTGCTGCATTAAATTGACAATTCATATATTAGAGCATATATTTACACATATGTTTATATATTTATGATATGTTTATATAATACATATGTAAATTCTATTATATAATAGATTATATACACATATATGTGTGGGTATATATATATATATAATATGCATATAAAGAAGATCTAAAAGATGTACACCAAATCTTTATTGTGGCTATCTCTAGAGGTTGGGAATTATGAAAACTTCTATTTTTTATTTCTATATCTTTTGAATTATTATTTTCATCTTTGCAGTTAGAAGAATAAATATATTTAGGAAAATGTCACAAAATGTTATAAAGGATGTTGGTAGCGAGTAAAAACCTTCTAAACAAAACTTGCAAAATCTTTCCAGATATTTACCCTCAGATACACCCTTTTCAGATACTTGGGGGAGGGAGCTATGATGACTGGACAGTGGCAAGGGAGAAATGTCTTATGTATTTGCAATAGTTGTTAGGTATAATGAAAAGATCCCTGGATTAGCAGTCAGGCCATTTGGGTTTTCATCCTGGCTTTGCCGTGAGATAGCTGTGTAATTGTGGTAAGTCTCAAACACTCCTGATTCTTTTTCCTAAACCTAAACAATCTCCAAAGTCCGTTCAGCTCTAGAATTTTATAATAAATATGATTTGAAGAATCTTGGTAGCTATGACTCTAGTTACAAGTCATAGTGTAACTAGCCATAAAACATCCAAATTAACTTTCTTCTTTGAAAAGATAGATGCACCTGCCTGTCATTCTTTAAGCCCTTCCTGATTTGCAATGTCTATTGAACTGAATGCTTATGGGAGCTTTTGCCTGGAAAATGCCCCACTGACAAGAGAGCTGGGATTTTGCTTCCAGTATCATTAGGAGCAAAAAATAGACTGCCACCAGACCCAACAGCTGGGCTGGCTCCTTCTGGGCAGCCTGCCAGTATGTGAGTACAGGGATACATTTGCTGGGCACTGGAATCTCCACAAACATGCTCACCTCTGCTCACTTTCTCTCCTTAGGCCCTCAAGGCCTGAGCAGCTGTGAGACTTATGTTCTGGTCACTGAGAAGAGCCACCTTGGTTCCATCTGGATGGTTCTTAGACACTGTTCTCCAAAGCTAATTGCATTTCTGTAATAGATTTGTTCTCCATTCCTACCTTTTAATAATCTCACTGAGCTCTGCCCTAAGCAGCACAAATGGTTTTTCAGTCTCCTACCTGACCTAATTGAGTAGTTTTTCTCAACAAGATAGAAGAAGGATCTATTTCCACCTTTCCAACACCAAGCCCAACCCACCTTGCTATTTGCCTTTCTAGCTGGGCCTTCTTAAAAATAGCATTTTGGAGAACTAGACAGAGGATAGCAAAAGATAATGCTGCTTCTCTATAAGAGAATCAATAGGCTTTTATCTCTAAAGATGAAACTGCTATTATACCAGGTGGTTTGGACTAGAATCATAGGATTTCAGGTCAGGTAGAGTCTCAGTGTCACAATACCCAACTAAATTTCCATATACTCTATTGGTTCATATTGAAGTATGAATATATAACCTGTCCCAGTTCTTGCTGACCAATCCAGTTTATGAGTATGATCTTTTAATTTAGTCAACAAGTATTTACTGAACATCTGTGTTCTATTTAATTAATAGTGGATAACAAGATAGAATATAATATGATTATAGAGTAGCTTGTAGAGTTAGAAATGCCTAGAACTGAGATGACAAAAGATTCAGTCTCATTTAAACCCAGAAAGGTACTAAGCATAAAGTTAAGAAACTAAACTTCTCATTTTTTCTTGTGGTTTTGTTAAGTATGTTGAATATCCAAGCAAACTGTCATGTTCTTTCAGCCTACTGTTATGACACTGACTCATAGGAATGAGGGAATAAAGAATATGGGGAGATGGGGTCCTGCCTGCATTTCAATTATGATAACTCCGTATGTATTTTTCTTAATATATAGAGAGAACCAATTTAATTGTGCTGGTGATTCTTTCTGCCATTTTACTTACTGAGGGTATGTTTGAGAGAATGTGACCTGGGAGACGTGTAGCTGACTTACAATTCATTGACGATTCATTTGAGCAGAAGTGTAACTTGGTTTTCTATAACTGAATATAATTTAACTCTCAAGCCTTCATTTCTGAGACAATGGACACATATTGTTATATCAGAATAACTCAGTCCCCTCAAGTTTAATACTTTGTCTGTTTGGGTACATATTTAGGCAACTGCAGGATTTTTCTCCTTACCATCGTTCTGCCTTTTTGCTCAAGAGAGACCCAAGTTATGGGTCTCAGCTGAGCACTCTTCTCTGGTCTTTACTGCCCTCAGTTGAGATGTGACTTTTTCCTTTCTAGTGTCTGGACATTGTGACAGCATCCTGCTGCTGATAATTGGAAATCTAAGCTCCATATCCATTCCCTACATGTTGCCCTTGACCCAACCCAGGCGTCTTCTGACCCAATGGTCCTCTAAGGATGTCTCTATCTTCCCTGGGGGCTTAGGAATGATCACCTGGAAATGGTAAGGCTACTTTCAGACCCATCCCCATAGACACTTTGAAGCATTGGATGCCTTTGACTCAGTGGTTGGGACCTGCACAGCCATTAGAATTATTAAAAGCAAATATAACTCATCAGTTACTATTTCAAAATAGCCTACATATTGATCTGCTGTTCTCTCAATCTGTCCTAGTGTATCAGATGCTGAATGTAATTCTAGTGTTTTATTTTATTTTTAAAGATTTTATTTATTTATTCATGAGAGACACGCACAGAGAGAAGCAGAGACATAGGCAAAGAGAGAAGCAGGCTCCCTGCAGGGAGCCCGATGTGGGACTCAATCCCAGGTCTCCAGGATCACACCCTGGGCTGAAGCAGAGACTCAACCCCTGAGCCACCCAAGCGTCCCAATTCTAGTGTTTTAAAGATACATTTTCATCAACAATATTGCCCCTGAATGCAAGTCAACTACTTAATGTAGTGCCTAACCAAAGCTGGAAGACACATTGAGTTAGATTTATTTAGACATGGTATGTGTTGCTTTCGAGTGTGGTGCCCTCCTAAGGGAATTTCAAAGCTACTTTTGCTTACTCATGATTTTCACCTTATATTCTGATTTTATAAGTGTTTTCTATCATTTTGAAGATGTGATGCCATAGAATCTGTGGTTAATGATTTGGTTGCTAAAACAGGGTGCAGTGCTAAAAGAGAACTAATGACAGCAGTGTTCTTAGAACATTACTAGAAGCAGAATCTTTGCTGGAGTTTAGAGAAACCCATTTGAGAAGTCCAGAGAGTTGTGGTCTATAGCTACTTGCTGGAGAGCAGGGGCCTTCGGGGTCTTGTCCTCCTCTGGAACCATAGAATGTAGTATTGTACCTTGCACATATTGGGTGCCTAATATATTTGTTGCATAAGTCAATTAACAGATTTCCAAAAAGCAGTTTTATCTCAATGGGACATAGAATATGCTGGTTATTGAAGTAAAATAGTTCAATTTGAGCAAAACTAGTGGAACTTCCAAGAGGGCTATTCATTAGAGTCTGCATGTCATGACAGAGATACTGACTTTATTATATTTTTATTTTTTTTAAGATTTTTATTTATTTATTCATGAAAGACACACACAGAGAGAAACAGAGACACAGGCAGAGGGAGAAGCAGGCTCCATGCAGGGAGGCTGACTTGGGACTCAATCCTGTGTCTCCAGGATCAGGCCCTGGGCTGAAGGCAATGCTAAACCAATGAGCCACCCAGGGATCTCCAAGAGATACTGACTTTAAAAAAAAAAAAAGGACCCCTGGGTGGCTCAGCGGTTAAGAGTCTGCCTTCAGCCCAGGGCGTGATCCTGGAGACACAGGATCGAGTCCCACATTGGGCTTCCTGCATGGAGCCTGCTTCTGTCTCTGCCTCTGTCTATGTCTCTGCCTCTCTCTCTGTGTCTCTCAATAATAAATAAATTCTTAAAAAAAAAAAAAAAAGAAGGTGGGGCACCTGGCTGGCTCAGTTGTAGAGCATATGACTCTTGATCTCCAGGTCATGAGTTCAAGTCCCATGTTGGGTATAAAGATTACTTAAAAAAAAAAAAACTATTAAAAAAAAAAAGGAAAAAAAGAATACATATTATATATGCCTTGGATTGGACTGCCTCCTTTGAATTTGTAAGCCAGGCAAACTACCATGATGCCTGGCCTTCGGATTTTACATTAAGAAATAACATTTACTTCATACAGAATATTCTGTGGCGCCTAGAATTTCAGCCAGCTTGATCCACAGAAATATAGACACGATTCTTAGAGAAGGCCTCTGAGTAACCCCATAAAGCTCAAGGTATAAATGATCCTCCTTAAACTCTCATTCAAAGCCATATTCATGCTTATATGCCAGGTATCTTTTAAAATGCCTACTTACTGGGTTGCTTGACCCACAGACATTTGAAGCAGCAAACCTTACAGGGATGGGGAAGGCTGCCAAGGTGAGCCTACTGGCCACTGAAGATGTGGCCATTGAAGGAAAGGAAGTAAAACTAAGGCATGGAAATGCAACCCTGCTTCTAGGGGATATTTTTCCTAATGCAGCTTCCTTTCCTTTGAGGCACCCTTCTTCTTCTCTATATGGTTCTGGTGTCATCATTCCAAGTGTAATGCCCCCCCAACTCCAGGCACTGCAAAGGTAGGCACAAAAGTGATGCTTAGCCCCCCACAAAACTCAGAGAGGCATAAGCTGGCACCAGGAGCAAGATGCATTGAACCTGACTAGCATAGAAGGATGTTAATGTGGGGCTGCTAATGGCCCCATGGAGAGACACATTTGGAAGTTCTCTATGATAAGCAGTTGTGCAAGTTAGAACAAAAAGGTGTTTTGATGTCATCAGGCCCAGGTGCAGTCCTGAGGCTCTCATTCCTGTTCACCAGCTGAAATGAAAACTGAGTTGCTGGTGTTTTTCCCCAGGCAGTTTTCAGTAGCTCTTGGCACTTATACATAATAGCCCACATCAGGCCCAGTGCCTCTGGCTTCAGATCACTCTGTAATCTGCCCACCCACTCTACCTGCTTTTGCCCACCTCTCCCTGGCAGCCCCCGCCTTTCCTCTGGCTTGACTCCTGTGGCCATCTAGCCACACTCTGCTCTCTCTACCCCATGCCTGGAAAGACCTGCTCCCCCACTCCTATCATCCCCTTCTTGCCTACTTAAATAACAGAATTTTCCCACGATACTTTCAGTCCACGTTCGTTTTTCACCTTCTCTAACTTCTTTTGTGCTTTTTTGCCCTTACCTCATAATTGGCAACTTGTTACATAGTGCCTCTTCTATCACTCCTCAACCTCTTACCCTGCTTTATTTTTCTTTATAACACTTAACATTCCTTGACATATTACAAGCGTGTATGTATACAGATGTGCTTTGAGCACTTTTGTCTGTTTATTTGTCTGACTTGCTAAAATAACCTAAGTGTACACACTGAAGCATCAGTATGTATGTATATAGATGTACTTTGGGGGCTTTTTGGTCTGTTTGCTTGCTGACTTGCTAGAATGCTCTAGGTGCACATACTGAAACATCCACATGCCATCCCAGTCTCCCATGCATTGCTGTGATTACAGATACACAGAGGACCATCAGAGAAAGTTGACTGCTTTCTTCCCCTGCATGACAAGGCCTGTCTTTTTTTTTTTTTTTAAGATTTTATTTATTTATTCATGAGAGACACAGAGAGAGAGGCAGAGACATAGGCAGAGGGAAAAGCAGGCTCCATGCAGGGAGCCCAATGTGGGACTCGATCCCAGGACTCTAGGTTCAAGCCCTGAGCTGAAGGCAGACGCTTAACCACTGAACCACTCAGGCATCTCAGGACAAGGCCTGTCTTAAGGACTATATACCTTAGAGGCTTTGAACTAAGCCATCAGAGTGCACAGCCATTCCAGAATTCATTTCTCTTACATCTCTAACACTATAATACTAATAACCACCAACTGCTGGTGAGTACTTGCCATCATGCCAGGAATTGATTTACTGCTTTGCATACATTTTCTCAATTAATTCTTACTTGAGGCATGGACTTTCATTATCTTCCTTTTACACAAGTGGAAACTCAGGCACAGAGAGATTAAGCAACTTGCCCAAGGTCACACAGTGAGTAATTAGTGGGACTAGGGTTTGAACCCTGACAGACTTCTCCAGAGTCTGCACTCTTAATCTCTTTGCTCTGTTTCTGCCATGTTATCTGGTTAACACATTCAGTGACAAAGACTATAGTAGCCAGATTAGCTTCCTGTTTAATGATTAATCCGTTAAGGTAATATTATATGATGTGATTAAAAGTTTAAAACAAAACAAAAAAATCACAGTTTGTAATTGAGTGGCTCTTTATTTAGCTGCCTTGTGTGGAGAATACAGGCTACGGTGCACTACCTGAACCCAACACTCATGGTCCAATCATCCACAACAAGCCCAGGCCTATCGATGTTTGAAATCTGCTTCTCAGTTCTGCATTTGTGATTTTATAATGACTTCCACATGCATTAGCATCCCATTAATTGGCTAGTATATAGGAACAGTTGTCTTATGAAGGAAGGGTTTTTTTTTTTTCTTTTCTTTTCCATTAAAACCATGGGTCTGCAGAATGAAAATGCTCAATCTAATGAGTGCAACCTGGAAAGTAATTTCATGGGCTGTAGTACTTTGATGGCGATAATTCTTGGATGTCAAAAGGATAAGGACACAGTTTTCTGCTTCTAATTTTATTCTTAGAAAATGATGATACTGAGCTATCCATAGAGTGCCCCTGTAGATTAATTCCAGTTTTTCTTTTGTAGAGGAGATTTAAAGGAAGTCTTAATCTGCTTTATATTTAACTCTTATCTGCACACTCTGAATTAAAAATAGAAAGCTGGACTCTAACTAGTCTCACCTCCACAGACTCTCAGAGGGCTGAAGTTAGCCTAGGGTAAGGATGGGCCGAGAGCTGCTCCAGGTCTCTCTCTGGTTTAGCACCCCTCACTGACTTTCCCAACAGCCCCTTCTTTCTACTTTTCAGTCCAAGAACCCCATACTAACATATCTGAAATGAGCGGTTCTTATTCTATGATTTTTGAATGGCATTTAGCATTCTGATCAGGTAGTTTCATTTGTCATGAAACTCGATGAATTCTGAATCCTTTCGGAATCTGCAATCTTGGAAATTTTCTGCATCCTTTAGTCATTTTCTCCTGATTCCATGCTTAAGGTGGGAAGAGAAGTAAAGAGTACTTTGGCTTTTTTTTTTTTTTTCTCTTCATCTGATGAAACCTGTTCTGGAGTACTTCCCTTTCCCCACTCTCCCCTTCCCTCCACCTCTACCTCCTCCCCATGTCCCTTTCCCTCTCTCCTACGCTTTGCCCTTCCTTTTCCCATCTCACTTTTCCAAATCCTCTCTTTTCTTCCCCTTGTCTCTCTTCCCTTGTCACACCAATGTCTGAGGCAGCAGGAAGGGCAGGAAGAGTTGAGGAGGCAAGGGGAGCAGGAGTCAGGAGCAGTTCCTTCTTCCCCACCTGTCTGTCTCCTTCCTGAGCTTCAGAAATACAATTGAGGGTCGCCTGTCTGAGAACTAATAATTTAGTCAGTCTAGATCATAAAGGGTAAGAAGCCTCTATGGAAACTATTGCAGTTCTGGGTTTCTGGTATTTTCAATCTGGCAAAGTTAACAAGTCTGATGGATTGTAGTTTGCGTAAGGGCCAGGAGAAAGCCAACAGCACTGTATACAAGCAGAGCATCTCTGTGTGTTATTCCTGCCTTCAATTTACGTATACTCTCCCTCTAGCACTTCCTTCCTCCTGCATCTTACCCCAGTGGCATGTTTTCAATTTTAGAGTCTTAAACCAAAATACCAAAATGAGGCTATTTTATGCTTTGTTAATTGTGGGGAAAAAATTACAGCTCTTAGAGGGGGAAAAGAGCCTTTGTATCTTTTCTCTATTCCCTCTTCTTCACCACCACAATCATAAGAGTGTCAATGGAAACAACTTAGTTCATGCCTACTGTATGCCCGACTGTGGGGATACTGAACATACATTCAGAGGAAACAGAGCCCCTCGAATTGTAGAGCCACCTAGCCCTTTGCACAAGTACCAATGGGCTCCAGGACAATGCTTTCCAAGTGGGATTACTTAGTGGAACATGAAATTAAGTTAGTTGTGGCATTAAAAAAAAGTAAAGAGAATGGAATGGAATGGAATGGAACAAAATAGAAAACTATCAAGGATATTGCAGACAGTAGGAATAAGTATTATTTTGTGAAAATTTGGTTTTAGTCAAATACACACATCTCTACCTATCTACAACTAAGAATCTGATAGTACTTACTGATACCTGGGAGCTCTTCTACATTTTCCAGTCTCCCTGTAGCCAACAGTGTGAGTGACTGAGATCTGGCTGCAGGAAGATATCCAAAGGGAAAATGCCACTTCCAGATACAGCACATAAACTCTCCCACATAAGCTCCTCCACTCTTTCTTCCTTCCCTATGCCAGCTGGATGACACCAGGCAACCTTGAGGCCACAAGCTGTCAGAGCCACAATGTGGAAGTAGCCTGGGTCCCTGAGTCATCATGTGGAAGAGTGCCACTCACCAGAGTCCCCTGGACAAGGATATCTGCTTTGGGCTTTATGTAAATGAAAAATAAACTGCTATGATTTTAAGCCAAATTGTTTCACCTTCCTTGTGCATGTGTACATGGGTGTGTGTACTTAGTTTATGCTATAACATGTATTTCTTAATGTACGTTTTAGTCAAAAACATTTGAAAGCCACTACTCTGGACAATGTGTTTCAAATGTGGTCCTGGATCAACTGTAGGTGAATCACTTTGGGATGCTCATTATAGATGCAGATTTCTGGCCCCTACTGAGACCTGCTGAGTAAGGAAGGATCTTGGTGCTAGAGCCCAGGAATGTTTAACATGTTTAACAAATCTCACAGATGAACCTTATAAACACTAAAGTTTAAAAACAACTATTGCCCCAGCATGGTAGAAACATACTTTCTTGGCAACCCTGGGGCTGGTTTAATCCACCAATCTTTATACTTATTTTTTTTGGTCACTGTCCAAAGTGTGAGTCTCTCCCTATTCCCCACTCTATCTCTCCATATAATCTTATGACAATAATACTCTATAACGATTCACATAATCCTCTTTTAAGAGCACCTCCCACTCCTCTCCTCCTTCCTAAACACTTTAATTGTCCTCTAAAAAGCGTGTTGTGTAATTAGCAAATATACCTATCTCTAAAAGCATTTCCCTGAATATTTTCTTAACCTCTGGCTCTCCCCTGGGTTATCTGTTCTGCTTCTCAAAGGAAGGTGTTTATTTCCCACATTTTATAGATAATCCTGAGCATGGCAAGTGGGGCAAGTCCTTTCATCAGTACTGACTGCCACTTTCTTTTTTTTTTTTAAGGATTTTATTATTTTTATTTTTTAAAGATTTTATTTATTTATTCACGAGAGACACAGAGACAGAGAGAGAGAGAGAGAGAGAGAGAGAGGCAGAGACACAGGCAGAGGGAGAAGCAGGCTCCATGCAGGGAGCCTGACGTGGGACTTGATCCCGGGTCTCCAGGATCAGACCCTGGGCTGAAAGTGACAGTAAACCGCTGAGCCACCCGGGCTGCCCCTCACTGCCACTTTCTAACCATGACTGCTCTACTGTTTTGGATAGGACTGTATCAATTAGTATGCCTTTGGTTTCAAGTAACAAAATATCCAACTAGAAGAGTGCTAAACAATGAGTACATTTATGATCTCACATTATAAGAAGTCAAAAGCCTGAGTGATAACTGGCCAATTCAGCAGCTCTTTTCATATTTCCGCATGTTGAGTTTTATCCTCAGGCTTATTCCCTCATGATCACAAGATGGCTGCTGCAACTCGAGACATCACATCCCTCCCAGCTATGTCAGTATTAGTTTTCTATGGCTGCTATAACAAATTATCACAAACTTCATGGCTTAAAAACAATAGAAATTTATTCTCTCACTGGTTGGAGACCAGGAATCTGAAATCAGTATCACTAAGCTGAAATTAAGGTGTTGTCAGCAGGGCCACACTCCCTCCAAAGGCTCTAATAGAGAATCTGTTTCTAGCTTCTCCCAGCTTCTGATGGCTACCAATATTCCTTGGCTTATGGCTACATCACTCCAGTCTCTCCTTCTATCTTCACATTGCCTTCTCTGTGTATTTTTCTTCCTTCTGTATCAAACTTCCTTCTACCACTCTCTTGTGAGAGACATTTAGGATACTTGTTGCATTTGGGACCTACCTGGATAATGAGAATGATTTCCCTATCTCATGATCCAAAAATTAATCACAACTGCAAACTCTTTTCCCATGCGAGGTAACATAAATTCTAGGGCTTATCCCTAGAATTTTTCTGAGGGCTATTATCCAACTTATGTCTATGTCCAAAGGTAGAAAGAATAATTCTCCTCATCTATAATTTCTTTTTTTTTAAGATTTCATTTTTTTAACTTTTTTTCTTTTTTTTATATTTTATTTATTTATTCATGAGAGACACAGAGAGAGAGAGAGACGCAGAGATATAGGCAGAGAGAGAAGCAGGCTTCATGCAGGGAGCCTGATGTGGGCCTCGATCCTGGGATTCCAGGATCATCCCCTGGGCCAAAGGCAGACGCTCAACCGCTGAGCCACCTAGGTGTTCCGTCATCTATAATTTCTTGACAGGGAGAAAATCTTTCCCAGGAGCTATCTGTTTAGTCTATTTGGGTTATTATAACAGAATACCATGTACTGGGTGGCTCAAACAGTGAACATTTTTTTTTTTTAAGTTTCAGAGATTCTTTTTTTTTTTAAGATTTTATTTATTTATTCATGAGAATACACAGAGAGGAGAGAGAGAGAGGCAGAGACACAGGCAGAGGGAGAAGCAGGCTCCATGCAAGGAGCCTGATGTGGGACTCGATCCCGGGTCTCCAGGATCACGCCCTGGGCTGCAGGCGGCGCTAAACCTCTAAGCCACCCGGGCTGCCCTCAAACAGTGAACATTTATTTCACACAGTTGTGGAATCTGGAAAGTTCAAGATCAGGCAGCCCTGGTGGCACAGCGGTTTAGCGCCGCCTGCAGCCCAGGGCATGATCCTGGAGACCTAGGATAGAGTCCCACGTCAGGCTCCCTGCATGGGGCCTGCTTCTCCCTCTGCCTGTGTCTCTGCCTCTCTCTCTCTCTGTCTCTATGAATAAATAAAATTTAAAAAAATTTAAAAAAAAAGAATAATGGAAAGTTCAAGATCAAGGCACTGTAGACATGATGTCCGATAAAGAGCACTCTTCCTGGTTTTCAGTGTGCTGAATCCAGTTATATCCTCATATAGCCAAGAGAAAATTTCTTTCTCTTAAACTTCTTTTATAAGGGCACAAATCCCATTGTACCCTTATTGTTCTCCCTCTTGTTATATTTTTGTGAGTGTTTCACCTTTATGATGTTAACTACCTCCAAAAGCCTTCACTTTATAATACCACCACATTGTGGGAGGCAAGTAGGATTTCAACATATGAATTTTCAGGGGACATAAATATTCACTGCATAACACCTCCTACCCCTGCATATTGCCTTCTATTGGTTGAGGTTGGGTCATGAAATCATGTATGTGGCCTCTATGGGAGAGGAAGAGTCCTATCAGGAAAAAAAAGGATAAGAGGGTGAGGGAAGACTGTTGATTAGAAACCATCAATATCTGTCTCAGGATTCTTGCTCCTCTAAGTCTCTTGTCATTAGAGCACTCTCTGCCCTTCCGTGATGCTATTCTCTTTGGTTTTTCTGCTCACTCCTCAGATATTGAAGACTTCAGTGTTTGTTTCAGAGTCTTTCACTGTGGCCCAACTAACCATTGACCATTCAGTTCTTTGACCTTTTCATGTTCCGCAGACCATCCCCATTCCATCCCTGCTTTCCATTCCCTCAACTTCTCCTTGGACCTGGATATCACCTGAATCTGTTTCTTCTCTGAAATAACAGCTACACAAAACTGTCCCTCTGACCACATCCTCCCATCCTTCCATCTGACTCATTTCACTCCTCCTCTCTCCTTTCTACTTAGCCAGTAGACGTTTTTATCTTGAATTTCCTCCTATTCAGAATATATTTCCCATATTTCTAAGCTACTGTGGCCTTTGGTTCTTCCCTTGAAGTTATTTAGCAAAACCCCAATCCTGGATGAAACCTACTATCTGCTTGTTCAAATTTTTTCATTATCTTTAATTCCCTCTCCTTCACTCTCAGCAGATAACTTTACTTCATACTTCACAATTAAAATAGAAGACATCTGATAAAAACTCTTCAACTTACCACCACTACATTAACTTGCCTGTGTCCTGAGATGTTTAATCTTCTCACTCTGTTATAGTGGAGTGGAACACCTTCTATTAGAGGCCAATCCATCTGCTTGTTCACATGGAAATGTGAGTGATTTCTGGTCAATGAGATGTAAGTGGTATTATAGATAGAAGCATTTAGAAAGTGTCATTAAAAGATAGCAGACAGGGACGCCTGCATGGCTCAGTGGTTAAGTGTCTGCCTTCCAGCTCAGGGCGTGATCCTGGAGTCCAGAGATCGAGTCCTGCGTCAGACTCCCCGCATGGACCCTGCTTCTCCCTCTGCCTGTGTCTCTGCCTCTCTCTCTCTCTCTCTGTGTGTCTCTCATAAATAAATAAATAAATAAATAAATAAATAAATAAATAAATAAATAAAATCTTAAAAGAAAAAAAAAAGAAAAGATAGTGGACAAATGTCCTTTGTTCTATTCTTCTAGCCCTTTCCTCCATCCAGATACCTGGAATATGGATGTGATCACCAGAGTTCTTACAGCAGTATTCTAAGAATGATGCCCAGAGAATTACAGAGAAGTGAAACAGAACTATATTTACATTCTTTAAATCATTCCAGGGGTGCCTGGGTGGCTCAGTTACTTAAGCATCCTACTCTTGATTTTAGATCAGATCATGATCTCAGGGTTGTGAGATCAAGCCCTGAGTCAGGTCTGCACTCAACTGAAGACTCTACTTGAGATTCTCTCTCTCCCTCTTGCTGTGACTCTCCCTCCACTCACTCACAGACACACACACACACACACACACACACACACACACACACACACGTCTCTCTTTCTCTCTCTCAAATCAATGAATCAATCAATCTTTAAAAATCATTCCAATTACTAACTGAAACAGGTGCAACTCTTCTCTGTTTCTAAAACCCACACTCTTAGGATGTTCTTAAAATTTTGTTATACTAAAATTAATTCATTTTCATGTTACAAATTTCTATCTCTTCCCCAACCTTCTTATATATTACAAAGTCTGCTTCCATTGACTTATCTCTGGAAGATTCCATGTTCCATTGACCTTTCCCAATGGCTGGCTTTCCTCTCAATGACAGAGGTGATAGGGGTTCAGGGGTAGGTTTGGGTATGGAAGAAGAAAAGATATCCCCATTACCCATACATAATTCTACTCAGTTTTCGGTAATATTTGTATCATCCTCTCTACCCTTATTGTTCTCCCTCTTATTCCTCTTTTGTTGCTTTCGTTTCTATGTTCTTTTTATCTTGTTTAGAAGTTGACCTAGAGCAGGAAAGATACTCAAAGTATAATCAACATTATCAAACTTTCATTCATATCTTCTGTATTTTCTTTCTGCTTTCTGCTTTAGAGAAAATAGTAAAAGTAAAAAGAGGACTTATTGTTTGATTGCCTTTCACAGGGACATAGAAAACATCCTCTTGAAGGAATATACAATCTGATGATTTGTCTCAGAGTCTAAGCTGAGCAGAGAAAAAGTTCTTGCTAAGGTGGCCAAAAAGAAGGATAGATAGGTGATTTACCTCCCCCCTTCCCCCTTCATCTTTCACTTTGCTGCCCAAGTGGCAACTCTAAAAGGCAAGGCAAGCATGATTTGTTTGTTCTCCTATTTAACCACCCCCACTTGCTGGCTCTTTCCAACTTCACCTTTCATCTTTGGTTCTCCTCATACCCTATGACTCCAGTAGTAGTAGCCGCTTATAGTAGCCCTGGCTGTTTCACATCTCTGTGCTTTCTTTCTGTTGCTCTTTTCTAACCTTATCTCCCACCCCATTCTTCTAGCAAATACCCATTCACGTTCAAGGTTCAACTCAAGAATCCCCTAGTCATTTGTGAAGCTTCTTGTCTCCTTTCACCTCCATTCTCCCAACTGACCTTTTCCGTCATTTCGTCCTGTTCTAAAGAGATATTTTAACACATGTCACCCTTTATTACAAAATTATTTGACATATTTGTATCTTTGTTTGACTATAAGCTCACCAAAAAGCAAGCATTGTTGCTTACTCATGCTTTCCTTGCCCAAGTCATTCAAGAACACTTTCATTTTGTAAAAGAATCAATTAACACAGAAATATAACATGAAAATCCAAAAAAAAAAAAAATCCCCCTTCACTTCTAACCTCTAAGTAACCTCCCCTCCTCATCTAATTCATATTTGAACCCTCCATGCCTAGTTCAGCATCTGGCACACAGAAGCCCATACAACGGTGTTTTGAATTATGAATGAATGAATGACTCTCCTTCCAAGGTTGTTCTTCTCAACCAGTGACACATCTGATCATAAATCTGAGTTTAAATAACCATTCACAGCATGCAGCTTCCTCACTCCAAGGTAACACTGTATGTGCTCTCTTGTGGTTTATTTTTGCTAATTCACTGTCTGAGTCTTCAGTCTCCTCCAGGTCCTGTTTACTTTGACTATTCAAAGCTCTGCTCCTCTGCTGGAGCAGTTTACATTGGGAGGAAGTTTTCTCCCTGCCTGCACAGTGTAAATTGGTTTCTAAACAATCTAAACAGTCTCCATTAATATTGTACTGTAGAACAAGGCAGGATAAAATATTCAAAGTAGCAGGAGTTACTTTTTAGGATGATTGAATATGATGAAGGAGCCAAGGACAAAGGGTAATTTATTCCAAAGGAAGTCAACACCTTTGCTTTGCACTAGCTCTTGCAGTTAAAAAATAGGGCTGGTAATTGGACTTGCTTTATGAAAATCTCATTAGCATTAGCATATAACTAAAATGCACAGCTCCATAGTTAATTGCAATCCTGTACTGCGGTTAACAACTACAGTGATGACATTTGCATATTGCACATAAAATTAAAAATGCATGTCAGATAGGTGCTCTTTCAGAAAAAAAATCCTTGAATAACATTGCATTCACTACAATAATCAGAAAGATTTTGAATTTGAATGGAAATTATATGTATAGTATGAGCTTTAGAAAGACAGAGGAGCCTGATCAAGGAGGAGGGGAATCTAAATCTGAAACATCACATAGGCAAAACTCCAGCAGCTGGAATCTTCTTCAAGGGCAGAGACCTGTAATACTGAACCCTGTGTGCTTTGTGTAAATACAACCCTTTCATCTGAAAGTCTCATTTCACCTCCCAGGCATCAGTCTATTTTGGTGCTTTTCCTCTAGACTGTAAGCTTCTTGAGATCATGGGCTTGATCTTTTTAGATCTTTATACCCACAATGCTTAGCATGTAGTAGGCCCTCAGTTGTTCAAGGTGTGAACCAACTCAAGCCCTCTCTAACTGAATCCAGTAGACACAAGAGGCTGTAGTGAAGTGCAGTGAAGTGGATGTTCACTTTAATGTCCTGAAGCCAGTTACTTCAACTTCCCTAAGCTTCTGTCTCCTCCTCTACAAAATGTTTTCTGCTTTCAAGGTTTTTGAGAAGATTCAGAAAGAGAATATGTAGTACTTAGCACAACACAGTGCCTGGCATGTAGCAAGTGCTATTATTGTTGTTACTGTCGTTTTGGGATTAAAGATCATGGGAAAATGAAGTTTTCAGGGTTTTGTTTCTGTTTTTGCAGCTTTTCCCATGTTGAAGCTGAAGTATAAATCACTTTGTATATCAGTTTTAATGCCAGTCAACTACAAGACAGATCAATGTTATTATGAGTAACAGTACTTGCCACAAGGGCAAGTGAGGCCCTGAAAAGAGAATGGAGGGGCATAAGACAACAACACCACTCCCTAGGTGGATGATACAAGAATCCATTATCAGCCTTTGTTCATGAGACTCCTCTGTTGACCCTAAATTGTCTGCTTCTTGGAAGACAGTGCGCATGGCACAAGAGTCAATGTATGCAATGCACTGTGCTGGAAACTCAGAGAAACAGATGGTCATGGACATGGACCTGACTGATATACAACTGGAAATTCTGGAGTAGAAATAAAGTGAAGGATCAGAACTAGAGTTAAAGATATTAGTGTCATTAAGATGGAGAAGAGTTGGAACACTGAACATAGGTGAGCTGCCTGTGGCTATTTATTGGGAGGAACACTCCCACTTAGGAGATGTGAAAGGGAACCCATTATCAGATTCATGATCAGGCTTTGTACATGAGACTCCTCAGTGACCCTAAATTGTCTACTTCTTGGGAGACAATCACGGTCCAGGAATGAAGCTGATGGTGCCAATGAAGTAAATAGAGAAGGAGAAGAATGGGAAGAAAAAGGGCAGAGAGGCCTGGGAGGCTGAAGAAGGGAAGAATTTTAACCAGTGTTAGCTTTGTGTAAGGTCAGTGAGGGCCATTGGATTTGGTAATAAAGATGTGACAGGTGATTCTTGTTTATAAGGGAAGCTACTAAGGGCACCTGAGTGGCTCATTCAGTTGAGCATCTTCCTTCTACTCAGATCATGATCCCAGGGTCCCAGGAATCCACATGTCAGATTCCGTGCTCAGAGGTGAGTTTGCTTCTCCCTCTCCATCTGCCTTTTGCCCCTGTTTGTGCTCTCTCACTGTCTAAATAAATAAACAAAATCTTTTTAAAAGGAGGGAATCTACTATAGAATGGAATGAGTGAAAACTTGACATGAAGGGTACGCAAAGAATAAAAGGATGGGAAGGAAATGTAGGAAAATGTAGGCTATGCCTTGGCAGTAAAAGAAAAAAGCTCAGCCAGCAGCTTGAGGGCATAGCAGAGTTGGAATGGAATGCATATAGTACTGGAGAGACCTAAAGTAGGAGCCAGTGAGAAAAGAGAGGGAGAAGATATGAGACAGCTGGAGGTGGTGATATCCTTGGAACTAGCCCAAGTCCCAAGTTGTACAGCATTCTTGTGAGTGGTTTGTTCTTTCTGTGGGGACTGAGGTCAGGACCATCTCATTTGAGCGAGGTTCCCCTTTCTTTGGCCCTGTAGCCCTGGTTCTTACCTGTATCCCAATATGTATGGAATCATAATTTTCATTTTTTTTTTCATCTGCCTCTTTCTTTGATGGTGAACTGCTAGCTGCAGGAACCACGTCTTACTCATCTGCTCATCCCCAGTGCCTAGTTCAGGGTCTGGTACAGTCAATAAGGATTATCGAACTCAACTATATAGTCCCTCATGGCCAGTCTATTCCATTAGCTAGAGTTCCCAGTAATTACGCGGCCCCTTTATACATCCTCCTACCTCTGCCCCCATCTCACATATATCTGATATTGAGGTGAGAGAAGACTTGCCTCCACCTTGTCCTAAATGAATTGTGTGAGGCACTAACTGAAAATGAAGCCAAGAAGCCATGATCCTATTCTCTCCTACCTTTCTTTAGAGAGTTTCTTCCCCAGAGTCTACTTCTCTCTCTACTCCTTCTCCTCCGACTAGTAGGTTTTTGTTTTTACAACTACCTACTACCTGTTTCTATTTCTACTTTTAAAAGCCTGTTTTTAGACCCAAGCCTTTCATTTGCCTTTACTCAAAGGCTTTCTGCTGACTATCTCTAAGAAAATGATCTTGAGCCATAATTTGACAATTGAAGCTGAGCCAACCTTTTTCACTCCTTTCAATATTTGTCACCATTTTCATCCTGTGTGGTTCCAGCTCAGACAAGACCCCAAAACATAAAGCTTCTGTTAAAGTGCAGACACTGGGGCCTCCAATTTAGAGCATAGGCCTTCCTGGAAAGGGATAGAGATGAATCCAGGAACTCAAAGCTATGTGCCAGACTGTCCTGATTTTCCTTAATAAATAAGTAGTTGCAAAGCTTTCCAACTAGCAACAAAGAAACTTCCTTTCCCACTCATGCTTAGAGAATAATTTTTCTTTTTCCAGAAATTTTTTTTTACTAGTAATCTCTTTAGTCTAATCTTCTACTATTCAATCTGAACACATTGTCTTCCCACATGTTGCAGGATTAGGATTGGCCCGGCAATGACCCAGGGGCTCAAAGGGGCAAGTAAAGTGGGGTGTGATTCTACTCTTGTCACTGACTGCTTTCTCTGGGGGGCCACTGCATACCCACTGCCCTGTGAGTCAGTTTACAGATCCTAGGGTCCAAGTAAAGGAAGCATTGTCTCACAGCTATAAATCAAGAACTGTGTGTGTGGATTTCATTTTCCTGCTTCTCACTCATGCTCGTTCTTGTTTTCCTGGCACAAGGGCATTTGCTCCTAGGATGGCTGCTTACCTCAGCTGACTGCTATTTGCCGGTATCCAGCTCATTTTGTTGTTCTGAAAAGCCACATAAAGGAAAGAGTTGGTAATTCTTCCTGATGCTACATTAAACTTATCTGTGCTAAATATGTCTCAAACACCCAAACTGCCTTAAAACCTAAACTAAGCTGAACAAATGACTCACTTTTAGGCATGCAGGGGCGGGACACACACACACACACACACACACACACACGCACCCTGATCACCTAACTACAGTTTTTGTCAATGTTGCTCTACCAGTGACTTCCACTTTCAGCTTCTATCTTGAATCTTTTGGTTCCTAACCAACACAAGGTTCTGCTTGTTCCATGGAGTTCAGAATTCAGTGTAGAGTGATTTGGGTGGTAGGGGTAGGACACAGCACTCCTACCGTCTTTGAGTGGAACGGCAGGGAACCGAAAAACACCTGGCCCACTGACCTTTCCACATGATGTGTCCACATAGAGCATAGAGCCTTTCCTCTGGCTTGCTCTGTGGCCCTACAGAGTTTGCCATTCTACCTCTTTCTGCTGGTGCCTTTGCTGAAGGAGCGCCACCCCATTTCCAAAGATGTCATGCTGGTGTCTCTATCTAATGCTGTTTTCTAGCAGCTGACGGCAACACAGAGTCATTTGACGCATATACCCAAAGACTATACTCTGTCCACCCCACTTCCTCTGCAGCTTACCAAAAGGAGCTGCTTGTTTATCCAGCTGTCAGCCATTTCCCATAAATGTCTGGCCCAGTGAGCTGTGTTGTGTCAGGCATTGCTTTAGTACCAATGGTCTGGCCCTCCGCCAGGTCCTCATTGTTGGCGACTCCATCTTGCTATTGAATGCTAAGTATGAGTCAGAGGTGATGCTGGTGAAACCTCGGGCAGGTCCTGACAACAAGGGCAGACAGAGCCACACAGAGAGAATGTTGCCTGACCCTCACTCTGCAGACCTGTGGATAGTTCTGAAGCTTGATGCCATGCTAGTACAAACAGTATGAAATGCAATTCAACTACTCCTGTGCACTCATCACTGGGTTGGGCTGTCAGAGGCAAGGAAGAAGTGTATGTTGGTTTCTGTAGGAGCTATGGCCAGAAGCCCAGCTTTCTAATTGGGTTTAGTTTGAAAATAAATGCCTCACTGGACAGTAACACTTATCAGCTCTTTTTGGAAGAAAATTCTTGCTTGTGTAGGCTGATGTATAACTTTAATAATCTTATCATTAGTCCTGAGTACTGTGCTAATTATTCAAAGTTGTCCTTCATCTTTTGTATGTATTATCATATTTATTCAGCAGCTGCTGGTGAATGACTGTATCATTAGATAATACCCACATTTTGAGAGGCTAACTTTCCTAGAAACAAGTTTCTATGTCTCATGTATCCTTGCTTATGCTTTTTAGAGATACTGAAGAAGAATATTCTACAAAACCCTTTCTTGCTCTGTGGTGATGAGGTCAGACAGACCTTCCCTTGAGGCTGACCAAAGCTGTCATACAACTTTGGGGTGGCCTTGGAAACTTGAAGACATTTGGGGCATGCTTAGTCACCACCACAGCTCAATCCCATGGCCCCCGTCACCACTTTGGTGAGTTGGTAGCACAATAGAGATGACACCGTGGTAGGGCCTGGAATGAGGGCTGCTCACAGTGCTGTTTCCCTGGTAAAAAAGAACAAATTGTTTCTAGCTATTTTTCATTAGATGGAATTTTCCTAACAGAAAATGCTCCTCTATTAAATAGGATTTTATCTGTACATAACTGTCAGGGTCAATTCCCATTGGCATCTGAGAGTTGAAAAAATGACATCTGTCATCACAAGAGGAAGAAGTATTTTTTCTTATGTTGGTCAAAAGCCAAGTCAATAACTGCCAACCAAGAAAGAGATAGCCACGGGGAAAAGAATTATTCAGAGCTTTAATTGCCCCTGAAATTTCACATAGAAAATATTATATTCATTAATACCTTAGGCAGCAGAAAACTCCAAGGGACTAAGTTCTTTGGCCAAAACAAAATTTGGTTTGTCCAACATTCCCTAGAAATGGATCATTGGCTAGGACTTGTACATATGTTTGTTATAACCTCATATGGACTATAATAAGACACACACACATATCAGTCTGATGTATTAATCATAAGTTACCAAATTACTCAAATTATTCTCAAATATGCAAAGTTTATGTGAGGGTAAAGATATTAACATGTAAAATGCAAAAATATTTCCTAGCTATGCTGCTACTTTATGTCAACTGAATACAGAATGTAGCTTAAGAAAATAATAATTTATAAATTAAAATGAGATGAAAAACATTGACTAGCTATGTTTAAAAAGTCAGCAATTCAAGTTCTGCAATCTGGGTTGTTTTTTTTTCCACCGCCCAAGATTTTATTTATAGTTTTATTGTTATGTAGTCAGGTTTTCCTCATACTAGAAAGCACTGATAATGTTTTCTTTTTCTTTCTTTCTTTTTTTTTTTTTTTTTGATAATGTTTTCAATCCATTACTACCTACTGGAGTATAATGTAAATTCTGATGTGTGCTTCAATATTTTTTTTTAGAAATCATTCTTTGGATTGCTTGGTTTGCTATTCAGAGAGTAAGAAGGAATTACTTTGTATATTCCTTGTGTTTTTATTAAAGCTAAAAATTTTTTTTAAATGTGAAGGACTAGAAAATTCCTGAGTTGCTTCAGATTTTGGTCAGGGCAGGCAGAAGAAGAGTAGAAGAGTGTGGGATGACAAAATGGTTATGGTGATAGAACCACCATAGGATGACACTCAGGTTGTCTTTGATTTTGGTTTGCATCTTAAAGAAAATTTTACACTGTTTCAGCCAAATAAATGGACAACTTATATTTCACAATATAGTGTGTACAAAGCACTTAACACTATTCCTGGGACACGTTGGCTTCACACTGGGATGCTGGGAGAAGGGAGTACCATAGTTACATGGAAGGCATCATTCCCCACACCTCTTTATGTTGTGGTTTCAGAAAAGAGATCTGATTCTTTGTTTTTCCCATCCAACACTATAAAGTGATGCATTCCTTGATTCAGCAAATATTTATTGAGAACCAAGTATGCTAAAATTTCAGGGAAACGGGCTTTTATGAATTGTGCTATGTGACAGATTAGTATTAATTGTTGAATTAACAGAGGATTCTGACTTATCGATCAATATAAATAAGTCAGGAGTTGCTCAGAACTCTCCCTGAGGCATGTAGCCTGGCCTTATAGAAAAAAAATTTTTTTAAGATTTTATTTATTTATTCATGAGAGACACACAAAGAGAGGCAGAGACATAGGCAGAGGGAGAAACAGGCTTCCCCACAGAGAGCCTGATGTGGGACTCTATCCGAAGACCCCGGGATCACACCCTGAGCTGAAGGCAGACACTCACCTGCTGAGCCACCCAGGTGTCCCTGGCTGTATAGAAATTAAAGTGAATATGCATTTTGCTATCTGGGCAGGTTGCTAGTAGTATTGCCACTACACATCCTGGAGGATGAATAAGCAAAGAAGTCCATCAACAAAGTATAAATCTTCAAAACTCGAGTGCATTCTTTTTGTGATATAGGCAAAAATGGATTTGTTTGTAGACGGCTTAAATCACTAAGGACTGCAAGGTAGGGATCAAAATGTCCTGAGTTGGGATCCCTGGGTGGCGCAGCGATTTGGCGCCTGCCTTTGGCCCAGGGTGAGATCCTGGAGACCTGGGATCGAATCCCACATCAGGCTCCCGGTGCATGGAGCCTGCTTCTCCCTCTGCCTATGTCTCTGCCTCTCTCTCTCTCTCTCTCTCTGTGTGTGACCATCATAAATAATAAAAACAAAAAACAAAAACAAAATGTCCTGAGTTTACATGATCAAGAAGAAGGTGAGCTTTTGATTCAGTTTAGAGTCAGCACAACCTAAATAAATCTGGTCTTTCTCTCTCTCTGTGTGTCTCTCATGAATGAATAAATAAAATCTATAAATAAATAAATAAATAAATAAATAAATAAATAAATAAGGGCAGCCTGGGTGGCTCAGTGGCTTAGCGCCGCCTTCAGCCCAGAGCATGATCCCACATCAGACTCCCTACATGGAGCCTGCTTCTCCCTCTGCCTGTGTCTCTGTCTGTCTGTCTCTCTCTGTGTGTGTGTGTCTCTCATGAATGAATAAATAAAATCTTTAAAAAAAATTTTTTTTTAAATCTGGTCTTAAAGGAGCAGCTGGGGACGCCTGGGTGGCTCAGTGGTTGAGTGTCTGCCTTTGCTCAGGTTGTGATCCCAGGATCCTGGGATCGAGTCCCACATTGAGCTCCCTGCAGGGAACCTGCTTCTCCCTCTGCCTGTGTCTCTGCCTCTCTCTGTGTGTCTCTTGTAAATAAATAAATAAAATCTTAAAAAAAAAATAAGGAGCAGCTGTTCCTCTATGACTCATTTAAGATGCCTTGCAAAACCAGAAGCTGTAGAACTAGAGCTTAAAGACAGGAAAATTAACTACAAATGGAGTAACATTTAATAGCTGGCTCCTAATAGGTATTGTCCAAAGGAAACTTGCTTTTTGGTTGTCATCTAGGTATGTTTTTATTGAAATGTGAATGCAATGTATCACATTTCATAAGACCAAAAATCTCCTGAAATGGGCAGTTTTCAGGATGTTGTTCTCTTGAATCACTAATGTTATGCTTATCATAATTAGGATAGGGATAAAGTTCTTCTAAGAATGAGGATATTTTCATGCAAAAATCAAATTTATATAAAATATTATCATAAAGTGAGTGGAAGAAATGTCATGAATGAATGCCTGGTGGCTAAAGTATGATTTAAATTAGTAAAAGGCAGGTGCTACTATCTATGAAATGATCTGATAGCTGGTCTCTTGAAATAGTCACTGATTTTTATACTCGTCAACTCACACACATAAATAGTGGAGCTAAAACCAAAGGAGCTTGGAAGTTGAGAATTTTCAATGGCAATAGTCATAACTGGAGAGAGAACACTTTTTTTTTTCTGAATATACTAAAAGCCAGAATAAAATAGTAGCATTGTTTCATTGCTGAATGCACCTACATCATCCAGTGGTTTCTGTTATGAGTGATTTAGATAAAATTCTATTGCATTGTAAGAAATAGCTCAGATAAACTCTTGGAATATTTCCAAGTTCTATGCTTCCCTTGTCAAAAGTACATATAATAAGCAAAAAATATATATTTTGTATTTTGCCTAGACTCTCTGTGTTTAGTGATTCTATTTTCTGCTTTAACTTTTGGATCAGTTTCTGAGATCTTGAATGGCCAAATATATAACAAAAACAAAATATGGTTAAAACTCTTTCTAATGGCTCCCCACCTAAGGGCTATGGACTATGGTAAGAGATACAGGGATAGGAGAGCAAGTATGCATTTCTGCCACACATGTTGTTTACATTGTAAGTAAATAGATGCAGATGTTTATACTCTTATTTTTAAATGAGTACTATGGCAGTTATTAACTTCAGAACATTACTGGGTTTATGGAAGCTTTTATCATTATACATTTTCTCACTGAATTGAACACTAAAAATATAATTACAATAATGGAGAATCCTCAAAAACTTTTGACTTGGAAAGGAGTTCTGAATTATTATTGGAACAATTCAGGTGTTAGATATGGAAGGACCTCCTTGAGGCTAATTTTTTTTCTATGTTTTTCTCAAGGGGAATATCAGTAGGAGATGCAGCCAGAATATTTTAGGATGTTCTAGATGATATATCTGTTTCCACAAAAAATATATGCCTACATTTAATTATGTAACCCTTAAATAGGGGAAATTATAATTCTATCCATTTGAGAGTGTATAATCTTTTAAAAACACATTTAGATATAAGCCATATGTTTAACTGAGTAAATCAGGTGTTGAAATAATGTGCTTTACTTTCAAATATATTACACCAGTATTTTTTAAATTACAACAGATCAGTAGCAGCCAATGTACATTAGAATACATTATCAAGTCCATAGCTCTGCTAGAGGAAGATATTGTTTTGGCACTTGGTAACTTGATAGGATGTTGATAATGAGATGATGCTTATTGTTTGAGGGCAAGGAGCTTGCCTTTAACATATAAGTCAGTATTATCTGTGCATTCATCCATTTGCACCAGTGTTGGCCAGTTGACCCAGGTGTGGATTGTCCAGTTTACTCTTTAGTGGCCCTCCAGAAGTGTAGTCATTTTTCGTTGGATCATAGTGGTTATGGCTAAAGATGATTGGCAGCAATTTTAATCTGCACCCTTTCTTCTTCCCCTAGCAATGTTCATTCATTCATACACTGAAAAGTATTTGTGATGTACTAAGAGCTATGCAAGATTCTGAGGACACAATGGTCAGCAAATAGAATCACAATCAAATAATCACACAACTAATATGAAATTACAAATTAAGATAGGTTTTATAGGAAAGGATAAGGGCCATGAGGAAGAAGACTCTGAATGCAAATGGGGACTTAGAGAAGGCTGCCCTAAGGAAGCTTTGTTTTGAGTAAAATCTAAAGCTATCCCAACAGAACTAGTAATCAAGAACTGTGTATGATTTAATTTTAAATTAACTAAAATCAAACAAAATATAAAATTCCATTTCTTAGTTACACTAACCACATTCAAATGCTCAATAGCCATACATAGCTAGTGCCTACTATATTGGACAGTGCAGGTATAGAAGGTTTGCATCATTGCAGAAAGTTCTGTAGGACAGCACGGTCTAAATGATAAATAGGAATCAAACAGCAAAGTGGTAAGCAAAACCATTATAGGATGAGAAAAGGCCATGTGCAAAGGATGTATTAGCGAAGGAGACAGTTTATAGACTGAAAGGAGGCCATTGTGGCTGGGAAGAAAAGGTGAGAACACATTTGAATGAAGCTGGAAAGGTAACTAAGATCAAAAGCCTGTAAGGACTTGTGGGCCTTGTTAGGGACTTTGGTCCCTTCCCTGAGAGTAGAGATTTGGGTGGGAGATAGGAGATGAGTATTACAGGTTGAAGAGAGAAGAGTTTCAGATGGCTGTAGAGTGAGACTAGAGAACTGTAGGAAGCTTGCTAAGTAGGCAATGTTGAGGAACTCTCTTAGTTTGGTGATCATGAATTCATAATGACACCAATCCTTCTTGTTGAATAATTTTCTCCAAAAAGGCAGCTCTAGTGTAGAAATAGAAAGAGAAAACAAGAGGGTAAATGCAGAGCTGAGACTGCCAGAAAGGTGTGGGCTAGGGAATTCAGGCTACTGGCAAGAGTGTTACTGAAATGACAGGCCATGAGATTTTAGCTGGATAAGGAAACAAGGCATGAAAGAAGAGGGCTGATGGATTGGGGGAAAGTGAAGAAGGTCAATGGACTAAAAATCAAAGTTCAGACACAAAATAATCATAATGAGAGGGACAAGCTGAAGGTAAGGCAGGTGTGGCTAGAGAGCAGGGTGCCTGAATCGGCAACTTTGGCAGTGGAGCAATTGTAGATGGTGACAAGATCCAGGATGTGGCCCCAAGAGTGGGCAGTTGAGATGGAGTGAAGTTAAGGCCATTAGAGATGGGGAGATTGAGAACTGGAGGCCAGACTATCATATGGGTCAACTCTGAATTTTGAAATCACTGGGGTTGAGAGGAACACTGCTGGGAAACCAAAGAGTGAATGGGGGACCTGGAGATGAAAGCTTCTAGAAGGTAGAAAGGAGGTACTATTAGGGGGTGTGACATTGACTCAGAGGAGAGGGTTACAAGAGCATCATGGAGTAAAGGTCTAGAAATGATAGTGGGGGCAATGAAACACCAACTCCACCTCCACCTGGTGTGTGAGAATAAACAACTACTATTTAAACAACCACAGAATAAGGGTATCTGCAGGCTAAATCTAGGTTTAGTTGGAGCAAGAAAGTGAAAAGACTTCAGAGAAGTGGATGCTATAGGAGGATTTGCTGAAAATGAAGCATATGGAGGGTGTAGTGGCAGGTTTCAGCAAATGAGGAAGAGTGGAGGATTCATTCAAAGAACGGTAGCAAAATAATAATGCTAAAGGATTGATGACTAAAATGGATGATATTTGGGCATTAATTGATAAAAATAAGTTGAAAAGCATAAGAGTGATCACTGGCCCTAATGATCCAAGGGTTTAGCTCATTTGGTCTGAGATTGTGGTGTTTCTGCACATGCCACTGCTTTGGATTTTTTTTTTAAGATGCCATTTATTTATTCATTCATGAGAGACACAGAGAGAGGCAGAGAGAGAAGCAGGATCCTGGCATGGAGCCTGATGTGGGACTTGATCCTGGGTCTCCAGGATCATGCCCTGGACTGAAGGCAGACACTTAACCGCTGAGCCATCCAGGGATCCCTACTTTGGATGTTCTTGAGTCAGAAGTTGCATTTTACCCCCTTTACAGCTTAGTGTAGCTTTGGTTCCAGAGGCTTCAATTTGAACACCTGCTAGGTGTGAAATTGGCTATTTCACAGGTGAGGTGTCAAGAATCCCATAGAGTAGGGATGAAGGATCCTAAGTGAGATGTTAGAGACCTCAAAGGTTGGATATTATGCATCCCAGAGAAGAGTATGGGCAATCCCAGAAGATGCATCTCTATACTCAAACAGCCTGGAGTATGCTGGTCCCAAGAATCTGCAAGTGATATATGCCATACTATATGTGTAGTGCTGTGGTTTATTATTAGAACTCAAGGATTTAGGATTTACTCTGGGTCATCATATATAAGCTTCTCAACCTTTTTGAGTCAATAGTATGTCCTCATTAGTCCCTAATTATAGATCAGAGGATCTTGTATCAAAATATAATCATTGAGCTTTGTAATTTAAGAACTCTGGTTGCAGCATTATCTTCAATTTTTAAATTGTGAAAACTTGCATAAGTTGCAAGTTATGTGCTATTTTTAGTTAACTCTAGCAAAATATAGCTGGAGGTCCTGTCACAAGATTAACAAACAATTATACAAATTATTGGGGAGGTTATTTATTATTTTAATTATGTTATATTATCTTTCCCCACTGACAAAAGCAATCAAAATGACCAAGGTTAAATCAGTGAAAATGAATAGATTCCCAAAGTTTCTAAGTGTTGTTAAAAAATGTCATGCATTTACTAAATTTCTTAGAAGTTAACCAAAAAGGGTTAGTGAGGCAAAAACACAGTGAGTTTTTGAACCCTCCTTATGGGTTCAGAATCTGGCTAGAAATAGAATTCTAGAAATCGTCTCATCAATCCTCTCACTTTCTGGATCAAGAAACTGATACTTAGGTCTGTGCAGTGACTATTTCCAATGACTTTAACCTATACTGACAAAATGTCAGACAAGATTTTTATTGGAACAGGAACTGGATGGAATGACAATAATATCATAAGTGTAAAGTCTCCAATATCGCAGGATTATAGTCTCAGACTTTGGATTAGTATAGCAGTGTCTAGTCCAGTGTTGAAATGCCCTTGACAGTAGCCTTGCAGATGGTCACCTGCTGCTCCTTGAACACTTCCCCTGATGAGAAATTGGATTCTTCCAGAGTAACCCATTCTGTTATGAGGTATCTGTTAAAGTTAGAAAGTCTTTAACATTGAGTTGGTGTTGTTATGCCTATGAATTCCACCCATGGGTTCTACTCTCTGGAGCCAAGACCTGCAAGTGTTTGCCAAAAGCAGTTATGTCTGATCTAATTCTTTTTTTTCCAGGAAAGACATCTCTAGTTCTTTGAGTTACATGTCATATGTGGGGCAAAGAAGTAAAGGAAAGAAAGAAAATAATGTGCTGTAGCTTATTATTAGAACTCAATGAGTTAGGATTTATTCTGGGTCATCACATACAAGCCTCTTAACCTTTCTGAGTCAACAGCATGTTCTCGTTACTACCTAATTGTAGACCAGAGGATCTTATATCAAATATAATCACTGAGCTTTGTAATTCAAGAACTCTGGTTGCAGCACATCTTCAATTTTTAACTTATGAAAGGAATAGCTATACTGAAAAGAAATCAAATGCTACTGATGTGGGAAACAAAGGCAGAAGAGAAATTATTAAATTTCCTTACTATCTATAGCCCATTGACAAGTCCTTGAAACAGGCAGAGTGACATTCCTCTAGGGACTCAATTGCCTTGATGTTGATATTTTGCTAAAGGCAAAAGGCAATCTGAGCCCGAGCCCCTGGATCCTGTAAGTCTACTTTAACGTATAAAAATTCCTGTAGAAATTTCCTTTATCTCTAACCACACCCCCAAGATACATATTGACAATCATCCACTGAGCATAGGGCCCACTGATATACATCTGAAGGGTCTCATGACTAAAGTTTTATTAGACAGTAATAAATGACCTTTTCCCAACAATAGCTAGCCCCTTTAAGGTCGTGGAAACCTTGCTTCCAAAATTTCTCAGAGATTAACACTATCCCTAACCCCCTCCCAACTTGAAAGTATATAATGGGCCACTCCTCATGACCCCAGTGCAGCTCTTTCTGCCCATGGGTCCTGTTGCCCTGCTTTAATAAAAATCACCTTTTTGCACCAAAGACATCTCAAGAATTCTTTCTTGGCCATTGGTTTCAAATCCTAATGTCTTTTCTACATCATATGGCACCTCAGATGGGACCCCTCTCACTCCTGAGGGCCTTTTCTGTATCCTCACTTAGTAAAACTCTATTGCTTTACTTGTTCTCCTTTGTATGCAAGATTCATTCTTCGCCCTATGAGACAAGACAAGAACCTTGCTCTCCTGCTTCACTATGAATTGTAATGTGAAGGGGAGATTCAAGGAAATACAAAGACTTTTTATTTGTAAAGACTGTGGACTAAGACACCTAATATCAGAATCTATAGACTTCCTGTTGCACTAAAACATGATAACACTCAAAATTTTACAACTTCGTAATAAAAAAATAAAATTCTTAACAGTTATTTAACTGTTCCTTTTAAAAAGGGAGGAAAATATTCCTTCTCACTTCTTCAAATATTAGTTAAAACGCCAGGAAACAACTGATATGCTAGGATATTCTTAGCTAAGATTTAAATTAGATTTGGGGAAAGTTGTGCATGTCATTTTCATTAGGTTGCAGACTATAAAAATATAAATTTACTATTATTTTTTCACTTTATTTTTTTTTTTAAGATTTTATTTATTTATTCATGAAAGACACAGAGAGGCAGAAACACAGGCAGAGAGAGAAGCAGGCTCCTCCCCATCAGGGAGCCTAATGTGGGACTCCATCCCTGAACTGGGATCACACCCTGAGCCAAAGGCATACACTCAACCCCTGAGCCACCCAGCTGTCCCTGATTTTTTCACTTTAAATTCTAGAAGGGACTGTTTTTCTTTATTCTTTTTTTTTTTTAAGCCATTGCTGCTTTCTTTCTTTCTTTCTTTCTTTTTAAGATTTTATTTATTTATTTGAGAGAGGAACCGAGATAACGACAGAGATAGTGACAGATAGCGAAAGAGATAGCAGGAGCAGGGAGGAGAGGGAGAAGCAGGATCCCCATTGAGCAGGGAGCCCATTGCAGGGCGCGGGCTTGATCCCAGAATTCTAGAATCACAATCAGAGAGAAGGCAAATGCCCAACCGACTGAGCCATCCAGGCACCCCTGTTTTTTCTTTATCCCTTAGAAAATATATGGTGATGAAGAGAAGAATTTGCCACCCCAAAATACGCCACTTTGGTCTTGAGGATTATTTTGATCTAAAAGCAATCAAAACCCAGCAGATTCATGAAAATCTCTTCCTCCACTCTAATGGCCTAAATTTGGGGAAAGGGGGCCAGTCAGGAAGACAGCTATTACCTTAGATGGAACTTTTTACCTAAGAAATTTATGTGCTTGGACGCCTGGGTGGCTCAGGGGTTGAGTGCCTCCCTTCCGCCCAGGGCCTGATCCTGGAGACCCCGGATAGAGTCCCATGTCGGGCTCTCTGCATGGAGCCTGCTTCTCCCTCTGCCTGTGTCTCTGCCTCTCTCTCTCTCTCTCTCTCTCTGTGACTCTCATGAATAAATAAATAAAATCTTAAAAAAAAAAAAATAAAAGAACGTATAAGGGAAGAAGGGAATACTTTTAGATCTCTTCAGTGCTTATTTATTTTTTTTTAAGGGATAGAAGTTTATTAAGCAAAGATACAGAGAAAGCTCTCAGGAATGAGAGGGGTCCTGACAGGGTTGCCCTTCGGTGCTTGTTTAAATATCCACTGATATAATCATCTTGATAAATTTAAAATATAAAATAACTTATTTTCTAAACACAGAGATAGATGAATACACACATTCATCTGACAAATCTAGCCACATAGATGTTATGTTTATCCAAGTACTAATTTACCTATAAACAAAGTATTTTTAAAACACAGCCTAAGAAACCAGAGACAAATAAACTTAAAATGGAATTTTGTTCCTTACAAATTGCTTTGAGTCTAGTGAGATTTTCAAATTCTGACCATAACTCGATTGGGTTATATGTAAATTTGAGGTTAAAAAGGCTTCACTATGGGGATCCCTGGGTGGCACAGCGGTTTAGCACCTGCCTTTGGCCCAGGGCGCGATCCTGGAGACCCGGGATCGAATCCCACGTTGGGCTCCCGGTGCGTGGAGCCTGCTTCTCCCTCTGCCTGTGTCTCTGCCTCTCTCTCTCTCTCTGTGACTATAATACATAAATAAAAATTTTTAAAAAATAAATTAAAAAAGAAGTCTTCACTATGTATATAGAACAATAGCCCTTACTCACCCACCCATTACATGTCATTTTGCATGATGAGAACAGGAGAAATATGAATTCTATTTATTAGATTGCTCATGGGAAGGAATAGGTTCAGTGAAAACATTTTTGCTAAGTGTTTGCTATGTATTTGCCAGGATGATAGTGATGTTAAACTTGGGAGATGAGTGTATATGCATTTTAAAATTATATTTGGTAATTAGGTTATTTTACACAATAACCATTCAATTTATTTAGACTCCACTACATCCTAGGCATCTTGCCAAATGTTAGAGAGAATATGAAGATAAGATAGTTCCCATCCCACACTGTGATTGGTGAAACCAATACTCAATTATGATACAGCATGCAATCTTATAGATGTACAAAAGGTTAAATATAGCATAACATATTCTAACATATTAGAAATATAGTAGAAAGTTTCAAGTCAAAATTTTCTGTTGAGTAAAACCTTTGAAGTAATAAACACTAAATCATGATGAGAATTTTAAAGTTAAAAATATTTGTGGGACACATGACTGGCACAGGGGAAAGAGCATGTGACTCTTGATACCGGGTTAGTGAGTTCAGGCCCCACATTGGGTGCAGAGATTACTTAAATAAATAAATAAACTTAAAAATTTGTAAAATGAAATGAGCTAACAGTTTCAAAATTTTTTCTTTTCCATGTTTCACATTTTAAACAAAGTATATTTTTCATTCTAGCTTTCTGTAAGATTTTTCAGAGAACTTTATGGAAGAGATCATCTTGAGCTGGACCTTGAGGAAATGAGGATTTTCTGAGCAGGAAAGGAGCAGAATAAACTCCAGACATAGGGACCTACATAAGCAAAGGGTAGAAGCTCTAGTGTGTTTGGGAAATGGGAAGCACTGACCTGCTAATTGAGGTATAAGGGGGGAAATGGTAGCAGTTGTAGTTAGAAAGGAGTCAGAACCAGGTTACTAAGTGCCTAATTACATCCTCAGGCAGTGGAGAAACAGTGGAGGGTTTTCATTTTAAATTTTTATTTGTAAATTACAGAAAAGTTGCAAGTATAAATAGTATAAGAAACACCAGTATATATCCTTTTTAAAAAAAAGATTTTATTTATTTACTCATGAAAGACACACACAGAGAGAGAGGCAGAGACATAGGCAGAGGGAGAAGCAGGCTCCACAGGGAGTCCGATGCAGGACTGGATTCTGGGACATCAGGATCATGCCCTGAGCCAAAGGCAGACACTCAACTGCTGTCCCCAATGTATATATCCTTTATCCAGATTAACTTATTGTTAATATTTTGTCCCATTTGCTTTTCATTGATTTCTCACTCTCCTTTTTATTATGTATTATGTATTACATGTACACACACACACATATTTTTTCTGTACTATTTAGGAATAATCATGGCCCTCTTCTCCAAAGTACTTCTGTGTGTTTTTCCTAACAACTGGGATACTCTCTTTATAATCACAGAAGGATGCCTGGGTGGCATGGCAGTTGAGCATCTGCCTTCGGCCCAGAGCATGATCCTGGGGTCTTGGGATCCAGTCCCATACCGGGTTCCCTGCATGGAGCCTGCTTCTCTCTCTGCCTACGTCTCTGCTCCTCTCTGTGTCTCTCATGAATAAATAAATAAAATCTTTTTTAAAAATCTTAGAATAGTTATCAACTTTAATCCTGATATAATACTTTTTATCTAATCTGGAATTCATATGCCAATTTTGTTGACTGAAGTAGTAACATCTTTTATAGCATTTTCTCCCTTCCAGTAAAGGATTCATTCTAAGGTAAAGTATTGCATTTAGTTGTTGCATCCTTTCACTCTTTTAATCTAGAACATTTCTACAGCCTTTCTTTGGCTTTTATGATGTTGACATATTTTAATATAGCCCCTTTTCTTTTTTTAATAGAACAGGCTTCGTTTAGATGCAGAGGATTTTATACAGGGGGCTGCATAATCAGATCTGGGTTTTAGAAAAAGTCATTCTAGAGGCAATGTTAAGGATGGACCTGAAGATAAGAGCGTATTGATTTGGTAATGAGATAGGAGGCTGTTGTTGGCCAATATTCTTTCTAGGCTGGTAGAAGTCAGAATCTCTGGAAGTTGGGGCAGGCATAGGAATGAAAAGAAAGAGCTTCAAAGTTTGAGTCCTGGGATGCCTGGGTGGCTCAGCAGTGTGATCCCGGAGTCCTGGGATGGAGTCCCATATCGGGCTCCCTGCATGGAACCTACTTCTCCCTCTGCCTATGTCTCTGCCTCTCCGTCCCTGTGTCTCTCATGAATAAATAAATAAAATCTTTAGAAAACAAACAAAGTCTGAGTCCTGGGTGAAGTTGCTTCTAGAATAGTATAAAATGTCAAGTCCACAAAGGTCATTAGAGAAGCAAGACTCAGATCTAAAACAGTGGGTTTGAATTTCAGATTATAGCATAAATCAGATTAGATAGTGGCACGCCTTCTGAAGAATAGCATTAAATGCATTGATGGGCTTACAATTATGGAAAGTAAATCCCCGAGTACTAAAAATTAAGAGGGAAGAAAAATACCAAAAACTAGGCGTGAATTGATATTCTAGCAAACTTGAGGGGAATTTCTAGTCTTGGTATGACCTATGAAAGCCCACACAAATGCAGGAAATTAGGCCTTGAGTGTCAGTGAAGTAGTTAGAACTGAGACCCTTGCATAAAGCCAGGATCAATAAGGGCTCCACCCTCCATAAAAGAAAAAAAAAATCAACTATGGGCACTGGCAGATGATAAGGAAGTTTGCCTGTCTTGGCCTGGGCTTTCCATGGGGGAAAAAATAAGAAAGCTTCATGTAGGTTTGGGTTTGAATTCACATTGTCTAAATGGTCTAGGAAACTTTCAGCCTAGAAATCCACATAAAAGACCCACTGAATGATAACACAGATTTGCTCAATATCAATAGAGGCAAATGGAAAACTGCTTGGGAGGGACATACCTTCAATATAATCCATGCAGGATTCCTACAGATAAAGCCTTGCTATAAAGATGAGTTCAATCAGAAGCTATAAGGCATGTGTAGTGGAGAAGGAACTTCACCATGAATAAGAAACCACAGAGACAATAAACATAAGAGTTAAATTCCCAGTGACTTCAGATGATAGAGCTACAAGCTTAAGATTATAAAATGAGCGTGCAAAATAAAGACCTAAAACAATTAATCTAAATGTAAGCAAAGTATAAGATACATGGAGATTAAAAAACAGTAAAAATTGAAAAATGAACAAGACAAAACTTCCAAACACATAAAATATAGTTGTTTAATTTTAAAACTCAGTTAAATAGAAATTTTTTTTTACAAAAAAGGAAAATTAGTAAATTGGAAGACAAAGATACTTAAAAGAGTAAAAGATATGGAAGAATGAGAATAATTATTTGGATTATCAGAAAAAGAGAATACAGATAATCAGAAGACATAATAGTCAAAGAAATAATAGCTGAGAATTTTCCAGAATAAAGACACGAGTCCTCAGATTCTGAAAGCACAATGAGACCCAAATAAAAATATATACTTGAACACAGTGTGGGAAAATTCTAAGAAAAAAAATCAAAGGAAAGAAAATATATTAAAAGTAACCAGATAAAAAAGACATTATCTTTAAATGTTGATTATCCTGCTAACAACAATAGAAGCCAAAAGAATAAAGTAATATCTTGAAAATGCTGAGAAAAAATAACTGCTAACCTATAAATCCATACTTTGATAATCATTAAAGAGCATAAGGGAAAAAAACATTTCTGGACATATAAATACCCAACATAACCATACATTTATGCATTTAAATATACACATACATACAATCAACTCAATAACAATTTCTGAAGTGTGGACTTTGGGAAAAGAAATATTACCCAGACAATTTAAGTGCAATAAACAATGATGAGCAAAGTAATTGTTAAATATGTAACTGAATAAATATGTAATTAAATAACAATATCTAATTTGGGATTATATAAAGAACTAAAATTCAGAAAACAATTGCATGTAACACAAAGAAGGAATGATCAAAGTTAAAAAGGTATAAGTTTCTTGTATTGTTTTTTTTTTTCTTGTATTGTTTAAAAAATTGTTAGAGCAACTTTAAGTATATGAATATGGTTTTTAAATTTAGGGTTTAAACACGAAGAGAATTGCTATAGGGTATCTACTGTCCAAAGCATTAATGGGAGGAAATAAGGAAAAACTGAAATTGATCCAAAAGAGAGCTAGAAAGATTTATTTATTTATTTATTTATTTATTTATTTATTATGATTTTTTTAAATGGTTATTGCTAGGTTATTTTTTTACATTTTTATTTATTTATGATAGTCACACAGAGAGAGAGAGAGAGAGGCAGAGACACAGGCAGAGGGAGAAGCAGGCTCCATGCACCGGGAGCCCGACGTGGGACTCGATCCCGGTTCTCCAGGATCGTGCCCTGAGCCAAAGGCAGGCGCCAAACCGCTGCGCCACCCAGGGATCCCTATTATGATTTTTTTTTAAGATTTTATTTATTTATTCAGAGGGAGACAGAGGGAGGGAGAGAGGCAGGGACACAGGCAGAGGGAGAAGCAGGCTCCATGCAGGGAGCCTGACATGGGACTCGATCCTGGGACTCCAGGATCATGCCCTGGGCCAAAGGCAAGCACTCAACCGCTGAGCCAGCCAGGCGTCCCAAGAAAGAATTTTTTAAAAGAAAAAAAAAGAGGCAAAGAAAGGATCCAAAATAAGAGAAATAACTCTAAATGTATTAGAAATTATAATACATATAAATGGACTAAATGCTCCTATTAAAGGCAGAGATTCTCAGTTGGACTGAGAAAAAAGAAATCATCTCTACACTCTTTATAATAGGAATACTTAAAGCATAATTTGAAGCAAAAAATTTGAAAATAAAACAGGCAAATTCTAAAAAGAAATCTGTGGTTTCTATATGAGTATCAAACAAAATATTCTGTAAGGAAAGATATGTCATTGAGGATTAAAAAATAAGATGAACAATTCTCAGGACAATATAATATTTTTTTAGATGTATTTTTAAGTAATCTCCACACCCAATGTGGGGCTCCACACTCCAATCTAAGATCGAGTCACATGTTCCACCAACTGAGCCAGCCAGACATCCCTGCAATATAACAATTTTTAAATAGGGCTAATAACATAGCTTTAAAGCAAAATTTGACACAGTTGTACTGGGAAGACAGGCAAGCAATAAACAAGTTGATTGGAGTGCCTGTGAAACCTCCAATTAGAGATGTTAAAAGCACTTGGGGGCAGCCCGGGTGGCTCAGGGGTTTAGCGCCGCCTTCTGCCCAGGGTGTGATCCTGGAGACCTGGGATTGGGTCCCACGTTGGGCTCCCTGCATGGAGCCTGCTTCTGTCTGTGTCTGTCTGTCTGTCTGTCTCTCTCTCTCTCTCTGTGTCTCTCATGAATAAATAAATAAAATATTTTTAAAAAATAAATAAAAAATAATAGCACTTGGACATAACTAATACCTAGGCTAGTTTTAAGTCTAAAAATTTGAAAGTAGAAGGATGTGTTACCCCAAGTTCAATAGATTGTGGGATTCTTTTTTTTTTTTTTTTTTTTAAGATTTTATTTATTTATTCATCAGGGACACAGAGAGAGAGGGGGGTGGGGCAGAGACACAGCCAGAGGGAGAAGCAGGCTCCATGCAGGAAGCCCGATGTGGGACTCCATCCCAGGTCTCCAGGATCACACCCTGGGCTGAAGGTGATGCCAAACCTCTGAGCCACCTGGGCTGCCCAGATTGTGGGATTCTTGAGGAGAAGAATTGTATTCAACTTTGAAGGACCCTTGTGCCTATCACAGTGCATTATACAAGTGCTCGGTAAGGGTTAAATTGAACATATTATCATAGATACTTTTTTTTTTTTAGCATGTACACATTTTCTGTTCTAGAGATTAATATTTACTGAATGAATACTAAGGGGACCATAGGAAAGGTTTGAGGTATGGTTCCTGCCTTTAGGAATATTGTAATTTAGTTGGAAGATTTTAAGATCCCAGTAATTTGAAAAATTAAAAAATAATAATCAATTGTTCATAATCAAGTTTTAACTGGTATAGTATTTGAATGAGAAGAGAGAAAAAGTTCACCAGTGATTTAAGATATTAGAGAAAGCTGTAAATAGGTGAAATTTTAGTTGGTCCTTGAGAAATGGGCATCTTTGGTTTAAAAAAAAGAGAACATTTTGGCTTGAGGAATTCACAGAAAGGTTCAGAGGCAGAAATTATTGTACATATCCGTGTGACATTAATGACTCTAGTTTCAATGTAAAATAAATGCTGAGGAATGGTGAGAGAGAAAGTTGGATAGAGGATCATATGCATTACAGAGGATCTTAAAGTTGTTAGGGATATGGAATTGCTTTAGTAGGTAATACGGAATCATGGGTTCTTAAACTGGTCTGACAAAATTTTTCTAAGCTATTTCCACGAATACTCTGGAAGTGGTATGCGAAAGAAGGAGGGAGTGGGAAGAAGGAAAATCTGTTAAGATATATTTAAAGTAATCCAGGTATAAAGTCACCATAAGGGGCATGCCTGGGCAGCTCAGTGGTTGAGCCTTTGGTTCAAGCGTGATCGTGGGTCCGGGGATCAAGTACCACATCGCACTCCTTGCAGGGAGCCGGCTTCTCCCTCTGCCTATGTCTCTGCCTCTCTTCTCTGTGTGTCTCTCATGAATAAACAAATAAAATCTTAAAAAACAAACAAACAAAAAAAAAAAACCAACAACAACAGGGAAATAGGAAAAGTGGAGTAAATTTAAGGGACATATCAAAAGAAGAAATTACAAGATTTGGTATCAGATTGAGTACAAGCAAACAAAATTAGATATAGGTCAAAATAAGCTTAGAATAATGGTGGTATCCTAGACAAACAGCTAATGTCAAGAGGAGTCAATAATCCATAAAATCACAGAAAGTTATTTTCATTTTTATTTATTTTAAAGATTTTATCTATTTATTTGAGACAGGGAGAGAGAGTATGCAAGTGGGAGGAGGGGCAGAGGAACAAGTAGACACCTTGCTGAGCATGCAGCCGGATGTGGGGCTCTATCCCAGGGCCCTGAGATCCTGATCTGAGCCAAAGTCAGATGCTTCACCAACTGAGCCACCCAGATGCCCCATAAATTCACAGAAATTTAGAGATGGTGAGGACCTTAGAAATTATATGCACAGAACTTTCCTTTTGGAGATGAGGAAATAAATAGAGAGAGCTTACCTGACTAGTTCATGGTCATCCTGGTGGTTGAGGGAGAAAATGCCTACCTAGAATCCAAGGAGAGATAACCTGTGAGTAGCTGAAATTATGCTGCTGGAGGGAAATCAGTGTTGAGTGGATATCTCTGGGGAGTCCTCTGAAAGGCAATTGGAGAGATGGGAGTAAATGTGCTCTTCAAAGGAAAAATTACATAGGGACAAGAGAAGAGAAACAATGATAAAATTACAGGGAATATCCACTATTAAGGATTCAAACTAGAAGGGAGATGGCTCCCAAAGTAATCAGGGAAGGATAGATCAGAGGTGAGGGGCAATTGGAAGTCGCCAGATCCAAATCCTGTAGTATGTTGCTGTTATGATGACTTCAGTCTTTTGTTATTTTATTTTGCACAAAACTATTTTATGTAAAAATTGCCATACTGGAGCACCTGGGTGGCTCAGTCAGTTAAGTGTCTGCCTTCACTTTAGGTCATGATCTCAGGGTCCTAGGATTGAGCCCCAAGTTAAGCTCTGAGTTCAGTGGGGAGTCTGCTTCTCTTTCCTCCCCACCCCCCCCCAACTCATACTCTCTCTCTCTTTCTCTCTCCCAAATAAATAAATAAAATCTTTTTAAAAAATCACCATGTAATCTGTCAATATTTTATTTCATGTTGGTTTTTACTGCATGCATGGTCTTTTTGTTTGTTTATTTGATTATTAATGCTTATTAATTTTATAAGCAAACATAAACTAACTGTTTAACAAACATAAGCAAACTGTTTCATGTTCAAAACACTGACAATAATCTACCTATATGCCATTTTTCCATCCTACATCCCTCCCTCCCCACACCGAATATAACCACTACTCTTTGCACTTTTATTTTTATTTTTTCATTTTTTTCAAAGATTTTATTTATTTATTCATGAGAGACACACACAGAGAGAGAGAGAGAGAGAGAGAGAGAGAGGCAGAGACACAGGCAAAGGGAGAAGCAGGCTCCACGCAGGGAGCCCGATGTGGGACTCGATCTGGGGTCTCCAGGATCACGGCCTGGGTTGAAGGCGGCCCTAAACCACTGAGCCACCAGGGCTGCCCTGCACTTTTATTTAGTGTTATTACTACATGTATACACATAACTAAGTAAATTCTTTAGTTCATTTTTTCCTTTAAAGTGGCTCTTATATGCTGGAAGTAATCTTCGAAACTTACTTTTTAAAAAAGATTTGTTTATTTATTTATTTGAGAGAGGGAGAGAGAATGCAGCAGGGTGAGGGGCAGAGGGAGAGGGAAGAGAAGCAGACTCCCTGCTCTGCTCAGAGCATCCCACAACGCTGAGATCATGACCTGAGCCAAAGTCAAGAGTCAGACGCTTAACCAATGGAGCCACCCAGGTGCCCCTGGAACTTATTCACACAACATTATGTTAAGAATCATTATTTTAGGGGCACCTAGATGGCCAGTCAGTTAGTGCCTGGATCAAGCCCCGCCTTTCCCTTTGCCTTTCACTCCACTCATGAGCTCTCTCTCACTTACTCTCTCTCAAAAAAAAAAAACAAACAAAACAAAACAAAAACAAATAGATGAAATCTTTTAAAAAATCATATTTTGTATGTAGTTGTAGTCCATTTTTACTGTTTTACAGCACTCTGTATGTGACTATGCCACACTTTATTTTCCTGTCAGTGGTTATTTAGGCTATTTCCAAATTGTTCAGTCTATTTTAAATAGTGTTACTATGAATATTTTTGTTCATGTCCACTGGCGTATATTACAGGGACTTCTGTGGGGTATATATCCATTCATATTGATTTAAAAGTCTTTCTGTGAAGTTCAGCACATTAGAATGGCATTAGGCAAATGTTCTGATTGTGGAAATTCAAGTCTAAAATAATCATCTTTTCCTAAGATGAATAGATTCAAATACCACCCTAGGAGTCTTGTATGGTGTGCACTCAAGATAAGGGTTATTTGCCAAATGTTTTCTTGGGCCCCAAAATTATAAGCAGTAGTTGGTGACAGATTTTTTTCCCCACTGACCCAATTTAATATCAATGTGATTTTCAGGATACAAAAGGAAAACTGAAGGCCAGAGGCAAGGAAAAGAGATACCAGGTTAACTGAAGCTTAGGATTGCTTGGCAGCTGGTCTGGAATAATTCACTTTCATCTCCTTTGAGGGTCTTACCCTACCTAGCAGCCCTCCTTGTGTGAGAGTGAACAATATGAACAAAAAGAACCAAGGAAAAGGCCTCTGTCAGATTTGTTCTCTCAGAATCTGTTGATTGTCTACCAAGAAAAGTTTCTTACTCTTAAGAGGTTCTGAGCTTAAAAGTCCTGTCTCTTTGTGAACATGTAAGAAAGAACCCTCTTCCGCACATGTGTATGTGTGCATCCACAGGCATGGGCGGCGTGCAAGAGAAAAGTGAACATTGGACAGACACAGAAGCTAGACTGCTACTCTCTATAGTATTGTCTTCAGGTTTTTTAAGTATTGCAAACATCTCTTAAATGAAAATTGTTCCTGTACCTTAAATAACAATAACTTTATTGCTGAAACTACCCATTCATTTTTACTTGCAGCAATCACACCAGAAATCATGCACATGATTTAGTGAAACTACCTAAATTCCTGTTTTAAGCATGCATCTGAGCCTTTGTGCCCAGTGACAAACCTATCTACTCCCTTCACACCTGCATCACATGGTATCACGATGGAAGGGAAAGAACGGTTATCTAGCTATGTATGTTGTGGAAAATGAGGAACATACAAAGGGCCAACAGAGGGGTGCCTGAGTGGCTCAATTGGTTAAGCGTCTGCCTTAGGCTCAGATCATGATCTCATGGTCCTGGGATCCAGCCTGGCATTGGGCTCCCTGCTCAGTGGGGAATCTGTATCTCCCTCTCTCTCTGCCCCTCCTCCCTGCTCGTGCTCTCTCTCTCTCTTTCAAATAAATAAATAAAATCTAAAAAAAAAAAAAAAAATAGCCAATAGGTTACCAGTGTGACACAGTTCTTATTGTCTTATAGTGGGGTCTTCTTTGACAAGAGCTCAGAGAAGAATCTTGTGGTCTCTAACTTCTAGTCGTTTGCTCTACTCTCATTCTTCTTTTAGTTTTGGAAAATAGGTTTTTATTTTTTTATTTTTTTATTTTTTATTTTTTGAAGTGGAAAATAGGTTTTTAAAAAAGCTGAATAGTATACAAATGCCATGCATTTAGGTGGAACACAGTGCCAATGCATTACCAATTATTCCAAGCCCACACATAAAACATATATAAAGAAAATAGGGACATCCCTGGGTGGCTCAGTGGTTTAGTACCTGTCTTCGGCCCAGGGCGTGATCCTGGAGTCCAGGGATCAAATCCCACATCAGACTCCTTGCATGGAGCCTGGCTATCTCTCTGCCTCTCTCTGTATGTCTCTCATGAATATATAAATAAAATCTTTTTAAAAAAAAAAAATATATATATATATAAAGAAAATATTTGTGAATTGCAATGTGTGTTCTACAAGGAGATATTTAAATAAAGATAGAAACAGCAGAGGTTTCTTCCTTGTTTGGAGAGTACTTTAGGATATAACAAGGAACAACCCTTTTTCCTCACTATGTCAAATGAGGATGCATTTCCCAAGTTGTTCACCCTCCCCGGTGTACCCTCCTGCCCCCCGACCCCCCACATTCACCCCCCCACCCCCCCGCAAAGAGCTGGAACTAAGTTGCAACCAATTAAGGTTTGTGCTTACAAGTACATTACTATACAGTCAATATTATTTGGAAATTCTGAATGTAATCTCTATTCAGCATTTATCTAAACATAGTATTAATATTTAAGGTTTATAGATTCAGGTCTATAAAATAATATTATTGGGCAGCCCGGGTGGCTCAGCAGTTTAGCACCACCTTCGACCCAGGGCGTGATCCTGGAGCCCCAGGATCAAGTCCTACGTCGGGCTCCCTGCATGGAGCCTGCTTCTCCCTCTGCCTGTGTCTCTGCCTCTCTCTCTCTGTGTGTGTCTCTCATGAATAAATAAATAAATAAATAAAATATTTAAATAAATGAATTAAAAAATAAAAAATAAAATAAAATATATTATCATTCCATGTTTATTCACCTCTAGTTTTCCTGTGACAAAATATTAAAATTTGATTAGAAAAGGTAAATTCCTCTTGTTAAAAGGACATTCACTAGAGCATTCTGATTCTCACGGAGAATTAGTGCAGGGCAGCCCGGGTGGCTCAGCAGTTTACGGCCACCTTTGGCCCAGGGTGTGATCCTGGAGACGGGGAATCGAGTCCCATGTCAGGCTCCCTGCATGGAGCCTGCTTCTCCCTCTGCATGTGTTTCTGCCTCTCTCTCTCTCTCTCTGTGATTCTCATGAATAAATAAATAAATCTTTTAAAAAAGAGAGAGAATTAGTGCAGCAATTTTTCTATAGATAAAAGAACCTCTTATCTTATGGAGAGCTGCATTAATTACAGACTGAAATTCTGTTTCACGCATCCTCTTTTAGAGCCAAGGAGAGAACAGAAAAAATGTGTGCTGTTGGAAGTCTGTACTCCCATTTTCTTTCTCTTCTTCGGAAATAGCTTTTCTGAAAGGTAAATAGTACACAAATGCCATGAGTTTAGGTGGAACACAGTGCCAAAGCAATACTAATTATTCCAACAACAGCAGTAGCTATAACTCCAAAACCAAAAAACAAATTCCAATGTTATGAGTAACTTTGCTGATCATAATAAAAGAAGATGAAATTTAATGTCAATAGCAGTATGAGTGTAGGAGGTAATTCTATTTCATTTTCTTTTCAGACAAAACAGAAATGGAACATGGAGATACAAGCAAATGAAAAAACCCAGGTAATAAAGAGCATAGATATATCTACAATCTACATTGAGGCCAAAAGCTTTGGTTTTAGAGCTATAAAAGGCAGTTTTCACTTTCTAGAATCTATATTAAGACCTCTACTTCCTTGTGTGTCAACTATCCTCAAATAAAAGAAAAGAAAAAAGACCTATACTTCTTATTTCTTCCCATCACCCTTATAGGGTGATGGTGACCAACCAATAAATAGGCAGAGGCGGAAAATGAGAATAATTTATTGAGCAGACATTCACTATAATATCAGTACTACTGTACATGTAAAATTTACCAATATCTGCTGTTTTTTGTACCTCTCCATGACCTTTGTCCTCCTTCCTATTTAGCACCAACTCTTGCCCAAGCTTTGTCCAATGACTGGTTTTGGTAAAGCTATGTGTGTGCAAACCTGCTATATAATGGTGTTGCCTACGTGCTCAGGTTTGGAGAAAATTTCTTTCCTCATTTATTCATCTATCTATAAAGAAAGCCAGGCTATTCTTATGCACTGTTACTATAGACCATGTTTTCCATACCACCATTCCAGGAAAAGAATCAGGTGAAATGGAATACTTAGAAGATAGTAAAGAATTAAAAGTAGCATTAGATAAGCATAATTCTACAAATGAAAACCCAGATAACAATCCTATTACTCTTCTGTAGAAGACTGAAATAAATAAACATATTGAATCTGTTAAAATACCTTGATCCAGTATATGGAACTTATATTCATCAAAGTAAAGTCAATTTCCCTTTGATGGCTTAGAACGGGTTCACATTTGCAAGTGGTGTTGCAGTTATGTGGTGGTAGAAAGGACACAGCAAACGTAGTTTTGAATTTCAGGTCTGCCATTGATTGGGTGATGACTTTGCCCAAGTACCCTTCTAATTCTCAGTGCTCTCTCACAATGCAGAAAATGATACTAAACTTGAAGAGCTGTTGGTATGGGTAGAGATATTGTATAACATGTCTAGAATAGTGCCTGGTACATATGGGCTGAAAAGCAGGTAGCTTTTGTTGCCGTTGTTATTAATCATCTTGGCACACTACTTTTTCATAAAATCTCTAATATTATGATGAATATACAGGCCCCATTAACTTGAAATAATAAAATAATAAAATGCCTTAAATTCAGTGACTACTTTTGATCCAAAGTACTCAAAACTCATTTCTATTTCTCTGATTAGTTCTGTAAAGGGAAAGATATACCACCATGGAGAACATGCAGACATCCAAGTACATGTCCAAAGGTAGGACAGGGTATCACTGTCTGGCTACACGCCGGCCACATTGTTTTCACCAGCCTATCCACACTAAGCAAAGAAACAATATGGCACCATGAGGAGGGTGAGCAAAAGGAAAAAGATCAAACTGTCCTCATTTTAGGCCACCAGGGATGTCTTACATGATCCCATGAAATACAAATCACTTCAAATCACCTGAAAAAAAAATTAAAGAATTTTGGAAAATGAGCAATTTACATAGAAGCTAAGAATTGAAGCAAAGATCTGGATTCATCTCAAAAATCATTTTTAAAAAATTTTGTCCAGAATTAGCCCAGTCATTGCTTCCGTTCTCAGCTTTTCTCAAGCTGTAGAAACAGAGCCAAACTTAGTTCCTTCAGGTTTCTTGTTGGCTGCAAAATGATGAGGCCCCTCATCTCCTCCCTGGTGTTGCAATCCTTTCTCTTTGCGATTGCCTCATCCGCCACCTGCCTCACGCCAACACTTTGCCTACTCTTTTCTTTTCTGTCCCTCCTTCCCGTGTGGCCACTTGGCTGGCTTGCCAACAGTGGATTGGCCGGGAGCAGTGGTCTGTCATGTGACCAAATCCAAGCTTCTGTAAAGCACCTCATTCTGAGTTTTCCATGACGCACCTGCTGTGGTCACATTGGCCCCCAAGTATATAAACGGTCAAATCTTTCCCAAAAGCGGTTTTGACAAAGAACAACTTAAACTGCCAGAGATGTTGACACATGGGCTGTTATGGAGGAGAGTGAGTAAAGCAACCCATTTGAACGACAAGAACAGATAAGGCCCACCTCTTTGTCCCCCTTGCCTTCTTACATTGATATTCCTATGGAGACAAAGGGAAAGAAGAAAAGGAAACAAAGGCAGATCTTTAGTGCTGGCTGTCCCAGGGTTGATTAGGATGCTGATCTGTGTGGCAGGTTTCTAGGTTCTCACCCAACTTCTTGGCTGCGATTCAAAGGATTTAACAGTGCGCTTTGTAAATAGTAGTGTACAAAGCCGGTCTAAAAATAGTACATTTCCAGGGTCTGAATTGGGTGAGTGGAATGAGTGGCAATGGCTGTATTGTACAAGGCAGATTACAAGCGAGTTACTCGATGGTACTTGATATGCAGGGTTATTCACATGCTTCATCTGATTTGGTTAAATAATGCAAACACATTTACCGATGTACATGATCATTTTGTTTATTTGTGCTCTGGAGAGCTTGTGTGTGTTTATGACAGACAAATGTACATGTTCTATTTTCTGACAATCAAACAAAGCTCTCCCGGATGAGGTAAACAGCTGAGTTAAATAGTGGAGCCGACACTCCTGGGAATCGCTGATGTGACACTATGGTGGTTGTTAATGACAGGTTTCCTGCTGCGCTTGCTGCCCTAAAGGATTTTTGCTGAAGGTGGGAATCAACAAGAGGCTCTGACAACTAGTGGGACTGCTTGGTCTGGCTGAAATCTCTCTTGAAACCATGTGTGCAAAGACTTGCGCCTCACTAGAAATTTTTCACCGTGACAGCAACTGGGCTTGTTCTTCTTCCCCACTATCTCCTGTGGCTGGGCTCTGTGGACAGCCAAGGTGAGGTGCTCCTCCCTAGACTAAAGCAGACATTGCAGATGACAACTGTGGAAGCCAGGGTCGCAGAAGATTCAGCTTTAGGTAGGAATATTAGGGGCACCTGGGTGGCTCAGTGGTTGAGCATAATACCAGGATTCTGGGATCCTGAGATAGAGTCCTGCATCAGGCTCCCCTAGGGAGTCTGCTTCTCCCTCTGCCCATGTCTCTGCCTCTCTCTGTGTGTCTCTCATGAATAAATAAATAAAATCTTTAAAAGAAAAAAAGTAGAAATTTTATTTTCTGAAATGAAGCTGCCAGGAAAGTGTTTTACAGTCTTTTGAAAGCAAAATCCACCCCTCTTAATGATCTCAGCGTATGTAGGTAGTTATTCCTATACATCTTGAGGAGAGAGATTTTCTCATACCAAAGTACAATATAATTATTTCCTACATAAATAACCATCTTTTAGACAGTTTGGAGACTCTTGGGTGAAGCCCTCAGTTATTCTGGCAGGTTGGTGTCCAAAAATTTTAGAATTTTTAGAGACAGTGCTTGAAGTAACTGGATTAGGGAATACATTATAGAGGGGGAAAAAAGCCGGTATATCACAATGGCAAACATTTTCCTGACCCAAATTTCATGCCTTTAATCTGATACAATAAATTGGGCCTTATGGTCTCTAGGAGCATACATGTCGGCGCTCCTCTCTCCCCTCCTTGGAAAGTTACATAAACTCTAACTCCCAGTTTCCTCATCTGTACAACAGTAAGAAGAGTACCCACCTCATTAAGTACATTGTTTGTGAGTATTCAATTAGGTAATGTAAGTAAAGCAGTTGGCCCATGGTAATAAATGAAACCATGGTTATCACAATAAGAGGCAATTAGCATTCCTGGGCATAGCCTCTTACCTGCCTAATAACATCCTAGTCTTTCTAAAAGGGTATCATCTCACAGGCTGAACACTATGCAAATGTCTAATTCCCTCTGAGAATGACCACCACCATCATTATTATTATCCTGGTTGTTGAAGAATGAACACTTCAAAAGGATTAGGTCAGACTTTCCATTACCTGTCATTTCCTTCTTTATCACCATCTACATGATAATGGGGATTAATTTCTCTTTAGAGCTATCTTGGAAGATAACATAAATCATTGTTTTAGTTATTCTGGATTTTCTCAATCTGGCTTTTATTTCTTATGCTAAAGAATTACGATTGTTTTCAATAAAGTAGATATTTGCTTACATCCCCAAAGAGTCTGGGAAACAACATAAATTTCATCTCTTGTTTGAATCTGAATTTTTCAAATGAGTGAGAGAATACAACTGAATAGTTCTTTGTGGGGGCACACCCTCGGACATGAGCAAATTGAGCTCTGAAAGAGCCTGATGTAGTTCTGGAGATATGAAGAGCCAAATAACTTCCTAAAGGTCAGGGTCACAGCAAAAACATTTACCCACCATGTTTGTAAAAATTCAAACTGTGCAAAACAAAATGTAGCTGGTACTTCTGCTGGTATTGTTCTCAAGATTTGCTTTCAATATCTGTACTACAGTGTTTTAAAGTTATTCCAAAAAGAGGGATCACTGTTACTACCACAACTTTTTTTTTTTAATTTTATTTATTTATTCATGAGAGACACACAGAGAGGCAGAGGGAGAAGCAGGCTCCATGCAGGGAGCCCGACACGGGATTCGATCCAGGGTCTCCAGAATCACACTCCGGGCTGAAGGCAGGCACCAAACCGCTGAGCCCCAGGGCTGCCCACTACCACAACTTTTAATGATTATCATCCAGAGTTAACTAAGTTCCTAAAAACAAAATCTTTTTAGTCGAATATATGAAAATATTGGAATTGACCCATTTATAAAATTCTCACATTGCTAGGATTCTGATAATTTTCCAAGTTTAATTTTCATTGGACCAACTGAATGAATTCCTTTGCTTTCTCTGCAGAGAGGCACAATCCTCCTCTAAAGAGCTTTTCTCAAAGGGATAAAATGTCCAAACAGCAACTGACAGACCAACAGTTTCTCTTTCATTTGAGATTGGTTTTGTTTTATTGTAAGCCTATCTACTAATGTGCTGACTGGGTTGTAGGTATTGAGAAGCATTAAAAACTTTACCTGTGGTCATGAGTCTTATTGGGGAAAAAATTACTTTCATCTAAAAACCACTCTAAGGGATGCCTGTGTGGCTCAGCGGTTGAGCATCTGCCTTTGGCCCAGGGCGTGATCCTGGAGTCCCAGGATGGAGTCCCACATGGGGCTCCCCACCGGGAGCCTGCTTCTCCCTCTGCCTGTATCTCTGCCTCTGTCTCTGTGTCTCTCATGAACGGATAAATAAAAATTTTAAAATAAAATGAAATAAATAAATAATAAAAACCCACTCGAGACAGTGTCCATAAGTGTCCAATCATATTTAACCAGCATCTCTCTTTCTGTGTCTCTCATGAATAAACAGAATAAAATAAAAATCAACCGCTAAAAGAAATGTCAGAGATCAGGGGCACCTGGGTAGCTCAGTTGGTTGGGCATCTGCCTTCAGGTCAGGTCATGATATCAGGGTCCTGAGATTGAGCCCCACATCAGGCTCTCTGCCCAGCAAAGAATCTGCTTCTCCCCCCTCACTCTTCCTCTGTGCTCGCCTTCTCTCAAATAAATAAATAAAATCTTAAAAAAAGAAAAAAGTCAGATATCACCGAGGATATGGACAATCAATCCCAGGGTAGGCTGGTGTGGCAGGGGATGGTAATGGTAGATGATGGTGGCTATTAGGGGCTGAGTTGTGACAACTCAAATTCATCTGTCAAAGTTCCAAACCCCTAATACCTTAGAATGTGACTGTATTTGGAAAAGGGGGCTTTAAAGAGGTAATTGAGTTAAGATGAGGTCATTAGGATGCGCCCTAATCCACTATGACTAAGGATCCATCTAAAAAGAGGATTTTAGTACACAGACAGGCACAGAGGAAAGACCATGTGAAGACAGCCATCTACAAGCCAAGAAGAGAAGCCTAAGAAGAAACCAACCCAGTCAACACCTTGACCTCAGACTCCTAGCCTCCAGAATTGCAAGAAAATACATTTCTGTTGTGTGAGTCTTTGGTACTCTGTTATGGCAGCCCAAATAGACTTCATTTAGGTAGAGAAAGGTAACACATGGGTTCTACGATTCCCTCTCTCCTGTTATTAAATAGCTTCTTCTTATTTTCCTTGTTTATCTCCTTGGTTCTATTCTTAGAATATTTGGATATTCTAGGGAAAAGGGAGATGGGAAAGGAATTGGGGGAAGAGAGAAGTGAAAGCACAGGAAAAAGACTAGATGATACCTGATACTATACTAGTGTTTTAGTAGAGATGATCAGTTAAGGAAAAGCAACAAAAGCAGCAACTGTAAAAGCAGTGAGCAGTCTTAAAACTGAGGGATGGCTTTAAGAATAAGGAACTACAGAATATTTAACAAGATTCACAAAAATCTGAAATTTAGGGCAGCCCTGGTGGCGCAGTGGTTTAGCACCGCCTGCAGCCCAGGGTGTGATCCTTAAGACCTGAGATCGAGCCCCTATCAGGCTCCTTGCCTGGAGCCTGCTTCTCCCTCTGCCTGTGTCTCTGCCTCTCTCTCTCTCTCTGTGTTTCTCATGAGTAAATAAATAAATCTTTAAAAAAAAATCTGAAATTTATCTGCACTCAATAAGGAAGTCTTCATTGCTCACTTGTGTCCTCTTGATAAGTTCAAACTTTACCTCTGAAAATAAATTCCAATATTATCATTATAGTTATGACTTTTTTGATATTTATAACATCCCAGGGGTTGCCTTCTTGACACATTATTTTTGCACTGTTGAAATGCATTTTTTTACAATGGATATAATGATGTAAATATAATATGGAAGGATTTATATCAATAGCAAAGACATGGCTGGGCTATTTAGTCAAATAGGACTTGCCACTCAAGTGATTCTCATTACTCAGTAAATGTTCCTACTGATTTAGGAGTTTTCAGTTGGTTGAGAAATATAGTAGAGACAATGATGAAGATAGATGAAGATAAAATGGTGCCTCAAATCTAAGCTAATCTAAGAAAACCCTGAAATTCATTTAATATATTTTACCACCTAGACATAATTTGTTTACAATGGTGATGTAAAGAAATTTGTGCTGAAGTGACTACATGTACATTGTTGTTTCTTAAGGAAAGAGCTTATGTTTGGTCCAAGCTCCTGAAAGTATACTTCAGTCTCAGTAGTGAATTTATAGAAATCTATTTCTTTCCTTACAGTTTTGCAACTTGTGTTCAGGGTTGGGCAGGAAATAGGATTACTGAGGAGGGTTTTATACTCTGATCTAAACTATTAAGAAAAGCAGGTGCCTGGCTCACTTAGTTGGTAGAGGATGTAACTCTTGATCTCAAAGTTGTAAGTCTGAGCCCCATGTTCAGTGTAGAGCTTACTTAAAAATAAAATTTTTTAAAAACAAACTATAAGGAAGGTATTTGGTGTGGAAAACATTGCTTCCTTCAGAACTCTTTTTTGTTTTCCCTGGGTACCTTCCGAGGTCCCTCCTAGGCCACAGCCTGTGGGCTTCCCATAAGAGGTTCTTGCCTTGGGTTGTTTATAGCCTCTCAGGTCTTTCTTATCAGGCCCTTCCTCAGCCTGCTGGCTCTGCCTTGCATACACCTGGGAATGTGATCTGCAGCAGTAGGAAAAAGCCAGCTATGTTTCTGTAGCAATTCTGTTCTTAGTATTTTCTTCAACCATTAGCCCTAACCATTACCTCCTAACCCACCTGTTTCCATACAGAACACTTTTCTCCATAGAAGGATTGTTCCTGCCATCATATCACCAGAAACAAGGAATTTTCCAAGGGTGGGCAGATGCATTTTCAGAGAACACAGTTAGAAGCCAAATTTAGGAAGAACAAGGAAGGTCTAAAAAGTACACAGCTTGCCTTATTTATCCCAGTGGTGTCATTATTGCCAGATACTATGTTGACCCTATGATTTCCATTTCAATAATCAAAAGCCCCAGAATAATGTGAGCAATTGTCCCCAACTCTTCTTTTAGATCATCATATGTAGTATAAGAGGAAGGAAACAGAAAAATTAACACTCTCATTATGTGATATTGAGCTAGATATCTGTAGAAAACATTTTAGAACACCTATCCAGCCCATAAGGATCCCCTCAGCTACACCACTCACCACAGGTGAGCTTCTTTAGCCACGTTTATGCTATCCAATCCTACTACTCCCTCCCACAGTCCCCAGCTGCCATACACTCTTGCACAATGAACTCCTATAGTTATAAGGTAAGGAATCAGACTTTGTGAGACTTTGAAACTGGTATTATGGGATTCCCATTCCCTCTGTGTTGATGTCTTAGAAAGGGATACGAGACTCAAAAGCTATGGGCAGTCACACTGTGTCAGATTTGTTGAGAGAAAACAGGGCAGTCCCGGTGGCCCAGTGGTTTAGCGCCACCTTCAGCCCAGGGTGTGATCCTGGAGACCTGGAATCAAGTCCTACGTTGGGCTCCCTGCATTGGAGCCTGCTTCTCCCTCTGCCTGGGTCTCTACCTCACTCTGTGAATCTGTCATGAATAAATAAATAAAATCTTTTAAAAAGAAGAGAGAAAACAGATATATAAAGAAGCTACAATGGCTCCTGATGACTTTTTATGTCTTGGTCCTAACCTCCTTATAAGGCTTAGCTGAAGTCTTTAAGAATAATGGGAAATTATTACCTTATAATTAATTCTCTAGTCTCTCTCTCAGTTTTTTTCTTAAACTAGCTCAGGTGCGTTTCTGTTAGCTGGAATGAAAGGAATCCTAACTAATAAAGTGATACACATGTTTTATCTTATTTAAAATGATTTTCACAACAGATCTCTGAGGCATTTTTTATTTTACAGATGAAGGAACTGGTCTTAACAAAGCTACATAGGCTTTATGCCTTGTTTGTACATTTCAGGGATGGCATTTGAACTCTAGTTTTGTGGCTCCTAAAACCTGGGCTTTTTCCACTTGGCCCCTATCCCTTTAGAGGTTTTCTGTAAACTAGAAGAATCCTCCCCCATGGCTTCAGATGCTAAAGTTTTGTAAACTTTGAGGTAACAAAGATTCCAGGTATTACAATCACCCCGGGGCTATTGATTCCCTGTCATAGGTCAGTTTTTCCCTGCCCCTCCCCATTGGAAACACAGACTGTGCATTCTTCTAGGGCTGGAGGAGCTGTTCCTGGACTTCACAGGGATCAGGGACTCTCCCCTAAAAGAAACAAAATCAAATCCAAAAGATTGTACATCCTTTGGATATGTTTCTGACCTCTGTCAGTCAGCAGGGCCCTAGGGTATCCAGGCTTATACTGCAAAAGGTTTCCCCTTCCATAACATCACAACACTCCTTCCACTGGAAAATTTGACCAAGATGGGTCGGTCTATTCTTTCCCAGGAACAGAGAGTCCTTTATCCTTCCACTGAAAGCAGGCTACACCAAAGGCTGTTTTTTATTTATTTGGTGATTAATTATTTGGAATCCATCATTCAGATCCTTCCAGGGAGGAGAAGATGCTTCCGGTGTGAGGCCTATGGTCTGTGTTTGTTCAGGGAAGTGCTCTGGGGCTCCTGTCTTGCCCAGGCCCTTTGATACCTTGATATTTGCTTAAGAACCTGTTATATGTTAAAGACATGGACATATTTCCCTTACCTTTCTAATGACTGGGTCCTAGTTAAATGACCTATTTTGCACTCAGAAACAGAATTTATTCTTTTTCTGTGGATCCTGAGCCCAAGTATCAGTGCCAAATTCTTGGTGTTAGAATTGCCTGCCTTCTGAGGTAGAACCAGCATAGCTCCACAGAGATGGAAATTGATTTTATTTCCTGTGTGATGATTCAGATGGCCATTGGTGATTGCAGGAATCATGGTGGCCTGGTCAAAGTTTACAAAAGGGGAATAATAATTACAATCTGGAGATCTCACTCCACTCTCATCCTGATCTTCAATTCTCTGTCCTTCTTGACAAAATTTTATAGCAGAGTGGTGGCCAGTTCAAGAATCTGGATTAATTGTCCATGTGCCACTGTTAGTTTCCTTAAGGACCATGGGGAAAAGTAAAGGAGACTAAGATTGATGTTAGGTCAATCTCACTTTAATATCTGGCACAGTGTAGTCTCTGAATGAATGTGAAAAGAATGAATTACAATAATAGCTTATTGTATGAAAAAAGAACCTATACATCATGATACTCAGTGAAAGAGAGAGAGAAAGGGAAGATTCTTCTTTATAGAAGAATAGCAGCTAATAAAGTAGAAGGGATTATAGAATTAGAAAAAAAATCACTGTTTTGCAACACCAGTGTAATGTTTGGTCCAGGCAAGGATCATCAATAAATGCTAATGCCATTGGGTGAAGTATTGTTGAGAAAGAAGTTATTCACAAGTCTCAAAATGTCAACTACCAGATCACTTATTGACTACCAAGGAGAAAGGATACCTTATTATAGAGAAATATAGCAAGTAGTATCTTTCCCAAGCTATTACTCAAGGCACCAATAATGGGACAGGAAGTTACGCACCTTTTGATATGGGGCAATCTGAAGTACACATTACCACCTATTAATCTTTTGTCAAAAATATTTAAACTGAATCTAAGTATGAGAAAATAATCACACAAATTTAAGATGTTCAACAGTCTACAAGATAAATGACATGGACTTTTCAAAACAAGTTAATTTTGTGAAAAAGAAAAAAGCTAGAGAGATGGTTCTAGATCAATGAAGTCAAGGAGACATAACCAAATTCAATGTTTGAAGCCTGAATGGATATTGGATTTTGAAAAAATTTATAAAAATTTTATTTATTTATTTCAATTAAGGAAATTTAAATTCAGAGTATACATTAGATGATATTAATTAGTATTAAATTTCTTATGTGTAGAAATGATTCTGAGGTTATGTAAGAGAATGTTCTTGTCTCAGGAGAGACATCTTGAATGTAGAGATAAATTGTCATGATGTCTGCAATTTATTTTCAAAGTTTCAGCAGTAAGATTATAGAGAGTACATCAAGTGTGTGGAGAGAGAAATTGGAGCAAAATGTTAACAACTGTCGAGTCTAAGCGAAGAGCATATACTTAATCTACTATTCTTTCAACTTTTTTGTGGGTCTGAAATTTCCCAAATAAATAAATTGCAGAGAAAAGAAGAAGGAAGAATAAAACTGACTTTCACCTTGTGAATGAATCAGAGCCAAAGTAGTTCTTTTCCTGAAACAGGTGAGAGAATTTGGGAAGTTAAGCAGAATAAACAGGCCACAGAGTCCTAGAATATCATAAGTTGAAATTCTTTAAAGTCTAATGGTTCTAAGAAATGATCTTCAAGAAAAAAGTTTTCTGGTTTTAAAAAAAAAAAAAACAAGGGAAACCATGGATGTGCTCTCTTTCCTGAATCACAATGAATATTGCTAGAGTTACTCTGACAATTTTAGTTGTTTCTAAAGTTCTTAGTAAAGAAATGTGTTTGATTTTGTTTAATGTCACAGTTTTTAAACTTATTTGACCATGGGACCCCCTTTAAAAAATGTTACCCCTATCAATCTCCTCAGAAATGATGTTCCTCAGAAGAGACCCTAGAGAAACCCTGATCTAGCTCAGTGTCCTCATATACAGGTAAGGAAATGGAAGCTCAGACTAGTTGATGTCTCAAGGTCACAGAGGAACTGAGCCTAGAACTCAGTTTTGGAGAAAAGTAATGCAAAGACAAAGCTTATGGATATTCACAGAGAAGGAGAAACATTTCTTATAAAGATCATTGGATTGAAATATTTAACACCATTTCAACCAAAGAAAACCCCATATTTCATCCATTTATAGATGTTCTACATATAGGATCTGTTTTGCAAACATGACACCTTTGTTTATAACCATGGAGACATATGTTGTTTGCTCCTAATATTGTACCATACGTGAGAAAATGAAATGCCTTCTATCTGTGATGCTAATTTAAGTTTCATCCTGTTATAGGGACTACATACTACATGGAATTGTGATAGAAGTGCCCTGTCTTAAGTGACACTATTTACTCAAACAGTTGTGATAGGCTAAGGGGGAAAAAATTCCCCTCATTTTATTGCTTTACAAGCCAACCACGTTAAGAACATACATCTGCTTTAAAACCACACCATTTCTTTTCCAGTGCCTGAGCAGATTTGCTCTGGGCTCCAGCAGTCCTCCAAGCAGGCTGGGGCTGCGTCTCTACTGGCTGCCGTTTGCATTCCAAGCATGAGCACAGCCCTGGTGCAGGACAGGCAGCCTCAGTCAACAGATGTCAGCTCCCCTTGTAAAGGCGCTGTTCTGTCTCACAGCTGGCAAAGAGAACTGAAGGAGTTCCCTTCCCTTTATGGCTTTTATCTCTCTGGTTAATAGGGGATGATGCTTAAAGGAGGCAATTCTCGAGCAATAAATCCAGACTGCAAATAAAGCAAGGGGAGAGGGAAGAAAATCACAATGTAAGAAGTTTCCTTTGTTTACTATGTTTAATTGGGATTCCACACATGAATGAAGAAGAGAAAAGGTTCTCTCCCAGGGTGACTGGGAAGGGGAAAAAAGGTGGGTTTCCTCTGTCTGTGTGCTTTTTAATGTGCAAATTAGTCAGAGCTTTTCCCAGCCCAAGAGAGTTTGCAGTTCTGAGTACAGGGCCAGTGTCTCAGTGGGTGCTCAGTAAATATTAATTGAAGAGGATGATGGCTTTGAGGAGTGGGCTTAATTACATGCTCTCAGGCACAGCACTCTAGCGATACACATAAAGGTCACTCTGTCTCTTGCCCTGGGCCCTACCCCAGTGACCCCTTTGGTTAATGAGAGAAGTCTCCATTCCCTCATTTGTCTTCCCTCTTATCTTCAGTTCTCTCCAACCCACTTGGCCTTCTGCACTCAGAGGCTGAGGAGAACGAAAAAGAGAAAAGTAGAAACAGCAGCTGCTACAGCCTCACTTCTTGTACAGTCTTCCTCCATGGAACTCCACAGTAACCTACCTGAGCTGTCAGGAAGAGAAGGGGGCTGAAAGAAGAGTCTGGAGAATTAGCTGGGGGGGACTACAGCAAAAAACATGGGTGGTAGATTGTATTTTCATTCCCAGCAACTCAGCCTTTCTGACAGAAGATTAGAGGCAGTATCCAATTTCTGCACCTTTGATCTTTGGCTTGGACAGGTGAGTACTTCGGCTGATGGTACTCACTATGCCCCATCTGAGCAAAAGTTTAAAGAGCCTACTATGAACTGAATGTGTTTCCACCAAAAACTCATACGTTGTAGCCCTAACCCCCACTGTGCTGATATTTGAAGGTAGGGCCTTTAGGAGGTAATTACGTCTCAAGGTTGGAGCCCTCATGAAATAGTGCCCTTATAAGAGCCATGTGAGCATACAATGAGAACATGGCTTTCTATAGGCCAGGAAGTAGACACTGAATCTGCTAGTACCTTGGACTTGGACTTCCCAGCCTCCAGAACTGGGAAATCAAGAGCCACCTACTCTATGGTATTTTTGTCATAGCAAGACAGGACTATTGTATGTTTCCAGCAGCTCTCTTGCTATTTTCTCTTTGCCTTAAGAATGTCATGTCCAGGGATCCCTGGATGGCTCAGCGGTTTGGTGCCTGCCTTCTGCCCAGGGCATGGTCCTGGAGTCCCGGGATCGAGTCCCACGTCGGGCTCCCTGCATGGAGCCTGCTTCTCTCTCTGCCTATGTCTCTGCCTTTCTCTCTCTGTCTCTCATGAATAAACAAATAAAATCTTAAAAAAAAAAAAAAAAAAGAATGCCGCGTCCAGGGACACCTGGATGGCTCAGTTGGGTAAGCATCTGCCTTTGGCTCAGGTCATGATCCCAGAGTCCGGGGATGGAGCCTGCATCAGGCTTCCTGCTCAGTGGGGAGCCTGCTTCTCCCCTCCCTCTGCTACTCCCCCTTCTTGTGCTCTCTCTCAAATCTCAAATAAATAAATAAAATCTTAAAAAGAAAAAAAAAAAAAGAATGTGTGTCCAAAAATGGCAAAAGCTCTTTCAGTCTGGATCTAGAATGAAGAAATCATGAGCCTAATTTAATGCACATGTCTTTTTTATTACAGATCCCAGAAAAAAAGGCTTTGTAGTTGTAACTGGGATTTGAGGAGTATTTGTTATAGCAGCAGAGCCGATGAATTTATGCTGCTCGAGTGAAGTAAGAAAATGAAGTTTATGACTTCAGTATATCACCAGTACTGGTCTTTACCCATTAGGTTGCAATTTGTGATGAATAATGAAAACTCCTGCAGCACTTGTACCTGCTGTTTTGACATTCCCTCCAGAGTCTCCTCAAACTAGTAAGTGTAGTATGTTGTATGATATTCCAACTACCAAAAGATCAAGCAAGGGGCTTTATATGAGGGTATGCTCTCCAAGGATAGAAAAACCTTAACTTTCTCCAGGACTTTTATGAATGCGTTGTATCTTTCACTTGTCTGAGGAGCAATCCAGATTAACGTTAGTGGCTCCCCTAACACTGGAGGCACGTGCAACCTTCCAAGGGGAGCAAAAGGGCCTATGGCAGAGTGGCATGATGACACAGATCACTTTGACTCACTTGTGCTTTGCCTTAGTGTATATGGTCTTTCCCCAAAACATATGCCTATTATAAATTATAACTAAATAGTGACTTGGACTAATGTTATGAACAGGGAAGAACTACCTAAAAAACGAAATATTCATGAACTTGAGTTAAATTACAGCTTTGTGTTATTAGGGATAATTATTTGTTGGTTTAAGTTAGCACTATGCCTTTATGAAGATGGTTGCATGAAAATATTGAATTACACAGCCTCCTTCAGCAACTCTTTGATTATAAAATTCTCATACTCTTGTGAAATTTAAGCAGATTACATCATACCACTAGATTTTGTTAGTTATCATAAAATAAGGAGTTCAAGCCAACAGATGATCATAACTGACAACAGGAATATAACTGTGAACTTTAAAAATATGCTAATGCTTGTCCCTGTATAAAAATATTAGCCTAAGTTCTTTCTATGGCATATGTGTGTGTGTTTATAATCTATTTTTATGAGAGGGTAAAAAAAATCAACTCCAAAAATATCACTCTCCCCTTTGACATTTATCAGTGATAGCAATAATGTCAGGGAGCATTAATATACTGAAGAAGTACAGAGATGCTGCCTAAAGCATATCTTTTGGTTTTATTTTAAAAGAATTATATATATCCTGATCCTGGGCCTAATTTTAATGATACTTTAGATCAAATTCTTATATACTAGCTGGTGGCTATGTTGAGGTCTGGCACCTGGTCCTATTCTTTGTAGATTCGGACACTTATATAAAGCCCAGGAAATAAGAGGGCCTTAAAAATGATTTGCATGGACGGACAGACAGGTGGATGGATGGAGAGATGGATGGAAGAATTAGTGAAAGAATAGACAGATGGGATCTCCTCTCCTCCCCAAAAATAAAATAAGGAAAAAACTGTTATTGTTTCTGTGTTAATATTAATTTAATCTATTTTAGAAAGGCCATATTTCATTTTAACATAAACAATATAAATACAAATTAATGCGGAGGCTGAGAAAAATTAAGGCCATTCCACCTCAAGTTTAGCATTAGCACGAGTACAGCCATCTTAGGCCCCTGGGAATAAGAGCTGAACTTTACAGGAAAAACTGCAGAATGTCCTAGGCAGGGAATCCCATATCAGATCTTAAGAAACTCCCCTACCCTTTCCCCCATATTGGAATGGAAAGAATTCCTCCACCCCTTCTGGAGATCCCCTAGACCAGCCCATAAAAAACCCAGCTGTAACCCACTTCGGGGTCCAAGTCCCTGCTCCGCTGTGTCGGGTATACTTGGACCCAAGGTCGAGCTTGTAAATAAACCCTCGTGTACTTGCATCGGTGTCAGCTCCTTGGTGGTTTCTCAGATATGTAATCTTGGGCACAACATTAATATAAATTAAATTGTGATAACCATATTCATCATAGTATTAAATCAGAATACTTATCTCAAGGCATGTTTTGCTTTTAAGTGCTCCTCTTCTGTTACTCCTTAGGGTCAGTGGTGATGGATAATTTTCTTCATGCCCTCAAAGGGTCTCCTTGAGTACCCTTCCACAATGACCCATAACAAGATAGTTTCACCATCTAGGGAGGGCACATGGCTTGGAGTTCCTCAGTTACTATAATGTAGTCACAGGATGTGGACAAAAGCTTCTGTCATGTCTTATAATCCCTTTTATAGGAACAAGGAAATTCATATTGGAATATGGTTTTCTTGGTGAGACTTGATGAGGCCCATAATTGTCTTAATGAGAGGTTGGTTCCTATATCCCCAGACCTGTTAGGTTTTAACTATCAGCTACTTGTTTCATCCATGAAAATAAGAAACTTCCAAAAGAAATTTTCACTTCCTTCCTTTAAAAATCTTATATTGATCTTGCACTCCTCTCTAGTTGTTGCCCTCGTTCTGTAGCATTTAGTCCCAGTCACCACACCTTCTTCCTTAAATTTGACTCTTCTTTTAGCTTTTGTGACCTCACTCCCTTGTTCTTTACCTATTTCTGAAACCATTCCTTCCCAGAGTCCACTGTTGCACTCGGTCCATAATTCACCCTTAAATGTTGTCTTTCCTCAGGATTTATCCTCCATCCTCTTCAGTTTTTGCTCTATGCCTTCTTCTTCAGGGCTCTCACCCACTCCTATGGTTGAATTCTCACTCCTACACTGGCAACTTCAACTCACTTGTCTAATCTTGATCTCTCCTCAGCTCTAGACCTATGGATTCAAGTGACTGCCAGATATCTCTGTCAGGATACATATTCCCCTTAATTTCCTGCTGTACATCCTGTATCTTGGTTGGTAGAAACTGTCTGTCTCCTGTGCCTGGAATTTGAGAAAGACATTCTCCCAGAGTTTAACAAACAGTAAACTAAGACATTAAACATTCTAGTGCTTATATTATGGCAGCCATTATGCTAGATTGGAGTATACAGAGACATTTCCTATCATGAAGGAACTTGCATTGTAAGGGGGGTTGGGGGGAGGACAAGCAAACAAAAAATGGCAAATAAAGGCAAAGCAAGGGTGACATTTAAGAAATAAAACACTGTGAGTGTAAGGAGGAGGGAGAGAGTGAAAATGAGTAAGGACTTCAAGAAGAGGCAGCAAGCTGGGCCTTTAAAAAGTAGAAATTTTTTCAATAAAAATGGGATAGTAGGAAGGGTAGTATTCCAAAAACAGGTAAAGTATGAAATTGTTCTAAGCTTCACGGAAAGGGAATGATATGATGTGCTAATAGCCGTGTGTGTGTGTGTGTGTGTGTGTGTGTGTGTGTGTGTGTTAGGGAAGTGAGGAGTATGCTAGAAGAAGAAACTAGAAATGTAAGTTGGGGCCAGCCCATGGCAGATGTTTGTTTCATTTACTTGAATGAAATGTACTTTGTACTTCCTGTGAGAAGGGTAGGCCCCTAAATTTCAGGGCTGACATTCACTTACGTAGTTACAAAATAATACAAGTTGACATTAAGTTGAAAAAGTGCAATCACGTGATTTCCTGCCATACACCAGAGAAATTCATAGCAGTAAAACAAGTATTTAGTGAGCCAGTATGTTGTAGATTCTTTTCCAAGACTCATTGCTTCCCTGGCCAGCCCTGGACAAAAATGCAAGTCAAATTAAAAAGGAAAAGGGAAGAGAAAAAGAGGACAAACCGAAAGGAGTAGAGGGGAAGAGAGGAGGATTAGGGGCAGATGGAGGTTAAGAACTCTATTGTTCACGTAGAATGTTCTCCTATTGAGACAACTTCAGCAGAAGAGGAAAGCAGATTAATCAAATGAGCCTTATATTCCTGAAGTCCTCACCAGAAACATAAAATCTGGGGTCCCCAATAAGAGGTGGATGTTTTTACTCTACTAGTTTTAAGGGACATGGAACATGATCAGCGTTTTCCAAGATAGCATTTACCTGACACAGACTGGCTTAGAAAATACCTCATTATGGAATCCATCTCTTCTTCAATCCTTGGATAAGGAAAGCAAGAGAATTTTCTGTAAAGAACAGCACCAACAACAGCTTGTAAAGAAACAATATGGAAATTTGAAAACATTTTAAAGCCCAGATTATGCATATTACTGAGTCAGAAGCTATGTTGTACATAGAGGTAATATGTATTGTCTGAAAGGAGGGAGTTCGAGAAAGGGAACGGGCTACTGTCGATGGTGGTTGGCCACCATGATGGGCGTGAAAACCGAAATGAGAGAGAAAGAGAGCTCTGTGTTGGGTTCCTATCATCTGAAGAGGACATCTAAAGAGGAAAATGAATCAGAAGTTGGTCTTCCATGAGCTACCACTGAAAAGGTTGAGAATAACATCTGTATAAAATGACTGCTGGTGAACAAAGAAAAGTCACTTCCCCTTTTTGTGATAAGGGGTGGTGTGACACACAGGAGAGTACACCTTCTTCATAGTGTTAGGATTGGTTTATCTGAAGAAACAGTTAATGCATGTGAATTGAAAAAAAAATTGCACTTACAGGCTGTATAAATGAAGAAACTTGTACCTCAAAGGGTTCGTGAGGATTTATAAGTAAAGCTCCAGAATCCAGAAAGAAACAGTGACATTAACATGGTGTATTTAAAGGAGATGAAATCCAAGGGAATTTGCCAGATTCAAGAGGAACTCCTCTGTGTTCTGTCCAAGCTGAACATTCCATTTTTACAAGGGCTCCTTTGTTGTCATGTTTATACACAGACTAATAAATGCTTGACCTTTTTTTAGTGATGAAGGAACAGTCTGTGCCTCAGGAGCGTATTATTTCAAGAAGCACAAATGAAGAGAAAGACCAAACCCTTCTGGGACAGATGGACTAAATATTTTGATATTGGAACCACATGGGGGAAAGGCAGGCACTGGGAAACAGAAATGGAGGCCTGATAAGGGAACCTGGAAACAGCATCAGTCCTCTCAAACGTTTCCAGGGACTCCAGGTGTGTAGGGCGCTGACACCAACCTCACGTGGGGAAGGGAACAAAGTGAACTAAACATTTATCTTGATGTGAGCAAAAATGAACAATAAATGAAAAAAATATTTGTGATCTGGCAAAAGTGTTGATTTCTCAACTTTTGACGTTTGTACGAAAATGGACTAGTATTCATCCAGCCTTTTTTTTTTTTCAGCCTTTACTTTCTACCTAGAAGTAAGTGTTTTGTATGAATTAAGTTGCCTAATCATCACATTGACCCTAAGATGCAGGCACTATTATTTGCACTCCCGTCTTTTTTCTTATATGGACACAGAAGTTACAGAGAAGCTAAATAACCTCTAAGAATCACAGAGTGGTAGAGTGGCTTTAACCCCATTTGGTCTGATGCCTGATTCCCCCTCTTTCCCTGCTCCCCCAGTGACTAGAGCAATCACTAGCCTCTCGTTGCCCTCCCTCCTCCGATGCTGCTTTATTCTCCACTCCTGATTCCAAATGAGAACTGCTGCTAGATAAAGGGTGAACTCCAGAGCATCCAAGGTACCTGTGTAATTGCCCTTAAAGTACCCTCACATATTTGTGTGTCTTTGAAATGATACAACACTGGCAATTGTTACAGTGGTGTGTGGGGGACATGCTTAGACTGTGGCATCTCATTACTCCTGTTTGGTCTAACATCATATTGTTAACGGGCATTTCAAGAGTAATGAATACTAATTGATGATGGTGACAGAAAAGTTTCTTTTAAAAATCGAAAATAACTGTTGATTCAGAAAGCCTTTACTTTGGAGGGTCGAAGATCAGTGATGAGATGTGGGACTCCAATTATTGAAATGAAACCACAGGTATCTAAAAATGCAGCAGAAAGAAGCAGTGAAAATGTGAAAGCCCTAAGTAACGTGAAGCGATTGGTCTCGCTGTTGGGCATAATGAACTCCTGCATGCACTCGGTGCCACATGATGCAGAGTTTATGGCACCTCCGAGACTGTTCGTAAAGAGCAATGCGGAATGGGACTGCTAAAAGCTCTGCTCAAGGACAGCAGTATGTTCAGGGGGTGTCTCCCATGCCTGTGAGTCAAAACCAACCCATTCCTCTTCCCCCTTCTCTGCCGAGGAATCTAGGTGCTCAGCCCTTGCCTTTATTTCTTCCACCCTCCCCTCACCCAACTCCTGTTTTCAGAAGCAATCAGAAAAATGTGTTCATTCTGAAAAGTTTAATGTGTTAGTCTTCCAAAGGCAGTTGGTTTTAACAGAAAATCAAGCCTCAGAACAAAGGTGCCACAAGGTTTCAAATTTAATGCAGTATATTCAGGAGTGTGAAAAACCAAGAGGTGGCTTTTTGTTCTCCATAAATGATCTCTAATCTTCCATCTCCAGCCTTTCCCACACTGGGTGACAGTGGAAAAAGTCTTTAAATTGCCATTTAAAGCCATCTCAGTCTGAGGCAAATGGGTGTCTCAGTGGCTGAGTGTCTGCCTTCGGCTCAGGTCATGATCCTCGGGTCCCACACTGGGTTCCCCACGGGAAGCCTGCTTCTCCCTCTGCCTATGCCTGTGCCTCTCTCGTGTGTCTCTCATGAATAAATAAATAATCTTTTTAAAAAAATAAAACCATTTCAGTCTCTTCCAGTTTCAGATAGCCTGATTTGAGCAACTATTCAATCACTTAAACTTTACCACCTGTATTAGTCTTCTGGTGCCGCTATTTAAAAAAAATAAACACAAATTTAGTGATTTCAAACAACATAAATTTACTATCCTACAGTTTAAAGGCTTGAAAGTCCCAAATGAGTCTCAAGGTGTCAGCAGGATTGCTTCCTTTCTGGAAGCTCTAGAAGAGAATCTCTTTCCTTGCACTTTCCAGCTTCTACAGGCTGCCTGTATACCTTGGATTATGGCCCTAGTCTTCCATTTTCAAAGCTAGCAACAGCTGGTGGAGTTCTTCTTAACATCTCTTTTCTCTGATCCAACTCTTCTGCATCTCCCACATTTAAGGACTGATCACACTGGTGATCAGATAATCAGTCCAGATAATCCAGGATAATCTCTCTACTTTAAGGTCAATTGATTAGCAACCTTAATTCCATCCACAATCTTAACTCCCCCTTGCCATGTAAGTAATTTTTCATAGGATCCAATGATTAGGACTCAGACATCTCTAGGGGGCCTACCATATTCCACCTATCATACCACCTTTTTGTTATTTTATTTTATTTTATTTTATTTATTCATGGGAGGCACAGAGAAAGAGAGAGAGAGAGAGGCAGAGACACAGGCAGAGGGAGAAGCAGGCCCCACGCAGGGAGCCCAATGTGGGACTCAATCCCCAGTCTCCAGGATGACGCTTAGGACCGAAGGTGGCACTAAACCGCTGGGCCACCAGGGCTGCCCCATACCACCTTTTTGAACTTGTTTCTCTCCCTCTGGCTATTCCTAAACTGATGCATGGGTACCTAGCGGTAGGGAGAGAAGGCCTCACCCAAGAGTTATCTCTCCTCTGGATCCTTGCTGGTTTCTACTACAAAGTGATAGATAATGCTTGTTTCTGGACAGACTGGATCCCACTGATTAAATCCGTGACTTATGAATTTGTGTTTGTTACAGTTATCTTATGATGTGTAGCAAACCGTCACAAAACTTAGTGGCTTAAACCGACAGTATTTTAACCATTAAAACAACAATTACTTTTCAGGAATACATGCACGTGGTTTAGCTGAGGTCACTCATGTGACTATGTTCGGCTGAGAGCCTGGCTAGGCCCAGAATATCCCAGATAACCTTTATCCTACACAGTCTTTTTCCTCATGTCCTCTCCTCATTCAGGAGTATGGCTCGAGTTTCTTTACAGCAAGGCAACTAGCTTCTAAGAGAACAAAAATAAAAGCTGCCAGGCTAGGGCCTTATACATGTGCCACTTCAGCTGGTCAAGACCAAGTGTAGGGTCAACCAGATTCAAGGAGATGGAAAGCAGATTCCATGCATTTGTAGATATAGGTGGGAGAGGAAATGATAGCAGCAAGATTTGCAAGCAAACTTCCACATGATCTATTCTTGTAGCTTGACCAGGGCCGGAAGCACTGGCTTTGTGAGACTTGAATCTAGCTTTACTATAAATCTCAGTCAGCAATTTCCTCATTCCAGGGAGGGCTCTACACTTATGACCAACCTGGGTGGTGTTAATGAACTTCTACTGTGGTGATCCCCTGGTAAGTGCTTCAGTTGGCCCCTTTATCCACATTTGCAGCCTGAGAGCTAGTGGGAAATCCTGGGCACTAGAGCTAAAGGAAGCTTGGGAATCCTAACTTAGCTCTCTCTGATGAGCTATGCTGTGCCACTGTTTTACTCTGCTGAGCTTCTTGCCTATGGTGGAGCACCTTGCATGGTGGTCTCTTCCTGAAGTTGGAGTTAGAGATACAGCTTGCCTGCTGATGAGTTATGCAAGTAATGCATTCCTGATCTGAAGGGAAGGGTACAAACTCTCTGCACTTTTGGATTATTCCTCGAATCTATTTCACTGCTCCTTCATCTTGGATTTTTCCCCAGAAGGTCAAATCAGAGCATGCATGTGGAACTGCTTGATTCTTGACATCTCCAGAACAAAAGGACTTTCTTCCTTTCCCATTTGGGTAGTGGATTTTCTCACTTTGTAACTCTTTTATAAAAGGTAGCATTTTTCTGGTCCACATCTTAAGCTGCTGGGGATGAGAATGGGCAAAGAGGGAGAGCACAAATAAAATGGATAAATATTTCCCAAATCTACCATCCACATGAAGAAATTAATTTCTAATTAGGATAATTAAAGCATCAGTCATTCAGGTTGATGGACTGAAGGCTCTGCCCTGGAGTTTCCCTGCACTGTGGCTGCAGCAGCCATTTCTCTTTGGAAAGTGACTGTTGCCAGTTAAGAGCTTCCAGGAAGCCAGGGCCTAAGGGGAAGTATAGAGCACCTCTTCATGCTCCACTGTTATGTTCTCCAGCACCAAACACATACACAACCATACACACATTCTGAGAGTGTCTAACACTTGGGCTTTCCAGAGACCAGTCACCTATCATGCTCACTGCTTGGATCTTCCCTCTCTTCAGACAGCAGGGAACCCAGCTGCTGTTGTTGCTGCCCAATAAACTGGCATCAAGCATAAATTGTCAGGAACTGGAAATGAAAGTACAATTTATCTGTGACTTACATAGGCCGTGCATTTCCCAAGGACTCTATCTGCTTTGCCTTTGTTGGGGTAGTTAGAAAACACATGATTTTAGACTTACAATGTATCATTGGGAAATGAAACTGTGGTTACACCCACTGCCTCATGTTTATGTGTTAAATTTGTATCATTGGCCAAAATTGTATGCTGATGTAGAATATCTTTGTCACACCACTTTCAACATTCTAGGGGGCTTTAAACCTATGACATTAAATATTAAAGAAAAGGAAGAATAAGACAACTCCATAACGTTTAGCTGTGGAAAAGGTGTTGATGCTGTAAAGATCCTAGAATGTGGACATAAAAGCTATCAGCCCTACTTCCAAATTAGGTGATTTTGCTTTTGGTTTGTTGGTTTGTTTGTTTTTTTAAGAATTTTTCACCTTGAGCAGTCTGGGTGGTTCAGTGGTTTAGCGCCGCCCTCAGCCCAGGGCCTGATCCTGGGGACCGGGAATCGAGTCCCATGTCGGGCTCCCTGCATGGAGCCTGCTTTTCCCTCTGCCTGTGTCTCTGCCTCTCTCTCTCTCTCTCTGTGTGTGTGTGTGTCTCTCATGAATAAATAAATAAAATCTTAAAAAAAAAAAAAGAAACTTGCTTTAAAAAAGAAAAGTATTTTTCATCTTTAATGTGTTTTTTTAAATATTTATTTATTCACGAGAGAGGCAGAGACTTAAGCAGAGAGAGAAGCAGGCTCATTGAGGGGAGCCCGATGCGGGACTCCATCCCAGGACCCCAGGATCAGGACCTGAGCCAAAGGCAGACACTCAGCTGCCGAACCATCCAGGCATCCCAAATGAGGTGGTTTTGATTTAGAAGACTCAGGAACTATACCTGTGACTCTTCAGTTCTCCTGGAACCTGGAGACAGGTTGGGAATACCTGGGCTTTCAATGTATATAATCCTTCCTAGCCATGTGGGTAAGAGGACCAGAGGCTGATCATTGGATCCAGGCTGAACAGAAGATGGAAACCTAGGAGATGAGAGTCAGAAACTGATGTGAAGGTCCAGAGAATTCTGTCTACCAGCAGAGACCTGCTTTGAATTATACTTTGCCAAGAAGAGGCAACATGGCATTTGATACAAGCACTGGGTCAGGAATTAGAACACCTGAGTTCCAGGCCCTAGTTCTGCCACTGACCACTCATGTGAGTTTGAGTGACTCAATCTCTCTGAGTTTCATTTCCCTTGTCTATAAAATGAAGGAGGTTGGACTGCAGGTACTTTATGGTCTATGGCTCTCTGACAGTGTGCCCACAGTAATTATACGCTAGTGAGAAGAAATAGAAGACATGAGATTATACTAAATCTTGTTCACACTAGTAAATTGCTGTTAAGATCTATGACATGCCAAATAAGAAATAGTCATAAGAGTCCATTAAGATCCAAATATCCTCCTCTTTTTGAAAAAAGCTAGATCAGAGAACAGAATTGTCTGAAATTGTCTGTCTGAACAGAAACAGAGGAGTTTTTACTCCTTTACCTCAAATCTATACCTGGGGACCCACGGAAGGAGCATATTGGATCTGCAAAGCACACACCGAGGCAGCTGAATGGAGCGTAGGGGTCTGCTTCTCATCCTGTGGTCCTCCAGACCATATAGGATACCAAATGGAGGCTGCAGCAGAGGGGCAGTTTGTCTGGTAGGCAGGCAGCTCTAAAGAGAAAGCCCAGAGGAGCTAAGCTAGTTCAGTACTTTCCTATTATCACCAAGCAGATTAGTATCTTCACATTCCTTGGGGGGAAAATAAGGGAGGGAATTATAGAAGCAGAAGTAACATTTACAATTCTTTCTACAGAAGAATTCCCATTTTGGAAGCCAAAGCTTTTGAATGTTGGGAGGGGGAAAAAAAAAAGATGGTTTTTCCTGCAAGTGCCCCCACCATTCTTGAATATGGGGATGTTTAGAGAGGAAGAAGACATGACAAGTGGCAAGCATGGTATATAGAAAGGGAGTTTGAGAGACATGATCTCAAATACCAGCCCATTCATAATGAAAGAGCAGCTTATAGCTTTTGCGAACCCAGCCCTCCCCACATTGCTATATACTGGGGGAGAAGCTGAAATTTCATAAAAATGATTGGAAAATTTGGTCATTCATGGCCTTAGTTAAAAGCATTCGAAATCCAAAAGACAATGGCCTGAATGACACATAGATTAATTATGAAGGGAAGAGAAAATGAAAGGGCTAAACCATATTGGGTGCCTTACATACATGAATTATCTAATGTCATTGCAATGACTTATAAAGACAAATATACTAAGGCTTAGAGAAGTGAAACAATTATCAAAGGTCACGTAACTGGGACAGAACCAGGACTAGAATTCAAATCTTACACCAGAGCCTGTGCTTTTTAAAAATACTCCACATTGAGTTTAGAACCACTTTTATCCATGACAAAAATTCCAACCAGCAGAGCTAGTATTTGGAATAATAATAATAATAACTATTATTATTATTATTATTATTATTATTATTATTATTATGGAGTATTAGAACAAGTAGGAAATTTGAGAAGTTGGGAACTTAAAGCACCAAGAGAATATTGTATTCCATATGCCTAAAGCTCAGTTCAGTGACCCTTGGATGATTAAAGAACAAGCTGATGGGTACCTTAGCTGGGGTATGGAAATTTGGCTCCAAAATTAGATCTGGGGGATGCCTGGGTGACTCAGTGGTTGAGCACCTGCCTTCAGCTCAGGGTGTGATCCTGGAGTCCCAAGATTGAGTCCCACGTCGGGCTCCTTGCATGGAGCCTGCTTCTCCCTCTGCCTATGTCTCTGCCTCTCTTTCTCTCTGTGTCTCTCATTAATAAATAAAATATTTTTTAAAAAAATTAGATCTGATAGGCAAAGTGGGACAAAGGACTGAGGAAGCACTAACTGTGTCCTACTCAGAAACTGGTAGGCCCACAATGAATGTGCTTAGTGATAAGAACTGTGGTGACAATAACTATTCCATATCCAGGAAGTAACAGTAAAGATGGAGGAGCATTAGGAGTTCAAGATGTAGGCTTGCTAATGAGGGACTTTTTATGGAGGTTGATCCAAAGCCTGAATTGCTGAACAAGGAATACTCCAGTACTTGCTAAGTAAATGTGCAAAGTAGTTAATGGTAGTATCTGGCATCAGGGAAACATGAACTAAAAACAGTAGAGACCACAGAATGCTGACAGTTGTTTAAAAAAAAAAAAAACACAAAACATGAAGAAATCACATCAATGTCAGTTTCCTAATTTGAACAAAGTGCTGTTCTACTTAACGTTTGTTGGACAATGCTCCTTTCTGTCTCTGGAAGGAATCGTTATGTTACAGTCTTAGGGTCCATTATGATGCCAAATGAATGTGTCTAAATTAATAACTTGCCAATCTATATCATCAGAAAATCAAGTGTCACAAAGAAGTGAGTTTTCCAGTGAATTGAAGCTTACACCCTTTAAGGACCAAGCTTTTTAAAAATTAAGCTATTTTATGGAAATTGTAATAAAGTGGATTCCATTCTTGGCCTCATTAAACAGAATATATTGAACATCATTTAACATGTTCTTAATGACTCTCAGTTCTTGCTGTGAACATCAACTATACTACTGGGCAGTGATACAAGATATCCTCAGGGGGTGGTGAAATATACAGCGTCTAACTGCAATCTTTCCTGAACCCAGAGATGCTGTCTGTGACCACTATGGTGGCTTCTGTTCTTAAGCCCAAGTCCCACATATGTAGTCTTTCTGCTTTAACCAATAATGCTTCTAATATATCATCTTTAACCTTTGTGTGAACTGATAGTTGTTGTGGAAAGGAAATCACTGATCTTTATAAAACTGCCACCATATTTATATAGAATTCTCTATCAGCAGGTTATAATATAAAGGCTCAGAGATGACCTGTGCTTCTGACATAAATAAATTACACAGACTTTATGGCAGAGAATTTCCTTGCTGTTTGAATATCTTTTACATTGGTGCTTACATAAATTCAGAACTGTATTCTGGATGCTTATAATTTTTGGTGTCTGATTACCAGATAGAACATTACTGAAGTTTACAAGATTGGTTGTTCTTTGTTTTCTAAAATGACACACTCTAAGAGTCTCATATTATTCAGAATTGAGTTAGTCCAGAGAATAACAAGGAATCTCATTGTATTAGGTAGTTCTTGCTGTGTAACAAAGCATCCCAAAATATAGTTGTTTATGACAACAAACATTTCTTGTCTCTTACCATTTTGTGTCTCACTAGACAGTTTTCCTAGTCTGGGCAGGTTCTACCAGGGTGGACTCACATTTTTGGGGTCTCAGCTGGAATAGCTGGGGCCTCTCTCCATGTCATCTCATCCTCCAGCAGAAAAGCCCAGGTTAGTTAACATGATAGAAAAGAGCAAGTGAACCCATATTTAAGCCTTCATTTCTGTCATGTTTGCTCATGTACTTGAGGCCAAATCAAGTCATATGGCCAAATCCAGATCCCAGGGAGAAACAGACTCTATTTCTTGTTGGGAAAAGATTACAAAGTCACAGTGCAAAGCAGCAGGCATACAACAAGGGGAGGATTTTTGTGCTTATTTTGCAATCTACTACATTCACAGCACTTATATCATGGTTCGGTCTATGGAAACTCCAGCTCTGCTACCCCTTTGATATACTGAGCTAGTAGTGCTTTTCTTCTTACCACCATCTTGGAAGAGTAGCTTTTCTCATCACCTCCACTTCCTTCTCCTGGATTCACTTCTCAGTTCTTGCAAGCTGGTTCTTGCAACACCCATTTTAGTAATTAGGTTAACTAGTTACTTCCTAATTATCAATGATGTCTTCCTTAAATATTTTAGTTTTTAACCCAATCTTTTTTTAAAAGTAACTTTTTAATTATCTTTTTCTTATTTAAGAGAGAAAGTGAGCAAGAAAATTGTCCCAAGACATACAACACAAGCAAGGGGCCAGACAGAGGCAGAGGGAGAAGCAGGCTCCCCACTGAGCAGAGAGCCCAATGTAGGGCTCCATCCCAGGACCCCAGGATCATGACCTGAGCTGAAGGCAGACACTTAACTCACTAAGCCACCCAAGTGCATCGAAAAGTAACTTTTTAAAAAGTTAGGGAAGCCTGGGTGGCTCAGGGGTTAAGCATCTGCCTTCTGGCTCAGGGAATGATCCTGGAGTCCCAGGATCGAGTCCCACATGGGGCTCCCTAAATGGAGCCTGCTTCTCCCTCTGCCTGTGTCTCTGCCTCTATCTCTCTGTGTATCTCATGAATAAATAAATAAATCTAAAATAAAATAAAATAAAAAGTTATTTTATTACTCTAAAAAATGTTTTTCGGGGATCCCTGGGTGACTCGGTGGTCTAGCACCTGCCTTCAGCCCAGGGCATGATCCTGGAGTCCCGGGATCCAGTCCAACATCAGGCTCCCTGCATGGAGCCTGCTTCTCTCTCTGCCTGTGTTTCTGCCTCTCTCCCTCTCTCTCTGTGTGTGTGTCTCTCATGAATAAATAAATAAGATCTTTTAAATAATTTTTATTCATTTATTTGAGAGCGGGAAGGAGGGGGAGAATCTTTAAGCAGACTCCCCACTGAGTGTGAAGCCCTATGCAGGGCTCCATCCCAGAACCCTGGGATCATAACCTGAGCCAAAATCAAGAGTTAGCCACTCAACTGACTGAGTCACCCAGATGAACCTAGAACTTTTTTAGGCTTTTTTTTTTTTTAATAATCTCTAAACCCAACATAGACTTGAACTCATGACCCTGAGATGAAGAGTGACATGCTCTACTGACTGAACCAGCCAGCTACCCTCACCATCAATCTTTTTTGAAACTTACTTCCCATAGCTTCTACTACAAGAAAATACTCATTTTTCCCCTAGTTCATTGACTGCTCTGTCAATTTTTTATCAGAGTTATTATTCCTTCTATGATTAAAATTGGGGTTTTGTCCTCATTCACCTTCTCTTTCTTATATCCTCTCAGTAAATCCATTTACTTTCACAGCTTCATTACAAATCTCTAGGTAGATGATTTTCCAATTTATATCCCCAGTTCCTAAATTTATTCTTAAATTTGGTTCCATTCTCAAATGGCCCACTGAATAATTCTACTCAAATGTTTTATCTGTAGTTCCTCTGAAATGTATTTTGCCTGCAAACAAAGAAGACAGTGCTGGAAACTATATAATGCCTCTGTAGGCCCTAGCTCATTTGATTATAGAGTTTCCTTCAGATAAAAGGAACTGGGAGTGGTGGATAGAGGCAGCATGGGGCTAAATAACATTTGTTGAATGCCTACTGTGTGCAAGGCATTGTGGTCTGTCTTAATTGACAGATGGGAACTTCTTCTAGGATTGCTTTCAAATAGTAGATAAAGGGGCTGATCAAATGCAGACATGGAATCTGCACAGGTAGCACTGCAGACAGACACTGATACTCCAGTGAAGGTTTCAGTTACACCAAAGGAAATGAGGCTGAAGAAATCTCTGTTGTAAAAATTAAAAGGTGTATGACAGCCTCAAATGACTTTCAAAAAGTTTCTGCTAAAGGTATTTTAGGGTTTGCAAAAAAATAAATAATATCCTCGTAAGAAAGGTCTGGTTTCTGGGGGAAATGGATTATAAAATAAAATTCCAGGGTGCCTGGCTGGCTCAGTCAGTCAAGTGCCCAACTCTTGGTTTCAGCTCTGGTCATGATGTCATGGTCATCGGATCCAGTCAGGCTCTGAGCTCAGCATGGAGTCGGCTTCAGATTCTCTTCCTCTCTCTCTCTCACTCACTCCTCCCAAATACACAAATAAATTATAACAAAAAAATAAAATTCCAATTCTCCCTTTTTCTCCTGAACAAAGGATCTTAGAGACTTCTAGGGACCAAACTAAGCTCCCGGTAACATTTCTTCTGTCCTATTAGGAAATTTCACTCAAGGAAAGTAGTTATAGGATGGGCATACTTCTGGTTATTTCCCATGCCAGATTCCTTGATTGAACTCTTATTGATAGGCTAGGTGTAGAACTAGCCTAATGTTAGTACCCATGCCTACTACTATGCCATTACTCTTCTCATAAGGCTTGATGTGGAAGAGATTTTTTTTCTTTTGATGTGGAACAGATTCTGAAAATAATATGTGAGGTCACTGATGGCTCAAGAATAGTTTCTGAAATTATATTTCTTAGGATGACTTTTTTTAAAAGATTTTATTTATTTATTTATTTATTTATTTATTTATTTATTTATTTATTTGACAGATCGTGGCAGAGAGAGAGAGAGAGAGAGAGAATCTGAAGCAGACTCTTGCACTGAGCACAGAGCTTCACACAGGGCTGGATCCCACAACCTCAAGATCATGACCTGAGCCAAAACCAAGAGCTGGATGCTTAACAGACTGAGTCACCCAGACACCCCAGGATAACTTTTAAAAATAAAAGACAGTAAAATAAAACTAAATAAACATAAAATAAGATAAAAACCGGAGCGTGTGGGTGGATTAGTCAGTTAAGTGTCTGCCTCTGGCTCAGGTCATGATCTCAGAGTCCTGGGCTGGAGCCCCACATGGGGCTTTCTGCTCAGTGGAGAGCCTGCTTCTCCCTCTGCTGCTGCCCTGCCCCCTGTTTGTGTTCTCTTCTCTCAAGCTCTCTGTCTCTCTCTCAAATAAATAAATCTTTAACAAATAAAATAAAATAAAAACTATGTTTTCTTTGTTTTATTTTCATATCAATAATGCACATAGAAGTTTCCCAATGCCAAAATGGAACATGGTGTGATAGAATGCAAGCTGATAAGAATGAATGAAACCCCATTCTTCAAGAAGCAGCAACCTACTAGCTTGCCATATGGCTTGAATTCTATTAATTTATCCCCTTTTTAAAAATTTTTTATTGGATTGCTAAGAATTTATGAGAGTTACTGCTTCTTTTTCTTCTTTTTGGTTTGTTTATACTGCTGTAAATAATTTTGTAGAGTGATTGCAATTCTTCTCATTGACTGTATTTTCTGAGGGCTCATTCTAGGAAACTGATGTTTAAGTATTGTGTATTAGATATGAATTTTCCCATGTTGTTCATGCCTCTTACTACATTGTCTTTCTTACTGTCAATGGCTATAAGTATCATCGTTAGTGAATTTGGCTAACAGTCTTTGGAGCAGATGAGATTTTAGCTCACTCCTTGATAGCTGCATTGGCTCAGTCTAAGCTAAAGTCTTATTTTCATTAAAGGGAGCAGACATGCTGAGGAAGAAGGTGCTATTTTTACATAGGGACTTTTTCTACTGAAACCACATGATAACACTATGCTGTTAAAATGATCTCAAGCATGCTGAGTTAGCTGCAGAAACAATATGCGTGTTGCCAAAATCAAGGCAGTACTATTCTGAGCCTCCTCTAAGGTCCTCTAGCTCTCCTTGGTGGTCATGAAGAGGAGACTGGGGAGGAGCTGGTGGGAATATACAGCATATAGGTAAAGTGAAGGTCACAGTTACCTCTATGAAATTATTCAAAATCTTGGTTATTGCCACCAATCACTGAGATATGAAAAGTTTTGTTAGTCATTTGCATATTACTGTCATTCATTTAGTATTCTAGATTTTTTAAAGGTAAGGATAGCATAAAACAGTCCTAAGGCTAACTTTAGAACCTTAGAAACAGAAGAGGTTTAGACAGAGGCCCTCCAACTCTAGTAAAACAAAAAGCAACAATAATAGTAATAATATATATAATTATAATATATAAATATATAAATATAATGTCCTACTTAGCATTTTACAAAAATTATTTCATTTAATCCTTACAATAATCTTGCAAAGCAGCTATTATCTCCATATACAAAAGGCAATGCTTCGTTTTCTTCCTTTCCTGATAATAACTGTCATATTTTAAGTTATACTCAAGCTAGAAAGTAATTGAGCTGGCATTAAGCCTAAGTATAAATACCTAGCTCCAAAATCTATGCTTTTTCACCAGGCCATGCAGCATCTCAGAGGATGACATAGAATTAATAAGGAAATTGGACGTCTATCATACAGTATTTTTATTTTTCATTCTTCCTTCTCCATATTGAAAAAGTATTAATGAGAATGAGTTACAACACATCAAAAATGGAAAAGGAAAAATTTCCCTTCTTGGTGGTCTTCAGTTGCTAAATGTAAATCACCTTTAGATTTAGCTTCCCTTGTCTTCAAATACTGGAAGATTCTTTCCTCAGCCATCCCAGAATTTGAATCAACTACTTGGTCACAGACAGGTTTATACTTAACAGAAAATCCTTGGGGAAGCTCTTGAACAGATAAAGATGTTAATGTATAGAAACTCACATCACGGGAACCCTGGGTGGCGCAGCGGTTTAGCGCCTGCCTTTGGCCCAGGGCACGATCCTGGAGACCCGGGATTGAATCCCACATCGGGCTCCTGGTGCATGGAGCCTGCTTCTCCCTCTGCCTATGTCTCTGCCTCTCTCTCTCTCTCTGTATGACTATCATAAATAAATAAAAATTAAAAAAAAAAAAAAGAATACAACATACTAACCACTTAAAAAAAAAAAAAAGAAACTCCCATCACTTCCCTTCTGTCTGTAAAGCAGACTTCCTTTTGTGGCCAACATATTTCCCACAGTCTTGTGCAGATTTGAGGTTTTGAATAAGGAGCGCTATAGCCACTTGACAGGGAAGCCAGAGTTTACAGCTACCAGAAATGAATAGCTCTGGAATATGGCAGAGGATGGGAAGATAGGACCAAGTTAGCATGTCCAGGATTTGGGAAAAAATTGGGGAAGTTTGCAGGGAGATGAAATGAAAGATCTGTGGATTAGCCGCCAAATATATGAGAAATGGAGAGAGACTTAAAGAAAGAAAAATTTAAGACACTTACCAAGTGTTATTAATAAAATCCCAACTCCACAGTCATTTCCCTAAAAAATCTTCAAAAAGATATTAACTGATGTTCAATTATTTTTAGAGACTGAACTGAAGTTTTTTTTTGCTAAGACTAGGCCATTAGGTGACTTAACTTTATATGGGCTTTACTCGCATAGAACCATGAGATGTTGAAAATATTTGCAAAGATACAAGCAAAAAATATATGATGGATATAATGAGAGAGCTTGGAGTCAGATGTAGGGAATTCCGGCCTTTTAAGAAAGAGAGAATTCATTAGCATTTTGCAGGCTCTATGCCTATGCAAACAGGATTGGATTTACCTACTGAATGTGTATATACTTTGCACAACAAATCCTTGTGACAGTAGTAAGTAGGGAAGGTGGGGGAAAGCCTTCTGCTTTCTAGGAGGATGTTCTCTCTGGATCTTCTTTTTTTAGCAAGAGAAGAGACCTTTATAACTGTAATCGAAATTGTCCCAAGACATACCAACCTTGGATAAAAATAGAAGCATGTTAACATTAACAAAACAGTATTTCTTTGATTCCAGTTCTCACTATTACAGAAAACTCATATCCCCTCAAAGTCTTACTTAAATTAGCCAAGTTTCTTTAAAATGTTATCTTCTAAGAGATCTTAAAGTATCCATTTTAGGGTGCCTGGGTGGCTCAGCTGGTTGAGCTTCTACCTTCAGCTCAGGTCATGATCCCAGAGTCCCAGGGCTCCCCCTCAGCAGGGAGTATGCTTCTTCTGCCTGCTCCTACATCCCCCACGCTGTCTCTCTCACTGTCTCATAAATAAGTAAGTAGGTAAATAAATAAAATATTTAAAAAAAAACAACAAGAATCCTTTTTTTTAAAAAAAGATTTTATTTATTTATTCATGAGAGGCACATAGAGAGAGAGAGAGAGTCAGAGACACAGGCAGAGGGAGAAGCAGGTTCCATGCAGGGAGCCTGATGTGGGACTCGATCCTGGGACTCGATCCTGGGACTCGATCCTGGGACTCGATCCTGGGACTCCAGGATAACGTCCTGGGGTGAAGGCAGGCGCTAAACTGCTGAGCCACGCAGGGATCCCCCAAGAATCCATTTTAAACTCCTTTATTTTGCTCCTTTCCAGTTGTGGCTGCCTATGGTGGTATTTATTGCAAAAGTTACCAATGTGTCAATGATTTTGTGAAAATTGATCTTTGCACATCCATGTTTAACAAGCATTTTAGCACATTTCTCAATCTTTCTTCATTTATAGTTAAGCAAAAATCACTTTTGATTTATTTTAATTTCACATGAAGTAAGAGGTATATAGAAAATTAGGGAAAATCTTAAACATAAGGTTGAGTTTAGCAGAAATTTATAAAAATCCCATTTTGCAGTAAATTCCAGAAATTGCAATAATTTCCAGGTCTTAATTTTTTTGGAGTCTATTCTAATGGCTATCAAATAGCTCCACAGTTAGATATTTCCCACTAAAATATCTTCTCCAGAAAAATTTATCAAAAAATTAATTTATATTTGGTAAAACTTTCTGAAGTTTTTCTTCTTGGCAAATATCAGAGAAAATGGCTAAATGGTAATGAGTATTCACATTATTATTGCTTTAGGGTGTGTCCCGTCTTTGGTGAAAATGACTGAGGTTCAAGTATTATTACTCTTTTGATGTCTTCTGGCAATATAAAAGCATCATCTTTGGTCATTTCAATAGTTTATATCTACTTAATGGTTTGAAATGTCTAATAATATTTCACATAAAAAATTTTTGGGACACCTGGGTGGCTCAGAGGTTGAGCCTCTGTCTTTGGCTCAGGGTGTGATGCCGGGTCTGGAGAATGAGTCCCGTGTAGGGCTCCCTGCAAGGAGCCTGCATCTTCCTCTGCCTGCATCTCTGCCTCTCACTCTGTCTTTCATGAGTAAATAAATAATATCTTTAAAAAAATTTTTTTTTCAATAACTAGTGAGTACATCTTAATAAAACTACAACTCCTGCAGAGGTACTCATTTGGTAACTACTAAGTTATATCACTGATGTAATATTTTCTTGATTTGTTCTTGGCTTTAAAACTATTAGCAATTTTACAAGAATAAAATTTTCTTTTAAGGATGGTATTCAAAGTCAATAAGATATTTTGCATATAAACTAAAATTTGCATGTAAACAAAAGTACCACACAACTAAAAAACAAATTGTCACACAGAATAGCAGAATTGAAGTAACTTGAGTTCTATTTCTCCATCTTTAAAGTTTCTGTACTATCATTATTTACTACACATCAAGATGTTAAATGCAGACATAAAGTACCCCAGGGGTTGGAGGACTCACTATTAAAAGAAACGTGTGGGGGCTGAGTCCATGTGTATCAAAGGCAAATTGGGTAATAGGAAGTTCTCTGAATTCATTTCTATATGGAATACAATGTTTACTGAAGAAAATGTACTAATTTGAAACTTACTTATATATTAAAATCCAACAGTAAATGAAGCAATTGTTTAGAATTTAGGCCAACAAAAGATTTTTTTCAGGGAGGATAATTTTATCATGGACATTGTTTAGAATTGCAGAGAATGGTCACATAAAAGGCAAATCAATTCTTAGTTGTTGTTTTTTTTTTTAAGATTATTTATTTATTTATTCAGAGAGAGAGGGACAGAGGCACAGGCAAAGGGAGAAGCAGGCTCCATGCAGGGAGCCTGACGTGGGACTCGACCCCAGGTCTCCAGGATCACACCTCGGGCTGTCGGCGGCACTAAACCGCTGTGCCACCTGGGCTGCCCCAATTCTTAGTTTTATTATAGTTTTTAAATTATCTAAACAAGGCTCCCCCTTACTGCCTATCTCAGGAAGGCCTACTTCATGGCTCGGCTCTTGATAAGCTGCTGGTAAAGTGCACCTGAAAGATTTCTGCAGCAAGCAAACTGTAAGTAATTTTGAGTTTGGCCGCTAAATTAGTATAACAAATATAATACATAAATATTAAAAAATATAATAAACAACTAAATTAAGTGACTATAATTAATTTTTTAACAACCATAATAAATATAATGGTATATATAACTTTTTTAAAGGTTGGGGTTGAGATAGTATTGTTGATTAAAAAAATTAAAAAATGCAAATTGAACACCAATAAAAAATAAATTTATAATAAAAAAATCAAAAAATATTTCCTCAGTTTTAAGACTTTTGTTATTAGCCAAGTTTTTGTGAGAAGTCATTTAAATATGTATTATAAATGCATTGTATAAAATTGCAGCAAATGCTCCCTTTGATTTTCTAAACATCCATCTCAGTGCATCTCGGTGGAATGATCTTTAAGGTCCTTTCAGTTCTAACAATCTATTATGTTTTTTGTGACTGAAAGAACTATGTTTCCTCTTCACCTCCCACAGTCCTCTTCCCTTCCCCAAACCTCAGGGGTTTTCTTGGAGAGATTAACCCGCACATCTTTTTGCATTTCTATTATCTCCACAACTGAAGGATGTGAAGGTATGGGCTCAACAGTAAAGGGCAAAAAACCATAAATACTAAAGTATTTTCCGGGTCTTTGTGAGCCTAAAAGTGTCCATGGAGAGGTAGATTGCTCTGGAATGGATCCCATTTCTTATGTAATGTTAGTTCTCAAAATACAAACAAAGGGAACTGATACTTCCCTGCATAAAAATTTCAGGGAAAGCTACCTCCTTCCTGGGAAGAAGTAGTTCTGAAATTATGTTGCATATGTAAAAAATGGATTTTGACTTCACTGCTTCTGAAAATTAGTCTTTGTCCTTGGAAAATGGTGTGTGTGTGTGTGTGTGTGTGTGTGTGTGTGTGTGTGTGTATTATGCAACAGATACCCACAGGACTAGCCCAGGGGATGTGAAAGTGTAGCTTCACCTTACACCTCACACTAGAGGGAAAACTTGAAGTGGTTCAAATTTGAGTCTTAGAGACTTCCTTCAACTGTCTTGCTGAAGGCACTGAATACCATTCTGGACAGAACAGTTGCACTCTAGAGAATATACTTCTGGAGATTTCTGGGTCCTTACTTATTGGAGGCCAGGTGAAAAGAGAGATGACACTCAGGGTAAGACTCGATCCTAGGGGTGTTATCATTCTCCTACTCCTTCTTGTCTTCCTCCTCCTTATGTTTTAATTAAGATGTACTCAAAAAAGACAATAGAGTAACAAGTCTCCATGTTCCCATCACCCGTTCACAACCTTTGACTAATCTTACCCCACCTTCCTGCCTCACACACATAACTTAAAAGTAAATCTCAGGCACAAAGGATTTCATTCTCAACTGAAAAATGATTATTTTTTTTTTACATGATCATCGTATTCTTATCCTTACCTAAAAATTTAATAATAATTTCTCAAACTAGGGAATCCCTGGGTGGCTCAGCGGTTTATCGCCTGCCTTTGGCTCAGGGCGCGATCCTGGAGTCCCGGGATCGAGTCCCTCATCGGGCCCCCGGCATGGAGCCTGCTTCTCCCTCTGCCTGTGTCTCTGCCTCTCTCTGTATCTCTCATGAATAAATAAAATATTTAAAAATAAAAAAATAAAAATTAATAATTTCTCAAACTCTCAAACATCCAGTCAGTATTCATATTTTTGATTGTCCAATAGCTGTCTTTTAAAAAAATATTTGTTTGTTTGAATTAGGATCCAAATAAGGTTTATACAATGTGAATGATTGATCTTTCTAATAAGTCTCTTTTAATTTATAAGACACCCTTCCATCTTTTCTGCCTCATTGGGATGGAGTTTTCTAAAAGGAAAGTTAAGGTTGCGTTTAGGAAGTATACATAAAAACAATAATGTCTAATAATTATGAGTATAGTAATAATAATTCCTTAATAAACATGTACATTGTTTCCATGCTATATGAGGTACTTTACACATAAAATTCATTTAATCCTCATGACACCTCTATGGGTTAGGAACTATCATTTCCCAGTTTTGCAGTTGAGGAACTGGGGCACAGAATTCAATAACTTGCCATAATAGGTTGTAAGTGGTGGAGGCAGGATTTGAATTTAGCTCTTAATCACACATGCTTCTTAACAGCTAAAATTGATCTAGCACCTACTAGTTTCTGGCACTATTCTAAGTGCTTTACTTAAGTTAATGCATTTAAACCTCACAGCATCGCTGTGAGGCCAACAGGATCATCATCCCCATTTTATAGATGAGTAAGCCAAGGCCCAGAGAGTGTAAGCAGCACCATGCCCTTCAACTCTGTGATTACACAACTAACACATCATAGAGTTGAGATTTAAACTCCGTTGTTTCCTGCCATAACCTTGGCTCTTAAACATAGGTACTTGCTTTCCTTGAAGGTGTTTACATTCTTTTTTTTTTTTTTAAGATTTTATTTATTTATTCATGAGAGACACACAGAGAGAGAGAAAGAGGCAGAGACACAGGCAGAGGGAGAAGCAGATTCTCTGCAGGGAGCCCGATGTGGGACTCAATCCCAGACCCAGAGATCAGGCCTTGAGCGAAAGGCAGATGCTCAACCACTGAGCCACCCAGCTGTCCCTAAAGTATTTACATCCTCAAAGAGCTGGAAAGCTAAGACCTGGAGAATATATGAAGAAAACCCATATGAAATTTGACTTTAGAGCTTTTCCTTGGATTATGAGGACAGTCATCTTTAGCTAACAGCCTAGAAACTTCCTTTTACTGTGGGCAGCTGGGATGTATAGGAGAATGGCCTATGGAAAAGCAGCTCTCATGGACTTCTCAAGAGAAGACTCAGGAGACTATTTACCTTTGCTCCAAAATCCTAAAGGAGGAGGCCCTTGAAGGGGGATGGGGAGGCAGACACCTATCTTACACTCTTTCTTGCTCTCTCAGTCCATCTTTTTATCTGGTGCCTTCCTTCTATAGATAGTTTACCATTCAGATACATCAGGAAAACTTTAAAAACCATGCCATTGTTCTCAATATTCTTCTTTTTATTTTTTTTTTAAGATTTAAAAAAATTTTTTTTTAAGATTTATTTATTTATTTATTCATGATAGACATAGAGAGAGAGAGGCAGAGACACAGGCGGAGGGAGAAGCAGGCTCCATGCAGACCCTGGGATCACGCCCTGAGCCAAAGACAGACGCTCAACCACTGAGCCATGGCTGTCCTAATATTATTCTTTTCTTAAATCCACTCTAGACATCAGTTTGAGAAATTTATAAATGACTTCCTTCTCTTCAGCCCTGGAAGCCCAGTTAGTGCCCAGCTACAAGACTTTATGAGCCCACTCAAAAGATCATCACTGTCTCATACATTGTTCTTCCCTTTCTTCCATCTTTTCTCTCAGCTTTTCCCTTGCATTTTGAAAACTTGTAAAGAGGAGGATCCCTGGGTGGGCCAGTGGTTTAGCACCTGCCTTAGGCCCGGGAGTGATCCTGGAGTCCCGGGATGAAGTCCCACATCAGGCTCCCTGCATGGAGCCTGCTTCTCCTTCTGCCTCTCTCTCTCTCTCTCTCTGTGTCTGTAATAAATAAATAAATAAATAAATAAATAAATAAATAAATTCCATTTTAAAAAAAAAGAAAACTTGTAAAGACTTTTATGGCTAAAGCAATGGCTGTACTCAAGTCCTCCAAAGCTCTGCAAAGTCAGGCTGGGTCCAGGCAAACCTCAGTTATAGCAGAATAGTCGAGAGACCTATCTATCTACTTTGGAGGTAGAGATTTGTTTCAGTTCTGGGACCTGATCTCCACAGTTGCCAGAAAAAATATGGGGCCTCTTAGGAAAAAAAATTATTAATGGCTGCTGAAAAGAATTAATACATATTTAATTGAGGTTGGAGTTGTTAAAGAATGATTTTTTAATTAAAATCAAGACTCTTGGCCCGCAAACGCCGCGGGCCCGTGGGGCAGGGGGGTGGGGGGGAGTCCAAAAAAAAAAAATCAAGACTCTTGTATAAATACGAAATGAACACTGCCAAAGATTTTCTAGAACTCTTTTATTAATGAGGAAACCAGTAAGATGTTACAACCAATTTAAAGGAAAAATCTGAAGAACAGATACTTAGATACTCCGTAAATTGGGAATCAGATAATGAAGTTGCTAATGGATACAAAACTTCATAGGCCTATAAATGTAAAGGTTAGAATTCTCTTTTCTGCAGGGGAAAATCAAATGCATCTTTACAAAACAAAACCTATTTGCATCTCTGTGGACAAGAATCATTTGCATTACTATCAGTTTTCTACAACTTACAGAGTTGTAGAGTAGCCTGCCCAGTCAAAGGCAGTGAAAGGCATGGATCACTATAAAATCAGATAGGCCCTAAAAGTCTTCCAGACAATGTCTAACTGTCCTTCCAAAGGACACCCGGTAATCTTTTGCCCCTTTCAAAGTCTTTCACAAGTTTTCCTGATAGTTTCATAAATAAAAAGTTATTTATCAAGTACAGCAATCAGGAGAGATTATTTCTTAGATAGATTTTTTAAAATGGTAATTATCACATAGGATCTTTGTTAGCCACTCTCCTGCCTCACCTCCCTTTTCTCTTAAATTGTCTCTTTTAAGATGTCATTGTGGAAGATTTGATCCTGGAGTAATATAGAAATCTTTAATATTTTATCCAACAAAGTTTGACCTAAAAAAAGTGAGTATATTCCTGTTGGCAGGTGGTTTACCCCGGATAGTTTCATACCACCTACAGAAAGTTGATTACAACTCCCCTGTTCCCTGCAGTGTAGTCTCAAAATCAGGCAAATGAAGGGTGATCTCTCGGCATACTTTATATTTATTGAATTGCACTGACATTTGCTATATCCAACTTTAAGTTAAAAATGTTGGTGAGTGGATAGTTCATCTGCCTAGAAACTTCACTCTGCCTTCCTGTTTTAGTAGCAGAGTCCATATGGGGATATAAAATGTAACCCCTGAAGTAAATTTCACGTTAACCCTAGTATGTCTTCCCAGCCTCCAGGATCCAGACACGCTTGAGGCCGAGTTCTATACTCCTGGCTCAGAGCTTCAGTTATGCCAGTCAGTACTGTTTCCTCCCACTTGCCTGGATCTTCTTTTCATGCCAGAAGCCAGAACATTTCAGAGTCACAGTGTCAAAGCATCCAGGAATTTCCCTTGGCTCAGGGGTAAGGGATCATGACCATCAGCAGCCAAATATCAAAGTCCATACCCAGTAGGAATGATTATCCAAGCAAAAGTGAACACAAGATACAGAAACTTCAAACAGTAGCATAGGAACAGCCTACGGGAAATAATTCTCAAGTTAAAGTACAATGAGACACTATCCCTCTCACAATATTGGAGATATCTTAACAAGTAAAATATCCAGTGCCAATATGAGGGTGCGGTGTATTGGTGAAGACCTTTGGGGAAATTAAACAGCTCCAAGATCAAGAGCCTTAGAATTTCACACTTCTTGATCCACCAAGTCCTCTTCTAGAGATAATTCAAAATATAGTGAAAAGTTTAAGCATTAAAAGGTGTATTCCAGTATTATTTATAATAATAAATTGAAAGCAATCTAAATTCAACCATAGAGATTAATAGTAGTCATTTGTATATATTTTGAAATAAAATGTGAATATTGAAATAATGATTGTGAAGAGCTTAAAAACACAGGGAAATTTGTAATAGTAGAATTTTTTTTAAAGATTTTATTTTTAAGTAATCTTATACCCAATGTGGGGCTTGAATTCACAACTCTGAGATCAAAAGTTTCACTCTTCCGACTGAGCCAGCCAGGCACCTCAATAATACAATTTTGTGAACAGTTTTTACTGTGATAAAATAGCAAACACATATAAAAGTATAGAGATTAGCATTATGATCCCTCATGTACCCGCTGAACAATTATCAACACAGCGAATTAATTTCATCAACCTCCTCACTCTCATCCCCAGATTATTTGAAGCCAATCTGAAATATCACATTATTTCATATGAAAATGTTCCAGCATGTACCTCTCAAAGAAAGAATTCCTTTAAAAAAATTGCCACCTGGGGGATCCCTGGGTGGCGCAGCGGTTTAGCGCTTGCCTTTGGCCCAGGGTGCGATCCTGGAGACCCGGGATCGAATCCCACATCAGGCTCCCGGTGCATGGAGCCTGCTTCTCCCTCTGCCTATGTCTCTGCCTCTCTCTCTCTCTCTCTCTCTCTCTCTCTCTCTCTCTCTGTGTGTGACCATCATAAATAATAAATTAAAAAATTAAAAAAAAATTGCCACCTAAAAATTAACAATATACTTGTCAGAAAGTAGAGCATTAAAAAACAACAATATTCCAAACAAATAACTACCACTGTTACATTTCCTTTATCAGTTCTTTTGATCTTATAATTAATTAATTCTATAATTAATTAATTCTTATAATTAATTAATTCTAGCTCCACTGGGTCTTGCATCAGCACTCTGGATTTACAAAGTTATTAGCTGCTTGGGTGCCTGGGTGGCTCAGTGTTTGGGCATCTGCCTTCAGTTCAGGTCATGATCCTGGAGTCCCAGGATTGAGTCCCACATCTGGCTCTCTGCGAGGAGGCTGCTTCTCCCTCTGCCTCTCTCAGTGTGTCTCTCATGAATAAATAAATAAAATCTTAAAAAAAAAAAAAGTTATTAGCTGTTTGTCCAAAAAACAGAGTCCTGGAAATCCTGACTCAGAACACTGGTATGGACTAAAAGTTGTCTAAGGGCTGTCTACTCAGAAGCCTTAAGGGACTTAATGGACTTAAGGGTCCATTTTTTGAAGTATCAATAGTTTGGAGTACCTGGTACTGTCCTTTCCTGGAGGCTTTAAGACTTTTGTTTCAAAGTTCCCATTTGTAGCTTATAATTTAGAGATGAGCCTTCAGGCAAGCATGAGAGAAAAGCAGAAAATACCCCTAAGACTGAATGGCTATGGTTAATTTACCGCGGCAACTAACGATATCAGAACGGAGGAGAACAGAGTAATCTAATATGTGCACGTTTCACAGGGTTTGATCAATGTCTCCCTGAGGCTAAGAAGGTCAAGGATGGCAGGGCAATGCCAAATCTTAAGGACCTTCCTGTGAAGTGTACAGCCTCTGAAATATTTATATTAATAACATTTACCTCTACAAAAGTTAACTTAAAGAAGGCTGAGCATCCCTTTTGATTGGACTACTCTTCCCACAGTATTGAGCTTATTAAACAATATGGAGCTACCCGAAACACCAAACCATTCCTGACTTTATCTTTTCTTATAAGGTTCAAAAACAAACCTTTGTGATTTTCCAGAGGTTCTTTGGGCATCTCCAAAGTAGTTTTAGGTGTAAAGACATTCTGAGAATTTTATTTTTTCTGAATCTGAATCTTAGGAAGGCAAAAGCAATAGATTTAAGGGAAGAGATTTGGTCCATGATTAAGATAGGATCATGAGTGCTTGAGATAAAAAGTTTAGTTACCTATTCATTAAAGCAACAATATAATATTTTAAAATAGACATAGAAGTGTGTAAAAGAGTTTTAAGGAATTTTGGCTCTTTTAGATGTGAGGAGACTCTGTTCTTTGTTCTAAAAAAATGATCAAAGACATGATAAAATCAACACAAAATATAGAAACTTATTCTGGTGCAATATAAATCTCTGCTATCTATATGTATTACACAAAAAGTGAATAATAACTGCTTATTACTCCTTGTTAAGAGCTCTAAGACTGGTTTATCATTTTAATGGAGAGTAAGCCAAATTCTATTTTTGCATTAATTCAATATTTTGCAATAAAGGATTCCAAGTTTCTTTTTTTTTTTTAAATCTTTTGAATGAGCCCATCAAATCTAAGAGAACTTTGCCAAAATTTTAACATATTTTATTGCTTCTTTTTAGACAACCACGACAAATATGGTTTACTTTCAGTAAACCTTCTACAATTTTCTGTATCCATTCAAGTTTTGTCTTTCCTAATGCTATTTCATGTTCTGGAATACACAATTTCCTTTAGGAGGAAACCTCAATCATTTGTTGTTCTTCTTTTAATTATTTCTTACACAATTGTCATTATTGAAAAACAAACAATTGTCATTATTGTTCCTAATATGGCCTGAATCACCTATATTAACTATAACATTTAAACAAACTAACCCCTATTTTACAGAAGAAACTGGAGGATGAGTAATTGATAGGGTGTTCTATACAAGCATAAATAAGCATGTTTATTAACATAATCTGAAGGTTAGCCACTCCATAGTACAATAAAACAAACAAATGTATATATATCTAAAAACTATATTTAGTAACCAATGTTTTAAATTTCTACCTTAGAAATAATCTAGCTATCCAACGATTTAATATTAGTCCCATATTTTAAAGTTAAGTTAAAGTTATTAGAAATGCTATTTTAGCTAACATATTATAGAAAATGACTGTTGATATTAAAAAGATTGTCAAAATTATAGTTCACTTTGGTTAGACACAAAATTTTACATTTTTCACAATTCTTAACATTATTATTATTATTATTATTAATATAATTTAAGATTTTATTTATTTATTCATGAGAAAAAGAGAGAGGAAGAGAGAGAGAGGGGCAGAGACACAGGCAGAGGGAAGTGCAGGCTCCATGGAGGGAGGTCGATGTGGGACTTGACCCCGGTCTCCAGGATCAGGCCCTGGGCTGAAGGCATCGCTAAACCGCTGAGCCACCGGGGCTGCCCAATCCTTAACATTATTAAGTAGTAATGTTAACTTATTTCATCAGTAAATTTGTGCAGGAAGTAGCTGAAGTTCAGAAAACAAGCCTAGATCTTCTAAAAAATAAAATGTACAAAAATATTTGCTACTACTCAGATCAGGGGAAAAGATACAGATCATTTTCTTTGTGGTTTTATTTTTTGTTTTTTGGGTTTTTTTTGATACAGATCTTTTTATTCAGACCATTATTAAAGCTAGTCTGATTTATCCAAAGAGTCATCTTAATCATGTGAATTTAGATTATGTATTATATGAATATATCTAGATTATCATATAAAATGCTTTTAAGTAATCTCTATACCCAACACGGGGCTCAAACTCAGAACCCCAATGTCAAGAGTCATATGCTCTATTGACTGAGCCAGCCAAGCACCCCTGAGTTGGCACTTTCTGGAACAATTTTTGTGAAAAGCCTAGAATATTTAGGGTATTAGAAACTTCATTTATTTTCTAGGAATTCTGGAAATATTATTAGATACATGTAAGCATACTGTAGGCATAAATAATTGGTTTATCCTAGAAGTCTTTTAAAATACTTTTTTTTTTTTAAAGATTTTATTTATTTATTTATGAGAGACACAGAGAGAGAGGCAGAGGCACAGGCAGAGGGAGAAGCAGGCTCCATGCAGGGAGCCTGATGCGGACTCCATCCCAGGATTCCAGGATCATGACCTGAGTCAACGGCAGATATTCAACCACTGAGCCACCCAGGTGTCCCCAGAGTTTCTTTAACTTAAAAGACATTATAATTGGGCACCTGGGTGGCTCAGATGCTTAGGTGTCTGCCTTTGACTCAAGTCATGATCTCTAGGTCCTGGGATGGAGCTCTGCAACAGGCAACCAGCTCAGTAGAGAGTCTGTTTCAACCTCTCCCCTCTGCCTCTTCCCCTGCTTGTGCGATCTCTGTCTCTCTCTCTCTCTCAAAATCTTTTTGGGACATCTGGGTGGCTCAGCGGTTGAGCGTCTGCCTTAGGCTCAGGGCGTGATCCTGGGGTCCAGGGATCCAGTCCCTCATCAGGCTCCCTGCAGGGAACCTATTTCTCCTCCTGCCTATGTCTCTGCTTCTCTCTGTGTCCCTTATGAATAAATAAATAAAATCTTAAAAATAAATAAATAAAAATAAAAAATCTTTAAAAAAATAAATTTAAAAAGACATTATAATCAATTTTATTACTATCCTCCAGAGTTAAGAAAATATTTCACATACACAGTGAAAGATAAAAGCTTTTTTCAATTACAGGGAACTAGCTGGCTTTATCTCTATAATCTCAGCTACAGGTCAAGAGTAAACATAGAAACAAAAAACTCACCAGTCCAGTTTTCCGAGGACTATGGGCACAAGTCCTTTCTGGTGAGCACACAATATTTTCTTAATTTGATCTAACAAGTAGGCAAATGGACAAACAAAAAGACTGACAAACTAGATTAGCTATTATCTCGTGTGACAGAAAATAGATTCCCATTATCCAGCTGCAAAGATCATCAAATGGTCAGATCATAGAGCCAAATTCCCTATAATAATCAGCCATGTGCATGTCAGAATTATATGTACACAAGGTCCTTTCTTAACCATGGAATCAAGACCTGCTTAGCAGTCCTGGGTCTGGCTCAAGAATGTGACATGGTGCAAACCACAAGTTTTACAAGGATGCTTTTTAGATTATGCAGTTGAGACCAGTCTAGTGGTTAAAAACAAGACATGGACCTACTAGTGACTGGACCTAGCTGTGGAAAGAGGAATATCAGTTCAGATATGCCAGCTCTCCCCCAGACAAGCCATACTGTATAGCATTTACCTATTTCTGTTGTGTAAATTTTCACATAATGGCTATTTTCAGACTACGAGCACAATGCTACTGTCCCAGAATTGGGAAGAGATGAACATATTTAATTCTCACAAAGCAATATGATCTGTTCCAGGACACAACTGTGCTTGACCATAAGTTAATGAAAACACAGTCAAATTAACAGACTTGGCCAAGAAATAGAAATACACACACACACACACACACACACACAAAATCAGAAAAAAGGAAATCTTTAGAAATGCAGTTAGTCATTTGGGAGCCATTCTGGAAGACAAGTAAAGATGTGCCTGGGTTTAATTAAGACCAAATAATACATGTCTCAGGCCATGTAGCTTAATGGCACCAGAAGGGTAAGTCTACTTGCATATTTCAATGGATCTTCCAAAATGGCCCCAATACTCAGTACTTCAGAAGACAGCTTATTCTATTTGTTAACATTTCCCACAGTTAGAAAGTTTTTTCTTACACTCAGTCAAAAATCTATTTCCTATAACTTCTAATCAGAGAGCTTATCATATTCTTGGGAAATGCACGAAAAAATTGAATCCTTCTTTTATTCAATAAACTTTAAATATTAAGTACAATTATCTCAGGACTTTAGAGCTAGTCTAACTCATTCATTTTATAGATAAAGAAACTGAGACCCAGAAAGGTTAATGACTTTCTTCAATTCACATAGCACTGTGATTTGTCATATTTGATGGAGTCAGAGATTTTAAAACTTAATAACACATCCCTTTTTGTTCCATAGTTCTATTAATACCTCATCTAAAATGTTTTCAAGAAGCCTCGTCATCGTAGGTGTCCTCCTCTTTTTTCTTTGTTTAGACAATATCCCTCCAAAAATGAGGGATCAAATGAGGGATCAATCAGAATTGAATCAAATGCCACAGGTGTCAACCAATTAGTTCAGGGAACAGTTCTGAAGCCTGGATTTATTAATATTTTATTTACCATTTGAACAACCACTTCACTTTTTAATTCATGTCATTGTCAAATACAGTTTTTTCAAAAGCTAAAAACCTGATTTTCATAGAAATACAGAATGACCACAGGTACAAAAACTTAAGTTATTAATTACTGAAAGAACTAGTAGGATAATAAAGCTAATTTTGAAAACATTTGAGGAGCCTTTATAATCCATCAAGAAAGTCAAGTCACATTACAATAAGCTATTTTTTTTTAAAGATTTTATTTATTTATTTGACACACACACACACACACACACACACAGAGGGCACAAGCAGGGAAAGCAGCAGGCAAAGGGAGAGGGTGAAGCAGGCTCCCCGTTGAGCAGGGGCCACCACTGCTCACACCCCTGATATGGGGCTCAGTCCTGGGGCCCTGGCATCATGACCTAAGTTGAAGGCAGATGCTTAAAACAGTTGAACCACCCAGGAACTTTGCAATGTTATTTTTAAGTTAGAAAAAAAGAAATCTAGTTAACATCCGATAGATCAATAAAGCATACATTTTGGGATTTTTTTTTTCCACCACAGAGAAACCATTTGTAAGTAAAAACCTATAAGTTAGCAGGTACCTTCATAGTGTCTGGGCTATAGTCAATAGTAAATAACAAAGCCAAACTCTTCACACTCTCCTAAAAAATTAAAAAGTTCAACAGGGGGCCTTGAACAATGTATGACATTGAAAGGACATACAGCCCTCTCTTGCTTTATCTTCAAGCATCACAGAACATTTCCCAATATCTTTTTCATGTGAACCATTGTTTTGCTAGTCTCCTATACCCTATTAAAGTATCACAACAGGGGATCCCTGGGTGGCTCAGCGGTTTAGCGCCTGCCTTTGGCCCAGGACGTGCTCCTGGAGTCTTGGGATCGAGTCCCACGTTGGGCTCCTGCCATGGAGCCTGCTTCTCCCTCCTCCTGTGTCTCTGCCTCTCTCTGTCTATCATAAATAAATAAACAAATCTTTAAAGAAAAAAAGCATCACAACTTTACATTTACCTATGTGAAGTTATTTCCACCTGAAAATCCAGTTTATCTTCCTTCCGTGTGCAGAATTCTTTTCTGTAATGTCCAAGATAAGTAGCATTCAATGTTGAGGAACTCTCTACTTTGCAAGGTAGCTCAATTTATTTTTAGAAACTCTAGTTCTTAGCAAGGTACTGGCGGAAATATGCTCCCTGTAGTTTTTACCCACTGGAGATTTGAATTAAGGGACAGACAAAGCACGCAGCTCCTGAGCATTAATCAAAAACTGGTGATAAAATATTCCTAAACTCAGCCATTGAATGGTGCCCCTCCTCATAATACTGAGGTCATGTAAACCAGTCCTGCTACATGTAAGTAGATAGTGCTCTCAAAGGGGAAATTTTAAAAAACATATATTCTTCATTTATGCTAAACTACCTTCATTGAATATTTTCTTTAAAGACTATTTATTTGGGTAGCCTGGGTGGCTCAGCAGTTTAGTGCCGTCAGCCCACAGCATGACCCTGGGGACCCGGGATCCAGTCCCACATCGGGCTCCCTGCGAGGAGCTTGCTTCTCCCTCTGCCTGTGTCTCTGCCTTTCTCTCTCTCTGTTTATACACTCTCATGAATAAATAAATAAAATATTTTTAAAAAAATAAAATAAAGACTATGTATTTGAGAGAGAGAGGGAGAGCACAAGGGGTGGTGGGGTTTGGGGGCAGGGGGCACAAGGAGAGGGACAAGCAGACTCCCTACTGAGTACAGAACCTGATGTGGGGCTCCTGAGATGATGACCTGAACCAAAGTCAAGTGTTGGAAGTTTAACCGACTGAGCCACCGGGGAGCCCCATGTTGAGGATTTTTGAGAGACGAATTTATAAGTAACACAAGCAGAATAAGGGCTAGTCCCCCAACTTCAACACTTGACCACTGAAGTATGAAGATCTGGTCATCTGAAATTCTAAAACTCAATAATGCCCTGGTATTTTAACTAGGAATAAGTGGCTTATTTTATTATCTAAATCACAAACCCTTTATTAGGTCATGATTTTTCCACTGACATAATTGTAAACTAACCTAAGAAAACTATATTACAGTATTGGACAAAACAAGAAAATGTGTGCCAACATAAAAGTCAGATGAAGGAACTCTTACACATGTTTGGACAGGATATTAAATGATATCCATGTGAGTTACCTCTATTCTTACTTTGTGAGTGTAAGTGACTTGTACTATGCAGTTGTGGGTCATACAAAAACTGAAAAAATTGCAAGAAGTGAAACAATTTTTATGTTACCACATATAAGTCCTTTTTTTCTGAGCATAAAGAACTATACATTTTATTAGTAGAAAAAATGATTTCTCCTTCTTGCCATATAAATGTTTAGCAAATAATGAAGGAATATAGGTTTGCATTATTGCCAAATTTTGAGCTCACTTGTCTCATTCTAGTTCTGCCGATTGGTTCCATTCTACCATCTGGAGCCATACAAAATAAATTTAATCTGGTTTCCATATGACTGACCTTCAAATACTTGAGAACCCCATCCTCCTGCAGTCTTCTCTTCTTCAGATTAAAGAAGCATGCCCCTCACTGGGAATGGCTTCAAGATTTGTCATGTTCATCCTTACCATGTCCTGGGAAGCCATGTCCAAGTGTGATTCCCAGTATCAAACACAACATAACAAATGTCTAATGCCACATTTATAACAAGCAGTCATCTTGCTCAACCGTTTTACCAACTCTGTTAAACAACAAGGGAAGTTAAGGGAAAATAAACATCCCACATCCCTTTCATGGAGTGTCTTAGTCTCTTAAACTTCCTGGAGAAATTAAGAGTTCTCACCCAGCTCAGGGGCACTTAGTCTGGGTCTAGTCAAGAAACAGAAACCACATCAATTATTTCAAGAGAGAAGATTTACTCTGAAGAATTGTTAGCAAGGCAGTGAGCTGTTTTACTAGGTAACTTAAAGGGTAGAGGGAAATACCAAAGCCTCACAGAGTGGTAACTATAGGAAACTGCTACTACCCTGTGTTAGCTTACCTTGTGTCAGGTACTGAAACAGGATTAAACCTGCAAGCATTTCACTAGGGGAAATGCCTGTGTGAAAGGAAACATGAAGGGAGCTGAGAGAGCTGTGAAACTGAGATGTCTAAACTAAGTAAAGGAGAAAGGGATCATAAAATCTAAGGAAGTTTTTGCTAGGCCATAGGAGAGTCATTGGGCTGAAGTTGGCGGTTACGGGAGTCCCGGGTGTCCCAGGAATCTGCCTGGATTTCGAAGAGCAGTAGTCAGGGCCCTTGATTAATTAAGCTTATGTTTGCCAGATAAAATATAGGACATCCAGTTAGATTTGCATTTCAGATAAACAATAAAATTTTAGCATAAGCAGATCCCGAAATATCAAATAAGATGTACTTATATTTCAAAGTTATTTGTTGTTCAAATTCAACTGGTATCCATCCTGTATTTTTATTTGTAAAATCTAGCAGCCCTAACTACACTCTCTATAGCTGAAGGTGTGTGAGGGACATTCTCATGGCTGTCACACACTCATAGGGCTAGGAGAACTATAACAGGTTGGGATTCAAAAGTTAGAGGAGGGTGCTGAGACGACCAAGGAAAGGGTTCCCACCAGCTGGTGCTCATGGTGGGGAGAGGATGAATCTGGTTATACAGGTGCTGGAAAACTATAAAGTGGATTCAACTGCTACTATGGGAAGGAAGTGCTGTTCAGGGATAAAGAAGTGTTGCTGGAATGATGCTCCACAGGAGCCATGAGTAGACAGGAAGCAAAGAGAAAACAAACAGGCAGAAGCAAGTCCCTCTCCCTCCCCTGGTTTCACAGTCTCCCTCAGCAGCCCCTACTGACAGAGCCTAAGAGGCAGCTGCTGGCAAAGCAGAAATGCAGAACAGAGTATGAAAGACTGGGTCCGAAATTGAAAGTAAAAGCTCAATAACTGACATATAAGCAGATTTCCAAAGATCACATTCAGTTACTGTAATGCTGAAAAATGACTGGCTATTGTCACTATATGATTTCAACATGACCCCAGCCATGATTTTCATGGTTTGTTGGTGATCGGGTTTAGGACACACTACCTTAAAATGTGGCACTTTGGCATATTAAATTTTTTTAAGCTGAGTGATCTTGAGAAATAGATGTTGGAAGGACTCTCTGACTTTCTCCCTTAAACCCAGTCATAAGACCCTCATGTGAGAAGTGACTTCTCCACGCCCAGAGGAAAGGAGCATCCTTATCTCTAAATATGGGGATAGTGGGAGGAATCTAACAAACAGACTTAGCCTTAGCCCATACTTTTTGTACTATCACATTTTTCCATGACTTTCCATTTTTCACCAAACCTAGTACAAAAATGTTAAGGTTTAGCTGCTTCTTCAGGTCTTCTTACGTAGGCTTCCATTTCATGTAAAATTTATTAAATTTACCAGTTGAATTTGAACAACAAATAACTTTGAAATATAAGTACATCCTGTGTGATATTTTGGGATCTGCTTATGCTAAAATTTTATTGTTTATCAGAAATTCAAATCTAACTGGATGTTCTATATCTTATCTGGCAAACCTAAGCTTCTTTCTTTCTTTTTTCTTATTAGTTTGTCTTTTGTTACAGAACCCCAGCAAAGAACCTAGAAGGGTAGAAGGAAAAAGAGCTGGAGGAAAAGAGATTTTGCTCCCCTATGTTGTTTCACAGGAAGCTCACCAACTCCCACACACCATTTCAGGTAGATTACATTAATGGCCACCATGACTAGAGACTAGTTTGCTTTCCTTTGAAATTCTCTTCTTAAAAATTCCAGTGAGTTGGTATCGCCAAGCCCATCATGAAGATTAGCACAGGCATAGGAAAGAATAGGCAGTTTTGTGTTACATAGAAAATAGCAATAAGTCTAGAAGGTTCCAATAAACCTCATTACCCAAGGGAAATAGGTATTACTAAACCGGGGTTATCAATGGATTCTAATTCCTTAGGAAATGGAAGACATTATAAGGTATTATAGAACATTGAGGAAGAGGATATGTCATACTTGTACATGCCTTATGGTTTATAAACAGTCTCCCAGACACTATCTTGTTTTAAACCCTGTACATGACCACACATGGAGTAGGGGTTTGATGACTGACCTCAATCTAGAATATAATGAACAAACTTTGAAAGTTTTTTTTTCCTTTGGAAGTTTTTTTTTCTTTGAAAGTTTTCGAAAGAAAAGATATAGTCGGATCTGTGCCTTAGAAGAGAATTTTGCCAGAGGGCAAAAGATGAGAACTTACCAGTAATTCACTCAAGAAGTAATAAGACCCTAAAAGAAGCTAGTACCTTGGAGCTAACACCAATCCAAAACTAAAGCATTACCTCCAAGACAGAAAAGGGATTTCAAAGGAGATAAAAGGTGTAAAATATTTAATGTGTAATAGGGGAGTTGTATCTAGCTTTCAGTTTTCTTAACCCTTTTTGGCATTCCTGCTCCATTCACATCCATGCATTCACATGCAAATAATGCATATCAACCTTTCAAATGTGAACAGATGGAAAGAAAAATAGAGATTCAGAGCATTTTGGGTGGGATTTATGTGATCCAAATGAATGAGAATAAAATGTAAATAGCTGGGAAAAAAAGAGTTTTCTGATTGTACAATAATTGTTATTTTCATTTCAAGAATAGGGTTGCAAGAATAGAACAGTATCCTCTGCTAATTGCTTCCTATATTAGTTATCTATTATTGCACAACAGATTTCCCCAAAACTTAGTAGCTCAAAACAATAATAAACATTTATTATCTCTGGCAGTTTCTGTGGGTCAGGAATTCTGGAGCAGCTTAGTTGGGTAGTTCTGGCTTGGGGTGTCTCATGAGGCTAGAGTCAAGATATTATCTGGGGCTGTAGTCCTCTGAAGTCTTGATAGGGCTAGAGGATCCCTTTTAAAGAAGGACTTCCACATGTGACTTGGTTTTTAGGGGAGGGCTCAGGTCTTTTCCATATAAACCTCTCCCAGGGCTGTGCAAGTGTTCTCATGACGCGGCAGCTGGCTCCCTGCATGCCTCCTCGCCTCCAGCAAGTGATCCAGGAGAATGAGAGCCAAATAGAAGCAATCCTTTTTAATGACCTAGCCCTGTTTGCAGCACAGCATCATTTCTACCACATTCTATTCAGAAGCAGTTCACCAAGGCCAGCCCACATTCAAAGGGGGGGAATTAGGTTCTACCTTTCTTTTTTTTTTTTTTTTTAAGATTTTATTTATTCATGAGAGACACAGAGAGAGAGAGAGACAGAGACAGAGACATAGGCAGAGGGAGAGGCAAGCTCCATGCAGGGAGCCTGATGTGGGACTCAATCCCAGGACCCCAGGATCATGCCCTGAGCCAAAGGCAGACGCTCAACCACTGAGCCACCCAGGCGCCCCAGGTTCTACCTTTCGAAAGGAGGGGTGTCAAAGATTTTGTGAACATGTTTTTAAGACACCACACTGGGATGTCCAAGTGGCCCAGCGGTTTAGCGCCTCCCTTCGGCCCCTGGAGACCTGGGATCGAGTCCCACGTTGGGCTCCCTGCAGGGAGCCTGCTTCTCCCTCTGCCTATGTCTCTGCCTCTCTCGAATAAATGAATTAAAAAAAATTTTTTTCTAAAAGAAAAAAAAACACCACACTTCTTTAACTTAAAACAGGTTTTGGTGTTTTGTGCTGTAAATAAAACTCCCAACTTAGTGAAGAGCTTCACAAAACAAGTGATCTGCGCATTGATATCAGGAGTTGTTTGGTCAAAAACTGCTTGTCAATTGTTTTGAGCTGCCCAGAAGTTGTGTAGTTATAGATGAGAAGAGTGTAACTTTGTAATTTAAAGAGGAAAAAAAAAAAAAAAAACCTAAAAATCCAAATGATAGTAGTTTTATCATTTGGATTATTTTCCTTGAATTTCCATAGAAAGGACAATTTTTGAAATCCAAGCTTTAATTGTCAGAGCAAGGGAAAAGCCCTAACTAGATCCTAGGAGTATAAGCTGTGAGTGATGGAATTACATCAATTTGATACTTGTTAGGAATCAGGAAGAAGGTCCATACTTGGACAACTGAAACACCATTACACCCAAACAAGAAACACTTTCACATTTATATCTTTGTCCATTTGAGTCACTATAACAAAAGATCATAGACTGTGTGGCTTATAAACAGCAAACATTTACTTCTCACAGTTCTGGAGCCTGGGAAGTCAAAGATTAAGGTATTGGCAGATTTCATGCCTGGAGAGAGTGAGGAGATCTAGAGAGCTCTAGAGAGCTGTTTTTCACTATAACCTCAAATGGAGGAAGGGATGAGGAAATGGTGACCTCAGAGAGAACTGGGGTGTCTTATAAGGATGAACTCCATGCAGGCTCTGCCCTTATGACCAAATCACCTCCCAACAGCCCCATCCCCTAATGCCATCAGTTTGCGGGTTAAGATTTCAATGTATAAATTTGGCTTGAGAGGGAGCATAAGCATTCAGTCTGTTGCAGACTGAAGTTTAAGTGGAAAACAAAAAGAATCATCAGGATTTTGAAAATGCTGTCTGGGAGAAGAATCAGAGACCAGTTATCCTAGTGACTTTGGTTGCTTTTCATCTTCACAATGTGGCAGATAAGCTTGGAATCTTGACTTCTGTTGCTGTTGATACTGTTTTCCCTTTTGGAAGTTCTGCAACTGTAGTTATTAGATCTAAAATATAGGCAACCCTTGTCTTCTGCTTCTTGGTTTGATTCTTGTCTTGTCAGAATTTCTTTGCATCTGAGCTAAAATCGGGAGTTAACTTCAGAGAACAAAACCCAGGAAGTAAGGCGAATGTAGCTAAAAAGCAAAATAATACTTTGCCAATAGCAGCAATATTAAAAGAACCCTCTCAAACTCTGTGTCACTTCCTTCCCTCAGGAGTTGAGGAGAAACAAATCCAGTGACTATTGCTTTCTTAAGAGAAAGGAGAGAAATTATGCACTGTGGTGGTGGTTGGGGGGGCAGGAATTTGGTGTCTTTGGAACCTTAAAAGGCAGAATAAAATGAACTTAGATTGAAAAGCAATCAAGATCATTCAACACTGGCAGAAAACTGAGTGTGTTTAATTGTAAATCATGGGACTTGATGGCAAAGGGACTGTGACGTTTGATATAAACTTGTAGGAGAGGCAAGCAATGGAAAAATTGAATACTAAGAGTTTAAGAGCTTATGAGTGAAGGGGATCCCAGAGGCATCCTCTCCCACTTGGCCTCCACACCTGAGTTTGTTCTAGAAGAATAAAGAGTATCGATCCGGGATCCCTGGGTGGCGCAGAGGTTTGGCGCCTGCCTTTGGCCCAGGGCGCGATCCTGGAGACCCGGGATCAAATCCCACATCGGGCTCCCGGTGCATGGAGCCTGCTTCTCCCTCTCCCTCTGCCTATGTCTCTGCCTCTCTCTCTCTCTCTCTCTCTCTCTCTCTCTGTGACTATCATAAATAAATAAAAATTAAAAAAAAAAGAGTATTGATTCAAGTCAAATTGATCTTCTACCTCCACAAACTAGACTGATTTATAACTTTATACCATCTGTTGGTGCTAGTGGTGTGATTCTTTCCTATTACTAATTAATAGCTCATAAAGGGCTCTGTATACATCAGATACCAACAATAACTTCAAGAATCTAATCACAAACTTTTGGCAATTTCCATGATGAAGAAATTAAGGTTTCATCTTGATCAAAAACCAGTGTCCTTCCACTTGTCTCCAAGCCCTCAGGGATCTGTCTTCTCACTTTCAGGAAGTTCTGTTCTCTCCCTTTGTCATCACATCCCTGCCTCTACTACCATATTTCTAAGGAAACTTTGAAAGTTTAAAGTCTAAACCTCTGAGTAAAACTTCTAAAAAATATATTTACGTCTATTAACTTCAGTTAAGAGAGCTTTTCCTTTGCTAGGTCCCTTCACACTGGAAGGGAAATTTGACAGTATTTTTTAAAAGTGAGAAATCCAATGTAGAAAGAAGAGAAAATTATAAGCAATCATTCAATAGACAAACGGAGAACAAGAAATGTTAGCTTTCAGAATAACTGTTTCACAGTGTGGTACAATAACCACAAAAATCAAGTCTTGCCTAACATACCCAGATTTTCTGCTGAATTATGTATGACCTTAGTAAAGTCACTTAATTGTCTGGGTCTTAGTTTCTTTATCTTTCAAATGAGAAACTTGGAGCAATTACCCTAAAGTATGTTATAATTCTAAAATGACATGGTTATATATCAACATGCCTCAAAAATCATTGACCATGTGATATTTGCCATTATTCCTGTGGCCTAACAAATTGTGTTCTATGCCTGGACACGACCCCTTCTAAAATTAGTGTGAAAACCGTTCCAAAAGGTATTTGAGAAATAATCAGGCAATTGAGGGGCAGCTGAATGATGGTTGGCTGTCTACCTTCTTAATATGACCATTCCCCCCTTCCTAGATTTACCACTTCTTTTCCTTTCTACTTTCCTCAATGCATCCCCACCCCAGGTTCTTAATACCTCTCCAGGGTTTGAAGTCACAGAGAGAATCGACAGTTTCTTCAGAGCTATTCCAGATAGTTATCACCTGTAGGTTCTATTAGATGATGGGGGTAGCAAAATCACTTACATCTTAAAAGTAAGGATCATCTAGTGGGAGAGGTAGAGATTGTTTTTGAACTTATTTAGTTAGTCCCTTTTGCCTCTCAAAATAAACATCTTTGTGCTCAGTTAAAAGCTTTCCAAGATGTTCACAAGAGAAGGGGAAATTCTTGCCAAAAACTTAAGCCCAGCCAGACAAGGATACTGAAATTTTGCTGCCTGTGGAAACACGTGGCCAGGCAGGACTCTGGCGTAAAAACAATAATCTGTGTTTAAACGATGGCAGTGTTGACTTCTGATGGTTCAGAAGCTTTGTTCAGGGTACCCAGGCACAGGATATGGGATCTGACAACTCCATCAACAGTTCCCATTCAGTTACAGTTCACAGCATACTCTTGTCTATTTACAGAACTTAAAACTCGGCAAACCTTGGTCCTTATGGTTGGAGGGGTAAAGAGAAACACCTCTCTCACTCTTCTCACAGTTCTAGTTCTGCTTCCAATTCTTAGCAGTTGCAAAATTCTTCAGAAGATCTGGGTCCCAGAGCCCTGTCTGAATTTTACAATGTTGTGACCTTAGATGAGACACTTAACCATCTCTGAGCTGCAACTTTCTCATCCATAAAATGACAATAATAATGCCCATTCTATTTTCCTTACAAGGATATTGTGAAGATCAAATGAAATAACATAAATGAAAATACTTTGTATAATAAAAAGTGCCATGTAAACACAAGCCATTTTTAATTATCAGATGTCTCCTCTTCTTCTCTGCTCTTTCCTTTACCTCATCTGTTTCTGGTGTCCTTTAAGCATCTTCATGGTCTTTTCTTAGCCCAAGATTCTCATTGAGGCTAATACTCAGCTTCTTAAACATGGGCTTGTTATCAACCAGGAAACTGCCTCTACACTTGTTCAGTCTAGCTCCCCACCCAGAGAACAATTACAACCTTTGTTAGAGCCTCATTCATTCCACCTGTCATGTTTGGAACACTTAATGACACCGTATCCTGTGTTAAGGATACAAAATTGAATGGGTAGGTCCAGCCCCCAAGAAACAAACCATCAGAACTAAGCATCTCAGACTTGTGAAGTAGGGTAAGCAGATCTATATAAGCTATAGCTGAATCTTCTCTCTCTGCTCCTTTTGGGGGCAAAAGTTGAATTTTGAAGTCCCTCAATCCTTCTCTTCTGGAGAAAGCAGCTAACTTTATCCATTTTTCCTTGAAATTATTTTGCATATTCTTTTGTTGACTGGCCCCCATACTTCCTCACTTCCCTCTCTTTTATTCCTAGTTCAATACCTAATTCAATGTTGAGGTTCCACCAGCGTTGGATTCCATATTAGGCAATGAGAACTGATTCCATTCACATCCACATAAGGTCTAAGAACTTAGACCACCTGTAGCAATATGACTCACTATTGTTCCAGGAAATTCCTGTCCAGGAAGAACAACTGGTAGAGCAATAAATAATTTCATTGTCTGAATCAGGAAATTTCCAAAACCTAATTTATTTGAACAATAAATTGATCATCTGGATAAACAGCCCTCTTCTCAAAATAATACATTAGTTACCTGGGCAAATGTTCTGTTATCAAACAACTGTCTACTTATCAAGACTTACTTCAATGGGATGCCTGGGTGGCTCAGCGGTTGAGCATCTGCCTTTGGCTCAGGTCCTGATCTTGGGACCCGGGATCAAGTCCCACATCGGGCTCCTTGCGGGGAGCCTGCTTCTCCCTCTGCCTATGTCTCTGCCTCTCTCTGTGTCTCTTATGAATAAATAAAATATTAAAAAAAAAGACTTACTTCAAGACCCTCTCATTGCTATGTCCATCAATCTTAAACTGCTATATCATAAACTTTTCCTAATCTTTTTTTTTTTTTTGAGTGAGAGAGAGTATGCATGGGGGGTGTGGGAGGGTACAGAGGGAGAGAATCCTATGCAGACTTCATGCCCACTGCAGAGCAGGACACTAAGATCATGACTGGAGCAGAAATGAAGAGTTGGACTTCAACCAATTGAGTCACCTAGGTACCCCAATTTTTCCCAATCTTAACTTAATCCCCACTTTAGAAGACCCATACCCCAAACCCTATAAATTTCTGCCTCTGACCTTCTCTGAGATACTTCTAAGACTATTGAAGTGGTATTCTCCCTCTTTGCAGTAATTTTAACAAATTTAGCCATGTTTGATTAATAGATTATTCTGGTGGCTTCTTGGGGGTTTGCTATTGATGGCTTGATACACCAATAAACAAAGCAAGAAAAACAGTTTTTTTTTTTATTTAACACCTGCCATTTCCTTTAAAAAGATTTCTATACCATCATCATGTGACAATTTAGAATTTTTTTTTTGACAATTTAGAATTTTTTTGGAGCTCCTTATTTTTATTATATAGTTTGGAATAGTTTTATTTTGAATTATATATGAAATGGTAAACCATAATTGTTTTATTGCTTAGAGCTTCTGGAGGATTCCATTCAATCCTGAGTATTTCCAAAGATCTTTCCATCACAAAGCATTCTTTTTTCTTTCTTTCTTTCTTTTTTTTTTTTAAGCACTCTCTTTTCTATCCACTGTATTTCTGTTGTATGTTAGAAATTGATTAGCTAGCTCTCTTCAGACTAAAGTAATTGGCTAATATTTGAGGAATTTAACTGGAAGTCTTGAGAGGGACTGTATCAGAGTTAGTTCACTGTTCACACTAAGCAAATGTGGCTTGTAATCTGGCTTTCCTATCCAGTTTGAAACCTGGAAGTTTATCAAAAATGTCACACATGGAAATGAGCACTTGTGGCACTTGTTTAAATTCATGAAATAGCAGTCATTTTAGAGAGAGGAGCTCTGTGAGTCAGAAGCCAATCTTACAGTTCAAGCTGAGCCCTGCTGAACTTAGCCTATTCTGAGTTTATAAATGGAGAAAATTGAAACTAACATAGCGATCATGATAGTTATAATCTGTGATACCATGGATCATGATATCATGAACCATGGTGTATATATTTCTACAACTTTTTAGGCTTCAAAAGGAAATATTTAAATTCAGTACCCATCTTTTGTTGACTTCTAAAGATTTATAATCTTTGTAACTATGAATCCCATGGTAAATTGAATCTTCATTTTTTTCCCCTTGGATACTTCTTATTTTTCCCCTGGATACTTTTTAATTTAGGTTTATTTTAGAAAATCCTAAGGTTGGGGCAGCCCCGGTGGCTCAGCAGTTTAGCGCCGCCTAGAGCCCAGGGCGTGATCCTGGAGACCCAGGATGGAGTCCCAAGTCGGGCTCCCTGCATGGAGCCTGCTTCTCCCTCTGCCTGTGTCTCTGCCTCTCTCTCTCTCTCTCTCTCTCTCTGTGTCTCTCATGAATAAATAAATAAAATCTTAAAAAAAAATAAAAATAAACTAAGGAAAGAAAATCCTAAGGTTGTTACTATTTTATTTTTTTTAAAGATTGTATTTATTCATGAGAGACACACAGAGAGAGAGAGTGAGAGGCAGAGACACAGGCAGAGGGAGAAGCAGGCTCCTTGCAGGGAGCCCGATGTGGGATTCAATACCCAGACCAGGATCATGCCCTGAGCCCAAGGCAGATGCTCAACCACTGAGCCACCCAGGCATCCAGGTTGTTACTATTTTAAATTAGAGTATTTTGCATGCACAATTCAACATAGCCTCACTTCCTGAGCAGGTAAAACCAAGGTTTCTTGAGTACTTGTGTGCCCAGCAGAGATCAAGATGCCATTAAATAAATTATATTGATTTAAACAACAACCACGTGAGGTGGGTAATGACCTCCCTATTTTAAAGCTGGTGAAGCCAAAGCTCAGAATTTAAGTGGATTATTATAGACCTTGCAAGTAAACGCTGGAGGCAGGATGTAATGTAGGTCTACCTGATTACAAAGCCTGATCTCATTTTTACCTTACCACAGTGTCACAGAAGTTGTTCTAATCACTTGTGAGTTATCTTTATTTTTGAATTTCATAATTAATAAGCGCTAGTGAGTGATATCATTTTCAAAGAATACATAAGGGTTTTTTCAAGCAGGTACCCCAGCTCAAAGCACCTCTTTATTTTATTTTATTTATTTATTCATGAGAGACACAGAGAGAGAGAGAAAGAGAGGCAGAGACACAGGCAGAGGGAGAAGCAGGCTCCATGCAGGGAGCCCGACGTGGGACTCAATCCCGGGTCTCCAGGATCACGCCCTGGGGTGAAGGCGGCACTAAACCCCTGAGCCACCCAGGCTGCCCTCAAAGCACATCTTTATATACTGACATCCCTACCAAGATTCAGGATCTGACATAAGCAAACAAATTGCTATCCTAGGGTGAAACTATGAATTAAACTCCAATTCATGAATTATGAAATTTGCTAATTTGTTTTCTCCAGTTGAAAATATTACTCGCTGTTTCTGATATATACATACTTCTCTTTAATGTAATTTTAAGTATTTCGCCAATAGATAGATTTTATGTTCTGTATCTTATCAAAAAGTTACTTTTCTGATCTCGAAATTATAATTTGTATCCTATTTTATTCTATAAAATAATCAATGCCAAACATTATTTTTTAAGATCTATTTGATTCGGTTAATATAATAGGAAACTAGCACCTTTATTTAAAAGAAGAAGCATCTTGAGGTGCTCGGGTGGCACAGTCAATTAAGTGTCTGATTTTAGCTGAGGTCATGATCCCAGAGTCCTGGGATCAAACCCCACACCCGGCTCCCTGCTGAGCAGGGAACCTGCTTCTCCTGCTCCCTCTGCCCCTTCCCCACTGCTTATGCTTTCTCTCTCACTCTTCTCTCTCTCTCTTTCTCAAATAAGTAAAAGAAATCCTTAAAGGACTTTTTAAAACAATAAAAGAAGAAAAATCTTTACTAAAATAAAGACTCAAGATATTAAAGAAATGAAGTTGTATTGGAATATTTCTTTGTATAAACATGTTATTTAACAAGCTATATGGGATTAGAAGAAGGGATTCTCTTCTTCTGCTTATTTTCATCTTATGCTTTTTTCCTCTTGATCTGTTTCTATCCCATTTCATTTTTACATCTTCTTGCTTTTAAGGACATTTATCACATCCTGAAAATGCTACTTGTATATCTCTATTCTGTTTGTGTGTAGGGTAATGTCAGTGGCATTTTAATATTTCACAGCAGCAGTCATGACCAGACATTACTCTTTTTTTTTTCTTCTCTACTTTTTCCTCTTTCTTTTTCTTTTTTTTTTTTAAAGATTTATTTATTTATTTATTCATTCATTATTCATTCAGAGAGGGTGAGAGAGAGGCAGAGACACAGTCTCCATGCAGGCAGCCTGACGTGGGACTCTATCCCGGGACTCCGGGATCATGCCCTGGGCCAAAGGCAGGCACTAAACCACTGAGCCACCCAGGGATCCCCGAAAGCTGATTTTTAAAATGCATGGCCATAGCTTTCAGGAAAAAAACAAATGAGTACTGTGCTCCACAAGTAGTAAGGTAGCATTAAGTGTTAGAATGAGAAGTGAGAAGGATGCAACTTTGTTGGAAAAGAGGAGATTCTGATGGGTGTGGCTACTTGAGAGAGATTATAGGGAGTGTGGAAAACCTTGAAATGAAGAATGACCTTTAGGGATTTCCCACACAAAACAAAGTCTCATCAATCACCTACCTGTGTATTTCCATTCTACATACAGAGCAAAGTAGCAATCTCTTGGTTATTCTTTTTTTTTTTTTTTTTTTTTTTTTTTAAAGTTAACTCTAGGGTAGCCCTGGTGGGTCAGCGGTTCAGTGCTGCCTGCAGCCCAGGGCGTGATCCTGGAGACCGGGGATCGAGTCCCACGTTGGGCTCCTTGCATGGAGCCTGCTTCTCCCCCTCCCTGTGTCATGGGGCTCAAGCTCAGGACCCCAAGATCAAGAGTCTTATGCTCTACTGACTGAGCCAGTGAGGCACCCCTTTTGGTTATTCTTTAGTAGATTTCTTCTACTGTGGAAAAAAGCCTGAACTGATGACCCTTCCAGTTGTGTATTTAAAATGATGTTTCTGTGGGTGACTGGGTGGCTGAGTGTGTTAAAGGGTCAATTCCCACTTTTGGCTCAGCTCTTGATCTCAGGGTCCTGGGATCCAGCCCCGCATTGAGCTCCACACTCAGCAGTCAGCTGGAGGATTCCTCTCCGTCTCTTCTGCCCCCACCCCACTCACACTCTCTCTCTCTAAAATAAATAATTTTTTTTAAAGATTTTATTTATTTATTCATGAGAGACACAGAGAGAGAGAGAGAGAGAGAGAGAGAGAGGCAGAGACACAGGCAGAGGGAGAAGCAGGCTCCATGTAGGGAGCCTGACGCAGGACTCGATCCCAGGTCTCCAGAATCACACCCCGGGCTGCAGGCAGTGCTAAACCACTGCACCACCGGGGCTGCCCTAAAATAAATAATCTTTAAGCAAAATAATAAAATGATGTTTTTGAATGGGTAAAATAACACAACTGTTGTATTCAACTCAGGAACTCAGGGATAGCATAAAAGCAAAGAAACAATCACTGGCTTCTTCATTTCCACACCAGCACTTCAGCCTATCTTTAGTCTTTCATTCTGGTCTCCTTACCCTCTAAACGTTGAATGTTTCAGTAGTAAATGTGATAGCTGCTTAAAGGAAAGCCAGAATTTTGATGAGAGGAATATTATGAGTTATCAAAGCCCTCAATTACCACTAATAATAGTACTTTGTATTTGTGGAATTTTTTTTTCACAGTAATCAAATTTATTCATTCATTTGTCAACCAATATGTATTGAAAATCTACTATATCCCAGGAACTCTTGGGTGATGCAGGATATGGCAATATGTATGATAGCCAAGGCTTCTGCTACCATGCATCTCATATTCTAGAACAGTGGGCAATGTTCTAGAATATGAAAGAAATAGACAATAAACAGTAAACAGTGAATAAAATATTTCCAGATAACAAAAAACAGTAAAACAAAGTGATGTAAAAGAGAATGACTCTGGACTGTGACTCTTTCAGATTGAGTGGTCATAGAAGTCTCTATAAAAAGGTGGGCAGAATTTTTTAGACTTTTTGGAGAACTTTAAAACCTATCTATTCCATCTTACCTTCTTTTTTTTTAAGTTTTTTTTTTTCAATTCACACTACATGTACAATACTATATGAGGAAACATATTTTAATTTTTTTTTTTATGATAGTCACACAGGGAGAGAGAGAGAGGCAGAGATGGACAGAGGGAGAAGCAGTCTCCATGCACCAGGAGCCTGACGTGGGATTCGATCCCGGGTCTCCAGGATAGCGCCCTGGGCCAAAGGCAGGCGCCAAACCGCTGCGCCACCCAGGGATCCCTCCATCTTACCTTCTAGATAAAGTATTGTCCTTATCTTATAGAGGAGAAAAACATAAGTTTTTAAAAAGATTTTATTTATTTGGGAGAGAGAGAGAGAGCATGAGCATGAGTGAGGGAGGAGCAGAGGGAGAGAGAGAAGCAGATTCCCCACTGAGCAGGGAGCCTGATGTGGGGCCCAATCCCAGGACCTGGGGATCATGACCTGAGCTGAAGGCAGATGCCTAACTTACTGAGCCACCTAGGTGCCCAGAAAAACATAAGGTTTGTGAATTTTTCTATATTTATGGTTGGGAAGTCTAAAACTACTAGGGGTTAAAGTCTTATTTCAGACCTTATTAAGACAGGTACACCATTATCCCACACAGTGTCTCAGCAGATATAGCCCGACAGGCAAGAGCTTGGCCATCAGACAGCTCCTTTGTGTGGTTTCTTTGTAAATTCATTTAAAGATTTACTTATTTATTTTGAGAAAGAGAGAGAGAGAGAGAGAGAGCAGGGGGAGGAGCAGAGGGAGAAACTCTCAAGCAGACTCCTCACGGAGCATAGAGCCCTATGTGGGGCTCATCTCATGATCTTGAGATCATGACGAGAGCCAAAACCAAGAGTCAGATGCTTAGCCAACTGAGCCACCCAGGCACCCCTGTGCTTTTATTAAAAGACAGTACCCCTTTCTCAGGACAAATGCCCTTATGCAATGCACGAGCCACTGAAACCCACATAACATTCCTGTTCATGATGCTGGTATATCCGGGAACAAGAAGTGATCCCCTGTAAATCTGACTGGATAGAAGAACAAGTCATCTGGAGCAAACAGACTTTCTCCAGGGAGCATGCACATAACTGATATCCCTTAGTTACATAAGTTAAGATGAATAATTACCCACTTCCTGCGGGAGTGATGTGGTGAAAATTTAGGGTATGTGTGTCAAAGGTGGGTTTTGCCCCAGTGACAAGCAAAGCTTTATACTAAAAAAGATAAGGAAAACATCAATAGGGAATTTCCCAGGAGAGGGGACTGACACCACCCCCCCTTTTAAAAACATTTTATTTATTTATTTTAGAGAGAGAGAGAGAGATACTGACAGGGATAGTAAGAGAGAGAGAGAGCGTGCACATAAGTGGAGAGGAGAGAGAGAAGCAGGGATCATGACCTGAGTCAAAGGCAGACACTTAACGGACTGAGCCACCCAGGCACCCCTCTTCTTTTCTTAATTTTAACTCCAGTGTAAGGTACTGACCTCTCTTAACTAAAATTACAAATCAGAAAACCTATTAATATGGACCAACGGGTCCTAAGTCTCAATGTCAGATAAAGGCAATAGTGTACCTGGTAAAAAAAATTAGCCTGAGGTATGAAAAGGTAGAACCAGAGAGTATTGAGGTAGAAGGGAGAAAAGAAGTCAGTGGTGTGGTTAAATAAGGTGGCAGATCCTTCCTTATATCAGTTAGGGGTGGGTTCATGTACAAGTAAAAAGACCCCCAAATAGTGGTTTAAACTAGATAGCTTATTTCTCACTCATAAAAATGGAAGTCTGGACATAGATTGTTCATGTCAGAGCCCCAGGCAGCTTCTGTATTTTTGTTCTGCCATTTTAAACTTCTAGTCTCAAAGCAACATCATAACTCAAGATTACATCCAAATTCTAGGTAGCACTAAGGAAAAATGAGACCAAAAAGATGTATGGCTTCCATGAAGTTCCGCATGCCATTTCTGCTTAGCATTGGCCAAATGCAGTCATGTAACCTATGTGCAGGGGGAGCTGGGAGGTACAGTCTGTTCGGCGGGTGGCTGTGTGCTTAGCTAAAATTAGTTCTCTTTTTAAAAAAAAAAAATGTTTTTGAAAATTTTATTTATTTATTCATGAGAGACACAGAGAAAGAGGCAGAGTCATAGAGGGAGAAGCAGGCTCCCCACAGGCAGGCTGATGCAGGATTCCTTTCTAGGACCTGGGATCACACCCTGAGCTGATGGCAGGTGCTCAACCGCTGAGCCACCCAGGCCTCCCAGTTCTCCTTTTAAAAGGGAAGCAGAGAAGGGATATTAGAAGGTAATCAGTTGTCTCTGCCGTGCCATCCAGACCCCGCTCTCCTGTGTCAGATCTGGAGATGGGTGGTATTAGTGCAGGAGAACTTAAAGAACTAATCATAAGAGTCGTAATATGTGGGGGCTGGGTTACCACTTACTACTTATGTGACCTTGAGCAATTGACATACCCCCTTTTAGCCTTAGCTTTTCTCCCTACTGAGAGAAAGAAAACAATACCTCATGTATAGAGTTTCTTGATGATTAAGAGGTAATATTTATAAAAATAAAGCATCTAACAGTACCTGGCATGTGGGAGGCCCCTAGGAAATATAATTTCCTTTTTTAAAATCTGTTACAGTTTCCCCAGCTCTGCCTATTGCAGCTCTTATTTTTTATTTTGACTATGTATTTTTCTAAAGTTCTGGAGATGAGTCTGTTTATCACCATTTCTCCCTGTCTCCTTCTCTGTCAATCCCAAATTATGTGTTTGGAGACCGGCTTATGCCTCAAAGTTCCTGCACCGGTGCAGCTGTCTGGGAGGTCATTTATGGGTGATTTGGACATGGCCTAGACAAAGTCCCTTTTGGAGTGGGGTAGCCAGAGAACTGGTAAATTGCAAGGCTGCCATGCAGTAACGTTTGCAACCTGTGATTATCCAGACTGTGTCCAGCACTGAGCACTCAGCCCAGGGCTGGAGGAGGGGCTGACATCTAGCCTGGCACTCCCTTGTGTCAATTGGGAAAGGGGGCTCTTTTCTAAGGGCTCTACTCTTAAGGGGCAATTCATATGCATGCAAAGCCTCTATTTTCTGAATCTCACAAAGGAATCATCCCTCTGGCTTTTGCCCTGCCTTCCCCTCCCCCCACCCTCGTTTATCAGAGCAGGTGTAAACTTCAGCCAAGCTCCTTTCTTCAATGCTCTGGCCACTCCTTATACCATCAAAAAGCACAGGCTTGGATCTGCATTTTCAGTGTGGACCTTTCCCCGCTGCCTCCATTACCTATGAGTCATGAGTATGCATAGTGGTCACTTGGCTCCAACTTTTTCTCTTTGAAAAAGAACAGGCACAAACTTTGTGGCTTAAAAGTAGAAGTGTCAAGATGGTGTTACAATTATAGCACCAAAGTCTGGAGAAATGCCTCAGACATGGAAAGCATTAAAATATAGAAAGCTGGTTTTCCAAAATAGTTTTATGGCACTGATTTAAATGGTTTGGATTTTTTCCCTTTTCTTTTTAGGTTTATTTTAAAGTTTATTTTACTTTTTTTCCTTTTTGATAGTAATCAGTCATCTAAAAGATAACTAGGAAAGGCCTTTGGGAACAGTAGTTTTTAAATGATGATGAGATGTCAAAGTGACTTTAAGAGGGGGGAAAAAAGGAAACTACAAGTACAATGACCCAGAAAGTAGCTACATGCATGCAAGGAGGTATAAAACTCCAGAGCTGAAGTTCAAGGCCATTTCTCATTGCTTAAAGGCTTGAAAACAACGAAGAAGAAAATTCCACAACCCCAAACAACAGCAGTCTAAAAAACTGTCACCCAAAGTCTTTCTTCCCAGAGGAAAAATGTCAAGGGTATTTCTAAGTTAATTGGACAAACCATCAAAAGTGACTGTCCTTTTTAGATGTGTTCTTCCTTTTAAAGACTTTTGGGTTGACATCTCTAAATCAGTAGCTTCATGAAGGTATTTTGTCTTCAGCGAAAAAGTATAGCAGATCATATATTGTTCCTAATTTTAAAGTTTTTAGAGCTAATTTTTTTGAGCTACCAACAATGTTGGGTCTCCTGCTCCAGATGACTGCTAACGTAAGAATCATATAATCCTGAGCCCTGCAACTCTAAAAGTCCACCCGAGTGGGCACTTTGTCAGTGTCTGTAGCTAAATGAAGAGCTTGTAATATTTTTTTGTCTAGTTCCATCGTCTTCTCATTATATTAATTAATGCCACCCACAATGAAAAGTAACACTTTCTGAACTAGAGAGAGGAGAGCAAGGTAAGACACTAATATTGCTAGCCATTTCTTTTGGCAACATATCAGCACCTGCAGCATATGCCATAGCATTTCCCATTTTGTATAAATATAGTCTCAAAAAATGCTCTTTTTTGTCCCACGCCTACATTGCAAAAAGATAAAAGTCAAAATTTTAGTTTAAAGTTCATTTTTTTAAAGTTTATGTAACCAACTTGTGAGGGCTAGTATTATAACCAGAGCTAATTCAAATTAAAAAGTCTAGTTGTGGGCAGCCCCGGTGGCCCAGTGGTTTAGCACCACCTTCAGCCCGGGGTGTGATCCTGGAGACCAGGGATCAAGTCCCACCTCGGGCTCCCTGCATGGAGCCTGCTTCTAACCTCTGCCTGCGTCTCTGCCTCTCTCTCTCTGTGTCTGTCATGAATAAATAAATAACATCTTTAAAAATAATAATAATAAAAATAAAAAGTCTAGTTGTGGTGTCCTGGAAAAAGAGTAACAGATAAATGTAGAATGCAGCCTCAGTAATAAATAACTGAACAAAAGTGTCAAGCAGTTCACAAAGCAAAAAGCAAGCTGTAACAGCACTAGACAGAGGGCAGTCTTAATATGCGTGTTGTTTTTTGAAAGGCCTTCAGGGCATCAATCATTTCAGTTACAATACACACATCCACAATATAGAAGACTTCCGTGATAAAACCTAACTGAAAGGAAAATTGATGATGTGTATAAATAGAAAGATTTCAATGATACCCTAAAATATACTACATATATTAAGTCCTGAAGCCATGAAGGAAAGCTAATTGGCCACAGAAAGCATCTATTCATTCATTCATTTAGCGAAGATTTATTATCTACTGAGTACCAGTCATTAGCTTGTCCCGGACCACAAAGATGAAGGAAATATGATCTCTGCACCGGAAATCTCAGGTTTTATTAAAATAAATGCCAATAAAATAAAATAAAATAAAATAAAATAAAATAAAATAAATGCCAGCTACATATACTCAACAGACACGTATTCATATATGCACCTAATGATAGTGCAAAGGTTTCATAACAGCTCAATTATAATTCACCAAACCCGTATGCCCATCAACAGAGAATGGATAAACTATAGGGTATGCATACAATGAAATACTATTTAGCAGTGAAAATAACAGCATCTGCAAAAATATGAATGTATTTTACAAACAATGTTGAGGAAAAGAATATAGATATGAAAAAGTCATACTGCATGATTCCATTTATGTAAAATTTAAAACAGGCAAAAATAAATGCGTCAAAAGAGCACAAAATAGTGTAGACAAAGAGGCCATGGGAGTTGTAACTGGTTGGTGCATGGGAGAACTGATGTATAATGTGGGTTTTTTAAAGAAATTTTTTTAGAGGAAGAGAGAGTGTGAGGGAAGGGGTAGGGGGAGAGGGAGAGAATCTCAAGCAGACTCCCTGCTGAGTGCAGAGCCCTGTGTGGGGCTCAATCTCACACTCTGAGATCATGACCCAAGTCAAAATCAAGAGTTGGACGCTTAATTGACCAAGCCACTAAGCTGCATAATGTTTTTTAAACTTTTATTTAATTAATTTTTCAGTTGAAGTATAGTTGACACATATGTTGCATTAGTTTCAGGTGTACAACCTAGTGATCCAACAACTGCATGCTACGCTTGCCATAAGTATGGCTACCCTCTGTCACCATATAATGCTGTTGCAATACTGTTGACCATATGCATCTTTCCTCACCGTGACTTGTTTCCTAAACTGGGTGGTCAGTATACAGTTGTGATCTTTTTTTTTTTTTTTTAAGATTTTATTTATTTATTCATGAGAGACACACACAGAGAGGCAGGGACATAGGCAGAGGAAGAAGCAGGCTCCCTTGGGGAGCCCGATGTAGGACTTGATCCCAGATCCTGGGATCACTACCTGAGCCAAAGACAGTCAACCACTGAGCCACCCAGGCATCCCCAGTTGTGATCTCTTTACAAAAATCCATTGAGCTATACACTTATGTGATTATTTGCAAATTTCTATTGAAAAGTATCTGGGATCCCTGGGTGGCGCAGCGGTTTGGCGCCTGCCTTTGGCCCAGGGCGCGATCCTGGAGACCCGGGATCGAATCCCACATCAGGCTCCCGGTGCATGGAGCCTGCTTCTCCCTCCGCCTGTGTCTCTGCCTCTCTCTCTCTCTGTGTAACTATCATAAATAAATAAAATAAAAAAAAAAAAAAAAATTAAAAAAAAAAAAAAAAAATTTAAGAAAAGTATCTTGAAAAATAAATGCCAGCTGGTTTTTTTAAAAGGCTTTATTCAGGCAGCCCGAGTGGCTCAGCGGTTTAGCATCGCCTTCCACCCAGAGGTGATCCTGGGGACCTGGGATCGAGTCCCACGTCTGCCTCCCTGCATGGAGGCTGCTTCTCCTTCTGCCTATGTCTCTGCCTCTCTATGTCTCTCATGAATAAATCTTTTTAAAGATTTTATTTATTTATTCATGAGAGATAGAGAGAGAGAGAGAGAGAGAGAGAATGAGAGGGACAGAGAGACAGACACACACACACACACACACACAGAGAGAGAGAGAGAGAGAGAGATGGGCAGAGACACAGGCAGAGGGAGAAGCAGGCTCCATGCAGGGAGCCTGATGCGGACTCCATCCCAGGATTCCGGGATAATGACCTGAGTCAAAGGCAGATGTTCAACCATTGAACCACCCAGGCTCTCCAAATGCCAGCTGTTTTAAGGGATATATCTTAATATATATTAATTGTTGGTAATGTTTTCATTCTAGAACCTATTGATCCCTCTCCGACTTGCCTCAATTTTCCTATGCTGGGTTGCTATTCAAAAGAGAAGGAGTATTTGGAGATATATCACTGGAGGTGTGTTAAAGACCTCTAAGAATTACTGCTTTTCTGCCAATTTTGAAAAAATTAACCACATTTTTGTCCATTAATAACTTAACAGTTATTCTAGAATGTTTAGAATTCTGCTAAAAAATTTACCTAAAACCAAATTAGTGTACAAAAACTTGGCTAATTTCTTAAAAATATTTTATTTTTTTATTCCTGAGAGACGCAGAGAGAGAGAGAGAGAGAGAGAGACAGGCAGAGGGAGAAGCAGGCTCCATGCAGGGATCCCGATGTGAGACCCGATCCTGGGTCTCCAGGATCACACCCTGGGCTGACAGCGGCGCTAAACCGCTGAGCCACCTGGGCTGCCCCCTTGGCTAATTTTTTAAAAATATTGTATTTATTTATTTGTCACAGAGAGAGAGCCAAAGAGCACAACCAGGGGAAGCAGCAGAGGGAGAGGGAGAAACAGACTCCCCGCTGAGCAGTAGCCCAACTTGAGCTTGATCCCAGGACCCCGAGATCATGACCTGAGTAGATGCTTAACTGACTGAGTTACCCAGGCACCCCTCGGCTAACTTTTTAAAATCAAATTCAGATCAAATTAAATAGTTTTTGATGTCTACCCTCTTCATATCAAAAAACCTATAAAGAGGTCTTTGTCAGGACTTTGCATTCTGAGAGATACGTTATAGGCATAAGAAAGTCACAATCCTGCCAACTACTTTTGCCTATGTGGGCAGAGGCCCTAGATGGAACCAAAATTTGTCATTGAAGGAGATTAAATTGATGTTGGGTGTTGGGGAGAGCACCATAATTCATATTTGTCTAGGTCTCAGATCTTGAGTTGTCAAATTTTGTTTACCTTAACAAGTAAAGCTTAGAATTTTTCTTTTTCTTTCTTTCTTTCCTTTCTTTCTTTCTTTCTTTTTCTTTCTTTCTTTCTTTCTTTCTTTCTTTCTTTCTTTTTCTTTCTTTCTTTTTCTTTCTTTCTTTTTTATTTTTTAGCTTAGAATTTCTGCAGTGAGTCTTCACCTAAGTCCATGAGTATGTTCTTGGAATGAAATGTAATTGCATGGCATTCCGGAGGTTTAAAAACTCCTTCTGCTTCATCTAAGTGGACTGACTTGGGGACTCATGCAGTGTTTAATTTATAAATGGTATTTCCTAAAACACAGAATTCAAGAGCTAGATAAGTTTGTGTTACAGAAATAGTGAATAAACAGGATATAAGAGCCCTTCAACTACAGTAAATTATGACACAAAAACAATGCTAGCGTAAGTCTAACCTTAATCACATCATGTGTCCTTTAAGTACTCCTATTATTTGTTTTAAAATAGGATGAAAAATTTTCAGCCTATAAATCCCAGGGAGCAGGATGGAATGACATCAATATTTTATCCTCCCAAATACACCAAAGCATCCATTTAAAAAAATGTTTCATTATGGAAATTGTCAAACATACACAAAAGTAGAAAAAAAAGTGTAATGAACTCCTATGTACCAGTTTTCCAGTTTCAACAAAAATTAACATTTTATCACTATCGTTTCATCTATCCCTCCCTACATTATTTTTCTTTGCTTTACTTCCTCTTTCTTTTCTTTTGTCCTTTTCTTTCTTCCTTTTCTTCTTTTTACTGAAAAATTTTCAAGAAAGTCTCAGATATATCATTTCCCTTGTAAATACTTTAGTAAAAGTTCTCTAACAAGATTTAAAAAAGCATGCAAAAAACAGAACCACTACACCATTATCATACCTAACATAATTATAAGTAACTACTTACCATGTGACACCAAGACCATCTTCAAATTTTCTCAGCCATCTCAAAGGTATATTTTCCAGGGGGTTTGTTTAAATTAGGATCCAAAAATGGTTCAGATAATGCATTTCTTTGTTACGGTTCTTAAGTCTCTTTTATTCTGTAAGAGCCTCCTCCCTCCTTCCCATTTCCCTCACTTTTTTTCTTTTTATGTGTTAATTTGATGTAGAAACTGGCTGATTTTTTTCCCCCTACAGAATGTCCCCCATTTTTGATTTGGCTGTCTCCTTGTGGTTCTATGACTTGTTCTTCTATCTCCTGTAAGTTGTGGTTCAACCTGGAGGTTGATTGGGTTCAGGTTCAATTTTTATTTTTTTAAGCAAGAGAGCCAGTTTTAAATCTTAGTGTGCTTTACTATGCTTTTGGACTCTGCATAATTTCCTTCTACATCTTTTTTAACTCCTATTTTCTATAGTATTTTGTTCCATTAATGGTTATCAAGCCACCTATTGGCAGAGTTGAGAATAGAATCTAAATCTTTCCGGGCCTTATCTGTGGCCCTGTTCCATTACAGAATTCCTCTAGAAGGAGAAGAGCTCCCTTTTCCTATTATTCACATCCACCAGAATCTTTTGAAATTAGAATCCTGCAGCAGTCTTGGAAGAAGTAAAGTACCACTCTTCCCAGTCAGGGTCTCATAAAACCCACAGTGAAGGCAATGTTTATGTTGTTGTTTCAGCTGAAAATTTTCTTTACCGTGCAACAATTACTTTTACAGTATTGAACATAGCTGGATGCTGGGCCAGCAGAAAGCAAGTTTCTTATAATTGACTAGCATTCTTTTCATATTCTCCTGTTTAATATTTCTGATCAGCTTGTCATATTTTTACTGTGACAGCCTTAATTATTGTACTTCTCCTTGGTGTTAAAACTCTTTTTTTTCTTAAGACTGGCAAAATGTTGATAATTGGTTTTGTGTGTTGTTGTTTTTAAGATTTTATTTATTTATTCATGAGAGGCACAGAGAGAGAGAAGCAGAGACACAGGCAGAGGGATAAGCAGGTTCCATGCAGGGAGCCCGATGTGGGGTTGATCCTGGGTCTCCAGGATCACACCCTGGGTAGAAGGCATAACTAAACCACTGAGCCACCGGGGCTGCCCAGTGTCGATAATTGTTAAAGTTAGATAATAGGTAATGGGGTTTACTGTACTAATCCTTATTTTTTTAATATTTATTTATTTATTTATTTATTTATTTATTTTAGAGAGAAAGAGAGAGCAGGGTGGGAAGGGGAGAAGGAGACAGAGAATCTCAAGCAGCTCCACGATGAGCACAGTCTGCTGAGGGACTCAGTTTCATGACCCTCAGATCATGACCTTAGCTGAAACCGAGAGCTGGATGCTTAACTGACTGTGTTACCCAGGTGCCCCTAATAATCTCCTTTAAAATAAAATTATAAGTCTGGAAAATAATTATTTTTTCTTCTTTCACCATGGCTAAACCAAGTATTCAGAAGAGAACAAAACTGTAACCTGGGTTATTGTCACATTGACTCAGAGGTTTTGGAAGTTGTCTTTTGACTTGATTGCTCAAACAAGCATAAGCCTTTTCTGATATAGAAAGGTCCCTGCATCTGCCTTTGGTTCAGGTCATGATCCCTGGGATCAAGTCCCACATGAGGCTCCCTGCTCAGCATGGCTCCTACTTCTCCTTCTCCCTCTGCCTGGCACTCCCCCTACTTGTGCTTTCTCTCTCTCTCTCTCTCTCTCTCTCTCTGACAGATAAATAAAATCTATTTAAAAAAATAAAAAGGTCCCTGTATTTGGTGCTATTTATTATACCTGAAGTCAGTTGTTATGATTGTAGTCTTGCCTCTATGGAAGCCCTTCTATTATGAAAAGCTACTACACACTTAATGTTCAAAGACACCCAGTAATATATGAAGTCAGTGTTGTTCTAGCTCAGGGGGATGACTGCATTGCTGAAGAGCTGGGAAAGGAGATTGTAAGGCACCTGTCCAAGCCCTGCATGGTTGTACCAAAGTGAAGTAATAAAACTCATCAGGCACATTTTTTTTTTCAGATGAAAAGAAATGTAGCATTTTGTATGCAATTATGACCTCTAAAGGCAAATAAATGAGCATTAGGGAAGCATGACAGCTTCTTTACTGAAACTAAAGATCCTTAAGAACACTTTGGGAAGAAACTCCCCAACACCCTACCCTAAGTATAGCTAAATTTTGGTGAAAAGTATTTCAAGAAGTAAAAAGCTGTAGGTAATCAAAAGTTTCCTATCCAAAAACTATTTCTTGGATTCCGGAACTTTCTTCTACATCTTTTTGCTTATTTGTTTTTAACTCCTATTTTACATGGTATTTTATTCTGTTAGTGGTCTCCTCAAAATCATGTAGGTTTACACTGGGTAATTTGGGGCAAACTCTACCTTCTGAATGGTATCAAGCCTTTTTGGCTAGATTCAGGTTCTGAATTTCTCATACCTAATTGCATAGATTAAATTCCATTATAATTAGCATAGTGGCATTTTTCAGTTGTTTTATTGTAATGGTGTCCTGAAACAGTGAGTGAGAGCCCAGAAGTCATAGTTCTATCTCATAAATGAGTAAAACAGGAGAGTTTTGATGTAGTCTTCTTAGTGTGATTCTTTATTATTTTGAGGTGGAGAGAAAGTAAACAAGTTAAAGGAAAATGGCAACTTGCATGTTGGATGAAAAATGACAAAGTGCTAGGACAGCTCATCTCTTTTCTCTCTTTTCCCCACATACAATATCCAGAGACTTCCATTGGTAGAGTCAATCTTCTATGGATAGACCATAGAAAACAAGCATTGTCTAGGATTACTTATTATGACCAGAGCAGCAAAATGCTTCAACCTGTTCAAAGATGGAAATGTTTGATTAAATAGAACCCTTGTGTTGAACTTGAAAGAACTATACTTTCCCAGCATTTTTACTTAAATGAACATAAGTTTGCTGAAATTAGATACTCAGAAATATGTTTTACATTTGGACAAGAGTTTATAACACTGACTTACCTCAAAAATGTATTTTGTGGTGTTAAAATATTCATATTAGGATTTAGAAATTCCTATAACTACTCATCGGCAGACGTTACCATGACTGTTAATATTTATGTTTCCCTCTGTTTTCATTCTCATTCAGGGTTTCTAATTAACTGCTGCTGAGCATGTCACAAAATGAATTTAATAAATCAAAAACATTCGATTTCATTGGCTTAGATTTCAGTTTTACATGTATTTTACCTTATGCCTATTATAATTTTCGATATGCAGCAGCAGGAAACTATAGGAGGGTGTTTTCCAATGCAAGATAGGGAAATTAGGGATTGAATAAACCAGTTCCCCTGAAGTGTAAAACGGAGTCTTATAGCAATTGAATATTCTGCTATATGTGACAAGCATGTGTGTGTGTATAAACACATATATATATGCATATAAATTTATATATAGATATATTTGCCTTAGTAAAATCATTGGGACCTCTGAGAAGGTTATCAGATGGAAAGTGTGGGGATTCTTGTTAGAAATGTTGACTCCTAGTGGATGTAAACCCTTGTGAGTAAAAATAATACAATCAAATTGTAGAAAATCATTCTATATTATCAAAGAACAGAGAGTAGGAAGGGAAGTCAGCAAGATGAATTTTGTTTATATTTCTTTTTTTAAAAAAAGATTTTATTTATTTATTCATGAGAGACACAGAGAGAGAGAGAGAGAGAGAGAGAGAGACAGAAGGGAAAGCAGGCTTCATGCAGGGAGCCCAACGTGGGACTTGATCCGGAGTCTCCAGGATCACGGCCTGGGCTGAAGGGAGCACTAAACCGCTCAGCCACCCAGGCTGCCCTGTTTATATATTTCAAATAGCAATAGATGCTTTAAGAATTAACTAAAATCAGGATGCCTGGGTGGCTCAGCAGTTGAGCGTCTCCCTTTGGCTAGGTCGTGTTCCCAGGGTCCTGGGACTGAGTCTCACATGGGGCTCCTTGCAGAGAGCCTGCTTCTCCCTCTGTGTCTCTGCTTCTCTCCTTCTGTGTCTGTCATGAATAAATAAATAAAATCTTTTTTTAAAAAGAATAAACTAAAATCTTTGCAATATTTACAGTTTCTACAATGTATGTTTTATTATTTTGCTTATTGCATCAGAAACCCTTAAAAAGAAAGGGATTCAAATAAGAAAGAGAGAGACAAATCAAGATACAGGGTCTTAATTATGAAGAACTGATGGGGGCAGCCTGGGTAGCTCAGTGGTTTAGCGCCGCCCTCAGCCTAGAGTGTGATCCTGGGGACCCGGAATCGAGTCCCATGTGGGACTCCTTGCATGGAGCCTGCTTCTCCCTCTGCCTCTGTGTGTCTCTCTTTTATTTATTTATTTATTTATTTATTTATTTATTTATTTATTTATTTATTTATTCTCTGTGTGTCTCTTATGAACAAATAAAATCTTTAAAAACAATAAAGAAAGAACCGATGGTTACCAGAAGGGAAGTGGGAGCCGGGAGGATGGGTTAAATAGGTGATGGAGATTAAGGAGTGCACTTGTCATGATGAGCACCAGGTGTTGTATGGAAGTGTTGAATCACTGTGTTATACAACCTGAAACTAATATTACTCTGCACATTAACTGGAATTAGAATAAAAACTTAAAAAAAAAAAAAAAGAAAGGGATTATTTGCAGGAGAAGAATCCAGAGAAATGGAAATATTTATTGTATGTCCAACCCCGAAGGAGGAATAAGAGGTAAGTAAGACAAGTGAGTACAGCTGCTGAAAGAGGGCCTCTAGTCATAACCCAAGGGGCTTTGGGAAAAACTAAAGATCTTAGCCTAGGATGAAAAAAAGCAATGGAGAATTAGGCAGGAAACTTTAACCATACTGAGGTTTAATTATTTCCTTAATAGGTGATGGATTTAGGTGGTGGTCCTCAGCTCTGGCTGCACATTAGAACCACCTGGGGAGATTTTTCAACACACCCATGCTAGGCTGGTATGACGAGATTGAAGTAGGGTCTGAGCAGTTTAAATGCTCCCAGGTGTTTCTTTTGTGCTATCAGGGTTTAGAACCACTGACTTAAGGTTTTTCTCACTTAATATCTTTATTTTTGCAAGTTCAGCATTGGAAGATTTTTCTTGCTAGTTTATTATGTGCAATTACTATATCCTGCTGTTACATGACTAATGACCCCTTAGTTCTGTGGATCACAGTAAGTGTACTTCTAAGAAAGAGCTAAATACAATTAGAGTCACTATACCCCATTTTAAGATAATATTTAAAATAAGCTTTAAAGAAGTAAATACCCAGAAACAATCTTTCTCACTAATCCCTAATTGTTATCAACTGATGTTATTCTCTGCTTGGTTATTTATAATCAGACTTCTTTAAAAAGTTGCCTTCACTCTCTAAATCTTTATCTTGGAAATAGACCTCTTTATATTAAACACTACTGTAGTCTTCCATGATTGTTTTCATTCAAAAGAAGCCCTTACTTTTTGGAAAGAAAACTGAAATATTTGCCCATTTTCCTATGCTTTTTTTTTTTTTTTTAGGTTTCTATTTATTTAATGAGAGACACACAGGGAGAGGCAGAGACACAGGCAGAGGGAGAAACAGGCTCCTCACAGGGAGTCCGATGTGGGACTTGATCCCAGAATCCCAGGATCACGCCTTGAGCCAAAGGCAGACACTCAACTGCTGAGCCACCCAGGCATCCCTCCCATACCTCTTTAATTTTCTCTTTTGTAACTTCTTTGGGTCAAAAATGTAATGCATTGTTTTTCACATTCACAGTCATAATACAAATTTATTTCCAATATATCTGCCACATAAAAGAATGCATTTGTTACAAAACATTACATTTTAAAACAGCATCTAGTAAAAGAAACAATAAAGTTAAACCATTGCCATTTTGCAACCATCATAGAAATAATTAATTAGGACTAGAATCATCAGTGGATGTTAAAACCATTGAGTTTGACTTTGACAGGATATTTACTTAGATTTAAGGTACTTCCCCACAAATTACAATAACAAAGGGAAAAATAAAGGTAACAAAGGGTAACTTTATAGTGGAAAAACCTGGTGGACACTACCTTAACCAAGAGAGAATGCGAAAGAATGGACAAACTGGTGTCATGTGTCTCAATAATGTGATGCACTCAGAAGGACACAGCATCACCTATGCAGTATTCCTGCCAAAAGTGCATAGCCTGAAACTAATCATAAAAATTAATCAGACCAACTACAGGCAAGGAATATTCTATAGTTGGCCTATATTCCTCAAAATTATTTATGTTGTGAAAGACTGAACTATTCTAGATTTAAAAAGAGCGGAGAACGTATCTCAATGAAATGCAGATCCTGGGTTGGTTTCTAGATAGAGAAGATAATTATTTTTTCTATAAATGACATTAAGATAACTAGAGGGATGCCTGGGTGGTTCAGTTGGTCAAGTGTCTGATTCTTGATCTCAGCTCAGGTCTTGATCTCAGGGTCATATGTTCAAGCCCATTGGGGGCTTTTTTCTTTTCAAAAGAAAAAAAGAGGATAACTGGAGAAATTTGTATATGCCTTGTATAATATTGCATCAGTGTTAAATTTCCTGATTATGATCATTGTAATGCAGCTACGTAATACAAAATCACTGTTTTTTTTAATGAAATACATGCTAAAAAAATTTTTTTTTTAGATTTTTATTTATTTGACATAGAGAGCAAGTGAACACAAGCAGGGGGAGTGGCAGAGGGAGAGGGAGAAACAGGTTCCCTGCTGAGCAAAGGAGCCTGATTTGGAGCTTGATCCCAGGACCCTGGGATCATGATCCGAGCTGAGAGCAGAAGCTTAGCTTAGCCCAGGCACCCTACATGCTCAAATTATTTAGTGGTAAATGATCATGATGTCTGCAGTTTATTCTCTAATCTTCAATAGTTTTTCAAAAATAATAAATATATAATTATAATATATAACATATATTATAAATAATAAATATATATATATTTAGAGATAAAAAAGTAATGTAGGAAATTGTTAACGATTGATAAACCTTGATGACAGATATAAGGAAGTTCATTTTACTATATCTGTAACTTTAAAGCTTTTTTCAAAACAAAACATTTGGAAAATTCATATAAACAGAATACTTAGTAGCCTTGTAAAGAGACACATACAGTTTTGCAAAGGTTTCTAGTATATTTTCTTTTCTTCTTTACCTTTTCCTTTTATTCATTCTTAACTGCTTTAACAACTGTTTAATGGTTTCTGAAAAGATGGTATAGCTCTAGGAAAGAGCTTCCTTAAAGGAGATCATTTGAAAATTGAGAAATCCTTTTATAGTCCAATAATCATCTCTTAACTTACTAGTTTAATAAATTCGGAGGTTTTGGTAGTTAGGTAATTCCTTGTTTTTTGTTGTGGTAAAATATACATAAAATTTATCATTTAAGCCATTTTCAATGGAATTAAGAACATTCATATTGTTGTTCAACATCATCACTATCCATCTCCAGAACTTTTTCATCACCCCATACTGAAACTCTATACCCATTAAGCACTAACTTTTTTTAAGCAATAACTTTTATTCATACCTTTAAATAACTTTATATATTCTGAATATTAATCTTTTATCACAGATGTGATTTACAAATGTTTCCTACTATTCTGTGGGTTCCCTTTTCATTGTTTGATGCACAAGTCTTTAATTTTTATAAAGTCCAGTTTTTCTGTTTTCCTTTGTTACCTGAGCTTTCAGTATCATAGTCAAGAAATAATTTCTTTTTTTTTAAGAAATAATTTCTATTTTGCTTCTTAAAGTGGTAAATAACCATAGATTTTGTTTGTGTGTTTTCTTTATTTATTTACTTTTAAGATTTTATTTATTTATTCATGAGAGACACATAGAGAGAGGCAGAGACACAGACAGAGGGATAAGCAGGCTCCATGCAGGGAGCCCAACGTGGGACTCAGTCGCAGGACCCTGGGAACACTACCTGAACCAAAGGTAGGCGCTCAACTGCTCAGCCACCCAGGTGTCCCAGTGGGTGAGTGTTTTAGAATAGGAATGATAATCCTAGTTATTTATAATTTCTGGAATGTGCAATTTGACCTTAGCAGTATATAACTTCAAAAAGAAATTATATTTCCTCTTGTAACTAAATAATCACTGATTCATTTGCTTAAATGTAATTCCTTTAAGTCTTCCGTCTGGTATTTCTGGAAATTTCTTAGGGGATTTCCTCATGTGCTCCAGAATAGATCACTGTTTTTTGGTTTTGTTTTTGTTTTTGTTTTTGTTTTCCATTCAAGCCTCTTCCTTTTGCCCATGCCGCAGTGACCCTCGTGAGATGTCCATCTGCTGAGCACAGGTGTCTCCAAGTGTATATGTCACTATAGTCTCCAACTTGCCCTCTGACCCAAAGAAATGGGGAAACTTCACTCCTCCTTTACCCCTGATCCAAGTATCTCGAGCTTCTTGGCACAGATGCCTGTCTTGGTTCTGCTGCCCTCAGGCAGGCACCACGTGTGGTCCTGTAGGCAGCAGGAAGGGAATCCCATGGGCCATTTGCTGAGTCTCCAGGGTGGGAACCTGGAGTTCTGTTAAGTAAAAAATTATTCTAACACGTATTAAAATGGTTAGGGATTCTTTATTCAGGACTGTTGCAATAGGTGTCTAGACTATTGCAATAGGGGAGAGAGATCAGGCTCATCTCTGAATAGAGCAAGGACAAGTGGAGATTTACAGCCAAGAAACAGAATGGGAGGGTCAGTAGATGGAAAATCACAAAGATGAGGTATCAAAGGTATGGGGATTGTTAAACTGACATAACAGCATTCTTGCTGATGGGAGGCCAGGGTGATCAGGTATAAAAGGGTGGCAACTGAAGAATCTGATCAGATACCAAATGATAGGGGATCATCTTTAAACTTACTTAGCAGGATTCATCCTATAACTGAGTATTCAGGCCCAGCAGGGATGGGGGCCAAGGCCAAGGCCTAGTTAAGAAAAAGGCTCAGAGTAGCCTGTGTAAAGTTTGATTAAGAAGTTAATCTTCAGGGATGCCCAGGTGGCTCAGTGGGTAAGCCTCTGCCTTCAGCCCAGGGTGTGATCCTGGAGTCCAGGGATCGAGTCCCACATCAGGCTCTGTGCATGGAGCCTGCTTCTCCCTCTGCCTGGGTCTCTGCCTGTCTCTCTCTCTCTCTGTGTCTCTCATGAGTAAATAAATAAAATCTTTCAAAAAAAGAAGAAAAAGAAGTTACTCTTCAGGATGCCTGAATGGCTCAGTCAGTTAAGCATCTGACCTGGGTTCAGGTCATGATCACAGGGTCCTGGGGTCAAGCCCCAAATCAGGCTCCCTCCTCAGCAGAGAGCCGGCTTTTCCCTCTCCTCTGCTCCTTTTTTTTTTTTTTAATAAATTTATTTTTTATTGGTGTTCAATTTGCCAACATACAGAATAACACCCAGTGTTCACCCCGTCAAGTGCCCCCCTCAGTGCCCGTCACCCATTCACCCCCACCCCCTGCCCTCCTCTCCTTCCACCACCCCTGGTTCGTTTCCCAGAGTTAGGAGTCTTCCATGTTCTGTCTCCCTTTCTGATATTTCCTACCCATTTCTTCTCCCTTCCCCTCTATTCCCTTTCACTATTATTTATATTCCCCAAATGAATGAGACCATATAATGTTTGTCCTTCTCCGATTGACTTACTTCACTCAGCATAATACTGTCCAGTTCCATCCATGTCAAAGCAAATGGTGGGTATTCATCCTTCTAATGGCTGAGTAATATTCCATTGTATACATAAACCACATCTTCTTTATCCATCATCTTTCTGTGGACACCGAGGCTCCTTCCACAGTTTGGCTATTGTGGACATTGCTGCTATAAACATTGGGGTGCAGGTGTCCTGGGGTTTCATTGCATCTGTATCTTTGGGGTAAATCCCCAACAGTGCAATTGCTGGGTCGTAAAATAAGTGAATCTTTTTCATTCTCTCCTCTTGATCCAGGAAAGGAGACATTGTTTCTTTTATTAGACAGTATAAATCCAATGTTGGACTTGAAACATCCTTAGATGGTGGAGTGAGGACAACAGTGGCAATCTGATGGATTTCCTGGTTTGCTGTATGAATGTATTTTATACATTATACTGTGTCACAGTTGTGGTTATTTCCTGAAGCAGAGCATGAAGATGCAGATTTTCCAGTGAACTTCCTCAGTGGTTCACACAACAGTAGCTCCAGGCACAACGGTTGTCCAATGTCCATCTTTAGCTTGCAGGGCTTTAAGATACAAGATAACATAGACTCCCCATAAGAATCCAGGTCGTCAGCTCTTTTTTATTTTTTTTTAAAGATTTTATTTATTCATGAAAGACACAGAGAGAGGCAGAGACACAGGCAGAGGGAGAAGCAAGCTCCATGCAGGGAGCCCGACATGGGACTGGATCCCAGAACCCCAGGATCACGCCCTGAGCCGATGGCAGACACTCAACTGCTGAGCCACCCAGGCGTCCCAGGTAGTCAGCTTTTTGTTCCCAAGTAGCAGGAGAGTGGGAGAAAAAGTAAAAACATTAATTGGGAGAGTCACAGCCAGATTGAAAATTCGGTAAGGACTGACAAAATGTGCAAGCCAGCAGGATCCAGTCCAATCTATAGATGGATTTAAAAAAAAAAAAAAAAGACAAAGAATAGAGCCAGAATCTGATACCCACAATGAAATGCTATAGTTTTCTTATAATGTGTGAAACATAAATGTTTCCTATAGTTTGTAAAACATGGAAGTTCTCTCTATAGATACACTTCTTTCTTTCTTTCTTTCTTTCTTTCTTTCTTTCTTTCTTTCTTTCTTTCTTTCTTTCTTAGAAAGCTCTATACCCAAATGGGGCTTGAACTCATAACCATGAGATCAAGAGTCACATGTTCTACTGACTGAGCCAGTCAGGGGCCTTCTAGTTACCCTCCTTTTTGATTCTTGTTTACAAAATAAATCTGGTCTCATCAGATTTGGCCTGATTATATACATAAGCACAGTGTCAATGTAATTGACCATATAGGCCTTAAGCCTGTTTGGCTAGAACTTAAACAAAAAAAAAATTTTTAAGATTTATTTATTTATTTATTATTTATTCATTCATTCATTCATTCATTCATGAGAGACACAGAGAGAGAGGCAGAGACACAGGCAGGGGGAAAAGCAGGCTCCCTGCAGGAGCCCGATGTGGGACTTGCTCCTGGAACTCTGGTGTCACGCCCTGAGCTGAAGGCAGATAGTCAACAGCTAGGCCACCCAGGCATCCCTAAAATATATATATATATATATATTTTTTTTTTTAAGATTTTATTCATTTATTTGACACAGAGAGAGAGAGAGAGATTGAGCACGAGCAGGGGGAGTGGCAGGCAAAGGGAGAAGCAGGCTCCCCATGGAGTAGGGAGCCCAACGGATGCGAAACTCAACCCCATGAACCTGGGCTCATGACTTGAGCTGAAGGCAGATGCCTAACCAACTGAGCCACCGAGGCACACCTATTTTGCTAGAAGGTTTAATAAGGAATCTCAAATAAGACTTTTTAAAAACTTCTTGAGGCTAGGAGGCCAAGCCAAGAACTTACCACCAAATCATACCTGCGATACCTATAGATTTGGGTGCCTTGCTTTCTTCTCAAGTTCTCCAAAATATCCTAGGGTTTCTGGGCCTGCCAGGAAGTGACTTACTTACCTATAAGTACTTACCTCAGGTACCAGGTTGTTTTTCCCAAGAGGGTCATATAAGCATCAATTCCATAAAGTAAAACTTAGTTCCTTAAAACTCCCTGGTCATATCTGATTCAATGCATATTATTCTGAAATATGACTCTAGTCAAAGTTTGGTTACATAAATATTTTTTTTTAAATATAAGCTCTATGCCCAACATGGGGCTTGAACTTACAACCCGGAGATCAAGCATTACATGCTCTACTGACTGAGCCAGCTGGGCACCCCTAATTTTGCACTGTTAAAAGGGGAACAGATTCTTTTTTTTTTTTTAGGACTCCATTTATTTATTCATGAGAGACAGGCAGAGACACAGGCAGAGAGAGTAGCAGGCTCCATGCAGGGAACCTGATGTGGGACGATCCCAGGTCTCTAGGATTAAGCCCTGGGCTGAAGGCAGGCGCCCAATCGCTGAGCCACCCAGGCATCCCAGAACAGATTCTTTTTTTTTTTTTTCCAGAACAGATTCTTATTGAACTTATGCAAATAATTATTTTGTCATGGAAATAAGAATACTCAACAAGAATTTCTTAATTCTGGAGGGATCAGGCAAAAAGAAAAAATATGTATTCAATTTCCATTTATAAAAGTATAATGACTAAATTGTTGTGGATTATACACAGCTTAAGAGAAAACAGAAAGGAGTATATTATACCTGGAATATAGAACATTAAAGAACTAGCAAAATTCCAAAGAAAAAGCTATAATTGTCCTTAATCAGATCATTCAATCCCATGTAATTAATTATTGTTGTGCTTGATCTTGAGTTAGCAGTTTTAGGAATTTATCAGCATCTTACCTAGAGTTCTGGAAATCCTTACTCAGTTCAGGTATGGTCTCAAAGATATTTAAGCAATGGCCCCAAAAAGCCTGTATCCTAGAGCATCTGTCATGTTCTTTTCCATGGTGCTCTGAGACAGTCACTTTTTGTTGAAGATAAAGCATTCTGACCTATAATTAATTCCAAACACTTTCAAGGAAGTATCAGAGTAAAGCAATAATGATCTGAGAACAAAAGACTTAAAATGGCCATCGTTGAAGATCCAATGTGAGTTAATTTGACCAGGGATTTTGGTTATTTCTGTAGCATACAACATTTAAAAATAAAACTGGAATTGTAATTGATACCTTATACTGGTCATATCATGGACCATGAGAATATTGATAAATTGCTATGAACTTTGTACAGTTCCTGAAATATTTATATTATTGACAGTTACCCGTACAGATAGACTCTAGGGAAGGTTAAGCATCCCTTATTACCTGACAATGATTTTTTTATGCCATTCAACATATGAATAAACCTAATTATTTTTTAATATCTCTCTTTTTACAAAATGAAAGAATAAATCCCTGGAAATTTTCCAGAGGGCCTCTTGGAAGTCTCCTAGTCTGGGATCAAGAACTCATTTAGGATTTGATTTGGGAAAGGCAAAATGTCAAAAGGTTTGAATAGTTGGTTAAATAAGATCCTAGGTCACTGTGAACCAGTCCTGAGCTACCTATTTAACCAAAGTGATGATAACAGAATTCAAAAGTAAGTAGAAGAGGTAACCTGATTGTCAAAAAAAACCTTAGCTCTTTTAAAAAGTGAGAAGACTTGGTCCTCTTAAATAATTGAGGACATGATAAAGGTTAACATAAAGCACAGGGAATTATTCTGATAAGACACAAAATCTTGATTTCCTAGGCATATTACTCAAAAGGTAAAGAAAAACCTTTTATAATCTCTTAGTAAGAAGAGACCAGTAATCCAAGAAAATGTTATCATTTTTAAATAGGGAGAAAACTAAAATCTAGTTTTTTATCAGTGTGCTTTTAATATCAAAGTTCATTTTAAAAAAAAAAAGCAATCTTATAAATGAACCAGCTTTGACTGGCTGAATCTGAGCCAGCTTTGACCACATAAGATAAATTCCTTTTCTAAAATTCTTTTTCTGTAAAGCTTCTACAATATTTTATATCCATTCAGTTTTTATCCTACACTTTTCCTCTTTCTTATTCTGAAATAACTAGTCATTTAATTTAGGACAAAATTACTCTTTTTCCCGTAACAAAAATACCTCCTACATTCCTTGTTTTCTTTTCATGGGGTTGTTTCTCTTTACCCTTATTATTTGTAGTAGTTTTTAATTTATATATACTTATTACAACTTTTAGCCATTGGTAATATTTTTAATTAATTAATTAATTTTTATTTATTTATTTGAGAGAGAGAGAGAGTGGGCATGTGAGAGAGGACGAGCAGGGGGAGTGGCAGAGGGAGAAGCAGATCCCCGCCCCCCCCATGCAAGGGCTCCATCCCTGGAACCAGAGCTGAAGGCAGATGCTCAACCAACTGAACCACCCAAGTGCCCCTAGTAATCTTTTTTTTTTTAAACAGAGAAAATAGGGAAGTAGATCATTGTGAACTGTCTGTAGCATACTATAATTATGCAACAGATTGGCAAATTTTATGAGTACACCATTTGTATTAGTCAAGGTTCTTCAGAGAAATAGAACCAATAGGATGTTTACTGATATATGTAAGAGAAGATTTATTATGAGTTGGCTCATGCAATTATGGTGGACAAGAAGTGGAATCTGCCATCTGCAAACTACAGAACTAGGAAAGGCAGTAGTGTAATTTAGTATGAGTAGTGTAATTTAGTATGATTTAAGACCTGAAAAATAAGAGGGAGGCCTGGGTAGTTCAACAGTTAAGCGTCTGCCTTCGGTGGAGGGCATGATCCTGGAGACCTGGGATCAAGTCCCACATTGGGCTCCCTGCGTGGGGCCTGCTTCTCCCTCTGCCTGTGTCTCCGGGCCCCGCCTTCCCCTCTGTCTCTCATGAATAAATAAATAAAATCTAAAAAAACCAACAACAAAAAAGACCTGAAAATTAAGAGACCAATGGTGTGAGTCCAAAAGTCCAAGAACCAGGAGCTCCGATGTCCAAAAGCTATAAAAGATGGATATCTCCGCTGAAGTAAAGAGAGGGAATTTTCTTTTTCTTCTATTCAGGCTCTTGTTGGATTAAATGGTGCCCACTAGCATTAGTAAGGGCAGTCTTCTTCACCCAGTCTACTGATTCGAACGCTAATAGACACCCTCATAGACACACCAGCAAATAGTGTTTTACAAGCTATCTAGATATCCCTTTGTCCTGTCAAGTTGACACAGAAAATTAGCCATCACTCCATCTCACAATTTATATGGGTATATGCTTCCTCAAATTCAACTTTTCAATATGGCAAAAAGAACTTAGTAACAGACCCAAATACATTTAGCTTCTCTGGGCCATATTAAAATAAGAAGCCAAAAGTATATAAACTTAAATGTAAGCTTAGTGATGAATGTTTCAGTAGTTTATCTTACTTAGAAATGATCTAGATAGGGGCACCTGGGTGACTCAGTCAGTTAAATGTCTGTCTTCGGCTCAGGTCATGATCTGAGAGTCCTGGGTTGGAGCCCCACACCTGCTCCCTGCTCATCGGAGAGTCTGCTTCTTCCTCTCCCTCTGCCCCTCTCCTTGCTTACACTTTCTCTGAATCTCTTTCTCAAATAAATAAACAAAATCTTAAAAAACAAAACAAAACATTTGCGCTAATTTCTATGTTTCTGATAGTTTTAGGAATATTTTATTTATTTAAGTATGTATTTATCACTAAGCCAATTTGAATAGAGTTCCTTTATGTGATTTTCTGAATTAATTTGGTAATACCATCTGGAGGTAGAAAAATATCACATATACATGACATATACACATGCATAAATATACATAAACATATAGACAGACACAAATAGAGATCGAACAGTTTTCATTGTAAAATTTTATCCAGTTTTAAACAGTAACATAAAACTGACTGGTTTATATGAAATACTTGGGAAATATCTTTGTTCCACTTTATATATTTTTTTAAGATTTTATTTATTTATTCATGAGAGACCCAGAGAGAGAGGGAGAGACACAGGCAGAGGAAGAAGCAGGCTCCATGCAGGGAGCCCGATGTGTGACTCAATCCCAGGACTCCGGGATCCTGCCCTGAGCTGAAGGCAGACAGACACTAAACCGCTGAGCCACCCAGGTGTCCCTCTACTTTGTATTTGATCTGAATTGTGTTTCTGATAAATGGGACAAGTTGAGCTTAACTATTCAATAGAAGGCTAAAGGACTTTACCAATATTCGTGGAGGAAAATAAGATTTTTCTTTTGCTCTGATATGTAGTTTTATGGAGTCTATGGACTCCATAGGTGTGAGACTGAGGGAATATCAGTCACTTTTCTGAATGTTTACAAAGCTCATCTGAGTCTATTTATAATTAACCTTAAAAAAAAAATCCTTTTTAGCCTCATGTAGTTGCTTCCAGGGTCCCTGAGTTTCTTAAGGGCCTCCAATGGGGGCAGGAAGCTTAAAGTTCTAGTGATTGTGAGGAGGGCCTAGAGTGGGGAAAGAAAGATCTGGAGGGGTGGAAAGAGGGATGGCAGAGGCAGGAGTTTGAATGTGGACATATTGAAAGGTTTAGGGAATGAAAGTGGTAAAAGGAGTAGAGGCCATGGACAAGAAGAGGTCTCAGGTGAGCCAGAACGTAGGAGAGATCCTAAATTCCAAATTATCCCTTGTAAAATCATGTCATCTAGAAAGAAAATGGGCAGAATTAGTACTATAGTGGTAGAGCACATAGGTAACAGGAGTTTGAGAAGGGGGTTTCAGTTGGACAAAACATTCCCATGGGAGAAGCAGGATCAAATAGAGTCAAAACAAAGAGGCTTCACAAGGAGCCAGAAAACAAATTTCCAGCCTTGGAGTCAGGAAATAAATCACAGTTGAAACCAAGCGCTAGCCAAGAAATTTCCAACCCAAGAATCATGGGGTGAATCTCCATTTGAAAGTTCCAGAAAGAACTTCCAGCTCAGGAGGTATCTTTCAAACAAACAAACAAACAAACAAACACCCCATGACATTTTTTTTTTTTTTTTTTTTTTTTTACCAGGTTAGATTTAGTGGTTGATGAGAGTTGGCTTTAGCCGTGAGGGGATACAGTGCAAGTAACATTAGCAGGGTACATGAGAATGATGCAGTCTTAGCTTTAGGGGATTGTCCTTGTAGGGTTGACTCTTCCATTCCAAAGTCTTTGAGGACGGCATGTGGATCAGCTGGCCAGACGTGAGTGTAGTGGACCCAGGGAGTTATCCCGTCGACCTTGAGAGTGGTGGGAGTGGTCAGGATCACACTGTAGGGTCCTTTCCAGCGAGGTTGGAGTGTCTGCTGCTGATGTCTCCGCACGTACACCCAATCGCCTGGTCGATATCGATGGGGGTCGGGGGTGGCCCAGTTTCATAGAGGGCCTTCAGCTTAGGCCATACCTGTTCTTGGGCTGAAATGTGGTCATTGTCTCCTCCTTTTCTGGGGGAAGGCCAGAGTCATGAAAAGACAGAACTTCCCCCAGCTTTTAGAAGCTACTGTCATCGCCCCCTTCCTCCATCTTCAAGGCCAGTTGCATAACACTGGGTGTGGATCACTGCCACCTGTGCCCATGAGCACCCCAGGGCACCCACTCATCCACTGGGTCCGACCACTGCACTGCTCTCCTCATGCCCACGGGCATCGGCCCACGCCCTTCTTGGGTCCTGGCCCCTCTTTCCACCACGCTAGCCTTTCCCAGGCTGCACCAAAGATTCCACCATCGGGGCCAACAGAGTGAGGGAGTCTCGCCCACCCCCATCCAGCCCTCCCCCAGGAGAGGAGGAGGGGGACCCTTTTTCACAGATCACACTCTGCCTGGTGAGTGAGAATGGTCTCAGCTGAGTCCCATTCACATCGAATCTCAAGACACTGCAAGTGCCATTCATCACTGCACCCTGGGCTTCACGAGACCACAAAAGACGAGGGGTTAGTGGGAAAGGAGAATTTGGGGGAAGGGGAGGGGTGTTGAATATTTTGTATAAAAGGCAAAAACAAAACAAAAAAAAGCTTACCAGTTGGGGAGGGGCAATATTTATTTGTTGTAAATAGCAAATGCTAGACTTGAATATTATATTAAAATCCAGTTTCTACTATATAAAAAAAAAAAAATAACCCATATAACCCAGGCATATAACCCAGCCTCAGAGAGTATACTCAGAATCCTAAGAATCAAAATATGCCCTTATAGTGCTTCCGTGGACTGAGATCCAAAGCACTGACTTAGTATTCAGACTCACCAATGGATCCCAAATCAGTCAGAACTGAAGACAAAGGCTTAAATGATGTGCACTTGGAATCCCAGGTATGGAGTCCAGGGGTCTGATGATGAATGGCATCCTGAGTGGCAGCACCAGAACTATTTTTTTTTTATTTTTTTTATTTTTTTATTTTTTATTTTTTTTATTTTTTGTTTTTTTAGCACCAGAACTATTAAAGAAAAAGTTACTCTGACATCTGTTATGGCAGTAAGGAATACTTTATTTGGGACTATTGCAGTAGGTATCAAGACTGTAATAGTCTAGGCTCAGAGCAGAGAGACCAGGCTCTGCTCTGAATACAGCAAGGTAAGTGGAAATTATACCCAAAGAGCAGAGTGAGGCATCTATGGGTGGAAAAAAATTTTTTCTTAAGATTTTTATTTATTTATTCATGAGAAGCAGGCTCCATGCAGGGAGCCTGATGTGGGACTCGATCCCTGGTCTCCAGGATCATGCCCTCGACTGAAGGCAGCGCTAAACTGCTGAGCCACCAGGGCTGCCCTGGGTGGAAAATTATTAAGAGGAGATAGCCACAATAGTATGAATGGACTTAACAGGATTCTTGCTGAAGGCCGGCCATGGTGATCATGGATCAAGGGTGGGAAATTCTCTCTGAACTGCCCTAAGACTCTGGTTACAGTTGGGTTATGTTGCCAGGATGGGGGCCCTGGCTCAGGCCCAGTCAAGAAGAAGGTCAGAGAAGTCTGTCTACTGTCTGACCAAGGAGAGGGTCTTTGTCAATATCTGCAAGGATCGGCACTGGCCAATGAGTATTCTGAGGCTCAAACCAGAGTGACATTAAGTAGCAAATAAAGAATACCATGGGAGATAGAGAAAGAGACAATGGAAGAGGGGTAAAAGCTTTATATTTTAGTTGCCTCAGTGACATTTTTTTCCTGCTTTTCGAACAAAGTGCTCTGCATTTTCATTTTGTACTGGGCGCATGAATTGTGTACCCAGTCCTGCATATAACCCAGGGAGCATGTACACACACTCAACCATTTTCTTGGGATTCTATTTCCTCAGGCATAAACTGGAAAAAAGTTTAGCTTGAAAATCCTCCTTGCCATAATCTTTTTTTTTTTTTTTTTTAAGATTTATTTATTTATCCATGAGAGACACAGGCTGAGAGAGAGAGAGAGAGGCAGAGACATAGGCAGAGGGAGAAGCAGGCTCCTCGCAGGGAGCCTGATACGGGACTCGATCCCGAATCCCGGGATCATGACCTGAGCTGAAGGCCGGTGCCCAACTGCTGAGGCACCCAGGTGTCCCCTCCTTGCCATAATCTGGTTTCCTGATCTTGCAAACAAATGTTTGGATAAGACCAATCAAATATCTTCAGAGAAAAGGTATTTTAAAAATATATATATTTTATTGATTTATTCATGAGAAACATAGAGAGAGGGGCAGAGACACAGGCAGAGGGGGAAGCAGACTCCCCACGGAGGAGCCTGACGCGGGACTCAATCCCAGGACCCCGGGATCACCACCTGAGCCAAAGGCAGATGCTCAACCGCTGAGCCACCCAGGTGCCCCGAGTAAGGGATAATTAGACACGGGGCCGTTGAAATTCGGATTATGGAGGAAATATTGTCTTTATCTGGAGAGGCAAGCTTCCACCAATAATGAACTAATTTAAAGGACTAAGCAAAACATTAATGTTAGTTCTTGCATTTGTGTAACTTGCTGATTCAGTGCCTCCCTAAAGGGAGATGTTATGGTCTGAATGTTTGTGTTCCAGGAGAATTCATATGTTGAAATCCTGGCACCAAAGGTGATGGTTTTAGTAGGTGGGGCCTTTCAGAGTTACTTAAGTCATATGAGAGGAGCCCTCATGAATGGATTGATGCATCATGAAAGAAGCTCTAGGGAGACCCCTGCCCCTTCCACTATATGGGACAGAGTGAGAGGGCACCAGCTGTGAATCAGGAAGAGGGCTCTCATGCTGCTCCCTTGATCTTGGGAGTTTCCAGCCTCCAGAACAGTGAAACAATAAATTTCTGTTGTTTCTAAGCTTCCCAGTCTATGATACTTGGTTATAGCGGCCCAAATGGACTGGTGCAGGTGGGGACTGACTGATCTTACGCGTGTATCACTAAAAGATTTACCAAAACAGCACCTCCTGGACGGAAATGAGGACTTGACCTGAGGGCAGTTCCAGTTCCATGCTCCCACTCAGAATGCAGAAGCAACTCCCCAATTTGCAGACTTCAGCTTTCAACACTTGAAGATCTAGCCTCCACTAGTTCCCTGATAGCAAAAGCTTTTGCTGCTGTCATTATGACACTACAATTCTTTTATTGTATTTTCACCAGGCTTTATAGTGTGCACTTTGTCTTTGGCTCACAATTTTCTGCTTTTCAGACTTGCCCTTCTTGCCTTCCTGCCTTCTTCACTTTCTCCTTTGTAGCACAGGACAAACACACCAGAGGTGAGAATGGGGAATGACTATTGAACATGAAATTATTCCCCAACCTCTCCTTTCTGTCTACATTGTTCATATTTATAAATATATATCATAACCTTTAAGTAAAACAGGATAACAAATGGGTTCAAAGTCTAGTGTTTTCAGGCTAAAAAATTACTGTTTTTCTGAAATGTTCTTCGGCACCAGTGTGCCAAGTGATTATTCATATTGTAGTCTAATCTTCCTGTGTCAGAATATTGTGCAGAGAACTAACTGCTCCTTTGCCCCAAATTCATGCCCTAACATTTCCTTTCTTCTTTATGAAACATTTTCCCATTTTAGCAGGTTTTACACTCTGTTGATATAAACAACCGAGTTTTATTTTTTTTTTTAAGATTTTATTTATTTGAGAACAGAGGAGGGGCAGAGGTAGAGGGAGAAGCAGACTCCCAGTAGGGCGGGGAGCCTGACGCCAAGTTCCATCTCAGGACCCAGGGGTCATGACCTGAGCCCAAGGCAGATAGTTAACTGAGCCACCCAGCCATCCCTAAACATCTGAGATTTAAAGTTTTTATGCCTAAGAATGACATTGTGTCTGACCTTTCATTTTAAAGATGTTAAAGCCATAAACTCAGAATATCAAGTAGTGTTGTTTTAAAGAGTTAATAATGACAGTTGATAGCAGCTCTCTGCAGTGCATTGAGAAGTACTGCAAGGACACATCTGAGTTTAGCATAACAGAAAAATCAAGGTAGATTAGTGCTGTCTACCCTGAGGGTGGGGTAGGATAGCACAGTTGTGAAATGTTTTCTAAACCTCCTTTAGCTCAAAGGGAGGGTAATGTGACATTTTCCGACACCATGGAGGAAACAGCCTATAGTAGGAACCAATTAAGACTTTGAATTGAGTTTAAAAAAAAAAAAAAGACTTTGAATTGAGAAGGCCTTTCTCAGTGCCTTTAAAATCTCACAATAGGGATCCCTGGGTGGCGCAGCGGTTTGGCGCCTGCCTTTGGCCCAGGGCGCGATCCTGGAGACCCGGGATCAAATCCCACGTCGGGCTCCCGGTGCATGGAGCCTGCTTCTCCCTCCGCCTGTGTCTCTGCCTCTCTCTCTCTCTGTGACTATCATAAATAAATAAAAAATTTATAAAAAAAATAAAAAAATAAAATCTCACAATGGCTATCCTTGGCTACTAATTATGTATTTTGCCTCCTTCCCAGTTGGTTACATTTTGACGATTCACCTGATATTTTATATAACCCATGATGGAATGGATGATAGAACATCCTATTAGGGTGTAATACAAATCTGTCAAATGTGACTTTAATTGAGCCAATTTGGGCACCTGGATGGCTCAGTCGGTTAAGTATCTCCCTTCCGCTCAGGTCGTGGTGATCCCTGGGTCCTGAGATCGAGCCATGTCATCGAGCTCCATGCTCAGTGACATGCTCCATGCTCTCAGTGGGGAGCCTTATTCTTCCCCGCCCTCTGTCTCTCCCCCACTCCTGCTCATGCCCTCAGTCTCTCAAATAAATGAATAAAATCCTAAAAAAATAATAATAATAATTGAGCCAATTTGATTCATCTAATATGCCCAAATACCTGATCAGGGCCACATATTTATCTAAAATTTTGTAAGGGAAGAAAAAGAGTAAACAGATCAAGACCAGAGGGTAGACTTAACACATGTATTTGTACATTCTAGATTACTGAACTTGTTTAAGTTGGTGGTTGTGATACGATTCAAGTGGAAGGGAGAAGGGCCATGATAACAACTTTGATGAAAAACCGGATAGAGGATGATCTAAAAGTTCAGGCAAAATGAAGCTTGTACTTTTTTGCTGCATCTATCTCTGATTACTGATAATGAGCTTCAGGATATTTAAATTGAAGTTGCATATAAATCTTCTCAAAGGCCTTGGTTTGTCATTTAGTTGTTACTTTAACCAGTCATGATAGAGATGTTTATTTGACATGGGTTTTCCTAAAGTGTGGCATGAATCCTTTTGGAGACAACGTGGGTACTCACAGCCTTTAGCTAACACAGCTGCAGTATCTCTGCTGATTTCAAAGATTTAAGAAAGATAGAGGAAGGAGAGGTCTAGGTTTACTTAAAAAAGACCCCAGGAATGAAAACCTAGGTCAGGTTCTCTGTAAACTGCTTTTAAATTAACTTCAGTTCCAAGAGCTGAATTGGTCAGATTAACCTCCAGGTTGCTGGGATTCCTAAAGATGACTCACTTTCAGAAGACTCAAATCAGGATAATCCTGGAAGTTGACTAAGGAGAATCCCGCCTATTGAAGTTGACCCTAAAATAGCTCTTCCCTCTCACTGGCAACCTCAGTTTCCTCCAAGACTAACACAGGAGCAAGCCAAGGAGTTACTAGATACCTAAATCAGTGTTTTGAGCAATCCTTTCAGTGACATTGTGATGACTCTTTATCTTGTGCTCTTTGAGTAGGAAAGTGTCCGAAAGGGAACTCCTCCAAACAAACCATAATGGCTTCTGTGATGGGCAATGATGTTTTTTCTGAAATATCATGTTGCTTGACACTCAAGCTTTTTAAACTATGTGTTCAAGGTATAAAATACTGCTGTGAGGGACCCTCATGTAAGGATGTCTATAAACATTTTCTTTCTCTTATAAGTAATTACTATAGGAAGAAAAGACCAAACAGTAGGAAGGAGTTCAGTATCCTAAGTTGATCTATCCCACCCAAATCTGCTCTGAAGTCTCATAGCGGGTGACTCGGTGGTGGCTCTGTAGGCTGAGTGCTAGAGTCTTGGTTTCAGCTAAGGTCATGATCTTAGAGTCCTAGGATAGAGCCCCACATCAGGCTCTGTGCTCAGTGCAGAGTCTACTTGTCCCTCTCCCTCCCCCTCTGTTCCTGCCTTCATTCGCATGCAGTCTCTCTCTCTCTAATAAATAAATAAATAAAAACTTAAAAAAAAAGTCTCTGGAAAAACCAGGAATATGACTTTAATGACTTGGATGGGTTCTTGCATTATAAGTATACAAAACACGATGTTGAGAAAGCTTAGTGCTTTGAATCACCCAATGTACTTTATACACTTATTTAGAGAAGAATAGTTTAGTTTTAATTATTTATGATAATTGCTCTCAGTGCACTAGTAAATGTCCTTGGGTACATATTTTGTAAAAGTAATGAAGTCTTTGTAATGTGAGCTTTCTCTTTTGCTATAAGCTGCCCTCTCTTTGCTAAAGAACAAGGGCAGAATAGTGTGTCTGTGTTTGTATATGAGTGTATATAAATTACCCGGCTTGAGATTTAGCAAGATGTTACCGAGCTTCATCAAGAATTTCTAAGACTTATTCCTGAATATACTTGTTACCACCATCCTCCAATCATTCTCCTTCTCAACCATAACATTAGCAACCTGACCAGAGAAAATACCACCGTGTGGGAGATGAGCAGCCTGTCGGACTATTTTTGTTGTTGTTGTTGTTTCTCAGTGTTTTTCATGTTGTTCTTCCTCTGTTGCTACAGTCTGCTGGTATTGTGATAAAACACACAGCAAGAAAGAATGTAAATCTCTATTTTCCTCTGACTTAAGTTATAAATACGGTAGCTTATGAGTAAGTCTTATGATGTCAAAGAAACTTCTATCTTTTCTATTAGTTCTTTCTTCTACTCTTCTCCCTGTCTCTTCTGGGTGGGATTAGCTTCCCCCTCCCCCCCACTTCTAGAAAACTTCCACATACCAAAAGCAGAGTGTCCAGAGGGTAACCAACATGCGCACATCATCCATTTAGCTCACAACTTGAAGGGCTAAAACCACCAAAATTATAGATTCTGTTTTACACATTTTATTCTTTTTAAAAAAGATTTTATTCATTTATTCATGAGAGACACACACACACACACAGGCAGAAACACAGGCAGAGGGAGAAGCAGGCTCCATGCAGGGAGCCTGATGCAGGACTCGGTCCCAGGACCTGGGATCATGACCTGAGCCAAAGGCAGATGCTCAATCACTGGGCCACCCAGGCGTCCCTGTTTTACACTTTTTAAAGGAGCCCTTCATAAGTGTCTAGTTAGAAGTCTAGCAAATCTTTATCATGGTAATGATCAATATTCACATTACAGTGGAAAGAGCAAAAACCCTGGCACAGTTTGATTCAATGTCTGTAGCATTTGCTCTTTGCAGGTGACCCAAAAGGTGCTGATAGGTTGTGGTTTGCAGGAGGAATTCCTATTTCATGGGGTTTTGGTGAGAATTACAGGAGATGATGCCTTTATTTAAAAATGTTTTTTAAAGATTTTATTTATTTTATTCATGAGAGACACAGAGAGAAAGGCAGAGACAAAGGCAGAGAGAGAAGCAGGCTCCTTGGGGGAAGCCCAATGTGGGACTTGATCCCAGAATCCCAGGATAACACCCTGAGCCAAAGGCAGACGCTCAACTGCTGAGCCACCCAGGTGTCCAGAGATGATGCCTCTACAGTATTCTGCAGGACAGAATCAGCCAGCCTAAAGAGCTGGTGGGTGAGAGTCACTTGGCTAGTGAACATACCTAGCCATATCTGAATTACTGATGTTAGAGATATAGAGACTCAAGAACTCTCTTGATATTGCTCTTAAAACTTTACTATAAAATGTTACAGCATTTAGGTTCCCATTACTCCATAGGCTCCAACACAGAAACCAAATATTAAGAAAGTTATATTTAAGTGCCTCATTCTCAATGAGATCCTAAGTGAATTACAGTCATTCGGACAGAAGAAACAGTGCTAGTAATATCTGAATTAGCCACCTACAAATTAGACATGGCTTCTGTGTAAGTAAAGGAGACTGACCAATTTTGCTTAAAATCTTTCTTTTTTTTTTTTTTTTTTTTTAAAGATTTTATTTATTTACTCATGAGAGGCACAGAGAGAGAGACAGAGACACAGACAGAGGGAGAAACAGGCTCCATGCAGGGAGCCTAATCTGGGACTTGATTCCGAGATCTCAGGATCACACGATCACACCCTGAAGCGAAGGCAGACGCTCAACCACTGATCCACCCAGGTGTCCCTCAAATTTTTCTGTATCCAGAAAAAGAGGCTCCCAGACACTGCATTTGAAGAAAATGGGTCACCAGTGAATTAGAAGTCATAGTAGAAATCAGAAAACGTGATCATGGGCGGGGAACTCTTGAGGGGCAAATGCAGTGTGTGATCCATGAGGCAACAATGCCAGAAAGGACTGTGGGGAACACAATGGACTGATCAGACCCTCTGCTACTCATGCATGGTCACAGACTGGGGAGCAGTTTCTAAAACAAATGGCAATGCCACCTGCCCATCAAGATTGGAATGCCAGATTATGGATGCAACAGAATGGACAATGAAAAATATTTTAACTAACCCTTCTAGTCCAAAAAAAAAAAAAAATTAACCCTTCTATTCATAAAGTTTTCTCTTTAAATGAAGGGGACTGTTGCAGTTAACTATTGCCATGTGACAAACTACTCCAAGATTTAGTGGCTTAAACCACACAATTTTATTTATTTGTTCACAATTCATATTCAAATCCATTAGTTCATCATGATTAGTTCATAATACCTTGAATCCCGGACACCTGGGTGGCTCAGCAGTTGAGCATCTGCCCTGGGCTCAGGGAGTGATCCTGAGGTCCCGGTATCGAGTCCCACATCAGGCTCCCTGCATGGAGCCTGCTTCTCCTTCTGCCTGTGTCTCTGCCTCTCTCTCTCTCTCTCTCTCTGTCTCTCATGAATAAATAAAATCTTAAAAAAAAATAATACCTTGAATCCAATTAAGCCTTTAGACCTATGATTTCACAAGAAGTATAAGAGACAAGGGAATATGGTGTTTGTTTTGTGTTGTTTTTTTTTAAACAACACAAAACAAAAAAACACTAAGGATGGAATCACCAGAATCTAGACTGTGGAAAACTTAGTAGATCAAAAACCAAGTTTCTTTAATTAAAAATAAAATTACAAGATAAGACAGGTAGAGACAGGAGGGAAAACAAGAAAGAGGAGAGACTTCAAATACTTAGCCAACATTTTCAGTGTGTGTGGATCTTATTTGGATGCTTATCCAAACAAACTGTAAAAAAACTAAGGAAAATGTAAGAAAAGTGTAGACAATTGGGGAAGTATGAACACTGACTAGGTATTTGATAATACTAGGGAATTACAGTTAATTTTCTTTAGATGTGATGATAGTATTTTAACTGTGTGTGTTTTTTTTTTAAAGAGTCCTTATGTTGTAAAGATACATAGTAAAATATGCATAGGTAAAATGATATGCTGTCTAGAATTCCTTCAAAATAATCAAAAGTGTGGGGTGCCTGGCTGGCTCAGTTAGAAAAGCATTTGACTCTTGGTGTTGGGGTGGTGTTTGAGCCCCATGTTGGGGTAGAGATTACTTCAGTAAATAAATACGCTTAAAATAATCAGAGATGTAACAAAATTGGCTATTTATATCTGATGAAGCTAGACAGTGAATGCAGGGGGAAGTTTATATTATTATCTCTATTTGTATGTGTTTGAGAAATGTCATCATATATTTTTTTTAATTAGTGGAAACTACGAAAAGAAATGAAACATCATAGCTTCCAGTATAGCAGGAGGGGAGGATGGAGAGGGCTGGTGGGGGGTGGGGGAGCAGAGACCAGATAACATTGTTAATCTAATAGAAAGTGGGAAAGAAGGAAGAAAAAAAAGTTACCCACATACTAGAGTCTCCTAGTAAATGACAGCCCTTCACTAAGCCTTGCATAGCCGTCTTTAGAGTCTGTAAATCTAGCCTCTGTAGGGAAAGTGAAGAGCTAGGACACTGGGTTCTATTCCTGGCCCTCCTTGAGGCAAGTCATGGAGCTTCTCTGGCCAAAGGTGTGCGTGGATTCTCAGGCTATATTAAGAGCCTGGACATCCTTTGACCATTGGCAGCTTTGTGACAGCTGGCTGGAGCTGGAGATTCAGTTTGCTGCCACAGAAGAAAGCCAAGCCAACTGGGTCACATGAGGAAGTAACCTGAGCCCTTTGCTCCAACCTGGTGAGCTAAGTTTCATTTTGCCTGCTGCTGTTGTGGCTATTCAGAGGTAGCCAAATGTTTGTGACCAAATGAAACAGCCAACCCCAAGACACTATTCAGTGAGCGCCAAGTCTTCCACAAACTTTTGAAATATGATTTGGCAAGTTTCTAGTAAAAGTGATTTGCAGCCTATTTGAGTGAAAATAAATGTCAAAAAGGAAGGAAATGGGATGAATACCACAAAGATGGCTGCATCTTAGTGACCATATTTTCAGAGGACATGGGAATCCGGAAGAGGAAGAAAACCTTTCTTCACTTTCTCAAACATTGTTGTGAACTTAAGCTCTTTTCTTCTTTTCAGGTCCATTCTTTCAACAGCTTTCTAGTTATTTTCCCATATGTTCTGATTTTTTTCCCCATTGGATTTTTTTTTTTTCAAAATAGAACTGTACTTATTGCCATCTACTCAGCCCTGCATTTATTCCCGTATTTCTCACTGCACCTTTCCTATTGCATTTCCCATTTCCATTCCTGCTCCCATTACCTCCTTGTCAAAAGTTGATCTTTAAAAAATATCTCCTCCTCTTTTGCCTCTGAATTCCTATATCTTATTCTCTCTGAAATTCTATGTGTGGCTTATTCTGTTCTTGCTCTTGTCCTCTGTAGTACATATAATGTCCATGAAAGGATTAAGTAGCAAAAAACTCTCAGAGTAAGGTCTGAGTGCAGTGTGATGTGGAAAAACCTCTGTAGTCACTGCTTTATTGGTTGAGGTTGTTGTCCCTTTTTATCCTCCTGGAGCATTTACTAAGATAGGATGTCTGGATTTTTCTTTGTTTTGTTCATAAAATGTCTTAGGACTCTAAAAGGCGGGTTGTCTTTTTCTTTCTAAGTTGCTTCTCAATTGGATTATCACCTTAAGTGGCATCTGGCTGAAGATGAGAAGAAAGAATTCAGAGAAAGACTAGATCAAGGAAAAAGTGATCTGTGTTATCTACTTAACTCCAACCTGGGCTTGGATGAAGTCATAGCTAACTTTTCCTGTGGGAAATTGAGGTACATCAGCACAGCTACTGAATAGTACATTGTATTAATAATGGAGATCTAGAACTATTCTGAAAAGGGAAAACTATGTGAAACAAAGGGGGAAAAAGAAATTATTTTTTTTTCAAAAGGGAAAGTAATAAAGGTCTCAGATAACAGACCCAGAGATGATTTGGGTAGAAGTAAGTAAACTTACTACATCAACATTACTTCATATATATTCACTGTTAAGAGTGTTTTTTTTTTTTTAAGATTTTATTTATTTATTTATTTATTTATTTATTCATTCATTCATTCATTCATGAGAAACACACAGAGAGAGAGAGAGAAAGCAGAGACACAGGCAGAGGGAGGGAGAAGCAGGCTCCATGCAGGGAACCCAATGTGGGACTCGATCCTGGGACTCCAGGATCATATCCTGGGACTCCAGGATCATACCCTGGGCAGAAGGCAGATGCTCAATCGCTGAGCCACCCACGTATCCCCACTGTTAACCTTCTTAACAAAATTACAGGGTAGGTATCATTATTAGCCCAACTGTGCAGGTGAGAAAATTCAGTCATAAAGAGGTTACACAATTAGTAAGTGATAGCCCTGGGATTTGACCCCAAATACCCTGGTTACATCGTTCATTTACAGAAGCGTTTTGGTGGTTTGTTTGTTTTTTTTATAACAATTAGTACTTGCTTTGCATTTAATAAATCTTTAAATGAAGTTTAGTTCACCAATATTTCAGTAGAAAGATGAGTTTCAAGATATGGGCAACCTAAAAATTTTGTGTGAACTTGATCACATTCCAAATCATTGTTCATATCCATGAATTCCATGAAATTGTAATAAAGAATGCTTGGAGCACCTGGGTGGTATAGTTGGTTAAATGTCTGACTCTTGGTCTCAGCTCAGATCATGATCTCAGGGTGGTGAGATCAAGCCTGGAGTCACGCTCTATGCTCAGCATGGAGTCCGCTTAAGACTCTTCCTCTGACTCCCTCATCCCATGCCAGTGCTCACGAGCTCTCTCTCTCAAATAAATAAATAAATCTTTTTTTTTTTTTAAAGAATGCTTAAAAATAAGTCACACAATTTTCACTGATAGCTAAAGGAACATAAGACAATTACTAAATGATAGTTTTCAGAGAAAAGCACTTTAAATTCTAAGTAAAACCATAACATAGAACATAATTCAGGGCAGGCCTGGTGGCTCAGTGGTTTAGCACTGCCTTCAGCCCAGGGCGTGATCCTGGAGTCCCAGGATCAAGTCCCACATCAACCTCCCTGCATGGAGTCTGCTTCTCCCTCTCCCTCTGCCTGTGTCTCTGCCTCTCTCTCTATGTCTCTCATGAATAAATAAAATCTTAAAAAAAAGTAATTCAGAATTTTAAAAAGCTAGAAAAGAAGGGCACCTGGGTAGCTCAGTAGGTTAAGAACCCAACAGACTCTTATCTCAACTTAGGTCTTGATCTCAAGGTTGTGAATTTAAGCCCCGGGATGGGCTCCATTCTGAGTGCGTGGACTACTTTTTTTTTTTTTTTTTTTAAGATTTTATTTATTTATTCATGAGAGAGAGAGAGAGAGGCAGAGACACAGGTAGAGGGAGAAGCAGGCTCCATGCAGGGAGCTCAATGTGGGACTCAATCCTGGAACCCCAGGATCATGACCTGAGCCAAAGGCAGATGCTCAACCATTGATCCACCAAGATGTACCTGTAGACTACTTAAAAAAAAAAAAAAAGTGGAGACACCTGGGTGGCTCAGTAGTTGAGTGCCTGCCTTAGGCTCAGGCATGATCTCGAATTCCCAGGTTCAAGTCCTGCAGCAGGCTCCCTGCATGGAGCTTGCTTCTCCCTCAGCCTGTGTCTCTGCCTCTCTCTGTGTGTCTCTCATGAATAAATAAATAAAATCTTTAAAAAATAAATAAATAAAACAAAATCTTAAAAAAAAAAGCAAGAAATAAATATGTTAAGGTTAAATTCTAAGAAATCAAAATGTATATGCTAGAAGAAAATATGTGATTTTAAAAATCAATATGCAAGTTTTAATTTAGAAGAATGTAATTACTTTTTGTTTTAAAATTCTTAATTTATTTTTTAAACTAATCTCTACATCCAGTATAGAGCTTGAACTCACAAAGGTGAGTTCAAGGGTTACATGCTCTTCCAACTGAGCCAGCCACCCCGAGAGGAATTTTAATGTAGAAATATATAGCTGTGGGGATCCCTGGGTGGCTCAGCGGTTTAGCGCCTGCCTTTGGCCCAGGAGGTGATCTTGGAGTCCCGGGATCGAGTCCCACATCCGGCTCCTGGCATGGAGCCTGCTTCTCTCTCTGCCTGTGTCTCTGCCTCTCTCTCTCTCTCTTTCTCTCTATGTCTATCATGAATAAATAAATAAAATCTTTTTTAAAAAAAGAAATATATAGCTGAGACATGGATGTGCTATTGATGAGGGTATTTCAAGTAATTGTTATATGATATAAATTTACTAATGCTGATAGTAGTGAGGATAAAACTCAGATATATGAAACAAGGTAGGAATTATTACTCAGAGAAGGAATTATCTAAGAAATACAGGATTTTTATTATGAACCAGAGAAAAAGCCTTACTGTTAGCTCTTGTTATCTTTTTTTTTTTTTTAAGGTTTTATTTATTTACTCATGAAAGGCACAGGGAGAGAGGCAGAGGGAAAGCAGGCTCCCTGCGGGGACCCTGATGTGAGACTCCATCCCTGAACTCCAAGATCATGCCCGGAGTCAAAAGCAGAGCTTAACTGCTGAGCCATCCAGGTGTCCCTAGCTTTCGCTATCTTGTGTTGTTTAAAGTGAATCCCCTGTAATAATTTAATAGTTGGCAATGAATTTGCTGGGATAGCTGAGTGATTACCAATTCTTATACTATGTAGGCCAATACTCTATCTTTTTTTAAAAAGATTTATTTATTTTATTTATTTATGATAGACACACACAGAGAGAGAGAGAGAGAGAGGCAGAGACACAGGCAGAGGGAGAAGCAGGCTCCATGCCAGGAGCCCGACGTGGGACTCGATCCCGGGACTCCAGGATCGCTCCCTGGGCCAAAGGCAGGCACTAAACCGCTGAGCCACCCAGGGATCCCCCCACCCCAATACTCTATCATTAAACTCTGGACATAGATTTCAGTTGGCTGGGATGAGCTAGAAGGAGCTGACCAAGTTGCTTTCCTAACATTCTCATGGCAGATGCAATGGAAGAGTAAACTGATACTGTATCTCATGGTTAAATATATTTTATTATCTTTTAAAAGATGTATTCATGTAGGGGTCCCCGGGTGACTCAGTCAGTTAAATGCCGGGCTCTTGGTTTTAGCTCAGGTTATGATCTCAGGGATCGTAGAATTGAGCCCCATATCTGGCTCTGCATTCAGTGGGGAATCTCCTTGAAGAAGATTCTCTCCCTCTGCCTCTACCCCCACTTGCATGTGTGCTCTCTGTTTCTCTCAAATACATAAATAAAATCTTCAGAGTATTGATTATTCCAAGAGGGAATACATGTCAAGGCTGACTTAGACTCACTTGTTCAATAATTCATTCCTAGTCTGTTCTATACATATTGTTGGGTGTTTTATGTGGCTTGTAGGCCTTGCTAACAAAGTTGGAACTTCTACCATGGTCTCATTTCTCAACAGCATAAGGTTGAGTTATTGGCATTGTGATGCAAAAAAAAATTTTTTTAAGTTTTTTATTTAATCTCCCAGTGCTCATCACAAGTGCACTCCTTAATCCCCATCACCTATTTAACCCATCTCCTGACCCACCTCCCCTCTAGTAATCATCAGTTTGTGCTCTATAGTTAAGAGTCTGTTTCTTGGTTTGTCTCTCTCTCTCTTTTCCCCCTTTGCTTATTTGTTTTGTTTCTTAAATTCCACATATGAATGAAATCGTATGGTATTTGTCTTTCTCTGACTTATTTTGCTTAACATGATACTCTCTAGCTCCATCCATGTTGTTGCAAATGACAAGATTTCATTCTTTTTTATGGCTGAATAATATTCCTTTGTGTCTGTATACCACATCTTTATCCATTCATCAATCAATGAACACTTGGGCTGCTTCCATAGTTTGGCTATTGCAAATAATGCTGCTATAAACATTGGGGTACATGGATCCCTCTGAATTAGTGTTTTTGTATTCTTCGGGGAAAACCCAGTAGTGCAATTGCTGGATCATAGCATAGTTCTATTTTCAACTTTTTGAGGAAACTTCATACTGTTTTTCACAGTGGCTGTAGCAGTTTTCCCACTAACAGTGCATGAGTGTTCCTTTTTCTCCACATCCTCAATCAACACCTGTTATTTTCTGTGTTGCTGATTTTAGCCATTCTGACAGATGTGAGGTGATATCTCATTGTAGTTTTGATTTGCGTTTCCCTGATAATAAGTAATGATGAGCATCTTTGAATATGTCAGTTGACCATCTGGATGTCTTCTGATCATTTTTAAATTGAATTGTTTTTTGGGTGTTGAGTTTTTAAGTTCTTTATATATTTTGGATACTAATGCTTTATTGGATATATCATTTGCAAATATCTTCTTTCATTCTATAGGTTGCCTTTTAGTTTTGTTGATTGTTTCCTTCTTTGTGCAGAGCTTTTTTTTAATATATATATATATATATATATATACATATATATATATATATATTGAAGTTCAATTTGCCAACATAGAGTATAACACCCAGTGCTCATCCCACCAAGTGTGCTCTTCAGTACCCATTCCCCAGTCACCCCATTCCCCCACCCACCACCCCTCCCAGAAGCTTTTTATTTTGAGGAAGTCCCAAAAATTTATTTTTGCTTTTGTTTCAGCTGCCTCAGGGGACCTATCTAGAAAAAAGTTGCTTCTGCTGATTCAGAGAAATTACATCCTGTATTCTCTTCTAGTATTTTTATGGTTTCAGGTCTCACATTTAGCTCTTTAATCCATTTTGAATTTATTTTTGTGTATGGTATAAGAAAATGGTCTAGTTTCATTCTTTTGCATGTTGCTCTTCAGTTTCCGCAACATAATTTTTTGGAGACTATCTTGTTTCTATTGGATATTTTTTCCTGCTTCATCAAAGAGTAATTGACCATATAATTGTGTGTTCATTTCTGGATTTTCTATATTGTTCCATTGATCTATACATCTATTTTTGTGCCAAATACTATATTGTTTTGATCACTATAGTTTTGTAACATAACTTGAAGTCTAGAACTGTGATGCCTCTCCAGCTTTGTTTTTCTTTTTCAAGACTGTTTTGACTTTAGGATCTTTTGTGGTTCCATATAAATTTTAGGATTGTTAGTTCTAGCTCTGTGAAAAATGTCATTGGTATTTTGATAGGGATTGCGTTAAATGTACAGATTACTTTGGTAGTATAGACATTTTTACAGTATATATTCTTTTATTTTAGAGAGAGAGAGTGCAGGGGTAAGGACAGAGGGGAGGGAGAAGGAGACAATCTCCACACTGAGTGTGGAGCTCAATGCAGGGCTCAATCTCACAACCCTGAGATCATGACCTGAGTGAAACCAAGAGTTGGACATTTAACTGTGCCACCCAGGCACCCCAACATTATTTGTTCTTCCAGTACATGATCATGGAATGTCTTTCCATTTCTTTGTGTCATCTTTAATTTCCTTCATCAGTGTTTTACAGTTTTCAGAGTATAGGTCTTTCACCTCTTTCCTTAGGTTTATTCCTAGGTATCTTATTATTTTTGTGCAATTGTAAATGGGATTATTTTCTTAAATTTATCTTTCTGCTGTTTCATTATTAGTGTATAGAAATGTGACACATTTCTGTACATCAGTTTTGTATTCTGTGACTTTACTGAATTTGTTTTTCAGTTCTAGTAGTTTTTTGGTAGAATCTTTTGCGGTTTCTATATAGTGTCATGTTATCTGCAAATAGTGAGTTTCACTTCTTCCTTGCTGATTTGAATGCTTTTATTTCTTTTTGTTATCTTACTGCTGTGGCTAGCTCTTCTGGGACTATGTTGAATAAAAGTAGTGGGAGTGGACATCCTTCTCATGTTCTTGACCTTAAGTGAAAGGCTCTCAGTTTCTCCCCATTGAGGATGATATTAGCTGTGGTTTTTTTGTATATGGCTTTTATTGTGCTGAGGTATGTTCCCTCTAAACATACTCTGTTTAGGGTTTTTATCATGATTGGATGTTGTACTTTGTCAAGTGCATTTTTTGCATCTATTGAAAAGATCATATGTTTCTTATCCTTTCCCTTATTGATCTGATGTATCACACTGATTCATTATCGAATATTGAACCATGCTTGCAACCCAGGAATAATTCCTACTTGATCATGGTGAATGATTTTTTCAGTGTCTTGTTGAATTTGGTTTGCTAGTATTTGTTGAGTATTTTTGCATATATGTTAATCAGAGACATTGGCCTGTAGTTCTCTTTTTCAGTGGAGTCTTTATCTGGTTTTGGTATCAGGGTAATGCTAGCCTTATAGAAAGAATTTGGAAGTTTTCCTTCCTCTTCTATTTTTTGGAATAGTTTGAGAAGAATAGGCATCTTCTTTAAATGTTTGGTAGAATTTGTCTGTGAAGCCATCTGGTCCTGGACTTTTGTTTATTGGGAGTTTTTTTAAATTATTGATTCAATTTCTTTGCTGATAAGCAGTCTGTTCAAATTTTATATTTCTTTCTGTTTCAGTTTTGGTAGGATGTATGTTTCTAGGAATTTATCCATTTCTTCTGTTGTCCAATTTGTTGGTATATAGTTTTTCATAATATTCTCTTATATTTGTTTGTATTTCTCTGATGTTTATTGTTATTTTTCCTCTCTCATTTGTGATTTTGTTTACTTGAATCCTTTCTCTGTCTCTTTTTTTCTTGATAAATATGGCTAGAGATTTATCAATTTTATTGATTTTTTTTCAAAGAACCAGCTCCTGGTTTCATTGATCTACTCTGTTGGGTTTTTTTAGTTTCTATATAATTTATTTCTGCGCTATCTTTATTATTTCTTTCCTTCTGTTGGCTTTGGGTTTTGCTTGCTGTTCTTTTCTTAGCTCCTTTAGGTGAAGATAGGTTGTTTATTTGAGATTTATATTTCTTCTTGAAGTAGGCCTGTAGGCCTAACTTCCCTCTTAGAACTGCATTTGCTGGATCCCAAAGGTTTTGAACTATTGTGTTTTCATTTTCATTTCTTTCTGTGTAATTTTTTATTTCTACTTTTTTTGAAAAAAGATTTTATTTATTTACTTGACAGGGAGAGAGAAAGTAGCAGGGGGAATTGGAGAGGGAGAAGCAGGTTCTCCACTGAGCAGGAAGCCAAATGCCAGGTTCCATCCCAGGACTCTGGGATCATGACCCAAGCCAAAGGCAGATGTTTAGCCTACTGAGGCACCCAGGTGCCCCTACTTTATTTTTTTTAAGGGAGTTTATTTATTTATTTGAGAGAGAGAAAGAGATAGTGAGAAAGAGCAGAACCAGGGAGGGGAGGGAAAAGCGAACTCCCCCTTGAGCAGGGAGCCCAACTTGGGGCTCAGTCCTAGGACTTTGGGATCATGACCTAAGCTGAAGACAGATGCTTAACTGACTGAACCACCCAGGTGCCCTTTATTTCTATTTTATTTCCTGGTTAACCCATTCATTGTTTAGTAGCATGTTATTTAACCCTCATGTGTTTGTGGTCTTTCCAGATTTTGTTCTTGTTGCCTTCTAATTTCACAGCATTGTAGTCAGAAAAGATCTATGGTATGATTTTTAATCATTTTTCATTTGTTGAGGCTTGTTTTGTAGCCTAATATGTAATCTATTCTGAATAATGTTCCAAGCTCACTTGAAAAGAATGTGTATTCTGATGGACTGTTCTGAATAAATCTGTTAAATCCATCTGGTCCAGTGTGTCATTCAAAGCCATTGTTTCCTTGTTGATTTTCTGTTTAGATTATCTGTCCATTGATGAAAGTGAGGTGTTAAAGTCCCTCACTATTATTGCATTATTATCAATTAGTTCCTTTGTTATTAACTGTTTTATGCGTTTGGGTGCTGCCATGTTGGGTACATAAATATTTACAATTGTTATAGCTTCTTGTTGGATTGTCCCCTTTATTTTTGTATAGTGTCCTTCTTTGTCTGTTGTTACACTCTTTGCTTTAAAGTCTATTTTGTCTGATATTGCTACCCTGGCTTTCTTTTGATCTCCATTTGCAAGATAAATGTTTCTCCATCCCCTCACTTTCAGTCTGCAGGTGTGTTAAGGTCTCAAAGGAGTCTCTTGTAGGCAGCATACAGATAGGTCCTGTTTTTTTTATCCATTCTGTCACCTTATGCCTTTTGATTGGAATGTGTAGTCCATTTACATTCAAAGCAATTACTGGTAGATATGTATTTATTGCCATTTTAATGCTTGTTTTGTGGTTGTTTCTGAAGATTTTCTGATTAAATTTATTGTTTTTCTCTCATGGTTTTCCAGTTGTTTTTTTTTAAAGACACTTTTTAAAAAAAGATTTTGTTTATTCATGAGAGACACAGAGACAGAGGCAGAGACATAGGCAGAGGGAGAAGCAGGCTCCCTACAGGGACCCTGATGTGGGACTCGATCCCAGGACCCCAGGATCATGCCCTTAGCTGAAGGCAGACACTCAACTATTGAGCCACACAGGCATCCCAGTTTTCCAGGTTTTTTTAGTGACACAATTGTATTTCTTTTTCTTTCTTCTCTGTAAATTCATTAGTGGTGTTTTATTGGTCATTACTGTTAAGTGTGTATATGACATTGCATTTAGCAGCCTATATTAAGTTAAAGGTTGTTTAAGTTTGAACCTATTCTTTACTTCTCTCCTCCCCATCCTTTGGCACAAGGTGTCATATTTTACATCTTTTTTTTTAATAAATTTATTTTTTATTGGTGTTCAATTTGTTATTTTACATCTTTTTGTTTTCTTAGTTGCTTGACTGATTTTTTTATAGAAATATTCATTTTACTGCTTTTGTGTTTCCTACCTTCACATTGTTGTTTTTGGCCTCTCTTTTCCACTCAGAGTCCTCTTTAATATTTCTTGCAAAAAAAAAAAATATATATATATATATATATATTTCTTGCAGAACTGGTTAGTGGTCATGAACTCCTTTAGTTTTTGTTTGTCTGGGAAACTCTTTATCTGTCCTTCTATTCTCAATGATAGCCTTGCTATATAGAGTATTTTTGGCTGCATGTTTTTCCCATTTAGCACTTTGGATATATCATGCCACTCTTTTTTGGCATGGAAAGTTTCTGCTGAAAAATCTGCTGGTACTTTATAGGCTTTCCTTTGTATGTAATTGTCTGGTTTTGTCTTGATGCTTTTAATATTTTTTCTTTATCATTTTATTTTGCTGTTTTAATTAAAATATGTCTTGGTGGGCAGCCCAGGTGGCTCAGTGGTTTAGTGCCTGCCTTCAGCACAGGACATGATCTTGGAGACCTGGGATCGAGTCCCACGTCAGGCTTCCTGCATGGAGCCTGTTTCTCCCTCTGCCTGTGTCTCTGCCTCTCTCTCTCTCTCTCTGTCTCTCATGAATAAATAAATAAAATCTTTAAAAAAATATATGTCTTGCTGCGGATCTGCTTTTGTTAATTTTGTTGGAGGTTCTCTGGGCCTTCTGAATCTGGATATCTGTTTCCTTTCTTGGATTAGGGAAGTTTTCAAGTATTATTTCTTTAAATAAATTATCTGCCCCTATTCTTTCTTCTTCTAGGACTCCTATTGTACGAAAGTTATTTTTTTTATTTTTTTATTTTTTAAAGATTTTTTATCTTATTTATTCATAGAGACACAGAAAGAGAGGCAGAGACAGGCAGAGGGAGAAGCAGGCTCCATGCAGGGAGCCTGACGTGGGACTCAATCCCAGGTCTCCAGGATCACGCCCCGGGCTGCAGGCTGCACTAAACCGCTGCTTCACCGGGGCTGCCCTGTACGAAAGTTATTATATTTGATGGAGTCACTCAATTCCCTAAGTCTATTATCATTTTACCTAATCTTTTTCTCTCTCTTTTTTTTTTTTTTTTTGGCAACTTGATTACTTTCCATTACTCTGTCTTCTGTCATTAATTCTTTCCCCCCTTCTTCCAACCTACTGCTCATCCCATCAAGTGTGTTTGTCACTTTGTTTATTGAAACCTTTATCTCTGTTATTCCTTATCTCTGTGTTAATGTTCTCACTGATATCCTCCATTCCTTTCTCAAGTCCAGTGAGTATCCTTATGATCATTCTTTAAATTCTCCATCAGACATGTTATTTACATCTATTTTGCTTAGATCTCTGACTGTGGCCTTGTCCTGTTCTTTCATCTGGGACAAATTCCTCTATCTTCTCATTTTGTCTAAATCTCTGTGCCACTTCTCTTCAGTTTAGTGCCCCCTGTTCCCCAGTGCCTGGCACTTCCTGCAGATTCTCCAATTTGTGCTCCATGTGCTTTTCTGTTGTGTCTTGTTTGCTTTATCTTTCAGAATAGTCATCTGCAGAAGCTGTCTTTGCCTGTTGTGGGCAGTATTTGATCCATGGCCTGAATATAGCACAGTGTTGGTAGGGGTTTGGGCTGGTTTTCTGGGAGTGGGGACCCCACTATACTGGGACTGAGGCAAATATGACTGGAAAGGGCAGTTCCACTGGGGTGTGGAAGTGAGTCTTGGTGTAAGCAAATTAGGTAACAAGTGTGGGTGTTGTGCTAGTTCCCACAGGTGACCCACCAGTTCTTTTGTTTCTGGAGGGGTTTCTCCATGAATGCTGCCTCTTTAGGACATACTTTGAGATGAACAACTAATCTCCCCCTGGTGTGCCCCAGGCACTTTTCAGATCTCTGTTTACTCACTATAAGTCTACAGGCTGTTTTTTCAAATAGCCTCCTCTTTTTCAAAAGAAGCCCCAATGTCCTCTGGGCTCTCCCAGAGCCAAGCACAGTGACCTTTAAAACTCTAGGCTTTAAACCTCATTGCAAGAAGTCACATAATTCAGGCCCTTTTGCTTTCTAAGCTAACCGCTATGGGGGATTTGTTTTCACTGTACATTCCCCTATGTGACAGTCTGTCTCTCAACCTTCTCTGACTGTGGCACAACCTTCTCTGACAATGGGCACAATCCGTTTCTCTCCCAAGCCCCATCTCCACACTTACTTCCTTTGATGTGGCTTCTATTCTACTTTTAGTTGTGGAGTTTGTTTTGCCAGTCTTCAGATTGATTTCTGGGGTATTTAGGATGATATGATAGTTATTGTTGTATTCGTGGAACTAGACAAAACTAAGGTCCTCCTATCGTTTCCCTCTATTGGTACAAAATTCTTTTGATGCATGTATAGAAGTGTGTATGCATGCATGCCTGTTTTTCCTGTTTTATATTATAAATATTCTGGAAATTTTCTTTTTAACCCACTAAGTTTTGTTTTTTTAAAATTTTTAAAATTATTTATTTATTCATGAGAGACACAGAGAGAGAGTGAGGCAGAGACACAGACAGAGGGAGAAGCAGGCTCCATGCTGGGAGCCGGATGTGGGACTCCATCCCAGGTCTCCAGGATCACACCCCAGGCTGCAGGCGGCGCTAAACCTCTGCGCCACCGGGGCTGCCCCTTGCTAAATTTTTAAGCTTAATTTTTAAAACATTTAAATAGTTTACATAATCCAGATTTTTAAAAATTTTAAAGTGTATACAGTAAGAAATCTTTCTCCCTCTTGTTCCCATTCCAAGCCATGTATCCCCACTTCTGCAAACAACTAAGGTTACTAGATTTTGTGTATTCTTCCTGAGATATTTTATGTATATACAAGAAAAATAATTCATAATCATTTTTCCTTTTTCTATACATGTGGTAGTTTACTTTGCACACTTTTTACACACTTTCTTTTAGGCAAAAATTAATTACGATATCTTCTAGTACTTTCTCATGCTCTCTACCCTCTCTCTTCCCATGCTCCTATTTATCACCCCTGATATTCATTTACCCTGCACTTTTGTATGCTGGAAATATATTTATCCATTCACTGACTAGTTTAGTTCTTATTGTACTATATCTTGTACGTGTTTATCCACTCAATGTTGCTCATTTAAATGTAAGCCTCCAACTGATGTAACATATGCACTTATGTCTTTTTTGGGGGGTACAAAATCTAGCATAGCACCAAGAATAATTGTGAGTTTAACAAGTATCTTTTCATGACTCAACATCTGATTTCTTTGCCATTCATTCAGTGTTTTGAAACCAGTTCTATCTACTTTTACTACTATTCAGTTAAATTCTACTTTTTAATAGACAAATAACATAGATTGGCCAGATTCTGATATAAGAGATATAGGACCATTACTTTATTAAGTCAGTGTGATAGAAAAAGACATATGAAATAATTATAAACCTGTATGTTCTTTCTAATTGTATCTATAAACTCAGTTCAATCTTAATTAAAATGCTTTTTTTTGTAAAGAACCTAATAAACATGTCTAAAGTTTATATGGAAAGACATATGAGGAGCACTTGGGTGGCTCAGCCAGTTGTGTCTGCCTTTGGCTCAGGTAATGATCCCAAGATCCTGGAATTGGGCCCCACATTGGACTCCCTGCTCAGTGGGAAGCCTGCTTCTCCCTCTCCCTCTGCTGCTCCCCCTGCTTGTGCTTGTTCTCTCTCTGTCTCTGTTAAATAAATAAATAAATAAATAAATAAATAAATAAATAATTAAATAATCTTAAAAACAAAAGACATGAATAACCAGCTTAATTTTTCAAAACAAGAAAAAAAGGGTATTAGAATATAACAAAGGATTAATAATAAAAGCAGGATAATATTTATGCAAAAACAAATCAATGAATGGAATAAAATAGAATGGACATATTAGACCTAATAAAGCAGACAGTAGAGATTTACTGATGTATACAAATAATTATTGCTAATTTTGTGGTACCACGAAAGAAAGAAGAGAAAATGTAACAGATGATTTTGGGGAAACTTGTTCTCTATATTTAGTATATATAAGAAAATATGTAAGTGGATCCCTGCCAAAATCATACATGGATTAAAGACCTCAATGTGAACATTGGAAGTATAAAGCTAATAAAAGAAAATATAGAAAACTATTCCTGACCTAAGGGAAGGAAATAGCTTAGTTTTCATGTTAAAAAATTCTAAATATATCAAAAGTAGAATATAACAGCGTTGCTCGACTGGCTCAATAGGTAGAGCATATGACTCCTGATCTCAAGGTTGTGAGTTCAAGCCCCATGTTGGGCATAGAGCTTACTTTAAAAAAAAAAACAAAAAAACGTGGAATAGAACAATGAACCCTCACATAGTCATCACTCAAATTTTAAAATTAATAAGATTTTATCATATCTGCTTCTTCTATACCCTTTTTTCATTTTTTTTTACTTTACCAAATTATTTTAAAACAAATCCAAGATTTTGCTTTTAAGCCTTTGCTTTTCATTTTTTTCTTTTTTTTTTTTTTAAGATTTATTTATTTATTTTTTTTTATGATAGACACAGAGAGAAAGAGAGAGGCAGAGACACAGGAGGAGGGAGAAGCAGGCTCCATGCTGGGATCCCAACGTTGGACTCGATCCCGGGACTCCAGGATCGTGCCCTGGGCCAAAGGCAGGCTCCAAACCGCTGAGCCACCCAGGGATCCCTCATTTTTTTCTTTATAGCCCCAGCATACTCTTAAAAATATGCCCACTCTTTCTGTATGTGTCCACAGTGCCATCAGTGCAAGTATAAAAAATAGCAATCATTAGGTAATGACTTGTAGAACAAGATTTCAAAATGCAAAATATTGATGCATTTGATTATATCAAAGTTAAGAATTTCTTTTCAAGGAAAATACAGTAAAGATATGACAATGCAGAATGAAAAAGATATTTGCATTATCTAAAACTGAGATTAGTATCTAAAATAAACAAGGAACTCCTACAAATCAGCAAGAAAATAACATCAAACTCAAAGGGAAAATGGCAAAGTCTACAACTGGCAATTTACAAAAGCACAACCCCAAAGTCCAAGAAGCATGGGAAGAAATGCTCAAAGTAGTGGTATTAGTGAAATTAAAATGAAAATAACAAAATATTACTTTACACTTTTATCCTCAAAAAATTTGGCTGACTAATGCCAAGCATTGGTGGGATAGGTGCTGGTTGAAGTGTAGACCATCATAATTTGGGAGAGCAATCTGGTTCTATTTAGTTAAATTAAGTTTACAGTTTTCCAGGATCCAGCAGTTCTGCTCCCTGGCATACATCTCACAGAAATTGTCACACACAGATCCATTCAACAAGGTGTAAGGATGTTTGTTATAGGGTTGTTTGTGATTATGGGCAGTAGGAGACAATATGGGAGAGTGAAGAGATGAAATATAGAGTACCAATCAGCAGTTAGAGGCAAGGCACAGATATACACATAGCCCCATGTGTGGACATTAAAAATATGGATGAGTAAATCAAGAATGAAATATATAATAGAACACCATTTGCTTAAGAATACCTGAGCACAAAACAATATACATCTTACAAAAGTGCATATAGCCAAAATACACATAAACTATATTAGAAATAGTTTCCTGGCTGGGGCAGGGAGAGGAAGTGGAGAAGAGGGGGGAAATGGGAATGGAGTCTAGGGAATAAGAGAATACATAAGTAGAATAAGGGCAGAAACTTGCACAGAAGGGTGATGATAATGTACCATATACTGAAGAACGTGATTAACTCATCTTTCTATGCCCAGGCAGGGAAAGGGGTGGGAGGTGCATAGCAGAGAGTATATATGTCTTTGGATAAGCCTAAAATCTTTTGTCACAAGATTTGTGAAACTAAACCCAGATATCTGAAAAAAAAAAAAAATCTCTCCTTCTGATTGAATCTCAATATTAGAAACTAGTAATGATTCTTTTGTAGAATGAAAAGGAGTCGTGAGGGGCTTAAAAAAAAAACCCACCCTGTATTTCTGGGGTGTCTTTCAAAGGGTCACAGGAGCCAACTGAAGTGCTCACAAGAACCAAATTTGGAATAACTCAAGCACCTAAATAACAACCTAGTATCAGATTATAACCCAACAGAGAAGTATCCAAGAGTCTATACTAATATAAATAAATGATTGAGGGATCCCTGGGTGGCGCAGCGGTTTAGCGCCTGCCTTTGGCCCAGGGCGCGATCCTGAAGACCCGGGGTCGAATCCCATGTCGGGCTCCTGGTGCGTGGAGCCTGCTTCTCCCTCTGCCTGTGTCTCTGCCTCTCTCTCTCTCTCTCTCTGTGACTATCATAAATAAATAAAAATTTTAAAAAAACTATTTAAAAAAGAGTATGGACATTTAATAAATAAACAAATAAATAAATGATTGAGTACATTAGTAAGTGGTGAAGAAGACACAAATCTCTTCTGCTCATGTGCATAATTCCAAATAATTAATATAAATACTCAACCCATAATGAGGGGTACATGATTTCCCACTCCTTAAGCATGGGCTATGCTTAGTGACTTCTTTTCAAAGAGGATAGTATGGAAAGGGAACAAAAAGTAACTTTATAGTCTAGAAAGTTGACAGACACTACTTCAATGTGGTGATCAAGGGCAACTATAGTAGTCATAAATCATGTTGATAGTATGTACCCTTGATATGATATGATAAAAATGGCACTGTACTCAGTGATATTCTTAACAACACCTCACACTCCGGTCTAATCATGAGGAGAAAAAAAAATCAAATTCCAATAGAGAGGCATCCTACAATATACCTGACCAGCACTCCTCAAAATTATTAAGGTCATCAAAAACAAAGAAGGTCTGAGAAACTGTTACAGCCAAAGGAGCCTAAGGAAATATGGGAACTAAAATATAATTTGGTATCTGGAACTGAAAAAGGACATCAGGCAAAAAACTAAGAGTGTCTCATAAGTAAGGGCTTTGGATATTACTAATACATCAATATTGGTTCATTAATTTTGACATGTACCATATTAATGGAAGATGTCACTATAAGGCAAATTGGGGTTTAGTGTGGGGTGGAAATGCAACGTGGGAATTCTCGGTACTATCTTCTCAATTTTTCTGTGACTCAAACATTGTTCTTGGGGCACTTGGGTGGCTCAGTTAGTTAAGCATCTGCCTTCAGCTCAGGTCATGATCTCAGGGTCCTGGGATTGAGCCCTGCGTTAGGCTCCCTGCTCAGCAGGGGGTCTGGTTCTTCTTCCCATCACCCCCACCCCCTCGTACTCTCTCTTGCTTGCTTGCTCTCTCTCTCCAATAAATAAAATCTTAAAAAAAAAAAAAACAAACAAACTATTGTTTAAGAAAGGGCCATGAAGTCAGTGGTCAATGGACTACCTTAAATATGACCTGATTCTTCCATCCCCCTCTATATATAACAAAAAACCTTTTCTCTCCTGCCTTCTAACTGAGGAAGTATTTTGTTTGTTTCTTTTTTTAGTTTAAGATTATTTATTTATTTGATAGAGAGAGAGCGCGTAAGAGAAAGAAGGAACACAAGTGGGGTCCAACACAGCACTTCATCCCAAGACCCTGAGATCATGACCTGAGCGGAAGGCAGATGCTTAACCAACTGTACCCCCTGGGCACCCTTATTTTGTTTGTTTTCATTTTTTTGTTGTTGGTTTTTGCTAAACACAGAAGAGATCTTTGCTCAGAGACACAGAAAGTTTTTCTTTCCCCTCTTCGGTGTTATGAGTAAGCTTGCCAAAGTTGAAGGCAGTTGCCTTAGAACCCTTGAGTAGATAATATAACTATATATAACTAATTGAAACTTGAAGAGACTCCCAAGGCAGCCGAGAATTGGCCAGTAGTATATACTGAGAGCCAGTAGCTTCTATATGTTAGAAGAGTGGACCCATTCCTTTGCTATCTTCAAAGTTCAACCAATGCAATTAAAATGATAGCTTTAATTGATCAGAAGTAATTACCATTGGAAATCTAGTTATCGGATCTCCGAGCACAGTGTTCAGACAGGATTCCCTTCTAGACACCATTCTACCTCCCCTTAAACATTTACCATTTTGTCCATGACCTCCCCGGGCTGGGTCAGACAGTATGTGCTCTTGTAAAACACCAGCCACTCTCTCTGTCTTTCGTATTTATGAGAAACACGAACATTTCTTTAATATTGCCCTCCTGTTAGGATGTAAGCTCTCTGAGAGCAAGGATCTCCTGCTTCGCCTGCCCCTCCAGTCCCTAGCACTTGTAGGTGCTTACATGATATGGTGAATGAATGAGAAATCCATACTTTAATGGATGTCTTCAGACCACATTAAAATTGTGTGATTATATGATCTGATGCAACTATCAGGTGCTTTCCTAATAAAATATTTCAAAAAAAAAAAAAAAAAGACTTTCATCTCCAGTGCCTAGCATGGTGCCTGATACCCAGTAGGTACTTAACAAATGATTATTGAATTAATGGTCATATGTGCCTAGAGTTCAGTGCAATATTACTATATTTCACATATGGTTCTAATAGAGAGCTATATAGCCTAGCTGGCAAAATAATTATCCCTCACATCCCATTTACTTAAATTTTTAAAAATGTCTTTTAAGGATCCCTGGGTGGCTCAGCGGTTTGGCACCTGCCTTTGGCCCAGGGCGTGATCCTGGAGTCCCAGGATTGGGTCCTGCATGGGGCTCCCAGGATGGAGCCTGCTGCCTCTCTCTCTCTCTCTCTCTCTCTCTGTCCGTCTCTCATGAGTGAATAAATAAAATCTTTTTAAAAAATGTCTTCTAGTTCATGAAATTTATTTTTTATTATTTCACCTATTATTAGTTTCAAATCTTTGAATAGCAGAACTGTGTCTTTTATTATGGGGAAAGTTGGACCATATCACTTGAAAAGTATCTTTCCCTAAGTATGTATTAATGTGCTAGCTTGAACTCAAAACTGGCCTATCAGGAATGCTTAATGTTTTCCTCAAGGAATCTTGAAGCAGTTGAATGTTACAATTTTTGTGCGTATTTTTATTAGCTACAGAACCTTGCCAATTCACTCATGCTAATCTGCAAGTCCTGTAATTATCACAAAAAAGTACTCTGGCAAATTAACCCCACTTCTCAATGCAAGCTTAATAGGAAAGAGTTATTTTGAAAGCTCAATGAATTATAAGCAGTACTTTACAAAACACAGTGCAACATACTTATACTTTGAGATACAGCCTTAAGTAGTTAAACAAATTCATTGGCTTTAAGTGGTTATATTTCCATCCTTTATTTTTTCCTATTGACTTCATTACTGAAGACGTATCTGGATGCTGGCAAAGGGCCTCCTGGAAGTGTGCAGCCATGGTGGAGGGGAATAGAGGGAGCCCCATGTTTGTGAAGGAGAGTAGACATCATGGGAGATATATGTGATTTGAACAACTAGCTCCACTGGCATATCACTAAGAGAGAAATACTTGGTTATAATCAGGGGGTTACACAGTGAAACTGTGGATTCGAAGTAACTAATAATTGCTTAGTATAATCTAAGACTCAGAAAGAGCCACAATAGAAAGAAGTGGAATCAAAACATAGTCTTGGATGTTTTGATCACTGAAGCTGGAACAATAGGGATAACCATGAAAGCTTATTTCTAAAATAAGCTATTACAGGACTCAGTGAGTGCAGACCAAAAGCAAACTTGTAGAAGAACTAACTTCAAAAAAGATTCTGGGGGCAGCCTGGGTGGCTCAGCGGTTTAGGACCACCTTCCTCCCAGGGCGTGATCCTGGACACCTGGGATCGAGTCCCCTGTTGGGCTCCTTGCATGGAGCCTGCTTCTCCCTCTGCCTGTGTCTCTGCCCCCTCCCCCCAGCTCTGTGTCTCTCATAAATAAATAATTAAAATCTTAAAGAAAAGATTCTGTATAATAAGGGTCAAATTGTTAAGGGTCAAATTGTTAGACTAAAATGGTGAGGACCTCCCAGGTTTTCTAGGTCATGCCTAAACCATCAAGGTCAACACAGACATTTATAGAGACCTAGTATACTTGCTCTTCCACCCTAGGCCCTGTTCACAGCCCAAATTAGGCACTGAAGTTCCCCATCAGCTGGTTGGATGGGGCTACAGGACAGGCCTCTTTAAACATAGAACTCCCTGGATACCACAGTACACTGGAAGGCTTGTGAGAGCCTGAGTGAAGCCTGAGTGTCTAGAGAGATCAAACCTGAAGAGAGAGTGAGATAAGGAGAGAGTTGAGTCATTAGTCACCTCTTTTAACTAACTCTCTGAAGTTGGCTCGCTTCACACTAGACCTGGTGATTAATGGTAAAGAGAAAGCTCTTGCAATTCAACTTCTGTAAGTAGAAAGAAATTTAAAGCCTCCCCTGAGCATTTGCTTCCTCTTTAAATGCCTCAAAACAAATCTCAGCATCTGTAGGCTGATGCTGGTTCTCATCTTGCACATAGTCCTTGATGGGGAAGAGGGAAAGGGCCAGGCATGCCCTATTGGACAGGGACCAATGGTTCTCTGGCTTTTCACAGCATTCTTCCTATGGGAGACACAGAGTGACAAAATCATGGGACCAAATGGCAGCCCTGAGAGATCATTACACTGTCAGCACACACAAGTTATTACTCTGTAGAGGAGAATTTTCTAAGGATAGTCCAGAGTTTGCCAAAGAAGTGCTTTTTGTTCAATTATCCCTTGTAGACAAATACATATGCAAAAGTTAAGAAAATTCAACACTGAGAATGTTTTTTCTGGCTTTGAAACTTCCTAATGCATAAACAACATTCTTACTTCTGGAGACTCCCTCATTTACCGAAACATGATATGGAGAAGGTGACAAACCCCACTATCCACCCAGCTGCTCAAACAGAAAGCTGTGATTCCTCTTCTTCCATCCAGTCCATTAGCCTCATTAATTCTTCCTTCAAAATAGCTTCATTCATTCATTCTTCTCCATTTCCATTGCACCATTCTCGTCTAAATCACAATCATGTCTCACTTGAACCAGTCCAATATCCTTAAGTAGAGGTTAAATAATCTTACAATGATCTTAAATTGAACTTATTCTTGTTTCTTTATAATCTATTTCATGGCAGCAAGGGAATTTTTTAAGTAATCTCTATGCCCAACATGGGATTCAAACTCATGACCTGAGATCAAGAGTTGAGATCAAGAGTTGCTGTTCTAACAACTAAGTGAGCGAGGCACCCCAAGTCAGAGGAATATTTTTGCAACTCCATGTGATTGTGTCATTGATGAGAGCATGTCATCTTCAATAGCTTCCTTCCAAGGCCATATATGATCTGACCCCATCTATCTCCCAACTTCATTTCCTAACGTCCCACCTGAACACCAATGGCCTGTTTGGGGTTCTTTGACTAAGCCAAACATCCATCTGCCTCAGGGACTTGGCCCTCATTTCCTCTGGCTGTCATGCTCACCTCCTATAACTGATTCCTGACCTTTAGGTCTTAGCATAAGTGTCCTCTCCACAGATAGGATCACTCTGACCAACTTGTCTCCTTCTCCAGTTATTTTCCCTTTACTAGTATCTCCTGTTTATTTTTTCACAGCATTTGTAATTTGAAATTGTCCTATTTATTGATATACGCACTTATTGTTGGTCTCTTCTCACCTACAATAGAATCTAAACTCCTGGGCAGGAACTATTTTTGTCTTGTGATGTTACAGCATCTCCAATAGTTAGAGGAGTGCCTAGAATATAGTAGATATTCAGTGAATATTCATGAAATGAATGAAAAAAGAAAGCTCATCTAAAGGTTGGCAGACTTTTTCTGTAAAGGGCCAGAGAGTAAATATCTGAAGTTTTGTCACTTACAAATCTCTGTTACCTCTTCTTTTTCATGGAAAAACCATTCTTAGTTCTTATAAAAACAGACCACAGGCTGGATTTGACCCAAGGGCCATGGTTGCTAGCCCCTGATATAGATTAAGAAAGAAGTTTATTGGGGTGCCTGGGTGGCTAAGCAGTTGAGTGTCTGCCTTTGGCTCAGGTCATGATCCTGAGGTCCTAGGATCCAGTCCTGCATTAGCCACCCCCCCCACCCCCACCCCAGCAAGCCTGCCTCTCCCTCTGGCTATGTCTCTGCCTCTCTCTGTGTCTCTCATGAATAAATAAATAAAATCTTTAATAAAAGAAAACAAGAAAGAAGTTTATCTATGACCTTAGTTATATCTAATGCCTAACTTTTGCACACTTGTTGGAGTTCTAGGTTATAGTATAAAATTGGAATAGATGCACCAGCTCGCACTCCCTTGACCATGATCCATTCTTAGTGGCCCTGTTCGCTCACAGTTCCTGAAAAGACAGCTCTACATACTACCTGATTCCTCAACAACTTGTACTCCCTACTCACAGGTGATTGTACTAGAACTGAACATTACCCTGATCAGATAATGTCTCTAGAAATTTGAAACTAGGCCTCTAAAACTGAACCAATTACATGCTGATGGGCTCTTGATCTAAAATAGTTGGGTAGCAGGGTGCCTGGGTGGCTCAATCAGTTGGGCATCTGCCTTTGGCGTGGGTGATGATCCCAGAGTCCTGGGCGGAGCTCCACATTGGGCTCCCTACCCAGTGGGAAGTCTGCTTCTCCTTCTCCCTCTGCCTGCCACTCCCCCTTATTGTGCTCTCTCTCTCTCTCTGTCAAATAAATAAATAAAATCTTTAAAAAAATAAAAAGTAAATAAAATAAAATAGTTGGGGAGGTCCATGACAAGCAAAAATCAAATATGTTCATATTTTTATTCATATTTTAGAATGAAAGTACCACAGTAAAAAGGCCAGTCTACTAAAGAATCTTGAGAAAGGAGGGACACAGGGATGCCTGGGTGGCTCAGTGGTTGAGTGCCTGCCTTTGACCCAGGGTGTGATCCCGGGATCCAGGATTGAGTCCCACATCAGGCTCCTTGCAGGGAGCCTGCTTCTCCCTCAGCCTGTGTCTCTGCCTCTCTCTACCTCTCTCTCTCTCTCTCTCTCTCTCTGTGTCTCTCATGAATAAATAAATGAAATCTTAAAAAAAAAAAAAAAAAAAGAAGGAGAGACACAGATAGAAGCACAGATCTGAAGCCACATGGTCCCAGGAAGAAACACTGGCCTTGGGTCTTGATCACCCAGTTCCATGTCTCATATGGTCTGGGTGTACTTTGGTGATGTCCTTGGACATCTATGAAGTGTCTGTTGTTATCTGTTCTTGATTGACCTAATTTGAGAGAATTTCTATTTCTGACAAGAGGAATGAGTGTTTCACATTCCTATCAATCAATACATGCATATCTAATGGATGTCTATGGTACACAGAATGAAGGCAAACAAATATGTATTAAGAGATTTTTATTGCCCTCCAGGAGGGTAAATCTAGTTGAGGGATGACACAGATACATGAAGTGATAATTAGCAGTGCAAGACTGTATATGGCAAGTACCACATGACATGATTCTGTGTGTCTAAGCCTTTTTAAGAATCACTTTTAATAGTATTTAAAGCAAAATGAAAATAGAGGCTGAGGAAATAATGGCTACTATTTCAAAAGAACCACACAATAGTGAATTTTAATAAATTGCTTTTATCAGAATTATACTTTTATCTAACTATTGAAGGCACATTTTAGCAAAATTTCAAAATTGCTAACCATGAATCAAATCTATTCAGATTAACTAAGAATAAACCGTTCTTGTGCTCTTCCTGAAAGAGATAATGACTATCCTCAGAATATCTAAAAAGTGTTTGGTCTTAACAACAGAATAGATAAAGTCCCTGGCGTGTCCAAAGTGAACTCGTGGGTATTTCATCAATACGGGCATCATGTTACCAATTGCCTTAAAAATGCACTGCCTGATATTGTCTCTGTGCTGACAAAACATTCACTCAGAAAAGCAATCTCTAGAGACCTGTGTGCTTGTAAGAATTAAGTTTTTGGAACCAAGATTTGTAGAAATACCATCTTCTAAAGATGCCGCCGGTAAGATCATCTCAATCTGACGTGGAAATGAACTCTATAAAGACAAGTTAATTAGGATTTTTTTTTATTTTTTTTTTAATTTTTATTTATTTATGATAGTCACAGAGAGAGAGAGAGAGGCAGAGACACAGGCAGAGGGAGAAGCAGGCTCCATGCACCGGGAGCCTGACGTGGGATTCGATCCCAGGTCTCCAGGATCGCGCCCTGGGCCAAAGGCAGGCGCCAAACCGCTGTGCCACCCAGGGATCCCCTTAATTAGGATTTTTTAAAGTACATTTTTTATCAAAACATGTTTAAAAGGAAATGGAGGAGATGGGGAATAATCAGCTGTCATATCAATGCAGAGAAATTCAGCAGATATATCACGATCTGCCTTTTAGTCCACAAATGGTGTTCTCCGTCATCTCTCAGGTATATACACCTGATACAAAACAGAGTATGCGTCAGTAATTTGCACTTATCTGCCAATGCTGACAGTAGCATACCAGTTAATGAATCGGTGGTTCTCAAACTTCAGCGTGGATCAAGATCACCTGGAGGCTTGTTGAAACACAGATTTACTGGGCCCCACTCCTCAAATGTCTGATTCAGCGAATCCAGGGTCTGCCTGAGAATATGCATTTCTCTCAAGTTTCCCACGTGCTGCTGATGTTACCTGTCTGAGGGAACACACTGAGAACGACTAAACTAATAACCACTACATTCATATAAGCTCTAGGCCTATTCCTAGCCTGGACTTTCCTGCTGGATATACTCAGGAAATCCACTAGAACTTATGAAGAAACAATCTGAGGCGGTTTTCTTATGACATCTATTGCTCAAAGTCATACAACGGTTTGGAGGATTCAGTCTATAATTCTGATTTTTTTAGTTTCCAGTCTTCACGAAAGGCTTAATGCCAGCTGATAGTGGTTGCTTAGGTGAAGAGGCATACACAGCAGGCACCAGTGAGATGGCCAGCAAGGAACCACTGCAGATGAAAACCTCACCGAAGTGAAACAGATGGGTTGGCTCTGATGGCTCCAGTGGCAGTGCTGGGCCTGTCCAGTTCTGGTGTTTGAAAGGACTGCCCGACACAATGGAGTACTGCTGACACATGCTAGAACATGGATGGACCTTGACAGCATTATGCAAAGTGAAAGAAGCCAGCCCTCCAGATTCTATGCTATCCTATGATTCTACTCCAATGAAAGTCCAGAACAGGACAGCCTATAGAGACAGAAAGTAGATTTGTAGTATTAAGGCTGATGGGGGCAAAGGAGGGAGGCAGGCACTTGGGGGGGGGGGGGGCTGCTGTTAGCTAAAGGGTACAAGGTGAAAAAAAAAAGGGTACAAGGTGAGAAGCATCGCTGCCGCCACCACTGCCACCACCACCAGCCATCCCCACAGTCATGCCGAAGCACGAGTTCTCTGTGGACATGACCTGTGAAGGATGCTCTAACACGGTCAGTTGGGTGCTCAACAAGCTGGGAGGAGTTGAGTTTGACATTGACCTGCCCAACAAGAAGGTCTGCATCAACTCTGAGCACAGCGTGGACATCATCCTGCTGGAGACCCTGGAGAAAACAGGAAAGACTGTTTCCTACCTCAACCCCAAGTAGTGAGGGCCTGGCCCCTTGGGCCCATGATGGACCAAAGGGAGCAGGACGCTGATCTTCTCCTGCCTTCCAAATAGACGTGGGGCCTGGCAGTCCTGCTCAGCGATGGCAGTTCCTGACAGAGACCCTCACTTGCCCCGCTCCTCCCTAGCTTCCCTGTAATAAAGTTGAGCCACTTTTGCTGGGGGAAAAAAAAAAAAAGATAAATAAAGGGTACAAGGTATCTTTTGAAGGTGATGCAAACTTTTTTTTTTTAAGATTTTATTTATTTATTCATGAGAGATACACAGAGAGAGGCAGAGACATGGGCAGAGGAAGAAGCAGGCTCCATGCAGAGAGCTCGATGTGGGACTCCATCCTGGGACTTCAGGATCTTGCCCTGGCCTGAAGGCAGGTGCTAAACCGCTGAGCCACCCAGGGATCCCCAATGCAAATGTTTAATTACGGTGATGGTTGCACACATCTGTGAATATACTAAAAACCACGGATTTGTACGCATTAAGTGAGTGAATGCTGTGGTATGTGATTTTTATCTCAATAAAGTATGTACTTTATTCATCTTTATACCATGCTCATTGTCTTCCTACTCTCCAAAAGCTTTTCTTAGTACTTGTGCATATACAGACTGTTGCAAACACAAGGCAAAGCACTAATATTAATGGTCATATCTAAAAGCAAAGAAGGGATTCCGAAACACTAAGCCTTTGCTACCTATTATTTTTATCCAAAGTGAAAGAAAAAAGGTCTGAAAAAGCACAAAAGGTATAAGACTGACAAAAGAGGAAAACATTTTTTTCTGGCTTCTTTTAGAAGGTGATTTGATAAAATTAAATTTCAGTGTTCCAAGCATGAGACTCAGGAAGAAACCACTGAGGCCTCCACTCCAGGAAGCAGAGTTTGAAGGGGACCATAAGGGGACCCCAGAAAGCATTGCTATACACCCCCAGGTATAAAGATGCGGTTAAGAGGCCACATAACATTTCCTCTCAAGGCCCACAGAAGACACTGGAAAAGAGGTGTGAAGCAAAAGGTCCTGAAGAGTCCAGGCCTTGAACACAGAACAAGGAAAGTAAAGGCTTCAGAAAATGAAATATCCCAGAAGCAAATTATGTTAGAGTTCATTAATGTATTCACAGAATATTTTCTGAGGACATATAATAGCTTCCAACACTGTAGTCAGAAACTGTCCTGGGCTCAAGCAATATAAAGAGATGCCACATCAAAGAGTTTATTATCAAGTGGGAAAACTGGACAAACCAGTGGTCACGGTACTTTCTGATGATCACTTTGGTAAATGGTGCTTTGCAAGCACAAAAGAGGGACAGGTAAATTATACTGTGGGCCCAGAGACAGCTTCCTGTAGAAAATCACCCAGGAGCTGAAATTTAAAGGACAGGTAGGAGTTAGCTAGCTAGAGAATGAGGGGATAGTGTGTGACAGGTCTGACTTAAGAGCAGGTGGGGAACCCCAACTTTGGAAGGCACCATTGGCAAGGCTTAGGTCTTGCATGGTCCCAGATCTAACATGGTTCAAGATTTCCCTGGGTAACCCTGACCCATGGGATCTGGTGACACCACTTCCTCCTCTTATTCCTCCAGCCCTAAGACTTGCTATTGGTAGTGGCTTGCTATTGTTGCTCATCTCTGGTTGCCTCACCATCCCTATTGACTTCTTAGTTTTTCCATCACCTATGTAACCAATTCACTGAAGTATAAATGTCCTCTGGTCCAAAGCCAAAACAAAACAAAACAAAACAAAACAAAACAAAACAAAAAAGAGCAGGTGGGAAGGCATAGAAACAACCAGTATCATTTCTGACTGGAAACTGCAATTAACTGTGAATGGCTGGGGGTGAATGATATGTGTGAAGGGAGAGAAAGAAATTAAATGAGACAAGTAGGGTGTTAGATGCTAAACTGAAAGAAACAGGGAGCCATTGAAGGATTAAACAGGGATCTGATTAGCATTTAGTAAGATCACCTTGGAAGCAAGGTAGGGAGTGGGTTTATTGGGATTGTCCATGGACAAATCAGCAGCAGAAGAACCATTCAGAAATTGTTCAAATAAATCCTGTTGAGGGTTGATGCTGGCACTGACTAGGCAATAGTTCTCAAACATTTTGTTCTCAAGAGCCCTTCACATTCCTGAAAATTTTAAGGTCTCTAAGATGGCTATCTTAATTCTAGACATAGGCAGACACAACTGTGTGAGAGAAGACAAATGATCAGTTGATGAATATTTGTGTTTAAGAGCTAAGATGGGGGGTTGGGGTGACTGGGTGATGGGCACTGAAGGGGGGCACTTGGTTGGATGAGCACTGGGTGTTATGCTATATGTTGGCAAATTGAAATCCAATAAAAAAAATAAATAAATATTAAAATTTTTTAAATTAAAAAAAAAAAAAGAGAGAGCTCAGATAACTTTTCACAAAAGTCTCTCAGTTGACTGTCCCCCAGTGCTTAAATCAGTCTCTAGAAAGTTTGGTTTAAACCACTCATGCTTCACTCTCTGGGGCCAAGATTGCGGCTGGGTCCAGCCTCCCCTGAAGCTCCTAGAGGCATCTACAAGTAAGGAAGAAAGTGGAAGGGTAAGTGCTATTGGATAAGCAACTATCGGGGCAGCTATAGGATTCGTCAGTATAGACGTTTCAGTGGAAGTCTCACGTCACCAGAGGGGCAATACAGTAAGATGAGCTAAGAGTTGAGGACTGGACTCAGGAACACAGACACTTGAAGAATGAGCAAAGGCAGAGGAAGCTCTGAAAGAAACTGCTGGGGTGGAAAGTACAGTGGGTAAGAGCATGTGCTCCAGGTCAGACTGCTGGGGTGGGGTGCTGCTAACTTCACTAGCTGTCTGCTCTGAAGAACATCACCTGGATTTTCTACACCTAAGTTTTCTTATCTATAAAAATGGGATGAATTATTCATATTCCATTAATGCTGTAAAGAAGGAGGATTAAATACAAGGTTTTTTTTTTAAGATTTTATTTATTTGACCCAGAGAGAGCACAAGTAGGCAGAGTGGCAGGCAGAGGGAGAGGGACAAGCAGACTCCCTGCTGAGCAGGGAGCCCGACACAGACAGGCTCAGTCCCAGGACCCTGGTCCTGGGTCATCACCTGAGCTGAAGGCAGATGCTTAACCAACTGAGCCACCCAGGCATCCCCAATGTAAGTTTTTAATTTTAATTCCAGTATAGTTAGCACACAGTGTTATATTAGTTTCAGATGTGCAATATAGTGATTCAATAATTCTAAACAGTATTCCGTGCTCATCACGATATGATAAGTGTCCCCTTCATCCCCTTCACCTATTTCATCCATCCCCCTGACCCACTTCCCCTCTGGTAACCATCAGTTTGTTCTCTATGGTTAAGGGTCTGTTTCTTGAGTTCTCTCTCTCTCTCTCTTTTCCTTTGTTCATTTGTTTTGTTTCTTAAATGCCACATATGAATGAACTCTTACGGTATTTGTTTTTCTCTGACTTACATCACTTAGCATTATGCTCTCTAGCTCCATCCATGTCATTGTGAATGGCAAGATTTCCACATTTTAATGGCTGAATAATATTCCATTATATATATGTATATATATATTTCAATATATGTACACATATCACACTTCTTTATCCATTCGTCGATCAACGGACACGTGGACTGCTTCCACAGTTTGGCTATTGTAAATAATGCAGCAACAAACATAAGGGTGCATGTATTCCTTTGAATTAGTGTTTTTTGTATTTTGGGGGTAAATACCCAATAGTGCAATTGCTGAATCATAGGTAATCCTATTTTTAACTTTTTGAGGAACCTCCACACTGTCTTCCACAGTGGCTGCACTAGTTTACATAACTGCCAACAGTGTGTGAGGGTTTCTTTTTTCTCTACAACTCACATTCACTTTTTGTTTCTTGCATTTTTATTTTACTCATTCTGACAGTTTTATTTTTTTTACAAAAACTCCAGGGGTGCCTGGGTGGCCCAGTGAGTTAAGCATCTGCCTTCAGCTCAGGTCATGATCTCAGGGTCCTAGGATCAACCTTGTGTGGGGCTCCTAGGTCAGTGGGGAGTCGGCTTCTCCCTCCCCCTCTATCCCCACCTCTTCACCCCCCACTCGTGTGCACTCTTTCTCTCAGATAAATAAATAAAATTTAAAAAAAAAACCCTCCAGCTAAACTTTCTGTACCTGTGTAGCTAACTCCAGGATTTACGTTTTATCCACTCTATTGTATTTAACCTTTGGTTTTAGTCAACCATTCTAGCCTGACAAGATCAGTTTGAACATTTGGTCTATCATGCTAGCATTAGGTGGCTTTTCCACTGTTAATGTCATCTATATATTTAATGAGTATATCTTGTATATTTTTATCCATTCTTATAACAGATAAATCGTAAGAATATTTAAAAGAGAAGTAACTTTTCTCTAAATTTCATTCCATTTCCTCATCAGTAAAATGAGTATTATTACATTTATTTCATATAGTTACATTTATAAATAAATAAATGCCTGAACATGCTTAGTATTACATCTACACAAAGGTGTTCCTAAATTCTTCCTTGTTCCCTCCTCTCTCCTTCCTAATATCATTCTTTTCCTTTTTTATTATTTTTAAATTTCTTTGACACATTGCTTTAACATATTGCCTTGTTTATAAAGAGAAATCACATATAGAGTAGAACATTGTTTTGAAATCCAATTGGCTAGCATAGAGTAAATTGAATTTCCTGCTTTGAATTGGTAACAGTTCCCTAAAGTGAGGATAAAGGCATAAATACACTTCAGTCTCCTTTCTCATGATCCCCTAATCCCCACTCACACACTACACCTCACATCCCCTCCTCCCAACATCCCCTCAAGCCCCTCAAAGCAGATCATAGTCACTTCACTGTTAATAGAAATATAATCACTGAGTGCCTATGATGTGCACGGCATCAAGTTAGGGCTAAAGATAAGATTGTAGAAACCAAAAACCACCTCTGCCTTTAGTCCTAATGTACCCAAGTACCTGGATTTAATCTCCTTAGGCTAGAATCTCTCCTATTTCTCTGTAAATCAACTACCTCATGCTAACACACATAGGGGAAACAAAGTTACAAGAATCTGGATTTTTGCCCTATCTTCTGCGTACCATGCACATTTCATACATGCATTCTTTTGTGCTTTCAGCAAATATTCCTTTTTTTTAAAGATTTTATTTATTTATTCATGAGAGCCATGGAGAGAGAAGCAGAGACACAGAAGCAGACACAGAAGCAGGCTCCATGTAGGGAGCCCAATGCCGACTGGATCCTAGGACTCCAGGATCATGACCTGAGCTGAAGGCAGACGCTCAACCACTGAACCACCCAGGTGACCCCTCAGCAAATATTTTTTAGGCCCTTATTATGTGCCAGACATGATTATAAATACTAGGGATACTGTGGAGAGCAAGATTGGCAAGGTCTCTATTCTCATAGGATTTACATTCTAGAGAGGGGATGCATACAATTAACACATACAAAAAGTACATGAATAAGACAGTGTTAGAAGTACGTGTGATGTAATGTAGAGTATTTGAACAAGTTTACATGCTAGAGTATGGCTTCTGTAACCTGAGTGGGCAGGAAAAGCCCCTTTGATCAGGTGACTTTTTTTTTTTTTTTTAAGCAGGTGACATTTTAGCTGAGACCTGAATCACAAGAAAGAACCAGTCACACTAAGATCTAAAGAACATTCCAGGCAGAAGAAACACTGGTACAAAGCCCCTGAGGTAGGGATGAAATTGCTGTGTTCAGAGGGCTGAAAAGAGGCCAGTGTGGCTGGACTATAGCACCCTAAGGGGAGAGTGGTATGAGATAAAGGGAGAAAGCCAGGAGCCAGGTTATGCTGGCAGGACCTCAAAAACAGGGAGGCCTGTTAGAATCTCCTGGGAAGCTTTAAAAACTATGTGGGGCCCTCCTCCAGAGATTCTCATTCACTTAGTCTGAGGTTGGATCCAGCCGTCAAAAGTTCCCAGAGGTTGAAAATCAGTGATGTCTGGGTTCAAAAGACATGGTGGGGGGTTTGTGTTTTCTCCTAAGTGGGATAGGAAATCACTAAAGGGTATTAAGCAGAAGAGTGATGGGATTTGAGTAATTTATCTAAAAGATCCCTCTAGCTGCTATATGGAAAATGAATTGTAGTGGATCAAGAGAGGAGGCAGGCTATTACTGTCTTTTTGTGGACATATGCTTTCATTTCTCCTGTGTAAATACCTAGGAATGGAATTGCTGGAAACAACCCAAAAGTCTATCAAAAGGTGAATGGATAAACAAATTGTGATATGTTCATACAATAAAATATTATTCAGCAATAAAAATAAAGAACTACTGATACATGGAATAACATGGATGATTCTTCAAACCATTGCATGTTAAGCAAAACCAACCACACACAAAACAGTGTATGTTATATTATTCCTTTTATGAAGTTTAAGAGAAAGTAAGACTAATCTAATCTATGGTGATAGCAATCAGAAGTGGCTGCCTGATTGGATAGAAACTGGTTGGAAGGGGGTTACTAGGGAATTAAGTAAGGTAATGGAAATGTTCTACATCTTGGTTACATAAGCATACGTTTTTATCAAACTCATTGAAAATTTAGGATTTGTACATTTCATTGTATGTGAATTTTGTCTCAGCTAAAAACAAAGGATACTACACACCAACTAGAATGGCTTAAAAAAAAAAAAAGAAAGAAACCAAGAACTAAAGAAGATGTGGAAAACTGGAACTCTCATATATCACTGGTGGGAATGCAAAATGGAAAATAATTTGGCAATTTCTTATAAAATTAAATAGGTAATTAGCATATGACTCAGCAATCTCGTTTCTAGGTATTTACTCAAGAGACATAAAATACGTCATGCAAAGACCTGTAAGTGAATATTTATAGACCAGGGATTACAGCTAGAAGGCTATTTGTAGTGTCCTGGTGAAAGGCGATGGTTTAGTTTAGGATGATAGGAAAAGAGATGAGGAGAAGTTAACAAATTCATGATATGTCCTGGAGGTAGAACCTCATTGTTGATTTTATGAGAAGAAAAGAATCAAAAATGATTTCAATTTTTGGTATGGGCTTCTCAGCAGTTGATGATACCATTGACAGAGTGCTAGAAAACTGGGAAGAGTAGGTTAGGGGAAAGGAAAATTGAGTGTTCTTTTTTAGCCATGTTAAGTCTGAGAGGTTTATTAGACTTCATGGACATTTTAGCTGTGATGATAAGTGGCGCTAGAATGCTGTTCATTTAAGTGGTGATAATAGAGTCAGGAATAGGCCTATGAGACACAGAACTTGACATATTTTGATGTCTGTATAATTGTGGATCAAGCAGATAGAAAGAATAGGGGAAAAAAAATCAGGATGAGATGAAGCAATAAATAGTTTAATCCAAGCAAATGATGTAGTCACATGAATGGAAGTTGTTGTTTTTTAAGATTTTATTTATTTATTCATGAAAGATACAGAGAGAGAGAGGCAGAGACACAGGCAGAGGGAGAAGCAGGCTCCATGCAGGGAGCCTGACATGGGACTCGATCCTAGGACTCCAGAATCACACCCTGGGTTGAAGGCGGCACTAAACCTCTAGGCCATCAGGGCTGCCTGAATGGAAGTTTATAGGAGCGAATAGATTTAAAATTAGATAATGATATGCTTTAGATTCAGGGGTGTGGCTGATAGGACCATTCCTTATTAGTTATCTATTGCTACATTACAAAATCTCCCAAAATTTAGAGGCTTAAAACAATAGCAAATGTTTATTATCTCACAGTTACTATGGATCAAGAATCTGAGAGCAGGGGTTTTTGTGTTTTGAGCAGGGAGCGCTATGCTTGGTCTTGGTCTAAGACCAAGTGTCAGTAAGGGCTACAGTTAGCTGAAGGCTTGACTGGGGCTGGGGCATTTGTTTCCCAGATGGGTGATTCATACACATGGTAAGTTAACACTGGTTGTTGGCAGGAGGATTCAATTCCTTACCACATAGACCTCTTTGTACAGCTGTATAAATAGCTGGCGTTCTCCAGAGCAAACACTCCAGGAGCACACAAGGTAGAAGCAATATCTTTTATGTTCTAGCTTCAGAAGTCACTCAGCATCATTTCCACAATACCTTATTGATTACACAGGTTAGCCCTGTTTGGAATGGAAATGTCTACCTAGGGAAGTGACTAACTGGAGGTGAGAATCAATGCAGGCTATTTGGAGGTACCAGTGACAGCCGGCTCTCTTTTTATGTTTGTGAGTTTACGATACATTAAGAGTATAAAAGGACTCATCCTGGTAGTGGTGTCATGAGCAAAATTCCCTCAGATATTTGTGGCTCTAAACCTCATATGCAACTCAACCATCTTTTGAAGACAATGCTCAAAAGAATTTGAGAAAATAAACTTTTTAAAAAAGCAATAAGCATATTCTTAAACAGTGGGAAGGTTTACAATTAAATATAGAAATGTGGGCAGCCTGGGTGGCTCAGCGGTTTAGCGCTGCCTTCAGCCCAGGGCGTGATCTTGGAGACACGGGATCGAGTCCCATGGGGGGTTCCCAGCATGGAGCCTGCTTCTCCCTCTGCCTGTGTCTCTGTTTCTCTCTCTGTGTCTCTCATGAATAAAAAAATAAAATCTTACAAAAATACATAGAAACGTTTAAGGAAATAAAATACATTGTATTAGTATTTTTTTTTGTATTAGTATTTTTGTGTAAAGAAATCTGTACATTTAGTATTTTAGGTATTTATAATATTTAAGAGAATATAACCTATTAGAATAACACATCTGTGTAGAGTTTATTTAAAATGTGTAATCTAAGTAAATGATTTATATTTGTGATTTTAAGTGGAAAATTTTCAATGTAAATGTAATGTTAGACTTGTAAAAGAACTTAAAATGAACATATTTATAAGATATTTATAATTTAATTTATAACTATAAATAATATTTACATTTATGTATAACATATTTATAAGATTAATTCATGAGATATATATTAATTACTTACATACTTGGGAAAGTTTTTTGTTTTGGGGGTGGTTTTTGTGTTTTGGTCAGATAACTGAAGTATTTTAAAAAGTAAACTGAATATTTTAAATTTATAATGCAGTTAAAATCTTTAAAATAGGTTAGTTAAGTAAATTTGAAAATGTGACCAAACATTAATCAACCCCCTTCCCACCCCGTTGGGACGCCTGGGTGGCTCAGCAGTTAAGCGTCTGCCTTCAGCTCAGGGCCTGATCCTGGAAACCCAGGATCGAGTCCCACCTCAGGCTCCTGCATGGAGCCTGCTTCTCCCTCTGCCTGTGTCTCTGCCTCTCTCTCTCTCTCTCTCTCTCTCTGTGTCTCTCATGAATAAATAAAATCTTAAAAAATATAATAAATAAATAATAAGTAGATGAATAAACAAATTTATCAATATCTCTAAAATATATAAGTTCAATTTGCAAGTGTACAGAAAAATATCCATGGGTTTTGACTTTGTAAAGTCAATTATTAATTCTCAAAACCAAAGTAACTTCGGCATAGTTTTTCTATGCACCAAAGTCACACTTGAGTGAAGAGATTCTCTTGGATGACAGGTAGGGAAAGAAGAGGAGGGAAATTTTTGGCTCCCTGATGAGCCAAAAATTTTTGATGAGCCAGGCCCTGCCCACATAAGCTTGGGCCTGACGTTTGGTCCTGCCTGATGGCTGAGCAGGTGCACCTGGATGAGCTCCTCCCTGCCAGGCAAGGGGTGGGGAAGGGAAGCAGGAAGCCATGCCCCTGTCTGGTTGTCTGTCTCCCCTTCTACCTCTCATGTCCTCCCTGTGTTCTGTGTGTGTAATAAGTGCTGCATTGGCCTTCATGCCAAGTCACAGCATGATTCTTGTTCTCTCCCAAGAAGTGAAGCACATGGCATAATGGTCTTTCTTTCTTTCTTTTTTTTTTTTTTTAAAGACAATATTTTTTCTCTCTTCTTACCCTATGAAACTCCAACCCTGCTTTGATTCAATTTTTTTAAATTTTTATTTATGATAGTCACACAGAGAGAGAGAGAGAGGCAGAGACACAGGCAGAGGGAAAAGCAGGCTTCATGCACCGGGAGCCCGACGTGGGATTCAATCCTGGGTCTCCAGGATCGCACCCTGGGCCAAAGGCAGGCACTAAACCGCTGCACCACCCAGGGATCCCTGGTCTTTCTTTCTTAATTTGTTTTTTTTTTTTTTAAGATTTATTTATTTATCCATAAGAGACACAGAGAGAGATAGGCAGAGACACAGGCAGAGGGAGAAGCAGGCTCCATGCAGGGAGCCCGATGTGGGACTTGATCCCTGAGCCAAAGGCGGACGCTTAACCACTGAGCCACCCAGGCGTCCCTAACTTGCTCTTTGATTGTTCAAGGGACTTCTAATTGACCTATAGGACTAAGGATTGACCAATTCAAGGATTGACCAATTAGAAGGGACTTCTAATTGACCTATAGGACTATAGGATTTTTACTAAGTCCTGGACATAAAAGCTGCAAATTCATCACATTGTAGTAATATGACTTATCAAAACAAAAACACAGGGACACCTGGGTGGCTCAGCAGTTGAGCACCTGCCTTCCACCCAGGGCACGATTCTGGGGTCCTGGGATCGTCCCACCTCGGGGTCCTTGCATGGAGCCTGCTTTTCCCTTTGCCTATGTCTCTGTGTCTCTCATGAATAAATAAATAAAAGATTTAAAAACAAAAAAACAGAAAAAGAACCCCTCCACAAAAATATAGAAAAACATCAGTTAATATTGAGTAGCATAGTCTCATATTTTGCTTTTGGTTGTAATATTGAAGTTTTAAATATACTCTAATGGATCTTACACCTGAAACCCCTACCCCGCTCTTTTATGGGCAGGAGTTCTCTATCAGCCATATCTGCATGTCTTTCAGTTTGTGGTCTTTGTCTGAGATGGCATTAAAGTGCAGAAAGGGAGCCTCAGAAGTCCCTGATTTTGGGGAGGGGGTAATGGGGACTCTTTGATGCTCGATGGCAGGGTGGCCTGGCCTCTGCAATGGCACCTGCCCAGGGCCTGACCCTACTGCCCTTCGTGTGGGTTTTAGCATCCCCTGCACTGCTTGATGAGCCACCATGACTTTCTGGTTCGGATTTCTCCCCGGAGGCCTTCTCCTGCCCACTCTAACCCTGCCCTTCCCACATCCAGGGCACAGCAACCTCTCACCCAGGCACAGCGATGCCACCTCCACTCTCGGCCATAAGCTGCTCTGACAAGCAGCTGGCCTAGCTCCATGGGTTTTCCAGCAATCTAAGCAATATAAGGCTTTGCTTTCCCAATAGGGGAGGCAGACTGTTTACAGGATCTTGGTTCTGACAAGACCTACTTCCATTTCTACTTTACCAACGTTGTTTTCCTGGATTGGCAGTAAAACTTGCCCACTCAGCCCTCTGTCTTTCTCTTTAACACAGGCAAAACGCACCCCCTGCTCTTGTCATCTGTGTCCCTGACATCCCAGCCAGCACTTCTCCCTCCCTAGGTCTTCAGGAGTGTACCTAGGCCCCTTTTCTTCTTACCTGTCTTCCTCTTCCTTTTTTTTTTTTTTTTTTTAAATATTTTATTTATTCATGAGAGACCCAGAGAGAGAGAGGCAGAGACAGGCAGAGGGAGAAGCAGGCTCCATGCAGGGAGCCCGATGTGGGACTTGATCCCGGGACTCCAGGATCGTGCCCTGGGCCGAAGGCAGGCACTAAACTGCTGAGCCACCCAGGGATCCCTAAAGGTGGATCTTAAGTTTTCATTTATTTATTCATGAGAGACAGAGAGAGAGAGGCAAGCTCCCTGCGGGGAACCCCATGCAGGACTCGATCCCAGGACCCTGGGATCATGACCTGATCCAAAGGCAGAGCCTCAACCGCTGAGCCACCCAGGTGCCTTGTCTTCCCCTTCCTTACCACAGTACTCAGAGCCTGCAGGGATGGGCTGGGGGCGGGGAGGTCCTTCTCCAGGATCTTCACTATATTATGCAACAAGGTCTCGTTTGAGTCCATCATGTGAGTGGAGAATGATCAAAGCTAAGTCATATGCTGAGGACAAAAATACATATGTACCTGTCCTTCAGTTGAAACCAACTTTATATACTGCTAATTGAATTTTTAAAAAATATTTTATTTATCTATTCATGAGAGACAGAGAGAGAGAGAGAGAGAGAGAGAGAGAGAGAGGCAGAGACATAGGCAGAGGGAGAAGCAGGCTCCATGCAGGGGGTCTGATGTGGGACTTATCCTGACTCTCCAGGATCACACCCTGAGCTGAAGGCAGACGCTCAACTGCTGAGCCACCCAGGCGTTCCCGTTAACTGAATCTCTGAGAGAGTAGGGGTGGGGAATTATATTTAACAGAGAACTACTACCTGACTCTTATATACAACGTACTGGAACTTATCTACAAGGAGTGGACACTTCAGAGAAGGAAAAAAACATGTTTAGAAATATCTTCAGTTGGGGCCCCTGGATGGCTCAATTGGTTTAAGCTTCTGCCTTTGGTTCAGGCCATGAACCCAGGGTTCTGGGATTGAGCCTCCTGTCAGGCTCCTTGCTCAGTGGGGAGTCTGCTTCTGCCTCTACCCCTTACCCCTGCCCATGCTTTTTCTCTCTCTCTCAAGAGAGAGAAAAACATTTCTTTAAAAAACATTTCAAACACTTAAAAAGATAAAACAAACAAGTATCTTCAATAGAAGCCAGAAGATGGCAAATGCTGGAAAAGAAGTTCCAACAGAGTACTGCCAGTGCCTAGATAGAGATGGGTGGGATGAATCCTAAGTTAATAGATCCAAGGAGGCTTCAATGAGCAGCCACAAAATTCTGAGAGCTGCTTAGGGGAAGAGGATATAGGAAAGAATAAGATCGGGGATCCCTGGGTGGCTCAGTGGTTTGGCGCCTGCCTTCGGGCCGGGGCGTGATCGTGGAGACCCGGGATCGAGTCCCACGTCGGGCTCCCTGCATGGAGCCTGCTTCTCCCTTTGCCTGTGTCTCTACCTCTGTGTGTGTGTGTGTCTCTCTCTCATGAATAAATAAATAAAATCTAAAATCTTTAAAAAAAAAAAAAAAGGAAAGAATAAGATCTATGGGTTTCTGCTTTTGAGGATTCATGGTCTAATGGCAGAATCCAACATATTTTGTGGAAAAGGTGACATATAAGCTAGACTTTGAAAGGCGTGTGATTTCAGTAAGCAGGGATAGAGAATGAGAGAAAAAGGAATTTCTAGAAAAAGGGAAGCCTGATTATCAAGGCATCAATGGTTTGTTTTCCTTTCCCCCTCCCAGTTCTACTTCAACTACATGATTTCTGTGAAAATCATCTTGGTGCTATAGGATCACATCGTCTCTGTAAGAATCATCTTCTGATCATGGCTTGGTGAATGATGCTGGAATTCTGACCCAAAAGTGTGATCAGTTCTTCCTCGGGAATTTTGGAATAGAAACTGAGAAAAAAGTGGTCAATTTCTTTTGGGATACCAGAAGGTCAACCTTGCAGTTGTTGATGGCTGTGACCTTGAGAAAGGTAGGAAGAGAAGAGAGAAAAAGGAAGAACGAGAAGAGAGAGAGAGAAACGAAACAGATGCAAAAGGGATAAAATATCACAGGGTGAGAAATTAGTGGCCTTTGGCCTCTGATTTTGGATTTTCCTGAGGCTTAGCTGAATTTCTGCTCTAGCTTCCCCGAATACAGTAGTATCTCCGTGGTACATTTCTTTTTCTGTAAGCTAAATTAAGTTTTTTAGATGTTTGTTGTTGTTGTTTGTCACCAAAAATCTCCTAGCCCATTGTGTTAGTTTCCTAGGGCTGCTCTGACAAATTACCTCAAACTCCGTGGCTTAAAACAACAATTTATTCTCACAGTTCTGGAAGGTGTAAGTGTGAAATCAAGGCGTCAGCAGTGTTATGTTCCCTGTAAAGGTTCTAAGGAAGAACCATCGTTCACTCTTTTTAGCTTCTGGTGGCTGCTGGCAATCCCTGGCATTCTCTGGCCTGAAGCTGCATCACTTTAATTTCTGTCTCTTTCTGTGCATGGCCATTGTCCTTCTGTATGTCTCTTTGTGACTTCACCTGGCCTTCTTATGAGACACCAGTCATTGGATTTGTCCCACCCCAATCCAGCAAGATTTCGCTTACTAATTACATCTGCAAAGGCCCTATTTCCAAATCAGGCCAGATTTGGGGGTTCCAGGTCAGAGTGAATTTTGGGAGGGACACTCTTTAACCCAGTACACCAACCAATTCAATACATAAAGGTGGGACGCCTGGGTGGCTCAGCGGTTAAGCATCTGCCTTCAGCCCAGGACCTGATCCTGGAGACCAGGGATGGAGTCCCACATCCGGCTCACTGCATGGAGCCTGCTTCTCCCTCTGCTTCTGCCTGTGTCTCTGCCTCTCTCTCTGTGTGTGTCTCTCATGAATAAATAAATAAATAAAATCTTTAAAAAAATACATAAAGGTACTGGGGCTGCAGGTTCAGGCTATGGTCACAGCCAGGTGCTTGAGGACCTAGAATGTTGTGTTGAGGATGTTGAGATTTGCTCTCTACCCAAAAAGGAGGCATCAACTGCTCTGTGCAGGAGAGTATGATGCTCAGAGTTTCGTGGAGGGTTGTTTTGGTTACCGTGTATAAAATACATTGCAGCAGGGAGTGCTAAGGAGGGAGGAAAACCACTAATTCAAGTGAAAGGTAATACAGTCTTTAATTTAATTTAATTTTTTAAAAAGATTTTATTTATTTATTCATGAGAGACCTAGAGATAGGCAGGCAGAGACAGAGGCAGAGGGAGAAGCAGGCTCCTTGCAGGGAGCCCGATGTGGGACTCAATCCCAGGACCCCAGGATCATTACCTGAGCCAAAGGCAGATGCTCAACCCCTGAGCCACCCAGGTGCCCCAAGGTAATACAGTCTTGAGTCAGGATAGAGGATGTAGGAGTAGGAGAAAGTGACAAGTGGGGGACACATTGCAAATTCAGTTATCCAGACTTGATGATTAATTATACGGGGGAAAAAAAATAATTATACGGGGGAATAGGAGAGACAGTGAAGAAAGAGAAGAGTCTAGGCGGACTGTACAAAACGGGTGGTCTGTAAACATCCGTGAGTTCTTGCCAAGTGAGAGATTGCATCACCTGGAGGGCTGGTATTAAAATAAGGGCAAGGCTGGAGGGTCTCACAGGATCCCAGAGACATTATGGTCAGGAAGTTGGAAGTAAACTTTCAGTTTGGATTACTTCCATGAAAATTATTCCACATTTGTATAAGAGGATTCCATGGCACAGTCCTTACTTGCTTTTGTTTATTTTTGTTTTTAAATACTCTTTCCCTGCATCAAGGTCTTTGTCTGAATAATGTATTTTCAAGTTTAAAAAATATTGCCGGATTACTTTCCTAAAAGGCTTTAGGAATTCATGTTTCTACTGACATTGTATGAGAGTCCCCTTTCTTTATTGCTTCCACAATTAGTAGGTATTTCACTTTTAATTTTCATGATTTAAAAATGTGACTGGGGCAGCCCTGGTGGCTCAGTGGTTTAGCGGTGCCTTGGGCCTGGGGTGTGATCCTGGAGACCCGGGATCCAGTCCCATGTAGGGCTCCCTGCATGGAGCCTGCTTCTCCCTCTGCCTGTATCTCTGCCTCTCTCTCTCTCTCTGTGTGTGTGTGTGTGTCTCTCATGAATAAATAAATAAAATATTTTAAAAAATAAATGTGACTGTTGGGACACCTGGGTGTCTCAGTGGTTGAGCGTCTACCTTCGGCTCAGGTCGTGATCCCGGGGTCCCCGGATCGAGTTCCACATCGGGGTCCCTGCAAAGAACCTGCTTCTCCCTCTGCCTGTGTCTCTGCCTCTCTCTCTGTGTCTATCATGAATAAATAAAATCTTAAAAAATAAATAAAAATGTGACTCTTTTAATGGCTATAAAACATTCCATTATATCAAAATACCATAAATTACATTGTCTAACTTTTTAAGGTTTATTTATTTATTTATTTTAGTAATCTCTACACCCAATGTGGGGCTCAAACTCACAACAATGAAATGAACAGTTGCATGCTCTTCTGACTGAGCCAGCCAGGCACCCTAATGTTCTCCTATTTTGGGACATTAGATTGCTTTTCATATTTTTGCTGTCATAAAATTAATAGTCCAGAAATGGGCATATTTTAGACATAAGTCTGTGTCCTTGCAGTGATGCTTACAATGATGGTTTTTTTTTTTTTTTTGATGCTTAAACTTTGAAAGAAAAAAGATTACATAGGTATAGCTTCCCCAGGTATTTTGCTTTGTTGTTTTTCTACCTGTGTGCCTTTCTTTCATTTCGCTGATAATATTCTAGGTTGACTGGGAGGGGTATGAGAAAAGGAAAGGGTTAAAACAAATAGATCTTTTATTGTCTTTGAATTCTATTTATATATGCTATTCCTATCCTTCATTACCAAAGTGATCTAGAATTGCTATTAAGCCATTATTAGTTCCCCAGTTTTTTACTTTATACATAAATTGAAGTTTCTCATTTTATTGATAGAAGAACAAATACTGGAGTATCTTGGCATTGTCTGGAACCTAAAAAAGGAGCTCAACTCTATTTTCTTTAAAAAGTTCTGAAAAGCATCACTCTTTACTTGCCGTGATGAAAAAAAAAAGGATGGGATTCATAGCTTGGTACCATGAATGGTCTATAATATATGAGTGGATAAATAAACATCCTTTTCTATATTCTTTTCCCTTACACATTAGCTATTAGAGTCAGAATGCTTCGATTGCAGAATTCTCACTTGAGCAAGGTTTTTATGTAACATTATTCATATTCTTGGCCTTGGATGCCAATTAAGTCTCTCAAGTCTAAAATTGCTTCGTTTGCTTTTTAAAGAAATCTGCCCACCTTACAGACCTACAAGTTAACTAACCAGCTTGGGGTTTTTTTTTGTTTTGTTTTTTTGTTTTTTGTTCCTCCCAGAGGACTTTGCTCTGTTGGTTTCCTGCCAGCTGTTACTTTCAAATTGAAATAGTTCAAGTTTCTCTGTTTCTAGAACATAGAATTCATTATGCCTGGATTTTTGCCAACAATGTCCCTCTCATGTTTTTAAAACTAAGATGAATGTTACAGAATGACCTAGTGGGCTTGACCCACGATTAGAAGTCAGGCAGTGATATATTAGATGCCTGCGTGGATGCTCTGTTCTGAGTAGCAGGGCTGCTAGGGCAATGGGATTCTGGGAGGATGGGAAGGCCATCCGGGGTGAAGCTCAGGGACTGGGGTGGAGAAATATGTGCAAGAGATTAAGTAAGATTTGGCTGATATGAGGCAAGATTAGATTCTTCCCCTGCCCTTAGAGCTCTGGTGGGTCTCTACCACAGAAAGGGGATAGTCATTCATTCCTATTGGCCATTTGGGTAGAAAACAGAACACCAGGTGACAGAGAATATATATAAAGGGCTCTGGAAAGAACCATTCTATTTTTTTTTTTCCGATTTTCAATGCTCTTTTTTCTTTTCCTACTTCTGCAACCCTGCCTGTATTGTATCTACCAGTACTGAAAAGGCACTCCTTCCTGTGACAGAACAGAAGTTTTAGGAATGTATACATCAGTATAGCCTTACAGCCTAATGAATTTTTCATTTTTGTGGCCCAGTTGAATGACATAAGGAGATTTCTTTGCTTTTTAGGTTATGTTCTAGGAATGTGTAAGAGTCTAAATTTCCTTCTCTCTCTCTCCCTTTTTTAAGATTTTACTTATTTATTCATGAGAGACAGAGAGAGGCAGAAACATAAGCAGAGGGAGAAGCAGGCTCCCTGTGGGGAGCCCAATGTGGGACTTGATCCCGGACCTCAGGATCCTGCCCTGAGCCAAAGACAGACGCTCAACTGCTGAGCTACCGAGGCATCCCATAATCTTTTTAAAATAGTGTTTTGGAGACTATTTATTACATGAATGTAATCACATTCAAAACATTTATTAAGTGCCTACCAATTGCTAGGCCTTATTAGTGTTGGACCCTGGCTCACGGGTGCCAACGTGTCCCGGCGGACGCCCCAGAGACTCAGACCCCAGACAGGCAGATGCAATTAGCAAGAGGGTTTATTGGACGTTTGCGCAAACGGGCTCTCCGCCTCCGAAGAGGAAGAGAGCCCCGATTAGCAATTACAGGTATCTTTTAAAGGCAAAAGAAAAAAACTCGCTTAAAGACAAAAGAACCGCGGGAGTCGCATAGCATCCAGGTTGATTTCTCAGAAGGTCAACATGAACCTATTCAGGGACATTCCAATCAGGGTGTGGGGGGAAATGGTTTTCTTATCACAAACAGAATGCTTTTTGTTGCTAAAACTTCAGGAAGGCACCTGGATGGGCTGCCTCTGGATTAGGGCTGGCCCTACTTACAGGGGGGGTTTCTTCATTCCCTCCTCTTTGTTTGGGCTGATTTTAACCTTAAAATCTTAGGGAACATTTATTTCTTCAGTTTGGAGGGCCCGACATTGTTAATACCAGAGCTTGGGTAATGGACAATTTTTCTCGGATGAACTGGAGCAGCCGGTTAAGGATGCAGGGGCCGAAAGTTAGCAGCAGGAGCAGGATAACTAGAGGGCCCATAATGGTAGAGATTAGGGTGGTCAACCAGGGAGACTGATTAAACCAGCTTTTAAACCAGCCCTGCTGGGCCTCCCGGTCCCTTTGTCTTTTATTTAGCCTATCCCTGAGTTTGGCCATGGAGTCTCTGATGACTCCAGAATGGCCTGCACAGAAACAGCATTCCTCTCCCAGGGCCGCACACAGTCCTCCCTCTTTCAGGAGTAGTAAATCCAAGCCTCTCCTGTTTTGAAGTCCTACTTCTGAAAGTGAGGTGAGGGACTGTTCTAACTTAGAAACGGACTGCTCTAGTGCCCATAGATCCTCATTTACAGCTGCCTGGAGTTCTATATAACGTCGTGAGCCCTGGATCAGAGCAGCTGCGCCAGTACCCACCCCAGTAGCGACCCCTAGTCCCAACATAACGACTAGGGTTAGGGAGACAGGTTCGCGCCAAAAACGGGTGGGATGTTCATCATACTGATTTTCTAGAGTTTCAGCAGGGTGATAGAACACCCTGGGTATGATCTGCACCATGACACAGAAGTCGTTTGAGCTATTTAGAACCTTAGCTGACACACAGGGGGTGAGGCCTTTGTTGCATGCCCACCAAGTTCCCGGCTGGGGCTCCAGGTAAGAGTCAGTCCCTAAAATCGGGGCGGTAGTATTGCAGAGTTCCTGGTAACCCCGGGTGAGTATAGTTAGCCTTGACAGTGATGTAATCCCAGGAGGAGGAGGGCCTCTCATCCTGTGTCTCCCTAGTCTCGCACCCCCAATTTTTACGATAGAAGTATTCCCCTCCTCCACAGGTGGGATTTAGCCTGCGATCTCTGTGGTACCCGGGACAGACATAAAAGGGAAGAGTGCTGAGCATGGCCCTTCTGTCAGGCGTGCCACATCCTCCCCATGGGTCTAATCCCAGTTGCCCTGGAGGGCTTTCTCGGTTAGGGGCTCTAGAGGTGTCCAAGTATCCCTCTAGGTCCCATGGGCTAGGGGCCCCTATGGTTAGCTTGCATAGGTCAGGATATAGGTTAGGCCACCAGGTTCCCACGGGGGCGGTCTTAGTTATAGACCAGACCTCGTCACCCCCAGACGTTAGTACCTGCCAGGTTAACATTTTGAGGGCATGAGGGTCACCTTTGGTGGAGGTGAAGAGCGCTAGGAGAGGTAGGAATATAACAACTGTCATTGAACAATTTTTGAAAGTCTTATCTTGAGCGGGTTTTGGGTGCGGTGGAGCTTCCACTGAGGTGGCTCCTCCGGTCCGTCCTGGCTGGCGTCAGTGGTGCTCGTTGATGGGGCGCGCTTGACGTGTGAGGCGTGGACCCAAGCAGCAATGCCGTCTACCTTTAAGGCGGTTGGGGTGGTCAGTAGTACAGTGTATGGGCCCTTCCAGCGGGGCTCAAGCGTCCTGGACTGATGTCTCCTGATGTAGACGGAGTCACCGATCTGGAACGGGTGTGGGCCGGTTGTGTCTCCGGGGCGGTATAGACAGCCGCAAGGGGTTTCCAGATCTGGCGCTGGATAATCTGGAGGCCTTTAGCCTGTCCTGTAAACCGGGAGTGTTAGCAAGAGGGTCAATAGCAGAATCTAGCAAGTCCGTTACTGGTGGGGGACCTCCATAGAGAATCTCGTAAGGAGTTAGCCCATGGCGCGCGGGAATGTTCCAGACTCGGAACAGAACCATAGGGGGGAGTTGGACCCAGTCTCTAGTGCCAGTCTCCAATGTCAATTTGGTTAGGGTCTCTTTAATTGTTCTATTTATTCTTTCTACCTGCCCTGAGCTCTGGGGTCTGTATGCACAATGTAATTTTTAATTTATCCCCAGTAATCTGGCCACCAACTGACTTACCTGGGAGACGAAGGCAGGGCCGTTGTCCAACCCTATTACCTTGGGCAGTCCAAACCAGGGGAAAATTTCTTCTAGGATTTTCTTGACAACCACCTGGGCAATTTCTCGTTTGGTGGGGGATGCTTCTGTCCATCCTCCTGTGGGCCTAGTGCAGCGGCTCGTGCTGTTTCATCGGCCATCCTGTTCCCCTCTGCTACTGGGTCGTTGCCTCGCTGATGCCCCGGACAGTGAATTATCTACCCCGGCCGCCCCGGCTTTACGTTCACCATTTCGTAGAAAGCTACTCCCCTCGGTGTACCAGGTTGCTTCAGCATCTGGCAAAGGCTGGTCCGTCAAGTCCCCTCTGGTGCCATGGACCTCGGCTAGGATCTGGTGGCAATCATGCGTTAGCAGGGAGGGGGACTCGGTTTCTGGAAGCAAGGTGGCTGGGTTTAGGGATGTAGCCGTTCCGAACCGTATCCGCTCGGAATTCAGTAACATGGCCTGATAAAGGGTGGCCCGAGCTTTTGAGAGCCATCGATCGGGGGCTGGCGGATGACTGTCTCTATGGCATGGGGGGGGCCACCACAGTGAGGGGTTGGCTGAAGGCCAACTTATCTGAGTCTTTTACCAGGACTGCCACAGCCGCTATTATTCGGAGACATGGGGGCCATCCTGCAGCCACTCTGTCTAATTTTCTTTTGAAAAGTATGCCACGGGCCTTTTCCAGGGTCCCAGTTTCTGAGTTAGGACCCCTTTGGCTATTCCTTGGTGTTCATCAGCATATAGCGCAAATGGCTTGGTTACATCTGGGAGGCTCAGGGCAGGGGCAGTCAATAAGGCCCTTTTTATTTTGTCAAAAGCCAATTGTTGCTCCTTTCCCCAGTGGTAGGGGGTGTTGGATTTCGTGAGAGGATATAGGGGAGCCGCCAGCTCTGCAAACCCGGGTACCCAGAGGCGGCAGAACCCAGCACTGCGGAGGAACTCTCGTAGCCCTCTGGCATCAGTGGGTGCTGGGATCAGGGCTACAGCCTTTTTGCGGCCCTCCGTCAGCCACCTCTGGCCTCCTTCCAGGAGATATCCCAGATAGGTCACTCGTCTCTGGCCTATTTGGGCCTTTTTGGCGGAGGCCCTATACCCCAGTCCTCCCAGTCTCTCGAGCAGGGCCCCCGTACCTTTTACACAATCCTGTTCCGTCTTAGCCGCTATGAGCAAAATCATCCACGTACTGCAGGAGAACGAGGTCCGGATGGCCAACTCGGAAGTCTGCCAAGTCCTGATGCAAGGCTTCGTTGAACAAGGTGGGGGAGTTTTTGAATCCCTGTGGTAGCCTTGTCCAAGTGAGTTGTCCTGAGAATCCCGTCTCAGGATCTTTCCATTCAAAGGCAAAAATAGGCTGGCTTTGAGAGCTTAACTTTAGGCAAAAGAATGCATCTTTAGATAGAGCTCAAGGGTCCTTCTGCCTCAGTTAAAACTGAATGTTGAGCTCCCGTAGCAACCAGGAAGGTCACTGGTTGGCCCCCCACTTTAAGGGTTATCCCAGGCTCGGGGGGCGGGGGGGGGCTCCTGGCCCTGACATCCCTAATCTTCATTCTCTAGGGACAGTACGGGAATGGGCTTCTTCTTAGGTCCCTGCGTTAGGCCCTTCTTTGGACAATCTTTAACCCAATGTCCTTTTTCCTTGCAGTAGGCACACTGGTCTCGTTCAACCCGTGGTTTTCTTTTGTCTCCCAGGTCCTTACTCTGTCCTGACTTACTTTGCCCTGAGCCCTGTACTACGGTGGCCAGTATCCCAGTCAGTTCTTTACTGCGTTTCCTCTCTCTCTCTCTAAGTATACATATGGTAGCCCTCCATTAATCTTTCCAGAAAACCTGCCGGCGTCTCATCTTTTCCCTACACTATAGCACGTACCTTTGCCAAATTGGTGGGGCATCGCCCTGCCCCTTTGAGACCCGCTAGGAGTACCTGGCGATAGAGAAGGAGCCGCTCCCTCCCAGCAGCAGTGTCGTAGTCCCAGGTCGGGCCAACCAAGGGGGAAAACATCCTCGATTTCATTAGGCAGCTGGGGCGGCCTCCCATCCGCCCCGGGGACGTTTTTCTGTAGACGCGCTGTCTCTCCTCCGTGGTGAGGAGAGTCTGCAGGAGCTGATCAGGGTGCCCATGGGGTCCTGGCTGAGAGACCGGGGCCTTCACCTGCAAGATAATATCAATATTAAAAGTTCCATTCCTGGGCCACCCGACGTTGAGAGTCGGCCACTCTGAGGAGCAGAAGGTGACCCATTTTCGTCTTCTGACTTCGACCGAAAGGTTGTGTTCTCGGCTTGCGACTTCTTTCCAGTGATCTAGAGTGAGGCTTAAAGGGGTGGTTACAGTTTGCCCCGCGGGTGTAGAAAAGAGGTGAGCGGGGAGGAGGAGGACAGGAAGAAAGACACAGAACAGACAGACGTACACAGATGACAGGACTGGCACGGCGGATTCAGATGGGAGCGGTCGCGAACAACGACCCTCCCCGAAGAGGAGGGAGTGCCGGGGCTCCGTTCCTCTTCCAGACCACTCCAGAGTCCGACTCCGGAGGGGGACCAGGGGTCTCGGGCACGTCTGCCTCCCCCGCTGGTCCAAATACAGAATACAGAGTACAGCGTCCTGCAGGCACAATACAGACCCGGCACAATACAGACCCGGCCAGTCAGACAAACAGACGAGACAGATATGACATTTAGCGAGCTCGGTCTTACCTCCTACCGGTCTTAGGATTGAGCCTGGGGCGTCTCGGATCCCGGACGAGCCCCCAAATGTTGGACCCTGGCTCACGGGTGCCAACGTGTCCCGGCGGACGCCCCAGAGACTCAGACCCCAGACAGGCAGATGCAATTAGCAAGAGGGTTTATTGGACGTTTGCGCAAACGGGCTCTCCGCCTCCGAAGAGGAAGAGAGCCCCGATTAGCAATTACAGGTATCTTTTAAAGGCAAAAGAAAAAAACTCGCTTAAAGACAAAAGAACCGCGGGAGTCGCATAGCATCCAGGTTGATTTCTCAGAAGGTCAACATGAACCTATTCAGGGACATTCCAATCAGGGTGTGGGGGGAAATGGTTTTCTTATCACAAACAGAATGCTTTTTGTTGCTAAAACTTCAGGAAGGCACCTGGATGGGCTGCCTCTGGATTAGGGCTGGCCCTACTTACAGGGGGGGTTTCTTCATTAGGAACACAATTGGAGAACACAAGTGACAATGTCCTTGAATCTAGTGATGGGTACAAAAAAAGTTACAAAACAGGAAGAAAAGTGATAATATAGTGATAGTACTGAATATCATGGGAATTTAGAGAGGGGTGGGGTTAAGAGGTAGGATAAGCCTTTTTTGTGGAACTTGAGTGAGTTGGAGCCAAGAGAAAGCAGACAGGGAAAAATGACCCAAGCTTAGGGATAAAATTTTCAAAGTTCTCTAGATACCACCGAAGAACTGTGAAGTGCCATGAGTGTGGGAGAAGAGTTTGGAAAGAAAATTATTATTATTATTATTATATGATAGTCACAGAGAGAGAGAGGGGCAGAGGGAGAAGCAGGCTCCATGCACCGGGAGCCCGACGTGGGATTCGATCCCGGGTCTCCAGGATCGCACCCTGGGCCAAAGGCAGGCGCCAAACCGCTGCGCCACCCAGGGATCCCTGGAAGGAAAATTAGGAAACGTAAGTAGGAATTGAAACATGAAGGACCTGATAGACTATGTTGGTGACATGTTCTATCTTTAAGAACAAATAGGGGGGAAAATGGCAATTAGAGGTTCTAAATGGAAATGGCATGATCATATTTTTGCTTTAAAAAGATCTCACTGATTACAGGGTAGGAAATGAATTAAAGGCAGACAAATTGAAAGCAGGGAGACCAGTTAAGTGGTGGTTTAGGTCAATGATGATAGTAGCTGTGGGGATGAAGAAATGAGACCCAGTGGGGAAGTGACTTGGTGATAAATTGGATTGGTGGTGTTGGTGGAGATGGTGCTGTTGGAGCAGAAGAATTTCTTCTGTCTTTCAAAGTCCTTCTAGATGGACTAAGAACCAAACTGACATAAGACAGGTTAAGAGGAGAAAATAATATTTAAGAGCATGGATAGGGGGAGTCCAGGGAGACAAGAAGTTCCAAAGACAATGCGGCAACATGCTGCTTATATGAGCTAAGGGGTGGGGGGCGGGAGGGGGTCTGAGGTTACAAAGTGGGAGAAAGACCATTAGCAGGAAGGTGAAAGAAGATATCTGGAAAACAAAGGTTGCCCTATTATGTAGATAAGTTTCTTAGGTAAAGAGGAATCTCTGTTAATAGCTCTCTTCCTGGTACTGGCAGGCAGTAGAGGGGGAGGTAAAGAGCTTTTCCTGAATCTGCTGGAATCTGACTGCTTTTCACTCAAAATAATGTTTATGCTAAAGTGGCCCATTTTAGGGCAGTCTACCCTTGGCTCCCACAGTGTCAAAGAAAAGTGAGAGTCGAGGAAAATGTTTTGGCTTCTGAGTTGGCCTTTGTGGATGGTGGTACCACTAAGTGAGTGATGGGACAGATGAGGAGGTACCAAGTAGGAGGGAAAATGAGTTCCGTTTGGGACACGTTGAGTTTGAGCTGCCAGTGGAGTGTTCAGGAAACTAATGGAGACACAAGTGTGAAGGTCAGGTGTGGAAGTGGCTCTATGGACGTGTATCTTGAGGGATGGCCATGAGAGTCCATGAGATCACCAAGAGATATATGTATAATGAGAAGAGGAGAGGGCGTAGGATAGAGCCCTAAGGAAAAACCAACATTTAAGAGGCTGAAAATGAGGGGGGTGGGGAAGGACTCAAACCTGGTCTGGGACAGAAATTTTTGTGTGTGATGTAATTTACAACTCCTTCTGGGAAGCAATTAGCATTCCTGATAAAGTGCGTGAACAGTTTTCTGACAGACTTTAATAAGACTGAGAACTCCTTCTGGGAAGCTAGGGTTACCCATCCAGCTGATTGACTAGCCTAATAATCTTTAACCAGATGTTCTTTTTTGTATCCATTCTAAGCGTTTAATGGTTAGTGAACCATTCTTTTTTTCTTATGAGATGTCTCAACCAAAATTTTTTCTTTAGTTGAATTTTTCAAAAATTTTCTTCTCCTAGACTCGAAAATAATTTGAGGCATTGCTTTAACAGGAAAAGAGGAACCTGCAAAAGGATTAGAAGAGGCTAGAGAAGTAGGAGAGAAACCAGAAGACTGTTGGTGTTATGGAAGCCAGATGAATGCATTTGAAGAAACAGGGCACGAATGGGAAAATAGTGTCAAATGTTAGTGGGAGGTCATGTAAAACAAGGATTCGGAATTGCCCCTGGGATTGGTAATAAGAATGTCAGTGGTGATTTTGGCAAGAGCAGTTTCACCAGGTGACTGGGGACATCAGTCAGATATCAGTGGGCTCCGGAGTGAGTGTAGACTATTCTTTCAAAAACTGTGAACTATAAAGAGGAAAGAATAGGAAGAGAGCTTTGAGAGTTTGTTTGTTAGTTTTTGGGTTTTGTTGTTGTTGTTTTTTAGTGGAAACATAACCATCTTTAAATGCGTTTGGGAGGAAGTCAATAACCAGAGAAGTAGAGGTACCTGCAAGAGAAGGCCTAATCTTGCGTTAGACAACTAAGTGGGCCAGACTCAAGGGATTCTGAGTCTAGGTGGAGGGAAGGCCTTCTCTCTCCCACTGTGACAGGAAAGAAGGGAGAAAGGAGGGCCCACAGGGAAGGATTTCTGCAAGTTTGGTGGTAGCAAGTCAGACTTTCCTGTCCAAGGGCCTGTTACCTCCGGGATGTAGGAAATTAGGAGCTCTGCTCAAAGTGCCAAGGTAAGTGGCAGGACGGCAGACGAAGGATGGGAAGAAAGTTCTGAGAAAGATCCTGAGGTGAACGGGAGATTGAACTGACTGGGAAACAGAGAGTGATTTCAGAACGTTGTGGAGGTGGAGGATAATGAATACATCGTGAAACCAATCGGCACGAATCTGTGATTTTCTCCAGTAGGGCTTAGAGGGCCGGACTGAGACACGAAGTAGGCTAAAGCATTTCAACTCATCTGGACTGTCTTCAATGAAACCACTGAAGCTTTGCAGCTTCCTTTGCCCATTCTTTAAATGTGACACCTTAGTTTTGGGCCTAGGCTCTCTTTCTTCTTACTTTGTAGACCCTGCCAATTAATCTCATTCAATGCCTGACTCAATCTCTCTAGGCCGACAACTCCTGAACCAATACTCTCGACTGTAGGTGCCAGGGGCAGGCTGCCCCAAGACGGGCCACTTTGAAATGAACATTATTTGGAGTTAAAGGTAATCAAAACCCAGCAAATGCAGAAAAAGCTCTCTTCTTGGTCCTAACTGCCTAAATTTACATTGGAAAGGAGAGCCTGTACTAGGAAGAGAGCTATTAATAGAGACTCCCCTTTACCTAAGAAACTCATCTGCATAATAGGGCAACTTTTGTTTTTCAAGACATCTTTCACCTTCCTGCTAACAGCCTGTCTTCCCTTTGAGTCCTCAGACCCTCCCCCTTTCCTTAGCTCTTATAAGCTTCATGTTGCCTCATTGTCTTTGGAATTTCGTTTTTGTGTGGAGTCCCTGTATATAAGCCTATTAAATTTGATTTTCTCCCGTTAATCTGTTTCCCATAAAATTGATTCTAAGTCCAGCTAGAAGGACCATAAGGCAGAGGAAGTGCTTCCTCCCTGAGATAACCCTGCCTTTCTCCAAGAGCACCAGACTCCTGGGCCCATCTGCCTTCTGAGCATCTTTCATTAGTCTGTCCTCAAGCTCAGGCATTTCCCCTACCCTGAGAATGAATGTGAGCTCCAGGAGGGCAAGGGTTTATTTGTCTTTTTTACCGTTGCATGCCCTGAGCTCAGTGTTCAATGAATGTCTGTTAAATAAATGAAAGAATCCACTCAGAGAACTAAGCCTCAGACCTGGGAGTCATCTTTTACTCCCAATTTCTCCTTCACCTCTGACATCCAATCCACTAAGTCTTGTCCAAAATGAAATATGTCTTACCGCAGAAAAGAAAAGTGAATTATCAAACAATTTTAACACAGAAACTTGTGTTTGCTCTGCCTCCTTTTTCTGGCTTCATTAACACTGGGACTAAACTAGTGGGAGGGTACCTCCTTCTCTGCTTCCTCTCCCTATCTGCCCCCAGCCCTCTCAGTCTCAGAGGAAAGGGAGCCCGTTTTTCATTTGCTAATGATTTGGGATCAGGTTATAATGGGCCATTGAGGTATATTGTGGAAGAAAAGAGGAAAACGGAGCTTTCTGGAGGAGGGTTAAGGACTTCGCGGGGTGGCAGCAGAGAAGTGAGGAAGGAGGGGCCTGGGTTGAGATCCAAGTTTGTGCGAGGAGGGGGGCTGAAAAAGACCTCTGCCAGGGCATGGGTCCTCCCAACCACATTGGGGGAAACTGGTCTTTGATCGCCCCGGTTCATGAAGTTTGAGCCACTGCTCTGTGTACAGGATCAGGGCTTGGACCCCTCTGCACTGGGGTCCAGAAGGACCTTTCTTTGGTTCCCCTAGAAGATACTCTCTCCCTCTTAAGAGGCACCAGGGAGCCTGTAAGTTCTAGAGACATCCCCTTGGCACCTAATTAGTTGGGGGAAGGAGTTCCCATACTCCTTCCCTGAATGGGTCCTGAACTGGGTGAGCTGGAGACCTCCAGAGGGGGGACAGTGTTAATCATGCCTCCATCATGGGATGGTTTGTCTGCCTGTCTTTCTTCTGTGAACAATAACTGTGGTCCAAGCCTCCTTCATCTCTCACCTGGTAACTCCCCACCTCCTATCTCACCCCACCCCATCCATTCTGCACACAGAAGCCAGAGTTTTGTTGGAAGGAAGGAAGGAAGGAAGGAAGGAAGGAAGGAAGGAAGGAAGGAAGGAGAAAGAAGAAGTACAATGCTTGATCCCATCCTTCTCATCTGGCTAACAGGTATACTCCAGGTTTTAGCTTCATTTAGGGTCACTTACTCTGAACAATCTTATCTGACCACCCTCCCTTCAGGACCCACACACAAGATTAGAGGTGTAGGTATATACTTCCCTCTATGCCCTGCAGTTTATTGTAATTGTTTATATTTTTAACTAACTTGACAGAATATAGGCCCATTTGTCTTTTTGTCACCTTTTCTCTAAAGTCTGTCCCTGAGCTTTGAGTTTGGTGGGTAGGGGTAAGATCTACACCAGTGGTTCTCAAACTTGAGCATGGATCAGAATTACCTGGAGGATTTGTTAAAATCCTGGATTCCCCTTACTGATTCAGTAGGTCTAGCGTGGACCTGGAAATCATGTGTCTCTGATGAGTCTCAGGTACTGATGCTGGGGCTGGATGGAGATCACACACAGTTCGATTTACTGCTGCCTTGCATCTAGTAAGAAGAGAGGTCAGTGGGGTAGATTGGAGTGACTTTTCAGATAAAAAGAAAGGTTGAGTGAGAAGTGTAAGTTTTGGACATCTCAGAGGTAGTGGTTAAAATGGAGATATTTGGGGACACCTGCATGGCTCAGAGGTTGAGCATCTGCCTAAGGCTCAGGGTGTGATCCTGGGTCCTGGGATCAAGTTCTGCATGGGGTTCACTGCAGGGAGCCTGCTTCTCTCTCTGCCTATGTCTCTGTGTCTGCCTCTCTCTGTGTCTTTCATGAATAAATAAATAAAATCTTAAAATAAAATAAAATGGGAGATATTTTAATTTGATATTAAAGCTGGGCAGAGGGCAGCCTGGGTAGCTCAGCAGTTTAGTACCGCCTTTCAGCCCAGGGTGGGATCCTGGAGACCCAGGATCGAGTCCCATGTTAGACTCCCTGCATGGAGCCTGCTTCTCCCTCTGCTTGTGTCTCTGCCTCTCTCTCTCTGTGTGTCTCTCATGAATAAATAAATAAAATCTTTAATAAAAAAATAAATAAAAAATAAAAAATAAAGCTGGACAGAACTTTCCAATAGTTGACAAGGTCCAGGATCTAACTACGAGAACACATGGTTGAAGTGGCCGGTAGGTGAAGGTACGGTATGGAGGCAAAGACCTGATAATTAAAAGAAAATATATATATATATATTGTTTTTACTTTAAAAAGTACAATATTGAAATTTTAAAAAAGGGTGTAAGTGAAAAGAAAGATTGTAACATGGAATGTGTGACATCATTCCAATTTTATTAAAAATGCCTAGAAAAAAATACTGAAAATACATGGGAGTGTTTATAATAGTTATCCCTGTGGGTGAGTTATATTACCTTCCTAAATTTTCAAAATTCTCTCCATTATCATGTTTTCCTTTCATAATTAGAGGAAAGCTTTTCTTATTTTGAACCTCTCCAGTGTTAGACATTTCCATCTGGTTGAATCAAGTTACATCCCCTCTTATCCCCCTCTTGGACTTGTTTCTCACTGACATCTTAACTTGTGCTAAAAGTATGAAAATCAACAAAATTAAAGCAACCAGAATAAACAAGCAAGACGAAAGGAAAAGGAAGAAAAAAACCTCAAGAAAAAATTTTTGTAGCTGTTACTGGCACTTGCACGAAAGTATCTCAGGCATTTGCCTTCTAATCATTCCATATATTTGAAGGCTGTTTTGGGACTGGTGACCTCCTTGCCTGGTCAGACAGGGAACTCTAGTCCTAATCTCCTACCCATCACCTCCTGTTTCTTCTCATGGAATTCACAAATGTGCTAAATATGGTTCCTAACTTTTCTCTTCTTGTTCAGAATTATACCTCCTTGTCTCTCTTTGAGGTAGATCCTGTCCTACCCAAATAATACCACTTTCAAAAGTTAACAGAAAGTTATTCTTTTCTATCATTTAGTATTAAAATTATTTTCTTAGAGACGACTTGACAACCTCATTATAACAAGATTTATTTGGGGCATAAATTCAAAGTTCAAAACAAGAACTAAGCTCAAATAAACTTTTAGAATACATCCCATTTTATCCAGGATAGCCCTTGTGCAATAAAAAATTCTATGTATCATGGAGTCTACCAACTGGCAGTGGTATTTGCCAGTAAGAATTTCTTACTCATTTTTCTAAAGGAATGAGATATATAGGACTTTCAGCATACGCACTTACTTTATTTTAATTATGAGCAATTCTGTGGGCACCTGGCTGGCTCAATTGGTAAAACATGCAACTCTTGGTCTGAGGGCCATGAGTTTAAGCCCCATGTTGGGTCTGGAGCCTACTTAAAAAAACCCAAGAAACAAAGAACAACTATTAATTATGAGCAATTCTGCATCTCTTGTTAAGAACTCATAATTCTCTACCTACAGAGTAGTACTTACAAATGAAATGACTAAGTAAACATTCATGGGTTTAATCATGTAGTTTTGAAATCAGGAATATGAATATAAAGTTCCAAATATTTATTTCGTAAAACCCCATTATTACAGAAGAAAATAATTGAATGGCATATGGCCATAGCAGAACGTAAGAGATATATAGAATTATAACTTTCTTTTTTTAAAAAAAATAATTTATTCATTTATTCATGAGAGACACAGAAAGAGAGAGGCAGACACAAGCAGGCTCCTTGCAGGGAGCCCCATGTGGGTGGGTCAGGACTCCATCCCCCCTGGGACTCTAGGATCATGCCCTGGGCCAAAGGCAGGCACCCAACGCTGAGCCACCCAGGGATCCCAGAATTATAACTTTCATCAGAAACACGGATCAGATCAGACCAGATGAGATCAGGGAAGCCTAGAATCTTGATATCTCAACTACACTGATGACTTCGTGGCTGTGTTTTTGAATGTCCTTTCATCTCTGGTAATAAAATGTGAATTAATTCAACTGTTCTAAGTTCTAGGAGATGGTGATCCTGAATGATTCGGCAAGGTAAGACTGTAAGTGACAGAATGGAACAGAAAGTAGTTTTATTATTATTTTTTTTTAAGAGTTTGATTTATTTGTTCATGAGAGACACACAAAAAGAGAGAGAGAGAAGCAGAGATACAGGCAGAGGGAGAAGCAAGCTCCATGCAGGGAGCCCGATGTGGGACTCGATCCCAGGATCCCGGGATCACACCCTGAGCCAAAGGCAGACGGTCAACCACTGAGCCACCCAGGAGTCCCTAATCATCGCTTTCTAAGTTAGGTAAGAACAATCAGAAATTACTGAATGTTAAAGAAGAAAAGGTATCAGATATCATCTTGTCTATCATCTCATTGGGGAAACTAAGGCCCAAAGAGATTTGTCAGAGTCACAGTGTGAGTTGGTAGGAGTCTCCTGACTTCTAGTCCAGGGTTATTTATAGCACGTGACACTGCCTGAGTGCTTCAGTATTTTGAAGTCATGGCATAATTGAGAGACTATTCTTGGGACCGTCAGTCCTGATTAATTCATCAGCTAGTACTGTTTTACCTCTTTATTTTTCTCAACTCAGTACACTTTTATTTTGTGGCCTGATGTTTTCGGAATGGGATAGTCAGAATAAACAAGTAATGTATTAAGCGGCGAATGTAATTTTAATTTTTTTTTTAGGGAGAATACTTGAAATAAGACTGGCTGGAATTTAGAAAAGTTGCAATTTTCCAGAGAAGACCAAGAAAGAGATAGGGAGGAATGGTCCAGGGAGTTGATAACCAACCACCAGGGCCTCTCCTGGGCACTTTTATGGGGCTCTCTCATTCCAAGGTTAGAGGCCGTTAGCCTCATTTTATTTCTCATGAAGAAACTGGGGCTCCAAGAAGTTCTATAATTTTTTTAAAAGATTAATTAATTAATTAATTAATTAATTTATGAGAGACACAGAGAGAGAGGCAGAGACACAGGCAGAGGGAGAAGCAGGCTCCATGCAGGGAGCCTGATGTGGGACTTGATCCTGGGACTCCAGGATCACGCCCTGGGCCGAAGGCAGGCGCTAAACCCCTGAGCCACCCAGGGATCCCAGAAGTTCTTTTTTTTTTTTTTTTTTTCCAGAAGTTCTATAATTTACCCCAGTCATACAAGTTGGTCAACTGGTAGAGCTAGATCCAGTGCTGTCTGTCTGTCTGGGAAGCCTGTGTACTCTTACCTCTACAGGACAGTATGTGTAAGGTGAACCAAGGGAGGTAACGAAGCTGCAGTGTGACCTAGTCATAGTGACAACAATGGCATAGTGCTTTACACGTGTGATCTGTAAACAGTGACTGAACAAGCACATTGAACGAGGCTGACACGTCCTCTTCCTCAGTGCAACAGGAGAGGAAGACCGAAGACGTATACTTAAGGTTTCCTTTGGTTTAAGTGCTTTCTGAAAAAAGTATCCAAAGGCTAAATTAGTTTTGTCTTGCCACATTTATCAGATTATTATGTTCTTGATGCAGGTGGATAGGTTGGTGCATGATTTTTTTTTTTTTTTAGGTTGGTGCATGATTGTGTGAAATCAAACCTGATAATGTTCAGAAGAGTTCTTCCAGCAGTTCCAACATGCCTTCGGGTTCAATATTCAGTTTTGTAATTAGTGATCACTCTTCCTATTTACTGAAGGGGAGTTTTAATCTGCACCCATGTCTCTTTCCTTTGGAACCTAAGGGTCACATAGACTTCTTTTTCTCCTGTGTTAACCTCCACATAAAAAAGCAAATTTGTATTTTGTGGAATATTGGCAACCGGTTATTTTTACCCATACATACCCTCCCGGATAAGCCATGATTCATGGCTTAATTTTGATTAATTTTACATTAGTCTGCAACTCCAGTTTAAGCTTTAGTGTCCATTCTCTCCTTCGGAAGGCAATGTCCAGTCCTGAAATCCTGTGAACTAGAAAGGTGGTGTCCGTCCACTTATAAATAATCATTGCCCTCCAGTGAATCAATCCTCACTTGCAATGATCAATGTCCGATACAACCTCGGGTGAAGACGCAAATCCATCTCCAAAACTGGATTCCCTGTATTTAAAAACGTCATCCTGATTCTCAACTCCCTAGAACTGTTACTACAAAAGAACTGTTTATTTTGCCATTCAGCCTAAAAATAAAACCTTTCACCCAGATCACACACTTTCTTTTTTTTAATAGTCACATATATATATATATATATTTTTTTTTTTCTTCTTTCTGTCAAGAATTTCAAACTAAATCTGCAAGAATCCATTTCCAGGTACAAACAAGGAGATCGGACGAGAATCGCGACCGGGCAGCTTGGAGCGGGGGATCTCAAAGCCCACCTTCCCGCCTGGAGACCCCCTGGAGAAGGTCCTGACTTGCAAGGGAAGCCAGGGAGGGGATCTCAAGGGCGGGTCGGCGCCCCCCACCCTGCGGCCCGAGGCCCCGCCCCCAGGACCAGGCCCCGCCCCCGCGCCCGAGGCCCCGCCCCCCGCCCGAGGCCCCGCCCCCCGCGGCCCGAGGCCCGCGAAGAGTTAACGAGGGACGGAGCCCCCCGCGCCGCGGACTCCCGGCGCGCTCCCTCCGCCCTCGCGTCCCCACCCTCGCGTTCGGGCGAGGGATTAAAGTGCTCCCCCCTGTGGCAGCAGTGACCCAGAAAGGAGTTCGATTCGCGCGGCCCCTCCTCCATCGGCCGCCGAACGCCCGTCCGAGAGTGCCTCCCTGCGCGAGGGCCGCGTGTGTGCGCCGGCAGAGCAGGGGCCCGCCCGGCTCCCCGCCCGCCCGCCCGGCTCCCCGCCCGGCTCCCCGCCCGCCCGCCCGCCCGCCGCGGCCCGAACTCATGCAGCGCGGAGCCGGCGGCGTGGAGCCCAGCGCCTCCGCCGAAGCCTTCCGCAGCAGGTAGGCGCGCGGGCCGCGGGGCGCGGGCGCGGGCGCGGGGGCGGGGGGCGGGGGCCGCGCGTGTGTCCGCGCGTGTCCGCGCGTGGGTCCGTGTGCGCGTCCCGGTACCGCGGCGGCGGCGGCGGCGGCGGCGGCGGCTGCAGGACCAGCCGGGAGGCTCAGCCATATTTGATGGTTTTGTTGCTCTGCTCGGGAGTTCTCGGGAGTAATTTAATGCCGAAGGTCGCTGCCTAGTGGAAATAATATAGTACGTCATTAATATGGCGCCAAAAGATTGGGTTCTCGGTCTGTAGCGAGGAGGGAGGGAGGGCCGGCCGCCGCCGAGCGCCGCGGTCCTATCCCACCAGCAACTTGGGCATTGCCGGGGCGGGGGCCGCAGGAGGAGGAGGACCCCATGATTGGGGATCCTGAGAATTGATCTGGGTTTGCATCAGTAAGTTGTATTATGATCATTTTTCAAAAAAAAAAAAAAAAATTTTTTTTTTTTTTTTTTTTTGCGGGGTGGGTGGGGGGTGGTGGTGGCGCTGAAGACTTCGAGCTTTTTTTTTTTTTTCTTCTTCTTCTTTCGGATTTGCGAAGAACGTGCGGTTTTCAGGTGAACCCTCCTTTACACGCGTGTAGGAGCAGAAGCCCAGTCTAGTTGGCTTTAGCGGATACACATTATTATTATTATTATTTTAAAAAAGCCAAAGCGCATTAGGCTGCATGAAAGTGGAAAGCATAGTAGCAACTTGGTAGACAGATGGCAATGGCAGAACGCAGGTCCGCGTACGTATATGAATCCGGAGTGTGTGTGTGACCGCGGGGGGGGGGGGGGGGGCGACTCTCTGTCCAGACGTATAGGTGTGTGCGTGTAGGTCCGTCTCGGCAGGGTGGCCGCGGCAGCCCTGGCGCTTGTCACCGCGTCACCCCATGTCCAAAATATTCTGTGCATCGATGCAAGGGCAGTGAGCGGGGGGTGCAGGGACAGCTCGGCAATCAGATCCTCCCAAATCGGGTTTCCAGGGAGCAGCCCCTTTCACTCAAAGCGAGACCGTCTGCAAAGTGTAAAGCCCTTCACCGGTGAGCCCAGGAAGCAGTTGCCCCGGTAGAGCAAAGTACCGATTACCCGTGAACTCAGAGCGGATTGCAAACTGCGACCTTTGGCACCCTCTGCAGACCGTGCCGACGCGGGGGGTGGGGTCGCCGGGGCTCCGCTGCCTTCCCCCGAGCGTGCGGCGTGCACCCCGGGACGGCAAGTTGCAGGAGCCCTTCGGCGCACGTGTCTGGTGCCTGTGAGTGTTTGTGAGTTGGGGGCTGTTGTTCGGTAGCCGGCGGGCTCTCCGGGTGGTTGGCGCTGGCTTGCAAATGCGGGAGACGGATGGAATGTGGAATGTTGACCGGGGAACCGAATCCCGTCGGAACGGTCCCATTCGCTGGAGAAATTCGATCCCTTCCACCTCCTTCCCGCTCCCCCCCGCCCTCGCCCGCCCGCCCGCCCGCCCGCCTGCGGGCAGGAGGCGGGGCCGAGGACGCGGCTGCTGCTCAAAGTGGCGGAGCGCGGCGGCGGGAGGCAGGTGCACGGCACCCGCCAGTGGGGGTGCCTCAACTTCCGCGGGCGTGTAAATAGCAGGCGCTCTCCCCTCCCACCGGTAATAGGTGACCTGGCGGCCGAGGGCGGCGGGGGGGGCCGGGGGAGCCCGGGACCGAGCCTCCGCGGCACGTGGGCAGGTGCTGGGGGGGCCCCGGGGCCAACTTTTGTGGCCCGCCTCGGGCGTTGGGGCCGGCGGCTCCCGGTGGGGATGGGGGCGGGCGGCGGCCGCGGCGTCACCTAACGGTCCCGGGGGCGCCGCCGCGGGCCCGGGGTGGGGGCTCCGGGGCGGGGACGCCCGGCCCTCCGCGCCCGCGCCCGCGCCGCCCGCCGCCCGCGCCCCGCACAAAGCCCGCGGCGCGGGGGCGGCCGCCGCGCCCCCGCCCGGGAGCGGCCCGAAGCCCGTCGGCGTCCCCGTCCCCGTCCCCGTCCCCGCGCCGGTTCCGGCGGGCGGCCGCAGGCGTTTGTTTGTTGGTTCCGCGCCGCCCTCCTCGCCGGATGGCTTCCTGTGACAGAGGTGATCCACAGTTTCCAGAACTGTCTGGGGGCGGGAGCGGGAGCCGGAGCCGAGCCGAGCCCGCCCGGGGCTGCTCGCCGCCGCCGCCTTCGCCGCTCCCAGCTCGCGGCCGTTTCTCGCCGGCGCGGCCGCCGCGGCTCCAGGTGCCGCCCGGGAGGGACTCGGGGAGGGGACGGCGCGGCCGTTTCCAGCGGCGCAAGTGGCTTCTGGACGCGAGGGAGCGTTTGATTTGCAACTGGGGCCGAGCGGATTGGTGCAGCGGCGGCGGCGGGCGGGAGGAGCGGCGGCGGGGGGGCGGCCACTTTCAGACGGGGAGGGCGGCGGCGGGGACGGCGCTGCGGGGGGAGCGGGCCCGGCTGCGCCCGGGAGGCGGCGTCGCTGCACCGGGGCTGATTCCGGCGGAGGTGCCGGGAGTTACTTTCGCCTCCTTCCGCGCTGTTGTTTCTGTCGCCTCGGGAGGAGGCGGCGGCGGCGGCGGAGAAGGAGGAGGAGGAGAGGCGGGCGGGAGGGCGGGCGGAGGGGGCGGTGCCGCGCGGAGCCGGAGCCGGAGCCGGAGCCGCGGCCCTGCGCACACCCGGCGGGCGGCGGGCGGCGGGCGTCTGGGTGCGGGGCGGCGGCCCGGCTCCCCCGCAGCCCGGGTCCCTCCCACGCGGGCGCCGCGTCCCGCCGCCTGCCCCGCCCCGCCCCGCCCGCCCCCGGCTCCCCCGCCCCGGCTCCCCCTCCCGGACGCGCGGGGGCGGCCGCAGCCCCGGCGCCCGGAGAAGGCAGCGAGCAGACAAAAAAGCGGGCGATTTAAACGCGCCTTCGGAGCCCGTTAGGAATGCGCCGTCCCCGGAGGCCGTTTCCGAGCGGCGGGGCCGGCCGGCCGCGACCCCGGCGCCCCAGGCCGCCCGCGCGGGCCGAGGGTCTGCGCCCCCGGGCCCGAGGCGGCTCCCCCGCCCGCCGCGAAGCCGCAGCTACACGTCGGCCCCGGCGTCGGAGGCTCGGCCGGCGGGGGAGGAAGGCTTAGGGGCTGGCTCCGGAGGTATTAGGTGACCCCCCCCCGGAAGCTCCGGGTTGGGAGCCTGGCTCCTCGGCTCCTTGTAGCTCGAGGCTGTTTGTGGTGTCCCAAGGCTCAGGCGCCCGTTTCGAGGTCGGTTTCCTAGTGGTCCCGGTGGTTAGAGGGGCCCGTGGGGCGTCGCGCTTCGGTCAGGTCGCCGCCGGCGGAGGTGCAGGGCCTCGCCGGGGAGAGGGAGGAAGAGCTCGTGGGACCCTGCAGGTGGGCAGACTCGGCCCCTGAGGTGCGGCGGTCGTCGTAGGGCGGGCGGCACCTGTCGGGGTGACCCTGCGTGGCACACGTCTGCGGCCCAGAGTTTTATCGCTTATGTTCCACGTATTTCCGATGGCTTCTCGTTTGGTATTTTGCTGGTCTTCCATAAGTTTGTGTATTTTTTTTTTTAAGATTTTATTTATTCATGAGAGACACAGAGAGAGAAAGAGAGGCCGAGGCAGAGGGAGAAGCAGGCTCCACGCAGGGAGCCCGACGTGGGACTCGATCCCGGGACTCCAGGCTCACGCCCCGGGCTGCAGGCGGCGCTAAGCCACTGCGCCACCCGGGGGTCCCCAAGTTTGCGTGTTTTTATATTTATATATAAATTGGCAGTTGTGAGGTCTCCCCCTTCATTTTCCCATTAGGCAGACCTAAAGGGAGTTGCCTGACAAACTGTAGAACTTGAACTTGATTCTGCCTTAAGATCCTAGGCTGCTTTTTCTGTAAGAAAAGTTGGATGGGCTGCCGCAGAGAATCCACCTGTGACAAAGCTGGTACATGTTCTTCTAAAAGGAAAAGAGGAGGGACGCCTGGGTGGCTCAGGGGTTGAGCCTCTGCCTTTGGCCCAGGGCGTGATCCTGGAGACCCAGGATCGAGTCCCACGTCGGGCTCCCTGCATGGAGCCTGCTTCTCCCTCGGCCTGTGTCTCTGCCCCCCCCCCCCCATGAATAAATAAACAAAATCTTAAAAAAAATAAAAGGAAAAGAAGAAAGTCCATCTTAACAGTTCCTTCTTTGTCCCATGACAGTGTTTTAGCCTATAATGAACCTTTTCGTCTTGTATCATTAAGGTTGAAAGAATAGCTATAGCCGGGAAAACTGAAAAATGTAAGTGCGCTTGAGAGTGAGAGGACAGGAATAAACTTAGAGGAGTTTAAGGAAATGTTCTATTTTAAAAGGAACTGTTGTTTAGCTCAGGCTGGGGAAGGATTAGCTAAAAACTTGGAGAACTTGGAATAAGAGCAGATCTCCATGTGACTCGTTCATACTAGTCACTTAATAAATAATGATTTTTGGCTTTAAGGAGCCCTTAGTGGTTTAAAGTATTATTACAGAGGTGGTGTTGCATGTACATTGTTGGAAACTAGGAAATACGGGGAAGCAAATATCCAGAGATCGCCACTGTATCACTTTATTGATAATTGTGCATATGTATATAGATTTTAATCAAAATGAGATCATACTATATATACAGTTCTATGAGGAGTGTCTCCCCCCTCCCCCATCAGCCAGCTTGATAAATTCTCATCTTATTTGATACAGGGATATATTCAGATTTCCTCAGTTGGCCCTAAAGTATAACAGCAGCTTTGTCTAAATTAATACTGTCCAGCTGAGAATCCTTTATTGCATCTGTTTATTTCCCATAGATAGTTTTTTGACAGAAAAACTTACTTTAAGTTTTTTACTTAAAAACCTAAAGACCTTAAAAGACCTAAAGGGAGTTGCCTGACAAACTGTAGAACTTTTTGACAGAACCTCTGACATTGAGGAGTCAAGCCTTTGGAATGAATCCTGACTGGACTTCTATTATTTTTTAAATTTATTTTTTAAGATTTTATTTATTCATGAGAGACACAGAGAGAGAGAGAGGCAGAGACACAGGCAGAGGGAGAAGCAGGTTCCATGCAGGGAGGAGCCCGATGTGGGACTAGATCTTGGGACTCCGGGATCAAGCCCTGAGCCAAAGGCAGATGCTCAACCGCTGAGCCACCCAGGCATCCATCCCATGGACTTCTAAGAAGTAGGAAAATTAAAATAGCATTTTATTGTAATTTGAGTTTTAGGTTTGGAAATTATTTGCTTGAAAAATGCTTTAAAGACATTTGCTTAATGTATTTATTTGCAGGCTTGTTGGGAAAATAATTATTGACTGTGTTTTCAATACTGCGGTGGTTGGAATAAATAGACTTGATCTCAATCTGATCATGTCCTGTATCTAGGATTTGTCAGGAGTAAGGAATGGCACGCGAATGTCACAGTTCTGCTTGTTTTCCGTCCACGAAGCTCTTGCCTCCTGTAGTATTGTGGGACACCCATTACATCATTACAATTCAGTCTGTGAGAATATGTGTTAAAATCCTAGTGTTCCCACAAGGTTAATGAAATAGACACTGGCCAGTACGTCTTGCTTTTTTTATTTGGTTTTGCATCAAAAAGTTTGGCTCAGTTGTTCAAATAGTTATACCAGTGTTAAACTTCATTCCTGCCCTTCCTTTAAGTTAAAACATTACATTAGCACAACATTGAGCAATACACAATCAAGAAAGTTTCTTATTTTTAAAAAAGTTTTCTAATATAGGGTCGCTTTGCTCGGAGTTGTTAGTTTCTTAGTATCAGAAACCTGGTGGGAACCTTAATTGGAAAAGTTTTAATTCCTGAGAACATCCGTTATTTCCTTGAAAGTTTTACTGTTCAGTCCATTTTCTCCATTTTCAAGATCTTGCAGCAGTTTACGTTATCTGTGTATTTACAGTTTGGACCATTAATATTTTTATTACTTGGAGTATCTGATATTTCAGAAAGCTTGAGACTTGTTTGAGAGTTTATTGTCATTTGCCTGCTTTACTTGTATAAATCTGTTTATGTGATCCTGAGTGATGTATGTTTTGATATTTTTGCAGTTGGTGTACTCTGATGGAGTCAGTTACCCTGCAGTCCTTAAATATGCCAGGGTGGCCTCAGAGGGCCTTTTTACCTTTGAGTGGAAGTGGCATCTTGTCTGCAAGTTTAGCTTAAGAGTCAGAATGTCCTGAGTCCACAGACAAAATCTAGTCTAAGAGGATATTGCTCCTGACTCTGGCCGTGTTATTGTGGCCTTATCTGGCCTAGGCCCTGAGTGATTACTAAGGATGTCTTTCTTCACCTGAAAGCAACAAAAATATTGCCAGACGTTGACTGAAAAGCTTGGTTACTGGGGAATTTCCATTCCATTTTACTCTAGATCCGTGGTATATAATGTGCTCTTAACAGGCGTTCAGGAACAAGCTTTTGGTCACTCTAAAACCAGTCCAGTATTTAGTTTTTGCTTTTGGTTCTCTGAAGTAGAGTCAAAACATTATTAGGTGATTGAGGACAGTCCAAGGATAAGTTCATTTTTAAAACCTTGGGTTCTTCTGAGCTTGTATTTTGAAGGAATTAAACCACAATATTTATTCTGTTTTAAAAGCACTAACAATTGGTAGTAGTGTATATATGTATATGTAGTACCATTATTTAATGTTTGCACAGATTTTATTAAATCTCATGACAGCTTCTAAGGCAGTTTCTTTGCACTGATTTTAAATGATGATTTCAGTGGTGAGAGTCCAAACTGAAGAATAAAAGGAGTATTTTTTTTCCTTTCCTTACTGCAGAGTAAGGAGCAAGAATTGGCAAAGGTAACAAGTCGCTGGAGTTGGAGTCGAGTTGCATGGTTTGCTTTGGTTAACACAAGGTATACTAAACATGATTTAAGATTTTTTTTTTTAAAAGATTTATTTATTCATGAGAGAGAGAGAGAGAGAACGAGAGGCAGAGACACAGGCAGAGGGAGAAGCAGGCTCCATGTAAGGAGCCCCACCCGGGACTTGATCCGGGGTCTCCAGGATCATGTCTTGGACTGAAGGTGGTGCAAAACCGCTGTGCCACCGGGGCTGCCCTAAGATTTTTTTCTTGATTGTGCATGGTCATCCTTCTAAGCATCAGTTATTTCAATGTTGAAGTATAATGAAGCGCTTAAGATGTGGAGGCTGAGGGATCCCTGGGTGGCGCAGCGGTTTAGCGCCTGCCTTTGGCCCAGGGCGTGATCCTGGAGACCCGGGATCGAGACCCACGTCAGGCTCCCGGTGCATGGAGCCTGCTTCTCCCTCTGCCTGTGTCTCTGCCTCTCTCTCTCTCTCTCTGTGACTATCATAAATAAATAAAAATTTAAAAAAAAAAAAAAAAGATGTGGAGGCTGAGTACTGGTGGCTTGTAATTTTTTTTTTTTTTTTAAGTCAAAGACACTTGAAATCTGAGACCTGTGGAACCTCTCTCCCAGAAAACTCAGGTTGCACTTGTGTGTCATTTCAGGGATTTAGGGGATGCATTTAAATGTATTGTAGGAGGGGTGCCTGGGTGGCTCTGTTGGTTGAGCATCTGCCTTCAGCTCCTGGTTGGGGTCACTTGGGGTCTCTTGAGGGTCTCAGGGTCCTGGGATTGAGCCTCGCATCAGGTTCCCTGCTCAGTGGGGAGTCTGCTTCTCCTCCTCCCTCCTACCTTCTGCTCCTGCTCTATCTCAAAAAAACTAAACTAAAAAAAAATGTATTATTGGATTCCAGTTTAGTGTTTAAATTGTGGTGATTTCTTTTTATGATTGATTGCTCTGATCCTTTGCATCACCGATAACCATGTATTGTTAAAAATGCCAGTCTCGAACATTTTTTTTTTTTTTTTTTGCCTACCAGATAAGCTTGTTAGAAGTTTTCATAATTTGGTGTACACTGGCTCCAAGTAGGAGTCTCAGGGGTTTGAGAAAAATTCACAGGTTTCTACACATGGCCTTTATTATTTTGCTTAAAGCATCCCTGCCGCCCTTCTCCCCTCTGAGTCTTACCTGTTTTAGTTAAAAAACTTTTTTGTTTTTTTTTTAAGTTTTTTTAAAAATTTATTCACGACAGAGAGCGAGAGAGAGAGAGAGGCAGAGACACAGGCAGAGGGAGAAGCAGGCTCCACGCAGGGAGCCTGACGCGGGACTCGATCTTGGTTTCCAGGATCACACCCCAGGCCGAAGGCGGTGCCAAATTGCTGGGCCACCGGGGCAGCCCTAGTTAAAAAACTTAAACAAGTGATTTCTGATTCTTAACTTTGTAAGCTGTAAGGCACTTGTTTGCCCAGGACCTGGTCATTGGTTCACATTTCACTAAACATGCATAATACTGGTTTATAAACGTGCTATGTTGATTTGTAGCAGAGATCAGTAAACTCTTTGCAGAGAGGGCCAGATAGTAAATACTTCAGGCTCTGTGGGCTTCTTGAAACTGTTGAACTTTGCTTTTCTAAGTGTGAAAGTAATCACTGGACAAAAGGTAAATGAATGATGAACATGGCTGTGTTCCAGTAAAACTTTGTGGATAGTGAAATTTTGAATTCTGTATAATTTTTGTGTGTTAATATGTACTTTTGACCCCTCCCCCATTTAAATATGTAAACCATTTTTAAGTTCTGGGGCTGGACAAAAACAAGCTGTGGAACTCTGATTTATAGTGAGACTCTGCATTACCTGGTCTGCAGATTATTCCTGTTGGGGCTACGTTACTTTCTGGTAGGAACCTGAAAAAAGTGGAAATAAGAAGTTTGCCTGATAAATACCACATGCAGAGGGACTTTGCTAGTCTGAGGGCTGTAGTTCTTAACTCATTGGTTCTTAGATCCCCTTTGAGGATAGAATAAATAACATGGGCCCTTGTGTACCTGAGAAGGCATACCTAGGTAGTTATACCCTCCAAAGGGGCCAGGCTAAGAAGCTCTGTGTAAGGGAGTACGCATTATAAACTGGAGTTCCTACAGAGGGAGGTAATGTCCCTCCAAGTAGGCTACATGTGTCCTGCCAGTCAGAAGAAGCTAGTAAGTACTCTGTTCTGAGGACTCCTAACCCCATGGTTAGTGCTCAGAAAACCTACTAGCACATTCTCCTTCTAGCTCTACCTATTGTATGCTCCACCAGGCAGAATGGAATGGCATTTACAACTGTCTAAATAATAGCTTGCCAGGAAACCCTGTTTTAGTTTCTAAGTTAACAGACTGTTTTTCATTGATTATATTTTTAGTTGGCTGCTTCCTGATAATACATAGTATGTGGCCTTAATCTTCTGGTTAACATCTTTCTAAATCACAGGTGTCCAGTAGGGGAGAAGCCTATCTATGGTAGAGGCACCTGGGAAGAGGTGGCTGGTACTGGAATTGACCACTCACCTTGGGAACTGGTCTTTAATTTGGGGATTGGCTTTGTTTTAGGTTTGTGTGCCTTTGCTCATGCTACTTAACCTATCTAGAATTCAGTGTACACATCTTTAAACTTAGGAAGAGTGGATTAAATGGTCTCTGAAATGTTTTCTAGCACTGCAGCCATTATTTTATGGGTTTCTTTTGGGAAGACTGTAGACCCAGTCTATTGGGTGAGACTCTTTTTCAGCCTTAAACTTAGAATACTTTTCCAGACCTTGTTGCTGGGTTTTGAGACCATCTTTACATATCAGTGACCAATAATAAAACTTCGACAATTATAATGAAATGTTTGTTTTCGTAGGTAACTCAGATGGTATGTAAAGGCAGTTTTTATTAAGTGTGCTACCTAGGTATTCTAGTATACATTTGGCGTCTTTCCTTTTTAACGGTACTTTAAGAATTTTTGGTGACTTAACGTTGTTAGTGGTAACTGATAGTTTCTGACAACCGGCTATAATCAGGGAACAAAGTTCCTCAAAACAGCTGCATTTCAATCTGTGCACAGTGTAATTGTCATTAACTGGTTGAGTCTGGTTTCTGCAGAAGCTGCTTTGTATATCCTGTATAAGAACATCTGGTTTAAGCATTTAAAAATCTTTTAAAATTACCCTGTAGACACTTTGCATTTATTGACTTATTCTTCGATGGGTAGAATAAGGGTTTGTAGACTTCTTTCCATCCCTACCACTTACCATGGTTCATCCAGAAATACCTCCGTTAACATTTGGTTTTTCTTAGGTGTTATCCTTCAGTGGAATTTTAAACTTTGACCTGTGTGTGTGTGTGTGTGTTCTGTAAATTAGAATTTGGTTCAGAGACCCCAGGGCAGACTGGAACACAACGTCTAATTTCAATGAGTATTTTAGAAGGAGGAAAAAAAGAACACTTTTTTCCTGGTAAATTGTCCAAAAAAAAAAAAAAAAGTGTATAAAGAGGGGTTAGACACATGGGGCAAATAGGTTTTATCTCCTAGAATTCTGACTGAGTGGTAGCACTGTGTTAAGGAGGATTCTGAAGTCATGTCTGGTCTTGTGGAGAAGAATGACCTAATTTATTAACCATGCCTGCTATGGGTGGAGGAAATGGCCTATTTGGTAGCCATCTCTGGAATGTAGCTTTTTTTTAATTTTTATTTTTTTCCAAAATAGTAGTAGTCGTGGAATGGCTAAGAAGTGGAATGTTTATTCTTTAAAGATAGTTTAAACCTTCCTTTTCCTGTCTGAGTTAGTTTTTTTCTATTCTTATTGCATATATATATTTTTAAAAGATTTTTTTAGATTTATTTGTGTGAGAGAGAGAATGAGCAGGGGGTAGGAGGGGCAGAGAGAGAGAGGGAGAAGCAGACTCCGCACTGAGCAGGGAGCCTGACTTGGGGCGTGATCTCTGGACTCCAGGTTCATGACCTGAACGGGAAGGCAGACACTTAAACCGGCTGAACCACCCGGGTGCTCCTTACTGCATATATTTTTAGTGACCAGTTACTGGTAATGGTTGTTCTGTGATAATAGTATTTTATAGTATTATCCTATTACCTTTTCTACTTTCTGTACTATTCCATCAAACATTCCTTAGAAGGCAGACCTAAGCCTTTGGTACCTGGTACCTCATCTTAGGAAGGGGGTGGGGTCTACATAGTTTTTGATGGCTACTTATTTTAGACTGGTGCTTTGCATGGGACTCAAAAGTTGTGCTCCCGGGGTCTTCTATATATGGTGAGCAGTAGGGAAGAAAGGTTTTGGATTTTAAATCTTTACTACTATTTAATCTTTACTATTATTACAAATGTAGGGCGGGATGGGATGATAGTTAAGCACCAAAGTCATAAAAGGTCAGAAAGATGAGTTTCCAGCCCATTCTATCTGAACACTTTGATTACATTTCTCAGAAATAAACAGCATTATTGATATCCTTTATATTTTTTCATGAATATGCAGGCAATTGGTGCTAATATAGATTTTCTTCCTTTGTCCCTTTTATATGTAAATGAACCTGTATTTCAGCCCCCCCCCCCCCCCCCCCCGCAGTTTGCTTGTGTTTCTTAATATGTCTTTGGCATCTTTCCATATCTGAGCATATAGACCTAACAAAAAACTTCTGAGTAGATAGAAGTAGGGATAGAAAATCCAGATTGGAGGCCATGGTGACTGACTGCCTTCATTGTTTAGGTGTAAATTCCTTTATTCTCTACTAAGGGAAGGTAAATAAATTCTAAATATACATGATTGGAATATTTTGTCATAGCTGCTCTTCAGTTGCTAACTCCGGAGTCCGTGATTACAGAGAACTGTTAGGGGTTTGATTGTTTTTAGAGCTCCTAAGCAGGTGATTGGATTATTTACAAATTTGCAAACGGGAGCTGCTTCTGATTCATTTAGAACCAGTCAAATTTATAAATTCTTTAAAAAATTGAAAAATATTTTTATTGACTTTCAAAGGCAGAGTTTTTACAAATAATTTATTAAGAATTTGCAGTGAATTAATGTGTTCCAACACTCAGGCTTTGTTAGTAATGTCTGTAGGAGTAAATATTGTAGTCATGATTATCTGGTCAGTTATCTTTTGGGAGAGGTGGTCATTTATTGCTAATATAAAAAACTCTTTTCCACCGAATATTTTCAAGTGTGACATTTTTGAAAAGGCTGTATAGTAGCTTGGGCAGCATTTTTTTAAAAAACAGATTTTGATGTATGGCATTATAAATGACATTTTTAACAGTTCCCATTTTGGGGGTTTGAAATATTTGGACAAGGTTAAAACTTTAACACTTAAGATCTAAGCAGTTTGTCAATTAAATCAGATATATGACTACTACTTAAATTTTTTTTATACCATTTATAACCCTTAGCTTAAAGTGAGGAAGCTGGATTTGAGTTATAGTCACACTAGTATTTTTAGACTCTCAGTGAGCACAGGAATTAGATAATGTTGCCACTTTGAAAACTGAGCAGTTAGTGTTGTCTTTAAAAACAGGTAAGAAACCAGCTGGATTTTCTTTCATACTCCTTTAGGGAAAAGAAAATTACTATGAAGTATAGGTCATTATTCTATTTGGATACCTTGTTACATACCTACTCCACAGAAGATAAGAAAGTGACCTATTAAGAAAATAGAAGTTTTTTAATGGGAGGTTATTCAATGATTAATAATATAGGAATCAAAGTATCAGTTACATAATGTTTAAAAAATAATATCCAAACTGTATGAATTTAGCAAACAAAGGAAGTAGCTCATTGTAAAATACTTTTTATGTATAGATAACTTGGTGTGTGAAAATATTCTTTATATATATTTTCATGATACCTTTCCTAAGTACATTTTTAAATATAGTACAGATTAACAGATTAGATTAATTTTGCTAGAAAATGGAAGGACACCAGTAAATTTAAAAGTAATATAACAGAGGGATTCCTGGGTGGTGCCATGGTTGAGTGTCTGACTCTTGGTTTGGGGGGTGCACAGGGTGGGTGGAGATCCGAGCCCCGCACTGCTCTGCTCAGGGGGCAGTCTGCTGGAGAGTCTCTCCTCCACCCTCTGCGCCTCCTGCAGCATAGCATGCGCGCTCTCTCTTTCAAAAATAACAAATCTTTAAAAATAATATTATGGAAGTAATTCCAGTTAAAGGTCAATTAGATATTAAAGTGAAAGCATCTCATTCTATAAAGCGGAGTGAGCATAATGTGCACTTCGTGTATGAAAACTCGGTCATTCATCGATAAGTTATTTTAATACATAGCATTATGTGTAGGTGATAACTTAGAGAAGTAGTTCGAGGTGTTTGAGTACCTTCTAGAACTTCGTTAGTGCGAAATAAGTAAGAATGAAACATAATGGATAAAATAGATACTTTGAGGAGGAAACCTCACTTCCTGCATATGAGGCATAAGATAATTAAAATCCCTAGGGTGATTATAACTTCTTATATAACCGCAGAGTTTATGGCCTGTTGAATGATCCCTGTTCTGCCACAGAGAGTAATTCTAATAGCTGGACAGTTTGTTTTCCTCAAATCAGGCCCTCTTTCCCAGGATAGCATTGAATAAACATCGTCAAATTCTTAATCATCATTTTATTCTTTTGTAAAACCCCTTCACTCCTTATCCCTGAGGTCATTTCTCATTCTTTCTTCCTTAGAATCACATACCAGTCATGCCTCCCTGGGACCACACCCAGGTCACTGAACTTGTTCTCTTTGGCAAATTCCTGAGCCACCTTGGGGATGGATTCCTTCAGCTAATGGCTGCTCTTCTGGCATGCTGAGGTTTTTGCCCCCAGTTTCAATCTAAGGACAGTTGAATTTCAAGGTTTTGAGGTACCTTGCTTTCTCGTTTATGTATTCCGTATCCCTCCATAATCCATGAGTGGTAATCCTATAGCCTTTATAGCAGTTATCCCAGTGGAGCTACTTGTCTAGTTACTTGCTTATTACTATATGTGTATGTTCCCTTGGGCCATTCCTTATTTTGTTCACCGTATCTTGGGTATCTAATTCAATACAAATTTAATCGAATTAATAGTTAATCCACTAGTTCTAGCCTGTGTGAAGAGAAGATTGAAGGAAAGTGATTTGCGTGTAATGTCAACAAGGATTGTGATATAATGGTGCCTATGGTTCCTGAGGAGATGGTGTTCTGTGCAGCCACCACAAGTATCTGACCCGCCCTTCCCTGCAGCGGAGATGCCAAAGGATTGTCACTTGCCAGATCCAGTCACGACCTCCTCTTACTTGGCCTTTCCAGCAATGTTCCTACTATAATCAGGCATCCTAGGGACACCTGGGTGGCTCAGCAGTGTGACTGCTTTCGGCTCAGGGCGTGATCCTGGAGTCCCGGGATCGAGTCCCACATCTGGCTCCCTGCATGGAGCCTGTTTCTCCTTCTGCCTCTCTCTCTCTCTGTGTCTCTCATGAATAAATAAATGAAAAAATCTTAAAAAAAATAATCAGGCATCCTAGATAGTCTTCCTCTTTTTGGACACAAAGTCCCAAATGCCTAATAATTAGTATTTTTATCTGCCTAACTGTTCTGCTTCTAATGGTGAATGGACACCTTCTCATGGTGAATGGACACTCCAGGCTCCTGTAAATTGCATCACTTTGAGTCTGTTTTGATGAAATCAGGTAGAATGTTTGGGGGAGGACTGAATCCAGAGTTATGGGTGCATCTTCTTGTAGCTGCCCTGTGAGGGTATGTTTTGCTCAGGATCCTCTCCTTGATGTCTTTATTTCGTATTTAATTAAAGAGGATCTCTGTTCTCAAGAACTCTATAAATTTTTAGAGACCCATGTGGAACACTGAAATGATGATGCAAAGCAAGAATTGATTATTAAAATAACACATTGAGGGGCAACCCGGGTGGCTCAGCGGTTTAGCGCCGCCTTCAGCCCAGGGCGTCATCCTGGGGTCCTGGAATTGAGTCCCATGTCAGGCTCCCTGTGTGGAGCCTGCTTCTCCTTCTGCCTGTGTCTCTGCCTCTCTCTCTCCCTCTCTCTCTCTGTGTCTCTTGTGAGTAAATAAACAAAAATAAAATAAAATAACACCTTGAAACCGGGTGAAAAGGTTCATGAAATGAGCTGAACAGAATGTAAGTGCTTCTAATGGGAACGGTGGGCCATGCTTAGTGAGCCCCGGGAAGAGGTGGGATTGGGGGGTAGGGAAAACAGGGCAAAACAGCATCAGCAGACGCTGAGTGTGGAAAGAGGCCTGGCCCAGCAGAGGCGCAAGCCTAGTCACAGGGAGATGTTTCGGAGATGTGCTTGGGTAAGGTTGCCAGGGGCCAGGTTTGTAAGTGTGCAACAGAGGGCGGGATTTGCGTAGGGAATGACAGAATGACTGGATGTGGTCACCTATTCAAGAGGATTGTAGGCAGTGGAAGGGAGGTGCTTAAAGCTATGCAGATACAGGTGTTGGAAGACAAATCTGCCGGCAAAGTTAGGGAAACTTGAAAGACTCCTACCTTCTGAGTCAGTAAGATTTGACAACTGGATAAAAGGTAAAAAAGGATGTATATTAGTAAAGAAGTAAGCAAATAGTAAGATTCTGGAGGAGAAGATGCTGTGCAGAGTAATGTGGTAGGTTACATGTATGTTATAGTACCTTGTTTTGCCCAAAATGTTGTGCTGCCACTTGGCTACCTCCCCTTTGTTCTTCAAGACTCTGCTCAGGGAACTTTTCCATCAACCTCTGTTCTACAGAACCTTGTGCATACAGCTGTCAGGCACTAACCATTACGTAATCTCTGTTGACTTGTCTGTCTCCTCAGCTAGAGTTCCATGAGGTCAGGAACAGTTCTTTTCCTCCAGCGCCTTCTGGTAGATTAGGGATTTACATGTTCATGGGATGCATTATACAGGCTCTTATATCTTGTTGCTATCTCTGAGTGTTGGGAGTTTTAAGTAATTATTACTTAATTCTGTCCTTGAGATAATGATCAGCCATGCCCTAAAAGAGTCAGCAAAGGTAATGATGAGGAGGGCCCTCTCTTTTCTCACACCGGCTTCTATTGAACAGTTGTTTGAAGTGTACATCCACTGTATTGTGTATCTTAAAGATCCTAACATGTACTTTGATTTCGTGATACAGCAAGTAACCCCAGGTGAGATAGACCAGCTTGATGTCAAGGTTTAAGCACATCCGAGCCACAGAGGAAATTCTGCACAGTAACCCCCATTACCATGCCAGGATCCCTGGAGAAGTACAGCATAGCATTCTCAATTGTCCTTTCTTCTCAAGGTCTTTCAGGGTGGTTGAAAATGGAGTTCATTAGGAGGAAAATACTATTTTTATTCTTTCACTTGTGTAATTTTGCTTGAGAGAGTGTTTAGGAGCATCATTCCGTTTTGGCTAATGCTTGCGTTTTTCATTTAGTGACTGTTGAACTGGGTGTTTACTCTGGGAGTTGTGTTTGAATGTTTGGGTTGGGTGAGGACTGGAGGCTGAAGTCTAGGAGGAAGACTTTTTTTTTTTTTTTTTAAAGATTTTATTTATTCATGAGAGGGACAGAGAGGCAGAGACATAGGCAGAGGGAGAAGCAGGTTCCATGCAGGAAGCCTGCTGGGGGACTCAATCCCGGGACTCAGAGGATCACGCCCAAAGGCAGCCGCTCTCCACTGCTGAGCCACCCAGGCGTCCCTGCACACCCTTACTTTTAAGGAATTCCTCTTTAGATAGCTTACCCTCCCTCCTTCCTTTTTTAAAGCTCTTTGGTGTAAATAGGTTTTGGAGACCTGAAGCTATTGTTAGGAGTGAGTGGTCCTTGCTTTTCCTTTTTTTCCTTGGGCCTCCTGTTGGAAAGAGAGCAGGACTGCCCTCCCTGGAAGGTTGGAGGAGTGTTTAGTTGTCATTAGTTGGTGTTTTTGGCATGTAGTGACAGGGCAGGGAAGACAGTCCTTCCAAGTGGGGAGTTGGCCACAGGTGTTTGTTGGCCGTGGAAGCTTCTGACTGGAATGGGCCTGCCCCAGGCCAAGTTCTGGATTGCTTGAGTGTTACTTACGGGTGAATGGGGCTCTGCCGAAAAGGGGTGGGTGGGTTCAATGTAGGACTGTGACCCCGCCCCAAAGTATGAAACCCTAGCCCGAAGATAGCCCATGGCCCAGATCACAACTCATGTTTGGGCTGCCACCTGGTAAATTCTTTCGTTAATGGTTTTTGAAGAATTCATTGGTAAACAAAAAACCAAAAACCTTAACTGGTGAGTGTCTCAGAAAGAAAATATCAAGTATTAGAATTATAGATCAGGGGCCTGAGTATTTTAGTGTATCCATGTAGGTCTGTTTGATAGGTGGGGAACAGACTTTATTGTATGATGTGTTTTCTGCTTTTTTTGGTCAGCTCTTTTATAGGTCCATTTTAGAGTAGAGCTTTGAGTTTCTAATTTTCTGTCTTGTTCCAATACAGTGGTTCTCCACATTTTGATCCACAGCATTCCTGTGCACCATCCTGTGAAAAACCTACCCCACTGTAATGCTGCGATTCCCAGTGAGGGGGAGCTTGGGATGTACTTTCCTTGAGGGGCTGAGTGGGTACTTCTGACAGTGAAAAGCCCTCCTCCCTCATTGGGATTCATTGCTTTGCAGTAAGATCACATTCCTAAGTATGTCAAGGGGATCAGTAATTTCACTTTGGAAAAGCTTTTAGGATTTCTTTAAAGAGCCGCCTGTGTGAATATGACCGGGGAATCGGTCTTTATAATCTTGGTCCACTGTCCTCTTTCCTGAGTAGTCTTTCTCTTACCTGGTGATGCTGGAGGCCTGTTAACCACTTGGAAGGAAAGGAGTCCGCAAGGTGGGCCAGGTGTCTGGCTAGGATAGGTTGGACCAGGCTGTAAGGAGTTGGGTGAAATGCGTGAAATGCAGTGAAATTGGATTTGGAATTCCCAGCTCCTGCCCACAGTATGACCTTGGGCAAGTTGCTGCTTGAACTTCTTTTGGCTTCAGTTTCCTTTTGAGTGAAGGAGAGGGGGCTGTATCAGATAATGTCTGGTCCCTTCCTCTTGTAGCTGTGAATGCTGCTGAGCGTTTGGAGATAGCTGGAGGAGATATTTACTTTCCTAATACCCCATTTATTTTGTTCCTAGAACTCCAGGTTATTTGGCTTTTAGGATTATTTTAGCAAAATTTGCCTGAGAAGCATAATCATGCCCAGTGCAGTATAAATATTCACACATTCAGGCACAGCCTCACTCCCCATCCCCCATACACACACGTAAAATATGAATCTGTCTGTAGTGAGGAAGCACTGTGCTCATTGCCGCGGGTTTTTTTCTGCAGTGCTTGCCGCCAGTCAGCTAAAAAGACTCCTGGAGTAGTTGTAGTGATAATGTCACTGGAACTAGAGAGAAACCTGGCACCTTTGGGAGACCTACTGAGAGACCTACTGATACGTGACTTCTTTACCCCTCCCCCTCCTTTTTAAACCTGTTCTGTTAATGATTGCACCTAATTATGTATCTTTGGTCTTTTTACTGTTTACAATTCAAATGCTACTTAAAGCTGATTGTTTGCTTTTGTGTGCTGTAAATCCTGGGCTGCCATCTGAAGCACAACTTGATGATTGTGTATTATCATCTTGGGTTAAGTGCTGTCTCATTGCTTTGCAGGCTGCCTGCTGTTTCCCGGGGAGATCATGAAACGAGGTCGCCTTCCCAGCAGCAGTGAGGATTCTGACGACAATGGCAGTAAGTCCTGCTTTGTTGTTCTTGGAGCCTACCCGGGTTTGGGTCAGTGTGAAAACATGATTTTTTAATGTAATGCTTTAAATAGCTGAGGCCCTTCACATATCAGGCAGGTCAGAGAAAGCCAAGGCCTAGAGACATCACATGTGAGTGTGATACTCCAGGTCTGTAACCCAGTCTTTCTGGTGAGGTTGACTGCAGGTGGGCATTCCTCAGGCTTCTGGTGTGTTATCCAAGGATGAGTAATCCAGTTCTAGAAGTCACTGGTATGTCTGCTTTTCCTAAACATCATTTATGGCATTTAGAGTTGCTATTTATGAAGAGGGGACTTAATTGAAGCCAGTTAATAATCGACTAGTCCAGCCTGATACAGAGGGAGGTTGAAGACTGCTTAGTGTATGTGAAAATATTAAGCATCGGTTTTCAGTAAGTCGGGGGTCCATGCTCTTCACTTGATTTTGAACGTGACTGTATTTAATACTACTGCTGTCTGCATCTCTGCTCTCTGGCATCCTCATGTTTTCACAGTACAGCTGAGAACCAGAAGTTAGTTGGCTTCCAGGCACTCAAAATAAATGTCATACAAGCTTCTGTGTATTGAGAAGCTAACATGCTACTTGAAGAGCTCCTCTCAGATAATGAGGAAATTTTGTACCTAGCACAGTGCCTGAGCTCCAGCCCCTTAGCTTATGTTTTATATTACAGATTAAACTCAGGAAACCTGCTTGCTTTACTGCATGATGGGAAAAGTATCAGGCCCGCTTTCAAGGAACTCAGACCTACATGAAATCCAGTTTTGACCACAAAGTCATTAGGGGAGAATAGAGGTGTCTTTTTCATGCTTGGTGGAAATGTATATATGCGGGCACAAATTCAGAGAACAGAAGGGGCTGGGGAAATGCAGGATAGAGATTTGGGCAGGTCCTGAAGGAAGAAATAGTTATTTGGCAAACAGGACTATTTTTTAGGTTTCTGGTTGAGCACAAGCTGTAAGTTAGCACAGCTTTGCAGCTGAAGGTGGCCACACTGAGAAGTGTAGGGGAGGGGCCCGAAGCATGAAGACTGAGACTTCAACCTGGCACCCTGGGTGGGAGAGAACTCCACGAGGCTCTGGGTTGGGAGCCTCCAGTGCAGGCATGGCGTGGGCATGGGGAGTGGCAGGGTTCGCCACTCCCCATGGGCATGGAGCAGTGGGGGTGCGGTCACTGGGTGGGGCGGGGGGGTGCATGGGCATGGAGCAGTGGGTGCACAGTCATGGGGGGGTGCATGGGCACGGAGCAGTGGGTGTGCAGTCCTGGGGCGGGGGCGTGTGGGGGTGCACGGTCACAGGGCAGTGGGTGCGTGGTCACGGGCCAGTGGGTGCGTGGTCACGGGGCGGGGGTGCCGTCACGGGGCAGTGGGTGCACAGGCACGGGGCGGGGGCCGAGTCGTGGGGGCGGCAGGAGGGCTGTTGGTACCAGGTCGGTGCCGAGGTAAGCGCCGAGGTAAGTGCGGCAAGAGCCCAGGGCCGGCTCAGCAGATGGAGCCGCTGGTGCCGGGCCCCTGGGCGAGAGTTAGCCGGTGCGGGGATGCGGGATGTGGGAGACTAGGGTTGGGGGCCCCAGAGGGAAGGGCTTCCCCTTGACCTCAGGGCAAGGTGCTGCAGTCCCCACCCCTGGTGGGGCCCTTGGGAGTGCCTTCTGAGCGTCTTAGCACTTGTCCTTGCCCGGCCTTCAGTACCTGTTTTTCTGTTTTTAGGCTTTTTTCTTCTGGGGGCAAAAACCTGCTGAAATATTTCTTTCTGCCCCCTGTGGTGCCAATCAGAGTGTCCTCAGGAGTCATAAGTACTCAATAAATGCTTGCTGTTTGTTCCAATACACAATTTTGTCTGACAGCAGCTGTAAAAAAGTTTTGCTTTTTTAGATTCAGAATTAATCAGAAGAAGGTTTCATGAATTACTTTCATATACTAAAAATAAAAATGCCTAATACAAGGTTTAATATTTTTTGGCATTGAGCAACAGGTTTAGGCTCCCTCTGTTTGCCCTCGCTGCTGCTTCATTTCCTCCCTGAGAGCCAGGTTTGAAAAGGTTCTTGTGGAGGCACCTGGCTGACTCAGTCCATAGAGCATGTGACTTTCAATCTTGGGTTGTGAAGTTGAGCCCCACATTGGGGGTTACTTAAAATAAAATCTTGAAACATTCATCTGGAACGTTCTCTCAGACTCTTTCTGGTCTAGTGCTGCCCAATAGGATGGAAATATTCTAATCTAATGTAATGGAGAAGATTTTGTTTAATATTTTTTTTTAATTTATTTTTTATTTATTTTTTTAAATTTTTTTTTCAAAGATTTTATTTATTCATGAAAGACACAGAGAGAGAGAGGCAGAGACACAGGCAGAGGGAGAAGCAGGCTCCATTCAGGGAGCCCAACGTGGGACTCAATTCCGAGTCTCCAGGATCATATCCTGGGCCGAAGGTGGTGCTAAACCACTGAGCCATCCGGGCTGCCTGATTTTGTTTAATTTTAATTAATTAAAATGTAAATTAAAAAGTTGAATGTGGTTAGTGACGACCATTTTGGACTATGGCCTCCTCTCGTCCTTCTCAGCTAGCTATCCAGCTATCCAGGGGCTCCTAATAGCTCTAAAGGCTCTTGTATTCATCTTTTTGGGCTCCTATAACAAATACCACAGACTGGGTGGCTTAAGCAACAGATAATTTTCTTTCTTTCTTTCTTTCTTTCTTTCTTTCTTTCTTTCTTTCTTTCTTTCTTTCTTTCTTTTCTTTCTTTCTTTCTTTCTTTTTTTTTTTTCAACAGATAATTTTCTTTCTCACAGTTCTGGAAGTCTCAGATCAAGATATCAGCAAGTTTGGGGTCTTCTGAGATCTTTGTCCTTGGCCTGCCTTCTTACCGTGCCCTCATGTGGTCTTCTGAGCATGTGTATTCTTGGTGTCTTTGTGTATCTAAGTGTTCTCTTAAGGACATCAGTGAGATAAAATTAGGGTCAACCCTAATGACCTCATTTTTTTAAGAGGTTTTATTTATTTGAGAGAAAGAGCACAAGCAGGGGGAAGGGGCAAAGGGAGACGCCAACTCCCCACTGGGCAGGGAACCTGATCCCAGGACCCCAGCATCATGACCTGAGCCCAAGGCAGACAGACACTTAACCAACCAAGCCACTGAGGTGTCCCCCTGATTACCTCAGTTTAACTTAATCACCCCTTTAAAGGCTTTTGTCCAAACGAAGTCAATTCTGATATGAGGTACTAGGGGTCAGCCTTCAACAGAAGAATTTCAGGGGGACACAGTTAGGCTCATAACAGCCCTAGAAGACCAAATGTTTCATCTAAATAGGAGTTCCCACTCAGAACTCTTGTTAGAAAGGAAGGAGTGAGTACCCAGAGTACACCAAAATGTGTCCATCAAATGTCCCTTTAATGGTGTGACAACCATTTTCCTCTTCCTCTTAATGCATTCCTCTCCGCTGGCTTCCCTGAAGGAGGTGGAAGCAGAGCGATGAGGAGTCCTGGAGGGTTAAACGAGGTAGACCGCAAAGCTGGGTTCTAGCCTGCTCTAAAGCTGGTGTGGAAATCCCAGGGTAGTGGTGGAGGAAGGGAGTGACAGCTGTCAGCTGTCCTAGAAGGTAGGCAGCCCGCCCTTTTGTCATGTAGTAGGTGCAGTATAAAGCATCTGTTGGTGCCTTACGACAGTAGGTCGGCCCAGGCCTGTCGATGGCTCAGGCCTGCCCATGCGGTGACGGTGGTAGAGGACGACAGAGGCAAACCAGCGGCTCTCGCTCAGCACCCTTGGAACGCCACAGCTTATAAAAATGCATTCGTATCCGCGCCATGGGATCCCCTTTGCAGCCACAGTGAAGGCCTCTGGCACCAGCCAGCTTGTTTGTGTCGTAGCCCATCTTTCTGTGTGAGCGCGGGGTGATCTGAATGGGGTGCTTTGGGCCCTCGCAGTTGGGTGCACAGAACTGAGCCCGCTCTCAGGTGGGTCTGGGCACTTGGGAAAGGCTGCACCGCAAGGAGGGCTGGGTCTGTGCAGTGGCCACTCCCCAGCCTCTCCGGCCTGCAGCCCTGACAGGATTTTGGCAGCAGTTCCCAGCCCAATGCAGAACTTGTCCAAGTGGAGGAGAGGCAGCTACAGACGTCAGCGCGGGGCCACGCCACCGCCGCAGTCACGCCTGGGCCCTGCTGGCCTCTGGGCTGGAGTCCTTTGCTTTGTTTTCTGGCCTGATCCAGGGGAATACCAGAGTGGTATTTACAGTTGGGGCCGGATGGGTAGTTTCTGTGCCAGTGCAAGCCCTCATCCAGTTGCAGTTGGAGCTGTTGAAGCCTTTGTCCAGGTGCCCTGTGGAGGACTGGCCCCACAGCGGACGAAGTAGCATTGGGGTATTTGCTGGCTGCTTCTGTAATTGCCGGGCTCCCGGGACTGGGTGGCCCTAGTCAGTCTCTGAAGTTAATTACTGTGCCAGGGTGTGGCCCAGGGAAAAGAGCCCTTGGTTTCCTGCTTCCCAGCCCAGGATCCTGTGTCCTTAGGGGTTTTGGCAAATGTGGAAATGGGATCCACCAGCTATTGTCAGTATTTCCAAAACTTGAAGGAGATTGCATTTTTATCTTCAGTTAATCTATAGAAGCAAATTAAAACATCAAGTGTCCTTCCTTTTGGAAGGAATTTGGATTGTTCTCTCAGGTCAATTAACAGCTCTGATCATCATCCTTATACTTTTTTCTAGTAAAAATAAGATAATTAAATATTACTTAATGAGTACTGTCCATTTGACACTTTTTTTTTTCTTTTCAAAATATGGGATCTTTGGCTAAGATAAGGGAGCTGAATGTAAATGATAATTTTGGAATTTTTTGGTTATAAATGTGCTTCTCAAAGACCCAGAGGGAAATTTTTTTGAAAAGGTTTTTTGTTTCTTCTTTTTTTCTAAACAATGAGAGAAGAGTGCTGAGATACTTGAAAGTTTTTCCTGAAGTTGTGAAGCAGAGCTTCCTTTTTCTGATGAATTTCCTAAATAGCAGGGCTGTGTTGACTTCCCTGTGGGAAGGCCTCGCGTGTTGTTGAGAGTCTGGAACCAGGTACCTTTTGGGGGGGACCCTCCTTGGTGGCCTAGTTTCCACACCTGTACTGGCCCTGAAACATTTCTGTCTTCAGTTATCAGCTGAGCTCTACTCCATCACCTGTGATGATGAATGAGCAGAAAAGAGTGCTGAGCTAAATTCACACCTACTAATTTTGCATTTGGTAATTCAGGTTGATGAGTGGTAAACATAAAGTTACATGAGGACTTTTTCCAGCTTACAGATAAACAGTGAAGAGAGACCAAAATTTTAGTGTATGGAACATACTTTCTGCCTTGTACCTCTTCATGTCTCACCTCATTTAATGAGTTCCCTTAAATTTTTTGATGATTTACCTTCATTTTCTTAATTTGATTGGCTGTGCTTGGTTACCTTCATGAAAGTCTTTGGTGGTTTCTCTTTTGCGTGAAGGTTAACTCTGCTTCCACTTCTATTCCTATTTGACTATACTTTTAATTTATTCTTTTCTCCCATCAGTCGCTTCTTGTGACACTAACGGGTTGTATAAGCATTCTTGAAATGTAGGGATTTTGGTTTAAATATTGCAGAATGTGTACTAAACCCATGTGTCCTCAAGTCACACAGAGATGGCTTTGTCCCTTTTCAAACCCGACTTGTGGCTTGGCTTTGACGTTGACAGGCAGAGCAAGCATCCTCTTGGGCTTGAGCAATTAGCACAAAATGATCTAGTCCCATGGCCTAATCTGTAGCCATTGGACTTGGACGTTGGGAGGAGGACTGGGTAACTGTGAAACACTTGTGTGTCAGTTGGTTGAAAGCCCAAGTATATTTATGTTGAAACATTCCTGAGCCAGTTTTTTAAATCTATACATTAAGCTTTTGTATTTTGGAATGTGGAAGCAACTTAGACCATGGAGCTAAGTTATGCTGGGGATAGATGAGGTGTAGGGTCAGCCCTTGATAGAAACAGCAGTTACATTAGAATTTTGTCTTCTTTCTTGCAATTAAAGCAAATAGCTAATAACTACATTAAATTGGCTTACTTGCCAGTGAGAATTTCCACAGGACTGCTTGCTTTGTACAGGGCTGTCCCTAGCTTTCCAGTAATGCATAAGGTGTGTTTCAGGTCTGTGCAGTTTTGTGATACAAGCTGATCTGCTGGGCTTGATTCTCGTTGCTCCTAAGTGCCTTACTTTGTTAAGCTGGTTTAACACTACTAAAGACACCAGCATGTTACTTGGTGTCTAGAAGCAGTTTTGGAGTCCTAGGAGATTGGGTATTTGGTCATTGGTGAGGTTCTCTCAAAGTTAACATTTTGTGGTGGTGTGAACACCAGACCTTTTCAATTTCTGAACCCTACATGTGCTCCACAACCTGGCTTATCACACACATGAGTTACTACCAGTGGAGTGTGTGCAGTGTGTATTAGATTTACTCTTGAGGTTTTTCCTTATTTTAGATCTAGGGCAAGAAACATGGCTATTTTTAATTTTAAAGGAGAGTGTTTGAGATACCTGCCTACTAGGACCCGAAAGCAGGGTTCAGAATGCTCTGTGCATGAACGGGAGCCATGCTCATGACGCTGTGATCTATGAGCCTTTTATAAATTTTATTGTCACACAACAAAATTCTGTTTCAGCGGGAGTTTGAGGATATTAAAACAAGGTACTGGGACGCCTAGGTGGCTCAGCGGTTAAGTGCCGCCTTCAGCCCAGGGCGTGATCCTGGAGTCCGGGGATCCAGTCCCACTTAGGGCTCCATGCATAGAGCCTGCTTCTCCCTCTGCCTGTGTCTCTGTCTCTCTGTGTGTCTCTCATGAATTATTTATTCAATCTTCAAAAAAAAAAAAAAAACCAAGATGTTTTCTCTATTCTGAATTTGCAGTGTTTAGAGAATTGTTCTTAAACGGTGTATGTGTTCAGATTTTTTTTAAAAGATTTTTGTTTGTTTGTTTGCTTATTTATTTATTTATTTATTTATTTATTTATTTATTTATTTATTCATAGACACACAGAGAGAGAGGCAGAGACACAGGGAGAGGGAGAAGCAGGCTCCATGCAGAGCTCTATGTGGGACTTGATCCCGGGACTCCAGGATCACACCCCAGGCTGCAGGCGGCGCCAAACCGCTGCGCCACCAGGGCTGCCCGTGTGTTCAGAATTTTTAAATTCTCTTAAACTTGTCACTAGAGTGGACTTTACATAATCCTATCTTGTGTATGGGCAGTAAAGTAGTTGTAGACATCATTACCAAATTTTTAAAGTTCCCAACTCCTCTCCTGAAAGCAACAAGAAAATAAAGAATTTTACTTGTCATATTCTTAGTTTAGTTTGCCATTAAATGTTAACATTCTGAAAACAAACAAAATGCAGCACCAGGCAAGTGTAATCTTAGCGCGTGGGCTTTAAGTGGCTAGTGTATTGCTGTAGCATAAATCACTATCTCTGGGTCCTCATGGTATTTTAAAACTCTTCAGTTCTGGTTTTAATTTTTGTTTGTTTTCACCCAACATACTTCAAAAAAAAAAGTTTTGGAAAAAACATGACTTTTTATTTAATTAAAAGAGGAAGCAAATTATTTTGTTTGGATAATATTCTGGGAGTGTCTTGACCACTTGGGAGGTTCCCCGGAAAAGCGTGATTGTAGGGAGAATTGATTATATAATACTGCCAGGACTTCAGTCTGTTGCCGGTAGACTGAATATTTCTGCAGATGTCGGTGCATTCCTGTCAGGAGGCAGTATGGCCCCAACAAGCTGTCTTTAAATGCATTACTGCTTTATTTTCCATGACCTCATTTTCCCTACAGTTCAAAACCATATCATTTTTTTTTAAACCTATATTGGAGGGGTGCCCAGGTGGCTCAGTCGATCTAGCATCAGCTCATGATCTCAGGGTTGATATCTAGCCCCTCAGGATTCTGCACTCAGTGGGGAGTCTGCTTGAAGTCCCCTCACCTTTGTGCTTTGCTTATGCTCACTTTCTCTCTCTAAAATAAATAAGTACATCTTTAAAAACAAAACCAAACCTATCTTCAAATAAGTAAAATGGGTATATTCTTGGTGCCTGCACCTTCAGTTCTTGAGTTACAGTGGTGGTGACTCCTTGGTGAGCATGACTATCCTCCGCAACACTATATTTTTTTCCACTTGAATTTTTTTTTTTTTTTTTTTTTTTTTTTGGAAACCGGCTGTGTGCACAGTACCAACTTAGGTCTGCCGGATGTTGTAGTCATCAGTGCCTTGGCACCTGATAGCTCGTGACATAGTTCTTGGAAGCAAGTAAACCAGGGAGAGGAGATCACCAGCAACAAATATCTGCTGTTGGATGTGGAAGGATCCTCTGGGTCTCTGTCCAGATTCTCACCTAGTTCAGCAGCAAAGTCTAGGTTTTATACAAGTTACCTGTGTGAAGTAAGATGGAGCATTATCTTTTTCTTTACTGTTAATGGGTGGTAGGAAACCATCACTTGCTTTCTGCATATATTTCAGGTATACAGTTTGACACATTTTGCAGTGTTTATACCCATGAAATCCTAACACTCAAGGTAATCCTTCCCTCTTTTCCCTAGTCCACCTCTGATCTACTTTGTCACTATAGATTAGTTTATATCTTCCAGAGTTTTATATAAATGGGATAATGTAATATATACTTTTTTTTGTCTGGCTTCTTTCATTCCACGTAATGATGCCAACATGTTGCCTATCAATAGCTCATTCTTTCTCGTCTTTATTGCTGGGTAGTACTCCACTGTATGGATATAGCACAATTTGGGTAGTAAATTGTATGGATATCATCAAATGATTACTCGTGCAGTTTGCGGATATTTGGGTGATTACTGGCTTTTCGCTTTTACGAACATCCCTTTTGTCAGTAATAACTTAAATTTTGCCTTTTTGCCCAGTCTTTCCCTTTCTGCAAAGTGAGTTTAATAGATTACTGTTTCTCTCCTTCCTTTTGCATTAAATTAGAAGGAAGAGGAATAGACTACTTTTGAGTGGACCAGCATCCAGTATTGGATAATACTATCAGATACCAAATTTGTAGCATCTTTAGTTACCTGGTTTTATTTATTTTTAAAATATTTTATTTATTTATTCATGAGAGACACAGAGAGAGAGGCAGAGACACAGGCAGAGGGAGAAGCAGGCTCCATGCAGGGAGTCTGATGTGGGACTCGATCCTAGGACTCCAGGATCATGCCCCCGGCTGAAGGCGGCGCCAAACTGCTGAGTCACTGGGGCTGGCTGCCCCATTAGCTGGTTTTAAAAGCAAATGTGGCACAGACACCATTTTCAAGAATATAAGAACAGCCCTAGGAAAAGTTTCTAAGTGATTGCCATTACTTGGCATTGTATTGGCATTCCTGGACAATAGAGCTGTGCACTTCCTGGGAACCTTGGAAACTACCTGGGAGGAACTTTGACACATCCCCAAGAAGAGGCAAGGGTGTCACAAAAATGAGCAAATTTGGGGATACTTGGCTGGCTTAATCAGAAGGGCCTGTGACTCTTGGGTGCCTGGGTGGCTGAGGGTACTGGGATTGAGCCCCACTTCATGTTAGGCTCTTGCTTCACGGAGAGCCTGCTTCTCCCTCTCTCTCAGCCCCACCGCCCTTGTGCACACTGTCACTCTCCAATGTATGAATAAGATCTGTAAAAGAAAAAGAGTTTATGACTCTTGATCTCTGACGTGAGTTTTTTTTTTTTTTTTTTTAAGACTTTATTCATGAGGGACAGAGAGGCAGAGACACAGGCAGAGAGAGAAGTAGGGTCCGGACTGAGCACCCTGGGATCACGCCCTGAGGTGAAGGCAAATGCTCAACTGCTGAGCCACCCAGGTGTCCGATGGTGAATTTGAGCCACATATTGGGTGTAGGGATTAATTTTTTTTTTAAGATTTTATTTATTTATTCATGAGTGACAGAGGGAGAGAGAGAGAGAGAGAGAGAGAGGCAGAGACATAGGCAGAGGGAGAAGCAGGCTCCATGCAGGGAGCCTGATGTGGGACTCGATCCCGGGACTCCAGGATCACACCCTGGGCCGAAGGCAGGCGCCAAACCACTGAGCATCCAGGGATCCCCTGTAGGGATTACTTAAATAAAACTTTAAAAAATTAGCAAATTTGTTGTTTCTGTTTTAACTCTCATAGTATTTTGACTATAGAGACTCCCCTTCCCTTACTCTTACCTTGTTTTTAAAGGATAGCAATGGAATGATTTTTCTAAGATTATCTTTTTTTTATATTTTCTTTTAAAAAATATTTTATTCATTTGTGAGAGACACACACAGAGAGAGAGAGAGAGGGAGAGGCAGAGACACAGGCAGAGGAAGAAGCAGGCTCCATGCAGGGAGCCTGATGTGGGACTCGATCCCGGGACTCCAGTTTCACACCCTGGGCCAAAAGCAGGCACTAAACTGCTGAGCCACCCAGGGATCCCGATTATCTGGTTTTATAACCCTTTTCATAGTAATCAAAGGAAAGGGACCATGCCTTTTGCCCCATATCTTCTTTCCCCTCCATGAACCAACCCTTGGGCATCCTTCTGGAGTTGCTTGTGCTCCTGTGTCTCTTCTCTAAGCCTCACCAGAGGATGGCCTGCAGGACCAGAGGGTGAAAAGAGGTCTGTCTGAAGGCATGAACTACCTGCCTTCCCTTTCCAGGTTCCTGACTTAGCTTCTTCTCTCTTTTCCTTTTGACCACTGATGACCAGTTTTGGGACTTCTGCAAGTTGGGTTTGCACCCTTGTGTACCCAGAATATTTTTTCCATTGTGGGAGTGAGACATTCTTAGTCATTGGAGTTTAAAGAGACATACCTACTAGATTTTATTATTTATTTATTAGAGAGAGAGAGAGAGAGAGAGAGAGAGGCAGGCAGAGACTTAGGCAGAGGGAAAAGCAGGCTCCACACAGGAAGCTCAATGTGGACTAGATCCCGGGACCCTGGGATCACGACCTGAGCAAACGGCAGACGCCCAACCGCTGGGCCACCCAGGTGTCCCTTCAAGGAGAATTTTCTAAAATATTTATTGAATAGTATAATAGGGTCACTGTAGGAAATCTAATTCTGCTAACCTAACAGCAGTCAGTTAACCCAGTAACAGCCTTCAGAACTGGGGATCGAGGTTAGTCTTCCCTGTGAGAGAGGAGCTTGGAAATCTCCTTTAGTCTCGGTCATTGCAAATCTGATGATAGGCTTATGTGCAGAACCTATTTCCTAATGTCTTCAAGGTCTTAAGGGCGTGTTGATTCTGTGTCCCTTGTCAAGCTTCCTGTTGGAGTGGGTAATAATTTTACTGGTAGAATGGCAGTTCCCTCAGGTTTGGACTTTTATTTTGTGGAGGTTTGTTAATTTCTGGGAAGCAGTACAGTATGTATTCTGGGTAGAGGTGAGTAATTATAAAGTCCCACACCCAGTGGGGGCGGTTGTGCCAGCTATTTCAGCTCTCTGGTGCTGGTATGGTACCCACAAATTGGAGGCCACTGCAGATGACCAATAAAACAAGTGACAGGAGGCAGAGGTGGAGGTGGAGAGAAAAGAGGTTGGGATTCTGAGGTATTGGGTAGTTGCACTGAATATAACTTGGCCATTGATTGGATGTAGCCTGAGTGAGGAGAGTCTAGGATGCTAGACATCCTAGATTACTGAATTCTAGTAGAAATGGTACTGGTAGTCCTCAAAGTAGAAATAGAAGAGGCTTAAACAGGTTTGGGTGTAAGATGTTGAGGCCAGTTTTTATTGTTCTGAGTTGATCCATCTAAGGAACCCTGAGCTTAATGTCTTTAAATGTGACAGTGGATGTAGAGCTCGGCAGGGAGGGGAGTGTGGGGATCTCCTGGGCACACTGGTAATACTTGAGAGGACAGGGATGAACGGTCCCCGGGGACAGCACTTGGAGCAAGAGGGAGAAACACTGAGGTTTACAGGATGCATGGAAGACGAAGAACCACAAAGTAGTCACCAGGAAGGAGAATTGGCACCCGGGCTGAGAGAGCATCTCAAGCAGGATGGAGTTGGTGCTGCAGAGAGGTCTGAGGCCTGAGAGGAGCTCAGACATGGTGGCAATTAAGAGACACGGGTGTCCTGGTAGGGCCTCCAGATTCTGGGGCTGGCCAGTGAAAGGCTGGATAACAGAGCATTAGTTACTTGACTTATGGAAGAAAGGCACAGAAAAGAGCCCATTGGGGGATCCCTGGGTGGCGCAGTGGTTTGGCGCCTGCCTTTGGCCCGGGGCGCGATCCTGGAGACCCGCGATCGAGTCCCACGTCGGGCTCCCGGTGCATGGAGCCTGCTTCTCCCTCTGCCTGTGTCTCTGCCTCTCTCTCTCTCTGTGACTATCATAAGTAAATAAAAATTAAAAAAAAAAAAAAAAAAGAGCCCATTGGCATTTTCTTGGGAAAGGGGTGTAGGCAATTTTAAAAGTTATTTGGCCATAGCACTTAGTCTACTGTAGTCTGAGCTGCTCTATTTTTGTTTTGTGGAATCAAAACCTTTTTTTTTTTTCCCTTAGGTTTTGGGGGGTGGCATTATGATTTAACATAATGATCTAGCATTTAGAAATGTTACTGAAAACTCAGTCAAATGTTTTTCAAATCCTATCTACCAATGTGACACTTTGAACCTCTTAAGAAGTGCAGACTTACAGATGAAGGCCCCACATGCATGACGCTCTTAAAAGGCCTCTCCTCCTGTGTGCCGTACCTGGGCTGCATAGCGAGGACCCAGGGATTTTGTTAGGCCTGCTCTGGAAAGTGAGTGGCTTAAGTAAGTACTGGGAGTGGAGGAGCATCACAGCTTGGGATGCCATGGGAGATGCTGAGATGAGCCTTGCTGAATTTGGTTTAAAAACCAACCAACCAATCCTGTGGGGGCGCCTGGGTGGCTCAGTTGGTTGTCTTCCCTGGGCTCAGGTTGTGATCCTGGGACCCTGGGCTCCTTGCTCCACAGCAAGTCTGCTTCTCGCCACCTCCCCTCCCCCACCCCCTGCTCCTGCTGGCGCCTGGGTGCGCTCTCTTTCTCTCTAATAAATAAAATCTTAAAAAAAAAAACACCCACAACTATGTGAACAACAGTGATTTGTGTACTTTTAATTGTTCTCTCTGGATATTTGTCTTTAGGCCTCTCGACTACTTGGTCACAGAATTCCCGATCCCAGCACAGGAGAGGTTCGTGCTCCAGACATGAAGATCGAAAACCTTCAGAGGTATTTCCTGAATGATGGTGTGACTGTGCATGTCCTGCCCGTGTGCATGAGTACATAAGATTGGCACACACCTGGTTGGTTGATATTGATGTCTCTGCAGTCACGAGAAAGTTATCTAACTTCTTCGTGCTTAGTTTAAATTTGTAAGATGGGGATGACACAGGTGTGTTTGCCTCCTCAGATTCTTGTGAGGATTGAGTGGGTTAATACACAGACATTAATACAAACTAAGCACTTACAGGGTGCTCAGTAGTAAATGTTAGCTATTATTATTAATTATATTCTTTTTTTCCTTTTCTGTTTCATCTTCGCTGGCTCCCAACAACTTTTCCTCTGGCCAGGAGATCAGCGGGTTCGGCTGCTGCCGGTCACTGCCAGCCTCAAGTTAGTTTTGGCCATGAATTTGTGGCTTATTTGGCAACAACCCATTGTAATTCTGGGAGTTTTGTTTTGGCAATTACGTTTAAGGCTTTTTTCCCCTCCTTTTTCAATTTGTTTCTCATCTTCTATTTCCCTGCTCCCCCACATTTTGTTACCTACCTACCTACCTACCTGCCTGCCTATTATCTCTTGTCTCTTTATTTAAAATTGCTTTTAGGTGCATACCTCTGCTGGCCTTTGTTGATTAGGGGCCTCTACCAGTCCTGAGCTACATTATCTTTGACAACATTTGCCAGGCTCTCAGGATTTTATTTTATTTTATTTATTTTTATTATTTTATTTATTTTTATTTTTTTATTTTTTTAAAGATTTTGTTTATTTATTCATAGAGACACACAGAGAGAGAGAGAGAGAGAGAGGCAGAGAGGCAGAGACACAGGCAGAGGGAGAAGCAGGCCCCCTACAGGAAGCCTGACCTGGGACTCGATCCCAGGTCTCCAGGATCACACCCCAGGCTGCAGGCGGCACTAAACCGCCGCACCACCGGGGCTGCCCTCAGGATTTTAAATGATTGCAGAAAGGGCATTTTAGTTGATCACTTTTCAGGCGGGCAGGTTGCGGGAGGAGAGCCTTTGGTTCAGCCCTTGGCTTGTGCTGCCTCTTTAACGGGACGGCTTCAGAGACCACCTCTTCCTGTAGCTGCAGAGCACAGGCCTGCATCCATTCCACCAGGTATTTCTTTCCCTGAGTGTAATGGGGAGTGCTGGGTGATGCTGTGTGGGGGTATGGGGGACTTCTGGGTTGGGGAATAACATTCCCCATGCGGAAGCGTAGTATATATCTTTTAAAATCAGAAAACCATCCCAGGAGACACTTAGACATTAGCTCAAACCTTCATGGGAAGGTGGCCATATTTTTGCCTTTAGGTTTCCAGGCCTTTGTCATTTCGGAACCTGCAGGGCCTCCCTCCTTTTCTGTGCTGAGCGGCTCTGCCTGTCTTTGTTGCTTTAATTGTCTGTGCCGCCTCCCCAACCGGTGTTCTCCTGTTGACAGTGCACTTGTCTTACTTCAGGACAAGAGTACAGGGGGATTGGAGTAGGGACAGTTGGCGCCCGAGGAGGGCTGAGCAGCACCATGGCGCCAGCCTCGGCCCTCACCCGGAGGCTGATTGGTTTCTCATTTTTTTTTCTAAAGTTCTCTGAGTTTAGCTCCTAGTTCAGACTACTTTATATGTAGGTTAGCATTAATGTCAAATTCTCCCGGGGGCCGGGGAGTTCATCTAGGGCATCTGCTTCAGCTCTTGACCATCCTCCCATGAGTCTTAGTAAAGGAATGGTGGGCTGCCTTTTCTCCTCTTGTTGCTTCAGTTTGATTTTCCTTCTTTGGCATACTCTTTTTTTTTTTTTTTTTTTTTAACATATAAGACTTAATTGGAATGTGTTTTTTAACTGATTTGCTTCCTGAAGGTATAGACCTGTGATCTTTTTTTTTTTTTTTTTTCTTTAAAGAACTTTTCTCCCTGGGGGTGAGGAGGGCATGGGTGATCCAGGTCCTGGGCAGCTGGGCTGGGCGCCTGCTTCAGTGGGCTCAGTGCTGTGAGGGAGCCTGATCGTACTTGTGCTTTTGTGGATGGTGCACAGCCAGGGTACTGCTTGTTACCAGGACTTGAGAAACCAGGAGTGGCAGACTGGGAAAAATCAGCGTTGAAAAGTGGCAGGCCAGAGAAATGGCCTTTTTATTCAGACACTGCCTCAGACTTTCTTAGGGTGAAGTTTATTAAAGTGATCACCAGTCTGAAAAGCCAGCAGGAAAAACAAATATGGACCTATTAGCAGGCATATAATGTGAACTGTGCTTCACAGCTTAAGAAAGAACTCCCTGTCCTAAGAAGAGAGAGTTCAGCATTGTGACTTGTGTAAACAGAGAGCGCAGCTTACAGATGCAGGCGTGCTTTGTGCCAAATACAACTTGGGGCCAGCGCTAATGCCAGGGTCAGAGCTTCCTTGTGTAGCCCTGAGACCCTGGTGGCCCGAGGATGAGGCCCCGCTGGCAGGCAGTGCCGTGCTCTTGCCCTGCCCCAGTCGGCGGGAGCAGCTATGCGAGGCCACCTTTGGCTGGTCTCCTCTCCGCCCCTGATGAGGGGCGAGGAGCTCCCTCAGGACAGGGGTCCTTTGAGTTTTGTGGGTCTGTTTTTGGCAGGGAGAGGCGAGGGTAAAGTAGCTTGCTTCCTTCTTTCTTTTTCTCTCCTTCCCTCCTCTCCTTTCCCCACAAACACTGCTTCCCTTATAGAGGTTAATGCTGGGGAAAGGTGTGTAAACATGTTCTTTATGAGCCCCTTTTCTGACTTGACCCCGTTGGTCTGTCCTTGATTCTTTCCCATATTTGTCCAGCCTGTACTTCTGCGTGGCACCTGCCAACCAGGACCCGACTCCCCAGATACCTTGCCATGAGCCCTGGAGCCCGGGGAGGCAAGGGCTGGGTGGTGGCAGTCTGAGTATAGAAGAGGAGGCCCTGGTAGTTCTGGGTTTTGGCTTGAAGTTGTTAAATGGTTAGTGGAGTTTCATTTCTTAAAACATTTACCAAGAGAGCACCCTCGAGGGAAATACCAGCAGCCCTCTTTTGAATTGGGAGCTCATAGAGTTTCAGGGGAAGAGACTGAGGTTTCATCGCTGCTGTCAGACTTGCTGCTGGCTTGTGGAGTTGAAGTGAGGGGGTAGCGTGAGCCATTGGCACCTCCACGCCTGAGAGGCCAAGGGCGTGGCAGGCCGAGGGGTTCCTGTAATAGGTCAGCCTCGGGCTCTGCTGATACAGTGACCTTGTTACACGGCAGCTCCATGGTGACCCTGCAGCTGCCAGCACTCTGAAGAAGAATGCAAATATCAAATGTCAGTGACCCTGTCTCTCCCTCTCCAGGTGTTTAGGACGGACCTGATCACTGCTATGAAGCTGCATGACTCCTATCAGCTAAACCCAGATGAGTACTATGTGTTGGCAGATCCCTGGAGACAGGAGTGGGAGAAAGGGGTCCAGGTGCCAGTGAGCCCTGGGACCATCCCTCAGCCGGTGGCCAGGTACACGTGCCAGTCCCCACCTGCCATCGCCTTTCTGCCCTGGCAGCCGCTGTCTGAGAAGAGCAATTTGACTTAGCAGTGAAGTAATACGAGACCCCAAGTGGTCTGAAATGTGTAGAAAGACACTCTAGGTCCATAGGGTAGTGATTTTGAGGGCCATGGTCCTCCAAACTTAATATTCCAGCCATCCTGGGAAGGTGCTGCTCTCTCTTTAGAGAGTTGGGCAAATTCTGGAACACTGTGGGAGATGACTGGTGGGGGAGGGAAATTTGGATGTTTACACAACTTCTTTTTTTCCCCCATCCCCACCCCCAGTTCCTGTTCACTGTGGAGAGCAAGGGTGGGAAATAATCAGAAAGGGAGACAGAACATGAGAGACTCCTAACTCTGGGAAACGAACTGGGGGGGGGGGGTGGAAGGAGAGGAAGGCGGGGGGTGGGGGTGACTGGTGGCTGGCACTGAGGGGGGCACTTGACGGGATGAGCACTGGGTGTTATTCTGTATGTTGGCAAATTGAACACCAATAAAAAATATATTTATTGTTAAAAAAATCAAATTAATCCCCTAAAACAATTAAGTAAAAAAAAAAAATCCATCACTGTTCACCCAGCAAGGGTGGCTTCTCTGGTGTTGTAGGGCTGGGCTGGGCTCCACCTCTGGAGTAAGGCAAATGTGAGGTGGCCTGCCAGGTCACGGTTATGTGGAAGGCAAGCTTAGAGGAGCAGTGTATTTGAGGAGCTCTCCTATGGATGGACTTTGCCCAGTTGCTCTTGCCCGGCTTTCTTTGAATTTACTTAGGAAGCACCTTTCCCCTTAAGGGTCTTTTGGGTGCCGGTCCTTGATGATTTACCTCCGCGTGGAACTGAGGCCAGTTTGCTTATTTCTTCGCTGTGTTGCCCAGCTGACCTGGAGGGCTCTTCACAGGGAGAGCAGATTCGGGGTCTCTACGCTCAGCTAGTGCCTGGCGTCTCTGCTGTGCATCAGTCAGCTGCCTCCTTTGTGAACTGGACTCTTTTACCATTGCCGGTTATTGTTTGGGGGTTTCTGATAAACGTCTGCATAGATGTGTGGGCTTAAATGACCAGTCCAGATTTCTGGCTGGTGGGGTGGAATGTTTAACTGGGCTTTGCAGGATAAACACCATGTTTGCCTTAGAATCTACATCTGGGGCACAACACCAACTGTTTCAGCTTTGGCAGTCCCCATCCAGGAATTACTCGCTGAATCATTTTTTTATTTAGGAGCTCGGCACAAGAGCAGTAAATGTGATACAGCTTCCGGAGTTTCTAGGTAGCTAAAACCCTGCTCTTGGTTGAGTATGGGAGAAATAACTCCCCTGTGTTTTGCCTATTTCAGTGTCATGTAGGTAAGATCACTCTGGTGCTTACAAGGTGGTTGAAAATACTGGCACTCTTTGGACCACTTGTTGCTGCTGACATGAACTGCTGAACGTGGCGATGAGGGAGGAACTGTGGATGCGGGGGTGCTGTGATACCGGACCTTTGTCTTTAGGGAGAAGGCCCTTCATTCCAAGTTGGGAGTGATTTGATCTTGTGTGTGGTCATTTCTTCTGAGTAGGGTGTGGTGGAAGGCATCAGGGTTAACAGGTTTGGAGAGCGTGGCAGTGTAAGGAGAGGAGGGAACTTGTGTCCCTGTCCTGGGATCCTAAGTGTATGTTGGGAGAGTCCCCTCCTTGGCTAGGCCTCTCGGGGTCTTGGACTGCTTAGTAATGGACGAGGCCCACTTTATTTCTAAGATTAGTGATGCTGGGTTTGTCCCCTTGGTTGCCCAACGTTCTGCTGGGCATTGTCCTGCCCTCGTGGCTGCTCTTGGCCTCCGTGTTCTTGAGAGCCTAGTGCTAGACCTTCAGGTGGTCAGGCTGGATGGGTACAAAGTGATGTAGTCATTAGCTCTTGAAACTTGGGAGGTTAGTGTTTTGCTGTTGTGGCTAGGCCAGAGCAACTACTGTCCTAAATCAAGGCTGGTCATGCAGTATCCTGGGAAAACAATTGGAAAAAGCTGGTTTTGAGGACTCCTCGGTGTTTTCACTGGTCTGTCTTTCCATTTTGGGGTCCTTCATGAATCCTACTTAGTTTTTCTAGCAGTGGCATTAGGGTTTTTAAGCCTGTTGATCTGGTGATAGCCTGAGATTTAGGGCATTGGGAAGTGGAAGCACGTTTTGGGCCATGTGGCAGGAAGGGTAACCTGGCTGCTTTGTTTTCTTGTTAACTAGGGTCGTGTCTGAAGAGAAATCCCTCATGTTCATCAGGCCCAAGAAATACATTGTCTCGCCGGGCTCCGAGCCTCCAGAGTTGGGCTATGTTGACATCCGGACGCTGGCTGACAGTGTGTGTCGTTACGACCTCAACGACATGGATGCTGCGTGGCTGGAGCTGACGAATGAGGAATTTAAGGAGATGGGTGAGAGACCATGGGTTATATTTTATTAATAATGAGAGACCTTGGGTTATATTTTATTTTATTTATTTTTATTTTTATTTTATATTGTTTTATTAATGAAGGATGAACAGAGAAGAATTTCAGGTATATGAGTGAGTAGTAGAAGCTCCTCCTTGCCTGGTGAAGCCAGCTCCATCAGAGCTTCAGTCTCAGAGTCCTGTGGTCTTTTTCAGAGGTCAGCTTGTCTGGCTCTGGCACCCGTGTTCAGAGGGACTCCATCTGTGAGTGGCTTGTAGAGGGAGCAGTGGGATTGAAGAAAGACCTTTCCAAAGGCATGGGAGCAGGATACCCCGTCTCTGCCCCCACCTGCCCCTTTCACATGCTCCCCTCAAGGGAACTAAAGCCCAGAGATATGAAGTGACTTCTCCCAGATGACAGGAGGGCCGTCTGCTCCGCACGGTTTTGTGCTCTGGTGTTTTTTCCTGCAGTGCCGTTCAGATCCTTTCTCACTTGTGGCCTGTAACTCACAGGGAACTGCACTCCAGCCAAGTTCACCGTTTTCTTATAAACCTCTTATTTTCACCTCTGTGATTCCCTTAAGTCCTGCTCTAAACCTGGAGTGCTTTTCCCTTTTTTTACCTGTTCACCTCTGTCTTGGCTTTCTCTCCGTACACCTCCCACCCCTGACCCCCATTCTGCCCATCATGGTGTTAACGGCTTTTGGCTTCTCAGTATATCTATAGCTTGGAGCTTCTGTACCTCATTTTGCTTGTGCCTCCTGGTGTCAAGACCAGGATGGCACACAGGTTTCATCTCAGGATTGCTGAGTGCTGCCTGAGGTGTCCTGATGAACAGGACCACTGACGTCAAGTCTGGGCTTGGAGTCACAGACTGTGCGGATTACTGAGAATTTGTGCTGTGGGTCCTGGGTGGAGAGAGGCAGCAGAGGTGTTTGTTAGCAGTTTGGCACATAGTAAATATTTAAAGGATGGTAGATTTTGGGGCCCTGAGGGACAAAGACTGCTTTGATTTTTGGATCAGTCCCTGAGCCTAGTTAGTGCAGGGCCCGCCATATACTGGATGCTTGTTGTGCTGTCCTGCTGTTCACTGGCCTGTTGGATGGGAGCAGTAGTGCCCACTGAGCCAGGGGAGTTGTTCCTTTCTCCCTATTTGATCATTCAGCTTATTTGGACAAAGTACATTGCCTTCCTCCTGGTCCCTGCTTTTAGGTAGTAATGGCCAGGATATTAGCAAGCCAGGAAGTGGTTTTACACAATCTGCATAAGTTTTCAGAGCTCTCTTGGAACTGAACACCCGTTCAGTTCGAGCTTCAAAGATTAAAGTTCTGCTTTGTAGGAGCTCTGTAAAGGTCAGCATAAAATGCACTTGACTGGCGAGGTGTCCTGTCTGAAGGCATGGGGCGCAGCCACAGACACTGAGCGCCTGGTGGATGGTGTAAGTAATGAGTTCCAGGCTAGCTCACCAGATTGAAAGGTAGCGTGGGATACTTTGGCAAGATGACCATGCGGTTGTGTAACATAAATTGAACATATGCTTTTAGATGTTTGTTTTAGTTTTTTTTTTTTTTTTTAAGATTTTATTTATTTATTTATGAGAGACAGAGAGGCAGGGACACAGGCCGAAAGAGAAGCAGGCTCCGTGCGAGGAGCCCAATGTAGTATTCGATCCTGGGACTCCGGGATTACGCCCTGGGCCGAAGGCAGATGCTCAGCTGCTGAGCCACCCAGGCGTCCCAGTTTTTACTGGTCTTTGTAATGGTAGAAGTTAATTATAGGGCGTAGGATTGTATTTTCATAGCAAGTGTTGGTTTCAAAACTGGTAGGAGGAATTGAGATATAAGTCCCTGCCTGGCCATGCAGTGGAGTATCTTATCAGTAAATAGCATGTGCGATAGGTAGGTGGCTTTTTTGAATATGTGCTTAGAGCTTATCACAGTCAGCTCTGATGTGTTCTCCAGATTTTTAAAAACATGAAGTGTTAATTTGATGGTTTTATATTTATCAGAGTACATAAAAGTTATTGGCTCTAATGACCTTTGTATTGTTCCTTGCCACTTACATGTTCTGTTAGAATATTTTTATAACCTGTTTTTTCTCTCTGCATGAGCATTTTCGTTGTAGGAAGTTTGGAATATATCCCACAAACGGAAGAAAATAAAAGTCTTATCTCACCATTACTGTAACCACGATAACCACTTGAAATTTATTTTTGATCATTCTTGCATAAGAATGCATTTTATTTGATTCACAATGAGCTGTTTCTTTTGCTTTAGACATTCCTTGTGTTTCTGTCTTTCATGTGTCTGATTAACTATGCATCTCAACTTTGTAAATTCAGAGGGTGAGGAGGGATAAACCAGTTAAAAACATTTGTGTACTCACAGTGAAATCTGTTCTCAGAGCAACATTTTTAAGCAGCAAGAAAGGAATGTTTTTTAGAAGACACCCAAACCATAATATATGGTCATGGTGTTTTGTTTTGTTTTGTTTTTAAAGATTTTATTTATTTGAGAGAGGGAGAGGGAGAAGCAGACTCCCTGCTGAGCTGGGGGCCCCACTTGGGGCTTTATCCCAGGGTCCTGACGCTTAACCAGCTGAGCCGTCCGGGTGTCCTATATTGAACTCACTTACATGTTGTTGTGTATAATGTGATGAAATGACCGTTTAACAGTACATATATTTAATATCCTTAAACCCTTTTGGGATTTATCTTTTGCTTTTCGACTTCTGATACTCCCATCTAAAGTGCCTGATCATAAGAAACAAAGTGTTGCATGGAAGACTTTTTCTGCCTTTTAATTTGAAGAGCCTTCCTTGGAACAGTCTGCAAGGCAGGCATTCAATAGAAAATGTTTGGGACACACAGGATAGGTTTACGTATAAGATTATTTATACATTGAAAATACAGATAGACTAATACTGTCTTACTGTAATATTTACTTTTTTAATAAGTAGTTTGTTCCTTTTTTTTTTTTTTAAGATTTTATTTATTCATGAGAGATAGAGATAGAGAGAGAGAGAGAGAGAGAGGCAGAGAGAGAAGCAGGCTCCATGCAGGGAGCCCGACATGGGACTTGATCCTGGGTCTCCAGGATCATACCCTGTGCTGTAGGCTGCTAAACTGCTGAGCCACCAGGGCTGCCCTGAAATATTTATTAATAGGGTCTTATTAAAATGTTTTTGTGGCACTTTTCCTTCAGGAATGCCTGAATTAGATGAATACACCATGGAAAGGGTCCTGGAGGAATTTGAGCAGCGGTGCTATGACAATATGAATCATGCTATAGAGACTGAGGAAGGCCTGGGGATCGAATATGATGAAGATGTTGTCTGTGATGTGTGCCAGTCACCTGACGGTGAGGACGGCAATGAGATGGTGTTCTGTGACAAATGCAACATCTGTGTGCACCAGGTATGTGGGCAGTAAGGCTCCAGGACGAAGCCACTCGGGGTGTAAGTGCACCTGCTGCCAAGTAGGCCAGAGGTCTTCCTACAGATGGGGTCTGTTTTCCTGCTCTCCTAAGTGAGTTAAGGAAGTGGGTCCTATGAACGAAATCTTTTTGTTCCTAATAGGTTCTTAGAGTATTTGAAGTATTTCTTACTACTTGTTACAACTGGAAGTATAGGCTGCTCTGTGGAAATCTTCCCTCACATAATGTTTTTAATTCTATCCATAGAAGTAAGGTTTACTTAATCTGTGAGCCGCCCTGCCCTGGCTTTCACACCTGAGTTTAGATGTTAACACTGTGGTGGGAGGGGTGAGGCAGGTGGAGGGCAGTTTCTACAAGGTGGTTAGTTTGCTGTATTAGTGTGTGCCATAACCCACAAACTGGGTGAACTAAAACTACAGGCGTTTATTATTTTGCAGTTCTGATGACTAGAAATCTGGAATCACGGGGTGTTGGCAGGGCCCGTCCCCTCAGAAACCTGTAGAGGAATCCTTCCTTGACTCTGTCTGGCTTCTGGTGATTTGCTCACAATTGTCGTGCTCTTTGGTTTGTGGCTGCACAGTTCTAGTCTCTGCCTTTGTTGTCACGTGTGTCCTACTGTGTCTGTGTCTTCACGCATGGCCATCTTACAAGGACACCCGACTCTAGTAGGACACTATCCTTAACTGATTCCATCTGTTCAGGACCCTGTTTCCAGATAAGGTCACATTCTGAGGGACTGTGGTTAGGGCTGCCTATCTCTAGGGGACACACAGTCCAACCAGGAACATTTTAAATGTGTTCCTATATAAACCGTGATGTTAAAGAAGAGTGAGGAGGCTCCTTTTCTTAAATGTTATTTCATGTCCTGTCTGATGCCCACTGGCACTTGGTGGTTGCTTGCCAATCCACAGAAAGGTAAATCCTTCAGGTTCAGTAAGGATGGGCCCTGGGTGATTTTTAAAAGCTCGTGACAGTCTCTCTTCTCTGTTTATTCCTTAATGCAGTAATGAAGTAATTTGGATTTCTGTGGGGACACGTGTCCCTATATGCTTCTTAGGGTTTTATTTTTTATTTATTTATTTATTTATTATTTATTTTTTTAAAAGACTTTATTTATTTATGAGAGACCCACACAGAGAGAGGCAGAGACACAGGCAGAGGGAGAAGCGGGCTCCATGCAGGGAGCCCGACATGGGACTCAGTCCTGGGTCTCCAGGATCACATCCTGGGCCGAAGGCGGCGCCAAACCGCTGAGCCACCGGGGCTGCCCTATTTTTTATTTTTTTAAAGATTTTATCTATGCATGAGAGAGACAGAGATAGGGAGCCTGATGTGGGACTTGGTCCTGGGACCCCAGGATTACGCTGGAGCGGAAGGCAGGTGCCCAGTGCTGAGCCACCCAGGCATCCCACTATTAGGGTTTTAAAAGGCTGTCATTCATCTGTTGATGTGGAGATTTAAAACAAACTTAGAGACTTAATTTGTCTTCCTGCTGGGCTTCCCCTCTGCCTGAGGACATCAGGATGAGCTGACACAAGGCTGCTGGTGACAAGGGGACATGAGGCTGCAGTCTCTTGCTGTAGTCGTGTTGAAGGCTACCTATTGGCTCTAGATTTTCAGATTATCTGGGAAGTTTGCTTGGATAATGGAATTTCTGAAGTGATTGTATGTCAAGATCACCGTGACCACCAGTGTCACTGGTTTGTTGCTAATAATTCCCTTCCTGGATGAAGCTTCAAGTCTTTTTTGTGCTATTTTCCTTACTTATTTTTCTCTCCCTGAGAATTTTGTTTGAAAACACTGGTTCTACTTGAAAACCAGTTGAACACCTGTCTTATAAATGGGCTCCCTGATGCGAAGGTGAGCTGGCTGTTCAGGGTCCCAGTGCGGTTTGGTCACAATAGTTGGAGTAGGGACTTGGGACCCTGGGCGCCCACCCCACACTGTGCCCAGTTTTCAGCCGTGCTGCGTTGTTCTCGTGCCTTCACGTTTATTACTTCATCTTCCTTTTGAGATGCTCTTGAGGCTTCCCTTGAATGCCTACTGTATTTAATCTTTTCATTTAATGTAGACTTGATTGTCCAGTAAAAAAAAGGTTTTCTTCAAATGTGACTTTTTCTAGAATGCCTGCTACAGATGTTTTTAGAACTTGAAACCTTACTAGCACTTCTCAGCTCTGTTAGAAGTTGTTTTTCCAGTAAGTCTGTGTTGAGAGTGGCTTCCTCGGGCCCTGACCCAGGGCTCCTCCGCTCCAGTCTTGGTGTTACTTGACTTCACCCCTCTCTCTCACTGTGGTTTCCTTTCTGCGTCCTGGATATTCAGATTGCAGAGGGGCTGGGTTTTTCCTGTCTGGAGGATTGGAGCTATGTTACTGTGTCTCTAGACTTCCTGACTTCTGGGTCATTTAAGGATAAAGTTCTGAATGATTTGGTGGTTTTTTTTTTTTTTTTTTTAAGGCTTCTGAATGTGCTCCTGGAACCATCCTGGTTTTGTGTCTTCACTATTTAACATTTGCCTTCTCTATTTTTGAGCCATCTTAATGACTTTAGCGGTGAGATCCTTGATTTCGGCCGTTGACGGTGTCTTGGGTAATTTTGCCATCTCCTGCAAATCAGGCTTTGTTGTAAATATTGGCTGAAGAGCCCAGATTCTCTGTCCACAAGGTCTCCTCTTTCTGTGCCTGTTGCACTCACTTGGGAGAGTGATGGGGTCTAGTGAGGGGATTTCGCGTAGTTGGGGGGAACGTGGGTGCCCCTTCTTCCTTCTGAGCCAGGCCATCTCGTTGAACAGCTCTCAGAGACTCAGCTGCTTTGTGTGTTTTTCCCTCACATTGTATCCTACTCACATTGGTCAATCAGAGAAGGAATAGCTTCCCCCACTTAGCCTTCCTTGTGGAGTGTTTTGAGAATTTACTGCCCAATATTTAGGAACCTGGTGTAGATAGGTGTCTGTAGCAGTACTGCACAGCAAATATTTTGTGAACCTGTTTGTCCTCTAGGAGTGTTCAGGCCCACCCTCTGGTAAATGTGGTAAATATGTGTTTATCCCCGAAGATGCCACATGCCTTCCTGGCTGCTACTGTGAGGCTGCCTGGCATTTTTCCTGAAGGGAGAGGGTCTCCAGCTAGGTGGACATGGGGGTACCTCTATTCTATTTTGATAAAATCTTTCTAGGTATTTTTAAAGTTAATAGATATGTAGGGAAAGAAATGAATCTTTTCTTCTTTCTGTGTTTTCCTTGGGGGCTGTGTTGTGGCTTCACAGGCCTGTTACGGAATCCTCAAGGTCCCGGAGGGCAGTTGGCTGTGCCGGACATGTGCCCTGGGGGTTCAGCCAAAGTGTTTGCTGTGTCCCAAGAAAGGCGGAGCGATGAAGCCTACCCGCAGTGGCACCAAGTGGGTCCATGTCAGCTGTGCTCTGTGGATCCCTGAGGTAGGTGTGGTTTTTAATAGTAGCTTAGCTCAGGCGGTACTCCTGGCTTTGAGCTGGGGGTGAGGATAGGGAGCCGTTTGTAAATATGGGGTACTATAGCTGATGAATAAAAAGACACATTTTTTAAAAAAGATTTTATTTATTCATGGAGAAACAGAGGCAGAGACACAGAGGGAGAAGCAGGTTCCCTGCAGGTAGTCTGATGTGGGACTCGATCCCGATCCCAGGACCCCAGATCATGATCTGAGCCAAAGGCAGACATTCAACCACTGAGCCACCCAGGTGCCCCAAAAGACACCTTTTAATGGCGGTCTTTTTTCTTTCCTCTCTGACCCCCTAAATTGAATACTGAGTGAACTATCATCTTGTCATGGTATATAGGTTTGTGGGAATGTTTCCTGGAAGCAGCGGTGAGCTGGACTCTGGGTTGTGTTCACTTGAGAAATGTGTCCCTGCTCACCCTTGCACCGAGACACGCTCCCAGGAGTGGGGCTGGGTGCTATTCTGGCTTCCCCAGGGATTGCCGCTAAATCCCGGGGCCTGTGAGCTGTCCAGGTAGCACGAGGATGGTTAAAGAATCACTGCTTTAGGTCACATTTTTTTGTGTGTGTGTGTGGGTTTTTTTTTTTTTTTTATTAAAATTCTTAGCTTCAACCTTTTTAATTTCAGGTCTGGTCTAATTTATTTCAAGTCCCAGACCTTCACTAATTTAATTTGTATGGCTCAGTATGAGAATATCACTTGTGATTGAAATTTCAGCATTTTTTGGTGTGTGATTTTGGTGCATTTTTCCTCTTGAAGAAAATGATCTGGAACTGATTTGGATTGGAGTTTCATGACTTGGGTTTTGGTAGCACCGGATCTTCTGGTTCAGGGATCCAGGCTGAATGCAGACCGGCTACCTTATTTATCTTGGTAGTTTTCCACTTTGAATGTAGTAATCTTTTCTGACTGAAGAGAATGGTTTTCTTCACTGAGGGTCATACTAAAATTAGCATATATTACTCCATTGTTCACAAACTATTTTAAATATATTTAAGAAGGGTTTTCAGTCTTGATCACCTCCTTGTGGGCAGGGGTGTATTAGATTGCATTGTGCTCATGCAGACCCATCTTGCTGTCAGACACTCGGGTGAGAAGTGACTGTTCCTGGTTATCTGCATGTTTACAAACAGGTTGGGTATGTCAGATGACCACCCTGGCCCGGTGCATGGAGGCCAGAGCCTGGGGACTGGGCTCTGGGTTCTCCGCGGTTGCTGGTCCAGAGCTGGCCCCTGCACTGTCCCCGTGCTTGGAAGTAGGGGTTTTGCTCTCCTAGGAGAGGCTACTGTCTGGTAGGAGGTCTGTAGGCGAATAGAAGATCTTTGGGTTTCTACTGCCCCTGCTCAGCTCTTGTTTGCCTGATGGCCTCTGCCACCCTGTCTTGTTATTCCTTGGGTCTCTAGGTGAGCATTGGCAGCCCTGAGAAGATGGAACCCATCACGAAGGTGTCTCACATCCCCAGCAGTCGGTGGGCGCTGGTGTGTAGCCTCTGCAACGAGAAGTTTGGGGCCTCCATACAGGTAATGCATTTAGTCATAATGGCATCATTTTCCTTTGTGCTTGGGGGCTGGACGAAGGAGGGCTCTGGGAACCGTCCATGCATTTGGGGATGGGTCTAGAAGCCAGAGAGCAGGACAGGGTTCTCACCACTCTTGTGAGGCTGCCGAGGAACGGCTCCAGCCCAGTGCAGACACCTTTCCCTGGCGGGTCGTGTCCACTGTAACCAGAACACCTGCTGTAACAATCACAGAGCAGCTCAGAAGTGCACCTGAGCTGTAAGGCAGTTCCGCTTTGTCTCCGGTTTCTCCCCTTCTGCCCTAAGCCCAGCATTGCAGCTCTTCACAGGCAGACGCCTTCAGGGAAGAACCAGTCTTGACCATGGAGCGTTGGCCACCCTCCCACTGGTACTTGGAGGGCCGGTGGCGGGCCCTCCTGACGTGCCTCCTGACACTGGTTTAGGTGCGCTCACAGGGCGTGAGAGGCCTTCCCTGCTCTCTGTTCAGATCGACTCAGTGTGCCTCTGTTTTTGTGGTTGGTAGAAGAGATTCCTTGAAGCCCCAGCTGGGTAAAGGGCCCCCCGCAAGGTGCTGCAGCGAGTGTTTGCAGAAGCGGTTATCCGAACCCAGGTTGGATATCTGATTCGTCTTGGCATCTGTCACGTGTGGGGACCGGAGTGGGGTGGGGGAAACGGTTTTGTTAAAACGGCCTGCGTTTTCCGTGTCCACACACCGACAGGTGTCAAGAATCCTTAGGTAGACAGAATTATGGTGGGAATGTAAATGACATGCTGGTTTTTCAGGTTTTGTAAAAGGTTAATTTCCAGGCTTCCCGTTATCAGCGTGTAGAGTCATGACTTAAGACACCGAGATGCTGTTTCCTTCACCAGGGATTTCAGGTGCTGTTTGTGGTGGACACTGGCCCTAGAGATGGAGTCCAGCTCTTTGTCTGGGTGGGGGGCGGGGCGCTCCCAGCTCAGGGCCACAGGCTGGTCCTCGGTCTCCATAACACATCCTAAGAGCAGAGGCACGGTTTGCCTCCGTCTCCTCTCTCGACGCAGAAAACACAACGGATCCGCACAGATACAAACTGCCAGGCTTAGGTTTTAAGGAAATGACCTCACTGGGCAAAGTCATTTTGTATTTTGGCTGATAAGTTCTTCTTTCAGTTGAGTTAGCCCCTGGCTGGAGGTTTTAAAAGTTTTCATTTTGTAAGCCTGGTATTTCTACTTTTCTTCATTATCACCTCCACTGGGGTTCTGGAATCCAAAATGTAACAGAGATGGAGAGGGTGAGGCTTGAGATTGCTGGTGGGATTTGGCTGCGGACCTAAAAAACAGTGCGGGGCTTTTTGCATGTGAATAGAATCGGTTTAAAACTAAAACGTGGCAAAACCCTCCGGTCTTTATGGGAGAGAATGGAAGAGACACTGTTTAAAAACCTCAGAGTAAAACCCAAGCGTTAGGGCCCTGCAAGCGCGTCTGTGTGCCGACCTGCCCGGTGAGCACTTGCTGAGCACTTGTGGGACCGCAGCCGAGGGAAGTAGAAGGTCCTGCCTTCCCTGCTGCCGCGGCCTGAGTACCCCGTCCTGCTCCGGCACCTGCTCCGGCACCTGCTCCGGCACCGACGGCGAGAGGTGGGCGCATGGGATCTTGGTTTCTCCTTTGAAGAGAGGACGATAAAATGACTTTCTTGCTGCCGCTGAGCTCTTTTTTCCCAGAGCATTAATTTGAGGGAGAAAAGGCCAAGTTAGGTTGTCATGATTTTTCATATCTTCACAGAATAATAGAGTGATTTTTATTAAAGAATTCCTCTCTGAGATGTCTGCAGCTGTGAAGGCTCTGGTTTAGGTTTCTGTAACAGCTGTTTGCGGAGTCAACCTGAAGAGGAGAACCCGGAGGAAGGCCGCTTGGCGCCTTTACAAAGCCCGGTGGCGGGACTCCTGGAAGGACTCCGGGAAGTCCGCGGCCGTAGCGGGGGGTCGCGGCCGGCGGGCGGCGTGCTCTGTCCCCGGAGCCTGTTGACGCATGGCTTGGGGGGCAGGTTATGTATGGGTGAAATTAGAGATTTATGTTCGTTCACGTGCTTTACGTTTTGTCATGGGGGAGTGGCGAGGGGGGCTGGGGTTGCTGTACCTCGGGGCAAAAGAGACTGTGGAGAAACGGAGGGCGCCGGCTGGCGGGAGTCCGTCCGAGATGCTGAAGCGGGGGCAGCCCCGACCCCAGCCTCCGCCGTTTGTGGGCCCGGGGCCCGTTGAGGAAGGTTCGTTAGGCTTCTTGTCCTGGCCGCCGGGGCCCGGCCTCCCGCAGGTCCACGGTTGTTTTCAGGGGACTGGCTGCAGTCGCCACAGGGAGTCTCCTCCTGGAGCCCCTGCCAGGCGGAGGTCCCCCTCCGTGTGACCCACAGGAAGCGGGCCCCGAGGCCTTCCCTCCCGCCCCGGCGGAGCTGCTTGGCCTTCTGCACCCCGAGGAGGCCTTTCCACCCCCCCTCCTGGGCTGGCTTCCCTCCTTCTTCCCTTCTTTCCTCCTCTTCCAGGGGTTTCGTATTCACTCTCCTCAGACTTGAGCAGCCCTCGGCTGCTTGGAGGAAACGACTGTTTGTTTGCCCCCTGGTGTGGGGCTCTTCCTGCCTGGAAGGAAGAGTGAAGACTCCTTGAGAAACTCTTGACCAGTGGTTCTTCCGGAAGAGATTCTTCTTTCTTTCTTTCTTTCTTTTCTTTTTTCTTTCCTTTTCCTTCTCCTTCTCCTTTTCCTTCCTTCCTTCCTTCCTTCCTTCCTTCCTTCCTTCCTTCCTTCCTTCCTTCTTTCTTTTCTTTTCTTTCTTTTCTTTTCTTCTTTCTTTCTTTCTTTCTTTCTTTCTTTCTTTCTTTCTTTCTTTCTTTCTTCTTCTTTCTTCTTCTTTCTTCTTTCTTTTTTCTTCTTCTTCTTAGATTTTATGTATTTATTCATGAGAGACCTAGAGAGACACAGCAGACTCCCTGTCAGGGAGCCTGACCTGGGACTCGATCCCAGACCCTGAGATCATGACCAAAGGCAGATGCTCTTTGCCACTGAGCCACCCAGGCGCCCCTGAAGAGGTTCTTTTTCCAGCTTTTTACTATAAGCACTTTTAAAAGAGCTCAACTCTAGGAAAAGCAGTTAATTCTCAAAGTTTACTCTGTGTCATGAGCACATGTTCTTTTTAGTATAATCTGCGTGCTAGACCACCTTTGGCTGCACGTGCCATTTGTATAATTGCACTTGCTATATAAGAGGCGTTTTCTTTTATTTATTTTTTACTTTTTTAAGATTTTATTTACTCATGAGAGACTCACAGAGAGAGAGAGGCAGAGAGACACAGGCAGAGGGAGAAGCAGGCTTCATGCAGGGAGCCCGACGTGCCTGACGTGGGACTAGATCCGGGGTCTCCAGGATCATGCCCTGGGCCCAAGGCAGGCGCTAAACCGCTGAGCCACCCGGGCTGCGCGAGGCATTTTGTTTTTAAAAATTTGAGAGAGAGCATGCATACACCTGAGTGGGGGGAGGGGCAGGGGGAGGAAGCAGGCTCTCCACTGAGCAGGGCTCCTGTGGAACCCCATCCCAGGACCCCAAGGACCTTGGGATCATGACCCTAGCTGAGGGCAGCCGCTTAACCCACTGAGCCACCCAGGCTGCCAGAAGAGAGTTACATGGTTTGGTTTATGAAACTTTTCATCTAAAGAATGACTTTAAACCCAAGCTTTACCTTATTTAACATATGAACAGAGGTGCCAGGGTTAACATCTCCTGGCATGTGCTGGAAGTTCCACTCTCCTGTGCATGTGTGCGGAGGGTGTGTAGCTCCAATGGGCGTCAGCCACTGTGGCTCCCTGACCGTCTTTTCTCTTGTTCTCTGTGTTCTTTGCAGTGCTCTGTGAAGAACTGCCGCACCGCCTTCCACGTGACCTGTGCTTTTGACCGGGGCCTGGAGATGAAGACCATCTTGGCGGAGAATGACGAAGTCAAGTTCAAGTCCTACTGCCCGAAGCATAGCTCACATAGAAAACCCGAGGAGAGCCTTGGGGAGGGGGCCGCTCAGGAGAACGGGGCTTCTGAGTGTTCCCCTCGGAATCCGCTGGAGCCTTTTGCCAGCCTGGAGCAGAATCAGGAGGAGGCCCACCGGGTTAGTGTCCGTAAGCAGAAGCTGCAACAGCTGGAAGATGAGTTCTACACCTTCGTCAACCTGCTGGATGTGGCCAGGGCCCTGCGGCTGCCCGAGGAAGTGGTGGATTTCCTGTACCAGTACTGGAAGTTGAAGAGGAAGGTCAACTTCAACAAGCCCTTGATCACTCCAAAGAAAGACGAAGAGGACAATCTAGCGAAGCGGGAGCAGGATGTCTTGTTTAGGAGGCTGCAGCTGTTCACTCATCTGCGGCAGGACCTGGAGAGGGTAATGATTGACACTGACACCTTGTAGTGACTTAGAAAAGAAGATTGCAAAGAGGCGGCTGCTTGCCCAGAGCAAGGAACGGTAGCCAGTTCATTTACTCTCAGACCCTGTACATACTGCAGCATGAGGTTGTGTTGGTTCAATATATTTATGGGCCGGTAAACTCCTGTACATACGTGTAAGACTGCCCCAGAGCGGGGGGCTCCTCTGTGATTTACTAAGACACTTTCCCACTAATCTGCGCGGTTCTGTAAGATCAAATGGGGTGAGTCCCCTCCCCCCCTTCATTCCAGTACTAGAGGGACCTGAGCCCCAGGAAGATGACCAGGGCGTTGGCTGAACCGTTTGTGCCACCTGAGTTAGAAAACCAGGTGGATCTGAACCCTTGTAGGGGCGGGTGAAGTAGAAAGAGCTCTTGTTCAGCCCGGGGAGACCTGGGTGCTGGTGCCGCTCTGGCCCGCCTTCGTTTCTTGGCGAATTCCCAAGCGGGCAGTGGGTGCCGGCGTGTGGGCATGAACTTCCGTACAGCTGCGTATCCGTTCCAGAAGGTACTGCAGGCAGTGAGGTGCTAAGTGCTACCTGAGGCAGGGTAGCTCTGCTGTGCGTGTGTGCTCGCGTGGCCCGGGGCGGGGCGGGGTCCCTGGTGCCCGGGGCTGCCTGTCCCACCAAGGAGCTTCTGGGAGCTCAGCCCACCACTAGGTCACACTGCTGGATTGCTGAGTGTAGTGGCCCTGGGCTCCCGGAGCCACGGCTGATGGCACTTCCTCGACCGCCGACTCCGGGTCTGGATCTCCCCTCCCTGCTGCGGGAATAGTAGGAGTGGGCTGTCTTCCCTCCTCCGGGGCCTCCTGTCCCCGTAGTTTCTGGCAGAGGCTTGCTAACTGGGGAGGCGTCTTGGAGCAGCCCACGTTCAGTTCATTAGTGCTCAACAGCGGGGACCCAGGCCCTCTGGCCTGACGCATCCTGCACCGAAAGGCACCCAAGTGGCCTCAGACAGTTAATGCATCTTCCCCAAGCACCTGACCTCCTAGCAGGGAGGGATTCACCTGCCTGGGAGAGGAGCTGACCCATGGATGACGTGAAGTGCAGGTGTGGGCAGAGCAGGGATGAAGCGGAGGAGTGTGTTAAGCCCAAAGTCCCAGATCTCCCAGAGACCCGCATGGCCCTGCTGAAGATGGCACGGGCGCGGAGGAGGACGTGTTCATGAGACTTCCTTTTAGTAGGAGACTGAGTGCCCGCGGGCCAGCTTGTTGTGACCCCCTTGGAGCAGGTTAGGAGTCCGATTTAGGCGGAGGCCTCCGAGCAGGGAGGCGGGCAGGCGGGCAGGCGGGCAGGCGGGCAGGCAGGCGCGGGAGGGCGGGGAGGCTCTTCCGCTGCCATGCCCCCCCTGGTGGTGAGTGTAAAGAAGACCTGGCCTCAACCACACGTATGTGGCAGTTTTGTTAAGAGAGGAGAAAGGGATCAGGAGGATTAACTGAATCCTGGTGAGAAGCCATTATTCCCAGCCTGACGACCGCTGTACTTGGGGTGCATGAGCTGTGGAGTCAGCTGGTCCTCAGGAGGGAGGACGAGAAGTCTACATGTTTGGACTGTGTCTGTCTCATGATCACCACAGAATAAAAGTGTAGAAAATGCTTGTGGTGTACTAACTCTTTTCTGTACTTCAGTTACGCAGATTAACACGCACTTATAATCAAATTCTAAACATTTTTTTTTTTGGAGTCATCGCTGTTGGTTTTGAAGTAGAATGATACCAATGATGTATGAGAAACAGGGAATAAATCAGGATTTTTGTGTGTGTGTGTGTGTGGCATTACTTACATTTACTTTATTAATAGCCTAAGAGATTTTAGGGAATTTAGTGTTAGTTTAAAATGGGCTCATTATAATGAAAGATAGGTCTTCCAGAATTTGCCATGAGGCCTGTGATGGTGGAGGCTTTAACAAAAAAACCTGGAAGTCTTTGCCCCCGATCGCTGCACAGTGCTTTGTAATTATAGACAATAAGTATATCAGGCCAAAGGCTCATTAGGGCGGGGGTGACCAGAACAAATCCTAAATTACTTTTGTTTCTCAACGAAGTTAGGATTCTGCTGAGCCCCACAGTAGTGGCTCGTAGCCAGTACGCAGAGTCTGGGAATACACGGGGCTGGCGTAAAGGCTGTGGTCAGTCCTAAAGCGACCAACAGCCTTCATTAGGGAAGCAAACAACTGCACGGTGATGGGAATGGCTCGCTCTGGCAGATACACACCTGGGGGCATTCCACACCCGGAACCTTCTGGATCAGAAGGGAAAGTGAGGTGGCAGGAGCGGGTTTTAGAGGAGGGCTGGGGAGCCACAGCCTTAAGAAGACGCGGTTGCTGGGGTGTGGTCTGTGGCTGTGTCCAGGTCCCGAGCCGGCCGCCTGGCTCTGGTGGGGTTCCTGTCCCCTGGACCTTGTCTTAAAGATGCAGCAAACCTCTGTAAAGCAAGGGCGTGTCTTCCAGATAAAGCCGTGCCCAGCTCCTGGGCAACTGCCCTACTTGACACTCCGTGGGATGGATGGTCACCACCGAGAATCAGGCCACAGTTGTCCCCCGACAAACGACGTATCGCGCTTTAGTGTGCGAGCGGTGTTTGAGACCCTTCTTGGATTCCTGAGGGCGGTGGTGCTCAAGAGTGTGGGCCCCAAGCAGCCACAGCATTACCTGGAAACCTAGCGCGGCGCAAGGTCTTGGAACCCCCACTATTGACTCCAGAACCGTGGGCAGGGCCGGGGGTAGTGGTCAGCATTCTGTCTTGGGTCCCCACGTGTTTCTGTTGGGGAATCCCTCATTTTGGGGAAAGCTGGCTGTGCTTAGGGAGGTGTGCGTGCACCCACGGACTGGTCTTCCTGGGAACTCCTTGCTGGCAGCTGGGGGCAGATGAGGCCGGGGAGGGTTGAAGGTGAGGAAGGGCCGAGCAGGGGATGTCAGAAGGGCAGAGCCTCCGGTCCCAGCAGGGGCGCTGATGGGAACTGTGCCCGAGGAGGCTTCTGTGCAGAAGGGAGGGAGGGCTTCGGGCTCTCCCTTCCTCCATGGGGTAAGCCAGGCCTGGTGGACTCAGGGCGCTTTATCCCACTGAAAACCCACCGTGGGTTTTGGTGTTGTGGGTAGAGGTTTCTCAGCAGAGACCAGGGGAATGGGGGGATTTGCCCGCTCAGCAGCTGGGGAGGCCTTTCCTGGAGCTGGTGCTTGAAGCTCCCAGAGCCCGGTACTAGGCCAAGTTCAGGGACTCGGCTTTCCCTTTACTCTCTGTTTTCGTGGGGAGTCTCCAGGGCCAGAGCTCTAAGTATCCTGGCTGTACATTGGACGTGAAGAGCGTGACTCCGCCTCCTAGGATGTCAGAATTTGCCCCCTATTTCCACAAGTCCGATTCCTTGGTGTAAAAGCTGTTGTCCAAGAGTTTTTTTAATCTGTGATACGGGTCTAGGTCTTGCCTCTCTGAGCCACCATGCCTAATACCCACTGCCCCCCACCTCCCGGTGGAACAATTCTTCTCAAAGACAGTAGTAGCCTGGTAGCCACTTCCATCCCCACATTGGCCAGGATTTTTATAAAGGACCCCTACTTCCTGGCCTGGGCCCGGAGGCTGTCAGGAGGGGCCTTAGCCGGGGTGAATTCCACCAAGATAGTATTTATATTTACTCTGAGACCGGGAGGGTGATTTTCTGTTCAATTCTTCAATTCTACCTACATGCACATGTGCACACGCACACGTCTCTACAGCAAGAGGAGGTGTTAGGCACATCCTGAGTAGTCCCTGACTTGGTGCCTGTGTGTTAGGCCAGGAACCTCCACCACGATGCAAATGTGAAAGCCGGTCAGCCTGTTGTCTCTGTGCCTCCTGTCCTTGCACACAGGACAGCCTTGAACACCGCTCCAGGAAGAACAGCTGGAACCGCTAGGGTTCATGAAGGACTGGAAACCTCGGGAGGCGCCAGCTCAGAGCCAGAGCGCCGAGTTCCGTGCGTGCGGCTGTTGCCATCCCTCCTTACAGAGGACGTTGGTGACCTTGGTTGAAGAAAGGTGGCAGGGGAAGGGGCCCCTTCCCAAGCTGTAGTGTCGTGTCCCCCCCCCCCCCGGAAACGGGACCTGAGAGAGGGCTCTAGGGCCCCTGCGCTCCCACCGCTGGTCTGGTCTCCTCTCCCTGAGGAGGTTTGAGTACAGCCCGTCGTGTTGCGTTTGATATTGGGGTTTTCAGGTGCATGCAACCTGGTCAGGTTTCCCAATAGGTTCTAGGACTGAAGATGGCCTGGTTATTGACTGTTTTGTTCCTGTTTAGGGAACACCTCTAGGTGTCGAGTTAGTTTGGGTAGTGAGTGTATACGTGTGATCCTCATGTGATCCCCATGTGATCCCCGGTGGCTGCCATCAGATACCAAGTGGAGCTCTCAGCACTTGCGTCTTTCTAGTTATTTACAAATGAATGTGGAAGAAGGCCGTGTCCTGCAGGGAGCTGGACTGGAGGTGCTGACAGCAGGGCAATGGCGGGGACGTTCCCTAGCTCTATGTTCTATAGGAACATGTTAGCTGCCTGTGAGCTTCAGATACTGTCAAGTTGACAGAGAAGTTTCCTTGGCTTCTTGGTGACCATTTGGTCCTCTACTAGTGAGCTCTGCGCAGGGATAATTTTTGGCGGGAGTTGGGGGTGGGTGGGGTGCTCTTCAGATGGCCCTTTTGACCCTGTGTTTCCCCAGTTCTATCTTCAGGAGATAGATGTTGGATGCTTAGATCATAGAATTCATAGGAAGAGGATATTGAGGGGGTGATAAGCGGAGTCCTTTGGCAAGAGGTGGCAAGCCTGGACCTGGACCCCAGCGGTCTTCTGCTGGGGTGGGCGCCAGGCTGGGTGCGGTGCAGGCCGCAGGGCTTGTGTGGAGCTCCTCCTACAATCTCTTGTGCGTTGCTCTGCCTACATGGAGGGGTGTGTGTGGAATCCTAGTTAGCAGCCCGAAAGTAGATTAGAGCTTGGATAAAATGTATGAGTACATCTTGATTTCAGATGCCCCTCATGGCCCTAGTAGGACAAATTTCTCAGGTAAAGGAAAAACACCAAAGTACCGTTATAATGTATTGCTTACTTAGAATCTTTATTCTCTACGTTCTAGGTTCGGAACCTCACTTACATGGTGACCCGCAGGGAAAAGATTAAGCGATCTGTGTGCAAAGTCCAGGAACAGATATTCAATCTTTACACTAAGCTCTTGGAGCAAGAAAGAGTTTCAGGTATGCATTAAGCTCTTGTAGGTCAAACAATAGTGCAGGGGTTTGTAAGCCTTAACGTTCTGTTAAGGAAAAAAAAAAAAAAAGCTAATTTTCTTTTATTTATGCTCTACGAGAATCCGAGCAGCACAGACTTTCATATTCAAAGAAAATCTTTTGGCATTTTAAGCATCACACCGTAGGGAAAAGGGCTATGAATCTGACCTCAAATAGGGGTCGAATCCCATATCCTCTACCTACAGGCCAAACAAGCAAGCCTGTTTTCTGAGGCTCCCCGACTTCTTCCTGTGTAATGTGGGGTTGAGCTCCCAAGCTTCCTACTGGGAGTTCTTCTGAGACTCCAGTGTAATGGCAACTTCTCTACTGTGTTGCAAAGCACTCGATAAACTTAAAGTTTCATGGGGACACTTGGGAAGATTTACAGATTCTCTAGCCTTTGGATCCACCTGTAACGGACGGTAAATAAGCAGTGTTAAGACTGTGTACTCCAGGCACACGTCCATGTTCGGAGCACATTCCCAGTGGACGTTTTGGAATAGGTGGAATTTTGAGTATTTTTGAGATTCAGGACCAAGTATTTATTCAGTGTCTTTTACATCGCTCTGAGCGAGGTAAAGTGGAAAAGGGAACTAAGATTCCCGCTTCGTGCGCTGCGGAGAGCACACCGTTCCTTGGAGGTGGAGCGCACCGCAGCGCAAGTCTCTGGGACTCTCCATCTGTACGAGGCCAGGTTCAGGACCCCGACCTCTCGCGGGTCTCTGAGCACGGAGGTGCTGCGAGCATGAACCCTGCCGAGCGGGCATCTGGAAGGATTTCGGAGGAGGAGGGCCGCGGAGGGCTCGGCCAGGCCTCGGGTCCTCGGGGAGCTGGTCTCTGCGGCCCGGCCCTGCCCTGCCCGAGGGCTGGAGCAGCGGCATTGGCCGCACTGGGCTGTGCGGCCACAGGAGGCTGACTGGCCCGCTTCTGTGGCTTCTTGTCTCTGTAGGTGACGGACGCAGAAACAGCAAAGAAGTGGTTACCTCCTGTTATGTTGAAATCCAAATTCTGATTTGCCTGAAACTCTCCGGATACACGGAGCTAGATGTAAATTGGTCAGGCTTAGGGGGTCTTAATGCTACTCTCGAGTCGTTACGTAGTTAATACTAATGGCATTAACGTACTAATGTTATCCTAGATATTTTCTTCCGGAGAGTAAATATTTTCCAGATGCATCATTAGTTAGAGTTTATCAGTTGTAAAACTTTTAAAATAGGTTTTTATAAGTAGGGTTCATAAGCGAAAGCAGTTTGATCGGGATTGTTTCAGGTGGACTTGTTTCGCTCACTGTTCCTACTTGAATGCACAGGAGCGGGACCTAGTTTATCCCCTGCCTTCGTGGCCTACTGCAAACAGCCCGCGCGGAAGGCTGCGGGGTGCAGGTCACCGGCCTCCAGAGCTGCCGCCGTGCAGGCTGGGCCCGTGGAGTTTTGCCCGTGGAGGGGCGTTCCGTGGCTCTTGTTCAGTAGTTCTGTAATGAGTGATTACCTATAAAAATAAGCTGCAAGAAGCATTTTCATCTGATTTCACTTAGGAGTCCTTTTTCAGGGATATTGCAAGCCGCTTTCGCATTTCATGGCTCAGGTTTTTACGCGGGTAAGAGCTTGAGCTTCCTCACCAGGTTAGGAAGTGTTTTGTGTGACACAGCTGTAATGAAATCCTACTGCTGTTCCAGAGAAGGTAAACAAACCCTCCCTCCCCTCTGAGATACGAGCCATACTAAGTATGTTGGGTTGAAAGCAACGTTCAGCTTTCTGCAGGATGCCCCAGGGAATGAAGTGGAAACCCTTTAGGATGCTCCCCTCCTCTTCTTTTTCCTTTTATCCCAGTTTTAAACTTTCAGTTGTGTTCTTACTCATGTCCCAGGTGGATCTCCTGTCTTATAAGGTAGATGGTTCCAGGTGAAGTGGAGGAGATGGCCGTGATTCACACGTGTCAGTCAGGGTCTGGGGTTTAGGCCCGCGTGCGAAGCTGAGAACGGGCAGGGCCATTCTGCTGGCTGAGTGTGTCCTCAGTGGGGACAGCACTTATGTGACGTCAGAAGTCTGAGGCTTTTCAGAGACGTGGATCCCAGGTAGATGGAAATCAGTTTAGAAAATGACAATCCCTCTTACTTTTGTTTTCCCACAGTACGTGACTGAGGAGGAGACACAGAAGTGTGGCTTCGTGAAGGTTGACCCTAAGGTTTGCTTCTTGAAAAGCAAGCGTGTTCAGCTCAGCAGTGGGAGCTGCTAGCCCTGCTCTGTTGACACGCCGTGTGCGTGTCTGCGGAGCAGGGAGGCCTCGGACGGGCTCCTGCCCAGCTGAACCTGGTTTTCCTGGCGGTTTATACCTTACGGGACATAGAACAGGAGAACAACTCTTTACAGATGTCCTCGAGGCTCTTGCAGAAACATGGTCCTTGTGATAAACTCCAGTGTGTTATAAATTCACCCCGGGTTTTTCACACGGAGGGTTATGATTCATTATTAGTTGGTTGTGAGAGGAGTTTAGTGGGTCACCAGCATCAAAAGCAAGTGACATAGAATAGAAAATGTAAGAGTGCCACATCAGATGGAGGAGGCTAATATTTCATGAAGTGTGAGCTTTTAGTGGGTTATGTTCTGAAATTTAGTTACTGGGATTTGTAGGAAAAATGTTTGCAAAACACCATTTTAAGTTACCCACGTGTTGGTTGCCAGTTCAGTTTAATTCCACAAATAGGCTTTGCATATAATAGGAAAGATTTTGTTTTTTGTTTTTTGTTTTTTTGTTTTGTTTTTTTTAATAGGAAAGATTTTGAAAGACCTTTGCTGTGTGTCAAGAATGAGTTTAAGCACCTTCCTTTCTTGTTTCATGTACTTACTTATATTTGTCCTCATCGTAGCTCGTATTTACTTGGAGAAGGAAACTCTAAAGATGTATCTATTCATTTGCTTATTTCAGAGTGCGTGGGTGCAGGAGAGCACGCGCAGGGTGGAGGGGCAGAGGCGGAGGGAGGAGGAGAGAACCTCAAGCCGACTCCACGCTAGCCGAATGTGGAGTAGCACACGCGGGGCTCGATCCCAAGACCCTGACATCACAACCTGAGCAGGAAATCAAGAGTCTGATCTTTAACTGACTGAGCCAGTCAGGCGCCCCCCAGAGAGGGCAACTTGAAAGCCCCTGGCCCCGCACTGGTGGGTGGGCTCTGGGTCGCGTCGGGGAGCAGGTGCCTAACCATGTGCAGGGGTAGGGGCGCTGACTGACTGGATGGATTCTGCGTGGATTCCTCTTTGAAAGATCGCTTATTACATGGTTTGAAGGGAAAGGTTTTTCTGGGGAGGTTGTTTCATGGAAACCTTTGTGAGCTTCGGCTATTTAAGAAAACGCAGCATATTCAGTCTGCAGATTGAACGCAGATTCTTAGGGCAGGTGATATTTTCGTGTGAATTCTTATAAGCTGGGTCGTTGTACGCTGTGTGGTTGGGTGGGAAGTTCGTGTTGATCGGGCCATGCTGGGGACCTAGAGTGGTGTTTTGGGTCTGCTTCTGTAATTTTTCTTTCTTTGTGGTTGTATATTTGTAGGTGTGCCTTCTTCTTCCTGGTCCTCCGCCTCCTTGGAAAACATGCTTTTGTTTAACAGTCCTTCTGTGGGCCCTGACGCCCCCAAGATCGAGGACTTGAAGTGGCATTCCGCGTTCTTCAGGAAGCAGATGGGCACTTCCTTGGTCCATTCGCTGAAAAAGCCCCATAAGCGAGATCCATTGCAGCACAGCACTGGGAGCGGAGGCAAAGCCCTGCCGAAGCAGCCAGACCTGTGTGGTAGAAGGGAGGGGACGGTGGTCCCAGAGGGCTTCTTGAGTTTTGAAAAGACCTTTGCGGAGGCCCGTCTCGTGTCAGCACAACAGAAGAATGGCGTGGTGATGCCAGATTCCGGGGACAGAAGAGACCATCGTCTTCATTGTGATCTCAGCAGGGGAGACTTCAAGGACAGACCTTGTAAACAGAGTCACAAGCCTCTGAGGCCCACGGACCCGTCCCAGCGGCACCTGGACAGCCCGAGAGCCGCCGCCGCCTCCCCTGGCACGGGGCAGTCGGCGCCCGGCTCCAGGAAGGAGATCGTGCCCAAGTGCAACGGCTCCCTCATCCGAGTGAACTATAACCAGACTGCAGTCAAAGTGCCTACGACACCTGCCAGCCCAGTGAAGAACTGGGGAGGGTTCCGGATTCCAAAGAAGGGGGAACGGCAGCAGCAGGGAGAGGCCCACGACGGGGCCTGCCACCAGCACTCAGACTACCCCTATTTGGGCTTAGGCCGAGTTCCAGCCAAGGAAAGGGCAAAAAACAAGTTGAAATCTGACCATGAGAATGACGGGTACGTCCCCGATGTCGAGATGAGTGACTCAGAGAGCGAGGCATCTGAAAAGAAGTGTATACACGCCAGCAGCACTATCAGCAGGAGGACAGACATCATCAGGAGAAGCATTTTGGCCTCTTGATGAAACTGAGGCGGTGTGGGAGCGCTGCGGGCGGGCTGCGGGCTTGCCGTGGAGTTGCTAGACGAGAGCTCTGACGTGGGGGACGAGCGGAGACCCATCCATCACTCCTGAGCTACACACACACATTTACTTGCAAGTCAGATTGAATTTTTTTTTCCAGAGTCATTTATATATCATTGTTGGGAGAAGTGTGTTATCTGCAACTTGTTGAGGAAACACAAGAGTAGATTGTAACCGTCAGACACTAAGACTAGAGGAGGCTGAATTAAACACTAAAATAAGAATGAATGAAATAAGTCTTTGCAGAGGGCAAGGCTTGGGGAAGTCTCACGAGTTTGCATTGCCCTCTGTATTCTTCCCAAAGCACAAACTCTTGGTTACCTGAATAGGCGGAATCAGATGCAGTTCTTGAGAAACCCTCACTTAACCATTTAACAGCCCATAAAACTTACTTTGTAGGACTGGTAGATGTTGAAGTCATATTTATACTTTGGCCCCCGAGGCTGTTTTTGTTGCATTGTAGTTACAGGCAGCAGCTCCGAAGCTTCAGTAACTCTAGGGAATTCATGTATGAATGAGATCAGCAGATGGGGAAGAGAGAATTTTCAAAAAGGTCAGTACTGGAAGATCTGAAGGGCCAGGGCGGAGCTGCTGCAGCTTGCAGATGTAGGGTAGTGGAGCAGGTCCTGCTGCCTGAAGCACCCGAGTGTGTTGTGGGTATGGGACTGGTGGAGGAGAGTGAAGCCATTAGAAAGTTCTGTCTGTGAGAAAGGGCAGTTGGTCCCATTCTTACCAGTCCTCTTGACCTTCCTCTTCCCTCACCACTGCCTTTTGGGCCAGCTTGGGAGCTCCCTGGCCTTGGGCAATACCTGGCCATCTGGCTTCCAACGATACTAATGGCTACTCAAGTTCAAGTGATGAACTTCCAGGCTCTGGTGACCTACGTCCCAGAGCCAACCACTAGTGCGTATGTTGGGGAATCTGGGCTTCCAACGTGAACGGATTCCTTGAGAAAAAGGAAAAAAAAAAAATGAAAAAGAAAAAAAGCAAAAAAGCAAAATAGGTTATATTTTAAAAACAGTAGAAAGGCAATAAGTTGCGATAACCTCTTACCAAGGTGATACGGGAAAGAGACTGAAGTGTAACAGGTTTCCTGGAGTCAGAGTTCTAAGCTCCAATTCGTAACTTGGACTTTCTAATTGCAAATGGCAATAACTAGTAAGTTATCAGCAATAATGAATTTAGCATTAAATTTGAGTACAATGTTCTGTTTTTGCACTCACTGCAGTGCTTATGTATTAAGACAGTGGATAGTGTTAAGGTCCTGTTAATTTTCTTTGGAATTCAATGTAGTTGTGAATCAAACTTAAGAGAAGGAAAGTTTAAATAGCAACGAGATTTAGAATTATGGGCACTTGGAACAAGCCCAATTTCCCCGAAATTATCCTTAGTTTGTTATTACGAGTATTCAGATTTCCCGATTCATTTATACATCTGTTTCCATGTGGCAGGGACATTCTGATACTTAACGAGTGATGATTTGAGTTCTGTAGTTCCCTTTCAAGTCTTCCAGGTGATTGTCAACAGCAAAAAAGGCTTATTGAATTCCATCTTGCTATGCAAGTTTTATCGGATGATCAAATAGTAGATCTGATGCATCCCCATTGTATGTATGACATTTTCAGACCAAGTCTTAACTTTTCGAATACATTTTAGTAGTTAATTCAGGGGAGGGGAAAGAATGACCCAGGTTTTTAGATTGACTATTTTTGAGCTATGGGGCTCATCTTGAGAGACTGCTGTCCAGATAAGCTGTTGCTACAGATCTTAAGAGTTGCTTAAAGAATCCAAGTTGTACATTGACTCATAGCATAATTTAAAAACCAGATTTTTTGCCTATGAGCAAAAACATTTTTTGCTGGATACAGAAGAAAGGTGGACACTTTTTACAGTTCCCTTTTGACCATAGCAACAGCTCTGGGTGAGAGTAGAATATATAGAGGGGTAATCTGTCAAGCCATAGAAAGAAAATCTAAATTTTAGTAAGTATATGACCTCTCACCATTTTAAGAGGTAACAGATTCATTTGCACTATTTAGGAATGCTAGTTTTGTGCAAAAATAATGCCTTACCTGTTTTTTCCCCACATTTAGGTTGAAAAGCTTTCAAACGTTCCAAGTTATGCTGAACCAAAAAAACTAAACAAAAAACAAAACAAAAAAAAAATAAAGAAAAACCCACACAAAAATAAAAAGCCCACACTTTTTATTCCTGCTTTGAAATGCAAATGGTATAGAGCACGGTTTCTCTGACAGTGTAATGATAGCTTTGTAAGTTAGTTCACGTCCTGCTGGGAACTCTGTATGAGGCGGCCATACGCAGCACCCACCCACCCCACCCACTTGCACTCTCTTAGTACGAGCCATTCGCTCTGCTTTTCTTTTCTTTTCTTTGAAGCTTTATCTTTCCTTGTGCATCCTGACCAAGAAATATCTTTGATTATGATCAATGTATTATGTCAAAATGTAGGCTAGTTAAACTTTTGTAAAGTTGCCTGGAATGTCATTTGTTAGGTTATAAACACAAAATCGAAATGAAGGGTTCTATGTGTTGTGTACAAATCTTAATTATTTTGAAATGGACAAACTTGTCATTACATTTGTAACCTTGTACAGAGGATTTTTCACTATGTGCCTAGCTTGGTGTCCATTCAGCTAAAATTGGAAAAAAAGGTGCATGAAGAGTTAAAAATCAGAAATTAAACAAAGTATATGTAGAGATGACTATTTTATATTACATGGCCCAATCCTGTATTTATTTCTACCCCCTTTTTGAAAGTATTTATAAAACTAGTTGAGGACAGCTGTATTTTTTTGTTGAACTATTTAGTAGAATTTGTGCCTTTTTGTCTGTATGTGAATAAATGCTGTACATTTTGCAATACATTTTTAAGTGTCTTTTGAAATCTGATTTTGCTAAGTATTTAAAGATGTATGTGCCATAGTGGTCCTGAATTGGTGTATGTCGGCCGCCTCAGGGCTGCAGGGGACGGAACAAGATTGTGACTGTGGGAGAAGAGCACAGATTGGGGCTGGGCTGCTGTCGGCTCAACTCTGAACTCTGAGGGTGAGATGCTGAAAAGTGGTAATGGTTTGATTTGTAGTCTTCCCCACCTGCAGTTTTTGCCCCAAAGAGTTTTTGATCGGAGAGTAACCTGTTGCTGAAGCAACTTAGACTGCGGGTTAGAGAGCCCTGGGTTTACGGGCTGAACGGGGTAGCTTATCGGCCTTGTGACCTTTGCCAAGTCACCTACCCTGCACAAGCCTCCATTAAAGCAAGTTCATAAACTTCTCCTGAGGCCTGCACAAGGAATTTAGTAAGTGGTACCCTGTGATTAGGAACAAGGCCTTGATTTCTCCAACATGTTGACCGGTGAGCCTTCTGCAGCAAAATACGTTGTTCCTGAATGACAGGAAGACGGTGAGGTCCTTCAAAAATAATTTTTCAAAGGGTAGTTTTATTAAATGCTTTCTTTTGATCACAGAATTCTGAACCACTAGGACAAGGGCAGTCTCCGCATTCCACAAAGGAGGTAGGTCCAAGATGGCAACATTAAGCATTGGCAGGACTGGGCCTAGACCCTAGTTCTAATTTCTGGTTCTGTTTCCCCAGCCTGAAGTCGTCTTTATTTAACCACTACACGCAGAAATCAGAGAATGAAATGCATCTTCCTTTATATTGGGACCAGCAGAGCTGCTGTGGGTTTACGGCCTGCGTGCTCCTGTAGATTCTGAACCACGGCAGGGTGGCGTCACTGTCCCTAATTTAGAATTCCTGTAAAATCTTGGCCGTTATTTTTTTTTTCAACGTGGATTGTTCATACATTTGGCTAAAAGCTTGTTTATTTCTCCTTGTTCCTCCTTAGTGACTGTTTACTTCCATGTTGCTTGCTCTGAGTAAGACCCCAGGGAGAAATAACTGTGGTTCTTCCTGCAAGGTCTTCAAGTTGAATAACCACAAGCGTTCCCTGGGGAAATTAAGTCCCCAGGAGCCAAAGGAAGGGCCTGTCATTGGCAGTTCTGCAGTGTGTGGTGGGAAATGTGGCACCGGGGACTCGTGTTCGTGTTTTTACCCAGATGACTTAGAAAACCGAGTCTACCTTTGAAACATTAGCCATCTGCAGCAAACTTTGCAATTAACTTCAAGGTTGAAATCTTCAGTATGATTTCCCTTTAATGCTCAGAACTGCATTAGATGAGGTGCTCTAGTCTGGGGTGGAAGAGAAGAGCTTTGACTGCCCCGGTCATTGAAGAGGAGCTTTTAAAGCAAATGTCCTCTGCTTGCTTGACTCCGGCTGCTCCCTGCTGTGGAGCGGAGGCCTGTGCAGCGCAGCTCTCCCGGCCTTCCTGGGTGTGCCAGGCACTGCGGACGTGGACGGTGGACGTGGACGGTGGAGCCCGGCCTTCTTCCTGTCCTGCCTTGGAGGATGGCATTCAAGCCTGAAACCTGGGGGTCCTTTGTGAGGCCGCCGTCCCTGGATCGCTACCACCATCTCGCTACCACCTACTGTGAGGTTCAAGCCTCCTCATTTCTTGCCTGGATTATTGCAGCAGCCTTTTACCTGTGTATTGACTCAAGTCGTCCTGCCGAAATCCCCGCCCCCCCCCCCCCCCCCCCAGTAGTTTATAACCTTCACAATGGGATCGCCATAGTGAAAACCGCCAATAAAAACAATCTGCCCTTCTGCTTGCCTTCGGGGATCCTTCAGACTTCTGGAGATCATTACAAGGGCTTATCAAATGGCAGACACTGGTCTGTGCTTTTTACATATTAATTCGTGTACCCCTCACAATGTGAGGTAGGCACCACTATCTAATTTAGAGACGGGGAAACGGAGGCACAGAAATTAAGTTGCTCCAAGTCCGTTGGTGGTAGAGCTGGGCGTTCACCCAGCCAGGCTGCGGCTGAGCTCCCTGGGCTTTACTGCCTCCGAACAGAAAGTTCACATCAAGCAGTCCGTGTGTTCTCAGGTACACGGGGGATTGTACTTGTGAACTTGAGTTCAATGAATTTCTATAGAATAAAGCTAATAATCTTGGCTTAAAACATGATGTTCATGCACCGGTTGAATGACTGGACAGGACCTAATGGATAATGAGCAACACACTCAGCTGTGGTCAGTCCCTGCCTTCTAGGGAGAATGGAATTAGTTTCATTTCATATGTAGTTATGTAACACACACGTTTACAGATAAAATATGTGCATACAGGATCAAAGAAAACACTGCCATCAAAAACGTAATTCTCCCTATGTCCTGACACACTGTTTGGAAGGTTAAAGAGAATTAGGTAAAATTACAGTTTCTCGATGATAAGTCTGGAATTAAGACTACTATCTTTAGACTTTGATGGTAGACAAAACCTTCAATCTGTTTTTTTTTGTGATATAAAGTACAAGAAGTCTGGTCGGTTTTTAGAAATAAGTTGTCTCTTCTCGGTCTTTTGGTTAAGATCAAGTGTAGAATAAGTCAAGTAATGCCAAATTAAATAGCAAAGACAAAAAACGTGTCATTCCTAATGTATGCCTAGTGTATCCTGATAGTCTCACTACTACTTAGGCTTACATATGACTGTTTGAAATAGTGCATTTATAATTATGGGTTAATTATGGTTATTTTACCCACTAATCTGGCTGATGAAATTCTAATTTCAGGATTATTACCGGTGTGATACAATTTTTTTATGAAGCAAATCGTTTTCTGTGATGTTTTCCTCCCTTATGTAGTGGCCTCAAAGGGCGCGTTCCCTCTTTCTTGCTAATTATGGCTCTGCTCCAGCTTTACTGTTTGAATTGTTTGAGTTTCTCTTTTTCATAGTAAATCCCTGTGATCTTTGCCTCAACTAGTCCCAAGTACTTAAAGTGAGTAAATATAATTTTCAAACATCATGCTCTAAAATCCCATGCTTGTTTTGACATAAAAAGTCATACAATATTTTATCAACCACTTTATTATAATGCTAAGCGATTTAACATGTTTATGACTTTTTGGTAGATAGGACACTTTAGGTGAAATTGTTATCACTCAATCAAGAACTCTGGAAACCTTCAAATTTCTTAGGAAAAGCATCTTCCTATCTAGGGGGATTTGGTAATTTTCTCAAACCTTGAAAAGAAATGTGCTATAACGTAAAAGGTAACTTTAGTGGAAAATTGAGATCTAAACAAAGGAAGTCAGAATACCCTCTTTTAAAGGTTTTCAGATTTCTTTAGTGGGTGGTAACAATTTCACCAAAAAAAGGATATTTACCAGAAAATCATAAATATGTTAGATTGTTTTTAATAAGTATAAAGTGGCTGATAGCCTAACTGATTTCCTGTGCTGAAACAAGCATGGTATTTGAAACCTGATGTTTCAAAGGCATTTTCTCACTTGGAGTACTTAGGAGTAGTTGAGGCAGGTTGCTTAACTTTTATAATCCCTTCTATCTCTGGAAAGGCAAGGGTAATACTGAACCAGTGGGTTTGTTGCATTATGAGAGGTAATAAATGCAAAATGCCAAGCACGTATCTTAAATGTGATAGGTGCTCAATAAATAGGTATTAGTCCCACAGAGTGGCATGATTACTGTAGATCCAGGGAAAGATTCCCCAATGCATTCTTCTGATTATTTGTAGAAATGTGTACTTTTCTCATACTCTTTTATCCCCTATAGTTTATACAAAAAGGAGATGCTAGTCTCATATTTTTATCTTCAAAATCTTAGTGCTAACAGATTTTCTATGCATCATATTTTGCTGATTTTATTCTTTGAAAATACGACGAAAACAATGAAAATTTCCATGCCATATTAAAAGCTGCAAGGCTTTTAAATATTTATTTTATTTTTAAAAGATTTATGAGAGAGAGAGAGAGAGAGAGAGAGAGAGGAGAGAGAGAGAGAATGAATCAGGCTCTATGCAGGGAGCCTGATGTGGGACTCGGTCCCGGGACCCCAGGATCACATCCCGGGCTGAAGGCTGGCACCAAACCACTGAGCCACCTGGGGATCCCTATGTCTTTTAAATAAAAATTTTAAAAAAGTGATTACTAGGCTACTACATGGATTTACTGAAAAGAAATATATCTGGGGACACCCAGATGGCTTAGTCGGTTGAGTGGCCAACTCATGATTTCAGCTCAGGTCATGATCTGAGGGTCCTGGGATCAAGGCTCAAGTGGGGCTCTGGGCTCAGCAGGGAATCTCCTTCTTTCCCTTCCCTTCTCAATCAATCAATCCTTTAAAAAAAAAAAAAATGACTACATTTTCTTCTTGGGCAGGATTACTAGATTAGGTCTGGGAAGTATGCCAGTTGTGACATAAAGGAACTTTCTCTGGGCAGAAAGTGTGATGGTGAAGCGGCAGCAAATGGGCTAGATTAGAAACAGGCCGAAAGACCAGGCCCCATGGATCCTGATTAATTATCCATTAGGGGAGCTGGTGGTTGGTGTGATCTAAGAGATCAACTGCATTCACATCTGTCTAGTTCTCATCTTTTTCATGATTATCATGAAAATATGGGTGGTACGTTTACCAAATCTGTAGATGGCATTGCTATAAATAAGAAGTTGTCAATCGTGCAAGAAACCCAGCATGAAAACAAAATAAAACAGACACAGTCCCTGTGCTTATAAGTAACAAACTGGATGACAGATTTGGAGTTCAAAGGACTTCAGCACATTGCAATAACATAATAAAATGTAAAAGAGATGAATGACCAGTCTGGCTTCTTGGGCAAAGATCTGGCTTAGCAACAAAACCTTTGGAAAAGATTTTAGTCAACAATATGCTCAATATCTCCAACAGTGAAATTCAAATTCCAAAAAAGTGAACTAAGCTGCATTGATGGAAGTACACATTCTACAATAGTTTTTCTCATTCTAAATACTAATGAGAAATTACATGTACATTTCCATGAGTCACTAACTAGAGTAACTCTCAAAGCAGGTCTCCCTAAGAGACTATGTCAGTCTGTTCTTGGGGTTGGGAAAAGGGGAAGGGTACGTAGTTTGAACCATACCTATGCCCTGGAGATTCTAATACATTGTCTTCCCTCTACTTAGATAATCACTTACCCTCTCCTCATCTCTCATGATCTAGAACAAGGGAATAATTTTTTTTTACTACCTATTCTGAATATAATTTTTGGTTCTGGCCATAAGACTGATCCATCCCAAGTATACCTGGTGTAAAGTAGGTGCTCAATAAATATTTATTGAATGAATAAAGAAAGATATATGAAAATTGGAGCGCTTTCAGAGACCAGTGCCTAGTTGGCAAGGGGACTCAAAACCAAGTCCTCTGAGGAGATGGAGATGTCTATTAAGTGCAGGGAGAACATGACTATTATTTTCTAAAGGCTGAAGACCTGCCACGTGTATGATGGCTTAAACTTACTCTATTGCACAAGGTAGAACTAAGGCAGGAAGACACATTTCAGTTCGATGTAAGGAAGAACCTTCTAATGGTCAAAACTGTTGGAAAGTGGCCTGGGTCATCTCAAGTGAGAGTACTCCCACCCCTTCCACACCAGTGAATTTCAACAGGGGTGCACAGTAACAGCAGTAATTTGTTTTCTAAAAACAAAGTAGTGAACTTTAAGAATGTATATTTAGAAAGAAATAAACTAGAGAAGATTCAAAGTTAGCTCCATAATGTTATGATCACATGCTTACATTCCAGTATACTTTTGAGTGGAAGAAACAAGAGTGGTATTAGAGCTAGTATATGGGGGAGTCTACGGGAATGTGGGGTCACATGTGCCTGTTTTGTGGTGAATCCTCAGGCTCTAAGAACGTCTTCCTTAGAGTAGATTTTTTCATTCCTTGGTAGCTGGGTGACTGCCAGTGTTCCAAAAAGTTAAGGATGCCTTCCCACCCATCCTATGATTTTTTGTTAAGTATATACATATTTATTTCATTTCTATATAAATAACTAAGACCATTAATACTGCCCAAAAGTCACACAAGTTTGAAGGGCTGGTAAGGGACAGATTTCATACATAACACTAGGGTACTGCAGTGTGTGTCTCCTCTGAGCGCCTATCTCTATGTATATATATATTTTTAAATAAACTAAAAAAAACTATTTTTGATTAAAATGTTTGTAAAAAAAAAAGCCCATTACAGATTTGCTATTTTGGAAAAATTGATAAAATACATTATGGTTAAAGAACAGAATTTATACCAAAATGTTTAAAGTATTTTTTCATTCTTCCTTGATTTGTCTGAGAGTTGGCTTGGCAGACTGTGCAGCTATGAAATATTCATATTTGCTGAATAAACGAATGACTGAATTGTTGCTAATGTTCTCCCATATTTGGGGTAGTTATAGTGATCACACCAGAGGAGAAATTAGAAGATTGTTGGCTGCCCCAATTTGCATATTTGTATACAAAGGGAAGAAGAGGTAATCACATCTCTTTTCTTCCTCAGGGAGACACAAATAAAGAAACATGAATAAATAAAATGAACTAGCTGTGTTGTCCTCAATTTCAGATTTATATCATTTCTTTTCTCTCTTTCCTATTCATTTCCTGTCTCCTAAAATACAGTTCACAGAAAAATGATACTGTTTCTGTAAATGAAGGCAAGACTGACCAATATGAGAAGTCAAAAACTCCACTAAATTTTTACATTTAGTAATCATTAGCTAACAAACTTCTCTCAAAGAAAAATAACCATGCATGTTCAGTTCTGTTAGTAAACATAGCTTATGTCTGTTCAAATTCAGCAGGGGTAAGAAGGGCCTATTACCTGCCTGTTAGGAGCCTATCCTTTACTGGGACGAATATCTAAGTATTCAAAGGGATCCAACCAGAGAGACTTCAAATGTAAAGAGAAGATCCTGTGGCCAAAGTCTGGAGAAAGTGCTTATGCTAAAAGATTTACCTTGAAGAAATGAGTCTGGGAAGTTAGATTTAATTCCTTAAAAAGGACAATCATCATACTCACATTCCATTTGCCTACAATGTTAGTTTCTGAAGTGTTTCTTCTTACAGTCTCATTTTTTTGGTACGATATAATTCTAACATCTTCTCTAATTAAAAGTTTTTAAAAATAAATTTTATATTCTATAAACATGAATATGAACATAACTCATTACATGGAAATTAGTCTGTGAATGACATGGGAAGAAATTTACATTAGAGAATCAAATGAAAAATTCTTAGGAAATGAAAGTAAGCTAAGCGCCTAATTATCATTTAACTATCATACTTGTATTATTTCATCCCATCACTGTTTTTGACACTAGCAACCATTTATTCCCTCCAACTCATAAGAACCCCTGCCTCCTTTAGTTTTTTTCATATTGGATTCTCTTGGCTACAACCTTCTCATTGCTCCTGTTCAGTCTCCTTCAATGACTCGTCTTCCTGAACTCATTCAACAAACGAAGACATTTTCTAAGGTCCTGTCCTTAAAAATTCTTTTTCAGTTTTTCATTCCCTCTGTGTGCCAGAAGCTATGTTGAATGCTAAGAATATAATGAAGGGGAGCAGACATAAGTCTTGTTCTCAAGGAGTTTGCTGACTGTTGGAGAGGAGACAACACTGAAAATTCAAAAAGAGTTAATTACAAATTTTCTCAAGTGCTATGAATAAAAAAACAGCACACTTTATGAGAAATACAGGGGCCCTAACCTAGTCTGGAGGCTGGAAGGCTCTCTTGAAGCCAGGATGTTTGAGTAGTGGTGATCTGAGGAATGTGAGATGGCAAGGTATGCGCAGAGATCCTGTGGGGAGGAAGGACAATGTAGTGACGGAAGTGGAAGAAGGCCACCATCAGAGCTTCAGCACAAAAACTGGAGGGGAAGAGGCAGTCAGCCGCATCACATAGCCTCAAGCCAAGCTCTCATACTCCATGGCTTCCATTCTCAGACCCATGCCAAAGACTCCCTTTCTAACTCAGCTTGTTAGCACCAGTCCCAAGCTTCTGATTGCTGGTTTTCCAATAGTTTCCTAACTTGTTAACCAGATGCAAACTTAACTACACTAATTACCTGAAAGCAGGATATACCAAGTTCCAACCAGGAGCAGAGAATACCTAACTCCGTGGATTTGTGAAAATCAACTAGACTGTAATAGTTCAATGCCCATGCATTCTCAGAATTTAAGACTCCATCTGATTAGTACTGCTTTGAGTAATAGAGCAAAACAAAAAATAAAACTTTCCAAATTCTTAAATGTCAATATTTGATAAATAATGGAAATCACATAAATTAAAAATGAATCACTACGATTATACATTAAAATACATGACAGCATCATTTTAGAAAGTGCATAATTTATTACATTTATGAGTTTATAATAAAATGGATACTTGGGAACTTAAAAAAAATGGGTTAGGAGAAACAATTAGATGTGAAATTCTTAAATCATGGAACCTGAAATATTAGAATTCTAGCATTGTCTTAAAATCTCTTTCTTATGATTAGTAGTTTGAAAATTATGCTCTTCTAAGGGAAGAAAGGGGGAATTGAAAAATAGACACGTTGATGAAGGCAATGAATTCTTCTCAGCTGGCTTTATTCTCCACTGAAGCTCAATATAGTGTTATATTTTCTTTACTTACAGGAAGCTGCCACTGTTCTGTTTTCCAATAACCCTCAAAACAGAATGGAAAACGCTTATGCAAAATGACACAAGCCTTAACCATTCTTTCTGCAGGTTTTTACCATTTCAATACACTTCTAGTCCAACAGCTTTCCCAATTCTAAAGTTCTGTGAGTGAACTATGAATATTTTTAAATATTTTCCAGATTCATCATGGAGGCTGCTTTTCTTCTCTGCACTGTAATCACACTGAGCTGCAATTAAAATAGACAATCAGTAAGTAGTTACTTTTTCTATGGAAAATCTTACACTAATACAAAGCATAACTGATCACAACTTAACAATTATTGAAAATAATCTTACTGAAGGGTGTCCTCTAAGAGGTTATGTCTGTTTTACTCCTGAGACTTTAAAATACCTGTATTACACTAGAGATATGCATGTCATATACGATTTCCATAGCTCAGAGAGATATACGATATTTAGAATCCAAAACATATTTCAAAGATGGATGAAAAACATCTAGATAAAAACTAGAAAAGTAAAAAAAAAAAAAAACTAGAAAAGTGAGTAAAATACAAACTGTGAGCCAGTGCAACACAAGGTTGTTAATGATAACAGATCATAGTAAGAAAAGTCTAATAGGTAAATAGTCTTTAAATATCAATTGGAGTTGATATTATATACACAAAGTAAAAAAAATCTAATAGTACAAAATAGTATACTTCATGAAGAAGTCTTCTCATCGCTGTCCTTCATTCTATAGTCCTCTTTCCAGAGACAACTATTTCCATATTCTAAGTATATTTCTAGAAATAAATTCTACATGAGAATACATATATTTCCTCAATTCTTTTTATTTAAAAAATGATAAAATACTATACACACTTCTCATCTTGTTTTTTTTCCTTCTAAATGACCTGCTTTACAAATGACTCCAGGTGAGATCTACTTTATTCTCCTTAACAGCAGCAAACTCTTCCTGTATGGATACTCCATAATTTAATTGGCTTCTTATTGATGGGCATCTAGGTGGCTTTTAATCTTTTAAAATTATAGGCAATGCTGCAATTAGTATTTTGACAGGCTTCCTTGCACAGACTTGCCCAGGTGCAAGTATACCACCTGCAGAATAAATTCTTAGAATGACTGGGTCAAAGGTTATGCATATCACAATTTTTGAGAGATGCTGCTAAATTGGGATCCAAAGAGATTGCACCAACACACATTTACATCAGTGATGTGTGGAAGTGCCAGCATAATGTATTGTCAAACTTCATGTTCTGACATGATTGTGAAATGGTGAAAAATGATATGTGATTACGGCTTAAGCATGTATTTCTCTTATGGGTGAGGATGAGCATATTTTTAATTGTTTAAAAGCAATTTATCCTTCTTTTCCTTTCCTGTAAATATTTTTTATTCTTTGTCTGTTACACAGTTGCACTTTTTTCTGTTGACTATTAGCCACATTTTTCATATATGTTAAGGCTATTACTTTTGTCACATGTATTGCAGATATTTTTTTCAGTTTGTCATTGACTTTATGACTTTAAAATGTAGGTATCTGAAATTCTACATGCTCACATTTATTTTTTAAAAATATCTTATTTATTCATGACAGACAGAGAGAGAGAGAGAGAGAGGGAGGGAGGCAGGGACACAGCCAGAGGGAAAAGCAGGCTCCATGCAGGGAGCCTGACGTGGGACTCCATCCCAGGTCTCCAGGATCATACCCTGGGCTGAAGGCAGTGCTAAACCGCTGAGCCACCCGGCTGCCCCATATTCACATTTATTAATTTCTTTTTGTAGTTTCTAGGTTTTGTGTTCTTGCACAGAAAGTCTTCACCATACTGATTTTAGTGTCAAAAGAATACAGTATGGCTTTCAGTAGTTTAGACTAATCACTTAGAACATATAACTATTGTCCAAAGATATATGAAGAATGTGCAGAAAAAGTTAATCAGACCAGCACATTAAGAGCACGGAGGACTCAGAACAATGCAGGGTTTGTGCATGATGCTGGGCTGCACTGGTATGTCTGACATGTACATTAGAGGAAATAATAATCTGGTAACTCCACTTCCTTGTTTCATTAAGTATCAGGCCCTTAGCAGGATAGTTTCCAGTTTTTAGAGAAAGATGGGAAAATTAGGAAGAATTCAGAGAAAGCAGAGATAAAGATTTAAAAAAACTGAATATAGATCTAATGAAATTTGTAAATTGGACTCATTTAAGACAGAAAAAAATTAACTCCAGGGAATAATTCCTTTTTGCGGATGGGGAGAATGCTGAATGATTACTTTTCATCTTCAAATAAAAGCAAGATGGATGGAGAAAGCTTACGGAAAAAAAGATCTAAAGTGATTATTGACACAACATTTAAAAAAAAAGCTCACAAAGAGAATAGTGAAATATTTGTCATTAGAGAGTTTAAATAACAGGAGAAAAACATTAGTGTTGGACTGTTTAAGTTTAATTCTGTCAGGAGGGAGACTAAACTAGATGCCACTTGCATAATCTAATTAAGGTTCTGTAACTGTACTCTTTTTAATATGGAACTCAAGGTTGTTGATTTTAAGTAGGATTTTTCTTTATCATAGTCCTTAAAAAAAGTAAATTTGAAGCTTTAAGGATTGTGATGTAGAAATTTAATTTCTTATATAACTATTACTAACCACTTAATGATTATACTAAATGCTTATATGTGTTAATTCCTTTGATCTTTCAGTAACTCTGTAAGGGAGGTGTTATTATCCAAAACTGAAGACATTGAGGCTTAGAAAGTTTGAAATTGCCCCAAATCACAAGGCTACTTAATGGTACTAGGTTATGTGCCTGACAGCAGAACACAGACTTTAAGATACTGCCCAGTACACTGTGGCTCCTGTTAACTTATAATCTAAATGAATGAATGATATCTTGAATGATTAACTACTTAATCCATTAATTAATTCATAATTTCATAAGGACTTAAATTTATTTGATAAAGCTATAATTACTTTCAAGAGAGAGGGGAACAGAAGGGCAAATTACTGGATTTAAGTGCCATGCCTTGTTCATATCACAAGTAGATTTCAAAAAAAATCTATATCACATATGTACACTGAATTCAATGAGTATTTAGAGCTGCTGTACTATGTATGAAACGCTGTAATATCTATAAATATTAATTTTGATTGAAACAATATATTAACAACCAAATGTAATGAATAATGTAGTAACATGGTTTCTTTGCCTAAGTATATATCTCTCCATTTATCTATCTAAACTGTTTCCAGCCTATCTTTATAATCACTAGATGATCTCACATTGTCCCTAATAGGAGCCAGGGACTATTACTCCCACTTTAGAACAAATGGCCCATTTCCTTTATATGATAAGCACATATGAGTAATTACCTCTTAGTATTTTATTGATTCTCTGCATTCTACTTCCCACTGGACAACTTTTATATGGTATTTCTTTTATTTTTTTTTTTAAGATTTTATTTATTTATTCATGAGAGACACAGAGAGAGAGAGGCAGAGACACAGTCAGAGGGAGAAGCAGGCTCCATGCAAGGAGCCCGATGTGGGACTCGATCACGGGACTCCAGGATCACGCTCTGCGCCAAAGGCAGGCGCTAAACCGCTGAGCCACCCAGGGATCCCCTTTATATGGTATTTTAATTTATATGGTTTTATACAAATATTCATTAAATGAACTTAACCTATGTCATTTTTTTCTATTTAAAAATTACAGTAAAAACAGTGCAATTTGAAATATTACATTCAAAGCAATGTTTTCTACTTCCAAATCTGTCAATGATACATGCCTAGACAGAACAAAAAAAATTTTTTTTAAGATTTTATTTTATTATTTATTCATGAGAAACAGAGAAAGAGAGAGAGAGAGAGAGAGAGAGAGAGAGAGACAGAGAGAGACAGGCAGAGGAAGAAGCAGGTTCCATGCAGGGAGCCCGACATGGGACTCGATCCCGGGTCTCCAGGATCAGGCCCTGGGGCTGAAGGTGGCGCTAAACCGCTGAGCCACCCGGGCTGCGCCAGAACAAAATTGTAAAGCAATGCTATCCAAGAGAGCTTCTTGTGATCATAGAGTTCTATTTATGCTGTCTAATATGAGGACCATAGTTACACATGGCTACTAAAGCCAGCCAGTGTGGGGTAGCTGGGTGGCTCATTCAGTTAGGCATCTGACTCTTGGTTTTCGCTCAGGTCATGATCTCAGGCTCATGGGATAAGTCCCACACTGGGCTCTGTGTTCAGCACAGAGTCGCCTTGAGATTTTCTCTCTCTTCCTCTGCCACTTCCCCCACTTGCACATGCACTCACTTTCAAATAAATAAATCTTTAAAATAAAAAAGAGGGCAGCCCGGGTGGCTCAGCAGTTTAGTGCCGCCTTTGGCCCAGGGCCTGATCCTGGAGACCTGAGATCGAGTCCCATATGTCAGGCTCCCTGCTTCTCCCTCAGCCTGTGCCTCTGCCTCTCTCTCTCTCTGTGTGTCTCTCATGAATAAATAAATAAATCTTAAAAAATAAAAATAAAAAAGAAATCCAACAAGTGTAATGAGGATTTCAGATTTTAATTTACTTAATTTTAATAATTTAAATTTAAACTGCTGCTTACAGCTAGTGGCTATCATATTGGACAGCACAGTTCTAGATTTAGGTGTCAATTTAGGAGACCCATGTTTATTTCTGTTTTTAAAGTTTACTTTTTCAACCTGAAATATTAAAGAGACTAATTTTAAATAGTTTAATCAAGTAAAAATAAAACTGCTAGTTCTCTGGGAACTTTTGAGGAACTTTTCTTATCTTTGATCTACTCAGACTACTTACTCTCCAGGGATAATGAGGAAGCTCCCTACCTGATGAGAAGCTGAAGCTGCTCTCTGTTCTGCCTGACTTAGACGCCTTTGAAGTCTGTTGGCTTTTTCTTGATGCTCTAGAATCAGTTTTTCATTCTGTTTGGAGAAACATAAAACAAACAAATTAGAAATCCATATGTGACACAGAAAGGTTTTTTGGAATAGTCAATGAAAAATTGGAGTATCGCTTTACCCCTTATAAAATGCAAAGATAATAGATCTCCAAATTTACATTTTTTTCAAATTATGAACTTCGAAGTTCAAAACTGGTTTTACACTTTGACTAAATTGTTTTTTCCCCCTCTACATGTTACCAAAGAAAGTGAATTAAATCCAAAATCAAAGTGAATCAGAAGACCAAGATTTTCAATATTTGATATTAACCTTGAAATGCTAGATCACTGCTTCAAAATCACCTGGAATGTGAGAACACAGACTGCTGGGCCTCACCACCAGAGCTTCAGTAGGATGGGATGAATTTTGAGAATCTGCACTCCTACTGAGTTCTTAGGTGTTGATGTTGTTTGCTAGTGATTCAGAACTACTAACTGAGAGTAAGCTTCTAGAGAAATTGTGATGCTGCCGTTATTAAGGTGGAAGAACAGAAAAATATTCATTATAAAAATTGTGATTTAAGAGAGAGATTTGTCTTAAATGATTTGTATGTTAAAAGTGTTACTTAAAAGGGGGAAGAACTCTGTTTCTACTTGCTCCTCAATACATTTGTATACTCTAGAGGATATTAGGATCATCAACAGTTACTAGGCATTAGTATGGATTAAATTATGTCCCTAAAAAAGGATGTTGAAGTTTGAACCCCTAGTACTTATGAATGTGACTTTATTTGGAAATAGGGTCTTTGCTGATAATTAAGGTAAGATGAGGTTTTTAGGGTGGATCCTAATCCATATGCCTAGTAAATTTCATAAAAAGGGGAAATTTGGACACAGAGACTGACATGTTCAAAGGGAAGATCACATAAGACACAGGGAAAACACCATCTACAAACCAAGGGACACAGAGGACACCAGAGGCATGGAAGAGATTCTTCCTCATAGCCCTCAGAGGGAACAATCCTTCTGACTTCTTGATGTTGGACTTCTGGCCTCCAGAATTGAGTGATGGTAAATTTCTGTTGTTTAAACCACCAAGTTTATCACACTTTGTTAGAACAGCTTCAGGGAACTACACAGACATCACGAATATAAATTTGTCACAACATGCTGTCATACAGTCATACAGACAAGTTCAAGGAAACTATCAATTAAAAAATGTACTAGTCGTCTCCATACTTACTAGCCTGAAAAAAAAAAGTTTTTGTTCAACTAAAATTATTATTATTTTTTTTTGTTTTTTTGTTTTTTTTTTGTTCAACTAAAATTATTATGTGGTTTTCTGACACTTGTCTGAATTGAGAGAATAACACCAAGTCTAATCAGGAACAGTAAGAAAAACACACCTTCTATGAAGAATTAGTTCCCAGGTCCTAACATATAAGTGGTAACAGTGAACGTCATGCCTAGTAATATAAAATACTGACATAACAATAATCTGCTAAAATGAGCTTATATATTTCTTATTGTGCCCAAAAGCAAAATTAAATTTTATGAAGAGAACTATATTGGCTGTTTCAATTTACTAAGATATTTAAATATGTAGTCTTAAATTTAAAAGGCACATCATTAACATTAGAGAAAACTTGGGGGGAAAATTTCATCATCCATAATAATCATTTTCATAGGTACCATCAGACCACATACAATATGCATTTTTCTATGCTGCTACCATAATGGTTAAGGAACAGTCCAGGTTAGATAAATCGTAATATATGCAACTGTTCTTTTTCAACTGATCATTTTGGTTGCTTTTAATCTTCCATTATTCTGAATATCTGAATATCTGTGATTTTTTTCATATTTTACATTATTTCCTTAAGTACAGATTCCTAGAAGTTTTAAAAACTACAATGAGGGAACGCCTGGGTGACTCAGCGGTTTAGCGCCTTGCCTTTGGCCCAGGGCGTGATCCTGGAGTCTCGGGATCGAGTCCCACATTGGGCTCCCTGCATGGAGTCTGCTTCTCCCTCTGCCTGTGTCTCTGCCTCTCTCTCTGTGTCTTTTGTGAATAAATAAATAAAATCTTAAAAAAAAAAAAACCCGACAAGTATTTTACTGGCTATTGTTTGTTTTCTAAATGGCTCATATCAATTTATAATGCTTTGAAACTTGAGAGTAATGATTTCACTACAGTTTCTACAGATGGCCACAAAAACATAGCAGACCATATAGCCTACTGATGAAATTCCAACTAATAAATTCGAAGTTAGAACATGAAATGAAGAACTAGAGTTCTAGAAAGCTCTAGTCATAATCTATAAATTGTTTACTTTTTTAAAAATTCAAAGAGAAAATGATGAGCTCTTGCTGAATTTAGTTCTAAAGCATTAATCTGAAGGAATATTTTAATATATTCCAGTAGCGAAAGTAATTTCTACACATCTTATGTATTGAATTAAAACAAAATAAGAGGACCAGGCTAAAAAATATAGACTTAGACATGCGTAGAAATGAAGGGGATCTTAACACATTTTCTGCAACATGGCACAAGTTATACTGGTGAAACTGAAATAAGAGCTCTACCTTTTGTCATTTACATATGATGAATCACTGACTTTCAAAGCTTTTATTCACATTATAAAATGTGGACTTTTAGGTTATGGATGATTTCTCTACAAGGAGTACTCACCTCTGTATGGACATTTCCAAGTAGAGAATTAATTTGGAGTTGGCTCAGGTAAAATTCTATAACATGTGTATCAAGCTGCAGCAGAAAGTACTCCCCGGGAGAGTCATTATCTTACCTCAACTACCTTTTCATTTGCCATTTCCAGCTGAGAAAGCAGCTCTTGGGTATGAAGTTTCTGTCGACTCAGCTCACTCCTATTAATCAAGAGACAGTGCCCCCCACCCCCAAGCCATTAATATCATTGTTCAAAAATCTAACAAAATAGAATCTTTTTGAGATATATGTTCATGTTTTGAACAAAAATACCTTATGTGCAAAATAAAGTCTCTTTTTAATAGGCCATATTTTAAAGGACTCATTTCTTTCTTTAAAAAATGCACATGTATTCTGGAGATTGGCTGTACAACAATGTGAATACACCGGACACTGCTGAACTGTATCCTTAAAAATGATTAAGACGGTAAGTTTCATGTGTATTTTATCACAACTATAAAAATGTTAAAATGTTAAATTTTATGTTTATTTTACCACACGAAAAAAGCAAAATAAACCCACACACATATATTCTAAAAGCACTCAAATATTTGTTTTCAATATTATTATCTTGAGGAATTATTTGCCATTAAAATGAACATAGATTCATATTAAATCGATAAAGTATTTGTTATTATAAAATTATATAAGCTATTGAGATTCTTAGCTATAGTATGCATTTTTAAGATTCATATACAGTACTTCTTAGAGGAGCTCAATTCTTGGAAATTTAAGGTAATATTAAATTTCCACTCCAACATTTCAGTGTAGTATATTCAGAATTGGTATTTGTGTTTTGGTTGTATATGCATCATATCTTATATATTCATATCCTTTATGCTTTAATAGCTCGATTTATCTTTCTTTTTTTTTTAAGCTCGATTTATCTTAAACATAGAGCTGGCTGTCTTCTTTTTTTTTTTTTTAATTCCCCCCAACATATAAGCATTATCTTGCTTTTGGCCAAACATAATTTCAAGTGTCCCAGGTTAGATGCAGATAGTCTTAAAACTAATTTTTAAAAAGATCAGATTTCTGACTATTAAAATACTCAGTTAATTCAGGGTTGTTTTTTTATCTTCTGACCTTCTGCTTCTTAAATAAATCAACAGATGAACACTTCTAAAATAACTTCAGCTTTGAATTTTTTCCAAATGAGCTGCACAGCCTAAAAACATGGTAAGCCTCTTAAGTGTCCTATAGGTGTATGAACAGCAATTCATTACAAATACACAGGAGACAACAAAAAATAATGTCATCCACAAATCAATTCCACAAATATTTACTGAACACTGTGTGCCAAGTACAAGGTATACGGTGGTTAAAAGATAATTGTTGCCATAACAGAACAAAGAGGGAAATGGCTTCATCCATAAATGACATGGACTATGAGGAGACTTAGTATCTATCACTGATTCCATGACAGACAAACCCAAATGTTTTTTTTATCTTTGCTTTCCTTTGCTGGTAATAATACTGTAGAATAAATTACTGTACTTACTTTCAATTTATGTAACCTAAAATTACTGCTGCTCCTCAACATAACAAAATGTAGAAAGGCAAAAGAACTGAAGTGACCAGTCTTTTAGTCCAAATGTAATTACGGGGAAATTTATGGATATTAGTGCTGATGCAAAATAACCTTTGAGTACTACTGAGATTAAGATAATATAATGAACCCATTTATAAAGTTAGCCAACATTCAGTTTATATAAAACTTCTTCAGAAAACACCTACTGCATAGTTTGATACCTAAACAATCCATGATATTTTATATGATATAATAATTTCTGACAAGTGCTATTAGATAGTAATAATTTCCCACAAAATTTAAGATCACAAAGATTCAAATTGTAAACTTTGTTATTTTTAATCTGTGTAAATATGCTCTTGTGTATCAAGCTCTGTAACCCCCACTGTACCGTATGCAAGTTAGTCATCTTTGTGTCCTTATGATCTGGTACTGACAGAGCTTGGCAAGTAACAGTGATGATGATGGTGATAATACTTTCATAGTGCTTACTGTGTGCCAGGCACTTCTAGGTGTTTTATTTAGATTAAATTATTCATGTTTTTATGATAACCCTATGAGATCCTCAGTTTTACATATGAGAAAATTTAAAAACAGAGAAATTTAAAAATAAAGTTAGGTCATGTAGCTAGTCTAGTTGTAGAGTCAGGATTCAAAAACTGGGCCCTTTTGTTCCAAGCTCTGTGCTCTTAACCACTCCCCTACATTGCAACATGGCAGGCAATTGCTAAATGTTAGTTGAATGAATAAGTGAAGAGTTTATGTGTGTAAGTTTGTGTATTAAGCATTCTGGGAATATAAAGATTCCCACATTCACTTCAAGACTAACAAATTATATCTTTATTTCTGACTTCTTCCTTAAATGTTCAGCCTTTTATTCCAATCTAACATGCCTAATAACAAAATTTTGCATTTCCTTGAAAACCTACTTCTCTTGCTACCCAATTTTATATCAATGACATCTCTGCCCTCATTGCCTAGGTTAAACACCTGAACTGTATTTCTCACATTCTCTTAAATGCTACTTGTAAGTTTGCTCCTAAACAGACTCTTTGCAATGTCTCTTGCATCTCTTCTTCATTTCTATATAGTGTTAACATCACGACTCAAGTTCTTTTTTTTTATTAAAGATTTTACTTACTTATTTCTTTATTCATGAGAGACAGAGAGAGAGGCAGAGACATAGGCAGAGGGAGAAGCAGGCTCCCTCTGGGGAGCCAGATGCGGAATCTGATCCCGGAAACCCGGATCATGTCCTGAGCCAAAGACAGACGCTCAACTGCTGATCCACCCAGGCGTCCCTTAAAGATTTTATTTATTCATTTATTTGAGAGAGAGAAAGTGGGCATGAGACAGTGTGGGGAGAGGAAGAGGGAGAGGGAGAGGGAGAGAGAATCTGAAGTGGGGCTCCATCTCATGGCTGCTAGATCATGACCTGAAACCAAGAGTTGGACACTTAACTGACTGACCCACCCAAGTGCCCTCATCACAACTCAAGTTTTTATAACTTAGTTTTTAGATTTATTTCAAATGCCAACTGCTCAGACTTCTCAATATCAAATGAAAAAATTATGTAAAGTGCATCACAATGCATATAGAAGCACTAAATTAATACAGCATACTATCTCCTACATCATTAATGTATTTCTAAGTGACTGTAATAATTTGCTTCCTTAAGCAGTAACTTCCAGTGGTTTTCTGCTATTGGACAAAATAATCCAAATTCCCAAGACTGTTACTCAAAATCCTCCAAAATTTTGTATAATATCTCCTTCCAACCTTATCTCCAATAGAAGCTTTCCACTTCAGTTAGGTTCTCACTATCTCACATATAAACCATCTATATAATATGTTTAGGCTCATGTTTATGTCATTTTCTGTATCTTCTTTTTTTAGATTGTTCTTTAAAATCCTGCCCCACTTTTTAAGATTCTACCTTTGCCCCCTTCTCTCTCTCTCTCTCTCTTTTTTAAAAGATTTTATTTATTTCAGAGAGAGAGTATGTACACACACACACAAGCAGGGGAAGGGGCAGAGGGAGAGGGAGAGAGAACCTTAAACAGACTCCATGCCCAGTGTGGAGCCTGATGGGTGCTCGACTTCACAACCGTGAGATCATGACCTGAGCTGAAATCAAGTCGAATGCTCAACTGATGGAGCTACTCAGGCACTCTCTCTTCATTCTTAATTTTTTTTTTTAAATTTTTTTATTTATTTATGATAGTCACAGAGAGATAGAGAGAGAGGCAGAGACACAGGCAGAGGGAGAAGCAGGCTCCATGCACCGGGAGCCCGACGTGGGATTCGATCCCGGGTCTCCAGGATCGCGCCCTGGGCCAAAGGCAGGCGCCAAACCGCTGCGCCACCCAGGGATCCCTCTCTCTTCATTCTGTACCTCCTTCCCTCCCAGTTCATTTTAATCCAGACAGTTCTCTTCTTATATCAAACCTCTTATAGTTATTTTATGTTCCAAGGCATTTAAGCAATTCTGTTAGAATGCTAATTACTCATTTATATGTGTGTGTAAGCATACATAGCATATATGCACACACACACATACACTCTTCCCCAAGTATAATGGAACTTAAAAATGGGATTGTTTTTAATTTTCATAGTATTTACCACAATGCTTTACATATAGGGTGTCAATAAACATTTGTTGATTTATGGCTACACTTCTACAGAAAACCTGGCAGTTAGAAAATTTTATTTATTTGTCCAATGAACATTTATTGAGGGATCTACCACAAAACATTTTAGATAAAGGTTATTTTTGTTTATTTAGATTTATTTATGTTCTAGTTTTTTTCTACAAAGGATCTGAAGTGGCTAAGAAAAGGTTATTTTTCAGTTAAGCATTTCTTTCACTCTTACTTCTGAATGAAATTTTAGGAGGTATTAAAGGATGGAGAGAAAAGTGATTTTGCCAACTCTATCCCCTGAGACCTTCCTAGAGCTTGCCTGTCAGTGCTCTGCAACTCCTTTTTCTTTGTCAGGATGTTTCACTGCAGGAATAAAGGAAAGATGCAGGAGGATGCTCCAACTCTCTAGTACCTGTGAGAAATTTTCTCTTCATTACAGAACATAATGGTGAGTTCCATATATGAATCCCTAATCATTAGTGATTTAGGATAAACATAAGACTTTTCAGAGAGTTTCACAGTGGTATTACACTTGAAACAATTGCCAAATAAAGCTATATAATCTCTTCACTGGAAATCTTTAAAAACAGAAACATTCTTACCTACCAGGGATGATTTAAGTGTAGCTTGCCAGAAGGTATAGAGATAGATGACATTTTGTTTCTGTATGACTTTATGGCACTTAAAGAATATTTTATTCTAATTAAAGAATTTAAATGAAGCTGTACTCAATTTCCCTATATAATTTTGAGCATATTATACAATATGTTATATGGTTTAAGGTAAAACTATTATCTTCTACCTATTTTAATACAAGTGTATAAGAATGTGGAATTCCTTATATTGCTGGGAATTGCTTAGCCCATCAGTGTCCTAAACATTTTTAGTTCAGTTATATAGCTTATGTGTATGTGACATAAAATCCTAACCATGCCTACAAAATGTAATTTAAAAATAGTTGTAAAATATAATTGATTTACTGCCCTTCAGTATAAGCACAATTTTACAGCATTATTTAGCCAAAAATAATATATATGCTGTCTCTGTTAAGAAAACATTAAATGCTTTAGCAAACAAAATATTATAATCAACACTAATAGGTCATTTAATTCATCAATCTGAGATGAAAGTAGGTCTAGAGTAAGCACCTAAGGCAAGGGTTCCTCATCTGTGATCCACAGATAGGCTTTAGGTATACTCCTAAACACTCTGAAATTATCTGCAAGATCTTGTGTATTTGTCTGTTCTGGGAAGACGTCTATAGTTTTTCTGAAAATTTTAAGGGGTCTGAGGCCTAAGGGAGGATAAGGATTTTGTCTGGACTTTTCATTTGGAATTTACAAAGTTTTCTTTTTTTTTTTTTCTAATACCTTTATGTTTTAAAGTATGAGTGTTTCAGTGTTGAATGTCTTTCTTACACAAACCACATCCATAATGTATCATCTATAATTATTTCTACTTTTGGCTCCATTAATGTGGTTCAAGCATTTAGAGGCACTTGGCAAGAAATCCAAACACAGAGTTTTCTAGATTTTTACAGTATTCCCTCTATTCCTTCAGAGTAGTTTGTCCAAACATACTGTAACAGCAAATTCTCTGAAGTATCCAATTCAGTTTTAAAAGAAGTAACTTTCTCTTTCTGTACTTACATATCACTGGTATATTTATTTATGTATTTCCAAAACAAATACAATAGGCATAACCTAGTTTAGGAGCAAACATAATGACACTTGTAAAGCAAGTGACAGACGACAGACAACATTAGAATGGCGTTGAATAAGGTAAAGGCATGTAGAATGCTTTGGACATTGGTCAGCATTCTTTGCACAGAAATTTAGTTCACTGATTAATGTTGTTATATGATTAGGTGGACCTCAGCCAAGAGAGTTTTCTACTGTACTTTAACTTTACTATTGTACTTTATTTTTATTACTTCAAGCTTGAAAAGTAGTCATTATCCTCATCTTCTAAGTAAGGGAATTAAAGACTCAGAGAAGTTATTTAATGTTTGTAAGGTCATGCAGTGATTAAATGAAAAAATGGGGTTCATACCCAGTCTTTAATCAAAATGCTCTCTCAATTAAATCACACTGCCTCATAATTACAAGAGATACTAGTAAAGCATATCTGTGGCATCATTTAATATCAAGACCTAAAAGGCAAAATGAAGATTCTCTAAAAAAAGAAATTTAATCCTAAGTACGTGACAAAATGGTCAGTAATTGCAAAGATTGTGATCTTAACTTTTTGTATGGCTTCAAAAGACCTGACTACTAAAAAAAGGAAATTCATCCTAAGGTTTCAAATCTCATTCAGTTAACTAAAAATACCACAGGTTGAAGCAGACAGGCCAGCTTTAGATATATTAGAGCACTCTTGGTCATAGTCCCAGATTTTTTTCCTTCCCTATCGGCACATTTCCCCTCAGTGATCTCATCTATTCCATGACTGTAAAGGAACACTAATGAGCACCTCAAATGTAACGTGTCCAAAATGTAAACTGCCTCTTATCTAGACCACCCCAAGTTTCCGCCTTCCCAGGACAAGGCCTCACCATCTACCCAGATGTTCAAGTCTAAGCTCAGGCATCATCTTTGACTCCTCCCTTGTCCTCATTCCCTATACTGAACATCATTTTTTTCTTACCTCTCTAATATATTTCATAAATGTCCACTTCTCTCCATTTCTATGGACATCATTCTGTTCTAAGCTGCTGTCATCTATTGATTGGAATACTGCAAAAATCTAAGATCTGGTCTCCCTGACTCCAGTTTTGCCCTTTCTCTAAGTCCATTTTCCACACAGGAGGTAAAGTGATCTTTTAAAGACCTAAGGGTGTTTAAAATTCTTCAATGATTTCCCACTATTTTACTTTAGTCTTTAACCTAAAATAGTCTTAAATATTTTACTTAAAGTAAAAATATTTTACCTAAAATATCCTGTAAGATTCTCATGATCTGATCCATGTCTAGTTCCTCAATCTTATACCTTCATTCTCTTTACTCACTATACTATAATTACATGGGTTTATTCCTTCTTAATACCAGAGCTTTGTATTTGCTATTCACCTATCTGCCCGGAATATTTTCCTGGCTTTTTTGTACAGTGGATTTATTTCTATCATTCAGGCCTCAGTTCAAATGCCAGCTTTTCTCACCACTTTTTAAAAAAATTGTGTAGTTTTTCAGCTCCCACTCCATCCCAGTTACTATTGTATCAATTCATTCGTTTTCTTCATACCATTTAAAACATCTAAGATTATCTTGTTTATTTGTTGGTTTGCTTTTTTTTGCTAGTTGTCTCTCTGCATCAGATTGAAAGCTCTGAAGGAGGAGCAACTATATTCACAAGGCTTAAAAAGGTGCCTGGAACACAGAGGGTGGTTTTTAGCCTAGGCAATTTTAGGAAACTCCACAGAATCAGTTAATTAGTACATTTAATAATAACATTTCTAATATGCTATATTTTGCCTTTTCCAAGTTTTCACTACATTTTTGCTCTCACAAGAAAATAAATTAGATAATTCAGTGATTATGTTTTCAGAGTAGCTACCACACATTCTCAAAGTGGTATCAAAATTTGGGAGATTCCTACTAGGAAAATGAATGTGAGATAGAGCTTTATGTATAAAAGTCATTCATGGGTAGCTTATTTTAAGAAGTTATTTGAAGAATAAACTCAAAGTTACAAAGTAATATGTGAGTTTTCTTCACAACACCTAATTTTAAGTGCTGATCTTAGGAAAAGAATGAGGGAATATAAAGTTCCTCATTCAACAAATACTGAAATGAATGCCTGTCATTCCACATATTATGCTAGGTGCTAGGGAGACAAGGAGGACTAAGACCCAGTTATTGCCATAGTGAAGTTATAAAGTACTAGATACTGAGAAGCTGAAATCAAGAGTGAGATGCTTAACTAAGTCACCCAGGCGCCCCAGCACTGAGTTTTTTTAAGAAGACAAGTGACATGGTTAGATCTGAGTATCAGAAAATCTTGCTGATTACAGCAAGAAAAAGTAGTAAGGAAATATGACTGTGGTAAACTAGAGGGTTATAGCAGTAATCCAGATGATCAATATTGATAGCCTGAACTACTGGAGGGAAATGGCTAGATTCAAGAAATATTTAGGAGATAGAATTAGTAATAATTGATTTAGGGATATGAGGAGAAGTTCAGGATAACATCAAGCAAATCAAGGTTTGCTTGAGCAACTGGATAGATATTACCACTCATGGAATGGGAAATACAGGATGGAATAAAAACTTGGGTTATGTGTGAAATAATGGGTTTAGTTTTGAATATACTGATTTTGAGGTACCTATGGACATGCTCAGGAGAGAGTTGGAAATATAGATTATTTCAAAAAATGTCAGCACTAGATGCTGTTTTATAGTAATACTTAACTCTTTTCTGTTTGTCTCTGTCATATACATGGATATCATACCTAACCTGTACTGAAAGGAAGAGTTTCCACTCGAAATGTGCTTCAGTTCCTAGCTCACTGGCATATGTAACTGAAAAGTATGGTTATGAAGAGCAAAGTTTTCCCTACAATGCATGAGTTTCTTTGAAAATACCACAAATACTTTAAATAAAAAAAGAGAAGTTATGATTCCTTAAGGAATGGGAGCCTGAAAATTGGGCCAATATCTTAGGCATTATCATCAATTACTATAATTGCTCAGATCATTCTGTTATTATTGAGGCAAGGTTTAAGATAAGAATAAGCCATGTATATTTTGGTTGATACAACATAGGGGAAATCCTCAATGCTTGAAATCCTTTAGTGATGACTAAAGATTAAATCACATAAGACTCTATTTTGTATTATATGAGAGAATTAAAAACAAAGGTATACTATTCGTTTCAGGAAAATGATGGATCTGCCAGCTGCAGCAAGTGCTTTCTTTGAAACTCTCTTATGACAAATTAACATAGCATGTGCCAGATGTTTTTTTCCTGTTGAATTATACTGTAATATGCTTCAGTTACTTTTAGTAATTATGCATTTTGTAATCTGCCAGTACCTGCAGCTGCCTCTCATTCCATTAAAAAAAAAAAAAAAACAGCTATGGCAGCCAAACATTACAGATATATAGCCAAGAATAATGTTTTAGAGACTGAAGAAAATTCCTTAGGCTCAAATGCTGTGTATTCATATAAATATATCAATAAAATTGTACTGGATGTACAATATGTAATATTTTCATCAGAAAAATATTACATATTGTACATCCATTCATTCACGATTTTATTAGTCAACTATATGCCAGGTAAGACATTAGCTCATTGTCTTATAGAAGAAATAGATATAAATAGAAGTTATGCTAAAATTCAGTAAGTGTTATAAAGAAGAATTTTTTTTTTAAATTAAAAAAAATTTTATTTTATAAAGAAGAATGTTATGTGAGTGTAGAAAGAGGAAAGACTTGATTTGTAAGAGAATTAAAAATATCTTACAGAAAAAATCATATTTGAGTTGAGTCTGGAAAGAAGAACATTTTTTTCAGGTGGGAAGCTGGGAAAGGACATCCCAACAAAGAAATAACATGTACAGACTACCTCTAGAATCATCCCTGATTCTTACCTTTTCCTTCATAATCTAAAAAAATCCTCCCAACAAATTCACTTTCTTTCTTCTTAGTCTAAGCCACCATTATCTCTTAATAAGAATCCTGCAGTAGCCTTTTAAATTTTTCCCCAGCTATATTACTCACTCTCATTTTCCACATAATAGCCACAGTAAACTTTAAGGAAAAAAATCAGATCAGGTAACTTTTTTCAAAACTGACCACTGCCCTTCATTCACACTTAAAACCCTTCAACGTGGCTAATAAAAACCTAGAAGATTAGGTTCTTGTCTGCAGCAGAGACAGGTCTTACCAAACATTGTTTGTTCCATATATATTTCCTAGATTCTTATGTAGTTAGATTGATTCCATATGACTAGTATGACCAATGAAGGTGAAAGGAAATGATGTGTTCACTTCAGAGCTGAGTTGGTTAAGAGCCAGCGTTCTTCTGTCCCTCTCTTTCCCTATCTCAGTGATTTTGGGAAACCACATGTTTAAGATGGTGGAATTTTCATTAGCAGAGCCTTCCTGCAAAACCACCTGACAGGAATAACGTGAGTAAGAAATAAATCTTTGCTATGTTAAAGTTTGTGAGACTGCAGAGTTTGTTTGCTGTGGTGGCTGGTAATACTTAATATAATACATTTTCTAAATCTGCCACTATTGACTTTATTTTGCATACCATTTCTTTTACTTCAAACATACCAAACGTATTCCTGCCTTGGGGTCTTTGCACTAACTGTTCTCTCTGCTTGGAATGCTCTTTCTCCTGATGTTTAAATGACAGGATCTTTTTTGTCTTTAGGTCTTAAGATCTATTTTCTCACAGGATCTTGTCTACTGTTCTCCCCCATTCATCATCACAGGGACTTATTTAATTTTCTATATAGTACTTATTATCTGATTTAAACACACACACACACACACACACACACACACACACACACACACTCTCAATAATTCTACTTTCCCAACAATAATCTACTATCTTCAAACAAAACAAAACAAAACAAAAAACAAGACAGGGACCTTGGGCTTTGCTGTATCGTCAGTACTTAAAGAATGATGCCATTCAATAAATATGTGATGAGTGAGTGGAGTGCAGACCAGGAGCTGTAAAAAGGCTGGCTGAGCACGTTTAGTTTATTGAAGTGGGAGTTCAGTGTGGCTGGAACACAAGAACATGAACGACAGAGGTAGACAGGCAGATCGCTGATAAAGTGGAGAAAAGACTATAAAAAAAACCCTATAGGCAACAATAAAACAGAAGTCTTTAGGTAGGCGGGGCCAGAATCATAATTGCTTTTCAGGAAGATAATTCTGACAACAATATGAAAAGTGGACTAGAGCAGAACTGATGGCAGAGAAACCAGAGTGAAGGAGGCTGCTTTAACAGATGCGAAGAACCTGACAGGTGGCAAAGACACATATGTTACCACATGTTTACATAGATGCAAGTATTTTTTAAGGACTGATTCCTGTACCTGGAATTTCAAAGGATATGCCCAGTTTAAATCTGTCAGATACTGGCACATTACCTTATAAAAAGGATTTGCCAGTTTATGCTCCCACCAATATTGTATACCTACTCTCGTTTCTTCAGGTATTTGCAGACACTACATGATAATCATTTTTTTACATTTTTTATCAATTTCTGGATAAAATAACTGTTTAAATTTGCATTTCTTCAGTGAATAGTGTGTGTGAACCTGATCTGCTAAGTTTAAGGAGCTCTGTATTTCTGCTTTGGTGCGCTGTCCTGTGTTATGCCTTGTGTTATCTATTAGGTTATTCATCTTTTTCTTAATTATGGAATTCTTCATGAATTCTGCATATTGGGCAGCCCTGATGGCGCAGCAGTTTAGCGCCGCCTGCAGCCCGGGGTGTGATCCTGGAGACCCGGGATCGAGTCCCACTTCGGGCTCCCTGCTTCTCCCTCTGCCTGTGTCTCTGCCTCTCATTCTCTCTCTGTGTATCTATGAATAAATAAATTAAAAAAAAAAAATCCCTGTATTTAAAAAAAAAGAATTCTGCATATTAATCCTTTACTTTTTGTCAATTGTCTTTTATCTTTGTTTAGTACCTTTCTTCATATAGACTTTTAATTTTTATGGTTAAATCAATTAATATTTTTCTTTTTTGCATTCTGGATTTTGTGTTTTGGCTAGAGATTTTTCCATTCCAAGATAATAAAAATAATCTTATTTCTTCTAATACCTTCTTCATTTAGCTTGTTAATCTACCTGGAATTTACCTTATTTACAGAACACAGAATATTCTAAGTGATCCAAAATTTTTCCAACATCATTTTTTCACCGATTTGAAATGGCATACTGTCATGAACAAAATTTCTAATTTTACATGGTTTATGTTTTACTATATTCTGTCTAAATTATCTATTTCCATGTCAACACTACCATACAGCTTTCCATATTTTGATATCTGGCAGGGTAACTCTCATCTCACTGTTTTCCTTTAGAAGTTTTTGATTTAGGGGATCCCTGGGTGGCTCAGTGGTTTAGCGCTACCTTCGGCCCAGGGTGTGATCCTGAAGTTCCGGGATCAGGTTCCACATCAGGCTCCCTGCATGTAGCCTGCTTCTCCCTCTGCCTGTGTCTCTGCCCCTCTCTCTCTCTCTCTCTCTCTCTCTCTCTCTGTGTGTGTCTCTCATGAATAAATAAAATCTTTAGAAAAAAGTTTTTGATTTAATCTATAAAACTAACAAGGCCTCATTCAATTAAAATTACTATAGATACAGCATAGTTACAAATGTTATATATTAATAATAACTATTAAAATTATTTCCTCTTGGAAGCTCAAAATTCTATATTACATATATTTCAAGATAAAAGAGAAACTAAGAGAGAATAATTATAGATGAATTAATAAAATCTTACAAATTAATGCAAACTTCAAACCGAAAGAAGAGAGGAGCTTATATTTTTAAAAAGCTTTTATACTAGCTTTTTGAGACTAAGATGAAAAACTTCCTTCTATGGGAAAATTATTTAATTATTTTATGTTACATTTAATTATGGTTATACTTACTCATGGTAAGATCTTAAGAAATTATAGGTACCTGGTAATTATATTTAATTGTCAGTCATCAGAAGGAACAAAGGTTTCCAAGGGCAGCACAATCAGTCCAGAGGACTCTAGCATCCTAAAGGTTTTGTGGCTATGTTGCTATTTGGTTTTGCCTCTAATATTTTTCTAACTGTAATAAGTAGATGGACACATAATAAGAAAACAGCCAACTCATAAGAATTTAATTGTTACAAAGTAGCGAGGATAGAGGCAAACAGCCAAGTATTTTCAAGATTTGTTGAGTATAGACTAGCACTAAGTTTTTAAAAGGCACATTTTTAGGGAGAAAGCTTTGATGCTCCATATGGCACAATAAGGCACACTGGGAAGCAGGATGCTGGGACCTACTCTGAAAGAGCTCGTTTTTGATAGCTAGTAATAAACACTTTTTGTGTGAATGGTGGAATTTATAAATTCATGGCATATACAGAGAAACTCTTTTTTTTTTTTATACTACAGAGAGACTCTTATAGGGAGAGTGAGATGCATCAAATGAGCCATTTGCTTAAGTACTGCTCTGTAGTTTATTTTGTAATTTACTATTAATGAAAGACCTAATAGGCTGAAGACCTGGATTGTACCATTGAATCATTCTGAAAACAATACCATTTCTAAGGGTAGCAAATGAATCCTTCCCCAAAGATACAGAAATATCATCTAGGAGTTAGCCTTGTGCACTATCGGTACAATATAGCATACCTCAAATTGCTGATGCCCAATATGGATGTTACTGTAAATATGTCCAGTATAGATCATCACATTTGTAACATATGTTTTTACTAGAATAAGCATAAATTTTAATTTTCTACTTCAAAAATTATAAGCTTATTGTAGTATCCATATAATTCTCTATTTTGACCAAGAGGTGAGATATGTCAGTGAAAATATTTTAGTAGCTACATTTCTATTGCAGAAAGATTTTTTTACTTGATTTCATATATATTCCTCAGTGTTATTTATATCTCTAAAGAGAAGAGATACAACTTATATATATAAATCTTGCCTAAAATCTAGTGCTTTCTAAAACTAGTAATGTTTTCATAAATTAAAAATGGAATAAGCACGTGAGCTTCTCATGTAAGTCTCATGAAGTATATCATGGTTTACTCTGAATACAACAATCTCTCAGCACTTGTAAAGGCAATTCCCTAAGCCCAGGGTTCACTGTTTGCTTCCTAAACATTTTACATGTAGGCATAAAGTTAATACCTTATAATTGCTATCATATAAATAAAGCCTTATAGTAATATATGGGGTTTATAGAGAAGTGGAAAGGATTGGGTCTGGGTGGGATTCGAATTCAGGTTTAATTGACTCGAGTTAGTGCTCTCATCTCTAATGCTGTGCTGCCTCCTTATGTGCTAAAAACATACTGTTTCTCAAGATTATTAAATACATAATCCTTTTGTGAAAGGAAATAATCTTAATGCAAAATCTTGTGAAAATATTCCTATGTTGAAAGTTAACATTTTAGTTTTGACATGTCTGGACATACTAGTACAATTTTAGTGACACAGAGACATGGAGAAAGTTTTTCTTAGTATATTCCAATGTAATTCTATTTCCAACTGTGTGGTTTAAACAATCAACATAGGAATATCAAGCAAGGTTAACTATAACCTATGAAAGCTAGATTTTCCCCTGCAAAACTTAAATATATGCAATGAAACCTTGTTAGAATATAATTCTCCCTCACATTTTTGTAATTTTATAAAAATTATCATGTAACAAGAAATATTTAACTTAAGTATAATTATTCCCTTTAAAAAAGATGCCTAAAGATGTATGGCTAATCTAAAAATTCAAAGCATGTAAAAAATGTAACCTATTTATTTTTGATAACTGATTTACATTTAAGTAATCTTTCTCAATCTATTCAATCTACCTCAAATACCACAGAACATGGAGCTTTTAAAATTTATTGAAAAAAGTGCTCTGTCTCAAAAGAAAGAGGGGTGATGGGTGGAAAAATCTATTTTTTTGTTTTTTGCCCCGTCTGTAATAAGAGCATTCAGAGAGAGATTCTTTCTGTAAGTACTGTGAGATCATTAAAAATTGTTACACTGAACCAGAATGGCAGAAGGAAAAGTAGTGATAATAATTAATATCCACTTGAATTTGAAAGGGTAAGATCATGATAAGAATTGAAAAGAATGCTGAAAACATCTTAAGGACATCCAAGGACTAGCAATTCAGGGACAGTAAAGCAATTAAAAAACAAAATTGAGTATATTTCTAATTTTAATAGTAATACATATTTGCTTGATACTTTACAATTTGAGACATTTTGATATTTATACTTTTTCATAAATAACCCTAGAAAGCTAATGTAGCTTTTATTCTTGTAGATGATAAAACTGAGGCTTGGAAAAACTGATTTATACATAATCACACATTTGTGGGGCAGACATTGAATTTTAATTAGTGTGTTAGCTTTATACATACCCCAATGATTCTTACACTAAGATCTTAAGTCAGTCACTCATGTTTAGGAGAAAATCTTTTAGGTCTCTAAAAATTGGTACTTCAATAGCTCATTGTTTTAGGTCACTGATAAATATATGAGTCTAAGCTTATATTTTTCAATAAGTGAAAGGCTATTGAAATAAGTTATGCATAAAAGATGGAGATCACTTTGGGAAACCATAGTTAGATCTCTAAGATTCTTTTTTATTTTTATTTATTTATTTTTTTAAAGATTTTATTTTTATTTATTCATGACAGACACAGGGAGAGAGAGAGAGGCAGAGACACAGGCAGAGAGAGAAGCAGGCTCCATACAGGGAACCCGATGTGGGACTTGATCCTGGGTCTCCAGGATCACGCCCTGGGCTCAAGGCGGCGCTAAACCACTGAGCCATCAGGGCTGCCCGATCTCTAAGATTCTATGTAAACTGGAGATAAAATGAACATAATGCCTTCAGTTATGTGCTGAATGGATGTTCATATTCTGATACATTACTTAAGTAGTGAGAACAATTTAAGTTCTTAGCAATGACATGCAAATTGAGTTTGATATAAATTGAAATTCAATGAAATGGTAAAAGAAATAAAGAATTAACTTACTAAAAACGGAGATCAAATTGCTAAAACTGTGGTAGCTGAGTAAACTTCCATTAGTATAGATATTTATAGTCTGATTCTCCAAGTAGAATGTAGTGTCTCTGATGGCAGGGCAATATCTGCCTTTTTTTTTACTGATTTTAAAAGCTATTTTAAAAAATATTGCATAATATAAAAAAATCATAATCTTACCCATTTTCGGTGTCAAGTGATGGTATTATTCTCTTGATTTTGAAGGAAATAATTCTATTTCCTTTCTTTCCTTTTATCTAAGAGGTAAGAAAAAATCACTAAATTACTGGAAATTTGGTAGCTTTAACTTATTTAGTTAACGTTTGGAAGGTTGTTTACCAAAACCTAGTTTTTAAGGCTGGACAGAGAAGAGGATAAATTCTGAAACTGAAAAAAATCCTAGTTGTATTTACTGGATTCAAGGTACAACTGGAGTCAAGACGCAGACTGCTTCTTGACTAGGCTAGGCAGGGCTGTGTCCTAATGTGATCTGCTGGGCTTATCTGACTACTGTGGACCAGCACTGGTGGAAAGTCTAAAAAATTTACAATCTGGGCAGCCCAGGTGGCTCAGCGGTTTAGTGCTGCCTTTGGCCCAGGGTGTGATCCTGGAGACCCGAGTTCAAGTCCCATGTCAGGATCCCTGTATGGAGCCTGCTTCTCCCTCTGCCTGTGTCTCTCAATCTCTCTCTCTCTCTCTCTCTCTCTGTGTCTCTCATGAATAAATAAAACCTTAAAAAAATTTACAATCCAAGATTTCATATAAGTAGGAATGTTCCTTAGAAGATTGGTTGGTTAGTTTTAAATTGCTTATTCCATGAATTTTAGTTATTTCTCTCTTGAGGACAGTTAACTATTTCATGTGGCTATAATATATTAAGTATTCTATTTTTTATGGAAATTTGTTTTCAAAAAAGATTATTTTTAATTGAGAATTCAACTGGAGGCAGTATAGCAAAATGTAGATGAAATCTATGGGACAAATAAAAAGTTTGGCCTTATACTGGAGAAGGGACAGTTTATCTCATTACAGAAAGATATATGGGAAAAGATGCAATAGAAATATAAATGAATGGTTCAACCAGGAAATTAAAGAAGAATTAAAAAGATTTATGCAAACTAATGAAAATGAAAGCACAACTGTTTGCAATCTTTGGGACACAGAGAAGGAAGTCCTATCCTAGGAGGGAAGTATATTTCAATACACGCCACTCTCAAAAAATTAGAGTAATCTCAAATACACAAGTTAACCTTACACCTAAAGGAGCTGGAAAAAGAACAGCCAATAAAGCCTAAATCCAGCAGGAAAAGAGAAATAATAAAGATTAGAACAGAAATCAATGAAATAAAAACCAGAAGAATAGTAGGACAGATCAATGAAACTAGGAGCTGGTTCTTTGAAAGAATCAGATAAACTCCTAGCTAGACTTATCAAAAAGAAAAGAGAAAGGACTCAGATTAATAAAATAATGAGAGAGAGGAGAGATCACAATCAATACCAAGGAAATAGAAATAATTTTAAGAACATATTATGAGCAATTATATGCCAACAAATTAGGCAATCTGGAAGAAGTGGATGCATTCCTAGAAACTTATAAACTACCAAAACTGGAACAGGAAGAAATAGAAAACCTGAACAGACCCATAACCAGCAAGGAGATTGAAGCAGTAATCAAAAACTTCCCCCCAAAACAAGCTTCCCAGGGTAATTCTACCAAACATTTAAAGATGAATTAATACTTATTATTTCTGCTGTTTCAAAAAATAGAAATGGAAGTAAAACTTCTAAACTTGTTCTATGAGGCCAACATTACCTTGATCCCAAAACCAGATGAAGACCCTATCAAAAGGGAGAATTACAGACCAATATCCCTGATGAACATGGATATCAAAATACTCACCAAGATACTAGCCAAAGGTATCCTGTTAACAGTACCTTGATCCCAAAACCAGACGAAGACCCTATCAAAAGAGAGAATTACAGACCAGTATCCTTGATGAATATGGATATCAAAATACTCACCAAGATACTAGCCAATGGTATCCTGTTAACAGTACCTTGATCCCAAAACCAGACGAAGACCCTATCAAAAGGGAGAATTACAGACCAGTATCCCTGATGAACATGGGTATCAAAATACTCACCAAGATACTAGCCAATGGTATCCTGTTAACAGTACATTAAAAGGATTATTTACCACCACCAAGTAGGATTTATTCCTGGGATTCAAGAGTGGTTCAACATTTAAAAATCAATAATGTGATGGACCATATTAATAAAAGAAAAGAGAAGAACCATATGATTCTCTCAATTGGTGCAGATAAAGTATTTGACAAAATGCAGCATCCTTTCTTGATAAAAACACTCTGCCATGTAGGGATAGAGGAAACACCTTAGTATCATAAAAGCCACGTATTAAAAGCCCACAGCAAATATCATTCTCAATGGGGAAAAACAGAGCTTTTCCCCTAAGGTCAGGAACACAACAGGGATGTCTACTATCACCATTGCTTTTCAACATAGTACGAGAAGTCCTGGCCTCAATATCAGACAACAAAAAGGAATAAAAAAAGCATCCAAATTGGTAATCAAACTCTCTCTCTTTGCAGATGACGTGATACTGTATGTGAAAAACCCAAAAGACTCCACCCCCATATTGCTAGAACTCACAAGAGGACAGAACTCACAGCAATTCAGCAATGTGGCAGGATACAAAATTAAGGCACAGAAATCAGCTGCATTTCTATACACTAATAATGAAACTGAAGAAAGAGAAATCAAGGAATCGATCCCATTTACAATTGTACCCCAAACCAAAAGATACCTAGGAATAAACCTAACCAAAGAGGTAAAGGATCTGTACTCTTAAAAACTACAGGACACTTATGAAAGATATTGAGGAAGACACAAAGAGATGGAAAAACACTCCATGCTCACGGATTGAAGAACAAATATTGTGAAAATGTCTATGCTACCCAAAGTGATCTACACACTCAGTGCACTTTCTATCAAAATACCATCGACATTTTTCAAATTTGGAACAAATAATCTTAAGATTTGAATGGAACCAGAAAAACCCCAAATAGCCAGAGGCATGTTGGGGGACAAAAAAACCAACCAGAGCTGGGAGCATCACAATGCCTAACTTTGAGCTATATTGCAAAGCTGTGATCATCAAGACAGTATGGTACTGGTACAAAAACAGACAGATCAATGGAACAGAAAGCAGAACCCAGAAGTGGACGCTTAATTCTATGGTTCAACTAAACTTTGACAAAGCAGGAAAAAAATACTCAATGGAAAAAAGACAGTCTCTTCAATAAATGGTACTGGGAAATTAGACAGCCACATGCAGAAGAATGAAACTAGACAATTCTCTTACATCATATACAAAAATAAACTCGAAATGGATGAAAGACCTAAATGCGAGACAGGAATCCATTAAAATCCTAGAAGAGAACTGCACAGGCAGCAACATTTTTTACCTCAGCTACAGCAGCTTCTTGCATGAGACATCTCTAAAGGCAAAGGAAACAAAAGCAAAAACAAACTACTGGGACTTCATCAAGATTAAAAGCTTCTGCATAGCAAAGGAAATAGTCACAAAACTAAAAGGCAACTTACAGAATGGAAGAAGATATTTGCAAATGACATATCAGATAAAGGGCTAATATCCAAGATCTATAAAGAACTTATCAAACTCAACACCCAAAAACCCAAATAATCCAGTCAAGAAATGGGCAGATGATATGAACAGACATTTCTCCAAATACCTACTCAATGCCAACAGACACTTGAAAAAATGCTCCACGTCTCTTGGCATCAGGGAAATACAAATAAAAAACAGTGATATACCACTTTATACACTAGTTAGATGACTAAAATAAACAAAACAGGAAACAAATGTTGGCGAGGATATTGAGAATGTGGAACCCTCTTACACTGTTGGGGGGAATCCAAGCTAGTGCAGCCTCTGGAAAACAGTGTGGAGGTTCCTCAAGAAGTTAAAAATAGAGCTACCCTACAAACCAGCAATTGCTCTACTTGGTATTTAACCTAATGATACTGATGTAGTAAAACAAAGGGGCACCTGCACCCCAATGTTTATAGCAGCAATGTCCACAAGAACCAAATTGTGGAAGGAGCCGAGATGTCCTTCAACAGGTAAATGGATAAAGAAGATGCAGTATATATACAATGAAATATTACTCAGTCATCAGAAAGGATAAATACCTGCCATTTACATCAGTGTGGATGGAACTGGGGGTATTATGCTAAGTGAAATAAGTCAATCAGAGAAAGACCATTATCGTATGGTTTCACTCATATGCGAAATATAAGAGTGCAGAGGACCCTAAGGGAAGGAGGGGAAACTGAATGGGAAAAACTCAGAGAGGGAGTCAAACTATGAGAAACTCTTAACTCTGGGAAACAAACTGGGGGTTGCTGAAGGGGAACTGGGAGGGATGGGGTAGCTCGGTGATGGGCACTAAGGAAGGTACTTGATGTAATAACACTGGGTGTTACATACAACTGATGAATTACTGAAAACTACATCTGAAACTAATGATGTACTATATGTTGGCAAATTGAATTTAAATTAAAAAAAAGAAATATAAACACAGTAGAAGTTCTCTTCTGATTGCTTCTCTTAGTGAAAGAGGAACTGAGGTAACCAAATGAAAGTGATGATGGAAAGGAGATGTGAATGATTTGAGGAAGGACAAGGGGGTATGAAATAGGTGCCAAGGAGAACAGAATATACAGACTGACTACCTGGCAGCATAAAGATCCTTTTTGTGATCACGGATTTAGAGTAAGCTCACTAGCACAGCTGTGTGCTTTTGTCTAGCCACCATAAGCTGAACGGGTGAAGGTACAAGGAGGACAACAAAGTGGATGTAATCAGGGCTTATTCAACAAAAAGAAGAGAAAATGTCAGGAGAGTTCAGGATGATTATCCCTGCTGATTCTTTCTAAAACTACACTCCCTTCTAAACATATACATATTCCCCTTTTCTGCTCTACCTTTCTCTTCAGCACTTATTATCTACCACATTATATATTTAATTTGTCTTGTTTACAGTCTCTATTAGAATGAAAGCTCCTTGAGAGTAAGGTTTTTTGTCTGTCTAGTTCACTGTTACAGTCTTCAAAAAGAATTAAATTATTTGTGATGACAGGTAACAAGACTGATATTTTTTCGACAGCAAACTCATTCTAGGAAACTCTTTTCAATCAGTCATACATGGAGCTACTCTGCTTGCTCATAAAGTTGGACTTGCATCAAGAATTCAGGCTGAAGGGATTCTTCTTTGGTCTTGTACTACTGGTTAGCAGTACTCCTTTAAAAAAAACACACATTTCAATAATTCAACGGAATCAACTATAAACATTCTAAAGAATACCTATCAAGTGCCCAGTACTATGCTATGAATTTTATGTTTACATAAATAGTTATGTTCATATATACATACTCATTCAACAAATATTATGTGACAATAACTACTGATATATCGGTGTCTGTGGATATATATACATGCAGGGACCACAGAAGTTTGTGACATATGATCAATGTGTACTTGAAATTTCAAGATAAAGGAATAATGGAGAGACAGGAATCAAAAGTGGCTCCTAAATTGTCAAATTATGGAACCTGTGTATACTTTGAGTATCCTGTAAATACTGAGTAAAAGTTAACCCCAATTAAAAAAAATAATATAGGAAAGTGGAATTTTTCCTTGAGAACAGAAATCCCTAACAAAGTTAAAAAAAATTCAGAACAGGAGTTCAAACATGATTGGATAAAGACACATTGTTTTGTGGAATATTTTATCCTATGAGAGTATGATCTTGATTATGAGCAGTACCAATTTAAAAAAAAACTTATTTCACCAAATCCTGGTGCCTATGTCATGGACTAGGTATTCCTTTATCACTAACAGTTTTCATAATAATTATTAGAATGGGTAGCATTTTTGAAGCTTTATGAGAAGAGAAAAAAGTTTCACTTATAAGGCAGTGGTGTAATTATGGGAATTTACGTTTCTTAGTCTCTTCAATAGTGGGGACACATTATACTTTATCATGTTTCACAAAGTTCAAATGTATTTTAAAAACTAAAATTATGCATGAATGATCAAAATTGTAAGACAAATTTGTCCTAGAAAAGAAACAATAATTGAAAAAAATCAACTAGCTTTCATTCATCCATTCAATAAATACATTCTGAGTACCTATTAGGGCTAGACATTCTTCGAGGGTCTAGGGATATAGTGGGGAACACAAGAGACAAGTTACTTTATGGAGTTGATATTACTGTGGGGGAGATAACAAGATAAAAAGTGCTAAGAAATAAGTATAAAATGCAATTACTGTTAATGATGAATGCTTTAAGGAAAAACAAAAGTGGATAATGGGATGTAGTAATTTCTAAGAGCGGGGCTTTGTCTTACTCATCTTTGTGTTTCTTTCTTTCTTTCTTTTTTTTTTAAAGATTTTATTTATTTATTCATGAGAGACACACACAGAGAGAGAGGCAAAGACACAGGCAGAGGGAGAAGCAGGCTCCAGGGGATCCCTGGGTGGCGCAGCGGTTTAGCGCCTGCCTTTGGCCCAGGGCGCGATCCTGGAGACCCGGGATCGAATCCCACATCAGGCTCCCGGTGCATGGAGCCTGCTTCTCCCTCTGCCTGTGTCTCTGCCTCTCTCTCTCTCTCTCTCACTGTGTGCCTATCATAAATAAATAAATAAATAAATTAAAAAAAAAAAAAAAAAAAAAAAAAAGAGAAGCAGGCTCCATGCAGGGAGCCCGACATGGGACTCGATCCCGGGTCTCCAGGATCTCACCCCAGGCTGCAGGCATCACAAAACCACTGCGCCACCAGGGCTGCCCATCTTTGTGTTTCTATAGCATCTAGTGGAATGCTTAGAAAAAGAGTGGTCACTCAGATTTTTTTTAAAAATTAAATCTGAGTTTTTAAGGTATCTGCTTTTGTTTCTGGATGTGTATAAATCTGCAAACTGAAGTATTAGGTATTTTAAATTAGACACTTTAAATTCAGAACTTAATTCTGAACATAATGGAGTCAAGAAATAGCCAAGATGCAAATAATCTTGCCAAACACTTTTGAAGGTATAATAAAACTCCAAATCAGAGCAAATTTGGGTATTTTCAGGTAAGTTTACTAATACAATAAAGCAAGTATATAAAATTTTAATGTGCTTATATTCTTGTAGAGTTTATACCATTTTAATAATCTACATGTAATTTTAATACAATGGTAATATTAAACAAAATTGACTTATTCATTACTTTTTTTCCCCTGAGAACTATGGAAAAATCAAGGGTAAAGAGACCTACAAAGAAGTGGCACTGCCTTTCTCTTAAACCTGATGCAAAATATCTGCCAAGTGACAAAAGCTTTCTCTGAGTAGATTTACACTTTCTAATCATCAAAGCATACTGACTGAAGAAAAAGCTATTATGTTAGAAAATGGGATATTAAATCTTTACAGGACATCCTCAGTTTGGGAAGTCTCTTGCTAAGCAAGAAGTATAGTTACAAATTATGCTACATTCTTCAAGATGTTTTTAAGATCTCAGCTAACATGACAGGTAATTTTTCATCTCTCATTTCAACACTGTGATATAAATAAATCAAAGTTCGGCACTTCTGTCCTATTAAAATAATGTGTCCTTATACCCCAGGCTTATGACTCCCTACTATTAGTTACTTCAAAGTATAATATAGTTGTTTTTAAACGTTGTCTTGACTCAGTTTTGAGGCCCTCCACTCTCCGTTCTTGTGCAGCCAATTAAATTCACACTATCCACTTTACCTACTGGGCTCTCATAATCTGGGCCACTCACTCTACACCTGCCTTAACTGCCCCAGGGCCAGATATCAGACAACCAGAGCCCACTGAAATCATTCAAATTAGCCAATCCTAAAATTACCTACCCTATCTCATACCTTCTGCGGAAATTACAATAAAGGGACTTGCCCAGTTTCCCCTACTCCCTTTGCCTTGTGATCAACCCTGGTGCTTCCCCCAAGTGGCCTTTTGTAGTGTGCTGTGTTTGCCCCAGGGAACTCTGATTATAAGAAACTATAAATCTCTTTCTCATGTGTTTCTCTTGATCTGAGTCTGGCCTCACTATACCTGAAAGTAATATAGTTAAAACACAAAGGTACACAACATATTTTAGTTAAGAAATAATACTAGTATCAATGCTAATGTTTATTAATTAGCAGTAGTATGTTGTATAAGTGCAACATTGGTTCTAATGCCTAATTATTTTGTTGCTATAGTTCATTTCAACCTCCAGGATGCTGTAATTGATCAGAGACACATGTAAACTCTGTATAAGACAAAAATTATCTAAAGATTTTCACCCAGTTTTCACCAAGACACATCACTGTGCTAAATGAAGTGGATATATATTTTTTTGAAGATTTTATTTACTTATTCACGAGAGACACAGAGAGAGAGACGCAGAGACACAGGTAGAGGGAGAAGCAGGCTCCATGCAGGGAGCCTGATGTGGGACTTGATCCTGCGTCTCCAGGACCACACGCTGGACTGAAGATGGCGCTAAACCGCTAAGCCACTGGGGCTGCCCATGAAGTGGATATTTTTAAAGAGTATATGCTTGGATCCAGTAAAAGCACACTAAGCCATGCAGATTAATCGATGCATGAAAAACTCTCCAACATTTTAAAAGCATTAACGAAATGAAAATATTGCAAAAAGTCCCAAGACAATTACTGAATGGAAGTTTTTTTTTTTTTTTAAAGATTTTATTTATTTATTCATGATATGACACAGAGAGAGAGAGAGTGGCAGAGACACAGGCAGCGGGAGAAGCAGGCCCCATGCAGGGAGCCCGACGTGGAACTCGATCCCAGGACTCCAGGATCACGCCCTGGTCTGAAGGCAGGCGCTTAAACTGCTGAACCACCCAGGCTGCCCCTGAATGGAAGTTTTTAAGGAGAAAAATCAGAATATTGGAGCACCAATGCTTCTTATGCCCTGGAAGGCATTTACAATACCCCACATTTAGGATCTGGTTCTGTTACCACTCAGAGAAAAGGTTATTTTTCTTCTCCTATTTTGGTCATAAGCAAAACAGGAGAAGAAAAAAAAAAAGAAACATCCCTGTGAAGTTATGGCCACAGACCAGCCATCTTACAGATTTACCTCAAGGAACAAATGTCTATGGAAGGCCAGAAAGCCTACCTTTGGTAATGTGCTCAAAACCAGAAGTACTCCAAGGCACCAAGAAGCAGCAAGGCAAAGCCTATCTATGTATAAACCCTATAACAAAAATTTTCTGGGGCAGTTACTAATAAGCAGATAGAGAATCTAGACAGAAACAAACCAACAGAAACAAATTTGTCTGATACTGAATTTATCAGATGTAGACTTTCAAATAATGTTTACTATTTTAAAAGAAATGCAAGGCAAACTTAGAAATGTCAGCAAGAAACAGGAGACTCTAAGAATGTAAAATGGCAGATGTGACAAAGTTAAATAGAACTTCCAGTAACAAAAAAACTCCCTAAGATAACAACTCAATGGACACATACAGTAGACTGAACACAAAAAGACAACTTATAAAACACTAGATTTGAAGAAACTGTCAGAGTGCAGCACAGTAGAAGAAAACAATGGAAATAAAGAGAGACATAGGAATGTAATATAAAAGTCTAACATACCTTTGAGCAGAGTCCCAGAAGGGTGGAAGAGAGAGAATTGAGCAGGGGCTGTTTTTAAAAATCAGTCTTACTGAGGTATAATTATTGAAATACAATGTAGCCATTTTGAATATAGAGCTTGATAAAGTTTGACAAATGCATATACCCGCATAACTACAATCACAGTTAATATACATATGTCCATTACCCCAAAATATTACCCTCATGACCCTGTGCCGTCATTGTCCACCACCAACCCCAGCCCTAGGTATTTATCATACTGCTGTCATTAGTCTTTTTTTAGAATTTCATATAAATGTGATCATACAGTGTGTACCCTTCCTTGGCTTTTGTTTCATCTCACTTTTGACAATCATCCATATTACATTTAGCAGTGGTTTGTCCCTTTTCATTGCTATGTGTTTATCCACACAACTCTTAATAGCCATTTGGGTTGTTTCCCATTTTTGGCTATTATAAATAAAGTACTTACAAATATTTGTGCACAAGTTTTTTTTTTTTTTTGTGTGTGTGGATCTGTTTTAATTTCTTTAGGGTAAATACCTATGAGTACAACTGCATGGTTTCTATCATTATTGAACTGTAAGATTTGTTTTTAATAGTCCCCAATTTCCTTACCTTTTGGTAGTCAGAGCCCCACACTCAAGCAGGGCAGAAGGCGCTAGGGCTATACCTAATGACTTGCTTTTACTTAATGGAAAAAGGTTAAAGTGATGGGATGTCACTTTAAGATTAGGTTAAGAACAACCACAACTTTTGTTTTGCTTTCCTATCTCTCCTCCTCTCCCTTTTTCTACCTCTTTTTCTCTCACTTCTTACTCTGAAGGAAGCAAGCTGCCATGTTGTGAATACACACATAAAGTGGCTCGTGAGGCCAGGAACTGACATCTGCCAACAATAGTTAACACCTGAGGCCTGTCACAGCTTTAGTGTGAACTTGGGAGTGAATCCTCCCTCTTGGAGCCTTGAGATGATTGCAGTTTCATGACAGATCCTGAGTCAGAGGCGTTCTGGTTCAGACATGCCTGAATTCCTGACCCACAGAAACTGTAAAATAATAAATGTTTTAAGCCACTAAGTTTTGGAGCAATTTGTTATATAGTAATAGATAACTGATATAAAGATTTTAAAATCAAATATGAAAAATTTTGGGCCATTATTTCTCAAAATATCCCTAACCCCCACCCTCACCCTCACCCTCCTTTATACTGCTTGATATTGTCCCTCTGGTCATTGAGGCTCTCTGATCATACTTTTTCTGCCTTTTTTCTCACTACGCTTCATTTTTGGATAGCTTTTTTTTCTTTCTTTTCTGTCTTCAAGTTCTCTGATTTGTTCTTCTGCAGTGCATAATTTGTTGTTAATCCCATCCAGTACATTAAAGGATTTCCAGTATTATAATTTGCATGCCCAAATTTCCATTTGGCTCCTTTTTGTATACTCCATTTCTTTTCTCATCATCTATATGTGTTCCTTTAAATCACTGAGTATATTTAAAATTGCTAAAGTTCTTGTCTATTAATTGTGCCACTTCTGTCATTTCTAAATGTGTTTCCATGTACTGCTTTTTCTTCCTGGCTTTGGGTACCAGTTTTGCTTACCTAGTAATACAAGTGTTGGATTTGTTCTTGCAGGCAGTTAAAATACTTGAGAACATGCTAGATTATTTTGAGGCGTGGTTTTAAGTCTTCTCAAAGTGAATTTAGAATACTTTTTGTTCTGGCTGGTTTAATTCTATTAATAAGGTGAAGTGATTCTGGAATCTAAACTTCATGCACTATGTATTCAACAGGGATTCTCCATCTCACAGCCCTTTGTGAGCTCTTGATGTTTTTCAGCTTACAGCCTCCTTGTCATTGTCTGCGTGGTTTCTTTGAGTTTTATTCTATGTATGAGTGAGAAACACACTCAAAGGGACTATGCAGATTTCTGAGGCTCTTTCTCTGTGTAGTTCCAACTTCTCTGGTTCTCTGCCTTGCAAATTTCAGTTACTGAGTCATCAGACCTGGCAGTGGCTTAGATTACCCTCTTTGGCTCATGGTCCTGAAAGTACCTTTCGGCAGAAATCCAAGGTGATTCTAGATTTGATCTTCTTTCTTTTCTTTCATGGATCAGAAAAAAGGTTGTTTCAACTATTTTGTCCAGTTTGCTAATTGTTTCTGGTCCAGCACCAGTTTCTCCACAGCAGGGAGCAGAGATTCCCAGAGGCCATATCTGAACAGTTCACATCTGGCAATTGTCTGAACTAATACTAATCTATACTATCAAAAGGCACAAAATACAACAAATGAAATGAAACCCATACTTAGATATATCACAGTGAAACTACAGAAGAACAGAACATTTCAATAGAAGCCACAGGAAAAGAGATTACTTTCAAAGGAGTAACAAATGAGATGGACAGATGATTTCTATACAGAAACAACACAGTCAGAGGTTAACAGATTGTCGTTTTTAATTTTCTCAAAGAAAATAGCTTCAACTTGGAATTCTGTCAGCAAGCAAAAATATTGTTCAAATATGGACATAAATATATTTTACAAACAGAAGTTGAGAATTCATCACCAGCATATCCTCACTAAAGGAACTTCCAAAAGACATAATTTAGATAACAAGGCAAGTTGTCCGAGTTGGAACGTTTGAGATATAAGAAGAAATGCAGAACAAAGAAGGTAGTAAATATATAGGTTAATGAAATGAACTATAATTATATAAAACAATTAGTAGGGTGAAATAAAAACACTACAAAGAAGACTTTAAAATCTGGAAATTATATAAGTTGGGCAAGGAAATGAATGGTGTTAATATGTTCCAAAGTTCTTACATTATCTAGCAGGAGGATAGAGGCTTTAATTTTAGTCTTTCTTATGGTAAATATATATGGCATAACTTCTAGTGTAACAACCAAAATAATACATTTTAATTTGCAAAGCTTGGGTGGGGGAAAGTGGAATGATCAAAAATAAAAACAAACAAACAAACAAACAAGCACCAAGTCAATAAAAAAGATGAGAAAGGAAAGAAAGAGAAAGCAAAGATGATAAAAATAGCAAGTACTAAAATAAAATAAAGATAACAAATCTCAATATACTTTGGATTACACTGAATATAAATGAACTGAATGGTCTAAAACAGAAACATATACTGTTTCTAAGAGACATATCTATGGAAAACAGAATTAACAAAAATATAACTAAAATATCCCCATATGCTTAGAAATTTAAAAATGTACTTATAAATAACACATGGATTAAAAGAAGAAATAATGAAATTAGAAAATATTTTGAAGTGAAAATATTTTGAGTGAAAGTACTAGATATATCAAAACTGGTATGCTAAAGCTATGAAGTATCTGGGAAAAAAATCTGTAACATTTAAGAATCCATTCAAATTAAGAGAAAAGAAAAGGGGAAAATTTGTGAGCGATGCTTCTATTTCAAGAAGATAGAAAAGGAACAGCAACATGAAAGCAGAAAGAAGTAATAAAGAACAGAAATAAAATATATAACAATCCTTTGGTGAGAATGATAAACACAAAACAAAGTACAAATGATACCAGTATCAGTAATGCAAAAAGGGTTATCATCACGGATACTTCAGACATCATATATTATGAACATATTGCCTCCAAAACACTTGGAAAGTTTAGGAGACATGGACACATTTATAGAAAAAATAATTTACTAAAATTGTTTCATAGAATAAATAGAAAATTTGAAGAGTTCTATAACTGTTCAGTGAAATTAACAATCAAAGATATTACCATAGAAATCCCAAACCACCACCACCACCACTATTACTCCAGGCCAACAGAATTTTCCTGGAGAGATCTACCAAATATTCAGAGTAAACATTTCTAATATACAAAGTTTATGAGAAAACAGAAAAAGCAACCAGTCTCCAATTTCCTGAGACTGGCATAACTTTAATACTACAACTTAACAATGAAAGTTCAAGAACAGGAAGTTTCAGGCCAATCTCTCTAGTGATCATAGATATAAAAATACTAAGCAAAATACTAGCAAGGCAAATCCAGTGATATATAAGGAGAATGCATTCCAACCGTGTTGGTTTTATTATAGGAATGCAAACTTGGTACACTAGTAAAATCTATCTATAAAATTTATCCCACTATAATTCAATATTTATGATAAAAACTAAATAAAATAAGAAGGAAACTTCCTAAATCTAAATCTAACAGAAGTTATCTCCTATCACAGAAAACATCATATACAAAGAACAAAGATAAAGATTGAAAGCTTTCCTTCTGAGATTGAAAGAAAGGACAAGAGTCCTTGACTATGACTTTAATTCCATACTATATTAGTCATACTGGTCTAGTCAGTGTAATAGGTAAGAAAGGGAAATAAAATATATGATAACTGGAAATAAAAACAGTTATATTCAGAGATGATATAATTATATGTAAACAAAATCCAACACATTACAGAAAACAAAATGTACAGTTATGAACCAAAGTTGCAACAATACTGGCTTCTAGACTAATTGCTTTTTAAACAATGTATTAGTATCTTAAACCAGGTAGAAAACAAAAAGAGTTATATTTTGTTTTCTATATAATATGGGAGACTAATGAGTTTTGAAAAATTTTTTGGACACAATCCTAAAGGCATAATTTTGTGACATCAACAACTGAAAGGAGTGGGGACAGAGTTATAAAAGATCAGATTTTTTTTTAAAGATTTTATTTATTTACTTATGAGAGACACACACAGAGAGAGGCAGAGACACAGGCAGAGGGAGAAGCAGGCTCCACACAGGGAGCCCGATGTGGGACTCAATCCTGGGATGCCAGGATCATGCCCTGAGCCAAAGGCAGACGCTCAGCTACCCAGGTGTCCCAGGATCAGAGTTTTTGTATGTTACTAAAGTTAAACTGGTATAAACTCAAATTAGAGTGTTAGAACTTTTAGGATGTTACAGGTAATCTCCACGGTAATCACAAAGAAAATAGCTATAAGGCATACACAAAAAGAAACGTGACAGGAACTCAGTTTCATAAAAAAAAATCAACTAAACATAAGACAGTAATGTGAGAAAAGAGACAAAAAAGCTGTGAAGTATATAGAAAACAAAAAGAAAGTTCATTCTTATCAACCTTAAAAGATAAGGAAATTCTGGCACACACTACAACATGGGTGAGCCTTGGGGACTTTGTGTTGGGTGAAAGAGGCCAGTCACAGGGGTAATGAATACCATGTGGTTCCACGTGTATGAGGTACTTAGAGGAGTCAAGGTTATAAAGACAGAGGTGGAATGGTGGTTGTCAGGGGCTGGGGGAAGGGGAGTTTAATTTGGTTTAGTTTAATACATATGGAGTTTCCAATTTTCAAGATGAAAAGAAGTTTCAGAGAAGGATGGGTTGTGATGGTAACATAACAAAGTGAATGTACTTAATACTAATACTAATGTACTAATATTAATATTAATACTAATGTACTAATACTGAAATGTATGCTAGAAATGGCTAAGATGGTAAATATTATATGTATACTTTGCCACAATTAAAAGAAAAAATGGAATCAATCCAAAGGCCCATCAATTGGTGAGTTGATAAACAAAATGTGGTATATACCCATTCCACTGACTCATCAATAAAAACATACTCAATACTGATCTATGACACAATATGGATGAATCTCAGAAACATTATGCTAAGGGAAAGAAATCTAGATGCATAAAATATGTGATTCCATGTAGAGGAAATGTCCAGAATAGGCAAATCTATAGAGTCAGCAAGTAGATTATTGATTGCCAGAAATAGGAAGTTGGTACTCCTAGCAAAGAGAGAGATTTTGTGGTTTGATAGAAATGTGCTGAAACCTGATTGAAGTGATGCTTGCACCACTTTGTAAAATTACTATAAATCAGTGAATTGTATGCTTAACAGAATGAGTTACATGGTATGCAAATCATATCACAATAATGCTGCTGAAAGGAAAAATTGAAAAGAATCTACAGCTTTTTGTATTGCACAAGATTTCTGGTATCAAAAAGCATTTCTATTTCTTTATACAAGCAAAGGTCAGAAAACTAAATGAGAGATATGATTTATAATATAAAAATACTGAATACTAAAAATACCAACTAAATCTAACAAAGACGTGTGAGACTTGTACAAAGAAATTAATAAACCTTATTGAGAGGTATTAAAAAAGATGTAAACAAATGGAGAGATTCATGTCCAAAAAACTGGAATCTTTAGAATTTTAAATTATGTTAACTTGATTCAAATTTACTTATAGATTTGGGACGACTGGGTGGCTCAGTGGTTGAGTATCTGCCTTTGGCTTAGGTCGTGATCCCAGGGTGCTGGGATCGAGTCCCGTATCAAGGTCCCTGCAGGGAGCCTGCTTCTCCCTCTGCCTGTGTCTCTGCCTCTCTCTGTGTGTCTCTCATGAATAAATAAATAAAATCTTAAAAAAAAATTACTTACAGATTCAATGTAATTCCAATCAAAATCTCATCACATTTCTTTATGGGACGTAAGAACACAATTTGAATATGCCATATGGAAATGTCCATAGCCAACAATAGGTATTTTTGAAAAACTGAATAAGAGGAATAGTTTTATCAGGTATCAAGTCACTTATCTAATCTTGTATTTGTTTTCAAAAGTGTCTTCTAAAGATATAATGAACACAGCAGTATGGTATTGACACAGGACAGACCAGTCAAACATAAGTAAGTTCAGAAACAGACACACACATATGGACACAAATTATGAAAAGGAGATACTGCAAAGTAGTGACGAAATGACAAGTTTGTCATTAAAGGTTGCAGGGATGAATGGTTACTAGATTTCTACGTTACCCTGTACACAAAATTAATTCCAGATTAAAAAATGATAAAAATGTAGAAGGTAAAATTGTAAAGCTTTTGGCAGGATGAAAGAGAGTATCTTTAGAGTTCAGGATAGAAAGGAAGTCATTAAAATAAGACACACAAAGCAGTCACCATAAAACCAAAGAAATAAACATGACTCCATTAAAATTAAGAACTTCTCTTTATTAAAACAGAGGAGCAAGAGGAGAGAAATGATTAGCCACAGAATGGGAAAAGATATTTGCAACACCTGAAAAAAAGGTAAACAACTCAAAAGAGAAATGGTTAAAAGACCTGAAGAGACACTTCACAGAATAAAAGTTCAAAGGCCAATAAACATATAAAAAGATGCTCAACTTTAGCAGAAATATGAGAATTGCAAGCTAAAACTACAATGAGAGACCAGCAGTCATTAGAGTTGCCCAATTTAACACATCTGACTTCATTCACTGAGTGAAGATGAGGATTATCAGAAATTCTCATATATTGCTTGCAAGAATGTAAATAGCTACAATTATTTTGGGAAACAGTGAGGCATTTTCTACTAAGGTTGAAAATATGCATGTCTTATGACTCAACAATTCTAATTTTAGGAATATACCAGAAAAAGGAAAGTCTAGGTGTGTCAGGATAATATAGAGTAATAAAAATAAATGCCATTATCCAGTGTATTGCTAATGGGCATCTGCATTTCCATTTGGGGACAATTAGGAAAAATGCTGCTATTAGCATTCTTGTAGCAGCTATATGTACGATTTTAAAGCTATGGTTTCTTTTTCTCCCCACCGCTCCCCAAAGAGACTACACTGAAAGCTTCAGGAAAAGAAATTAGTAATTCAGGAACAAAGTGGGTAATGAAACTCTTGAACAGAGAAGAGTAAGTGAAAATCAACTCTGTGGAAATAGTATTCCATAACATGATTAAATAAGAACTCTCTTTTGTGATATTTTTCTTAGATATCCACATTTATTATCTTTTAGTGTTAAGATTTGTTGCGTCTTAAAAAATAAGTAGATATATTTCATTAAATATTTGCTATTATAGAATTTACAAACCAGGAATCATTAAAGATGTCATTTACTATTAATTTTTGGTTACTAGTATCTTTATGTTCCAGCAAACATGTTCCTCCAAAATTGTTATTCACTGCTGAGCTTTGGATCTTCTGCAGTGTATTTCCCACCTTCAACTCTCATGCCAGATCAACGTTTACTTCTAAAATCTGTTATGTTTCTCAATATTGAAAACTAAATTTTGAGCATTCAGAGAAGCCTTTTGTTATCCTGAATAAGCTCATTAGGAAGAGTTTTACCAAAAGATAGATGACTTTTCAATCCAGTATCACTTTATCAGTAGATAGCAAGGAATTGATTATATCAAATAACCACAGCTACCCCTCACACCCGTCAGATGGCTAAAATCAACAACACAAGAAACAGGTGTTGATGAGGATGTGGAGAATAAAGATGACTCATGCACTGTTCGTGGGAACACAAACTGGTGCAGCCACTCTAGAAAACAGTATGGAGATTCCTCTAGAAGTTAAAAATAGAATTACCCTATAATTCAGCAATTACACCACTGAGTTTTCCCCCAATACAAAAAACACTAGCTCAAAGAGATGTATGCACCCCTGTATATAGCAGCATTATTTACCATAGCCAAGATACAGAAGCAGTTGAGTGTCCATCAACTGATGAATGGATAAAGATGATGTAGTATATATCCGTATATACGCATATGCATATATATGATGGAATATTACTCAGCCATAAAAAGAATGAAATCTTGCCATTTATAATGACATGGATGGAGCTAGGGTGTATAATGCTAAGTGAAACATGTTGGTCACAGAAAGACAAATACCATACAATTTCACTCGTATGTAGAATTTAAGAAACAAACAAATGAGCAAAGGGAAAAAAGAGAGAGACAAACCAAGAAACAGACTCAATTACAGAGAACAAACTGAGGGTTACCAGAGAGGAGGGGAGTAGCGGGTTGAGTTAAATAGACGATGGGGATTAAGGAATGCACTTGTCATGGTGAGAGCATCAGATGCTGTATGGAATTGTTGAATCACTATGTTGTATACCTGAAACTAATATAATCCTGTATGTTAAAGAATAGGAATTAAAATAAAAACTTAAAAAATAAAATACTAATTGGCAGAAGCAAAAAAAAAAATAATAACTACAGCTACTAAAGTTTCATGTTTTCAGATTTATTCTGCATATTTTTACTAAAAAAGTATTTCACTCAATTTCTTTTTATGATTATAGCCCATCTGGCTTTATGTCACCAGTGTGTTCTCCATCTTCCTCTAAGGTGATTCAAGTCTACTCTTCTTTTTTCATCTTCACTCTGTTTTGATGTTTTGTGCATACCACATGTGGGGACACCTCTATTTTGTGTTTTGCCTCAATTTATGTTTTGAAGGAAAAATAATTTGTGAGACTAATGATTTATCTATAATTGAAAACAACTATACAAATTTTTCTTCCCAGAGCACTTACTTTACAGGTTATTTTAAAAGCATGAATGAGGGACACCTGGGTGGCTCAGTAGTTGAATGCCTGCCTTCGGCCCAGGGTGTGATCCTGGTGTCCTGAGATCGAGTCCCACATCGGGCTCCCTGCATGGAGCCTGCTTCTCTCTCTGCCTATGTTTCTGCCTCTCTGTGTCTCTCATGAATAAATAAATAAACTCTTAAAAAAAAAGATAAAAGCATGAATGAGAGCATTTCAGATGTAAGAATTCAGTTTACAGGGCATTTGTTGCATAAGTTAGGGTGTTTACTGGTCAAATATATTTAATCCTTTTTTTTAAATTTTTATTTATTTATGATAGTCACAGAGAGAGAAAGAGAGAGAGAGGCAGAGACATAGGCAGAGGGAGAAGCAGGCTCCATGCACCGGGAGCCTGACGTGGGATTCGATCCCGGGTCTCCAGGATCACGCCCTGGGCCAAAGGCAGGCGCTAAACCGCTGCGCCACCCAGGGATCCCAAATATATTTAATCCTATATATTAAAACATAAATGTACAGAATCCAAGATCAAAAGACTTAAAGCTTAAGATATCTATAATTTTTGAAGACATTATTTGATCTTCCTGAACTAATAAAATATCCTTTCAAAAATATGGATGATCTTACAACTCATAGACTCCTATGTAATAACAGGATAATTCAAGGGAATCATGTAAAAATTCCTTGATAATAAAACGTGTATATAATTTGGGTGAATTATTTAAAAAAAAAATCAAGTACTATTCCTGAACTCATAAGTTGTAAGGGCCTTAACAATCTTTCTAGCCCAGATGAAAGCAATAGACAGGTTTGTGTTCAAACTATTTTGACAGACTCAAGGCAATTACATTCTATATTCTATGTGCTTCATTTTGGCAAAGTACTTTGCTTGATACTTCAGAGAATACAAACTAAAATAAAACACATTCACTATAAGTAACTTACTGGGAGTAATTAGCTGGTGTGTGCAAGTTACATATATAATATAGCAAAACCTAAGACATCCAAGAGAAATATTTTACAGGTTTAGAGTAGGATAGAGATTACAACAGTCACAAATATTTCTCAGTAAAACATATGAATAGGCACAATAATTGAAATATGTTTGTATCTGTATATACGTGTAGATGGGTATGTTGTGCACACACAGATATATCTATACCATAAATAGCCTTCTGTCAGTTCAAGTCAGGATTTGCCATCAAAGTGTAGGCAGCTAACTTAGGAAAAGTCTATTTCCAGAGTTTTTTCAAATCTAAAATTATAGATAATGGATTATGGATCTTTATAAATTTTTTAAAGTCTAGAGTTTCCTCATGTGTAAAATGGAGAGTGTGATGGTTAATTTTATGTGTCAATTTGTTTGGGGTGTGGTGCCCAGATGTTTAATCAAGCATTACTCTAGATGTTTCTGTGAGTGTTTTAGATGAGATTTACATTTAAATCATTGGACTTTGAGTAAAGCAGAATGCCTTCTATAATGTGGGTGGACCTGATACAATTAATTGATGGCCTAACAGAACAAAAAGCTGACTTCTCCCAAACAAGAGGGAATTCTTTAAGAGACGGCCTTTAGACTTGAACAGTAACAATTGCTCTTCAGGTCTCCAGCCTGAATGTCTTTGGACTCAAAGTGAAACTCCTTGCTAAGTCTCTAGCTTGTTAGTTTTTTTCCTCAGAAAAACCTTAAACTTGCTAAGCTCCACAATCACATGAGCCAATTCCTTAAAGTAAACCTTTACACACACACACACACACACACACACACACACACACACACACACACCCTATTAGTTCTGTTTCTCTGGAGAACTCTAATACAGGGAATATTCCAGCATTTACTTCATAAAGTTTTTGTGATCATTAAATGTTTGTAAAGTGGCAAATAGTATATATGCAAATTATAGTTATCATAAATGTAATGTAATCATTTGACGTTCATTTAAGTCTTTTTTATATTATATGGTTTCCTATTTCCTTATGTAAACATTGTGAACTGCCCAATATTACTAATTAAATTATGACAAACTCATGGTGGTGGCTTTGGACTGCATCAACTTAGCTAAGCTGGAACCACATTTTCCAGCATTCCCTCCGCTGCCTGGTCCTGGGTTGGTGTTGACCAAAGAAATTTGTGCAGCAGTCTCTGAAGGCTGGCAGGGCACCTGGCACTGTGGCAACTCATGCACATTGTTGCTGATATGTTAGGCCACTATGTTAGTGTGGAGCACTACTTGGATCTACAGCAATTCCATCTTCTGCCTCTTGGCAGATGTTCTCTTTCAGACTCTTGAGTCATGTGAAGATGCATGGTAAAGGTCACCAGCTTTTCTTGCAGGTCATCTACGGCAAACTATAGCACTTCTGACATCTTTGACTAGAAAATCCTTTGTTATGAGGGGCTGTTCTGTGTATTATAGGATGTGTAGCAGCATCCCCAGCCTCTGTACATAGATCCAGAATCATCCCTATGTCTTTGGATATTTTCAAGACAAATGTCTTTTTGGCTTTGCCAAAGGGCACACTGGTAATCCATGCTAAACAATGGCAAAGCAAAGTCCTTGAATCCCTAAATTCTATCACACCTCCTTTGCCAGTAGAAGCAGTCCTTCTACACTATTTGGAAAGGTAAGTATCCTCTGCCTGAAGAGTCTGTAACAATCTCACCTTCAGGATTTGCCTATAGTTGACAAACCTTGCTTTATACCATAACAAGAGTCTTCCAAAGGTGACCAAAGGCTTTTTAAATTAAATATCATTCTGAAGTCACGGATTTTTAATATATTTGACATAATTCAATTTATTGTAAATATTCAAAAGAATATTTTGAATAAAAATATCATAAAAATATGTTCAAATTGTTCACACATCAGCCAGAGGGGGCCTACTTAAGTTGGCTCCAGGGTCTTTCTGACAGGAGCCAAATAATCTTGATACCTTCCTTTACCTTTTGCTACATCAAAGTGTTTCCTAGGCTCATACTGTACTTTCCTATTCTAGATATGTAATCAATCATTTCTCTAAAGAGTCCTGTTTTCTTTTAGGATACGTCATTGCAACTGAACACTGGTCACTGCCTCTAGGTTCCTTAAGTGGACAAAGCCAGGAAATACATGTTTGTAAGAGTACAGTTCCCATGATAATATTCCAATTTCAAGTTAGAAATACAAGTTTTATTTATTTTGAGTTTCTTCCCTCTTATTATAAAAATCTCAGTTCTTAAAGGCATTTATATAATTATTCAATTCCTTTATCTTATAATTATAAGTTTCAGGATAATAATAACACCAATATTATTTCTAATGATATAACTACTAAAAGCAATTTATGGTTTTTTACATTTTCTTTTATCCTTAGGATTTATCTCACCAGGGATATAGTCTAATTACTGTGTTTAACGTCATTTGAAATAACTTATCTGTATAGTTAAGCCATGAACTTCCTATACAATTAAGTTCATTTGTTTAATTTTACTTTCAATTTTTAGTTTTTAAAAATTTTGATTTAAGACATAATTAAAGAACATTTATATAGTTTCAAGCCTATATATTTATAGGACAAGATTCATTCAGAGAAGTTTAGTCTTCATCCTTTACTCCTTTCTCTCTCCTCATAGATAACCATTTTAATTATTGTTTTGGTCATCTATTTTTAAGAAAAGAATATGCACATATGTGTATGAACATAGTCTATATATACCATGCTTGTATATATATGTACAACACAAGTACACTTTCCCCTCTTAAAGGGTAGAATACTATATGCCCTGTGTAAACTTTGTTTTTTTACACATAATATGTTTTAGATACTGCTCCATGTCCTAAGATTTTGTCTGACATTATACTGAATCTACAGATAGTTGGGGGAGGAGGTTGTTAACAAGTTTCTAACATTGAGTGTTCTGATCAATTAACCTGGTCTCTATTTACTTAGGTCTTCTTTAATCTTCCTGAAATCACAGTTCTCATATAGAAGTCTAACACATTATTACATTTATTCCTGAGCATTTGATGTTTTTTTGGTGCATTGTAAATTTTACTAAAGTTTTATTTTGAAATATTTGTTGCAGGTATGTAGAAATATAATGATTTTTGAATATTTGCCTATTATCTATTAATTATTTTGGACTTAATATATATACGGTCATGTTGCCTGTGAAGATTGACTGTTTCCTTCCTTCCTTTCTAGTTTGTATACCTTTTATTTAATTTTCTTGGCACAGTACACTGATATGAACTTCTCATACAAATATTGATAGAAGTGGTAATAATGAACTTCTTTATTATCTTCCCAATCTTCGAAGGACATTAACTTTTTTTTTTTTTTTTGCCATTAAAAATACTGTTTGCTTTAGAATAGGTATCTTTACAAAATTAAAGAAATTCTAGGGCAGCCCGGGTGGTGAAGCGGTTGAGCGCCGCCTGCAGCCCAGTGTGTGATCCTGGGGACCCGGGATTGGGTCCCACGTCGGGCTCCTTGCACGGAGCCTGCTTCTCCCTCTGCCTGTGTCTCAGCCTCTCTCTCTCTCTGTGTCTCTCATGAATAAATAAATAAAATCTTTAAGAAGAAAAAAAGAAAAATTCTATTCCTCATTTGCCAAGAGGCATTTTGAAATATCATTAAGTGGATATCAAATTTTATCAAATGCCCTTTGTGTTTCTATTGGGAACACCTTATGATTTTTCTCTTTAAAAAAGTTAATGCGGTAAATTATACTAACTTATTTTCTAATGTTTTAATAATTTAGTATTCCTGGGATAAGGCAAAATTGGTAAAAATTATTTTTCTTAGTTCTTTTAATGCTCTTAATAGATGCTTTTTATACTTCATTTAACTTTTTTAGTTGTGGTGGAGCGCTGTCAAATTGCCTAGCTCACCACTAAACGGGAAACAGAAATTCTCTTCTCTTAAATTCATTCTAAATACATTTTTATTCCAGCATTCTACCAAAACTGCTCTTTTCATGGCTAATAAAGACCATCAAAGAGTTCCAAACTAAAAGGTCCATTCTCTGTCTTAACCTTACTCAATTAGCAGCATTTTATAAAACAACAGTTAAGAGCATATTGTCATTACTGGTCATTTTGTTAGCTACGTGACTTTGAACAAGTTCCTTAACCTCCCTCAGTCTCAGTTTCTCTAACTGTAAAATGTAAATGATGTCCTCAACTTTGTAGGTTTGTCAAGATTAATTAAGTACATGTATGTTGTTTAGAACAACAAACATGTGCTAAGTAAATATCACCTATTATTATTGCTTATACTCCTGAAAAAATTTTTTTAAACCATTCTATCATGATTCTTATTTCTCTGGATATTCTTTCTCAGTTTGTTTCAGTGGACTTTTCATCTCCCCAGACTTTAACTTTTGGAACTCAGTCCTCAGACAGTCTAATTTATCTGGACTTCCTTTCTACATGTTCTCATCCTATGACTTTAAAATCATGTTAATGACTCCCACATTTATAGCTCCCTTTACAATCTCTTCCCTGAATTCCAAACTTACAGACTCAAATGACTAGTTGATACCCCGATTTAAATGTTTTCTAGGCAGCTCATATTTAACATGGCTCAAACAAACTTTTTAAAATGATCTCCAACCCTTTAAAACCTAATCCAAGTTACAATCATTTTATGTATCAATTATTAGAGTACTTGTCTACCTCTCCCTTCTATCCTTTGCCTCTCTACAATCTATTATTCAAACTGCAATCAAACTGACTTATTGAACACTTAAGCCTGACCACATCACTCAAAGGCTCAAAGCCTTTCATAGCATCCCACTGCATTCAGCATAAAAGCTCAAGTACTTTCTGGGCAAGGATCAGCAAACATTTCCTTCAAGAGCCACAGAGCAAATTCTTTAGGCTTTGCAAATCAATCAGATTCTATTGCAACCACAAAACATTATTATGTTATACCTATATACAAAGAGTATTAAGATTCTAAACTGTCATGTTCATCAAAAAAATCATTATATTTTGTGGAATATGCATAAAATTTACAAAAATATGCAGTATGAGTTTGGGCTTATAATGCTTAGTATTTTTCATAGCAGTTCAGTAAATATTTGCTGAATAAAAAATATAACATATTTTTACAAGAAGATTATGGCAAGGACATTAAATGTTAAATAATTTATTCCGTAAAATGTATCAAACAATTAATAGTGGACTTACTTTAGACTACTGATTCTAATTTCTGCACTTTCAGTAAGTTTCTTTGTTTCTTCTTTCCACCTATTGGCCGCCTTCTGTTGAGTCACTAAGAGATGCCTCAGTTCAACAGTGGAATTTCGATTACTGTCTTCCAGCTCTCTGAGTTGAACTTCAAATCCATGTTCCTTTATTGAAAATTCATGTTCCATTGTACTGATCTAAGGAATAAAATGAACACAGTATCTTCTTTTTCTTTTTTGTAATTGTAGGAGATATACTGATCAATGATATATACAAAAGGAATCATTTATTGTGTTTTTGTGGCACAGAAATGTGTGGATGAGAAGTCTATATAAAAATTAAGTTTACAATTTGCTTTATCACAAATGAAGACTTAGCCTATATTAATTATATAATTAAATAATTATATATTATATATAAATTTATAATATACTATAAATTTAGTGAAACCAGAATTATGATAGACAATTTTTTCCAACACTTTTCTCAACACCTTAAAAATGCCTGTAGGAAAAAAATATACCATCTAATAAAAAGTGCTCTTATTATCTACTTTAACTTCTGTTTCAAGTATCCATGGAGAATATTCATGCTCTCAGTACCTGAGAGTTTTTTACTCAAGCTATTAAAAAAAAGGTTACTAATTGTTATAAAGGATATAACTCAGGAATAGGCAAATGGAATAGATATATAGGGAAACGTATAGATACAGGGGGTATGTGGAGCTTCTATGACCTCTCCAAGCACACCACCCTCTTTGCACCTTGATGTGTTCAACAACTGAAAAGCTCAAGTCACTTCACACTATAAATTCCAAATTGTCTTTCAAATGGTTTTGTAAAGGAAATCATATACAAGAATTCCTTTACCACTTCAGTTATGACATAAATAAATAATTTTTTTTCAGGAAAAGACTATAATGATTCTCAGAATCTCACATGGAAATATTTTCCATTATTTACAGGTAATTTATGTCATTATAGTAAAACCACCTTAAGGCAGAATAAGCATATAAGTAAATGCTCTTTGGATATTCTAAAAGTTTTCTGGACTGGGGGATCAGGGAGAAAATTAAGCTGTAATGCTCTCAGGCATTTAACGAATGTAGTGAATTGCCCTGTCTTGTATGCCTCTAGAATGAAAACTACCTATTACCATCCTTGAGTCAACTGAGAAAATAGTCACTAGAACAATTTCTTTGGTGTACTCTAGGGCCATCTTTATCTCACTAAAAAAATATTATTTAGAATATCTTGTGGTATTTTTTTTTTTTTCTTGTGGTATTTTTAAGTAATGTGCTTAAAAATCATCACAACCAGTATAGCTTCTAATAATTCATTAAACATAGCTACTTTCTTCTTCTTCTTCTTCTTCTTTTTTTTTTAAAGATTTTATTTATTCATGAGAGACACAGAGAGAGAGGCAGAGACACAGGCAGAGGGAGAAGCAGGCCCCATGCAGGGAGCCCGATGCGGACCCATCCGATCCCATCCCAGGACCATGCCTCAGGCTAAAGGCAGGCGCTAAACCGCTGAGCCACCCAGGGATCCCCCGCTACTTTTAAAATAAAAAAAGGATGAATAAAGGACTCAACTTTACTCAACACCAAGGAAAATCCAACAATAGCAAAATTCACAGTTTGTGTGGTAAATTGCAAACATGCTGTTCTTACTACTTCTGCTTAAATGCAAAGTGCTTCCTAAATTGCTTAAATTTGCTTTCTCAAATAGGACAGGAGTAGAAATTTAAGACTTTATAAATACTGGCCCTGTGAAAACCATCCTGGATTTATTAATTCTGTATTATAAGCCTCCTGAGGCTCCTTGATCCTGCTACTTTACTAATTTTTTTATTATTGGATTCTGCAAATTTAGAATTTGCTACTTCTTTTCTACCTCAATCTCAATTTTGGAGAAACCACGGTTCTGATGAAATTAGGCGGAATTGTCTGTTTCTGTCTTTGTCTCTCTTACACGTATTAAAAACTGCTATCTGCACCTATACAGTTTTAGAAGTCAGCCTGCCTAGTTAACTTCCTGTTTCCTCTTGGAAAAATCTATCTGCAATTTGACTGGCCTTGTTCTGAGGTCCTTCATGATAACCTGGTCTCTACCGCCTTCTACAAGCTTGTATTATGCCACTATTTCCTTCTCTTTGTGTCTGTCAAAATGCCTTCTCATTCCTGGCTCATTTTCACATATTCCCTTTGCCTAGAATAATCTTACCCCTCCTGCTTGTCTTAGTTATTTGTATTCAACTTTTAAAACTTAACCTCAATTATTGCTTCCATCTTGACAAAATCAGATCCCTCTGTTTTAAGTTCTTACAGTGCCCTAAGTTCTTCCCAAAGTTCCTACTAGCTTGTAAATATATGTTTAAAGTTTGCCTATCTCCCTGCAAAAATTATGTTTTTAAGGAGGAGGTCGAGTCAGTGGGACTATGTCTTCGTTACAATCTTCAGCACCTAAAACATAGTAAAGTTATCAAAATACTTCTGTAAACAGAGTGAATGATGGCTTCTTGGTGTCAAAATTTAGCCTTTAATACACCCTAGATCCTTTGGCTGATGAAATTCCGGTTGTTAAACTGGACAGGCTGGCAGTGATGTTGGAAAACTTCTGGGCTACAACTGGGTCTTCTACAACAAAAATCCCACTGAAAGAGACACCTGGGTGGCTCAGCGGTTGAGCGTCTGTCTTTGGCTCAGGGCGTGATTCTGGAGTCCTGGGATTAAGTCCCATGTCGGGCTTCCTGCATGGGGCCTGCTTCTCCCTCTGCCTATGTCTGCCTCTCTCTGTGGCTCTCATGAATAAATAAATTAATAAATCTTTAAAAAAAAATCCCACGGATGATTAAATTTAGTATGTTGGTAGGAAGAAAGGATTTATGGTCTCCCTCTCCTTTTTCCTTTGTATTCTTCCTCTGCAGAGAACCACTCACACAAATAGACTGGAATGTTTAAACTATCCATATCCTAATTTTATGTACTTATGAGGAGCATTTAGACCACAAAGAAATGGAGAACTCCAGCAAAAAGTAGAAGTTAGAAAAGGCGAAAGCTAGGATTGAAAGGAATGTCGTGGCCTTAAGATCTAATGGAAAATTTTATATAATAAGTTGTAAGGTTCTCAGCCAACTGACCTCTCAATATCCAACTGTCTTGATCTTTGTGGCTCCTTTCAGTTTGTCTATGGAAGATCACATTCTTTTTCAAGGGGGAAGAAAAGCAGTGAAATGTAGCACTAGGTTCCCGTGTTGGCAAAGAAGGAATCAGCTTCAAAGCAACAGTTATCTGACAGTGATCCTCTTTATAAAATACAATTTATAGCTATCTAGTTAATTAAGAGGTTCTGTCCTTTATTTATCAATAATTATTCTCTTAAGCTCTAACGCAGACTTGGCAAAAAAGGAGTTTTGGTGGGATACGTGGGATAGATATACTGTCATTCTTTTGTTCTCTAAAACATCAATTACTGTCTTCAACTGTTAAAGACAGATAAAATGTAGTACCAGATAGTTGAGTCATTGATTCCTCTCTCCCCCATTATAAAAACCAAACCCCCAAAACAGATATATTATAAAATAATGGAAAATAAAAAAATAAATAAAAACAAACATAAGGCCTCTGTAATCTACAAGTCAAGAGATAACTACTTCTACATAATTGTTTTTATTTATGAATTTTAGAATTTAGATTAGTATATACAGAATTGCAACATATATACAAATATGTATTCATATTTTTAAAATTATTTTTAAACTTAGAATATAGCAATATAAAAACAAATATTTGGAAACAATTTTTGATGATTCAATAAAGTATTCTGTAGATGTGCCATTTCATTGTTCCTTAATTTCTAGATAGATATAGCTTCTAATTTGTTGTTATGAATAATGCTGCAATGCATTTTTTTAAACTGTGAAATATTCTAATTATTTTCTTATGAGCAAATTTAAGGCTGTGTAGCATTTTAAACTCTCAGCAGCATATTCACTCCACTGACAATTATGCAGTTAATCAATAGTAAGTTTAAACTTTTAAAAAGTTGTTTATTAGCAATTTGTTTCCTTAGTTTGTGAATTCTGTTCATGTCTCATACATATATTTTTATAGGTTACAAATATTCTTTAATATTTTAAAAGCTCCTTATACATGAATGGTTTTTGCCTTTTGTCATATTTGGTAAAATTATTTCCCCAGTTATTTCTTTTCTAAACATTTAAAAAATGGTTCTAAGTATTTAAAAACTTTATATACTTAAACCTATCAATATATTCGTTTGTAATTTCTTTCTTTTTTTGTTTTGTTTTGGTAGGAAAGTTCCTTTCCATCTATCAATTATACATTTGCCTACATTTCCTACTACATTTTAGTGTCACTGGTAACTTTTACTTATTAATCCATATGAAATTTGTAATATGAAATTTAAAATACAAGAGGAAGATATAACAATTTTTCACTAAAGTACACTGACTTATGGAAATGTTTTGGTATAAGAACTTCCAAGTACACACAAAATAGAAATATTACAATGAATGAATATGCCCATCATCCAGCTTCCCAAGCATCAAACTCAAAGCTATTTTTATCTACAATCCTACTGCCCCTCCTTTGCCAAGATTTATCTTTTGCTTACAACAAACTACATAAGTCTTAAGAGTACAACTGATGTTTTACACATATACTGACATACCAGAGTCACTACTCTAATACCCCACGAGGCTCCCTCATTTGCCCTTCTAATCATTACTCACTCTTTGAAAACATAACTGTTATTCTGATCTCATCCTCATAGGTAATTATGCTTATTCTTTACTCTCATATAATATTAATAGATTATGAGTTTTTTTTAACATCTGGCTACTTTGTTCAATATTTGGTCTGTAAGACTCATTCATTATTACTTATAGAAATAGTTCAGTCTTTTCTATTCCTGTATCTATTTCATGATATGAGTACAGCACCATTTATTTATGTAATCTCATGTGGATGGACATTTGAGTTATTCTCAGTGTTTGATATGCTTAAAACTTCCGTGAGTATTCTTATATACACGTTTTCATGAACATACGCACTCATATCTGGGTATGTAGCCAGGATTATTTGGTATTGTATGCATGCATGTATGCCCAACTTTAAAAGACATTAGTAACTGGTGGTGGTTGTGCCAGCTTACATTCCCAAAGTATTGTATGGAAGTTCCAGTTGCTTTATATCTTTGTCAACACTTGATTTTTTTTTTTTTTTAATTTTAGCATTCTGGTGGATATGTAGTGGTACCTCATTGTAATTTTAATTATATTTTGCTGATAAATAATGCATTTGAACTTTTCATATATTCTTTTTTGTGACGTGCATATTTAAGTTTTTTGCCCATTTTTGGAAATGGGGTGCTTGTTTTTTCCTTATTAATTGCTGTTTCATCATTATTAACTGGTAACAGGTTTTATATTCTAGATATTAGTCCTTTTTGTATTATATTAGTATATATAAAAGTATATTTATATATTATTTGTATTATAAATATATTCTATTATACATATGTCATCTATATTTTATGTATTACAAATACTTTCTGTATTATGCTTTCTCTTGCTTTCACTCCCTTACTGGTATCTTTTTTTCTTTTTTGACAATTTAGATTGTGATTTTTAATAGGCAAAACTGGAAACCAGGGCCAGCATTGTACTTAATGGTATCTTTTGATGACTCAATATTAATTTAATGAAATCCATTTTTGTTATGATTATTGCTTTTTGTGTTCTCATTAAGAAATTCTTACCCAAGGTCATGAAGATTTTCTCTTTGAAGCTCCATTGTGTTATATGTTGCATTCAGGTCTACAAGGCAGCTCAAATTAATGTGAATGTATGGTATGACATAAGGGTCAAGGCTTCTTTTTAAAATATGGACCCAACTGATCTAGCACATTTATCACAAAGATAATTCTTTCCATATTGAACAATGGTGGTGCTTTTGTTATAAATGATGTGATTATGAAAAATGAGTTTGTTCCTGGACTGTGTTTTGTTTCACCGATTATTATTATTATATTGATAGCACGCTGTCTTAATTAATGTAGCTTTATATTGTCTTGATTCCCCAAAGACTAAATCATAAAATACAAACTTCTCTGTATAAGGATTTCAGATTCAAGCCTGCATTTATGTATGTATGTATGTATGTATGTATGTATTTATATTTATTTATTTATTTGGCAGAGAAAGTAGAAGCAGAAGGAGCAGCAGGCAGACGGAGAGGGAGGAGGAAAGTCCCTGCTGAGCTGGAAGCCCAATGTGGGGCTTGATCCCAATCAGGATCCAAGCTAAAGGCAGACACCCAACTGACTGAACCACCTAGGCACCCCCAGATTCAAGCTTTTAAAAATAACTAGATGTTTGATGCTTGCAGTAGGAGGCATTCGATGAATATGTGTTGATATGAATTAGGTTGGAATATGACTTCATAGGAGTATACAGCAACAAAAAACCAAAGTGAAACATGAATACTTCCACTTTATATCCTTTCTATGAAAGTGGAAGATACAGATCTTTATTATAAAGAGTTAATGTCAATTTTTATAAAAGTTGCATGGAATGGGCTAAGGCAAGCAACATGATGGTGATGTGAGACCAGTGCTTCTTGAAACTCCCTTAAACAGGTTAACTTGTTCTTATCATCCTCGCTAGTTAAACAGTAGCATGTTTAACATAGCACGATGAAGGAGGAAAGGAGAGTGAAAACAAAGGAGAATTTTTTTTCTAGAGATTTTTGTCTCTTGCCTTCCACCTAGCATGGAAATTTTAGACTACCTATGAGAAGTTCTCAAAGCATACTGATGTAGCATCCTCTATAAAGCTAGTTTTTAGAGTTCAATATGTAAGAAGCTATTATAGAAGAAGAGAGGATGGCAGTCTATAAAGTTATCTAATCTATAGTTTTGCTAGCACTGCTTAAATTGCTTTGGCAGGAATATCAGTGTATTTCATGGTTGGAAAGAATTTTGTGTGTGTGTGGATAGTGAAAGCAATCATTTTCAAGTATGCTTGCCAAATTCTACAATACAAAAAAGACTGGTTAATGCTCTGCATTATGATTTAGTGCTAGCTGATGAACAGGCAAAAAAAAGAAAAAAGGCCTTAAAATGTTTTATCGGGTCTTTCCAAATATTCTTTATAGTTTGACTTTCACAAGTGCACATTTAACTTTAAGTCTTGAAAATACCTTTAATTTGGCTTTTTTTTGAGCCTCAAGAGCAATCTTCCTTAAATCCTCAATCTCTTTCTGTAACTGTTCATTTTCTTGCTGAAGTTTCAGCCTTTGTTCACTGACAAATCCACAGTTCTCTCTCTCAGACTCCAATACGTCTTGAAGTTTCCGAATCATTTCTTGGCAACGTGATATCTCTTCTGAGGAGCTGATTAAAAAAACAAAAAGAACCTTTAAACTTAATGATCTGTATTAGAAGTCAAGAAGTCTATGTTTTATAGTAAAGACTTGTTTTCTTTGCTCTGACCCATTTCTTTTCACTGTTGATTTAAACTATATTAATTTCACAATGTTGTATTATCCCAAGAAAATACATCCAATTTAGCAATCTTAACTAATGAATTGAACTGTTACCACTCATCTAGAAAATCTACATCAACTTTTTTCAAATTTTTATTAACAGTGAGAATCACTGTGTAACAAGGACTTCAGGGGGATAAACTGAAGCGACTGGTAAGGAAGGTGAAGTAGGTAATGATCAAAATTCCTTTATTACTTCAATTGACTCCATAAGAAGACACATTAGCTGTCTATCTTACTAAATTACAATAAGATCTATTTCATATTTTCCTGTTACAGGACTTAAAAATGTTTTTAAAAAAACTTTGTTCTAGGGATCCCTGGGTGGTGCAGCGGTTTGGCTCCTGCCTTTGGCCCAGGGCACAATCCTGGAGACTCGGGATCGAATCCCACATCAGGCTCCCGGTGCATGGAGCCTGCTTCTCCCTCTGCCTGTGTGTCTGCCTCTCTCTCTCACTGTGTGCCTATCATAAATAAATAAAATAAAATTAAAAAAAAAATAAAAAAGATTAAAAAAAAAAAAACTTTGTTCTAGAAACCTCTTATGAGTTTAAATAGGTTATATTTCTTGAACTTTCTCAACAATGGATTATTGGGTGACATAATCTTCAAACACATATATTGCTTCAATATATTGCTAATTTCCATTTCTATCTTTAAAAATGTCCACCTTTTAAGGAGCCTCGGTGTCCATCAAAAGATGAATGGATAAAGAAGATGTGGTTTATGTATACAATGGAATATTACTCAGCCATTAGAAACGACAAATACCCACCATTTGCTTCAACGTGGATGGAACTGGAAGGTATTACGCTAAGTGAAGTAAGTCAATTGGAGAAGGACAAACATTGTATGTTCTCATTCATTTGGGGAATATAAATAATAGTGAAAGGGAATATAAGGGAAGGGAGAAGAAATGTGTGGGAAATATCAGAAAGGGAGACAGAACATAAAGACTCCTAACTCTGGGAAATGAACTACGGGTGGTGGAAGGGGAGGAGGGCGGGGAGTGGGGGTGAATGGGTGACGGGCACTGAGGGGGGCACTTGACAGGATGAGCACTGGGTGTTATTCTGTATGTTGGTAAATTGAACACCAATAAAAAATAAATTTATTATAAAAAAATAAATAAAAATGTCCATCTTTTGAATCCAGCTAATCAAATACTGTGACATTATCTGATTAATAGGTGTTAGAGGGAATATACAAGGTCTTTTACTTCCATAATCCTGTGGTTCTTTTTCCTATTTCAACTTTGGCTGATAAAGTTCCTAATGAAATGATAGATCTAGGCAATGATTATCAAAGGATGATAAATTCAGAAAGATGCTAACATCAGAAATGATCACATATTATGTGCCTCCAAACTGAAGTCCAAAATATTACTGAAGAATTCTTATAAAAAAATGTGAACTGGATCCCATCAAACTTCTTGATTTGATTATTAGTTTTTAGATTTGATTATGGGACAGAGTTTTATGTAATTATGGGACAGAGAAAACAAGGTAAATGGTATCACATATAGGCATGAGGCAGAAGAAACTAGAATATGAACCTAGGTTTTCAACAAATTGTAAGAAAAAAAAATAGAGAAGGGGGGATAACTAGAAATAAATAGCTATCTATCTACCTCCCCTTTCTACATTCATTCATCTGTTGATGGACACTTAGGTTCTTTCCATATATTGGTTACTGTGAATAATAATACTCCAAAGAACATAGGAGTGTAGATATCTTTTTGAGACAGTCATTTTGTTTCCTTTGGATATATACACAGAAGTGAGATTGCTGGATCAGATGGTAGTTTTTTTAATTTTTTGAGGAATCTCCATACACTGTTTTCCATAGTGGCTGTATCGATTTACATTCCCACCAACAATGTCCAAGAGCTTCCTTTTCTCTACATTCTCACTGACACTCTTTTTTTGGGGGGGGGGCGGGTAGATTTAACAGTTTATTATAATCTATGAGTGTCATTTAAAAAGCATGAGTCCATTAAACCATGTAGAAGTATACAAAAAGTCTGCAAAACAAAACATCCTTCAACATTTTAAGTAAAGAGATGATCTGAAATTCTGGATTTTCCAATCACTTCTTTATTATGCTAATGAAAACCTAATAATCCTTAACTTCAGTTGAAGTAAAACTCTGAAATCTGGCTTCACTGCAGGTTCCAACTTCTATTTATCTTGTCATCTACCCTTCAAAGCTTTCCTTTAGGGTTAATATGACTGTACAAATGGCATCTTCAAGTTCCAGATCTTTGTTGTTTTTCACAAGGAAAGTCTTCCTATTTACATAGCTCTTTCCCACTGCTGAGGCTTTTCAGGCAAAGTGAGCTCCAAAAGGATCTGAATGAAAGAAATACAGTTGCCCCTTATTCCAACCACAGATTACTAAAGAAACTCCAAATGGATGAACACCACCTGACTGAGTGTATTCCTGCATCACAGACACTACTCCTTATACCAGCTGAGCTTCTGGAATGGGTTCTTGGTAAACCAGACAGTACTGCTGAGCTAATTTTTGAGCTCTGTGCACAAGCACTCTGTAATTTGGGCCCATGCCACTATACTCCAAGCCTACACACTCAGTAAGTGGTTCCACTTGTGTACACCTTGCTAATTCATACAGAATGGATTTGTTTCTTCTCAGTTGCCAAGATCACACTATTTTCAGCTTTAATTCCCACTGGAGTGGCTCCTCCAGCTACAGGAGTACAAATCTGGTAAGTTTACCAGATGGGCTAAATGTAGTCTCTGCCATCTTTACCTGGAGTCTCTCTTTTGTCTTTTTGATATTAGCCATTCCAACAGGTGTAGAGTGATGTATCTCAATGTGGTTTTGATTTGCATTTCCCTGATCATCAGTGATGATGAGCACCTTTTGATATACTTGTTGGCCATTTGTATGTCTTCTGAGAAAAGTTTCTTCAGGTCCTTTTCCCATTTCTAAAGTAGTTTATCTGTTTTGCTATTGAGTCATCCAACTTCCTTATATATTTTGGATATTAACTCCTTATCAGATGTACTGCTTGCAAATATTTTCTCCTATGTTGTAGGTGGTCTCTTTGTTCTCTTTTCTTCTTTGCTGTGCAGAAGCTTCTTAGTTTGATATAATTCCACTCATCCATTTTGCTTTTGTTACTTGTATTCATAGGGTCATATCTAAAAATCACTTTGAAGACCAACGTCAAGAAGCTTTTCCCCTGTTTTCTTCTAGTAGTTTTACAGTTTCAGGACTTATATTTCAGTCTTGGATCCATTTTGATTTGCTTCTTGTATATGATGTGAGCTAAGAGTCCATTTCATTCTTCTGCATGTGGACATCCAGACATCATTTATTGAAAAGACAATCCTTTTCCCACTGTATGTTCTTGGCACTCTTGTCAAAGATCAGCTGGCCATAAATGCATGCATTTTTTCTGGGCTCTCTATTCTGTTCCATTGATCTATATGTCTGTTTTATTCCTGTACCAAACTGTTTTTATTATTGAAGATTGTATTTTGTTTTTTTTTTTAAAGACTTTATTTATTTATTCATGAGAGAGAGAGAGAGAGAGAGAGAGAGAGAGGCAGAAACATAGGCAGAAGAAGAAGTAGGCTTCATGAAGGGAGCCTGATGTGGGACTCGATCCCAGGTCTCTAGGATCACATCCTGGGCTGAAGGTGGCGGTAAACCGCTGAGCTGCCCAGGCTGCCCAAAGACTTGTATTTTGAAATCAGGAATTGTGATGCGTTCAGCTTGTTCTTACTTTAGACTGTTGTGTCTATTTGAAGTCTTCTGAGGTTCATTATAAATTTTAGGATTGTTTTTTCTATTTTTGTGGAAAATGCCACTGGAAATTTGATAGAATTTTACTGAATCTGAAGACTGCTTTGGGAAGAACGGACATTTTAACAATATTATTTCATCCAATTCATGAAGATCATATCTTTACATTTATATATGACTTCTTCAATTTCTTTCACCAATGATTTTTAGTTTTCAGTTTTTTCCACTTCCTTGGTTAAATTTAAGTATTTTATTCATTTTGATGCAATTTCAAGTGGATTGTTAATTTCTTTTTCAAATAGTTTGCTGTTAGTATATAGAAATGCAACTGATCTTGGTATGCTGATTTTGTATCCTATAGCTTTACTGAATTTATGTATTAGATCTAATGACTTCTTTGGTGGTATCTTCAAGGTTTTTTCAATATATATAGGATCACATCATCTGTAAACACAGTCAATTTTACTTCTAATTTGTATGCATTTTTTTTGTTTTATAGTTCCTTTACTTCTATTTTAGCTGTCTTCTTTCGTGATTTGCTGCATTTTTACAGTAGTTGCTTTCATTCCTTTCTCTTTATCTTTTGTGTGTTTACACATTTTTTTTCTGATTTGCATGAGGCTTACATAAAATCATAGTTTTAAATTTATAACAATTTAACTTCAATCACATAAAATCTCCACATTTACTTCTCTGCTCCCTCACATTTTTGTTCCTGATGTCATACTTTTTACATCTTTTTATACTGTGTATCAATTAACACATTATTGTATCTTTATTATTAATAATCTTACTTTTTAACTTCTAGATTAAAGTTAAACACGATTTATATACTACTATTACATTCAGAGTATTCTGAGTTTGACCATGTACTTACTTTTCCCAGTGAGTTTTATACTTTCATGTGTTCTTATGTTGCTAATTAGTATCCTTTCATTTCACTTGAAAAACTCTTTGTATTTCTTGTACAGCAACTTTAATGGTAATGAGCTTTGAGCTTTTGTTTGTCTTAGAAAATTTTTAATCTCTCCTTCATTTCTGATGGACAACTTTGCTGGGTATAGTATTCCTGGTTTGCGTTTTTTTTTTTTTTTTTCCTTCAGTACTTTGAATATATCATGCCACTTTTTCTCTGCTGCAAGGTTTCTTCTAAAAAATCTATTGATAGTTATACAGGGATTGAGGGGCATGCCCTGTATGTGATGAATCACTTCCTGTTTTCAAAATTATTTTTTCTTTATTTTTGGTAATTTGATATAATGCATCTAAGTGAAGACCTCTTGATGTTAATTAAGCCTATCTGTGATTCTTTGGGTGTCATGGATCTGGATGTTCAACTCCCTCTCCAGATTTAGGAAGCTTTCCATCATTTCTTTATAAACCCGTTCCTTTCTCATTCTGTGCTTCTGGGATTTTCAAAATGTACATATTGGTTTACTTGAAGATATTCCACAACTCACATAGGTTTTCTTCACCCTTTTTCACTCTTTCTTCTCTTTGTTCCTCTAACTGGATGATTTCAAATGACCTATCTTCAAGTCTGCTGATTTTCTTCTGCATGATCAAGTCTGATGCTGAAACTCTACAGAATTTTTCAGTTCAGTTCTTCAGCTCCAGGATTTGTTTTAATGGTTTCTATTTCTTTGTTAAATTTCTCATTTTGTTCATGCCATTTTTCTGATTTCATTTAGTTGAATGTGTTTTCTCATAGCCATTGATTTTTAAGACAACATTTAAAATTGTCAAGCAGTTCATGGATCTCCATTTCTTTTGGGTCAGTTAGTAGAGCTTTATTAGTTTCCCCTGGTGTTGATGTGTTTGTCTGATTCTTTCTCAGTATCTATGTATTTGAAGAAGCAGATTCCTCTTCCAGTCTTTGCAGACTGATTTTGGCAGGTGCTTCTCCTGCCAAGTCTTACAACCGTGGGGGTTGCTTCTGGGATTGTGGTATAGCAAGGCTTAAATTATGTCGTGTGGCTATCTGCCAGGTTCATGGTTGGCAGGCATGTAATCAGGAGCATAGTCCGGTGTTGTGTCCAGTGGATTCCTAAGGGTATTCCTATCATGTCACTGGCTGGTCCATGAGATGGTAGGGCTCCTTTTGTAGTGTGGTAGAGTGGGATTAAAGCTGGGTCACAAGGCCTCAGGGATTGGAGTCAAGTCTGAGGTCGGGAGGGGGGCCTGGAAGCATCTACAAGTGTGGCTTCTGCTGGGTCTTTTGGGTGGATCCTTGGCTGTGAAAGGTGACCTAAACTGTGTACAGCAGTGCTGGATCCATGTCTTGTGGTTTTGATAAGTCTTCAGTCAGGTGTGACTTCTGCTGGGCAACTGTTAATACTTCCTTTAGTTCACTTGGCTGGTTCCTAGCTGGGTAGGACTGCCTCTAGACCATAGGAAAGTGGAGCTAGAGCCAGGATACAAGGACCACAGTCAGCTCTGAGGTTGGCAGACCTATTATCAGAAGGATCCACAGGGATAGCTTCTTTTTTTTTTTTTTTTTTTTTAAGATTTATTTTTATTTATTTATGATAGTCACAGAGAGAGAGAGAGGCAGAGACACAGGCAGAGGAAGAAGCAGACCCCATGCACCGGGAGCCGGACGTGGGACTCGATCCCGGGTCTCCAGGATCGTGCCCTGGGCCAAAGGCAGGCGCCAAACCGCTGCGCCACCCAGGGATCCCCACAGGGATAGCTTCTACTGAGTCCCTTAGTGGAGGGGGTAGAAACAGGACTGCAGACAAGTGGTGCTACAGCCAAGACCATGGGGAGATGGGGCTGCTTTGGTCCATAGACAGGACCATAGTATGCACTGTCACTGGTGTGCAGGCTTACTTCCCTGTTTTGGGGCTCCAACAGTGTTTTGTAACCTCTTACCTGGATCCCAAAGCTCTCACAAAGGTACTTTTGTCCAGGGATTCCTTTTACATATTTGTTTCTGTGGAGGGACATGGGATGGATACCTCCAATTCATTCCACTGTATTGCTGACATTATTCCTCTTTTTTTAAATTTTTTTTTAAATTTTTATTTATTTATGATAGTCACACAGAGAGAGAGAGAGAGAGGCAGAGACACAGGCAGAGGGAGAAGCAGGATCCATGCACCGGGAGCCCGACATGGGATTCGATCCCGGGTCTCCAGGATCGCGCCCTGGGCCAAAGGCAGGCGCCAAACCGCTGCGCCACCCAGGGATCCCTCCTCTTTATTTTTAAAATAGCTAGTAAACATATTCTATAACACACTGAGATTTCACATAATTCAACTTAAATTTTACTGTATTAAGTAAGTAATACTATGGGGGAAAAAGGTAGAAAAATATTCAGAAGGGATATGCCAGACTATAAATTTACCATTTTAATAGACAATGTAACAAATAAACGTTATGGGTTATTATAGAATATTCACTAACAAAAGAAATATATACATAAACTGAGTATAAAAGCAATAACTAATAAGGAAGCTGAATAGTTAGTATAAAAAACTCCAATCTTATGAGCATGCTATTTAACTGCCAGAAAGGAGAAATTTAAAATAAAAGGGCATATGCTGTTAAATCTTTTCTTCCTAAGGAAAGCAGTTTTCAGAAATAAACCTGAAAAAAAATTCTATTTGGTGCTAAAAAGTTTTTTTTTTCCACATATACATAAGTCCTATTTAAAAAAAATAAAGAATCTTCCAGAAAGTACAAATTCTGAAAATGTTAATAGAAACTCCAAAAGAATTACTTACTTTATTTCAAGTTGTTTTATTTTATTTTCTGCTGTCTTAAGTCTTAGTTGAAGATCATCTTTACAACGCTCTGCAACCAGGCATCTTTGGTGCATTTCTTCTAGTTTTCTGTAATCACTTTCATTTACTTTGCCTTCATGGTAAATCTGCAAAAGATTATATGTATTTTACCTTAAAGAAGAAAACTGTCTTAAGAAATTATAACAGTTTAGAAACTAAAATCAATGATAAATAAAAGCCCATAATCATGTGCCTATCTGTTCCCATTGTTACATAGTAAGACATATCAGTAATTTTGGTTACTTTATATTTATAAAATAAAATGCTGAAAACTGACATAAAAATTGCTATTTTTTTGAAATTATTCATGCTCATTGTAAACTAGTTTAGTATTTTATTTTTTGAATTTTTATTTATTTTATCCTTTCTTTTATTAATGTATCATGTTGATTGATTTGCAAATATTGAACTACCCTTACAACCCAGCAAAAAATTTTACTTGATCATGGTGAATAATTTTTTTAATGTATTGCTGGATTCAGTTTGCTAGTATTTTTTTTTTGAAATTTTTATTATTATTTATGATAGTCACACAGAGAGAGAGAGGCAGAGACACAGGCAGAGGGAAAAGCAGGCTCCATGCACTGGGAGCCCGAAGTGGGACTCGATCCCGGGTCTCCAGGATCGCGCCCTGGGCCAAAGGCAGGCGCCAAACCGCTGCGCCACCCAGGGATCCCAGTTTGCTAGTATTTTTATTGAGAATTTTTACATCCATGTTCATCAGGGATACTAGCCCTGTTGTTCTTTTTTTTTTTTTTTTTTTTGTGGTGTCTTTAATTGCTTTTGATATTGGGGTGATGCTGGCCTCATAGAATGAATTTGGAAGGTTTCCTTCCTTTTCTGTTTTTTGGAATACTTTGAGAAGAGTAGGTATTAACTCATTTAACTGGTAGAATTTGCCTTGAAGCCAACTAATCCTGGGGATAGCTTTAATATCTTAAAAAGAAATGTAAAATAGCTGAAATAAAAAAAAATATTCTAAATGTCACCAGAGATAACAATCTCTGAGCAATCTCTTTAATCTTTTGATTAAATTGTCTTGAACACCCTTCAAGACAATTCTGTATTTAGGGGCACCTGGCTGGCTCGGTTGGTTAAGCATCTTGCCTTTGGCTCAGGTAATGATCTTGGGGGCCTAGGACTGGGACCCGCTTTGGGCTATCTGCTTCTCCCTCTCTTCACCACCATCCCCACTCATGGGTGCTCTCTCTCTCTCAAATAAATAAAATCTTAAAAAATATATATATGCTGTGGTACAATAAATAGAACTATCTGAAAGTGGTTCTATAACCTTACTCTGGGTTAACTAGATAATAATCTAACTGAAATGGGGGTTCCTCTTTCCCCAACAGGAATAGATATACCCAAGCTCAGCTTCTTATAAGAGTAGGCTTCCTCCACAACACAGACTGTAAAGTCTCCAGGTGCTAAGCAGCTCACATTTTCAAACAAATTCTACCCATAGCTACCCTTTATATCCAGACTGTTTGACCAAGTAACCTGTATCTTTTTCTACTGAAAAGACTGCTTTGTCAGTCCTGCTCTATAGAAAGGTAGAATGTCAGCAAATTAATGTCTCACTACTAAAATACAGACACACACACACACAATGCACATACATACATATATATATACATAAGGTCCTAGCAGTACTTTGACTTTAGCGCACACTTGCCTGGGATAGTGGGAGAATTAGGGACTTGTGCCTTTTCTTTACCTGCTGTCTTTAGTCTGGTTTTAGATTTCCTCAATTAAGCCTATTCTTTAATCTCTGTCATGTGGTATTAAAAATTTCATCCTAGCCATGATGTGCAGCAGGTAGCAATCTAAATGGGATCTATTCCTAGTCCATAACAGATAGTAACTCAGAAGGAATTAACCTTACAGGAGAATGGTGACCATAAAGGTCCTACCTGGAACATGACATATATACTTTTGTTATGTGCTGTTTTGTAAGTCACTCTTTTACTGATGTCATGATCTTTTTATGTCAATTATACAGATATGTCACATACTTTTATATTACATAGTTTTTTGAAAATCAAATTCTGACTCTACCATTTATTACTTGCTAGCATTAGGTAAGTTACTTAACTTCTATGAAGGTTCCCAATGTGCACTTAAAACACAGTACATGCTACATCAAGTTTAGTTTCCCCTTTTTCCCCAAGGTATTTTAAGAGTGGGATATTTACTGATGATAAAAAAGTTATTTAAGCAAGAAATTTTAACCTGTAGACTTTTCACATTATTTTTTTCTCAAATATCATTCATTAGGGTAATATATTCCTATTTAAGAAAAAGTCTATACTTTTAAAAGATTAAAATTAGAGCAATGTTATAATTTTCTGGTTATATATACTTACTTGTTTTTATAGATGTCTTAAACCCAATAAAAGTTGGCATAAAATTTAAAAACAGAAGGGAGACCTAGTAAAATTTACTATTGGGATGAAGCTTAAACAAGGAATATGCCTACTTCATAAAAATTTATACCTTTAAGTAAAGTGTACAAATACTGTGGCCACTATTATAAAGAAACACATTCAGGCAATACTAGTGTTTAAGTGCTGATTGTGAATATATTCTGAATAAAAACACAATGTAGAGATAGCTAGTAGATAGTGTGATGAAAGCGAGACAGTAATAGTGGGCATTTGCAGTTGAGGTTTAGGTAGTTTTTTCTTTTTTTACCTTTTCTAGTTCTTCTTCCACTGCTTTTTTCTCCCTAATGGCTCGTTCAATTTGGCCTTGTTTTTCAGCACACTCCTATAAATTCAATTCGTATCGTAAATAAACACTTTTGTAAAACCTTAAGAAAAAACAGATTAAGTTGAATGATTTATTCATAACAAGAATATCACTCTTATCCTATCAATACAGCAGGACTATACCGATTATTAAACAAAAGTAAAAAACCTCCATCTTCAAAGAGCTACCTATCTCAGGAGTTCTAAGTAAACATGCTAAATAAATGGGTACAGAGGTTGAGGAATTTCAGAGAGAATAAATGAGACCCCTTTGTTATATTAGTTTTATTCATATAACCTTATTATATTTTAAAAAAAAGATTTTATTTATTTATTCAAGAGAGACAGAGAGAGAGGCAGAGACACAGGCAGAGGGAGAAGCAGGCTCCACGCAGAGAGCCTGATGTGGGACTCGATCCCGGGTCTCCAGGATCACGCCCTGAGCCAAAGGCAGATGCTCAACCACTGAGCCACCCAGGCATCCCTCTTATTATATATTTTAAAAGGGAATACAGAACTGGACAGTGACACAACACTCTGAGGATAATCTGTGGCCTAAAAGGCACACAGGTATATAAATTCAATTCAATTCAATTCAATTCAATTCAATTCAATTCAATTCAATTCTATTCTATTCTATTCTATTCTATTCTATTCTATTCATTTATGGCAAAACTTATAAAGAGCCAAGGGGCTGTCTTAGTTGGTGACTCTTGATTTCGGCTTAGGCCATGATCCTAGGGTTGTGGGATCAAGTCTCGTGCTGGGCTCTGCTCTGGGCATAAAGCCTGCTCAAGATTCTTGCTCCCCCCTCTGCCTTTCCCTGCCCATCTTCCCCTCTGCTCATATGTTCTCTCAAAAAAAAAAAGAGAAAAGAGTCAATGGACACAGTAAAAGTTTTATTAGCATGATCATAAACATTTTCTGCTCTAAAGGTTTTAATTAGTAAAACCGAGCAAGCATAGTAATCAATTGAAAAAATTTAGTATTTTGCAAATAAAGTAAAACTGAAAACCCTTATAATGATTGGTTCCTCATAGTTATTTGTTTTTAATCTATTTATTTATAAGAATGGGTGTGATTATTTTCTACTAATTGTAAACTATGCTTTGGATGAACCTCCTTATTGGCAGTATACTACTGATATTCAATTACCTTTAGCATGATTTTATTTTACAAAAGTATTGTAAATCAATGTTTTTAAATTTTAAAATAATCTTCTAAGTTGTGACCTCAATGAATTCTAATTATAATGAAGACCCTTATTAACCCTATATTACTAATCAGATGATTAACCTAAATTGATCATCCTTCATTAAGACAGAATTGTTAGTACACAAGAAATGAAACTTTAATGTTCCAAATATGTTTAATGTTCCATATATGTTCATACAGTAAGTTGCTACTATGTAAAAAGGTGGTTTTATGATGTGAAATTTGGGATTTCTCCTATGTTTGTAACTCATCTTGTGTGATTGTTAATAGACTATTTTAAGACAAGTTTTAGGTTAAACAGCAAAATAGAGAAGTTAGAGATTTCCACTATACTTCTTGCCCCCATATATGCAAAACCCTCCCCCATTTTCAACATTCCTCACTGCAGTGGTACATTTGTTAATACTGATGAACCTATACTGACACAACATTATCACTCAAAGTCTCTTGGTGTTGTGCAATTTATGGGTTTAGACAAATTTATAATGACATGTACTCACCATTATAGTACCATACAAAGTAGTTTCCATGTTCTAAAAATCCTCTATGCTTTCTCTATGCTTATTCATCCCTCTCTCCTCCTTAACCCCTGATAATGTCTTTTTACTGTCTCCATAGTTTTGGCTTTCTCAGAATGTCATAGAGTTGGAGTCAAACAATATGCAGCCTTTCCAGACTAGCTTCTTTCACTTAGTAATATGCATTTTAGTTTCCTACAATGTCTTTTCATGGCTTGATAGTTCACTTCTTTTTAGTGCTGAATAATACTCCATTGTCTAGATGTACCAGTTTATCTGTTCATCACCTAACTAACGGAGAGCTTGGTTGCTTCCAAGTTTTGGCAACTGTCAGGAAAGTTGCTATAAACATCCATGTTCAAGTTTTTGTGTGGATATAAGTTTTCAACTCCGTTGGATAAATACAGAAGAGTGCAATTGTTGGACCATATGGTAAGAATATGTTTAATTTTATAAGAGATTGGGATCCCTGGGTGGCTCAGTGGTTTGGCGCCTGCCTTTGGCCCAGGGCGCGATCCTGGAATCCCAGGATTGAGTCCTGCGTCAGGCTCCTGGTGTGGAGCCTGCTTCTCCATCCTCCTGTGTCTCTGCCTCTCTCTTTCTCTCTCTACATCTATCATGAATAAATAAATAAATAAATCTTTAAAAAAAATTTTATAAGAGATTGCTAAACTTTCTTCAAAAGTGGCTATACCATTTTGTATTCCCACCAGCAATGAATGAGAATTCCTGTGGCTCCACATCATTCCCAGAGTTTTGTCAGCATTCTGAATTTTATCAACTCTAATAGGTGTATCTGCTACATATTTGGTGTAATGAGTAGCAGCTCATTATTGTTTTAATTTGCATTTTCCTGGTGAAATATAATGTGTAACATCTTTTCATATGCTTATATGCCATCTGTATATCTTCTTTGGGGAGGTGTTTGTTAATATCTTTGGTCTACTTTATTTTATTATTTTATTTTTTGGTCCACTTTTTATTTGACTTTAGTATTGTTGACTTTTAAGAGTTCTTCGTATACTTTGGATAATAGTCCTTATCAGCTATGCCTTTTGCAAATATTTTCTCCCAGTCTATGGTTTGAATTTTCATTCTCTTGATAGTGTCTTTCATGAGAAATCTTTCATTTTAATGAAGTCCAACTTATCAACTGTTTCATGGGTTATGCCTTTGATGTTGTATCTAAAAATTCATTGCCAAACCCAAGACCATCCAGATTTTCTATTTATCTTCCAGGAATTTTATAGTTTTGTGTTTTACATTTAGGTCTGTGACCCATTTTGAATTAGCTTTTGTGGAAGATGTAACGTCTATGTCTAGATTCATTCTTTTACATGTAAGCATCTAATTATCCTAGTCCCATTTGTTAAAAAGACTATCTTTTTTCTCCATTGTATTGCCTTTGCATCTTTGTCAATGATCAGCTGACTGCATTTATGTGGGTCTATATCTTATTCCATTCTGTGTTCTGTATTTTATTCCACTGATCTATTTGTCTATTTTTTCACCAATATCACAGTAGCTTATTATAGCTTTATAGTAATTCTTGAAATCTGGTAGTGTCAGTCCTCTGGTTTTGTTCTTCTCCTTCAATATTGTATTGGCTATTCTAGGTCTTTTGTCTCTCCAAGCAAACTTTATTTTTTAAAAAATTATTGTTATTTTTGAATTTTTATTTAAATTCTAATTAGTAACATACAGTGCAATATTGGTTTCATGAGTAGAATTCAGTGATTCATCACTTACATGTTACAACACCCAGTGTCAACATAACAAGCACCTTCCTTAATACCCACCTCTCTTCAAAAACCCTCAGTTTGTTCTCAATTGTTAAGAGTGTCTCTTATGGTTTGTTTCCCCCTTTCTCTTCTTTCCTCTCTTCCCATATGTTCATCTGTTTTGTTTCTTAAATTCCAGATATGAGAGATTATATGGTATTTGTCTTTTTTTTAACTGACTTATTTTGCTTAGCATAATACACTCTAGCTTCATCTACATTGCTGCAAATTGTCAAGATTTCAAGATATATATATATATTTGAGCAATCTCCATAGTTTGGCTATTGTTTTTTTGGCTATTGTTGATAATGTTGCTACTGAAGTAGCACTGAAGTGCATGTACCCCTTTGAATCTTTATTTTTGTATCCTTTGGGTAAATACCTAGTAGTGCAACTGCTGGATCATAGTATAGTTACATTTTTAACTTTTGGAGGAACCTCCATACTGTTTTCCACAGTGGCTACACCAGTTTGCATTCCCACCAATACAAGAGGGTTCCCCTTTTTCTACATCCTCACAAATGCTTGTTTCTTGTGTTGTTAACTTTGGCCATTCTGACAGGCGTGAGGTGGTATCTCATTGTGGTTTTGATTTGTATTTCTCTGATAATGAGTGATGCTGAACATCTTTCATGTGTCTGTTAGCCATCTGGATGTCTTCTCTGGAGTCTGTATTCATGTCTTCTGCCCATTTCTCAACTGGATTATTTGTTTTTTGGGTGCTGAGTTGATAAATTCTTTATAGATTTTGAATACTAACCCTTTTCTTCAGATAAACTTTAGAATCAATTTGTCAATATCCACAAAATAACTTGCTGGGATTTTGACTGGGATTGCACTCAATCTATAGATCAGGCTGGGAAGAACTGACATTTTGACTTTAGTCTTCCTATCTGTGAACATGAGCTATCTATTTATTTACATCTCTGATATCTTTCATCAGAGTTTTCCTCATATAGATTTTGTTAGATGTATAATTAAGTAACTTTTTATATGCTAAGGTAAATGGTATTGTGTTTTAATTTAAAATTCCATTTGTTAATTGCTGGTATATGGGAAAACAGCTGACTTTTGTATATTAACCCTGTATCCTGCAATCTTGCTATGCTATAATTGCTTGTTACATGTTTTTTGTTTTTCAATTTGTTTTCTTTTTTTAAAAAAAGATTTTGTTTATTTATTCATGAGAGACACACACAGAGAGAGAGAGAGGCAGAGACACAGGCAGAGGGAGAAGCAGGCTCCATGTAGGGAGCCTGCCTGACGCAGGACTTGATCCTGGGTCTCCAGGATCATGCCCTGGGCTGAAGGCGGCACTAAACCACTGAGCCACCCAGGCTGCCCTCAACTTGTTTTCTACAAAGACAATCATTTCATCTGCTAACAAATTTCTTCCTTCCCAATCTGTACAACTTTTGTTTCTTTTTTCAGTCAAATTGCATTGGCTAGTACTTCCAGTATGATGTTGAAAAGCAGAGGTGAAAGGACACATTATTGCCTTGTTCCTGATCTTAGTTAGAAAGCTTTTGGTTTCACAGCAGTAGGCTTTTTGTAGATATTCCTTATCAAGCTCAGGAAGTTTCCCTCTGTTTCTAGGTTACTAACAGTTTTTTTTTTTTTTTTTTAAATCATGAATGGGGGTTGGATTTTGTCAAACACTTTTTCTGCAGTTACTGATATGATTCTCATATTTTTATGTAGATATTAATAACAGAGTTAGATCACACTTCTGAATCTGGTGAATGACATATAAAGAAAAGTATGTGATAAATACACTATGCATCTCTCCCCATCCAACCCATTTCACTCCTAAATGATGACTGAAAGAATATTTGGTTAACCTCAAATAACAAAGTTAAAAAAGACATAGAAGTTTATACCTTTATAAAGACATATATGAATTCTATTAAAAATTCACTGTAATATAAAAGTAAACACTTAAAATTACTATTAAAAAGCTTTCATGGTATCTGCTATTAATCACCATCAATATTCCTACCTTTTGGGTAAGATATGACCAATGATACTAGATATTTTTTGAAGTACTCATGGAGTATTTTCAAAATCATACCTTATAGTGTACCATAAAGAAAATCATAACAAATATCAAGAATCATTATCAATAGCTTATAATCTGTGGCCTCTATTTAACTGGATTAGGAATAATAAAAAGACATCTAAATATCTAAAGATGTGGAAATTCAAAATTAAAAAAAAATTTTTAAAAGAAATCATAGAAGATCATAATGAACTTTTCCTATTTTCCTTATATAAAATTTGGGCATTATTATAACCAATTTTGTTACTCATTTACTGTAGGTGAACAGCAACCTCTGCTAATTGGCGGATTTAAAAGCTTGAGTATTCTTAAGAGAAATTGTATCCTGTAGGAGAAAGCAAAAGCGGTGCTGCTCTCCAAAGGGACATGTGGCTAGACTGGCATTGGCCTTTTCTTGAATCTATCAAAAAATCTGCATACTAACTTAAAAGACAAGTTTTTCTCCTTCCTACAAGCATAACTTAGTTTTGGGTTAGCTAAAGGATTAAACTTCTTTCTTTGACTTCATCTTTATGGTATAGGTGGTAACTGATACTTAAGAATATAAATCAATAGCTGACATAATAACATGTCTCAAACATAGTCGTAAATTTGAGTTACCCGAGAAAATCTGCTTTTTAAAGTAGTTGAACATGTCTTCCTTCATACAGATTTCTCAATGCCTAATGTTTAAAACATTTCAATTAATCAGTAGTTTTTCCCATGGAATCAACATCAGAGAATATTTAATATCTTTAGAAAAATCTACTTAGTTATGGATTATAATTGTTTTACTATAAATCGTAAGAAATACTTTTTGCAATAAACTAAAATATAGTTTTTTGCTCTAAAATGAGTTCATAAAGCTCTGGTTGTGGTTATTAAGAGTTATTATTTTAAAAATCTTTGCAGATATTATCCAATACACATTTCTTTGGGAAAAGAGAAAGAAATAATGTTCTTGTCCTTCCAGAGTTTACAAGCCGTTAAATGATTCTGGACTGGGGTGGACCTTCTTTTCTAAGCTGTGAATCTGCTGATAGCTAAATCAGTCCATGTAAGAGAACAAGCAAAATAGCAAAGTGATAGATATGACTAATTGGCCACACAGCATCCCATTAATTTTACTTAATATTCCTCCATCCTTAAAACAGATGATATTAGACAAAAAGTAACATTGTTTCTTGTTCTATTACTCTGAAGATCTATACACAAAGAAAAATCTCATCATGTATACTACAAAGTTTGTAGAATACAAACTTTCCTCTTTCAGAGTTGTTTAAATAGTAGTCAATAAATATTAAAAAAAACATACTGTGAAAACACTGTGCTAGGCAATGGGGAAAATAAAAGGAGGCATAAAACTCTTGTACTTTGAGGTACAATCTGGTTGGAAAGAAGATTTTCATGAACAAGAGAGGAAAGGGAGAGAAGGAGACAGGAGAAAGAGAGAACTAACAGTGTAACATATTTATTACAAGACAATTCATTGCTGAATTTTGTAGTCAGATTAAAAGCGACATAGAGATTCAGAAAATATTAGAGTTTGTGAAGTTGAGAATATCTTTCCAATCTCTGAAAATTCTGGTACTTTTATTCCCCTGGTTATTAAAGGTTATTAAATTCCATTTCATCAAATAGAGTTGTTAAATACCTCTAGTCACATAAGTACTCTTCTCCTTTCTCTTTGCCTATTTATCCTTCAGTATTCATTTCTTTTGGGAAGCTTGTCTTTCTTCTTTCCCACTGTAATATATATTTTCTCTTTCTCCCTCGTCTCCCAGATGAACCTAGCATACGGTAGCAGCTGCAGAAAGGTGCTTAATAGCACTCTGGGCATTTTTTGTCAAAAAAGGTAATTGTAGTAAAATCTGATAAATGCCATCCATCTTTCCTGCTGGATTAAGTTCCAAGATTGCAGGTAACATGTTTATTTTGATTTTTACTCTTCTCCAAGCATCTAGCATAGTTCCTGGCTTAACAAGTATCTTCTGAATGAGCAAGAATGCACATTATAAGATACGTCAAAACATATCCTGGCCTTTAAAATAAGCAATATTCAGAGAAAAATATAAATATAGTCTTCTAACATACCATTTGAAGGGCTGAAAGTTCTTCTGTTAGTCGAGAAATCTGTACACTATACTGTTTTCTTGTGTTTGCAACCTGTAAATTAAGAAATTTATAAACTGTTTAGGTTCTCAAAAAATGATTAATACCCAATAAAGATACATAGAATAGTAAGCTTGATTTTAGGTCATAAAAAATAAATAAGCACATGGTATATTAAAGAGTCAAGACTTTATTATGATAGGAGTAGAAGAGTGAATTTCTATTAAAATTTACCATAGTAGAAGTGAAAACTGCAAAATTTAAAAATATTTACTTACTAATCCCCTTAAAAATAATAACTAAGGCATTACAAGTTAACATAAATAACATTTTTTATGAAAAATAAGTGCATTTTCCAAAATTGAAAATTTTTTAGAAGAATGGTATTATTTTACATTTTTGCAAATTTCCTTAATGTCTGGCTCAATAGAAGACAGCTAGGTTCTCATATCTATATCTGTGTTCAACCTGTGCTGATCATCAGTCTTTGGAAAACAATGTACCTCATGAGAGAATAAGTATGAAAAAAGCAAACAGTAAACCATAAGTAGAAAGTTAGGTTAGACCTTGCAGACTCTCTGAACACTTTGAGAACTCCTGCCACAGAGCAAGTCAAATGAAAAACCGAATTACACACTAAAAAATTAATTAGTAACTTTTAAGGCACTTTTGTCTTATAAACAGAAGAATATTCTTTATGTTGCATATATCACAGTATTAGGTAAATTATTTTGTGAGGAGAATTATTTGAATTAACACTTAAATTGCTTCAGAAACAGTATAATTTATATATATAGAACATTTTGAAGAATTATATCTCATTGAGATGGCTCCGTTGATAATATATTTTTCTAATAACTACTCATGCTTTTTAAAAAGACCACAAGGAATACTGATACTATATCACCAGTAAACATTTATGATCTAAAGATTTTTGGAAATTTTCTAAGATCCTATAAAATAGATTATTTCTAAAATATGAGGTAAGCCTTCTACAGAACATTTACAACATTGACACATACTTTATTTGGTTAATTAATATGAGTTATGTTTCTGAAGACTGGACAAACATATATGAGTCCCTTTGAGCTCTATTTTAGATTTTAAATTGATGCAAACTTTCCTATGAATAATTATATAATTATATCCATCCTCTTTATGGGTCAGTGATAACCACAGCATTTACTGAGGTCTGATATGTGAAGAACTGTTCAGAGTGCTGTGTTATTATCTCATTAAATCCCACCAACAATCTGATTAAGTAGTTATCACCCTCAATATAGAAGAGGGATATTAAGGTATAGGGATAGTTAAGTCATGAAGGTTTTCAGAATATAACAACTTTAGTCTCTATGAGTGCATTCATGTCTTTCCATCTGCTTCTCATACAATGTTTTAAGAGTTCTTTTAGTGTCTAGAAATGCAGCTAGCATGAAGGTTTATGACTATACTAGTAAATATATTTTGAAATATTTTTATAATAATGCTGATAAATTCAGTGAATTAAACTGTTCGTATTTCTTAAAAAGACAGTGTAGGACTACTGAGACTGATGGTATATCATCAGTAAAATCTTATGCTGCAAAGATCATAGAAAATTTTTTGAGGTTAGTATCTGATAAAACACAATGTAAACCTTGTTATGTGAGCAAATACACATATTTGAGAGGCAATTTAAAGTAGTTGGGGTTCAGAAGTCTGTATAGAAACTAAAATCCCCTCTCTTATCCTAACCTCACGTTTTTTTTGTAAACATTTTCTTTTACAATGTATGGATAGTAAGGATATTTGTAAATCAAACAGTAAGGTAAATTAACAAGAGATAGAAACAGAAAAGGCCAATAATGTCACAAATATTGCCTAACTGGATGAATATAATTTTGATCACCAAATTTAAGCCATGATTTGAAATAAAAAGAAAATCAAAGTCAAAAGAAAATAACATTACTTTCACAAATTAAGTTTTACTTGTTTTATAGAGATCTGAGAAATAGCTATTTCCGTATTTTAAAGAAATAAGCTACTGCCATATTTTGTTCAGTTTTATGGCCAGAACATATGTGCTGATTTATTCATTATATTTACTTTGTTAATAAAAAAATACTTAAAGTCATTAGAAATAAGTAATCCTCACTCTAACAGGTTAATTCTACATATTTGGAGGACATGTCAAATTATAATAAATGGGGCAATTATCACCAAAACAGCTGAAAAATTTCAAACAAAAACATTAAAAAATATATTATAAAAATATAAATGGATATAAGGATATACTATATGCTCTATAAAATACTATATAGTTCAATTATATAGTTTATGAAAATAATACTTACTCTTTGAAATTCTACACACTGAGAACTGTAATACGCAGAAAGAGAAAAGTGCCTCATTATTCTTCTAGGCTTAGCACTGTTCAAAGGCTGATATATCTATCTCCAGAATTTTTTGCTTCACAGATAGTTACACCAATCATTAATAATTTGCAATTAAATGAAAACTCAGAAGGACAATGCTAAAAATAGCACTTATCTCTGGGTAGTGGAATTTTAAGTGATTTGTAAGTTATTCGTATTTTGGGTATTGAGTTTGATAAGTTCTTTATAGATTTTGGATACTATCCCTTTATCTGATAAGTCATTTGCAAATATCTTCTCCCATTCCATAGATGGCCTTTTAGTTTTGTTGCTTCCTTTGGTGTGCAAAAAACGTTTTATTCTGATAAAGTCCCAATAGTTCATTTTTGCTTTTGTTTCCCTTGACTTTGGAGATGTGTCTAGAAGTTGCTGAAGCCAACGTCAGAGAGGTTGCTGCTTGTGTTCTCCTCTAGGATTTTAATGGATTCCTGTTTCACATTTCGGTCTTTCAGTCATTTTGAGCTTACTTTTGTGTATGGTGCAAGAAAGTGGTCCAGTGTTATTCTTCCACATGTGGCTGTTCAATTTTCCCAATACCATTTGTTGAAGAGACTCTCTTTTTTCCATTGGATATTCTTTCCTGCTTTGTCAAAGATTAGTTGGCCTTGAAGTTGAGGGTCCATTTCTGGACTTTCCATTCTGTTCCACTGATCTATGTTGTCTGTTTTTGTGTTGCTACCATATTGCCTTCATGATCATAGTTTTGTAATACAGCTTGAAGTCTGAAATTGTGACACCTCTAGTTTTGGTTTTCTCTTCCTTCTCCTTCTCCTCCTCCTTCTTCTTTTTTGGTTTTCTTTTTTCCTGTTAAGAACAATATTGGCTGTCGGTCTTTTGTATATGGCTCATATGATATTGAGGTATGTTCTCTGTAGTCCTACTTGGCAGAGAGTTTTTATTTTTTTATCAAGAAAGGATGTTGTATTTTGTCAAATGCTTTTTCTGCATCAATTTGTAGGATCATATCATTCTTGTCTTTTAATTAATGTGGTCTTATCACATTGATTTGCAAATGTTCAACCATCCCTAAATCCCAGGAATAAATCCTACTTGGTTGTGGTGAATAATCCTTTTTAATGTACTGATGGATCCTACTGGCTAGTATCTTGGTGAGTATTTTGACATCCATGTTCATCTCAGGAATCTTGGTCTATAATTCTCCCTTTTGATGGGGTTTTTGTCTGGTTTTGGGATCAAGATAATGTTGGCCTCAAAGAATGAGTTTGGAAAATTTCCTTCCATTTCTGTTTTTTGAAACAGCTTCAGAAGAATAGGTATTAATCTTTAAACGTTTGGTAGAATTATCTTGGGAAGCTATCTGGCCCTGGACTCTTGTTTGTTGGGAGATTTTTTTTTGTTGTTGAGAGATTTTTGATTACTGCTTCAATTTCCTTGCTGGTTATGGGTCTCTTCAGATTTTCTATTTCTTCCTGTTTCAGTTTCGGTAGTTTATTAATTTCAAATGCATCCATTTCTTCCAGATTGCCTAATTTGTTGGCATATAATTGCTCATAATACTTTGTATTCTTTGGTGTTGGTTGTGATCTTTTTCATTCATGATTTTACTGATTTGGGTCCTTTCTCTTTTCTTTTTTAAAGTCTGGCTAGGGGTTTATCAATCTTATTAATTCTTTCAAAGAACCAGCTCCTAGTTTTGTTGATCTGTTCTACTGTTCTTCTGGTTTCTATTTCATTGATTTCTGCTCTAATCTTTATTATTTCTCTTCTCCTGTTGGACTTAGGCTTTATTTGCCGTACTTTTTCCAACTCCTTTAGGTGTAAGGTTAGGTTGTATATTTGAGATTTTTCTTGTTTCTTGGCCTGTATTGCTATATACTTTCCTTTTAGGACCACCTTTGCTGCATCCCAAAGGTTTTGGACTGCTGTGTTTTCATTTTCATTTGCTTCCATGTATTTTATAACTGTTCTTTAATTTCCTGGTTGACTAATTTATTCTTTAGTAGAATGTTCCTTAGCCTCCATGTATTTGTGGTCCTTCCAAATTTTTTCTTGTGACTGACTTTAAGTTTTATAGAATTGTGGTCTGAAAATACACATGGTATGATCCCAGTCTTTTCATAATGGTTGAGATCTGATTTGTGACTCAGTATGTGATCTATTACAGAGAATGTTCCATATGCAATTGAGAAGAATATGTATTCTGCTGTTTTAGGATAAAATGCTCTGAATGTATCTGTTAAGTCCATCTGGTCCAGTATGTCATTCGGAGCCTTTGTTTCCTTGTTACATTGTTGATTGATTACATTGCTGTAAGTGCGGTGTTAAAGTCCCCTACTACTATTGTGTTATTATCAATGAGTTTTAATTTTGTTATTAATTGGTTTATATATATTTGACTGCCTCCAAGTTAGGAACATAAATATTTATAATTAGATCTTTTGGTTGGAAAGACCGTTTTATTATGATATAGTGTCCTTCATTTCTTATTACAGTCTTTGGTTTAAAATCTAATTTGCCTGATATAAGGATGGCTACTCCAGCTTTCTTTTGATGTTCATTAGTATGAAAAACTGTTCTCCACCCCCTCACTTTGAATCTGGAAGTGTCTGGGTCTAATATGAATCTCTTGTAAGCAGCATATTGATGGGTCTGGGGTTTTTAATCCATTCTGATACCCTCCATGTTTTGACTGGAGCATTTAGTCCATTTATATTCAGAGCAATTATTGAAAGATATTAATTTAGTGCCACTGTACTACTTATAAAGTTGCTATTCCTGTAGATTGCCTCTGTTCCTTTCTGGTCTTTGTTATTTTTGGGCTTTCTATCCACTCAAAGGATCTCTTTTAATATTTCTTGCCGGGCTGGTTTAGTGTTCACAAATTCCTTTAGTTTTTGTTTGTCCTGGAAACTCTTTATCTCTCCCTCTGTTTTGAATGACAGCCTTGCTGGAAAAGGTATTCTTGGCTCAATATTTTTCTCATTTAGCAGGCTGAATATATGTCAGTCCTTTCTGGCCTGCCAGGTCTTTGTGGACAGGTATCCTGCCAGCGTTCTGTGTCTACCCTTGTAGGTTAAGAACCTCTTCTCCTGAACTGCTTTCAGGATTTTCTCTTTACCTTTGAAATTCCAAGCTTTGCTAGAATATGTTGAGGTGTTGACTGATTCTCAGGTGGACTTGCCCTATTGCAAATGTGCCGCTCATGCACAGAGGCAGGGCTCAGTGTAAGCAGCTCCAGATTCTACTGCGTGGTGCTATTTTGCTCTTTGAAGGCTTTCAGCACCAGTAGGCAGGATGACCACTCTGCTCTCTACCTTGTAGGAGTTGTAGGAATGAAAACTCTACTACTTAGTTGCTTAGGAGTAAAGCAAGCACATTAGCTTTACTTTTTTAAGTGATGAGACTTTTAAAAACAAATTTACTTCAGTCTACCTAGGAGAGAAATAATACTGCCCATGGAAAAATACAGGTAAGAAAAGAGTTAATATCTTTATTTTATCCAGTGATATAATACACAGTCTATCCAACTATCTTATAGGAGCTCATTTTATTATTTATTTATTTATTTATTTATTTATTTATTTATTTATTTATGAGAGAGAGAGAGAGAGAGAGAGAGAGAGAGGGGCAGAGACACAGGCCGAGGGACAAGCAGGCTCCACACTGGGAGCCCGACGTGGGACTCAATCCCAGGACCCCAGGATCGTGCCCTGGGCCAAAGGCAGGCGCTAAACCCCTGAGCCACCCAGGGATACCCCTAGGAGCTCATTTTATTTTATTTTATTTTATTTTATTTTATTTTATTTTTTTAAAAGATTTTACTTATTTATTCATGAGAGACACACTGAGAGAGAGAGAGAGAGAGAGAGAGAGAGAGGCGGAGACACAGGCAGAGGGAGAAGCAGGCTCCATGCAGGGAGCCCGACATGGGACTCGATCCCGGGTCTCCAGGATCACACCCTGGGCTGCAGGAGGCGCTAAACTGCTGCGCCACTGGGGCTTCCCTAGGAGCTCATTTTAAAGGAAAGGATTATTAGTTTTCAATCCTTTATGTTAACTGTTTCAGAGATAATCTTTATGAATACATAGGAAAGCATTTTAATGTAAATCTTACAGTAAAAATGAAAACCACAGTTTTGCTAATTCATGTGTTTGACAAAAATATCAAAAAAGAATTATAACCAGTCTCTTGGAAAAGTGGCTGATTCCATATCTGAGGCAGAGAGAGGAACATTATTTATGCAAAAACGGTACAGAGACAATATAAGAAGAAAAAAAATATGGTGATGTAGTATAACAAAAAAATAAAGACCAATGAAACCACTGTGATATTAAAAAAAAGAGGGGAAGGGATGTCTGGGTGGCTCAGTGGTTGAGTGTCTGCCTTCAGCTCAGAGCGTGATCCCGGGATCCAGGACTGAATCCCGCATTGGGCTTCCTGGGAGGGGCCTGCTTCTCCCTTTGCCTATGTCTCTGCCTCTCTCTGGTATCTCTCATGAATAAATAAAATCTTTTTTAAAAATGAGGAGAAAACTCTTCTTTATTGAAAAATGGCAGCTGAAAAATGTATAAGAATGATAGAACATAATCATTTGTAATCATTCCTTATAATATTTATTTCAAGCAAAGATTATCAATGGATGCTTAGATCACTGGATGAAATTTTTGGTAGAAAGTATACCTGTGTGGTCTTCAAGTATTTTCCCCAATTATTTATAAAGTATACAAATGAAGAGTTCTGGTCGTACCACCTTAACCATGTGGTCAAGCTTAGCTTCAACTAATGCACAATCTGATATTATAGCTTCCTGATGTGATCAGTTGGGAGATATACATATCACTCTGTTAGAAACAACCTAAATCTAATCAAAAAGAAATGGTCACATAAATCCAGATGTGGAATACTCTGGATTCTACAAAGGATTCTTTGTTATGCAGAGAGGAAGGCAGAGGACTGGGTTAAGTTGAGGGAGACTACAAAGACATACCAGTTAAATGCAATGATAGATAAATTTGGATTGGATCCTGGATTTAAAAAACCAAAAAGTACTAGGATATTTTAGGGAAATTTGAGGGAAATTTGAGTGTAGATTAAAATAATGTTGATTTTTTTTTTTCTTTAAGGTATGGTAATAATGATGTGGTAGTGTAGTAAAACATCCTTTCTTGGGGAAAAATATGCCAAAATACTTAGTAGTGAAGTGTCATAATGCCTGTAGTTGATGTCTAAATGTTTGGCACAAGAGCATGTATGTATATAAAGGGTGTGGCAAGACATTAAGAGTTATTTGGGTAAGGAGTAAGTGTTCACTGTATAGCATTTAGCCTTTTTATGGGTTACAAATACAAATACAAAATAACCTTTTTCATGGGTTATAAATACAAAATTAATGGCAAACAATTTCTCAAGGTGATTGAGAAGAGGCTCAAAAATCAAGAGATTTGTATTTACATCTAGTTCTGCTACTTCCTAAAGGTAGAAACCTAATAAAAGCAAGTTACTTTTCAGTTTTTTTAATCATTAAAATGGGTTTGGCTTTTCTCCCCTTCACAATTCACTTTATAGTTTCAAACTTTACCACACCACTTATGTATTGATTCATTTCCATACCAGAAAAGGCAAAGAGATGTTTTGTCTTTTTATATGAAAGTAAACTTACATGTCCCAGTTTTAATTTGCATAAGCCTCAAAATTCAAAACAAGAAACAACTCAATACTTTAAAACCAAAATATCAGATTTAGTCTTGATAAGAGAATTGAAAATAACAACAAAATTTAAAAATCGTGTAAGTTCCAGTATGATATGATCAAAATAAAGCTGAACTCAGTATAGCGGGAGAAGGTATGGGTCTAAATTCTGGCTTTAATTAGTATGTAACTTTGAATGAGTCAACAATATCATGGTTTAAGTTCCTTTACTGATAAAAAAAAGAGGTCAAACCAGATTTCTACAGTCCTAAGCTGCTCTAAGATTCTGCAAGCAACAGTAGGTTTTCTTCTCTTACTTCCTGCATATTCTAGGTTTATTTTGAGGCTTCTTTTTAGTTTTATACTTCAGGTGTGTTAATCTTCATTATATTTCTAGCCTAAACCCCTCTCCACCTCCCCAACTTGCTCTATCCCCACCTTAACCCTACTCTACTCAAATGGTAGGGCTACTATCCTAAGATGATTTGTACTTGAAATTTAGCACAATTGGTTCAACTAGCTGATGGTTAATTAGCTAGGTCCATTAGGCAAAAACTTAGGTAGCATTTAGTCTTAGGTTATGAAATTTGTAAACTTTTGAATTTTAAATAATCTTAAAGTTTAAAGACTCCTTACTTCCTTCCTGGTTCTCATGGCAGCATCTTGCACAAGCCGAGAGACAGTTTCTTTCATTTTCTCTAGATCTTCTTCTTTTTGCTTCTCCTGAAGGAGAGCCTTCAGAAAAATAATCATTTGATGTTATTATAAATCACATAATTATTAATAAAGATAATAAATGATTTAAAACATATCCACTAATTGCTTTGTTGAAAGCAAACATCTTATTCTAAACTTCTGGGACATCTCCACCTGGAATCTTGCCTAAGTTATTTTCCCTAATCTTTTCACCTAATCTCGTCCTAAAAATTTATTAGTTTCCTCTGGTATTTATTTCGGCCAGGGCCATCACTCTTCTAACCTGTGCAACTAGAAATCTTAAGAGTTATTTTGCAATTTTCCTTTTCTCCTTATACAAAATAAGCCATCAAGCCCAGGTAATAAAGTCTTGGGAAAAATCTCTTGGAATTCCCTTTCTTTCAATTATTAGATATTATTCAAATTAACATCCCTTGTCACCTAACTCCTCAATGTTTCTATTTATCCAATCATTTTCATCTCCCAACTAAAAAATACTCTCAATAATCCTAGTTCTGTTGTCAGTGACACCCCATTTCTCTGCTTCCCTCTGGAGCAAAACTCCTCTAAAGTCTGTGCCTGCTCCTCGCCAATACTTTCTCTTACACCAACTCCAATCAGGCTTTCACCATCCATAGTCTCCACTGATAATCCATGAGTCAATTTTGCATATCTTATTTAATCTGTCAGCTGCACTTGAGATAACAGATTACTCTCTTTGTTTTACATTCCTTATTTGGCTTTTAGCATACCACAGTATTATATTAGCTTTCCTCCTAACTCCCTGATCATTTCTTTTTTAGTCTACACTGTTACTTCCTCTTCTCCTGAACCTCTTTAAAAATTGCACTACCTGGGGCACCTGGGTGGCTCAGTTGGTTAAGTGTCTACCTTTAGTTCAGGTCACCAACCCGAGGTCCTGGGATTAAGAACCATATCAAGCTCCCTGCTCAGTGGGGAGTCTGCTTCTCACTCTTCCTCTCCTCCTCTCCTCTTCCCCTCCTTCTGTTCTGTGTCTATCTCAAATAAATAAATAAAATCTTAAAAAAAAACCCTGCAGGGACGCCTGGGTGGCTCAGTGGTTGAGTGTCTGCCTTCGGCTCAAGGCATGATCCTGGAGTCTCAGGATCGAGTCCCACATTGGGCTCCTTGCATGGATCCTGCTTCTCCCTCTGCCTGTGTCTCTGCCTCTCTCTCTCTCTCTCTGTGCCTCTCATGAATAAATAAATAAAATCTAAAAAAAAAATTAAAATTAAAAAAAAATTAAAACAAACTGCATTACCCATCAGAGGGGAGGTGGGTGGGTGGGGGATGGGTGAAACAGGTGATGGGGATTAAGAAGTGCACTTGATGTGATGGCACTGGAGATGTACAGAATTGCTGAATCACTATATTGCACACCTGAAACGAATATAATACTGTATGTTAACTATACTGGAATTAGAATAAAAACTGAATTAAAAAAATTGTACTACCCAATACTTAAGTCCTTAGAGCTTTATTTCCATCTGTCCCTTGATGGTTTATCCATTCTCATGGTTTTAAATATTATTTATAGGCTGACAACTCTCAAATTTACATCTCTAGACCAAATATCTTTCTGAGGCTGGAACTGCTCCAATTTTAAGGCTGAATGAATTTCTCTTTTTTTTTAATCATCATATGATAAGTGGCCCCATGTTCTTATCCCACTACCTTCCAAAGATACCATACACATCCCCATCTAGTTTTTTTAAAAAATTGCCTAACAAATTTCCTCCTGCTTAAATAGGTAAGCTAGTGAGAAGTAACAGCTGTTTTTTTATTCAAGTAGAATTAACAATAGGTTGTTATATTAGCTTCAGATGTATAATATAATGATTCAACAGGTTTTTTTGTAATTATTATTTTTTTAAGTAGGCTCTATGCCCAACATGGGGCTTCAACTCATGACCCTAAGATCAAGAGTTGCATGCTCTACTAAATGAGCAAGCTAGGTGCCCTTGATTCAACAGTTCTATACACTACTCGGAGCTCATTATAAGTGTACTCTTAATTGCCTCACCTATTTCACCTATCTCCCTATCCAACTGCCCTCCCTCAACCACCAGTTTGTTCTCCATATTTAAGAGTCTGTTTCTTTTTTGGTTCATTTGTTTTGTTTTTTAAATTCCACATTAGTGAAATCATATGGTATTTGTCTTTCTCTGACTTATTTCACTTAGTATTATACACTCTAGGTCCATTCATGTTGTCGCAAATGGCAAGATGTCATTATTTTTACAACTGAGTAATGAATGTTCCACTTTATAAATACATCATACTTTTATCCATTCATACAAGGATGGGCACTGGGCTATTTCCAAATCCCAGCTATTGTAAATACGCAGTAACAAGCTGCTTTGATGTAACAACATTGTGGGGGAGAATGGGACAATGAGGAAATAGGGAAGCATAATAAAAGAACTGTAATAGGCTGTGTTTCATGTCTGTTTGTATAATCTGTAGAGAGAATCCTTGACTTTTTGGAATAAGCAACTGAAGGTGGGACTCCTTTAACAATTAAACAATGGGTCAGGAGGGAGCTTAACACTGTAGCCATAAACAGCCTTGTTAAGGGTTTGTTGACTTCTGACCTGAGTGAGAAGATTTAAGGGATAGACAATGAGTACTGTTCCTTCTCTGTCCATTGTGCTTTACACAAAATGTTCATATTTAGTAACCTAATGTTAACAAATGCTCATATGACTAGGCTCCAGAGGGGAAAGATAAACAATTTTGTCCTGCTCTGAACTGTTCTAGCTAACTTAGAATTTAGAGCAATTCCCAAGGATGTTATGTTTATGCTGTGCCTTTCAACCATTTTGAGACAGTATTCAAATCGCAGATGGAATTATTAGCGGAAAGGCATGATAAGCACCTTTGTATTCTTACAGTTTAAGATTTGGAATATTATTTTTTATTAGCTTCTTAATATGTGACTTATATAGTTTGTTTCATTTTTAATAGCCCTCTTGGAAAACCCGCTATTATATAAAAAAGGAAACAAAGTATTTCCTTTGTACTCTTCATGTTTCTCAGTAATTATGCATGTTAGGTATTCAATAAATATTGGTTAAATGAAGTAATGATTTAATATCTCTACAAAAAGGAGGCAACAACATTAACAACAAATCTAGCCACCTGGTGACTTCTGTGGACTATATACATACCATTTATAGGGAAGTGATAAAAGAAAAAACTAAAATGTGATAGAAATCACAATTATTAAAGGGTTAAAAAAAAGTGACAAGAAGGTTCCAGTTAATAAATCTTTACAGCTAAATTTAATTCCTGTCAATTAAGCTTCTGCTCTATTAGAGTAATTATGTAGGTGATGAAGGGGAAATAAAGATGAGTAAGATTAATCTGGTTCAATTGAATAAAATATAGGGTCTACTGCAGCAAAGTGCTATAGCAGATTTTTTAAAGTATGAGATTATAGAGGATGAAAATTGTTTACATAAGGATTGGAGACATAAAATCTGATATGAAAGCTTTGGGGGAGGGTTGACATTTTATTGTATTTTTTTAAGTTTTATTTTTTTAAATTAATCTCTATACCCAACGTGGGGCTTAAACTCATGACCCAGAGATCAAGAGTTGCATGGTCTTCCAACTGAGCCAGCCAAGTGCCCCTATTTTATCATGTTTTATGATTAAAGTCTTACCATGAAGAATATAGCATGTTTATTAATAGAGAGCATAGCAGTATAATTGTTGTGTGTTCATTTTATAACTACTGACTCTCCTATTATTAGGTCATCTCAGGGAATGTTCAGTATTACATTATTTATAAACATATTACTAGTTTTCTTACCTGATTTTTTTGAAGGTTAGCTTCTTCTAAGAGCTGCATGCTATTTCTGGCTCTTACAATAGCTTCGTATTTTTCATTTTCTAATTCATTGCACTTTGCTTGTAATTCTCTGGTCTGTTTTTCCAAATGTGTTTTTTGTGCTCTTAATTGAGTGGCTTCTTGGATTGCTACACAGAGTCTAAGAGTAAATAATTACATTGTGAAAGTTAAATATTTTTAAAGGGAAGAAGGAAAATAGGAGATTTACTGATTTACATCTATTATAGAACAAACACTATTCTGGTTACTTTCACGTGTATTTTCTCATTTGATCTGCACAAAAGTTTTGTAAAGGAGGTTTCATTACTTCCATTTTAAAGAACAACAGACCCAAAGAGGTTAAGCATTTGATTAAGGCCATATGGCTAATGAGCTGTGGGGCTGAGACAGAGCCTAGATAGTCTAATTATGTTACACTTACTAGAGTATCGCAGCATATTAGTTATAGGATAATGTTTTGAAGCAAATCCTTAAAGTACGAGTTATTCTATTTATATGGTCTTTTAAAAATTTTCCTTGTTGCTTGGCTCCCTTTACCTCTTTACCCAGGTAACCTATGTGAATTTACTAATGTATATCTTCAAATATTTTTCTCCATGTTTATAAAATCACACACACCTATATACACATGTACACACATAAATGTACAAAGTATATACACACTGGTCCAAAGACTTTTAAACATAATTTTTTTGTGTTATAACAATTAAAGTCATAATATACACCCTTTTCTGTACCTGCTTTTCTCATTCAATATCTTATAGAAATCCCCTCAAGTAAAACCCCCAGAAGTCTGATGGACAGAAATTCATTTCACTGTTAATTTGTATTTCCCTGATTACTGGAGAGCTTAAGTGTATTTTTAGTTAGCCATGTGAATTGTCTTCTTTGAATTTCCTCTTCATATCCTCTGCCAATTTTTTCCTGTTATTTGCCTGTTCTTTGTATGAACTCTTTGAATAATAAGAGAAATCCTCAGGCTGTTCTGTACACTACAAATATTTTTCCCAAATCTGTTTTGGTTGTTGTTGCCTACTGACTCTATTAAAGAAATCTTTATTACACTAAAAATGTTCACTTTAATACAGCTAAATTTGTTTTTTTTTTCAGCTTGTAGGATTTCATTTTTTATAAAGATTATTTCTCTCTTCCATAGATTGTTAATGTAATTTCCTAGATTTCCTCAAAAGATTGCTATGTCTTTAATATTTTTACTGGTAAATCTTTAATGCATCTGGAATTTACTCCTGAATGAGTATATAAGAGGGAAGTCCAATTTAACTTTCTTTCAGATTGATGGTCAGGTGTATAAATACCATTAGTAACTGATGAATTGAAATAATCCTTTTACCATACCTAAAATATGCAAATATAATGACTTAATTATAGATTATCATGTTTCATTGATCTATTTGTCTATTCCATTTCACACTTTTCTTTGTTATTTTCAGGCCTTTCTTTTTTCTTTTCTTTTCTTTCTAGATTCTACTTATTTATTCATGAGAGACACACACAGAGAGAGGCAGAGACACAGGCAGAGAGAGAAGCAGGGAGCCCGATGTGGGACTCGATCCAGGCTCCATGCAGAAAGCCCGATGTGGGACTCGATCCGGGGACTCCAGGATCATGCCCTGGGCCAAAGGCAGGTGTTTAACTGCTGAGCCACCCAGGGGTCCCCAGGCATTTCTTTTTTCTAAGTGATGGCAAGGGAAGCATTCTCTATCACCTCCTCATTCCCACTACCTACACAGAAGAATGAGGAGGAAGCTTCCCTTCTCCAGCACACCTCATACTCTCCCAGGTTTGGGAAATGAGAGAACTGTGAGCCTACCTTTTACGTCTCTATTTTTAAAACTTTTTTGTTTTGGTATATCTGCTTCATTCTTAGTGAAGTTAAGGTCTACTACCATTTAGTCAGGGTTTTTGGTTGCCAGTAGTAGAAACCAACTCTATGCAAAAAAGGGTTTATTAAAAAGGTTACTGGTAAGTTCACAGACTTACGGGGAAGCTGGAAAATCAAGTTTGAATCTTTGTAGCAAGGATCAGGCACAAAACTTCACCACAGAATTAGATGATGCTCTCATGAAGAAGTATAATCTGGGGAATTCTCCAAATATGCAAGGGAGATGAAATGCTGATGGCCCAAAATAATGACCATAACTATATCTTTATCAAAATCACACTTTCATCAAATTTCCTAGCTTTTGCATCACATATTTAGCTATCCCATCACTTGTAATTAGGTTTATTAATGTTATATTTTTTTCAAAAACAGTGCCATTTTTCATTACATAAGGTCCTTCCTTCTTTGTTGTTACTCCTTTTTAACATGAAATCATACCTTGTATAATATTAAGACTGTCACGCCTCCTTTCTGTTTATACTTGTTAATGTGTTCCATTAAAATCTTTATTTTAAATTTATAGCTGATTCTCTTCATCTTCCTTTCCTTGAGATCTTTGTTCTAGTTCATTTACTCTTTGTCCTAGGTGTTTTCCAATATAACATATTACTGGTCCTTAGTTTCTTTTCTTTTTAAAAAAATTAATTTATTTTGAGAGAGAGAAAAATGGAGAGAGCCCAAGGCAGGGAGGGGCGGAGAAAGAAGCTCAAGGAGACTCTCACTGAGCACAGAGGCTGACGAAGGCTTGATCTCACAGCCCTGAGATCATGACCTGAGCCAAAATCAAGAGGTAGGCGCTAGACTAAGCCACCCAGGGGCCCCCTTTGATTTTTTTTTTTTAAAGCCTTTTATTTATTTATTTATGATAGTCACACACACACACACACACACACACACAGAGAGGCAGAGACATAGGCAGAGGGAGAAGCGGGCTCCATACACCGGGAGCCCGACGTGGGATTCGATCCCGGGTCTCCAGGATCGCACCCTGGGCCAAAGGCAGGCGCCAAACCGCTGCGCCACCCAGGGATCCCTCCCCCTTTGATTTTTAATTAAAATATGTAAGTCTCTGCCTTTTAATGAAATTTAGTCCTCTCATATTTTAATGTGGTAATTTTTATATATGATATTATTCATTCTATTGTACTTCAGTTAAAGCATTTGTGGGGGAAAACGAAGCAGTTCCTACTTCTCCCAAAGAGGCATAGGAGATATAGCACTTTACTAACATTAGTTTACCAGCTGTTTTTATCATGGCCTCTTTGGGGCCAGGCAGAGCAGGTAATTCATGAAGGGCATGTACCAACTTCATCTCTCAAGAGCAAGCTTTGTTTAGCGACTGTGTGAACTCCAATCCTCAGTCAAGACTCCCTGCTACTCACATTCAGGCTTCACACCCACCCATGTCAGAAAAAGCTTTGCAACTAAAAGTTTCACATGCATTCAACAGTCTAGCAGCCCCAGCAACCACTTAGTTCTGAAAAGTCAGACTGGTGTTAGGAGTTGGGTGGAGTTACAGTAAAGTAGATTCAGATTATCAGCTTCATAATTTCTAGATATCCACAATTTTATAACATAAAAGGCATATTACCACTATTCTTTTTTTTTTTTTTAAGATTTTATTTATTTGTTCATGAGAGAGACAGAGAGAGAGAGGCAAAGACACAGACAGAGGGAGAGGCAGGCTCCATGCAGGAAGCCTGATGTGGGACTTGATCCTGGTACCCAGAAGAAGAGGTCTTCAGGATGATCACACCCTGAGCCAAAGGCAGACGCTCAACTGCTGAGCCACCCAGATATCCCATATTACTACTATTCTTATTCTCATAAAGGCGCTTTTTCATGCTTTATAGCCAAATCTTATAAGAATCCTGCCAACTTGCTAAAATTGGGCCAAGTTCCCTCTTTGTATCATTATTATGACAACAATAAAGATAACAGCAAAAACTTATAATAACATTCTTTGTGCTAGGTACTTTATGTTAAGGAAAACATAATCTGCAGTATCTTCAACAACGCTGTGAGTTAGGTTATATCATTAACCTATAAGGCAGGGTATAAGTTTCTATTATTGAACAATGAGATAGTTGTATCATTACATTTATTTTATAGATGGAGAAACAGAAGTACAGAGAGGGTAAGCAACATGTCCAAAGTTATTTATCCAGTGACTGGTGAAGCCAGAGTTTGAACTCAGTCTGGGTCCAGAGTCACGTTCCTAATGAATATACTATACTGCCAAACACAAACTTCCACTTAAATGATACAGATACAACCCACAGATCTATAGAACTAAAACTACACAGCAAGGGGCTGTCATTTCAAGTAAAGTTGGGAGTAAGAAGGTTTACTAAACCCCAGGGTATTGAATGTAAGTTTGAATATTGAACATCATTACTCCCAGACTCTTCAACTTTAGAATATACTCAGACTTGTGCACTTCTACTCCAAGCCACAGCAGAAGACTGATGAACTCTACCCTGGGGAAACTGGCCCAAGAAAGATTCTGATATACTGGAACTGCCCAAGGAAAAAGCCAACTTACTGCCTAAACATAATACACTAAAGTCTGCCTGGCCATAATCCACTTGTGCACACTTAGCTTCCTATCTGCTTTTGGTTTCTTGTTTTTTTTTTTAAACTGAGATATATCGGACATATAACATTTTATCAGTTTCAAGTGTACAACATAATGATTTGGTATTTGCATACAATGTAAAATGGTCACTACAATAAATGTAATTAATATAGATCACCATATACAGCTATAATTTTCCTAATGACAACTTTTAAGATCTATTCTCTTAGTAACTTTCAAATATACAGTACAGTATTAACTATAGTCACAATTTTATACATCACATCCTACAACTTATGTCTTTTGTAACTGGAAATTCATAACTTTTGACCACCTTCACCTATTTCATTTCCCCTTCCTCCACCCCAACTACCAGTCTGTTCTCTATGAGTTTGGTTTTTAAGGATATGGAATGATTCACAAATTTGCCTGTGGGCCATGCTAATTTTCTCTATATTCCAATATTTAGCATATGTGCTGCTGAAGCAGGTACTTTGTTGTCTTACTCTTAAATATCAAAGGACAGGGGGACGTGGGTGGGGCAGTGGTTGAGCATCTGTCTACCTTTGGCTCAAGGTGTGATCCCAGGATCGAGTCCCGTACCTGGCTCAAAATGGGGAGACTGCTTCTCCTTCTGCCTATGTCTTTCTATATATCTCTCATGAATAAAAATAAATCTTAAAAAATAATCAATAGAAAGGATCACCAGTCATTTGAAGAAAGATGGGCAAATAGAAAAAAAAAAAAAAAAAGGAATCCAGAGATAGAGACAATGACAGCAGAAGAAAATGATAAAATATCTATTTAATATACTGAACTAAGATATAACATCTATTAAATAAGAATAAGCTACTACAGAAAAAGAAACAGAATAAGAAATGGCTCTTTAAAATAAAAGTAGCTTTTAGCTACTAATTTTATTTTATAAAATATTCAATAGATGCTTAGTTAAAAGAAAATTTAAGGAAACTTCCAAGAAAGGAGAAAATAAATGAAGGAATGAAAAACAAGAGAAAAGATAGGGAAATTAGGGAATCGATCTATAAAGTCCAATATCTAACTAATTTTAAGTTCAAGAAAAAAGAACAGAAAAAATATGAAAAAAAAAAAAAAAAAACTATTGGGACGCCTGAGTGGCTCAGTGGTTGAGCATCTGCCTTTGGCTCAGGGTGTGATCCCGCAGTCCTGGGATTGAGTCCCACATTGGGCTCCCTACATGGAGCCCGCTTCTCCCTCTGACTACGTCTCTGCCTCTGTGTCTCTCGTGAATAAATAAATAAAAATTTAAAAAAATAAAATTCAAAAATCTATAAAAAATTCCTTGAACTGAAGGACATGAATTTCTAGAATGTCCCCAGTAGGATGAATGGAAAAGGATTCTCACTGCATGTACACACTGCGATTTTAGAACATTGATGGTGATGGCGGTGGGTGGCTGATCCTAAAAGTCTCCAGAGGGAAAAGAGGATTCACACATAAAATATTGTGATTTTGAATGACATAGTAGTTTTTTCCTATAGTTAGAGGGTAGACAATATAAGGAAAATATCAACATTCTAAGGACAAATGATTTAAAACCTGGATTTCCAACCTATGATTTATTACTCAACAGAACTACCATACACCTTTGAAAGTAGGATAAAGATATTTTAAAATAAGCAATGTCTTAAAAAATGTGTCCCATATAGCCTCAGCTGATGGAGAATGGTATCCATTAAAATTAGGGAGTTAACAAAGAAAGCAGTAGCCATGGGGATGAAAAAGACCCAGGCTCCAATACAGAATAGCAAGGAAATCCCAGGACCACAGCAAATTAGTCTTTTGCATCAGTCCTAGTGAATGGTTTGAAGAAGGGGATGGAAATCCACCAATGGATTTCTTCAAGAAAACGATGTAATTACAATGACCTCGTATGGTTGACCAGATTGAAAGGCATTTTAGAGCTTTGATAATTTAGTTATGAATTAGTATGAAGTACATAGAAAACTTGCTATGTGAAGAAATTATAGTTTATAAGAACCTGCTGTTCACTATAATCCTTGTGGTACTATGACTTTGAAACAATGCTTATATATTTTCCTTTGATAAAAATCAAAGTAAAAATGAATAAAGTTAATTAAGCTAATTTATAACTAACATATGAAAACTACCTTACAAAACTGATACAATAATGAAATAATTTGGTCAGTAGCAATATTAAAAATATTCAGGCTACCTTGCAAACATTTCATAATAAATCAAGGAGCTGTAACTGTGGAAAAAGATTCAAGACTTTTATTCTTTACAACAATGAAAACTGTTGTTATTCTTTGTGACAGTTTATTATAGATCTTCTTTCTACCTTGTTCTCTTTCATTAAGATTAAAACAAAATCCCAAACCATTTTTTACCATTGAAAATCATTATCATTTGTTAGTCTTATAAATAGACTAGTTTTAAAATAATAAACTTGGTGCTGGGTCCCCTACATATAGTCTTACCTCATTTAAAACTAAAGAAACTACACCTGAGAGACGTTGGTTAATTTATCTAAGATACACAGACAGAATGTACTAGAACCAGAAATCAAAGCAATTCTGCCTCTAAATCTCAAAAATCTTTCCACTCCAACAATTTATATTCCTGTCCCCCAGATAACCTCACCTTGAGAATATCATCAAATTAATCTTCATACAATATTAATTTCATCACGTAGTCTGGGATAAAGAATTTGTAATACATCACACAAAACCCAAATTTGACTTATTTTATTTCCAAGGCCCTCCATATTTTATCCAACCACATTCACCCATTTCTAATGTATGGCCTACAACTCCACTTAAAATCAAGATATTTCAACATCTTTAATTAAAGATGTATTATGTATTTATGTGTTCTATTTATGTATTCTATTATGCTTAGGAGTAGGGACAGCAAACAAAAAGCAGAACAATGATTAGAATGAAATTTACTTTTCACCAGTCATCTAAATGAAGATATCTTAGTCCTATATCCTTTTTTAAAAGAAACACCAAATTTAAAAATATGAAGAGGTAGTTTAAGCCAATTCTACTCATTTAACTTCTGCCTTAACTAGTTGAGCATATACAAACCAGCAAAATCTTTCCCAGAGACAACAGTCATTCTCTGGAGGTAATTCCCAGGGTCTATAAATCATCTAAAAAGGGGGAGAGGGGGAATCCTTTCTTTGAAAGACAGAAGGAAATGACTTATGCTTCTTAGGTGTTTATGGCATTAGAAAGGATCACAAATAATAATTTAAAAAATAATAATTTTTAATAATGGCAATATTAAGCATTCATTGAGCCCAAAATGTGTCTGATTTTATGGAACAGAGAGGACCATTAAAAACAAAACTTTTCCAAAATAAAATGGAATTCTGGCAGTTCCATCAGAAAGGATACACTTACACCTAAAAACACAAATTATATAAAAATATATAAAAATACAAGAGATTTTTTTAAACTTTAAAGTTTATAACCTTTTCTTATCATAATAGTAACAATATTAGTTTAATAGCTCTAAAAGGCAGCCAATGTAAAATTTCCTTTTCAGAGGTGGCTAGCTGCATACTAGACTACTACTATTTCTTCTTCTTCTTCTTCTTCTTTTTTTTTTTAAAGATTTTATTTATTTATTCATGAGAGACACAGAGAGGCAGAGAGGCAGAGACATAGGCAGAGGAAGAAGCAGGCTGCCTGCAGGGGACCTGATGTGGGACTGGATCCCAGAACTCCAGGATCATGACCTGAGCCAAAGGCAGATGCTCAAGCACTGAGCCATCCAGGTGTCCCTGGATTTTTAAAAAATACCCTTAGATTGTGCAGTGATCTCTTCTTAGAGAGCTATTTGGTTAGGTTATATTATAGCTTCATACTGAAGGCAAAAAAAAATTAAAACAACAATAACAAAAAACTCCAAACTTCAACACTAAAAAGACAAAGCACTGTTGATTGATTCTTTATATTTCAATACTATCAGAATCAAAAGGAATGAAAATTCACTATTCAGAGTTTACTGTTTTAAGTCTCTAGCATTTATTTTCATAGCATAGAATAGCTACTAGGATAATAGAAATGACAAGCTACACCCAGACTTTTTTCTCTAAGGTTAACACAAAGAAGTTCAGGAAAGCAGTAGTACAGTCAAATCAATCAGCTGCTGAAAAGTTAAGAAAAATGAAAAAACAAAACCCTAAGACCCCAGCACTTAAAAATTACAACTCTTTTCATCAGAATCTCAAGTTAGTAGTTAAAATCAATTAGTTTTCAACCTGCCATGAGGAAAGAAATTATTTTTATTAATACTTTGAAGAACAAGAAACAAAGTCAAACATCTTGTTTTCCGGACAATAAATTAGCCATGGATTTGTGAGTAGAACTGAGAGCTCAATTTTTAATGTGCTCAGATCAGCAGACTATTTCTGAGTGTAAAAGATTCTAATCATACAGAGTAGAATTTCCAGGTGTCAATCATGAAATGAATTTATGGTCTATGGCCACTGTATCTTTGATTACAAATGACAGTTTTTAAATCTTTTACGGGAACATTCAACAAGGACTAGGAAACAACAAAAACAAAAGATTTTTTAGTGCACATTTACATTAAAATAGCAATTAAAGACAACCTACAGAATATATTTAAAAAGTAGTCCAGACCTTCAAAGGTAACTGAAAATTATTGCTTCAAAAGACTCCAAAGAAAACACCTTTAATGGTTTCTTGAGTATTTTTTTCTCTTGTGTACCTACTTAGTAAGATAGTTTTTCTGCAGAATTTTTATCCCTTTGTTTTTCTGCTGTAAGATGGAAAGAACATTTTTTATTTGGGGATTGACTACACTTGCCTGCTTTGGGGAAAAGGTAAAGACAGAAATTATCTTTGAATATATATTCAAAATACTGATATACTGTGATTTTTTAAAATAAATAATGTCCAATAAATCATATTTTAAACCTATGATTATACTTTGTTTAGCAGTTACAAAATACATATTTTAGAAAATATCATCAACTGAAACTCCAATGTGGAATATCTTTTCAAGCTTATAGAGAAAGCTAGATGTACTTAACAATTTACCTTGTTTCTAATTGTTTTATACTAGATTGTAACTGCTGTGAACGCCTATCTGATGCTTCTTCTCTTCCTTGGGCAGACAACATCTCTTCCTCCTAGAAAATAAAGAAACTGGAAGCTTGAGTATGTGAAAATAGAATACATCATTATACAGCATATAAAGAAAAGAATTTATTCTATAAAGTCTTCATCCTTCTGGGATTTAATATGTAAGTTTAAAGAACGGATACCAATACAGCATTATCTAATCAAGTCCTTAAAACTAGATCTTATATCTAAGTATGAGAGCTGTCCCTGAAATATGTTTCACTAAAAAAAAAATTCTATAGCATAGTATTTACGGTATGAATTTTACATTAAAAAAATTTAAACATGTATGTGTATACATACATACAGAAAAAAGGTCTTTAAGCTATAAACAATCTGTTAACAGTGATTATTTCCTAGGAATTTGACTGCAAGGTAATCTTGCATATCTCTATTATATATTTTGTATATATATTGTGCTTTTCTTTCATTTTTCTATATTATTTGCATTTTTGTGAATAGCATGCACCTCTTTTATAACTAGTAAAATAGTAAAGTTGAATTTTTAAACAGCTAAAAAGGAAAATAAATAACCATTAACAGTTTGGAAATAAATCATGCATCTACTAAAAAAGGGGGAAGAGAATGTCACTATCAATTTTGTATTAGAAAAACAATAGTCGAAAGTCACTGCATATAAATTTCTACCAATATTGCAAACCATTTGTTATAGTGCGAATCTAACAAAACACAGCAGGGATTTATATACAGATAATCTGCCTTAAGAATATGCTCTTTTAACTTGGTTATACAGCATCCTATTATAATCATAGGATATTTCTTCTCTGACATAACAATGCTTTCAAAAAATAGGTTTGTATTTTTTAAATGTTTGATTTGTATCACCTTTAGAAAAAATCCTGTTTATCCTTTCTTGCTTTCTGTTGTGTTAAATATTTTTACATGCCATTTTAATTCTATTGACTTTTAGTTATATCTCTTTGCATTATTTTTAGTAATGGCTCTAGAGATTATAATATGCATCTTTAACTCATCTCAATTTCAATTTATTCAGAATTAATATTTAGTTCAGAGAAAACACTGGAACCTTGCAGCATTGTATTTATCTCCATGTACCATCCCAGTCTTTAGTGTCATTGTTATATTACATCTGTATGCCTTATAAATCCACCACCTAGGTAGACATCACTGAACTCTAACTCTGAAACTAATAGTATACTGTATGTTAATTAACTGAATTTAAATTAAAAAAAAAAAAAGAAAAAATCCATCACATACACTGCTCAGTTCTGCTTTAAAGCAGTCATATCTTTTAAGGTATTAATTAGAGAAAATATATGTACAAAAATTATTTCATATTTACAATTATTATTGCTCTTAATTTCTTCCTATATCCAAGTCACCATCTGGTGTTCTTTCCTTTTTAACATAAAGAATTTCCTTTGGCATTCTTTGAAGAGCTCTGCTAGTGACAAATTCAGTTTTAATTATCTGAAAATGTCTTTATTTTGCCTTCATTTTTGAAGTACAGTTTCACTGGACATAGAATTCTTAGTAACTTTTTTTTCCTTCAGCATTTCAGATATATTATTCCAATGTTTTCTGCCTCCATGCTTCTTATAAGAAGTCAGCCATTACTCACTGTTTCTCTTGTTCATGCCATTTTCCTGTTGCTGCTTTCAAGTTTTCACTTAATAACTGGCTGCAGTACCGATATCATGTGTAGAAGTAATTTTCTTTGTTTATCCTACCTGTTTTTGGAAGTTTTCAGCCATTATTTCTTCAAACATCTTTTCTGTCCTCTTCTCTTCTGCAATTCCAATTATGTTTCTGTTGGCTTGCTTTGTATTTTCTCACAGATCTCTGAGGTCTTGTTCATTTTTCTTCCATTTTTTAAACTCTGTTCTTTGGCTAGGAAAATTTCTGTTGATTTGTCTTCAAGTTCATTGCTTCTTTCTTCTGCTTTTTCCAATCTATTCTTGAGCCCAACTAATTAAATTTTTATTTTGGTTGCTATACTTTCCAACTCCAGAATTTCTATTTTTAAAATTATTTTCTATTTCTCAGCTAAAATTCTCTATCTGCTCCATCACTGAAACATTATTTTACTCTAATTTAACTATAATTTTAATTCCTTGAACACATTTTTAAAAAAATTTTTAAATAATTTTTAATAAGATTTTATTTATTTATTTGAGAGAAGGAGGGAAACAGTGAGAGAAAACACAAGGGGGGTGGGGGAGGGAGAGGGAAAAACAGGCTCTCTGCTCAAGGAGCTTGATCCCAGGACCCCAGGATCATGACCTGAGCCACCCAGGTGCCCAATTCCTTGAACATATTTATAACTGCTTATTTGAAGCTTTTGCCTGCTAAATTAAAGAACTAGGTCTGCTGAGAGTAAATTTCTATGGACTGCTTCCCTCACCCCAGGCCCATCAGTCACACTTTCCTGTCTAGGAAGTTTTGGTTAAAAAAATAGATAATATAGATAATGCACTGCAGTTACTTGGATTCTGTTTTGTTCCTGAGGATTACTGCCTTTCTGCTTAAGGAGGCAATCATTTTGCCTTGATTCAAACTCTGGAATGTTTCCCCCATAGTATGCAGCAGCTGCCATCTGTAATCAGTTCTTATTTCTTTCCACAGTTGCTTTTTTCGCCGGGCTTCCTGAAAGTTCTCCTGTGCCTATATACTTTGATGACTGGTCAAGTTTGGGTAAGGGTAGGGCTCATCCTCTTTGTGATTTTGTCGCTTTTGGAAGTTTCCCTGTAATTTCAAGCTGCTTGGCCTGCTTTGGGCCCTGCCCTCTGATACTTCAAACATTAAGGCTTCAGCTTTATGTTGCTTGAATAGCACACATTTCAGGAATGCACTCAATTATAAAAAGCAGCAAACTCAAATATATAGTTCCATAAAGCTCTTTCTAGAATAGATTTCATTTAGGTCTCTGCCTACTTTTTCACTGACCTCCCTCTCCCATTCTCATATGCATACTTTGGCTGTCAGCCATGGATTTGGTCAGAGTTTCTTCTCAGAATTCAGGTTTCTCTCAGGTTTTTGTTGTTGTTGTTATTGCTCTCTTGCTACCAATATTTCTTCTTTAAATTTTCAACTGCTTTTCCCACCTTAAATTTGATCTTGGCCAAGTAAGCCCATCTAAAGCTTTGTTTTCTGAAGGCACAGCTATGGGGGTTGGCGAGAATGCCCAGGTCAGAAATCAAAAACTTAAAATTCATACCTCTTTCAGTATCTTTCTGTTTTTGGGTGTGTTCTAGTATTTTAAAGAATGTATCCAAGTTTTATAACTGTTATCTATGGGAAGTTTTACATAAGCCTTTCACAAATCTACCATTATTAGAAATCTATAATCAACTTTCACAGAATAGGAAATAAGGCTTAGAAAAGTTATACAGCTAGTAAGTACCACAGCTAGAATTTTTGATAATTTGATCCATCTAAATCTAAAACCATGGGCAGCCCGGTGGCTCAGCAGTTTAGTGTCGCCTTCAGCCCAGGGTGTGATCCTGGAGACCTGGGATGGAGTCCCACGTCGGGCTCCCTGAACGGAGCCTGCTTCTCCCTCTGCCTGTGTCTCTGCCTCTCTCGTGAATGAATAAATAACATCTTTAAAAAAAAAAAAAAAAAAACTAAAACCCTGACCTTTCCTTGACATCTGCCTCAAATGGACCCTATACACATAAAAAAAAGTCTCTTACGCCAATAAGTATTTACACAAATAACACAAAATGTAGTATTAAATGCTTCTTTTCATCTAGTGTATTACTAATTAATCAAACTCAATCATGCATTAATATGTCTTTTAGTAATTATGTGTTTAGGAATGATTACAATGTTTTATGGACTCAGGATAAAATAAGTTGAAATAAAATTATTTCCAAAATTATTCTATATGTTGGCAAATCAACTCCAATAAAAAAATATACAATCCCCCCCAAAAAAACCCAAAATTATAATTTAGCTTTCCAATTTAAAATTTTATATTTAGATGGCAATAAAATGATTTTTGTTTTCCAGCAACACTCTTTAATACCTAATCCAAAATAGTTTAATAATAAAATTCATAGAATACTAAGCTATAGGCTTCCAGTTGTTTTAGAGATAGGAATATACCTTCTTTTGCATTTGTCCTTGAAGATTTTCAGTCACTTTAGTTAACTCTTCTACTTTTGCTGCTGCAACTCTCAGATCTAACTTGGCTTGCCTAAAATAGAAAGCAAAGTAATAAACACTTTTCACAGACCATAAAGAATTTAAAAAGCTAGAAAAGAAATTTAAATTTGGTGAAATCAGTACTAACTCATGCACCTAAAAGTGGATCTAAGGGGTAGATACTGAAAGATTCCCTTATTACTAATAAAATGCATGTGGATGAGAGTGAAGAGGAATAATATAGGCAAAAGGCAGGCATATAAAGTGGGAGTCATTAATATTTGGATAAATTATATTTCATACTCAAATGATTCCTATTTCATGAAAAAGTACTTTATCATCTTAATAATTGCTTAAAAAGAATGACAGTACTAAGCAGAATATAGTTATGTTTATAACTTCCTGAATTTATAGAGTTAAAGAAGTATCACTGACTGGTTTTTCTATGAAAATGAACTAAAGCGGGATCCCTGGGTGGCACAGCGGTTTAGCGCCTGCCTTTGGCCCGGGGCGTGATCCTGGAGAACCGGGATCGAGTCCCACGTCGGGTTCCCGGTGCATGGAGCCTGCTTCTCCCTCTGCCTATGTCTCTGCCTCTCTTTCTCTGTGTGACTATCATAAATAAATAAAAATTAAAAAAAAAAAAAGAAAATGAACTAAAGCTTCAATCTCTTGATCATTCTTCCTTAAATAACAGAAGTATGTATTTTATAACCATTTAACCTAATGAATTCAAACATTTGATTCAAGATAGTACAATAGTTACTTTTTTCAGAAATTGTAGTTGTAAAGGACAAAAACAGCAAGTTTTTTTAATGTTCCATTAGTATCAAATAAGTTCCAATATCTTCTTGACTCCCCACAGAAAAAGATTTTAGAATAAGAGTTTCTGATACAGAAAAAAAAAAGATTTTTAATATCTTACCAATTAAGCATTAAATATGAGTGTAAAACATTTGGATTATGTAAAAAACATACATTTTTAGGAACAAAGCTACTTTACTGTAGGAACTGCCCATATTTGCTTAATTATATTTTATGTAGGTATTATAAGTCAATCATATTAGTGCTGTCGAATTAAGAAAATTATTTGGTGAAAATTAACAATATATATTAATTGATTTACTTTTAACTCTCTAACAATATTTATAATTACATTACTGATTAGCATAAAACAGTAGGAAATAAAAACCTAACAGTAGCTAAAATGTACCAGATACTAGGTAACAGAAACTGTCCTAAATGGTTTGCAATGATCTCACTTAATATAATCAACTTTCTCTGTGAATTAAGTACAATTAAGATTATTATATCAAACTAAAGTCAAGAGAGTGAGGTTGACAGAAATTTACCAACTTGCCCAGGGATTCACAAATTAAGTAATGAAACTGGTATTTAAACAGAGTCCTCTGTTAATATAAGGGTAGTCATCATTTGGCCTCAAAGAGTTTCATCTCTTGCCAATTCCCTTCATATAATTTATATTTCAAGTATAACAGAGCAGTAACTCCCTGTTTCTTAAAACATATGCTTGTCTAGCTTGTCTTATTTTTTCACATGCTTGACTGGACTAGATTTCTTCCCCTTTATCTGATACATTCCTTGAAAATCTTTAAGACCTATCAGTTCAAGACTCCTCAGCTCTAGTCTTCCCTCACTTTCCTAGGCAAAAGACCTTATAATGTCAGTCTATAATGCCAGTCTGTATTATGTAAAATACATAATATTTTATACATTATTAAGAAACACTCCCTTGAGGAATTGTGAGTTTATAAAAAAATATATGGAATATAAGACCATTAAAGGCAAGAATCACATTTTACTAATTTTAAATCCTCAGGAGATAGAACAGTACTTGGCATATGGTAGACAGTGAAATATGTCATAAATCAATGAAAAAGCATAAAAGGAAAGGAGATAAAGAATAACAGGTACAGCTTATATTTTAATATTTTACTTAGATCCTGCATATCCAATTTGATATTCATGTGTGAAAATCTTAGAAAAATAATTTTGTGAACAATGGAATTTCTCATTTGAAACTGAATCTCTTTTACATAGATGAAAGAAATTGCAGCACTGGTCTTCAGACTTTTCTCATTAAGTCATTAGAGGGAAAATATTCTGAAAGCGTTTAAGTTATGATATTCCCTAAAACACAAAAAAACTATGTTTGGGAGAAAAATAAACACACACTATATATGTATTTTCCTACCTAGTTTCACAGGATAGAAATGAAGTAAATAGCTCTTTCTACTTCTGGCATGAAATACTAAAAAATATTCTAGAATAAAAGTTGTAAGGTCTATCTTCTGGACCTTACTCCACCACCACAAAAGCCACGTGAACTGGGCCAATCACTTAACCTGAGTCTCAGAACTGTAGGTATAAAATAAAGATTAAGAACAATTTTTCTGCATAGCTCACAAATTAACATAACGTTCAAATAAGTTAATGCATATTAAAACACTGTAATAAACCTTATTGTAGTTATACAAATGCAAACTATTATAATTTTGCCTTTTTTAGAATTAAAATCATCAACAACTATGTGCTATAGCTAGATTACAAGATTACAGCTGAGAAAGCTTTGGGATGCTTGACTATCTAGCCTTAACTCTTAGCCAAAAAATGAAAAGTGGTATTTATGATGTGCTGCTTAAAGTCTGAATCTCACCTGGTAACTCCCAAACAGGATTTGTCTACTAATGGTTTTCACCTGGTACTGGTAGACAATAGGGATGGATTATGTTAGCAAAGGGGAAAAAAAAAAAAAATCTTGATAGCTGAATCTGGAGACAAGGCATGTCTTTGTCTAAAGACTCTAGGGGTGCTTGTGGTTGAATGCTACCTGTACCCACAGCCCTATGCTTGCTTATGCTTTTTTTTTTTTAACTCCATAGTATCTTTTGCCTTTAAATAAAAGTCTTGTGTGAGTACACTCTGCAGAAACTTGTCAGTCCTTTCAAATATTAAAACTTGTGAAACCTTTAAAGGAATTAACAAAAATAATACTAATTTTATTTTATGAAGTTTAATAACTATGTTTATGCTATTTTACCTGCAAATGTCTTAGATACATGTACTTTTATAAATGTCAAAAAGTTTTTTTAGAAAAACACATTTGATAAAGAAATAAATATTAATAATTTTAATGTTATTACTACTCATGTATTTATTTTTTGCTTAAAAGGAATACTTTTAAATATATAATATTTCATTTTCAGGCACACTTCCTTGTCAAGTTAAAATTTCTGGGATTTGATTAGCAGACAGGAACAGGTGTAGGAGAACCCTAGACTAGTCTTATCCCATAAACACAACTAGATAACTATCAAATTATCCTAAATACCCCAGAAATTGACCTGAAGACTGACAGAAGAAACTACAACTAAAAAGAGAGAAGAGGCTACATGGAAAAAAGTAGGAAATACAGAGACATGGTTTAGGGGAAAAACGGATCATGGGTGCTGGGGGGGGGGGGGGGTGGTGTGTGGTCACAGAGAATGACGAGAGAGAGGAGTACACAGGGGAACACACAAGGAGAACATTTCCCCAAAGCCACTGGCTTAGGAAATGAAAGGGACTGCATTTTGCGGGTTCCTGCAACTGGCAGGGCTTGAGCACTGGAGTCGTCAGTGGATTTGGCTGGGATAGAACCTAGTGGGCACTATGCTGCTCCTAGAGAGAGTAAGTACAAGCATGAAGGGAGGAAAGTGTAGGACATGTTTAGATAAGATGGAAAATAATACTGGAAAGGTGATAAGAGGTTACAATGTGGCTCAATTAACAAGTTAAATGAACTATATTAAGTGCAATGGGGAGCACTCAAATAATGGGACCAGAGCTATACTTTAGGAATATACATGTGGCATTTGTGAAAAAACATGGACTAGAGTGATGGTTCTCTTTCTTTCACCAATAGATCATAATAAATGAAACAGAGGCAGGAAAGGTCTAAACTAGAGTGATGGTGACAGTAAGCAAGAAGTTCCACTGGGAAAGATAGCATAGTTTTTACCAAGATAGAATCTAAGAGATTCCACTGATTCATTCTTTGAACAAATATTTACTGAATGCTTATAATATGCCAAACACTGTGAATACAGTCAGGACATGCTGAGCTTCAACTGCTGGTGACTCATTCAGTTTTCTTTTATTAAACTGTATTTCTAGAGTCCTAGACTTACTTCATTAAGCATCTAATATAAGCTGTACTAAGTACTATAATCAGCACTGGTGATGCAGTAATAAGTAAGGGAGATAAGGCCCCTGTCCTCATAAAGTTTACACTGTAGAAGAGGGAGACAGACAATATATATGTAAACAAATAAATGAAGTAATTTCAGAAAGTATAATACTATGAAGCAAATGGTATAGAACAATGAGAAAAAGATGTTGGGCATCAAGGAAAGGCTGTCTAAGGAAGGGATATTTGAGCTAAGGTCTAAAGGACGATGAGGTCAACTTAAGAAAATCTAGGTAGAATTACAAAGAAGAGAGAATTAACAAGAATATGTAACTAGTATGGGAAAAGTACTTTAAGAAATTACAATTAGTTGGAATTACAGAAAGAAATTGAAGATGAAATCAGAGAAGGCAGAGAAGTCAGATTCATAGAAGTACCTTTGAACATAGTAAGAATTTTGGAATTTGTTCCAATTGCAATGAAAATCCATTAAGTGTTAAAATGGGTGAGTGACAGGTTTATTTTATGCTTTGAGGAGACTACTTGGGCCAGTGTTTAGCGAGTGATTTACAGTGGATAAGAGTGAAAGCAGAGAGACCAGACAGAGGACAAATACAAGTAAGATACAGTGATGGCTTGGGATAGAGGTGAGAGTCGTAATGATTGGATTTGTGATAAGCTGGATAGAGAGCCAACAAGATATGAATGATGGGGTGGCGGGGAATAGCAAAAGAGAATAAGCAAAATTCCTAGGTGTGATGATGGTATTAATTACAAGATGGGGAAGATTTGCACTCCTTATCTCAATCATAACAGTTCCACTTTTACCAGTTTTATATATTGGGGTTCCATGTATAATTTTTTAAAAGGTTCTGCTGCTTAAAATTTTTTTTTTTGAAAACTCTTGCTCTAAGTAATTCAAGTATAGAGCTCAAAAAAGGTATGGCCAGAGGTACATATTTGGGAAACAGTATTAGTGAGGTTAAAGTTTAAGTTGGGTAGGATAAATGTGATCATCTAAGGAGGGAGAAAAATATATAATATAGCTAGAAATTGAAGAAATGTTTACTTTCAGTGGGTAGACTAAGGAAGTAGAAAAACAAGGAAGAAAAGATATGGTCACAAAGGTCAGAGAGGAAATCAGGGTACAAACACAAAAGACGGTAGAGAAATGTTCAAGAAGGGCAGAAAAATCACCAAAGAGAATGGAGGATTTTGTTTTCAGGCAAAAAGGGTAAAAAAGGTACCAATAAGCTTGAGGAAAAGAGAAATAGATAGGTTAGACAAAAATCCAAGTTGAAAGAAATTCCAAAGAGTGACTATAGCAAATATAGATTCTTCTTCCAAGCAATTTTAAAAAAGGGAAAGGATTAAATATGGTAATCTGAAGAAACATCAGGTGATGTCTATATACTGGAGGTCTTGGAAGAACCCCACAAAAGAGAGACTAAGAGAGACTGCTTAGTATATATTATACAAGCCTACTTACATAAGTTGGATATCAAAGTAGAATGGAAGAGAGAAAAGATAGTAAAAGTATAGTATATTGCAAAACTGTAGAGAAGCTAATTTTACTTCTATTATAAGGATGAGGAAACTGAAGTTCATCCAGTTAAGCAACCTGCTCTTCAATAAAACCATTTAGTTATAAACCATTTTACCATCACATTTTACAGATTTTCTGGATTTTATTTCATATTTAAATAGAACACTAAACAAAAAACTTAAATTCATCTATCATGCATTTAAACTTAGAGATGATTAGCAATAAAAACAGATTTAAAAGTCAATATAGCTTAAAGCCTGGATCCATAATCGGAAACACTGAAAAATCTCTTAAATTAGTCTGCAAAGCTACTATTAGTTATATTAAATTTTTTTTTTCAGGTGTGTTTTACAGATCAAAGTACTAAGTAGACATGCATTACTCCACAACTGAAGAATTTAATAATATAATATTTAAAATAATATAATTTTTAAAATAATTACAGTCTGAGAAAACAGTTGTGCCCCCCAAAAGACCAATGCTAAAGTACACTAATAAAAGCTCACATAAATTTAGTTTTGCCCCTCCAAAGAGATGTAACTTAATTACTTAATTAGCTGACTTAATGACTCACAAAATATTTCTTGAGCACTTGCTATGTGTCTAGCACTGTGTTAGATTATGGCAAGATAAAAATAGCTAAATTAGGAGCTTTATAAACTAGCAAAGAGAGATCAATTTGTAAAGAATTATGTACACTAAAATGTTAAAAAGGCTGTGACAGATGTATGTGCAGTTTATAGCTGAGGTACAAAGGTAGGCATGCCTGGTTCCTACCCGAGGAGGAAGAAACCATAAAGATTCAGAAAAAGATTTCTAGAAGATGTGATTCTTCAGCTGAACTTTGAAAGTTGAGAGAATATTTATCAGGAATGGGCATTTCAGGCAGCTTGAACAATGTGATCAAAAGTTAGGGAGTTATGAAATAGCATCGCTGGTTTGGGAAACTGAAAGTAGTTCAGAAAACTGAAGTGAAGACTGACAAAATACAGAGTTAAGTAGCCAAAGGTCAAATCACAGATGGTTTTAATGTCATGTCGAGTAATTTTAATTAAATCCTATAGGCATTTAGTAGCCATTAAAGGAGAAAGCCATGATCAGATTTTATTTTAGAAAGATCATTTCGATGACAATATGAAAAAAGAAGATGGGAAGAGTTTAGTTATTTTGGAGGTTACTGCAGCATTGATGGACTGAGCAAAACAGTAACACTACAGTGATATAAAAGTGGAGGATCTGAGAAGCATTTAGAAGGTAGAGCTGGGGCAGAAAAGGATTTAGGATGGATGCCTCCTAGTTTTCCGAAGCAGGAACTGGATGGTGTCATTCACAAATATAAAAAGATTCAGGAGATATGGTAAGAAGCTTAGTTTAGTACTCCTGACCTACGTTAAGTAGAAACAACAAAAACAACCTCAAGCTAGAAAAACTGAATGGGATCTCATCTTTAGAAATTTTTGAACCCACAAAAGATGTGTGAAATGAGTCCAATTACAACAATTTTGAGGCTGTATCGTACAGAAACTTATTAAGGACTTTTTCTATACTCAGAGCACACGTTTAAGTTTTCAATAAATATAAAATAAGGTGGGCAGCCCGGGTGGCTCAGCAGTTTAGCGCTGCCTTCAGCCCAGGGCCTGATCCTGGAGACCTGGGATCAAGTCCCATGTCGGGCTCTCTTCATGGAGCCTGCTTCTCCCTCTGCCTGTGTTTCTGCCTCTCTCTCTGTGTTTCTCATGAATAAATAAATAAAATCTTTAAAAAAATATATAAAATAAGGTGATTAACAAATTACAGATTCTTTATATGAAGATAGTATCTGTTTCTGCTAATGAGATCATTCCTTAGTGACCAAATTTTTTTAAAAATAAATATTCTGATGATGTCAATCTGATTGAAAGTTAATACGGATCCCTAAGCAAGTTCGTTAGTGAATCTTTACAGTTACGTCCTGTTACAAGTTATTCCTGAGAGGCACCTGGGTGGCTCAATCGAATTAAGTACCTGGCTCTTGATTCCAGCTCACGTCACAATCTCAGGGTCCTAGAATTGAGCCCTGCACTGGGCTCCATACTCAGTGGGGAGTCTGTTTCTTTCTTTTTCCAGCTCCTCTCCCTCTGCTCCTACCCCTGCTCACATGCACATGCTCTCTCAACTAAATAAATAAATCTTTAATAACAACAACAACCAAAAAACTTATTCCTGAGATACACAAATGACAATCCTTTCCTTCAAAGATTTTACAAGGCGGGAGGGGTGCCTGGGTAGCTCAGTTGGTTAAACCTCCAACTCTGTATTTGGCTGAGGTCATGATCTCAGGATTGTAAGGCTGAGCCCCACATTGGGATAAACACTCAGCACGGAGTCTGCTTAAGATTCTTTCCACCATCCTCTTACTCCCCACTCTGCTACTCCTCTAGGCTTACTCTCACTCACTCACTCTCTCAAATTAAAAAAAAAAAAAAATTGTAAGGGAGATGTAAAATCTGAGCACATGACTTGAAAAATAATTGTTCCTATAAAGTCAGCTAAATATACATTATAAGCAATATATGTGACAAAAATGCACTGAAAGAGAAATAGCATAAACTCTCATCTTAAAATGAATAAATGCTGAGTATATCCACAAGAAAAGACGAGTAAAAATCTAGTGTAATGAATTGAGAGAAGTATTCTTGGAGAAGGCAGGTTTTAACCAGATTTTTAAGGTGATAAGGTCTGAGAAACAGAATAATGATCAAAGGCAAAAGGAAGAAACCAAAAGTTTTTTCATGAGAAGCAGTAAAATGACTATTTTGAGCAGTTTGTATATAACTGGAAGGTTGGGGGAGGGGAGCAGGTGATTGAAGGTTCTTAGAAACTAGGCTGAAGTTTTATCTACTCTGACAGAGCATTACGAGAAATGCCTGAAAAGGAAAATGATAAAAGCCTTCAGTCTAAGTTCCTATGATTCTAATTTTTTTTGCACTATAAAAATCAGACAGCAAATGAAACCAATTGTTTTCAATATAAGTATAAACAAATCTAGAATTTAAAGAGTTTTTAATTTAGTTATTCTTGGCATAAATATAGGGGAATCTCAAAACCTAAATTCTAGTAATGTCAATATGCCCCATCATTCAGAATCTGTCAAGCTTGAAAGCAACACCCTCTTCTCTAAAAGAAGCATCTGCTTATCCTTATGTTTCTTCAAATCTGTGGCAGGAAAAGCAAGCATAGTTTTATGTATACAACAATGAGCTGCTTAATGTTAAGCTATGGAATATTGTCAGTAAATATTATGGCAAAATTGCTCATGGACAATTAAACACTTAAAACCTTTTAGGTTTTAGAAAACCACAACTAGCTTTACTGATTTCTAACCCTAATTTAAAATCTTTAGGCTCAAATGTCCAAAAACCAAATGAAAGTTCCATGCAGATGTCAAAAGTCAATGTAATCACTCATGATCCTTTAAAAATAAATTCTCATTCTTGACTTTCTTACTGCTGTGAACACTGTCAGAAAGCCAGGTTTAAAAACTCACCAGATTAGCAATTCAAGATGTGAGTTTTAATTTGGCTCTTCCATGAATTTGTCATACAACCCTGGACAATTTCTGAGCCTTTGGTTCAGTTTGGTTTCTTCTATAGAACTGGGAAGTTAAACTAAGATGATCAATAAGATAGCTTTAGCAATAAAATTCTGCAGTTCTTCCCCTATCCTTTAGCCCAATATCACCAAGGTCTATCCATTTTTCCTATACAGAATCTTTTACATCATTTTAATTTTCTATTTCTATTATTATCATATGACTGAAGGTCTTCATGAATCAGTTTCCTTACTCATCTTCCTTCCAGAATCTCCACACCCTGATTTATCCTACATACACCATAAGTCATATTCTTCTTTCTTCCATTCTTCCTGAACCCTGAGTGCAGAGTTGAGCTAATCACACTACTCTTTCCATGGCCCATTATCACTATTAGCTTTGAAAGACTGCTCTCATCTTATTTTCCTGTTCATTCCCAATCCTTCCCTCATTCCCCTTCATTTTGTAGGTTCACATTAAAATGTGATATATTCTTGAACATATACATATGCTGGTAAAATATATATTATTTGTATGTGTGTGTGTTTTTATGCTATAGAACCATATCTTTTTTTAACTTTATATAAACCTTGTTTTTTCGATCTATGTTGCTATAACTATACCTTTACATGTAAATACAGGTTTCTAAATGATGCATATTATTCCACAGGATGCAAACACTACATTTTACCTATCCATTTCCTTAGTGACAGACACTTAGGCTATCTCCAATGTTTTACTTCTACAAATACAATTAGTAATTTGAAGTTAGGGTATATCAGTCCTAGTAATTTTACATTTTATTCTTTTATAATATACACACACATATAATATATATACATTTTACTTTACTATATACCTGATACGTATATAAATAAAAAAGTACATATTCGTCATCAGTGTTTAAATGATCACTCTACTGTTTAAAATATTTAAAATGTATATAATGTATATACTTATATATAAAATGTATATAATGTATAAAATCTATATAAACTGTATTATAATTTCCTTTTGTACCTATTATTACACTTCACATTATATTTTTGATGCTGATAATTGGTATCACAATTATCACATTATTTCAGTAGTATTATTTAGAAATAGTATCACATTAGTTTTTGCACTTTCCTGATTGTTATGACTTTTGAAATGGTCATATCCTTTACCCAATTTTCTATGGACTTTTACTTATTATTAATTGATGCTTAGTTATGGTTTCTCAACACTAATGCACTGTCAGTTTTATGCATTGCAAATGTCTTCTCACAGACTATGGACTGCCTTTTCATTTGACATACTTATTTTCGTAATAGAAGTCTTATATTTTAACATATTCAAGTATGTCAATTTTTTCCTTTTTGGCTTGCATTTAAATTTTGATTAAGAAATACTTCCTTAGCAAATGTTCAAGAGAGACTGTTTGATACTTTAAAAGAAAATCTATAAAGTTTTGTTTTTTACATTTAGGTATTTAATCCATAAAACCATATAAATACTTAAATGTGAAAAGCAAAGCTTTACATATCTTTTTCATGCAACCTCTGTTATATATGAAATTTCTACATGCTCTTTATTCTGTTTTGTCAAACTCATGCTCTTACAAATAACACTGCATTTTACTCTTCTGTAGAATGGTCTTGGTAAATGGCACTTTCCTAATTAATAATATTAGGATTAGATTACCAAGTTTCTCTCTCTCAGACACATATATACATACAAACTACAGAGGTTTTAGCACAAATTACACTGAGATTATTTTTAAAGATCTGGGAAGACTTATTCTCATTAGGAAATTTAATCTTCCCATCCAAGAAAAGTTGACCTTCAAACAACAAGGGGGTTAGCAGTATCGACTCCTCCATGTAGTCAAAAATCCACATATAATGTTTGACATTCCCAAAACTTAACTACTAATAGCCTAATGCTGACTAGAAGCCTTACCACTAACATTTTTACTTGATTAACCCATATTTTTTATGTTGTACATATTATAAACTGTATTCTTACAATGAAGAGAAAAAAATGTTAAGAAAATCCTAAGGAAGAGAAAATACATTTATAATACTGTATGTATTTAATGAAAAAAAATCTGCACGTAAATGGACCCATGAAGTGAATCTATATTGTTCATGGGTCAACTGTACTTATCTATTCCAGTCTCACGGCTTTAAACACTATTTTTCTGTTGAACATTAAAAATTTCATATCTTGAGTCTAGATCTCTACTGAACTGCATGGTAATGGTTAGTAGCATTAGGATTTCCAGTAGTTTGTATAATCTCAATACGGCCCAAACTGCCTCCTCCCCCACCAAATCTGGCCACCTATATATAGACTTCTCAGTTCGTTCTTCCAGTTGCTTGTCGAAAAAAAACATCAAGTCACCCTTGATGACTCAATCTGTTACCTTTATCCAATCTATCCTCTTGAATCTACCATATAAAACATTAAAAAAAAACACAAAACAAAACAGAATCTGACCACATCTTAACCGTCTCCCATTGCTACCATCACAGTCCTAGCCAACATGATTTTTTTCCTGGGTACTGCAATAGCCTCCTCACTGGTCTCCCTTCTTCCATTTTTGCCTCTTTACAGTCTATTTTCAATATGGCAGTCAGAATGATCAATCCTATTAAAATAGAAGTCAGATTGTGTCAATCTCCTATTAAAAACCATTCCTAAAAACCAAAAGCCAAACAAAAAAAACAAAAAAATCCTATTTCACCCACAGCAAAAAACCAAAGTCCTCACAATAGCCTACAAGGACCATTCACCTTGTCTTCCACTCTCCATAACATTTCTGACTTCATTTATTACTGCTCATTTCCTCTATTCCAGTATACTCTGTATACTAGTGAGAGAGAATGTAAAAAATGGCCCCAAATTCTTCCCACTCCACATCCACATCTTTGTAACATGATGTTTACAAACTTCCCATCAAGAGGATTACCTATTTCCCTATCCTTTGAATTTGGGTTGATCTCGTGACTTGCTTTGCCATTAGTATATTAACAAATATGACTTGAGAGAGGCTTGAAAAATATTTGTACATTGGGAATTCCTCTTTTACTATCATTGGTAACCCTGCCATGCTGAAGTAAAGTAAGGCTTTCCTTGTTGTCCTGGTGAAGAAACTGACAATTTCCTTCATCAGAAATTGGATGATAAGGGCGCCTGGGTGGCTCAGTGGTCGAGCGTCTGCCTTTGGCTCAGGTCATGATCCCGGGGTCCTGGGATCCAGTCCTACATTAGGCTCCTTGTGGGGAGCCTGCTTCTCCCTCTGCCTATGTCCCTGCCTCTCTCTGTGTGTCTCTCATGAATTATATAAAATCTTAAAAAAAAAAAAAGAAACTGGATGATAAACCTGTCAGTTTATCATCCACTGCCAACTACTACACTGTTAGCAGGCCAACCAGAGACATAGGCAAGTTCAGTAGATACAGCCCAGTAAGTCCAGACCAAAACACTGCTCTATTGTCCCTCATATCATAAACTAAGTAGGCTATTGTTTTGAATCACAAAGTATTGGAATGGTTTGCTACTCTTCAAATAAATCACAGAGACATCTAGCATCATTGCTGTTCCTTAAGCATGTTTCCAATTACATAATGGCAAGTTCTATACTTGGAAAACTCTTTCCCTTCACTGTACGGATAATCTGTTCATATCCTTCAAGTCTTTGTTCAAATCTCAACTGCTCAGTGAGATCTACATACTCATATTTAAAATTTCAAGGCCATTACTACCTCCCACCCATAGCAGGATTATTTTTGTTATTTACAGTAGGCCCCTGGGACCACATATGAGTTTATACTAATGACGTGACTCAAGGTAGGACACTAGTTTCAGAATGGGAGCTGGGCCCCGCTGATAAGAGCAACCATGTAATTAGAGACTTGGGGCTTTGAGCCATGATATAGGCCCAACCTTCTAACTGCCAGGGAGAAGAGGGAGACTGGAGACTGGGTTCAATCAACTGGCCAGTGCAATCAGTCATAATACTTAAATTTCAGAAGAATAGTCAAAGTTGTGTTCTATGATGTAGTCATTCAGAAATATCATTAAAAAGTAAATTTATTTACATTTAATACAAATCATATGCACATAATCAAAATCCAATAAAATCTCTGGACACTAAGGCTTAGGCGAGCTTCCTAATTGGTGAACAGAGTGATGTTCCAGGAGGGTCATGCATCCTGGTTCCATGGGCAAAGAACATGAAAGTCCAAATTCTGAGACCTTTCTTCAATGAGTCTATTCTTTTGTCTAGTTTTGATCTCTGACCTTTATAATAAAACTTTAATCATAAGTATAGTGCTTTCCTGAGTTCCCTGAGCCATTCTGGAGAATTACTGAGCCTGGGTAGTTAGAGGAAACACCTGCATTTATAGCCAATTGGTCAGATGTGTGGGTGGCCTGGGGATCCTTGAACTTGTGTCTTAGTGAAAGTAGTCTTATTGGGGATTGTGTTATTACCTGTGGAATGTGGACTAACTATGGTTAGTGCCAGAATTGTAATGCAAGTTGATATACTTTTATACGATCTAGAGTTTTCTATAATGGATTTACATTAGTTTTATAAACAAAATAAAACAAAACTTCCATCTTGAAAAAAGAATGAAATCTTGCAACTAAATAAACCTTAGTATTTTAAACAGTAAAATCAATAACATCTAAAGAAATAAAGAGGATCAAATAAGTGCCCAAAGGTAGGAATGTCTAGGGGAAAAGAAAGTAAAGTTACTTAAATTAAAAAGCTGATAAAGGCGGGATCCCTGGGTGGCGCAGCGGTTTGGCGCCTGCCTTTGGCCCAGGGCACAATCCTGGAGACCCAGGATTGAATCCCACGTCGGGCTCCCGGTGCATGGAGCCTGCTTCTCCCTCTGCCTGTGTCTCTGCCTCTCTCTCTCTCTCTCTCTCTCTGTGTGACTATCATAAATAAATAAAAAATTAAAAAAAAAAAAAAAAAAAAAAAGCTGATAAAGGCAATAAAATAAAAACATAAAAAATGGTGCACAAAATTTTGTAAAATAAAGTCTTATAAAAAAAGCTAAATATTTTGTGGGGCAAACATACATGATGGTATAAAAAAATAAACAGCAAGGTTCGTTTAACAAACAAACTGACATTTTTATTTTTTTTATTTTTTTTTAAATTTATTATTTTTTTTAGAGATTTTATTTATTTATTCATGAGAGATACAGCGAGAGGCAGAGACATAGGCAGAGGGAGAAGCAGGCTCCATGCAGGGAGCCCGACGTGGGAGTCAATCCCAGGTCTCCAGGATCACACCCTGGGCTTCAGGCGGCGCTAAACCCCTGTGCCACCGGGGCTGCCCACAAACTTACATTTTTAATAAAATGTTGATTTATATCACAATTTAAAGATACTTCTAAATGCATCATGGAGCAAAATTCTATTATGCCTATACTTCTGAATTTTAAGTATTATAAGTAAGGGAAACAAAAAGTGAAAAAGATTTTCCCGTGAAGTCTATTAATGCAATGATTGTTAAACCACTGGGCCACAATAAATATGTATAGTATTAAGTTGCTCAGTTTTTAAAAACCCTCTTTTTGCTTTGTCTTTTTTCCCTGTTTCACTTCCCCACTTCCCTGGTATTACATCTAAATAAATTACATGATTTGACACTCTTTACTCAAGGTCTGCTTATGGGGGAACACAAAGATATGTCCAGAGAAATATTTCTAAAAGGACTGATTTTCCTCCATAAGCATCAGTTTTACCATCATGAAACATCCCTTTATATATATCATATCATATATATTATAGTTGCCTCCTCCTAATTGTCTTGATTTCAGTATTTTCAGTATTTTCCGGTACTAACAGAGCGTATGTCCAGAAAGCTTTTGACAGAAGCTTAAAAGAGAAGAAAAAAAATGTTCGTGGAAAAATTATGCCATCATCACTTACTCTGAAGAAAAATAATTATTAATAAAATAAAATCCATTTTTCAAAATACCTAAGTTGTTTTCGAAGTTGCTCGATTTCCACATTTTGTTCAGTAACTGTTTCCAGAAAGTGTTGGTTAGTCTGTCACAAGAAAAAAAAAAAGAAACATTCAGTATTAGAACATTTAAAACTACATCTTTAAAGATTAACTGTAGGGCACATAAGTAGAAAAAAATGAAGTCATGATAATGATTAAAGCTTTTGATGGTAAAATATAACCTTGGCAATCTTTCCTTGCCTTTACTTTACTACTTTAGTGGACACTTGCTTCACTTCAAACCACCTGCATCTGCTTTTCGAGGTTTTATGGTTTTCTTGGCCATTGGAGCCTCCTTTGTTTACCTAATTGTGTAAGACAACAGGTGCTGGAGAATTCATGTCCCCAGCCTGCTCTGGAAGAGCTGGATAATAATGACTGAAGAGAACTGGTGTGTAAAAACTCCTGTGGCTGTTTGGAACTGGTGTGTAAAAACTCCTGTGGCTGTTTTGGAACTGGTGTATAAAAACTCCTGTGGCTCATGGTGGAGTAAGTCTGAGCCTGTTCTACACTGGCTTCCAGAGGATTACATTTCAGTTACCCATGGTGTTAATTTGCAAGATTATTAAAAACCCTTTGGCTGCCTTCTTTTCTCTTCCCAGTCTCACTTCCCCATTTCCCTACTGGTGCTCCCTGGTATTATCTCCTAAATAAATGACATGCTTCAGAATCCTCTTTCAGGGTTAGCCTCCGAAGGGACCTAAAGTAAGATATGAACCAGTCTTCCAGGTGTATAAAAAATTTTTCCAAGGGAACTGATTTTCTTCCCTGTGATGGTTTTACCATGAAGGCACAAATTCAATTCCTTATTTTTATCATCTTTATCTGTATGCCTTATGGGCAAAGTCATATAGACTATAGTTATTACCTCATCAACAGTCTTGATTTCAGTTTTTTCCCATCCCAACAGATCATATATACATCTCTCCAACCTGCTTCTTCTGGAGTTTTCATTGTGCTTCTCTCATACTCTACCCAATTTTATTGACTTCATATTTTTATACACTATTTTATTTTCCTCTGGAATTGGAATTCCATTCTGCCATCATCCATTCACTTTAAGACAAATAATTGTTTCCTTTCTGCACTTTGACAGAACTTTATATGCACTTTCACAAGGCACCTTGCATTGTATTCAAAACCTAAATTTAAAGTTCATGGCTATAACACGAACCATTTTTTGAAGACTATCTTCTCCCAGAATTCTCAAGTGACTGGCATATGATTTAGTACACTCGAAGTACTTACACCTTTAAGGAATAAATGAATGAATGCCTCCACTGAAACATGAAAGACAGTCTGAGGACTGCATCTTTATTTTCGGAAGCAGACTACTGCAGACCAGCATTTAGTGTTCAATTCACAGACCACAACTTAAGATACCAACTATCACACACAGGGAAAGAAGGCCAGAATAAATGAGAGGTAGGTAAATTATAACATACCAGAATAGTTGAAAAAAAAAAAAAAACTGGGTACAACATTGGGCACGAATCAGGAAAGACATAATGATTACATGTAAATAAACTGATTTGAAGAAGTGAGCTTGTTCTATGTTACTCCAGAAGATAAAACCATACATCAGTGGGAGGAAACATAATAGGATTTTAGCTTTCTTTCTTTCTTTTTTTTTTTTTTAAGACTTTATTTATTGAGAGAGCATGAGTTGGGGACAGGGGCAGAGGGAGAAGCAGACTCCCCACTGAGCAGAGAGCCTGACACAGGGCTCAATCTCAGGACCCTGAGATCATGACCTGAGCCAAATGAAGGCAGACATTTAACCAACTGAGCCATCAGGTGCCTCAGATTTCAGTTTTGTAATAATCAGAATTCAAAGGGACAGACTCTTGGGGAAGTGATAAATCTCTTACAGAGAATACTTAAAGCAGAGGCTAGATGATTATCTACCTGAAAAGCATTTAATAAAAGGATGCCTAAATCATTTGAGGAAGTAGATGACCTTTAATATCATTTCAAACTCTCCTGTGAAGCTACCTCAATGATTTCAGTTCAAACTGATTCACAACTCTAAATTCTTTTATGTCTGTAATGTACTGTTAACTTTTTATTATATATACTGTCATTTGGCACTAACATAATTGATGCTTGTATTTCTTTTACCATTTGGGAGCACCTTAAAGATAAATGATGTAGAGTGATTAGGAGAAGTATAAATTGGAATCGTGAATTTTAAAAAGCTAGTGTTGGGAGCTAATTTGTTAGCAAGCCTAGTAGAGCTCAACAGCTGCATGTGAATATGGTATTCTCTGTCATTACAAAAAAATTATATACTATATTAATATTCTAGAATTTGGAGATTCATAAAGGTCCAGGGAAGCATCCCTTTCAAACACTGATCATGATTATTTCATATGTCATCCCTGTTTTACCATGTAGGACAGGGGCCTATGGATAGATGCACATTTCTCTTGCAATTAGAGAACCTTTGACAGTGAAAGGAACTTAATATGCAATCAGAAAACTTTTTTGAAAAAAAATTTTGAGTAATTTTATAGAGGTGAACAAATCTCAAAAAAAAAGATTTCAGGAAAGAGAATCTCTAGGAAATGTGAACTCCCATTGTATTTATAGTCACAGTAAAAAATATAAACTTGTACTTTTATGTACCATTCACATTAGGAGAGTCTACCTTTTATATATTACAAATGTGCACTGGTCATGAAAGATATTTACTTCTTTGTGTACTTATCAAATTACTGTACATTTATAGGAAACTATTCAATTAATCAGCTTATTCATGGAAACAGAAAACTTTTTCTTTTATTTAAGATTTTATTTATTTATTCATGAGAGACAGAGAGAGAGAGAGAAGCAGGCTCCCCGTGGAGAGCCCAATGCAGGACTTGATCCCAGGACCCCGAGATCATGACCTGAGCCAAAGGCAGATGCTCAACCACTGAGCCACCAGGTGCCCAAATCAGAAAACTTTTTAATGGGTACTTTTCTTCAAGTTTGATTTTGACTCACACTTGCTCCTATAACTATTCCCTGAATGCTCTTTGAGATGTAGAAGATCTTTACAATCACTTAGCTATGTCCCTTCCCATTTAGCAGTCTTGTGTGATACCCAATTAAGTACATTAAGAAAAATGCTTAAGTTTTAAAATTTCTCTTACCATATTCCTTTATTTTAACCTCCAGGATAGTCTCTTTTTTGCTCTTTATAACACGACTCTCTTTCATCCATCTTGTCACTCCTTTATCATTTTTATTGTACATATATATAACTCACTATTCTTAGTTTTGGCTAAAATCTATGAATTTCTTGTGCCTTAGAAATTTTTAATGTATTTCCTATGAATATTCAAATAATTGTTTCCCATGACTTTCATCAGAATGATTTGGGGTAGCTAATAATAAAATAGGGGCTCCCTGTGGTATAAGATACAAAGAATTATATAATCCTTGCAATTCTAAGAGATATAGATGTGATGTTAGGTTAAACTATTAATTTCACGGAGAAATGTGATTTGTTAATTACGGATATCATTTTGTTCTGGAGTACTTCAATACTATTTAAAATATCTAAGAAGTATATTATTAAAAATTTTATGTGATTAAGAGTAACAGAAGTGAAATAAGGTAAAATTCACTTCGTTTTTTTTTTTTTACATGGTTAAAGGAGAAAATTTTGAAAAGTAGAAAAAAATTGGGTAACTTACTTTGGGTGGTACAACTCCTCTCTTAAACAAAGACATTTTCATTAGAAAGACATTTTCTAGGCACTAGCAAGAATTAGCAGAGTTATTAATAAAAATGAAGAAAGGAAAGAGGAATTACCTGGGATGTCATAATTGTATTACACAACAATGAGGTAAAATAAAATTCCAAGAAGAAAAGAAAAGGAGAGAAAAGGAGAGAAAAGAAGAGAAAAAAAGAGGAGAGGAGAAAAAAGGTAAAGAGCAGAATTAGGAAGGCTAATTAATACATTTCGTTTAGGAAAAAATTAAAGGGAAATTTAGATGTAACAATTAATACTGGTGGCCAAACAACTAACAAATGATTCTTAATGTCCTATTATTTTTAGGAAACTGTGCTACTCATTTATCAGGTCCACTATTCTTATTATATACCTACCAGCATGCTAAATGAAATTCTAAGAATAAAGCATGAGTCCTATTCTTGAGAAGCTCACAGTCTAGATCACTCTCAAGAGATCCTACCAAGGACCCTAAGATTACTATTATGTTATGTGATATTTCAGACAGATGTCAGCATTATTTTTATTTTATTATTATTTTCTGAACATTTTATTTATTTATTCATGAGAGACAGAGAGAGAGAGAGAGAGAGAGAGAGAGAGAGAGGCAGAGACGCAGGCAGAGGGAGAAGCAGGCTCCATGCAGGGAGCCCAATGCAGGACTTCATCCCAGGTCTCCAGGATCACACCCTGGGCTGAAGGTGGTGATAAACTGCTGAGCCACCCGGGCGGCCCGAGATGCCAGCTTTAGATCTCCAGTCAGTATCATGAACATTGTCATGCCACTGAATATGAAAGAAAAAGACAGATAAAGAGAAAAGAGTACCACCTACTTATTTTCATTACACATAACATGGGCTTTTTTGTTACTAAGTTTTATTAGCATAAATAAATATTAAAGTCACAATTTCTAGTTTACATACATTAAGTACACTAAATGAATATTTTCACTTACCATTTCTATGTTCTCCTTAGTTGCATGAAGTTGCTTGGTCAGTTGTTGAAAATTGGTCAATTGATCCTACAGTAGGATGGCAGAGGTGTATATGAATAGCATTCTGTTTATAACCCATATGTAAAATTAACCTAAAATCAAGCCTAAAATCATTATGCTTATGTCTAGATGAACTTGTCTTCTGTTATTATGTGCATTAACAGTTGAAGAAATAAGATTAAATTTTTAGAAATGATTAGGAAATTAAATAAGATGACAATATAGAAACAAATGTGGCTATTTATGTTTTATATAAGACCATTATTTCTAGAAATCACTCTTAGTAAATAGATGAATTAGAGAGACATTGTACAGTACTAAGAAACTATACTCAAAACCTACATTCAAATTACTGTTTCTCTCTCCCCTTCTTAAAAATTCTCATGACTTGAAACCCCAAGTTTCTGTGATTATCTGTTATGATCCGATTAACTATATGTGCAGGTGACACAAAGTTGGAAGGGGGTATCAATATGTTGGATGACAGAATTAAAGACTAACAGACAACTGGAGAAAAAGGACAAAGTGTTATTTGTAAAGGCTTGAACAAAATACAGCAACAACAACAACAAAAAAAACAAAAAACAAGAAAAACCTAACTGGATAGTTACAGTACAAAAATAAAGGTGAAAAAAAATAGCACAGGACTTGGTTGATTGACCTAAATGAGGAACAGCCTCAAAGAACTTACTTATATTAGGAATAGTTTCCAGATCTCACAAGGAAAGGCCTTTTCTTTTTGATAAAATGCCGCATATATGGTCTGTGTTATATGTGTGTATGTATGTATATATATATATATATATATTACTTTTAAATTTTTGAGTATAGTTGACATACAATGTGACATTAGTTTTAAAAGCACAACCAAGATAGTGATTCAACTTCTAGATACATTCATTATATTATGGCTCACTGCACGTATAGCTACCATCTGTCACCACATAACGCTATTACAATATCATTGACTGTATTCCCTATATCGTGCCTCTTCTTCCCATGACTTACTCATTCCATATCTGGAAGCCACTATCTCCTATTCACTCCCCTTCACCCATTTTGCCCATTCCTCCCACTCCCCCTTCCTCAGAGGTAAAGGTCTTATTGCTCAGACTACATATGGTTGTTTTCAAACCAGGGCAAATATATAAAAAATCATTGTAAACTGCAAAGCATCATGCAAGTATGTTGTTAAAAACTCCTTTAGGTAGGTTTGGAACTGGCTTTTTTCTTCTACTGTATATGCCAGCTCCTGTCTGGGAGCTTTCCCCTGAAAGACTCCACAGGTTCTGGTTACTCCTTCCTTCCCCGCACCCCCCCCCCCCCCCATAACTCAAATCATCCTGAAAACCTATGAATTTGACGCCGAGTTTTAAAGAGAGAACAGCTGGAATGCTACAGAGAAGAGTTTGTGCTTCTAACAAGTACAACTTGTTTTTAGCCACACTGCACTGAGCAAAACGACTAGAAGGAAAAACACACCACAAAAGAAAGAATCAGAAACAGTACTCTCTGCCACAGAGTTACAGAATTTGGATTACAATTCGATGTCCGAAAGCCAATCCAGAAGCACAATTATAAAGCTACTGGTGGCTCTGGAGAAAAGCATAAAGGATTCAAAAGACTTCATGACTGCAGAATTTAGAACTAATGAGGCTGAAATTAAAAATCAATTAAATGAGATGCATTCCAAACTGGGGGTCCTAACAACAAGGATTAATGAAGTAGAAAAAAGAGTGACATAGAAGACAAGTTGATGGCAAGGAAGGAAGCTGAGGAAAAAAGAGAAAAACAATTAAAAGACCATGAGGAAAGGTTAAGGGAAATAATTGACAACCTCAGAAGGAAATATCTACGTTTAATTGGGGTCCCAGAGGGTGCCAAAGGGCCAGAGGGCCAGAAAGCATATTTAAACATATCATAGCTGAGAAGTTCCCTAATTTGGGGAGGGAAACAGGCATCCAGATCCAGGAGATAGAGAGGTCCTCCCCCTAAAATCAATAAAAACCGTCCAACACCTCGACAGAAAATAGTGAAACTTGCAAATTTCAAAGATAAAGAGAAAATTCTTAAAGCAGCAAGAGACAAGAGATCCCTAACTTATATGGGGAGAAATATAAGATTAACAGGAGACCTCTCCACAGACAGCTGGCAGGCCAGAAAGGGCTGGCAGGATATATTCAGGGTCCTAAATGAGAAGAACCTGCAGCCAAGAATAGTTTATCCAGCAAGGCTCTCATTCAGAATAGAAGGAGAGATAAAGAGCTTCCAAGATAGGAAGAAACTGAAAGAATATGTGACCACCAAACCAGCTCTGCAAGAAATATTAAGGGGACCCCTGAAAAGAAAGAGGAAGTCCAAGGAAACAATCCACAAAAACAGGGACTGAGTAGCTATTATGATGACACTAAATTCATATCTTTCAATAGTAACTCTGAACGTGAATGGGCTTAATGATCCCATCAAAAGACACATGGTTTCAGACTGGATAAAAAAGCAGTCTATTTGCTGTCTACAAGAGACTCATTTTAGACCTAAGGACACCTACAGCCTGAAAATAAAAGGTTGGAGAACCATTTACCATTCAAATGGTCCTCAAAAGATAGCTGGGGTCGCAGTCCTCATATCAGATAAATTAAAGTTTATCCCAAAGACTAGTAAGAGATGAAGAGGGACACTATATCATACTTAAAGGATCTATCTAACAAGAGGACCTAACAATCATGAATATTTATGCCCCTAATGTGGGAGCTGCCAAGTATATCAATCGATTAAAAACCAAAGTGAAGACATACTTAGATAATAATACATTAATACTGGGAGACTTGAACACAGCACTTTCTGCAAATGACAGATTTGTAATTAAGCACATCACCAAAGAAACAAGAGCTTTATTTTTTTTTTTTATTTTAATTTATTTAGGATAGTCAGAGAGAGAGAGAGAGAGGCAGAGACATAGGCAGAGGGAGAAGCAGGCTCCATGCACCGGGAGCCTGATGTGGGATTCGATCCCGGGTCTCTAGGATCACGCCCTGGGCCAAAGGCAAGTGCCAAACCACTGCACCACCCAGGGATCCCCGAAACAAGAGCTTTAAATGACACACTTGACCAAATAGATTTCACAGATATATACAGAACTTTGCACCTGAACACAACTCAATACATGTTCTTCTCAAGTGCACATGGAACTTTCTCCAGAATAGACCACATACTGGGTCACAAATCAGGTCTCAACCGATACTAAAAAAATGGGATTGGGATTGTCCCCTGCATATTTTCAGACCATAATGATGTGAAACTTGAACTCAATCACAAGAAGAAATTTGAAAGAAACTCAAACACATGGAGGTAAAAGAAAATTAAAAATACCCATGGAGGTAAAAGAGCATCCTACTAAAAGATGAATGGGTCAACCAGAAAATTAGAGAAGAATTAAAAAGATTCATGGAAACTAATGAGAATGAAGATACAACCATTCTAAATCTTTGGGATATAGCAAAAGCAGTCCTAAGAGGGAAATACATTGCAATACAAGCATCCTTCAAAAAATTGAAAAAACTTAAATACACAAGCTAACCTCGCACCTAAAGGAATTGGAGAAGGAACACCAAATATAACCTACACCAAGCAGAAGAGAGATAATAAAGATTCAAGCAGGACTCAATGAAATAGAGACCAGAAAAACTGTAGAACAGATCAACAAAACCAGTTGGTTCTTTGAAAGAATTAATAAGATAGATAAACCATTACGAGCCTTATTATAAACAAAAGAGAAAAGACGCTAAGTAAAATCACAAATAAAAAAGGAGAGATCACAGCCAATACCAAGGAAATACAAATGATTTTAAAAACATATTATGAGCAGCTATATGCAAATAAATTAGGCAATCTAGAAGAAATGGACGCACTTCTGGAAAATGACAAACTACCAAAACTGGAACAGGAAGAAATAGAAAACCTGAGTAGGGAGGAAATTGAAGCAGTCATCAAAAACCTCCCCAGACACAAAAGTCCAGGGACTGATGGTTTCCCAGGGGAATTCTATCAACCATTTAAAGAAACAATACCTATTCTAATAAAGCTGCTCCGAAAGACAGAAAGGGATGGAATATTTCCAAACTCATTTTATAAGGCCAGCATCACCTTAATTCCAAAATCAGACAAAGACCCCACCAAAAAGGAGAATTATAGACCAATATCCCTGATGAACACAGATGCAAAAATTCCCAACAAGATACTAGTCAATAGGATCTGACAGTACATTAAGAAGATTATTCACCATGACCAAGTGGGATTTATCCCTGGGATGCAAGGCTGGTTCAAAACTCATAAAGCAATCAATGTGATAGATCATATCAACAAGAGAAAAAACAAGAACGATACGATCCTCTCAATAGACATAGAGAAAGCATTTGACAAAATACAGCATCCATTCCTGATCAAAACTCTTCAAAGTGTAGGGATTGAGGAAACATTCCTCAACATCTTAAAAGCCATCTACGAAAAGCCCACAGCAAATATCATTCTCAGTGGGGAAACACTGGGAGCCTTTCCCCTAAGATCAGGAACATGACAGGAATGTTCACTCTCACCACTATTCAACATAGTACTAGAAGTCCTAGCCTCAGTAATCAGGCAACATTAAGAAATAAAAGGCATTCAAATTGGCAAAGAAGAAGTCAAACTCTCCCTCTTTGCCGATGACATGATACTCTACATAGAAAACCCAAAAGACTCCACCCCAAGATTGTTAGAACTCCTACAGCAATTCGGCAGTGTGGCAGGATACACAATCAATGCCCAGAAATCAGTGGCATTTCTATACACCAACAATGAGACTGAAGAAAGAGAAATTAAGGAGTCAATCCCATTTACAATGGCACCCAAAAGCATAAGATACCCAGGAATAAACCTAACCAAAGAAGAAAAAGGATCTATACTCTAAAAACTACAGAACACTTCTGAAAGAAATTGAGGAAGACACAAGAGATGGAAAAATATTCCATGCTCATGGATTGGCAGAATTAATATTGTGAAAATGTCAATGCTACCCAGGGTGATTTACACATTTAATGCAATCCCTATCAAAATACCATGGACTTTCTTCACAGAGTTGGAACAAATCATCTTAAGATTTGTGCGGAATCAGAAAAGACCCCGAATAGCCAGGGGAATTTTAAAAAAGAAAATCATAGCTGGGGGCATCACAATGCAAGATTTCAGGTTGTACTACAAAGCTGTGGTCATCAAGACAGTGTGGTACTGACACAAAAACAGACACATAGATCAATGGAACAGAATAGAGAATCCAGAAATGGGTCCTCAACTCTATGGTCAACTAATATTTGATAAAGCAGGAAAAAGACTATCCACTGGAAAAAGGACAGTCTCTTCAATAAATGGTGCTGGGAAAATGGGACAGCTTCGTGCAGAAGAATGAAACTAGACCATACAGAAAGATAAATTTAAAATGGATGAAAGATCTAAATGTGAGACAAGAATGCATCAAAATCCTAGAGGAGAACACAGGTAACACCTTATTTGAATTTGGCCACAGCAACTTCTTGCAAGATACATCTATGAAGGTAAGGGAAAAAAAAGCAAAAATGACTACTGGAACTTAAATTAATCAGGATAAAAAGCTTCTGCACATCAAAAGAAATAGTCAACAAAAGTAAAAGACGACCTACAGAATGGGAGAAGATATTTGCAAATGGCCTATCAGATATAGGACTAGTATCCAAGATCTATAAAGAATTTATTAGACTTAACAGCAAAGAAACAAACAATCCAATCATGAAATGGGCAAAAGACATGAAGTGAAATCTCACAGAGGAAGACATACACATGGCCAACAAGCACATGAGAAAATGCTCTGCATCCCTTGCCATCAGGGAAATACAAATTAAAACCACAATGAGACACCACCTCACACCAGTGAGAATGGGGAAAATTAACAAGACAGGAGACAATAAATGCTGGAGAGGATGTGGAGAAAGGGGAACCCTCTTGCACTGTTGGTGTGAATGTGAACTGGTGTAGCCACTCTGGAAAACTGTGTGGAGGGTCCTCAAAGAGTTAAAAATAGATCTGCCCTATGACCCAGCAATTGCACTACTGGGTATCTACCCTAAAAATACAGATGCAGTGAAATGGCAGGACACCTGCACCTCAATGTTTATAGCAGCAATGTCCGCAATAACCAAACTGTGGAAGGAGCCTTGATGTCCATTGACAGATGTATGGATAAAGAAGATGTGGTCTATGTATACAATGGAATATTACTCAGCCATTAAAAAAGACGAATACCCGCCATTTGCTTCGATGTGGATGGAACTGGAGGGTATTATGCTGAGTGAAAGTCCATCGGAGAAGGACAAACATTATATGGTCTCATTCATTTGGGGAATATAAAAAATAGTGAAAGGGATTAAAGGGGAAAGGCGAGAAAATGAGTGGGAAATATCAGTGAGGATGATGGAACATGAAAGACTCCTAACTCTGGGAAATGAACAAGTGGTAGTGGAAGGGGAGGTGGGCGGGGTGATGGGTGACTTGGTGACGGGCACTGAGGGGGCACTTGACGGGATGAACACTGGGGATATGCTAAATGTCGGCAAATGATCTCCAATAAAAAATATACATACATACATACATACATACATAAAACAACTGTGGTATAAAACTACCATTCATCTCCAGGCAATGTCAGCTGTACATTTTTGCAATATACTTGTTTTTATGTTTTGTTTTTTTTTTAAAGTAAAATAAAATTGAAAAACAAAACTCCTTTAGGTAGAATTTCCGAGTATGATGACAATAATAGGAAGATTCACAAACTGGAATTTGATAAAAGAGAATTGAAGATAGGAGTGATATCCACTGTATTTCAACAGATGCCTCCTCAAAACCCACAGAAAAGGAATCAGAATTGGAATACAGTTTTCAATGTTCCCAGCCGAAAAATAACTAATGGAAGGGTAAAGGAGGCAGATTTTTTAATGGAATGGATGGTCTTCTGAGATAATAAGTTCTTGTCAACAGTGGTATAGCAAAAGCTTAGATGTCCACTTAGAAGGAATACAAAGATAATTCTAACTTTGGATAGAAAGAATGCCTTAATAACCATTTATGGCTCTTCTTTTTGTAAAATTCTATTCTGATTAATTTATGCTAAATACATTTGACATCTATTTTAGTGGTAACTTTAAGGGTGTCAAGATTTTCACTTTACATGATGTTGTCATTTTATTTGAGCAGGTTTCTTCACTGGCCATAATCTAATGAATAGTTCCTGTCATAAGCTAGGAAATAAAATATATAAAAGCTTTGGGAGTCCATTTATACATGATCATCTTAAAATTGCTTCTTACAACTAAATACAGCTTTCACTGCTAATCACATTATAAAACCTAGTGTATACTAGGCATTGCTTTAACTAACTTTCCAAGAAATTTGTAACCAGTAAAAGTCTATTTAAAATAAATAACACAGTAAACACTTAAGCATTCCTCTTCAAAATTAAGTTTCTCAAGAATGAAGATATACAAGAAAGCTATGAAAACTGATATATAAGAAATGAAATCCATGAAATCCAAGATTACCTTTTGTTTTTGACTCTCAACTACATGAATTTGGGCCTCAGTCATATGTTCCTGATAAAGTCTCTGAAGTCTGCCCAACTCCTGGGAAACAGTCTGCCAGAGTTCCACAGCCTGAGTTTTTTCCTATAAAACAAAAAGAATTGAGAATTCATTAATTAGCAGGCTATTGCATAGTACAAATGAATCGTATTGTTTTAGAGAATGAATTCTTGTATATAAAGTCACAAAAATAAAAATGGAACTTATGTAAAAATGGTAAAGTTATAATATTAACATAATATATTAATATAATATTTCTGATGGTATGCATTTGTATTGATAACAGTTCAGAGAAGGGGTGCCTGGGTAACTCAGTTGATTAAGTGCCTGACCTTTGATTTCAGATCAAAGCATGATCTCAGGGTTGTGAAACTGAGCCTCACACTGGCCACTGTGCTAAATGTGAAACCTGTTTAAGAGTCTATCTCTCCCTTTGCCTCCCTGCGCCCTTCTCCCTCTCTAGAAACAAACAAAATACTAAAAACAAATAAAACAAGAAAATGATTCAGGGAATAAACCTAAAGAAGAAAATTCCTCATGTTGAAATTTTCTTTTTATTCAGATTTCATAGGTAAAATTTAACTCTTAAATCAGAGATATGGATTTAAAGCACTATCTTTTTCCATAAGAAAATGTAAGTCTTAGAAATTACTAAAGAAGAAAACTTCTCCTGATAAAGTATGACATTTTTTTGGGGGGGGGGGGTGGTAAAAGTAATAAGTGTTGTAGAAAGGTGGGAAAACGCAGAGAAATAAAAAAACAAGAATAACCTGCAATTTTACACCTGATAGTAAATATTGCTAGCGTCTGGGTATAACCATCTTTATAAATTTTGGATGTAGTTTTTAAATGTGATTTTGGAAGAGGATTTTGTATTTCTTTTCTTTTAACACAACTGGGAATCATATAGTGTGCTGCTTGTATTATACTATTTTCACTTGGCATTTTATAATTAGAGTTTTCTCAAGTCATTAACTCCTCTTTTAATATAGCAAGTCTCAAAGTGTGATATGGGGATCCTTGAAGTCAAAATTATGTTCATAATAATATGAAGACAATGTCCTTTCCACTCTCATCTTCTCATGAGTGTACACTGAAGTTTTCCAAAGTTTACATGATGTGATATCATCTCTCTGATGGGTATTACAATGTGTTCTTATGTGGCCTCATTTTTTTAAAAAAAAGTCTCAGTTTTAATCTGTAATATGATCAACGTTGATAGATATATAACCCACAAAAAAGAGTTCTTCAAAGTCCACAGTAATTTTTAAGCATCCTCAAGAGAGGTACCAAAACCAAAAGGGTTAAGAAATGCTGACCTGGTAGGTAAAGACCATTATTCTCTTTTTACTGTCTGAAAAGAGAAGTGGAACCGGTTTTGGCCTGTGTATCAGTTCTAGCAATCTTGGGGTGGAGGCTTTTGGGTTTTCTATGTAGAGTATCATGTCATCGGTGAAGAGGGAGAGTTTGACTTCTTCTTTGCCAATTTGAATGCCTTTTATTTCTTAATGTTGCCTGATTGCTGAGGCTAGGACTTCCAGTACTATGTTGAATAGCAGTGGTGAGAGAGGACATCCCTGTCTTGTTCCTGATCTTAGGGGAAAGGCTCCCAGTGCTTCCCCATTGAGAGTGATATTTGCTGTGGGCTTTTTGTAGATGGCTTTTAAGATGTCGAGGAATGTTCCCTCTATCCCTACACTCTGAAGAGTTTTGATCAGGAATGGATGCTCTATTTTGTCAAATGCTTTCTCTGCATCTAATGAGAGGATCGTATCGTTCTTGTTTTTTCTCTTGTTGATATGATCTATCACATTGATTGCTTTATGAGTTTTGAACCAGCCTTGTGTCCCGGGGATAAATCCTACTTGGTCATGGGGAATAATTTTCTTAATGTACAATTGGATCCGATTGGCTAGTATCTTGTTGGGAATTTTTGCATCTGTGTTCATCTGGGATATTGGTCTGTAATTCTCCTTTTTGGTGGGGTCTTTTCTGGTATTGGAATTAAGGTGATGCTGGCCTCAAAGAACGAATTTGGAAGTACTCCATCTCTTTCTATCTCTCCAAACAGCTTAGTAGAATAGGTATGGTTTCTTCTTTAAATGTTTGATAGAATTCCCCTGGGAAGCCATCTGGCCCTGGACTTTTGTGTCTTGGGAGGTTTCTGATGACTGCTTCAATTTCCTCCCTGGTTATTGGCCTGTTCAGGTTTTCTATTTCTTCCTGTTCCAGTTTTGGTAGTTTGTGGCTTTCCAGGAATGCGTCCATTTCTTCTAGATTGCCTAATTTATTGGCGTATAGCTGTTCATAATATGTTTTTAAAATCGTTTGTATTTCCTTGGTGTTGGTGGTGATCTTTCCTTTCTCATTCATGATTTTATTAATTTGAGTCTGGGCTGTGCCCCAGGTGCCCTGTGTTCTGGGGCCTGCACTGTTGGATTCGGGCTCCAGCCGCATAGCCGCCTCTCCGGGGCCCCTGAGCTGCTCCCGGGTCAATGCGCGCATGTGCTGCAGCCCTTTAGGGAGGTCGGCGCCCTCTCCCCGGGGCACAGGTGTCTGTTAGTGTCCCAGGGAGCCTGAGGGCATCCCCGCCCTCCTGGGGTCCTGCTCCAACTCCCTGCGAGGCCTTTCCGCTGGGGAAGATTGATTGGTGCAGCTCCAGCTTCTCTGGGACAGTGCTTTCCTGTCCGGGGGGCACTTGCCCCGGCCTTAGCCGGGCTCCTCGCGGGGCCCTTCCCTCTTGGATGCCTTTTGTTTATTTTTTCCCCGTCTTCCTACCTTGATAGAAGCACGAACTCTTCTCACTGTAGCATTCCAGCTGTTCTCTCTTTAAATCTCAGGCTGAATTCGTAGATTTTCAGGATGATTTGAAGGTTATCTAGGTAATTTGGTGGGGACAGGTGATTTGGGGACCCTACTCTTCCGCCATCTTGCCCCTCCTTCTCCAAAATAGGTAAATTTATTAACTTACATGTGGGTTAGGCACTTACATTAAGTGCTTTGTGGGAATTTCTGAATTACCATTAGAATTCTATAAGAATTATTATAATCTTCATATATAAATGAAGGTAAGGTACAAAGACATTTCCCAAGACCACAGAGCTAGAAAACAGAAAAGAGAACAAATTCAAGAAGTTTGACCAGAGGTTTTTTTAATAAAAGCTTTGTTCCATGAAAGCAGGAACCAACACTTTCTATTATATCGTCAACAATCAGCACAGTGCCTGATACGTAATAGACACCTAATTAATACTTATGAAATAAAGATACCGCATAGTCAAACTCTTTATGCTTATTACTTTGATAAGCAGAATATAAAAAATTATTCTATTTTTTTACTATAAATTGTATTTAACTTAGTTTTTGTCTCTTCATTTTGGATTCAACTAGTCTTCATTCATAACACAAAGCTTTTTTTTTTCTTAAGTTTTTATTTAAATTCCAGTTAGTTAACATACAGTTAACTGTATGTATGTATATGTGTGTGTGTGTGTGTGTGTGTGTGTGTGTATATATATATATATATATATATACAGTGTAATATAAATTTCAATTGTACAATTTAGTGATTGTACACTAACTCCAGTTGCTGGAGGGGAGGTGGGAGGGGAATGGAGTAATTGGGTGAGGGGCATTAAGAACAGCAAGTGATGTGATGAGCCCTGGGTGTTATATGCAACTGATGAATTATTGAATTCTATGTCTGAAACTAATAATGTACAATAAAAGTTGGCTAATTGAATTTAAATAAAAAACCCCACAAAGGTCTTTCAATTTAGTGATGGGGATTCCAAAACAATTTTATGTATTTTATCATACCTTAAAAACAAAATACATAAATATATATGAATAATAACCGGAACGTTTATTACTGTTCTGATATAATTGAGTTATAACATTTTATATTACTTATATTTCATCAAACTGCCTAAACTCTCATTCAGTTAAAATTTTATATTTATATACAAAGTACAATATAGATTTTGTGGGAAATTGTGTTTAATATTTATATACAAAGTACAATATAGATTTTGTGGGAAATTGTGTTTATAACCAATCAGCTTTTTCCTTTTTGACTGCTCAGACTTAGACCTCATCAAATCTTCTATGAAGTGACTGATTCAAAATGCAGCAAAAAACAGGGCCGTCTTCAGAGACATAATATAAGGTAGAGCAGGATGTAGAAGGAGAAAGGCAAAGAGAGGGTAAGACAGGAGGAGAAAAAGGTAAGGAATGAGAGAACAAGTTGGCTTTAAAAAGAAAAAAAGACTAATTTTGAAGTTTTAATAAAATTTAGCATTGGAAATTATAGCAACATAAGTACTGCAGAGATGCCTTTTAGAGACAGGGTTTGCTTTTGTTTTGTTTTTTTTAAACTACAAATCTTATCTAGTTTTCATTCCACTTCCTTTTTAAAGAATTTTTAAGTTTTACTGAGCCATGATTGACAAATAATCATTGTATATATTTAAGAGGGTTCTTTTACATACAGAGTACCAAGAATTGCATTTTGTGCACTAGCTTTTGATAGCCTGTTAGAAAGCATTCATAAGCCAAAATTAATTTCCATTTATTTCTATATAAGTATTTATAAATCCTTTCTGATAATATTAGTCTGAACAGAGCTCAAACTAGAGCTTAAAAGTTTGAAAGAGCATGCTTTCCTGTTATTTTTTCCTGTTACTTTTTCAAATTCCTTCCCTTTAACATGAAAAAATAAATTCAGTGTTAAATATGTATTCCTTTATTATGGTAAATATAGCCTGTTTGATTAAATTATCACTTTCATAAGTATAAGAATTCCAAAACCAAATTTCTAGGGTATAAGAAAGTGATTTTTCATAGATAACTATAAAATCAAAATTGCAATAAAGAATTTGTAATGAAGAAACTGAGGCATAGAGCTAAAAAGTAGAACAGAGACTCAAATTCATACAAGATATGAGATGCCTAGGATATAAAATGTGAATTAAAATTCCCTATGTATAATCACAAATTTCAGTGTTGAAAACAGAAATATATACCATAGCTTCCCAAATATTTCAACTACTATGAGGGAGGAAAAAAGGAGAAAAGGTAATTCAGAGAAGAATAATTTTAGAAAAATATAATTCTGTATCTTTGAAAATTAAAGAAAATACCATACCAGAACACAGAAAAATGTAAATTTAGGTATGTTATTTTCTTTAAAAATTTCCTTGCCTGTTAAAACTTATTTTTTAAAGATTTATTTGAGAGAGAGAGAGAGAGACAGAGAGAGAGAGCCCATGTACACATGAGTAAGCTAGTGGAGGGGCAGAGGGAGAGAGAATTTCAAGCCTACTCCCCACTGAGCACAGAGCCAGATGCAGGGCTCAATCTCAAGACCCTGACCTCATGACCCTGAGCCAAAATTGAGAGTCATATGCCCAACCCACTGAGCCACTCGGGCATTTCTGGTATTAAAATATTTTTATAAGACACAAAAATCATGTCAAAAGCTTTATGATTTAATTAAAATATATATTCAGTAGCTATATTTTTAACAACCAGGGAAGGTACATATTATAAGTTTTGTTACATGCTAACTATTCTTGTAAATTGTAGAAAATCACAAAGTATTAATTTTGCTATTCTGTTATCCACTCATGAATAATGAATAAGAGGGATTTTAAAAGCTCTGTTTATTCAGAATTTAATTAAAAAAAATTTATGTCACTCACTTGATTGGCTAGTTGTAATTGTTCTTGCAGATTCCTGACTGTTTCATCATCTGTATATATATCACTTCCCATGTCTGTGCCAAGGGGAAAGGTCTCTAGTTGTTTTTCAATAGCATCTTTTAATTCACTGTGCAACCTGAAGAAAAAACAGTTGAGACACAATAATAATATAAATTCATTTTACTAATGGTAATCACTATTTCAGGGTAAACTAAATAAACATTTGGGTCAAAAAGCATTCTTTAAAAAAATTCTTTACACAAAAATAATTTTTAAGTAGACCTCAAAAATTAGAATTGTTAACCACCATTAAGTACTGTGCTCTGAGAATAAAAATATAACAATTTCAAATGCATTAAATTTGTCAGAGTAAATGCAAGAATAACTCAGTGCATCCTAAGGAGATTTTATTTTTTCAAGATAGTAAGATTTAGGTATTATATACTATTAATTGATGAAATAGGCCATTCAGAAAAAATTGTAAATATAATAGTGGTTTCATTTATTTTTTTCATCTAGTCAACTAAAAGGAAATGGGATATAAAATGCTGCAAAATTATTTATTTTCTTCATTGTGTTTCACAGAACTCAGGTGACATCTTACTAGATCCAGTTAATAAACAGAGTAGGATAAAATTGTTGCTGGTTATGAAATCAGAATTAGAAGCTTTATTTTTCAGTATATTTTACATAAGCTTGACCATAACTCTGAAAGCTGCAAGTTCAATTTTAATCTTAACATTATAGATATTTATGCTTTAAAACAGCTACCAAAAGAAAGTTAAAGAAAGATACATCTAAAAAGACTGTTTTATTTAAAAATGATAGAAACCTAAAAGTGAAAAAGTTTTTATAATATCAGAAAAACTTGAAAACCTTTAATTCATAAATTATAAACAGAGGTTATTTATAAAACACATCTCAAGGTAGTTTCCCAAAGAAACTGCATCTATTTAAAATAAAGAGAATTACCTACTGATATTAAAAATCTCCTTTGAAACTAGAAAAATTCAATACTAATCTTTAGAATATATTTATTAAAAATAAAGTTCATTAAACATAATAAAACTCACAGGATTATTAACTTTAGAAACAACAAAAAAATAATCACTCCCTAAGGAAAGGACAAGGGCTTGCTAATTATTCTCTAGTTAAAAAATTTAAAAGTACTTAAAATTATCAACAACACAAAGGTTCATTCTTTTGCATGTAGCTGCCCAGTTTCCCTGTATCATTTGTTGAAGAGACTGTCTTTTTTCCCATTGCATATTCTTGCCTCTTTTGTCGAAGATTAACTGACTATATAATCATGGGTTTAAGTATTTCTGGTATTTTAAAAAATATTTTGTAAAATATGATAAGAATTTTTAAAAAGACATCCCAAGTCCCAGAGAAAAACCATTATTAATGGTGTGATTTATTTTCTAGTAGAATTTTTGCTCTCCATTAAAAACAGATACACCATACTGCTAATATTTTCTAATCTGCCTTTTAAACTCTATTACTGAAACATATGCATTCTTTCAGATTATAAAACACTTTCCTATAAATATTTTAATGATAGCATCATATTCCATTATTTCCATTATACAGATATTCCTATTATAAATCAACTCAGGTATATTCCTCTAGAGTAATTTCAAATGAAATGAAAAATATAGTAATAATACTTATTTAGTATACTAAAAACATTAGAAACGTTGAGAATTAAAAAGTGTTTTATTTCTTTGTAAAAAACTCATTCCTTAGAACCGGGGTTCTAAGGACCGGGGTATTTATACAGTTCTAAATAACAGTAAGACAGTTATCAGTATTTTTATAAAAATTTTTAAAGGTCACAGGAAAAAAAGCATAATTTTCATCCACTGATTATTAAGATCACTTTCCACAGTTTCAGCTTCCAGGGTCATTTTTCTAGTCCTGCACTATCATCCATAACAAGGACTGGCCATGTATAGATTATTTTTGTTTTAGTACCTTAAGTACTTAGGGACAAAGTGTCCCATCTTGCAGTTTGCAATGCTTGCTGGCTCTTGCCCAACGTGCTCCAATTCCTCAGGTGTTTTATAATTTTGGTTTAGCTTACTGTCTTTTTCTAACCTCTTCTGCAAATTCTTAGAGATCACTGATTTTTAGAATTTCTTTTCTAATATATATAGTTAAGACGATAAATTTCCCTCTAAGAATGGTCTTAGCTGCAACCTACAACCTTTGATGATTTTCATTATCAACCAGTAAAAAGTATGTTCTAAATTTTCATTATTAATCCCTTGGCCTATAAGTAACATTTAGAAGTTGCTTAACTAAACTACAGCTGGGAGTTTTCTAGTTACCTTTAAAAAGGCTGATTTCTAGTATAGTTTTCACTGTCATCAAAGAATATAATCAGAGTAATATTGATACTTTAAAAACCCAAGATATTTTTTGGAACTGGTCGATTGTGGAAGTGTTATATGTGTACTTAAAAAGAATATGTATTCTGGAGTATTGGGGATTACTATTCAATATATGTTTCTTACAGATTTGTTAACTGCATTGTTCAAATATTACATACTCTTATTTTTTTGGTTGTTTCCAATTACTGAGAACAATCTGTTTATATCTCCTACTATCACAGTTTTTCCCTGGGACCTGGGGTGCCTTTTAAAAAGTTGTCATTATATTTATGTATTGGTCATTTTTCTCTTATTAAACATTTTCTATCAGGAAAAATAAATATTTTGAAAAATAATGTATTTAAAAACAACATTTTGTTATTGATGCTTTTAAGTACTTTAAAAAAATTTAACTGGTCTGTCTTCAATGCTATCATTGAAGGTTTCAATTCTAGAATAACAGAAAAACTGAAAAATTTCCATTCTGGACTTTGTTATTGAGTGCTTACAATTTTAAAATTATCATATCTTTTGGGAAAATTGAATCTTTATCATTGTCCCTTTTTATTCCTAATAATCTGTTCTGCATTAAAGTCTACTGTGTCTGATATTATCTGCTTTCTTTTGGCTAGCACTTGCATGGTATATCTATTTTCCATCCTTTTATTTTGTATCCATTCTATATTACATTATAGGAACCTCTCTAATAAGTGTATTCTACAATTGGTTTCTTTTTTTAATCTCCTCTGAGACATCACTTTTAATTGTAGCATGTAATACACTGAAATTTAATATAATTACTAATATATTTGGGGTTACATCTACTACCTTAGTATTTGTTTCTATATGCCCTATTATGATTTTCTCTCTTTTCATGCTTTCTTCTGATTTTTTTAATATGCTCATTTTAGGTGACTCTTTAAAAAATAAGATATTTTTGAGCAGTTTTAGATTCACAGCAAAAGTGAGCAGAAAGTAGAGAGATTCCCCAATATACTCCCTGGCACCATCAGCATGACCTCCGTCACCAGAATGATATATTTTGTTGCAACTGATAAACCTACATAGACTCAATCACTCAAAGTCTATAGTTTACGTTAGGGTTCACTCTTATAGTGTTATACATCCTACAATGACATGTATCATCATCATTACAGTGTCTTACAGAATAGTTTGCCCTAAAAATCCTATGTCCTCTGCCTTTTCATCCTATCCAATCCTACTCTCTCCCCACAGGCCCTGGCAACCATTGATCATTTTATTGTCCTCCATAGTTGTTTTGTTTTTGGTTTTTTAAGATTTCTTATTTAAGAGGGGCAGACCTTGTGCACATGGTCAAGGGAGGGGCAGAGGGGGAGGAAGAGATAATCCTAAGCAGACTCTACACTGAGCCTGGAGACCAACACAGGACTTGATCTTACCACCCCAAGATCATGACCTGAGCTGAAACCAAGAGTCAGCTGCCCAATGAACTGCACCAACCAGGTGCCCCTTGTCTCCATAGTTTTGTCTTTTCCAGACTGTCATATAGTAGAATCATACAATCTGTAGCCTTTTCATATCGGCTTCTTTCACTTACTAGTATCTATTTAGGGTTCCTCCATACCTTCTCCAGGTCTGATAGTTCATTTCTTTTTATTGCTGAATAATATTCCACAGTCTGGATGTACCACAGTGTATTTATCCAATCACCCATTGATGGACATCTTGGTTGTGTCCAAGTTTTGGAATTGTAAATAAAGCTGCTACAAACAACTTTTAATCTTTTCCAAACCATTGTTTTGTTTTGTTTTGTTTTTTATGTATCATTAACAAATCTTGAAGATTAGACATCAATAATTTAATCATTTTCACCAAATAACTGAAGAGGTATTAATACAAGATAATAGGACTTCTGGTTCTAGTTGTACTTATTCAAATATACAATAATTAAGTCAAAATGCAAGAGTCTTGGAAAAATAAAAAGAAGAAAGTTCCATCATTTTGAATGGCTTGAGAGTAAGAAGAGAAATCATATAAAGCTTTGTGGAGGTAGACAGTGTTATCATTATCAACTAGTAGCACTCATTTCTTCTGCTGTCAACACTGATTAGTTGCTCTCTGCTTTTTAGTGCAACTTCTAAAAAAGTTAATCTTACTGGTTTAGCTAATTACAAAACTGATCTGCTAAAAGAACTGATACACAGACCAGAGTTACGAAGCTAGACAATCAGGAAGCAACTATACTAACTACTGGTTCCAAGATCACACCTTTTTATCTGAGATCCTGGAATTAGGATGTTACTGTCAGAGAGCTATTGCCTCCAGGAACCCTGCCTTAGCTTTGATAGAAGTGGCTACCCAGAATTATCAACTCTAGAGCCACACTATACTCGTTAGTTCTCAGTCATAAAAATAGATCCTCAGATACTGCTTCTCCTCCTACTTATCTCCTAATTTAGGTATCTTACAAGCACTTATTAGTAGAACCTAATTCACATCATGAGCTAGTTTTCAGTTTCCAGCTTCTTTAGTACAGGAAGGCATATTAAAAAGAGGTTGGAACAGTCAATCTATATCATAGCTGCACGAACCTGTTATTATGATTGCACAATTACATATGACCCAAAGTGGTAAAATTAGAGTATAAAAGAGTTGTTTTTTCCCATGAAACCTAAATTGAAAATGAAAGGCTCAATAAAGATGAGTCATTAAAGAATTGCTACTGAATTAAAGGTAACTACAAAAAGTCAGAAAAATTATAAAGTCACAAGGTCAAAAGGAGATCAAAAAGATCTCTAAGTTTTTACTTTTTAGAGAAACTGAAACTCAAAATTATAAAGAATTATACTTATATGGTTTATGCATAGAAGAGCACTATTTGATGGTAGTAGGTATAAAGCAGTTAAGTAAGAATAGACAAGGGCCTTGTTCTCATGAAGGATACATTCTAGTAGGTAAGACAAATAAGCAAGCAAATAACTTCAAATAGAAATAAGTGCCATAAATAAAATTGTATTATAGAAAAAAGAAAGACGAGAGTGGAAATAGCTAGATAATGTAGTCAGGGAATGCTTTCCTGATAAAAGATCTGAACAAAGGGAAGGAGACAGTACCGTGTGGTCTGGAGAAGAGCACTCTAGGCAGAAGAAATCAGTAAGGTCTTCAGGGGAAACTGGTTTGCCAGATTTAAGGAAGCTAAATAAGAAGGCTGGTGTGACTAGAGACTAGTAATCAGAACAAAAACAAAGTTATAAACAGAGACATAGAGAAATCAGGGTAGCTCTGGCTTTATACAAGATTTGAAGTAGAAACTTAAAACTTGGGATCCCTGGGTGGCGCAGCGGTTTGGCGCCTGCCTTTGGCCCAGGGCGCGATCCTGGAGACCCGGGATCGAATCCCACATCAGGCTCCCGGTGCATGGAGCCTGCTTCTCCCTCTGCCTGTGTCTCTGCCTCTCTCTCTCTCTCTGTGACTATCATAAATAAATAAAAATTTAAAAAAAAAAATTAGAAACTTAAAACTTTATAAAGCTTAGGATTTTGGTAGACTTTTGGGATGGTCTTCCCCACAGCACCTCAAGTAGCACAAGAACAGCAGTATCTAACATGGACAACATATCAATGAATGAGTGTGGCTGTGAGTCAAAAAACTTTTATTTACAAAAAGAGATAAGAGGCCAAATTTGGTCCACAGGCTGTAGTTTATGAATCTCTGACAGATGCAAGTAAGTCTATCAGTATATTTTGGCTGTAAGTAATAAAATGACTAACAAAAAATAAGGATGGCCACTTAAAAAAAAAGATTTATTATTTCTTTGAGAGTGAGAGAGCACGTGCACACACTAGTGGGGGAAGAGGCAGAGGAACAGAGGGACAAACAAGCTCCCCACTGAGCAGGGAGCCCAACTTGAGAGTCAATCCTAGGACACTGATATCATGACCTGAGTTGAAATCAAGAGTTAGATGCTTAACCAACTGAGCCACCCAGGTGCCCCAAGGATGGCTGGTCATTTTTGTCTTTTTTATCACTGTTTTCCTTGAATGGTGCCTGGCACTTACTAAGTACTTAATAAATACTTACAAATGAATGACTATTTTATTACCTCATCTAATATTAAATCGGAAGAGTAAGTGGTTCCAGATTTGTTTCAGCAGTTTGATAATGTAATAAAGACCACAGGGTTTCTCATCTTTCCCTTCATTCAATCTTGATATCTCCCCACATGGTTACAAAATGGCTATACCAACTTCACACTTTTCTTTCCCTCCCTCCCTCCCTCCCTCCCTCCCTCCCTTCCTTCTTTCTTTTTCTTTTTCAAGATTTTATTTATTTACTCATGAGAGACACAGAGAAAAAAGCAGACATAGGCAGAGGGAGAAGCAGTTTCCCTATGGGGAACCCCATGCAAGACTTGATTCTAGGACCCCAGGATCACGATCTGAGCCAAAGGCAGACACTCAACCACTAAGCTACCCAGGTGCCCTGCACACATCACTTTCTGAAATGACAAGAAGCCAGAAGAGGGTAAAGCTTTCTTCTTGTCTTCTTCTTTTTTGCCCAATCAGGGAGAAAATGTTTTACCAGAAGCTCTACAACAGACTTTCTCTTATACATCACTGGCTAAAAATAGGGTCTCATGTTCATTCCTAGACCAATCCCTGGTAAAAAGAAATTCAAACTAGTTTAAATAAAAGACTTATCATTTACGATTGTGGTGGCAACTCATCTCCCATGAGCACATTGACACTGAAACAAAATCAGAGTTGAATGAAAGAAGAAAAATGGCTCTTATGGAGGAAACAAATATCTTCCCTACCCTGAATAATAAAATAAACAATAAAAATTAGTATTTGGCAATACAAGCCTTCCTCCAAAAACTGGAAAAAACTCAAATACAAAAGCTAACCTCACAATAAAGGAATTGGAGAAAGAACAGCAAATAAAACCTACACCCAGCAGAAGAGAGATAAAAAAGATTCAAGGAGAACTCAGTGAAATAGAGACCAGAAGAACTGTAGAACAGATAAACAGAACCAGGTGTTGGTTCTTTGAAAGAATTAATAAGGTAGATAAACCCCTAGCCAGCCTTATTAAAAACAAGAGAAAAGACTCAAATTAATAAAATCACAAATGAAAGAGGAGAGATTACAAACAATACCAAGGAAATACAAACGATTTTAAAAACGTATTATGAGCAGCTATACACCAATAAATTAGGCAATCTAGAAGAAATGGACGCATTTCTGGAAAACCACTAATTACCAAAATTGGAACAGGAAGAAATAGAAAACCTGAACAGGCCAATAATCAGCAAGGAAATTTAAGCAGTTATCAAAAACCTCCCAAGACACAAAAGTCCAGAGCCAGCTGGCTTCCAGGGGAATTCTATCAAACATTTAAAGAAGAAATAATACCTATTCTACTAAAGCTATTCAGAAGGATAGAAAAAGATAGAATATTCCAAACTCGTTTGATGAGGCCACCATTACTTTGATTCCAAAACAAGACAAAGACCCCACCAAAAAGGAGAATTACAGACCAATATCCCTGATGAACACAGATGCAAAAATTCTCAACAAGATATTAGCCCATAGGATCCAACAATACATCCATCGTAACCAAGTAGGATTTATCCCTGAGACGGTGGTTCAACACTCATAAAGCAATCAATGTAATAGATCACATCAACAAGAGAAAAAACAAGAACCATATGACCCTCTCAATAGATGCAGAGAAACTATTTGACAAAATATAGCAACCATTCCTGATCAAAACTCTTCAGAGTGTAGGAACAGAGGGGATATTCTTCAATATCTTAAAAGCTATAAATGAAAAGCCCACAATGAATATCATTCTCAACGGGGAAAAACTGAGAGCCTTTCCCCTAAGATCTGGAACACGATAGGGATGTCCACTCTCGCCACTGCTATTCAACATAGCACTAGAAGTCCTAGCCTCAGCAATCCGGCAACAAAAAGAAATAAAAGGCATTCAAATTGTCAAAGAGGAAGTCAAACTCTCCCTCTTCGCAGATGACATGATACTGTAAAACCCCAAAGACTCCACCCCAAGATTGCTAGAACTCATACAGCAATTCAGCAATGTGACAGGATACAAAATCAATGCCCAGAAATCAGTGGCATTTCTATACACCAACAATGAGACTGAAGAAAGAGAAATTAAGGAGTTAATCCCATTTACAATTGCATCCAAAAGCATAAGATTCCTAGGAATAAACCTAACCAAAGAAGTAAAGGATCTATACCCTAAAAACTATAGAACACTTCTGAAAGAAACTGAGGAAGACACAAAGAGATCGAAGAACATTCCATGCTCATGGATTGGAAGATTAAGTATTGTAAAAATGTCTCTGCTACCTAGAGCAATTTACATGTTCAGTGCAAACCCTAACAAAATACCATGGACTTTGTTCACAGAGTTGGAACAAATAATCTTAATATTTGTATTGAATCAGAAAAGACCGCGAATAGCCTGGAGAATATTGAAAAAGAAAACCATAGCTGGGGTATCACAATGCCAGATTTCAGGTTGATCAAAGACAGTGATCATCAAGACAGTGTGGTCCTGGCACAAAACAAACACACAGATCAATGGAACAGTATAGAGAATCCAGAAATTGGTCCTCAACTCTGTGGTCACTAATATTTAACAAAGCAGGAAAGACTATGCACTGGAAAAAGGAGAGTCTATTTAATAAATGATAAACTCAAAATGGATGAAAGATCTAAATGTGAGACAAGAATCCATCAAAATCCTGGAGAACACAGGCAACACCCTTTTTGAATTTGGCCACAGCAACTTCTTGCAAGATACATCTATGAAGGCAAGGGAAACAAAAGCAAAAATGAACTACTGGAACTTTTTTTTCTTTTTTTTTTTTTTAGATTTTATTTATTCATAAAGAGACAGAGAGGGGGCAGAGACACAGGCAGAGGGAGAAGCAGGCTCCATACAGGAAGCCCAACGTGGGACTCGATCCCAGGTCTCCAGGATCACACCCCAGGCTACAGGCAGCGCTAAACCGCTGCACCACCGGGGCTGCCCGAACTACTGGAACTTAATCAGGATAAAAAGCTTCTGCACAGCAAAAGAAACAGTCAACAAAACTAAAAGACAACCTACAGAATGGGAGAAGATATTTGCAAATGATCTATCAGATAAAGGGCTAGTATCCAAGGTCTATGAAGAACTTGTTAAACTCAACAGCAAAGAAACAAACAATCCAATCATGAAATGGGCAAAAGACATGAAGAGAAATCTCACAGAGGAAGAAGACATACACATGGCCAACAAGTACATGAGAAAATGCTCTGCATCACTGGCCATCAGGGAAATACAAATCAAAACCACAATGAGATACCACCTCACACCAGTGAGAATGGGGAAAATTAACAAGACAGGAAACAACAAATGTTGGAGAGGATGTGGAGAAAGGGGAACCCTCTTGCACTGTTGGTGGGAATGTGAACTGGTACAGCCACTCTGGAAAACTGTGTGGAGGTTCCTCAAGAGTTAAAAATAGAGCTACCCTATGACCCAGCAATTACACTGCTGGGGATTTACCTCAAAGATACAGATGTAGTGAAACGTCAGGACACCTGCACCCCAATGTTTAGAGGAGCAATGTCCACAATAGCCAAACCATAGAAGGAGCCTCAGTGTCCTTCGACAGATGAATGGATAAAGAAGATGTGTATATATATACACAATGGAATACTCAGCCATTAGAGAGGACGAATACCCATCATTTACTTCGATGTGGATGAACTGGAGGGAATTATGCTGAATGAATTAAGTCAATCGGAGAAGGACAATCAACAACCATATGGTTTCACTCATACGGGGAATAGAAGAAATTGTGAAAGGGATTATAAGGGAAAGGAGGGAAAATAAGTGGGAAAAATTAGAGAGGGAGACAAAACATGAGAGACTCCTAACTCTGGGAAACGAACAAGGGGTAGTGGAAGGGGAGGTGGATGGGTGGGGGGCTGGGGTAACTGGGTGATGGGCACTGAAGAGGGCACTTGATGGGATGAGCACTAGGTGTTATACTGTATGTTGGCAAATCGAACTTCAATAAAAACAAAAAACAACAAAAGGGAATAGCATAGCTTAATAATTTTTTGGAGAAAGAACAGTAAATCATAAAAAAGTTAAAGTTAGAAAAACTTTTCCAGGAGGAAAAACAAATAAGAAAAACTGAAAACCCAATTAAAAGATTTATTTTACACTTTAGCCAACGTTGGTAGCATAAACATATGAAGCTTTCAGAAATTAGAAGAGATGAGAAATAGTGAAACATATTTTTTTCAAATGGGAGGGAGGAGGTGACAAAATGTCACAAGCAAGACATAAATTCCATGGGAATTCTAGAGTTCTAGAGCATGTATTGCACTAAGATAAATCAACAACAACAAAAAAAAGGAAACTGCTATATAACACAGCTAAATGCAAACAAAAGAATGCTAGCTTTAAATGAGCCCATGCTTTAAATGAATTTAGAACTAAAATTAATTTCATTACTTTTTGTTCTAGGTATACAAGTCAACAACAAAAGATGTATCAGATTTCAGCCCAGCTGCATTATCTTTAAAAGTTAAAGTTAAGAAACTTGTGATAGAAAGAAACTTTAAACATTTTTAGCCAAAAATATGAGATCTTAAGATCACAGGCTGACATTTGCTAGAGACACAAACAATAACAACCATAAGAGAAATGATGGATAGATTCAACCACCTTAAGAACAAAACAAAATTCTTTTCATTTAATGAGTATCATAACCTGGGAACAGATAAATGAAACACCTATTGCCTAGCATGTTTGTATGGGACTGTAGTAACATTACTCATTCTCATCCCTTTTATATTCAGCCTCTAGAACAGTGGTTGAAAGTCTAAAACTACATTTCTCAGAGATTCTTATAGCTGGAGTTGTGGGTGGAATTAAAGTTTCACCAGTGCTTACTTGAGGGGGATATGGAAAACAGAAGTGAGCTGAGAATATTTTTCTACTGGTATGACAGATAGCAATCAAAACTGGATAGACATGAGGGTCTCTTACAGTCAATATCCTGTGCCTCACTTTCCAATGCAAGTCTCCAGCTTTATGGAAAGGATGCTGTAGGAGTAGCAACAGAGATGGTGGCAGCACTATAAATTCCTGACCTCAAGATCATAGCCCCTAAGTAATGACCTAAAACCAGGGATCTACTAGTACATACACGTAAGTGACTAAATCTCTTCCTATCTGAAATTTCTATAAAGGTTACTGTTTACCGTATTGTTAATGCATTGATAAGAAAGACTGGCACATCACCAAATATTCAGAATACAGAGTATATAAAGTACATTGACAACTTTAAAAGAAAAAGGTAAACAGAAAATGGGAAAAAGAAAAAAAAGAAAATGGTAAAAGAAATGAACAGCATTTAATGAGAAAAGAAAGTCACATGGGTAAATAAACATGAAAAATGGCTAGCCATATTAGTATTCAGGGAAATGTTAACTTGGAACAATGAAAAACCATTTTAAGACTTAAAAATAACAGGGATGCCTGGATGGCGCAGTGGATGGCTGTCTGCCCTTTGGCTCAGGGTGTGATCTTGGAGTCCTGGGATCCTATCCCACATCGGGCTCCCTGCATGGAGCCTGCTTCTCCCTCTGCCTATATCTCTCTCTCTGTGTGTCTCTCATGAATAGATAAATAAAATCTTTAAAAAAAGGACTTAACAAAAGTTATGAAAAGTGGCAAGAATAAGTGATAAAAACATACAGATCAATAAAAACTCATAAATATCACAGGTGGGAATGGAAATTGGTATAGTCACTTTGGAAATTAAGCTGGTATTATATCATAAAACTGAATATTCATATAATCTGTAACCCAGCAACATTATCCCTTGAAACTCTTGTACTTGTTTGTTGAATGATATTTTTTAGAAACGTAAATTCCAGAAGACTAAATGATACGATTTTTATATAGTTTAAAGAAATACAAAACTGAATAATATATTGTTAGGGGTACAGACACTTGCTAAAAAATTTAAAAAGCAAAGAATGATAAAAACAAAATACAAGAAAATGTTAATCTCCGGCAGAGGGAAGGAGAAGAATGGGACAGTGAAGGAAAACATGGGTAGACGTTCCAGTATTGGTAAAATTTTTAGCTCTTAACTGGATGGTGGGTTGACAGTTTTTGTTTTGACTATGTTTCATAACATATGTGATTAAAATAACTATGCTATTAATGATACTAATATTTATAAAATGTTTATTATATACCCTGTTTTCCCCTACAGTTAGCCTTATGAAATAAGTTCTTATCTTCAACTCATAGATGAGAAAACTAAAGCACAAAGAGATGAAGTAACGTCTAAGGTTGCATAGCTAGTAAGTAAGTAATGGACCTAGGAGTCAAAAAGGAAATCAGGCTCCAGAGTCTGCACTCATAACCAGTATACTTAATGAATAAAATATCAAATAACAACAAAGTTACTTAGGATAACAATAAAATAATCAATAGTTCACTGATCTACCTTTCATTTTCCTTGATGACATTTTCAAATTGTAGTTTCATCTCGCCCATCTGTTTCTGAAAGATTAAAATATGGTTGTAGTGATACATTTTGCAGTCAGGTCTCCATTAAGTAATCCATTCCTATGCAAGCAGTTGGATTCTATGGCACTAGTTTATTGATAAGAAACAAAGATTCTTTATTTCTAATAAGCACTAGAATATATGGATGTTTTTACACAGAACATAATAAAATATTCATTTTGAAATAAAGAAAAATATTTATATGACACATTGAGGAATATTTACAAATGCAATCCCTATGATTTATAGATGTTTACAAAAAAACAGATAAGAGATACTCCTCGGCATGTCGCTATAACAAATACCAGATGATCCCCATACCCTGAATGTATTCTTAATTCACTTTAGTTTAGTTGAAGCTCATATAAGAGCTTGTATTAGAAAAAGAAAAATGTTAATGGCAAAAAAGAAAATAGAGATCTTCTTTAGTAGTAATTCAGTTTTTTATTCATCACCTTTATTAATGATCTAAATTTTCCATACTATATAAGGTTGCTATGATAAACCTATATCATCACTAACATATACTTCAATAGGAAAAATGGAAAAAAAGGGGAAAGAATCACTAATTAAAATACAAATGAGAATAAAATATATACTGTAAAGAGAATTAGATTGGTAAGATTTTTTTTTTAATTCTCTGAAGAGATAAAGGGACTGTAAAATTTCAACAGGAAAGAAAAGGCATTTCAGGTAGGGAGAAATATGTATAAAAAGTAAAGGGGTGGGATCCCTGGGTGGCGCAGCGGTTTAGCGCCTGCCTTTGGCCCAGGGCACGATCCTGGAGACCCGGGATCAAGTCCCACGTCGGGGTCCCGGTGCATGGAGCCTGCTTCTCCCTCTGCCTGTGTCTCTGCCTCTCTCTCTCTCACTGTGTGCCTATCATAAATAAATAAAAATTATAAAAAAAAAAAAATAAAGAGGTAAAAAATATTAGAACACAGGCATAGTTGTCAGCTCCTAATAAGAGTAAATGGGCAAGGGGAGACCTGGAAGGAGGCCATGTAAAATTGCACTTAAAACAAAACTGCCATCAACTCATAATATGTTCATTAGTCTTACATGGGTATCGTCAGCGAAACTAGAGGAGCCAAGCCTGGAGTGAACCTGGCAAGGGAAGGGTGGGACAGGCAATGCTCCAAGCCCCTCTTGTCTCCCTTGCAACCAGAGAAGCTCATGGCAGCTTGATCTAGGAAATCAGTAACAGCCAGCTCTAAATATAAAGCTAGCTTTGGGAAAGGTGAACCTTTCCCAGGTCCCTGCTGTGAATGGATCACAATTAAACCAAAATGAGTGCATTCACTATCAGATAATTGAGAAGTGACCACACATTAAGCGATGATGCAGTGAAAGAAAACTGGAAAGGGAGGCAACAGATCTTGAATGACATGCTAATTAGGAGGTCTGGACTTTATTGTAGTAATTATCCTCATTTTATCATTAAAAAAAAAACTGATCTAAAAAAATAAAAAATAAATAAAAAAAACTGATCTTAAAATTTGCAAAAATATCAGTGATCTTAAAAAATATTCACTCAAATTACTCAAATAATTAGAATATGTATCTATATATAAATAATAGATAGGATTAAGGGTGAATCATTATGGGCACATTAAAGATTCTTTACTGCAAAATATTTCAGAATATTTAATAGTTGGAGGGAAACAATCTCAGCAGTACCTCTCTCATATCAAATTTCCCCTTACTATTTACATCTTCAGAAGGAAATCTTTCATATAGAGAATTATAGCAATACTTTTCTTGCTCTCAAGATACACTATTTTTTTACTAGGTCAATAAATCCTAAGAACTAGTTCTAATCAGTAATATCTATGTGAGCAATTGTTCTTAGATGTATCTGTCCGCATCTTTCTTTCTAAAAGTAGCAACTACTCTTATAGACACTTGGGCTTTCTGGTACCGTTTTCTCTCTCTTGTAATTAATTCAGTAATCACTCTTAGATTGAGAATGCTAAATGGGAAAATGAAGCTAAACACCTTAGTAAAATAGTTGATTAAAGAGATGTATGAATCAGATTATAAAAAATTAAAAATTTAGAAGTGGAATTCAAGATAACTAGTTATCCCATTTTATACCAATCACACTATATGTCATTATGGCAATTCTGAGTGAATTCAGCAGAAACTGTAAACTCACTAGCCCTAAAAATAAAAGCAAAATGCCATTTTGTACAGAAGACAGCTTTCTGTTGCTCTTTAATTGTCAATTGGAAAGATTAAAAGACATTACTATGGTCGGTTCAAACTTAAATGACCACAGGCTAAAAAAAAAGCTCATAGTAAAAGCCAGGAAAATACCTAATTAACTTAAAATAGGAACTGCAATTTAAAGAACTGCTTGTTTTTGAAGTTGGGTCTAATAGGATCACTTCGTAAATTTATATATTAGAGGATAAACTCTGGAAATGAAAGTAGAAATAATTTCAAATGCAACAGAAAACCTAACTTATTTCTAGAAGATGGAAGCATTATGTGTTCTTTTAGTAAAATCCTTTTAGTCAATCCATTAATTTATAAATAGATTGTTTAGCTAAAACTAGTCATCTTGTTCTAATAAGCCCTGGTTTTCATTCACTCATCAAAAATTGAGGGCTTATTATGCACTAGACTTCAAAATATATGGTAGGATTTCTTGTCCCTGCATGAAGAGAAAAGACAAAGAGGTGTAGATAAAGTTCTTAGTATCTGCCACTTGTATAGCCCCATTCTTAAGGTGTTGTTTTTATATAACATTGCTATACTTTTTTTCATTTGCATTACATTAAATCAACCTTGCTACCAAACTGAACTGATCCAGGGATTTGTATCTAAAGCAAACACAATGATGAGTATATTCAAACTCTAGAAAAGGAAGTTTATTACCTCTTGGTGGGCTTAGCTTGAGATCTATAGTATCTCTAACAAATGCTTCTTTTTATGGTTATCCAACAATCAGAAAGGTCAAAGTTATCTCTTTAACAAATGCTTCTTTTGTATGGTTATCTAACAATCAGAAAGGTCAAAGTTTGGGAGGAAAATACTAAAAAAATTTAAAATAAAAAAAAAAAAAATTTAAAATCAAAGAAACAGATTACAAATATTAGGTATATTCTAAAAATGTAGATCATTGAATCTCAGACTGTATCTTGAACAATGTGCTATTATTCTTGTTCCCCATGAGCCTGCTATATATCCTAATCTTAGAAATTCTAGGATTCAGATGCATCCTCTCTCTCTTCACTCCTAAAAATAAAACTTCATTACTAAGGATTTCAGACAAAAGCTGCCACAGCTTAAGCTCATATTAGAAGTTGATCAAATGCATCTAAAATCTGATGGACATAATATTTGAAATTCAGGGGGTAATTCCATTCTCCAAAAAGTGGGAAATACAGGTAGAAAGAAGGTAAAGAGAAAGGTCTAAAAGTATGAGATGGTTTTGGGTCTCCCTGGGAGAAAAGTAAAGACGTAAGCATATAAATAATGAGTTTAAGAGCTTCAAGCATCTAAGAGATGTTTCAAGGAGATATCAGGAGCCAGGAAACACTGGATTTAAAAAAAAAAAAAACTTGAACATAGTCTTTAAACACACACACACACACACACACACACACACGCTCTCTCTTATCAACAGCCAAGAATTGATCAGTTATGCCTAAATATTTTATTCCTCATCCATGTTTTTGAAAAGAATGTATTTTTAATAGTAAAATATTATAAAAAGCTTGTTAACTGATTTCATACCTTGTAATACTTCAGCTGTCCATTTAGCTCTTCCAGATGCTTATCATACTCAATAATAAGAGGAGCTAAAAAGCTAAAGAAAAAATATATAATTTAAAAATGACATATTGTTTAAAGGTTAATGTATAACATGTGAATTAAATTGAACATCAACATTTTAATGTTAAATGTTTCCATAACAATCCATATTTTGTCTTTTTCCTGTTCTCAATCTTAGCCCAATTAATTATTTCCAGATACTGTCAAATATGGAGGGAAGGGAGGTAATGAAGGAGTTCATCAAGAAGACAATTGCCAGTTGACCCTTGAGCTGAACCTGGGCAGTTGGAGGCTTCTCACCAGTCAGTACCCTACCCTGGAATAGTGTTCTCCTTGCATTCCCCCCTCTCAGAAGCAGCTCCAAGGTATGGAGTATCCAAGTCTAATGATAGTAGTAATGTAATACTGAGGCTATGTATACTGGGTATGTACATGAACCCAGTTAAGGCCTCCTGCGTATGTGACTGAATCAAGTTAAAGTTTCTACACAAATGTTAGAGATTATGGCAGGCAGGTGAGGAAATCTAGTTTGTCACCCCAACCTCTGAAGATAAACCTCATAAATAGATTCTATTGCTTAATAAATTTGCCACCTACCAATCTGGAGTGGTCTGACTATTCCTTCAGTTTCTCCTTGCTCTCCACTTATGGGGGCTGGTTTTAGGTTATACCTAGAAGCTCCAGAGGATGTTACAAATATGAGGTATATAAAATCACTCCAGTTGAGAGCTACTATAATGCTGGCTTTTTCTCCCTTGTATATTTAATATTTAAATCTAATTAAAAGGGTGCCTGGGTGGCTCAGTTGGTTAAGCATCTGCCTTTGGCTCAGGTCAGGACCCCAGGACCCTAGGATAGAGTCCTGCTCAGCAGGGAGTCTGCTTTTCCTTCTCCCTCTGCCATTCCCTCTGCTTGTGCTCACTTTCTCTAATAAATCAATAAAATCTTAAAAAAAATAAATCTAATTATAGCAGAGTATGAAATAATCTTAATACTAAAGAAATTATTTTAACAATAATAAATATATTTAAGAAAACACCATTTTTCTAGTAACTCAATCTTACCTTCGATCAACTACTGTGTTTTCTAATGTGTCATCTCCATCTCCTTTGAAGACAGCTTCCTATAACAGAGGATATTGTATCTTAAAATGTTTTCTCACATCATCCAAACCCAAAATTGATGGTAGTGTAAAATTAAATACAATTAAGAATTTCACAACCTTAGAAAATCCAATGCAATTGAAAAAGACAAAGAGAAGTAATCATTTAAATTGATGTTGAAATTATTTGGTAAATTATAACATTCATGCATAATAAAAATTCTCGGCAAACTTAAAGTAGGAAGAATTTTCTCAACTTGATAAAGAATATCTACTGGAAACCTACATCAATTACTATCTTTCATCGTAAAACATCAAAAGCACTGCATTAAGTGAAGTACACCACAAGGCTACTCACTATCACTGCTAACTTCAGCAGAACCAGGGTAGAGAATTCAAAATTTAAAGGTTGAAAAAGAAGATACAACACTATTATTATTTATAGACAATTTGACCATTTACCTAGAAAACTACGTATAAGCTATTAATTATCAGGTCTAATAAGAGAATATACTAAGTTATCAGAAGATCAACAGAACAGCTTTCTCAAATGCCAGCAATAATTTGAAAATGTAAAAGGAAATAATACCCTATTCACTACTCTAACAAAAGGTCGTATCTGGGAATAACAATAATAAAAAAAAAGTTGCAATAACTTACTGAAAAATCAACTTTACTGAAGGACATAAAAGAAGATATAAATAAACGCTACTATACCATTCATGGATACGTGAAAGGTCAAAACTGATATACTGAAAAAAAAAAAAAACCTGATATACTGTAAATATATCAATTCTCTAAAATTCACTGCAATTGCAGTGCAATTCCAAGAAGAAATTCCAATAGAATGATTTATAAAACTTTATCTTAAGCAAATTTTATAATTCCTATGAATGAGTAAATGCACAAGAGCCAAGATAACTTGGCAAAAAACTGGCAGGGGGAAGGAAAAGAAAAAAAGAGGAAAGGACTTGCCCTACTACATATCAAAACAATGTAATGCCAGAGTAATTAAAACACTATGGTACAGACACAGTAACAAACAGAAAAGTATAGGAAATACAGAAATAGATTCAAACACTGCTAGAAACATGGTACATAAGAAATGGAAATATGACTGAATAGACAAAATACTGCTTTCAAGTAACAGTGTTAGGTAACAAAATTAGACTCCAGTATGGACTAAATGGAAAAATAAAATACAGATAGAGATCCAAATGTTTTAAAAATATTTAACAATTGTTGAAAGAAAATGCATTTTTGACCTTGGGACAGAGAAAGCTTTCTTAATGTAGATGCTTTTGTTTGTTTTGTTCACTAATATACAAGTAGTGCCCAGTGTACTTTCACTCAAAATACATTTTCTAGCTGGAAGACACCAGGAATAAAATCTATATCATAAACACTGAAATATTCTACAACATCCAAATTTAAAGCTTCTATGCACTTGAAAATACCATAAACAAAGTTAAAACACCAGCAACATTTGTAACATGACCAAATATCTAGTATAAATGAATAATATCTAGTATAAAGTATTAATAAACATATAAACACAAGGAGATGTACATGATGTTCAGTACAGCTTTTACTGTAATAGAAAAAAATGTCCATCAATAAGCTAAACGAAAGTAATACAATAGGATCTCATAAGTAGTTCAAGAAATTAATAAGATTTATATGCATTACTATGGACATATCACAAAAACAAATAGGTTACTTCTAGAAGTTATTTATACAGAGAAGAAACCAGACATCCTTCCTACATAGTACACAATAATAAATTCCAGATTGATTAAAGACTTAAATATGGAAAGTCCATTTATGCTAGCGAAGGACTTAAGTTGCAACAGTAAAACACTGACGCATGACTATTAAAAGTTAAAACTTTTTCACTAGAAGGCATATAAACAAGATATATGAAAACTCACAAATTGAGAACTTTCTACATGTGTCAGTGAACAAAGTATTAACGGGCGAAATAAAGAGGAAATCTGAGATCAGTAATAAAGGCAAGCACAACCTCATTAATAATTAGGGAAATACAAATAAAACAACAGTGAGATTATCATTTTACACCAATCACACTGACGATAACAAAATGCCTGACAATGCCATCAATGGCTCAGAAGGATGTTTTACAAGAAGCACTTTCATACACCATGAATGGGAATGTAAACAAGTACAATCACCTCTGACAATTTCGAGTAAACCTGAAGATGAGAAAACTCCAATTTTAGATATACATCCTAAAAAACCTCTCAGATGTGCAGTATATAGAGACATATTTAGTAACGTGCTTAAGCATTACTGCAAAATGTAAGAATTGGACAAAATCCAAATGCCCTTCAATAGGAGAATGGATAACCTGTGGTCTTATTAGACCACACACAGTGGTCAATTTCACACAGTGAAATTGAAATGTAGTGGACAACAGTTATAATGCATGAACTTGTGATATGTGTATCAAATTCTTAAAAATAATGTTGAGCAAAAAAAGCAAGTTTTGCAGTCAGATACATACAGTATTTTATATAAGATTTTGAACTTGCTAAATACAATAAAATATTTTCAGATATGAACATATATAGTAGAAATTGGAGCACTAGAGTATTGAAAAACATCAATAAGGATGTAATTACCACTGGGAAGGGATAGAAGGAAATGGACAAGATGTAGAGAGAGACTGAATTGTTTCTGCAATGTTTTATTTCTTAACAACAAAAGACCAGAAATAAACATGGCAAAAAGCTAGCAATGGACACAATCAGGTGGTAGCTGCACAGATATTATTTTGAATATCTTCTACACTTTGATGTTTGAAATATATAAATTTAAATACAGGAATAATATATGTAAAGTGTTTAGCATAATTCCTGACATACAGAAAACTATTAATAAATCTTTGCTTTTTTTTTTTCTTTTTTAACTTGGATGAAAAATCTATTGGCTAACCAAGGTATACATTATAAGCATTCAACCCACATGGAAAGGATTAGCTCTCAAAATACAAAGCCTCAACAGACATGTTCACATGGAACCAGACAAAAAGGTAAACTTCCAGAGACCCCTGACAGATTAAAGAATAAATGCATCTAGCAGTCTATGTAATTTCAGAGGAGGATTTACTTAATCCTAGGCTATTAAAAATAGTTATTGTATTATTTAAGTAATTAACTGACAAGTGATAGTTTAACTTTCAATTGTTCAAAAGTTATTAAAAGTCTTCTTGGAATAATTAAGTAGTTCAAACTTTAAAATTATTTCTCAAATTTCTTAGGAGTTTTATAAAAATCAAATCAACTACCATTGTTAGGACTAATAGGTAGAGATGGATGGCATTCTACAAAATAACTCAAGCCCTCATTAATCTTCCATCCATCAATTTTAAGTTTCCTAATTGTTATTCCTATTATGTTTCACTCCACTTTATCATTCTTCTAAACAGTATTTAATAATTGCTCAGTGTTTACTAAATTAAATTCAAACTCAACTTAACCATTGAAGGCCCTCTACAGTGTAGATACAAACACCCTACCCTTCCTAATGCTATTTTCCATTACTTCTCTCATATATGCCAAACACAGTATCAAAAATGAAGTATGTTTTACTCCCTAAATATGACCTCCACTTTCTCACCTCCTTTGGCTTCTCATCATGCCAGTGGGTCCATCTGCAATGCTTTCCACTACCCCTTCTTTTAGCTTCCACTGAAGTTCTTTTGAAATCTTACCTACTTTTCAGTACCCAACAGGCATGCTACATCCTTCAAGAAACTTTCCCTGATCTTTCCAACTCTAGATGATTTCCTTTCCCCTCCCCGATACCCATATTTGGCTTTAAGGTGAAGATACAAATAATATGCCTTATACCTATTTAACATTTGTCTCAGCCAATATTTTTATTAGTCTTTAGGTTCCTGTGAAATGGTAATTTTATTATACACATTTCCGTATCACTACAGCTTCTGGCATAGTGCCTCACATAAAGGAGGTGGTCAATATATATTAAACTAAATTCTATAAAGACACTGTTCTGAAACTATTTTCTGATGATAGTTACTAAGGAAATACTAACATAAGAATAAATGACCAATAATCCGAATTATAAAAATTACATGATTGTAAACATGATAAATCAAAATATAAGAAAAATATTTGAAAGAATAAAGATTCAGCAATCCTTTCTCACTTGTCAGTGAAAATTTTAGAGTAAAAGACTGTATGACTTAACAATTCAACATCTATTGGAAAAAATCAATTTGGGAGAGTAAGATTGAAATTGACTATAAAAGTATTTACAGAGGGGCACCTGGCTAGCTCACTCAATAGAATTGTGACTCTTGATCTCGGGGTTGTAGGTTCAAGCCCTATGATGGGTGTAGAGACACTAAAAAAAAAAAAATCTTTTTAAAGAAGCATTTATATATATGTATTTGTATATTTACATATATTAATGTTGTTTACATATTTTTAATTGAAATATAATTAACATGTCATTAGCTTCAGGTGTACAAAACTAACAAGCCTATTCACTAAGCTAAGCTCACCAAAATAATAAAAGCATTTATAAAATCCTTTTTATATTCTCTAAAACAAAATTTAGACAAACTATCCTAAATAAAAGAAACCTACAGAGAATTTTATATATCTTTAATAATGGATAACATACAATTAATTTCTATTTATTTTCATCCCAAAATGACTGAGATGACAAGGAGAGTGTATCATAGAAAGAATAACAAAAATACTGAATTACAGTTGGGTAGACAAGTTTTCTGGACACTTCTCTTCCTCTGAGGAAACTATACACTGAGTATTCTAATTATAATTCTGAATGTTTAATTTTGTGCCCTTACTTTAATCTATATTACTGGCTATGAAATATGTTAATTGTATCCTTTCTCCATCATTTGGAAGAAAATATAGGCTGGCTAGCATTTTGTGAGTGTTGTTGCATATTTTAGAGTTTGTAGCAAATCATTCATTTCATGAGGAGATTGATTTTCATCATTTATCAATGAAGGTTGATGTACAGCGTAAGAAGTTACTAAACTCTTACAATTAGACTCTCTTTAAAGTGCTAAATCATTTTCTTTTCTTTTCCTTTTCTTTTCTTTCTTTATTTGTAGAGAGTAGAGCTTGTGACAGCAGGGAAGGGAAGAGGGAAAAGAAGAGAGAATCTTAAGCAGGCTCCACTTTCAGCACAGAGCGTGACATGGGGCTCGATCTCATGACCCTGAGATCATGACCCAAGCCAACATCAAGAGTCACTTAACCAAATGAGTCACCCAGGCGCCTCCTGGGATCACTGATTTTCTTATCATCATGGGATGATGCAAAATCAACTCTTCAACGTTTTGAACCTGAATAATTCCGACAGAAGGAGAGTCAAGAACTGCACTGGCCAACGCAATAGTTACAAGCTACATCCATCTACTTAAATTTAAATTATTTAAAATGAAAATAAAATAAAGCACCTACCAGTTATACTAGCTTAATTTCAAGTGCTCAAAAGTCCCATGTGATTAACGGCTACCTTATTGGACAGCGCCGAGCTACAGATTTCCATCACCATCCTAAGTTCTATTGATTGGACAGTGCTGGCTGAGAGAGCCAGTAATTTGACTCAATTCAAGTAGTACAGGTAGTTTTCTACATTTTACCTATGAAGTCTTATATTTTTTAACTCATGATCAACAGTAGTGGCCCTCCTGTTCCTTTCAATGTATTTTCAAATAACTATTATTTGATTATAGTTGGGACCAGCTCTTACATATAATGCAAGCATATCAAATTCTTTCCTGCCCCAGGGTCTCTTTTTGGTTCAATTTTACTCTTCTGCCCCTGTCCCTCCAGCAAGTTTAAAGAGAACCAAAACACTAATCCCTCAGTACATACATGCACTGGTATGGCAGAGATTATAAGGAGGAATTAGCTAGCTTACATGTAAGAAAAGACAGATATTTAAGGGGGGAAAAAAGGTAGGAACAAAGAAATTGGAAAAGAGGGAAATTTTCCACCTTACTGACTAGAATCTTTCCAAATTTGTCAGTGTCTACTACCACACTATCAGAAAGCAATGCCACTTGAAATACTATTTATATAAAAAACACAAAATAATCATAGAAAGACAATTAAATTTCAAAACAATCTTGAAGGGACCATTCAAGAAATTAGTGGTTACTCAGCAGCCTGGGTGGCTCGGCGGTTTAGTGCCACCTTCAGCCCAGGGCATGATCCTGGAGACCCGGGATCGAGTCCCGCATTGGGCTCCCTGCATGGAGCCTGCTTCTCCCTCTGCCTGTGTCTCTGCCTCTCTCTCTCTCTGTCTCTAATAAATAAATAAATCATCTTAAAAAAAAATTAGTGGTTATTTAAAATATCTTTAGAAGATTACATTACAATTATAAGACGTTTTTAAAAAGATGATTGGGGCACCTGGGTGGTGTAGTCAGTTACGTGTCTAACTCTTGATTTTGGCTCCGGTCCTAATCTCAGGGTTGTGAGATTGAGCCTTGCACCAGGCTCCACACTCAGGGCAGAGTCTGCTTAAGACTCCCTCTCCCTCCTGCCCCCCATGCAAACATGTGCATGCACTCTCTAAAAATAAAGGAATAAATCTTTAAAATAAATAAATAAAAGATGAATCAACTATTAAAGTATAATGAATCAAATATACGAAATATACAAGCTATTCGACACATTGGAAAAATCCAACTTTCAGTTTAAATCCATACAGTTTATGTATTTTTAGTTATTATAAATGTATTGTGTATTTTCCTATGAAACAATACTACACAAAAAAACCTTAAAGCATTTCACAAAACTTTCTTTGAACCATGGAAACCCTAAATGATCATTATATAGTGACAGCACAAAAGAATTTTAAAACTATCACTTATAATAGTTTTCATAGAAAATCAAGTTTAAAATTCCAACTTAAAATAGAAGAAATAAATATCACATTCTGGCAGCTTTATTTTTCCAATATTGTTCATTTAATACAAGTCTTGGCAATTTTCCCAGTGTGAGGAAGGAGAAGAGCATCTCATTAGGATTTTATCTTGAAAAAAGGAAAAGCATGAACTGTTGGAGTTGTTTTAGGCACCTGGGAAACACTGGTCAACAAAAAGGGCAAACAAAAATTCATGAAGGATTTCTGTTGCTGGTGGCAATCACTAGTTAGTGACAAGAGATCTCAGCCAGTGCTCCTGGGTTTCACATAACCTTTGATAATGGTCTCCTCCTACTTATGTGTTTTCTTTTACTATACACAGTAAAAAGTAAAAATAAAAATAAAATTTCTCTTGAACATTTTTTCAGAAACCAGAATGATGTTTCTGAGGTAAAGAACCAAAGAATACACTACATAAGGCCAAGGATATGGACCTTACTGCTAGAAACTAGATTATTATCTCTCTCTCATGCTCTTATACCACTTCCTTTCTCATCACTGCAAACTATGCAGTGAAAGGCAAGATCCATGGGAAAAGGTGCTTTGAGAAAGCAACATATTTCAAAGAGATGGTGAATAGCAGAAGACTCTTAGGCAGTAACAATATACTACCACCAATAATAAAAGCTAGGAATCATTATCTGATTGTATGACTATAATAGTACCTGTAAAAGAAGAGTATGTACCTTTAGGGAATTAAAGGAGCTGTAATTTCACAGAAGACTACATTATGAAATAAAAGAAGACTTAATCTTACTTGGTATGTAGCCTTGAGGCTTTAATTAATTATAATCACAATGTACAAGGCAGGTGCATCTAAAGAGCTACCTAGAATCACTGTTTTATCTGATAAAACCAGCTTTCATATCGTGTACAGTAGGTATGATACAATACTGTGCCCAGAGATCTTCTGGGCACAGTATTGGTATGTAGCCTTGAGGCTTTAATTAATTATAATCACAATGTATAAGGCAGTTACCTCTAAAGGGCTACCTAGAATCACTGTTTTATCTGATAAAACCAGCTACATATCGTGTATAGTAGATATGATACAATACTGTGCCCAGAGATCTTCGCGGGCTTTAAAAACACTTTTGTTTGAATCCTCCTTTTAGGCATATTCTATAAGACAGTAAGCAGAAAAAAAAAAAAAAAGAGCAAAATTTAGGGCCTATTGTATTATGGAAGATTATCTACCACCTAAGTGATAGCAGTTCTTAGTTATGTATGAGTAACAACATAAGAAAAACAGTATCATGATTAACTTGGTGGATGGACAGTATTAAGACCCTCTGGAACTTAAGTCTGGTCTTTGTAAATAAAAACAGAGCAGCAGGCTAAATGTTCAGAATACAATAAAAATATCTATAAGGATAAGTATAGTCAAGTCAACAAGATAAACTATTCCTTTATAATTTCTTAAAAACAACCTTTCTGATACCTTAAAAATAGTTTTTTGGTTTTTCTTTCTTTGAGAGAGAATGAGCACGCTTGAGCGGAGGTGATGGGGGATGTGAGGGGTAGAGTAGAGGGATAGGGAGAGAGAGAATCCCAAGCAGGCTCCATGAGGAGAGTGGAGCTCAATGAGGGGCTCCATCTCACAACTCTGAAATCATGACCTGAACTGAAATCAAAAGTAAGACACTTAACTGACTGAGTCACCCAGGTGTCCCAAAACAATATGTTTTAGTTACAAGATTCATTGATGTCAAAAGTAAAACACTTCCTTATTAAATTGGTAGGGAGTTATCACTAATATAGGAACTACTGTTTTTAATATTGTGTAACTCAGAGTCCACCAATAAATATACTTTGTTGCTTGAAAAAAAATTTTTTAACAGAATACTTAAATAAGAACATGCACACAAGGAAAGAAATATTAAAAACAATGTCATAGGGCAGCCCAGGTGGCTCAGTGGTTTACTGCCGCCTTCAGCCCACGGTGTGATCCTGGAGACCCGAGATCGAGTCCCACATCAGGCTCCTTGCATGGAGCCTGCTTCTCCCTCTGCCTGTGTCTCTGCCTCTCTCTCTCTCTCTCTCTCTCTCTCTCTCTGTGTCTCTCATGAATAAATAAAATCTTTAAAATGAAATAAAAACAATGTCATAAATACATGACAGTAAATCAAACATTTACCATTTTGATTTACTTTTTACTTGCCATCATTTATGAGAATTTCAAGTTAAAACTTAGTCTGAAATGTATCTTAAGAAATGATTTTAGGAGGTTTCAAAATGTCAATGGATTCTCATTTTAGAACTCAAGACAGTTTAACATCATACATAATTCATAAGCTCTAACTCCAAAAATAAGGGCAATTTCTATGGTCCAAGAGCTACATTTATTAAGCAAAAACAAGCTTTCCAAGAATCCCAGTTGTAAACAAATTTCAGTGTTGTAAGCAACCTCACATGAGAACCCTAAATATATTTATATGAACATATTTACAACCAAATTTGAACCTAGTTTGTTAGACATCAATTAATTTACATACCTGCACCAATGAATATTTGGAAAAATCTTCCATCTGATACCGTCTAAGAACTTCATTTAGTCGTTGATCTGAAACGAAGAGGGAAAAAAACCAATCTGTAGTTCACTGGCTGATGCTTAATATTTAAAAACTACAAGCAAGGTAGTTATTATCTGATATAACCAATGCAAAACTGCTAGTCTTCACTGCTTCCCAAAATGAGCCATCAATTTGAACACGTTTCTGGAATTTAAGAAAAGGCCCTTCTATACATGTAAGTCAACTACCTACTGCCAGTAGGAAAAAGAGCTACAAAGAACTAATTTTTATGATTTCATAAACTTTAATTCTCTGTTTCTCTTAGTTTACTCTTCAGGTTAGCAGAAGTAAAAACAAAACAAAACAAAAACTCTCCACTTTATTCTTGCTACTAGAAGTGAAAAGAATTGAAAAGATAAACTACAGCCACATTTTTTTCCAATAGTGAAAACTGACTGAAATTCTGTTCCAGGCTAAACATCCACACAGAAGAGAAATGGCAGGACAAAAATTCCAAATTAAATAGGACCAAGAGATAACAGAAATGAAGGACTGGAATAAAGCCAAGTGCTCTCAGTAAGCATAAGGTGATTTGTATTTTTTTTTTAAAGACTTTATTTATTTAGTCATGAGAGAAGCAGAGACATAGGCAGAGGGAGAAGCAGGCTCCACACAGGAGCCTGATGCAGGACTCGATCCCTAGGACTCCAGTATCATGCCCTGAGCCGGAAGGCAGACACTTAACCGCTGAGCCACCCAGGCGTCCCAATTTGTATATTTTTTGAAGTGAACAAAAATATCGTAGAACACAGATGTACAAAACATTATTTCAAGATCACATGGATCATTTTTTTTTCAAGATTTTATTTATTTATTCATGAGAGACAGAGAGAGAGAGAGGCCGAGACAGAGGGAGAAGGAGAAGCAGGCTCCATGCAGGGAGCCCGACGTGGGACTCGATCCCAGGTCTCCAGGATCACTCCATGGGCCCAAGGCGGCGCTAAACCGCTGAGCCACCTGAGCTGCCCCACATGGATCATTAAAAACTGATAATTTCCTAGCAAGAGAGTAAATCTCAACTTTCAGAAAGACTGAAAGTTAAAATGAGCATGTTACCTGACAATAGGGCAATTACGCTAGAATCAAACCCAAAAAGTAAAAGGAAAATTTTCATACATTTGAAGTTCAGAAATTTCTTTTTAATAACCCATGCATGGGTCACAAAAGGAATTACAAAACAAATCTGGATGTATTTTGAACTGACAGTGAAAATGTAATACCTCAAAGCCTGCTTAAAAAGAAATCTTTAAAAAAATTTTTTTAAAGATTTTATTCATTTATTTGAGAGAAAGAGACAGAGATAGTGATCTAGAAAGCACAAACAGGGAGTAGAGGAAGAAGCAGGCTCCCTGCTGACCAGGGAGCCCAATGTGGGACTTGATCCCAGGGCCCTAGGATCATGACCTGAGCCAAAGGCAGATGCTTAACTGACTGAGCCACCCAGGTGCCCCCGAAAAGAAATCTATAGCTTTATTGCATATAGTAGAAAAGAAAAGGCTTAAGTCAATAAACTACAGGTCTATCCCAAAAAGTTAGAAGAAAAGCAAATTACACTCAAAGAGCATCAAGGTATTAATAAAGATAAGCCCACCTCAAAGAAATTGAAAATAAACACACAAAAAAGATCAACAAATACAATCAAAAGCTACAGTGATGAAATTTAAGATATATTCATGATAAAGCATCAGGAATATAAGAACAGAAGTTAATTTCTTTAATATAACAATGGATTTCTACATAAATGCACAGTAAATATCATACATAAGGATGAGAATGTTGAAAACTTTCCTTGGAAATTGAATGACACAAGGACAAATTCTCTTGACATTTATTCACACTGTACTGGAAGTCTAAGTTTATGCAATAAGAAATAAAAGGTATAAAGACAGAAAAGGAAAAAAAAAAAAACCCTGTTATTAACCAGAGTTATGCATGTGTAGATAGAGGTAAATCCCATAGAACATACAGATAAATTCTTAGAATAGTGGTGACGTTTAGCATGGTTGTTGGATACAAAGTCAATGTGCAAAAATTAATTATATTTCTGTATAATGACAACATAAAGTTAGAAAATAATAAAAGATATTACTTATAATACCATACCAAAAACCCAATGTCAAGGAATAAATCTAAAAGATTTATACAAAAGATGTGTAAGACTGTGTACTAAGAAACATTCAGGAGAAAAAGACTAACTAGGTGGAGAGATACTCAAGGTTTACAGGGGTCAGTATTGTAAAGATACCAGTTCTCCGCAAGTTAATCTATAGATAGATTCAATGCAGTCTCAATTAACATTCCAAAAGATGATATTGCAGAAATTTAAAAGTTGATTCTTTTAAAACAGGTAGTAACCTAACAAGAATAGCTAAGACATTCTTGCAAAAGGGAGTGGGGGAGGACTTGCTTTACTGGACATTAAGATTTACTGTGGTGTGATAGTTGTATAAAAATAAGAAATTGATCAATGGAAGAGAATAAAGAACACAAAGACACATACATGCTCATTTAGGACACCTGAATGATAATTGAAAGTGCACTCCAGGGCAGTGAAAGGGAAAGAATAATCTTTTTAAAATTGGTTCTGGGTCAACTGGATGTCCTCAAAAAATAAAACATTATCCATAAAAATCAGTTCTAGGTGAAATGAAGATATAACTGTGAATGCCAAAACAAATTCTAGAGAAGAATAGAATATCTTTATAATCTTTAAGATTTTTATTTATTCATGAGAGACACACAGAGAGGCAGAGACATAGGCAGAAGGAGAAGCAGGCTCCCTACAGGAGCCCAATGTGGCAATGGATCCCAGAACTCTGGGATCACTCCCTGAGCCAAAGGCAGAAAGAAGCTCAACTGCTGAGCCACTCAGGCGTCCCGCGAATATCTTTATAATCTTAAGGTAGGGAAAGATTTTTAAATCAGAATACAAAAAACACTAACCATAAATGAAAAAAAGTCTGACAGACTGAACCACATTAAGAACTTCTGTTCACCAAAGACACTTCTAGGAGTAAAAATACAAGACATGGACATGGAGAAATTATTCCCAACATATATGATAGATAAAGGGCGGATACCTAGAATATACAAAAAACTATCAATTAAAAGGCAGACAATCCTATAGAAAAGTGGTAAGAAGGCATGAGTGGGCATTTCACAGAAAGGTTACCTAGGGGGCTAATAAATATGGAAAAGCTGCTCAACCTAATTAGGCATCAGAAAAATACAAATAAAATTACAATAAAGAGCTAAAATTAGAGAACATGTTGGTGCCAATGTAAAATAATGAAACTTTTGTACACTGCTGGTGAGAATGTAAATTAGTATAACTTTAAAATTAAACATATACATAACTCCTAAGAATATACATAACCAAAATGTGTGCACGTGAGCACCAAGAGCCATGACAAAAAATGTTGAAAACAGCATTATTCTCAATGGCCTCCAAACTGGAAACTGCAATTATCCATCAAAAGAAGAAGAGATAAACATGATAAATTTAAATCTGGAATATTTTATAGCAACAAAAGTGAACAAATTACATCTACATGTAAGAATATGGATAAATCTCAAAGATATAATGTTAAAGAAGCCCAAAACAGAAGAATACACGGTTTATGATTCCATTTATATAAAGCTCAAACACAAGCAAAACCATAGTGTAAAATTAAAGACCTTAGTTATCTTTAATTACCTTTGAGAAAGAGGGAAAGATTATGATTACTAAGGGTCTTCTGAGATCCTGGAAATGTTCTATTTCTTGATCTGAATTGTGGTTATATGAGTTTTGAACTTGGAAATCACTCACTTAGCTTTATATTTGTTTTATTTACTTTTCTGTACATGTTATACATAAGCACATATACATATATATGGAATACATACTAAAATACAAGTTTTAAAAATGCATATATAAAATGCACACATGTAGTATACACATTCTATGTTGGGAACTTCAGATAATAGTTTCTTCCTTTAAAGTACATATAATTTAGTGGCAAAATATGACAAATAGATGAGATTCCAATAAAGAAATCATGGAATACTGATAAGGTAAATGGTTTTTAATTTTTTACCGAGTTTAAAAGAAATTATCCATGTTTTTATTGTTGCCCACAGAACTTTTAAGATTGTTAACTTGACACACAGCACTAAAATTTTAGCACCATATAGGATCTAGTTTCTGCCTATCACTCCTCTCAAGAGGAGGTTGTAGTTATGGTCATGGATATAATAATTCCAATGCAAATCTTTTTTCACCCTACCTGATAGGGTGTTCAAATAAGAAAAAACACTAAATCTGAATTCTCAGTAACTAAAATGGTTCAGAAGTCAGTTGTGAATTACTGAGGGAAACACAGTCCTCAGAGATTAACTTTAATCTGGAGAAAATTTTACTGTAACTACTATTTCCTTCATTCAACACTTATTCCACTGTTGGACATTGCATTTTCTGGATTACTGATGAAACTGGGATTTTTCATTTTTTAGTTCTTCAAAGTTCATTTTTTTTTGTAATGGCTTGTCATATTCTTTAACCATTTTTCTATTAGTAGGAGTTTATTTTTGTGAAAAATCTTTCTAAATTTTGGATGCTAAATCAAAATATCAGAATGATTTTTCTATATATGTGGGAAAGGGATCTTTATTATTTTTTCTTTCCTATTTGGATAGCCAATTATCCTAGGACCATCCTAGCACTGATTTGTATTGTTCTTTCAGATAACAAGTTTCATATATATGTCTTTTCCTTGCTAGTTTATTCCACTGACCTATGTATGACAATCTAATGTTGATTTAATAATTGGATATTTTAAGTCTTAATAGCTAACAGGTAAAATTTCCCACCTTGATATTCTTTAAAACTCTCTTGGTTATTCTTAAGTCTTCCACTAGATTTTTATTTCTTAGAGAGAAAGAGAATGTGTGTACTAGTGGGGGTAGGGAGACGGAGCAGAGGGAGAGAGAAAACTTTAGGCAAACTCTGTACCCAGTGGGGAGCCTGATGTGGGGCTCCATTTCACAACCCTGATATCACGACTTGAGTTGAAATCAAGAGTTGGTCACCTAACCAACTGAACCACCCAGGTGCCCCTCTCCCAGTAGATTTTAGAACGATGCTGTTAAAACTAAGTTTGAGAATGCACTGAATCTAACCATTAATCTGTTGAAGAACTGACATATTTAATATATTGAGTATTCTAATCTACAAATTTAATATGTTAATGGTTTCTCCATTAACCTAGGTCTTCTTGATTGTATTCAGTAATTTTTAATGCTAACTATTACTGGGATGAACCCAATATGAAGACAATTATACAAAGGCATATACATATATATATATACATATATATATATATATATACACACACATACATACACACACACATACATTCATTACTGGATTAATATTTTATGTAGGATATTTTTTAAGAGAGGGAGAGGCAGGAGTAGGGAGAGGGGAAGGGGAAGAGAGAATCTTAAGCAAGCTCCACACCCAGTATGGAGACTGATGGGAGGACTCGAACTCACGAACCTGAGGTTATGACCCGAGCTGAAATCAAGAGTTGGGACACTTAACCTACTGAGCTACCCAGTCACCTCTTTTATTTAGGATTTTAGTTTCTATGCGCATCAGTGAAACAGGCTCCCCCCCCTTTTTTTTTCTTGCAAGTCTCTTTGTTGAGTAGACGTTAAGAATATAGACACTGGAACTAGAAGGCCTAGGTTCAAATCCCAGCTCGATCACTTTTTAGTTATGAGTTAACCTTGAGTTTGTGGTGGTACTTATCTAGAGAGTTGAGTTTTTTATCTATGGTTATTGAACAGCTGGGTGTGAGAACTATTAAGGCAACATAAACAACTAATTAAGGGATGAAGTATTATCCAGTATGTGCTACTCAAAAAAGCCGAGATTATAAACATATTAAGATCACTAACAAGAGAGTAGATGAACCGATGGGCAATGGTTATAAACTGTATTATAAGAAATTAGTAAAAACAGAGGTAACTGGGTGGCTCAGGTCATGATCTCAGGGTTGTGGGATTGAGCCCCATATTCAGCTCCATACTCAACAGGGAGTCTGCTTGAGATTTTCTCCCTCTGCCCCTCTCCTCATTTGTGTGTAACACACGCTCACTCCCTCTCTCTCAAATGAATAAGTAAATCTTTAAAAAAAGAGAAAGTAATAAAAACAAGCTGGGAAAGACTTAAAGATATAGAGGAAAATGAAGAGTAAAAGAACAGAGGTCTTGATGAAGCCAAAGAATACTTATACCAGGAATAAGAAACTCGTGTTTAAGATTTCAAAAGTAGGGTAATAGGACTTGAATCCTTCTTGAATAGGACTTCTGCTTATGTCCAAAATGAAGTAACAAGGACTACCTTCCCACTTATTACAACCAAAAGCAAATAAATAATGGTTTGCCAGACACTAGACAAGAGATAATGATGATGAGAGATGCAAAATAAATGAAGTGAGGCTTATGATTGCTCCAGCTTAATGACCTGAGAGAGAAAATTCTGGATATATGAAATCTGTGGAGGGTCTCTGTATACAATACATAACAACAACAACAATAATAATAATAATAAAAAAACCCATACAACAGACTACTGAGTAGCTCTTTACCTATTAAAGAAACTAAATTTACAGTGTAAAATCTTTCCACAAAGAAAACTCTAGGTCCAATTGTCTTTACTGGTAAATTCTACCAAGCATTTAAGGAAGAAATAATGTCAATTCTACATAAACTTTTCTAGAAAATTGAAGAAACCAAAATATTTTCCCATTAATTCCATGAGGCAAGCATTGCCTATTACCAAAACCAGACATAGAGATGAGAAGAGGGAAAAAGGCTTTATGAATATAGAAAATTAAAATTTTAAATAAACTTTTAGAAAACCAAATCAAACAATAAAAAGGGTAACACATAAGAGAAGTTTATCTCCCCAAAAAGGTAATATGAAAATTAATCAATGTAAGTCAAAATGGAAAAAAAATTTCAATACTTTCAAATAAACAGAGAAAAAGCATTTGAAAAAAATTCAAAATCCATTCTGATAAAAACTCTCGGACAACTAGGACTAGAAAGGAATATTCTAAATCACGTAAAAACACCTCTGAAAAATGTACAGTTAGTATCATAGTTAATTCTGAAAGACAGATGCTTGTATCCTAAGATCAGGACAAAGAAAAGGATGTCCACTTCAACCACTTGTGTTCAACTGTACTCGAAGTTCTAGCCAGTACAATAAAGCAAGGAAATCAAAGGCATCCAAATTGGAAAGGAAGTAAAAGTGTATTGACAGATGAAAAGATCTATGCAGAAAATCTGATAAACTTTGAAAAGAACCTATCAGAGTAAGTGAGTTTAAAAAGGCTGCAGGGAAAAAAAAAAAAAAAGGCTGCAGGGTACAACATGAAAGAAAACAAACAAACAAAAAAGATATATTTCTATATACTAGCAATGATAAATCAGAAATCAAAAGTAAAAGAATACCACCATTTATAATAGTATCAAAACCAGAATACATAGGGATCAATCTGATAAAAGACGTGCAAAACCTATATACTGAAAACTACAAAATATTGCCAAAAGAAATAACAGATACATCAATGGAGAGAATGACCTGAGAGACTTTCCAGGCTATGGCACAAAGATGGAAAATGCAGGCAGAGATCAACCTTTTCATTGATAAAAGGACTCAAATATCATTAGATATGAATTCTACACATATTGCTCAACAGAGTCAATGCAATGCCTCTCAAAATCTCAGCATATTTTTGAAGACATTGACAAGCTGATTCTAAAATACACATGGAAGTGCAAAGCACCTAGAATAGCCAGAATAACTGAAAAAGAACAAATTTGAAAGGCTAACATCACCTGATTTTATGATTTACTATAAAGTTGCAATAATCAAAATAGTGGAACACTGGTGCTCAAACAGATAAAACAAGAAAATGGAACAGAACAGAGTCCAGAAATGGATGGACACGAATAAGGACAAATGACTTTTAGCAAAGGTAATCCAATGGAGAAAGGATAGTCTTTTTAATTGCATTCATATGCAAAAAGGTAAACTTTGATCCTTATACCTTATACAAAATTTCAGCCAAGTGGATCATAAATCTAAATGTAAAACCTAAAATTACAAAATTTCTAGAAAACACAGAAGAAAATCTTTGCAGCCTTGATTAAGCAAAGATTACTTAAATAAGACATCCATATAAGAACAAATTGAGGGGCGCCTGGGTGGCTCAGTGGTTGAGCATCTGCCTTTGGCTCAGGGTGTGATCCCAGGGTCCTGGGATCGAGTCCCACATCAGACTCCCCAGAGAGAGCCTGCTTCTCTCTCTGCCTATGTCTCTGCCTCTCTCTCTCTCTGTGTGTCTCTTAAGAATAAATAAAATCTTAAAAAAAAAAAAAAAAGAATTGAGAATCTCATCGAAATTAAAAACTTTTGGTCTGTGAAGAACACTTAAGAGAATGAAAAGAAAAAATAAGTTCATCTCCACTTCCCAAATGCCCACTACAAGAATGGCTTTTTCATTTCTTAGCTTCATAAACAAGTATCTCTTTGAACAGGTATCTAAGGACTATCAAATTTCCTTTCTCAGATGGAGGTGGGAGAATGGGGTCTTGAAATTATGCTAGGAGTTTACTAGGAGCATGACTGGGTTTAGAATTACCTGTAGTTATTTGTAAAGCTAATGCTTTATCACAGGGGTTGCTAATTGAGAAACACTAAAATCAAATTCTCTTGAGCTAGACTACCAAATCCAAATGGAACAATTAAGATCAAAAGAAGTCAGTGTAGTGAAGGTTAGAATAAGTGGGAGAAGGTCAAGCCATCTGTTTTTACCTCAGCTGTAACTGGCATACTAGTTGCCATTTAAAAGGAAAACATGGCTGGCTCATTCCTCTAAAAATCATAGTTTTGGGGTGACTCAGGTACCCTCCCCACCCCCAACCAAAATCCTCATCACCCAACTCTTGTCCCCCACTACTCCAGATGGAGATCAGCCACTCTTCCTTATGCAGTGGCGGATATTCCCACTTCAAACCTAAAAAAGAATGCTAATGTATGGCATCATTATAGTCCATTAATTCTAAATTTTATAGCGCATTTAATATGCCCTAGAAACCATGCTTTATTTACATCATTTCATTTAATCCTTATAACCCCATGAGGGTTATTGTGCTATTATTTCCATTTTATAAATGAGAAAACTGAAGCACCAAAGAGCTAAGGAACTCGCCAAAGGTCAAAGACCTGAAAAGAGATAAACTTGGTACATGAACCTAGACAGACTGAATCTAGGCGTTGAGTTCTTAACCACTGGTTAATAAAGCTTCCAAACTTACCGTTTTCCCTACCTTCCCTGTTGCTTAATGCAAAAACCTCAGTTGCCCCCTACCTCATCTCAAATTCCCTAATCTCCAACTTCACTATACTACCTTAGTTCACTTACTTGTGCGAATTAACAATAGTCCCCTAACAGACTCTGCTAGAGTGCTCAGTCCTCCTAACAGCCATACCAGGCTTTCCAAATCAAATTCGATCATGCTACTCTCACGTGAATTCCTTTCAGTGGTTCCTATCATCTGTGCAACGGTCCAAACTCAACCCACAGCAGACAAGGCCCTTCATTATCCAGTCCCATTCTTCCCCGTTCAGCTCCACTTGCTATTTGCCTAGATAAACCACACTCCATACAAGCCAACCTCCTTGCATACTCATCTCCTCAACGCCGCATACATGCTGCATATACCATTCTATTTGGGATACCCACACAGTTCTTGTCTAGCAGATTCGTATTAGTACTTCAAGCTTTAGCCCAAATGACACCTTCCTTGATCACAGTTATTAACAGTCCTTTAATAGTTAAATATTTGTTTAGTGTCAGATACTATGCTAAACCCTTTACGTATTTTAAAAGATTTTATTTATTTATTCGTGAGAGACACACAGAGAGAGAGAGAGAGAGAGGCAGAGACAGAAGCAGGCTCCATGCAAGGAGCCCAACCCGGACTCGATCCCTCCAGGATCAGGCCCTGGGGTGAAGGCGGCGCTAAACCGCTGAACCACCGGGGCTGCCCCGCCCTTGACATATTTTAATACTCCTTTAATGGGGGGGGGGGGGGGGGGGGGAACCTGGGTGGCTCAGTGGTTGAGCATCTGCCTTCAGCCGGTGGTGTGATCCTGGAGTTCCAGGTTCTAGTCTCACGTCGGGCTCCCTGCATGGAGCCTGCTTCTCTCTCTGCCCCCCGCCCTCCCACCCCGGGTCTCATGAATAAATAAAATCCTAAAAACAAAAACAAAAACAAAAACCCTCATTTAATCATTCCAACAACCCCATGAAGGAACTGAGGCGTAAGAGTTAGCACCTGCTGCCACTTGCGTGCATCTATGGAATTTACGGATTTCTTTCCTCAAATTAAATTCCTGGAGGGCAGGACTGTCCACCCCTTTGCAGCAGCGGTGCCTGTTGAGAGCCTGGCACGTACCCGTAACTGAAACGGGACTTTACATAAACATCTCCCTACAAAAACGGGCACAACTGGGCAGCCCGGGTGGCTCAGCGGGTTAGCGCCCGCCCTCAGCCCAGGGCGTGACCCCGGAGGCCCGGGATCGAGTCCCACGTCGGGTCGGGCTCCCTGCGTGGAGCCTGCTTCTCCCTCTGCCTGCGTCTCTGCCTCTCTCTCTCTCTCTCTGTGGGTCTCTCATGAATATTTAAAAAAAAAGAAAACAAACAGCCACAACCGTGCCTTGGGGGGACTCTTCCTGGCCGTTCGCCCCTCTAATTTCTCCGCGGCATGGAGGAGCATACTAACCGCGTCCAGCTAACGGAGGAACCTGGCGATGTTCTGCTTAAGCATATACGCACCCACCCTCCCACCCGCCCGCCAGGCTTTCCCGTAAGGCTGACTTGAGTTTCTCCAGAATCCCCATGCACCGAACGGGCACATTCGAAAATACGAGCCGGTCGGCAACGTCGCCTCGCACGGTAACCATTTTCCACAGAGGGATGCGGAGCTTACTTTGGTCTCTCAGAAAGTCGATTTCCGTGGCCATTTCCTTGGGATTGCACCACCTGCCACTTTCTTCCAAAAATGAAACAACCACAAAAAAACAACAAAAGCGCCCCCCCCGCCCCGCCCCCCCCACCAGAGCTCGCCGTGCGGAGACACAGGACTAGAGCGACGCTCCGGGGCTGGTCAAGCTCTCGAGGGCGTAGGCAGCATCCTCCTCACGTCGACAGCCCCGCCGCGCCTCCTTCTCCCGAGTCCCAGCGCGGCCCCTCGACCGGGCAACGGACTTCAGACGCCAGGCTCGCCGAGGACCCGCCACGTGAATTTTGGGGCCTCGGCCCCCCCCTCCCCCGCCCCGATCCCGGCCGGGCAAAGCGCGGACGCGGGCGGCTGGAGGCGTCCCGCAGGTCACTCGGGGTCGTGCCGGGCCACTCAGGACACAGCCGACAGAGCCGGCGAGGCGCCGGGCGGCGGCGTCCTTGGGGCAGCCTTCGGGGAGGAAGGCGCGGGTCGACTCCAGGACGCCGGCGAAACCCGGGGCCAGCCGCGGAAGTCCACTCGGCCCGCCCTGCGACTTTGAAACCGGTGCCCCGGGCCGCTCCTTGGAGACGGCGACGCGGCCTGCGTCATCACGTGGACGTCGGCGCCTGCGTCATCGCGCTTCCTAGAGTCCTTACACGCTATTGGCTATCGGTCCAGCTCTGGGCGGGGCTGTGAGAACGCGGAAGGCGGCGCGCGGAGCCACCCCCGAGGCTGCGGGCAGGCTCCCGCCGGGGGGCGAGCCCCGGGGCTCTGTGCAGCGTGTGCGGTTTTTAAAGAAAACCCCCCAAGTTGTAAACGTAGGGAGGGCGTCAAGCACGTATTTTAAACGCTCCCAGAATCTTTGATGCCTGGCACTTCTGGACTGAGGGAACCTGCTTGCTGGCCGAAAGGAGGAGCGGGTGTGGAAAGTGAGGAGACGTCTGACTGGAGGCGGAGCCCAAGCTGGCGCCTTCGGAGGCCGCCCCCAGAGCGGAGCTTCTGGAGGATCTTGGACGTGGGCTTGGTCTCCACAAGCTAAGTACGGCCCTGCCCCTCTGGGTCTTCAGGGGAAGGAGACGAGCTGTGTTTAGCCGTGTCAGGAAGGCGTGCGTGGTTAGAGGTGCTGCAAAGGTCCTGCAAATCTTCGCTTCCTCAAAAAGAACAAAAAAGTTACATTTTTTTTTTGGTCAGAAAAAATTAGGCAAAACTTAATATCTGAGGGAAAAATGACAACTTCCAGTATTAAAAATTTAGTCTGCATTTAAGCCCTACCTTAAAATTGGAGGAGTGGGCAGCCCGGGTGGCTCAGCGGCTGCGCATCTGCCTTCGGCCCAGGGCGTGACCCTGGAGACCTGGGATCGAGTCCGGAGCCTGCTTCTCCCTCGGCCTGTGTCTCTGCCTCTCTCTCTCTCTCTGGGTCTCTCAGGAATAAATAAATAAACTCTTTAAAAAAATAATAAAATCGGAGGAAATTTCAACATCGGCAGTAAGAATGTTAATTTGAAGCTAGCCACTAATTTTAGTGCTTTTTAATAGACTGTTAAAAAGAATAGACTGTGTTTTTATTGAAGTTTTTATTGTGTTTTTTTTTTTTTAATTTATAAAGTTTTATTTTTGTATATGTGCTAAATCTTAGGAACTGTGGACAATCTTCAGTCAGTCTGTTGGCTTGTAAAAGGCTGAGACGTGTGTGGTCTGGGTGGTGACAATTTCCTGTGGGGAATCTGGATTTCAAAAAAAATTATTTGCAAGTTTAAAACATGGTGCACCTTTCCCCGCTTTTTTCTTACACCTATGAAATTTGGAGGAAAAGCGCTACATTTCTGCAAATGTAAAATAATTGTTATAAATACAGTCGGCAGCAAGTTCTTGTTAATACATTTAGCACTTTTTGTAGTAATGTATCGCGCCCAAAACCTTATTTTCAAACACTAAACAGTCATGTAGGTGCAGGACCAATTTTGGTTGGGCACTACTACAAAACCAGCACTGAATTGCTGGTTTTGTAAACACTAAACAGTAGTTTAGTGAAGGTCAAGATGTAGCTCCATTTGGCTTTTTTTCTTGAACAGTTAAAGTTTTACAGCCGTACTCACAATATTCTATAAACGAGGCAATGTTAGAATCGTCCAACTGTGTCCGGTTAGGGATTTGAAGTGCTGAAGCTTTCTCCATACCCGCTATTAAGAGAATGAGGTGATCCCTTCCTGTGAAGACTGGCTCCAGTTCAGTATGCAGATATGTCTAATAACCACTAGAAAAAGTTTAGCTTTCTGTTAGTGAACATGGAACCTGATGTGGTTTTCGGGGTCATTCATACAAACACTTACTGGAGGGCAGCCCGGGTGGCTCAGCGGTTTAGCGCCGCCTTCAGCCCAGGGTGTCATCCTGGAGATCCAGGATTGAGTCACATCAGACTCCCTGCATGGAGCCTGCTTCTCCCTCTGCCTGTGTCTCTGCTCCTCTCTCTCTCTCTCTCTCTCTCTCTCTCATGAATAAATAAATAAATAAATAAATAAATAAATAAATAAATAAATAAATCTTAAACTTACTGGAGGGAGAGATTGAGTGGGCCAACTTCAACTCTTTCTTGAAAGGTTTTAGCATAAGTATGTTTTGCTCATAACATACTTTTAAAAACTTTGGGGGAAAACAGCTTTCATATTTGTTTTATGAAAACTATTATTTTTGTTTTTTCATGAGCTCCTCCCCCGCTCCCCGAGGACTAGACTTTAAGTTCTCCTACATTTGAATCTGCATGTTGCCATTGGAGTTAATTTGGCATCAGTTATAAACTTAATTCCACACCTACACTAGATATTGATAAGATGTATTAGTGTTGGTGAACGCAAAGATCACTTTCTGCATATAAATGATGAGTGGTCTTTGCATTATGTAAATTAAATATCTGAAGTTGGAATTTTTATCTCTATACTTGAGCTATTTGGCTTATATGGTCAAGTTCAATACAAATTATAGTATTGGGGTTTGTTTGGGAAGCTGGTTTGTAAGATTCTACTGGTTTTTGCATGGAGCTTTTACAAAATATTTTTCATCTTTATGAAACAAAATTGTCACGCTTCCACTTATCCTTAAAGTATCCCCTCTAGTGTTGCTTGCTTTTAAAAGTTCTCTTGTGTTCTCTACCCACTTTCCCCAAGGAAGGTGCTTCCTTAATACTTTGTGCTTCTTCCTCCATCCAGTCTCTATCATATTGTTTTGTAGTTTGTTTCTAGGCTCCATTAGAGAGCCTGGAATCCAATAAGGGTTCAAAAATACCCAGTGAAGGAATTAACTTAAGGAATTCGGTGGATTGGAAAGTATCAGTGTAATTGAGTACAAGGAATTCCAGTGCTTGGAAAGTATCAGTGTAATTGAGTGCAAGGAATGAGAAATGAGAAAAATCATGTGTTTAACCATTCTCTAGCTCCAATTTCATGTTTTTGTGTTAGATATATTTCTTCAATAAAGAAAACCTTTGAAAATTTATAGTTCTTACTAATATTAATTTGTTTAATAAATTGACATCAAGCAGCCAGTACCATGTGGAAAGCATCATGAAGAATACAAAGTTGGAAATTGAGCCATTGAGCAAGAGCTCATTTCCCTCTCCCACCAAATGATTTTTATAAAACAAAAATAATAGTTTTCGTAAAACAAATACGAAAGCTGCTTTCCCCCAAAGAAGTTTTTAAAAGTATGTTATGAGCAAAACATACTTATGCTAAACCATATGAAATTGTGATTTTTCTGCAGCTTCATATGGTGTACTTTAATACTTTACCTGAAAATAATTGAATAATGACCATACACTAATGTAATATCTGCTGTTGCAGATCAGGAGAAAATGGTGAATTTATTTAAACATGTAGAATATGCACAGTATTCTCAGAGTAGCTGTGAAGTTCAGGTCCAGTGACTGCTTGCTGAATTAAACCCACAGATCCTGTAGACATTTTGGTAACTCTCAGCAACCAAAATACAGAATTATTTTATTATTTAGAAATAGAGTAGTTCTGTAAATCATTGCCTTTTCTTGAGAACTTTAAAAGTTTATGTATGATTATGTTATGAATTTACATTTAATCCTGTATAGAAACAGTAAGTTCACACTGTCTTGGGTGGGAGACACTAAATGAAGGAAAATAAGCTGATAAATACTGAAACTGTTGGAATAGGTAAGACTGAACCAACCAGAACTATATTTTGGGATCTCAAGGGTCATTTAGACTATCCTGCCTTGTAGTCTAGTTTTTATAGGACAACCATTTAAGTAACCTATAATTTAAAAAATTTCAACAGAAAAATACATTCTTTACGCAAACCTGTGTATACTTTAATAATAACAGCTAATGTTTTCTGAGTATTTACTACATACATGCTAGGCACTGTGCTAAATATATTTATGTATATGTATCTCCATTCACAAAATCCTTTTTACAGTGACTTGCTGGTGATCATAGTTGGAAAGTGCCTGCCTGAACTGGAATTTACAGCTCATTTTCAGATTGTTACATGGTATTTATATTGCTGAATTACCCTTCCTTCTCCTTCTAGAAAATCACTCAAACTTCAGTAGAATGATCAAAAGTTCAGAGGTTCACTTCCTTTTTTTCCTTTCCTGTAAAACCAGGACGAGTTGGCTTCGGTCCTCCACGCCCAACCCCCCTGGGATGTGTAGGCAGCTGGGCGGAGCCGAAGGCTGAGCCCTCTTCAGTCACCTGCGCAGAAAGCAGCGAGCTGAGAGTCTTGAACGGAAAAAGAGCTTCCCGGTCTGTGTTCTTCTCTTGTTTAGCGTCCTTACCTCGCTTCTTACTTGCAGCTTCGCCCAGTCTTGTTAGCCTTTTCTTTGGTAACTTCTTTTTCAGCTGCTGCTTCTGCTGGCACAGTTTATTTACTCCCACTTTCCGACTGCTTCCTTTCTCCGTTTCTCTCATAAACGGGCAGGGGTGCAGGTGGAAGCAAGAATGCAAACTGAAACATAATTATAGGAAACTAAAGGCAATTTCGTGAATAGAAGAATTTGGAAATTTCCCTTGTAAAACGTTCTGAGAAAACATCTTTTCCATTACTTCCTTCTTTTAACCTTTGTGGAATGTTTTTTGTCTCCTGGACACTTAGTGCTCTGCGGTTCTCTCCTTTCTCAACTTTCCTTTTAAAGGCCTCTCCATAATGCAAACAAGCATGAAAATAATTTTAAAATTGTGACTTTTTTTGGATGAAAGAGTAATTTGAGGAATAGAAGTTAAAATGTGGAAAAACACAGATTAACGATAAACATTCTTCTAAGGAAGTCTAAACAGCCAACATCAAAATTGCATAATAGGCTGGTGATCACCTTGAATGAATATATTCCTTCAATAATATTCCCAGTATTCATTCTGACATTTAAGAAATGTTAAGCATATATAATATAGAATAGAGAGGAGGTATATCACATGGACTTTAAAAAACACTTTTTAATCATTCATTTATTTTTTAATAGTATAAAATTCAGGCAGTTTTTGTTGTTGTTGTTGTTTTAAGTAATAGCAGTTGAAAATAAGCCTCCCTTGCACTCTTGTCTCCAGCAATTGCCTCAAAAGAGGTAACCACTGCCACCACTGGTTTCTTGTCTGTGCTTTCTGAGATAGTATATGCATTGACAAACATTTATGCAAATAGTCTTCTTTTTCAATGAAATAAGTTCATACATTTTGCACCTTGCTTTTTTTCCCTTAGTATATTTTAAATATATATAGAGCTGCTTCATTCTTTTTTAGCAGCTACATAGTATTTCATTGCATGATATAGCATAATTTCCTTACCAGTCCTGTACTTATGGGTATTTAAATTGCTTACATTATTTTATTGTAGACAGTGTTGCAGTGAATATCTTTATACTTATGTCATTTTGAATATGTGCAGGTGTAATAACTCCTAGAACTAGAATTGTTGAGTCAAAGGATATTTGCATGTTTTGTTTTGATAGATTTTGAAGGATTGTTCTTCACAGAAGCTGTGCCAGTTATGCCCCAACAACAATATGTGATTGTTTTTCATTGTTTTGCATTATCACATCGTGTTATCAAATTTTCCAATACAAGAAAATAGTAATTTATTGTTGCTTTAATGTGCATTTCTATCATAAATGAGGTTGAACATTTTGCATTTACTTTCTGTTAACTGTTTTATCCTATTTTTCTGTTGGGGTATTGATCTTTTCCTTATTAATTTCTAGGACCCCTTTGAACACTGAAAAAGTTAGTTATTTGTCTGAAATATGAGTTGTAGATATTTTTTCCCCAACTGTCTTTTGATTTTTGTAATGGTGGGCTTTTTTGGGTGGGTGTAGGCAGGTCTTTGCTTTCAGTTTTGTTAATTTTATGCAGCCAAATGTATCATTCTTTTCTGTCTTTTGAGTTTGGGGTTATATCTTAAAAGGCTTTTTCAACTATAACATTGTCTTAAAAATTCATTTTTCTCTTTTAATATAGTTTTTATGTTTAAATCTTTGATTCATTTAAAACTTAGTTTGGTGGGGCACCTGGGTGGCTCTGTCAATTAAGCGTCTGATCCCAGGATCCCAGGATCAAGCCCCACATGGGCTCTCTGCTCACCTGTGAGTCTGCTTCTCCCTCTTCCTCTCCCTCTTTTATATGTTCCGCTCTTGCTCTCTCTCAAATAAATAAAATCTTAAAAAAGAAAAACTTAGTTTCGTGTAGGAATCCAACTTTATCAAATTGGACTATAAAATAAACCAATTGATAATAGACTTCGTTGGTTTAGCTACATGAGACACATCCCTAACTCCCCTAGGCTTATAGTTAATTTCCCTAACACCTGGTACAGCACCTGAAACAAAGTGAGTAGGTAACCTTTGATAAACTAAATTGAAAGGAAGTTTCTAGATATGACATATTATCTTAGTTACTTGCTATTGTTTTAACTGAAAGAGAGTGATACCATGAATACAATTGATTTATTTTGCACAAAACCTTAGAAGCATGAAATTTTGGATCCAAAAACTAGGAGGATTATTCACTTGACAAATAAATGATGAGTTCGTATTACTTATAGGCATTCTGGCTGGGAATGGGGAGACAATAAACAAACATGTCGTGGTATAATGCTGTGAATCAAAACTGAGCAATGTACAGGCAGCAGAGAATGATAAAAAGTAGAGTGGGGGATGCACACTAGCATAGGTCACAAAGGACATTGACAGTTGAATTGTCTTTATTTCATATGAGCACATGTGCATACAAAATTGAGAGGCAGTAAGAATTAAGTTTCAAGAGAGAATTCTAAGTATCCCGGGTCCCCAGGAAGTTGGAAGGAGAATCAGTTGTTTCTCTCTGGATCCATGTTATCTTTAGATTACATTATAAACTAGTGGGCAGGACTATACTTTTTAGGTTAATTTTGTTATAAATATTATGCACACTTGGATTAACATTAGTGTTCTTTAAGCAACTTAACAAATTTGTCACTCTAGTAGGAAACTAAAATCATTTTATGCAATCAAAGCCAAAATTACATTCTACCCTTGTCAGCCATGTCAGCCATGTCAGCCATGGCACTCCTCCCAGCTGGTGGAAGTATATTCAATATTTCTTGCATTAATTTCTTTTTTTTTAAATAAATTCATTTTTTATTGGTGTTCAATTTACCAACATACAGAATAACACCCAGTGCTCATCCCGTCAAGTGCCCCCCTCAGTGCCCGTCACCCATTCACCCCCACCCCCCACCCTCCTCCCCTTCCACCACCCCTAGTTCATTTCCCAGAGTTAGGAGTCTTCATGTTCTGTCTCCCTTCCTGATATTTCCCACACATTTCTTCTCCCTTCCCTTATATTCCCTTTCACTATTAATTATATTCCCCAAATGAATGAGAACATATAATGTTTGTCCTTCTCCGATTGACTTATTTCACTCAGCATAATACCCTCCAGTTCCATCCACGTTGAAGCAAATGGTGGGTATTTGTCGTTTCTAATGGCTCAGTAATATTCCATTGTATACATAGACCACATCTTCTTTATCCATTCATCTTTCGATGGACACCGAGGCTCCTTCCACAGTTTAGCTGTTGTGGACATTGCTGCTAGAAACATCGGGGTGCAGGTGTCCCGGCGTTTCCTTGCCACTGTATCTTTCGGGTAAATCCCCAACAGTGCAATTGCTGGGTCGTAGGGCAGGTCTATTTTTAACTCTTTGAGGAACCTCCACACAGTTTTCCAGAGTAGCTGCACCAGTTCACATTCCCACCAACAGTGTAAGAAGGTTCCCTTTTCTCCGCATCCTCTCCAACATTTGTGGTTTCCTGCCTTGTTAATTTTCCCCATTCTCACTGGTGTGAGGTGGGATCTCATTGTGGTTTTGATTTGTATTTCCCTGATGGCAAGTGACGCAGAGCATTTTCTCATGTGCGTGTTGGCCATGTCTATGTCTTCCTCTGTGAGATTTCTCTTCATGTCTTTTGCCCATTATATGATTGGATTGTTTGTTTCTTTGGTGTTGAGTTTAAGACGTTCTTTATAGATCTTGGAAACTAGCCCTTTATCTGATACGTCATTTGCAATATCTTCTCCCATTCTGTAGGTTGTCTTTTAGTTTTGTTGACTGTATCCTTTGCTGTGCAAAAGCTTCTTATCTTGATGAAGTCCCAATAGTTCATTTTTGCTTTTGTTTCTTTTGCCTTCTTGGATGTATCTTGCAAGAAGTTACTGTGGCCGAGTTCAAAAAGGGTGTTGCCTGTGTTCTCCTCTAGGATTTTGATGGAATCTTGTCTCACATTTAGATCTTTCATCCATTTTGAGTTCATCTTTGTGTATGGTGAAAAGGAGTGGTCTAGTTTCATTCTGCATGTGGATGTCCAATTTTCCCAGCACTATTTATTGAAGAGACTGTCTTTCTTCCAATGGATAGTCTTTCCTCCTTTATCGAATATTAGTTGACCATAAAGTTCAGGGTCCACTTCTGGGTTCTCTATTCTGTTCCATTGATCTATGTGTCTGTTTTTGTGCCAGTACCACACTGTCTTGATGACCACAGGTTTGTAGTACAACCTGAAATCTTGCATTGTGATGCCCCAAGATATGGTTTTCTTTTTTAAAATTCCCCTGGCTATTCGGGGACTTTTCTGATTCCACACAAATCTTAAAATAATTTGTTCTAACTCTCTGAAGAAAGTCCATGGTATTTTGATAGGGATTGCATTAAACGTGTACATTGCCCTGGGTAACAGTGACATTTTTACAATATTAATTCTGCCAATCCATGAGCATGGAATATTTTTCCATCTCTTTGTGTCTTCCTCAATTTCTTTCAGAAGTGTTCTATAGTTTTTAGGGTATAGATCCTTTACCTCTTTAGTTAGGTTTATTCCTAGGTATCTTATGCTTTTGGGTGCAATTGTAAATGGGATTGACTCCTTAATTTCTCTTTCTTCAGTCTCATTGTTAGTGTATAGAAATTCCACTGATTTCTGGGCATGGATTTTGTATCCTGCCACGCTACCAAATTGCTGTATGAGTTCTAGCAATCTTGGCGTGGAGGCTTTTGGGTTTTCAATGTAGAGTATCATGTCATCAGCAAAGAGGAAGAGTTTGACTTCTTCTTTGCCAATTTGAATGCCTTTAATGTCTTTTTGTTGTCTGATTGCTGAGGCTAGGACTTCCAGTACTATGTTGAATAGCAGTGGTGAGAGTGGACATCCCTGTCTTGTTCCTGATCTTAGGGGAAAGGCTCCCAGTGTTTCCCCAAGGAGAATGATATTTGCTGTGGGCTTTTCTTAGATGGCTTTTAAGATGTTCCCTCTATCCTTACACTCTGAAGAGTTTTGCTCAGGAATGGATGCTGTATTTTGTCAAATGGTTTCTCTGCATCTAATGAGAGGATCATATGGCTCTTGGTTTTTCTCTTGCTGATATGATGAATCACATTGATTGTTTTACGAGTGTTGAACCAGCCTTGTGTCCCGGGGATAAATCCTACTTGGTCATGGGGAGTAATTTTCTTAATGTACTGTTGGATCCTATCGGCTAGTATCTTGTTGAGAATTTTTGCATCCATGTTCATCAGGGATATTGGTCTGTAATTCTCCTTTTTGGTGGGGTCTTTGTCTGGTTTTGGAATTAAAGTGATGCTGGCCTCATAGAACGAATTTGGAAGTACTCCATCTTTTTCTATCTTTCCAAACAGTTTTAGTAGAATAGGATCATTTCTTCTTTAAACGTTTGATAGAATTCCCCTGGGAAGCCATCTGGCCCTGGACTCTTGTGTCTTGGGAGGTTTTTGATGACTGCTTCAATTTCCTCCCTGGTTATTGGCCTGTTCAGGTTTTCTCTTTCTTCCTGCTCCAGTTTTGGTAGTTTGTGGCTTTCCAGGAACGCGTCCATTTCTTCTAGATTGCCTAATTTATTGGCGTATAGCTGTTCATAATATGTTTTTAAAATTGTTTGCATTTCCTTGGTGTTGGTAGTGATCTCTCCTTTCTCATTCATGATTTTATTTTTTTGAGTTTTCTCTCTGTTCTTTTTAATAAGGCTGGCTAATGGTTTACCTATCTTATTAATTCTTTCAAAGAACCAACTCCTGGTTCTGTTAATCTGTTCCACAGTTCTTCTGGTCTCGATTTCGTTGAGTTCTGCTCAAATCTTTATTTACTCTCTTCTCCTGCTGGGTGTAGGATCTATTTGCTGTTTTTTCTCTAGCTCCTTTTTGTTTAAGGTTAGCTTTTGTATTTGACTTCTTTCCAGTTTTTGAATGGATGCTTGTATTGCGATGTATTTCCCCCTCAGGACTGCTTTTGCTGCATCCCAAAGATTTTGAACGGTTGTATCTTCATTCTCATTAGTTTCCATGAGTCTTTTTACTTCTTCCTTAATTTCCTGGTTGACCCTTTCATCTTTTAGCAGGATGGTCCTTAACCTCCACGTGTTTGAGGTCCTTCCAAACTTCTTGTTGTGATTTAGTTCTAATTTCAATGCATTATGGCCTGAGAATATGCAGGGGACGATCCCAATCTTTTGGTATCAGTTCAGACCCGGTTTGTGACCCAGGATGTGGTCTATTCTGGGGAAAGTTCCATGTGCACTTGAGAAGAATGTGTATTCAGTTGAGTTTGGATGTAAAGTTCTATAGATATCTGTGAAATCCATCTGGTCCAGTGTATCGTTTAAAGCTCTTGTTTCTTTAGAGATCTTGTGCTTAGAAGACCTATCGAGTATAGAAAGAGCTACATTGAAGTCACCAAGTATAAGTCTATTATTATCAAAGTATTTCTTCACTTTGGTTATTAATTGGTTTAAATATTTGGCAGTTCCCACATTTGGGGCATATATATTGAAGATTGTTAAGTCCTCTTTTTGGATAGATCCTTTAAGTATGATATAGTGTCCCTCTTCATCTCTTACTACAGTCTTCGGGGTAAATTTTAGTTTATCTGATATAAGGATGGCTACCCCTGCTTTCTTTTGAGGACCCTTTGAATGGTAAAAGGTTCTCCAACCTTTTATTTTCAGGCTGTAAGTGTCCTTCTCTCTAAAATGAGTCTCTTGTAGACAGCAAATAGATGGGTCCTGCTTTTTTGTCCAGTCTGAAACCCTGCACCTTTTGATGGGGTCATTAAGCCCGTTCACGTTCAGAGTTACTATTGAAAGGTATGAGTTTAGTGTCATCATGATATCTATTCAGTCCTTGTTTTTGTGGATTGTTCCACTGAACTTCTTCTTAAAGGGGAATTTTAAGAGTCCCCCCTTAAAATTTCTTGCAGAGCTGGTTTGGAGGTCACATATTCTTTCAGTTCCTCTTGCATTAATTTCAAACACTGCTCAAAAAAATCAGGGAAAAGGGCCAGTAGAAAGTCTTGAGGTAGCGCTACTTTATACTCCCAACAAGAGTAGCTCTGCTTTTATATTTAAGTTCTTCTTTCAGATAAGATTATATTTTGAATTAATTTGAAAGTGTAAACTACACCTCATTCTGACCACAAGACCCACATTGTGTGAATGGAAATGACAGGCCATTTTTAGGATCAACTCGCTGGAAATGCTTTAATTCCATTTGAACATAGAGATGAGTGCCTGAAAGCTGGGAATTGAAAACTCCCTAGTGGAAACCCAATGATTAGATAGGGATCCCTTTAATGTGTGCAGTATTTTTGTAGATATACTGGTTCTGTGGAGGATGAGTGAATCTGCCAAAGCTTCCTAGTCACTATGTTATATTTTGCCAGGATTGTTAAGCTCCAAATTAGGAGAATAGCATATTCTCTTAGCATATTGGTATCAATCAAATTTAATCGGCATTTCTAATATCTTGACTTATTTTTATTTCTTCCCATATGCTTTAAGATAATACTTATTAGTACTAAAATTTGAGATTGAGGTTTATCCATTTATATATGAAGAATGTGCCTTGATATTTCAACTAAAGGAAGTTATTTTATTGTTGAGGTACTTTATTCCATATAAGCCAGTACTACAAATCAGAATCAATTTATGCAGTCTTATCATTCACTGAGTTTATTTTAATAGTAAAGAATATAAATTGCTGAATGTATTGTCTTCTCACATACTAATAGTGGTAAATGGGTTATAATACTAGAATTATTATTTTTTTTTTATTTTAGAGGTTATCAATTAAAATTTGCTAACATGTAGTGAAAATTGGGAAGACCTGCATACTTAGGAAAAGGTTTTCAGAGATCTTGGATTCCTGTGTTCCACAGAGCTTAAATATTTGGATCTCCCTGTGATTGGTACCTAGGAGGTATTCAGTATCTATTCATTGAAATTAAATATAAAAGAAGAGGTACTCCTGTTGGGGGTGTAAAGTAGTGCTACCTATTAAGTTATTTAAAACTTAATAACTTTATTATTTATAGTAAAAGTAACATGCGGAGCAAGGAAGTCCACAGACTGCAGATAAGGGAAATTAAAGTCTAGAGATAGCATCATTACTAATCAGGATTATCTTCTGAACAAGACGTAATGATGTAGTATGATTTGGGGAATCCACCACTCTTAAAATAAGGTTTGCATCCTCTTGCAGATTCCTGAAATATCTTCATCTCGGAAAACATGGCCTATATTGGTTCAGTTTCATGATTTGCTAGCCATGTGACCGTGGACAAATTTGTTTCTTCATTTGTTTTTTTTTTTTTGTTTGTTTGTTTGTTTGTTTTGTGTGTGTTTCTTCATTTGTAAGGACTATAAAAATGGTTCCTCCCCAAGTTTGTTGTGAAGTTAAATGAGATAATATTTATCAAATGCCAGATCCATACTGTTTAATAAAAAAATGTAATTCTATTAATATAATAGTATGTAGGTCTACTTACTTTTTAAAGAAAAAAATCTAAAATGCAAATACTTCTTGTATCAAATGTATTTAGTCTATTTTAAGTGTAAATGATAAATTTTGTTCATATTTTTCAATCAGAGAGAAGGGATTCACCAAACATGTAGTCATTTAACACATGAAATTTCAACAATTGAAGAAACTAAGAAAATCTATACCCTGAGACCAAGGAAGACAATATAAACTCTACTAACCTTGAAATGGTTGGAGCCCCCCGACCCCCACCACCCTTCATCTGCTACTCAAAAAGAAAGGGTTTTGGTCAAAGAAACAGGTGTTAACAGCAGTGCTTCTGCTGATTTATAGAGTTATTTTTTATCAGATTGAATTTTATTATAAAGATATTGATTCCCAACGGCTCCAATAATTCAGACACCTGCACATTTTAGAAGACAAAGGATGACCTAGAAACTCAAGTGTTTATAGTCGTATGTACACAGTTTCTTCAGTGGACTAATTACTGTTTTTAAAAATGATTTTGACATACTCTTTACAAGGTGACTTGAGCTGGATCTAGACTTCATTCTAAAGTTTTTAGGATCCAACTACCTATTTTATAATAGAACTCCTGTCCATGGTTTGCCATAAGGCTAATAGCCTTTTGACTCTCAGAATTGTGTTCTTGTTACTTTGCTCCCTTACTGCCTGCTTTTTTTTGCATTGAAATTGTCATTTCATGTCTAACTAAAGGAAACATTTGTATATTTTTAAAGAGTTTTTAAACTTTTTTTTTCTTTTAGAGTCTTCAGATGGATTTTAAAATTGAACACACTTGGGATGGTCTTCCAGTGAAGCATGAGCCAGCATTTGTCAGGTTGAATCCGGGCGATGGAGGAGTGATGATGGAAGTTAGTGCTCCATTTTTCAATGATCCTCCAGCCCCACTCGGAGAACCAGGAAAACCTTTCAATGAACTGTGGGATTATGAAGGTAAGTGGAAGTACTGTATTTTATTGCAAACATAAATCTTTTTATAATAACCTCTCCTAGAACTATTATTTTTATCTTGCTGTAAGGAAGTGAATGCTCTTCTGAACAACTGACATGTGTGGTTTCTTCCATTCTTTACCAATCTCTCATTCTGACTTTTTCATCATCACCTATGTGACTTCAGCTATATAACGAGAACAGTGAAAAATGGCAGTAACAAATCCAGACTTTTAAATGCTGCCATATTTCTTTCTTTTACTTCTGATACCTTTTTTAAGAAAAGTTCAGCATTTCTGTTTTGTCTTTAAGTATCTTCAAATTGCCACTTTAACCTTATAAACCTTCTTTGTGGAAGTTCGGGGATGTTTTACTTATAGAAATATTATTAACTTTAATAAAAAATATAGTTTTTAGGGAAGCCCCAGTGGCCCAGCGGTTTAGTGCCACCTTTGGCCCATGGTGTGATCCTGGAGACCCGGGATCAAGTCCCACGTCAGGCTCCCTGCATGGAGCCTGCTTCTCCCTCTGCCTGTGTCTCTGTCTCTTTCTCTCTCTCTGTGCCTCTCATGAATAAATAAATAAATAAATAATCTTTAAAAAAAATATAGTTTTTATATTATACTGGCAATTAATCTCACATGTCAAATGAAGACTAAAGACATGCCATGAAATTACATTGTGCCAGGTTTGCTATATGATCCTCTTCTAATTAAACTACCAAACTTATCTTTCTGAAATACTCTTTATGATTCCATTCCTCAGGTTACAAACCATAAGTATCCCTGAGATAAAGTTCAAACCCTTTCTATAAGCTTTCAGAGTACTCATGAATTGGGCTATCCTATTCAATCAAAAGCTCTTTTTAAATATAACAGTGTTACATTAGTTTCAGGTATACAACATAGTGATTCCACAAGTCTATATGTTATTCTATGCTCACCCCAAGTGTAGCTACCATCAATCTCCATACAGAGCTATTATTGGTACCACTGACTATATTCCTTATGCTGTGCCTTTTATCCCTGTGACTTATTCGTTCTGTGACTGGAAGACTGTATCTCCCACTCCCCTTCATTCATGTTGCCTATCCCCCTACCCTCGGCACCCTCTACCCTCTCCACCCTCTGGCAGCCATCATTGTCTCTGTATTTATGGGTCTGTTTCTGCCTTTTGTTTACTCATTTATTTTGTTTTCCAGATTCCATATGTAAGTAGAATCATATGTCAACCAAAAGCTCTTGACTTCTGAAAGACTAATGGTCTTACTATCTATGCATATTCTCACCCATGTACCTTTTCTCATCCTATTCTCTCCACTCTAATGCACTTAGTTCAAGGTCTAATATAGGTTTCATTTCTTTAAAGAAACCTTTGATGATTCTTGTAGTCCATACTAACATCTGTATAGCATGCATCTTGTCAATGATAAATAATATGTAAAACATGTTATCTTTTACCAGTACAGAACTTGTATATACCAGCTACATACTGGTGTAGACATTAATGGGACTTATCTACTAGAGGTACTATAGCCACCAAACTCAAGAAGTCCTAAGCTCAACTCATCCTCTTCTCTCACAAACATGCTTCTATCCCCATGTGCCCAGTCACTATAATACCTTAATTCATTAGATATAGAAATATGAGATCTTTTGAAGATATTCCTTTCTTTCACTCTCCATATTTGGATGCATTCACGAGTCCTATCAGCTTCACCTCCTAAATGTTTCTCTAATTTAGTACCTCTTCTTCATCCACAACATCCCTACCATAAGTTAGGCCTTTATGATCTTTTACCTTGGCTAGTCAAAGCTTCCTTAATAGTCTTTTGCCCCTATATCCATCCTTCACTTAGAAGCCAGAGTGATCTATCAAAAATGAAAATTCAAACTCATAATTCAGGTCCTTACAAACCTTCTCAGGCTCTCTATCCTCTCAGGATAGTTTCACCCTTCTTATTATGATCTTTGTATAAGATTTTCAATGACCTAGTCCCTTATTTTTTTGCAGAATTACGCTTCATGTGTTGAAATGTCTGTCTAGAAAGACTGAACTATTTCTAATTCTTTAAGGGACAATATTTCCCTAATCATGTACATTTGATTATACTCTCTCTTCACCTTGGAATGCCCTTTCCATCGTTCTTCTTCCCCCAATTCCCACTCATTTTTCAATGTGGAGCTTCGATAGCACCTTCTCCAAGAATCCTTCACTAAACCACTTTTTTTTGAACTAAGTGTTTTCTTTCTTTCTTTTTTTTTTTTTAATTATGTAGCAGCAACCCATGCCTCCTTCCCTTTTAATATTTTTTATTAGGAGCATCCACTTTCATGTCTGATTAGATTGTAAGCCTATTAAGGTACTCCCAGAATTTAATACAGTGTTTAATAGAGAAGATGCAAAAATGATTTTAAGATGAGTATGCAAAATAGTAATTAGAATATGTATTAGAGTTCTCTGGAGAAACAGGGTTGAGAGGGAGCGAGAGAGGGAAAGAGATAGGGTGTGTGTATAGAGAAAGAGAGATTTATTTTAAGGAATTGGTTTATGTAGTTTTGGAGCCTGGCAAGTACAAAATATGCAGGGTAGAGCAGTAGGCTGGAGACCTAGGGAAGTGCTAATACTGCAATTTGAGTCTGATGGTCAGCCAGCAGAATTCCTTCACGGTCAGGGGAGGTCTGTCTTTTTTTCTGTTAACACCTTCAGTTGATTGCATGAGACTCAGCCACATTATGGAGGGTAATCTGCTTTACCAAAAGTCTACTGATTTAATGTTAAATCTGTTTCAAAAAATACCTTCACCAGTACATCTAGAATAATGTTTGACCAGATATCTGGGTACCGTGGTTAAAGTAGACACATAAAATTAACCATCATGGAAGCATTCTAATTCATTTAGGTTAAAGACTTAGAAAGGGACAAGGCTGACTTGTTGATGGAACTGTATCTGTATCTTAGATATTTCATTATAAAAATAACACATGGAAAACTGGAAATAACCTAAATGTTTATCTTTATTTATTCATGAGAGACACAGAAAGATAGAGGCAGAGACACAGGCAGAGAGAGAAACAGGCTCCATCCCAGGAGCCCGACGTGGGACTCGATCCCACGTCTCCAGGATCAGGCCCGGGGCTGAAGGCGGCCCTAAACCACTGAGCCACCCGGGCTGCCCTAAATGTTTATCTTAAAGGATTATATGAATAAATTATAACATTTTATAGAAGAATACTATGTAGTAATTTAAAAGCATTAGGTTTCTATATGCCAGAAAGATTGGGGGTTTTTTGTTTGTTTGTTTGTTTGTTTGTTTGTTTGTGAAAAAGGAAAGTTGTAGGCAAGTATGATTCCATATTTATTTTTTAAAATCTATGCAGGTGAAATAGGTTGTAGAAGGACAGAAAAAGTCTGACAGGTTTTAGAGCAAAGTGGGAAGAAAAGGACTTTGACTTTTTACTTCATGTTTGTATTGTTTTAATTATTTATAAGAAATAGGTATTATTTTCATAATTAAATAACTTTTAAAATATGATATGTTCAGAAAACTCCCGGAAATTATAAAAAGAAAAATCACCTACCTGTATTCTCCCTCTCAAAGATAAGCAGTCATTTTTTGTAGATCTATGCATATTTTGTAGACATCTAGACACAGGCACACGGGGATATTCTTATTCCATGCACATTTGGTTATTTTTCTGCAGCCTGCTTATCAAATATGATGGCTATCTTCCCATATCAAAAAAATTTAACTGTATATTTGTTTGTAATGTTTAACAGCTCTCCTGTATAATAGGAGTTTTAGTTGTACATTAGAGATAACCATTTAGATCATTCCCAATTTTTAAGCAATGCTTGATGAATAGCATTATATTTATTTCTTTTCTCAGTTGTCTGATTATTTACTTAAGATAAATTCCTAGAAGAAGATAACTGGTTCAAAGTCTGTGTAGCAGCATTCATATATATATATATATGTTTTTTTTTTTTTGAATCTCACCTAACACTAGGCTTTGTTAATATTTTTAACTTAGGACAGTTGGATATGGGAAAAAATTGATGATTTATTTTCTATGTATTTCCTCTTCCAAGCAATGTATGCTTATTTTCTTTGTCCTTTTCATGTGGGGATAGAATCATGTTAAAAATAACGAGTTAGGACGCCTGGGTGGCTCAGCGGTTGAGCGCCTGTGTTTGGCTCAGGGTGTGATCCTAGAGTTCTGAGATCGAGTCCTGCATTGGGCTCCCATGGGGAGCCTGCTTCTCCTTCTGCCGATGTCTACCTCTCTGTGTCTCTCATGAATAAATAAATAAAATCTTTTTTAAAAAATTAAAATATTGGGGGATCCCTGGGTGGCGCAGCGGTTTAGCGCCTGCCTTTGGCCCAGGGTGCGATCCTGGAGACCTGGGATCGAATCCCACATCGGGCTCCCGGAGCATGGAGCCTGCTTCTCCCTCTGCCTGTGTCTCTGCCTCTCTCTCTCTCTGTGACTATCATAAATAAATAAATAAAAAATAAATAAATAAATAAATAAATAAAATAAAAAATTAAAATATTGAGTTAATTCATTTTATATTCTAAAAAATAAACAAATTATTTATTACTGAAGCAAAGTTAAATTTCTTGGTATGTCTTATCTCTTCAAAAGTTGTGGAAGCATTTTTCTTGAATGACATAACCAAACAATATTTAGAAGTTGAACTCTGTCCGTAAGTATAAAATTTTTTCTAACTCATTACTATATAATTTGAATACAGTTAATTTCTAGTTATAAATGATATGATTCATGGTAAAAGCTCAACCAAAAGGAAGAATGCTAATCTGAATTAATTATTCATTATACATTATACATATGTATATGAATTATGTGTATTGTTATGTGTATTTTAAGTAAATATATCATATTTTATAAATGTTTGAAAATATGCTGATATATATATATAATTCACTAATGTGGCTGGTTTTCTAATAAATTGTAAAGTTTTTTGTAAAGTGAAAAATATAAATATATTTATTATTATAAATAACAAACTTTCACTACTTATTCTGAAATTTGCATCATTATGTATTAGCTATTCAGAAATAAAGGGAGATATAGATATAATGAATTGAACTATATTCTTTTAGGGAATTTTTTAAATGACTAGATTAAACTTGAATTTTATGTATTACACAATTATGTATTTATGTATTCTTTACTCATCATTGAATTATTGAGTGTATACTATGTCACTTTGTGTTCAACGCTAGGGATAAAAATTAAATCACACATAGGTTTTTTTTAGACTTATCAAAAATATTAACCTTGGAATCTTTTCAAATTTGACCAGTCCTTTAGGAACCCTCTTTACCTGGTTGGCAGTTTTTTCCTATATATGTAAAATATAAATTTATGGCTGTCATCTAAATGTCATCTAAATTCTAAATTCATATAAATTCTGAATTAGTAAAGTAGTAATGAAATATTTCTTGTATTGCCATTATTCATTTTAAGTGACCTTTAAATACCTCTCTGTATCTAATATCCAGTATCCTCTGTATCTTTGTTGGGTGGACAGAGTCCCAAACAGTTGATTTGAATGAGATTTGAGATACCATTTTCTTTTCCCTTAATTTGATTTCTTGCTAATTGTAATTTGGAAAGCATAGCTGTTCACAATTTTATTTTTGAGAATAGTCATATATCTTTGTGTGTTACCTTTTAACTAACATGACAGAATCTTTTACTAAAAACTATGATTTAACTGTCATGTGAGGTAAGAAAACTTCAATTATTATGTGATTAGTTTCATCATACAGGTGAGATAACTAAGGCAAATAGGTTTATAACTTGTCTAGAAAGCAGTTAAGAACTTGGATAGAATTCTAAAGTTTTATCCTTAGTTTTAATTTTATTAGATGATACCAGTTTATTTTCACAAAGTGATGACTTCGTAGTAGATGAATAGGATAATTAGATTCTCTTTTGTTTTTAAATTATATGATAACCATTATGTATGAAATTAATAATTTAAAATATATATTTTTAAGTTATTAAGAAGTTAAAGTCTGTAGAGTAGTTTGGTTTCATTTATTACGGGACAGTTAATAATCAAGAATCATGCATTTGCTTCAGGCAATCAACTCATGTGATGGTTAATTAACCTCTGGGAAAGCAACATGAAGAATATTGTTTTAATTTGCAAGGAATTTTATTCCTTTTAGGATATTCTTAAAGTTGCATAATAAAAATAAGCTGAGAACTTTTAAATGAAAACCAATACTTGTTTTCTGTTAAAAATAGTTTATTGAAGGAAAGTCCTCTCTGAAAAGCTCACAACAGTCCATTTGAGAGGAAATGTTTAGTCTTTTCCACTGACAGTAAATTTGTTTCATGTAGCTATTTGAAATCCTTTAATTCTTACTGACCTGGCTAATCCCAATTATGCACTCTTGTTAGAATTCCATATGAGGATATATTTTATCTTTGAAAATGTGACATTAGTGTCAAAAACTAATGGTGTAAAGCAGGAAAATACAAGAGGCAGACAGAACTGAGAGGACAGTTGTGGAAGAGAATAGATACAAGTTAAAATCTTCAGCATGTTCACTTCTATTAGACAATCTATGTTTTTATTTTCTATCTTCCTAATGAGCTTCAAGACAGTTTTTTTTTTTTTTTTTTTTACAGAAGTAACCTTTAGTAAAGTTGTTGGATTCAGACTTAGAAATCAGTGCCAGCTTCTTTTAGAGTACTTTATTTAGTTTTTGATATGGGTTTTATTTTGAGCAGCAGATACCATGGTATTTCCCACCCTTTTTCATATTTTGTAACATCTAACTGGTTGAAGTATTTTATGTAATTTCTTATTTACAAAATTTAAGAGGCAGTCTGAACATGTGTAGCTTTAGGCATTTGACTGCAGTTTTCTGAAAAATGAGATACTCAAAGATGATATTTCTAAGTAACTGAACACTCTAGTTCTCCCTATAATTATCCAATATTCATATTGTAGATATGCACATATTGCAGACATGAAGGAAAGTAAAGAAAATAACATTTGTTTCTTTCAAACACTCATGAGGAATTTTAATTTTGACAGTCATGGACAACATTTGGTGCTTTTACTCTCTGGAAGAAGAAATGTGTGGAAAGTAAGTAAATAAAAATATTAGACAAAATCCTTAAATATGTAATATACATATATGTTATATACATATCCTATATAAAATGTTTAAAGTATAGATCTAAATGTACCTTTTGTATTTTACCTGTTATTTCTGTAGAAAGAACTTGCTCTGTCATACAAAGTGTGCACAGGAGAGACAAAATGGGAAGGTAGAGCTTATCTTCCTTGGAGTTATTTTCCACCACATGTGACAAAATTCAATGCATTTGCTATTCATGGATCAAAAGATAAGAGAAACTATGAAGCTCTTTACCCTGTACCTCGACATGAACTGCAGCAAGGACAAAAACCTGATTTGTAAGTAGAAAATAAATGAAAATATGTTTCAACTCTGAGTTTTTTTGAAAACGAATTTTGTGTAGAACAGTAGTAACATTTTCACTCAAAGAAGATATGTATACAAATACCTAGTAGAGTCCTATATTCCCTGATGGTCCCAGTAAGTACTTGATAGACTGACTTTGGACAGACATAGTTTCTCTTACTTTTGTCAGTAGAGCACTTATATCTCCATAGCAGTATGAGAAAAGCCTTTCTTAGTATTGCAACAGCTGGTATCAAAGTATGGTTGCAAATTCATTTATGATCCCTTTCAGAGCTAATGGCCAGAGACATCTGTGTGTTTCCTGTGTAAAGGGTTAATAAATCCTTCCTTGCTGTTTGAAAATGTGCCCTTCAGTTAAGTCTCTGGCTCTCTTCCCCTGATAACATCCATCATAAGATGGAGCCAGAACAGAATGATTTCCTACACAGTTTAACATCCACTGTTACATGTTAGTTAAGGCTTTCTCTCCTTGGTAAGCCGCAATAGGTAAATGCTTTTCCTAGAAATTTCTTTCTAGTTTCTTTTCAGAACTAGGATTAAATATCCTTTACATTAAGTTCTCTTCCTTTGGCAAAGTAGTCTATCCTCTAAGCTACAGAGCTGAAACTTTAAAACAATTATCTATATGGCTTATAAAGTATTTCAAAATTTGAATGTAAAAACATCTCTGAGAGTATAATATTTTTCTAACGCTAGATAGAATGAGACAGGTTTTGAGTGTTGATTTTTATTTCTTCTCTCAGGTGTGAGGGAGCTTTTGTAGAATTAAGAGTGTTTTGAGATGTGGGTGAATTTCAGAGCTGAGTGATAGCAAGAATAAAAAAGTTGTACATATAGAATACATCTTACCTTTGGTATTTTTAAATTTTTTTTTAATTTTTTTTTATGATAGTCACAGAGAGAGAGGCAGAGACACAGGCGGAGGGAGAAGCAGGCTCCATGCACCGGGAGCCTGATGTGGGATTCGATCCCGGGTCTCCAGGATCGCGCCCTGGGCCAAAGGCAGGCGCCAAACCACTGCGCCACCCAGGGATCCCCCTTTGGTATTTTTATTTTTTATTTATTTATTTATTTATTTATTTATTTATTTATTTATTTATTTTATTTATTTATGATAGTCACACAGAGAGAGAGAGAGAGAGGCAGAGACACAGGCAGAGGGAGAAGCAGGCTCCATGCACCGGGAGCCCGACGTGGGACTCGATCCCGGGTCTCCAGGATCGCGCGCTGGGCCAAAGGCAGGCGCCAAACCGCTGCGCCACCCAGGGATCCCCCCTTTGGTATTTTTAAAATAGAATGTTGTTCTGTCACAAATGTGACAAAATGAATAGCCCTTCAGGACAACTATTTCACAAATGCATAATTCATCTCAATTCCCACCTTCTTTTTCTTTGTGTTTAGCCATCGTCTGGAATATTTCAAGCCTTTCGGTTTTAACGCACTGCTTGGAGAAGAATGGAAACAACCAGAATCAGAGCTGTGGCTAACAGAGAAACCTGATGTACAGGAGTATAGTAGATGACCATATCAGTCATTTCTCCTCTGTATCTTTTTTTTTATTTTTTAATTTTTATTTATTTATGATAGTCAAAGAGAGAGAGAGAGGCAGAGACATAGGCAGAGGGAGAAGCAGGCTCCATGCACCGGGAGCCCGATGTGGGATTCGATCCCGGGTCTCCAGGATCGCGCCCTGGGCCAAAGGCAGGCGCCAAACCACTGCGCCACCCAGGGATCCCCCCCTCTGTATCTTTTAAGGTAAACCAATAATAAGTATAATCTTTTTAAATCATGATACCGCCAGCACATTTCAAGAACTGTTTTCATGGAGGTCAGTGAAAATATAGTATCTCTGGCAAGTTGTATATGAGTTAGCAAGAGAATAGGAAGTTCGTAGATGACTTTATCTAGAAAGTTAAAATGTTTCTCAGAGTCATTTAGTCTAGGAGTCATCATGTCAGTCAGTTCTATCTGCCTTGCATCACCATCACCCCAGATATCCCTGACTCTGTCAACCAACATCGTTATTTCTTTCCATTTCCCTAAACTTCAGCCAGCCTGAGACTAGAATATGTTATTTGTGCATTTTTTTGAATTCCGTGTAATGTACAGTAATTTTTTACTTAGAATCTTCTGTGCATTGTTGAAATGGGTTGAAAACAATGACCTATTTCAGTTGACAGGAGATCCATATCCATTAAGGCATCATTAAGTTACATATGTATTTAACCATCTGTTTTCCCTGTCTTGTGACTATTTTTAGTGTGTGGAAGGAAATGAAATGGTCTTGAATCGGGGCAACAGATTCTACTTTCATTTACAAACAAATGACATTTTCTTAATGCTGTTAAATCAGATGCCAAAATGTCTTCATTTTATTTTGTAAACATCAAATACTCCTAGTCTAGAGTTTTTCAAATTTTGTATTGTGATATAGTTCAGAGTTTGAAGCCATCTAGTTGATCATCTATGAACTTCTCCACCAAACCTGGTCCTTCACTAGCTTTCTTAACTGAGAGATTAGCAGTCTTACAGAAGAATTTTTTTTAAGGACTTTTATTTTATTTTATTTTATTTTTAAAGATTTTATTTATTTATTCATAGAGATGCAGGGAGAAAGAGAGAGAGGCAGAGACACAAGCAGGCTCCATGCAGAGAGCCTGACGTGGGACTCTATCCAGGGTCTCCAGATCACACCCTGGGCTGCAGGCGGCGCTAAACTGCTGTGCCACCAGGGCTGCCCTTAAGGACTTTTATTACTTGTACGGAATACCTAGTTGTCTGTCTGTTTGACAATATATTTTATCCTCTTCTTTTTTACTAACAGAACTTGAATTTTTAGGGGCACTACATAAAAACAGTTTTCCAGATTCCTTTGCAGTTAGAAATGATATGATAAAACGGTTCAGACTAATGAGATGTATGTATACATTGTCCAGTAGATCATTAAGTAAAGATGTTTTAAAGGTGAAAGATTCAGCTGCCACATACCTTTTACCTTTTGTCTTTTTCTCCTGAATTGCATAATTGAAACCTGAGGTAACACACTAGCTGTATTGTATCAATGAGGAGACAGTCAATGAAGAGTCAGCTGAGCAACAAGACAAAGGAGCCTGGGTTCTAAACAGTGCAATAGAGTAATGTATCATATCTGGACTACCTACCTATAGATTTCTTTATATAGGAGAAAATAAGCCACCTAATTTGTTTTTCTAAATTAATCTATAGGTTCACTACAATCCCAGTTAAAAATCCCAGAGGGAGTATAAATTGACAAACTGACTCAAATTTTATATAGAAATACAAAGGACCGAGGTGCCTGACTGGTTCAGCAGTTGAGCGTCTGCCTTTGGCTCAAAGTGTGGTCCCAGGATCCGGGATCGAGTCCCACATCGGGCTCCTTGCCGGGAGCCTGCTTCTCCCTCTGACTGTGTCTCTGCCTCTCTCTCTCTCTCTCTCTCTCTCTCTCTCTCTCTCTCCCTCTGTGTCTCTCATGAATAAATAAATAAAGTCTTTTAAAAAGACAAAAAAAAGAAATACAAAGGACCTCAAAATAGCCAAAACAATTTTGAAAAAGAACAAAGTTGGAGGACTTATACAATCTGACTTTAGAACATACTATTAAGATTCGATAATGAATGCAGTGTGCCCTTGGCATAGGTTTAAACAAATACATCAATGTAACAGGATGGAGAAACTAGAAAGAACAATGTGCAATCAGCTGATCTTTTTTACAAAGGTGCCAATGTATTTAAAAAGGAAAAGGATAATCTTTTCAACAAATGGTATTGAAATAACTATAAAAAACATGAAAACAAAATCAAAACCTTCTCTCCTACTTAAAAGTCTACAGAAAAATTAAATGTAACTGGTGAAGTGAAAGCAAATCTAGGAGAGAATCTTTGTAATCCAGGTTAGAGAAATATTTTTTTTTCAGATAGGACATGAAAAGCAATAATTTAAAAGAAAAAGAGAAACTGGACTTCATCAAAATAAAAACTTTCTGTTCATCAAAAACTTCCATTAAGTGAAGAAGCAAGCCACAGATTGGAATAAAATATTAAAAGTACCCATATCTGACAAAGGATTCTTACCCAGAATAGGTGAAGAACTCCTGTAAATCAGTAATAAAAGAAGCCAGTTAAAGAAACTTCACAGAAAAAAAATATACAAAAGTAAATATATAAAGTTTATATATAAATATATAAAGTGTCATCACTTATCATCAAGGAAATGCACATTAAAACCATAACAAGATACCACTAAATGACTAAAACTACAAAATATACACACTGGTTAAATGATTAAAGCTGAAAAAGACTGACAATAATGGGAATAATGTCCAGCAATAATGGGAATGTGGAGTACCTAGAACTTTCATACACAATGGATAGGAATGGAGTATATGGTACAAGAACTTTGGAAAAGTGGAAGTTTCTAAAGTTAAATACACACCTACTTTGTGTTTCAGCAGTTTCATTCTTAGGTATATACTCAAGAGAATATATACTCAAATGAGTATTTATAGCAGTTTTATTCATAACACAAAACTATAAACAATTGAGTTTCTATCCACATGATAGACAAGCTACAATATACTCAGTGGAATACTACTTATGAAAACGAATGGACTACTGGTACATGCATGAGCCTACATGAATCTCAAAAGCATTACATTGAACAAAATAAACCAGATACAACATTCTGTATAACTATTTATATGAAGGCCAATTATAGGCCAAACCAGGCTGTTGTGATGCATCTCAGAACAGTGATTGCTTTGGGTGAGGGCAGAGGATTCAAATTGTCTGGAAAAGGGACATGAGGGGATTTGAGGGAAAATGAAATGTTTTGTATCTTGATGTGGCTGACAGTTATGTAGTTGCATACATTTGTCAACATCCCCCAAGCTGTATGTTTAAGATTTGTGATTTTACTACATGTGAAGTATATCTTAATAAAATATTGTTATGAAATAAGCTGTAAATTAAATGGAGTTAACTTCTGTATATTGTTGCATTGAACAATCCCTGTGCTAGTTATATGTGACTTAGTAACTAATTTTTTTCATTTATTCCGTCTTCTGTCTGAAAAGAGAACTGGTATAAAATAAATACTGATTTTTACAAAAGACCATAAGTGTCTTCATAACTACATAGCATGGTGCCATTGTTAGGCATCCTACATAAATTCAGAAAATAACTTGAAAACGGACAGTAGTAACTAATTTAATGTGGCAACAATATGCCAGTTTTGGATAGGAAAGGCTTATTTAAAATGATCTGTGGTGGGATGCCTGGATGACTCAGTGGTTGAGCCTCTGCCTTTGGCTCAGGGTGTGATCCTGGAGTCCTGGGATCGAGTCCCATACCAGGCTCCTTGCATGGAGTCCGCTTCTCCCTCTGCCTCTGTTTCTGTCTCTCTCTGTGTGTTTCTCATGAATAAATAAATAAAATCTTAAAAATAAAAAAAAAGATCCATAGTGACTTATAAACTACCTGAAGCAATTTTATAAATACATAAAAAACTATCCAAAAAAAGATGTATTTAGTGTGTCCTGATTTGAGAAGTGAATCAATCATTCTTAATCACAGGCTCAGCTATAAAGCATAACTGCTTATAATGGGAAAAGTAAAGCACAAAATACTTTAGATCTAACCATATAAAATATTGAACTTGAATGTTGTGGTTGGTTTATGAACTTTCTAAAACCCAATAGGTATCCTCTTTTTATCACTTAAGGTGTGTTTAAAACATCTCTTTACTTGTTTTAATCTAAATAAATATTTTTCTTCTTCTGATACTAAGCAAGCAAAAGCATCTTATATAATCATTTTCTTTTGAAAGGAACCTGCAGTTCAACCACAGAATTTTGGAAAATTTGTCCATTAGTAGCACACAAACAGTACATTCAATAGAAAGTTAGTATTTGAGAGTGGCATTTGTAATCACTGTTTTGAATTTGTTTTTCAACTTCAGGACCACAAAAGAATAATCATTCCTTTGTTTAATATATGTATAAATGCATTTCCTTTCCGTGTTCTGAATTGTTCACTACAGTATGATGCAGATTCTCTCCTCACCACCTAAATAGATTACACAGTGTATGCATTTATTCAAGTGTTTTCTCATGCTTTTTCACAGCTCCAGTAAAGTGTAAGTCACAGTTCAAGGGGAAATACAGTAGTTCCCCCTACCCCACACCTGCAGTTTTTCTTTCAGTGGTTTCAGTTATCTACAGTCAACCGTGGTCCAAAAATATTAAATGGAAAATTCCAGAAAGAAACGATTCATTAGTTTTAAATTGCATGCCATTTTGAGTATCCTGATGAAATCTCACAATGTCCTGTCTGGGACCTAAATCATCTCTTTGTGCAGTGTATCTACACTATATATGCACTACCCGCCCATTAGTCACTTAGCCATCTGGTTTATCAGATCAGCTGTCACAGTATGACAGTGCTTGTGTTCAGGGAACCCTTATTTTACTTAATAGTGGTCCCCAAACTCAAGGGTGATAATACTGGCAATTCAGAGATGCCAATGAAAAGCTGGAAAGTGCTTCTTTGAAGTGAAGAGTTGAAAGTTCTTTAAATAGGGAAAGAAAAAAAAAACATTTTGAGACTGCTGAGATTTATAGTGACAAATCTGTGAAATTGTGAAAAAATAAAAAAGAAATTTGTGGTTTTGTTATTGATCTCTCACTGTACCTAATTTATAAATTAAACTTTATCACAGGCATGTATGTAGAGTATATATAGAGTTTAGTACTAACCATGGTTTTAGGCATTCACTGGGGATCTGGGACATATCCCTCACAGATAAGGTGGCAGGAAGGGCTACTAAACACTTTGTGTTTTTAGCCACCAACTACTACGTTTTGACATGAAAAAAAAATTGCCACAAAAAATATTTAAGTTCTCCTTTTCCTCCTTTTTTAAGGCATTAGGCTTTGGGGGCAGAAGATAATGAGTAGAATTTAATCTGATATTTAAAAAGAAAAAGGATACAAATGGGGAAGCAAAGCCCAAGGATCTTCTCTTTCCCATTTAAGTTTTCATAATATTTGAACATTGCTTTATTAGAGCACTTATCCTACTGTGTATTAGGCTCTTCTCATCTTCTAAGCCTAACATTTTTACTCCAGTTATACAACCAGTTGTATTCTGTGAACTCACAGCACCTTGCCTTAGCTGCACTGTGTACTCCTTGCTTCCTTCCTGCACCAGGGCTTTGCTGCTGCCTCAGCTGTGTGGAACACATTCAGGAACCCCCTTAAGCATTCTCACACATCAACTATCCTTGGATAGGGATAGGGAGCTATCCTTGGATAGGGAGCTAAACCCCATGGGGCAATTCTTGAACAAGGAGGATGAGAGGCAGTGGTTAAATACAAATACACCTGAGGGACCTTCCACGTGGCTCTTCAGAGGTTTACTAAAGGGGCTTGCACCAGTTGCTAACTGATAGAGCAGCAGCAGCCAACTCATAGCACACAATATGGCCTTTTCCTCATTTCCTGTTTGACTCTTCCTACTTCCTACTTCCCTACTCCTTTATCAAAATTAACCTATGTGCAAGCTCTTGTTCTAGTTCTGTTTTATGGGGAACCCAGGCTAAGTCCAGTGTTAGCTGAAGTGGCCCTAGAAAATATCAGGATGGGACTCAGGACTGTTATCACTCTTGGGGCAATTTAGTGATAGAGACCCCACTGGTGGTGGTGGTGTGATGAACATGGTGTAATATCACAGTTATTAAGACTTTCTTCAGTGGTAGACTAGCTTGAGGAGCTGATGAGAGGTCAAACATCAATGTAAGTGAGAGTAGCATTGGGCATGGAGATAGTGGTAATAACAAGGATTGTGAAGTTGACAGCTTCTTTTCTATTTTTTTTTAAGATTTTATTTATTCATGAGAGACACACAGAGAGAGGCAGAGGCATAGGCAGAGGGAGCCCGATGTGAGACTCAAACCAGGACTCCGGGATCACGCCCTGAGCTGAAGGCAGATGCTCAACCACTGAGCCACCCAGGCATCTTGGCTTCTTTTCTTTTTAAAATAATTCTGACGTTGAAAAAAAAATTTTTTTTTAAGATTTCATTATTCATGAGAGACAGAGAAAGAGAGAGAGAGGCAGAGACAGGCAGAGGGAGAAGCAGGCTCCATGCAGGAAACCCGACGTTGTACTCGATCCCAGACCCCAGGATCATGCCCTGGGCTGAAGGCGGCGCTAAACTGCTGAGCCACCTGGGCTGCCCTGAAAAAATTTTATTTGGTATTTCTACATTAATAAAAAATAACAATTTGGAATTTGGAGAGGGTTCTAGGTGGTGGAATAGGAAGCAATAGGAATCTCTGTCCCCACCTAGGCAACAATTGTTCTAGTAGGACTGATACAACTTTTTTTTTTTTTCTTTAAATTCTGAAGGCTGTTGAAGGTGGAGTTGTGGAGTTGACGGCTTTTTGAAAAGTCTTTAGGAGATATGAGAACAAAATAGGCAACTAAAAATTCAAGATACACTATGAACATCAGAAAAATGTACCTCAGTATTTGAAAAGCCCTATTTACATGTAGTAGCTGAAGCACAAACAGTATGGAAATTCAAACTCAGGGTTTAATGGTAAGTATAACTACACTACTGAATACTGAGCCTTGACAGGTCTCCTATTTGAAATGAGGGGTCTATTATGGAAAGAGTGGAATTCTGAGACCTGGGATGGGGACATGTGTGTGGATGAGCCTGTTCTAGCATATCTTGAGCTCCAGATTTTCCTTCACTCTCTGGACTGGTAGAAGCAGCCCCCTTACCCTTTTTGGAGGCAATCATCCTCAACTTGCCGTGACACTTACCCCCAAAACTTGAAGTGGGTGCCTCATAAATAATACTTGTTCTCAAAATTGCGCCATCTCCTCATCAGACTTAAAATGAGAATCAGATTGCAGCACTTCACAAAGGGTAGTGGAAGTAATAAGTACATGTGGTGAGAAGTATTGTGCACACTGGAAGGATAGGACCTGGAACAAGGGGAGCACATGTTGGAGTGTATCTAGAAAAGTCAGTATCTGGGGCTTGAAAGGGGAAAATTTTATTGACATGGGATGTTAAACTTGGGGCTTAACATCTTGACAAGGACACCTAAAACTTGCTTTAATATGCTGCCCAGTTAATTCTTGCAATTGGATAAAATGGTGGCTTACATTTACTATAAGTAAATGAAGCAGAAGTGCTAAAATTGCCTTGGTGGAGTTTTTGAGGAAAGATCAGAGACTTAGATTATAACGTTTTGATGTTAGACCATAAATGTAGAATGTTACATGAGACCAGAAAACCCACCATCTGAATGTGTTTACCTCGAGGAGAATAGAACAGAGGAGACTGCTGGGTCACAACTGTCATTCTTGAGAAACTCAGTTGTGACCTGACGTATAGATAGCCTTTGTATCCCAGAACTGAGTGGGCAGTGTTGCCATAGAATTGGGATGTCCAGTGTTGATGGATATGATACATTTCCAGAATATTAGATTCCTGTGGAGACACTAATTAACAGAAGCTCTGTGACTGTAATTACTCTAATGAGCAGCAAAGCAGGAGTGACCGTCAGAGTGCATTAACATCAGATATCTGTGACTTTAGCTGATAGTCCAAGGTGTACCTAAGAGTGATATGGGTGGCTGGCCAATTTACACACCAGGAAAAAAAAAATTGAAAACTGGTGAGCAGTAGGCTATTTTCAGTTCTTGGAATAGATTATTCTGTTTTTTCACTCCCCCCCCCCCCCCGCTTTTTTTTTAAAGATTTTATTTATTTATTCATGAGAGACACAGAGAGAGGGAGAGACAGAGACAGAGACAGAGAGAGAAGCAGGCTCCATTCAGGGAGCCCAACATGGGACTTGATCCCGGGTATCCAGGATCAGACCCTGGGCCGAAGGCAGGCACTAAATTGCTGAGCCACCTGGGCTGCCTGGTTTTTCACCCTTTTTTTTTTTTAATTTTTTTTTTTTTGTATGATAGTCACACACACACACACACACACAGAGGCAGAGACATAGGCAGAGGGAGAAGCAGGCTCCATGCACCGGGAGCCCGACGTGGGATTCGATCCTGGGTCTCCAGGATCGCACCCTGGGCCAAAGGCAGGCGCCAAACCGCTACGCCAGCCAGGGATCCCTTTTCACCCTTTATATACAGCTAATCCAGTTTTCAAAACCAGAACCAATTGACTGAAAAAAAGGCTGGGTCCCCTCGATAAAATAATGAAAAATGTTACCCTAAGAATATATGATAAATATTTTCCTAATTGTTCCCCAGGGGGATATGTGGACATTGAGCCAGAATATCTCTAGTCTGAAGAAAGGTGTCTACTAAGATGTTTGGGATTGATGAATATAGTACATTTGGTGTCTGAGTTGACACAGAGGCTAAGGAATCTCAATCACCATTATGGTCCTCTATTAGAATGGGACACATGGAGACCTGCTGATCAAAGGCTAAGAATATCTTGTAATAAGATAGTTCAGTGGTCCACTCCCCACCCTGAGGTCATTCCCAGGACCAAGAGAGGGTATTGTAGCAGTTTTGGCCTTCGTGCAATTGGCCCTGTAACCCAGTAGATCTGATGATGCTAAAGGTTTCTGTGGTGAATAAGGTTATGAGATAGTCTCTGGAAAGCCCCAATAGAAGAGACATAGTACGGCCTCTTTAGGTTCCTGGAGCAAGGCTATGTCTTCTGTAACTAAGAATATTTGAAAAGAAGTTCCTGCCATATTCCTGGCTTCTAGTAAAGGTTGAGTACCTGGCCATGGAACATACAAGTGACTGACCAGAGCTGTCTATCATAAGTATTATCAAATCTACCAAGTCATAAGTTCAAAAGGCACAACAGCAATACATCATATGATGGAAGTACTCACAGACTGAATCCTCCAGAGGATACAAATAAGTTGTATGAATAGATGTCTCAGAATCCTATCTCACCTACTTCTATTGTGGATGCCTTTCCCTCATCTTACACTCATGGCTTCATGAGAAGATTTCCATAACCAAATAACAGAGGAGGGGAGGGCAGCCCCGGTAGCCCAGTGGTTTAGCGCCGGCTTCGGCCAGGGGTGTGATCCTGGAGTCCTGGGATCGAGTCCCATGTCAGGCTCCCTGCTTCTCCCTCTGCCTGTGTTTCTGCCTCTCTCTCTGTGTCTGTCATAAATAAATAAATAAAATATTTAAAAAAAAAGCAGAGGAGAGGAAAAGGTATGCCTAATGGGTCATCTTGATCCATTGGTACTGGCTGAAAGTGAACTGTTGCCATACTACAGATCCATTCAAGAAAGGCCCCAAATGATGGTGGTGAAAGGAAGGCCTTCTAGTGAGCAGACATGTGAGCAATTTAGTTTGTCATTCACTTGTGTTGTGGAGAAATGTCTTTAAGTCACAAGGACCCTTGGCAGATGGTTTGGCTAGTTGTCCAGGATAAGATTTTAAGTTGGCAGTCAAGGAAGTTTGGGAAAGAGGCATGTAAATGGATTCACAGAAATGGCCACAAGGCATGAGGATCTTTATGTTTCACATTAATTCCTACCAGAACAGAGACACTATGGAGGAAGCCTTTAACAACCAGGTGGATACAGTGATTTATCCAGTTTGTATCAGTCAGCCTCTGTCCTCAGCCACTCAAGAGTTTGCATAATGCATCCATGAGCAGAAGAACCATGTTGACAGTGATAGGGGCTACATACAGGCCCAATAGTATGTATTCCTTCTCACCATGTTGAACTAATGACTGTTACTCTTTAATGCCCCAAATCCCAGCAGCCCAGACCAATACCAAGACCGTAACATGGTACTATTTCTTGAGGAGACTTGCCAGCCACTTGGTAGCAAATTGATTGTATCAGACTCCTATTTGAGAAAAATTAATTCATCTGTACTGTGATCAGCATCTACTCTAAACTTGGATTTGCTTTCTGTGCCTAACACATCTTACAGAACCACCAACCAAAAAATTTACAGAATGCCTGATTTCCTGACGTGGGATCCTGTGTCTTATCACCTGAGACCAAGTGACCCATTTTATGATAGAAGAGAAATGAAAATAGGTGCAGACATGCAAGTTGAGGGAGTTAACATTCTTGTCAAATGCAGATAAGAATTGGTGGATAAATACTCTTCTATCCTTTGGGCAGACTATTCGGAGATGCATTCCATGCATTTTCTCCAGGGTCTTCAGTGGGCCTAAGTTTCAGTTGCCTACAGTAGTGATCAGCCCCCAAACACAACCTTATATTTGTTTATCTAATTTAATTTTTCCAAGATCCCATTCTTATTCTTTAGAATTGCATTCAAAAATTAATGACTGGCATATGGCCCTTCTTTTCAGTCTCTGCTCTTTGGGTGAACCCAAGCTAAAGTACATTGCATTGTAATTATTTATCTGTAGTCTCTGTTAATTCTGAAGGACCTATGTCTGTGTGCACAGATCCCAAAGCACAGTAGGCATCCAATGAGCATTTATTGGATTTAGTAAATTTAGAAGATAGATTTCAAAATTCCATGAGTAGGGAGAATCTTGGAATATTTTCCCTTTTGATATTGGTTTTAATGAGGAAAGGAAAGGGAGTAGAAACACATCCATACATTACCCTTTTCCTCCTCTTAGCTCTTCATCTTTGTCTTTTACCTTCTTATTCCCATTGGAAAATAGACACAGGAATGGTTATTTTTTTAATAGAAAAATGGGCCTATATTTGGGAAATTGAAGTGTTATAATTTTTCCCCAGATTGTAACTCGGGAGGCTTCAGCAACCTGCAACAAAGTTTTTTTTTTTTTTCCTATCACATAAGCCACCATGTTCTATATATAATAGATAGTAGACCAAAGAAGAAAGGAGCCATGTCTTACTAACTTATTCTCGTTTCAGCAATGCCTATACTAAAATATTACTTGTATAGTGCATAGACAATAAGTATTGATTTCTAAATTGAATTTCTTTACCCACTTCTGTTGCTGCTTCTTGCCTTCAAACATGAGAGGACTTCATTTCCTTCAGTCTGTCTCAAGTTTCTGTCCCTCCCAGTCCTCTTTACCCACCCCCAACTTGTCCTTTAGTCCTCATCACAGTCAAAAACTTTACTTTGTAAGTGCTGATTTTACGAGGTATTGACTCAATTACTTCATTAGATTAATTTATACTTAATGGATTTTTGGACTTAAGTCCAAGAAGTAGCATTTGCATTTTGAGATGAGTATAGCTGCAAAATGAATCTTCTAGTTGAAGATTTATATAAAGAGCATATTTTTTTTGTTAAATCATAATTCCTGGGCATTATCTGATCATCCTAATTTTGCTCTTGTAGAGCAAATTTATAAATTGACTATCAGAAGCATTTATTAACACCAACTATCATTTTTTTTTATATAAGGAATAGTAAAATGTTATCTCTAGAGCTAAGATTACACATGTGTGAGGAATATAGGAAACCGGAAATTACTAATCTATGAAAAGTGACAATTGTCTGTACAAATATCACTTTATGTGGTATACTCATAGAGAAGATGAATGTTCAAGCCACTTCTTATTAATAAGCTACTTGCCAAGAGAAACACATTTTTTCCATAGGCCCCTCTAGGGTATTATTTATTGCAGCAATGTCACACCAGAAAATTTGTCATTACAACAGGTATATTTTGGTGGTAGACTAGTGGCTAATGTGAATGCAGATCTCTTAGGATTTGTCATGATTAGGGTATGAATCATACTGTAGGAGAATATTAGAGAGGCAGAAAACCCAGGCTGCATTTATACTAAATGCTTTTACTAACTTGGTTTTTGTCAAAGATCAAAAGACAGGCTTCAGAAGATCTGAAAACTTTGGCAACGAAATCACATCCTCAAGTAACTTGCAATAACTATTATAGCCTTTTATTTGTACATGTCAGAAACTGAAGTAATTTAGCAGTAATTTATTATAAATAATCTTGTAGACTACTTGTACAGAAAACCTAAAGATGGTGAATGTCTGCTTTCCTGTCCTTAATATTTTACTGTTTGCAATAGTGACAATGTATCTTTTTTCCTTTCTGAGAGGACCATCTTCTTTCAAAAATAGTGAAGTAATTGATATCAATAACTTTTCTTTTTTTTTTAAATTTTTATTTATTTATGATAGTCACAGAGAGAGAGAGAGAGAGAGAGAGAGAGAGAGAGGCAGAGACATAGGCAGAGGGAGAAGCAGGCTCCATGCACCGGGAGCCTGATGTGGGATTCGATCCCGGGTCTCCAGGATCGCGCCCTGGGCCAAAGGCAAGCGCTGAACCACTGTGCCACCCAGGGATCCCTAACTTTTCTTTTTTTATTTTTTATTTTATTTTATTTTTTTTTACCCCGGCAATAACTTTTCAAACTACAGGTTGCAAACCTCTTAGGAAGTAGATTGTGGGATCTTTATAGTGAATTATAACACAAAAATAATTAAATAGAATTGAAAATATCAGACTGCCTCACATTTACTGTTTATATGTTTCAAGAGTTTTGTTCTTATTTTGAATCTAGTCACAAATGTTCAAGATCCATTAATTTAAGGTGTTTACAGAACACTGGCTTTAAACACTTTTGTTTTTCACAGTATTATCTTTTGGGTAACTAGTCAATATCTGAAATATTTTCAATGATTAATGACTGGAGAAGATTTGGAGGGGAACCTTACACTTAAATATGCCCCCAGCAGCTTAAAAACTAAAGAAGGAAAGACAGCCTGCTACTTTACATTCAATTTGATTTTATTTATAACTTGGAAAAAAAAACCCAGATATTAGGTGGATGGATAGATGGATGGATGGATGGTTGGATGGATGGATGGATGGATAGATAGATAGATAGATAGATAATAGATAGATAAAGACTTGCATATATGGAGCCTCAACTATAAATTTATTCATTAGAAGTGGTTCCTTTTCATAGTATATAGCTCCTTTTCTAACCTATAAATTAAGAACCTTTGGGTTCCAAGTAAAAGTAAGTTCAGCTCAAACCAGCTTAAACAGTAAAAGGGGATATAACAGATTTTTTGCAGATTGATGTAGAGGTTGATAATCACACTTGAAATCAGATTTCTAACCCCGTTTATATAGGGTTTTCTTGCTCTGTTATCTTCTAGGTCATCTTTACCCAAAGACAGCTCTTTTTGCGTATGAAATACTGTGGGTGTTAGAGGTCTCAAAATGACAAGCCACAAAATCCAGTGCAATACTCTGATTTTTACTAGTATTCTAGATATTTTCCTCGTATTTTAGAGGATTCTGCAGTCTGGCTTTTGATAATTGTATTCCCATGCTTTCATTTGCCTCTTGTATTTTCTGTGAATTACATCTAGAAGCTTGATTACATTCAGGTTCAATTTTTGGTAAGAGTATCTCAATGATGGTGTATTTTTGTCAGGAGATGCAAAACAACTGGTTGCCGCCGTTTTGTGATATTAGGAGCCATTGATGACCATTGCCTGAATTCATAAATTCATTAGGGCTTGTAAAATGTTGATAATCCAATTTTGCCATTAGTACATATTTCTTAGTTGGAATATTTCTATTAGAAAATGATCCCGGGCAGCCCCGGTGGTCTAGCAGTTTAGCGCTGCCTTCAGCCTGGGGTGTGATCCTGGAGACCTGGGATCGAGTCCCATGTTGGGCTCCCTGCATGGAGCCTGCTTCTCCCTCTGCCTGTGTCTCTGGCTCTCTCTCTCTCTCTGTGCCTGTCATGAATAAATAAATAAAATCTTTAAAAAAAATCTCAATTCAACTATTTGGATACCAAGAAACACTGTTTTTACAGGATAAATGCTTGATTCTTTTATTTAGCAGTTTTATGAATTGGTTCTATTGCAATCTCCAAAGATGACCAATGAGATTTTTAAAATTATGTCTTAGACTTCCAGAGAAGATGGTAGAGTAGGACAATCCTGGGCTCACCTGTCCCATAGATACAACTAGATAGCATCCACATTAGTGTAAATAACCCAGACAGCAACCTCAAGACTGACAGAACTCTCCACAGCTTGATGCAGAGAAGAGGCCACATCAAAGGGTAAGAGAGAGAGACACAGTTGGGAGGCAAACAGACCTGTAGGACTGTCCATAGGAGGGAGGGACACCATGGGCACGGAAAGGGGAGAGGAGCAGACCCCACTCCATTCACCCCAGACATGGGAACCTGCACTGGGAAGATGAATCCCCATAACATTTGGCTTTGAAAACCAGATAAGCCTGTCCTCATGACTTTTTGGAACCAATGGGGCTTAACACTTGGAACTTTAAAAATTGGCAGACTCCACTCTGGAAGAGCTAGAAGGCAGTTGGAAACTGAGCCCTCCCCCCTTTTTAAAGATTTTATTTATTTATTTATTTATTTATTTATTTATTTATTTGAGAGATTGAGAGAGTGAGCTCCAGTGAGGATGGTGGGGAGGGAGTCAGAGAAGCTGAGTTCCCACCCTTAAAGAGACAACACAGTGAACAGCCTGACTGAGATATAGCAAAAAAGCATCAGTTTAAAAAATACCTGGGGTATATGGGAAGATTTCTTTAATAATCTTAGAGCATGCCCCCCATGGACACCTGCAGGAACCAGTGCATTGAAAACACCTTCCACCTAGCTTGCTAATAGCATGTTCTGTTCCATGTGCTTCTTCAGTTCTGCTCCCCCCAAACCAACCAGCCTCAGCAGTTTTCCCAGATACCTGCAGGTCCCCTCCCAAAGCAGACCTATGCAGACCTTGCTGTCACCAAGTGCCCCAATCCCTCATTCTCCCACAGACACACCTTCCAATATGCCTTTGGAAAGAATCCATCTGAAGTGGTGCCACAAGCCTGGCCAGCACCCAGCAGGGGCCAGTACCACCACAAAATGATTCCTGCCCCCAAGAAGAAGTGAAGATAACCACAATCACTAGCCTGACTGTGGCTTCACCAGTGGATTGAGGACAGACATGTGGTCTGACTGCAGGCCTTGCCACCAATGAAAGCTGCTCAGAGGACAACACAGGGAGAGTGCCCTGAAGTTTGGTGTCCCTGCAGTTATGGAAAATACCCAGTCTGACTCAACTCAAGCCCAAGGCAGCCCCAGACTGGCCCACTAACAACACAGGGTCCAAAGACTGCCCACAATAGGCAAAGAGAGCCATTACAGATAACTGGACTGAAGGTAAGCATGGCTTAGTCACAATAGTAGAGTGCATTCAACACATGTAGGAGATATTCCTGAGGCACCAGGTTCTGGTGAATAGGGGACACTGCACTGCAGTGCACTACAGGACCTCTCTTATTCACAAGGCCACTGCTTTCAAGAACAGGAGACATTTCTTTTTTAAAGATTTTATTTATTTATTCTTGAGAGAGAGAGAGAGAGAGAGAGAGAGAGAGAGAGGCAGAGACACAGGCAGAAGGAGAAGCAGGCTCCATGCAGGGAGCTTGACATGGACTCAATCCCAACTCTCCAGGATCATGCCCTGGGCTGAAGGCAGCTCTAAACCGCTGAGCCACCAGGGCTGCCCCTATCTGACTTTTCTAACACGTAAAAATAGACACAGAAAGATAGAATGATTAGACAAAGGAATATGTCCCAAATGAAAGGATAGGTCAAAATCAGCAAGATAGCTAAGCAAAACAGATTTATGCCTGATAGAGAATTTAAAGTCATGGTCATAAAGATACTCCCTGTACTTGAGAAAAGAGTGGGGGACCTCAGAGAGACCTTTGGCAAAGAGATAGAAAATATAAAAAAGAACCAATCAGAGAAGGAGAACTCAATAACTGAAATTGAAAATACACAAGAGGGAATAAATAGACTAGAGGAAACAGAAGAGCAATTCAGTGACCGGGAGGACAGGGTAATGGAAAGCAGTCAACTGCATAGGAAGGAGAAAACAATGGAAATAAATTAAGGGAACTCAGAAAGACCATCAAGCATATAACATTTGCGTTATAGGGATGCCAGAGGAGAAGAGAGAAAAAAGGGGCAGAAAACGTATTTAAAGAAATAATAGCTGAAAGTTTCCCAAATCTAGGGAAGTTAACAGATATCCAGATCCAGGAGGCACACAGAGCCTCCAACAAAATCAAGCCAAGGAGGTCTATACCAAGACATATAGTAATTAAAATTGCAAAACGTGTTGATAAAGAGAATTCTAAAAGCAACAAGAAAAGACAGTTACATACAAGAGAAATCCCATAAGTCTATCAACGGATTTTTCAGCAGACACTTTGCAGGACAGAAGTGAGAGGCATGGTATATTTAAAGTGCTGAAAGAAAAAACATGACCAAGGATACTCTATACAGCAAGGCTATCATTCAGAAGAGAAGGAGAGGTAAGGAGTTTCTCAGACAAACATAAATTAAGGAGTGTATCATTAAACCAGCCTTAAAAGAAATGTTAAAAGTGGAAATGTTATGAGTGGAAAGGTAAGATCACAAACCAGAGTAGGAAAAGTAGGAAGCTCAAAAGCTGTACAATTAAGTGTATCTATAAAAATCAGCTAAGGGATTTGCCAAATAAAAGAACATAAAGTATCATTACATATACCTAAAACATTGGGAGGAGAGTAATAAGAATTTGGTACCTTTAGCATGGGTTAAAACTTAAAGCAACCATCAACTTAATATAGACTGTTAAATGCATAAGATGTTGTATAGAAACCAATGGTAACCACAAATCAAAAGCCTGTAATAGATAATGCAAAAGATAAAGAAATGCGAGTATGTCAGTAAATAAAGCCAGCAAACTATGAGAGAAGAGAGCAAGAGAAGAGAGGAACAGAAAAGAACTAAAAACAACAAAATGGCAATAAGTATTTACCTATCAATAATTACTTTGAGTGCAAATGTACTACATGGTCCAAATAAAAGACATAAGTTGACTGAATGGATTAAAAAAACAAGACCCATCTATATACTGTCTACAAGAAACTCATTTCAGACCTGAAGACACATGCAGATTGAAAGTAAATGGATGTGTATGTTGGTAAATTGAACACCAATAAAAATCAATTTAAAAAAATAAATAAATAAATAAATAAATAAACAAAAAAAAAAAAAAAAAAAAGAAAGAAAGTAAATGGATGAAAAAGCATTTATCATGCAAATGGAATTGAAAGGAAAGCCAGGGTAGCGATATGTATATTGCTTAAAATAGACTTTAAAACAAGAACTGTAACAAGAGACAAAGAAGGACACTCCATAATCATAAATGGAGCAAACACTATATAATAAAAGGAGATAACCTAATTGTAAATATTTATTCATCCAATGGGGGAGCACACAAATACATTAACCACTAAGAACAACCATAAAGGAAGCAATTGATAGTAATACTAATGATAGTAGGAAAGTTTAACACCCTATTTACTTCAATGGATAGATCATCCATACAGAAAATCAACAAGGATACAGTGGCTTTGAATGACATATTGGACCAGATGAACCTAGCAGATATAGTCAGAACATTTGATCCTAAAACAACAGAATACACATTCTTTTCAAGTGTACATAGAACATTCTCCAGAAGAGATCGTATATTAGGCCACAAAACAAGTCTAAACAAATTCAAAGAGGTCAAAATCATAGCATGCATCTGTTGCATTTCTGTACACTAATAATGAACAAAGAAGTAGCAGAAAGAGAACTTAAGAAAACAGTGCCAGGGGCAGCCCGGGTGGCTCAGCGGTTTAGCGCCACCTTCAGCCCAGGGTGTGATCCCACGTCAGGCTCCCTGGATGGAGCCTGCTTCTCCCTCTGCCTGTGTCTGTCTGTCTGTCTGTCTGTCCCTCTCTCTCTCATTAATGAAAAATAAAAATTAAAAAAAAAAAAAGAAAACTGCCATTTACAATTGTACCAAAAAATAATAAAATACCTAGGAATAAACTTAACCAAGGAGGTGAAAGACCTGTACTTTAAGACCTATAAATTGGGGGATCCCTGGGTGGCGCAGTGGTTTGGCGCCTGCCTTTGGCCCAGGGCGCGATCCTGGAGACCTGGGATCAAGTCATCTTGATCTGATCAAGATATGTCAGGCTCCCGGTGCATGGAGCCTGCTTCTCCCTCTGCCTGTGTCTCTGCCTCTCTCTCTCTCTGTGTGACTATCATAAATAAATAAAAATTTTAAAAAAATAAGACCTATAAATTATAAAACATTGATGGAAGAAATTGAAGACAGCACAAACAAATGGAAAGATATTCTATGCTCATGGGTTAAGAGAATAAATAATTTTAAAATGTCCACACTACCCAAATCACTCTACAGCTTTAATACAATTCTTATCAAAATACCAACATTTTTCATGAAACTAGAATGAGTAATCCTTAAATTTGAGTGTAACCACAAAAGAATAACCAAAATGATCTTGAGAAAGAAAAACAAAGTTGCGGGTATCACAATCCTAGATTTCAAACTATACTACAAAGCTATAGTAATCCAAAACAGTATGGCACTAGCACAAAAAAACATACACAGAGACATAGAGCAGAAGAGAGCCCAGAAATAAACCCACACTTACATAGTCAATGAACTTACAACAAAGGAGGCAAGAAGATGCGATGGGGAAAAGTCTCTTCAACAAATTATGTTGGGAAAACTGGACAGCTACTTGAAAAAGAATGAAACTGGATCCACTTTCTTACATCATACACAAAGATAAATTCAAAATGGATCAAAGACCTAAACATGAAACCTGAAACCATAAAAATCTCAAGAGTTCATAGGCAGTAATTTCTCTAACATTGGCCATGACAGCATTTTTCTAGATATGCCGACTGAGGCAAGGGAAATAAAAGCAAAAATAAACTATTGGGACTACATTAAAATAATAAAAAAAGACTTCTGCATGGTAGAGGGAACAAGAAAACTAAAAGGCAACCTATGGAATGGGACAAGATATTTACAAATGACATATCTGATAGTATCCAAAATATATAAAGAACTCAACACCAAGAAACCAAAAAAATCCAATTAAAAATAGGCAGATGACATGAAGAGACATTTCTCTAAGGACATACAGATGGCCAAAAAATACCTGAAAATTTGATCAGCATCACTCATCATCAGGGAAATGCAAATCAAAAGAACAAGGAGACATCATCTTCCATCTGTCAGAATGACTTAAATGAAATATACAAAAAATAACAAGTTTTGGCAAGGACGTGGAGAATAAGGAACCCTGAGCACTGTTGGTGGGAATGGAAACTGGGTACACCACTGTGGAAAACAGCATGGAGTTTCCTCAGAAAATTAAAAATAGAATTATCGTTATGATCCAGTAATTCCACTACTGGGTATTTCCCCAAAGACTATGAAAACACTAATTTGAGAAGATATATTCATCCCTATGTTTATTATAGCCTTATTTAAAATAGCCAATTTATAGAAGCAGTCCAAGTGTCCATCTGTAGATGAATAAAGAAGATGTGAGATATATATATGTATATATATATGTATTACTCAGCCATTAAAAAAATGAAATCTTACCATTTTTACAGCATGGATATAATGTTAAGTGAAATAAGTCAGTAGGAGAAAGACAAATACCATATGATTTCACTCATGTGGAATTTTTTTTTCATATGTGGAATTTAAGAAAACAAGTGAACAAAGAAAAAAGAGACAAACTGAAAACTGTAGAGAACAAACACGGGCACCAGAGGGGAAGTGGTGGGGAGGGGATGAAATAGGTGAAAGGGATTAAGAGTATATCATGATAAGCACTTAATAATGCATAGAATTGTTGAAACACAATATTGTACACTTGAAACTACTATAACACTATGTTAATTATACTGAAATTTAAATCTCTCTGAACTCATGGATTTAAAAATAGTTTATGTGTATCTATCCATTGCAGATTTCTCATTAATGGTCAGTGTTTTCCATCTTTGGCCACTGGGAATCTCTTTGAGTTGGCTTCTAAATCTTTTGGCATGACTTTAATTAGTAGTCTTTAATAGCTTATTTTCTTCCTGGTATGGCAAGATGCTCCAGCTCATCTTGCACATTACCCGCTATAGACATAGAACTAGCTATTCCCCCAGTAGGTCTTGGTTTCTTAGTGGCTAATGATGTTTACCAACCACTTATTTGGACATTAGGAGTGCCCATTGCTAATGGTTGGGTATTTTTTTCTAGACCTTTTATTTCATTTTGTTTTATTTTTAAAAAGATTTTATTTATTCATTAGAAAGAGAGCATAAGAGAAAGCATGAGGGGGATGGAGGGGTGCAGGGGGGTGGGCAGAGGGAGAGAGAGAAGCAGGCTCCCCACTGAGCAAGGAGCCCAATACAGGGCTGGATCCCAGGACCCTGGGATAATGACCTAAGCCAAAGGAAGATGCTTGGCTGACTGAGCCACCCAGGTGTCCCTCTAGGCCTTTTAAAGAGCAAATGCATTATGATTTTGTATTGATACTTCCTACTTAATCTCATATATCTAATATCTGTTTCCCTTCTAATCCAAATAGATTTTCAGATTTCAATATAATTTCTCATTTGCTTTTTCCCACAATATGCACCATAGACTCTGAATAAAATAACACTGTCATCAACAATATTATTACTGAAAAGAGCTTAAATGGTGTATTATTTTTGTTTTTGCTCTTGTTTTTGACCTTATATCTCACGAAGGAAAGAGAGCAAATTTCTGTGTTTAAAGTCCATTGAAAGTAGTTTCTGTCATTCTATTATGCCACCAAACTTAATACACAGTTGGGTTCACTGGTTGCGTTCCCCTTTCACTTTTTGGGAATTTTAAAAATAATTTAAGATATTTGTGTCTCCAAATGCAAATCTACAAATCAAGATGTACCCAGAAAAGTATGGCCTGTATTATAGTTCCCTCTAACTTATTACCTCCCTTTCTCTATAGATTACCATTAACAAAATTTATAGTTTATGTTTCCATTTTTGAATATAAGCAAATATGTGTAGTCATACTCTCTTCCAATTTATATATAAATGTTAGCATACTAAAGCTAACAGAAAAGATTGCACTATCAAAGTAGACTTACATGAATAAAGAGTCTTATTTATATCTTAGTCCAGCTATATTAATATGTTCAAGGATATAAGCAATCAGAAGAGTCAGGCAAATTAGAGAAAAATCTAGTCTATCCTTTGTGGCTCCCATGGCCCTTCCTTTCTGCATTGGACACCTTTCTCTGGCCAGTAATGGATGAAAATTTTATTTATTTTATTTATTTATTTATTTATTTTTTTAAAAGATTTTATTTATTTATTCATGATAGTCACACAGAGAGAGAGAGAGGCCAAGACACAGGCAGAGGGAGAAGCAGGCTCCATGCACCAGGAGCCCGACGTGGGACTCGATCCCCGGTCTCCAGGATCGCGCCCCGGGCCAAAGGCAGGCGCCAAACTGCTGCGCCACCCAGGGATCCCTGGATGAAAATTTTAAATGAGGTTTATGAATGACTTCATATAACAAAAGAGGGGTTAAGTTATGAAATATCTCCATTTTGTGCTTAGATTGGTTAAGGGTGTATGTGATATTTTCCCGGGAGCCATGCTTTAGATTCCAGAGATTATAGGGACAGTCTTGCTAAGAGATTTACACAGTTAAGAACACTTGCTAGCAAATATGTTTAGCTTAAGAAAGTCAGTTATCAGCTGTTTACAAGAAGATTAGATGGAGACAACTATCTTTTTTTTTTCCACCAGTAAATGTTCCCTTGGTAATCAGAGAGAAACATATCACAGACCAGCAACTGCTGTGTAGAGAATTACCTCTACAAGATACTTTCATGATGACCATACAGCTTCATAGGCCTTTTAATTTCTTTTACCAACTCAGTTACTTTTTTCCTCCTGTATCCACAGTTATTTAACCTTTTTGTAATGTGTCAATGGAAGCATTTAACTTCAGTGTATATTTCTTCTACGTCCAAAGTCACTGCCTTCTCTGACTAATAAGTTTCCGTAAGTATTACATCTGTTGGGATATTTAATTCTGCTTCCCAGAATATTTTCTCATGCTGGCAATTCATTGTTTACATATATCTTATTTTTTATTTAATTGTATAAATAAACTTATGAAATCCTTTGTTATGCAGATGTAGAAGAGTGGTTAAAATAATGTTTGTCATAACACAGATCACTTAATATTACAGGATTATTCTGTTTCTTCCCAAGGAAGTGATTTCTCATATACCACATTCCCCATAAGGGTGATGACTAGAGTCCATTGTTCAATAAATTCTGGATCTCATTTGGCTGGTTCCAGATGTTATAGTACAGGTTTTTATAGATTTCCCATAACATCTACCCCTTCTAGAGAAGACACAGGTTGCTACTGTATCTGAACATGTGTAACTACCAGACGAGTAGTTTAGGAATCTGATTAAGGCATCTGCCTTAGTGTTTCAATCTCCCCTCTAAGCTGGAAACGGGATTTTTTGTTTTGTTTTGTGTGCATCCACATGACCTCCTTTAATTCTCCTTAATTATTGTAGAGGTTTACTTAATCGAGTTCCACATAAGAATGTTCTCTATTGTCTAGTGATCTAGGACCCATTTGCTGTTGACTATAACCCAGAGTCTGTAAATATCCAAATGCTCCTCTGAGACCAGAAGCCTAATTCTTCTCGCACTGCTAAATTAGCAGTTCTCAACTCTGCCAGATTTTCAAACTTGCCTGCTCCTTCTTTCCTCAAGATTTTTTTTTTTTTCTATCAGTAAGGCACATAAGGCACACAGTTGGCAATTTCCAAACAGGAACACAACCTTCAAGCCAGGAACTTCTATCAGTGAACCAGTTAGTTAGCTGCTTTGTTAGAGTAATAGGGGGGGGAGAGGTGGGGAGGAGGGATATTTTTTTTTTGGTGGGGGGGGGGTTTCTCATTGAATCAGTGAGCAGCTTGTTTATGTATTCAGGGCACTCCCTGTGAACTTCCCACCTTGGGCACTCTTCTATATGGCATTTACTCTGGGTTACTGACATCATCCAAGACATAATTGATATTTAGACTCAGAATTATCAAATACCCTTCTGTGATCTGGGGCTACTGAACAATATCAGTAACAGGCTAGCAAATGTCTTTCATATGGACTTTAATGAGCAACTGCCTCAGTTAGTTTTCAAATCCAAATCCAAGAGGTCTTTGTGGAGTAGCACTATTTGATTTTTTCTAAAGGCTTCATAGCTGCAATTATTCTAAGAGGTGGGTTTGTTACATAATCAGTTGAATCATAAGGTCTCAGGGGGGTTCCTTGTGCCATCATCTTCCGTAAATCTTTTAATACTTTGTTTCTTCATAGCACCCTACTTGAAATAAGATTTGTTTTTAATGACTTTGAGGTAGTGGCTAACGACATTTATAATAAGAACAATGTGATTTTGCCAAAACTCAGGTCCCAGCTGTGACTTCCTTGCTTTTTGGAAGGCAATTGTTAAAAGGCAAATTGTTAAAAGGCAAATTGTTAAAAGGCAATACCTTATTTTTCATAGTTTGAGGAATATCTCTGATTGCTCCAGGAATTTCTCAGATTGAACTGGACTTGAATTTTAGTTAGATTTATCAGCCATCTTCTATTTGTCATAAATAGACTACGACTATGGTTTTTCACTCCTCTTGACTTTCTGCCTGTGAGGAGTCAGTTAGCATGATAGCATCTATGTAGTGCACTTATTTGCTCTTAATGGTTAAGTCTAAGTACTGACTCACTACACTGTGGGAATATTCCAGGAAATTTATATATTGCTATGGTGGTACAGTAAGTTTACACTGATTTCCATTACACATTTACACAACAAGGCATACCATGTCTGGCAGGATTCTGAACTTGGGATTGAAAAGAAGGCATTATTTGTTAGATGCATATTGGTATACCAGGTCCCCTTGGCCTTTTGTACTTCCTATACAGTCTTCACCATATTCGATGTAACTGAAGCAGTTCAAGGAACTACTTTGTTTGATCTTTGACAATCTGTTTACCTTTAGGAATGTTCTATTAACTTCTGTGTTTTCTTTGTTTTGGGTTTTTGTTGTTGCTGTTGTTGTTTTTTAAGTAAGCTCTAGGTCCAACCTGGGGATTAAAGTCATGACCCGAGATCAAGAGTCACATGCTCTACTGACTAAGCCAGCCAGGCATCCTTTGGAACAGTCTGTTTTATGGTAGCTAGATTTGCTGAAAAAGGGAATTAATGGGAATCAAACCTACCACCTCAACCATTTCCTTAATTACAAGTGTGATCTGGGACGCCTGGGTGGCTCAGCAGTTGAGCATCTGCCTTTGGCTCAGGGCATGATCCTGGAGTCCTGGGATCAAGTCCCACATTGGGATCCTTGCATGGAGACTGCTTCTCCCTCTGCCTGTGTCTCTGCCTCTCTCTCTGTCTTTCATGAATGAATAAATAAAATCTTAAAAAAAAAAAGAAGTGTGATCTATTGTTGCCCTCCTAGAATTTTGTATTGCTTAATGTTTACTACTGAGGATGATTCAGCCAATTCCAGAGGTGCTCAGCATTGCCAATTAAAGTTGGGTGAAGGGTGGACTTAATCTATATCCTCTATAAAAAGGGCAAAGGCAGCAAACATACCCCATGTTTTCAGTTATAGGGCATAACACCAAAGGGGGCTGTATTTTAGTCAATAACTATTTCCATTTTATATTCAAATTATTATACTGCTTATATGATATTTTCCAAGGATCCATTCCCCATAAATTCAAATCTAGATTTGTTTGGTTTGTTTATCATAAGCAATCTTAAGCCAACCAAATACATCCTGCTAAAAGCATTCCATAGGTAAGGAATCTCCTGCTAGTACATATTTTGCCAGATTTGTCATGATCTGATTTACAAGGAGATTTGACTGGATCATTGCTTGTTTTTTTTTTTTTTTTTAAGATTTTATTTATTTATTAGAGAGAGCAAGCACGAATGAGAGTGTGAGCAATGTGCGGGGGAGGGGCAGAGGAAGAGGAAGAAGCAGACTTCCTGCTGAGCCGGGAGCCCAAAGCAGGGTGGGAGTGGGAGACTCTATCCTAGGACCCTGAGATCATGGCCTGAGCTTAAAGCAGATGCTTAACTGACTGAGTGACCCAAATGCCCCTGGATCACTTTCTTTTCACCTAGGACATCCCCATTTAAGGAAGAAATAGATTTCTGTTCTACAAAGACTTATATTTTTGCCAGTATATCTTTGAAGTAAATTCCTAGGAAAGGTATTTTCTGAGTCAAAGGGCAAGTGCATGTACAGTTTTCCTAGAAAGTACAGAATTATGTTCCATAGGGAAATTTGCATTTGCACCATCAAAGTATGATAGTTTCTTTTAACATCTTCAACAGAGTATGTTATCACACTTTCAAGATTTTGGTGTCTTAGGGCACTTGAGTGGCCCAGGGCAAGGGAAGAAGCAGGGAGATCAGTTCAAAGATTACTACAATAACCCAAGGTTTGCAATAGTTCAGGGAAGATGATAGTGGTTTGGGCCAAAGTGATACTAATGAAAGTCTTAAGAAGTTATAAGATTCTAGATATATTTCAAAAATGGATACTAGAAACATGTAGATTTGGTTCAAGTGAGAAAGAGTTTTTGTCCTGAACTACAAAAGGCTTGCCATTTAAAATGAGATAACTTGAGGAATATCAAGTATAATGGCTAAACAGTGTGGGGCATGTCAATATAAAATGCTCATCAGACAACTTAGTGGCAATATCAGGAGATGTATATGTTCAGCTACCCAGGCACTGCTAAAATGTACCCATTTAAGTATACAATTTGATTGATCACTGGAAAATATCCCCTGTGCCTGTCTATAGTCAATCCCTACTCCCATCCTCAAACCCAAGCAACAGCTAACCTATTTTCTGTCCTTATATTTTTTACTTTCCTAAAAATTTTATATAATTATAATCATATACTATGTTCCCAGTTTCTTGTGTCTGGGATGTCACTGGCAGGATGTTTTTGAAATTTATCCATGTTGTTGCATGTATCAATAGTTTGTTCCTTTTTATTCTCAGTACTATTCCATTATATGGATATACTACAATTTATTGATTCATTCAGTTGTTGATGGACATTCAGGTTGCTTCTAGTTTCTGGCTACTTTGTGTAATGCTGCTACAAACATTTGTATGTAAGTATTTTTGCAAACATAAGTTTTTATTCCTCTTCAGTAAAAGTCTAAGAGAACTCGATTATATGGTAATGGTATACTTAGCTTTTAAAAAGATGATAAATTATTTGCAAAGTGATTTTAGCATTTTATGGTACCAACATGCATGAGGGTTCTTGTTCTACATTCCCACCACCTTGATATTATCAGTCTTAAGTTTTAGACCTTCAAGTGTGGGTATGCTGGTTTGTCATTATGGTGTTAATTTCTGGTTTGTCATTATGGTGTTAATTTCTATCTCTTGACTGACCAATACTTTTGAGTACTTTTTCATGTGCCTCTTAGCCATTCATATATTTTCTTCTGTCAAGTGTCTATCCAAATATTTTTGTCTTTTTATTATTGAGCTGTTTTTTAAAATATATATTCTAGATATAAGTCTTTAGACATATTTACATATTGCAAATATTTTCTCCTAGTCTATGGCTTGGCTTGACTTTTAATTTCCTTAAATGTGTCATTTAATTTCCTTAAATGTATCATTCTAGCAGTAGAATTTACTGCTGGAATCTACAGCTAGAATACATTCTTTCACTCTTCTATCCACAATACAATATTTTTATTTTTGCTTGAATTAATCAATTATATTTTATAAAAATTTAAAAATGAGAAAAGTGAATTTTTTTGTATGTCTGCATGTTTACTATTGCTAGTGCTCTTCCTTTGAAATCCAAGTTTCTTTTTCATTTGACATAATTTTCTTCTGCCTAAAGAAGGTCTACTGTGAGGAATTCACTCTGAATTTTATTGTCTGAAAAGTCTTTATTTTAATTTTTGAAAGTTGGTTTTACTGGGGATGGAATTCTAGATTGGCTTTTTGTTTCAGTATGATAAGGATTTCATTGCATTGCCTTCTTGTTTGTGTTGTTTCTGATGAAGTGTGCTATCTTTTTATCTTTTTTCTTTTGTTTGTAATGTGTCTTTTTAAATTCAGTCCCCTATTTTGTGATTTTTCCTTCTATCATGGGGTTTTTGGAATTTATCATTTGCCATGGTGTGGACTTCTTGATATTTATCTTAATTGCAGTTTTGTTGAGGTTCTTGGATCTCTGAGTTTATAGTTTCTATAAAATTTGGAAAGCTTTTAGCCATTAATCTAAAAAATATTTTTCCTGTCCCTTCCTCTCCTCAATCAAGACTGTTTGATTTAGTCACACAGTTCATTGAGATTCTATTCATTTTTTGCTCCTGGTCTTTTTGCTCTATGCTTTTATTTTGGAGAGTTACTATCACTGTGTTTGCACATTCACTGAACCTGTCATTTTCAGTGTCAAATCTGCTGCCAATCCTCTCAGATTAAATTTTCATTCCAGGTATTGTAGTAGGCACCTATTGATGCATATAAAATGACTGCCAAAATTAGCATCTTAAAATAGTTTTTATTATCTTACAATTCCTATGGATTAGGATTTTGCAGATGACTTAATTGGGTGGTTCTCACTCAAGGTCTCTCATGAGATGATGATCAAGCTACTGACTGGGCCTGCAGTTCCATCAGAAGGCTTGACTGGGGAAGGATCTGCTTCTAAGCTCATTCAACTGGCTTTTGACACTCAGTTTTATACAATCTGTGCTTCTCAACAAGGCTGCTTCCTGACAAGGCTTCTGTATTCCCCCAGAGCAAGCAATCTCAGAGAGCAAGAGATCAAGTGTGTGCACCAAGACAGAAGTTGCAGTCTTTTATAATCTATTCTCAGAAGTGATATTGCTCTGAAGTGATAATCCATTACTCTACCAGATTGATCCTTTTGAGACTATTTAAAGATCTCTCTGTGTTGAGTTCTGGAATTGCTTCCAGGCAAAAAAGCAAGAGTAGTTATGGACTCACTTTGTTTCCCTTTCTTGTACCGCATGTTATCTAATATCTGACAATAGTGACCCCATATATTTTAGCCAGTTTTTCTAGTTGTTTATGGCAGGTCCCATAGCAAGTCCCATATACAAGTCCCCCCCAAATTACTTTTGGTAGAAGCAGAAGTTCAGAGACTGTTGTTTTTATAATGTTAGATCATGCCACACCTCTGTTCAACAATGCCAGTGGCTTGTCATCTCAGTCATTGGCTTCAATCATTTATCTCTCAGACCTCATGTGTAACTAGTTTTCCTTTCATACTCTCCATTCCAACTTCATTAACTTCATTGCTCCCCAGATATACCTAGGAGAGTCCTGCTACAAGGTCTTTGCTCTTGTTCTTGTTAACTCTCTAGAACATATATTCCCCAGATACCACTGGGACTAATTTTCTCAGTTGAACTTAAATCTCTACTTAAATATTTCTTATCACATAGGCTTTCTCTGATTGTGTCATATAAATAACAATTTCCTTCTTGTTCATTCTTTATTTTACATACTCTGATTTATTTTTATTAATAGCACTTATCACCACATGGCATATTAAATATTTGTTTATTGTATGTATATACCTCTCACCAGACTATGAGGTCCGAGTAAGATTTTCCTCAGAACCATTCTTGACACACAGTAGGCACTGGGCACATATTTATTGAATAACTGAATATGTAGCAGACATGAATTTTGCTTTTATCACATGGTTAAAGAAATATTACAGTTTTTAAAATTTACCTAAAATAGATAGTATATTCCCAGACCACACTTGCCTGCTGGCAGGAAACTCAGTACTAATTATCACTCAAGGGTCTTTTCACCCTTTCTAGGATGTTTTAAAAGCTCTCAGAGTTTTACTTACTGCAGAATATTTGTAGAAGTATCCTATATTCTTCTATCTACATTGGTTGCTATTAATATTATGATAGTAAAACCAATATGCTCCCTTAAACTCATGACTCTACTACTTGCTATTCAAGCTTGGACACAGGAGTTTTTAATGTTTTTGTGGTCAACCTCTTTGAATTTCCATCCCACCCAGTCAAAGGTTCTATCTCAAGGGTTCTGCATAGGAGTGGGGCATGGATCTCCACCTGTATACAAAATCGTCTAATTCCCTAAATGTCTCTCTGTAGTTTTCACTCAGAAAACACTACAAACTTTCCCTCTTTCTACAAGTTGACTGCTTAAATGCTTCTGAACCTATTCTTATCTCTTCACCACACACATGCATACACACACACACACACACACACAGATGCACACACATATGCACACAAATAGAATTGGAGGTGTTGGTTGAGTTTCAGATTTCTGGGAACTTCTCCCATAGGCTCTACAATGCAAGTGAAGAAATTCAGAACTATACCACATAGCATGGCTATATTATGGTAAGTGGGGAAGGAAATTACAACTTTTTTGTTAGTTTCTTCTCACAGAGTGGACAAATCTAAATATGTGTCCTAGTAGAATAATTGGCCCACATGAATGAATGAGTGAATGATTGCAAACCTTTTCCTTAGAACATACATACATCGTATCCAACTTTCAGCATTGTGTGGCTAGTAAAATCTCTTTCCAAAAATTTCATAAAACCTTTTCTCTGCATGCCTTTCTTATTGTGCTTTATTACTTTTGCATTTATCTTATCTACTCAGTTAACTCCTCTACTCACAGCTAAGCTGTGAACTTCTTGAGGACATGACTTGTGCCTAATTTGCCTTTTCCTCACTACAGTATAAGCTGAATGTTTTGTATCAGTAAGTCCTAGAAATAATTTTGAATAAACATATTTTAGCTAATGGAAGTCCATTCCCGATTTTAGTTTAGAAGAGTAACAAATATCATAGTAAAGATTAAAGGCTGATTATAAGTTAAGAGTTGCTAAAAGTCTTTTCTCTAGATTTATGTAGACAATGAGTCAATAAACAGTTTAATATTGTGTTATTTAATTAATTTATTTATTTTAAGGATTTTATTTATTTGAAAGAGAGAGAGAGAGCATATGAGAAAGGGGCAGGGGCAGAGGGAAAGGGAGAAGTAGACTCCCCACTGAGCAGGGAGCCCAATGTGGGGCTCATTCCCAGGACCCTGCGATCATGACCTGAGCCAAAGGCAGACACTTAACTGACTGAGCCAGCCAGGTGGCTTATTTTGATATTTTAAAAGAACAAACAACTTTTTTTAAAAAGTAAGCATTGCTTGTAGTGACTAGAAGTGTCCCTCTCAGAGTTACGCTATGTGGTATTAGTCTTGACATCTTGTTCTGACCATATATTTGCCAAACTGATCTGTCACCATTATCAATAAATAAATACAACCAAGGACAGTAAATATTATTGGTCATAAACTTTTTAATAAATAATGATATCTAATGTCTAAGCTTAATAAGTTATGTTAGGGTATAAATAATGTCTAAAATGCTTTTTTCTGGTGGGGATGGAGGCAAAAGAAGAGAGAGAGAGAGAAAAAAAACATCTTAAGCAGGCTCCACTACCAACATGGAACCTAGTGGAGGACTCAATCATATGACCCTGAGATCATGACCTGAGCCGAAATCAAGAGTCAGACACTCAATCAGCTGAGGACCCGTTTTTGTTTTAATTTTTTAAAAGTGAAGATAATCCTGATCCTAACTCTTATTGCAGCATCTGTGGAGGCCCTGCATGCTGCTCTTTACCAAAGAAGTAGTTGACTCATTTTTATCCTTTTTTAATCCTACAGGGAAGTGACTATTTTTTTTCACCATGTGTTTTAAATAAAACTGGTACAGTAAAATTTCTATTAGATATTATAGAGAAAAGAGATATTCATTATACTGGTAAATATTTCTAATTATTAGAATTTCTGATAAATAAGGTTTTATTGTGAAAGGGTTACATTTAAGTCATTGTTGAATTGGGGTAAACTTTTTCAGGAGCACTCATAGAAATATCTAAAAGAATTTCATTTCAGAAGATGCAAAAGAAAGTTGTATGCCAGAGGCCCTTGGCTAGTGAATAGTTAGCAGGATAATTTAGAACTGTTAAAATTTGTTCAGCATCAAACCTCACGTTCATGGGACATACAGATTGATGTGGGTAAATCAGAGTTTTGGTGTTCTGTAAAAAATTCTACATTAAAGTTCAATAGATTGGGTCAAAACTGGAGCACACCTATATCTTCTAATTTTATTTAAAACAATGTGGAGATTCATAAAGAAAACGCAAATATGTGATATGCAAAGAAAAACTTTTTACTTAGAAGCCCAAAATATTTTAAAGGTTTTTTATAATTTTCTTTTAACCTTTGGAGTCCCTCAGAAATATTTTGCATGTTAAAGATGATCATTAATAATTACAAATTGGCTTCAGAAAAGTAAACAAGAGTGAGTGGATATACTAACTCAGGTACATTTGTGTACAAATTACAACAGTCCTTTCTTCATCCCTAATTAAAAGAATAAAGTTTTGAATCTTTAATAGGCATTTAGTATTGAATATATTCTATATATTCTATCCAAACATGAATTTGTATGTTTGGGCACATTTTTAAAATCATGTTATAGCCCTCACTCCAACACAGGGATAAAAAAAATTGACTGGGTGTTTTTTTCTGTTCTCTGATTTTAGAGCTTCACTGCATTGCAGCTGATCCAACTATACTCATATTTTCTTTTGGGATTGAGGGTGTTAAGGCAGGGTTTCTTTGTTCTTGAAAATTAGGAAGCAAACAAAAAGTTTTTAAATAAAAAATACTGAATTTGAAATAATTACGATATTCACTAATACTTACATTTCCTATATGTTGTCTTAATATAGTTTTAAATGTTGACAAACTCTTTATCTATTTTTATTTTTAAGATTTTATTTTTAAGTAATTTCCACACCCAACATGGGACTCAAACCCACCACCCCAAGACCAACAGTCACACACTCCACCTACAGAACCAGCCAAGCTCCCCAACAAACTCTTAATTTATATTACCATTCTACATTGTGAACATGTTACATGGCTCACTTAAATAGAGGAAAGGGAAAAGCTTACTGTCTTGTAGAACATAACATTTTTTTCATTTCTGTGTAGCCCACCTTTAACTTATAAAACATTAATTACATTTGCAGTGAAGCAAACAGAGTGTTAGAAGGGCAGTCAAACCTCATGTATTAGGAATAAACTGGTGGCCTTTGAGAGTGCAGAGAATGTATAATTATGCTGTGCATTACATATTATTTTTCACTAATGCTTCTGAAAGAGCTCTAACAATGCAGAATAGCTGATTGTACCTTCTTTAAACTTTGCCACTTTTCCCACTTGATCCTATGCCTCAGGTCATAAAGTATTTCAGTGCTTATTATTGCAGACTGGTAATTCCAATGGAATAGGTCAATTTCAGTGGCTCTCAATTGTAATTCTTGATGCTTCTAACAGCACAGTAGCCCTGGGCCTATAATTGAGGAATAATGGAATTCTAAATAGTTATCCAAAATTTGGTCCAGAAATGTAACTGTATACCCAAACAAATTCATCCCAATTTAGTATGGGACCAGAAGTCTTTGTTAAAATGTGCAAATACACCTATGAATTTAAGTGACTTTTGACAGTTACCCTAGCTGAACACCATCAATTAGCTAGAATTATTTTTATAATACTTTTTAATATACTGTTTATATACTTTTTAAATATAATTTAAGCCTTGGATATTGGACTCTCAATAGTTACTGAAATGACATTTAGAACCATTAGATCACAGTGTTTTTCTAGGACATTGTTTTTTACTGCTTTTTGCCACTAGATGGAAGAAGTAGGTTAACAAAATGATATTTTTGGTGTTCATTCAATTCTACCCGGAAACAATCACAAGACTATGTTTAAAACAATGACAGTCTCAGCATTCTTTCATTTGTACATTTTTACTACAGTATTTTTTCATATGAATACTGGGTTTAAGAATTTTTTTTATTTTTTGTATTGGTTTATTTTATTATTTTAAAGTATTGGAATTTTCAAAAGTAACCAGAAAGAAGATAATTGCCAGCTGGAAGAGGAGAGGTAAGAATTATGTAAAGATATTGGTAACAGGTATGCCACAAAGTAATTCTTGTTATTGTCCAAGGAAGCACATGCTCACATAAACATCAGACATAAACATAAACCAACCATCCTCAAACCATTCATTTAATTATTCTTTTGTGCCACAGATGCTTACTGAGCAATTGGCACGTTGAAGACAGTGGACTAGAAGCTTAGAAACACATAAGGGATGACTTAGGTGTAGGAACTGTTTATAATATTCTACATTCTACAAGAAAGCTGATCAAGAGGTAAGCTATATTCATTTATACATACATTTTGAGTAAGGTAGAAATGAATAAATATTAGAAATATAGATACAATATTTTAGACATACAAAGTAGTTAGAGACAGTGGGTTTGCAGTATCACTTTAATCTGAGGAGATCAGGGATCACTTCATGAAGAAACTGGAATTAAAATAGATCTTTAAAGTGAGAGAGGCAGACCAAGGCATTCCAGTGATAGAGTCAGAATGAGCAAAGGAACAAGGGCAAGAAATAATAACTTAAAAATGTTTAAAGATGAAAGGACAGTACATTTTAAAAAGCAATTTAAAAATTTGAACAGGTAAGACTTGTAATTTGTTATTTTTTTAAGCAGATGATAGGTACAGGAAGGAAGTATCCTCACTAGCTAAAATACCATGTAAGGGAGAAGGGTGGGCAGTCTGGAAAAGTGAGGTTTCAATTTAGAAATAGAAGATCACTCAAGATGAAATAACCTGGATACAGTGTTTTATCAAACAGAGGCTAACTGTGCATGTGGGTCTGTACATTGATGGCAAGACTTCATCATAGTAGAATGAGACATTTTGACTTCTGAAGGCAACTTCCTATGGATTCAATTCTTTACCACTCTAACATATGCTAGAAAGGAGACTAATGTGGCGAACAGTGTCGTTTGACTCCCAAGAAGTTATTTTAATATTTAACTTTTAAGACAAGATATACTATTACACACATTCATACCTAGTAGTCTACTGATATGATCAAAGAATTCTATTCCAGCCACTGAAGGCAATGAGCTTGAACCCTGATATTATGAGTGGCTATAAAATTATTCAGCTTTTAAATCCAACCACAGAATTTGATTTTATGACCTCCTATGGAACTGTAGCTACAGGTTAACTAAAGGTTATGAAGTAATATTTCCTTTTTATAGTTCTGAATTCACTGCCTTGTAATTTCAGAGATCACCTTGTTCTACAGTGGGGCAAGCTTTATGGTGTTATAATTTTGTATAGCTCAATGTAGATATTGTAACTTTTTTCCTGAATTCATATTCTATATTATTCAACTAATATTATTTGTATCTAGTTCATCACTATTTTATTTGTTAGAAATTTATGTAGGAGACGCTTATATAATTTTAAGTCTTATTTCCCTATTTTGTTACATGAATTGCTTACAGGTAAGGCTTAATTAAAAGTTAAAATTCAAGATGCCTGGGTGGCTCAGTGGTTGAGCGTCTGCCTCTGGCTCAGGGCATGATCCTGGGGTCCTGGGATTGAGTCCCGCATTGGGCTACCCATGGGGAGCCTGCTTTTCCCTCTGCCTGTGTCTCTGCCTCTCCCTTTGTCTCTCATGAATAAAAAATACATAAAATCTGAAGAAACCCACAAACTTAAAATTAAGTATTGTTTTTTTTATCTTAATGGGAGTAAAAATGCTATTCTTTAAATCCTACTTACATTTGATATATGTGTGACAATACATACATATGTATATATTTATGTATTTATGTATTTATAATTGCAAATGAATAGATTCAGATTATAAGTAGCTTCACCATTTTACCATATAAAGTGACATTGTATCAGTAACACATATATGCCTATTTTCCTGAATTCAAAATAATAATCTCAGTGATTTCATCACAAATAAATTATTAGCCATGTTTAGGTCTCATTAGAAAAAGATAAAATTTTATTTTGTGGACACTTCATACACTGTGTAAAATAAGTTGATCTTTCTAAAAGGTGAGTGACATTGTTTTGATTTTATAATTTTTCTGTTTATCTACAATTAAAATCTTAAAAAGGTAATTGTAACTCAGTACTAGTATTAAATATGAAAAATATAATTTCAAATTTATTTATCAGAAGGATAAAGAATGGCTATAGAAGCTTACAAAAATTATTGGGTTTTTTCAAAGGGCAGTGTCTATGTAGGCAAGGTAGAGAATAGAGGTACTTATTTTTTTTTTTTAAGATTTTAGTTATTTATTCACGAGAGACACAGAGAGAGACAGAGAGAGGCAGAGACACAGGCAGAGGGAGAAGCAGGCTCCATGTAGGGACCCCGATGTGGGACTTGATCCCGGGTCTCCAGGATCACACCCAGGCTGAAGGCGGTGCTAAACCACTTAGCCACCCAGGCTGCCCTAGAGGTACTTATTTGAAAAAAGCTGGACATAAATTATGTGTTCTATAATTGAAGAAATGATATAGCAAGGAGTTTTTAGCCTAGTTACCAAGATTGTGTATTTACATTGATTCTACTGACTCACCATAATAGCATAACTCTCTGTAATTCTTTGCCCTTGTAGATGCAAAGAGAAAATCTAGAAATGAAATTCTCTAATTTGATATAGCTCAGCCTTAACTTTAATGCAACTTGGTTTCCAAGTGATTATTATCACTTGAACATCATTGATAATTTTTCTTTTTTTAAATTTAATTTTATTTTTTTCATTGATGATTTTTCTATAAAACTTTTTAAAAAGAAAACTATCAATGAGATGGCAGCATAGGTAGACCCTGAACTCACGTCCTTCCACAGACATGCCAAATCTACAACTACATATGGAACAGTTACCTTTGAAAAATAACTGAAAACTAGCTGACCAGGTCTTCCACAACAAAAGATAAAGGGGCTTCTCTGAGACAGTTAGGAGAGGCAGAGATGTGGTCTTGTCAAAATCCCCATCCTCAGTGCTGTGACCCAAAATTGGGAGGGATCTCACAAGTCCAGAGCTTCTTTCTGGGGAGTGAGTAATGTGTGCCTCACACCAGGCACTCCAATCCTTGGGATCTGTGCTGGAGAGACAAGCCAAGTCTGGTTTTGAAAACTGATGGGATTAATGTTCAAGGGACCTATAAGGCTGTAGGGAACTGCAATACTGCTTTCAAAAGGCTCACATAAGGGATGCCTGGGTGGCTCAGCGGTTAAGCGTCTGCTTTCAGCTCAGGGTATGACCCTGGAGTCCCGGGATCGAGTCCCACATTGGGTTCCCTGTATGGAGCCTGCTTCTCCCTTTGCCTGTGTCTCCGCCTCTCTCTCTTGCTGTGTCTCTCTGAATAAATAAATAAAATCTTAAAAAAAAATAAAATAAAAGGCTCACATGTGAACTTACTTGCCCCAGGACCCAAGATGAAAGCAGCAGTTTGAAAAGTGCCTAGACCATGACGGAAGGAGATTCATTTACTCATCTTAAAGCATCTGCCAGAGGGGCAGAGGATAGTTGGGACTCTGCTGATGGAGGCACTATCTGGTACCATTTTTGTTCTCTCTGGCTCCCTTGCTAGTACAGGTGGTCACAAGCAGTCATAGCACCCTCCTGCTGCCTTGCTAAGGTCAGAAGATGCACACCGTCAAAGCACTCTATCACTGCCTTGCTAAAGCCAGTGATGCCCCTTGATCACCTGACCCTGACAGAGAACTTGGGCATGGACTCCACAGGACTGTAGCACTCAAAAAGACAGTTCTCAGCAGGCTACAACTCCTAGGGTACTGCACAAACAACAGAGTGAAACACATCCTCCAGCTTTCCTGTGAAAAAGGCCTGTGTCCTTGGTCTAGAGCTTTAGTCTGAGAGATAGGCTTTAGGTTTGCCATACATCTGGAAGCTATGGAGGAGCTTTCCAGAACCTAGATAGGGAGACATCATCTTTGCATTCTCCTTTGCCCTCCCTACAGCTCATAGGTACCTCCTAGAAGGGAGCTTATACAGTTGTCTAAAGTCCAGATTTTTGCAACTCTTGGCCAGGGTATGCCTCCAGATCTCCTAGTTTAGAGCCCAGCAAGGTTTAAAATTGCAGTCCTGTGAGACTGTATGCATCCATATACCTTAGAAGCTGCTGTTTGAGGATCTGGGTTCCAATTAGCCTGAAAGTAGGTGCTGACTGAGATTCCACCCTTCAGAACACTTACATATCTTGGCACACCTTCAACAACTGGGGTTTATCAAGAATATATCAGGCTACTTGGGTAGTCACCAAAGTTGAAGAGACAACCAAGGGCTAGGGAAAGTTGAATGATCAAGTTCATTTCCTATGAAAGACCACTCCTTCAAAACTGGGAGAGATAGATGTTTTACCTGATACATAGAAACACATATAATCAAGCAAAATGAGGAAGCAGAGGAATATGTTCGAAATGAAAGAAAAAGATAAAACTTCAGGAAAAGACTTAAATGAAATAGAGATAAGTAACCTACCCAATAGAGTTCAAAGTATGGTCAAAAGATGCTCCCTGAACTCAGGGGAAGAATGGGTGAATACAGTGAGAATTTCAACAGAGACAGAAACTATTAGAAAGCACCAAACAGAAGTTACGGAACTGAAAAATACAATAACTGAAGTGAAAAATACACAGAATGGTTCAATAGCAGAAGCAAAAGAACAGATCAGAAATCTAGAAGACAGGGTAGTAGAACTCATTCAAAAAGAGCAGCAATATTAAAAAGTGAAGGTAGCTTAAGAGGTGATAGGAAAGCATCAAGCAGAATAACATTTACATTATGGGGTCTCAATGCAAAGAGAGAGAGAAAGAGACGGAAAACTTATTTGAAGAAATAATGGCTGAAACTTCCCTCACTTGGAGAAGGAAACAGATATCCAGGTTCAGGAAGCACAGAGGGTTCTAAATAAGATGGACCCAAAAAAATCTACACCAAGATACATTATACCTAAAATGTCAGAAATTAAAGATAAAGAGAGACTGTTAAAAGTAACAAGAAAAAAACAGTTGTTGTATACAAAGGCTCCCCATGAGATTTTTCAGCAGAAACTCTTCAAGCCAGAAGAAATGGCATGATATATTCAGTGTTAAAAAGAAAAAAAAAATTCCAACCAAAAATATTCTACCTGGCAGGATTATCATTCATAAATGAAAGAAAGATAAAGAATTTTTCCAGACAAGCAAAAGCTAGAGTTTATTGCTACTAACTTGACTTTACGAAATGTTAAATGTACTTTTTTAAGCTGAAAAGAAAATGGATTAATTAGTAATAAGAATATTGGGGGAAATAAAAGTCTCAATGGTAAAAGTAAATGTATAGTAAAGATAGTGCATTAATAACTCATAAAGTTAGTATGAAGGCTAAAAGACAAAAGTAGTAAAATTAACTACAACTATAATAAGTAGTTAAGAGATACACAAAACATAAAATGTGACATCAAAAACAAAACATTTACACTTAAAGTAATAAAAATTAAAAAGAAATATATATATAATACAAAGTGTTGATGGGGAAAATATAGTTTTAGAATATGTTAGGGATCCCTGGGTGGCGCAGCGGTTTGGCGCCTGCCTTTGGCCCAGGGCGCGATCCTGGAGACCCGGGATCGAATCCCACGTCAGGCTCCCTGTGCATGGAGCCTGCTTCTCCCTCTGCCTGTGTCTCTGCCTCTCTCTCTCTCTCTCTCTCTCTCATAAATAAATTAAAATTTAAAAAAAAGTTTATAGAATATGTTAAACTAAGTCGCTACCAACTTACAATAGACTGTAATATGTGACTGTACCCTCATGATAATCACTATGCAAAAACCTGTGATACATATGCAGAAGATAATGAGAAAAAAATCTAAACATAACACTAATGAAAGTCATCAAACTGCAAGGGAAGAGAGCAAGAGAAAAAAGAACAGAGAGAACTACAGAAACAGCCACAAAGCAATGAACAAAATGGAAGTAAGTACATAGCTATTAAAAGTTACTTAAAAAAAAAAAAAGTTACTTTAAATGTAAATGGACCAAGTTCTCCAATCAAAAGACAAAGTGCCTGAATGGATAAAAAAAAAAAACAAAATCTATATGCTGCCTTGCTGCCTACGAGACACTTCAGATGTAAGGACACACAAGACTGAAAGTGAAGGGATAGAAAAAGGTATTCCATGAAACTGGAAATTAAAAGAAAACTGGTGTAGCTTCACTTAGACCAAATAGACTTTAAACAAAGACAATAATAAAAAGCAAAGAAAGGGATTACATAATGATAAAGGGATCGATCCAGCTTGAAGATTTGACATTGGGAACCTGGGAAGATAGTAGAGTAGGAGGATCCTAAGCTTACCTTATCCCACAGGAACACCTAGATAATAGCCACATCAGAGCAACTAACCCAGAAAATCACCTGTACACTGACAAAACAGACTCTGCACAGTTAATTGTAGAGAGAAGGCCATGTGGAAAAAGGTTGGAGGATCAGAGACCCAGTCAGGAACCAAATTCCTGGCACAACTAACCACAAATGGGAGGAATACCACAAGCACAGAGAAGAGAGAGGAATAGATCCTACATATGACCTGGAGACCTGCACTGGGAAGACAAGTCCTTATAATATTTGGGCTTGAAACCCAGTGGGGCTTAAGACTTTAAAAATCAGCAGGCTCAGCTCTGAGATAGCTGGAGGGCAATAGGAAACTGAGTTCCTGCCCTTAAGAGACAGCATAACAAACAGCCCTACCAGATACAGCGTAGAAGCAGCAGTTTGAAAAGCACAGGGAGTTTTGAGAAGAAGATTTATTTTCTAATCTCAGAATGTGCACTGGAGGGGCAGGGATCTTTAGGAGACTTCTCTGGGAACAAAAGAGCTGATGGGCACCATCATCACATAATACAAGGATGTAAAGTATGATATCATTTACATAAAAGGGAGGGTGTGGGAGAGTGTAAAAATTTAGTGCCTTTAGATGGATTCAAATGTTAAGAGTGACCATCAACTTTTTAAAAAAGATTTATTTATTCATGAGAGACACACACAGAGGCAGAGACATAGGCAGAGGGAGAAGAGGGTCCCTGTGGGGAGCCTGATGTGGGACTCAATTTTAGGACCCCAGGATCATGACCTGAGCCATAGACAGATGCTCAACCACTGAGCCACCCAGGTGCCCCAAGAGTTAATCAACTTATTGCAGACTACTATATGCATAAGATGTTATGATATGAGCCTAAAAGTAATCACAAATCAAAAACCTATAATAGATATGCAAAAATAGAAAGGAATCCAAGCATATCACTAAAGAAAGCCATCAGATCACAAGAGAAGAGAACAAGAGAAGAAAGGAACAGAAAAGAACTACAAAAACAATCATAAAATAAGCAACAAAATGGCAATAAGTATGTACCTATCATTAATTATTTTGGATATAAATTGACTAAATGCTCTAATCAAAAGACTTAGGGTGACTGAATGGATAGAAAAGCAAGACCCATCTATATGCTGCCTACAAGGCACTTACTTATTTCATAAGTAAAGACACATACAGATTGGAAGTGAGAGGATGGAGAAATATTTATCATGCAAATGGAAGCAGAAAGAAAGCTGGGGTAGCAATACTCACTCATATTGGACAAAATAGACTATAAAACAAAGACTAACAAGAGACAAAGAAGGACACTATATAATCATAAAGGGAACACATCAACAAGAAGATATAAAAATTGTAAATATTTATGTACCCAACATAAAGCAACTATTTATAGAAATAAAGAAAGAAATCAATAATAATACAATAATAATAAGAGGCTTTAACATCTTACTTATCTCAATGGATAGATCATCCAAACAGAAAATCAACAAAGAAATAGTGGCTTTGAGTGACATATTGGATCAGATGGACTTAATGAATATGGTCAGAACATGTCATCTCTTTTTAAGAGCCCATGGAACATTCTCCAGAATAGGTCACATGTTAGTTCACAAAACAAGTCTCAACAGATTGAAAAAGATTGCAAAGATTGTGTCTTTTCTGATATCAATGATATGAAACTGGAAATCAATCACAAGAAAAAAATCTGGAAAAAACTCACAAACACATGGAGGTTAAACAATGAGTGAGTCAACCAAGAAGTCAAAGAAGAAATAGAAAAACACGTGGAGCCAAATGAAATGAAAACACAATGGTTCAAAATCTTTAGGACACAGCAAAAGGTGTTCTAAGAGAGATTATAGTAATAAAGTCAGAAGCAAGAGAAACCTTGGAGAAACTATGTAATCTTATACCTAAAGAGCTGGAAAAAGAAGAGCAAACAAACCCCAAAACAGCAGAAAGAAGGAAATAATAAAGATTAGAGCAGAAATAAATGAAATAGAAACTAAAAAAAACAATAGAACAGATCAGTGAAACCAGGAACACTAAATTTAATTTGGGTCTGACTCCAAAAGAAAGGCAACAAAAGCAAAATAATTAAGTGGGATTACATCAAACTAAAAAGGTTCCTCACAGCCAAGGAAACCAACAAGATGAACAGGTAGTGTACTGAATGGGAGAAAATATTTGCAAATCATATATTTGACAAGAGGTTAATATCCAAGATATCTGAAGAACTCCTACAACTCAGTAGCAAAAAATCAGATGATCCAATTAAAACATGAACAGAGGGACTTTCTTTCCCAAAGAAGACATACAGACACACAAAAATATGCTCAACTTCACTAATTACCAGGGAAATGGAACTCAAAACCATAATGAGATATAATCTCACATATATTAGAATGGCTAGTATCAAAACGATAAGAAATAACAAGTACTGGTGAGGATGTGGAGTAAAGGGAGCCCTTGTATACTGTTGGTGGGAATGTAAATTGGTGCAGCCACTACGGAAAAAAGTATGCAGTTTTCCCAAAACAAAACAAAACAAAACAAAAAACAAAAACAAAAAAAACCTACCATATGATCCAGCAATTCCACTTCTGGGTATTTATTTGAAAAAAAGAATTCAAAGTTATGTGCAACCCTATGTTCACCACAGCATTATTTTCAATAGCCAAGATACATAAACAACCTAAATGTCCCTGGGTAGATGAATGGATAAAGAAACTGTAGTGTATATATACAATGCAATACTACTCATCCATAAAGAAGAATGAAATTGTTCCAACTGCAACAAAGTGAGTGGAACTTGAAGGTATTATGTTAAGGGAAATAAGTTAGATAGAGAAAGGCAAATAATATATGATTTTACTTATATGTGGAATGTAAAAAAAAAACAAAACAAATGAATAAAGAAAGCAAACCCCATATATATAGAGAACAGATTAGTGGTTGTGAGAGGAGAAAGGGGTTGGGGTTGGAGAAATGGGTGGAAGGGTTCAAGAGGTATACATTTCCAGATGTAAATTAAATGGGACATCATGGGGATGTAACATACAGTATGATTATTATAGTTAATAATATTGTACTGCATGTGTGAAAGTTGCCAAGAGAACTCTTAAAAGTTCTCATCACAAGGATAGAAAAAAATAATCTTTTTTTTTTGTATGGTGAATCATGGTAACTAGCCTGATTGTGATGATCACTTCACATGAATACAAATCTCAAATGATTCTGTTGTACATCTGAAAATATTACGTGTGAAATTTACTTCAGTTAAAAAAATGAAAGAAGAGAGAAATCAATAAAAGTTTATATAGCTAAACAAGACATGTTAAGAATATTGTCTGCTCTTTGATTGACTTTTAGAAGTTTACTTACTCCAGTTTAGAAAAATTCAGTGTTGCCCTTCAGGAGTCATAGCATTTTTGGCCAAATAACATGTTTCTGTTACTATAGGTGATGTATCATTCCTTTGTGGAAATTTGATTTAAGAAACTAAAACTAAAACTTCATCCAGCCAGAGGCACCTGGGTGGCTCAGTCAGTTAAGTGTCTGCCTTTGGCTCAGGTCATAATCCCCGGATCCTGGGATTGAGGCCCACATTGGGGTCCCCACTCAGCGGGGAGTTTGCTTCTCTCTCTTCCTCTTCCCCAGTTTGTGTGAGAGCTCTCTCTCTCGCTCACTCTCTCAAATAAATACATAAAATCTTTACAAAAATAAAACTTCATCAGACCAAAAGGGGTTCTGTGTCATAATTGCATCAGCAATTGAACATAAGGATACCCCAGAACTGCCATATATAGTGTTGTGAGGTTTTGTTTTGTATTTGCACTTAAGCTTTTCCTTATATACTAATTGTGTTTAATAAAATAGATACCTCATTAAGAAGTTTCATTCAGGGAGCCTGGGTGGCTCAGTTGGTTAAGCGTCTGCCCTCGGCTCAAGTCATGATCCCTGGGTCCTGGAATTGAGCCCTACAGTGGGCTCCCTGCGTAGTGGGGAGTCTGCTTCTCCCTCTCCTGCTGCTCATGTTCTCTTTCTTCCTATCTCTCACTCTCAAATAAATAAATAAAATCTTTTTTTAAAAAAGAAGTTTCATTCCAGAGAACACTTGAATACTAGAATAAAAAACATGTGCTTTCTGTCCATGCATGTTAATTTTATTTTGTTCCATAAGTTTTCTTGTTGGAATTTGATATTTCTAAACTATATAACAAAACAACTAAAATTTCCTACACAATTAAGATTATCTGACACTTTGAATTTTTACTAAAGTTGATGTTTTTACTGAAATTTGCAAGTTGCCAGAAGAACGCCTTTGACCACTTTGAGATATTAGAACATGATCTATTTGTAAAGAAAGGGAAAAAAAAAACCCTCAACATGATACATTTTAAAATTGTTCCAATTCTTTTTTTATGCAAAAGTAGCTCAGAGCTAGACATGATTTGAGAATATGAACAATAATGCCATTGAATATATGGATTTTTAAACTTTTGTGCAGATAAATTTCCTTTGCTTTTATGATGGGATAGCTTTCTAAATGGCTGTTTAAACCTATAGCATTCAGTGCTTACAGTAATTTATTCTTGGCGCTAAATTTTGCTTTCTTTCCTTCAGTCAGAATAACTTTGGTTAATTTTCTTTATATAATGAGAAAGGAATAATTGAGAAGGCATGAGTGTATCTAGCACTAGGACATTCAAGAAGTATTATGCTGCAGAGAGGGAATAAAGAGTTCCATTGTTACTGAATTGAGTTCAATTCTTTAAAATCCTTTTCTCTTCAGACGTTTCAAAAGAATCATTTGAAATAAAGACTATAACTTTGAAAATGAAAGCTTACCAGGGCAGTTAGGGGAAGCTGGGATAGAAAAATAAATTTTAGAAAGACTTCAAAATTTCTTAGAGTATTTTTGTTCTTCTATACATCCTCCAAAGTGATTCTTCTTAAGCATAAACCTTGTCAGTAAATTCTCTGCTTAAAACCCTACAATAGTTCCACGTAGTTTCTTTTTTTTTCTTTCTTTTTTTTTAGTTCCACGTAGTTTCATCATAAACTTTGATGTTGGGCAGCCTGGGTGGCTCAGCGGTTTAGCGTCGCCTTCAGCCCAGGGCATGATTCTGGAGACCCGGGATCGAGTCCCACGTTGGGCTCCCTGCATGGAGCCTGCTTCTCCCTCTGCCTGTGTCTCTGCCTCTCTCTCTCTCTCTGTGTCTCTCATGAATAAATAAATAAAATATTAAAAAAATAAACTTTGATGTTAACTCCTGAGATCTGCACCCACTTCTACTAGCATGACTTCTCTGGCTATATCACCTCCCCCCTCCACCCTGTCACGATTTTCCACCATGTACAGCATGCTCTGTTTATACCTGCTCTCACATCACTCTTCAGCTTTCAACATACCCTCTGCTTTCGTTCATGCTATTTTTTACAATACACTGGTTTCCTTTCCTCTTCTGTTCCTACACATCTTTAACTGTAACTTCTGTCAAGTTTTTGAGATGCTCCCCACTCTTCCAGTTCCCCGCCATTAGAACTAGAGCCTCCTGCTCTGTGTTCCCAAACTTCTATTAAAGCACTTTTCACAATTTTCTCTTATATTGTTTATAGTTCTCTTTTCTGCTAGATTGCGAATCACCTGAGGGCAAGGGAAATGCCTTGCTTTTGTGGTTTTAACATGTAGCACCGAAAAGGCAGATGGTGGTTTCACAAGAAGTGTTTCTTTCATTGATTAACACTTAATAAACATTTAATGTATACCTCGGTAAAAACAATATTCTAATAGATTTGGGGGAATACATAGAAGTCAGCATCTAGCATGGAATGTGAACAGTAAATGCTAACCAGTTGATGTCATTATTTTCAGCTTTGGAAAAAGTTGAAGTTGAAGTAGGCAAAATAAACACTCCAAATAAGCTATTCAAGATAGTTATATTTAGCATATGTATTTTCTTGTGAAGGTCAAGTCCCAGGAGCATTTTCTGACTATTACAAAGTTACATTTATCTCCACGTTTCTGTTACTTTTCTGTGTAATCTAATCTGGTTCTAAATCTATGTTTCCTTGAACTATTCATTAATTTGTAGATGTACATTTTATTTTTCTTTCTGATTGTAAAAATTATATGTACTTTTAGGACAGGGATTACATCTTAAATTTCTTTAAATTTTCTCTAGGACCTACTGAGAAGCTGTACACATAATATGTCCTCAAAAATTATTTGTGGAGGGATGCCTGGGTGGCTCAGCAGTTGAGCATCTGCCTTTGGCTCAGGGCATAATCCCGGAGTCCTGGGATCGAGTCCCACATCGCGCTCCCTGCATGGAGCCTGCTTCTCCCTCTGCCTGTGTCTCTGCCGTTCTCTCTCTCTCTCTGTGTCTCTCATGATAAATAAAAAAAAATCTTCTAAAAAAATTATTTGTGAGATGAATAAAAGCAAATTCACATTGTTAAACATTATGAATACTACATAAATAAATGTTCCTGTGTATTAAGTCACAAAAAGCAATTCCTCAAATTATTTTTTGTCCAAATTTTGATATGAGTGAATACCATACAAAAAGATTTAAGTACAATTAATAGAATTCCTTAAAATGTAATGAGGTGTTGATTGCCTTAAGGATATTAATAAAAAAAGTTTATTTAAGTTTAATTTTATCAAGACCTGGGGAGCAAGAAACACATTGTTTTCTTTACTTATATCATGGTATTTGCTCTTTTGTCTCTTTTTTGATGGCTGTAATACAGAGTTACTCCATGGGACAACTTACTCTCAAGTTTAAACTTAGGATTCAAGGCTTACTGATCGAAGTGAATGCTTTCTTTGACAGTTCTCCATCACCACCATGGTAAGCAGATCAGCCTCTTGATGGGCTCTGGAAATATGAAGGTGAAAAATTTTCTATTTTGTTGATGGCAAATGGCATTCAACTCTTGAAATAGAGTAATTATCTATATTTATTACTTGGCCTAACGTTTTCACAAGTTTTGCTACTTATAAGTATTTCATAGATAATTTTCTTAAGTACCTATGAGATACAGACTTCAAAAATCTGAATTCCAAGTCACACAATTTTTTGACCCCAGCTTTTAAAAATTATATATATATATATTTTATTTATTTATTTATTTATTGAAGTTCAATTTGCCAACATATGGTATAACACCCAGTGCTCATCCTGTCAGGTGCCCTCCTCAGTGCCCATCCCCCAGTCACCCCATCTCCCCGGCCACCTACCCTTCCCCCAGCTTAACCATGTCACTGAATTTTCAGATACTCAGGTTAAATAGCATGAGGTATTTGAAAACTCTGAGATGAGTAATATCTATTATAAGAGAGCTTTGCCATATATAATAATATGTGTTCTATGTTTCCCTCAGCTTTGGTACTACCCTGGTGGTGATGTGACTGGTGGTCATAAAACACTGCTTTATTATTTTTAAGAAGATTAGTAGCTCAATTTTGCTTGTAAGGTTAAGCCCCAAATTGTTAGACTGTTATTCAAAATCTTTAATTGGTTGCTCTCAAACCATATTCAATCTCTGTCTTCCAGAAACTTCTACCTCAACCAAGCAGGTCTGTCATTTTAAATGATTTGAACATTTGAACACATAGAATTTTCTTTTCTTTCTGCCTACCCTAATTCTCCCTTTTCAACCCAACTAAAATGTTACGTCCTCTGTGAAGCCTTCTAGGATAATCCAGGTCATGGTGATCACTCTGTCTCTTGATCTCCCATAATATATATTAACTACGCCATTCATTTAGAAATTTATTATGTCCTGCTTTGTGACCTTTTTGCACTGCTATATTGAATTTTCACTTATAGTTTACACTGCTGTTTAAACTCTTAGGTACTATCATATTTCCCTTATTATATTTAAAACTCCTTAAAGGCAGGAATATGTATTTTCTGTCCTTTAAGTGGATTTATTATAAAGCTAATAAAGCTTATGCTTTGGGGCCCCTTGCATAGTCTAATTTTATATTTCTTTTTTTCAGGCAGGGTCCTCCCAGATTATATAAGCTTCTACTCCATAAATCCTCTGCATCCAACCCTGAATGGGGATGATAGGTAACAGTTCATATTCATTGTGTGCTTATGGTGAGGCACTGTTTTGCTATAGTATTTATGTTTAGCTACAGATAAAAAGAACACCCAACCTCCATCCCACCCAAACTGCAATATAATTAATTACATCAATTTTCCAGCTTATAATAATAACAAATACAGAAACCTAGCAGAAGCAGGCACACACAAAACAAAAGAAAATATAGGATCTTTCTGAACAGCTTCCTTTAGCCCCTCTAAGTCCTGATAGAGACATGGTCTCAGCAGGGCTCAGTCATAAAGCTGAATAATTTGTTATGCCATAGTTTTTTATGGTTAGGATTAATGTTATCATTCAAAAAAATCGTATGCTAGCAATAATGTGTCCTTAACCAGAAATATTTGGAGATATCAGAATTCTCCTGATTCTCAAGTCATTCTCAGCATGAGAGGGTCATAGACTCATGTGGGTGGAGTGGGGGAATGGGGACACCTCACGGGATGCTCCAAACAGAATCTTTGTCCCCAGTTTGACAGCATTTTGGCAAGTACTTGACAAATATTTTTCCATTTAATCCTCATAGCAATCCTGTGTAATAGGTATGTTTACTATCATCATTTTACAAATGAGGAAGCAGAGGCTCAGAGAAGTTCATTATCCTGCCTAAGATCACATAATACCTAAGTAATGGAGTTGGTACTTAAAATCAGGTCTGATTTTAGAACTAGAATTTTAAAAATTTCTTACTAAAGTGATCACAGTAGATAGATTTGTTTGTATTATCTTTTTAAAAAATTCTTTTTGAAATCCTCTATTTACTTATATCCTTCAGGTCTAATCATTGATACTAGTTTTGAAAAATATGCTGAGGGGGTCGGGGAAAGATTCCAGTGACAAAAGTTTGGAAAGCACTGCAAACTCTATTTGTCCCTTGGAGAGTCATTATGGATATGAGCATATTAGTAACTCCAAAATCCTTCAGAAGAGAAATCTGTTGTATATTATAACCCAAAACATTGCAAACATATTTTTCCACTGTACTTTTTTTTACATAGCAGCAATATCAATATCAATAACAATGGCAACCACTTGTTAAATACTTATATCAATATCAATAACAATGGCAACCACTTGTTAAATACCACTTACTGAGTATTTACTATCTTCCAGACACTATTCTAAACACTTTATGCATTAGTTCTATGATCCAGATACCATTTTTATCTTTGTTTCATAGATTAGGGAACTGAAGCATATGGCAGTTAAAAAATTTGCCCATGATCACATAAGCAGAGTAGGCATAATCTGAACTCACCTACTGTTCTAAGATGTCTCCCACATTTAATATTTGCTATCTATAAAAATTCTGTGGAATTAATGTTTCCGTGAAATCACTCTGGGAAACAATTGGAACAGAATATATAGAATTTACATATGTATGTAAATTTGGAGTTACATATTTTGTATGGACACCAGGTAAATTGCTTTTAATATTTAATATTCACAAGGTCATGAGAATGTTGCATTGAATTTTCTAAAAATAGTTTGCAGTAATATTGAATATAAAACTTTCATTTTTTTAGGTTCTAGATTTTCCTTCTTCAGAATGTGACTGTTTACAAATGTTTACTTTCTTGATGCTTTCTGGATTAAATTTCTCAATTGTTGATTGTTTTTTATCTGCAATTGTTGAATCACTTTTGTTTGTTTTCTGCAAAAAGCTTTATTGTTTCTATTTGATCCCCAGTTTGGGAGAGGGCCTCAGAGTGGTTAAAAAGCTACCTAGTAGCTGCAGGGAGAGGCTCAAGCAGAAGCCCCAACAGGAGGGGGATACCAGAGAGGTCCCTCAAGGGCCACTGGGTTCCAGAGGCTCCACACCTACTTGAGGGTGAGCTTTTCTAGGAGATACTGGCCCAGCCCAGCCTGGAGACCAGCCAGCCTGGGAGGTCATTTAAGTTGTTGCCATTTTCTTGATGAGCTTCCCCTCTTCATCAAGGAGGTGGTTCTCCAGGAACTCATAGAAATGCAGTTCTGGAATGATGGACACACAGGTACAAAATAGACCCTGGCTCAGGGTCTTCCCTAGACCACGGCAACTTCCATGGCATTCAGGGTTTTACCTCATTCATCTTGGAACAGCTTCTGCATATCTTAGAAGAGGGCATGGCTGCTGAGCTGATTTGCATCAAGAGACATTGGTGCCCTTAACCTTCTCAGCCAAATCCAGCTAAGTATCTGAGAAGCTGCCCATGCCCTCCAGAGCCACCTTGTCATGCTCAAAATAGAAGCCTAGAGAAAAATGGTGTAGGAGGCTTGAGGACGTGTGTTGATCAGACATTTGACAGTAGCCTCCACCCTGGTGGAATAATTCTTACTAACGTGGGAGCTCATGGTTGATTGGCAATAAAGAGCTAAACTCAAAATATGCTGTTGGCTTATTGCCAGAGGCAGAGGTTGGCTGAGAAGATAATTCCAAAAGTTGCTACTGGAAAAGATGTTGGAGGGTGATCTGAGGCTGGACGAAGGGTCATCCCTGGGTCTGTTTGGCAAACACTGTTGAAGCAAGAGACTGGTCCATGGGACTGCTAGGTACAGTGCCTTGAAATGTTACTTTGTTTTGTTTTTATAAAGCAAGAGGGAATAGTACCTTGAGATGGAACTCTGCTGGTAAAAATCTTTTAATGCATACTAAAGCTGCTTGCTGCTTTAGGGTGGCTTTCCAAATAGTTTTTAAAAATCATTAAACTCTCAAACATTCTGTTTGGTTTGCAAAATATGGATAAGTCTCACCCATATTTATTATTGTAGACATCGTACAATGTTAGAAGCATTAAAGTGACTATGCAATTCCTCTGAAATGCAAAATTACACAGGTGACAGAAATTATGGTATTTCCTAAGGCTGACCCATTTCCTGATTTAAATTCATAGGGCTGGTTATTTCATGAAACTAGCCTCAAAGATCTGAATCCTATAGAGAGATCCTAGGTAGTCGTGATACCCAGTGTCTTTTAGAATATTATTAGAATATTAATTCAACTTCACTAAGTAAGTTCTATACCTCCCCCATGTTTTATAGAATTTAAGTCAGTAAGCAAAGTTTAGAAGACAATTTCCTGGTGAGATGAATTCTGAGCTCTAAAGCCTTTGTTTTAAACTTTAAAATTGTAAAATTTAAAGCAATCAATTCAGCTGTGTCTAGGGTATCACTTGTTTCTATGCAAAGTCCATACAAGGGTATATAGATTCTTCATGCCTTAATTGTGCAGGACAAACAATATTGTTATCTGTAAACATGTTCAGTCAAGAAGTATGGGTTAGAGATACATTACATGGCTATAGCCTTAAAGAAAAAAAATTCTTTATTTAGTTATTTTGGATAGTTAAATACAATTTTACCATGCTGACAAAGCACTTAACCACATTTAGTCTATTTGAATTGCTTCACGTTCTTCCTGTTGAAAATGCTATACTGGACTTTTCCATATGACAGCCAGTCATCTAAGGATGTTCTTCACCTCCTCAAATTAATCTCATCCACAGATTTCTTTAACTTTCTATACAGTTTTTCTTTAAAATGCTTATTTATGCTGTGCTTTTCTTCCAAGGCTTGTTTTGTGATTTTTTAGATGCAACAAATTAGCAAATTCTGTTTGATGTAGCTGAGTCATGAACCTATAATTTTTCTGAAAAGATCACATGTTTTGTGTATTTTTCTCCTTTGATGATAAAAGTAAGTGATATACATTGTAAAATACTTTGGAAATAATAAAAGATACATACACAAGTAAAAGTCATCTGTAATATTACTACCCAGATAAAGTCAGTATTCACCTTTGGATGTATAACCAGGCATCCAAATGGCTGAATATGGCCACCAGATTTTTTTGAACTTACAGTGTGTTTTTATAATTTACAAGACTCAGAGTGCCATAACAGTACATGCCTGGGTCTCTGCATATTTGAGCATGTTACAGTACATACCTAGTCCTTTGCATATTTGAGCATGCGATCTCTAGAATCACAGTGCAACATTAAAAAAATATCATATTGTAAAAAAAACAAGCAAAGCAATCATTATTAGATTCTTTTAGCCTCTAGTCTCAGTCAGAAAATTTGCTTCCACTGCATTCCTCTTCCTTAGAGGAAAAAGGCTAAGCAGCAGAGGGAACCACCATGCTATTCTTGGATTTGGCACTACTACCATTGCTAAAATGCTTCATCAGTTTTGAAATGTACCCTAAACTTTTGTGCATCTATCAAGAAATTCTGATCCTCATTTCTTTCATTGAAGCAAACTGTAAGGTGATAAAATGAGCCAACCCAATGAGACTTTTTTTTTTCAATGAGGCATTTTAAAACATCACATTGGTTTTTTTTTTCATCACATTGTTTTAGATGATAAGAGCAACCATAATGACTAACGCTAATGCAATGCTTAATTTCAGCTCAAATGGCATTCTAAGCACTGTTCACATTTCAAATCCTGTCACCACACCATAATCCATTTTACTGGTGAGGAAACATATGTCTTTTGGATAACCTGACCAAGTTCTCACAGTTCCTATATGGAAGAGTCTAAATTTGAATCCAGGCAGTCTGGTTTCAGAGTCCATGCTCTTTAATCCCTGTGCTATCCTCCCTCTGTTAATAGCTTAATAATAATTATATTAACTTGAATTGCTGGTATAATTTCTTAAAAGTGAAAAAAAAGTAAATCAGTTCTTCATTTTTATTAATGGTGTGAGCATTCACATCTCAAAGAGAAAAACTTCAATGAGCAAGACCCAAATGTTTTGCAGTTTTAATCCTATAAATGGATAAAACATTAAAAATATGAAACAAAAAAAATAGTGCCCAAAGTGAGAAATCTTGAATATTCATAAGACTTGAAATATTTTGACTTATAAACTTACACTCTACCTCTATATATTTTGTAATTAAATTAAATTGAAAGACTTCTATATTCATCAGAATTCTTTTATTTGTAAGTGGAAGAAGTAAAACTCTAGGAGCAGAAAGAGAATTGTTGGCTCAGGAATTTAAGAAGATGAAGACTAGCTGGCCCTCTTCAATCCAAAGATTAGAGTGATGGCAACACATATTTTTCTCTTTCTCTTTTCTCTTCTCACACCCCCATGTCTGACCCTCCCCTATTCATCTCTACATCTCTTCCATATTTCTGTATATCTGCCTTAATTCTTTCCTCCTATAGAGACGGGCTTCTTTTATGAGGTGGTGGTGAGGGAGATGACTCAGGGAGTTGAAAATGTGCAGTAATCCTAATTTAGCCACTATAAAGGAAACAGATTTCTTCTTCCCACTTCAGTATGTAAAGACACTATGATACTGTAATTGGCAGCCCTGCCTAAGTCACACAGAGAAGGGTAAGGAGCACTTTTTCAAAGGCTGCAAGGCTTTTGAACAAAAGGGAGAAGGAAAATGTGATAGAGACAAGTGACTGGTGTCCATTGTATCTCCACATCTCCAGTACAGTCATTATATAATTCTTAGATGTAAATTTTGGTGGGTTATTTAAGTTCTTTATGTTTTTTTTTCTTCTTTTCCATCTGCAACCCTGGCTTTTGGCAGATTTTCTGGGATATTGAATGGAAAAACAAATGTGCATAAGCCATTTTGCTGTACTCCAAGAACTACTAAAATATGTTGTTAGGAGATAAGATTGGAATTATTAATATTTTAATTTCTTCTGTTAAAAGCATTTGTCTTGCATAGCCCTGAGATTAATAAGAAAATCAAGAGTTTATCATTTTGGGTTTTTCAAGTCCTTCTGTGTTAAGACACTCTGAGTATCTAACAGGTATGTTTAATTAACTCACTACATTTGTTGCCAATTTAAAGATTTCTTATTTAGATTATAAGAGAAGTAGGCATTTTACTGTAAGTAGTTTTTTAAAAAGTATTTTAATTAATTAACATATAGTATGATATTAGTTTTAAATGTACAATATAGTGATTCAATAGTTCCATACAATACCCAGTGCTCAATACAGCAAGTGCACTTCTTAATCCCCGTCACCTACTTAACCCATCCCTCCACCCACTTCCTCTCTGGTGACCACTTTGTTTTGTATAACTAAGTCTGTTTCTTAGTTTGTTTCTTTCTCTCTCTCTTTCCCCCTTTGCTCATTTGTTTTGTTTCTTAAATTCCACATATAAAAGGTGCCTGGGTGGCTCAGTTGGTTGAACGTCCAGCTCTTGATGTCAGTTCAGGTCATGATCTCAGGGTCATGAGATCGAGTCCTGCATCAGGCCCACACGCTCAGCGCAGAGTCTGCTTGAGGTTCTGTCTTTCCCTGACATTCTGTCTCTCTTCCCCCTGCTTACACTCTCTCACCATCTTTGTTTCTCAAATAAATAAATACATAAGTAAAAAACCTTTAAATACATAAGTAAAAAACCTTTAAATTCCATATATCAATAAAATCATAGGGTATTTGTCTTTCTTTGACTTATTTGTCTTTCTTCGACTTTAGCATTTATTGTTTAGCTCCAATGATGTTGTTGCACATTTGCAAGAGCTCAATCTTTTTTAGGGATGAGTAATATTCTCTCTATATATATAGATAGATAGATAGATAAATAGATACATATCTATATAATCACTTCTTCTTTGTTCATCAATCAGTGGACATGTGGGCTGCTCTATAATTTGGCTATTGTAAATAATGCTGCTGTAAACATAGGGGTGTATGTATCCCTTTGAATTAGAGTTTTTGTATTCTTTGGGTAAATATCCAGTAGTGCAATTGCTGGGTCATGTAGGGTAGTTCTATTTTTAACTATTGGAGGAATCTTTACTGTTTTCCACAGTGGCTGCACAGGTTTGCATTCCCACCAGCAGTGCAAGAGGATTCCTTTTTCTCTATATCCTTGCAAACACTTGTTTTTTATGTTGTTGATTTTTACTATAAGTGCTTTTTGCCTGCATAACAGACCTTGTCTTTCTAAGCATCCTGGAAGGAACTAACTTATCTTGGATATGTTAAAATTCATTCTTATTTTAATTTTTAAAAATATTTATTTATTTGCTGGGGGGCAATGCAGGGGGAAGGGAAGAGGGAGAAGGAAAAGGAGAGGACCTCAAGCCAACTCCTCTCTGAGCGTGGAGCCCAATGCAGGGCTTAGTCTCATGACCCTGAGATCAAGACTTGAACCAAGACCAAAAGTTGGACATTCAACGAACTGAGCACCTCTTTATTTATTCTTTATTTAGGCACCTCTTTATTTAATCTTAGTATAGCATTCTTCCATGTAGTTTCTAATTTTTGAAATTAATGCCTGTAATAAAGAAAATGAAATCATTTTAAATATGTGTTGATTACTGATTCATTTATTTAAAGCACTTTTTTTTTTGGTGTGCTTAGTATATTCCAGGCACTCTTTTAGGCAGTAGACACATAGTAATGAAAAAAAAATTAGGCAAAAAGTCCTTTTTTCATGGAACTTTTATCCAGTGAATTATAGTACATAGATTATAATATGAATGGTTATGTTATTGACATTATCTTATAGATACAATGTGATTAACTTATAAATAACATTTATATTCCATATATCATTTAATGATATATGAGGATTTATCATATGCTAGGGAATGCTAATCTCATTACATATATTATGTTATTCTGTTTTCACCTGGGAAGGAAGCATTGTTATTTTGCCCATTTTTACAGGTGAGGAAACTGCAGTATAAGAAACTGAGGTATACTAAGTGACAGAGCAGGGATTCAAACCCAGATTCATTCAACCTAGAAGCCTGCGCTCTTAGCCACAGGACCATATCATTCCCAGTGCCCAGAGCATTGGCAGGTATAGAATAGAACCTCAATAAACAATCATCGAATGAAAGTATTTCTGAGGCCCACTTATAACAATAACATTGTGTTAGGCAGTAGAAACAGTGCCAAGAAAAGCATGATATAGTAATTTATGTTATTTGCTTTAATTAGACATTAATAAATTGGAAGGAGCCATTAACTAAGATGTTTGTAAAGTGACAGAACCCAGGAGAGATATAAGCATGGCAAAAGCCAACAGACATCGTGTTATAAATTAGAATAGTAAGTTACTCTGTGATTGTAACATGAATCAATCAAGCAGTCTAAAAGTGCTACCATAAATAATAAATGATAAATGAAAGGCATGTTCAATTCCAGTAAAATTAATCTTAAGACCATGAGATATAATTTTATAACAATACTCTGAATCTGGAGTTTGCTTTCTAGATTTTCAAACATATTTGTTTGAAATGTATTGTGATTATTTTTTTGCTTTCTTAGAAAGAGAAGGACATGTACCAGGAAACTTGGTATTGTATAAAAATGATAAAGCATTTTCTTTCTAGTTACTCAGATGTATTTCCCAATAATCTATCTTGGTGATAAATTAAAATTGTCTTTTCTTTATTCCTTATTCTTTGCCCCATTCTATCCTGCTTCCCATTTTCTCATCCTCCTCCCAACTTTCCTTTTCCTACCCGATGTAGAATTGCAGAATATTAGGCTGCAAGAAACTTTAATGCCCATCTATTCAAATCTTCAAATCAATTCAGAAATTCTTCCTTCCACTTTGTTGGTAGAGGATACTATACAACTTTTGAAAGGTAGATCTAGGGGGTAGATCTGGGTACCTGTGTGGCTTGGTCAGTTAAACATCTGACTCTTGGTTTTGGCTCAAGTTGTGCTCTCAGGGTTCTGGGATCTGGTCTCGCATCAAGCTCACTTAACACAGAATCTGCTTGAGATTCTTTCTCCCCCCCCACCCCCTGCTCCTCCTCCTGCTTGCACACTCTCTTTCTTTCTTAAATAAATAAATAAATAAATAAATACAATCTTAAAAACGGAAAGAAAAGCAGATATAGTGTTGGAAGTGCAGTAGCTTCTAAAGTGCTATTATTAGAAAGTGATTTTCTATATTTAATTGAAACTCACTTCTACATATTTGCTAGATGTTGTTCCTATTTTTGCCTTTTAGATGAAGAAAAAACAAGTTTTATTTTTCATCTATGTGATAAGTTTGACCAAAACCTGGCAAAAGGGCCATATCTACCTGCAAGGGAAGCTAGGAAATGTCCCCTTGAGCTAGGCAGTCATAGGTTAGGTAAAACCAGTGATATCTGTTATTAAAAGGAAGCAGGGATAAATAGATACTGATGGACAATCATAAGTAGTACTGCATGTAGAAAACAGGAAAACAAGTAAAATAAAATCCTGTTTGCGTTATGTGATGGTCAATCAGGTGTGGCCACAAGAGGAGATGCAGGAGAAGCTCAGGAAAACAGTTTATTATACGCATAGGTCCTTAAAACAGGAGGCATGGCATGCCATGAAGGATCACATGGTAAACACTAGCATGGGTCAGGAGGCAGAAGGAAAAAGAGCTATGGGAGCACCTAGGCCACTGCTTTATGGGATTTTTGAGAGAAAAGCAAGGCAGGACAGGAAAGTTAGGATTGGTTAGTCTGAATACTTTTGGTGAGCTCTAAGCTCAAAAAATGGTCCCTAGTTGCCTGGTACCTGGCCCTGGGATGATTAAGGCAGAGGAATATTTCTTCCTGAGTTGTATGGCCAGGTAGAGGAGAAATGGCTTTGCGCTGGTTAGTGTGCACATATAAAAGATGTGCTCCTAGCTGGGCCCTTTGCTATCTCTAAGAATTGGCTAGCCCAGGGAGAGGCAATTTCTCTCCAAACAGAAATGCTTTTTTTTTTTTTTTAAAGATGTTGAAATGTCATAGTATGTAGAAGATAAAATATGTCAATGGTATACATCACTGCAAGAAATTTAAATTTTTAGGTCAAACAGAGTTGAGTGAAATTATTTTTTGCTCATTATTACAAATGAACTAAGCATGTTAATAATTACATTTAAAGAAATAAAATTAAAAAAATACATGGAAACAAATGAAAATGAAACATGACAGTTCAGACCTTTGGGATGCAGCAAAGGTGGTCCTAAGTGGGAAGTATATAGCAATACTGGCCTTTCTTAAGAAACAAAAAAAGTCTCATATACACAACTTAACCTTATACGTAAAGGAGCTAGAAAAAGAACAGAAAACAAAGCCTAAATCCAGCAGGAGAAGAGAAATAATAAATATTAGAGCAGAAATTAATGACATAGAATTCAAAAGAGCAGTAGAACAGATCAACGAAACTAGGAGCTGGTTCTTTGAAAGAATTAATAAGACAGATAACCCCCTAGCCAGACCTATCAAAAAGAAATGAGAAAGGATCAAATCAATAAAATCATGAATTAAAGAGATCACAACCAACACCGAAGAAATGCAAAGAATTATAAAAGAATAATTTGAACAATTATATGCCAAAAAACATAGGAAATCTGGAAGAAATGGATAAGTTCCTAGAAACATAAACAACCAAAACTTAAACAGGAAGAAATAGAAAATCTGAACAGACCCAAAACCAGCAAAGAAATTGGATTAGTAATCAAAAACCTCCCAACAAACAAGAGTCCAGGGCCAGATGGCTTCCCAGGGGAGTTCTACCAAACATTTAAAGAAAATATAATACCTATTCTTCTGAAGCTTTTTCAATAAATATAAATAGAAGAAAAACTTCCAAATTCTTTCTATGAGGCCAGCATTACTTTGATCCCAAAATCAGGTAGAGACCTCACCAAAAAGGGGAATTACAGACCATTTTCTTGATGAAAATGGTTGCAAAAATTCTCACCAAGATACTAGTTCGTAGGATCCAACAGTACATTAGAAAGGATTATTCACCAAAAATAAGTGGGATTTATTCCTGGGCTGCAAGGGTGGCTCAACATTCACAAATTAATCAAAGTGATACATCAGATTAATAAAAGACAAGAACCATATGATCCTCTCAATAGAGGCAGAAAAAACATTTGACAAAATACAACATCCTTTCTTGATAAAAACTCTCTGCCAAGTAGGGATAGAAGGATCATACCTCAAAACCATAAAATCCATAGAAGAAAAACCCACAGTGAATATCATCCTCAAAGGGGAAAAACTGAGCCTTCCCTCTAACGTCAGGAACACAACAGGGATGTCCACTCTCACCACTGTTGTTCAATGTACTGGAAGTCACAGCCTAAGCAATTAGACAACAAAAAGAAATAAAAGACATCCAAACTGGCAAAGAAGCAGTCAACTCTCACCCTTCACAGATGACGTGATTCTCTATGTAGAAAACCCAAAATACTCCACCAAAAAATTGCTAGAACTAATACAGAAATTCAGCAAAGTCACAGGATATAAAATCAATGCACAGAAGTCAGTTGCATTTCTATACACTAACAATGAGGCAGAAGAAATAAATCAAGGAATTGATCTCATTTACAATTGCGCCAGAAACCATAAGGTGCTTAGGAATAAGCCTAACTAAAGAGACAAAAGATCTGTGCTCTGTAAACTATAAAACACTTACAAAAGAAATTGAGGAAGACACAAAGAAATGGAAAAACATCCATGCTCATGGATCAGAAGAATGAATATTGTTGAAATGTCAATACTATCCAAAGCAGTCTATTCAATGCAATCCCTATCAAAATATCAACAGCATTTTTCATAGAGCTGGAATAAACAACCCTAAAATTTGTATGGAGCTAGAAAAGACCCCAAATAACAAAATAAATGTTGAAAAAGAAAGCCAAAGCCAGAACATCACAATTCTGGACTTTAAGCTGTATTACCAAGCTTAATCATCAAGACAGTATGGTCCTGGCACAAAACCAGACACATAGATCAATGGAACAGAATAGAGAACCCAGAAAAGGATTCTCAACTCTATGGCCAACTAATCTGTGACAAAGCAGGAAAGAATATCCAATGGAAAAAAGAGGCAGTTACTTTTACAAATAGTGTTGGGGAAATTGGATAGCCACATGCAGAAGAATGACACTAGGCCATTTTCTTAAACCATACATAAAATAAAAAAAAAAAAGGATAAAAGGATTGAATTTAGGTTGAAAAACTTAAATGTGAGACAGGAATCCATCAATATCTTAGAGAAGGACACAGGCAGCAACTTCTTTGACCTCATATGCAGCAACTTCTTGTTAGACACATCTCCAAAGGCAAGGGGAACAAAAGCAAAAATGAACTATTGGGACTTCATCAAGATAAAAAGCTTTTGCACAGCAAAGGAAACAGTTGACAAAACTAAAAGGAAACCTACAGAATGGGAGAAGATATTTGCAAATGACATATCAGATAAAGGGCTAGTATCCAAGATCTATAAAGATCTTACCAAAGTCAACATCCTAAAAACAAAAAATCTATTTAAGAAATGGACAGAAAACATGAATAGACATTTCTGCAAAGATGGTATCCAAATGGTTAATAAACACATGAAAAAAATACTCAACATCAATTGGCACCAGGAAAATACAAATCAAAACCACAATGAGATGCCACCTCACATGAGCCAGAATGGCTAAAATGAACAACTCAGGAAAGAATAGATGTTGGCGACCATGTGGAGAAAGCAGACCCCTTTCACATTGTTGGTGGGAATGAAAACTGCTATAGCCATTCTGGAAAATAGTTTTGAGGTTCCTCAAACAGTTAAAAATAGAGCAATTGCACTGTCAACCAATGTTTATAGAGCAATTTCCACAATAGCCAAAATATAGAAAGATCCCAAATGTCCGTCAACAGATGAATGGATAAAGAAAATGTGGTATATATACACAATGGAATATTACTCAGCCATTCAAAAGAATGAAATCTTGCCATTTGCAAAGGTGTGGATGGAACTAGAAGGTATCATGCTAAGCGAAATAAGTTGCTCAGAGAAAGAGAAATATCGTATTATTTCACTCATGTGGAATTTAAGAAACAAAACAGATGAAATAGGGGAAGGGAAGGAAAAGTAAGACAAAAACAGAAAGGGGGATAAACCACAAGAGACTCTTTATTATGGGAAACAAACTAAGGGTCGCTGGAGGGAAAGTGGGTGGGAGGATGGGGTAACTGGGTGATGGGCATCAAGGAGTGCACTTGATGGAATGAGCACCAGGTGTGTGTTTTTTTTTAAGATTTTATTATTTATTAGAGACAGAGAGAGAGAGAGAGAGAGAGAGAGAAAGAGAGGCAGAGGGAGAAGCAGGCTGCATGCAGGGAGCTTGATGCGGGACTCAATCCCGGGTCTCCAGGATCACGCCCTGTGCTGAAGGAGGCGCTAAACCACTAAGCCACTGGGGCTGCCTGAGCACCAGCTGTTATATGCAACTGATGAATCACTAAGTTCTACCTCTGAAACCAATAATATACTATATGTTAATTGCATTGAATTTAAACTAAAAATTTTTTGAAAAGAAATAAAAATTTAAATTTTCTAATTTAATTAGCTTATGTTACTAACTTTGAACACTACTAATTTAATTCTAATTTTTAATAAAAAAAATCATGACTGAGAATCTGAATTCTTTTGCTGGGGGGAAGGGAATCTGAATTTTTAAGAAATACTTTCAAGATGTTCATTCCTCAACATTTTTGATGAGGCAAGTTTAGTTTCTGATCTTGTACATGTGACATTAGGCAAATATGTGCTTAATGCAGACTTTGGTTGAAATGCACACATCTCTTGTGTGAGTGGCAGTAAATTGACTGGATTGCACAGGTTGTGCCTTTCGATTGAAATACTTTAGGGTATCATGTACAGTGTTTTGAATATTATTTTGTGAGTGAAATACTTAGGCACATACTTTGAATATTATTAACATGGATCTAAACAGCTGGTCTTGAAATTGATATTCTTTTATATGACAATAAACTTCTCCTGTTAATAGAAATAGAGCTGGGAATTTATGGGAAACATTTATGGGAAATGTTTAGCTTTTTAATAGTAGGTTTTTTACAGGTTGAAGAAATTTGTATAATCTACACAAGTGGAAAAAAACAATTTTCTTCCTTTTAACTCTGTAAATGCAAGTACTCTCTGTCCCATCATCACTTGTTCATAGCATCAATCAGTTAACTAGCCTACAGTTTTCTGAGAGTGAGCTACTGGAAAATCAAGAATAAAATTAGAGAAAAATGAAAAGTAGATGACATTTTAATTTGAAAATGCCTAAATTACTGGCCTAATTTCCACTTTATCGTTATAAATCTCTTTTTGTTCATCTAGGCATAGACAGCACCTAGTTCTACTGCTTTCCAGTAGTGATGTCTTTGCAGTGAGTACTATAGATTTTTACTCAATCAAATCAACCTTTGTTTCAAAATGACTGTGTTTTTAAAGGCACGTTTAAACTTTTTTTTAGAAATTTGACTATTTATATACTTGGTGTTTAAGCTTTATTTCCTTCTCTTAAATTATGGGGAAAGGAGCAAAATAAGAAAGTTCAAGGGCTTAAGTAGGGCTGATATGCCTGAGGCTATTTTTTTTTTTTTTAATGAATCACTGGTTTGGATGGTTTATGGGTAGCTCTTTAATAAGACTTGTTTACACATGTCCTTGCACATTGGATTTAATGATAATAACTGCTCTTCTGGGGTTAGACTTTCTACTCATCTCCCTAAAAAGAGCAGCAGAGAATAGTCTTAGTTGGAAAATCTTATATAAACTGAGGACACTTTCAACAGTAAAGAAGCAGAATTTATTCTGTTAAAGTGAAATATTTCCAAACCACTGAAAAGTACAGAAAATATTAATACCCACTACCTAGATTAAACATTTGCCACCTAGACTTCAATATTGAAAAGATATTGAAAAGTAAATTGTTATAGACACACCCAGTGTCCATCTCTTATGCCTTTCCCTTCCCTCACTCTTTTCCTCTTGTTACCTTTCCCAGTTTTTTCAATTTTCACTATTCTAAAGTTGGTCTATATTATTTATTTATTTATTTATTTATTTATTTATTTATTTATTATTAGTGTTCAATTTGCCAACATATAGAATAACACCCAGTGCTCATCCCATCAAGTGCCCCCCTCAATGCCCATCACCCAGTCACCCCACCCCACGCCACCTCCCTTTCCACCACCCCTAGTTCGTTTCCCCGAGTTAGGAGTCTCTCATGTTCTGTCTCCCTTTCTGATATTTCCCATTCATTTTTTCTCCTTTCACCTTTATTCCCTTTCACTATTTTTCATATTCCCCAAATGAATGAGATCATATGATGTTTGTGCTTCTCCAATTGACTAATTTCACTCAGCATAATACCCTCCAGTTCCATCCACATCGAAGCAAATGGTGGGTACTTGTTGTTTCTAATGGCTGAGTAATATTCCATTGTATACATAGACCACATTCATCTTTCGATGGACATGGAGGCTCCTTCCACAGTTTGGCTATTTTGGGCATTGCTGCTAGAAACATCGGGGTGCAGGTGTCCTGGCGTTTCACTGCATCTGTATCTTTGGGGTAAATCCCCAGCAGTGCAATTGCTGGGCAGATCTATTTTTAACTCTGAGGAAACTCCACACAGTTTTCCAGAGTGGCTGCACCAGCTCACATTTCACCAACAGTGCAAGAGGGTTCCCTTTTCTCCACATCCTCTCCAGCATTTGTTGTTCCCTGCTTTGTTGATTTTCCCCATTCTCACTGAGTGAGGTGGGATCTCATTGTGGTTTTGATTTGTATTTGCCTGATGGCAAGTGATGCAGAGCATTTTCTCATGTGCTTGTTGGCCATGTTTATGTCTTCCTCTGTGAGATTTCTGTTCATGTCTTTTGCCCATTATATGATTGGATTGTTTATTTCTTTGCTGTTGAGTTTAATACGTTCTTTATAGATCTTGGATACTAGTTCTTTATCTGATACGTCATTTGCAATATCTTCTCCCATTCTGTAGGTTGTCTTTTAGTTTTGTTGACTGTTTCTTTTGCTGTGCAGACACTTTTTATCCTGATGAAGTCCCAATAGTTCATTTTGCTTTTGTTCCCCTTGCCTTCATGGATGTATCTTGCAAGAAGTTACTGTGGCCAAGTTCAAAAAAGGATGTTGCCTGTGTTCTCCTCTAGGATTTTGATGGAATCTTGTCTCACATTTAGATCTTTCATCCATTTTGAGTTCATCTTTGCGTATGGTGAAAGAGAGTGGTCTAGTTTCATTCTTCTGCACGTGGCTGTCCAATTTTCCCAGCACCATTTATTGAAGAGGCTGTCTTTTTTGCAGTGGATAGTCTTTCCTCCTTTGTCGAATATTAGTTGATCATAAAGTTGAGGGTCCACTTCTGGGTTCTCTATTCTGTTCCATTGATCTATGTGGTACTGTTTTGTGCCAGTAACACACTGTCTTGATGACCAGAGCTTTGTAGTACAACCTGAAATCTGGCATTGTGATGCCCCCAGCTATGGCTTTCTTTTTTAATATTCCCTTGGCTATTCGGGGTCTTTTCTGATTCCACACAAATCTTAAGATGATTTGTTCCAACTCTCTGAAGAAAGTCCATGGTATTTTGATAGGGATTTCATTAAAGATGTAAATTGCCCTGGGTAACATTGACATTTTCACAATATTAATTCTTCCATCCATGAGCACGGAATATTTTTCCATCTCTTTGTGTCTTCCTCAATTTCTTTCAGAAGTGTTCTATAGTTTTTAGGGTATAGATCTTTACCTCTTTGGTTAGGTTTATTCCTAGGTATCTTATGCTTTTGGGTGCAATTGTAAATGGTATTGATTCCTTAATTTCTCTTTCTTCAGTCTCATTGTTAGTGTATAGAAATGCCACTGATTTCTGGGCATTGATTTTGTATCCTGCCACACTGCCAAATTGCCGTAGGTGTTCTAGCAATCTTGCGGTGGAGTCTTTTGTGTTTTCTATGTATAGTATCATGTCATCTGCAAAGAGGGAGAGTTTGAATTCCTCTTTTCCGATTTGAATGCCTTTTATTTCTTTTTGTTGCCTGATTGCTAAGGCTAGGACTTCTAGTACTATGTTGAATTGCAGTGGTGAGAGTGGACATACCTGTTGTGTTCCTGATCTTAGGGGAAAGGCTCCCAGTGTTTCCCCATTGAGAATGATAATTGCTGTGGGCTTTTCATAGATGGCTTTTAAGATGCTGAGGAATGTTCCCTCTATCCCTACAAAATCTGAAGAGTTTTGATCAGGAATGGATGCTGTATTTTGTCAAATGCTTTCTCTGCATCTATTGAGAGGATCATATGGTTCTTGTTTTTTCTCTTGCTGATATGATCAATCACACTGTTTGTTTTATGAGTGTTGTACCAGCCTGCTTCCTGGCGATAAATCCCAGTTGGTCATGGTGAACAATCTTCTTAATGTATTGTGGATCCTATTGGCTAGTATCTTTTTTGTTTGTTTGTTTGTTTTGTTTTGTTTTCTATTGGTTAGTATCTTTTTGAGAAGTTTTGCATCCATGTTCATCAAGGATATTGGTCTATAATTCTCCTTTTTGGTGGGGTCTTTGTCTGTTTTTGGAATTAAGGTGATGCTGGCCCCATAGAACAAGTTTGGAAGTATTCCATCTCGTTCTATCTTTCAGAACAGCTTCAGCGAATAGGTATGGGTTCTTCTTTAAACGTTTGATAGATTTCCCCTGGGAAGCCATCTGGCCCTGGGCTTTTGTGTCTGGGGAGCTTTTGATGACTGCTTCAATTTCCTCCCTGGTTATTGGCCTGTTCAGGTTTTCTATTTCTTCCTGTTCCAGTTTTGGTAGTTTGTGGTTTTCCAGAAATGCATCCATTTCTTTTAGATTGCCTAATTTATTGGCGTATAGCTGCTCATAATATGTTTTTAAAATCGTTTGTATTTCCTTGTGTTGGTAGTGATCTTTCCTTTCTCATTCATGATTTTATTAATTTGAGTCTTTTCTCTCTCCTTTTTAATAAGGCTGGCTAATGGTTTATCTTTCTTATTAATTCTTTCAAAGAACCAACTCCTGGTTTTGTTGATCTGTTCCACAGTTCTTCTGGTCTCGATTTCATTGAGTTCTGCTCGAATCTTTATTAACTCTCTTCTTTTGCTGGGTGTAGGATCTATTTGTTGTTTTCTCTCCAGCTCCTTTAGGTGCAAGGCTAGCTTTTTATTTGAGTTTTGTCCAGTTTTTGGATGGATGCTTGTATTGCAATGTATTTCCCCCTCAGGACTGCTTTTGCTATATCCCAAAGATTTTGAATGGGTATCTTCATTCACATTAGTTTCCATGAATCCTTTCAATTCTTCTCTAATTTCCTGGTTGACCCTTTCATCTTTTTGCAGGATGGTCCTTAGCCTCCACGTGTTTGAAATCCTTCCAAACTTCTTCTTGTGATTTAGTTCTAATTTCAAAGCCTTATGGTCTGAAAATATGCAGGGGACAATCCCAATCTTTTGGTATCAGTTAGGACCTGATTTTTGACCCAGTATGTGGCCTATTTTGGAAAAAGTTCCATGTGCACTTGAGAAGAATGTGTATTCAGTTGCATTTGGATGTAAAGTTCTGTAAATATCTGTGAAATCCATCTGGTCCAGTGTATCATTTAAAGCTTTTGTTTCTTTGGAGATGTTGTGCTTACATAACCTGTCGATTGTAGAAAGTGCTACATTGAAGTCACCAAGTATAAGTCTATTATTATCGAAGTATGTCTTAACTTTGGTTATTAATTGATTGATATACTTGGCAGCTTCCACATTCGGGGCATATATATTGATGATGTTAAGTCCTCTTGTTGGATAGATCCTTTAAGTATGGTCTTTACCATTTCAATATATTTTCTTTGTTTTTAAAAGTGTATCCATAAAACTGTTATATTTTAAAAGTTTATTAAGTGGTATATTCTTTTTAATAAATTGGGAAGGGCTATTAACTAAGATGTTTTTGTGAATATCACAATCCAGTGCAGATAACACACAGGGCAAAAGACAAATATTTTGCAAAGTCATGTTTTGCAATGGTTCACACATTTTTTGTGTGTGTTTACTCATTTTATTTATTTATTTATTTATTTATTTATTTATTTATTTATTTGAGAGAGAGAGGGTGCAGTCTTCGAGGGGAGGAGCAGAGAAGAGGGACAAGCAGACTCTTACTGTGTTGAGCCTGATGCAGTGCACGTTCTCGAGATCCTGAGATCTTGACCTGAGCTGAAATCAACAGTCAGACATAATTGACTGAGGCAGCCAGGCACTCCTGTATTCACTCATTTTGATTGCTGCATTTTATTCTAATACATAACATTTCTATGTTACTCAACTGGTGGGAAATTGTGTCCATAGACTTAAAAAATAATTTTATTATTAAAAAAACTATTTGTAAATGCACATGGTTTAAAACTCAACTGAAGGGGTTATAGAACTAAACACAGTATTCCTTTGCCCTGTTTTTCTTCACTTTAGCTTTATTCCCTTATTAACTGCTTTCAGGAGTTTTAGCTCCCTTGTGGGATGTGTTTGGTGGTTCTTTTTAATCATTAAGACACAACAGTATGATGTATCTCTTTTTTATAATAAGAAATGCATTAAGATATAAGCTTTCTGTTGTCAAGGATATCTCAAAGAGTGTGTGACAAAAATGCCAAGATTAGAGGTTTGGATATATGTTGGCTAGTTCTCCTTTGTGTGTTGCATGACTATAGACTACAACCCTAACTTGTGTCAGACATGAAGAGAAATCTCACAGAGGAAGACATAGACATGGCCAACAAGCACATGAGAAAATGCTCCACATCACTGGCCATCAGGGAAATACAAATCAAAAGCACAATGAGATACCACCTCACACCTGTGCGAATGGGAAAAATTAACAAGACAAGAGACAACATGTTGGAGAGGATGTGGAGAAAGGGGAACCGTCTTGCACTGTTGGTGGGAATGTGAGCTGGTGCAGCCACCCTGGAAAACAGTGTGGAGGTTCCTCAAAGAGCTAAAATATAGCTACCCTAGTGACCCAGCAATTGCACTACTGGGTATTTACCTCAAAGATACAGATGCAGTGAAATGGCAGGACACCTGCATCCCAATGTTTATAGCAGCAATGTCCACAATAGCCAAACTGTGGAAGGAGCCTTGGTGTCCGTCGACAGATGAATGGATAAAGAAGATGTGGTCTATGTATACAATGGAATATTACGACAAGTACCCACCATTTGCTTTGATGTGGATGGAACTGGAGGGTATTATGCTGAGTGAAGTAAGTCAGTTAGAGAAGGACAAACATTATATGGTTTCATTCATTTGGGGAATATAAAAAATAGTGAAAGGGATTAATGGGGAAAGGAGAGAAAATGAGTAGGAAATATCATTGAGGGTGACGGAACATGAGAAACTCCTAACTCTGGGAAACCATCAAGTGGTAGTGGAAGGGGAGGTGGGCAGGGGTGGGGGTGGCTGGGTGATAGGATCACTTGATGGGATGAGCACTGGGTGATATGCTGTATGTTGGCAAATTGAACTCCAGTAAAATAAATAATAAAATAAAATAAAATAAAATAAAATAAAATAATAAAATAAATAACAAAATAAATAAAATAAAATAAAATAAAATAACTCATGATTCTCTTGAGAGACAGGATGCCCCTGGTAAAATTGTGAAGAGGCTAGAAGAACAAACCATTTCTTGAATTCTATCCTTCTGAGTATTTTGCATTAGGATGAACTGGAATTGATAGATGCCTGGTTTCAGTACTGAGAATTTATTTAGTTCAATGTTCCAATAATGAAAATGTACTAATGGATGATTGATATTCTTATAAAGTAAGACTATAAAAGTATTGAAATAGAACTTTCCACAAGGGAAATGATGAACATTGGAGTCAAATGGATATGGGTTCAAACTCCAGCTTTGTTGCTTACTTGTTGTGTGACTTTGGATTAGTGACCTAATCTTTCCAACACTTAATTTCCTTGTTGATGGATTGGAGGGAATAAAAATATTCATTCTAAAGGGCTTTGTAAATGATTAAATGAGATAATGAATGTTAAGCACCCTACAAAATGTTTGATACATAAAGCCCTCAAAAGCTAGTTAATATTAACTATTGATGAAAATATTTATAAATTAGAAGAACCAGAATTTTCTGTTTTGGAGCATTGCAAGTACCCTGTGGTACATATCAGTATAGTGATGAAAATATGACTTAGAAAATGCTTATGAAAAGGAGATGCTATCCAAATACAGATTGATGGAGGTATGGATAATTCTCAAGGGAAAAGTGTGAAATTTGTGAATTTGAAGTTAAGGAGGTTATTAAAAGAAGATGTGAAAATTTGATTGTGATATAAAATCTCAGGAAGAAGATAATTAAAATGGAGAAAATGCTGCTTAAAAAAATGAAGGTTTATGGAATGGGAACAAAGCTTGTGCTGATGGGAAGTAGAAATGGAGAAATTGATTTCTGGTAGAATGCCCAAATATGCTTGGGCTTTCTGGGAATAAGGCAAAGATAAAATAATCCATCATGATCACTGGGGTCCTACATGCAAAGGGATAAACTCCATCAAAGACTTATCTGAAGGCTGTTTATATGCTATAATATCCCAGTCTTGAAAGAAGAAACTTTTAAGAAGTGGCAAGAAATCAGAAATCAATGAGATACTTATATATGCTGTACATCTATTATTTAGAAAGCCTTCTACTGATCCATCTCTGAAGTTTTCTCCTTAACATTTTCCTATTTGATTTCTAATAGGAAATCTCTACACTTGCAGTTCCTTTTTCTCAAATGTGTTTATTTCTTTAACTCTTTTATTTTGGTAATTATATGGTGAAGTTATCTTGGTCAGTAGTTTTAATGGAATCTTCTTGTTCTTGATTTCTATGTAGCCATATGACATTGATGATCATTCCTTTCTTCTTGAGGTTCTTTTCAGGATTTTTCTATTTCTTTTCTGATTAGTCCTTTTGATCTCATTGTTTTCTTTTCTCCTGGTCTTCCAAATATGTCTTCTCTTTGTTTTTGCTGTCAGATTTCTTGTCTTTATATTCTCCACTATGGCACTATGATCCTCTTTCATGCCTTCAACTTTCACTTTTTTCCAGATTTCTTCAACATCTATACATCTGGGCCTAAGTTATCTCTAGAACTTTAATTCTACATTCCTAATAATGTTTACTGGATATCTGTACCTGGATGTCCTGCCAGCAACTCAACTTAGTACTTCTGAAACTAATCTATCAATTCCCAGGTTTGGGTTGTACCTTCCCTATATCTAAAATTGCACCATTATTTTGTAAGTCAGGCAGACAAGAAACATCTCTTATCTTTTTTTCCGACTCCTTTGTTCCTCATATATACGCAGTCACTACATTTTGTAACTTTTCAGAGTTTTTCCATAGACTAGTCTGTGAAGCAGGGTGAATGACTACTGCATGTTATTACTATATGTTGGTCAAACTTAGCAATAGTGATCAGAAGATCCATTAAAACTCTAGGCATTCTTTGATAGTAGGTCAGTCACACTAGGGCCTGAGTATTAGAAATAGAGCCTGACTGGATTAATAAAACCGGAGATGATGAAACATGGAGACAGCAAAGAGCCATCGCCTAGGCAGTTGGGTATTCACATTAAATGCATCCTCTTGACAACTGCAATGCTTGAGCCATGTCTCTTAGACTAACTAGGTTCTCCTCTGTGTAGCTTTCCTAGTGTTCTTTGGATAGCAATACCTCTATAAACATCTTGGACTATCCTAACAGGCTTCCAGTGCTTTTTGGATATTAATGGGATAACAGAAAAACATTTAGTTAAAAGGTAAGATATGATTTCTTTAATTTGCTCTTTTTTACTGCTCTAAAACATTTGAAAAATGGAATAGAAAGGAAGTGATTTGAAGAACAAACTGTGAGAGGCCCAGAATAATGTGTAGATTTGTGTTGCATTTTGTAACTTTCCTGCTTTTTATAACTAGAGGCTAAATTCTTCCAGCTGCTCTCCTAAACCATACTTCCTGGTAGCTGAAGGTCAAGCTCTTATCATTTGTTTTTTAACTCCCTCCTCCCCCCCCAGTGGATTGATAATATAGTAAGGCCTATTTGTGCACTATTTTTTTTTTAAGTAAAGCAAATAGATTTTTGTATCTTGCCTTAATGACAAGTTTGCAAATTGCCAATCTTTGCTCTTTTCTCTCCCTCCCAATTTTTCACGGTGGTAATTAAGGACTGTAAATTTCACTTTATCATTTGTGTTAGAAATAGTAGCATAAATCATAGTAATAGCACCGTTTATTTCAGTAATGCCAGCCTGCCTGCAAATCACTTGTAAATTGGTTCCATGGATGTACCTCTATCAAATTAATCAAAAAACCACCTGCGTACATTTCCTGAGCTTAATTCAAAGGCTTAGTAACAATGAGGAGGAAAGACCATTACTGACCTTTCCATTTTTATTTATTCATAAGTTCTGAATGGCTCACGCATATGTTTTCATTTTGAACCCAGGCTAACATCTAACTGAACATTTTATGTAGTGCTTTAAAACAAAATAAAACAAAACACCATAGGTTGGGATTTGGCCACAACTAATATGCCTGCCAGATGGTCCTACTGTGGCCCACACACAAAATAATATTTGATGGGACACAGAATTTTATACTATTCAAGAATCTGTGAGATTCAGTTTTTTAAAAAGATTTTATTTATTCATGAGAGATACAGAGAGAGAGAAGCAGAGACATAGGCAGAGGGAGAAGCAGGTTCCATGTAGGGAGCCTGATGTGGAACTCGATCCCGAGTCTCCAGGGTCAGGCTGAAGGCGGTGCTAAACCGTTGAGCCATCCGGGCTGCCCAAGATTCAGTTTTTTAGTAATGGCTTACTCTTAGTCTTGCCCTAAATCAAACATAAAGAAAGCCCAGATTATTTATTTATTTAAATTTTACATTTGAAACTATAAAAATTAGGCAAAATCAAGTTCTAGGGCTCAAATAATAAAAATATAATAATAAACACAATATATAACTTTATATTTTTACATATACTTTCCCCTTACTTCTGTTTCTGGTATATAAACTTGGTTTTGAGAAATCAGTATCTGTATGTGTATTCAATATTTTAGTGGATTTTATATGTTGTAGAGTCTTCAAGTTTAACATAAGAAATCAGAAATAAGTATGCAGACTTTTTTTTAATAATAAATTTATTTTTTATTGGTGTTCAATTTACCAACATACAGAATAACACCTAGTGCTCATCCCGTCAAATGCCCCCCTCAGTGCCCGTCACCCATTCACCCCCACCCCCCGCCCTCCTCCCCTTCCACCACCCCTAGTTCGTTTCCCAGAGTTAGGAGTCTTTATGTTCAGTATGCAGACTTTTTATAAGCATTATGCTTTTACATCTAAATAAGAAGATAATGACAAGTTTCCTTTAAATTCTTAATAGTTATATCTAGTTTTAGTCTTTGTATATTCTCCACTATAGTCTCTGTACTATTTACTAGTCTATATTGAAGATTTCATGTTTGGAAAGTTGGAATAATAGTCTTTTAAGCAAATCCATTCGCTATTTTTTCTTTTCCTCTCCCTGGGTGAACTTGTAAGTAATTGGAAATAACTTACTTTGAATAATTTCTTTTATTAGAAAAAGAAGAGACAAGAGCAACAGATTGCCTTGAATTTTGCTATTCTCTAAAGAAATTAGTCTAATATTTTATTTCTATGTAGCAAAATCAGAGAGTTCCACAATGAGCTTGATACCATTTGAAATGCTGTTAAATAATTGTTTCAGTAACCATTTTATAATTTAGTCCTATACTGTATGTATATATACATATATATGTATACATACATATATATGTATGTATACATATATATACACACACATATATACAGTAATTCTCATGGGAAAAAAGCTTTGGAAAGCAATGGATTTAATAGTCAGGGTATTAAATAGAGGTTTTAGAGAGTGACATTTCTGATTATGGGCTCTTTCATATGTGGAAGAAGCTGGTGTTTAAAAACATCAGAAAGGACACTTGCAGAAAAAATAAATATTGGTTTATATATAGACCCATATATGAATAAATATGTTGTAAATGTATTTGTAAATATATATAAGATTAAATATATATAAGATTAAAGCATGTTTTCCTGTCTAGTGTTACAGTAATCCATTTTACCATATTAATGTGGAAAGGAATAAATTAAAATCACTTTAGCCACAGGGAATGTTTTTAGCCTATTGGATTTACTCTATTCATGAGATTTTAAAATATTTTAGTGTTACTTCTTAAAGAAAGATAAAAGCAATAAAATAAAATGTTGAAAGCCATCACATTTCATTTTACAATAAACCTGTGATTAACTGATAATCAAGTTCTCAAAAGATGATAGAATAAATGATCTTTCTACTCCTTTCTCCTCTATTCTCTCCTAAAATAAATCATTTCTAGACTGTCAACAAGCATGAGAAATTTCTAGCTAAAGATCTTTCTTTCTCAAAGGCCCTGAAAAGAAGGGCTTAGAGTGAAAAGTGCCATAGCTACAATAGTAAGTGCATTCTACCAAGAATAAATAAAAATTGCAAAGCCTGACAGTGAGGAATACAGAGAGGAATTCAAGTGACTAAACCTCAAATAAAGGATTATCCTTGTTTGTAAGGAATCTATTCTGGTAAGAAATCGATCTAGGAACCTCTGCATACAAATGCAGCTGGGTGGTTTTTTGAGCTATAGGGAAACTGTAGCTGAGACCAGCAATCCTAACTGGGCAGTGATCAGCCAACAGATCTTCAGGCCCCAGCAATGGACATCTACTAGGTCTTTTTCTGTAGTTATTAGGTCCCTAATCTACTTATTCAGAGAGCAGCTACCCTAAATGACACTCATACTGTCATTAGAGTAAAGTTGGTATCCTGTGTTTTACAGCTCTATTACCATTACCATTACCATTTTATTTTCTATTTCGTAGAAGGAGAAAAAAATGACAACTGAGAACTGTGTGTGTATTGTTCGTTAAGGTGATGCTAGATGGATGAAAATCCCAGTAGTGGAAGTTACAGAAACAAAGTGATGGATTTAACACTGTTGTCTATTTAAGTGTCAAATAGAGTTAAATGTTTCACTGAATTCTTAAAATGGTTTAGTTCTGTCATCTGTAGTATCTAGCACAATCAACACTGAAAACTGAAGCACAATTTTGTCTTCATATGTAGAAAAAGGTATGTGTACTTGAGGATCAAGCAAATTGCTACTGAAAGTGGTTAAAAATGGGTTTGATTAATGAAAACAAAATTAGTTATTTAAATATATTTATTAGGCAGAAATGAATTCATTCATTTATTCTTTAATTCATTCATCAAACTTTCACCAAGTACTTTTATGGGCCTAGCTCTGTGTTAGGGCCACAGGATACAGAGTCAAATAATATGTCACCTCTGCTCTCTTAGAGCTTTCATTTCAATGATGTGTACTCACTTTTTAAAAAGTTTTGTTAATTTAGTTAACATTGGATTTCTTACAAGTTTCATGTGAATTTTTTAGTATATGTTTTCTTTATATCTACTCTAAATATCTCTGCTTCTATTTTGGAAAACCAAAACAGAAGGAAGAGCAAAATTAAAAAATAAAATATACAAACCCATGCTACTACACTGGGAATCTACAAAATAAGGAAATCTTCTTTGAAAAAAAAAAAAACAAAAACAAACAAACAAACAAAAAAAGGAAATCTTCTTTGCTCTGAAAGGAAGAAAGAAAAAAATCCTTCTGTCTTAAGGAATGAATGTTTTCTCCTACATAGTTCTTTGAATTAGAATTTCAATGAAATAGTTGTGCCACCTGCAAAATCTGCCACAATGTTAACCAACAAATACATTCCACATTTTTAGCATATAGGCATATAATAGACATGTAACGCCATAGGACACTATTATACAGGTTTCAATAAGAAGAGTTGGATCTCTAATTTATAGCCATTACAATCCTTCCCAAATTGTAAATATTATTGTTTGAAGAAAGAAAATAGGCTATTAAAATAATTTGAAGTTATCAATGTCAACTTTCAACCTTTCTGGCTTTGATGTACCCATATTTAATATTATAAGTTCTACTCTGATTAAACACTCTTGGCATTGTGTATGGGGCTTGATAAATATGAGTTTTATAGACTGATTCATTTATTCAACAACTATTTTGTGAGCTTTTGCCATGTATATGGAACTGTTCTTGTGGCTGGGGTTATCACTATGAATTAGACAGTCAAACCTTCCAAAGAGCTCATATTCCAGGAAAAACCTATACTAGCTAAAAAATGCAGGTGGGCAAAATTCTAAAGAATCTGTTCTGCAAAATGAACTAACCATCTGTCTTCAGGAAATGGTTTGTCTCTTTTTTTCTTTGTTTTGTTTCTCAAATTCCACATATTAGTGAAATCACATAGTGTTTGTCTCTGACATTTCTCTTAATATTATACTGTCTAGCTCCATCCATGTTGTTGTAAATGGTAAGATTTCATTCCTTTTTAGGGATAATATTCTGTTGTATACATATACTACATCTTTTTCATCCATTCATCAATCAAGGGACAGGGGTTGCTTCCATAATTTGGCTTTTGTAAATAATGCTGCAATAAACAAATGGGTGCGTGTATCCTTTGAATTGTGTTTTTGTATTCCTTGGGTAAACACCCAGTAGAGTGATTGCTGGATTGTAGGGTAGTTCTATTTTTAACTATAGGAGGAATCTCCATACTGTTTTCCACAGTGCCTGCCCCAGTTTGCATTCTCATCAATAGTGCAAGAGGGTTTCTTTTTCTCTACATCCACACCAACACCTGCTGTTTCTTGTGCTGTTGATTTTAGCCATTCTGACAGGTGTTAGGTGATTTTGCAGTGTAGTTTTGATTTGCATTTCTCAGATCATAAGTGAGGATGAGCATCTTTTCATGTGTTTGTTGGCCATTTGGATGTCTTCTTTGGAGAAATGTCTGTTCTGTCTTCTATTTTTTAATTGGACTATTTGTTTTTAGGGTGTCGGGTTTTATAATTTTTTAAAAACAATTTTATTTATTTTAGAGAGAGAGAGAGACCCGGGGGAGAGGCAGAGGGACAGGGAGAGAATCTCAAGCAGACTCCATGCTGAGTGTGGAACCCCATGTGGGGCTCAATCTCATGACTCTGAGATCAAGACCTGAGCCAAAAGCAAGAGTCTGAGGCTTAACTGAATGAGTCCCCCAGCTGCCCTTGAATTCTTTATTTTGGACATTAATTAACTCTATCAGATATGTCCTTTGCAAATATTTTCTCCCATTCTTTAGGTTGCCCTTTTGTTTTGTTGATTGTTTCCTTTGCTGTGGGAAAGCTTTTTATTTTGACATAGTCCCAATAGTTTATTTTTATTTTTGTTTCCTTTGCCTCAGGGGACCTGTCTAGAAAACGTTATTATGGCTGATGTCAGAGAAATTAATGCCTGTGCTCTTATCTATGATTTTCATGGTTTCAGATGTCACATTTAGGTCTTAATCCATTTTGAATTTATTTTTGTGTATGGTCTAAGAAAGTGTCGAGTTTCATTCTTTCCCATGTCACTGTTCAGTTTTCCCAGCACCATTTGTGAAGACTATCTTTTTCCCGTTGGATTTTTTTTCCTGCTTTGTTGAAGAATAATTGACCACATAGTTGTAGGTACATTTCTGGGTTTTATATTCTATTCCATTGATCTATGTGTCTATTTTTATATCAATACTATACTGTTTTGATCGCTAAGCTTTGTAATATAACTTGAAGTCCAGAATTGTGGACTCTGCTTTGCTTCTCTTTTTCAAAATTGCTTTTGGCTATTTAGGATCTTTTGTGGTTCCATACAAATTTTAGGATTATTTGTTCTAGGTCTGTGAAAAATGCTGTTGGTATTGTGATAGAGTTTGCATTAAATGTGTAGATTGTTTTGAGTAGGATAGACATTTTAACAATATATTTTCTTCTAGTCCATGAGCATGGAATGTCTTTCCATTTCTTTGGGTCCTTTTCAATTTATTTCATCAGTGTTTTCTAGTTTTTAGAGTACAGGTTTTTTACTTGTTTGGTTAGGTTTATTCCTAGGTATCTTATAAATGAGATTGATTCCTTAATTTCTTTCTCTGGTGGTTCATTATTGGTGTACAGAGACACAACACATTTCTGTATGTTGATTTTGTTTCCAAGACTTTACTGAATTCCTTCATCATTCTAACAGTTTTTTGGGTGGAATCTTTTGGGTTTTCTTTACAGAGTATCATGTCATCTGCAAAGAGTGAAAGTTTTACTTCTTCCTTACCAATTTGGGTGCCTTTTATTTCTTTTTGTTATCTGATTGCTGTAGCTAGGACATCTAGGAGTATGTTGAATAATGCTATATACTATAGTGGTGAGAGTAGAAATCCTTTTCTTATTCTTGACTGTAGAGGAAAGGAACTCAGTTTTTCCCCAATGAGGATGATGTTAGCTGTGGGTTTTCCACAGATGGCTTTTATTCTGTAGGTATGTTCCTTCTAAACCTACTTTGTTGAGGTTTTTTCTTTTTTTTTTATCATGAATGAATGTTATCCTTTGTCAAATGCTTTTTCTGCATTTATTCAAAGGATCATGTGGCTCTTATTCTTTTTCTTGTTGATGTGATGTATCATGTTGATTGATTTGCAAATATTGAACCACCCTGGCAACCCAGGAATAAATCCCACTTGATTGTGGTGAATGCTTCTTAAAAATGTGTTGTTGGATTCAGTTAGCTAGTATTGTGCTGAGTACTTTTGTATTTATATTCATCAGAGATATTGGCCTGTGTTTCTCTCTCTCTCTCTCTTTTTGTGTGTGATGTCTTTACCTGGTTTTGGTAATAGAGTAATGCTAGCCTCTTAGAGTGAATTTGGAAATTTTCCTTCCTTTTTTATTTTTTGGAATAGTTTGAGAATAATTTGTGCATTTCTTCTAGTTGTCCAATTTGTTGACATATCATTTTTCATAATATTCTCTTATAATTGTATTTATGTGGTATTTCTTGTTATTTCTCTTCTCTTATTTGTGATTGTATTTATTTGGGTCCTTTCTCTTTTCTTTTTGATACGTCTGGCTAGAGGTTTATCAAGCTTACTGACTTTTTCAAAGAACCAGCTCCCGGTTTCATTGATCTGTTCTATTGTGTCTTTAGTTTCCATATCTTTTATTTCTGCTCCAATCTTTCTTATTTCCTTCTTTCTGCTGATTTCCTGTTCTTTTTCTAGCTCTCTTAGGTATAAGGTTAGGTTGTTTATTTGAGATTTTTCTTCTTGAAGTAGGCTTGTATTGCTTGCTATAAACTTTCCTCTGAGAACTGCGTTTGCTGTGTCCCATAGATTTTTGAACTATTGTGTTTTCATTTTCATTTGTTTCCATATACTTTTTAACTTATTCCTATATTTCCTGGTTCACCCCTTCATTGTTTTGTAGCATATTATTTAATCTCTATGTATGTGTGGTCTTTCTAGCTTTTTTCTTGTGGTTGACTTCTAGTTTCATAGTGTTGTCAGAAAAGTTTCATGGTATGACTTTGACTTTTCTTAATTTTTTGAGGCTTGTTTTGTGGGCTAATATGTGAGTTACTCTGGAGAATATTCCATGTGCACTTGAAAAGGATGTGTATTTTGCTATTTTAAGATGATATGTTCTTATTATATCTGTTAAATCCATCTGGTTCAGTGTGTCATTCAAAGCCTTTGTGTTCTTGTGAGTTTCTATTTAGATTATCTGTCCACTGACATAAGTGGGGTGTTAAAGTCCCTTACTATTATTGTATTATTATTGATTAGTCCCTTTATATTTGTTATTAACCATCTTATGTATTCAGATGTTGCCATGTTGGATACATAAATATTTATTTATTTATAAAGATTTTATTTATTTATTCATGAGAGAGACAGAGAGAGAGAGAGAGACACAGATAGAGAGAGGCAGAGACACAGGCAGAGGGAGAAGCGGGCTCCATGCAGGGAGCCTGACATGGGACTCAATTCTGGGTCTCCAAGATCATGCCCTGGGCTGAAGGGGGTGGTAAACCTCTGAGCCACCTGGGCTGCCTGGGTACATAAATATTTATGATTGTTATATCTTTTGTTGGATTGTCTCCTTTGTTTTTATATAGCATACATTTTTATCTGTTGTTACATGCTTTTGTTTTAAAGCCTATTTTGTGTGATATAAGTATTGCTACTCTGCTTTCTTTTGATCTCCATTTGCATGATAAATGTTTGTCCATCCTCTCATTTCAATCTTCAGGTATCTTCTGGTCTAAAATGAATTTCTTGTAGGCAACGTATAGATGGGTCTTGTTTTTTTAATCCTTCCTGCCACCCTATGTCTTTTGATTGTAGTGTTTATACACTTACACTCAGAGTAATTATTGATAGATATGTATTTATTGACAGTTTATTACTTGTTTTGTGATTGTTTCTGATGATTTTCTCTGATTCTTTCTTGTCTTTCTGCCTTTCATGATTTTCTGGTTTTCTTTAGTGATATATTTGGATTTTCTTTCTCTTTATTCTTTGCATATTTATTAGCATTTTTGATATATGGTTACCATTAGGTTTGTATATAACAACTTGTGCATAAAGCAGTCTACATTCAGTTGAAAGTCATTTAAGTTTGAACCCATTCTTTACTCTTCTCCTCTCCAAGTTTTAGGTTTATGGTGTCATATTTTATGTCCTTTTATTTTGTGAGTTCCTTGACTGACTTTTTATAGAATTTTTTCATTTTTATTGCTTTTGTGTTTTCTACCTTCACATTAATATTTTTGGTCTCTCCTTTCCACACAAACTGTTCCCTTTAATATTTCTTATAGGGTGGCTTAGTGGTCTTTAACTCCTTTAGTTTTTGTTTATCTAGGAAATTTTTATCTGTCATTTTTTTTTGAAAAGATTTTATTTATTTATTCATGAGAGAGAGAGAGAGACAGAGAGAGACAGAGACATAGGCAGAGGGAGAAGCAGACTCCCCACAAGGAACCTGATGCAGGACTCGATCCCAGACCTTGGGATCACGTCCTGAGTTGAAGGCAGATGTTCAACTGCTGAGCCATCCAGGCATTCCTATCTATCCTTTTCTGAATAATAGGCCTGCTGGATAGAGTATTTTTGGCTGCAGCACTTTATATATGTTATGCCACTTTTTTTTCTGGCTTGGAAACTTTCTGCTGAAAAATTTGCTGCTACCTAATACATTATCTTTTGTATGTAACTATCTTCTTTTGTATTATTGCTTTTAATACTTTTTCTTTATCACTATATTTTGCTATTTTAATTATAATATGTCTTGGCATGAATCTGCTTTTATTGATTTTGTTGGTGTTCTCTGTGCCTCCTGGATCTGGATATCTTTTTCCTTCCCCAGATTAGGGTAGTTTGCAGGTATTACTTCTTCAAATAAATTTTCTTTCCCCTTTTCTTTCTCTTCTTCTCCTGGGACATCTAAAATACAAATATTATTACATCTGATAGAGTCACTGAGTTCCCTTAGTCATTTTGCATAATTCTTTTATCTTTTTTTTCAATTTGATTACTTTCCATTATTCTGTCTTTTAGGTTACTAATTCCATCCTTTGCTTCTTCCAGCCAGCTGTTCATCCCATCAAGCATGTTTCTCATTTTTGTTCATTGAGCTCTTTATCCCTGCTGTGTTATCCCTTATCTCTGTGTTAATGGTCTCACTGATGTCCTCTACTCCTTTCTCAAGTCCAGTGAGTATCCTTATAATCATTCTTTAAATTCTCCATCAGATGTGTTACTTATATCGGTTTTGCTTAGATCTCCAGGCCTTGTCCTGTTCTTTCATTTAGGACAAAATCTCCTGCCTTCTCATTTTTCTGTCTCTGTGCCTATTTCTCAGTGTTAGAAAATTCAGCTACATCTCCTGTTCTTGAGGATAATGGCTTTATGATGAAGAGGTCCTGTTGTACCCTGAATTGTAGTGTAGAAGTTGGCACTTCTGGGAGTGTCTCCAACATGTGCTGTGTGTGCTCTGCTTTTGTGTCCTGGCCCCATTATCCTTCAGACCATTCATATACAGAGGCTCTCTTTTCCTGTTGTGGGCAGTATTTGGCCCCTAGCTGTGGTGCTCGAGTCTGCCTATAAAATGAGACCTCTTCCTACAGCCACTGGAACTGAGGCCTTGCAAAACTCCTGGATGGGGAGATGTGGTGTTGGCAGGGTTTGGGCCAGTCTTCTTTAGAAGGGGTCTCACCATGCTGGGAGTGAGGCAAGTATGACTCGGAAGGGTGGTTCCACCGGAGCACAGGGGTCAGGGCTTGGTATAAGCAAGTGAGGCAACAAGTGTGACCCTCTGCTGGTTTCTACAGGTGGTCCTGTGCTTCTACTGTGGGGTGGGAGGAGGGAATTTATCTTGTCAGTTCCTCTGTTCCCTGAGGGGTCTCTCTGTGAATGCTGCCTTACTAGGACATGCTCCAAGATGAACAATTAATCTCCCCACTCTGTGCTCCACGTACTCTTCAGATTTCTGTTTCCACACTTCTCATCCATGGGCTGTTTGCCCTACTTTCTCTCCAAGAGCAGCCCCAGTATCCTCAGGGCTCTTCCAGAGCCAAGCATGCTGACCTTTAAAATTCTGGGTTTTAGATCCAACTGGTTGCAAGAACTCACAAAATTTGGGCCCTTTTGCTTTCCAAGATAATTGCTATGGGTATTTATTTTCCCCATATACCCCTCTGTTTGCTAGTATGTCTCTGGCCTTTCTCTGTGACCACAGCTCCCTCCTTACCACTGCAACCATGATCCATTTCTCTCAAAATCTATGTCTCTGCATTTCCTACCTTCTTCAATGTAGTCTCTTCTCTACCTTTAGTTGTGGAGTTTGTTCTGCCAGTCTTAAGGTGGATTTATGGGGTATTAGGATGACATAAAAGCTATCTAATTGTATTTGTGAGACTAGGTGAGCTAAGGTCCTCCTACTCTGCTACCATCTTCTCCATATGTCCAGGAATTTGTGTTTTTATAAGTAACTTGGATGAGTTTATAATCAGAAAATATTTTTAAATGACCACTTTAATCAATTTCTTTTGAATATAAGCGATCCTGGGGATCCCTGGGTGGTGCAGCGGTTTGGCACCTGCCTTTGGCCCAGGGCGCGATCCTGGAGACCCGGGATGGAGTCCCACGTCGGGCTCCCGGTGCATGGAGCCTGCTTCTCCCTCTGCCTGTGTCTCTGCCTCACTCTCTCTCTCTCTCTGTGTGACTATCATAAATAAATAAAAATTTATATGAATATAAGTGATCTTAGCTGGGCTTGTAGTAAGAACCATGTGGCCAAAAATTCACAGTGGGAAGCAAGAGCAAGCACACTATGATGATGCCTTCTATTACATGTGGATGATTGATAGAAAACTACTATGATCTTAATCAGGCAAATTGATGATCAAAATGGTTTTCCAGGGGGAACATTGAAAAGCCTGACTTATGTTTTTGCTGGAATGAAAATCCAACCTATGTAAAAGGAAACTGTGTGCAAATGCCTCAGTTAGAGCTGAGGCTTTTCTAAAGAAAACAACTGTATTTAAATGAGCATTTATAGAACTTGAAATTATAGAATTACTCACCATTAGTTTAGAAGATATCGGCCTGGTGGCACCTGGGTGGCTTAGTGGTTGAGTGTCTGCCTTTGGCTCAGGTTGTGATCCCGGGGTCGATTCTTGCATCAGGCTGCTGGCAGGGAGCCTGCTTCTTCCATTGCTTATGTCTCTGCCTCTCTCTGTGTGTCTCTCATGAATAGATAAATAAAATATATATATATATATATATTTTTTTAAAGATTTTATTTATTTATTCAAGAGAGACATAGAGAGAGAGAGGCAGAGACCCAGGCAGAGGGAGAAGCAGGCTCCACGCAGGAAACCCGATGTGGGACTCGATCCCGGGACTCCAGGATCACGCCCTGGGCCAAAGGCAGACGCTCAACCACTGAGCCACCCAGGCGTCCCAAAATATATATTTTTTAAAGAAGCTATTAGCCTGAAATGTTTTTGAGGACCTGATTTTAATGTGACTTAAGGATCATGCTTAATTTTTAGTTGGAAAAAAATAAACTATTGTGCAATTTAGTAGGAGGAGAAACTTAATAGGGTTTGTAAAGGTAGGCAGCAGGCTGAGGATGCTGCAGTTTTGGGAAACAAGGGAACTCCCCTTTGTGATAATACATAAATGGCACTCTATGGAATCTTTTGCCTCACCACTCAGAGAAAAGTATAAAGAATTTAGCAGGAGAATATCCAAATATTGGGATATAGAGGAAACGGTGGGGTGAAGAGCATAGAAATAGCTACCTCAGTCTATGACCAGTACATTTATAATTTTTCTTAGAATTTTGCCTGCTGCCTAATATAACAGGAAGGTCACTTGACACAGTCACTTTGGGAAGCGAGAAGGATGATACTGTGAGCAATTAGGGGTGTTAAATCAACCACAGTTATAGGGTTGCTTATGAACAGGTACTTCAGTGATACTCATTTACTCATTCCTTATTTCACCTATTGCTTATTAGTCATTCAACAAATGATAAGTGTGTTAGACAATAGGGACATGCTAGTGTGCAAGGTAGACATCATCTTTGACCTAAAATTTATTCTTGTCAGGCAGAAGAACATAACAGATGATGAATGAAAAGGTTATTCAGGTGGTTAATGTTTTACTGCTATAATCTGAATTCTTAACATTGATCAGTTTTCCTGCAGTGCTTTTAGTAACTCAAAAATGGCATTCTGTTCTCTTGGTAAATGGTGAAAGGAATTCAAAATGTTTGGCTTACATGTCTGCTAATACTCAAGAGTCTCTTCTATAAATGTAACTGGAATATAAGATCCATGAGGACAAGGACTTTGTTTTGTTGATTACTTTTGCCCTGTTTGAAAAGTGGCTATTGCATGGTAAACACTTAATAAAATTCTTGATGAATGACAATCCAGAGCTTGATAAAGTCAGGAGTTAATGTAGGTTTCTTGTTGCAGGGGCAAGTGAAATGAGAATATATGGTATATTTAGATCCTAACACTTGTTAGAGCTTGATAGTTTAAGATCTTTGTTAAATACCTTTTGTGAAAACTATTTTTGGAAAAATAACATCACAAACAATGCTTGGCTCTTATGATACACTTTTCATCTTAAAACAAATCAATAAATTCTAACCCAAAAAAACAAATTCTAGCCATAATGAACTCCTATGAATTCCTGTTCTGAAAGGAAGTCAGACAAGCTACTCAAGTTTGTCCTGACAGCAGGATAATCTATAGCATTCAAATTATTTGATGGTAGACCCTTTATTTAGAAACTTCTCTTAAGAAAATTCTAGAAGGGAGACAACTGTTGGAAGCTTTATGGAGTTACGCCAGAGTAAGCTCTAGAACTTCCCTCATTGAAATACCTCACATGCTTTCTTCTCTAGATCTAGAATAAATGGAGAGGGAAGATGATGATAAATCAATGGATTTTGTTTATCAGAGACCATAGATTTTAGTTTATGGGTCTCTTCATAGAAGTTGTCAATTGTTCTGTGTATAACGTTGTTATAGCAGTTTCTTGAAAGTTTTTTTACAATTAATTTGTCTTGATCTCTGAGGGACTGCAGTTGGAAGAGCAGAGAAGGTAATTTGGCTTTGATCACCAGTTTTCTAAGTGGATAATTCTTAGAATGGGGTTGTCAATGATTCTGGCTGACTTCAGTTAATATTAGATTCTTCATTAGGGTTGACAGGATCAGTCTTGGGAACAGGGGAAGAAAGTCTATGGGGCAACAATCTGAATAAAAAAGGAATCCAATATTCTCTGTTTGGCACATGGATGGCTTCCAAAATCTATCCCTTTAAGCCGTATCTCTGTTAAAAGATTATAGTTAATAGGCATTAATAAGGAGATGAACAGTTTAAAGACATAGAAATTGATATCAGGAAAAAATTCCCAAAATAAACAAAAATGATAAAGAAAGAAAATAATTGTTGATGATTGAATGAAAAAGACCACTATAATAAATATGATTAGCTTCTGAAATCATGAGAAAGAAAAAAATGACTAATTCAAGCAGGTAGGGGCATATAAGTAAGGTTAGATTCCTTTGGCTAAGGTGGTTGCTTAACAGGTCTCTAGAGTCTGGGTTTGCCTGCCAGAGATCAGCACAGACATTAACAACTACAATAAAGTTTGGGCTAATGAGCAAACAGCAGCTTTAGTTGCTTTCCTTAGAGCTCCAAGTCTTAGGAACCAGTGCTTAGCACAGCAGTATCATTATGCCTCTCAAAAGTAGCCATTTGCACAAGTCAAATCTGACATTTTATAGCAGACCATAAATACTTTTAACTTTTTATAAATAATAAAACTATAAATGGCATTACTAATAGATTTTCAACCTAGGAATCATGACTGACAACTTGCCTTATAAAGCAATTATATATATATTTTTTTTAGTTTAAATCTTGGTTCTGTTTGTTTACACACTAAATTTGCCAACTTAAATTTATACCATTTAAAAAAAATTTATACCATTTTGATTATTTCTTCCTAACTACAAAAAAACTGCTGAGCTTACAGTTTAAAATCAACATTACCTGGAACGAGGAGAATGGGATTGCATTTCTTCACTGAGAATATTTGCCACTTGGTATTGATAAAATGAATTCATATACAATTCATGGTTCAGGGATTAGATAAATTTATGAAGCTTTTGTTTAATACTATACGTAGAAATTGAGGACCAGAGGGCCTAATTTGTGAGTAGGCAACAATAATTTGATTACATATTTCCTTTCGGCTTTTAGCTACAATGGGTTGTGAGAGGGAGATAAGAGCTTTAACAACTCCTTAAGTTTTGTTTTTCTTTAATATCCAAGAAAGACCCTCATTGTATTTTTGATAATAAGAGGCTGTATTCATAAGTGATATTTTTACCAAATTTATTCTAAAACGTTTTCTGTTTGTATTATATAAGCTAATAGGAAGTGAGAAATGCCAAGGGACAAATTAGTCAAGCTTTCTAAAACATAGAATTAAATCTATAATGTAGTCTTTTTTGGATACTTGCATTATTTTCTCAACATTTTATAACTCCAAAAATCCAAATAGAATTAACCTTTTGTAACTATTCCCTATGTGTTACATTTTACAAATATTTGAGTTTTTTGGTTTGGTACCTGCTTATTCCAGATGTCGTATGTTTTTTTTGAAGATACTTTAAACATTCATATTTTTTTTTCACAGTGCCTAAGTTAAAAAATGTGTACATATAAAATATAAATATGTATATAATATATGCACACATATATACACACACAGGTTTTTGTATTCTTTATAACACAGGTGAATTACTTTCAGCATATTTGTTTGAATGGCATGTTATACTTTAACAACTCTATTATTTGGATCAACTCCCACCTAATTTTAAAAAATATTTTATTTACTTATTCATGAGAGACACACAGAGAGAGGCAGAGACACAGGCAGAGGGAGAAGCAGGCTCCATGCAGGGAGCCCGATGTGGGACTCATCCTGACTCTCTGGGCTCATGCCAGGAGCTGAGGGCAGACGCTCAACCGCTGAGGCACCCAGGTGTCCCAACTCACACCTAAATTGAAATGAATCTATATAGCAGTCAATTTGGATCAATTTCCTTCAGACTGTGCGAGGCACTATATAAGACTGCATGATTTCTATTTGCTTTTAAGAATAATAGTAGTAGGGGATCCCTGGGTTGCTCAGTGGTTTAGCGCCTGCCTTCCACCCAGGGTGGGATTCTGGAGACATGGGATCGAGTCCCTCATCGGGCTCCCTGCATGGAGCCTGCTTCTCCCTCTGCCTGTGCCTCTGCCCCTGTGTGTTTCTCATGAATAAATAAACTAACTAAATAAAAAGAATAGTAGTAGTAATATTGCTACTGGTAGTAAAAGCTTATGTTATGTGCTTTGACAGTCTATAGATAATGCTCATCTTATAAGAGTATTGTATGAATGATAGTAGTCTTTATTTTTACACGGTGATACTTAGATTTGGACTTTTTTAAAAAGATTTTTATTTACTTATTCATGAGAAACACAAAGAGAGAGAGAGGCAAGGACAGAGGCAGAGGGAGGAGCAGGCTCCATGCAGGGAGCCTGACGTGGGACTTGATCCCAGGTCCCCAGGATCATGCCCAGGGCTGAAGGCAGCACTAAACCGCTGAGCCAGCCGGGATGCCCCAGATTTGGACATCTTGACATAAAACTCTTTGAGGTGTGATTTGAATTAAGAAACGTATATATATATATATATATATATAGGGATCCCTGGGTGGCGCAGCGGTTTGGCGCCTGCCTTTGGCCCAGGGCGCGATCCTGGAGATCCGGGATCGAATCCCACGTCGGGCTTCTGGTGCATGAAGCCTGCTTCTCCCTCTGCCTATGTCTCTGCCTCTCTCTCTCTCTCTCTCTCTGTGACTATCATAAATAAATAAAAAATTAAAAAAAAGAAATATATATATAATATTATCCATCTGTCTATGTAATCATTAACATAGAATGGTTTCTCACACTTCAGTTAGTATTGTAGGAAGGTCTGTATATTTACACATAAGAAAAATTGCATATGTATGTAAAAAAGCATATAATACATAATGCTTATATAAATATAATTTTAAAATAATGTAACATATTAATACATAATTTCTAAGTACATGTATGTTTTTCTTTTGAAATTTCATTGTTTTTAATGAATAAATAAAAACATGGCTGTGTATTGAATACTTCAAATTTGAATTTTTATTTCAATGTGACCTGAAGCCATTACCTTGAGTATTTTAAACCTTTCAATCTGACGTGGCTTATGGGAGACAACTGGGAGCATCTAGATTCAAAGTTGTGGAGGGAAGCTTTGTTGTGATCCTTCTGACAACATGGGTTATAACTCATAAAGAAAAGCAATTAACAAATAAAACTCCACAATTCATCTTTTGGCTTCAGTTGGTTAGCTGAAGTAAGATCTTTGTTTGGTACCACTGTAAATACTCCAACAATATGCCCAAAGTAAATTATTTAATTGAACATGACTTTTACTCTCTATGTTTTACTATATAGTGATTCTTTTTAGTAAATGGTAAGAGAAAATAATTGTTGGAGTGCTTCTTCTCTGTCAACTCATCCTTCCTGGCAAGTTTTCTGTTCCTTAAAATAGATCTTTGGAAAAAAAAAAAAAAGAATGCAATGTTTCTGTTAAAATGCCAGTGATACATTGCATAGTGCTGTGACCTGATGTAGAAAAATGAGTTTTTGCAAATTTTGCCCATGTGCAAATACAAAGAGGTGAACATTATAGCTTGTACTCAATATTACACTTTACATATTATCTAATTCCTAAATATGGTAATTTTCTTGGTAGGGATGTCATGCAGGTAATGTCAGAATAAATGCTTACTTAACCTGAAAGTCCTCAAATAATTTGGTTTAGGGGACTGAAGTAAGTCCAATAGGCATTAGATTACATAATTGGGCACTTGTAGGATTCAGGAATGTCTTGTATGTTAAAGATATATCGCGTCTTTTTTTTTCAGCTACCAAAACTTTAACTGACTTTCTGAGGAACTGGCTTATTTATGGTGGCAACATTAGTTGATTTTTGAGGCTATTAATTTAAAGATAGAGTATTTCTTTTGATATCAGGCTTTGAATTGGAGTGGCCAGAGGAGGGGGGTGGACAGGATAATAGCACCAAATAGTAGCTATGCATAACTGTTGGGCAAAGATTCTTATATTGTCCTGGAAAGAAATGCAATCTGATTCTGAGAAATTTTTCCTCTTATCTGTATCTCTGAAAGCAGATTAGATTATTTATAAATCAGATCCTTCTTTAGTTAAATGTGTCCTAAATAACACAGTGTAGTTCTAATCTTGTGGCAACATGATAATCAGTTCTGGTGATTGCAAAACTGAATATTCCTAACAAAATAAATAAGCAATGACAATGGCAAACTAACAAACAAAAACCTCAAGAGAATTTATTGAATAACAACTTGGAAACTTATATGAAGTACTCAAGTCCTGAATGAATACAAAATAAATTCTGGGGTGACTTAGTCGGTTAAGCATCATCTCAGGTCGTGATCCAATGGTCCTGGGATGGAGACCCACATGGGCTCTCTGCTCAGCGGGGAATCTGCTTCTCCATTTCACTCTGTACTCTCTCTGTCTCTCAAATCACTAAAAATCTTAAAAAATAAATCCCATTATTTCTGAGCACTCACAGAAACCAGTTCTGTTATAAATCCTAAAATTAAAAGTCTGAAAACAGACTATAATTTAAATATGTGATGCGGTGAAATGTAAGTGTGAAATCATCCCCTCTAGACTAACAGCATTCCTAGTTGGAATGAAAACAGCATATTCCTATATTCTGATTCATCAAAGTCCAGTTTTCAGGTATTTTGATGATTAAATCTGTCTGGTGGGAAGCCATCAATTTCATACAGAGGTTTCTCTGTAGGGCTGCCTTGTCACATACTTCTGTAAATGGGAGTTTGGGAACTTTAAATGAAAGAGTGTGTAAAGTTTTCTTTGCTGACTGTTATTAACTGAGGGGCTCTGGATTAATTTAGCAGCCAGGTCTGTTCTTTCAGCCATAAGCCATGCTGTCAGAGAAACTTAATTACACTTTAAGTGGGATGCAAATGAGTTGTGACACTACATCATTTCACATGAAAGGTTCATTACTTACATTAACTTGCACAATGCTTGCTCCTAAACCTAGACTTCATTACAATATTCCTGGGATTTTTTTTAAACATAGCTAAATGCAACTAGGGTTTTAACTTTTAATAGCCTGTTTCTTTCTTAATATTTAAGACTACAAATGTTCACTTTATTAAATGATTATGAATTGAACTACTGGATACATGATTGTATTAAGACTGGCAGGAAACAATGTCCTACCACGTTCTACTCAATATGTATATGTTCTGCTCAGTAGCCCATTCTTAGTACCAGTTTATTTTCTAAAGTGACTTTAGATGAATAACTTCTTTAGTATTGCTATCCATGGCTTGAAACAGGAAATTTAACAAGCTTTACAATAAGAAGTTTAAAGACTCCCATCCTAGGACTTAATAGATTTTTTTTCTGAGTATCAGTTGGGTGAGAAATATGTAAATGTAACTATATAATATGATTCATATTGATAGGTCACAACCTTGAGTAATAGGGATAAATTAGTCATGGCTATCTGACAAGTTGTAAGGAAAAGTACAAAAAATACTTTTAATCCCATTTTGAAGAAATAGTTAAATGTTCCTGGAATTCTAAGGGAGAGAAAGTTCACTTTAGATTTATCTCTCTGTCCTCTGATGTGATGATAGGAGAGTTTTAGGGAAAATTAGTTGTTTTTCTTAACATAATCAGTCACCGTGATCAATCAAGAGTGTCTGATACTTGTTCTCAAGGATATAGATAAAAGGAAAAAAAAAAAGAACTTTCATTTGACACTTATTAAGCACTTTATTTCTGTTAGCTCATTTAATATACACACAAACCCTATGAGACAGGTACTCTATCCCCATTTTACAAATGACAAAAATGAGAAAGTGAGTGGTTACTCTTGCCCAAAGTATAATGAGTGTGAGAGCAAGGATCCAAACCTACTCAGTCTATTTTCAAAGCCCATGCTTTTAACCACTATGGCATGCTGCCTAAGTTATATAGGGCATTTTTCTATTTTTAATTTGTAATAGAAAATTTTAAAAATAAGTTAATAGTGAGATCTAAGAAAATCATGTGAAGAACAGATCTGTGAAGAACAGATCTTTATTCTAATAATTTAGGCACATGTTTTAGTACCATTGTACTATTTCTGTTTATTCAAATGAAGTCCTAGAGATTAGAGTCCAATGTTTATTGTATTATAATATACAACCACTAGATACTCTTTTAAGTTATAAGTCTTCCATTTTTTTAAAAAAGATTTTATTTATTTATTTATTCATGAGAGACACAGAGAGAGAAAGAGAGAGGTAGAGACACAGACAGGGAAGAAGCAGGCTCGATCCTGGGTCTCCAGGAACATGCCTTGCGCTGAAGTCAGGGCTAAACCGCTGAGCCACCTGGGCTGTCATGAATGATTTTTCCAGTCCTGCCATATGTAACACTTGACTCTGTTACCTAAATTTTATAGTTAGATCATATCCAATCTACTTATTAAACTGTGTTCTATTTACCAGTGGGATTTTCTGCAGTTGTTTTGCATTTCACTGTAAGGATAATAGAGTTCCTGTCCTCTGCTCTCCTCAGAGGACGGCCCTTTAATGTAGCCTGAGACAGTCCTGTGATTTGAAGGTGAGCTGTGAGGATGGGACTAATTGACATGTATCAGTTTACAAAGACGGTTTTATCATCTGAGAATGCGCCATCTTTTTCTCCGGATAATTATTTATTACATCTAGCTCGGTTCCTACATTTTGTTGGGTCTCAACATTGGCTCAAGAATGCTGTTAATATTTATTCTGTATTGATAAAAGTCTGTCTTGCCACTATGAGTAAATCCCCCCCAATTAATATTTTCTTCTCTAGCATAGCACTGTCATTTTTTTTGTGAAAATGGTTATCTGTTTTATTTATTACAATACTGAGTCATATATAAATTTTCAATAAAAGCAGAAACTTTCTTACCTTAAAAAAAAAGTCTGTCTTTTTTTCCCCAAGGAGTAGCTCATGATATTTTTAAAAATAGACTTTGATATCAAATGGTAATAAGTTGGGAAAGGTAAAATATATTCCCCAATTGCAAAATTAGAAAATAAATTGAAATCTTACAATGCGTTGAGCTGCTCTAATTCAATTTAATATATCAAAATTGTAGTTTCTTAACTAGTATTTTGCTGTTTGAAAGAATTATATTATTGTTTTAAAAAAAACCAAATTTATCTCCTCATATCATAATATGAACATCTATCTTTTAAGTTTTAGGAAATCTGCTCCTAAATTGAGGATAACATGTATGCAATGAAATTTATATTCCTTATTTTACCAGTCATCAATTCATTGCCACTCAGATTTGAGCTCATCCTTCACTGCCTGGTCTGCAGTGATGGAACTGGATTCTATAAGCATTTCTCATTTTCAACAAGGGTAGGGTTAAGCTAAGACAATAGGGGCCAGTGAAGAAACATTGTAGGAGGAAAGAGTTTCTCTTCCTGCGTAGTGTTTTCTGGAAGTCTTTTTTTTTTTTTTTTTTTTTTTGCTTCTGTTATTTTATGATCATTTCTCATTTTCAGCAAGCATAGTGTTAAGCTGAGACAATAGAGGGCAGTGGAGAGCCAACATAGGAGGAAAGTTTCTCTTCCTGTGTCTAGTATTTTTTGTTTGTCTTTTATTTGCTTTTCCTGCGGAATTTCCATGCTTGGAGGGAGGGGAACATCCAGTTGCACTCCACCCTAGCTGTGCTCCCAGAACACCCAGTCTCTTGGTGTACTTGCATTCAAGTACCACCTCACTGCCAATACAAATGTGTGCCCTCTGACTGAAATATATTTGAAAATGTATATGAAGTTGGTGAAGAATATTAGCGTTTTAGAGATAGAAGAAACCTTAGGAGTCATTTAGTCTGAACCTTCCTTTTTTGTAGGCATCCAGAGAGGTTTATTCTAGGTATTGTCACACCTTTTATGTAGCAGGTAACACATTTATTTATTTAGCGTGTAACACTTTTATCTCTCTCTTTGCAGGATTTATATTTAAAAGAATAATGATACTTTTATAATAATATCAAGCAATCAATTTGAATTGTAAAAGAGCTTTTATTTATCTTGAAACTCTGTTGATTTTCTACAAATTCTCAAAGTGTTTCATGGAATATAAGAATGAAAGAGACACTTTTATTTTCTAAGCTAAAACAAAGTTTAAAACCCTGATGAAGCAATAAACCATGGTAGAATGTGATAAGGATCATGGAGTGCAGAAAGAGACTGGAGTCTGGGGCAAAAAAGAGTGCTTTCATGAAGATGACAGTCTTGTAAGTAGGCCTTGAAGGATGTGTAGGTTTGTTTGAGAGTTTGACTTGAGGAGTGGAGAATAAGAGCATTTGAATAGTTTAAAGCATGGCAAAGCTCAGAGGCAGAAAAATGTTTCACATATGGATGGAGATTGCCTTTCAGTTGTTTTGTTTTGTTTTTTACTGTGGCATAGGCTAGGTATGGAGGAATAATGGGAAAACTTGGCAAAATAACTGAACTGACACTTTGAATTCTTAGAGATCATGACACATAGCATTCCAATACAAATCAAGAAAATATGAGTTGAGTAAATGAGTTAATCACAATTTTTATTCATATAATTTCAAATACATTAATAAATTATGTGATTTAAATAATAGAGCTTTGAAAGTGACCAAATTATTCATCTATGACGTCTGAAAAATGAGCTTTAAAAAAGCTAAAAAGGGCTAAAACCACTTTCAATGTGACCTTATGTAAGAATTTCTCACTGAATCATATGTGACAGATCTTGGTTGCATTTTTAGTAATCCTAAAATTATCTTCTTCATCATTGAATTGAATATTAAACATAATATCCAATATTATATTAAAACAACTTAAAGAGCTTTGTTTTCTGGATAGTAAGGATTCTATCATTAGAATAGGCTTCAGTTTTTAGAAGCCTACTACTAGATAAAACATAATCATTCATTTAAATGTTCACGAAAAAATCTGGAAAATCCCAAGGGAGATAAATGATGAGGAAACAAAATCCCAGGGCAAGAGTTGATTGGCTACTTAGGGAAGTGGGACTGGCTTGGTTCTATTTCTGTCAGAAGGAACTGGAATTTAATGACCCAGTGGGGACAGAAAATGATGCTGTAGCTCTACATGAGTTAGGGGGTTGAAGACGAAATAGAGAATAAAATGAAAAACTATTGAAGAGTTGCAATACCAGTGAATAGGTCAAAAGTGAACTGGAAAAATATCTATCCCTGGAACAAGTGAGCCAATTAAGCAATTTGTGTCTTAGTCTGAGCTGGGAGTTGTGGTAGCAGATTTTTTTCTTGGAGAATTTATGAACAAGGACCCACCTTCACATTCATTTGGAGCTCAACTGTACACTGTCCAGGTAGTTTATACATTTATTTTTTTAAGTTTTCATTTAAATTCCAGTTAACACATGGTGTAATATTAGTTTCAGTTGTACAATATAGTGATTTAGCACTTCCATACAACACCTGGTGCTTATCACAAGTGCACTCCTTAATATCCTTCACCTATTTAGCCCATCCCCTCACCCATCAGGCTTCTTGTAAACATCAGTTTCTTCTCTACAGTTAAGAGTCTGTTTCTTGGTTTGCTTCTCTCTTTTTTAAATTCCCTTTGTTGTTTGTTTTGTTTCTTTAATTTGACATATGAGTGAAATAAAATGGTATTTGTTGTTCTCTGACTTATTTTACTTAGCATAATACACTCTAGCTTCATCTACATTGCTGCAAATGTCAAGATTTCATTCTTTTTGATGGCTGAATAATATTCCATTGTGTATATATACCACAACTTCTTTATCCATTCAACAGTCAATGGACACTTGGACTGTTTCCATAATTTGGCTATTGTAGATAAGCTTCTATGAACATTGTGATGTATGCATCCCCTTGAATTGATATTTTTATATCCTTTGTTTAAAACCTAGTAGTGCAATTCCTGGATTGTAGGGTACTATTTTTAACTTTTTGAGGAACCTCCATGCTGTTTTCCAGTGTGTCTGCCGCAGTTTGCATTCCCACCAACAATGCACGAGAGTTCCCTTTGCTCCACATCCTAACCAATACCTATTGTGTTTTGTGTTGTTGATTTTAGCCATTCTAACAGGTGTGAAGTGATTTTGCATTGTAGTTTTAATTTGCATTTCCCTGATGATGAATGATGTTGAGCATCTCTCCATGTGTCCATTGGCCATCTGGACATTTTCATTGGAAAAATGTCTGTTCATGTCTTCTGTACATTTTTAAACTGAATTATTTGTGTTTTGGGTGTTGGTTAAGGTCTTTACATAGTTTGGATACTAACCCTTTACCAGATAGGTCATTTGCAAATATCTTCTCCCATTCTGTAGGTTGCCATTCAGTTTTGTTGATTGTTTCCTTTGCTGTGGAAAAGCTTTTTATTTTGGTGAAATTTCAAATATTTATGTTTGCTTTTGTTTCTCTTGCTTCAGGAGACCTGTCTAGAAAGAAGTTGCTGTGGCCAATGTCAAAGGTTATTGCCTATGTGCTCCTCTGGGATTTTTATGTTTTCAGGTCTCATATTTAGGTGTTCTACCCATTTTGAATTTATTTTTGTGTATGGTGTAAAAAGTGTCCAGTTTCATTCTTTATCATGTATCACTGTTCACTTTTCCCAGCATCATTTGTCAAAGAGACTATCTTTTTCCCATTGAGTATTCTTTCCTGTTTTCAGGACTATTAATTGACCATAAAATTGTGGGGGTTTTTTTCTGGGGTTTCTATTCTGTTCCATTGATTTATGTGTCTGTCTTTGTGTCAATACTATACTGTTTTCACCACTATGATTTTGTAATATAACTTGAAGTCCAGAATTATAACGCCTCCAGCTTTGCTTCTCTTTTTCAAGATTGCTTTTGGCCATTTAGGGTCTTTTGTAGTTCCATACAAATTTTAGGATTATTTGTTCTAGGTCTGTGAAAAATGCTGTTGGTATTGTGATAGAGTTTGCATTAAATGTGTACATTGCTTTGGGTAGTATAGATATTTTAACAATAAATTTTCTTCTAGTCCGAGAGCGTGGGATGTCTTTCCATTTCTTTGTGTCCTCTTCAATTTCTTTCATCAGTGTTTTCTAGTTTTCAGAGTACAGGTTTTTTACTTGTTTGGTTAGGTTTATTCCTAGGTATCTTATAAATGAGATTGATTCCTTAATTTCCCTCTCTGGTGGTTCATTTTTGGTGAACAGAGACACAACACATTTCTGTATGTTGATTTTGTTTCCAAGACTTTACTGAATTCCTTCATCATTCTAACAGTTTTTTGGGTGGAGTCTTTTGGGTTTTCTTTACAGAGTATCATGTCATCTGCAAAGAGTGAAAGTTTTACTTCTTCCTTACCAATTTGGGTGCCTTTTATTTCTTTTTGTTGTCTGATTGCTGTGCCTAGGACTTCTAGGACTATGTTGAATAATGCTATATACTATAGTGGTGAGAGTAGACCTCCTTTTCTTATTCTTGACTGTAGAGGAAAGGAACTCAGTTTTTCCCCAGTGAGGATGATGTTAGCTGTCGGTTTTCTCTAAGTCTACTTTGTTGAAGGTTTTTTGTTTTTTAATTATGAATGAATGTTATCCTTTGTCAAATGCTTTTTCTGCATCTATTCAAAGGATCATGTGGCTCTTATCCTTTTTCTTGTTGATGTGATGTATCATGTTGATTGATTTGCAAATATTGAACCACCCTGGAAGCCCAGGAATAAATCCCACTTGATTGTGGTGAATGCTTTTTAAAAATGTGTTGTTGGATTCAGTTAGCTAGTATTTTGCTGAGGACTTTTGTATTTATATTCATCAGAGATATTGGCCTGTGTTTCTCTCTCTCTCTCTCTCTTTGTGTGTGGTGTCTTTACCTTGTTTTGGTAGTAGAGTAATGTTGGCCTCCTAGAATGAATTTGGAAGTTTTCCATCCTTTTTAATTTTTTGGAATAGTTTGAGAAGAATTTGTATTGACTCTTCTTTAAAGGTTTGGTAGAATTTGCCTGTGAAGTCAAGGACTGTTGTTGGGAGTTTTCTGATTACTGATTCAATTTCTTGCTGCTAATTGGTCTGTTTAAATTTTCTATTTCTTCCTGTTTCAGTTTTGGTAGGGTATATGTTTCTAGGAATTTATGCATGTCTTCTAGTTGTCCAATTTGTTGCCATATCATTTTTCATAATATTCTCTTATAATTGTATTTATATAGTGTTTATTGTTATTTCTCTTCTCTCATTTGTGATTTTATTTATTTGAGTCCTTTCTCTTTTCTTTTTGATACGTCTGGTTAGAAATTTATCAATGTTATTAACTTTTTCAAATAACCAGCTCCTGGTTTTATTGATGTATTCTATTGTGTTTTTAGTTTCCATATCATTTATTTCTGCTCTAATTTTTATTATTTACTTCCTTTTTCTGCTGGTTTGGGGTTTTGTTTGTTGTTCTTTTTCTAGCTCTTTTAGGTATAAGGTTAGGTTGTTTTTTTGAGATTTTTCTTTTTTTATATATGTGTTTTTTTTTATTGGAGTTCAATTTGCCAACATATAGTGTAATACCCAGTGCTCATCCTGTCAAGTGCCTCTCTCAGTGCCCATCACCCAGTCACCCCATCCCCCTGCCCACCTCCCCTTCCACTACCCTGTTCATTTCCCAGAGTTAGCAGTTGCTCATGTTTTGTCACCCTTTCTAATTTTTCTTCTTGAAGTAGGCTTGTATTGCTTGCTATAAACTTCCCTTTGAGAACTGCGTCTGCAACAAAAAAAAAAAAAAAAAAAAAAAAAAGAGAACTGCGTTTGCTATGTCCATAGATTTTGAACTATTGTGTTTACATTTTCATTTGTTTCTATATACTTTATTATTTCTTCCTGTATTTCCTGGTTGACCCATTCATTGGTTTGTAGCATGTAATTTAATCTCTATGTATGTGTGGTCTTTCTAGCTCTTTTCTTGTGGTTAACTTCTAGTTTCATAGTGTTGTAGTCAGAAAAGTTTCATGGTATGACTGACTTTTCTTAATTTTTTGAGGCTTGTTTTGTGGGCTAATATGTGAGTTACTCTGGAGAATGTTCCATGTGCACTTGCAGAAGATGTATATTTAGCTATTGTGTCCTTGTTGAGTTTCTGTTTAGATGATCTGTCCTTTGGTGCAAGCAGGATGCTACAGTCCTCTACTATTATTATGTTATCAATTAGTTCCTTCATATTTGGTTATTGTTTTACTATAAACAATATATAATACATTTTTGGGTGCTCCCATGTTGGGTGCATACATATTTATGGTTGTTATATCTTGTTGTATTGTCCTCTTTATGATTATATAATGCCCTTGTTTGCTTCTTTTTACAGTTTATTTTAAAGTCTAATTTGTCCAGTATAAGTATTGCTACTCCAGCTTTCTTTTGACATCGATTTGTGTGATAAATGTTTTTCCACCCTCTCATTTCAATTTGCAGGTCTAAATGATCTTTTTTTTTTTTTTTTAGATTCATCCTGACACTGTATTTTTTAAAATTGGAACATTTAGTCTATTAACATTCAAAATAATTATGTATAGATATGTATTTATTGCCATTTTGTTACTTGTTTTATTGTTTCTGGAGATTTTCTGTTTCTTGCCTTTGTCACTTTTGGTTTCTCTTTCACATTCAGAGAATCCCCTTTAATATTTCTTGCAGGGCTGGATTGGTGGTCATGAACTTCAGTGTTTGTTTGTCTGGAAAACTTTGTCCTTCTATTCTGAATGGTAGCCTTGCTAGATAGAATATTCTTGGCTGCAGATTTTTCCCATTCAGCCCTTTGAATATATCATGCCACTTCTTCTGTCTTGTTAAATTTCTGTTAAGAAATCTCCAGCTAGCCTTATGGATTTTCCCACGTAAGTTAAGGACTTCTTTTGTCTTTTTGCTTTCAATTTTTCCATCACTATATTTTTCAAATTTAATTATAATATGTCTTGGTGTTGGATTGCTTTGTTAATTTTGATGGGAGTTCTCTGTGCATCTTGTGTTCTCTGTGTTCATCCTGTATCTGGATGTCTGTTTTCTTCCCTCAATTAGGGAAGTTTCCTGCTATTATTTCTTGAAATAAATGTTCTTCCACCTTTTCTCTCTCTTCTTTTGAGTGAATGTTATTACATTTGATGGAGTCACTGTTTCCCTAAGTCTGTTCTCGTGTTGCATATTTCTTCTTTCTTTTGTTCAGCTTCATTTTTTTTTCTTTGCTTTGTCTTCTAGATCACCAGTTTGTTTCTCTGCTTCTTCCAATCTGATGTGCATTGCATCACACCTATTTCCAATCTCATTTATTGTATTCTTTTTCTCTGATTGATTCTTTTTGAACTCTTTTATCTTTGTGGTTAAGGGTTTCACTGATGTCTTCTATTCTTTTCTCAAGCCCAGTGAGTATCTGTATGATTCCTGCTTTAAATTCTCCATCAATCATGTTACTATATCTGTTTTGCTTAGATATCTGGCCATGGCCTTATCTTGTTCTTTCATTTGGGAAAGATCCCCCCCCCCCCATCTTGGCACTTTGTCTAAGTCTCTGTCTTCTCTCTATTCAAAAAGTCAGTTATGTTTCATGCTCTAGAAAGTATTGGCCTTATGAAGAAGAATTCATGTAATGCCCAGGACCTAGCACTTCAGAGAGTATCTCTGGCATGTGCTGTGTGTGTTCTGCTATTGTGTTTTAGCTGCTCTATCCTTCAGGTCAGTCATCTGCGGAGGCTCTCCCTACCTGCTGTGGGCAGTGTTTGGTCCCTGGCCTGATTGTGGGGAGTTTTAAAAAATAAAAGCTCTGGTCTACTTGTGAAATGAGACCTGACACCACTTCCACAAGAACTGAGGCCCTGTAGAACTCTCTGGTCTGGAGATGTGTTGTGGGAAGGGGTCTGTGCTGGTTTTCTGGGCAAAGTCAGTACTGTGCTTGTACTGAGGCAACCTTGGCTGAGAAAGAGTCCCCCTAGAGTGAAGGGGGTGGGGCTTGGTGTAAGTAAGTTAGGGAGCGAGTATAGGTGCTGCATTGCTTTCTGCAGGTGGCTCTGTGTTAATGCTAGGGGCAGGAAAGGAAAATGGCACTAGCCATGTCCTCTGTTTTCAGAGAAGTGTCTCTGTGAATGCTACCTCTCAGGGAAGTGCTCTGAGAAGAGCAAATAATTTACCCCTTTGTGCCTGTGTGCTCTCCAGATCACTGTTTCCATGCTATCACCCCTAGGTTGCTTGCCTGCCTTCTCTCCAGGAGCAGCACAGTGCCTTCTGGGCTATATCCTGCCAAGTCTGCTGACCTTTAAAACTTTATGCTTTAAATCTGGCTGGTAGCAAGAACTCAAAATTCAACCCTTCTTGTTTCACAGGCCAACAACTTTGGGGAAATATTCTCCTGTGAGTTCCCCTCTGTGCTTCTCTCTCTCTCTCTCTCTCTTCCCCTTCCTCTACCACCATGGTTTCCTCCCTCTGCGGGACCCAGGATCCATTTCTTCCTTAAAGCATGTCTCCACACTTCCTACTTTGTTTGATGTCGCCTCTTCTCTCCCTTTAGTTGTGGAGCTTGTGCTATCAGTCTTTAGGTAGATTTCTGGGGTGTATAAGATGATTTGGTAGTTATCTAGTTGTGTTAATGGGACAAAATGAGCTTGGTATCCTCCTACTCTGCTATCTTCCAGCAAGGCTCTTGGTGATTTATATATTTAGAAATTAACCCAAAACATAATTTCAACTGGTAAAATCTCTGGGAACACAGGGATGAAGAACCACAAGTAATCCTGGAGACCAGGTTTCATAAGAGTTTAGAGCATTTTAGTGGGGTGTAGTATTTTGTGTGTGTGTGTGTTTGAAGCAGATTAATTTCAGAATTTTTAAAGTCCATTGCTTAGTCATATGGAAACAAGAATGAATCCATAGATTATACCATAAATCAATTCTAGATGCAATAAAGCTCTTCTTTCAGAAGAAAATATAGAAAAAACCATTTTGGATCTCATGTTATGGATAAATTCTTAAACAGGACCCAAAAGCATAAAAATTGATTACCTTAAGTACAAAATTTTCTATACAACAGATGGCACTGTAAACACTGTTGGTAAGAGTATAGATTAATACAGCTACTTTGAAAAGCAATTGGAGACACAAACTTGAAAATGTGCATAACTTTAGAACTCAATAATTCCAGTCCTACATTTATAATCTAGGGACACTTCCTTACATATGTATAGGAAATACATATAAGAATGTTTATAGAGGGACACCTGGGTGGCTCAGTGGTTGAGTGTCTGCCTTCGACTCAGGACGTGATCCTGGAGTCCCGGGATCGAGTCCTGCATCGGGCTCCCTGCATGGAACCTGCTTCTCCCTCTGCCTGTGTCTCTGCCTCTCTTTCTGTGTCTCTCATGACAAAAAAAAAAAAAATATTAAAAAAGAATATTTGTTGAAATATTGTTTTAAAAATTGGAAACAACTTAAATGTCTATCTGTAGGTGAATGAATGAACAAATTTTGTCACATTAATTTATTAGAATAAATAATTAAAATTATGAACTATAGCCAAATTACAAAAATAGATAATCTAAAAAATATAACCTTGTGTATATATACTATAAGCATGGTATGCTACTATTTTATAAAGAATAGAAACATGCAAGATGACACATTGTATACATATATAGTTTATATAGTAAAATTATAAGAATGTGATTAGAAATGATAAGCACCAAATTTAGAATAATGGCTGTTTTGAGAGAAGGAGGAAAATTAATAGGATTTTTTAAAAAAGTGGGTATGTTAAAAAATGATTAAAGAAGACAACTTAGGTGATACAAAAAATTTTTATGTAATGATTCATGATGCAGAAAGTCTCCATTTGGATAACTGCGAAATGGGTAAAAGGCACAAAGCTTTTATAAGATAAAGAATAATGAACAAGGAAGAGACAAATAGACAATGTCTGACTGACTGTGGCCACATAGTCAACCTTGTCTGGGGTGAGAAGGAATAAGAAAATAAGTAAAAAACCCAGAGTTGGCTTGGTGTTTAGGGATTGGCTGACTATACATACTAATTTCTGATCAAGAAGAGCATTTATAGGACAGGAAAATTATCTGAGTTTTGGTTTGCTGATGTGCAGTGTTGGCAGGAGTGGCTCCATCTCAGAAAATTATTTTTGAAATATTTTGGAAAGTTATCTTTGAAAGTTATTTCAACATGTACTAGATGTTTATGATATCTATATCTTTCAATATGGCCAAAAGATTTCATAATAAAACAACTATGACACCTTCTTAATTAATGTCATAATTTTAATATCAAAATAAGAAATTATCACACTGGTCTGCACACCACAAATTTCCCCAATATTCCTTATGAATGTAATTTTAAAATCTATGTAAATCAAAAGATTAATATTAAAAATAGCTTAAAATTAGAAAAATATAGATAAAATCTTGGCATATTTTAAACAGATAATATCACAGATTAATATCCCATGGAAAGTACAATACTTTGAAAACAAAAACAAAGATCTTTGGAGTTAGAAGGATTTTTACAGTTAATGCCTCTTAGTTTTTTCATTTTATTTTTTGACAGATAATAGAGCCCTAGATGCACAAAGATTAAGTGGTTTACTCAAACCACTCAGGAACATAGTCAGAATCCAATTCTTTTGTTCCCTAATCTAAGGTTGAGATATCAATACTTTAGACTTCCCTCTTGCTAGATTATATGTTTTAAAATAAAAAGCAACCTGAAACCATACAGATTGTTATCTTTAATAACACATTCTTCCTTTAAATTTTCCTCCATTTCATGCATATACAGTTCTAAATTTTAGTATATAACAAAATTACAGAGGGCAATCAATATCGGAAAATACACTAGAGTGGCAGTCTTTAGTCGTTCAGAACTTTAATTTTGTACATCTACTGAACACAGATAACAATGGCTCATTAACCATGAAATCTGGGCAATTTGTCAAAAAGATATCAGTGTGGCAAGGCACCATTTGACTCAGCATTCTAGTACTCCCCGCCAACTCCCTACCTGAAAACTAAATAATAATCTGCCACTCTATCAGTGACCTGAAGTATGGGTCTTTCTCTCCATTGGAGAAGAACATTAGGAGGAAAGGTTCTTAAATGTTTTGTTCTTATTTCAGAACCTCAGCAAAACTGCTTGTCTGATAGTTTTCTGATCGATTACCATAAAACCGACAATCTCACCTCCCTTGAGGGCAAGGGAAATGCATGCTAGGATTTGGAGCCTGAAAAAAATGGCACATACATAATCATCACAGCCTCACTATCAGCCTTTAATCTGCTTCCTGCATCCTTCAATGTTTAGAAATTCTATTTTAAAGTAATTTTCTCTTTTAGCAAGAGTGTCTGGCTCTGCACACAGTGGTTTTTCCTCAAATAAGATTTTAGAAAGCAGAATTTTGGGGAACTGTAAGTAGGATTTTCCTAAGCTTTTGGTTGCTTTGAGACAAGACTACTAAAAGTCTGCCTAAAAGCTGTTTTGGCATGCAATAAGGCAAGCCTCCATTTGTGGTATAGCATTAAGGAAGTGTGTATCTCTAGAGCTGAGGATGTTGTTGTTGGCTTCGTTTTTTAAAATGATGGCTCAAATGTTTACAGCCTCGTACATGCACTAAGATGAAAAATCAGTGCAATTGGAGAAAAAAAACAATGGTTTAAAACAGTTTGGAAGAAAAGAAAGTATCCCAATAAATCACTTGTCATTGTGGATAATAGAATACTGAATCATCTTCTATCAGCTAGAATAAAGGTTAAAACACTGTGCTTGCTCTCTAAACTCTATGATCTCCCTGGCATATTCAATAGTGAATTCCATCATTATTGCCTTTTGGTAATGGAAACACTCCTCCTTCCTGTAATTGTTTATAATTTCTGAAAACTCTTAGGGAATGTCATCTGCTTTAATAAGTAATAACTCCTCTGCTGAATATGTTGAGAAATAGCAATACTGGGAGGAGAGAAGGAAATCATTTTTTCCCAGCAAGACTAAAATGCTGACAGAATGTTTCTCAAATTATTTAAAGCATTTTGCTTTAAAAAAAGGAGTTTCAAAAAGAAAGGTTGTCTTGCTCTGAAAGATGATAGGATTAAAATGCAAGGGAATAGCATTGAAAACTTAATTTGAAAACCTTGAGGTATTCCATTTAGACCATGATCAGCAGCAATCTATCACTCAGTCCAACCGTTAGTCCTCCTGAAGTTCATCTCCTGACAGATCACCTTTTAATCTCTTTTGCATCACTCTCATCCTCTTTTTGAAAAGTTTTGAACATTTTATTTAAATAAAAGTTGTGCATGCACATCATTTAAGGGGTTGAAATATGCTGCCAGGTTTATTATAAAAAACAAAAATCTCCACACATGCTTCTCATCATTCCCTCCACTCCAGAAGAACCCCATCGCTGATTATTTAATCCCTTGTGTATTTATATTATAGTTGGCCAGATAGTTAGGGATTTTATGATTATAACCAGGTAAATGCTCTTCAAAGAGTTGAGTTAGGTAGTAAACTATGCTTACATTATTTTCCTATGGAATTTATGGTTTTCCTGAAAAAAATTGTTGCATTTATTGATTTTGCTCTTTTGTGTACCTTTCATTAATGAAACCTCAAATTCTCTGCAGTTGTCTAAATCACCTCCCTAGATGCTCAGTTGTATCAGGCTTTCTATCAAATTAATTTTTTTGGAGTCATCTCTTACAGAGCTTGTTCTAGTCTGGGCTGTTTTCCCTCCATATCTGGGATTTATCATAACCTTCTTTCCCTTTCCTTTCTTTCCTTGGTTTGGTCTCCTATTTTTTTTTCCCTAGGTCTTCCTTATGGTTGGTTTGCTCTCATTTTGTAGAGTGTGTCCTCAAACAGCTATCACAGAAAGCATAATTTGTAACTTTACATGTGTAGATATGTTTTTATCCTACCCTGAAATATCAATTATGTCTTTCAAATTTTATCAAGGTAAAATTCATATAAAGTATTGCATAAATCCTAAATATATAGTTTGATTGATGACTTTTTGTATGTATATACCTGTATACAACACCCAAATGAAGATATAAAACACTTCCACTAGTCAAAAAGGTTTCTTAGGGATCCCTGGGTGGCGCAGCAGTTTGGCGCCTGCCTTTGGCCCAGGGCGCGATCCTGGAGACCCGGGATCGAATCCCACGTCGGGCTCCCGGTGCATGGAGCCTGCTTCTCCCTCTGCCTGTGTCTCTGCCTCTCTCTCTCTCTCTCTGTGACTATCATAAATAAATAAAAATTGAAAAAACAAAACAAAACAAAAAGGTTTCTTAGTGCCCCATTCTAGTCAGTACTTCCTCTTCAGTAGTTACCATTATTCTTTTTTTAATTTTTAAAATAAGTTTTAAAAGGTTTTATTTATTTGTTCATGAGAGACACACAGAGAGAGAGGCAGAGACATAGGCAGAGGGAGAAGCAGGCTTCCTGCAGGAAGCCTGATGTGGGACACTATCCCAGGACCCCAGGATCATGCTCTGAGCTGAAGGCAAATGCTCAACCACTGAGCCACCCAGACATCTTGGGAGTTACCATTATTCTGACTACTATAACATGAATTAATTTTGCCTTCTTTGATGTCATAAAAATGAAATCATAGTACGTGCTTTTATGCATTTATGTTTTGTCACTTCATATACTTTTGAGATTCATCCATATAATTATGCTTAACAATAATTTTTAATATTTTTGCTCCTTAATATTACACTATGGATAGGCCATAAAATAGCATGTTTTCTTTTGGAAGCTTTTTAAAATGACACTTTATGTTTAACATTTAGGTCTATGATCAACTTAAAATTAATTTTTTGAATATGATGCAAGGTATGGACTGAAGTTCAATTTTTTTCCTTATGGATACCCAATCCATAGCATACTTTATTGAGAAACATCTTGTGTTCCCCACTGAATTGCAGTGACACCTTTGAGTAAACCAGATGACTATATTGTGTGGGTCTCTTTCTGAATTCTGATATTGATCTTTTTATTTATCCTTGAACCATTAGCATAGGCTTGATTGCTGTAGACTTGCAGTAAGTTTTGATATCTAGAAGAATAAATCCTCCAGCTTAATTCTTCAGGGTCACCTTGGCTCTTCAAGGTTCTCTCCAATCTTCATATAAATTTTAAAATCAGTTTGTCAATGTCCACCAAAAAAAAGTCCCCAAAACAAAAAGCAAAAATGAAATATAAAAATCCAGAGATAATAACTGGGATTGAATCAAATATATATAGATTCATTTTAGACAAGATTTGACATTTTAGCAATATTGATTCTTCTAATCCACAAACCTGTCATTCTACTTATTTAGATGTCTTTTACTTTCTTTCATCAATGTTTATAGTTTACAATATAAGAATTTTGTATAAATTCTGTTGGATCTGTTATAAATTTGTTAGATTTACTCCTAGGCATTTTATTTATTTAATATTTTTTGATGCTTTTGGAAATGGTATTTTTAAAGAGTTTCACTTGCCCTGTTTGTTGCTAGTAAATAAAATCCAATTAATCTTTGTATGTTGAACTCATATTCAGTTAACTTGTTCAATGTACTTATTAATTGAAATAGTTTGTAGATTATTTTGGATTTTACACATATATAAATATATTGCAAATAATGACAGTTTTACTTCTTTCATTCTGATACTTATATTTTTTATGTGTTTTCCTATCCTTATGGTAGTGGTTTGGACCTCTTTAACAGTGCTGAATAGAGTGGTGATTGGGGGTGTTCTTCTTGCTCTACTCTTTCTTAGGGAGGATGTGTTCAATATTTCACCATTAATTATAATATTATCGGTAATTTTTTTCTTTGGTTTGAGAAAGTTCTTTTGTGTTGCTAGTTTGCTGAGAGTTTTTGTCATGAATAGAAGTCGAATTTTATCAATTACATTTTCCTAGTCTATTGATATATTGTTTTTCTCCTTTGACATGGTAATTTACATTGATTGTGTTTCAAATGTTAAATCAATCCTGCATTCTGGGAATAAACCCTACTTGGCTGATGCTATCTTATCCTATTAATATATTGCTGGATTTGATTTGCTAATATTTCATTTAGGTCTTTTTAACCTTTGAGAAATATTGACCTGTAATTCTCATTTCTTGTATCTTTGCTGGATTTTGGTGTCAAGGTTATGCTAACTTGACACTTGAATAATAGTTTAGTTGATTATGGAATATTAGGTTGGAAATAATTTCCTTCCAATGTTTTCTAATGTTCAATGTACTCTTGGGAAAAATTATATCATTATAATTTATATTGTAGCCTATAGGATCTTCATATGTTTCTGATATTCTACAATTTAACTATACTTTATTGTGTCTTTGTTTTCATCATTGTGCTGGGAAATAAGGTGTATATTTAATTTTCCAATTCAGATCCTTCAGTTGTGGGAAATTTTCATGAATTATGTCATCAGTAGTTTAGTAGGCTGAATAATACTCTCTAACACCACTCCCTTATCTGTGAAGATGTCCATATCCTACTCCTTAGAACCTGTGAATCTTATCTTTTATACCAAAAAGGGCTTTGCAGATGTGGTCAAGTTAGTTGTCTTGAGATAGGAAGATTATTATGGATTATTTGGCTGGGCCTGACATAACCATAATAGTTCTTATAAGAGGTATGCAGAAGGAGTTAGAGTCATAGAGAAGGCCATGTGATGACAGAAGCAGAGATTAGAGTAATGTACTTTGAGAATGGAGGAAAGGAACTGCATGAGAAAGAATACATGTGGTTGCTATGGACTGGGAAAGGCAGGGAAATAATTTCTTCCTAGAGCCTCCAGGAGAAACCAGCCTTCCCAACACCTTGAGATTAGCCCAGTGAAACTGCTTTTAATCTTCTGGCCTCTAGTATTGTAAAATAATAAATTTGTATGTTTTTTTTTTTTTTTAAGCCACCAAGTTTGTGGTACTTTGAAACCAATACAAATGATTTTCTTTCTCTTTTTTCTGTTCCCTGTTTGTGGAACTTTTGTTTTATTATAGTTTCTTGACCACACTGGTAATTTTTTTAACTTTATTTAATCTCTTTATCTTTTTGCCCAACTTTTTTTTTTTAAGATTTTATTTATTTATTCATGAGAGACATAAGGAAGAGAGGCAGAGACACAGGCAGAGGGAGAAGCAGACTTCACGCAGGAAGCCTGATGCGGACCCAATCCCAGGACTCCGGAATCACACCTGGAACCAAAGGCAGGCACTCAACTGCTGAGCCACCCAGGCATCCCTTGCCCAAATTTCTAGAATACGTCCTAACTTTTTCTTCACACTTATATTTTTGACTTTTTCATATCTGGTATCAAATTTCTAATTTTATAGGAATTTGCTCTTCTTTTTGTTTTCAGAATTTTCTCTTTTTTAAAATGGTATTCTGTTGAAAGAGTAGGGGGACCCTAAACTTGTCTCATTCTTCAAACACAGCTAGTTATCAAATCATTCTGAACACGTAAGAAATCAATTGGAATTCTAGGGGAACAAAATCTGCAAATCTTTAAGTAGAAAAGCAACCACCTTTTGGAATGGAGGAGGTTCATAAGTTCACATGGGGGAGGCATAACTATGGATGCCACAGCACGGAGGGAGCCTGATTATGGAGGCTACCACAAGGTGGAGCACGAAATCTGAACTTTTGGAAGTTCGCTAGTGTCTGGGGCACGCCTGGCTTAAAGGTGTCAAGGTGGCAAAGAGGGGTAGAATCCAGGAGTGACAGGTAGTCTGAGAGCAGTACGTCTTGGTTCTGGCTTTCTACTATAAACTGTGAACTGCCTTTTGGAGGTGTGATCACTTCTCTGGGACTGGCCAGCAAACATGGTGAGACCCGTCCCCAGAGGAGGTGTGGGTCCATGCCACAGGAGTCCCTGAAAATGGAAATTTTGAAACCCAGTTGTACCTGAGATAAAAAGGCTCAGACACAGGCAGAATGAACATAGGATTCAGATGGAAACTGAGGACACAAATACAGTGATTGATTTGCTCTTTTGTGAGAGCTCTCTGAAGAGCAGGGTGCACAAACTTTCAGCTCCAAGGCTAGAGAGCTGAGGGCAGCCTTATTCATCCCTCCCATCAGTGCTGAAAGCCTTCAGGGAACAAAACAGGGCCACCTAGTGAAGGCCAGAGCTGGTACACCTAGCCCCACCACTCTGTGCCCTAGAGTCACATCTCCACTGAAACTAGTCAGCCTGAGTATCAAAGCAGCAGGCTCCTCCCCCAGAAGACCAGCACAGACATCTAGCTTGTATCAAGTTTATTGATTACAGAGTGCTGCAAAGCTTCTGCTCTAGGGAAAGTAGGATCTAGTTTCCTTTTTATTTTTATTCTTTATTATTATTATTATTATTATTATTATTTGTTCATGTATTTTCCTATATTTTTCAATTCCTTTTTAAAATTCTTCATTAATTTAAAATTTTAAAATTTTTACATATATACCCTATATATCTTTTATTTTTTGCTTACTCTTATTTTATTTCAATTTATTTTATTTTATTTTGGGATCTAGATTCTTTTTTCTTTTTTAAAGATTTTATTTATTTATTCATGAGAGACCACAGAGAGAGAGGCAGAGACATAGGCAGAGAGAGATTCAGGCTCCATGCTGGGAGCCTGATGTGGGACTCAATCCTGGGACTCCAGGATTATGCGATGGGCCTAAGGCAGATGCTTAACTGCTGAGCCACTCAGGCATCCTGAGATCTAGATTCTTCTAACAAGCACATTAAAACATATCAATGATGTAGTTTTTTTAGTATTCTTGTGTTTTTTTTCCTTTTTCTTTGGTTTCTGCTTTTATTTTTTGTTTGTTTGTTAATTCTTTTTTCTGGAAAAAATAACAAGGCAGAGAAATTCATTTCAAAGCAAGAACATGAGGTGTAACTCATGGCCAGGGATTTAATCAATATGGATGTAAGTAATTCGTCTGAAATAGAATTTAAGACCACAATTATAAAGATACTAGCTGGGCTTGAGAAAAAGCATAGAAGATACTATAGAATCCTTTACACAGAGATAAAAGAATGGAAAAGTAGTCAGGACTAAATTAAAAATGCTTTTACTGAGATGCAAACACAAATGAAGGTCATAAAATGAGGATGGATGAATCAGAGAAGTGAATCAGTGATATAGAAGATAAAATTATGGAAAATAATGAAGCTGAAAAGAAGAGGGAAGATTATGAAGGTAGACTTAAGGACCTCAGCAATTCCATAAAGCAAAATAATATCTGTATCAGAAGAATCCCAGAAGAAGAAGAGTGGGAAAAAAGGGGAGAAGGTTTATTTGAACAAATTAGAGCTGAGAACTTCCCTATTCTGGGTAAGGAAACAAGCATTCAAGTCCAGGAGGTACAGAGAACTTCCCTCAAAATGAACAAAAACAGATCCATCCTGGGACATATTATAGTGAAACTTGCAAAATACAAAGTAAAGAGAGCATTCTGAAAGCAGCTAGAGAGAAAGGTCCTTAACCTACAAGGGAAGACACATAAGGTCAGCAGGAGACCTGACAGGCCAGAAAAGCATGGCATGATACAGTCAACATGTTAATGGGAAAAATATGCAGCCAAGAACACTTTATCCAGCAAGGATGTTTTTCAGAATAGGAGAGATAAAGAGTTTCCAAGACAAACAAAAACTAAAGGAGTTCATGAACACTAAGCCAGCTCTGCAAGAAGTATTAAAGGGGACAGGACATATCTGAGCAGGAAACAGAGACCAAAAGTAAAAAAGACTAGAAAGGAACAGAGACAATCTACAGGAACAGTGAATTTACAGGTAATATAATAGTACTAAATTCATATCTTTCAGTAATTACTCTGAAAGTAAATGGACTAAATGCTCCAATCAAAAGACATAGGGTATCAGAATGGATACCACTCTGTTCATTTATCATGCTAATGGACATCAAAAGAAAGATGAAGTAGCCGTTCTTATATCAGACAAACTAGATTTTAAACCAAAGACTGTAATAAGAGATGAAGGACACTATATTGTAATAAAGAAGTCTGTCCAACAAGAAAATCTAATAATAGTAAATATTTATGCCTCTTACTTGGGAGCAGCCAAATATATAAATCAATTAATAACAAGCTTAAGAAGACTCATAGAGAATAATACAATAATAGTAGGGGATTTTAACACCCAACTCAGAGCAATGGACAGAAAATCTTAAGCAGAAGATCAAGGAAATGATGGCTTTGAATGACATACTGGACCAGATGGACTTAACAGATACATTCAGAGGATTTCATCCTAAAGCAGCAAAATATACATTTTTCTTGAAAGTACATGGAACATTCTCCAGAATAGAGCATGTACTGGGTCACAAGTCAGGACTAAACTGATACAAAAAGATTGAAATCATACCATGCATGTTTTCAGACCACAATGCGCTAAAAGTTGAAGTCAACCACAAGAAAAAATTTGGAAGGATCAAAATTACATGAAGATTAAAGAGTAGCCTACTAAAGAATGAATGCGTCAACCAGGAAAGTGAAATAAGTCAATCGGAGAAGGACAAACAGTGTATGTTCTCATTCATTTGGGGAATATAAATAATAGTGAAAGGGAATATAAAGGAAGGGAAAAGAAATGTTGGGAAATATCAGGAAGGGAGACAGAACATAAAGACTCCTAACTCGGGGAAACGAACTAGGGGTGGTGGAAGGGGAGGAGGGCGGGTGTTGGAGGGGAATGGGTGACGGGCACTGAGGTGGACACTTGACGGGATGAGCACTGGGTGTTTTTCTGTATGTTGGTAAATTGAACACCAATAAAAATTAATTAAAAAAAAAGAAATTAAAAAATACATAAAAGCAAATGAAAATGAAAATAAGACTAACCAAAACATTTGAGATGCTGCTGAGAAGGAAGTATATAGCAATACAGCCCTTCCTCAAGAAGCAATTAAAAAAAAAAAGAAGCGAGAAAAGTCTCAAATACACAACTTAACCTTATACCTAAAGGAGCTGGAAAAAGAATAGAAAACAAACTTAAATCCAGCAGGATATGGGAAATAATAAATCTTAGACCAGAAATCAATGATATAGAAATAAAAAACGCTAGTAGATCAACAAAACTAGAATCTAGTCTTTGAAAGAATTAATAAGACTGATAAATGCTTAACCATATTTATAATTTTTAAAAAATTTTTATTTATTTATGATAGTCACACAGAGAGAGAGAGAGAGAGAGGCAGAGACATAGGCAAGGGAGAAGCAGGCTCCATGCACCGGGAGCCCGACGTGGGATTCGATCCTGGATCTCCAGGATCGCGCCCTGGGCCAAAGGCAGGCGCTAAACCGCTGCGCCATCCAGGGATCCCTTAACCATATTTATAAAAAAGAGAGAGATTCAAATAAATAAAATCATGAATGAAAGATAACTAACACTGAAGAAATGCAAACTATCATAAGGGAATATTATGAACAATTATATGCCAACAACATAGGCAATCTTGAAGAAATGGGTACATTCCTAGAAACTTATAAACTACCAAAACTGAAACAGGAAGAAATAGAAAATCTGAACAGACCCATAACCAGCAAAGAAATTGAATCACTAATCAAAAATTGCCCAACAAACAGAAGCCCGGGGGAATTCTACCAAACATTTAAAGAAGGTTTAATACCTATTCTTCTGAAGCTGTTCCAAAAAGTAGAAATGGAAGGAAAACTTCCAAACTCTTTCTATCAGGCCAGCATTACCTTGATCCCAAAACCAGACAAAGTCCCCACTAAAAAGGAGAATTACACACTGATATCCCTGCTGAAGATGGAGGCAAAAATTCTCAACAAGATGCTAGCTTATAGGATCCAACAGGACATAAAGTATTATTCACCACAACTAAGTGGGATTTATTCCTGGGCTGCAAGGGTGGCTCAACATTTGCAAATCAATCAAAGTGACACATCACATTAATAAAAGACAAGAACCATATGATCCTCTCAACTAGATGCAGAAAAAGCATTTGACAAAATACAGCATCCTTTCTTGATAAAAACTCTCTGCCAAGTAGGGATAGAAGGATCATACCTCAATATCATAAAATCCATAGAGGAAAAACTCACAGTCAGTATCATCCTCAATGGGGAAAAACTGAGAGCTTTCCCTCTAAGGTCAGGAACACGACAGGGATGTCCACTCTAACCACTGTTGTTCAACATAATACTGGAAGTCACAGCCTTGGCAATCAGACAACAAAAAGAAATAAAAGACATCCAAATTGGCAAAGAAGAAGTTCAACTCTCACTCTTTGCAGATGACATGATTCTCTATGTAGAAAACCCAAAATACTTCACCAAAAAATTGCTAGAACTGATACAGAAATTCAGCAAAGTTGCAGGATATAAAATCAATGCACAGAAGTCAGTCACATGTCTATACTCTAATGAAGCAGAAGAAAGAAATCAAGGAATTGATCTCATTTACAATTGCACCAGAAACCATAAGGTGCTTAGAAATAAGCCTAACCAAAGAGACGAAGGATCTGTACTCTGTAAACTATAGAACACTTACAAAAGAAATTGAGGAAGACACAAAGAAATGGAAAAACATCCATTCTCATGGATAAGAAGAGCAAATATTGTTGAAATGTCAATCAATAGTACCCAAAGCAACCCAGAAAGGGATCTTCAACTCTATGGTCAACTCATCTTTGACAAAGCAGGAAAGAATATCCAATGGAAAAAAGACAATCTCTTCAAAAAATGATCCTGAAAAAACTGGACAGCCACATGCAGAAGAATAAAACTGGGCCACTTTCTTACTCCACACCCAAAGATAAACTCAAAATGGATTAAAGACCTAAATGTAAGTCCTGAAGCCATAAAAGTCCTGGAGGAGAACACAGATAGCAACTCTTTGACCTCAGTTGCAGAAATTTCTTACTAAACATGTCTCCAGAGGCAAGAGAAAAGCAAAAATGAACTATTGGGACTTCATCAAGATAAAAAGCTTCTGCACAGTAAATGAGACAGTCAACAAAACTAAAAGGCAACCTATGAAATGGGAGAAGATATTTGCAAATGACATATCAGATAAAGGGCTAGTATCTAAAATCCATAAAGAACTTATCAAAGTCAATACTCAATCACCAAAAAAATCCAGTCAAGGAATGGCAGAAGACATGAAGAGACATTTCTCCAAGGAAGACATACAAATGGATAACAGACACATGAAAACATTTTTTAACATCACTCATCATCAGGGAAATACAAATTAAAACCACAATGAGATACCACCTCACATGGGTCAGAATGGCTAAAATTAACAACTCAGGAAATAACAGATATTAGTGAGAATGCAGAGAAAGGGGAACCCTCTTGCACTGTTGGTGGGAATGCAAACTGGTGCAGCTACTCTGGAAAACAGTATGGAAGATCCTCAAAAAGTTAAAAACAGAACTACCCTATGACCCAGCAATTACACTACTAGATATTTATCCTAAGGGTAAAAAAATAGTGATTTAAAGAGGCACATGTACCCCATGTTTATGGCATCAATGTCCACAATAGCCAAAATACGGAAGGAGTCCAGATGTACATTGACTGATGAGTGAATTAGGAAGATATGGTATGGATATACAATGGAATATTACTTAGCCATCAAAATGAATGAAATCTTGCTTTTGCAATGATATGGATGGCACTAGCATGTATTATGCTAACGAAATTGGAAGAAGACTACTAATACCATATGATTCCATTCATATGTGGAATTTAAGAAACAAAACTGAGGAACATAGAGAAAGGAATGGAAAAATAGAATAAGATAAAAATGGAGAGGGAGGCAAACATAAGAGACTCTTAACTACAGGGAAAAACTGAGGGTGGTTGGAGGGGACATGGGTGGAGGATGGGGTAATTGGGTGATGGACATTAAGGAGGGCACTTGAAAAATAAGCACTGGGTGTCATATGCAACTGATGAATCACTAAATTCACCCTCTGAAAAAAATAATACACTATATGTTAACTAACTTGAGTATAAATAATATATGAAAATAGTGAAAAAAAGAAAATGGTATTCTATTCTTATTCATGGCTGGAAAATCAGTCCCCTCCAACTTTAATTTAACTGTTTTGATTGTTGTATTTCATAGTAGAAATTCACTTTTGTTGTTTGGTAATACTTGGTTTTATGCTGCTACTTGGATGAATTGACAGCTCAAAAAATTTATAGAAGCACTGAACATGTGAGTAGAGATTTACTCCAACTTTGTGAAGTGTATAGTGCTGCCAGTTCTTACTGAGATTTTCTGGGTGATGTTACATATATTGGCTCAGGTCTTGGGGACCCTCAATACTGGATAAGATTCTGGTGGTGTTTTGTTTTTTTCCCCCAAGCTTGCAAAATTACTTACCACTTGTCCAAATATTTATCACTTCCTGAGTTGTATGTTCTTCTTGTCACACTTCTGTTCTGTCTTTATTAACTATACTTAAAAATATAAATATCTGTATTCTTATTTTAGTGTGGTTTGGATGGAGTGAAAGTAGATGCATGTGTTCAATCTGCCACTTTTGGCCATAAGTTATATGGCTTCCATTCTTTAGTCTGATCCTTAAAATTGATGCTCTTCAGTGCCAATCTTCATTGTCTTTCTCTTTTTATTCTACATACTGTTGTTTCTCAATTTTATCCCTTTCCATAACTTCAACTATCATCAATAGACCAATTACTTTCAACTTTGTATCTATTTCCTACTCCTTTTCTGAGTTTTCAGAGTTTTACTTCCAGTAAGATGTTCTCAATTAGTAGTTGGGCCTACATTTCTCTCAAATGAAATGTTTTCAAAATTAACCTGATGATTTTTCTACATTATTGTGCCTTTTCTACATGCAAACTTGCTGCTCTTTTTGTGTTTCCTCTTTTATTGCATAATTAGTGATCTAAGATCTAAAACTGTAAGTCATCCTTAACTTTCTTTTTTCTCTTACCACCTGTATCCAGGTAGTTACCAAGTCCTACCAAGTTTACTTCCTAAATCTTTCACTACACTTCATTCTTCTCCCACACATTATCAGTTGTCCTGCCTTATTTCAGGTTTTCAACGTCAATTATATAGACTATTACAGTAACCTAACTTGACTTGATACCTTCTAAACTTACAATTTATTAATATAAAGTAGTCATTTAACATTTATTGAGTACCTGTATCCATGCCAGGTGTGGTATACCCTACAGATACTACTGTTAAAAAGACCTGTTTACCCTTTGTGTTAGTGGAGAGATTAATTTACAGGGGATATATAACATTAATGGGAAATTATAAAACAGCATGTTAAGTGTTATGATAGGAAAAATACAGGGTGTCAGAGAACCACATAGGGGGACAATCTAACTTATACTTGAGGACAATGGAGAGACAGCCTAGGATAAGGTCATGTATATATAGAACATAAAATTAGGGACTATATTGCATACAAAAGACATAGACCCTCGTAAAGGCTCTGAAGTGATGGACAACATTTGATGGACTAAAGAAATTCAATATTATTGAGGTGGAGAGTAAGGAGAAAATTGAATGAAGTAAAGCTGGAGAAGCAATCAAGAGCCAGATCATTCAGCATCGTCTAAATCAATTTCAGGAGACTGGGAATTTCTCCTAAAAAAAGCAGGAGACAAACAGAAGGTTTTATGATTTACTTTGCATTTTAGAAAAAATTATCTTTCTGTAGGGAATAGATTGAAATTAATCATTTTGAAGGGTGAGACCAGTTGTAATAATTCAGATGGGAGACAATGATGGCCTGAAATAGGGTGAAGGAAGTAGAGAATGAGAAAAGTAGTTAGCCGTGTAGGTTTTTAAGAGATATGTTTGGGAAGATAAAAGAGTGGGAGGAATTAAGAACCACAGAAAGGGCAGAATGAGGGGCACTTGGCTGGCTTAGTCAGTTAAGCATCCAACTTTTGGTTTTAGCTAAGGTCATGATCTCAGTCCTCAGATTGAGCCCTGCATCCAGGCTCTGCATGGAGTCTGCTTGAGATTCTCTCTCCCTCTGCCTCTCTCTCCACTAAAATAAATACATAAATAAATAAATCTTAAAAAAAGGAAATGATAGGTTTGAAGGACTCGTTCAGTGATGAGTTAAATTTTGACCATGCTGAATTTGAAGTACATATGGGACATCCAACTGTTGAAATACAGAAATCTGATTATATATATGTAGATATATACATACCCCATGGTTCCTTACTTTGTTCAACATAAAACCAAACTCTTTTGCATGGTACATGGAGTCTTTTCTGTTCTCACCCTAGTACATCTGTCTGCTTCATGTCTTAAATAATAACTTCTAACTTCTTCAGCTACTTATTTATACCCTTTTATGCCTATTTGTCTTTAAGCATCCAACTGTACATTTGACCCGTACCACATCAATACTTGGGTGAAATTTAGCTTTGTTCTTCCTCCCCCCTCCCCAAATGTTTGTATTTATTATAAAGAAAGGTGAAAACCCTAGACTCTCAGAAACACATCAACAGGTACAAAGCTAAGACAGATGAGATAGTAACAGAAGGACAGGGAACACCAAGGTATTAATGTTTGGACCAGAGCAGCCACCTAGAGCCCCTTACACCTTTGGTGCAGATAGCCCCTTGGCCCAGGTGTCCTAGGTGCCAGGACACACTGTGGCCTGGGGTACAGGTGCTGGCTATTCTGTGAAGCTGATGTCAGGAGAAGCAGAGACTATCAGAGATCAGATGGTCCCTCTCTACAGTGGGCCAATTTTTAGCTTGTTATTTCTGGCAACATAGATCCCCCACACCAAGTATTTGTGAGTATTGTAGACCTCTCTCCTAAATTGTCAAATTCTTCTTCCTCTATTATGCAAAGCAGTTTAACTTTATATTTTACTTAAACTTGCCTATCCAATCACATCAAGAAACTTCATTTTACACCCTTTTCTTGGGAGGAAGCTGTTATTGTATATGCCAAAACCAAATTCAAAACCCAAAACATTCATATTTCTACTTTAGTAGTCATTACATTGTGGTATTATTTTTTAAAAAATTTCTCTCCCCTCTTAAAATTTTCTTGCCCCCTTAAGCTGTAAACAAAAAGCATGTCTATTTCATCTTTCTCTCTGCAATACTAAACACAGTGGCAATCACATAGTAGGTATTAAGAAATCTTTGTTAAATGGCAGGATTGGTTTCTTTATTATCTGAAAAGAAAATATTAGCTGAATTTGAAAAGTATATTCTTGGCAATTGGTTTGGCGTAAGTTAAGAATAGTGTTAAATACCTCTTGATATACTTATATCCCTCCATTCTCTCTTGACCTTATGGATTGATCCAGTAGTGATCATGTTAAGCTGTTCATTGCATCTTTGTCACAAAGTCTGTGCTAATATCATTCTCCTCTAGACATATAAGTAGAAGCAGAGAAGGAATTTAAATCAATAAAGCTAACAAATAAATAACAAGCTGGAGAAGTGGAACCTGTCACTAAAGTACATGTGAGGTGAAGGGCGTATTGACAGTTCCTGGTAACTAAGTGGATTGAGTATTGATAGTAGAAGTCATTATAAAATGAACACTTACTTGAGATCATGTTTACATAAAGTTGTTATAGCAAGTAGGATTATAATTACCATGATAGCATTGTCCTTGAACCTGGTAGGCCAGGATTTTATAGCATACTACAATTACTGACTGCAAATATAATTCTTTTAATGCATATTTTAAAGTTTGATATGCACTTGCTGACTTCACACAATAGTAGTCCCCTAATGACAGAAACTTTGCCTGTACTTCAGAAGAAAATTTCAAGACAGACCATGCATAAAGTGGTATGGTGAAAAATGATAATAGAAAGAGAACCACATTTCCCCTGTGATTTAGGGGAACCTTGACTTTAAATTTAAAACTTTTGGAAGTTGCATTTCACTTTTTAAGGCCATACATTCAGTAATCTTCATGATTTTTTCCCATGGAAGACTCGACATTCTAAAAGAATACATATGAATCAGAAAAGTGAAGCAAATATTAGTTTACATTTTTGACAATTAAGGTATTAATGTCACCCTGAAATCCTCTGATATTTCAGATAATGTGTGTATCTTTCTTTCAGAATAAAGGGTACACACTTAGTAGGCAATAGCTGCAGGTAAATGGATGCTATGTGCCTGGAATCATCATAGTCCATGACACAGAAAACTATAGAAATACCAGGCGTGCTTTACAATATACTTGCAATGTCTATATTTTCTCTTCCTGAAACTTGGTCTGTAAGAGGAACAGAGCAATCTTAAGCCACAGCATCCCTCCCCAATCCCTCATCAGGGTTTAGGTAATACTTTGCACATTTCAAGCACGCTGAATAAATGAATGAATAAAATTTTTAAAAAACTAGCAGTTTACAATGCCACTGTTTTCATAAGTGACTTAGTGGCAAATGCTTTGGGTTTCGTCAAAAGCAGTAAATTTGCCAGAAACAGAAGTGTCGACATGAATATTATATCTTCTCTTTTCGCTGGTCCTAAAGCATCCAAAGCCAGCCAAGGAATGGCTCTTCTCAGCAATTTAGAGAAGTCCCAGTATAGGTGGAGATGAGTTGGAGGATTTACTGTGGTGTTACATTTCAGTGTAATGTTAAACTCAAGTCAAGAAAGCAAATTCTGCCATAATAAAATTTTCTCAAATGAAAATCAGCAACCTCTTAGCTTACTTTTTAAAAAGTCTTTTCTGAAAATATAAATTATATTACAGCATTATGGCTTGCTAATTTAGGTAATTAGTAAAATCACCATCCTTAAAAAAAAAAAAATCACCATCCTTATTTGTTATTCATTCCTGGAGATTATAAATCTAAACAGGTTCAAACTAAAATGAGTATAAGCAGAGGAAAAACTATTGATGACAATGGGAAAAATAATGTAGTCATATACATAACTATCCATTTAATCAGCTGGTTCTCTACCTTTTGTTTTCTTTTTATCTGAATAAATAGAGCTAAGCAACCCATTTATTGCTTGGCAACTGCTAATCTTTCAAATTCCTGTTACTTTGGCCAGTAACATTTCTGTGTTGCCTTTTGCCTAGATAGTCTCTATAATAATAATGGTAATATCGTAATGAATACACAACTTTTAAATTCTGGTTTAGTTTTTAAAAATCCTATATTACAGAGAGGGAAAGAGAAGAGAAAAAGAATCAATAGGCATTTTAAATGATAAGCTGACTTTGTATAACAATGGCCACCAGAAAAATATCTCAAAAATATGGAAATTGGCCAATGCAGCAAACCTGACTATCATTTATCATACAATGAGAAAGCAGAGTAGGAGGGAATAGTAATTCCATTCTAATGCTTCTCTAACTCAAAAGTCATATTCCATTAAGAAAAGTTTGTAAGTATTCATAATATTCATTCTCCTTGAAATTAACGAACTCTTTAATCCTTAAACTTTTTAATTTTCTCTGTTCTAGTTGATCACTTTTATGGTTGTGATCCAGCAAAATCTAAGAGTAAACATTTCTTCCAAAGTATTTATCTGCAGGCATACCACAGTGGAAAACAGAGCAAGCTGGTAGACTAAGCATAACCACAAGAGCCAGGAGCCTTACTGGTTTTCTGGAGCAATTCACATAATCCTCTCCACTACTTGAAACAATACTTACCTATAGTGCCATATCCTCAATTAAACTGAATGGCTATAATTTAGGATTATTTCTCCTTCATAGATCCTAACTAAATCTTTTATATTTCAATAATATGATTCAGTCATTTTGTACAATCTTCATGTTTTCAACATTGCTGCAGTGCAATGTTGCAAACTGATTAATATTCATAAAGGTCTCAAGATTGAGGATTAGAAGTAGAAAATCACATGAAGAAACTACAACTTCTCAAGGTGGGTGATAAAGGGTAAGTAGAATTATGATTTCAGTTCCCATGTGTAGGAGGTGGAGATCAGAAGAGCAAATAGAACAAATATCCATGAAGTTCAAAGTTACTGCATAGGCAGCATATCAACTGAAAAACAGTTAAGATGGTGATCTGAAAAGGATCATGTTTCAGAAACATAGATGGGAATTTAGATGGCTAAAGCCTTGCTGATGGGCTTTGTGAAGAGGATGGAAATTGGTATGAAGTAATAGATTTTGGCTAAGAATCAATGCAATGATCTTAAAAGGTAATATGCATATAACTGAAACGTCTCCAAGTCAAGTAAAACACATCAACAATTTCATTAAGATGGTAACTCAGATTATTCTCACATAAAATGAATACAACTTGTTTATAGTTTTCTTGTTTATATTTTGGTCTCTGGCATTCTTTTTCAGTTTTGTTTTCTGACTTTGAATAGAAAAAAGATCTGGTTCAACCTCACAGGAAAACAAAAGAGCAGTGGTGAGTTCAGAAAAGAATCTTAATCTTTTATCCAAATGAGGTCCTACCAAACTCAAGGAGTCTGACTTTACTGCTTTCTAGAAGAGAATACATTCAGAGACAAATCTCTAAAGAGAAAGAAAATCTTTGTGCCAGTTGTTTCATATTAATTAAACCCAGTGGAATTAAGGCAGGTACTAGAAAGTTAGGAATCTAGATGATTGTTCAATACTGGTGTGCTAAGATCACTAACATGTGAGACAAAAAAGACACTGATGTGTTGCATAATCCTGGAGGGAGGAAGAGAGAGTTCAGTTTGAGTTACATATATTTAGGAGGTCAGTTATATGGGCTGAAATAAGCTCATCAAAAATTACAGCCTCATCTGTAGCTAGTGAGCATTACTGCTGCACAAAATAGTAACCTCTTCTTCCCCTCCCTTGAACTTAATACCCTCTACACTTACTTGCTTATTTGTTTACTGACTTTCTCTGCATTCTAGGCTGTAAGTTTAATAAGGGCAAGGAGTTTGTCTTATCATTGCTGTATTTCCTGTACATGGTGGGTAAATGTTGAATAAGTGAATCAGTTATGTTTGGCTTAGTGAGATGTTTAGCATCTTTAGGGCTCAAATGCATCTTTTGAAAAATAAATATGATTTTAATAGTTATTCTGCATAAACAGATAAAGGAATACATAGCTGGTGGTTAAGTGATACCTAAAAATAATATTCAAGTATGAAAACTTAAAGTTATTTTAGTAGAGCATACCAAAGTGAAATTGCAGATGGGCAGGGTTATAGGCTGTCACACATTTTAAATTATGTTAGGCACAGAAAATAACAAATGCTATTTCTAAACAAATAGCTCCTATAATTTAGAAATAACAAATAGCTCCTATTATAAATTATATTGTACATAGTGTTTTACTTTTGGGCAGAGCCCATGGATTATGGAGACTAAGGAAGTAAACCTGAGAAATGAAGTTCATTTATCTGTTTTGACTCTATTTTTAGACAAAAGAATCACAATGATGGCTTGGTTACCTCATTCAACTTACTTTAGGTGTGTGAAATGAATATCTCAGAAATCTGTTTGAAGAGAAAAAGGAAAGTCCTTTTCAGTTCTCTTTATCATATTGAATCAGGGTCATGGTTATTATAAGAGTGCAAAATGGAACATGAATAGCAAGTTTTTAAACAGAAGTTATTCTCTAGAAAGCTAATTGTGAGTTCTGTCAAATTTAAGAAAAGTGGTTGTTCTTGATCAAACCATTTTGAGGTAGAATTCAGAAGACGATTAGACCATATAATTAGGCATGCCAATTAAAATGTATAAATGAAAAAATAAAATATGTAGCAGTCTTTGGAAAACCTCCCAGTAACAAATTGTAAATAAGTAGGAGGTGAGCAACAGCCTGAGGCAAATTATTTATTCTATTTTATAGGCAGGTGAGTGAAGCACTGAAGTGTTAAACTACAAATCATTACTGCAGTTATAAATACAAGTAAACTGGTTTGATTTTCTAAGCAATTTATAAATATTTCAAAAGAGTAATTCCTCTAGGATGTCTGATACCTCCTGCCAGCTACATGGGGGTTGTTGGGGTGGATTAGTTACCAAGAAACATGGCAAGTTGGCACTGAAGAGAGTAATATATTTCTGAGGAGAAGATTTCTATGGTTATTCCAGACAAATTGTATCAGCTGTCAGGAGGAGCAAATGTGGGGGAAAAAGTGGTAGGCAAAGCGAGAGGTCAGGAGTTGGTGAAATACAGTGTCAATTTGGAAAGAAGTAATGCAAAGGAAGACTGAGGTGATGAAGTCTAGGAAGTTGGTTGCTAATAGGCTGAAGTTCTTACAGATTATTCTGGTCTCATGGTGCATAGATAGGTGGTGAATTAAATATGGTACAAATTTCAGATACTGGATTTTGAAATGCTGTGATTGGATGATACTTTTTGGGTTCTTGAAAGGTCGTGAGTAAATTTTGCATGTACAAAGATTATAAATAATTATGATCAGAAGGTGGACTATAGAACAAATCCTTTGCAGCTTCTTCCTTCCAGAGGTGGAATACATTTCCCCATCCCTATGTGGTTTGGCCTTATGTCTTTCTTTGACATATATGGTGGAGGTAAGGCTATCTGAGTTTCAAAGCCTAGGACTCAAGAGGCCTTACGGTTTTTGCCTTCATCCGTGGAATGCTGCCTGGATTGTGCCACACCAGACAGCCTGTTTAACTTATTAGAAGATGAGGGGCCATGTGGAAAAGAACCAGAGCATCCCAGTTGATAGCCAGTACCAACTACCAGATGTCTAAACAGGACTATCTTGGATCTCTGATCCTGCAACTAAATTAAGGAATGAAGGAGCCCAATCAAAACCAGCAGAAAAGAGGTGCCTGGGTGGCTCAGTGGTTGAGCACCTGCCTTTGGCACAGTCTTGATCCTGGAGTCCTGGGATCCAGTCCCACATCAGGCTACCTGCATGGAGCCTGCTTCTCCCTCTACCTATGTCTCTACCTCTCTCTCTCTCTGTGTCTCTCATGAATGAACAAATAAAATCTTTAACAAAAACTCAGCAGAAAATCTGCTTAGCCAGCTCATGGATTCCTAAGGAGTAATAAATCATTGCTGTTTTAAGTTCTGGAGCAGTACTTAAACAGTTGGGTCGCATTGAATTTTTCCATTCTTTTGTTTATTTGTCCATCCATCCATCCCATAGTTCTATTTTTTAAAGTTTTATTTATTTATTCATGAGACACATAGAGAGAGGCAGGGACATAGGCAGAGGGAGAATCAGGCTCCCTGTGGGAGACAGGGAGAGACAGAGAGCCTGACAGAGGCAGAGATAGGGAGCCTGATGTGGGACTCTATCCCAGGACTCTGGGGTCCCAACCTGAGCAGAAGGCAGATGCTCAACCACTGAGCCATGCAGATGTCCTATCCCCTAGTTCTTGAATGTCTATACAGTACAAGTTACTGGGGACACAAAGGATCCAGATAGATGTATTACTTCTTTTCATCTCTGCTAATGTTGCACTTTTTGTGTTGTACAATTAGATCTCTGCAGATAGTAAGTGAGAAGGTGAGAAGGAATATATCAGAAAATTTCTGTTGTAAAGGTCTGATGGTGAGAAGATGGAAAAGTTAGCATTTCCAAGTTGCAGTTTTCTGTTCCCCATGGACTTAGGTCCCACTTTGGAAAAGACTGATTCTTTGTTCTGAGGGGGAAAAAATAGAGGAAAAAACCCACCAAAAACCCCAAACCCACCAAAATCTAAAAAAAAACCAAAAACACTATAATAGGTCTTTTAGTTGTAGGAAGTAAATAATTACCATCAATTGTTTTGAAAAGAGACTTTGAAATAATTTAAGTGCAGCTATTCTAAACTAAAAAGATAAACGTTCTGTTACAGTTGTGTAAAAAACCTAAGATGTATTAGGTTTCTGAAGATTCTTTGGGTTTGAAGGAGTAGAAAGTTGAAGCTAGAAGTGTTTCCTTCTTTAAGTACAGATTTAGAAATCTCCCTGAATAGATATTGCTGGCTTGTCCTAGAATGCATGCTTTTCTTCAAGCAACTGCTGATAGATTTAAGTGGAAATTCTGAAGACTAGGGAGAACACACAAGCCTGGTCTACCCTGGGACTGGAAGGAGTTCTGTTAAAAGGGAATGGATTGGGCAGTCTCCGTGTAACCAAGTGGGAACAGATTGCTGGAGTCTCTTCATAGAAGTTGTTGGGCACAGTTGAATAACCAGAATTGGAGGGACACTGTGTTTTTAGGGAATTGCTTAGTTGATAATCATGAACCAAATCCTTCCCGTGTGTAGAGTTATTGGTATTTTTCCCTAGAGAAAGTGGATATTTACTCTTGAAAAAATCTGGAAAAGCAAATAGGAATTTAGAAGGTTGATGTAAGCCTGATGTAGATGGGGACACTCTTCCTGTTGACAGGACCCACACTCTGGATGGTGTAGACAAACTTGAAGACACTCCCATTATGGGAAGTATTTCCTTTTTTTAAAATAATAAATTAATTTTTTATTGGTGTTCAATTTACCAACATACAGAATAACATCCAGTGCTCATCCCGTCAAGTGCCCCCCTCAGTGCCCATCACCCATTCACCCCCACCCCCTGCCCTCCTCCCCTTCCATCACCCCTAGTTCGTTTCCCAGAGTTAGAGGTCTCTCATGTTCTGTCTCCCTTTCTGATATTTCCCACACATTTCTTCTCCCTTCCTTTATATTCCCTTTCACTATTATTTAATTCCCCAAATGAATGAGAACATACAATGTTTGTCCTTCTCCAATTGACTTACTTCACTCAGCCTTCCAGTTCCATCCACGCTGAAGCAAATGGTGGGTGTTTCTCGTTTCTAATGGCTGAGTAATATTCCATTGTATACATAAACCACATCTTCTTTATCCATCATCTTTCGATGGACACCGGGGCTCCTTCCACAGTTTGGCTATTGTGGACATTGCTGCTAGAAACATCGGGGTGCAGGTGTCCTGGCATTTCATTGCATCTGCATCTTTGGGGTAAATCCCCAACAGTGCAATTGCGGGGTCGTAGGGCAGGTCTATTTTTAACTCTTTGAGGAACCTCCACACAGTTTTCCAGAGTGGCTGCACCAGTTCACATTCCCACCAACAGTGTAAGAGGGTTCCCTTTTCTCCGCATTCTCTCCAACATTTGTTGTTTCCTGCCTTGTTAATTTTCCCCATTCTCACTGGTGTGAGGTGGGATCTCATTGTGGTTTTGATTTGTATTTCCCTGATGGCCAGTGATGCAGAGCATTTTCTCATGTGCGTGTTGGCCATGTCTATGTCTTCCTCTGTGAGATTTCTCTTCATGTCTTTTGCCCATTTCATGATTGGATTGTTTGTTTCTTTGGTGTTGAGTTTAAGACGTTCTTTATAGGTCTTGGAAACTAGCCCTTTATCTGATAGGTCATTTGCAAATATCTTCTCCCATTCTGTAGGTTGTCTTTTAGTTTTGTTGACTGTATCCTTTGCTGTGCAAAAGCTTCTTATCTTGATGAAGTCCCAATAGTTCATTTTTGCTTTTGTTTCTTTTGCCTTCGTGGATGTATCTTGCAAGAAGTTACTGTGGCTGAGTTCAAAAAGGGTGTTGCCTGTGTTCTCCTCTAGGATTTTGATGGAATCTTGTCTCACATTTAGATCTTTCATCTATTTTGAGTTTATCTTTGTGTATGGTGAAAGAGAGTGGTCTAGTTTCATTCTTCTGCATGTGGATGTCCAATTTTCCCAGCACCATTTATTGAAGAGACTGTCTTTCTTCCAGTGGATAGTCTTTCCTCCTTTGTCGAATATTAGTCGAACATAAAGTTGAAGGTCCACTTCTGGATTCTCTATGCTGTTCCATTGATCTATGTGTCTGTTTTGGTGCCAGTACCACACTGTCTTGATGACCACAGCTTTGTAGTACAACCTGAAATCTTGCATTGTGATGCCCCAAGATATGGTTTTCTTTTTTAAAATTCCCCTGGCTACTCAGGGTCTTTTCTGATTCCACACAAATCTTAAAATAATTTGTTCTAACTCTCTGAAGAAAAAGTCCATGGTATTTTGATAGGGATTGCATTAAACGTGTACATTGCCCTGGGTAACAGTGACATTTTTACAATATTAATTCTGCCAATCCATGAGCATGGAATATTTTTCCATCTCTTTGTGTCTTCCTCAATTTCTTTCAGAAGTGTTCTATAGTTTTTAGGGTATAGATCCTTTACCTCTTTGGTTAGGTTTATTCCTAGGTATCTTATGCTTTTGGGTGCAATTGTAAATGGGATTGACTCCTTAATTTCTCTTTCTTCGGTCTCATTGTCAGTGTAAAGAAATGCCATTGATTTCTGGGCATTGATTTTGTATCCTGCCACGCTACCAAATTGCTGTATGAGTTCTAGCAATCTTGGGGTGGAGGCTTTTGGGTTTTCTATGTAGAGTATCATGTCATCGGCGAAGAGGGAGAGTTTGACTTCTTCTTTGCCAATTTGAATGCCTTTAATGTCTTTTTGTTGTCTGATTGCTGAGGCTAGAACTTCCAGTACTATGTTGAATAGCAGTGGTGAGAGTGGACATCCCTGTCTTGTTCCTGATCTTAGGGGAAAGGCTCCCAGTGCTTCCCCATTGAGAATGATATTTGCTGTGGGCTTTTCTTAGATGGCTTTTAAGATGTTCCCTCTATCCTTACACTCTGAAGAGTTTTGCTCAGGAATGGATGCTGTATTTTGTCAAATGCTTTCGCTGCATCTAATGAGAGGATCATATGGTTCTTGGTTTTTCTCTTGCTGATATGATGAATCATATTGATTGTTTTACAAGTGTTGAACCAGCCTTGTATCCTAGGAATAAATCCTACTTGGTCATGATGAATAATTTTCTTAATGTACTGTTGGATCCTATCGGCTAGTATCTTGTTGAGAATTTTTGCATCCATGTTCATCAGGGATATTGGTCTGTAATTCTCCTTTTTGGTGGGGACTTTGTCTGGTTTTGGTATTAAGGTGATGCTGGCCTCATAGAACGAATTATGAAGTACTCCATCTCTTTCTATTTTTCCAAACAGCTTTAGTAGAATAGGTATGGTTTCTTCTTTAAACATTTGATAGAATTCCCCTGGGAAGCCATCTGGCCCTGGACTTCTGTGTCTTGGGAGGTTTTTGATGACTGCTTCAATTTCCTCCCAGGTTATTGGCCTGTTCGGGTTTTCTATTTCTTCCTGTTCCAGTTTTGGTAGTTTGTGGCTTTCCAGGAATGCATCCATTTCTTCTAGATTGCCTAATTTGTTGGCGTACAGCTGTTCATAATATGTTTTTAAAATCGTTTGTATTTCCTTGGTGTTGGTAGTGATCTTTCCTTTATCATTCATGATTTTATTAATTTGAGTTTTCTCTCTCTTCTTTTTAATAAGGTTGGCTAATGGTTTATCTATCTTATTCATTCTTTCAAAGAACCAACTCCTGCTTTTGTTGATCTGTTCCACAGTTCTTCTGGTCTCGATTTCATTGAGTTCTGCTTGAATCTTAATTAACTCTCTTCTTCTGTTGGGTGTAGGATCTATTTGCTGTTTTTTCTCTAGCTCCTTTATGTGTAAGGTTAGCTTTTGTATTTGAGTTCTTTCCAGTTTTTGAATGGATGCTTGTATTGCGATGTATTTCCCCGTTAGGACTGCTTTTGCTGCGTCCCAAGGATTTTGAACGGTTGTATCTTCATTCTCATTAGTTTCCATGAATCTTTTTAATTCTTCCTTAATTTCCTGGTTGACCCTTTCATCTTTTAGCAGGATGGTCCTTAACCTCCACGTGTTTGAGGTCCTTCCAACTTCTTGTTGTGATTTAGTTCTAATTTCAAGGCATTATGGTCTGAGAATATGCAGGGGACGATCCCAATCTTTTGGTATTGGTTCAGACCCGATTTGTGACCCAGTCTGTGGTCTATTCTGGAGAAAGTTCCATGTGCACTTGAGAAGAATGTGTATTCAGTTGAGTTTGGATGTAAAGTTCTGTAGATATCTGTGAAATCCATCTGGTCCAGTGTATCATTTAAAGCTTTCGTTTCTTTGGAGATATTGTGCTTAGAAGACCTATTGAGTATAGAAAGAGCTACATTGAAGTCACCAAGTATAAGTGTATTATTATCTAAGTATTTCTTCACTTTGGTTATTAATTGATTTATATATTTGGGAGCTCCCACATTCGGGTAATATATATTGAGGATTGTTAAGTCCTCTTGTTGGATAGATCCTTTAAGTGTGAGATAGTGTCCCTCTTCATCTCTCACTACAGTCTTCGGGGTAAATTTTAGTTTATCTGATATGAGGATGGCTACCCCTGCTTTCTTTTGAGGACCATTTGAATGGTACATGGTTCTCGAACCTTTTATTTTCAGTCTGTACGTGGCCTTCTGTCTAAAATGAGTCTCTTGTAGACAACAAATAGATGGGTCCTGCTTTTTTATCCAGTCTGAAACCCTGCACCTTTTGATGGGGTCATTAAGCCCGTTCACGTTCAGAGCTACTATTGAAAGGTATGAGTTTAGTGTCATCATGATATCTACTCAGTCCTTGTTTTTGTGGATTGTTCCACTGAACTTCTTCTTAAAGGGGAATTTTAAGAGTCCCCTTAAAATTTCTTGCAGAGCTGGTATGACGGTCACATATTCTTTCAGTTCCTGCCTGTCTTGAAAGCTCTTTATCTCTCCTTCCATTTTGAATGAGAGCTTTGCTGGATAAAGTATTCTTGGTTGCATGTTCTTCTCATTTAGGACCCTGAATATATCCTGCCAGCCCTTTCTGGCCTGCCAGGTCTCTGTGGAGAGGTCCGCTGTTACCCTAATACTCCTCCCCATAAAAGTCAGGGATTTCTTGTCTCTTGCTGCTTTAAGGATCTTCTCTTTATCTTTGGAATTTGCAAGCTTCACTATTAGATGTCGAGGTGTTGAACGGTTTTTATTGATTTTAAGAGGGGATCTCTCTATTTCCTGGATCTGAATGCCTGTTTCCCTTCCCAGATTCGGAAAGTTTTCAGCTAGGATTTGTTCAAATACATATTCTGGCCCTCTGTCCCTTTCAGCGCCCTCCAGAACCCCAATTAAACATAGGTTTTTCTTCCTCAGGCTGTCGTTTATTTCCCTTAATGTATCTTCATGGTCTTTTAATTATTTGTCTCTTTTTTCCTCAGTTTCCCTCTTTGCCATCAACTTGTCTTCTATGTCACTCACTCGTTTTTCCACCTCGTTAACCCTCGTTGTTAGGACTTCTAGTTTGGATTGCATCTCATTCAATTGATTTTTAATTTCTGCCTGATTGGATCTAAATTCTGCAGTCATGAAGTCTCTTGAGTCCTTTATGCTTTTTTCTAGAGCCACCAGTAGCTGTATAATAGTGCTTCTGAATTGGCTTCCTGACATTGAATTGTAATCCAGATTTTGTAACTCTGTAGGAGAGAGGACTGTTTCTGATTCTTTCTTTTGAGGTGAGGTTTTCCTTCTAGTCATTTTGCTCAGTGAAGAGTGGCCAAAAACAAGTTGTACTGGGGAAAGGAGAAAAAGGGAGAGAAAGAAGGAAAGAAGAGAGAAAAAGAAAAAAGAAAAAAAGGAAGAGAAAAGGAAAAAAGAGAAGAAGAGAAAGAAAAAGAAAGAAAGGAAGGAAAGGGTGGGGGAAGCAAACAAATCAAAAAGAAAAAAAAAAAAAAAACCCCACGGGGGAGTATCCTCTGATTCTGTATACTTTAAGTCCCTTGACTTCCCCTGGAACTGTTCCGTGTCGCTGGTCTTCTGGGGGAGGGGCCTGCTGTGCTGATTCTCAGGTGTGAGCACTTGGGGGAGCTGCTCTGCCCCTGCCTGGTGCAGGGCTCAGTGGGGGTTGTTCACCCCGTGAGGCCCCAGGAGGAAGCCACAGTGGCGGGGGCAGCTCTGGGACCCTGGAGTCAGCTCCCGCAGTAGCTCCGGGGCTCTCCGTCTGCAGGGCCTGGGGGCTCCGGGGCGGGGCCGCTGATCTGCTCAGCTCCAGGCAGGAGCGTCCTTGCTGTCCTGGGCCCTCCCGGCCTCTGCCTGTCCCGGGGGGAGGCCGGATCCTGGGCTGTGTCCCGGCGCCCTGTGCTCCGGGGCCTGCGCTGGTGGATTCGCGCTCCCGGAGCCCCGCAGCCCCCTCCGCGGAGCCGCCGATGGGAAGTATTTCCAAACCAACCCAGGAGATGCCATTGTATTTACCCTGTGCTATCCCCTAACTTCAATAAATCCCTTTAAAAGCTGTAACTTTTATTTGAACAATGGGAATTAAGAATGGAGTTTGTGCTCATGATTTTTGTCATTTCCTGTATCTAAGAATCCAGGTAAACCACTTTTCTTCCATGAACCTCAGTTTTCTTGTTTTTCAAAAAAAAGGATAATACAAGACCTTTTGAGGTCTCCTTGACAGAGGCACTAATCCCAATCATGAGGACTCTGCCCTCATGACATAACTCCCAAGATGATGGTACTAAAAGGAGGACCTTTTGAGGTGATTTAGATTTAAACCTATGAAATTTTAGGGGTGGACACAAACATTCAGACCATAGCACTCCTATTGTAGAATTTTCACTAAAGTTTTTGTGTTTGCATAGTTAGAGGAAAATTGAAAATAATCTTCCAAAAATAGCATATATGTACCTTTATGAATAATGAAAGTTGGTATATCTATTTAGTTATTGTTTCCTTGTGCAAAGAACTGTTTTATTTTGCACTTTCAGTATTTATGAAAATATGATAAATACAGTTAAGGAGTTATATTCTTTTTTTAAAAAAATATATCAGAATATCTGAAAAAGAGAAAAATTGAAAGAAAAAAATTTAAAAGAGACAGATAACATGTCATTTAAGTAGAGTAGAAAGATGCTATCAGAAACCTATTAAGATGTTAGTTATTGCACATTTGTTTGTGAGCTCCCCTAGGAACCCTTCAGCCCCTACTCCCCAAAAAGTGAAAGAATGGAAGAATCAATATCAACAGAGTAAACAGAGTCTAAAGAACTTAGAGAAATGGCTAGATAATGCATTCCCTAGAAAGTCTCTCATACATTTTGGGTTTTTTGAGTCAACTTTTGGCACCTATTATACTATCTTCAATCTATTTGTGACTTCTTTTAAGAGAATTTGGAGAGTTAAACTTCTGAGCTTCTTATTAATGTAATAATTACCCAAAGTGCAGGGAGCAAATTTATAATAAAGTGTGAGAATTTAGATTTACCTTCTTCTCTTGAGGTAGGTCTTATTTCCTCATAGAATAGGGTATATAGAGTAACTGAGGTAGAGTATAAAAAGCAAAAGTTCTGAATCTTATTAAACACATATAAAATTTTGTTTTCTCATAGAGCATAGAATAAATGATAACAGTATTTTTTATCACAGTACCTGTGTTACCAGCTTGTTTTCTAACCATAAAAGTACTTCACTAAAACTTTTAAGTCAAATATTGAGTAGAACTGCAATGAAATGCTTTCATTGTTGCTAACTATATCCCAAACATCTTAATGATTTTACTCATTGCTTGGGATTATTTTGAATTTTCCTTTTAAGCAATTATACAATTTTAGTTTTAAGCTAAAGGACCCATAAATATATATTGAATAAATAAAAAAATTAAAGTAAATGACAAGATCAGCTGTTACTTTTAAAATATGTTTTTTAAGTTTGACAATATGTTTATTGTAAACATTCAAATAATAGTGACATATATGAAGAAATAATTATAAGTTTCTCCTTCTACCTATAATCCTATCTCCGTGATAAAACCAATATTAACATTTGGTGAGTATCATATTCTTCGATATTTTTTTTCTTTTTTTTTTTTTTTCGATATTTTTTTTCTAATTGTGTGTGTATCCATGAGTATATATGTATATATATACATTTATAGAGGTTTTTCTTTATAACATAATATGATCATATTAAACATATTGCCCTACCATTTTTTCACTTAATATATCTTGGATTTTCAGATCAGTACAAAAAGTCAACTACTCTTTTTTAAAAAAATATTTTATTTATTTATTCATGAGACAGAGAGAGAGAGAGAGAGAGAGGGGCAGAGACACAGGCAGAGGGAGAAGCAGGCTCCATGCAGGGAGCCTGATGCGGGACTTGATCCTGGGACTCCAGGATCACGCCCTGGACTCAAGGCGGCGCTAAACCGCTGAGTTACCCAGGGCTCCCCTCAACTACTCTTTAATAACTATAGGATCATGTCATGTGGATGTACCTTAATATACTTAATTTTAACATTATTGATAACTATTCAGGTTGTTCCCAGTTACTTTGATGTTAAAAACAATGCTGCAGTAAACACTCTCCTACATACATTCTTTTATGTTTGTGATTTTGTTTCAATAGGATGAATTTCAAGAAGTAGAATTGCTGAGTCAAAGATTATGCACATTTAATATTTTAACAGAGGCTGCCAGATACTTTCCAGAAAAGAAGCAATTCAAACTCCCATCATCAGTGTATGAGATTGCCCGGGCTTCACATCCTCATTAGCCCTAGAAATACCAGTTTTAAGTGTTTGCAACAGTAATGGGTGAAAATGGTATCTGGTTATTTTACTTCACATTTTTCTTATTATTGTGAGGTTGAGTGAGCATTTCTGTCTTGGTGATTTGCATTTCTTCTTTTTAAAATTGTCTTTATATTTTCTTTGCTCACTTTTCTATGGCAGGATTTGTTGTTTTGCCTATTAATCAGTAGAAGCCTTTTGTATTTTAGGAATAGTTTTATATACATTTTCTTTTAGGATATAGTTTATTTGTTGATTTTGTTTACTATATTTTATGCCAAGCAGAATTCTCTTTGTTTTACTATTAAAAAAATAAAACCCTTACATTTTAGTTCTCTTCTCTATGGCTTCTGGGTTTCTTTTATTATTTAAGATTTTTTTCCCATCTTGTGGTTTTATAATCTCCTATTTTTAAAATATTTTTTTTTTCTTCTTCTTCTTCTTTTTTTTTTTTTTTGGAAAGAGATAGTGCTTGCAAGTGGGGGTGGGGGGTGGGAGGGACTAGGGAGGGGGAGGGAGACTCTTAGGCAGGCTCCATGCCCAGTCTGGAGCCTGGACACAGGGCTTGGTTTCTCCACCCTGAGATCATGACTTGAGCCCAAATCAAGAGTCAATTGCTTAACTGACTGAGTCACCCAGTCACCTCTTAAAAATATTTTTGTACTTTTATTTGTAGGTTTGGACTATTAACCCACCTGATACTTATTTTTATATGAAATGAAGGTCTGCCTTTATTTTTTTCTATTTCCTATATATTTTTTCATATACAGTTATACAAACATTCTCTTTTCCCATAGATTGAAATACTTTTCTTATGTATTTTAAGTTCTTATATATATTTGGGTCTGTTTCTGGATTTTCTCATCTGTTTCAGTTATTTATTTGGCTATTCCTATGCCAGTATTAAACTGATTTGATTCAATTTAAATGTCTCATAGGCACAATTTCACTATTCCTCCCCCCCCACATATGTTGGCAACAATCACATATTGATCCTTCCATATCAACTTTAAAATATTTTTCCAGTTTTTTTTTAAAGAAGCCCAGTGGTAATTATATTGAATTTATGTAATTGTTAGGGAAAGTGCCATTATTATGGTTTAGTTTTGCCCCTTTCTTCCTCTCTTTAGCCTTGGGAGGATAATTTATTCTTGAAAAATCCCTCAGGAATGAATCCTTCTAAATCTAAAATTCCACAGAAATTTTTGGTTCTTCAACACTTAATTGACAGAGTACTTCTCAAATTTATAAATTGAACTAAAGTGAAACGATAGTGATAAAGACAAAGGAATAAAACAATGTGAGTGATGCATAAGATCATCACTACTGTAACTAGCAAGCTGTGAGTACATGGAGGTAAGATTGGAAGAAATCATAAGCCAACCACATCACTGAGAAGATCACTGTGTGATCACAGCATGCTGGTGCTCATCTCCAGTTGTTTGGCTCACAATGAGTCCGAATAATTGCAGAGATACCTCATTAGCTGAAATAGGGTGGAAGATGAAACAACTCATTAAATCACATTCTTGTAACTTGAATAGGCTTTCCAAGAACATGGTACACTCTGTAAACCTTTTTAACTTTTGTTGTATATCCTTAACGTAACATCGAATACAATGCTTCTACACTGTACATTAGTAAATGAATGAATATTTGCTAACATTCTGACTTGATTCATTCAGGAGAAAAAGTTAAATGAATTAATTTCTGGAAAATTGACAACAGTTCTTTTGCTTCCACAATTTCTCTTGCACCAGCTGTACTGTAGGAGACAATGTTCCTGAATCGATATTTATCTTTGGCACTGTCAGCTGGCTTCCAAACTTCCTATTAAGATCTATTGTAATCCCTATTTTTGAAAGGGTGATCTACTTTATATAATGGCTTAGTTTGGTACATGTTCATGATTACATCTGCATTCTATTTGGCATGCTATCTTTATGAGAATTTTCTGGTTTCTTTCTTTCTTTTAAAAAAATATTTATTTATTTTGAGAGAAGCGGGGAGGCAGAGGGAGAGAGATAATCTTGAGCAGACTGGAGGAGCATGGAGCCCAAAGTGGGGCTCAATCCCATGATCCCCAGATGGAGGCCCCAGCCGAAATGAAGAGTTGAATGATCAAATGGATGAACCACCCAGGTGCCCTGCCCTGCCTTTTTAAAAGATTTATTTAATTATTTTTCTGGTTTCTAAGCATATTTTTTGCACAGAAGAAACTTCAGGACTTGGGCATCCCAGTATAAAGCATTCATCTATGGTATTCAGCAAATTTGAAAGATTATAGGGTTCAAAGTAGGTGTTCATTATAGTTTTAATGACCTTCAGAGATATAACTCAATCAGGCATTCTGATTGGAGGTCAGAAGGAAATACATAAAGAAAAGTCTTCTTGTCAAGAAACTAACAGTGAAGAAATACATTGTAGTACACAAGCAATTTTAATTCAATGTGATATAAGTGACTGGAAAATAAGCATTGGATGCCACAGGCACATAAGGAAGATCATCCAGCTGATTATTTTGAGAATCAGGACAGGATCAAGAGAATCAACTAGAGGTTTTGTGATTAGGGATGAGTGAGGTTCAATAATTCAAAAGGAACTTATTTCTGGTTGGTTTGGAGAAAGTATATTCTAAAAATATTCTAAGACTATAGATAAAATATATTCAAAAAGGAATATATTACTTTTGATTACTTAGTGGAGAATGCTTCCTCCTACTTCTTTTTCTGCTTTGTCTGTACAAATTCCATTATGAGGCTCCAGCTGGATTCTCTAATCTGCTTAGTAGGAAAGATGCAACCAATGGAGAAGAGGGGTAGTGAGGACGGTAGGAAGGAATTGGTTATAATATGTTAGCCTCACTGTTGATCTAGCCAGAGATGCCATCCTGTGAACACATGGTGCTCTGTTCATGTAAAGCTTTTGTTTTCCTCTTAGGCTAGGCCTTCTGATGCAGGGACTAGTTCCTTTGGATGCATGGTAGTGGAAGAGTGGATTAATGTCAGATTCCTGGTGCTCCAACTAGTCCAAGTAGAGAAATAATGTTTTTACTACAGTTTTAACTTTATGACTGTCCAATACCAGCAATTTAAATATGTATATTAGTTTAGTTTTTTGTATGATTATATGTGTGACACAGTTTTGAGAGTCTGAGAAATTTGAAGAGAAGTCACTTTCAACTCAGTAAAAATAACAGCTAATTTTGTATGACCTTTTTATATTTATAAGCACTTTATATATACATTATCTTATTTAATCCTAACAAGTCCATGAAATTATTGACTAAGAAAAGAATATAGACTGATATAGTATACAGAAGGGAAAAATAGAAAGAAAAGTTTAATTAATGAAAAAAAGTACTTTCCAGGTTGATCACTTTTGCACCATTAGTTTTTGAGGTTATAGGGTACAATGGGGAATTTTGCTATCTTGTGGAAATATATCACAAATCCTGAAAATCAGCACATGCATTCAATGGGCATATAGTTTTGGGGCATGCCAGTGTATTTTTAATAGACACATTTCTCCTAGTTTAGCAGTGCACATATGTTACTAAAAAGGTTTTGTTATACAACTGACATACTAAAAGATTTACTTTTCTCATGCCTACTTAAATCAGAAGTAAGATACCCATTGTCTTCCTATAATAAATGGGACAGCTGGCGTATTAGAATTATGGCACTCTGTCTCTTCTTGTACCTTGAGCTTAATGGGATGGAGGCTAATTATCAGACTATAACAGGGACTGGCCTTTTCCCTCATTCATTGAACATGGGTCCATTTATGGAAGCCGGTGCAGTTGGTAGAGCTGCAGGAAAAGTTGTACCGTGGGCGGATGACAGCCAAGAGTCTGATTACATTTAGACTAATTTATGATGAAGAGAGCTGCCTTATCCACGCCTTTGTCCAATCTAAAGACAATGGGGAAAAAAAGTAGTATGGGCCTTAAGGATGTTCATTTTCTTAGTTTGTGTTGTGATGTGAATCATTTTATTAATAAAGTAAATTTGACTTTGGAGTTTATGGAAAAAAGAAGCATGTATAATTTTCAAATTTATGAGGTATCAGTCTTTTCTTTTTCAAAAAGTTCTGAAGCCTCCTTGTAAAGCCTAATTGGTCTCCCCTACAGGTATTCTTTAATTCTTTGGCACAGTGGAGTCATTGCCTCCTTTAATATATTCCTATTGTATATTGATTGTGCTGTAATGGCATATCTTACCTAATTCTGTCTGACTTGTTTTCTGAGTCAAGGTTTCTATTCTACAAAGGAATCTTTAATTGACTAACTCATTATTTTTGTTGATTTTTTTCTTATCATAGTTTATTTTTTATCCCTTATTCTTTTCAAGTAAATTGAGTCAATTATTAGATATTTTTCAGTATTTTTAAAAAGGATAAGAAAAACTGTTAGCATTAACTTGTACCAGTCTTACATTTAGTTTCACATTGACAGTGGCTTAATTTCCATAGAGAAGTCTGCTTATGAGCTATCTTCCTTTTCTTTGAAGTTTTACTAGTTTGCCTCAAGATGATGGCAGTTGTCTCAAAGATTAGAAAATGTTATTTTAGAAGATATGTAAGCCATCATCCATAAATAAACTTTAGTTACTTATTTATTTTGTTCATGTCAAACATTTAAAGATTGTTGTTTTGCATATTTTGTTGGAAACTAAGATTTTAGGTAAAGAAGACACTGTCCTTGGTGTAAAAGGACTATAATCTACCAGGTGGATAAAATAATGTAAATTCTGATCTTGAGACTTCACATGTTAAGAATTCCTTAACTAATGACAAATACCATATGATTTCACTTATATGTGGAATTTAAGAAACAAAACAAATGAACAAAGAAAAAGACAAACCAAAAACAGACTCCTAACTATAGAGAACAAACTGATGGTTACCAGATAGGAAGTGGGCATGGGGGATGGGTGAAATAGGTGAAGGGGATTAAGAATACACTTATCTTGATGAGTATTGAATAACATATAGAATTGTTGAATTGCTATATTATACATCTGAAACGAATGGACTACTATATATTAACTATATAGGAATAAAAAATAGTTCTTTGACTATATATAAAAGGTCTATACTATTTTATTGGGCATCTAGGATATGTCTTTTACCAGAGTATCTCAGAGTTGGTGTATGATCTTTTGTTAAAAGGTGAAATGCCTAGTCATAAATCCATTATTTTATCTTAAGTATAGATATATATTGTTCATCTATCAGGTGTTATCTGTAGACTAAAAATTGTGTGATTATTATATTGTATATTTTTGATCAAACATAAATAATTAGGGTCAGAGCAGGTGCTCTTAATTCCCCAAGTTATTTGGTCATGTCTCTAGTGTGTACTACACTGCTATTGTGAACAGTCTGCACCTTGAACCTCAGACATTGAACCTCAGTGCACTTACTGTGTGTTCAGGACTGAGAAGTACCTTGAGCTTTCCCTGAGAACTGTTAAGAACTGTTTATCTTTTCTTTACATGCCTGTCAAGAGGCCTGTTTGGGCAGTAACCACCCTACAGGCAGAAGTTTAGCAAATTAAAAAGCCTTAGAAACACCCTTTTCCCCAATTTAGGATGTTTTCTAGGGAAAATATAAATCCCTGACCTGCTTTCAACTTTTTTATTACCCTCTTTTATGGTCACTAGCAAATGGAATCTCAGTGTGCGCTGTCTCCTTTAGAGAACTTGTTCATTAAAAAATGGATTTAAATTTATAGTAATTCAATATATTCAGTACAGGCCAATTTGCCATTAGGTCTTTGGATTGTTACTTCAATAAAGGTATTCATGACAAACTATTTCTCTATTATCTTTAACAGTGTGGAAATTAGACATGCTATTTTAGTGGGATTTCTTCTGAATCTTGGATTTTGCTAATGAAACTCTCACTTTAAAGTGAGACTTTTATTTCCAAATAAATAACAAATAGATATTGTGTCTGTGATCTAATAACCATCTAGTAGCTGCAAATATTTTGAATTTCCAAAAGTTTTTCTATTGAAGATGCTTTCACATACAGTCCCTTTGGAAAATCCCAAGACTTTTTTCTAAGGGCTATAACAACTATCCAGTTTGGGCTGTTCTCGTCATCGCAGTTTCCTGGAGATGGCAGCAAAGTACACAGAAGCAAGGGAGCCAACCATAACACATAAACAAGTGGTGAGATTAATGGCGCTGTGCAGTTCTGGGGATGACTGCCGAAATGCATCGGCCTCTTCTGCTCTCAGATGACAGGGCAGGTAAATAGAGAGCTGATGTATGTGTTAATTTGATTTTTAATTATGTTGGATAGCTTCCAAAAAATCCTGTAAAAACAGCTAGTTTTATTTTATTCTTCACCTGTGGTCAAGTCCCTAGCTCTCTTGTCTCTCTGCCTGCTTATTGCTCTTTTTTCTTTTATGGTAAGAGTATTCAGAGATCTCCAGAACAAACATTTTTTTGAAGCCTTTATTTTATGTACCAATCTACAACATTTGTTATCCTTACTTCATTTTCATATAGCTATTTCTAATCTTGTAGCACACTGCATTTCAATCCCTCTGGGAAGTGAGATTTTCAGAATCTATAATGGAATGATTAACTGGCAAGGCGATGCACAGGCTAATAACAGATTGCAAAGGACATCATATTAGACATTGTAAAAGCCCTCTTTATTCCAAAGTATACATCCAATAATGCCCCAGCAGACATGAGTAATGAGCATTGTACCCAGAATAACAGGGACCCTATCGTTTTGGAATTTGTGCAGAAATGTTATTAAAATGAAAAAGAGAGAATTTCTTTCTACTGAATTGCAACTGTTGGTTTCAATGCTAAACTTGTTTGTCAAAATGCTGTGGCCTGGAATCAGTGAAAAGCTTATATAAGACCAAAATATTTCACAAGTTGATTGAGTACTATAAGAAATTCTGCTTTGGAGGAAGCTCAATGAAAGATCTTAAAATTTAAAGATCCAATGTCTTTCAGCTGAAATGGATAGCTATCATTTGAGAGTATTTTTGAAGTAAATTTTACTTTTAAGATGAGATAAAGAAGAACACCCGTGATGATGAGTAAAAATTCCTAATGTCAGATCTTGAACATAAAGAAATAGAAGGATATTTACTTTCTCAGACAATAGATAAATAAGATGAATGATTAAATTTTTGTTTTTGGTCAGATTGTTTAGTTAGTAATGAGAATTTGGTGCAATGAGAACTTTTAAAAAATATATATTTTATTTATTCATGAGAGACACAGAAAGAGAGAGAGGCAGAGACAGAGGCAGAGGGAGAAGCAGGCTCCATGCTGGAAGCCCGATGCGGGACTCAATCCCAGGTCTCCAGCATCACACCCTGGGCTGAAGGCAACACTAAACCAGTGAGCCACCCCGGCTGCCCTTGCTTTTTAACTAGAAATATACCAGAAATATTTTTCTGTACTTACATGCTATAAAAAGTTTGGAAGCACTCATTAACATTTAAGTAATTGATGGGCTAAATACAAATGATTTCCATCTATTTACTTAAGGGAGACAACTTGGGATAAGGTAAAAGTGCAGTAAAATCAAAGGCCTAAGTCTTGGCTTCAAATTTGGGTGCTATGTTTTTTGTGCATTTAACCCAAAGATGCTTTTTGTTGGGTGAGCCCTTGTCTAAATACCATCTGAACTTTTAATTTCTTTATCATGATGCAATCAGTCTTAACTAATAGACTTGAATAGATGTAGAAACCTGAACATAAAATGGTAAAATAGACATATATAAGGGTGGACACAGTCCTAATATAAAGGGTGAGTTATTTTTAAAAAATTAATGAGTACTAGTATCTTCTTTCCTTATTCTTACTTTAAGGAAAAAAGTCTCAGGAAAGACCTTTGAAAGGGCTCAAATTTTCCATTTCTCACTCTAGAGATGGCTTTCCTTCAGAATCTTTGAGAAGGAGGTAGATAGAAGGATATATGGATATATATATATATAAAACAGAGAGGCAGAAGTGACCAAGTTTAAAGGTGATAGGGGTGGGAAATGTTGAAAATCCTTGAGTCTAAGAGCGGAGGTTTGTGACCCCACTTGTATAAGTACCATATGCTAACTGATTGCACCCCTGGAGCATCTTTTCGTTTGTTTGTTTAGTTTTGGTGACCCCACTTGTATATCATATCTTGGGTGGGGACTGCAGCAGATTCTTGCAATAGTAATAATGGGACACTCCCCCTTTTTAAAGATTTTATTTATTTATTCATGAGAGACACACAGAGAGAGGCAGAGACATAGGCAGAGGGAGAAGCAGGCTCCATGCAGGGAGCCCAGTGCGGGACCAGGGACCCCAGGATCATGCCCTAAGCCTAAGTCAGACGCTCAACTGCTGAGACATCCCAACAGCCTTCTTTATTGCACAATTGCTGAGTATCACTCTATAGATAGTAGGGTGCTTTATTATTATTAGCAAATTTAATGTTCATAATAATCCACTGTAGTAGATTCTAGACATGGTATATTCTAATAATTTTACAGATATGAGGTACAGACAAGTTAAATAGTTTGCTCAAGTCAAAAGGTAAGTTGATTTGATGATGGTCTCAGTTTGAGTTCTTAATGACTGGATATTTACAATGTGTCCTGATGGTCATCTCTGTCTCTCTGTGAACAAGTCTGTAGGCAGTGGAGAGACAGAGTGCTCTTGACAGCAGCATGGAGGAAAAGAAGCAAGTGCAATGTTTAGAATCACCATGGAGTAAGGGCCAGGTCCTTTCCTGGTTTTCTGGTATAATGTAAGCCTGTGTTCCTAAAATCCAGTGGAGAGGAAAATAACCCTGAAGGATTGAATACCCTGCCAGTCAGGTAGATGGGAGCCTGCAGCTGAATATGTCCAAGATGTATATTCAGCTAGCTTCTGAACATCTTTAATTGCCTGTCTAATAGGCATTTCAAACTAAATGTGTTGAAAACTGGGCTCTTGAATTTCCCTTTGTGGCATTGTCATTTATAATAAGAAATATATATTGATCTTTGTCCCCATTTCTGGCAAGATTTCCTAAAACCATTGGAAATTCCCAAGTGATGAGAGAGATATAGATCTTTTGTTATGTGAATGAGGTGACTTTTGGAATATACCTAAAGGTGTGTGTGTGTGTGTGTGTGTGCGCGCGTGCGCACGCACGTGCGTGTGCTGGTTGCCAGGGCAGTCAACCTTGTGATTAGAAGGGAACTCTGAGATGCCTCCCCACTGCCCCCCCTTCGCCTCCCCCTGTACCCCAACTGAGGAGATAGGGCTTGGAGATTGAGTTCAATTGCCAATGGATTCATTCAGATCTATGTAATGGAGCCTCGATAAAACCCAAAAGGACAGAGTTCAGACAGCTTCTAGGTAGTGAACACTTGGAGATTTGGGAAAAGTGGTATGCCTAGAGAAGGTATGAAAGCTTCTTGCCCCTTCCCACATACCTCGCCTATGCATCTCTTACATCTGGCTGTTTCTCGATTATATCCTTTTATAATAAACTGGTAATCTAATAAGAAAAATGTTCTCTGAGCTCATTGAGCTGCTCTAACAAATTAATTGGACCCAAGGAAGTAGGGGTTCACGGGAATGTCTGACTTCTTCTTCTTCTTCTTTTAAAAAAGATTTTATTTATTTATTCATGAGAGACACAGAGAGAGAAAGAGGCAGGGACATAAGCAGAGGGAGAAGCAGGCCACATGCAGGGAGCCCCATGTGGCACCCGAACCTGGGACTCCAGGATCATGCCCTGGGCCGAAGGCAGGTGCCAAACCACTGAGCCACCCAGGCGTCACAAGGGAATGTCTGCTTTCTAACCAGTTGGTGACAAGTACAGGAAACAATCTGGGCTTGCAGCTGGTGTCTAAAGATGGCAACAGTCTAGTAGAAGAGAACTCTTAACCAATGGAATCTGATGTAATCTCCAGGTAGATTGTATCAGAACTGAATTATGTTATAGGACACCCAACTGAAGTCCTGAGAATTGAAAGGTATGTGGGGAAGAACTTCTCCCCCACCAACACAAACTAGAATTGGTGAGCAGGACACTTTCACCTTTCAAGTTGGTTCTTCTTATAGTCTTTTCTATCTCAGTTGTGACAACTCCATTTTTCCAGTTGTTCAGTCCAAAACATTGAAGTAATCCTCGACTCATCTCTTTCTCTCATACCCCAAATCTGCCTTTTTAGCAAATCCTTTTGACTCTCTTCTTTAGAATCTGATAATTTCTCACTGTGCCTACGGATACCAACCTGGTCCAAGCCACCATCATTTCTGGATCATTGCAGTAGCCTTTGGATTGGTTCCCTGATGCTGCCCTTACTTTCATTAGTATGTTCAATGCAGAGGACAGACTGACTTTGTTGACTTTGTTGGGTCAGATTATGTCATCCCTCTGTTCAGAATATTTTAATGCCTTCCCATTTCATTCAGAAAAAGTCTTAGTCATGACCTACAAACCCTAAAGCATCTGGCTCCTCACTTTTTCTCTAATTTTATTCCTACCATTCTCAACCTTCTCTCTCAGCTTCCGCCATATTAGCCTTCTTATTTCTACATTGCAGTGCTAGGGCCTTTGAACTTGCTATCCTCTTTGTACAGAATTCTCTTTTGGATACTGTGCATTGATAATTGATCTCACTTCCTTCCCATTTTAACTAAAAGTCTCATTTTCAGTGAAGCTTTCCCTGGCTACCTTGTCCAAAATCTAAGTCCACCTCCTTACACGCTCAACAATTCACATCCTTTCCATTGCTTTATTTTTCCCATTGGAACATAACACTATCTAACATATATTTGATTTATTTATCATGTGCATTGTCTATGTTCCTAACTAAAATGTTAGCTCTCCGTGAAGGCAGAGATTATTGTATTTTTTCAATCAATTCATACCTAGCCCAGTGCCTGGTACATAGTAGGTACTCAACAAATGGTTTCTGAATTTATAGAACTAGAAGAATGTAATATAGAATATAGAAGAATGTAATATAGAGCTTGCACTTTACAGATGTGCACAAAATTCATACTACAACTTTTACCTAATTTTACTATCAGACTGATAAACAGATAGCGTAGTAGTGTTGTCTGACAATTAAGTTTCCAAGGCATTAAAAATATGTGGTGTAAGGGCACTTGAGTGGCTCAGTCTGTTAAGCAGTCTTCAGCTCAGGTCATAATCCCAGGGTCCTGGAATGGAGTCCCACATCGACCTCCCAGCTTCTCCCTCTCCTCTCTGCTTGTACTTTCTCTCTTGCTCTCTCTCTCTCTCTCTCTCTCACTTAACTAAATAAAATATTTAAAAAATATGTGATGTAAAAATTAAGAGGACTTGTCACTTGATCTTGTCAGTTTGCCTTAGGATGCAGAAGATACATAGGATACTCTCTGTATATTTCTCTTACTTATTTATGTTTTTGTTTATATCCATATGAGCTGGTGACTAGTTAGGTGATGATCCATTGATTATCTTAGTTACTCTGTCATTTATGCTGACGTATTTAATTTCTACATGTTCATTGGGTAGATGAGACTAGGAGCTGAGGGACTGTTACATCGCATTGGTGTGGTTCTCTCCGGGAATATTTATCCAGGTTTATTGTTTATCTCCTACTCAGGACCTCTTTTTCTATTGAGTAGCTATATATCCTTATTTCATTCCTGACACATATATGAATACCTTTTAGGGTTCAAAAGGGTACACTAAGGTACAAAAATACATAACAGTAACTGCTCCCAAAGAAGCTATATTATTTCTGGCTTACCTTTGTTCAGCTTATTAATTCTGCATTCAGTGAGAAAAGGGAAAGTTTAAGATTGCTATGGACTCAAGCCTTTCTAGGAGGGGGCATCAATAAACAATGAAAAGGGTATCATGGAAAGAAGTAAGGGATTTCAAAAGATAGAAATCTGAGAGTAGGAGGGTCAGAAGCTTGGATGGTCAGGAAAAAAGACCTAATGATTATGTCAGTGCATGAAGGTAGGTAAGAGCTAATAATTTAAATTGAATAGTGGGTTTTAATTTAATTTAGAAACACATACCTGCGTGTATATTCTCTTGGTTCTGATTTTCATGATGGAACATCCATCCATTGACTAGGAAAGTGAAAATTGGAAGAGTAATAAACAACTCTGTGACTTAAACATGCAGCATGCAATTTCTGACATTTTTTAATCTCTAAAAATTGAATTAATAAAAACAGTAATTGATTTCTCTTCACAAATTGTTGATTTAAAGAAAAAAAATGTAAGTTAAAAGAAGTGGAGGGAAAGGATCCCTCCACCTCCAATTTAAAATAAGAGACTTTGTGGTATGCAGAATAATGGCCCCTAAAGATGTCCACATTCTAGTCCCCAGAGCCAATGACTATGTTGCCTTCTATGGCAAAAGGGTCTTTGCAGATGTGATTAAGTCAAGGACCTTAAGAGAGGGACATTATCTTGGATTATCTGGATAGGCTCCATGTAATCACAAGGGTCCTTGTATGCATGAAGCAAGATAGTTGGAGGAGATGAGAGGTTGGAGTGATATGGCCATGAGTCAAGGAAACAAATTCTTTCTCAGATCTTGAGATTGACCCATTTTAGACTCTGACCTCCATGACTGTAAGATAATGAATTTGTATTGTTTTAAGCCACTAATATTGTGGTAATTTTTTGACAGCAGCAATAGGCTCTGAAAGCAGATCTTTAGTATTGTTGAGTGATTGAATCAAGATGATTTTTCTAATTTTATTTTTGTTTTCCTTGCATAAGATTTTCATAGACATAAAGTAAATACTATAGCTCTTCTGAGAAGTGATAACAAGTAGCTGTGGTACCAATAGTTATCTGGATTTACAAAGTACATTTTACTCCTAGAAAAAACTGAATATATTAGATATATATTTTGAATGACCAGTCTTTGTTCAATGGATATCTATTTAACCTCTAAGTGGCTGATAAATGAATAAATAAGCAGTATAACCTACCAATTAAGTTTCCAAAGAATTTAAAATATGTGAAGTAAGAGGCAGAATAGCCTTCTTTTTAAGTCTTGCAATTTTCAGAATGTTTAAAGCACCAATCTTTCAGGCCTCACTCTTGTGATGAAGAGTGTAACAAAACCAGGAAAAATGGAGCTGTTTGAATCCATTTTTGAGTCAGAGACTAGAAGAAGAATGGACAAACAGTATGAAACCTTTGTACTATTTTTACAAGTCATTCTCATTAAAGTCTGAAGACTGTAAAGCTATTGGGCTCCTTCTAGGATAATGTCCCCCCTACTGTTATATTTCTTCCAATGAAACCCATCTGTGAGCTTTTTCAGGATGTTCATGACATGCATTTAAATTGCCTGTTGTGTTCCAGAAACCTCTTCTTCCTGCAAACAAGTGGTAACCTCTCTGCTCTGTGTTCATTCAAGGGACAGACACTGTACATCATCCCAGGCAGGCAGCCAAATGATGGCCACATCCTGTTCAATGCAAAAATACACATTTTCATTAAACCAAGATAATTAGAAAAAGTAGCATAGAGGAATATGAGTAATTCCATCAGTAATTACAGCAATTATACCCTTAATTGCAATGCCACCTCCAGTGTCACATTATATATATGTACTGGCATTTTATAGAGAAAACGCTCATATGTTTTATATTAAAGATATACCTGGTTACATCAGGTATTTCTAGTGGTTAAAAGATAATTGAGGTAGTGTTTCATCCTTTCAGTGATCAAAACAAAAGACCCTGTATTGTCCTCATCATTGTCATTCATAAGGGCTTTTTCAAGACACAAATTTCTATGTATTCAAGAAAGAGAGGAATAAAAGCTACTGTACCAGAGACCATCATTTCATACAGTTTTCTCCCCAGATTGGTGAAAAACAATTTCTCACATTTCCCAATAAAGAGAAAAACACCAGCTACCAGATGTTTCTTCACTTCTGTTTTTAGATCATTAAAATTTTTCAATATTTACCTCTGGATTTGACTTTTCAGTTTCCCAGTTCTCTGCTAGTGTATTAGAAACAAAGCTTTATGTTCACCTGATGTCCTTGGAATGGGAAAGCTGGTCAAGGCTGCATTGCTTTCAATTGCTTACTGAGCTGATATCTCTTCCTCAGCCTGCAGCCTAAGTGTATAAGTGGTAAGGAAGAGACTTGAAGTTCATCTGTCCTCTTGTTCAGCTCTTAGGAATGATTTTGGGCTTGGTCACCTTGCTGCCAAGGGAGATGATACAGTTCATCCCTGTGAGGAAGGAGACAGAGCTGAACTGCTCAATGAAGATGACTTGTTTGCATCCTACCAAGGCAAATTTTCATAAAATTTGCCTTTTTGATTCAAAATTTTGGATTTAATTGGGATGATTTTATAATCTTACAATAAAAGACATTCCCTGGTTCATATTTATTCATTCGTGTTAACTATTCTCATTCCACTGAGTGGTCTTGAGTTGCCTCAATAGCAGCAACTCCTGGACTGCCATATCCCAACTTCCTCAAGAATGTGCTTTACTGTTTCCTAGACCTAGGGCTTAACTTTATGCAGCATTAGTTGCTGGTAGAACAAGTGAAGTTATGGGCATTCACAAATACATAGTTGATTTACATTAAAGCTTGAGATTGTGTCAGTTTGTACTTCAATGGCCCTGTAATACATTAGAAGTTCACCTAGGCAGAGAGAATTCGATCACAGTGCACAATTGGGACCAGCCTCTTGGGGAAGCATCTTTTATCCAATGCACAGATTCCTCCCAAGTACCTTGTTAGTCCTTCCCTTAAGGTGAATATAGCTGGAATGTGTTGCTTTCACCCTGATTACTTACTTTGCTTGTAGCAAAAGTTTCTCATTAGGACATTCTTAACATGGCTTTCAACTGTGTTCTTCAGGGATAACATACCATTTTGAGTTTTCAGGAATGCAAATATCCTACAGGTTCCTTCTTTCTCTTTGTCTGTTCTTCTCCAGTATTTTGGTAATCTCTGCTGTTTTCTTATGATGCATCCTGACCAAATGACTGAAACTCTCCCTGTCTCAGTTTTCTCATTGGTAAAAACAAGGATAACAGTACCTATTTTACAGAGTCATTGGGAGGACTCAATAAATTAAAATTCATTAAGTGCTTAGATGATGTCTGACATAGAACTGGTGCTCAATAAATCTTAGCTATCTTTATCATCGTGATTAATATTACCCTGAATTCACTAAACTTTCACATTATCTTTTCTTAAACTCTTCACCTCTTAGATACAATATATCTTTTTTTATGATCAAGTATTTCATTAATCTTTATCTATTAACTATGTGATCCTGAGTAAGTTAATCTCTCTGAGTTCTAGTTTCCTCATCTGTAAAGTGGGGGTGATGATAAAAATGTACCTTCATAAGGTTATCATGAGGATAAGGTGAGAAAAATCCACTAAATGTGCTCACCTAAAAAGGTCCCTACATATAGCAAGTGTTCAATGAGGATTTAATGATGTTATTTAATGATATTATTATTATTACACTCTATGTTTTGGGGGCATGGACAATATAGAATTGATTCTCTGTATTTTCTATGTGATTATTTGCCTTTCCTTTTCTTTTTTATTGGTATAAAATTTACATACTGTAAAATGCACAGATCTTAAAGGAACAGGTCAATGGGTTTAGACAAATGTGCATAAGAAATCAAAAAAATGCAAAACATTCTCATCATTCCAGGAAGTTCTACTGAGCCATCTTCCAGGCAGTCTTGATACCTGGTAGGCAATAATTGCTCTGATTTCTAGCACCATAGATTAGTTGTGTCTGGTTTTGAACTTCATTTGCATGACAAAATAATAGAGTGGATACTCTTTTGTGTCTGGTTTCTTTCACTCAACGTGATGTTTCTGAGGTTCACTTATGTTGATTCATGTATCAGTGGTTCATTTTGTATTTTGTATTTTTTCATTTTTAAAAAGATATTATTTATTTATTCATGAGAGACGCAGAGAGAGAAGCAGAGACATAGGCTGAGGGAGAAGCAGGCTGCCCATATGTGGGACTGGATCCCCAGCCCCGGGATCATACCCTGAGCCAAAGGCAGACGCTTAGCCACTGAGCCACCCAGGCATCCCAGTAGTTCATTTTTTAAACGTTAAATGCTGATTAGTTTTTTTTGACATATACTACATTTTGTTTATCCATTTTTCTGTTGGTAGTATGTGCATTGTTTCACATTTTGACTATTTTTAATAAAGTTTTCCATCAAAATCTTTGTGTGGACATGTTTTAATTTCTTTTTAGGCAAATACCTAAGGATGGAGTAGATCACAGGGTAGATATATGTTTATCTTAGGACACTGCCATACAGTTTTCCCATATGGTTATATACCATTTTGCACTCCTACTACCAATTTATGAGAGCCTTTTTAATTTTAGTTATTCTAGTGAGTAGGAAGTGGCACCTTACCCTGGATTTAATTTGCAGTTCTCTGGTGACTGTTGATGTTGGGCGTCCTTTCATGTGTTTATTGGCCATTCTATGTCTTCTTTGTGAAGTGTGAATCCTGTATCTCCTTGTAAAGTGTGAATTCAAAACTTTTTTGCATTTTTTAAATTGGGTTTTTGTCTTTTTATCATAGAGTTCTTTATATATTTAGGATATAAGTCCTTTTTCAGATAAGAGTATTACAAATATAGTCTCCCAGTTGGTAGCTTCCTTTTTCACTTTCTTAGCAGTGTCTTTGGATGAGTTTTAAATTTTAATAAAGTTAGTACTTCATAATTAGTATTTTTTTGTTCCCTAAGGAGTCTTTTTCTATGCCAAGTCATAAAAATATTCTTCTGTATTTTTCTTCTAAAACCTTTTAGAATTTTAGCTTTAAGTTCAAATCTATATCCATCTCAAGTCACATTTGTGCATGGCGTGAAGAAGGAGTCAAAGTTCCTTTTTTCATACATTTGTATAGTTGTTCCAGTGCAATTTGTTAAAAAGACTTTTCTTTCTCCATTGATTTGCCTTGGATTTTTGTCTAAAACATATTTACCATATATGTATGGGTTTATTTTTGAGCATTCTGTTTTATTACCCTATTTGTCCATCGTTATTTCAATACTACACTATTAATTTTTGGTACTATCATAAGTGATATTGATTTTTAGATTACCTTTTCCAATTGTTTGTTACTACTATCTAGAATTATAAATTTTTGCATGTTAATCTTTTATCCTTACTTTACTGAACTTACTTACTAGTTCCAGTAGTAGATTTTCTGCAAATTCCTTATGATTTTCTATAGTCACAGTCATTTATATGCAAATAAAACTGGTTTATTCTTTTCTAACCTTGATGCCTTTCTCCATTCAATACAGCTGATGCTTTTTATGATAAATAGCTCAGTTTACCCAAGAAAAGGAAATGTCGAATATCTGATTATTTCTTTTGTTTATTAATCTAAAAAGGGTTTTGGGAGGCATGTCTGATTAGGATGTAGTACAGAAATCATATTTAGGAATATTTTACCAAAAGAAAAGGTTTTAAGATATAAAAATCTAGAAGGATGACTACCCTTGATGCTGCACTTAACTAGTTACCCAGGATGTTTGCGAGTAATTCTTTGTTCTGGGGACAGCTGCGAGTAGAAATAGCTTATTAGTCTGATTTCCAATGTTAGGATTTCACGTTACTATAAAACTTTGTTGAACTGCACAACTTTATATATCATTAGGCCTCCCTGTCTTTCCACAGGTGTTATTAACCTCATTTCAGACTGAAGAAAATTTGGCAAAACATACTGAATAGATCAGCAGCACTGCAAATAAGACAGTTGACAAGAATTTCTATATTGGGCTAATCCCTCTTTTATCAGATACTATGCGTTATCTAAATTAATCTAAACAGTGACTCTCCCCCACAGAAAAAGGAAATTAAAACTTTAAATCAACCCATCATATTTTCTGCAGTGGAGAAGGCTCTGGTGGAGAAGGTCCCTTGGATGCTCTTTCATTATCTTCGGCAAATAAGCAGCAGGGGCTTCTGTGTAAATATGCAAATGCACATGCTGAATTAAGGTGTATTGTTTGCTCAGTTAATATGTGCTTCGCAAGAGGCATTATTTGCTTATAAAGCTCTGGAATCCCTTTGTAGATACATCATCTTGGGCTGACAGCTTTGAAAGGTGGAAGTTGATGGAGTACTTACTCCAGCAGCCCTGCCTGAAATGCCATTGGCGTGGCTTCAGGGGAGGGGGTTGCTAATGGGTGATGCTTCTTTCTGTCACCCCAGCAATGGCACCACCAGAAATAGCAGACAGCATGCAAAGAGACAACGACAGAGTATAAGGGCTACACAGACTGAAAATTACCCGGAATATGGCAGGACGTCTCCTTGAATAATTGAGAACTGGCTGAACAGTGACTCACAGAGAGGCACTGAGTGCGCATCTTTCTATTGGTGTTCCTGCAGGAATTACATCTGATATTCAACAGAGAGGGAGTATGCGAAGAGAAGCTCGCATAGTGTATGCGAGAAGCTTCTTCATACAGAGAAGCTGGCTTACTGTATGTCCCTAGCCAGCCCACAGTTTCTAACTGAATGACAAGGAAGAGAGAGCTGTTGGTTTTTTGCTGAATTATGACCATCTGGCTATTTTAGGTACAATTAGAGATAGTGAGAGTTCTCTTTTTCCTGTCTTCCAGAAATTGGCATGCTGAAATCTGGGCTCATGGCCTTATATTTGGAAGCCCAGCAGGTATATTCTGATTTCTTTCATGTAAAGAAGTGTGACCTCAGAATAGCACTGCATATATTCAACCCAGATTAATGATTTCTGGGTAGTCACAAACTTGGCCCTATATAGTTAAATGTCATCTTGACCTCAGTTAGGAGCACTTGATTTTCTTTTAATGACAGGAGACTTTAAATCAAGAAGTGCTTGGACAAAAAGCACTATTGCAGGTTGTCTCCTGTGAATGTGTTTCTTACGGCTGATGGCTCCATTAAGTGAGTAGTGCAAACATACGCTTTAGTCAGGCTTCCTTTTATTCCATCTCTGGTGAATGCTCAAGAATATAGAGGTTATTGTAACAAGACAGAAGTAGTTTAAATAAAAAGGGAAGAAAGAGTGAGCTTACTCACTTTGATGAATTTACTAAGAAAAGTATATCCAACTTGGGCATTCTCTTTTTTTTCCTGGCCAATTCGTTTGAGAGGAAGGTATAGAATCAAAAGTTTTAAAAGTGTGACACACCAAGTGAATTCATAAGCCAACTTTCTCTACGAAACAAAGCTCAAAGGCACAAAAGCATAAAGCAAGGTTTCTGTGCCTGCCACAAACTCACTCCCTTGAAGTTGTCCTGTTGCTTTTATAAGCTAAATTGCAGCATAGCCAATGGGCAGATAGAAGCAGGTGAGGTCCCACCGTGGATATATTCCATCTGTAGACCATTAGGAGTCTGCTCTAGCTGCCCTGTGTCGTTCTCATTAAACACTAATCAAAAGGCTGGGGCTCATCTTTTTTGCAGTGCTCCCTATTTCTTTTAATGCACCTGCAAATAAAATGAAATGGGCTTAATGGACTGAGGCTTTGACTGATTCTCTTAGCTCTGCTGCATGGTCACTAGTTGCTTCTCTTGGTAATTTACAGGGTTTCCTGCTGTATGATAAAACACAGGTGCTCAGGCTGTCATCCAGAGCAATGATTTATTAGCTTTAGTGGTACCACAGACCTCAGGCAGCAGGCACTAAATCAAGAGAATATATACTGAAATAATATGTTTTCCAATGATGACCCATGGAGACTCTTTAGCTGTTCATGCCCTTTACCCACTGCTGTTGGTTTTGCCATTTCTCCTCATTATTTTAAAGCCCACAGGATTCACTTCCTGTCTTAATTTCTCACCTGCCAGGACAGTCTCACCACCAGCTTTATTGCTATAGATTTCTAGTTGATCCCTCACACCACCAAAGACTTCCAGCTAATGAGTAGAGAAAGGGAACCTTGGGGGCTTTTTCAGGCCTCAGGGACACTCAGAATTCCTATTCCAGGCTCTACTTTGATATGGTTGCCAGACAATAAAGTTCACATTGTCCTTTAAAAAAAAACCCTGCTTTGAGGTTAAATATGTCTGGACATTCATTTGGAACATTTCATCTACTGAATATTTCTTCATGGAAATTTGTTAAGAAGTTCTGCCTTCCTATTTTTGTGACAGTGACTATCAATCAAAGTGACTTCTTGTTGATTATCAGAGAGCCCTATGAACAGATCAGGGAAATCTTTAATTACTATTAAATGCCTGCCAAACATGGGCAACAGGGAAGAATCACTCAGTCAATCAAAGCAGAAGACTGGTATGGACTCTGAATTTTAATGAGAGGACAGATCAGAGATGTAAAGGGAGTCCCAGTAGGTAAGAAAGTGAATACAGGGAGCAAAATGTCCAGAATAGTAGTGAAAACTAAAAGAAGCAAGACTAGGAACAGAAAAGTCAATGGTGTGAAATATTAAGATAACAAAAATGGACATTAATTAAAATAGCAGATAAAGAAATCCAGAACTTTGCTTTAAATAGAGTAAAATAGAGAGATCTAAAGCTTCAGCCCAAGCCACGGGGAGTCAGTAGTTAATGCCTTGCATGTGTAGCGTGGGATCACAGGTGTAGAGAGTGTGTGACAGAGCAGGGGACGTTGGGAGGTATGAGAACATTTATGACTGAGGATCCTGGGATTTACCAACACCAAAGTGAAGTAGCTGAGTGGTGAAGGTGGTGAGGATGGCAACCACAGGAGATTTCTGAGTACCCTCAAAGGCAACAGCTAGACAGTTTGTTAAAAGAAAGTATATAGGACTCCCCAAAGTGATATTCAGAACTTTCAACAACTGATGAGGCATGGTCCTGATCCTTCAGAATAGATACCAGCCATGCCCTGGAACAGGATCAGGGATGCCTCCCTCGACATCTAGGCATTAGGCCCCTCAATGGTTATGTCATGGGGAGGAATCCAGGGATAGTGCTGGGCAGCCAGGGCTGTGAGGAGCTCTTGGGGGTTTCAGGACAGTGACTTCCTACATTAAGAAATATTTGTTTTTTCTTTAAATTTTTTTTTTAATTTTTAAACTTTTAATCCCAGTATAATTAACACAAAGTGTAAATTTCAGGTGTACAGTATAGTCATTCAATAATTCTATGCATTACTCAGTGCTCATAAAGAGCACATAAGTATATTCTAAATCCCCATCACCTACTTCACAACCCCACCTCCATCCCCCTCTCCCTTAAACATCAGTTTGTTCCCTATTGAAGAATCTGCTTTTTGATATGTCTCTTTTTCTTTTCTTTTTTTTTTAAAGATTTTATTTATTGATTCATGAGAGAGAGAGAGAGAGAGAGAGAGAGGGAGAGGCAGAGACACAGGTAGAGGGAGAAGCAGGTCCATGCAGGGAGCCTGACGTGGGACTCGATCCCAGGACCCGAGGATCACACCGTGGGCCCAAGGCAGGCGCTCAACCACTGAGCCACTCAGGGATCTGCATGGTATGTCTCTTTTTCTTTTGTTCATCTGTTTTGTTTCTGAAGTTTCACATATGAGTGAAACCATGATATTTTTCTTTCTCTAACTTATTTCATATAGCTTATACCTTCTAGATCCATCAATGTAGTTGCAAATGGTGAGATTTCATTCTTTTTAATTGTCAAAGTAATATTCCATTGTATACATTCCATCCCATTGTGTATATGTATACATATATACATACTACATCTTCTTTATTCATTCATCTACTGATGGACACTTGGGCTGCTTCCATATCTTGGCTATTGTAAATAATGCTGCAATAAACATAGGCATGCATATATCTTTTCAAATTAGTGTCTTCATATTCTTTGGGAGGATACCCAATACTGGAATTACTGGATCATATAGTAATTCTATTTTTAATTTTTTACTGTTTTCCACAGTGTCTGCACCATTTTGCGTTCCTACCAACAGTGCAAGAGGGTTCCTTTTTCTCCATGTCCTTGCTAACACCTGTTGTTTCTTGAGTTTTTGAACTATTCTATCAGGTGTGAGGTGATATTTTATTGTGGTTTTGATATGCATTTCCCTGATGATTAGTGATGTTCAGCATCTTTCCACGAGTCTGTTGGCCATCTGTATGTTTTCTTTAGATAAATGTCTGTTCATGTCTTCTGGCCATTTTTAAATTGGATATTTGGGGTTTTTTGGTGTTGGGTTTTGTAAGTTCTTTATATATTTTGGATACTAACCCTTTATTGGATATGTCATTTGCAAATATCTCCTCCCAACAATTGATTGTCTTTTCTTTTGTTGATTGTTTTCTTTTATGGTGCAGAAGCTTTTTATTTTGGCACAGTCTTAATAGTTTATTTTGTTGTTGTTTCCCTTGCCTCAGAAGACATATCTAGAAAAATGTTGCAATGGTCTATGTCAGAGGAATTACTGCCTGTGCTCTCTTCTAGGATTTTAATGGTTTCAAGTGTCACATGTAGGTCTTTAATCCATTTTGAATTTATTTTTGTGTATGGTGTAAGGAAGTGATCCAGTTTCATTCTTTTGCATATTGCTGTCCAATTTTCCCAATACTATTTGTTGAAGAGACTGTTTTTTTCCCATTGCATATTCTTGCCTCTTTGATCAAAGATTAATTGACCATATGATTGTGGGTTTATTCTTGGACTCTAGTCTATTGATCTATGTGTCTTTTTTTGTGTTAATACCATACTATTTTGATTACTACAGCTTTGTAGTATGTCTTAAGTCTGGAATTGTGATACCTCAGTTTTCTTTTTCAAGAAATTTGGGGTCTTTTGTGATTCCCTAGAAATTTTAGGATTATTTGTTTTAGTTCTGTGAAAAATGCTGTTGGTATTTTGATAGGCATTGCATTGAACCTGTAGACTTGGGTACTACGGACATTTTAACAATATTTATTCTTCCAATCCATGAGCATCTTTCAGTTTGTTTGTGTCATCTTCAACTCCTTAGACTTTCAGGAGTGTTTGAACATGACCACTATTTTTTTTGTGGTTACTGTTATTGACATCTGACTGGGACAGTTTAGTTTTGGGAAATATCAGTGATCTCCTAGGAAGCAGCAGAAAATTTTCTTAGACTACTATTTTGAATTACTGGTCATTTGGTAAAGAGGGGAATAGATAGTAAAGTATCATGTTTGTGTTTACAAACATTATATTCAATTAAATACAAAGAGAAAAAAAAGAGAGGAAAAAAATAAATACAAAGACAAAATTTCAGAATTCAGTGTTAAACAGGTTATATTGTTAGAATCAATACTCAATTTCTGCTACTTTTGTGCAGAAAGGCACAAATATATCATAATTCTTCACATGCCTATGAATCTGTTTTCTTGCTCACTTTCTCTTCACTCTGTGGAACTTCTGGTCCCATTCTGCCTGTCTAGGCCTTCAGCCATCTGCTTTCCTTTGTTCTGTGATACCTGTGCCTTCTGTTTTTGGCCTGCCTGCTTGGTTTCTGACCTGTATTTGCCTGATCTCTGGGAGCTGTGAGGCTCTGCCTTCCTGTGTCTGCCTGATTCCTAACTCAGGGAATGCTCTCTGACGTGCAGTCTTGCTGGCCTCTCTGCCTGCCTTGTGGCTAAGTCACTGTTCAGCTCCTAACTCCTCAATGGGGGTGAATTCCCGGCTTGTCCAGTTTCAGCTTCACTACTTTAACTCTGCATTCCTATCATAGTCCACCATTCTAACATTAATGCCTAGGATTCAAGACCCCTTCTTTTTGCTTTTATCTCCTGAGGAAGAGAATGTATAACATAAATACAACTTTAATACAACACAAAGGCATGAACATATTTTGGATGGAGGGTAAGTTAATAATTCACAAGAACACTTTCAAGTAGTTCCTTTAGTTAGGCATAGACTTGAGATGCATCAATATGATTCTTTGTGGTTTCCTGTGTTTAAGATTTTTCCTAACTCTTAGGAGCATTGTTCTTTCAAAACAAATTTCATTCTAATTTCTCCTGAAATCTCAGGGTGACTGTTTTCTTTAGATAATATTCCCAGTTCCTGGAGAAGTCATGTTGGTACCATGTCAAAATGGTTCTTTGAATCCATCTGACGCATACCTCAGTCAATGCCATTTGCATTCTGCTCACAAGAAAATCTCCAAAGAGTCAGTGTCCCCTCTGCATTTTTCAGAACCTGAGTCAGCCTCAAATTCTACTTTTATACATCCTGTGTCTTCACAGTTCTTATTTCATCCCTTTTTGAACTCATGAATCCTTAAAGACACTAGGTCTCCTTGTCATTTTGGTCATAGAATTATAAACTTCTTAGATAAGGTGGAGTTTGAAAATCTCTTGGCATTCTCACTAATTAAAAACCTTCTTTTGTTTCCCAAATGTCACATACTCGGATGTTACTAACCTTATTTTCTTCATCTCTAATTTAACAACAACAACAACAACAACAATAATGTCAAACATGTACAGAGCAGTCAGTAAACACTAGCTTTTATGTTTATATTTGCTGTCTCCATGATTATTTACTTTTTAAGGAGATGCACTAAATCTAAAACAGTGTTTGTTTTTGTATAACATATGTCTTCTCCTCGAGTTAAGTAGTTTATTCAAAGTGAATTATATATAAGACATAAAAAATTAGAGAAGGGAAAACTTACAAATTAAAACATAATATTAGTATAAATAAAGCATTACAAATGGACAGTAATTGTATAAAGCCCATTATTGTTAATTTTAGATGTGTAAAATACTGTATATTTTTTAAAGATTTTGTTTATTGATTTGAGAGAGAGAGAGAGAGCAACAGCAGGGAGAGAGGAAGAAAGAGAGGGAGAAGCAGACTCCCCGCTGAGCAAGGACCCTGACATGGGGCTGGATTCTAGGACCCTGAAATCATGACCTGAGCTGAAGTCATATCCTTAACCCACTGAGCCACCCAAGCACCTCTAGATGTGTAAAATGTGTAAAATATTGTTATTCTATTTGTTAGTGTGCAGTGTTTTTTTTTTTAAATGAGTGTAAGGGTTTTTATGGGTTCGCTGATAGTTTCAATCCCCTCACTCCAATTTCCCTTAAGGCTTAAGTTTTTGATTCATTAAAAGGTGGAATATCTCTGTCAGCTCAGGGAGGCCCATGCCTTCCATTCTTTGGACTTGTTGTTTTAGGATATTAGCATACTCTGGAAGTGAATTTTCCAGCCACAGGGATTTTCAGGGTCACTCAGTGTAATTCAAAGACCACTCTGTGATTGAGGTGATAGGAGAAGCAGAGTCTAGTCTATGGGGGGCTGGAGGAACAGGGCCTGGTAACAGGATCAGGCTTTAGCTACTACATTCAACTCATCCCGTTATTGACCCCAGAGAAAAACTGGGTAAAAAGCCAAGGCAGAAGTCAAGACAGACAGATATTTAAATGCCACAGGTAATGAAACTGAAGTAGAGTGACTGCAGCTCAGGGAGCTAGATTCATTCCAGGCTGACCCTCTTTCACCGGGAAAGAGGCAGCACCTTATGTCCAGACACTCACTTAGGTGTGAGTGCTCACTGGTTGTAAGCCTGCAGAATAGAGCAATGTTATTCAAAGCTGGATTTCAATCTTCTATTCAGTGTCTTGGACAAGTATTTTCTCTAGCTTTAATTTCTTGACCTATATAATGAAAATAACCCAACATTTCTCATATGAAATTGAATATGTTAGCATTGTAATTAAATTTGATAATGTATGAAAAATACTTAGGACAGTGACTGGCACATAGTAAGTACTCAATAAAAGGTAGATACAACTTTTGTTGTTGTTGTTGCCATTGTTATTGTTATTTTTATTGTTATTTAAGGCTAAAGCTGAGGACCTGACAGAGGCAAGCAAGAAGCAGTACACAATGGCTTTTTAGGAGTGAGGTTTGCCACTCATGCTCTAGAAAAATTCATTCTAGTGGTATTTTAGCTTTTGAAAGTAGAAATTCCCTAAGGGTAAGCAGTGCCCTTGTCAATATCTTTTCAGAGAAGAAATGTTTACATTACATCTATTTCCTAAAAACTGTAATGATGCTGGCAAAGAATATATAAGGTAGAGATGTTATGTAAAATGCTTCTGGTCTTTTAAGTCAATAAAAACCAGTTACATTCTAGCCCATTGGAGCATGGACCCATTGTAGAACATGTGGGGCGCAGTACAACAAACTTTAAGTTTTAGTTTTCAGTGAACTTTAAGTTTAAATTCCTTTAGTAACTGCTGCACATATATAATTTTCTTCTCTTTTATTTAATGTTAAGATATTGAGATAATGGAGTATGGTATATAAATTCTGTTAGAAACTGAGTCTTCCCTCAAAAATCTTACACTTTTGTAGGAAGAGAAGGTATATACAAATGTACCAGAAAAAAAATACTCCTACCCACCACCCACCACATAAAGAGGTGGGAATAAATGGAAGACTTTTTCAAGGAATGGAGAAATCTAATGGAATATTTTGTAAGGCTATAGTCAAAGGACATTGGAACAACCATTATAATTATTCTTACTGTTGTATTTATTGTTACTTAAGGCAAGAACAGGAGGGCCAACCAGTGACAAGTAAGAAACTGGTATATTGTGACTTTCAGAGTGAGGACCTAGTCCATGTTACTTCTCCCATGGAAAATACACAGTAGGGAGAAAGAAAGGAAGGGTGACTATGAGGACAATCATGTCCAGGCAGACTCTTTGCTGACTCTGTCTCCTGCTTTAAAAATCTAGACAGGAATTAGTCACACGGAATCAGGAGCGTGGGGGTTTGGGAGATAATGTTAGGTAGCTGCCTGGCTGCAAATCCATAAAGGCTTATAGGTACCAGGCATTAGGTGAGACCTGGAAAGTCCTGATGTGTGGTATGAAATGTATGAGTTGAATCATTTTCCTTTCTGTGAATCCATAAATAAAATGGATGTTACTCACTACAAGTGTTTCTGGTGTTGGATATTTTTGGGGGAATTTTCATGGTAGATAAAGAGTACTAAATTTGGCCTCAGGTGAACATGAGATGTAAAGTAGAGGCTACCCAAAGGATCCCAGGACACATTTGGATTAGAATTAAATAACCATAATAAAGCATAAGACTGATAAGTGTCATAAGAGAAGTAAAAATAAATATTATAAGAGGTCTGAGTAGTGGGAAGTTATTGCTAGCCTAGAATAGAGAGAGGAGTGAAAAAGGAGGGAGAAAGCTTTGTAAGAGTTAATTGGATTGGGCTTTGGGAGATGGTGTGGTGGTCACTAGCTAATTCCCTACCATCCAGTCTACTTCCAATGATTTGTGTAAACTGACTCTGGCCATCCCATGCCTGTTGTCAGGGATTAGTTCAGAGATGGATAGGCCCATGCTAATTTAGACCAATAAAACAGGTAAAATACGTTGGGACTTTGGGGAAAAGCAACTCTCGTTCTGATATTGGATGGGAACAAGGAAACATTTAGCTTCATCTGGTACTGGCAGTACTCTAGCTACCACAAGAAAAGCCAGTCTTCCCATGAAGCTGCAATGAGGGAGAGCAGACTGGAAGGAGAGAAGGAGCCTGCCTTCCTGCTGACAATGGCACAGAAGGGTAAGATTTGAAGATGTGGAGTTATAAAAATTCTGTAGAACTATGAGCAAACACATGAAGGTTAGAAAGTTTAAAATATGTGTGGAGAACAGCCAGGAGTTCTCCACCAATAATCCTCTCCATACCCACTGACCCTGTCTATTCAGGATCTGAAAACTGTACAATAAACTATTTTTGTTGTTTTAAAAAAGTACTTAGTTGTTTTCACTTCAAGAATGCATTTACTATTGCTTTTGAGCATTATATATTTGAACATGATAACAAATCAATTTTTTGGTGGTTGATCACTTTCCTTAATGGTTGCTTTTTTTTAAAAAGATTTATTTATTTTTGAGGTGGTGGATAGGAGGACCAGGGGGAGCAGAGGAGAGGGAGAGAGAGAACTGCAAGCAGACTCCTCTCAGAACACCCCTGTCCAGTCTGGGGGGTCGATCTCATGACCCTGAGATCACAACCTGAGCCGAAATCAAGAGTCAGAGGTTTAACCAACTGAGCCACCCAGGCACAAAAAGGTTATTTCATCTTGTTTTGAGAAATTGCTGTATCAGTAGTTGTGTTTGAGTTTCCATCACATTCTCTAGGTCTACTACTTTCTGCCACAGCAAAGTGCTGTGGGGAGAGTTTGGGAAAGAATTACCAGTGGCTTTGAATCCCAATGTTAGGATATATGATAGCTGAATATTTTTAAAAGATTTTATTTACTTATTATGAGAGATGCAGAGACATAGGCAGAGGGAGAAGCAGGCTCCCTATGGGGAGCCTGATGCAGGACTCAATCCCAGGACCCCGGGATCACAACCTGAGCCGAAGGCAGATGCTCAACCACTGAGCCACCCAGGTGCCCTGGGTGATAGCTAACTTTTTAAGTGCATTTTCTTCTACTGTACTTTAAGAGACTTTTTTGTTAAGTGAAAGTCTCTTTGTGTTTTAATGTTACTGTAGTCCCTAGACTCAAGACTCGACCTACTATTTTAGATCTTTAATGAAACAACGGGTTCCTCTTTCAGAGTTTTCAGAGAGAGATAGCTCTGAGAAAAAAAAAATCTGTTATGTCACAGAAGAGGAGATTGTTACTTTGATACTCTGACGAAATTCCATTTGGGATATTTGTCTTTTACTTTATTAAAATTTATACAGTAAAAAAAATTAAGCACTTTCGGGTGGTTATGTAATTTTTTCTTATTTCTTATTCCTTGTTTTACTGAATGGTTTTCAGCTGGCTGGAATGTAAGCTCAATGAACAGAGGAAATTTGGGGGATTCTGTTCACTGTGATGTAACTAACACGCAGAAGAGTGCTTGAACCATAGTCAGCTCTTGATAAATGTTTGCTATATGAATGAGTCTATTAGTCAGCACTATTATATACCACATGAGTTTTTCATGTTGGGAAGCATGATTTCTTCATCACTGTATTTCATTTCGTTAATTGAATTTAATTGTTGTCTATCGGAAGTTTATTTTCTAGATGACTAACAGTTATATGAAGTGTTTCAAATTAAACTATGTAGGCTTTTATTTATTAAATTTTAAGATAAATTTAGATTTTGAAAACAACACCATAATCCATACATAAAGAATATCTCCTTTGTTAAGAAAACACAGGCGAATGGTTTGGCTTAAGTAATACCATCCATTCTGATGAGCTTATTACTCTTTGATTCGAAAAATTGTTTAATTCTTCCTACGCTTAATCTATGTATACTTAATCTCATTGGCTGCTGTTGTCACTCTGATAATCAGATTTGAAAGTATCAAAGATGGGGAAAACATCAGGCTAGCAAAATAAAGACTCTCCTTTACCTGTCCCACCAACTGGAAAAAAAAAGAAAAAAAAAAAAACAAGAAAAGTAACTTACTCTCCAATGGCAAGTTAACTGAAACTAAAATATTTGAAATAATAAATGTCTCCAGATAGCTAGATTTACACGTTGTTTGTCTTGCTATAAATAAATAGCTGCTATAAGTAAAAGCGGGTGTAAATGACTATGACTGCACTGTATGTATAGGGAAGGCATATGTCTTGATGGGAAACAAGGGACAAGGAACATAATGAGATGCAACTAAGAGGGATTTGGGACTTAACTCCTCTTCATGTTGGAGTGAAACCAGATTCATAGCAGTAGAAGGACTCCATAAACATAATTCACTGAAATGAGAGGGTGATAAAAGGCCTTTTTTCTTGCCTTTTGCAGGGATAAATTACAGCCGAAGCTACAGAAATGTTCCTTTCCAGCTTCAGATTAAGTGTGCTTGTATAATAAACATTTCCGTAACTTTCGGCTTCTTTAACCTAGACAGCTCAATTAGAGCTGAACGATAAAATACAACTTCCATGCACTTTGTGAACACTTAATGTGACTGAGGGCCTGTTAGCAAGAAATCTCACAGAAAATAGGTGTTGTCAAGTGTTTAAGGAAATTGAATTGGCATTGTGTGTAACAAATATATGTATGTATATATTTATAGTCTTTTAGATTCTATGTAATTTAATTATACTGATATATTTTTGACTCTTTTCTAAGTGAAAGTCTTTTATTCATTATGTCTCCTCTTTATTGGAAAACCGTGGGGAAACTTGGGACATTGTTATATATAAGGCATAGATGTTTAAAGAAGTCAGGAACTCTGAAGACTCGCAAAGAATATGGAGAGAGCCTTAATCCAAATATCAAAGTGTGATGAGCGGAAGTTGAAACCAGTGATTCCCCTTGACTTGGGAATTGTATTGCTTGATTAATTTGCATATTTCTTTTCTGAAGGAAGGTAAATATGCCTTGTAGAATTGGTTGAGAAAAGACCTCAGATGGATGAGTGGTATGCAAGTAGCACTGTGTACTGGAGACATCTGACAATCTGCCCGATTCACTCATCTGTACATTTCTTTAAAAGATTTTATTTATTTATTCATGATATATATATAGAGAGAGGCAGAGACACAGGCAGAGGGAGATGCAGGCAGAGGGAGATGCAGGCGGAGGGAGTTGCAGGCTCCAGTCTGGGAGCCCGACTCGGGACTTGATCCCGGGTCTCCAGGATGGTGCCCTGGGCCAAAGGCAGGCGCCAAACTACTGAGCCACCCAGAGATCCCCACTCATCTGTACATTAACATTAGAAGCCCCTCCAGACTATAACTGTTGCTTTTGTGTGGTATTATTACTGTGTCACAAATATTGTCATGAATGGGGCACCTGGGTGGCTGAAATGGTTAAACGTCTGACTCTTGATTTCAGCTCAGTCGTGATCTCAGGGTTGTGATCTGGAGCCCTGCATTGTGCTCTGCGCTTGTTGAGGAGTCTGCTTGAGATTCTCTCCATCTACCCCTCTCCCTATTCATGTTCTCTCTCTTTCTAATAAATAAAATATTTAAAATAATATTGTCATGATTATCAAATAAAACTTCAATTTCCTAGGCTGGTTTTCAAGGACTTCAGACTAGCCTAACTGTAATTTACCCCACCTTATATTCAGATTTTTGTTTGCTTACTTATGGGTATAAAGTCCCTGTTCCAGTCCAGTGTATTTCATGTGATTCATCTACTTAATTGGAATTTAGTTTCTACCACACTACTTCATGCTTCCAGCTCTCATAACAAGCCACAGACTTTATTATGTTTCGTTTGCCCACCTTTCTCCTGTCATTCCCTCTGTGCACTCTAGCAGGTGTGGCTCTGCTTCTCTAGTTGTTTAAAGTCATTTTGCGGCATCCTTGCAGGTGGACACTTTGTGTGAACACTTCACTGGTCCCCCAGCCTGGAAGAGTGTCCCCTCGAACTCCTTTATTGCTTCATTTTTACTTCTTTTCTGACACATCAATTTCTACTTGTATTATTGTTATTTTTGTCTGTCTCCTCTCCCTTGAGGGCAGAGCAGGTGATGGATTCCCTGTCATGCTTGGGACTAGTCCTGTATATTCTATTCTTATTTCTCCATTTGTATTGCACATATTTATAAACAGATCCTGCTTTCTGAGAACACCAACAATAGTTTTTTTGAATATACAGAAATACCATGTATACATATAATTTAAGTACCTATAATAATGTTGTGAGGAGGACCTGAACTATGATGAATAGAATACCAAATACATTTCCACTTGTAGAGGAATAAGATCATAGTGTCTTCCTGAAAAACATTGTTACTTCTAGCTTAAAAGAAAAATCTTACAGACTAACACAGAGAGAAATTTCGGGGAACATCAAAAGGCAAAAAGATTAATTTTTAATATTACATGATGTCTCTCAAAGGAGATAATTCAGATGTCAGTTGCACTTTTTCTTTACTAGATTGGTTTATCATCATGGTGAGGAGAAGATGGGAGAAAGTGCCTGAGCTTTTCAAAGGGCTTGTTTACCCTTGCTTGGATGTCGTAAGATAAGTGGGACTTTAGGGAACTCTTTATTTGCGCTTCTAATTGTTTCCTTACATGTGTCCATAAAAATTCACTCAGAAAACTGCAGCAGATTTAAGGAGATAAAATAAGACCTCAGGTGGGTGTTAGTAATACAAATAACTTAAAGCGTTTTTGCAAATTGCATGTCAGCCACAATTAACAATCTGATGTTTATTTTGGTGTGGATGGATACCCGCGGTAAGCAGTCTCTCCAACTATATCAACGATTCCTTTTATCATGTCATCGTAATCGAAGCATTTTGCCTTGCATAGACAGATGGGTGTGCGGCAAGTATTGATGACCATTTATTCCGATACAGCTTGCAGATGCCCCCTCCACCTTGTCCTGTGAGCAATGGCTATCTCCTCGGTGGAAGGATCCACGCAAGTGTTGGAGCTTGGATCACAGTCACCAAACACTAAGAATGCTGCCAGAGAGTAGCAATTTTGGCATTGCCTAATTTATATGCAGTGTAATGTGGGATGATTTTGAACAAATATTGATTGTTGAGAAGCAGATGAGCGTCATGATCACCATTCTTAGTATTTCCTTTTCTCACTTAGTATAAAAATGGTCTACCCTCTTGAGAAGACACGAGAAATAAATGAGATATGGAAATGTTGCTCTACTGTGTGAGAAGAAAGACAAATATTTTCTTTTCTACCATGGAATGTTTTCTGGTGCTTGCCAAAATTTCTTGTGTGCTCTGTGACTCTGTGCTCATACACCATGGTAGTGCTTGCTTTGTGATAGCACTGAACTAGCACTTGTTATCAATAAAAGCAATATTTGGAGACTTACTGGGATGGATTTAAAAGCCAGTCAATTAGGGTGTTAATTAATCTACTAGTCCTTTCCTCTTGGCCTGCCATTGCCATGATCACCATAAACTATGCCTGAACCAGCAACAGCCCTTTTCTGATGAGGTATGGCTTAATGATAATTATTTTCTCTTCTAGGGATGTTTTTGTATGTATACTCAATCATCTTGATGGCTTTGTTTTTATTATAAACATCAAATGGCACTATATTGGGAACATTATGTAACAATTAACCACATTTTAATTGGTCTGACAATTATGGAGACACAGTGCTACCACGGAAATGGACTGCTTCACAGCTATATTAACGATGCTGGGTGGAATATCTTTTCTGTGTAGGACTTATAAACAGAGATGCTGCTTCCATCAGTTAAGAGGATGTTTGGCTACAAATAATAGAAAACCCCATTACAGTATTTGAACATGTTCTGTTATTCTTAGCACATATAATGACAGGGATTTTGGTTGCAGGCTTTTTGCTACATCTCCAGAATCTGTCTGGGTCCCAGGCAAAAAGAAGGAAGTAACAAGCAGAGAGGGCGAGTCAGGAAATCATTAACTTTCCAGAATTCTCAATTCGGATCTTATTAAGCACTTAGAGATCCTTAGCTGTAGTGGAATCTGGGGAATCCTGCACTGAGTCAGATCTTGATTCTGCATTAGATGGAGAGAGGATAATGATACTGAGTCAATTAATAGTATCAGTCATACTCCTTAAATTGATTTTAAAATAAAAGAGGTGGGTGGCTCAGTGGTGAAGCATCCGATTCTTGATTTAGGTTTGGGTGATTGATCTCAGGGTTATGAGATTGAGCCCCATCTGGGCCTGCAAGGTTGGTATGGAGTCTGCTTGATATTCTCTCTCTCCCTTTTCCTCTGCTCCTCCCCACCGTGCACATGCACACACACACACACACACACACTCTCTCTCTCTCTCTCTCTCTCTCTCTTAAATAAAAATAAATAAATAAATAAATAGTTAAAACAAAACAGTTGAATACGATTGAGAATTGCTTTTCTATGTTGTAAAATATCCTTCTGCTGGGCTGAATATTCCTGGAGAGTGGGCTGGGTTGGGAAGAATTGGAGCGAACTAGAACACTGCAACAGATTGAATGCTTTTAGTTCCCAGGTTGCTTTGGCTTAGAAGCCAAGGAAACAGAAAAGTCCACTGGTGACTGAAATATAATTCCTTATTTTTAATCTCCTTTCCCTTTTATGCACTCTAACCTAATCCTTGATATGGAGAAGCTTATAAAAATTGTCACTCCATTGTTCATGACCCGCCCCATGAAGACAAAAATTTTGAGAAGATAGATAATGTTTAGGTAAGAAAAACCTAGACTAACACTTCCTTTGTGAAAAAGGAAAGAAAAAAAAAAAAAGAAAAAGGAAAGGAAAGGAGAATATGTGGATAAAAACCATAAAATGCTGGCAAATATGATCTGCCAGAAAATTAATGTTTATAAACCTTTGCCTGGTTTTATTTTCAATATTTATGATTTTGCTAAGATTATAGAGTCCTTGACATTAAGTTATATTGTCAGTAGTTTCCAAAGGAAAGGCAGGTAAGTGATCAATTGCTTTAGGCAAAAAAGTCATTCATTGGTATCTGACCAGATTCTCACAGTTAATTTTACATGCTGACAATTACATAAATTAATCCAGTAAATCCAACAAAGCCCACCAAGATTTGTGTGGATTTGTCATGAACATTAAAATGTCATCAGCATACACGATAATTTATACTGCCTACAATTAGCAGTAATCCTTCTGTCTCCTGTGAGAATCTAATAACCAGAGCTAATGGCTGTAATGCTAAAACAAACAGCAGAGGATCTGAGAAACATCTCTTCTTTGTAGCTTTTGGAAATGGTCTGGTGTGTGTAGAATATTTTCATGGTGTACATTTTCTTTTTTTGGAAGAATGTCAACTGCTTATTCCTATTCCAAATCAAAGTGTTTCAATACACCATAGAACATATTGTTTCATTAGGTTGAGTTATACATCTTGTGTTCCATAAAATGATAATTAGGATTTGTAAGGTAAATATTTAGAATGCCCACATTTCCTAAAATAAATCCACAACTGTAATGTTGACAATATTTTAAGCCACTATTTACTAAATTACTAGTTTTGTTACTATGACATGAGGGTAATAATAGTGATACAGCTACCACTAGCTCTTACAGGCCTTTGTGTGAAATTAAAAATAAAAAAGATTTTCCAAGGTAGATGGAGCTTGTGGCATATGGGTTGGTAAGCAAAACTTGGGCTACTTTTTAGTTTCTGAGTTGCCCCCTCAGCCAGGTACCCTTGTGCAAAGCATAACCTATATATGATGGAAATGTACCCTGATACTAAAATTCTACTTGATGAGTATAAATGGAATACCTCTAGAAGAGATTCTTTTAGGTGCCAATACATCGGAATAATCACACTGAATAGACAATATTATGCAGCAAAAATAAATTAATTGTATGTTTATTTGCTATGTAAAACCATATGGATATTTTGATGTTAGAAAGGCTATGTAAGTCCTTTTTCTTTTTCTTTCTTTTTTTTTGTAAACTGTATTATTAATTCCTTATCAGTCATAAGCTGGGAGCATTCTATATACATAAGCATATTTATTATGAACAACAAGCCTTATTTTATCAATAAAGAAACCTAAGCTTAGGGAAGTGTGCAGGAAAGGGCTAACTAGCAGGCACAGGCTGCTGAAACTCTGCATATTCTGGCTGTTGGCTCCTGAAGATGATCTCTGAGCCTTTGGAGAATCCTAACTGCTACAAGTGTCTTTGTAGGCCTGAGACCTTAGGCCACACCAGATGATTTATGCAAACAATGGTGAATGCTTGTTTTGTGTGCCTGGAGATTTGCACCACTCTGTATTGGTTTTTGACTGGGAGGCTGTAGTCTGAGTAGCTGAGGTTAGTCAAGTAGGTCTTGAATCCTCTGTGACTGATCTCCAATTAATTCTTTGGATACCAAGGCTTGGGTGAGTGTCCCTGGTTAGCAACACTTCATATATTTTGCCACACATTGTTGCTGGGAGAATTAAGTGCTGTCCTTGTGTTTCCATTGGGGAGAGGACAAATAGAAGTTTGTACCTGGTTTGTCTTGTACTACTCCCTATGCACATTTCCCTTTGCTGAGTTTAGTCAATACTCCTTTCTTATAATAAACTATATATGAGTATAACAGCTTTTCTGAGCTCTGGGAGTCCTTCAGGAAATCATTGAGCCTGAGGGTATTCTTAGAGATCCCTGACACAGGCAGTTATGTGACTTGCTTTGGTTGTGCAGACAATTGTGGCAGATCAAGTTGAAAAGACACTTGGCTCTGAATTAAAGGTTCTGTTTGTGTTGATTATCTTTTGGAAATTCAACAGTCACACCTTTCTATGCTCTCCCTTCTGCCTTTCAGCGAGGAGTATTTCTGCAATATATAAGGTAGGTGAGAAAAAAGATACCATATTTTTATTTCTCTGACAGTGGCAGGAAAATGCACAGGCTTAAGCAAACATGAAAATTTGCAGTGACCTTCAGGCTTTTTTTCTACAAGTCACTTGTCTTTGTGGTAGAGGTGTATAAAATTATTGTTTGTGTTTTGCTGTAGTTTCTGCTACTTGCTAACTTTCTCAAAACTAATAGTAAATCTGAAACTTAGTGGTGATCTTTCCTGACATTCGTTCTTTCAGCATTTCCAATGGTTAAGTAGTCATTTATTTACCTGTATTAAATCCGTTCCTACTTGAAATACCTAGATTATATGTCTTTCTAACTGAATATTGAGAGGGTATTTCTAGGACCAGAAGTGGTCCTAGAAACTAAACCACAAACAAGGATTGTAGTCACTGAGAGAATAGCGAACTAGATGAGGTTATTTGTACAACAAATCAAAATTTGTAAACAACTGGTCTGGTGTTCACCATATAGATGTGCAGCCCTAGAAGAGTTGTGGGCAACTTTGAGGTTATGGCTGAGCTCTCCTATTTTGCTCCTCTAAGTTTTCCCACAACCATAAAAAAAATGGATGGAAGACCTGAACAGACATTTCTTCAAAGAAGACATACATACAAATAGCCAGTAGGTATATGAAAAAGGTGCTTCACATTACTGATTATCAGGGAAATGCAAATTAAAACCAATGTGATATCACCTCACACCTGTTATTATAAGAAACAAAAGGTAATTGTTGCTGAGGATGCAGAGAAAAGGAAAACCTTTTACATTGGTGGTGGGAATGTAAATTAGTACAGTCATTATGGAAAACAATGTGGAGTTTCCTCAAAAAATTAAAAATAGAACTACTGTATGATCCAGCAATCCCAATACTGTGTATATATCTTAAGGAAATGAAATTGAGATCTCAAAAAGATGCCTGCATTCCCATATTCATTGCAGCATTATTCACAATAGCCAATATATGGAACAACCTAAATGTCCATCGACAGATGCATGGATAAAGAAAATGTACATACAATGGAATATTATTCAGCCCTCAGAAAAGAGAAAATCCTGCCATTTGCAAGAACACAGATGAAACTGGAGGACATTATGCTAAGTGAAATAAGCTAGACACAGAAAGACCAATATTGTATAATATCATTGGTGTGTAGAATGTAAAATAGTCAAACTAATAGAAGCAGAGGGTAGAATGGTGGTTATCAGGAACTGTGGGATGAGAGAAATGGGAAATATTAGTCAAAACCTACAGCATTTTGTTATACAAGATAAAAAAGTCCTGGAAATATACTCTATAGCATAATGTCCATAGTTAGCAATACTGTGTTGCTTAAAAATTTTCTACAAGGGTAGGTATCCTATTAAATGTTATCACAATATAATAACAACAACAATAATAGTATTACTAAATGAGAGGGCAGGAGGAAACTTTTGGAGGTGATGAATAGGTTTACGGCATAGATTGTGGTGAGGGTTTCATGTGTTATGCATATCTCCAAAATTATCATGTTGTAAATACTAATTATATAAAGCTTTTTGTATGCCAAAATTTTTAAAAGGAAAGAATTTTAAAAGAACAATTATAGATGTATGCAAGGATTAAAAAAACATAAACATAATTATGAAAGAAGTAGAAGATATGTAAAATAAGCAAATGGAACTTCTAGAGTTAAAAATAAAGTATCATGAGTTAAAAAAATCCTGGAAGGGCTTAAGAGGATACCAGACACTGCTAAACTAAAGATCAGTGAATTGGAAGCTGTAACAACAGAAATAAAACAATCCAAACTGAAGCACAGAAAGCATAAAGTTAAAAAAAAATGAACGAATCCTTAGTGGCCTCTAAGACAATATAAAGCAGTATAAGATATTGTAATCGAAGCAGTATAAGATATTGTAATTGGATTCCAGGGATTGAGCAGAAAAAATATTTGAAGAAATAATACAAATTTTTTTACAATTTTTTAAAAAGATTTATTTATTTGAGAGAGAGAGAGCATGCACTCAGGGGGGTGAGGCAGAGAGAGTCTCAGGAAAACTCCATGCTGAGAACAGAGCTGGACATGGGGCTCTATGTCATGACCCTGAGATCATGACCTGAGTGGAAACCAAGATGAGATGCTCAACCAGCTGCACCCCAGGCATCCCCCAATTTTTTTATATTTAATCAAAACTGTAAATCCACATGCCTAAGAAACTTAATGAACACAAACAACATTTTAAAAAAAGAGAAAAAAAGAAAACTCTCCCATAAGGTAGTACATCATAGTAAAATTTCTGGAAAAGTGATAAAAAGAAAATCTTAAAAGCACCTATGGGACAGAGTAAAGATAGATAGAAATGACCAGTCACTTCTTATTAGAAGCACACATGTCAGAAAACTAGAGTGACTTCTTTCATCTGTTGAAAGGAAATAAATTTTTTTTCTATCACAAAAATTCTTTAAAAATAGAGTTAAATTAGAACTATTTTCAGAGAAACAAACTGAGGAATTTTGTTATAGCAGGTCAACAATACAAAAACAGTTAAAGAAAATCCTCTATAAAATATATAAGAATTTTTTATTTTCTAATTTTTCTAAAAAATAATTGAGATCTGCTTGGATGAGTTGGTTGAGTGCCCAACTCTTGATTTCAGTTCAGGTCATGATCTCAGGATAGTGAGATTGAGCCCCTCATTGGGCTCCATGCTCAGTGGGGAGTCTGCTTGCGATTCACTCTCTCCCTCTCCCTCTGCCCCTCCTCCCTGCTCTCTCTTGCTCTCAAATAAATAAATAAAATATTAAAAAAATAAAATATAATTGATTACTCAAGGAAAATGTATAACAATTGTATTATGATATTTATAAAATATTTAGAAATCAAGTATGACTAAAATAGCTTAAAAATGAATGAAGGAGAATGAATCCTATATAATAATCTTATATTATAATTTTACCTAATTGACATTAGTTGAACTAACACTTTACTTATATTGATCAAGAAAAGAAAGAATACAAATTACCAATAACAGAAGTGAAATTGAAAGAGTGGGCATCACTACAGATTCTATAGAATATAAAAGTACAATAAGGGAATGTTATGAACATCTTTGTGCCAATAAATTAATGAATCCACAAATTCTGTGAAAAAACACAAGTACTAAATTGTTTCAGGAAGTAGAAAACCAAAAATAATCCTATATCTGTTAAAAATTGAATTAATAGTTAAAATATTTTACACAAAGAAAACTCAAGACTTAAGTGGCCTTGAGGGAAATTCTGTCAAACTTTTGGAGAAGAAATAAACAAATTTTGCATTAATTTTTTTCAGAATATAAAAGAGGAAACACCTCCCAGTTTACTTTATGACCCCAATATTTATCTGGTACAAAACTAAACAAGTATATCATAAAAAAATAAAATTAAGGATAAGTATCTCCTATAAATATAGATACAGAAATGCCCAGCAAAATAATAGGCAAATCAAATCCAGCAATATAAAGGAGTTAATAGTAAGACATGACCAATTAGAATTTATCTCAGGAAAGCAATGGCTTACAACAAATGAATCAATGTAATTCACCATATTAACATAGTAAAGGAGAAAACACATATGATCATCTTGATGGATGCAGAGAAGTAATTTGACGTAGTTTCACCTTCATACATCATAGAGTACCATCAACTAAGGAACTACTGGGGACTTCCTCAAATGGATAAAGCAAATCTACGGAAACCTACATCTAACATAATGCTTAACAGTAAAAGGCTGAATGCTTTCCCACTGATAAACAGGAACATGTCAAGGAGGTCTACTCTTGTCATCACTTTTATATAATGTAGTAGGGGATCTGGCCAGTGTATTGAAATTAGAAAAAAATAATCAAAACCATATAGATTGGAAAGGACTAAGCTTTTTCATATTCATAGAAGACAGAATAATGAATTAGAAAAATTAAAAATATCTATTGGAAAGCTGCTAGAGTGATTATATGAACTTAACAAGCTCTCAATCCAATCTCTATCAAAATCTCAGTGGCCTTTTTTTGTGGAAATGGAAAAGCTGATGCTAAAGTTTGTATGGAATTGAAAGACCTCAAATGGCTTTTTTTTTGTATGTGTGTGTGTATAATCTGACTCAAAAATACCTTGGTTCTCTCATCCCACATCATTGTCATAATGGTCTATTGCATTAATGACATCATTCTGATTAGATCTGGAAAAGAAGAAATAGGAAATAACTTAAATATCTCAGAAATTCATAAAATTTCAAGGAGACTGCACATGGTTGAAGGCTCTAGAGTTTTAGTAGTCTGAGAATATTGATGTGTCCCATTCAAAGTGAAAGACAAATTGTTGCATCTGTGTCCTCCTACGAGAAAAAAAAAAGAGACTACCTTTTGGATTCAGGAGGTAAAATATACAATGTCTGAATAACCACTTTTTAAAAGATTTATTTATTTATTTTAGAAAGAGCAAGAGAGCGGGGGGGGGAGGGTTAGAGGGAGAGAGAGAGGGAGAATCCTAAGCAGACTTCCTGCTAAGTGAGGAGCCTGAGATGGGGCTGGATCCCATGACCTCGAGATCATGACCTGAGCCAAAATCAAGAGTTGGACACTTAATCGACTGAGCCACCAAGTAGGTACTCCTGAATAACCACTTTTTGAGTGACTCATAAGGGTGCTGGTTTTGAGTGGGGCCGACAGCAAAAGAAGGCTTTAGGAATGCTTCAGGGTAGTATGTGAGCTGCTCTACCACTTTAGCTTGTGACCTTGTGGATCCAATTGTGTTAAAGTGCCTGCAGCAGTTATGTATGCTCTATGAGAGCCTTTGCAGTTCCCAGGACAATTGCATCGCAGCTCCTTAAGGTTTTGAAGCAAAGCTACACCCTTCTCACAAATGATAATTCTCTTTTTGAGACAAATCTTGGTTTGATATTGGGCCTTGACCATACAACAGCAAGTAACATGTAACCAAAGCTCCCTGTTATAAGCTGGATGTTACCTGAACCACCAAGCAATAACAGGATAAGCAACAACATTCTCTCATCAGGTGAAAGTTCATTCACTCAACCCAAATCCGTGCCTCATGGGGTGAGTCCTAAATTAGGAAGAAAGAATTCAGGCCTGGTTTGTAGATGGCTTTGCATAATATGGAAGCAGCAACCAGATTTCAATGTTTAGCATTACAGTCTAACTTAGGCGTGGTTCAGAAGGACAATGGGGAATGAAAATCCTCCCAGTGGACAGAATATCAAGCAGTATATATTGTCATCCTATTTGTCTATAAAGAGATATGGACAGAAGAAAAGATCTACATGGATTCAAGTTTAAAGCTAACAGTTTGGGGGATCCCTGAGTGGCTCAGCAGTTTAGCGCCTGCCTTCGGCCCAGGGCATGATCCTGGAGTCCCGGGATCGAGTCCCACATCAGGCTCCCTGCACGGAGCCTGCTTCTCCCTCTGCCCGACTCTCTCTCTTTCTCTCTTTCTCTCTCTCTGTCTTTCATGAATAAATAAATAAAATCTTAAAAAAAAGAAAAGAAATAAAGCTAACAGTTTATCCAAATGTCAAGGGCCTGGAAACAACACATTTGGGAAATCAGTGATTAGGAGGCATGGGGAAGAGATACATTGTTGGAAATTTGGAATGTATGCAGAATGTTGAGGATATTTGTGACTCACATGAAGGCTCACCAAAGCACATCCACTACAGTGGACTTTTAGTAATCAGGTGAAGGAGATGATCTTCTTCGTAGATCAGTAAGAGATTCTTTTCCTTTTCAATGCTAGTGCTTGCTTGATGGGATCAAGAATAAAGTGTACATAATGATGTGGAAGGAGATTATGCATGCTCAAAGTAGAGATTCTTCTCACTGAGACTGATCTAGCCACTTGAACTGCTAAATGCACATAGCATGTCAATAGCCAGAAACCAACGTTAAGTCCCAGATATGACACACATTCCATCGGAACTGGCTGGCCCATCTTTCATCATTGAGGAATGCATGATTTATCCTCACTGAAATTTTGTAACATCTACAATGCTTTTGGTAATATCATGCATGGAGATGAGGTACTTACATTCAACCCGTGACTAATAATGTATGATTCAGTTTTCCCCATGGCCAGAACACATGGAATTGGGAATCAAGGTGTGTAAGTAAGAGTGCCTCCATTCACTATTATTTCTTATAACTTACATACCAAATTTATCTTCCCATTGCTGCACATTTGGATTGTGTTAGTTGAGAAATTTTTAGTTCCCAGGGGAGAAATGTTTCCCGTGGGGAACACAACATTGGTTCCACTAACCTGGAATTATAAATTTCCCTAGGCACTTTAGGATCCTTAAGCAATCAACTAACAGGCAAAAAAGGTTGTCACAACATTGACTTGATAGCAGATTTTGATAAAGAGTAGTATGTTGGGTATTCTCGACTAAGTGCTTCAGCTGTTCTGGGTTTTAAAATCATAGGATGACCTAAACCTTTACTCCTGAAGTATAGGAGTAAAAATTATACAAGAACAAAAAATACACAATTACCTAAATATATAATTACAAAATACATTGTGCCATAAGAAGAACAGGAAATCAAATTTAGATCAGAAGATCAGGGAAAGATTCTGAAAAAGTAAAAATCTAAGGTGGGATCTTGATGATATGCTTGGGAGTAGCATGGGAAGAGTAGACAAGAGAGCATTCTAGGCAGAATGAAATGCTGTGGAAAGAGTTCTCTTGAAGAATTGCATGATGACTGATGTAACTAATGTAGATGGGGCTGGAGAAGTAGGCAAACGCCAGGGCATGCAGGGTGTTGTACATAATGGTAAATAGTTTGGAACTCTTTTGTTAGCTATGAGGAGACATGGAGGAGGTAAGGTAAAGGGATGACAAGAAGCAATTTACGTTTTACAAAGATATTTATTGCTGAGGAGGAAGGCTGAATTAAAGGTGATAGAAGAGATAAGAATGAAGTTGATTATGAGGTTATTGCAGTTATCCAATTAAGAGATAATACAGAGAATATGGAGAAAAAGGACAAATGGATGGATCAGCAATATATGTACAGGTGGAATAAACAAAATGTGGTGGTGGACTATGCATATGAAGAGGAAGGAATGGGTTAGGTCCTAGGCTTATGGCCTGAAAAATTGGATAAATGCAGGGATCATTTACTGAGATGTAGCAACAGGAATTCAAGCAGGTTTTCTATTGGGTTAACTTTTGGACATGTTAATTTTGATATGCTTAGTAAGATATCAAGTAGCGATACCTGGAAGATGTTTGGATCTATGAATTCTAGTCTAATTTATTGATTGTGGGTCACACTGGGAAAAATGATTTTTGAATCCTTGAGAAGAGGTTAGCTAGAGAGACAGAAAAGGAAAAGAAGGAAAAAAAAAAAAGGAAAAGAAAAGGAAAAGAAGGTAAGTGGACCTAGGACAGAGCCTTGTGGAATTCTAACACTGGGAAGAGGGGAAGAAGTGAGCAAAGGGCAATTGGAGTGAACACTTTTGCTAATTGAATAATAACTTCTGTTTATATAACTTATCTTAGAAAATAACAGTTATATAGTACATACTATCATTAATTATTGTAGTTTTATCATATATAATTATATAATCACATATAACATACTACTGTTGATTCAGACTAATATACTGTATATGGTAAATATTTTTACCAGTATAACTATTCCTTTAAGAATTAAGCATTCTGGGCAGCCCTGGTGGCTCAGCGGTTTAGCACCTGCCTTCAGCCCGGGACATGATCCTGGAGGCCCGAGATCGAGTCCCATGTTGAGCTCCCTGCATGGAGCCTGCTTCTCCCTCTGCCTGTGTCTCTGCCTCTCTCTCTCTCTCTCTCTCTCATGAATAAATAAATAAAATCTTAAAAAAAAAAAAAAGAATTAAGCATTTTGATTTAGGGTCAGAAACTTGAATTCAAAGTCTCTGTCATTTAGTACCTATGTGATCTCACAAGTTGATTGACCTCTTTAAACTTCAGTTTCATTGAATGTAAAATAATTATACCGATGCCTTATCTAAGGATTAGAAGATTTAATATGGAATATGTATAAACCATGTTCATAAGTATACAACAAATACTTTAAAATGGTTTAGTTATTATTGTGCTATTTTGTTGTTACTGTTATCTTGTGGAATCTTGTGATTGGTTGCTCCATTTTCTCTTCTATTTCCAGGAATCACTCTATTGTTGTCTATTCCTCTATGTTGCCATCTTTTGTCTAGACTTCAACGATGGCAGGTTCATCATATCTCAGCTTTCTCTTTATTTTCTATACAGCAAACTTCTTAAAATCTACATTGAGTCCCTTTGTTTGAACATATCAGTGACTTCCATTTTTGCTTAAACCCCTGAGAAAACTTCCATCCCATCTTCTTAATTACTCATTTACTTATGTTTCTGTCTCTCTACTCAAACTCAAATGTGAGCTCCATGAGGAGAGGAGTTTTGGTATGTTCAGTGCTGTATCTCCAGGTCTAGCACAATGCCTGGCACATAGTAGGAGCTTACTAAATACCATTTGAGTATTTGAATGACCACTGCCACCTATTGAAGTCCCTAAGGACAAGGACTATTTGATCTAGCATATTGGCCAGCATATAGTAATACTCAACATGTATCTGCTGAATGAAAAAAATGCATGAATAAATGAATGTACAATTAACCAAAAGTGATTCTTCAGCCATAGCATCTCCAATAGCTAAGACTACATCCTTTGTCACAAAATGTGAATATATTGTACATCGGAAAATTAAAAAACAATACCAGAAGTACTTAAGATCATGTGTCAAATACATGAAATATGAAATAACCATGTCCTAAGTATGAGCTCTCTGACAACAGTGTAAGTTTTAGTTCATCACTGTATTCCAGCTCCTGGCACATAATCATATATAGAATTTTCCTCTTCAGCTGATCTGTAAGTAAGGAGGAAATATCATTATTACACTGTAACTTTAGAAACTTTAGGTTTCCTCCAAAAATGCCTTTGAACTCATTGCTTCTGAAACATTAGGAAACATTTCTGGGCCATGTATTTTCTTCCTTCTCACCTGTGACTGTCATTCAAATAATGTGATTTTTCCACAGCCTTGATAAACCGAAAAGGGGAGTTAATCAAAGAGCTCTCAGCTGGAACATTTGACTTGCTACACATATTTCTACACCTAATGGGGATTAGGTTATTTTAAAAATAAATTGCTTGTGTGAAAGGCGAGGTTCAAATTAAAAAATACACATATATAGATCTAGATTAAGTCTCATACCAGTTCATACTTCTTGACCTCTGTTGGGACTAGTGTAATCCAGGTTTCTGGTTTGATTTAATAGAAGGGCAAAATCTCATGGTGAGAATTGATATGATGCCCCTCTTAGGTGTAGTTTCTTTCTTCTCAAAGCTAAGTTTAGATGTACTCTGGGATTTCTTTGACTTAAAAGGCTCGAGTGTGTTAAAACTTTATAGCTACTACTGGAATTTTAGGCTTTTCTGAGATTTAAGTCTCTGAATCTAGACATCATGTTGAAGAATTTTTTCCTTGTTAAGAGAACACCTAGTCCTAGACCTCCCTATGGTGACAAGTCTGTTCTGGGTATTAATGATAATGTTTAAAAAATACAGAGTTCTGTAGATGAAATATTCTTCTTTGGTTTAAAACATTAGCGGTCCAGCTGAGTCTTTTTGGTTATAAAAATTGAATCAAATGTGTTTACCAAATAGTGCTTCCAGGGCAAATGCTACCCACATGTTTTCATATATCTAATATCCACATAACTTATTAAAATATCCTACAGTTGCAGTTGGATGAAAATGATGCATTTGAAATTTAATAACATTTAGTTTACCAAGTACTTTATCACTGTCCTGACAGAAAAGGCCTCAAATTCTGTTCAGTAGAGCTAGCAAAAGAACTGTAGTAATAGAACTGAATCTTCTAGACAATTTAGCCCACTTATATCACTCTGTCCTCCTGGTGGAAATTGCATCCTTCCTTGGCAAATTTTTTTTATTTGACTTTAAGACCAATCTATATGATAATAACCGCCCGAAGTCTTCAATTTGACACACCCTTTCTGTACCTCATCTATGATCTTTTAATTTATTACTGCTGGTGTTTTTGGCATAGATTTAATGTTTTATTTCAAATGTACCACAGAAAACTGTGTTTCTTTAGACTGAAAATCAAGAATCACTGGGTTTTTTTTGATGTTGAGCAAAGCTGCATGTATGCAAACAGGGAAGCTATTAGCATCTTACAGATTACAAATTAGGCACAGCTGGAGACCCTATCAGTTTCTTCAGGCTAACTAATACCGAGAAGCAGTAATTTACCAATGGTGCTGGACTTTGTCCATTATTGAATAGACATAGAATAAAATGTTCTAGAATCATTTTGTTCATATTCTATGTGCTACCTTTAAGATAGAGTAGGAGATTTTTATGGTCTAAAAGAACTCAACTTTTAGAGCATGAAATATTTTAGGTTAGGAGAGTCAGGCTCTATAAGGACTATTTTGATGGACATTTTGGTCACTAAATGAGGAAAAAACTTTTGAATAAGTATGAAAAGAATGTAAATATACACTAAACAAGAAAATAGCTACTTAACAAAGAATTTGTCATCTTTTATGGAAGTAAACCCAAAAGAGAAATAAAAATCTCATTTCAATTACTTGAAAGATAGCCCATAGTATATTTGCATTAGATGTTGATTTAACAAGGTCTTCTTTGGTTAACTTTTAATAAAATGTTTGTATTGTACCTATAAAATAGTTTATCTCATTGAATATTATATTTATTAAATCAATATTATATATTTATAATACATATTATTATATTATATATTTATATTATAAATATAAATATTATATATTTATTGATTTTCTCACATAATGCTTGGCACATAGTAAGCATTAAACAAAAATTCTTGAATTCATTACATTACATTGAAGAAAATAAATTTTTAAAGATTTTATTTATTTATTAGAGCAGAGAGAGAGAAGCAGAGACACAGGCAGAGGGAGACGCAGGCTCCATGCAGGGAGCCTGATGTGGGACTCGATCCCGGGACTCCAGGATCATGCCCTGGACTGAAGGTGGCGCTAATCCGCTAAGCCACCAGGGCTGCCCTGAAGAAAATTAATCTTTAATATAGAAAGATAGCACTAAGGTGTATTTGAGCTAAATGCAAACAATACATCTGGCTAGTCTGTTTATTCTAGACCACATGCTTTTGAGAACAGTATTTTGGATCCAAATGTTGCGTATTTTTTTCAATTACTTAAGTCTTATAGGTCAACTTAACGCAGGCATGGAGAATGAATTTAGGAACTTGAGTTAGAAACCCCTGGATGGTTGGCCATAGAACCTGACTTAATAGTTGTAGGAGTTGGTAAAACCTCCGGGTGGAAGACCTCTCAAAAATCTAACATACTTCCCTTTCCTGGGATTTCTCAGAGCGTCCTGCAGAACTAAAAATTCTCCTGAATGGTTCCAGAAAAAAAGGAAAAAAATTCTATATTCAAGTAAGTTTGGGGAATGCTGTCTGCTGTAGCTCTTTCCCAGCATGTCATAATGCATTTTAACATATTAAAGCTCCAAGCACCAAAAAATGTATCTATATGTATTCAACACAACATTTCTTAAAATTACTTGACACTGGGAGCCTTTTCCCCAAATAAATCCTTTTAATATAGTAAGGATCTGATATTCTTCTCAGCATATTTTGGACAGTTTTCTCTTAAGGTACTATCAGTAATTTATATTAATTGTGAAAGCCAGATGAAGAAAAAGAAAACGTGAAGATTTTGGACATTAGAAGAAGTCAGAAGGTGTGCCCTTCAGGGAGGAAAAGAAGCAGAACAGGAATCAATGGGGGGTGATGGAGACTTCACAATTTGTCCCGTGGTCATATGTGAATTCCTAACTATTGACAAATACCTTATGTAAATGTTAGGGATCTCTTTTGATGCAGAGGCTATTATCCATAGTGATTTATTTGAACCAAAGGGTTCAGACCAATAGGATAGTTTAATTTGTAATTAATAGAATCTAAATGGCAACGAAAACAATAAAGAAAAATCATAAAACCACAACACTGGTAGAAGTTTTTGAAAGATTCTATTTTATTTCTATTCCATTTGGAAAGTTCTTAATTTAAAACAAAACATATCCAATTACTTTGTTGATAAATTTTCATGACTGTTATATCATTACATTCTTTATAATATCAAATCCAAATCCCTTCTCTTATAACTTGAGCCTGTTTCCTCATATCTTGCCTTTGTGTGCATATTGGCTTGCTGTCACTTAGTGGAACTTTGTCATCTTTTATCTGAGTCCTTTAAGTCTTTCTTGTCCTCTGAAAAAGGGATATAAAATGTGTTCTGAAGCTAGATTTCTGCCACGGAGAAAATGGCAGCTATATCTTCTTCATTTCTGACTGGAGTGTTTTCAGAATTTCTTACACAAAACAAGCGACAAGTATACATAAGTATCTATTTGCTGGGAAGAGGACAAAAGAGGTTTTTAGTAATACATTTGAGAAAGAGCTGGGATTTTCTCTATATCTGGCACCTGGAAACACAAAAGCAGTTTATGTGAGTATAAGTTAGTGACTTAATAACCACCCAGGTAAATAAAGTTAGGCAGCATGTGGATTTTTCAATTCTCTTTCAAGACAAGCCTGTGGTTAAAAAAAAAAAAAAAAAAAAAAAAAAAAAAAAAGAGGGACTTTGTTGGTGTCAGGTGGTGCTTCAAGGACAGGAAAAGTGCCTTGGAAAGTAGGCTCAGGTGCTCAAAAGGGATTCTGGTTGGAGACTCTGCTCCCAGAGTGCTTTTGAACACCATGAAGAATGCATTCATCCACCTTCAGTTCAATAATTAATGTCACTATTTCTACAGCTACTTTTAGAATAACAAATACAGGCAACTCGGGACTTTAAAGAGATTTCACTTAAAATGCTTCATTTTATGGCATATTTTACCCTTGATATTATTGTGTGTTATAGTGACACAAAGTGGAGATAGTTTTTTCAAATTTAGGGGAATTCTTATGACCTCCACGAAAGAAGAGACAGCGGACCATTTGACAGAATACTTCATTCAATTTTTGTATAAAAGGAGAGCAAAACGTTTAAATGATTGGCATACCACTATGGAACTGAGCTCTAATTGGAAGCTAGATGATTATTTACAGTTGACATGGAAGGTGACTTTGCCTTAAGAACTCTGGGAGGCATCTTGGAGTTTGGTGCTCCCTAAGGGAACTTCAGTCCAGAATCTCACCTGAATTCTAAGGAAATTCTGAAATTGAAGCAACTTCATGGAGATAAGAAAACACACACACACACACACACACACACACACAGCTCCCCCCCCTCCCCTTACTGTCCATGCATAGGCTTTGAAGAACATCCTGTTGTGTTTGCTGTCATGGAGGGAAAAGCTGTCTTCTGCTATTTTTCGTTGGAGTTCTATTTCTGCAAATCTCTGGCTCAATGATAGCTGTTTTTAACCAGCATCTTGCATGTACTTTCCTTTGCATATAAAGGATATTTTACTTTGAATATAAAGAGTATTTAATGGTATGTGTTGGACATGATTTTTCTACCACTTATCACACTTTTCTATCATATTATCAGATTTATTTTCCATATTTTGTACATGAAAATTAATTTTAACATTGTAATTATTTTTGTAAGCTGTTTATTTATTTATCCTCCTATTCATTTGGTGCACAGGACATTAGTTCTGAAAGAGGCCTTTGAGATCATGTGCTCTAAGTTCTCTTTTTTCCCCACTGTGGTAAAGTTATTTATTTGCCTCCAGATATGTGATAGCTAGTTAACTGAGTGGCAGTTAGAATATGAGAAACCTGAAATTATATGTGATCACAAACTGTTGAAATGCCTATTCTGAACTTAAACAGTATCAAAATTAGCTGATTTGAATACTCAAGTAGTCTGGGTACATGTTAAGTTCTCATTCAGTATTTGTAGACTAAATGAATAAATAATAGATGTTGAATAACAGCCAATTTAAATTATGATTTTTGTGGACTTGTTTGTTTTATTTAACATTCAAAATAGTCCTTGACCCATTTATTTTTTTCTGCATAAATTAATAAGCTCACTTTCTGCATAAATCTGTAAATTTAATCTCTTTTGCATGGACACAAATTTTTTTCTTGATTCAAAAAATATATTTCTCAAATGATCATTATACCTGTGCTGGTCCATTCAGCAAAACATAGTCACTTGTATGTAAAGAAACCAGCTTTCTCTGAGTTGGGAGATAATATCCCTTACACATTGAAGGTGTCTATCTATGAATGGAAAAATAAAAAGTATCTCAAATGCCAGCTAGTTCTTCCTTGATATTTAAAATGTTGTCTAGGCATATATCAACCTTTTTACAACTATCTCAAAAAACATAATAAGAACAAACAATTTTTACTCAGAAGTTTGTGTATTTGGGGATGCCTGGGTGGCTCAGTGGTTGAGCGTCTGCCTTCGGCTCAGGGTGTGATCCCGGGGTCCTGGGATCGAGTCCCGCATTAGGCTCCCTGTGGAGAGCCTGCTTCTCCCTCTGCCTATGTCTCTGTCTCTTATGAATAAATAAATGAAATCTTAAAAACAAAAGTTTATGTATTTGGTTCAAAAGGGTTATAAAAGCTTTTTTGTTGTTGTTAAGCAATTATAGTCTAACACTAATATGTTAAAGTTACCAGGAGGAGACAATGACATCTGTGATTTAGACAGGCTCTTTGGTAGTTAAAAAGTAGATGATACAAAGAATGGAAAAGTTTATTTTACTTGTCCATTTGCATATGTGTCCTATATGTCCATCAGAAATGCAGCATGTATTATTTAAGTAAAATTTAGCTGAACTGATACAAGTATAGAGGCGAATCATCTATCTTTCGTTAGTGGCTTTATGAGAACATTTACACATGCAGTAATAGAGATGGATAATTAAAGGTGTATTGATTTCAATAATATTTTAATGGAATGTAATCGATCTTTCAAACTTTGTATCATCTTAATTCTCAAAATCTTGGTTCTAAGTATCAAGATTGTTCATTAAATAACCCACTTTTACTCCTCTTTCCTTTTAAATTTTGAAAATGCCATAATTAACTTCTTTCTCAAAATTGCATTTATTGCTTCTCAGACCCCTTCTTTATGACATACTCAGGATAATCAATTTCAAAACTGAGATGCACCATCTTGTGTTTAATGTGCTATTACTCAGTTGGTTATGAATACTATTACTGCCTTTAAGTCCTTTATGCCTTACTCTGCTGTTCTCTCTCATTTTCACATAAACTGGTATGTGAGCTGAAATAGATCCTGTTATGTGGAAAGAGTCAATTAATTCACACTTTGATCTAATAAGATAGGCTCTATCCTTGGATAGGATTTGTGGGCATGACAGTAAAGTCTCTCACTCTATCCCACTAGAATCCTCCCAGTTCAACAAGCTGTTAGGCATTTGGAAATATTTTCTGATTTTCTATATATGGCTTCCCAGGGTAGCTTTCCAAACTTCCTTGGTGTAAATTATCCTTTTTTAAAATCTAAAATGTGCTTGAGATATTTCTGAAATTTTTTCTCAATATAGATAGTGTTTAATTGAAGATGGAACTGCAGTTCAAATGCATTCTCCTGAATTGTCATCAGGTGTCTAAAACAGCAGGCAGTAAACTATCTTCTTGATCAGCTAAGCACCTATTAAAGCTACTGGCTGTATTCGTTATAATACCAGCCAGTTGGAATGAAGCCATTTTAGACTGACTTATCAATCATGTATACTGCAATTTTGACCGGCCTACTCTTTCCATGTAGTAATCTCATTGCAGTTTCCTTTTTAAAATTAGCCAACACATCTATTTTTAACCCTTAAGTTCCTTGAGCCTCTCTGGTATACTCTGCAGACAAAGGTATGGAACAACACAATTCCTAACTTATAGACAGATTTATATTCTAAAAGGTCATTTTGTCAACTAGCTTAAAATAAGGTCACTAATTTCCCTAAAAAAACAATTTAATCTTTTTGCATAGGTTCCTTTGGTAGTCTTCAAATATTTATCTTTATTATTTATCATAACACTTTCCTGGTACATAGTAGGTGCTAAATAAAATTTGTGGCATGAATATCATGCAACATTGTAAAACCTAATCGTAATGTAGAAAATCATTCATATGAGAAAATGTTTTCTGAGTCCCACTTTGGAATAATGCCGGTTACAAACCTTTCTATATTGGAAATAAGAACTCCAATACATTGGAATAAGAACTCTTTATCCATTTCCCCTACCTGTGGATAGAAACTTATCTGGTCTGTCTTTCTGGGAGCCCTTTTACATCTTGCGTAGCTTGCCCTTGCTTTCTTTTCTTCTGCTTGTTTCATGAATTGGTTTCCTGTTTCCCTGGCCCTGTATGTAGTTTAACATATTTTATTTAATTTACTACTCCTGAAATAAGAGAATATTTCTTGAGGGGTTTTCTTCTTTCTTTTTTATTCCTTCCTGTGTGAATTATAAGAAAGTAAATTATACCAACTATTTTAGAAAACAACAACAACAACAACAACAACAACAAAAACAAAACTCTTCCACCTCCAAATTCCTTTCTGTATTTACTCATTGTATTTCCTTTGCTGGTTGCTCATAAGGAAGTAGGATTTTATATAAATTCCTTTTTTGAGTTTTATATAAATTCTAATAGGCAAAGATATTTTTACTAATTAGGGGCAATGAAAATATTTTTCTATTTAGAATATTTGAAGTTAGGTTCTCCTGGGCCAGAGTCCAAAAGTAGAAGGATGGACTAGGCTTTATGGGTCTTAAGCAGAGTTTATCAGTTAACTGTGGCCAAACCGATACTGATTAAAAACCTCTCAGAGGGGCACCTGGGTTGCTCAGTCAGTTAAGCCTCCAACTCTCAATCTCAGAGTCTTGCGATTGTGCCCCGCATGGGGCTCTGTGTTCAGCATGGAGTCTGCTTGTCTTTCTCTCTCTCAAATAAATAAATAAATTCTTAAAAACAAACAAACAAACAAACACTCAGAAACTCAGTGAGAGGCAGCAATAAGCAATTGTCTCTTGCTCTTGCATCTGAGATTTGGCTGGCACTCAGCTGGTGGAGATGGGGCATGGCAATAAACTGGCAGTGAGGTTTAGGTCTGTTCCAGATATCTCTCATTGTTCTGGTATCAGAAAATACTCAGGCATTTTCTTCTCATATCTATGACAGAATGTAAGGATAATCTGGCTGTGTAAGCACATATAAAGCCTCTGCTTCTTTATATCCCATTAGGGATGGGATCACATGGGGTCACATGACCCAGCTCTAAGTCAAAGACCAGGAGGTAAACTCCCCATCTCACAAGATCACATGCAAAGGGTAGATACAAGGAAAGGTGAAGGACTGAGAACAGCAATGCACTCTACTACCTAGGACGAGGTAGAGAACTTGTGCATGCCCAAGGAAAGATAATAATTTGGTACTCTTTAAAACCAATATTCTTTAGCATGTAGCTGTCCCATTTTCCCCAACAACCATTTGTTAACAAGACTGTCTTTATTTCCATTGTATATTCATGCCTCCTTTGTCATAGATTAATTGACCATAAAAGTGTGGGTTTATTTCTGGACTCTGGCAAGGGAAACAAAAGCAAAATTAAACATTGAGACTACATCAAAATGAAAAGCCTCTGCACAGCAAAGGCAAACATTAACAAAACAAAAAGGCAACCTGCTGAATGGGAGAAGATATTTTCAAAACATATGTTCAATAAGGGCTTAATATCCAAAAATATCAGGAACTTATACAATTCAATACCAAAAATATCCAATTAAAAAATGGGCAGAGGACCTGAAGAGACATTTTTCCAAAGAAGACATACAGATGGCCATTGGACACCCCAAAAGATACTCAACATCACTCATCATCAGAATTAAAATAAAAACCACAGTAAGATAACACTTTACACCTGTCAGAATGGCTAAAACCAAAAAAAAAGAAAAAAAGAAAAAGAAAAAGAAAAAGAAATAACAAGTCTTTCTGAGGATGTGGAGAAAAAGGAAACCTCATCCACTGTTTGTGGGAGTACAAGTTGGTGCAACCACTATAGAAAACAATATGGTGGGCCCTTAAAAAGTTAAAAATAGAATTACCATATGATCTAGTAATTCCACTAATTTTTTTACCCAAAGAAAATGAAAACACTAATTTAGAAAGATTATGCAACCCTATGTTTATTGAAGCATTATTTACAATAGCCAAGATTTGGAAGCAACCTAAGTATCCATAGATGAATAGAAAAAGAAAATATGTGTCTATATATACACACACATACATGTACATACTTACTATGTAATATTACTCAGCTATAAAAATGAAATCTTGCCATTTTTAATGATATGGGTGGACCTACAGTATATAATGCTAAGTGAAATAAGTCAGAGGACAAATTTCAAAGTCCTTTAAGTAGTTGTTTAGTATTTAGTGGAGGTGGAAAGAAAATGAATATCTATTGGAACAAATTGTCCAAAGAAACATTTACTCAGTAATTTACTTTTGCTTGCCAAACCAGTGTCAATATTTTTGGGGAAAAAAGACATAAATAGTGTAATAGTTAAGGGTGCAGGTTCTGAGCTAGGTTTCCTGTATTTAAAATCACCTCTGCTCATATTAGCTGTGTGATGCAGGCTGATCATTTAACCTCAAGTTAGGTATAAAAACTATTAATGTGCTGCTGCTATCTTTTTAACTTTCTTTTCTATATAGAAAACCAGACAACTTTTTAAGGGGGCAAAGAATTTAAAATTTAGGCAATAAAATAAATTACATTTCAATGAATGTGCATTATTCAGTTTTTGGAATTTCAGCTGATTATAACAGACTTTATTTGCTCACAACAGTAAACATTAATTTAAAAAATATTCAGTAGAATTCTATGTGCAGTAGAGGGACATTTACTTGATGGCAGAAACTTATGATAAAGGATGAATTTAAAATTTGATCATTTGTCCCGATATTATTTTTACACCTTTATAGGTTGACTCCTCATGGCCATCGTCATGACTTTCCCCTTAATCTCTCTCTGGTTCTCTGGTCTCAGACAAGGGGAGAGAGCTGAACTGGTTTAAGAAACTGAGCATACAAAGATAAACTCAAAATGGATGAAAGATCTAAATGTGAGACAAGATTCCATCAAAATCCTAGAGAACACAGGCAACACCCTTTTTCAACTTGGCCACAGCGACTTCTTGCAAGATGCATCTATGAATTTAAAATGAATTATTAGGACTTCATCAAGATAAAAAGCTTCTGCACAGCAAAGGAAACCGTCAACAAAACTAAAAGACAACCTACAGAATGGGAGAGGATATTTGCAAATGACATATCAGATAAAGGGCTAGTTTCCAAGATCTATAAAGAACTTATTAAACTCAACACCAAAGAAACAAACAATCCAATCATGAAATGGGCAAGAGACATGAACAGAAATTTCAAAGAGGAAGACATAGACATGGCCAACAAGCACAAGGGAAAATGCTCCACATCACTGGCCATCAGGGAAATACAAATCAAAACCACAATGAGATACCACCTCACACCAATGAGAATGGTGAAAATTAACAAGGCAGGAAACAACAAATGTTGGAGAGGATGCGGAGAAAGGGGAACCCTCTTGCACTGTTGGTGGGAATTTGAACCGGTGCAGCCACTCTGGAAAACTGTGTGGAGGTTCCTCAAAGAGTTAAAAATAGAACTACATTACGACCCAGCAATTGCACTGCTGGGGATTTGCCCCAAAGATACAGATGCAGTGAAATGTCGGGATACCTGCACCCCAATGTTTATACCAGCAATGTCCACAACAGCCAAACTGTGGAAAGAGCCTCAGGGTCCATCAAAAGATGAATGGATAAAGAAGATGTGGTCTATGTATACAATGGAATATTACCCACCATTTGCTTCGATGTGGATGGAACTGGAAGGTATTATGCTGAATGAAATAAGTCAATTGTAGAAGGACAAACATTATATGGTCTCATTCATTTGGGGAATATAAAAATTAGTGAAAGGGAATAAAGGGGAAAGGAGAGAAAATGAGTGAAAATATCAGTGAAGGTGACAAAACATGAGAGACACCTAACTCTGGGAAACGAACAAGGGGTGGTGGAAGGGGAGGTGGGTGGGGGGATGGGGTGACTGGGTGACGGGCACTGAGGGAGGCACTTGACGGGATGAGCATTGGGCATTATGCTATATGTTGGCAAATTGGCCTCCAATAAAAAAAAAAGAAACTGAGCAGTCAGGGAGGATAATGCTGATCGATGAGAGATTCTGAAAGATCACTGGTCATAGCAGGACACGTATTCTATGGATCATGTTCATAAGTTATTTGGACTGGGAGGTGGGATTGCAGAAGACATATTTGAAAAATGAAGCTAAACCATTCTACAAGAAAAGAAAGTGTAGTTATAGTTAGCATAGGGACTTTAATTTTTTGTGTGTGATATGAAAATTTGGACCAGGGTTGAATTGTTTGGGACAATAGAAGAAGGTGACCATCTTCTCAGTGGAAAGCAGAGGAAGACCACAGTGACTACAAAATTATTGCCTCTAAAAGGTTATTAAATATTTAGTTTTTGTTGAAAGTAATACTAATTTTTAAGCCTTTATAAGTCATCTCCGTATCTTTATCTGTCTCTCATATTTGGCTTACTTTCCCCATTTTCATCTCAGTCTTGCTAAATTAATCTTGAGCCAATGGGAAAATTCAGGAGGCCTTATTAAGTACTTATTAAATAGCTTTTATGTGCTAGACATTTTTCTAAACACTAAAGAGGAAAAAATTAACAGTTACTGTTTGATAGAGCTTACCATGTAAACCAATGATTTTCATATAATCTGAAAAATTTATCATTTATTGAAAACTTAGCACTTGGCTAAAATACTCATTTCTATTACAAATCCTTCCATCATTTTGGTAACAACCACTTAGACAATCCACCCATACTCTGGTCAGTCAGTGCCTTGATCTCCTCATTTCCAGTAGTCTTGTCCTTCTCATCATCCATGTCAGAGTCATATCCTAAACTTTGTTGGTTATATCAGTGATATCACACCCACCAGCAAATATTAATTTCAAGCATCCTATGTTTTAGCTTACTTTCCTTGTATTCCCATTTCATTTGTTCTTGACCCTAATTAGGACCTCTAATCCATTGACCCTTCCCCACTTCTACACCACTTTTTTATGATTCATTTCATCTCACTCTCACCTACCTATGTTCTCACTTCTCTCCTTGTCTAATTTAGAGCCTTTGGTCACTCCCCTTGCGTACACCCTCAACTCCCCTGCTTTTTTTTTTTTTACCTGAAAAAACTCTATTTAAGTAAAATTGCTTTATTTCATGACTGGAATCAAATAGCTGAATGTGGCTAAAAGAAATATCCAACAATGTTGACTCGTCTCTTTGATTTACGATGACAAATCTCAAGTGGGCACACAGTCCTGCAGGGTAGTCCTACTGGATTTCTCTAGTAAGTTCACTTTCATTCTCTCTGAGGTGACAATTATACACTTTATTCTTTTAAAATTTCTAATATTTATCTCATCCTAATTCTTAGCTGATGACAGAAGTGCTCAGAACTGCTTCCACTTCCCATCACCAGATCTGCCTACATATTTTCTGCTTTCTCTCTAGTTCCTACAGATAAAGTGTTTTTCCTTCTTCCTGTAGCCAGCTCCTTTACTTGCGCCCTTTACTAGGGTTCCATGGTCCCAGATATTCAAGTTTTCTTTCTGTTTCACTGGTTGCATCTTCTGAGCTTTCCTTATTGACTCCTCCATTTTCCAATATTTTGGTCTTCCTTTTCTGATAGTATATTCCCTCTAGATGATTCTATCCAGTCTCTTGTCATTTAATACAATTTCAGACTGATGATCCATTTATAACTCCAGCTCCCATTTCTCCTGTGAGTTTCAAGCTTGTATATTCACTGTTCATTTGATTCCTCTTGATGTCTACTAGGTGTCTCAAGTGTGGCATGTCAAAAACAGAGCCCTTGATATTTTGCTAGCCTCCCTGCTTGTCTCCATTTATTTTCTTTTCCATTAATGTTTCTATACTTGCTTAATTGTTCAGGCCTAGGAATCCCTCCTCTTCCCCCATATCTAATCACTTTCTGTTTATATCTGTATTTCCACCTTGACTGGGAAAAGGGCATTTCCTCATCTCATCATTTGAACAATCTCTTTGAAAATAGCTATATAATATTTCATTATTTGCATGTGTCATGACTGAAACTTTTCCTATTGTTGAGTATTTTGGCTGTTTCTTACTTTAAAAAATAAGAGTGTTATAAATATCTGTGCAAATTATAGTGCAATATATATAATTAGTGGATCAAGGATTATATACTTTTTTTGTTTAAATATCTCTAAGGCTTTGTTTAGAAGCCTTGTAGAAAAGGATTGGTTCAAGGTTGAAGGGGTGATATGAGAATAGAACATTGTGAGCTACTCCATATCATCCTTTAACCTGGATTTTTCTTACTGTTTTCCTGAATTCTGCCCATTTTTGTACCAGTGTTCCTTAAAGAGAAGGCTATCATTCAATGAACAGTATTTCAAAGATTTTTATAGGCTCCTGGGAGCAAGGGGGGTTCTCCTTGATAGCTTCATTACATTGGTGATATAAGGTAAAGGTTGGAGCATGGAAGAAAGAAGCAGGGTGGTCCATGCATTGAATTAGTAGCAGAAGCATCATCAGCTTGGATTAGGATTAGCATTTGGGGTCCAGGAAGCTGCATGTCTGTGATTAATGCCTGTTACCTGCAAGGACGATTATATAGAACTGGGGCCAGTGAGGCTAAATTGATCCATGTAATGAAAGGCCTCTCTTGGTAGGGCGGGGGAGGAAAGAGAGGAGGGCTAAATTGGAAAGGGCTGTAAGAGAGACAATGGGACAGCTGCTATATTTGGGAAAGTTGAAGGAGAGACAGAGAAAGATTATAAGTTTTTCTGTTATCTTGTGAATATTTCTAAGAGGCTGCAATAAAGATCTAAATTGCTTTAATTGTTTTTCAGTTCTTATCCACATATTTATCTGGATAACCCTCCATGCTGTGGCTTGCTTTTAAGCAGAGAATGAGTTGGCCTAGATTAATGTGGTTTACCATTATGATGAGAAATATTTATTCTGTAGACTCTGAGTGGGGCAGAAATTCAGGCCATGGCATTTTGTAATTGTGATTGGGACTTAACGTGTATCTTCAGGTTGATACGATCTAGGGAAACATGGTTATACTCATGAATGCTGAATTTTGCAAACCGTTAGAAGAGGTATGGATATCATATGGATAAGATAATATATCCTGTGTTTTCAATTTACATTATATCACAAGACACACTATTTTTTAAGTTGGACATTTTGTGCATTTTGATGAATATATCTATTTATCTTTGAAGGCCAAGAAAAATAACAGTGATTTTATAACAGATTTTAATTAAAAGTCAGTTAATAGCACAGCATTCAGAATTATGACCTACTTGACCAGGTAGAGTTCTGAAAGCTCAAGAAAAAGCTTAATGGGCATGTTAAAAAAAATCACAGTAGATAAAAAGGCTATGAGCCAAACTATTATTTTAGTGATGATTGCAACTAATTGTAATTATTTGTTAAGAAAACAAATGTCTTGAAAAATGCCTATGTAATTTGCCTTCATGGGAATAAGACTTTCTTTTTAAGTAGGAATGCAGATTTATTAAATAATGACATAGTACATCATGGTTCCATAGCAAATTAACAATTAAAAATGGGAATTTTGGAATTTCTTGGGTATATCCTATTTTCTATGCCTCAGATACATTATATATGTATCTGAAATGATGTGATGCAAATAAGCCCAAGGCATGATTAGAGTTTTAAGTACCAAACTGCAGACCAGGGTGACTTGTTTTTTCTAAGATGCAAATAAAGAGAGCATGCCCTTGCAACCTCCATCACCTTGTGTATCCCAAACAGTCCAAATGAGTTGTGATGAGTGTGCTTTTAATATCTTAGAACAACTGGTTTCTGAAATGTCACGATTGAAGATTTTATGGTGTCACTTAATGTGAAATAAAACATGAAGGGATTTCAGTGGAAACTTGTCTGTTTGTGGATGTGACAGCAGGCCTAGCTCAGCTGTGCAGTAGGTGAAGGCCCCGGGCCTGGTGGTCCACCTTGTCATGTAGCACTTGTCTCTTTCCTTCTCAGAAATTCATTCTCCTGAATTCATGTTTTCTCAAAATAAATTGGTATTTATTATTGCTTTTTAAAAAAGACTTTATTTATTCATGAGAGGCAGAGAGAGAGAGAGAGAAACAGGCAGAGACACAGGCAGAGGGAGAAGCAGGTTCCACGCAGGGAACCCGTCACGGGACTTGACCTTGGGTCTCCAGGATCACGCCCTGGGCTGAAGGTGGCGCTAAACCGCTGAGCCACCCAGGCTGCCCTTTTATTGCTTTAAATTATGTTTGTAAAGAGGTAGACTACTAAACATATCCATTTGTTTTAAAAATATACACAAGACTTTATGGAGGATACGAAATGACATATGGTACGTGGGCCAGCCATCAAAGAATGAATTAATTGGAGACAACCTATAGAAACATGAAACAGTCTTTTAACAAAATAAAGTTCTATATTTTCAAGTGGGAAAATGAAAGTTGTATGTGAATGCTATTATAGGAATCCAGATGTGAGAAAATGTATTCTGATATGAAGTGGTTAGGAAAGGTTGTTATTTGAGTTGAATGCTAAAGATTGGGCAGGATTTCTGTCAGAAGAGTGGAAGAGGAGTGGTTTTGTTGATATGGGAAAGATACATGTGAAGAGCTAATAAGGCAGGAGTCTTTTCCTCCTGAATGCACAGTAGTGATAGCTAATGCTATAAATATGTTTATGTTAATGTGTTTCTTAAATGATTTTGAGGTAGATGTCGTTGTGTTGTTGAGTTTGTATTCTTATCCAATAGTAATCTTTTTTTTTTTTTAAAGATTTTATTTATTTATTCATGAGATATACAGAGAGAGAGAGAGAGAAGCAGAGACACAGGCAGAGGCAGAAGCAGGCTTCATGCAGGGAACCTGACATGGGACTCGATCCTGTGACTCTAGGATCGTGCCCTGGGCCAAAGGCAAGCACCAAACCGCTGAGCCACCCAGGGATCCCAGTAATAGTAATCTTAAAGGTGGAACTGTCATGCCAAAAAGAAGGGGAGACAGCCAAAATAATGGGAAGAGCAGTTTCCTGGCAGTTAGGAGGTCTGACTTTTAGTTCCTGTGCTTTTGCTTCCTACATTTTTGTTAAAGTGACCTATGGTGTGTCATTTTATTTCTCCTGATTTGTAAGATGAATTTGTTGAGCAGGATGCTTTTGAGGTTCCTTCAAACTCTGGGACCATGAGTTGGTTCTATAGTAGGCTAGGGAAAGGGGTTCTGGACAGAAGGACCTTTAGGGACTTTTTAATTCATTGCTGTTCAAGTGACCTCTTATTATGTATGATAGAGATAGAACTTCATCTTACACTCTAGAAAGCTAGTGGATGACCTGTAGGCTATTGCATTTTTCCCTTTCAGACTAACTGGACCGTTAAGTTTAGAAGGCCGATGTAAGATTTCCCTTTTGGTTACTCTACAAGAAGAATGAGGTTACTTTTACTCTTTTATAAGAGAACCCTTTGAGAATAAAATGGCTTTAATGTTTCATAGGGTCAAACAATTTTGAACAGCCCAGAGTGCATTATTCTTATCATAGCTTAGCAGGTGTCCCTGAGTCAGAAGACTATCTAAATATTTAATGTGAAACTCATGAGGACTTGCCTGTCTTTTCCTCTTGGATTAGCTGCATCCTTACTATTTATTAAGAAATATACATGTATTCAGATTTATAAAACTTCATTATCTAAATTTGGTTCTATTGTCAGTATCAACTAACATTTATTGAGTACCCACTGTTTCTCTGGCATCATATTATGCATTAGGGATTCTGCATATTGATGTCTTTTCTTCTCAAGGACTCAGAAATCATCCTTTTAAGGTTAGAAATAGGAACTGAAACAGTGGGATGGTAGTAACATCCAGTGACACAATAGGTCATTGTAAGGTCTATATTCCTTTATCATCATTTGATATACTGTATTCATCTCTCTATATATAATTATCTTATTATATTTTCAATTTCTTCTCCTGTTATTTAAATGTGGCAGCTGTAACTAATTTGATATCAACCACCTGCTGTGTTGTGCCCATCTCTATAAAACTTTATTCTACAATCTGAATGTATCTAAAAATATTCAGAAGTAAATACATCATCATTAACCTGTCATACACAGTGACAATCTCACAGAAATAAAAAATGAAAGAAAACTGAATTGTGAGGAAGAAGTTCTAAATTAGCCTCTAATTCTACATCTGACCTAGAAGGACTGCTTGGAGGCAGGACAGCATCATGAAGCTGGAAGTAATTGCTCCTTCATTTGTTTTTGTGTTGTCCCACAAGTGTAGTGTGAAGAAATTGTTTCCAGTCAGATTCGGAGCTTCTTTCCATCAGGACAGACATCTAGGATTCTGTTCCTTCCTCAGTGGAGGATATAGTGCAGAAATGAATGAGTCAAATATCATCTATTCTGTGTATTTACAAGATGTGACTATATAATACCAAGACTATTTTTAAAGCCAATTATAGAATTTCACAAATGACTTTAATAAAATTGTTCTTCTGTGGGTCAATAATGAGTATTCCAACAGCTAAATCCAATTGCCTTTTATTTTTTTATAGTTTTTATCCTTATCGAAATCAATCTTTTAGAAGTTTTCAACACTGTTGGCCATTCTTCATTTTTTTTTAAAGATTTTATCTATTTATTTGACAGAGAGAGGGAGAGAGAGAGAGAGCAAGCGCACAAGCAGGGAGAGCAGGAGAGTGAGAAGCAGGCTCCCCGCAGAGCAGGGAGCCCAATGCAGGGCTCTATCCCAGGACCTCGGGATCATGACCAGAGACGAAGGCAGACACTTAACCAACTGAGTCACCCAGGCGCCCCTCTTCCTTTTTGAAGACAAATATTCCCCCTCTGTTAAAATAAACAAACCCTGCTACCTATTAAAAACACTAGAAAATAAACTGAAAAATATAAAAAAGGAAACTGACCCATAGTGTTTCTACGCAGAGACTGAGCCACTGTTAACAATGGCTCTAACTATGTAGCCTAGTCTTTTTTTTTAAACCATGTATATACTGTTAAAAAATGGGATCATCCCATAAGTACTGTTTTTAAATTAATTTTTTTGTTTCACAATATGTTATGTGCCATTTTCCATGTTATCAAATATTTCTAATAGGTATAACTTGAGCAGCCGTAAATCAGATCTGTGCAAAAATGAAAGTGTTTCAGGACTGCATGGGCTCTCCTTGATTCTAAGCCTTTTTTTTGGGCTCAGCAGAAAAAAATGTAGTGAGTCTTCAAGTTATTCTTGTCTTTTTCAATTTAAGACTTAAGCTTTTTGGCAGTCAAATGCAAGTACTACAATCTCAGGTATTGCTTAAAGTTTGTTCTCCAAATTTCTTTCTCTTCTCAAGACTTTTTCCTTCCCTTGTTCTTTCTCACTCTAATTCAGGTGCTTGTGTTCATCTGAGATGTCAGGGAAGGATGGGGAATCCGTGAAAGTGAAGCACAGAATGGGTGGTGGGTAGGATATACATTCTGTTTACAACTTCCCTCTCTGCTGCTTCTTGTCACTAGTGTCTTTGCCTGGTTGGTTCCTGACATTTGGGGATGCTTGCTGCAGGTTGGTTCTTGTCCTTTTGTTGTCTCTGTATAGCTGTTGCTGAGTCTTTTGGTATTGATGGACCTGCTGGGGTCTCACAGTACATGATAGCATCTAAAGGTGCCTGTCTGGGTTCCTGTGAGGCTTCAGAAGCATCATGACTGTTATTTCCCCTTCCCATCTTAGATTTGTTCTGCTGAAGACTTATGCTGTTTGGTGCTCCCCTTTATTCTAGGCAATCTTTTGTGGTGGAAGCTGGTGGATTGGCTTTGCTTCCAACCAACTTCCAACCAACTAGCTTGCTCTGAGTTCACAATAATCCACACCTTTTCGTCTTGTACTTTTCTGCCATCTTTTGGGATTAGCTTCTTTGTTCTCTAATTTCATGGGGGAAAGTACTAGGGAGTGGGGCCAGGATGAAGGGAAGACAATGTATTTACCACAGAGTTGCCAAATGCTGATTTTGCTGATTTCCATTTTTTCCTTTTACTATTCTTCATTCTCCCCCTCCCATTTTGTCATGTCTTGAAAAAAGACTTGTAAACCAATTCATTCTCTTTGTGGTACCAGAGCAATGGGCAAAGTTGGACACTGAGGTAGGAACCCCTCTGAATTTAGCTTTCTCAGATATCTATAGTGAGGATGGATCAGCAGAAATAAAAGAGAATTTGTCCATGTTTCAGCTTTTAGCAACAAAGAAATTTTTGTGTGTGATTTATTTGGCATAATTTTAATTACTGCAAGTTGCTGCATAATGTTCTGTATATGTGCCATCCTTTATTTTATAAATTCTTTTTCACTTACTATGCTCCATCCACATTTTTTATCATAAAAATAAGTTATTTTTTAAAAAAGATTTTATTTATTTATTCATGAGAGACAGAGAGAGAAAGAGAGAGAGAGAGGCAGAGACACAGGCAGAGGGAGAAGCAGGCTCAATCCCTGGTCTCCAAGATCAGGCCCTGGGCTGAAGGCGGCGCTAAACCACTGAGCCACCTGGGCTGCCCTAAAAATAACTTATTTTTAATTAAAGCACCGAAAGTAATGTTTCCCTCTATTTTAAAAATTATCTTCTTTCTAACTGTTCAAAAATCTCTGCTTTTTATTTATTTATTTATTTTTTATTTTTATTTTTATTTTTTTTATTTTTTTTTTAAATCTCTGCTTTTTAAAAGTCCTTTCTTATTCTTTTCTTTTCTGATCACAAAACTGGTTCTTGGTCTTTCTCTAATTTCCTTTCTTTGTAGTCTGTCTTTTGGAAGTCCAATCCAGATTTATGGCTCAATTCTCATTTCTAGTTGTATGACTCCTGAATTTTTGTCTCTAGTCCTGGGCAGTCTAGGCACTCTCCTAAGAATTAGTCCCACATTTGCAAGTATTTGCTAACCATCTTTACTTAAGGATCTCTCTGGCATCTTTAATTCACAATATTAGGATTGAATTTAGGTCTTTGGTATTATTGTTAGATAAAGAATGACATTATGCTAAGGACATAGCATTGGGAAATGATTGGTGTCTGGGTGTGTAACTAGACCAAGCCAGTAAAGACTAGGGCTGTGTGACCCAGGACAGTTTGACATTGTTTTGATTTCCCTATTTTGATCCAGTAGACTTTTTTTCTATTTCAACAATGCCAAACAGTTAGTACACAGGGAACTAAATGATTAAAAGGATAAAAATTAGATTAGCAGCTGAATAGACCAATACTGGAAAATGGAGCAATCTTAGAGTTATCTGAGAGAAATATATTAATTAAAAAACATCACACTATTAAATCCTTAGCATCTAAAATAATGTCCAGTACATAAGAGGTAATCAATAGATTTTTTTTTTACTTAGTAAATGAATGTGCAAAACTTAAAATTGACTATAGCTGAAAATGAACGTTTGTTTTTGACCACTGAATGATTGTCTTAGTCCATTCAGTCTGCATCAACAAAAACACCATAAGTAGGGTAACTTATAAATTACAAAAATTTACTTCTCACAGTTGCAGAGGCTGAGAAGTTCGAAATCAAGTTGCCAGCATGCCCAGGTTCTGGTGAGAGCTCTATTCTTTGTTGGTTTGTAGCCAAAGCCCTCTTGCTGTGTCTTCTCATGATGGAAGAGGTAGGAGAACTCTCTAGGGCCCATTAATGAGGGCTCTGCCTTCATGACCTGATCACTTCACAAAGGCTCTAAGTCCTAATACCATTAGGATTTCGACACAGAATTTTGGGAGAACACAAACATTCAAACCCTAGCATTCCACCTGGGGCTCCTCAAAATTCATATCCGTCTTACATGCAAAATACATTCATTCCATCCTAGTAGCTTCAAAAGTCTCAACAATTCCAGCATCAACTCAAAAGTCTGAAGTCCAAAGTCTCATTTGACTATCATGTAAATTAGATATAAATGAGACTCAAGTTATGATTTATTCTGAGGCAGAATTCCTCTCCAGCTGTGAACTTGTGAACAAGTTGAGTGCTTCCAAAATACAATGGTAGGACAGGCATAGAGCAAACACTCTTATTCTAAAAAAGATAAATGGGAAAGAAATAGGTGGCAGTCCCAAGGAAGTTCAAAACTCAACAGAGCAAACAACATGAAATCTTAAAACTTGATAATAATCTTTGGATGCTCTGCCCACCAGCCTTACTAGCATGGGAGTCTCACCTTCTGAACACTCTGGGGCATCCCTACTTCCAAGGCTTTGTTAAGCAAAGTGCATGTGGCAGTTCTCACAGGTTGGAGTTGTGTGTATAGCTCTCCTGGGATATAGTCACACACCAGGGGTGGGGGCAGCCCTATACAGTTTTCAAATGCTGATCTTCATTTTTTGTTCTACTGTTCCATCACTCTTTTAGGCATTTCCCTAGAAGGGGTTTTATGCAAGGCCTCATCCTTGCTTTGGACTTCTGCTCAGGTCATGTGCTTATAGGTCTGGGTAGCTTCATTCTTCGAAATCTAGGTGCTTGATGAAGGTAGGGCCCCTATGGCTATGGGTGGGATTTGTCTGGCCTGTTGAAACCCAGGCAATGACCTCCTTTTGAAACTGAGGAGGCTTCCCTGATGGTCTCTGAATTCCCTTTGGGGTCCTTTTTTCTTATTTTGAAGAATATTGCATGTTCACAGCTAAATAGTTCTACGGCCCCATTTTATAAAATCTAAGTCTGACAATCTTCCTCCTTTCCTTCTTCTGTCTCCTTTTTTCCCCTTCAGTTGGCTGTTTTTCTGCTGAGATGGCTGATTAGGTCCGTGGTTCATACCCATACTAATCTTATCAAAGGTTGGTTTGCTCACAGCCTTAGTGTTATCTTCTGAACACACTTTCTCGTTTTTTGCAGTAGGAATAGACTGAGAATTTTCTGATTTTTTTATTTTTTATTTTTTTAAAAAATCTTCTGATTTTTTAAAAAATATTTTATTTATTTATTTTAGAGAGATAGAGACAGTGTGTGAGCAGAAGGGAAGGGAGAGAGAGAATCTCAAGCAGACACCACACTGAGCAAGAAGCCCATGCAGGGCTTGATCCCATGACCCTGAGATCATGACTTGAACTGAAACGAAGAGGCAGGTGCTTAATGGACTAAGCCACCAAGGTACCCCAAATTTTCTGAATTTTTAAGTTCTGCTTCCCTTTGAGTTAATAATTTTGTCCTAAAATTATTTCTCTCTTCTTGTATTTTACTAGAAGCATTCAAGAGAAGCCCAAGCTGTACCATCAACACTTTGCCTAGAAATAGCTTCAGCCAAATATCCAATTTCATTGCATACAAGTTCTACTTCCCACAAAACACCAGGGCATAGAATAATTCAGCTAAATTCTTTGTCACTTTATAACAAGGATCACTTTTCTTCCAGTTACCAAAACATATTCCTCCTTTCTGTCTGAGACCTCACCAGAATGGCCTTTATTGTCCATATTTCTACAAACATTCTGTTCATAACCACTTTATTATTCTCTGGGGAGACTGAGGCTTTTCTCACAGCTCTCTTCTGAGCTCTTACCATATTTGCCCTTAACAGTCTGTTCACAGCAATGTGATAGGCCAGCATAGTCACATTCTGGTGAAGACCCTCTTATTGGGTATCTCTTGGAAGTGAGCATCTGAGATCAAGTGTAGGATCATATCCAAGAAGTGGGAGGCTAAGGCTTTGGAAGGCTCATTTACAATATTAAAATCACAAGAATTACAGGCATAATGTAAAATATGACAGCAAGCCAGGAGCAAAAATGTTCAAGGAAGGAGGAGAGTGTAACTAGTTGAGATTCAGATATATTCTGTTCATGGAATACAGAGCTGAGCATTTCTAAAGTGGAGGAGGATGAATGATCTGAAAGTAGAATGAGGAACATGAAAGACATTTACTCCATCTCCAGTACTATGAAAAAGAAAAACAGTCGCTACTTGAGAGGGCTGCAGGGAAAGTAGTATCGTCAAAGAAAATCCTTCAGACTGAAAATTCAAGGGGAATTTAGAAATAGACGGATATAGGGGATTTGACAATGGCTGACTGTAAATTCCAGAGGACAATGGAAGGTTCAGGACTTGGATAGATGGGGTCAGAAAAAGGACTGTGACAGGGATTAGAATGCAGAGATACATAAAGTGGGTGAAGGGCATGTAAAGATCAGTACTGACCATCTTAAATGAGGCAAGGCATTTTGTGAAGCTATGTTGGAGAGCGGGGAGAGTGGAGGAACTGTCAAGTTCTGAGTATTTTTTGTTTTTACTAATGGAGCCATGATGAAGGGTGAGGTGCATACTTACTGTGATCAGATGGGTCTCAGAGGCTTTCTCGTGGTTTCTGCTGAAGGAGATGACAGGGGTGGAGTCCAGGAAAGAGGACTACTGAATTTTATGAAAATCCTTCATCATTAGGCAAAACTCGTATTTGTACAAAATGTTTTTATGATTTTAAAGCATCATGCATGTCAAAATGGCCCTTTGTCTCAAGGACCTCCCCAGTAGGCTATAGGAGAAGCAATATGACTACTTGAATTTAACTATTGAAGAAGGCTATTAAAATTTCACTGGTTCCAATAAAGAAATGAGATATAGCATCTATAATGAACATTTGTTAAGGATGATGGCAATTTACATTGAAAATTATGTAAGAAGCAACATTTATGGTTCTTGTGTCTTAATCTATAACGTTATGGTTATTTTATCATCATGGATTGGCACACTACACTGAGGAGGTATTATTGTTTTCATTTTATAGATGGAGAGTCTGGTTCAGAAAGTTCATTATGTTAAGGTCAAGATTTGAACCTAACTTTGTTTTGGCCCAGGCCCTTACAACTGGGCATGTGCTCATGCTTCTACAATGTTTTCATATAAATTACCTCATTTGCATATATAAAGGTTTAGTTTAGTTTTACCGATGTTCCTCAAAGCTCTCAAGAATGTCACAATTCATTTCAGCCAACAAAATTTGCTTTAAGTGTATTTTAGAGTTATATCTTGCTGATACTTGGAATTTACATTTCCTTCTTGTTGTTCTATAAGTAATGGGTTAAAGGAGCATAAACTCCTGTCCCCTAGAAATCTTATGGTTGTCCTAGGAAAACAAACTTCTATGAAAATTTGATAAAAAAGGAGCTTGAACAGTGAACAAACTGGTGGTTGCTAGAGGGGAGAGCGTGGGAGGATTGGCAAAATGGGTGAAGGGGAGTAGTGGGTACAGTCTTCCAGTTATCAATGAATAAATCATAGGGATGAAAGGTACAGCAAAGGGAGTATATTAATGTTTCTTCATTTAGATTGATTTTTGCTCAAATGATTCTTAATTGAACTAAATTCCTTTTTATTCTGTTTCTAAGAGTGTATTTTAAAAAAATTATGAACAGGTTTGGAATTTATCAAATCATTTTCTGTGTCTATTAAAATGACAGTATGGTTTTCTCATGGTCAATGGTAGTATAACAATGTTGTATGGTGACAGATGATAGCTACACTTGTGGTGAGCATAGTGTAACATAGGGACTTGGTCAAAGCACTATGTTGTATATCTGAAACTAATGTAAGATTGTGTATCAGCTATATATCAATTAAAAAAAAAGAACTTGAAATAAAGAATACAGTAAATAAGTAAATTAACCTCTGGATTTTTGGCATGATTTTCCTTAAGTCTACGATGATTTTTTTTTGAGACTAAACATTTTCATATTTGATATATGCAAGAGAATACACACAATATACATATAAACTATGTGAGCAAATTAACAAAACCAAGCCAACCCCCTCCCCCAACCTTGAGTTAGATATTGCTGAAGCTTCCTGAGGGAGGGCTCTCCCCAAGCCCATCCTCCTGCCTTCCACACAAAGGAAAACATTCTGAGCTGCTGTTTATCATTTTCTTGCTTTATGACAATGTATCTCTCGAAAATATATTGTTATTTTTCATGTCTTTGAACTTTATACAAAAATAGTATTATATAGTGTTTGGTTTTATACATCTTGTGTTTTTTTTCCTACATTATCTTTCTTTTTTAAAAAGATTTTATTTATTTATTTGAGAAAGAGAGAGAGAGAGAAAGATAGCAAGAGAGAGCATGAGCAGTGGGGAGAGGGAGAATCAGGCTCCCCGCTGAGCTGGAAGCCTCTCGGGGTGCTCGATCCCAGGACTCTGAAATCATGACTTGAGTCAAAGGCAGACTGAGCTACCCAGGCATCCCTTACATTATCTTTCTTAGACTTCTGTTTCTTCCACTTGACAATTTGTTTCAAACTATATAGTGTAGTATATAGTATATAGGCATACATATTAGAATAATGTTGAATAAAATGATAGTCGTGGATAACTTGCCCTGGCCTTTATTTATTTACTTATTTTTCTAATCTATTTCATATTTCTCCAGGTTAATTGAAGTGTAGTTGACAAAACTGTATATATTTAACGTGTATAATGTGATGATTTGATCTATGTGCATATTGTGACAGGATTACTTTAAAAAGGAATATTTCTAATGTTTCTTCATTTAAATTGATTTTTGCTCAAATGATTCTTAATTGAACTAAATTCCTTTTTATTCTGTTTCTAAGAGTGTATTTTAAAAAAATTATGAACAGGTTTGGAATTTATCAAATCATTTTCTGTGTCTATTAAAATGACAGTATGGTTTTCTCTTTTAGTAAGTAAGTGTGGTATCTTACCTTTATAGCTTTTCTAGTGTTAAACTTCCTACTCATTCTTGGAGAAAAACTAATTTGGTCTCAATGTGCTATTTTTTAAGTACTATGCATTCAGTTTTCCAATACTCTTTAATTTTTCTTCTATATTCATTTGTGAGGTTGGACTAAAATTTTTCTCTTTCTCTTCTTCTGGTTTTGGTAATAAGGTTGTGCTAATCTTACAAGTATTACCTCTTTTTCTATTCTCTGAAAGAGTTCATAAGAACAATTTATTCCTTGAAAATTTAATAAAATTCATTGGTTAAACTGTTTGGACCTGCCAGTTTCTTTGCATGAGAAAATTTAACTCCTGATTCTCTTTATTTGCAATTATAGAACTAGTAAAGCTTTCTTTATTCTAGAATAAAGTCATTTATTTTATTGGCGTTTTCAAATTTATTGACATAAATTTTTTACTGTGTTCCTGTTATCCATTTCATTTCTGGCTAAGATAAATCTTCCTTTTCATTTCTAATATTGTTTATTTGTGGTTTAAAAAATTATTATCGATCATGTCATTGAAGTTTCTGTATTTAAGTGGGCTTTCTAAAAGATTAGTCTTAAACTTTCTATGTTGAAATACACTTACATTTTCAAAAAACTAGCAATAATGGCACAGAAAACATTGCTTTGTTATTTATCACTTACCACCCACACAACATACACACATATACAGATATACACTATTTTTTCTGAACCATTTGAAGAAAGGGTACATACATCACACCTGTTTAATTCTTAATGTATTAGTGTGACTTTTCTAGGAACAGGGGTGTTCTGCTCCACGACTGTAGTTTAATTTTTCAATTCAGGAGATTTGATATAATACTTTAATCTGTAGTCCACATTTCATCTGCAGAACTTTAAAATTTGACTATTATATTATTTATTCAAAAATTTATATTTTGTTCTTTTTAAAAACGGATAATTATTGATTATTCTTTTTAAAAACAGCTTTATTGAGGTAAGATTTGCATGCTGTAAGATTCACCCAATGTGAACATGCAGTTTAATGATTTTTAAGAAATTATATTCTTGTGCAACATTCATCATGATCCAGTTTTATAACACTGCCATTAACTCAACAAGTTCCTTCATGTCCATCTGGAGGAGTTCCCCACTTGCATACTTACCTCCAGGCAACCATTGTCTACTTTGTATGATTTTGCCTTTCCTAAAAATTTCTTGAAAGTGGAATCATACAATGTATAGTCTTTTGTACCTGGCTTGTTTAATGTAGCATGACGTTTTTGAGGTTCATCTACCTTGTTGCATGTATCAATAGTTTGCTCCCTTTTATTGCTGAATAAGAGTCTATTGTTTAGAAATACCACATTTTTTCATTCTTTTAAAATACAGTCATCAGTTGATGAATATTTGGAGCTTTCGCAGTTTTTGGTTATTATTAATAATGCCTCTATGAATATTCATGTACAAGCCTTTATGCACATTTATTTTTCACTCCTCTTTGGTAGATAGCTAGGTGTGGAACTTCTGGGTTAAATGGTTAAGTTTATGTTTAGGCTTTTAAGAAACCGCAAATATTTTTCCAAAAAGGTTGTATTATTTTACCTTCCCATTGGCAATATATAAGGATTTCAGTTCTTCCACAATCTTGCCAACATTTAGTACTGTGACAATATTTACTTTAGCTGTTCTAGTAGATATGCAGTGGTATCCCATTATGGTTTAAATTTGCATTTCTCTAATGACTACTTATGTTGATCATCTTTTCACGTTCTTATTCATCATTCCTACATTTTTTGGTGAAATGTCCATTTAAATCTACCCTCTCATATAAAATAATGGGGTCATTCACTTTTTATTACTGAATAGTATGAGCTCTTCTTATATTCTAGATATAAATTTACTTTATCATATATATTATTTGCACATATTCTCTCATGGTCTGTGGCAAGTTTTTTCTTTTTCTTAATAATTTCTTTTGAAGAGCGAAAAGCTTTTAATTTTGATGAAGCCTAATTTATCAACTTTTTCTTCTCTAGATAATGGTTTTCATATCATATCTAGGAAATCTTCATCTAATCCAAGGAAAAAATTCTTCTAGACCATTCTAGAAGTGTTTAAACTGTAGCTCTTAAATGAAAGTGTATAATCCATTTTGAGTTAATATTTGTGTGTTGTGTGAGGTAAAAGTTAATTTTTTTTATATGCATCAAATTATCCTAGTACCATTTATTGAATACACTATCCTTTTGATTATTTGGTATGTTTGTTGAAAATCAATTGACTATAAATGTGAGGATTGTTTCTGGACTCTCTTTTTTGTTCCATTGATCTGTATGGTTGTATTTATGCCAGTACCACACTGTTTTGATGACCTAACTCATTTTTCATTCCATGTTTTGTGTCTTTAAATGAATATTATTTTATATTTTTAAATAATGTATTAATTATCAGATATTCCAATATCTGAAGTCCTTGTTTGTCAAAGGAAATTTTGTGTTGCTCTCCTGATTCTTATTCATAGTATTTGTTTCCTTGTGGGATTAGTGGTATTTGTGAACCCGTATTTGGCTGAACTTCATCTGTGACAATCCTGAGGGCCTTAGTTGGGAACTCTTTCATCCACAGAGGTTTGTATTTGTTTCTGGCAGAGGCAGGGCTGTGATATAAACCTGAGATCAGCGCTGGGACTAGGGTGGGGCAAGGGAAGCTATCTAGGGTACAAAATTTAAGGAGACACTTACTCTCAGAGTCATACAAGTGTGCGCTTTTAAATTTGTACGCTAAGTGCCTCTCTTGCCTCACCCTAGTCCTGGCCCCTGCCAGAGACTGCTTTAATCCATTCTGAACTTCTTCCTTTATTGTGGGTGTCAGGTTCACCTTTCTTCTCATGATGGTGACCCCAAGATTCAGTCTCCTGAGACTTATTTAATCCCCTTGCAGGTTCTTGACTCAATGCAAGGGTCTCAGATTTAGCTTCCCTCCCAAGCAAGGGGCCCCAAAACTCAGTTTCTTGATGTCAGTAACATATAGAAATTTATATTTGGGAAACATGACTTTTGGATTGTTTATAGCTCATCATTTCCTTTAGGCCAATGTCTATTTTTGTTCATTGTTTATTTTAATTTCTCCTTATTTTATCATAAACCATTATTACATTGAAAAATATTACTTGGGCAGCCCTGGTGGTGCAGCGGTTTAGTGCCGCCTGCAGCCCAGGGCATGATCCTGGAGTCCTGGGATCGAGTCCCACATCGGGCTCCCTGCATGGAGCCTGCTTCTCCCTCTGCCTGTGTCTCTGCCTCTCTCTCTCTCTCTCTCTCTCTGCATCTCTATGAATAAATAAATAAAATCTTAAAAAAATAAAAAGAAAGAAAAATATTACTTACCCAGGATTTAATTTTATTATGTGAGAAGTCCTCCAAATATGTAGCCTCTGGTATGTTTGAAATAGTGATACCTAATTTCTTTAAAACCATTATTTTTGTGTTTCATTTAACTAAAAAAATACCTTACATTTAAAAAAGATTTTATTTATTTATTTGACAGAAAGGGGACAAGCAGGTGGAAAGGCAGAGGGAGAGGGAGAAGCAGACACCTCCTGAGTAGGAAGCCTTATGTGGGGCTTCATCCCAGGACCCTGGGATCATGACCTGAGCTGAAAGTGGATGCTTAACTGAGCCACCCAGGTGCCCTATACCTTGAGATTTAAAATACATTTTTTTTTTAAAGAATGATTAGTGGATGAAAAATGTAGACAACAGGCTGAGTAATCAATATTTGTCAGTTGATTTGGTTTGACCTTAAATAATAGAATAATTTTTATTTTGACTCCTTCATCAGTCCTCAAAATAGTACTATTAAATGCTTGGTGATTTTCTCCCTTGACTGTGATTAAGCCCCTGCTAAGCAGGTGAGCCTAACCTTGTTTTAAGAATTCTGATTTGCTTTCTTAAGGTGTTTTGCTTACAAGCAGGGTCTCTGATTGTGGTATATATTCTGAAGCTTAAAAAAATGAAATGTGAAGCCTTATAAGGTATAACAGAGAAGGTAGAAATTGAACAATTTCACACTGAACCTGTGGTGGATAAATACTCTAATTATTAAATGTTCTACTTCAGTGATAATAGGAATGAGAAGCAGTTGATTTAATTAAGAAACTAAAGTATTTGTTGGACTATCTAAACTTTTGTTGGAGACTTACAGGAAGAGACTTAAAATTATCCTTTGTCATTTAAGGGGCAAAAGCAGAATCAGTTGTCCTGAGTTTCAGTTCCATCTAAAAATACTGTGGGGTTTCTCGGGGCCTCCCTAGTGTCCTTCCCTGTAAACATATACAGGCATTGGACCAGGAGGTCTTTGTGGTGACCAGCTGGGGATAGCAAGTACAGCGTTGGGGATCACAAAGCAGTATTCATAGATGGATAGACAGGCCTGGTTACAAAGTTCTGCCACTATTAGTTAAGGGAGCTTGGATTAGTTGGCTAGCCTTAACTTCAACATAAGAAAATGGAGATAATAACATAATAACAGTATTTCCTCCGTAGGTTGTTTTGAGGATTGAATGAAGTGAATGAATAGTGCATGTAAAGTGCTTAGCAGAGTGGTTGATACAGAGTAGATGCTGAATAAATATAGTGTTACTGTTGTTCTCTGCCTGATTTAGGAAATTTATGCTAAGTCATTTGTAGGCAGGGATCTTTATGCCCCTTTGATGTAATGCTATGTATCTTAGAATTGAATGAGAGAAATAAGATACTTTATAAAAAATGTTCCCAGTAGCTGAATTTCGAATGTTTCATTAATGATGTTCTGTTGCAACCACCATATTGAGGAGTAATTTCAGTAGTTTGATTCTGACAGCACTATCTGGCATTAGAACTAAGCTGATCAATTTGCCATAATTCAGAAGGAAACGAACATTTTGGTCAGCGTTGTTTCCTTACGTAGGCATAGCTAGATGCTGGTTTTAAGTGATTGAGAAAAGTGACTCTATTTTAATCATCTCCCTCATCTTGTTATTTAACTAAAAAATTACTATACATCTTATTATACTGTGTTCCTGGTTTATTGAAGGCCTACAACCCGTACAATGTGAATGTTGGCCTTCTCTTCATTTCCCAACACCACTCAGTGGCTGGCATAGAGTAATTGGTTTAGCATGGTTACTTATGTGCATTTCAGGTCTCCATGAAGTGTGATACAAACATTTCAGAAAAATGTTATGACAGGAAAAAGGGTTAGAATACTGATTTTGATATCTTTGGGACTTGGATTGAGAGTGTTTTTTCTCTGAAGGGGTAGGTAAATGCCAAAAGGATTTATATGCATTTAATGTATACATTTATATAAAAGATTCATAACATATATTCATGTGTATGAATCATATATATTATATTATTATATTATATTTACATTTATATATATATATGTATAAAACCCATCCATACTGCATGTAGCTGTTTTTGGAACAGTTTGAAGCTATCAGGAGACTCTTGTGATTGTCAGGTAATTGACTTCACTTGTGGGCCAGGCCAAATTGCATTAATTGAGTTGATCACAAATAATAGTCTCAAGCACCACTACATCATGTGAATAATTACCTCAGGTACACAATACTATAATTAAGACTCTAGTTCTAAATCATACTTATCCAATTTGTTCTTCCTTGCTAAGCCAGGCATCTCAAGTGGCTTAAACTTAGCAGAGAACACTGCAGGTTGTTTCTGCAGGACCCAGAGGAGGAAACATCCTGTTGGGCTGTAGAATGATCATACAGTCTTACACGATAGGCAGATCAAGCACCTTAGTGAGGTGCAGAAAGGTGTATCAACAGGGACAAAGCAATGTTGTAACTGAGTCGTCTCTGAAGCCGATTCCGACAAAGTACCACAGATTTTCATTTTCACCTAAAATTCTGGTGGATTTTACAACACCTAGTGGATTCTACATAGGTTCGCATACAGACTCCAGTGTTTTCTCACTGATGAGTAAAACCTGCAGAGAAGTGTGCTCCCTGATTTTTAGAGTGGGACTTCCCTAGTCCTGTGTCTGCTTGTGTCCAGAGATCACACCATAGGCCTCTGCCAGCAGGCTGTGAACTAGCAGGTTCCCTGGCTTCCAGTCAGAGGAGCTGGTGTTATTCCTGGGCTCCCCTACTGACCAACTAACTAAACGAGGTGGCCAGCAATTTAACCCTTTTGAGGCCTGGTTCCTTATGTGGAAAGGAGATTATTAGGATCATTTTTTAAAGATGATATAATTAGGGGACACCTGGGTGGCTCAGCGGTTGAGCCTTGGCTCAGGGTGTGATCCCAGAGTTCCGGGACCTGGCTTCCTGCAAGGAGCCTGCTTCTCTCTCTCTCTCTCTGTCTCTGTGTCTCTCATGAATGAATGAATGAATGAATGAGTAAATATCTTTAAAAAAATGAGATAATTGGGACCAGCATGAAGACTACAACACAATGAAGGTGAAATGCCCTATACAAATGGTATTTTAAAAATACTATATGATTTTTATCTCTTCGTCTAATTTTGACTTCCTTACCTTGTACCAGGCATTTCTCCCCTTGATTTTGGCTTTGCCACCTGAACCTTGTTTCTTTGGGGCCATCCCAGTATTCGCTTCTCATTTTTAGTTGTTCTCTTCACCCTGACTGATCCTACTCTAGCCCCATGCTCACTGGCTGGCCCTGAGTTTCTTACTCTGAAAGGGTTATTTTGCTACTTACAAGTGGCTTTGGCCTGATCTCCAAAGTGATAACCTCCATTGTCACTTAACAACCTTAATTATGTGCTGAGGGCTTTCCTTCTTAATGGACCCCCAGAATCACCTGGGGACCAACAAATAGGCATACTACCTCTGTGTCCTACCCATACTCACTGTGTCGGATTGTTGTGGGCTGTGGGTTTTATCATAAGTGCTCTTTATTAGGTTGAGAAAATTCCCTTCCATTCTTAGTTGGTTAAGAATTTTTATTGTGAGTGGGTATTATATTTTGTTGGATTCAATCTGCAAATATTTTGTTAAAGGTATTTGCATTAATTTTTTTGAAGGATATGGGGTTGCAGGTTTTCTTTGTTATGATGTCTTCATCAAAATAATAATGACCTAAGAAAATGAATGAGACTTTCCCCTTGTCTATTTGCTGAATGATTTTGTGTTGAACTGGTATTATTTCTTCCTTAAATATTTGGTGGAATTCATCAGTAAAATCATTTGCTTTCTTTAAAGGAGGGGTTTTTTAGGTGGGAATGAAAAGTGGTGTAGCCACTAAGGAAAACAGCATGGAGGTTCCTCAAAAAAACACAAAAAATAGAACTACCATATGCTCTAGTAATTCCACTACTGGATATTTACCAAAGAATGCAAAAACATTAATTCAAAAAGATATGTGCACCCCTTTGTTTATTACAGCAAATATTACATTATTTAAAATAGCCAAATTATGGAAATAGCCCAAATTTCTGTTGATAGATGAATGGATAAGGAAAATGTTGGTATAAATATACAATGGAATATTATTTAGCCATAAAAAATAATAAAATCTTGCCATTTGCAACAATGTGGATGGATCTAGGGAGTATAACACTAAGTGAAATAAGTCAATCAGAGAAAGACAAATACCATATATTTCACTGATATGTGGAATTTAGGAAACAAAAAAAAAAAAAAAAAAAAAACAAAGAAAAAAAGAGACAAACCAAAAGATGACTCTTAACTATAAAAGAACAAACTGATGGTTACCAGAGGGGAAAGGCTGTGGATGAAATAGATGAAGGGGATTAAGAGTATACTTATAGCACTGAGTGGTGCTTATGACACTATAACAATATAGAAAGTATAACAATATAGAATCATTATATTGTACATTGAAACTGATATAACACAGTATATTGACTCTGCTGGAATTAAAATAGAAAAAAAGGATTTCTAAAAGTTACTCATTCAATTTCTTTACCGATATAGGCCTACTTAAAACTTTTATTAATAGTATGTCATTTATTTTATTTTTATTTTTATTGTTTTGAGGGGGGTAGGGTAGAGGAAAGGGAAAGAGAAAATCTTAAGCCGACTCCATGCCCAGTGTGGAGCCCAGTACAGGGCTCCATCTCATGATCCTGAGATCATGACTTGAGCCAAAATCAAGAGATGGTTACTTAGCAGACTGAACCGCAAATAATAGCAGTTTTATTCATATTGTCATGCAACATTGTTAATATTCTCAAAATAATTTTGATGTTGTAGTCAGTAGTGATATTGCCTTTCTCAGTCTAGACATTCCTAATTTGAATTTTTTTGTTATCTTTCAGTCTAACTAAATTTTTATTCATTTTATTGATATTAGAAAAACCCAGGTTTTTAGTTTCATCGATTTTTTCTGCTGCTTGTCTTTTTTTTATTACTGATTACCATTCTGATTACCAATCTTTATTATTACCTTCTTCTCATTAATTTGGGGTTTAATCTGATCTTCTCTTTCTGTCTTTTTTTTTTTTTTTTTTTAGCTTCTTCAGGTAGAAACTTTGATGATTGATTTGAGGCCTTTCTTCTTTTTAGGTACAGATGTTTGGTACTGTAAGATTTCCTTTAGGCACTGCCTTAGATACATCTTACAAATTTTGAAATGTGTGTTTTCATGTTAAGTCATTCAGTTTAAAGTATTTTCTAATTTTCTTTATGATTTCTTCTTTAACCCATAGATGATTTGGAAGTTCATTGTTTAATTTCCACACATTTGGAGTTTTCCCAGATTTCTTTCTGTGATAGATTTTGAATTAAATCCCATTATGGTCAGAAAACATATTCTGTATTATTTCAATGCTTTTAAATTATTGAGTCTTGTTTATTAATAGAATTTGATTTATCCTGGTGAATATCCTATGTGCAATTGAAAAGAACGTGTTTTCTGCTGTTGTTGAAGAGAGTATTCTATAGATGTCGATTAGGTCAAGTTGTTTGATGATGCTTTTCGATTCTTTTACAACCTTTGTATATCCAAGGTGTGCGTAGGTTGAGGAATGCATTTAAAGGCACAATGTATTTACCAGTTTCTTCAGGCTTTACTACTTCTTAGACATTCTGGAGATCTCTTACATTTATTTATGCTTAGTGTAGAAGTTATTTAGGGTTATTGGGGGGAGTTTATCACCTGAGCACCTCTAAGACCTTTTCTCTTACAAAATCTCTCAGAATTTTAGTTTATCTCCTGCCTCCTTTGAACTGTGTCTACCACCACTGACAAAGCTGTTGGTTTCAGCAGTTTGAGCTAGGTGGGATTAGAATAGTGCCTGGCAAGAAGGCCACCAACTTGCAGTTGAATAACAGTTTTCCATGGGCAAACAATTCTGAGGTTGCTTCTGACCTTTGGTTGTTTTCCAGTTCCCTGAAATTGCTATTTTTAATACTTTTCCCATGTTAGTACTTATTTTCTGTGGAATGGGAATACAGTCTTGTTATGTCACTATTATTAGAAGTAGATCTCTACTCCGTCCCTTAGAGACACTTTTTTTTTCTTTGCTATTATGACCCTGACTGTCTTGCTATCTTTATGTCTACTTTTTAAGTTTCCATTAAATATTAGAATGTCTTGGCATTTAGGAAAAACAACTTTATAAAAAAGTGCATTAAAAAGTGCATAGATTTCTTTTCTCTTCTTCACATGTTCCTCTAGGTAATGTCATTGATTTCCATAGCTTTAATCACTACTACATGCTACTTTTAAGATTTTTATCTCCAGCCTAGACTTTTCTTTTGAGCTTCAGACCCTTATACTTATCAGCTTATTCTTTACCTTCATTTAGCTCTTTGATTTGTACCTCAAAAGCAAGTCTAGGTTTCAGTATTTTCTCTCTAACCTGTTCCTCTAGGATTCCTTATCTTACTAATACTGCTACTACTACTACTACTACTACTACTACTACTACTAATACTAATACTAATACATTGTTCTTGGTATGTCCTTAGTATATCCATTCCTCTCTACTTTCATAAATAACCAGTCTCCGAATGTTGCCAGTTTTATCTCCTAAATATTTCCTGAGTATGACCACATTTTTTCATTTCCATTGTCATTGTATGAATCTAAACCATCATCCCTTCCATGAATTACGTAAGAGCATCCTTATTTTTCTCTCTAGACATCTGGGATCATCTTTTAAGTATATATATCTCATTATATCTGAAAACATTTCTATGTCTTTCTTATGCTTTCAGAATCAAAAGTAAAATACTCAACAAGGACCTATATAATCTGGTCCTTCCAGGCCACTTCAAGCTCATGTCACACCACTCTCTGTGTCACTTTCTGTCATTCAGTTTTTAAGGATCTTTCTTAAGTTCCTCACATATATACTTCCCTGACTACCTAAGACTACCCTATTATATGCTTTCAAGTACGCTGTATCTCTTCATGGCTCCTATTACATTTATTACGTAGTTGATTAATGTTTTTCCTACTTTTCTGTAGGCTCCATACTCAAAAACCTGTCTCCTTTTTGTTCACCACTATATCAACAGCATCTTAGGGCATACCAAATATAAATTAAACTCTCAATAAAATTTGTTTAATGAACAAATGCAAAGGAATACAATTTTGTATTTATTGGTCTTCTTGCATTTATGTATTATTTCTGATTCACTCTATAGCCACTGAGGTTAGAGAATCACAGAGTTAAATAATCAGGCTAGTCCAAAGATTATAAATGTAAAGTAGGATAAACTTTTACAGAAATGTCTTTGCTCTAAACCTTCTCCTCCTTGCAGACAGTTCTCTCTCTACCTGGCTAAGCTCCTCACCTTTCCTTCATCTCTTTCTGATATATTATGACTCTTAGCTGATGTTGAGTAGGAAATTATTAGAATAGTGGAAATAACTATTTGGAACTGTCTGCCAGGTATTTCTCAACATTTTTTCCTTAAAGTCTTTGTTCTGTTCAGACACAATGTAATCTTTAGGCCTTTTAAAATGGAAATCTCTCCCTTTAAGGCTCAGTATATGTTATTATCTACTAAATAGTTAAAATGTACAGGCTCGTACACCAGCAAATTCCATTTACTCGCCATGTGACCTTTAGCATATTTCTTAACCTTTCTATAGTATTCTTACCTATAGGATGTATAAATGATAGCACCTACCACATAAAGTATAAAGTGATAAGAAGAATATTTGACATTTATTAAATAATTAATACATATTAGCATGTATCTAGTATATGGTTCTCTAGTTTTTCTTGCCATATATCAAATTTTCCCTCCCAAATTATGGAACCTAATTGCCACTTAACTTTACAGAATCAGACATCTTGGGGGAATCTATATTTTGGTATCTTATACTGTATATTCCTTGAAAGTAGGGACCATGTCCTATTGCAGTGCAATAGATAAAAAACTCAGTAAATATTTGTTGATGGGCTTTCTTTAAAAATACTATCTTTCAGGGTGCCTGGGTGGCTCCACCGGTTAAGCGTCTGCCTTTGGCTCAAGTCATGATCCTGGAGTCCCTGGATGGAATCCCATGTTGTTAGGCTCCCTACTCAGTGGGGAGTCTGCTTCTCCTTCTGCCTTCCCCTTACCACTCCCCCTGTGTTCTTTTTCTCACTTTCTCATTCTCTCTCTCTCTCAAATAAAATCTTTTAAGAAAACATATTTCTTTATTCCCACTTTCCAAACAATTAGTTTATCTCTCTCTCAATTAGTTTAATTTAGTGTATTTTTGTTCAATCCTCTCACCAGAAACCCCCAAATTAGTTTGCTTTAGAGTAATGTCAGAAGTCATACCTATTTAATTAGCACTAATTAAGGCGGTTAGTTACCATTAATAAACAAGGAAAACCTAGAATAAGCTGACTTTTAAAAATCTTTAAAATCTTCTAGCTGCTGGGCCTCGGTGAAAGTCCACTTATTAAAATGTTTAAAATATCAAGGACCGTGAGACTGCTTTGGTATCAAAGCAAGGCCAAACAAAACAAAAAGAAACATGGAAAAAAAAGATATGTCAGCTTCAAATAGAGTAACCAGCTGCTCTGGATACCTTTCAATCAGTCGGAGTTAGGAACCAATCGCACAGTGTAAAGTTGAATAGAGGTGAGCAAAAATTAGGTCAATTGGTTGAACTATTTTAACAGGCTAGTCACAGTGCAAAAAGAAGGAGGAGGAGAGGGGAAGGAGGAAGAGGAATTGGGGAAGGAGGGGGAGGGGAAGGAGGAGGAAGGAGAGAAAGAAGGAGGGGAGGAGGGGGAAGAGAAAAAGAACTTAACTTGGTGTACGGGCATCTGTTGGATTGAAAGCCAAAGTCCAGTGTGACTTTTTGTTATTAAGGTGATTCACATTTGATGAATTTGAAGGAAATTTTCTGTCTCTCTAATTGGTTGGTGTTATAGATAGGACCTATCTTACTTTTATTGCCACTTTTCACTCCTGTCATCAGCTGGAAGCACTCAGCTGAGGCTGGAAAGAGGCATAATAAAGAGCCTTTGCTTGGTTCTCTGTGGTCTTCTTATCTTAGTTCTCCATGGGAGAGCAACGTTGATTGAGAAAGAAAGGGACTTAAGGAGTCAAAGAGAGGGACACTGGCATCTGTCAGAATCACATCTCTTAGGCTGCTTTAAGCAGGGTCAAGAGCTCATGGGAGATAAGAACAGTTTCCCACCTTCTGTTTCCCTCTGTATGGTATTTATCATGTTTTCCTTCTGAGATTAAAAAAAAAGAAATCCCCTTCTCCCTTGTAATTCAAATCTGAAAAGTTACTTTTATTTTTCAATTTTTCTTAAACTCTGTTTCCATAACTAACATGAATTGCGTGTGTGTGCGTGTGAGTGTTTAATTCTACATCCCTCTCCCCATGGCCATTCAATTTTCTCTTCCACTCTATTTAAATATATTCCCAAAGAATGTGATAAGGCTGGTCAAAAAGTAGATACTTGTAATCGCTAACTTCAAGTAAATCATGGAAGATTAACTTTATCTTTCTATAAAAGATGGAATAGTGTGTGAAATGGGCAATTTGAATATTTTCAGGAAAGAGGATTCTTGCCTTCCTTGATTGCTTTAAGCCAATTGGAGAGATAAAAAACATTGAACACTCGCTCCCCCCAGCTCTTCTCCTACCAGGCACTCTCTCCTTTATAGAACTCACATTGACAACATAATGAACGCACAGCACAGCTGTCAAAGGAAATGTTTGAGCACTTGTGAAATTACAGGCTGCTGCAGAAATGACTTAAGCATGCCATTACCTCTTGCTGCATTTAGAACAAATAAGCCACCTGCCCTTTAGGTATTATCTGATCTGTTTGAATAGACTGCTATATAGACCCACATAGAAGACTCCAAATATTCTCTCCTACAATTCTGCTCAAAGAAATGCAGCTTCAGCATCTCACACTTCCTTTTCTCAGTGCTTTCCTCTTCAACTCAGCCTTTGCATACATTATATAAACAGTCACACTGTGTTAAAGGAAGCCTCGTTTTTGTGATTGCAGTTACCTAGCCCTGGGCTGCTGTATCTGCAAGCTCTGCTAGTCTGACTTCAAACCTGTGTACCCTCTTGCCTCTAAACCAAATTGTTTGATCGTGAATCCACATCATTACTAAAATCCCTTTCATTTCAGACATGGATTGGGTTTCAGAGTTGTTTTGTGTTTGGATCATCAATCTAAAATGGATAAATTAAGATACTGCGGCTGTATTACCATAGCTATTATCTCCTCAGCAAGGAAGAACCTTTTAGATTTGTGCCCTCAGGAGCACCACTCTTACCTTTCTCTGTTCTTGGCCCACACCCTGCCTCAAGGGCACTTAGTGGTTCCTGCACGGGTCAGGACCCTGGCAAGATACCACTGGCATACTGAAAGTGAGTATGTGGATAAAGCATTTATTTGCTAAGGTATGGGCATGGTGTAGGGAAACCATGGTACTTCAGGGCTCCTGGGTGGCTACTGTAATCACCCTAAAACTGAAGGAATAAGGAGAGAGAGCAGCTCCCAAGTCCTTAGGGCATGGAGGGGGGTGGTCATGGAGCAAACCAGCTGACAGGAGCTGTAACCTTATTATTAGGACAAGTCACAGCTTGCCCAAGGTAACCCTGTAGAGGGGGAAGTTGAGGATGTGTACACGTCAAACTCACTCTCTGGCTTCCCCCAGACCTCCTGGGGTCTTCATCCACAGGATGAATATAATAGAAATCCAGAAGGGAAGGGATGTGGTGATGCAGTCAGTCTCTTAGGTGAGAAAACAGGTAAAGGATCTTGGAGAGTGGCCTTGGGGACAATGGAGGCTATCTAGCTTACTTTCTGAGGAGAATAAATATCTAATGGTTCTAATGATTTCTTAGTCACTTCCCCCAATTCTCATTTATCCTTCATGTGGAGCCAATGTATTATTCTTAAAGTATAGCCTTATTGAAAGACCTGTGATGGCTCACTCCCTAGGACATAAAGTCCAAATTCTTTTTCATGGCATTCAAGGCAATGCAAATATCCTTTTCAACCAACTTTTGAGCCTTTTCTAGCCACTTATCTTCTATTCCAATGTATTTCTTTAGCCTGGTAATGTTCTAAACTTTCCCCCCACCCCATTCCTTTATTCACAGTCTTCCCCTCATTCAGAGTTCTCTTAACTCTTGATAACTTCTTCCTTTTTCTTTAAGACAAATCACAAACATCATGGTTCCATGAAGTTGCCTTCTGTGATCCTAGTCAGAAACAATCCTTCTTTCCATTATGTTGCAATGGCATTTTGCTTGTTTGTTTTCCATATAACATTTAATACATTCTGTTTGGGCAGGGAGGGGGGCTGGTCATGGAGCAGGCCAGCTGACAGGAGCTGTGACCTTTTATCAGGACAGGTCACAGCCTGCCCAAGGTAACCCTGTAGGGGGAGAAGTCAAAGATGTTCGTGAATTAATTGTGAATATGTTTGCTCATGTCTCTTGGTAGACTATGAACTATACTGTACTCACTTTGTGGCCCTGGTTCTGATTAGAAAGAATCCTCATTCACAGGGGTAGAATTGTACTGGGTTGGGATATGCCAGGAGTGATCAGAGATAGGTGGAATTCATGGGTGAATCCAGATCATACCTGAGTACATACACAGAGAGAAGCGCTAGCAATATGATATGAGTCTGATAAGTGAATGAAGATCTGAATACAGGGGGAAGAAAGCCAAGAGGGAATCAGCTGTTGGAACAGTTCTGAAAGCAGTGGGTGTTAGGATGGGAATAATGTAAATATAAATTATTACAATTCCCTGACTATGAGCAGAGCTACGATGGTGAGAACTATAACTGTGGTTCTGGTCATCTGGAGCATCATCTCCGTCTGGCTGTAATGAAGAGTTGGGTCAGTCCATGAATATGAGTATTTTGAAGGCAGGGGCCATGTTTTATTCATTTTTGTTATTATCTTTCTCTCCTCCCCCTACACCTTCTTAATATAGTGTCTGGAGCTTAGCAGGTGCTCTAAATATGTTTGTTGAATTGACTAGAAGTCAGCAGATTTTATTTATATAAAAATATTGTATGGAATGTGAAAAGATGTGTGTACATAATGATGATATTTTAAGAACAGTTAAAAGATAGCCTGCTGTAAATATTTTTCAAAAGTGCATCTTTTGTATTTTCAGTGTAGGCTGTTGTAACCACCTCAGGTAAACTTGTCTTCAATTATGTCTGCATAATTGAGGTACACTGGGTACCTGATGCCTGTGCCCGTCAAGTGCCTTCATGGAGTCTGAGTAATTCAGGATGAGGAGAGATAAGGAAGTGAATTTGACCACTGTGGTCCTGAACATGTTGATGATGTAGGAAACCTTTGCCCATTTCTCAGATGTCTTCACTGATGGCGTGTTGGAATTGTATGGGAGAATGAGAGTTGCATAGTTCAGTGCTGCCTGAATCAGAATTGCCTGGGGTGGATCCTGATGAAAATGTCAGTTTCTGAGCCCCACGCTGTGTTCCTGAATCAGAATTTAAGATGATTTTTGTAACACTAAAGTTTATGAATCTTTGCTCTGGATCACTGAAGGCATATTAAAATCACTTGAAGAGATTTAAAGGATATTGATACCCTAGTCTTTCCTCTCTCCCTTCTAGCAAGTGTAATTTTAAGGATCTGGAGTAGAATTTCTAGCATCAGCAAACTCAAAGCGTCTTCAGTAACAGCACATCTTTTATGGGCCTTGGAAGCCTCCTACATTGATTGGTAGGTTAGAAACAGATCATCCTAACTTCATGGGGACATAAAGGACACATTAGCTAATGTGCTAAGGAGAGCAAACACAGTGGTAGGAAACCATCAAAGCCTAGTCACAAAGGGTGAAGGCTCTTGACTCTGAAGCCTGGGTCCCCATAATGGCTCTGGCACTTGTGAGCTCTGTGGTGGTACGCATGCCTTCTGAGGATCATAATAATGCATACCTAAGAGTGCTGTTCTAAGAATTCAAATAAATTAATATAAGTAACTTAATATAAGTAAAGTATTCAAACAGAGTCTGTGATATTGTGATTTACAAAGAATAAATATTTGGTCGTTCAGATGACCAAAATATATTTTTCGTATATATTTGATCTTTGTTCATAGTTCCTGGTTCACAGCAGTGAAAACCCTTAGAATTTCCTAAGTGTTGAGAGTGATAAATGTGTCTTTTGTTATGTGAATGAAGTGACCCAAAAGGAGCATCTGAGGTTGGGGGCTAGTTGCCAAGAAAACAAGCCAGGTGATTAGAGGGTTGGAACTTTCAGTCGTACCCTTCCACCTTTGGTGAGGGGAAAGACGCTGGAAGTTGAATCAGTCGCCAGTAGCCAATGATTTAATCCATCATGCCTATGTAATGAAGCCTCCATAAACCCCAAGAGGTCTGGGTTTTGAGAGCTTCTGGGATTGTTGAACATGTGGAGATTTGGACAGACTGGCTCATTCTGAGAGAGAGCACCCTTTGTCCTATGCATCTCTATCATTAAGCTGTCCCTGAATTATATATATTCTTTTATAACAAGCCAGTGATCTAGTAAGAAAAATGTTTCCTCGAGTTCTTGAACCACTCTAGCAAATTAATTCAACTTGGGGAGGAGGTCCTGGGAACCTCTGATTTATGGCCAGTTGGTTAGAAGTACAGGTGATAATCTGGGCTTGCAACTGGCATCTGGAGAGTGTGTATGTTGGGAGGATGGTCTTGTAGGACTGAACCAATAATCTGTGGAATCTGATGCTATCTCTGGATAGATCAGAATTGAGCTGAGTTCTGACACCCTGAGTATTGTTTTTTGGTACAATGGGGAGCTCTTTCCCATTATATTGGAAACTTGGTGCTCAGGATACCAATTTATTGTCATACTGTAAGAATTCAATAAATGTTAGCTATTGTTATTGTCATCAGTATTTACAGGAAAGAATTATGGCTTCCAAATTATGGTTTCCAAAACGGTGATAGGAAATCTGTTATGATAAAAGAGTGTCCAAGGACTAAAGATTCTGCATATTTTGTGAGACTCAGTGATCAGAATTGGGAACAAGAAGTGAAGGTAGCTGAGATTTTGATTGGGATCATTGTGGGGAGCATTTTAACAACCAGATTCTTTAAACTAAGGAATGAATGAATGACTATAAAGTAATGAATTATCAGTCTCTGTAAATATTCCAAACAAGTTGGTTGACCATTTATTTGGAACTTTACAGGAAGAAATTCATGTGAAGGGTAGCAATTTGGTCTATAAATACAATTGATAAATCCTGGAAGTGTGTCAAAATTAAATTAGTTATTATAGCCACCATAACTACTTCTAACAGCTAGTTCTTAGAGTCCAGAGTCCTGTGGTTTTATCTTAGTTTTAGAAATCATTTCGGTCACTTTTCTCCCAATCTTGTTGGAGAAAGTAGTTAAGAGTAATCACTAAAAGATGATGATATGTAGATGGCTTTAAGTCTTTTGTTTGTCATGAAATGTAACTATAGCCAGGTTTGAACAGATGTAAAAGTGAATGCTACATGAGACATTTGCCAAAGGATGCTCAAAAAGCTTATTCTATTTGGATTAACATTTAAAAAGTAATGATGTATTTTAAACATGAAATTCAAAGAAGAAAAATCATTTATATGGCAAAAAATCACTTTATTGGAGCACTGGAGATTTTCATTAAATAATGTGCTAGATTCAGCACCCCTTGAGTCCCAGCTATTAGACACAGTTATGGCTTTCACCACAGCTTCTTTATCTCAAGTCGCAAATATAAGAAGAATTGCATTAGACCTCTGGTATTTGTTTGAAAAGAATGTATAAAGGGAAAAATAAAGGGAATTGAGTTGAGTGTGTGTGTATGTGTATGTGTAATTTTATGAATATAGTACTGCTGTGGATAGAACTGTATCCTCTCCAAATAGGCATGTTGAAGCCCTAATTCCCAATGTGACAGTATTTGGAGGTGAGCCCTATGGGGGGTAATTAGGGTTAGATGGTGTCAAGAGAGGGGGAGGGGCCCTTGTGTGGGATTACGGAACTCTTGGTTTATAGATTGACCTCTCCTTAAATAAATGCCAAGAGAACAAGCTAGGGCAAGGAGAGATTGATGAAGGTGGCAGACCATCTAGACTAGAAGGTAGCAGCAAGGGAAAGTATCCATGAAGCTTCTCTTGCCATAAGACAAGACCACAAGCTTGTCTTAGGCACCTACGCACCTGAATCTTAAGTTTACGTAGAAGCCTTAACTAGATTCAATCATGTAGTCAGTCAAGATGGTCTCAACAACATATTATTTTCTCAACATTGTGTCTTTGAATCTGGTTCCTGTTGTGGGAATGGTAGGCAGAACATACATTCCAGGGACAAGGAAGAGGGTAGGAGCCTTAGGTTGCTCAGGCCCAGCTCATGGGTCAACTGGTAGTCACATCCTCTCCATAATCTCCAACTGTGCCCTTTTAAGAAAAGGAAGAGAGAGATCTCTTGTTCTCTTTCTACATATGGACAAAGAATAAGTCATGTGAGCACACAGGGAAGTGATGGTCATGGACAAGCCCAGAGAAGAGGCCTCAGAATGAAACCTACCTTGCCAGCATCTTGATCTTGGACTTCTAGACTCCAGACTGTGGGAAATAAATTTCTTTTTTTTAAAGATTTTATGTATTTATTCATGAGACATACACACACACACACACACACACACACACACATACACACAGAGAGAGAGAGAGAGAGAGAGAGAGAGAGAGAGGCAGAGACACAGGAAGAGAGAGAAAGAAGCAGACTCCATGCAGGGAGCCTGACATGGGACTGGATCCCAGTTCTCCAGGATCAGGCCCTGAACTGAAGGCAGCGCTAAACCACTGAGCCACCCGGGCTGTCCTGGGAAATAAATTTCTGTTGTATAAGCCACCCCATCTATGGTATTAATTATGGTAGCCCAGGGTGACTAATTATCAAATGGTTTACAGATTACCAAGTGATATCTATTTATTTATTCATTCAATAATCTTTAGTTGAGCACCTATTATGCATGAGGCCCTGAAGGATAGAAAGATGGATAAATCACACCTTCTGTACTTCAGAAATTTATAATGGTGGGTTAATAGAGTAGGGGCACCAAGGTGGCTCAGTTGATTGAATGTCCACCTCTTGGTTTTGACTCAGGTCATGATCTCACAGTCATGAGATCATGCCCTGCATGGAGCTCTGTACTCAGTATGTAGTCTGCTTCAGATTCTCTCTTCCTCTGTCTCTTAAATAAGTAAATAAAATCTTTAAAAAAGAAGCAGAAGAGAGTAAAGATTTGAAGAAGGTGTACCTGACTTAATCCTGATTGAGGGATGATTTTCCTGGAGCCTTCAGTATCAGACCTAAGGAAGAATAAGATTTTTAAAGGTAGAGAAAATGAGAAGAGGTTGTTACAGAGTGAGAGTAAAGGCACAGAGCATTGAAAATGTGTAAGCCTGTTAGAAAACTAGTATAAAGAGGAATGTATATCTGTGATCTAAACTGAGAAGCCTCACTTATTTCTGCAACCTACCTAGCAAGCCCACACAGTCTAGTGAGAAGTTGAGTGGTAAAGAAATAAAATAATAATTTTCTGGAGTGAACCTGATCTTTTGGGAAACTGATAAAACTATTATTATGTAGAATTAAATTTTCTTTTAATTTAAAGAGCTACCATGTCTTCAGAAAAACCCAGCTTCTTAATGGCAAGAAGACTTAGGCTTGCCTCAAACTCACATTTTTGTCTCTCTAAGTAGAATTTAAATATAAAGGGGGAGCTGCAAATCCTAACAATAAGGTAGCTATAATATATTAGGTGGCCCTTCTGGGTGGAATATTTGTGGATTGCGAGTGAGGCAAATGATCTAAGGAGCTTCAGTTGGGAAGATTGAAATGTTGATATCTCAACTGGTGGCAGAGTGGAGGTAAGGGAGAGTTAGGGAAATTTTGTAAGAACAGAGAAAAGTTCACTCAAACATTAGTCATGCTATTACATCAACTTCTGCTGAGTTAGTTGTTCTTCCTGTACTCTCAAAGCAGTTTGTCATTCTGATGAGGCACTTTACATGTTTTGTTTATTTGTTTGTCTTGTATGATCCTCCAGCTAGTACATGAGCACCTTGAGGTTGGGACAGTGGCAGTTATTTTGTAGTTCCAGGGCCTCACATGGGTCCTGGCAGATATTATTTACTCCTTTATATATCTGCTGAATGGTGGATAAATTGATGATATGGCATAGCTGAAATTTTGCAAAATGAAAACCAATAATACAGGATTATTGACTAGAGTTTGAGAGTGGGAGTGGCTAATTTTGGGACTTAAGTAATTGAAGAACTTTGATTAAGGCTGCAGATAAACATTACATTGATTTAGTATTTTTCAAGGGAGGGAGCACCTGCTGAAGAAGGAGGAAGAATCATTAGTAAAGAACTGTTCTCATGGTCTAAAACAGCAGAACAAGCAGGATGAAAAAGGCACATCATATATAAGATGTAACTTTACAGCATCAAGACTGATTTCCATAATTTACACTGGAAAACATTACTATTAACTCATGGAAACTTGAGACACAAATTTCTAAGAAACTTCTCATCTTGATGATTCACATCAGAGGATCAAGAGGTGCTATGAAAGTAAGGACCAGCAATTAAGGAGCCAGGAAGTGCTTACTTAGCTACCACCAACTCATTTTAGCAGGGGCTACTGGCGACCCATACCCATCTGTAAGTATATTGCAATCCTTCAAGGATATTGATAGACTGAAGTTTTATTCCAGTGAAAAGGGCTTGTTCTGCTAAGTGACTGGCTGTTTTCCATCAGCTCCTGCAGCATCATATCCCATGCTGAAAACAATCTGCTATGTCAGTTGCCATTTTCCAATTATTTCCTACTACCTTTTTCTTTCTCTATCTGTTGAGACAAAAATCAAAATTTAAAAAACATGTAGAATTCATAGCTCATAGTAAAACAGACTGTAAAATGCTGAAAACTTGAAGCTTTTATCTGGCCTGTCAGGAAAAACTCTCCAATTCTAATTTGAATTAGGCCATCGATGCACAGAATAATTTGAGTAGCTGCTGGTTAATGAGCTGTGGTTTACAGGTTGGGCCTCTGCATGCTTCCCCTGGAGTACATTGCATGCTAAGTAATCCACTCTCATTATAACCTCAGCCCAAGGAGCAGCCCATTCGGAGGCCATGTAATGATGTGATGTTATATATCACAAAAATTAGAGAGAGGGAACAGGAACTGGTAGGTCATCTTGACTCTCCCCTGCTGGGGCAGGCTTGTTTCCCACACTGTTTCCTTGAGTGCTTTTGTCCAGTCCGGTTTTAAATGACCCGGACAATGGAGCTCAAACCTCTTCCCTTGAGAGGCCATTTGGCAGTCTAATAGGCTTTGCTGTTAGAACACTCTTCCTTGATGTTCAGCCTAAGTTTTCCTTTGCTCAATTTCATCTCATTACTGCTGTTATTCCGCTTTTGTGCACCCCAAACAATTCCTCTCTCTCATGTTTAGCCTTTCCTTGTGCTTATAAATGTTTTCCCCGTACCTCTTAGTCATTGCCTGGCCACAGAATGTTTGCTACAGTCTTTTAAAACTTTCTACTCTTCCTCTATTCACGTTTGTAACTCCCCTCTGAGTTCTTCCCTCTTTGATCAAAACTTTCCTGATTTGTCAGAGCTGGGAACAGTATACTGTATTTCATGCTATATGATGCTCCTAAGGGCAACACTGGGGCATTCTTCCCCTGCTCCATGACAGATGTGTTTGTGTACACAGCCTAAAATTGCATTGCTTCTCTTTGCTGCCAAGCCACACTAAGAAAGTTGAGGCCTGATGTACTATCAGGGCTCACTCTGTTGGACTAGAGAGAAGAGTTACTCACCTGGCAGTGGTGATTGGGCATGTGCATTTGGCCATTTTTCTTTTCAGAAGTCTGCTTTAGGCTTTTGGCTTGATTAAAGTTTGATTAAGGACTGAAGAGAAAAACAAACTGCCAAAATAACAACATTAAAAACAATAATACCTTGTACTCTGAAGCAAACAATTCATTTTTTCTTTTTTTTCCTTTTTACCCTATAATTGTAATGTGATGATGGTAAAATGAGGAAGCTCTAACTTTACCTGTTCTCCTTCATGAAAGGAATGAAGCACACAAAATCTTACAAAAGATTTTTTTTTCTTAAGAACATTGCAGTTAAAGGGATTAGTAAATGGGAGAAAAACAGAAATGAGAAGTTATTAAACCTCACCTTCCTTTTACTCCTCAGAGATGAATTCACATATATGTGGAGGGCAGACCCTAACTGAAAACAGTCTCTAAAATATTTTGCTTCAATTATATTTCATGAAATGCAAATGTATGTTCAATAAAAGAATTTTTACTACAACATAATCTGACAGATATTGTGTGGCTGTGTTAGCTCTCTGTATTGTTTACTCCAGTAATCATAGTATGATGAAGCAAGAGCTATTAGTTATTTATTACTATTTATGATTCTACTTTTTTTTTTTTTTTTACCTTGAAGTACAGTCAACCTCATTTTGTTTAGTATGATTCAGCTAATTTTTGTGATTGCATCCAAGGTTGGTTCCTGTATCACCTGCAATGATGTGGCATCATTTGAAACACTGGTCAAGAGAAATTTCATACATTTTTTTTTCCTGATTTAACTTACCTTACCATGCAGGCAAGTGAATGTTGGGTTGATGTTTACAGTCCTCTGCAGAGCTATGCTATGGTAAGAATTGCTACAACCCAAGAAGTTTGACTGATGGTGAAAGCTGCCACCCATGTACCAGGCTACACTTTTTGATCTGTGGTGAAAATATTTATTCACAACATGATTAAAATGTGATCTTGGGTTATATGGCATGTAGCATTTGACCAATTATATGGTATTGAGGTTCATGGGAACTATGCTGGTCACCCTAGGCTTTGTGGGGAAAGGCTAAGCTTTAAGCTTGGCCCACAAGAAGACTTAAATTTCTTGTTAGAGGCAGGACTATACATGGAGAATTAGACAACTATCAGTGGTAGTAAATCTAATGTTCTATAAATTCATGCTTTTATATGTTAAGTAATATGTTAAAAGTGTAATTATTGGTGAGGACAGTGAGGGTTCTTGGGATACAGGTATAAAAGCTATAATGAGCATTTACTGAATGCTTACTACCTTCTAGGAATAATGCTAAGTACTACAGATGGATTATCTTTTTAAATCTTTGCTAAAACTGCTGGGGATTTACCCCAAAGATATAGATGCAGTGAAATGCTGGGACACCTGCACCCCGATTTTTATAGCAGCAATGCCCCAAATAGCCAAACTGTGGAAGGAGCCTCGGTGTCCATCGAAAGATAAATGGATAAAGAAGCTGTGGTCTATGTATACACTGGAATATTACTCAGCCATTAGAAACGACAAATACCCACCATTTGCTTCGATGTGGATGGAACTGGAGGGTATTATGCTGAGTGAAATAAGTCAATTGGAGAAGGACAAACATTATATGGTCTCATTCATTTGAGGAATATAAAAAATAGTGAAAGGGAATAAAGGGGAAAGGAGAAAATATGAGTGGGAAATATCAGACAGGGAGACAGAACATGAGAGACACCTAACTCTGGGAAACAAACAAGGGGTGGTGGAAAGGGAGGTGGGCAGGGGTGGGGATGCCTGGGTGACGGGCACTGAGCGGGGCACTTGATGGGATGAGCACTGGGTGTTATGCTATATGTTGGCATATTGAACTCCAATTAAAAAAAATAAATAAATCTTCGCTAAAAATTATCTCACATTTTTACTGATGAGTCTCAGAGGGGTTGAGAAATTTGACTAAATTCACACAGGTATTAAGTAGTGGACTTCAGATTTATATTCTGGGCTTTTTAAATGCAGAACTTATGGTATTAATTGCTATAAAAGAAGGATTTGAACTTAGCCTTGAGGTATGGGTATTAGTAACAATTCATGTGAAGATTTTATTTTATTTATTTTTTTAAAGATTTTATTTATTTATTCATGAGAGACACACAGAGAGAGGCAGAGACACAGGCAAAGAGAGAAGCAGGCTCCCCACAGGGAGCCCGCTATGGGCTCGATCCCTGGACTAGGATCACGCCCTGAGCCAAAAGCAGACACTCTACTGCTGAGCCACTCAGGCATCCCCATTTGAGGATTATATGATATTGGCATCTGACCAAGAAATCTCATAATACTTAACTTGTTCCTCAAGACCACAGCTACTTCTTTGCTCATGATATTCCCAAGTAAAGATGTACACAAGAAATAATGGCACAAAGTAAATGAAGCACAACTCTGCTGGCAGTGTAGGGCCCTCTACAAATGGCCCAACATAAATGTAGATCTTTCTTTATGTTTCCAAATCTTAACCCCACCTGGACACAAAGAATGTCAGATTCCCTGACAACATTTATGGCAAGAAGAGGGACAAAGATGGCTAGGTTTATCCAAGGATACAGTTTCTGGCTCAGCCTAATGTTGTGGAGTAAAGGGCATTGGAGAATACCAGACAGAGAAGCTACACCGACATACATGGCCCACTAAGGCCCTGTCACCCCAAACACTGTGGTTCAATTATATCCATGAAAAATGATTCCATTCAGATTAATATTCAAGAGAGAGAAGGTGTAAAGACCTTTTTCATCCTCATTATACTCGTGATAATATAGGGGAAGAGAAGGAACCAGGCATCCCATGATAGGGGAGTAGTGTGACCATCAACTACATTAGAGATTGGAAAGTAATGCTTATCATTACCTGATATTTTTTTCAAAGATTTTATTTATTTGAGAGGGAGAGATCATGACCCAAGCTGGAGGCAGTCACTTAACCAACTGAGTCACCCAGGTGCCACACCACCTGATATTCTTGTTTGTTTACTTATCTATTGGGCATTAATAAATTGCTTGTCACCTCCAACTAGAATGTAAGATACAGTAGAATGGGGGCCCTGTTCACCATGATCAAAGGATAATATTGCCACTAGAATATAAACTCTTTGACACATTGTCTCTTTTGTTCTTTGGTAGATTCCCAATACCCCCAAACAGTGCCTATCACACTTTCGTAGATTCCCAATACCCCCAAACAGTGCCTATCATACTTTGGTAGATTCCCAATACCCCCAAACAGTGCCTAAGTGTTCAATAAATATTTATTTTAATAAATGAATGCTTTAATGAATTAGTTTCAACTGTCTATAGTAAGTCTTAACATGCAGTGGGTGCTCAAGCACCTACATTCATTATTCAATAAATTAATGATGAATAAGAGATGAATAAGGCAGTGATAAGACCCAGCAGATGCTAAATGGCATATATTTTTAGTGGGTGAAGGCATGTTCTGTATCTTCCTTTATTTTTTTTTAAGATTTTATTTATTTATTTATGGGGGAGAGAGAGAGAGAGAGAGAGAGACAGGCAGAGACATAGGCAGAGGAAGCAGAAGGCTCCAGTAGGAAGCCCGATGTGGGACTTGATCCTGGGACTCCAGGATCACACCCTAGGCTGAAGGCAGGTGCACTGAACTACCCAGGTGTCCCTGTATCTTCCTTTAGAAGTACATGATGGCCAAAAGGTAATGGGATAATATTCCTATTGGAGATGTTGTGCTTAGAAGACCTATCGAGAGTAAAAAGAGCTAGATTGAAGTCACCAAGTATAAGTGTATTATTATCTCAGTATTTCTTCACTTTGGTTATTAATTGATTTATATATTTGGCAGCTCCCACATTCGGGGCATATATATTGAGGATTGCTAAGTCCTCTTGTTGGATAGATCCTTTAAGTATGATATAGTGTCCCTCTTCATCTCTCACTACAGTCTTCGGGGTAAATTTTAGTTTATCTGATATAAGGATGGCTACCCCTGCTTTCTTTTGAGGACCATTCGAATGGTAAATGGTTCTCCAACCTTTTATTTTCAGGCTGTAGGTATCCTTCTGTCTCAAATGAGTCTCTTGTACACAGCAAATAGATGGGTCCTGCTTTTTTATCCAGTCTGAAACCCTGCGCCTTTTGATGGGGTCATTAAGCCCATTCATGTTCAGAGTTACTATTGACAGATATGAGTTTAGTGTCACCATGATATCTATTCAGTCCTAGTTTTTGTGGATTGTTCCACTGAACTTCTTCTTAAAAGGGAATTTTAAGAGTCCCCCTTAAAATTTCTTACAGAGCTGGTTTGGAGGTCACATTCTTTCAGTTCCTGCCTGTCTTGGAAGCTCTTTATCTCTCCTTCCATTTTGAATGAGAGCTTTGCTGGATAAAGTATTCTTGGCTGCGTGTTCTTCTCATTTAGGACCCTGAATATATCCTGCCAGCCCTTTCTGGCCTGCCAGGTCTCTGTGGAGAGGTCTGCTGTTACCCTAATACTCCTCCCCATAAAAGTCAGGGATTTCTTGTCTCTTGCTGCTTTAAGGATCTTCTCTTTATCTTTGGAATTTGCAAGCTTCACTATTAAATGTTGAGGTGTTGAACGGTTTTTATTGATTTTAGGGGGGGTTCTCTCTATTTCCTGGATCTGAATGCCTGTTTCCCTTCCCAGATTAGGAAAGTTTTCAGCTAGGATTTGTTCAAATACATATTCTGGCCCTCTGTCCATTTCGGCGCCCTTGGGAACCCCAACTAAACGTAGGTTTTTCTTCCTCAGGCTGTCGTTTATTTCTCTTAATGTATCTTCATGGTCTTTTAATTGTTTGTCTCTTTTTTCCTCAGTTTCCCTCTTTGCCATCAACTTATCTTCTATGTCACTCACTCGTTCTTCCACCTCGTTAACCCTCGTCATTAGGACTTCTAGCTTGGATTGCATCTCATTCAATTGATTTTTAAATTCTGCCTGATTGGATCTAAATTCTGCAGTCATGAAGTCTCTTGAGTCCTTTATACTTTTTTTCTAGAGCCACCAGTAGCTGTATAATAGTGCTTCTGAATTGGCTTTCTGACATTGAATTGTAATCCAGATTTTGTAACTCTGTGGGAGAGAGGACTGTTTCTGATTCTTTCTTTTGAGGTGAGGTTTTCCTTCTAGTCATTTTGCTCAGTGCAAGTTGTATTGGGAAAAGGAGAAAAAGAGAGGAGAGAAAGAAGGAAAGAAGAGAGAAAAAGAAAAAAGGAAGAAAAAAGAAAAAAGAGAAGAAAAAGAAAGGAAGGAAGGAAAGGGTGGGGGAAGGAAACAAATCAAAAAGCAAAAAAAAAAAAAAAAAAACCTAGCAAACAAAAACAAAACAAAACAAAACAACAACAACAACAACAACAAAACCACGGGGAGTATCTTCCGATTCTGTGTACTTTAAGTCCCTTGACTTCCCCTGGAACTGGTCCGTGTCGCCGGTCTTCTGGGGGAGGGGCCTGCTGTGCTGACTCTCAGGTGTTAGCACTTGGGGGAGCTGCTCTGCCCCTGCCTGGTGCAGGGCTCAGTGGGGGTCGTTCACCCCGTGAGGCCCCGGGAGGAAGCCACAGTGGCGGGGGCAGCTCTGGGACCCTGGGGTCAGCTCCCGCAGTAGCTCCGGGGCTCTCCGTCTGCAGGGCCTGGGGGCTCCGGGGCGGGGCCGCTGATCTGCTCAGCTTGGGCAGGAGCGTCCTCGCTGTCCTGGGCCCTCCGGGTCTCTGCCTGTCCCGGGGGGAGGCCGGATCCGGGGCTGTGTCCCGGCGCCCTGTGCTCCGGGGCTGCGCTGTTGGATTCGCGCTCCCGCCCCGCAGCCCCCTCCGCGGAGCCGCCGCCCGAGCCCCTCCGAGCTGCTCCGGGTCCCGCCGAGCGCTGCAGCCCTTAGGGAGCTCGGGGCATCTCCCCGGGGCGCAGTTCCTCTGTTACTGTCCCCGGGAGCCCGAGGGCACCCCCGCCTTTCTGGGGATCCTGCTCCAATTCCCCGGGAGGCCTTTCCCCCGGGAAGGTCGGTGCAGCTCCTGCTCCTCCGGGCCGGGGCTCTCCTGTCCTGGGGACACTCGCCCCGGCCTCAGCCCGGCTCCTCGCGGGGCCCCTCCCCCTTGGAGGCCTTTTGTGTCTTTACCCGTCTTCATACCCCGTCTTCATACCTGATAGAAGCGCGAACTCTTCTCCCTGTAGCGTTCCAGCTGGTCTCTCTTTAAATCTCAGGCCGAATTCGTAGATTTTCAGGATGATTTGAAGGTTTTCTAGGTAATTTGGTGGGGACAGGTGACTTGGGGACCCTGCTCTTCCGCCGTCTTGCCCCTCCTCCTATTTTATACTTTTAAATGCATTCTTCTAAGAAGGATTTCACAGGCTTCAATAGACTGTCAAAGACTCTATGGTCTAAAATAATTACTTCTGAGAAAAGAAATGGAGGCCTAGAGGCCTTATAGTACCAAGCATTTTATGACTAATTAGTGTCATATCTGAAGCCAGAACCCAGATCTCCTAACTTTCAGTTCAGTGAGGCTCTCATCACTACCATGCTGGTACATTTTGGTATGGAGGAGAATGAGAATGCTTTCATAAATGGAGGATTTCTGGGGGTGTTATGGACTGAAAGTGTGCCCCCCAAATTCACATACTGAAGTCCAAACCCCTAATGTGATGGTATTGGTGGGGTGGTGTCTTTTGCAGGTAATTAGGCCATGAGGATGGAGCCTTCATAATTGGGATTAGTGTCCTTATAAAAGAGACACCAGAGAGCTCCTTTGGTTTTTCTGCCTTTGAGGACACAGCAAGAAGATGGCTCTCTGTGAACCATGAAGAGTGTCTTTACCAGACTTTCTACTAGTGCTTTGATCTTGGACTTTCCAGCCTTCAGAACTGTGAGAAATAAATGTTTGTTCTTTAAGCCAGCCAGTCAATAGTATTTTTGTACAGAAGCTCAAGCAGAATAAGACAGAGGGCATATGGAATTGTTAGATATGGGCAATTGCTTATTTCATCTCTTTCTTCAACTCTCACACACACATTGAGTAAAGAGAAAGTAAACCTTTCAGTCTAGTGTAGTGGAGATAATTTTGTGAGCGGCCTCCCTTTGAGAAATTTATGCCCAGTATTTGATGAATTCTATTTCTTTTATTTCATCATTAATTCCCAACTTATCTGCTCAACCTCACCAAAGCTTGAGTCAGAACCCAGTCTGTCTTAGATTCTGACATTTCTTCCTGCTGTGTTATGTTTTTGTAAATCTACCAAACTTTTCCAGAGATGTTTTTTTTTTTTTTTAATTTTTTTTCCGGAGATGTTTTAATATTATAACTTTGGACACTGTTTCCATGGAAGGATTTCCAATCTTTGTCTTCCTGGAGAGGAAGTACTTGGAATATTCCAAGGGAAAAAGAACTGGGTGATAGGAACCAAGAAAGTGCTTGGGGACATTGGTCTGGAAAGCAAAAGGAATTCAAAGCTACAACCAAAGGGTCTAGCTGATAAGGCTTAGGTGGGTATTAAGTTTAGGATATAGTAGTATAGTTAAAAGATTTGCTCAGGAAAGTTTGTGAAGGATGGTGAAGGGGGAAGATTTGAGGAGTACTTCAGTGAACACGTGAGCATGATAGACCGGTTGTGTCCTGAAGGAAGATAGGAGGAAGGAACTGACCTTGACTGGGTTTCCACCATGTAGTAGACATGAACACACTCAACATATCTCATCTAGTATTTAGGTGTAGGATAGCTGTGATCCCCATTTTACCTCTAAGGAAAATTAGATGCATAAAATCAAATGACTGACTTGTCTAGTGTTGTAGGGTTGAGAATTGAGATTTAAACTCAAATTTAATTGTACAAAATCCCTTGTAAGGTTTTTCTCTCTCCCTTGATACTTTCCAAAGAGTAAAGAAGCATTGAAAGGTCTAGGAAATAGGACAAAGTGAGAAGATCTGTATGGGAATGCATGCATAGATTGGTAATACAGTCTAGGATCTCTGCCCAAGAAAAAGGCAGAGAGAGGATTAGAGATTTGTTACTTTTCCTTTCAGGTGTCTATTATTGATTATTCCTCCATGAGAGATGTAGATTTCTTTTGGAATGAAAATAACTACATTCCTGTATTACAGTGACACAGTATAACAATCCTCTAAATAGTTTGCTAATAAAACAACAATGCATTGCACAATGTCTTTGCTTCTGGAGATTTTTATTGTAGTATCCTGCTAGGAGTGAACTCTATTTGAACTGCAATGAGCAAACTATTTGGGAAACAGATTTTTTTTTTTAAATACTGCATTAGAATAAACAGTCCTAACTGCTAACTTGCCATATCATGTAAGCCTGAAGAAAGATTGTCTCATTGATAAGGATGATATGTAGCCTTTGGACAGACAGGGGCTGAAAGAGGAAGGTGTCATTCTGTTGAAATAGAAGATACTGGCTGGAAATACTTGAAACATGTTAGATGTTGAGAGACTCCTGCATGGTTCAGTCAGTTAAGTGTCCAACTCTTGATTTTTGGCTCAGGTCATGATCTCAGGGTTGTGAGATCATGCCCCATGTTGGGCTCCATCCTGGGCTTGGAATCTGGTTAAGATTCTCTCTGTCTCCCTCTACCACCCCTGTACCCGGCTAGCACATGTGTGCTCTCTCTTAAAAAAAAAAAAAAAAAGATGTTGAGTACTTCTAGAGGATAAATATCCATTTGCCATTTTCCAAAAAGTAAACATTTAAAAATGTAGCTCTGAGATTTTTCTCTCATCTGATTAATCTTAGAGAAAGCTAGCATACTTTCCAAGTTTGATTCTAATATATCTGTCATGCCATATCAAGAAATCAAATTTCCTTAATAAAAATAAGAAGCCAGAGATAGTGTGTTTTTTGTATTTCACTCTTCTTTTGTAATCAACAGTTGAAAAGCTAAGGAAATAAACATTAAAATTTTGAGAGTAAAAATTTGTATGAGTCAAGTTAATAAGTCCAGTTTGTTGAAAATACTTATTACTTTGCATTCATTCAATAAGCATAGTAAATATGATCAGTAAAAACTTTAGTCATGCAAAGGATTTTTGTACATGTCTATGCAAAATGAGAACCAACATTTTAATTCTGTTAAGTGATCTTGAGTTTACCTGTGTGTGTGTGTACATGTGTGTGTACATGTGACTTCTGTTTCCCCCAAATATCTAAAAGCAGGGTATTTTTTCCCCTTTAGGTTCTCTGGACAAATCTAAATATCACCTGTGCTATAGTAAAACAGATTTTCTGTTTCTATTTCTTCTTGATGAACATTTGGCTCTCCTGTTCATTCATCTTTCTTATTTGTTTGTTTATATGTGTCAAATAACTAAGGGTATAGAAAAACGATATTTTTTGCTCTTTGCAATTTTTCTGGGATGCCAGGTTCTGTGAGAATCCTGGCTTATTAATGTACCTGACTTTTTCAGCATTTATCACAAATGTAAATGAACAGTCTATGGTGTAGCCTGTTTTCAGGATTGCTCTGATGATCACGTTGCTATGGTGATAACAGAGCGTACAGGTTCATGAGATAGTATTAGTAATGCAGCAGCTTGAAACTTAATCAGTGCACTGCGACTTCTCCCCCATATTTCAATATCACTTCGGCAAATTGAATTCCAGGCAGTTGTCAGTCCAATGTATTCCCTGTGGTTTCTCCTCTGCAAAATTGCCTCTTTATTCTATACACTGATGATCATGGAGTAATTGAAATCTGCAGCTGTTTGTCATGCTATTTATACAACTGTGTCTTGTAGCCAGCAACCTTTGTATGGTGTGCACTGCAGGTAACAATTAGATCTAGAAACCTTTTTTTGGTTGAACAAGTGAATGATTGTTTTTTCCCCCAATACTCCTGATTTCGGATACTTTATGTGATACCTTGTTTTGTGAGGGAAAGTTCAGCCAAGGTTTAATCACAGTCTATTAGGGCAGCATGCCGGGCGGGGCTTTGCATTCTTTGCTTCCAATGACTGTGAGACAACTGGAGTGTTGAGAACATAGGGCTCACTCCTCAGGGAAGGTGCCCCCCGATCCCCAACAATCTGCTCTCCAGCCGTGTCAGAAACAGGACCCTCCAGCTTCTAGCGGCCTTGAAACATTTGCAACAATAGATGTGAAAACACAATTCAGTGTGGAAAAGAAAGCAACCATTGGGGCATGTGGCACGGCTAGGGCATGGAATAATGCTTTCTCTTTAGGCTGCTTTGTAACTCGGGAACTTAAGCCTTTTGCTCTTTCCCAGTGAACTGTTCCATTATCAAGTCTCCCTATAGCCCTTTGGGGGTTGTTTAGAGGGTCACTATGTGTTTTTTTTTTCTCTAAATGTGAACTCCAAGGGAACATAAACAGAGCTTTATTTGGAGCCCAGCAGGCAGAAAGTGTCCCTTCTCTTCTCCTCATAGTATGTGCTGACAAGAGGGAAGCTAAGGCCTTCCCCACCCAGGTGAAAGTAGATGATTTCATTTTATGTGCCCCCCTCACCAAAAAGGTGGGTGTGATAGCATGAGTTGGAAATGGAGGATTTTCCGTTTTCATAAAATGAATTAAAGAAATGACTGGAGTAAAGTCAGATCTTTGGAGATTGGAAGGCATTTGGTGTTTCCTGTCTCCCCATGACCCATCAATAGTCTTCCCTAGTACATTTTGTCCTTTTCCTAGCATTGACTGAGGACCACAATTACCTGCTTTCCCGCTAAGCCTCTTCCCTGCTGTGTGCATTCTTCTCTTCTGCTCCTTCTAGCTCTGGACACTCCTCCCTAGGGCTCTTTCAGTATTCAGATACTGACATTGTCTGGGGGATCTTTGTACAGTTCAGAAGTTACTGAAGGTCACTCTGTGAACAATATTTTTATGCTTGTTGTGGAATACCAACTGGGTATAGAAAAGAAAGTCACTAGAGAACTCTTAATAGAATCATCAGAACAAACATGGATTGCATCTCTATCTTGTCTAGCCCATGCAAATATGAGAACTAAGTTTTACACTATTTTGAAATATCAGGTTTATTTTCTTCTTAAATTTTTTTTTTAAATTTTTATTTATTTATGATAGGAACACAGTGAGAGAGAGAGGCAGAGACGCAGGCAGAGGGAGAAGCAGGCTCCATGCACCCGGAGCCCGACGTGGGATTCGATCCCGGATCTCCAGGATCGCGCCCTGGGCCAAAGGCAGGCGCCAAACCGCTGCGCCACCCAGGGATCCCTATTTTCTTCTTAAATTTATCAAGAAAGTTGTCCAGCAATTGACAGTGTTCTGACTTAGCTAGCTGTCGCCTTCTGGCCAGCCTGTGTACCATACAAGACTGACCTCTTCACAACAATGACTTTATATGTTCACGGAAAGCCAATGATAAAGCTGAAGATTACTGGCTATTGCAGATTGATGGTAGTTGGTGATCTTGGGCACCTGTCCTAAATATTGCTTAGATTTATCCTTTCTTTATTTGCCTCCAGTCTTCATAATTATCCATCACCCCTAATTCCTTTCAATGACACTTTAGTTCAAATGCCAATGAAACAAATTTGAAGGGCAGAGTTGTAATCAAGGCAGAGGGCACAAAAATTTAGAGGCTACCCAGATTTAAAATAATGTTTAAAAAGATTGTTACATTTACATGTTTACAGCATGTGCACTCCTTCAGCATTACAGGAACAACTGATCTTAATACCTACTTAGCAAGAATGATCGGCTAAAACAGGAGGCTACCAGATGGCTCAGCATTGTTAATAATGCCCCTGTGGGAACTGCATCATGAATCACCAAGTTGAAGGCAAACTTTAAGGCTCCAGGTGGCAAAATTAAAACAAGAGACTGTTTCAATTTTTAATTTATTTTTAAAAGAAAGGAATGGTCTCATTCATTTGGGGAATATAAATAATAGTAAAAGGGAATAGAAGGGAAGGGAGAAGAAATGGGTAGGAAATATCAGAAAGGGAGACAGAACATTAAGACTCCTAACTCTGGGAAACGAACTAGGGGTGGTGGAAGGGGAGGAGGGCGGGGGTTGGGCTGAATGGGTCGCAGGCACTGAGGGGAGCACTTGACGGGATGAGCCCTGGGTGTTATTCTGTATGTTGACAAATTAAACACCAATAAAAAATACCTTTATTATTAAAAAAAAGAAAGGGATGAATACTAAACTGCGAAGTGGAAACACGCTTGCTATATACTCATTGTTACTCAGTTCTACAGAATTTGCTATAACTTGACTTACTGTAAAAAAAGCCCAAGTTGTTTAAATATGTCATGCCATGGGTTTTTTTTTTTCTCTTCTTTCAAATTTTTTTCATCTTGAATTATTTTCTTTTCTTGCTCTCTTTCTTGTGCTAGGATTATCTTGTTACAGCAAAATGACATGCTGGTGATACTAGGAAGTCTGTACAATTAACACACTTGGTTTATGGGTTTTTTGTTTCAGGGACCCCAGGTAATCCTTTTCATACCATAGGAAGAATCATGTTTAATTATGCTTAACAGTGGCTCTCTAAGTTTGAGACTTTCATAGGTTCCAGTCTGAAGGGGATCTGGTATTTCTTAATTACTCCACCTATATCCTCAGGATAGCTGGGCAGCTGCCTGAAACTGGATCTCTTTAGCCCCCTCCTTGGAACTTTTAGAGGAAATCCCACTATTCTTTCCCTTTAGGAACTGACTAGACCGGGAGTAAAAAAATTAATTCCCTAGCCCACCTTGGGTCCCAGAGTTATTGAATTTATTTAAATTTATGCACACTCTTAAAATTATTCTTAGTTACCTCATGGGCATGTATGAAAACATTGTTTGGCCAAAGCAGCCTGTGGATTTTCATTTACCTGTGGGCCCAAATCACATTTTTCTCAGCCCCTGTCCATTCTACCCACATGGAACTTACCCCCCTTAAAGTTCCCCAGGCTATTTTGGGGAGTACCTGAGTGGGTGCTTCATGGATGTCCACAATCCAGTATGCTTTTCTATTTTCAGGTCATGGGGCCTCTGAAACCCTCACCTTGATTACTGCTAACCAGTACCTTTTTGTGTCAAGCGTGCTGTCTCTGAATGGTTCCAAAACTCCAGTCCTAAGAACGGCAGAGATGACAAGAATTTTGTTTTCAGCTCTATGCTGTATTTTGTCATTTAGGCTCTAAAGCAGCTCAATTTATACCAAAATTTAACTATTAATTACAATTTTTGAGTGCTTGTTATATATTATTTCTTCTTCTTCTTCTTTTTTTTTTTTTTCCTTTGGTCTTGCAAAGGCTTTAATAAATCATATCATCAGTGCCAGGCCCTCAACCCTTCACCAACTTCTCAACTTCTCATGCAATTCAACTGTCAGTCATCTACCTCACCCCAAAGATCTTCTCCAAGCCGATGGGGAGAACTTTCAACACTCCATCTCTGTTTCTTGAAGCAACCTCATCTTCCTGATATGATTACGTTTTCCCCAAAACAATCTAATTTGTTTTTCCTTTTTCTTTTTTCTTCTTCTATGCCAACTAGGCCAGGTGGTATTTTCGGTTTGGGATTAAAGTAACCCGAATACCTCAAGTCCAGAATAGGTGCTTTGCTTTGCATTTTGCACAATTAAAAAGGTTTGTAGAGTGAGTAGTTCTCCCTAAGAAATGCCGGTTCAAAAGGTAAATTCAAACTTCTTGCAAAATAGAGAACCGCTTGAACCTTTGATTTTCAGTTTTTGTGTTTGGCCTTCCCTATCAGAGACACAAAGATCTCTGGGCCAAGTTTAAATCAGAGGTTGAGCTCTCAGAAATCTGTGCTTCTCCATCCTTTAGCAGGATCTGAAAGAAAGTTGCATCTCTCAAGCATATATCCTAGGGATAGGATCTTAGTCTTGAGATGTAGAAAGATCAAGGTATCTCTACTTTTCTTACTTCTGCATGTGTGTGTGCATGCGTTTCCCAGGTAAGTCAGAGACAATGTCATAATTGGGAAAATGAAGGTGACTCTTTGTTCACAGCAGCACAAAAGAGAGCTGACTCAATGTACTGGTCATGAGGTCATATAAAGTAGATTGGCAATCTCAATAAACTCCTGGGACATTTGGTTTCACCACAGATGCAATATGTGGGCTTGTGTGACACTGGCATTCACTCATTCATTCACTTATCCATTCATTTACTGAATACATGTATTATACTATGTACCAGGCACTTGTGAGGGCAGTCAAGAGCAAAATTGTAAAAAATTCCTGTTCTCTTGGAGCTGACAGTCTAGTCAGAGGAGACAGACAATAAACAGAATAAATAAATAAATTATATTCCTATATAATTTATCATCTAATGATAAGTGCAAAGGGGGACAATGAAGCAGGGATGGGAATATATGGTACTGTAGCGGAGATGGGTTGCAATTTTAGAAAGGTGATTGTAAGGGCCATACCTGAGCAAAAATCTAAAGAAAGTGAGCCATGAAACTTCCCAGAGAAGAAAGCATGTAGAAGGACAGAAAGGGTGGAGGCTGTGATGTGGGGGTGCACCTGGCAGGAAGAAGAGGCCAGTGTGACTGGTGCTGGTTGAGTGTGGATAGTTAGTGGAAGAGAAGAGAAGAAAGTTCACTATGGGGTGAGGTTGTAGAGGGCTTCTAGTGGGAATTCCAGCTTTTGCTATGAGGGAGGTGGAAAGCAACTCGAAGAATGGAGTTGCATTTCCAGAGGTGAAGAGGCTGTAGGAGTGGGGTGGGGAGACTTGGAGAGGGGAGTGGTGAACAGGAACTTGGCTTTGGCCATATTAAGTTTGAGGTGTCTGTTAGGCCTCCAAGTAAAGCTGCTGAACAGACAGTAATATATATAAATCTGGAGTCCAGGGGAGATAGCAGGTCTGGAGACAAAAATGGCATCACCAGCACAATGGTGTTTAGAGCCATGAGGTCAGATAAGATTTACAAGGGCAGCCCTAGGACCCCCCTGGAGTTAGTGCTGACTAATTTTTTTTTAATTAATTAATTTATTTATGATAGTCACAGAGAGAGAGAGAGAGAGAGAGAGAGAGAGAGAGGCAGAGACACAGGCAGAGGGAGAAGCAGGCTCCATGCACTGGGAGCCCGACGTGGGATTCGATCCTGGGTCTCCAGGATCGCGCCCCGGGCCAAAGGCAGGCACCAAACCACTGCGCCACCCAGGGATCCCAGTGCTGACTAATTTGAAGTGAGACCAGCAGCATGGCTGAATGTCTACCTCCAGTTGCATTCACCTGTTGGCATGTAGGCCTAGAGTCCACAGAGTTAGAGTTAACTAAGGTTGGAGTTTTACAAGGACAATAAGACAAAGCAAGAGGTAACAAAGGAGGAGAGATGGTGAAGAAAGTGATTACCATAGTGAATCATGGAATTTACTTGGTGTGGAGAGTAATGAGGATATAAAGGGATGGATTCAAGGAAAAGTGGTGGGATCAATGAGTTATATGACCTGGAGGTGTAAAAGAATTATAAGAGCTGAGGTTTTCTGAGGAATAACTTGGTAAGATAAGAAGAGGAGAACTGGGGTTCCAGGTACTTTAACAGGGGGTATGGAAGTGTTGGAGTTATTTGTAATGAAAGAATTTATGACTATCATTTCAGAGTGGGCCATGACTCATGTCAGCTATTGTGAAATAGGTTTGGTGGGTCAAGTTCAGCATTATTAAAATAAAATAGGGTAGAATGGAAAATATTAGAGTAGATAAGAAGTAATAAGGACAAGTGTTGCTTTGTGGTATGTTTTTTCAATTATATATATATATATTATATATATTCATATAAATTATGTATATTTACAGGTCTGTTTGTACCGGGTCACAGTGCAAAATGCATTTCTTCATTTAAAGCAAGGTCAAGAAGCTTAGAAAACACTATAGAGTTTGTTCATGGGAATGAGCAGCTGCAGATAATGTTTTTGGAGGTGTTTTTGTGTCTTGAACAGGTTAAAAAAATCCAGCCAATTCCTGAATATCTGCTATGTGGTGAAAGTTAATATGCCAGTGGGCCCAAACCAATCACGTACTTATGAGAGACTCTTGTCAAATTTGCAAGTCTTCTTCACAATTAAATACCATTGAAGCTATTCTTTTCTTTTTCTCACTCTTACAAGTATGAATTCCTTTAAAAATTAGATTAAAAAAAAACTAGCCCTATTATGATCCTATTTCCAAATAAGGTCACATTCTGAGGTACTGGAGTTAGGACTTTAACATATCTTTTTTTTGGGGGGAGGGGGGCATAATTCAACCCCTAACAGTGAGCATTTGGGAAACCATGAGGAGCTCTAGCTGGTAGAAACCTAGTATGGAGGACTGGGGGTTTCCATGGGTGGTGTGTTATTGGCAAGACCTTGAGAATGCTAGTTGGTTGCATAGATGACCCATAAGTCAACTTAGTCATGGATACTTCTGTTTTAAAGTTCACAGTTAGGCTGGGTGGAAAGAAACAAACTGGAGAACTTAACACTTAAAGGAATTACATTCACATGTATAAAATTTTCATCCAAACCATGTCCTAGGCAGTCTCATTCCTTCTCTAAGGATCTAACCATATCACCATCAGCATGAACTGCAATTTCAGGGAAAGATGTCTTCACTGTGAATTAGGCCACGGTGAAGTGTGTTACATAACACCTGGTGAATTACAGGATGAAGTGCACAAAGACTGCTGATTGTCAGCCGAAGTCTACCTCTGCACGCAACTCCTCAGCAATGGGCAGGAGAGTGTGAGCAGCTAGGAGCAGGGGTGAGCTTTGAAGCAAATTGCTTTTCCTACAAATGTTCTTTTCTTTCGAAGCTTGCTTCAGTGCAGATGTGTCTCCTGAATAAGTAAATTTCAAGGACCAATTTATAATCTTGGATTCATTCTGTGAATGCTGTGCTAGTCATTGTCAGCAGGAAATTTGGGGACTGGAAGGAACCAAGGATTATGGTTCAGGCTGGGGAACAGGAGGATTAACATTAAGGCAGCTTTTCTTCTTCATTGGTTTCTTAGAGAAATGTTCTTTCATGTAAAGGGACCCCTGATGTCCCAGTTTATTTCTTTCTCATCCTTTGATAGGTAAAATATTAAATGGAATTAAAATTAGGAGTAATATCCCATGTTTACACATTGTTATTTTAGCAAGTTTCATGAAAAGTTGAACATGTGCAGGGGAAAAAGTTAAAACACGAAAAAAGGCGTATACTAAAAAATAAGTTTCCTCACCCCAACAGCATATTCTTGTTTTATCTTCATAAGAAATACAACAAGACATTCCTTTTAGTGTTATCCTCATTTGTAAAGTTGCTACTCCTGCTTCTTTGTCAGTAACTGGTGTGATGAGTTGCTTTTCCAGGTCAAGAGGATGGTTTCCTGACAATCAGACTCTTCTTTTGGTGGCCAGTGTCAAGAATTTAAAAGATGATGGTCAGGGGATCCCTGGATGGCTCAGCGGTTTAGAGCCTGCCTTTGGCCCGGGGCGTGATCCTGGAGACCCGGGATTGAGTTCCACGTCAGGCTTCCGGCATGGAGCCTGTTTCTCTCTCCTCCTGTGTCTCTGCCTCTCTCTCTCTCTCTATGTCTATCATAAATAAATAAATAAATCTTAAAAAAAAAAGAGATGGTGGTCAGGAAGAGGAACAGCATCCATGATCTGTCACCTCTGGCATCTGCATGTTGTACCTAGAAATTCTGGGAGAACCAAATGCAGAAAAGCACTCTCAAATTGAAATCAGGATGAAAGAATTATCTGGGGTATGAGATTATTTTTTCTCATTAGAAAAAAGGAAGAATAGGCTTGAGAGGTGGTCCTTATTCATATGGAACTTTAAAGTCAGTGATATAGGAAGTCCTCATTAGGATGCCACCTGGGTGCTTCAGTCCTCCTGGGAAAATTTGATAGTTTTCCCAAGGAAGGGTCAGGCCTACTCAGGAAATTGTAAATCACATCAATTATTCCTATGCAACCCCAGAATCCAGGTTCTGGTTTAAAACCTTGAAACTTGCTAGGAGCCTTTGGCTCTTGCTGTGTGGACCCCAACGAAAAGGTATTATAAAAGGTTATTGCAGCCATAAAAGCCCTGTCGATTGAGAGGGAAGAAAATGCAAGTAGACATTATAAAAGATTACTTTTTTGTGTCACTAATGATCACTTTTGGTTTTGGTTTTCCTGAACGCTCAGGAAAGAAAGAGAGCTCACAGGAAAAGAATTTGTTGCGAAAGAATAATTGTCCAGTACATTACACAGCACAGTGGGGTTATAATGAGTATGAGAAAGTGCAATATCTAACCAACCCTTAGCGTTACAGCAGTAGTTTGATTCAACTTCTCAGACAGAATGCTGAGCAACCAGATAGTTTTGCCCAAAGGATCAGAGTACAATTGTTTTGAAAGTTTCTTGGGGGAAATGCAATTAGTGACAAGATTTAATAAAGCCAAAACAACTGAATGTGATAAAATGAGCCCCTATTCTTTTGTTCTTTCTATGTAATGTAAGAAAATAGCAAGAAAACGATTACATTATAACTAAATGAATTAAACAAAGCTCCAAAACATAAATTAGAATTTAACTATGCCATTAAAAACTAATTTAATTTGCAAGCCATCATTACTAGATAATAAAGACCCATTGCAAAATGTACAACAATATCTTGTGAACATGTGAAAAAAAAAACAAGTAATAAATCTCATTGAGCAGATGAGTTTCTGTTACATTAGCAGATAAAAATGCTGAATGGATGTTTCAGTATATAATGAAAACTAGCAAGCAATGGAACAATTGGTTTCCCTTTTTTTGAGGGGTGGGGGGCGGGAGCCGTAAATGGTTTTATAGTTAAAGGAAGGCCTCAGGGAAAGTTAGAGAAGCACACGCAGTGTACGGATTCGGTGTAATGAAACCTGTTCTCAAACCAAGGCAAAGAAAAGGCATTTAAATATTTGTCAATATATGAAATATAGCGTAGTCTACTTCATTCAAGTGCCAACAGGATCTTGTTTTAGCTAATTGAAAATCTGATGGCAAATGCAGCCTTTTCCCTATAGTGTATCGTATTAAATTGTGCTGGGAAAAAAACAAGGTGTACATAAAAGATTCAAGAGAGGCGAATAAAAAAAATGTGTTTCTTCTGAGGTTATTATTTTAACACTTATTTAAAAATATCATTAACATTTCTTTAGCTGATTATAATACAATGAAAATGCGTTTCAGAAAACTCATTTTATTGGAAATGAATTTTGAATGTATATTCTCTGATACAATAGCTAAAGAGCAGTATTTCCCCCCTGTACCTGTACTGTATTGCTGGCCGAGCCGGGTCAGAGCCTGCAGGTACAATCCAGCACCCGGTTACTGGCAGCGATCATGGAGTACTGACAGCAGATGGCAGTATAACCTTGTTTTTTTTAAGTCGGCCTATGCCAGCATTTGAAATTATCGACAATTTTTATGGCATCGCAGCCTTCATATAGGGTGGAAAAAAAAACCTTCTGTATTTCCCCTGCTTGTGTCATTTCCTTTGCGGCTCAGTAACTGTGAAGTGATCTGCCTTTGAAGGACCTGACCCTTCCACATTATGATGCTCTCATATAGGTTTTTTATAAATGGTCACAGGCTAAATTATCATGGTGATAATTTTATTAGATTTCTTAGTGATTTGATCCCGTTGGACATTTTCTTTGTTAGAGACTGAAAGTTTGTTAGAATATTCTTCCCCACTCATATGTTTAGGCCTTAACCCTCCATGTAAAGATAGCAGGAAGCAAGGCTTTGGGGAGGTCATTAGGTTCACCTAACCTCCTGAGGGTACAGCCCCCATGATGGAATTAATGCCCTCATAAGAGGAAGAGACACCAGAGTTTCTCTACCATGTAAGGATGTAGCAAGAGGATGGCTATCTGCACCTTGATCTTGAACTTCTGGCCTCTATTACTGAGAAATAAATGTCTGTTGTTCAGGCCATCCAGTCTAGGGTGTTTTGTTATAGCAGCTCAGACTGACTGAGACACTCATTTATGTTTTATATTCTGTTGTGAAATCTTAGTGTTAAAAAGGGTTAACATCCTGTGCAGCAGTCCCTAAATTACTGCTCACTAGATTGTAAGCTTTTCAAGAATAGGTGTTACAGTTTAGTTCTTGAATCCCAGATGCTTCACCCGGTGTTGGGCATCTTGTTCTTATTCGGAAGAATTTGTTGAACTGCCTCACATCTACTCTGAAGGCTCACAAGAAGTAGGTTTTTATTTATTGCTCCATTTTACAGAGCTACTAAAGGAAGTATTTAAGGAGAAGCCAGGAATTTTTGCCTTACAAAATGAAGCAAAAGACCCTTCGCTTTATTTTTCTGAGTGTACATACAAGAAACTTTAATGATTATAGTAATTAATAGAAAATAGTATATTGAGTTTCGTTGCCCAACTCTGAAATGGGGCTACTTTCTAACATAGGATCTTTCTTACAGTTCATTACCAAGAATGAAAAAATTTTAAATCTAATGAAATGGCAGGGGAGACAGAATGTCAATACTAAGGTGAAATGAACCTTTAAATACAGAATTATCAATAAATGTATTATTGATTTGGGGAGACTAGTTATAGATACAGTCATTTACTTATGAAACCACTTACTTTTTGTAAATGATTTATTGCAGGAGTAGTGAGGAAGGACTGTTTCATTTCAAGATGCTGGATGCAAAGAGATGAAATAATTGTCCAAAAGACCCTTTCACCAATACATTTCCTTTATTTATATTACTTTTAATTCCATAGCATTCTTTATTATATTGTGTACCAAGTGACATCTTAAAATTTCTCAGTTGAAAGATGCCATCTGTAAACTATTGTTAATATGGAATCATTTACTGAGCCCCTGGGACTTTTAGCTGGAGAACATTTCCCCCCACACCTCAAGCTGACTTGTCTTCACAACAAGATTTACTGGTTTCATATGGCAAAGAGGAATGTCGGTGCTGTGCTTCCCCCATTCCTCACTGCAATAGCATCTTGCTAGCACCAATCCCGGGACCCTCTTGTCTTTGGAGGAGAGGGATTCATCCTGGCAGAGGATTTTCCTGTCAACACTTGGGCAGACAGTGTGGATTACAGGGCCCAGGGTGCATGTGCTCTGCTCTTGTTGTGATTACTTAGTACTCAGGCGGCGCGCTCGTTCACACGCTCCTGGGTTTTAGCCTTGGCAGGTCTTCTTTCGACATAATTCATTTAAATGTAATTCATAAAAGGAAAGGAAGAGGCTGCTGAATTTGAAACAGACTTCGCCTAGTCCTTCTGCATTTGAAAAGTGTTCTTGCAATTCATTTTTAACGGTTTAAATTAATACAGGCTCAGTGAACAGTTAAAGCTTTGTAAAGCCTGGTTTTATAGGGAGGGAAACTGAGGCACCTAAGGAGTTTTGTGTATCAGCGATCCATTTGTTGTAGAAATGAGGAAGATAATCATCTATCTCTGTGTTTCCCCCCCACCCCAGGATCAAATAAAAAATGGAAATTAAAACGTGCTTTGAATATGACCATTCCTATTATAATTGTTATTATTATTAGGGGTGAGTATGGGCCTTGAGAGGAGAGAAATCACATTTGATGTCATTGGGCTAATGATTTGAGGAGCGGCGATTCTAGTCAGTTGCGACTCATGTCATATGACACTAATGGGACAGTATTCCCTGATTCCTTTGCCTTCTATGGAGAGACAAAGTAGATCAGACTTCAGCAAAAACCAGGCCGATAGGATCATCTTCAGAGATCTCCCAACATTGCTGGTCTGTGTTCAGGAGGCGGTGGGTGGGAGGAGGAGGTAGACTGTATTGGGAATAATTTTCTCTTGTTCTGACCTTCTCTGTGGCAAAGGTCAGCAGCAGCAGGGAGTGGCTGTTAATCTAAAGGCTCCTGTTTATTTTCTTTACCACGCTAATTTACACTAAAGAAGACAGCTTGGCATTCACTTGCTCCTAATAGAGGCATTCTGCATTCAGGTGGTGGTATTTAGCAGCGGGTTCTGCTGTTTCTTCATCCTGGTGGTACATTGGTATTGCTACTCACAGAGTTAAATTGTAGTAGGGAAATACAAAAAGAAAGCTCAAAGATGCTGTCTTGTATGGAACATAATGCACAGTTATAACAAACAGAGCTTGATAAAATACCAGCAGCAGGGAGCACAGTTATTTATTGCTTCAAGGGAAAATCAAGCAAAATAAGCTACAAATTGTTTAAAGTATGTTCTTCCCTCCGCCCTCCCCATCTTTCTTGAGCTTCAATCTCTTTGGCTATGAAACAGAAAAGACCTTTGTTATTTTCTAAGCCAAGATCTGCCTTCCTTGGTGTGCAGTGCCTGTCTTGGCTTCATGTGAAGGAACCAGCTTAAAGCAAACTCTAAGAGCAATTACCTCAGAACCATTACAAATCATGTGCAAAGCCAAGTGTGCACCTCCTGGTGGATATACCTCTGGGAGTCTTGGCGTGGGAGCCATGGCTTGGGAGCTAGCTCATTATAAAGTCATATCACAGTCCTGCTTTCCACTGTGCCTTAGAGCATCACCCAAAATCCTGGGGATGCCATACTCTTATTTCATGGAAAATATTAAAGAGTTACATGAGTTGAGTATTTAGTCAAGGGTAAAAACCTTTGGAAAAAATGCCAGGCTGTGTGGAGAACCTCTAATTTCTGTCTTCCCCCAAATCCTGTAGTGGATTTCCAGCATTTCTGATTCAAACTGCATCATTGCATCATTATGAGACAGTGACAAGCTTACAAAGAGGCACGACCCCCTGGCAGAGAGCTATGCCTCTTATGGATCATCTAAATATATTCCATGCTTCAATGGCATGGCTGACTTCAAAGATCTGTAGTAACTAAGAGGAAGACTGCTTCTACTAGGCTGAAGGTGTGATCATAAATGTCATGAGAATATGTGGAAATGCCCATGTTCAATTCAGTGGATGACCACAGTTTATCATTGAAACATGTGTTACTTTGGTAATGTGTTCTACAATCTTCACTTTGTTCTTTTCATAAGCGTATAAGGTCAATTAGAGGATAATTCTTGGAAATAAAGAATAGAGTGAAATCTAGTTAATGATAGGGACTGGCAATGTATGGGGGATTAGTAAAAATAATTGAACATAAATGTATATGCCTAAAGGCTTCTGGGGATTATATTCGTAAACATAGCATGCTGCTGATATTACATATTTGCAATTAATCCTCAAATAAATGTTAAGAAGTAAAAAAGCAAAGGCGTAGAAGTACTACTCCAAGTCCAATTTAGGCTCCAGCTGCTATGAAATATTCTGGGTTAGAACCATCAAACCGAACTAAGAAGTGTGGACAAACCTTTGAGGTGCAGATGCTGCTATTTAACAAAATCAGTCATGCAAAACATTGGTTTGTTTAGCTTTCTTAAGTAGAAACAGGATAAAATATTTTACAGAAATGAATGAGTAAGAATGTGGTGATAACCCTTATCAAAACATCGAGAATGATTGCCTAAATAAACACAGCTAGTGAATGGCAGAGGAGCGAAGGCAAGTGCAGAAATGGAGTATTACTTAGCTAAAACCAGTTAGGATATTTCTGAACATTTTTTCCACATGAAGTAATTGGTTGGCTATCTTACCAATCTGGACAACTATGCTTTGGTATCAGCTAGGAATATAATATCTTTTTATGATATATATATATATATATATATATATATATATATATATATATATATTTCAATTCTAGATTATTGATGTGTGTTTGGTTAATGGGGTCCATTCTGTTATTATATAAATTGTTCACAGATTATTATTTCATTAGCTCTGCAAGGATTGATTGATTATATCCTTGGGATTTCTGGGGTTACAAAAATGGTTAAGACTTGGTTCTTGTTCTCAAGAGATTATAGCTTAGTAGAGATACAAGGAAAGGGGCTTATAAATAATGAATATTTCAAAGAAGTGCATAATGAGTGCCAAAAGTTAGATCCACTATGCTTTGGGCAGCCTCATTTAAAACTGGAAGCTGTGGACTGGATTCTCAGCCACGTGCCACTGGTTTGACCTTATGAGGTTACATAACTTTTCTCAGGTTAATAGTAGAATGGATATCATAATATTTTTGTGAGTATCAAATATATAAAATACATGAAAAGGTGCTTTTGTAATGTACCTTGCTACATTCTGGACTGCAGGTAGGATTCAGATGAGGGTGATGCTGCATCTGGCTGAGGGATTTTACTAAGAGAAGTATTTAATCAGCAACCTTGAATGGATGGTTAGGTTTCAAAAGCTGGATGTAGGGTGGGGACATTTCAATTTAAAGGGACAAAGCTATGAAAGCAAAAAAGAACGAGATTTTAAAAAAACTACTATAGTAAAATAATATAAATTTACTGTTTTAACCATTTAAATGTACTGTTCGGTGGCATAAATACATTCTCATTGTATAGCCATCACTACCTCTAACTCTTTTTTTCAGCCAGCTTCTTCATCTTGCAAAACTGAAGTGCTGTACTCATCGAATAGTAACCCCTTGTTGGAGGAGGTCATCAAGAGAAAATGAGTGCTGGTTGGCTCCGAGCTGGACCCACGCTTCTTACCCCTTCCCCTGTCCTTGGAATATACATCTACCCACCACTCCCACTGTGGGAACTATTTTCAAGGGCTAAGCTTTGAGAGAGCGATGTTTGGTTGAGGCCAACTGGTTGTATACATGACCAAACCCCGTTAACGCCTCCATATAAACTTTTATGATTCTGACAGGTGAGTGCAGAGATCTACTTATCTCATGGCTGCTCAAAGGAAGTTTCAAAGAGATGCACAAATTCTCTTTGCCTTTCATGTAAGGGGGGCCAGTTTCATATTTCACCCAGAAAATTCCTGAAGTTGTAAGACAACTTTCCTCATTCCCTCTAATTCCTGGCAACCACCCTTCTGCTTTCTGTTTCTATGAATTTGACTACATACCTCAAATAAGTAGAATCATATAGTATTTGTCCTTTTGTGACAGGCTTATTCCAGTTCTCTGAATGTCTTCAAGGTTCATTCACGTTGTGCCATCTGTCAGAATCTCCTTCTTTTTTAAGGCTGATGAATATTCCACTGCATGTATGTACCATATTTATCTGTTGGTAAACATTTGGGTTGCTTGCTCTGTTTGCCTATTGCTAATAATGCTGCTATGAACATGGGTGTACAAATCGTTCTCAGAGACGCTGCTTTAAATTCTTTTGTGTATATATCTAGAAGGGAAATTGTTGGATTATATGGTACTTCTGTTTAAATGTTTGAGGGACCACGCTGTTTTCCACAGAAACTGCATCATTTTACATTTTCACCAGTAGTGCACAAGAGGTCCAACTTGTTCACATCCTCAAGAACACTTGTTATCTTCTGTTTTTTTTTTCTCTTTGATAACAGCCATCCTAATGGGTGTGAAGTACTATTCAATTGTAGTTCTGATTTGCATTTCCTTAATTGTTAGTAATGTTGAACCTTTTTTCAAGTGCTTATCAGCTTCTTATATATCTTCTTTGAAGAAATGGTAGTTCAAGTCTTTTGTCCCTTTTTTTTTGACCAGTTTGTTTTTGTATTGTTGAGTTGGAAGAGTTCTTTATGTATTATGGATATAAGCCCTTACCAGATATATAATTTGCAAATATTTCTCCCATCTTAGAGTTGCCTTTTACTCTGTTGATAGTGTCCTTTAATTCACAAACTTTTAAAATTTTGATGTAATCCAATTATCTATTTTTTTGTTGTTGCCTGTGCTTTTAAGGTCATATAAAAAAATAATCATTCCTAACTATATCATCATGAAATTTTTTTCCTCCTAATAATATTTAAATCTTTGTGTCATTATGATTTAATTTTTGTATATGATGTAAGGTAAAGATCCAACTTCACTTCTTTGCATGTGAGCATCCAGTTTTTGCAATACTATTGTTGAAAAGACCATTCTTTCCCTAATGAATGAAATGTTTTTGAAGAAGGGAACATGTGTGCGGTAGTTAAGGATTAGTCAAACAAGAGTTTGTGGTCATATTCTAGACTGAGTGTAGGGCTCAATAGTTTGTGGACTTAATTTAGTAGAGACTAAAGTGTCACTGCTTAGGGCTGAAGTTTAGGAAAACAAATCTGTTGGCTAGTGCAGGATGGGTTAGAGTGGGAGGGAGTGTGCAGTATGTGTTTGGAAGCAAAAGAAAATATTCCAGAAATGTTTATTTTTCTTTGTTAATACTCATACCTGGTATAGAAACTGTCAGAAATGTTATTGACAGATACTTTCACATTTTTATGACCTATAAAGCACTGTTAATGAATTTTGCACTTTGAATTGTTTTTCTTATCAAAAATTTGATGGCTCATCATTTAGAACTTGAAACGTAACAGAGCGGCATAAAGAAAAAAAATGCCAATCAATATTAATCCCACAATCCAGATGTTACTGCTGCTAACATTGGCTGCCCACAAGTCTACTTGTATAAACATATGCATTTTACATACCTAAGAATAATATTGAATATGAAGTTTTCCATTTTTTATTTCACTTGGCTTGTTCTGTGAGCACTTTTCCTTGCCATTTTAATGAGTTTTAAGTGTGTTTAAGTAGTAGGTATTGCAAAGGAAGGCAGAAGAACTGGTTTTAATCTTGGTAACGGCACAGACTTGCTCTGTAACCTTTACCCAGATGTTCACCCAATCACAACCTCACTTTGGCTGCTTGCAAAATTGGATAATACCCGCTACCTATTCCCTGAGGGTGTGATGAAGAGCAATGAGGTAATGCCTTAGAAATGCTTTTTCTTCCCTGCAAGAAAGGTGCTATGCATGTACAGATTATTATATCACATTGGGCCCTTGCTGAGCTAATGGGGGACCGAGGGCAGAACCCACTTTCTCCCCTTTCCCCTTTCTACCATCAGCGCCTGCATCCTATCTCAGTGAGCTTATGGGCCTGCTCTCTATATGGAGGGCTTATCACATAAACACACAGCTGCATTGTGTTTCTGCAGCTACCGAAAATATTTATGGCTTTGAAAGCAGTCATTCCCGATGATTTGATTAGTGTATTACAAACATACAGACAATATCAGGGGCATCCACTAGCATCTCAGTATTCCGACTTCATATATTCCTCTAGTAATAGTTATCATTGTTCTTCAACTCTGAGGTGGCTGCTGCCTCTGCTGACAGTGTTCCCAGCTGTGCGAATAAGTGTGACTATGCAACCTACTGTCCTTGCCACACTCCCTAACTGTGTCATTTGTCTGCTCATTGCAGGGCCGGCATGTGTTAACGTATCTTCCTTTTTCTACATAATGGTGTGGGCAAGGTGACTGTTTCGTGCTTTTCTTCTGATTCCAGAATTCTGGAATTATCTATCACATTTGCCCACAAACCCTGCCCATAATGAGTGATATGACTCTCACGTATTCATGGAGCAAATATCTTTGGAGAAGTTGACTGTATTATTCATTTCGTGAGACCAGGGTTTTTGTGTTCTCTGCAAGCTTCTTTCCACCCTGAATCCACACGCTACTCAGTTTTCCACAGATGGTAACTGAATGATTTCTCCGTAGTCTTCATGAAATTAAAAGACAGCAGATAGGGTGACCTTCTTCTAACAGCTTCTTACATTGAATACATACAGTTGACACCATCTTTGGGATCACTTTAAATAACACTTTAAACAGCCATCCTTTAAACCACCCATGGCGTAGGAATCAAGTACGTGCATTTTAAAGATGAGAGCACATAGGTTTGAGGTACCTAAGTCTTGCCCTGTGTATGTGGCTGAATTTGGATGCTAACCCAGGATTCCCTACTTGGCCCAGCTCGCCACTCACTGCAGCGAGAGAAGAGGAAAATGATTTTTCAAGTGGAGCAATAAGAAATCAGAAATAAAAATAAGCCATTTAGGATGGCTGTATTTTAATCCAGCACTTTTGTTTTTAGTTTGTGTGATGCTAGTCAGCAGAGACTAACCTTCTCGGCTTATATATTGTACAGAATCTGAAATAGCTCTCTGGACAGTCAGAAAGGCTTGAGGTCTTATTCTGTTCTCCAGATCAAACAGTGAACTGTTTGTTTTGCCACAAAGGCCTTTAAATATCCCACCCATATGGACAAAGCCTCCAGCATCTCGAGAAATCTGCCCAAGTATTGGGAATATTTGAAAGAGCATTTCTGAATAGTAGCCTTTATTTTTGTTATACTACATCCGTGCATTTTGAAATTTATTCCCAGCCAAGTTTTATTAATCCTAATTCCTCTTATATGAGGAAGGAAGTGCATCTTTTATCTCCATTTTACAGATTTACAGACTGAGTGACAGGCTGTGTTGAGAGAGGCTTTTCGGCTTTCTGACTTACAGAATCTAATTATGAGAGCAGGGATCCTCTTATGCTCTTCTGCTCCATGCTATTTCCAATTTGCTTTCTCATCTAGAGAGGGCATTTTCATCCTTTATTTTTGGATAATAGTTTCAAGTTTTATTTGCACCACCAAACCTGTAAATTCTTTTGTTCTGTAGAAGGCCTGGTCAGGGTGACATCTCTCTCTCTCTTTCTGTGAAGTGGGGGAGCGGGGGGTGGGAGATAATAGAAAGAACTGCACCAAAATGAATCATATTCTTTGCTTTTAATTCTGCTTAGTTTATTATATGCTGAGGGCTTAGATTTAGATTTAAAAGAACTGGCAATAATATCTGTGATAGTATCATTTACAATTGGTAATACAATGCCTAACTTATTTATATCTCCTAGCACTGCTTTATAAACACATAAATATAGATAAGCCAATCTTAGAAGATTAATTGGAAATCAGAAAATATATTCACCAAGTTTTTTTTTTTTTAAACTATATTCAGGGAAACTAAGAATGACTTTCTATTTTCCGTGTACAGAACTATAGGCAATTAATATTACAAACTGGTTCTTGGTGGCCACTATAGAATGTGTTTTTTGTCTATGTTTTCTTTAAAATGAAATAAAGGATAATCATAACAGGAATTATGTGATCTGCTTAAAGACTCAATCAACAGAGAGGTCCTATCTGCTAGTTCTGTGCCTTGTTCAGTAAATGCATGCTGAAGGGATGAATAAACGAGTGAATGAGCATATAAACTGTGTTAGACAAAGAAAGTTAATAGAAATAAACTGGACATTGGAAGGCAATTCATGTGATACTTGTTAGGAGATCAATAGGGACAACCACCAAGACTCTATTAACTGACCTAAGCAAAGTGAAGTGGGAAAAGTTATAAACTAGGAAGTGACATTTAAGAGTCAGTTTCCAGTGAGGGAAAATAATCTAGAGAAATGGCAAGGGCATTGAGCCTAGCAGGCCAGGTACAACTCTCCTAGATTCATTTATCTAAACAGCAAATATGTATTGACTGTCTGTCCTGTGCCAGGCACAGTGCTAGGGCTGAGGCTACAAAAGTCAATCCAGTTATGGCTTCTGTCTTAAGCACAATTCAAATGGACAAGACTGGATGGAAACCCAATGATATCAATGTAAGATTATTATATTATTTATTAATACCATTTAGAAATCTATAAGATTTGTCAAAATACATAAAAAGGAAGTGATCATTTTTGTTTGGTAGAATTACTGGAAGTTTTATAGAGAAAGGAACAGTAAAAGGTTTAGTTTTGTGTAGGAACAGCACCTGAGGGAGGCATTCAAAAGCATGGAATCCTGGGGGTGGAGGTGGGGTGTGTGAGTGTCTCCTTGGATTAGAAGTAGAGGCTATGTTGTGTGCATGGCTGTATCAATAAAAGGATTTTAATATGTCTTCCAGGCTTCTGGCTTTTTTAAAAAAAGATTTTATTTATTCATGAGAGACACAAAGAGAGGCTTTGTGTAACACTTAAAGTGGGAGAAGTGGGCTCCCCAAGGGGAGCTCGTTGGGAGAAGTGGGCTCCCCAAGGGGAGCTCGTTGGGGGACTTGATCCTGGGGCCCTGGGATCGTGACCTGAGCCAAAGGCAGATGTTCAACCATGGAGCCACCCAGGTTCCCAGCCTTCTGGCTTTATAGTAGTCAAAAATTATTTCTGGCCTCAAGGGACTTATTAAATCCTTCATTAATTTGCAAAATATTATTAAGCATTTGCTATTTATCAGACCCTATTCTAGGTGCTGGTGATACAGTGGTAAGCAACACAGAAAAAGTCCCTATTCTTATAGAGCTTATATAGAAAGGAAAATAGATTACAAGTAAAGGAACAACAAAGAAACAGACAATGTCAGATAATGATAATTACTATGAAGCGTAGAAGTGACTGGTGTGGGTTATACATGAAAATCATGGAAGGTCTCTACAGAAATTGGTATTTGAGCAATATTATGTGGCACAGGAGACTGGACATATATATAAGTAACCACAGAAAGAGATAGTATGTGGTAAATACTGAAAAGGACACAATATAATTTAAAGGAAGAAATGAGCATTTATTGAATATATTCATATGTTAGACAACACTTGCCATATCCCTAAAAGGCATCATCTGTACCAAGTTATAGTTGAAAGAACTGAGAATCAGCGAAGTGAGGTAACTTTTCTTTTTTCTTTTTGTAAAGATTGTATTTACTTATTTAAGAGACAGCGAGAGAGTAAAAGAGAGCGAGAGAGGAAAGGCAGATGGAAAAGGAGGGGCAGACTCTCTACTGAGCAGGGGCCGGACATGGGACTCAATCCCAGGACCCTGGGGTCATTACTTGAGCCGAAGGCAGACCCCTTAACCAACTGAGCCATCCAGGTGCCCCAGGTAGCTCTTCTAATGGCACATAGCCTGGCTTCAGACTCAGATTCGTCTGAATCCCTAGCTTGTGCTCTGTCCCACCCAAAGGACTTCTTCTTATGGAAACCTGGAGGATTTCTCAATAGAGGAAGGTGGAGATATACTTCAAAGGATGGGTGGGAATTTGATATGTGAAAATGAGAAAATAAATGGGAATGGAACACCCAAAGCAAAAAGAAGCAGATGGAGAAAATGCAGTGTTTGTCTAAAAGTAAGTTGGTTGAAGCCCAAGCTAAGAGTGGACTCACTGGGAGAAAGAAGCCTCGAAGGAGGATCAGATTTCAGAACAGAACGGAAATGGGGATAAATGTGCAGGGCCTGGAGAGCCCTGCCAAAGAGTGTTTTTTATTTAGCAGGCGATGGGGAGTCACAAAAGGTGTTCCTCATGAGGGAGCTGCTTAGCTGTAGAACAGCCTTTTGGGGGGGCTCTTATAATTCTGTTTCTCTGAATATTTTAATAACTCACCAGACTGAGCAGCTTATTATCAGTGGGAATTATCCACACTTACTCACTCCATGATTAAATCTAGCATTAACCTGATGCAATGTGATATCAGGTTAAGGTATTTGGACATAGCTTTGCATAAAAAATTTCAAGTGTGCCAGTTCTCTCAATTGATTCCTTGAGAAACAGCATTGTCCCAGATGTCACATTGTTAGATGGATGTAGTATATTGGATGAACTCCATCTAGCTGATCCAGTCTCCAACAAATTGACGAGATGCTGACAGGATGAGGAGGTAGAGGCTAGAAGTGCTGGCATTACAGTAAGCAGTCAGGGAGATGTTATTCACAAGAGAAGAAAGAGCACAACTAAATTCACCTTTGCTCCCAGTTGGAGAGCAGATTACATTCTTTACAGCAATGTGATGACTCAAACCACCTGCAGTGGAGGGAAAATAGGCCGGGGTGAATTCTTTAAGGAAGAACTCAATGGTATCATAAGAAACCGATATATGCCAACATGGTGCCATGCAGGGTCAGACTCCTAGAGCGTCCTTCAGGCATTTTTGGTGGCCTATTATGTAATCTGCCCTTCTTGTGCTTTCTATCTATATTTTCTCCACTTGTGTATTGTACATCCCAGTCTTTGTGTATCAAGCTGCTGTATGCCAAAGGCGACAGCTAAAATGTGTTTGAAAATCATCTTTCAGTTATATTTTTCATTCAGAGACATGGTTTCACAATAAATCCCAATGCAGGGGTTCAATCCTGAATGGGCTCTGGAGAGAGGTCTGTGTACTCTTGAACTTGTTTGCAGATTTTTGTATTTAGATGCATATTCAGGAACACAGTCATGAAACAGAAAGATTCTGTTAAAGTCAGACCCTTTACTTTTCTTGGAATTTCCCTCCCTTCCTCTCTGCCTCTCTCTCTTCCTCCCCCTCTCTCTTCCTCCCCTTCTCTCTTCCTCCCTCCCTTCCTTCCTTCCTTCCTTCCTTCCTTCCTTCCTTCCTTCCTTCCTTCCTTCCTCCTTCCCTTTTCTTCCCTTTGACTTGCAAATCAACTTGGTAATTATTTTCTAGCCACCTTCTCAATCTTCTGTATTTCATCTTCCATGGATGTCTGTAGCTCTCCTTTTCCCCCACGTGGCACAGAGCAGAAAGATTGGGAGCCAATGGTGAGGGGAGAATGGGAAGAAATGAGAGTAAGTGAGAGTTACGGAAGTTAGTTGTGGGTTATATTTGGGCACCAAAATAGTTGCTATCATTTCTTTTCTTCTACACTTCTCATTCTTACCTTTTATTGGTAACAGTAATTGTAACCTTTACAGAGCAAAACTAAAAGGTAAATGGTAATAAAAAGATTGTGAAAGCCTAAATACTGCTCCATACAGAATTAAAGGATGGAGGGACATGAAATACTAGATTTATTATTTAGGGTTTGAAATGAAAGTTTTCTTATTGACATAAAGGTTAGGATCTCAAGTGGCTCAAAGAAATCATGTTTGAAACAGATCTGAAGCAAATAATGAATAGAAGACAGAAACTGAGTATAATGATGAAAAATCTGGGAAAATAGAACTCTAGTTATTTGGATGTAAACAATATCAGAATATGTGTTATTCTTTTTTAAAGATTTTACTTATTTATTTTATTCATTTATTTGAGACAGAGAGAGAACAAGTAGGGGGAGAAAGAGCGACAAGCAGACTCCACGATGAGCATGGAACTTAAAGTGGGGCTCAACCTCATGGCGCCAAGATCATGACCTGAGTTGAAACCAAGAATTGGATGCTCAAGCAACTGAGCCACCCAGACACCTCACATTATATGTTACTCTTACAAAATATACATTGAGGCATGTGTGTGGCTCAGTCAGTTAAGCGTCCAACTCTTGGTTTAGGCTCAGGTCAAGATCTCCAGGTCATGAAATCGAGCCCTGTGTGGATTCCATGCTCAGTGCAGAGTCTGCTTAAGATTCTATCTCCCTCTCCCTTTGCCCTCCCCCCCTGCTCTTTCTCTCTCAAAAAAAATTTTTTTTTCTCAAAATATACATAAAGTCAAAATTCCTCTGGAATTGTGCTCTAATTTCATGGGCTATCAGGAATTGCAATGTCTTTTTCTATTGGCAAGGACATTAATATTATTATAAACCTGAAAGTTGATATTATTTGTATATTAAATTAGAATTACTACAAATGAAAAAAAAGGTAAACTAGTTAGGATTGAACAGACATAGTTTTGCATCTGGCTTTGATAGTTCCTATTGCTGTGGTATGGACTACTTACTGACGCTCTATGGTCTTAATTTCTTTTATGTGAAATAGGAATAATAACATATAATCCATAAAATTAGTGTGAAATTGAAATTGGATGATTTGTACTCAGTATATGATAGATGTTCAATAAATGTTTGCTCATATTATAAAGACAGCACAAAGCAAACAGATGCAAACATTTTAAAATTAGTAAAGTAAACCATTTTTTTGTATAATTTGGTATTTTTCTCAATAATCCAGAATTTTGACCTTATCCTTGGATTTTGACACTAATTACGTACAATGCTACAATGCTTGATGATGTTTCCTTTCCAACCCAGCAAGTAAGTGATTTTAGATTCAGTGCTGATAGCTGTTGCTATTTTTTTTTTTAATTTACCCGTTGTTCAACTACCAAAGAGGAAATAGTCAAAGGGAAGTGAATCACAACCCCAAAGTGTCTACTCTCTGGTCCCTGTTTTCTAGCTTCACTCACTCTCCTGCCTGCCACATGGTACAAGTTAAAAAAAATATTTGTTGTCGTTATTATTACTGTCATTACTCTGCTCTTCTATACAGCAAAAGCAGGAAGATGAGAAGTATCTAAGTAATGGTATGGAGCTCTTGGAAGGGTTGAAGGCCCTATGTCTGCTCTTCCTCTAATTAGAATGAAGTGTTTCTCCTGACATCCAAATGAGGGAGTGAAGCTACCCCTCCTTTTTCTTCCTCTGATGTGGGTTATTTTTTATGCGGTGCATTGTTCACTCATTAAACACTTCACACTTGGTTCCCCTTAGCTGGACCCCTACACATACTTTAAAAGAAAGCATTAGATAATAGCTTCTATTAAAACTGCTTCAATCATACTTTTCTTAAAGGGCTATTCTCCATTAAACAGAACCAAATATTTTGAGCAGTAATTTAAATATGATTTTTAATAGAGATTTTAGCTTTCTTATTAGTAGCTAAAGAATATGTGCAATTTTAGATACCCAAACACCTCAGGAATTACTGTAAGACAATTCTGATAATGAGACAGTTCTGAAGAAACAGCTCCTCAAATAAGAGGGATTCCAATAGACATGTACAGGGCCGGTGCACATGTCAATCACAGCCATCAGTATCAGAGGCTGGATGATACAAGTTCTTCCATCCTTTCCCCTCCTACCTCCTCCTGTTGATTTCATTTTTCTTGACACCTTTGACTCTTCTTTAATTGTCTGAATCTTGCTCTGTGAAAATAAAAACATTCAAGTTTGCCATCTACTCCTTAGTTGAGACTTTTTTTCTTTCAGCTTTTGTTTATAATTGTATATTTGAGAAAGAAATCTTTTCTTCCATTATACTTTCTGTCAGTAGAAATATCTTCCATGGTGTTGCATGTTAATTGTATCCATAGTAGTAACTTTCTCATTTTGAGGAGTTACTAGAGCTTGCCTGACTCAACACTCCAAACTTCTTTATGGTTTGTCTTATTTTTTTTCAAGGGTATAGTTGTAGTATCCCCCAATACTACCAATATTTTCTGTCATTTGTCCCTTTGCATGGAATTATATCCATTGCTATGAGTGTTCTGTTACCAAATATTTGGGAATAAACTATTTAAAAATAAAAGTTCTACATTGAACTCTTGGGGAAAACAATTTGATTACCATGGCCCATCAAAGGTTCAGTTTATTTTTCTTGTGTATTTACCTTTAGATTAGCTTTACTTAGACTTTCCTATAATTGAATAGCAGAAAGCACTTGTCAGCTCATAATTCTAGCTTACTAAGTCATTGTTAGTTTTATTGTTTTCCTACCTTGTATTGGCGAAATTTCTCTACTTTGTATCATCAGCACATTTCATTACTTTACTGTATTTTCTTTCCTTTAGGTCAGCAAAGTAACTAAAACCAATACTAATGCTGATCTTTATGACATGCCACAAGTCACTTCCCTCCATTTGGCCCAGCTGCCACTTAAAAGCACCTTTGGCTTCAATATCCTATCCAGGTCATTATCCACTTCAGCAACTTGTTTCTCCTGGTTCACTGTATGTCTTCCCATAGTCCACATTGCTCAAAGGAGAGCAGGCTTCCTTTTAAAGAGACTCTCATGTCTAGAATCACAGATTCTTTTTAAATTGAATAGAAGTACCTTTGAGAAAACAGCGATCATACAATAGCATGTTATGTCTCAAGGGGGAAAAAATCTCAGTTATACTTCAATAGGAAGATGATAACAACTGGACAAAATTCAGGAATGGGAGACAAATGACATACTATGTGGCATCCATTTAAACATTTGTTTGTTTGATTGTATCTTTGTACTGGAATCCTCATTAAGATTGTGTTGTACAATATCAGCACAATAATAATGCATTGAAAACAGGGATGCCTGGGTGCCTCAGTCAGTTTAATGTCTATGACTATTGATTTCAGCTCAGGTCATGATCTGAGGGTTCTGAGATTGAGACCTGTGTTGGGCTCATGCACTGGATGTAGAATCTGCTTAAGGTTCTCTCTCTCCCTTTCCCTTTGACTCTTCCCCTCTCTAAAAAAATAAATTAAAAAAATGCATTGAGAACATTATCTATAAAGAGAGAGATTTAGTGCTTACCATCCAAAAGTGAGAGAGAACTGCATTCCTCCCTTAAAAATGGGATTTCACAGGCCTTATCATAAGGTCTAAGACCAGATCTTAGTACCATGTCTAAAATCTTGGAAAACCATGACTATTTAATTTAGATCCAGAAGTTTTATAATTATAATTCTGAAGAATTGACTCAAGAGCTCAATTAATTCTCTTACAGAATTAATCATAATTAATGAACAGAAACTTAAAGAAGTTGCTTAGATTGCTACTTTTTTTCTACTTCTGTAAGTATTTCTGAAGAGTTACATAATAAAAAGCCCAAGTTTCCAGGGACTTCCCCATGATCCCCATGTCACTGATAATATTGTGGGTATTCAATACTCTGTGCTCTAGATTTCATGACTTTTAAATTCAATCTATTGTGATATTTTCAGTGTGATTTATGGTATATAATATGATATATAGAATCTGGCATTCTTCATTTTCCATAAAGAATGATGTCCATTGTGCAAAATTATTATAATGTCTATAAATTGCCACTTTGCTCTGATTTCATCAAAATCAAAGGGTTGGATGACTAATTGCTTCTATATTAAAAAAATCACAGTAGTTGATGCAATTTCAGCCTGAAATTATTTAGCTGGCAGTTAATTTTGTAGCATGTGTACAATATTGGCTAAGTCAAATTCTTAGGTTAATTCTGAAGAAAAAGAGGGCATCACATAGTTCCTGAAGGCAGTGAATTAGAAACACAGAAACAAAATAAGTGGCTGAGGATCAGAAGAGGGTGAAAAAGAAAGAAAGGTAATGTTTATATGACTTGTAGGCATATCACGCTGTACTTCCTCCCTTTGGTTACACACAGGCTAGATTAGGGTCTGTCTACCTCTAATCATTTTAGCTGTTGTTTTAATGAACGTCAAATTAGCACAATCTCCTAAGATTTCAGTTAGGAAGACCTTCTGATGAGTCTTTTACCTTGTTTCCTTTCAATGCAGTTGGAATTATAATGAAGAAATTAAATCATTCTTCATAGACAATAGGAATACAGTCCCAAAAGCTTTTATGATTTGATGTCCTCTTGGCAACAGCATTAACTGAGTTTCAAATTAGTGTTTAATATTTTGGAAGCTTGCCTTTTCAGGATAAAAAATAAGGTTCTGAAATAGCGATGTCCTTAACGTGAATACAGATCCCCATACCTTTGTATTACTCAGTAGTTTATGACCCAGTCAAATAGAAATACCCAGACACAGTAATACCTTTGTTTACAATTAAGAAAAAGCTGAAAGTTACTTTATTTTTACATTAAAAAATATTCACTGAGTGCTTGTTCTGTTGCAGGGATTGTGGTAGGTGCCAAGTATATATTTGAATAGGACAAGTATACCTGTTTTTATAAAGCCTGTGTTATAGTGGGGTTATCATTATAACTGTAGTGAATATAGTTATACATTCAGAAATACAAACAAGGCATTGGATAACAGTGTGACAAAACTGTGTTGGGGAATTAGGTATAAGGCTCCACTGGATTCCTAAGGAGAGTTGTGACTCAACCTGGATTTGGGCTTCAAGGAAGGCCCCCCTGCAGGAAATAGCAGATAAGCTGAAACTTGAAGGAAGACTAGGAAGAGAACAGTGCTCTATTAATGAATATGTAAAAGGGTTAAAAGAGAATGACTCAGTAGGACGCATTGGTAATGTTGCTGTTTGTAGAGAAAGGGGAAGCTAAAGAGTTGAACAAGATCTATGCATATCGTAAGACATGTTTGGAAGACTGAATTTTATCCTGATGCAATGGACTAATATGACAAAGATTAAAGGGGAAAATGGCATAATCAAGTTTATTTTGAAGGATCAGTCAAATTGTTAAGCAACACAGACCAAGAAGCTGAGTTTTTAGTATTTCAAGTTAATAGGGAATACAATGCATATATAGGTTTATGTTAAGATTTTAATACAAATGGACCTCTGCTTTTAGCAGGAAGTCAGTCTAGATTCTTTGACAGACCTGACTGAAAAACAACTGAAAATCTCCCACATTATTATGTCATTGACATCCTGGCAAGGAATTAAGAAACTCTCAGAGGCAAAACGTAAGTGAAAGTGAGAATTCAGACAGATAACTAGAGGAATACAACCAGATTTCTCTCTGAGAATATTTGCCAAATCCATGTGGCCTGATCTTTAGTTTTTATATCTCCATAGAGATTGGAAAAATGGGAGAAAAAGACTAGGACCTTCTAAGTTTGGGAATTTAAAAAGAAGAGCTCATATAAAAGTGGGAACTTAAAGCCATGTGTCCTTAAGGTAAAGATGAAGTAAAAATTAGAAATAATACTCCTTGCCTTGCCACTCTTATCACATCAAGAGAAATAATTTCTTTCAAAGTTTGACATTGATTTAAAGAAAAAGTTCTCTTAGAATTTCTAGCCACAGGACAGTCCGCAGGTAGGTTTGAAGTGATGTGAGATTGGTATGGTTTAGGATTGTGGAAGAAGCAAAATCAAATCCTTTTGGAAGAACCTGTCTTCAACGTGATTCTCAAATAATTCCCATGAATATCCTAAGTAATATGAGCTTACAGCCCAAATACCCAAATACACAAAGAAACAAAACAAGAAAGTGAGGACTATCAGAAGGAGGTAGTAACAAGACCAGCAGATTGTAGTATCAAGTTCAAAAAGCCTTCAGATATTGGTAGTATCAGATAAAGAACAGAAAATGGACACATTCAGTGTTTTTACAGAAATAAAATATATTTTAAATGAGTAAGGAGCAAGCTAATAAAAAGTGACTATGCAGATATAAGGAAATAAGCATTTTTAAAAACAGAAAATGAATTTTTAATTAACTCAATGAGCAGGTTTAACAGAAGATTGGAAACAGCATAAGAGAAAATTAGTGAATTAGAAGACATACCTGACGAAATTACACAGAAAGACGTGTCAAGAGACTAAGAGATGGGAAATATGAGAGAATAAAAGTATGCAAAAGTATATAATACAGAATCAGAAGGCATAGCATATGTATAATTAAAGTTCCAAAAGGAGAGGACACAGAGAATGGGAGAGATAAAATATTTCAAGAAAAACTGGCTGTAAATTTCCCAGAATTGACAAGAAATACTAACATTCAAATCATAGAAGCCTAGTGAATCTATCCCAGACGAGTGAATAAAAGAAAATTTGTATCTAGATTCATCATCATAAATCTAGAATCAAAATAAGAATTTTTTTCATAATGAAATAATTTGACTTTAATTTGAATGTAATAACTTATTATATCTTCATTTTTTTCTTTCTTTTTAATAAGGAGATAAGCTAATTAGTGCCTTAAAACTTTTATGTAGTAACATTTATAAGGGCCAGAAGAGTATTCTGTTCTATGAACTCCAAAAACACTTATAAAAAGATATATTTAGGATAAATTTACTAGATTGGGGATGAGAAATTATTTTTATGTACTTCACTATAATGTTTAAAAACATAGTCTTTTTAAAAAGTTTTTTTCAAATTCCAGTGAGCTAACATACAGTGTAATATTAATTTCAGGTGTGCAATATAGTGATTCAACATTTACATACAACACCCAGTCCTCATCACAGCAAGTGCACTCCTTAATCCCCATCACCAAGACACCTGAGTCGCTCAGTGGTTTAGCACCTGCCTTTGGCCCAGGGCGTGATCCTGGGGTCCTGGGATCGAGTTCCACAATGGGCTCCCTGAACGGAGCCTGCTTCTCCCTCTTCCTGTGTCTCTGCCTCTCTCTCTCTCTGTCTCTGTCTATCATGAATAGATAAATAAATAAATAAATAAATAAATAAATAAATAAATAAATAAGTAAATAAATAAAATCTTAAAAAAATCCCCATGACCTATTTCACCCATCCTCCCCACCTGTCTTTTGGTAACCATTGGTTTCTTCTGTATAGTTAAGAGTCTGTTTTTTGGTTTGCTCTTCTCTCTCTTTTTTCCCCTTTGCTCATTTGTTTTGTTTCTTAAATTCCACATATGAGTAAAATCATATGGTATTTGTCTTTCCCTGACTGACTTATTTCGCTTAATACTCTCTAGCTTCACCCATGTCATTGCAAATGGCAAGATACCATTCTACTTTTTTTTAAGATTTTATTTATTCATGATAGACACACACAGAGAGAGGCAGAGACATAGACAGAGGAGGACGTAGACTCCCAGCAAGGAGCCCAATGTGGGACTTGATCCTGACCCCAGGATCACACCCTGATCCAAAGGCAGAAGCTCAACTGCTGAGCCACCTAGGGATTCCCCATTCTTTTTTTATGGCTGAGTAATAATCCATTGCACATATATACCACATCTTTCAAAAATAAGAATATTTTAATTCAGTATAAAACAGTTTGTTATGATAAATTTTATCCATACCTACATCATATTTTTTATTTATAGAGATTTTCCCATATTATCATAGTGATTAATTATAACTAAGTTTTTATTCAGAAGAAATATCTTGGGTAAAAGTTTGGCTGCAACTCACTCACTTATTTACCCATATTTATCATTTTATTTTAGGTTGAACCTAATTTTAACTACGTGACCATATGATAATACAACTAGGACTGCTGGAGTGAAAAGAGATCATTAAGGTCATTTAGTGCAGTTCTTACTCTTTTTTTAATGAGAAAATAGAAGTAGTGCTTTCTTGTATTGTAGAGCCACTTCATAGCTGCAGAATTATGTCATCCTAATGACTAATTGCTGCTTGGTGCTCTTCACTCTCTGTAGCATGATGAAGGGAAAGACTGTAGTTTATAACACTGACAACATTCATATGATAGGTAAAATGTTCTTTTTTGAAACAGTATTAGTAAAATGAGTAGAATTGGAGTCGTTTTAAAATAGGAATTTTAAGGGCACAGTGGGAAGAAAATTTTTTTTTTGCAATCTCACTAACTATATTCCTTATTCTGTGCCTTTTATTCCCATGGCTTATGCATTCCATAACTGAAAGCCTATCTCCCCCTGCCTTTCAGCCATTTTGCCCATCCCCCCATCCCTTTCCCTTCTGACAACTGTCAGTTTGCTCTCTGTATTTATAAGTCTGATTCTATCTTTTTTTGTTTGTTTATTCATTTGGTTTTTTTGAATTAGAGTTTTTGTCTTCTTTGGATAAATACCCAGTAGTGAAATTATGGGATCATATGGTATTTATATTTTTAATTTTTTGAGGAAACTATATACTGTACCACTTTCCATACTGGCTGTACCAGTTTACATTCCCACCAACACTTTACTAGAGTTCCTGTTCTTCCACATCCTTGTCAACACTTGCTATTTCTTCTCTTTGATTTTAGCCATCCTGACAGATGTAAGGTGAAGCCTCATTGTAGTTTTGGTTTGTATTTCTCTGATGATTAGTGATGTTGATCACGTTTTCATGTGTCTGCTGGCCACCTGTATGTATGTCTTCTTTGGAAAAATGTCTATTCATGTCCTATGCCCATCTTTTAATTGGATTATTTGATTTTTTTGGTGTTCTGTTGTATGAGTTCTTTATATTTTGGATATTAACCTGTTATTGGTTAATTCATTTGCACATACCTTTTCCCATTCAATAGGTTGCATTTTTTTTGTTGTTGATGATGGTTTCCTTCACTGTGCAAAAACTTGTATTTTGATGTCCCAGTAGTTTATTTTTGTGTTTGTTTCCCTTGCCTTAGGAGACATGTGTGGAAAAATGTTGCTATGTCCAGTGTCAGATAATTTATTGCTCATGTTCTCTTTTAGGAATTTTATGGTTTCAGCTCTCACATTTAGGTCTTTAATCCATTTTGAGTATATTTTTGTGTAAGGAGTAAGAAAGTGGTCCAGTTTCATTCTTTTACATGTAACCGTCCATTTTCCCAGAATCATTTTTTGAAGAGACCATTTTTTCCCTATTGTATAATCTTACCTCCTTTGTTGAAGATTAATCGACCATATAGTTGTAGGTTTATTTTTGGACTCTCCTATTCTATTCTATTCTATTCTTACTCTATGTGCCTATTTTTGAGCCAGGACCATACTGTTTTGATTATTACAGCTTTCTAGTATATATTGAAATCTTGAATTGTGATACTTCAATTTTGTTCTTCTTTTTCAAGATTGCTATGGCTATTTTGTTTCTTTTGTGGTTCATAGAGATTTTAGAATTATTTGTTCTAGTTCTGTGAAAACTGCTATTGGTGTTTTGATAGGGATTGCACTGCATCTATAGATTGCTTTGAGTAGGAAGGATATTTTAATGATATCAATCTTCCAATATATGAATATGAAATATCTTTGCATTTGTTTTGTTATCTTCAATTTCTTTCATCAATGTTTTATAGTTTTCAGACTACAGGTATTTCACTTCCTTGGTTAAGTTTATTTCTAGGTACTTTGTTCTTTTTGGTGCAATTAGGAATGGAATTGTTTTCTTACACAAGAGTTTTTCTTAAGTTCTTAAGAAATACTGCTTTTTTTTTGAGTCAAAACCACAAATTGCATTTTAATTAACCACTAAATAATGATATTATATGTAGAGATTGCTATTACAATTCACAAAAACTCCTTTCCCCAAGACTGCTGAGAACGAAGCTACTTTCTTTTTCAAGGGAGAGAATGCTTTCAAGAGATGTAGTTTTATTCCATGTGGACTACATTCTATTTCTAATTAAGCCTACATTTAAATTAAACAATTGTATGTCCAAAACAATTAATAACATCATATAATAATTCCTATCTTCTCACTTCAGTTGGCCTGAAAAATTAATGGAAACCTTAAACCCCTTATTTTCTTAGCCTCTCACCCCCATAAGTTCTATATGCCTAATAATGTCTCAAAATTTGGATTCTTTTTAAGAAGTTATAGTTATTCTTGTTTCACAGTTTTCTAGACTATTTATTTAATATATATTAAATATATTCACAACTTCTTTTAGGGGAATGGCATTTTTTAAAAAAAGAAATTAAAAAAAATTCTGTAACAAATTATGCTATTGGGGGAAATGTCATAAAAGTGTAGAAATAAATAAGCACACTGATTTTGGGTCCAGATGTTTAAGAAAAATCCAATCTGATCATCTGAATGTCAGAATAAAGTTATTTCATCCAATTACACGGGTATTACACCAACTCTTAAGTACCTGTCAGTAACTCAGAGCATCTTGCTAAGAGAGAACCACTTTTCATGAACTCCCACTTCCATTTGTCCCCACCAGTCCACACATTTTTAGAACAAAGAGTGAGTAAAGATGACCTCTGCACATCAAATGAATAGGAAAATTACTGGCAATGCAGGATAATTAAAATCATTTCCCTGCTTGTTGAATTGATAGCTGACTATTATCATTTCTCCCTGTAGATGGCAGTGGTACTCTTTCATTCTGAGACAGTTTTGCCCTTTTTTTTTTTTTTTTTTTTAAAATCTGTTCTCTCTCACTCCTGGATAGTTGTTCTCAGCTCTGCTGGGTGATGATTTAAACAACACTTTGATGCAATGGGATGTTGGTGTTCACAAATCAAGTCTATACTTTTCTTTTTTCTAAAAAGTTAATATACTGCTTTTTCAAAGTCAATTAACACGTAGGGCAAATAAAATGGGGAAAGCAAAAGGTCACTTTCTAAAGGGTTGCCTTGAAACCTTTTGGTATTTTTCAGGTTTCATCCAGGAATTACAAATCATTGGAAAAAGAAAGGAAATAATAATTAGTTCATTTTGTTTCCTGATCGCACCCAGTAAGGTAGCTTAATAAGGCTTTTCTGCTTTATTTCCTAGTGATGACTGGTGTGCTTAGAGTATTGACTAATATTTTCTATGTGTCTTGCAGTCACCAAGCAATGGGATGTTTTTGGGACCATTTATGCATTGGGAGAAAGCTGATGGAAAGATTCGGTAAAACATTTCTGGATTGTGATGTGGTCAAATTACGTTTTGGAAAAGAAATTTGTCCAGTTTGTGGCATAGCAAAAGGTAAGGAGGCGATAGTCAGAATGACAAAGATCACAGGACTCTGATTTACAATAGAATCAACTCCTACTCCAAAACAATGCCAAGTGAACTAAAGTTCAAGAGTTTGTTAAGGAAGGCTGTATAACCATGGAGATAGTCCATATTCTGCCCACAGGTGCACTTTCCAATCATTGCTTAAATATAAGATAGTTCCCAAATGAGCATCTCAGAATATAACAGCTCAAAGTTTGCATAACTTACTTGAATTTCATTTAGAAAGCAGGTCTGGACACCCCAAACAATAAGTAGATATTTAAAAATAACCCAAACACATTGCAAATTAAATGATGAACAAATTGACTTTTATTTGACTGCTGGCAATGTGTCAGTTTGGACAGGAGGACTGGGAGCTGTGCTCTACTCACACTCTTGCATCATACCTCATAGTTACAGCTGCAGTCAAAGTTCTTTTCTGTCTTTTTATTTCAATAGAGAAAGGCCTTCACTTGGCTTAATAACCTTTTCCTTCTTGAATAAGGAGTTTCTGTTTGCAATCACATGAATAGAAAAAGACCTGCTCCAGAAACTCTAGGAGATTATTTCATGCCTAGCTACAAAAATAAGGCTTTGAAAGAGCAGAAGAGATGGAATAACTACATTATGAGCAAATTCTTGTGAGGTAAATTATTGTTCAGAATTTTTGAACTGATTTTTTAAAAAAGCAAATAATAATAATAATTACAATCCTGCAAATGGTATTGCCTAGTGGGAGACAACACTAGCTTTGCTGGAAACACTACCAGGTGCCTGCACTTTGTTCTCCTCCCATGTCACAGCCTGAAACTTTCTAAACCTAGGAAAAGATCTGCATTCACCCAAAGGAAATGTCTCCTTGCTTGATTCTGGGACATTTCCACCTCTACAGAGATAGACATGATAATGTGATCCTTTCACCTGTATGGGTCAGAATAAAGTTTAAGGCTTCAAGTAAATTACAAGCTAGCAGAAGGGTTAATCCACACTACGCTGTTTCATTATTAAAAATGCTTCTGTTGGGGTGTGGGTGTCATCTGAACTTCCTTGGTCAAAACCAGCAATTGGATAATTGAAATTAATTGAAGGAGCAAAGGAGAGGGTGAGTGCAAGCCTGTGTTCACAGGTCAGAGTTTCTCTTTCTAGTTCTAATATTCCCATTAGAATCTTCAGCTTCACTAAGCCTGGACCTGTAACCTTCACCACGTCTAATAGGACCAACTTGATTCCCAGTCTTGAAACTTTAATGATGACAAATATATTCTTTTGCATTCAGCTGAAGATTTTAGCTGCATTTTGGGAGAGAGGTTTAAAATCAGAGCTAATTAGAGCAGTTAGGAAGGTGTCTGGTAGAAGGGAAGTGTGCGGAGAGGAGTGATTTCTCTACCATCTTCAGAATCTCCCAGTGAGGAAAGTGGTAGTTGATCTGAAGACGGCAGCCTACTGTGCTCTTGACCTCTTCCTGGTCTGACTGCTCTCTCCCTCTTTCTCTCTGTTGCCATGAGGATCTTCTGTGTCTGTCTTCCCCTCATGTCCCACATCAGCACGTTCAGTACATGAGACACAAGATTGTCACCAGAAACAGACTAGGCCTCCCCTTGTCAAAAGGACCATCAGTACCTGACCTCCCTCTTCCCAAGCGACTCAGTCTCTGGCAGGTGTTACAAGCTGAAACTGAGTTTTGTGGCAGCTGCTTCTGGAACCTCCGAGACAGCGTGGCGCTCCTGGAACGAGGGCAACAATGAGGAAGCTGCCCATCACAGTCCTGTGCCAGTGCTGGCTCCTCCTCTGGAGAATGTGGCTGCTTGCAAAGAAAAGTTGTTTTATCTTACATGAAAAGAATTGTTTTTTGTTTCTTGTTTACCCAGTGTTCACTGTTTAAAAATAATACAGCGTCTTCGTTAAGGGGTAAACTTAGAAAACATTACTCCTACTTGCATTTTTCTCTAGGTGCCAACACACCTCAGCAAGCTTTCAGACAACAGTCACCTAGCAACAGTTTTTTCATACATTAAATGATTTCAAATCTCACATTTTCCTCCATGAGAACTGTATATTTCACCTTTTCTTTCCCTCTTACAGCTCAAGGAAAGAGCAACCAAGAAAGAGAAAGTGTATTCAGTTTCATCATAAAATATCGGTTTTAAACTATTGCTTTTATTTATTTATTTTTTATTTTTTATTTATTTATGATAGTCACAGAGAGAGAGAGAGAGAGAGAGGCAGAGACATAGGCAGAGGAAGAAGCAGGCTCCATGCACCGGGAGCCTGATGTGGGATTCGATCCCGGGTCTCCAGGATCGCGCCCTGGGCCAAAGGCAGGCGCCAAACCGCTGCGCCACCCAGGGATCCCTAAACTATTGCTTTTAAATGTGTATATGTTTTCTGTAATTGTTTGCTAATCCATTTGTGACCTTTTATTTAAGTGGTCAGGTATTAGTTGGGATTCAGTTTCCATTGCAAGTGACAGAAATCCCAAAATATGGTGAGTTTAACCAGATAGAAATGGAAATGCAGGCAGTGCCGGGGTGGTAAGGTGGTGCCAGGCTCATTGGGAATCCAGATTCATTAGTTTGGATTCACCTGCCAACCTCTACGTGTGATGTTTATTTCTTTGTCTGATGTGGCTATTGGAGGACCAGTCACTGTATCCTCATTTCAGATATAAGGAAGAAGAAAAGAGAAATAAAAGGGCATATTCTCTCACTTTATATTACTTCCCAGGAGTTTGGAAAATTGTTTCTGCTTACATTCCATTGGCCAGAACTTAGTCGTGTCCCAAGTAACTTCAAAGCAGTCTTTATTTTGTGCCTTGATGTGATCTACTTATATTCAAAGGTTCTACCAGAAAAGGGGAAGGTGGACCATTGAAGAACACCTAATAGTCACTGCTACAAGTCAAATACTAAAATTTAGGTAAACTGAAGAATTTATATTTAATTGCTACATCTTTTGTTCTTCCAGAAGGAGAAATACTGTCTTCTTTCCTCCTCAGAGGAATGGATGGCAGAGATGAAGATGTAAATGTGATCTAAGTTGCAATTGTTACCAGGTTTTGAAAACAACCTAGTGGATTACACAGAAGTTTAAACAATATTGGAACAATATTGCACTAATAACAATATTGGAACTTGATTGCGCTATTTGTTACAGTAAGAAAGTCCACCTTGGTGTCCATCCAAGGGCATTTCATTAAATATCTTACTAAAAGAATTTCCTGTGAGCTGTGTGTCACAGAAGAGAGACAAAATTATAGAATGCCAATCATTAAAAGAAAACTTACTGAAATTGAGGAATATGTGCTGAAAAGTATCTGGGTTTATGGAAATACTGAACACTTTTAATAAAAAAAATTTGAGTTTAACGATAGGAAGGATTACATGGTATGTGGGTTCTCATTTAGATCTTTACAAGCTGCCTGAGTCAACATGACCAGCCACTGGTTAGATCTACATGATTAAAACACATAATAGTATATGGATGCCTGTTCCTTACCCTGGAGGTACTGATTTATTGGTCTGGAGTGGGTCCACACCTTGGAAATATCAATTTTTTAAAGTTATCCAGATAATTCTGGCATTCAACTAGTTTTGAGGACTAGTAAATAAGATATGTCCAAATCAAACTCCTATGATTCCTGCAGTAATTTCTTAGGGATCACCTTCAAACTGAATACTAAGGCCATGAATAACTTTCTCATCTTGGAAAGATGGTTCAGTCAACACATTAAATGATTTATCATTTCATGTTTATATTTTTGGGGCCAGTCATTTAATCTTTACGTGGGTTCCTTTCCTTACCTGAAAAAACCTTCCTTACCTGAAATGAGGTTTGTTTGATGATTAAATGAGTGTAGAATGAACTGTGTGGCATAATACATGAGCTATTAAAATATTTTTTCTATTATTCCAGAATTATATTTTATATAGTAAGTCTTTATGATAGATAAGACAGATGTCATTAGTATACTTTGGTAATTAAATAATTATAGGTAAGTTAAATACCTTATTCTGGATAACTTGATTAATAATATTTGTTGTGGCCTCCAATATGAAAATCCTGACTGCTCTAGACCCTATGAGACTATGAAATATATATGTAATATCCAGTGCAGTTAGGGAGGCAGAGCATGTGTAGAAGGGACAAAGTATAAATATAAGCAGTATATTTGTAGCAGAGATTGCATATTGATCATTAAACTTATTTTCTCCATGTTCAATTTTTGAATATAACAGAAGACTTATAAATTATCTTTGTAGTTACTGTGGGCAGATGACTTAGCCTTTGCAGGTGGAATGTGAGTTGAAACGGCTTCTGTCACTCCTGTGTCTGGATCTTAATTTATTGAGTAGGTTTTCCCATTCCCATTTGATGGAACCCGCATATGGCTAAGTCCCACCGTTGACCATGTAGAAAATAATGTCCTAAGGAGTGGTGGAGCAACAAAATAGAAGAAATATGTATTCTTGAATGGCAGTCCTGATGTGAGCTGCCCTAGGTGTTTGTACAGGGATAAATGAATTTTGTTTTTTAAGTGCCTGAATTGTTGTATTCCTTTGATAGGAGTGCATAGCCTTCACCCTGACAGATACTGTTCACTGGCTCCAGATTAGTTGCAGATTCTACAGTGATTCTGCACTACACTGGTTTTCAAAGTGAGGTTCCCAGGGTTGCAAGATGATCAGCAGCAGCATCTGTAAATTTGTTAGAAATGCAAAAAGATCAGGCTCCACCCCAGACCTTCTAAATCAGAAACTTGGTGATGGGGCTCAGTAGTCAGTATTTTAACATTCTTTTCAGGTTATTCTGAAATAGACTTAAGTTTGAGAACCACTCTGTGTGGGAGAGAGGAGGTTAGGAAAGGGTAAGACAATAGAGGGGATAGGCTAGAAGTGCCTTAAGAGAATGGGCGTTGGAAAGAGAATGCCTGGGTTTGAACCCTGGCTCTGCCACTTAGTCTGGGTGACCTTGGGCAAGTCAGCCTGTTTCTTAGTTTATTTGTCTGTAAAATGGGATAATAATTGTACAATAATCATAGGATTTTTTGAGGTTACATGAGTCAATATGCATAATGCATTTAGAACAGTGCCTGGCATATAATGAATATTAGCTATAATTCTTATAAAGCAATTAAGCTGGAGAGAGGAGAATTGATCTATATGAACAAAGACGTAGAGGTGGGTCCCAGAAGTTGTCTGTGGAAAACAATGGGTCTAAGATTTATTGAATAATTTAATATATATTTATTCCTTTGCTTTAATACTTCAAGAACATAACTCAATAATTACTTTTTTTTTTTTTTTTTTTTGTGGAGCTCTTCCTAATACTGACTTGAATCTGTCTCCCTATTGTACTCCTAACTCTGCAAAGTGGCATGGAGTAAATTTGATTCTTCTTCTGCATCAACAATCATTCTTTTGCAATGACAGTGGCAGTGATTACTCCAGGGGAATCAGTCTATTTGTAATAATAATGATCCAGTCTCATTCTTTTAAAAATGCTTCAACATAATATTTACAACTTCTGATTCTCCTACCCATTCCTCCAAACTCAGCTTTATAATTACTTCCTTTCTTTCAGATCTCAAAGCCTGGCCAGGTTATCCAAATATATATATATTTAAGATTTTATTTATTTATTCATGAAAAACACACAGAGAAAGGCAGAGACACAGGCAGAGGGAAAAGCAGGCTCCATGCAGGGAGTCTGATGCAGGACTCGATCCTGGGTCTGGGATCACACCCTGGGCTGAAGGCAGACACTTAACCGCTGAGCCACCCAGGCATCTCCTATCCAAGTATATCTTAAAGACTGGAGCCTTTGGGATCTCTAAGCAGATTTTAGCACTGAGGTTCTGGGGGAGGAAATACCACATTCCCTCTAATATCTTTTTTTTTTAATATCTTTAAAAAGTATGTAACAGAGTCATTATCCTGTAGAGACCACTTGCATAGATCTTCATGCCCTAGCTTTGTTCTCTTATAGACAACTATCATGTCAAAGCAAAACTCCTAGTGTGACTCATTTCCTTTCATTATCATGGGTTCCTATTCCACAGCAAAATTATAACTATACTATAAGCAGGTCATAGGGTACTATATTAATAATCAATTACAGGTCTTACTTAACTCCAAGGCAATAGCATAAATCATCTTGTCTCCTCTTTCATATAACACCCAAGTCTTAGTTGGTTTCTCTCCATTTCAAGATACCTCTCATCCCCCTAATAATAATAATAATAATGCCCCTTCTCTTGACCTCTATGTCTTTCCTTCAGCCACCATCCTCCAAAGAGTTTTTTGTAATGCTATATCTATTCCTGCACCTCTCATTCTTTCTAATATGTTAAAAATATATTTATTGAGCATTAGCTCTATACAAGACAGTATGTTAGATGCTGGCCTAAGTAAAGAGGGAAAAGACATGTTAGATCTGAAGGGCTTTAAACATGGGTTTACTGATTTTTAACTCCAACCTAGACTCCACTGTCTTGAGATGATCTAATATCTTTAATTCCAGCCAATATCTAGTCAATTTCAAAATTTGATTCTCAATTATTCCCACATTCATCAGAAGACACACAGTTGGTCAGAATCACAAAGCATAAGGCATTTAACTGCTTATCTGTCTAATTTTAATGTCTAAAAAAGCTACTTTTTATCAGAAAATCTGGGCTTTTACATCAAGTGATGATTTGACATTAATGCATATACTTCTTCAGAAGTAATCAAAGAACTGAGGTTTTCTGTCAAAGTACCTGTGCTCTAAACCTTATTTTTCTATGGCATGGAATGAACTGAGAGCACTTCTGTTTTCCATTTCATTCTATATATAGTAAGTAGTAGGTTCAGGCTTATAAGCACAGTAAACTAATTACAGAAGAGAATTTCAAAGGTTTGGTATGAAGCACAGTTTGTTATTGCGGCTGGGAGGACATATATCTCAACATTAAGAAGGCCTTGCCAGTTTATTTTAGACTAAAACATCAGCAAATGTACACAGAAGAGACCATAGGATTTTCATTTCCTAAGCAAAATTTAGTCAAATATTAGAATCTTTGCTCTGTTCTGATATTGCTTTTGGAAACAGGAGATACTGTTTTCTTATGAAATTCATGCTTTTTCTTATTAGAAGCTCAACATCTGTTCCTCTGTGGCTGAAAGAGAATGTGGCTAATGGATTAAAAAATGAGAGAGAAAAGAAGAAAAGAAAACTCAACAATACCCTCAGATATCAGAAATTAGAATGTAGGCCTCTGTGAGTTGGCATTGTTAGAACATATATTCTGAAATAGAGTGAGGGAAAAAAGAGGTTTAGGTTGGCTATCAGAAAAAAACCAGAGGAGTGACACATCTTTGAAAAAATAGAATTCTCCTGAGTGGAGGACACACTTGGAATCAGATTAAACCAAGCTTAGAAAAATCTACTGAAGAAGTACTCTTGACCAGTAGAAAAATGCATATGAGGACCTCACAATGATTTTCCCATTATTAATATGATAACTTCTAAGTAATTTTTAGAATCTAAATATCTATCTAGTTTGAGATGCATGTAACTAGTTTGAGAAAAATTTGGGTACTTACTGTAAACGTTCACTGTTGCTCTTGTTTTTTGTTTGTTTATTTGTTTTGCTATGAAAAACTATGTACACACAAATCAAATGTATTTTTAATCTTTTTCTTTCTCTGCCTCTAAGAGTACTTGAACCATGATGAATATAATGAGTTGTTATTTGTAATACAAAATGTGGAATGAAAACTAAATGTTTGTCTTTGTGGAGAAGAAATTTCTTTCAACCTGATATGTTATGGTTTCCTTCTAGAAATGAGCTATCATTACAAATGATGAGAAAAGTATCAATTAATTATCTAACTACATGCAGGCATATATGTGGCATTGAGCAGACAGCTTTACACAGTTAACACCTAATCTGTCCTCTTGGCAAATATAGGTAACTGAAAGCTTATTCTCTCTCTCTCTCTCTCTCTCTCTCTCTCTCTCTCTCTCTCTCTCTCTTTTTTCTGAGAGAGAGAAATTCAGGTGAAATTCAGTAATGTTTGGTAGGAAGCCCAGTTGCCTCTGTGCTGATTTGTTTTGATTTATGACTTGGAGGAATAACAGTGCAAGTTCCTGAGTTTGGTAAATGCAGGCTTTGTTTTTCAATTAATTTTGGATTTTAAACACCGTGTAATTCTCTATTAATAACTCAGTGTTACCAATCAAAAGAAATATCTCTTCCTGACACCTGCTAGTTCACAAAATGGAGAATGCAGAGGATTATGACTTCTTTGCACATTCTCAGGCAGACTTGAAGGTCCTGCCTTAGGTTTACAACCTCTGTTTACTATTGCTTGTAGCTCAGTGCCTTTCAAAATGAGAGTAACTATCAGGGATCTTGTGCTCAGTCTGGTCTCCACTTCTCGAATGGCTTCCTTCACTGCCTATTAAAATTATAACCCCCTCTCATGGCTCATTCCAAAAGTCACTTTCACCACAAAACCTTCCTAATCCTTACTAGACAAAGCCAAATTGTCTGCTTTGTCTCACTGTCCCTGCCATTGTTTATAGCCTCCGTATTGGCCTCATTGTAGTCTGCCTTTGTATTTACTTAAGTCTTCCCCTTCTCTCCTAATAGATTATATTTGAGATAGATATTAGGTCTTATTCATTATTATTTCCTGTGGCACCGAATGAAGTGCTATATATAGACTGTCTGACATTAAATTGCATTAAATAACCCTCAAATAACAATGAGTACAGGCTTTCTTTCAGGCACTGGGTGGGCATGATGAAAGACTATTACTGTCAAAAATGATCAAACTGGTGGGTAGTTTAAGACTTATGAAAAGATAACTATTTTATAAGAAATAATTTAAAAGAAGTCAAATGAAAGATAATGAGCACCACAGGAATTCGCAAAATGCAAAAAAAAATTATTGTGTGTGTGGTAGAGTAGGGGGTGGGGTAGGCAGTAAGTGTCAAAGAAAACTTCAAGGAGAAAATCCCAGCTACACTATGAAAGATGCTAGGAACAGAGATGGGGATTGTTAGAGATACCAGAATTCCATGCAGAAAATATTAAAGAAGCAAAAGATCAAGCTGGACGACCGAGTGTATTCAGAGTTCTTATGGGCTTGGAGATAAGCTTAGAAATGGGCCTCAAGGCGTGTCAGAAATCATTGCAAAAGAATATAGTAGCAAAATCCACCTGGTAGTTGTGTATAAGAATTTCCAAGGGAGGTGAGGCTTGTCACATTAATGTGCTCCATAAGGTACGGTCCTTCTAACCTATATGCAGTAGTTCTCCATGTAAAGAATGACAATTATGGGATGTCTGGCTGGCTCAGCGGTTTAGCATCTACCTTCGATTCAGGGCCTGATCCTGGAGTCCCCGGATCGAGTCCCACACCGGGCTCCCTGCATGGAGCCTCTGCCTGTGTCTCTGCCTCTCTCTCTGTGTCTCTCATGAATAAATAGATAAAAATCTTTAAAAAAGAATAACAATTATTTACATTTATATAGTACAAATGTTCACACAGGATTCATTGCTTTACAAGAGGTTTAACATAAAATTCTTTTGAGAACAGCCAGCACTTTTGGTGAGTATAAAATTATTTTTCTCCAACTTCTACAAAACTCTTTCAGTAACTTAGCTAGAGTGTAACACAAGGCAAAGCTGTATGCTGTGTTAGCATGCCAATGTATTTCTGGTTTATAAGGAGTAGTATCCTGAACAAAAGCCCTTGCACTATTTCATATAGATTTTAAGTCTTCCTCAGAGTCCTAACCTTCAAAGATCTCAAAAGTGGATATTCTAAGCTGCATAGAAGTAGACAAGACAAAGTGTAGAAACTTAAGAACTCATAGATTTTTTTCTTGAAAAATGCTGCAATGACTTCTTAACTTCCTTGAGATATATGAGATTCACAAGGCCCACTCAGCCATCTGTTTTGCTTGATTTCAGACCATTTCCATTTTTTCCAGGGACACAGAGGCAAATAATGTATGTGCATATTATGCATGTGTGTGCATGAGCAAGCACACACACACATACACCTTTTAGGTTGTGTTCTCCATATCAAATTTTGGAAACTATTCTTTTCTGGGGGTTTGATGTAACTGTTATTTAGCAGTAATAGTTACTTTAAAGTTATTGTTATTTTTAAAATACAGAAACTTTTTAAAACCTTTTTTTCTCTTTTAACAGAAAAAAAGTAGCATGGATGATTATAGCAAACTTTCAAAGCCAGTGTTACTAAATATCTTTTTCACGGTATCAGGACTATTTAGTTTTTATTTTCATACAGTATTCAGAAGCTTTTGGTGGATGCGACTGAAAGAAATTTTTGTTAAGAATTATGAGGTTTATGTCCAAATATGTGTTATGAGTGCTATGGTTTGAATTATGTTCCTTCAAAATATTTGTGGAAGTCCTAACATCTAGTACTCAGATCTTATTTGGAAATAGAGTCTGTACATGTCATCATGTAAAGATGTGGTCATTAGGGTAGCTTATAAGAAGAGGAGATGAGACACAGAGCTACACAGGGAGAAGGCCATGGGAAGACACAGAGAGTGCCATGTTAATCAGAGGCAGAGATTGAAGTGATGGTATCTATAAGCCAAGGAATGCTAAGGATTGCTGGTAAATGTCAGAACATTTTCTTCCCCAGATCCTTCAGAGACATCATGGCTTTGCCAACACCTCAGTTTTGGACTTCTAGGCTCCAGAGCTGTGAGAGAACAAATTTCTGTTGTTTTAAGCCATTCCAGTTTGTAGTACTTGGGTATGGCTACTCTAGGGAACCTAATAAAGAGAGTGATTACAGTTCAGCTCTGAAAGTAAATGAATCTAAGAAAGCGTGGACAGTAGTTTCACTCATAACAATCGAGAAGAGCACAAGTAACCTGTCCTGTCAGTGACCACACACACCACTGATTCTGTTTTACAATCGTCTAGAGTCTCAAGAGGAATTATCAAAAAAAAATAATAATAGTTAACGTTGACTGAGTACTTATTAAGTGCCAGGTCCTAGTCTAAGCACTTTAAATGTTTCATCTGGTTTAATCCTACAAATACCTGAGTGATGTAGATACTATTATTATCCCCTTTACAGATGAGGAAATTGAAGTACCGGGAGATTAAATAAGTTGCCCCAAATACAACTGAGCTGAGATAGCTGTGGTTTGAACACTCACAGTTTTGTTCCCTCCTATCAAGTGTTCACTTCTTTTTTAGTCTTTCCAGAATTCCAAGGCATCATGAATTTTTGGAGCAGTGGAGTTAGAAAGAAGAAAATTAGTGTTTAGACGGCCCCTTTATAAGTGAGTGACATACTCAAATATGTTATCCTATTTTATTACTTAATTCTCATAACAGCTCTTAAAGAAACTTATTATTTGTATAGTTTACAGATAAAGAAACATATCCTAAAAGTGGTACCAGGGTTTGCCAGAACTTAATTAATGTTTTTTGTTCGGTGCCTACTCAGTGTAGGGACTTTACATATGTTTTCTTTGATCATTACACAGTCTTCCAAGGTAGTTGTCCCTGGGAGTCATGAGAATGAGAAATGAACAGAGAATCTTTTTTAAAAAATTTATTTATTTATTTATTATTCACTAGAGACAGACAGAGAGAGAGAGAAAGAGAGAGAGAGAGAGGCAGAGACACAGGCAGAGGGAGAAGCAGGCTCCATGCAGGGAGCCCGACGTGGGACTTGAACCCGGGTCTCCAGGATCACCCCTGGGCTGAAGGCGGCGCTAAACTGCTGAGCCCCGGGCTGCCCTGAACAGAAAATCTTGAGTAGGTTTCAGCCTGTGGGAGGCAGGCTAACTCTGTTGCTGTGCTATACTGTACCTGCTCATTAGATGAGTAATATATAGGTTAATCCATTATATGGAACCTGCTTTGATTAAGAGAGAATTCATAAAAATAGTGAGAAAAAAAGGGCATTGGCTTAGGGTCATGCTAGCTGCATAGATGGGTAGGAAGCTGGCCCAAAATGGAAAATACATCATTGGGAAGGAGACATGGCATATGAGGTTGAGATATATGGCTGTGGAGAAGATAGTTCTCATTAACACACCCAGAGCTGACTGTCTGATCTTGAGGTAGAAATCACTGGCTTTTGTAAATCCCTTCATATGTTTTCATCAGGTTGTCCATTATTTGAGCCAGGTGGAAGCTGCCCATGCACAACTTCCATGATGTAGGGTCACTATTAATGACTATAAAATCTCCTAAGATTCTGAGAGTCAGATTGGCTTCTGTCAGATTGCCCCTAGTATCCCTGGGTGTATGGCTGTTGAAAGAGGTTCCTGGTATCAATGACCGGTTAAACTTCTATTTTACAGATAAGGACCTGAGACTTAGAGAGGCCTAGTATCTTGTCTGAGGTTAGACATAATAAACGACAGAGCTTGGATTTGAAGTTAAGTTTATTGACTATTATATATATCAGAGTATAGCAACATATTCTTTTGCTTATATAATTATTTTTTCTCTTGCTTGTATAGGTTTTTATTTCAGCAGTTTCTTTTCTTATTCATACTTTATGTGAAGCTGTTCCAGCAAGCTTCTGTAATGGAGAATAGCACTAGATGTTGGCCAGTCTATATTTAGGAACAATTTTTGGTGCCACTCATCCTTAAACTATTGCAGAATTTTTCTAAACATTCTCCAGTCCTTGACTTTCCTTCCTGTACAGAAAATTGTCAGGAAAAAAAATTATTAAAACAGATCAGATCACAAAAACATGTAGCGGCTCACGATTGCCAATAATAATTGTTCCTGACTTCTGTGCCCACGAGACTCAGGTTTGGAATGTTTTAAAATATACAGATGTTCATGTTTCACCGTGGACAGATGCTCTTAAGCTGAGTACTGAGCAGATAGATTATGCATGTATATGTAATTTTTTGGTTATAAGAAATTAAATTTATATGTACATTATAATCTCCCTGTCTCCTACAAACAACAACAACAACAACAACAAGCAAAACACTCAGTAACAAAGGACATAACATAAATCAGAAGTCCACATTTCACCATCAAATCCATTCCCAGGCCATCAGGAGCAACTTTTCCCTGGTGCAACTCTTGTTCCTTTCATGACTGGCTCTGTAATGCTAGATAATGGCTCTCAGGAGAAAATGCTTCTTTCCTGACTCACACCAAAGGTTGCTACACACTGATTATAGAATGAGGACCAAACTCGAGCTGACATTCAAAGTACTTCATAATCTTATTCTTAAACTACATCTTTCTCTGGGTCTGATGTTCCAGGCATAGGCATCTTTCTCACATTGTTCTCTCAGCCTGGTATGTCCTAACCTCCAGTCTCCACTTATTATTATTATCCTTCATGCACTCACTTCAAATGCATCCTCTCTGTGTCATCTAGTCTATTTTTAAATTTTTTCCTCTCATTTTCTTGATGCATCCAGAACACTGATTTTATTCTACTCAGAAACGTTCCATGACATTGCGCTGCTATGCTCATTTAACTCACCAGACTTGAACTGCAGACCTTCTGAAGGGAGAGACAGAGAAAGAGTAAGAGATGGTGAGTAGATATCTGTTATTTCTGCGGTTGGAGTCAGTTCTCCTGTTTATGATGTTGGTCATTGTGAAGTTTTTGAAGTAAAGTGTGACTCTACTAAATTTTTGCATTACGTGTCTACTTAAGAGTCCCGCCCCCAAAGAAGTTACTAGTCTCACTCAATTAGTTATTTGTATGTGTCTGTGCAACTTTACTTTATCCATATTTGGCTACTTGCCAACGTTATACTACCATGCTTTCTAAGCCCATTATTCCCGTGTTTCTTATTACTTTATAAAGGAAATGACTGCTATGTATATCTTAGTGGTTAAAGTTTCAGACCCTAGAGTTAGTCAGCTTGGGTTTGAATCTGAGCCATACTGCATCATTGAATAGAATGACACATATTCTAGTTTATCCAGAACAGCTCCTTTTTATGCCTACTGCCCTAGCTTCCTATCCAGTTAGTGCCTCTTTTGCTTCTCAAAAATGTTCTGGTTTAGGTGATAAACTATATAATCACTTTACCTTGGTGTGACTTAGTCTCTTGAAGCCTCAGATTTTTGCCCATAAAATGTAGAAAGTGATAATATCTACCAAAAGGCTTGTTTCTAAAACATGAGGAACAGAATTTTGTACATAGTAACTTTCAGTAAGTATTAGCCATATTTACTGTTTTATTTTCACATGGAGTGTGTGTCCAAGTCATACAGTGTAGAATTTTTTTACCATTCTTCAGGACCATAGCTTACTCATACAATTTCCCTTCTTCACACTATTTACTTTCAACTCTCAGAAAATTGTTGTGATATACAAATTTTGTTAGGACAAGATATCCCACTGCTTCATGTCAAAAGTCGTCATTATATTTACAGACACATATATAGAGACACATATACATGTATCTATCTGTCCAACTATCTATTGATATATGAGACACATTATACAAACATAAGCTTGTAAGGTTTTCTTTTTTTTTTTTAAGATTTTATTTATTTATTCATGAGACACACAGAGAGAAAGAGAGGCAGAGACACAGGCAGAGGGAGAAGCAGGCTCCATGCAGGGAGCCTGACATGGGACTCGATCCCGGGTCTCCAGGATCAGGCCCTGGGCTGAAGGCGGTGCTAAGCCGCTGAGCCACCAACCTGCCCTAAATTGTAAGGTTTTCAATGTGAATGCCCCTTGCCCCCTTAGATAGGGTGCCTTCATGTACAGCGGAACATGTGCAACTTCACATAGTAGTCTGCAATATTCGAATAATCTGAAGAGTAGGAATAACAAGATACAATCTTTTACACCTTTATAAGCTCAAAGTTTAAATTTTTTTGAAAGCTTAAGGGACTGAAGAAGTCAGAGGTCAAAATTATTTATACCTAATGACTTATCAACTAGTTTTGGGATTTAATAGGACTGGGATCAGAAAGCACATTTTAGGAACACCCTCTAAATAATACAAGACAGAGAAAAGGGCAGTGAGTAATTAGGTCACAAATTCATTAGAATAAAATTTCATATGAAATATATGAAACTATGTATCAGACCTCAGTAAGTGGTTAAGAATCTGAGTTATAAGAAATGAAGCTCACTGAAATAAATAACTACTGAGATCAGAACAAGCGGTCTTTGCTTTATAAGCCTTGCTCTGTGTGCCTTCAGAGTTGAGGTAGAAGCTATCTAGAATGCAGTCTCATTCCTAAGCCTCTGAGAAGCATGTCATTACTCTTTCCACTTTGAGAGAGGAGCCTGTCAATCAGGCAAGCTTATTTTACAGGTCCTGGAGGGGAGGAATAACGTATTAAGTTTTACTCTCTCTTATTCTTGGTAACACTTTATCTCAAGTGCCCATTAACCAGTACACTCTATAAACTCGGGCTGAATTATGATGAAAGCATTCTTGTGGGAGTCCAAGGCATCTGCATCAACCAGCTGCTGCCATTAGTTTACAAGAGTGAGCCTCTGATCACACCCCAACATAGGTGAAGGGCCCCTGTCCAGGAGCTCCGTGGAGCCTATCCTAATGAAGGATCAGAGGAAATTCCTTTGTTCTCTGGTTCTCTCAAACCACCTGTACTACCTTAAGAAGTCAGTGGGCTTCATTTCTTCTTTTTATAATGACATATGTGACACTTCATCCTAGGAGTCAGATCTTAATTTTTCAGTTCCTTTTTTCATGTCATGATAAAAAATTCTGGGGAATATATAGTGTCAGCTTCCTTTCAGATTCATCATTTCAATATTTTCATCTGCTACAACTGTTTAATTAGGAAAGGCTCCTTTTGGTAGGCTCCTTTTGTATAACTTTAATGAAACTGAAGAGCATGAAATGTGGTTTCCCTGCTTTTAAATGAAGCTACTTTTATAGAAATAAGATGAGAAATGGAGAAATTGTTGAAGTCACAGTGCATGAAATTAAGGGAGCCCAAACTGTATTGGCAATAGTGCTTTTTTTCCCCTTCTTCTTCTCTTAAGTTGATGTTTTGAGGACCAAGATTGTGGTTGCTAACAAACAGGGCTGATGCTGTTTTCTCTTTTATTTATTTTTTTTTCAAGTTCATAGACTTCTGACAGACATGCCTTTAAGGATTCAATTTGTTGTTGTTTAGGAAAATTGTACGAAGCAAACTATTTATGATACAGGGCTGTTTTCAAACAACACAAAAGCAAATTAACGATGGCATCTAGTTATGAGATAAAACCTGAAGTTGTGCTGGATTTCATGTAAAGCAGGATTCAATGTGTAGAATTGAAACAGAATAATTACAGAAAATTTCAAGCAACTTGTGCTATAATTTTAAGGCATGTACTTAGAGGGCCCACCAAACTGATAAAGTATTAGTTATGTGGGTATTCTAGTCACCATCAAATTTTCTATCATACCATTCTGTCTCTACAAATACAAAGGGAAGAGATGAGGCAATACTTTTCTCATATGTTAATCAATGTAACAATCATTTTGGAAATTCAAGTACTGAATTCAGAGGATCTGCATTGCCTCACCATACAATCTAGACTAATTTGACAATAGGCATTTTTTTTTGGAGGAGGGGCAGATTTTAGAAGTGATTTTAAGTGCCAGTTTCATATTATGATGATACTGAATGAGATTTTCCTGCTAACCCGGAATAGCTGATTAGTATTTTTAGAACAAAGAGGCAGTAAGTACTCTCAAATTGAAAGAGAAAACCCCCAAGAGCCAACAATTGTGACCAGACAACTCCATCAGAGATTATTAACTCATGGACTCTGACCTTTACTCCAGAACCCTCCAATTCTCATCCCAATCTGTGTAAAGGACAATTGAGGAGACAAATAGAATAAGAGAACCTCATGGGCTCTGGTTTAAGTGCTGCAAAATTTCCCTCTTCTCCTCATGGGATAGCTGAGTGTTTGTCAGTTTTTACTCTATCATCTTGTAATGTGAGGAAGGTAGGAGTTGAAGGGTTTGGGAGATATGGCCAGCCATAGCTTCCTCTTTTAGAGAACTGAGAAATGAAGAGAATCTCCAGGGTCTTCTGGTAAACTCTGAAAAACAACCTCTCAGTCAGAACGTGGCTTCTGACATACAGTGGGTATATATGGCTGTTCAGGGTTAGCTGGGAAAATATCACCAATCAATGAGGAGGAGGCTGCAGTTATGAACAGTTTATCAAGAGAACTTGGCATCTCCTTTCCATCTACCCCCCAATCTACTCCAACCCCAAACAAATCAAAACCACAGTGAGATATTACCTTATATCTGTCAGAGTGGTTATAATAAAAAAAAAAAGACAAGGAATAACAAGTGTTGGTAAGGATGTGAAGAAAAGGGAACAGTCATGCACTGTTGGTGGGAATATAAATTGGTACAACTACTGTGGAAAACAGTATGGAGGTTCCTTAAAAAATTAAAAATGGAACTACCATTTGATTCAATAATTCCACTACTGGGTATTTACACAAAGAAAACAAAACACTGATTTGAAATGATAATTGCACCCTTATGTTTACTGCATGTAGCATTATTTGCAATAGCCAAGATATGAAAGCAATCCAGTATGTCCATTGATAGATGAATGGATAAGGAAGGTGTGGTGCACACACACACACACACACACACACGTACAGAGAGAGAGAGAGAGAGAGAGAGAGAGAGGAATAGTATGAAGCCATCAAAAATAGATATTATCATTTGTGACAATATAGATGAGCCTAGAAGGTATTATCTAAGTGAAATAAATCAGACTGGGGAAGACAAATACCATATAATTTTACTCATATGCATAATATAAAAAGCAAAATAAATGAATAAACAAACAAAAAGCAGAATCAGATCTATAAATATGGAGAACAAACTGATGACTGCCAGAGGGAGGGAGATTGGGGGAAGGGCAAAATGAGTGAAGGAGAGTGGGAGACACACAGGCTTCCAGTTATGGAATGAATGGGTATAGTAGGGAACATTGTAGAGAATATAGTTAATGATACTGGATCAGCATTGTATGGGGACAGATGGTAGCTACTCTCGGGGTGAGCATCATATAACATAAACTTGTCAAATCACTATGTCATTCCATAATTCAAATGTCAACTATACTCAAATAAAAAATAAAAAAATAGTGCAAACCTCACTAAGGAGTATTATAGTTAGTTGTCTTTCTCGAATGAATAATTTTCTATTTTAGCTCTGGGTAATATACTCCCATTCTTATCGCTCTGTCTCAGGTTGGGTTTTTTGAGAAGCAGACTCTGTGGTGGGGATTTGTGTGTAAGAGGCCTACTGGAGAGTGCTGTTGGATCAATACTTAAAAGGGAGTAAGGAAGCCGGAATAAATATAGGGGGAAGTCGAACTGTGATGCAGTCATTGCACAGACTGCAATGGCTCCCTTGGATTGTCCTGAATTGGGGCCTGGGGGATGAGCTCTTATGACTGTCTGCATAGACCAGTCTTGGATGAAGGATGCCCTGAGGAAGGAGATGCGACTTGACGCAGCTCAGAGCAGGCTCTCACATGTCTTTGATTCAGTCCTGGGTGGGGTGGGATAGGGGTAGGAGTAGGATCCTGGTGGTGCACCATTGCATCCACCACACTGACCTCTTCCCATGTAAAAATACTTTTAGAGCTTTAAATTTTTTTCAACTATATTGGGCTCACTATAATAAATAGTTGCAAGTTTCAACTCAGTGAAATTAAATCACCCAGAGTGAGAAAGTCATTTATATTCCATGATATCCCAACAGCCTATTCTTATTTGGCAGTCTCAGGCTCTGAACCAACAACAACATCTGCTGGCAATTTATTCTCTATTATCTTCTGCCTACTACTTAACCTACTGGATCAAACAATTCTATGTTCACTGTTCCCTATCCACCTGTAAGTTAGACGTGTTCACTTGTAAAAATTTAAATGTAGCTTTAGAAAAATTTTTAAACCCTGTTTGGAATTTCTTTATAAAGATTTCAAATATATGATAATCATTTCCCCTAACCCATGGCTGTCTTTGGCCATTTTATAATTTATTTCCTCATGATTTCAGCCTGATTGACTTTCTGAAGGCTTAGGAAGGGCAAATAGTACAAAAGGACAGATGAAACAAAATGGAGAGGTGCCGGATGGTGGAGTGTGCTGTTGATCCTTCATTTTTTCTGGAACCCATAGAGATTACTGATCTCAGAGCCTTATTGTTTCTTACCCATTCATCAGAGATCCTCATCTTCTCTCTGGGACTCTTTCTTCCCTTGTCTACTGTGGAGTTGCATGTATTAACACAGTTTCTCTCATTTTTTTTTTAAAGATTTTATCTATTTATTCATGAGAGACATGGAGAGAGAGAGAGAGAGAGGCAGAGACACAGAGGAGAGAGAAGCAGGCTCCATGCAGGGAGCCCAATGTGGGACTCGATCCTGGGACTCCAGGATCATGCCCCTGGCCAAAGGCAGGCGCTCAACCACTGAGCCACCCAGGCATCCCAACAACTTTTCTCATTCTTTTGTCTATTCTAGGGCAGGAGTGTGTGCTTGCAATGTAAGAGTTGCATAATAAATACATATTGTTTTGTTAGATGAGATCGTATTACTCTAACAATGAAATCAACCAGATAGGTTGGGGTCCATAAAGTATTTTCACAATAGTTATTTTCATAATAGTTATCTGTAGTGTTCATTGAGGTATAAAATAGATGTTTGGTTTTTTCATCCATTTAATTTCTTTTTTTTAAAAATATTTTATTTATTTACTTGAGAGAGAGAGAGAGAGAGAGAGAGCATGAACACAGGGAGAGTGACAAGCTGACTCCTCGCTGAGCAGAGAGCTCAATGCAGGGCTCCATTCCAGGACCCTGAGATCATGATCTGAGCTGGAGTTAGATGCTCAATGGACTGAGCCATCCAGGTGCCCCCATCCATTTAATTTCTTAGTTTTCTATGAATTGGTGGTTTCCTTTATTTCTGGAGAGGACACCCTAGAATTGTCCTACGTTAGACCAGAAAACCCTGTCGTCCCTAAGAAGGGACAGAAGTGTGAATGACATATTCATTGTAACAAAGACTAAGCTGTTGAAACAAAGGGAATCAGAAATAAAATGGTTTGAGTAAGATAGAGTTTATTTTTAGGAAATACTTCAGCCAGTCCAGGCTGAGGTGATAAGGGATAACTATACTTCTTGAAGGACAAAGTCCTAGAGGAACCCATATATTTTCTGTCTTGCTCTGCCATATTCACCGTCCTCTAGATTGCTGTCCTAATTGGCAAGACCCCAGCTAGGACCTGGGGTGCTAACGTGGCTGTGTTCCAGTTTATGGGAAGGGGAAAAAACCAGAGCAAGAGATTTCCTTTTAATAAAGAGATGGTGAAGTTTTAAAATGTGAACGTTTCTTTTGCTCGTATTCTGTGGAGGTAGGAAAACAGCATTTCCAGCTGGATGGCCATGGAAGTATGTGAGGTCAGATTTTGAGGGACAGCTAGCAATCTACCACTGTGACCCCCTAAATATTTTATGCACATTTTTTTTTACCATCTTCTTGTATCCCATGAGGGACAGTCCAAAGTCCCATCCATTACAGCATCAGATCAAATTTTAGGAACTCTGGCTGATGATGGATAACTTTATTAAATAGGTCTAGATGAAATTATTCATGATCTAGTGACGATAAACCAGTAGACAAATTATTAGCCTAAAATATAATAACTGAAGTTCAAAATCCCATTCATAATATAGAATTGGGAACATAGCAGTCCTGTTATTATAAACACTTCCTGCCTGAGCAGAAGGTAGCGTGTGGTCTGTAGTTGGCCCATCTGCCCACCCTGTTTTTGCCTTCTGGGAGAGCTCCCTTGTCCGCTTCTCCCCTGTGGACCCAGCTTTATTCCTTCTAAGAGTTTCACTTGTCACTTTTTCTCTATCTGAAGTGGGTATTGAAAAGTAAAGTTTTTGTAGGCTGCTCTGGCTGAATCAGGCCAGAGACCTCTCATACTTGGGGTTTCTTTGGTAATACAATTTCCTAAAACAACTTAGGCCTTCAACCTATTTTCTTCCAGCCATTAATATTGACAAATCTTAAATGATTTTTTTCTCCCTAGAAATAGTCCTTATGCCTGCTGATTCTCTTTTATTTGCTGGCATCTCTGCTCAGCCCATCCCCTAGTTTCTTCAGTTAGGCTTGGTTTGGAAGACAACACTCTTTAACTGATTTCTATATGGGATGTATCTTATGCCAAGACATCTTTATGGGAGGTATTTGAGAGAGGCTCCAGGTAATAGACTTATGTTCTGCTGTACTCAGGTGTAGAAACAATCCACTCTATGTCTCCACTTCTCTCAGTCTCCAATTTCTGGAGTCTTAAATACAGATACAGATTTCAGACTTCAGGCAGAGAGTGTCTCACTTGGCAGATGGATAGCTCTTTCGATGTCTGCTTTCAAACTGGCAAATTCTTGCCTGAGTTTATCTCCTTCTTAAGTATCTTATTAAAAGTGATGAGGAACCACTAATCCCTAAATTTCTGGTTGTTTCCCACCACTTCCTCTAGAACTGATAGGCCCCTTGGGCATGTAGCCTGCTTTCTGAGTTAACGGGTGAAAGTTCTGCTCAATGCCTTAAGTTACCAGACTTGACATGGTGTATAGAAGACCAGTGGGCAATTCTAGTTCTTCACTGGCTACTACCTAATTTCTAAACCAGTTTAGAAATATATTTTAGGTTTGGTTACTTAGTATCCTGTTTCCAGGTGCTAATTTCTGTATCAAGCTAAGCCAAAGTGAAGGTCATGTGGCTATAACAAAGAGATTCCAAAATAGGACTTGTATAGGAAGTGTTAGTCTGGCTGCCCAGTCCCTTAGAGTGGTTCTGCTATTCAACATCACCGATACATCTGGATTTCTTCTAATTTTGTTGTTCTACCAACTATATGAATGCCCTTTTTTATGGAAGAGGAGAATGTGTTTGGGGAATGAATTAGTAGTTTGCCAAAATCATTAGCAAGTAGGCTCCAAATGTTCCAAGATTAATCAATATCTTAGAAATCACTACAGTGTGGCATCCATCTCATTGTCCTCCTGTTTGACAAAGAGTAAGAATCTAAAGCCATTCTCCATAAATACCTTTTGACTGAAATCATGAACTTGAAATTGTCCATTGTTTCTCACTTGGAAATAACCCAGCCTTCCTACTGGACTAGTGATGTTTGATAGTTGAAATGTCTGAGGATCACCATTATCATTTAGACACCCAAAAGGACTGAATTATGGGTGAGGGTCATGACCTCAAAATTCAGCAATGTCCCACCCAAAATATGTAAAAATAATCAAATTTCCTAATCCACAGCCCTCATTTTCAGGTCATTAATGTCAGAATTGAGACAAGAGTACAGATTTTCTGACTATCAGTTAGGCTCATTTTCTAAAATCCAATCCCTGAAGAATAGTCTTGAGGGAAATTACACTTTATTTTTTTTAAATGTCTCTTGGTTGCCACCTGTTCTATAACCACAGCAACTTACCTGCATAATTCGGTCTTTTCTTCCCATAGTTGAAGAGTGAAAAAAATCTTTTAAAAATAGAATGACAGTTGTAGGGGAAGGAAATCAAAATCTAAATACAGTATCTCTATATGCATATATAAATAGGAATATAAACAGACAAATATAGACTGTGACTATAAAACAGTAAGACTTTATTTTGGTATGAAATTTGTGGAATCAATCTCACTGCTTTATATTCAGGCTTGTACATATGAAGGTGCTGTGCTTTCCCTACTTCAATAAAGAAGGTTCTGGAGGAAAGTGTGGAGGCATCAGGATGGGAGTGACTGAGTCGATGAGCACCAGGCAGATGTCTCTGTGAACCAGGTGTTAGGACAGAGGGTTGGTGTCTAGGAGCTTGGGACCAAGAAACCAAGAGGAGGAGAAGCAGCGAGGGAGAAACCATGAGTCAGGAAGATGACAGGGACCCTTGCAGAAGGGAGCCAGCAGTAGACTTGATACATAGGCAGGTGCCAGGGAAATGAGCCAGGAGGCCCCAGGAAAAGGAGGTCTCAACGCTGAATGTCACAATCAAGCCCGGGTGTACCTTATACGTTTCCTGCTGCAAACCACATTATCAGCAGCCACAAAATAAAGTAGAAACACAACACAGAAATACCAACAATAAACATACATACCGGAAGAGGATTCCCAGAGAAAGCCACCATGTTGCCTGGAAGGGAGAATGAAATAAGGAGTAGTAAAAGTTAGGTATAAGAGCAAATGGCAACATTTTTTAATCTTAGCATGTTGAGGATGCAAGAGAGCACATTGTGACCGCAAGTTTCACGTGGCCCCCCGAGGAGGGACAACGTACCATTTGGCTTAGGATTTTCATGTCCTTTCTTTTTTCTGTGTTATTTAAGCAGTGAAAAAAAAAATCTGTTACATATAGATGACAGGTTCTGGAGAAGAAAATGGAAAACTAAATATATTAGGTATATATGCATAAACACAGAAATAGGGAAGAAGACATAATAAGAAGGCTGTGCCCCTCGCAGCAGGCTGCATTGGGAGTGGATACAAAGATGCATCCTTTTCTGTAGGTCCCTGAGCTATTTATTTTTATTTGGATATTGCTGAGAGGGTTGAGAATGTGTGAACTTGCTCACTCTTTTTAGAGTCTGAGACTGTCAGGTTCTGGAGCTCCTCTGTGTTCCCCAGTGTTCCGACTTTAAATAGTTTAGTATATGTTTTTAAAAAAGTGTAACTTATCATTTGCCTCCTTAAAAACCTGTCCCATTTTTACCGCTGTCTGGTTGCTACAAACGGGCATTTTCAAATCTGGTACCAGGGGGAAGGTCACCTGAATGGACTTTTTTTTATCTACTCCTTTTCTCAGAACCCGAGCACAATCAGACTGCTGTCTTTTCTCTGTCAATGGCCCTCTTTCATTCCCACGCACATAGCATTTTACTTAAAAAAAAAAAAAAAAAAAAGAGAAAGCTGCAGTTTAACAACTTACTTAGTGGGTGTGTTTGAAAGATGAGCTGGCTAGCTGCTCACCAGCCCACATACCAAACTTCTCGGCTTGCTGTTCTGTAATCCAGAATTCAGGAGTTTAGAATGGGAGGAAATGGGAGATCTGTAATGCAAGATCATTCGTTTTCCTTCCCCCCATTGCTAAAATGTCTAGCTACCATTAACTGCAGAGCCACGGTTGACTCATGACAGTGAGGAGGTGGCCATAGCGTGTCACTGAAATCACGTTCGTCTCATTCTTGAGGCTTCTGTGTCACAACTGCTTAGGTCATCTAGATGTTTCCTTGCCTTCCTCTGACTGAATTCCAGCCTTTACTGTGGCAAGTGATCTCTCCAGTGCCTGAGAGAGAATCAAAGGAGAGGATTTGGGGAAGTTAGAGCTTTAAGGGAACTTAGGGATCAACTGCTTCACCTCCTCTTTTGCAGGATGGGAAGAGAAACCTGGTGAAATGCTAGCTGGGGAAGCTAAGAAAGTCAGCTAGGCCTGGAACTCAGGTCTCCTTCCGGGCTCTTTCTACCAGGTCATGGGTATTTCTTTGCCATTGGCAGGAGACTGCACAATGGTATCCAAGTATTTGCTCTATAAATAGACACTTCTCAGGGTTCTTTATTCCTTATGTTCTATATAATAACATTGTTGCTAGCAGCAATTTCCAGCCACAGTGCAGTTAGCAAACAGAAGAATGAAAAATCCCTATCCTTTCCTTTTCTTTTCCATAGTTTTGTGACTTTCTCCAAGGAAGACCTGGATTGAATCTTAAAAAGAGAAAGAGAGAGAGGAGAGAGAGAGAGAGAGAGAGAGAGAGAGAGAGAGAGAGAGAGAGATGTCTGAAACCCCCTGCTTTGCTCTGTGTAATTTCTGTAATTTTTGTATTTGGAAAAATATATGTATCCTGAGATATATATCCAATTTCCTGAGAAGACAGTGGATTCCTCTGTCCCCATTGGAAATCTGCTCTTTTCTTCATGTCAGTATCCTCTTCGATTTAATCTTAAAGTACAAAATACTGTTGGACTGCCTTGGCTAATATTGTAGTAGCTACATGCCACTGTACGTGGAGGCACAAAAATTGTTCCTCACAGATGGCTGTGTCCCTTTCTCCTTGTGACAGTGTCTCAGCTAAAACATTTTCAAGTGTGTGTTTCCTGATGGGTGCTTGGGCCTGTGACTGCCATATGGTGTCAAGAGCAACATCTGCATGGATATCTTCTGGATAATAAGTACCTGAAAAGCATTTATTAGGGCTTTGGGGAAACCCTCGAGGTCTGGGTATGCAGTCATCACATGATATACTCTTTATTTGTCCATTTATTTGTGCTTTTTTCATTTAGCAGATACTTCGTGAGCTCCTACTGTGAGCTGGGTGCTGGGGTAATGCACCGAATGAGATGCAATCCCTGCTCTCCATGAGCACAGAGTCTAGTTGGGGATAAAAATGAGAATTATTACATAACCTGGTACGATAATCACTCTGCAAAATGCTTACCGGCAGAAGCGTAGAGGAAGTGCAAAGAGATTGTGTTTCCCTTGCTCTATGAAGGCAGAGCAATCCTCTGGGCTGGAGGGAGGGCATAAGGATAGACAGGCATAGGCCTAGGGAAGGAGCGAAGTCCCAGGCAGAAGAGAGAGCATGTGTAGTGCCACAGAGGAGTGAGAACACAAGTCCTCTTGGGAAACTGCAGTATTTTGGTATGGCAAAGGGGGACTACCTGAGAGATGAGACCAGAAAAGCAGCAGAGGCCCAGATCTCAGCCAGTCTTCTCAGCCAAACCCGGACTTTGTCCTTTCCTGTGAATTTAATGGAAACTATTAAAGCCTAATGTGATCACATTTATGGATTGGAAAACTGAGCTGGGCAATAGAGTGGGTTTGTGGTGAGACTGAAGGCAGAGAGGTGGTTGAGAAGCAGCTGTGGTGGTTTACACAGAAATGCTGGTGGCTTGAAGCAAGGCTGTGCAGAGGGGTCCCAGGGCTGTTGTCGTGTTAGAATTGATAACACTTGGTAACTGCCAAATGTGAAGAAAGCAGCAGACTGGAATGCCATTCGGCAACTGCACTGGAGCTACCTACTGTGATAGGAAGCATGGGGCAGGTTATCTGATGGGGTGAGGTTGGGGCTGAGGAACACAGAGTGAAATGCCCGTGGTGCATGTGGGAGGGTCTGTCTAGAAGGCATTGGGGCACACAGGTCTGCAACTCAGCAGAGGTATTAGCCCAGAGACATAAATTTGTTGGTCATTGGCAAATGTTTGGTAGCTGAAAATCTACATGTGGAAGGGGAACCAGGAATAGAAACTAAATAAAATACTCGGTATGAATCAGGCTTCCTGGATTCAAATCCTGGCTACCACTTACGGGCTGTGTAAACTCTGGGCAAGTCATCTCATCTCTCTAAACCTTGGTTTCCTTTTCTGTAAAATAGAAATGATCATAGTAAGCACCCCACGTGTCATGTGAAGTCCTTAGTCGAGTGTCTGGCACACTGTAAATGCCAATCAATATTGGCTACAGTTATTGCTGTTATTAAATTGAGAGTCTAAGGTGGGAACTGAAAAGAGGATTGCGCATGAGGGATACTTAACATTTCAGAGAGAAATATCTGCAAAGCTGGAGTAGGGGGTGAAGCCATGAACAACTGAGGATGCAAACACATTTGGGCAGGGGCCAGTAGTGTCAAATATTACTGGGAGCTCAAGAAACAGCAGGTTTGGCAAATAGCGTGATATTTTTTCAAGGAAAAACACATTGGAGGGTAAAAATAGGAGTCAGACTCTAGTGGATTTAAAAGTAAATAATGGAAAAGGAGATGATAGAGACTGGAGTATGGAATATTGTTTTATATTGGCTATAAAAATAAAAAGAATTTCAGTAACTAGAAGAGGTTTTTTTTGTTGTTTGTTTGTTTGTTTGTAGATTTTATTTATTCATGAGCAACACAGAGAGGAGAGAGAGAAAGAGGCCGAGACACAGGGAGAGGGAGAAGCCGGCTCCATGCAGGGAGCCCGACTTGGGACTCGATCCCGGGTCTCCAGGATCACACTCTGGGCTGAAGGTGGCGCTAAACCCCTGAGCCACCCGGGCTGCCCTAGAAGAGGTTTTGAAGAAGAGAGAGGGCTTTTGTAAAGTTGGAGGAAACTGGCATGTTCAGAAACTGAAGGAAAAGAAATATTTGCACGAGACCCAGGTTAAAACTCAATGTTGATCTCTCCTCCTATGCCAGATAAAGTTGAGGTAAGTCCTCAAGTCCAAGGTCAAGGGTAAAAAGAGGAAGAGAAGCAACTTTAGCTGATCTCCAGGCATTGTGCAAGGTGCTTTCCATTCAATCACTTATTGAATCTTCATGGAGACTGGGCAAGGGAGTTGCCCATTAATAATATCTATTTTTTACTCAAAGAAATTAAGACTTACAGAGAGTAGATAATTCACACAAGGTCACAAATAAAAGTTGGGATTTGACCATGCTCTGTTGCTTTCAAAGCTTGTATTGTGTCTCCTGTGCTATTTAGTGGTTTCATTTACATGATAGATTTTTGGAGAGTGCATATTTATTATGATGGATGGTTGTAGCAAATAGTATCAGCACTTGACCACATCCCTTTGGGTCCCTTCATGATTTTCCCACACACTGGCTCTCATTGCTTCCTTTGTCTTCAGCTAGCACCTACACCTCTTTGTTGGAAATCTGTCCTTGTGCAGTATTTTCTTATGCAGAGAGCAGGAACTTCCTGGAAAATTAGGTTCTCCAATGCCACTCCATGCTCTTTGGCCTTAAGCAACGTTTGCTGGGTGCCGTGGCGTAGTACCTAGCATTCTAGTCCCTGATATAAAAACTCTGAGGTGTGACCCTACACTGCCACCAGATTTCCTCCAGAGAATCCTGCTCCCGTTATTCTCTGTGGTAGTTTGCTTGATGTCATGTCTTTAGTTTTGTAAGTCTCCTGTTGTTGTTGTAACAAATCACGATTTTAGTGACTTAAACTAACAAAAATGCATACTTTTAGAGTTCTGCAGGAGTCCTGTCTGCTGAAGTCCTAGGCTAACAGGGTGTTGATAGGATTTTGTTCCCTTTAGTAGGAGCTTTGAGAAAATCCTTTTCTTTGCAAAAATTTAGTTCCATGTGGTTGAAGTCCCATTTCCTTGTGGGCTATCTGCCCTTAGCTCCTAGAGGCCTCCTTGTATGTGGCCTCCAACATCTGAGAGACAGCACAGGGCCTCAGACCCAGCTCATGCTGCCATCTCCCTGACCTGCTCTTCTGCACAAGGACAGATTCATATTAGATTGGGCCTGCTCCTATGACCCAGGACAATGTCCCTACTTTACAGTCAGCTGATTAGCAACCTTAGTTCCATACGCAACCTTTCCAGACTTTTGCCATGGAAGGCAATACAGTCATCAACTCTGGGTATGAGGAAGCAGACACCTTTTTTTGAGGGGGCCATCATGCTGCCCACCAGGACCTCCTGTCCTTGTGTATCCATTGTCCTACTCCCCCTACTGTTTTTTTTTCTTTTTTTCTTTCTTTCTTTTTTTTTTTTTTTTTTTTTTTTTGGTGACAACACATCCTTATAAATCACTGTCATAAGAAACCTCCTCTCAGGATCTGCTTTTGGGGCATCCAACCCCAAACAATGATGAACATTCAGATTCCATGACTTGTGTGGGTCGGCGAATTGGGAATGGCCAGCAGGGAGTGGAGGCCAGCGCGCCCAGTACAGGCACATGGCCACATGACTGGGGCCATGCTTGCCCTCGCTGGGCTCCCTGGCTTTCTGGCAGTCAGACAGGAAGAACAGGGAAGACCTCGCTAATGAGATTCTCCGGCTCCCCTGAGAGCCTCTGCACCTCATCAGCACAGCACCCTCGGCAGCCTCACCTACCAGGGTCTCAGTGCGTGACATCTATAAATACAAGCCAGCGGTTCTGCTGCAACTGTCAAAGGCAGCCGCTCGTTAGTTAGCAACAGATAGCAGCCAAGGCTGGCCCGGCCTGACGCCACGTGCTGAGGCATAGAAAATGAACATGCCACCCAGTTCAGGGTCAATATGCAAAACAGAAAAGGGAAACCTGGAAGCTTGACAGCCTGTCACGATGATTATTAGCTGTCTCCCAGATTCCTGCGGGCCCCAAGCTCCATGTTCACATTTAGCCAGTCAGCGTTCTGTAAGGACACTTTCTCTGGCACTCCTCTCGCAGTGTGCATCGCTTGGGTCTGTTTCATCATGTGCTGAATTCCTTGTCCTTTAGATACACAGGTGCTCCAGTTATACCCATGCAGCACGGTCCCCAGGGATGAAGGTACATATACTTAAATCCAGGACAGCTTCTGATGCATCAGCCAGGTTGATGACAGGCTCTGCTAGGTAATGAAAGGGGGAAGGGGCTCACACTAGAGCATGTGCTGCTGAAGCCAGTTTGCATCTGGTCCTTGCAAATACCGCTTCAGAATCTGTTAGCTGGAAGGCTGTGACTGAAGGAGGCCTCGGTGTTAATGGTCGTGATATGTGCCCCAGGCTTACTTTGCCTTTACTCCCTTCCTTTCACCAACTTAAAGCTCCAATTTATGCTTCCACTTCCCTTTACAACATAATCCTCACTCCCTGAAATTTACACCTACATTCCAGACTCCACATGATAGCGTATTCATAATGCCACCCCTGAAAAGGCTTTTATGATCTTAAATTTTATACTTCTCAACATTTTTTACCACTTTCAGCATATACATTCTTAATATCTCAACCAAGGGGAGCAGATTAAAAAGAAAAATACCATAAAATAATTCAGTGAAGACCTAATAAAAGATGCAATCAATCAAGTGAGTGACAGTAGCAGTTTCTTTTAACATCAAATCTAATGGTTTCTTTTTCTAGTACAAAAGTGCTCCATTAACAGTGTGAGTCTTTTATTTAGGTAATTCACACGAGTGGTTGCCAGATGTAGTTTATTTTCAGGAGGGCACACTTATAGAAGCGGCACACTGAGCCGAGACAGAGTTATCTCCATCTAACGTACTCTCTGATGACCTTTCAGAGTGAAAATAGCAGTGAAATCCTAAAACCAAAACCCTCAAAATCAGATCCAAGTAGCACTTCACATTTGAAATGATGGTTGGATATCAGGGCTGGTCTATAGAGAATTGTGGAGTGATTCTTTGCCTCACCGTCTAGCCTTAATGCACAGCTGTGGCTGATTTGCCAGGGCCTCCGCCTGCACTGCCACAGCCACCTGCACCAGCAGCCAGGCTTGCTCAGGCTTCTTCACTGTTCAGAATCCCTCTCTTCAATCAAAACTCACCTGTTTGAGTCCATTTCCCCTAAATGCTTCTTTTCTGTGAGCTACTCCAATCAACATATGTTCACTAATATATTCACTTGGTAAGGTGATGGATGAGTGTCTACTCTGAGTGTCCATTAGTAAAGAAACCTTCTGAAGTTGATGCCTTTAACCCAGAGAAGTGGCTGCAATGATGTTAAGTAGAAGGTGAAGTAAACTGGCTTAGTTTCAGAGAGACTTGGGTTGGAATCTGGGCTGGTGGTGCATGACCTAGCGCCTTTGGACACATTAACTGTGTCCTGAAGACTTAGGTCCTGTTTTGATGGCAGTGTGGACGATAGTGCCAAATTGTATTTCTTCTTTCAAAGCTACATGTGGAGTGACTATTTTTAGTGATTAAATGAGAAGAGGTAGATTGAAATACTTGATGTAACATCCACCTAAGAGAAATTACCCTAAAAAAAATGATAAAAAAAAATATGGTGCAAATTTCCTGGAAGATGGTTTTTGAGTTGCATAACTTTTGTTCTCTTTCAAACCTATAATATAAATATAAAGTAAGTTAGCTGCTTACTCCACAGACCAAAGTAGGGGAAGTAGGGCTGGCTTTGGGTGACAGAGATCTGAAGTGCTTCAGAAGATGGTGAAGGACATTGAGATCTGACTGTAGTGAAATGCAGCAGAATATCCTACTCCAGCAAAAGTCTATCTAAAGTTGACAAGATAGGCAAATGCCTGAAATTAAAGATGACTTCTTATCAGTGGATAAATGAATGGCTTCTTAGGTTAATAACTTTGGGGACATGAAGATTTAGGGATAGCAATTCTTTTCTAGGTGTAAGGCAACTGTATTTTTTTTTAATTTTACTTTTTAATTTAAAGTAGAGTTTAAGTCTTGGGTATATCATTTAATAATTACATGCCCTAAGAAAAACTATTTAAACTTCTTATGTCCTAATTTCTGTATTTGTAAAGTATTTGGGATGTAGTATGTAATCTCTACGATTGTTTCCAGGTCTAGAATTGGCTGCAAACTGTGTTCTCATAACTTCCTTAAACATCTCATCAAAAAGCTGCAGTTGCACATCTTATATTTCTAACAGAGCTTGATCATACCCATGTAAGCCCTTCAACTTCTTCCTACATTTCTTTTGGCTGACTTTTCTCCCATTTACCTTTCTTTACCTTCTCTCATTCTCTCTCTTAAATCTCTTGTGTTGGACAGGTCAAGCTATGAATAGAATTTATTTTATAGAGGACTTGCTAGGCAATCACATCCTTGAAGGATTCAAAAAACTGCTTTGTTAGTATAAAGACACAGAGAAGAGTAATTTAGACAAATGAGTGGGATGGATTACAAGAATGGGAAGGAAGGGGTTCTTTTTTTTTTTTTAAAGATTTTATTTACTTATTCATGAGAGACACAGAGAGAGAAAGAGGCAGAGACAGAGGCAGAGGGAGAAGCAGGCCGCATGCAGGGAGCCCCATGAGGGACTGGATCCTGGGTTTCCAGGATCACACCCTGGGCCAAAGGCAGGCGCCAAACTGCCAAGCCACCCAGGCATCCTGGAAGGAAGGGTTTCTAAACAATCAACAATCCTAGGATAAGGACAAAATATCATTGTCCTGAAGATAAACAGAAGGAGGAAAAACAGAGCAAAGCTATGTGGCTTATTCAATAGGACATTAGAGTAAGGGCTAATATTTACTGAATTTTCACCATGTAGAAGGAACTGGCTTAAGTTTCTTACTAAATCCTTAGAAGAAGATACTTTTAATAATCTGACAAGGAGGGTACCGGGTGGTTCAGTTGGTTAAGTGTCTGTCTTTGGCTCAGGTCATGATCCCAGGGTCCTGGGATCAAGCCCTGCATGGAGCTCCCTGCTCAGCGGGGAGTCTGCCTCTCTCTCTCTCTCTCTCTCTCTCTCTCCCTCCCTCCCCACTCTGCTCATGCTCTGTGTCTCAAATAAATAAATAAAATCTAAAAATAAAAAATATAATTTGACAAAGATGAGGAAACTGAGGTCCAGAAAATATAAATTTATTACCCAAATTGACTCAGTAAAGGAGTGGCATAGTTGGCAAATAGAGTTAAGTCATTTGCATCCAAAAGCCAGCGAGGTTCACCACTACAGTCTACAGTTTTCTAGCACCTGAAGATATGAATTTGGACAGAAATGAAGTATGGACCCTACATGGTGTTCATCTGAATGTGACAGACAGGTGCTGAGCATATCAAGAAGAAGCCAAGTTGAGTCAGATTAGGAAGGCTATTACTAAATATGCCTTGGGTCAGGGTGGAGAGATGGGAATGAGGGAGATTGCTTTATCCTTTAGAATAAAGCAGGAACATAGGATATTCTATATTAACATCCACAGGTTTTCTGAGATTAGTCACAAATAGCATGGAGAAACATAAGGTAAAACACACTTTTAAAATGAGAAAGTGTGTATGTGTGTGTGTATTTGCTGAAGTGTTATTTGGATGACTCACTGAAAAGGTAGGTTAATGCATTCACTGAATTTTTCAGTTGTTTTAAGAATAATCTGCTCTCTCGCCTTATGCCAGACTAAAAGGGCTTTCTAAACAGTCGCATAAAAAAATAAAATAAAATATACCAAACGGTGTTGTCCTTGAACCTTTCTTCATACACTTATTTAAAATTAATATACTTGAATAGAATAATCCACCTATCTGTGGCACCTGGTGGCTTAGAGCTATATATAATACATATTAATAAACTAGGAGAATGTGGTTCCTGCCACAGTCGTTTTGTTTTCGTTCTCCTGACGGGGCTCTTGCTGTCAGAGGCTTCTTCTCAGATAATGAAAGGCAACACAAGACATACACATTCATTCCTTCTTCCCCTCAATCCTCTGTCCTGTCATCTGTGAGCAACAGAACCTTCCATTAGTGTTCATTTTAATAAGCCAATTTCTTTGGGTTTATAGTGACAACTTTTAAATTAGTGGGGATCCATGTCAGTTTTTCAAAGGGGGTATCTACATGTTACTCTTTCACAATTAGGTTTTGGTTTAGCAAGGTCTTTACTAATTTTAAGAAAATGCAGCGGGATGCTTTTTCTCTGCCTCCTTATTTTGGTAATGTCTGGTTGTTAACGGAATGATATTTTTAAAAGGACGCACTTAGAAAAATGTCAATAATATCAACAAAGAGCTGATTCCTCTGGAACTTATGCATAGATTACCTCTCTCATCATAGTTCTGCCCTGTAGGTATGTCCTATTTCTGTGATTTATGGATGCATATCAAGAAGACTTCATAAAGTTGTATATGTGTGTGTGTGGGTTTAGGATTCATGTTTTCATTTTTCACTCCATCTCAATAGTTTAGAACTGTTTGGAAATTTAAAAATAAAGCTTGGTATTAAGTTTAGGCAAAAGTTGCAGGGCAAAACAAAAGGGCAGGGCGAAATTTGGGAAAAAATGGCTTTGGTTAATGAAGAAAATCCATTTTCAACTGGGGACTCAATAAGAAGATAAGTCAAACCAAGGCTGTTTGCTGGGATACTTCTGACCATCTAAGTTCTTTCTGGAGATTTGATGGTAGTGGGAGTGCTGACATTTGGTTTTGTCCTCTTCAGTCAGTGTGGCATTTTGGTGTCCCAAAATTCTTCTGGAGCATTTGACCATCAATATAATTATACCACACATACTGTTATTGGTGGACCCTCCAAATGGCTTTGTCCACAACCCCCACATCTTGTGTGGAAGGCTTTTGAGTTAGATGCTGAGACTGAACAGTGGGGATGGTATATATCACTGTAAGCCTTCTTTCTGAGAGGTCAGCTATAGAGAGTAAAAGCAAGCTATCTGGTCTAATAAATAGAGCCAAAATCTAAAAATCTCAGAAGGGTTATTTCTTTTTCATATTAACAATCCAAGTAGGTGTTCCTAATTTTATACCTCTTTTAGAATCATTCCATAAAACCAACTTCATGTGTAACTCCTTGTTGAGAAAGATAAACTATATTAAAAAAAATGATTTCCCTAGGAATGGGCACTTAAGAATTGGAAGGGATCTCACAGATCTTCCTGACCTGGAGGAACAAAGAGTCAGTGTTACTAAAAAAAACAAATTGTGGCTGCCAATTGAAGAATCATTCTGAGATCAGAGTGAATTTTCTATTGGTGTCTAAGTTAACAGTTTCACACTTGGAATATAATCTTTATTACTGTGGTAATTGTTGAAAATGAGTGAAAAAGCATGTGTGTGTTAGTACTTAGCTAGATGAGTGATATTCCTTTATCTCAGTGTCATGGAGATTTCCAACTGTTGAAAAGATTTTGTCAATGAAGTTATTTCTTATTGAGGTCCCAATCTTCTGGGCCCTTCTTTGGTTCCTCCTGGCTGTATAACTTAGAGGAAGTAGAAAGGATTATGTTTTGTCAAGAAAGAAAGCCAGCATAACATTTCAACTCCATGCTAACAAGTTACACTTTGACAGTATCATTCAGCCTTCACTGTGAACTCTAATTAACTCAAACTTCACTGAAATCTGACTTCTCTTATTTGGCGCTTGTTTATGGCTAATTATTTTGCTCCCCTGACCTATACTGTTGAAATATCAAATGCATATTTGTAGGTAATATTGGCAACTTTTCTTCTTTCATGACTGTTAATAGTTTTTCCCATGATAAGAAGCCACATGTTGATATTCTTAAAGAAAGCTATCATTTCCTCAAAAGAAGGACTGAGTGTTATTACAGAATCTGACGAAAAACTTTGGCAGGAAACAGTGTGTGAAAAACAGAAAACAAAAACACCGCATCTCCACCAGGGGCTTTCACACTGCTCCCACAGAGCTACTGACCTCCTCCTGAAACTGATCAATCTTATCTGTAAAATAGGTAAAAAATGTATCCTAGAAGATAAACTCTGAGCTGTTCCTGAGTTAAAAAAGCAACAAGAAGATATAAGTAAGGCTTGTATTTGAAGGGACAGAAACACATGTGACAGTATCCAGTGACAAAGCTAGACTCCAACACAGGTTGAATGCCAATGGTTGACCTGCTGAAAAAGCACTTACTGTTGTTTATATAAAGAGAGTTTATGTTTACAGGGCAATCTGGCAAGCGGAATCTTTTCCCTCTATAATCCTATCAACATCTTTGTGGCAGTAAATAATTCAAGTCAACAAATATTTATTGAACTACTATTATAAGCAAATCACTGTGTAACATTCTCGAAGGTTTAAGAAAATAAGCACAACATAAACCCTGGATATAAAGGAGTTAGACATTTAACAAGAATGAGACAGGTAAGCAAACAACAGTATAACAAGGCATAATGTCATTTGGTTCTATACAAGTATAAACTGATGGAATTGAAAGGGATTAGCAAAAAATGTTTTATACGGTTAATTAAACACCAACTCCAAAAGGGCAAAGGCTGTGTTTTATGATCTGTTTAACATTAAACACTCAACACAGATGACATATTTCATACGTTTTTCAAATCACTGGGGTTGTATCCATTGGATATTCATTAGCAACTGTTATACCAAGAAATCACTGGAAAAGAAAAGGATTTCATATAAAAAGATGAATTTGCCTCAGTGAAGATTATCTCTGGTCATTTATTTTCCACATGTAGTTCTAGGGCACTTTTAGATACTTAAAATATCTTTAAGGGATTATAAGAGAGTCATTTAGGGAACTTGATGATGTCCTTATGAAGATTACAGTGAACTGAATTCCAGATACAAATGTGAAATCAAATTAGAATTCTTGGGTCCTTTGAAATGGTAATATCCTCAGAATCGAGTGGGTCTTTAAGAAGTGGCAAGAGTTGGGTATTTGCATCCCAACATTAGCCTCATTGCAGTTAGAGATGCTAGTGCATGAGGATCCAAAGAATCTTTGCCATGCCTTTGGAGCCATGGATACTTGGGTTTCTTCTATTTTTCCAGTTATTTTCGTGTTTCTTCCCCATGTAATTTTGTATTTTTAGTTCTTCTGAATGAATCGTTAGACTTCTACTATATATACATGCCTCGGGGGATTTATGAAATATCCAGAAGGGGTGGGTGGAGGCTCTAGTACTGCAGTTCTGAGGCTGTAAGTTACTTGAGTGCCCAAACTGGACTTTATATTGTATTAACATGCTCAACAGCATCATTCAATAAATATTCATGTTGACTCAAAATGTCAAAGGTAGGGGCACTTCTGCTTTATGTATCAAGTCTAAGGAATGACAACACTTTGCTCCAGTTTTTAATTGAAGTTTTTATTCATTTATTTATATTTTTATGGTCAAACAGCCAGTAGATGTTATGCCTCTGAAGGAATCACTGTATTGCATTAGACAAACTCTGGAATATGTGAGTCTATTTTCCTCACACACTATGTCCTACCAACCTAGTGAGAAAAGGAGACAGGGCAAAGCTATATAATATGGCATTGAATTCAAATTATAGAATTCAAACTTAAAATATTAAAATATATGTGGGGCTGATCAGGCTGTGCTTATAGCTTGCTAATAAATCACATTTTCCACTTGCTGCTCTTTTAAGAACTAGCAATTGGAAACTAGAGGCATAAAAAGAATAGGCTTGGAATGAATTTTAAGGAATACTCGAGTTCATTTTTCTGTTGTTGGCAGATTTTGGCTGGACTCTTCTTTAGAGGGGAGAGTCTCTCCCATTTGAAAATACCTGCTGGGAAGGAAATGCTAACATTCCCTATAATGCCATTATGATCCATGGAAACAACTTGTTTCCTTCAAAAATAAATGGTTTTCTCAGTTTTTTTGTTTCTGGCAATGCCCATTTCAGGAATAATAAATTCCAGTATAAGTGCCACTTTTTAAAAAGGTTTTAGAAGACTATATTAGATGGAGAGAACTATGTATTCAATAGTGAAGAAAAAGTTTTTCTTGCAGATCGGGGTTAATTCTAATAAGAAAATAGAAAGTCCATTACTAAAACCTTTGCATTAAAGCTCACTTCCTCTTGAGTGAACCTGAAGGATGTTCTTGCATATCAATGTTGTACCAAAGGCTTTCATTATCTCTGTGGTTTTGTTTATTCAAATGTTTTCCCCACATGTGATTTCTTCATGTATAAACTAAATAGATGCAAATACATGTCTTTTACAAAGTTTATAGATCTTTTTTAAACAAAGGTGCCCTTCAGTGCAACAGGCCTATTTGGGGAATGTCTAAAGATGGGTTTACTTTCATTAATGTCTTTTTATTTTACTTTTAATCAGAAATGGCAACGTGCAGATCAAATACAAACAAAAATCTCTCCTTTTTGATATTAGTCAAGGGCTCTTTCTCTTCTAGTGTTCCAGGTAGCTAGCTAATTGTTCTCAACACAGCGGGATTTAGGCCTATATGCAGAAAGGGTTAGAATCACCCCATACTGGTGACCCAGGAAAACTGCCTGAGTTAAGCAGAGAAAAGAATTGTTATTTGGTTACTTGGTTGTATAATTTAAATCATTAACCACATAAGCACAGCAATGTGCTGTGACTAAAAAGCAAATAATAACTCACCCCTGTCAAAAAAATGTAGATTTTTTTTTTTAAAGCTGTGAAATTAACTATCAATTCATATGCAATCCCAGATAAAAAATGGTGGTAAACCAGATGCACTGGTGCATGAGAATGGAAGTAATTGTTTGTGGTTTTCATGAGAAGATTGCCAGTTTGCAGCATTTAAATTACACACAAACTGCTTTTTACATCTCTAATTGTAGCTCTGTTGTTTTCAGGGAGGGTTGAATTGACATTGACAAACATAGACTTAGAAAGAATACAAAGACATGAAAACAGCACTAAATTTGCCCCAAAAATGATTCAGTGAATAATGCTGCAGTGTTCTATTTATTCCTTGATATGCCAGGATTTCCTTTCTTCCCCTAAGGAGCAATGCTGACTTTGGTAAGTTAATGAGAAGTAGTAACTGCAGGGATGTTGAGTAAATCAAGCTCAGGACTTTGGTGAATTATTGTATGCCTGCTATTTTTTTTTTTTTTTTAAGAATTACTTAAATTTAATGCAATCCTTCGCCTGCTCTTTTTCTTTGACTCTTCAAATTCTCCATTTACTTTTAGAATTTAATTCACCAGTACCAGCTTTCCTCCATTCAAATCCTACTATAGTAACGTTTCAGCTCTGGGGAAGGGTAAAAACGGGGTTCTATTAATATTCTACTCATCGCTTTTTGCTTTAATCTCTGACTTTTCTGTAAAATAAGGCCACTAACCTCTTGAGCCTAACGAATGAAAAGCTGGCTTATCGGGGAAACAGAACAATGAAACAAAGAGGTAATTTAGATTTTGAATCTGCAAAGCCAATTGAGTGTGTGGTGTTAATTCTAGTGTACAAATAGCAGCAACAACAAGAAGAAACAATTTCTAAATCTGCAATTCAGTATTGGTTTATTTTGAAAAATACTTTTTTTTTTTCTTAAAGGGTCACACTGAGTGAAAAATACAGTGAGGAAGATAAACAAAAGCTTAGCAAGAGGGAATTCAAAGTACATATATTGGGGAAGAGGGCCACATTAAAAGCGGGAAACCTGTGGGAAAAAATACTCAAAAATCTTCTGCATTTGGGAAATACTACAAAGAAAACTGCCTACATTTTGCTTGGCACAGTCTTTTGAAAGTTCACGCAGGGAGACTAATTAGCAGAAGCCATTTGCGTGTCAGTGCACTTCCAGAAGAGCTGGATCCTGTGCACACTTGTGGAGAGGACTGTGCTGGGGGAAGTCATCCTTTTCCTTTAAAATTCTAAGGTAAGCAAGGAGCCCTTTGTTTCATAATGGCCACAAGCTCCGAAGGAAGTAGAGATGTGGGACCCTGACTTGGCAAGCTGAAACAGCAGTGTAAAGATTCACTCAGGTTCAAGAGGAGGGGACACAGATCCCATTTGGTGATGGAGGAATGTCAAGGTCAATTGTAAAAGCATATGGGTTGTGATAAAGATTGTTACAGTCTTCTGTGAAAAATACCTTCTGCTATGGTGGCTTAGTGAATCCAGAGTACTCTAGATCAACAGAGGACGTTGGTAGATTTTAACAGTGCACGATTTCCAAAGAAAGACCAAGAGCTAAAAACTGTTCATGTTTTATAATCAACTTCTTGGCTATTTTGGATAAAGTGCCATTCTCCTGAAATAAAGAGAAACTTTCATCAAAAGTGACTTTCAATTTCACAGACATCTAACTAATTTGTCTTATAATGTAATAGAGATATTACACATTGTCATGATTTATATCTACCAATTTTATCTCCAGATGCTTCATTATATTTTTCTACTTTCCCTAGTTTTGCTCATTTAAACTAATACTTAAAAAAATAAACTAATACTTTTTGATACCTAGGATGGGAGCGTACCCTCAAACTTTTAAGTAAAATTCTTAGGCTATAAAGTGATATTCCTGTTTTATGTGTTTAATTTTAATGTCTGCAGGACGACTACAGAAGTGATTAAACTGTATTATGTTGGAAATTATCTCAATGAAAGGAAAGTAACTTTTTATCTCTCTCTCTCTCTCTTTTCTGTTATCAGTTAGGTTTTTAGGCTGCACTCCCTTGTAGTGGGTTCACCAACGTGGATAGCCATTACCTTACTAATAAGAATTCAGGAAACAGGACTTCTCAAGGCGTGGTAGGTCAGGGCTCTGGCTCTTCTTCTCCGAGGTGCTCCTAGCTCTGCCTCCCCAGTGTGCTGGCTTTATGCCCAGCCCAGGAGCAGCGTTTCTACTACGCTACAGCAGTTCTAGGCTTTATATCTACAGGCAACAAGGAAAAGCACAAAGAGATGATTCTTCTGATGTTTTCTTCTTAGGAAAGAAAAACTTTTTCCAGGAAGACCTCTCCCTCATATCTCTTTGACTAGATCTGAGTTCCTCAAACAACTATTGGCAAAAGAATAGGATCAGCTTGATGTGTTTCTACTAAGGAATTTCTAACCCTGATAGCTGGGATAGGGTCATGTTTCCTAAATCAAGAATTGGCAAACTATAGCTGTGGGTCAAATCCAAGCTTTTACCTGTTTTTGTAAATAAAGTTTTATTGGGCTGTAGCCATGCCCATTCATTAACCTATTGTCAGTGGCTGCTTCACAATAAAATTGTCAGGCAGCTGGGGTGGCTCAGTGGTTTAGCGCAGCCTTCAGCCCAGGGCCTGATCCTAGAGACCCAGGATGGAGTCCTGCATCAGGCTCCCGGCATGGAGCCTGCTTCTCCCTCTGCCTATCTCTGCCTCTCTCTCTCTGTGTCTCTTATGAATAAATAAAAATCTTTAAAAAAATAAATAAAAATAAAATTGTCAGTTTGAGTAGTTGCAGTAGACACCTGCAGAGCAGAAAGTATTCACTTACTGTCCCTGTGTAGAAAAAGTTTGCTAACTCTTATTGTAAATCATAGAACAAAATTGGGTTCTATCATCAAGGGAAAAGAGAGGATAGGCTATTTGATAGACAAGAGATTCTACTAAATTTCCTACTTAAATTTCCAAAAATTTACGTTTCATACTAATTTTCACAAACATCATAGACATTATTACATTTATACTGTGACATTTTATACTGATATTTTATGTTGGTGGTTAGTTTGTTCAAGTTATTATGCAGCTGTATGTAATTTAAAGGCTTATGCTCTGGATTTCGGGACATAATCTACTATAATAGGTTAAGATTGTACTTTTTCCCTTTGCTTTATAGCCATGAAGCCCTACTCACTTCTAATCTATTTGGCCCAAATATACACAATGAAGTTATTAGAATGAAACTTGACTAAGGACCTATTCTATTGAAATATTAATATGTTTTTTTCATTATTTATTTATTTATTTATTTATTTATTTATTTATTTTTAGTAGGGTCCACACCCAGTGTGGAGCCCCGTGTGGACATTGAACTCACAACCTGGAGATCAAAACCTGAGCTGAGATCAAGAGTTGGGCACCTAACTGATTGAGCCACTCAAGTGCCGCTTTCAGATTTTATTTTGAAAGCAGTTATAGGTTTACAATAAAACTGAGAGGAAGATAGAGATATCCCACATACCCCCTGATCCTGTCCCCATTATCAACCTCACTCACCAGAATAGTACATTTTTAATTGAAGGTTAAGCTACATTGCTATAATCATCCAAAGTCCCTAGTTTGCCTAAGAGCTCACTCACTTTTGGTGTTATGCATTCAGTGGTTTGGACAAGTATATAATGACATATCTCCATCATTATCATATCATACAGAGTATCTTCACAGTCCTAAAAACCCTCCTTGCTCTGCCTATTCATCCCCTCCCCCTAGTTCTCTTTCTGTTACTGATTTTAGTTCCTTTGAATTCTGAGAACAGATATATAATTTCTGTTCTTTTAAATTTAAGTCGTGTTTTATGGCGCAGACTGGGTTAATGTGCTTTTTATATTTACTCGCAGGTCAATTTCTACCTAAGCAGAGAGTAATGCAGATAAGTTATAGCTATTTCCTGAGAAAACATGGGGGCCTGGGGGTCCCTGGTGTCCACTGTTGGGGTGTGTGAGTGGCAGGGGCATTGATTTAGGCATATGTTCTAATTTGAACTTTTTAGCATAAAGAATGTGAAACCTACCTTCTATCCAAGAATGAACTGGCTATAAGTAATCTAGAAAACTTATTAAGTAATATTCCCTTGAACACATTGGTCTAAAAGTTTGATTATGAGAAACAATGTGAGCTGCTGGAAGATAACGCAGTCTAGTTATATATTCCCCAGTAATCAAAATATTTAAAATTGCATTCATCACTTGAGTTTGGAATATCTGAGAACTATATGCCTGGGTCATATTATTTTGACTTCTCTTAGAGTTGTTGTTACTAAAGAATTCTTTGGCATTATGCCTGCCTTTGGTACCAACAAATGCTGTAAGAGACATAGCCATGTGCAAATCTCTATATCACAAACTGTAGGGATGTTGTTGAAAATAATGTCAACTCTATCACTCTTACAGCTTATGAATTTCAGCATGAAATTCATCATGAAAAGGGTATCTCTCCTCAGTAACTGGAATGTTTTAAAATGTAAGGTTAATGAGAATTTTTTTTGGTATCCTATTTTCAAATATAATTATATATAGATTCAAGTAAAATATGTCAGGCCAACAGAGGAGGACCTCTGTTTGAAACAGAGATAGCAGCTGAATACACCTACTCACTGTCCTTGCAGCCCTGAGACCGCTTTGGGGGGAAATCTCAGGTTCTGATGAGCTAGCCTGGAATCAACCCACTGACCTATTGCATTTTCCCTTAGCTTCACACACCAAGAAGCCTAGAGTCAAATTTGTAGTCCAGCTTTAAGTTGTCTAACTTACACTGCTTGACCTGGTGATTCCAACCCCGCTATACCTTTCCTCTGAAATCTATACCCTTGCCAACAATAGCAACAATATTTTATTGTGTAAGAAAAACATTTATTTCTAGAAAATGCTTCCAGTCGTTTTTAGAAATGGTAAAGGCATAATTTGATAATTATAAATATTTCTAGGTTTGTGACCAAAAATTTTACCAACAATGTATAATAAGCTTGTTATATAATTGTTTTATGCAGCATAATAAGCCTGTCACATTCTTCCTGTAATATTCTAAGCTACAAGTAAACACACAGATTAACATCTATATTTAAAAGACGTTTGCTGGCCTCCCTGTCACCTGAAGACACAGCTGATAAAAGGTGAGAATTGTAGGTGGAGGCTGTACCTTATAAAACTTGTTCCTGTTTCTTGCATGGGGTTTTTTTCTTTTCACCTTTGAGATTCAAAAATTGTATTCATTCTAGTTCCCTTCATTCTCCTGAAGCTAGCTGAAATCCTAGCTGGTAACATGCTCCACCATTTCCTCTATTAGCTTTTATCACAACAGAGCAGCAGACCTTTCAAGGGACTTTCTCACAACCTCTCTGGGAGTTGGGATTTTGCTCTGGCTCTTACAAACTCTCAACTTTTGTGAAAGCATTCAGAACCTGTAACATGCAAACCACCAGACACAAAGTCTGACACTCTTCTATGTGGCATTTATATAATGCTTACATCTGTAAAAACCCTGGTTTCTTTGGAATCAATTTGAAAATATGAAATATTTTTAAAGATTTTCTTGTGTGTGTGGAAAAGTGATATGCAGATATCTCAACAAATCCGACTGTCTTTGGTATAGATATGGGTGAAGCTCAGATAAAGTGTTTGAGTGATAGTTAGAATGGGAAATAAAATGTGTGTGGGGGTGGGTGCTACCTCACTGGCATCCTTTCCTTCTGTGAGATACCGTCTTTTAGCTTTATTTTTTTTTATTTTTTATTTTATTTTTTGTCTTTTAGCTTTAAAACCAGGCATTCCATTGTGGGTTCAGCAATGGTTTCCATGTGTTGGTAGCATTACCTCCCCTTTGGCTTCTAGTCCAGATGGTTGAAACATCTCTGGGTGTGTAAATGAAATAATGAAAATAGGCTCTTCATTCTTAGATTTGATATTCTCTCTAATAGAATGACTGTATTCACAGAGTGACAGTTAATAGATTGAACCTGGACAGATAGATAATATGAAGGATAATAGAATCCAGATCACTTTCATTTCAACATACTCTCAGAATAGCTTCACTATTTGAATAGAAAATAGTGGTGGGATTAGCTGCTTTAAATGGGGACAGTGAAAAACCAGAAAAAAGTATCTAAAGGACAGAGTTTAGGATGAGGAAAATATTATCAAGAAATACTATATGAGAAAGAGGAGAAAGAACTAAGCATATTTACCAAGAGAACAGGTGAAGTAGATATGTATATTTGCTCTGTGTGTGTGTGTGTATGGGTGTGTGTAGTGTGTATTGATATGCAGGGTTGACGGAGAGAGAATTTTGAGGGCTATTATATAGAATTAGAAAAGATTAGATACAAACCCTGTTTGTGGTTTCAGAGGTTGCACTATATATAAGGAGTTTTCTTTAGCAATTAGTTGATAACAAATCACTACTTGGAAAGGCATGATTTTCTGTCATTGGATTTCAGTCAGTGGCAATTTTCTCATATTTGTTAGACCTGTTTTAGAGGTGCTGTGGAAGGCATCCTGCATACAGGTTGGCTTAGAGAGTTTAAGCTAAAAGTCCCTCCAAGTCTGAGCCAACATAATTCTCTAACTTTGCTGTAGACTGACACTTCCTGATTTCACCTGGCCAGAGTTGGGCAGGTTCTAAAATAGGCATGACAGTGTTGCTCTGCCTAGTGTGTTCTTAGACATTGTTATAAAATTGTGACTTTTCTTTGACTTCTTGGTGGTCGGCGGGGTGGGGGTGGGGTGGTGGTGGATTGAGACAGCCTAAAGCTTCTTTCTTTCACTAGAGAAGAGCTGAACACTCCTACTTGTGGTACCTCTTTCAGGATGGCAGGTCATGGTGTTATTTCTGTGCCTAATTCTTGCATTAGCCCATTTTTTCTCATCATGGGCTTCACAGCAGCTTCTTAGTTCTGTAGGAATTGACTATTTCCATATTCATCTAAGTTACTTCCCGTGAAATTGTTAAGGAGATAGATAAAACAAGATCTGATACATTCTGATTGTGGTTATTATTATCAGTTGCTCAGAAAGGGTAGAAATTTCCTTCTCTCTCTCTTATAATTTATTAAGTCACACCTTGCTGCCTCATTGCCTGTTTCCTAAGGAATATATGCCTAAGGGCGCACTCCAGGCAAATGTTTACTGTCATTTAAGACATCCCACCGTGTGGATTAGTCTACCTCCAAGATGGTACACTCAAATTAGGATAATTCAAGGATGGTTTAATTAAGATACTGTTTGTGAAGGTGGGGGAATCGTGTAAGGAAAGCACAAGGGATACTGTACTACTCGGGAATTAGTATAATGGATCTAGGCCTGAAGGGAGGAGGGAGGAGGCAGTTACCACCAGCTGCAAGGAAAGTGTCATGTAGAGATAGCTGTCGGAGAGGAGCTTTGACCTTAGGTTGAAGTTAAAATTCAGTCTGAGACAAGAATACCTGACTCAGTGATCCGATTGGTCTTTCTTCTTTGCTGTAGGAGCTTGACCTCCCCTCCACACCCATTTTATATATTGTAGTCTCTGAATCTACAAGTAGAATTTACATCTAATGAAAACTCTTTCACTTCTTCCATATGCTAGCCCTCAACATTCCTTCTTTGATGTAGTTTTTTTTATCATCAGGCTCCTGGAGCCTGGTGGAGCATGAATCCAAAGGGAAAGATGGCAGGTTTCTGGCAGCATGGGTGGAACTTTGGGGAGATCTTTATTAAACAACTGTGATTCTTCTCCTTGAATGCCTGGAGCAGACTGTTTTGGGCTCCTTTCCCCTTGAACCTTTTGTTTTAAGTGTTTTCTTTTTTTCTGTTTATTTATTTTTTAAATAAATTTATTTTTTATTGGTGTCCAATTTGCCAACATATAGAATAACACCCAGTGCTCATCCTGTCAAGTGCCCACCTCAGTGCCCATCACCCAGTCACCCCCACCCCCCGCCCACCTCCCCTTCCACCACCCCTAGTTCATTTCCCAGAGTTAAGAGTCTTTCATGTTCTGTCTCCGTTTCTGATATTTCCCACTCATTTTTTCTCCTTTCCCCTTTATTCCCTTTCACTATTTTTTATATTCCCCAAATGAATGAGACCATATAATGTTTGTCCTTCTCCAATTGACCAATTGACTTATTTCACTCAGCATAATACCCTCCAGTTCCATCCACGTCGAAGCAAATGGTGGGTATTTGTCGTTTCTAATGGCTGAGGAATATTCCATTGTATAACATAAACCACATCTTCTTTATCCATTCATCTTTCGATGTTTTAGGTGTTTTCTGAGATGATGTCCTGTGAATAATATGAAGGGAAAGAACTGGGAAGAAGAAGATAATTTTTTTTTTTTTTTGTTAACATTCTCTCACCAAAAGGTCTGTTCTCGGGTATGGTGGTCCTGAGTCGCATCTTTTATTTCCTTGCTGACCTCTGTCAGCAACAGGTTTGCTTTTCCTGGGGGTGAAGTAGAAGACTATCTTTGTTTTTCCCTTAGACTTTGGATTGAAGACTGTAAGGGGGCAAAACCCATAGGCATCCTTAGGGAAATTCTTAGGGAAATGTACTATTCTGAGATTGTACTAAGAAATAGACCTAAAAGCAGTACTGGAACATGAACTTCAATCTGTTTCTACTGACTTCAATGTCCTATTGTCTCTTGTGGGAGAGGAGTCCATCTTCCTTTTGTATTCTTCATAGGAAATACTCATTTTGAAGAGGTATTGGTTAACATTACTACCTCTGTTTTTGATATTACGGCCTGTGCTTGATATTTACTTCTTTTTTACATGTTGCTGAGTGAGAAATCATTATAGTTAAGCCAGCAAACCCAGGGTGAAACTTCGGTCTGTAATGTCATATATAATGCCATGTTGAAAGTCAAACTACAATTTTAAAAGTAGAAATCTTTAGATGATGATGATGATGATGATGATGATGATGATGATGATGATTTGGTATATCTGAGAGAGACCATGACTGTTTTTGAGGACTTGATGGGAATTAGTTGTTTAATAAACAAAAATAAAGATAGTAGACTGGAAATTTTTTTAAGGTTTTATTTATTTATTCATGAGAGACACAGAGAGATGCAGAGACACAGGCAGAGGAAGAAGCAGGCTCAATGCAGGGAGCCCGATGTGGGACTCAATCTCAGAATCCTGGGATCACTCCCTGAGCCGAAGGCAGGCGCTCAACCAGGTGTCCCTTGATTTTATATTTTAAAAAAGATTTAAATAGGTATCTGGCAAGCTATTTTTCTACTTTTTAACTGAGATCTGGGGCTGGAAAACTTTTATGTAGAGGGCTGGGTAGTAAATATTTTACACTTTTCTGGCCAGATGGTCTTTCTCATAACTACTTAATTCTGTCATTGTCGCTCAAAGGCCACCATATACAGTACATTAATAAGTGGACATGGTTGTGTCCTGCTTATACTTTATTTACAAAAATAAAGGCATGGACTGGACCTGGCTTGTGAATTGTAACTTATGGACTCTTGAACTTGATCTAAACATTGTTTTGACTACCATTTCTAAAATTATATATACTAATGACTTTGGTAAAATTGGATAAAAATTATATATTTTATTAAATTAGAGTTATGAGGTATTTCCCAAGAATTCAGAATGTTAGGAGATCATCACATCCCTAGCAGTAACAACATTGATAGAATGACACCCTGGAAGGTACTATTATATTTTAAAGATACCCTGGAACATCTATCTGATGATCCCATGGTTTCAAAACAAAACATCGAATGCTCTTATCTCACACACACAGACACACACACACACACAATGAGGAGGGAAGGAGGAAAATTTGGTAGTGACAGAAGTCACATGGGCAGTCTAGTCACATTGATTGTTGCCTACTTGATATCCTCCAGTACTTTTCCACTAGCTTGACCTGGTTGTAAACTTACCAACTTTTTGTTTAGTGGAGCTGGGTTGAATCTCTCTTCCCTATTGCAGTAGTCTTGAATAAAATCCCCCTTGTGAATTTAACTCCACTGGTGCAATGTTTCTTTTTCTTTTCTTTACAGTAATAATAGAACTGACTGAAGGCAGTCTGTTTTTTTTTTTTTTTAAGTTTTTATTTTAGTCTTCCAGAGCTCATTATGAGGAGTCCACTCCTTAATCCTCATCACCTATTTAACCCATTCCCCCCATCCAACTCTCCTCTGGTAACCAACAATTCTCTATAGTCTGTTTCTTATTTTCCTCCTCTCTTTTTTGTCCCTGTGCTTATTCATTTTATTTCTTAAATTCCACATATGGGTGAAATAATTTGGTATTTGTCTTTTTCTGACTTATTTATTTTATTTAACATTATACCTCTAGCTCCATCCATGCCATGCCATTGCAACTGGAAAGATTTCATTCTTTTTTTTTTTTAAGATTTTATTTATTTATTCATTAGAGACACAATGAGAGAGGCAGAGACAGAGGGAGAGGGAGAAGCAGGCTCCATGCAGGGAACCCGATGTGGGACTTGATCCTGGGATCCAGGGATCATGACCCGAGCCAAAGGCAGACGCTCAACCGCTGAGCCACCCAAGTGCCCGATTTCATTCTTTTTTATGGCTGAATAATATTGCATTGTTTATATATACCACATCTTTCTTTATCTATTTATAAATCAGGGGACACATGGGTTGTTTCCAAATTTGGCTATTGTAAATAATGCTGAAATAATTATAGGGGTGCATATATCCTTTTGAATTAGTGTTTTTGTATTCTTTGGGTAAGTTTCCAATAGTGCAATTGCTAGATTGCTGGGTAGTTCTATTTTTAACTATTTGAGGAACCTCCATATGTTTTTCTAGACTGTCTGCAACAGTTTGCACTCCCACCACCAGTGCAAGAAGATTCCTTTTCCTCCACAGCCTCACCAACACATTTTGTTTCTTCTGTTACTGATTTTAGCCATTCTGACAGGTGTGAGGTGATTTCTTGTTGTAGTTTTGAGTTGCATTTCCCAGATGATAAGTGATGATGAGCATCTTTTCATATGTCTATTGGCTATCTACATGCCTTCTTTGGAGAAATGTCTGTTCATTCATGTTTCTGTCAATTTTTTAATTGGATTATTTTTTTGGGGGGTGTTGAGTTTTATAAGTTCTTTATAGATTTTGAATACTAACCCTTTATCAGATATGTCCTTTGCAAATATCTTCTCCCTTTTCATAGGTTGCCCCTTAGTTTTGTTGATTATTTCCTTTGCTGTGCATAAGCTTTTTATTCTGATGTAGTCTCAATAGTTTATTTTTGCTTTTGTTTCCCTTGCCTGTTTAGAAAAGAGTTGCTATGACCAATGTCAGAGAAATTATTGTGTGTGCTCTTTTCTAGTATTTTTGTGCTTTCAGGTCTCACATGTAGGTCTTAAATTCATTTTGAAATTTATTTTTGTGTATGGTGTAAGAACGTGGTGCAGTTTCATTCTTTTGCATGTTGCTGACCAGTATGTATTTCCTAATACCTTTTGTTGAAAAGACTGTCTTTTTCCCATTGGATATTCTTTCCTGCTTTGTCAAAGATTAATGGACCATCTAATTTTGGGTTCATTTCTGGAATTTCTATTCTATTCTACTGATCTATGTGTCTGTTTTTGTGTCAGTACCATACTGTTTTGATTACTACAGCCTTTTAATATAACTCAAAGTCCAGAATTGTGTTGCCTCCAGGTTTGCTTTCCTTTTTTGCAAAGTTACTTGGGTTATTTGGTGTTTTTTGTGGTTCTGTACAAATTTTAGGATTGTTTGTTTTAGCTCAGGAAGATACTGTTGTATTTTGATGGGGATTACATTAAATGTGTAGATTGCTTTGGGTAGTATAGACATTTTAACAATATTTGTTCTTCCAATCCGTAAGCATAGAATGACTCTCCAATTCTTTGCATCATCTTCAATTTTTTTCATCAGTGTTTTATAGTTTTCAGAGTACAGATCATTGGTTAAGTTTATTCTTAGGTATCTTACTATTTTTGGTGAGATTGTTTTCTTAGTCTCTCTGCTGCTTTATTATTGGTGTATAGAAATGCAAAAGATTTCTGTACATTGATTTAATATCCAGTGCAATTTTTCTTTGGTAAGAAGTGTGGATATATCAATAAGGGGGAGTAGGAATTAATAGGTTTTGGTTGCATGATTTTGGAGAGGCTCTAAAGAAGAGGAGCTCTGTCAGAAAGCAGGGAAATTTTACGAATATCTCAGTGAATCTTATTTATAGAGTGGGCAGATTAGCATGAGGGCACAGCTGTAGTTGGTAAAGTAGCAGTCAATCATTTAATGAGAGGGGCTATTTTGTGTTTTGTGGATTGCATAGTGACTTTGCTTTTGCCTCAGTTTATCTGGTTTCAGAGTGACTTTATCTCATGTTGTTTTCTGAGGCTGTTTAAATCTAACAGGAGAACAAAATGACCTAATTGTGAGCCTCAGAGAAGCTTGTAATAATATTGAAGCCTGAGTTCTAAATAGCTCCCAGATGTGGAGAGCCACTTTTTTTTTTTTACTTTGTTACAAAGAAAGGAAGTATTATTGGCATAAATGTGAACTTTTAAGGCTTAGAACAAAATAATGGTTTTGGAATTCATAGCTTCAGAAGACCAGAATGGCCCATCCAGTATATATATATATATATATATATATATATATATATATATATATACACACACACACACACACACACAAACACATTCTCTCTCTCTTTCTCTTTCTCTTTTATTTTCATAATAGCAATAGTAGCTGATTAATTATGGTCTTGATGAACTAGGAAAAAGTAGTAGTCCGAGTAAAATGCTCTTAAGCAATTACAAGATCCAGGGCTATTTTATGTATGCTTATCATAAACTCTGGATCGGTCAGTGTGCTTTGAGGTTGATAACTTAGTAAGTTTAGGATTTATGTTGCAATGAAGGTCCTATAATAAATATATATCCCATGAGCTCATCTATTTTTGTTGAGTTAAACAATCATTCTCAGAACAAGGTCTTTGCTGGAGGTGAGATGAAACCCTCCTGGATGAATAATATGCCAGGGACTAGACTGTGAGCTGACTGTATTGAACCTTCAAGGCCCATTCTTATTTGGTGAAAATTCATTTGGTCAACTGACTTCAGCAGGCTCACTGTGATCTTGGTGGAGATTTCTCCCTCATCTATTCAGTCTTCCATTCATTGTGTAAAAGACACCTGATACCTAAATGAATTAGGCTTAAAAGAGTAAGATTTACTTGGTCATTCAAAGTAATTACCAAGCATCTCCTATATATAGCAGACATTGTCTTAAATACTGGTAAACTGGTAAACCAAAACAGACTCTCATAGATCTTAGCATTTATGGAGTCAGACAATGAACAAACAAATCAATAAATAATATGACAAGTATTGTGAGTGAAAACAAAGACTTAGGAATAATACACTGGAAGGGTATGGAATCATTTTTCTAAAGAGCTGAGTGTAAGCTGAGATCTTCAAGTTGAGGAAAATTATGCAAAGATGGAGGTGGGGAACTAGTTCCTCTTTTACTCTCCCTCATAGTTGATCCATCCACATAGATTTAACTAATAGCCTAATGCCATGGTTTTGTTTTATTCATCTGGTATTTGCTTGTTTGGCTGGATCTGTAACCTTCCTTAAATTTTATTCTTTTAAACTTATACTCACAATTTTTATTAACAAGGTTGCTGTTACAGTGTGATGGGTAATATCTCACAAATAGATACTGCCTTTAAGTTGTGGAGTCAGGATATTTAACCTATCTTGCTTTTGGAATTCAGTTTGTTTTCTATGGTGTTAAGGACTGTTCCCTTTTCATCGGAGTTTTTGACAGTGAGAAGTACCAGCTTGTATTTGTAGGTTTGATATATAGGTTAAGTTCCAACAGCTTATCACATTTTTATATAGATCAATACAGCTAGGCAAAACATGAAACTATGGTTCCTGGTCGGTTTAAATCTTTTTGTCATTTCCAATGTCCTGTTGACAAGTTTAGGAGATGTCTATAGAAAGAAGTGGGGGTAGAGAATAAAGGGAGAGAGAGAGGGAAAGAGGGGGGATGGAGAAAAAGAGAGGGAGGGAAAGAGAGAGAAACCTCCGAGTCTTTTCCTTTTCTTTCTTGCAGTCTTTATAAGTAGCACGAGTGTATTTTATTTTCTCTGATTCTAAATCTTGATATCAGTTAGGATTCTCCCTCTCTCTCACTTTGCACATCCAAATAGTCACTAAATTTGTTCACTCAATCTGTTTTTGCTCTCTCTTTTTTTATTTTGACGTCTCTATCTGGAGTAGATATTACTGTAGTCTGTGCTGCCCAATAGGATAGTAATTAGCTATATGTGGTGATTTAAATTTTAATTCAATAAAAAAATTGAAAATTCAGCTCCTCAGTTGCACTAGCTACATTTTGAGTACTTAAAAGCAGCATGTGGCTTGTGGCTACCACATTGGTAGACGATTTCTGTCATTGCAGAAAATTCTATTGGATAGTGCTGCCCCGGACTGCTACGATAGCCTCTCTGCCTGTGAAATTGTGTGAGTTCTCAAGGAAAGTCAATCCTATCTTATCCTATTTCTTGCTGCCGAAATGTATCTTTTTAAAAGAACTATTCTTGCTTCCTTGATCAAAAGTCTTTAATGGGATTCTCATTAATTCAGAATTAAATTCAAACTCTTGATCCTTATATTCATAATGCTCTAAGATCTAATTCTGGTCTCTACTCATACAAGTAGCAAATATTATTTTTTAAATGCTGATATTTACTTCAGACAAAAGGGATAGTGAAACTGATATTCTTACACATTGCTGATAAATTGGCATCTTTCTAGAAATAAATATGGCAAATGTTATAAGATACATAAAAGGAATATACCATTTCTTTTGCTAATTTCATTTATGGTAATCTGATCTTTAAGGATTAGCTAGAAATGTAGTCAAAGATATGTGCAGAAAGGTATTCATCATACCTTAATATTCGGAAAAAGTTGGAAATACTGTAGATTTTTAACCATTAGGGACATGCTTAAATCAATCATACTGGATCTGTATCATGGAGCCTCAACTTTCTCATTTTGATACCAAAACTATACTTATAGCTTCATATCTTGCCACCCCACTCAATTGTCCTTACTTCTTTATTTCAGGTACATCAAATACATTTTTACTAAACCTTCACTCTTTTTTTGTGTGCTATATTTAAAATGTTTTCTCAGTGCAGATCACCAAATGTCTTCTGATGCATTAAAACCACCTCAGATTTCACTCCTTCATGAGTTCTTCTTGGACTTTCTCCACCAGATATGCTAGTTCTTTTCTTCATACTCCCATGGCACTTGTATAAATTTAGAATGTTGTATTTGCAATCCATAGCTTCTCCATTCATCTCTCCTGTTCTCTCACAAAACACAAATAATAAAAGCAGGAATAGTTTTTTAAAAAAAATTATCATTGTCTTTTGAGTAAGTGATGCAGTACCCATTTTTGGTCCTAAATAATGTTCCTAAATAAATGCATTCAGGTAAAATAAGTGTAACTGTAATCATTAATGCCCAGAGGAGTTCAGTGAACACTGTAAGGTACCTCCCCTCCCCCTCGTTTTTATGATCAAGTTGGGGAAATTGATGTGGGAAAAGAAGAGGCAACCATAGAAATGAACTGGAGGAATGTCAAAGGTTTAATTTTGTATTATTGTTAATGTTAATCCTCTTCAGGCTGTGTAAACTTTGTTCAGTTAAGCAAATATGCCAGAAGACAAAGATTTTGTATTTGCTGGGAAATTCACAGTTGCAAATGCCTGTGTGTTTTCACTGTTCTTAGGAACCTTAGCAAATAACTAACAGATTTGCATTTTCCTTCTACCTAGAGTGAAAGGTCTCTAGGTCCCTTACTGAACAATGACATTAAATAAATACTTAGAATATAGGCACAGAGTTGGTAGAAGGGATTTGGGTTGATCTTTGGTTTTGAAATAGATTATTCACAGATATTGTAGCCTGGTAAAGAGAATAAAACTAAAATTACATTTATAATTATATTTGTACTCACTCCATATGCACTGTTAACATAAGGTTTTATGAATCATGACTTCTATATATCAGGCAGGTCATGTAATTTTGTAACAAATATTCAACTCAGGGTGAAGCAAACTCATATAGTGGAAAAAAAAGAGAAAGAACCTTGATATCTAACCAGTGGTAGCTTAAAAAATTACATTGAAGAATTCATGCATAGTATTTTACCACCAAATCACCCAATTTTATAGCATATATTTAGGGAACAGGAACACTAAATTCATCAAACTTATCTAATTTTGGATACTTCATAAATAAATAATGAAATAAAGTCTAGAAATCCAAATCTCTTTTCCATATATTTATTTATATAAACTTAAACTTTCAAGAATTTGCATAATAATTTATGTGGGTAAAGACTCTGCAGGGATTTTTGTCATCAATCCTTGTCAAAGCACTTTGACTTTAGCCAAATTTATGAATTTTGTTTTACATATGGTTAAAAAGGAGATGGAAAGATGGTGATTTCCTAAAAGTGGCAAATCAAGGTACTATAAACTTGAGTGGAAAAGAATTCTTGATTTCCACTTGAAAAGAGGACATTTGAATATCAACATCATTAGAAACTAGGAGTATTGCCAATAAGAATGGTACAGAGAGGGAGGTGGTAAGGTCTTTGGGTCCTGGGGTGATATATAGATGTGAGCAAAGTTTAACGAAAGGATGGTCTGCCTATTATTTATAATCTTTGTTCCATGGAACAAATATTTATTGGTCTATTTCTGATTTATTATTAGTTTTTAGTTATTTAATTAAGTTATGTTTGTCATAAAATGTAAGGATACAATTTCTGATTTATTTTATTCCTTAACATAAATTACCCAGGCTTGGGGTATCAAAGCTATTTCATTTGTATTCCCAAATAAGAGGCATCTGTTAACACATGGTGAAGCAATACTTGAAAGATTAAAAAAAAAAAACCCTCTTGAGTGGATTCTTAAAAGCCCAGTTACAGAAGTGGATCCAGGCTCAAACACAGGGGAGTAAGAATGTCACCACAAGTGGCCATAGAAGCCTTTTCCCCATTAAGGCAGGAAGTTGAAGAGCAGGAAGCATTTGAGATTCCCTTCAGATGGGAGCATGCAGGCCCAGTGGGTTGTTCTGCTTGAGAATGCGTCTATGTGGCTAGAGAAAACTGCCATAGAATTGTATTGAGTAAGTTGAGTCATTGTACTCACCGGAACACGATTCTCCCAGAGGCATAGTGATTCTCTGAGGGAGGCCACTGAGCAACTTGGAGAGTTCTTAGAGCATTTCAGAATTTTCTAGTAGAATTTGTGTTGGATAGTCTTGGCCCACTTTAGAAAATAATACAGTATATTTTTGCTTCTAAATACATTTGATTTTCATTACATTTTCTCAGCCTAGATCCTGGAACTAGGTGACAATTTACCTCAGCAACAGTCCTCTATTTCCTTTTATGCATTGCTTTTTTGGAAAGAGGCAAAATCATTTTGCTGACAAAGTAATTTCAAAAACTTGTCTAAGCTGCATTCGCTGATGCAACCGGAAAGGTTATTCTTTTCACTAAATATTTCCCCAAATTTTGTTTTTGGTATTAAATTATTTCTTTTTTATAACCTTCATCTAGTCTGCATGGTTTATGTTATATATATTATCTCATGATGATCTGTTTGCTTTCTTTCATTAAGGACAAACTTTCTGGTCCCCAGTTTGGTCCCCAAACTGTCTGGTTCTTTTACATTTACACTAAATGTCTTCTTTGCTGGGGATCCCTGGGTGGCTCAGCAGTTTACTGCCTGCCTTGGACCCAGGGCATGATCCTGGAGTCTTGGGATCGAGTCCCGCATGGGGCTCCTTGCATGGAGCCTGCTTCTCCCTCTGCCTGTATTTTTGCCGCTCTCTCTTTCTTTCTGTGTTCTCTCATGAACAAATAAAATATTTAAAAAAATGTCTTCTTTGCTATTTATATATTGAAAAGGAGTGATTTCTTACTCTCTATAGATACAAACCATCTTCTAAGAAGTCTAAGTTCAGTAATTAAAGCAAACAAATAGCTCCCATTAATTCAAATATGGCTCAGTACCCTGGTCAATTCCTCAATTTGATCTACAGTAGCCCCAGGAAACATTTTCACCCAGGTTTCTTAGGCCTTTTTTTTTTAATCTGGTAAAGAAAAAAGTTAAAAGTTCGCAGTTTTGAGTGTAACTTTAGTACATGTACAGGACAGAACATTATTATACATGTTGGTTTAATTGGTCAAGCACACATAGGGGATTAGACAAATGGTCCTTTAGCTTAGTGTTAACCAGGATGGTGGAAGTGGGAGTCTATATGGGAATTCTGGAATGCCCCCTCTGTTCTTTAGAATCACCCTCAATTCCGTAGTGTATAAGGGCACTTCAGTCTCAGGGCTGAGGTCTTCCTTGTGGCTTTTCAAGGGGAGGAGGACATTTAGAAACTCATTTAGTTCTTCAAAATAGTTCTCTCTTCTTTCAGTTTTCTGTGTTACCAGTTGTTCATGGATTAAATGTATCTGCTTTCTCTATGGATGAGCCTAGGACCATGGGGGGCAAGTTGGGATCACAATGATTATCTAGAAGACAATTAGAACATTGATAGTGCAAGGTTGCCTACTTTCCAACAGATCCTCATATATGAATTAAATATCTCTTTCTCATTATTACTTTTTGACCAGTCCTGCCACCTTAACTTTGATTTTGGTATATGCCCAGCTTCAAAAAGGAAGATGGGGAGAAAAAGGAATCCTACTTATAACCCCTTCTTTCTGTGGAAATACCTGTTGAGTCCCATCTTGTTTCAGTAGATTACAATTAATTCTGACCAACAGATTAAGAGTTAGTTACCAGGGAATGTGCTCCAATTATTGAGAGTCAAATTGTTTAAGACTATGGCATATCAGGGCAGCCCAGGTGGCTCAGCAGTTTAGCACTGCCTTCAGCCCAAGGCCTGATCCTGAGACCTGGGATTGAGTCCCACATCGGGCTCCCTGCATGGAGCCTGCTTCTCCTTCTGCCTGTGTCTCTGCCTCTCTCTCTCTCTCTCTCTCTCTCTTTCTCTCTCTCTCTCTGTGTCTCTCATGAATAAATAAATAAAATCTTTTTTTTAAAAAAAATATTATTGCATATCATACTCAAATGGATCCACGAGTAGTGAAACTTAGTAAGATTTATTTAAAAATTGACAGGAACTCCTGTAATGGCAAGCTTATAAAGCTGGTACATGGGTTTTCCCTTCATTGTTTTTGCGGCTTCACACGCCCATTGACATCAACTTTGGAGTGAGGGGAAAAGAAGGCAGGCAGGGATAGCTGCTGTAAATATAATATTCCCAAACAAGGAAGAATGTTTTCATGTTAATGGGTAGAGAGGCCTGCTGAATTGAGTTATCATAGATAAATTTAAGGAGCATATGATGTCACTTCCTTGCTTAAAACCCTCTAATGGCTTCCTGTCACACAAACTATGAAATCCAGTCTTCATGACAATCTGCATAACCGAAAAGGATCATCCCCAACTCCCTCTCCATTCTCATTTCTCACCATAATTTCTTAACATTCTTCTCTGGCTCTGTTAGCCCAGTTGCCATTCCTTGAGTATATCCACTGTGATCCTGTCTCAGAGTCTCTGAACTTGCTAGTCCCTTCACTCAGAACACTTTTCTTCCAAATGTTTACCTCATATCTCTAGTGAACTGCCACGTCCTAGAAGAGGCATTACTAAGCATACTCCTGCAGCTTTTATTTCCTTCCAGTCCTTATCATTAGCTGAAGTCATGCTACATAAACCACCAGTGTAGGGACTTTATTATATATACATTGTCGTATTCCCCAGTGCCTAGAGCAATGCCTGGCTCATCAGAATTAGTCAGTAAATATTTACTAATTTTGATTTTACTAATGAGTCATTATATTGGCTGCTACTGTACCTCATAAATGGGCTATGGTCATAGTTGGTGCTGCCTTAGTAACACTTTGGTCCTAAGAGTGATGATGGAATGATGATTTAGATACCTAGGGAGGGTTGAAGAGTACATTTTATTAGATCATGGTTCTTACGGTCCAAGATGGTAGAGAATATTAAGACAAAATATGAATAGGCTTAATTCACTCAGGGAAAAAATCGATGTGACACATTTTTAGTTATAAACTGTGATCCATTGAAATTTGTTTGCACTGATGTTTGGTCTTTGGTAACTGTCATCTGAAACATGGGTGATATACCATGATGACAGCCTTCTTTACCTCCTCCAGTCAGGAATGAGTAACTCCTGGGATGAGTATTTTTCCATCCTAAAATGATGTTATAGGGGGAGAAAAGATTCACTTTTGTTTAGAGGCTCCCTGCTTTCATGCATTCTGACTAACAGGTTAAGAGTTAGTCAGAATGTGCTCCAATTATTGAGAGTCAAATCGTTTAAGACTATTGCACACCATACTCAAATGGATCCATGAGTAGTGAAACTTAGTAACATTTATTTAAAAATTGACAGAAACTCCTGTAATGGCAAGCTTATAAAGCTGGTACATGGGTTTTCCCTTCATTGTTTTTGCAGCTTCACGTGCCCATTGACATCAACTTTAGAGTGAGGGGAAAAGAAAGCAGGAAGGGATAGCTGCTGTAAATATAATATTCCCAAACAGGGAAGAATGTTTTCATATCCAGCTAAAGTGCTAGGAATTGCAGACTGGAGACTGCTTTGTCAAGATTGACCTCCTTTAGCATATTTTCTCTGCCTTATCATGCTCTCAGAGTCTCTTTTTCTTTGGCTTGAGCTGCAGTAGCACACAACCTTTCTGGCCCCATAGCCATGCTCTTTCAATGGTAACAGGTAGAAAAGGAAAACTGTTTTACATCACAGAATTTCCCATGAGTTTAAACACAGCAACATTTCTTTGGGATTCTGATACAAAGCTAATTTAGTTAAATAGAAATTATGAATGCTATAACTGACTTGAAAAGAAATATTGTAACATATTCCTTTCCATTGTAATTTATTTTTTGATCATGAAAGTCATCTCAGTAGCAACACTGAACTGCCACCTGTAGGTTTCAATTAAATCCCAATTTTGACTAAATAAGTGTGGCTTTTTATATATTTGAGTAAAAAAACCCAACCCACCTTATTTCAGTAAATTACAATCTACACTGCATCTCCGCAGGTCCGACATTGTTTTGGTCTTATTCTTTTAGCTGCAACTGTAATCCATCTTCTTAAAGTTAGGAACACAAAGCCTGCAATCAGCTCATTAGTGGATTTGGTCATTATACTCAAATTATACATTAATTTTACCTGAATTACTTGGAGCTAAGTAACAAAAAAACTGCCTCTATATGTGCTACCTGAAAGGTTATTGAATCAATTGTATTGAGATAATAGTTTTAAATTAACATTCATATTGAACTTTACAGATACCCATTTCTTAAATTATTGAAACTGGTTACTCAAATCACAGAAATGACATCCCAACCAGATCTTCTTGCCTCCAGCCTTTCTTTTTTCTCTCTCTCTCATTCATTAGCTTGTGACCAAAATTGTTTCTCTAAGTCACAGATTGGTTTATGTGACTTCCTGTTTGGAAATTTGGGATAATAACTTCTCACTTACAGAACTGAGTTCAAACCCCTTTGATCAGTTGTCAAGGCTATTTATAATGTCAAATTAATCTATCTTTTAAACCTCGTCTCCTGCATGCACTCAGCTTCTCCCATACCTACCTTTTACACACTAATCTTAACCAATTAGCCATAATTTTCTAGTCATGCACACACTTCCTTATCTCTAGAATCGTGCTCATGCTTTCTTCTCTGACATAAGCCTCCTCCCCTTCTTCACTTGTATAAACCCAACTCAACCAATCTGTCCCCCCTTCTATGCCGCTTACTCTCCACTCTTTTCCTTACCTCAGAGAAAAGTGATGATTGTCTTCTCCAGTATTCAGCATAAAGAGAAGAGTGTTACTAAAAAATAAGTAATAATAAATTTCTTACCCCTGGAATAGGTAAGCTATTAGGCCTATAGTTTTTTTTTTTTTTTTTAGAGTATTCTGTTTATTTTAAACTGAAAAACTTTCATCAGATGACAAATGCAAAAATTTAAGCTCAGTTATTTATGTTTATAGAACATGTCCAATTGGATTGGTTCAAGTTGGCTGTTGGCTATCAGCCCTGTGAATCACATAGACTACAGTACCCACCCTTTCATAGAATAGTCACTCACACAGAATACTCAGGACCCATTGCGAAGCTGAGTGTGGTTGCCTGGATTTTCCTGGAAAAGGACCCTAGCTATTGCTCTAGTCTGACAGACACATTCTCATCTGCCCATCTGCCAGTGTCAGGAAGTTAAGTGTGATATGTGCTATGATAGAGGAAGCAACAAGATACAGTGGGATGGTTTTAGAGGGTTAGTTAGGGAAGGCTTCCAGAAGGAAGGATCATTAACTCGAGACTTGAAGTAGGAGTCAGTTTCGCAGCTGGTAAAAAAGGCAACAGGAAGGAGTGATTCTCAGAAAGTTGAAGGAAACCTGGATGTAAAAGACACCAGTGCTTCGGTACAGCTGGAGCTATCTGTGTATGTAGGTGCGTGTTTACCTGCGTTTATACGTTTGTGTGTGACCCGGTGACTTCCCGTGGCAAGAGGACACAGAAGAGGCTATATAGTCTAAGAAAGTTCAGTTCAACAGTCCACTACTTTTTTTTTTTTTTTAATAAAAGTAGCTTTTAAACATTAACGTTTTCCTTACCTAGTTATTGTTAGGGATCTTTCAGAAAATTAAGATAGGTGAGCTCCTACTATGTGCAAGACAGTGTATCAAGTGTTGTGGGGAACAAAAAGAATTTTGTGATCTTAGAATAACATAAGAGAGATAAAACCCACATACAACATAGTGTCTATTTTCCTATTTTATAACTGCTGAAGTGTTCTGACGCCTTGTCTTAAACCTGAGTTGATGTGTGGTGGGAGCAGCTGGACGTTGAAGATATTTTCATGATTCTTTTTTTTTTAACTCCCCGCCCCCCTTTTTCTGAATATGTAGTGATGAAACTTGCTCTGATGGTTGAACAAGGAAGGAGAGAGAAAGACCTTAATTTCCGAATGGAGAATCTCCTTCTTTGTGGAAAAGTAAATCAAGACTGTTATCAGAAGTTGGTTTGTCTTACTGCACCTGAATAGGATCAAATGGATTGGATTCTTTAGGATCCGAAAAGAATATTTTTTGCCACGTTGTGCCTTTCCTTCTGGAATTGTAAATTGAGGACACAATGCTACTACCTGTTTACACTGTGAAGTGGATATTGTTACAGAGAACACACCAGAGCCTTTCTCCCTGTTAAGCAAATCATGCCCGTGTGAATGTATGATCTGTGGAGAAATCTCTGTAGTTTTTACCTGCTGATGCTGTTTGTCTTGTTGGAGAATAAATTTTGCATGGTTCCCCCCCTCCCCCCCCCCAAAAAAGAACAACCTGCATACAAAATAATTATAATACAAGGTAGAAAGTGATAAGTGCCATATGAGCGATAAAAATAAAATGCTACGGGAGTTCAGAAGGGATAGAATTCACACATTTAAGTGTGGTTGACCTATTTTTACTGACACTATGATAATCTTAGCCATGCAGCTCATCTCGACGATGGTGATGTTAATTTTGTGTCTCTTTTGACCTTCTGTAGGGGACAGTCTTTACAGAAACATCCTATTTATAATACAAACTTGGTCCAAGTACTGTCATCTGCAGGGTGACAGACTAATGGCATCAAAGCTGGAGGATTTCAGTGAGTTTAAGTTCTAGATGAGTAAAGGTAACAGAGATGGAAGCTTCACGTTCATCAGTTCAAGGAACTTTCCCCGTGAAGTATGAGCCAGTGTGGAATTTTAGTTGCTGGTAATGGGTAAAGGGAAAATTTAATTATTGATTATTATTTTTTAAGGATTTTATTTCATGAGACACACACACACAGAGAGAGAGAGAGAGAGAGAGAGAGAGGCAGAGACACAGGCAGGGGGAGAAGCAGGCTCCATGCAGGGAGCCCGATGTGGGACTTGATCCCAGGACTCCAAGATCACACCCTGGGCCAAAGGCAGATACTCAACTGCTGAGCTACCCAGGTGTCCCTCATGATTGATTATTAAAATTAATATTCATAGAAAAACAGTAGGGCTTTTTCCTGGGTAGTTGCTATTGCTCTGCTCATGGAGGAAACAATATGTGAAGACACATCCTTCCCTTTATTGTAAGACACCTTCTATATACTCTCTCTGAGCAGACACCACCAAACTAGAGGGGCTGTATGCCATCAACAGACTGTGCACATAGCTGGTGGTAGTCAGCTTCCACCTCTCTCTGGCATGGACAGGCTCAACTACATGTGTTGGCGGGCCCACCTTTGCCAGGTCTGGTAAATGAATACTCTGATGTATTAGGCAAAGAGATTAGAATTCGTTCTTTTGCTCTGAGTCTGCCTTTGTGCTCACTCACTGAGTTGTTATCATTTCTTCTAAATTCTGCTGGACTTGCCTGGCCTCTGAGACTGGATTTCACATCCTTCCATCTTTAAGCAGTGGTGCTATCCTGCAAGCAGAAAAAATTATTACTTTTAATCTCCTAGAAATAATAGTGGCCAAAGCCAACATCTAGTACTTAAATCTGAGCCCTCAATAAACATTTATAAAAGGCAAACGTAGCAAATGCAACACAGTGGAAAAGCTTCAGACTTAGAGCTGGAATCCCAATTCAGTTGCTTAGTAATTATGTCACTAGGGCAGATCGCTGAATCTCCTTGCGTCTCTGTTTAATCATCTGTGAAATGCATTGTTCTGGGATTAAATGTGAAATATAAACAAACATAAGACCTAAAATGCTGTATAAGGTAAGGCATTATATATTGAAGATAGTGGCTCTTTGGTATTGAAAAAAGCTTTTGCTCCCCCCCCCCCCCCCCCCCCGCCTCTGGCCAATCTTATACACGTGGATCTTTATTATAGCCATTCATTCTGTAGATCAAAGTGAAGACACCATTCTTCTGGACATACAGTTGGAGACACTTCTATAGAATGGGGATGAATGTGATTTTATCTCCTTTTCAAGCTTATATACTTGGAAGCTCATTAAAGAAGTAGTCCTCTTGTTAAATCCAGTCAGCTGAAAATGAACCATGTATTCCTTTTCTAAATGGTATATTATTTCATCAAATTCATTTTCATACATTTCACGTAAAACATGAACATTTAAGTGAAAGAACATTTCCGAAAAAAAAAAAAATAAAGGGACGGGATGGTAATTACAACCAAACTTTCCTTGTGCTGACAGCAACCAACTCATTTATTAAGTCAATGTAGTCAAGTAACACAGCAACATCACACTTGATTGAAATCTTGGCCAAGTCTGACAGATGTTCTCTACTCATTGTCAATCTCAAGTATGTTTTAATGAGTTTCAAGTGGCTGGAGCTCCCCTCTGCAGATGCCACTGTGCAGAGATTGTGAACAGATTCTTCAGGGCAATGGGTTTTGTATTTAATAAGTGGTGCATGGTAGGTAACGGGTAGAAATCCTCACTGAGAATGCAATTGCAACTCTGGAAACAGCCTCTCCCTGTCTGTAACTGAGCCTCCTTCAGATCAGTTAAATTCAGAATAGTGCCCAAAGCTAGTCTGTATGTATATAGCATCTCTGATCTTAAAAGTTGGTAAGAGTATTTCAAAACCTCAATCTCTTTGGAGATCTAAGATTCTCACTTTAGGAGACTCACTAAAGCCATAACATTTTAAAATTTGCTTTGATATATATATATATATCTATATATCTATATATATATATAATCTCAATCATATAATTTCATATATATGTTTTCCATTGTGTCCTTAATGAAATTTCAGTGTCTAAAAGTGAGAAAGAGAGAGAGAGAATTACAAAGTAATTATTATTTATTTGTTTGTATTTTAGGTAGGTTTAGTATAAGGCTTTAGATGCTTTAAAAAAAACAGTTTTCAGAGAAATAGTTTGATATTTCTACTGGTTTATAGATCTGTTCTTTTCACTTTAAAAATTATTACTTTTGTAGAGAAAAACCACGAGGATAATATTTTCTTTGGTCAATCTCTATCTCAAAGAAAATGGTTTATATATTTTGTATACCATGCCATAAAAATAAATATTGCTTAGTTGCTGTGGTGTATTCGTTTTTTCCCCCACACCTAGATAAATCTACTTCTTGTTACTAGTCTACCTCTCCAGTTTAAATGTAATAGTTTCTTTCCTTTTTTTTTTTTTTTAAATACATTGGATGTAAACCATACAAGTGTCTTTATGTAGTGATCTGAGTTGAACAACAATTCCCAAGAAATTTCTTTGGTCTTATGATGCAGAAATTAAGAGCCAAGGAACTCTTGAGAAAGGTGTAAACACTGACATATGTCAGAGGAGATGTATTGAAGTCCTAATTTCATTTATCCAACACATTGTCTAAAATAAATGAAACTTGCAAATATTAAAGGAGTGCTTTGTCAGACTTTTGATATTTACAACTTTTCATGCTTCATGCTTGATTTAAAACCCAAAGCCTGTCAGAAAGCCAGATGGCAAGTAAGGGCATCTCTGATACATTACTGTTTAGCTACTGCAAGGCAGAAAAGGATTTTCTTGCATCTGAGGAAGTGTGGGGTGGAGTAGGACACTGCTGTCCTGAATATGTACTGGGGTGTGATAATGGTGAGAGTTCCTGTGAAAAGATGGTTTCTTTAAAAATACTTATTTATTATCTGTTAGGTTGCTCTGGCTCTACAACCTGCATGTTTTTGGAGTCTGACTGCTACATACAGCAGTAACTAGTTTGTACCACAGAGAAAATGAGTAGTGAGAGAAATCTCTGGGCTGAAATGCAGTGTGTGACAGACACAGTGGAATCTGAAAGAGCTGCTTGTTAGTTAGAAATTAGTCATTGGCTGGCCCTAGGGTGGGTAAGTAGTAACTGTAGATTATTCATTCTCATCTTTCTCTGGGCAGCCTTGCCCTTCTCTCAGGCATGGCATGCCCTCTGGGGAGTTGTTGATGGCACTGCCAAAAGTGTACAACATTTAAATGGAACAACAAGTGAGAAAAGAATTCTTTGCAGCTTGGAAAGGCAATCAATAAGATGAGTATGGAGTCTGGGAAGGGATCTTTCTTCTCTCCCAAAGAGAAGGGTGGGGGTGGGTGAGGTTGCTTATTGTAGGCTGATTACTGAGTGCAAAGATGGTGGGTTGATTGAAGGTGTGTGAACAGACCACAGAATCAGTTAATCTAGGAGGGCATATTTGAACATGCTCATTTGAATGTAAAGCTGAAAGGTGGCTTAGATCAACTGCAATATTTGAAGTTACTGTTTACCAAAGCATCATTCCAGTGTCCCTGGCATCCTTATAAATTATGGGAAGGATACATGGACTGAAAAATTCAACCTCTGAAAAAGTGTAGCTTCGAAGCTGTAAAAAGCTACTAACTGCTTTAGCTGATTACATAGCAGGCTCTTTATTTATTTATTTTTTTCATAGCAGGCCCTTTAGACAGCCAATCTCTCGGCAGGCATCCCTGCAGCACGTTTTCTTATTTATTTTTGCTGAAACTCTACCATGGATTTTAAGCTAAAAGAAAAAATAAACATGCAAGCATTTGTTTAAGAAGAATCTGGAACCTCTCTGATACACTATGTGAGCTGAGGAACACCGGTGTGGTGGTTTATTATATGCAAGCAGCTGTAACCACTTCAGCTGGAGAGCACTTTATATTCTTCTTCTTTAAGGCAGTAATTGGTAAGTGTATTTTCTGCCGGTAATCAATAGCTTTTATATTCAATGTAATATTTCTCTTTGTTTAGAAATATTACATTGGATATAAAAGCTATTGATCACAGGGAGCAAACATCTTTTCCACATACCACTCTCTATGACCAAGTAATACCAAAATTCTATAGCGCTATCAATGTGACAAATGCCTCTATCATTAATTGGCCCTTTAATCTTTAAGAACCAAGGAAGAAAAGAAATTTCTTTACTGAATCTCCAATGAAACCATGACTTATACATAAAAATAATGTCATGGATGTGATGTAAACCAGAAAGTATGATTTGACAAATTTTTCTAGAAGTAGTGATGAGTTTTCATGTGTATGTGTGTATTCGTATAATACATATTGATTCTCATTGAACCACACATCCCTGGTCTTTTCCATGACTGATATGAATTGAATTTCCTCATTGCATCTGTTCTATACCTGTACATGATCTCACTCTGTCGTATATATGCACACACACATACGTATATTTATGCTGATTTCTAGTCTCTGATCACTGGGTCTTCACGTGACTAAGGGTATTTCCAAAGTAGCTGGTTGTAATCAGCAATATGGCCTCTGAGCTGAGCTATTTTAATCTGTGTGAAAGATGCTTCCTGCTATCAAAACCATGGCATGTGTTTTCATAAAACAAGTAATCTTTTTCTGATTTGTTCAGCAATGTTCTATGGATTAGCCTTGAACTTACTTGCAACATGATCTATGAATTTCGCTGATGAATTAGACACTGATGAATTAGTAGTTTTCATATAGATTCATAAAATTTATAATGCACAAAAACTGGTAGCTTGTGAATGAGCAAGTCAGAAAAAGTGGATCATTTTCAAATGAGGAAATACTGCTAAGATGTGAAACTTTGTAAAATGTAGTTAAGCCAGTAAAAGATGGAATTTAGACATCACCAAGGAGAAATGGAGGATCCAAGAATCTTTGAGTTGGAAGTTTAAAATATTATGTAGCCAATCTTACATTATAAATTCCATCAAGATAATGGCCAGTATATAAATAAATGAGGAATCATTCTGGGAATTTTCTTCTTTGGATTTGATATTTTAGAAAGATATTCTGAAATACAAATATGTGAGAGTGATGTAGATTAGAATGGGGATTCCCCCCTCCCCTCTTATGAGTAGATAGATCAAAGTTAGATTACTTGTGCATTCTTTTAAGTAGATTTATGCCAACAATATTTAATCTCTGGTCTTTAGTCTTCTCATGTCAAATAAGGTAAGACTTAAACGGCCTCAATTTTATACTTTGCTTTACATATGGAGTCCAAACCTAAATGAAGATCCTCATAAACTGTGAATTGCTTACTGGTGATGAGCTGGCCATCTTGATAATTTCCCCATGAACAAGATCTTTATTTCTGGGTTTACAGTCTCAAAGTCAGGTTCAGTGGAATCACTCACTAGTGCCTGCACAAGAAGAGACATCAAATAACCTCCACCACTGAAAGCAGGTCCCTTTAGAAGGGCTGCAGAGGAGAGAAGACAGCTCTCTGAATTTACTTGGCATATGAATAGAAAAATTCGGGTTCCAAAAGAGACCACCTGCTACCCTTTATAGGTGCTAAGAAATACCAAAATTAAAAGTACAAGAAATATGATACTCTAAATAGGGAAGGGAAAAGAATGGTAATGAACTTTCAGAATAGACAAGTAGACTGCGCTGGTTGCTATTAAAAATACATATCCACAGGCAGAGAAACATTCGCCCAAATTGTACAAGGATGCTATAGTGCTCTGGGGTAATGCTTTTAACTTATAATGAGGCATTGTTAAAAATATTCCTTTTTGTGCATGTCTATAGGTCTGTGGGTTCACTCATCAGAACATGTGCTGCTTTCTCGTGTGTGTGTGTGTGTGTGTGTGTGTGTGTGTGTGTGTCTGTGTTGGAGGGAAATTCATTTCCTTCATAGTGTTTCATTCCCTAGGGAAAGCCATAGAAGGAGAGTTGTTTGTTGTATGAAAGAGTATTTTATACAGTATTAAATCCAGGAGTTTATTATTTTGGGGACAGGCTCACATTTCATGGCGAGGCCAGTATGCACCTTAGTCTCTTCTGTCCTTTTCCTGGCAGAAACATCCTGTAGAGAGCTCCAAATAGCCATTCCCTTAAGTCATAGTATCAGAAAGTATCTTATTCTCAGCAGAGAGGCATTTTTTTCCCCTAAAACATGCTCTGAGCTATAAGATTCAACTGTAAATCTTAACTCTCCTAGTGCTCAGGGATGGTACTAACAGAGTTTGTTGATATTGCGTGGAAGCACTAAGTGGAAAGTTGTACATTAAAATTGTTTTAAAATGTTACACTTTAAAAAGCATTTTTGTTTTGCATAGTTTAGGACACATACCTATTCCTGGATCCCAGTACTAATACTGAGTAATAAACCATAAATTCCCCTACTCCAGTGTAAGAATCCGGCACACATTATTTGGACCAGCACAATAGAAAGAAAATCAACAAGATGAATTAATGAACTGGTTGAGTCCATGACAATTTATAATTCCCTGTGTAGACATAATCTGGCCTGGATATACAGGTCACGGAACAAACTTTGTAACTACCAACCTCATCACAAATACTAGCATACAGCGCCTTATATTTCTGGAATTTTCAGGTTTTGTGCTTCTTAATCTAATCCAAAAGATAATTGTTAATTGATTAAAGTATGCAAAAAATGAAGCTTTTGCAGGCACTTAACTTAATCTGCATGGCCAGTGTTAGGTAAAAGAGAATGCTTTATTTTTATTTTATTTATTTTTTAAAGAGAATGCTTTAAAAACAAATGGCAATTTCTGCTCAGATAAGCTTATTCCTTCTGATACCTGAACCTGAAAGCTTTCTTAGTTGCAATATAACTGTGATAACTTGGATGGTCACCCCTGAGGATGAAACATAACATATTAGCTGTGCCTCAAGTGAAGACTCCATTCTTCCTTTTCTGCTCTGTAGAAAATGGAGTTCTAAGTCATCGGGCTAAATGAGTCCACATGCTATGGGCTTATTCCTAATATTTCCCACTCTATGATTCTTGTCTGAAGCTAGCGACCTGCTTTGCATCTGAATAAATGTAGCCAGTTTACATATACTGATGTTAGAAATGAGAATTAATGGTTTTTATAAGCACAGTTGGGAGAACATTCCATCTAAAATGCTGAAAACTCTGGTTTAAAAATGAAAATAAAGCAGCCAAAGAAAGATTTTTTTATGTGTTCTAGGCTTCATGCTGCAGCCTTTCATAAGAAAGGTGAGATGACAGACAGCAGATGGATTTATCTTTTTACTTAGCTGCAAAACTACAAATCAGTTTCATATAAACAGATCTCTCAGCCAAATATAGCTTGACAGTAATTCTATAAGATTCATCAAGTCAAGGAAAGTGATTATGTTTGATGACATGAAATAATGTAAAAGTGGGATATATCACATGACTTCAATATATTAGGCTTCATAATCCATTAAATGTAATCTTTTTAATGAAAATGCTTTTCTGTGTACCAATGACGTTAGTACTCATTTACTCTTTGAAATGATAAATAATTCTTATACCTTTCAAATTTTTTACCCAGAATTATCTGAAAGCATTACTAAAATAGTTTTCAGGTTACAATGTTTTTACATTTTTAGAAACGTCAGAGGTCAGGGTAAGGTTTTAAAAATATTTTCATTTTACTTATTAGACTAACATTTGTACATTGAAACTGCATACAGGATTTAGGTAATTAAATTTCTTATAAGAGAAGAAGTAAGTCATGATGTGCATAAAGCTCTTAATCAATTGTAGTTTAAGGCCTCTTTTACTTCTCTGTAATATTTGGAGGCAGACCCAAACCAATTCCAGAACAGTGATGGTGAGAGATTCTGTACATTAGAGCGAGGCTCTTAGGCTGCACTTAATTCTGGTATAATGACATCTGGCCAACATTCTCAGATGAAATTTTCAATAAATGCTGGCAACTAACACAATTCATTATGGTTTCTCCTGATAAAGGATGTGGGCAAAAATTGCTTTGGCTCTAAAAAAGCTTTCACTTCATTATGAGACTGGATCAATCACCATCAGCAGAAGACACTCGTTGGGCTACTTCTTTTGCAGCTGTTATGCACTTTGTTATCAGGGCCTGTTGAAGGCACTAAGAAATTGTTTCTATTAAGCAGGCATTATTGCTGGACTCTAAGCTAAATTTGCTTTTAAGTGTATTTCTTTAGTAAAGAGATGGAACAATCAGTCTGGACTGAGATCAGTGGGAGATCACCTGTGTATCCCTATAAAAGCAATGCCATCTAGATGACACTTTATTTGTATTTCTGAACAAAAAGAAATGAAAATATATTTTTCCACTAAACTGAGAAAGGGAAGTCAAGTTACTCAGTGATCATTATGTATTTGAGACAAGTGGAGAGAGGTTAAATTTCATATCTAGCACTGCTCTTTTTTAACCCTCCTCCTCATCAGGAAAATTTAAATGCTGTTATAGGTTGAGGTTGTGCTATAAACTGGAGCTGGAAACCATATCTACCTGTTTCATTATTTCACATCTTTTTCTTTAATTGGTTTTGTGTCTTTGTTACTGTGGTCACACAAAGAATTAGATAGAACATGGCATAAAGTTTTTTCAGACATTGAAATGGGTTTTAATAACCATCTCACCAAAGACAATCTGATGTATAAGCATTATTTTGCATTTTACACTTGAGGTAAACACTATATATTGTATCAGCTTCCTTTGGACAAGCCATATTTACATTTTTACTGCTTTCCTCTCTCCTGAGTCCTCTAGGAAAAAAATTGCAGAATGTTATGTTACCCAGAGTATCAATTAATCCCTTCAGTCAGGTTCCATTTATTAGCTTCGAAAAATTCAAAAGGTCGCCTACTATTTCATAGATAGTTTATTTTGAATGTGCCTAACGAAAAGCATAGAAATTAGAATATATGACTATGTGCAAGGGTTCTCACACATTAAAGAAGTGTGAATTATTGCAAATGAAAGAGATAGCTGAGAATAAGCATGCTGCAGTGATTGGGAGTGGAAACTAAGAAATTCCAAAATAGAACTTCTGAACCACCCCAAATATCCAGCAGAGCATTTTGCTCAGCTCTATCTCCACCAGCAAAATAAGAGCAGCGATTTACCACCACTTTTCAAGGTGCTTAGTGTTTCATAATTGCTAAGGCACCAAAGCGTTATTGGGTAGGGCTTATCATTATTCAACCTTTTTTAAACTGCTTGGATCAATACTAAGTAATTGGCTAGAAAATATAGCTGGAAAACTTTTTGAAAGTGGTTAATTCTCAACTGTCTTGTAATACCATATTAGTGCTCTATGGAAGTCTTGTCAGAAAATATATTTTGATATATTGGTAGCATTTATGAGTTTCTCTGTGGGCCTTAAATGAAATAGCATTTTAATGTTTGGTATAGACAAGTGCCAATTTCATGTCATCTCTATCAGTTCTTGAGACACATTCATTGATGTGGTTAATGAAACATTCTGAAGATCTGATAAACAGAGAGGAAAAAAGAATAGGTTCAGAGTTTATATGTTTGTACTACTCAAGGTGACATCATCTGCTATAACAAATGAATCCTAAGATGTTATAATGGCTCAAAAAATTGCAGGTAGTTCGTTTGTTGAAGTGCATTTCTTCACACAGTCATTCCAAGATTCAGGTTAAAAGACTGACATTTTCAGCTTGAGGCTTTAAGGTTGTCCTGGGTATAAACATCCAGCAGGTAGGAAAAGAACATGGATGACTTAAGTGGGCTGAAGTGTGAAGTTTATTACTTCCACTTATATTTTGTTGGCTGGCACTTAGTCACATGGTCACAGTGTTATGAGAAAGACTGGGAATTGTAGTCTAGAAATGTGTCTGGGAAGAAGAGGCAAGCTGCCATAGAGTCTAGGCAATAATATTGCTCCGTATTCATAGGACCATAGGGAGAAAAACAGAACTTTATTTACTTGGATGATACATATATTGCCACAGAACTAGGTCATGAGATCGAGTTTTTAAGAATAAAACTACTGGGAGAATTTGGTTTGAATTAAAAAGTGATTAAATAAGGCTTGGATTTAATGACTGGTCACCAGCCTTCTCTTCTCATTCTCTATCTTTCCCCTCCATTTTGCTTATCTTTGGAGAATTACACGTTGCATCACAAACTATAAGCACTGTCTAGTGTGATTCAGCCAATGTTTAAGAATTATGAATAATAATAAAACTTTAAAAATATTGATTTATACTTTATATTAAATAAGGATACTTATCAAAATTGAAATATTATACAGAATCTCAGTTTGGAAACTATGCAAAATCAGACCTGTTTTGGTTGAAGTAGTTGTAGGGACCTAGAGTCTCTCCCATTCAGCTTGCCCTAGCCTCATTTCCTATCCCATGCCAGCCCTTGAAGAATCTCTCAGAGGCAGGGCTGGATCAGCTATTCCACTTTAACAACCCCAAAAGTCATGTGTTAACAGTCAATTTTTGTGTGTTTAATTCAGAATTTAGCTTCCACTGTGTCTCTGAGTTTTCTAGCCTATTTGGGTCATTCTGTTATGTAATGTTTAAATGAAAATGATTCAATCTCTTATCCATCTCAACTTCATCTACAGAATGCTAATCAATATTTTCAAAGAATCTCAGACTGAATCCACCTCTTCTAATCACTTCTTATTCCAATTTGTTGAATCTGATGAATGCTGCATTGATCTTTTTCATTTAAAATCTTCCATTTCCATCTGTCCTGAGTTGATCCAAGTGGGCTATATAGCTCCTATGCCACAATTTTCATCTTGAAATTTACAAAAAGCCATGGTGTGAATGGATTTTGCTGAAGATGTAGGGTCATTCTGGAAGGAGGCTGCATGTTTCATTCAATCACAACAGAGAGACAATTTATTCTGATCATTAACTCCCCCCCCCCCATCCTTAAGTATGGGCACACACCACCTCCAGGAACTTCCCGAGGGCTGTTTTTCCTCCTTATGTCCGTCTCTTGCCATTTTGCTGGGCCTTCTTCCCTACTTCTCACATCCTTTCTGCTTTTTCAGGTTCCTAGGACTGCTGTTGCCTTTTATTTATATATCAGCTAGTGGAAACTCAAATTTTCCCTTTCTTTTGCGGTTTTCTTTGTTTCATTTGAAGTCTATTCTAGTCATGCCAAGGAAATTATCTGCTCACATATAAAATAGCCTTTTAAGGCTATTATTTGCTAAGCAACACATTTCTTCACTTAAAGAATTTTTCCACCAGCTTTTAAAATAATGCTCCCCGCCCCCATCCCACCCCCTAAACTGAGGCTCCTACAAAAGGAAGCTTCTATGTGTAGGCTCTTCTCTTTTAGAACTCATGGTTAAAGAAAGATATCTTGGAATGAACACACAAGTGGGACCTGTATACAGAGAGAGAAATTAAGATCATAAAGTCCATGTCTGGATCTCAATAGAGACAATAAATATATATGGGTATCATCTTCCACAGTGTAATACCTCCTTTCTCTATTTTCTTTGTGTATATGATTTCTTGGGTTTAAAACTTCCTTTGCATTATTGTATCCTTTGAATGAATAGTGCATTGTGATAAATAGAGGGCTGAGTTGCTCCTCAAATATGTTAAGCAGAAATCTTGACCAGGCTCTTTAAAAAGAAAAACTCCTTCTGATATATAACACTTATGATTTTTATGATCTCACTATGCTCACATTTCTTACTCTATTATTGCTCTCTGGGCTCTCCATCTGATTTCCATAATGTATGTTCATAGTGCATATGTTTATTACAACAGATTGGTAAGTTAACTTATCATGGCTTTTCTGCACTTATATTTTCTACTGACTTAAAATTTTAAGAGACACCAAGGCAAATTTGACAGTTACCTAATAAAGCTGAAATTCTGTCTACAATTGGAGTACCCTGGGACCCTGACTGCCTTTGGCTCTACGAATGCATGCTGTATGCTAGTATTGCATTGATCAGAATGAGTCTGCCTGCAGTGAGCCCTGGGCATGCTCTGGGCTGTGAAACTTAAGGGGAGTGAGGGACGGTGTAATCATTGTGAGAGCAGCTTAGGTACAATCGATCGATGCTCATGACACCAACAATGAACCTCTCTCTGGAGGGGCATATTGCAGTTGTGAAGTCAAGCAAGTATAAGTGTGATGGGGTGGAACTTCAATTTTTCTCCAAGTAAAGAAACTAGTCCAGAGGTCACAGCTGATGAATGATCAACTGCTCCATTCTTTGGGGTGTCTGCAAAGAAGGGCTAGTAGTTACAAAAACCTATTGATAATCCCATAAAAGTTCTCTCAATTCTAAACATACACCTTCTCTTTGGCTATTAGGGAAAGGAAATTAATTTAAAAGAAACCTGGCTTGGTGCAATCAAATATTGAGAACAGTTGCACTCAAACCTCTCTTGAAAGTGAAATGGTGATGGTCAAATGGGTTTGGGGTAGAAGGGACCTTTAGAAGTTACACAGTGTAGTTTCTTCCATAGGGCTTGAATGGGTGCTGATAGTTATTTCAACCTATAGGTAGAACATTTCGGGGATGAGGATCTTTCTTGTAAGACCATTACAATTTTGTTTACTTGGAAATTGTACTGGGCTAAAATTTGTCTTCCTGTTACTTAGAGTTTTAGTCTTAGTTCTGACATTTGGAGCTACCATTCAGTTCATTCTAATATTTCTTCTGAAATCTTTCAAATATTTGAATGTATTTCAAACATTTAAGTTCCTGTTATGCCTTCACATTTCCAGTCTTGGTTAATTCTAAAAATCTTCAAGTGACATAAGTTTGTAGAGCCCTCATTATTTTTGTTGATATCCTCTGGATAACTCCAGTATGTCATATCTTTTAAAAATGTAGAGCCCAGGACAGAATGCAGTGTTCTGAACTTGGAGGAAAAAGTTCACAGTACAATGGTAGTATATCTCTCCTTTTTTTGATATTGATATTTATCTACGACTCAAGGTAATATAAGATGTTTTAGCAGCCACATCTCATTATTATTTTATGGCAGGCATTTTTTTTAAACAAGAACTACCTTTATATTAAGTCTTTCTCATTCTGAAATTGTAAAGTTGACTTTTTAGGCCATCAGTTAGTCTTTATATTTATTTCCATCGAGTTGGATTTTGTTAGTTACAATTCACTTTTCTAAGTCAACAAGATCTTTAAAAATTTTATGGTCAATTATTGTCAACAAATGGATCTATCCCTTAAATTAGAATCACCTATGCAGTTAATAAAATACCTATCCATTTAGTAAATATGCCGTGTGTTCCTTAATCAGATCACTGATAAAAACTGGAAAGGACAGGGTAAAGTGTATGTCTCAATTGGCACTCTACCTTGAGGCTAATATCAATATATTAATTTACTATTTGTACATAGTTCATTAATTTACTATTTGTATATAGCTATCAATCCTCTGGACTCTACTATAATCCAGCTCTAATTCTCCTAGAGAATCATAGAAAAAATTATAATATTTCTTTCTGGAATTCATCTAGGTAGATTATTCTTTACAAGTGTAGTAATTCTATTGCAAAGGAAATGAAGTTGGCATGATTTGTTCTCAGTGGAGCCAATGTAGCTGCTAGTAATTAGTTTTATTTGAAAAAGGCCCACAAAATACCCATTTAAAAGTTTGTTTTAAAAATTTTGCAGAGGGCGATAAAAGGAAGCATGGAGGGTGGTAAGGACAGGGACACTTAGCAAAAAGGGTCATGAGGGTTAGAGCTACATAAAGGGCTCAATTCTAATTCTCACTTTTAGGATTGGATGAACATCTATGTTGTGCCTTAGCTCGAGCTGATATAACAAATTATTATAGACTAGGTGGCTTAAACAACAAACATTTATTCCTCACTGTTCCGGAGGCTGGGAAGTGCACATTTAAGGTACCAACAGATCTGGTGTCTGGTGAGGGTCTGATTTTTGGTTTGCAGATTGCTGTCTTATATCCTCACGTGGTGGAGAGCAGAGACAGAGCAAGCTCTCCTGTCTCTTCTCATAAGAGCATTAATCTCAAGCAAGTTGCCTTTCCCTTACATTTCCTGGTCTACTTTGAACTGTGTCCCCTGGTAACCAAGTCTGTTCTATCATTTTCAGTTTGAGGATCATTCTTTCTATTAAAGAAATGGAAGTAAAATGGAAATTAAATAGCTTTGCTTTTTCTCTGCCTCTGGTTATCATTGTATCATGTATCTCCTACTCTAAGGCTGTACCACGTCTTTTCCCAAGCACTAAAAACAAATGTTCATCATGTGCTAACTATGTAGTAGATATGGGGCTAAGTGTTTTATTTATATTATTTTATTCAGTCTTTAAAAAACAATGTAGAAGTATTGCTATTCTCATCTTACAAATGCAGAAACCAGGGGTCTGGCTAGCTCAGTCAGTTAAATGGCTGACTCTTGATTTCAGATCAGGTCATTATTTCAGGGTCGTGGGATTGAGTCCTTTGATGGCCTCCATGCTCAGCGGGGAGTCTGCTTAGGATTCTCTTTCTCTTTTTCCTCTTCTTTCTCTCTCTCTCAAAAGTAAATAAATAAATCTTTACAAAAAACCCTGAAAAACAAATGCACAAGCCACAAACAGGAAATATTAGGTAAATCTGCCAAAGCCACACAGCTAAAAAGCAACAAAGCCAGGATTAAAATCAGGTCTGTCTGGGGATGCCTGAGTGGCTCACTTGCTTACATGTCTGCCTTTGGCTCAGGTTATGATCCCAGAGTCCTGAGAATGAGCCCTGCATGGGGCTCCCCGCTCGTGGGAAGTCTGCTTTTCCCTCTCCTCCCTGCTCTTACTCTCTCTCTCTCTCAGGTAAATAAAATATTAAAAAAAAAAATCAGGTCTGTCTGTCTTAAAATTTTGTTCTCATAAGCGATATATTCTGTAAGGTCATTTTAGAATTTTTAGCATTTCATTTTAAAGACTCGGTGTAGGACTTTTGCCATCTTAATTATATTCTTCTTAATCTTTCCTCCCAGGTTTGTGATAATGTGTTTTATCTGTTTCTGGCTATGAGAGTTTCCTTCCATTTTTTAAATACATCTTTTAAAAATACAAATGCACTATGTTGATTTGTCTATAGCTACACTGATTTTTTTTTTTTTTTTTTGATAATTCCCTGTGTTCCTTTATTTAAATTGTATTTTCAGGATGATTCTTAAAAACGGTTCATTCTTCTTGAACTACATATCTAAACTTTCAGAAGTGATATCCTTTGTAAATGAGTTTAGGTCATTAAGGCAAATCTATACTCATCTGGAGCCAATCCCCATTGCCCTACTCTAGTGCTTTCATCAATAGAACAGCAAGGGAGTGGAGGCCATCCTAAAGTCATCGTGTAAGAAATGCAGGGCCTGTGACCAACCACTGCAAAGACTGCAGATTGAATTTACTATAGTCACATAAGTGTAGCACACATCTACACACACTTGTCACTCAAAATCACCTATGTAAATTGGTGACAGTACTTGTTAAACTGTCATCTGCAGGGGTGATGCTAATGTAGTGAAATGATAATTATCTAGTTAATTCTGATCCTTGTTAGTGTTAGGAAAAAAAATAGTTTAGAGGAGGTGATGCTTTTTTACTTTTTTAAAAATTTAATTTATTTTTATTTTAAGATTTTATTTATTTATTTGAGAGAGACAGAGCACATGAACTGGAGCAGAGGAAAGGGAGAAGCAAACTCCCCCACTGAGCAGGGAGACTGACACAGGGCCCAATTCTAGGACCCTGAATCACAACTGGAGCTGAAGGCAGATACCTAACCCACTGAGCCACCCAGGCACTTCAGTACTTTACTTTTTAGATTAGAATTTTGAATTTGTTGTTAGATTATTACTTAGGCCTCATTTTCAGATTTTTCTAATCATGTTATCTAGGCAAAATTTAGGTTCCTTGAAAATCTAACCATTTAAGAAATTGTTTTGTAAGTTAAAAAATACATGAATTTGCCACTCTTTAGGATACAGCATGCCTCTCAGAATTATTTTTTTCATTTGTATTAATGAGAAATTGAGTTTTACAAATACAATCAATAGGTACACTACTATAATGTCTGTTTATATTTAAATGTAGTTTTTGACCTCCTTCTGTTTTAAATGGGTTCAACATGCACAAGTATATGCAAATGTATAATATTCCAATTTTTCCACAATTGTCTTGATGGTAACTCTTTGGGAACTCCATACATCTAGAGATAGCTTTTGCAAACACTGAAACGAAACATGTGTAGCACTTTAATTCCTTCATATCCAAGTGTCCACTCTATGTATAAAATGTGACTGAAGACATAGAAATAGGACTAAGTGAAGCTCCCGCTTAGGATGGGCACTTGACCATCTGGCTCTGAGCTGTGAAACAGGAATAGTGATACTATTTACTTCACACAGCTTGGTGAGGAGTAGATGAGAACTCCTTACATATAATAAAACTATAAAGACATTAGCTATCTAAAATTTGGCCTTGGATTCTGAGCACACTGACTGCCACTTTAGCCCCATGGAAATTGTACTGTATCTTTTCAGAGCCCACATCCAGTTTCTGCAACTCCCTTGCCCTAAAGTAATTCAGTAGAGTGCATCATCTTCCCAAGTCAGGTATAGGAAATCATCCACAAAGGAGCTTCTCATCGAAAGAGTGTGCACCCTATGTAAATCAGTGCATCTTGTTCATTAACACAACTCAGGATAATCAGGCCACAAAGCCAAGAATGTGTTGGAAGAGGTCCAGAATGCTCCAAATCCAGATAGATGGAAGCAGATTGGAATATGTCTGGAAACCAGAGTCTGCCTACTAAATACTACCTGCGTTTCCTGCAATCGCTGATTAGAAAAAAAAAATAGACTCTGTCCCCCACCCCATCTCAAAGAACTCTCAAAGGAAGTCAAACAGAATCATCTCTCCTTGCTTTATATAGATCATAAGAAAACTCTCAAATAACCAATGCTGCATGCAATTATTTTCTCTTACCCTCTGTATTTCCGAATGACACCACTTGGCAGGAGGTTTTGCCACTTTCAGAAGGTTCAGGGCCTGAGTGGGTAGCAGGCTGCCTCAGTGGAGATTTATCATGTAGAATAATTCATTGAGCCATATGTTCCAATGAATATATACAGAATGTTGTAAATACTTCCACTGAATTTCTCATTTGCTACCAGAGGGAATCCATCTTTCACATTTTCCAGCAGAGCACTTGACTGCAGATGTTAGAAAATATTTTGCTTTAAGTTTTGTTCTGACTGTTCCCTCTGGTATGATTTACCTGGTTTTTATTTTCTTCTAAAGTCTAAGCTCTGTGTGAATATTTCATTTAGAAATGCCATAAGCACTCTTGGGTATTCTCTGGCTGATTATTTCCACCAGAATAATCTCTCCTGGCATTTGCCTATTGTAACCGAGTGACAATGTCTCATATACCACCTGTTTAGGCACTTGTTCCCATGTGGTGTGGGGAAGTATATGATTTTAACCTTGAATTCAAACAGCATAACAAGATGTTCTTCTGGTAGAGGTCTTTGATACAGACTTGGTCTTGCTCAGAGAGTCCACTCCATGTGTCCCTTCTACTTCCACCTTCCATGTGTCCCTTCTACCTGGTCTTTCCCTCTGAATGACATTAACATCGTTTTTATTTTGTTTTGTTTTGTTTGTTTGTTTGTCTTTTTTAGCTGGATCTCAACTCAGTCAGCTGAGATCAAACTCTGTCTAAATTTTGCTTAGTGACCAGGAGGAGAGGGCATTAATATTGGGGTATGGGTAATTTTAAATGATTTTGTCCAAGACAGGACTGGGAATTTTGGACTTGAGCATCTTAAAGCATAGTCTAGAACTGGGAAGAAATAGAATTAAGGAGGTAGGAAAAACCAAGGAATAATTGTGTCTGCCTCTATTTTGTAGGGGATCCTGAGGATAGTTTGCGAGCCACTGAATATTGTTTCCTTTTGTTTTTTCCATATGTGACTATAGTTAGTTGCCAAAGTATGAATTTGAATATCAAGAGTATTTTGAGACCTTAAAGGAGAATTGTCCTTATTGCTTGGTGGTCTCCCTAGTTCATATTACTCTAATCTTCTCCCCCTTTTCAACCTGCTTCGTCCATTAAATGTTACTCCATGTTCCATTCAGGATAGAAGAGGATAAATAGAGAAAGATAAAAAAGGAATAAAAAATAGGATGGTAAACTGTTAATGAATGTAGCAGCGGAAGTGAGCCCGTTATCTTCTTTTTCGTTTTTATTATAGGATCTCAGAGATCTCTTAAAACCTATTGGCCTTCTTCAAATTCCAGGAGCTGCCAATACTTTGAAGAAGATGGGATTCATGTTCTAAGTGAAGAGAAAGGAGACAGGGGAGGTGGATCATAAATTGATTATGGTCAGAAAAATTGATTGATGTTATATGTGAAACATAATTCAGATCTTTGATTATTCATACTCATTTTTGCCTATAAGCATGTGGTGAAGCCTAAACAAGAGAATTAGGAACTAAATAGCTCTCAAGTACATTATCAGTTATAATTTTCTCATACAGTTAATAAAACATACCTTTTAATTTTTCACTCTCCCTGCTTTCCTCGGTTGTCTAATAAAGGAGCCCTCCCGCTCATTCTTTTGTCCCCCACAGTGATCTGTTAATCACCCAGGCAAAAAAACCACTTGCCATTGGTTGACTACAATTGTGTGAAAGAAACTAGTGACAGCAGACACAGCTGCTACCAAAAAAGACAGTTTGTTGGCAACCTGACAGCTGTTGACTGTTCGAGTGTTTAAGTACCAAGGCCTTGACTGCCCTGCAGTAATCCTATAGAAATACTGGAAAGTCTCCAAGTTTAAGGCACCAAGGATGTGACTGTCATGCCTGCTTGTGCCTTCTTTTATCAAATGTAGTTTTATCTTATTGAGTGAATGTCATTTCTGAGGCAGAAAACAAGGGCAGAAAAGAATGTGCCTTTCAGAAAACCAAATTCAAAATGGCACCTGGCTCTCTGACACCATGATTGTCTGTATAGTTGTAATTAAGGATACAAGATCAGGAACCTGGAATTCATTTTAAAAATCCTGTTGCTGCTATCTCTTAAACCAGAGGTAAATGTGCTTTCATCTCCATCTTGAAAATGCCCAGTGTTCTGCATAGTAAAAAAATCAAATAAAACCATTATAAAACTTGTTTTACTTTAGAATTTCACAAATCTTCAGTATAGAAATGTTAGGTTATCGAATAAGAAATTTTATAGTTTGCCACATTAGGACGAAAATAAGAACAGATGAGATTCTGCTTTAGAGTTTGAGACTTAAACTTAAGGAATTTGTAGATGTGTCCACAGCTCTTTCTGCACATTAATATCAAGTAATTGGAAATAACATACAATTCTATAATGTGTATTTCTATAATATAAGTCTGGTTTAGCATTCTCTTGTCATTAGGTTATGTTGTAAAATCTTTAGCTAGGAATTGCTAGAATAATATATTTGTCTTGATTCTGCATCATTCCTTAGTTTCTTGCTGCATCTCAAAGCTGAATCAGGCTTTTTCATGTTGTGTTGCTTTCTTGTAGAGCAGAGTGCTACACTAATTGAAAAGAATTTTTAGTTTATTTGCATGCAATTGGTTAATGTTCGGTCTCCAGGACACATCAACTTCTCCTGCACTAGCTATTTCTGTGTCTATTTGTTATTACACATAATTGCACGATGCTGGAGAGACAGTTCTTTATGTGCTCTTCAAAATGCATGTAAATGCCTTCAGAAAAAAATGTTTACTGCAGCTGCAATGGGAGGAATTTTTTTTTCCAGCCTCCCTGATGTTAGAAGAAAATAAGAATAACTTTTGATTAGATTTCTACCTGGGAGACTTGACTTCATTACTCAGAAGATCTGCTTCTCTGATTGTTTCCCACAATCAAACATCACACCACCTCTCCATGTAGGACCTGGAGTTAAGAGATGTTTTCTTTTTGCAATTCAGGATTTTGATGCATAATTTAAATCCCCATTACATGTGAGTTACATGGAGTACTATATCAAGCATTGCTGGGTAGCCCAAGAACCGATTCTTGAAGCATTATTAGGATTTAAAGAAATTGGAATATTAAAAGAGGAATTATAAGCCCATGAAATCTTTCCAGTAAAATCTCATAGGTTGCTGGATGGCACTGTGTCATGAAGGACTTGATTTTGAACTTCTTTCAGTAACTTGGGGATCCATTCAATGGCATGTTAAGAAGATTCACTAGGTAGCTCTGTAAACAATGGATTTGAATGGGAGAGGGACACCAGCCTATCCCTGCTCCAGAGAAGGAGCTATCATACTAGTTAGAGGTTCCTGTAAATTGTGGGAGAGATACTAGTAGCCTAAGGTAAGATGATGACACTAGGAATAAAAAGTAGGGGATAAGTATAAGAGAAAATAGGGAGGTCTCATTTAAAAAGTTTAACCATTTACCTGTATCCACAGTCTCCAGCATCCGTGATGGAGAATTTAAATATACACCTGAAGTTTTCCACTTGTATTATTGTATGTGGAGTTATTTCCAAAAATAGGCAAGAGAATAGTGAAGATCCAAGGACAGAGAGAGATAAGTTTGCTTTTAAAATGCATTGTATTTGAAGTTCCAAGGAAAATATCTAGATGGAAATGTCAAGCAGGCAGCTGGAAATGTTTGCCTAGGGCTTGGCAGAGAGAACAGAGTTGGAGATATGGATTTGGAAGTGGACAGTGTGAGGGTGAATGAGATTTCCAGGGAGGGAAACAGTATTCCTATACATATGAGCTATTCATTGGCTTTGATGGTTATTTAAAGGGCATGTTTTTATAGGATTAAGTCACTTTGGTTGGTCAATGCCCCTTTGCATAACATGTCAGGAAGCACCTGAAGAGTGTGGAAAGGAGAAAGGGAATATATGGACATCTTTTACTGATGGAACCAAATATGTGTAAAGTTCCAAATGGAACCAATATGTCTAAAGACCTCATCAAATGATTAGAGAATAGTATTCACAGTTTTCTTGGCATTTTTTTTTTTGGTTTTTTTTTTTTTTCTGCTTGCTTGCTTGTTTTTGTATTGTATTAAGAGATGAAGAGGTTTTAAGATGAAGAGGATTACTTGAACTGTTATTTAAACTATTTTTTTTTGATTCTTCATGAAGCATGTGGCTCTACACAAACTCCCCAAAATACCTGTTTTCAATGGTTATGTAGATCTAGATTATATTAAACTGATATATGTTATGAATTAAAAAAATTAGTGTAAACTGAATTGCAGCACAGAGTTCATATTTTGGAATTTTTAATTTTTTCATTTGAGTATAGATAACTTCTGGAAGTTTAAGAGATAGATGATGGAGTTTTTTTTTTTTTTGAAGATTTTATTTATTTATTCATGAGAGACACACAGAGAGAGGCAGAGACACAGGCAGAGAGAAAAGCAGGCCCCCTGTAGGGAGTCCAATATGGGACTCGGTCCCAAGACTCTGGGGTCACACCCTGAGCCAAAGGCAGGGGCATCGCTGGGCCACCCAGGCTTCCTGATGATGAAGTATTTGATAACTGCCCAATATTCACTCCACTGAATAATTTAAATCTCCAAATTGTTGAAAAGCATAAGATATGTTATAAAAAAACTTTCAGTTATTCAGAAATTAATAATTTCTTTAAAATGCTTTATTTTTCTTCAGCTTTATTGAAGTATAACTGACAAATAAAATTGTATATATTTAAAGTATGCAACATAATAATTTGATATACATATATGTTATGAAATAATTACCACAATCAGATTAATTAATATATCCATCACCTCACATAGTTACCACTTCTTATTTTTTGTGGTGCAAATGTTTAAGATCTATACTCTTGGCAAATTTCAAGTATACAGTACAGTATTATTAGCTATAGTCACCACATTGTTCATTAAATCTCCAGAATTTATTTCCCTTATAACTGAAGACTTGTACCCTTTGACCATCATCTCCCCATTTCCTCCATCCCTCAGTCCCTGCTAATCACAATTCTATTCTCTATTTCTAGGAGTTTGACTTCTTGTTCTTCTTCTTTTTAGTTTCCACATATTTAGAGATAATACAGTATTTGTCTTTCTCTGGCTTATTTCACTTAGCATGATGTCCTCTGGTTCATCCACGTTGTTGCAAGTGGCACGATTTCCTTCTTAGAGCTGAATAATATTCCCTTGTGTGTGTGTGTGTGTATGTGCGTGTGTGTGTGTGTGTGTGTGTATATCACATATTCTTTATCCATTCATCTGTCAACAGACACCTAGGTTATTTCCATATCTTGGCTGTTGTGAATAATGTTGCAGTGAACATGGCAGTGTAGATATTTCTTCAAGATATTGATTTCCTTTTCTTTGGATATATACCCACAAGTGGTATTGCTGGATCATATGGTAGCTATATTTTTAATTTTGGGGGAAACCTTCAGACTGTTTTCTATTGTGGCTGCACCAATTTACATTCCCACCAATTGTGTACAGGGTTCTCTTCTTCCACATCCATGCCAGCACTTGTTACTTCTTGTCTTTTTGTTAAAAGCCATCTTAATAGGTGTTAGGTGATAATGATTTGTTATTTTTAATTTAAGACCTTGTCGAGGCTTGATTTAAGGAAATGAATCTAATAATCCATATTTTCTTATTTCAGGAGAGGCAGACCTGTGCAAGACACACTTTTTAAAATAACTGACTTTGCAGAGTTACTCAGTTTAAAAGCAAAATTCTGTCTAAACTTTTCTAGTTAAATAGCAGGCATTAAATACAGCCGGATTGGCATTTCTGTATTTAGCCACTAATCTAAATTGGGATATGTGAAGCTTCATAAAATGGTAAAAACAAAACAAAACAAAACAAATAAACAGAAAAACTTTCTTACCCTTAAACTTAATCATTTTTGACACTTTTTAAAAATCCTCAAGCTTTTGGAAATTAATGCTTTTGCTCATTTTCTCCCCCAAGCAAGTGCATTTGGGATGAACATTTGTGTTCCATGCTGAATAAAAACCAAACACAAAGTTGATGTATAGCACTCTTAAATAAGAGTGCAGAGTTATGCTTCTGTAGTCCCACTGCTGGGTATCTGTTCTTGTCTGTCGGCATATGCTTAGCAACCCACTTATATTTAGGTGGTAGTTGTATGTAACATCCTCAAGGAAAGTTTTGATTGCTACTGAGAGGAAGGAATGGTAATTGTGTAAGTGACAATCTCTTTAAAGGTTCAGAATTGAGTTACATACTGTAAGGTATTAGGGGTTGTGACATATTGATGCTAACCACTTATGTTAGTAATATTATGCCTCCCAGCTTGGTTGATTTACACTGCATCCTTATTAGTTTCTCCTCAGCTTTGCATTCTAAACTATGGTACACATGGGAAGTTGCCTTAAAAAGACTTCTAGCACAATACTGCTTTCCACCCATGATTCAATCTGTGAATATATACAAAGGTTATCAAAGGGCTTTACACAAAGGCTTTTGCAAGAAAAACCCTATTTTGTGGAGGATTACTGTCAGGAAATCTCACTAAATACTGATAATCTTTGTACTTTTATTTTTTTGCTATAATATCTATAAAATTTTTCAAACATTATAAAAATAACAATTATTCAGAGATATTAAGAATAGCATCATTAATCTAAATATCTTTAATGTGATCATTTTAGTTTTGCTGTTACATTTTTAATGTAGACTATTTTGTCATTTATCCCAATACATAGATGGAAATAGGAACAGCTATATAAATTACCAAATGTCTATATTTTTATTCTTTATTATCCTTTGTGAAGGAGAGAAAGCATATATTTGCATCTTCAGAAATCACTCAGGATTCAGGGATCCCTGAGTGGCTCAGCAGTTTAGCACCTGCCTTCGGTCCAGGGTGTGGTCCTGGAGTCCCGGGATTGAGTCCCGCATTGGGTTCCCTGCATGGAGCCTGCTTCTCCCTCTGCCTGTGTCTCTGCCTCTCTTTCTCTCTCTCTGTGTCTCTCATGAATAAATAAATAAAATCTTTAAAAAAAGAAAAATAAATCATTCAGGATTCAATATAATGAATATAGACTTTTGCATTATTTAATGGAAATCCTTTCCATTTTCTGCACTAAATTTGGAAGGGACTAAGTAGAAAATACAATGTTGCACATTAGGAACTTTGCTAATAATATATTTACTCATGCTGCATTGTTGACTTGCCAATATTTAAAATAATACTATGCCCTACCACTTTTGAATTACTGATGTCTGTAGTAAAGCATAAAAGGCAAGAATTTATCACCTTATAATGCAATATTATTAATTTTTCAAATTCTCTCCTATTTATAATGTCAGCGTTAATCCTGAAATAAACTGAATAGTAACTTTTCAGTTCTTTGAATTACCAACATAAGCTATTAGGTTTGCGGCAAAAGTTTATACTTCATATTTCTCACTTGCTATTTAAATTTATTTCTTTTTTCTTTAAGATTTTATTTATTTATTCATGAGAGACAAAGAGAAAGAGAGAGGCGGAAGCAGGCTTCATGCAGGGAGCCTGATGTGGGACTTGATCCCGGGTCTCCAGGATCATGCCCTGAGCAGAAGGCAGCGCTAAACCACTGAGCCACCTGGGCTGCCCGCTATTTAAATTTAAGACTCACTTTGGTCAATTCCCTATTGGGGCTTCCCAGAAAGCAGAGCATGAGACATGAAGCAGAGTCCAGGATGTAGGTAGTTTATTCAGGAAATGACTTCAGGGAGAAAGAGGAAGGGGTAGGAAGAGTGAAACAGGGAAGGAGGAGCAGCACAGGAATGATTATGGGCTTGGCCACAGCAAGGGGTGACATTGTTTTCATCCTATAGGACTTTCTGAGGAGCCTATGATATGAGGCTCAGAACTCTTTAAGTAACCAAAGGAGAAAACACTGATCTATTAGTTCCCATTCCTCATTAGTCAAGGATGAGGTCATGGACAGAAGTTAGCTCCCTTACATTTCTGGGTAAGACATGTTTGAGTCCTAATGAGTTTTCTTGGGTCTTTCTGAATCTTGGGATCAAAAGGGCCTTGAGGCAGAAACAAGAGATGTATGGTACACCAGGTGGGTGCTGTCGGGCTGCACTGGTAGGAAGCAGGTAAAAGCCTGCGTGGAACTGACCTCTTGGGCAGGAGCTAGAGTAAGAAGTAAAGTCAATAGGATATAAGTGGGGCAGGTGTTGTGTGCGGGTGGGGGTTAGAGGCATGTGATACAGCTGTTTAGATGCTATAGCATAAGCTTCATAACCTGCTGTGTTGCCTACATAAAAATCTAATTAAGATGAAGTGTGAACCATTTCATTGTATTTGCATGTTCTCTCTGTTGCCTCTTCCCTAAAGATGGGTAATTTCTGTCCTGACTCTCCTCCTCTTGTTTGTGGCACTGGCCTAGCTATAAATGTGGGCATCATCATGGTCTTTCTCCTTTAGTATTCACCATATCTAACTATTCCCCAAGTCTTGAAGGCTTAAAGTACAAAATATTACTCAAATTTATCCTTTCCTTGCAATCCCTATTAATATGGTTCTCATCAGTGGCTGATTATTTGGGGGCATCTTTCTTTTTTGTATATGATGGTCTTGGGCAATTAGCCATATAAAATAGTTTTTACTCTCTTAGCAAGCCTCAACAACTCACCATGATTAGTGGGGAAAGTAATGTTGCTTATGGTGATTTCATTGAACAAGATGATTATTAGAATATGAAACAATCTATTGGGTTATGGGGGACCAGAAAGGTTGCAAAAATGGAATGAAACAAAGGGCATGGAAAGTGATTCTTATCGCGTTTCTTGAGATTTGCAAAGTTATACACGTAATTATCTCGTCCAATGAAATAAGGATCCATATATTTTCTATATGTGGAATTTGCATTTCAATGTATTGATTGTAAAACATTCAAACAGAAAGCAACTTTTGAAGACTAAGATATTCAGAGCATATGACGAGATCAATGTGAAAATTATAGTATTTGTCAACTGCATTTTGAATAACTCAGATGGAAATATGTGCAACATTCTAAAGAAAAAAATCTGCATTTGTCAATAAGGAAAAAAGTGCCCATTATATAGGGTTATTCTGAGGATTAAATGAGTTGATACATGCAAAGTACTTCACTCAGATTTTGGTACATAGTCCATGTTCAAGTTTTTATTATTATACCATTTTTCATATATTAGCTGAATATTTAAGATTTTCCAAGTTCAAATTCATTGGTCAAGAACATAAACACAGAGACTTAAAAAGATTTTTCTCTTTTTCCTTCAATTATGTAATTTGTTTAATGTAGCTCTTTGCTCTCTGTGTGTATATTCGTGTGTGTGTTGTGTGTGCATGTGTGTGTGGCAAAGAGGTGTTTACAGAACTATCTAGTATTTAATTAACAGAACTACAGAGGAATTGTTTCTACATTTTGTATTTTGGGACCTTAAATTGTTAGTTACAGCAAGTGGTCATCCTAATGACCAAATTATGAAATAAGATTCTTGACTGGGGGCATAGAAATTATTTTTTTCTTCTCTTTTTTAAATTGTTACATTGTACACCTAAGTTATGAGGAATTCTCTTTGTATTTTCTAATCTGTTGATATAATTATTTTCTGATTATATTTAACGCTGGTTGAAACTGCAGTAGGTAAACTCCAAAAGCAGCCTCATTAACACTTTGTGGAAAGAATTTTGTGGTAGTTGTAGTAGAAAAAAAGCAAGTATTCAGCTCATTGTCTGGGCAGCTGTTTTCCTGAAGAAGAACCCATTTGCCTACCAAGACTCACGTCATCAATTCTATTTCAATTCTATTTAAGGTGAATTGCTTTCGGTTTCTTCTGTCTAGAAGACTCAGAGGGGGAGGAGTCATAATTACTCTATTGCTAAGTACCACTTCTGCAATTTTTCATTGGCACAAGAACCTAATACAATGGAGATGTCAGTCAATGCATGTCTCAGTCCAAAAGGCTTCCCTTGAAAATCAGATAACAGCAAACACTTCAGTCTAGCCAGCTTTTCTACTTACCAGCAGACTGCAAAGGGTGATCACTGAGGGTTTTGCAAATGAAAAGCCTCACACCCTTAATGCATCCAGGCAGGGGATAATTCTGAAGTGGAATTTTGCAGAAACCATATGAAACATAACAAAAGATTGTAAGATGCCACACAGGTAGCTCCAGGGAGCATAATGTGTCACTCATCATTGACTGTATCACCTCCTGCCTGTCCATTCAAAACATGAGTCCAAACAAATAAATTCTTGGTTTTCTAAAAGAAAGAGGTTTCTTTTTTTTTCTTTTCCAATTTGTAAAGTATCGGTAAAAAACAAGTAGTAACTAAGAAAAATATAAAGTAAAATTTATCATTAGTACATTTCTGATAATGACATTAACTTTACAACTTTCAATAATAATTTGAAGCACTTCAGGGCACTGTGGCCTCACAGTGGTGACTGGTGAGTCCTCATATAGGTCTCATTACTGTTAACAGGAATCGTGAGTGTTATTCCATTCACGGTATTTTGACAATTTATTCCACAGAGTCTTGCACATTGTGGAAACAGGAGGTTGTTGGTAACACAGAATTAGAAATGAAAGTTTACATGAAAAAAATCCATATTTTGATAGGGAAGCAACTTGGGAACAAAATAGTATCTTAGGCTGCAGAAATGTGGATAACCAAATGGATCCTTGATCTCCCCAGTTTCCCAGGCTTGAGTATTATCAGATAGTACTTGATATTGCCCACCAGAGTGTGTTTTAGGCCCTGTAGAAGAAAAACCAACCAACCAACCAACCAATCAACCAACCAACCAACCAATCAACCGAGAGTAGCATTCACATGCTGTTTTTGAGATACAAGATGAAGTAAAAATTCATTAAAAACCAAAAAAAAAAAAACCTAAAAAAATAGCCAAAAGAAAAACACCCCAAATTTCAATTTTAGCTTTAGATTTCTCATAAAACACTTGAAGCTTTAACCAAGACTTAAAAAGAAATCTTCAACTATATTGTTTACTCTTTCAAGATTTAATTTCAAAGACTTTTATTCAGGTATTAGATTCTTCCTCTTTGTAAATTATCAAATGTTCTCTATGCAATCCTTACATTTCTATGTAAGGGCCAATATATCACCGGAACTACTGAATTATTTTTGATAAAAATAATCTGTATTGGGTTGAATGGTTTCCCCCTTTCATGTTCACCAGGAACCTGTGAATGTGTATTTGGAAGTGGAATGTTTGATGTTGTAATCCTGTTAAAATGAGGTCGTATTGGATTAAGATGGGTCCTAAATCCAACATGACTGGTGTCCTTATAAGAAGGGGAGAATTTGCACGCAGAAACACAGACACAGAGAGGAGAATGCTACATGAAGACTGAGGCAGATTGGACTGATGCATATATAAGACAAGGACTACCAAGGATTGCTAACAACCATCGGAAAGTAGGAGAGAGGCATGGAATCAATTTTCTCTCACAGCCTACCGAAACGATCCACCCTGCCAACACTTGATTTCAGACTTCTGGATTCCAGAACTGTAGGGAAATAAATTTCTGTTGTTTTAAGTCACCTAGTTTGTGGTTCTTTATTATGGCAGTCCTAGGAAGCCAATACATAATCATAGTTTGCAACTTTGTGCTTTTTCTTTTGAAAAAATTCAATCTAAATTATGACTGCTGACATCATCCACATTGGTTCTTTGAGTTGGATTTCCAATATAATGCCTTCTCTGAAAGTCAGAAGAGAAATCAATGCCACTTCAAGGAATATTATAAGAGTAGAGAGTAGAATATACATCTTAAGTGAGAGAGAGGTTGAAAAGAAATGTACAAAGAGAAGTACAAGCCACACAATCTTGGAATCAGGCTTAAAAGGAGGAGATGCTTTTGTAAAGCCATCACATGCCCTATTCTTGCTGCCTGGGACTGTTCTCTGTCCCTCAGTCTTCAACAGTAAATTAGATATTCCTGCTATTTTATTGAGACCAAAGGATCCTTCTTACTTTTTTACCTTTTTAGTTCATGTAGCAAATTTAGAAGTAAGAATAAAGGAATACTGAAAACAACCTTATATGAAATTTTAATAACAATTTAAGCAGAACAAACCCAAAAATTAATTAATAATAATGTCCTCTGAATCAAAGTAATGTTTATCATTTATCACTCATGTATTTGGAATATCTATCTTGTAAATACTGATTTCACATTTCAAATACATCTCTAATAGGTCCTAGCTTATCATCAGATCTGGCTCTTCTTGCCCTTTCATTACTAAAATGTATTACTTGAAGATCCTTTTGAAATATTGACAATGTGTAATTTTGCTGAAGATGGCCAGCAAAATTTGTTCTCTAATTGCAGAACATTTTTATTTTTAGATTTATAAACACAAATTATAACGATCAATTCACTTTTCCATTGTACATAATTCATTTCCTCTAGTTACTTTTGTATATACATATACCTTTAGTATTTGTCCACCGATGAACTATAAGATGGAAAGATCTTGTCACCAGTTCTTTTAGCAAACCAGGGTAGTTCAGGCTCCTGTCCCAAAATATTGGGAAGATGAAGTCCTTTCTGGAAGTGATTAAGCAGATAAGAACACTATACTGCTCTTTTTTTTTTTTTAATATTGTTCATTCATTGATCCTAAATTTGAGAAAATTTGTATGGGATTTCATCATCGGAAGGCTTCTAGGCTGAGATCTTACTTATACCATCAGTATCATCATATTCTAATCTAGAGCTGCTGTTTGTCGTTTACATTCATCTTCTGATTCATCTAATAATTGTGAATCATCATCTTCTGTCAATTTTCTTCTCTTGTCAGTGTGAATAGAAAATAAAATTTCTGCATTCTCAATTGAGTTCAATGAAAGCTAAAAGCAGACCACAAATCTGTCTCCAGTTTTCTTTTATCTTTTCTTAAAAGATAATGATGTAACACTTTGGTCAGCTCAATGTGAAAATTGAAGGATGATGCAATACTGAGCTTTTGTTTTACTGTTGCATCAACTTTCTAGATGATCCCATAATTGTTTCCTTTAATCTTTCTTAGTGTTGTTGAGAATAATCAATAATAGTGAAACAATTCTTAGAATAAGGAAAAAATAGCAAATTGTTTCAACATAAGAAGCATTTTAGATTCATAAAAAGGTTGAATGGACCCATATTGTAATTGTGAGATAGAATGGGTATTTTTAAAGTAAATTTTCTCTTTGCAAGAGCTTTAAGAAAGAATAAAAGAATATATATCATGGAATACCAATTCTTACAAATAGAACTTCTCATCAGAGAAACTCAAAAACTAAAATTGGATTCAATGGACACTGATGATATACCAAAGGATAATGGAGTGAAGTTAAAGGGTCATCAGATACATATTTCATGTCCTTCTCCTTTGGAGCAATAATCACAATTCGAGTCAATTATTTGGCTAATGCCTATATTTTCTACCTACCTGTAACTAAATAAAGTAGGAAATTTATCAGTGGGTTCATGCTGGTATTTACCCAGTGCAGAACGTGGCTCATACAAATTGCCCAGGAAGAACTAGTGAATGAAAGTTAGTGAATCTTAGTGAATGAAACGAAAAACTTCAAGGCCATTTTGTTCACCTACCTGAACAAGAGGTCATATGATCAAGAATATGCTTTTCATCTTCAGTAAAAGGAAACTTATTCTCTTTCAAGATCATCTTTTGCATTTCAGAGAGCTCATACTGTTATAAAGACAGAATGGTTAGTATCAAAAAGACAAGAATTAAGCACTGGCAAGGATGTGGATAAAAGGGAACATTGGTGCACTGTTAGGGGGAATGTAAATTGGTGGAGCCACTATGGAAAAACAGTATGGAGGTTCCTCAAAAAAATTAAAAATAGAACTACCATATAATCCAGCAATTCTACTTCTGGGTGTTTAATCTGAAGAAATCAAAATTCAAAAAGATATGTGTTCCCCTATGTTCATTGCAGCATTATTTACAATAACCAAGATATGGAAGCAACCTAAGTGTCCATAGATAGATGAACAGGTAAGGGGGATCCCTGGATGGCTCAGCGGTTGAGTGCCTGCCTTTGGCCCAGGGTGTGATCCTGGAGTCCCGGGATCGAGTCACACGTGGGGCTCCCAGCATGGAGCCTGCTTCTCCCTCTGCCTGTGTCTCTGCCTCTCTCTCTCTCTCTGTGTGTCTTTCATGAATAAATAAATAAATAAATAAATAAATAAATAAATAAAATCTTTAAAAAAAGGGAAGGTGTGTGTGTGTGTGTGTGTGTGTGTACACACAATGGAATACATATATACACACAATGGGATATTTCTTGGCCTTAATAAACAATGAAGTCTTGCCATTCATGACAACATGGATGGATCTAAAAGGTATGGTGCCAACGAAGTAAGTCAGGGAAAGAGAAATACCGTATGATTTCACTTATATAGGAAATCCAAAAAACAAAACAAATGAACAAAACAGAGGTAGACTCACAAATATAGGGAAAAAACTGGTGGTTACCAGTGAGGTATGGAGGGAGGGGTGAAACAGGTGAAGGGGATTAAGAGGCACAAACTTTTAGTTATAAATAAGTCAAGAGATGCAATGTACGTACAGCATAGGAAATACAGTTAATATTGTGACAACCTTTATGGTGACAGATGGTAATAAACTTATTGTGGTGATCATTTCATAAAGCAAATAAATGTTGAATCATTATTCTATATACCTGAAACTAATATAACATTGGATGGCAACTATACTTCAATTAAAAAAAAAAAAAAGGCTACATAGCTCTGGAGTTCTGGAGCCAGACTTCTGGGTTTAAATCCTGTCTATGCCCCTCACTAAAGTGATTTGAGGTAAACTATGTAACATTTGTATGCTGCAGGCTCAACTTTATTTTTTACATTTATTTATATTTATTTATTTTTTTCATGGCTCCTCAACTTTAAATTGGAGATAGTATTAGTACCTTCTTATAAGATTGTTTTAAGAACTAAATGACTCATTGTGTGGTACGGACAACAATTTCTGGCCCTTAGTAGGCAATATAAACATTTGCTGCTATCATCATCATCATCATCATCATCATCATTTATTATTATTTTATTGACCTGAAATCTAACCACCTAGTACCCATCATTCTCATTCTATTCTATTTCTGCCCATCATTCTCATTCTATTTCTAAAGGTTTAAAACCAGTATCCCCCATACAACAGCCATCCAACAGCATCAAGTTGGCGGGGTTTTTTTTAACTCCTTAAGCTGAATATCCTCATTGCTTCAATATTCCTCAAAATATTGTTTTCTCTCTCCTTACTACTACAGTCACCTGAGTCTGAATCCTTGACCACGATTTGACTTCTCCAAATTTAGTGCCAAACACTGAATGGTATACCCCAGGAACATTCTGACCAGCCTAAAATGGGGCTATTCCCTCCTTTGAGCCAAACATCTTGGTCCATCACCAAATTTTGGGATTGCATTTTCTATTTTGGTAGACAGAGCCCATTGTTGAGTTTTCTAAAGTTGCAGTTGTATAACATTTTTGCATTTTTTTTCCCTTCTTGCATGGCTTCCAAGATGTATATATTCCACATTCTAAGCTCCCAGAGTTTTGGGTAGGTTATTTTACATCGAATAATTATATCTCTATCTATCTATCTATCTATCTATCTATCTATCTATCTATCTATCATCTATCTATCTATCTATCTATCTATCTATCTATCTAATCTATCTATCTATCTATCTATCTATCTATCATCTATCTATATCTATATCTTAAAATGTAAATTTTTTTCACCTAGATTATCTTTTTAAATATCAAAACAAATTTGTATGGGTGAAATTTTTGAGGGAGCTGGGATAAAGAAAAGTCAGGTAACTTTCCGAGGATAATATAACCAAGAAATGACAGAACTGTCACTATTAACAAAAATAATCTTATTCTTTGCCATATGACTTACCATCTATCTATAAATAGTTATTTTTATGATTCATGTGATTAGATATGGCCTTTGGCTAGAATTACTATCCCTTCTGGCTTTATCTCATCAACTTGCCATCAGTGCCCTCATTTTGCATATTATTAAAATGTTCAGCTAATTAGGACAGGATCAGTGAGGGTTGTCTAGTGGACATCCTTTTAAACATCTCCTTCCAAAGGAGCATGTTCCCATTAATCCTTAGCCTTTGTGATGACTACTGAAGTTGTCTACCTAAATGATCTATTCTCTAGCCCCACTGCTTCATCTTGCCTGCAGGAATATTTTGTGAAATTTTGTTAAATATCTATTGAAATTCAGAAACACTATGCCTTAAATATTTCTCTGACCTTTGAGAATGGTAACCTTGTCAAAATAAAATAAAACAAAATAAATCAGTCAGTCTATTCTTACTGAATCTAGCCAGCTTCTTATAATTAAATGTTATAATTTTTAGCCCTCAAAAATATTTTTCATGGTTATTGCAAGAATCATTTCTAGTATTAACCTTAATCTCATCAGTTTATAATGTATAAATCACCTTATTCACCGTCTTTTTTTTTGATCATCTAAGCCATTTTGTCCATTTCTAGCCACCTAGCTCCTTCCTAATATTCTGTTCAAATCTTTTAGGATTTTCCCCTAAATATTCTGCCAGGCAATCAGCCAGGCCAGAAACTATAGACTCATTTAGATATTTGTCTTAAAGTTTCTTTGACAATGGCTTTTGAAAGTGATTTTCACCCTGAGGTTATTTTGTCTGTTAGAGGAGTCTGCCGTAAAATACAACATGAACATCTCATTAACAAAAAATTAACAAAAAAGTGTCTAATTTGTGTCCAGGGTTGTTCTTACTTAGACAAATAAGACTTACTTCTGGATCTCTACAAGTTCCCAATCTGCTAATATTTATACTTTCCACTGTTCCAAACATGTTAGCATATATTTCCTCATGAATTTTGCTTCCTGTGATATTTTTCCTCTTCTTCCTCCTACTCTTCCTTTTTCCTCCTCCCCTTCCTCCTCCTCCTCCTCCTCCTCCTCCTCCTCCTCCTCCTCCTCCTCCTCCTCCTCCTTCTTCTTCTTCTTCTTCTTCTTCTTCTTCTTCTTCTTCTTCTTCTTCTTCTTCTTCTTCTTCTTTCTTCTTTTCTTCTTTTTCTTCTTCTTGGCATTACTTCTTCCTTTTGTTTTTTTTTTTTATACTAAGACACAACTGAAATTGTCCTTTTTTTGTCCTTAGAATTCTCCTTAAACCTGAGTTCATTTCATTATAGTCTATATTGGTTTTTTATTGCTTCTGTAACCAATTACCACAGACTTTTGGCTTAAGATAGCACAGGTGTATCAACAGCTCCATAGTTTAGTTCCATAGTTTAGAAGTTCAAAACTGACCCCACAAGACTTATACCAAGACACAGATAGCCCTACACTTCTTTTTGGAAGTTCTAGTGAAGAATAATTGTCTTTTCCAACTTCTTAAAGTCACCTATATTCTTTGACTCCCTTTCTCCACCTTCACTGTCAACAATGGCAGATGGGTTACTATTCACATCGCATCTCTTTGATCTTTCTTCTGTAGCTACAGGACATTGTGATCACAGCAGGGAAAAGTTCTCTGTTTCTTCATGTGATCTGATTGGGTTCACCTTAATAATCCAGGATAACATGCTCATCTCAAGTTAATGACATCCACAAAGTTCCTTTTGCCAAAAGCCTAACCTAATCATGGGTTCTAGGGATTAGGATGTGAACATCTTTGGAGACCATTAATTAATTTTGTTCACTACATAGTTTAACTAGCAGGTCTACCTTCTTGTCTTGGTTATACTTTACTTTTATATATTTTAAAAATATCTGATCGTATTGAAGAAGACTAATAGTTTATTAAAGCACCTTCAACTTTTCTTCATAATTAAGCTAACGTGTTCTGACTTAACTGAAATCTTGGTTTTGAGTCTCCCGGACTTTTCTGAAATATCTTTTTGTTTAGAATCTCAGGCTATTGTTCTAACATTTTTGAATTATTTGTCATCTCAGTTGCAGAATTCTCAGAAATGTGTAGCAACAGTAGCTCCCTTCTTTCCTATACCTAAATTTGATTAACCTTGAAAAACAAATTCTCATAGAGTCACTCAGATTGTGCTTAAACTAATTGGGGATGCACTATTGCATTTATGCATGCTTTTCGGAACAGGTATGTGGAATCGTAGTATATGCAACGATAAGAAATATGTGTAGTATGGGGATAGTGCCTAGATCATTCTCTTTGCATGTGGTAAAGTCTTGTGAATAGACTTTAGGCCATCTGGTCAGATTTCTAGCAGTTCTTGTATCAACCTTAATTAGTTCCCTGCTTATTAAAGGAAGTTATGCTATAGGCTTGTCTCTGTGGACCCAAAATATTATGTTCACCTTTTCTGTGCATAAGCTATCAAATTCAATGTCCCCAAATATAATGTATACATTATTATTTCTTTAAATACACATTATGAAATCTCATATTTCAAAGAAATTTTCCTCTAGAGTCCATTTCCACCTTACCCGTGCTTCTATTCTCATTTTCTATACTATCTTGTCATATACCTTAAATTAGCTAGTATCTTTTTATATATTCACATCACATTTTTGCAAGGTAGATAAAAGAAATTGCTCTCAAGTGATGGGATTTTTACTTGCTGTGTTTCAGCTTAAAACATACTTTTCCCCCACAAAAACTAGTTTTATAAACATTTGCAAAGCTGGCTGCATAAAGGAAATTGCTGACACAACTTAACTGCATCTATAATCGTGCAAATGATATGACTGCATGGGGAGAGCGAAGAAGATAGAAGCAAAAATTGGACTATATTTTCAAGTTAAGTCTCAGTATGAAAAAAGGGACTAATGCCATTTAGTTATAATTTGAAATATTTGGAATATCTCTCCTTTATAGACACTTGGCCAGAGTGCTCCAAATAGAGATATGTGTCCTATGGACCAAATGGAGCTGTGTGTTATATGCCAGTAGATTAAAGGTCTCTAATGATTAGGAAAGAGAGAGAACATGCTGTGGTCTGGAAAAATTCACCTAACCTTCAGTTTCTTTTTTCCTTTTTCTTTCTTTCTTTCTTTCTTTCTTTCTTTCTTTCTTTCTTTCTTTCTTTCTTTCTTTCTTCTTTCTTTCTTTTTTTTTTTTTTTTTAGTATAGAAGGAATATTATAGTGCCTTTCTCTATGGTGCCAAAGAGCTCATTAAAATGTCTGCAAATTACATATATTTTTAGACTATTGTATCAGACTAATATATCTGCTTTTGTCAGACCTCTTTTCCTCTGTCTTTAGCATAAAATCTGTGAGCATGAACAATTTCTGCAGCTTCAGATATTTATATCTATTTTTGCAGTTTCCTTAAGTTAGGATCGTAGTTCTTTTGAGTAGCTGTTTAAATCGGATATTTTTGTATACTAAATAAATGCTCCAGTGTACCATATTCCCTTTTCCCCCTACCAGTATATGTGGAAGGCTTTTGTGTTTTGCTGGATCTGTAATCCTGATAAGACACAACACTGATCTTAGCCCTAACTTGCCTGTTTCCAGTTACCACCAGTCGGACTTTGAACAAGTCATTTACTGCTTTTAAGCTTCAGTCTGTAAGTCACCAAAGTAATAAGATGAAACTGAAATATTTCTGACCCAACCTGAATTCCAATATCAATATGCTGAGTTTCTGAGATCTGAGAATACCAGTGTAACTAATACTTACTGAATTTTATTGTGTTCCAGGCACTTTTCTAATGTACTTTCCTTGATCAAGCCTTTAGTCTTTGTAAGAACTATGTGATGGACATTGTAATTTTCTATTTCAAAGGTGAGGAAAGTGAGGCACAAAAAAGTTAAGGAACTATCCATAGGTCATGTGACTTGCAAGTGGTAGAGCTGGGATTTGAATGCAAGAACCTGGCTTCTGAGCTCACTTGCTTAGTATCTGTATCAGGTTCCTTTCTTCAGTACACAGTTATACTTCCTTTTGGAGCCAGCCTTGGACAAATCATGAAGTACCATCTTACTTGTACTCCAAGGGGCATTTATCTTCTTGCTACTCCAAGTTTCTCAAGTGCCTCATGATGTTTTTTCCCACCCAGAGCTCATCAATGTATAGAGGATCTATCTACTTCTTATGTTCCCAACCTCCAGTACTGTGTTCCTTGGGGATTCTGTTGTATATTGAAGAATTGACAAGCAGATTCAAGCAAAGGCAAAATGACATGCTTAGGGGAGAGATATTTTGAAAGGAAGTATTTTTCTCTCAATCTAAAATTTGAATATGTGATTAAGTACATGACTGACCCACTTCTGGGTACTTTTGCCACATGTCAGTACATTTAAAAAAATATTCATGCCCCTTTCTGCTATCCAGTAAAATTGGAAATGGGTACCAAATGTCTACTCTGAGATTTCCTGGACTGCTTTAAATTTCATCTGGGTCTTTGGTGCTGCATTGATATGTCCCTTGAAAATGAAAGTTTGATTTAAAAAAACTCATTTCTTAGAGTCATCATTAGAAATAGAGCTAAAAACTTATGACATTTCAATTTGAAGTGACAATGTCTTTGTAAAAAACCAAGAAGGAAATTTTTATTAAAGTGATTTTACTGAACTAAGACTTGAGAGGGGTTATGATTTTTAAAAAATTTTGATGCACTTTCAGTCTTTGAGCCTTGCAAGGCTCATTAAAATACAGTATTAGTTTTTAAAATCTTGCAAAAAATGTCTGATTTACGCCATTCTTGCTTTACCACATTTATGACTACATCACCCTTTAGAGACAATTTTAAACTATTTGAATAAGCCTACTTTGAGATCATATAAATAACCAATTTATTTTTGTGTGATTATACTGTCCACACTATTTTGTATTCCTTTGCTCTTTATTTTTCTAGAGGATTATAGCAGATGCTTTGGACCTTGTGAAAGAGGTCAGGTTGTTCTCTTCTCTCTATTGCCCCTAGAAAGGATACTAATGGAAAGCTATTTGTTATACAGTAGTCCCCCACTTATCCACAAGGGATATGTTCCAGAACCCCAGTGAAGGCCTGTCACTGTGGATAGTACTAAACCCTATATTATATATGTTTTTTCCTATACATACCTACCTATAATAAAGTTTTACTTATAAATTAGGCACAGTAAGAGATTAACAGCAACAGTAATAAACTAGAAACAATTAATACAATAAGCTGTAATAAAAGTTATGTGAATGTGCTCTCTATTTTTCAAAATATTTTACTCTTCTCACCCTACTTCTTATGAGATGATAAAACAGCTACATGATGAGATGAAGTGAGGCGAACAATGTAGGCACTGGGACGTAGCGTTGGGCTACCCTTGACTTTCTGACAATAGATCAGAGGATCATCTGTTTCCTCACTGCAGTTAACTGTGGGTAACTGAAACAGTGGAAAATGAACCTGTGGATGAGAAGGGAACCACTGCACTATATTTAGACAGCTACATTTAAACACACAAAAATCAAGTTTACTTTGGGACAGTTATTGATGAAGTCATGATGGTATTACTTAAGCTGTGAAGAGTAAAAGCTCTTGATCCACAGTAGAAATAAAAAACTGAAGTGCTCCTTTAGTATCTTCATGCTTAGGTTTAATCTTGGTGCTATTTGTACAACTCACATTGTCCATCTCCTTGTCTGGGAGCTCCTGAAGGCAGGCATGTGTTTACATATGAGAGCACAGAACCTAGGACAACATGAGGTACTCATTCAATGTTTTTTTGAATGAATAAATGAATGGATGCATGGATGGATGGATGAATGCATTTTGGCCACTCCAGTTAGTTAGTCATATTTGTGTAACAAAACACAATTACTACAAATTACTACATCATAGGTGGGAAGAGCAAGATATATTCACAGTCTGTTTGAGTGTGCGTGTGTGTGTGTGTGTGGAAGTAAAGCATGACATTGAGGAGGATGGTGGTATTATAAATGTAACCTAATAATATAATAAAAGTATTATAGGCTTGGGTGGAGAGAACATCTATTTAGGTTGCAAATTTCTAAGAAATCAGAAAATGAAGACATAATTTCATATGTATATCAGCGAAGGCTTGGTTTAGGTTTTTTTTAAGTGACTTTTGAGTATTTTTAGCAATTAGAGAAAAATCAGGCTTTGAGGACCTATTGTGTCCTTGGGTGGTATAGGTAAGAAACCAATACCAATTAACTCTAAAGATGTGGTTCCAGTGGTTCAGTCATAGTAAAGATGCTCAGGAAGAAAGGCATCCTGAGTTATGATCTAACTTACTAACATTTACATCTTGGAATTTCTGTCTTTGATTCAGCTTAATTTAGTCTAATTGGAATAAGTGTAACTTAGTGATCTTGGATGAACTTTATACTTCCTAGCAGAGTAGGTCTTTTGTTGTAAAGAGAAGGAACAGTTTAGGTCATTTCTGAGGTGCTTAGTTTTTTTTTTCTTTCAGAGAAAAGGCATGAAAGACCCATGCCATAAATTTGTTTACAAACATATCTAATAAGCCGAGTTCAAGAGTTTGATCTATTTTTCAGAAAGATTGCAGATTTTAAAATGCTCTTCATTATCTATTTCGTGGATGAACAAAAATGTCCTTAGTTTTTAAGCAGTGGGTGTCTTATACAAAGAAAGGTACAGTAAATCCAGATCCCAAATGCACAGTCATCATAATTAGTAATGCTACTTGTTTTCCACTGAAGGTGGCAAATTCTTCCCTGGGCCCTCCTCTTGGTGGCTACTATCAGACACAAGGGTGGTGAACCTCTACATGCTCTATCCCAATACAAGAATTGTTGGAAGCTCTGCAAAAGACCCAGAGACTGAGGATGGAAGAAGAAATGGTGGTACCACACCAAGTCCTCTTTTTATTCCCAATGATTTTCCCCCTGTGTGCAGAAGACATTCAGTTTATTTTATAAATTTTTATTTAGTTTTTTTTTTTATAGAGATAGTCCTTGCTACTATTAAAAATTCAACAGGACTGACTGCTCTTGTGGAACAAGGAAGGCATGATGATTAATGGGAAACATAATAAATCTCGACAATTCTATAATAATTTCATGGCAGTCTTCAGTAGCATGTGTCATCCTGAAAACTTAGTTTGTAATTGTATTTAGTTTTGATATGTGTCTTTCTCCACCGCTAAACAATGACCTCTTTGAAGTCAGGGGCCATCTTATCTCTGTATCACTAGTACTTAGCACAGTGCCCAAAACAGTGCCTGATTGATTGAAAGGTAGCCTGAGCTAAGATAGGACAAAAATATAGTTCCTACTGGCAAATTGCTGAAAATTTAACTTTTTCTAACACAGTTATCTTTGATTATCTTATTATTGGTGCTAATTGGTGTGCAGGGCTGGCAATGATAGATGTTGCACTTTCTGATACAATTTAGATCCCCTCAGGTCATTTTAAAGTGAGGGCTACAAAAACCAAGTTCTTAGCTTGGGCTAGTTCAGACAAACCATTGATTATCGACCAATGGTTCTTGCTTACTTCCATGGGAACGTAATTCAGTTTGAAAGGTTTTGCCAAGTAACCTGGCATGTGCTACTCTTCTTTCATTTTAAACGGTATTATAGTAAATTCTAGCCCATAGATCATAGATAGCTTCAAGTCTACTTGTTTTCATGCAAGTAAATTCTGTTAAGTACTGTGTTAAGCCCAATACTTATAAAATAGCCATTGACAACCAGTGAAATTACAACACAGATATCTCAGCTATTTGTCACTTGATATTTTTTTTTTTAGTACTCTTACTTTGTTTTGTGTAAGGAGCAACATAGATCCCACACAATAAAAGATTTTATTTACTTATTCATGAGAGATAGAGATAGAGAGAGAGAGAGAGAGAGAGGCAGGGACACAGGCAGAGGGAGAAGTAGGCTCCCCACAAGGAGCCCGATACAGGATTCAACCCCAGATTCTGGGATCATGCCCTGAGCCAAAGGCAGACACCCAACCACTGAATCACCCAGGCATCCCAATCTTCCTCCTTTAGACTTTGATGACATTGGGGTTATTGGCAGTCCCAGTCTCTGGGAGTTCCTGTAGCAGCAGAAGAGGTGATGTGATTCTGGATAGAAAAAAGCACCTTTTCAGCATTTCCTACCCAGGTCCAGTTGGCACATATTTGACAGATGCAGAATTGACTGCAACAGTATCTCTGAAGCAGGGTAGCAGGTTCAGGCCTAGAAGGGTTAGTGGGTCCTGATCGTACCTCTCCTTCTCCTTTTTGTCTTTGAACCCTTCCAACTTAACTGATTTCCTCTACTAACTTCCTTCTGTTTGAGATACCTAGAGTGAATTATGTTTTCTTGAGCAACACTGTCCCTGTAGGTTTCTATTCATTGAACAAAAGATTACCAAGTATCAATGTGTATAAATGTGTACAAAGATGTATCCATAAGCATGGCTAAACTTGTGTTTGTTTTGAGGATAAATCCCCAAACATACTTTGAGTCATACATATTGTAAAAGTAGAGCCCAAATGCAATTGTAGTATTTCTTGGTTCTCCCAATATATGATAATATCTAACTTTTTTCATTGGATTGAGAGCTTTGGGGAATTGAGAATTGTACTTTACTTATTTTGGTATTCTAAGAAATTAACTTAGTGGCACAGTGGTACTCTTTTCTCTTTTAATGTATTCTTAAACTATGGCCGTTTCTTGTATATAAAGACTAAATCTCTTCTTTACTAAAAATTATTCAGTGTCTCTTCATTGCCTTTATGATAAAATCCAAGTTCCTTAATGTGGTTCACTTGGGTCTTTAAATTTTGATTATTGTTTACCTTTCCAACTTCATTTCTTGCCTCTTGATTGGACTCTCCAAACTTTTTGTTGACCCGGACTTAATGACTCGCAGTTCTGCTTAAGTCTCACACTGTGTCTCACCTCTGGGTGTTGGCATGTAGATGATCTCTAAATTCTGAATGTTCTCTTCTATTGATTCATCTCTATTTTCCAATGTCTCTTTCATATCTATGTTTCCATTCTCAGCTTAATTATTGTTTTTTCTTCATATGTTCCCAAGTCCTCTAAGCTGACTTGGAAACCCTCCTAAGTACTTCCAATGCATCCTCCTCTACATTTATCATAATACTTAACATTGTGTGTTGCAATTGTCTGCTTAATCGCATCACAGTATGTTCAATAGGACTTCTTTATGCAGAGATATCAGTTACATTTCTCAACTTGAGGAAAATAGTCATACTTGCCTTGTAAAGGTGCCAGAAATCTGTTTCTAAGTTTATCATGCTTTCCAAACTTTCCTGTAATCCTCACTCTCATCCCCCACTTGCCCTTTACCAAACTATATAAAGAAGAGTCTAGAAATTCCAGAAGTATTGGTTGGAACAAAAAAGTCAATGATAGATAGCGTGACATAGAGCCAGAGGAAGTGCTTTGGGTTTTTATCTCTTATTTGAGAGAGAAGTAAAAGAGCAGTCTTGCTTTCTTTAAGCCAACCAAGAGCATGTGGTTGTTGATTTCATGTGTCAGTTTGGCTGACGATAGTGCCAGATATGTGTTCAAATATTATTCTGGGTATATTTGTGAGGGTTTTTTTGATGAGATTAACGTTTAAATCAGTGGACTTTAATAAAGCAGATTGTCATCTATAATGTGGTAGGCCTCACTCAATCAATTGAAGGCTTGAATAGAAGAAAAGACTGACCTCCCCCAAGCAAGAGGAAATTCTATCATCAGACAGCCTTTTGCCTTGAACTACAGCATCAACTCTCCTGGATCTCCCTAGCCTGTGGGCCTTTTGGAATGGAACGGCAGCATCAACATTTCTGGTTCTCCAGTCCGCTGGTCTACTCTGCAGATTTTAGACTTGCCTGCCTTCATAATTTCCTGAGGAAATTAATTAAGATATCGGTCTATTGATTGATCTATCAATTAATCAATCTCCTATTGGTTCTGGAGAATCCTAATACAGAAAGCAATCAAGAATTTGAGTGTATCTGTGAGTATGGAAGATTGACATTTCATTTGCTGTCTAAATATTTGCTGAGTTTTACATGTAAACTCACCCCAAAAGCAACAGAGTAGCTCACAGTGAAAGAGTGCTTAGGAGAGGATATCGGATATCATATACTTCTTGGAGATTTGGATGGTTGATGAACAAAAGACCAATGCCAACTGCTTTCTGGGAGCATTCTGAAGGCAGGATGTTGGTAGGAGCAACTCACTATGGCAAGAGGAAGAGGCAGGGAAGCAGTGTTGCAGTGTGGAGTCCCTCCATTTTGTGTGGCAAGGATGCATGAGGTTGCGATGGCCATGTACACACTGTGAAGAGCTAGGCTTGAGAACCTTCTTGAAGATACCCTTTCCAAGCAATTGAACTGATGGGATAATGATAATAGTGGTAAGAGACTATGTGACACACTATCAGGGCACAGATCATCCTATGGTCACTCAGTCTACACTTGTACAACTCAGAATGCCTATCACGCAGGATTCCTGCCATGCAGGAGTGAATCACAACAGCATCACATAAAATATTTGTTTCTTTTTCCTTTTTATCCTCACAAACGGAATGAGCCAGAAACACCATGAAGAGAGGGGAGAGGAAAATACCTTCTACCCGCATGGTATGCCAAAAGTCAGGTCCATTCCAGTTGTAGAATAGGAGTTGTTAGAATGACTGGTGGTCAAGGCTCCCAGGTAAACAAAAATACTCTTCTTAGAGATCACCTTTCAAATGAGGCAAAGATCAAATCTCTCTTTGGTAAGGATATAGTCTTGGCTTCACAGATGTAAATTTTGATTAAGAATTTCTGGTCACTGAATGGGACATGCAGATAGAATATGTTTGAATGAAGGCATTCTTTGAAAGCAGTTTTTTACATATATTGAATTCACACCTAATAATCTAGTTACGCATGTATGTATGTGTTCTCAACTATAAGTGAGCTCTGTGAAAATGGGGATATCTTTTATGTCTCTATAGCCCAGCAGAGAGATTATTAGCAAAGAAATATTTGTCTAATGAGTGAATGAAGATTTATTACAAACACTATATCACCACTGTAGAGCTATACTGGTATGATATATATACTCCTAATGATCATGATAGAGTTACAAATGGTCGGATCTTCAGTGATAAAGTCATCAACTTTAGTCTAGAATAAACAGTAAAATTTAGTGTTATATTCCTTACCTCATTGATAACCTCATAGCAAAAATATCTAGGAGTTTCTACAGAGAGAGAACAATTTCTTGTAAGTTTCAAATACAGACTTTGTATTTCCCTTTTGTTTAAAATAATTTATACCAGAGCCAATCCAAGCAATTAATAACATGCAGTTTGTTTCCTGAAAACTTCAAAGGATGGGTAGTAATGCTATGGAAAGATTCTTTCAGAATGGCTATGAGCCAGTATATGTGTAGGTGTGGCATGGCAAGTATATTCCAAAAGTGTATAAAGAGTTCATCATTAGTTTTAATACTGATATATAGGACAACTTTTTGCGAAGTTTGAACAAATGAGATGTTTTATGACTAAGATTCATGAATAATACTTTTTCTTTTAAGTGAACTTGTGATTGTAGAATACAGTCAATTCATAGAAAAGTTGTGAAGATTGTATAGAGGGTTCTCATATACCACACACCTAGTTTCCCTTACTATTAAGATCCTAAATCAGTATGGTGCATTGCCACAATTAATGAAGCAATATTGATATATTAGTAATAATTAAAGTCCATACTTTATTCAGATTTCCTTACTTTTTACCTAATGTCCTTTTGGGGGGGTTCTAGGGTACCACATTACATTTAATCATCGTCTCTACTGGCTCTTGTTTCTCAGACTTTTCTTTCTTTCTTTCTTTCTTTCTTTTTTTTTTTCCTTGACAGTTCTAAAGAGGATGGCTCATTTATTTTGTAGAATGTCCCTCAATTGAAATTTGTCTGATGTTTTCTAGGGATTAAACTGGTATATGCCCTTTTTTGGGAGGAAGACCACAGAACTAAAGTGCATTTTTATATCATATAAAGGGTACATGCTATCAGCATAACTTAACAGTGTTGACTTTGAACACATGGCTGAGTTAGTGCTTGCCAGTTTCTCCAGTGTAAAGATTCTCTTCTCCCCATCTGCACTTCCATGCTGTACTTTTTGGAAGAAAATCACCATTTGCCAATGCCCACTGAAGGAGTAGAGAATTATGTTTTACCTCTTAGGGTGGAGCATATTCATGCTGTTATGAGTTCACTGAGGCTCTTGGATCTGTTGGCTTTTGGTTTTTATCATATCGTTGCTCCAAGACATTAGTTTATCTTTTGGCTTATTAATATCCCTTACACTTCTAAATTATGTTTTACATCCCATTTGGGAAGTCAGAGTGATTTAATGCCATGTGTTATGGCTCTTCAATTGAGCCCAGACATGGGGTAGGTAAATCTTCCTTGGATTCTTTCAGATTGAACTTGGGCATTACAGCTGCTCTGCTTCCTGCCAAGTGGGGGAACGATCAGGCCAGGCCAGAACCCAGTTTTAGTTACTCCAGTCTCTATCTTCTGATGTGATGGTATTGAAGATTTTCCACTGAACAAGTATCAGAGGATATAGACTGTAGGTGCAAAGGAAGAAATCTCTGGGCACACATAAAATAGATCTCATACAATATTGAAATAGAATGATGGAGAAAACCAATCAATGTGAAAGCTATAATAACAAAGATTTTGTTTCTTTTCCATCTCTTTCAATACCAGTCTTTCCTAAATTATGGCATTTGTTAGTCTTACATACTTTTTGTGTGCCAGGTATTATGCTAAACTTTTTACATATATTCTCATTTCACTTTTACAATACTATAACGTTATTGCCCCCCTTCTAAAGAGAATGAAATTAAGACTTAGAAAGATGAAGGAATTTACTGGGAAGCAATGGAATTGAGAGAAATTCCAACCATGGCAGGGATGTGAGCAGTGTGCGGCGGTTCTTACAGATATTGTCCACCTTTTGCAGTTTTCATCTTTGTCTGGTCTTAGAAGAAACTACCTAGAATGACTTAAAATAATTTACAGTAAGATAAAGTTAATATAACAATATTATTTACATCATAAGAAGGGCCTATTCCCTCCCTGACCAATGTTAACCTGCTTCTATTTTATTTTTTTCTTGGCTTCTGAACGTTCTTGACTCTGTTTCACAGAGTGCTGCCCTCTGGCCTTTAGCTTTGCATCTGTTTCCATTTTAGGACCTGCTTTCTGGGCTTTTATTGCTTGAATGAACTTGGAGAACTCAATCTTGACTCCTTTAGCCCATCAGAACTTAACCCTAGTTTGTTGTTGGCTCTTGCCTTGGCCTTCTTCTCTTGAGACTTTCTTTTATGCATCAGTACACTTAGAAATTATGTTTTCCCCTCTGCAATCCTGGTACTGACTCAGAAAGGATCTCTCAGTCACTCCCTATGCATTTATCATACACTTACTTTTTGACCAGCAGCTTCTACATGCTGAGGCTTGTGCTAAGCACTCAGAGAATCCCTCCTATTTTGCCAAGTGGTTAAACTGTTTTAGGAAAAATGTATTTCTTGTAAGGAATCTTGAGTTTAGAGCTACCTAGCCCTGCTGGGTGATCTCTGCATGCACAGAAAGTTTTCTAAGACCTTGGGCCTACAGTAGGGCTGTCAAATTTAGCAAATAAAAATACAAGACTCACAATTAAACTCGAATTTCAGGTAAATGAAAATTTTTAAAGTATAAAATATATCCCAAATATTGCTAGAGACACACAATATTGCTTGAGACATGCTTATAAGAATTTATTTGCTGATTATCTGAAATTCAGATTTAACTGGAGTCCTGTATATTTTCTGGCCACCTCACTACAGAATGGCATCTCCTGTCACATTTATCACTAGAGACCATCATTAGGTCTCTATTACTTGACAGCAGTTTAGAAATACTCATTTGTCCTATAACATTTTTATCTTGATCTTTCTACTTGACTTTCTATTTCCTTAGGGTAAAACTATTCTAGGGTGACCTTACATCTTGTTTTGTGTGGGACAGTCTCACTTTATTCCTGTTGTCTTGACATAATTGCTAACAATCCTCTTTCATTTTCAGAAGCCTCTTGGTTTGAATGATAAATTATATGGTCACCAACAACTCATTCCACTCTTGATTTCCTGCTGACCCTATTAGCAAGTAAAATTTCAGCTTTTTTCCTGCACTCTAATTTCTGGGAGTTGCCACCATTTTGATTAACCCTTATTTCACTTCCACAAAGCACCTGGTCACACTATGTTGCTTAAGGTAACAGAGACAAATAAGTGACTTCTGAACAACCGTTATGTACTTGTTACCATGTGTACAGAGAGTGGGAAAACTGAGTAAATATTTGATGAATTCAGTAAATATGAGTGATTAACAGATAAGTCAGGTGAAGAACATGCAAGTGCCATTTGTTTGAAATTATTTAGGTGATTTACATGTTACTTTGTAAATACATGATGAAGATTATGTCTATATATGGCAAGCATTGATCAGGCTACATTTTTAGAGTGTGCAGGAGTAAAATAATTTTCTTGATATTGCTTCAGGTCACTGTTTCCATTTCACAATATCTACTAAAAACAATTCTTGTATAAAGCAATAAAATAGCCAGGGAATAAAGTGACAATTTTTTTCCTATGAAATGTCAAGTAACTTTAAAGATTTATTTCCCCCCTTGATTTATCCATTTATGTTTTGTATTCAGGTGTCTGTATGTTTGAAAGGAGTCATATAGACTTTCATGCACACCCATGACAATGTGCTGCTGAGTCAGAATTATCCTTATCTTTCATAAGTGTCATCTAAATAAAGTCAGGGCCTGTCAGGAACCAAAATAACTATCTTTATCTTTTAACAAAATAATGCACCACAAATGTTACTATCAGTTAACCTGATTTATTTTACATATATATGGATTTCATATGAGCCAAAATATGAGTTTTTCAGAATGGAAAAGAAAAGAGCATCTCCCAGTAAGAATTCATATTATGAGAATATATATTTCTAAATGTGTCTTTCACTTAAACATTAAAAAGTTATTTAGAGCTTACTAAGGGAAAACAAATATGTCATTATATTCCTTTATGTTAACTCATCCAATATAAATAAACAAAATGCATTATTATATCTTAGCAACCATGATTGGATTCTATTTTTGGATAGTAAAATAATAGCTGTCCTATTAAATCTAAATCAAAGTTTCTTTTGGGAAGCTTAATTTGAAATATCACTGCTAATTTAATCAGTATTTTAATGACCTCTAGGGAAAATTGTGAATGTATTATGAATATCTAGAAATAATGTACATATTTCAAGAGGAAGAATGGAAATAACAAGAAAAAAAGTGTAATGTCATAGTTACTTCATTAGTGTGGAGAGACATCAGTAAGAAAATTCCAGGTGAACTTACAATACACATTAAAATCACCTTGACTGTTGTGTGGAGAATGAATAGGAAGGATTCAGAAGTAGGAGCAGATAGATCAAATTAGAAACATTAAATTTGTCTGGTATTTTTGTATATGTTATACTTGATAAAACTACTTAAAATATTAATAAGAGGGTTATTGCAATAATTCTAGTGAGACATTGATTTTTGTCTTGAACCAGAATGATTGTGGAAATAAAGACAAAGGGAATGCTTGGATTAAAGAAATATTTTAGAGGTGGAATTTATAAATGTTTTTGAGTGTTATGTAAGGTGGGAAAATGTAGGGAATGCCAAAGAAACAAGAATGCCTTCTAGATTTCTGGAATAAGCAGTGAAAGGATGCTGATGACCATTTGTATAGCAGGGGAGCCTAGAGGAGGAGCACATTTCTGGGGGAAGGAATCAAGAATTTGCTTTTGAATGTGGTAGATTTGCCATATTTCTGATAGCAAATGGAATTGTTGGTTGGCCTGAAGATACACATTTGGAAATCATCAGCATATTCATGGTTTTTTACTTCATGGGAATTAATGAGATCTCCTCAGGAGAGAATTCAGAGAGAGGAAAGAAAGAGAGCCAAAGCCAAATTCTGAGGAGGGTAATATTTATATGTTGTTAGGAATGGAGAGCTGGATAGAAGAGAAAAAAGTCAGGGTGGTTTGGGGAAACCCTAGGAAATATGGTGAGAAGCAAGAAGTCAAGAGGTTGGAGGCTTTCAAAAGCTAGAAATCCATCTGGGAGGTTTTATGAGGTAAGGATGGGATACATGAATCCATTGGATTGAGCAATTTGTAGAAACTGGTGAATTTACCAATACCAGAGTTGGGGACAGTTTTGGCTAGAAGCCAGATTGGAGGGGCTGGAGGATGGATCTGAGAAGAGGAGAAAGGTGCTGTTCATGTATAAAACCTGGTGAGAGCTGTCATGACCATGCAGCAGAAGCATAAAGTCTGAAAATTCATGGAAGGCTTCACAGCAGAGGAGGTAACAGAAATGCTCCGTGTCAGTAAGATGGCCTAGCTAACTGCTTTATATTCTGAAATGTATTCATTTAGAATTCATTTAAATGGAGTCCTAAAATGTTACACATTCCTATGCTTTCTTACACTGAGGATACAGGACATGATACAACCTTTGGTCACAATGACCACCTCTTTTTTTTTCTTTGATATGTTTGAGGTTTTAAGAGTTAATGAAGGACACCTCTGTTCTAAATGGCTCCAGATATCCATGCTTTAGATTTCCTCTGTGTGTGTGTGTGTGTGTGTGTGTACACATGTGTGGGGGGTACATATAAGAGAGATGGAGGGGGTATGCAAACTCAGATTCAAATACAGGTTTGTCAGCCTCCAAACCCATGCCCTTTAAGGATGCCAGCCCATTTATTCCCTTTTACTATTTTTCATATTCCCCAAGTGAATGAGACCATATAATAAAGGGGAAAGGAGAAAAAATGAGTGGGAAATACCAGAAAGGGAGACAGAACATGAAAGACTCCTAACTCTGGGAAACGAACTAGGGGTGGTGGAAGGGGAGGTGGGCGGGGGGTAGGGGGTGACTGGGTGACAGGCACTGAGGTGGGCACTTGACGGGATGAGAACTGGGTGTTATTCTATATTTTGGCAAATTGAACACCAATAAAAAATAAATTTATATTAAAAAAAAGGATGCCAGCCCACCTTTACCTAGTAATTAGATTCATTTAATAAATGTTTTTGAATACCTTCTAAAATAAAACAATTGTGATAGTTAACCTCCATAAAATGCTTTCTTATGCGGGCAGGTAATACTTTAAATATTTTACATGTATTATCTCATTTTATCCTCATAGCAATCAAATGAAATTCCATTGTACAAGGGGACAAACTGAGACCTGGAATGTTTCTAAAGATGTTTAGAAGTTCTACATGTAGGAGGTGGTAAAATGAAGTTTTCAACCAGGCAATTTGACTGTAGGGCTCTTAATTCTGCTCTAGGATATTTCTGAAAAGAAAAATGTGACAGGCAGAGGGAAAAGGAAACTGAAAGAAAGTTGTTATTTCTGGAGTTTTGTAAGCTGGGAGACATAAGCAGAGGCTGCAGAGGGAGGCGAGTGCCATTTCATCATTGGCTCTTTAACCTCTGTTCAGGAGTTTGGATTTTAATCCAAGCAATGTCAGTGCTTTGATGAATTTTATCCTGTCAGTGATTAGATTCGCTTCTAATTTGTAGTCGACATTGAGTATAAAAAGTGAGCAGGCTCTGTAGAAGATTAACGTGCATAAACTTTGTAACAACGCTGATAGACTAGACGTAGAGGCTTTTCTTGCCCTCATCTTGTTTCTTAGAGTCTCACTGAACAATGCCTTGGTTAAAATGATAATTATGATTCTAGCCATACCAAGTAAAGCTACAAACTCAAAAGCAGTTCATAAAGATAATCAGGAACTTGAAGGGAAAAAGTTAAAGAAATCCCCACACAGTCAGCTGAAGTCAAAAAAATTCCTACAGGGCTCTAAATAAATGTTTTATGAGCGTGTTCAAATGGAACTTCTTTGGTGAAAGCTTCTTCGCTCCCCATTGAGCACTAGTGTCTAAGTCCTCTATTTTCCCATAACAATCTATTTGACCTCTGTTGAACCAATGATTATTCTGTATTATCCTGGATCTATTTGGGTGTTTATCACAGTTTGTTTCAGTTTAGTTCAGTGAAGATTTATGTTGCCATTTCAGTGAAGTAGTCACTGCCAGGCATCCCCACATCATACACTAAGTGACTTACAGGCCTTTAATAAGCATTGAATTATCGTAAAGGAGAGACTCAAATCTTTTAAATTTGTTGTCTAGTAGGACCCAACTAGAATATATATGAGGAAACTAAACTCTTTATTAACTTCACTGGATGTACACTTTAACAACTATATCTATAATATATTTTCACGTCTTCTTATTTATTGGTCAAATCTTGAAGAATTCCAGAACAGAGGTTCATAAATACCATATGGTTATAAATACATGCATACCTAATAGGGCAAATATGTCTTGACCTTTGAAAGAACAAGTCCTTGAATTTTGAAAAGGAGGACAAGCTCTAACGTATCTTATCAGACAGATATAGCTGTCAAAAAACTGATTGCCAAGTAAACTCTTCTGCCATTACAAAATTGGCAAGAAAGAAAAATGTGTCTGCAGTGTTGATTGTCTTCTCCTGGAAGGTGTAATTATATCTCTGACTGTAGGCGAGGTGAAAGTTATGACTATCTGATTATAATGCTCGGTTAAGAAAGAGCTTGTCTACTTACAAAGTTAAATTGAAACATACTGAGTCTTCAGTTACAAATCTTGGCATTTCTTTTCAAATACAAGCCTAGAAAATGTTTATGGTTATAAGTAGCCTGAGAATGGGACTCTCTAAATAAGGGGGTAATAAATACAGACTAAACAGAGAGAATGGTTTACTGATCAATCTGCCAGTGGCTCTCCAGAATGATTCACCTGATGTGAAAATAAGTAATCCTGAAGACAGAATCACGTAAGATGTTGTAGAGCAATTATACCATTGCCACATTTAGTCAGGAACAATTGTACGGAGATATAAGAAGCTTGGTGGTCAGAATTCTAATTTTTAAATCTTAGTTGTATTCAGTTTTCTCATAAAGGTATGATTTGTGTGTAAGTACAAATGAACCATCTTCTGGTGGAGTGGAACTTTGTTTTAGATCGTGGGTAGGGGAGTTTTATTTTAGGCAGAATCCTTGAGATTGGAATTTTGAACTCTTAATCAAAGCTCTACATGGTTCTAAATTATAGATATTAATGATATAATGGATCATTTTATATAATTATTATAAAAGTAATTTTTAAAGTTATACCCTTAATGCCCACCATTTACATAAATGAATAACTTTTGCTGGTAACTGGAGATTAACCTTTAAATTCCCCCAAGTTTATAAATTTTGAACAATATTGATGGAAATAAATTTATGTTAAAATATATATTTTTTTTCATTTTAAAATAGAGGTCTTAAATATAGCAGCTTTATAAATGATTTAGGGACATTGTTTTGAACATTTACTATTATATTGGATTATAATACTCAGCAAAGTTCATAGTATCTTTTTTAACTTTTCAGTTTCCTCATTTGCTGAAATATCATGGGCTGCCCATAATCCCTTGTATCCTATGTTTTCCTCTAGGATAATACCATTCCCTTCCTGTTTTAACTTCCTATGTCCACTGAAGCCTAGATATCAAAGAACCAATTGCATGAGAATTTTGTCTTAGGAGAAAAGTACCAAGGATCGCAGGAAGATTACACAAGATCACTTTTGTCACTTTTAGATTAGTTACACTTAGTGCATCTAGATCCTTTCCCCAGTTTATTTATTTATTTTATTATTACTATTGTTTTTTACAGAGATTTGGGATCTGGAAGTCAATTTTCTAGATATTCAGAATATTATTAAACAGCTAATAATAATTACCCCTCTTGTAATTTAAAAGGCATGCTACGCTTTATGAGACTTTAGTTTTTACTTTAAAGTTTCTAGGATATTGATTAGATGCTTGAAAAAGACTAGGAAAAATAATACAGGTTTGGCAAATTGCTATGTGCAGTTTCATAAGCAATGAACAAAAAACATAGGCATTTTCACCCATCTTTGGGCAGATGGTGAATGGCAACAGCAGAGATTTCAAATATAGATGTAGCACATATATATTGCAAACAGCTGTAATAGCTAAAATACATGCCAGAAGACTTAATCATTCTGGATTTTTTTCCAATACATGCTAGAGTTCAAAAATAGACTTCTCTTTCCTACAATTGCTATAGAATTCTTTGAAATAGGCAAGTGCATCTATGATATAGGAACTTTGCTGTGTGCTGATTAGGCTGTATTTTCAGGGCTCCTTGACAATTGGTTGATTAGCAAAATTCTCATTAGTTATTTCGTGTGCATAACTCATGACCGATGTGACTTCTTATTTTTGCTACTGAGTTGGCTGAATCAACTGTTTTGTTATATGTAGACCTTGCCAACACCAAATATCTGGATAAAAACTAAAAAGCTGAATTAATTGCACAAAGTGTATTGTCATACATATTTGTATATCTGTCCTTAAGTAGAAAGTGCAGCTAATATTTTAGGAATATCTTTTTTTTTCTTTCTTTTTTACTGATGGAGTTCTTACATTATAGCTTAAGGGTTTTCTTTTTTAATTTTGATTATGTGTCTCTTAGTTGAAAGAGTACGTGCTTCATTTGAGATGGAGGGAATAACAGAGTTCTCAGTAGAAAAAGTAGTTTGTATTATTTAAAAAATTCTGGAAAGAAACGAACAACAAACCAAGCACTCACCACAAGCAGTCTTAAGTTCTTAGACTTCAGATATTGTTTGTTTTCCTGGAGTGTTCTCTGTAACTTAGAATGGAAGAGGATTCCTAGTCAGTCAACTGATACCCATTTGATACAGTGCGGGAAGGCACATAGGTTGGTGTCCATGGGTGTGGGTTAGTCCTGTTTGACACGTGTGACCTGTGTGAATTTTGCCAAGTATCCTCATCAGTGAATTGGGGATGATGATAATATTATCTAACTAAGGAAGGATTATAGCAGATTATGGGTGTCAAATGAACTTTGAATATTCTAACATGATATTCACACGCTAGCTTATAGATTACTTAGATGATGTGAGTCACCATTGTTTCCCATTTCTCCCAGTTTGCTGATGCTTCAAGTAGATAACAACTCTGACTAGATAGCAGTGACAATCTCTTTTCTTACTGTTGTGAATATTTTTTTTCTTATTCTTCTCACTCCGTGACTATTGCTTTTCCCAACACATTTTTCTTGCCCATTTTATTTTTTTAAATAATAAATTTATTTTTTATTGCTGTTCAATTTGCCAACATACAGAATAACACCCAGTGCTCATCCCATCAAGTGCCCCCCTCAGTGCCCATCACCCATTCACCCCCACCTCCCGCCCTCCTCCCCTTCCACCACCCCTAGTTTGTTTCCCAGAGTTAGGAGTCTTTATGTTCTGTCTCCCTTTCTGATATTTCCTACACATTTCTTCTCCCTTCCCTTCTATTCCCTTTCACTATTATTTATATTCCCCAAATGAATGAGAACATACACTGTTTGTCCTTCTCCGATTGACTTATTTCACTCAGCATAATACCCTCCAGTTCCATCCACGTTGAAGCAAATGGTGGGTATTTGTCGTTTCTAATGGCTGAGTAATATTACCTTGTATACATAAGCCACATCTTCTTTATCCATTCATCTTTCGATGGACACCGAGGCTCCTTCCACAGTTTGGCTATTGTGGACATTGCTGCTATAAACATCGGGGTGCAGGTGTCCCGGCGTTTCATTGCATCTGCATCTTTGGGGTAAATCCCCAGTGGTGCAATTGCTGGGTCATGGGGAAGCTCTATTTTTAACTCTTTGAGGAACCTCCACACAGTATTCCAGAGTGGCTGCACCAGTTCACATTCCCACCAATAGTGTAAGAGGGTTCCCCTTTCTCCGCATCCTCTCCAATATTTGTGGTTTCCTGCCTTGTTAATTTTCCCCATTCTCAGTGGTGTGAGGTGGTATCTCATTGTGGTTTTGATTTGTATTTCCCTGATTCTTGCCCATTTTACATCCTCTCTTCATCCCAGGTATTGCATGACCAAGTCCAATTTTCATTGTCTCAACCACCTCAGGACTCTAGGGAAGTCTCTATGTATCTCTTCATCCTCAAGAAGTTAGGGACTAATTTCAGAGTAGATATAAAGGTAAAGAGACAAAGATTAGTAAGAATGGATTCTCAATGTTCTACGCCCAGCCTTTTTTTCAAAAAATATTTTATTTATTTATCTGAGAGAGAGAGAGGGAGGTAGAGAGAGAGGCAGAGGGGAAGGGCAGAAGGGCAGGGAGAGGTACAGGCAGACTTGATGCTGAGCGCTGAGTGCTGAGCACTGAGCCCATCTAGGGGATAGATCTCACGACCTTGACATCATAACCTGAGCCAAAACCAAGAGTGGGACACTTAACCAAATGAGCCACCTAGGCACCCTACAGAACCAGCATTCTGAGGCCTATATTCCACGTGTCCTATTGATACAAACTGAATTTTCTGAGGTAATTATTATTTAAACAACATAGCTTTACTGTGTAGTATTACCTTAGACTGACAAATGATTTAATAATCCAGCAGGATAGAAGTAAAGGGAATAGTGGTGAAAAAATGGAAATCATTAAACATATATTGGAATTTTAAATATAGAGTCATTTCCCCCATAATATAGTATGTGTATTATTTAACTATATTACACGATTTCATGCTATAAACATAGCACTGGGGTAGAACTCAAATCCTATTTAGTTTTATAGGAAATAGACTTGAAAAAATATAAAATCCTACCACATCTTACTCACGCATCTTACTTAGATTCCAAATAAATACAATAATATTAAGTAAATACAGCTAAGCTTTGCAATTCACTTTGAAAAAAAAATTAAGTTTGCTTGTTATGAATGAATGCAGTGAAATATGGTATTTGAGGTGTCCTGAAGAAAAGGAAGGAAGGAGATAATTATGAAGGCAAAGAACATGTCACTGGAGTTGATATAGATGGCTGTTGCTTGTGTTAGCAAATGAGATCAGATGCTGGGTAGTACCTTTCTGTGGATTATGGTCTATATCCTCATTTTTTTTGCAAGCATACTTCAGTCTCCCTTAAAAAATGATAACTGTGGTGTATCCATCTCTCATTTCATTTATGATCATTCTTATATTTAATTGTGCACACCATGGATCCCCTTAGATGTGTTCCTTTGGAGCTGGCACATGCTCTCTCATTTCTTTCAAAAGGTTTTAGTATTTTAATTTCTCCTCAATATCTAAGGGTTTCCCATATTTATTTATTATATTTGGATTGCTTTATTTAATATTTTTAATTGGAAAAGCATATAAACTCACGAGTACAGCATAATATACCGTCCTAGGCCAGTGCATATGGGTAGATAGATTAAGAAAGACGATGAAAATGTATGGATGTTTGAATATTCCTTTTATGCAGGTCACTGTATTCAACTGGGTAGTGTTTTTCTTCTTCATTTACCATTACCCGGAGCAGAAGGCATTGTCACTTTGTGAAAAATCAGTATGAACTAACATGGTTTTCTGTTTTGCTGATTTTATTCCCTTATTTATCCTCAGCATATTAACAAATTCAACCATTGCAAATAAGCATTAAGTGAGAAAGAAAAACAGTACCATTTTCTAAAGCGTAAGACTCTCCAAGCTAAATGTAATTGGTTGTACAGGAAGTTCATATATCCTTTAAAGAAGTTTGCAATATTTCACTAGATATTTCACTTATCAACAATTCCCCCTTTCATCCCTTGCAGAAGATGAGATACAAATCTTCACTAGGTGATATGGGAAGGCAAGAAATTAGATAGGGTTGAGGGTTCTAAGAGGATCTGTGCCCTGGTACTCCCTCCCTTTCTGGTAAATTCATGAGAAGGGAGAAAGAGATGACCCTAACTACAACTGTGAATATGCAAATAATAATGAATCTGTATTCCAGTTTCTACTTAGAAACCTAGGGCCATCATGGTATGTGAACAAGGGGGTAGATTGGTCTCAAGGCAACTCAAGTGCCCCATCATACCATGTGACTTCAAATAGTCACAAAAAAGACACCTAAATATGCATGTGCTCCTGGAAAGGTACAATGGAGTGAGAGGCAGGAGACCTGAAGTGGATGCCTGGCTGTCATAGGGTCTTGGTGGTGGGTGGTCACATGGACCTTATGACCAGGGAGTAGACAGAGATGCAAGTATCTTAGTGGATGCCAATGTAGGAGAGAGGGATGACAACAGAAGACATTCAGATGGAATAATGTTTATGTTTCAGGGGATGCTCTGCAGATAGGAAATGATAGGGCATGAGCTACCCCCCCCCCATTGTTATTTATTCATTCAAAAACATTTATTTAGTGGCTACTATGTTCTAGGCACTGTCCTAGGCACTTTCAGAAAGTCCCTGGATATACGTAAGCCTTCTGATGCTATCCTAGAGAGAATTAACTTTAAGACATACAACATATTATATATTACACATACTTATTTCATATTGTCTAGGTCCCTTCCACTAGAATATGTGCTCCAAGAGAGTGGAAAATTTCTAAAAGATTGATTTATTGATTGATTGATTGATTGATTGACTTATTTGACAGGAAGAGAGAGAGGGCACACACAAGTAGGGGGAGTGGCAGAGGGAAAGGGTGAGGGAAAAAATATCAAGCAGACTCTGTGCTGAGCATGGAGCCTCACACAGGGCTTGATCTCATGACCGTGAGATCATGACCTGAGCCAAAACCAGGAGTTGGAGGCTCAACTGACTGAGCCATCCAGGCACCTGAGGAGTAGGAATTTTCAACCATTCTTATTATTTATAACAAAGTCTAGCACATAGCAGGTGCTCAGTATCTGTTGAAGCAAATGACTCGGGAATAATGAAATTATACAGAGACATGAATTGTAGAAAAATAAAAATATCTTTTTTTTTTTTTTACATCTGAGTTGATGGCTGGAAATTATCTGTTATAGAGTGAAATAATACTACTGAGTCATAAAACTGTATTTATATATCAAAGGTAATGCAGGGACAGTGAATGAAGTTAGAAAACTTTTCTGTATCTATGTCCACCTGGTGTTGGGAAACAATATAATCCTTTTACTTCATGAACATGTAATAATAACAACAATACAACTATCTTTCCAAAGTAGACTATGTATTTATCTTATAAACACAGAAATCTCTGAAATTATATCTTTGTTTGGGGGTAGAGGTAGGAAGAATGTGTGTGTGTGTAATAGCTTTGTGAGGAGGGAGCATAATTCACATATGTGGTCTTGATTTTGGTATCTAGGTCTCTACTGCCCATTAAAATTGCTACTAGCTACATGTGGTTGTTGAGCACTTTACAGGTACTTAATCCAAACGGAAAAATGCTCTGTGTATAAAATATACATAGAATTTCAAAGACTTAGTACAAAAGTGTGAACTATCTCAATTTTTGAAATATTGATTACATGTAAAAATGATAATATGTTGGATATAATAGTTTATAACATATATTGTTGGAAGTAATTTCATGTTTTTTTTCCTTCTTTGGACTATTAAATAATTTAGAATTGTGTATGTGGTTTGCATTATATTTCTATTGGGCATTGAAGAGTATGGGTCTGGACCATTTTGCCCAGACACATTCACTAGTCTCATCTCTGCATCTTGGACAAGAATATATTCCTGCTACTTGGCCTGACACAATTGCTCCAGTGACTGCCTATCTCCACTTTGACATTCTCTGTGCTGGGGAATAAAGAGCATATGTGGATATTTCATTTAATTATTCCAGATAAATTCCTGCAGTTTACCATTTGTAAATCACAGTTCAAATAAAAAATTAATCGAATAATTAAAACTCCTTTTTATAGCTAGGAATTATATATGGTTCTTTATTTTTTAAGTTACTCATTTTCAATCTCACAGACATATGCATTCTTTGTCACTGTATTGAATGTAAAATTAGCAATGAACTCACCAAAGACAGATACTTGTTTTTCCCTTGGGCATTTTTTACAGATGAAACTTCTATTTTAGAATCATGCATGTGTTGAGCATATTATGATTCACGTAGAAGATATTTACTTCCACATGGGCTTCAATGGCAATAGTAAACTAATTGGGGTTGGGTGTAAAGATAAGACCATAGATACCACAGGACACATAATCCAGGCATTTATAAAAAAATATTTCTATAATAATTGCAGGCAAGGCAGAAGCTTAATCTCTTGAAGGGATGAACAGCTCTGTGTCTGATGCCGCATATCCAGCATTAGTTGAAAGGATAATTTCAAGAATTACATGGCTAACACAGGCATTTAAAAATTCTACTTAGGTAAAAAGAGTTATGTTCACTCAGGTCACCTAGATAGGCAGCCTACACTAATCAGATCACTTGGATGATTACTGTAATTTCCATATCTTTGAATTTATGTAGTGAAAGTTATAGAATACAAGTGTATTTGGAGAATTATGCAGTGTGACATGTTCATTTTAGCAAAGATGAAATCTAAAGAGGTGAGGTTCAATGTTGCACAATGACTTAATGGAAACCTAAATTAAACCTGAAGTTTTCTTGTCCTTAGAATATCTCAGTACAATCTGAAGGCAGGAAGAAAATTTCAAATGTCTTCTAATAATCTCCACTGTTTCAAGGACCAAGCCAAAATGTTAGAAAGATTAATTTATAGTTCATTCTTGTTTTTCTCTTTGGCCAGCAATATCATGGTATCTACAATTAGAAACATCCCTGAAAATTATAAACAATTTTAATTTATAAGCAGCAGTGTCTTTATTGTACCTCCCATTGGGTCTGCTTCCCTTACAAGAAGTATGGGAACCAAACTGGTTTCACGTAGATGTGATAACGTCAGTTTTTTCTGTGCCTATGATGAAATTGAAGAACTCTACCAAGGTTTGAATTCTGGATTTTATTAGCAATATTCACGTAGTTGACTCAGTTTTTTGTCTTAACCAATGAACACTCATTGTTTTTATGAGTAATAGAGATTGTTTTTATGTTGCTTCATTAATAATTTCTAGTTTTCCTTTAATATACACATAAATCTTATAATTTTCTCAACTCATTGAAATGACTGATAATGGCTATTATTCTATTTACCTATTTGTGAACTTTTAACATTTTAATCCTTATGATTCTGACTATTCGTATTTTCTTATAGGACTTGCCTTCTAATTTAGTTTTCTATATGGCTTCATAATTTTCCTTCTCTTTTTTTTCCTTCCCTTCTCTTGGGAGTGAGTGTATTTGTTATCACTGTCACTAGAATTAGAAAAAGAAAGGCAAAGGCACTTCTGAGTTTGACTTCATGATTGCTCCCGGAATCAGAGAATTTAGATTTAGTTCTATTTACCAAATATATTAAGAGACTATTATGTGCAAGACACTGCTTGTGGAAAGATATCAATGTGAATTATGCAATCAAAAACTACAGGTTTATGATGGAAATAACATAATTTGCATTTTCCTTCTAGAGGCTGAAAACAAGCTGTAACTCTGCCATATTTTTGAACATTCAATTGGTAAAGAAAGTTGGTCATGCCAATAGTTTACACTAAGATAAACTATTGTAACTAAATATTTGTCTTATAAGGTACAAAACAAGGTAGGATGAATAAAAGAAAGCATGGAAATTTAAGGCAACATTTTAAAATGTATGATTTATATTAAGAAGTCACCACTAAGATTGAACATGCTATTCAGGAATTATTCAGTGCTTTTATCCCAGAAGTAATTTACTCTTTTTAAGTATGAGAAGACATGAAGACATTTTAATTTGTAACCAGGCCTGAACATGTTTGTTCTTTTTTTGTTTTGTTTTGTTTTTTAAACCACCACTATTCCCTGCAGCTAAAAGACTGAAGATGAGGAGAATAATTTTTATGATGGCCTTTTTTTAAGTGAAGGTTACATTGAGGGAACTTAGTAACCATACTTAAATGTGCAGTGGAATTTTCCATCTCTAGCCTGAATTTCCATTTTACCCTTGTTAAATAAAAACTGTAATGGCAGAGAGTTATTGATAACCAAAATTAAAATGAATTTTCTTTTTTTTAAAGATTTTATTTATTTATTCATGAGAGACACAGAGAGCGCGAGAGGGAGAGAGGCAGAGACACAGGCAGAGGGAGAAGCAGGCTCCATGCAGGGAGCCTGACATGGGACTCGATCCTGGGACTCCAGGATCAGGCCCTGAGCTGAAGGTGGTGCTAAACCTCTGAGCCACCCCGGCTGCCCTAAAATGAGTTTTCTAATCTGGCTTCCAATACACACACACACACACACACACACACACACACATGTGTAAATATATGTATATATCTTGCATTTATGTAATATATGTTATTGAATATTTTCCTTGAGATGAAATACTACATAGTATATATATACATAAATTCTCAGCTAGTGTTATGTCTATTTATTTAGGGTAAAATGGACAACTAAGACACTAAAATGGATATTTTAATAAAAAGTTTTTTAGTTTTTAATTTTTTAAAAAATTTTATTTATTCATGAGAGATACACAGAGAGAGGCAGAGACATAGGCAGAGGGAGAGGCAGGTTTCCTGCTGGGAGGCCAAGATGGGACTTGATCCTAGGACCCCAGGATCACATCCTGAGTCAAAGGAAGATGCTCAACCACTGAGCTATGCAGGAAACCAATAAAAGGTGTTTTTTTTTAATAGCAAAAATAATACATGTCAAAATAGGAATAGTCATAGTATTTGTTTAGAGATTATAATTTATGTTGACCTCTCAGTGAGGACATTTCATACTTGTACACAGCAAGACTCATGGAGTCAGTGATTCATCCCAGTGGAGAATATGTTTTAGTTCAGACTTCAATTAGGCAGTTCTACTCTGACCTCATAATATAACATTTCCCTTCTTCACATCCAGGGCAAAACAAGTAACAAGCATTTCCCTGAGGAAAGTAGGCAGGAAATGTGTAATGTGCAGCGTAGACTTGGAAATCTTCAAGGTCACGTATTGGTCACAAGGAACTAGTACCAGTCATTTTTGAGAGCAGAAAGAAGGAAACCAAAGTATCCTTAGAAATACAGTTGATAAAAATTCAGAACCTAAAGTGGAATATGAGCAATTACCTTTGGAAAAAGGGATTTTTTTTTAAAGGTCAGTGGTATGCTAGTGAAATGACATACTACTATAGGTAAAGATAGGACAGAAAAATATTAAGAAACAAAATAAAAATTAGTAAGTATAAGTGGAAGAATCAAGACCAAACCAAAGGAAAAACTGTTCCTTGGCTGAACTAAGGAGTTTCATTAGTCTGTATGAATGGAGATAGGATATTTATTTTATAGCTCCATATTCATTATATTTAGTTGTTTGTAATTATACTAAAGTTAAGTGGCTAAGTGTAAAGTAAACTATACATAGTTTTCATTTTCATAAAAGGATTTCAATCACTACATATCTTCATAAAATCCTGAATCAAACAGCTCTCTAGAGATGGAGTGGGCCCAAATGACTACAGCAATTTCTAACAGATGGCCAGTTAGGTCTGAGTTATAGAGATAACTTAGAGTATTTAGCACTGAATTCCATTTATTGTTTTCTTCTAACCTTTATGGAGCCAATCAAATTAAATATTTGACACGGAGCCCTTAAAGCAAAAACCATTTACTATATGGCAGCAATCAAAACTTTCAGGAAAGGGTAGATAGCCCTTCTGGAATCCATTAGTACCCAGATACCTCTTAGGGGAGAGAAATGTCTTTAGATTTGGTATAAAGAGACACCAAACAAATTGGAATGAGTCTGTCTTTGACTAGCTGTTGTTGCTGGACTAGCATGGGTTTCCATTGTTATTTTCCAGGAGAGAATATGTAAGAGTAGAAAAGGTTCTCATTTTAGTATCGGGGGGATTACCCCCCAAATACACACCTTTGGTTTTCTCTGGTTATCCTCAAGCTGCTCAGTTCCTCACCTGGGCTCTGTGTATAGAATGAAACAAAGTGTTTAATTGGCCAGTTTATCCACTAAACCCTATATGAAACCCTCTGACTATGTCCCTTTGGATTTTGTTTTTGCTTTATGTTTGTCTGATGAATTGACTTGATCTTTTTCATGTTGTCCTAGCATGGGCACTTGTATATTCCTCTCTTCTCCAACATACAATTTTATCCAAATGAGACTCTTGGAACCTTACTATGTTCAGGAAGGACTTCTAGGTTACCTTTGTCACCTTCCAACCCAGCTAATCTGAAACAGGCCAACACATGTAACATTATTTAATTATTTAATGCATTTTTTAAAGTAGATAATTCATGCATATTTGATGCAAATTTCAAAAGGCATCAAAATGTGTATACTGAAAAACATACTTTTCTCTTATTCCTATAATCCAATTGCCCATATTTCCCCTAGGAGGGCAGTTTCCATTATAGGCTAAAATGTCATTGACATTATTTGCATGTGTAATCTTCTAGAAACTATCTATCTATCTATCTATCTATCTATCTATCTATCATCTATCTATCTATCATCTATCTATCTATCATCTATCCATCCTACTGTCCATCTATTATCTATCTATGGTAGCATTCTCTACATGCTAGTCTACAATTTGCTTTTGTTTAACTTAGCATATATCTCTGAAATTGTTTCTCGACATATAAAGTGACCTCATTCTTTTAAGGGGCACAGTATTTTCTTTTATAGATATGGTTTCAGCCAGTTTTCAACTGATGCTTGTTTATGTTGCTGCCAATATTTTGCATTACTAATACTTCAGCACTGAATATTTTTGTACATGTGTCTCATAGCTTTTGTGCCTCTAGCTGAATGGTCAGTATATTTATACCAGCTTCTACCTTCTTTTCTCTTCTTCCAGCTTTTGTCGTTTATAATATTCCCCAATATTGAATTTATAATATTTAATTCTCTTCCCTAATAATAATCCCTCATTTGCTCTAGTCTTAGTCTTATATTTAAACAGATTTGATGCTCCCTCTCATTGCTTTTGCCATTGTTTTTCTACCCAAACTGTAGTGGCCTGGTGTTACTGCTCTAAAAGTTTCTTCAGGAAGTCATCTTGAGAACAATTCTCTGAGGTTTCTACATTTGTTTTATTTAACTACTGCATTTATATTTAAATAACACTGTGAGTGGTGATTAAATTCTTGAATCACACTCTGCCTATCTCCTCAAAGAGTTAATTGCTCCACGAGATTTTAGCATTGAATGATGTCATAAACTATCAGCCTCACTCTTTTCTGATCCTAAATGACTTGATCTTTTATTTTGAATGCCCAAAGAATTATTTCTTTATCCTTGATGTCTAATAAATCTATGATCATATCTTAGTATCATTCATTTATTTGCTTGTTTGCTTATCTTTACTTTGACAGGGTACACTCTTTGAACCTATAGTCTGAATCTCTTTTTCTTTCAGGAAAATTACTTGAATTTTTTTTGTATAATTTTTCATTTTATCATTTGAAATATTTTATTTAGGAACTCCAACTACTCAAATATTTTGTCTTTTGCTTTTTCTCCACGTGTATCATTTTTTTAATTTTCATTTTTATTATTTTCTTAATCCTTTGCTTCTTCCATATCTTTTCCTGTGTTTTTACAGCTAACATCCTTCCTGCTGCTCTCAAAGTGGCCTTCATTTCTGTGATAAGCTTAGTTTTTGTTCAGCCTCTTCTAAATTATGCCAGCCTATATTTTTTTCTTTTCAGTTGTCAATCAAAAATATATATGAGGCACTTATTATGTGCCAAGCACTATTCTCAGGGTTAGTGATAAAGAAGTATAAAAAGAGACAAAAATTTCTTCTCTTGCAGAGCTTATATTAGAGTTGGTTTTTGTAACTCTGCTGTGATTCTGTTTTATATAAGTGACTACTTCATTGAATTTTACAAATTTCAATCCAATATTTTTATCTGATCTGTGCAAAATTGTTCTTTTGAATACAATTTTTCTGCTGTTTTCCTCTTTTAGTTTTGAATTTTTGGTAGTACAATCTTATGCAAATGTTTTATAGGCCCTCTTATTGCTCATCTTTGAGTAATAGTAATTCCTTCTAGATCAATTATTTACATAATTTTTGGGGGGCAGGGGCAGTAAGAGAGATATCAGATCCATGTTCTAGTCTAAGGTCCACAAACTAGCTTGTAGATTAAAATGGCCCATATTCTTTTTTTTGGACAGTTTGTGAAATAAGAAAGTATTTTACATTTTTAATGGATTGGAAGCTAAGGAGGAAGAAGAGGGAGGAGGAGGATGTCACAGAGACTATATGTAGCCCACAAAGCATAAAACATTGTCAGGTTTAATCCGATTCATAGTGAAATGAAATAGATAGGCCAGAAAAAGTTGGTCGAGGCAAGCTTTTAATGGGACGAGCTTTCAGGCCGAGGTTCTGTGGCCCGCAGAGGAGGGAGGGAGCGGAGAAGTCACAGGCCAGGGAAGTCGCACCCAAAGGGAGTCCATGTGAGGTTTTTAAGGGGAGAGGGGTAAGAGGTTGTGTCTCTATGGGGTGACAACTGCTTACGCCCTTATATGGGGTCTGGGTAAGGTATGGTTCAGGTTTCCTGCATAGGTCCTATCTCCCCATGATGACGTGTCCTTGGGCGGTCTGCTGGTGATGGGAAAGTTCTGAGGTGGGGGCCACAAGGTGGAGGGTCCCCATCCCCCTTGATCCTGCCAGCCCAACAGATATTATCTGGTCCTTTACAGAAAAAGCTTGGCAATCCCTGTTTCATGCTAACAGCATTTCTTTTTAATGAAACAAAATAAGGTGATAATGAATTTGTTAGCTTTTTTTTTAATTTCAGAAAATTGAGAAAGTGCTGCACAGAAGACCTCACCACTAATGTCTCTTCTTTAACTTGCCTTAGAAACATTCTGTCCTCTTTGAGTATGACCCTGTGTGTGTGTGTGTGTGTGTGTGTGTGTGTGTGTGTGTGATTTATCACTTAGTCCTCTATTTCCTACTTACAGAGACAATGCCAGAATTGGTCAAGGAAGTATTCTATCAGCATATGTATAATTTTCATTTATACATATGAAAAAGTGTTGATTTTGCTCACAAGTATATGTTACTTGCTTTGGAGGATAGTGCTCTGATGCCCTTCTTGGAGACCTGCATCCATGGGTATATTCTCATGGATTGTCCCTAAACTTCTTTCTGATTTTTTCCCCACATTTTGCAGATTTTACTCATATATTGTCATTTGACTTGCGAGTGTCATTTAGCTCCATCAAATGGGTTTCTATTTCTTGTTCTCTTAGTTGTATTTATCTAATCGTTTGAAGGAGAAGAGGAAAGCACTCATGTTAGTCCCATATTTGAAAATGAAACATCTATTTTTAAAATAAAAATCCTGTATTCTTATTTTGCAATATGTTGTCAGAAAACTTTTAGGGAATAAAGACAGCAAGGTAAAATAGTAAAGATGATAGAAATACAAGTGCAAGTTGTCTCTCTGTGAATGAACAGTAAATTCCTAGCAGACTGCCTCATAAATGTCTAATAAGCACACAAAGCCATTGTGATTGTACACCATGGCAAATTCCTCAGAGCCCTGTGTGGTTGGTTAATTAAACATCTGACTTAAGCAACCAGAAGGATAGTTCAAGAAATATATAAAGTACTTGAATATTCTTTTTTTTTTAAAAAAAGATTTTATCCATGAGAGACACACACAGAGCAAGAGAGAGGGAGAGAGAGAGAGAGAGAGAGGCACAGACATAGGCAGAGGGAGAAGCAGGTTCCATGCAGGGAGCCTGATGCGGGACTCGATCCCTAATCACAGTGTCAAGCCCTGAGCGTGAAGGCAGATGCTCAACTGCTGAGCCACCCAGGCATCCCACTACTTGAATATTCTAAAGATCAGAGATAAAGAGACTTATTTAGTAAATCAGCAATATATATATATATATACATATATATGTATATATATGTATATATATATGGTACTGTGTGTGTATGTGTATGTGTGTGTGTGTGTGTGTGTGTATATATACATATATATATATATAGTAGGTGCCAGTTTATTCCTATACTTAGCATCAATGAGATCATCACATTCTACTTAACCAAAGGTAAGAAGAAATGGTTTCAACCAGAGATGTATTTGATATAAAATGAATCAGTTACAGTGAGAGGTTAAAAAAGAAAAGAAAAAAACCAACACACACATGTACAGGAAAACTGGCTCTTTGACGTAATGAGGACCATGAGAGTAAATAAGATAGTGAAACTATCATGATCATTAATTTTTCTTCTAAGGTTCTTGACGTGGAGGGAGAAAAATTAGGATAACCAGATGAGTTCATTTGAAAGTGTAAATGAAAAAAAAGAATGAGATTAGGTATACTGGAAGTTTGTTTTAGTTGTTCTTCACACATATTAACCTACACAGAGAAGTTAAAATTTTTTTAAATTTCAGACTGTGGATCTTATTTGAAATCATCTGGGCTTAGCTTAATTTTCAACATTTTGCAGTTGCAACATGTTTCCAATATAATTAAAAAGTAAGTTTGTTCTGTGTTCTCGCTCCCACCCTCATTTTCACCAAGGACATGAATTCTTTAAAAATTTGCATAGTAGCATTTACTTTCTTTTCTGCTCCATGAGGGAATATAATTAACAGGGTGAAAGGCACTGAGCTGATGGTTCATAACGCACTAATTCATAATAGTGTATTAGCATTCTGATGAAAATAAAATACCTAATGGAACTAGAGAAAGATTTTCTTCTCACCCTTCTCATCTGTATGGTGAGTTCTGAGATTCAGGCAACGCTGCAGCAGAAAGGCTATCGTAAGTGAATGCTGCTTAGGAAGCTATTCAACGGGAGTTTTTAAACAGCTGTTCCCAAGCTTCATTAAGACTCATTATGAGTTGTCATGTAATAGAGAACTTATATTTTTTGATGATCTCTGCATACCAGTAAAGATAAAAGTATGTCTTAAGGCAGAACTAAAAAGAACAGAAGTTGGTACATATTAAAAATAGATTACTAAAATGCCCTAGTTAGCTGGCACAGACCTTAAAAGCTCAGTACAATCATTCAGATTTAAAGGGAAAGATAAAAAGTGACTAAACTCACTGAGCTTTTAATACATCAACTGTTATATTTTAGGAAAAAAACTCTATTCTTTTATATGAAAGATACCTGGGGACCCCGGAGATTGATCTGCACCTCTCTTGATGGGAATTCAGAGAGCTGGCATGGTCACACCTGAGAAAGGCATCCCGATGGCTTTTCTACTTGTTACCTTGGCTTCAAGTGCAATAAAGTCACATCTTCCCTCCACGCATCACACCCCTGACACCTTTCTCACACCATACAAAGTGAAAGGTTATCTCAATTCTTCGTCAAAGCATGAGGGTCATGGCTACGGCTTAGGTCTGTATCAACAGGGACCTCCAGAGTGAAAATATAGATAGAATGGACTTGGCAGGATGTATTTGGGGGTGTAGGGAAATTAGAATTGGTTTGAAGTTTTGGAGCTGTTTTCACAGAGCAAGCCCACTGTTTTTTACTTAGATTATTAATAAAAGTGGAAGATTTTTAAGGTATGCCTTTATTTATACTGTATGAAAGATAAGAAACACCAGGTACCTGTATCCAATATTAATATTGCACTAATTTGGGTGTTATCATGGGGATGGTCGAGATGAATGGTGGTGGCTTGAGTGCCCCAAGCCACTGCTGAGAACTGCCACGCTCCCATCAACTGCTGTCCTTTCTCACAACAAGCAGTCGCCAGGAAATCTTGTCAGAGGTATTCGTGGCTCAGTGTCACCCCCGTCCTGATGCCCATACCTAGTCACACTCATCCAGACCTCTATAGGCCTTAGAAGGATTGATAAAACACCAAGCAAATGGTTTTCCTTTTGACTAGTTGTTTGCTTTTGTGAAGAGGAGACAATGTGTAGCAGGAACACTGCACATTGCCAGTAGCAAACAGAAGAGCAGATTGCCGTGGAGTTCAAGACAACCTGGAGTTTCTCAGAGAAAATTCTTATGTGACAGTGAGCCAGATGTGAAAGTGGCTGTAGGAAGAGTGCTTTGGGAGCTAACTAATGCAATTCCACATAGTCACAAATGCTGCAAAAAGCTGAAGATGAAGGACACCATCCGACAAATATTGTAGGGGCAGAGTAGGAGAAAACCAGATCTCTGTGCACAGCAATATAGGAAAGGTGTAACATCCCTCTTGCTCAAGATTAGTGTGAAAGGGAAAGGAGTTGGTGTTAGGTGGGGAAGAGGTGGGCTCTCTGCAAAAGAGCAAGGTGAATAAAGGAAGAGTAGTAGGTCATGAGAAGAGAACATTTTCCCTATTCCCTAAATGTGCTCAGATTGCAACCATTCTGGTTTTAAACATTTTCCCAAGGTACCTAAATAGTTTTGTCAGTGAGTTATAAACCAGATTATTGAAAAACTTCCTACTTGCTAGTCCTTAAACTAGTGTCCTAATATTCTTTGTAGGTGTGTTAACAATTTGGAGATATTAGAAACACTTAAGGAACATTTATTAGCATTGGTTGTCTATTTAAGGTACTGAGGACTCTTCCAGGTAGGATATTTGCTTCCTATTGGAAAGTTCTAATAGCTGTTGAGACTGATGAATTTGAAATGGCAAATGGCCATATTATTGTTTAGAATGCCCTGTACCTCATCCCAGTAGAGCCAGTCTAATGTTCTCTTCCACAACAGGCTATCTCTCCTTTCTATCCTCTCATCATTATAGAACTTTGGGCAGTATCTGCAGTTTCAAAAGAGACTTTTATCTCCATTATTTCGCAACCCTGTGAAAAAGATAGGGCCAGAATTACAATCTCCATTTTATAGATGAGGATACAGGTCAAGGAGGTTACAGGAATTGGGCAGGCCATGCAGCTAGTTAGTGGCTGACCTTGGACTTCAACACAGGTATCCAGAAATCTAATCTTGAAAGCATGTCCTCTCCATGAGAACATATTGCCACGCACCCAATTATAGAAGAAGAGAGTCCTAAGGAAGAGAAGAACTGTTTCTGGTCAATCTGTTTTCTAGGATTCCTGGGAAGATTTTGAAATCAAGCCCAGACTGATGGTGATTAATTCTTGCCAATCGAGCAGACATATTTCAGAAGTTCCTGAAGCTTTTTTTCTTTTTTGTAGTTTTCTTTTTTTCAAAATTATTTCTATTTTAAAGAAATTGCCTGTTAAATATACAGTGCTTTTAATAGGAATGCAAAGTCTGTATGACTGGTTCAATATGTGAAAAGATGACAGGCAATTTAACTTGGCTGTGTGGACTCTGGTTCTGTGCCGTAATGGATAGTACCACCTTAGTTTTTATGCTGCATTCCTCAACGTTTCTAAGGATTTAACAAACTGTGCATGGCTGTATGAACGACCTCTTCTCCCCATGAAAGATGGCAAGCATGCTGTGATGACAATACCAAGCAATCAGTTTTCAGGATGGATCTTCTCTATTCCCAATGCAGCTACTAAAATAAGAATGGGATAAAACAGAAGGGGCTTTTGTTAAAGTAAAACGCGACTCGGATGCTAAGAGGTCATGGTCTTCGGTTACATATTTTTGCAAGCTTATCCCTAAAGGTTAACATGCAGGATTTTTACTGCTTTAAATAAGCAGCCATTGAAATGACTGGCCTTTCTTTTCTTTCTTTTTTTTTTTTTTTTTGACTGGCCTTTCTTATGTACCATGCCCCTGTTTTCTCTGATGAAAGTTGAGCAATTATTTTGCCATGCTTTTCCATGCAACCTTTATTTCTCCACATGACAAGCTCTTTCTTTTATTTCTCATGTAATTCAGACCTCCATGTTGATAATCTTCGAGGTCAGAAGGAGATGGGATTCAGATAAGTATCATTTAAATAGACTCAGTCATGGACCATTCACTGGAATAGGTTTTATTTCCTCTCTGAATTGTTTGACTCACTATCAAAGGTACGGTTTGTTCTCTGTTTCCTCTTCAATTTAGTGTATTCTCAGTATTATATGGTATGTTAATTTGAAATATGAGTACCACAGGATATCGCAGGAGCCACAGAATTTAATGTGAATGAATTTCAAGTCTTTGGCCCATGAATCAGATCAGCCTTTGCCAAGACGTATTCAGTAGAACATTAATCCTATAGAGCGAAGCAGGTGGGTGGGGGTGGGAGGAGGAAGGATATTTGTGAAATTCCTTGTGTCTCTCTTTGGAATTTGTAATGTATGTTAGCATATTAGTGACTTTGAGAATGCCCACAGTAGGCATTTTTATTTTACTTTGTTTTATCCAATATCTATCAAATTTGTTTCATTCAATCACAGACACTTCATCTGCGGTTCTTTGAAGAAAAAGAAAAAACATGTAAAAATTCTTTCCCTTTGGAGCTCACATTCCAGTGGAGGCCACAGACAATAAACAAATAAATAAGTAAATAGTTAAGTCAAGTAGTGCAAAATGCTATAGACATTTTAAAAAATAGAGAAAGAATGTAAAGAAGTGTTGGAAAGTTGGATATTTATTTGACCACAGAGTCCTTATTGTACATAAACAATACTTTTTAAGGCTCATAGACCTGGTGTTTTCTACAGCAAACACTTTGGAAACCACTACTGAGTTGGATCCTCAGTCAGGAAACTTGGGGGGCAGCTAGCTCACATTCTAATTTATATTTTATTTCTTTATAGAAAACAATTTAAGTACCGTACATCCCAAATGTATTTTTCTGAATTTGACTAATAAAACCTGGGATATGTGAGCTAATGTTTACACAGCACTATAAAAGTTTTGAAACTAGCTTCATTCTTCAAGGAAATGAATCATAGAGCCAAAAACCAGATGAATTACCACTAGATGTCGGTGTTATCACTGGGTAACTGAGATGATCTTAAATCTCTTTAAGAGGCTTGGTTGACCTAGATAATTTACTGCATAAGTAGATATTTTGAAAAACACCTTCCCAATTTATTAAAATACAACTGAATAACTTTCAAAAGCAGTTCCTAGATGATACAGACAAATATAAATATAATTTGGAACAAGATTTAAAGAAACGTAGGATGTAGGCTGATACCTATTAATCAACTAAATGTGTCTTTTTGTGGTATTTCCTCATGGTTAGTGGATATATTTAAGAAACCTCTACTGAGCAATTATTATGTGTCAGGTACTTGACTAGGTACCAAGAAGGGTAAGATTTATAAGCTAATCTCCCTCAAAACAAGGGTAGTTAACAATACAATGTGATAAGGTCAGTATATTTTTAGAGACACACACAAAGCAGAGGGAGGAGGATGGAGGTAGAAGAATGACAACCAGTTCTATAGACAATTTAGTGGCAGTAGGGAGGACTGCCTTGCAGGGGGACACGTCTGAGGGCATGAGGGCTTAGGAGACTTTTGCAGTAGTTCAGGTAAGAGGTAAGGAGGTTAGCAAGTATTTATACTGACTTCACATAGAAATTAGAAGCCATCAGGGTGGCTCAGTCAGTTAAGTGTCTACCTTCAGCTTAGGTCTTGATCCCAGGGTCCTGGGACAGAGCCCCACATAGGGCTCCCTGCCCAGTGGTAGTCTGCTTCTCGTTCTCCCTTTGCCCCTCCCCTTGCTTGTGCTCTCTCTCTCGCTCACTGTGTTTCAAATAAATGAATGAATGAAATCTTAAAAAAAAAAAGAAAAAATTAGAAGCTATCAGATAGCAATTCCTTCAATTTCCACCATTCGATCTATAAAACTACCTGCATGTTGATTAGTTTTTACTCTTTTCTCTCTTTTTTTTCCTGTGGTATAGGTACCTCTTTTTATATGTAAGGCTAATTGTGTTCACCTGTTCTCTAGCCCCCATACTTTCCATCTTGTCAAGGATTTTGTGGTACTGAGTATTCTGAACCTTTGTCATCTTCCTCCTTCTTAAGTTCCTTCCCAAGAGAATTTACATATGCTTTCTTATTGCTAGTCTCAAAAGACAGTTGATTGACCCACCAATCCACCAACCAGTGAATTTCCCCTGTTCCCACAAAACTCTTACAATTGCCACCTTAAAGGACTTAATGATGCTGCCACTTACTGACTGCTCAACCAACAGCAATCTGCCTCTGTCCACACAAACTGCTCTCAACAATGGTTAGTAAAGAGCTCTGTCTCCCCAAATCCAATGCGCGCTTTCATCTTTTACTTTGAGAGTTTCAGAGCATCTGCCACTGTTGAATGTTTCCTATTATTCAGGACATCATCTTCCCACAACACAATATTTTCCTAATTTGTCTCTCTAATTATTACCACTATTTGCCAGACCTTTCACTGCTTTCTCTTCTTCTCAGATATTGATTTGGTCTAGGTTGTCCTCTTTTCTCACTCTCTGTACTTTCTGTGGGTAATACTTATCTACTTCAGGACTAGCTATTTTTATTTATATGTCAAAGACTTTCTGAAGTCTTTCCTTCTAGCCCAGTTCTCCCTCATTTTTCCTCATGGCATCTTCAAGTCCAATATCTTAAAAATTTACATCCTTTTTTTTTTTTCTCTTAAAACTTGCTTCTTCATTGATATATTCTTACTTTCTTGTTCAAATGAGAAAGTTTGGTAATATGGATTTTTCCTCCTTCTATGACTATATCCAATAAATTTGCATACACTTCAATGTATTCAATGAGTGCCTACTTGGTGCCAAGTGCTTGGGATATGGTAGGAAACATGCAGATCTCTGACTTCTTAGAGCCTACAGTTAAATCGGTGAAACAGATGACAAATATGATAATAAGTCATAGACAATAGGTTGTGATAGATATTTCAAAAGGTAAGTTGTGAATAAAAGTATTGAGGGTCTAGCATTCAACAAAGCGTTTAGGGAAATGATATTTAAAGAGAGACCTCAAGGATGGCAATAAGTCATGAAAAGTGGGGAAAGAGTGTTTCAAGTAGAGAGGAAGATGTATGTGAAGGTGGCCCATTGAGGTAAGAAAGAACTTGCCAGAAGGCCCATATAAAAGCTGTGTTTGATTTCTCTCTACTTAAGCCTCTTACTTGAGCCTTTAAATGCTTGGCTAATAAAGCTTTTCAGGACTGTGTCCTTGCCTTGTTCTAGCCCCTATCTTGCTCTGGCTCTTTGATCTTTTTATTCATGGTGCAAGAGACTTCCTTGAGTTCCCCCCGGATGTGCAGCTCTCTCTCTTTCCCTCCCACAAGTTCTTTCTTTCACTGCTGAGAATAATCTCATTGCACTCTCTCTTATATTTGGGTAGTTCAGATTCATTTAGGCCTTCTTAGAAGGGCCTTGCATGACTGGCAGTCCCACTCCCATCTCCTGGTGTGAGATGGTTCCATATAAGCCTCTGTGTTCCTCTTTCATAACTAGCTTTGCTTTTGTTTAGTGTCAATCTTTCATACTAGACTATAGACTGGATGAGGACAGGGACCCTGTCTGTATTTTTTTTAATTCTTTATCCTCAGTGTCTAGTACTATTCCTGTCATAGGTGCCCAATAAAAACTTGTTGCATAAATGAATGATTAAAATGAATTGGCTAGGGATGTCTGGGTGGCTCAATGGTAGAGCATCTACCTTTGGCTCGGGTTGTGATCTTGGGGTCCTGGGATCAAGTCCCACATCAGACTCCTCAGGGGGAGCCTGCTTCTCCCTCTGCCTGTGTCTCTGCCTCTCTCTGTGTGTCTCTCATGAATAAATAAATAAAATCTTAAAAAAAATGAATTGGATACTGAAAGGGAGGCAGCCATCAAGGCTTATATCCAGTTTTCCAGTTCCAGTTTAGCTTTTTAGAGAAGCTAAAAGATAGGGTTAAGAGGGTAGACACGAGAGGTCTAAAGGTTACTGGTTGTGGGGGGTGATGGCTTTTGCCATTAGTCTAAATGGATAGAACTCTAGAACACCCAGCTTTCCCCTAATAGTTAGCACCATCCTTAGATGTATCTAGAGAACCACAAGGAGATGGACAAATTGCACCAATTATACTTAGATTCAGGACACAGAGAATCTATTGTAGGATTATTTGAAATATGTGGATTTCCTGTATGCTTTAAAGAATAAATGCAGTCTCCTAAAAAAAAAAAGAGTGATCACTCACAAGTGCTACTCATATTGATGGACAAGTTTATGTAGCGAAGATATTGGAATCAGTTGGAGAAATTTTGGGTTTAAGTTTAGGAGTTACAATCTTTATCTGTAATATTCTCATAAAAAACAAACTTCTTTGCCTCTGACATTCTTCCTCAGCTCCCATATGATTTCTACTGTTGTTCCTTCAGAAAAACGCTTCAAAATACTGTGTATAGTTTCTCTACTTCTCTGTGTTGCATTAACCCACTTCAGTGAGGCTTTTGTTTCTACCACTCAATAGGACCTGCTCTTACCAATGTCCTGTAATAATCTTTTGTTTCAAACCCAGTGGCCTCTATGTCTTACTTAGGAGTGCTGACACCATTCACCCCTCCTTATTTCTGGAAATACTTTCTTCCTTGGCCTCTTAGTCTTCCTCACGCCTCACTGCTCTTCATTCTTTCACTGGATTTACCTACACTTCCCAAACATCCAATATTGGGGGGCCCCAGGGATCAGTCTCACCTCCTACCTATCTATGCATTCTCATCTAATCTCAGGGCTTTACAAAGCATGCATTGCCTAGTGAGTCCCGACTTGATCTGTGTAGCCCTAATCTTAATCCTGAACTACAGATCACCTATTCAATGTTCAACTTAACATCTACACTTAGATTCTAGGTAGTCATCTCAAATGTAACACATCAAAAACTAGATTTTTGAACTTCTTCCGAAATCTACTCCTCCAGAAGTCAGTTCCATCTCAGGAAATGCAATTCAGGCAGTTGCTTCATTCAAACATCCCACATCCCATCTATCTCAATCCTAAATGCCCTGATTTGAAATATGTCTAAAACTCAGCCATTTCTCACCAGCTCCACCCAGGCAAATTAGGCTAACTGGTTCCCTGATTCCAGCCACATCCACAAAGCCTGTTTCTGCACAGCAGCTGGAGTTATTTTTCCCTCACAACAGTTTGCCAGATCATATTACCTCTGTTTTCAACATCCTCTGATGGTTTCTTATCCCATTCTGTCCTTCCGATGGCCATCAAAGTCCTGCCATGATCTTTGCCCAGTCTTTCTATCTGACTTTATTTATCTCATTCTGTTTTTCTTCTTGGCAAAGCGTACTCTAGCCACATTGACCTCTTTGCTTTCCTTCAGTATTCCATGACAGCTCTTACTTCAAACCCTTTGCATAGTCTGCTTTTTTCGCTGGGAACACTCCTGTTCCAGATGTCTTAGTGCGGCTCACTCCTCTTTTAAGTCTCTGTTCAAATGTCACTTTATCTGAGAGTCCATCTGTTAATATATCATTGAAAATAGTATCTTTTATCACTATCTGTCCCACCGACCTTGAATTCATAGCACTTATCATCGCTTGACCCATAGTACGTTTCTTTCTTTCTTTTAGATAGGGGGCACATAAATAAATTCAATCAAAATTCTAACTTAGAATTTTGATTTATGGTCCAAATTCAGAAAACCTATTCTGTTTCCTCCTCCTTGACTCAAACAAGACAAAAAACTGAAAGCTTTTATAATACTCACCGTGTTTGTCAGATTGGTATGTTGACTCCTAAGGATAACTGATTACACGATAGAATTATATGGTTCCTCTGTTTGCTGAAAATTTAGACTGTTTTTCCAGGTCTCTTCCATGACTTTTTTCTAGGTTACCCTGATTATTCATACTTATTTAGCCAGATGGGCTCATTCCTCTTATTCTTTTGGATCATGGCTTCCTTAAAGTTTACTTTGCATAAAGAAAGAGAAGCAGCTCTGTCAGTAACTTTGTTTTCTAAGCCAGTCTGATTCTTATAGAAAAATTCTAAAAGGGTTTACCTCGCCTTTTTTTAACATCATAACATTTTCAAAACAACATAACATAGCAAAAATAATTTGTAAAGAGTTACAGAGTAATTTCCCAACACCTCTCAACACCATGTGCCAGCTGGTGCTCCCAGGGTGAATGGCTGGGTAATGGCTCAGTTCCCAGGGAGAAGGAAATGAATATCTAAGCAAGTTTTTTGTTTTGTTCTTCAGTGCAATTAAATTCCCTTAAGGCAGACACTTCGTTTTGTTCAAGGCTTTTTTCCCTGGGCCTAGGATTGTGTCTTGCATTTCGTCGATATGCTAAAAATAAATACATGTTGAATTAAATAAGTGAGTAAATGAATAAAAATAAGCAAATGAAGTTCACATTAATAGTTTTCTAGAATGTCTAGAATGAGCCTTAGATAAAAATGTGAAATATGGCTCTTAAAGCCTTGGTCAGGGTAATCAAACCACAGCTTCCGTTCACTCATTCATAAAATGGGGATAATGATACCTCATATAACTATTGTAAGGATTAAGTGAACTAACGTGAAATAGGTGGCACATACTAGAAACCAAATAAAAGTTAAGTTTTTTATCAATCCCTACACTGCCAGCCCCTTTCTTCTTCTTTAAGTCATTATATTGATCTTGGCTCTTTCTAGATAAGTAATCTTGGGCAAATCACACTTCTTTGTCACTCAATTTCTTCCTTTGTTACAAGGGATCATAAAACCTGAATGTTTCTTTGAGGATCAAATGGGACTTTGCACAGTAAAAAATTCTGAGGCCAGATAAATATTCTGGAGTTTATACAGTACATTATTATTATTTGGTAGAATTGCTATATTTCCATTATTGTGTAAACAGCATTCTGGTATGGTATGATATGGTAAGTGATGGTCACACTCTCTTCAATATGCATCCAGGTTCCTGGAGGAAATCAACTTTATTTGCCATAATCCCAAGCTTTTCCCATCTTTGCAAATGACTCCTTACTGTCTTCATCCATTCTTTCAACAATTTATGCCAAAGAAAGAGCAGTTCTGACCTGAGTCAATATCAGAAAAGAGCTCCCAAGAATACTTAATTATATAACAATATTAAAGAGTAGAATATTTATTGGGAAGAAAAATAGGATTAAAAATGTTACTGAATGGGAATAATTATTTTCTTGGGCCATTTCTTCTTTGGCACTTCATAGTTTCTTGATCTTAGCCCTATTGACATTTTGGGCTGGATAATTTTTTGGTGCAATTGGGGTTGTCTTTGTGTTGGAGGATGATTAGCAACATCCTTGGCCTCTCCCCATTGGATAGCCACGGCACCTTTCAGTTGCAATGATCAACAACATGTCTTTAGATGTTGCCAAATATTCCATGAGAGATGGGGGTGGTGGCTGTGGTGAATAGCCCCCAGTTGAGAGCACTGACTTACTGGAAGAACAGACTAAAAAGGGAGGAAGGAACTAATTGAAGTATTTCCTCCCCGCCTTCGAAGAGCAAGGTGATTTTAGTCCAGACCTCAGGGTAAAATAAGTAAAGGGAGGGCTATTGGATATTAAATCATTTTTCTCTCACTTCCTCCTGCTTAGGGTCAATAGATTCAATATAGGCTTAGGGCATGGTACTTGAGTTCCAGTTTCCTGAAACTGGCACAGTCTACAGTTGATATTCTGGGGTAATTTTTAATAATGCTCCTTTTTATTCTCAAAAGCGTCCCTGCTTAGACAATAAGTAATCTAGTCATCTTAGCTTCTGTAGTTACCACTCTACCAGATGCTCAGAATTCAATGGTAAAAATATACAAAATCTACCTCTTCCCATTTGGGAAATATTTCAAAAGGGGAAGAAGAAAAATAAATGTATTATGTATATGTATGGATATGGATCAGGCTTCTCATGACTCTCTTTAATCCATATTTCAGTTTGGTTTTATTTTCATAGCATATGCAAGTGAATCACCAGGCCAAGCTCAGGTTTTGCATGGTTTTAAGATTATATGATAGGGGTGGAACACTGTTAAAAATAATGTAAAATTATGAATGAAAATTAGAAGAGAAGCCCTAAAGCTTAAGCTTTATTAACTTCCTGGTTAATCCCATTTCTGGAGTCAGAGATCATCAATGCACTGAGGGCCTTGGCTGGAGAAAAAGAGAGAACTTTCCTGGAGGATTTACATATCCTCCAGCAACCAGTGAGAGCAATGGGCCAGGCAAGAGAGCAGTGGACCCTGAGATAGCAATCCAAACCAACACATTTTTGTATAAATTTATTTATTTATTTATTTATTTATTTATTTATTTATTTATAAGATTTTATTTATTTATTCATGAGAGACACAGAGAGAGGCAGAGAGAGAGGCAGAGACAGGAGCAGCAGGTTCCATGCAAGGAGCCCGAAGTGGGACTCTGTCTTGGCACTCTGGGATCACACCCTGAGCCGAAGGCAGACCCTCAACCACTGAGCCACCCCAGTGTCCCATGTATAAAATTATCATTAATTTCTCGTGGCTGGGTTATACAAACTGTACCCCTCATCAATTACCAGTGTTTTATTGTGGGTCAGCAATTGTATGTCATTTTGTGAGATAGTCCACAAAGGAACCTTTGAGGAATAGGTGATTTTAAAGTGCCATAATGTTTCTAATGATAGCTGACAGATAATTAGCCTGAAAAATATTCTAACAAAGTGGCTTGAGCAATTAAGACTGTCCAGTAAAAGTAAAGGATGCCTCATTTGATAAGGAAAGTGTAGGTTCTATGCAGTTAAACAAGCTGCTCCATTGTAAGAAGATTCAGAAGCTTTTTGTTCTTTCTCTTAAACCCCATAGCTTCAAACTGTGGTCCTATTTGAAATCTGTCAGCTGAAGTTTTAACCATAATACCAGTCTTATCTTTTCAAAAGGATTGGATCAAAGTAGCTTAGTTTTCATCTGAGTATAACAGGGAAAATGGCCTGTGGCTGTCACTCTGTAATGAGAACTTTCCCAAGTGGCCAGCACTAAAGAAATACAGTGATATGTTGACTTCATGTTTATCATCAGAAATTCCAATCTCTAAATGTATATAGAATATCACAGTTCTTGAGAGAAGTGATGTTAAGAGTTAGTAGTAATATAATTTACTATTTCACCTATGAAAAGAGCTTAATAAGAACCAAATATTTCTCCAAACTAGGTCAAAATCAAGGGCAGTGACTCATGCCATATATCCTTAAACATCAGACCCTACTTCAAAGAAGCAATACATCATGGAAATGGACAGTTTATGTTATGACAGGCTGTACCACTAAATAATAAATTGGAGAAAAGATAAATTAAAATTAGGCATTTGTATGAAGTTTGAATAATGGAATTTTCCTATGAGCTCTAAATTAATATTTCAGCTACTAAACCAGAATTATAGTCTTTTTTGAAATTATTATCATTTTTTTTGTATTATCAACAGGGTAAAAACAGTAGCTTTTGATTAGAGTATTTCCCTGATGGAATTATGTCCTTTACTATGCAAGAGAAGTAAGGTTGTTTGTGCTTTTTTTTTTTTTCTATTAAAAAACTTGGACAATATGGGTTTTCATTTTTACTTGGTAGAGCATTTTGCCCTGACATTTTAGTTAGCTTTTGTTTTTCTCTATCTTCACAGATATTGACATGTAGTCTTTGGGAAATATCTTGTACTAGTGCAAGAATCACTTTTTTTTTAGCATATTGTGCATATATATCTGAATGAGAAATGGATCTGAAAATTGAATATGATTAGCTGCTTGTGGGAGTGTTAATCAGTCTGCTTAGGTGGGAAAAGAAAATGGTTTGGAATTTTAAAAAAAATTTCAAACATGTTGTGAGCAAAGCATGTATATAAAATAATTTATGGGCAGAAATTATTTCTGTATTTACTGGTTGCTTCACAATTCTTCAGAGAGTTAAAATATCTTATAGTGGTACCAAGTAGAGAATATGCATTTGGTTCTATATTTTGATACACATTTTCCCTAAAATAATAAAAAAAAGTGAATACAATTCTCTACAAATTTAATATCTAATTTTGAGGGTTTGGGTATTATTAGGATTGCCAAATGGTTTAGATATGAAAATGCATTTATAAAATTGGATTTGTTGCATAATATTTTCATTATAAGAAAACAGAAGAAAGCAATATACTACAAAATAAGAGCTTTTATTAGACAAATTATTCCTTACACATAAAACTTCTTGAGGCATATTGAGGCACCTGGGTGGCTCAGTCAGTTGAGCATCTGACTCTTGATCTCAGCTCAGGTCTTGATCTCAGGGTCACGAGTTCATGCCACATGTTGGACTCCACATTGAGTGGTGTAGAGCTTACTTAAAAAAAAAAAAAAGTTCTTGATAGAAAAGTTCCTCTCCTATATCTATTCCTTCTTTTCTCTCTGTAACAGAATCCCAGATTCTAAGTGGACACAAACACATAGCTGAATAAGCTGTATCTCTCAGAATGCCTTAAAGGTGGTTATGATTAAGGTCTTGCCAATGAGATATAAATGAAGTGTTATGTGGTGGTTCTGGCAAGTGTTTTGAAAATAAGAGGGGTCATGCCTCTCTTCTGCCCTTTGAACAACTCATTCTCTGGCATATAAATGTGAAGATTCGTGTTCTAGGAGCCATCTTGGCTGATGGTTACATCTCAGAAATGGTAAAGAAGTGAGCTTTGAAGGGGCTCAGAGTGTTGAATTTATGGAACTGCTCTACAACCTCAGGCTATCAACCTCTGGAGTTTTTTGTATTAGAGAAATAAACATATTTTGCTTGAGCCATGGTTATCATTATTATTTTTAATGTGGTTCAACCTCATACCAAAAGATATACAGTATATTATTTAAAGATATACAATATATTATTTAAATAATGTTTTAAAAAATATTTAATGGCATGGGAAAATGCCAGTGATATGTTAAGTAAAATAAATTAATTTGTTAATTAATGAACAAATAAACCCAGCTGCCGACAACTTTTATCGTTTTTACTTTTTGCTTTGTGCTCTTCTGTGTTTTAAAGATTTTCTAACATGAATATGTATAAATAACACTTTGAAGAACTTCTTTGGAAGTGAGTGGACCAGGGAAACACATGTGAAACACAAGTAGCATTAATGGTCCACCCTAATGGTTTGTGATCATGAGTTGACACTGGAGCCAGTTGGCATGGTTATGTGTTTTACTCTGTTACTTTCAGCTGCTTGGGTGTGGCCATGAAATAGGCTGAAAATTGGTTTTAGCCTGAATTGTGGTTTAGCTAAAGGAATATGAAGAAGAGAAAAATGACACAATTTAATGAGAATTCAAGGAAATGAATATAGTGAATGTATATAGATTTAAACAGAGAAAGGAGAGAAGGAGGCATATCCAGTGGACAAGATAGAATCAATGGATTGGAAATTGCAGTCCGATGGAAAGACTGCAGGAGTCAGAATAATGAAGGGAGTGAATTGAAAAGATAAGGAAGGAATGGTGGTCTCCAGTATAACCAGGAGAGTGAGTTGCTAAATTAGAGTGGAAGACAAGACAATTAGAGGAGTTCAAGGAAATGAGAAAAGAGCTACACATACCTTGAAGCTTGATTTTTCTTTTTACAATTTGATAAACTTCTCATTTTAAAAAGATAGAAGTAGAAATTTTTTAAATATGGCATATGAATCAAAGAGGTAAAGGCTGGACATTTCTGTTATCATCTTTAAGGGAAAGAAATAAGATATCTGTTTGTTATTTATTTATTTATTTATTTATTTATTTATTTATTTATTTATACTTTTAAATGAAGACCTGGAAGTGATATCATTTTAATTAATGCTGATGTTAGTTTGATATTTACAGTGTTAGAGCTTCTATTCAACTAGTTTTAACCTATAATAATGGCAATTTCTATCATTTAATCTAATATATCTATAGGTACGCATACAATTATATGCATGTATCAATATGGTGAAACTGTTGAAACAAAGTAAAAAAAAACAGGTCTGAGATTTGTTGGTAGGAATAGATTTTCTGAAAAAAAAAGACATTATGAGTTTCTTTTTTTAAGGAGAAGAAAAATTAAGGCAGAATAAGCAGATAAGAAATGACTTCGATTTAATTTAAAAAATGTTTCCTCAACACTTCTATACATTACTCAGTGCCCATCACAGTTAAGGGTACTTTTAATCCCCTTCACCTATCTCACCCACTCCCCTGCCCACCTCCCCTCTGTAACCACCAGAAGGTTACTTCTTCTCTATAGTTAAGATTGCATTTTTTGGTCTCTTTTTTGTTTGTTTTGTTACTTAAATTCCACCTATGAGTGAAACCAAATGGTATTTGTCTTACTCTGACAGACTTATTTCACTGAGCATAATACTCTTTAGGTCCAACCATCTTGACTTTCATTCTATATTTGTACAGTCTTCCTATCTGGGCTTACTCTCAGTAGACTTATTATTGGAAGCAAGATTGTCACTGATATTTTCAATAATTTAGTTATAAAAATAATACATGTACATGTCTTGATTTTCAAAAGAGGCAGACAATATAAAAAATTATATGGTAGAATGTGAAAGTTACCTTTCTCCTCTTCCTTTCCAAACTGTTTTTCCAAGTTTACCTCTGCAAAATGCTTTTAGTTTCCTTTCTATACATTGGTCTGTGTCTACCTGTACATGTAAACACATCTCTCTTCCCTCTACCCTTTTCCCTTCTCCTTTTCTTCTTCCTCCTTCTCCTCTCACACAATTGGGAAAAAAATACATGCATATTTTCTAACTTGGATTTTTCATTTAGTGATATATATTATAGATATTCTATGCCCATCCATATAAAGATACTACATAAATGGCTGCATTGTATTCAGTAGTATTAACTTGTAATTTATTCAACTACCTCTTTATTTATGGATTTTAGATTACTAGAAATAAATAATGCAAATAATCCTATCCTCAAGGGATATTGTGAGAGTTGAATAAATTAATGTGTGTAAAATACTTAATAAGAGTACCTGATATCTAGTAAGCCTCAAACTAACATTGGACAAAACCAATCTTCTTTGTCATATCTGGTGGATGAAAATGATGTCATACTGCTCTTTTATTTGCATTCCCTGTTTAATAATGATTTTGAATGTATCTCCATGTGTGTATCTTCCATTTTATTTTCCCTACCTATGAGTTTATATCCTTAATAATTAATTCTTATTGTTTTTTGTAGTTATATACACTGTAGATGTAATACTTTGAGTATTAAATACATTGAAATATTTATGAGCCTGGGTGGCTCAGTTGGCTAAGCATCTGCCTTTAGTTCAGGTCATGATCCCAGCCCCACATTGGACATTTTGCTCAGTGGGGAGTCTGCTTCTCCCTCTCTCTCTGCTACTCCCCTTGCTTATTCTCTCTTGATCTCTCTCTGTCATAAAAGGAAATAAGATATTTAAAAAACAATTGTTTACTGGGACACCTGGCTGGCTTAGTGGTTGAGTGTCAGGCTTCAGCTCAGGGCATGATCCTGGAGTCCCAGGATCGGGTCCCACATTGGGTTCCCTGCATGGACCCTGCTTCTCCCTCTGCCTGTCTCTGCCTTTCTATCTCTCTGTGTCTCTCATGAATAAATAAATAAAATCATTAATAAAAAATTGTATTTATTTATTTTGAGAGAGAGAGAGAACACAAATGGGGGTGAGGGCAGACAGAGAGGGAGAAGCAGACACCCTGCTGAGTAGGGAGCCCAATGTGGGGCTTGATCCCAGGATCACGGGTCATGACCTGTGTGGAAAGCAGATGCTTAGCCACCTGAGCAACACAGGTACCTCAATAAATAAATAAAATCTTTACAAAGGAATTTTTTTTCCAATTTATTATTCAGTTTTATAGTTTTTTTAACAATATCTGCAGTGAAGACCTTTGTTGTACATCTCTTTGCTCCTACTCTGATTTCAGTTGCAGTCATTATGGATAATGTCCCACTTCAAGCATATACCACATTTTTCAGGACCTTGTCTAAAGACCTGAGCTTTCTAGCTAGTATATAGGGGCAGACCAAAATCTAAAAGAGTGATAATGTAACCAAAGGGAACACCAAGCCAATGGTGTTCCTTTCAGTAGACAATTCTAGGAGGCATAATTTGTGCTTCTCAAAGATTTAAAAGTCATTGAGATCCCATTACCACTGTACATATCCTTTTGCTTACATTTCCTTATGCTCTTCCTTACTTTCCCAAGTACCTCATTCTTGCATTCTAGGATCACTCCCCAAATAAATCACCTGTCCCCCAGCCTTAGACTCTACTTTTATGGGAGCCCAAATTAAGGCAGTTGATATTGGAGTTGGCCCTAGAAAAGCCACTCACTTGCCAACAATTACTACACTGTGTTTGATAAGTAGAATGGTAATTCAATGGGATGGTGATGGTGAGACAATGCTTTTGATAAGTGGGGCAATGGTGACTGACGCAAGTTCAAATCACTTGTGGTTTATTGGGATGAGTTAAAAGTAGAAGTTGAAGGACTGTGTTATGACTAGCAGTTGAATGAGATAGGGACAATAACAGTTATGAAGATTGTATATTTGCTGGGTTTTGTTAGCAACCTCAGAATTTTTTTAGGATAAAAAGAGAATGATAGACTATCTTCTCTAAGCAGACCTTGATCTTCTGTGGCCAGAGAGAAGACAAGACTTAATTCTGTTGAGGGTAGTAGTCTTGCAAAGGAGATTGCCTGTCAGCCTCAATGAGTCAATTATATTAAAGCAGAAAACAAATATGATGGTATTGAGACCCAGATTGAGATATGGATGTGCCTAAGAGCTCTGAACTCCCAAGTACCCCTTGATTCCACCTTCAGTCTTTTATTCAGCTCTTTCCCCTTTCTAGAGAATAGTAGCATGCCCTAACCCTTACCATACAAATACATCATCTGAGGCCAACACTTAAATTGATGCTTTTTTCCCCCTCAAGATTCCATCTGTATTCCCTTGTTGTTTAGCCAGTAACTAGAGTCACAGTAGAGGCTAGCCTGAGGGAACATTTATTCTGACTGCTTCCATTTCCAGGGTGAAATGGTTTATTCATTGACAGAATTGTAGGACTTGGCTAATATCCAGAGACAGGAAACAGCAGAGCATGTACAGGAGTGGATTTAAAGTATTGAACCATGCAAAGCTGGGGGTGTAGAATATAAAGGCTGGGCAAAGGAGAATTTATTGGTATACAAACACTCTTCCTCACCAGGACACTTGATGTCCATCTTACTACATTGTAGTATGACTCTTTGAAGCCTAACCAGGATGATAGTTTTTAGTAAATGAGTTGTAGATGCAGTAACTGTCTTGTTAGTGTATTGATGAAAGGGTCAGAGAAGAGGGAGAATAGAATAATAGAAATGGATTTTTTATGTAAGATTAGAAAACCCATTAGTTTGTTGAGAAAGTCCGGATGACAGTTCCTTTAATGAAATAATGAAAATGAACTTGTGAGGCAAACACTAATATGGTTGAGAAGCTCAGCTATTGCTACTCTCTAAAGGCCAGTGTTGATAGTGGAGTAGACTGCCAGTGGAACTGAGTTGACAGTGACAGGTTAGTATAAAATCAAAAACCAGGGGGACAATCCTAGAAATGAGAGGTTAATGGGATGTAGTTACCATAATGGACAGCAGAATTAGAGTGGCATTCAGGTTGCCTTAACCTACAGGGATCTCTGGCAATGTCTGTTAGGTCATGATGTTCTTAGGTTAAGAGAGATGGGTAGTCAACTAGGGTATTTCTTGATTTGTGTAACTAAAATTACAGAAATAAAATAGTAAAATAAAATAAATAGCTGAATAGAAGAAATCTGTTACTAGCACAATGGCAATTCCAATTTCTTACCTTGGTTCAAAAAGTTAGCCAGTTCTCACTTCCCAGATATAATCAGTTGGAAAAAAGGCCAGGTCCTTTTGAGGAGAATTTTGTAACATCATTAACAGAATATACAAAAAACATTCCCTGATAGGACCCGTAGCAATTACAGGTTAACTGCATTTAGGGGGAAGCAGAGATTCCTATATTTTTGAGAGATGTGGTATACAGAGTTGTAATTGACACTAATACTAAAAAATTCAAATGCTACCTTACCCCACTTGTTGGTGGTAATAAGTGGACTCATTGATAGTAAATCCAAATGAAGTACAAGCCATCCTATCTCCAGATCCCAGATAAAATTTCAGAAATTAGCACTTCCTTCAAACTTAAAAGATACAAGAGTGATGGTTTTAATATAGTTCTGTTTAGTTTATCTCTATGGTTTATACAAAATCAATTGGACCATAATATATGAAGGTAAAGCTACTCTAAGCTTTACCAAATTGCATCAGCAGTTGCTGCTGCTACACCAGTTGTATTTTATTGGAACAGAAATACAGCCTCTGGTACTTGATATGTAACTATCGATCTGGTAAATGTGTTCTTTTCAATCTGTATCATTAAAGAGGATCAAAAGCAGTTGTTTTGTAGGAAGGACATCAGTACACACTCACTTTCTTTCTCCAGGGCTGTATTATACCTATAGTTCTCTGCCACAATATAGTCTATAGGGTCCTTGACAATTTTGATATTCTATAAAATTATTATGAGCACTCTATTAATTACAGCATGCTAATCAGACCTGATGGGAAGGAAGTGAGCAGTACCCTGGATGCTCTACTGGAGATGAAACTATTAAGATTCAAGGACTTGTCAAACTGATGACATTTTGGGGAAAGGTTTGGGGGCTTGTGATATCCCCTTAAGGTAAAGGTCAAATCATTGTACCTTTCAATTCTTAGGAAAATGCATAGTGCTCGGCTTGGTCCACTGGGCTTATTTAAATTTGAAGGCAATGTATACCATGTTTGGGAATATTTCCACATAGAGCTATTTGATTATTTGAAAGAATGCCAGTATTGTATGAGGTCCAGAGGAAAAGAAGCTTTTTTAGACACACACACACACACACACACACACACACACACATACTAGGTTTAGGCTGTTGCATAAACTGTCTTGCTACTGAAGGGTATGACCCAGCAGATTCAATGGTAGTAGTTGTGGGAAGCCTCAGTAGGAGAGTTGCTACATATTACCCTAAGTACCTATAGGAACCTGATGCCTCCAGCAGCAACAAACTATTCACCCTTTGAAAAATAGCTTCTGGGAGCCTACTGAGTCCTTGTAATGACCAGGTGCCTTACCACAAAGCATCGAACAACCATGAGACTGAAGCCACCCAGTAGGAGAAGGGTTTGTTAGATCTACCAAGTCATAAGATCTGGCAGGTACATCAGCAATTTGTCATATAATGGAAATCATATGAGGTATGGGGCCCAAACAGATTCAAAAGACAGATATTCTGATGTCTGTTCCTCAGTTTGTATCCCATGGAACATTCCTTTCAGCTAGAAGTAGGCATGAAATTGGGCCCAGTTTATAAGAAGGCTGGCTTAATATGTTAATGTGAGCCAAGTATGAAATACTGATGCACTGCAGCTGCCCTCTAGAGTAGCTCTTAAAGATTGTTGGGAGGAAATTTGTTGGGCAGTGTACCTAGTTTTCTTCTTCATATGGAGAAAAAAGTATTTTGAAGTAAGAGTATATATGGTTTCCCATGCAGCAGTGTGTGGTTTGGATTATTTGTCCTAGGCAGAGGTTGGTAAACTGTGTCCTGAAAGCCAAATATGGCCCACTGCTTGTTTTTGTATAGCCAGTGAATTAAAAATTGGTTTTATATTTTTAAATAGTTGGAAAAAATTTTAAAGACTAATAATTTAATGATATGTGAAAATTATATAAAACTCAAACTTTAGTGTCCATAAATAACATTTTATTGAAATCAGCCATGCATTCATTTAGGTAATATTTATGGTTATTTTTGTACTACAAAGGCAGAGTTGAATAGTTGCAGCAGAGATGGTATGGCCCATCAAATCTAAATTATTTGCTATATATCCCATCACAGAAAAAGTTTGAGGACTCCCTAATCAATAATGTGGGAAAAGAATGGTTAGAATATTTTAGGCAAGGATATTTTTAAAAGAATGACATGAATGGACTCATGGGGGATAGATGCAGACATTTTGTGCCTCATATAAATGCCCAGTAAAAAAAAAAAAAATCCACTGCAGAGGTGATGTTGAACAATCAGTGGACAAGATGATTCATCTGGCAAATGTGACAGTCTCTTTTCACGGTCACCCTATTGCTTGCCCTAAGAAGCCATGAATTGAATAGCCAGTAGTACTGACAAGGCTATGCATGGACCCAATAGCCTGGGCATTCTTTTACTCAAGATGATATAGTTACTATCACCACTAAATGCTACTGATCCTTAAGTAGCAGAGACCAAAGTGGGGCTCTTGATATGATACATCATCGAGCTCACCAGCTCTCCAATTAGTGTCAGATTGTTATATAGGATTCGTTCCAGCTTGGTGGGGGCAGTGATTTACCCTTACTAAAACTGACATCCACTCCCACTGTTCTATCTGCAGTGTACAGCACTACTCAGGGAGCATCACTACCTGAGAGTTCAGAGAACATCAGATTTACTGTTGTGGGATCCGTCAAATCAAATCCTCAGACATGACCATAGGATCTACTCATCAAACAGCCAGTCTAACATTCACTGAAGTAGTCTATTTAAATCTTAGCTATGGCTGCTTGGGCTTCATATCCTACAAAGTTTAACTGCTATTCTTCAAGATGCTTTATATGGTTTGACCAAATGTCCACTATTTGAGGTCATATCCTTCAACAGCCAGAATACATGGATTTAAGGATCAAGGGGAGGAAGTAGGATTGATCCTTTCCAATATGACTTCAGAGACCCACTCTAGGAATTTGTCCCCATAGGTCTGGGTTCTGTAGATTAGAGCTTCCGGTTCTGAAATTTCTACCAGAAATACGATAAGGATTCTATCTTAACTGAAGTTATGGGTGACATTGATAATTTCCCTTGCCAGGGCCTGACAAGAGCTCTAGGATTTAAGACTGGAGACTCTAGAGTTAGTTGTAGAGAAAGGAGAAAATTACGACTTGCACTCACCTATAGCTCTGAACACTGTTACTTACTCCACTAACTCTTCTATATTGAGTCATTTTTGAAGACTGGCTAATCACCAATTTGAAAACTTAGTAACAGAGTAGTTTTAATGTGGGACATTAACAGATAAGATGTTACAAAGGATAGACCGTAGTCAATGCTTTGTGTGTTGTCATATCCCATCAGTTCACATCTGATTTCAGCCACAGTATGCAAGAGAATTCTGTGCGAATTCAGATTCACATCACCCTAGTACTGTCTTAAATGTAAGTTGTGCTTTTCTCTGCTTCCTTCTGAAGTTCCTTTGGAACTCAGTGAGGATGTAGATGAAGCCCAAAAGTGTAGGGGAATTTAGCGCTCTGAGGGTGATCCTCAACTAAAGTGTGGCAGGAAACAGTATTTAAATGCCCTCTCTCCTATCTTTTTCATAAATTATTCAGGGAGGGAGTATGAAAAATTGAGACTCCATTGCCTACCACATAAGCCTCAAAATATTCCATGCCCTTAATGTTCACTTTTCCTCATTTCCTGTCTCTCTCTTCCTCGTTTCTCTTCCCTATGATCACTTTCAAAATAAAGTGCCAGTGTACCAGCATTGAAATTCTTGACTCAGTAATTAAAACTAAGACAGTATCATTTGTATTAAAGTTTAAAGAATTGTTATGCACTCAAAACTATTACTGGTTTTCTTTTGATTTCTGTATGTTAGGCTTTGCTTATGAAGCCCTGACCTACTTTAATATGATGAAAATATTTGTCTTGTGTTTCTTTTTAATGCTTTTATAGTGCATTATCTATCTGACCATTGATAATTTATTTCTATTTTATGGGATATGAAGTTTGTGTTACTATTTAATAAATATAGTTGAGTACCTATCCCATCCATTTTTTTTTCATAGTTCATTCTCCTTACAAATTGATATTGAATGTCAATTATGTACATAATTTTTACATAAATTATGTTATGGTTTATTGGTCTATTTTTATATCATTGTGCTCATATCAAAATGTTTTAATTATTTGTAATATATTTTGATATCTGATTGAGCAAGTTCTGCTTTCAGTGCTTAATCTTTTCACAATTGCTTTATCTATTTTTATATACATTCTGTTCAATATAAACTTTACAATCAACATTTCCAATTCCATTAAAAAATCTTTGTTTTTTTTTTTTCTTTTGAGATCACGAAGATCACATTGAATTTATATGTTGATTTTTGGCTATATAACATCTTTACTGAACTTTCCCATTCCGGAATTAATCTACTCAGAGTTTCTTTTGGACCTTAGTACGATAGTAGTCATTTACTTATTTTCTCATGTTATCTACCTACATTTCTTAAGGTTTATGTACATTTTAGAGTTTCTGTTTCTTTTTATATACTTTGTTAATGGGATCTCCTTTTCTATTGTAGTTTCTAGTCATTAGGAGTGTGTAGGAGACGTGGTATACAAAGCTATTTGGTTTTGTAAGTTGATATTTTATCGGGCCATCTTATGAAACTCTCTTGTTAGTTTTATTGTATATTTTTGTGCATATAGCTAGATTTTCTAGGAATATAATTATATCATCTGTAGGTAATAGTTTTTTATTTTCTATTTTTACACAGGGTAGACACGCCCCTACACACATACACTTCATTGGCCATTTTCCTCATTCATTTTTTTTTTTTAAGTTTCCAATTATGGACCAAGCAAATTTTGAGTCCATATGGAGATAAAACCTATGTTCAAGGAGACTGAAAACCAGAGCTAATATATCAGAATAGGAATCCCAAACCAGAAAGCCAAGTTGCAAAAGTGCCAGTAGTCAGAGAGCAACCAGAATCAGGTCCCAAGGCACCTAGTAAGAATTAGCAAAGGTCAAAATCAAGGAGCAGAAAATTCAAGTCAAGATTTAGGAATACTGAAATTACTTTATTAAGAATGTTTAGTTTGAAAGGCCAGATGTGAGGTGATCAGGAATTGGAAGATACAAGCTGGGAAATGAGGTGGCTACAGTCATGATAATGGAATCTTATAGGGGATAAATGAGGTAAAAGTCCAACTAGAAGTTTTCAGAATGCTTCCTATCTTTGTGGAATTTTGTGACCTTGTCATCCTAGGGCCTATAAGCAAGTTGCATAAAAGTTTTGTTTTTTCTGTTTCCAAAGCTGTGAAGAGTTTGCACAGAGAGCTTACCTAAGGTTTTTGTTGAGTAGCCAAGCCTTGGTTATAATAATTAACTGCTAACAGTAAGTAAAGTAGAAATCATTTAAATCTTCTCAACACTGTTAATTATATTTTGAGTTAAAAGGTGAAATAATTCTTGACTTTCCTCCCAAAAAAGATATGTTTTTTTTTAAGAAGTAGAGTAAAAGAATTGCTAATCAGCTGCTATTTCCATTATATCAGATGATGTCTATCAAGTCCCAAGTCTCAATGTAACTCGAGCGTGTGACTATAAATTCTAGCCTAAGAAGATATTTATAATAATCTTATTACTACAATTAATAATATAATTTAGAAGATATTATTTTATATTTATTATCTCCATAATTATGTCTATTTGTTGGAAGCATAGAGATAGGTTAGGCTATATTAAGCGGTTACAAGAAAAAATATCCTACATATGGATAAAATGAGAAGAATGAGGTAGTATTAGCCATACATATTAAACTAACATAAATTAGTATAAATGAGAGTGTTAAATAATAAGGGTGTATTTTCTGACTTAACAGTGTAATCAGAGACTCTGGGTAAAGTGATAATAAATATGAAACCAGAGAATAGTTTCAGTCACCCTTGACAGAATGAGAAATATATTGGGTAAATCCAGCTGCATAGAAAATTAAAAGCAGGAACTGAAGAATAGAGGATGATCAATGCAAAACTCTTGTATTGAGCAGATGGTTCCCTAGTCTGTGATAAGTAGAGTGAGAATAATAAAAATGTTTGTATTCAGTATCAAGAATATGGCTATAATGGAAAATTATCTGAAATAGAAAACAGTAGAAAAAAATGAGGAGTGTACACAGATAAAATTTCATGTTTTATTTTGTTGGAAAGATAAGCTATAAATGAAATATTAGTAAAAATAAAAAGGAAATGACTGAAAATATTGATATTGTAGAATGGTAAAATTGTAAATATAATTTAATAAGAATGAAATTCTAGAGAAAAACTTATGAGATTCACACATTAAACACTGATTCATTATCATGAACTCTAGTATGATAAACACCACTATGAAAAATTATGGTTCATCCATTATTTTAAAGCTTTGGGGAAAAAGTTTTATTTATACATCAGGTATGCAGTATAGATTAGCATGTAATTATTGCAAGTAAAAAAATGTAGGGTCAACTGTAACATAAATAAAGTTCTAATGTTGATATTTAACATTATTTTCTTTGGCTTACTCAAGAAATCTGTAGTCCATACACTTGGTTAGAGAGGAATTCATTCATTTATAAGTTAGCATTAAAATATTTAGTACTTTAAGGTTAGAGCCAGGGCCAAAATTAATGAACAATTTGCAAGTTTAGCAGTTGTAGCAAGATTTAAATTTCTTTTCAAAGACAGAATTAAAATGATCAACACCTATGAATAAGTAGCTTTTATACAACATAGTAATTGCCAGAACTCTCATGTATTGGGAAATAACTCTGTCCAATTTTGACAAAGTGGCATATACATAATTGGTCATGCATTACAATTCACTTTACTAAGAATTTGTCTACAAGGAAGATGGTAAAGTCTTCTTTCTTCCCTGTCAGATGCATTATAGTGACTTGATCATTATTGGTGCAGAAATGACTTTTTTTTTTTTAAGTTTTACTTGAAGTTTCATCAGTTTGGAGAAGAATGATTTTTTTTTTTTTTTTTTTTACAGATAAAGATTGTGAGGCAAAAGCCCAGGATTTAAAAAAAAAATTTTTTTTTGGTATAATTAACATACAGTGTTATATTAGTTTCATGTGTAGAATATAGTGATTGAACAATTCTATACATTACTCAGTGTCATCATGATAAAGGTGCTCTTAATCCCCTTCACCTGTTTGACCCATCCCCCAACCATCTCCCCTATGGTAACCTTCAGTTCTTTGTGTTTAAGAATTTGGTTTTTTTTCTTTGTATTCTTTGTTCATTTGTTTCTTAAATTCCACATATGAGTGAAATCATATGGCATTTGTCTTTCTCTGACTGATTTCACTTAGCATTATACCCTCTAGATCCATTTATTGTTGCAAGTGGCAAGTTTCATTCTTAGTTGTAACTGAATAATATTCCATTGCATATATATATATATATATATATATATATATATATATATATATCACATCTTTCAAAAGCTCAGGATTTTATTAAATAGAAGGATCTCATATTTTCTGCTGATCACTTAGTTACTACTAGTAAAGGAATGAAAGAGTACTTCTTGCTCTAGAACTGGATCACTGCCCTGAGGTATGGAGATTTCAGGATATAGACTACTTTCTGAAGTGTCCCAGCCTCTTTCAGCTAATTTCAACACAGTGACTATGTAAAGCCATACCTGGGTTATCATGTTTCACTTTATTGCACTAAACAAATATTGAGTTTTTTACAAATCAAAGGTCTGTGACAAATCTGGGTCCAGCAAGTCTATTGGCAAGCCATTTTTTCCAATAAGATTTGTTCATTTCATGTCTCTGTGTCACATTTGGATAATTCTCATAATATTTCAAACTTCTAAATTATTATTGTATTTGTTATGTTGATCTGTGATTAGTGATTTTTTTATGTTACTTTACAATTATATTGGGGCACCATGAATTAAGTCCATGTAAGATAATGAACTTAATCGATAAATGTCATGTGTTTTGAATGTTCCACTAACTGGCTGTTTCCCCACATTTCTCTCTCTCCTTGAGTCTCTGTTTCCCAAGATGTAGCAATTTTGAAATTAGGCCAATTAATAACTCCACAATGGCCTCTGAGTGTTCAAGTGAAAGGAAGAGTCGCAGGTCTCTCACTTTGAATCAAAAGCTAGAAAATGATCAGGCTCAGTGAAGAAGGTGTGTCAAAAGCCAAGACCGGCTGAAAGCAGGGCCTCTTGTGTCAAGCAGTGAGTCAAGTTGTGAATGCAAAGGTAAAGTTTTTGAAGAAAATTAGAAGTGCTACTCCAGTGAATACACAAATGATAAGAAAACAAAATAGCCTTGTTACTGATAATGAGAAAACTTTAGAGGTTTGAAGAGAAGATCAAACCAGCAATGCATTCCCTTAAACCAAAGCCTAATCCAGAGCAAGGCCCTAACTCTCTTCAATTCTTTTTTTTTTAAGATTTCATTCATTTATTTGTGAGACACACACACACACACACACACACACACACACACACACAGAGACATAGGCAGAGGGAGAAGCAGGCTCCATGCAGGGAGCCTGATGTGGGACCCGATCCTGGGATCTGGGATCACTCCCTAAGCTGAAGGCAGATGCTCAACTACTGAGCCACCCAGGCATGCCCCTAACTCTCTTCAATTCTATGAAGGCTGAGGAAGTAAGGAAGATTCAAAAGCAAATCTGAACCCAGCAGAGTTTGGCTCCTGAAGTTTAAGGTAAGAAGCTATTTCTATAACATAAAAGTACAAGTACAAAAAAACAAAACAAAACAAAACAAAACAAAACAAAACAAAACAGCAAGTGCTAAGGTAGAAGCTGCTGAAGATTACCTTGAAGATCTAGCTGAGATAATGAAGGTTGCTAAAGAACAGACTTTCCATGTAGATTAAACAGCCTTCTAAGATGCCATCTAGGATTTTCATAGCTAGAGAGGAGAAATCGATAGCTTCCCTCAAAGTTTTATAGGACAGACTAACTCTCTTGATAGGGGATAAAATATCTGGTGACTTAAGTTGAAGCCAGTGCTCATTTAATACTCCAAAAATCCTAGGGCCCTTAAGAATTATGCTAGATCAACTATGCCTGTGCTCTATCAATGGAACAACAAAGTCTAGATAACAGCACATCTGTTGACAACATGACTTATTGAATATTTCAAGCCCATTGTTGAGGACAATGTTTCTCCCGCTCAGAAAAAAAAGATTCCTTTCAAAATATGTCTGCTCACTGACAACGCACCTAGTCACTCCAGAGCTCTGTTGGAGGTATATAACAAGATTAATGTTGTCTTCATGCCGGCTAACATGACATTCATTATGCAGTCCATGGATCAAAGAGTAATTTAAACTTTCAGGTCTTATTTAAGAAATACATTTTGTATTTCTGTAATACAAAAATACGTGATTTTGCAAGGCTACAGCTGTCAGAGATAGTGATTCCTCTAATGGATCTGGACAAAGTAAACTGAAAACCTCCTGGAAAGTTCCCATTTTAGATGCCATAAAGAATACTTGTGATTCACAGGAAGAGGTGAAAATAGTGACATTTACAGGAGTTCGGAAGAAGTTGATTCCAACCTTCATGGATGACTTTGAGGAGTTCAAGACTTTAGTGGAGGAAGTAAATTCAGATGTGATGAAAATAGCAAAGGAACCAGAATTAAGAGTGGAACCTAAAGATGTGACTGAATTGTTATAATCTCATGGTAAACCTTTAATGGATGAGGAGTTACCTCTTATGGATGAGCAAAGAAAGTGTTTTATTTAATATTTTATTTATTTATTCATGGGAGACATATAGAGAGAGGTAGAGACATAGGCAGAGGAAGAAGCAAGTTCCTCATAGGGAGCCTGATGCGGGACTCAATTCCTGGACCCTCAGATCTTGACCTGAGCCAAAGGCAGATGATCAACAACTAAGCCATCCAGTTGCTCCAGAAAGTGTTTTCTTGAGATGAATTTTGTTCCAGATGAATATCATCCTGGTGATGATACTGTGAAGATTGTTGAAATAACAGAAAACTTAGGATATTACATCAACTTAATAAAGCAGTGGCAAAGTTTGAAAGGTTGGAGTCCAATTTTGAAAGTTCTACTGTGAGTAAAATGCTATCAAATAGACTCCCATACTACAGAGAAATTGTTTGTGAAAGGAAGTCAATCCAATGAAGCTAACTGCATTGTTGTCTTATTTTAAAAAATTGCTGCAGCCACCCCAGACTTAGCAACTACCACCCTGATCAGTCAGCAGCCATCAACATGGAAGTAAGGCCCTCCACCAGCAAAAAGATGATAAGTTCCTGAATGCTGAGATGATGTATTTTGTTACTATATGTTACAAATAACATTTTGGTTGATCAATGCTGACAATAAATAAATAAATAAATAAATAAATAAATAAATAACTTAAATATCACTAAGAAAATCCTGACAATAACTTTGATGAGGTTTTTTCTCAACAGTAATGTTTTTTTTCTTTTCTTTTTTTTTAATCTCATACCAATGAGGAGGGTACAATAAAAAATGAAAACAACAAAAACAAAAACCCCAGAAAAACATGTGTTGGTGAGGATGTGGAGAGGTTAGAACAATTGTGGACTGTTGGTGGGTATGAAAAATGGTTCAGATGCTGTGGAAAGCAGTATGGCACTTCCTCAAAAAAAATTGAAAATAGAATTACCATATGATATGCAATTCCACCTCTGGGTGGGTCCCAAAAGAATTGAAAGCAGCCATTTAAAGAGATATTTGTATACCATGTTCATAGTAGCATTATTCACCATAGCCAAAAGGTTTAAAGCAACCCAGATATTCATTGCCAGATGAATACAAAAAGCTAAATGTGGCCTATACATGAGATTAAATATTATTCAGCCTTAAAAAGGAAGGAAGTTCTGACACATGCCACAGCATGCATGAAGCTTGAGGACAGTAAGCTAAGTGAAATAAGCTAGTCACAAAGGAACAAATTACATGTGATTCTACTTATGTAAAGTATCTGGAATAGTCAAATTCCTAGAGTCAGAAAGGAGAGTGGTGGTTTCCAGGGGAAGGGGGAATAGGGAGTTGTTTGATGGGCACGGAGTTTCAGTTTTGCAAGATGAAGGGTTCTGGAGTTTGGTTGTACAATGATGTGAATATAATTAACACTACTGAAGTGTACATTTAAAAATGGTTATGTTAGTGTAAATTATGTATTAAGGGTACATTTTATGTTAAGAGTATTTACAACAATTAAGAAATTGTAAAAATGTAGTGGGCTTTTACAATTACTGCTAGCACGAGCATAAATACATCATTACATATATACATTGTTATGATTATTATGGCACAGTCCACTCAGCAAAGGTAGACAAAAAAGATGAGTTTACAGTTGGATCACTCTACCTCTGAAAGTGGTTGTGTGTGGCTAGGCCAGACTCTTCTCCTATTTGATTCATGGACATTCTCAATTATGTGGTAATGACTGAATATTGGCCTCTGTAAAACAGATTCCATTTCAGAATTAATCTATTTTGTTAGGGTTAATTTGTATTATAAAGCCTCCCACTGTAGGAAAAATATTTTTACTGAAGTAATTTTGTATTTGGGTTTCATTTCAATAATAATTAAAATGTTTGTAAAAGGATATTTTGGTATGTGAATGGTCATTTTATGAGTAAGCACTACACTTTGATTTCAGTCTCGACATTTGCTTTTATGTTTATGATTACACTGGGACCCAGAGGTTACCTGGTGTGACAGAATTTTTACTTGCATGTATTAGGGGATGTACTGGCTGCCACTGAGTTGATTACTCTAAAATTAGAAAGTTAATATTCTACACCTATGATTGTGTTCATATATAATTATATTGAAACTTTACTTTTTGCCATAATTTATAATTGGCAGTCCTTATCATAGGCTGTGGCTTTATTTTTAAATTATTCAGTCAATTCAGACTTTGATTTAATATCACAAAAATAGCATAGTGTGACAGAGTAACTGTAACCAGCTATTGAGAAGAGAGGCAAATTTGATCTAAGAATGATGTATTTGAGTCAGAGGAAGTCCAAAGGGCTCCACAAAGAATTTTATAAGAAAAGGTTTCACATGGTTTGAATAATGAAGAGCAGTGGAACAATAAGTAGAGAAGTTATGCTTCTCAGATCTCAGAAAACCTTTGCCTTAGCATTTAGAACCATATTTGCATTGCATGAATTCCGTTTTTTTTTTTTTAAGATTTTATTTATTTATTCATGAGAGACACACAGAGAGAAGCAGAGACACAGGCAGAGGGAGAAGCAGGCTCCATGCAGGGAACCTGATGTGGGACTAGATCCTGGGACTCCAGGATCAGGCCCAGGGCCTTAGGCAGGCGCTAAACCGCTGAGCCACCCAGGGATCCCCCATGAATTCTGTTTTTGTGGGTACTAACTTGTGTAACGGTTCATTAGTGGTAAGTGCAATAGGACATTGCCACTGAAGAATTTTTGAGATGATATCTAAAAATTTTGTTTTTGGAATTTTCATGGAATTTTATTGTACAGTCTCAGATGAATTAATCATGATATTGTATCAGTTGATTTATCAGTTGATAAAAGAAGCTTATTATTTAGTTTCAGAAAAACAATATTGTCCAAAATATTAAACTAGCACCATTAATTAAAAGTGTATGAGATGCATTACTGTTTGTATTTACTTCAACGTTTTTGTCTATGAGCTATAAACATCAGAAATGTATCGTTGGCTTTATGTTTATATTCATTAAGGAAACGCTATAATAAAAATAATAATACTGGCAATTTAACGAGATTTTTACTTTTATTTTTTATTTTATTTTATTTTATTTTTATTTATTTATGATAGTCACAGAGAGAGAGAGAGGCAGAGACACAGGCGGAGGGAGAAGCAGGCTCCATGCACCGGGAGCCTGATGTGGGATTCGATCCCGGGTCTCCAGGATCGCGCCCTGGGCCAAAGGCAGGCGCCAAACCGCTGCGCCACCCAGGGATCCCGAGATTTTTACTTTTAAAGGTTGCATGCATTTGTATATGAAATAAATACTCTGAGATATTCTAATCCTTAATACTTAATGTTGGAGAATATTGTCCCTGTATCTTTTGTGGAATGTAGAGTTACTTTGTCTTTGGGAATCACAGTGAACGGATTCATTTAGAATTATATATTGTATGATTCTTATAAGAAAGACTCAAGAAATTATAATAATATGAAAGAAGACATGCAATTACATATATAGAAAAGACCATTAGGATTTCATCCAATCAATACATGATTTAAAAATTCCTCTATGTTAAAATGCATAAAGCATTTGATAAAGTACTCCTTTGCATTATGAAGTGACATGCTGAGAGCATCAATAGTGTACTCATACTCATTTTTTTTATCTTGCATTTAAATTATTTGGAAAAGTTTTCCCCCAACTATTAGCTATTTTCAAAATCTTGGAATGGGCTTAAATATTTTGAAGAGATCTCAATTGTACAATAGTTCTTCAGTCTTTGCAGTGAAAAATAAAAGATCGAGGTCAAAGGGTAAAGGACAGTATGCCTTAGACTTTAAATGGAAAGAGAACAGAGACAAAGAGAAAACGATCTGGCATTATGTGCTCACATCAATCGCAGTAATTAAGCTTTGCAGTATCATTAGATATGATAACAATAATTTATAGCCTTTCATGATATTTCACATGCTAGGCATACAGAAGCACATGATGGCAGGGCCTCTAATATTTCTCATTGTTGTTTTTTTCTAAGGAAATAAAGACATTCAATTGTCATGAATTGGGGAGATACACAACACAAATTTGGACTCTTACTCTAAAGGAGAAATGATGGAGTGTTTTATGCCTTCTTACCAGCTGCAAAATGTATGGTATCAGTAAAATGCTAACAAGATATTGAGATGAATATCTTCAAGAGTACAGTATTTAAATTTATAAAAGTTAATTTGGCATTACATTAAACATTGAGTTAATGTTCACACCAGCCTAACAACTGAACTATAACATATTATGCCATGGTATTAAATTGAACCAAGATACTCCAGGTTTTGGTTGTGGAAAATCAGTCATTAATCAGTTTGAATTTTCTAAAGCTATCATTAGTAGAAAGGAAAACCTCTGCATGAATACTTTGAAAATGCAGTCTCCATGACAGGAAATGAGAAATGTCTTGAATAGTTAAATATTGAATTTAAATCAATATGATGGTCAGCCTTAATGGGAAACTATGTTTATTTTCTCTCTTGAACATTAAATTAAATTGAAGATCTAATTTTTAGTTAGTTTTCAAGGCATATTTACAGAGGGCATTATAATAATTAAATTAGAATTTTTCCTTGAATTGGAGCTCTGAGTCTTCAAGTGCCCAAATTAATCATAGTGAAAAGGCAATTCCATTTTTAAACTTGATTTTTAAATTCAAATGTTCAACATAGTTATATTCTTTAGTGTAGTGCTATGCAATTTTGAAAACTTACCAGATGCCAGTTTTTGAGGAATTGCTTTAGAGAAAATTGACTCACTGATATCAAAGGACATGAAACTAGGGTGCCGGGTCTTGCCCATTTCACAGGATTTCAATGTATTTTAAAAGTTACAAAGGGTAATGTAGCTAGTTTTATCTTTCTTTATAGATAGCTAGGATGCAACTACCCTAGGGTTACGCTCAGGTGAGATTTTTGTTTATCCTATCCTATGGTTTTTGTTGTGTGGCTATACTTCTAATTCAGATCATCTTAAATCAGAAAGTTAGTACAGAAGAAGAGCTGCCCTATGTCATCTGATTCTTATAATAATGTAAACACACCTTTAGCCACATTTCAAGTTTTCTTTCTACTTACATTAGTGACTTCTCTAAAAACTTGTGATAAAGTGCCATAAAATCCCCTTTCCGCAGTTGCTTACTAAACCAACAGTTAGGCTCTTCTTTCAAAGTAAAGCTTTAACCTCACAAAAGTTAGTCAGGTCTAGCATGTCTGTTAGAGGCTTTTGAATGAGGATTGTAATCCCAAGAACAGCATGAGCACCTGCTAAATAAGGAGATAGACTTGAAATATAAAATAAAACCAGAAATACACTTACTTATATCTCTCTGATTGAGGCTTCTAGACTTGGTAAAATAAAACACTCCTTGAATGGCTTTCACTTCAGTCAATAGAATATTTGTGATATTTTCCTTCCTCTACCCATTATTTTAATGGTGGTGTTCTTTGGAATTTTTTTCCTAATAACACACTATTCCTGGTCAATCCCTCCCACATCTGGGACCTCAATTCTTTTGGGTAAATACCCAGATGTGAGATTGCTGGGTCATAGTAGTTCTACTTTTAAACTTTTGAGAAGCCTTTTTTTTAAAATTTTTATTTATTTATGATAGTCACAGAGAGAGAGAGAGAGAGAGAGAGAGAGAGGCAGAGACATAGGCAGAGGGAGAAGCAGGCTCCATGCACCGGGAGCCTGACGTGGGATTCGATCCCGGGTCTCCAGGATCGCGCCCTGGGCCAAAAGCAAGCGCCAAACCACTGCGCCACCCAGGGATCCCTTGAGAAGCCTTCATACTGTTTTCTGTAGTGACTGCACCATTTTACATTCCCACCAGAAGTGCACAAGGATTCCAATTTCTCCATATTTTGCTAACGCTGGTTATTTTCTGGGTTTTTATTATTATTATTTTTTGTTTGATATTGGTTCGTTTTTGTTTCTAGATGGCCTAACAGATGTGAGATGGTATTTTATTATGGTTTTGATTTGCATTTGTCTGATGATTAGTGACATTGAGCATCTTTTCATATACCTGTTGGCCATTTGTATGTCTTCTTTAGAAGACAAGTCTTTTGTCCATTTTTAAATTGGGTTATTTGTTTTTTTTGTTATTGAATTGTACATTTTGTAAATTAGCCCATTATCCGATATATGACTTCCAAATATTTTCTCCTGTTCCATAACTTGGCTTGTCACTCCATTGTCTTTTTTGTTGTTGTTGTTTTTTATTTGTTTGACAGAGAGGATGTTGGGTTCATCTCAGGACTCTGGAATCATGGGTGGAAGGCAGATGCTCAACCAACTGAGCCACCCAGGCACCCCTGTTGTTTGTTTCCATTGCCTATACAGAAGATTTTTAATGCCATGTAGTCCCACTTATCCGTTTTCTTTTTATTGCCTGTGGGTTTTTTGTTTGTTTGTTTCTTTAGAGAAAGAAAGCACGAGGTGAGGAGGGGCAGAGGAAGAGAGAGAATCAATTGTAAGCCAGCTCCACACCTAGTGCAGGGTCCCAATTTGAGTCTCCATCTCATGACCCTGAGGTCATAGCCTGAGCTGAAATCAAGAGTCAGACACTCACCCCCGGTGCCTGTGTTTTTGATGTCATATCCTGGACATCATTGCCAAGATCAATGTTATGAAACTTCTGTTTTCTTCTAGGGGTTTTATAGTTTCAAATCTTACATCTAAGTATTTAATCTATTTTGAGTTGATTTTTGTGTATAGAGTAGGATAAGGGATTATTAAATCTATTCTTTTGCATGTGCGCATCTAGTTTTTTGACACCATTTGTTAAAAAGGCTGCTCTTCCCCTAGTGAGTAATCTTGAAACCCTTATCAAAGATCATTTGGTAGTATATGTGTCCATTTATTTCTGGGCTTTCTATTCAGTGACACTGGTCTATATGTCTGTCTTTATGCCATTACCATGCTGTTTTGAATACTGTAGCTTTTGAAGTTAGAAAGTATATAGACACCAACTTTGTACTTTCTTCTTAAGATTATTTTGGCTATTTGAGATCCATTGTGGTTCTATAGGAAATCCAAGATTGTGTTTTTCTGTTTCTGCAAAAAATTCCACTGGGATTTTGATAGATTGCATTGACTCTGTCAATCACTTTAGGTAGTACGGACATTTCAATAAGATTGAATCTTCTAATCCATGAACATATGATGTCTTTCTATTCATTTGTGTTTTCTTTACTTTCTCTCAGCAGTGTTTTATAGTTTCCAGTGTATAGGCCTTTTGCTGCCTTGTATTTTATTCTTTTTGATGCTATTATAAATAGGATTATATTCTTAATTTCCTTTTCAGATTATTAATAACCAGTTTTTTTTTCTTAAACAGTTTAATGACAAGAGAAATTCTTCCTTTTAAGATTCTAAATCACCGATGACACAGTGAAGATTCAGGCACGTTTACTAGATATGAAAGCACTGTAGATCACTTTAACATTATTGTTAAGTTACCTTTAAAGTACTTACCATTAAAAAAAAACATGAACTTGGGATCCCTGGGTGGTGCAGCGGGTTGGCGCCTGCCTTTGGCCCAGGGCGCGATCCTGGAGACCCGGGATCGAATCCCACGTCGGGCTCCTGGTGCATGGAGCCTGCTTCTCCCTCTGCCTGTGTCTCTGCCTCTCTCTCTCTCTCTGTGACTATCATAAATAAATAAAATAACAAAAATTAAAAACAAAAAAAAACATGAAGTCTAAATGGAGTTCTGACCCAATTCCACTGTGGAGGGCGTATCCCACACCAACAAGCAATTCTTGAGGCTTCAGCAGAGTATCTGAAAATCGAACTCAAATCTGACATTATCTACCTGGCGATAGTATCAGATTCTATGTGTTAAGGGTTCATTACTATGAAACTGTCCCCCACTTCAGATGCCAGGTGCAAGTTCAGGTTGTTACCTCTCTTTCTGACTAGCGACTGACTGGCAGTTCCCATAACCTTTTCCTTGGAATTCAGATGCCAGCACAACACACAGGGTGGTACTGTGCTCCTGAGAAATTAACTATAAATTAAAGGTTCCCACACTCCCCTCTTCATGTTTGATTACTTTGCTAGAATGGCTTACAGAATTTAGAGAAACATTTTATTCACTATATTACTAATTTGTTATAAAAGGATATAATTCAGGAACAGTTAGATGGAAGAGATGCTTAAAGTAAGATATGGGGAAAGGGATATGGAGCTTCCGTGTCATCTCTAGGCACACTTCTTTCCTTAAATCTCCATAGAGTCACTCACCTGGAAGCTCTTTGAATCCTGTCCTTTTGGTATTTTATGAGGGCTTCACCATATAAGCACAAATGATTAAATCATTGACTGTTGGTGATTGATTCAACATCTAGCCCCTCTCCCCTCCCTGAAGATTAGGGGATAGGACCGAAAAATTCAATCTTCTAATCACCCGGTGACTACACTGGCAACTAGTCCCTCCTTAGCATAACAAAAGACACCTTTACATTCTCATTACTTAGGCAATTCCAGGGGTTTTGGGAGATATGAACCAGGACCTGTGGAGGAAGGCCAAATATATATGGGAAATATATTTTGCTTGTATGAATGACCAAATTTATATTATTTTAAATCACAATATTGCAAGCTTTCTTTGATTGATTGGATTATGTAAAACTCTGAGAGACCAGAAATCGTTTCAGAAAAGAGGATTATATCTCTAGAAAGAGGATCAATGTGTTTGTGACTGAATTTCCATGATTGAGTAAGTTTGGTTTATACTAATGAAAGTGAGGAGACCAAGAGAGAGAGAGAGAGAGAGAGAGAGAGAGAGAGAGAAAGCTATCTTAAAAGATGCATGATAGTAAATGTTTTCCTAGTTGAAATCTTAATGACTGGTGATTGTAAAGAGACAACTGTGAACCAAGAAATTGAATAACTTAAAAGAAATGGATAGATTCCTAGAAACATACAACCAGCCATGATTGAATGATGAAGAAATAGAAAATCTGAACAGGCCTGTAACAGTAAGGAGATTGGATTAATAATCAAAAACCTCCCAACAAGTAAAGATTGGAGCCAGATGGTTTTACTGGAGAATTCTGTCAAACACTTAAATAAGATTTAACACCAATTCTTCTGACACCTTTCCAAAATATTGAAGAGGAAGGAATATTTTCAAACTCATTTTATAAGACCAGGATTTCCCTGATACCAAAGCCAGAAAAAGATACTACAAGAAAAGAACTATAGGTCAATACCCTTGCTAAATATCGATGCAAAAGTCCTCAACAAAATGCTAGCAGAGTGAATTCCACAGCACATTTAAAGGACCATATACCATGACTAAGTGGGATATAGCTTTGTGGTGCAAGGATGGCTCCACATAGGAATATTAATCAATGTGATGCCATACATTAGTGAAATGAAGGATAAAAACCACATGATCTGTCTCATTACATGCTGAAAAATCATGACAAAATTCAATGTAACAAATACTTTAATTTTTAATTTTAAATATTTTAAATGTTTGGCAACAAATTTTCCAGGATAGCTGAGTTTCACCAACCTGTGACACTGACATCATTGTCACTTCCTAATAGTCTGAGATTCTCTGAGGGCCAAGGCCTTTGAAATATCCTTAGCTATAAAATAGAAATAATGAGATCTACATCATGGCATTCTTATGACTCTCAAGAGAGTCACTATGTGTAGGAATTTAGCTTGACATATATCAGGGGCTTGAAATATGGCAGATAATAATAACAATGATTATTTGCTTTGTTATCTGAAGACTTCAAGCTTCTCAATGAATTTATAGATTTGAATCAGAATTCAAATATCATTGACATGCAGGATCAATAATGGTAATCCATTCACTATCAGAAACATAATGGAACTTTCATATAACCTGGATACTTGAGGTATTAGCATTTTTAAGGCTTTTTGTTACCAGCTAAAGATTTATAATTTCTTTTTTCTCTATTGACTTTCTTTGGTTGCATTTTTAACTTTCTAGACAACTCCCTCTTCAATAAATTCCAGGTATAGGATTAAAATGAGTGCTACTGAAAAAGCACATGGAGATGAATATGTGGCTACATACTCAGAAAGTTAGTATTCCTCTCTGAAGTTATCTTCTAAGGGAGAGAAAAAGAAATCATTTAGATACTTCTATATTATTTCCTTTCTAACTTGGCAGCTTGCATTATTTGTAGATATTTCTACACAATGATAAATTCTTAAATGATAGAAATGAGAAAGACATGAAAAAAAATCATTTAGGAAGCAGCAAAGTATTCAAGTGTGTTTGTTTCAATTCCATGTAATCTAGACTGTGTTTGTGTAATGTTTCCTAATTGTGTATTTTTCTCCATTGTTATTAGTAAGGAGTCTCACCATTACTCAGGCTGTATGAATTAGCACACACAGTCATGGTGGGTTGATTCTTCCTTAGGTTATTTATTATAAGATGGTGTGTTTGCTACACTGACTATTTAAATTGAAAAATTATATTTCCAAAACATGCAAGGCAATTTAACAACAACAAAAAACCTTTTAAAAAAATTTACCACCAATTTAGACTCCAAGTATACCTCAAAAAAATGTCTGTTATACAAAATTTTTATTGGATGTGAAAGCTGATGAACCTGTTTCTGTAGCTAGGATGTTAAAATTAAAAAAAAAAAAAAAATGGAAGTCAGTTTGCCCTGATGGCTTTGAACTCTTAAATCTGATAAAAGTCATTTAGTAAAGAAGAATACTTTTTGATAAGGAGCATTGAACTTTTATGGCTTTATAATTACTTGTGGAAATTAGGAGAAAAGGAAGAGAATATATTGCTCAGACTTCATTCTAACTCTACGATCCCCAGACTTTCCTGAAGAGATTTCTTATGAAAACTCATATTTGCCCTGGCGAATGTTGTATTATAACAACTGAACACAAGCCTTAGGCACTCCATTGTTAACTAAACTAAAGAAATGCCACTGTGATTCCTACTGTAATCACCGGAATATGGAGCAAATGAATTGTAGCTCATTCAAGATGAGCCATGAGAAAAAGCTATTTATGTAGAAGAAGAGGCCTGCTGTGGTTTAGTATGTGATACATGCTCTACCATATGCGAAGCTATCCCCAGTCCCATCTAAAGAAAAAGGAATAAAATTCTGAAATCTGGGTCTATTAGCCATGTCCTTGTATAAAACAAACAAAGCCTCACAACCAGCCTGCTAGATAGATAAATACACACACACACACACACACACACACACACACATATATATTTAACCATAAATAACATGCATTATTCCATCAAAGAAGATAGGGAGAGGGATTCTTACCTATTATGCCGATATGCCTGAGAACAAGTATTTGCCTAGCAAATCACTTCTACATTTAGCAAATGCATGACAGTTGGAAAGATCCTTCTTCTATTTACTTGTTAGTTTTATGGCACTTTCTTTTCTTTTTTTTTTTTTTTTTTACTGGATGCACACATATATACACACACAGAGTAGCAACAACTTCTAAGCTTAAAAATATGTGTGTGTGGGAGGGCGCATGAGTGGCTCAGTCAGTTAGGCATCTGCTTTTGGCTCAGGTAATGATCTTGGGGTTTTAGGGTTGAGCCCCAAATTAGGCTCCCTGCTCAGGTGGAAATCTGCTTCTTCTTCTCCCTCTCCCCCTCCCCACACTTGTGTTTTTTCTGTCTCTCTCTTTTGCTCACCCTTTTTCTCAAATAAATAAAATCTTATATATATATGTGTGTGTGTGTATATACACACACACATATATATATATATACACACACACACATATATATATACACACACACATGTATATACATATATGGAATGGTAATGGTATAGAATATATATGAATAGGGAATATAAATATGATTATATATATATATATATATATATATATATATATATATATATATACTGGGAATGGTAGAGAAAGGGTATATCAGGGGATCACAAGTACTGCTAACCTATAAGCTCATGAAACTCTTGACATTGTTTAGAGGAATTATAAATGAGAGAATGTGACTGTAGCATGGAAGAGGGCTGGTTTTGAACAGCAAGCATATCTATGTATTATCAAATCATTAAAACATCTGTGGAAGGTTTGAGATTGTCTCTGTGACCCTTCCATAGTCTGTGGGGTTCACTTGGATTCTTCTTAGGACTCTAGTAAGATTTAGTAACTTGGCCCAAGTGCCTCTATCCTCAGGAGAATGAAACATAAAGCAATGACAAAAGAGAAAACAGTATTTTCTTACTTAAAATTTCTATGAATTAGAAAGTTTTTTTCTACCAGTGATCTTTAAAAATCAAAGAGGACTACTGTTTTTCTGTTTTGAATGTTTTGTTGGCATCACAGTGCTCTTTAAATAAACTAAAACTTCTGGGCAGCCCAGGTGTCTCATCGGTTTAGTGTTTCCTTCAGCCCAGGGCCTGATCCTGGAGACCCGGGATTGAGTCCCATGTCGGGCTCCCTGCATGGAGCCTGCTTCTGCCTCTGCCTGTGTCTCTGCCTCTCTCTCTCTCTCTCTTTGTGTGTGTTTCTCATGAATAAATAAATACAATCTTTAAAAAATAAATAAATAAACTAAAACTTCTTACTATCTATTACAAGGCCAGTTTCTTGCTCTGGTCATCAACATCATCTACTATGGATTTCCTTCTCACTTATTGTCCTTCAGATGCAAGGCCTTTGCATTAGTCGTCTTGGACTATCATAACAAAATATCAGAGCCTGGATAATTTAAACAATAGGCATTAATTTTTCACATTGTGGACACTGAAAGTATGAGATCAGGGTGACCAACATGGTCAGATTTGGTGAGAGCTCTCTTCTTGGCTACTTTCTCCCTGTGTTCTCACAGGGTTGAAAAAGAGAGAGAAAGAAATCGTTCTCTCTCTCTCTTTTTTTTAAGGCCACAGTCTTTGGATAGTAGGGCTCCACTCTTAAAGAATTCATTTAACCTGAATTACTTCCTAAAGACCCTATCTCCAGATACAATTGAATTGAGGGCTAAGGCTTCAACATGTTAATTTTAGTGGGATGTGATTCAGTCCACAGCACTGCACTCCTGGTCTGCCCAAATTCATGTCCTTATTATATGCAGAATGTATACATTGCATCCTATAAGCCTCTAAATTCTTAGCTCATTCTGGTATCAACTCTGAAGTCTAAAGTTTGAAGTCTTACTTAAGTTGAAGTAACACCTTCTTTATGGAATATGACTTTTATTTAAAAAAAAATGACTGACAGCAAGATTTTCATTATTCAGACTAAGATATTGGCAGAAATTTTTTTGAAAACATAGGAAGTGATCTTGCCACTTGAATGTAGGAAATTGTAGCAATAATTTTTTTTGTCAATGATAAAAGTTAAAAATTTGATGTGAAAATAAAAACTTTTGGGAAATTTAAATATCTGTCATCTGTGAATCTGACAGCTTTCCAGCTTAACTTTTCTGATGAGATTAGTAGTGATATTAACAAATTTTTTTTTGGTCTTGTACTATGAAAAACATTAACACTTGGAAAATCTCCCTAACCTAGTAAAGCAGTATTTTCCAAATGACCAACATGTATATAATGCTACAAAATCATACATGAATAAAAGACTCATTTAAAGTGCAGATTAGACTAATAGATTTTAATGTAACAAAATACAAAAACTGAGCAATAGAGGTTCGGATTCCACATTGGAATTAACCTTTAAGAACTATCATTTGTTGAGTTTTGGTTTAGTATCAAAGAAGATGTATAATTACCTTTAAGACCAACAAAATGCTTCTCTTACTTATAACTATGTCACCTATTTGAAGCTAGATTTTCATCACGTGCACAAATAACATACTACAGCAGTTTGAGAGCAAAAGCAGATATGAGAATCTAGCCATATTGTGTTAAGCAAAACCAGCATGAGTAGAACGAGAGGGTATTATGCTAAGAAAAGTAAGTCAATCAGAGAAAGATAATTATCATATGATTTCATTCATATGTGGAATTTAAGAAACAAAGCAGAGGATCATAGGGGAAGAGAGGAAAAAAATAAAACAAGATGAAATCAGAGAGGGAGACAAACCATAAGAGACTCTTAATCACAGGAAACAAACTGAGGGTCACTGGAGGGGAGGTGGCAGGGGATGGAGAAACTGGGTAATGGACATTAAGGAGGGCATGTGGTGTAATGAACACAGGGTATTACATAAGACTGATAAATCACTGACCTCTACCTCTAAAGCCAATAATATATTATGTTCACTAATTGAATTTAAATTTGAAAAAGGAAATTTGAGAAAATTAATACAATGACAATGAGGAGTCAATGCTTCTGTGCCCTCTCAGTGGACAGATATAGGATATATGTACATGTGTCTAATACTCTTACAAATAAATAGCTGACCAATATGCACCTTTAGTATTTTTATTTGTGTCAGTGCTATTGTCTGAATGTGTGTTCCTCAAAATTCACATGTTGCAATCCGAACATCCAATGAGATGGTGTTAGTTAGAAGATGGAGTCTTTGGGAAGTGATGAGGTCATGAAAATGGAGCTCTCGTGAGCATAATTACTGCTCTTAAAAAAAGAGAGCCCACAGAGTCTCTAGCCCTTCTGTTTTGTGAAGATGTAAGGACTTTTGACCCAGAAGAGGCCTTCACCAAACCACACTGGCACCCTGTTCTTGGATTTCCAGCCCCTAGAACTATGAGAAGTAAATTCCTGTTGATTATAAGATACCAGTCTTTGATTTTTTTTATTACAGTGGCCTGAATGGACTAAGATAATCAGCAATATGTGTGCATTGTAAAATCATGTGTTATACTTAGTTTTCTACTCTAGCACCTCAGAGCTCTTCTCATCTTTCACTTTTTCCGGGTTTATATCTTTTCTACTAATGAGAACCTTGACTCCCTTTATCCTCGATACTTGTAATTATTTGCTCAGTGTAACCTATCAGCTACACTGACTACATTTTTTCTATAACCTTGTCTACCATGCAAATTTAGTGAACCTCTCTCAAAGAGATTTCCCTCTGGTGAGAGAAATAGGGAGTAAACAAACGGAGAAAATAAAGTTTCAGGTAGCTACAAGTACGATGAAAACAAGAGAATGCAATAAAAAGTAGAAATACTTGATATAGGTGATTAGAGGAGCCTTTTCTAGGGGATGATTTTGGCCTAGAACCCCAGTTTTGAGAAGGAACTAACGTTATGAATATTGAGAGTCCCATAAGTGGGGAGGTGTTCTTGGGAAAGGGATGAAATTAACAAAAAAGATTGAGGCAGAAAGTTTGGTGATTATATCAGTGAGGAAGAAAACTTGACTAAGTTACTAAGCAAATCTAGGTTTACTTTTTTAATATGACACAAAGATTGGAGTAGACAGATTTTGGTTTACTTATTTTGGTGGCTTAATATTACCAGCACCATGTCTCTGGAATTCTCTTGAGCAGTGGTGCTTTGAAGTGGCCTGGAAGAAGCAAATGTTAAAGTTTCAGAAATTTGTGAACTGGTTGTAAAACAGGAATTATTAAAAATCAAATTTTACAAACAATTAAATTATTTTTAAGAAGTAGCAAATACTCAGAACTTGCTATTTTACTATATTTCACTGTTGTCGATGTACTTAGGATTATTTATAACTATCATAACTGTGTGGTGGAAATACTGTATACTGGAGTGCTAATTGCACACATTTTCTCAACTTGATGTTAAATGATGTTGCATTGTTGGCTTTAAAAAGACTAAGGTGGCCATCCACCAAGGAAATCAGCAAATGCTACATATAAGGCTTCCTTCACCCCACCTCCCCTTACCCTGTGGAAAAAGAACTTGTTAAGTATTTCAAAGCACAGGATTGTTCTTGAGGCTTTTTCTTTATGGTAACAAAACATCTGCTGCAGCTCCAGTTCTGACTTCCAAAAGACCAAAGAAAAGGTGAAGGGTTGAGGCAGGGGTGGGATGAGGAAGAGATGGGGGAGTGGTGGTGGGGGAATGAGGGGAAGATGGCTCCTGATTTAGAAAAGTCGAAAATGTAAGGGGCTACTTCTAGCTGGTTGGTGTTAGGGAGAAGGGGCTGTAAATTGTGGGTTGGGTGGGCCGTTCAGGATCCCCAGTGTTTGAGCAATGCAGAGGGCTCTGTGACTAAACATAGGGATTAAGGATATAACGGTAAAATACTGCAGATGAAGAGGGAAGACACATGTGATTAGAAAGCAGATGATGTTTTATAACCTGCCCTCCCACCTAAGGTGTGATGGATCTTTTTATGTTGTTAATTATCCTTCTACAGTATAATTTCTAAGACTTCAGAGTACTCTGTTATTGAATTCTTTCCCTAAAGGAAATTCAATTAATGATTTGGAATATCTTAATATTATTTAGTGTTCATTGTTTGCCACTCACAGCAACCTAGACCAAGTTCACTTGTATTTCACAAGAAAAAGAAAGGGACAGGAGGTAATCTGGTTAAATGTAGAAATTGGAAGTATTGTTGTCAGGGGAAAATTTACTATTTTCACGTTTTGATTACGGTATTCACTTGGTGAAGTATAAGGAAAAAATTAAGAAATAAAAGACAATTTTGACACCTTAGCCTTAAGCTTCTGCATTAAAATAAGAGGAAAATAATGTTCATATATCAAGGGAAATAGGTTACAAGCTGAAGCATGCAAACCTCTTCACACAATCAAATGTACTGCCAAAAAGAAATTAATGGTATTCTACTTATTTTCATTGAAATAAGGTTAGAGACTCCAGCTCTGGTAAAAATTTAGCAACTGAATGCCCAATTGAATTAATTGAACTTCCCCGGGAAGGAGAATTCCAGTTATTGCTTTTCTATTTTTCCAAACTTGTTGCTATTAAATTGCAAGAGGCACTTAAAGCCCATGAAAGCATTGGCTATGGCACTACAGTTCCCTAGGCTGCTCCAATCCCAGATGAACTTCCTGTAAGGAAAAGTCTCCCCTGATTTAGCTACATTTAAAGTCGGAGACTCCAACAGTTTTAGAGCTTTTAGTTTCCAAAAGAAGAATGAAAACAAAGAAGGTTTTGATGTGGAAAACATGAGGCCTTTTTTGTTTCAGAGTATATTTTCTCCTTTCCCTAGAAGATTCATTTAAGAATTGAGTACTGTAATACCTGTCAGAGGAGCAGTGATGATTTGTAGCCTAAAGGAAGACTGAACTCAGAAATCAAAATGAAAGGAAATGTGCTAATCTCTTTCCATTGAGGAAGAGAGCAGTTTAAATTAAGGAAACGGCACCCCCCTCACACCCCGACTTTTCAATGAGATGTCAAAGTAGGGCAGATTCTTTGTATCAGACAAAAAATGTGCTGGAGTCAAGATTTTCTTCCCTGTTGTCACCAACAAGTAGCCTGAAATAAATACTCTATTTTAAAAAGAAATTTGACTGATAGCTCCTGTTTGCCTTTCAAATTATCATTTCATTTTTATTTCCTATGGTTCAGCATTTTCATGCAGACAGCTATATTTCTGGTCAGAAAGGGAAACTGAAAGTGGAATCATATAGTAAAGGAATGATAGAGAAAGTTCTCCTGTAGGTATCATTCCAAATGCCAGAATTACAGATGATGTATTAACCTGTGACATGCTATTCTGTTCTCACATTTTTGAAAAGTCAGAAATTTGAAGAATAATAAAAGTGTAAAAAAGCATAGATATTGTTTCCTGAGAGAGCATCTTTCCATCTAAAGTTGCACTCCAAAGAACATGTGGAACCCCAGAAGCTGCTGCCTTTTTGAAAAGCATCTTGACATTTCTCTTAAGAGGAAAAGATTGGCTACATTTTGAATTCTTTACATGATTTCTCCAAATAACTTATGGGGTGCTTATAATGTGTCAGTTTTTCTTCCAAGCTCTTTATTAATAGGGTCTCATTTAATCTTCACAATAACCTTATGAAATAGTAATATTATCTCCTTTTTATAGATGACAAAACCGGGGCCTGAAAAGATTTGGTAATGCTGCGCAGCCAATAAGCAGTGGATTTACAGAAAAGCCCACTTTTTAATCAACACAATTGTTTCCTGATACAAATGTATAGACAAAATGATAGTACAAAAGCAGCTGTACCACAATAAATAGAACATTTCTTTTTACCCTTCATCTCCTGAGCCCTTTGTTCATAATGTATGGGGGCGAGGCAGAGGCGGGTATGAGTGGAATAAGGTATCCACGCTGTGGGTTTATGTGTTCCAGTGTGAGACTAGAGAAGATGCAAAACTGATGTAGAAAGGAAAATGAGGAGGAAAAGCAGGAAAAATAGTAAACTGCATGAGTTTTGACAGCCATAGCATTTAAAAATTACCGACAGGTAGTTTTCAAAATGCCTATATCCTGGAGGGAGCAATACAAATCAGTAGGTATTTTCTATGGATGCTGGTATCTAAATATTTCAAAACCACTCATCACTCATTTCTAGATTCCAAAACCCTACCTAGAAGTCCTTCTGTTAAGAAATGAGATGCCTCCAGCTAGTTTGGACTTCCTATAACCTTAGAAGGTATGTATTTTGAACTGGTTTAAGAAGAGTCAAACATAACCCATATTCTTAAGGTTGTTTTACGTGCCAGAGCATATTCATAGAAATAAATCCTTAAATTCTAAGACAGACTAGATAGAGATCTACCACTTTTCTGATTAGGAAGAATGGGCCATAAAAGCAAATCAGGACAGGATGACCTAGGGGTATGGATATAGAACGTAGCAGATGAATCAAGAGTTCTGACCTGACTGGAGATTATTGTTGTAAAAGTAGACATGGTAATTTTGGGAGGAACATCCTCTGGCAGTATATTAATCAGGCTTTTGATACATCTTGCACTCCAAAATACTGCCATGTTGTTTTGTTTTGTTTTGTTTTTGAATAGTCTAAGTTTTAAAATAGTTAATCTATTCTATTTCTTACATTTATATATGAATTTCCTCACAGGAGCTAAAGGTTTCTTTACCAATATAAGCAGAAAAATGATAGATTACTCATATTTCCTATGGGAACGATGTTAGAAGTAGAATTATATATACATATAAATTAGGTTTAAAAAACCCTGAGAAACAAAACTCACAGTTGAAAAACACATTATTTTATTGCTTAATTAGATGGTTCACAACAGACATCAGGCTTCCAAAGGAATAATGGAGTCTCCCAAGGAAAAGAGTGATGAAGAAATAAGAGAGAAGTTTACCAGAAGGAAAAGGAGCCATTGGTTCTCTTCGCCTATGTAGTGATTTCTCATTGTTTGGGTAGATGCAGTTTGTAAGAGAGAATTTCGGTGACATGGACCCCTCTGTTGGATATGTTCTAGAGTCTTGTGTCCCATGAAGCCAAGGAGGAGGATAAGTAACTACTTACAAAATCAGTCATGAAATAGTTATAACATTCAGAAAAAAATGAATTCAAATATCCACCAAAATATTAAAAAGTAGTAGATTTTTACTGTTAATCTTTGTGTAAAGTTTATTTTTTTCAACTCTGAGTGTTATACTTCCAGTAATTCTGCATTATCATAGTTTTCTACTTTCTGCAAAGTCTCCAGAAGAATTCTTTAATGGTTGAATGCATCTATTGACTTGCATGTAGCCACAAATTTTAAAAATTTAGTAGAGACCTGTGAAATATGAATAAAATTTTACTTAAGCAAAAAACTGAAATTTGCAATTCCCTCAATTTAAAAATTTAAAAATTTGTATTTCTAAAGTTGGGATTTTGACTAAATTATAAACTGTGTTTATGCTTTTGCCACATGGCAGAAATATTTTCAAACTATTTATGTACATCAAGATGTCTGTGTCTTTGCTAACTATTTGCAGTTTTTAAAGCAAAACTATTATAATTTTAAAATATTTTGAAAATATGCTATACAGCAAGTCATAAAAGACCTCATTCAATGATGGCATTGGCCTAAGTACTGACATTTTTTCTGAAAAATCAAATATTTTAGAATAAAAATAACATGATAAAATACTATTATTATGGATATGTTATGTGTTAATATACTGGACTTTAATAATACAGTTAAAAACAAAAATATCTATAATGGCTGCAGATTTGCAATCCTTTAAACAATATCCCTACTTCATATTTATTCTTTTGGGAAATTATTTAGGGGTTACTTAATGAATATAAGTGATCGTTCAGATAAAGTACAGTTGACCTCAATTTATCTAAACCAGGGACAGATACTCCAGTGCGTAGAACACTGGGCATTCATGTTAGGGTAAATGTAATTATAATCTAAGTTAAAATCCTGAGGTTTCATTAAAACTATATTTAAAATGGTCCAAATCCCTTGCTTCAGTGTGATGAGATTAAAGGCTTACTCAATCCCTGGGAAGGTAAATGGAACAACCATAGTTGAATTATATCAACCATAATTTGTTCCAGGCTTACGCTGGCAACTTTCTCCCCTGAAACACATGGTCAAGTGCAAAAGTGGATTTCTGCTAGGAAGGGGAAACAGGATATGGGTGAACAACAGCTATGTTTGTTGGAAAGAGCATGAGAAAGGGAAGAAAAGTATATGTGTTATTGGGGTTGTAAATAAATTGCCTCAGCACCACTAAAGCTTCTCTCTCTCTCTCTCTCTCTCTCTCTCACACACCCATGCACACAGCTTATGAGCTTATGTGTGGTATCTGTATTCACAAAAGTTAATTTTTTCGTATTCATTAAGGTAATTAATTCATATTCATTTTCGTAATCATTCATATATATCCATTGTTCTTTGAAAACATATTGAGATGACCAAATTTGGGATTTATTCAACAGTGGGACTAGCTGTGCTGGGTCTGCTTTCCCAATGTAAAAGAATTCTTGTCCTTTAGTGGCGCTCTGACTTTTTCCCACTCTAACCAGCTGCGTAAAGATCTCATTTTATACTCCAATGTTAGTATTGCTAGGATCTTGACACCAGACTATTAACTATTTGGGTGTTGTTTTTTTTTTCCAACTTTATCCCTAGTTTTCCTCAGACTGAATATAAAGATAGATTACATTTTAGGAAAATATCTCACTTCTCTACTGCATTCATCTGTTCTGATAAGGCCTCACTAGATGTGTTTCACTCCATTCCACTACTGAAACGGTATCAATTTTATTTCATGCTTCACATACCTGACTTTATTTTATAGGTGGAGTTTTCTATAGAATGGTTGAACTACTCTTTGGAGTCAAACAGGGTAAAATTCCAGACCCATGCTGTCCTGTGTGCTTGTGCCTCCATTAGAGACAATCATGCTGAGCCATAATTTCAACTAACATTGTTGGCTTGATGACATGCAGGTCTACTTTTTCATCCTAACGGACTTGGAAGAAGGGAGAAGAGAAGCAATTTTTGGTTTGATGAGGTACCTAGCTGACACTTAGGCCTGGATTTCTAAAATGTCCTGAAGCTAAATTCAGAAGAAATGGAGTTGATTTTTGGTATGTCCCTGCTGCCTTTTGAATGGCACTTTATCCGCTGCTATTGGTTTTGATAGGGCTATTATATAACCTGTTATTATTAAGTTCTATAACCTTGGGCTGTCAGTGATTGTGAACTTTCTCTTGATAACTCGTTCAGATGCTTTTTACTATTTTGGTTCTGGGGCAGACTCAGGATAATACTATTCATAAGGTTCTGCTTTATCAATTTGGATTAATTGCTTTGAATTGCAATTAAAATTTATTTGGACATGAGAGAGGCTTGTACATTCCTAAATGTCCAGTTAAGGCCATTTATTAATGGTTAAAATGTCATAGGATGCCAAGAGCAAACAAGAAGAAGATGAATATCTCCTCTCCTGGTAACATTTTCTTCACCTTCCTGTCCTATCATATAGATTAATGTGTTGTTTTGGGAAAGGGCTGAAATTGGATAATACTCTGAAAGGCTGAGTTGAGGATAAAAGGGTTTCTTGGAACCCATATGTCTTCATAAAAAATGTTGACTTTTGAGACAGGCTGAGGTGTAGCATTGTCTGTTTTGTGAATGGCTCATAGGCTGCAAGAGGACAGTAAAATCTCCAAGGTTACTCCAATCCAGATTGATCTTTGCTTTCATTTAAGTTGCCCTAGAATCACAACTACACAGGCAGTGGTGACAGAGGAATCGCAAAGTGATACAGAAAATAGAGTTGAAGCAAAAAACAGCTTAGCTGCAAATTAAAGCAAATAATATAAATAGTGAGCAGAAAATGTCTACAATTTCTCTTGTCTTGTTAGTGAAGAGCTTGGAGTAGGTAAGAAATGAGACATCTTAATAGGTGAGGGTAGCCTGACCAAGTTCATCACAACCGAATTATAAAGCGACAGTGAGATAGAAATGTTGGCAATGTATGGAATCATGGCACATATTCTGAATTAAACGAGTAAGTCAAGTGGGAATAACAACAACTGAAGGAACAAAGAAAGCATAAGCTGGCCTGGGTGAACCTTGGAAAGGAAATTGTACTTGCGTCTTGTGCTGCAACATTTCAAAGAACAAATAGAATAAATGTTCAGGGCTAAAGCATACAACTCTAAAAAGGGTCATTGGCTTAAAAGTGACTGAATGGCTGTCTACCATTTTAGAAAGCATGGGAAGTACAACTATTCCAGCCAGAGTTCTATATTTTGAGGGAGAAAGGAGAATCGACCAAAACAAGGACATTTTGATGGAGGAAGGAAAATGCTAACGACAAAACTAGTTTATAAGAGAAATCTGGATGCATAGGGACAGTTCTTTGAGGATCTAACAGTGTTAGTATAGTATTGTTTTTAGGTATGAGTTGGTTGAGATGCCTTTAGCTACAAGTAACGTAAAAACCAATTTAAACTGACTTTTGGAATTAGAGTCTTTATTGCCTTACAAAATTGATAGCCCATTATTAGGTCTTCCTAATTGTCTTAGTGACATAACTCAGTTTCACCTCGTAGATGTTCTTAAATCTTTTAAGAGCGAAGCAAGATGGATTTAGTGAATCTCGCTTTGTATCCGTGCGTAGCACAGCCCACAAGGGGGAAAAATTATCCCCTGAGATAAAGGCATGGTATACAAGAAATCTCTAGAAAAACAAACAAATAAACAAACATCTTTTCAGATCTTATTGGACACCATAGCACCACATAAGCATCCAAAATGGGTGCTGGATGGGATTAATAAAAATCAGTGAGATCTACCCTAGAGCTGAATTTCCTGGACTCTCATGTGAGAGACAATAAATAAATAAACAGGTTTGTGGTAATTTGGAGCAGCTAGGTTCCGTTGTAGAAAGAGACAGCTCTAAAATCTCAGGAACTTAAAGCAACAGATGTTTCTCACTTGCTATCTCCATATGATTTTGGTGTCCTCACTGAGAGTCAGGCCGGAGGAACATCTGGAAGAGTCTATAGTGAACTTCTTTGGGTTATGTTGTTTTAAATCAAATTTAAAACATTTCCATCAAACCCTCTTGACCTTTTGCAGTCTGTTTCCCTCTACTCCCTGTCCTGGGCAACAAATGGATTTGTTTTTATTACTATAGATTAATTTTATTTTTTCTTAAATCTTATATAAATGAAAGAGAAATTTTTCTATTTACCTTTAAGTAATTTTCTGCTTTTGCCTACTTTGAATAAAGCTATTATGAATATTTACATACAAGTCTTTGTTTGCACATATGCTTTCCTTTCTCTTACATAAATATAATTTCATTTTAAACATTCATATGCATCTAAAGGAAATTAGAAGTAAAAACTACTTATATGTTTATTCAGATATTTATAATTTATGACACTTTTCATTTCTTCTTGTTGATCTAAGTTTCCCTCAGGTATTATTTTACTTTAGCATAAAGAGTAGCCTAAGGTATTTCTCTCTCTTTCTTTTCTTTCTTTCTTTCTTTCTTTCTTTCTTTCTTTCTTTCTTTCTTTCTTCTTTCTTTCTTTCTTTCTTTCTTTCTTTCTTTCTTTCTTTCTTTCTTTCTTTCTTTCTTTCTTTCTTTCTTTCTTTCTTTCTTTCTTTCTTCTTTCTTTCTTTCTTTCTTTCTTTCTTTCTTTCTTTCTTTTCTTTCTTTCATTTTTTTTCTCTTGGTAGAGTTTTGTTAGTGACAAATCTTAATTTTATTTTCCCGGGTGATATATTTATTTGTCTTTGATTCATTAATGTGATTTTTGATGGGTATAGAATTCCGGGGTTTTAGATTTAAAGGTTTTATTCCCCTGCTTTCTAGCTTCCCTAGTTTATGATGAAAGTCCATAATTCATATCTTTGATTCCTTGGATATAAAGTGGTGATTTTCTTCGACTGCTTTCAAGATTTTTTCTTTATTTTTGTTTTTCAGTAGTTTGACTATAAAAAGCTGAGGTTTGGTTTTCTTTTTACATACATAGTTTGGACTTCTTCAATAGCTAAATTTATTATTTTCACCAAATTTGGGGAATTTTCCACCATTATTTGTTCAACTGCATTTTTTCATTCTCACTTTTTTCTCTTCTCTCTTTCTGTGACTCAAATTATATCCATGTCAGACTTTGTAAATTCTGTCCCCAGGTCTCTGAAGTCTGTTTATTTTTATTATTTTTTATTTTCCTAATTGGATAGTTCTTAATGATATATTTTCATGTTGGAGTATTTTTCCCCCCACATCTCTATTTTTTTCTTAAATACATCTATTTAATTTTTAATTTTAGATTCTATATTTTTAGTTATAGAATTTGGTCTATTTTATTATTTTCTATTTCTCACTGAAAATCTCTACTTTCTATTCATTAGAAGTACATATTCCTTTGGCCTATTGGATATAGTGGTCATAGCTATTAGCTATTTTAAAGGTTTTGTATGATGATTACAAACCTTGGATCATGTCCAGGTTGGTCTCTATTGGTTTTCTTTTTTTCTTAGGAATAGGTCACATTTTTTTCTTCATGTTTAAAATAATTTGTAAAATTGTTTCTTTAAAATTGTAATTGCTATGCTGTAGAGACCCTGGCTTCTGTAATAGTGCTTCAAAACTGTAATGTTTTTATCAGAAGATAATTTTCCTGTATTCAATCAGAAAAGTCCTTTTTTTTTTTGAAAATTTGAGACAGCTCAAATTTTAGTTTTTTATTTTAGATTTACACATAAGTTGATTTTAGTTGTGCTCATCATTTATAGATCAAAGATTAGACAAAGACTTGGTTGAAGTTTATTCTTAAACCTGGAATCGCCCTTATTTGCTTTTCTTTGCTGGATTTCCCTTTTACTTTTCACTGATAATGGTTGCTCTAGGCTCTGTCTTCTGGATTTTCAGGCCAGAAACATTGTGGGTTTTCTCTCAGGATTTTGGCTTCCTTTTGTTTTATTATCACTGGCATACCCTCAGTGTAAAGCCACTAAAATGGGGACCTACCCTGTTGTAGTCCTTGCTTTCAAGTTTTGAATGTTAAAAATTTGTCTTCTTTATTCTATTCTCTAGAGCTTTTAGTTAATTGTTTTTCTTTTAGTATTTAGTCCAGACTTTATAGTTGTGTGATATATATGTTATATATGCCTTTTATATATGTATATATATACCAGAATAAGAAATCTGCTCTGGCTTTTGAAGTTTCTGCTTGAAAATAGCACAAGTGAATTCTACTTCTATTTCTTTGACTAAATGAAGCCATATGGCCATGCATATCTCCAAGAGGGTGGGGACTGTAATTCTACAATATGTCCATAGATGAGAGGCTCTGAATATTTGTAAATAGTCTTAAAGATTACAGATTACCACATATCAGAATTATGGAAAGGAGAAGAGAAAGGCACACTAAACTATTACTCAAGAGATCCACTTTATGATATGTCCCACAAAGTGGTAGATGAACTGATTTCAAGATAAATTGCTAAAAGATTAAATAGGGTGGTCAAGGATATTTTCATCTTCATGTGCAAAATTTCAATGTTATATAAATAGAACATATTCATGTACTAATTGTATAGTAAATTCATAAAGTTTTAAAGGGATGAATTTGACTACTTGGAAGAAGGACCAAAAGGCAAATGACTGGCAGCAGAGATGTATATGTATATTACACGGTGTCCATCTTAGACCTTATGATTAGCAATATGTTTTTATTCCTTAGGCTGTGAGTGCAGGAAATAGTTGATAAACAAGGGAAAGAATAATATCTAAGTGACTATGGTAATTGTTATAAAATACATTTTTATTGCTGTAGACATCCTAAAGACCTTTATTTAGAAGACACTCTTCAGAGAATTTAACTAAGATATACTGCAGATGTAATTTAGAAATTATTAGTATAATTAAGTATAAAGGCCAAAGTTTAATTGCCTAGTAGTTATTGAATAACTATTTGGGTTTCCAAAAATAATATAAATATTATTCAGTAATTTATAAAATATATAACCTAATACTTAAACCTTAATAAATATTTATGACTTAATTAATATTTATGCCTTAATAAGATATCATATGCAAAATCTCTAATTAGAAATATAAATGTCATTATCAGGTAAGATAAATTTAGTTCATTAGTCTCATATATAGTTCACTAATATAATTATCATGTAGAAAAAAATCAGTAAATTTACAAAATATCAGGTTTGTCCATGTTAAATAAAAGGCAACTAGTTCTTTTTCATAAGAAGATATTAATCTTATGTAAATTCTAATATTTTTTGTTAAAATGGCAATGACCTTTATTTCACCCAAAGTGAAAATTATGTCTGTTCAAATGCATAAATGTAGTGTGCATCATTTCCCAGTTTCAATATGTGTATGTAATTCACTAATTCCAAATAATAAATTCATTGCATAAATTAAATCTCAAGCTGAAATTTTTCTGAACTGAGGTTTTCAAAATTTGCCCATCATGTGGGTATGGCATAGGATGCCATTGTTTATTATTTGCCTTTTCTTGATGTCCAGTGAGATTGTCCTCCTTTTCATAATTTTTTTGGTAATTGAAGTAATATGAATTTTCTGGTCTCATCTTCTGTCCATCTTTCTATTGAATTGGTTGTTGCTTAATGATTTGTAGGGATTCTTTGTATATTCTGGGTTTTACTAATTTGTCAGCTGTTTTGTTATTAGTTTCATTCACTATGGCATATCATTTTACTTTGTGCTCTTTGATAAACTTTATCATTTATTATATTCAATTTAATTCAGTATACTTTACCATCATAGATTATTTTTCTATGCTTTGTTAATGACATTTTAAAAGATTTTCTTCTCTAACTTTCCCTAAATTTTTAGAAATCTTTGTTTCCCATTTGGTGTTTAATGCACACAGGATTTTTAAATTTTTTTGTGGGCTTTGAGTAAAGAATCTCTTGTATCTTTCTTTTGATAATCAATTGTGTAAGTGATATTTCTTGAATCTGTATATCCTTACTTGTTCCCCGACTTGGGATATTACCTCAGACACATACCAGGTATTCATATATCTTCCATATGTGTTTTGAGATATACTATTTCATCTTTTTTAATTCTAGGAAATGATTTTGAGGGGGAAATGTCCCTCCTGGTATTTATGCTTTTGTGAAATACCCTCCCCTTGAATGTGAGATGTATTTAACACCATATAGTAAATAGAATGCAACAGAGGTTATTAGGTTATAAAAAAAAGTCAGTGCCTTCTCTCTTGGGCACTCTTTCTCACTCTCTTTCAGATCCCTCACTCAAGGAAAAATAATCTGTGTGTTGTGAGCAGCCTTTTGCAAATGCCCTAGGGATAGCTCCACCGGGTTGAGTGGGATAACTTTTTAAAAACAATTTTATTTTGGAAGAAGGATGTTGATTTTAGGCAACCAAAGGAATGGACTTTGTTAGTCAATTTTTACTTTTTTGTGTGCTCAAAAATCCCAACCTATGTTCAGGGAATTTTTATGCCTCATGGGTTTAGTCAGAGTCAGTGAAGGGGTCTCACTATAAACAAAACAAAACAAAACACAAACCCCAAACCAAAAACATGCTGTTCTATTCTCCTCCCAGCTAAGCATAGACATGTAACCTACATGCAACAAATCAGATGCAGTCATTTTGAATTTTAAAGTAGCATCTACTGTACAGAACAACAACAACAAATTAAAAACATAAAAACACCAACCAACCAACCAACCAACCAACCAACCAACCAAATAAAAAAACCAGAGACTGCAGAGGCTCCTTTCATGTCACAGTGTAGATTGCAGCCTGCCTGTCTGGTACCTGCAGGGGCAAAGTTGTGGGCAGACAGAGGCATTCCTCAGGCCTGTTGAAGGCATAAGCCATGATACTTAGGTTAATGGCAGTGATGTCCTCACTAGGCCTCTTCCATGACGTCCTTTAGGGTATTGTTTCTCTTTGCTTTTCAGCCTGGTTCTCACCTAATATCCTTTAAAAATTTCTCCTTAACTTTGTTTTTATTTTCTTCCTTCTATTTTTTTGTTTGTTTTTTAAAGATTTTATTTATTTATTCATGAAATATACACAGAGAGAGAGAAAGAGAGAGGCAGAGACACAGGCAGAGGGAGAACCAGGCTCCATGCAGGGAGCCCGATGCAGGACTCGATCCTGGGACTCCAGGATCACACCCTGGGCTGAAGGCGGCGCTAAACCCCTGAGCCACATGGGCTGCCCTTCCTTCATTTTTTGGAACAAAAAAGGTCTTTAAAAATGTCACAGAATTTATTTTTCCTGCACAATTTGGAGAAGTGGTCATTTTCTAAGTACAGTATAACCATCAAGCTATGAAACTAACATTGAGACACCACTAGTGTTTACTCTTATCCCCAATTTAAGTCTCACCACTTGTCTTTTACAGAAAAAGAACCCATCCAGAATCACATGTTGCATTTATTTGCCATTTCTTGTCTTTTACAGAAAAAGAACCCATCCAGAATCACATGCTGCATTTATTTGCCATTTCTTTTCTATTGCCTTCAATCTGGAATAGTTCCTCAGTCTTTCTTGACTTTTATGACCTTGATACTTTTCAATTAACTAGTTATTTTGTGGAAATGTCCCTCAATATTGCTTTGTCTGTTAACTTATGATTAGATTCAGGTTATATATATTTCTCAGGATGTCATTAACATGAAGATATATACACACACACACACACACACACACGTGTGTGTGTGTGTGTGTGTGCATTTGTGTTTCTCATTCCATCCTGTTTGGTGGCATATAATTTCAATGTGTTCTATTACTGGTGAGGTTAACTTTGATCACTTGAGTAAGATGATGTCTGCTAGGTATTATGAAGTTATTCTTTTATTTTTTGAAATGAGTAAGAACTTAATGGAGAGGTCTTTTGGGACTTCTTTTGGAATACCCCTTATTTTGAACCTTTAACTTTTCTTTTTATTCATTTATTTATTAAATTTAATATGGATATATGGATTCCTATTTTATTTGATGATTTTTAAGCCTTTACTTTTATTCACTTTGACACTCAAGCTATTTCTGATTTGGCCAGTGGGAGCCTTCTCATTAATGATGGAGTATGATTCCCCTATTATTTAAGCACTTCCTTCTTTTTCTGGCCTAAGAAGATAGGTCAACCTCATCAGGTACTTTCCCTGATCCAGACTTGGAATTAGCCCTTTCTTCAATGAGCCCTTATTTTCTTTAGTGAAAATGGTATTTAGATGCCAATATTTGGGAACTAGATATCTTCATTGCTATTGTCATGTGACTAACAGGTGGTGAGAAATCTGGCTTTCATTATTCTCCATATATTAATTTAAAAAATCAATCTCTCTAGGGGTGCCTAGGTGGCTCAGGTGGTTAAGAACCTACTTTCTGCTCAGGTCATGATTCCAAGGTCTGGGGATTGAGCCACACATCAAGCACCACCCTGAGCCCTACATTGGGCTCCCTGCTCAGCAGGGAGCCTGCTTTTCCCTCTCCTGCCTGCTTATATACTCTCTCTAAATAAATAAGATCTTTAAAAAATCAAAATTGAAATCAATCTCTATATATTTAACCAATTTCTTGTCACTGCCACCACAACCCAATTCCCGACCACCATACAGAACATATACCTCCTGACTATGCTTGTATTCCAACACTCCATCCTGAGCTGTCCCCTTGCATTCTTGCCCTCTACACTTTGTCTCCAAAAACATATACTGGAACACATGGACTGCACACATACGGACGCCCTTCTCTTCCTACTCAGGTTCTAAAACTATATTGGGTTAATTCTGACATTCTCCACCATTCCTGCATGACCATTGTTCTCATCTCATTGACACTTTGATAACTCACATAGGTCACCCCCTTGAAGTGCAGCCCTCCTGATCCTCCTCATGCCAGAACTCCACCCTTCCTCCACACAGATGCTCTCTTCACTCTTCTCGGGTTACAGACCCCATTCAGCACCACTCTTGAGCCAATGCTCACCTACCCCACTTTGAAAATCTGCTTTGGGCCCTTCCTCAGTTCCAAGGAATGACTTTTGGAATGATTTGTTCAGAAATAAAAAGAGAGGATAGAAAAAAAAGAGGTAAAGGAAAAGAAAAAGACTTAAATTCTGTTAGCAAATTACTTTTTTTGCTAAATCAATCAAACTAATTTTGTTTCTTTACACCTAAGAAACCTGACTAAAATACACTGTAAGAAAGAACTTCTCTTCAGGAAGGCCTTTTGTGGAAAATGTATACAACTGCTGAAGATAGAAGCCCACTATCTCTATTTTATGTTCTAAAATTCTCCTATTGAGTATTTTATAAGAAATGAACAGGCAATGAAAAGCAAGTATTTCAAGAAATACAATAACATTATAAAAGAGACAGGGCTAAATGGAAAAATAATCCCAGAGGAAACAAAGTGCAAGAAAAAGAAGAGAACATTCAAAAAAATTAATTTGTGATTGTGGAGACAGTTGAGAGGATATTGTATACATAAAACCAGAACAAGCTGCTCCGGGAAAGAGAGAGAGAGAGAGAATGAGAAAGAATAAGTCATCTCCCAAGACTTTACCCAGAATAGTTAATAGGTCTTTGTTTTTTGATTGGCTCAATTTTTCTAAAATTCTTATTATTTTTTTCTACCCGTTAGGGGGAAGATAGGACGATGACTGAGTCCTCCTCTTGAGCATGCATATACTCTTTTTATATATAACACAAATATGTTTTTTACACCTATAACTTTTTTTTAACATAAAAGCAATTTGGCCTAGTGATAAAGAATATGAACCTTGGAGCCTGGTGTCTGACTGCCTGGGTTTGAATCTGTGCTCTGTCTGTGGTAGTTGTATGACCTAGCAAGATACTTAATCTCTCACTATGACTTAGAATCTTCATATGGAATGGGGATGATCACAGAATTGTAAGGAAGCGCTCAGATGAGTACTTAGCACACAATGAGTTCTCTTTTACCATTATGACAATATTTATATATGTATTTTTTGTAAAAATCTGCTACTATATTTCGCTCTGCACTTTATATACACAATAATACTTAAAAAAACTAAAATCAATACAAATTAAAATTCTATTATTTTATTCTTACATTCTGGAGACCATCTTGTACAAGCCCTGGGATGAGTATCATTTGCAATCAGTGACCTAGAAAAGCAGTATGTAAGAATCTAGTGAGATGGTCACCACTGAGGAATTCTAGGAATTGACTAGGAACAGTCTAAAAATGTAGACAAAACTTCTCCACCACAAGTATAAACCACCAGTATCAGAGAGGACCTAGACCTGGATTAGTTATTTTATGCTGCTGTGTTTCCCTATCATGAGAGGGACAAAGTCTCAGGCTTGGCTCATTTGGAGGATATAGGTGGACATAAGAGGAGGGTCTGGCAGTAATAAGGAGTGAAGAGGTGGAAAGGAGGAAATTTTCTGGTAAAAGAAAGTAAATTGACGGATCTGACCTTGCATGTGGCAGAGACTTTGAAGTGATGACTCATGACTTATCTCATTGAACACTCAAGGAAATCCTGTGAGACTGGTTTTATTTTTCCCATATTTATGGGTGAGGAAGTTTAAATAGTTTCCCAAGATGGTGCAGCTCATAGAGATCTATGCTAAAGTTATGATTTGAACTCAACTTTCCTAAATCCTAGTCTACTGACATGGTATCTTTTTTTTTTTAAGATTTTTTTTAAGATTTTTAAGATTTTTTTAAAGATTTTATTTGTTTATTCATGAGAGACACAGAAAGATAGGCAGAGAGAGAAGCAGACTCCCTGCAGGGAGCCTAATGTGTGACTCCACCCAGGAACTCTGGAATCACACCCTGAGCCAAAGGCAGACACTCAACTGTTGAGCCACCCAGGTATCCCTGATATGGTATCTTCATCACATCCAACATTAACCTCCCAATTTTGTTTGATTGCATTACAGTAATAATCTCTCTCTAACCACACACACACACACACACACACACACACACACACACACCATAATAATTTTACTTTGAGGCAAATAACCTGAGCTGTTAATGGAAAGTAGTATTAGAAACAGATTTAAATTACACTTGTTCAATGTATCATCTCTCTCACAAACCCGTGAATTATTTTGGTTTCAAATGACAGTTATTTGCTTAAAGGAAAGGCTGATCAGATAGGAGAGAGATGGGGAGATATGTTCTTCTTTTATATTTTATATCATTATTCTTTTATATTCCAAGATAGTATAGTGACTATTAGTTTTTCAGTCAAGTAAAATTGTTATTCCTGTTTCTCTTTTGTATGTCAAAGTGCATTGCTAATTTATAAGCATCAAAACACTATAATCTGTTTTTCTACCTACGAATTGTCAATAAGATTTCATTTCTGGCCTTGCAAATGGAAAGCACAGCTTCTCTAATTAGTTGGATGAAACGGCGGCTCCACTACCTCAGGTATTTGGTCAATCTCTTTTCATTCCACTGAGGGTCAGGAATATGTACACACATGCAAATGTGTTTGTCACAGTGGGCAAATAGGTTAAAGTGATGCAGTCGTTAGAAATGGTGAATATTGACAGTCTAATAAAAAGTTGCTAGTAAATATTTCATATCACTTTCAAACAATAACCATATTAACTGGATTTGAAACAGTGATTAATGTCTTCACAACCTATTTTATCATCTTTAATAGAATCACTCAGAAGAAATGAGAATTTTAGGGGGAAAGAAAAAGCTGTATGCATCTCTAGTGCCTGTATGGACATGTGCCAAATTCAATTTTGGTTTTCATCTCTTTGAACTTGATTTCCGTAGTTGACTTTTAAGTTGACGTACAATCTTAATGTTTACCTGAGACTAATCAATGATAACCTTACTGAATATTTGTAGCTAAGAAACAACCATAGTGGAAGGGATTATTGATTCTTAATATTCATATTGCTTTAAACATTTTATTTATTAATACGGAGATTTCTGAAGTGATTGTTCAGTGCTGTATGTTTGCTTTCTTTAGAGATTTAGTGCTGCATATTTCAACACATTAGTTCACATACTAGAAATCACAACTCTTTTATAACAGATGGCTCAGCATCTTGACTCCTGTAATGACCAAGCTTCACATTTCAGAGACTGTGAACCTTGTTGCTTCTTCACTCAGCCCTCTGAGGCACCTACCCAAGTATACAGTGCTATACATAGTGCAAGGGACAGAGAGAAAATTCCTTCCTGAGCCCTGCAGGCAATCAGTTTATACCCTGAAGCATGAAATTTGATTACTCTTATTATCTGACCTTCCATACCTGATATGGTTGTTAGTGCTTACGAAATCACCCAGGCCTTTATAAACATTCAGCTCTAGGATTGGACTCAGTATCCTCTAGTTACAGCAAGTTTCATAGACTGGCTTTATCCTTTGCAAGATGACATTACATATTTTAAGATTTTACAAACTGGCATTTAGGGATGGCCACTGTTCCTTTTTAAAAAATTAAGCATAGAACTAAAAAAACCCATTTCTAGATAAAATTTTAGATGAAATTTCAAAAAGTCCCTGGAACTTAATGCAAGGCAAAGATATTTTTGCCCGATTTAGCAGATTCATTTCTTCTTTTCTCCTACCTATCTGCCAAAGCTGATCTACAAAGACCTCCATATTTCCAAATCATCAAGCTACATTTACACATGAGCTCTCTCCACTACTCCAACTAAACGCATTGCCAATGACCTGCATGTTGCTAAATCAAATGATCTGTGTTATGTTCTCATCCTATCTGACCTCTCAGCAGCATTCAACACAGCTGTTCACACCATCCAGTTTGGAACACTGCCCTTTCTGTCTTGGTTTTCTCTGCACGGAATTATCCTGATTTTCCTACCATCTTTCTGACTATTCATTCCCGAGTTCCTTTTCTTACGTAACACATAATTTAAACATTATAATATTTCCTCAGGTAGTACCAGGTCTGTGTATATCTTGCTAGTAATTTCTCCCCAGAAGTAATCCCATGTCTATATTGATGGCTCTTGAATTTATAAATCCAGCCCAAATCTTTCACCTGGCTTCAAAACTGTCTTTCTACTTGATATCTTCACATCCACCTGTATTTCAGGTTTTATAATTTAATAGATCCAAAACTAAATTCTTGATTTCTACTCCCAGACTCCTATCCCCACACTTATTCTATCCTCCACATTTTCCTATCTTGAGGGTCAATTATGTGTCTGGTATAGTACTAAAAATATCAAAATCTAGGAAATACAAATGAATACGATGGACATCATGCCTCCTCTCAGAAATTCATATTTGAAAGGGGGGTAGACAAAAGAAAACACAGGAAAATAAAATAGCTATAATTCATAATAATTTATGTTAAAGACGAATGAGATAATTGAGATAATAGGTAACTTCTGTTGAATGCTATGTAGAAATGGGGAAGTCTCCTTTACTCCTAATTGTGTTTTCTATTATGCAACACCTGGCCTCTTCTTACCCTCCCTCCCTCCTCTTAGTAGTGATTGTTGAGTCAGAGTACGTATAGAACAACCCCCATTCCCCTCCTTCATCTAGGAAGTGTACTTGACTGTGGAGAGTAAGTGCTCATGCCGTAAATGCTGAGAATCTAGTTCCTGCCCCATGGGGAAAACCCATGGGGAAGTTATTGAACCACTTCCTCTCCTTGAGATACTACCTGTCTATAGAACTCATGTCCTCTCAATAGCTCACTTGCTTCCCATTGGTTTTAAAGGTGTTCCTCCTGCTTTTCTAGATGATAAATGCATCCTTTGGAGGTTTGGGAAGCTTTCAGATTTTTGACTATGAACTCAAAGACCTCCCCATCTAGAGGGGAATAAGGGTTGGCAAACTGTGGTCTATGGCTTAAATTTGGCCCCCAGCCTGTTTTTGTTTCTTAAAGATTGTATAAAAAACATAAATAAATACTCAACAGAGACTGTACATGCCTTGCGATGGCTATAATATTTATAATATGATCCTTTACAAAAAAAGTCTGCTGAGTCCTTAAAATATTTTTTAAAGAAGGTGTGGGAGGATGCCTAGGTGGCTCAGTTGGTTAAGCATCTGACTATGGCTTAGATCATGATCTCAGGGTCCTGGAATCCAGCCCCAAGTGGAGCTCTGCCCTCAATTGAGAGTCTGCTTCCTCTCCCTCTGCCCTTCCCCCAGTTCATGCTCTCTCTTTCTCTCAAATAAGTAAATAAAATCTTTAAAAAAAATCCATATTTGCTGACTCCTAATCTAGAACATGGAGCCAAGATTCTTGAGAAATAAACTGGTAATAAAAATTTAGAACAATAAAATACATATAGAGAAATGCAGATTCCTGCCAAAGTCAAGGGCATGGATCTGAACATTGTTGGTGTTTTATTAAATGTAAACCATGCTCATTTTTGACATTGACAATTTTTAAACTTCTATTGGCTAATGTCACCAGTTTTTACAGATATGTAGTTAGCTTTTACTTCTTGAAATGAGATCAGATGAGCCTTAGAATATATTGCAAGTGTTATGTTGGAAGATCACAAGAGTTTACCATTTTTCTGTTTGTTCTTCATTTTTGTTTTTGTTTGCACAGAGAGATAGTTATTTCTATAAATGGAGAAAAATGGTCCTCATCAAAGATTTAGGACTCAAAAAATGTTTGATCCTCGGTGAAAGAGTAGGGCTCAATAACAGCTCTGGGTAAGAAGGTGCTTTACCCAGATGCCACAAAAGCAGAGAGATCATCCTTAGTGAAAGCAAGCACCCCCACTCCCCCCCAAAAAAGAAAGCAAACACCCCAAAAAGCTGCAGGCCATAGGGAATTTCATGGAGGCTGAGGGCCTTGGTGGAGGTGTGGCAGTCCCTGGTTTTGACAAATGGACTCAGCACAAGCTGATGGAACTTTATTAGACATGACTGCTGAGACTATGGGGGTGGGAGGGCTGCTGAAGCTTGACCTACATTTTAAATTGTAGGTGGACCTGAAAAACTAAGAGGGCTCTGGAGACCTTAGGAAGCAAACACATCAAAAACAAAGATTCAATTCTAAGGAAAAGATAGTCTTCAACTTCAAGGGCATCTAAATTCTACCAGGGTGTAAGGGTCTATCTTTAAATTGTCAATTCCAGGCCCAAGTAGATGCTGTAGATAAATTGCTTTATAATTTGTTGTTCTGTATCTTTTTGACGTGCCTTCATAGCTAAGAGACAGATATATGAAGAGATCAAATTTGAATTTATTGCTTTTTCCATATTTCATAAAACCCCATGTATTTTCACTTTGGCTTCGGATTTGTTAGAAACCTTCTGAATGGGGTAGATTCCATAGGTCTAAGCAATTCTATTGAGAGTGGCAGTAGGGTTGGTGCAGTAATATTGAATTGAAGATGTTTGCTCATAGGAAATTGTGGGGTTATGTCATCAGACAGGATCCTATTCAGTTCAGTAATGGGGAATCCTAAAATAATCCTAAGGGGAAATGGAAATTAAGATGCCTGGAATCAACTGAATGGCAAAGTAAGTTACCTCAGATAAGATCTGATGACTCTGGTTATCATCATTGCAAATTTCTAAGCTTTGAAAGAATTAAGAAATTATTTCTTAATTGCACCTTTCCTTATCACAAACACTTTGGAAGAAAGGGTTTGAATAGATGTATATCTCCCAACCTTGACACTGTGTCAAAATTAATGCTTTGTGGCAATCTCTCCACAATTTGAGTGTGTATTTCTAGGTCATGGATTCTCGACAACTGCATCCCAGTAAAGCTGAAACCAAGATATTCTTCTGTGTGTGTGTGTGTGTGTGTGTGTCCCCATTCCTCCTCTCTTTCTTACTCAGATGGCACTGAGTTTATGATAATTATTGGCAATACTATGCCCTGAGATCCTCAGGAATGTCATTCCACTTGGGATATCTGTCGCAGAACTTGGGAATTGGCTTGTTTTCTTTATTTGGTGGCTAAGGAATTGCATTAACTTTATTACTAGTCATAAGGGAATCTGGGCTCTGCACTAATTTGACTTCTGATGTCTTCCCCCAATCTCAAGGAAGCCCAGCTCCCCACAGGCATCAATTCCTCTCTGTCAGAGACTGAGCAGAACAAGAAATTGGGGAGCATGAATTTTGTTATTTTATTCTTTTAAACTTTAGACACAAAGACAGGATAATTTGATTTGGAACACTTACCCCAGATATATATATTTATTTTTATTTTATTTTATTATTTTATTTTATTTTATTTTATTTATTTTTTGCTGGTTGATAGTCTGTTCTGCCCACCCAAGACCTCTTTAATTACTTTAACTTCCCCCTGGGATAAGCAGCTTGATATGTAAATTCAGTGATATTTTGAACACTTCCATTTTTGAAGGAACTTCTGGCTTGTTCAAAGGTTTTCTCTATATCCAGGTTAGTTTTCTATTCCCCACTCCTATTTTCTAGCTTAAGCTCTTTTATTCTTTCCATTTTTTTCTCCCTATGGTTTCTCTTACTTTCTGTGAGTCTAGAATGCATTAAAATATCTGTTATCCATATTTTATATTGCATGAATGCATCATGATATTTTATCAACTATACTATTGCAAACAAGTCTCTCCAATGCATTTCTGACAATTCCAGTAAAGAAACATTTTTGAAACGTAATTCTGAGTCTTTAACTCTTCTTTTAAAGAATCCTATAATGATATTTCAGTACTCTTTAAAAAGGAAATCCATACTCCTTAATGGGCCATGTAAAAATCTGTTCTCTATCTGTTTCTTGAAACTCACCCTTTACACTTTCCCTGTAACCATCAAGTTCTGGCCACAGTGGCTTCATTTTAATTGTTCAAGCATTCCCTAGTTCCTTCTGGTCATTCAAGTCTGGGTTTACAAGGTAAGCCATAAGCTGAGCACCATAAGCTGTACAGGTTCTCTCACTGTGTGTTTGCTTCAGAGCACTCGCAAATTTGCAGTTATATGTTACATTACATTAACTTTCTTAATATTAGTCTTGTCTACTCAACTGCAATTTCCTTGAGGGAAGTACTAGGTTTATTTTTAGTTTAATAATCATTCTGTGTATGACTTGACAAATAGAAGTCAATAAATTTAGTAACTTTTGTTGAATGAACATGTACAAAATAAAAATTTCTCCAAGATTCAAACTAAAACAAAACAGAATCTAAAACCAAGTTTATCTTGATTCAAAATTTTTTTAAAGAGGAGTGAGTAGCTTTTAAATTGCCTAATAATGAAGGGAGACAGAACATGGAAGACTCCTAACTCTGGGAAACGAACTAGGGGTGGTGGAAGGGGAGGAGGGCAGGGGGTGGGGGTGACTGGGTGGCGGGCACTGAGGGGGGCACTTGACGGGATGAGCACTGGGTGTTATTCTGTATGTTGGCAAATTGAACACCAATAAAAAATAAATTTATTATTTAAAAAATTGTCTAATAATGATAATTACCAACAGCATTCATTAGATTTCTGTTTTACTTTGTTGCACTTCTGAGTAATATGCAAAATGAATTGGTATAGTTTCTGATCACAAGGGAATCAGTAAATGATGACTGATGACACTGTGGAATGTCTAATAAATTTTTTAATAAAAAGTTATTTCTGCCCCACTCTTATTCATGCATGTGTTATAATGATGCAACGATTCTTCTTTTATCTTCTTCTCTAGTTTCTCTTTTTAAAGACATTCCAGCACTCTTGTTTGAATACAGATTTCCCTGGGACATGAAAATACATGTAGACTCAACCTCGTTTTTACAATTCAGAATGATTCCTAAAAAGGAGGGATAAGAACAGGAATGGAGAAGAAATATTTAAAAATAGTAGAATTACATGTAGTATATCTGATTATTCTGAGCCTTCAGAGCTGGTGAAAAATGCTTTTTACTAAGAATTCTAACATTTGTGAGAAACCACTTAAATCAGAGCATGAGTTAGTGCATATTTTCAATGGAAGTCTGTTTCCAGGCAGAATCAGAGACGTTTTTCTGACAATATGTGATTACCTTATATTCATCCAACTGCCAATTTCAATGGCTATCATGCAGCCCAATCCCCACTGCATTTAATCAATTTCAAACCTTTCACAATTTTCGATGATTTAATTAAACAAAACAGCCTGGCTGTACCAGGAAGTTACTTGTATCTAAATCTTCAACTTATCAGGAATATTAGTGAGTATTTAGATTTCTTTGGACATCTTTTTAGGGAACTCCCTGGATAGTAAATGAGCTGCCAGGTTTTTCTGTCATCTAGTTCCTCAGAATTGCACTATTAATTTATCAAAGAACTTCTGGCTGTCCAAATAATATCTTTCCAAAAAATACATTAGCTTCACTATTTATTAAATTACAAATTCTTGACTCACTTTCATTTAGATGTTTTAACTTAGTGGTCCTCAAATATTTGTTGCTTACATACCACTTAAAGAAATTGTAAAAAAAAAAAAAAAAACTTCAGGGATTTTTTTTTAAGTTAACAACTAAATTCTTTATAACTCAAAGTAATTATAAAATGTACAGTTTCTGGCAAATTTTACATACTTAAATTTTTAAGTAAAATCATTAAATTATTCATTTAAATATCTCCAATGGAATCTAAATATCATAGTAATTTTTTTTCCTTTTATAAAAAATTTTTATGTAATTTCTAGTTAGTTAACATAAGGTCTTATATTAGTTTCCGGTGTACAATGTGGTGATTCAACCCTACTATACATCACCCTGTGCTCATCACAAGTGCCTTCCTTAATCCCCATCACCTATTTCACCCATCTCCCTGCTCCCCTCGGTTTTAGTAACCATCAGTTTGTTCTCTATAGTTAAGAGTCTCTGTTCCTTGTTGTTCCTCTCTTTCTTCTATGTTGGTTATGTTAAATTCCACATGAGTTATCATAGTGATTTGATAGCACATCATCTATGTAAAAATACATGAGCAAGCTCCTCTTATATAATCAAACATTTCCAGCATTCCTTCCTTTCTCTTTTACCTCTATTTTCTTTCCACTTCGCTTAAAATTTGTTCTATTGTATAACCTTTTAATGCCTATATAAGATTTATTTATCACCATTAAAATTCTTAGCAACAAAGAGAAAAAATTAAAAAAAATCATGTGTAGATAGCTTATACAAATGAAAATACATGCATACAAAATTTTATTTCTGGCAGCTATAGGATTTAAATATTAACAATTCTTCTGGATTGGTTGATCATTATAATTATTTTAAAAGAATCACTCAAAATAGCATAAACTCTTAAAATCTTGGTACATATAATTTAAAACACATAAACAACATTATTAGAAATATATTCTTTTTAAAAAAGATTTATTTATTTATTCATGAAAGACACAGAGAGAGAGAGGCAGAAACATAGGCGGAGAGAGAAGCAGGCATCCTGCAGGGAGCCGGATGTGAGACTGGATCCCAGGACCCTGAGATCACTGAGCCAAAGGCAGATACTCAACCAGCTGAGCCACTCAGGCATCCCAGAAATATATTCTTAATGAAACAGATAATACTTGTTTTTTTTATTTTTTTTAATACTTGTTTTTAAAATAAATATTATTTATAAATAGAATAGGACAAGGACAGGATCAATTCTTACGCTATTTTCACATTTCTACAAGTGGTTACATTGAAATAGAAATACAAAGTTTTTCAGTAATCTGAATTCTTTGAATTCTTTTTGTGTTGCATACCAATGTCACCTAATGATCTATCATCAAAAAAGTGTTTTATGATTATTTAACAACTTATTAGGCTTTCATTTTTTTTCAAAAAAGGAAGAATTAGAAAAAATAGATTTGCAGAATGCTTTTTTACTCATATTTTTCTTACTCTTATCAAATGATTTAATTATACCTATTACTTTTTCCCTTAGAGGAATACATTCAGAAAACAGAACTATTATTAATTAAATATTCTTTGCCTATGTAATATTTTGAATAAAATGCCATTATATTTCTATATTTATTGAACAAACTTTTGTGAAAACCTTAGAACTTCAGATTTAGCTTCTTCAATTTTTAAAAAATGTCTGTCATGAAACCTAATTGGCAAAGCCAGTTCTCATTGTCAAGTCAATCAGCCAGATCAGTTTTACTTCCTGTCAGAAAAAGCTTGACTCTATTTTTCAATTCAATAAATATGTTAATACATTTTATTATGACAACCTTTTTACTTCCGAATTCAAAGATAGTTAAAGAATGGATTCGTTACATAAGTTTGCTTCCTAAATGAAATAAAGCATGTCACCTTCAATATTTCTTACTGGTAATAATTTCTTTGCTAGCATGGAACTCAACATCAAAAGCATTGCAGTTTTTGGCAACACTAAAGGGAAGGGGAGGTGAGGTCACTCCATGGAATATTTTTTATTATTTCCACTACTATTCTTTAATATAGCTGAATTCAGAGCACTCTTAATACTGTGCTTTGCAGATGACAAGGGAAGACAAAAAGCACTAGTGAAGTTTATGATGTGTTCCTTAAAAGATCTTAAGGGTTGGCACCATTATTTTAATTGTTCTTTTGTTTGGTACTTCAAAAGACTTACACTCAGGAGCAAAGCACTGATATGATGGTATAAAATGAAAGAAGGGCAATAGAGGAGGGCTGGTAGCAGTAGGGTGATAATAAGAATTGAACAACTGGGTTTCTAAGAAAAAAGTATGTTTATATACATATATAAATTATGACAAATTTTACTGATATAAATGTACAGCATACCATTTACAGGTAATAATAAAATGTTCAATAGTCCTCATTATAAATTCCAAATAGGGAATTGATTCTCACAGGATGCTTTTGTTGATTTTTGGCATACTCTTGGATCCATAGCCAATCCTTGATTGCATTTGATGGATGAACATAGTTCTGACATGAATTTTGACTGATAATTTGTTTACAATAACAAGAAAAATGAAAGTGAAACAACAGAAACATGTCAGAATTTGACTTGTTTGTCAATGATATGAGTGATTTCTTAGCTGAATTGGATCATAGTTTTCTTTTTCTTTTTTTATTTTTTTAATTAAAAAAAATTTTTTTATTTATGATAGTCATACAGAGAGAGAGAGAGAGAGAGAGAGAGGCAGAGACACAGGCAGAGGGAGAAGCAGGCTCCATGCACCGGGAGCCTGACTTGGGATTCATTCCTGGGTCTCCAGGATCGCACCCTGGGCCAAAGGCAGGCACCAAACAGCTGCGCCACCCAGGGATCCCTGGATCATAGTTTTCAATTCCTGGAGGAATATTTCCTCAATTTTTTGTACTATGCATAATATAATGGACACTTTTAAATTTTATCAGGATTCTTAACATTTTCTCCATCACTTTCTAAAGTGTAGCTAATCAATAAACAATAACCAAATTCCTTTGCAGTGTTTGTTGATTTACTTAGTGATTTCAAGCTACCAAGCGGATGTCACTGCATGTAGTGTTTGGAAGATATGTGTAGCGGAATACCATGATACAATATTTCCAACAAGTAGATGTAATAGATGTAAATAACCTCAAAAACAGATTAATAGTAAAATTTAAAATTAAAGGGATGTGATGAGTTTTCAGTATTTTCTATCTTTGGCTTTTAGCACAATTTACTGATTATGTTTATATTAATTAAGTTTTAGTAACAGTTGTGCTTAATAATCAGCTTGCAAAATTTCTGAAAATTTAACAATTGACTCCCCTGAGCCTGTATGAACAAGGCCCATTCCACCGCTGGGGGAAGACTAAGAGAAACATCATGATTCCTTGACTGTGGTTACACTCACATGAAGATTCATTGTAGGAAAGAGGACACATGGAAGTTGAAGATCTAGAAACTGATTGTTAGTTTTTTCTTTTGAAAATTTTTAAAAAAGTTTTATTTATTCATGAGAGACTCAGAGAAAGAGAGAGAGAGAGAGAGGGAGAGAGAGAGAGAGAGAGGCAGAGGGAGAAGCAGGATCCATGTAGGGAGCCAGACATTAGACTCGATCTTGGGTCTCCAGGATCATGCCCTGGATTGAAGGCGGTGCTAAACTGCTGAGCCACCTGGGCTGCCCAGATTCTCTTAGTCTTCTAAGAGAATTGTTTAGATCCTTCAATTAATGATTTTCAGTCCAAATCATCCATGTAGTCTTTTAGATGGTATTTTCTTTCTTTTTTTTTCTTTAATCTGCAGTGCTTTTCATTCACATGATGTTCTTCTTTAAGAATAATCCAGATTTAGATACTATCAACACAGGTGTAGTAGATTGAATTCATAGTTTCAATTCTTCCTACCCCTGTAGTGGTATTATATACTACTGATCTTGCCAATGGCTCATGTAGTAGGTAGGGTGTACTCTTCTATATTTAGACATTGGATTTGGCCATTTGTGTAGGATATGGAGAGTGCCACTCTGATACCCCTTCAGATAAGGACTCTTGCTTACCCCAGGTACTGGAAGTGCAGTCAACTGACAGATTTCACCTGACAGCCCTGCAGAGATTGCTTTAGCTATAGGCTCTAGAGAGGCTTCTTGTCCAATCTTATGTCCTTTCAAGGATGTCTCATATTCAAAGACTGAGTGGAGGTAAAAAAGCCTGAACATTTTGCGAGAATATGCAACAATTTGATGGGCCATTTCAACTCCAGATATCTTTGTGAGGTCTATGAAGTTAGATGAATCTATTGGCCTGTCTCATAGCTCAATTATTCTCTCACTGTCCAATCCTGCTTCCTCCTCCTTTCTTCCATTGATGTTGATCCCAAGAGCACTTCATAATAAACAAGCTAAACAATAAACTCTGTCTCAGAGTTTGTTCCCTGAGGAAACAAAATTGCAACAATTGATGCTAGGAGTGCTCTAGAAAAATGGGCAATAATATAATATTTGGAAGTTGGATTACTTACTACCCATCTGGTAGTGACACTCCTATCATTGATGATGGGTAAGACACAGATAAACCCTGGCACAAGGGGTGGAACAATTGTAAAAATTTCAATTTATTAAAAAATGATGAATTTGGGCTCATATAATTGTGAAAGAGAAAGCATTAGGTCATACAATGTATCAAGCTTATGAAAAATATGAAAAAAAGCTATATCTATAAGACAATGAGATTGAAAGATTATTGCTAAGCTATATTGAAACTCGAAAAGGATAACAGACTGAGAATGATTAACTGGCAATTGAAAGCCAAGTGTGAAAGTGTGAGGGTATCCTTGGTAGCTTATTATGAGGACCCCATTTCCTTTATTGGGTGAAAAGAGAAAAGTATAGACTAGGACAAGGACTTAATTGTTAGAGTATTTGAGCTCCAAAAGTTAAATGCCTACTGAAGCAAGGTCAATGTCAGGTCAGACATTATTTAGGAAAGAATGAGACTCTGACACTGGGCTGAGGATATCTGAGATGATGCTCTCAAAAATCTTTTTTTGGAATTGCCAAATTCCCTCATACTTTCTAAAGCTTCCTGTTAGGAATTTGTATCTTCTGCTATTTTGGTGTTGCAGAAGATGTAAATTAACAGGTACGTCTCTCAGGATCTTCCTCCACTTCTCTGAATGGCCACCAGGAGTGGAGTTTCATCATAACCCAAATGTGAATTACTGGGACTTAAAAGGGAAAAAACAGACATATCCAAAGGAGATGCAAATCATTGCAGCATGAACCTTCAGTAAACAGGAGAGGACACATCTGAGAGCCTGATCAAATGGGCCAAAGCTCAGGTTGGATAAATGATAGCTTTTAATTTGGGAAAACTCTCCTGAGATATGGGACTTAACACAGTTTAAAAATTGGTAAATTGGATCTTACCAAAATGAAAACCTTTGCTCTGTGAGAGTCTCCTTAATGGATGAAAAGACAAGTTGAAGACTGGGGAAAATATTTGTAAACCATGTGTCCAACAGAGAACAAGTGTGTAGAATCTATGTATATATATGTATTCTAGATACTACATATCTGAATATCTGAATATCTAGATAGTAGATATCCGAATATCTGAATACACACACACTCATATATATACACACACACATCTAGAATATACATATATAAACTATACTATATAAAATCAATAATAAAATCCAGTCAAATTAGAAAATGGGAAAGGGCATGAACAAATATTTTATGGAAGAGGACATACAGATTACAAACAAGCATATGAAAAGATAGTCAACATTATTAGGCATAAGGGAAATATAAATTAAGACCACAATGACCACACACTTATCAAAATGACTAAGAAAAAATGACAACAGTAAATGCTGATGAGCATGCAGAGAAATTGTATCACACATACATTGCTGGTGGGAATGTAAAATGGTATAGTCTGCAAAACAATTTGGCAGTTTCTTATAAAGCTAACCATGCAGTTACTATATGACTCATCAGTTTTATTCCTGGGAATTTATCTCAGATAAATGAAAACTCATGTTCTTACAAAATTCTGTACGCAGATGTGTTTAGCAGCTTTATTCATAATAGCCAGAAACTAGAATCAGCCCAGATGTCCAACAGTAAATAGTTAAATTGTAGTACATATATACCATGCTCAGAAAGAAAAAAAATATGTCAACCCTAAAAGGTCAAATGCTGTATGATTCAATTTATTTAACATTTTGAAATGACAGAATTTTATAAATGGAGGAGATATTAGTAGCTTGCTAAGGTTAGGGACTAGGGATGGAGTGGGGCAAAGGAAGGAGGTGGATGGAGTTATAAAAGGTCAACAGACTGGATTCTTGTAGTGATGGAACTGCTCAATATCTTGACTCACAGAGACACAAACTTATTCGTATGATAAAATTATATAAACACACGAATATAAGCAAAATGGGAGATTTGAATAATATTGGTGGCTTGTATTAATGTCAATATCCTGGTTATGATATTACTTTGTAGATTTACAAATATTACTATTGGTGAAAACTAAAGTGTACGTAAGATCTATTATTTCTTGCAACTGCATGCAAATACACAATATGCTCAATGAAAATTTTATTTTTTAAGGATATATTTATTTTAGAGATAGAGCAAGAGCATGTGTGTGTGCAAATTGGGGAAGGGGAAGAGGGAGAGGGAGAAAAGCAGACTCCCTGATGAACACAGAGCCAATATGGGGCTCAATATCTGGATCCTGATCAGGATCATGACCTGAGCTGAAATCAAAGGTTGGACGTTTAACTGACTGAGCCACCCAGGCACCCCATCAATGAAAATTTTAATTAAAAAATCATTATGATTTAGTAGCACTTAACCCAGGATTGTAGTATGTATAATTAAAGATTAGGAAAACTGTTAATGTAATTCACTATTTTAAAAGCTTAATGGGAAAGGATTCTGAGACCTTTTCAAATACACAAAATCTTTTATATATTTCAAATACTAAGTTCTTATTAAAATAAGCAAAACCTAAGAACAAAACTACATTTTGGTAAATTAAATATAAAAAAAAACTTCTTAACCTAATGATCAAATATATGCAGTAATTAACAAGCAAGTATTTTGCCTAATAATGAAATACTAGAAACATGCTGAAGCAGACAATAACACTCAAAACTACCGCTTCTCCTCAATATTATTATAGAGAGCCTATCCAATGCTTAGAAAATAAACATTAAGAGGATTTAAAAATAACGAAAGTAAGACACAAAGCTATTCTTATTTGCAACTGATATGACCACCTAAGGAAAAATAATATTCAACACCATCAATTGAAGTATATTAGACTTGATAAAAGAAAGACGATCAGAGTACAGATAAACTTAAAAAAAATCCATAGCTTTTCTCTTTAGCGGAATTAACCAATCGGGAAATAGAGAAAGAAAAAACAACACATCTAGAATAGCAATAAAACTATAAAGACTTGAGAAATAAACTTAAGTGCGAAAGACCTTTAAGAATCATACCTATTGAAAGACATAAAAAGGACCTGAATTAGTGAGAAGATACTCTATGCTCTTGGTTGGAGTGAAGTTCTGAGTTGAGATCACTAATTGGATGGGAAGACCAAATATATTTTTAAAAATATCAATGTCCCCCAAATTAAGCTACTCATTCAGTGGATATTCTCTTAAAAACCTCAAAAGGACCTTTTCTAGAACTTCATTTTATAATTTCTTCAGAAGAAAACTTTAGCCAAAAAATTTTTGAAAAGAATACTAACAGCAAACTTGTTCTACTGATTTAAAAATATTCTATCAATATTGTCCTACAATCTATATTCAAGGGATAGAAATTTTCCAAATTTTTGAAACTGCTTTGGAACACAGAGATGTATGGAAATTTCAATTAATTCCTGAAAGTTGCATAACTCTGATGCTAACACTGGATATAATGCAAAAATAAGCTATAAAGACACAGTAGGGATCCCTGTGTGGCTCAGCAGTGTAGCGCCTGTCTTTGGCCCAAGGCGTGATCCTGGAGTCCTGGGATCGAGTCCCACGTCGGGCTCCCTGCATGGAGCCTGCTTCTCCCTCTGCCTGTGTCTCTACCTCCCTCCCTCCCTCTCTATCTCTCTGTGTCTTCATGAATAAATAAATAAAATCTTAAAAAATAATAAAATAAAGACACAGTAAGTGAATGATAGTAAACTGACTCAAGAGCCACATTGATTACTGAGGCAGAATGGACTTAGAAGCAGATCCATGTAGATGTGGATTTTAATGATTAATAATGATGACCATTTAAACTAGAAAGAGCATTGTTGCAAAATGTACTGGGTGTAAGTTGTATCCCCTACTTCAAGCCATACATTAAAAAATTCTTGCGCAGTTATAATTATATGAATAAAATTTTAAAAGCAAAAAGACATCTAGGATAATATTTTTACCAACTTGGGAGAGGCAGAACTTTCTAATTAAATATCAAGGAAAATACTGAAAAAAAAGTTGTTTATATAAAGCTTTAAATTTCTCTAAATAAACAATGTCAAAATATAAAAGGTGAGTGTTTTTGGAAGAATTACCATTTGCTATATATATATCCCAGACGAAGGATTTTTTTTGTGTGTGTGGCGGTTAAAGGTTTCCAATGTTATTTGTTAAATGAAAAAGTCATTTGTTAAAATAACATAGTGACAGTGTTGACTACATAAAAATTATACATTCTCTCTATAAAATATACTAAGCTCCAAAATGGTTATAAATATATATATATATAATATATATACATATATATTATATATATATATACGCATCCATATATCTATCAGAAATGGTGATAGAGGACACCTTCACTTTTTCTGTACATAGTTCTGTATTTTGTTTTCATTATTGTGAGAAAGTATTCACATATTACTTTAGGCATTAAAAAAAAAAAGTTAAAAGTCTGACAGGATAAAATCATTACTATCAAGATGACTTCACTTCCAGCCTCTCAGCTAAGGCCCTGATACTTCCACCTGTGAGTGGCACGCTGAGGGCACCTGCAGTTACGTTGGTGAAGGCAGGTTGTTTCAATAATTTTCATTCATCTATAGTACATCCAGTATCCACTTGTCTTGGATGAGCCCTGGGAGTCCTTGTGCTTCTCGAGTTCCTACTTGCTGGTAATGCCTTTTTCAAATAATTTTTTTAGCACCTTTTACTTCAGTAGCTTCTCTCTTTGGTGGTTCAGTTCCCTATGAGCACGGATCCCTGCTCCAAGGACTAGTGTGTGAGCTCCAGTATCATTTCTGTCTGCCCTCGGAGTGGGACATAGGTGAGCTTTGCTTTATTCAGAGTTGCCTTCATCGCTGTGGGGGAACTAAATACCAATCTCAGGGCCCATCTGTTATAGGAACTCCCTCTGCTTTGCTGCATTTGTTTGATGAAACCTCTGAGCTACCACCCAAAGAAACCCAGGGTTCCTAGGACCTGTTACCAAGGTGCATCACCCTCACTGCCTGGCTCTTGGGTTGGCTGCCAGCCTCAAAGCCTAGGTAGTTTCTTTCGCCCTGCTTCTCTGCAGTCCCAGGCTGCTTCCTCTTCTCTGCCAGTCAAGTCCTGGCTCTTCTTCATTTGCCCCTCAATTTTCTCCTCATCCACTTCCCTTTTGGCTCTGTGTCCTGAGAACCTGACCTCTATAGACTGTGTCACCACTGTGATCATCAGAGCGCTGGAGGAAAGAAAGTTCAGGGTATTTATTCCCTTCTGGTTTCTCCCCACAAAGCCAGAATTCCTTTCAAAAGATTCTCTCCTACAGCTACAAGACTTACGTGCTTCTGGCAACTTGATCCCTTAAATAGTAACTATTGCTTGCACAGGATTTTTTTTTTTTAACTATTCCTGTAAGTCTTCTTTAATGTTGCCCATGCCTTTATTAATAGATTCCTTACTCAAAGTTTCTTCAGCCCCTGTTTTGAGTGTGTCCCTGCCAAGGCTCTGATGTACGCTGCATTAATGCAGCTAGTAAGGCTCAAGCCTAAGAACTTTCCAGTGATGGCACTTAAAGTAGCAGGACCACGGTCCTTTGACTGTGATTTTTACGATCTCTTTCCTGTTAAGGACAAACCACATTCATAAAGTAAGCAATGCAACAATTCTCTAATCGCCGCAATCGCAGACATCTCAAAGATACCTGATGTTTCTTTAGCCCCCCGTTAAAGAAAATACGGTATTTTAGGATTAATATCCATGCTGATGAAGTAGGTTTTAAATCTAACGACTTACAGCTCTAAACCAGTGTTAGCAGTTGTGAGTTTGAATAATCTCTTAAGTTCATGCTTCATCTCTTCAGCGTATTTTCTTTCCTTTTCTTTTTGATTATTTTCTTTCCTATTAAGTGCTAGGCCACATTCTTTTTGTGTCTTCTTTCATTAGATCACAATTTCTTTTTGGGTATGCTAATCACAGCACTTTGTCTATAATAATTTTATTAAAAGACCAAGTCATTTATAAGGTATTTTATTAAAAGACCAAGTCATTTATAAGGTAATTGAAGTTGTGGTTCAGCGGAACGGATTTGTACATCTTGTGGTAGTGTACATTTATTTACCAAATATTTATTGTACTTTTACTATGTGCCAGACATGTTTTAAGAAGAGGGTTTTCATGTAGCAAAAATTTATGGTGCACTACAGCCAAAGTAGTTTTTATAGCAGAAATCAAAACACCAATGAAAACATGTCTTTTTTAAGCATTGCTCTTCATTGTCTTTTAATGCATAGCAAAGCACACTTCTATTATACTGTTTCTATGGAAAAACGCATTCTAAGTATTAACTAACTTTTAAGTGGATGCTTGGCTTTCAATCTGTTTAAATTGAAAACTGTTTCTATATGACCCCTTTTAACATTTAGAAGAAGATGCTCTGAAGGCTTATAAATCTAGGTTAACAATCAGAACTATAAAAGAGGTAATTTAATCCTTGCTTTAAATCATTTTTGGCATTTCTCTTTCCTTGCAAATGATAAGGAGAAACAAATGAAGTCTTAGAAATTAATTAAACATAGACCATTATGACAAACAAGGTGTGACCATTGCCCTAAATTTCAAATCAGAAATAAATAATTACATGAAGGACACTCCTCTGAGATTGAAGCAAAACAACAATGGAGTGGGTGCTTATTGACTCGTCTTTTTGGGGAGTTGAGGGGCCTCAGTAGGTGATAGTAACTCTGCTCTAAGTGATGATGTCACACATTATTATGTCAGGAGGAGATCATCAGTTCCCAGAAATGCTGACCATCTGTCTTGAAATATGTTCAGCGTATCACTCATAATACAAAATCTTCTTTCCAGGCTCCTTAATTTGGCTGCTGTATCCATTTTTAAGTTTAGCTTGGTAAAGGATTTCTGTTCTTGTAAGATGAGTCATTTATCAAATCCTAGTACAGCTTTTGTCTGAAAATTTTAAATGTAATTCTTAACAGACGATAATAATGTTTTTTTTAATTTAGTTCTTTTAATTGTTCAATGCTTTCTTCATCTTTATCATTCTATTTTAAACTAGTAATAATTTGAGGGTTTTTTGTTTTGTTTTGTTTTGTTTTGTTTTGTTTTGCCTCTAGTCTATCCACTGTCCTTTTCAGAGACACTAGAAGACAAACAGTGTAGTTTTAACACTTTGTTTCTAGAGTGATCTAATGGATCTTTTCCCAACTCTAAAAATTCTGTATTCCGAAAGGGAATGGTGTATGTGGCCATTCATCCTGCCACATTTCCAGCATTTATCACTGTCATTTAGAAGTCTTGCCTTCATCCTGCTGAGGGTGTATGTGCTTCTTCTTGAAAAGTTGTTATGCTGATTACTCTTATTTTTAGATCTCAAGTGTGTTTGATTCTATTTATTTCACAACCCACCAGCATATAGACTGGCTACAGTTTTTCAGCCAGACTTTATGCATCAGGTTTGCCATTTCTGTATTTATGTTAATGCTAGAAAATATCTCCTGTGCATAAAAATACTTGCACTGTAGGTAAGACTATACCTGTGAACTATCCTTCAAAACTCAGCTTTAAAAACAGCCCTCTTGGGGGCATTATTTACAATGAATCAATACTTTTAGAGCTCCTGTGTCTAGGATGCCTTTAGCGATAAATTATTGTGTTAGTTGATTCTTAGATTGTGAACATTTATTTGTTTCTAATAGGCACCTATAAATCTTAGAGAACACATTCTATTGGATAGCTAGTGCATTTGATTTGCAGATATTTGGGTTGCGAAGCATACCTTTTACTTGGGGGAAAAAAAAAAAAACAATTGACAGAGGAATTTATTTTCTGCACACATCTCAGTTACAAGGCATTAAGCCTGACTGGAGACTTCCCTGTAGTAGACAGTGTGATTGTCTTGCAGACATCTATTTTATCCCTTGCCCAGTGTGAAGCCCACTGTCTAGCCCCAGTGTGTAGGCTAGAAGGCTTCATTCAAGGATGGCCCATTTGGCATCAGCCTCAGCACTTGTGTTCTTTAGATATGGGAAGCAAATGTATGCTCCCTACCCAGGACCACTGTCATGTGACCCGCATAAATAGGCTACAGTGTGAATGGTGCACCCTATAGATAATGCAGCATACAAGGAGCATAATCATACCCAGAAGCTTTGGTTTAACCCTGGCTGCTGCTGGTGGTAATCTTGTGACTGTGACTGAAAGCTAGTCTGAGGACAAAGCTGACCTGACAGTAGAGCTTAGAAAATTATAGAACCAGGGAGTTGTGTGAGCAGATAAATACTTTTGTAATAATGGCACCATGATATTCATGCTGTTAAAGCTGATATGCATTAAATCTTCCTTTTTTCAAGTGACCCAAAGAAAAGATAGGGGATCCCTGGGTGGCGCAGCGGTTTGGCGCCTGCCTTTAGCCCAGGGCGCGATCCTGGAGACCCGGGATCGAATCCCACATCGGGCTCCCGGTGCATGGAGCCTGCTTCTCCCTCTGCCTGTGTCTCTGCCTCTCTCTCTCTCTCTGTGACTATCATAAATAAATAAATAAATAAATAAAAATTAAAAAAAAAACAAACAAAGAAAAGATAAATTGAAGAACTTGAAGGGAAGCTAAATTTCAGACAAAAATTTACCAAGAGGACATTTAGTTATTTAAAAATGCCCTTTAACTAAGAAAAATTATGAAAATTGTTGAGAGTTTAGGGTCAGCATGTTTTCTTCTAGTTGAGTGCTCTGATTTTAGAGAGCAATGGTGAGGGAGGAGACAAATTAGCATTATTTACTGTCTTTTTCTCTCATATATTTTATTTTGAAAAGGTTCATAATATTTGTTCTTTTCTACAGCGTAATTACTATTTTTTTTTTTTTTTTTGGTTAAAGTTCTACATGTAGATGGATTTACTACCACCATTCTTTTTCCTATGGCTTCTGGATCCCCGAACCCTTTGAGTCATCTTGTGGTCAGCAGCATGTTACTGTTGAGCACTGTTTATCAAGACGGGTTCATGAGTTTTAAATTCTCTGTTTATCATTGTAAAGAATGTGTGCCCCCTTTTTAATATATTTTTTTAAGATTTTATTTTTATTTATTCATGAGACACACACACACACACACACACACACACACACGCACACAGAGGCAGAGGGAGAAGCAGGCTTCCTGCAGGGAGCCTGACATGGAACTTGATTCCAGGACCCTGGGATCATGACCTGAGCCAAAGGCAGATGGCTTAAACACTGAGCCACCCAGTGCACCCCGCCATTTTTATAATTAAATGACAATTTAGCTAGGTATACTTTTCTTTGGTAATAGTTTCCTTTCCTTGGAAATTTATAAACACTAGTTTTTTTTTCTTTTATAATAAATTTATTTTTATTGGTGTTCAATTTACGAACATACCGAATAACACCCAGTGCTCATCCCATCAAGTGCCCCCCTCAGTGCCCACCACCCAGGCACCCCCACCCCCCGCCCTCCTCCCCTTCCACCACCCCTAGTTCGTTTCCCAGAGTTAGGAGTCTTCATGCTCTGTCTCCCTTTCTGATATTTCCCACACATTTCTTCTCCCTTCCCTTATATTCCCTTTCACTGTTGTTTATATTCCCCAAATGAATGAGAACATACACTGTTTGTCCTTCTCTGATTGACTTACTTCACTCAGCATAATACCCTCCAGTTCCATCCACGTTGAAGCAAATGGTGGGTATTTGTCGTTTCTAATGGCTGAGGAATATTCCATTGTATACATAAACCACATCTTCTTTATCCACTCATCTTTCAATGGACACCGAGGCTCCTTCCACAGTTTGGCTATTGTGGACATTGCTGCTATAAACATCGGGGTGCAGGTGTCCCGGCGTTTCATTGCATCTGCATCTTTGGGGTAAATCCCCAGCAGTGCAATTGCTGGGTCGTAGGGCAGGTCTATTTTTAACTCTTTGAGGCACCTCCACACAGTTTTCCAGAGTGGCTGCACCAGTTCACATTCCCACCAACAGTGCAAGAGGGTTCCCCTTTCTCCACATCTTCTCCAACAATTGTGTCCTGTCTTGTTAATTTTCCCCATTCTCACTGGTGTGAGGTGGTATCTCATTGCGGTTTTGATTTGTATTTTCCTGATGGCAAGTGATGCGGAGCATTTTCTCATGTGCGTGTTGGCCATGTCTATGTCTTCCTCTGTGAGATTTCTCTTCATGTCTTTTGCCCACTTCATGATTGGATTGTTTGTTTCTTTGGTGTTGAGTTTAATAAGTTCTTTATAGATCTTGGAAACTAGCCCTTTATCTGATACGTCATTTGCAAATATCCTCTCCCATTCTGTAGGTTGTCTTTTAGTTTTGTTGACTGTATCCTTTGCTGTGCAAAAGCTTCTTATCTTGATGAAGTCCCAATAGTTCATTTTTACTACTTTAGTTTTTACTGGCATGACATATTACCAAGGAAGTCTAAGGCTGACCTCATTTTCCTCCTTATTGGTACATTTTTTTTTAATTGGATGGAGAAGAACTTTTTTCTGTATTTTTCAATTTCTATAATTTAATCATGATTTGTATTCAAGCTCTCTAAGTCAAAATTTTCAAATAACACATATTTCTTTCAGTTTGGAAATTTAAGACTTTCCACATGTTATTATCACTTTCCTATATTATGCCTATGAAGGCTTTCTATTCTTTTATTTGTTTGGAGTCTTTACTAGAGGAACACACATTACCTTTATGCTGTTTCTCCCTTATTTATTCTTCTTATCCATCAGCATACCTCTGCTTTTTTTTCTTTTTAATCTCGTTTCTACCTCTGGGTTCATTTGATTACCTCAAGCCCTTTATACAACATTAATTACATTTGATGTTAGCCATGTTTGTTGTGATTCCTGCTTGTTATATCAGAATTTTATTTTTTTCACTCACGAGTGTTTGCTTATTGTACCAGAAATTGTGTCTTTCAGTTATCAATTTATTTTCTTAGCTTTGCCATGCTCTTTTGCTTTGTATTTTGTTGTTATATCATCTCATCTTTGAGCTATCGTATTTCCTCTTACCTTTAAAAACCTAATTGAGTTGCTTTGCTAAGATCTTTCATAGTACAAAACACTGGTAGGAAATCAGCCAGTGCTCCCTGTATTACGTGCTTTACTAAAATTATTTTTTCTGTAGTATATTTGTATAGTTTTCACATCACTCCTTTTCATCCTGCTAGTGATAAATTTAAGTCCATCCAGACCCTATTTCTCTGGTATAGCACAAGCTAATTCTCTTTGATATTTGATGTCCTTTTGACATAAGTGAATTTATCTTCCTGCGAATGTTCACTCTCTCCCTGGTTCCATGAGAGAATAATTTCCTGCCTTTTTGATTTCGAACTTCACTATGTGACATTGATTTTGTACCTTACATTCCATGGCCATTGGAAAGTAAGCAAAGATGTCATGAACAGAGGCTTTAAATGTGCTTGCATGATGACTTGTCTTCCTGGACTACTACTTTCGGCCACGAGATGAACATGCTCTGGGCAGTTGCCAGTCCCAGAATGAGGAGATATGTGGAGTAGAATTAAATTGAGTCCCCATTCTTGAGCCAATACAAAACTCTCACAGCTAAGCCCAGGAGCATCACAGATATTTCTCAGACTGGCGAGTGAGAAAAATAAATGTTTTTTGTACAAGTTCGGATTGTATTGTTTCCTAAGGTTATGAGGTTGCTTGTTATTCAGCATCACTGTTACAAAATTTGATTAATACGTACCCCCACTTTATTTGGAAATACTTTGCTTTTTCCTCTCAAATTGATTGTTTTCAAAGTACTTTTTCTAAGGGTTCAGACTATGAAAGTAAGGAAGGGGATGGTTTAGTTGAGGCTGAGACAGACCTAGGTAAGAGACTTATGTTCTGCTCTTTCCTGAGATCCCATTGAAATGTCCTGTATGAGGGAGATACTCCACTTCTATGGCTTTGACAACTTCTCTATTTTAGTCTAGTACCATGAAAGATGGTAATTCTTGGTGGCCTTTCTTACTGACCTATGACCTTCAAGTAATCTCCTCTTAATATTTAGGGGATTTTACTTCTGAAAGTTTCCTCTGACTTTTCCCAGAGCTGCTTAATCACTATCTTAATTTGTTTGCCCTTAAAATGGAAGATATCGGTCTAAATTTTTAGACCATTCCTGAGACACTTTTTCTTGTCAATAGCTCTGTGGAGAATTAAAAGCCATACCATGTCACCTACTGCTTCTAGACACACCTGACAGTGTGGTCTTGGCATTTGTTCTCATGCTTATGAAGTGAGCCTGCTTGGTTGCTATAGGAGAATTTTTGTCAGTTTATTTTTATTGTTTATTCATTTGTTTATTTAATGTATGTTTCTCTTATTAGGCAATGGGGTTGGAAACTTCTGGATTGATCCTGCTTTATTCTACAATCCTAACCTGGAACTCATTTATCTATTATGTAGAAATGCCACATGGAAGACTTAGATTGTATTTTTGTATAGGAAATACATTGCCTATTTAATAAAAATGTAGCTGAGAAGAATTTTTTCTAGAAATATGTTCTAATATATATCACAATATATTTTGGATCAATTTGAAATAATAATCTGCTTAGTACCACAAAAAAAGTCTAGAGGAAATCAGCTTTCTATAAATGTAAAAAAGATTAAATATTGGCACTTAGATGGACAGATGAAGACATGAAAAAAAAAGCCATGTTTTTGGTGTTTTGATGTCATTTCATATATTTTATATATTGAAAGTCAATACAACTAGGTCTGTCTTTAACTTTGTTACCAGTGTATTACACTAGGCCTAAAATTATGTTTAAATTTGCTCATGCCACTTTATTTACATCAGTCCACTAATGAATAGTTCCTTATGCCAGCTAACTTTTGGTGTTATAACAGAATATGTCACCTTTGCTTGATTTAAACCTGACTCAATTTATTAAAAAGGCATGCTAGTGCATGACCTAGGAATTTTCAAACACTCCATTAGGAATGAATGTAAGTATTTTTATATTTAGTGCATCAGCAAATAGAAAAAAATGGTTTAGCAGAAGCATCTTTCATCTAAAACTGGTAAGGGATCTGTATCAATATTTGCTGGAATTAGAGTATAGTGGATTAGGTTATGCATTATGCAATGATAATATTTATTTTAGAAATTGGTCTTCTTCGCAAAGTAGAGCTTTAATGGGGAGTAAGGGAGAAAGAAGTGATTATAATTCATATCAATTTTACCAGTTCTCTTGTATTATCCCAAAGCATTTATACCTTTAAAAAAAAACACTAAATTTATTCAGCAAAATGCAGGCAATCAAACCAAATGAAAGTGATCTGAGTAGCAAGTTATCTTACTTATAATGTGGAATGGAAGCAAATAAGCATGAATAGAGGAAAACCACCTCTTCTTGTTGGCTGGCATAGGGTCATTTAGTATTTAAATCAACTTTAATTACTGGCAAGCTGAATTGTTCATTAATGGTTTGCCTGTAGCAACACAAATAGCACATTTAACAATGTTGTGAAAATACTGTAACACAACATCATCTTCAGTCAGGGATATTGCCTGGAAGTGCAATTTAGTTTGATTTACTCAAGATCATTTATTAAGTCAATGGCAACAAAGGTTTTCAATTCATGGCTTCTGAGTTTCTTTTTGTTGCTTCTACTTTCTGAACTATGCTCTCTTAAAAAGCGTGAAACTGAATAAAGGAAACCAAATTCAAAACTGGAGTTGTGAAGCCAGAAGGGGGAGCTCCCATACTCTGCCACTGGTCATCAACTGTAGTCCCAAACAAGAAGAGAGGTACCTTACATTCCCAACAGGAAGAAGACTACTTTACTACTCCAACAGGACAGAAGAGGAATTTCTCCATAGCCCGCAACAAGCTCAGCAAATAAGAAAAGACAATTCGGCCAATGAGCCACAAACTCTTACTTTCTTCCTTCAATGGACTTTAATTCAAAGTAGCCTCTCCCAGCTTCCTCCTTTTCTCTATAAGATAACTTTCCTCTCCTTTGATCTTCAGATTTGCCTAGGATTTGCCATAGTCTGCATGTCCTGAATTGCAATTCCTCTGCTATTCCCAAATAAACCTATGTAGCTGGTAAAATAATTAGCTGTTTTCCTTTCAAGGTTCAAAAAAATATTAATTTATCACGCATTTTTGTGATTTCTTAATTAGCAATGGGGAGGCTGGTGTATCTGTTATATGCTGAGTTGCTTGCTAGGATTGGTAGAGCCCAAATTTGTAACCAAATTTTTCATGTTAGCTGGTCTTCTAGTGTATATTCTGATACATATTTTGAATTGGGTTCATATATATTCCTTTCAGGTCAAATTGAGAACACTATATGAATTATTCTAGAGCATTTGAAAAAAATTTTTAAATTATTTAGATATCTGATATGAAGAATTAGAAGTATATGTTTTATTTCAAGAATTTCTGTACACAATATTTGATCCAAGTTCAAGGGATAACTCAGGAGTAAAAATAAATCTCCACTTAAAAGCTGACCTCTCTCTTCTTAACAGACAGTCTTGAGGGGTGCTCACAGAGTGGAGCTGTCACGGCACTGGGTTAACTGTGACATTTTGAAATGATTGTGGTTGTAGAACTTCCTGCAGGCAGTTGCTGCTTGCTTTGTTAAATTGCACACATTTTTCAGTCAAACATTTTCCTGGCTGCATCAAAGGTGTTGAGTAACTGTGTTAACCTTGGTGTGTTTTGGCAATAGGAGATCAAGTAAAAGTCAATAAATGTCTCCCACAGCCCTGATAAACTCCAAGGGCACAAACAGAGGTGTTTATGAGCTGTAGGGGACAATTTGGTCAAGTATACGTTTTTCTTCAAATTGCTTATTGCCATTTTAGTGTTAGCAGAACATATTTTAAGTCACTTCTTTGACAGAACATATTGGTTGGCTTTGCGTAGGCTTCTGTGTTTTTATGAGACAGATGGCAATTACCCATTTTTGTGCACTGTTATCTTTTAGCTTTAAGTATCACATTTACTGGGGAACTGGACTTTACTCGTTTTTTTTTTTTTTCCATTTTGAGCAGTCCTACCTTGTAACATATCTTTATAAAGAAATGTTAAGATGGGTACCTATGAAATCCTAACATTAAATGGTGTAAGAGGAATGACTTTTTAAAAATGGATTCAAATTTGTAATGAAATTGCTTTCTTTGATTGTTTCCATTTCTCTTCCGCCTTGGGATTATTTTAGAATGATAGTCATGGTTATTACAAATGCAGGTATATCCTAGTTAGAATAAATCCTCCATGCTATTCTTTTAGCTTTTCAAAAGTAAAAAACATTAACAAATACAACTCGAGATATTATTATATTCATGGCATTCTTCTGAAGAGTATGCTCTTAAACAGAAATTATAAAGAAAATCATATTAAAATCTCTAATATTTTGAACCTGAAATATTAGTGAAAATAATACCTGTTAGAAACAAAATTAAGGGGTGCCTGGCTGGCTCAGTTGGTAGAGTGTACAATTCGATCTCAGGGTCATGAGTTCAAGCCCCACACTGAATGATACACTGGTCCAGATGGATTTCACAGATATCTACAGAACTTTACATCCAAACTCAACTGAGTGAATGTAGAGATTCTTAAAAAAAAAACAACTTTAATATAAATAAATAAAAGTTAAAAGCTGTAATCTTTGTAGTAAATAGTCTAACCGGCATATTAAAAATGAAATAAAATATAAGGGGTTAAATAATTCATGAGTCACCTCTTTTAAGTTCTTGTAACACAAAGAAAAACTAATTTTGTTCGAATTTTGGCAACAATTTTTGTACTTTGGTTATAGGACTGACATGTAATAAGTAATAATTATCTACGCAGAATAAAAGGAAATTAATTTATTGAAATATACTTAATTTAAAGCAAAGCAATTTTTTTCCCATCTGCTTAGTGATTCTGAATATATTTAAATTGTTCTCAGGATTTCTGATTGGTGCAGCTCACCATACAATCTGACATTTCTTTTTTTTTTTTTTTTTTTTAACGTAGCATGTTTGTAATAATAAAGCTTGCATGGCTATTTGACGAAATGACCATTCCTTTAGAAAGGATAATAAAGGTTGTTCAGTCCAGTTTCTAAAAAAGATTATATCTAGCTAGCCTGGACTGCAGACGATCTTTATTCTAGAATTCATGGCCTCTATTAGTCCCAGATCAATTTCCTAAGAAACTTCACAACTACTCCCTTGAATCTAGCTCAGGACTTTTCCAGCTCTGAGTTATTCTATGACCACTGCCTCCGCTTTAAGTCCCATTCACTTTCTGACCTGGTTCATTATCTTTTGATTGCCATAGCATTGTTGAAACTGTTTCACTAAGGCTACAAGTCACTTCCTATTTGCCAAAACCAATGGCTTTTTCCTGATTCTTACCCTCTCATACCTATGTACCCTGTAGGCTATTGACAACCTCTTCTTTCCCTTCCATCTCCCTTTGGCCTCAGTGACACTGGTTTTCCCTCCTGGGACCCCCCTTTTAAGTCTTCTCCAGGGAGATCTCATCCATTGCCATGTTTCAACTCTCACTATACTCTTTTGATTCCAGACTTTTAAAAATCTCTATCTCTGATATATCTCTGGGATTTCAGGTCAATAGTTCCAATGCTTAGTTGATGGATATGGGCTCTTGAATGTCCAGCAAGCATCTCAAAGTTTATATGCTGTCATGCCTAATTTGCCTTTCACTACTCTTCACTCTACTTTAGGCATTCCTTATCCCCCCACATTCAACCTGGAGACCATAAAAGTTCTTTTTATCTCCTCTCTTTCCCATAGCAGTACTGCCGACTGTCAATCAGTCACCCTGTCTGTCAGAAATGTTTTTCGAGTGTTGTTCAATTCTGACTTTTCCTTTCCATTACTTTTGCAATTATCCCTTCTCTCCCACTTGTTATCATTGTTGGATAGTTTTGTCTTTCTGCTTTTTATGTTTCTTTTACTCTAAACTCTACCTTGACTCCAAAATTTTAATCTTTCTAACGGATCCAGTCAGGTCACTTTCCTGATCAAAAACTTTCGTTTTCAAGAAAAAGTACATGCTCCTTCTTCTTGGTATTTGAGGTCCTATACCATCTGTCGTTACAAATCTAGCTTAGGTTATCTTGCAGCAACTCTTTCCATGCTCCGTGTCACATCCCCAGCTTTTATATACACATTGTCTTAAACATTTCAGTGACAAAATTTTGTTTGAAGTGATATATATTTACTTAGTTTATTGAGAAGTCACACTCACTGGGATATAAACATGTAACAGCTTTATAGCTTTATTTATTTTTTCCCTAGTCATGATCTCAACTTTTTTTCTACCAAACCATCTTTGCTTCAAAAGTGTCACCTCTTTTAATGACATTGGCTAGCATCTAAAACATGAAGTAATTTCAGTTTTCAAATAGTCCTGTTTCATTTTAGGACTTAATCCTGGTGCACAGTTTTTTCATCCTCCTAGTATAAGATAGAGTCTTGCTTAGGAGAAGTCTTCAGCCTCCCCTTGTTTTGCTGTCTCTAGGATGCTGTTGTTAGGTGGTGGCTTCATCCATAGGGTCTCAGCCCTTTATGCTGCCACAGTTTCTTGAAGGTTGGAACAAATTTTCTGATTGACTTCCAGGTGCTGGCATCATCATCAAAAAATTCTTCCAATATGTAAGCCTCTTTCTTTCATTACTCTGGTGATCTCAAAATGATCTTGCCTTCCAGGGCCAATTCTTGCACTTGTGGGCATCTATGGGAACCAGGATTTCAAGGAAGAGAGTGGCCTGGAGCACTCACTGATTGGCAGTCTTCCCCTGTATCACCTTTCTTCATTTATTTCTTCTCTTACTTTGGTAGTAGAGGGAGATTGGCATGTAGCCCAGATGTTCCTTAGATGGCTAATAAGGAAACAAATACCTATATCCATTTCTTATGTGTCCAGGGAAAGATTGGCAAGGACACTGGCATCCCAATGTTCATCAGTTATAGCTCTTTTCTCTAACCTTTTGATAGCTTCTTTTTCCGAACACTACTCCCCTGAAAGGAGACCTCTTCTTTTCTGATCCTGCACTGTCTGTTATGGTAGCCACTAGCTACATGTGGCTATCGAGTACTTGAAATCTGACTGGTTTAATTGATATGTACTGTAAGTGTACAACTCATATCAGATTTCAAACACAGCATTTAAAGATATTATATATTGAAAATATTATTTTAGATACTACAATATTAAAATTAGTTCCCCCATGTGTTTATTTTTACCTTTATTAGTGTGACTATGAGAAAATTTTAAATTACATATGTGGCTTGCATTATACTTCTATTGGATAATGCTGATAAAGAGGATAGAAAGTATCAATTAAACTCTATAGGAAGCTACTATGATAATTTAGATATACTATATAATTTAGAATATGGGTACCTAGTGTCTTTTGTTTTCAGCTTTTTATCTTATTTTTTTAAAGGTTTTATTTATTTATTTGACAGAGAGAGAGGCACAAGCAAGGGGAGCAGCAGGCAGAGGCAGAGGAAGAAGCAGACTCCCCACTGAGCAGGGAGCCTAATGCAGGGGGCTAGATCCTAGGACTCTGGGATCATGACCCAAGCTGAAGGCAGATCCTCAACTGACTGAGCCACCCAGGCACCCCTAGCTTTTGAACTTTACTCATAAATGAGAGACTGCAGGAATAATCCCACCAACAGTAGCATAGAAATTTGTTCTTTTTAAAATCTGTGGAAAAGTTTTCCTCTATTTATACTATTGGTCCTTAAAGTATGGTCAAAGATTGATTTGATCTGTATATTGGACCAACTGTTTATACTACTTCAGTTAACACTATTGATCAAAGCCAAGGAGATATTTTTGAATTGGAATTTTAACGAACATTGAAGTAAACAGGAATATACATAACATAATGAAAATCAACCAGTCTAAGGCTAGAAATTAATATATTACTAGCACATTTTGTGATAAATTTTGATGAAATGGTACAAGTTGTTTTCATCATGCTTGTTAGTATTACCAAAATATTGCAATTATTTCTCTAAAGTAATCTAAAAATACCTCCTATCCTGCAATTAAATCTGACTTCAAGTTGAGCACAACTTACTGCACTAGAAAACATTGTTTAAATCTATTTTTGTGATGAGATAGTAAGTTATATTACTAAATGAAATACATGTTTTCTTTTTTTTAAAGTTAAAATGAAAATATTCTAAACATTTATAAATATAGGTCATCGTTAACTACAGAATTATATGAATTTATCTTTTTTTAGAAAGCTATAGAGAATTGTATAAGAACAGCAAACTCTATCAAGGTAACCTCTATACCCTTATTATAGTCATTATGAAATATTTAAACACTTACTTAAAATGAAGTTGTCCTTTTCCTTCTGCCTAGATGTCATATCTTCTTGGTGAAAGAAATGTCTAAAAATATTCTCCTTCCATATCTAATTGAGTGTGTATGAGAGTATGTCATAATTGGTATTCTGATTGCACTCAGATTCCTCATCATACCCATTTTTGTTTCAATACTGTCATTATCATAGTTTTACATTATCATACTTAAAGCACTTATGATATATGCAGAGAAAGTTGTAAAAGATGAGAGTTGTAATTGTAGGTCTTAGAAAAAATATACATGAGGGTTTGTGAGAAGGACATTTAACTGTGAAATAATAAAAATAGAAATAACTAATAATCATAAATGACAATCTAAACAAGGAATGTTAAGATCATCTTTCAAATCCAAAATGGAGAAGTTTGAATTTTTAATATTATTGATCTAATCTATGTTATCTATCTTACACTAGGTGAAAGCTGTTATGCTTTTAAATTTCAACTAGATTTCACATAGGAAGCGTGAAGAATAAGAAAAGGTTTAGGTTCTGTTTTTTTGTTTTTGTTCTGAAGGATTTATATTATAATGGAAGATTCTTTGAAAGAATAAAGTGCATGATTGAAGAAGTTCTGTTACTCCTTTTGCAGCTGCTATTTTGAGCTGCTAACTGCTGACCACAACACACTGCTTAACATTATCATTTCTTTTTAAAATGAATACTTCTAGGAAAGCTAAAATCATTTAAAAATATATGTAATTTAAAAAGTAAGCACATAGATTTTACTCACAATAATGTACACATACATATATATCACATTTATGCACACATAAACATTTTTCAAAACAAAAATTAGATTTTGATCAATTCTGAACAATAGTCTGAAGTTGTTCATAAACTAACATACCATGGGCTAAGAGAAACGAAACATTTGTTTTAATTTGGATAAGTGGGATAAAATATTGTGGTATAGAATAAGAGTCTAAAATACAGAGAAAATAAATAAGTGAAATTGCACGGCCTCTTAATATTTGTAAGAGGGCCATAAAAGATCAGGAAGACAGAAAGCTTATGAAAACCTCTGAGCTTTTCAGACATCTGAGATTGAGAGTTCCGTGATTAGTACATACCATTTTTAACTTCTACCAAATAAATATCCTGATTGTTTTTTACGTACTTGATCAATCTAAATGTCTTACAATGGTAACTCTTTTTGAGGCTCATTAAATAGTGAAAAAAATTATGACTTATGATGTAATTTAGCCCCCTCAGAAAAATCTCTAAAATGTGATAAAATACTTATTTCAGAGAAATAGTGATTGTTGTTTCTTCAAGATAGATGATTTATTAGGTTTTATATACTTATTTCCATTCTTTATTTCAACAATTTTGTATCTTAGGTTGACAATCTTTTGAAAGTAGTTGACAAAGGTGCGACTCCTGTTTATGTGTACCTAGATTGGAGAGGAGGCAGTTATAGATTGGATATCAGAATTCTATTTCTAAGGAACAGATTTTATATTAATTCTTCATAGTTAAAAAGCAAACCAACCTAACTTCTCATTGTTAGAGCACAAAGCGCAGATTCCTTGGTGGCAGCAGCTCAAGGAACAGACCTCTAAAATCTGTATTTTAAAATGCTCTCCGGGTAAAACTGGTGTACCAGTTAAAACTGTCCTCAGTACATGCTGGGAAATCAGTCCTATAGGTGCTTTACATTCTAGCCTTATTTTAAAAAGTGGTTTATGAGAAATTTACATACCTAAGAATTTGCTTTCTGTCTTGGCATTTATAGAGTATATTTTAATATATTTATATACTTATATAATATACTTAGTTGGTGACTTTAAAAGCTGATGTTAGTATTTTAGTTTTAGTGTTTATATATTCAGTGATATTCTCTCATACTTGATAGAATATACCTTCTTGTTTCTAGAATGCTTTGAAATCATTCAGGTTAATTTAGTTACTTGAAATTAATGCAAGCAAGTAATAGCTTCTGTATTTAGAGAGATATCATCAATTTCAACTTGTAAATATTTATAATCCCTTTCCTATTCTCTGTCCTCACTACTATTTCCTAGATAATTGCAACAATCTCCTAAGAAACCCCTTGCCTCCAGTGTTTAATTACTATAGTTGATTCACGAAGTGCCTTTCTAGGGGATGTTGGGAAGAGGGAATTGATCCCTTTTACTGAGTAAAAGATCCAGCCTATAAAGCGTGGCACTCATAAACCTAAAAAGTGCCTTCTGATCCTACCAGAGAGAGCTTTCTCCTTACTCTCAATCACACTATATTGTGGTTATTAGTTTACATGTATTATGTGAACCAGAATTGAGCATCCTTTTAATAGAATTATTTCTAGGCCTTAGGTAAAATAGAAGTTAAAGACAAGAATTTTACTGACTTCATGATGTCCACTATGCTTTGTGATTATACAGCATCATAGTTTAAATCTAGTTTGAAGAAGTTAAATTCACAAAAATTTCATTTGTTCCAATGTCACAAGACAGGCTCCGTTCTCCCAGTTTCACAATTTCTCCTAATTGTAACTGATCCAGTTAAATGCCAGGGAGACTTAAGGTGAACTTATTACTGTTGAAATGACCCTTAGTATTGTCGTCTTGCTTGCCATTCCCTTAACTTTCAGGCAGATTGACATATGATATAATTTGAAGACATGGAAATACCTATTTTGCATATGGTTCAAGGAAAGTTACCTTTTGTTTTATTGTTTTATTTATTGATTGATTGATTGATTGATTGATTGATTTTGTATTTATTCATAGAGACAGGGAGAGAGAGAGGCAGAGACACAGGCAGAGGGAGAAGCAGGCATCATACAGAGAGCTGATGTGGGACTGGATCCAGGGTCTTCAGGATCACGCCCTGGGCTGCAGGCGGCGCTAAACCGCTGCGCCACAGGGCTGCCCTACCTTTTGTTTTACATCAGAGGAGACAAAACATGGAAAATTAAAAGGAATGTTATAGTTGAGATATCAATAAAATAAAGGTGTTAAAAATAGAAAGCAAGCTATTATGCAAACACTAAGTCCTTTTAGATAGAAGTAAGATTGGAAAGTTTTTCCTTCCATCTTCATGCCCTAACAATTCTGTTTAAATCCTCGGACAATGCATGATTCATATCCACATTAAAGAGGTAATATTAGGTTTCTCATTTCTGAATACCTTGAGGAGAGAAACTATAGACTACTTATCTTTGACTGTTCCTCAAGGTATAATTTCTAAAAGATAGAAGTCAGCTTTTCATGAATAAATATTTGTTGAATGAATGTAATCCTAAACAAAAAAAAAATCCCAATTTTAATTTTATCTATTTATTACCAACTACTTGATTTATTACATGATATTATTTTATAATCATATTCCTCAAATTATATCAAAAATCATTGAAGGAGATTAGAAGGCTGCAGCATTTCAAAAATGATTTAAGACTTTTACTTTCAATAGTTGTGAAATGAGTAATTTGGACCAATTCTTTCAGTAAGAGTAAAGATTCTGAGAAAATTTGTCAGATATCTTCAAATCATCGAAGTTGTGAGAGGATAGGGAAAAGCTCAATAAAATAAAATTAGCATCTCAGCAAGTATGACTAACATAAAACAGGAAAGAAGGAAGACAGCATTAGGGTTACAAAAGGGAAATAAATGTAGAGCAGATTTAAAATATTAGAATATACCATATGAGCTTACAATGATGCATTTGAAAATATAAAGTAAAAATTTGTAGGAAGGTAAAAATAACAAAATTTCAGAATCTATATAGACTAATAATTGTAGGAGAAACAAAAAATGGTCACCAAATAACAACCATCACTTCTCACCTCTCTCCCTGTCAAATGTATCAGTGTCTCTGAGCCCTGACTCTTGGCTCTTATTTCTGCTTCTGTGGAACTCTCTTCTACATGATCTTGTATTGTTATTTTTTAAGAAAATTTTGTCACATGATCTTAACGTGAAAGAGTTCACCTCACAATTCATGTCTGAACTCAAGTGTCATTAGATGAAGACATTTCATCTGGCTGTATTTTTTAATTTAGTGCAATTCCTATTGTCAGATCTTTCATCTTTGAGTCAATGTTTGGTTTTCTTCACAGCCCTTTGCATTATCTGAAGGTATATTAACTTTTAAATTTATTTGTTTCTTTACTTGTATATCATATCTTCTCTACTACAAGTAGTGCAGGGACTTCATCAGTCTTTTCTATTCCTTTATCACTGGATTTTTATCCCTAGAACATACTCTGGCACATTATTTCAATGTGAATTTCAATTAAAGTAAGAAATAAGATTAGTATCTTTGATAAAATTACCATAGTCCTACATTAGAGTGGAGATTCGAGCCAATGAAATAACACAAAGAACAGTAACGGTAGATAAAAATATTGGGTCGGACCAGAAAAAAATCATTATTTGCATATGTCTTTATTGTCTGCTAAGAAGAAAACTTAAAGAATTGATCCACAGCTATCAAACTCAGTAAGAGAGTTTTGTCAAGACACATCAACACACATACAAAATCAATTTTTCTTACATAGTAGCAATAATAAATCAAGAAACACAGTGGAAAAGCATGGCATCCTCCATAGCAACAAATATTCTAAAGTACCTAAGATAAGCCTAACAAGAAATGTACAAGAATTTTATAGGAAAAACTGAAAACTCTTACTGATAGCTATAAGAACTTCTGAGTAAATCTAGAGGCATTCTATCATCACAGAGAGAATAAGTCACTATTTTAAAGACATTAATCTGTATGATCAATTCCCAGAAAAGTCAGAACAGGACTTGAAAATTGATTCTAAAATTCACATTAGCAGTAAATATGCAACAGTAGTCAAAGTAACAAACAAATAAACTTGGTGCTTGGTAAGCATGCCCTACTAAAACCTAATATTTTGTAAAACTATAGAATTGTAATGTTTTTGATGCAACCACACACATATATAAGAATCTGGAAATAACACATCAAAATATAGAGATTGAATAAATAATGAAGATAGATTTTTAAATGAATGAAAAAAGACAGACTAATTTCTAAATAGTATTGAGGTTGCCATCCAGTGCATAAAAAGTACTTGTGCAGAAAATTAAGGAAATTATCAATTATGGAATTTTGAATAGCCTGATAAAAAGATTGTTGAAAAATATAACAAAATACACAAGCTGATGATTGCCAAGGACAATATGTGAAATTTAGCACACTTTATGCAATAATCAAGGAAATACAAATTGAAACAATAAGATGCTATTCTTTTGTTTTATCTTTACTGCTTTTGGAAGGCTTTTCTACTGTTTTGTGGTTTAGAATTTTAGATAGCTCCTTGTTTCACTGAAGTTAAATATGCATTTCTGTTTCTAATTCTCCTTGTAGTTTTGAGATTTCCACCATTTTAAATTGGGAAGTTAGCATAGTATTCTTGGTCTTTTAAAGTTGATAATTAAATATTAATGAAGAACTTAGTTATTAGAAAAAACAAAAAGCTGATTTGTGATTTAAGAATTATGTGCAGGTAAAGAATTGATTTAAGATTTGATAGTCTTAATTTGGAAGTATGCTGGACCATAAATACAAAATTAGTTGCAGTTTCGTTTGTGCAATCCCTAAAAAACTTGTTTCTCTAGAATTATAAAGAACTTTTAGATATTATCATCTAGAAAAAGGATTGCATTTATAATAAAAATGAGTACATTAACAAATAAAACTGTTTCAGTGACAGTGTGAAGTTTATCTTTGAGCTTATTATCAGTCTTACTACATTTAAAGTCAGATATTTTGCACATATCTAACACTATGGATCATCTAATGTCTCAAAGAATACAGAGAAACCAATTATAAGTGTGTCAGAATATCCATAGAAAGTTAACTTTCCTTTTAGTAGTAACAGGGAGCAAAGCAAGCTAATAGTAATTAAGGTGTCAGGTAGTAATTGCATTTGCCTCCAAATAAACCATCAAGTCCTGATAAATAATTAAAACAAGCAGTCTTTCTCAAAATGCAGTAGTTAGGGAGCTGTGATTAAAAATTTCTAGGAGTCATTATTGGATTATTTTTCATTGTAAAAAACACATAACGTGGAGTGTGCCTTTTTAAATTTTTAAATCTACAGCACAATATTGTAGACCAAATGCACATTGTTGTATAGCAGGCCCCCAGAACATTTTCGTCTTGCATGATTGAAACTCTACACCATTTCAAACAGCAACTCCCTATTTTTCCCTCTCTCCAGTCCCTGGCAAGGGACTTATCTTTATCAATCTTTATCAAAGTCCCCTGGTAAGGGACTTACCTATTTTAAGAGTTCTAAGAGTTTGGTACTTTAAATACCTCCTATAAGTAGAATCATGGGATATTTCTAACTTCTGTGACCAGCTTATAAAACACCATAACGTCCTCATTGTTCATCCATATTGTCATGTGACCAGATTTCCTTCATTTTTAAGGCTGACAAATATTCCACTGCATGCATAAACTATATTTTCTTTATCCAGCCACCTATCAGTGGACACTCAGGTTGTTTCTACCTCTTTATTAGTTATTGTGAATAATGCTGTAATGAATGTGGAAGTACAAATATCTCTTTAAGATCCAGATTTCAATTCTTTTGAGTAAATACCTAGAATTGGAATGTCTGGATCATATGGTAATTCTATTTTTAATTTTTTGAGGAACCTCTATACTGTTTTCCAGAGTGCCTGCCCAATTTTCCATTTTTTTTCTAACAGCGCACAAGTGTTTCAATTTCTCTTCATGCTCAGCAACGCTTATTATTTTCTGTTTTTATTTGTGTTTTATTTAATGGTCATAGTAACAGATGTGATGTAGTATTTAATCGTGGTTTTGATTCACATTTACCTAACGATTAATGTTGAGCATCTTTTATATACTTGCTATTCATTTGAATGTCTTCATTTGGAGAAATGACTATTCATGTCCTTTGTCCATTTTTAAATTAGGCACCTTTTTTTGTCTTTGGCTAATGAGTTGTAGGAGTCCTTTATACATTTGGAGCTTAACCCCTTATCACATATATGATGTGCAAATATTCTCTCCCTTGTGTTAGTTACCTTTCATTTTATTGACTGTTTCCTTTGCTGTGCAGAGCATTTTAGTTTGATGTAATCCCACTTGTCTTTTTGCTTCTGCTGCCTGTGCTTTTAGTGTCATATCCAAAAAATCATTTCCAAGACCAACGTTATCAAGATTTTCCCCTCTGTTTCTCCTATGAGTTTTACAGTTTCAGATTTTGTGCTTAATTAAGTCTTTAATTGATTTTGAGTTTCTATTTGGGGAGAAACAAACATTCACATTCATTATTTTGTATGTGGATATCCAGTTTCATCAGCACCATTTGTTGAAGAGGTTATTCTTTTCCTATTGTGTAGTCTTGTCACCCTTGTGTGGTTCCATATAAATTTTAGAATTATTTTTTCTATTTCTGCAAAAAATGTTACTGGGATTTTTTTTAAAAGATTTTATTTATTTATTCATGAAAGACACACACAGAGAGAGAGAGAAAGGCAGAGAAGCAGGCTCCATGTAGAAAGCCTGATATGGGACTCGATCCGGAGATTACAGGATTGCACCCTGGGCTGAAGGCAGATGCTGAACCACTGAGCCACCCAAGCATCCCATTATTGGGATTTTGATATAGATTGCATTGAATCTATAGGCCACATTGTAGGTTACATTGTATTACTTTCATGATGTTTTAACAATATTGAATCTTTCAGTACAAGAAAGTGGAATGTCTTTCCATTTTTTTGTGTAATCTTTAATTTCTTTCAGCAATGTTTGATAGTTTTCAGTATACAAGTCTTTTGTCTTGGTTAAGTTTATTTCTAAGTGTTTTATTCTTTTTGATGTTATTGTAGATGGGATTGTTTTCTTAAATTTCCCTTTCAGGTTGGCTGTTCTTAGTGTATAGAAATGCAAATCAATTTTTGCATTTTTATTTTGTATTCTATAACTTTACTGAATTCAATTATTAGTACTAATAGTTGTTTTGTTTTTGATTTTTCTGTAGAATCTCAAGTTTTTCTACATATAAGATTTTGTCATCTGTAAAAAGAAGTGATTTACCTCCTCCTTTTTAGTTTGGATGCCTTATTTATTATTTCTTTTGTCTAATTGATTTAGCTAAGATTTCCAGAACTATGTTGAATAAAAGTGGTAAGGGTGGGCTTTTTTGCCTTGTTCTTGATCTTAGGGAAAACACTTGCACCATTGAGCATCATTTTAGCTGTGGGCTTTTCCTAAGTGTCCTTTATTATGCTGAGATAATTACCTTCTATTTCTAGTTTGTTATTTTTATCATGAATGGGTGTTGAATTTTGCCAATTTTTTTTTCTGGATTATGTGATTTTTATCTTTCATTCTGTAGTGTGATATGTCCCATTGATTGATTTTCATATGTTGAAGCATTCCTGGGTCCCAGGGATAAATCCCATTTGATCATAGTGTATGATCCTTCTATTGTGCGGCTGGATTAGATTTTTGCTATTATTTTGTTGAGGAGTTTTACATCTATCTATCAGGGATATTGGCCTACAGTTTTCTTTTCTTGTAGTATTTTTTTTCTAGCTTTGGTATCCAGATAATGTCCTTCCTAAGTGAGTTTAAATTGTTCTTTCTTCTTTAATATTTTGGAAGAGTTTGAGGAGGATTGGCATTAATTCTTTAAACATCTGGTAGAAGTCACCAGTAGAGCCATCTTGTCCTAGGATTTTTCTTCTTGGAAAGTTTGTTTACTAATTCAGTCTCCTTACTAGCTATAGATCAGTTCAGCTTTTGTTCATTCCAAATTGTCGGTGAACAACTGCTCATAGTAATTTCAAATGACCCTTTTTCTTTTTGTAGCATCAGTTGTAGTTTCTTTTTCATTTATGATTTTATTTATTTGAGTATTCCCTTTTTTCTTGGTCTAGCTAAAGTTTTGCCTATTTTGTTAACGTTTTTTACAAAAATACTCAGCCTGATTTTTTTTCTGTTTTTCTGTTCTCTATTTCTTTTATTTCTACTCTAATCTTTATTATTTAGTTTCTTCAGTTAATTTTAGCCTTAGTTTGTTCTCTTTTTCTATTTGTTTTTGAATGTAAAGTTAGGTTGTTTATTTGAGATCTTTCTTCTTTCCTAATGTAGGTGTTTACTTGAACTTCCCTCTTATGTAAATTTCTTTCCCAGTACTGCTTTTGTTGTATCCCGTAAGTGTTTTCAACTTCATTTGTCTCAATGTTTTCTAATTTTCCTTTTGATTTCTTCTTTGACCTTTTGGGGGCCAAGCAAAATGAACTACAGAGGAAGTAGGGCTAGACCAATGATACAGTGTGTATGTGTGTGTGTGTGTGGACTCAAGACCTGCAGTCAACCATGTTACATTGAGTCCACTGTGCATTATTAAGTGCAAATCAACCAGCCTTAGCCTATTCAACACACATGATTGCTAAACATAAAATTATCTAATCCATCTGCAGTAAATCTCCCTAATCTACACATTACTCATTTACTTATTCTTCTGGAATGGTGAGAAATTATGAGATTACCACTGAGTATTTGATCCAGTATGAAGGATTTTTGTGCCACTGAAAAGGCAACCAATCAGTAAATCAACCAACAAATCAGCCAACCAACCAACCAGGGTGATTGTATTGGCTTGGGTGATTCATTTTGAATACCAAAGGGATAATGAATTATTGCTAATAGTATATCAGAAATGATACTCTGTGGAACACAAGTGATTCTCTGGGGTCCTCTGTGTTAACTCTCATGTTGTACAAGATAGGAAACATTATCATGACACAAAAGCAGCAAAACTATTGAAGATTAGTATCCTCCATAAGTGGAAGACTGACTTACTTCACAAGGCAAAGAATCCTAGTCAGCTGAGGTGTTGGTTCCAGTCCAAGGGATCATAAAATGTATACAAAAAGAGAAATCATAAATATCAACTATGTGACCCATTACGAAGCTATTACCTGAGGCGGTTTTGCATATTTCTTTTTTTCTCCCTCATTTTTCATATTTTTATTTAATGATGTTATTCATAGCTTTTGGTTTTCAGAATATTCACATGTACAAGTTGCTGAATTTGAGGACTAATTGACATTGCCACAGAATGGACACTGTGATTATCACTCATAGAAATGGATACAATGATTGTAAGAATTTTTGTCTCCCCTTTTTAGGAAGAAGGTGAGACTGACTTTGATAGTGTAAAAGGTAGTTGCATCTTGTACAGCAAAAGTATTATCTTATTGTTGTTGTACTGAAGGTCAAATATGTGAAGAAGAGTGTTTATAAATGCTAACTAAGGGAGTTGATGACTCTTATTAAACTATCTTTTCTCATCCTCAAACCTTCCTGCTGAACTTTGCTCTGTGGTGCTAGGCTAAGCCTCTTCAAGCTACATTTTGTCATTGCTAGCTTTCTCTTAGAGTCTTCCAATGGGTTCGAATAAAGGAAGTTGGGAGGTAGGAAATAGTGGAAGTAAACTACTACTTCCTATTTAATTGCGCTGAAAGCGTGTTCCCTTGATTGATTTTTATCAAAGCAGCAGAAACTGATTCCAGCAGTAGTTGCTTGCAATTTCTGCCTTTTCCCCACACTTCCCAGAGCCTTCCACATCTCTCCACCTCTGAAATTGCAAGCACAATTAGGCTACCTTCTCCTCAGGAGGCTGAATCCCTGCTTCCAAGCCCTCCTCAAAGTACCCGAGTAACCCCTGCCACTGGATAGCACTCATTCCTGAGAGAACAATTTTGGGATGCCCTTCAAAGCTCTGGAAGTACCAACACAAAGTTGATAATGCCTTCTCCTCAAAGGTGTGAATCCAGCTGCATAAGACCCTTCTCCAAGTTTCTCCAAGCTTCTAAGCTTGGATAGCCTTAACTTCTTCCGTTTGTCTCTCAGCCCTAAGGAAAGTAGCTGCTTCCTGCACATATTATCTAAATCTTATCTCAGTGTTTTTTGGTCCTTTACTCCTAAATATCCATTTATATAACTATTTATAACATTATTTCTGTTAAAATAAATCTAGTTTTTTTTTTTTTTTACTTTCAGTGGATGCTGGTTGTTACAATCAGTCGCTAAGAAGGATATGTTCAATATTGTTAACATTTTTTATTTGTTTTCCAGTGGGCATACATTTCTTTCATTGTTATATTTTTCCCTATAAAATTCCAGGCATTGTTATTCTTTAAAACGAACTGCTATTAGGCTCTTACATCATAATGTCAAAATATAAATCTTAGAAAAAAGGCACAATACATTTGGTACTATGGAATCAACATTGTTATAAAATAAGAGCACACATCATTATGAATGTGTAGAACATTTTCAGGTAAGAACTTCAAAGAGCTTTTAATATGTGGTCAATTCTCAATTCTTTCAGCTGCTCAGTGGTAGGGGACTTAAGGTTGGTGTATTTATTTTGCACTGAGAATGTTCCAAGATACATATTATGTACTGGATTCTATAATAATGAATACATCTTTTTATGTCTATTTGCTGTGTGGTAGTAGAATAGGAGCATTCCGCAAGTTTTAACATCATCAAAACCTACTGTAAAATTTTTGAAATAATGGATCACTGAGTTTATTGAGGGTAATGATTCTGTAATTGAGCTCTCATATTTATTATTATTGTATTATTTGTATTTTTCTATTCTCCTGCTTTCAACCATTCTGTATCTTTATATATAAGGACTTAAAAATTTTATTTTCTCTCATTTCAGTTAGTATTGAAGGAAAAAAAGGAGGTTACCAGCCTTCCATCTTAAAATCAAATTCCAACTGAATTAGTTTTAATATAGCTTTCCCCCCACATAATTAATGATTATGATTCTATAGTTCTTAGAAGAAAATTTAATTGCATTGCATACCACTTTTATTTTGTAATGTATTGTTTTGTAACTTTGTAATTTATTTTAGTTAAACACTGTAGTTATGGATAAATAAATCTTTTAATGAGCGATTCTTCTAATCAAAATTTCTGAAGTAATAGTATTTTTTACCTTAAAAATAGATTATATTTTTGTTTCAGGAATAAAGGAAGAACAAGAAATGTAGGGCCTGGAAGTTGGATTATTCTCATGAAAGTTTCTTATGTGAGGTTCACCGATCAAGAATTCTGTTGCTTTATAAACTGAATGAACAGAAAGGTGAATGTTTAAAAGTATTTTTTAATAATACAAATTTAAGTTTAGATATAAATATTACATTCTACTTCATTTTTATACTTCAGTGATTGTATATTTCCTTTGTAAACTTAAATTACACATTAGAAATTGGCAATGACATTCTATTTTTAAAACAATAACCCTCTTCCTTTTAAAGATAGAGTGTAAGAGTTTCTATCAGTTAGATAATTGGATTTTAGTTTCTACCTCTAGGCATGGGCAAGGGTTTGATTTTTTTTTTTTTTTCTTCAGTTTTACGTAGAGTGAGTGTGGCTGCATGAAAAGTGATAACAAAAATAATAGTGCAGTGCTGGTTGGGAGGAAGCATTTTCTTTTTCAGAAATCAATAGGAAAAGAGAGTGATCCTATTTTTCACCTGAGGCAAATCACCATTACAGAACAGAAGAGTGCTCAGCTAGTAGGGGCAGCAGTGACACATACTTCCATCAGCCACTATCCAAGGTTAGGAGCAATACCCAATACTGGGGAGAGGCTAATTAAATTAATTCTGTGGAAAAGTGACAGGATGATTGAGAGCAATCTGAGTGCTCCAAGCCTTTCCCTTTACCCTCTGTTTGCAACGATGCCCAGTCTGTTCTCTTTAGTATCTCACTCACATACTTAATACCTTGTGTGTGATACCTGTTTCCTTCTGGTCTTCCTGTTTCAGCTGCAGCGTGTATATTTGGCTTGCTCTATGACTGATGAGTGCAGTAGGAAAGAGACGTAATTGCTTTGACTACGCGGCAGTAAATGGATACTCCCTTTGGAAACTCAACTTGCTTCATTTAGACCCAAACATGCCAGGCAGATGCAGATGATCAATTCACAGCATATGATACGAGTGAATATCTTTCTCTTTTATGTTCTGTTTTTAATGTAATAGCAAACTAACATCTGTTGTTCTGAGCATCGCAGATCTGTTCTTTTCAATGTAAAGGTTTGCTGAGCATTGATATTTTTCTAAGAATAGGATGTGTGTGGCAATTAGACTACCCCACATTTTTATGTCAAATTCAAATGTTCTTTGGAAAGGTCATTGTTGTGTGCGCGTGACCTACTGAGCTGTATTACTATGATAGATGTCATTACAAAGTAAAACTGTTTAACGGATAATGTTCTGGGGAGAGAAGAAAGGTGATTGGCTTTTAAGGGATAATCCAGTGTTGTCAGTAACATCTCACCCATTCTTTGAGTCTGGTCTTTACAGAGCACTTTCCTTCCAAATAAGAAATGCTACTCAACACTTTACTAATGAGTGTCTGCCATGATATTGTTTGGGGTATCTGTGAGCCTTACTAGCTATCAAGATAGACTCATGAATGAGAAGTAGGAGTATTAGAATCTTTCTCTAAAACCATAGAATCACAGGGTTGCAAGTTTCTAAGTGCAGTAAAGAGATATTACAGAGCCATAGCAGGAAAACCAAGAGTGTAAGAAAATTTCACTTCAACATGACTGATATTTTTAAGGGTAAGTTAGTTCATATGTTTAGACAGTGGTGTGACTGAGTCTACACAAAGTTCACCTGCTAATTTTTTTTTTTCTGATGAAAAAAATCTTGGTTGAATTACATGTCCTCATGTTTTGCTGGCATTGGGTTTGCTGGCTGCAGAAGGACATGGTGAAACAGTCGGACTTAGGGATACATACATACATTTAGAAAATTCAACTCAACATGCATCTTCCATGTGCTATCTTTTTGTGTTTGTGAAAACATTTTTTTTTAAATTGAAAAACCATATCCAGATGTATAAAATTGTATGATTATTAGAAAAATCTTTTATTCATGTGACTCTACATTGTGTATTCCATGTAACAGTGCTGATGTTTTTGCAGCCATGTACAGTCTTTTTATTTTATTTTATTAGCTTTATTTATTTACTTTTTTGAGGTAGGCTCCACGCCCGCTCATGACCCTGAGACCAAGACCTTAGCTGAGATCAAGAGTCTGCCGCTTAACTGACTGAGCCACCCAGGCGCCTCTGTACTGTCTTTTTAAAATCAAAATAATAAAGAACAAACACACCTGAATATAAAATAAGTTAATAATAACAATTCTATTATTCTTGGTTCCAATATTTTATTCAGCTGAAAACTCTCAAATTCTGAAATCCATTTAAAGCAGAACATTATTTTTAAAGGTACAATAGATGATGCGTTTTTTTTTATTTATAAGGAAAAACTGTTACTCAATAGGAATTTTTAAAAATAGGATCTCTCATTAGTTATAATGCCTGAATCTGTGGCTTTGGATATTATGTCCTGCAGTCAGTCCATTTTTCAAACTTACAATTCAACAGCTTTTGCTAAAAATTCTCTTTTATCCAATAGCTTATGTGTAGGGTATACACATATGTGTACATACTCATAAACTAAAGAGATTTGTAAATTATAAACTTTAGAAAGAATTTGGAGAATTACCTAAACAAGAAAAAGTTGAAAGATTGAAAATTTCATTCTTTGATTTAATCAATAAAAATGAGGCACCTGTTATGCCATAGTATAAAATAATAATAAAAAAAGTCAAGAATATGGCACTGTATTATTGAGGTTTCCAAAGCTATCAGGCATTCCTGTTGAGAATGATTGGACCTATCAAGATATAAAAGAGCAGCTGGGGACATTTGAAGTGGCGATTTATATTTTGTGCAACCCTAGCCAGAGACGTGAGCAGCAGTATGAAATAGTAAAAGGGTGTTTAAATCAAGCCAGGATGCTCAAAAAGCTATCCAAAAAGACATGTTAGTATAAAATATCTTAATATGATTAAAGATACAGCTGTTTAAATGAGATATTTACAATTTCATTTAACAGTTATTTAAAAACCTAGAAATAACACTCAATATTTAAATTACTTTTGTTTACATTAACTTTGAATATGCAATTAGTGAATATTACATTGATTTATGTTTTATAGATGACCCACAGTTGGAAATCAAAATTGTTGCATTGTATAAATTAATGTTTATTCATTTGACAAGTGCTCTATTTGAGTAGAAGATCATCTTCATCTGGAGTAAATAACTCACTGGGAGGGAGGGAGCAGGAGAAAGCAATGGAGTCTTTAAGTTTAGTTTTAAAGATATTTTACCTATGGATAGAGGAAGAAATTAATGCTCATCCTGGTAATTCAGCTTGAAGAATATATCAAGGCTTTTAGGGATTAGCTCTGTGCCTTCTTTTAAAAATGCAAAACCAAGTTTAGCAAAACACCAGAAAGCATACTTTTCATTAGGATACCCAAACTCCTCTGCTCTATATGTAAATGTTTGGTATACTGAGAATCGAGTTGCTATCTAGAACTTATGTGACAATTAGTAAGTATTCCTACAGCTACTTCGAAATGTTGCGTAGTTCTTGTTTCTTCAATGTGAGCTAAATATTGTGTGTGAATAATCGTGTTAGATCTAACTCCGCTTTTATGAAAAACTAACTGAAAAACTTGGGTAATTGAAAACTTTACCGAAACGTTGAAGTATTACATACATTTAAAATCTTGTTTGTCAAAACTTCAGCTATGATGTATTCACTAATGGGATTTTGTACACCTGATTTCTAAGAGAAGCAAATTCTCGATTACCTTCAGTGGATCATACCCAGAATTGTTTCTTTCATTACCCAGCTTACAGTACTATTGTGGAGTAATTGTGTAAAGGTGTTAAGTATTTTATGAATTATTAAGTAGAAATGGAAGATAAATTGAAATGGCTTTGCAAGATTCTTTTTTCTTTTATTAGTTGTCTGCATGGGAATCTGAAAGCATCCTAGTCTGTATATATCATTCTGTAGTTCAGAGGTTCTTAACCTGCTCTCTCCATCATGACGTAGAATATATCTGACTGATGAATTTGTAAACTGAGGTTGAGGGCGATTCTCCAGGTTAAAACCTGTATCATCAGTCCCTCTTCTCCTGTTAAATAAAGCAAACTGAATGCAACCAAGGGAAGGTGGTGTATAAGACTAACCTTGAGCTATGCTAAAACAATGTTTTACAGAAAAGTATATTATCCCACGAATTTTGGCACTTTTTGTATTATTAGGGACAGATTATTTATGGCATACATTGCATTTTGACACTGGATGAGAAGTTCTGATAAAATTGTCCACAGTTCTTCCTTTGACTTTTTTTTTTTTTTTGTCACTTTTGATTCTTGGCTGCTATGGTTTGACAGTGGTATATCTTTTAATTTAAAATAATGGTCAGACACACATTTGGAATGGCCTGGTCAGCTGGAATATGCTGCTGTCAGAATCCTTCAGCTGAAAGATTTCTTTCTATTGTCCACTAAGGTAACATTGAACTCACTGTGGCTTTGCTTCTCTGAAGGTTGCCTAAGATTGCTCCAAGAGTGAACATGTGTCTCAGAGATCTATCATTCATAGAAAAAATTTAAATACTGCCAAATGTATAGAACAATTGAAATTGAGTTGAATAAATTGCAAGAGTTCCTGGCCTTGGGGGAGGCATCGTTTATTGTAAGGAAACATCATATAAGATATGACACAAAGTGTTTGCGGAAGGAGGTCGCTGTGAGAGTGTGTGGCCTCTGGTTGACCTTAAAGCTGGACATGGGCAATGGGAGGCTCTTCACCCTCTCCCCTGGCCTTGGATTGTACATTCTGCCCATGATTCCCACATTAGCAACTGTTTCAAGAATATTGACTTGAAAAAAAAAAAAAGAATATGGATTGAGAGAATAAGTGGTTGCTGAGGCCATCTGGCTGAATATCTGACTGAACCCAATGAGGGCCTCTTTACAAACTTAAGATTCTGGCCAAGGGGGCAGAGATCTGCTTGTCCTGTAGCTGCCCCATGCAAACCTCATCTATCAATTCCTGTCTTTAGGCCTGTTCCCTATAAATCTGGTGCAGTGGGCCTCTCATTCCGCTCTCTCTCTGCCCTCAGAGTCATATCCAGGGGCCAGTTTACAAGTTTCACCAGAAAAACTCTCGAGCTTGCCAACCAACAGTGTGCTTGCAGGAGGGCGGGTACTTTTAATATTTAATCATTATTTTTCTCTTGTGTCTAATTTTCTACAGTTTGATAAGCAGATATTAAAGTTCTGAAAATTGGTAAGCAAATACTATTTTTCTTCATAGAAATATCAGCCTGCAAGGTTACCAGCAGAAAGAACAGCTCCGTGTCTTCCCTCCCTCCCTCTCTCCGTCCCTTCTTCCCTCTTTCTCTCTTTCTTTCTTTCCCTGAAAAGATAGGGACCTTGAGATTCGTTTTCCCTATTGGTTTCTTCCTATAATTACCTCTTTATCCTTGAGCTAACATTAGAGCTGGTGGGTGAAGACAGTAAAAGTGAGAATGAGGGAGTGACGGGCTAGTCACTCTTCCTTTATACATATATTAACACTAATGAAGATGGCATTGATGACAATGTTGAGTGAATTAGCTTCTCTTCATTGGTTGCTTACTGTGGGCCAAGTGCCCTGCTCTACCTTTCATTTTATCGTTATAATACGGCATTGCCATTATTTTCCATTTTACAGATGAGGAAACAGAGACTTTGAAAGTTTACTTAATTTCTTCCAGGATCACAGAGGTAAAGCTAAATAACCAAACTAAGATTTGAACTCTAACACTTCAATTTAACACCAAATATTTTCTGATATATCTGTAATACATATTAAAAAGGAGAACAAAAAGCTAGAGATCTTTTTAAAAGGAAGCAAATCCATATGTTAACAAGGATACAGACTTACATTTCTTCAAGTGTGTAACAGAGAATTTTAATAGGTATTTAGAAAAAATATCAATAAAAATGAGTTCTATGTTTCAATAAGATGGGGGAACATTAATTTAAATAAAATTATGCAAATTCCTTTACTGCTTGATTTTTCAGAACATTTACTATATGTATGTCTGAGGGGAGACTATATTATACAGTATTTCTTGGACTTCTTGTGCATTTAAATTTTCCCTTGAGCAATTTGCTTTGGGAAATAATCTAAATAAAGTCTGTTTTACAAGGTAAATTTGTCAGCATTTCAAGTTTTTGGTATGATTTTAAACATTCTAATGGTTGTGTAGTTGTAGATCATTATTGTTTTAATTTGTATTTCCTAATGATGAATAATGTTGACCATGTTTTAACATGCTATTTGCCATTTATCCATGCTCTCTGATGGGGTACATTTTCAGGTACTTTTTTCTTTCTTTCTTTTCTTTCTTTCTTTTCTTTCTTTCTTTCTTTTTCTTTCTTTCTTTCTTTCTTTCTTTCTTTCTTTCTTTCTTTCTTTCTTTTTTCTTTCTTTCTCTCTTTCTTTCTTTCTTTCTCTGCAATTGATAACTGACCAGTACAACATTTTAATAATTTCTGTTCATTGTTCTATAGAAATTCTCCTGTTCTCTCTCTCTCTCTGCTTTTTAATCTCCCTTATTCTCTGACACTTCCAAACTATGGATATCGACCAAGTGTCAATTATTGCTTTTCTTCCTTCCCAATAGAAAAATAATAGTAGTATTTAAAAATTTTATTCTTGTAGAGTTTTAAAACTTTAGTATATTTTGAGTACAAACTCTTTATGTAACATGTGTTACATACTTCCAGTTGGTGACTTCTCTTTTCATTCTCTTAAAGTTTTAAATTTTAATAATGTTCAATTTATCATTTTTTTCCTATTATTAATCATGCCTTTGATATATCTAAACACTCATCATCAACTGCAGTCATAAAAATTTCTTTTTTAAATATGTTTTATCATTTTATATTTATGTCTATGATTCATTCTTTTTTCATTTTTCTATATATTGTAAGATCATTTCTAGATTTATATTTTTGCTTTAAACATTCAGTACTATATGTTAAAAAGATTATTCTTTTTCTGTTGAATGTCTTTGCATCCTTTTGAAAAATCAATTGACAATCTTTCTTTGTATGGATCTATTTCTGGGCTCTGTATTCTGCTCTACTGATTTCTATGAATGTTCTTTCACCAATACTATGCTATCTTGATTACTGTCTTCTAGTAATGCTTGAAATTAGGTGCTGTAATTCCTCTAACTTTGTTCTTCTTTAGGATTGTGTTGGCTGTTTTGGACTTCTCATTTTCATATAAACCATAGAATCAGTTTATTGGTAGCTACAAAACAGCTTACTGGGATTTTGATTAGAACTGCATTGAATCTATAGGTTAAGTTGGGAAAAACTGACATCTTAGGTCCTTCATACATGAACACATATATCTCTTGATCTATTTAGATCTTTTTTGTCTTTTTATCAGTGTTTTTTTATTTTTCATGACTACATCCTGTATATATTTTATGAGATTTTTGTTTATGTACTTCAGTTTTTTTTTGTTGCTATTATAAATGATGTTAATGTCAAATTCTAATTGACTTTTGTATATACAATTTGATCTTGTATCCCGCAGCCTTGCTACACCTGCTGGGAGATTCTAAAAGTTGTTTCTCCCCACTTTTGGTGTATTTATAGGGTTTTCTTAATCGGCAGTCATGTCATTTCTGAATAGTTTTTTCTTATTTTCTAAACTTTATATCATTTATAACTTTTTCTTGTCTCACTGCACTAGTATTAGACTTCTAGTACAACACTGAATAGTAATGATAAAAGAAGAAAGATATCCTTGCCTTGTTCCAGATGTCAGGGGGAAAAGGTTTAGTTTCTCCCCATTAAATATGATATCAGCTGCAGAAAAATGGTATAATTTTTTCAATTTTTAAAAAAGATTTTATTTATTTATTAATGAGAGACACAGAGAGAGTCAAAGACATAGTAGGCAGAGGGAGAAGCAGGCTCCTTGCAGGGACCCCAATGTGGGACTCTATCAGACCCCATGCCCCGAGCCAAAGGCAGATGCTCAACTGCTTTTGATTGTAGTGTTTTCCTGTGAGAGAATGCAGATTAAAATAAGCAAAGGAAAAGTGATAGATGAGGCAAAGCATAGGAGAAACCATATATAAGTTTCTAGGTGTTTGCCCAGTGGAGTGGCAAAAACAATGTATGACAACACACATGAAGTGTTGACAGCCATGGAAGCTTACTTGAGCCTTGGTGTCCAGTGTTTTTATTGGGGTTCACTCATATAGGCATGTAGTACTCCTGTGACTGATCTCAGTTACTCAAATTCCTGCTTTCCAGAGGAAAAACAAGGCTTCTCTGTAAATTACATATGTTAGCATAAACTATCTGATGGAACTGGCCCATGGCCTGAGGCATACAAAAGCAGTCATTCACCATAAAAGGCATTATTAGCATAAATTATCTCATCAAAGTGGTATGCTATGATGTAAGGCCTCAGGCATACAAAAACATTCATTTTAGGCAGAATATTATAAGGGATCAAAGTTCTTCTCCCAAGGGCCTATCCTGAAGATAAAGTCTTCCTTGCAAATGAGAAGGGTTTAAGTAATCCAGGTTGGTTGAATTAAATCTTATCTTCCGCAGTGCCTTTATGTATTCCTTCCCATATTGACTCTGTACTTGGCCATGTGACTTGCTTTGGCCAATGGGAAATCAGCCCACCAAGCAGTGGGCTAGATAAATATTTGTCCTTATCTTCTTGGAATGCTGCTGCTATGTTTAAGAAGCCAGTAAGAAACATGTGGAGAGAAATTTTCATCACTTTCATCTATCTGAGGTGAGCTCAGTCAACCCACTGATTGTGAGAAATAATAACTTGCTTTTGTTTTAAGCCAGTATGTCTTGGAGTAATTCATTATATAGCAAAAGACAACTGATGTATAAATTGGTTCCAGAAGTTTCACCAAGCCCAGAAGGGAGGTGATTGATCAGACTAAGTCTACTCTGTCATTTCTATCATTGAAGTAAAAAGAATAAGGTAAGAATACTGCATTCATAGCACAATAATAATAATGTCCTGTCAGGACATAAAGAAAAGATAAATATTACTGAATCACACAAAAATCAGGATATCAAGTGTGTAGAGGTAAACTGGGAGGAATGTACAGATATTGATGAGGATGCATATAAAAATTTCTAGGACTATCTCTAAACAAGTACAGAGAAAGAGTAAAATTAAAATAGCCAACAAAAGACAAATAAGGAAAAAATGTAAGAATCTGAGACAAAAAGCATAAAACAAGATGGTCAAAATAAATAAAATTATATTAGTAATTATGATATAAATGATTAGACAAAATACTTCAGTTAAAAGATAAGTTGATAAAAAATCAACTATATGCTATTTACTATAAAAAATGTAAAAAATAGGAATAATGAGGGATTCAAAATTCAAAGATTAGAAATACAGCTAGGTAAATAAAACCCCCCAAACCTGATAGCTATATGTATATAATACAAAATAGACATTAAGGCAAACGGCACTACTAGAGAATCAACTTTTTGAGATCTTAGGTTGTCTGATGTTGGTATAAATCATATCCTAGGTGAGTGATCATTATCAGTGGTTAGATACACATAGTACTGTTATATTTCAAAATATATTAGACTTATATCAAATATTTTTGTTAATCTTCAAATTTATTCTATCATAGGATACATTTCTGTAAAATACATACCAAAATAATGTCCTGCAATCTGGTATAAATATGAACAACTTACTTGTACATTTTGATCAATTTATTAAAAGCCCGGTTTAGTGGCAGCAATTATTGTTGAGTTGAATTTCCTTGAGTGATGAAATAATTTATTCTAGAAGAAGAATTAACTCTTTTATCTATATCTTTAATAATTCAAAGGAGACAAAATAATTGGGGATTTTAATATTTTAAAAATTAAACCTGTTATAGATTGACTAAAACTTTTTAGCAATGTTCAAATATCAGTTCATAGGATTTAATATTCTCAATAGAAAAAGAACTCTATAGATGTAAAATAAAATCAGGAGACTCTTATTTTCAGGCCAGCAGCCCATAAAAGCATGATAAACTTCAAAATAATAGATTTAAAAACCCATTAGAGACAAAAACCCAAATGAACTGAAATCCAGGAAGTGAAGAGCCCATTATAGGAAAGGAAAGAACCACAATTCCTCTCATCTTTGGCAGACCTATTGAAAAAGGAGGAATATACTCTGGACCAGGAAAAGAGAAGCCAGTCAAAATTTGAATCAAATTTTAATGACTACATGTGGGCTGTTTGAAAGATTAGACTTTCTAGTCACAGAACAAGTGTCCACCTGTGACATTTTGTTTCTATAGGTCTTTAATGAGAACAAAATGAAGGAAACAAAAAAGGAAAGCTCAGTAAGTGCAAAGCAGCTATCACTCTAAGTCAGGGAGGAGGACACGGGAGCTGAGACAGATCTCCAGAGACACTCAGAATCAGATATCAATACTGGGGCATGAGAGGGTAGCTGAGAAAAACCCTACTGGGGCACTTGAAGCTTTCCAAGAGTAGAGGGCTGCTGTCTAGGAAGACTCAGGTAGATAGCAGGGGCTGAAAGACTCAGAAGATAGGGAGCAAGAATTGGAGAGCAACAGTGATTTCTCTGCTATCCAAGAAGCAGGCAGCCAGATTGAAATACAAATTGGGAGTAGCCGCAGCCAGATGGCTCAGTTTTGAAACACAGGTAAATCTTTGGAATCATACAAGTGCTCTGATCCAAGGCCCTGACAGGGGAAAAATCCTAACCCTTCTCAACATATTTGAAGTCTAAGGTGAAATGAATCAGTAAAATTCAAAAAGCTCACCTTCATTTTAGATCAAATGGGCTTAGATTCACCATTATGGTAGCTAGATTGACAAAAGAAAGTCTGCTGGGACTTACTACTTCAGTCCCCGCTGGTCTTTAATAGAAATGTCTGGCATATAAAACATAAATTACAACACATGAAAGGAAAGAAAGAATGAAGGAAGGATGGATGGTTGTAACTCCAGGTCAAGAAAGATAAGAGTCAAGGCTAGGTGGCTTAGTCAGTTAAGCATCTGCCTTCAGCTCAGGTCATGATCTCAGGGTCCCGGGATGGGTCCCGTGTTGGGCTCTCTGCTCAGCAGGGAGTCTACTTCTTCTTCTTCCTCTGTCCTTCCACACCATTTGTGCTCTCTTTCCCTCTCTCAAATACAAAAATTAAAAAAAGAAGGTAATAGTCAATGAAAGCAGACTACAAGATAGCCCAAACAGAATTATCTAATAGGGATATTTAAATTAATTATGATAAAAATGGCAAAGAATCAGGAAGGAAAATTGTAACAATTTTATAAAGAGAAACCTTAGCAGAGGCTTAGTCCAGTGGAAATTTCCAATAGCCAAATAGAGAGGCTAGAAATAAAAAAAAAATGTATTATTTTAGAAATGAAATATTAAATGTGTTTAACAGCATACTGAACACAGCAAATGAAAAATCAATGGAATAGAAGAAAGGTCAATAGAAACTATACAAATTGAAACATGAAGAAGGAATAAAAAAATGAAAAGGGACAAAACATTCAAGATATATGAGGCAATAAGAAACAGTCTAACATATGTATTGCTGGAGTCTACAGGGACTAAGAAATCTCAGAGGCGGTAATGTGAGAGGTGTTTCAAAACTTGATAAAAGATATCCACCCACAGTCCAAGAAATTCAGCAAATCCCAGGCAGAACAAATACAGGCAATTACAACAACAAAAACACCTAAGCATTTTATGGCCACACTGCTAAAAACCATAAATAAAGAAGAAATTTCAAAAGTGGTAAAAACAAACAAACAAACAAAAAACAAAAACACCACCCGACCTATTACATACTTGGAAAAATGAACAGAAATGATAATGAAATTTCCTCATAAATAATGAAGACCATATGTCAAATGGGCACCTGTAGAGCACTAAAAGAAAAATCTGTCAATCTAAATTTTGTACTGGACAAAAATATTCAAAAACGGAGGAAATATAATGGCATTCTCAGAGAGACAAGAGCTAAGAGCTCTGTGTAAGATTGATGTTAAAAACTTCTTTAGACCAAATAATAATGGATGATACCAGATATGATTCCAGATCTTGACCAAGGAATGAAGAGCATCAGGCTAAGTAAATATCAGAGTAGGTCAGGTTTAGTACCTTTGAAAAGGTCTCTCTCTCTCTCTGTCTCTCTCTCTCACTGGTCTCTCTCCTTCTGTGTATATGTGTAATTATATTTCTTTAATAAAATATTGACTATTTAAAGCAAAAGTAATAAGAGGGTAGTGGGGGGTTTATAGCATATGTAGCAGTAAAATATAAGACAAAAGACGCACAAAGGCAGGGAATGGATAATTCAAATTACACTGTTTTAAGGCTCTTACTCTCTTTGTGAACAGTATAATATGATATCAGATGTCTTTGTAAATCTTCTGAGATGGTTAGTAAGCTGGATGTTTTTCAGGAGTGCTCTTTGCATCCATACCTGTGGGAGGAAAGGGATGAAACAGGTCTGGGGAGAGGGAGAAGATCCATAATAAAGAACCAATAAAAGCCTCCATTTACTTTATGCATGTTTTAGAGCTGGCATAGCTCTCAGATTTGTTCTGAATTGGGATGAGGGAACAGGCATTTCCACCCCTGAGATGAGTAGTCGTTAGATGTTTACTGCCCCTCCAAGCAAACATGAGCTTTGAAGAGGCAGTTTTACTCAAATGAGGCCATCCTGAAGATAATTGACAGTGAAAGCATCTTACGGTTGTACTTCCAACAGCTGGGGTGAGCCTTTCCTGAAGCTGGTAGTGCAACACAACATCCGCTAAGACATATGTGTGTATTTGTACAGGCTTGGAGAACTTGCTGGAGGTATATACACCTGGGTCTTCATATTGTTATTTCAGGAGGTTGGAATTGGGAGTCTGAGGGTGGAAATATTAAGTTTACCTTTATATATTTTCCATTTTTAAATCTTTTACAAGGCTTACTTTTAACAATATTAAAATTTGTAAAGACTTGCAAAATATTTTAATTTCGCATTTTTTTTGCATTTGATGCTGATGATATATTTTTAAAGACAATGGTCGTCATTATGCCAATCAGAATTTAAAGGAAAAGAAGGCAATTTCCTCAGCAAGTTTATTGAATCTGAAAGATTTTCTTATCTATATTCAGTACATCAGATTTTCTTCTCATTTTTAAAGCTGCGAGTGGGTGAAAATACTATTCTTGCTACCTTAGTTGCCAACCAATGATACATTTCTTTGAGGAGAAAACCAATTAGTAGTTATTCTTATTCTGTGGTTGGATGGATGTAAGAGTACTTTCATATAGAAAAAAAAAAGTGCACTATTAGCCAATAATAGATTTCTCCTTTGGCTTAAGGTAGTTCCTGATCATAATCTTTCTCCTTACTTGAGTTTGATTTCTAGCTTTGTGCATTTCACTTCTTTTAAACCAGTAATATTGAATCAGAGGATTGTAAAGGTTTAGGGGGAAAACTAGAAAACTAGCCCAAGAAGGACAACTGGAATAGGTGCCGCTGAAGAGATAGCATGATTTTCTCTATCAAAGGTATGTTACTGTTCTTCTGTTTTCTTCAATTTAAAAAGAATTATGATGGGCAAATGTAGAAACAACTTGGTTCTAGAGCCAATACTTATTATTTTGAGGGGAGGTTTGATAAGATAATAAATATGATGGTTGTGAATAGATTTTTGAGCAAAAATCACATACAGCTATTTCTTCAACACAAGGAATATATGAAAATTGTTTGTATGTTGGTAAGGCAACTTGTGTTCTTACTAAGTATTTCCAAGCATTTATTAGCCACAATTTCTCTCACTTAAGAGGCAGATGTCCTTATTCAAAGCGTATGAATGTAGGCTATTTTTTAAAACATATATTTTCTGCAAAGTAGCTATTCAAAGTGCAGCCAGTATCATATCAGTATATTTTGAAATATTTTATTTTAACTTTTAAAAGGTAATAGAAACTCTGTTTTTTCTGTGGCAAATTAACACCACCATATACTACTTAAAATGCAGTATTGATTATATCACTTTATAAAATCTCCTCCCTGAGGTTTAAGTTACTGGTTTTAGTATCTTCTTGGTCTGATAATTGCATTTCAATTTGTTTTGGGAAACCATGCCTGGATTAATTGAGTCAGTATAAAGTTGGTAGTAAACAATAATAGGAAATATTTGTCTGTTCAATTGATGTTATTGCCTTTAACCATTTTGAATTATTAAACCATCCAAATCAATATTGCTCACTTATTTTTAATAATGAGTTCAATGACGTGAAAGTAAACAGTTTAAGGAAATGACTTTCTTTTGGAAGTCCAGCACATGTAGCTATGTATGCAGAGTGCAGAGTGAACTGCAGCAGCTTTTGGCAGTTTTAAAATTATTGTTAATTAACTTTTCTGCTCAAATTCCTGCAAGCTCAACTGCAGTTGATGAGTTATCATGCTACAGCCAATAAATCCTGAAGTAATTTCATAAACATAGTTATTTAACCTAAATTGGATTCTCCATCAATTGAGACAAATCAATTTTTAAATGCTGTATTATTGTGCTTTAATAATACTGTTTTATGCTTATATTGGTTTACACTTAAAGAAGTTAACATTTAGGTATTCTAGTATTTCTTCAAAGTACTAAAATAGGAATATTATTAATAGTAATATGTATGGGATGTATACTTAAAATATCTTTATTTACCAAAATTGATATGTAACAAAGATGGACTGTGGTTTTTGATGCAAAGAAGAGTGAACTATGAATCAGGTGCTTTCAGCTGTAGTTTCAACTCTACCACCTATAATTAGCATAAAATCCAACAAGTCATGTAATTTACTGAGGCTCAGTGTATGCCTTGGCAAATGGAAATAATATATCCAATTCTTGTAAAGATACAGGGTTAATATATCAGAAGTTCCTTATAAAATATAAAGGAGTTTACAGACACTGAAGATTATTCTTATTGTCTATTATTTTTTCTTTTTTATTAATTCAGATTTGATAAATTCACACTCTCTATTTCTTACAGCTATATTTCATATGACTATAATGGCTCCAAAGTTTCTTCCAAGGTTACCATGGATTGTATTTTTTTTTCTTAAGTTAATGTTTAATATAACTTGGTTTAGGGGTTTCTATATTCATAAAATAGACGTAGAAAATAATTGACTAGAGAGTAAAATATGCAAAGAAGATTGCAGGTTAAATAAAACTCTGGGTTAAAAGTAGAATATTTGATTCTGAAAGAATTTCAGGAGTGATGACTTATTTCTTGTTAGTGTAATCAACATGTATAGAAACCTTTGGTTATTTATGTGGAATATGTGCTTAAAATACATCCTACAACTGGATAAAGAAAGTAAAATGCTACTGAAACCATAATCTACTATTTTCTGGGGGAAAAAATGGGGATGGGAGAGAGATTAATGTATTTAGTTTATGGATAGCTATTTATTGTGCTAAGTCAGACTAAATAATTAATTAATTCATTTATTAATGCAGCCCTGTATTGACTATATGCTACGTGTTCACTGCTAGTGCTGATCCTGCAAGGATATGATAGAGTACTTCTGTGCCCGGACACTCCCAGCACAGTGGGAGAAGCCAACATGGAAGAGACCATGGAGACAATGTGTTGTGTGCCATAATAGGCACATGTCTAAAATGTCAGAGACACATCAAGGAAAGGTATAATTGAAAATGTTAGGAACCCTTCCCAGAGGATAGATATTTGGATCTAGTATTAGCCACTTGGTTTTACATAAAGCCTTCTGTTTTTTCTCTGTTCTCACATTTTTTTTTCTACTGAGATTTCAGTACTGTATTTCTCTAAATCCTTATTACTAATTCTCAGTGCTCTGCTTACATCATCTCTTAGAATTTTAGGTTACATGATGATCCCCTACTTTCACAGTATCTATTTACAGAGCGCGAAGTAGATGCATCAGCCTCAGAACTGTTCTTGGAAGATGGAAGGCTTTCTGACTTTAGTCCAGGGCATTACTTCTCCCTACACTTCTATTTTTTTACATTATGTTCTTAATTCCGTCCAGATTCAGAAAGCATATGAAGTCATACATGAATGTAATTTATGTTTTTATTTTATGTATTTATTATTTGTATCCAGCCTCAAATCTATTTTTGGTGACCATAAGTTAATGAAGGATTTTCAGAGAGACAGAAGGAAGGACAGTGAAGGAAGGGGGAGAGAGAGAGGAGAGATGGAGAGGGAAAGTGAAGGCACGGGGAGGGAGGTGGAAGGGGAAGAGAGGGAGAGAGGGAGGGATAGAGAGAGACAGAGATGTTTACATTATTCACCACAGGTAACAAAGCAATTCACTGAATGTGTAATACTGGAAAAAAAAAAAAAGAAATTCTGTACTTGCTTGGGAAAACATAATTTGTCTTGTTGGATTGTAAAGGTTGCTCATGAACAGAATTATTTCAATCCATGAAGTCTCAAATGCATATTCTGAACCAAAGTATAATAACATTTCTAAGGTTTCAGAGACAACACTCTAAGAAATAGGAAACATTAAGTTAAGTATAAAATTTTGGTGCTGGTGAAAACTTTACCAATAGCTTAAGATATATATATATATATATATATATATATATATATATATATATATAAAGTTCTTTTGTATCCCAATGCTGTTTTTCCTCAGAGGTTGTCTACCTTTTTGTCCTGATATTCCCACTGATTTTTGAGGTCAATGTAAGCAGATTCCTTTTGTGCACTGATTCTTCATTTCATAGCAGTTTTTTTGGCCATTTAATAATGCTATAGTTGAAAGAAAAATATTGTCAACTTTTCATTAATTCCACGTATCTCACAGACCCCAATAAGGAGTTCTTGATGCGCAGCTGGGAAGTGACTCAGTTACCCCTTTATCACCCCCTACTCAATGCAGGTTTCCAGGCTTCATTTTACTTCTTTTGCTTGCCTTCCAGCAGCTAATATCCTACCTTAGGATTATGACTTTAGGTCACAGAAACATTAATATTAGTCATTATGATCTTTTTTTTGGCTTGTTTTATTCTCTTGGAGGTGGTAATTTTTTTTTTTTTTTTTTGGAGGTGGTAATTTATAGTGGGTCAAACAATGGACTTGGATTCAAAGCCAGTTTTTTCTCTAGATCAAAATAATTACTCCTAGGTCCCCCTATTGTGACTTTTCTTTTGAAATCATCATTGCTATCCAATCCATGTTCACTGGTGATAATTGTAAATTTATCGTTTTGAAAGAAAATTTGGTTTTTCTGCTATTTTTAAATGAGTACCAAATTTCACCAGGGGCTTTTAGACAATACCAGTTTTATTTTGCGTTGATTATTTCCTACCAAGACTAATTACTCCTGACATCAATTTTTCTTCTTTCCATGTCATTTGCTAAAACTCATTTTTTTTTTCTCTATAACATAGTATCCTAGGTAACGATTTAACCAACTTGTTATGTTTTGTGTTGGAAAGGATAGGCCAATAATATCCATTATATATTGTGTAACTTGAATTTATATTTATATTTCATTATCATGTGAACAAACTGTGAAACATTCCTTTCAGGTATTGTAGATCATTCTATCATCCATGTTCTTGATTTAATTCTTCTGTATATTTTTGGTCACTTACTAAGTTAATAGTTAAAATTGGAGATTATTTTCTCTGTGTTAGACCTCATACTGTTTTTTCATGCATTATATCATTCAATTCTCATAGTTAAATAATAACCCTGTAACAATAATAAACCTGTAAGGGTTTCCCATTTGTAAAGAAGAAACTGAGGCAGAATGAGATTAACAATTTGCCCATGTCATAGGCTGGTAGGTTGTGGACTTAGAGTTGGCACTGAGGCAGTATGACTCCGGGATTGGTCTATTCACTCTTCCCTCTATCACCACAGTAGTAGGAGAAAAGACCTGTGCAAATGGAAGAATCAAGGGTACCTGGGTGATGCAGTCAGTTAAGCCTCCGACTCTTGTTTTCTGCTCAGGTTGTGATCTCATGGTCATGATATCATGGTTGTGAGATCGAGCTCCATGTCAGGCCCTGCATTCCATGTGGAGTGTGCATGAGATTCTCTTTCTCTCTCTCTCTCTCTCTCTCTCTAAAATAAATAAATAAATCTTTAAAAAACCCCACAAAAACAAATGGAAGAATCCAAGAGGTGTGCTTTTAGTGTATATATAAGTAAAATAGTTACATATTATACATGCTGTTTTTATAGTCTGTTTTTATTCTCTACCTAGAAATATATCTAAACATTTTTTTCTACAGTAAATAGTCCTCTCAAACATGGTATAATAACGGAGTCACAAATATCATAGTATTAATAAACTATAATTTACTTCACTATTCTCTACTTCTGAAAATTTATGTTGCTTTTCATTTTTCACATTATAGAATAGAAAGATTAATACATATCGATGCACAGATGGAATAGCATAAACAGGATGCCCTATAAACAACAGAAATTTATCTCTCACAGTTTGGAAGGCTGGGAGTCCAAGATCAGGGTGTCAGCATGGGCAGGTTCTAGTGAGAGCCCTCTTCCATATGCAGACTGCCAACTTACTGCATCCTCACATGGAGAGCTTTTGAGTTAATCTAAAGAAAAATTCTCCTGGATGGGTCTCCGATGTAATCCAGTAAAAGCTCTTAAAAAGAGAATCATAGGCTCTCTGTGCAGAGAGATGTTCTCCTGTTGACCTTGATTAAGGAAACCACTGTGACTCCTGCTGCAAGAAAATGATTTTGCCAACATTACCTGAATGGCATCAGGCAGATTCTTCCCATCTTCAGCCTCCAGGTTAGTGAATAGTGCAGTGAACATCTTAATGGCAGTCTTTAGGACCCTGAGCAGAGGACCCACCAAAGCCATGACCGGATTCCTGACCCATGGAAACCACAGTAGATTGTGTATTGTTTTAAGCAATTAAGTTTGTGGAGTCAATGGTGTCAGTCCCAGTCAGAATCTGAGAGTATGAATCTTGGTCTGAGTGTAGGAGAAGACCAGTGTCCCTGCTCAACAGTCAGAAAGTAAATGAATTCTTCCTTTCTCAATGATTTAGATAATATCCACCCCATCCACTTTGGGAAGGATAATATGCTTTATTCAGTCTACTTATCCAAATACTAATCTTATCCTGAAACATTCTTGAGACACACCTATAAATAATGTTTAGCCAAATATCTGGATCCCCCATTATGGTCAACTTAACATATAAAATTAACTGTCACAAGGCATATCCAAAAATGGAGCAAGACAGGAACCCAAAGGCAAAATATTCTGTGAAAGAGGGCAAGAAATCAAAGGGAGAGAAACTCAGTGATGATAAAGGGATGTCCAGTAGGGATTTCTTTCAAAAGATATGCTTTAGAATCTGCATTGTAAATTCTCACTGTGAAATTTCTAGGTCAGTTTACATTGTGCACTTCTTGTTTAAGAATAATTGTAATCTTTAGACTAAGTTTCAGAGGTATAGAAGTTTTGTTCAGATCTGGGATGGCATTCCTCTCAGAGACAACTGATTAACTGGATTAACAGTACAATATATTAACAATTTTCATGGCTCTGTGAGGTAGATTCTTGTTCTGCATCTCCTTGGCTAGGTTGGAGTTCATGTTGCTAATTACTTCTTATCAAGTTTTTGTTAGAGTACGCTAAAGGAGAAACTTATGAGCGACTTGGAGGATGGAAGTGAAGGAAACAGTCATTACTCATTGTGGTAGTCAGAGACAGAAGTGCCCAGTGGGTTCCGCTTCCATTTTTTTTGCCCTGTATTGAACTTGCTTTCTGGCCAACAGCAGCAGCAGATCCAGATCAGACACTTGACTCTGGGCAAATGGGTAAACAGAGGCCATGGGTTCTCATGGACCTCTCCAGAAATTGACTCCTCCTAGCTTTATTTTGGTGGTTAAACAGGCTTGGACTCTTGAATTTTCCAGAAAACTCTGACTTGTGCACAGTGTTAGTGAATAAGACTAATTAGTGACTTTCTCTGATGCTCCAACTCCTTTTCCCAGATGTCCAGCCTGCCCATACTGCAGCCCCAAGATTATATAAGGTATTTATTCCCATAAGGTTCATAGGAGCTCTGTTTTCTTGATTGTACACTGAGTGATAGATTATTTATTTATTTATTTATTTATTTATAAAATTTTATTTATTTATTTATGACAGACACACAGAGAGAAAGGCAGAAGGAGAAGCAGGCTCACAGGCTGCTCACAGGCTGAGGGAGAAGCAGGCTCCATGCAGGGAGCCCGATGTGGGACTCAATCCCGGGAGTCCAGGATCATGCCCTGGGCCGAAGGCAGACACTTAAACCGCTGAGCCACCCAGGCATCCCTAGATTTATTTATTTATTCATTCACTCATTTATTAATACTGAGACTCAACAAGATTGGTTGATTTGCTCCAAGTTTTACAACCTGTAAGTAGTAGAAATGAGATTTAACCTAAGTTGATCTGACTATAAATCAGGGATCCTGAACTCAAATGTCCTAAGAGGAAAGTCAGGTAAGGTAAGAGAATGGCATAAGTTAGAGTAGGAAACATTTCTCAGAAAGGAACAACTGAGGTCTTCTAGTGCATAGTTCTATAAAGCATGTACACAAATTACATTGAGAACCAAGGCTTAAATAATCAATCAAAAACACTTGCTTTCAGTTTAGGTCAATGAATTCAGGGTTTCCTCAATAATAATAATTTAAAAAGTAGGTGAATATAAGCTACACTTAAGTTACTGGAAGACTTCTAGAGAAAGTTTTTGCACTAAGGGAGACCTCAAAAATTAAAGCTAAACCTTCATTTTTTGTTGATTGATCATCCTGGTGTGTATAGATCTGAACCTATGTTCAGTTCTAGATAATTGTTAGTTACTATGTAGAATTTCTAGTTTAGTGTGGTAGGATTTTATGATATTTCAAAAAGTTACCCCAGTGATTTTTCATAAAAAATTTTCCAAATTGAATATTTCTTTAAAAAAATAAACTAGTATGGTTATAGAGATATAAATGACCTAGCACTGTAGGTCATTTATAATAGGGGACATTCTACACATTCCTATCACTCTTAATGCTATTAAGCATTTAGTATATGCTTGTGGTAGAGCATTTTTAAGTCTGGAGAAATGTGTTAACTAAATCAAATATTTTTTGATGGAATATTCTGTACAAGAAAGCTAAAAGACATACACTTGCTGAATCATCTGTACTGGGTTTTTCTAGATGTTATTTAGATAACTCACAGGGCTAAGAACGAAGAAATGGGACCCTAGTTGTCCACATCATCCAAATCATTATCCATTGTCATTAGCATACTAGTGTGCCTTAATTTATTCCCACTATTAGTCCCAAGTATACATTACTCATGATTCATTATGGTATTTTTTTCTTCTTATAATAACCCATTGAAAAATTATAGCATTTAATCAATTAGTGTCATAACTCCTACTCAAATAATCGTCAATGGATCATGAAAACCTGCATGATGGAGGTAGCATTTTTTATTCTACTTTTAGTAAGATAATTAACATCAACTAATGATGATTAAAGTTGTAAATATATTTTTTTAAAAAATAGCATCAATAAAGATATAGACTTGCTTTAGGAATATTTTTCATAAAATGTTTTCTTTAAAAGCGTTAATATGAAAATGAAAGCAGCCAATTGCTCCTCATTTCTCAACAATTTCTCTTTATGCTTACTTTGCTAAAAGTTAAAAATTTCCTCTCTTCTATATTATGTGAATGACCAATATGAAGTCTATGTTATAGTCAACATTGTAGCTGTCTTTATCCCTCAGGGAATATTTGAGTGGAATAGATGAATATAGTTGGAAGTGATTTGTAAATAATTTTCAGGGCAGATATTATTGTTTTCTGTATATGTTTTTATATCATAAGATTAAAAAATCAACTGTCCAAATTTTTTGTTTGATTCCAAAGTTAACTTTTAATTTTGAACTTTTATCATCAAAATTTTACATTCACATTTTGGGTTTTAGCTCTGATATGTAAAGAGCTTGGAAATTGTCACTCCTGTCTTTACCCAAACCAAAAATGGAACAAACAAAATCAATGGTTTTTCTTGGACCCATGAGAGGACTGAGTTTGCAGAGCAAATCATCACCTTGAAATCTGGGGAAATAGGCAAATACAGAGTCTCATCTGAGATCAACTTACCCGGAGCAGAAGACACTGGAGCCAGAAATTGATAGGAACCCTAAAAGAATAATTTTGATTAATTGCTAGAGGGTAACTGGGGATTAGCATACAATGGTAGACTCCTGGGAGTCACAATTATGGAGAACCCACACACTTTTGGAGTTTTACTTCCAGGAACCTTACCAGGTTCCCTTAGTGATGATCTGGGAAAGATCCCTTAGTGTTTCTGGCAGGGGAAGAGAAAAGGTAATGTGAAGAACACCTAGGGCTTTTTCCATAATAAAGGCTTACTTCTGAAGAGGAAAGACTTTACCTTGTTGATGGAAAAAACAACCTCCTACCTAAAATTCTATACCTAATGACATTATCCTTCAAAAGTGAGGGAGAAATAAGACTCAGACAAACAAAAACTAAGGTAATTTATTACCAGCACATCTGCTTTGCAAGAAATCTTAAAAGATGTTCTTTGGGCAGAAGGAAATGATATGTCAGGAATATGAATTTTTATGAAGAAAAGAAGAGCACCAGAGATGAAATAAGGTAAGGTAAAATAATTTATTATTCCTATTCTTAATTGATCTAAAAGAAAACTGTTTTTTTTTTTTTAAGAAAACTGTTCTAAAGCAATAATAGTAGGGTGCCTGGGTGCCCCAGTCAGTTAAGTGTCTGCCTTCAGCTAGGGTCATGATCCTGGAGTCCCAGGAAGGTAGACCTGCATCAGACTCCCTGCTTCTCAGGGAGTCTACTTCTCCCTCTGCCCCTCACCCTGCTTATGCTCTATCTTGCTCTCTCTCTCTCTCTCAAATAAATAAATAAAATCTAAAAAGAAAAAAAGCAATAACAGCAACAATGTATTAAGTGAGTATAGCATGTGGATAAGTAAAATGAATGACAGCCATAGGGGGCAAGAGGGAGGGATTGAGTTTATTCGGCTATAAGGAACTAAAACCAAGTGAAATAGTGTTATCTGAAGTTGGACTTAGATAAGTTACAAACATATACTGTAAACTCTAGAACAACTAGTAAAGGTTTTTAACAGTAAATATAATTGATCCACTAAAAGAGGAGATAAAGTGGAATCATACAAAATGCTCAATCAAAACCAGAGAAGGCAGAAAAAAGGAAGGCTCTGCTCATAACTAGACCACAATTACAAACATTATTTACGTGAATCCAAGTAAATCAATATAAATGCGATTAGTCTAAATACACCAAAAGGCAGAGATTGTCAGAGGAGACAAAAACACAACTATATATTGTCTATAAGAAACCCACTTTAAATGTAAAGACTCTGATCAGTTAAAAATAAAGCGATGGAGAAGGATGTACCATGCAAACACTAATCAAGATAGAGCTAGAGTAGTAGCTGTATTAGTTTCAGACAAAGCAGACTTCAAAACAACAAAAATAATCAAGGATTAACAGGGGTACTACATAATGATAAAGGAAGCAATTTTTTAGGGAGACTTAACAATCCTAAACATGTATGTACCCAACAAAGAAGAAAAATGTTAGGTAAAATCTGTTAGAACTGAAAGGAGAGATAGACAAATCTATTCTTACGATTAGACTTCAACACCTTCTGACAGTAATTGACAGATTACAACAAGCAGAAAATCAATAAGAATGCAGCTGACCTGAACAACATTATCAATTTATTTATTATTGATATGTATAGAATACTGCATATAATAACAGCAGAATACATGTTTTTCTCAAGCTTCACCAAGATACACCACATTCTGCGCCATTAAACAGACCTTAGTATTAATTTTTTTTTTTTTATTATTTAATTCAGGAGAAGGCCAGAGAGAGAAGAGAAAAAATCCTAAGCAGGCTCCACACCTAGCACAGAGCCTGATGCAGGGCCTGATCTCACAACTCTGAGATTATGACCTGAGCTGAAATCAAAAGTCCAACACTGAACTCGCTGAGCCATCTAAGTGCCTCCACCTTAACAAATTCTAAACATAGAAATAATACACTGTGTCTTCTCAGACCACAAGGGACTTAAGCTAGAAATCAGAAACAGAAAGATAGCACACTTAGCCTCCAGATTTGAGTTTCTAATGCAATTCTCCGATAACAGAAAACAAGACTTCTGGAGGAAATAGCTGATTGTAAGACCAAGACTGGATATTCAAGATAACCCCAGAGCGTCTTGTAGTGACAGAAAGGAAGCACTAGGAAGTGCTAAAACAATAATACCAACACCGTGATGATGACATATCAAAATGACACAAGAACCAACTGAAAGAGCTGTCAATAATCAAAGATGGCATAATTTTATAAGAGATTAAGTAATGCTGGATTATAACCCAAAGTACAAAATAAATATCTATGAGGCCGTAATGATGTGAAAAATAATTGAAAAAATAAATTAATGGAGAATAGACAAATCTTGCATGAGAATAATTCCAAATTTTTGTGTAATTATTTCACCCTTAAGCATAACTGGTAGTTTTACATCAGAATTGCACTACTCTGGAGCCTCTTGAGATCCAGAATATAAAATCTGGTTTCTTTGGGGGGTTGACGGGCCTGGTAGCTGCGAGTAAGAATTGGAGAGGGCAGGGATCCCTGGGTGGTGCAGCGGTTTGGCGCCTGCCTTTGGCCCAGGGCGTGATCCTGGAGACCCGGGATCGAATCCCACATCGGGCTCCCTGTATGGAGCCTGCTTCTCCCTCTGCCTGTGTCTCTGCCTCTGTCTCTCTCTCTGTGTGACTATCATAAATAAATTAAAAAAAAAAAAAAAAAAAAAAAGAATTGGAGAGGGCAGCCTGGGTGGCTCAGTGGTTTAGCATAGCCCTCAGTCCAAGGCCTGATCCTGGAGTCTGGGATCTAGTCCCACGTCAGGCTCCTTGCATGGAGCCTGCTTCTCCCTCTGCCTGTGTCTCTGCTGAGCTCATTAAGTTCACAATCCTGAGTCTTTCTAGACTTTTGTAGTGGCAAATGAGTTTTCTCCTCATTGATATTTCCATCAACATTTAAGTATGATTTTCTTCTTTTCTAGTCGTACTTCTTTCCATTTATAGCCCTTATGTATTGCGATTAGGGTTGCAGATGTCTTCTGTTTTTACCAAAGATAGTTTCTGATACTGTGTTTTTTTCTCCTTGTTGTTTTAGAAGTGATTTTATGAAATAGTTTTACTTTAATCTCAAATGGAAGTCCACAATTGGCTTCCTAAGGGTCATTGTTATTTGATGACTAATCTGTTTTGAAGAGGCCTTAAAAGTAGGCTGACTAACCTGATAACATTCTACCACAATACTCCTCAATAATGAAAATGGCCTTTCCAACAAAGACAATCACTTCATGACATTTTCAAAGCATTTACATATCCTTAAGGAAAATATGAAACATTTTACACTGTTCAAACTCTGCCATTCAGGGCTATCCAAACACCACCATGTTATATTTTTTATCCCCCCGTGTCCTTGTAGAGTGTGGTTCTCCTCTAAAATAAATGGATCTCCATGTAAGTTAAAGGGAAAATATGGACCTAGAGTTAGGTGATAATATAAAAGTTCAAAATTAAGTCAACCAATGATCAAAATCTGTTCCAGTACACATGAGAAAAAATGAATCACAGAGATTTCTAACAAAAGGTACAGAATCTATACTTTTCTTATTTAACTTAAAGAAGAACCAAATTAGATAAAAGGTATTCAAATACACCAGAATAAGCACACAATCTTCAATATTAGTAATATTCCTGCCATGTTATTATATGTGAGTTATAATTCTTTTTAAAATAAAGGAAATAAAAAAAAAAGAAATATTCCTTTTTTCTTCCCTTTACTTTCTACCTATATACATTCATCGTATATTTATTGCTTACTATGTACTGTTCCATGTCCTGGGAATCTGTCAGTGAACAAAATAGATAAAAAATATTTGTCTTTGTGGTGCCTTTATTCAAGTGGGGAAAATAATAATTGGTAATCCTTACGTAGTGCTTACTGTGAAGCAACTATGGTTCATTGGTCTCTATGCACCTTAACTCACTTGGTCATCCAAAATCTAATAAGGAACAATTAATATATTTTACACATAAAGAACCTTGGCTCAAAGATGTTAAGTAACTTGGCTAAGTTACACAGCTGGGAACTCATGACTCTGGGACTTGAACTCAGACCATACGGTAGTCAGAGGCATTAACCTTAACTATTAGACATACTGCCTATCTATGGTATAAATGCTTGTCTGATTTATATATTAGAATTAGCTATAAATTGGAACTAAAATTGTCTTTTTTTCCCTATTTCATCAATGATATGTGATATCTGCAAAAAAACGAAAAAACAGAAAAGTCATAAGAAAAAGCAAAACAATCTGGACTTCAACAGTTGGAGATAGTCACTGCTAATATATGCAAATATATATGTGTGTATGCATGTTATGCACGTATGTGTATATATATTGTATATGTATTGCTCTGTATGTAAGGTTTTGTGATATTCATTTTCACTTATATCATTATTTTAAGCTGCCAATGATCTGTTATGTAGATACATGTCCAGTTCTTAACACAAAACTATATTTGATAAAAGTTAAACTATCACAAATTCTTTAGCTAAATCTTTGTTGCTGGATTTTTCTTTCTATCATAAACAAAACTGGAGGGAATATGTTTGGTTTTCCTTCATTCGGATAAATTCTTAGAAGTAGAATTGTTGGAGGAAGAGTAAGCAGATAACTTTGCAAAATATTTTGATCCATATTGCTATATTTTCCTTTAGGAATGATTTTTTTAAAGTTTTTATTTATTCATGAGAGACAGAAAGAGAGAGACAGAGACATAGGCAGAGGGAGAAGCAGGCTCCCTGTGGGGAGAGCGATGCAGGACTCAATCCCAGAACCCCAGGATCATGCCTTGAGCTGAAGGCAGATGCTCAACCTCTCAGCCACCCAGGCGCCCAAGAATGTTTTATTTATCAATGATATACATGTGGTCTTCTATTTTCACTGCCAGTTAATCCCAGACATTAATGCTCTTTCTAATTTTACCAGTCTGAGAGAAAATATAGTATCTCAGGATAGAAATTATTTTCATTGTTTTCTTAGTAACCAAATATTAACATTTATTGTTATTATATCAAACATCTTTGATAGACTTGTTTTTCATTTATTACCTTACCCCAAGTTTATATTTTGAGAATTTGTTTCTTTTTGGTGTGCTTTCTTTATTCCTAGGATTTCTCATCACCCATGTTGGCTTGCTATGTTTTCTATTTAAGTGGATATATGAACGTTTGTAAGGAAGACTTGTTATTGTTTTGAATTGTGGAAAACTAAAGCTAATTAACTATTATTACTTCTTTCAGCTTAGATTTTGTGAAGTCTTTATGTGACCAAAATGACAATACATCATCAATGTTAGTTACCTTATTAGACCATTTTCCTATGAAAATTACTTAAATAACATACCATCAATTGGTAAACGAGATTAAAAATACCAGATCCTCTACCCCATAAATGGTATGGTTGCTTTGTGTAAACTTTTTTTTTTATATATATAGCTAATTGGTGGACATTTGAAATAATTAAAGGTTTTATTATTAGTTAATTAATAATGATGATTATTGAACATTTGTCACTTATGTTCATAGAATGGTATTCTTTTTCTTGTACTCACACTAGCTTTACAATCATTTGTCTTTTTTGTAAGGTGTTAGTTGTTTCATCAAAATAGGCCCCAAATGCTCCCAATTTCCTTAATAAACAAAATTTCATTTTATTTCAAAACATTACCAAATATCCTACGGATTGTTTAAAAATAGACAGACCTTATGAGATAGATTCTTAAATAATGGTTAACAATAACAGCAATAAGTAAACTACAAATATGCCCTTTTTCTGAACAAAAACAACAAGACAGGTTCCCTTAAACAGTTTCTATAAACAGTTCTTTTACTTTGGCAAAGCACCTCAGTATGCTATCTGTGAGATTTTTATTTTTATTAAACAAGCCTACATTCTGTGCTTTTGCTTTAATATCTAAAAGAGAAAGAGAAAAATAAAGCAAAACTGCAGCCATGGTTCTCTAAAGGCCTGCAATCCCACCCACTGTTTTTCTCCTACTGTGATGGGCATTTAGTAGGCACCATTTGTGTTCAAGATACTTGCCTTCCCCCGTTAGACTTTCAATACCCATTCACCTTTTGTGTCTTGAATCTGGCTGATGCACAGTTTCCAAGGTGAATAGTAGCCATCGTAGGACCAACTTGCTTTTGACATTTATACAATACAGAATCATCTGGGGGTATATCCGCCCTTCAGCCAAAGACCTGGCCTTGCCTGCTTTGCCCTGTTGCCTTTCAGAAAGTATCCAGGAAGCTTCCTGGACTGTCTACATCAACTTCAAGTAAAACATTAAGCAAAGCCATTTTTTTTTCTTAAATATATATCTGTAACAAACACGTTAGAAACAAAAACCACCATTCTTCTTTGAAACATAAAGTGAGAAGAATTTGTCCTGAACAGTAGAATTTGTGACAGGGAAGGGAATTTAGTAGCAGCTGGAAAAGACTCTTGATGTCACTTTTTTTTTTTTTTAAGATTTTATTTATTTATTTGAGAGAAAGAGTGTGTGCAGGAGCAGCGGGGAGGAGCAGCGGGGAGGAACAGAGGGAGACAGAGAAGCAGACTCCCTGCCAGGCAGGGAGCCCAACACAGGGCTCATTCCCAGGATCACAACCTGAGCCTAAGGCAGATGGCTTAAACCACCTAAAGGACTGAGCTACCCAAGCACCCTTTGATGCCACTTACAATCAGAAAAACAACACAGTCTTCATGCTTTTGTGAAGACTTCTTCGTGGATTTGCTTCTTTGTGTTTTGACACAATTCCTCCATTAGGTCATAACTTGTCAGCCCAAATTTCCATGTGAGCCTCTTTTTTAGCAACTATATGCTGTTGTACGATAAAAGACTAGTTTATATTCTTGGCCATATGAAAACGAAGGACAAGAAGAATTATTTTAAGATTTTTTTTTGTTATTGGAGATTATTATCACTTTTTAATACATATAGAAGACTTTTAATCTAGTCATCTAGGAACAAAATACTATCATTAATGTGATAGCTAGATGTTGCATTGATATTTGTAATATTGTTAGGGCTTCTTGGTAAAAAAAAAATCCCTACCCTGTTGCATTCAATTGGACAGAATTATCATGTCTCATAAAGCTGTCAAGTTAATCTGAATTATAGATGTTTGACAGGCAAATAAAGATGAAAATCATTGTTCCAAAAATTGGGGATTATAGATGTCCTACAGAAATATACATGTTCAATTTAATAGTGATAATCCTTCAATTTAGATGAGCAGCATTACTGCCCTGATAATATTTTTTAATATCAAGGGCAGGATTTTATCTTTCACATCAAAAATACTTTGAAAAATTATTATTTGGGGACCCTATGCACACTGTAAAAGTAAAAGTAATGATCTAGCAGGGTTTTTTTCCCTTAGAGATATGAAAGTGGAATTAGAAACCATGCATTTATAGGTTAAAAATAATCTCTTAAAGCTTATTTTCAATCAAATTTTATAACAAATTCAAACCACTTTGTCTCTCTTAAGGGAATTTACCACTATCATTATTTCTCCACTAAACCCATCTTTTTAAATCTCTAAAAAATGGAAGAACAATTTACTACAATAACAGTGTTTACCCAGGGTGCTTTAGGAAGCCTTGACCTTTAATTGCAGCTTTCATATGCAGGCCTTGTGACTATTTTATTTCATAACATAGTAAGAAGAAAATATAAAGAAAAGTAATGAGCAAACATAATCAAGTATGCTACACCTTTATTTTAATCAGATTTGCTAATACCTTTGATTTGTATATTTTGATGATAAAGTTAAATCATCTAGTATAAAATATAATATGAAAGATTCAGGATAGGTTATTATTTTAGTGAGGATTGGAAATTGCTGAACATTCTTTTTCTTATTCTTTTTTTTTTTTTTTTCAAGAGACTATTGGTTTTAATTTATTCAGCTTAAGGCCAGAACTTCCTTAAAAAGGAAAGAAAGAAGGAAGGAAGAACTAAACAGACTTCATATGTTTTGCCTAAGGTTTGATTATAGGATCCTACACACCATATTTTGTGTTTGAAGTCACTCACTTGTGTAAGGTCACCTAGCTAATAATAGGTGAAGGCAAGATCCAAAGCCCATTCTCTTTATATTAGCACTCTGCTTAACTGATGGTGTTAAAGTTTATATAGATATCATACGCCGACAACAGGGAATTGTCAGTGAAAACCAGAGAAAAATTGGGGTCACAAAGACAAATTGACTATACTCATCAACAGTGCCTAAGGAAATGGGCAAGATGATATGCAACTCTTTTTCTTTTTCTTTCTTTCTTTCTTTCTTTCTTTCTTTCTTTCTTTCTTTCTTTCTTTCTTTCTTTCTTTTCTTTCTTTCTTCTTTCTTTCTTTCTTTCTTTCTTTCTTTCTTTCTTTCTTTCTTTCTTTCTTCTTCTTTTCTTTCTTTCTTTCTTTCTTTGTCTTTTTCTTTCTTTCTTTCTTTTTTCTCTTTCTTTCCCTCCCTCCCTCCCTCCCTCCACCAGTCCCTCCCTCCCTCCTTCTCTCTCTTTCTTGCTTTCTTAACTAAGTAAATGTTCATTCAGTAAGAAGGCTCTGTACAATTTAAAAAGTTTGCAGCTGCTTTCAGCAATGACTAAGTATCTTTTAATCTATTTAATGAAAGAAATTTCTTTAATAGAAAGCATGTTGATATCTTTATTGAGTTAGTTTAAGGACATGAACCATGTGATCCCTGATATTGGCAAATTCCAAATTTTTGAAGGCAAAGGCATAATTTAAAAATCAATGAGGCAACTTTTAAAATTTTTATTTTATTGTGGAAAGGGTACGTACCATGGAATTCACTATCTTGAATGCATTTTTAGCCATACAATGCAGTATTGTTAACTGTAGGCATGATATACAGCAGATCATTAGAACTTACTCATCTTTCATAATTGAGACTTTATGCCCTTTTATGGCAGCTCCACATTTTCCACTTCTCCCTGCCCCAAGTATCTACCATTCTATCCTCTGACTCTGAGTCTGACTATTCTAAATAAGTCATGTAGTAGAATCATACAGTATTTGTCCTTCTGTGACTGGCTTATTACACTTCGCATAATGTCTTCAAGGTTCATGCATGTTGTTTCATATTTCAGAACTTCTTTTTAAAGGAATAATATTACATTGCATGTATATAACACATTTTCTTTATCCATTCATCTGTGGACAGATATTTATGTTGTTTCCTTATTTAGCTATTGTGAATAATGCTGCAATGAACACAGGAGTGCAGATGTCTCTTTGAGATCCTGATTTCAATTATTTTGGGTATATATTCAGAAGTGGGATTGCAGGATCATGGTGTGGTTCTATTTTTAGTTTTTGAGGAATCTCCATACTGTTTAATATAATGGTTGCACCATTTAACATTCCCAGCAATAGTGTTACTAGTGCTTTAATTTCTCTATATCCTCACAAACAATTGTCTTTTTTTTTTTTTTTTTTTTTTTGGTAATAGCCATCTATTACAACTTGTAGTATTATCTCACTGTGAGTCTGATTTGCATTTTTTCTGAGAATTAGTGACATTGACCACGTTTTCATATATCTATTGACCATTTGCATGTCTTCATTGGAGAAATGTCTGTTTAAGTCTTGAGTTTGTTTTTTTTTTTTTTAAACCAGGCCATTTGTGAGCTTTTTTTTGCTATTGAGTAGAGGGGTTCTTCATATATTTTGGATATTAACTCTTTATCAGAAATATGATTTGAGGATTTTCTTCCATTCCAAAGCTTGACCTTTCACCCTCTTGTTTCCTTTGCCTACAAGGAAAGTTTTTACTTTAATGTAGTCCCATTTATCTGGTTTTGCTTTTGTTACCTGTCATATCTATGAAATCTTTGCCAAGACCAATATCATGAAGATTTTTTTCCTGTTTTCTTCTAGGAGTTCTACAGTTTGAGGTTTTAAATTCAAGTATTAAATTTATTTTGAGTTGAATTTTCTGTATGGTGTCAGGTAAGGATCCAATTTCACTCCATTGCATGTAGATATCCAATTCTCTCAACATCATTCACTGGAGACTGTCCTTTTCCCACTGTGGTTTACTGGGACTTATCAAAAATCAGTTGACCTTATAGATAGGATTTATTTCTGAGCTTTCTAGTCTGTTCCATTGACCTATATGTCTGTTTTTATGTCAGCACTGTACTGTTTACTCTAGCTTTGTAAAATATTTTGAAATCAGAAAGTGTGAGGCCTCTAGCTTTTCCTTCTTTCTCAAGATAGTTTTGCCTATCCGGGCTCTTATGTGATATCCATCTGAATTTTATTTTATTTTATTTTTTTGTTTCTGTAAAAAATACTAATAGGATTTTGATAAGAATGGCATTGAATCTACAGATTACTTTGGTTAGTATAGACATTTTAACAATATGAAATCTTTCAATCCATGAACACAGGATGTGTTTCCTTTTCTTTTGTCTTCTTTAATTTCTTTTTGGAAGAGTTTAAGAAGGATCGGCATTAATCTTTTAAAAAAAATGTTTGGTAGAATTTACTAGTGAAGCCATCTAGTCTTAGATTTTCCTGGACCTCTTTGGAAGATTTTGTTTACTGATTCAATATCCTTCCTAATTATAGATCTGCTCAGACTTTCTATTCTTCCTGTTTTGGGTGTGTTGTAATTTTTTTTTTTTTTTAGGAATTTACCCATTTCTTCTAAGTTATCCCATTTGTTGGTGAGAAAATGTTTATAGTTGCCTCTTAACATTTATTTCTGTGGTATCAGAAATATTTATTTGAGTCTTTTCTCTTTTTTCTCAGTTGATCTGGTTAGGGGTTTGCCAATTTTGTTTATCCTTCCAGAAAACCAACTCTAAGTTTTGTTGATTTTTTTCTAATGATTTTCTCTTCTGTACTTTATTTATGGCTGAATATCTTTTCTTCTTCAACACTTCATTTTTTTTTTAGGATATAAAACTCAGGAATTAAACAATGAATGTCACATGTTTCTAATGATTGGTTTTATGATTTGCAAGAATAAATTCCAGTGATAATTAATTGCTTTTCATCCTAATAAAGCTCAGGATAAAGTTTATATTTTGTAGAAATATGTGAATTTTAGAAAGTTCAGTGATAAAAGATTGACTTTCTACAGAATTGAGGAAGAATAGAGTATATTTGAATATTAGTTCCTGTTATTCCTATATTTTAGTTATAAAATGTAGCCTAAAAATGTAATAGCATATTTACATATTGCATAGCTTTCAGAAAGTATAAAAAGATCAATAAACATGCATGATTTAAAAACCTATTCCTCAGGGTAACATATAAATTGCATATCTATATTCTTCTGTGGTTTTGAAGATTGCTCTTAGGGATGTCCTCCCATCCTAATCTCACAGTTATGTTTGATGGATCAAACAGGTATCATTATACCTAGGTTTTAGATTATAAATCTGACTCAGGAAGTTCAAAATATTTATTTCCAATGTCACATAGCTAGTAATTAATGGATCCAAGATTGTTTTAATGTGTCTACAGATACCTCATTGTGTATTTATTTTGAGAGCACTAATAAATTGGTTATAATAAAGATAATATTTATATTCTACAGATCTTGATCTATAAGAAGCTATCTTAAGAAATTTAATTCAAAGTTATTTACATTGCTTGTTGTGTGCCTGGAATTTTGCCATTCTTGGATAAATACGTGTAGATGAAACATAAGCTCCAATCTCAAGAAGCACACAGTAGTAGAGACAGGTAAATGTATGATATAGAGATAGAGCCAGTAACTAAGGAATATACAAGAAACCCAGGAGAGGGAGGAGAGTTCAACTGTTCTTGGGTTGAGCTGGCCTCATGGAGGATAGAATATCTGAATGGGAATTTGAAAGACCTTATTTCCTATTACACATAATACAAAAAGAGCAAGTTGCTTGGTGAAACGAAAAACAAGTGAAATTCGGCTAGTAAAAACTTTTTTTACCTGGTTTTCACTCCGACTAGCTCCTTGTTTTATATTCAATATATTGGTTGGTAATAAAATGGGCCATCCATTATCTAAAACAGAAACCAACCCTATTGATTCTGTGTCTGACACATCCTTACATCAGTACACTCTCCTCTTTCCTATGGTCCTATCATTTCCCAGCCAAACTATTGCAAAGATCTGTTAGCTGATTTCCTATGTACTAACACCAGAATAATCTTTCTAAAATGCAAATCTGATCTGGCACCATGTGGCCAGAAACCCTTCAGTGGATTTCCTGGACTTCCTGGATAAATGCCAAGTTGGTAATTTATGTATTTATTTATTTTATTTATTTGTGAGGGAGAGAGAGAGAGAGAGAGAGAGAGAGAGAGAGAGAAAGCAGGGAAAGGGGTAAAGGGAGAGGAAGACCCTTGAGTAGACTCCCCAGTGAGCGGGAATCTGATGTGATGCTTCATCACGAGACTTCAAGATCATGATTTGATCCAAAATCAAGAGCCAGCGCTCAGCCCACTGAGTCACCCAGGCACCATCCCTCCAACTTGGTCTTTATAACAAATACAATTTTTCTTAATGTTAAATTAAGAAAAGTGCTTAGTTAGTTGAGAGCAGGAAGTGATGTGCAGATTTGGGGGAGTACACTAGAACTTAAATTACCGGGGAGAGGATCTTGTCAGCCTTGTTTAGCTCCTCATCCCCATCACATGGCTCAGTGCAAGACACTCAATATTTATTGAATATGGTAATGTACTTACACAAATTTTACAATTTATAAACTAGTAATTATAAAAATATATAATAACTGTTATTTATTGAGTGCATATCATCATGCTAGTTGCTTTACATTGGCATTTTCATTATCTTTAAATATTTACATTATCTTTAATCCATATGTTTATATTACCCTTAATTTCTAGAATGTTGCTGGAGGATACTGCCTTTTTTTTTTTTTTAAGAGTTCGATAACTAAAGCTTGGAGAGGTTAAAAAACTTGCCAATGCCATCTAACTGACAAGTGGCAAAACAGATTGAAAACAAGGTCTGCTTGGCTCTAAAATCTCTACTCTTCTCTTTATAACAGTCTGCCTCCTTTTTCTATCTCTCGTAGATTCCATCTGACTATCCTTGTTTATTAAGGTACCAAAAGGTCTTATTTATAAAATTTATCACCCTTATGTCACAAAAAGCTTCCTGTGTATATATTACCTGCCCTCCCCTACTTCTCACCCTAAATATATTGGGGCTATTTTAAACGACTGAAAAGACTTTAAAAGCTTTAGGGAAAAGCAGTAGATTTGGAGAAAATTGTTCTGTCTGTGCATCACTATTTTATCTTCATGGATTTTCTAATTGAAATAAACATGCAAACTCTGACAGAATTTGTTCCCTCAAAAAATTTACTGTTTTAATAGTAATTTTATTTTCATAACACTTAACAGATTAGGAATTTATCTACATTGGGCTTGATGAATTAACCCTACTAGTTATGGTTTCACATTGGCACACATTAGAAATGTACCTGTGCCTATGCTGTATCCTCTGGAATGAGATTAAATTCTAATATGTAAATAAAAACTAAAGGACTAATAATTTCTCCAGGGATGAGTTAGAATGAAAACTGGCTACTCACCACAAACATCTAAGGAAGCAGATTTCAGTAATTGTAATTGTGGTTCGGTTATTGTTTTGTCTTACATTATTTATTGTTTGTCTCTTATTTTTGTTTTCCATTTTATTACTTTGGGTCTTTATCTTTTAAAAACTGTCTTTTGACTGCTGGCAAGTAAGAAGCTTAGCAGTCAGCATGGAAAGTTGTCAGGAATAAAGCATATTATATTACATTATGTAACGCCCGATCAATTAAAAAAATTGATTTACCTAAAAGTTTCTTTACTTCAGTCTGGTTGCAATGCTGTTTTCTTACCTCTCTGATAGCATATGTGCATAGTATTTCTTCTACCTCTTTGCTCTCTCTTTACTAGCCACCTATAGGTATTATTTGTGTGTGTGTGTGTGTGTATTTATTTATTTATTTATTTATTTATTTTATTTAACTCTTAAATTTTGGAGCTCCTTAGTATTTTGTCTTATGTCCATATCTTCTGTTACTCTGTAGTTTGAGCTTAGATACTTTCATCTACCATTCGATTTTGAGATTTATCTATATTCTGACATAGAGTTCTGGAACTATATATTTGAATTCTTGTCATTATCACCTTTTGCCCCACCAACACCTAAAGTTTAATGTGTCAAAAGATGGACTTTTTGTCTTGACCCCCCCCCCAACTCCATTTTTTCTTTCTGTATCATTCCCCATTATAGAGAATGATTCTCCATGGTTGCTCAAACTAGAAACCTAGATGTTGTCCTTGATTTTCCATCTTTGTTCATCTTGATTGCATCTCTAGAAAATGTCTTGAGTTCATCGACTTCTCTACACATTTACTTCTAGCACCCTAGTTCAGACAACCTCAAAGTCCAGCCTCAATTATTAACAATGATTCTAACTTACCTCTTCCCTTTTGTTTCATCTTTTGTATTATAGCTACAATTATCTTCCTAAAATATAAATATGATCATGTTATTTCTCAGCTTAAATCATTGGCTCATTTCTCCATTACCAATGAGATAATATCCAAACTTTTTTTACACAAATGAAGTATATCTTCCTCCTTTCGGCAATACCTACTTTTTTAGCTTCAATCCTCACCACTTTCCTCCCCAACTGTATGCCTCAGGAATATTATTTATTCTCATTAGAAATACTACCTCAGTTTTGATGTATTCTTTTTAATTTTTTTTAAAGATTTATTTATTCATGAGAGAGAGAGAGAGAGGGAGAGAGAGGCAGAGACACAAGCAGAGGGAGAAGCAGGCTCCATGTAGAGAGCCCAACGTCGGACTCGATCCTGGGACTCCAGGATCAGTCCCTGGGCCGAAGGTGGCACTAAACCGCTGAGCCACCCAGGCTGCCCAGTTTTGATGATTTCATTGTCTAAGTCTTTCCTGATCATCTGAGTATAGATTAGGTGTTAGGTTCCTCCACAGAACACTGCATTTCCTTCTTGTGGCATTTATCACATTCAGTTTTCATTATTCACTTATATGCATCCCCTCTTGAGTGCACAATTTCTGTGAAGGAGTATATGTTGTCTGCTGTGTTCCCCCTTATACTCCTAGGATTTTATGCTGAGAGGGCACAACACACCACAGACTGAATGAACGAATGAACTTGTTTTAGAGAGTTTCATAAAGATGCAAAGGGAGAGGAAAACTCGGCACCAGAATAGAAAGCATTTAATATACGTCATTACACTAAATGTTTTTAAATGTATTACTATTTTTAAATTCTTAAAAAATTAAACACAGATATGATCAAACTGATGTTCAAAAAAGTTAATTAACGTGCTCAGATCACATAGATAGCAATTGAAAGAACTAGGATTCCAACTATAAAAAGTAGTGTTTGTAGTGTTTTCTACTCTATATTATTTTTTCACTTATGCCAGAAGCTTAGGAAATCATTAAGGAGAAGTAGGAGGCATCATGAGTTTCTTTGGCTGGAATCCATTTAAGACTCTTGTGATGTCTCATGAGGGTGAGTCTATGATGAATTGTTGGTGTCTTGCACTTCCAAAATCCACCCATTGCTATTATTCTAGATTTCATGTCAGCAACATGAGACTTGCTTTCATTTTTCCAATAGTTATGATTTTATCATTCAGTATGCTGAACTCTGTTCAGGGATATTTATGAATTTACCATTTAAGATGATCTATCCTAGAGATGTATGAATAAATACAATGGCACCTAGTGAGAGTTAGAGAAAAGTATTGAAGATATTGATCGCCATCCTGAAAAAAGCTGATTCAGAGTTCCGTAGTACCAAAGATGAGAAGGGCTCTGCTATGCAACACTAGTTGCAAATCTTCTTTGACTAGAAATAGAAAGGTCATTCTCATAACATACTTATTATATATGAGGCACTGTTCTGTGTATTTTACATTTATAAACTCAACCTTACTGATTATCCAGTGATGAATTATTATTATTATTATTATTATTATTATTATTATTCAGTTTATTTATAAATCTGAGGCATAAAAGGACACCTGGGTGGATCAGACATTTAAACATCCCACTGTTGATTTTGTCTCAGGTTATGATCTCAGGGTCATGAGACTGAACCCCACATTGGGCTCTGTGCTGAGCGTGGAGCCTGTTTAAGATTCTCTCTTTCCATTTCTCTCTCCCACTCCCCCACTGCTCTCTCTCACTCAAAAAAAAAAAAAAAAAAGAATTAAAAAAATAAATTTGAGACACAGTAATTACCCAAGATCACATTAATAAATAGTTGAATTGCTATTTGAACCCAAACAGTCTAATTCTTCAGTCTGTGACTATAACCATGATGCTGAACTTTATTTTTATTTTATTTTATTTTTTTTAAAGATCTTATTCATTTATCATGAGAGGCACAGAGGGAGAGACACACACACACAGGCAGAGGGAGAAGCAGGCTCCATGCAGGGAGCCTGATGTGGGACTTGACCCCAGGTCTCCAGGATCAGGCCCTGGGCTGCAGGCATCGCTAAACTACTGAGCCACCCGGGCTGCCCCCATGATGCTGAACTTTAGAATTGCTATTTTGAAGTATTTTTTTAAATGATACTTGGAATATAAATTTTTAGAAGCTGTGGCTGTTTATAGTTCTTAAGAACAAGAAAACTCTTTGTTCTTACTCCTATTAAGGATCCACCCTAGGAAAGATGTATTGTAAACTATATTTCTACTCTCTTGGATAATAGCAAGATAAAATTTGTGTCTAAGAAAAGAAGGTTGAATTTATAAGCCATTTTGTGTCATCCGTAACTATATCTACATATCTATATCTATGTCATTATTGATCAAGATAATCGTCCCTCAACTTGACTAAACTTTAGATAGGCTTCTTTCTTACTTGAGACCCCTAAATTCACTTTTCTTAGAATATTTACTTTAGAAACTTTGGTGGGTGTCTTGCTCCAAGTTGTTAAAGTTATCTTCTGTCCAAAAGGTGAGGAAGTTTCCTTTTTCTTTTTAAGATTTTATTTATTTATGAGAGAGAGAATGAGAAAGAGAGAGAGAGAGAGAAGCAGACTCCATCCATGCAGAATCCTGATGTGGGACTCAATACCGGGACTCCAGGATCACACCCTGGGCTAAAGACAGGCACTAAACCGCTGAGCCACCCAGGGATCCCTGGAAGTTTCCTTTTTTTTTGAGTAAAGCCAGTTAGCAAACACAGATGGCCTATGCCCTCCCTCTCACTCCAGCCTTTAACAGCCCTACTGCTCTTTGTTCCAGTAGGTTTGAGATCAGACTTAATTCTGGCCTCTCTTGTCTATTTCAATACTTTGAATAAAGTCTTCTTCGCCTGTTTGTTTATTTCTGTTACAATTTTTGCTTTGACATCATATAGGTAGAAAACTCAAAATCAAGGTTTATATGTTGATATTAGATATTAGTCTTTCCTTGGTCTTAATCCTTTACACATATTCAAAATTGCAAGACTTTGTTGAAGAGGACCAGGCTCATTATTTTTACATTTTTTGAATGAAGAAACTAGGTCTCAAAATATTCTTTGGTAAGCTCTTGTTTAATGTCTTTTCTGGAGAGGAAAGTACATCCCCACCTCCCTGCAACCTTTTAGTTGTGGGCTCAGATATTAAAAAAAAATTTTTTTTGTAGGCTCAGATGTTATATGTCCTCATAAGGGTAGAGAAGATGAAGATATGAAAATATGTATGTGAATAACTATCTTATTGGAGATAGGAGCTGGGGGAATTTCAACCATAAGGATAATACAAACCAGCAGAAATTAAGAAACAGATATTCAAGAGTAAAAACCTGAGTTCAAAATGTAAAAAGTACTTATTTTAGTCACACATTTCCTTAGGCAGTTCTATTTGATCCATCTACTTCTTTGGAAGGAAGAATCAACAGGAGAACAAGATAGATATCTGAGGGAATTATTGTTTATAACTGCCTACAGTCATTTAAATATTTTTAATGTTACTAAAAAAAAAAAAAAAAAGCTGTTAGCTCTTCTGATTGCTATGTCTGTTTTATTGGAAAATTCTCCTGTGGATTCCACTGAAGATTGACTGGAAAGAACTTTTTTTCCTTTGGAAGTTTTCAATTATATCGTTATTTAGCTGGCATTTTTTGTAAGGATCTGGGAATTCTTTTCTTCAAAAGTAAAAAGGACAGTATGCTCAAGTAGGACATAGTTTATTTTTTTTCCTGTAATGTTAAAAAAAACAACAACAACACAATATTTGCATATTTTTCAAATTGCTTTGTGTGCTTTCTGAAGCAGTGCTAAGCAAATCAGCACATTTATCTAAGAAGGAAATGATATCCTAAAATACATTGAGAAACCTAAATTGTTAAATAGCTTCTTAGTGTTCATGTGCCTCTATGTGAAAAAAAAAAAACACAAAAACCTACAAAATATGAAAAGACCATAAATCAATTTATCAAGTTAATGGTCTCCTTTAGGATACTTGAGCAAATTTTAAAAATGCATTTAAGTATGAAAATTAAAAATTGAATACTCTGGGAAGGAAACATATATCATTTGAGAACAGTTAACTGATTTGGGGAGAAAAAATAACTGAGGGAATTCAACTCACCGTATTTGATAAAATATTTTTCATGTATCTGCTCTCTGGGGATAAATATTAAGTGAAAATTTTATTGTTTTCCCATAATTCCCATCAACTCCCCAAACAGGCACTATTTGGCTTTCTTTTTTTTAACCCAAGAATAGTCTTTTTTCAAGTTATTTTTGTCAGAGCTATATGAAATCCAGTTTAAAATGCAACATATAAATATCATGAAGTGATCGCTTTTGATCCATCATTTTGGTTCCTGTTTCTGCAACTGCTAACTTTAGGATGTGCTCTCTCTTCCACTGAATTTAATTCTGTACCATGGAGATTACAATCATTAATTCAGAATAGGCATTTCAGATGGAAAGGAAACTTCTTTTGGGGAAAAGTCCTTTCAGTCCTCCATATATTTTGGATGTGGGCACTCACTAGAGCTTCTTCTTGAAAGTGGTACAAGGGAATAATTCTCTTGCCAGAACCACCTCTGCCTGGAGGGTCATATCAAAAGCCTTTACATCAACAGAGTTCTCTTCATACTTACTCTGACAGTCTCTATTAGGATATCTACAGCTGTTCCATTGCCTACTTTTCTTGGTTTTGGTAAGGTGACAAACGTAACAGATTTATCAACATTTTTTTCTATAGCTAAAATGTCAGAGTCAGCTTGCCAACTACAACAATAACAAAAACATCCCTAGCTTTTAAAAAAGGGTCAGAACTTCAAACACACTGCATTTGATTTTTTAAGAATGAGACCACACACAGAAATATAAGTTACTTTTCCTTTTGGACAAGTACGAGGGGAGAAAATAATTTCAGTGCTTCTTATTAAACTTGCAGATCAATATAGGTATCCCTCAAAAAAGTCAAAAGATACAAAAGGAAAAACACAGCTCGTGACTACTTTGTAGGTGAAATACAACTTGACAGGGGAAGGGAGTGAGAGGAAATAGAAAAAGGCATTTATTGACTGCTTCAAAATTTACTTCCTGTGTGACCTTAAACATTTCCCATCTCTGTGGCCTTTCGTTTCTTAATTTTTAAATAAAAATAATACCCGTCTTTCCTATCTGAAAGGATTCAAAGAAGGAATGAAAAATCTTTGTATATAATAAAGCATGTGCAAATGTAAGATTACTACTTTCTGAGCTCACCAAATCTCTAAAAAAATTATTAAGAGTTTTAAAATCTTTTTCTTTTTTGTCTTTCTTTTTTTTTTTTTTCAAATCTTTTTCACTATTTCACATATTTAATATGGATAGTGAAGCTCAGTGAAACTTGATTTGGAACTTAGAGGGGTCCAGCTGGTTCTTGCTTATTATAATAGGTCTCTGGTTACACTGTCTGACTTACCACTCTTCCCCAGTCTTTTTCTTCCTAGTTCACTGCAAGCAGTGACAAAGTACCAGACACCAATGGACCTTCCGTTTTTCCCTCGAAGAATGCAGTTGAGAGATCTGAACTGGGTTCTGATTGGGCATCAGTACCGAGGGATGGCAAATGGGGGGCAGGGAGAGGAAGAGAATGAAATCTTTATGTTGACCATAGATTGGGTCTTGTCTATTCTTGATAGTCAAAGACTGATCTTTGTAGGGCAACCCTAGCTGCTCTTGAGAACAGCCTTTGGATAACTGCATATGCTTTGTAGCCATTATTTATTCTCAGAATGTGCCCGAATGAGATTGGGAATGCTATAAATAAGTTTTCATCCAGAACGCATGCCCAGGCTTGACACAGGATCAGAGCACTGTCCTAGATTTCAGGATGTTAGGTGCAGGGGAACTTCCTAAAGGAAAGCACCATGTATTCACGAAGAATATGAACAATGTTTACTGAGAAACAATGGGCAGATTTGGGATTCCTGTTCAGTAAGAACCCATACTCCTTGGTATGAGCCAAGTATGGGTGTGAGCCATAGCCATACTGGAGATACATCCCATGGTACTCAAACTGGAGATGCATCCCACAGTACTACGGGTTTCGTTCTAGAACCATAGAGCAAAAGGAGAAAGCCAAATGACAGCAATTAGCTGGGGTGGAAGTCAGGACCAGCTCTTCTAAGAGAAATATGGATGTACCTCCAGGATCCCCTGATGGTGCCTACCCTCCTTCCCTGGTTTATACAGATCATCCAATACCTTCCTTCCAACTCAGCATATGCCCCAATTTTGCTCCCAGACCATTCTGTTGGCTACAAAATAGTCCATTTTGGCTGCTGCCAAGATCCTAACATCTACTCCCTTTGTCCCATTATGGAATCTCAAATTCTTTCGACAAGCTGCACTGTTAATTCTTTTGGCTCTTCATCTCCACAAAGAACTTAATGAGAGAAGCTAGACACAAAAGGTCACATACTGTAATGATTTGCAATGATTCCCATACAAGAGACAGATACAAGACCTGCTCAGCATGGATGCGTTTCAAAAACATGCTCTGTGAAAGAAAAAAGACACAAAAGCACCCATGGGGTTGGAATTGAGCAGAAAGAAGCACTAAACAAACGTATTGGGATGGGGATGTTTCATGTTATAATTAGGATGGCAGTAACCTAGATGTATAAATTCATCCAAAGACACAGAACTGTAGCACTATATTACGTACACCCAAAAACCAAGCAATCATGTGACAGGATGGACGTATTAGCTAATGCCAGGGCAGTAATCATTTTGCAATATATACATATATCAAATCAACACATTGTACACCTTCCACTTTGCACAATGTTGTGTGACAACTGTATTTCAGTAAAACTGTAAAAAAGTTAAGTTGTGTCTCAATAAAAAAAAATATATATATTAAATAGCTTCTCCAGAAAATGCAGTGAGGTTTAGGCACTGTATCAGAAATGTAATCAAGCCTAAAGTGTCAGGCAGGTTGCTGTTCTTTGCTGTGAGTCAGCAGGACTGCTTGGATGGTTCTGTCCTTTCACATGTGCCCCCAATCGAGACCAGACTGCAACCCCTTAAAACAGAAAAGACAAAGCCAACATGCATTTAGAAGAGGGCAGCAAGGCAAGGGGCCAGTCTTAAGAAAGGAGTAGTTGGATCATTCAGCTGCCTCTTGGGTATTATATCTAGCCCCAATCATATTGATAGGGTGTGTTATGGTGAGCATGGCTAGGTGGAAGAGGCCTTGCTCCTTTGGGGAGACCTGATTATCCACGTTCCAGAAGTACAGTAGCAACTGTTTTCTCACTAAGAGAATCCATTACAAATCGGGAAGACAATCCCTCCTTTAGTCTTCAGGAAACTTCTCTATAGAAGGCCCTTGCATTCAGATGCATTCTAAAGGCCTGGAACAATAATCGAGGAAGACAATTTCAATCATCTTAATGACCCCTGAATTATTTCAATTATCTAACTAACCCCTCAAATAAGACAGCGCTTCAAGAAGTTACAGACACATTAATCAGACATCCCAGAATGATAACATTAGAAGAGACTTTAGTCAAAAATCTTTTAAAACAAGCAGTAATCCCTTAAAATAGCACCATTGGCAAAATGTCATCCAGACTTGAACACCCACACTAGCAGATAGTGCACGTGCTCACAGGGCTTTTGGTGTGGGAGAAAACTTTGGGGGCAAAAAAAAAAAAAGGACTGGTCTCAGGTCTGCCTTTTCCTATGTGAATGCAGGCCAGTTATTTTACCTTCAGCTTCCTGATATACTTATAATAGAAGAGAAAATGATACCTTTTCCATTGTGCTCATTTGAGCATGAGGTGAGACAATGTGAATAAAGTATCAAAGAACATGCTAAGTAATTGGTAGTTTTCTTCCCAGCCTTTTCATGGTTGGAATATGCCTTCTGCCTTTAAGTTAAGCACTGCCACAAACTGTGTGACCTCAAGAAAAGTATTTAACCTCTCTAGGTCTCAACTTCTTTAGATATAAAATGAGAACCTCAGACTGATTGATTCTAAAGTCCTTCCAGAGACATTTTTCACTAAAATATGAAACATCATGGTAGATTTTTGAAGATATTACCTTCACTTTTGTTCCCTTATAGCCATCTGTTATCATAGGCTTGGCTAGGCTAGACATAATTACTTTTTCCCTATGGAGTCAAGAAACAAACTAAATGGCAGTGTCCTTGAATAATTTATTTGACTCTTAGAATTAGTACATTATCATTGTTGCTATGGAAGAAGTAATTTACATTTTGAAAGGGTATTTTACTTCTTTTATCTCTGACTGTATTTTAATCCTTTTACTACTTAGAAGATGTGACTCCATTATTTTATGTCAATACTTCCCGTATCCTGTGATTTGGGTGGGTCAGTTATTATCTGCAATGTCTGATGAGGTTAATGCACTGGGACTCTGAGTGCCTACATTTAGTTAATGAATTTGAAGTAGAGTCTCTGGAGTGTGCATGCCAACCAGTAACTTATCAGCCCCTAAGCTTTTGTTTGCTTTCTGTTGTGTGATCTGTAGAATACCAGTTTATATATACACAGATTTTAATAATGAAAAGTAGGTGTCAGATTTGAGAACATGTAGTACAATGGAAAGAGTGTATTTCTTGTTATTAGACATAGCTTCAAATCTGGACTTTATTGCTTATTAGTGCTTGACTCTACCCTAAGCTTATCTGCATTTCAGATTTTTTCCCTATCAAATGAGGACACTAGTGACCTCCAAGTGGGTTGTGGTATTAAGTGAAAAATTATTTGTCAAAGTAACTTTTAAATATTTCCCTATACCCATGTAACATGCTATTTTGATTAGTAAGTTTATTTGATTGCATTCTATCAGTTCCAGGAAGCATTAGCTTGGAGAGAGTTATAAGGCAAGAAAAGATGAACATGATATGTATACTATAGGAGAATCATTGAAAATAAACATCAGTAGCTGGAAGTTGTTTAATAAATACCCTGGAGTTAGTAAAGAAATGGCAAATAAGTCACAATACAGGTTAAAAAGAAACCCTGAAAGTAGGTATGAACAATTCATTTTTAGTTCTTTGAATCCACAATGATAATAACTATATGCAGTCAATAAGGTTATTTATCAATATTTTGGTCTCCTCATTCCAGAAACATTCTAGAATTGCACTTCTCTGCTCCTTTGAAATCAGATATGCCTGTGTGACCTGATTTAGCCAATGAGGTCTGTATGGTTGTGCCATGCATTTACGTACCAGGTGATGGTCATTCCCTCAGCCTACTCCCAAAATGAAGATAATGTGGAGCAGCATCCCCAGCGGACCCATGAAAGTCATGAAAAAGGAGCAAGGAACAAATGTGTGTTGTCTCACACCATTTTATGGGTTTTTGTTAGTTTGACATAACCTAGATTCTTCTGACATATAGAATAAGTTAGGGAAATTAACTTATCCAGAAGTTTAAGAGAATCTCTGCCCTTTTCTTCACGTGAGAAGCCAAAAGCCAGTGTTAAAATGGATCTTCACAGTTGTGGGGGAGCCTTGAGGGGCTGCAAACATGAGAGAGAATCACTTCCTTCAGAGAGAGAGCTAGTCCAGGGGCCTGTGCCATGCTGTTTCTGGCACCTAAAGGTTAGTGATCCAGTTCCTGCCCATTGCCCAGAGATCACTCTTGTTCCTATCCCATTTCTACCCCATTACAGGGTGTACAAGGAGTAGTCATTATACATGTTAATATGCTTGAGAAGTAGCTCACAATGCTTTTAAGACTACCTCATTACATAGATAAGGCTATCTTAAGGACACAGAGAAGTTCTGTTTAGTGTTTTCATGTTGATCGGACACAGAAGATCCTAGAAGCAATGCATACAAAGGGGAAAGTGCTTGCTTTCATTTATGCCCTTATGCGCATACTATAAGACTTTCCCATCTTAACGATCTTATCCTATCTCTTCAGTGTCACTGTGTGTGATGCTTACCCTTGTTGCTGTTTTTACTTTTCTTCACCCAGTGAACGCCAGTGCATCTTTCTAATATCAGCTCAGTTGTCACTTTGTAGATGCCTCCATGACCTCGCTGAACACATCAAATAGTCATGTGATCTCTGTTTCTGTTGCAGCACTTACCATGATAGTTATATTCACACTATTTCTGTAGTTGCCTGATTCGTGACTGTCTCTCTTCTAAGACTATAAGCCACACAGGGGGAGGAGGTGTTAATCTGTGTTCAGTCACCTTTGTATGATCCAGCACTAGCGCAGTGCTTCACACGTGGTAGCGCTCAACAGATATTTGTTCAAGGAATAATGAATGCAAGTTACTGTGGTGTTCACGTAATATATTCATCTTTTCCCCAACCATTCGAAACTCTGAGTTAGGTAGCTATGTCTTCATTTTCAACATGAGGATTAGTTAAGAGATTTGCTCCAAATCACACACTCATAGATGATGGAGCTGGATTTTGAATCCATGTTTATCTGACTTCAAAGCCTGTGGTCTTTCCATTACATGCCTGTGCCTCACCAGAGACTAAAAGAAATGCTTTAATTTTGAGGGAGTTAATAATGCATGGGACCTGAATTGAATATAATTTTATGCTGTTCTGCTCTAGAAGAATTTTTTATTATCCAGCTGTAGCTTTGTGCCTTCATCTCTTATCAAGAAGAGGTAATTATCTTCATTAGTAGGCAACCCTTTTACTCCCATATAACTTTGATACAGTTGGTAAAACTCTATTTTCTTTACTCCTTGCTCCCTATGAACTACTATCTTCAAAGACTGTCAAAGTTTGCAACCAGATGGTCAACCATTATTCACTCTAAGTTCCTCTGCAGCGATGCGATGCATCGTCAGGTCCATCAGCAAATAGAAACATATGAAAACATATTGTCTCATCTTTAGTATCTCCAAATGTCGCTTCCACATTTGTTATTCCACTCTTGTTCCTAATTAAAGAAAGCTCATTTCCAATTCTCCTGACTGATATCTACCATTTCAATAATGCCCTTTATGTTTGTCCTAGAATATTCATCATTGCCTTGTTAACGCAGTTGTTTTCAAATAAAGTGTTAACTAACAAAGTCCTTTCTTGACTTTTCTATGGTCTGTCATTATTTATTTCTATCTGGCAGCCTCTTTTATCTTATGCTGTGATCCCACTCTGGACTCATATACGGTAACATCTGCCATCTGAAACTTGATGGGAGTTTTTACCTTTTAAAGCTCTTTATCACACTTGAGCCGTCTACTTCTGCTGCCAATCTGAGTGGTATCTTTTCTGCAGCTCCCCGTCACTGTCCCCTTTTCCATCTTCCTTCTCTGGGCTGTTTATCTCCCACACTCAGCCTGCCCCACTCTGCTCAGGTTCGTTGAAGTCTAATACCTCTCATGTCATTCATTTTGCTTTCATATTCATTGAGCTTCTTAAGAAGATCAGCTGGTCTCTGTGATTTAATATCTAGTTCTTAATTTTATACCTAAAAGATAATACTCAAAGAAAATCATTCTTACCTTCTCTGCTCTGTGTTTGAAAGGCATTTGATCCTATCATAGTGACATTGATTTGCATTTTGAATTTGTTGCCATTTAAAATAAATTAAAATTTTGTCTTAGCTTATAATCAGATTATAGTAGCTGCATGAATCCACCTGACTTTAAAAATCTGGAAAGAGCCATTTGCTTGAATAATAGGTCAACTCAAGTAATATCTCTTTGATTGTATATTCTAGGGCTGGTACTGGTGTTTCTGTGATAATGACACTGCTGCTGAAAATTAAAGGATCCGGCCATGAGAAAAATTTCCTTTAATAGGGATGTTAAATTCTAGGGAGGATGTGGCTTTTCTTTAAAAAGTGGATGGCAAGAAAGAGGATGTATTTGCTTTTAGCGCTCAGAAAAGGGGATGGGAGGTGAAGGTGAGTGCCAGGGTGCCCCTATTACTGCTCCCAAGGCTTGGGTTGTTTATGAGGCAATCAGCATCACAATATGGGACACTCAAAACTCTGGTAACAATGTCCTATTAAAGTCACAGAAATTAACTTGATTTAAATTTCATGGGAATTTACTAGGTATAAAACAAGATCTAAAAGGTGTTCAAGTTATGGCTACGGAGAATGAGAAGGGTCTAAATATATTTTACCTATCATTTCTATGCAGTTATAGTGGAAAGCTTTATTCTAAGGAAAATAAACATATTTGCTAAAAATATTTGTGAAATAGAAGACACTGATGAAATCAAGTAGAGGTGAGATGATCTTGTGAAATATGAATTCAGTCAACACAGATTCAGTTGAATAATACTTTGGACTTTTTTCAATAGAAAAAAGTGCTGAATTGTACTAATAAACTATATTAATAGAAGGACACTCACTGTTTTCTTTTTTTTTTTTTCTTTTTTTTTTTTTCACTCACTGTTTTCTGTATTGATCAGCTCAAGGTGAAATTTGATCAGAAATACAAATCTGATATGAGTTCTACATTTCAAAATTGGACAATGATAAAATAGAGAATGCAAAAAAGGATGGCCAAGATTGTATGCAATATGGATAGCATGTTACAACTATTTATTTGTTTGTGTGTTAAATTCATCTAGCTCCCTGCTGGAGATATTGGAGTTACGATGGTAAATAGGACAAACACAGCTGTCACCTTCTAGAAGAAATGTGAAAACAGACACGTGAAAATCACAATAAGATGATTAATGATATGGGTGGGAGAGCAGATAAAATGAAGAGAACACATAAAAAGGAGCTTATTCAAGTTTAGGGTGAGAGTAAATGTCTTGGAAGGATCAGAGTGTGAGAGAAAGGCAAAATCGTTCTCTGCATAAGGCTTAGCAGATCAGAGAAAGCATGGTGCTATGAAATTCAGGAAATTTGATGAATAATATCAAGGGAGAAGAGGAAGAAAGATAAAGCAGAAAGAATAGTGGGGCCAGATAGTGAGAATTTTATAAGCCAGGTGTTAGAGCTTGCATTTATGCTGAGGAACAATGGGACAGGCCTTGGCACTGTACAACTTAGGTGAATTGTGTTCACACTGTAGTATACCTAAATAACCACCTGCAGGGTGGTGTAGCACATAGCCTGTGCAACTATCTGCATTGATCCCAGATGGGAAGGGCTTTCATAGCTGCAAGTCCAAGAGTGATGTAATTACTTTTGGGTTTGGAATCCTATAAGAACATTATAATTATTCTTAATGGAATGTAGAGTATATTCACTCATAAATGAATTTTTATTATGTAGATGTTTTGTGCCAGGAACTGCTCTACTTACTATGGGATTCAGCAGTCAGTAAGATAGTCAAGGGCCCTGTGATTATGGAGCTTCCATTCTAGGATGGGGGGAAGGAAACAATAATTTATCACTAAGTAAACAAAATAGTTTCAACTGCTGCTGTGAAAGAAAGGAGATAACATTTGAACTTGGCTTTGAAGGCTCCAAAGGAGTTAGCCATGTCAACGTGGCTCCCAGGGAACAGCAAGCATAAAGACCTAGGCAGAAGCAAGTTTGGTGCATTAAAAGAACAAAAAAAGATGGTTGTGGCTACAGAATAACATGTGGAAGAGAAGGTGGAATAAGGGGAAATCAGAGAGGCAGGGTGGGTGCAGCCACATGGGGACTTGGAGGGGTGGGTGAGCCAACTGGATGTGCGGACAAGTCCAACAGAAAACAGATCATAAACACTTATATATGTTCAAATATGCGGTGGTAATTCACTTTAAAGGGGAATTAAAACTAATTCTATGTTGCTACACTCAGCCAAATTAGGTGTAATGGGTGGTTGTTAAAAGAGGGACGATTTTGGTTCCACAAAGTGCCCAAGCGTGAACGGAGCTTTCTGTCACTTGAGATATTTTGCGGAGTCAGTAGAAGGAACTTGTGCTCCGTGTGAAGGGCTAGTTTGCTTCCACGATCTCTTTCCACTAAAGCTTGTTAATTTGGGGAAAATAAGGTGCGCAAAGGTTTCCTAAATGCAATATCAGGAGTTTTTGTCAACTGTGGTTATTGACACATGTAGTTAAAATGTGCATATAGAGAAGGTAATGAGGAGGGCCACTGCTTCTGTTGTTCTGAATCCCTATTGTTTTTTAAACACATGGACTATAGGCTTTGTTTTATAACTGCTTACAGGTAACATAATTCTACCTTGTTTTCATAGGTCAGAGACAGAGAAGATTTTCCTACAAAAATGCTATTTTACTTTTTAAAAAGATTTTATTTATTAGAAAGAGAGAGAGAGTGCATGCACGAGAGCAAGCATGGGCAGGGGGAGAGGCAGAGAGGGAGGGAAACAGAGAATCTCAAACAGACTATGCGCTCCCCACTGGGCTTGATCTCACCACCCTGAGATCATGACCTGAGCTGAAACCAAGAGTCAGATGCTCAACTGACTGAGCCACTTGGGCACCCCCTCGAAATACTATCTTAAATAGGATAATCGTGCTTTAGAATGGAAAAAAACTAACATGTTTTCAATATTCTTCGGTAAAAGCACTGAGGAATTTTGTTTTGTATTTTGAGTCTTATATATTTAATCCATTTTTTTCCGATTATGCACATAGCCTTTACATTTGTTAATATGTTCAAGAGTGGGCATCATCTTTCCAAGATTATGTTTATTATATAGCTAGTAACATATTTTTAGAGTTACATAGAAGTTATGTTTGAGGCCGCATGTAGGTTGGCCATAGATGACTATTTCAAGCAGTCGGTACCCAGGGAGGAGGTTTAGCTCACGTGTCCTGAGTATCTCCTTACGGGCATGCTTCAATACCTTTCCACAGAATTTAGGATAAATTTTTAGGATAAAGGTAATAGCTTTCATTTGTCTTGAACAATCATACCTGCACTTGACCCCAGGCCTCTCTAGCATCCTCTCACACAAAGCAGAGAAAGCATCAATTCTAGATTCATTTTATTACTTGTTTTGTTAAAATTTATACACTAATGTAGTTAAACTTTGGTAAGAATTTCATAAGATATGAAGATCTAAACATTTAAATATCTTTATCTTTCTGTCTCAGTGCAGCAAATAATGGAGGTGGACATTTCTTCATCTCCACTGATTACAGAATCTTCAGGATCATGAATCGGGATTGAAGAGGTATTCATATTCCCTTCACCTGAATATTTTTAAATGAATTTTAAAATGAATACTTGCCAATGCTTTCATGTGGGGCTGTGAAAAGTTATGTATTCGCTACTTAAAATGTTGTCTTGTATAGAATGGCATTTATATAGGTAGGAAACATGGTGTTTTGACATAGTGCAAAAATAGTTGCTTCTGAAGGAGTGGGTTCCTTAGGAATTTTGTGGACAGCGGAATTTCTTTAGGACTGATGGATTGTTTTTAATCATTTTAGTTTTCTGCTTTTGTAACTCCTGCTGCTCCATTTTTCAGAATTCATTTAGTTTTACATTAGCCTGTGTCCATTTAGTACAAGATGAGTATAACATTCTTTTGCCAGATCATCAACTTTTAAAGGATTCATCTTCACTAATAAAACAAAGTGGAGGATTATGTCAATTAGCCAAAGAATTGGAGCAAGAACCTAACTTTTCTTGGTGCTTTTCAAAAAGGCATGTTGATCTGGACTGCACTATTGCATTCGAACTGTAAACAATGGGCTTATGGCTTTGATAAAGCACATTTTGTATTTCTATTTACAGGTTAACAGTGGGGAGAATCTCTCCATATCTAAGTGATAATTGCCATAAAGTTTACAATGTTAATCTCATGTATTGAACTATTTTAGGGGAGCTCCTTGGCCTAAAAATTAACAAAATAAGACAAATAAACAATATCTGAAACACCAATGAAAACCAAAAAAACACTTAAACCCATTTCTTTTATAGGCATAAGTAATGGCTATTTTACCCAATTTAAATATTTACTTTGGTTTTTCTACCTTGATATTTATTTTTATGTATTTATTTTTAAAGATTTTATTTAATTATTCACGAGAGACACACACACACAGAGGAAGAGACACAGGCAGAGGGAGAAGTAGGCTCCATGCAGGGAGCCCGATGTGGGACTCGATCCCAGGACTATGGGATCATGCCCTGAGCCCAAGGCAGACACTAACCGTTGAGCCACCCAGGCATCCCACTACCTTGACATTTAGATTGTAGTTTCCTATGCTTCCTTAAAATAGTTCTGATTGCATTGCTCCTTGTGCTATCATCCATACGGTTTATTTCCTTTTGTTGCTTTCAATTTCTTAGATTGTAGGAGAAGAGAGGTAGGGGTATTGCCTTTCATATGATATGCTGCTTGATGATATGAACTGATTATGAATAACAGGTATAAATCGAGTTTTTTTTGTTTGTTTCCTTGAATAGTTGGGACATGAATATAATCTTCGTTGTCCATGAGAAAGTTTTCAAAAGGATTTCCATCCCTGTAAAGTGACTAAGAGTCTATATTCGCCTGTAATGTTCTTCTCTTTGTGAAAAATTTCAGCTTTTAAAAATTAAATCATGGAAGCAGGTTACGTAGATTCATGCTCCCTGTGCTAAAATTATGTTAGAAATGAAAAGTGCCTGAAAACAGAGATAATACAATGCAAATTGGTCTTTGCATGTCATTAACCTGACATCTATGATGTGCCTTGCTCAATTTCAATATTTAATAAGTGTCCAACTTCTTAAGTATGAATAAAAATTAGAAACAATAACAAGTAAGTTACTTTTCAATAAATAGACATGTCCTCACTGATTTAAGAATAGTAATTGGGTGTAGCACATTAACTGAGTGGCCTAGAGCAATTTTATAATAATCTTCCAAGAGCTTAGAAAAAAAATCAACACTTTATTACTTTTAACGCACTGCAGTTACTGCTTCTCTTAATTCATTTTAGTGAGCTGTCAATAAATTGCACTCCATTAGATGCTGAATTTAATTAGCTCCAGGGTCACAATTTATGTGATTTCTAAGTTGTGTGCTATTTACAATGTCTAGTAAATGTTACCTATGGCAACATAAATATATTTAATCTATAGCCAGTAGTGGACAATTATTTTTCATTCCTTGGGTATTAAGCTTTCAATAGTGTTGCTCTGATTTTTTTCTGGACTCTTCTGCTATGTTATGTGGGAACAGGACTAGCTACGTAATTTGTGATTCCTGATGCAAAATCAAAACACGAGACCCTACAGTTTTAAGGCAACAACATGGAGAATGAGAGAGGGTACTTTTGAGCTTTGTATCTTGTGAGATTGCACGAGTTGTATACACCCATGAAGCCAGTACAAGTGTAAAATAATTAAATTTAAAATAACATCTAATGTGTAAAAATTCCATTCTTGGTGAATACTGTGGCTGAATGAATAAGAGTAATCAGATTGGCCTACTATGTATAAAGGCAGGGACTTTGCATTCTCTGAACTTTCAGCAGAGTTGACTTAGACGTGTGACCTAACCAGTACCAGTCCTTCGGAAGAGATGGGTTATCCTTTGATCTGAAGATCTGTATCTCAACCTAGTAGAATTTAGTACCACACATTAATTTTGAGTTGGTATATCCTATCCTGAATCAAGGGCCTATTCCAGATAATTGAACTTTTCTTTGGAATTGTGATGTGGTGAGAAATTCTGGCTGTCTGCCTACTTTCCATTCTTCTGTCCCTTTTTGGTACTAGAACTCTGGCAAGATGCTATGCTAAAAAGCTGCATTTACATCCTCTTTGAAGACATTTGTGACTGATACATTTTAAGTAAAGTCCCTTTGCTATTTTCTTTCTCCCCATCTGTAACAACTGTGAAGGCTGAAGTTGCAGCAGTTATTTTTGACCCCCACAGCAACCTTGAGGATGGTAGACACAACTTATGGTGGAACAGAAAGACAAAATCATCCCACTTTCCTGATGACTTGAAAGAGACTCTCAACTAGACCAGAATTGCCTGCCTTCCATGAAATGAAATTTCTACAGCCAATTTGTTAGTTGCAGCACAATTTTGGCTGATACAGGAGAAGACATTTCTTTGTGTATGTGTGTGTTTTAGTAGATCCTAGTTGGGTTGTGGTAACAACATGTGAATTGAAAGCATCTGTATGATAACATAAAACAGAAAAGTCATTAAAGACAAAACAAAACTCCACTTCATTTTATGAGAATGTGATTTAAAATCTGACAATTGTTTCCTTTGCTTGTTCTGTATGGTCTGATCTGAGTTTTTAATCTTTTGTTTTTCCTTTCTGGGTGTGGTGGTCCATTTTCTTGATTTCTTGGAACTTGCTGCAAATTATTCTAGTATTTGTTCATTCACTTAAGCAGTGTACCATACTAATGATAAAAATAGTATGATCTGGCATCTTCCTTGAAATTACTCATAGCTTAATTGGAGATCAAACATGTAAAAATAGACTATAAAGTTCAAACTGGTAAGGTAGAATAGAAGGGGAAATAATATGGGTCTCTGATGCCACTGAACAAATGTCTACATAAATTCTGGGAAATTTAGGAGGACTTAAAATATCCACTCTGGGAGAAATACCTTGTAGTCTTCTGGAACTCCATGTTCCTTAGGCCCACTGAAAAATAGATAAAACTTTGGTCTTTTACTTTTTCCATCCTTAAGAATAAGAATATTAAATTGAGTTCATGTACTATGTCCCCATTACATAAAATCTAAGAAGAAGATTTAGATCTTAACAATTAAGTTCTATATTAAAAAAAAAAAAGTAGGATTCCTTCATTTCGAGAAATGGAGAATGGGCCATAAATATTAGTAACATACATTTTCTTGAGTAAAACCTATATATTACACCTGCCAGAAGGTGACATTAGTTTTTAAGTCACTTGCCTAGGGAGTATTTGGTTATACTCTAAATTTCATACTTAGTGTTTCTGCCATTCATTCATTTTCAATATTTTAGTGGAGTCGTGTCCAGCTGAGATAATACATTTCTTTCTCAACAGGAGTCTGTAGTAGACTGCTGAAAAAGTATAATTTCACATATGTATGATAAAAAACAAACAAACAAAAAATGGAAAGCAAAGCTGCATTTGATAAGAGAATGGGCTAGTGCAGGCTTCAAAACATAGAGGATGTAGCCTTTATCAGTAGATAAAACTTCAGTAGGTACTATCCTCTTAATTTAAAAAAGCAAAAGATTTATGATTTCAAAACACTTCTAGATGTATGGAGTATCTAAAAGCAAGTCAAATAATGCAACCTACTCAGAGCTTCAAATTCAAAAGTACAATAGATAAACTAAAATAATGAATACTTAACCTATATGCAGAACACCTGAAGTGTTATAAAATTTTTTTTCTTGTGATTATATCTCTGTATACACACCTACACACACACATACACATACACACACACACACACCAGCATTCACTTTATACACATGCTAGAAAACTTGGAAAACACAAAACACAAGGAAGAAATTAAAAGAAAAAAAGATCACTTATCTTTCTATGACCTAGAAATAAAATTCTCTGAATAATCAGTTATTTGTAATGGATGAATATGATTAAATCCTTATAAATATGAATATATGTATATATTTGTAACACTATGATCTAATTGTATATAGGTTAACTAACAAAAGTTGATAATTCAGGGTTTTTTTTTTTTTCTTTCTCTTTTTTAACACCTTGGTAGACTTCCAGGAACAAATAAGGCATATGCAATCTGAACATATACTCTTTTTTCCTCGACTTCCAGCCCTAATATATTTGTTTCCTCTGAGCTTTATTGTAGTGTATGCCTTCAGGTAAATCAGTATAGACAAGCGAAGCCTAGATTTTGTTGGAATTACATGGAGAGAACTGGTTACTTGAAGCCTTGAAAGAAGTATGGAAGATGGAGCATCATGGGAAGTTATTGGTTCTCAGAGAATTGTAGAAATCATAAGGACATGAATATATCTGATTTCCCTGGGCACAAAGTCAGTGGGTAGCTGGGCCCTATCTTCTGAGATCCAGGGCATGGTTGATCTAGAGAGACTAGAGAGGATGCTTTGGGGGGAATCAGAGAAGCCAGACAACCTGCCTTTTTATTTACTATTGTTCTTTAAAGGAAGTAGTTACTCTGTCTCTCAGCCCTTGTGGAACTTTGTTGCTTACTAACAATAACCATACCTGCACCCCTGAAGCTCAGCATAATAAGGTACAACTCACCTAAAATGAAAAGTACTCAGAAAGAGTGATCATTCGGATCTGAATAATATTTACCCAGCTAAACATTACTGCAGCATCAGATGAACAACCACTTGAACAACATATACTAACAAAAGTACATAAGGAAAAGAAAGTTTCATGCCTAAAATAAAATAGAAAAAAAATAAATGCTTAGAATGAAAATGTGATTTGTCATCCAAACAATTTAATAGTTGATTTGAAGATATGATAGTCACTTGACATCTGCATCAATGGTCTGAATCAAATAAAATATAAGAAATAGTGCCAAGATAAAGGCAAATTATATAGAGGTGGAAATCATGAGGCAAATTATATAGAGGTGGAAATCATGAGAAAGAAAAGAAAAAAAAATTACATGGAAGACAGATTACTGGTAACCTAACAAGCAATTAACAATGCACATAGTTCCAAGGAGAAAAACGGAATAAATGTTAGAAACAATAACAAAAAAGTGATAGAAGAAAATCTTCCTGAGTTTGTAAAGAAGATCTGAGGCCTTTTAATTAAAGATGTTTACCAAGCTTCAGACTGAACTAACGAGGAATAGTACACACTTAGAAATAATCTGATAAATTCCTTGCATGCTAATAAGAAAGAAAAAAAGTGTTGAGCTTTTAGGCAAATAGAAAAAAATAATGAAAACTGGTGTTGGACTTCTCATTTGTAACCCTGGAGGGTAGAATTTTAAGAGCACCTATGAACTGCTAAGCAAAAGGGTCTGCAATCCAAGGATCTTTCTATGCTAACCTGCCAGGAAAAAAAATCGAAGACATGTAACACTTCAGAAAATACATCTATAACTCCACTGAAGAAAATATTTAAGAAAAAGTCTTTGGGCCAACTAGAAAAAGATTTCAAGATATGAAAGAAGAGAAAACAGTGAACAACTAATCTTTCTCACTCTGTTTTAGTAATTAAGGCTAAACAAATAGGAAACACTAAGAATATGAAATATGTGTCCTAAATAAGAACTCTTGTAACAAAAGGGATATATAATAAGAGACCTTCCAAGACTGATATATTCAAATTTGCACTTATTAATAACTTCAAAGTAGATTTCTACAAACTTATGAGCACTTAGATATAAAAAGGGACGCAGCATGAATCTTTTATATGCCTAAAAGTACTAAGTAATTTCACCAAACCTGTGCATGAGTAATGACTTGAAGGTCAAAGAGGACAGTTACAAAAACATTCTACCTCATTTTTAGAGATGAGGCTGAGAAAAGATGAAAATAGTCTAAACATTTCACTATACTGTGGTGAGAAGGAAATAAAAGGCTTTGTAGGTAAAGTGGTTGACTTTTTTTTTTTTTTAAGTAGGATTCCCGCTGGTTCAATGCCAGATTTAAACTCACACCCTGAGAACAACACCTGAGTTGATATCAAGACTCTTTTGTTTAACCAACTGAGCTCACCCAGACGCCCCTAATATGGTTTATCTTGTGGGGGAGATGGACATTTTTTATTTAATGAATAACTGTGAAATATATATTTTATTGCTAGGTTGGGGGAAACAATTTACTTAAGTAAATATGCAAAGAATAGCAGTGAAGTTAGAAAAGGGAAAAAGAGAGAGAAAATAACAATGTAAGATAAACACAGAATGAAGGTTAAAAACTAAATTCAAGTGCATATAAATTTTCCTCACTGTATGGCTTAATTCTAGCACTCTTTAAACATTTGAAGTTCCTGAAGTACATTTACCTAGTTTTCCTACAACTGGAAAGCCAGTAAAATATTTGTAGAATTATTGTAGAATCAGAAAATAATGCATCTTAAAATGGGTATTGTAGAAAATAAATGTCATAATGGTTTGGGTCATTAACATATTTATGTGTATATATTAGGATATTTATATATGATTCTATTCTAGAACTTTGATTTTTGGACTTTAATTGTCTGGCATGATTTGTTTCTTATTAGCACTGGAAACATATAAATGACTGCATCCTGGACTGCTGAGAAAGTTCTCTATTAATATATTATATTGTTAAAAGGTCTCAGTGTGGGACACTTGTGTGGCTCAATGGTTGAGCATCTGCCTTTGGCTCAGGGAGTGATCTTGGAGTCCCGGGATCAAGTCCCACCACACTGGGCTTCCTGCATAGAGCCTGCTTCTCCCTCTGCCTATGTCACTGCCTCTCTGACTCTGTGTCTTTCATGAATAAATAAATAAAATCATAAATAAATAAATAAATAAATAAATAGTGTCAGTGGTCCAATTTTCCTAAAGCATATAATAAAAACAAAACAAATCTCTTTTGAAGTGATGTAAGGTCTATTGGTTTGGCCAAGAAAATGACACCCAATATTATTCTTCATAATAAATGGAAATAAATGCATTTACTTTTTAAGAAATTATTTATTTCTTTATATACTTACTTACTTTTAAGGTTTTTAGTAATCTCTACACCCAGTGTGGGGCTTGACCTCACAAACACAGGATCATAAGTCACATGCTCTTCCAATTGAGCCAGTCAGATGACCCTTTTTTTCAGACAAAATTTTATCAGAAAGTCCAGGAATATTACATATTCAAATTTGTACCTATTTATAACTTCAAAGTAGATTTCTATAAACTTATGAGTACTTAGATATAAAAAAGGACGCAGCATGAATCTTGTTGAGCTCGAGTTGTAAAACTTTGAAAATCTGTTGGAAAATAGTTCCTTTGATGTTAATATTAATGTGTATTCTGGAGCTATTTAGTGAAGCAATAAAAAACAAGCAAACAAAATGTATAATGAAAGGACTAGAAACTGCAAAAACGAAATTCTTGATTCAGCCACAAAATTTTAATTCCTAGGGTTTCACTAAGTTAGAGCTCTGGACTCTAGAGGAATCTAGAGGATACTCATAGAAGCATATTTCTGGAATTTGTTTCCAAGATGATGACAAAATAGGATTCAAAAATCTTGGAATTATAACAATGCCACCAATAATTTTATAAGTAAAGTTAAAAATTAGTAGTCTCATTTTATAAGGAAAGAAACAAGGGGATAGAGAATTTATTCACCACCATTACATACCCAATGACAGAATCAGGACATGGAACCCAAGTGTCCTGAATTCGCATTGTGTATGTTATCCACACCAATTTGATTTTATCTTGAATATGAGAGAGAAGATCGATTGTTTTTCTATCTGCTTGCATTAACTTACTTTTTATTCAGAAATACTAATAATCAATAAGGTAAGGACATTTTGTTGGCCGAATGAATGGTTTTATTTGTTTTGGGGAGTGAGGGAACAGGGTATGTATCACAAATGTATCAGAAGACAACAAGTGATAGGTTGTAAGTATGAACAGTTTTGCATGAGATGCAATTGGAAGGAGAGTGATGAAGATGTAGAAGACATTCATGCCGTTTTGATGTCTTTCTTGAAATATTTTTGCTACTTTCCTGTGTTTCAATTCCTGAAGCAGAAATATTTGTATAGCACTATTTTTATCAACAATAATAATATCCAAAAATTACTGACATTTCAAATACTTTGTCCAAATTGTGCACAAAAAAATTCTGGTTCCTTTACAGCAGGGTTCCCCTTTGCAATTACCATTGCAAAGTCAGTGACGATATTCACAGGAGATTTGTCCAGTCATTCCATCTACCCCCTTAGAAAAGAATTTTTAGAAAATTACTTATGATTTTAATTCATAGGTTTTCATTTCACTAACAAAACATCACCTGTGGAAATGTAAATAGTTCACAGTATTTAACCAACATAAAATGCTTATTAAAAGAAAGGAAATATAGATATTTCTTTCTGAAAACAAACACTTATCTGCAACAAACAGGACACTTATTTTTTAAAGATCTATCCTCTCTGAACAAAGTAAATGGGAACAGACCAAAATAGCAACTCTACCCAGAATATTATGAGTAGCAAAAAGAATTTATAGATTTTTAACTGCTAATCTCCAAAGAAGACATGAAAATGCTAGATGATAATGTGGTTACAAATTTTACTCTAACCTATAAATGTCTCAGGAATTAGAGGAGGAAAAAAAAAACCCCGATTCACCTCTACTCTCAATAGCATAGTATTTTCATAGCTGATCCTTGCCCAATATTAAATTAAAAACTGAAATCCAGAGTGTGCTAGAGACACAAAGGACACACAAATACACACAGCTTCTATGAAACAGACAAGTACAGTGGCATTTTAAAGTCAAACTTTATGTATGTGGGTTAAAAATGAAGAAATGTAAATACTCTGTGTTCTAATTTGCATCCATTTGGAAATCAGAAATGGAACCTCATAAATTTCATATTAAATGATACATAAATATCATAGGTTAGAGGACACATTTTCAATGCAGTGTTATGCTCTAAAAGTGAAATTCACTGAAGCTGGTGAAATGAATAGAGTTAATGCCCCAGGTATTAAGCTGGAAATATAATCTATAGATATTTAAAGTAGACTCTAAATAGCCCATGATATTTTCTGCAGAATATGTACGCAAGTTTCTAAATGTGGCAGCCCTATTATGTTCAGTCAATTTTCTTCTGAGTCTCAAACAGACCTTCAGAGTTGAGGGGGCTAAGCGTTCTCCTATAAATTCAAGATGCCAATCATCTTCTGAGAGTCACTGCTTCTTGAAGAATGTCAGCCATATACTCACTTTTTCACACTTCAGTGTCTTTTCTCCACCCTCCATGCCCTCCCCTTCACTTCATCCACCAGTGATGTCAGAACAGTTTTGATGAGTTACCACTGAGTTCAGGGAAGGATAGAGTTGCATTTATCTCTACCACGAGGGTTCTAATAGACCCCTCTCCATGACGTCTGATAAAAGGACTTCACAGTTTACACATTGTCCTCATGGAACACAAAACGAAGACCCCCTGACATGTGGCCCAAATGGAGTGAATCACCTCTGCTCTGCTCCTGGGGAGCTCTCATTTCCCAAAATCCATTTAGCCTGATGATATTACGCAATCCGGGTTTATGACAGGTGAAGCATCAGACCAGGTTAGGGACTGCAAGTTGATTAGTTCCATGGAGAATTGTATTCTTATTTGCCCACGATCTTATTTTTCTTCTCTTGCTCCCTCCTTTCTCTTTTCTCTACCACTCTCAGACGCTCTTCATCGTCTATTGTCTCTGCTCATTAGGCCTTTCTTTAGATGGCAGATCAGAGATGAAGGCCGCAGCCATCAGTCCTTGGTGATAAGAGGTGCTTCGTTTCTCCTGAGACAGCGCCCTTCCAAATTCTTAATCATACCCTGCTTTTCAGCTGTATTAGCATTATTTAGAAGAGTACCTTTGAGATTCACTATAATGCTGTCCTCAGGGCCTTTATCCTCTGTCTTAAGGTGAAGCTATTTCATAAAGGAATCCTTTCAATTCATCCCTTACAAAGCCGTCTTTTAAATGGAGTTCAGACCTTTTTTTGATATGAATTTGATTCTACAATAAAGAAAGTTACTTTCATTTTTAAAAAGTGTGGAGAGTAAGTCCCACTGGAAAAAAAAAATCCTCTCATTTGGTTTAAGACAGATGAATAATAAAGAGGAAAAGAGATAACTGGATTGTTAAAATTTGACTGCAAGGAGAAGATAATTTCAACTCGAGAGCTGTCAGCACAGAGCAGGGGAAGGATGATAAAACAGGGATCAAAGATACTCCAGGCAAGTGAGGCTTTTGAATGAACGTCTAATAATATTGAACAACTTGTGGACATTTGAGAACACTAAGAAGGTGGTATCTAAAAGCATCTTTCTTTATATTTTGTGTTCTATGGGATCTGAAGATATTACTAATTTATCAAGATGTTCAAATATTCTTCATTTATGGCTGAAACAATATGAAAAACTGAAACCAAATGACAGAAAGGGATATGCATGTGACAATTGTTTTTAGAAGTTATTAAAAGTTATATATATGCAAACAAATAATCTTCTGTATAAATGCTATTATATTATACATACTTTTAAAATAAGTCTCTTTCTTTTTCTACTGTCTTCCCTGTTTCCTTCTTACCCAATAATCTCTTCCCACAACCATGTCAGCAACCTATTATGCATTTATAGTGTATGATATACTTATAATCTGCCAGTTTTTCTTATAAGATTTTTATTGTTCACTTTTTCTCATGAAAGCTAAAATCCATCAAGATTCTCTTCTTTATTTTCTTGGTCTAAGATCAGGACCCGGTTTTATTTTCTTCTAGAGAGATGGAACTTGTACCAGCTCAGTTACATAACCCTATCACCATTTTCCTTTTCACATTGAGTAAAAAGGCCATCTTAAACAAATAATTCTTATGTAAAATAGGATCTATCTCTACGTTATCTTTTTTAAATATATTTTTTATTGGAGTTTGACCTGCCAACATATAGTATAACACCCAGTGCTCATCCCATCAAGTGCCCCCTTCAGTGCCCGTCACCCAGTCACCCCATTCCCCCCCCACCCCCGACCTCCCCTTCCACTACTCCTTGTTCATTTCCCAGAGTTAGGAGTCTCTCATGTTTTGTTACTCTCTCTGATTTTTCCCACTCATTTTCTCTCCTTTCCCCTATTATGCTGAGTGAAGTAAGTCAATCAGAGAAGGACAATCATATGGTATCTCTACATTATCTTATGTTTCAATGACCTGCTTGTTATTTATTTTGCTTCCAACATTGAACTGATTATAATGGTACATTCATTTTCTATTGCTTCTTTATCAAATTACTGAAACTTGAGAAGTTAAACAATTTGAAGATTTTATCTTATAGTTTATGAGGACAGAGGTCTACACTGGGTCTCACTGCGGTGAAATCAAGGCATTGGTGGGGATGTGTTCCTTTTTGGAGGCTCTGGGAAAATCTATTTCCTTGCCTTTTTCAGCTTCTAGAAACTGCTGGCATTCTTTGGTTCATGAAATTCCTTCCTCTGTCTTCTAAACCATTAACAACAGGTCAAGTCATTTGCAACCTGGCATCTCCCTGGTTCTCTGCAGCCTGAAAAGTTCTCTATTCCTTTTAAATAGGACTCTAATGCTATCTTTGGTGCCCTTATTCTGTTTTAAAGTCAGGCTACTTCATAAAGGCTTATGTAATTAGGTTGGGTCCACCTGGGTAATCCAGGATAATCTTTCCATCTCAAGATCCTTAACTTTGGGATGGGCAGCCTGGGTGGCTCAGTGGTTTAGTGCCGCCATCAGCCGAGGGCCTGATCCTGGAGACCCAGGATCGAGTCTCATGTCAGTCTCTCTGCATAGAGCCTGCTTATTCCTCTGCCTGTGTCTCTGCCTCTCTCTCTGTGTGTCTCTCATGAATAAATAAATAAAATCTTAAAAAAAAATCCTTAACTTTTATCATACCTGTGAAATCCTTTTTGCCTTGTAATATAACATAATGGCTGGTTGCATAGATTAGGGTGCAGCTTTTGGAGGCCATTATTCTCCCTACCACAAATCACTTTGGGTTAAGTTCTGATATCTGGTAAGGCTAGTATTAGTATCTGACCTCATCATTATTTTGTTTCATGTGCTTTTTTTTTTTTTTTTTTTTTGCTGTTTTTGAAAAAGATTATTTATTTATTTATTTGACAGAAAGATGGAGTCAGGAAGCAAAAACAGGGGGAGCAGCAGAGGGAGCTGCAGAGGGAGATACAGACTCCTCACTGAACAGGGAGCCCAACAACACAGGGATCCATCCCAGGACCTGAGCCAAAGGCAGATACTTAACTGACTGAGCCACCTAGCCCCGCACTCGTCACCTTTTTTTCTATTATTCAGAATTTTTTCTTTAATGTATATAACTTAAGAGTGTTTATTACAAACATAGAAATAAATAATTATTATTTTAGAATTGTATAAACTATGGGAAACTTATCTGAATATTTTCCAAATTTTACGATGTAAAATGCCATGTATGTGCATTTTTTGGCCCTGGTAATGATAAGCAGAGGAAAATCTTTGCACTTTATATGATTCCAAATCACTTGGGAAATAAAAACAGGAGGATAAAAACATATGTGTAATCATAATCTTAAGTGTTTACTAAAATATAGAATCGTTTTTGTTGTTGTAAATAAATCTGCAAGGTCTTTACCCAATCATTTTGGAGGTAAAAGTGGAGCAGAATGGGACTATGCGCACAAAACACTACAGCCATACATATTCTTTTCCGAATGAAGTGAGCCATGCTTGATTTCATCTGACAGCTATCTTTTTGTGTGTGTGAAGAACTAGATAGTATTTGGCTGTCACTGAAAATTCTGTCCAGCTATGAGAAGTATATTGATTGGAAGAGTTGGGCTAGGGGAATATTCTTACCAAGATTAGAACAGAAAAAAAGCTAATCTTCTTAATAGGATAGTATTATTTTGCACACTCACACAAATACACATAAATACACAAATTGAAGCAGGATATTATTTGTTTGTTTGTTTATTTGAAGCAGGATCTTTTTAAATCCAAACTGACAACAATTCGAACTTGCTTAGGAAGTGTACTGAGTACGTCCTTTGCATTGCTGCTTATGCCTGGCCTTATTTATCTCTTATTTGAGGCACCACTGCAAAGACTAGCTCCGTGTGGGCTCCAACAGCTTCTTGGAAGTTCAGCCTAGTTTCAGGCTTAAGCCTCTCAGTGTCCACATTTGTGCAACCCCAAATTCAAGGGTATTAACGGTTGGTAAAGATGGGTCATTGACCAATGGGGAAAGGGAGCTGATGGGTAAATGTTTCCCTTTTCTTCTCGCAAACAAGTGATGCATTCACCTAAAGGGAGTAGTCTTCCTTGATGACAGTCTGCCAGGTTTCTTCATGACTGCCTTTAATGCTCTTCTCATCTTTATAGCTGATGAGTCTTTTTTGGATAGAATTTTCTGAATTACCAGAGCACTGTTGCCTAGATAATTTGGCATGCATTCTTTGGCCTGTTTCAGTCAAAATCACGTTGAGCAATGTCTTCTATTCAAGTGTTGTGAGATTCCCAACTCTTAAGATTTTTCCAGAACTTACTACCTAAGTCTCCTCAGGGTCTTGCACACCCCCTGCCAGTTCAACAAAATATTCATGACACTAAAAAATATATAAAATGTACAAAAAGCTAATTTTAAGGTTTTAATGGGAATGCTTTCAAAAATTCATGGGAAAGGAGGTTTATGTTCTGAATATTTCTTAATCAAAATTCAGAGAGTTTATTGGCTGCAAACTAAGCTTCCATAATATTTACTCAAAAAATGATGTGTAAAATTGTTACCCAGTACCTGGCCTTCTGAAGTGTTATTTTTTCTCATTTAAAATGCCTGATGTCAAATAAAGACTCCTAGAGTTTCTAATCATTATTTGCCTCCTGGTCGACTAGATTTCCTCAGGTTTCTGAATCATTTCTAACCACTAAGCTAAGTCTTTAGGTGGGTCTTCCCTTAGGACATAATCAGGCCATTGAACGCATTACAGATTACCACTTTAAACAGTTTCCTGAGAGCCTACAGCATGACTGTGCCTCACAGAGCACTTTACCTGAGAGTGCTCAGCACTCATTATTCCTGAAACGCTGAGCAAATGTGTATTTAATATAGATTCCATTTTTGAATCTGAAAAAAAAAATGAAGTATCCACAATCATTTTGTTAATTCTAGCACTTGTAAATAGTTTAGACGCCAACGTGAATTTGTATAACTATTTATCATCACTGTCTGCAAACTATTGCTGTGTATTCACAAGGAGACATTTTATAGGCACTAATAGGGTTTCAGAGATTTGGTTAGACATGCCCTCAAGGAGCTCATAGTCTCATGAAGGAGTTTACCGTCTATGAAATTGCCTTTTTCAATTGCCTGGAAACACCAGGTACTTTGATTTCTAATCCCTCCGTTTAATTTAGGCTTAAAAGAGATCAAAAAGAAGAAAATAAGTAAGATATTTTAGAATATTTGGAAATTTAGAAATTGTGGCTTATAAAAAGCAAGTCATTTGAAGTTTTTGATTGGATGAAATGTCTACTAGTTCCAAACAGATTTTGGAGACTTCTGATTGCTTAAAGAGTCCCGCATTACTTATTTTGGGAGAGTGGGATTTAACATACATCAACTTGCAAATAAAATTAACTCCTTGCATTAACATGGTTTCTATACATGCATCTGCTTGTTTATTTATTTAGTAAATATTTAGTGAGTTTCTGTTATAGACCAGATGCTATGCAAAATGCTAAGGATACAAAAGTGAAGAAACAAAGCAGAACGGCCTCTGCTTTCATGGAGCTTACCTTTTGTTGGAGGGAAATTATAATTAAGTAAATAAATATGAGAAGCAATTATAAATTATGTAGAGCAGATAAAAGGGTGATGTGTTAGGAAATACGTGGTTATATTTTAGACAGGATGATCAGGAAACGTTCCCTAGGGAAGTAATATTTAAACTGACAAAGATATATAAATGTGAAAGAGATGGGCCTGGGCAAAATTCTGGGGAGAGATAGGAGGAATACTCTCAGACTTTTTGGACCTTTCTAAACTGCAGTGCAGTGTAAGATCAGTGCTCAGAAATTATGTTGGAGATAGAAGCAGAGGCCAAATAATGCAGGTCTGGAGGCCATGATGAGGAGTTGCCATTTTATTCTAAGTTCAATGAAAACAAGTTTGAATAGAATTTAGATTAAGAGTAATAACATGACCAGTTTCTTCATTTTCTAAACAGGCATTAAAATATACAGAGACTCAGAGAAGTGCAGATATCTCTTTTGAAAATATGAGTGGAGCAAATGTAGATTTTGAGAAAGTCGTGACAGATTAATACTTGACTAACAGCGGAAGGATCATTGGGCAATGAAAGCACCTGAGGTCATATGACTCTAGTTCTGGGGACATGAAACCAGTCCAGAGAAAAGGAAAGTCCCAAAGAAATACTAGAGTGGATGCTCTGTTGGCCAAATTCCATCCTTGAAGAAAGGAAAGATTAGTGGAATTTAATTTAATTCAGAAGAGATAAAAATCCTGTGTCTGAGATGAGCAAAATCAATTGGGGTGGGGGGTAGGGAAGTAGAACCACCAAGAAATATACTGTTTTTTAAAGAATAGCTATGGACAGATTGAACCACCAGTTGGCCTGTAAGTGAAGTAGGGTGACAGTAGGAAAAGTAGCTAAGTGTACATTAAAAGGAGGAAAGATGACTGTATGTTACCTGTCACCAAATAAATTGCAGCCTGAGAATATTTACATTGCATTTTAACAGTTCTTTCAATCAGATTGTTTGTAATAACTGAAAGTATAATGTGAGAATGTGTAGAATAAAAGAGAGAGTTACTACTGCGTTCCCAAGGTTGAAGTCTAGAACTCTTAGAGAGTAGGATTGCATAGGAAACAGGGAAACCTGTTTGAAGATCTGAAGTATTAATTGTGGTTACAATGGCCTAAAAAAGAGGGATGTATAGTGGTTTGTTTATGTGCATCAAAATCCATCAGAATAATAAAAAAAAAATTCATTAAAGTCAAAGTCCTTCAAAATCTTTAACAGTGTCTCCTAAGTAGTGATCAAATAAGTAAGTGAAGGCTAGGAGGCCAGCCACTAGCAAGAAACCTCAGGTGGAATGGGTACAGGCCTGGGGGGGGGGGGGGCAATGAAGAAAAACATAGAGAAATAAATCAAGGAAGAGGTGGTTCCAAGATAGTGAAATTGAAAATTAATGCAGAAAAACACGGACAAGTCCCAAATGTAGGAAGATCTATGCAAATGATTATGCAAATGAAGTGAGAGGGGTTAAAGGTTGAGGTTTCTTACAAGTGAAAATGCCCAAGGCATTATCTCAAGTCAGTCTGGGGTTCATTACTGGAAAATGATTAGAATCAATGTGATGAAGTCAAGAGGTACCCTAATGGAGAAATTGGCTTATGAAAAACAATAACAGAATTAATGAAGGGGCTTTAACCTTTAAGTTCAATACATATTTAATTCTGTTTGTCTGGGCAAAACTTAAATATAAGGGAAGTAATTTATTGTTAAAGCCATGTAAAGTGCAATGATTATTATGCTAATAAGACTGGATAAGTAAAATCTCTTGCTTTATAAATGTCATAGATTAAAAATGGATCGTGCTGATAATTAGAGCAATGACAATTTTATGATTTTAGCACAGATCATTTTACTCTGGCTTTAATTGTCTTTTTTAATTTAACAATTTCATTTTAATTATGGGGAGTCATATATAATTATTTTGAACTTCACAAAATTATTCACGTATACAACAGTTTAAAGCCTTACCCTAGATATTTAAAAGACATTAATCTTTTCACAATCCCAGTTGAAGATTTTTCTAAAGAAATGGACAGTTTAAAATTATGTACGAGGACTTTCATAGGGGACAATTTGCTTTAACAGTCCCCGCTTTTGGTTTTCTATCTTGAAATGAAGGCTGCTCATGCGTAAGTGGCTCTCATATTTTGAATCCATTATCTCTGGTATTGCAATTAGCATACTGGTCACTTTTTAGTTGCTCTCAAGTCTGAAATGTTCAGATTAGATGGGAGAAATTAACTCATTTGTGACCTTTAACATGAATACTCTGTATTTCCAAGATTTCACAAATTATCTTTGGAAGTAATTTAATTTTGTAAGTGAACTGGCTGCAGAAAGTTGAGTTGTGTATGCAGTGTTTGAGGGGAGATGAATATTTTATAACAGATTAAAAATCCTCCTAATTTTACTGCCTAAATATTTCATAAATCATTTCCCCCTCCTCACATTCCCTCCATCTAGATTACAACTATCCTGATTCTGGTTCTGATTATCTTTCACAGGCTTAAACTTCGGCTTTCTGTTTCTCTCATTTTCTTTTCTTTTTTTTTTTTTTGCCAGAGTGTTACTTGTTCTTTTAATATCCAGCACGGCATAACTTCTTCGAGTATATCTTCCTAAATTCTCTTTTCATTCTTGTGGATTCCCATTCACGAAATCCTAATTTGATCATTTTATTTAGCTTCCAGGGAAGATGAAGATTGGCCAATCCCTGTGATAAGGTTGGATTGGATTACCTTTGTTAATGATTGTTTTAGGAGAAACGTGTGACACCTAATTCTGGCCAATGAGACGTGAAGACAAGTCTGCAGGCAACTTTCTAGGGAAGGTTTCTTTGGAAAGGGAGAGAGAGAGAAAGAAGAGCAAAGAACAGCCCTTCTTTGAATGCCAGACTTGTCAAGTCTAGATGTGATTACTGGATCTGCTGCAGGATGAAACCAACTTAGAAAATGAAATGGCTAACAGAATCACAAAGAAGCTGAGCTGGAGTTTTAGTTGCAGAGCCTGGAGCCTGCCCTACTGATAAGCTTCTTGTCATTTGACATAATCAATCTCCTTTCTATTTAAGCCATTTTGAGTTATTTAAATCACTTCAAACTGCTATACATAGAACTGACTACAGCTGAACTAGGTGAAATTGCTAGTGACAGAAACTTGGGACAAAGAATGATATGTTCTGTTTCCCATTCTGTAAAACCCTGTCCATACTCCCACCAAAGGAAACAGAAGATAATGAGAGGATATCACAAACTACCTGATTTGATGGCCATCTAGTCAGATAGAAGAGGAAAGCAACAGTGGAGATTTTGCGTAAGTGGAAAAAAAAATGGTATGGCTTCCTATTCCCATTTCCTGATGTTTCAAAATGTGAATTGGAAGAATGAGTTTATTCATTTTCTCTTGCTGTTAACAAATTGCCAAACACACATTAAAACAACACACAGTGGCTTAAAACAACACACATTATCCCAGTTTCTATGGGCCAGGACTCTGGATCTGGCTTACCTGGTCCTCTGTTTGAGGTCTCAGAAGGCCAAATACAGTGTTGGCCAGGCCTGCATTCTCACCTGGAGTCTCGTTGGGATAGAATCCCATTTACAAGCTTACTCAGATTTTTGGCAAAATTCATTTCCCATGGCTCTGTGACTGAGGGCCCTGACTTCTTGCTGGCTGTCACTGGAGGCTGCCTTAGGTCCTATAAGTCATGTGTGGTCCCTTGTCACATGGCCCTCTTCATAGGAAGTTCACATAATAGCAGCTTTTTTTTCTTCAAGGCCACAAGGAGTATCTCTCTCATGTGTATTAGCTGGGCCGAGTCTCATATAAACATATAAACTCAGCAGCCCGGGTGGCCCAGTGGTTTAGCGCTGCCTTCAGTCCAGGGCATGATCCTGGAGACTCTGGATCAAGTCCCATGTTGGGCTCCCTGCACACAGCCTGCTTCTCCCTCTGCCTGTGTCTCTGCCTCTCTCTTTCTCTGTGTCTCTCATGAGTAAATAAATAAAAAATCTTAAAAAAAAAAAAAAAACTATAAACTTGAGGACGTTACACTAAGTGAAATAAACCAACCAGAGAAAGTCAAATACTTTGTGGTCTCACTTATATGTGGAATAAAAAAGTCAAACTCATAGAAACAAAGTAGAAAAGTGGTCCCCAGGTGAGAAGGGGTAAAGCAAATAGAAAGATTTTAGTAAAACGGTACAAAATTTCAGCTATAAGATAAATAAGATCTGAGCATCTAGTGTAAAACATGATGACCACAGAGTTTTTTTGTTTTGTTTTTATTTTTTATTTATTTTAGAGAGAGAGAGAGAGAGAACACATGCATGAGCAGGAGGAGGAGTAGAGGGAGAGGGGAAAGCGAGAGAATCAAGCCGACTCCCCATTGAGCACAGAGCCCCCTGACAGGGCTTGAACCCTCAACCCTGCGCAACTTGAGCTGAAATCAAGAATCAAGCCCTTAATAGACTGAGCCACCCACAGGCACCCCACCAAGTACAGTTTTTAATATTATATTGTATAATGGAAGTTTGCTAAGAGAGTAGAACGTAAATGATCTCACTAAGAAAACAAAAAGATAAATGTGTGAGGATGTGATGGATGGATGAATGGATGGATGTGATAATTAACTACATGGGGAGGACCCCTTGCACAATGTATGCATGTATCAAATCATCACTACGTGCACTTTAAATATATTACAATTTTATTTGTCAATTATACCTCAACAAAACTGAAAAAAAAAACCCACCCATATCACAACCTCATCTGAGACTTTTGCCCTTTTCTTTTAGAGGCAGTATACTGGGTCTCATCTACTCTCAAGAAGAGGGAAGCAATTATTCAGGGTGTAACACTAGAAAGTGCAGAGCATGCAGGGCATCTTAGAATTCTGTCTATAATGATGAGACAAGTCAATATCTGAACTATTTCTACTGCTATCTGGAAGCAAAGTAGATTTCATTCTACAGCATTGGAACTAGATTCAAGTAATGGGAAGAAAACCAGTTGCGTAACTATTCTTTATGTATGTTGCACAAAGTTATTGATGAAAGCTCTGAGAATATATCATAAAAAGCCTAGATCTTTAAGCAGAAGGGACTGTTGGTATTGAGGTTTACAGTGGCAGAGAGAACCTATAGAAATAGTTCTAAACATTCTATCTAGCGATAAGTTCATTTTAACGGAGTTTGATAGTGAACTTCTGTGGGCCTTGTATTTAAAGACAACCAGAGTGAACTCACACATACGCTCAATGCTTTTGAATAAGATCTTTTCTTGAAAATGGATCAGTTTTATATTGACACAATGACTTACTTTTGTTAGATAGTTTTATGGGGAGATATGCTTATCCCAGGGTTATTAAAAATAATAATAATAACAAAAACCAAAATGACATCAACAAACATCCGATAATATTTACGAAACCTGAGCTCTGGCTTTAGAACTCTGAGTTTTGAAAAAAAAAAAAAAAAAGCCAAGTATACTATCTCGTTTAATCTTCACACTGACTTTGCAGGGGTTTTATTACTATCTCCAATATTTGGGTGAAGAAATGGAAGAGAATTGGAGGTAGATAGCCTGCCCAAGGACACATAGATATTGTCATATTCCAGACTAACCAGGTAATCTGTTCCCAAAGCTCACAGCTGAACTATTGTGCCATTGTTCTCAGTTAATCTTGCCTGGGACTTGTTATAGCCACTGTGACTAAGAGACAAATTAATACAAATATAAAAGCATACGTTCCTTTAGGTAAAAATTCTTAGTAACTTACAATATTTGATGTATTGATCATCAGGGGTGTATTGGCCATCAACCTGAAATACTTAAAAGGAAAATGCGCATCAGGAACTTTTCTGTTTTTGCGTTGATGGAGATATTGGAATATTTATGCTCATGTTCATAGAAAGGGATAGAAATGCAAGCAGATTGAATAATGAAGAAGGTAAATAATGTTAAAGGGACCAATTTAAAGATTTTATTTATTTATTCATGAGAGACACGGAGAGAGAGTCAGAGACATTGGCAGAGGGATAAGCAGGTCCCTGTGGGAAGCCCCATGTGGGACTCCATCCCAGGATCCTGGGATCACGACTCCAGTCAAAGGAAGATGCTCAACCACTGAGCCACCCACGCATTTTGAAGGAACCAATTTAGACTATCTTTTTGGAGGTGTCCCTTCAGAATCGACATTTGGACTTGGACATTGACTGGTGCTATAGAATGCTAGGAGATGCCATGAAATGAGTAGAATAGAAGATTCTGCGAGCCAAGATTTCTCTCCTTTTTCTAAATACTCTCAAGTCTAAACACTATAGATTAAGAAGGAATCTTACTGCCAGCGATAAATTAGTATTTCTAAAACCAAAGTTAGGAAAATCTTCCAAAGAAAGTGTTCAGTATGCTTTAGAGGAAACTCCTACTTTTGGGTGAATTTTTCACTTTTTTATTGGGTTGCCTTGTTTTAATGTAGACATAGTTTAAAAGTGAAAATGAAAATGCATTTAGTGACCTCTGAAGGATGTTGGGAAAATGTACTACCTTTTTGTAAATAGCTTTCAATATGAAATGTGATAGCTATTTTGGAATTGTCCAAAAAGCAATCTTGAAACTTCAAGCAAGGTTAAAAAAAAATGTCTATACTATTTGAGGGTGTCCCCCAAACTATAGGAACCTGACAGTTTCCATACAGTTTTGCTGTCTAGAAAAATAACTCAATGCAAATAAGGAAATTTTCCCACTAGCGGTAGAGACACTTAAAAACAGAAGGGTTAGGGACGTGTAAGGTGACTCGGTGATATTTACTGAATCTTAGCACTCAATTTTTAGTATTTTCCATTTATTTTCAGAATCTTTGTAAGTGGCCTTGCTTTGCTAATAAATCTAAATTGTAAGAATTAGGCTCTTTGATTATGGTCAATAGCCCTTAAATTTTTAAATACAAAAGGAACTTATTTGAGCTAAACGGTACAAATTGTCTTTTCATGTATTGTATGTTGATGAATCTAATGGAAAGGGTTATCAAAGTGGGTTCCTATCCAGTGGTATTTTTTATTCCCCGCCATTTACTGTTGACAAATAACGGTGTTCCCTATTTATGTCGAAGGGAGGTGAAATGAATTGTCAAATCTACTTTCCTAAACCCTCTAAGTACCAAAGTGCTGCTTCCTTGTGAGGCTGTTTGTTATATAATTGGTGGCACGGGTTTATCACTGTTTCTCTCCTAACTCAAATAAAGCTATTTCAACTTCTGTATAAATATAATCCTTCCTGCTTTAATATGGGGGGAAAAGTCTTTTAAGGACAGGCTCAGTATTTTTCCTTTGGTGTTAAAAATGTAGCAATTATTGGGACAAACAAAGGGACAAACAATATCAGTTGATTAAATGAGTTTCCTTTTTAAGTTATGAAATCTGTTTCTATCGAGGGACATCTGAGAGAAATAAACAGCTTTTGAAAAAAAAAAGCAAAGCAAATTCTCATTATATAATTAGGTCAGTGGATGGAGATTTACTCTTTGTTTTGAGGATCATGTGGATTCTGGGGTACATTGACCATTATGGAAATTTTGTCTTGAGCTAATGGAAATAGAGATCTACATCTTTATATTAATAATAAGTACAAGCTATGTTGTGACATTCTGATTGGTAATTAGACAAAATATTCTGAGTACATTAACAGTTATATAAGGTACATTTGTTAAACATCCAATTTCACATTTCTAAATTTTTCTCTTCAATGCCTGGTGTTAGAATAAAAAGAATTTCAGTATGAGTGTATGTGTGTATGTGCATGTGTGTTTTTTTTTTTTTTAAAGGTGAAAATAAGGCTTTGCCTAAAGTTTATTTCCTAAAAGTATCGTTTGTCCTTTGAACTTCTCTCTTTGAGATATTAATACTTCTATATTATTTGCATTTCAATGGCTTTTGAAGTAGTCTACTGGTTCTTAATTTGACTTCCTTAAATTCTAAAACTTTCCTCTGCTTTATTAATGTGTTTCACCACTCACATGCATGGTTACTCTTAGGTCACTCAGTATTTTTTGTTTTTTAAGATTTTATTTCTTTATTCATGAGAGACACACAGAGAGGCAGAGATATAGGCAGAGGGAGAAGCAGGCTCCCTGTAGAGAACCTGATGTGGGACTTGATCCCAGGACCCAGGGATCACAACCTGAGTCAAAGGCAGATGCTCAAACACTGAGTAAAACCCAGGCATTCCCAGGTCGCTCAGTATTTAACATGGTTTTATGTACATGGCCTCAAACTTTGAGATCCTTTACTCTGACTACAGTCTTTTGTCTGCCCCTTACTTCTACTGAAACATGTGTTTTTGCCTTTATGTTCAACTCTTGTCTTTTTCTGATCATCCCCTTTAAAGTCACCCACTGGTCATTTATCTCCTAAACCATGAGCCTGTCTTTTTATTTCGTACTTACAAATACCTTAAAATTCTATTGAATTGCCTACTTTTGATTGTAAGTTCTATCATTTGCTGCTCTAGTACCTTACTCAAGTTAGTGAATTGTTCAGTCTCTGGCTTATCTGCCAGGTAGGAATTATAAAAGACCTATTTTCTAGGCTTGCTCTAAGGGTTAAATGAGATTATACCTGTTACCAGTGTAGAGTGGTGCCTGGAACATCCTGCTTGATACATATTGAAATCATTGTATTTTATGACTCTTAATATGACATGTCACATACTGAGATAAATCCTGCTGCCCATTTTTCTTCTTAGTTATGAGTAGCTGATTATGGCTGCATGCGATCTTTTATTTTAGCTCTACTACAAGTTATTGTTAAAATGTTATATATTGTTTTGTTATTATATATTTTTTACATAAGATGACTATAAACCACAATGTTTTATTATCCAAGACTAAGGCATATTGGGGAGAAAAAGAGATGCTACTAACAATTACACTGGTTTACTCTTGAGCATAGTGTCATGCTATTGTTTTTTGAGCAAAATAGGGTTCAAAATGCACTCTAGAATCTTTTTTTGTAATTTTTTCTAGCTATCTTTTTTTTTTTTTTTTTTTTTTTTTTTTACTCTTTTAAATTAAGAGGGTATAAGCTATCTGGCTGCTCAAGATGAATGAGCAGGTGGTTGCCATGCAAGCAAAACGATTCACAATGACCACATAAGCAGTGAATTGCTGAGGAGAGTTTTTTTTTTTTTATTTTTTATTTATTTATTTTTATTTAATTTTTTTTAAAGATTTTATTTATTTATTCATGATAGTCACAGAGAGAGAGAGAGAGAGAGAGAGAGAGAGAGAGAGAGAGGCAGAGACACAGGCAGAGGGAGAAGCAGGCTCCATGCAGGGAGCCTGACGCGGGATTCGATCCCGGGTCTCCAGGATCGCGCCCTGGGCCAAAGGCAGGCGCCAAACCGCTGTGCCATCCAGGGATCCCCTGAGGAGAGTTTTGTAGCAGTATCTTACCTACACTACCTTGTTGAATGTGCTTCTCCAACAGGATCTTCATAGAGTTTCAATCCATAATGCATGCTGTTTACCTATCCACTTTACCTCTACTTTACCTTCATGAAGTTTAGATGATAAAGCCATCACTGGTTTCCAAGTGTGGTCTCAGTGACTCCATAGGCACCCTATTGATATCCATTTTGTCTGCCCCCTCGGTTACATCCTAACCTCTCTTTGACTTGCATCTTGCATTCCTCCCCACCTCCTACTTCTCTGGCCATTTCTTCTCCTTCTCCTCCTCCTCCTCCTCTTTCTCCTCCTCCTCCTTCTTCTTCTTCTCCTTGAGGGAGAGAGAGGTAGTGAAAGAGAGCACAAGCAGGGTGGAGGGGTCTAGGAAGGGGGAGAATCAGAGTCCCTGCTGAATAGGGAGCCCAATACAGGCTTGATCCTAGGACCCCAGGATCATGGCCTGAGCTGAAGGCAGACACTTAATGACTGAGCCACCCAAGTGCCCCTGGCCATTTTTTCTTGACTTATAAACATGTTCAAGTTTCCTCTATTTCAAAAAGAGATATCTTAAAATAGAGATATTAAAATTTTTATTTCTTAATTTTTTACTATCTAGTATCATAGAAGCTAACACAAATCTTGGAAGCTTTTGAAGCAACCTGATTGATAGCTGGTGGCATTCTGGCTTAGAGTGGTTAATGATGGAGGCGAATTTTGGATGTTTTGGAGTTAGTGTTGATAGGCTTTAATGATAGGTGAAGAAGAAGGACTTTTCATAATGGGCTCAGTGATAGTGACTTATTGAGGTGAAGAAGCTTAGGAAAGCAAAGTATTTGGGTATTGAGTTAAATATTTCAATAGTTATTAGGTAGGAAAAGTTAATGCCATGTAAACAGTTGACTAAGTCTGAGGCTTAGTCAGACATAGAAAGGAAGACAAGAGAACAGTATTTTCTATGAGTCCAATATTGTTAATGAGTCAAATAAATTAGGTGGGAAGAGATCCCTGATCATTGTATTGGATTACACAGAAGTAGTATGCTACCGTCCTGTTTCAAGTAGATTGGTGGCTGTAGATGCCTAATTGAGTAGGTAAAAAAAGACTATAGGTAGGAAATGGATATTGTGGATTTTCTATCAAAATGGCTCTGCATCAACTTTCTGCTCACCATTACCATTTCCTAATTATTCCTGCCCAAATTCATACCCTATTATTTGTCATTTGAACCTTTGAAATAGTCTCTGGACTAGTTATGCTCATGAAGATTATGTCTCTCCTCTACAGAACAGCTCTCTATTGACTGAAGTCATCTTAAAGTGTGGCAGACTGTCAATTGTTCAATGGAGATTTGACAATTTTCTATGAATATAAAAAAAATGAAAGCTTTTCTTCACATATAATTTCATACATTTGAAATTTGAGATTAACTATTTTTCACAGAAATTCTATTACATCCATAATAATTGTTAAGTTTTTAATAATGGACTATGAGTACTGTGCTGGACAGTTGGTCTAAGCTAACATTCATTTCACAGGGAGTAATTTGTCTTGACTAAGGTGTTTTCATATAAATTACATTTTATTAATTAAATTTGTTAAATTTGCATTTTTATTGCAACTGGGATATTGCTTTATTGTCTCCCCAACTCACAGAAATGGATCAATAGCTTAAAAGTCACTCACTAAAGCATGAAGGAGGTGATAAAATAGGATCATAAATACTGCAACACAGAATAAAGTCATAAATATAAACATTGACTAGGGTTTGTGTTAAAATAAAGGATGCAAATTTGTTCTTAGAACAAAAGTTCTGAGCATATAATTATTTAATAAAAAAATTGCAAAATAGGAATTTCATTTTTTTTAAAGACTTTTTTTGTTTATTCATGACATACAGAGCAAAAGCGAGAGGCAGAGACACAGGCAGAGGGAGAAGCAGGCTCCATGCAGGGAGCCCAATATGGGACTCGATCCTGGGTCTCCAGGATCACACTCCCAGCTGAAGGCGGTGCTAAACCTCTGCACCACCGGAATTGAAATTCCCGGAATTGAAGCTCCTTGGGGCTGCCCAAGGAATTTCAAAGAAGATAATCTTACGTTAGATTTGTTTAACTGGTGGCCATTTATACCAAATTGTAAGTGCCTCAACTGTTTTGAAATTTTGGCAAAGGGTGGCATGAGGGCTTCATAGTTTATGTGCCAGCTTAAAACAAAGCATAGTGATCTCTGTGGTGAGCTGATTGGACTTTACTTATATAGGATGAAAATCCTCATTTTCTCTGTGAGATTAATCAATTCATTCAAATAGAGAAAAAAACCCTCAATTCTCAATGTTGAACATTCTAAGTCTTAGTATTTATAATAAAAAAATGCAAGTCATGTCATTTTTTTAAGAGCTTTACAACCAGTTAGTGATAAATATGATCATGTGAGGGAAAGCAGAACAAACTATGGGAAAAATACACTCATCAACTGACATGGTATGTCTTTGCATAATAACATGAGTACGCACCGTGGAGGAGCTGTCACCAACCAGTATACATGCCATCATTATATTTACTTATGGAAGGTACGCTGATGTGTAAAGTGTGAATCAACACTCCGCCTCTGCATATGACAGAGAAGTGCTCAACATGTTTTGTGTTGCTTACTATCAAAAAAAGATGATGTAGAAGAGGCTTCTCATTTAATTAAGGTCTTTCATAGACTGAATTATGGTGGCTATACTGCGCTGACAATTTATGCATCATTTGGTTCTTTAGACATTTAAGATTTAAAAAAATGCCCACTGATTGTAATCCACTGTTGAGTAAAACAGAAAATTGTAAATAAGATCAAATTATGGTCCTGTGGTCTGTATGTTTTTTGTGTGTTCTCCAAAAAAGTGGTTGTTAAATTATGACTTTGCTTTTCTATCCTGCTGGACCAAGACTGCAAAAGATAGATTATTATTATTTTTTAAACATTTTATTTATTTATTTATGACAGATACAGAGAGAGTGAGAGAGGCAGAGACACAGGCAGAGGGGGAAGCAGGCTCCATGCAAGGAGCCTGATGTGGGACTCGATCTCAGGTCTCCAGGATGACACCCTGGGCTGTAGGTGGCACTAAACCGCTGGGCCACTGGGGCTGCCCAAGATAGATTATTTTGAAATGAGATGAAGAAAAAAACAAAAAACATTTATTCATGACATTGAAAATGGCTGTGAAGGTCATTCTTGAGATTTCAGGTATCTTGCTTAGTAACTTATTTCAATTATGAGTTAGTAAATTTGGTACATTTGTCATGGCCAGACCTACCTCTTGGTGGCCAATATATGACAGTTTCAAAAAAAAAAAAAAAGCTAAATATAAATATTTCTTAAGAAGATAGCTATGCAGTCACCTGGATGGCTCAGTGAGTAGGTGGCTGACTCGATTTTGGCTCAGGTCATGATTTCAAGGATCTCCTGGGATCAAGTCAGGAGTTGGGCTCCAAGCTCAGCAGGGAGTCTGCCTGAGGATTCTCTCCCCTTCCCTCTGCCCCTCTCCCTGCTCATGGTCTCTCTTGCACTCTCCCAAATAAATAAATAAAAATCCTAAAAAGAAAAAAAGAAGAAAACTATGATGCAAATGGCTAGGTTGCCCAGAGTTTACGTCCTTCAGGGAAAGTTATTTCTTCACTTTGTAATGAAAGAAATCAATGATATATTTTAACATATATATATATATATATATATATATATATATATATATATATATATTTAAATCACACATGCCCAAATGCAGTAAAATTTCCTAAACTCATCCAAGGAATGATTTGGGCACTTATTCACCACACTATAAATTCAATCATTCAGTTCTGAAGATTTGATTGTGATATTTTTCAATCTAGAGTCTGATGAGGCAGAGAACAGAGTCCTAATTTGGAAATAGTTCATAAATCCTGTCCACATATCTGATAACCAGTTGACAGAACCACCAAAAATCAGCTACTATTCCCAGTAAATGCCATTTATTTAACAGAATGAAAGACTAGAGAAATATTCATTTCCATTAATAGGTAAATAAATAAATATTAGACTGAACCATCTGAAATAAATGATTCTTCACTTGCTTTGAACTGACAAAAAAAATGGAAATTTTATGTCTCAACTTAATAGATAATATAAAAACCCTCCTTTCAAAGATTTAGAAATATTGAATAAAATACCATAAAAACTTTTAAATACATACTTCAATTAACAAGAGAGTCAGAAAAAAATCTCCCAAAACTATAAAGTGAAAGAAAGCAGATGATATGTATGAAAAGTGGGAGCTAAAGTTGTGGCTTGAATGGGATGGAGGGGGAGGTATTTGGTGGTATAGATCACTAGAATGCTCAGTTTTTCACATTCTCACAGAACTGGGCACTAGACTTGGGTAGGTAGAAACTTAGCTGGGACTGAATAAAGTTAGAACCTTTGAACTTTCACATCTACTCTAGGCTCTGAAAGGAGAACAACAAAACCTTATGAGAGTTTATAACTAAACCAAACCAAGCCCTCAGAATGTTGTAGGCTTTCAATTTTCTTTTCTTTGACTGCTAGAGAAGTCAAAGACATCCAAGGCTGACAAATTAATTCTCTATTATTAATACCCTGGCACTAGAGGAAACAAGTGTGGGTGCTTTCTGGACATAATACAATCTAGGCTACACAAAGTTCTTATAGAAAAAGTTCTCCTGAAAATGAATTCATAATGCTGAATTACATAAAATAAGCCATGATATATAAGATTCAGCAGAGATACACAGCAAAATTAAACACAGAATTAATAGATATTAAAATTATAAGATATAAAACACAAAGTTAACAAATATTAAAATTACAATATATAAAATAGAAATTCGTATAAATGTTTTAAAAATGAAATATGGGATTGCAAATAAGCAAAAACAAGACCCTGTAAAACAATCAGAACAAAATTTAAAATAAATAAGAAATAACTTATAAAATGGAAAATGTAATCTTGAGAGAAAACTTAATAGAAGTGTTAAATGGCAGATTACATACAGCTGTTGAAAAAGTGCAACCAGAAACAAGATCTGCACAATTTATTCAGAATAAAGTACAGAGAGTTAAAGGGATAAAATAAAATGAAAGCAATCCTAGGAAATATGGAAGAATGGGTAAGATAGGCCAACATATTTCTCAGTAAGAAAAAGTGAATAAGAGGAGTAGAAAAGAGATAATATGAAAGACATAATTACTACAAACTTTCTGGAGTTCAAGAAAATCTTGATTTCTTACATTCATGAATTATGGTGAATCCTAACTAGAAAGAATAAACAGAAACTTACTTTTAGATGCATTTTAATGAAATACAGAGTGTTTGAGAAAAATTATTGTTTAAAAGTAATCACACACATAAAAAATTGTGAAGAATAAACAGTACACTAATGCTGTTTATAAATGACTTTAAAAAATTTAAATGCTGAGAGAATATAACTTTCAACTTCAAATATTATACCTAGTTATTAGCTGAATTTTATGTCTAGATAAAGATTTATTAAAGAGATGGCAAAGAACATTCTAGAAAAAAAAAACGACCATGAGTTATGAATGTAAACAAACTCTTATCACAATGTATATCAATGTTACAGTATAGGAAGAATGAAACCAAGTCCAGAAGAAGGAATAAGATATAAATAAAAATGGTGAACAAAGAAACAGGAAATAGTGAGTTATAGAAATGGATGCTTTTGAATAGAATAATAATGATGATGATGATAATGATGAATATTTTGGCCCAAATTCAAAAGGGTCTTAGATCTCACCTCTTCATGGCATTTTTAATCTGTAATAAATGGGATGAGGTCTAAGATAACACTCAATATTTTTAGGTGTCTTGGTTTGGGATCCTAAAAAAAGCAAACTAGGGACAAGGATTTGGGATTGGCTAGTTGGCTGAGAGGTAATTCTAGAGAGCAACAGCGGAGAAGTGTCAAATTTAGATGGAGAAGAGAAGGAGGCAATAAGGGTGCCTTAGCAATTAATAATGTATTATGGATAACAGTAAATTAACCCTGAGGAGTTAGGAGAAACAGTATATAGAATACATATCTCATTGTTTGTTTCGCTTGGAGTATAAGGAAGCTGAGGTATTTGTATACCAACTCCTGTCAGTCACTGGTAGAGGCCTGCTAGGGTTGGGTCATAAATTCCCCAGAACTTCTGGCTGCCTGCTACAAACACAAGCAGATCAAAGAAAACCAACAGCAAAGAAATGCAGATGGTAAAAGTTGGAAGGATGTTAAGGCATTAAAATGGTAAAAGTGGGTGGCTGTGAGTGGACACCTGAGACCTGTTTTAATTAATTAATTAATTAATTAATTTAAATAAATTTATTTTTTATTGGTGTTCAATTTGTCAACATACGAATAACACCCAGTGCTAATCCCGTCAACTGCCCACCTCAGTGCGCGCCACCCAGTCACCCCCACCCTCCGCCCACCTCCCCTTCCACTACCCCTAGTTCATTTTAATTTTTAAACCAGAGTCCTCTCTTTTTTTTCTAGCTTCTACCATAACCTGATGGATTACACCTTGTCTTAGAATCTAAGCTCTTCTTTCCCTTCCCCTGATTAAGGATTACATTTTTTTCCTTTGGATTCCCTGAAAGCAAAAATAACAATCAAATCATTCTTTACATAAATAGGAAAAGACTTGCACATTTTTTGCAAAGGGTGTTTTAGTTCATATTTACCTCAAGAGAAATAGGAGGAAGGCTCTTTCTCCCTCCTGCTGTTCTCTATAGCCTGTATATAACTCCTAATTTTCTGTATGTAGTAAAAAAAGGGAACTTAGGTCTTAGCGTTCTGATAGTAAGGTGGCATATAAAGCTTTCATACACAACTCTGGGAATTTAAAAAAAAACTAATTTTATGGGTTAGTTTTATATCAGAATGAGAAGAAGCTACACACATATTTTCTCTGCCACTGACTTACTGGTCAGACTGAGCATGTGATAAGAAGCAAAGGAGTTTGGTGAAGTTAGCTATAGAGTGGACTCTGTCAACAAGAAAATTCGGGATTGGAGGCTACTCTGGAGCCCAGCTGAGCATCAGAATCAGGGCTTGAGATATAAAGAAAAGTGGCATTAAATGTTTCTTCCAAGAAACACTCTGTTGGATTAACAGTATATCATGTTACTTATTTTTTCCCAAGATACCCCTTCGTTATCTCAGGCTGAGATTCAAGAACATTTCTCTATTTTTAAAAGTTAACTTCCAACACTTCCAAGATAAGATGTGCCATCCTGTATGTTCAACATGTCAAGTGTTAAATGTGTGTGCTTGTGCATATGTGTTAACAAATTTTTCAGTTGCAACAGACAACAACGCGTTTAAACTAAAAAGGCCAAAAGGAGGATTTATCATCTCAAATAATTGGTCGCAGGGGAGGTTGTCCAAAGAGTAAACCTTACTCAGGCATGACTGGTTTCAAGGTTTCAAACGATGTTAGGACGTTACTCTTCTCACTTTTCTGTGGAAATAAAATCAAACTAATTATTTCTGATGGTTTCCTCAGAGGGCATCATTGTTAGGCAGTTTCTACCCATATCATAGCAAAGATACCAGCCTGATGCTAGCTCTGGGTTTCCATTATCCTTATATCAACTTTCCTAGTACAGAGGGAGATCTCTTTCTCAAGTGGTCAAGCAAAAGCCCAAGAGGGGACTCTGAAGCCTTCGATTTTCTCTTCTCTTAATCATAGATGAAATCAGGTAGACGGTGTGCTCTCTGGTAGCTGTAGAGGCTCATCTGCATAGCCTTGTGTTGGTGAAGAAAGGATTCCCCATATCGAGAAATTGTTCCATTAGGGGAGAAAGGAGGAAAAAGAAGTATAATGGGAAGCCAGCAATTTTATGTTGCTTAGAAGCAGTGTATGCATTTGAAGGTAAATATTTGAAATTGGAATTTTGGCCTCATATAGAAGGACATGTCTTCATCAGAGTTGAAAATGAGCAAACAGAAGTAGACCCAATGTTTTCCGCAGAGTAATGCTCTGTATCCTAAATGGGAGGTTCTCATTCCAGTAAATTTTGTATATAATCAAACCTAGTTTATTTCTTCTGAAGTTAATTGAAACAGAAATGTACAACAGCATTATGACACTTACAGGCAACTTCTATAGTACATACTATTGATTAAATTTTCTAAATCTGCTTTTACACCTTAAAGCTGCATACAAAGATGATTCGACAACAATGGAAATAAATCCTTTTAAAGCAATCTCATGTGGTCACACATATTGTTTTGTTGTAATGGGATTCTGTTAACATCCATATATTTCTGTAAACCGCCTTCTCAGTTCACATGATCAAAAGAAAATAGAAGGAAAATATAGTCCCCTAGTAGTTAATTAGCACATAAAAAATTGTATTTGAGAACAGAAGGAGAGAAAGAGATGTGCTATTTTCTTACCATTTCAGTTCCTTTGGGCTCTGCAAATGTGTTGAGTATTACACGCAGAAGTAGATTAACTTCACTTCATGCATCTCTGATTTATTATTTTTCTGTACAATAGATTAATAAAAACAGTATTTTACACATAAACACATACTTCTATTATGGTACCCTGTTAACACACACACACACACACACACACACACACACACACACACTTCCTATGCATGTGTTAAATGTTATCACACATTCTCAGCCAGGAGAGCTGGGATAGCAGGCCAACATTAGCCTTTTGGCCAGCAAGCATTGGACGACTGTGTCGTAAATGCTCTGAGCCAAATAGCACAATTCTGGACACTGCAGAGTATTCTCTGATGCATTATTTCTCCACTGCGGCTTTTGCCATTTATTTTGTTCTCTGAAAAATGCCCCTAACCCAAAATGACAATACGGAAAAAAAAATGCAAATCTGAGAGTGAAAACATAAAGACGTAAATGGAAGGTTTTATTGAGATTTAAGACAACTTGAAAGAAATAGTGGAGTGTACTGAGGATGAAATACAGGGGTGGATCAGTGTCTGATGGCATTATAATGGGAATCAGAAGCATTATTACAGGTTAGTGAATAGAATAAGGATTATTTACATAGTATATGGAAGAAATGCCAGTGGTGTGTTGTGATTTCAAGGTATTTGGAGAGAATTTTTTTAAAAAACATAATACCTAGAAGAGACCACCATGAGAAAAACTAATGATGCTATGATGTTGAATCAAGTGATTTTAGGAAATCGTCCTCCTATCTATCAGCCTAAACCAGACTGTTCTTAATTATTTAGGTGAAGTGCTCTGACTGGTCAGAATTTCATGAGTGAAAGAATAAGGAAAATTGAAGGACAATTATTTCTGAATGACAGGATATAAAACTGTAATCCAGAATATTCTTTCTTGTTTACAAGTAAACAAATATGAAAAATTATTTTGTGGTAATAATGACTTACATTATTATATGTTTCTTATATCCATGCAATCCCTAATACCATTACAAAGTGTATAAATAATTTTCTGGGAACCACTTGATCATTTCAAAACATTAAAGCACAATTCTTATGGAAATGCATTGTGAAATATTTGTTAGAATGACCATTTGCCTTGTTTTTCATTAAAGCATTCTTTACAGAAGCTTTGCTGAAAGCAAAATAAACCTACAAGTGACCTTTTTAAAATAATAGTATTAATTACAGTCACACTCAGTCTTGGTTTAATGCAGCTATAAAAATTCTTTTCAGTGGCAGCAAAGAAGGAAAGAAATGAAACCAGGGACTCTGTAGTCTGCATTTCCTTTTCCTCGTTTCCATTTTTATGGAAAGGAAGTATCACTTTAATCATAACTTCATTATTTATCCTTAATCAAACACCACTGTAATCTCTAATTATTATTCATCTTGGTAATTAATGAAATTACATTGGGAGAATTTCTATAATATGTATAGACTGCTCTCAAACTGTCCAATATAATTACTAATGAAAAAAGAGTCACAATGAAATGGTACTTCACAAGTTTTTTGAGTTAACATTCACATGAGGGGGATGCTGTGGTTCATTGGCATTAACTAATGATGACCTGAGATCAAAGGCAGAGCCCTATGGAACTCCAGCTTTCAAGGTAGCATAATAAGTCTGAAATGTCAAATGAAATCTTCCAAAAATAAAATTTAAACTACAATAATGGCCCATCAAAACTGTCAAGCTAGCTATCCAAGTGATCTATATAAGATTGATGATTTCAAAAGCTCTAGGAAAGTGAAATAGTTCTAGATAAATGACCAAAAGCAAATTTTTAAGTCCAATTACAGAAAAAGTAAACTTTACCAAAGCTGTCATGTACTGCGGCTTACTGCACACCATATCAACAATACACAAAATAATTGACCTTTGTATACCAAAAAAGAGCCCCTCCCCCCAAATAACAAAGATCAGCAAACAAAACTTTGTACCACGTCTATATAGCAATTTTAATCAAGAAACTATAATTATCCTTTTATCTTATATATGCCTACTTCCAAAGCTCAAAGTCTTGGCATCTAGAGTATAGTACACCACCGCTGAAAATGTAAAAGCACAAAGGTACAGATTTGGCATCCAGCAGAGAATGACAAATTGTAAGAACACACAAAGCTCCAGTGAAGGCAAATCCCTGATTATGTAAAATTAATTAGTATAATTCTGATCGGAACAATCCTTTCTCTGTAACAGTTTGTTGGAATTAATAATAAGAAGACTTTTAAAAAATTCTTAATGTATGTCTCCAACTCTCTTGCAAGCATTAAAAATAGAGCTGTGAAATCTTTGTGAAGCCTGTGAGTTGAGCATTCACTGCTTCACTTCTGGGAGAGAGAGAAGGCAAAAAGACAAGCTTATGGAGGATATTTAATTAAAGTCAGAAAGAACATTAAAATAGAAAAAGTAGCTCAGTGAAAAATCTCTCTTCATTTCCACTAAATCAGAAACAATTTAAACACTGAAATAGAAACTGGAAGAAAAAAAAAAAAAACTTCTTAATTGCTCTGGACTTTTCCATCATGTGCTTCTGGAATTCTGCCTCTGGTACTCTATTAAAGTTACTTGTTTCAATTATTTGTTTATTTATTATTTTATTCATATTGTCATTCATGAAGTTTTGATACGGTTTTTCACCAATTCATTCACACATTCACCTTTTTAATATTTTCTGTTGCTTAGGCACTGGGCTCTACAGTGAATGTGCAAAAGTATATATGGCATGGTGTCTTCTGCTAAAGTACTTAAAGAGACAGACAGATGTGTTAATCATTATGTGTAATGACATGTCTTACAATTTAATGTGTTAAAGAGGAGAACAGAAGTATTTAAAATCTCCCTGTACCTAGAATAGTAGATATGATCAAGTAAGCTTTCAACGAGGGGATGTTATTTGAGCAATTTCACATGCTGACTTGATATTTACCAGAGAATCTGCAAAATCTATACTTAAACAGGAAAACTATTTTGAAGAACATTGACATTTTCAGATAGTTAGAAATGACAAATTTGAGGCTTATTTTCTATTATGTTTCACATAATTGCGTATTTAAGCAATAGGTAGTGAGATTTATATGTAATGAACAAGTAGAGCAAGCAAATGGAGTAATAATTCTTAGTGAACCAGTGATTATCTTTAAAATGATGTCAGTCTTGACCACAGGGCCAACACTATGAGTGAGGTGGGTTACTAAAAGGGCATCAAACTTTCCTCAATAGTTATTTAATAATTATTAGGCAGGATGTGTTAAATGAGAGGGTCATAGTCTCTGACTTATTAATACAACTGGGATAGGTTTATTTCTTACAAGTATGTTCAGCATACTCATACAGGTCTAAGACCCTGAGTGGAAATCCTGAGAAGAGGACTTTCTGCCAGAGGAGATTCGGAAAGTTAATTATGACCTATGAGATGTCACTACATGGTATTCTTGGGATGGCATGAAATTGAATTCATGGGAGAAAGAGTTCTGCTAAGGACTGAAAAAGTATGCAAAATTCTAGGGCACTGAGAAATATTAAATTAGATTCTTGATCATTATTCTTCAGACTTGATACAGAAAAAGATCTTAAAAGCTTAAAATATTTTATTTTCCTGGTTCATTGGGCACTTCTTTTTATTTTAATTTTTTCCAGTACCCAACAGAAGTTTAATTTGGCCAATGGATCCATTTTATGGCTGAACTACTGTATTATCAACTTATTATTTGTCTTCATTTAAAACATGGAAGCAAAAACGTACATGAGAAAGAACATTTGTCAAAGATGCATTTCACATTTGCTTCTCTTGTTTTACAAATATATACTTTCCATGGCACTTTTCAGTTTTTACTAACAGGAAACAGATTGGAATTGAATTACTCTGACAGGAAAATAGATTTTTTGGGGAAAAAAAATTGGCTGCATATTATCTTAGTTTGAATTTCCCCCAGAGCAGAGACTGAAGCAAAGACTTGTTTTCTTTGCAAACATCCTTACTGGAAGCAGAAGTGAGGAATAGAGAGGAGGTAAAAACAGGAAGGAGGAAATGCCAGACAAAGATGGGTTATCAAGTTGTCTGCTCTTACGGGTTTCCCTGGCATCTCTTAAGAAACCTTATGAAACCTGTTGCAAAAGTTTTCACTCATGGAAAGAAAAAAAGGTGGAAATGTTTACTTATTGGTCCTCATTACTCACTGTTCAATGGTAGTGGCTCACCTTTCTGGGAGGGGCACATGTGTGAGTGTGAAGTGTGTTCCTATGGGCATCTGGCACGGGTTCAGAGAAGCCTGGGAGTGAAGAGTGTCACAGGTGGGGCAGGTCTGGGTCAAGGCTGATAACATCCAGCAAAAGAGTTGAAGTCTGTGTAGGACCAGTGATGACAATGCTAGTTGGAATAAGTAGGACCAAGAGGTTTTGAATTGGGACGCAACAGGTGCCTAATACTGATGTTGTATATTCTTTAACACAGAAGGAAAACTATTTACAAAGCTAAATGGGCAAATTTATAAATGCTACAAAACAGATTTCTTAGTGAAATATAGCAGGTTAAGTATGGCAGAAATCCAGACTCTGACAGGGTCCTCTCATTTTCAATCAGTTTTAATGAGCTTTTCCTCTTCACCCCAATCCTTACGGAGGGAGTTCACATTCTTTCATTTCTGCCAGCATTTATCAAACATTTGGTCTAGGGACAACTTTATATAGTTTTTTTTGCCATTTTATATTCTTAAAAATCACTGAAAATATCAAAGTACTGTTGTTAATATAGGTTGCCTAGATTCATATTTACCATATTTAAAAATTAAAACAGAAATTATAAAATAGGTTGAATACATTTAAAAATAAAAACAAACATATTACAGATCAGCAATAATATTTTTACAAAAAATAACTATATTTCCTCAACCAAACAAACAAAAAAACAGTGAGAAGAATCTCATTGTTTTATATCTCTTTACAAATTTAGTTAATGTCTGGATTTATAGGAGACCACCAATTTCTCATGTCTGTGCTATATTCCATCAGTTAAAGTATCATGTTTTTGTGTCCTCTAGAACACACCAGTGTATTTCTTGAGTATTCAAGAAAGAATGATAGTAAAAAAGGCAAATGATATCTTAATATTATTATGAAACTCATTCATCCTTACAGATTCCCTGGAATAATCCCACTGACTCCCAAAGGTTTCTAGAATGCTGCTTTGAGAAGTGCTGGTCTGTGCATATACATACAGCCCAATCTACTTTTCTTTCTTTTTTTTTTTTTAAGATTTTATTTATTTATATGAGAGAGAGAGAGAAAAAGAGAGAGAGAGAGAAAGAGAGAGAGAAAGCACAAGCACAAGCTGCTGGCAGGCAGAGGGAGAAGCAGATTCCCCACTGAGCAAGGATCCTAATGTATGCAGGGCTCTAACCCAGGACCCTAGGATCATGACCTGAACCTAAGACAGTTGCTTAACTGACTGAGCCGCCCAAGCGTACCCAATTTTCCTTTCTGATTTGGTTTCCTGCCATTTTATAGTAAGTCCTATGGTCCTTCCACAGTGAACATTACTGTTGTCCACACATAGGCTCTAGACTAGTATATAAACTTTCCACTCAATTTCCCCTCCCCCATCTTCCTTTACACTACTGGCACTGGTCTAAATCTTTCAATTCTCTTCAGTAAACTTTCTTCAATGCTTTTATTTAGCAAGTATCATTTTATTTTTGCATAATATTTGTACCTCACCTCCCTTTATCACTTTAAAGATTTCATACTCTCTAATTGATACTTGGCATAGTAGCTTGGCCAATAAATGTGTTGAAAATGTGATATGACTTCTTATTGGTAATTTTGCTAGTCTTATAGTTTGTAGCATATGGACCAACAAACCTTATCATTTTATCATTGATGCATTTTATTACTGATGAATTTATTATTGTAGATTAAGCCCTCAGGAACCCGTAAGAGAGGCCTCACATGTGTGAGTACATCTGGCCTGACAAGTGATATAGCAGGATCGCACATTTCTTTGGTCCTTAAGCCCATACAATTATTGTTTTATACTAGTGAGATCATGTGGTTTTGTTTGACAGAGGTGAGGACTGGAGAGGGTAGCCTACAGAATGCAGAGGCAATACTTGCATTTTGTTATTAGTAACTAAGTATTTCTTACCAGTTGTCAAGGAAGGCTGATATGGGGTTTTTGCAGGAGACTGAAATACTATTGAACTTGTGAATGAAAGGATATAATTTACTCACTGTTGTCCTTTTCGTGACAGTATGGCTAAGACTCTGACAGTTTGTCAGGTAATTGGTACTTGGTTGGCATCAACTGAGGGCTACCTGGCAACATAGATTTCCAAGTTTTCCTTGCCCTTTTTGAATAACTGAAGGTCGCTGAGTTTAAATGGAAGACCACTCCACTGCCTCGTAATTCACGGATTGCCTAATCACAATCATCTAAGTGCTTATAAGGTTATTTTCTTCCTTCTCATGCACAAGCCCTACAACCTTAGGTATAGTCATAGGATGGACAAATGTATTTGTACATATTTTTGTCTGGCTAAGGTGGGCCAATGTTAAAATTGAAATGCCCTTTCATTAAGAATTAGCCAAAATTTCAGTTTGGCACACTTTAATGCATTGAACTTGGAAGTGCCCGTGTTTTACACAAGTGATCCTCACAATCTGTGCACTAACCTTCTTACATTCATTTTACAGAGAAAGTGCACATCAGTGTATCTGGATAATAATAAATTTCAAAGCTATAATGCACAGCAAAGGAATATATTTTCAAAATAACTGGATTAGTTAGATTAAATGACAATTCAATAAAAAAGGAATTTTTTTTAAGATTTTATTTATTTATTCATGAGAGACACACACAGAAAGACGCAGAGACACAGGCAGAGGGAGAAGCAGGCTCCATGCAGGGAGCCTGATGTGGGACTCAATCCTGGGACTCCAGGATCACGCCCTGGGCTGAAGGGGCAGGCGCTAAACCACTGAGCCACCCAGAGATCCCCAAAAAGGAATTTTTAAATTCTATTTAAATACCAGGTTAAAAGATGTAAATCCGTCTATAGGGAAAAGTCATATTGACCTCAGCTACACACAGTGACAGGCCAAAAACGATACCTCAGTGTGGTTTGGTTAATATGTTTGTTGGTGCAGTTGTAAGCATAAGATGCTATAGCTTAGGCATTTGGTTATCTTATGAAACATCTTACAAAATATTGATAGACCCATCAAAATGGATTGTTCTGCTAATTTTAAAATACCTGGGATACATTTTTTTTTTTTTTTCCGGTAGCTCCATCAGCTGAGAGAAATACAAGCTCTGTTTTCATCATTGTCTCTGATTTTCAAAAAATTGACAAATATTTTTTTCCCAATCTGTGACCACGTCTTTTTGTTTTTTCTGCTTACTCTCTCTTGTATACCATCTCCTATGATCCAAACACCTCACTAAAATACTTGTTATCCATTTATGCACCACATCTTTGTGTCCTCTCCTCCCTAACCCAATCTTCCTCCCATGATCAGCCATGATAGCGAGTCCTTTGCACGTACCAGCAGCTCCCCTGTGTCTCCCTTACTTGCTCTTATTCTCTTGGCTATACTGTGGCCCTGGTTAAATCCAGCTCTTTTCTTTCTTGGTCCTTGCCCCTGCACAATAGATATACTCATCTCAATTTAAATCCTCAAGAGGCCTGTAAAGCTTTGCAGTAATGACTGTTATTTCCCAAGTCACTTCCTAGTCCTACCCTCCTAAGTACTATTTCATGTCTTCTCTCTGTCTCCCAATACTGTCTCTGAGAAAATGGAAACTGTTAGAGGAAGATTTCCACCAGGGTAGCTACCCGACTTACCATCTCTGCCCATATTCTCTACCTTTCTTTTGATACTACAGATGAATTGTGTGTGCTCCTTGGTACACCAGGTACTACTCTTATACACTAGCCTTTTTTAAAAAAATGATTTTTTTAAAATAATACATTTATTTTTTATGGGTGTTCAATTTGCCAACATACAGAATAACACCCAGTGCTCATCCCGTCAAGTGCCCCCCACAGTGCCCGCCACCCAGGCACCCCCACCTCCCGCCCACCTCCCCTTCCACCACCCCTAGTTCGTTTCCCAGAGTTAGGAGTCTTATTTATTTATTCCTGAGAGACACAGAAAGAGGTAGAGACACAGGCAGATGGAGTAGCAGGGTCCCTGTGGGGAGCCTGATGCAGGACTAGATCCCAAGACCCCAGAATCATGACCTGAACTGAAGGCAGACACTCAACCACTGAACCACCCAGGTGCCCCCCAGATCACAGCCTTCTTATTCAACTCAATTACAATTCTCTCCTGTCTTATCTCATTATCAGACTTCCCCCTCTGTTGGATCATTCCCATTAACATATAAGCATGCTATTATTTCTCCCATTTGAAAAGAATTCCTGCTTCATTAAGCTTTTATCTACAGCTAACACCCTATTTATCTTCTACAATTGACAGGAAGCCTTCTCAAAAGAGTTTTCTAGACTTCTAACCTCTCCTCTTCCATTCTCTCTTGGATCCTCCATTCTATTTATTTTCCCCATAGGACTCAAAGGACTTAATCAAGGCCACCAATAACCACCTTATTGCTAATTCCAACTGCCAATTCTCACTTACTTTGTCCATCAACAGCATTTGACCTACTTAATCACTCTTTCCTCCTTGAAACATTTATCCTCTTTCTCTTACTTCTTCTCCAGTCTTCCTTGCTGTTGATTTTCAGGTTTTTTGGCAAGGTCTTAATGGTTCAGCCTATGGACTTTTCTCCTCCATCTATATTTATTCCCTTGGTAATCTCATCCTTCACAGTAATGATTGCTGATGATTAGGAATTCATAATATTAAGACAGATATAATTGACTGCTTTTTACTCCCTCCCTCATGTTTTTATACTTCAGAGTCATTGCTTTGAAGTATAAAATGAACTGTTGTTTTTAGCCCTTTCAACCCAAGGACACTGCTGATTCTTTTCTTATTTTTCCTGGGATATTTGACTCAGGGAAAGGAAGAGATAGTGGTGGGGAAAAACGGAGCAAAAAAGGGAAATGGAAGGTGTCTCTTGGTTAAGTTTAGGAATTGAATAATTGGACTGGTGAAAAAGGAGAGGTTGTTGACATTTTTTTCTACCAATGACTTCATACAGTTATAGTAACTAGGGAGAAAATATCCTAAGGATTCTAAAAATATACAAAAATTTACAACATTATGAAATTTCAAAATTACTAAACATATTCATACAGACAGCTTTGCTAAACACCAATGGGGTAGAGATCATTTACGGTAAACTGCTTATGTCTTTAATTTAGTTATATTCAAAGCAATAAGTATCTGTGATATTTTATCTTCTAATGGAAAAAAAAAGGTATTAGTTTAGTTCTCATATTTTCCATAGCTGGTATTATGGCTTTTGGACCATTCTATCACAATTCTGATGGTTGTAATTCCTTTTTGAGAGGAAGGGATTTACTTTTAGATTTGGTAAATAGGTCCATTCTCTATGCTATTCCCCTTCCCTTTTTTGCTCTGCCTTTTATGACAAGTTGAATTGCTCTGGCCTACTTTTTTAGACTTCTGCCATAGACAGGCATTCATACAACCAATAAGCTTCTTCTGGGGCTTTTCCTACCATCTTCAACAGCCCAGATACTTCCTCTGTACCACTGGACAGCACAGTGCTAATTCTATCACTGTAGCCTTCATCAGCTGCCTTTGTCAAGGTGCCACTTGCGTTGTCATTGGATTCTTTCAGGTGTCTACCACATTCCTGTGAACCGAGGAATCCCCATGAGATAGCTTTCTTTTATGCTTATCATTGCTCTCCTGTGGGCCAGAAAGAGCAGAAATTGCTAAATAATCGATTTACCCCAAAAAAAGTCCTTGACTATCATTCCTAAAATTTTCAGCTTAGAAGAAAGGGAATTAGGCAGATTATTCTATGAAGACTCAAAACAATTCTTCAGTCACTCTTTTAATTTTAGAGATTTTGACTAAACCCTCCAACTAAAATTTTTCCCCAAATTCTATTTTCTTTCATAATGATGCTGGGTTTATAACCTCAGTTTCCCTTGGCACATACTCATTCATTACCTGGATTTATTCCTTCAAGTATCCCAATGTTCAGAATATATCTGGACATCAGGTTTGTTTAATACAAGTAGTGGGATCCCTGGGTGGCTCAGTGGTTTGGTGCCTGCCTTCGGCCCAGGGCGTGATCCTGGAGTCCCGGGATTGAGTCCTTTGTGGGGCTCCCTGCATGGAGCCTGCTTCTCCCTCTGCCTGTGTCTCTGCCTCTCTCTCTGTGTGTCTCTCAAAAATAAATAAATAAAATCTTAAAAAAAACTACAAGTAGTAAAATGCCTTTTCAGATTGGGGAGATAAAAGAAAGTATATTGGGTTTGGGATCAAAGAAAAATGATTATATTCCAGCTGTACTGTTTACTAACTGCATATATTTGAGCAATTTTAAAAGCCTCTATGATATTCCATTCAGTATTGGCAAAATATCCCCAGAAGTGGATATTAAGGTCTATTGTAGGAATGTTGTAAGAATTACATAAAAACCATTTAGCCAACACTTGGCGTACAGTAATTATTGTAATTATTTATGTTGAAACCAAGTAAAGTGACATAACAATAATAAAAGTAAAGTTAGTTAATTTTTACTAAATTATTATGTATTTTGAGATTAGATATTTGCCTTCATTCAGACTCAATTCTCAGTCTTTTCCCAGTGAGCTTGATTTTATCCAACTTTATCCTGACAGATGTTTGATTTGGTTTCTTCTTCCTCTGTTTCAGTGTAGTAAATTACCCTTTTTGGTGTTACTAATAAAAATCTGGACCAGGACATATTTATAAACTTTACACTAAACTTGTTAGCCTTTTTCTTTTCTAATGCAGAAAAATTTCTCATATTTTAAATATGATATAAATTATTTTTGTAACATTTTATGTTTTTAAAAGCAATGCATATTTTTGCAGAAATGTTAAAAATTACATAAATGCACAAAGAAAAACATGAAAACCAACCAAAAATCAACTAAACAGAGGCAATCAGTTAAGAGTTTGACATATGGACATCTGTAAAAAATGCTTATATTTAATCAGAATGTGGGCCTACCATACATACTATTTTGTAACTACCCCTTTTCTTACACTTTTTTTTTTTTTTTTTTTAAAGAAGGGTGATACATCATGTTAGGAGTAAACTTCCATAGCATCATTTTAATGAATACATGATATTCATAAAATGAATGTACTGTAATTTATTTAACTATAGTCATATTGCAGGATTGGCTATTTTCCATTTTTGTTATAATAAACAATGCTACAATGAACACTATATACATAAATCTTTATGCACATCCTTAATCATTTCTTTAGGATAAATTACTAGAAACAAAATTGCTGTGTCAAAGCAAATGCATATTTTATTTATTTATTGTAACCCAGTTTTTAATCATAAAGTAATAAATGCACTTTGGAAAGTCAGTCAGGACTGAGACATTAAAAAATGAAGAATGAAAGTATGATTCCTCCTACCATCATGTTAGGCATAAACACTATTAACACATTTAACTTTTTTGTATTTTTGCAATTCTTTATTGATATTCCTATATTTAAATATACACATTTATCCTTGTTTCTTTTTTTTTCACATTTATCCTTGTTAGTGCACATGGGCTCATAATACACATTCTCTTTTTTACTCATTCTTTTGTCACTTGATGTAGTTAAATATTTACTCATAGTTTTGCTTCTTTCTTTTTACCTATTGTATTTCTTAACATGGTGTACAGTATTTTATTTAAGCAATCCTGTCTTTTTTCCCAAAGATCTTATTTATTTTGAAAGAGACAGAAAGAGAAAACATGTGTGCATGAATGGGAGAAGGGGCAGAGGGAGGGGGAGAGACAAGCTCTCAAGGATACTCCATGCTGTGTGTGGAGTTCAAGGCAGGGCTCAATCTCACGACCTTTAGTTCATGACCTGAGCCAAAATCAAGAGTCAGATGCTTAATTGACTGAGCCACCTAGGTGCCCCTAACCAATTCTGTCTTGATAAAAATGTACGTTATTATTTTTGCCTTCATAATCAGTGTTGTAAAGAACATCTTTGTACAATTGTCTGTGTAAACATTTGAAAATTTACTTTTAGGATAGATTTCTAAAAGTGGAATTGCTGAGTCAAATAATATGTATAGTTTAAAATTTACTATGTAAATAATTAGTTTGTGGAGTTTTGCTATGCAAATCAGTATTACTATTTTCTTTAAATATTATTTCCGAGGTATAATACAAATAAAACAATATGTTTTGAAGTAAAAATAAATTAGCTTTTCAGAATATGTAAAGTTTTAGTGTTCTTTTCATATAACTAAAGGGACTATTGGATTTACAAATTATGCTACGTTACTTAATGATTTAATGCCAGAGCGTCACACCCTTTCACCCACTATCACTTTCTGTTTGCATTTGCATTATATACACCATTATATAAATCTGTGGAGACCAGGCAACTATCTGCTTAATTTTGGTTATCCATTTATTTTTATTTATTTATTTATTAAAAGATTCATTCACCTGAAAGAGAGGGAAAGAAAGAGAGAAAGTGCGTGAGTGAGGGAAGAGGAAGAGGGAGAGAGAGAGAAAGAAACTCAAGCAAACTCCCCACTAAGCACAGAGTTGGATGTGAGGTTTAATCCCAGGACCCTGAGGTCATGATCTGAGCTGAAATCAAGATCAGAGACTCAACTGACTGAGTCACCAGATGCCCCTTGGTCATCCATTTAACAAATATTTAATGAGTGCCTACTCTGTGCAAAGTCCAATTCTAGTTGTTGGGAATGTAACAATGAAACAACCAAACAAAAATACTCTTATGGTTTCTACATTTTAATGAGGCAGGGGGATAAATTAAACAAGTAAAGTAGAGATTGTAAAAGATAGAAATGTATGTTAAGAAAACAAAATAATGCAAGGAGGGAGAATAGGGAGTGTTTTGTGGGAAGTGGTATAATTCTAAGTAAAAGAGCTAGAGAAAGCCTCACTTGGAAGCGATTTTTTTGGAGAGGCATCTGAAGGAGATGAAACAGTTTGATTAATCAAGCTAGGTGTGATGATGAATTTTATGTGTCAACTTGACCAGGCTAAAATCTATTTATTCAGTCAAACACTAATCAAAATGGTACCATGGGAGTATTTCATAGATGTGATTGAAGTCCAAGATGATTAAAGTCCGTATTTGGTTGACTCTTTGTAAGGGAGATTATCATAGATAATCTGGATGAACCTTGTTCAACCAGTTGAAGACCTCAAGAGTAGAACTAAGGCATCTTTGAATGAGAAATTCTACCTGTGGTCAGCAGTTTTACCTCATATCTAAATGTTCCAACTTGCTCTTTCTGGTAGCATGGCCTGCAGATTTTGAATTTGCCTAACCAACCTTCACAATAAGCTACTACTTTATAATAAATATTTTGATATATCCTCCACTGCTTCTATTTTTGTGGTTAAAGCTTGTTAAATACACTAGGTGCATTGGGTAATTCAGAAATATCTTTTACTTTCATGCTGTAGAATATATGAGTAATATATATATCTATATAGATAGATAGATCTAGATACATATATATATATATATATATATATATAATTTATATATATTGGAATGATTTTCTAACAGCATAATAGCCTTTGAATAAATCCCAAACCCAGAGAGCTTGTGTTTGATTATAATATCTTTCTAGGCACTCTCAACAACTGATGGAGAAACCAGACAACCAGCAAATATAAAAGAACTAAACAATACCACCAACCAAAAGGATCTAATCAATATTGATAGAATACTCTGACTAGGAACAGCAAAATATATATTCTTTTCAAGTTCTCATAGAACATGTATGTTCTCATAGAACATGTATCTCATAGAACATAGGCCAAATCCTGGGCCATAAAGCACATCTCAGCATATCGGATATAAGTGAAATCATGCAGAAGATCTTCACCAATCACAATGGAATAAATCAGCAATCAGTAACAGATAAATAACAGGAATATTTCCATTTATTTGAAAACCAATGGGCAGCCCAGGTGGCTCAGTGGTTTAGTGTCACCTTTGGCCTGGGGCATGATCCTGGAGACCCGGGATCAAGTCCTGCATCAGGCTCCCTACATGGAGCCTGCTTCTCCCTCTGCCTGTGTCTCTGCCTCTCTCTCTCTCTGTCTCTGTGTCTCTCCTGAGTAAATAAATAAAATCTTTAAAAAAAAAAAAAAGAAAAGAAAACCAAAATACACATTTCTAAATAATCTGTGCTTTAAGGATAATGTCTCAAGAAAATCCCAAATTGCTTTGAATTGAATGAAAATCCAACCTATCAAAACTTTTGAATACAACTAGAATGCTAAGAGGAAAATTATTGTATATATGCCTACATTAAAAAAGAGGAAAAGACAAATCAATAATCAATGCTTTCACCTAAAGAACCAAGAAAATAAGAACAAAATAAACCCATAGTAAATAGAAGGAAAGATACAATAAGAGCAGAAATCAATGACCTTGAAAACAGAAAAGTAATAGAGAAAATCAATGAAAGAAAAAACAGATTTTTTAAAAAGATCAATAAAGTTGACAAGCAAAAATGACAAAATGACAAAAAAACAAAATACACAAGATAACAAAACTGGAATGAAACAGAGTGTCTGCAGACATCAAAAGAGAATAGTATGAAAAACTCTACATGAATAAATTTGACAACTTAGTAGAAATTGATCATTTCCATCAAAAATCCAAATTTACACAATTCACTCACTATAAAAAGAAAATCTGAAAACATCTACAACTATTAAGAAAGTTGAGTTTGTAATAAAATATCTGGAATGTGAAAATTCCAGGTTTAAATGGTTTCACTGGAGAGTTCTATCAAATTAATATTACCCTCATTTCAAAACCCAACAAATTTAGTACAAAAAAGAAAAATATCTCTACACACTAATATCCCTCATTATACATAAAAATTCCTAATACAATATAAGCAAATATAATTCAGCAATATATAAAAATAATTATATGTCCTGAATGGGGTCTATGCTACAGAGGCAAGGATGTGTCAAACTCTGAAAATTAATTTATGCAGTCTTCTATATTAGCAAAATGAGGAAAAAATGACATGATTATATCAATGCAGAAAAACATTTGACAAAATCGAACATCCATTTATGATAAAAACTCTCAGAAAAATAAAAATAGATGGTAACTTCCTCAATTTAGTACAGAACATATATAAAAACTCCCAGAGCTAACATTATACCTAACGCTGAAACACGATGGTTTCCCCCTGAGATGGAAAGAAGGCAAGGGGATGCCTGGTCTCACCAATCTTATTCAGCTTAGCATTGGACATTCTAACCATTACAGTAAAGCAAGAGAAATAAATGAAAGTCATATGCTAAGAAAAAATAGAACTATGCTTATTCTCAAATAACACAATTGTCTACATAGAAGTTTCCAAGAAATTGATACAAAAACCTCTTAGAACTAAAAATGACTTAAGCAAGGTTGCAGGGTAAAAAAATAAATACACAAAAATTAATTATATTTCTATATAAAATCAATAAGAATATGGACACTGAAACTAGAGATTTCCAATCACTAAAAAATGAAATACTCGGGTGACAAAATCTAACAAAAACATACATGGTTTATAAGCTGAAAACTACAAATTGCAGGTGAAACAATTTTAAAAGATGTAAGTAAATGGAGAAATATACTATGTTTATATATTGAAAGACTCACTATAGTAAAAATAACAATTCTCTCAAAAATGATATACGGAATTAATGCAATTTATATAATATTCTAAGGAAGAGATTTTATAGATACAGGCAAAGTCATTTAAAAAATAATATGGAGTATCTTCCGATTCTGTATACTTTAAGTCTCTTGACTTCCCCTGGAACTGGTCCGTCTAGCTGGTCTTCTGGGGGAGGGGCCTGCTGTGCTGATTTTCAGGTGTTAGCACTTGGGGGAGCTGCTCTGCCCTGCCTGGTTGCAGGGCTCAGTAACTTCTTGCAAGATAATCCACAAAGGCAAAAGAAACAAAAGCAAAAATGAACTATTGGGACTTCATCAAGATAAGAAGCTTTTGCACAGCAAAGGATACAGTCAACAAAACTAAAAGACAACCTACAGAATGGGAGAAGATATTTGCAAATGACCTATCAGATAAAGGGCTAGTATCCAAAATCTATAAAGAACTTCTTAAACTCAACACCAAAGAAACAAACAATCCAATCATGAAATGGGCAAAAGACATGAAGAGAAATCTCACAGAGGAAGACATGGACATGGCCAACATGCACATGAGAAAATGCTCTGCATCACTTGCCATCAGGGAAATACAAATCAAAACCACAATGAGATCCCACCTGACACCAGTGAGAATGGGGAAAATTAACAAGGCAGGAAATCACAAATGTTGGAGAGGATGCGGAGAAAGGGGAACCCTCCTGCACTGTTGGTGGGAATGTGACCTGGTGCAGCCACTCTGGAAAACTGTGTGGAGGTTCCTCAAAGAGTTAAAAATAGACCTGCCCTACGACCCAGCAATTGCACTGTTGGGGATTTACCCCAAAGATTCAGATGCAATGAAACGTCGGGACACCTGCACCCCGATGTTTCTATCAGCAATGGCCACAATAGCCAAACTGTGGAAGGAGCCTCGGTGTCCATCGAAAGATGAATGGATAAAGAAGATGTGGTTTATGTATACAATGGAATATTCCTCAGCCATTAGAAACGACAAATACCCACCATTTGCTTCAACGTGGATGGAACTGGAGGGTATTATGCTGAGTGAAATAAGTCAATCGGAGAAGGACAAACAGTGTATGTTCTCATTCATTTGGGGAATATAAATAATAGTGAAAGGGAATATAAAGGAAGGGAAAAGAAAAGTTGGGAAATATCAGGAAGGGAGACAGAACATAAAGACTCCTAACTCGGGGAAACGAACTAGGGGTGGTGGAAGGGGAGGAGGGCGGGTGTTGGAGGGGAATGGGTGACGGGCACTGAGGTGGACACTTGACGGGATGAGCACTGGGTGTTTTTCTGTATGTTGGTAAATTGAACACCAATAAAAATTAATTTAAAAAAAATAAAATAAAAATAAAAAAATAATATGGAAACCCAAAGGAACTAGAATAGCTAAAACAATTTTGTAAAAGAATTATAAAATGGGATGAAATCTTTCTACCTGATTTCAAGACTTAGGATAGTTAATCAACATTGTGTGGTACTGGCAGAAAGACAGTACAATGGGAACCAAGAGAGGACTCAGAAATAGATCCACACAAATGTCCTTAAGTAATTTTTGATAAAGCTGTAAATTGTTTAATAGAGGAAAGATATCCCTTTTAAAACATGGTGTTAGGATGCCTGGTGGCTCAGCAGTTGAGCATCTTCCTTTGGCTTGGGTCGTGATCCTGCAGTCCTGAGATCAAGTCCCACATCGGGCTCCCTGTGTGGAGCCTGCTTCTCCCTCTGCCTCTGTCTCTGACTCTGTCTCTGTCTCTCATGAATAAATAAGTAAAATCTTTAAAAAAATAAAACCTGGTGTTAGAGCAATTGGATAACTATAGGTAAAAAAATCTTTAAAAAAATAAAACATGGTGTTAGAGCAATTGGATAGATATCCAGATATCTGGATATCCAGATATCCAGATTGGATAGATAGGTAAAAAAAAAAAAAAAAAACTTCAATTAAATCTTACACCTTATACAAAAATAATAACTCAAAATGGATCATGAAATAAAATAGAAAACATGAAACTATACAACTTTAAAAAAATAGGAGAAAACTGAGGTATTGGGCTAGACACTTGCCACCAAAAACATGATCCATAAAAGAAAAATAAAGGTACATTGAACTTCAAAATTAAAACTGTTTTTTCCTCTATACTTTTTTTCTCTGTTGTGAGCCTGAAAAGACTAGCTGCAGACTGTAAGAAAATATTTGCCAGCCACATATTCAACAAAGGCCTGGTATTTAGACTATATAAACAACTCTCAAAACTCAACAGTTAAAAATAAAACAACCTAATTAGGAAATGGGAAAAGACATAAACATTTCACTGAAGAAGACATACAGATTGCAAATTAACACAAGAAAAAATGTTCAACATCATTAGCCATTAGGGAAATGGAATTCAAAACCACAATAGGATCTCACTATATACATATCAGAATGGCTAAAAGAAAAAAAAAAAAGATGAGAACATCAAATATTGGTGAGTAGGTGGAGAAACTGGTTTATATCTCAACATTACTTGTGAGACTATAAAATGGAACAGCCACCCTGGAAACTAGCTCAGCAATTTCTTTAAAAACTAACCATGCAATTTCTTGACCTATCAGTTACACTTCTAGACATTTATCCCAGATAAATGCAAACTTATGGACTCACAAAAAACTGCACAAATGCTTACAGAAACTTTATTTATAATAGCCTCAAATTAGAACCAACCCAGATGTCCTCCAATGGGTGAATAGTTAATCAGACTATGATACATTCACACCTGGGATATTCTCCAGCAATAAACAGGACTCAACTATTAATAAAACACCACATTTTCAATGAATCTTCAGAGAATTTTACTGGGTGAAATAAGCTAACCCCAATGAGTTATACCCAGAATGATTATACAACACTTGGGAATGACAAAATTTTAGAAATGGGGAACAGATTATCTGTTGCCAGGAATTAAGGAGACTGAGGGGGAGGAGTGTGCTTGGTAAGAGGGAAGTGGGTGTCACTGTAGAAGGAAGGGCAATGTGAGATGCCTGTGGTGAAAGGTCCACTCTGTGTCTTGACTGTTTCAATGTCAGTATCCTGGTTATGATATTGTATTATGGTTTTGCAGGATGTTACCACTGGGAGTAAATGTGTAAATGTAATGGGATCTCTCTGTGTTATTTCTGAAAAATGCATAGTAGTTTAGAATGATACCAAAATGTAAAAAGTTTGATTTTTATAAAAACTAAATCCACAGCATCAGTATCTTACATAATATCATTTCTAAATTCACTATATTTTCATGAGTGCTAAAAATACTAGTTTTTGCAAACATAGATTTTGTCTCTGTTTCAACATATCCTTTAGTAGTGAACATTTGAATCTGGCACCACCACCATTTTCTGTCTATTTGAACCCATCTATTCATTTGTTAACTATTATTTCACCATTCCTATCTCTTCCAACAATATAAATAAATTTCATCATGCAGGATTTTTATGCCTCATTGTCATTTTCCAAAATTAAATTATATTAAGTACATATTCTCTTGAATACATGTGCTGAAATTTCTTAGTTTTAACATAAATTACCAAATAATAATAGTAGACCTAATAATAACAATCAATGAGTCACTAAAACTGTTTTGTCCCTGAGTAGTAGAATCAGGAAAGTATAATGTATTAGACACATCTTGAGCATTTTTTTAATATAAAAGCAATATTAAAATATTTTGAACACATGACCTTTTTGAATGTTTAATGGACTACTTCAAAACCTTTACAGTGACTTTTGATAGTTTGTCAAATGATTTTAATTAAAGTACTTCCCTTCTGGGACAATCATATCATTCATAAACAGTTGATATAGGTATTTAAGACATTTTAGGCATATAGTCATTCAAGCCTATTATGTAAGAATAGCTAAAACAATAGTTTTACTAGTATCAGTTATAGTATCTTTGTTAAGGGAACACATAGCTTTGTGTAAAAGGAAGTTTGCCTTTGGTTTTCGCAGAAATAGTGACATGAACTTTGACAAATTTTATTTTGCAAATGCCACTCTTAAGAACAGTACCACCAGCAGTAACCTGACATTTATAACTATTCTAAATAATGCAACAAAAGCATTTTCAAGGTTCATGTGCATCTTTTCATATGCAGACTTTGCAGTTCTCTTCAATAATTTAGCTTGTTTGGACACATCTTACTGAATCATGTTTTTTTGAATTGAAAATATACATTATCTTGTGAGTCAGTCAAGCATTTGCAGAGGTTCATACTCTCGGTTCTCTGTTTTATCTGACTCTTTTGGTTTCATTTGGCCTCTCCTATTATTCTTCATCAGATGTTAGATCCTTGGTAGATTAACATATTTGTGGACCAGATTTATCTATTAGATATCTGCTCAATTAAGCAAAGTATTGGGGAGAGTTTGTCTAGTAAATTGGCCAAGAATCTGAAGTCTTAAAAGTTTGAATAATAATATTTTAGACTTCTCCTAAATAAACTAGCCTCTTGCTTGAAACCTTGATTCTGACTTCTGTATTATTGATTCACTTGACTGTGAGGCTCAGTTTTTTATTTTCCTTCTGCTTTAATGGAGTATGCACATTAGCTTCCATTCTAGGCATATACTAATTTCTGCAGTGGCCTGATTCACATTGTCTGACAATACTGAGAACTGAAAACCTAAAATGATACATACAATGTGGGCAGATACTTTCATGTGCAACTATAGGTCACTGTTAAAAATATTGACAAAATAATTACTCACATACCATAAAATATATTCTTCTATGTGAGACAGATTATATTGCCGTGGTTAAATTTTAATCAAATGTGATTTTGTGAAATTTCTTTTTTTAAGATTTTTAAAAATTTATTTATTAGACACACACACACACATACACACACACACACACACGCACGCACGCAGAGGGAGAAGCAGGCTCCATGCAGGGAGCCCGACACGGGACTCTATCCCGGGTCTCTAGGATCATACGCTGGGCCAAAGGCGGCTAAACGGCTAAGCCATTGGGGCTGCCCAAATTTGTGAAATTTCTTAACAAAATTCACAAAGTTCTATTTCTTACATAGTACTTATTTTGGTAAAAGTGAAAATTTCAGACAGATGGGGAGTTCATAACCCTATTATTTCATTCAAAAGCTACAGAAACAAGCAATTTCCTTAACGTCTCAGAGTGATTCTCTTAAGCCAATACTAAACATATAGTAAATATTCAATAAATGATAGTTCTCACTTACATTATCATAATTCCTAGCATAACCACTGTTTTGGTACCACTACTCCATCCAGTATTTAGACTAGAAGAAGGAGAAAGAATAAAACTACAGAAATGAAAAAGATAATTGATGAACATACATAGTTGTATGGTGGGCAAAAGTATTTAGTTGTATGTATGATGGACATAAGGATGTCCTTATGTCCTCTTGATAGTTTATGATTCAAAGGATTGGAATACTCTTTTGTCAGACATTTTTCATCATGATGTCCAATTTTTTGGAGGCTGTTCATTACCCCAGTTCAGTACTCCTGGTAGACATGTTCTTGAACTATGAAAGTTCAAATAGCTAGTAGTTAATATTGATCATCATCAAGTGAAATTCCTTTGATTTGGAATGCCATTTGTTTATCAGATAATAGCTTCTCTTGCAGTGTGAAGTAATGTAGAAAACATTTATGTTACCCAAATTTGGTGGAAAGGAAGAATTTTAAATGTCATCTTACTGCTTAAAAATTATTGCTTTTGAAAAGAAAAGTAGCATTCACATTCATAATCAGAAAAAGACAGTGGGTGGATATTTGTAATAAATATTATGGTATTACTCATACAAAATCCCAAATATCCTGTGGTATATTTGCATGTGTGATTCCAGATGAGCTTTAATCCTTGGATATAGGACTTCTCTAATGTGAACTTTTCCCCTTTGTTTCTTAACTAAAATAGGTTCTAATTAAAAATAAAATAAAAAATGTTTGAACTTCAAAAATATTACCCCAAGCTGATTCTTTCTATTGCAGCATATCCATACCTACATAGACTTTTATTCTATTTAAAGAACTTACTGAATAAGTAGTAAGTTATTCAATTGTTGAATAACTATTTAATTTGAATTGCTATACAAAAGGTGGTTCTGTATACATGCCATAAGGTAAAGATAATTGTTTTTTTTTTGTTGTTGTTTGTTTGTTTTTTTAGGTAAAGATAATTGTTATACAATCTGCTCTCCTTCCCTGCCACCATGTGAAGCTGGATTCACTCCCTACATCTTTATTGACATATATTTTTGTCCCAATGTTCTCAAAGTTAAAATTTAAACAAGTCATTCCAAAAATAAAATTCTGGATAACATATTTTGTGGGTAATAAACATAGATGACTGGAATACTGTAAAGCCATTGTGATAGTTTTAATCATTCACCAATTACAAGGATGGACTACCAAGGTTGCTGATGGCTATGGCTTCTTTATGGTATATTTGCCTCCTACTTGCATTTTAGTGCACAAAAAGGAGTCACAAATAACTAGCAACATGACCACCAGGATATGAAATATCAAATTTAATTTCACAATTGACTCAACAATTTCTACATTTTTAGGGAAAGAGAGCTATCCAATAGCTCTCTATATGGAGATAATCTGTTAGATGTTTGCAGAGCAAGTCTACTTCTCTATACAATTCAAACATTGAAATATTTTCTATTGAAAAATAATTGACATATAATAATATTGTTTGTTTTAGGTGTACAACGTAGTGATTCCAAATTTATGTACATTACAAAATCACCACCACAATGTCTAGTTACCATCTGTTACTAAAGTTGTTACAATTTAATTAACTACTTATTCTATGCTGTACATTATGTCCCCATGACTTATTCTGGTTATTTTATAACCGGAAGATTGTACTTTTTAATTGTCTTCACCTGTTTGGTCCATCCCTCTACCTCTCTCCTCTTTAACAACCATCCGGTTGTTCTTTGTATCTATGAGTCTGTTTTGTTTTGTTTTACTTGTTTGTTTATGTAGATTCCACATATAAGTGAAATCATATGATATTTGTCTTGCTGTGTCTCACTTATTTCACTTAGCATAATGCCCTCCAGGTCCATTCATATTACCTCAGATGGCAGGATTTCATTGTTTTTTTTTTTATAGTTGAGTAATATATATTTTATATACATATTATCATAATATAAATAATATAAAAATGGATTATACATATAAAATCCATTATTTTTCCATTCAGCCATTGATGGACATTTAGGTTACTTCCATATTTTGGCTATTATAAATAATGCTTCAATGAACATAAGGCTGAATATTTATTTCAAATTAGCATTTATATTTTCTTTGAGTAAACACCTAGAAATGGAATTGCTGGATTGTATGGTACTCCTATTTTTAATTTTTTAAGAAGCCTCCATACCATTTTCCATAGTGGCCACTTCATTTACACTCCCACCAACGTGCACAAGGGTTTTCATTCATTCACATCCTCACCAACAGAGGTTATTTCTTGTCTTTTTTGATAATAGCCAGCCTGACAGATGTGAGGTGATATCTCATTGTGGTCTTGATTTGCATGTCCCTGTTGGTTAGTGATATTGAGCATCTCTTCATGTGCCTATTGGCCATCTGTATGTCTTCTTTGGAAAACTGTTAATTCAGGTTTTCTGTCCATTTTTACTTCAGATTGTGTCTTTTTGATATTGAGTTATATGTGTTCTTTATGTATTTTGGATGTTAATCCCTTACCAGATATATCACTTGTGAATATCTTCTCCCATTCAGTAGAATTATTTTGTTGGTGATTTCCTTCACTGTGCAAAAGCATTTTGGTTTGATGTAGTCTCATTTGTTTATTTTTGCTTTTGCTGTCCTTGCCTGAGGAGACAGATCCAAAAATTTTTTACTAAGACTGATGTCAAATAGCTTATTGCCTATATTTTCTTCTGGAAGTTTTATGGTTTCAGGTCTTATATAAGTCTTTAACCCATTTTGGGTTTCTTTTTGTAGAGAATGTAAGAAAGTGGTCCAGTTTCATTTTGCATGTGGCTGTCCAGTTTTCCCAACACTATTTATGGAAGAGACAGTATTTTCCCTCTTGTTTATTCTTGCCTCATTTGCCATGGCGTAACTGACCAGATAAGCATAGGTTTATTTCTGGGCTCTCTACTTTGTTTCATTGATCTATGTGATTGTTTTTGTGCCAGTACTATGCTGTTTTATTTACCATAGCTTTGTAGTATATTTTGAAATCCAGGATTGTGATACCTCCAGCTTTGTTATTCTTTCTGAAGATTACTTTGGCTATTCATGGTCTTCTGTGATTCCATACAAATTTTAGGATTATTTTTTCTAGTTCTGTGAAAAATGTCATTGCTATTTTGATAGGTATTACATTGAATGTGTAGATTGCTTTGGGTAGAATGGATATTTTAACAATATTAACTCTTCCGACTTATGAGCATGAACTATCTTTCCATTTATTTGTGTCTCATTCAGTTTTTTGTATTAATGTCTTGTGGTTTTCAATATCCAATCTTCCTTGATAAATTTATTTTTAGGTGTTTATTTGTTTTTGATGCAACTTTAAATGGAAATGTTCATTAATTTTCTTTTGTCAATTAGTTGTTAAAGTACAGAAACACGAAAGATTTCTGTATATTGATTTTGGATCTGCAACTTTATTGAATTTATTTATTATAATAGTCTTTCAGTGGAGGCTTTAGAGTTTTCTATATATAATAAGTTATCCTTGAATAGTGACAACTATTACAACTATTAAATAGTGACAACTATTAAATAGTGACAACTATTACTATTTACAACTTGGATATATTTTATTTCTTTTTTGTGCCTAACTGCTGTAGTCAGCACTTCTAATACTATGTTGAAAAAAAGTGATTAGTGTGGGCATTCTCTTGTTCCTGAAGTTAGAGGAAAAGTTTTTTATTTAGCTTTTAATATTTAGTATGTTAGCTGTGTATTTGTTATATGGGCCCTTATTTTGTTGAGATATGTTCTCTATTATACCTACTTTATTGAGAGTTTCTATCATAAATGGATGTTGAATTTTGTCAAATGCTTTTTTAGCACTTATTGAGATGATCATATGATTTGTATTTTTTGTTTTGCAAATGTGGTTATCATGTTGATTGATTTGTGGATATTAGCCATCCTTGAATCCCTGAATAAATCCCACTAGATCATGGTGTATGATTCTTTTAATGTATTGTTAAGTTCAGTTTGCTAATATTCTGTTGAAAATTTTTGCATAAATATTCATCAGGGATATTGAACTATAATTTTCTTTTCTTGTAGCATCTTGTCTGGTTTTAGAATCAGGTTAATGCCAACATCAAATAATTTAAAAGAAAATTTTAAATATTTAGAAAGCATGTTTGTGCAAATTTATGTCAACTTTTAGAATATTGTATTTCTCACCTTAAGAATTATTTTCACATTCTCCCCAGGGTATCTAATTAGTTAAAATATGACATTCATAATTATAATATATTAATATTTTTTAATTGAAAGAATTTTGACATTTCATTAAACATACATATTTGAGATGGCTTAGAATAGATGGCAGAGGGGATGCCTGGGTGGCTCAGTGGTTGAGCATCTGCCTTTGACTCAGGGAATGATCCTGGAGACCCCAGATCAAGTCCTGCATCGGGCTCCCTACATGGAGCCTGCTTCTCCCTCTGCCTGTGTCTCTGCCTCTCTCTCTCCATGTCTCTCATAAATAAATAAGTTAAATCTTAAAAAAAAGAAAAATAATAGATGGCAGATAGGCAGCTGGGTCACTGACATAACAATAAGAGATAAAAATCTATCTAGCAGGGAGGAGGAGATTCATTATTCTAATGTCTAAAATGAATTTGTCATTGAACAATATATTGGAAATTACACTTTATGAAAGTTTTTTTTTATTTTTTTATTTTTTATTTTCTTAAAAAGATTTATTTATTTATTTGAAAGAGAGAGAGCACTAGTAGGGGGAGCTGCAGGCCGAGGGAGAGAGAGAAGCAGGAGCCCTGCTAAGCAGAGAGCTTGATCTAGGGCTCAATCTCAGTACCCTGAGATCATGACTTGAGCCTAAGGCAGATGCTTAACCAGCTGAGCCACCCAGGTGTCCCTATGAAGGTTTTTTAAAGAAAATATAGGAGTGCTTTTAGTGCTTTAAATATAAGTCTCTTTACTGAATAATTCAATTGAAGACTACAAGTGTCAAAAATGTAATGCCATTTACAACTTAATGAACAGGTATCAAAGGGGAGTTAAAGTAAAGGGATCCGATTACTTAATTTTCTTCTCTAAGACAGAGATTTTGCTATGTGAATCAATAATTTTCAAATATTATTACACATAAGGATCACCTGGAAAGCTTAGATGCAAATGCTTGGATCCTGCCCCAAGATATGCTGATTTAGTGAGAATTTGAAAACTACTTAAACTGACTCTCCGGGATATTCTGAGGAAGTTGGCCCCAGGGGGAGTCTTTTAGGCTATCCATCCAATATACTGTATTCCAAGATCTAAGATGTCACCAATTATGAGAAGTATCTTTCAGTACTTCTAAGAAAAATAAATGTCAATTATACAATCTCATTGATTGCAAGATGCATCTTAATTTTAGTGAAATTAAATTGTGTTCATCTTAGAATTGTAATACCATATAATTTATCTCTACCAAGTTTCTGACATCAACTGAACAGCACTTGATTCAAAATTAAGCTCTTTGATAAATTTCTGATTCTATTAATCAAACTTATTTTATCTATACCTTTTTTCCTTTGACAGGGTTTTGACAGGCATCCATTCCTGTTGTCTTTTGTTGTATAAAAACTACCCCGAAACTCAGGGTGTTTAAACAATAATTTATTATTATTATTTTATTTTTTAAAATTTATTTATTCATGAGAAACACAGAAATTGAGAGGGAGAGGCAGAGACACAGGCAGAGGGAGAAGCAGGCTCCATGCAGGGAGTCCAATGTGGGACTCGATCCTGGAACTCTAGGATCAGGCCCCAGGCTGAAGGCAGGTGCCAAACTGCTGAGCCACCCAGGGATCCCAATTTATTATTATTTTACTTAGTTTCTGTGACTGGTTTGGGCTCATCTGGGCAATTCTTACTTGAGATGTGTCATGCAGTTACAATTAAATACTGGCTGAAACTACAGTAAAAATAAGGCTCAACTGAGCTGGACTGACAAGATTGCTCATTCTCAAAGCTGACAGTTGATCCTGACTGTTGGGTTAAATAAAACTCAGCTGGGGATTTCAACTGGCTTGCCTTTGATGGCCTCTTGGTTTGGGCTTCATAAAATGGGTTTAGTTTTCTGAGAAGGCGTATTCCACAAATAAATGTTCCAAGTGTCTCTATCTAGAGCTGTAAGACTTTTTCTGATTCAGCTTCTGGTTATTAAGACCATAGCATCACCCCCTCTGTGTTTCTTTGGTCAAGAGTGAGTCACAGTTCACTTACAGCCAAGGAGGTGGGGGCACTACGTAAGGGCATGACCAAATATGGTCATGTTAAGCCATACCTTAAGTCAGTGAAACTTCTTGAACATAGAAAAGTCAATCTGGGCTCCCCATAATTCCTCCACCCTCACACTACACACTGCTATTCTTTCCTTATTGCACTCTCCCCTTCCTCTCTCCCCATATAGCTAGAAAATCAAGGGTCATTTAAAAATTAAATTAGCGTGCTTGATTGGGAAGCCATAAAAAGTATCTAAACAACATGTCAACCAGTTATTGCTGAGCTAACATATGCCAATAGTGTACTAAGTACTTTATGTTTCCTACCTAATTAAATTTCCACAAGAAAACCAGTGAGGCAGACATTACCATCTCCTTTTTCATGAGGAATTTGAGGTCAAGAGAAGCAAAGAACTCTCCCCAAACTAAAAATTTGTTAGGGAATTATGTCAGATGGTGTCTACATGGAAACTATGTACATCTGTCTCAAAATGGATATTTGAGTTTTGGCTCATTTGATGTTCAACTATTCTTTCTCCCAGTAATTTTTCAATATTTCCAGTTGTTTCCTAAGGCAGTTCTTGATTTATGATAACAAATTGTTATTTTCAGATTAGAGGAGACTTGTCTTCCCATTGCTGCTGTGACCAGGAAAATGTATGCAGCCCCTCTTAATGGTGTGTCAGGCTGTCGAAATAGTCTTAGAAGAGGACATAGAATTCAGCATTGTTGTGTGTGGTTAAAAATAGATTTTGATATGCTGATATCCCATTCTTATCCATTCTGATGCTTGCAGCAATATAATAGTGCAATCTTAAAAACAACATAACTTGTCAATATAATGTGCTTTATGGTCAAATCTAAGAGTTAATCCCAAAGATAATACAATCTAGAAAATCAAAAACTAATCAGTAAATTAATTCTGCATGTTCTTATCCTATATTTTTCTTGACTTTCCCTACATTTTCTTGCTTCTTAAGGTTGTTTTTGCAGCTTGATGGAAGAAAGAAAAGTGACACTGGGTTTGGAAACAACATCCTATGGAGAGCTGGGTGTGTGAGTTTAGGATAAAAAAAAAAAATCTTTTCAAGAATTTGCTGGTGCTGAGTTCAGTTCCTTCTATGGACAATGTCAGTTTGTCCCCCCAATAAGCTGAATTTCTTTACACATCGGTCAGTACAGGTGATCCACCATGATGCTCTCTCTCTCGGTGATCGCCCATAGGTCTTTATTGTCCCCCAGTTTTAGGTCTTAGGGAAAAAGTAGCCAGTGTCTATCTAAAAAGTAATTGCCTGAGGTTTGCAGCTGACTTAGAATTATGAGATGTTTGCCTCTATGTTGTCATTCAGCAAATACTCTGCACAGCCACTGTGTATAAACAATGATCATGTATGTCATCAAAAGTCTCACTGTTTAGGGGCAATACAGACAAGGAAGCAATCAAATAATAGGAAGGTAAGTATTATATGGTATAGAAAGTAGGAAGCATCAGGGAAAGTCTCTTAGTATTTGAGGTCTAGAGAAGCCTTCCTCGAGGAAGTTACTTTAAAGCACAAACCTTCAAAAAATTAATAATTTATTCCAATAATTTATTCCAATAAACTGGTTAGCCGGAGGAACCAGTTTATGCGAAGACACACCATTGGGTGAGGGAAAGTATGGTGGACCTGAAAAACAGAGATAATCAGTTTGGTTGTAACTTGCAGAGTGTGGGATGAAGGTGGAAGTTAGCTTGGCAGTGTTAGCAAAGGCCACATTATGTGGCTAGGCTAGATATCATGAACTTTATCACAAAAGCAAAGAATGCCAATAAAGCTCCTTTTAAGCGCCAAAGAACAAAAGAATCTTTACGATGACTAAATAAATGAATTACTCAAAAATGGAGAAAGGAATGGTAGATGGAAAGTAACAATGACTGAAGGCAAAGTGGCCTTGAAAAATACTTTACAACCATTTAACAGATGATCCAAGTAAGTGCTTAAGGAACAGTTAATTCCTTCATTTGTTAATTCAACAGAAATTGATCATGCATCTACCCCAATGTCAAATTCTTTAAGCCTTATGGAGATATATAAATAGGTAAACCAGATGACATCTTCTCCATTATCAAATTATGTACATAAAAGAATATGTGGCAGATATTTTTATGTTATAAGAAAAATAAATATGACAAGTAGATGGAGAATGAGGAGAAAAAGGTGTTCCTATGTTATATAGGGTGGTGAGGTAAATGTATATATCCCACTCATCTCTTTTCTCTGCTTGCTTCTTCTCTGAGGGGGAAAAAAATCATAATGCTTATTTACCCATTCACTCAATATTTATATAGTGCCTCTGTGTATTAGGTGCCCTCTGAGACTCTGTGGCGGTGTCATGGCAGGCATGGGTGCAGGAAAGAATAATTGAGCAGTACTCTGTAGACCATGTTAAGGGTTAAAGGTTTAGATGTTTTCCCTATAGACAATGGAAGCCATTGTAGTGTTTTAATTAAGAATTCCATGTGATCATATTTGTATTTTTAAAAAGAGTATTCTGGCTTCAGGGGAAAAAAATGAATTGATTAACAGATCCAGAATGGGTTTTCCTCAACTAAATAGAAAAAACAGATTTTTCCTTGTTTAGCTATTAGTTGTGATGGTCAAATTTCTTTCCATTCAGGACAAGTAATAATGTTTTACTGTAATGAAGGGTCTTTGTCTCTCAAGTAGAAAAAAAAATTGCTTGAACTAAAATAAAATCTCATGTTTAAAAAAGTTGTCATCACCCAATCCTTTGAATTCTTGACATTTTTTTCAGACCCATTAACAAATTTCTTATGAATACACTTCTTCCTCTTGAGTGATGAACTTACATTTTTGTGAAGCCTTAGATGTGAATGTGTGAGTCATGTGAACCTACCAAAGAAATTCTGATGTGACCTTTGGTCTGTAAGAGATAGTAATACTATCTTTAGCTATGACACCTGATTGGCATAAAACACTCATTTTATTATGAAAACACAGAAGACACACTTTTGTTTCTCCTGCTAAACACCTTATTAACATTTTATACAAGTGGAATGTTAAAATATTTGTTTGTATAACATTTTATAAAGAGTATCTTAATACAGCTTTGGCCATATTAAAAATGACTTATGTGCCATGTTGCTCAGATGGCATGTTTACGAATAAGTTTTTAAAGCTCCATATGTACAAATATGAAATATGAAATCTTCCTCCAAATACTAAGAATACAGCTCATTCTACATTTGCTGGTTTATAGTGCTAACATTTATCTGCATCTCCATATTCCAAGATTTGCAAATGAGATAATTCTGTTGCAGTATGCCGCCAAGTATAAACAGCTGGCTCTCTTTGGCAAGCAGGATATCATCTGAACATTTAATGTAGCCCTTCCTCTAGGATGCCTTTTATCATCAGAATTTAGGGAGGGACAATTGCTTAGCGTGTTTCAAATGTACTCTTCTCTAAATTCTTACAGCCCATGGATTCTCTTGATAACTGTAACAGTAAGAGACCGGGAAGGACAAGACATTAATATTAAGTATTGTGAGTAAAATCTTGTGAACCTATAAGAGGGACATTCAGGGATGTGAAATTTTAAGTAGGTAGTTTTATGTAGTGATACTATCTTAAATTATTCCCAAATGGAATGAAATTCAGTCAGTGGAGTTTTGAGGAGCCACAGTGTATCCCAGAACATAGTAGGGGTAAGAAAGAGTTTTACCATGAATGTAATTTAAATATAAATAAAATAACCAAATATTTTCCTCTGGACCCCACAAGCCATACATGGAGCATATAATTGTCATTCTTCCACAAGTGGATATAACATTCATTGACTTACATTTATAAAGTTACAAATAATAACACAACAAATAAGATATCAGAACTAATTTGGGAAGGAAACTATATGAACAAATCTAAGAAAAAGAAGTGACTGTTGATCATCTCTCATTCTACCCTGGAGATAGTATATAATACTTGACTTCAGGCTTTGCTTGTCTTTTTGTTCTTCCAAGATCTAGGTCAGTGCTGACCAATGGAACTTTTTGTAATGATAGAAATAGTCTCTATTTTTGTGATCCAATATGGTGGCCACTAGCCATTTGTGGCTACTGAGCATATGAAACATGGCTAGTACAATTGAAGAAATACATTTAAATTTTTATTTAATTTAAATGCATGAGAACAAATTTAAATAGAAACATGTGGCTCCTGGCTATCACATTGGACATGCATGTTTAGGCCACGAGAAAGACCTTTCTCTCTTTAAGTATAGGGCATTGACAGTAATTCAGATCTGATCCTACACCCACTCTAGCCCATGCTTCATAGGAAGACTGAAAGCTATACAAAGCAGTAGTTTCAGGCTCCACTCTCTACTACCTCAAGATGGGTGACAAACTATGTTGGATGACTCCAGAAAACTACTCGTCATTCTAAAAGCTCATTTGGAAGTATTGGTAGCCTAGATGAGAATATAGTAGCTACCCAAATGAGCAATAAACATTATCTTAACTGAAAATCAAGTGTTTCACAGGGAAGATATGGTGGGAGGAAAGAAACTTGCTGTCAATATTATAGGGCATTACGATGTTTCAAAATGTTTGTTTTTCTACGGATAATTAGGAATTATTTACCTTTCTGCAAAGATATTAAAATTTTGAGTCTTCTACATTTACTTCATCCCTAAGGGGAAAGCCTATACGGCAAAGTAGTTCTTATTTATTGTGTTAATAGTTCTTTCCATTTCAAAACAACTTAAATGGAAATTACCTGTCTGAAATACATTTGTTAAACAAACAAAACAAATCAAGAAACAGTAAGAACAACCACAAAACTGTACAAAGGAGATAAGATTATCTTATGAATCATAATTGCTAATATGTATTTGAGATATTTATCAATAATAGAACTAACTTAAGCTAGAAATAATATTTACGGTGCATGTACTATATGCCTGATGCTCTAAGTGCCTCTTACGGATCAAAGCCTTTAACAAATCTACAAAATGAGTGTGTTCTTTATTTCCCAGTAAGTACATCATTATTTCCAGCATTTTTTTGGGGAGCTAAATATGTTAATCAATGCTCCTAAATTTATATAGCCAGTAAGTGAAGTGGTCAGAATCTGGATCTACATTTACACAAATCCATTTTTAACCAGTTCATTGAGAATGTCAGAAGACCTAAAATGAAATGATTTCATCTGGTGTCTTATATTGTTGGAATAAACATTTTCTATAATCAAAGAATGACTTTTCCTAAGGAAACATCAACAACAGAGAGTCTGAATTCAAACACATATACACTTACGCATATTAGACATTTTAATGTTAAGATATAAGTGAATACTATGTTTATGTGTATAATTTGAGCATAACACACCACATCTGTGACAGTGGAATCAATTATATTGTTGTAGTAGTGATACTAGAAAATCTGAAGGGAACAAGAGAGAGTTTGGGCTGCTGCTGTAATTTAAGGTTCTGATTTGCCTCAGAGAGCTGGAGGGCACTGTGTGTCCACTTGCCAACTTGGCCAGGTGCATGACTATGTCTCTGAAATCAACGCAGAACTACTTCCAGAGGAATTGAAAAAATGTTTCCTCTATTCCTTTTGACAAGAAGTCATTACCAGTAGCCTTTGGGGGAGAGTTGCAGAAGTTCCATGAAAACTACAAGGCCATTATTTACTTTTGATAATCCAAGCCTAGGAGTAAAGGAACAGATAATAAGACCTTTTGCCCATAGAAAGCTCATTGTGACTCTCAGCAACTTTAAAAACACAGTATTGAGCTCAGAACATGGGTTTTATTATAGACTTTCTTGTTTTTCATCCATTTGGAGGTCTTTAATTCTGCTGGTAACACTGGCCTTAGTATAATATACATATAAAATTATCACCGTAATGTCTTCTTTTATACTTTAATATTATTCCAGGAAGGGTTCACTGCTGGTTATTTCATGATCAGAAGATAACACCAGGGGCACCTGGGTGGCTCAGTTGGTTAAGTGTCTGCCTTTGGCTCAGGTCTTGATCCTGCGGTCATGGGATGGAGCCCCACATGGGCTGTCTGCTCAGAGGGGAATCTGCTCCCCCCCCCCCCCCCCCCCCCCCGCTCATGCTCTGTCTCTGGCTTTTTCTCTCTCATAAATAAATAAAATCTTAAAAAAAGAAAGAAGATAACAGTAGAAGGAGTTTTGGCATTATATAGTTGAAACAGAGTTAAGGAGAAGAATGTAGATTCAGCTCCTTTTCCTACTTGTGAACATTTATAAGACACATTTTTTTAAAATAACTCTTCTTTCTGATAAAGAGTGGCAAGTGATACTGTGTTATTGGTATACTGAAAATTGCTCTAGAGTTTGATTCAGTTTCCGTGGATTCTGGTTTTAGTCCTGTTTGGTCTGCTACCTATTTGCTGAATCATTTTGGGTAAATTACTTAATCTCTGTGAGTATGGTTACTTTACCTTTCTGTAAATAGAGGTACTAAACAATTTGTAGTAAAGATCAAATAAAACATTAAATTTAAAAGTAAAGTATAAAAAGAGAAATGTAAAAGAGTGTGGTTTTATGATTTGATGATATGGGAGCAGTATCTAAATTTAATAAAGAAATGCTTGCATTTAGTGTTTCTGTTTTATTTATTTATTTATATTTATTTATTTTGGAAGATTTTATTTGCTTATTTGACACAGAGAGCAAGAAACACAGGCAGGGGGAGCAGCAGAAGGAGAGGGAGAAGCAAGCTCCCCAGTGAGCAGGAAGCCAAATGCAGGACTCAATCCCAGGACCCTGGAATCGTGACCTGAGCCAAAAGTAAATGCTTAACTGACTGAGCTACTCAGGCACCCTTAGTGTTTTTGTTTTAAAATCTTATTTTTGTAGTCCTTCTCACCAGTGAACATGTGAACATACCTATATGTGTACCTTTTTAAATTCTGAAAACATTTATTGTGGAGATTCAGAGAGGGATGAGTTATTTAACAACATGTGGATTTATTTTAACATTTGAATGGACACAAAATTGAATTTTGTGCAAAATTCAACCTAAAACCTATTTTACCTAGATTATTATACATAAGTATAATTTTGATGATATGTCATAAGTGATTTTATCCATGATCTTTACCTAAAGAATTAGCGAAGGAGAAGTTTACTAACATCAGTAGGGTTACATCAATATTTATATAATTTCTCCTTATTGGTTTATATACCTCAGAATCAGGAGCTAATCAGATCAATGTCGTGTATAAGATGTTCAGAATATCTTTAGTATTACAAGTGTAAATATGGATGTTCTCAAAAGGCTGTAAAGGAGCTTGAGAAACTTCCATCTGCTTCTGCATATCAACACCAATCACAAATCTGAAAGTGACTTGACTTACGGGACATTATAAAAAAATGTAGGTGGTAGAAATGTGATTGTAAGTTCTACACCTACCCCTTTCCTTCAAGAATTTAGAAATATGAAAACTCAGATTAGAGAAGAGCAGAAGCAGATGGTTCTCACATTAGAGATAGTCTTAACTGAGTTAATCAAAGAGGAAGAAAAGTGCCAAAATAACTTTCATAGAGGAAAGAGAGGGGGAGAGAGAGAGAGAGAGAGAGAGAGAGAGGGGAAAGAGAAGGAAACTAAGTAGTTAATGAGTCATTCTATCCCCTTGTAGAGTTAGAAGTACTAGGTCCCAGAGTATGATGCAGTTGGCCATCTGAATTATATAACTAACTCTCTTTATTTTGATTCCTTTCTTTTCAAGATGTACAGCCATGAGAAGACTCCACTTGAAGACTCTATGTACTGGTCTAGCTGTTGAGGAAGTCAGCTGGATTCTAGAATATTCCTCCTGTCATTTGCAAGTATCATTTTCAGAAGCCTCTCTTAGCTTTACAGTACTGGAGAGACCTAGATTTAGTAAAATTTGAGACCAACATCTGGACATGGTGTAATTATCAAGTTAATATTATGTGAGGTCTCTTGGTGGGTTATCAGCCATTTGACCTTTCTAGGACTACCTTAACTTGTTCATGTGCTTTTGAAAAACATCCACACAAATCTTAGGACATTTCATACAAATCCAATGTATGTGTGTATGTGACAAGTGACAGACACATCAGATTGCTAAGGTTCTCCTCTCATTCACATTTCTTAAGGGCAAGTTCCAACATTTATTTCACCCTCTCAGCTCTCAATGATCTAATTTTGGCTTTCTCCCTCTTAATATGGGTTCTTCTTACCCTTTCAATGCCTTTAGTCAACCAGAAAATTTTTACTGGATGAGCATTACTTCAAAGCTATTTTATCAATTATGTTCAAGGACATTAGTATTGATGATCTGATTTAACTTGAATATTCATTACAGCACAAGGTGAGGGGTGGGGGTGGTGTAGCAGAGGAGAACATTACTAAAATATTCAAAACATTTGTGCATTTTTTACAGATGGATAGAGCATACATTACAGACTATTAGTTGAGTTTTTGATTAGATAAAACTTTTTCAATCACATTTGGTCAGTTTCTCAAGTAATATGTTTTTTAGTTATTTATATTTTGATCAGTTATTCACTGGATTGTGTGTTACTGTTACTTAGGGGGCGGAATCTAAGGAAAGATTAAAGTCTTGAAATTCCAATGGAAACTGTGTTAGTTTGGGATTTGCTTTGTATATGTGTTTCTGATGTAACTACATTCTGTGGCATAAATTCAACTATATCTTTTGCATTTATAAAACTTAAATTTATATATTTTAATGTATGAAACTTGAATACAATTTTATAACATGTACATAACTCTATGTTGTTATTTATTTATTTATTTATTTATTTATTTATTTATAAGATTTTATTTATTTATTTATTCATGACAGACACACACACAGAGAAGCAGAGACATAGGCAGAGGGAGAAGCAGGCTCCATGCAGGGAGCCTGATGTGGGACTTGATCCTGAGTCTCCAGGATCACACCCCGAGCTGAAGGCGGTGCCAAACCTCTGGGCCACCAGGGCTGCCCTCTATGTTGTAATTTTAATTCTCAAATATAGCTCTCTTTATAGACTTTTTACTTCCTAAGAACAGGAATTTCATCTTATTCATCATCTTATCCTCTATTACTCAGCATACTACCTAGACAATAAATCAACACATATACTACACTAAATTAATAGTTATATCTGCTATAGCTCCTTTTTTGTTCTAAACAAAGTGACTAATCTAGATCCATCCTTTAATTTAAAAATTTATGTTCTCCCTCAAATCCTCCTAATTCAATGAATTAACAACATCTTTACCATTAAGAAACTCCCATTTGGCTGGTCAAGGCAGACATATTAACAACTTCAGGATGGGGCATTGGTGAAGACATCATGATAAAATTTGAATAGGTTCAGTGGGTACCCTTCCTCTTGGGGGAAAGGCAGTTATCAATAGGAAAATCTCTAAACAAGAGGGGATACTGGAGCTTGAATTTGAAAACTGACATGTTTGCCTTTTGAGCAAGGTGGTGATCACTGTGAGAAGAGTAGCATTTCATTTAGAGTATAGGTTGCTAATAACCATGTGGTGAATGATAAAAAATGATCCTCCATGCATAAGGAACAACATGAGAAAAGCAACTAGATGCTTTGTCACTGTTACTACTCTCTGGTCACTCATACATTCTTTCCTTCAATCACTTTTTTTTTTTTTTTAGTGCTTTTTATGTGCCAAATGACATTCTTGATTATAGAAAAACAGTGGTGAACAAGGTGAACAAAATGGTAGCTAATTAATGCACAATTTATCTGGTAAATTTCCTTTTTTTTAAGTTTTATTTATCCATTTTAGAGAGAGAGAGAGACAGCTGAGTGAGTGGCCCATATGGGACCCAATCCCATGACCTTGAGGTCACAACCTGAGTCAAAACAAGAGTTGGAAGCTTAGGGGATCCCTGGGTGGCTCAGTGGTTTAGCATCTGCCTTCAGCCCAGGGCATGATCCTGGAGTCCCAGGATCGAGTCCCATGTCAGGCTTCTGCATGGGACCTGTTTCTCCTTTGGCCTGTGTCTCTGCCTCTCTCTCTCTCTTTAATAAATAAATAAAATGAAAAAAATAAATAAAATAAATAAAATGTCAAGAAATGATAATAATACCTGTGAATAAAAGTAAAGTGTAGTAAGGGATATGATACCTCACTAGATAAGATGGCCAGACAGGCTTTGCTGAGGAGATAACATTTTAATTGGCACATGGGTGAATTTATGAATCAGCCATAAGGATAAAAGAAGTTTCAGAAAAAAGGAGAGATGCTCTGGTGGGGATGAGTATGGCTTATTTAAGGATGAACCCGAGCATCTCCCATAATTATTAAAATTAAATACATTCCTTGTTTGGCAATAATCATGGTGGTTCTGTTTCCTTGTTCAAATCCTGACAGAAACAGATAAAACTAGAGCAGGGTAAGTGAGGAAGAGAACAGTCTGTGTTCTTGTTTGTCACCCTCACACTAAGATGAAAAACCCACACTTTTCAGATAATCTCCTTATTTAGAAGATACACTCAGCATTTTAAGAATTGTGGGACTAACAGTTTAGATAAAGTACAAATATCATTTTTAGCCCTACCATTTACAGAATTTGATTAATCAACATAGCTTAGGGAATATGCCATGATATCGTCCTGACTAAAAAAAAGTATTTCTTTAGCTTAAACGTATCTGAAATATAGTTGGCCATTGTTAACATTATAATGTGCAATATGGAAGTGGATTAAATTTCTTGGGGCACCTCTAGAAGTGAAATATTTCTATCTTTATTGAAGTGAAGCTTCATTCATTATTAGGAGAATTAAATAAAGCTTTATAAAAACATCTTAACTCGTAAAGGGATACCTCTGCTATCTTTAGAACTGCTCTTTGAGTAATTTAAGGAAGACACAATATTTCACCCATGCCTTATTTTTCCACTTTGGAATAGTAATCATATTTCTATGAACACAGCCATATATTTGGACTGGCAGCTGGAAATATTTTTGAAATTCATTTTTGAGAATGGCATTTGTCATGGGTGGGAATTGTTTCTTCTTAAGATTCAGCAACCAGTCTTGCAAATGATACAGTATCTCTTAAGAGCTTCACCTTATCAAACATTGTTAAAATGTAAATAAAATAAATAAAATGGAATTTGGATCCACGGGGTGCCTCTAATAGCTTTTCCTCCTTGACATGGAGCTAATATGAACTGCATCTAAACAGTTGATTTTTATAAGACTGCAGAAACTGACAGTTATTTTCCGGTGCTACTCACCACTGTTCTAACTCATTTGAATTCCAAAATCAATGGACAATACCGATACCTATGGATTACATGTTAAAAAGGGATTTATGAATTATGGATGAACTGGGACAGTTATTGGTATTTAAAGGCATCATATTTCATGTTGAATATTAATAGGAATGAAAGACCAGAGGAACATAGTTACCAAAATATGAATAATATTTCAAAACAGAGTAGCTTCTTTAAGCCATGGGATATAAGAGAAATGTTAAAAATATAGCTAATTCACTTGGTGACAATTTTTGTAACAATAAAGACTAGAGATGAGAACTTCTCAATAAAGGTTTGTTATTATTATTCAATTAGGACAAATCTATTTTGGACATTAAATAAAAGGTAGTTTCAAAAATTGTCCTATATTGTGACAGGGTCTATTGTCTCATTGTTTGGCTTTATATGATTGCTAAAAGGCCATATGTTAACATGAAATGTAATAAAGTATAATTTAAAATTTTAATTTTAAGGGTTCCAACCATTCAAGAAAACAAGAAAATATTTTTATTCAATATTTGTGAGATGACATCATAAATTATTACTTTTACTATCTATGTTAGTTAAGTTGGTACACAGTGAAAGTGGCTGGGCCTCTGCCTCTTGGGATTAGGGTTCTACTTCCCAAATTTGCATAACCCATATAAGGAATTTTTAAAAAAGGTTTTATTTATTTATTCATGAGACACACACACACACACACAGAGAGAGAGAGAGAGAGAGAGGCAGAGGGAGAAGCAGGCTCCATGCAGGGAGCCTGATGCAGGACTCGATCCTGGGTCTCCAGGATCATGCCCTGGGCTGAAGGTGGCGCTAAACCGCTGAGCCACTGGGGTTGCCCCATAAAGGGAATTTATTTATTTATTCTCTTAAACTGCAAGGAATTCGATCAAGCTTATCAACCCACTAGAAAATAATAAACCAACATATTAATATCCAGTCATGGATTACTGTGTAATGAGAAATAAGAGAGAATGCCAAGGACTAGTATGTGTGTGCTGACTGAAAAGCATGTTATATTCCCAGTAGGAATGTCATTTATTATTTATTCATCAAATGTGTATTGATGTCTGATTTATAGCAGACATTTTGCTAGACACTGGATGAAAAGTCAAGTAGGGCACAGTCTCTACCATCAAGGAGCTTATCGACTAGTTTGAAAGACATCCAAGTAAAAACAACACTTTTAGCACAGTAAAGAGAAGATTCCAAATACAAATAGGGATCTGGAACAGTTTCCCTGAGGGAGCAAAACAAGATGAAATAGAAAGTAAGTAGAAATTTGTTAGTGAAAGAAAATAATGAGGCCATCCTAAACTCTCTGGCTTCTGGACCTATGGGGATGACATGGTACTAATTCAAGGTAAGAATTCCGGACAATGAAGGCACATATGGCTGCTTGTTCTCCCCTCTCTAACCATAAACTTCTCTCTACATTGGACCCCGCCCATCATTCTGTAACTGAGTTCTAGTTTATACCATATATTTCACTATTCATTCATCCACACAATCTTTGATCATCTACTGTGTGCCAGGCATCAGAGCAGGCACGGAGCATTGGGTAGTGCACAAAACAAAACCACTGACCATTATATTATAGAGCTTAGGTTCTATCTCTTAAGCTACTTTCTTTTGGGGCATCTGGGTGGCTCAGTCAGGTAAGCATCTGCCTATGGCTCAGGTCATGACCATGGGGTCCTGGGATTGAGCCGCACGTCAGGCTCCCTGCTCAGTGGGGAGTCTGCTTCATCCTCTCCCTCTGCCCCTACCTCACCCCCACCCCTGCTTGTGCTCTCTCTTTGATAAATAAATAAAATCTTTAAAATACTCTCTTTTAACCTGTGTACTTTATCAGTTACCTTCCCATTTTGGCAGCAAACTTACTGGTATTTCTACGACCATTTATATTGCCTCATCTCTCTTTCTCTCTTTTTCTCTCTCTCCCTCTCTCTCTCTTCTAATCTATTCTAGATCTTTCTGCTCTACTGCTTATGATGACATCATAACAATCTTCGTATGTCAAAGCCAGTTGTCACATCTCCATGTTATTCAAACTCTGAGCAAAATTAGACATTCTTTCTTACTCTTTTCTTGTTTGTGCTCTTTTCTTCTTTTGGCTTCAAAGACAGATTCTTCTACTTTTTGTTTTACCTCACTGCATCCTCCTTCTTTATCTCCTGTATCAGTCTTGCCTTGTCTGACTTCAAATGTTGTAGTGAATTAGGGTCAGTCCTCAATACATCCTTTATCTTTTATCCCATCCATCCTTTTTTTTTTTTTTTTTCCTTTTCTGTTTCTGAGGAATGTTTGATTTCCGTTTTTTTTTTTTTTTTAAGTCATTGATTGAAGGATATAGAAAACAATTAAGGGGGAAAATGTCAGGATTAGATTTACATTTTTAAAGCTTACATTTACACTCTAGTAATTTCCTAAGTGCCCTTCTTTTTTTTTTTAAGATTTTATTTATTTATTCATGAGAGACACACACAGAGAGAGAGAGGCAGAGACACAGGCAGAGGGAGAAGCAGGCTCCATGCAGAGAGACTGATGTGGGACTCGATCCCAGGACTCCAGGACCATGCCCTGGGCTAAAGGCAGGCGCTAAACTGCTGAGCCAACCAGGAATCCCCCCTAAGTGTCCTTCTTACTATATATTTGTGATTAGAAACAGTAAAGATAGTTAAATGATCTTAGTCATGAAAATAGGAATATAAGTTCCAAGACCCTTGGGATATTCTTACCAAAGTGACCAATTATTTTGATGAGTTCCTTTCTTCCATTTTTTATGTTAAAGGGAGATGACGTTAATAACTTTATAGGATATCTTGGCCTACCTATAGTCTATCTATGATGTTGATGTCTCTGAGGCATCTTGGTCTCTGTGAGGTAGAAATAGAAATGTCATAGCCCCATCACAACATTTCAAGCCTTTTTAATGAGAAATGATTTATAATGATGCTAACTTGATTTTAAAGTATTATTTTTCAGTCCTTTTGCTGAATCTTGATATTACGTGGAGAATGCTCATTATTGTATGCATAGTTCATTTTCTAACCTTAATATTCTTATAACTTAATATTTATTTTGAATGATCTATACCAATGCCACTGTAGCAATTCAGGGTATGTGGTAGCTTTTCCTGAGTTTCTAGGTGTAAGTCTCCCATAAGTAGTGCCATCTTTATTATAAGATAGAATAAAAATAGTGGCAAATAATTTCTGAACAATGATTGTACTGTTCTAAGAGTTTTACTCTACGGATTCACTTAACCCTCATAAGAACTCTGCAGAGAAGTTACACAACTTGATATGCCACAGAGCTAGCAAGGTCCACAGTCTATATACAGAGTTTTTGTTCTTAATCATGAAACTACACTATAAAGGGAGATCTATGCCATTAGAACTGTTCCAAATCTATGCCATTAGGATTGAATGTATTGTAGTCTTATTTTATTGTAGTCTTATTTTGTTATTTATTATTATTTAATATGACGGATGAAGCTAAATGTTTCTGAGGTAGATAGTCCTAACTTACAGGAGGAAAACTCTACATAAGGGTTTATCCCTTACTCTCTCCCCATCTGAAATTCTTCACAGCTCATTGCACCTAGTCACTTCCAGTGCAACACTATCCCAACAGTTAAAACTTGGGCACTAGAAAGGATGAGCAGTGTTGGCATTTAGTTACACAATTACGGAAGATAAAATGCAAACAGGTTTATGTGAAGCTGATCAATATTTGTTGCCAAAATTGGATAATTTAGTCCCTCCTAAATGCACATCAATGAAGATTTTATTCATGAAATATTTGGATAATTATTTCAACTCTACCATTTAAAATGTCTTTATGTAAAGAGACATAAAAAGAGGCATCGAAAGTAGAAACAATTAACTGGAGTCAATTACTTGGCTATCTCCAGCAAGGGAGATTGTTAGAGCAATAAATTAGCTAATTGCTGCTTTGTCTATATGACATGACCGCATCTACCATTTGGAAGTCAAATGATTTTTTTTCCTTTGCTTTTGCAGATGACCATTTTTTTGTTTTTTGTTTTTTCCCCACATGAGACTTTAAAAGTGTCCTTTACGTGCATCTCCACCCTCTTTGGTTTTATTGCAGCATGTCTTGGTCTATTTCCCCTGTCTAATATTCTCCATCTAGGTTTTCTATTACAATATGATAAAGTAGGTATTAGAATCTGTCATTGATTATGCTTCCTTGCCTACATGTCTTGTAGGGCTCACATATTTGTTTTTCTAGTAATAATAATGAGATGGCAGCTCAACAGTGTGCAGGAAAGAAAATAGTTTTTTGTTGTAGCTCAAATTTAAATCTTTGGAACTATAGTTAAACATTGAGCTGCAATATTTGCTGTTGCTGCTGGTTTGAGTGAGGGGGAGGTGGAGGGGATTTGGGTCTGGAGATAAGTGAAAGGATTAAAGAATGGAGATAAAAGCAAAGAAGAGGAGAGCAAAGTGCTATGGTAAAAGGGAGGGGCTGCTTGATTTTTATAAAAAATCAAAAATTTTTTTCGATATATATATATATATATTTGAAATATAAATCAAATTTATATAAAGAAAAGTTTAGGTGGATCCCTGGGTGGCTCAGCAGTTCTGTGCCTGCCTTTGGCCCAGGGCATGATCCTGGAGTCCCAGGATCGAGTCCCGCATCGGGCTCTCGGCATGGGGCCTGCCTCTCCCTCTGCCTGTGTCCCTGCCTCTCCCTCTGCCTGTGTCTCTGCCTCTTTCTCTCTCTCTCTCTCTGTCTATCATGAATAAATAAATAAATAATCTAAAAAATATATTTAAACAAAAGTTTACAGCATAAGACTTGAGGTGGGGTGACTGAGACAAAATTTCAGCCCCTGTGAGAGATGGCTTTGGAGTCTAAGCTCATCTGAAACCTATTACAAGAAGAGATGAAAATGGAGCAAAGGAAAGGTTTCCTTCCAGAGAGAGGGGGGAAATTGTGGAATGAAGAGGGGCAGGATTCAATACTGCAAACAGACTTTTCAGGAGGGATAAAACACCAGCCTCTTGCAGGGGAAGAGGATGGTGGGTGAGTGGGCAAGGAACTGACAGGGGAGAAAAGAAACTATTTTCCCCACCTCTTCCAATAGTAGTTGTTCTGAAATACTATAACATTCCCTGTAGAAATCTATTGTTTTTTTTTTTTTTAACAAAGAATAGGTTACATATAAAATGACTAAGAAAATAAACCTACAAAATATCTGTATTTTGTAGTGAGAGAGATTCAAGCAAAACAACAGAATGTAGCCATAAATACAGAATAGCACACAAGTGGCCAAAGGAAACTAGAGGAGAGAGCAGAACCAACATGGACAGACCATTCAACATTCTACTAACTCATTTTGCTTAGGTTTTGTTTTCCCCTGAGACTACCTCTGTGAAGCTTGTTATTATTATTCCAATTTTTTAGGTATGTCAATAACCAGTTTTAGGTCATATCATTTTTTAGAAGATTGAAATGGAACTCTTACTCTAGACTGGCTGACTTCAAAGCTTATATTCTTTTTATTCTACTAGTCCTTTTGGCATTATTGTTAAAGTCAGAACACCACTCTTACCTTAAGAATAATTCCACTCTTCGATTATTCACCAAACATTTGATATCATCCACCACTCTAAGTTAAAAATATTTTTCCATTATATTTGTCATCTATTTTTGCAAAATGCATATATGTATGACTCTAAAAATACAATGTATATTATGAAACGTATACAAAACTTTGAAAGTATGTAAAAATAAATGTAATTAAAAGTGCTAATATTCCCTGCTAGTATCCCAAATGGCTGTCTAGTCAGCCCACAGGGTGAACAGACCCATTTATAGAGGGCTCTTTTCTATGTCACTAATACCAACTCCCATAAAGCATGCATTTGATCATATAAATCAAAATCTCAGTGTTTCTTTAAGCCTCTTCAGCAGGTTAGAATAATGATAAATCCATTATGGTGATCAGTAGATCTTCTGGTTTGATAGAACTCACAATTAACTTCCCTACCTAATGATTTATTGAGAAGAGATTCTAGGACAGCCCAGGTGGCTCAGCGGTTTAGCGCTGCCTTCAGCCCAGGACCTTATCCTGGGGATCTGGGATCGAGTCCCACATCGGGCTCCCTGCATGTGTCTGTGTCTCTACCTCTCTCTCTCTCTGTGTTTCTCATGAATAAATAAATAAAATCTTAAAAAATAAAAGAGAAGAAATTCCACCTGAAGCATGTTATTTTCTAAAAAGTTGTAGACCTGTATGCACTGCTGAAGTGTGATTCAATGGAAAGATATGATGCAGAGGTTATTCATTATTCCAGAATCTTTGAAAGAACTTAACTGCTCCTTTTATGGTGGCTCTCCCTTCCTCCCCTACTTTGCAAAGATAATTCGTTTCAGGGAATGTATTCCTAAATATAGTATAGTTAACTGACTCTTTTCCCTCCCTTGACCCCTCTCCCTTTTTTTTAATTGTTGGGGGGGGGGTGCTGGAAGGTAAAATCAAGTCTAACAGGCCAGTGGACCAGGGATGTGATACGCAGAATGCTTCTGTAATTATAGAGTCGCTGTGTAGAGCCTTATAAGAGGATGTCCTCATTGTGAAGACTTCTGTTTTGTCAATACTTTTACATCAATACTTGGCAGTCAGTTTTGCTGCTTTAGGGTTTCAGCATATAAAACAGACAAAGTCACTAATATCAAATTGGAACTACTTTGCATTTGCAGTTGACAAATCCTATTTTAGAAATATGCATGAGCCTGAGGATTAGATCAAGCTTTTAACATTTACATTTTTTTTCCAGTGGGGAAGTCTCTGATCCTCTCCTAATTTACCTGTTGTTGATTTCCTGAATCTTTTTAAATCCCTTGCAACTGAGAATGGTCTCTCCATCAGAGAAGCAATTAACCAAATCCCTGACTGGAGTCTATGTGGCATCTGTTATAAAAGTATAAAAGGTTAACTTAAATCCCAGCACACAAAGGAGACGTCAGACCAGAACAAATCAGCATGGAGAATTACCTGGAGGGGATACAAGGTTAAGGTGGAGCATATGTACCGTTAAGAGGATGTTTATGACTGGTGGAATTTGTTTTTCAGACTGTGAAGACTGGAAGGTTAGAAATGACATGTCTATTATGAATCAACATAATTCATATTCTGCAGTTTTTGTCTGACAAAAGAAAATGTACCCTACTTTCCTCTATGCAACTCCAAATCCAAAGGAAGAGTTGCAGAGGTGTCAACTTTCATCTCATACAAATGCTTAGGATTTTGTTTTTTTTTTTTTTTCTATAAGAAAAAAGAGAACAACTTTAAAAAGATCATGCATTGCCTGGGCTAGGTGGACTAGTAAGCAGATAACAAAGAACTCATTTGTTTTTATATTTAGGCAGGCTTCCCTCAACCAATTACTTAGGATAATGATAAAAATGTATTAAAATGTTATAAAATCAATTATTATGAATTAAATGGCTGGGGTATTATAATTCTGGATGGGATTAAGTAATGGGTTAAAGATAGCCATAAATTCTTTGACACTCCTTTCATTGAGAAGCAGGTTCTTGGTTCCCCCCATTGAATCTTGGTGAGCTCTGTGAGTGCCTTATTAATAAATATAACAAGTGATGCTGTGCCAATTTCTGGGCCAGAGCCATAAGAGACCAGTAGCTTCCACTTCCCATTTTGTGGAGTCATCCTGTTAAAGCCCTAAGCCTCAGTGTAAATTCAGCTATCCATCCACAAAGACTATGCTGAGAGGCCCTAAGATTACATGGAGAGATAGAGAGGCTCAGTTGAATTTAGCCTTGCCAGGATCCAAACTTGTAAGGGAAGCGGTCTTGAACCCATCGGACTCCCTACGTATCAGCTGGATACTACAGATACTACTTAACCTTATTGACATGTGGAACCAAATAATTGTCCAGGAAAGCCATGCATTAGCTGCTACCTCACAAAATTATAAAGTATATTAAAGGGTGGTTGTTCTAAGCTACTAATCTTTTGATATTTTATTAATGTAATGGATAACTGGACTAGTGTGTATGACTGATTTTATTACTTTAAGAATTAATCTTTAAGAATTGAGATATATAGTCAATTCAAGGTAAGTAAATTTAAAAAGTAAATATGATACTTGAAGGAATGAAAATTATAAAACTGTATGTCAGAGTCATACATTCTACTGAGGAAGTCCTTAATTTGATATAACTACATAGATGAAGCCATGAGGCAAGCAAAGCATAGTATTTGTGTTTCTTTACCATCCTGGTAGATGAGTCAGATGTGTTTCCTTTAAAGTTGCATATTCTAAACCATTGTCCTAAATCTTTGGACTTTGTAGGCATACATACAATATTATATTAAATTAACTCAATTATAAATTGGTCATAGCTGTCATAGCTGAGATTTTCTATACTTGTAGATTGAAAACATATCACATGGACAGTTAGGTCCCTGAATCCCTACAAATCTATATGGAGTTTCTAGGGATGAAGAAAGGCAACTTCCTCTTCTTTTCCTATTTTTCCTTGTTCTCCTCTTTTCATATCTGTATGTCTTGACTTCTAATCTCCTAATTTTACTAAATTAGTTCCATGGTGGGTTATGTTACCATTTGCCTGGAAAATATTTCCCACAGAAGTGAGATCCAGTTCTATTATTATTATTATTAATTATTAATTATTATTATTATTATTATTATATATTGAAATTACCCCTGAAAAGTGTTTTTCATGTTTTAGATGCTAATGTTGGTTTTATATGAGCTCGACTGACTTTTCAATGCATTCCTATCCCTCTCCAAGTACTTCTATTCCAGAAAACTTAATTTTTTACTTTCTATTGCAGAGAAATTGCTTTTTCTACCCTTTAATTTTTTGTAATATGTTTTTCTATCTAAAGATGTACTAATGGATTTTGTTAATCCTGAAACAGTATTCTTAAATTCATCCTCAATTGGCACAGAACTGGGAGAGGTGAGTTTCCATTTTTATCACTTTCCTACCCCGTATGTCACTGTGAATAAAGGGGGAAAAGGAAATGAAACTATTCAGATACTACATGGTTCCAAGATTGGATTGTGAAGTCAGACTCAAGCGAATCCAGTATCTTATTTTGTACCAAGCTTTACTAATGATTTCACGGATATGACAAGAGTCTCAGAGGAAGAAAAGAGGGCTCTGGGACATTGAGGATGGTTTTCCAGATCGTTTTCTTTCACATCAGGCATGTATCTTTGGCCTAGAGAAATCAAGGAGTCTCCAAGTAAGACTTGATGAGTTCTTACCTCATAAAGCAGGAAGAGTATTCCATTTTCCATTTTACACCCCAGAGTGTTATGTAGCTTAGAAGATATTATCCAGGAAGTCAGTCCTCTTAAATCCATAGATCTGGGGTTTATTTACTAAAAACAACTCTCAAGTAGCAAACTTCTGTTAATGACTTTCTTTATAAAAGGACTATTCCTTCTAGAAAATATCATGTCTATTTACCTAGAGGTCTAGTTGACAAGAAGATTTAACAAGGTCACCTGCCTACTTTTCTTCTCTGAGAGAAAGGAAATAACTGGCAAAATGAGTCACTTGATCATAGGCCAGAAGCTCTAATGCCCTCTGCCCCATTTCAAAGTGTCTCTCTCTCTCACACACACACACCCTCTCTTCTGTCTATGATTCTCCCTCTTTTCTTTCATTCAATGTAAATTAATACCTTACTTTATTTCCTAGGGCTCTCTTTAGTGTCCATTAGCTCACTCTTTACTCACAACAACTCTATTAAATATATAGGGAAGATATAGTTGTTTATATTTTTAAAATAAAAAAAATTGTGATTTGAGGGATCTGATTACATTTTTTCAATGAACTATTTTTCAAAGTGAGTAACTTAATAGACAATCACTAAATATCTTCACGTACCAGGCATTGCTCTGGATACTGGGGATTTAAGCAGGGCTGAAATCTCACTGGTATGTCTCAGTACCGCTGTTTACAATTATTCAAATCATACAATGTTCCTATATTGTTTTTCTCTCCTTCCCCTTTTTCAATTGCTTTCTGGGTCTCTGCTCAGATGTACCTCTACTATGATTAAACGACTGAAGTTTTATACCTGGCTTAGGGTGCTCCCATGATTCTACTTCAAGTCTGAAACTAGATTCTATTCATGCAGAAACCATAACCTAAAATACATTTTATTTAATTTAATACATATATATTAAATTATATAATATATAATTATATATTATATAATTAATATATATATTAATATATATATTAATATATATATTATTTGGGAGAGAGAGAAAATGATAGAGAGACAGAATGAACAGGGTGAGGGGCAGAGGGAGAAGACTCCCTGATGAGCAGGGAGCCCGATGCCTGGCTCGGAGATCATGACCTGAGCTAAAGGCAGACGCTTAACCAACTGAGCTACCCAGGCACCCCTCAAAATACATTTTAACTAATCCTAGTACTATTTTGCTGATGAGGGAACTGAGACATTGAGATATTACCTAAAGCTTGTGGGAAAAAAAGAATTTGACAACAGGAAGTTGGGCAATAAAACCTACACTTCTAGGAATAATAATATGCCACCTCTCTACAATATACCTTTTCTCATCTTATCTAGCAAAATTGGCTTGCCTTAGTAAAATTTGACATTTCAATGAACTATTTTTGAGACTTGGTTTACGTAGTATACTATGTTATTCTTAAGTCTCAATTTCTCCCTATTATAAAAGCAAACAGCTTTTTTTTTCTTTTTAATGTAAGTTCAAACATGGGGTTTGAACTCATGACTGAGATCAAACATAGCATACTCTACTGACTACGCAAGCGAGGTGTGTGCTCCCCTTCCCCTCCTTTTTTAACAATCTTTTTTTTTTTTTTTTTTTTTACGTAAGTTGTCAGTAACTTCCAGTAGAGGGATTGGGCTGTATTTCTCTATCCACTAATGTTATGCTTGGCCATATGAATTGCTTTGGCCAAGGAAGTCTAGGTAAAGTGACAGTGTTATGGTTCCAATAGAAACCTTAAAGGGTATCAGGCACTGTCTGCCACTTTCTTGTGCTTCTTCCAGTGCAATGAGAAGATTTCCTGAGTTATGACTGATTCCAGACTGATGTTGGATACACATAACAGATCTGAACCCGATGCCCAGTTTGGACCCAAGCCCCAATAATGTATAACCTAAACAGAGGTACACAGAAGAATTCACTCTATGTGAATCAAAACATGAGTGGACCTGCAGACCCTTAAGTGAGAGAATAAATGCTATTTTTTTTTTTTGTAACACATTGATTTTTGGGTCCTTGGTTTATTGCAACAATACCTGAGAAATACCTCAAACAAGAGACATATTTAAATTATTTTAAAATATCAGCTATTACTCTAAGAGTTATAAAAATCCTTAATGCATTTGCTGTTTGTTCCACAAAATAAGAAGTTTTGGGATTCTGAATAATATTGTTGACATCAAGATAAATTGAGAATATAAAATCACAAATGTCTATCAATTTAATGAGGAAGTTTGGAGAATTTAATGTTTTTTTCCTTATGTCAAATCATAATTCTGACAGTCATTTCAAACAAATCTAGTAGCAGTGATTTCTAAAAACCAACAACTGTTTTGGAAATCATTAGAATAATTTAATCAAAAATCAGCACTGTAGTGTATATCACTTTGACAGTGTTTGGTAATATAGTTTAATTTTATTTAGAGAATAAAGAGAATATAGTTTTAAAGTTTTTGACTTATACATAAATTTATGTTACTATACTGGTTGTTTAGTAATTTGAAAGTTGTTCTTGCATACAAACATAAATGGCAAATGGCCCTTTCCTTGGGAGCATTCACTAGGTTACTATGAAGATGGATATTTAAAGATGAATTTAAATTAAGCAAGGTAAGAAGGAGCATGGTGGCAAAGACGTTATATAAAAACTAATTCATAACACATACCTGAGTTCTGAATGGAGTTGTCTTAGCCTATAAACTGTTTTATCTTAATTCTATTCTGTTAGGTTCTGGATATTATTTATTTATATATTTATTTATTTATTATTTGAGAAATCTGTGGACAGATTTCTGAGACTTTCCTCTTGGCCAACTCAGTCTCATTTTCATGTTTTCCTGTCTGATTGGCAGGAGTGGATAGTGTTTTTGTGGAGTTTGAAGCTTGTAAGATTTGGGGATTCTTCTTAAGAAAAGGTACGTAAAGGGACACTTGGGTGGCTCAGTCAGTTCAGGACCCAACTTTTGATCTTAGCTCAGGTCTTGATCTCAGGGTCCTGAGTTCAATCCTTCCTTGGGCTCCACAATGGGCATGAGGTCTACTTAAAAAAAGAAAAAAAAAAAAAAAAAGAAAGAAAAGAAAAGAAAAGAGAAAAGAAAAAAGGCATACAAGTTTTTTTTTTAGAGTAAAATTAGTTTTACAAAATGAACAGCTGCTTGAAACAAAAAATAAAATATAGCATGTTAGTGCAGCTTTGGAGATTCTGGCCCCTTGGGCAGTCAACCATAAATAGTCACACTGAAGAGCTTGCCAGTTGTGCTCTGTCATTTTTGCCCTTCTGGGATACGTGACAACTCCCAGGAATTTTCGTTACCTTTAGGGGCTGCATGAGGGGGAAGAGCACAGCTTTGTGGTAAATCTTGCTCTGTTGATTGATGATACTCTTTCTTAATGTCTGCTTCATTTCCATATACTTTATTAATCAAAATTTATTTTTCACACACCCTACCTTCATTCTGCAGACTTCTATTAAGTTTGTTAAATGTTTCAAGTTTATTAAGTTTAATAAGTTACTAAGCACAATAATCAATATTCAAAGGTACGTCTGACAAATTGTCTGCCCTCAAGAAATTTATAGTCCAAAGAAAAGTGCCATGGAAGTTAAAAATTATGATGTAATCAGTACTACAGTGAAAACATGGGGGAACGTTGTTGGTAGGTGGATAAGAGTGGGGAAGGCGGCTCAGATATGAAGGGTGCAAAGCACAGGAGCCCAACACAGTTTTAGACACTGATAAAAAATAATTACCTGCCATGGCTAGGATGAAGTATGTGAGGGGGTTGTGGATGTCATGATGGAAAGGTGTGATGCCACCCTAAGGAGTCTGCACCCACTGCCTAGGAAAGGTAGAAATGCTGATGTATTACAAACAGAAGGTGACATGATTGTTGTATGGTTTAGAAAGACAATTTTGGCAGCAATAGGAAGAGGAAATTTGTGAGATGAGGTTTGAAAAAGAAAGTGGAAAGACCAATTAGGGGACTGGTTTGTAATTAAAGTTTTGCTCCTCGATGATTTCAATAGCTACTTGACTTATGACATGGAACCTTTAGAGCAAAGGAAAATGAATCATTTGCTAGGTGATATGATTCTTTGAATGAAATATCAGATGGTTTTAAGACTGTTCCTTGGTTATAAGTGAAACAAAATCATCCGTGGTTTTATCTTTTGGTTAATGTTCAAAAGTGTTAGAAAACTACTCACAAACAAAACCTAGACTCGGAAACGTAGAAAATTGTTAAAATTTTGTAAAGCTTATGGGCACTGAGGAGGGCACTTGACGGGATGAGCACTGGGTGTTATTCTGTATGTTGGCAAATTGAACACCAATAAAAAATAAATTTATTATTTAAAAAAAAGTACAACCAAAAAAAATTGTAAAGCTGACCATACTCCAAGGTACAGGGGGCTTGAGTGAGTATGAAAACATGTTCAAATTGAAAGGCACATTACCTTCTAGTTGTCCACAGTACAGAGTTGATTTTCATTCTTTGCACCAAGGAACCGGGTGGAAAAGGATGAGATGTCAACAGGAGGGAGGGAGATGGAGAAAGATCAGAAGGAAGAAGGATTATGGGTGGATGAAAGCTCAGTGGAAGTATCGAGGACAAGTACACGGTGGGGATTCAATGGCTTGAATAAAAGGAATTTTAGATTATTGGGAAAGAACATGAAACACCAAAAGAGCAGAAAGATGTAATGTTAGAAGAATAATGGAGAAGGCAAAGTTTCATCATTTAAAAGGCAGGAGAAAAATCAGTAAGCCTTTTCATGTCCAGTGATGAAATATATGGCTGTGCAGAGCAGATCATGCATGGTTTCCCATGACATACTTTTTAAACATTTATTCAATGCCAATTTGTTATCTTTAGGCCCCTTTAAATGATACCAATCCACCCAAGGAAATGAGTGCTTGAAATAATGTTTAAATCCTCTGAGTTACTGGACTAATGTCTAAAATTGATCAAGACAACTCCCATTTCCATCCTTTTTGATTCCTGGTTTATCGCAAATGACAGCTGTAAACATTTGCTTTAAGATTAAGCACTGGCTCTGCACAACTCATCTCTGATGACACAGTTTGCACACATCCTTCCAGTCGACCTTTGTGCTTTGCTTTGGAAAGGCTTTGGCCGTTTCATCTTTGGGTCCATGCACATTCTGTTCCTGTCCTACTGGACTTCCTGGCCAGGCCTCCTTGCCAGGTGAGGTTAGCAAATATAATGCTCAAATAGAGAGGAATTTCCAGAGGGTAAGAATATTGTAGAAAAGCAGAGGAATTTCCAGAAAGAAAGAAGAAACCAGATGGTTTCTGCACTCAAGATAGCTTGCACCTGAATGGAAGATACGTTTAACACTAAATGATGGCAAATGAAAAAAAAAATTTAAAAAAATTTTTTAAATGACGTCAAATGACTACAAGTGCCAATATTGTTTTCTGAACTCTGATCTAGTATATTGAAATTTTGGTAAGAAGGGCCTCTTTTAGATCAGGGAGGCACAAAACATGTTTTTTCAAGTCTGGGAGCAATTGTGGCGAGGGACATGGCTAACTGTTGTTCTAGCAGTGTGGTTCACAGATAAACCTTACTCTTTAGTGTACAGAAAATATAACCTTGATGTTCACTGTCAAGGGTAAGTTTTCATGGGAAAAGCTAAGGTTGAGTACAAGTTCTGTAGCTTATTCTGTGCCTTTGAGTGTTCTGAAGTGCAGATTTTAAAAAATCTGAAATAGTGAAAATTTGATGATTATAAGATTAAAATGTGATGAGATAATGTATGCTAACATTTAGGAAAGTTGTCTAAATGAACAAGCAGGTCTTATCCTCCCAAAAAAGTGGTGCAGTTGCAAATAATAGATGTATTCCTTCTTCACACCAGGATAAAATCTTGTCAATATTAAGAGAGACAAATATTATGACATCTGTTTTAGGCCGTAAACTAGGCTTATATTATACCTGTCTGTTCTGACCTCACTTAGGCATGGACATGACGCTAATTTGTATGACCATATGGGGTTTATATATATATGATTGGTTATTTTAGTCTGTCCTGCTTCACATCAACTAAGGTGATTGATACCTATATTTTTGTGTGATATTTTGGATGTCATACTAAAAAACTAGAGTTTTCTATTTGTGGTAGACAATACTTAATATTTATCTTCTTTTTTGTCAAAATATTTCCAATTAAATTTTAGAAAGTTCTTTAATTTACTAATGCAATCAAGTATGTACCATTATAAAGCAGTTTTTCCCAGATAAAGCATTTGGGTAACAGGTTACCTTAAGAAAGATAGTATAGAACCACATGTTAACAATGAGTACATGTGTAAGATAGGGTTGTGGAAAATATTTTCACTGTGTGTGTGTGTGAAAGTTTTGTTTATATAAACAATTTTAATAAGAAAATAATATGATATGAAATATACAAAATAGGTTTTGGTTAATTGGATAAAAACAAAATAAATTTCTTCATTATTCTTACTTAAAAATCTTATATAGGGGCACCTAGGTGGCTCAGTCAGTTAAGCGTCTGACTTTGGCTCAGGTCATGGTCCCAGGGTCCTGGGATTGAGTCCCTTGATGTGGGGCTTTCTGCTCAGTAGGGGGCCTGTTTCTCCCTCTTTCTTTGTCTCTATCTCCCCACTCATGCTCTCTCTCTTGCTTGCTCTCTGTCTCTCAAGTAAAAAAAAAATAAGTCTTTCAAAAAAACTTACGTATGGAGAAAGAAGGAGCTAGATACTGATTTTGTTTTTTTTTTTTTTTTTGGTATGACTGATATTTGTCCTTAAAATTCCTACTATGTTTCTGTAACTCAAAGATCTATAAGATGAATAAAAGAATTTGTTGAGACACTGAATCCAGAAGATAAATGAAAAATAATGTAGCTGACTATACATAAAATTAACATTTATTGAGCATTCATCATAATCTGGATTTTATATTATTATATCATTTTAGCCTCACATAAGCTTATAAGACAGATACTCTTCATCATTCCCATTATGGGAGTTGAAACTGACGTTTAGAGGGCTTGAGTTTGGTGCATTCTCTGATCATGTGTATTCAGGATCTAGAATGTCAAGACAGAGTAGAAAACTACTGATTTGGCTTCAAATACAAATTGCATTCCCAAAGTGAGCTTCACTTGTCAATTTTTACCTACATCTGACTTTCAGATATTTTTCTAAATTGTTTAAAATCTTTCAAAATATAATTTAAATCACATGAATCTCCTGCTTAAAAGCCTCCAGTTGTTTTCCACTGAAGTTAGGCTAAGACTTAGACTGCTGCATCTACCTCCTTACTACCTCTCTATCCTTGACAGGTACTACTCTCTTTCTTGCCACAATAACCTTATTTTAAATATGCAAAGCTCATTTCTGTTTTAGGATCTTTACAACTGCTATTTTTTCTTCCAGTTTTTATCAGAGACCTTTATAGCTGGTCACTGGTTTTCACCATTCAGTTCTTCTTTGAAATAACATCTCCACAGAGAGTGTGTAAGACACCCATTCCCTATAATCTTAGCCAAAATAACCTCTCCTCCCTCCATCCCAATACTCTTTATCACCTATATTGTTAAATTTTTCCTTATAATGCATGTTAACTATTTAAAATTAGCTTATGTATTTGTTCATAGGTTTATCATTTGTTTTTTTTCAGGTGAGGACTTCTGTTTTGTTATTGACTCCCACTGATACCCAGAACTGTATCTGATACCAAAAAAAGTGCGTATTAAATAAAGGAATAGATAAAATTTGATGTGACACTAAATAAATCTGTTCAGAAATATCTTAATTTTTGGACTTGCATGGGCTTAATATTTTAAAGGACCTAAAAAGATTCACTAGTCTAGAAAACTTTTGGCGGTTAGATGCTGCATATCACATTAAATTCATGTCTGAGCACTTCAGGAGTGGGGAATGCATTACCTCTCAATGTAAAACTTACAATGTAAATCACTATCTTAGGATGGTTTTGGATATTAGGAAATTTTCCTTCAGATTGAAATATGTATGACTGTTTAGCCTACACTCATGGATGAGACTACCCACTGAGACCATGGAAGTCTTAAAGCCTCGTTATTTGATAAACACTATAGTATACATTGTGAACCTTATCTTTTACAGGATAAGGCATCATAAACATATTTAACTTATTTTTTATATGATGTCTTTTCATTATTTTTTTGTTTCTTTCTGGACATCTTCCATTTTGGCTGTATGTCTTCTACATTATGGGACATGGAATTTGTGGTAAACATAATCAGGCTGAAGCCTGCTGGTTAATGTTTAACAACTGACTCTCCCAAGTATAGTTTTGATATGAATGTTGGTTGATATGCTGGTTTACTTTAATGAGTAAGATGAAAGTGAAACAACAAAGACCTAAGTCTTTGTTCTTTCGTCAATGACATGAGGGATTTCTTTGCTGGATTGGATCATGGCTTTTGAACATTGGAAGTACATTTCTCAAATTTTTGAGTTGTTCAGAATGTAATAGCTGTAGACACAGACACACTTTTAAGTTTAATTATAATGCAACAGCTAGGGGCAGGGAAAACTTTTAAGTTTAATCTGGTTTATGAAAATTTTCTCTTTCGCTTTTTAAACTCTGGACAATCTTCATAACACCCACAAAAAGGACCCAATTTGTATGTAGCATTTTCTGATTTCTGTGGTATAAATACTCCCACCAGGCTCAATGGTAAGGTACCAGTATGACATCATTGAATGCAAAGTTAGGAAGCATCGAAGCACAACATTTAAATAGCATTTCCTCTATAAAGATGTGATTGAAATAGATAGCCCCAAAAATATAAATAATAAAAAATGTAATACTATAATTAGGAAAAGATGAGTATTTGTTACTTCTGTTTTAATATAATTATGAGTTTGTATAATTTAATTTTTAATAATGGCTCTGTTTAACAACTGGCTCACACAATTCCTGAAAGCTTACCAATCAGATTTCGTGAACTTTCGGGAGCTGACTCTAGACCACCGTTGTTAAAACTGACCCAACCACCACTCCAAAACCCTTGCTTTCGTGCCACTTTTTACCCAAGGGTGGCCATGTCAGATGGTTCTAGCCCATGACATACAGGCCACAGTCAACTGTGATGTCCTTGGGAGAGTCAGTATTTTCTGGTAATGAGATTCACTCTTTTTCTTTCTTTTCCCATCCTCCTAGAAAACAAGTGCAAACTCTAGCTGCAGTGGCCTCACTACTTAGAGGGGAAGATAAGTAATGTGCAAATACAGTGGTCAGGCCATGTGATACTTCTGCACTGGTGTCAGTCACCACCTCCTCTGGACTTCTTACAACTGGAAGAAATATGTTCAATTACAGTGATCAGCTATCTGTCACTTCAAGGAAAAACATTTTTAAATGATACAAAAGTGAATCCAGCACTCTAGATGTTTTAGCCAATCTTGACTTATTGCTAATCCTGTCTAGAGACTGTTTTATAATTTATTTAATTTATAAAGATGAAGATTGGGTTCATTTTTGAAAGCCCAAATTTTAAACAACTGGCCTGGCCAAGGTTTTTTTTGTTTGTTTGTTTGTTTGTTTGGTTATCTGACTGCTTATTTGGGACATGACTTCTGTTCTGGCATATGTTGAGGCTGGGAGCAAAGTAGTTTCTTTTGTTCTTATTCTTCTCAGTTGCTTTGTAGGAAATAGGAACCAGAATCTGCTAAGCTGTTTTGAGAAGACCTTTCCTAAAATTCCATCTTATCATCAGAAAAGGATGTTTCTATAAATGCAGCCAAGTACAGATTTCTCCAAAAAATCTAGTCTTTTGCAGCAGTAGGACTAAGATGTTACAATGTTAGAGAGGATAAAAGTCTGCATTATATGGAATTCTGAAAGTAATAGATCCTAAAATATGCACCTTGCTGAACTTAGGACACAGAGCAGAGAGAAAGAACACTTGAGAATCATGCTTTTTCAGCCTTAGAAGTTATCAGGATAGATTATGCCTTAACAAAACCATTGATTGAACTGTGGCTTGTTTTATGTTAGTACTTAGACCATGACATAGGTCTGTATTGGCTATTTTTTATAGCATTCATTAGAGTCCTACAAGATAGGGGCAAACTCATGCTGAAGGTAGAAAGGGCTTTAAATCTGAAGCAGAAAGTAAACAAATTATAACTATGTTAGATGCTAAGAGAGATTTTATGCCAAAATAACTGAGATTATCTGGAAGTTTTAACAGATGGAAAGCCTAAAATGTCATACCTCAAGCCAGGTTAATGTAATCAGGGTCAGAGTTGGCGGAGTTAGCAGGAGATAAGATTAGTTAGCTGAGTATTACCTCTTTTTACCAGAGCCCATCTATAAGTACTCCTGTTAAATCATCTCTGGTCGAAGAAGGCTTCTCTCATTGTAAAAATGTAATTTATACAAAACAAGGTACAAGGAACAGATGATCATTCCCTTCCCACTCAGAGGTATTAGAATATTCTTCAATACAGATACCATAAAACTGATGCCAGTGATAAAGTCTATTGCCAACAGCCAAATATTTCTAGATCCCAGATGAGTCTCTGGTCAATGTCAATGTATCTGGTGGTGGACATATGGGAAGAAAATATACTGGAATCTTAACTGGGTGTTATAAGATGGCTTTTGCCAAAGACAGTCAAAGCCTGATTGAAAATTTTTCTATGACTGTTCAAATCCTAAGACAATATCCCTACTCCTCAACAGAGGAGGAAGGTTGATAAAACTGTTCATCTCCCAAAAGGATAAACCTCTGTACTGCCAATCACAGATCTGGCCATAAAGGACAATGAACAAGGGAGATATTCCCAGAGCGCTGGATCAGAGGTCATCAATTTGGATGCCCAAAGCTCTTCTATCTCTCCTGGGCTATCACAGCCCAACACAATAATATTGTGCACCAAAAGAATGACAACTTTGTGTTTTTTCTTATCTTCTATTTTCTAACTGGGAGCCTTTATAAGATTTATCTTCATCTTGTCAGTGTTGGGTATGTGTCTTGTGTCCAAAGATTACTGAACCATAGATATGGATTCTATAACTCAAGGATTTAATAACTGCTCATATTGACATTCAACCATGAAGACAATGGGTAGATAGGCTTAGGCATGCAAGCAGTAAGAGAATGCAGATTCTTTGAGATCTTCTTTTTGGCAAAGATTCATGATGACAAAATCCAGTCAACCAAAAAATAAGTCAAAATTCAAAGAAGATTTACTGAAAGTAGAGGACTTGTCTGAGTATTTAAATAAAAAAAATAACATATGAATGGCAGCTGAGATCATTCATACAGAGATTGTGAGCCTACATAGAAAAAAAAGAAAAATAAAATAGGATTGGGGATAATGAAAACCTAAAGAAACTTAATATTGGTCATCCGGTAAGAGCAGAGTACTCACAACAGGGTTATTACATACTTAGTGTATCTAACATCTTATTGTATTTTTAAAATTTATTTTAAAGAGAGAGAGAGAGAGAGAGTGAGCAGGAGTGGGGGGAGGGGCAGAAGGAGAGGGAGAGAGAGAATCTCAAGTAAACTCTCCACTGAGCTCAGAGCCCAAGGCAGGGCTCGATCTCATAACCCTGAGATCATGACCTGAATGGAAATCAAGAGCCAGATGTTCAACCAACTAAGCCATGCAGGTACCCCCAATATCTTAAAATTTTGAATAATCTTTCCTTGTAACTTTTGAAAACTCTTGTAGTATCTAATATCTCTAATGTTGAGGTAACATATTTGTGTTTTTAGACACTTATGATAAAGTATGCTAACTTTCATCTGTACCTCTCTGTTCATTTTACAGGATTATTTATAATAGCCAAGACATGAAGACAACCTAAATGTCCATCAGTGGATGAATGGATAAAGAAAATGTGATTCACACACACACACACACGCAAACATACACACACAGGCACATTGGAATATTCAGTCTTCTTTTTTTTTTGAAGATTTTATTTATTTATTCATGAGAAACATAGAAAGAAGCAGAGACACAGGCAGAGGGAGAAGCAGGCTTCCTGCAGGGAACCTGGTGCGGGACTCGATCCCAGGACTCTAGGATCATGGCCTATGCTGAAGGCAGACGCTCAACCCCTGAGCCACTCAACCCAGATGCCCCCAAACAAAGCATATTCTCATACTTCATGTCATTTTTATATTAATTCTCACATTTACTCTGCAACATATATAATTCAGGTATTATTATTATTGTCACTTCAGAAGTGAATCTACATGACCTCAAATAGGTTAGGGACTTGTCCAATATCAAACTGAGAATCCGTTGCAAAGGTAAGATTGTAATTTTTTTTTTTTTTTAGTTAATATAGTTGTCCTTTCCAAGGGCTTTAGATACAACATTAGAACCGAGAATTCTGTTTGAATCTTATATGTCTAGATGGCAGCACCATGACTCAATATAATTGAAATGTGCAATAGAATATCTTAACCCATAATTCCATGTATTGTAAGGACACACCTGATGATATTGATTGAGGTGGTTGGTTTTGCATATGTATGGAGAAGACCATCCAGGGCCATCCAGACTTGATCCTCAATCAGCACCCTACTGCACCCATAAGATTCTCAGATTTTCCCTCTTCTTTGGACTCAAGGCAATCATTGACAGAATTTCTTCCCAGTAACAAATCGCATCCTTACTCATGGCATTTCCACAGTCATAGTCAGATTGTAAAATCCACTCGCTGTGGTCTGGGACAGCATTGCTTAAATTTTTAAGCCCATTTCCTCTTTTTGATAAACTGAAACCCTCAAGCCTTTCTAACCAACAATCCTTGACCCCCTATGATCCTGGAGATTATGAAAAGAGCCATCACTAACCTTCTCACTGGAAATCGCTGACCTGTTACTACATGTAGTCTTCTTTTGCACCTGGGCTCACATCATATTCCTATCTCTTGATGTCTTATCATGGCAATGGTGAAAGAGACAGAGAAGGAAAACCTAAAGGAGAAAAGAGGTAGGTGAGATAATCATTTTTCTCCTAAGCCTACAGAAGGGATGATTTAACCTACAGATCTCACCTATAAGCATCCCCACAATGAGCATCTACCAAAGTAGCAAGCAGCCCTGCTGTCCTTGCCCACCTGTTAGAGGGAAATAAGCAATTCAAAAGAGAACATGTTTGAAGCAGGATCCAAAAATAAAAGATGTAAAGAGAAAGCAGGCTACATAGCAATAAGCACATTTAGTGCTGAGAGTTAACATCTGAAAACGGCACACCTTGGTTCCTCGGCAACAAGCAGTGTCCTTGACCCACATGGCAACCGGTTCTCCTTGGGGTGAGAGAAGACTGGAGCAAGAAGGCTGTGAGATTAACGGTGGGAAAAGTACAGTTACTACAAAACAGTGTTCCCTTTGCTTTTTAATTTTAAAATGCTAAGCCTTTAAATGGTTAAAAAAAAAAACCTAGTTATAAACACGTATTGCTTTATTGCTTACATCTTTCCTTGGGGCACATTCTGTTCTTCATTTCCCTTGCTTGTTCTCTGGTCTGCAGTTTTGAACAGCAATTCACTGCAGAGATCCCCGGGTTAAGGAGTGAGGGAAATCATTCCAGCTTAAGCATGTTAAGTTTGGATGAGGGCACAGAATTCTGGAAGAAATTGAAACTTACAATTGTGCTTAATTGGCTTTAACCCTTCAACATATTGTGCAGAAGTACACGGGGTAATAATACATACTGTTGCACTGTGCAGATGTTAAAATGTAAAACCCTTTAAATGCAAACAGCACTTGTCACTCCATCAACTATTCAAATTGTCAGAGATGTATCAGCCAACCCTAACTACCCTCTGCAGGCAATCTGGAGCCAGCCTGCTGTTTAATAACCAGCATTTAACAAGAAATAACATGTAGATGTGGTGTGTGGTTTAAAACATTGTGTTAAGCGTCATTAAAACTCAGTCTCCTAAGAGTCTTATTAAAAGAGTCCTTTCCTCACCATAATAAAACATTTCTCTGTGACTGTTTCCATCTAGCTGCTAACAATACAAACAAAATGCCTCTTAATTTAGCATCCCACTAGAGGGCCATTGTGATTGTAGAACTGGAAAGGCGCAGGGAGGAAAAAACAACCCTAAACTACCCTTCCCAAATCCCACCTAATCAGTGAAACGGAAGCTCTAGGAACCTTTGATTTTAGGATTTTATTTTTACTTTTTTTTTCTCTCTCTCTACCCTTGTAGTCTATGCATGGTTATTATTTGGAGCTGTGCCTTTGTTCAGGACTGGGAGGAAAGATTGCTGATGACTTAGAAATGGGCCCTGCATCATGGGGTCAGCAATCTGCCGTTGTTGGATGGGCTGATACAGTTCTCAAGACAATGCATACATGCAACTTCTCCTGTGAGAACTTACATGCTCCTGATGCTACTATTTATTTGGAAAGAGAATGAAATTTGCTAACCTTACGTTTAGTCTCAAGTCCTCCCATCCTGTTATCACAAAATACATGGGTAATTGTGTCAATGAATACAGATAATAATTTGAATCTTCTATGACAGAAACAGCAAAGAATCTGATTCTCTTTCAGATCTTTGCTCTTTGAAAATGTCTATGCCACTCTTCTCAGCACAACTGTCCTTACTGCTTCATAGACAGTTATAGAACTAACAAAATTGGCAAGTCACAATAATATTTTGATAGAGGATGCTAACAAATTAGATTTAGGAAGACTTCATTCCAATATTTTTATTTACTGAAAAGCTCTTCTAACTTGCAGTATTTAAAGTGACTCAGTGGAAAAATAGAGGATTGAAATTGACCTTTGCTTTCTTTTGAAATAACTACCAAGAAAGGAGAAATTATTTTATCTCATTTTTAGTTCAACTTACCTATGAGATTAAGGTAAGTTGCCAAGAATGATGCTTTTATTTTCACTCATGCTGTTTATCCAAATGCTGGAAGAAGAATTTTCCCTGAAATATAGAATAACTCTCCTAGGTTTTTAAAAGTTCATGGTGTTAGCCACTTAAATATATCGAAGTGCAAGGATACAGTATTTAAGATTCAACAAAGCAGATTAATCACGCTTTTTAGTTGAGGGAAGATGATTTACCTTTAAAATATATTTTAAAACTTTGGATATTTGATACTCCTCACAAACATCAGCATTGTTTCTAGCTGGATGTGTAGTTGATTTTCTATGCTGTTTTAGTAATATGAAACTTAAGTAGTATTCTGAATATAAGTTGTTAGCCCCCACAAACTAGTAAGATTGCTATTATTGTCGATTTTCTCTAGTCTAGAAACATTTAGACTGAACCGTACGAAGTTGCCATTTCATAGTTCAAAAATTGTCAACAATTGTCAATTTCACATGACTCAACTGTCTCCTTCTGAGATTAAACTGAATTGCAAATTCATTTTAATACCAGTTTCTCTGAATATAAAGATCCAGGTTCAAATAGCCTTTTAACATGAAAGAATGACTCCTACACATATGTATTTCTGTAATATGTTCTCCCTAAAAACTCAGGAGAGGACTCATAAAAGCTCTGTTGGCATGCCAAGCAATTCTTTAAACCAGTCCAATTTGAAAATACACGCTGCTCATGAAGAACAAGAGATGGGAGATTGAATTACTTACTTGCAAGGGTGTCACATGAAGAGCACATCCAATGTCCATTAGAGGAAAATGTTATATTCTCACTCTCTCTCTTATCTCCAAATAAGTAGCACTGTGAATTCACTACCTTTTCACTACATTAAAATTCACTCAGGGCCAAATAAAATCTGCCAGGTGATTCCCAGGAGGCCCTCCGGGGACAGAGCCATTAGTGAAGTGCACAATATAATTAAAATGTAGACTGTGAAATCCATTCACACTAGTATAATATGAGATGTTACCTGTACCCAGCTGTGATTTTCTTTTGAAATCTCTCCATATTGTGTTCCTATGTGGCATTTTCCTTCTATACCACTTCCTCTTCTCAGGTACTGTGTATTTCAACAATTTAGAGAAAGTCAGCAATATTCTATCTCAGTAGAGACTATGTCATTTAAAGTTAGACCATCTAAAATTAGGAAGGTCTTATGGAATTCACAGACTTAATAAATGATTATAAATTCATTATGTTTAACTCATAAATAAAATTTCACATAGGAATTATGATAATTTTCCAAAAATGGAGCTCACAATATAACTTGCTATGCTATTAGATCTTGATGTGCCATAAAAAAAAGATATCCATGCTAAAATGTGAGTTTCCACTTATTGAAAACCAATTTTTTGAATGCCTACTCAAGGCCATACTAGGCATTGGAGATCCAAAAAGCAAAGATATGGACTTTTCATCAAATTATTTATTGCATGGAGGGTAGACTAAAAAAAGCATACATAGGCACCAACAAGGAGAAGTGCAGAGGTCAGTGGGACCACAAAAGAAGCACCTTTGTTTAAACAGAAAATGCTTTTTTCTTGTTGAGGCTTGAAAATTGGGAAGATGTCCTCCAAGCAGAAGAGGCAACATGGATAATAAACACAATTACAGAGCTGAGAGCTTGGAATGTTTGGGTAAGTACTGAGTTATAGATCACATAGGGCAGTACATTCTGTACAAGGAATAGAAGTTTCGCCTTTCACGGAAATGGAGGCATGAAGAATTCTGGGCAGGTGAGGAATATGGTTAATTTAATTGTGTGATTGATCTCTCTGATGGCAGTGTCCATACAAAGACTGAACGGGAGTGAGTCTGAGGATGAGGCGTAAATCTGATAGCCCAGTAGAAACCTGACTGATCCCATACCAGTGCACCTGAAGCCTGATGAAAGTAAGAGGATGGATAAAGAAATATTTAGGGAATAGAGCTGATCATGAGTTAAGGACAAATGGGGCTAGGCAGGGAAATATAAGGCAAAGACCCAGAGTCAAGCTCCCATAAATCCCAAGGACACCTAGATGCAACAAAACCAGAGGTAAGGAAATACATCTGGCCACCTGGCCTCAAATGGTAGGGAGTATCTTCCTTTGACAGCTACAAAGTCATCACAGAGACTCACCAGACCAGAAGGCAGCCATATGTCATTCACTCAAGACAGCCCAAGAAATCTCAAAGTCATCAACTCCCTAGTTAGGTTCTCAATAAAAGGTCAGCCAAAAAACCCTCAGTGGCAACCCTGAGAGCCTAGTGGGAACCTCACTTCTGAGAGCTTGCTCTATATCCTCGCCTAATAAACCTCTATCGCTTTACCCACTCTCCTTTGTCCATGAAATTCATTCTTTGACTCCATGAGACAAGAACCAAGCTCTCCCGCTTCATTTGGACTTACTAATCAATTGAATATGAAACGCAGAAAGGATAGGAAACAGGATTTAGGATGATATCTGACTTGATCCTCGTATTTTGTTTCAAATATCATCCATATCCTGAAAACCATAATCTACTTCCCCAGCTCATCCTTCTAAATTCTCTATTTTATTTTCTAATATTTACTTTAAAATTGTGACCATTTGCTCTCTTGCTTCCAGAGATGCTCCCCTTTTATTGTACCATACTTCCAACACATGGTACCATTATTTATTTACCGATTAGCTCAAGCCATAAATCTGCTTGTCTGTATTATATATCATTCTTATTCACTTCTCACATCCACTGAATTAACTATCCCCATGATTTTTCCTTGTGAATATTTTCTCAGATCTCTCCACTACTCTTAGTTCCACTACTGTGAATCCACCCACCCCCCAACTTTCTGCCTTTAGTCTATGCTACTGCATTCTTTCCCTTTTCTATGGGAATATCTTTTTGTTTTCCCAACCCCTACTCTCCAATTCACACTGAAGCCAAATGACCTTTCAGAAACATAACTAGACATTTTTGAGAGCTAATCAACTATGGTCTCTACCATCATCTCAAGCCAAATCTCAAATGATTTACTACCTCCTCCATGCATATAACTTCTATGATTCAGCTATGCTGGCTTCTCTTTATTACTTCAACAGTTATATATGTTTTTCTCTTTCTGAAATTCTCCTTCTCTTCTGCCACTTCTTAACATGAGTAAATTTTACTCATGGTTCTCAAGTTAGCTTAGGTATAACTTCCTCCAGATTAGGATAAGACCTAGTAATAGGTTTACATAATGCTCTGAATCACTTTGTTGTATCACTGAATAAATACTCTTAATAATGAATAACGCAAGGGTGTGAAATTGGAGCATGTTTCAGGTTGGGATGGTCATAAGGCAAGGGATAAGGTTGAGTAGAGGGAAGGATAATGAACTTTTAAGAGGTAAAGGATATCTGGGGTTAGTTTGTTATGTGAGTTAGATGCAAGGAAACACAGGGCTTTCAAGAAATCCTCAGTATTGGAGTGGTCAACAGTATAGTAAACAGGGTATCAAGGTCAGTAATGAATGTTAGGAGTTCAACAGAGAGTGGAAGAAGCTGACGGCAAGGACATTAAAAAAGGAATAATTTTTGAGGAATACTGTGATGCAGTGCTCTGGAAATGGCAGTGGGCTACTGGAGAAAGAAGGTATGGTTATTGGCTTTGTGGAATTTACTTAATGTGGGAAAGAGGATTCACATTAAGATAGGAAAATAAACCAGGAAGTTGGATGTATGGACTAATGGGGAAAAGAAAGTGATAGGAAAGATATGAAGGGTGGTTATATTTGGTGAATGGCAATGGATGACAGTAGAAAAAAACATTTTTTTTTTTTAAATTTCAAAGTCTCTGAATAGAATTTAAATTAAAATTATTCTGATGGAAAAAAAAATGATCCATGTGGTTGGGGAAGTATTACTTATATCCTGCTGTTGAATCTCAGTTGCACTGGGAGGATGAAAGTTAAATAGGTCTCTATGTCTAAAAAGCAGAGTAAGACAGATGGTGTTAAATATCACTTGAAGCAGGAGTCCACAAGCTCTAGCTTGTGGGTTGAATCTGGCCCTATGGCTGTTTTTGTATGCATTTTGAGCTAAGAATGGTTTCACATTTTTATATGGTTGAAAAATATCAGAAGAATAACATTTATATTGATTGCTTTGTAATATGCTATGCACTATCCTAAATATTCGCATTAGTTGGCTCATTTAACAACAAATTTGTAGAGTAGGTACTATAACAAATTTTTAGATGAGGAAATTGAAACTTTGAGAGGTTAGGTATGTAGTCTAAGATAATACAGCCGAAGGGTAGTCCAGCTGTAATTGAAACTAAGTCTCAACACAGAACCTGTGTTTTAATCTACTTTCCCATTTGAAAAGTTAGGCAACACCATGAGGAGAGTGTGTAAGTATGAACAAGAGAGATGCAGGGAACACATTTTGGTGTTAGTCTCAGGGTGAAGTTTCAGAGATGCAAGGAAAGACTTAGGAGAATAAGACCATGTTTCTACCATAATGACAGAGAATTAACTTTGAATCGCAATTAATCAAAATGTCTCCCCTTCCCAAAAAAGAATTACATTCTTCTGTTAGATGAGTTTTATTACAAAAATTTAACTCAATTATTGTTGTTATTACTAGCCTATTTTGAATTCAATCAACTGAAAATCTGTGGAAGTTCTTTTTCTCTCATAAGTACCTTCATGGTATCCTTATTTGGTCTCTTGGCTCAAAAACCTATCACTATCTGGCCTTTTATAGAAAAGCTTAACAACTTTTGACTTAGAATCTGTGTTTCTCAACCCCAACTGAAAAATAGATAAACCTGGATTATAAAAGGCCACATCTACTATCAATATCTGATAAGACCAATTCAGTGCTTTTGCATTATATCATGTTTAGACCTCTCGAACCAGTCTTTGATTCGTTTTTCTATCATTGTTAGTTTCTCTCTAACTAGGGGAACCAAACCAGAACATCTCCCAGTGCAGGGAGTTTGCTTTCTCCATTCGGGATTTTGCCAATGGGAAGTACATCTGTTCTTGCTGTTTGAGGTTTCTTTGTTAGCTTGTTCCTCCCCCACAGCCAATATCAATTGTCCCTTGTGCATATATTCACTTCATTTCTGCCAAATTTTACCAGATGTTAGTTGTGTTATTGAGAAAGGAAGATGGACAAAATCCAAAATCCCAGATCAGCTATCTCCTGCCAATGCTCACCTTTATTCCTAGGGGATACATATATGCAGCAAATTCCTTGTACAAAGCATCTCACATTGACATTTTTGGCGTCAATCAAATTTTACCCCAGTGTGTACATGCTGTTATATTTTTATATAAGGATATCTAACATAATATGTCTTGTTTCCAAAACCAGGATTATATTATTCTTCGTTCAATTTTCTACATATCTACATATCTAAGAGAAAATGAACTTGATGTTATCAATATACATGGTAAACGTCATCAAATTTAGACCATTAATTCCTAGTCCAAAAGTCAGAATGCCAAGGAAAGAAAGTTGTGTAGAGCTCATCTCTTGTAAGGACCAGTCAAGAGAACACAGCCAGCTGGAGGCAAACTCCTAGGAGAGAGCCAGGAGAATTAATTTCCTGTAATAGCTCTCTTTTCTTCCTCAAATCACTCTCCAGAGATCGCTATTGACTAATCCCATAGGCAGAGGGGACCAAATGAAAAGCAGGGTAGAAAAGAGTAGAGAGAGACCAATAGAAGATTTTCTTTATTACTTCCTTTTCCTTATGCAGTCAATAAATACTCCCTCATGTGTTGTGCCTGTAATTACACTAGACCTGGGCATACTTCAGTAAATGAAGCTCACTCATGGTCTAACCCAGGGGTTATTCTGATAGGTAGTTTAGTGTTATAGAATGAAAAGGTTAGATCAAGGAATGCCTGTACCAAAAATTTAAAAAGATATGTAGATTAAGCAAACAGTTAAGAATCACAAATGAGGCATTGTTCTCTTTTGTTTTTATTTTCACAACAGATGGTTGGATGAAAAACTCCAATAAACTCAGAATACTGATTTAATAATGGAATATTATCAGTATAGCTCATTTAGAATACATAATTAAATTTCATCCTTGATTATATGTGCAAAATACCTCCTAAGAAAATAACAGCTTAATTTTGGTTTAGTAGCCATTTCAAAACTTTGAACCTTATCTTTTCTAAATTTTTGTGTAGTATGATAGTCAAGGAAAGCAGTCTGCATTTATAAATTGAAATTTTTATGGTCTTAAATTGTTTCCAGGAAAAGAAGTAATATTGCCATTAGAGTAAAGGAAAGTTTCTATAGGAAACCTATTATATCCAGGTATAACCCAAGAGAAATCAACAATCACCCATTTTTGATGTAAAGTTATTATAAAAAATTGATATCCCAAATACTACCACTAAAGCTACCATATTAATAACAACAACAACAATAATAATAATACCCTATAAAAATATAAAAAGCCTACTCAGAGAAAAAAAAAAAACCCTTTTACTGCTGTTACAGTAGGTTCTACATTCTTAAAAGATTTAAATATAAATTCATTTCAGTTTGCCATTTGTTTCTGAGATGATTCTGTAGACTAGAGATCAATTATTAATATAGTGGATATTTACCTACTTGTTGTAAGGACTTTATCATGTCCCTAAGGTCTTTCTGTAATGAGATCAAAGAAAAGACTCTCATATATTCTTTGTGGTCAACTAAAATTCCCATATTTTTTTCCATTAATTTACTCAGAGCTAAATCTCTCTCTTAGTTACATTTTTAAAAAAATCCTTATTGTAACACCGTTACACTGATTTTTGTTTTATCTTGAGTCGGTTTTCTACTTTATAATATACTTTATTCACATTAATTCTACCATCTGGCATTGTAGCTGTTCTTCCTCTTTGTGTTTGGATCACAATTTTGATGATGATAGACTCAATTCAGAAACCTGTGGAGTTATCAGTGGAGATTTTCCTACGGGCTGACAGAGATTAATTAAACTGCATCAGCTCTGAATTTACTTAACTACATGGTCTTGAACCTTCTTTATTTTTAAAGAGTCTTTTCAATGAATATTCTTAAATATTTATTAAGCCCTGACTATATGAAAGAAATTGGGTCAGGGGATGGGAATAGAAAATGAAAAAACCATGATCTCTACCTCATAGACTAGTGAGAAAATTGTCACATTTACAATTTATGATGGTTAATGTGGTAAGAATTATGGAAAGCCCACAGAAATGATGAGGCCTAGAAAGTTTAATAGGAAGAATACATGGATAGTTTGGGGGCCCGGAGTGTATGGCTAATTCTTCTTGATAAATACTGTGTGTCAGGAATTGTTACAAATATTTTATATATTAGCTCATTGATCTTCACAATATTGCAAAACCCTTTGAGATGAGTCTCAAGGTTACATATTCAGGTGCCACTTTGGAGTCTGGATTAGAACACTGGTAGTCTCTCACTAGAGTTTATGTTCTTTGGGACCAAATTTAAGTACCCATAAATAGAAAATTAGGAGTGATTGACTTATTCTTGATAGCAAAAAGGAAGTATCAAAAGGTGATTTAAGAAGAAAAATAACAATGTAGTTATTTTTTTTTAATGGTTCCAGGGGATCCTGGGGTGGCTCAGCAGTTTAGCACCTGTCTTCATCCCAGGGCTTGATCCTGGAGTCCTGGGATCGGGTCCTGCATTGGGCTCCCTACATGGAGACTGCTTCTCCCTCTGCCTGTGTCTCTGCTTCTCTCTCTCTTTCTCTCTCATGAATAAATAAAAAAAAAGTCTTAAAAAAAAAAGGTTCCAGAATCAGTTTGAAAAGTGGAATGGATAAGGAGATGGAGTGAGACTGGAAAAATGGAGTGTTTGACTTCCATATTGACAAAAGAAGGATCTGAGTTAGAGCAAAGTTTAGTCACTGATCACTTCCACCTCCATAATCATTATCCTGCTTATGAACTGGGTCACTGAAAATCCTAAAAAAAAAGCATTCTCTCTACTCACTTCTTACCCCAGGGACTCTTCTCCATTTGATGTCCACTAAAGTCACATTCCTGCACTGTTTTTGCAGACCTGCCATTTTGGATTCCATGCTCACTTATGACAAATTGCAGTTTCTTGATGTCTTAGACTTTACTCTTCTAAAATACAGATATGATTTTCTAAAATCATATCTCATTGTTTCCCACTTTTGCAACAGCTTTATTCCCTGGGAATCCTAATCTGAGTTTGAGTTTGGCCAGGACAAATGGAGTGGTAGGAATGTTTATACCAGAAAGTCAATCCATTTATTCAAAGATCTCATTGGGCCTCAGAGTAGATTTTGAAGCATCTCTCTTTCCCTGCCTACCTCTTAAAAGTCTCAAAGTCCAATGGGCTATACCTCTATCACACATGTTGAGGAATCTAGGTCAATATTACTTAGGTTTACCTGGAATAGTGTAGTTCTGTTTTGCCTATTATAAACATCTCCTATAAATTTTCCATGAGGTTTACTTCTGTGGCAAATTTGCAGCCTGTCATGGAGAGGGAGTAGTTAATAATGTATTGACTGCTCTACTTATACACAATTATTCATATGACAGTGGAAGTGTCAGCATGTATGTTGTAACTAAAGGCCTCATCCTGGCTAGCAGCCATCACACAGAAAACAAAACAGATTAATTCATTGTGATTTTTTTAAATTATAAGCTTTCTTAATATGAATTATTTGTTTAATTAACACCTTCTGCCTTAAAAAGAGGTATTAGCATTTGGAAGCATCTGTCGAGTCTGGCCTCCTGATGTGAAATGAAAGATTTCTAAAACTCAAACATGTGCACAAATATATGAACACACATTCAAAGGCTATAATTGGCACTTCTCATGTAACCAGATAGTTTTGTGGATAAAAAATGTAGAAAGAATTACAGTTCATGATGAGATAAACCCTCACTCTGTGTAAGTGTTGTCTTTAGTTCCAGTATATAACAACTAATTATTCTGGTCACTATAATAATGCAGTTTGTTAGACAGTTGTATTAACCCAAGGAGTTAGCATTAATTTGAGAAAGCTTTAGGAAAGAAGTGACTTTGAAAAGTAAACAAGAAAATTTAATAGATAAGTGAAAAGGTAATCATTTGTATATAAATACATGCTCTTTTAAAGTGCATGCAGGAAAAAACGAATTGTGGTATAGAAAATACATAAATACAAAGGAATAGCTGAGGGAAGCTAGAGTGCAATAAACTTACTGTCCATGATTAGGAATTTCACTTTAGTTTGAAAGGTAAATTGAAGTCAATATAGGAGTAAAATGAATGAATTGATTATGGTGTATAAATGAGTAGTGGAAGATGTTAACTACAGTCCAAGAGCTTTAGCAATCACAGAGCATTTAGGAGGGAAACCAAATCCATGATGGCAAGAATAAAAAAAGAAATGCATAGACATAAGAAATGAAAGAGATTTTAGGGAAGTAAAGAAGTTTTGCAATTGAGAGGGAGGAAATAATTTTTGTACAGAAATATTAGGTTCTATTTATTGATGTGCAGGTAGAAACATTTTTTATATTTAAAGGGTCAAAATAAACAAAATAATGTTATCTCCATTGGTAGAAATGTTCAGAAAATCTGGATATTATTGATTGACCAGCAGATGGACCAGATAATGCAAATTTAGTTTTCCGTCTGTGTGACTTTTCCAGTTTTATTGTTAACATTGCCTTCTTTCAAGAGTTCTTGGTATGTGTGTGTGTATGTGTGTGTATGTGTGTGTGTATGAGCACACACACACATATGCTATTCCTGCCATCTGGCCACTTTTTCTCTGTTTTGTGGTACTGTGCAACAGTATTGGAAAACAGGCAGTATCAGGTTGAGTGCTAAATAAAAAGTATAAAAATAGAAGTAGCAGACTCAATGATATGGTGAGATCTATAAGACTAGGAGATTAAGAAAAAAAGCAGTGGTTTTCTTCCAATATTTGCCTAAACAAGATGTAATGGAATAAGATATAATCATTTGCCTTATAAATAAGATAAAAAAATAACCAGAAATCTTAGGGAAAATTTCAGGGCCTAGTAATCACTCCATGACACCTGCCTCAACTCAAAAGTTCTCAATGGGATAATGAGAGCTAAGGCTGAAAGAAATAAGTAGGTTCAGACTTTGGAGATGAGAACATTCTCAGATGAATCATGACAATCTTAAGGGGCAAGTAGAAGCAAAGCCTGAAAATGAATAAGTGACTTAAAGATTTCAGATGCTTACAAAATCACATATTGGAAATGTCTGTAGGTAAAAATATTATGTTAAAGAAAGGGCAATCTTGCTACTCAGGTTTTATATGCACAACTAAAGGAACACAAAGGAGAAAGTGAGAATTTTTAGAAGTGAAAAGGATAAAGAGAACCTCAGTACCTAAAAATCTTCAAGTTTCATAGTCTATAAAAATATGTTGTGAATTCCAGAGAACTATTTTAATCCTAATTAGAACACAGTAGAAATATTAACTCTCGAGGATGGAGTTGTGCTTTTTTTACCGAAAACCTCAAGTAAGAGGTAATTATCCAAGTTCATTATCTTTCTTTGTTTTAGTGCTATTTTCTTTATCCTAATTCCATATCAAACAATGTAATTCATTACAATTTAGAAAACTCATTTTTCTCTGTTTTCCACTCTGGACATTTTGTGCTAATTATTCCTCCTTTAGAGAACACTGTTCTCTTAGAGCCTCTTTTCAGCTTCTTATTGGATTTTTTTTTTTCACTGACTTGCATTCCATTAACACACTTTTATTTTCACATTGATTTTTTTATCTGATTAATAATAATCCTATGAAATGATTTCCTAAATGATATTTGGACAGTCTGGGTGAGTCAGTTTCCAGATGACTTATGAGAACTATAAGTCCTGTTTTATGTTCACCATTATTTTTATGACTGCCCATTATTTCCCCAGCATAGGCCCTTCCCTTCTTGGAAACTTTTCTGTGATCAGTTTCGTGGTCTCATTTCAACCCTTTTCTCCCCTCCCTTACTTCTCTGCCCTCCATTTACTTTTAGAGAATCTTTCTCCTTTCTAGTTTCCTTCAGAGGAACTCTCACATTTCATTTCTTCTCAAACTCAATTGTCATCTAGTTCTTTCATGATGGTCTTGAAGGCTCATCAAACCCAGCTCTGAATCATTAGCAGTTGCAAATGACTTTGACTTTCCTTGAGAATTTCAGAATTAAACTTCAGGAAGAGAGGAAAGCACTCCCATTTGACTCTCCTATGAAAATAAAATAGCAAACTTTCAGTATTAGAGCAATTCAAACATTCTAATCTTGCCATACAATCAATAAAAAATGTTTATTAAGTGATGAACTGATATAACTGAAGGCTTATCTCTTGTCGCTTTCTATGACAAAGGGTGGAAAGCCTTTTTTTGAGCTTGATGTGAGCCTGTGCCAAAGTTCTGTCCACAAAGGGAGGGCCATCAGCAACTGCCTACCTTTTTAGGTTTATTTTTGTGTGATAGGAATTTCTTTGATCTATTATTTGTCTGGTTTTCTGTTACTTGAAATCAAAACTAATTCTAACACACTGTTCAAAGCTTCATCCTCATGAGTACAAAGCCAAGTGTGTTCTTTACAGAGGACTCTTGTCCAATCCTTGTCCCTGATTCTTTGCATCCCTTGGGGAGAAAGACTTGTTTTACTTTGGCCGTGTCTCTGGTTCAGACACAAATCAATAGGGTCAGAAAGAGGAAAAAGTATTGAACATTGGCAGGGTACTATATTTTCCTCCACTCTCCACTTGAATAAAACCATTTTTTCCAGATTGCTAAAATCAATCATGCAAATTAGTTTCCTTTGTCTCAATAACTAGTTCAGGAGACATGTTTAGACACATCTGAATTCCTACTTTATCCAAGTTGGGATGCCCAGCTTCTTTGGTGTGTAATATTTATTTGATTTATTTAATTAAATATACGTGGAGTAGTAGTATATTATTCAATAAGTCTAAAGTAGTGACATAACTAAGCCCGCCTCTTTTGTTAGATGTTGAACTAATCATAGATCTCTGTCTATATTTCTGGTAACTCAATTACTTTCTCAGAATTTGTTTTTCTCCTAGTCATCAATCCTAGATCTTTAACTTACCATGATAGGACTTAAAATTCCTTTTTTTTCCAGCATTAACTGTTTTACACTGTTAGTATTCAGAATGTTGGCAGAAACTTTTTTTTATAGATTACCATAGCTCTCTTGTTTTATTTCCTTTTCCACTTTGATCCAATTTGTTTAGTCTCCCAAAGTTTTTCTTTTCATTCAAAGTATATTGGCCACTTCGACAGGATCCTTATCTTGAAAATATTCCTTCCTAGTATTACAAGGGCACATACAAAATGTGCCAGACATAATATATGCTACAAATATTATAATTTGATTTCAAGTTGCCTATTTTAGACATATTATGACTGAAATTATTTAAACTATTGGCAATATGCAAGGTGTGGAATGTCTCTCGATCGGATGCAGTCTCCCAAATATGGGGTGACAGTCAGGTGGAAGCAAGTGGAAGGATTCACCCAAGGTGGAAGAAAGGAGATGAAGGCTTATTGAATACACTGCAAGGGAGTGATGGGCAGGACAGCAGAGGAGAGATTGTCTGCAATGAGGCAGGGTGGGGATGTTTTTAAAGGGGGAAGGTAAGGAGGTAAGGCAATGTATGGATTTTCCCTCTTTTGGTAACCGCCTGGTTGTAAGTAGCCCATTGGTTAGTTAGGGCCTATGAATATTTTGAGCTGGATTGCCTGATGGGCCTGTCTGTATTTAGCCAGGGAGTTGCTGTGGGCCCTTTTGCCTTGACAAAGTTTCCATTTCTCAAGCCTGTTGTCTAAAAAGTGGCCTCTACACAAGATTTCATATATTTTCAGAATATTTAAACATCCAATTGATACATTTCTCATTTGTATGTCTTTACTTATTTACTTTAAAAGGTTTTATTATAAAGCAATCTCTACACCCAACATGGGACTCAAGCTTACAACCCCAAGATCAAGAGTCACATGCTCTACCAACTGAGCCAGCCAGGTGCCCCTTATTTTTACTTCTTTAAAATTTTATCTCCTACTGGTTTGACAAAGAAGATTTATGTATCAGTAGGGCATAATTAAATTCCCACCTTTATAGTTATTATACCCAAAGGTAAAAACTTTGAGCTTCATTTATAAAATATTTAAATTATTCAATAATTTTAAAATAATTCAAACTATTTCAATTGGATATTTTTTTAAAACCTAGTGTTTTTGTAGCCATTGAACACACTGTAACAAGTATAAGCACTGGAAAGGTTGAACTGCTGTGTTGAGTAGTGGAGGGAACACTGATTGGCATTAGAACCTGCAAAGCTGGGCTTAGACGTCTCTGCCACACTGATTCTATTACCTTGTGTACATCACTTTACCTTTCTGAAGCTCATTGGTCTTAATTGTAAATGGTAATAATAATAGCTATTTAGTTCTGTGATGTTTTTGTCCCTTTTAAAATTAAGCATATAAACTAACAGCCCTTTTTCTCTGACAATACCTTTTTTTTATCTAACAAAGACTTAATTTCTTCATGGAATCTTTTAAAATTACCTAGGCTTATTCTTCAAATCAGCCTTCTTCCAATTTAGAATAATTTTAAAATTTGGGCCTCATGCTACTGTTTTGTACTTTAATTCATGACACTTGATTTTCCTCTCTCTTTGTCACCTATAGCTTCCATTTTTTGAGATACAGCAAATACATTGACAATCCTGTTGACTAACTGCCTAACATAGAATGTTTGCTATCTCCTATCATTCTCATATGGTTTATTCATGCTTGATTGGTGGTTTTTCCCGGTTTAAAAATAAATAACCATTATTTCTCTCTTTTAGAAAACATTTTGAATGTTTTGAATCATTCCTATAGAATGATGGTGGAATCTCTAGCACTTACCATCACTGTTACTTTGGCTATATTTGCAAAAATAGTTAAGTATGTGTTAGATTTGCCTGGTGTCGTATCACAAGTGGGCTCATATGTAAGGTTTAGTGGGCCTTTGGCAATAAGATCCACTGGGATGGTGGGGGGAGGAACAAACTGGACCCAGGAAAGATTACACAGCAACAGCTCTGGCCTTACTCACAGTCCTTTGGCCAGCCCTGATATTAGCTATAACTATGGTAGATGGTTTCTTTAAGCTCAGATTCACCTCACACTGACCAACATAAAGCTGATCGCATATCTTTTCATTCATGACTTGGAGAATTCCTTGGCACCACAAAAACCTATCTAATCTACTCTCCCATCTTTTAAGTGAACAATTCTGTATGACGATATTTTTATGTTTCTTGGAAGGTTTCAGAAAGTCAAGCCAACCTGTCTCTTGGTAGTAATCTCAATACACATCCTTATCTAGGGTTTTCTTTCTTCCAGGTCAAGTTTACCTCCTCCTTTTCTGCTGCTTCATAAGATCATCTATCAAATAAACCTGTACCCAACCCCTTATCTCTGACTCTACTTCCAGGGAAATTTTATCTAAAACAAGAGTGTTCTATGAGAGGCTGGCCCTTATGGTTATTCACATAGTCCCATAGACAATCTCCAAAAAGCACAATGAGCCTACATACAGATAGATACAAAGGTAGGTATAAAGAGGACATCTAATTTAGTAGGGAGGATCAGGCAAGTAGAATAGAGGGCGATGCTAGAATAACCCATAGTGGAATCCCAGCTGACAAAAGAAAATAAAGTTTTTTGTAAGAGTCAGGTGTGGTGCAGCCAGACAAGCCAATGCCAGCCAGCACAGGTATCCTGGACCACACATGAAGACTGAATTTGCTGGATAGAAAACCTAAGTCAGAAACTCAGGAATCTAAGTTACACTGGTTCAACATATCAAGGTAAAGTGAGGAAGGTTGAAATTCAGAAGCTATGAAGAAGTCCCAGACTCACTCATAGAACGTGAGATACAGGGTCTGTGCAATATGTTGCCCAAGTGGCCTTTTGTTCTTATTTTCCAGGTGAAAGGCATTCATCACTTCATCTTCCTATCTGAGGAAAGTAGGAACTAATGAAAACATATCAGTACTTTTCTACTTTTTATTTATGTTAATGTAGTGGAGGTAGTTAGAGGTTAAAGAGATTAAAGGAGAGAGGATCACTACCCAACACTCTCTGCCCTTGGAATATCTGAGTCATTTCCATGGAGTCCCTTATGCTCTGGCTTAATAAGTTTTTGTAGAATCAAAACCCTTGTCTTATTTGGCTTTATATTTTCCATAGTGTCTGCTTGGTAAAAAGTGTCAATACTTAATTACTTCTACAGTGAACAGTTTGCTAATAAGGCGAAATGGATAATTCATAGAGGATGCTTATATTTCCCAGATTTCTGAAGTAGAGCAGATCAAAGCAGAAAGTCAGTACCTTTAAGGTCAAGATACAACATCCAACCAGAAACTAGGTAAACACTTACTGTGGAGATGATTAAAACTTTTTGTTGTTGTTCTATAAAAAGAAGTTGTTGTGTGGCATGTATTGGGTTATTATGTTAAACTCCATGTGAAAATTTTGCCATAATTGCTGACTAAGGTCATGTAAGTCAATAAGATCTGTGTTCAAATCTAGGCTCTATCACTTGATGACCATGTTACTTTGGGCAAGTCACTTCATCTCATGGTTTCCCTTCCTGCTAAGTGAGTGGTTAGTTTGAAATAATCTCCAAAGCCCCTTCAATTTCCAGCAATTTTATTTTAGTTCACAAACAGCCCAAATGTTCATAAAATATTCTGGAATTGACAGTACATGAGTAATCAGATTCTTAAGTGAACAAAATGAGTCATTTTTGGATATTTACACTAAACATTTAACGATCATTTTATTCCTCTCAAAATGCATATTTATTTTTAGTTTAGGCATTGAGGTGTAGATTTAAGTGTTGTTGGCATGAACATTCTGGCCATTTTTATAAAAGAATGATACTCTTGGGAGATTAAAAATTCTAAGATGCAAAAAAGCCTGGGAAATGTAAACTATATTTTAGTGAACCAACTGATTTTGCAATTGTCAAATGCATTTATATTCACATTCACAATAGATTTCATTAGAGATTCTTAGCATATTTTTACCACATGATTAAAACCTTTATAGTGTTTGAAGACATCTCTCCTAAAGGAACAAATGCAATAGAAACAGATGTAGAAATCAAATAAGATAACGTATGTGAAAAAAGTTTTTTAAATTATAAAGTATCTTTTCTCCTTTCCCCTTTATTCCCTTTCGCTATTTTTTATATTAAAAAAAATAAGTGGGAAATATCAGAAAGGGAGACAGAAGATGAAAGACTCCTAACTCTGGGAAACGAACTAGGGGTGGTGGAAGGGGAGGTGGGGGGGGCTGGGGGTGACTGGGTGGCGGGCACTGAGGGGGCACTCGACGGGATGAGCACTGGGTGTTATTCTGTATGTTGACAAATTGAACACCAATAAAAAATAAATTTATTAAAAAAATAATAAAGTATCATACATATAAAGGAGTGTTACAATTAGGTATTATATAGTTGCTGCAATTGTGTAAATCGTTTTAGATGATTTTCAAAGGTCAAAATGACCAATTTACTGTTATTTCATATTCCAGTACTCTAAAGTTCAAATTCCATCACAGCTATTGGTTTTACTAACATGTTGATCTGAGCTAAGGAATAGAAAAACTGACCAATTTTTATGGTGTAAGCTTTTGTGGGTTTTCTAGGCCACTTCTGGGTAAAGTGTTAGTCCTGTGTAGCATAATGAAATACCTGCAAGAGTATAATGGATAGAAGTAGAGATTGAACTTGTACTCTAAGGATAATGGGATGGGAATTTGGAAGAATTACACTGGGGGGGAAAAAGGGATAACAATCTCAAATTACAGTCATTTAGTTGGACCTGACTTGCCAATGGCAGTGACCAAATATTCTGAAGAAAAGGTCCTCTTCAACAATGTCAGGAGAGAGGGTGCTTGAATCAAGTGAGGACCTGTAATCTATAGATTTATTGGCTTGCAGGCAGCCCAGGTGGCTCAGCAGTTTAGCACTGCCTTCAGCCCAGGGCATGATCCTGGAGTCCTGGGATCGAGTCCCACGTCGGGCTCCCTGCATGGAGCCTGCTTCACCCTCTGCCAGTGTCTTTGCCCCTCTCTCTCTCTCTCTCTCTGTGTGTGTGTGTCTCATGAATAAGTAAATAAAATCTTAAAAAAAAGGGACTTATTAGCTTTCCCATAAGGCCTGTAGATTGCCCAAAACAGCATCCTATTCTTTCTAGGTGAATGTATAAAGGAGCTAGTAAGTTCTCCTCAGTCATTCCCCGGTACTTCTTTTGTGAAGATCAAGTCTTGAGATGGCAAGAAGAAAAGTCAGCATCCTGAGATGGAGTAGGTTTTAGACTCTTCTTTGTGGGGAAGAAAACATGAGGAGAATATGACTAATAGTTTCTCATGATGAGTATATAAGTTAATTTCAATGCTCAGTGAGTAATGAATCTACCAGTCTAATAAACGTTGGGTTCTAAAAATATGCATACATTATATAGGAAAAATAAAGTATAAAATGAAATTGGAATAAAGAATATGTTTTATAGATAAACTATTTTATTTAAAAAGTTGTTATTTGGATTTTTCTTCTAGTTGGTCATATAGGAAAATATGTTACTTTATCTCCCAGAGAATCAAACTGCTTGTTCTCAACCTTTCTGGCCCATCATTTCAGACTTGGTTGAAGCATTTTTGGAATGCAGGCAACGGCAGCTTTTATACTGTCTGCATGGCTGAGGTGTCAGGATCTCGGGGGTGAGGAGAGGTAATGTTACTTGATAATCTGCATTATTTTGTCTGCAGTTCTAGTGGGATAGCTACGTACCCAGGTTAGCCTGTTCCCAATGCACAGAGAGTGGAATTAGATTCATTGAGGCAATAGAAAAATCAGCTTTAGAATACAAATTTGCCACTCTTACACTCAATTGCTTGGTTTACTTAGCCATGTTTTTTCTGAAGTGATTCAGAATCTGTCCTATTGTCTTGCAGGTATTTCAGACATCTGCCAACTAGGCCTATGAAAGTGGTTTATGTGGACATAACTTTACATTCTCTGAACTTTCACTTTTTTTAAACTAGATGATTTTTTAATAATGTAATAAACTCCTGAAGAATATAAACTTAACAATTCCCTAAAATATAAATCTCATGACAAAGAAAGGATAAAGATGTACAAGATATGCCATGTACATGATTTGAAGGTTTATAGTCTGATTTTCATTGGGACCAGTGTCTGATTTCCTCTGGCCATTGAAGATTTTTTATACGCCTTCGTTGGTCATCAGTGGTCATCTTTATGTTAATTTAAGAAGCTTTTATTAGAGAAATTATTAATAGACTGCTTACCTAAGTCTGGACTTAATATTTAGAATCCTTTTCAAATAAAAATTCAAAATATGAATGATGTTATCTCTGTTTTCAGTAGCATACAACCTTGACAATTTATAGAGGACTAAATGCTACTTAGAGGCACTGTTTTCTGTTGGTCAATGCCATTGACTTTAGAAAATATCTGAAAACAGAGATCTCGGTTCACTGCAGCTTTTTTCCAATTTTCCCACAAAGTTCTCCTTCTTTATTTCATTAAAACCAATTAGGCATATTGCACTGGCAGAGATTAATACTGCTAAATGTCAATGATGTGTCTGCTTTGAAAAAACTATTGAGTTGAAGAGTAAATAGCAATACAATAAAAATGCCCTGACATCTTTGCAGGAAAGCAAAGAGCTGTAAGATGTGGCAGGAAGAGTAAAGAAGGGGATCATAATGGTTGATCACTAAATTGATTTCAGTAGTTTACTTTCCCGGAAAATCAGCTGAATGTACACACAGAAAACAAAGCAAACCCAAAAGGAAAGACGAACAGTCATAGCTGGCGGGTACAATCTTTGACATAAGTGGACACTGTTGGCAGTGCTCTCAAGAATGTGTTGAAAATGGAATAGTGACCTTTCCTCTTCTTTACCACTCAAAATGTCATTAATTAGCAGCATTCTTGAAAAGTCTTGTTGTCCTCCAGGCATATGGACTATGTTGTTCATCTCTAAAATCTAGTTTCTATGAGAAATTTCTCACTATGCAGCAAAACACCACATAGAGCAGAAATGCTTTTCTTAGTTGAAAGCCAAAGTGGCTGGCTGGGTCAGGGACCAGCAAACTATGGCCAGGGGACCAAGTCTGGCCCACTGCCTGTTTTTGTAAGGAACGTGTGCCAAGAATGATTTTTTTTCTACATATATTTAAAGGCTGAAAAAAAAAACAAAAGGAAAATAATATTCTGAAATATATGAAGTTATATGAAATTTAAACTTTGCTATTTATTACTCATGTGCCAGTTAAGAAGTTTTATTGAAACACAGCCATACTCATTTATTTCTGTATTGTGCACAGTGGCTTTTGCACTACGCCTACAACGACAGAGTTGAGTAAATGCCTTACATGGCTTGTGGACCCAACTAAGACAAGCTGTGACCTCTCAAATTCCAAACTTTCTTTGCTGGATCTATGATGTACTATAGAGTGTGTCTTCTTACCTATCTAGACATAAGAAAGAGAGTCAAATTCCTTGAAAAGGCATTACCACATTGTTCTTAATAGCACAGGCTCTGATGACTGATACCCGGTTTAATTGTAGTTTTTTCCCTCCTTTAAAAAAGGGGGGGGGGATAAAAAATTATTTTTGGTCTCTATATATCATTCCAGTCATTTCTCTTTGCTTGCTCTAGATGGCTCCCTGCTCAGGCTCCACAGGGCAGATCTAAGCATTTCCACTGTGGCCATAGCAATTCCCAGCCCCACATACTCATACAAAGTCAGTCAGAAAAGGGGTCTTACATTCCCAGCTAAATTTAAGATTTAGAATACTAACATCATTGTCTCTGAACCAAAAAATATGTTAGGGCAATTTATATGCATTGCTTATCGCCCTCTCCTAGAAATTGGCATTGAGGTAAACCATGCAAAAATACACACTGGGGGAATGAGTACCTAAGGAAAATTTGAGGGGATGTTGCAAGTTAGAGGTTGGGTAGCCACAGGGTAGCATATAGAGGTCCACATCAGGATCAGAGAGCCTCTTAGATAATGAATGCATCCAGAGGACAGCCTACATCCACACCTCTACCTAGCTCTGTGGTCCCAGCCCATCCCCAAGCATGAGGTATTTCTTGTTAGGTGATAAAAACTCTTTCTTGATAAAATATGACTCAAAAAAAAGCTAAATTATCTTCTATTATTCCTTTACTTGGAAGCATATTTTTTCTTGAACCTCCCTTAAAAAAGGATATGTAGACAACTTTCCAGGAAAAAAAAGCAGTAAGAACAAATAGCTTAAGCCCATTTTTCTCTAGAAAGCATTTGTCTTTCCAAAATTTTTGAACAGGGTTAAAATCCCCGTGGACCTTTGTCTAAAGAGAATGGTTAATATTAGCTCTTTGATTTTGTACTTGCTGATTTTATTTTATTTTATTATTTTATTTTATTTTTTATTTTATTATTTTATTTTATTTTATTATTTTATTTTATTTTTAGGTGGTCTAACAAAATGTCTCTTAAATCTGTTTTGTTCTATCTAACCACTAGGTCAGGTGATATCCAAACTTTATACGACAGTCTCAATTTATACCCAAGAATCCATCTCCCCAAGCTACTCTTCAGAATGCTGCCAAAATTATCTTTTTTTTTGCCAAAATTATCTTGACAAAATTATCAAATATATGTCCAGAAATTAAATACAAAAGCCTTAGCATGGTTGCCAAAATCACTTCACTCTGTTCTTCCAGGTTCCCTTTTTTAAGGCCAAATATCACACACTCTAAATTCCACCAACACTTAGTCACTATTTCCTCAACCTGCCTTGCACTTTTATGCCTTTGTAAGTCTACTCATGTCATTTCCTCAGTTTGAAACGCTCCTTTCTTCCGCCAATTCCATCTGTCCTTTATGACTAGTCAACTGGTGATGTATTTTAGGTGTTTTTTTGTTTAAATCTCCTAGTGAGAAGTCCTTTCTGCCTGGGAGTTCACTTTATACCTCTGTTACAGATGGCACGTGTTACACGTGACATTGGAGTGGTGTCAGTCAGCCTCGCCTCCAGACTGCAGGCTAGATCACTGGAGAGCAGAATGATGGAAGCACAGACTTGGGAATCAGAGACTTAGATTCCACATTCTAACTTTGACACTAACTAGTTATATGACTTCAGGTAAATCAACTTAAACTTTCAGTTTCCCTGTCTGTGCAAGGGCATAGCACAATCGCTTTTGGGCTGGCTCATAGAATTTGCAATTGATCACCTTCTTTTAAATTCCCCTTATCACTTCTTAGAACATAAATTTAGCACTATGAATATCAAACACTTTAAAATTCTATAGCCCAATTTTTGAGGGATGGTAGGAAGGAACACAAAGATCAAAAGGAGAAGAGGGAGTTAATCTTCTAAATGGTTGTGATTAGTCTGGATGTGATATTTGCTACTTCCTTATCAGGAATTGGCTCTGATGGACACCATTTTGCTAGCTTGGCTTCTTGTTAAGTGGAGAGTTGTGAAGGTTGTCAGGTAACTGTATTATTTATCAAAATCCAATCCACATTTGAGAGTGAAAGGGATGCTATTAATAAATACATTCATAATAATAGGCTTAAATAAGATGGGACTGGGCGAAACCTCCTTGTACATGCTGAGACATTAAGTCTGACTTCTCAGCATCTGAAATACAATTTTATGTCCTGTAGCAGGCCACTCCCTGATTAGGAACCCAGCTTTTTATGTGCCACTTCCAATCTTTATACCAAACTGGGGTAGCCATCTTCACAGCAAGGCAGCTTCTCACTGGTTCCCTTCACTCAAAGCTCTTGCATCAGAATGGAGGATTTGGGAGAGCATAACTTTTCACAGATTTATTTCCCCTAAAGACCAAATGAAAGAGTATCAAGTATAATTTCTGTTAGTCTGATTTAAAAACAGGAGTTTAATAATACAAATTAAAGTGTTCCATTGTCCCATATCACACTGTAGAGAAGAGATGTCTCCAGCTTGTGTCTCTTAACTTTTACTATCTAAACCCAGACTTGGTCACTACCACTCTTGTTTCCTTTTAATAGGGTGAAAACAACAAGAACCTATAAGTAAATCCTTAATACACAGGCCTGTATGTATGTATTATAATTATTTTCCAATATCTAAGTTTAGATTCCCTTAACTAGGTTTAAATATCCTTAAAAATGGAGATAACGACCCTAATTTCACAAGGAGGAGATTGAGATTCTAAAATTCAATAGACATGTGTGATTAAAGATGAAACCATGTAAATGAGTATGTGGTCTGGTAATGATTTTTATCTTTTCTAGCAAATATGCTGCTGATTACTTTCAGTACAATGTAGCAATAGAAGGTCTGAATGTCGGAGATTTCCAAGTATTGCTCCAACAAGTAAACTCTTTCCTTAGGCAATACCTTCTAGTTGTATGATTTAAACACCATCTATAAATGTTCATTTGTAGGCCCTACCTCAAATAACTAAATACTTTCTTGCCACCTCCACGTGTATATTTAATATACATTTTCTAACTTAATATGTCCAAAATAACTCTTTGTTTTCTTAGGGCCCTACAGCTCTTTCCTAGCCTATGTCCAAATCCCAGTAAAGGTCTTTACTACCCACCTATAGCTTATGCCAAATCCTAGGAATATATCTTAGTTTGACCTCTTTTCTTCATCCTTAAAAAGTATAAAGCCACTCAGAGAAAGACAAATGCCATATGAGTTCACTTTTATGTGGAATTTAAGAAACAAAACAAATGGTGGGGTGGGGGGAAGGAGGGGAAGGTAGTGCAAACCAGAAAACAGACTCTCAAGTGTAGAGAACAAACTGAAGGTTGCTGGAAGGGGTGGGCAGGGGAATAGGTTAAAAGGATGATGGGTATTAAGGAGTACATTTGTTGTGAAATAGCTGGGCTAACTTCTTGTATGTAAGTGAGGAATCACTAAATCCCACACCTAAAACTAATATTACACTGTATGTTAAGTAACTGGAATTTAAATAAAACTTGAAGAGAAAGTATCAATTTGCCTACAAAATCAATCTCTGAGCCATTCACTCATCTTCACAGCCATCACCATCATGTACTCCTGTGACCTAGAGCACGGCAATTGTCTTCTAAGTTCTACCTCCTGACATGCACAAACCATTCTCCTTAATGATTCTTAAAAACAAACAAACAGATCATGTTATGCTGCTTAAATACTCCCTGAAAACCATTTCATTTCCTACAAAGCCTTTATAGGTCTGTTCTACTTCTCTGACCCCATCTCATGTATTTACTCAAAATATTCAGGACACACTGTCTCCATCTCCTCCTGGAATGTGTCGAGCTCTTGCCTTCTGGCTTTTCTCCTACTGTTCCTGTTGCCCAAAATGTTTCTCCTCTGAATATATGAAAGGCTCATGGGTTCTCACCCTTAGGGGCTCAGGGGTCACCTCTTTAGGGAAGTCTTCCCTGACCACCTTATCCTTACCCAGCTGTTCCATTATATTTTTGGTACTTATACATGTATGTATATCATATACATATATGTTTCTTGTTTATAATTAGTCTTCCATTATGAGAATGTGATCACAGATTTATTACTAATGTTCCTGACCTGTAATTCAGTGCCTGGCTCATAGAAGGAGCTCAATAGATATTTGTTGCACTATTTAATGAATACATTTGATTCATTTAAGGTAACTTAAATAAAAGAGGATAACAAGAATTATTATTTCCTTTCCATAGACCATGTGGGTGGATTTGTTTGCATTGTGAAGCAAAAGGAAACCCATTTGCACTCTGCCCTCTTAGCACCAGAATAGAAGAGGATTATTAGGGTCTATAATATGGCCTTAAATTCTCTGATATCTTTTGAAAGGTCCAAGGGGTTCTATAACATTTCTGTCTCTTGACAAAAATGAAACCAAACATAAGTGAACAAAGTATTAAAATTCAAGCCAATAAGTGTTGTATGCAAACTTTAAAAAGTAGTATAGTTTGAATAAACACATCACTAGATCAGCAGATGGATAGCAAAGCAATATTTCCTGAACAATTAAAGAAAGGGATTCAGGATAAGACTTACTTGCCTAAGCAGGTTTTTAATGCATATAAATTTGTTTTGTTTTGGAATAAGATGCTTTTTAGAAGACTTATTTATTATAGTTCAAAACACATATTTAATTCTATTTTTATCATTTTTTTCTACAGCTCCCTATTTTTACAAATGACAGTTCCATTTATCATCTTACTTTTTCTAAGTTATATAAATCTCATACTTGGGAGGAATTAACTATGTATCTGTTCATCTATGCGGTAGAAGTGTTCTGTTTCATAATTTAGCATATACATAATTAACACTGATGAGTTCCCAGAACATAATTATCAAACTCCTCATCTATAGGTAAAAGCAGATTTAGTCTCAGAATCTGTCTTGTACCTTACTTTTTCTCTCACCACTTCCCATTCAAAAATGTAAGGATCTCCTGTCTTACTTAGACATATCTGAGCTCAAAGCATCTATTCTTGCCTGGGTCTATTTCTATCCACTTCCTATAGCAATGGGGCTGGCTGCTGGTTCAAAATGAGTGTTCTGTATATGAAGAATACAAGCTGTGGTGACATTTTTGCTAAAGCAGTAGCCTTAGGTGTTCAACCAGCATTTGCACCAATGGTAGTGAGAATTAGAAGATAAGCAGACTCTTTCCATATTAGGTGAAAAATAGGGGATTTCAGCCATATTGGCCAAAGATATTTAGGTTAAAATAATTTTGATTATTGCTTCTGTCACCTCCACAATGTTAGGCCCTTCCAGGATGGCCAGCAAAGGACATGTTTGGAGCCAATGCAAGGTAATAGATTCAGATTTCAGTAGAGACTACCATCAGCAAAATGCTGCTTATACTGTAAAGTGGGTCAGGATATTCGTGGTAGTAAAGTCTCTCCAATGGAATGCATACTTGGCAAATGGTTGAATTTGGCTCAGGGGGTGATTTAGCACAGAATCAAATTTGTCTTTCAAGACTTGAAACCCTTTCAGTAGAATATGGTATGGTAACTCGAATATATGTTTTACCTATTGGAACTTGGAATAACTAACTTAATAGGGCCTTAGATACAAAGGTCACAAGTGTGGTGGTCAGTTCTTTCAGTGAGAAAATTCAGTCAATTCTCAGAATGAAATTTAAATCCCGAAAGATGGTTCACACGATTACATATTTCTCTTCCTTTTGATTCACTTCTAGAACACTCGAATAGTTCTTTTTAGTCTTTTTTTTCTTCCCTTATCTGGGCCTTGATGTATGGCCGCCCTATTCCATGCTAGATGGATGTCTCTACTGCTGCATTCTGGAAAGAAGGTTAGGATATATCTTGGCTTCTTCCCTGCCAGGAGAGTCTGTACTAGTCAGTCCACATTTCCTGCCACCACCAGTACTATATATCAAGAAGTGAAATAACTTTGGCAATTACTATGTGAAAACAAACAGAAAAATAAATTATTATACTGTATCCTTATTTCAGGAAAATAGAACCTGCCCATTTGTGCTTGACAAACTCGCAGTGCTTCTAAACAAATACCCTCTGTAAGACAAAGATCTGTTTTAGATAATTAAAGCACAATACCATGTATGATAGAGAACCTAGAAAAAGACCCACATGTATATGGTAAATTAATTTTTGACATAAGTACCAAGACAATTCAATGGGTAAATTTGAAAATCTTTTCAGCAAATGTTGCTGGAACAACTAGACACACTCCTGAGGAAGTTGGGAAGGAAATGTCATTAACACTTCCCTTATGTCATATACAAGTAATTACCTTGAAAGGAATAGAGACCTAAAGGTAAAAGCTAAATTATAAAATTTCTAGAATAAAACATAGAAGAAAATCTTTGGGTAGGCCATGACTTGTTTGATAGGACATCAAGACATGAACGGTAAAAAAACAAACAAACAAAACAAACAAACAAACAAAAAAACCCAAAAAAAACAGATACATCGACCTTAATCAAAATTCCAATCTGTGGCTCTTTGAAGGCCAATATTAAGAAAACTAAAAGGCAAGCTACATAGCTGAATATTCCTAAATGTATTCTCCAAATATATACCTGACATAAGATGTGTTCCTAGAATATATAAAGAACTCTTACAATTCAACAGTAGGAAATCAAGTCTATAGAATGACCCAAAGATGTGAATAGACATTCAAAAAAGAAGATAAACAAATAGACGAGCATATGAAAAAAGCTCAATATCATTAGTCAGCAGGAAAATGTAAATTAAAGTCAGAAGAAAAATCACTACACACACATTGGAATGGTCAAAATTGAAAAGATTGAAAAAAATCCAAGTGCTGGTATGGCTATAGAGCAACCAGAGCTCTCATACATTGCTGGTGGGAAAACTGTGGAAAACTATTTGGCCTTTCCTGCAAGATGTGAAACTTCTACCTAGCAGACAAAATAACAACCCCAAGAGAAATGAATCTATATGCCCCCTCAAAGACTCACATTCAGACGGAGATGACAGCTTTGCTAGTAATAACCAAAAACTGTAAATGACTGAAATGTCCATAGATAGGACAAGCATATATGGTATATCCAAGCACTGGAATAGCACTCAGCAATTAAAAGGATCAAAATACTGATGATTGCAGCAAAAGTGATAGATCTAAATTTGCTATGCTGAGTGACGCAAGTCAGACACAAAGGAACACAAACTATACAATTCCATATAAATATAATTTTTAAAAATGCAAATGTATTTAGAATGATGTAAAGTTGATGTTGCCTTTGGACACGGACAGAGGAGAAGGAAGGATGGACTGCCAAAGGACATGATCTCTTTCTTAAAATATGGAAAATGTTCTATATCTTGATGGTGCAATGTTTTCAGAGATGTATCCGCCAAAACTCATCTAATTTTATGCTTTATGTAGGTGCAGATTATTGTAACACATTAATGCCTCATACAGTTGATATATGGGTAGCAATTTGGGGATTTAAATTTGTAAATATCTGCATCTAAAGCAACCTTGTTAACCAATATTTCATTATTTCTCTTAATATGCTTATGTAACTTTATGATTTACACTCAGAGTTTTGTTGATGTGGCAATACCACACTAGATGCACTCCCTCCTATAGTCTCCATGAAAGAGCCACCTCTTCAGTCCCTAGCTATTGTCAGCAGTGTGCTGTGAAACTATAAACTGGGGGGCACCTGGATGGCTCAGTCAGTTAAGTGCCCGACTCTTGATTTGAGCTTAGCTCATGATCGTGGGTCATGAGATCAATCCCCGTCAGGCCTCATGTCCCGCTTAAGATTCTCTCTCTTCCTTTGGCCCTTCCCCCTCCCTTTCAACAAAAACAAAAAGAGAACAAAACAAACAAAAAACAATGAACTGCTACTTTATGAGAATATGTGAGGTTGGCATTATCCCAAGCTGCTTAATCTATTTTGGTTTTCATCATCGTGTACCTACCAATAAGCCATTCAAAAGTCCATGATGGAATGGGAAAGGAAGCAAACTAATTTCAGTGGATGTTGTCATTTTCACCATCTACTCTCTGTTCTTGTCATCCCAAGGCAGTTACATCTTATGCAAATAAGGTCTCCTCATGTCCTTTTCCCCTTATTTTAGAAACTATTCTTTTACATTGTACAGTCCTGTATTACACTGTGGTTAAATATAATTAGTTTAATATCCTGCCAGAGATAATAGATCCTTGAACTTGTAGGCAATCTTTTATGTGGCTGTTGGTTGCATATATATTTTAGACTTGCCTTTTAAAGTAAAATGTTGTGGCTGATTTTCTTTCAAGTGTCCATTTGTTTTATGATTTAAAAATGTAAAAAGTAATAATTTCATTTTAGTTACTGGAAGTAGGGTTTAATTATAAAGCAATTCTTCCTTCCCATTCACAGAAAAATGAATTAGAGTTTTTCATGTGGCTAAAGAACGCAGAGAGTACAAACAAGGTGGTGACTACTACTGTGGCAACACAACATTTGTATTCACTCATTTATTGAATTTTTCCACCAGATATTTTCAACATAGAAAGTTAAAAAGTGGGATCCCTGGGTGGCTCAGTGGTCGAGCGCCTGCCTTTGGCCCAGAGTGTGATCCTGGACCCCAGGGATCAAGTCCCACGTCAGGCTCCCTGCATGGAGCCTGCTTCTCCCTCTGCCTATGTTTCTGCCTCTCTCTCTCTCCCTCTCTCTCTGTCTCTCATGAATAAATAAATAAAATATTTTTTAAAAAAAGAAAATTAAAAAGTTTGTGATTTTCTTTCTTAGTTTTACTCTTATCACGTTTACCTGTGTTTAAATTTAACTGTATTTTTTCACAGAGAACTGAATTACTCTTTTTGTTGGCTATTAAAAATTGTTTGGGGGGGTTTCAAACCCATTTTTTGGTTTTAATCCTTGAAATTTTTAAAACAGTATACCTGGGAAGTGATATTTTTTCTGATTACCTGATTTTTTAAAGATACATAAACATAAAATTCTGAAAAAAAAAAAGAAATCCCAAATTTCAACTTGCCTTTCCTCATTGCTTGCTTTTAATTTTTAAAGTTCATTTTCATAGCTTCAGTTCTGATTTTCCTTTATTTTTACTTGACTTTGTCTATTTTCTCCTTGACCAAGTTGGTATCCAGCCTGGCTTCCAGCTTAGGGCTGGGACAGCCCTAGTGTAGTGGAAGGAATGAGGGTCTTAGAGTCCCAAAGAAGTGAACTTGTCACCTAGTTCCACTACTGCCTGGTTGTGACCACATGTGAGTTATTTAATAATGCTGCACCTTATGCATCATGTGGATAAATAAAAGTCAAATTACAGTGTGGTTTTGAAAATGGAATGGGGTTTTACAGGTAAAATACCTGGAGAGTAAGCACTAATTCCCTGTGCTTGATGCAGTGTTCTTCCCAACTACCCCGACCATGACCCCCAACCCTGGCATTTTAGTCATCTGTTTCAGTGATTTCAAAGGACACCATTCCTGATTTTTAGCTGACTTTTAAATATTAAAATGCTCCCAGTTCTTACATTGCAATTGACTTGTTCCCTGCATTTCCCTGTGTTAATTATTTTATTATCTGCAATGTGAAGTTAACTTTAGTGCAGTCACAGTCTTGATTAAGTCTTGATCTCATCTTTAGTTTTTTTTTCCAGATGTAGTAATCAAGTATTTCATGTTGAACTTCCAATATTTAATTGATGTACCAGAGTCATTATTTACTTTCTGTTACAGTTGTTCAAATGATAGAAAATGGAGTTAGAAATTGAGAGAATAATATTGACAATATTGATGGAGGAAATTCTTCAAAGAATGTCACGTATGTCCTTTGTACTGTATTAATTCCTAAATTATTAAGTTTTTACATTTAATAATTATTATTGTCCTATAAAAATAATATTTTACAAGAAATGTAATAAAAGAGTCTAAAAATGAACACTCATTTTGGGCTTATGGGGCAGTATTCTTTAAGAGTTATCATAATTAATTAATATTATGTGTTATTGTTAAATATATTCAACAATTTTAATGTGCATTCTAGGTCCTAGTTTCATTGTAAATATTCAATTGGCATATGGGACTTCAGACAAAAATTCAAACTAAAAATTCTGAAGCCCTTTACTTAACCATGCGTCCCCATCCATAACACAGTATTCCTTAATTCATTATTGCTGTAGCCGATATCTTAAAAAACACAGTTTAAATTTTGGGGCTGTGTGTACTGTTTAATTTATGAGACTTGATTTTCATGAAAAACACCTAAGATAATTTATAGTAATATACATGTTTTTTCAAATAATGGTAATGAGGAAGCATCACAAATTTTCTCAATTGCAGTGTACAGAGCTAGACTTTCTCGTCTGTTTTGTTAGGGGAGAAAAGAAAACATAAAAAGGAAAGAAGGCCAGATGAATACTTTTGCTGCAATTAGTGGTGATGCATGTAGTGAACTGCTAAGTATCCATGACTAATCGAGATAGACAGGGCTGTCCCTTGCTAATCACAGAAGATATTGGCCTGTCCATAAGAGAAAGGAGTGATTATATCAAAAAGAACAGTCAGCTATTACCAGGGCAAACTCTGTCAGGAGTGTCTGTGAATGATAAGACGAAAGGACAGAGATGAAATTAAAAGCAGTATTAACTAACTTTAAATAAGAAGGCATTTTTACGTGCTCATGTATTGCATTGAAAGATGCTTTGTTTTGTTTTCTTTTACAAGATGGATATTTTTTAAAGAAACACATCGCTTTATTATAAACTCTTGAAATTCAGTATCAAAAAATTAATCATAGTAATTGTTTCCTATGATATTGTAAAGCACTTAAAACTTTCTCATTATTTTATATTTTCTACATAATCTCTAAGTGCTAATTATAGCCAATATCAAATCAAATGCAGAACAAAGGATGCTGCCAAATGAAGCAGGTGGCTTGAGTTTTTGTGGCGAGGTAATGTAGTTGTTTGTTTTTGTTCTGCCATTATTTATGTAAACATATGATTAAATCTTAGTTTATAATTCATAAATGATTATTTTCTGCCAAATATAGATTTGGCTTTTTTTTTTTTTTAAGATTTTTTATTTATTCCTTTGACGGAGACTGAGAGAGTGAGCGAGAACATGGTAGAGGAAGGACCAAAGAGAAAGGGAGAAGCGGACTCCTTGCTGAGCAGAGTGCCTGATGCAGGGCTTGATCCCAGGACTCTGAGATCATGACCTGAGCCAAGGGCAGATGCTTAACTGACTGAGGCACCCAGGTGCCCCTACAGGTTTAATTTTTGAGTGTTGTTGTTGTTGTTGAGGCTTCCTATTGAATATCATCTCTGAATTCAGCAAATAACATTTTTTTAGGAATCAGCAATTGGAAATTAACTTTTTGATGGGTTGTCACTGAATCATCTCTGCTCTCTCATTATTATAGTCTTTGGAAATTTCCCCCATTTCCAGTTCATTGTATAAATCTAGCTAATCAAACAACACAAAAATCCGTAAAAGTTCAGTTGCTTACAAATAAATATATTTTCAAATTTCAGAGATTTATTTATTTATTTTATTTTTTATTTTTTTATTTATTCATGAGAGAGAGAGAGAGAGAGCAAAGAGACACAGGCAGAGGGAGAAGCAGGCTCCATGCAGGGAGCCCGATGTGGGACTCGATCCCAGGTCTCCAGGATCATGCCCTGAGCTGAAGGAGGCACTAAACCGCTGAGCCACCTGGGCTGCCCAAATTTGAGTTTTAAAAACTGAATATATTTGGCAAAAAAATATGTTACAGTGAGTAAAAAAAAACTTAACAGAATTTTGGGGAAAAATCTTTTACTCTTTTCTATAGAATGTTACAGAATAACTTCAGTAGAACAGAAAACACAAAGTCAGTGCAAATAATATTGTCAAAGCATGTATGTACCAGGCATTGTTGTACATACTTTTACATATACTAATTAACTGAGCCCTCATCTCAATACTATGGTAGGTTGTGTTTTTATCTTTGTTTATACAGGTGGGAACTGAGATTCAAGTACTTAGGATCACAGAGCTAATATGATAGAACAGGACTTTACGAGTGCCTACGTGGCTCAATCAGTTAAGCATCCAACTGGTTTTGGCTCAGATCATGGTCTCAGGGTCCTGAGATGGAGCCTTGCCTCTGGCTCTGCAGTCAAAACAGAGGCCATTTGAGATCTTATCCCTCCACCCCTTCCTCCCAGTTCACTAGCGCATGCTTTCTCTCTCTCTCTCTCTCTCTCTCTCAAACAGATAAATAAATAAAATCTTTAAAAAAACAAAAAGTAGAAATTTAAATCTATACAGTGTAGCTTTAAAGCTCATAAGTTTCATCACTATAGTATTTTTCCTTTTATGGTGAAACAGTTACAAAGTTGTGTGACCAGAACTTTGATTCCATCAAGTGGATAGCTTGATTCAGATAGCTATGGAATAAATAGAAGGAATAGGTGTATCCTTCATTTTTCTTTCTTTTTTTTTTTTCAATGACTGCTGTAACTCATCTCTGAAAGAGAGGACTCTAGAGACTAGGCATAGATTTTTTTGTTGGCTGATACAACTCTAAGTCCTATTAAGCCACGAAGAGATTAATATAAATTAAAAGCCTCAACTAGTTCACACCAAAATTCCTTTAAATGTTTACTTTAACTGACTTACTGCATTTATTAAATTCTAAAACATGTGAGATTTTGGAACAATTTCTGGGTATGGAGGGGGTTTACCTGGGAACTCACTGAATTTAAGACACAGGCAAATTTTGTAAATGAGAAAACACAGTACTGCTTATCAATCAATAGCACATCATTATCATCTGTCAATGAGTTGTTGACTCTCAGAGGGTTGCCCATGACTGTGACCAAGGATGAGTAATATAAAGCTTCCTGAGATTGGTTCCTGAGAATCTGATCTTATGAAAGTTTATTTTTTCCATTTTTTTTCCATTTCCAAGGGGCATTTTTTTCCTTCAAACCTGAAGAAACTGCACTCTATCCTTCTAACTGTCCAGAACACGTGCTTGCTGGTACCTTGTTTTATAGGTGACCAGTATCTTTTGACAGCATCTTCACCTTGTCTGTCATAAGATCTGAGTCAGTGACCACAGTCTTCTTTAAGATGATCTTCTATAGGCAACATTGCATTGGTAACTTAAAGTCCCAAATGACAATATCCTTCAAGGAAGGTCTTGCTAATCTTGGTGTTTCCTCAGTTGGACACTAATATCACAAGGCTATCCAATATAATCTGCTCCCCCTAAAAGATGCCCTTAATAGAGCCCTATGCTTTGGGTTCCCTAGAGTTGCTGCATGTCATTCCTTTATTCTCTAAATAAGCTGGACACATATTTTAATTTCTCTGAAAAAGCCAATGTCATGTCATCTCCTACACATTTTTTTAAATGATGCTATTATCTCCCAAAAAATTAATTCTTCCTCTTCTTTCCCTATTGGAGCTATGGGTGCCCCAGGTGCCCAGTGAGACCTTCTTGTTGCTCTGGGAGGCGCCTCTGTGTGTAAATAAGACTGGTCCACAGAGTGTTCACCAAATTTTGTTCTTTTAATTAGATGTACACTCAGGGTTTCTAGACCCTGGCTTATGTTTCACTTGACCTTCAGACGATTTTTCTTCTTACTACCCTACATGTATAAGCTAGATTATTTTTTCTAGCTGAAACATGTTTCTGAGAACTTTTAATATATTAATTAACCTAATATGTTTAGCATCCATAGAAGTAATTACTATAACTACTAGCATTTTACAGATGAAAAAACTAAAATACAGGGGATCCATGGGTGGCTCAGAGGTTTAGCGCCTGCCTTTGGCCCAGGGCACGATCCTGGAGTCCCGAGATCGAGTCCCGTGTCGGGCTCCCTGCATGGAGCCTGCTTCTCCCTCCTCCTGTGCCTCTGCCTCTCTCTCTCTCTCTCTTTCTCTCTCTCTCTCTCTGTCTATCATAAATAAATAAATAAATCTTAAAAAAAAAAGAAACTAAAATACAGAAGGGCTAGCTAACTTACCCATTGTCACCAGCTGGCAATACACCAGGTTTTGCATTTAGTCTACTTGGGTATAGAGTTTACCCAGTCAACCACCAGCAATGCTACTGTGAGAGGGGAAGGAAGATTTATAATTGGGGTCAGGGAATTGATGTAGTTCACTGCTGATTGTCTCAGTATCCTCCATGATTCCTATATAGTAGAAGGTTCGGTAGGATGGAGCATTGTGAAAGAGATGTGAAGGGGGCTCTCGGAAAACCACAAACTATACTACAAAATGACAGGGGAACAAGGGAGTTGAGGATATTGAGGGAGAGTGGTTCAGGTAAGCAGACATTTAGGGTGAGTAAGAAGAGAAGCCTTGAAATGACTGCTGGAATGGGATAGCACAAAGTGACGCTGTTGTCTGCATGCGAAAGATGACATTTTTGTTCATCCTTAGGCAGAGGGGGGTAAGTAAATCTTGGAGAATCCAAAGCTGTGGACAGTAGAGTCAGTTTTCTGATCCAAAATGTCTGAGGATAAAGGAAATGGTAAAGGATGTATGGCTGGTTGGAATCTTGAAGGAGGATGGGTTGTGAGAGGCAGAGTAATGTTAAGTGGGCATCCCACAGTGGGAAGCCAGGATTTCGCCTCCACCTTTCAGCCAGAATATAGGCAGAGAACAGTGAGTTAGGTGATAGGGGTCCTTTAGATAAGTTGGTCAGGAACACAAAATAATTCTACCACAGATGTCACATGCTTTTCTGTCAGAAGGATATTTAGGTCTTTTGCTTGAAGTGACTTATCAAATAAATCTTTTCTGGACTTGGTTTTAGGCTGTTACACATGTCTGATATGACTATGGTTTTTTATGACTTAACATAGATGGGAAAAGTATGCAGTGACTCCTATTGACAAGATTTTAAACACATGGAAAACTATCCAGGTCAATGTGTTACAGGCTTCTCTTTTTAAATTTTTTTAAATTCTTTTTTTTTTTTTAAATCTTTTTAAATTCTTCTGCCAAAATCAAGGACTGAAAGAGGAGTTTTTGTTCTCCGTAGACTATATCCCTACACTTGTAGGGATTCTTTTAACAACATTCTCCCTATTTCTTTACAGCTTAAAAGCTCTCTGAATATATAAGGAATCACTGGGCACAGCTGTATAAAATAGCTATGCAAAAGAGTTACAAAGCCCAGAATGTTCTCCGGTTCAGTTCATGTGCTTCACTATCAACAGACATGCTTTGGTACCAAGCAGAATTTTGGCCTCCTACTCCTATCTCTTAAATAGATCTCAAAACCTTCTGTTTCTCCCCATCTCCATTATTGTCCCTTTGCTCAGGCCACATCATCCCTGGTCTGGAATGCTACAATAGCTTTTTAACTGATCTTCATCTAATCCATCCTCCTAATTATTCTCCACACTACAGCTAAAGGTACCTTTCTAATGCAGAAGTGCAGTATCGTTCTTTAAAGTCTTACAACTCTTCCCTCTTTTGCTTACTAGAAAAGTCCAGGGTCTTTTAGATCTCCTTCTTTATTTCTCTAGTCTTCTATCTTAGGACAAATGTCCTTGATTCTAGGACTTTGGTGAGAAAACAGTTCTGCCTCTCATTTCTCTCCTGTTCCCGACGCCTGGCAGATTTCAGATTCTTCTTTCAGGTTTCAGGTTGGATGTCACTCCCTGTGGGAAGAATCGTTGTTCCTTTTAGATTAATTTAGGGTTTTCCTCCTTTGTGTTCACGAGCGCTGTGTACTTATTTCTTTTATTTAAACTGTTCAAAAGTTCTTGAAATCACCTGCTTCTTTCAACTGAATATAAGCCCCTTGAGGTCAACGTCCATATCTTATTAATAGTCATATCTCTGTACACTGTAGTGTATTCATAGTTGTATCTCTGTTACAGTGTTAAATCCAACGGCTGGCACAGAGTAGGTGACCATATGTTTCTGTAAATTGAATGCGTCTTGATGTTACTCCAGAGCAATCTTTCTCAGTTTTCTTGAATAAAGAAGATATACAATATCAATTTCAGGTGATTTTCTAGGCATAAAGGCTGGGTTTATTCTGAAATAGCTTGGAGAATAGATTGGACCGATCTATTAAGCTGAGTTTTGGGTCTCCCTCAATTGGAAATTTTCCTGATCCAGGTCTTCAGAGACATTGTGCCTAACTTAACATCGACGGTGGGGTTCTCAGTCACTCAGAAATGTTCCTGAACCAGCTCTCCAAAGATATTCAGCCTGTCTCTAAACCATCTTTCTCTTGATTTTAGCTCCTCATGTTTTCAGTCTTCACTTTCTCACTCTTTATATTTTCCTCTTGCTGACACATCCACATCCATATAGATGGAAACTTTTTCTCTAAATAGTGCTCTGTGTTTTGGCCAAAATCTGGGCCACTGAAAATTCCATGTATAAATCCCCTTAGGTAGCATATATATAAACAGATAAAAATCAAAAGAGTTTATACAAGTACATATATTTTTCTGCAGAGACGTGTACTCTCAGGATTGGCACTTGTAGAAGAAATCATGTGTCATTAGGCAGTACGCATTACGGGCAGAAATAGCGGGAAGTCTATAGCTGCCATTACAGGGTATCGTAAAATTTAACATCTCAAAACATAGATGGGTTTTTACCAACGGTAAGTCAGATTCAAAGCAAATGATTACAAAATCTCAAATGCTTCGAATCATGTTTTTATTTTAAACACTGATTTAACAGGTTTTTAAAAGGCCTTGCACGCACTGATTCATAGGTCTTATGCAGATGTAGTTGTGAGACAGGTGAAAAGTAATGCTATAATTTTATACAGGTAATTTTTTTTTCATCTGTAATATTGGTATCTTCTTTATTTCTCTCAAGACAGCCCTTGGGTAAGTGACATTTCAAGACGCCACCAGAAGATAGATAACAGCATCTGATTACTTTAGGGTTAATCGTTAGCAACATGGTTGTACTAGTGACATTGTTTATAGTGTTCAATTAAATGCCAATTTAATGACACTCCACATTTAAACAGCACTGCTGAGCTCTTATGTAGTTCCAGCCCAGAGGATTGACCAGCTGTCCACCCTAGCTGACCTGCCACATGCCTTTCTATCTTTCAAGGATGCAGGTAATTGCTAGTCCTGAAGGAGACTCAAACAAGCTATTTTCTGGCTGTATTCATGATGCCTTTCTTAATAGGAAATGAATTGGCACTCTTCGTAGTGCCGAATATCCAACAGAAAACTGGGTTTGGGTATTTATATGGTAGGAATTTTTTGTTTCATGAAGCCTTGGCTGGATATTCCACTCTAGATTTACAGCTTTTCATCATACCTTGCATTTTGTGAGGAGCGATGGCTGCTGCATTACTACTGACTAAGCAGCTGCTGCATTATCTCTTCTACCCAACCAATTCACTTGGGCTTTTGGAATAGGTTTTCAGACCTGAAAAGTATTCCCCGTTCCAAGGGTGAGAGTGATTAAATTGAACTAGCGCTAATATTCAGCTACAATGAGACTGTCAGCCCCTGATAATTTGCATCCAAAGAAACCAATTTGAACCAAAGTGCTGCTACTGAAATGTGTCTTTTACTAATAGACTCCTATAAATATAGGATGGTTTTTTCATTCAAATATCCTCAGGTGAAGGAAAATAAAGCTAAGGTCATTTTCACCTCACAGCTTCACTAGCTGCTTATTCAAATATATATATTTTTAAAAATAAATTTATTTTAAAAAATATTAAGATTATTTATTTATTTATTCATGATCGACACAAAAATAGAGGCAGAGACACAGGCAGAGGGAGAAGCAGGCTCCCTAGGGGGAGCCTGATGTGGGACTCCATCCCAAGACCCTGGGATCATGCCCTGAGCCGAAGGCAGACACTCAAACACTGAGCCACCCAGGTGCCCTCAAATATATTTTAGGGATGACCTCCAGTGAGAATGTATATTGAAGATATTTGTCCCATCCTTTTCTTTATCCCTTTAAACAAATATAGCAGACAAGGGGCACCTGGGTGGCTCAGACGGTTAAGCATCTGCCTTCAGCTCAGGTCATGATGCCAGGGTCCTGGAACTGAGCCCTTATAGGGCTCCCTGCTCAGAGGGGAGCCTGCTTGTCCCACTTCTTCTCCCCCACCAACCCCTGCCTTGCTCATATTCTCTCTATCTCTCTTTATCAAATAAATAAATAAAATCTTTTAAGAAATATATAGGAGTCAAGAGCTTACTATATGTCATTCCTGTGGTGTTTTCTGATGATATAGATATGCAAGAGATGGTCTCCTTAGAGGACTTCACAGTCCAGTGGGAAAGAGAAATAAACAGAGAAGTATAATGTAGTGTGAATATGACTATGATGAAGGTGGTATTGCACTGGGCAATATGAAGGAGGGAAACTTTTTTTTTAAAAAGATTTTATTTATATATTTGAGAGAGAGAAAAAGAGAGAGCAAGCATGAGCAGGGGTGGAGAGGGGCACTGGGATGGAGAAGCAGATTCCTCAGTAAGCTGGGAGCCCTATTTGAGGCTCCATCCAGAGCTTGATCCCAGGACCCTGAGATCATGATCTGAGCCCAAGTCATATGCCTAACTGACTAAGCCACCCAGGTGCCTAGGAGGGAGACATTCTTGTCAAAACAATATAGGAAAAATAGAATTAAATAATGTAGACAAAAAAAAATGGGTTGAATCTCCAATCTGAGATGATTTCAGCTCTTGGTTCATATATCTATATTGTCGACTTCTAGTATATAAGTTTTAAACATATCATTCATCATATATGAGGAAAATCTGCATGAAAGAGTAATGTGAGAATTACGTATCTCATATGAATTTCTTTTTTTTTTTAAGATTTTATTTATTCATTCATGACAGAGAGAGAGAGAGAGAGGTGGAGACACAGGCAGAGAGAGAAACAGGCTCCATGCAGAGACCCCCATGTGGGACTTGATCCTGGGTCTCCAGGATCATGCCCTGGGCCAAAGGCAGTCACTAAACCGCTGAGCCACCCAGGTATCCCCTCATATGAATTTCTTAATACAGCATACAGCAACATATGACATATAGCAATTGTAAATATTCTATGTAATTAATCAGTAACTATTATTAAGAAAGATGAACATATTTTTTATTAAGAATATATATTTTTATTAAGAATGTGTACCTATATATCTATATTTAGCTGTAGCTACAGTTAAATTTGGATCAACAGAGATAGAGAGAAAGAAGGAAGGGCCACATTATATATCAGATATTAATACTACAGGAAACCTCTCAAGGAATCCTATTTTATGGCAAACAACATTTTGAGAAATACTATTTTAACTAAATTATAAAAAGAGGCAAACTGTACTTCAACACACTGGTTTACCAGGGGTACGCCTTTGTTTTCCATCACTTCTAGCTATTCAAGTGAGAATTTAATTAAATGTTTCTTACTTGAATAAATAATCTGATAAAATGAGATCAGTGATGGCTAGTGCCTGGAGGGGACTGTCTTTGGTGATTGATGGCTCTGTGAATGCAATGCTGAATCTTGTTTTACAGTGTATTCCAACCCTTATGTAGTGTTTGATCTCAAGCAAAGCCAATCTGAATCAGGAGATTGAATCAAAATTTTGGGGATGGAGCCTAGTAATCTGGTTATTTTTCCCTAAGATTTCAAATCAATTACTAGAATTAATAATATTTCTTAACTTGTGAAACATTATCATCATAACTCCATGTAAAATGTCTTTCTTGTTATTTAATTTTATTCCATTTCCTATTTCCTAATTCTTTTTTGGTAAACATTTAATGAGGTCAATTTAGTTCTTTGAATATGCATGGATCCTGTAAGTCGGCCTCGTGTTTTGATGCTACTATACTTACGTGTTTTTGTTAAATACATCTTGTAATATAAGTAATACTGTGCTGTAACATTATCCTCTTTCTTACTAGTTTCAATTAACACTAGTTTTTAGATGTATTCATAGGTACTTAATTTACTTGAATTGATCCATAATTCCCATTACAGATAGCCAAGAATGTGACTTTTATATCTTGAGTATTTGCATACTTAATTTCACTAATTGTTGTCACACAGTTCTTCAAGAGATCTGGGACTACTTGCACTCCTACCAGAAGAGCATGGTGGATTTCATTAGCATGTTATTTACAAAGGAAGAATTTTTAATAGAAAACCTGTGCAAATTTCTGCAGAAGTAAATCTCTGTAATGCATGTTGTATGATATATAATTTCAGCAGAACAATCTGGTAGATCTTGTGTTAAAGAGATGCTCAATAAATACTTTTGAATAACTGAACTAAGTGCAGTGGACTTCTGGGTCTGACACTTACGAGTTGTGTCAACCTGGACAAATTTATGAATTTTGTAGTTCTCTCATCTGTTAAATAAATCTAATGATACACATTTATTAGATGGTTCGAAAGATTATATGAGATAGTGCTTGAATATTCAGTAAAATATTCCAAAATCATAAACATTAATTATTATTTGTTGGTGCCATGGAGGTTCATACATAACTGTAAAGCAGTGAAATATGCAAGTTTTGAAAATGAAGGTAAGCCTACATGACTCTATCATCTCTATTACTGTGTTCCCAGTAGAACACCTTAGTGTTTAAATACTTAAACTTCATCGAGTGCATGTCACTCTCAAGACATTTTTAAGCTGACGTTTACATAGGCAATTTCATGTTCACATGTGGAAAACAAAATAAAACCATTTGAGAAAGCAAGCTGCATGAAAGTGCTTTAGTTACATATCAAATACAATAGGAAACCCTGACAATTCCATGCAGATATTTTGAAAAGAGGAGCATGTGTCAATAAAAGACACATACATGTATTGGAGATACTTCTGGATGTAAGAGGCAGCATTATACTTATTGCAAACCATTCTCTGCCTGTGTAATCTGCCTAAAGATGTGTTCAGCATGCCCTTCGAAGTTAATCCCTATTTTAAACCAGATTCACATGAGTGTCCCCCAAATCAAGAAAGTATCAAAGAAGGTAACTCTCAAAAAGGAAGTAAGTAAATGGGAAAACGTGGTCTAGTGGGAAAGATGCTACTGTCACAAAGGCAACACTTTGACCTATCCATATCAATTATTTGGTAACCAGGAAACAATGTTTTAATCATTTTATTCTCAAGCATATTCATATGACAGTTTTCTGCATTTCATCTACATTTAGGAAATAAGTTCAGGTGTTTTACTAAAGGGGATCTAAGTGAGAGCTAGAGTTTATAATACTTGAGAGGAGTCTTCTTTAACTAAAAGAATACACAATTATCCTACATTTATTAATGTTATAAGCATTTATTGCTAAGCTTTCTTCCAAGATCTTGAAAGATGCTCATTCAAGCAAGGTGCTCTCAAGGTTAAGCTTCATCAGCTTTATAATAAATCAACCTCTGGAATTTGAGATTATTGTGTAATGTAACATAATCTCTCCCTTTTCACATGATAAGAAATAGGTTTCCAGTTAGTATTTTGGCACAGAACATCTGATTTTCAGGAATGTGTAACTGACTGATATTAAATATAAGATTCCTGTTTTAAGACAAACTATAAAGAAAAAAATACAGTCAATTGAATGAGAAGGAAATAAGTCAACTAATTGTAGCCAAAACTTCCTCTTTAGCTGTTACTTGATGCAGTAAATCTCTACCAATTTTCTTTTAAAATGGACTTATTTGCTCTTACTAAGTGTATCAGCCCTTAGATTCTCAACTTAATAGAACTGATTGTACTTGTAAGCAACAATTACAGGCAATTTTATTTTTATTTCCCATTGTCCTTAAAATATAGTGGGTTAGAGTTATTTGTTTCCATATCTCTGATGAAAACGTATGCAGATTCTATGGCTTTTCTCAGCTTTCTTAGGCAATAAAGTTCTCTAGATCCTTTGAATCACAATTCAAAAATTAAAATTTCCAGTCCTATGTAAAATAAAAAATTTCAAAATATATAAAGAACTCATACAACTCAAAATAAAAGAGGCAAAAAATCCAATTAAAAATGGGCAGAGGACGTGAATAGACATTTCTTCAAAGAAGATATACAGATTGCCAGCAGACACATTATAAGATGCTCAATATCACTCATCATCAGGGAAATACAAATCAAAACCACAATAAGCTATCACCTTACACTTGTTAGGATGGCTATTATCTAAAAGACAAGGGCAGCCCGGGTGGCTCAGCGGTTTAGCACTGCCTTCGGCCCAGGGCATGATCGCCAGACCCAGGATCGAGTCCCATGTCAGGCTCCCTGCATGGAGCCTGCTTCTCTCTCTGCCTGTCCCTCTCTCTCTCTCTCTTTCTCTCTCTGTCTCTCATAAATAAATAAAAATCTTAAAAAAAAAAAAAGACAAGAAATAACAACTGATGGTGTGGATTTGGAGCAAAGGAACCCTCACTCACTCTTGGTGGGAATGCAAAAGAGTTCAGCCACTATGCAAAACATTGTGGCGATTCCGCAAGAAAATAAAAAGTAGAACTATTATACAATCCAGAAAATTCCATTTTGGGGTATTTAACCAAAGGAAAAACTCATTTGAAAAGATAACAAGCACCTCTGTGTTCATTGCAGCACTAATAACAATAGCCAAGATATGGAAATAACCTGAAGTATCCATTGAGAGATAAGTGGATAAAGAAGATGTGATATATATCAGAATATTACTCAGCTGTAAAATGAATGAAATCTTACATTTTGTGACAACATAGATGAACTAACATGGATGGATCTATGTTAAGTGAAGTCAGACAGAGAAAGATAAATATCATATAATTTCACCTATCTATGGAATCTAAAAACACAAAACAAACAAATGAACGAGCAAAACAACACAGAAACACACTGATAGATACAAAGAACAATCTGGTGATTACCAGAGGGCAGAGGTGAAAGATGGATGAAATAGAGGAAGAAGACTAAAGGGTAAATAAAAGGTACAAGTTTACAGTTATAAATAAAATAAGACACAGAGATGCAATGTACAGCATTGGGAATAAGGTTAACAACTTTGTATGGTGACAGATGATGGCTTGATTTATGGGGGTTGTCACTTTGTAAGTTACACGAATGTTGAATCACTATGTTATAGACCTGAAACTAATATAATATGCTATGCCAACTATACTTCAATAATTAAAAAAAATCTTCAAAGATGAGTTCCAGTTTTCTTCTTTCTCATCTAGAGACTCCTTTCCCCCATCTCACCATGGATATCGTCTGATGTCTTTCAAAATTTGAGCATAAGGCAGAAGAACAGGGGAAGAGGAAAAGTTCTGAGCCCACTGGTTTTGTGTGATGATCTGGTAATGACTCTTCTTCCTTCTGTCCCTGACATTTTTCCAGCTGCGTTTCTTTGAACCAAGTACACAAATCTCTTTCTCACTTACTCTTTTTTTTTTCATCCTTAGGCATCTCTCAACTCCTTTCTGTCTCTAGCTTTTTTGTCCAGAGAAGCTGTGTCAAACAGGACCAAAGATGATCCCATGCTAGCTCTACAGTGTGGTCCTTGGGAAATAATCAGATACTCTTCACTCCAACAGACCTTGCCTCCTCACCATTGCACCTCTTGTGTTCTGCTTTAAAGTAGCAACTCAATCCATCCTTTGCCCTATATATTTCCTAGGCAAAAGTCAGAAACCAGACAACTGCATCCCCAAACTGTAAGGGCACATTTAAGGTTTTCCTAATGGCAAAGAATGAAGAACATTTCATCTCTCTCTCCTCTTTAGGGGGTGGTGGGGGGTAGGACTCGTGAGCAAATAACCACTCACTACAAACAAAAAGTTCCCTCCCTATATTTATATTACCAAGGTAGGTAAATGGTTTTGGAAGTTACTTATTTTGTTTTCTACCATCTTCTTGGAAATATGTTTATCCTGAACTGGAAATGCATTTGAGATCTATTTTGATCATCTTAGTACTTTATAAGAAAAAAAAGGTACTTCTATATGAAGAAATAATACAATTTTTGCAAACTTAAATATTTTAAGTGTAATATTTATATGGTAATTAAATAAGATATAGTATTTGCAGTATTCTTACTGTATTTATATCATGGTATATGTAGTCATCTCTTTAAAAGGATATTAAATGTTTTAGTTTGTAATGTCCTTAGTTATTTTTCCTTAACTGATGTTCATCACAGTTATATGATATTATGAGACTAGTGTCTTTAGCATAGTATGATATATGCCATTGGCATTTAGCCCTAATCTGAAACAAAAGGGCAAAAATGCCTCAGGGAGAGATACTGGTCCTTTAACAGGTAAGGGACAAAGAAGATTTAAACATTTCATCCAGTTTTTTTAGATTATTCCTGTTAGAAGAATAAAGGTCACCACTTTGGCCTACTATAAAATAATATAAGTATGTCTTAAGGACAGTTGCATTAAATATTTTGAATGACATGATTCTGAGATCTCAAGTGTGTGGATGTACGTTTGTGTGTATGTGTGTCTGTACTTAAGACCCCTTTCTAGCAATACTGCATCAGAAGGATCGAGAAACTAAAAGGAAATAAACTGACAGCTGACAATCCTAAAAAAAAAAAAAAATTAAAAGGAGAGGGTGTGAAATGAAGACTGATTTATAGGTAACATGGGAAGATATTTTTTACTGCTCAAAATTTATTAGGATCTACACTTCTTTGACAGAAACTGTACATAAAGTTGCTTGTAAATTATTTGGTTATTCTCTTTTTGTAAACATTGAAATTTTAAATGATCACATAAGTATAGATTAGAAATGGTTTACAAAAATAAAAATACGAGCATATTATTTCCCAGAAAGAAAAGCACATTTTTATACAGCAGCAATTCTTTTATTCCAGGGTATTCTATATAATGTATTAAATATAGAAGAGATGAAGTTTCATTTTTTAAATATCAGCTATTTATTTTTATCAAGTTTAGAAGAGCTAGAAGTTTCAGTAATAGTAGAATTACGATGGCAATGCTTTCAAATGAATCTTTTAGTAGTAAAAAAAAAAAAATCAGACTCAGGGCTAGTGTGGTTCAGGTAAAAATGCTACAAGTTTAGAACTTACTACCTGATATTAAAGGTGCTTTTAATTCTGGTTCTAATGTAGAACTTTAATATAGTTACAGGCTTGCTGGTGACATTAGGGCCGAGCTCTCTATACACTGCTAATGAGTCCTATTTTGCCTAAGTCATGTTTATAGTGTGCTAAGACCTTTTTCTTTTAAAGATTTTCCAGCGTTAGTGTCTGCTGTGCTGTGTGAGAAATGAAAATCTTTAACAAAATCAAAAAAATCAAGTTCGGTACCTGCTTAAATGGTTGTTTCACGTTGTGCTGAAATCTCAAAGTTAACTCTTCAGTTGAGCACACTTCCTGATTTTCATGTTGGACCTTGGGTTGGTTTAACAACACAATACAGAGATGCAAGTAATATGCTTACTGATTTATTGGAGGATCTCCCTCAATTAATGCTGTGTAGAATTATAATAATCCAATTTGATGATGTTTGTATTGGCATTTGGATTAGTATAACTGATAAATCCCACTCGCTTCTTTTCCAAGATCACTACTTAGCATTCTTTTAATTCACTGGTGTTATAACATTTACAGATTCAGGGTTATTTGAAATAAGGATAAAGGTAAAAGATTGAGACTCTAAAGTTCAACTATGAAATTTAGATTTAGAGAGAATATTAATTTGGGGATTGTCTAAGATAACTTGGCATTTTACAGGTAAGAAAATTGAGGTGGTGCATATAGAGCCAATAAGTGATTGGTGTTAGGATAACTGTGGGTGAATATCACGGAACACAAACATCTCACCCGCCCTAATCCAGGGCTCTGTCAACAACACTGAATCCAAGCATGAAGAGATAAGACAAAAATATGCTTTCCAATCTGAAATCATCTGAAATTTACTTAAAACAAGCATAAACTAATAAGCTACACTGCCTTAGGCCTGCGACTTCCGTTCTTATTCATCAGTGACACTTCACACATACTAAATGCTTGATAAATATTTGCTGAAATGAATTAAATGTATTCAAGGATAAATAGAGTGTAACACATCTTTCTAAGGCTTCACCACATTAATATCAGTTCATGAATTTTACTAGCTCTGAGGTTTTACCTTCTCAGCAGCAGTATCTGCCCTTTACCTAAAAATTCTGTTAATTCTGAAAGACCCCAAAGGCAGTGGTCTCTCCTTGAAAAAAAAAAAAATCACCTTTTGTTGTTTTGCTCTGGCGCAAGGAGTCCCATTTATGGCTTTGCTGACCGTACCTATTATTGGGATATTGTTCCACAGGGCAATGACATAACTGCAAGAGTGGCTGCCCTGCCCCACCAACTGCCAAAGATGTTCCATGATTGGGGGGTGGAAATGGGGAGAAAGACTTTCTGTCCGCATTTCAGTGATTCTTCTCTTTCTGGGGCCAATGGCAGACTTACTAGGTCACACACACTGGGAAGTGGAGGACCTAATCTTTAAAGTTAGTCTGGCTTCAATCTCTGAGCTAGGACCCCAAATTGTGTGGAACTTGGCAATGATGCTCCATCCTCTACATCTTCCTCCATTCTCTGAGGATCATGCCCAAAACGTCTTTCTTCCATCTTCAGCCAAACACAATTTGCATGTAAATTTCTTGAATAGGTTGTTTGTAGGGAAATAGATTGGGAAAGGGCTTCCTCTAGCTCACGTTTCTAGAAGTGTCCCAGCTGTGTTCCAACTTCCAACCTGACTCATTGCAATAAAATAGCAAGATTTTTCATTCTATGATATGTATTTTATACTTTCCCTTTGTATTTCTTTTACTTGCTTATTGATCTAAAACCCACAGTCTTGTTTTGAAAAGCTACACAGCCACATTCAATTGTTTGTTATTCTATATGGTACATTTCTTTTGTGATGCTGCTGCATTATAAACAATTCTAAAATCTTGGTGATTTAAAAATACTATTTCTTGCTTATGGGCTTGCAGGTAGGTCAGCTGTAACATGGCTGAGCTCTGCTGGGCTCAGATGGGGTTAGATAGACTTCAGTTCAGGCTGCAAGCTATATTCAGGGATGCTTCATGTTTCTTTTCATTCCAGGACTAGTGACTCTACCAGGCATATTCTTTTCATGGCAGACAACAAAGGTACAAGCAGCAAGAAAAAAAAAAAAACTCAAATATTTTCAGTGCCTCTACTTGCATCAAATTCATTAACATCTCATTATTCAGAGATAGTCACAAGGCTCAGTCCAAGTTAGCAGGGTAAGGATGGATATCCCCTTTACTCTATTGGGAAGCACCCCTGCAGTTATGATAAAGGTTTGGGTGTAATCCTGTTACAGGGAGAGAGTGAAAAAATGGAACAATAATTCATTTTACTGCAGTTGGTAAGGATGACAGTGACAATGGTGATAGGGATGATGATGATCATATGAGCGAGTTTTCTTTTTCCTTAGTTTTTAATATTAAGCTGTATTCACCCTGAGATTTTATCCTTAATGTTGAAGGTCTAGTAAGTCAGACTTACAGGATTGCTTTCTTTTTTTCCCCCACAAACAATTAAAGAACATTTGGGAGGAAATTTTTTCTTCTAAATGAAGGCAGAAGTGTGTAACGATGCTGTGCCACTGTCAAAGAGGACACAAGACTCTAAGATGTTATCTGAAAGGGTGTCCCCAATCAACATCTTGCCCAGCTCCCATGATCTTATCCTTGAGTATTAGAAAGGAAGGACTGTGAAGCCAACTGTGTAATTTTAGGAAAGACTCTAAAAAGTTGTTTTAAAATGTGGGCTGCAGGATTTTGTTGCCTTGATGACAAGAACATGCCACACCTTGAATGAGGATTTCTTCGCTCTTTGCGAGCACTCCCGAAATCCAGTAGTCTGAGAACAAAGCAGAAATCTTAAGCACCTTAAACACTAGAGCTAGGTGAAGACATTGTGGTTCACCAAGCACAGGCATTAGCAGGAAATTCCATTTTGAAATGTGATTACTTGGTGAGACAGAGGGAGCAGGAAAATGGTAGTCCCCGTGGAACATGAGAGAAGAGTTCTAGTACGTACAGAGGCAAAGTAGCTGAGAAGAAAATTCAGAGGGGAAATTTTCCTGGCACTACAGGCTTTTTTTCTTCCAAACCAGTGTTTTGGGAGGCATTGCAGCTTGTGTTGTTGCTATTATTAAGCAATGGTATTTTTCATATGTTTTACCTTCAATGTTGTAACAGAAGAGTGAACTCTGACAATTCTTTTGTTCATGAAAGGAATATGGTTACCCAGCAAAATTCCCTTTGCTTAGGCTAAAATAAAACAAAATTGGTTCTATATTAAGGAAACAAGGATGAATGATGGCTTATCAGATCAATGAAAAATTGTTGCCATTGGATAAGAATATGCCCAGTGGACAAAAATTTGCGTGGCACTTCTAAGTTTTTATGTTTCATAATATGCTACACAAGTGCTGGAATTTATTTATTGCTATCAAGTTAGAAGAAAATAAGAGTTACCCCCATCAGTACCATAGAATTGTATTTCAATACTTTTCATCACCTAAGGGACATTCCACAGGCTGTGAAATTCTCAATAAAATTGTAAACCTCATTGAATTGTCTCACACTGAGTTGCATATCAATAAAACTACAATTTCATTGGCAAGTACTGGCCAGCAAAAATGGGAATCACGTTGATTTACATTATCATAGTTTAATATCTTTTTTTTTTAGTTTAATATCTTTTAATAAACATTGTCCCATAGGTTTACTCCTCAAATAACTTACTTTTATCTTTCAACTTATCCTTTCTGTGGGTCTTTCTTTCTTAGGAATCTATTCCTAAGATGCTATTTCTTAGCATCTATTCCCATGCTGTAAGCATCATTGAATCCTGAAATTGTATTTCCAGACCTGCATTTCAGTCCTTGATGATCTGCCTTGGATGTCCTACAAGGAACTGAAAGTGGGCAGGGTAAAAAACAAATCCATTCATTTCCTTTCCTCAACTATTTCCCACAATGTGCTATTCCTTTGACTTTCTCATTTCTGTAAATAAGTCAAGTGTATTACACCTGGAGCTATTATCTTTCTCCCATTTTCTTTATATTTCATCAATGCAAATTCTATGTCTACCACGCATCAATATTTTATCCCCACATTTCCATATTTAGTCCATTTCCTTTACTGCAGAGCCTCCTAATTCCCAAATTCTTTGAACAATTCTTCCAAATATAATTCTCACATTTACTTCTCTTGCCTTCTTAATTCATCTGTGGTAACCCACTGCTGATCAATCTTATGAGATAGTCCTTCTGCTACTCCAAACTTTTGTCTCTGGGGTTCACTTCAAGTGCCATTAACTGCATTAGGATTTTTTTTTTTTAAGACTTTTTATTTGAGACAGTGAGAGAGAATGAGGGAGCATGGGTGCAGGAGCAGAGGGAGAGGGACAAGTAGACTCTGTGCTCAGCACAGAGCCTAATGTGGAGCTCGATCTCAGGACCCTGAGATCATGACCTGAGCAGAAACCAAGAGTTAGACACTTAACCAACTGCGCCACCCAGGGACTCCTCCATTAGAATTTTATTCTAGAGTCATAAACACATACAGTCTCCTGGTTCTGCGAATTTGCTTGTAAATATTGCCTCTCAAATACTGTCACTCATGGTTAATCAGTTTTGTGTGTATGTTCCCCTATTTTTGCCCATCAGGCCAAAACCTGAGTGTCTCCTGCTGCTGAGAATGGTGTAATTTGTACAAAAAAGGTGAACAGGAAATGCTACTAAATATAATCGTCAACCTGTGAATTCACGGTGTATTTTCTAGCAAAAACAAATGTCATATTGTTCTTCCAAAGGTTAGGCAATTGAAGAATTATCTACAGTCACATCACAAATGCTCACAAATACCTATTGATATTCTTTTGCTTTGATTTATTAGAAAATATTCCCCCCCCCCTACCCTGAGGTGTAGGTATTAATGTCCTCTGTTTGGCTAAGGGGGCTGGAATATTGGATCAGAAGTTCTTGCCATTGACAGACTGGTGTGAGTGACTTCCATGTAGTAGATGTTACATATTTTTTGCATGAATTAATTTGGATGGCTATTGATACTGAAAATGGTGTATTTTTGGTAAAATTAAATGAGACATTTCAGTTTGTCTTAAAATTCAGTAAAATCTTGATTTGCAGATAAAAACAGAGAGAGGTGAAATTTATATGTTCAATAATTCTTTAAGTAGTCTCCACATTTACTGATTTCTACTTCTCTTTATGACCCAATCTAAACCAACTTGTACTGTTTCTCCTATAATAGATTTAAACATGCGTTAAATCTTGCAGCCTTATCTGCTATGAACATAAACATAAGTATGGTTCATTTGAGATGGTCACTTATATTTTTGGGCGTTAAAGGACCCCAATAGTACATGCTCTTCCTTAGCTTCTGTTTTGTGAACTGACATTAAATAAACCATGAAACTCTGGTGCTAAAATAGACAATTCAACAATTAAAGAGACAGAAAATGAAGATAGTATATTTACTCTAACGCTGCCTCCATTATTTTAAACCTCTTAACAGCAGTAATAAAATATTTTAGCAAGAGTTTCCAGATGCAATAGGAATTTAATTTTCTTCTCAGAAAGGCGAACTTGTTCATAACTCATCAGAGAACACTGAGCTTATAAGTTATTCAGTTCTTCTTATTGTGATAAAATTGGGGCACAGAGTAATTTTTTTTCAATGTGGTGGATATATATACAGCTAAGTACTTGAAGTAAAAAGTAATATGTGTGAGCTATAAATTGTTACTTCAGAAAATATAAAATCTTAGTGGTTTTAATATTATAGATCTGAATATCTCTGCACCTTAATCATGTAAAAGGTTTTGCTGATGGTTTTATGTGAGTAAGCACAGTGTGGACAGGAATACTGGGGAACAGGAGGCAACTTTTATCTGTGTCACAGTCACACCCTCCCACCCCCTCATCACATGCGGGATAAGCTTTTCAGGGAATCACCTAATATCTTTGCTTTACTGATTGTGAAAGCCATTGAGTTGTCTTTTGCAGGGAATTTGGAAGGTATGGATCATACTGTCCTTAAAAAACAGTTTCGGTCTAATTTTGTCCAATTTCAATCACAGACCTGCAGCAGACGTTTGAGAAATGTAATTTCCATATAGCCTTTCCATTGACTCAAGTTTACTGAGTGGTGCTGCTGAGTTTAATTAAAAATACTCTTTTTCTTACTATTACCAGAACCCATGAATTTAGAAGCCTTGGAAAATTTTACAAATTCATAGAAAGAAATATTTCTTATCTCATTGATAACTCTGCAATGTGTTCTATTTTATTATACATATGCATACGTATATGTACCTGATTATATATGTGTGCATTTGAATCTTACATTTTCATGTTACACCATTATTGGAAGTGGCCGTATAACCGTCCAATGAGAGATACACTCTAATTCATCTATCCATTCACCTATTATGAAACGCTGAGGGTTTTTTTATTATTATTATCATAAGTTCTATTGTAATGAATTAAGTTCTAAAGAAAATTAATTTTATATAAACCGGTGAACTATTCTCTTTCAAAGTTCACCATGTTCTACGCAGCTTAGTTTTCATAACAAAGACAGTCTTTTTTTTTAACTAAAGGTTTTATTTATTTATTTGAAAGAGATTAAAAGAGAGAGTAGTGAGAGAGACAGAGAGAGAGAGAGCAGAAGATGGGGGAAGGTAGAGAGAGAACCAGACTTCTCACTGAGCAGGGAGACTAATGCAGGACTGGATCCTGGGACTGGATCATGACCTGAGCCAAAGGCAGATGATTAACTGATAGAGCCCCTCAGGAACCCCACAGAGACAATCCTTTTAAATTAAAAATATACACAAATATCCCTTATGACCTGTTTCTTACAAATAAAATTCCTTGCTAGGTTTAAAACCACGGGTCCTTTTCAATCCTCTTTATTTGGCTGTGTTTTTCTGACTCTCTTCACACCTTCTGTCTAAATCTTCTTCTTTCTAGGCCTCTGTAACTGACCTATCTAGGTTGACTTCTTCCATTTATAACTGATTTTTGTTCTCCTCTCTTCTCACAGAGCAATTCCTAGGATGTAGTGCTCGATTTCCTATCTGGCATTTCTTCACTTGAAGAATTCATTCATTCTGAAGGCTTCAAATAACCAATGCCATGTGAATTGAGCCTAATTTGTCTGTACATATCTTACCTCTTACTAATGGGAAAGGCCCTTGAATCATAGAATACAGTATGTGTTTTTCCCTTACTCTATATACTTCATACAATATTATTAGCACTGCTACTCCTGTTAATAGCAATGCTCACTGACCACTGCACACACCAAGTGTCCTGCAAAGTGTTTCTCATATTCATCTAAATTGACCTTTACAAAAAATTCCCTGAGATGCATAGAGTATTCTTATTTCACAAGTAAATACATGAGTTCCAGGATGCTGAGTATTTCACCACAGTCTATATTATCCTAAAGAACAGATATAACCTACTATACTCTTCAGTCTCATTGTAAACCATACATTGCTCACAGAACATTACCATATTTACATATAGGTCTTCTGTAAGTCAATTGCTTTTTTTCTTAATGACTAATTCAAGATTCAATATAGAAGTTAACCATGGAGCTCAACAATGGTCCTGAGATAAAGCAACTCAGAATTTGAACCTGAAATGTAAGGTGATAGATTTTTCCTTTGTTAAACTTGTATAGTTTCTTAAGCCCTTACCTGAGTGCATCCCTTTCCAACTTGCAAAGCATGTTTCCATTCTATTCTTTCTGGCCCTTCTCAGCCAGTAGGGGCTGGATAATAGATGTGCGGTTGGGTATACTCACCTGTTGATGAGTGAACAACACAGCCACTGATCTGCAGACATGTAGTACAGGGGGGCTCAGCATTATTGCTAATATGAATCCATTCCAGGGAAAATTTTCTGCCTTGGGCTATGTAGCCCTCCATTCACCTCCTTTGTTTGCTTCTTATGGCTTCTGTATGCTTTTCTCTTTCTTCTTTCACTTCTGTTGTTACTTTTTACTGAGGCATCTCTCTTGAATAGTGTGGTCTCACAGTTATTCTCCTGATTGAGAAAGAACAACATGGCTCTTTTGAAGTTTTTCTTCTAGTCAGGTTTCCTTTTCTGTTAGCAACAAAGAAACAACACAAGTTTAATTAATTAATTAATTAATTAAGAAAAAAAGAAAAAAAAGAAAAAGTAAAAGGAAAAGAAAAAGGAAAAGTAAAAGAAAAAGGAAAAGAAAAAGAAAGAAAAAGAAAAAGACATGGCCAAATTTCTACTGTAGGAGAACGGAAGTGCTAAGTCTACAGTCCCAGGGCAGTGTGGTCTAGTTTTTGAGAGCATGGAGTCTGCGTGCAGATCTAGACTTTAGTCCCAGTTCTGTTTTGTCATTTGTTCAAAGAGTTTTACTTTTTAGAGACTCAATTGCCTTGTTTTTAAAATGAGAAAGCTGTGGGACACCGGGTGGCTCTGTGATTGAGCTGACATCTGCCTTCGGTTGGGTAGCAATCCCCTGGGCCCTAGGGTCTCCTATTAGGCTCCCTAAGGGGAGCCTGCTTCTCCCTCTGCCTATGTCTCTGCCTCTCTTGGTCTCTCCTGAATACGAGAACAAAATCTTTAAAAAATAAATAAATAAAATAAAATGAGAAAACTGTAAAATTCAGCCATATTTAATAGCATGGTCTCCAATTAATGCCTTCTTTGTTTTGTAGCAGTGGACAGAATGGGAAAGGGTAAGAGGAAGGCCTGATGATAAGCGAATGGCAGCTGCTCATGACTCAGCCAGCTGGCGGTGCTGTCAGGAACCCTGGCAGGGTGGGTAACTGCTTCCTGTTACTGTCAATAAATACAGCTTGATTGATTTCAAGTTTATTAGCCACTGATAATTATTGCATTTTAAAGCAAAAAGTATATTAAAACTGTCATTAACCTTGTCAAATTGCTAAATTTGAAAAATGCTAGTACAATTTTCACTTCAAAAATCAGGTTATTTCCTTGATCCTTCCCCACATTCTTTCTCTTTTTTGCTGGTTGCTGAACTGCATATTACCTTTTTAATTCTGTACCTTTGTTTCCTAGCACACCCTCATTTGCATTTCTAAAATCAGATGTTCCTTTCATATAACACAGTATCCTAATTAAAATATTAAAAGATGCTTTTTGAATGAAAAGAATTTACATTGCCATAAAAAAATCTGAGTGATGCGGGATGCTTTCTTTTTATAATTCGATGACACTTTCTCTCTGAATTATTTTGAGTTATGGAGTTAACCCTGTCAGCCTTTAGGATGGATTAGAAGTATGGAAAAGGACTAGACTGCAAAAAGAAGTGTGGCGATGAAGAAAATGTTGGATTCATAGTAAAATTTGGGGAAAAAATTTCATGTGCTTATTTTCTAATTAACTCCAGCCAAGGGATATTATTTTCTTGATTGGTTGATTGATTGGTTCATTTGGCCCTCACATGCAGAATGGAGCTAATCACATTTTTTAGTTCACAGCTTATTGTTCTCCTCAGTCTGAGGAAATCATACTCTTGCTTCATTTTACTTTTCCTTCTTTCCCGGATCTCCATTCTCGCCCAACTCATGCTTGCTTATATGTTTGAAGTAAACCCTTAAAAGCTTCCTTTAAGTATCTATATGTTTATCTGTATTTTAAGTTAACTAAATGATGCATTATTCCAACCCTCCTAACTCAACACTATGGTTTTGAGGTCTGAATATTATTACTGAATGTACCTTTAATTTGTTGCTTTTTAGCAACTTTCAGGTCATTGTTCTCATCATTACTTTATGGATAGACATTGGAGTTATCCCTGGCTGCCTTCTCCACCCTAAAGCACACGGGGATAAATAATGTGGGAAACAAAGGCAGAAGAGAAATTTTAAAATTTCCTTACTACTTACAGTCCATTGATAAGTTCTCGAAACATGCAGAGTGACATTCCTACTGGGACTCAGCTGCCTGATGTTACTACCTTGCTAAGGGCAAAAGGCAATGTTAGCCCAACCCCCAGGATCCTGTAAGTCTACTTTAACACATAAAATTTCCTTTGGAGACTTCTTTTATCTCTACTCCCACACCCTCAAAATACATATTGGCAATCATTCCCCAAGCATATGATCCACCAATGTACATCTGAAGGGTCTCATGTCTAAGGTTTTATTAGATAGTAATAAATGACCTTTCCCAACAATAGCTAGCCCCCTCAAGGTCCTGGAAACCTTGTTTCCAAAACACCTGGGAGCTTAAGCTATCCCTAACCCCCTCTCAACGTGAAAGTATATAATGGGCCACTCCTCATGACCCCAGTGCTGCTCTTTTTGCCCTGGGTTCCTGTCTCCCTGCTTTAATAAGACCACCTTTTTCACCAGAGACATCTCAAAAATGCTTTCTTGGCCATTGACTTTGAGCACTAACATTGTTCCTACATCATTTCCCACTTCTTCGGCAGCCTGTCATTCTTTCATTTTTGTATTCTGGTGGGAATAAGTGATAACCCATCATTTTTTTTTTTGATTCATCAATTTTTTAAAAGATTTTACTTATTTATTTATTTGAGAGAGAGAGAGAAAGAGAGAACACATAGAGGGAAAGAGAAGGAGAGGGAGAAGCAGACTCCCTGTTGAGCAGGGAGCCAGACATGGGGCTCAATCCCAGGACCCTGAGATCATGCTTGACCTGAGTCAAAGGCAGACACTTAGCCTGCTGAGCCACTCAGGTACCCTGATAACTCATCAATTTATTTCCCAGTTCCAAGCACAGTTCCAGAGGAGACTGCACAGTTGGAATCTGGACTCTACCACTCACAGACTGTGTGACTTCAGACAAGTGTCTTAATCTGTCTTCAGACCTTCATTGATTAAGGGGGAACAACATAAGCACAGAACTCTTATTGGGGCTGAGGAAATTATATGAGCAAAGACATATAAAGGCATTTAACACCATGACTGGTTCATTTGAAGCCCAATTTAAGTGTCGCTGTCATTCTCAGTTTATTCATCAAGATGTGAACTCCGTGAGGGCACAATTCTGTTTATTTACTGTTTTAATCCCTGTGCCTAGTATGGTATTTTCACATGGTGAAGCACATTGGTGCTGTTGAATCTTTACTGCATTCTTGAAAAACACTGAACTTAACTATATTGTATCATTTTTAATATATTAAGGGATTCAGTTTTCTGATTTTTTTTTCCTGTTTTACAGTGATATAAATCTAGAAAATAATCCACCAAAGGCTATGTGGCAAAAACAGAAAAATATAATTAAATCCTCCATCCCACCCTGTCACGGCAATTTGCCCTCCCCTGCCTGGGGACACTTGGTCACAACCAAGAACCTTTCCTAGCCTTTCCTCTAGTTTTTCAGAGCATGGTTCCTAATTGTATAGCATTCCTCACATTGAGCTTTGGAAGGGTGTCGGGAGTCTTGGTCAATTTTCCCCTTTATTAACTTAATCAAATTTGCAGATGATCAAATGCTGAGAGGAATCACCAATTCAGTCAATGAAAGAATTAGAATTCAAAAAACTTGTTGACTTGAATGAAATGGTCAAAATTCAATTTAATGTAAGTTAAAATGTAAGGTATTACATTTACAATCAACATCTCTATTGTCAATCAATGGGATATGCAAGAATACAAGGTACTTTATATTAAATTATTGGGAATAGTTGATCAAATCATTTATTATGAGATTTGCAATGTGGCTTCTGAAAAAATTTTTGGGGGATGTCTGCTTCTGATAGACTAGATATTTTAACAGAGCTTCCTATATTAGAAAACTACTTTTAAAATAAAAGTCTTTTGATGATGACAAGCAAGTAAAAGGTAGGTCTCCATGGGTCCTGCAAATTCCTATTTTTCTTCCTTCTTTTCCTCCATATCATTATCATCTGAAATCTTGTGTCTGAGTTTAAACTGAGTAATAAGATGTGTGAAGAAGTGGAGTTGTCTTGGGAACAGATGCCAAAAATAGTTCTGCATTCGAATACTGGTCCTCAGGCCAGGACAAGGTTTTCGAACTAAGATTGAAGCATCCATTATTGATCTGGACCCTTAAATGGGATTGAAGAGTTGCAAATCAGAGGCAACTTTTGTCTTCTAGAAGGTAAAATTCCTATCCAGAGGAAAGCGTTGCCAATTAGGGTCATAAGATTCTTACGATTGGGATTAATACATGAACTTAGAGAGATGACCAAGCATACAAGAAGGGAAGTCACCACAAATACAAGTCAGCGGAAACAATTAGCATGGTTATTTACCACCCCCACCCCCATATCCCAGGCTGTACATACTGGAACTTTCAGATACAGGCTATAGAACAGTTATGAATATTTTTTTTAAAATGGATGAAGTAATACATACAAATAAGTGACACGTGACTATTAAGGATGACTAGGCATATTGAAAAAGAAGCAAAAAGAAATTCTAGAAATAAAAATATGATTGCTGGAAATAAAAACTTGATGCACAGATTTACAGGGATTCTGTACACCCAAATAGAGAATAGTTTATATATATATATATATATATATATATATATATATATATATTATATGTATCATATATATTATATATCTCTTTTAAGATATATATCTATCTTAAGGAGATATATAAATAGACTAGCTTATGGAAAATGTGAGAAAGAAATTTTAAAAAGACCACAAGAAGAAGGTCTAAGCAGAGTTCCAGAAAGAAAGACTAGAGAGAGTAGAAGAAAGGTAATACTTTTAGGAATGATGACTAGGAATTTTCAAAACTGATAAAAACACATGAATGCACAGATTTAAAAAGCACTGGCAAAGGAGTCTGTTCACAAGATTGTGATATGAGTAAAGGAAGTTCTGGGAACTTTGCAATGTGAAGTAGACAAAGAAAATGGCAATGACTGCTTAAGGAAGAGATGATGATTTTATTCAATAATAAAGAAAACTTACTGGCAATCAGCACTATCTTTAAAGTCAAGAAAAGAGCTCTCCTTATGAACTTTTTCTAGGGGACTCTCTATGATTTCCTTGGTGAAAAGTATGATCACTAGGTCTCTGGAACTCTGGCTCTATAAAATTGTGTAATTGAAGAAAGTTTATAGGATGTGAGCAAGATGGCAGAGTAGGAGGCTCCTGACTCTCCCTCCTTCTATAGAGGTACCAAGTAAACAGCTTCACATAGATCAATTAATTGCCTCTGAGAGAATCCAGAAACTGGTAAAGGTACTTCGAAGGTACTTCTTTCTCAGGTGGCTGAGAAAACATCCGCATCAAAATGAGTAGGAAAAGCTGAAACATGTTGGCGCCATAAATCCCAACTTTGACACAGCACCTTACAAGTCACATAGGAGCTCCCAGTTCTCCCTGTAGAAGTAAAGGATTTGCATCACGTATCTGACACACCAGCTTTTATAGCTGCCACCTGAGGGTCTGACTCCCAAATCACCAACTCTAAAAGTCCCCTGGGATGAGAGAAAACAAAGAGCCAGTTTTAAAGGGATGAGCAAGCATTTCCACAGTTATTCTCCAAGGCTCAGCACGCCAAGGGGATAGGCCTGGAATAGGCTCCCAGTTTCTCCATGGAAGGGTTTGACTGCACACTTTTCCAGCTGCTGCCAGAGGTTCAGCTTCCAATTTCCCTACATCTGGGAGGGAAATGCGCTCCCAGAAATGATGGGGCTCTGGAAGACAGAATGCACTTGTGGGCACTCCCCATAACTTTTCCTCCCTGGTTAGCCCCAGGGATGAAAAAAGTCTCCAGCTCCTTCCTGGAAAGAGCCTATTTACACGTCTAGCACCCTAGCTTTTATGGCTGCTGCACAAGGGGCTGAATTTCTAATCACCCAGCTGGTAAAGCCAATGGGACTACCCATTTGTGAGTCCCCCAGGACCACTGAGAACAAAAAGGATGTTTTGATTACTTAGCTATCCCTCTGGGCTCAATGTGGAGGGAACAGACAAAAATGCTCTGCTCCAAGATTCTCCCTAAAAGGACTTTGACTCTATACTTTCTCAGTTATGGTCAAGGGATTATGGCCTTTAAATTAGTCTGTATCTGGAAACCGATAGGACAGGTAAAGGACCTACATGCAAAATCTATAAAAAACTCTTAAAAGTTAGCAATAAGAAAACAATGTGATTTAAAAATCGGCAAAAGGTCTGAATAGGTACCTCACCAAAGAAGGTGTGTTGATAGCAAATAACTGTGTAGAGTGATGCTCAATAAAATATGTCATTAAGGAATAGCAGATTAAAACAATGATGACATATCACTACGTATCTATTGGAATGTCAAAAATCTGAAAAACTTGCAATATTAAAGGCTGATGAGGATGTGGAGCAACAGAAACTCTCATTCACTGCTGGTGAGAATGCAAAAATGTTACAGCCATTTTGGAACTGTGGTAGTTTCTTACAAAAGTAAACAGAGTGTTACAATATTACGCAAAGATCTCATTCCTAGGTATTTATCCAATGGCTTTGGAAACTTCTATTCACACATAAACACGGGAATTAATGCTTATAGCAATTTTATGTGTAATTGCCAAAAACTGGAAGAAAGCAAAATGTCCTTCAATAGGTTGAATGGAAAAGCAAATTGTGTATATCCTTACTATGGGGTATCGTTCAGCAATAAAAGAAAAGATGAGTTATCAAGCCACAAAAAGACGTGTAAGAATATTAAAAGCATATTGCTAACTTAAAAAAAAACAATCTGAAAAAGACTACATACATTATGATTACAATTACATGACATTCTGGTAAGATGAAACTTGGAGTCAAAAGATCAGTGGTTGGTAGGGTTTTGGGTAGAGGTAGTGTAAGATGAATAGGTGAAGCACAGGGGATTTTTAGGGTAGTGAAACTATTCTGTCTGACATCCTAATAGTGAATATATGACATGCATTTATCGAACACATAGAACCCTACAACATCAAGAGTAAACCTTAAAGCAAACCACGAACTGTAGTTAATAATAAGGTATCAATATCAGTTCACTAATCATAACAAATGTATCACACTAATGCAGGGTGTTAGTAATAGGGGAAGCTGTGGTTTGTGCAAAGGGTATATACGGGAACTCTCTATATTAGTCATTCATTTTTTTTATAAATCTAAAACTGTACCAAGGGGGATCCCTGGGTGGCTCAGCAGTTTAGCATCTGCCTTTGGCCCAAGGTGTGATCCTGGAGTCCTGGTATCGAGTCCCACATTGGGATCCCTGCATGAAGCCTGCTTCTCCCTCTGCCTGTGTCTCTGCCTCTCTCTCTCTCTCTCTCTGTGTCTTTCATGAATAAATAAATCAATAAAATCTTAAAAAAAAAAAACTGTACTAAAAAGACTATTAATTAAAAAAATGTGTTATGCCATTTAAAAATAATAATTTTCAACTAATTTTGACCTGTGAAAACAGCATTTCACATGGTTTAAATTTATATGATCCCTACAAAATACCTGTATTAGGTACTGGTTTACTATTTGAATTTAGAGCTAACGCTCTGAAATATTGTTGAATTTGATTATTGTATTTGCTCAAGATGATATCCAAAAATTGGAAATAAATTTTATGATATGTGTTATCTAATTACACACACACACATATATATATATATCACATGGTTTCCAGATATTCATTAATATTAGTGTGGTATATAAACACCCTTAAAGAAGAATTAGGATTAGATACAAGATCTTCCAAAATTAGTAAAATACAGATATTAATCTTGTTAATAGTTTTTGGTAATTTAAAAATCCAATTAATTTTTACTATGATGATGGCTCTTATTTTACCAGATGAGCTTGACTTCCCTACGATGATGAGGTAACAACCCAATAACGAGTGCTGAGTAAGTGTGACTTCTTTCTCAGTTCTTCCCATCACTTGTTTTTGGAGTATTATGTAGAAAGCATCTTCCACATCCCTAAAGGGTCAAAAAAAAAGATGAAATCTCCATTGTATATAAAGGGCATGACCACAGCTTAAGTATGCACCATAAGGGAGTTTACTCATTCACATTCTCAGAGATGATTTTCCTGCTTTAAAGGAAGATAAAGCAATATTTCTGAAGAGATAAAATAACTCATTCACTTTTTAGCATGATTTCATGATTTTAAGGCACATAAAATTGTATTGTGGTAAAGTTTCCATCTAAATATCTTTCATTGCTTTAGTAATGCCAAGGGGTACACAACTAGATTAAGCATCTTTTACATAATTATATACAATGAGCTGAAGTATACTCAACATCACTATGACTGATTTTGCTGAGTAAACTTGTAACATCAGACTCATGATTATTTTGAAGTTAAAGAGTAAGTTTTAATCTGGCAAAAATTTTAATGTACATAAAAATGACATGTAAGCATTTATGTATATTTGTATGTATCTACTCCATCAGTCTTTAAAACCAAGTTACTCGGGGATCCCTGGGTGGCGCAGCAGTTTGGCGCCTGCCTTTGGCCCAGGGCGCGATCCTGGAGACCCGGGATCGAATCCCACGTCGGGCTCCCGGTGCATGGAGCCTGCTTCTCCCTCTGCCTGTGTCTCCCTCTGCCTGTGTCTCTGCCTCTCTCTCTCTGTGACTATCATAAATAAAAATTTAAAAAAATAAATAAAACCAAGTTACTCAATGTCTACTGTGTAGTAGGCAAATATTGCAGTGGAAAATATGGATGTACAACATTTTGTAATTATACAATTCTCATTTGGCAAGTTATTGTTTATGTTTTTCAATTTGAATTAGAAATTATCTTTAAAATATTTAAATACATCCGGCGTTTGAGGAAAGTTTCAGTATTCTAAAAAGTTAAGCACATTTCCTGTACTAAATATCACAAATAGAAGTGAGAAAAAGAACTATTATTAAGGAAGTTGCATCACAAATATATACACAAAACTGGCACATAAAAATATCCTTCAGAGGAACATGAAAAGGAACAATGTGAATAGCAGATGCGAAAAGTGTTGAGAAACAGACAGAGAGATATAGGGAGACAAGTTGCGAAGGGGAAGCAGTAGACTTCTTGGTTTTGGCATCTAGAAGCTATTTTAATGTTGTGTTTTCTTTGTTGCATTCTGTCCTGTTGGATAAAATACAATATACATGCACGCACACTGTCCCCAAAACCTAACTTAGCTCCACTGGAAAGTCTTCCTGTGTAAATGACTATCCTTTAGTCCATCATAAATACCCCTAAGTATTGTCTTTGTATCTAAATCAACTTATATCCCCTTATTCTTATTTTATTATTTCAATCTTTAATTTATGCTTCCTATTATAAAAGCTGTGTTCACTGGGTACAATTTGAAACATACAAAAAATTAGAAAAAAGAAAACAGAATCCTCTCTACTCATAGGTCTTATTCCTCAATTCAAATTACTATTAGATTACTTGACATCCCACCTATTTTTAAAATTTAATTCAAGTGCATATATGAGTTTTTCCTCCTAGGAGCCTTCTTTGGGTTTTTGATTCAGACTCATTTCTACACAGTGATTATTGAGGCACCATCTAATTCCCCGTTCCAAGACTTAAAAGTTTTTGCGTTGAGAATCTGTTCAATTGTGTTCATTCAGCCTTCCACCCCTGCCCCACCCTGACAAGGTTGTAGACACTAAAAAGCACAGATTCCTTCTGTGTTACCCCTCACTGTGTCCCTAGCAACTAATAAAACACTGCACACATAGTAGGGTTGATAAATATTCGCTCCATGTATGAGTAATGATTGTAAAAGTATATATCCTCCTTTTGCAATTAACATAATAGCTTAAGTATTTCTCCATATTACAGTATTTACTTTTAAGTATTTTTATGTGGTTCACCATCTGTTCATTGCATAAAAATCAATTTCAAGATTGTTGGACTCTTTGACTTATGTTTATCACCACTATAAACCAAGGTTCTCAGCAGTGCAATCTCCCTCATCAATTCTCACAGTATCTTATTTCCTCCTCACTCCTATCAATCGCAACTAAATCTTTGTTTAAAAAAAGACAGGCACAAAGTCCTAATTCAAAGACTAATGAACATGGCAAAGCTGATGAGAAAAATTCTAGAACTTCTTCTGTGGTTCTTTATGCCTGTTGGCTTATTCTGTAAGTTAATGATATCACAGTAAGCACAAACGAACCATCTTCTTTCTTTAAAAGAAAAAAAAATATTTGGCCTCTTTTATTCTAGTTAACTTTCAAATTCCCTTTCTGGACTCCAGTCACCACATTCTACATAGAAACAGTGAACAAGGCATGAATATATTTTCCTTTTATAAAATTTGTTAAATTCTTTATTTTAATATCTTGATGATCATGTATTCATACACTAATATAATTACTATGTATTAATTGTATCGTAGTACAGTACAGCACAGCCATCACCATGGTATGATTCAAGGTACTGAGGCTCAGTTTAGTGGGAGGAGCAGCCACACAAGCTAAAATTTATTGCACACTTCAAAATTTATAAAATATCTACAAAATATGTAAAGTATTGTAAAGATAAGTGGTCTTTATTTTCTCTACATGGGCTTTCTCTTTAGGGAATGGTATCTGGAAAGCTTCTGCGACAAGTAGCTGTGGGCTAAGACTTAGATAAAAATTTGCTTGATGGGTAAGGGCAGGTTTGAGACATTTTTTAAAGTATTTTTTTATAGTGAAAGTACTTGGCATGAACAATATCCCACCTTTTCTGAAAGCAATACAAAATATTCAAGCAAGCTCATTTTGTGTACTTTAGATGGGGAAGAATCTGAAAGAACAATTACAAATCTATATTCTTAATATATAACAAATTATCAATGTAAAAAATTACCAAGTGTCCAAACCTCTTTTAACTATTGCTTTTTTTTAAAAAAATATCTTATTTACTTATTTAATGAGAGACAGAGAGAGAGGCAGAGACACAGGAAGAGGGGAGCCTGCGGGGAGCCTGATGCAGGACTCGATCCCAGGACCCTGGGATCACGACCTGAGCCAAAGGCAGACGCTCAACCACTAAGCCACCCAGGTGCCCCTATAAGTATTGCTTCTTGACTCATTTTTAAAAACCTCCTTGGAAGCTTAATAAATTGCCAAACAACATTCAATTATGTATCAGAAAGGGATTTCTGTACTTCTTGGTTGAGAAGACTACAGCTTGGATTGTCATTACTGTCTGTGAAAACATGAATCAGTTTAAAATATGTTTTTTTGGTACTGGAATGATATCTCTTTCAGTTGGGAGTTCTGGGTCTTTTATGCAAATATTGTTACCTGAGTATATCTGAAATTTTCTTTTAGAATCATCTTCAAAGTAAGGACAGATCAAAGTGCAGGGTCCTAGATCAAAACAAGCAATGCCTTTGTAAAAACTCCCATTTTTGCTTTAGTTCAAAGCAAGTTAATAAATGTTCTCTCTTCATCTCTCTGTTAATGATAGTAACATCATTATAGAGAAACAAAATATAACATTGGCTTTCTCATAGGCTCAGCCTGAAGAGCAAGAGAGCCTTATAAAAAAAAAACAAAAAACAAAAAACAGAAAAGGAGGAGACTGTGTCGTTTCTTACACTGAATTCTAGTGCTGTAAACAGGAATTAAAGGGACACAATGGAAATATGTGTGAGACCTGTCTCAGCGCCTATCACATACTTATCACTCTGATGAAATGCTTATACTTTGTTTTCTTCAGTGTATCATAAACCTCTGTAGGAAGAAAATAATGTCTTATTTATCCTTGTTTCATTAGCACCTAGGACAAATATCTGCGTCACAATAGCTCTGTGTTCAAAGAACTGAAATAGGGCTCCTCAGTGGCTCAGTCGGTTAAGGGTTGGACGCTTGATTTAAACTCAGGCCTGGATCTCAGGGTCTTGGGACTGAGCCCCACATTGGACTTCATGCTGATGTGGAGTCTGCTTAAGATTCTCTCCCTCCATTTCCCCCTCCTGCTCATGTGCTTTCTCTCAAAGAAAAAAAAAGAAAGAAAGAAGACTAATTTTTTTTTAAAAAGGAATTTTTGATAATGGAGTGCTTTTGAGTAACTAATGTCATGGACAAGATAGAACTTTGCCTTGTGATTAGTTTTATCATATTTAAAACCTAAAAGGACTTGTAAATGGACTAATCATATTGACATTTACTCTGGTGTATTTTTCCATTCATTTAAATAGTGCATATATATGAATATAAAAACAAAACAAAATGATATTATCACATAAAGTTATAAAGCGTCCTTTAACTTTCAGTTTTTTAAAAAAATGCAGTCGTGAGAAAATTCATAAGTGGAAATTAGTCATTTACAAGAGTTTACATGAATTACACAAAGCTCTAAATAAAACAGATGACCTCATATTAACAGGCATTCTATTTTTATATTACTTGTAGAAAATTTACACAAAATATCTGGGTTACTAATATTTCATGTGTACTAAAATGAGCCCTTAAATTTGCTATTTAAAAATCTTCTGTATATTCATGACAACATCAACATTTAGTAAGAAATATGAAGGATGCCTAGGAGGCTCAGTGGTTGAGCATCTGCTTATGGGTTAGGGTGTGATCCTGGGATCCAGTCGCACACTGGGCTCCTTGCATGGAGGTTGCTTCTCCTCCCTGTGCTTCTCTCTCTGCTTCTCTCTGTATCTGTCATGAATAAATAAATAAAATCTTTAAAAAAAGTAATAATAATAAGAAATATGATAGCACCAAATAAGCCAAACATATTATACATGGATATGGTGTGAAAGATATTCTAAAGACTTGTGATACAGTTTTAAAAACACCCTGATATTTCACAGAACACTGTCTCATGAACTGTCTCTCAGAAATAAAAAGCTAAGGGCAGCCCAGGTGGTTCAGTGGTTTAGTGCCGCCTTCAGTCCAATGTGTGATCCTGGAGACCTGGGATCGAGTCCCACGTCAGGTTCCCTGCATGGAGCCTGCTTCTCCCTCTGTCTATGTCTCTGCCTCTCTCTATCCTCTCTGTCTCTCACGAATAAATAAATAAAATATATTTTTGAAAAAAGAAGAAAAAGAAAAAGCTAAACTAAACAAAACAAGAAACTAACAGTGATTAAATAAGTGTGTGGTGTGCTGAGAAAACAAAGTTTTAAAGGTTTTATCACAGTACTGCCCAAATCCTAGAACACACTAAGGTCAATGTTGAATGTCTGTGTGGACGCTATAGTGAGCTGCATTTTGTAGAAGTGTTTGGTTATGCAGGCAGTTGGCCTATTTGAGAGTAACACATTGGCCTTACCCAGTACAAATATTCTGTGGCATGCACAGAATATTTGGAAAATTCTGCGCTCTCAACTGGCATCCATCAGATAGTAGTATACTGTCTTTGAAATGATGACATAATTGAATTGTTTGGAAAGCTTGACTTTGGTATATGAACACCTGGTTTGCCATAAATGCCTCTCCTTTATTTGCTCATGAAAATAATGAACATGGAAAAAAAGTATTTCAAGAGGTTTGGCTGCAAAAGGAAATGAAACGATAATTTGTTAGAAGAAGAAAACTACATCTTTTGATAATGGAGTGCTTTTGAATAATTATGGGGAAGGAAGGAAGGAAGGAAGGAAGGAAGGAAGGAAGGAAGGAAGGGAGGGAGGAAAGGAGTAAATAAGTTAGTTGAAATGGAAAAGATATTGTTGTGGGTAAGCTATGGAGGCTGTAGGAAGAGGAAGACTTACTGAGTATAAATTCCTGAGGAGATAGAGGAGGATGGACTTCCCAATACAGATGGGAGAAGTAGACTTGGGGAAGAAGAGAGTCGCATGGCCTAATGTCGCCTAAAAGAGAAGAGAGCAAGGACAGATATAAGTCTGTTTGCCACAGATGGCTTCCTGTAAAATGGGATCGATTGTAAATCATGAAGTTTCATGGGTGGGGCTTTGGAGAAAGGAAGGGGTGAGTGTGCGTGACTGTGTGTGTGTGTGTGTGTGTGTGTGTGTGTTAGAATAGTTCCGAGAAGTGCAATTTAGTGGAAACAACCTCAGCTTAGCCTCATGAGATTAGATTCTGATCCTTTCACTGTGTTGTTAAATGACAACTTACACAAGTGCGCTGCCTCTGACCTTCAGGTCTTCAGCTGAGAAGTAAGGGGACCCACCCAGATAAGTTCTTCTTAAGAGTTAATGAGAGTATGCATCACCTGGAGGGGCTTGTTAAAGTGCTGGTCTTGATTCAGTTAATTTGGGCCAGGGCCTGAGATTCTGTTCTTCTAATAAGCTCCTGGGTAATGGGATGCTGCTGGTCCATGCAACATCCTTTTTTTCATTATTATTATCTAACATTTTTAAAATTATTATTTTTATTTTTTTCATTTGTTTTTATTGAAGTTCGATTTGCCAACCTATAACACCCAGTGCTCATTCCATCAAGTGCCCTCCTTAGTGCCCATCATCCGGTTACCCCAACCCCCCACCCACCTTCCCTTCCACAACCCTTTGTTCATTTCCTAGAGTCAGGAGTCTCTCATGGTTTGTCTCTCTCTCTAAATTTTCCCACTTATTTTCCCTCCTGTCCCTTATAACCCTTTCACTATTTCTTATATTCCCCAAATGAGTAAAACCATATGGTGATTGTCCTTCTCTGGTTGACTTATTTCACTCAGCATAATACCCTCCAGTACCATCCATGTCAAAGCAAATGGTGGGTTTTCATCCTTCTAATGGCTGAATAATATTCCATTGTATACATAAACCACATCTTCTTTATCCATTCATCTGTTGACGGACATCGAGGCTCCTTCCACAGTTTGGCTATTGTGGACATTGCTGCTAGAAACATCGGAGTGCAGGTGTCTTGGCTTTTCACTGCATCTGTATCTTTGGGGTAAATACCCAGTAGTGCAATTGCTGGGTCATAGGGCAGGTCTATTTTTAACTCTTTGAGGAAATTCCACAGTTTTCCAGAGTGGCTGCACCAGTTCACATTCCCACCAACAGTGCAAGAGGGTTCCCCTTTCTCCGCATCCTCTCCAACATTTGTGGTTTCCTCTCTTGTTAATTTTCCCCATTCTCACTGGTGTCAGGTGGGATCTCATTGTGGTTTTGATTTGTGTTTCCCTGATGGCAAGGGATGCAGAGCATTTTCTCATGTGCATGTTGGCCATGTCCATGTCTTCCTCTGTGAGATTTCTGTTCATGTCTTTTGCCCATTTCATGCTTGGATTGTTTGTTTCTTTGCTGTTGAGTTTAATAAGTTCTTTATAGATCTTGGATACCAGCCCTTTATCTGATATGTCCTTTGCAAATATCTTCTCCCATTCTGTAGGTTGTCTTGTAGTTTTGTTGACTGTTGCTTTTGCTGTGCAGAAGCTTCTTATCTTGATGAAGTCCCAATAGTTCATTTTTGCTTTTGTCTCTCTTGCCTTCATAGATGTATCTTGCAAGAAGTTGCTGTGGCCAAGTTCAAAAAAGGTGTTGCCTGTGTTCTCCTCTAGGATTTGGATGGATTCTTGTCTCACATTTAGATCTTTCATCTATTTTGAGTTTGTCTTTGTGCACGGTGCAAGAGAGTGGTCTAGTTTCATTCTTCTGCACGTGGCTGTCCAATTTTCCCAGCACCATTTATTGAAGAGACTGTCCTTTTTTCAGTGGATAGTCTGTCCTGCTTTGTCAGATATTACTTGACCATAGAGTTGAGGGCCCATTTCTGGGTTCTCTATTCTATTCCATTTATCTATGTGTCTGTTTTTGTGCCAGGACCACACTGTCTTGATGTTCACAGTTTTGTAGTACAACCTGAATTCTGGCATTATGATGCTCCCAGCTTTGGTTTTCTTTTTCAATATTCCCCTGGTTATTCAGAGTTTTCTATGATTCCATACAAATCTTTTTTTTTTTAAGATTTATTTATTTATTTATTTATTTAGACACACACAGAGAGAGACAGACAGAAAGAGAGAGAGAGAGAGAGAGGCAGAGACACAGGAGGAGGGAGAAGCAGGCTCCATGCCAGGAGCCTGACGTGGGACTCGATCCCAGGACTCCAGGATTGCGCCCTGGGCCAAAGGCAGGCGCTAAACCGCTGAGCCACCCAGGGATCCCCTGATTCCATACAAATCTTAATATTATTTGTTCCACCTCTGTGAAGAAAGCCCATGGTATTTTGAAGGGATTGCGTTGAGCATGTAAATTGCCCTGGGTAGCATTGACATTTTCACAATACTTATTCCTCCAATCCATGAGCATGGAATATTTTTCCATCTCTTTGTGTCTTCCTCAATTTCTTTCAAAGTGTTCTGTAGTTTTTAGGGTATAGATCCTTTACCTCTTTGGTTAGGTTTATTCCTAGGTATCTTATGCTTTTGGGTGCAATTGTAAATGGGATTGACTCCTTAATTTCTCTTTCTTCAGTCTCATTGTTAGTGTATAGAAATGCCACTGATTTCTGGGCATTGACTTTGTATCCTGCCACATTTCCAAATTGCTGTATGAGTTCTAGCAATCTTGAGGTGGAGTCTGTGGGGTTTTCTATGTACAGTATCATGTCATCTGTGAAGAGGGAGAGTTTGACTTTCTTTGCCAATTTGAATGCCTTTTATTTCTTTCTGTTGCCTGATTGCTGAGGCTAGGACTTCCAGTACTATGTTGAATAGCAGTGGTGAGAGTGGACATCCCTGTCTTGTTCCTGATCTTAGGGGAAAGGCTCCCAGTGCTTCCCCATTGAGAATGATATTTGCTGTGGGCTTTTCTTAGATGGCTTTTAAGATGTTCCCTCTATCCTTACACTCTGAAGAGTTTTGCTCAGGAATGGATGCTGTATTTTGTCAAATGCTTTCTCTGCATCTATTGAGAGGATCATATGGTTCTTGTTTTTTTCTACTGTTGATGTGATCTATCATGTTGATTGTTTTACGAGTGTCGAACTACCCTTGCATCCCAGGGATAAATCCCACTTAGTCATGGTGAATAATTTTTTTAAGGTACTGTGAGAACTTTTGCATCTGAGTTCATCAGGTATATTGGATCTATAATTCTCCTTTTTGGTGGGGTCTTTGGTTTTGGAATCAAGGCAATGCTGGACTCATAACAAGTTTGAAAGTATCCCTTTCTATCCTTTGAAACAGCTTTAGTAGAATAGATATTATTTCTTCCTTAAATGTTTGATAGAATTCCCCTGGGAAGACAGCTGACCCTGGACTTTTGTGTCTTGGGAGGTTTTTGATGACTGCTTCAATTTCCTCCCTGGCTATTGGCCTGTTCAGGTTTTCTATTTCTTCCTGCTCCAGTTTTGGTAATGTGTGGTTTTCCAGAAATGCATCTATTTCTTCTAGATTGCCTAATTTGTTGGCACATAGCTGCTCATAATACATTTTTGAAATCATTTGTATTTCCTTGGTACTGGTTGTGATCTCTCCTCTTTCATTCGTAATTGTATTAATTTGAGTCTTTTTTCTTTCTAATAAGGCTGGCTAGGGGTTTATCTATCTTATTAATTCTTTCAAGGAAACAATTCCTGGTTTTGTTCATCTGTTCTACAGTTGTTCTGGTCTCTATTTCACTGAGTTCTGCTCGAATCTTTATTATGTCTCTTCTTCTGCTTGGTGTAGGTTTTACTTGCTGTTCTTTCTCCAATTCCTTTAGGTGCGAGGTTAGCCTGCGTATTTGAGTTTTTTCCCAGTTTTTTGAGGGAGGCTTTTATTGCAATGTATTTCCCTCTCAGGACTGCTTTTGCTGTTTCCTAAAGATTCTGGATGGTTGTATCTTCATTTTCATTAGTTTCAATGAATCTTTTTAATTCTTCTCTAATTTCCTGGTTGACTGATTCACCTTTTAGTAGGATGCTCTTTAACGTCCATGTGTTTGAGTTTCTTCCAAATTTCTTCTTGTGATTGAGTTCTAGTTTCAAAGCATTGTGGACTGAAAATATGCAGGGGACAATCCCAGTCTTTTGGAATGGGTTGAGACCTGATTTGTGACCCAGTGTGTGATCTATTCTGGAGAAAGTTCCATGTGCACTTGAGAAGAATGTGTATTCAGTTGCACTCGGATACAAATTTCTGTATATATCTGTGAAATCTATTTGGTCCAGTGTATCATTTAAGGTCCTTGTTTCTTTGATGATGTTGTGCTTAGAAAATCCTTCATTTGCAGAGGGTGCTGTGTTGAAGTCTCCTACTATTAGTGTATTATTATCTAAGCATCTCTTTACTTTGGTTATTAATTGATTGATATACTTGGCAGTTCCCACATTAGAGGCATAAATATTCATGATTGTTAGGTCTTCTTGTTGGATAGACCCTTTAAGTGTGATAAAGGGTCCCTCTCCATATCTTATTACAGTCTTTGGTATAAACTCTAATTTATCTGATATGAGAATTTCTACCCCTGCTTTCTTTTGAGGACCATTTGAATGGTAAATGGTTCTCCAACCTTTCATTTTCAGGCTAGAGGTGTCCTTAGGTCTAAAATAAGTTTCTTGTAGACAGTATATGGACAGGTCTTGCTTTTTCATCCAGTCCGATACCCCGCATCTTTTGATGGGATCATTTAGCCCATTCACGTTCAGAGTAACTATTGAAAGATATGAATCTATTGTCATTGTATTACCTATTTAGTCCCTGTTTTTGTGGATTGAGTCTTTGTGCTTCTTCTTTCTTTTACAGGGTTCCCCCTTAATATTTCTTACAGAGCTGGTTTGGTGGTCACATATTCTTTCAGTTTCTGCCTATCTTGGAAGATCTTTATCTCTCCTATTGTGAATGAGAGCCTTTCTGGATAGAATATTCTTGGCTGCAGGTTCTTCTCATTTAGAACCCTGAATATATCCTGCCAGCCCTTTCTGGCCTGTCAGGTCTCTGTGGAGAGGTCTCCTGTTAATCGGATATTTCTCCCCATTTAAGTTAAGAATCTCTTGCCTCTCACTGCTTTAAGAATTTTCTTTTTATCTTTGAAATTTGCAAGTTTCACTATTAAATGTCAAGGTGTTAAATGGTTTTTATTGATTTGGGGGGAATCCTCTATATGTCTTGAGTCTGAATGTTTGTTTCCTTCCCCAGATTTGGGAAGTTGTTCAAATATACTTTGTGGTCCTATGTCCGTCTCAGCCTCTTCTGGATCCCAGTTAGATGTAATTGGGATGTATTCTTTCTTCTGAGGCTGTCATTTATTTCCCTAAGCCTTTCCTCATGGTCTCTTAATTGTTTTTCTCTTTTTTCCTCAGCTTCCTTCCTTACCATCAACTTGTCTTCTATGTCGTTCACTCTCTTCCACCTCATTAACCCCAGCAATTAGAAGATCCAGTTTGGATTGCATCTCATTTAATCTATTTCTAATTTTGGCCTTATTAGACCTCAACTCTGCAGTAACAAAGTCACTAGAGTCCTTTATGCTTTTTTTCCAGAGCCACCAGTAGCTTTATAATTGTACTTCTGAACTGAATTTTTGACATTGTATTGAGATTCATATTCTGTAATTCTGTGGCAGACAGAACCATTTGTGGTTCTTTTGTGGTGAATTCTTCCTTCTAGTCATTTTGTCCAGTGCAGAGTGGCTGTATGAGCGAGCTGAGTCAAAAATATCAACACAACCTAAGTAAAATACAGCTAGATGATTTTCAAGAGGTCAGAGACCAGAAAATAAAAGAAAAAGAACAGAACAGAATAAAACAAAAGGACCACTAAAGTAAAAAACAAATTTTAAAACAAAGTAAACAGCCAAAAACCAAAAACAAAGAAGAAGAAAAAAGAAAAAGAAGGGAACAAAGTAAAGAGGAAAAAGCAAAAAAGGGGGGATGGTGGTGATGACAAAGTTGTAGTGGAGGGAGAATGTAGTCTACTTGAGGGGTCCCAGAGGGTGATCCTCTTGATTCTGAGTTTATTTTGTTCTGTATGTTAGAAGATGCTCAATCCCAAATTTATAGAAACCAGCAATACGTGCAGAAAGCCCCAACATTGGCCACCAAAACATAAACAAGATAAAAGAAGGGGGCAGAATGAGAAGGAAGTGAGAATATAATCTCACAGAATGAACCAGCACGGTTTTCCACATGGTTCTGGGTGTATGTTGGTCATGTTTTAGAAGGTATTAACTTCCACCATTGTAACGAGGCAGAAAAAACAAAAAACAAAGCACAAAAACCCATATCTTGTATATCTCCCCAAATTAAATTGAATACATTGAAAGGGATTCAGACATGGAAAATATATCTAAGACATGTAATCATAGAAATATGAAAGTCAAAAAGGAAAAAACTTAAAAATGAAGAGCTGGTAAAATATTGTAATTAAGGTGGTAAAAGAGAAAAATATTGGAAATTTTTAGTCTGATATAAAAACGAATCATAATGGAAAAAGGAAAAAAAAAGAAAAAAAAAAGATTTTCTAGTTCTATATACTATTTTTCTTGGCCCTGGAGCTTTTCAGGCTGCTTGATCAAGAACTTGCTCTTCCCCTGTCCTTCCAGCTGGTCTTCTCGGGGAGGGGTCTGTTGTGCTGATGCTCAGGTGTGTGTACCTGGGTGGAGATCCCCATGAGACCTGTGTTCCCTGGCAGCCTTGCCTCTTCCAGGCATAAGGTGAAACAAGGAGGAACAACACTGGCATGGCCAGCTCTCCAGCTCTGGAGTTAGCTCCCCATGAGTAGCTAACCGCAGTTCCCCAGCCTGCACTGGCCTAGGTGCCTGGGGGCCTGCACAGGTGCACTGACCTACACAGCTCAGGGGCGCCCGGTGGCAGGAGAATCCTCGTTGTCCTGTGCTCTCCTTGCTTCCGCCTGTTCCAGGGTAATACAGAATCCCTGGGATTCTGGTGCCCTGGGATCTGGGACCCTGTGCTGCTGGAACCATGCTCTTGGGGGCTATGACTCCTAGAGGGAATGGGGCACAGCCACCTCTGTCCCAGCCCACCCACCTGACCGCTTCTTGCAGATACCCAGAGGGCTGCGGCCCCCCAGCCCTTTACCAAGATCGGACCGCAATTCGCGATGAGCTTCACCCTGGCGCCCCTTCTCTTATAGAGACTCTGGGCGACTCCTGGGATTTTGCCCAATTTCCCTGCTAAGCACTTTTCCACCCGAGAAAACTCCAGTGTGAATTTTTAAAGTTCCTGCTTCTCCAGGGCTGAGCTTTCCTGTCCCGGAGTCTCTTGCCCCCCAAGTTAGGCTGGCTACTTGAGGGGGGTCCTCCCCAACTTGATTCTTTTTTATTTTTTTCCGCCTTCCTACCTTGTTAGAAGCAAAAGCTTTTTCCCTCTGTAGCGTTCCAGCTGTTCTCTCTTTACATCTCAGGTCGCATTCATAGGTATTCAGGATGTTTGGAGACATCTGGGTAAGTTGGTGGGGCCAGGTGAGTTGAGGACCCTACTCCTCCGCCAGCTTGCCCCGCCCTCCAAAGTACATGAAATTAAAACCCATGAAACATACTTTGAATAGCAAAAGTCTAAATAATCTGATCAATAAGATTCTTCCACTCTTATGTTTTCTTATATATGGAGAGCAGACATATCAAGTTCTCAGACTACCCTGCGTTAGGTGTTTTGCTATTGTTGTTTGGAGATTTTATCAATGTATTTCACAGTATGATGTACTAATAAATACCCATATATTCACAATATTCACAAATGTGTGCGAAGTTCAGGTAATTCTTAGGTGAATACTATACCATAGTCATGTAATGACATATGTGAAAACATATATGAACTACCTATTCTAAGAATATTTACAATAAAGATAAATGTTTTTCTCCTTCTTCCTTCTTCCATTTCCATCTCTGCCCTCTGTCTTCTCTTTTTCTCCATGCCTTCTTTTTTAGATGCTTAAGACCAGAACTCAGTGGTAAGAGGAATAAGCCACAAATTGTCATAACTTATTTACAACATGTATAATCTGTGGATAATCAAGAGGGGATGTAATAAGATCACATTGGTGTAGAAGATTGTGCATTGAAATTGTTACCTTATTTACTCCCTTGTAGGAAATGAATATAAAGGAGTCCTGAAAGCAGATGTTTTGGTCTGGGTATATCATTGGATATCATTTCAAATCAAGTATTTTCAGGTAAATATTAAAAATATCAATTCACCATAAGTTAAATGCTGCTTATATTCAGGTAATGGGTATCGATAACAAGAACAATATTTTAGTTGATTTCTAATGAGAAAAAAAATCATAATTCCTATATTATGAGTAGGTCTACACAAATGTAGAATTAGAGATCAGATGTCAGCTTACTGCCAGATGTATACTTAACGTCTGTCACTACATCAGTCTTGACATCTTTTATAGCTCAGTCTACATATCGACATCGACATTAATATTACACCCTGTGTCTGCATCTCACAAGAGTTTCCTGAGGCCTCAAGGGTCTGAGGCCTCATGTTAGCAGCAATAAGCAAAATGTACCTGGCAATGTAGGAACTCAGACTTCTGCAAAAATACCTCAATTATTTCTGCAGTTTTTTCAGTTTCTCAGCAGCATATAGTATATATCAGTGTATAGTCTCTTCATGTTCTCCCACTCTGGCTCTTTCCTCACTGGTTGTTCCCTGGCTGGTTGACAACAGTATCTTCCCACTACTCTGACCATCCACACTCTGCAAAGAAGGTCAATGTCTAATCAAGAGAGCAGATTCCTAGGATGCCTGGGTGGCTCAGGCAGGTTGAGTATCTGTCTTTGGCTCAGGGTGTGAACCTGAGGTCCTGGGATCGAGTTCTGCATCAGGCTTATTGCACGTAGCCTTCTTCTCTCTCTGCCTGTGTCTGTGTCTCTGCCTCTCTCTCTCTGTGTCTCTTATGAATAAATAAGTCAAAGAGAGAGAGAGTGAGAGAGAGAAAGCAGGGTCTTCGTGCCTCAGAGCTGCAATGCCTCAACCAAGGAAAAGAAAAATACTGTCACCTAAGGAAATGACCAGTGTAAAACTGATACCAAAATTAAGTTGTCAAAGTATATGAAGTATTTACATTTTATTGCACATACTCACTAATTAAAAACGGTATCCAAGTTTGTAGTACTGAGAATCTTTCCAAATTCAGAAACTTAAGAGAGATGGAGTAGAATGATATGAAAATGGGTCATAGAAACATAAAAATACTAGCTTAGTAAGTGTTGGTAAAATAAAATCCATTCATTATGCTCTCCAAAACGAAAATATCTATAAGCAAGTTGGGTCTTTGTGAAGCTCTTAGGGAGAATGAAACTGTGTTTGTAAGATTTGTAGTTTGACTTACTGGGGACTCTGAGGAGCAGGAGAGAATCTGGGCATATGGGATGGAGCGAAAGACCTAAGATGGTAAACAAGAACTTATTAAGTACCTGCTGTGATGCATTAGTTGGAAAATTAGCTCTATTGGTTATGGCATGATGCTAATGAGCCCAAGGTTGAGTGTTCCCTGTTGACTCCGGGGTCAGTTAGGAGTGCTCTTCAGTGGCCTCTGATTACAAGAAAGGCTTGGCAAGCTCTTTACATGTGCTGCTCAGGCTCAGGGCACAGAGCAAGAGTGGCAGCTCTATCTGCCCATCATTTCTACTGGATACACACTCTAAAGCCATGTGCATTTTGGGGCCAGTCACTGTGAGGCGTCAGGAAACATATCTCTATCTATCTATCTATCTATCTATCATCTATCATCTATCTATTTATCTATCTACAGTCATGAATAAAAACAAAACTTCTCTTTAATAATTGTTTTATTTGTATTTTTCTTTGATGTTAGTCCTGGAGAATTCTGTGGTGAGGTTTCAATAAAGCATTTTGGTATGTAGTAAGAAGTCATAGAAATGCTCATATACTTTAACAATCTCCCTTCTGAAAATTTTGCTTGGAAAATAATTTGATAACTAAAAAAAGTTATATATATATAAATTTATTGTGGAGTTGTTTATGCCAGGCAAAAATTGAATGCGAGCTAAATGAAATGTCAAATCATAGAAGAATGGCTTTTTCAGTTTTAGAACATTACTGTATAGAATGTTATGCATGAATAAAATAAAATATAATTATGGCAATTGAAGAGGAATATAGGGAAAACTTATGAGAGAAGGCTAGAAGAAAAAAGGCAGCATAAAATGTTAAGTACATTATGAATACAACTTTTGAATATTTTAAATATTTTAATATGAATACGACTATTTGAATACACATACACACACAGAGAAACAAAAAAAATATAAAAATATAAGAACCTAGTTGTGAAAGAAAACAGTTGAGTTCAAGTGGTTGCCGGCAGTATAATTCCACAGATTAGTGCTTGAATATGTAGGTGCTGCAGTCTGTGGTTTTGAATTTTAGCTCCTCCGTTTACTAGCTATGTGACCACAGCTAATTTTTCAACTTTCTATACCTCAGTGTGCTCAATTTGTAATTCTGGGGTGATAAAGATTATTAATTCTAAGGAATTATTCTGTTATCCTCATTCTAATAATAAGGATTATTAATTATTACCCTATGCGGTTATTCTAGCCTCATTCGAATATTCAACTATAGGATGAGATGATTCATTCAAGAGTCTTGGTCATAACACTAGTACTTAATATATATTTGTCATTATTAGAGTAATGGATAACAGTAATTATTATTTTTTGCCATTCATATTTTGTATTTTACCAGCTTTCACTTTTTCATTTTAATTATGATGGCAGCAAATATTTAAATGCTTCTCCTTATCATTGGGCGGGGGGGGGGGGGGAGGGCAAGAGCATGCACTCCAGAATCAGGCAGACCTGGGTTCGAAACCAGCTCTGTGACTTACTAGTTTACTAGTTCATTCCTTTGCAATTCGCTAGTTTTGTAAGATAAATGGAATCATTTAATGAACTTTTCAACAATTCCACAAGACAGTTACGTATAGGATAAGCCTCATATATTACAGTTGAGGAAGCAGATTCAGAGAGCCGCACTGCCAACAAGAGAATGAGTCAGGATTTTAATTTGTGTTTGACCTCAAAGACTATGTCCATGACTGATACAGTACACTGTGGCTATTCTTGACAATTCATAAATAATCATTGCTAAAGCCACATCAATTTGAGGAAAAAATACTAGTAAAATGAGGGTTGGAATTACAGCCTCCTTGAGTCCTGGCCTATGGGTGGGTGGTTGCGGGCAGGGGCCAAAGGGAATGGGAATGCCTGCACATGTCACAATTGCCATCCTCTGCTCATCCCGTGGGTACCAAGCTGCAGTGTCACATACATTCCCAGCTCTGCCCCGGCACAGCTGCCACAAGACTCGTCACCCCACCATGTTGTCTCTGTTATTGGCCTTCCTCTCTTCTTTCTACATATGGCCATATTTAGGATAAGGAACTCTGAGATCTCTGAGATACCTTGCTGTTGAATGATTTAAATGCTCAGTGGTCCCTTCCCCAGGCAGGACTAGGGGGTTGCTCATGCAGCTTGTTGCCACCCACAGGGCACCTCTTCACCCCACCCTTGGGGCATAAGTCTCCTAAGGGTCTGGGGGTTGGGAAAAAGGGCTGCTTGAAGACTCTCTACTAGTAACTGGTGTGATGGCCAAAAGGAGAGACAATTTCACACCTGTCTTTTCAAGTTGACTTTGTGTAAGAAAATGATAAAATAAATAGCAGCCCTTTGTAACATAGCATAAAAAGACGCATGACATTTAAATCAAAATGTTATTAATATCTTAGCTTGTTTCAATAAATGTTAAGCAGAAGTATATTTATTCAAATATTTTCTCATCTCATATATTTTGAATCCACAGTCAAATGTTTTCCTTTTATATTCAGACTCCCATACCTTTTTCCATTTGGAATCGCGTCAATCAGTTTTACAGCTGAAGGCAGCGACGTGCTGACAGAAGGTGAATGCTACACGATCTGGTTCCCGATTAAATTTGCTGTTTGTGGCTCTAAAAGTTTGGGGAAAATTATTTTCTTTTAAAACTGGGAGTGAAAGCTTCATAAAGATTAATCTCAGTTAATAATATTGTGGGAACACAGGGTGCCAGAGGTATAGTTCTTAGATCCTGACATCTTAGCTGAACAAGGAATCCGTTTTCTTATTTGGTGATATGAGTCCATCCTTGATATTTGGAACCTGTTTTTGTAACTTCCCTTCTTCTCATGACTTCATGAACCAAAATGTAAGACTTTCTCTTTTTCCTTTCCTCCCTGAGAGGTGTTTTTTTTTTTTTTTCTTTTATTTTCTTCCAATAATTTTCCCTCTGTTTCTTAATGATTTGGCTCCTGCCTCTGTTTCTAAATTATATTCCCTCCACTGTAGAGTCCATACTGTAAAAATTTCATTTCTATCTCTGAATTCTCCCTCAAAAGACAGTGTTAAATCTCTAAGTGCCAACTGTATATTACTTGAGTACCTTATTGTTACCTGACATTTAACATTGTCAAAACAGGATTCATGAGTTTCTCTCCACGTCAACTTTCTTGATGTTTTTGCATCATCACAGGTCTATACATAGATGTGAAATCTGTATATCTTCTAGGCTTCTACTTCTCGTTTTTCCTCATTCAGTTCGATAAATTATTGATTCCTATTTTTGTCTGTTTATAACGCCTTTGAAATTTCTTTTTCCTAGAATAGTTGGAGAATTATATTTAGAAACTGAACATATTAACATCTCAAACTTATGTTTAAATGATGTGATAACCAGTTTTCAAGATGGTTTCTGATTCTCTCTATGTCTTATTTTCCTGTCCTCGTGTGATTTGTTCCCACTAAGTCTGAGTGGTAAATAGAATTCATGAGAATTAATAGTATGTCCATTACCTCTGAGATTCAATTATGAAAGACACTATGGTTTCCATCTTGGCCATGCCTTCTCTCATGCCCTTTTCTCTTGGTTCATGTCTGCCATGAGATAACTAGCCCTATAGAGAAGTCCATGTGGCAAGGAACTGTGACCCCTGTCCATAAACCAGTGAGAAACTGAGGCCTACAGCCAGGAAATGAGGGAGCTTGGAAGGAGATCCCTCAATCTCACTGAAGCCTTTTGGTAAATACAGCTTTAACAAATAGCTTGTTCACAGCCTTAGATGAGACTCACCATCAGGGACATGTTGCTCAGCTTCTTCCAAATTCCTCACCTGTAGAAACTGTGAGACAATAAATGTGGCTTAAGCAGAGTTTGGGGGTTAAATTGTTAGGTGTCAATAGATAACTAATGAATTTCTAATATAAAAAAATATTTACATGACTACATTGTCTTGAAAAAAATCAAAGAAGGGAGAGGGTTCCAGCAGAACTCTGCTGGTGTCACACAGTCCTGGGGAGACGAGTCTTTCCTCTGAATGGAGGGAGGGCTCAGTGGCCCTGTACACATGGACAATCTCTACTCATGAAACTTAGAAAATATAAAGGATTAGAGTCAGAAGAGATGTGAAAAATTATATTAGTTTACCCAAAGCACCCATCTCCTCTTAGCCTTTTGAAAAGAGACAGAAGGGATCTGGAAGGAAAAGAAGAGATTCACCTAGGATGTTTCAAAGTTATATGGAGCTGTGGTGAGGACTAAAATGACAGCTCAAGCTCTGATGAGAATGAGGAAGAAGTTGCTTCTTTACCTTTTAATCACAATAATAAAAAGTTAATTGACAAGCCAGTACACATCCAGATGATAAATCTGGCAAAGCTACTAGCACACTGTGAAGAATAGCTGGGGTACAGAATGATTTTTCTTCTTAACCAAAGTATTCTTGCAGTGTTTCATGTTCAAGAATATAGTTATCAAACTCTAGGAGTTTTGGCCAGACTTCAGAGAACAGGGAAGCATCCATCAAAGAAACCAAGACTTCCTCAGAAGCAAGGTGTAGTCGCTAAGTTAGCAGCATATGCTCAGTATCATGCCACCTAGCTAGAATCAAGTGAAGACCAAAGCAACACAAGTCTCCATGGAAGTTCGGGTGGTGTAACATCTTTAGCAGTGGCCTATGAAGTTTGTCATTGGCTTTAAATACAGATCCAGAGGACCTGCCAAAGGAACGGCTCAGAAAATGTGAGAGTTGATGTTCCCATGTAGACTACACCCTACATATCAGGTTTTTTTTTTTTAATTTTGTAATTAAAATATTTGCTAATTTTAATCATCTATTAAGATATCAATCATTGGAAATGAACTGAACTCTGTACTTCTGATACAGTATAAGTGGTTCTGACTTTCATCACACTGGGTCATGTATTGAGAGCATCTTGTCCACCCTGGAACTATTAGATAAAGTAAACAAATTAGAAAGCTTTTCTAATAGAATGACTTAATAATGCCAAATGTTTCTGCTTGACTTTTCAAAAAGAGTTTCAGAAAATATGCAAGACTTTCGACCTTTGAATGAGAAGAGAAGTTGTTGACAAGGCACTTTATGTCAAACATCGGTAGTAATGGTGAAAGTGTAATTGGAGAAAGATGTACACTCATGGAAAAAAAGGGAAGATAAAACTGAAACTATGTATACAGTCAACCAGTTCACCATGTTGGTCGATCTGCAGGCATAGACCATTGATTTCAAGTGATCTTATGAAAAAAATAGGATGGACATTTTGATATGTTTATTTGTTAAGACAGGAAAGTAGAACAGAATGAGAAATAGTTTTAAAATAGATAATATTGAAAATATATAGACTTGTGAAAACTTTTTACAGTATGTTTTGCAACCATTAGAAAGGCACTGGCTGATGGGTTCTTGTGATTGGGATCAATAATCTGATTGGTTCTTTATATGCACCCTTCTATTTTCTCTCTTGGTCACTGTGATATTAACACATTTGAGTTTATGCTACTCAGGATTTATACAAAAATTCTTTTTGAATGTTTTGAACACTTTAAAGAAACTGGGTCCATTGTAGAACCATTAAAACTATTTTAAAATGGAAGTTCCAAATCATAACTATCACATGGGAATAACATTAAAAGGGATAGATTTTTTTATGAAGTCACAATTAGTATGTGTAGTCACAGTAACTTGAATTATTCATTTCCTCTTGAGGATACATGTTGATGGATGGAAAGATAATTATGATCAGTGGGTAGAAGGTGAGGCCCTGACCTCTAGTGTGTAAGATAGTATCAATTTACGAGATATCAACTACTTCTTGAGAAAGGCACAGACTCGCCAAAACAGAGGTCTCAACTGCAGCAATTCAAAGGATCTGAAAAAGTTATATTGCATCTGACAACAGGATTACAGTTTTGATTCAAGGCATATCTGATCAGCACATTTAACAAGACCCATCAGCTGGCTCTAGAAACCTTGTGAGGGGAATTTAACATATAATAAATTCACTCAAATGCACCAGCAAATTTTTCTACTGGGAAACTGTTAAACGTAGAAGACATATAAATTCCAGATTTGATAAGTGTGTAGAGAAACTGTTTTAGTCAACATGGCAGAAGGGTCATTGTGTAAGGGTGGACAATTTTGTTCTATATTTGAAGTTTTTGAAAGAATTTTGTATTTTCTGAGTTAGGATTTATATGCATCATTAATAAGAACTGAAATTTTCACTCTTTGTTAAAATTAAAGTAGCCAGATTAAAGGAAATGATAAGAGAAGACTTGAGTTGTAAACATATAGGAAATGCAGATACAAATGGGGCTTTTTGGTGTGGGTTGAATATTTGGAGATTTTAGAAGTTATGCCAGTCATATCTACAGTGTTCTTTCTTATGGAAATATGTAACAAAGTCATCTTGCTTACTTTATTACCTGATTACGGAAGCTATATTTAGTTCTGAGTTTGTTTATGTTTACTGGAGCATACTTTAAAATTTTACAGAGCTATTCTATTCTCATTTTTTTAATTTGGTATTCTACATGAAACTAGAAAATAGCATTTATATTATTGCGTGTTATATATATATATTTATATGTTATATTTTTAAAAAATTAAAATCATCAAAACTAAAATATTTAACTGAAATGGTTGACAAGATTTTCCTCACAAAATCTCATTCTCCATGTTGTAGCACTGGGGAAATACAATATTGTCTTACCTAAGTCGATTTTATTTTTCTTAGTAAAGAAAGTATTCCCCCTTTCCTCAAAATGAGATTCTGCTGTTTTCTGAGATTTCCCTTAGTTTCTGCAATAATAGTTGGTCTAACCACATCCCAAAATAGATGTTCTGAATTGCCCATGAGAAACAAATTGAAAATTGTTTGAAGGTAAATCAATTTCAGATTTCAAAACCATTCCAGTTCTACTTTCAGCATCCCAAATTTGTTTAAAAAAAAAACAAGCAAACATATAATCTGCAGGTGAAATTCTTGATTTAAAAAAAATTGGCACATATGGCTTCATTGTATTCAGTAATCATTTTAACAATAGTTACAAACTTGAGTAGTATTAAGCTTTCAAAAAAGTAAAGAATAAAAAAGATATGAGGGTAAATGATGACTTTCTTTCTTTCTTTCTTTCTTTCTTTCTTTCTTTCTTTCTTCTTTCTTTCTTTCTTTTTACTTTCTTCATTTAAAACAAAAACAAAACAACAACAGCTTTCTACTGAGTTGTGACTAAGAAAGTTTTGCCTTTTTCCAGTGATGTCCATAAACTGAATTATTTTAGAAATTAACTGTATATGTTCTAGAAGTGCTGGATCTTTACTTGGCCTCTTCGAATGGTAACATTGATCATTTCCTCTGGAATACCGGTAGATCTAATTAGAAATTAATCAAAACGATTAGCCTCTGCATTTTTTCATCCACTGAATCACTTTAAAAGATGTCAATGGAAAGCCCCAATAGACCATCTTAAGTAAGATTTTTGTTTGAAGTTAAAAATACACAGACAATTTAAAATAAGAAATTTACTAGTCTAGAATATTATCTTATTTGGGGGCATAATAGCATTAATGTTCACAGGTTTACTTCATTTTATGCAAGAGACATATACATGCAATAATGTATGGCTACTAGAAGTAAAATTTGTTATTCTATAATATAAGAGTATATGGGCCCGTATATCTCTTTGGAGATATAAATATAGACCAGATTAGCCCAAATTATTTTTTGTGTGTCAGATGTATATGATTTCAGCTGGTAAATTAATGGATACATATCCTAAACCAGGGTTTCTCAAAGTTTTTTCAGTGTATCAAGTACATAAGCAGCACCTGAAACTTGTTACAAATGCAAATTTATGTGCCCCACCCCAGATCTGAATCAGAAACTCACAGGATCTGGCCAGCAATCTGGGTTTAGCCAACCCTCCACAGGATTCTGGTCTGTGTTCACTATAGAGAAACATTGTCCTAAACTAACATGGGGAAGAGGGACCTGGGATCAAGTCCTGGTCTTCTGGAATCAAGCCCCAGTGGGGCTACCCAGCGGGGAGCCTTCTTCTCCCTCTCCCTCTGCTGCTGCTCCCTCTGCTTGTACTCTGTCTCTTTCTCAAATAAGTAAATAAGATCTATATATAAAAAAAATAAAGGTGGCATTCTCATACTCTTCTGATGTTAAATGTTGAAGAACCTTTCCACAAAACTCAAATTCTTTGAGACTCCCAAAGTAAAGATTATATCAGCTTTTATTTTCAGGCTCAGTGAACTAAATTCAAATCTTGAATTTCAAAATTCAGGCGCAAAAGCCAGTTATAGGGGTATTGTCTAGGGAATTGGAAAAACCAGGGGGCATATGATTTGTCTCAATAAATTCTGGGAATTAGTTCTTTGAATTGTTCATATGTGGACATGTTTTATAAGCTTCCAATTCTAAAGCAAAATGAGGCATTTGGTATTGTAGATTTTCCCACCCAACTATGAAATATGTATCAGTAATACGAAGCAAAGCAAAGACTTTCTTTGTTTGAATCCTGTGAACAATAGTTATGAGGTAAGGAATTTCTAATGTCTAAAGACAATTTGAGGTTTTGTTCATTTTAGGGACTCTTTAACTCCAGCTTATAATGAATAGAAGATAACAATGCAGAGGACTTTTATGTCTTGGTCATGACTCCCAATTGTGTTATTTAATGGTCCAACATCTCCTTTATGGTTCACAATGGATTACTCTCTCTCTCTCTCTCTCTCTCTATATATATATATATATATATATATATTTTTTTTTTTTTTTGCTATAATTTGTGTGTGTGTGTGTGTTTTGTGGTGGGCAAGGAAGGAGTTTAAACTCATCCCATTTTTTGTGTATATATGGAAAACTAAAGGTGTTAGCAATTTATTATCCTATGAATATCCACTTCCATCCATATTTGTATTATGACACTATATATGTTATAATTCATTAATATGGAAGCTTATTTTTAAAACTTTTTAAAATATAGATTTTTCAACTTTCTTCCTTTAATTTATATCTGACAGATGTCAAAGTAAATTTCATTATTTGTATATTTTTGAATATATAGATCATTACTTCTACCAATTTAACATTTTGTTTTCTGGTAAATTATATGACTATTGAAAAAGTGATTTTCACATGAAATAGGTATACATATAGATAGGTATAGAGATACATATTGTCAACTTGTTCTTCAGGAATCTGATATAGTGATATACTATATATACATTTAAATATTATATAACAAAATATTTGTAATAGTTAAGTATAATTTTACGTCTATGTAATTAAGTTAGAATGCTTGTCACCAACTTCTACAAAATGTATGTTTCCTTGTGAAAATCTTTAAACATAAACTATTTTAAACTACATACCTGAATCTATTTTTAAGTATAAACATTAAAGCAATTTGTCAAACAAAAATATTTAACTCACCTAAACTCACATACTACCCAGCAAATCATTAATTTACTACAAGATAGGAGCCTGATGGTAAGCAACTGTAACCATGCATGAAGGCAACAAACTCTAAACAAGGATGTCCTGCATTATCATCTGAGGAGTTTAAATACACACAGGTAGTTGTAGTCTATTCGAGAGCTCCCCCCAAATGAATTTTCAGGATACAAAGCCCAGGACATTTTTTCTTAATTCATTATGAGATATTTTCATTTTAAAACAAATAAACGAGGGGCACCAGGGTGGCTCAGTCAGTTGAGCATCTGCCTTTGGCTCGGGTCATGATCCTGGGCTCCTGGGTTCAAGTCCCACGTCCATGTTGGGGCTCCCAACTTAGCAGGGAGTCTGTTTCTCCCTCTCCCTCTGCCCCTCTCACACCCCCACGTGATCTCTCTCTCTCTCTCTCAAATGAATAAATAAAATCTTAAAAAAATAAAAGAAATAAATCGGCAATATATGATCTACTGGAAATTGGAGAAAAGTAAAGAATCTAATATGTGCTACCATTTTCAATGTTTTGCTTTTCTGGGCTTAACTGGGAGCACTCTCTCCACTAGTATTTTGGTTCCCTCAGCTCATTCTCCGGCTATTCAATCCATCCTGCTTTCTGACTTTCAAGTACCTATGGAACATGGAAGGTCGTGGTTTTCCAGCTTCCAGAACTTTGGAGGTTTCATTCTCTCTGGTGTTATTTCTTTCTCATGTTATCTATAATTTCAATGGCCCTCTGTTTGTGAGAAGAACCAGAAACATATGTTTAGTCTACCACATTTCATCAAAATTAGAATTAGCATGACTGATCCACATTTTTTTCTTTGGGGGAAAAAGGTTTCCTTTTAGTAGAAGTTTGATTATAATTTAGCTTTTATTCTAATTGACTGGGTCATGTAGCAAAGAGTACAAATTATTTCCAGTTTAGACTTATTTTGTTCATCCTCTATACATAGTTTACTTTTCATTGGTTTTAATCTTTTGTTTTTAGTGCTCACACAAGGGTTTTCCAGTTGTTTTCATTTCCCACCATCCTCTCCTCAGATTGTCCATTGTGTCAGGCCAACCTCTTGTTGCCTACAAGGTAAACGTCACTTACTTCTACTGTTCCTGATCTCCTGTATTCCACCTCATTTCTCAGCCAGCGCTCAGTCCTCCTCTGCCTATTTTTAAGATGTTCTGCTCACAAGTACTAGAAATTGCACAGTCTTTTAACATTTAAATTGGTGATTCAAAATGACTATTCTTCAGATTCTGATGGCACATAGGTCCCAGAGCTATGCCCATCTTCAGGGTAATATTTCTTACCTTTGTCCTTATTTTCCTCAAGTAAATGCATTTGTTTCTCTCTATTCACTAGTAGCAAAGAAGAGATCACTTGACCAGCCATTTCCCAACAGATAAGATGACTAACCTTGGCTATATTCATAATAATGTTTCATACATATCTACTTCCCTTCCCAAATTCTTAAAGCTCAGATTGTCCTGCGTACTTCTTAGTCTAGTACATATGGTCTAATAGAAAAACAATTAATGTAGCTTTTCTGTTTGTTTGTTTGTTTGGGATGCAATGAAAAACAAGCAAAAGAACACAAAGAATAAGAAAAACAGATAAAAACTAAGGCCTAGTTTTCTGAAAGTTTGAAGTTTTGGGTAATATGGAAAATTCTATCAGAATCCCTTTTATTGAAAAAAAAAAAAAAGAATCCCTTTTATCTTTTTCTCTACCTGTAGTACTTTAATTGTTGAGATTACATCTCCTAAGATCCAATATAAGGCCTCTTTTTTTGTGTGTGTGTGGTCTTATGAGAATCACTGCATTCAAAATGATAGGATATGAATGGATATTTTGAGTAGCACCCTGGTCACAGAGCTGAGAAGACTAATGCACAGGCTTTTAACTAGTAGAATGCCTGGTTCTTTGAATCAGAGGGAAGATGAAAGCCTGGTACTATCTATTTTGGTGGGGTTGGAGGAAGAGGAAGGTAGGAAATAAGATATTTTTCCAATCTTTTGTACTAGTAGTAGCAAAATATGTTAGCTCTGAACAGTCCTTCAATTTAAATCTATAGTTTTTCGGGTTAAGAAAAATTTTCTTTTATTTTGGAGATAGATTAATTGTTGCTTCTGTAGTTGCCATCTTGTGAAGTTTTGTGTTTAATTAGGAAGACTTTGGGATTGGTTATATGAAGGATATTTTGTAAGGTTTTATGTTTGTGTAGGTTATATGTTAGTATATATAATCAAAGCACACAGAAACATGATATGAGTTAATCATTGCTCAAAAATCTAACATTTATATATATGGGGTAATTCTTTTTTTATGGGTAAGTATGGCATTTGAGCTTGTACTGCCTCAAATATTAGAGTGGTCAAATATCTTAAACGGGATTGACATTATAATCATTGCAGTGAAAAATGGGATCTGATTATTGAGATGATTAAGAAAGTTGCATTTTTATAGGATAAAATAGATAACTTTTTAATTTTTTAATTAAAAACATTTTTTAAAGTTTTTATTTATCTGAGAGAGAGTCAGTGAGAGAAAGAGAGAGTGTGAGAATGCCAGCAGGAAGGAGGGGCAGAGGGAGGAGGAGAGAGAGAAGCAGACTCCCTGCTAAGCAGGGAGACCAATGTGGGGCTGAATCTTAAGACCCAGGGATCATGACCTGAGCTGAAGGCAGATGCTTTACCGACTGAACCACCCAGATTCCTTAGAAATAACTTTTTTGAAGACAAGTAATTCCAAATTGGATATATACTTTAATGTTTGAATTTTTCCGTTGGCTAGTCCTTTCTTTTAAGAGCAGGAAATTATACTTCGAAGTTGAGGGGGGTAGCATATCCTTGGGTCCTTGATGACTTTTTGGCTTTTTAAGTGTTCCTCAAATAAACCACTTGTGTTCCTGCTAGGGTCTTTGGGTTTACTTTTTTTTTTTTTCCTGTTTTTTTTTTTCTTTTCTGTTCTTTCTGTTTTATTGCTTTTTTTGTTTGTTTGTTTTACTGGCATGCTATTTTTCTAGGCATCACTTCCCTCATTATCTTACTTCCTACAAATTTATGTCAAAATATTAATTCCTCTGAGAGGCTTTCCTGGATCATCATATATAAAAGTGTATTTCCCAACTACTTACTCACTTGCATTGTGTTTTTCTTTATAGTACTTATCCTTTTCTAAATTATATTATGTTACTATTATGAATCTTTTCACTATAATATGCCTTTCACAAAGATTATATTCCTTGTTCTAGAATAGTGCTAACATGCTATTCATGATAGAAAGCACATAGTAGTTGTTAAGACAATACTTACAGCATGACTAAATGAATAGAATAATAGAATAACTGAATGACTCTCATTTATGGTTCTTCAGTGGCCTGAGTAATTATGGTACTGTCCTCTTGTCCTCCCAGCGCACAGAAAACACAGCCAGGATACAATGCTGTATAGTCAATAGGGTAGAGAACCTGGGTGGACAGAGTTATGTACTCACAGTCCAATTTACAAATAGGTTTCATTGCAAGATATTAATTTTGCTGACACTATATTTTTTGATTCTGAAACAGTGCAACAATAGAGCTTCGTTTCCCAACTGACTCATAATAGCTTAATTCATATTGTAGCTGAACTGTAATATTAATTTCCCATTTTTTCCTACTGTTGCTATGGAGAATGTTTCATCCAGGATCTCAGATCCTCTCTAAACATATGTCCACTTCAGTGGACCGTGGCCAGGATAGTTCCAAAATATGTATTAGACCAAATCCAGACATGTGAGGATCGAGGCCTTCCAAATCCTCATATTTATATGCATGGGTAAAAATTACTGAAACTGGAATATGTCACTTGAAGAAGTAGCTTTGTGTAATTGCAATTTTAGACCAGCATAAAACAAGCGCTTGGAGTTTTCTGAAAGAAAACCATGGAATTTTCAGTCTCCTTTGTTCCAATAACCCAGAAAGCCTGCTTTACTCCCAATATTCTTGTTCTTTGGTTCTGGTCTCCATTGCCCAGAACTCTTATCTTAGTCTCCTACTTTCATTCTTGCAAGTGTTTTGGACTCCTTCACTGATCTCGTGTCCTCAGCTTGAGGCTGATGCTCTGAGAAATTTAGAGTAAAAATGACCCCTGAGTTTTTCTGCTTCTGGTTGCCTGAGATACATCCATGCTCTAATTCCTCAGAACCCAAACCCTGACAATTGCTGACTTTGGAAATACTTTGTTTTATCCCATGTGGCTGAAATGAGAGCACCCAGAAGTGTAGTCAAATGCATTTAAAACTACCCAAAGCAGTCTGCATATTTGGTTGGATATTTTTATAACATTGTCTTTATAACTAAAAACCATGCCAGTATTAATTTATTTCAACTTTTCTTTGATTCTGTGGTGGTGTTTTTCTGTGTCATTTGTCTTTCAGCTCCAAAAGATAATATTCTCATTTGATGCTATTTTGCTGGTTGAGGGGAGAAGGTTTGGCCTTCTCTTTAGCCAACTGCTAAGGGAATTCCTTAATCTCCTTCTCTAACTAGTTCATTCCATCTGTGCTAGGATCAGAGTTCATACCTCTGTGGATATAGCAAGAAAGGATTTTGATAATGGTGATTTAAAGAAAGTTTCCATATACAGTTTTCATAGCTTGGGAAATTATTGAATTTCTAAAGAGATGTCATATTCTCCTTCTTTCTCATTAGTTATTCACTGCTTCAGTTACCTGCTGTCACCATAATACTGCATAAGAAGCAACTACACAATCTCAGTAGTATATACAGCAATGAGCATACATCACTTACAGGCTAGAGTTGCTCCTACATTCATAGGGCAGCCGGCTCACTCTTGAGTCTATGGATAGGCTCTGATCAACTTGCATCAACTTCCTCCTAGGAACTAGCAGGTTAGCCTAGGCTTATGTTTTTGTTTGCTTATTTGTTTGTGGCAATGGCAGATAACAAAAGAAAATATCTCCTAAGTTCAATCTCATTTCATGCCTCTGCTTATATTGCATATGCTAAAATCATTCTGGCCAAAGCAAACATGGCCATTCAAGAGCTGAGTTGGAGGACACTACGAGGTTATGTGACAAAATCCCTGGGAACAGGAAAGGTGAAGGGTCAGGGTTATTAATGCATTAAATTACCACATTCATTGTATACATGGGAGGAAGATAAAGGAGATGGACATTGCAATTCCAAATAGTATATAACACTCAGAAAAAAATATTATAATATGTCTTGGAAGTCTTCTTCTAAGCATGAAGTCAAAACTGCTGGTACAGTTGGTGTAGAGACATCCAGTTTTCCAAAGGAAAACTGCCTCTCTCAGTAATTGCTTTCTATTAGGAAATTAAGATTACCCAAGTTTTTGTGTTAGTTCTGTTTTCAGAACAAAGGGTAGATCTTCCTCAACTTATGATAGGGTTTTGTCCAATAAATTCATCATACATTGAAAATTCCGTAAGTCTAAAATGCATTTAGAGCACCTAACCTACCAAATATCGTAGCTTACCATGGCCTACCTTACATGTACTCAGAATGTAACAGCAATCTAGCTGGTCTTAAGGGTTAACTTGCTTCGAGTTAACACACTCCTTGCTTGCTGACTTATGGCCCTTGATCTGTAACAGAACTAATTTACTTCCTTTGAGATTTGCAGACCACTGGCCTTGGGGAATAAAGGACGAGAACGTTCCCAGGCCACAGAGGCTAGCACGTCTGTTTGAAGCCCCCTTAGCTTTCTGATTAGCTCAACACTCTTTTAGCAAAATGTTTTTCTTTTTTAAGATCACACAAATGACTTTACTGACCTCCCTTTGCACATCTTTGGACCTTGCCCTCTTTTGCAGAAAGAACAGAGTACTCTTACAGAACCTCTGGGTACCAAGGAACCAGACCTTCTTACACAACCTCTGAGCTCCGAGATAATGCTGTAGCTGACATCATTGGTTCTGCAAGAAACCAAGAAATGTCACAGAGCACTGTACTCCCTTAACTGATTAAATCCTTTAAAAAATCTCTGGGTCAGACAGAAAAGGCTTTTGGACAAAGGTCTGCCTTTTCCCCAGGTGGCCAGCCTCCTGAATAAAGCCCATATTCTTTTCCAATCAAAACTCACCTCTTAAATATTGTGCTTTCCAGGAATGGGCAGCCAAACTTGGGTTTTGGTATCAAGAACACTTATATTAGCCTACAGTTGGGCAAAATTATCTAACACAATGCTTATTTTATAATAAAGTGTTGAATATCTCATGTAACCTATTGAATACTACTGTACTGAAAGTGAGAAACAGGATGGCTGCATGAGTACAGAAAGGTTGTATGTATATCGGTTGCTTACCTTTGTGATCTTGTGGCTAACAGAGCACAGCTCTCCCAGCATCTACGCAGCAGCTGCCCAGTATCAGGAGAGAGTATCCTACTGTATATTGGTAGCCCTGCAAAAGATCAAAATTCCAAATTTTAAGTACTGTTTCTAATTGAATGCATATTACGTTTGTACTACCACAAAATCAAAAAATCAAAAGTGGAGCCATTGTTAAGTTGGAGACAATCTATATATGTAGTTTTTTGCTTTTGAAAATATTACAAACCTAGACTCTAATTGGGGTTGATGAAATGTTCCAAAATTAGATAGTAGGAACGGCTGCACAACTCTGTGAATATACTAAAAAACACTGAATATAAAAAAAAATAAATTAAAAAAAAATTAAATAAATAAATAAATAAATAAATAAATAAAAGAAAAAAGGGATCCCTGGGTGGCGCAGCGATTTGGCGCCTGCCTTTGGCCCAGGGCGCGATCCTGGAGACCCGGAATCGAATCCCACGTCAGGCTCCTGGTGCATGGAACCTGCTTCTGTCTCTGCCTTGTCTCTGCCTCTCTCTCTCTCTCTGTGTACGTATCCCATGAATAAAAAAAAAAAAAAAAAAAAAACACTGAATATATACATTATAAGGATAAATTTTAATGTAGGTGAATTAATCTTAATAAAACTTTTATTTAAAATTTGAAGAATTTGTAATGTGATTACATGTATAAACAAGAAATCATACATATATATTTAATCTCCAAATTTTTGTGTCTAAATTCGTGAATAATCAAGGAAAATTCTTTATTAATTATTTGTTCAATGTAGAATTTTGAAATGCTTTCTTAAAACTGAGTTTGCATAGTTCTCAAGTAAATACAACATAAAACTTAAAATAAAACTAAGTGAAATAATGTAAATTAAAGTCATAGAAAAATGTAAAGCACTATAAGAATGGAGCTTTTTATTATGTTTTAAGTAGGCATAAGCTTATGATTTATAAAGTATCAAATATACTGTTAAAATATTTATCTATTATCACGTTCCCCTCACCTGTCCCAAGTACCATTTATGGTGAATCACTAAGAACATAATCACATTTTCATACAAAACGGTACAAAAGCTGTATGAAGAGCATATTAAATACAAAATACAGGTACTGGGAAAAGGGGAATGTATTGACCTTGTCCAGGGCAGGACAAGGTGTCTACCTTCAAAATTAAAGAAATTTTAACACTCAGATTTTAACTGAAAATATTTCTAAATTTTTTTTCTTACTTTTCTGGATTCTCTACAAAATGAACCACTTAATTACAAAATATTTTATTTATGGGTTTTCTGACATTATGGTATAAATATCTGCATTCTTAAATTGTGATGCTAATATTTTACCTTAAATTTCTCAAATATGATGTTGATGTGACATTCTCATAAGGACCTTGTCATCTACGCAGATAAAAGTACTTGAGCAAGCTTTTGTTCTTAAAGTTATGATTCTATGGTATGTTTTCCATTAGAGAGAAGTTCAGAAACTAAATATGCCAGATTAAATAAGGTTTTATGTACACAAAAATCACTATTTTAAAAAAAGTGTTAAGAATATAAATTAGGCTGATAATTTGACTTAGTATCTCTCTCTCAGATGTTTTTGGCAAAAATAAAGGCCCCAATGTACTAGTTTGAACCTAGTGCAATTGTCATTTTGTAGGCTGCAAATGATCAAAATACTGACAACTTTGTATGGCTCAAACGAATGAAAGCACTACTGATAGAATATATTTTAGAAAAACAAGGACATGTTTGTCATTTCCTCACAAAACTATTCTCTTCTCTATTTAAGAAGATATTAAGTAGGGGCGCCTGGGTGGCTCAGTGGTTGAGTGTCTGCCTTTGGCTCAGGTCGTGTTCCCAGGGTCCTGGGATCGAGTCCCACATTGGGGTCCCTTCAGGGAGCTTGCTTCTCCCTCTGCCTATGTCCCTGCCTCTCTCTGTGTGTCTCTCATGAATAAATAAATAAAATCCATTTTTTTAAAAAAAGAAGATATTAAGTAAAACTCGAAATTGGTTGGCATTAAATTACATCATAGCTTTATCCCTCAAAATGACTGTTCCTGGACACACAATCAGCATTTCTATTTTTCTGTATCTTTGTGATTTTGCTGCTAACAATAATGTAGAGGTATTTGAAGATAATTTATTTACTGCAATCAAAACCTGTGCCATTCTAAATGGATTTAGTGGATTACTATCTAATCAACCTCCAGATTCCCTTTCAAAATTAATCTAAACCTGGAAAGAGGAGGGAGAAACAAACAGAATACTGTATTTAATATGAAGATTTACCTTGAAAAGAGTGATTTAGGAAAAATCATTGAAAAGTGCTGAGAATATCATTGAAGTTTGTCAAGCTTTGGCATAGATCATCACTAGATAAGCTGGTTTGAGGCATGAAGTTTCCAGTTATTAGTATAAATATCTTAATTTCTTTCTGCATTATTTCTTTTTATCTATATACTATCAGTCATAATATAATTTCTTCAGCTTCATTGTTGAGATTAAATATGTAGTATCATTCTTAAATACTATTTGCAAGGTAAAATAATCGGATAAATTTTAATAATTATTTTTATAAACTTAAAATCAAAACAATACAATCTGCTAAAACTCTGACAGAAATAATTCACGTCTCAATAGTATTTCAAAGTGATAGTTTATGACACTAAAAAAGGCCAAAAAAAGGCTCTATTTTAAAACTTTAACATTATGTAGTACATTTTACATTTATAATAATCCTACCACCTAGAAGTCATCTCCCCCAGATTTTATATGTAGGGTTGTGTTTTCAAATCTCCCTGAGTGAAAGCTCATTCAATTGTATGTTTGCAAATTTTGTATAATCAGAAGCACTACCATGGCCTAAAATATCTCTTCTCTTCAATTATATAAATTACTTTTATTGTACCGCAACACGTGACTAGAGCTTTGCCATTTACACTGAAAGTATGTTCATATGGTAAGTTGTCCACCAATAACTATAATCTGTGTATTAAATATAAATCAACTTATTGTAGTAGGTGAGATACCTGCACCTAAATACATGATTCAAGCTGACCGACTGTAAGAATGTGTATTAGCTACTGTAAGTATAATGTGCAATGGGTCCAGGACTGTGTGACAGATTGATCCAATGGTACACTCGGAGACACAAGGTCCTTTTCGCCTCTCTTCTCTACCATGTTCAGTTTGATTTTATGCTCATGGCTGCAAGAAGACTGTAGTCGATTCAGATGAAATACTAAGATATGAAAATACCCAGGTGGAGAAAGGGATTATCTCTTTCCACATTCCCTAAGGACACGTGAAACTCCTTATGGGACTTCTGCTTACAATTCATTTGCCAGCATAGCATGCTACACAAATTACTACCCAAGGGAATAAGGTTTGCCATATTGCCTGAGATAAATCATTTAGGTGGGAAAGGTGTTAAGGATTGTTTGAAGACAAACTAATGATGGTCACATTGAGAGGTGACCAAATGAAAAATTAAACTTAGGGCTACAGAGAGTTGAGTAAAATATGAAATGCAATTTTAATATACTTCATGGAATAGTCTCCATGGCTTAGCTATGAATAATATTTACATAGTTACAGTGATGATATTATACAGCAAATATTGGCTATTGACTTAAGCACTAAACACTAAAAACCTGACTTCTATAATTCTCTGGAAGAAAGTGTGTGTATAAATATACGTATGTTAATACTTCCGCCTCTGTAATATGTGCTTTGGCAGGAAGAGGGCAGGATAAAAAGCCCAATCTTTCTCTTCTTCCCAAAATTATCCATTTGGGGAAGTCCACAGGTAGTCTTTATGACTGAGTCATCAAGAAACAATAGAATATACATGTGACTTAGGAAACAGAGGTAAATAACAGCGAAATGTTGAATGTGGTAACTCTGGGACTGACAATCTGTATACAGAAGAATAGAATAAGAAAGACACTGTCATTTTGATACAAGATTTACTAAATGATCAAACTCCTTCAACAATGATTTTGATGAAATGAAAATTAAAGAAACAAATAAGTAAATTATTCCTGGAAACAAAAGACAAGTTTATAGTTACTAGCCTCAAGTAAAGAGCACGAGTGACTATGGAAGCAGTCTTGTTTTAAATTTGTCAATTTTGTGGTGCTTATATAAAAAAGCATGCCAGGTGCATATATAATCCTTTCAAAAATCAGTAATATGATACATAAAGGACAAAAAGAAACCTGAGTATCACCATGCTATATGATCACTCCCCTGCTACCAGACATATACACCATTTTAATGAAATCATGCCTGGAATATAGGCACGGATATCTGAAGCAAAATAGACAATAAATATGTGTGGGATACTTTGAAGAAAATGGTAAATAATGAAGTTCTCTCTTTCCATCTCAGTGTTATTTCATTATGAATATAAAATTTAGAAGTTGGGAATAAATACTAAAATTAATCTTTCTTCAAAAACTTTTGTTGGACAGTTGCTTATCTTAAAAATTTTCTATGACATAGAAACAAATGGTATCCCATCCTCACGATTTCATAACTGAATAGCCTTAAAAAATTAACATTTTCAAAGTTTGATGTTTTATGCAATAAAGACATTTCATTTTTTTTTTTATATTATTTGTATTCCACCGAGGGAGTTTCTAAATAGAACATGTATCTATCCCAGGATAGCAACTACATAGTAAATAGGTCCAGATGTTGAGGATAACAACTTTCCACCTGCATGTCTTTAGGATTCCTTTGCCTTCTTCTTCTCTACCTCCCGCCAAGATCCCTTCTGTCAAATCTTATTTAATGTAGCAGATGTGGATTAACTAGAGATGTACAACAGCTTTTTAAAATCGAACAATTACGGATTTTATCAGCATGGTAATAAAAAGTTAGCACATCTTTGAAACTCAGAAAACCATTGGGCGCTCGGAAAGATTTAAATAAGTTTATAATTCTCACGTTAGGATTCAGGGATTCTTTTTTCCAAAAAAATAGTTCATAAGACAGCTAGAGGAAACTTGGAAAGGGGTGACGGACTTTGCATGTAAAATACACAGTCCAGTGTAAACCCAACTGCTGCATCTGAACCCAAGTGGAGCCAGGGAGATGGATGGGGAGGGTGAGTTTGGGGAATGACAAAGAGACAGCAATCACAGGTCAAATAGGTGCCCCATGTCTTTGGGGAAGCTCGTCCTGTCCAGATAAAGCAAACTCTAGTCATCTCTTGAGCATCCCCAAGGATTGGCCTATCCCTATGCAGATGCAGTCACCATGGTTCTGTGTCACAAGCTCCTTTCCCATGCATGATGCTGGCTCCTGTGCCAAACCACTGAAGGAGAGAAAAATGATTACGCTATATGTCCAATTGATTCTGCCTCTCTTGTGGAGTGTGTCAAATAAATTGCATTTTTCCTGAGCCCATTTAGATGGAGTATTATCCTGCTGTGTTCTTTTGGATCCTGTACAGATTTCTGATTGCTGAATTGTAACACTAATCATAATAATTATCTATGTAATAAGTTCACAATATGAATTGTTACAGATGGTCACATTTTCTATCACAGAGCAATCAAGCTTATTTGTACAATCTACTTGCTCCTAGATAAAACAAAAGGCAACATGTAAGTTTCTGTATGTTCATCACACATTATAAGTGGCAATTTAGGTCTAGTACATCAGAGAAAATGAGAGATGATAAGAGCGAGTGCTAAAGAACTTTTCAATAAAAGCATATTTGGATTTTGCTATTAGTTTTACAGATATTATCATTATATATCCAATTAAATACTAAGGATTTGTTGTGTTTTTTTCACAGCAAGCAATTTCTTTTCTCCTATCTAGAATCTGAAATTCATTTTGACGCAAGAGGACAGGCAAATGAATCATAATTCAAATATAATAACAATATAAGTTATTGAAATAGGCTGTAGAGCATATTTATGACCTTCAGAAACAAAACGGTCTTCTAGGATTGATTGCAACTGGAACCAATCTACCCTCTCTGTCACTTTAACAGTTGCCATGTGATGTTTTACTCCATGAGCCAAATCTGGTCTCCAGGTAGTATCAGAGCTAAAGAGCTAATTTTTGTTTTCTTGTTGCTGTTTCTGAAATGAGGCCCCTTATACTTTCTACTAGTACACTAAACAAATTCACTACAGAAAAGGAAAAATGACTTCTCTGACTTTTATTTAATATTTCACCTAAATCAAAGAAGACTTTTGCTTTATGAGGGTAAATTCACAGAACATACAATTCACTTAATTGTCCCATGCGGTTTATCTTACATCATAATCAAATAGAAGCACATATTCATATTTATCTATCAGTGGATAGATAGATACACACCCATATGTTCATCTGTAAGAATGCATCCTATTTCTCTGCCTTTTGAGTTCCTTCTTGGTTTAATTAGTGATTTACTTTTTAGCCACTAAAATATACTGGTCTATCCTGAAATTAAAACCAAAAATGATTGTTGCTTAGTAATTTCGTATCATAGTCAGGGTTATGAACTGTACCATTTGTACCGTATCCTCAGTATTAAAGTAATTATTAGAAGTATCAGCAGTATACTTATTTAACAGCACTGTAATTACACATATGACTTAATACATTTTAAGCTGAATGTGATTGGCCCATCTGAAGAGACAAGCAACAGTTGTGTTACTTGAGAAGTGAAGGATTCAAATATTCTTTAGAAAATAAAAGCAAAAAAAAAAAAAAAAAAGAAGAAGAAAGAAAAGAAAAGCATGCAACCTAGAACTTTTCCTTTAGGCTTATCTTATTGTTTATCTTATTCACATTAATATCTACATGATATTCACATTAATATCTACATGATATTCACATTAATATCTACATGATATATGCTACTAGATAGCTAGATAATAGATTAATAGATAGCAATGCAATCCTTAACTTTCTCATTTTTTTGAGCTACAATTCTGATTTGTTTGTATTTCCTAAAAGCTGCATTTCCACTTTATTGTAAAGAATAAATCTTTAAATTTCTTAACTTTCTAATTTGCAAACCAAAAAAGATTTAAAAAAAAAAAAAGGAAAAAGAAAAGAAAAAGAAAACTGTTCTGGGACAGCTAGAAGACATCAATTATTTCATTTAAACTCTAGGAGAAAATAACAAAGATAGTAGACATCATATTCCTTGTGCTGCCTAGAAGATAGTTAACTGAATGATCTTAAAATGTTAAAACATAGAGGTGCCTGGGTGGCTCAGTGGGTTAAATGACTGAGTCTGGATTTCGGCCCAGGTCATGAGTTCAGGTCATGATCTCAGGGTCATGAGATGGAGCACCAGCGTTGAGTCCCGCATTGTGTGGAGTCCTATACTGTGACTGAGCCCCATGTAACAGAGTGTGGAGTCTGCTTAAGATTCTTTCTCTCTTTCTCTCTTCAGCTCCCTTTCCACACCTCCCACCAAGAAAAAAAAAGTTCAAATATAAATAATTCACACACAACATTATTTTCATTAGGTATTGAAGAATAATACATGGCACAATAAAAGTCAAATAAATATGCCGCAGAGATTTCCATAAATATGTCTTTTCCCTGACTCCCAAGGACATGTCTTCTTTCAAGACGATGTTGTTACATAAATTATTTTTAGGCTAACCTACGTATTTTTCTTGCTAGTTTTCAAGAGCGAAAGTTACTAACATCTATTTCGTGCTTATTTAGCCTTGTTGTGACAAATGCTCTTTATGTAATATTTAAGTTAGTTTTCACAACTTCTTCACAACTAACGAAGTTACTAATATCATCCCATTTTCAGCTCAGAAAACTGAGGTTTAGTACCATTACTTAATTTACCTATGTGGGTCATTCAGCTGACCTAACCATGTTTCTTTCTCATTCCAGAATCAGAGATCTTAGTGTTTGTTTTTTTTTTTAAGATTTTATTTACTTATTCATGAGAGACACAGAGAGGCAGAGACAGAGGTAGAGGGAGAAGCAGGCTCCCTGCAGGGAGCCGGATACCAGGAACCTTGGTATCATGACCCAGTCAAAGGCAGACGCTCAACCACTGAGCCACCCAGGCACCTCAGAGGTCTTAGATCTTAAACACAGTTATTTTCAATAAAAATATTCGAAGGTGTAGAGGATATGGTCTGTAAGTATCTTTTCTTACAAAATACTACTTCCAAGTTCAAGAGGCCAAATCTTCAAATTAAAATTATTACCAATATTAAATGCATGTTTGTCAAAGATTTAACTCATTAATGGTTGAACTAGTAAAAGAATAACACCTTTTCAAAGAGCATTTTGAGTAACCAGGTTTTTATGGGCATTTAAAGGGTGAGAACTGGTTAAAGCCCAAAAGGGTAGGGAAAAAACAAAAATTGGAGGTTCTCTTGTCTAATGGCCATTATTTACATTTTTGCCAACAGTAACAAGTTAATGTGCAACTTCCAGAGTCTAAGCCCTTAATTAACAGTGAAAGCCAAACAAAGGTACCTTCCCTAGAGGATTAAATAATCTTTGAGTGAGCTCAATAAACAATGTCCCTGCAGTTTCTTGGCCTTATTTGCATATTTTCAATGATTTTTCTTTACAAAACTATCAACCCTAATTCCTGACACCTTGCTTGTGGCTTTGATGTCATTTACACCCTGCGGCTCCTTTATCACTCACTCTTCTTATTTCTGCCCTCCTCATTCCCTCACGTTGTATAATTTCCTTATAAAGTATGAGTGTTGGTTTTTCTTTCTCATTTCTCTTTCGCTCCCCAAAGGTCCTTTTATCCCAAGACCTCTTTCAAGAAATCTGGGAAATTTATATCCATTATTATCTCAAATAATTACCACTCTTCATGCTTATTTATTCTGCTTTTGAAATAATTAAATCTTATTTTTCCTATATTGGCAACTTTTCTTCTGGCCTCCCAATATCTAAGCCTAATTCTTAGTCTTTTGTATTTTTTTGTTATTTCTTTCTTTGAGAAATTTCCGTGATCTGATCTTCTAATTGGTTTATATATTCCTCATCTATATCCATATGGCCCTTAATTCCATGTATTTATATATATATGTATATATATACATAATATATATATATATATTTATTTTGTATGTTTTTCTTTCTTTGTTTTACCTTGATAATATCTTCCCCTTTTCTTTTAGTTTTTTTTTGTTCAACGAATTTTAAACTTGATAAATTCATTTTCATATTTCTATTTTAACAGAATCAGTAGTTGTGTGTCTCAAGTGTCTTGCTATTTGTACCTGTGAGTTCATTTTCCTTTAGGAATATAAACTACTCTTTCAGTGCTTATGAAGGAAAGCCAGACTCAGTCAACTCCAATGTGCTAAAGAGATTTGGGGGCATGGGGGTAGAGGAGTCCCAGACTGGAAAATCCCAGGCACCAATGAACCATTAGTCATGACCACCTCCATTAAACAAATCCTTAGCTAAATGGCTTTCTCCTTTACTTTCCAAGGAGAATCAGCATTAGGACAGACGATTCCTACAGTAATTTGTAATCTGCCAACCCAGGGAGTTTGGAGATGGTGTGGGGAAGTGGTTGACCAAATGTATTCCCCATCTTTCTGTGTCAGCTTTTTACAAGCACAGGGCTTCTATGCTGTTCTAATTTTATTCTTGAAGACACCTCTACCAGAATTCTGGGTAGTCATTGGTGTGGGGCAGGCACTCTTTGCCCCCAGTTAGTTCTATGGGAGAGGCTGAAGCAAGCTTCCCATAGATCCCTCCTTTTTTTTTTCTCTCTCTCTCACAGACCTCCCCTTGCTCAGTCAAAACCACCCCATCACACATAACAGATTTAAAGGTCAAAATTGTTCAGGAGGGAATTATGTGGGAAACAAAGGCAAAAGAAAAATTATTAAATTTCCTTACTATTTACAGCTCAGTGACAAGTCCTTGAAATGGGCAGAGTGACATTCCTCTAGGGACTCAACTGCTTCAATGTTGATACTTTGCTAAGAGCAAAAGTCAGTCTTAGACTAACCCGCAGGATCCTGTAAGTCTACTTTAACACATAAAAATTCCTTTGGAGATTTCCTTTATCTCTCCCTCCAGAATACATCTTGGCAATCATATTCCAAGCATATGATCCACAGATGCACATCTAAATGGTCTCATAACTGAGTTTTTACTAAGCAGTAATACATGTCCTTTTCCTAACAATAGCTGGCCTCCTCAAGATCCTGGAAACCTAGTTTCCAAAATACCTGGGAGCCTTACACTATCCTGAACCCCCTCCCAATTTTCAATGGGCCTCTCCTCCTGACCCTAGTGCAGCTCTTTCTGCCCATGGGTCCCACCCCTTGCCTTAATAAAACCACCTTTTTGCACCAAAGACATCCCAAGAATTCTTTCTTGGATGTCAGCTTAGAACCTTCTTGTCTTTCCTACATCATTCTCTCTGCCACCACAAAATTTTCTTACATTATATTTCCAGGTCTTTGATCTGTTTCTTACTTTTATTGTTCAAGTCGTATAAAACTTGAAATAATATGTTTTTTCATGACACACAAATTTATAGTAGTAGCAAGCATTGTAAAGTGGAAAATGCTCATAGTTCAAATATAAATATTTTATTGTCAAGTTTCTATGAAATGAAATGATAGTTCCATTATTGGAAATGTTCCATATTCTATATACATTTCTCTGCAGTCTTTTAAATGTGTTTCATGAAGTAAAAGGAAAAAAAATACATATCAATCTTGATTTTTTTTAAAATAGAGGCTATAATGGAATTATCACTTGGAAATACTCTATCTTGCAAGACAAAGAAATACAGCAAAAATCATTAACATTTATTTAGACCTAGTTGAAAGGTGGCATGAAAATAAGGCCTTTCATCTCTTCTTGAATGTTTTCTTATTCAAACTCAGCTGGGGTTCTGAGAGCAGAATGTTCTGCTTTTTTTTGGATCTCCAGTCAAGAGAACCTTTAATTCACTGTTTCATAATAAATCTAGGAAAACTAGTTATGATAAAATACGTGATGGTGTGCCTACTTGAATAGAGAGTGGCCTTCATTTCTGCCATACTCTAGAGTCTCCATTCATTGATTTATTTCAGGCAAAAAATATGTAAAACAATAGGCAAATGGTATGTCCTCTGATTGATTTTGCAGTTAGTTAAGCTATTCTAAGCAATTTTAGGTTGAAACTTTTCACTATTTTTTGTGAAGATCACAAGTGAGCTACTTGGTTATTGTAATATGGAGCTCAGAGCTTAGGTTTTGTGTATTAATTATTACACAAGATATTATTTTGAGATTACAAAACAGTTGTGTGTGGTTTTTTCTTTCTTTTGTGTTTACCTTTTAGATATGCACAGCACGGGGTTCTCTGAAAAACTGATAAAAAGTACCCGTGATTTTTCACTTGTGAAAATAATACCTTCAAATTAAATTTTAATTTGAAGAGAAACTCCACATCGTGGAACACGGCAGAAAGAGAAATCAGTAACATGAATCCACGGAAATAGGTTGGGGAATAAATTCCATTTGATGTGTGAGATGTTTACTAAGGACTTTAAGAAGTATTGATTCTTGCTATCTATAGGATCACAGTCACTGTGTATCGGGATACTATGCTCTAGAGCAACTAGTTCATTGGAAGTACTGACGCGACTCCTTGATTATTTACAATAGCACTGGATGCTTTTCTTATATCAACTCTGGCAGAGGCAAAAAAAAAAAAAAAGGACAGAAATGAAAATGGTTTCATATACAGGTGCTTCAACTACCATTGTGTTTTTGTATTTCGAGTTATAATACATGTCCTTAACTCAAATCCCATTTTTCACATAATGTAATAACAACACTGCTGTTACATAGTGATTGGTATTATAAAATGTGCTGTGAGATAAATGCTGTTATTATGAAAATCCTATTAGCAAGTCCCTATGTACTGTACATGCAGGGCAGATTTATTAGCATACACTCTGTAGTCACTTCCCTGAAAACAGTTTTACCAGCTATGAAATACTATGCAATAATGCCATTAATAAATGCATCTAATTGCAGTATATAAAAGTGAAATGTTGAATAGCTTGAAATGGCTTCTGTGAATAGTGAGATTATTTCAAGTAGATGCACTGAGCAAAGGATACACTGTGTTCCCCCTTTTTTATGCTGCCACATGTCAAGTAATAGATCATTAAAGTGCATAGTCAGACAGTTAGGCTAATGAGAAAATGTAGCTTCTTATACAAAAAACTGTCAGTAGATGGCAATGTGACTGTTTTATAAAGCATTTTTATTCCATATGGAACTAAAAACTTGAGATCGTTCACATTTGCTACCTAAATTACTGTAATTTTTCCCCAAAAAAGGGCTCCAAGAGCCATTTTAAACTATTCTTTAAATAATTGATAGTTACAAATGAAAAGTCAAGCCTAGAATTTCCAAAGTGATCAAAGTTGTTTTAATTTTCCATTGGTCATGGTTGAATAAAAATAATGTTACAAACTATACCATCAATAACCAGGAATTATGGAGCCTCATTTCAAACTAAAGCATTTTTAGCAAATCCATATTATATCCTCACTTAGGCACTGTGACCGGCTATGGCCCACTGGTGGACTATTTATCACAAGACTGAGGAATAATGTCACATTGAAGATTTTTATTTTGGCTTGTTTTCATCTTTTCTTTTATTCTTTCAGTTCTCTTCTGATCCAAATAAATCACCTCTGTTGTTTTTAGTGATGTTTTATGTAAGTATTCACATAATGATGTATAACATTAAATATTCCTAAAATGTCAAAGATTGCTAGGGAGTCTGCATATACTTTAAGAAGCCATGGCTTCTGAATTCATCACAGGTTATAAAAACCAAAAAAGAATAATACATTCTGGGGAGAATTTCTGGGACTGGAGTTTTGGCTGACATGGAAATTCTAAGAAAAGGAAGAATATGTTGAAATTCTTGAACAGTTCTACCAGAAGAAACAAAGATATTATCCAGCTCCACAGGATGATTTAATGATATTGTGCCTTAAACTTGTGATTTCATCTAGCATGTGTGAAGGTAAAGGAAGATAGAGTGTCAGGAATGGAACTCTATGAATGGGCAATATGCTACAATGGGGAAGCACACCAATCAGTTAAAAAATATGACTACCTGTCAGAGTCTAACCTGTGGGACAGTCAATCAGATAAGCCATTTTGTTGATAAAATGAATGGAAATAACTTGTCACTATCTAATATTTCTTCAGCTCTGATTAGTGACTGAAAGTCTAGCCTAACTTTTGTCCCATTCTGATTAGCCCAACACACCCAAATGGGACAAATCCAATCCCTAGGGAATCTATTCAGTCCAGGATACTTGAGGTCATATTTAGAGCCTGCCTCAAATGAATTTACAACAACTTAGTTCACATATCAGAGATTGGGATTTTTAAGGGATATCTTCTTTCTTTCCATAGCTCCTTAGAAGAAGTCTGAATGTGGCAAATGGAAGTCCAAAAACTACAAAGGATCCTTGCATCTGTATTTACATATATAATTTAAAGAATCATTTTGTCAGTGGTTAAAAGTAGGGATAGCATCCCTGGTAGAAATATACAATCTAATATTAACATACACTGAAGAATGAAAGGAGATAATAAACTTGCTTTGATTTTTTATTTTATAATTCGAAAAAAATCAGTAGTACTCCCTCATGATTAATTTTGACAACCTTAGTAGTAAGGACAAATATAAGTTCAAAAACAAGAGGCTTAATTCTCACTGTTGGAAATAGGGAAAAAGGCTATCTTCCCATTCTTTTCATTGGAACATTTACCTTAGAAAACTTGGAACTGTGATACTTTCTCATCTCCTTGATTTGTATAGAACTTTTTTTGAAGACCTTCGGTCGGCTGGTCTGTGGTCAGTTTTGTGACCCAGGAGTCTTTCTTAAGAGCCTGCTAGTCATCTCTTTGAAATGCTGACATCAAGGGAGATAGAACTCTTCACTCTCAGTTTCTGTGGGAGGGTAGGAGCCTAAATTCATGACGGTTACCTTGTTCCAAGGTGCAAATTTACCTCTGGTCATAAAAGTGAGAAGTTTATTTTTCTTCTAGATAAAGCTAATTAGCTAACACATGTGGTCACCCCAATTAGCAAGTAAAGTTGAGTTATGTGTGACAAATGGTGTCGTGAAGTCTTTTTACTTGAGCACTATTATTGTTTATCTTGAACAATGCTCATGTAATGAATTGTATCTGCTTGGCTATAAAGGAATGAGATTTCTTTTTCTCTTTGCAGTCTCTTAACTGATTGCCTGAGATGCTCATTACTTTTGGTGTAATGTTTAATCAGTCATAAAAGTTTTGTTTTGTTTTGTTTTCCCCTACAACCTTTATGGAGAGGATTTCTAAGTTGGGAGATTTTGTTTTTAATTATATTTCCCAACAGTATTTACCCAGAATTTAGATCAGATTTTCTAGCTTTGGATTTTCTTCCTCCCAACTCAACTCAACCTCACATATTGCTCTAGGCAAGAATCGGATTTTTATGCTAGTTACCAATTCCTATTGATAGAGTTGAAATTTATCTTCATGACCATTGATTTTTCATTGAAGATAAGTGTGCTTCTGATAACATGCCACTTTCTTTTTTTTAATATTTCATTTATTCACGAGAGACTCAGAGAGAGGCAGAGACATAGGCACAGGGAGAAGCAGGCTCCATGCAAGGAACCTGATGCAGGACTCGATCCCAGGACCCCAGGATCATGACCTGAGCCAAAGGCAGATGCTCAACCACTGAGCCACCCAGGCATCCCACCATGCCACTCTCAAAGAAAGCAACAAGAAATACATAAAGAAGAAAGCTATCAAAGAAAGTTAATAGGTCTTAAAATAAGGTAGCAGACACTTTAGATGAGTTTCTATTTTTTTAAAAATCTGTGGAGGTGTATATGAAATGTTTTAGTCAGTAAAGATAGCTGTTTGTCAACATTTGTGGCTAAAACAGTGTTAAAATGAAGCAAATCGCTAATAAAATGCTTGTCTGAATTCTTTCATCTCTTTGTGAGGAAAATAATATTTATCATTAAACAAGATTTATGTGTATTTCCTATTAAATTAGAATTGTCCCTTCAAGGAAAACATAAGGCGGAGACTTTTGGATTTTCTTTGGCAGTAAACATATTAAAATAATTGAGATCCATATATACCATAAAACAGCTTTCTTTTATCGATTGTTTTATAAGATATTTCTCCATTTCCATTTGCCATCATCACATACACTTATTTATTTATTTATTTAGATTTTTATTTATTTATTCATGAGATACACAGAGAGAGAGAGCACATACACATATGAGAGAGAAAACTTGTTCTATGAGCTGATGCTTTAATAATTATTTTAAAATCAAATGTCTGGATAGAAGGTTATATATCTTTAATTTTGCAAGACTTTGTTAAAGACCAATTAAAATACAAAAATATGGTTTTCCTTTTTCATGTCAGTATTTTTACCTTTTAAAAACATAAGTGTTTTGTACCATACTAAATAGAAAAATAACTGGGAGCCCTCCATAATCCATTTCTAAGTTTTATCATTCTTGCTATGTATGCAATAAATTGTATACAGAGACATAAAATATAGCTCATTGACCTACCTTCAGTTCTATAATAGGCTTTGGAATCCATCTTAAAGCATAGATTTGATTCTTCCAGAAGGGGAAGGTGAAAGAGTAGCATATATAATCTGAGTATTCTTAATATCTGAACTCTGTGGAATCCAGAGTTTCCAAATGATTAGGTGTTGAAGGTTAGATTGGACGTCATTCAAAAGACAATTTTCCTTGGACTGGCAATAAAATCATAGGATGGCCTAAGACCTCAAAGCCATAAGTTATTATCAATCTATCTTCAGAAGAGATGTTATTTTAGAAAAATCTCTAAGGTTAAAGGAAAAGACTCAACTTGCATTAAATATCTTTTGCTTCTCTTGTTTGAAGAGTGATATACAGCCAATTTTCTCTACTTATTTCTTCTGGAAAATTCCATGATGAATCGATTGTGAACCTTATTACTTTTAGGAGATTGACATTTAAATACTGATTTACACCAAGTATGTTTTCTGCATGCAATCAAGTTTTATTGATGTCTTTAGTGTTCTAAGTTTTGTACCAGGTATATTTGAGTGCTAAATAAGACTGATGGAAGTAAAAGCTTTTTCATTTCTCAATATACTTCCTCTGATTTACTTACTGAGATTTTCAGATGTAGCATTGATATAATGCTGAAGAATAAAAACCTGAAGACTAGAAGGAATCATATTCCTACAAGAGCTGGAAGGAATCTAAGAAACTTTTAGTTGGCTTTTTTGTCTAGTCAGAACTACATTATCTCAGATATGTGAGAATAATTCCAAGAATACGTTCAAAAGTAACAATCTGTTTTAATCTGTAGCAACTCTGAATCTAAGGAAATTGTTCACATAACCAAATCTGTTACTTAAAAAAGTGTTTTTCACTTATTCTCTTTGATGGACTGGGGTTTACTGAAAGCTCCTTTGATATAGTTTGTTGACAGTTAACAAACTGTCTTCAACTTATGACTTATATTTGAATATGTAATTTTTTACTTTTCTATGATTTTAGTCATTGGAAAGTAAATATGCTGAATTTATTTTTTAATATCTTGACTTTGAATGATTTATCTTGACTTGGAAATAATATCTTGATTTCTAATCATATTAGGGTTGCATATTACAGTTCCAGGGAATCTGTTTAAATTTTTAACATTTTTACGTTTTCTGACTTCTGGAGTTTTTTCTAAAGGGAATAAAATGAATAAAATTAATACTGCCTCACTATTTTTTTTTTCCAGAAAACTAGGTACTGTAGTGTTTACATGTTTATTCAAAATTCTCTAAAGTAAGATATTCTTTGGGAACAAAATATTTTGCATTTGATAAAGGTTATATCTGTATATTTAGTAATGAGCACTGTTAAATGCATAATTATTATGACTTCATATATTTAGCAATTATTCTTACATTGATGCATACCCAAAATGATGGTATGATCATTCTTTTTCTTTGACATCTTCAACTAGATTTTATGCTCTGATCTTATAAAACAACTTCGCTTTATATATCACCAACATGCTACAAATGATGAAATAATTGTTTACTTAGGATTAATAACTTACTTCCATAGCAGCCATAGCAAATAAAAAGGAAATTGGATTGATCAAACTAAAAAATTATTAGTAATTTTATGTGCTGTGAACTCTAAGGAATCATTTTGGGAATTACTTACAGCCAATAGGGTTGATTCCTGAGTTTGCTGTAATTCCCCCAACGTTCCACTGGGAAAAGTTTCAGGCAGTTTTAAAAACTATTTTTTATGGATATAAAATAACATTTGGTGGTAGGTAACAATAAGTTAGGTTCCTTGTATGCCCAAAACTTAGGAGTAATTAAATATAATTTTATCCTTTTCCAAGACTGGGTAGGAAAGGTCCTCGTGTACAAATATTTGTCTTGGGATAAAATAGCTTATTAATAGCACACAGGGTGATAGCAGGCGCATGGCAAACAAGGATGTATTGGAATGGAATACTTTAAGAGAGGAAAATGTAAACAGTCTTGGAGACTATTAACTACTTTTATGTCTGAAATGGGCATAGATTTTTAAAATATATGCATGAGTATAAATATCATAACATTATTGATATTCATATGTGAATCAGAGATGCATTCCACACCTAATATTTGCATTATGATTTCATTACTACTGTTGCAATTTACATTATTCATTTGAAAGGTCATTGTATGTGTATTATTAGATATTTTTATAGCTTTCATGCTACATTTTCTAACACACATTTGTATAGGCAAATAGAAAACATTCTACCTTACTGGTACCCAACTGTAACAAATATTCACTGTCAAATTAGAAGAAAATTAGCTAAGATTTTCCCAGAACTAATGACATGGTTTCAATTTACGTATCACGAGTCTACAACACTACAGATCCAAAAATCCATTATCCATGATGCTAAAATCCAAAGTAGGAATATCAAAAATATTTTTTGAAACTAATTTTTAATAGAAACTTTCCTAAGCTGATATTACTATTTATAGTGTTTATCTCTCTTAGAGTGGATATTCATACATTTTACTGCATATATATTAAGATTTGATTACTGTGCAGAGTGCCAGCCCTGCTGTGAGAATTACACAATACACGATATATGCATCAAATTAACCTTACAAAACTTGACAAATTCTAAATTATGAAGAACACCTAACCCCAATGGCTTTAAATAAGAAATTGTGACTTGTATTATTTAAACCAAGGTGAGATTTTTAAAACATTCCATCTGAAGTTATATTTCAAATTATTTGCTCACCATCAATTTGTTATTGAAGGTCACACGGAAGAACAAAATATTAAAGATGGAAGGTATTTAGAAATCATGCACTTCAACCACACTCCTTCTTTTTTAGCAAGAGAAACTGATGGCCAAGAAAGTAAATTGCTTTATTTAAAGTCATGCAGCTAGTAAATGAACGATAGGAAGACTGAATCCAACTCTCTGTAAATAATAACAAAAATAAATAAATAAAAAGTGGGAGGCGGGGAACTTGCTGTGCAGCAGCAGAAGAAAAATGTGCTGAGATCCTGCAATTCAATGGGGGTAATGACGTTGGAGCAATTGGATATCCATATGGAAAAATGGACTTTGACCTCTACCTCACATCATACACAAAAATCAATGCAAGATATATCAGGGTCCTAAGTGAAAAAAGTAAATCAATAAAGCTTTAAGAGGAAAACCTAAGAGATTGTTTTTCTTACCTTGCTGGTAGACACAAATTTCTGAAGTCGGTACAATAAGAACTAACCATAAAAGGAAAACAAAGGATAATTTGAACTTCAAAGACAAACTTCTTCTTATCAAATGACACAATAAAGATAGGGAATTGCAAAATGTACAAGAGAGAAAAAGAGATATCCACAAATTTCTGACAAATATATCGAGACTATAAAGAACTACCACTTAAGGCACCTGGGTGGCTCAGGCTGTTAAGTGTGTGCCTTCGGCTCAGGTCATGATCCCAGGGTCCTGGGATGGAGCCCCTCATTGGGCTCCCTGTTTAGCAGGAACCTGCTTCTTCCTGTCCTACTCTCCTTGCCTCTGCTCTCTCTATCTCTCTCTCTCTCTGCCAAATAAATAAATAAATAAATAAATTCTTAAAAAAAAAAAAAGAACTACCACAAATCAATAAGTAAATCACCTTGTAAAACACACACACACACACACACACACACAGGCATAGGGGAATTCACTTCACATGAGAAGGTATCCAAAAAACAAGCAAACAAACAAACAAAAAAAAACAATAAGCAAATCAAGAGAGGCCCCAAAATATTAATCATCAGGACATGCAAATTAATCCACAATAAGATAGCACTATACTCATTCAAACTCTAAAAGCAAAAAATAAAGATAATACTAAGTTTTGCCAAGCTTATGGAGAAACTGAAACATTCTTACCCTAGAGGGAGGCTAAATAGCTACAATCACTTTGGAACACTGTTTGGCAGTCTTTGCTAACCCTAAGTACAAATGGATTAATCTTACAGATGTTATAGTAAGTGAGAAACCTCCCTCCCCTGAGAAAAAGGGAACTGATTGGAGGACATGAAGACTGGGATGAGACCAAAGGGAACCATATAGGGGCACTGGAAATAGTCCACATCTGGGTGGTGATACAGTGGATAAATACATGTACAAATTCTTCCTCAAATTCCTTAATTCCTTAACAAATTCCTTAACTTAAAATTAATCACTTAAAACACTGTGTTTATAATACACCTAAATCAAAAGAGGAAAAAGATTCAGGGGAACCTAATTGGGTAAGTTCATTTCCTTTTGAAATGCTGGAATGCAATACACAGGGGAAATAGTACTAGAACTAAGCATTCCTTCAACAAATAATCACTATGTTTTCTCTCTTTGCTACCCAGTATTAGTTACTAAGAATACCCGGAAAGTAACACAATTACCCTCAAGTTGCTTAGCCTGATGACCAGGAATTGTGAATAGGATGATTGTATGTTAGAAGGAAGACGATTCCAAGCTACGCTCCAAAATGCTTGTAGTAGTGAAGTGTGGAAGTACATGGATTACTTAAGAAATGAAAATAGTTCATTTGATGGAGTATAGGTTTCACTGAATATGAAAATCCCAAATTCAAGTTTCTCTGCCTTGCATAGAAATATTTTCATTGTCTTTTGCTTTCTACTTATCTTTTTTTCTCTTTTTCTTCCTTCCCCCTTCCTTACTTTCTTTTAGTCATTCTTTTTTTTTCCTTTTTTCAGTAAACTTGCATTAATTCCCAACTCACACAATTTATATATTCTACTGGGTTCATTATATTAGTATTACAATCATAAATAACCTAGATAGCTAGATATATATCACCAGAAAGAGAGAGATTTAACAGGATCCTAATTTCCTAAATAACTAACTAACCACAAACTGCTGCATTGGGTTTCAAAGAGAAAAATGCAAAAGGATGTTTTGAACAACTATTTCAAATTAAATGAATTTTCTTTACCCTGAACTCCAATATAAAATTCTTATACATATTGTATCCGTCTGAGATGGACATTATGTGAGCTATGAGATTGTTTTTAACACTCTAGTCAGATTTACCATTCTCTTTCCCGAAGCTCACACACTCATTCTGATCTCAGGGGAAAGGATGTGTTCTCCACTGAGATCTAGAACAAAGCTGGTACATTCATTCAACCCCAGGCCTTCCCAGGGCAGGAAAAGCTTTAGAACTAAAAAACAGCATAGCCTAGAGGTTGCCATCATAACTTCTGAGATGGAGATATTTGGAATATAAGTCCAGTTCTGCTACCTGTTTGACCTTCACCAAGTTTTTAAATTCCTGATCTTCAATTTCTTCTTTTGTAGATAATAAATAATACTTAATGCTTACTATGCGGCAATTATTGTTTAAGGCATACTTATAGGTATTAACTCTTTTAATGCACAAAACAAGGGAATGAAAAGGACACTATTCTTGTCCTAATTTTACAGATAAAGAAACAAAAGAGATAGCAGCTTAAGTAACTTGCCTGAAGTCACTTTAACTTGTGACTTAAAGGCTATTTTTCAAACGATGCCAACTCTGGGCCTTCTCACCTCAATCAAGATTGACTTTGTGGCCCTAGTCAATCAGACATTTTCTGTTTCTCTTTTCCTTTCTCTTTATTCTTTATCTTATATATAAAAAAATCTTCCTGCCTCCCAGCCATTTTGGAATTGTCTAAATGGAGACTTTCTGCTTCATGGAGTGTTAGATGAAATTTGTTTGTATCACCTAAATTGTCTTCTTTAATCATTTCTTAACACCACTACTCAAGTAAAATTAAAAGGAAATTAATTTAGCTTAGCACAAATCTGCTCTATATTACGGAAGTTACCTAGGACATATAGAGGATTTCACTAAGTATTATGTGGCTTGCTAAATTTTAGAGAAAGTAATTCTAAGCCTGAATAACTTTTTTTCCCCTGAAGTTTAGAAACTGACAGTACCAATCGAAATAAAGTAAGATGGGAGAGCAAATCAGAAATATCTGTGGGGGAAAATAAATTTCTCAGTAGCTTCTTCAATTTATTTGAAATAGGACCAGGCAAATATCTACCTGTAATATATAGATTTTAATTTTGAGGTTTCAGATTCATTCAAAACCAAAGGAATTTGTATGTAACACACAGCGAAATACATATTTCTCTTGATAGCTAAACCTTTATGAAACAAACTTAAGAAAAAGTACATTATTAGACTTCCCAAATCAGTTCACGAAGTTTATTTCATTATACTTCTTCAGCTATCCAATAAGTTATTATAAGTCCAGTATGAAATCAAAGAAAAACAATAACATCTTCCTTTGTAATTTGTTTTAAATATTTATTTATTTATTTGAGATAGAGAGTGTGAGAACATGGCAGAGAAGAGGGGAAGTGGCTGGGAAGGGCAGAAGCAGAGGGAAAAAGAGAATCTCAAGCAGACTCCCCAGTGAGCACAGAGCCCGAGGCAGGGCTCAACCTCATGACCCCTCAGATCATGGCCTGAGCCAAAATTAAGAGTCGGATGCTTAACCAACTAAACCGCCCAAGCATCTCCCTAAGTAATATTACCATATCTATCTAGGCAACTAGACTAGAAATATGGAAGCATTTTCCAGTTCTCAAATACAAGTATCTCACAAAATGCATATTTCAAAATTGGTCCTCTTCAAATGATTATTAAATGAACAAACAAATTAGTAAAAAGCCATTCAAATTTATAACTGAAACTAAAAATAGAGAAGTAGAGTCTGCCATTTTTTTAAATTGCCCTAAGAGTTTGGGACTAAATAGATCCACAAGAAAATACTGTCTTCCTCAGTCAAGAAATTTAACCTGACAGTGTATATAAACAAATGGATATAATATCTATAATATATTCTAGTCCTTTTCCTTCTCCATCTCTTTTAAAAATGCCTCATTCAGCCAAGTACTGTTATGACACCAAGATGAATTTAATAACATTCTGTGATGTATTTGCAATAAATATATATATATATATATATATATATATATATATATATATTTTTTTTTTTTTAATGAAGAAACACTATGCAAGAGTAGCCTAGGAGAGAAGGCATGGACATTCCAAGCAAGACAAAATGAATACGGCATAAAACAGTTAAGTGTTGCTAGCTTGCATAGGGTAAGAAAGTACTTTTCTATTTTGTATTTCTTTCTGCTTTGTACTAGGACTAAACTTACTAAATTACATAATTATGCAGATAACTCTTTGGAAAGCAATACCTTAGATATCTAAACAAAATTCGTTCTGCCACGACCAATTCTTATTTTTTGTTGTTTAATTAGAAGGTACTTGTGACACATCTAATCCAAAGCTCTCATTAAATACCAGCAGTAAAAGCCTTAATGCCAATCATACAGAAACTACGTGGATATGACGAATTCTTTATAATTATCATAAAAATATATTGAAAGCACAACTTCATGACCAAGAAATTTCAACAAGATGAACCAACTTATACTCATGTTAACAAATATCTAGGAAGTATATTAAAGATTAAATATCACCAAAATCATTCTTGTTAATAAAGTTACTTCTCTTGCACATGAACTAAATAATTATATATTTTTTTTCCTGCTAAATGCTTATTATTGTTCATAGACATAAAGTACTTAGATCCTGTCATTTTAAACTCTTAATTAAATGTTAGAATATTCTGTTCTATTAAAATTTAATATAAAGTGATAAAAATTAAGATATATCTAAAGAGATGACTAGCTATCATATTAAACTTTAAGTGGCATCTGGGTAGCTCAGCCAGTTTAGCATCTGACTCTTAATCTTAGCTCAGGTCTTGACCTCAGGGTCATGAGCTCGAGTCCTACATTATGCTCCATGCTGGATGGGGAGCCACTTAAAAAAATAATAAATTCATGAATTTTCTTGGATCTCATGTGAAAAATACCATGGAATGAAATAATTTTTGTCAAAACGACAATACCTTCCCCCATCATTTATTTCATCAGTTACATTTGTGACTCAGTTATTCAATCGTGAGTCACTTTCCTAATTTATTTATGTGATTTAAGGGATTAAAATGTTTTCTAGTGGCTATTTTGATACCTGTAATTTCATGAGTTGTGAGGTAATCTCTTTGTATGAAAAGAAAGTTGATGAGCCAATGGTATGAATCATTATAATAAAGCCCTAATTATAAACCGTTACCTTACATTCTTTTAAAAATTTTCCAGAATCCCTAATATAGTTCAGATTTAAAAGAAAACATTTCCTGTAGAGGGGGCTCTTCTGTACCCAGAGTGCCAACTACAGGCCTGATGATCTTAACTTCCTATTCTCTATGGTTCCACACTATTTTTTTTAAGTAGAAAATCAAATGAAAGCTATTCTTCTTAATTATTTAGATAGGCTCACTTTGGAAGCTATTCCTTAGGATTCAATTAGATGCTTTGAGAAGTTATTTTACCTCTTAGATTTTAAAGACGTATTAAAATACATGATTTCCTTCCCTGCTCTGCCCTCCCCTCTTTTATTTGGCTTGCAAAGCATAGAGACAATGGAGTGAAATTTTGATAAATAGAGACCAGCATTAAATTCTGACTCATTTCCCAAAAGAGACATATGTGGGTTTTGGTCTGAGATTCAGGATAATTTTAAATGGTGAATAACATCAAACATTGAACTGTGATTTGGATCTATCCATATCTGTACCAACTGGTACTTATGAACACTTCAAAGTACATAGTCTGTTTTTTGAGAAACTTCATTTGTTGTAGTCTAGTAATAGGAAATGGAGATGCCACACCATTTTCCAAGATCAGAGATTCAATCATAGCATTGCTTTTTCAAAATCATGCCCTAACATGATCATCTATTGATCTATTGATCATCTATTGTTCATCTATAGGTCATCTATTGATCTATTGAACATGATCTAATAGATTATGTTCAAATAAGTAAAAAAAAACATTAAGTAAAAATCAAGTCTAACAAAAAAATGCATTATCGTGTTTCCTATAGAAATATGAGTGACTATAGAATCAGCACTGTGTAATTCATTTTTGCTATTTATTTTCTTGAAATCTTGACCTCTGTAGCCAAACTCCTACTACAGTGGAGAAACAGAAATTTCAGGTAGCTTCCTTTTCCCCAGGACACAGCTCCTTGCTATTTATTTTCCCTGTATCATAGATTCTAAAACTAAGGCTTTTGTGATGATTTTTCCATTGGTATATATATTGGTTTCCTGATATTTCACAAAATTAGTATCAAAGATTGGTGAAAATTGGTGCTGACAGCTTGTCAAGAAGTATTGTGGATTGCTTTATTGAACTCTACCATTCACCTTTTATTTATTTGCAGGTGGTGGGGATTGATTTTGAGGTATATGCCAGTTAGCTTTACTTGATCCATGGTACAGCCTAAAAGAGATTACTTACATAAAAACAGATATTATTGATTTTAAGGGGGGTTGTGTATGAGGGAAGGATTGGAATTAAGCAAATCACTAAGGATTATAGTTATTACCAGGAAAAAAGAAAAATAAAGACACAGATGCCACGCTCTACCATTCTGGGTTATTACCAGGTTCTAATGTTTTGGATCAGTCAGTAGGGAATGCACTATACTGTCAAATTGGGAATTTGAAGAGCGTCTAGTAAAATTATTCACAAAGATGTAGCAAGGCATAGCAAAATTGAAAGAGACCATATAGTAACATGAGACACTGTTAGTACCCCTAAACCTGAAAAATAAGGGCAGGATGAAGTTATAAGAATAAGAAGAGATGGTACCTTGACAAGTTCTGTGATCATCAATTAGGACACAAAGTTGGGCAGTGAACATTCCACAAAGAGCTGCAGGAATGGGTACTGTGATCTTCTTCCTCTCTTCACACTCCTGCTTTTATTCCCTTTAGTTGGACCCAGCTGGTACCTGGACAGCTAGAAAGTTTGTTAATGTAACAAACATTACATTGGGCACAGGTGGGCTTTGGAAAGTTTGGAAAGCAGAGGAGCATAGGAACAATAATGTCCAAAATCCTCTGCATACTATAATTTCCTGTGGTGGAACAGTTGGATGGCTAAATAATTTTGCACTGGTTAAGAATTGTTTCTACTGTTTTAACCAATAGCCACAGCCTCCAGTGCAAAGATATATAGATATAGATACAGGTACAGATATGAAGATGTAGAGAATATATTATCCCCTCAAACTTCCTGTCAGGTAGAAATAGAAATAGCCTAGCCAGGAAGTGGTAGACAATGTAGCCAGAAAGTGGTAGATTGTAGATTAAACTCATCTACTTTTCAAGCCCAGTATGATCTCCATTAATTTCTTTTTATTAAAAAATATTTGGGAGTGTTTATTTTCTTCCCATAAAAAAGTAATGATTAAACATTAAGTATTTGCCCTCAGTCAGCTGAGTATTAGGTACACAAAGTCAAGTGACCATTTTGATTGAACTATTTGACACATCATTTACTATTAATCAATTAAGCTGATGGTTTATAGACTCCATTTGAAGAGTGCTAAAGTAAAAGACAAAAGCATTCTTGACTCCGAAAGATTCTTCTTTTCATCTTCTTGCAAAATATTAAAGAATTTGTCTCTGAAATATAGTTTAATATGATCATTACATATAATTGGTGATATTATATATCTTAATATAACCATTATATAATCAATATAGTTCATGTAATCAATAATAATTATAAACATAATTATTATTATGTGTTTTGGGGAAAGTAACTTAATTGTATGGTTTGTTCAGCTTTGTCTTCTTTTTTTCTTTTTCTTTAAAGATTCATTTCTTTTTCCCAGACAGAAAGTGAGAGCACGAGTGGAATAGGTAGAAGAGAGGGAGAGTGAATCTGAAGCAGACTCCATGCCGAGCACAAGCCCAGTGCAAATCTCAATCTCATGACCCAGAAATCATGACATGAGCTGAAACCAAGAGTCTGAAGCTTAATCGACTGAGCCACGCAGGTGCTCCTCAAGCTTTGTCTTCGTTAGGTTGTGTTCAAAATGTAATGGCAGAGAATTAGTTTATCATTTTAAGCTGTCCTTTGTTAAAGCTATTCTTATTTTATTTTATTTTATTTACTTATTTAAGATTTTGTTTATTTATCAATGAGAGACACACACAGAGAGAGAGGCAGAGACACAGGCAGAGGGAGAAGCAGGTTCCATGCAGGGAGCCCGATGTGGGACTTGATCCTGGGACTCCAGGATCACACCTGGGCCAAAGGCAGGTGCTAAACCTCTGAGTCACCCAGGGATCCCCAGTAAAGCTATTCTTTTAGAGCCATCATTAAGTGTTAGCATTCTGGCCATGCAGTTCCAAGCCACAATGACTTAGTGTGACATGGTGGACAGGCCACTGGTTTCTAGGTAAGAGCTGGATCTGGTCTCAGTTCTGGCCTAACAAGTTATGAGAGTGTTAGCTTCTCCATCTATAAAAGATGTTTCCTGAAAAGTCTGGCATGGAGTTTTATCGTCTAAAAATTATCTTCCACCTCGACTATTCTTCCATTTTAGAATTGTTAACTTGAGTAAAAACTATTGAATCCACACAAACGTGGCAGGTGCTTTGTGCATATTGTTTTAAAACAAATAAAACAAAAATTAGTCCTAATCCCTGCCATGAGAATTTGGGTCCAGTAGTAATTAGCTCTTTTGTTCTATCTTAATTAAAATGTACACTTTCATTGGTAGCAGTAATATAAAGAACGGCTAATTTAGTGGTTTTTTTTTCATTTCCTTCATTAACTTCAACATATTTACAGGGGAGAAAACCTATACAGTGATAAAATAAAGACCAAATATTTCAATTTAGTTTGAGTAAATATATGCAACTCTATATATCTTTGTAATTTAAAATAAATGCATTATATTAGGTTTCACATAATCAAAAGAGCAGAGTAGTGTTGCAACTTCATACAAATACTAACTTCTATTGTGTTACTTTTAGTAATGCATAGAAATAGCGTTAATAATTTAAAAAATATATTATATTGTTTAGGAAGCTACTTAAGCCCTTTTATATTGAATTGGATTTCTAGTGAAGTACTGACCAAGAAATCATCCTCTAAATACTTCCTTAAAACAATAGCTTAGCAGCTAATACGTTTAGTGTTAAAGACATTTTGCCAAAATATTTACTGATGTGTAAATATGTGAAATTCAGTTGCATTCAGAGTACTGAATTAAGTTCCTGGGCTTATTTGTAAGTATTCCTAGCTGGGTGGCTCTTTAGAGAGTGATCATCCCTGTAGATATTGTAGAGATTGAGAAGCATTTGAAGTCAAAGAGGAAAAGCAGATGAATGAGGAGGAATGGAGCTATCCTGGCTGTCCACACTCATCATTTCTCATGTGGTTAGAAATTTCATCCTAAATCTTGAATTATGTTTTCAAAACCATGTCTAAGAAATGCATACACTGGATGTCCCAAATGCATAGCCTCCAACTCTCCTATGTCTCTTAAAGAAATCTAACTCTTAAATTTCTATTCTTCTTATCCCTTTAGCACATGTTTCTTCAAGTCAGCCCTTCTCTCACGGTATTCCTTCTGGTTAGAGCACTTCCACTCTCGTATTCACCCTTAAAACACCGTCTAATATGCTTTTATTTCTAACGTTTTCCTGTAATATCCTGTCCCATCTGTACCTTCCATTTTCTGATTTACCCTCCAACTCAGGAAACAATTATTAGATAATTGTCATATTTGCCTTAGAGTCATCCTTAAATTCCATGAAGGCTTTTGTCTAATTTAGAAGTATTCAGAATAATGTTGATATTGATTTTTTTTTTTGTTTTTAGTAGATACACGTCTCTTTTCCTTGTGGCTATGTTCTATTCTCTATAGAGAGATTTTCTTTTACACATTGTAGAGTTATTAAGCCTGGGGGGCTTTAGAGAAATACTAGGTGGTTTAACTCTCTAAGCTGACCAGAAATAAATTTTCCTGAGGGTGTTTAAGATTATGAAATATGTGAACTAGCTGTAAACCTGTATCATGCTTCAAGGGAAAAAGAAAAAAGAAAAAAAGCATACTCACGATTGTTATGGGTCCAGAAACAGCACAAATTACTTTCTAGTTCTGAGGAGACAATTGTCTTGTTTCTAATTATCCTTTTGAAATTCACCAAACTGAAAACGCATGCTTAATATGTTCACATAATACTTGGAATTTACAGACGGAATACTTGGTATGGCATTTATTCTTTCTTTTTTTTTTCCTCATAGATTTCACACCCTTGCAAAAAACCTAGGGACAAGTGCTAAGTCATTTGATTTATTTAACTCTGAATTTCTTTGCTTTAGGATTATAAATCAGACTCTTATTGTCACTTTAATGCAGAAAGGGTTCTTTTGTGTTCATAATATAGATCAAGATGTGATTTAAGTCGAATCTTGTCAAGGTAACTCCTTTTTAAACTATGAGAAGAGACTTGGCTGTAGCCCAAAACTAATGGGAGTCATATTTTATAATAAAAAGCAATATGTTAGTAATAGAGGCTTTGCTGCTTCTCACAATCTCCACAAGCACAACTTCTTGTCAGTTTTCACAGCTAATGCATTTTTTTTTTGTCAAGTCATAAGCACTTTAAAAAAGCCTCTACTTAATATTGTGGAAGACAGAAATTCTAATTTCCAAAGGAAGCAGTGAAAATAGAGATCTTAGCCTGGAGGAATAAGATATAAGATGCCTGACTATCAAAGGAATCCCATTCTGAAGAGAGAGACCATCAGAAAACAGAGTAGTGTGAATATAAAATTGAACAAACTTTCAAATTGAACATAAAGGGGTGTCATATTGCCAGTACTTTTCCTCTTCCCCACACTTTATAAAGGGATCCTTCGACTGATCAAATGTAAAGAGATGACAAGAAGTAATTTATATTGTTCGCATCTACTATGTGATGACTCCTGTGAGGAATGAAAGCTAATTTCACTCGTGTTTGCATACACTGCAGATACTTGTCACACGTTGCTTATAGCTCTTATAAGGCTACTTGTCTGTAATGCAGAGACAGACACTGATGTGAAACTGCAGCAAAAGTTTTCAGGAACCTTCGTTACTTCAGCTTTTGACTTCTGTGGTTGCCAATGTGAGAAAGCCAAAGATATATTGCATAGGAAGAAAGACCAGTGTGAGCAATTAAGTCAAGTGGGGAGAATTCATTTTTAAAACGCTGATTACATTGAGTCATCTTCCCAGAGAAGCAAGTCAGTTTTATTTATTAAGTTCATAAATTTTATGAAAGAGAAAAGCTAATTCAATTTACAACTCTAACTTATGAGAAATCACTTTATTCCTCTATTTTTACATAGTACATGAGATTTCCAAAGCTCTCATTTGCCTGTTGACTTACAGGGTTTTCAAAGACTTCCAGCACTTCAAGGACATTCATGTAGCTTTCTAATATTTAGTTTTGAATTATGCAAATCCATTATGTTCACATTCTTATAACTGTCTTCATGCTTTCCTCCTTCATGGGGGTGTCATGGATGGAGGTGAATGGTGTTCTTTGATGTTACTGTGACTTTCTTTAAGAAATATCATCAGTAGTTTAGTAGATGTAAACTTTTGTCTTTGCTCTTATGTGCTCTGGAATAAATTTATTATAACTCAGATGTCTTTCTTTTGATTTCTCCTTGAATTGTGTTATAACAGTGTTGTTTTTTTTTTTTTTTTATTATATGACTGAATTCCAAACAGCAATTAAGTTGCTTTGGACACTGTAACAAAATCTATCACTTACTTCATTTCATTTTATACTTCACAGTTTGGTTTATAGGGAGATTGAAATATTTTAAATATATTTTCCAGATGAAAATCCTGAGGTTCACAAAACTTCAGTAAATCGCAAAATCAGGGAGTAAATACGGATCTTATAACTCAAGTGGGTTTCTCCCCACCCCTCCACACAAAGTTCCCTTAAGTTATTTTGAAGACAAAGTCACCAACTCTTCTTAGGATCATGAATGAAATACCTAAAGTATCTCCAGGTATTAATAAGGGTAGTAAAGATGAGTCATAGAGAGGGAAATTTAATTCCTATAAAAATGTACACATGGGCCTTATTATTTTCTTGTTATAAGAACTATAATTCCCAAAATGCCATTTCAGTAGAACTCGAAACTTTAATTTTTCATTTTACCTTTTCTGGTTCATGTAGAAAGTCATATGTAAAAGAATAATAATTTTAGACAAATAAGTCTTTTACTTGCAATCTAATAAGAGATGTAGTTTCATTCTGTAACAATTTGTTACTAGGACACATAAAATCACTTTCATGGTTCTAGATTATTCAGTGTCTTCTTTAAGTCATTTCTATTGTAATTAATTTCCTTATATTCCCTAGTAATTTAACATTATTAAATTATCTTTTATAAATTTTTAGACTTTTGAAAACTGTTTTTGTTCTAGAAATCAGAACCTATTATTTTTTTAAAGTCTGAAAATTTTTAAAATTTTATTTATTTATTTGAGATAGAACAGAAGAAGGAGGGGTAGAGGGGGATGGAGAGGAAGAGGAAGAGAATCTCAAACAGACTCCCCGCTGAGTATGGAGCCCCATGAGGGGCTCAAGCTCACAACCCTGAGATCATGACCTGAGCTAAAATCAAGAGTTGGACACTTATTGGCTGAGCCACCAAATACTTCAATATTTATTACTAAAAATAATTACTTTTTCAGAAAAATGGTTCTTTTTGAAACTAGGTATATGCTAACAATGGAGAATTATGTGTATCACTCCATTTAGGTCATTTATTAAAGTGAAAGAATATCATTCACTTCAGTTCTATATCTTGATTTAACCTGTCTTAATATGTGTTTGTTGTACATTAATAATCTCTTCTAGTAATTTCCTATTCCCAAGGGATTCAAGTATTAGAGATAGGCTGAGAAGTCTTGAATTCCCACCTCCAATCTAGAACCTGCACTGAGCTACAGTCTCGTTAGATCTCTCTATTGGGGTGTCGTAAAAACAAACTAGTAGATCCATGACCCTTCCATACACTCTTGAACAAGCCCCTCCTCCAGTGTTTTCAATCTCATTCATTGCTAACACCATATCCCAAGTTCCTGAGGCCAATAACTTTTCAATCACCCCTCTCTTCCTCATGCCTCCTTCATTCTATCATCAAATTTTATTGATCCAACCCTTCTCCATTTTGTCACCTTCTCTTTACCTTTGCCATCGCTATAGATCAGAGAACCACTGCCATTTAATGCCTATACTAGTGATAGTGCCTCTTGGCCATTTTTCCTAATTCCTATCGCCCTTTACAAAAAGTTCTAAATGTTTAATATGGATACCAAGTCTATGTAAAACGTTGTCTCTACCCACATCTGGAAGTTCATTTCTTATTCCTTTTCAATACCTACGTCTGTCCATGCTTCAGGCAAATGGTACTTACTCAGTTGGTTCTACACACACTTTCTCTTTTCATATGCACATTAGAACAGGAAATTGCTTCTTTCCGGAGCTCCCTTTTTTCACCACTACATATACATAAGTTTATGTCATCTTTCATGCATTAACTAAGATGCTACTTTCTTTACTAATCTTCCCAGGGCAGATTGGATACGTAAGTAAATGATCTCTCTGAATCTCCTTTCATGACAGTCATAAAAATTGTAATTATAATTATATATTTATTGACTACCTTTCCCCCTAGAATTTTTTTAATTTTTTTTATTTTACTTATTTATGATAGGCACACAGTGAGAGAGAGAGAGGCAGAGACATAGGCAGAGGGAGAAGCAGGCTCCATGCACCGGGAGCCCGACGTGGGATTCGATCCCGGGTCTCCAGGATTGCGCCCTGGGCCAAAGGCAGGTGCTAAACGGCTGCGCCACCCAGAGATCCCCTCCCCCTAGAATTTAAATCCCATTAGGGCATAGATAATTTTATTTGCTCTACTGAATTCTTTATATCTATCATAGGACCCTGACAAAGAATGAATGCATTAAACATATGAGTATTCATTGAATACATGAATATCATTTTGGTTCTTGTTGTTTGTCCACAATACTATTCATTTCTGGAAGCACCATGACAACTACTTTGTGGACAAATACACACACATACACACACACACACACATACACACACACACACACATATATATACTTTGACTTCCAAGTCCTAGTTTTTGATATAAGATCCAGGTAAGGTTAATAACCACCCTTTACCTTGGGGCAATCAGTAACCTTCCTTTGATCCTGCCATTCAGTTAGCATTAAATATAACTTTTAAGAATTGAGACTTTTCTCAAAAACACAAATTTTACATACTAACTAGTTAAATTTAGCCTTTAAAACTCAATTGCCAAATATTATTAAAGTTCATGAAAATGAATTGGAGAGGACTTGTAAATCTAAACCCTAAAGATTTCAGAAACCAAGTCACAAATAAATCTCGTTAATTAAAGTCACACCTACATAGCCCACAAAAATGCCTTACTTTTTATTATTTTTTACTTTTTTAAATGGTTTATTTATTTATTTATGATAGACACAGAAAGAGAGAGAGGCAGAGACACAGGAGGAGGGAGAAGCAGGCCCCACGCAGGGAGCCCGACGTGGGACTCGGTCCGGTCCTGGGACTCCAGGATCGCACCCCGGGCCAAAGGCAGGCACCAAACCACTGAGCCACCCAGGGATCTCCTGCATCTCACTTTTTAAAAAAGATTTTATTTATTTATTTGAAAGAGTAAGAACACAAGTGGGAGTGAGGAGGTAGAGAGAGGGGAAGAAGGAGAAGCAGACTTCCTGCTGAACAGAGAGCCTGACTCAGGGCTCAATCATAGGACCCTGGGATCATGACCTGAGCCAAAGGCAGACCCTTAAGTGACTCAGCCACCCAGGAGCCCTTTTATTATTATTATTTTTTTATGACCATAGATCTATATAAGACTCTTGTATCCAAAACAAGTAAAAAATAGTTACACTTGAAAATTTTACTTGCACTGTATGGGGATGTTGGTCCTGTGTGAATTAAATAAGATGGTACATTTTCATGTTTTGAAACTATGCTTTGGCATTTTCTATGACTTTGTCAAATATACTCTTCGTTTTAATCTCCATTCTGTCACAAAGCTACATTCCACTACTAATTAGAAATCATCTTGAGATCTTTGGTTACCATGTAATGCTCAGAAAGGAGAGTGCCATTGTCCATTTCCTATCAAAACTGTGTGTGACAATGCCACTGTCAACAGCTGCCACCGTAGACTGTGGAGTACACGCACCGGACTTGAGCTCAAAAGTGCTCTGACTCTGACAATCAGAGTTTGTCAAGTAGAGAACTGTGGGAGAAATGCAGCTGTTATTGGAAAATTAAAAAAAAAGATTACAAAAGTAAAAGAAAAAATTGTTCTGACTTTGACAAAGCGATGGAAGGATTCTTCACCAGATTAAGTTAAATAATGCTAATTTAAAAGAGTGACAGTGTTGAGGTGCCTGGGTGGCTCAGTCAGTTAAGTGTCTGCCTTCAGCTCAGGTCATGATCTCGGGGTCCCGGAATGGAACCCCACTTTGGGTTCCCTGCTCAGCAGGAAGTCTGCTTCTCTCCCTTGTGCTCTTTCTGTCTTTCAAATCAATCAATCATCTTAAAAAAAAAAAAAAAAAAAAGAGTGACAGTGTCTAGGGAACTCTCAATTTCAAAGTGCTGGAGGATTTCCTTGAGGTGATGAATTTTCTAAATCATCAAACTTTTAAATTAGCACTGCATCCATATGGCCAAGCTTACTAATGTTCCCCAGTATCCATTTTCACAAACTACCCTCCCTGCACACTTGTTTTAGTAGCATCCATGGAAGTCCAGGCAGAGACAATATTTCTCAGCTTTCTGGTCTGTTTCCACCTAAGTTCTCACTAATGGAAAATAAGCAGCAGTCATGTAGCAAGTTCCATGCCTGTTTCTTAACAGAGCAGTGCTTCCTCCCTATCTCTTCTCTCTCTCCTTTCCTGGGATTGATAGAGTGAGCCAACTTGACACATGTGGATCAGGACAGTAGAGCAGCTGAGTAAAAAGTCACAAGAAACCTGAGAACCTACCTTTCTATGGAGAAGCTGGCCCACCTAAGCTGGGACTGAAATATGAAGAGAGACACAATTTGAAGAAAAAAACCCTATATTTTTATATCTTTTTACAATCATTTTTTGATTTCCTAAATAATAAAGTTAAAATACAAATGTCTAGGGACATGTATATATGCATTCCTGTATGTGTGTGCATATATACAGTTTAAAATCTGCTGGCACGTGGCTTACATGAGATGTTTTGTGTTAAATTAAAGGCAGAAGAAATCCTTCCATTTGTAAAAAAGTGATGAGGTCAAGTAGACTTGATTTTTTTTCAAACTATTTATCTCTCTCTTTTTTAAAAATATTTTATTTATTCATTCATAAGAGACACAGAGAAAGAGGCAGAGACATAGGCAGAAGAAGAAGCAGGCTTCCTGTGGGGAGCCCCATGTGGGACTCAATCCCAGGATCCTGGGATTATGACCTGAGCCAAAGGCAGACGCCCAACCACTGAGCCACCCAGGTGTCCCTTTACCTCCTTTTATGATGGGAAATGCTAGAATATAGAATATGTGATTGTATAACACAAAAATAAATTTAAAAATTTCTGGCTCTAAAAGTTTTTTGACTGTTCCCTTTTTGCCTAGTGTGTGCAGCCCTCCAACAGAAGGACAATGATGCTTCCCTTTAAATGCCCAGGCTTGATAAAGTTATCTTTAACTCCTTCTAGATTCTGCATAAATTTTGTTTAAAAGCATGAAGAAGGGCAGCCTGAATGGCTCAGCGGTTTAGCGCCACCTTCAGCCCAGGGCATGATCCTGGAGACCCGGGATCGAGTCCCACGTCAGGCTCCTTGCATGGAGCCTGCTTCTCCCTCTGTGTCTCTGCCTCTCTCTCTGTGTGTGTCTCTCATGAATAAATAAATAAAATATTTTTAAAAAGCATGAAGAAGCTATATATGCCTAAGACTGGCTTAATAACGAATTTTAGCTCTAATTCCAGATATCCACATAAGCAATAGTAAATATGTGCATATGTATTTACATTTATATGTATGTATACACACATATGTATACATATGTAGATGACCTGTTTAAGTTTGTTTTTCATTATATTTTTGAAAAAAAAATTGTGGTTGGTGTATGTTAACTTTTGCACAGACTTAACATCAATGGCATTTATAGTAACAATTAATCGAATTATTATCTTTATCCCCAAACACTATGGAGTGTCTTAGGCTTGACCCCCTCTTAATCCTGCTATTCAATATTAGTACGTAACTTAAAAGCCTGTGTGAGCCACCAATTAGTTATTCCCAGAGTATCACAAAGTCATAAACAAGAATAGATTTTACTTTAAATATCTTGCTAACTTGGGGCTCTTAAGATGTATTGTACTTACAACTTTAAAAAGCAAAATTTAAATTCTGATTTCATAGAGACTAAGGTAAACACAATGATCTAAATTGGGCTATCCAAATTAGTATCATTACCAGAAAGCCTGAATGCCCACAAGATAGGCTGGTGACAACTTGATTGTGTTCAGACACTTCCCAAATTAGGTGCTGTGTTTGAAAACTTGGCCAAGTGAGATTGACACAAGCTTCTCAGGAAACAGTGAGGAAAACAGAAGGGAGATCAAATTTGGGCCTGCCAATCCTTGACAGGCTTGCTTTAACTTTCTCTCCCTGAAGTTCTTTGTCTTATATTCTCTCTTCACTGAAATTGTGACACAAAGGTTATGACAAGCATGTGAAAATAGCTAGTGACTTATTAATGTCTGCTATGACTTGAGCATCACAGAACAGCACAGTGTGGCTTCAGTGATCTTTTTTTTTTCCTTTCCATATATGCAGCCCATCTCTTGAGCTGTCCAGAAGTGTCATATTCCTTCAGTGAAATAAAATCAGTGCATTAATATGCTCTTCTACCTTGAAGCTCATAGATACTTGTCGCATTAAGATTTTGCTTAAACCAACTTTCCCTGAAATATGAGAATGCAAATTATTCTATTCTTGAAATCCCTTTGCAGGCTCTTCCCCAACATTCCATTTACGCATATATTGAAGTAATGGACATTCTTACCCAACAGGAATTTTCATTTATTTATATTCATCCAAACAGAACTGAAAAGGCAATGTTGAAATCGTTTTTTATTTTTTGTTTATTTTACTAAGTGGAGCTAATCCTTAACCTCTTTCCCAATCCTAAATTTAGAACCTTTCAAGAGCAATCTCTCTTTTTCAGTTTTGGGACATGATTGCCTTTATTCTTTTACCCTTAGTTGTGTTGTTTTGTTTTAATAAGATTGTCCTTTTTATTGGTTTAAATTTGAGCACAGACATGCGAAAGCTGTCCTTGTGCAGCTATAGCTTATTTTGTTTATCCTTCCTCCAGAAATTTAGAACATGGTATTGTCAATAACAATAACAACGGAAACTTTTGGGAGCAAGTCTGTCATTGCACACAATGATGGTTTTGAATTTAGAAGATAAATGAAGGGAATCTGGGGGAACAGCTTAACATTCCTAGAGCAAAACAATCCTTCTTATATATCTTCACAGGATATAGAAGACAGCTAATAAAATGACTTTTTCACAACTTCTTTATTTTTGTTTTTGGCTTTTTGCTGTTTCTTCAAAAGTATATCGACAGCCTGATAAAAGCACATGTGCATTTTGATTCTCACTATTTTTTCTGAAATAAACATTTTGTCCACTATTATTGGGTTTTTAAAATCTGTATTAATATCATGAATTTTTGTTGTAATTGTGAAATAGGTTAATTAAGAAAGCAAAAAAATAAAAAAATAAAAAAGCAAATCATTTATCCAAGGCTTATTTTTTCACTCAAGTTATGACAAAACAAACTGTGTAATGTTTCAAATTTTAGTTATTGATGAAAGTAATAATAATCTGTAGATTTATTGCCATTTTACCATGCAGAAGGCATTATCCTATGTACTTTATAACTACTATTTCTTTTTAGCCTCATGGCAAACCCTCAAAGAGGTTTTATTATTATTCCAATTTTACAGATGAAGAAACTGTTTCAGAGATCTAATTGGTTAATGTATAAGGTAACTAATTAATAGTAGGTCAAGATTCCAATATTCCAAAGCAATCCAGAATTTGTGATCATTTTTATGCCTGCTGGGAACCATTGTGACTCATAAACATTGAAGACTTTTACTTTCCCTCAAAGTCTGCCATATTATAAAAGTCTGATGACTGCCTTTCCAAGCCCATTAAATAAGATGAATTCGACTGTAGTGAATATGTGCTAATGTAAATTTATCTTTATAACTTACATTTTTACTGAAAATAGCTATGTCTTCTGAATTAATGTTATTATCTTAACCATGTAAATTTCATGCAACCAAAGACCTGTTGAAATATTGATAAAGCGACCAAATAATATACTGTTATTTTCTTCCAATACTTTGTATCCTGTGAACTTCCTAATAGTCACACAAATTAGAAAGGACACGTGTGCTGTGCGTGCATGCACACCTATGCATGCACACATGCTCACACCACTTTGTACAGTATGAGGACACCAGGGGCCTGAGAGAGCAAGTCGCTCAATTCTAAAGTCTCAGTCTCTTGGCTTATCGTTTTTTGCAAACATACATTTTTCCATTTGAAACCTTACACAGCAACTATGGCCTTTGGTGCTAAATGTATCTAAGAAGCTATCTTGCTAAAATTTTTCATTTTAGAGAGATACTAACAAATATCCATTAAAATAATGTGACTTGCTCAAAATTTGGAATTTCTTTTTCTTTTATTTTGCCATCAAGTTTCTGTGTGACCTCTTGCAAATCACTCAGTTCTCCAAGTTGCAGTAAATAAGGGGTTAAATAAAGGGTTGGTATGACCTTTCTCGTCTCTTGAAATGTCACCGTATGTAGTGCAGTGCAGGACATCTCAAGGCTGGTCATGTCAGAGCCAAAGCCAGAACCCATCATGTGGCTCCATTCCTGTTGTGCATCATTCCTGTTCTCATCTGAATTTGTGGACATGTGGCACTGAGATAGGCTGGCCCATCCCAGGTCTAGGTCAACACCGTATTTATGTGCAGTGTTTCCGTATTCACAGATTGTGGGAGGAGAAGGGACAGTGCTATAAAACCCCTGTACTTCTAAGTCCAACTTTTTAACACTTCATTGGGGGAGAACCTCAGATTAATATGTTATCCACAAACTGAAATGTTAGCACATTATTTAGTGTGGTTCTTAATGGTAGTATTTAATTAAAACAGAATTGCGGAAGAGTAATCAGCATTTAACTGTTCCTAAAATGTGTGCTTTGCTTTGAATATGAATTGAGTTCCTTTGTCCTCTTTATAAAAACCATTTTATAAAATGAACATTCACCTTCCATTTGGCACTTTGTTATGGTTTATCTGCGGCACACCCACATATAGAAGATCATTCTCTCTCTCTCTTTTTTTTCTTAAATCACTGTCATGTGCCAGTAACCTGCTGGCTGGCCACCAAAGTATATGTGCGATGTGGAAAGGGAGTTTCTTAATCAACTGACTAAAGTTCTAGAGACAAATCTCAATTGTGTGACCTTGAACAAGTCTCTGTTTATCTAATTATGGTGCTCTTTTGAGGATTGAATGAAACTATACACACACATACACACACTGCACTGTACATAGAATATAGTAAATGCTCAATAAATGTTAACTATGGTTTTATTTTTTTTGCAAAAGACCTTATGTAAAGACTAGCTTATTTCTGTAGATGCTTCCATAATTGAGGCAAATATATTAGACATTGTTGTAGATCGGGATATTTTACAATTAACACAAATTAACATATCTTGCAGATGAAATACCAACCTAAAAATTCTATTTGGGAAAGTAAACACATTCAAAAAAGGACACAAGCATTAGAAAGCAAGCATATCAGAAATCAGAGTGACAGAGCTACAGAGTTATTATTTATTAATATCACAGATCATTATTTTTATGATGGAAGTTAATATTAAAATATATGCAACAAAAATTCTTTGGCATCACTGTTTCCCAACCATTTTATTTATTTTTTTCCCCAACCATTTTAGCACCAGATCCACCTTCCGTAGTGGACCTGATGCTCAGTATATTTGTCAAAACATTTGCTATGTGATAACCATGAATCCATACCTTGGATAGATGTGAGATTTACATTGATTTAGCAGTAGCAAAAAATCTTACTATGTTCAGACACTTCAGTGATTTCTTAGAACTATGTCTTAAAACCTTTGTGCCATTAAAGTTTTATGACTTTTCTTATGTTTGTATATTGCTGCAGAGTGCATAGAAATGTTTATATGAATTATGCTTATAATCCTGCAGACAGCACTTTATTATACTCTTTTAAAATTTGATGTAAGTAACCTTATTTAAGAGACCTGGAGTGAATCAGTCAGATCTTGCTAGTGAATGCTAGAACAAAGCCTAAATTCTTCCTGGCTTCAATTTCTTTGCTTATTTTATCTACATCTTACTACCTTGTAAAAGGATCTAGAATGTAAATGGGATGCCCAGCAGCCACGTAGGTGTTCGGGATGTTTATAAGACAAAAGCAGGGGCTTTGATTTATGACTCAGTTCTTGGATAGCTCTTTATTAGAATTTTAAGTGATCACTATTCTATTGTCAGATAACATATACCATGAGAACTCTTGGTTCGGTTAGCCAGATGGTATAGCCAGAAGACGGAGGGAAGACCCAAGCAGATTAAGTATGGAGCTAGCGGCAGACATATGATTAGAATGCAAAGCCTCCGTTCTCCATCCATGCTTCTGATGCTGGGTTACTCTCTCCAAATGTTTTACGCAGTTGCCAAAAAATCTGCATAAAAATAATATTCATTTGTGCTTGCAGCATTCATTAGTTACCCTGAATTTTCTCTGAATATCAAATACATGCCTAAGTGAGATGAGATATAAAAGCAGCAGGCAATGCTATCCAATTACCCAAGGAATATTGCCAGTTCTCAACACAGCAGCCGAATGGCTGAACCTCAAGGCCCCTATACATGTGTCTCTAATTGCTTATATTTTGGAGTTTGGGTTGGTCATCAGCTTTAAAGAACCTAAAAAATGTGCTTAAAACAACACCTGGCTTTTTACAATCGTTTATGTGTTCGTACTTTGAACATAGATCTTATGCACCTTAGTCTGAACGTCTCCATTGCAACAATCTTTTCTTGGCTCGGTCTGTGATCCCCTGTGGACGACCTCGTATTTAATCATTCACACACGTTCCTTCTTCTTATACTTCCATATCCTGTTTCCTTCTCTCTGTCATTCTAGCCAACTTACATTTATTCCTTAATTGACAGCATGCCTCAACATATTTTTCATTGTTTACTGATTCATTTATTCAACTGAGCTACAGGGTGTCAGTGAACTAACTGCAAGATGACACATGCAATGCTGGCAGACAGGCTTGGGAAAAATCGAGGGAATATGGGCGGGGATTCTAGATTGTTCAGTGGAGGAGATCTATGTTCCCCAATCAATATTCTTTGCTCCCGGATTTATACATAGTGACACTGTCCAGAGCTGTATATTTCCATCTGTGATGATAATTGTGATTTTGGGTTTTTATTTGGATTATAAACCTATCCCAGATGGATTTTCTTGTGTGGCTCCATTCTGGTTGGCAAAAATGAGATCTGTTTAATATTATAAGCATATCGCAGCTTAAAAAGTACTTTTGCATTCTACCCTAGGGCAGGTGGTTTCATTTACATTTTAAAAATAAGGAATTGGAGGTTATTGATTATAACTTGCCATGCAGCGCAAACCAATTTCACTTGATTCTACATACTGCAAATCTCAGCCTTCCCTCAACAGGTAGTTGAAGGTTACTAAGAAAATAGCTTTTAGGATTATTGCCAGCCAGCTTCACTGCCAGCGATACATTCCTCACTTAGCCCCTTTTCTGGGCAACTTCTAAGTGCCAACCTCTGTGCTGGCTGCTGAGACTATGCAGGTGTTCTAGACGCCCCTGCAGCCAGTACCAACGCAGTTTGTAGACTGATAGTAATTAGTGCCATTTTCCTAGTGGCCCAGTTCTTCTGGGGGTGAGTCAGAATTTCACTTGCTGTCTCCCTTGGCTTTGTCTGGGGGCACGTGACCAGTTCTAAGAAGTTGTAAACACCAGTGTCTTCTTGGGCTGTTTTTGTCTTTGTGAGATTAGTCCATTTCTTCTTCTCCCTGCTGTTGAAAACAGCAATGCTCCAGTTAGGGGCTCTTCCTTTAGTGTGGCTCTGAGGGTGAGGACAGTGATAGCATAGAGAAGAGGCCGCAGCTTATATGTGATGGGAACCTGGTATAAGAATAGATGTCATTTTGTTTTCTAAGTCACTGAAGTATGGAGGATTGTTGCTTACTGTTCAATCACTTCCATGGTTCTGACACAGAAAGAAGCTTTCAAATTGAATTGCAAACTATGTTTCAAAGTTTCTATATATACACATACACATACCCCCCTTTGTATGCTTTTTTTGAAAGATTTTATTTATTTAATTATTTATTCATGAGAGACACAAAGAGAGAGGCAGAGGCATAGGCAGAGGGAGAAGCAAGCTTCCCACAGGGAACCTGGTGCAGGACTTGATCCTAGGACCCTGGGATCATGCTCTGCGCTGGGCAGACACTCACCACTGAGCCACCCAGGGGTCGCCCTTTGTATGCTTTATGCACTCATTTGTACCACCTAACACCATTAATAAATTCCAAAGTAAAATGTATATCATGAAAACACTGATTTAGGTGAGGAAGAACATTTTAATTTGTTCCTCGTCCTCCACAAGTTAGATGCGTTCTTCAAATAATTCATAAAATAAATAGCTCTAAATAAAAAGTATTGGTAGTTATTTAGATATCAAACATGTAAAATATATTTTAAATCAGTGGGGAAAAAAGACAGGGTATGAAGAAATGTTTAGGATAAATGACTGATATGTAATGAAGGAGACTGTGGAAGCTCATTTTCTCTCACCATGTAGGAAGGCAAAGAAAATGGTTTTTCTTTTATTTTTTTTAAAGATTGTATTTATTTGAGACGGAGAGAGAATACGAGCCAAGGGAGGTGCAGAGGGAGTAAAGACAATCTCAACCAGGCTCCTTGCTGGGCAAGGAGCCCCACATGGGGCTCTATCTCATGCCCCTGAGATCATGACCCGAGCTGAAATCGAGAGTCAGACGCTCAATCAACTGAGCCACCCAGGTGGCCTGCATACTACTTGCTTCACCTCTCCTGCAACCTTATTGATAATAAAAATAGAAATTCACACTTCCTCTTTAATGGGGACAAGGCTTGAGATGTGACAAGAAGACTAAAGGAGGGAATTTGGAATATCAATTAGAAGGCAAAGGTAAATAGACGAATCTTGGAACTACATCCAAAATATTGATACTGGTTCATGAGCCTTACTCAAATTTTGAGTCACAGTGGACCTGGACTATAATATCTAGACGTTTTAAAGTTGCAGGATTCTTTTATTTTCATTACTGAGAAAATTTGCTAGTTGCAAAAATGAATATATGTTTTTGGAGCTATTGTGAAAAAAGCTAATGCAAATGATGATGAATGGAGAGACCTGTACACATGTCTGTCAGGCCCCTGCCAGGTACTGGGTATGTACTATTTCATTTAAGTCTCAAAGTTATCCTGAAAGTTGATACTATCCCTTCCATTTTTTGACATCCCTCAGCTACAAAACAGAGGACCACAATTCCACATCATTTAAGTCTGACTACAAAAGCTATCCTCTTTCCACCAGGAGGCCCCTAATGGCAATGATTTGTTATCAAAATAGCATATCCATCATTTAACTGCTGAGAACTGAACTTGTCTTCGAATGCAACATTTCTAGGGTTTTTTTTAAGATTTATGCATATTAGAAATTTACAAAGTTTTCTGTCTTCACGATACATATATTTTATAACTAAAGTATATGATAAAGTAAGTGAGCTAATACCGGCAGTAGTCTCCAGTAGATGCTTTTAAATCACCAAGCAGGCGAGTGGTAATTCGCACTGTGCTCCCTGTCAGCCAAGCTATAAATGATTGTGTGCTACTCCTAAACTCCATAAATTCAAAAAAGAAACTCATAGAGAGTCCCTTTTTCACAGAACATCCACCCTGCCTTTGCACGAAAGTGAGGGACTCTAGGGAAACTTACACATTAATATCCATATTAGTAAGAGAAATAAAAGTGATTTGGCCAGCAGCATGGGAACTGGGGGACATCTGAAAGATTCATAGCTCTGCCCTGTCAACTGAAAAGCATCCAACTCATTTTCCTTCACACTGTGAGTGAGAGTAACTGCGGTGGAGACTATTCCTGTAGGTCGTCACTAAATAACTTGTCCCACCGTGTAACCAAGTGATGGGGCAGGATGTCATACCTCAAAATGAAATTAAAATAAAATGAGATGAAAACATAAATAAAAGAAAAGAACCTTTTTACCTATTGTGAAGTGTGAAGTAGTTGAGTTTTATCCCCAGATAGCTTTTAAATCAACCTGGTGAACTCTCATTTTTTAGTACCAGAAATAGTATTTGGCTGAAGTTTTCAATACCCTGACTTAATTCTTACCAGATTTTTCTGTGGTCATGCTGTGGAGTTGTATGCTGGAACAGTCAGTGGCAAGTGAGTGAGGCCTCCCTCCCTTCCTCCCCCCTTCTTTCCTGAGATGCACTGCCATTAACTAAGTGAAACGAATTACAGTGGTGAAAAAAAAAGTATCTAATTTTTTGTTCATCCTATTTTCTGAGGTTCTTTCAAGTCTATGTTTTATAGTAACAACATTTTTAAAAGACATATAGAAATTTATTTAAATAATTAAATCAGGAGGTTTTCCATTTTAATGAAACAAAGTTCCCAGAAATGAGGTAGTCTAGTCACTTTTCACAATGTTTTTTCTAATGTCACTAATTCCCCTTCACTGTAATGGGATTTTGTTTCATTGACATTCTCATGAGATTCTTAAAATATAAATCCATAGACATGATGTTACAATGTCAAATGAAATAAGCTGGCAAGTCTATGGAGATATATGTCAATGATGCAATATTTCTAACCTGTAGAGGTAGCAATATGTCAAGATGATGGCAAATAATGCCAGGGGATTTCTGGGGATACTATTTTCTGGAGCAAAAACAGTGCAAAAAAGACTATCAATGCACTTCTGTTGAGACAATGATCTGATTATCAAGGCTATAATAATAGAAATATTACTAGTGCTTGTGATCACTTGAATTATTTTTTTCTTTATTTGGGGAATTGATATTTTTATATACCCCACTGCAAAGCCCTTAAGAGCTTCTTGTATCAGAAAAAAGAAAACTTCTGCTCTTATAAAAAACCAAACCAAGAGGAAGGGAGACTATCTCAGGATTTTAACATCAAGAAGGCATATCCCTTTTTACTCTGGACCTACTCTGTATCCTGAATATGATTATCAACTCTTAAAGTAATCATTAATATCCTTTTCTTCCTTCCATGCTTATTTCTTTGAGGAGTAGTTTAGCTTTGGCAAAATCTGAGTTTGACACAGATGTGTTCATAAAACTTCTAAAATATGATTTTTAAAAATGAGGCATGACCTTAATCAGATAAATGGAAGAAAGGGAAAAAAAAGAAAAAAAAGGTCATCTATTTAATTCTTTAAGTGTATTCAAGATAATGCCACAAGGAGAGTGATTTGACCTTACTGGGTAAAGCAATTTATTATAAATAAAGATATTTTTGGTGCCACTCATTTAAGTTTCTGCACATGGATAGAGTCCAAAGTAAGATATTGAAATCCATGATTTTGAATTATGTGAGCTATTCCATCATTACCAGTGGAGCAGCAGACATAAGGAGTAATTTCCGGCGGTGGAGTTATTGGAGTGATTGTAAAGTGGGTGAGAGAGCGTGTCCAGGAACACCACTTGAAGAAAGAATCAAAATAATATCATAGCCCCTCAGGAGGAAGATGAGCTTATATACACAAACACATGTATCAAACCTTTCAAAGAGCTCAAAGTACTTTGAAGTACATTTTATCTTCTTTTATCATAATATTTTAGTGATAGAGATAAGGGCAAGGATTCTTCTATTTTTGTTGGGAAATAGATGCAAGCTCTAGTCACTAGTTCTTTCTGTTATTGTATCTAAGGAGCAGCATTTATAACTTAGCTACTTCTCTCTAAAATATCCCAGGTTTTACTAATTTCAGCATAGGTCAAACTTGTGTAAAATGAGACTACTTTTCTATAATATCCTATTTTTTCTTAATACTGTATTTCTCCATATATCAAATCAGAATTAATTCCAGTTTTTCAATGCCCCTGTTTAGGTTTTCTCTGATAAAATTCTATTTTTAGTGGACTGACATCACCAACGTCATGACTTACTATAAAACTACAGTAATCAAGCCAGTGTGGCATTGGCAACAGAATGAACAAATAGATCAATGGAACAGAATAGAAGCCCAGAAATAGATCACATAAATATAGTCAGTTGATCTTTGACAAAGGAGCAAAGAAATGCAATGGAACAAAGATAGTCTTTATAACAAGTGGTGCTAGAATAATTAGACATCCACATGCCAAAAAAAAAAAAAAATGACTGTAGACACAGACCTTATATCTTCACAAAAATTAACTCAAAATGGATCACAGACCTAAATGTAAAATGCTAAACTATAAACTCATAGAAGGTAGCATAGGAGAAAATCTAGGTGACTGTTTTGATAATGGCTTCTTAGATACAATACCAAAGGCACAATCCATAAAATAATTAATAACTTGGATTTGTTAAAAGTTTCTGCTCTATAAGTGAAAATGCAAGATAAAGAGAAAATAAGCCGCCGACTGGGAGAAAATATTTGCAAAATACACATCTAACAAAGAACTGTTATCCAAGAAATACAAAGAGCTCTTAAAACAACAATAAGAACACAAACAACCCAATTAAAAATGGGCAAAAGACCTTAACAGGTAACTCACCAAAATATCCAGATGGCAAATAAGCACACAAAAAATGCATTCCACGTCATATGGCATCAAGGAAATGCAGATTAAAACAACAATAAGTTACCATGACATACCCATCAGAATGGCCAAAATCCAAAACACTGACAACAGCAAATGCTGGTGAGGATATGGAGCAACAAGAACTCTCATTCAGTGCTGGCGAGAATACAAAATGGTACTGCCACTTTGGAAAAAAAACAATTTGATAGTTTCTTACAAAACTATCCAGTCACAATACTATGTATCAGTCAACGTTCTCCAGAGAAACAGAGCCAATGGAAGATGGATAGATGTAGAAAGATAAAGATAGAGACATATAAGAGAGGATTTTGTTGGGCAATTGGCTAAAATAATTATGGAGGTTGTAAAGACCCAATATCTGCAGCCTGCAAGCTGGAGAACCAGGGGAGCTGGTGGTATAATTCAGTTCAAGTCCAAAGGCTGGAGAATTGGGAGGCTGTCAGCATAAATCCTGGTACGAGTCCAAAAGCCTGAGAACTGGAGGTTCTGATATCCGAAGGCAGGGGAAGATGGGTTTTTCAGCTTAAGCACAGAGAATTCACTTTTGTTCCAGGTTTTTGTTCTATTCAGATGCAAGAGGGATGGAATGATGCCCACTTTCACTGGTGAAGGAAATCTTTACTCAGTCTACAGATTCGAGTGCTATTCTCCTCCAGAGATACTTTCGCAGATATACCTAGGAGTAATGTTTCGCCAACTATCTGGGCATTCTTACTCTAGTCAGATCGACACATTAAAATTAAGGATCACACATTCCTTGGTATCCGCCCAAAGGAGTTGAAAACATGCCCACACAAAAACCTACACATGGATGCTTATAGTAGCCTTATTCATAATTGCCAAAATTTGGAAGCAACCATGCTATCCTTCCATTGGGTGAATGGATAAACTGTAGTACACCCAGACAATGGAATATTATTCAGTGATCAAAAGACATGAGCTATCAAGCCATGGAGAGACATGGAGGAAATTTAAACACATATTACTCAAAGAAGCCAATCTTTTGTACAGTTTACATACTGTACAATTCCAACTATATGACATTTTAGAAAAGATAATACTATGGAGACAGTTTAAAGATCAGTGGTTACCAGGGGTGAGGGGAGAGTGAGAAATGAATGGGTGGAAGACACAAGCTTTTTAGGGCACTAAAACTATTCCATATGATGCATCCATGTCATTATACATTTGTCCAAACCCATAGAATATACAACACCAAGAGGGAATGTGAATATAAACTATGGGCTTTGGGTGATATTGATGTATCCTTGTAGATTTATCAGTTGTAACAAGTCAATGTACCAGTCTAGTGGGAAATGTTGATATTGGGAGAGGTTATGCATTTCTGGAGACAAGGGGTAAATGTGGAATCTGTACCTTCTGCTCAATTTTGCTCTGAACCCAAAACTGCTCTAAAAAGTAGTCTGTTATTTAAAGAAAAATCTACTTTGGGCAATTGGTCTGCCGTAAGCCAGCTTAGATTTATTTTTTATTCAGTACTGTGTTCTGGGTAATTTTATTTATAATGTCTTTGTTTTTTAATTAATTAATTAATTAATTTGTTTTAGAGATGGAAAAAGAGGTGGAGGGAGGGGTAGAGGGACAGGGAGAGAGAGAATATTAAGCAAGCTCCATGCCCAGCTCAGAGCTGGTTGCAGGGCTCCATCTCATGACCCTGAGATCATGACCTGACCCAAAATCAAGAGTCAGATGGCTTAACTGACTGAGCCACCCAGGCACCCCTATAATGTCTTTAGAATGAGGTTACAAACTCTGTCTTACAGATATGAAATTTAAGACTTGAAGATGATAAAAAAAATTGCTAAACTCAAGCAGGCATAATCAAGAATGTTCAAGGTTTAAGTCAAGAATACCCTGGGTTCCAAAGCTGGCACCCTTTGTGGAGGCTCCTTGCTCAATCTATCCATCCGTCCATCCATCCATCCATCCATCCATCCATCCATCCATCCATCCATCTAGGAAGCAACCTGTTTGAGTGAGGGAAAGTTTTAGTCAATCTGCCATTATCAATTATACTTTAAGAGAATGAAAAAAATAATTCCTGGGCTTCTTGTCTTATTTATAGCACTCATGGAACTTTTCCATATATTTTCAGCAGAGATCAAGAACAATAGGAGTGGTTACATCTTCTGTAGAATTTTTATGCTTAACAGTCAACCCATATACATAGTAACAGAAGTGGATTACTAGACCTAGCATGAAGTATCATTTCTTATTCTACCTCATTTTTTCCTTAAATTTTTGTTGTCTTGAATGAGAGGTTTAGCCACAACATTATGTATCTGAGAATGGAAATTTTTTCTAAATTTTTTTTAAATTTTTATTTATTTATGATAGTCTAGAGAAAGAGAGAGAGAGAGAGAGAGAGAGAGAGGCAGAGACATAGGCAGAGGGAGAAGCAGGCTCCATGCACCGGGAGCCTGATGTGGGATTCGATCCCGGGTCTCCAGGATTGCGCCCTGGGCCAAAGGCAGGCGCCCAACCACTGCGCCACCCAGGGATCCCATGGAAATTTTTTCTAATAAAAATATATTAAACTGTATTATATTGGCACTTCACCTTAGTGTAGAATCAGTTGATTCATTGTTTAGAGTAAAATTATAATCACCTTCATTCCTAACCTGTGCTGTTACATGACAAAGAGAGTTTCTAAAACTAAATCCATGAGTAATTTTAAGAAAAAATATCACTCCTAGAAATAATTTTGCCCTGTGCTAGTCTACTTTTTATTTTCTATAAATCCAAGTTAACAGGGTAGTATTCAAAGTAGATAGATGATTTTAAGATTTATTTAGAAACATTTTTCTTAAAATGGTAGATGCTGCAACCACTCTCATTTTATGGGATGATCTTTTTTTTTATAGGATTTTACAAGAGCTTATCAGAAATAAAAAGCACATGAGTGTAGAATATATGTAAGGATTCTGTTTGCAAGGATTTAGCCAAATTTTATAGTCATGTTTGGTTTACACAAAGTCTAAGCAAGGTTAAAGACACTGCTTAAAAATTCCATTTGAAATTTTGAAATTGGGGAATCCCTGGGTGGCTCAGCAGTGTAGCCCCTGCCTTCGGCCCAGGACATGATCCTGGAGACCTGAGACTGAGTCCCACGTCAAGCTCCCTGCATGGAGCCCGCTCCTCCCTCTGCTTGTCTCTGCCTTTCTCTCTTTCTCTCTCTCTCTCTCTCTGTGTCTCTCATGAATAAATAAATAGAATCTTAAAAAAAAAGAATTTGAAGTTGATTTTATCTGTTAGGGGCTTTTCTCAGGATTCAAAATGCCAAAAATCTATCAAATAACTATACATGCTTTCTTTATATTTGATAAAACATATTATTTGCTGACTTTAAGGGTGTGGTTCTATTAGGCAATGCTACACTGTGGCTACAGTAAAGTGTTAGACATGTCATTTCTTGAAATGTCACTTTTTTATAAATCTGTCTTAAAAATTTGGAGGAAAATTAGTAACTGTCTTCTCATCCATTCATTTTCCATTAACATAGGTAGTTATCTAAAATTGTATCTTTATAACAACCATTGTCAGAAAATCCCACAGATAACCAACCTCCCCCCCCACCCCCATCCCGGCCATCTACTTTGGTTCCCTGATATCTCAAAAGCCACCTCTTCTTTCTAGGAAGCTTTCTGCCATTGCTTCTGGAGCTCTTACAAAGTTGGTCTTCAGATATACCTCCTCCAACTTGCCTGTTCTCCTTTACCAAGGAAATGAATTTTGGTATAGCCTGTTCCAAGAAAGACAATGCAAAATGAAAATAGAGACCATTTAGAAAATATTGTAAAAGAAAAAAAAAGAAAAAAAAAGAAAAAAAAAGAAAAAAAAAGAAAAAAGAAAATATTGGAAATTTCACAATGGTGGCCCAAGTGCTGGGTCCCCCAAACCAAAGCACAGAGCCTGTGGAATGAGAATATGAGGTTCTCATGAAACTGGCCTCTGGTTGTTAGGCCCTAGAATGTCCCTTCTTGTTTAGCATATTCTCACCCTGATGATATCCTTAGTTGCCATAATCTGATTCTTTTTTCTTCTCCATAGTGTAGCCTTGGAGACTTGAAACTTCAGAGAAACTTACATATCTTCTTCCTACTTTTTTCAAAAGGTGAAAAAGAGCAGATATTGTGAAATTTTTCTTAGAATAATTATATCATAAAGTATTATACAGACATTACTGGTATTAAATATTATTTAATTTAAAGTAGCATAAGAATTCTATGAAATATTTTATCATGACTTAATTTTGTTACTTCAATGTCTGATTAATTACATAAAGGATGTATCTTTTCAAACTCGGTTACTGCATGTGAAAACTAATTCATTTGACAACAATGTCAATGAATGTGATGGCAGCAATTCCAGAAATAGTTTTTTTTAAAAAAATCAGAGTGCTAAAATATTACTCCTTGTTATCACCATTCAAAGGGCAGTTCCTTTTTTCAGGATTCGTTTTTAGCTGCTCGCTCCTGTCTGCTCTGTTTTCTGGTAACGATCTTCTTCACTATCTTCTTTCCATCCTGGTTTTGCTTTTTCATGTTTCAGAGGCAACAGTAATTGGCGTGATAACCCATTAGATGTTCAAAAGGTACCAAATCATCTGCTTTGTTTCCAGCCATGAGATAAGTGGCATTTGCTTTTTCCTGCTGAGTCTGTAGATGATACAATGACTTTTAGTTTACTGGCTCTGTCAAAGGGACATTGAAATAGTGACAATTACTGATTTCTTCCTAGTTGGAAAGGAAGGTTTGGTGACTAGTATTGGTAGGTATGAAGAATATTTCTGGACATTTTCCCCAAAGAAAGGTTGTATATTTAGTTGCTACTCGTTTGCACTGAGGCCTAATTCTGGGATAACCAGAGTTGAAAGCACTGAATATAAAAATCTAGTGATTCTTCACCCTGTCTCTTAGGCAATAAGAATGGCAACAGCAGCTTATCGTTGCACTGACAAAACCAATTTATTCTGTATTTCCACTTAAAAGAATTTTAGATCTCATTTCTCCCCTCAGAATTCTCAATTCTTGCCTATGATTATCCCATCTTTAACAAAAAGGGACCTGATCAAAACAACTGAATGCTTCAGCTGAAAGACAAAAGACTAAGAAATGTCTAGAAGAGTAAGATATCAGTACTTAGTAGAGAATATAATGATGTGTTTGAGGTCTATAGAAATTTAGTTGTATAATGATTTATTAAGAGTTACAATGTACTTAATAAATAACCATATTGCGTTTGACAGATAAACATAGATATAAAATATTAATTTTGGCTTCTGATACTTCGTCATTATATCATTAATATCACTTATTCTTGTGTTCAGTTTTTGTAATACTAATTTTCTCATAGAATGTCAATTCGATGGGAGATCAATAGCCTTCTATTTATAATAAGTAATATAGTATATCCTATTATACATTATCAGTCATAATTAACCATGTGCTTATTATGACTTCCATTGGATATCCTTTCATGAGTGCTGACTATTTTCTTTAGTTATTTCAGAGTGACTTATATGCCTTCTGCACAGAATCAAACAATACATTTGAAAAAATTCATTAAGTATATATTAATACTTTAAATACTAAAAATCCATATGTAAAGGATGATAAATTTAAAAGTATGTAAACGTCAAAAAAAGTGTAAATATCAGAGTGAATAGCAATGCTACATAGTAAGCAACAAAGATAAGTTAATTACTACATCTGAACATAATTCTGAATTCCCAACTAAAATCTATCTAGGATACTTAATAATGGAATAAAGCAAATATTTTTATGGTCAGTTTTTCTTAGTTTATTTTTGTGGGATATGTATAGGATGTCTGGAGTCCAACACACACACACACACACACACACACATATGACAGCTTTTTAAAAATTTAAATAAGGGGATCTGTGGGTGGCTCAGTGGTTTGGCGCCTGTCTTTGGCCCAGGGTGCGATCCTGGAGTCCTGGGATGGAGTCCCGTGTGGGGCTCCTGGCATGGAGCCTGCTTCTCCCTCTTCCTGTGTATCTGCCTCTCTCTCTCTATGTCTATCATAAATAAATATTTAAAAAATTAAAATAAAAAAGTCAGGCATTTAAAAAACAAAAATTTAAATAAAATGTTTTATCTGCATTTAATTTGATAAATGTATTATATATGAATGCCTTACTAGTAGCCAGATTTGCATGAATACCTTAGTAGTAGCCCAACTGAGCATCAAAATAATTTTATTGGATGATTTTATAACCCTTTATGTCTTATCAAATAGTGGGAAACCTACCCCTGTGCTACCCATCTGAAATACATCTGGCAGACAGAGTTTGGAGATAAAAGGGACCATAGTTTTTATACTTTGCCAGGCAAAGGAGGCTACAGCAGGCTAATGCCTTCAAAGCTTCAGACCCACTAGAATAAAAGGTTGAGGGGATTTATAGGAAAATACAAGATCTGGGTGGTACTCTGGTACCTGCTGCCAGCCGTGTTGGTTAGGTCTTCAAGATGGTCTTACGACTAACATGGGCACTGGTCATCCATGTCTCCTTACTAAGTATACATTGAGGTCAGGGAGATGTCAACATCAATACCAAGTTCTTGGACCTAAGGAGTCTGCAGAAAAACAAGTGAAGAGGAGAGGATGGCTTCATGAATGAAGAAGAGAAAAATTGTTCAGATTCAAGTCAAGTCTTGCTGAAACATTAGTGTTCTGTCTTAATTTCCATCCATCTTTATATTTCTATAGTGATTTCCAAATGTATTTGCTGAGATTTAAATCATCCAAATGAAATATGTCATCTTAAGAAATACCATTATTCCCATAGATTTGAGAAGTTTTATTTATTTATTTTTTGAGTGAGAATACCTTAGTATTTTAAATCCTTTTATCTTAGTAAAACTTTTTATACATAATACGCTTTATAATTTATTTGAAATGCTTTTGGTGTTTCAAGAAATTGTATGGAATTCCTAAATGACAATGATTATTCTGTTTTAAACAATTTAACAAATAATTGTTCTTATCCTTAAAAGAAAAGATATGATATGAGATGTAGCTAAAAAACTTAAATTGAAGTGTCTCCAATATACAACTTACATTTAAAAATTGAATAAAGATTGGCTTCATAGTCATAATTTATTGAATAGGCCTATAAATGACAGGAAATATCCAGTTACTTACAAACATTATTTCTCCACATTAGCTGCTCTTATATTTATATTTTGAATGATGCAACAAAGAGGTACTGAGAAATATTTATAATAGCAGATCATCAGGATAAAATAGGGGCAATGTAGTTTAATCACTTTATTTATTTTTTTGAAATGTGCTTAATGGAAAGGATGAATAACGGCCTTGCTTCAAAATTAAATTCTATTGCCTTGAGTGAGAGATTTGAGTATTAGCATAACATTCTATTTATGTGAGTAATGCTGTAGTTTTGTCATTTTTTACATTACAGTGTAGGGAATGTAGTGATTTATTGTTGCATTTTTAAAGGGCAATGCTATACTGAAACTAGAGTCTAAAAGAAGCTAAAAATCATATTTGTCAAAAACTCAAGCCTTGACATAGTTTATGATCACTGACTATTTGCCCTATTTATAGGGCTGTATTTAAAAGTAAGCTAATCTAGCAAGATCAAAGATGATTGATGTATTCTTATTTATTATTTTCCAATGTTTCATTTTTTGGTTTTATGATGGTTATAAGATACAAGATATATGAAATTTTATGGAAGTTAAAGAATGCATAACGCTTTCTACTTTCATTACACTCCTTTTGAAGAGAATTATTTTCTGAATATTCAGCTTGGGTCCTATCAGCATCTACTATAATCAGAGTAATTTTAAAAATATCAAATGAATTATGAATATCCTTCTCAGCTATGCAAGTGAGATATTAAATGGTTGTATGAGGATTTGAATGCTATGGTCTAGTATATAAGGTAATTATCACCAATGTGAAAAACATTCCTGCTTATAAATTATGAGGGCTTGAGAACTTGAAACTTTTGCAAGATTATAGGAAACAAGATCTGACAACTTCTTATTTAGCCAAGCATCTGGAAACAGTGAACCTATACATCACTGTTCAAAGCTTAGGAGTGCAGACATATTTGTAGTCTACATTAAAACTAATTTCTTAATTCAATCTCTTAGACTCATAGAATATAAGAATAATATCTATATTTGCTCTAGTTTTTAAACAGCTATTTATCAGTAAATTTTAATCCTAACTGAAGTTTATCATTTTTGATACTTCTACAAATAAATTACACTTTGATATTCCATAGATCATGATGCAATGATCCAAAGTATAGGCAGGGCAAGAAGATACAGTAAGTGACTTGAATATTTAAGCCTTAGGTAAGAAGGCTGAAGAACCCTTGCTCCCACTAAAGGGCAGTACCATGCAAAAGAATCCGAGTATAACCTATGGGATTAATGTGGATGAGAATGTCAGATTTACCGCATCTAGTCGGCCAGAAGGGGCTGACTATAGTAAATCGCACTTTCTAGAATTGCCATTCCATGGAATCTTCATTCCGTCACTTGGATCAAGAATGAAACAAAGCCAAGATATGCTTTCCAACTTGATGATATTTTAGATATTATACTCTACCTCGGAAAAAAAAAGTGATTATGTGTATATTGTGGGAAAATTCAAGTGGTTAGTGTTTCTCGACTTGGAGACACAATAGAGCTAAGAATGAAAAACATTGAATTAGTGAAGCTCAATCTATAATTACCACTTACACCAGGCAAGGAAAATATTTTATTGCCACTGACCTGAATAATAGAGTGGGATGGAAAGAGGGAAGCCTATTTATTTGAGACACCAAGTGAAAACTATGAAACACAAAGGGGAAAAGGCAGTTTCATTGAGAATAAAATATTCATGTTGATAACTTACATAAAACAAAAGATGGAGTGTTTTCTGCAGGGAAATTACTTTCTTTGATGAGCTCTATTTATGCATGATGGAGTTTTAAATTTTTGAAAACCCCCTTGGTTATTTTTTCTTCTTTTCAATTCTTGTGGTTTTAATTTCAGACATAAACAGATGTAAAATTTTCTCGCTAAAAGCTTCTTACTCTGTTTAAAGTCGAATTTATGACAGAGGGAAAAGAACCCAGAATGCCTTCTTACAATGACAGTGATTAGGAAATCAATATTTAAGGCATCGGTCTCATGAATCGCACGGTGAGCAGTGGCTCCATTCATTTTGAAACTACCCTATGATAAAATATATCTTCATTTACTTTGCTCATTTTAAACATTGTTTTGTTTGAAGTATATTCTTGAGGGATGCTGAGTATTATATCTGCTAACTAGCAGCTTGAGTTCGGAAGCAATTTCATTTGAGTGAAATCCACTATATAATAGCTTTGTTTGAGTGGCCTCCAAGCAACATGTCAAGGGTCAAATATTTACTTCTTGAGGATAGAAAGCTATTGGCTTTACTTGGTAATTTAATGTGGGAGGCATTTTAGAGGTCGCGCTGGCAAGTAAGGATTCGAATCTTACGTGTTGCCTATCACCCTAATCAAAAGAGAAGGGAAAATAGAATATACCTCCTCTAGAGACTTGGGTCCCTGCGGTAGAACATCAGATAGATGGGAAAATAAATGTGTTGGTCTCTGTATGTAAACTTATTTGTGTCTCACAGAGTCACCATGCAATCTGACACTATTTGAAGAAGGTGGCTAATATCAGCCTCACAGAGGGCTGGGACAAGAATGGGCAGGAGAACGGATGTTTACAAGTATGTGCATCAGCAAAGCATTTATGGTGCCTGCTTGCATGAAATTGCCTGATCCATTAAGAGCAAATCTTTTGGGAAATGTACTTAGTAAAATAACCATAAACAAAGCTCTGTGGAATTACCTAGCGTGGTAAATAGATACCTACACTGGCAGACTGTCTGCTATGAGGATGGAGGGACTCCGAATGTGCAGCCTAAATCAAACTAGTTTTTTTGTTTGTTTGTTTTGCTTTGAATATCAAGAATCTTTTTATTTGTTTTTTATTTGTTTGATTTGCCAACATATAGTATAACACCCAGTGCTCATCCCATCTAGTGCCCTTCTCCGTGCCTGTCACCCAGTTACCCCAACCCTCCTGCCCACCTCCCCTTCTGCAACTCTGGGAAACAAACTAGTTTTTAAATCTCTCTGAGTAATTCGGGTCTGCACTCTTGGTCAGCAGGAATGGAGCTCACAGGGTCAGGACTACGTTTTCACATCTTTATGATCTAGCAAAATCTAGTGATTGCAACAAGTTTTAGAAACCTGTCAGAAGATGCTAAACAAACAAACAAAAATGACTACACACATGCTTACAATTATTTGTATGCTTATATACAGCACAGATAAACCTACACACTCACACTTTTGAATCCTCATACAGAGTTGGATAGGTGAAAAACATGTGAATTCATAGAGGAATGATGTTTAGAGAATTAAGGGTTTTGGGATGTCTCTGCCTCTAAATCTGAGAAAATGATTTTGCCAAACTAGTATATATCTGCAAATACTTATTGATTATTAGTCCCTGGAGATTCAGAGACAAACATGACGTATTTACACCCCCTAGAAGCTTGCAATTAGCTGAGACAGAGAAGTCAATCAATACTTTTATAGTTTCAAATAATAAATATAAGGTAAGTACAAGTCATTACACAAGTGTACTAAGTCTCAGAAATAGGGGGGAAGGTTTTAGAGATGATGATGATGTAGAATTAGCTGAATTCTGAAGAGTAAGTGAGTGCAAGCGCTGTGATGGGGGGAAGGGATACAAGGGGATCAAGAAGTGAGAATATGTGAAAAGCTGACCTTAAAAGAGGACATAGAAACAGAATCATTCCTGCCAGAAGATAGTTGGGTAGGTGGAGAGAGCACTGACTGGAGCCAGAGCTCGACTAGGCTTTGGCTCTAATACACTCTTTGGTGATCTTTGCGAGGACTTAACTTCTAAGTTTCATTTCTTAATTGTTAAGATGTGTTTAATGATACATTGCCTTTGAGGGATGTTCTGAAGATGTGTTTTGCACAATGTATGGTATGTACAGAAAGGGATTCAATGAACAGTGAAAGTATTGAAAGAAGCTATCACTACTAACAATGACCTCAACCAGAGGTTCCTGATCTTCGCTTCATATTGGAATCACTTAGGGAGCTTTATAAAGTGCTGATGCTTGCATCTCATCCCCAGATACTCTGATTTAACAGGACATGGCATAGTCTGGATGTCAGACTAAAGGAGAATACAGGAAAATCTTAAAAATAAAAAAGAATCTGTAAAAACAGGGGAAATGATTGAGAAAACACAGTCTTATCCAGAGAAGGCTAGATTAGAGCCTACCAATACGCCAAAGACTAGGTGACCTTCACGCCACAGAGCAGAAGGACTGCCACTGTTAGATGTGGTTAAAGAAATATTTCTGGGCTTCGCCTATTCCAGAGGAGTTGACTACTGCGGAGCTAATCAAAATAGAATTTCTGCAATCTGGAAATGTCTTTTAACGCAAAGTGCATCAATTCTATGCTCTGTATTATGGTGGAGTAAGCTCTAAGTTTTAATGCCTTAGAATAGCATAGAGAAAGCGTGGAAGGAGTGGTAGGGGAATCTAATGTTGAGGAGAAAGATTCGTAGAGCTTTATAAAACTACAGTTTAGTTTATCTAATTAATATGCATCTCGAAAGAGACTGAGGCCCCACTTTGAAGATATGAAATACAGCAAAAGCAATCCTGCCTAAGCCTTTAACCATAGGTTTGATGGCTGGCAACAATATTCTTAACTATGTTAGGAGAAAAAGAAATAGGCTGAATTACAGTGGAAAGAATTTTAAATATGTGCTAGAGAAAGCAAGGAGCTTGGTTTGAATCTTAAAACAATTTGCTCCTCTTTTTTTCTGGCCTCTCACAAATAAGCCCTGATATTATAGCCTGATTACCAGAGAAGAGATTGCATGGCAGAGTCATATTCTCTAATATTGAACATCAAAGAAAAACCAAAAGAAGCAAGATTCCTTTTAATAGACTCAGATTCCTAAGGTCTGGAATTTATTTTTTTTTACATGAAGAACAGCCATGCTGATATTTTGATTATGTAAACAAAATACAATATGCCATACTGTTGTGATTGTTATCTGGACCCCCAGAAAAATGAATTATCTTATCCATGTATTGTTTTCCCCATGAAAATACTTCAGGCTAATTGGAAAATAATTAACTACATTTATTTTCTCCCTGTGAAAGTCTTTTGGAATTGCAGAAATATTTCCCCGTGAAATGTATAATTGCTGAAATGTTTTCCACCTGAAATCATTCTAGTTACTTGGTGCCATTCTTGAGAGAGAAATACTTAAAATCCTATCATTATCAAAAGAAATTTTATTAAAGATCTTCTTTAATTCATTGCCATGCTAAGCAACACCTATGAAGTATTTTAGGAATAGAAATTAAGGATCAGACTATAATTAGAGCATTTAAGGATAATCATAGGTGATACGTATCCATTTTTGTGCTTCTTCACAAACTCACATACTTGCAAAGTTGTCTGTGTGTGCTGTTTTTAATTTTGTACTCAGCACTTGCACAAAATTCCATTTGCTGTCTGACATTTGCTTCAACCATGCAGATGGACTGTTCTGTTATTGTTAAGTGTTGAACGCACCAACTATCTCCAGGTAAATGAGTCCAGTGATCACTGCTGAGTCACCATCTTATTTGACTTCTCCTCAGCATTTGCTGTAGTTGTCAGTGCTTTCTTGAGATGTTCTCTTTGTCGATGTCCACCCATCCAAGACCACCAGGATACACCTAGAGTTGAACAAGTGGGGCTTTTGGATATCTACCGTGAGAAGGGAGATCGCATGCCACAGGGAACTGTATCTTAACAAGAGCAAACTAGGAGGGTCTCGTTATCCACTGTGTTGGGTCATCTGGGGAGGAGAATTCAAGAAGGTGGAATCTGTTCTGGACTGGATGTGTTTAGGAAGCAATGGGCTTCCCTGGCTGAATATTTTAATGTTTATTTAGAAGATAGAACAGAGTGAGACTAAAGCTATAATTAGTCAAGAAGCAGAAATCATTCGTGTTAGTTGGGAGCAGGGAAGTGTGGAAATCTTTGTAGTTTTCATAGTGTTTTTAATTTTTGTCTGGGTTGGGACATGGTGCCAGACTGCTCCCCACTCTGTCATGGTTACACAGTAACCTTGTTTCACACTAGAATGCCATAAAATTGTTCCCACTGGGAATGCCATGACTCATCTCTGTAGCAGGCCAGCTCCAGCTCCCAGCTGTCAGTACTGACTTTTTCTTTCTTAGTATCATGGTTCCATATCCTCTTTGTTTGTTTGTTTGTTTTTCCTGCCTTTGTGCCTGCTCCATTTCAGTCTTTCCAACAGTATCTTCCTCCATGTGTGATTTTTAACTCTTAGTTTCCCAGGCCTTATTTCCAAAGCATCTTTTGTATTCTCTTATACTTCCTTTCTTATGCAATTTCATTTATTTTTATTATTTTAATTGTGATCTGATTTTTTTTTCAGACTGGACTATTCTAGGCTTAAAAGACAAATTGGAAAACGACAACTCATAGTCTGTTTTTGCTAATGATGTTAGATGGTTTTTATGTTTAAGTTATCGAAAAAATAAAAAAAAATTTATTTGACATATGAAGTTTATAAAAAACTCAAGTTACTGTGTCTCTTCATAAAGTTTTATTGGAATTCAGGCATGTTCATTCATTCAGGTATTTTCTATGGTTCCTTTCTTCATACAAGAGCAGTGTTCAGTGGTTGCAACAAAGACCACATGGTCCCCAGAGCCAAAACTATATACTAGCTAGACCCTGATAGAGAGTTTGCCAACCTCTGCTCTAAAGTCATATATTCAGCTAACGTTTCTCATTTTCATTTGAACGGTTTAGTCATCTTAAACTACTTAAAACAGAAGTTGTGGGCAGCCCTGGTGGCCCAGTGGTTTAGCGTCACCTTCGGCCCAGGGAGTGATCCTGGAGACCCTCCCTGCATGGAGCCTGCTTCTCCCTCTACCTGTGTCTCTGCCTCTCTCTTTCTGTGACTCTCATGAATAAATAAATAAAATCTAAAAAAAAAAAAAAAAAAAAAAAAAAAAAAAAACAGAAGTTGTATGGACATCCGCAATATGCCATAGCTCTTTCCCTTTTCTACTCCTGTCCACCTTAATACCTGAGGTCCCTGCCTACACAGTTACTCAAACCAGAAACCACAATTCATCTTTAATTATTACCTTTCCTCTATCCCATATTTCTAATCTTGCTAGAGAATCCATTGTTTCTACTTCCTAGCTGTAACTCAAAGAGGTCTGTCAGTCTTCATTATTCTGTCAACATTCTATATCATACCTTCACCATCGTGTCTGGTCTATTCAAATAGCCTCCTTCTTGGTTCCCCACTTATGAGACTCTAAGTAAGTCCTGAACCTATGATATTTTCTATCATTAATCCGGTCTATTTTCTTCATAGCAATTACCATAATTTTATGTGACTATTTGGGTTTAAATGTTACATTATTTATTTATCATCTTTCTAAGCTCATAAGCTTTTAGTGGGTAAATTCATGCCTTTTTGCCCAGCAGTGGATATAAATACTTTGAAGAATGACTCGTATGGAGTAGAAAGTTAATAAGTACTTTTTTTAAACCAGTGACTAACCTGCGTAAAGACCACAAAGGCAGATGTACAATTACCCCCTCCTTATACATACATGCATTCAGTCCATTTCTAAAGAAAAAAATGTGTGTAAAGTGATGCATATTCAATCAATAATGCATTTGCTTTATTTATTTTTTAATGCATTCACTTTAAATTAAAATAATATCTACAGGACAGGTAGTTATCTCTAAGGGAAAAAAAAAGATGATATTGATTTCATCTTGATTTTAAGAATTACATCTTTGTTGGGATGCCTGGGTGGCTCAGTGGTTAAACGCCTGCTTTTGGCTCAGGGCATGGTCCTGGAGTCCCAGGATTGAGTCCCACATCGGGCTCCCTGCGTGGATTCTGCTTCTCTCTCTGCCTATGTCTCTTCCTCTCTCTGTGTGTCTCTCATGAATAGATGAATAAAATCTTTTAAAAAAAATTTATATCTTCGTCAGCTTTTGTTGTTGCTGGTGGTGGTGGTAGTTAGTGGTGTTTGTGATGGTTACGTTTTTCCTAGCATACAAAATAAAACCAGTTATTTGCTTACATCACTCTAATGGCCCTATCTCAAAGTGAACTAGTCATTTACTTGATAATTTGTTGTTAAGCATCGGTGTACTATTTTTTTGTATAGGAAGGAACTACATATTTACTTTTGTGTGGATTTTAAGTAAGAACTTAGAAACTCTCTCAAGATAACACTAAGAATGTAGACTAACTGTGTAAAGCACTTTCTTTGTGTGTCCAACAATAAAGAGAAACTGGTGAATGGTGGAATTAGATTTTAGGTAGACCCAACATGATGAAATGATCATAGAAAATGGTGTGAAGGTCACTTGAGAATAGATTTTGTAAAGTTGTAGGGAAAGAGGCCAGGCTGCAAAGCTTTACAGATAAATTACCTGATAGGAAAAGAAGGCAGTGAGTTGGCAGCAAAGAAGAGAACAAAAACGGTATGGTAGACAGATGGAGAATCAAATACACTAGGAGAGGAGAGGGGAAGTTCTCTCTGTGTTTGAAGGCAGAAGAAAGTCACTAATGTGGAGAAAATTGAATTTGGCAGAGGGAAGAAAGCATAAGAACTATACCACTTAGAAGCTGAAGTGTCTTCCCAAGCTTTGAATAATAAGTTGGGTTTCAAAAATATTTTTACATAATTTATATCATATGACCCTCACAAAAACTATAAGTCTAAGTCAAGTGAGACAGGTGGTTCTATTCCCATTTCACAGATTAGGAAACAGAAGCTCAGTTCCTAGGGTCATGCAGAGGGTAAGTAACATAAGGAAGAACAGAAGTGTTCTAACTTCTACATTTTTATACTTGCCATTATACCATGTTGACAGTGTTGTGTTAATCTTTAAACAGGAGGAGATCAAAATTTGCTATGAGGAAGAAAAACATTTAAGGCAATGATCCAAAAGAATTAGTCTTTTTTTCCCACCCACTCACTTACATTATTATCACATTTAAATGAATTTTAGTAAGCCAGGAGTGTAGAAAGAGAAGGGTTTCATGAAGGAGCATGAGGAGCATTTATTTATTTTTAAATTACTGGACACCCATCACTTATTGGGTATTGGAGATGTTATGGTGAGTAAAAATAGCCATAGTCCCCACCTTAATGAAACTTATTCTCTAGTGGAAAGGATAGGTTTTTAATCAAGTAACAAAAATAAATGTTTGAGTACAAACTCAAATAAGAAGACAAAGTCAACAGGGCTTTGAAAGAATTCGTCACGGGGCCTCATCAAACTTGCAGGGAAGAGTAGATGTTTACTTAATTAGAGGATGACAACTGATCTAAGCTCGAAAGGAGGAAGAGGAATGAAATACCTAATGGGGAGTGGTATATGAACCTTTTAGGAAGGTTTACATAATGAGGAAGTGAAAGGATCCCGCATGACCAGAAAAATTTTAGTTTGCTAATGTTCTTGTGCCCTGAATTATAACCAACATAGTAGAATTATCTCTTCATTTAAAATAATTACCTAATGTCATTGAGCCACGTAATTCTGAATCACCATTTTTCTTAAGTGATGGTTTAAAGATAGAGAACAAAATGATTTCTATGAAATATTAATTTCTGGGAGAATATATATGTATACATATATATATTCTTGCAAAGGTCTCAAATAGTGTTTTGCACATAATAAGCAGTCATGAAATAATGAATAGATAATTCTTATAATTCTTTCAATATATATTTATTTAAAACTTATTAAGTATAATGTACATAAACAACTGGCTGGATGCCATTGTAAGCTTTTCAGCCTTTAATATTTGATTAAAGAATGTCCAGGGCATGCTTTGAATGACTTCTTCTTGCCTTGGAAAAAACCATTGCCGTATGTGTTTGATGTATTTATAATCTCTAGATTTATGCTGTCTTTTCTGCCTTAGCCTCAGGTAGGGCAGGACAAAATCATTCTTGCAGTGCTGTAGTGATGAAAATGTTCTGTGTCTGTGCTGTCCCCTATGGCGGTCATTAGCTACCTGTGGCTATTGAGCATTTGGAATGTGTTTGGTATAACTGATAATTGAATCTTTTTTTTAAAAAAATTATTGAATAATTGAATCTTTTATATAATTTTAATTAATTTTAATTTAGTAGCAACTGTGCGGGATAGCGATATTTCAGAGGGATTCTGGAAAAGACTTTGAGTTCCCTTTGTAATACTTCTGATACATTTGACATGAACTTGCTATTTATTATTATCGGTGGCCGAGATATAATTGAAAGAGATATTTTCTTAGTATAAGGAAGAACTTATCTTAAAGTAAGAAATGTAGGTGTGAACAGAAGCTCATTGTCTCAGTTCACTTGGGATATAAGAACTGAACTTATTTATATCAAAAAATCCACTAAAGCATGTAGGTAGAATTGCACAGAAAGTGATTTTTTTCAAGGAACCAAAGAGTTAGACAATTTTCTTTATGTTTGCCATTTGAGCAACAGCCACTGACAAAGAGACAGAAACCCTAAACATAAGTGAAATAAAATTACTTTTATAGTAAATATTCAGAAAAATCTAGTGGTCAGATAAAGAAGACAGATGTGAGATTAATCTGTGGTCAGCCAACTCATTTTTGTTCATCATATCCAATTTTTAGAGTTTCAATGAGACATCCTTTCTTTCTAAAATATTTACATTTGAATGTGAATATATACAATTGAATGTGTTTATTCAAAAGGTAGAAAAACATACTTCTCTTCCATGTTTGTACCATAGACATCTTGTGCTACCGCTTAGAGATAGTAGTGCTTACTATTAATTTTCTCTTTTTTTTTTTTCAAAATTCAGAGATATTTACTCCTTCAACATGTTTACTGAGTGCTTATTATATACTAGGCATAGTTCTAGGCACTGGTTTATTGCAGTAGAAATAAAAAAACACAATAAAAACTTCCTTAATGAAATTACATTCTAAGGGAAGAAAATAGGCAATAAACAAATAAATAAGGAAAATGCATGGTATGTTAAATAGTGGTATAAGTGCTACAGATTTTTTTAAAAGGGCTTTAAAAGAGGTGAAGGTAATTGAAGAAAAAAAGGATATGAGTGCCTCAGTTGGAGAAGTTCACCTTTAAATGGGATGAGTAGATAAGGACTTTCAGAATTTTATTTTCATCAAAGACTTGGAGAAAATAAAGGAGTAAGACATGCCTAGGCAGAGAATTGCAAGAGCAAAGGCCTTAAGTTAGGAGCGTGTCCAGCATCTTCCACGAAAGCACCTCTGCTTTCTGTGGCTGAAACAGAGATAGCAAGGCAGAGGCTTTTTATGTCAAGTAATGAATAAACCAATCTATTGATGAATCATAGCTATAATATCCTATATGTCGTGTATTTTTCCCTATCAGATATATTATTAGTCTCTAGGTTAGAAATAGGGCTCTATCTCTCTAGTACCCATTATCTCTATTAACTGCACATTATCTACAAATAAAATAATTTTATATTAGGTAGAGTCTAATTATTTCTCTCATGGAATATATTATGTAATACTTACAAAAAGAGCTATGCTGGTTTCTTCCCAATGTTCTTTGCAAAGGCCAAGATCATGTTGAAATACAAGAATCCATCCTCTAGTTGAGGACATAAGACAGATTGTTTTGTACTGAATATAGTTCCATAAAGAATTATCAAAATGTGAATTGACTTGATTATAATGACATTATTGCCAGTTATTATGTTTTAGCAAAAAAATAAAAGGCTTGTGCAAGAGAATATTACACAAATTTTGTGTATTAATGAAGACATCAAAGTCTAGAGAGAGGTAAAATGATTTTTCCCAAAACTCATATGTTACAGCTAACATTGCTGCATTCATATGTGATAGCCATTGTGCTAACTACTTTACAGGAACTATGTAATTATAACCCACCCACCGATCCTGAGAGGGAGCCATTTGTACTCTTCCACTAATGCAGGAACTTAGGGAAATAAGTAATTTCAAAGTCACACAGTTGGCGAGTGGTGCAACTGGGATCATATCTTTTTTTTTTAACTGAAATAATTTATTTTATTTTTTTAATAATAAATTTATTTTTTATTTGTGTTCAATTTGCCAACATACAGAATAACACCCAGTGCTCATCCCGACAAATGCCCCCCTCAGTGCCTGTCACCCAGTCACCCCTACCCCCCGCCTTCCTCCCCTCCACCACCCCTAGTTCGTTTCCCAGAGTTAGGAGTCTTTATGTTTTGTCTCCCTTTCTGATATTTCCCACTCATTTTTTCTCCTTTTCCTTTTATTCCCTTTCACTATTTTTTATATTCCCCAAATGAATGAGACCATATAATGTTTGTCCTTCTCCGATTGACTTACTTCACTCAGCATAATACCCTCCAGTTCCATCCACGTTGAAGCAAATGGTGGGTATTTGTCATTTCTAATGGCTGAGGAATATTCCATTGTATAGATAGACCACATCTTCTTTATCCATTCATCTTTCGATGGACACCAAGGCTCTTTCCACAGCTTAGCTATTGTGGACATTGCTGCTATAAACATCGGGGTGCAGGTGTCCCGGCATTTCATTGCATCTGTACCTTTGGGGTAAATCCCCAGACTGGGATCATATCTTGATCTTCGTCTATCTGATGAACCCACAGCAATAACTGTTTGTCACACTGATAGAGATGCAGGCATGAATGCCCTATGGGAAACCTGAGAGGGGCAGAGAGGTACCCTAGGAAGAGAGCATTTTATTTAGTAAAACATTGGAGTAAGTTTCATCTCCATCATAAAAGCTTGATATTTTGGGGCATGCCATGCAACTTTTTAAATCTGTTTCCACTTTTGAATATTGAGGACCAAATTACAGCTCCATATTTGCTTATTGCGACGTTGACTTCATCCATTGCGAGAAATTTAATTTGTTAGTATATTCTTATAGAGCAAATTAAAGAAGCTATTCAGCTGAGATAAAAACCTTTATATGGCTAAAAAGAACGTAGATCATTATAGACAGTCCCCAACTTACAATGGTCCCATTTAAATGATATTATTTACTCACTGTGGGTAAGGAAGCATTTCAAGTTATTTTTACATTATTAGTAATGAATTTGCAGTAAGCATCCAATCTCCCACACCGAGACCCCTAGTGATCAATTGAATACATTTACTGGATCACCAGCTGAGATTACAGGGTGTAATCTGTGGCTAGGGATCAGAGATTTCTCTGTGTAAATTTAATTTACCCTTATGGGGATCAAAAGCTCATTAATACCCCATTCTTTCCAACAGAGCTAAAAGCTTGAAGCAATTAGTATTTGAAAAATATTTTCTTTCATTAATTTTTTTTTTCAAAATGAAATCTCTGTTAGGCATCAATGTCATGTATTTTAAAATTAGAATTGCATGGACTATGTCTTTTGCATTTTGTAGTTGTTGTTTTGGATTATTACTCTCTAACAAGTATTTACACAGCAACTTAAACAACAACAAAAAAAGTAGTGTCTAGGTACTCATTTCATTCAAATGAATTGACTAATAACTTTCAGGAGATCTAGATTATTCCTGCATGGAAGAAGAAGCGAGAAAACATTTTTAATCATTAACACGAGAGAGTTTGCCACTTTTCAGTAGGGAAGACATTGTGTACTAGCTGCTTGAGCCTGAAGGCTGTTGATTAGTTACACAGATGTGTTAGAAATAGAGCTCCTGGCAATGTTTAGCATGACTAGTGAATGAATAAGTGCAGTGTTTTATGTACTTAATTTAAGACATTGCACTATCCTTATCAATTATTATATGCAAGTAAAATGTAATGCAAGTGTGATTATATAGTTTCTTTAATACCCAACCATTATTCATAAAGAAAATATCTGTGAACAGAAAGACATGATAAATGCTGGTGGAAAACAATCAAATGTTTTTGTTTTGTTTTAAAATGCTGACATAATTTGAAATTCTGATATATTGCCAATCTCTATTATAACACCATGCTGGCACATGATACTGTTAATGGATAATCTGTAATATTACAAGTCACAGATTAGGGACAATTTTGTATCAGTTAGAATCATTCTTTTATCAGTATCTCTCCTTGGTAGTACATCTAGTGCTTAGAAGATTGTATTAACTCTTTCAGTCCATTAATGCAACTTAAAAGACTTTGATTGACAGCGAAAAATATAGTAAATACGATTATAGTAACTGAGTGAGAATGTCCTTATAAATGCCTCAGTACATACAAATATTTTTAACACCAATACAATTATTCTGAAGAAAAAGTGAATTTGTAATTGGGGCTATTAAAGAGTAAAACTTTTAAACTACTTTTGATGTTTTTCTTTGCAGTAGAGAATTGTAAAACATGTTTTAGGAAAATAACAAATAAACTTTTTTCATCAGTTTTTTTTAATAAGAATTTTCCCCAACTTTATTAATGTCTAATTAACAAATGAAATTATATTATTTAAGATGTATAACATGATGATTTGATAAACATATATTTTAAGAGGATTCTCCTTCCCCACACTGAGTTAATTAACTCAGCTCACATGTTCACTTTTTTCAAATTTCAATTGCACAGAGAAGCATTATTAACTATAGTCACCACTTTATACATTAGATCCTAAGACTTTATTCATCTTATAGCTAAAAGTCTGTACTCTTTTAACCAACTCTCCCTATTTTATCCATACTTAAGCCACTGGCAACCACTTTTTCCTTTCTGTTTTTATAAGCATGATTTTTATTTATTTTTTTTAAAGATTTTATTTATTTATTTGACACAGAGAGAGAGAGAGTGCACAAGCACGAGGAGCAGCAGGCAGAGGGAGAAGCAGCCTCCCCACTGAGCAGGTAGCCTGACATAAGAGTCCATCCCAGGCTCATGACCTGAGCCAAAGGCAGATGCTTAACCAACTGAGCCACCCAGGAGCCACATGAGTGTGATTTTTAAAAATTTTCCACATATAAGTGATAGTATAAAGAATTTGTCTTTCTTTGCCTGGCTTATATTACTTAGCACAATGCCTTCCAGTTTTGTCTATGTTGCAAATGAAGGTATTCCTTTTTTTTAAGGCTGAAAAATATATCAGTGTGTATATGTATGTGTGTGTTTACAAAGAAATGAATAAAGAAAATATTATACATCTAATATTTATATATAAAATATATATCCATTCGTCCATTAACAGACACTTAGTTTCCATACCTTGGATATTATGAATAATGCTGCTATGCTATGAGAATATGGAAATCTCTCTGAGATAATAATTTCATTTCCTTCAGATATATATCCAGAAATGAGATTACTGGATAATATGGTGGTTCTATTTTAATTTCTTCAGGAACCTCCATGCTGTTTTCCATAACAGCTGCACCAGGGTACCGCTCACCAATAAGGTACAAATCCTCACCAGCATTCATTACCTCTCATTGTTATGATAACAGACAATCAAATGGGTGAACAGTAATATTTAATTGTGATTTTGATTTGCATTTCTCTGATGATTTGTCTTGTAAACCAGCTTTTCATGTACCTGTTGGTCATTTGTATGTCGTCTTTGGAAAAATGTCTATTTATATCTATTGCCCATTTTAAGTTGGATTATTTGTGTTTTTTTGCTAATGAATTGTGTGAGTTTCTTGTATACTTTAGATAATAACCCTTTATCATTATGTTTTTTGCAAATATTTCCTCCCATTCTATTCTATTTTATCTTTCTATTTTGTAGTGGTTTCCTTTGCTGTGCAGGAGCTTTTTAGTTTGGCATAGTCCCACTTGTTTTTCTTTTTGTTGTCTTTACCTTGATGTCAAATCCAAAAATCATAGCTAAGACCAGTATCAAAGAGATTTCCCTCTATGTTTTCTCCAAGAGTTTTACAGTTTCAGATTTTATGTTTAGGTCTTTAATCTATTTTGAGTTAATGTTGATGCATGGTATAGGACAAATGTCCAGTTTTATTATTTTGCTTTTAGTTCTCTGGCATTCCTTCATGCCATTTATTGAGGAAACTATTCCTTCCCTATTGTACATTCTTGGTTCCTTTGTTGAAAATTAATTAACCACATATAAGTAGGTTTATTTCTGGGCTCTCTATTCTGTCCCATTGATCTATGTGTTGGTTTGTATGTCAATATCATACTGTTTTGATGACTATAGGTTTGTATTACAGTTGGAAATCAGGAAGTGTGGTACTTCCAGCTTTGTTCTTCTTTGTCAAAATTGCTTTGGCTACTTGGGGTCTTTTGTGATTCCATCCAAATTTTAGGATTATTTTTTACTATTTCTGTACAAAGTGCCATTGGAATTCTGATAGAAATTGCATTGAATCGGGGCACCTGGGTGGCTCGGCAGTTTAATGCCTGCCTTCTGCTCAGGGCATGTTCCTGGAGTCCCAGGATCGAGTCCCACATTGGGCTCCCTGCATGGAGCCTGCTTCTCACCTCTGCCTATGTCTCTGCCTCTCTGTCTCTGTGTCTCTCATGAATAAACAAACAAAATCTTAAAAAAATTCATTGAATCTATATATCATATTTTATAGTATGGATATTTTAAAATGTTAATTCTTTAGTCCATGAAACTGAGACATAAAAGGATTAAGCAATTTGAGATAGTCATGTAGCTATTTGGGGATCTGAACCTAGCCACTAAGATGCCAGGTCCCTTGCTATTGAACCGCTCTAATATTCTTCCCTATAAACAGAAAAGAACAGAAAGGGAATTCACAAAGTCTTGAAGAGGTTAGAAGATTTGATGGGAAATTGCAGAAAGTGAGATGATAGAGCAAAAGGTAAATTTTCGTACAATGGGAGTCTTTGACCAGGGAAAAATTTGCTGACTATATAATTGAAAAAAGGTATAGATGGCTTTAAGCTTCAAGAACTTTGGACCATTTATTAAATTGGGAGCAAACTAATGACACCATAAAGATGTTTTGCTTGTTCAGAAAAGTTACTAAGACGTAACCTAAAATTATTTTCATGATGTGATGAAGCAACCTTCAGGGGTAACTGACTGCCTTCTGTCTTGTTCTAAGTTAATTTGATTTTTTTTCCTCTAAGTTAATTTGAATCATGTCTCTATCTAAGACAATCCTTACCCCACCTTACTTCATTTCTTCTAGTTAAATATCCAGGGAGACATACAATAACCTCCAGCTTTTTCTCATGTAAGCCATGCTTTCAATATATTAGGTCAGGAATCTCACTGATGTCAGGTTTATCCTAATTCTGCACTAAAATAAAATTAAATGTTAGGCAATTGGAGAAACTACAATTTAGTCACAGCCCCATGGCACAATTTGGAAGAAAGTTTACAGCTACAGTTTATTGAAGGTAGACATTGATCTAAATGCCTTACAGCATGATCTCATTTACTTCTCACAACTCTTTTTTAGAATAGTATAGTAAATTCTTAATTATAGCATGAAGGTTAAAGGACTAGAGCATTAAAAATAACTATAGCTACTACAGCTTGATAACAAAATCACAGAACAAAAAGAAATAATTTATGACGTCAAAAATATAAAAGAGGAAGGGTAAAGGGATAGGAACTTTATAAACCAATGAAGATAAATTGTTATCAGCAATTTTATCAATGGACTATTTTATCTACAAAATATTTTATATAAACCTCATCGAAACCCACAAAGCTAAAATTGAGAGCAGAAACATGAAACATAAAAAGGGATACTGAGCAAATCACCATGGAAAACCATCACTTTACAAAAGTAGACACAAACAGAAAGAAAAAGAAACAATGGAGAAACAAAATAAACAAAAGGCAAAGATAAAATGGTTGTAATAAATCTTTGCATATCAATAATTACCCTAAATGCTAATGGACTGAGCTCACCAATTAATAGTCACAGAGTGGCTAGATGGATAAGAAAACAATATTTACTCGCTGTCTATACAAGACTCATCTCAGCTCTAAAGATACACATACGTGCAAAAAAGAAAAGATGGAAGATGGCATTCCAAACAAAGGAAAATCAAAAGAAGGCAGACATAGGGGTTTCTGGGTGGTTCAGTGGGTTAAGTGTCCAGCTCTTGATCTCAGCTCAGGTCTTGATCTTAGGGTCATGAGTCAATCTCTGCACTGAGCTCCACACTGCAGTGGGTATGGAGCCTACTAAATTAAAATTTAAAAAAAAGCCAGAGATAGCCAGAGATAGCTATACTTATATCAGACAAAACGAACTTCAAGCCCAAAAGGGTAGACAACAAGAGACAAAGAAAGTCATTATATAATAAGAAAGGGGTCAGCATATAAAGAAAATATAACAATCATAAATAAATATATATGGTCCTGACATATGCACCAAAGTATACTAAGCAAATAATAACAAATCTTAAGGGAAAAATGGACAATACAATAATTATAAGATACTTCAGTACTTCACTATCAGCAATGATCATCCAGACAGATAATTAACAAGGAGTCATTGGAATTGAACCATACTTTAGAGCAAAAGGACTTAATAGACATAGACAGAACATTCCATCCAGAATCAGCAAAATACATGTTCTTCTATAGTGCACATGCAACATTCTTCAGGATTGATCATCATAGGCCACAAAACAAATTGTCAAAAATTTTTAAAAATATTTTATTTATTTATTCATGAGAGACACAGGGAGAGAAAGAGAGAGGCAGAGACACAGGCAGAGGGAGAAGGAGGCTCCCTACAGGGAGCCTGATGTGGGATTCGATCCCAGGACTCCAGGATCACACCCTGGGCACAAGGCAGGTGCTAAACCGCTGAGTCACCCAGGGATCCAAATTGTCACAAATTTAAGAAGATTGAAATCATACCAACTGTCTTCTCTGATCACAATGGTATAAAATTAGAAATCAGAAAAAGGAAAGTGAAAAGATTTACAAATACATGCGAACTAATCAACACACTTCTATACAACCATTGGATCAAAAAAAGAAATACAAAAAGAAATAGAAAATTATCTCAAAACACACAAAAAGGCAACCTATCAAAATTGCAGGACACAGCAATAGTAGTTCTGACTGAAAAGTTTATAGCAATAACTACATATATTAAGAAATTAGAAAGATTACTAACTTTACACCTCAAAGAACTAGAAAAAGTCCAAAATTAGCAGAGGGAAGGAAATAATAAAGATCGGAATGGAAATAAATGAAATAGAGACAAGAAAAGCAGTAGAAAGATCAATGGAACTAAGAGCTGGTTCGTTGAAGAGATAGGCAAAGTTGACAAATATTTAGCTAGATTAATTTAAAAAAAACGAGAGAAGAATCAAGTAAATAAAATCAGAAATAATAGAGGAGACAACTTATATGATAAAAATACACAGAATCATAAAAGACTACTATGAACAGTATATGACAACTAATAGAATATCCTAGAAGAAATGGATACACCTCTGGAAACACACAACCTACTGAGACCGAATCAGAAGGAAATAGAAGACTGAACCAATAATGAGAGAAAAGATTGAAACACGAATAAAGAAAAAATCCCAACACAAAAAACTCTAGGACCAGACAGCTCACTGGACAATTCTACTGATATTTAAAGAATAATTAATACCAATCCTCCTCAAATTCTTGCTTAATATTGAGGAGGAAGGAACATTTCTAAACTCATTCTAAGAAGTCACCTTTATGTTAATACTAAAACCAGAAAAAGATACCAAAAAAAAAAAATAAAATGAAAGAAAGAAAAAAAACCTCTAGCCCAGTATAGATACAAAAGTTCTTAGCAAATATTAGCAAACTGATTCAAGAACACATTAAAAGGATTATAAACATGACCAAGTGGGATTTATCCCTAGGATACAAGGATAAAACATAGCAAATCAATACATGTAGTGTCATATCAGTGAAAGATAAAAATCACATGATCATTTCAATAGCCACAGAAAAAATATTTGACGTATACAGCACCTTTTCATAATAAAACCTCTTAACCTATTGGGTGTAGAAAGAACATACCTCAATACAATAAAGGCCATACATAACAAGGCCACAGCTAATATTTTACTCAATGGAGAAAAATGGAATGTGTTTCCTTTAAGATTAGGTGTAAAACAAGGGTTCTCACTATCATCAGTCCTATTCAATATAGGGGATGCCTGGGGTGGCTTAGTAGTTGAGCATCTGCCTTTGGCTCAAGTCTTGATCCCGGGGTTCTGGGATCAAGTCCCGCATCGGGCTCCCTGTGGGGAGCCTGCTTCTTCCTCTGCCTATGTCTCTGCCTCTCTCTGTGTGTGTCTCACAAATAAGTAAACAAAATATTTTAAAAAATCCTATTTAATATAGTTCTAAAAGTCCTAGCTAAAGCAATTAGGCAAGAAAGTAAATAAAAGGCTTCCGAATTGGAAGGGAAGAATTAAATTGTTATTTGCACTGATGATATGACTTTATATAAAGAGAACCTTAAACAGTCAGTCAAAAAACTTTTGGAATATATCGATGATTTCAGTAAACTGATAGGATACAATGGCAATATACAGAAATCAATTGCATTCTTTTATGCTAACGTTGAAGCATCTGCAAAGAAATAAAGAAAACCATCGTATTCACAATAGCATCAAAACCAATTATATCCTTGGAAATAAATTTAACCAAGGAAGTGAAAGATCTGTACAATGAAAACTGCAAAATTTTGCTGAAAGAAATTGAGACACAAACAAATGGAAAAGAATCAGGAGAATTAATAATAATTAATAATAATTAATTAATGGATCAGAAGAATTAATGGCCATACTGCCCAAATCCACATAGAGATTCAGTGCAATCCCTTCAAAATACCAAAGGCATTCTTCACAGAACTAGAAGAAACAATCCTAAAATTGTGTAAAATTTCAAAAAAATGCTGAATAGCCAAAGCAATCCTGAGAAGAAACGGCAAAGTTAGAGGTATCATGAGTGCAAATTTCAAAGTACACAACAAACCATAGTAATAAAAACTATTATACCGGCACCATAACAGACACATTGACCGATGGAACAAAAAAAGAGCCCATAATTAAATCCTAGTATACATAGTCAACTAATATTTGACAAGGTAGTGAAGAATACCCAATGGGAAAGGATGGTATCCCCAACAAATGGTGCCCGAATACTGGAGAAACACATGCAGAACAATGGGCCAAAGACTTAAACATAACATCTGAAACCATTAAACTCCTAGAAGAAAATATAGGGAAGAAGCTCCTCAGTATTGGTCTTGGCAATGATTCTTTGAACATTGACACCAAAAGCACAAACAAAATAAACAAATGGGGCTGCATAAAACTCAAAGCTTCTGCACTGCAAAAGAAACAATTAACAAAATGAAAAGACAAAAACAGAATGGGAAAAAAATGTTTGCAAATCACATATTGGATAGGGGATTAATATGCAAAATATACAAAGAATTCGATTAAACCTAACAACAACAAGGAAAAAGATCTGATTTAAAAATGAGCAGAAGAGTCAAATAGGTATTTTCCTAAAAAGGACATCAAAATGGACAGCAGATACCTGAAAAGATGTTCAACATCACTCACTCATCATCAGATAAAGGCAATCAAAACACAATGAGATATCACCTCAGACCTGTTAGGATGACTATTATCAAGAATATAAGAGAAAGCTGGTGCCAGCGAGTTTGTGGTGAAAAGGGAACCCTAATACATTGCTGGTGGAAATGCAACTTAGCTCAACCACTAGGGAAAACAATATGGAGCATCTTTAAAAAAATGAAAATTGAGGGACACCTGCGTAGCTCAGCAGTTGAGTGTCTACCTTTGGCTCAAGGCGTGATCCCGGATTCCTGGGATCGAATCCCACATTGGACTCCTTGCATGGAGCCTGTTTCTTCTCCCTCTGCCTATCTCTCTGCCCCTCTCTATATATCTCTCATGAATAAATAAAATGCTATGAAAATTTAAAAAAAATTAAAAATCGATCAACCATAGGATCCAGCAATTCCACTTCTGAGTATATACCCAAAGGAAATTAAAACAGGACTTCCATAAGATATTTGCACTCTCACGTTTATCACAGCATTATTCACAATAGCCAATACGTGGAAACAACCCAAATGTCCACCAATGGATGACGATCGGTTAAAAAAAAATAATGATGCATATACACAATGGACTATTATTTAGCCATGAGAAAAGAAGATATCCTTCCATTTGTGACAACATAGATGTCTCTTGAACACATTATACTAAGCAGAACACATTAGACAGAGAAAGGCAAGTACTAAATAGTATCACTTACATGTGGAATCTGAACAACTTAAGCCCATAAAAAACAGGGTAAAATGCTGGCTATTGGGGGTTGGGGTGGATGAGGGGGATAAGGTTGATAGTATTTAAGGGTACAAACTCACAACAAGTTGTAAGTAAACCATAGAGATCTAATACACAATATAATGAATATAGACAATAATGAGCTATAGTTAAGTAATGGGATAGATGTCACTACATTGGAAATCATATTACAATGTGTAAATGTGCCAAAGAAACACTCTACATACCTTAAATTATACAATGTAACTTGTAAAATTTGTCACAGAAAACAAAGAAAAAAATAGTGATGTTGAATCCAAAGGAATAATTTTATAGAAATCTGTCCACTCTTGAATATCTGAAAGGACTAGTGATTACAAAGCCATATTGGCATTCTAGATGAGATTATAAACCATAAATCTGTACATGTCTTTTTCCCCAAGATTTCAGTTAATGGGATAAAAAAATAGGGTGTAATGGGAATACGTGGCTCAAAAAGTATGAGAAGCTGCTAAGAATCTATAAAATGTTTAATATACCTGCCCTTTTTTACTTAGGGTGTTTATTCTAATTTTACGTTTTTATAATAATATAATATTAAGTGCATTTATTATTATCTCAATTATTATGAGGCTCAAAAATAACTGTATTAACTCTGATTTTAAAAAATTCTCAACCATTTGGGTTCATAGTTTTTATGCAATTTGGTGGGAACTTCCATCTGCATCTGATAAATAAAATGCTATTATAGTTTCTGGTTAGAGGCTAGGAATGTTTACTGTCTGGAAAATGAAATTAGAGGAGATGAAATACATTTATATACTATAGAAACAAGGATACCAGTTGAGCTGTGAAATGTGAAGTTTCTGATGCAATCATGAAGAAAGGACATTTGGGAAGGAAAATCTTATCTACTTTTGAGTGTCCTTTTAACTTTGGTCACAGTGTCCTCTGGTCATGACTCCTGACTAGTAAGATTATTTTTCTCCATTTTGATAAAAATATGGAGCCAGACTCAAATTAGTATGAAACCAAAAGGCATTCTAAGATTCATATTTCTCTACTTCATACTTCATAGATAAAAGGATTCTTTGATTTGATCAAAGGCTACAAAAATGACTGTTTTTCCTAAGTTTTCTTCACATATAAAATTTAATTTCAGTGAACCCTGTTTTTGTTCTAAAGATGGTCTTTCCTACTCACCATAAGTCAATCTAACTTTAACTATTATAAAATAGTACATCAATTTAAATTAATCTACCCTAGGGATATAAAATGAGATATTTCTTTTCACATCTTTTTTTTTTTTTTTTAAGATTTTATATTTTCATGAGAGAAACAGAAAGAGAGAGAGGTGGAGACATAGGCAGAGAGAAAGAAGCAGGCTTCTCACCAGAAGCCTGATGTGAGACTCGATCTCAGGACTCCAGGATCAGGCCTTGGGCTGAAGGCAGGTGCTCAATCGCTGAGCCACCCAGGTGTCCCCTTCTTTTTACATCTTTAACATATTTATCACACCAAGCTTTATGTATTGATGTATAATGGACTTAGATCTTGTTTCCAATATTGAATCGTGGAGTTCTGAATAGAAAAACATCTCAACATGGTATCGCCTCCTCACCAATCATTTGGGCTTTGGGTTCAGTTAAGAATATATAATGATTCTCTTAGAAATTTCACTAATTTTTCCATCAAAGCCCTTTTGATGCCCAAATCACCACTAATATAATTTTGGTGTCTCCTTCCTTAAGACATTCAAACGTACTTCACTGATTTAGAGGAAATTGATGGGTCCCAATAGAACAGGTGGTGAATGAAGAGCGTCTTTCTTTGGGTCCTAAGAAAATTTTATAGAGATGTTTGGCTTCCTTCCCTGACCCGCTTGCTGATAAGATGATGCACTCTGAATGGTTATAGGTCTGTCCCTGCCTATGATGGGGAGGGGATGGCCACTGGTTTGTTGCAATATCTTCTCTTATCTAGTATTGTAGAATTTTTACCTATATAAGGTGGGAGATACTAAAACCTAGTGATTACTACTTAGAACTTTGATGTCAAACAGATTTCTTCAATTCCAGGATTTTCCAGGCACTACTCAGGTAAATTTGGGGCAAAATATTGTATTTTGTGAACATCAATATTGTCATTAGTAAATGGGGATGCATACTTGTGCATGAATAGTTTTGAGGTTTTTGTGACATAGTGGAAATAAAATCTTAACCTAGATCACTACAGACATTTAATAAATTATTACATAACTATGTGTGTGTTTTATATAGTATTATAAAAATATATATATTATTACTGATTTATGATAATGTAGATCTGACTATTTGATCATGGATAAAGCCTCCTCTATTTCTCACTATGATATTTTCAATCTTCTAAGGCTAATGCAAGCCTAATTTTTGAGGACAAAAATATAGTAAAGCCTATTATGATTAGGGCAGTTGGCTATTTTGATTAAACTTTCATAGCACTTAAATGCTGACCCTGAGAATAATTATAGCAGTTTTTAAAAAGGAAAAAGAAAAGGCAAATAATGCCTTTATGCCTCTTTAAATCTTTAGGCCTATTTTATTGGTTGAGATCTACAGATAATTGAGCATTGCCTACATTCCAGAAAAGGCAGCAGGCACTAACATCACATTCAATGTTTCATGAGCGAAGTCAACATTGAAGATAATCACTTGAAATTAAAATAGTGAAGCATGGCCTCCCATTGTTACCAGTTACTAAGGAAATTGTCAATCTGCTCTCGTAAAAAAAGGGAAAAAATACTATTGAGCACTTTAATGAATATTTTTTATATACAATATCTCAATTAATTTAACTACTAAGGAATGCCATGTAATATTTTACCCAGTGTTAGATGAAGTAAAAAGAAACCATGGAAATTAATGAAGTATCCAAAACTGGACATGCAAATGAATAGTATAGCTGGAATTCTTCCAAGTTTAATATTTCAAATCATACACACTAAAATTTAACATAACCCAGCCTAAAATATGAATTAGTTATGATTAATTCTATATAAAAATATTTTTAGTCATTGAATTACTATTAGAAAATAGAATTGAATAATTGGACATTAGAAATAAAAGGTATTTTGGGGTAAAGGCATAAACTCTCAAATCTCTTTTTTCTTCTTGTGATTTCTTTTAAAGGAATTAAGTCAGTAAGTTTTTAAGATATTTATTAGACTTTTAAAAGACATCTCAAATCTTAAGAAATAACAAGGCCTTAGAAATTATAAATACATTATTAAATACAAATCTATTGTAATTAGTAGCCTGAGAAAACTATAGCTATCCTAGGTGAAAGATTAAATTTTCTGGACATTAAATAGTTTACTTAGAGGTTTATGGTCCAAGACACAAAACTGTAATTTCAATTCTTCCACCGACTCTATCTTGGTGACTTTGAAAATCTTATTACTGCCTCCCTGCTCCTCTATTGATAAAATGTTAATAATAATGTCCTGTTTCATCAAGAGAATGAATTAGTAAAATTCAGTACAAATTATTTTGACAGTTAAGATTATCAAAAGGAAAGTTTGGTGTTAATATTGTCTATACCTGCTGAATTTCAAATTTCATGAAATTTTTTTTACTAAAAAACTATTGTGAATAACGTAGAGTATTTCACGGAAGCAGTAATGTCGTTTTCATATTTAGTGATTGTATTAAAAGACTTAGCAACCCATAACTACAGTTGCTTATTCAGTACAAGAATAGCCATTTTTCCTTTATTTTTTAGCACTCTTAAAAAGCACTACTCGCAAGTTGAAATTTTTTAAGGCTAAAGAAAAAAATCCTAATGGAAAAGTAAAGTATCAACTTCTTGGCCTGAAACCATGCGACACTGTTTTTCAGATGGGAAAAGAGGAAGAGTGAAAAATGTGATGAACCCTTAATACTATAAGCTCCTCTAACTGAGATGTGGTGGTAATTGCTTTTTATTTTTTTGTAACATCTCCTGAAAATGGTAATGCTTTCAAGTGGGGATCAAAGAGAATGACCTACATAAGAAATAAATTGCAACGTGTAGTTACATTTTTCATCCTTTGTAATATGCTTCTTGCATCCATACTTCTAATAAGAAACACAGCATAATGCTCATCATTTTTTAAAATGAGTTGTCACTAAGGTCAGATGGGGTACTTGGAAAATGGAAAAAAAATATGATTTGAACTAAGTTGTTAATGCCAATAGATGGATCAGTAGATGGATCACTCCTCACATACCACCTTTATACATTTGAAGGAAATATGACCAAAAATTCAGAAATAAATGTATATTTATGAAATGTATAGTGTATGTCGTCTATTTCTGAATTTTGTTTATATATTTATTATATATATAGTATATGCATATATTGTATATAAAGATTTCTGAATTCTGTATGTATATATACACTTATATGTATATAAAATATATTAAATATATGTATATGTATACATTTAAAATAAATGTGTATGTGTGTATATATGCACACACATATTTATCATCTATTTCTGAGACAATGTATCTGTGTGTGTCTATCATCAGAAATAGGCAATTCATTTGTTTTCCTATGCAAAATATTCATTAAAAACAAAGTGTTTAATATAAGGAGAAGTAATAAAATGATACCATTTTTGAGCTTGTAAACACATTTAATTCACAAATTTTTGTTATTTTTCCAGCCCTAAATTTGGCCAGTCAAGTGATATACCTCACATACGTGGTTACTGGGAATTTTTCACAAGAAAGGATAGCTCTTACCAACCCACCACAAGGCCAAAGTTATATCATTAGTTCAGTAGTTCACAAATTCCCCTGGAGAAGTATTACCTTAAGTTATTGTTAGCTAACCTAATGCATTGGATATTTTCAATGACTAAAGTCATCAGAGGAGACCAGAGTTCTATGGAAAGTTTCAGTATGTAGGTATTGACAGAGAAGGAACCAGTGGAAAAGGCAAATTAATTCACGAATGTTTCTCCAAACTGTCCTTTTTAATTTTCCTTTCACTAATATATTAAAAATAACTGGCACTATAATATTCCTTTAAAAATGATGGTGGCCATTCTCTTTTTGGCACCATTTTTTTTAAATCTTAAATTAATTTACTTATTCATGAGAGACACAGAAAGAGAGAGAGGCAGAGACACAGGCAGAGGGAGAAGCAGGCATCATGCAGGGAGCCTGACTTGGGACTCAATCCCAGGTCTTCAGGGTTACACCCTGGGCTGAAGGTACCGCCAAACGGCTGAGCCACCCTGGCTGGCCTCTGGCACCATTTTTAAGTGTCCTTGACAGCAAACTGAAGTGAAAGTAAAACTATTTAGTAATGGCCCAGGCCAGGTGAGGACATTGAAAAGAATCACATTTGTTTTGATTGAAAATGATTCCTAACCTATAAAGATATCAGAGTGGTTATTCTACTGCTATAGGATCACCATTCCTTCAAAAGATAAAATTAATTTCCGCATAGCGTCTAGGTGCAGCCTCCCAGAGCCATTTCAGGGAGGCCAGGATGAGCTGGTGGATGTCTGCCAACATGCTTTTAACAATTTTGGGACAAGCGTAAGGGACTAAAGGGACCTACAAGGAAACAGAAATAGGTTTGTCAATATATCTGTAATAAAAGAAAATGCTTCAATAAAGAGATAGCTGCACTTTATTTTATGTAACAGATTTATCTATTCCATAGAGAGTTTGATATACATTTCCTAAATATGTTTATTGAATCTTATTTGTCTTATAATCATGATAAAATTTGATATGTATTTCTATTTAAAAATATTGTTTCCAATAAATCAACCTCAGAACAACAAACCACTTAAATAACTTAATGAAATGCCTATCTGACAAAATAGTGTTCAAATAAAACACTGTATTATAAAATATTGGAAAAAAGTGTTTTCTGTTAAAACTAGTCTTAAATCTTAAAGGGAAACTAACCACCTCACAGAACAGAATTGAATCCTGAATTGAAGCCCTGCAGCTTCTGTTAAAACATCTTACTAATATTTTACTACTCCAAACTCCCTTCAGGGTTGCATCTCACTAAAATTTTCACTAAAAAGGATATTTTTCTTCCTTCTTTATCTTTTCTTTCTTTCTTTCTTTTTCTTTCTTTCTTTCTTTCTTTCTTTCTTTCTTCTTTTTTTCTTTCTTTCTTTCTTCCTTCCTTTCTTCTTTCTTTCTTTCTTTCTTTCTTTCTTTCTTTCTTTCTTTCTTTCTTTCTTTCTTTCTCCTTCCTTCCTTCCTTCCTTCCTTCCTTCCTTCCTTCCTTCCTTCCTTTTTCTTCTTCTTCTTCTTCTTCTTCTTCTTCTTCTTCTTCTTCTTCTTCTTCTTTCTTTCTTTCTTTCTTTCTTTCTTCTTTCTCTTTCTTTCTAGTGATACTTTTATTTTTTAAAAAATTATTTATTTTTGACAAAGAAGTGGGTGGAGGAGCAGAGGGAGAGGGAGAAGGAGAAAAGCAGACCCCTGCCCCCTGAGGGTGGAGCCAGATGCGGATTTCATCTCACCACCCTGAGGCCATGACCTGGGCTGAAATCAAGACTCCAACACTCAACTGACTGAGGCATCCAGAATCCCCCAAAGGCGACACTTTTAGAAGTGGACAAATGAATTCAGACTAAATTCACAAATGATAAAAACATACCATGTGTCCAAACTGAAAATGCTCAAGCAAATGTGCTTCATGTTTACAAAAAACAAATGTGAAAATTCTGCATTCAGATAAATATGTAGTACAAAAGTTCTTTGGTTCATGGGGGCACCTGGGTGGCTCAGTGGTTGGGCATCTACCTTTGGCTCAGGACATGATTCCAGGGTTTTGGGATCAAATCCTGCATCAGGCTCCTTGTGGGGAGCCTGCTTCTCTCTCTGCCTATGTCTCTGCCTCTCTATTTCTGTATTTTTCATGAATAAATAAATGAAATCTTTAAAAAAAAAAAGAGTTCCTTGGTTCATTTATCCAACTTAAAAAAGAAAAAAATTAAAATTAATGGAAAAGAATTACCCAAAATAAATGGTTTAGAACAAAATAAAATAAAGGAATGTTCAATAATATGGATTGATTTAGTTATTAATTTTTAAATGCTTTAATATCCATGAATTCTATATTATGAACACTCTAAAGAATTCCAATCTGTACTTTATGGTATTTATTAATGCTTACTTTAATTAAAATATGGCTAGAAGCTTTCTGTGATGAAAACTATCAAAATAAATAAAACAAGTGTTAGAATTTCTAAGTATATTTTTTATACACATAGGATATTTCTTTTTATCTGGAATTTCTTTTATCTGAAGGATCTGTAGTCTGTATCTGAAATAAATTATAATTTTAAAATTAAGATAACTGTACAGATTTGCTGTTTTGATTTTCGATGCTTCATGTTTTCATTTCAGCAGACAGTGAGGATATTTTCCACGTATCATGTTTGCCAAGAAAGAGCACTATACACTCCATGCAGAAACTAAAATTTCAGCTAAAGAGCTAGAAATCTGTAACTATTGTGAGCAAAAGTAGAACAAGAAATATCTGTCCAGTTAAATAACTCTCTTCAGAAAGGACTGTACAGATAAAGAAATTACCTTTTGGAATTAGCTTCAGAATCTGGGGAAGGATTATGTGTTTGGTGATTCATACTTTTCCTCTTTCCTTTAGGAGATCTGGGAAGAGGAATCTCAGTATCTTATTTTTGACGTAACAGGTATTTTCACATGCACAGAAATGGAGGTCTTATGTTCTCACAAGCATAGAAAGCTTATTTGCTTTTTGGGTTCTGTGTCTGGATTCTAGATCAGAATGTAGGGGCTAAAATAGATCTTAGATATTGTATAAGTTAGTCTCTTCATTGTACTATCATTAAACTTCATTAAACTATCAGAATGATATGGCTACGTCCAATATGGTTCTGATTTGTGCAGGGTACAACCCGCAAACAAAGGATACATTCTAGGGAATTCATTTCAGAAATAATACTGAAAAATGTCTCTACTTCTTTGTTGTTCCACTGGAAACCTTATTGTGACCCTAAAAATTTAATATAATATAGTTTTATCATCTCTCATCTCTCCTCTCTCATCCTACGATCTAGACAATTTTCACAACTGAAATGATTGTGAATGATGACTGATATTGAATACTTAGCAAGCTATTTTAAATTAGGAGACTATAGTTCAACCAAAGTTTGTTGTAATAAAAACAAGTGGCTTACATGACCAATGGAACTCTTTATGTAAATTATAATTTCATAATTCAAAATATGCTATACTCTTATTTGACGTAATGGAAGAGTTCAAGACTAAAAATCTTGTCTATTATTGGTTTCCCTAAATGAAGAAATTCACCTTCTACCAATTCAACATAACTGCATGTGATGTTAGTGACTTAGAATATTCAAGTTGGCCTTTTCAGCACATATATATCAGGTGTCTCCTTATCAATGAGAGTTCATAGTTTACAAAAGTCATGTGTACATACATATTTATCTTAAGCACATCAGTATCTATTTTCTTCTGTGACCAGAGCTGGAGTCTAAGAAAGGCTGCTCTTTCTTCATGACCTCCAAAGGCTGAATTTATGGTGCTTTTTCATAAATATGAAATATCTTATCAAGTATATTTAAGCTTACTTCTCTATTTACTTTCAGGTTTGGGTGATTGCTTACTTATTTAAGAAAACCCAGGATCTAGATGAAAGAAAATACTCATAACATTTCTTTTTTTTTTAATTTTTATTTATTTATGATAGTCACAGAGAGAGAGAGAGAGTGAGAGAGAGAGAGAGGCAGAGACATAGGCAGAGGGAGAAACAGGCTCCATGCACCGGGATCCTGACGTGGGATTCGATCCCGGGTCTCCAGGATCACGCCCTGGGCCAAAGGCAGGCGCTAAACCTGAGGGATCCCACTCATAACATTATGAGGGATCCCACTCATAACATTTCTAACATTCTATTCATTTAACTCATTTTTTTATGTCCAAAATCTGAATATCCAGACTTGTCATGAATTAGGCCAACCCAGTTACTCCAACTTGCTCACTGATACCAGGAAATGACTGAGGAGAAGGAAAGCCCTGGGTTTGCTGCTCAGCAGTCCATCCATCAGTCAAGAGCCGTGTAACTCAAGGGTGTGAGGGTGAACATTCCAGCATCTGTGCTGATCAATAGAAATAGTGCATAAAAGCTCACACTGTTGTCCAGAACATGATTGCAGAGTACATTTTATGAAATTGGATTTAAATTCAGTAACACATTACATGTGCCTATGTAATCTTTTTCATTATTTATATGTGAAATATACATTTTATAAATAAAATGTCATTATTACTTTATCATTATTATGTTGTCATATTTATATTTGAGAATACTATATTGGGATTTATAAAGAAAAGTGTTCAATTTGTTTTCTTTCTATTTTTTCCTTTCTTCACGTGTGTGTCCTACTATATAAATTACTCATTATTTAATGTTAATATTAATCTAATTTAATTAGTAATTTATATACATGCATTTAGCTTTTGTGTCATGATGATCAAAGCAAGATCAGTGCTTCACTTTAATATGTAATATGAAGATAGGAGACAAAGTAACTGAGATATTAAATTTCCGATCCATCACTATGCATAATAGGGAAGCCGGGTGAAATATAAAAAGCCTTTAGTGTCTGCTCCTTCTTTTGATTTTTAATTTAAGGAAATACAATCTAGGAATAAGTCACCAAATGCCAGATTCACTCTTTCCCCTGAAAAATTATATATTGTAGGTAATCATTCATAACCCAGATTTTGAACAAAATTCTAGTTGAACATTGACAATCTGTAAGACGTACATTTTAAATATTTCAGTTTCTTTTATCCTATTGTTTTTTTTTTTTAAGATTTTATTTATTTATTCATGAGAAACACAGAGAGAGGCAGAGACACAGGCAGAGAGAGAAGCAGGCTCATGCAGGGAGCCTGATATGGGACTCGATGCTGGGTCTCCAGGATCACACCCGGAGCCAAAGGCAGACGCTCAACCACTGAGCCACCCAGGAGTCCCTATCCTATTGTTTTAACAAAAAATATCAGTGTAAGACAACCAATTGTCTTTTTTGTTGTTGTTCTTTTCCATGTTAGATTTGCCCAACCTTTCCATAATATTTTTCATAATTCAATCCTAATTTAACTTTTGGTTTTTAAGATAGAAATACATTAAGGCATACTTCTTTAATTTTCTTTTCAAATATTTTTATGGGAAAATTGTAGGGTAGTGTGCATGTATGCATGTGTTTATTTATATCCATGGTTCATAGAAATGGAGAGCACAATAAAGATTACCTTGATTATCTTTCTAATTTGATATATAAAGAAAGTAAAACTCAGCAGTATTAAATGAAATGTATACGTTTTTAAAGCACTGTTACATATATAATTAGAATGTCAGTTTCCAAATGTCCCCTTTCCTGGCAAATAATTGTAAAGAATCCAAAGGCACCTAATTGAAATACCTACCAGTCAACCACAATGAATGGAATTACACCAGAGACTTTCAAGAACCTTCCTTAGTTTTAGAAAATGGGTCTCCATTGAATTATTCTGATGTTTGTGTTGGGTAGCATAAAAAATATCATTTTTTAAAGGTTCATCATTAAGCCTCTAATACTGCAGCACCTTGTAAAATGCATCCAAGTGCTAAACTCACCATCCATTAATCTAAGGTTCTGTAGGCACTTAACTCAAAGTTGTAGAGATCATGCCTAATAGCATACTTGTATGCTCAGCTGATGCACTATAGATTATAGGAGTTCTGTGGGTAGTTCTCTAGGAATGTTATGCTTGGCTGCCTTTTATCTGAATTTATTATGTCTACCAGTACTGTGCGGAAGTCCATAAAGTAGTAGATAACTATTACACTTCTGAAATATATATGTCTCATGGGGTATCCACCAGCTGGATTTTTTCCAGATTTTATTTTGACACAAAATGGCCTCAATTGCTTGGGCCCGGCCTCTGAATTGTGGCTGTCTTGGCAGCCTAGAAAGTATTGCAATTTGGTGAACAAATCATGTACATGGGAAGTTTTAAATGGTATTGAATTAAAACAGGATTAATATTAGTATAAAGGCAGTTGAGGGGAGTGGGGCTAAAAGGTCCTTCAGATTTTTCACTTTAACAACCTATTTTCAAGGATGGCAAGCCAACCTGATAAACTTGTCTCTAAACTAAAAGCAGGAGAGTTATTACTGGTGTCAGACTGGAAGCGACATTTACTGGCTGCCTCTGAAAATACCAACTTGATCTCTTTAATGGTAAAAGGGTCTAGTGCACAGAGTTGGTAGGTCTTAGAAGTTAAAAAAAAATTAGTGTGTAGATTTAGTTTGCTGATGAAATTCTGAGATTTAGAGTAAAAGATAGTAGAGTTTCCTAGTTTATTACAAAATAATAATAAATAAGTGTATATAAGTATATTGTAGAATGAGGGGTCACAGAGTTTTATGCCTTTACTGTGCATTGGTAGGCTGGTGGGTGTGTATATATGTATAATATGTATTTAATGTTAATAGATCTAAATGAAAATAATATTAAAATGATTCCAAGGATCCGTGATATACTTTTTGACAAGTCTGTGATGTAAACCTTCTATTAACCTAAACTTGAGAACATAAATATCCTGAGCCAGAAAGAATATAAATAGGGGATGGTTCAAGGAGGCAGTGTAGGAAGATCTTGAACTCACCTCCTCCCAGGAACACAAACCTACTGCAACCTATGAAATAAATCCTTGAAAAATGACCTGAAAACTAACTGAAGAGCAGCTCCACCACAAAGGATGAAAGGATCATGTGGAGATGGGTGGGAGAGGCAGAAACATGTCTCACCAAAAACCCACACCCTGCACAGTGACCCACCAACTGGGAGGAATCTTACAGAGTTTCTCCCTAATGAACAGAGTTTATGTCCCACACCAGGCACCTCAACCCTTGGGACTTACTCCAGAGTGAAAAGCCACCCAAACCTCTGGTTTGGAGAATCAACAGGGCTGATGTACAGGAGATCCATACCTTTTGGGAATGGACAAACCACAGACTCACTTGCCTGGGACCCAGCACCAAAAGGAGTGGTTTGAAAAGTGCCTAGACCATATGTGAGGAAGATCCATTTAATAATCTTAAAGCATTTGCTGAAGGGGCAGGAGCCTGCTGGGACCCTTTCTGGGAAAGAAGGCACTGGCAGGCATGATTTTTGTGTTCTCCGTCTATCTTACTAGCTGTGTTGCTGGTGGGCCCCATGTTTTCACCCTCCCCCTGTCCTACTAGTGGCAGCTCCTGGCTGGTTGTTCTGAGCTTCTGCCCCATCCCAGGAGATAAGCTCTCTCATGCTGATTCTACATCCAGAAACCAAGTCCACTTTGTCTGGTCAATAAACAAAAAGCAACACCCTAGCAGAGGTTCATGTTGCTACTTCCTGGCTCACTTTCAGGGAGAGTGACAACATCTGTCCACAACTGGGCTCTGGGGGTTCCCATAGCTGCTCCTCTCTGAAATGTTTTCTACACAAAGGCAGCTCAGGCAAGGGTCTGTTTGTCACTCACATCGTGTGGGCCCTCTGAGATGTGACGCTATTCTCCCCAGACCCCCTTCTCCTGCAGCTGCTTTCCCAGGAAGTTCTCTCTCCCGCCCTCACTAACTCCTGCTTACAACATTTGTCTGCGGTCTTTTGCTCTACCCAACTCCCTGCTGACTCCTTCTGTCCCTAACTTTATTGCCCATCAATGGAGGATCAACTGGGTCCCTGAGCAGTGAGAGACATCCTGATTGAAAAGCACTCAGGTCACTCTAAAGGCTACAGACAGACTACAGAGCTATACATTGATGTCTCTGCATCATGCCTGGTACCCCAGTTCAGTGGGCTGAAAACAACAACAAACCCTGTGTTACCCTTGTGGCCCCGTCAGAGTCAGGCAGCCAAGTGCCCCATCCCTGAGCCACCTTCATGGCACCACCAAAGTCAATGGGCATATGGAGTTCACACAAGGGATGTCTCTTGAATGTCTGGCACTGGTGGCTAGGGAGGATTGCAATCTGGGACCCATGGAATTGAAACAATTGGAGAGACATTTCTTGGCAGGTTACCATTCCCTGAGCATTGCCTAGATAGGAGAGGGAAACGTACTCTCAGTACTGTGAAGGAGGCCTATTTATTTATTTTAGGGTTTTAGCCTAGGGGTACTCCTCAAGATCACCAAACACCTAGAGGCAACAGAAGTGATCTCAAGGACTATAGGCCAGAGGACACCATTTTTGTGCTTTCCCTTGACCTCACTATAGCTCATTTCCTCCCAGAAAGGAGTACATATGCTTCTCTGGGCTCCTGATTTTTACAACTGTCACCAAGGGGACACCTCCAGATCACCTGGACTGGAGACCAGCAGGCTTTACAATTAGAGTTGCCCAGGACTATATATATATATGAATACCTTAAAAACTCCTGCCTCAAGTTCCAGTTTTCAATCAGTCTGAAACTAGGAGCTGACTAAAATCTTTCCCTCTGGAACATTCATGGGACTTGGCACTCCCTAAAAAATTGGTCCCTATTAATAATAAATTAGGCCACTCAGACAATCACACAGGTTCAAGAGAAAACCAGGAGCTAGGACAAGATCAAATGATAAGTTTTATCTCCTACACAAGGGCACTCATTCAGGACTGGGAGAGAGAGCTGTTTCACCTCACATGCAGAAACAAACACAGGAAGTCAAGCAAAATGAGGAGACAAAGGAATATGTTCCAAATGAAAGAATAAGATAAAACATCAGGAAAAAGAAGATGTGGTCTATGTATACAATGGAATATTCCTCAGCCATTAGAAATGACAAATACCCACCATTTGCTTCGACGTGGATGGAACTGGAGGGTATTATGCTGAGTGCAGTAAGTCAATCGGAGAAGGACAAACAGTGTATGTTCTCACTCATTTGGGGAATATAAATAATAGTGAAAGGGAATATAAGGGAAGGGAGAAGAAATGTGTGGGAAATATCAGGAAGGGAGACAGAACATGAAGACTCCTAACTCTGGGAAACGAACTAGGGGTGGTGGAAGGGGAGGAGGGCAGGGGGTGGGGGGGAATGGGTGACGGGCACTGAGGGGGACACTTGACGGGATGAGCACTGGGTGTTTTTCTGTATGTTGGTAAATTGAACACCAATAAAAATTAATTTATTAAAAAAGAAATGGAGATAAGTAATTTACCTGAGAAAGAGTAATGGTCATAAAGATGCTCACTGAACTTAAAAGAATAATGGATGAACACAGCAAGAGCTTCAACAAAGAGATAAAAAGTAAAGAAAGTACCAAACACAAGCACAGAGCTGTAGAATATAAACTGAACTAAAAAAAAAAAAAAATGAAGGGTTCAACAGCAGACTGGATGAAGAAGAAGAAAGGGTCAGTGACTTCACAGGGCAGTAGAACTCACCCAAGTAGCAACCAAAAGAAAAGAAATATATATATATATATATTTTTTAGGATTTTACTTATGTATTCATGAGAGACACAGAGAGAGGCAGAGACGCAGGCAGAGGGAGAAGCAGGTTCCATGCAGGGACCCCAAGATGGGACTCGATCCCAGATCCTGGGATCATGCCTGGGTCGAAGGCAGATGCTCAATCACTGAGCCACCCAGGAGTCCCTGAAAATAAATGATTTTAAAAACTGAAGAAAACAAAAACACTAACTTATAAAGATATATGCACTTTTATGTTTATTACAGCATTGTTTACAAGAGCCAAGATACACACACACACACACACACATACACACACACACACTATATCTTCTTTATCCATTCACCTATCAATTGTACACTTAGTTTTCATATCTTGGGTGATATATATATATATATATATATATATATATATATATATATATATAATGGAATACCACTAAACCATAAAAAAAAGAATGGAATCTTGCCATTTGTGACAACATGGATAGCCCTTAAAGGCCAAGTGAAATAAGGTCAGACAGAGAAAGGCAAATACCCATATGATTTCACTTATATGTCCAATATAAAAAAAAGAAAACAAATGAACAAACAAACAAAAAGTAATAATTATAATAAACAGATTGGTGGTTGTCAGTCAGAGGGGAGAGAGGTGTAGGAGTAGATAAAATAAAGGAAGTATTTTCAAAAGGTAGAAACTTCCAGTTATAAAACGAGTAAGAGATGGCATAACGCACAGCATGATGTCTCTAGTCAATAACATTTTATTGTAAATGTGAAGGATTTAAGATAGTAGATCTTAAAAGTTCCCATTACATGGGAAACATTTTTTTGTTAACTATGTGGTGACAGATGGTAATAGATTTATGAATATTTTGTAACATATACAAAGGTCTAATCATTATGTTGTACACCTGAAACTAATGCAATTGTATGTCAATTATACTTATAGTATGTCAATTATACTTTAAAAGATAATATAGTCAGTGGATTTCACAAGAAAGTCTCATGAAACTTAGGCTAAATATATTTTCTGGAGTTCTTTTCTTCCTTTCTTCCTTTCTTTCTTTCTTTCTTTCTTTCTTTCTTTCTTTCTTTCTTTCTTTCTTTCTTTTTTTTTTAGATTTTATTTATTTATTCATGAGAGACACAGAGAGAAGCAGAGACATAGGCAGAGGGAGAAGCAGGCTCCCTGTAGGGGATCCCGATGCGGGACTCTATTCCAGGACCCCAGGATTACGACCTGAGCCAAAGGAAGACACCCAACCGCTAAGCCACTCAGGGTGTCCCTGGAATTGCTTCTTTCAAAATCAGGCCCTCGCAATCCTGTGCAGCAATGATTGTTAGAAAATTCTTTATGTTCAGTTGAAATTGTATCCTTAGTCCTGCTTGCCCCAGGAGTAGTACAAAAGGGCTTTGATTGTCCCCTACCACCATTTTGTTATTGCTCTTTTTCAAGTTTGATATCTACTGGTTCTTCTTCTAATAAAGGTGAGCAGGAGGAAAAATTGAAACTTGCAGTTCTTTGAGAGCTGATACCTGATACTGTGAGCATTTAGTTTGGAATTCTGAGTTTAAACTCAGGGGAAAGTCACAAAACTTTAAAATGACCATGTTAAAAATAAATAAATAAATAAATAAATAAATAAATAAATAAATAAATAAAAAATAAAATGACCATGTTATCTTAGTAAACAGATCCTATTTAGAACTGCCACTCTTTTGTATATTAACATCTCACTCTTGCTTAGACTATTTAACTGCAACCTCTATATGCTTATCTGTGAAATGAAATTTCTCATCATTCATAACAAAGGTTTTGTGAGACCAAATTAAATAACGAATGAACATTTTTAGCAGAGAAGCTTACAAAATATGAGCCCGATACAAGTTAACAGTGAACTATGATTTTTATTCCGAAACAATTGTTTAAATTCCTGTGAATACTGTTATGGATAAAATTGCGTGAAAAATATAAACATTGCTACTGGTTTAACTATTTATTTTTGAGAAAAGTTTGATATTTTCCATTGAGATTAGACATAAACCACATTGAAGTTTCTTTTATTTATTTTTATTTTTTAAGATTTATTTATCTTAGAGAGAGAAAGCACGGGAGTGCACTTTTGAGTGGGGAGGAAGGACAGAAGGAGAGAATCTTCAAGCAGACTCTCCACTGAGCACGGAGCCCTCTGAGGGGCTCAATCTCATGACCCATGAGATCATGACCTGAGCCAAAACCAAAAGCTGGATGCTCAACTGAGCCACCCCAGCGCCCCTGAGTTAGCTTTTATTTTTTTTTTTAAATAACATTTAACTAAAAGAAATTGTATTTAGGTTGTTAGGTGAAAAACCAAGGAAATGCATAAAAGAATGCCTTTGTTGATTCAGATGACCTTCAAATAGACTGAGGAATTTGTAAATCAATACAGATTCAAATACCGGTTAAAGTCTTGCTGGGTACTATATCTGGAGCCATAGGAGGTAAGTATTGATTTTACTAAAGCCCAGAGAACTATGTTGACTCATTCAAAGTCATTACACACCTATTATGTGTGAAGTGAAATTTCAACTAACTTTAGAACCCATGCATTCCAGTTGCTGTGGCCGCATAGAAAGCACCCCAACATTTTGGTAGCTTAAAAGAACAGTCACGTTTCTTTTCCTCATGGGTCTGCAGCTTGGGCATGTTGTGGCAGATAGAGCTTGTCTCTGCTCTAGATGGGGCAGCTTGAAGGCTAGGTCAACTCAGAGTCAGCTGGGACAGCTGGAATCAACTGAAGCTTCATTTACTTTTAGCCCTAATCCCGGCACTGTGAAGACACAGGCAGCTGGAGCCCTCAGACATGTCTTTCTATCTCTAGACATAGGATGAATCTCCATGTGTAAATGTTGTAAATGTTGGTGCTCCTGCACTACAGTGAATTGCTTTCAGCTTATACTTCACCACTGCTGGTTGAGTCAGGGGTGCAAGTCTGTTCCCATTGCCTCAAGGGAGCTAACTCGGCAATATGGTTTATGTTCCAGAGCTCTCCTTCCGAGAATCAGGTCATGGGTGGACCACAGTTGAGAATACCTTCTTGCTTGTTCACCTCCTCCTTTCCTAGCTGACTTTACTTCCTTACAGGTTTCTGCAAACGAGCACCTCCTCAGTTAGTCACATGCTCCTGATCCCCTGTCTTCAGCTCTTCCTTAGTAAACCCATCCTAAAACAGAACTTATACTAAACTTATACCCTCATAAGGTATAACCTCATAAGGTTTTCATGTGAAAAGATCATAAAAAAAATCCCTTAGAATAAATAAAGTAACAGACATTTTTTTTTTCATTGCTAACTTTTTTGAAAATACTATATTGACTCTTCTCTGATATTAATTAATTTGGTCTTGAGATACAGTTCTTGGGACTTTCCAATATCTCTTAGAACCTACTTTTTCACAATGTTTGACAGTGCTTTTGTTGAGATCTGTGTACAAGATATCTCAGCGCCTATCTATTGCACAATTCATCTGTGTAAATTTGATTTTTATTCGAGCCTCCCTTTTCACACACAAAGCAGAGGGCATACTTTTTAAAAGAGATTTATGTATTTATTTGAGAGAGAGAGAGAGCATGTAAGCAGGGAAAGGGGCAAAGAGAGAAAGGAAAAGAATCCTCAAGCAGACTCCTGGCTGAGCATAAAGCCCAACACGAGGGCTTGATCCCAGGACCCTGAGATCATGACCTGAGCTGAAATCAAGAGTCAGATGCTTAGCCCACTGAGCCACCCAGATGCCCCCACAGGACACACTTTTAAGGAAAAACTATCTTACCCATCTCAACATCATTAATAGTGGTTATAAGATATTCACACTAAGCATAGATTTAGACAGCTTTCTGTGGACTCTGTGCCTTTACTTTCAAAGTCGAAGCTAAATATATCAATTGTAAATATTTTCTTGCATTCGGTAAGTAGGTTGTGTTTTTTTGTTTTGTTTTGTTTTGTTTTGTTGATGGTTTCCTTTGCTGTCTAAAAGCTTTTTATTTTGATGGAGTGGAATCTAAATAACAGCAACAACAAATGAATAAACAAAATGCAGGATCAGACCTATAAATCAGAGAACAAATTGATTGTTGTCAGAGGGGAGGAGGTAAGGGTTTGGCAAAGTGAGTGAAGGGCATAAGAAGATACAGACTTCTAATTATGGAATAAATAAGTCATGGTGGTAAAAGAGAGCATAAGGAATACAGTCGATGATACTATAATAGTATTGGGACAGATGGTAACTGCACTTGTGGTGTACATAGCAGAATGTATAAACTTGTTGAATCACTATATTGTACACCTGAAACTAATGTAAGACTGTGTGTCAACTATACTCAAATAAAAAAAAATAAAAACATAGTAGAGACTAAATTTACATTATTGCACAAGATCACATAATACCGGATGATTCAAATGGAACTTTAAACAAAAACTTAAGAATTTAGAAAGTTTTGGGACACCTGGGTGGCTCAGTGGTTGAGCATCTGCCTTTGACTCAGGTCATGATTCCGGGATCCTGGGATCGAGTCCTGCATCGGGCTCTCTGCAGGGAACCTACTTCTCCCTCTGCCTATGTCTCTGCCTCTCTCTCTATGTCTCTCATGAATAAATAAATAAAATCTCAATAAAAGGATTTATAAAGTTTTCTAATTCTCTGTATTTGTAGAATTTAGAAAATATTTCTCAGAGAGAACAGAAGAAGAGCCAAGTTGAGAGTCAGCATAGATGGATATAATAGCATATACTTCCACTTACGTTTTATTATGGGAAAGTTTTAGGTAGAGTAATCCCTTCAAAGATCTCTTAACACCTCTCTCCTTTTATGCTCTACCTCGTTCTCTCACTTACATTTATGAGGGCCAGGAAACCAGTCATTCCTCCCACCCCTGGGTGCTGTTGCACACACTTGCAGCAAAAACCCCAAGAAGGCACTAGCCCACTAAATCCCCTTTTTGTAATCCAGAATCATTGTTTCAACCCTTTCCTGCCAATTGTTAGGAAGAAAAAGAATTTTGTGTAAAATGTATTTTAAACCTCACTTTTCTTAAGAGAATGGGAGCAAAGGAAGGAAGCTGATGATTAATGACATCCATAAAAACTGAATGACAGTATTTTAATCTTTTAGGTTATACTCACATTCTGAAGCAATAATTTCTTAACTCACAAAATGAATTTCATCAATGACATTATTTTAAACCTCCCAGTTGAGTTTGCACTTTGAAAGAATATTTTCTTAAACTATAAAGTGGACTGTATCAGGAAAATCATTAATTTATGAAATAATTCCTACTTTTTTTTTTAAAGCTAAGTTTTCTGGGAAAATATGGTATGGAAATCACAGAAGTGTGAAACTATTTTACTGTTTAAAATAGCACAATAAACAAAAATAAGTGAACATAGGAAAGATTAAACCTATAACCCTCTGAAATAAAAAGAATAGATTTAATGTTAACAGCATAGTTTCAGAACAGAAGTTTTGGCAATTAATGAAAGGCTCTTATTCACTGCTCCAAAAATAATCTATGAATGGACAATATTCCAGTAATTAGAAATAAAAGGGCTAGGGGTAGGTTAGAGAAGCCAAATAAAAAGACACAGCATGTTTCTCTGGCCCAGCCGAGGAATGGGATTTGCTCCATAGCAAATCTGAAGCAATTTGGCAATTCTGGAGATGATTTTGAGTGTCACAACTAGGAACAGGGACATTAGTTAATTTAGTGGGGAGAGACTAGGGACGCAGTTAAATATCCTACAATGTACAGAACAGTCTCTTCCAACACTGAATTATCTGGCCCAACATATCAATAGTGCCAATGTTGAGAAAGTTGTTCTAAGCTAGGGCCTTTCTTTCCCACCAATGGAAAATGATGACCAAGGAAAGTGATTATATTGAGAAAAATGGCATTAATGTTGCCTTCTGTTTTTGTTTTGTTAATTTAGCCATGTATCTAAGTAGATCCTGAACCGTGGTACATTTATTTATGTGATCCTCAAAGTAGACCCATTTTTTTCAAAAATGGACATAATTGTATTATATATGTGACCCATTTCTATACCTATTCATCATGATATTGCTGTTTCAGTGGGGGATGACTTGCCACAGCATTTCTGTTCTCGGGAAAACTTTTCTGGGCAGCCAGTTGTATAGCTATCGTAGCCTCAGGGCGGCTCCTTGGCGTGCCATCGTGACTACACCAATACTTTTCCTCCCAGGTTAGCTTTGCCTCCAGGCTTTTCATTACTGTTTCTATCTCCTATAAGATAGAGTGTATTTTTTTAAGGATCCCCCTGAAGAGTAACATTCAGTGGCAATTTCTCGTGTTTATTTTCCATTTTTTTTTATTAATGGTCTTGATAGGATAAGAAAATTCTGAATAGCTGTAAACAATCAGTGGTCAATTTGAGCAGAGAAACTCCCATGCAGAGAGTGGTTTGATTTCCCTATATGACCAGATATATTTTTCAGAAGAACTGCCTTTGCTGTAATAATATCCAAGAGCTATGACTGTTTACTGCAGGCAGGCAGTGCTGGAATTGTTGTAAAGCCCGCTCCCATAGAGGATTACGTAAAACTTGCAATTGGTGTTGTGAGAAGGCTAGGCTAGTGAAGCATTCCTACGATGGTTGTAGTCCCTGTATTTTTCAGACATGCCTTGGGCCAGGTGATACTATGTTGTATACATTGCCTTCCTTGCATATATTAATAAGTGCCTGAGGAGGAGGTCCATGGTAAGATGCCCTCAGCCACTCGGTTAATACAGTGTCTTTCCATCTATATAAATGAGATTTATACTGGAGGGGAAGAGAGATCATTATATTAGTAGGAAAAGAGGTCAATACTTGTAAAGGTATATATTGTTGGCAGGGTTTATGTTTATAATCATCCTGGGATGAGGAAAAGCTATGATTCTGTCTCTATAATCCCATATGGTTTGTTGGCCTTGACGCTGGATTATAAAGTTTTTAATGTGATTGCACCAATCATGAACATCCTTTGCAATATTAGGTGCATAGTATCTCTGGGCAGTGTCTTTTAATGATACTCGATAGGTCATGACCCACTGCTCTATTTACTTGATGGCACTAATTAATAGTAGTGGACTATGCATGATTTGAAGTAAAAGTTTGCCATACAGTTTAGAAGGCACTTCGGAGCCACGCATGACAACTAAGAGTCTGGCTCTGTAGGAATAGCTATTGCTAGCAGTGGTAGACATAGGAGGAAGAGTTCTACTCTCAGTGCTGATAGATGTGGTTCTGTGTAGGATAAACCAACACAAGTAGCCAAAAACACGGTTCCCATTATCCCCAGTATGACCCATGTTGTGTGTCTCCCTGTGGTGTACATACATGTACTGTATTGCTTTTATACATTACTTGTCAACGGGAGGATCCAAATTATCAGGACTAGAGCGATCCACCAATGGACACATAATAGCACTGATGAGAATGAGATCTCCTCAGATTATGAAGCAACAGTGTAGAGGTGAAAGTCCGAGATTGTTTGTGGTCAGCAATAGAAGAGCTAATTGTCCTCTGGGTATTGCCAAAATACTGTCAGGGGTGATTAGTTCCACTTCCTGGGTGTCGGGAGCAGGTTCAGAGTTGTTCCACAATACTTCTGTTGAGCAAAGTACATGGGCAGCAGTTGAAGATTTTTCTCTCTCTAGGTAATGGTCACTGGCTTGTTTGGTTTATGTTGCATGATGAGGCTGAGGATGATCCATCATCAGTGGTTTACACCAGGTCCTTATTAGGCCTAAGGAGGAGCCTGCTTCCCCCTCTGCCTGGGTGTCTCTTTTCTCTGTGTGTCTCTCATGAATAAATAAATAAAATCTTTTAAAAAAAAGAACCTCAAACCTTAAAAATCCGTATCAAAAAGGTTTATGCAGACAGGTATCCGCAACCTCCTTTGGTGGCCGTTCCCATCTCACACACTAATTATATAGTATCCTTTACCAGGGACACCAGTTTTTCATCTTGTACTATGGCAGCCAATTGTCTAATTTTAGCCCCTGGTAGGTATTACTCACCTTTGCCAGATACATTCTATATAGCCAGACAACCACTTTTTCTTTTGGTTCCAGGTAAGTTGTTAAGGAAAAACTGGGCCTCAGGGCAAGAGAAAGGAAATATTTTCATCTCCAAGTGAAAAATGGCCCTGCTTCTTGACCCCCCCCCTTTTTTTTTTTTTGTCTTTTCTTTCTTTATTATTTTACTGATCACCAGCAAAGCTGAGGGTAAATTATTCTCATCCTTATCAGGGTTGTATTGTGCTTTTACTCCACTGGGCATTAGTCCTCTTTTCTGGGGTCCTTCCCCCTCTAGCCTGCTCAGTGAGAAGAGAGGACCTATTCTACTGGTGGGTGGGGAGGGAGAGAAGTCAGGAAAGAGACAAAGACTGATGCTTTACCAAACAATAATACAATCTTCCTTAAACTGTAGGGCTAAATTAGTGAAGTATTCTTTGAGTCTGGGAAGGTGAATTTTTTAACAGAATTAAAATTATTAGGATAAGGAAAAGTGTCAGGTTGAAAATAGTAGTTAAGGCAGCAAACACTAGCATCTTTCATGTTAGCAAAATGACCCCCCAAAATTTAGTAAATCTGAAACCATGTTAAAAACTTAGAAAGTTGTCATTAAACTATCTGCCAAAGAAACGAACCCAGATGGCTTACCAGATGAATTATTTGAAGCATATAAGGAAAAGATCTCAGAGAAGAAAAACTTTCAGCTTCCGTTTTTATAAAGCCATCACAATCCGGAGGGAAAAACCTGCCAAAGATAACACAATGACATAGCTATCTAAGTAGACTACTCTTATTTATGAATATCATTGGAAAATTATTTGATAAAACTTTATAAGTAGAATTCCATAGCATCTTAATAGAGTAATCGACCGTGAGTAGACTATGACAACCATGCAGGGATGGTTCAATATTATGAAATCTACAGATATAAGTCGACCATGTTATTAACTCAAAGGGCAAAAATATCTGACTAGTTTAATAAATGCCAACATCAGAAAAAGAAAGTAAGGGGCACCGGGGTGGCTCAGTCAGCTAAGCATCTGCCTTCAGCTCAGGTCATGATCCTGAGGTCCTGGGATTGAGCCCCACATCAGGGGCTAAGCAGGAAGCCTACTTCTCCCTCTCTCTCTGCTACTGCACCTGCTTGTGTTCTCTCTCTCTCTCTTTCATATAAATAAATAAAATCTTTAAAAAAAGAAAGGGAAAGTAATGTTAGCTATCTTTGTTTGCAGATGATGTGATGGTAGTGTTAAATAGCACAAAAGAATTAAATTTAAAAAAAAATGATACAATGAGAACATTTACTAGTTTACTGATTATAAATTAGTGCATTAAATTCAATAACTTGTCCTAAATAAAGAATAATCACTTAGGGTATACATTATAGAAAATGAGAAGCAACAGAAGGAAAGATGTGAAAAAATGAAAAGCTGTACTTTATTTTTCCTAAGAAGTTTCAGTATTTAAAGAAAAATTAGGGCAGCCCCGGTGGTGCAGTGGTTTAGCACTGCCTGCAGCCCAGGGAGTGACCCTGGAGACCCTGGATTGAGTCCATCAGGCTCTCTGCATGGAGCCTGCTTCTCCCTCTGCCTGTGTCTCTGCCTCTCTCTCTCTCTCTCTCTGTGTGTCTCTATGAATAAATAAATAAAATATTTAAAAAAATAAAAATAAATAAAAAATAAAATAAAATAAATAAAATAAAAATAAAAAATTAAAGAAAACTCATGCTATCTGAAATACTGGATAAATTAATATGCTCATGATCAAACCAGCTAAAAATTTTTGTGGTGCTTTAATTCTAATACAATGAGTCTTAATTTTATCTGAACGTAAATATACTAAAGTATTAAAAGAAAAGTGATAAAAACAGCTTAAAACTGCAAAAAGGGACAAGCATTCTCTGAAAGAAAAAAAAAAAAGAATAGGAGTTAACTAGGTGGAAAGGAGCAGTGCAAAAAGGAACAGGACTAATCAGTGCCTCAAGTGTAGGGAATGTGGCTGAACAGGTGGGGACGAGAGTATGCAGCACCTGTGGGCACTGCCCAAAGTCTTTTCCCAAGAAAAATGCGAGGTCACAGATATTTTAACCAACAAGAGGATAGGGTCAGAATTTGCTCTGAAAAGATCAAAGCTGTAAGTATTACTTAACAAAACAAGTAAACACAGATAAATTAAGGGAAAAAAAAGATGTGAGAAAGTCCTAGAAGTTTGAAAAGATAGTATGTTTTTGAATAATTGTTTGAGAAAAGTCTTGTTATTATGTTCAAATAAGGAATTTAAGTTAATTGGACACAAAATCTTTTATTTCTCAATGCTTTTTGGAAGTTGCTCTGTTGTTTTTTGGCATTTGATATAGAGGAAAAGTTTTGAAATATTTAGATTTTGTTCATATGTTTGTTGGTAAAAATGTGTTGTTCTTTTCAACTTGAATGCTTGTAATATTTGATTACAAAGTCATAATATAAAATTTTTATCAAAGTATATATCTAGTATAGATATTCTTCTTATAGTTTTCTAAACACCCATCAAATACTCTTGGTTTTCACACTTAGACTTACCTTTAGATTAGAAAACTTATACTATTTTGCAATAATATTATTTATTTTCTATAGTGTGTTTTGTGTTCCCTAAATCTATGGTCAGTCTGCTTTTAAAATTACTAAATATAACTAGTTTTGGTATTTTATTTGTTTTATATTTTTCCTGTTTTCCTACTTTTTGGCTTCTTACTATTTGGCTTTCTACCTATTTATAGCTTGCTAATTTACTATCAAAACTGATTTAATTTGTTTACTTTGGCTTTCATTTTAATGGGCTCATTCCTTGACTTAGTTTTTGTTTTGTTTTGTTTTGTTTTAAAGATTGTATTTATTTATTCACGAGAGACACAGAGAGAGAAGCAGGGACACAGGCAGAGGGAGAAGCAGGCTCCCTGTGGGAGCCTGACTCCATCCCAGGACCCCGGGATCAGGACCTGAGCCAAAAGCAGGCGCTGAACCACTGAGCCACCCAGGTGCCCTTGACTTAGTTTGTTACACGTTTATATTTTTCTCCTTTATGGATAATGCAAAACATTTTAGGAAAGTGTTTTTAGGCAAGAATAGTTAATTCCAAATATTTTGTTCATCATTGCTCTTTTCCTCTGTAGCAGCATTTTTTCCCCTGATCCTTATGTTAAATACTGTCTATTTCTCTATTTCTATTACCTATATGTAAAATTATTATACATAATTTCTGAAACGCTACTTTCTGAAACGCTACTTACTCAGTAAATCCTTAACCACATCGAATTAAATGAATGGATACCAGAATTAATCACATGTTTAAAGGCAAAAGAGAACAATCAATGATTGTATGAAATGGTCACAAATTATATATAAAATCTCTGTTTAAAATAATATAAAGGAATCATTACCTTGCCCAGTAGAAGTAGTTATTGAAGAAAACAACATAAATACTGACAGATGCTCTCCTCAACCAAACTTTATTCAGGCTCCTCTGAGCCCTCTTCTTGGCTCCCATTTTCACTGTGACTGCATAGCCCAGATTTAGCAAAAATCCCATTAAATGAGTTTAGCAGGACTCCCCCACCACTGATGTTTCGTTTTAGGATCTTTCCATCCACCAACCCCATCCCTGCTCCTTGCCTGTAAATCTCCATTTATCCTTGCTGTATCAGGAATGGAGCCGAGTTCTGTAATGAGGTCTCTCTTCCCCTATTGCAATGGTTTCTGAATAAAGTCTATTTTTATCACTAACTACTGTCCAGCTTTAGTTTTCTTTAAAAGTACACTTTAATAAAATATACAAAAATACACTGAAACGAGACAAAATGCTAAAATAACAGGAAATAAAAGTAGAGATTTTTTTTTTTTCGAAAAAGGGAATTCGGTATGCTTCTCTCACAGGGAAAAGGAAAACCAAAACAAACAAACAAACAAACACAAAACTAGGACCAAATAGTTAAGGAAAAGCCAGCTCAAGCTGCAGCATCCTCCAGAAAATCTTGCCTTATTAAGCTAATTGGTTTCTGTTTGCTTCCTCTCTAGCCCCAGGTGCTCTGTGCTCTACTCTGTAGGCAGTCCCAGTTTTTTCAGGAGGGTGTGAGTGTATCACTCAGTGTGCAGTAAATACTCAGTAAAAGCTAACTTCCTAACTGCCAGGAGCTGAACTGACTTGCACCAAGCTTGTAGAATTGCTAAATAGTACAGCCAGGTGGACCACCGGGTACTCGTTCTAGCCTTGATCTTTTAGTGACTATACGTGCAAGAGTGGGCAATCCAAATCGACACAAGGAAATGAGGAATGTCCTATTTTATATTAAGGGCATTAAAACCAAACAAATTTCCCAGGGTGTTTTTCACATATTTCTACCAGGATTTGCACTACCTTCATTATACAAACAGAATTTTAATAATTGCTATTTTTAATAATAACAAAGAATGGATGAATATGTATTGTATTATCAATTATAAACTATTTTTTAAAAAATGAACATTACGTTGAACTTCATGACTTAAAAAAGAACGTTGTTTCAGAGAATTCACTGGTACACTAAAAAATATAACCTCCGTGGAATTAGTTTTGTGAACAGGATTGCTTTAAGCTTAATTTTCTGATGCGACAAAAATATGTGAGTTTTCACAATCTTTGTTGTTATACATAGACTTTAGGGCATAGAATCGAAATTATACAAAAGTGTGATTTTTGAGACTGAGAGTCACAAATAAGAAAATTTTAACTTCGTTTTATCTGGGTATATGGAATATCTTCCTAAAACTGTTGATTTTTTTCTACCTTCTTGGGAACATGTATAGCAACTTTAACTGCAGTTACACGCTTAAGTGCCTAAGAGCTCATTTTATGTGGTTAGGCACTATCTCTAGTCTCTGTCAAAACACATACTTTAATCATGAATGCCTTTCATTTTTATTTTTTATTTTTATTGTGGCTGAGATTAGAAAATAATTTATGATTGAAATTTTTATGCAATGGATTTTTAGTTCGCCTAGATACCTTACTTGATATTCCAAAAAATGTTATTCTATATTTGAGTACTGTAAACACCATCTAGATAGAAGTCTTCTTAGAATAGAAACAGATTGTTTGACATTTGGTTGTTCTTTATTTCGATAAAAGTGATGCATAGAAAAAAGTTTATCTTTAAAAAAAATTTGGCAAGTGAGCTTAGGAAAGAAGTTGATTTTGATCAAGGGTTTGGCCAAGCTTTAGTATTAGGCAAAAAAGCTGGAACTGATAATGGAACTAGCATGAGGTTACTTTCTTCATTTCACCAGTGCTTATAAAAAGATCAACTTCACACTAATACTTACTGAACAAAAATTAATATTTTCACACACTCTTTTTACCACAGGAAGGAATGATAAGATCCCAGTGTTTCTGAAAGTGGGATCCTAATGGCTCTGTACTATTTAATAATAAGATAGCAAATAGATTTCAGTGCGAGTTCAATTTTTGGCTGTGCCAAAGAAACTAGAGTTAACAGCTAAATAAATAAATCATGTTCAATACCTTGGTTGAGTTTAACAAAATTTATTTAGCTGGTTGAAAAGATTGCTGGGGACATTGTAGGTAAGGATTCTAAATGTAATTGAGAATGTCAAAACGAATCATAATGAAATGTACAACTGTGCAGATTTCTGCTTTGTGCCAGGCATTCCTACTGCATGGTATAGTTACACACACAAAAAAGCCTTCGGTGTCAGTTATGAAATTGTATGATAGAGAAAAATTCATTTTTCTTTCCTTTATGATAACACATTTTAATGGCGCTAGCTATATGAAAGTATTTTTAATACAAAGGCCATGAATTATATGAACCATGCATGAGAATTGAGTGGAAAAAAAGTAATTTTCAATATGCTAATGCCATGCTATATTGCTTGGAACAGTGAGGTCCAAGAGAAACATAATGTAAGTCTTAAATTCAGTGTAAAATTTTCTAGCATCCACATATAAAGGAGTAAAGAGAAACAGGTAAAAGTAATTCTATGTTATCTAATCCCAAATATCCAAAATGTTACATCTCAACTTTAGCATGTAATCAGTATAAAAGTTATTGATATATATATTTTTTAATTTTATTATTTATGATAGTCACAGAGAGAGAGAGAGGCAGAGACATAGACCGAGGGAGAAGCAGGCTCCATGCACCGGGAGCCTGATGTGGGATTCGATCCTGGGTCTCCAGGATCATGCCCTGGGCCAAAGGCAGGAGCCAAACCGCTGCGCCACCCAGGGATCCCGAAAAAAGTTATTGATATATTTTACATTTTTTTCTATACTTGTAACCCTGGTGTCTATTTTATACCTATGGCACATTTTGATTTAGATTAGCCACACTTCAAACACATATTGGACAGTACAAGCTTAGACAGAAATACCTACATTTCTTCTTCATTTCATTTTAGTACTATGATTGTCCTCATAAATTTGTATGCATCTGTTACCATAGGAAATAGTGATTAAAAGTAAAAATTCGGGATCCCTGGGTGGCCCAGCGGTTTAGCGCCTGCCTTTGGCCCAGGGCGCGATCCTGGAGACCCAGGATCGAGTCCCACGTCAAGCTCCCTGCATGGAGCCTGCTTCTCCCTCTGCCTGTGTCTCTGCCTCTCTCTCTCTCTCTCTCTCTGTGACTATCATGAATAAATAAATAAATAAATAAATAAATAATAAATAAATAAATGTAAAAATTCAATCATATGGCTGAAATATTTCTTTGTGTTACTTAAAAGATTGACTCATAAAGTTAACATTTTTTTTTCTAATGGAAATGCTTTACTTGTTTATAATAGTTGAGAACTGAAAGGCATAGCCTCCAAACATCCTTTTTATAATAATGGATTATCCTAATACTATAAACGTTTTTCTCTCTTGCTTATAGCCAGTGTCTTAACATTTCTTTAATGTATAAAATGGATATACAGTCAAATCATTTCACGGGAGATATGCTTATAATTGAAATTTCATGTATCTTCTCTATTTTCAAAGGATTGAAGGATTCATACTCTCATGAGCACCAAAAAGCTATTTAATTTACCTGCCCATTCTCTGTCACAGTATCTTATCTTACTGAATGACACTCTAATTCCTCACCTTGTCTGTCACCACTCATGAGCTGACCCTTCTCTGAATGCGTAGCCTGAGCTAGAGATAACACTGAATATTTGTTGGTGAGAAAAGTGGATAATAGGTATGTTTAAGAGATGGGCAATACCTGGACAGGGACAAAATAAATGGTGGGTGGTCTATGAGGATAATACTGCCAGTTCAGACAGGCTATAAATGGAAGATGGAGAGTCAAATCGTAAGAACAACTACTTGTGTCACCTTTAAAAAAGCACTAATCAACTGATGTGGTATTAAAAACAAAACAAAACAAAACAAAACAAAACAAAAAGCAAAACAAAACACTAGTTACCCTTGATACAAGTAAAGAAAACTTGAGGTGGTTAATAGCAAACATTTCATCTCACACTTAAGGTTCATAGTCAAATTTATTTATTTATTTTTTGGTTTTATTATTTATTTGAGAGAGAGAGAACCACCAGGAGGGGCAGAGGGAGAGGGGCATAGGGAGAGGGAGAGAACGTCAAGCAGACTCCCTGCTGAGTGCAGAGCCCACCTCTACCTCGGGACTGGATCTCATGACTCTGAGATCACCACCTGAGGAGAAGCCAAAAGTCGGTCACTTGACCTACTGCCCCATCCAGGTGCCCCCCCAGCCAAATTCATTAAGTTAATTCAACTGATAACAATAGTTAAGTTCTTGAATTGAACAGTTCAAAATCGCCATAAACTCATCGCCTTTTTATATAATATCAACATGTTCATTTTATCCCAACAGTGTAGCTACATCTGCTGCTAACAATTTTAATTGCCATTTTAGGTTTTAAATGTCATAATAATGGGCCACATTATTTGAAAATTTAAGCCTTCTATTCTTTCAAGGTTCATTAAACACAAACACTTCAAGTCATAATCATAACACACAGGTCAAGAATTGGTACTCTTATTTTGAAAATAGTAATTATTCTTCTCTGTTCTGTATTGCCAAAGCAGAATGGAATGAGAGCTAGTGTCAGCCCTTGAAAAATAAGTATGATGACTTGAAAAAGTAATAGATAATACTCTGCCTAGAGAAGAAAAATATATGGTGACATTCTAAACTGTACATTGAAGGAATGTAAACACTATCTTATGTTAGGAATTATAATTAGTAAAATTAAAATATGAAACATAGATTAAATGTAATCTTATCATGAAACACTGTATTTTTTCAAAATTTAATAATATCCTTGATACAAATTTTTTTTGATACACATTTTTAATGAGTTGCATGTAACAAAACTCCCATGTGAAGAAATAATAAAAATCAACTAATAGCCATGGTCACTAGATGAATGGTATATGCATAAAAGTCCATACTAATTTATCCACCTGATAATTTAAAAACTGCAGCTTAGCTTCTACATGGAACCAAAACAAAGCAAACAGACTAAAATCCCTCAGAATGATTGTTTTAACTAGATTGTAGTGTTTTAACCTTGTGTTTATATAATGTTCCCAATTTCAACAGGAGCCCCATGAGTCTTCCCACTGAAGGGGATCCAGAGGCTTACAACGTGAAATAAGAGAGACTCACAGAAAACATTGATTTCAAAGAGATGTTTGAAATCATCTACTATTATTTATGTTATAGAAAAAGAATATCTGGAGATTTTGTTTGCTAAATAACTTTACACTCATAAGTTCTACATTCACATTTTTTATAAAAGAGAATTCTAGACTTCCTTCTGGGGCATTTGCCTCCTTTTATCAAGACATGTGTTTTTGGTGTCTAGGGTCTACCTCTCCTCCAGAAATGGGAGATAACTGACTTAAGTCATCTTCCTGGCCAGAGTGATTGAATGAGGCAGAAGCACCATTTGTGACAGCATGAGCCAGCGTCAGGACCATTGTCCAACTTGCTGTTGGGGGGAAATGCTCTCTCTCTTTTCCCCTGAGCTTGCAATTACAAAGATCTGCGATCTGAAGTTTTCATGGTCATCTTTTCAAAATTGCAAGTTTAAGAAGCAAAAATTTAAGAAGCAAAATAACACTGAGTTATGGTAACTACTAGTCATCATTTGTCCCGCTACTGCTCCATGAGGAGCCTCTGTTCCTGCTGTCCCTGAGGCCAATCATACACCTAGACTTTTTAATTAGGGAAGAAAATTAATTCTTTTTTTAATAATACAGTTCTGATTTGGTTTTTCATTACTTCCAGTTGCAGGAAACTTAGCTGATAAAGATATTAAAAATGACAAATCTTATCAAGGTTTTAAAATGGCCCACAATTAAATTGTGTAGTGAAGGTTAGTGTAGAGACCAGAGTCTTGTTTGCTGGTTTTCAGTTTATTGTCCATGTGTCCATAAAATGTCATATCTCTCAATTATTCAAGATGATTCTGGAATGTGGGATGTTGACTACATGAGGAGTCTCTCATGGCATCTGCCTGCCGAAATTTAGTTTATTTACTGACAGTACCTTCGCTAAATGGGGAAGACATTCATGTCACTCTGTAATGATATACAAAGTGTGGTTTTTGGATCTTCTTGAATAAAAATACAGAATATTAAAAAAGCAGTAGCATACTAAGGAAGAAAAAACAAATAATAAGTTTAAAAAGTGTAACAGATTTTATCAGAGTCTGAACTTTCCCTTTCCACCTGTGAGGTACCCCTTCCCCACAGTTCCTCTCTGCAAAAAGATTATACACCCTTGCTCTGTACAGTTTAGTGGTGGTGGTCATGTGACCTGATCTGATTGGTGAAAAGTGAGAAGTTATTTACATCAGTGTGATGGTAACGTTTAGGGACCACTTGGCTGGGCTACGCTTAGCAGAGAATTCAAACACAAATTTGGTGTTCTTGCGAAGGGATTTTGTAGACATTATTGACAGCTGCAATCAGCTGACTTTCTGTAAAGAAATTATCCTGAATAATCTGAATGGCATAAACCAATCAGTTAAAAGGTCTTAAAAACAGAACTGAGGGTTCACTAAAAAAAAGAAGAAATTTTGCCTGTAGACTGCAGTGCCAGCTCTTGAAAGAAATTCCAAGTTTTCCAGCTTGACCCACTTCCCCTTTGGGTTTCAGACTTGCCTAACCAGGGCAATAAATCTCTGTCTCTCCCCTACTGATTCTGTTTCTCTGGAGAAAACCTTGAAGTCTTGTCAAAGCTTCAGGTAGAAGTTTTAAGGACCAGCAACAAGTGGTACTCATCTCTCTTGTCTATCTCTCACAACTTCAACAATGTTGAAAAAAAAAAAGAAAGAAAGAAAGAAAGAGAAAAAAGAAAAGAAAAGAAAAAAAGAAAAGAAAAGAAAAGAAAAGAAAAAAAAGAAAAGAAAAAAAAGAAAAGAAAAAAAAATCCCACAACAACCACAGAACAAGAGCCAGCCAGCCAACAAAACAACATGAGCCAGAGATTCAGAGATTCAAGTAACGTGTAATGGTATGCAGTATTAGAAAAAAAAATACGTTTTAATCTTTGCAAACTACTGAGATTTTGAGGTTGCTTATTACACCATACTTTAGTTTAAGCACACTCAGGAAATGAGGTAGAGTAAGTACAAAACTGAACTCCTCTATCTTTTCTGCAAAATCTTTTATACTTATAGTCTGTTTTATATCAGTTAATATTAACCTGAGTTGGCCTCCTGGCCAAAAACTTATGTGTGATCTTTCAGACCCCAGGATAGACAGTTTACAGAGGCTTGACCTGGCCAGACTAATGGGGGAGAACTGCCCTCCACTCCCCAGACTTGGGGCACTGCCTTTGCACTGAACTATCTGAAGGGGGTTGCAGTCAAGCACTCAGCCTCCCCAGTGGCCCACGCACTTCCACATATTCCTAACTTGGGTGTCTCCAACCAGAGGGTCCTCAGTGCAGCCTTCCCCTTGTGCTCTGCCAAGATCTCCTTAGTGGGAGGAGGGGAGAAAACCTTAAAGATCTGTTTCCACACTCCTACTCAATACTTAGTACTTCACTTGTGGTCCTACCCCCTCTCTTCCCAGCCCCTGGGCTCCTTAAAATGACAAGAGCTTTTGTGTGGGGCAACTTTAGCAACACAATAATCTCCAAGACTGTGTGGAGTCATTCTCCAGGAGAGAATGAGATGTTGAGGAACAGCATCTACTACAAATGCCATTAAGTCACTTTTGACTCCTTTATTCTTCTCATTCTCACAATCCAACCCAACAGGGAATAATATTGGATTATATGTGAAAGAGATTGTGATGATTTTCACCATTTCTGCTACTGTGCCCATGGTCCCGGGCAACATAATCTCTCAACTGCCTTTGTATTAATATAATTGTAGCCCTACCATTCTCTTGATTCCTACTGTTGTCTAACCGCAGCCTATTCTCAAAACAATAGCCAAAGTGATCCTGTGAAAATAGAAGTCAGATCATGTTACTTCTTAAATCAAATCCTGCAATAGCTCTTATTTCCCTAAGAGTAAGAGCTGACTCCTTACAATGATTGACAAAGTCCGCATGCTGTGTCCATCATTTCTCTGACCTTGTCCTTTACTTCTCCTTCCATTTTCCCTGCTAGATTCTTTTCTGCACTCACTTGTTAGATTAAATTCTGGCAGTTTTTTATTCCTTTTCCAGAAAGCCATACTACATTGCAGAATAATTTGATAAACCAATCACAAACAATGGCTTAGTAAGGCATAATGTATCACCTGTAATGGATCATGTTTAATTTTCACAAATGCTTTCATTTCTAACTCAGAGGTTGTCTTGTGCGGCAATCTTAGTCAGTGATATAGGGCCAGATAGGGTATGTTATGAACAACGAAGGCCTCTTAGGTCGTGATTCTACTCATAGCTCATAAGGAAATTATACATAAAAAAGCTATGAATAAGCAAATATCATGGATGAGTTTCTTTTTCTCAAATTATAGGAACATATTTGACGCTGGTTTACTTTTCGCTGAACCAGTTTACACAATCCGATGGATATATCAATAGGAGTGCCAGGGGATTGTAACCATGTATGGAGTCTATTTAATATTACATTCATAATGTATATGTACATATACACACTTATATGCACATACACATAGTAAGTTATAGAAAATAAAAGGATGTAAATACTCTTTTAATTATTAAGTGACAGCAGTTTGACCAAGTTTAGAAAAATTAATTGGGCCAAATGGAAAGATAGGGAAAACTAAGATGAAATTAACCCCATATTTCTACTTCCAATTAAAAAAAATCATTACTTTTAATTTAATCACTTGTGATTTAAATTAGTATATTTTAAATTTTGGCAACTTGAAAAAAATATAATTTCTATTAAAATTGTGAGGACCTGTAGAATGAATGACCTGGACAATCAGATTGGAGCATGTCCACTGAATTGTAATTCACAGTAAATGAAGATATTAAAAATGCAGTCCAACATCTCTTTCAAAAATAAAGAAAAGGATTTAGTTTACCCAGACTCTTTACTTTGTCCCATATCTAAGTATTTATACAGATGTTAAACATTAGATTTTCCATTAGGTTGATTGATTCTAGTCATCTTAAGAATATTCCTCTCCATAGATGTCAGCACAATAGGTTTTTAAAAAGCTGTTGTTCTGAGTGATGATCATCAAGGGAAGGAATACGACATTTTTAGAAGATTTTTAGCATTTCTATAAAATGTAGGATTCACTCATTGTGGTGAACAGAAATGTATAATAACATCAAACATATGAATTCTTATAATGAGATCTCAAGTACTTGATCATAGGGGAAAAAACCTAAAGAGAAATTCAGAGTATTTTATGTATTTAAGGGAAAAAAAAAGTTTCTCAGTGCTGTTGTAGTCCTCAAAACACAGTGAAGGTCACTGCAGTAGGAAATGTCTCTGCTGATTTAGATAAATGTGGCCTCATTCCAATATACTCTGTTTTTCCTTTTATCCAATTGAAAACCTACCACAGATTTTTACTGTAGGCTGTCAGAGAGAACAGAAATATTTCATAAAGCATAGTGGGCTTATTAAGTTGGCCCCAATTTTAGCCTTTAGGGCAGTTGACTTCATGATTTAAAATGCTTACCCCCCTCCTTTCTTTGTTATGGAACAACAATACAGATGTTGTTGTTTTGACAACCTAATGTTGATGCTACTTTCCAATCCATGTGCTGCTGTTAGTATACCAACCTGAGCTTATAGACCATATTGAAGGAATGAAAGATATGGAGATGTGCCGTTGATGAGTAATTTACAATTAAAAATACCTAAAATAAATTAGCCTTTTAAAAATTTGATGATTCCAATGTTTAATTTATGTCTATGCTGTCTGCTTGTCATAATTAAATAAATACGGGAAAGTCAGAAATAAAAATCAATCATGTAATGAAAAAACTTTGGAACCTAAAAATCCTTTTTTTGAAGGTTACTCCAAGCCAGACACCATTAGATAAACCTAAAATATACTCAGATCTTTAATTTGTAAAAAAAATAAAAAAAAATCCTGTAGGTGAGGGATTATTATTGTTAACCATTTGACGGACAGGAAAATTGGGTTAGTTCCCCAAAGCCTCAGATCTACTGAGTATCAAGGGAGGACTTAAACCTGGATACAGAGATTCCAGAGGCTAAAAACTCTTAACTGCTGTATCACGATAAATTTGGATAAGACATAAATGAAGCGGTAAAAAGATTTAGCAATAGATGAAAGAAAGTTGGACGTAAAGGACTAAAGAAGCATTGATCAATAAAAAGTAGAAAAAACGTAAAACGAGTTTAAGAATAATAAAATAAGACAGTTCGTAACAAAGGTGTTAACATTTTATTTGAATTAGATCACGCACATACAAAAGACTGTTAAGAGAATGAAACCTGTGTTAAAAGAAAAAAAATATAGTAAGGTAACAACAGAAAGTGTATGTCTAAACATAGTGACCTAATTCAGAAGCCAAAAAGATGATACTGTGGTCAGGATTCCGGATCTCTACCCGGTTCCTTCATTCTCTCCTGCATGCACTCATTCCTTAAATATATCTCAAGTGCTTTCCACGCCATAGGTACTGATGCAAGCACTGGAGATCCAGGATAAACAACAACAGACCCAGGGCTCTCCACCCCCCACCCCCCCGCCATTGAGTTTATGTTCTCTTTGTTATGAAGGGAGACAGATCATATCCACATTCGTAAGTGACACGAAGTGTATTAAGTGTTGTGGAGAGAAGTCAAGAGGACAGGAGTGCTGGGGATTGCAGTGTTGGACACAGTGATCAGGTGAGTGGTACTTCAGGAAAGAACTGGAGAGGCCATTTGGATATCTGGGAGAAGAATATTTCAATCAGAAAGAACTAGAGATATAACTTTCCTGGGCCTGGAGTGTGTCTAGAGTCCTTCAAAGAGAGCAAAGAGGCCATATGAGTAAAGCAGCAGTATTAGTCTCCTGGGTGCTGTCACAAATGATCACAGATGTGATGGCTTAAAATAACAGGGATTAATTTTCTCACAGTCTGGAGGCTGGAATTCTGAAATAAAGGTGCTGGACACACTCTTTCTGAAGACTCCAGGGGAGATTCTACTTCCTGCCTTTTCTAGATTCCGGTGGCCACAGGGTTCCTTGGTTTATGGCCAGAACTCTCCAAACTCTGTCTCTGCCTTCACATGGCCTTTTCTTTGATGATGTGTCTGCCTCTCTGATAAGGATACAGAAGACTGCATTCATGGCCCTCCCGGATAATCCAGGATAAGCAGGTCCTCCTATGATCCTTAACTGAATCACTTCTATTGCCTTATAAGGTAAAATGCACAAGTTCCGATTATTTGAGGTGCATAACTTTTGGGAGGGGGGATATTTTTCAGCCTACCACAAAGGTCAATGGGACTAAAAGCTGAATGAGTGAGGGGAAAGCAGGGGGATGGTGGGGTGGGAGCAGAGGCTGTAGATGACATGATTACATTGGCTTTAACTCTTTTCATCTGAGTGAGATGAAGACACTGGACAACTGTGAGTGGATAATTGACATCATCTGACTTCTATTTTTAAAGGAAAACTCTTGCTTCTGTGGTGAGAACAGGTTGGGGAGGACAGGAGTGGAAGCAGGTGACCAGTTTGAAGTTCTATTGCAATTAGCTGGGTGACAGATGTATGCTGGAGTAGAGGGGGCTGGGCAGTGGTGGAAATAGTGAGATGGCTCCATTCTAGATATTATTTGAAAGAGTTCTGACTTCTCAAGGACTCTGGCTCTGCTTTCAAACTGGAGCACCATTTTGCAGGAAGTCCCTGAGAGAACTGGTTCCTGGGAAAATATCCTCACCGTGGAGAGTTTGCAAGACCAGAGAAGTTTTGGTCTTTCCCTAATGGTGCCAACAACATCTGACTTTTTACAGTTAATAATGTATGTGAAGCTCTTCAACTCAAACCTGGTAGCTGACTTCTCTCTTGAGAATCTCAAAACAGTGTGTACTCCCTCACGTTTATAGACTGAGCTAGTAAATGAAGATTTACCCCTGAGTGAACTTAACAGATCCAGACTTCCAAGTCATTTGTGAAAAAAAAAAAAAAATGAACAATTCTGTGATCATGAGGAATGGTGTCGAATAGATTTAATAAAATAAAATGAATGAATTAGCAATGGGTATGGAACATCCATCATCTGAGCCTTTCTTTTTGGCATAAAACATTGCCAGATCTGGAAAAAAAAAAAAACAAAAAAAAAACGGAGTACTGTAGAGCAAAGCTGTAAACTGGTGGCATGTTGGTGGAATTCAGCCCACAGATTTGTCATGTTTATACAATAAAATGCTTGAATTTGTCAACATTTAAAAATTGGGCATAAAATAGCAATACTTCATATGTATTGTCACACACGGATGCGTAAAAATCAAAAGTTCTCACGCTATTTCTAGCTTGAGAAATGGAAAAACTGAGCCCATGTTCCTATATAACACTATTGTGTTGGAATCTTGTTTTTTAGAAAATGCCCCCAATCTCCTCCCTGCCTTCTTTTCTGTAACAAAGTTATGGGGCTCTCTGCCCTCCTGTTCTAATCTGGCTGCTTGCAAAGACTTTCTTTGCACATCTGCCATCATGGGACGTCTCTTCTTTGTCATCCTCAGATTTTCACTCACTTTTATTATACGCCTCATTTCTAGGATCCCAACACGTACTCTTTCCCAATTTATGTCTTCATTCAGTGGAGCATATTTGCAATAGAAAACTAACTAGAAAGTTTAGCGGGATCATAGTCTACCACCCTCACTTCTCACCCCAATTACAGGTGTGGCAGTTTTTCAAAACCACCTCAGTTTTGATAATTTGCTAACAGGACTCAAAAAAAATCATAGGAATCTCTTTTACTCATGGCTATGATTTATTACAGGGAAAGAAACAGAGATTAGCCAAGGGGAAAAACACATAGAGGAGTTCGGGGAAGTACCAGAACTTCCTTGTCCTCTCCCCGCGGAGTCAGGATGCATTAGTTTCCAAGCATCCGTGTGTGACAATACATATGAAGTATTGCTGGCCAGGGACGCTGCCCTGAGCTTTGGTGTTCTGCTTGGCAAGATTGATGGATTGATCACATGCGTGGTTGATCACAGTCTCCACGCTGATTGATATGTGACCCCAAATCCTCACCCTACATTGCATTATTTGTCTTTCTGGTATGGCCAGCCCTCACCCTAATTCATACTGCTAGCCTGTCTGACACGACCCAAGGCCAGCAGGTAAACACAGATATTCCTGTTTAGGCACAAAATTCCAAGGACAGAAGCCAGAGCATCTCTTTGAACAAGACCAAATTTTCTACTATTCTAAGTTCCTTCTTAAGAATGGTACTGGGGAGTCAAAAATATGGAGAAAATCATTGAAATGTACAATGATCGCTAATTGGGCAGGGTAAAGAATTCTACTTTCTCCCTCCATCTGGTTCAAACCAACATACACTTTGTACTTAGAAGGCATTGGGTTAGCTTTTAATGACGTTGTAAGAATTCCGATACCATTCTGACTCTTGATCAATTTTCAATCACTTTCTTTTGCTCTCTGATGTTCTTAGAATTTCCTCTGTATCCCTAGCATTCTGACATTTCAAAGTTATGGGCCTGGGGGTGAGTCCTTTATCATTCATTAATTTAGGATTTGCTTGGCCTTTTTAACATGAGCCTCATGTTCTTAAGGTCTGGAACATTTATTTGTATTATTTCTGTGATAATTCTACCTTGTGATATTCTTTTTCCCTCCTTCTTTTTGGGATTCTTGTTATTCAGGAAATGAACTCCTTGGATTGTAATGTCAGCTTTTTCTTTACATTTTCATCTCTTTGTCTATTATGCCTTTCGGGGTGGGGGTGTGTTTCATTCAATTCTCCCATTGAAAGGTTTGTGTTTTTGTTTTTGTTTTTAACTCTACTATCATAGGTTTAATTCAAGAGTGTTTTGTTTGTTTTCTGAATGTTCCTTTTATAGTCTCCCAGTTTTATTTTACTGGCACACTGTCTTCTCTTCACATTTAAAGATATTTAAATTTAGAATTTTTGAAGTTTTATTTTTTTTCTTGCTCTTTATATTATGCTTTAAGCTTTTTATGTTCTTGTTAGTTTGTTTTGGCTTTATGATTTCTGCAAGTGGCTCTCCTCAAATTTGGGACATTTCTTATAGTTTATTCATTTTTGTTATCAAAGCAGTAGTATGATTATTGGAAATTCTATATGAACAGATGGTATTTGTTGACAGGTGGATCTCCCTGCAAATGTGATCAGAGGAGACTCTGGCTTTTTCATTAGGAAAACTCTAGTCTTCCACAGGCTTTTGTTTTGGGCAGATCAGTTGCAAAAGTTTGGGAGTCCTTCAAACTCCTATTAGGATTACAGGCCTGGTTTTTTAATCATTTAGTGGAGGGGAGTGTCTACAATTTAGCTTAAATTTTAATGTTTTCTGGATGAAAATATCTGGATGCTACCACCCTTGATGATACCAAAGCTCTCTAAGATTATAAACTGTGTGGTTCAATATTTCTAGGAAGTAAATTTCCAGTCCTTTACCAAAGTGGAAAGAGATTTTTGCCTGTTTACTCATACTGGGGGAGGGGAGGAGGAGCATCTGAGAATCTAATTGTTTATCATATAAACTTTCCAACAATCTTTCCTACAAGTTCCATACAGACTTCTTACCCTGAGAGGTGTCTGATTTCTCCAGAAGCTGACTGCTGCATTACTCTGCAGGAAAAGAGTCAGCCTGTTTTTGTTGCCCCACCCCATTGCAGGCTAGTTTCAGTTTTTCTCATGTAACTAGTCTGATTCTTTATCAACTTTTCAGCTTACAAAATACAGTCGGCATCTTTTATCTGCTATAGTATCCTGTCTTGTTCTCTTTCCATTATATTTTCACTAGTTTTTTAGCTTCTTTCCTGCTATTTTAATGGGGTTTCAAAAAATTCTTGAGAAAACCTTGTATATTCATCCTGCCATGTGTGTAAGGTCAGAAGTCAAAATTGGCTATTGACCAATGTAATGAGCAATCCCTAACTAAAATGTGACCATAGTAGAACCACTTCTGAGTTTATTCCTTCTATTCTAAGAGTGGATTAATAAATTACATTTAAATTGTATACTGTAGGACTGTGTATGTAATATGAAATAATTCCATACAGATGGATTTTGTTATGACAGATTTATTCTGCATAATCTGGGGGTATTTATTTTAGAGGTACTTATACTTGTATATTTATTTTAGAGCCTTATACACATATATCTTCGTATACATATCCACTTACACATAGGCTTATCCAATTGCTGTTACAAATCACATTTATTGAGTGTCTCCAAAGACTCGCATTTGGCACTACAGCCTGGGAGTGCAGAGATTAACAAAATATAATTTTACCTTCAAAGAGCTCACAATTTATCAGAGTTCCTAAGTGTGCAAAAATAATTCAGATACTAGAAACTCAGGTATCAAACAAGCTTTACATATCAGAACACAGCAATCAACAAATAAGTAATGAAAAGCTTTTGTAAACTAAAATAATCCTCCTATTGTTCATAAATTAAAGCTTGAATGCTGTATCCATAGGAGTATCTCTAACTCTTACATGGATTGTATTTGCCCACATTATAGATTTAATTCTAACAAGTTAAGTTTTTATTTCCCAGAGTGTATAATATTTAAAGTAGCAAATAACAAATGGAGTCTACAGCTAAGAGGGGTGGAACACGGCATTAGGCTGAAATGATGCCTGGCTCCTACATCAAGCAGTGTCATGATGTGGGGTTTAAAGGCCAGATGTAATCCTGCTTCTGCGACCTGTTAACAAGATAGTCTTGGACAAGTTACAGTAACTTTCTACATTTCAGTTTCTTGGTTTGTGAGCTAGGAAAATGATCCTGCTGATCTTCTAGAGTTCTTGAAAGGATTATATAAAATAATACATGTAAAATACATGGAAGTTAATTACCTCACAATTAATGTTAAGCATTTATCATTGTTATCATAGTATAATTGACTGGGATGATTAAGGGTAAATGAAAATGTCTCAACACAGCCCTGAAGTCTCTACAATTCAACTCTTGAGTGTGGTATAGTATGCAGGAAACATGGCCGTCAGGGTTGAATCTACAAATCAGAAACTACTCTGAGTATCTAAAACCCAGTAAATTTATGCAAAAGTTGGTTTCCACACTTACAGAATAGTTAAGATGCTAAACAGAAAAAGAGACATCAGAGGCCACCCAGATAAAAATCAGCAACAGCAAAAAGCACCACCCCCCCTTGTTGGTGGGAAAGACCCAAGGAGGAAACTTAGAGGTGCTGGAAGTGGGGAGCTGCCCAGAGACGCAGCCTGTGCAGGACAGATGGACACACCTCAGGAGAGAGAGAAAGAGACACTCTGGTTTCTCCCTTCTTCCACCACTCAGCCCCCAATGATCTCAGAACCTAGGGAAACCAGTAAGAAGTTGTCCCAGACTAGACAACAGAGCAGGAGCTGGCCAGGAATGGAGACGTGGCCAAAGAGCACCAGACACTCACAACGGATCGTGGTACTCACATTAAGTGGATGACCACTGAAGTGAGAGAAACTTCAGACTCAAAAGTGCCCGCAAAATCAGTGCTTTAAACAATAATTTTTAAATTCTGCAGGAATCTTGTCATTAGAAGTTTTCATTCCCTTAGTTAGAGAGCCAAGGTGTGTGTGTGTGTGTATCTGTGTGTGTGTGTGTGTGTGTGTGTGTGTGTGTAAGGAGAGGGGCAGTGAGAGAGAGGAAAGAGAGGGAGAGGAAGAGGAGGGGGGGAGAGGACAGAGTGAGAGGGTGAGAGAGGGGGTGGAGAGAAAGAGAGAGAGAGAGAGACAAAATGAGATTACTTCCAGGCTGTATTGAGAGTCTCTTCTCCAGGCTGCTAGAGCACAACATACCCTTCTGTTTGTGCCCAAAGCCTTGTATTGCACTTACTCTGTTTGTGTCTGTGTCTCTTCCCTTGCCTTCCCCTAGAATTAAGCTAGAATGGGAGAGTCGGAATCATTTGTTCTTAATTCCATTACTGTACTGTGTCAGGCAGTATAGTAATGGAAATTACTATAGTAATGACATTAGCAGATGTTTAATAAATATTTGTTAAACTGAACTGAGATTCCCCAACCAACCAGACCCTCTCATCAACTTTTTTGTTCAAAAGTTGTTAGGAAACAAAAAAATGATACAGCATCAGAGTGCCAGTTCTTGGGGAGCAGGAAAAGCAAGTTTGAAAATTGGGTTAACCAATTTGCTTTAATAATATTGGGTATTTTATTATTACCACTTAATGGGGGGGGGTTTGGAATGAATTCTTACGCTGTCATGAAAACTTACATGGATTTTTCTTCCTTCTATTAAGATTAAATAGATCCTTTGTCATCCTAAATTTTGGTTTGTGGTGCTTTTTTCTGTTTTTTAAAAATACATATTTTTTAGAAATATTTACATAGTTATATCTTTTTTACAAATATAAAAATATATATATGACAATGCAAACAAATCAGATCATCAATTAATGTAATCTCCCCTATATTTAGGGAAATCTTATCTTCCAGTATAAGCCAGTAGATATGGGCTGTGGTGTGCGCATGTTCCAGCTGTGACATGTGCCACCACACCAATTGCCAAGCTGTAGTGCCAGGTTGGAGTCAATGGCTCTGAGTGACTCAAAAATATATTTATTTCCCTCACTAATGCACACATGTCTCCCTAGAAGGTGTAGTCCCTGAAAAGAAGCTGTAGTAAAGACAAGGATTTTTCTATAAATGAGGGATGTACTTAGGACAATGTATTGCACAGAAATGTGCTTTCTTTCACAGAAATGTGCTTGTTCTGTTAAGATGGCCCTACGTAATATGCATTAATTTCTTCGACCAATAAGCAAACAGAAATAAATGTTAAAACTTTGCCAAATTTGAAATCACTTTTGAACCAGGTTGCTTTAAGCATGCTGGTAGGAGTGTCCGTATTTTTTATATTTCTGTTGTCAAATACAAGCTCAACCCCTGGGGGAAGCGCTGCAGCTCCCACTTGCTTCAATAATGGACACTGAGAAGAACAGGTGAAAACCATCTCTGAGGCCTGTGTCTGGTCTCAGTTTCCAATTTTTCTCTTCAAACAACTCACAGTCCACAGTCAGCATGAAGGTAGAAGGCACAGTGGGGGCGTCGACTTTCAGTTCTTTTTACCTTTAACAACTATATTGCTGACTGTGCATTTTTAAAAAGGTCTTAAACTGGTACCTGACAAAGTTATTTATAAAATAGTAAGACTTTGATGTTCTTATTTTCTTCCCTCTGAAGTGTGCAGTGGCAGTGAAAGATCGTGTAGGCTGAATGACCTTCCCAAGGGTAACTTTTATTAGGAACCAAATGAGTCTTGCCTTTCACAGATGTTTTTTCTAGGTTTTATATGTGCAGGTAACTCCAGAGACAAGCTTCCTGTAAATAGACATTCCTTTGTGGCCACATACTCATAATTCTTGCAAAATGAAATCAATGAAAGGTGGCTTAAAAGATCACCACCTCTTTGCTATGAAATAGCTTTCTTTATTTAATTATATCAACACCCCGATCAGTAATTAATGACTAAAAGTAATTTATATCTACTGATAACAATAAGAATGTCTGTCATAGAGTTCTTCATGGGAAATTTCAGCTTTTAATTACCTTTGATGGAAACCAAACAAAGTGACCATATGAGAGTGACCATAAAACGAGCCAGGCATTTTTGAAATTTGAGAATGAACATTTATCAAAAACCAAAGTGTTTCTGGAATCTTTAGGGGATATTTCTTTGTCCCCAATTTTTCCTGCACGTTGATTTCTTTTTTCTGGCTTTGGACTTCTGGACATCAGTTACTTTTCTTTCCAGGGGGACTGGCCCTGCAGTTCCTGACCTGGCTTTTCCTTTTCCTCTTTCATCCTTAGTGTAGACAAAAGTCCGCTGCTAATTCCTCTGAGAGCAAGCTCTAATTTTGACAATAATTTACTGAAGATTTGGAAATGATGGAAGTTTAATGCAATATTTAGGATCTCACATGCCATCTTCATGGGTTAAACCTAAGAAGAAACGTAACTCAAATGTAAGATATCATACTTACCCTGGGTATCAGACTGACATATCTTTGTTTTTGTGTATTTTATTTTATTTTTTAAAATATTTTATTTATTTATTCATGAGAGACATGGAGAGAGGCAGAGACATAGGCAGAGGGAGAAGCAGGCTCCCTGTGGGGAGCCTTATGCAGAACTCGATTCCAGGATCCTGGGGTCACATCCTGAGCCGACAGCACACTCAACCACTGAGTCACGCAGGCACCATCCTATTTTATTTTTTTAAAGAAAAACTAACTTGCTAAAGAGATTAACTGAAAATCAGTTTGCTTTTACCCTTATCCCAAACAGATGTGCCAGCTTGTTGCCTTTATTGGCTGCTTTAGCCTCCTGTAGACACCACCTTGGAACTTTCCATTTCAACTGTAAGATGCGTAAGGCAGGACTTCATTCTGCACTGAACACTTTCTATTTCTTTTCTATGCTACATAAAACGAGGAAACAAGTTTTGTCTAGAAACATACTGATTTTATGTGAGAAACTGACCAAACTCAGGAACAACAAATACGGCCCAAAAGATTATTATTATTATTATTATTATTATTATATTATTCCCATGGCTTTTTTGATATTAAATACTATTTATATAGTCAAGTTTCTGTTTTGTAGTGATTACCAGTTTTTTGGCCATTTGTTAAAATATTTTAAAATAATTGAATTCCAAAAAATACGTATATATAAAATAAAATAAAATAATTTATTTAAACAGTGATTTTTTTGCATATTGTCTATTTAGCTTAAAGACTTAAAAGGAAATATAACAAGCATAATAAATTCACACCTGATTTGCAATTTATTGGTATTCTGTTGTAGACTGTTATTCCCAGGAATTCTTTTTTTTTTTTTTTAAGATTTTTTATTTATTTATTTATTCTTGAGAGACAGAAGGAGAGACAGAGCCAGAGACACAGGCAGAGACAGAGCAGCAGGCTCCATGCACCAGGAGCCTGACGTGGGATTCGATCCCAGGTCTCCAGGATCGCGCCCTGGGCCAAAGGCAGGCGCCAAACCGCTGCGCCACCCAGGGATCCCTTCTTTTTTTTTTTTTTTTTAATTGAGCCTTGGTCATAAATATAAGAAGAGAAAGTTACAATAGAGAAAATAAAAAATAAAAATATAATAATTCCTTATTAAAAATATTAAATTAAAAAAAAGAACAGAACATATACAATTTAAAATTTATCTGAAATTTACCCAAACATATCTATACTAATAGTGCTTGCCATTTGAGTTTTTTTCAAAAAAAAGGATCAATATTTCCCTTTTAAAAAATTGCCTTAGTGGTTGTTTTTATATAATGTATTCAGGATGATTTCTAATAATTAATTTTATCATACATATTTAAATTGTGGACATATAAAATATGTACTTTAAAATAAAGGTAACATAGGAAGTTTATTCTTGAATTTTAGTTGGCCACCATTCAAGAAATAGTGGAAATTTTAAAAAAGAGTAATTGCAAAAAACACATTACATAAATTGAGTATGACTATACAAAGCAAATTCAAACAGAATTTAGCATTCTATCTGGAATACCATGCCAAAGAATACTATGTCAACATTTTATTTCAACTTAACTAAATACATTTATATGATTACCATCAAAGGTCATTTTAAGAAAAAAAGATTTAGAATCTCAATTCAGATTTCTAATCCCTTATGCCTCGCACAGAGTTCCATCAAATGACAAGGATCTGAAAGAAGGATATTTTAAAATTACCATTTGAATTCCTAACAATATTAATTCCTGGGTTAGGAGTGCATCCCTGTGTATTATTTAATAACAGCTGTGCTCAATTATCCAATATGTATCGAGTATCTACAATGCATACTGCATGCCAAAATCAATCCCACCCACAATGCACTTGCTGACAAATGGTAAAGGTCATCAAAACGTTCTAAGAGCTTGCCAAAATTGTAAGTTCATATTGGAGATGAAAATTAATAGTGACTAGCTGGCTCCTATGTGTTCTTGAAAAAGTAATTATCCATAATTAAGTACACAATTTCCTTTTGCATGTATCCTGAGAACTCATCATAAAGTTATGTGTGTGGGTAGTAGCAGAAGTTTCAGGCAAGGTATGGTTGTCTGCTCTCTCTCTCTCTCTCTCTTTTTTTTGAAGATTTATTTATTTATTTTAGAGAGAGAAGGAGAGAGAATCTAAAGCAGACTCCATGCTGCTTTAAGACCCTGAGATCATGAGTTGAAACAAGAGTCAAGACACTTAAACCAACTGTGCCACCCAGATACCCCTAGTTATCTACTCTGAACTTCTCGCCATCTCTTGAGCCCAAGTGAATTTCATATATTTTAGTTAGACTATTTTTGACTGTTTTAAAAATGTTCTTCGAATTTAATATAGTTTTCATACAGCATGGTAAAAATAGTAATAATCATTATAAACAATTCACTTGCAAATTTTTTATTATTTTTTAAAATATTTTATTTATTTATTCATGAGAGACAGAGAAAGAGAGAGAGAAAGAGAGAGAGAGAAATAATGCAGAGACATAGGCAGAGGGAGAAGCAGGCTCCATGTAGGGAGCCCAATGTGGGACTCAATCCCGGGACCCCAGGATCACACCCTGGGCCAAAGGCAGTTGCTAAACCACTGAGTCACCCAGGGTTCCCATCTTTTATTATTATTAAACAATATATTTATTCCAATACTTTTTCTGACTTCATTATATCAAATTTTAATAGGATATCTGTGCACATTTGAGTTTTATTTCATACTCTAACAATGTATGGTGTTATACAGTATAATAAATATCGGCATTAAAACTTTATTATTTTTAAATGCACTTAATCAACATGTGTATGCTTGTCTATATCTGTATCTATCTTTATCTATATATTAAATAATATTCCTGAAAGAATTATCATCTAAATTCTATTCCAGATTCAGTATCAAAGTTAAAAAAATATAAACTGTCCAATTCTTTAATAGAGATCCTCATTATAAAATGCTTTGTCTATTGAGTGGTTATTGATAAAGGAGGGAGTAGTTACACAATGTCAAAATATAAGAATAATAATTATAGCACAACTCACTGATAGATTTCCTGTAGCTTTTGTGTCCTCACTCTGTAAAAGAGACCTGAAAAATTAACAGTGCTTTTTTTTTTAAGCAGTTGTACGAACTCTAAAAGTGCAAAAATTATGATTATGGAAATGCAACTTTGAAAACATGCATGCATTTAAAGCTTTATGTACACAAACACATGTATCTGACTTTTTGCTCTTTCACTGTATGAGAATTAAGAAAGAAAATCTAAGATTGTAGAGTGCAAGCATTCCTACCTGGGAAGAAAAGCAATCAGGAAAAAGTGTCAAATGCTAGGATATTGTCTGTGACAGTGATTCTACATTAGCGCTTCTTTTGTCCTGCTACTTATTTGTTAAATGACACAGACATAGAATACATTTTCAAGAGTTCATGTGAGCATCCACATCCATAGTTAACCTATGTTGTCAACAGTATTTGACAAGATTAATTTTTTATTTTCCCAGAAGCCCTTGGGACTCATGGAAATTGAACATATTTGCCAACCAATTTTCCTCAGATTAGGTTCTGTTGCCTATATTCTCACCAGAAACCACAAATTGAACTTCATGGGACTAATACCAAACAATTGGACACAAACAGGAGTAGAAGAAAAACACCCTATATTCAGCAGAATACTATTTTAGGACAGAGGATTCAGGGAAACTTTGAGTCCAGTTGAAATTGCAGGGAGGATTAAAATGGCAATAAGTGCATATAATTAACCAAGCTGGAATTTGTTCAGAACATCAGGGCCAAGTGCTCTTTTAATTATTTAGTTAATGGGCCTGTTCATGCCAAAATAGCCACCCTACACTGAGTCTGGCAGCGTGTTTTGTAGAAGTAGGCCTTCATTTGTGCACTCTAAAACCACACAGAAGCTAATTGCTTATCTAATGCCTTCCTATCTGTGCCAAGATTCCAGTTGCACTCATGAAGTTAGGTACATGAGTAGCTCATTCTTGGTATTTGGAAGATTGCTTTACAGTAGATAAAATGGTTCTGCTTCATCGAAATGGTTTGTGTAGACAGATTCCAGAATGTGGAATCTTCATTTTTATGGACATGCCTGACTTTAAACCTCAAATTAAAAGCTACATCTGACCTAAAGGAGTCTCGAACAGATGGTGAACACTATTATTTTTTATTTTTATTTTTATTTTTTTTAGTAATCCCCCCAGTGACGACGTCATGATAAAGTTAACTCTTCATAACTTTTCTCCCTCAGAAGATGATTTAGGTTGTTTTATTAGTTGGTCATTCAAATGTTCCCACATATGCCTGGCTTCAATTTCTAGTCAATTTGCTGAATTTTTCACATTTTTTTATGTCTTGATATCCTTTAACTAAGTGAAATTCTTCTACTCAGATATCTCCTCCTGAAAGAAAGATTTACATGAATTATGAAATGCTTCCACTTTCCTGTAAGTCACTAATGCCCCCAAACATTAAAGACTCATATAAATTTTACTGAAGCCCTGCAGTACAAACAAATGTGTGTCGAGTATAGACTCCTCCAGGGAATTATGGGAAGTATAAGGCAGTTTGTTTCAATTTCTCCTTATTATTGCACTGGCTCTGAAGTGACTGATGCAGACGAGTGTTCAATTCTTCACTTGTGTTTCTCCTTCCCTCTAGCACTGCCTCCTCTCCTCTCTCTTTTCTACAATCTGTCTCTAACTTCCACTACAGACTCAGGAAAGTATCTCTACATTTATTGAAACAAGTTTGCCTTCCTTAAAACACACCATAAACACAAGTTATGTAACTGCAACTAGAAGTCTTACGGCTAACACAGCTAGGAGACTTAAACTCTGATTGATTAATGGATTTCTTTAATATTGGCTAAGGTATTTAATTCCATTAGGAGACATTTCTTTTGAGGATTAAAATGCCTACTTTATGTACCTTTTTTCCTTTAACTGACTTTAAATGTGATACAATCTATGAATACCTATACAGATAACAGAAAATAGTTAAAATGTGCTTTTTTTCCATTTCTGGGTTTGACAATTAAGAGGACCATTGATAAGTTTCAAAGTCTTCAAACTGACATGACAGAGATGGTGAGGCTCTAAAAGCAATATTATATTAATCAAGTGTTTTTCTACATTTATTTTTCTGAGATTCAAAAAAACACTGTTTTTACCTACTTTATCTTTCTTAATGTTCAGAATCACCCTTTGAATGAGAAAAGGGATCTTAAAAAGCTGGGAAGAGTGATACTCAGATGTTATCACATGCATTAATAAGTGCCAGAACCAGAACTTAATAACAGATTTGTCAGACTAGCAATTTCCAGATTCTAATCTTTTCAAGATACCAATATAAGTCTGTAGGAGAACATACCAGTCTATTTTTATTCACTTTGGGAAGCTGAACTGGAATAAGTTAGTTAGTCCACAACATAAAGTCAGATTTGAGGTACATGCACAGAACTGTGAACTGAGGAGCTATGGTGACAATAAAATAAGAGATAAAGTCAATAATCCTGATTTTTACAAAAGTTTTCGTAATAGCCCAAATCCAATGACATCAATACTTACCAAGCAAAATTCCCGAAGCAATTTTCCAGAATACATTAATGAATAAGTAAGGCGCACGTAGAGAGGAATGAAACAAAACAACATAAAACATTTCATCGGGTACAATTATCAGAGGAATTTTAATTCATAAGGTGCTAAACTAAATTTTAAGAAAACTAATGGTTGTGCAGGTATTTTGGACTCGCTAGGAAATGCTGCATTCCAAGTTGCCCTCCCTGGTTGATTAGTGCTAGTCCTCTCTGAAGACTCGTGATATTAGCATAACTTTTTCTCTTGGCAAAAACATGGTCTTTCAGATGTAAGAAAACTAATACTGCCACATTGTCTAATATAAAATTTATTGCTGCACAAAACCATGAGAATGGGTTGGCAAAGGAAAAAAACATTAAGTTGTGTATTTTGCTTTAACATTTTTAAGAGTGCCACAATTCAACACATTTGTTTTACAAATCTCCAAGGAATATTTATTTTCTGGGAAGACCCCATGTGCTTATTTATGGTTTTATATGTATTTGGCATCATGGTAGGTGCCCAGAGGGGAGCATACCCTCATATCAGAAGAACAGCTGCAAAATTTAGTAGTAGCTAGGGGTTTTATTGGTCCTTATAGTTGAAGGTAGGGCTGTATTTTCAGTTCTCTTTATCATTTTGACTTTCTAATAAAACTAAGTAGACACATGACAAAGGACCAGCCTTCCTTCATGGCAAATCTTTGAGAGCCAAGGCCTTGATGTCAGAAAAGGGAGAATTAGGAACGCCCAGGTGACTTGGCAGTTTAGTGCCGCCTTCAGTCCAGGGCATGATACTGGGGTCCCAGGATGAAGTCCCACGTTGGACTCCCTGCATGGAGCCTGCTTCTCCCTCTGCCTGTGCCTCTGCCTCTCTCTCTCTCTCTCTCTCTCTCTCTCTCTCTGTGTGTGTCTCTCATGAATAAATAAATAAAATATTTTTTAAAAAAAGGAAAAAGAAAAGGTAGAATTAGGAGCATGTTTAGTGGGCCATTATCAATGATTATCAATTGGCCATAAGTAAACCAATATTTTGAACTATTATACTCAGTTCAAAAGTTTGAGAAGTTGGAAGAAAAGATGATAGGACATCTAAATTCCTCAAATATCCTTAACCAGGGCCACAAAATTAGTATATCAAATTTCACTCACAAAGAGAATGGGCTTTGTTTCAGTGTTAATAGAAAATCCTTCCCCATAGAAGTTTACCTTCATTATATAAATAACATGCCCATGACAATGATGATGATAAATCGAATTATTCCGAAGTTGTTAACACAATCGAGAGGACACAATTTTAACCAACGTATTGTTTAAATTAAATAATAAAAAGTAAAGGCACAGTGTGGGGTTCAATTTTCAAACATGTACTTGAGAATAATAAATAAATGATTTTTCTACTTAGAATATTTCTGTACCAGTTTTCTATTTACATTATTCATTTTTGAGGACAGGGATGATTTCTTATTCATTGTCATTTCTCTAGCCTCTACAATTTACTGGAAAATGTTTGTTGAAAGCATTTTTTATTTCAGCTACAAAATGTGCCATTGCCTCGGGGCACCTGGATGGCTCAGTTGGTTAAGCTTCTGCCTTTGGCTCAGGTCATATTCCCAGGGTCCTGGGATGGAGCCCCACATTGGGCTTCCTGCTCAGTGGGAAGTTTGCTTCTGCTTCTCCTTCTGCCTGCTGCTCCCCCTGCTTGTGCTCCCTCTCACTCTCTCTCTCTCTGTTAAATAAATAAATAAAATCTTTAAAATATATATATATATATCATTTCCTTTACAGTTTATAAGTCAGTTTCCTTGTTAAATTGTTGCTTTCAATTCAGCAGTAATTGCAGGAAACAAATTGAATCAACAAAAATTCCTACAAATTTACCGATTTCAATTCTCTAATGTTAAAATCTGAATTTGCTTTATGCTCATTTAAAAAAAAAACTTGGGTTCATAATATGAAAAATGAGGTCTTGCAAACATTAATTACATAGTTTTCTTGATACAAATGCTAGTTACCAACCTATTAAAAATTAAGTACATAAATGTAAGCAGAGATACAAAAACATAGGACCTAGGTATTTACAGTCATATAAAAGTCTGAAAAGCCTTAAAACTCCTTTAACATATCTTCCAACTTCAAATTTCTACCTTCAACATAATATCCCCACAGAAAATCCAAACCCACAACCTTAAATAGTTTTTAACTTGGAGATAACGAAGAGGTTGTTGAGGATAGAAGTGTTCAGGAATTGTGAATTTGTGAGGCTGACTTACATGATAGCAACCTAACCTGTTGCAGTTTCATGGTCGTCAGCAGAAGACAGGAGGCTACTGGGTCAGAGACGAAGGACATTGTAACCCACCACACACCAGTTCCTTTTGTCTTACAGATTCCATGGGACATTGCAGAGCGGGGCCTGGTTGGATGTTGCATACACAGTGAGGTTGTGTCAGAGGTGAGACCCCAAGCTAAGGAAGTCCTAATCTTTTAAATGTGGCTTCTAGCAAACCTTCCCAAACTTTGTCTGGAGGAAGACTACTTGTATTAAAAAATCTGCAGTCTTCCTAGGTGGCCCGCACTGTGTGTTCTGAGTCTTGTTCCTATACAGACATCCATGCAAACGTAGTCTGGAACAGAAGACATGCAGACATATGAGAGCCCCACGGAGAGTTAGATTTCAACAGTGTGGTTGATATGCATATCTGGATTTTGTTACTTTTCTCAACACCACAGACACCCCCCCCCCTTGTTGGATCAAACAAGAAAATGGGGTCTTTCACTTGACTTCCATATCTTTTTCTCTTCGCTCATCTACTCATCAATCCTGTTGATATATCAAGTGTTTTTCAATGCTGTTCACTTTTGTCTTTTTTCTGTTGTTATTAGTTGAATTTAGTTCACCATGATTAGTAATTTGGTTTCTTGCAAGAGTCATTTTACGGGTTTGCCAGACCCAAGTCCTGTTCAGCACTAATGCTTTCTTCATAAATGCAGCCAGGATGATTTTTCTAAGATGCAAATCTGATGAGGTCATTTTCTTGCAGAAAAGACTTAGAACTTGACCTTACCTTCAGGAAAGAGCCCATATTGCTTTAAATGTCTCACAGTGTACTCAGTTTATTTTTCTCTTCAATGTCTTCTCTGAACCCTGCACAATGTTGCAGCTCTATTGAGGTATTCAACATTCCAGGGTTAGGCACATCCCATATTTCCTTCCTGGGATAAACTACCCAGACCTTCATTCCTTTTGCAAGGCTGATTAATGTCTGCTCTTTTTTTGTAAGACTCAACTTAGATGTCATTTCCTTCCAAAACCCATTTAGCACTTCCCAGTTCAGATTATACTACTCTAAATTTCGCCTTTAACATCTCTTATCACACAGTAATTAAATTTCCTATTAAACTCATTTTTACTGTTTCATCAGGCAATAAATTCTATGATGATAGATACCCAGGACCCACCCAAACTGGCATATGGCACTCATTCATAAATGTTTATTGAATATATATATATAAATGAATGAAAGAATGAATAAATGAATGAATGAATACATAATGAGATAAATACTTTAATAGAAGGTATTAGAAATAAAAATGTATTCCAGGAATGATGGGAACCTATTAGAATCAATCCTATTGTTCCTATTGTTGGCTATTACTTTTAATTTCTTTCTTTTTTTTTCTTTTTCTCCTGTGATCTCTACACATGACATTGTTTCGACCTTACTGGTATACACAACTATGTCACTTTGCAAAGAGGATTTTAAATGTCAGCCAACTCTGACTTCTTGGAATTTTATTCACTAAAAATAAGCAGTGGGAAAATACGACAGGTGGATATGTGTTGAGGATTAGAGTACACCGGGGACTGAAATGGAGCTACCAATCTCATTAGCTGTCTTCTGAGCTGCTGATTTCTACCTAGGTCCCCAAGGTGAAAGGCTAATAATTAATTCAATTTACTATCTATTCTGTGGAAAGCTCCAAAGGTTAAGATTATGGAGGACCGATGAGGGCAATCTTTTATACTGTTTAAATTGCTATTTAAATTTGAATTAGATTCTAATGGTGGCAGTTTGAAACCGACACAGTTTAATTCATTTATCACATTCCAAAACCTGCCTACCTGAACTCACTTTAAAGTATGTCTTAAATAAGCAGTCCATCAGTGAACTTACTTGGCCATTTATATTATTTGCTTGGAATTTAAATATGGACAGCAATTGCTAGCCTTGTCAACTTTTTTGTTCACTTTCCATTGTTTTAGCTTTCTCTGTTCCAGGATCCCCACCTGCCATGATAAAAAAGAAAAATCGGTAACATAACTCATACTTCCTGGGACACAGCATTCTAGGGGTAAATACTAAAAACAACAGCAACTAACATTTGTATAGTGTTTATGATATATATATATATATATATATACACATATATATACATACATACACACATGTATATGTATATGCTGATTTAATCCCCCGACAATCCTACTCATTAATTATTATTATCACTCATTGTATTTATTTTTTTAAAATATTTTATTTATTTGAGAGAGCTAGCGAGAGAAAGAGCAAATTCCAGGGGGGTGAGGCTTTGGGAGGGGGGAAGCAGACTCCCTCCTGAATAGGAAGCCCTACACAGAGCTCTATCCCAGGACCCCGAGATCATGACCTGAGCCAGAAAGAAAAGAAACAAATTAAAAGCAATAGCCAACAATAGGCCAAAGGCCAAAGGTCAACGTTTAAGCAGCTGAGTCACTCAGGTACCCCGTCACTCATATTTTATTTTATTTTTTATTATAAATTTATTTTTTATTGGTGTTCAATTTGCCAACATATAGAATAACACCCAGTGCTCATCCCGTCAAGTGCTCCCCTCAGTGCCCATCACCCAGTCACCCCCACCCCCTGCCCACCTCCCCTTCTACCCCTTGTTCGTTTCCCAGAGTTAGGAGTCTTTCATGTTCTGTCTCCCTTTCTGATGTTTCCCACTCATTTTTTCCTCCTTTCCCCTTTATTCCCTTTCACTATTTTTTATATTCCCCAAATGAATGAGACCATATAAGGTTTGTCCTCCGATTGACTTATTTCGCTCAGCATAATACCCTCCATTTCCATCCACGTTGAAGCAAATGGTGGGTATTTGTCGTTTCTAATGGCTGCCATCACTCATATTTTAGAAATGAATAAACTGAAGCCAAGACCACAACATTCTCCAAGATTATACAACTAGTGAATGACACAACTGCCGTTCAAAACCAGTAACAGGACTATTTGCCTACATTCACCCATATTTGCCTCATTGAGATTCTAACACTCTACAGATTGCTCCAAATCATTCTGTAAATTCTGAGGCAATCTGGTATTTAGCCCATAGACTTGACCTTAGATATCATATGGCAGTTGCCATTTCTCCTCTATGCTGGTCCTCTGGTGATGCCTGTTGCTATGCCATGGCTGTTCCTCAAAAGCAGAAGGTGTGCAGGTACCTGCTTCCTCCATCATATCTGCCATAGCCTGTGCCTGCCAAATACTGGCTTAAGTCCGCCATGGGCATCGGTATGATGGCAAGCACACTGGGGACTGCATGCAAGCAGATTTTCTGCTGCAGCCAGAAGGTTCTCAGACTGATCCTGCTAACCAGGATCAACAGCCTCTCAGTTTTTGGTTTTCATTCAAGATACTCTTGCAGGTCATGATATTTGGGTTTAGCAAGGGCCCCCAAATACAGAGATTAAGTATGTGAGAAAAAATCTGGAATCTTGAATCCTCTATTCCTTTGACAAAGTAAAATTATCTGAAAGAATGTGTTTAATCTCAAATCTCATGATTAATATATAAAACATTAATTTCAGTCAAATGTTCTGGATATAGTCTTAGTAATTGAATTCTTTTTTAAATAAATAATCACAATGAGATACTAAGATTAAGCTGAATATTTTTTAAAACTTTATTTGCTCAGAACTTAGAATAATTGATAAGAACTTTTTTGCTAAATAAATAACCATGTTATATTTTTAGTTGTTATTTAGTAATATTTAGTTAATGTTGAACACTATTTGAAAAAGTACAGTGGTCTCATATTCCTCAAAGAGTAAGCCAATATTTTCATTAATAAAAGATCTGATATGTCACATTATTATCTCTGGGTTGTTGAATCAAGTAAAGATTAGCCTCACCTGGCACGATCAATTCAAGGAAATAAACTCTATATGTTATTTTAGCTAAAAAGGTTAAATGAAATGTCAGTTATTAGGGAATTTCAGTACTTGGTTGATTTTTAAGGCTCCAATACAATAAATAACACTTGCACTGAACTTTCAGAATGGCAATATTTTGCAGAACATAAATTAAATCTTTGTAATGGCCCTGAAAAGTTCAGTGATGATATCATTCCCAGGTCCATGAACATGAGTGATTGTAGCAGAAAGATAATGTTTTTGTTAATCTATTTTTCTCTTTAAAAAAATAACTCATATTTTGAATATCACATGTATTATTATAGCTTCTGTTGGATTAAGATTCTGAGAATCCATATATACATATTTAAATATAATTTTTGAATATTTTGAATATTTGAAATTCTTACATTACTTATGTTAAAAGTAAATATTAATACGAATATTTTAAGTATACAAATAAATGTGGAGAACATTGAGTAATAAAGAAGAAAATTAAGTGCAGTACCATACAACTTAATTTCTAGTTCTCATTTCCTTTCATTACATCCATATGGTTTTAGAGATGTCACATGACTTTCCAAAAATAATTTGGCTTATACCAATTTTAATAAAAATTCATAAACTGCATTTTATTTTTACTTATTCTTTCTTGAGGTATAATTGTACCTACATATAAAATCACTTTTACCTATTTAACTTCATACACACAAAAATAAAGCCAAAGTTATGAAGAAACTAGTGCAAAGATATTCTAATTTTCTATTCCTCTGGATCCTGGGAAATTTACCTGATGCTTTTACGGCATGAAATAAAAGTAGGTTTTTGTATCTGTTTTTTTTTTTTTTTTGGAACCTATTTGTAACAAATTTAAAAAAAAATCAAGATTTTATTTTGTCACATAATCATTTTCTTTCACCCACTGCAAATATAATAATCAATTTTCCCCACTTAAAAAAATCAACATTTTGTATCGGAATCAGTGTTATGATCAGAGATCAGAGAGGCACAAACATTATTAGCAAGCATTCAGATGCTTGGACACTTCTTTTAGTAGTGTATATAATAATGTACCATCTGTTAAGTTATAGAGAATACAAGAACAAACTTAAAAATGGACCTGGCCTAGTTAATTGGTATTTATTTATTCATCAATTTAAGAGTTGTTTGTTGATTTGAAATTTTAAGCAAATAGAAAATTAAAAATTCTACAGTGCAGCATGTATCTTTTTCCTTCTTCCTGGTCCCCTACTTATCCGACGCTCCTCAGAGCACACTTCAGATAGAAGTATTATCATCCATCTTTTATCTTGGAATCAATGTTTAAAATGCACCCCATTATGACAATAGAAAATAGATATGAATTTCTGTACTTGACTTTGAGCTCTTTGGAAAGCAGAATTTATTGACATCTTAAGTCTTTTATGCGTATCACCTAGGATGACTGCTGTATGTACTTTGTTCTGCAGATGCATAAATAAAAGTTATATTATACAGTCATAGATTTCACAAGACACAGAGATCCTAGAGATCATCTAATAAGAGTTAAGAATTTCCTTATCAAAGATAGGTACGATCTAAGACTGTGCTATTCGTTGATAGAAGTTTGTTGATAAAGTCATCCCAGATATTTTGGTTTGGGTTTACAAGTCTTTTCTATGAAATTACATATAAGATGAACTTTTAACATACTTTCACCATAGGACATTCAGTTTTATGGAAGTTGAGAGAACTCTTGGCATATTTACATACAAAATCATGCAATAATTACAACCTCATCAGTGGCTCAGCCTTTATCGGTTTTCTATTGCTCAGTAGAGCGATAGTTTCCCTTCCCTCCCCCCAAATTCTCATTGGCAGTTTGCTATTTGCTGTGTTCTTGTCTTTTCAGAATGTGATATGGAGTTGAAGTTCATTTTTTGTTCTGTTTAGTCCCCCTATCGGGGACAGATTTTCTTCACATATGTTTGGCACTTGGTGTACATTTTCTGTATGGTGTCTAATATATATGGCTCCACAATTGGAAAACTATCCTCTGTAACCCAGGTGGTATTGTACAGAATGATTTCGCCAGTATTGATTCAAGCAGTTGATGGTTGCTTTGGAGAGGGAAAGTCATTCAATTGTATCAAAGGGCTTTCAGTAAAAAGCAATTGGTTAAGCTTGTACTAAATGACATTTTCAAAAGATGTCTTGAGTAATAACCTTAAATTTAATTCTAAGGTTTCCTCTATTTATTGCATTTTGCCTTCTCATTCATTTAAAACATTTTTAAAGAAAACAAAACAAAACAAAAAAGGGTTTTACCACGGGTGCTTACTAAGCATTAAATTCACTAAGAAATATCTTTTTTTTCTACTAACAAATTTTCTCAGCTGGCATGTGAATTTGGTGGATATAATAGTAGTCAGCTTTCGTAGAGAAATAGCACAGCAGTCTGTTCTTAGGTTCCTATTTTGGGGACAGTTTAGAATAGTCTCTTGCTACAATTTTCTTATAGAAAAAAAAAAAAAACCTTTATATTCTGGAAGCCTGTCTCAGTTTTTACACTTAAAATTATTCACATTAGTTTAAAGCCATTGTTTCAGCTATTATTTCTTTATTTCTCTGGATTCTAAGGTAACCAAAATCTGGGAAGTTTTATGTTTTAACCAAAATCTGGGAAGTTTTATAGGTACCACATTTGGACAGCTATAATACATGGCAAAAACTTCCTTATTGCCCATTGTTGATTGACCTTACATGAGAGGTCTCTCCTTTTTCTCTTTGTTCAGAATGGCCTTTGAATTGCCCTGGTTTGTCTTTTTTTTTTCCATTAGGCTTACTACATTTTAACTTAATTTTGCTTACTCTTTATGATTATTATTAACTGTCTAGCTTTCCCATCGAAATTTAAGTTCCATTAAAGCAGGAATCATCATACATTCAATTCAATCGTATATCGCAAATGAGCAGATGGATCTGTTCATCACACAAGTGTGAATAATGATGCCATTCTTCTGAAGAGCATCATTTATTAAGCAACAACTACATGAATATCTGTACACTATTTCTGAGGAAGAAACAATGATTATAGATGCTCTTATTGTAGAAGTTTACTAGGGTGAATACTAAATGAAAAAAATAAATAATCATAATATAGTTCAAGAAGAAAGTCAAGAAAGTTTCAATTTCTTCTGACAGAAATGTCAGGAAGAGTTTTATGGTGAGGCACCCAAGTGCAGCCCTGTGGTGAAGGTACAATTGTCATACTTTTTCTGTAGAGCTTTCTTTATCAACAGTATCTGTGGGAGGTTTAGTAATCCTGAGAGTCCTGGGGTCTCTTCTTGAGGGTAATGATCTTCCCAGTCTATTTTTGTGTGGCCAGCATACAGGAATAGTGATCATTTTAAAATTTCCTTTTAGGGGACACCTGGGTGGTTCAGTGGTTGAACGTCTGCCTTTAGCTCAGGGCAAGATCCTGGGGTCCTGATATGGAGTCCTGCATCAGGTTCCCCACAGGGAGCCTGCTCCTCCCTCTGCCTATGTCTCCTTCTTTCTCTGTGTCTCGCATGAATAAATAAATAAAATATTTTTTGAACATTTCCTTTTGGTTTACTTTTTCATTTGTTACAATGGACATGACAGTTTATCTGTAGCTCATTGGATGTTTTAATATTGTGATGCTTACAAATGTGAATCTTTCTTGTCATTATGCACACTTCTAGATTTCTTGAGCACTTTCATAAGATTTTGCTTAATGGACTATATCTACTTCTAATTTATATGACCATGTACTTATATTACTTATATATACATATATAAATCTATACATTTACATATATAATATATGCATATATCATACATGTGTATCCATATTTGCATTTATAAAATTATATACTATTTATGAAAATATATTATTTATGAGATATATATCTGCACAAAAATATCATACGTATTTATAAAAGGGAGAAAGAGAAATGGAGTGGGAGGAGAGAGAAATCAGGAGTCTCCAACCTTGCCCTTTAAAAACACCTACTCCTGGAAGTCAAAGAGCTATTATCATGAACAATATGCCAGGGCTATAAAGACTGCACAGCTAGATAGTGAAGTAAATTGGATCACATGAAAAACTCTTTTTTTCGATGTTAGAAATAAGCCAGGGCCTAGAACAGGTGAAGTGTTTTGATTTAGGCTAGCCAATCCTCTAAGTTGATGACCTAAAATAACATGGAGTATGTGGCTCTAGTAGGAAAGAAAGACTGTACAAATCTACTGAGAAAACAAGAGACCCAGGAAGCCAGAGAGAGTGCTTCCATGCCCAGAGCTCTTGCCAAGCATTCTTGCCTAGGCATCTCCCGAGCAGAAGTGCAGTCCAGCTGTCCCTTGACTGTCCTGGTACATGGGAGAGACAGGGAGCAGAGGGAAAAAAAGACACCCAGAGGGAAAAAAAGACACCAAGACAGTAGATGATTGTGCTTTCATTAAGTAGCAGTTGTCCCCGGTCCCATTTATATCTCCAGATCTCAGGGAAGAGGGAGGTCAAATGGAAACCATCATCCCTTAAATTCTGGATCCTAATCTATGTCCTTGAACTTGATCTGTAAAGGGCTGTCCTTTTCCTGGAAGGCAAGAAAGGAACCTGGAGAAGAGGATAGCAAAGAAGGCATGTTTCACTGGACCCCGTTACTGACAATAAAAATTGAAAAAATATGAATATATAATAGAATTCCAACTTATGAGATAAAATGCAGGGGGAAAGGTTGATGTTAAATCTTCAAAGGGAAAAGCCTCAAAGGGAACAAATAAATAATGAAAATTAAGTTGTAAAGTCCTTTGTTCAGTTTTTAGGCAACAAAAATTCCATTTACATTGTAAACAAACACAAAGCTATTCTATATCTTTTTCATGTTGCAGAAGTAAATTTTATAATAGCAAACAGTGTATCTTTGTACATTAACAGCTTATGTGTTTTAGTTTATGTTGAAGAAAACAATTTCATTACTTCATGAGTCTGCTAATCTGCAAACTGCAGAATGTGTTTGGTTAAGTGCAGAGAAAAGTTAGGGCTTTAAAAATACATGGGAGGAAAATGAGCACTGGAGGATCATCCTCTTTGACTAGCTTTTTCTTTCATGCTCTTTCACCTGTTTTCTTCCTTTTGCATTGGCTTTTTTGTTGCTGTTGTTGTTGTTCTTGGAATGGCAAGATCTGAACATGGATTTCCTCCATAGGGGAAATTCACAGAAAAAAAAAAAATTCACAGAAAACATGTTATGAAATTTCTTCAAGTAACCTTTAACCTCTATATGCTAACACATTAACAGCAACAAATGACTCATTACCTGTTACTTAATATTTTTTTTACCTTATATTTATTTTTTTAACATCAAGTGGATTTTATCAGCTATTTTGTACATTCGGAGCTTCATAGTTCAAAAGATCTACAGATAATTTGCACACATCATCTTTAGTATTTCATTCACTGTTGATAACTCATTGTACTGGACCCATTTCTGATCTATCGTTTATATAAACTAAAAAGAAATTGAAGTATACAATTTGTTTTCTTAGTGAGGTGTACTAATTAATGTTTTACTTACTCAAAAAAGTATGCATACTTTTAAAGATATATAATCTTATTATCAGAAATTGAATCATGGATATTGGGGATTAGGGTTCAGTTTTCCCTTATCTACTATATTGAGTGAGAAAAAAGTTCAGAATAGATGCAGTAAAAGTGTGTGTTGTTCATCACTATTTAACATTTTTGGTCACTTCTTCTGTGGCTTACTTTATCTTCAGTGTGATAGAAGAGCTTTTCCTTAAAATATGCTTCAATTTCTAATGAAAAAGGAATAATTTTTGCACTGCCCTTCCGGATTTAGCCCTGATATAAGTAGGTAAAGAAGTGTTGCCTAGGGAAAGTATATTTTTAAGAAAGGACAAAGTATTGTTTAAAAACTGTGGATTTTAGGGCAGCCTGGGGGGCTCAGCGGTTTAGCACGGGCTTCAGCCCAGGGCCTCATCCTGGAGACCTGGGATCGAGTCCTACGTCGGGCTCCCTGCATGGAGCCTGCTTCTCCTTCTGCCTGTGTCTCTGCCTCTCTCTCTCTCTCTGTGCCTCATGAATAAATAAATAAAATCTTTTTAAAACTTGTGGATTTTATATAGTTATGTGGGTTCTGATTCATTTTTGAATGTGATAGGCAGCCTCTAAGATGACCCTACTAATCTCTTCCTGGTATTATGGCCTTTGGTGAACTCTTCCCCCTGAGGAACTGCTTCTAACCAATAGAATACAACACCAAGAAGATGTCATTTCCATAAGTAGACTACAAAGGATTGTGACTTCCATCTTGCCAGCTGAATCTCTTCATTGCCGCCTTGGTTTGAATGCTTTGAAGTGAAGAGCTGTGTTTTGGAGAACCTCATGTGGCAAAGAACTGAGGCCTAAGGTCCAATAGTTTGTGAGGAACTGTGTCCTGCCAACAACTTTGTGAACTTAGAGGACAATATTTCCCAGTCAAAACTCAAGACGACGACAGTTCAGGAATACTTTGAAGCCCTGGAATAAAAGATTCAGGTAAACTGGGCCTGGATTCCTACTCCACAAAAACTGTTGGTTTAAGCTATTAAATTCTGAGGTAATTTGCTGGGCAATAATAGATAATCAGTATGCTGAGATATAAATGTTTCCTTATTTTGCTTGTAAGGTATGTGAGATAATAGGATACTTCATTATAGTTTAACTAAAATCATTTTTTTAGAACCTATAATTCATAGGAAGATAAACATGGAAGTTTGTGATATATTTAAATAGTACAATTCCATGCTTAGCATGTGCTTTATGTGTGTGCTCACATTCTGATGTAATTTGCATCATTTAAGATGCATCATTATATATGACAATTGAAATGTGCACATTATTTTAGAATCATCCCATCTTATCTCTATTTGGTAGAAGTTGTTTAATAGTGCATAATATTTGAAGAAAGGCTATTATAAACCTTGCATTTATAAACATTCTTAATTTCAAATTTCATACCATGTAGTTTAAAAAAGAATTAGCATGGATTAATGGCTAGCTTCCAAAATAAACCAAAGATCCATTTATTTTAAGGTAACAACTCTCCCTCTATGTAAGAATGTTTTGCTTAGTTCCAAGATAATTCACTCACATTCTGAACACAAATTTGAAGGCTTTAAACCATTGTCATGACATGCAATGAATCCTAACATGTGCTTATTGCTTTGCTGAAACACAAGAAACAGCATATGTAGCAGGAGTACTTAAAATGCACAGCTTATGTTTGACTCTGGGTGACAAGCAAGTGACAATGATAGATCCAAATGCAATCCTGACTTAGAGCGTCAATTAGGAAGATGGCAAAGGCCTTTCCAACATTATAAATTACTCTGCGAATGCTAGTAACAAAAGCTCTCACTGCCAGTAATTTTGCATGATTACACTTTGGACAAAAGATAGCTGATGAGGGTGAAGCCTTATTATTTATGATGCTGAAACATATTTCTTTCCAGATGTATGACTCGAGCATGATCACAACAATTTCTATGACTCTAAAACACACCTATGTGAAACAAATTGCAGATTTAAGCCACACTTTGTCATCTCTTTAAATTACAGCACGAGTGTTTTTTGAGATATTAATATCCAAGTTCTTAACATTCACATAACAGGTTCTTTTCTATGAAAAGACATATATGCATACCTTGATTATCAGTTACATCAGTTACTGACTCTGACAAATGAATCATTATAAGATTAGCCGCCTCTTCAGAATGCCTTAGAATAAGTGTCAGTACCATATTCTATTAGCTTTAGATTTTCAGGAAAAAAATGCACAGCTTACATTTTATCTTGTGTGACAAACAAGTGTGTGATTTCTTATGATTGAACTTGTAAACTACTTTATGTTACCCTTAAAACATAGTGCATTTCTGGACTCCCTACGGCTCCTGGCATGATATACTGTTTGCTGGTACACATGCTAACAGTACCAAGCATCTCCCAAATAGTAGTGCTGTAAGTTCATCACTCTGACCTTTCCACCATTGGTTCTTGAGTCTCATCTTTAAACACGGAAAAATTTAAGGATTAATGAGGATCTAATAGCTCTTTGTTTAGGTTCATGAAATTTAAAGTTAAAAACTACCTTAAAGCTTATGAACTTCAAGCCCTGTGCTTTTCCACATAAGGAAACAAGAGCTCAGAGAAGTTAACTGGCTTATTTGAGGTCAGTAAATTGGAAACTTTAAATAATGTCATGAAAAGTCAAGATCTATTAGTAAAGCAAAATGTCTTCTGGAAAGATAATTAACATCATAAATAATTGTTCTATCCTCTCTGAAGACTCAGTATCCAGTTAAAAAAAAAAGTGGAAACCAGTCTAGATATTTCAAAAAGAAAGGGGTTTATCTCAGGGTATTGATTATGAAGACATTAGAAAGTGCTGGAAGGGTTATGATGAAGGAAGATACCACCAAACACAGAAAATAACTGGCGTTTCCTTTCCTTCTGTGCTTCCAAACCCCTATTAATTGTGCATTGCTGAAAGTTGAAGACAAAAGTCTTAGAAATGTGGTTTGTAGGCTTCAGCCCAAGAGGTACAAAAGGAATTATTAAATTGATTTGGAAGTGGATAGTCAACAGGGATGACATATTTGGAAACAGCTACTTCTGATTCCTGCAAAAGTAGTAGCTGTTCTGTGTTCTCTGTTCTACGGCATTTCCAAAGAAATACCAACATTTTAATGATTTTTCTCAGTGGTCAGGTTTGAAAAGAGAAAAGAAGACAGGATTAATTTTCAGTTCATATCTAAATTGAGAAATTATGTTTCCCAAATGAAGCACACATCAATATTCCTTCTACTTATGAAGGTCACCAGAGCCTGTCTCTTACATACTGTAGACAGATGCTCAGCATCGAGAGGAATGGAGAGTTTTTTCTGTGCCATCAGGATTTGGCTTTGCCCCCATCGAGAGCTTCTCTTTCGTCTGTATGATTGCCTTGAAACGGGTCTCTGATATTTAGATTTCTACCAGATAGAATCTATTCAGCAAGGGATCAAATTAGCAATAGTGCTTTAAGCAAAAATAACCTAAGAAAGACTAAGGAGAGGTCTCCTTTAAAATTTAAATTACATATTTCTTTTAAGATTTTCTTCTTACTAGGAAGCCTGGGTAGCTTAGTTGGCTAAGTGATTGATCCTTGATTTTGATTTTTTTGTTTTGTTTTGTTTTATTTTCTGACCTTTGATTTTGGCTCAGGTCATGACCCCATGGGTTGTGAGATGGAGCTCCACTTGCACACATGCAGTCTCTCTCTTTCTCTCTGTCTCTCTCTAAATAAATAAATATTAAGTCTTTCTTCTTATTGTTTAAGAAAAGGTCTTCCTCTTTTCGATACGGCCTCTACTATCTCTTTCCTATCTTGTTGGAGAAATTTAGATTTTACTTCAAGTCTTCAAATTATATTCATTAGCAGACACATAGGCCCTGCAAGTCCAGCTTCTTCCCAAGATACATGTTACAGTTCAGGTTTCCCAGGAAGAAGAGTTCAAAAACTAGACTTTTGTGTAGGAAGTTTACTGCAGAATGCATGTAGGATCAACATTTGCAAGGGGCAAAAAAGGCAGGAGTAGCAAGAGGTAGAAGGTGAACTCAGATACAGTCATGACAAAGGCTTCGGTCTGTTTCAGAAGGAGCTCTGGACTTAGCACAGTCCTTCCTGAATTGGTGTAAAGCAGCTAAGCCTTTATACCTCTCACATGGACCAGTCTTGGATATGGCTGCCACATGATAGGGGGTGGCTTTGGATTAAGATTTCTTCAGCCAAGGGCAACCACACATTGAGGAGGTACTTGGCTGTGAGCTGCCATCCATTAACATTACCAGTGTCTGGGGAGAGGAGATGTTCTGAAGGAGAGTTCTGGGCTTGTACCCCAGTGTCCACTCCTAGAGTGTGGGCAGATTCTCTTATATGCTGATTTTTTTTTAAATGGGAGTTTTAGTCATGTTGTTTGGACTTTCAGTGAGCAAATATTTTTACCTCTTGCAAAATCTACCAAAGTTTCTCTAAGATGGTGCTAATGAGAAGACTTAAAACAGCAATTACATTTGCCCCTGTCCGGACTTTCTGCCTCCTGGCCCTCTTCCCTAACTCCTTATTTTGTGAACTTGGGCATAACTCATCATTCAGCTACCCCTTTGGAAGCCACATTACTTAACTCATTTCACTTATAAATACTGCGTAAATTCCTTGCTCTTCTTTCTGGGATGCTATCTCTACCCCTTCATAGCAGGGTGGGGGTGCTCTTCTGTATCAGTGAAGGCTTCAGAGTTTTCCGTGGAACTTAAAGAATAATTCTTGATGCCTAGAGTCAACAGCATTAGAATGTAAAGAAACCTCAGCGTACTGGAGAAATTCACAGTCTTGTTTTCTTCCACAGGTCCCTCAAATAAGAACTAGGGTTCACCCCTTTGTCCCTGACTCAAAAAGAGAGACACAACATTGGTGCTAGAGTGTATTGCATCTCTGACCTCTGGAAAGGTGAAAAAGAACTCACCTGCTGCCCTCCTCCGTGCTCCCTCCCCAACAACTCATGAAGCCAAGGAGATTTAACATACATGCTTCAACTCTTAGTTATCTCTTCCCTGGGATATCAGGATAAAGATCCCCTCACAGTGAAATATATTGCGAGATGCTCATCTCTGTGTTGGGGAAAACAAACTGAGTGTTGGATATCTGTATCACATGTATTTTTTTTCTGAATCTCAGATGCCCCTGAAGCCTTTTATAGGCTTATTGGTAGGTGTAGCTTCCAGACATTATTTGGGGTAAAGTTATTCACACCAAAAGTGAATCCATGATCCTTAGCTTCTCATGACCCCAAGTTGCCAGCCTTCTCATTAGAAGTGGGGAAGCTGACTGCCCTGAGTTGATAGGATCTTACCTAGGTGGAAAACAGCCTCACTTGCCCTCTCATATGAAATGATACATCCAGTCCAAACTTTTCCACTAGGTTTTGCTGTCTGAGAGTAGCCAATGTTGTCTTCTGCTTTTGAACCTCCAAAATAGCTCTGCTAACACTAAGAATGTGAGGGCTCAGTTTTGTCATGGGAAAATCTAGGTTTCTTCAGAAAGACTTTGTTATGCATCAGTGTCAGAGAAGCTTGGGCAGCCTGCCCTGATTTTCCACATCCTGCCCCTCTTTGCCTATCACATTTCTCCCTGTAAAAAACCTCTTAGGACTTAACATATATGTGCAAGTCTTTTCTACTCGATGCTGATATCTGGTAAGAAACCTGACATACTAGTGCCTATAACGGTCCTCATTACCAGAAACACATTCAAGCGCTGTCAGCCACAGTGACAGACACATTTGTGAATTTGAGAGCGTAGATAATCCTAATGGTGACCCCTAAAAAATGTATCAGATGTCATTGCTTCTCCCTCTGAGGCCCGACACCTTTCTCATGCAGTGGCGAGTTCTTACGACTTAGTCTTTCTAATCTCTGGCACATGTCTTTTTTACATTTTTGATATAGCACATAGTTTCAATCATTGGTCCCACAATCTTAAAGGCTAACCACACAATTCGGTTTTAGCAGATAAAGAAAGCACAGGTCCTAGAATCAACCAAGGCATCACTGCCTTTGAGGAGAATACTCAAAAGTCTTCAGAAACAGTGAGTCTTTCAAAACAGAGTTGAAGATCTGTTTACAGCCTGTGACTTGAAGGAGCTTTGTGGATACTATCAAGTTAAGTCACAAAATGTTCTGCAAACATATTGTGCTTAAACAGTGCACTTCCCTGGCCTCCAAAGCAGGAATATGCCAATTCCATTTCTTCCTCCTCTTTTTTATGACATTGAAACCAAATATAATGCACCACTGTTCAAACTCTCAGCTGAGATTTAGCAGTCGTTCTAAGAGATGCATCCTCATCAGTTACAGTGATCTAAAGCAAAAGGCTGCTAAATGCTGCATCTTTATTAGTGGATTTTTAGTTGTGACCTTAAGTAGTCCAAGTATGCCTGTCACTTAAAGGCAGCTGCGATTTTTGCTCTAGGCTAACTCCGAAGCTCAACCACGATGTTCTTGGATTATCCCCTAAAGCAAATTTCTGTCCAAGCCAATTTGTGAGCTACATGGTTTCTACCAAAGTGTATCGTAGAGAAAACTTAGGTAGTTTGCACTGAGCAGCACATAAGATTTAATTCCTAAACACGCATGTGCGCGCGCGCACACACACACACACACACACACACACACACATTCGAAATCAGGCTTCTCTCTAAATATTGTATCAAAGGTTTCTAAGAGCAGATCCTTTCTCTTTCCACTTTCCACCAAATTGTCCACCACTAAAATCTTTCCTTTCTTATGTAGAGCAATTTAACTCAATCTCAAACTGACAATACTATTCCCTATCTGCCTTTTTCTGAAAATCCGGCTTCCCAACCCCCAAGAAGGCTTTTTAAAAGTATTATTAAATACCTATTGATTTACCTACTACTAAAAGAAGCTTATACAATCATCACCCAACATGAGTAGATCTAATTCCAGGAAGTGAGGTAGGGATTATCCTGCCCGTAACCAGGAAGAGTAAAACTGTGTTTATAACATTATATCAAAAGTAAGCAGCAACAGACATTGTACAAACAGACATTCTCTGTTGTAAAGAAAGAAAATGTCCTTTAGCAATAAAGAGAAGGTTTATAAACAAACCTTGAGAAATTGCAGATTAAAGATGAAAAACCTTTACTATCTATATGTAGGAGGGACTAGAGGATGAACATTAGAGAAGTCTGGACCAGTTACCTCCTGTGACAAAAGAGACAAGAGGAGGAGGAGAAGCTGTAGCAATCCAAAACAGAGACCACTCCCATAGCAACACCTGCATAAGCATCCTTGTAGTTAACTCCAGACAATTATGCATTTAATAACTGCTTGGCAATATAGATCTTGTTTTTGTTTTATAAGTGAGGATTCTCAATTTGTATTTCAGTTTTATAGATCCATGGATTTTTTTTTTTTAGATTAGTGTATAAACTAAATGGATTCCACATGACTATCGTAGTCAAGATTTGGAGTCTAGAATGAAAAAACAGCATCTCGATGGAACAATTCCTGAACATGGCATATTTTTACGCACAAGTATGTTACATGTTACACAAATAAAGGGGATGCTTTTCACGCTTGGGACATGTTCTCCTACACATCCTTTCCTCCTCCTTTCTTTTTTAAATATTTTTTATTTTATTTTATTTTATTATTTTATTTTATTTTATTTTAAACAATATTTTACTTATTTATTCATGACAGAGAGAGAGAGAGAGAGAGAGACAAGCAGAGGGAAAAGCAGGCTCCGTGCAGGGAGCCCGATGTGGGACTTGATTCCGGGTCTCCAGGGTCACGCCCTGGACTGAAGGCCTCGCTTAACCGCTGAGCCACCGGGGCTGCCCCTCCTCCTCCTTTCTATTCACTTATTCAAAACAATTTTGTGAATTATTCAACCATAACTTGTTAATTGACATTGAGCACATTGGTTTTATAGGCAGGAAAGTTTGAGAGGCCACTATATAAAGAGAGAGGGAAAGTGCAAAAAATGATGAAACAGCCACAAAACCCATTAGTGACTTCAGGAAGTTTATAAATAAGATTATTCAATTACAAGTCATTTGGCTGTTGAAATAAGTTTCCTACATTAATTAATACTAAATTTCAGATCTTTGCTTTTACTCTATTATAGACTGTAATCCTAATTACCCTTACCTTAAGATGGCAGAAAGAGATAAAAGTAATGAGTATATATTTAAAGCGGTGTCACGAACAAAGGAGAAATATAGGGAATAGGTGCTAAAATTCATTTTAAATGCATATACAATTAGATTGAACAACCATAAAGAATGTTTTACCCAACTCTGCAGGACTATCTGTTTGTATTTTGCAAGAATTTGAACTTATTTGCCTTTTAGGAGGCAGTAAAATGTTTCTTTTTTTACAAACTACCTATCAAAATGGGAGTTCTCTTTTTTAAAAATATGGACAGTTTGCAATTTTTAGTTTTTCCTTTTTTTTAAGGTTTTATTTATTTATTCATGAGACAGAGAGAGAGAGAGAGAGAGAGAGAGGCAGATACACAGGCAGAGGGAGAAGCAGGCTCCCCACGGGGAGCCTGATGTGGGACTTGATTCCAGAACCCCAGGATCACACCCTGAGCCTAAGGCAGGTGGTCTACCACTGAGCTACCCAGGTGCCCCAGTTTTTCTATTAATAATGAGGCAGTAGAGAATGTGTAACTGACTATTATAACCCAATGATTTTAAATTTTGGTGTCTTGATTATATTTCACACCCTTTTGCTTCTCCACTTTTCTTTTAAATGCATTTCTAATGTGATCAATAGATATCTAAATTATATTATTTAAAATCACTTTTTGGTGCTATTTTATTGAATTGCCTATTGTATCAGCTCTGTCCTCCATTTTTATCAATCAAAACGTGAAACTTGAGAAGTTGTTAATGATATCAGATTACTAAGGCTCATAATAATGAAATGGAGTGTGTGTGTGTGTGTGTGTGTGTGTGCAATATATGGGTGATATATATATATATGTATATGACCTGTATGTTTATATCTATCTATCTATCTATCTATCTATCTATCTATCTATCTATCCATCCATCCATCTTTATGTATTTTATCCCAAGAAATTTGTACCTTAAAGGTAACTTCTATGTATGAGGAAATGGGATGTCATCTATGAGAATACATTTTTCATATATTCCTATTTTAAGGAAATTTCAGTTCCATCTTTCTTGGTTTGTCCTTACTTGAGTCTTGACAGTTTACAATCCATTTCTACCATGTTATCACAGAGATTTTTCTAAAGTGCAAAGGTTCTATGTGTCCCCTTTATGTCCCAAATCCTATGGGATAGAAATCCAAACTTTGTAGTGAACCCATAAAGGAGGAATCTGTTGTTTTCATAGGATCAACATTAGTCTTCCTGTATTGGTTAACAGTGTTTCCATTTTTCCTCTATGATTTGTAAAGCAATCTGTTTTGTTGGGATGCAAATCCCATGAGATATTAAATCAAATGTTATGTTGTATCCCCAAGGAGAGAATCTGGTATTTACACCAGAATGATATCGATCCCCACTTACCCAATTACCAGTACCTCAGCTGTTCTTTTGTGATTGTTTCTCCCACAATGCATGCAACATCCTGGGGGCAGGAACTAGGTTGAACATGAGACTCAGACTTGTCAAACCACTCTCTACTGTCTGGGCATTTAAGTTTTGAGATAAATGAGTGGAAAAAGTTTGGAGTACTGCATTCAGACTCCCAGACTATTCTTCAGTTCTGGTCACCTCTTACTTCTGGTTAAATCCTTTCATCATATCTTAAATATTTTTCTAAGGATTAGGTCTTCAGCTTGTACTTTGATTCTAAGGATATAGCAGATGGTTCCAATTAGCTTTCTTGTTGTTGCTTTGACATAAGTAAGAGAGTCTTGTCTATTGTCTATAATCAAAGGACCTTAATTATTTTTTAAAGGACCCTAATTAATCCAGGGTTCAGGATGAGCACTCTGTCTACCTCTTCGGTTCTATTTCTAATTACTCAAAATAAGCTCTTATTGTAGTTCTTACTCATCTCTATACCTTTTTATTGGCTAATCCATTTGCCTGGAATGTCTTTTCTGGCTCCCTTCCTCTTTATGAGCCTACCTATTCTTATCTTTTCCTCTCAGTTGTTTCCCTTGGGAAGCCGTTCTTATAGTTCTTAACTACTCATGTTAGAATAGGTTCCTCTTCTGTATATTCCAATTGCAAGCAATGTGTGCAAACTTTAATCACAACATTGATGCTGTAGGTAATTGCTTACTTTTTTATCAGTCTCCTTCGCCATACATAGTTGCTCCAGGGGAGGTTCTGTGCCTAAATCTTTGTGCCTTCAGGACTCACCACCTAATCTCTTTATGCAAAATATAAAAATGTTTGTTGAATAATTAATGACTGGGTGATGTCCAGTTTATTAAAAAATACAGAAAGTTCTAGATATTATAATAATTATATATTAGAAAGCTCTAATATGCATTTGCTTTAATCTCAGAGTTGTCCTTCACATTCCCATAAAATTTTAACATTGACATGCCAGTGCAAATCATGGGATGTTGGATGATACCCTATGTTTGAAAATAGTAAATAAGTCTGCATATTCATCATAACTAGAGGGATCATGGCATTATTGTCCAAATTGTGATACTTAAAAAAATATTTATTTATTTATTTATTTATTTATTTATTTATTTGAGAGAGAGCACAGCTGAGGGAGGAGTAGAAGGGGAGGAAGAAGCCGAATCCCTGCTGAGCAGGGAGCCCAACTTAGGACTCCATCCCAGGACTGTGAAATCATGACCTGAGTCAAAGGCAGATGCTTAAGTGACTGAGCCACCCAGGCACCCTGACATTTTTTTTTTTAAGATATTTATTTATTTATTTTATTGAGGAGGGGATAGAGAAAGGGAGAGCATGTGTGTAAGCCAGGGCAGGCAGAGGGAATCTCAAGCAGACTCTGTATTGAGTATGGAGCTGAAATGAGGTTCAGTCTCACTACCTTGAGATCATAACCTGAACCAAAATCAAGAGTCAGATGCTTACCTGACTGAGCCACCCAGGTGTCCCCAAACTATGACATTTTTGAAAGAAAAAGAGTATCTATTGTTCCAGGATAACTGTGATAAACTGAAACTGTTATGGCTAAACTAAAATACATAGCCATATTAGTTACAATTAACTGACTAGGCAGGGAGAGATCCAGCAAGGTACATTTTTCTATGATCACTATTTTGATGGTTATGTGTGCCCTGAAGCAGTATTTTTTACCCAACATCTTCAGTCTGACTATGAAATAGATACTTAACAATTTTTTTAAAAAAATTAATTGAAGGTTAAAGAAAGTATAATTTTTGCTTTATTTTCCTTTTTAGGCTAACATCTATATAAATTATTTGAAAGACAGGAATCAACCCTTCTTCCCACTACCTTTTCTTCAGGCCTAACTTGCTGATGACAGATATTTTAATGGTGTTTCTTAGGGAAACTTTTGTTTACTTCAGAGACGTTAAGAACATTAGTCTGTAATATCTCTACGTTCAGGCTATTTTACTTCCTTGGAAATACAGAAAATTCTTAAATTTAGAAAAGGCATCTTTTAATTTCACTTGGCTTATAGCCCCATTTTCAGTGAGCTGAATAAAAAATTTGTCCTAAAATCCAGCACTACTTAATCTATTATTAATGTGCAAGTGAGGGGTCCTTAGGGTGAAAAGCCAAGGATTCATACTACCAAGTGCTCAAGCAAAAATGCTTTAAGCATCCCTTGCCCGCCAGTCTCCTCTATTTCTTTCCTTATTATACATTCCTGCCCCAGTTTTGAATGAAGTCTGTGAAAAAAAAGACATTTGACATTGACTTTACCTTCTGTCCAAATTCAGTGCTTGAAGAAACATGTCGGAGACTATTCTGGTGAACTTTCCACTGACATTTAAAATCTGCTAGACACTACACTATTCCCAAGAGGAGCTCTGCCATTGGGGCTAAAGTCTAATTTGTCTGTCACAAAATGTGGAATAAATTTGGAGATTAAAAAAGGAGAGATCTTTAACTCTCTGGTTAGCAATAATATTGTCTCCAAATAGCAATCATCCTTTTTCAGGCATATGCAATAGGGCCCTGGAGGAAATCCATGTAATCTTTGAAAGAAATAAATGTTACCAGTCCAATAATACAGGAAAGAAATATAGAGTGCTATGAAGTTGGATAACAGAGTGGGTATATATGTCTTCGGAGGGCCAATGGAGCATAAAAACAAGAGTGTGAACCTTGTAAGAATAGTTTCCATTCTTCTGGGGATGTCAGAGAGGCTAAAAAGCTTCATGTATGTCCTTTATGGAAAGGAAATAAGATTGACATAGTCATCTACATGGTATGTGGTTCCTGGATATTGGAAGCAAAGAGAGACAGAACCACTGGTGTGCAGGGGGAGGGGGCAGGCCCCAAAACGATACAAAGAAGAGATAGTGGCTCTGTGTAGGAAGAAATGAGAGTTGATCTAGATACTCTGAAGGTTCAGCACATATCATGCTGGCCTGGGAAACCGGGAGACTGAAAATCAAGGCATGTAACCCCAAAACTTTACAAAGTTGAGAAAAAGTAATTTTGCTGCCATGATTGTGATGTGTGCATAGGTTTTGAATGAACAGAATTTCCAACAATTCTGTGACTGCCTCCTTCAATTTTAGTAAATATGATATTTATATTTAAATATTGATCTTGTTAATTAAGTTTTATAATTTCTTGCCATGATGGCATATTCTAAAAATAATATATAAAATATATTTTAAAATTATAGGATATTGTTTGTTTTTTCTAATGAAAACTTTCCCATAGAATAGAATGTTTCCAAGTTTAAAATTCTGTGAAATCTTAATTCATTAGAATTTTCAGCATGCCCTATCTGACCATAAGAGAAAGCACTAGGAGGAAAGGACCATCTGTACTTCTATCTGTCTTTGCTACAATGAACAAATTAATATACTTTTGAGCATATCAGACACTCTTCATAAGTATTTGGTAAGCTTAGCACTATTAAATGGATTGGAATAGGAAACTGGAACAATATCTCAGCTTAAAAATTAAATTCATTCAAGTATTTCAACTATGTACAATAACCTAGGCACTTTGGTAAATGCCAGGAAGTGAAATATAAAACAGAACTTCCCCTAAAAAAAACTAATTTCTCACCATCTATTAGGGAGGGTAGATGTAAGAAAGAACGAATAACGATAATTTGCCAAATACAATTAAAATTATGTCTAGGAAAATAGATTGTATAGAGGAAGTCTGAGTTAGGGAAAGATGAGGTCAGAAGTCTGTATTGGGAAAGATGAGGGAGTTACTCTTTACAAAGTAAGTGAGCGTTATGAAGAAATAACGATCAAGAATAGAAGAAGGGCATTTTTTTGAAGATTCTATTTATTTATTCATGCGAGACACACACAGAAAGAGAGAGAGGCAGAGACACAGGCAGAGGGAGAAGCAGGCTCCATGCAGGGAGCCCGACGTGGGACTCGATCCCAGGACCCTGGGATCATGCCCCAGACATTCAACCACTGAGCCACCCAGGCGCCCAAGAGGAAAGGAATTTTGAATAGAAAGATTTATTTGAAAACAAATGAGCAAAATTCCAATGTGAATCTCTGCAAGAATAATTAAATCATTCTTGCAATGAATCTAAAGATTATCCTCAAGGAGGGAGAAAGAAGCAGATCATGAAGTCTCTTTGAGGCTGCGATAAGGACTGATGCCATTCACAATGGAAAGCTATTAAAATGTAGATAGTTTGAAGTCACACAAGGCTGTTTTTTACTTTTTTAATCCCCAGAATCCAAAAAGTGTGTAGCACATAGATGAGCTACAGATTTTTGTTTATTCATTTTTTGTTATTTGTTTTCAGTGACTGAAAAAAATGGATAGGTGGCTAGATCAAGTACTTTTACTGGAGTGAATACTATTAATTAGGTGTGTACCTTAATTCAATCTATTAGACTGTAAGGCATAATATATAGTAGGAAATTTTAAGCCTGAGAATATGGAAAAAGCAGATTAAAAAGCTTAAAAAACAGAGTCCTTGTGAGATGTAAGATTGTGGATTAAGGTAACACCAGTGAAGGGGCCCAAAGAGCATGGGTATGTGACATGTTAGACAAATAAAGAAATGATATTTGGTAACTTGTTGGATGGAAATGAGGTCGTGGGGAAAGGGAAGTTCAGTTTGGTTTACGTGTTGACACGAGTCATGCTTATTCTATATCTGAACCCAAATTGAAGTATTTATTTCACCTGTCTGAATAGAAGTCAGAAATGGTCATTTATTCTGTTAGCACCAGAAAAGCCCCGCCTGTGTTTGAACGTGCCAATAAGCAAGCGGCAACATGGCCACTTTGAGTCCCCCCTTGGATTTGTGACCTAACTCCTCAGCTTCATGTACATTGTGCTTACTGTCTTTCTGCAGAGATAAAGCTGGATTTCCCCAAACTTGGCACACACACCTCACCAGGCCAAGAACCTTGGGCTCCAAACTCTTATAAATAGACTAATCGGACAGCCCCTTTCCGAAGATGCTAGATTAGGTATTACTAATTCTGTGCACTAATTTCTGATTTGTGCATTTACTTGTTCATTCAAGACAGTTCCTTTAGGAGTTCAACAATTCTGTGGCAGTTATGCTCCTTGGACAGTTGTCTCTGTGCTGCATCTCTGGGCTTAGAGCTGCTTTGTAATTTCAGTGAAGATACAAGCCAATAAACAACTTTAGACTTCTTCTGTCGAGAGTTTGAAACCATTGTGAGAATTCAAGGAGAGGATGAGGAAAGGACACAAAAGATTCAATAAAAGGATTAGAAGACAAAGTCTAGTAAAAAAAAAAAAATGTTAAGTACTCTGAACAGACAGAAGTAACTTCAGATAACTCGGAAATGCATTGCCGGGGAATCAGAAGTGTTATTCAGACAATACGAGAAAGAGGCTGCCACTAAAGCTCTGGCAGTTATTTTCCTTACTTTCACAAGGATTTTCTTGGATTCTTTTTTTGTACTAACATTATAATATCACATTAAAAACATTAGTCACACTTTATGGAGGCATTTATGGATAAAATATAGAGAAATTATTCTAATTTATGTAGACATTTATAGCAAAAAACAACAAAAAAAGCACTCAGTTACTAAAGAAGCACAATGCAGAGCTGCATAACTTAAATTTGCATTATAATTTTCAATAAACACGAATTTTTGCATAGGAATAACTTTGAATCAGTAGCAATTATATTTTATTTTTGCATATTTGTATGAAAAATAGCATAATAAACTTAGATCTTAAAATTTCCACGAATAACAACTCAAGTTTGTGTGCTATACCAGAATAGTAATAATCATATCAATGACAACAAAAAACAAAATTTGAGATCTAGCAATAAACTTACTACAATGAGCTTGCTACATTCAGGAGATATACTTTTGAGACTCAGGGAGTCCCATTGTAGTCAAAGTGCTAAGTATTTGTAAAAATGACACCATTATCCTTCCTACCTCACACAATTCCACAGATTTATGTAAGTGATTATTAATAAAATGTACAAGCATAAGGGGGAAAGAAACCTCATCTTAGATTTTGTGTTGGGGTTGGCTGGGTGGCTCAGTGGTTGAGCATCTGCCTTCAGCTTGGGGTGTGATCCTGGAGTTCTGGGATCAAGTACCCCATGGGGAGTCTGTTTCTCCCTTTGCCTATGTCTCTGCCTCTCTCTCTGTGTCTCTCATGAATAAACAAATAAAATCTTAAAAAAAAAGATTTTGTCTTTATATAGCTTTCTCTCTCTCTCCCTTTCTCTCTCTCTCTCTCTCCGTCTTTCTCTCTCTTTTTCTTAAAGCGTTTTTTGGAATTTTGTTAGCTTATTGTTTGTTTGCAGTTCAGGCCCATTTGTATATCTAGTGGATGTTAAGGATACTGCCCCTTTGGAAAATGTTAATATTTACCATATTTAGCTCAAGATTTAAAAGCAATTATAAAATCTCCTGAGCCCCATATAGAGAGCTCAGGTCAAGAATTTTTAAATTGCAGATTTTCCTTTGTGGAGTAGAACCTTCCTCCCCAACCCAGCAGCTTATTTCTCTTTTCTCAGTCAGTTTTCAACTATCTCATCTAGAAGTCTTCTTTTATAGTCACGCTGTTGAGGTGTTTATCCAAGTGGGATTTGGAATTGTATGTCCAATCTTGATGTTTTAGCTCATATCATTCCATAGAATCCTCTGAGATGGAACTAAGTTTTGAAGATGATAGGAGTTAAAATCTTCCACACAGTCAATGTGGACAAGTCTGAGAGTTAAAGACTTCATGAAGTCCTAGTTATAGGATGATCTCCTTAATGTGTGAGATTTACCTCCAGGAGCTTGATCCAGTCCTCACAGTAAATATCAGAGAAAAATTCTTCACACTTCTGGTAGGGGGAGAAGACAGGAAGAATTTTGAAATGTAGCAGAGCATGTCATTCTTCTTAACAAAACCTGCCTTCAAGAGAAACCATTTAATCAGAGTCTAACATTCTGGGGTATTACCAGAGCCTAACAGTTCTGGGGGGTGGGGAGAAATACTATAGCCATTCTCTCCCACTTAAGAAGGGAGAAAAAAACCTGAGAAAAACTTGTGAAGTTCCTAATCCAGAGACATAGGCTCACTGAAACACTGAAACCCAGTCATAGAACTGTGGAGTGCTTCTCTTCCCTTTACACCTCACACTACATTAATAAAGGCCTATTTCATCCAGCCCATCATATCCAGGTATCAAGAGAGAATTACAAGACCTGTCGAAAGGCAAAACCACTATTTGAAGAGACAAAGCTAGCATCAGCATCAGATATGACAGGGGTACAGGAATTATCAGAGTAGGAATTTAAAATAACTATGATTAATATGCTAAAGCTCTAATGGATAAAGTAAAGAACAGGTGAACAATGTTAGAAAAGAGATGGAAATCTAAAAAGAAACCAAAAAGATACACTAGAGATAGATAAAACAAAGCAAAACAAAATAAAACAAAACAAAACAAAACAAAACAAAAACTCTGTAGTAGAAGTGAAGAAGGCCTTTGATGAGCTTATTAGAACACTGGACATGGCTGAGGGAAAAACATCTGAGCTAGAAGATATATCAGTACAAATCTCCAAGACTGTAAAGTAAAGAGAACGATAACTGCAAAGAAAAACAGAATTGAATATAAAAGGGCTGTGGTGAAACATGGCAAAGGGACTTTGCAGATGTGATTGACTTAAGGATCTTGAAGAAGGGAGATTACCCGGAGTTATAGGGGAGGGCCTACCTAATAGAGGGAGGCAGCGAGTGAGGGAGTGAAAGAAAGAGGGGATGTGAGTATGGAAGCAGAGGTCTTGTGTGTGTGTGTGTGTGTGTGTGTGAGAGAGAGAGAGAGAGAGAGAGACAGAGAGAGAGAGAGAGACAGAGAGACAGAGAGAGACAGAGAGAGACAGAGAGAGAGGGATTGGAAGATGCTGCACTATTAGGTTTGAAAGATAGATGGAGGAAGAAGCCACTAACCTACTAACCAAAGAATGTAGTGGTTTCTAGAAGCCAAACAAGGCAGAGAATGGATTCTTCCTTCAAAATCTCCAGAAAATACCATCCCAATCAACACCTTGACTTTAGCCCAGTAAGAATGGTTTTGGATTCCAGATTTTAAGCGAATAAATTTAGGTTGTTTAGACTACCAAGTTTGTGGTAATTTATTACAGCAGCAAAAGGATTCTAACACACTCTCTCAGTATGTCACAGTGTGATGAGGGGCAGCATGGAAGGGCATGGAATATATATTTACACATATATAGCAATTATGAGATGTTATGAAAACAAGATAAAATAAACTACAAATAATGCTTGTGGCAGCATAGAGTATGAGACTAATTGCCTGCAAGACTAAGAAAAAGCCCAACGAGGCAATGACATTTGAATTTATTCTTAAGGAGTATCTAATAAATATGTGGTAAAGCATTCTGAGTAAATGAGATAGCTTAATTAAAGAATAGGCCCATAAAAGCATCTAGAAGACATGAAAGAAAGTAAAAGTTACTAGAAATATTTTTAAAAAGTGTGTGTGTGTGTGTGTGTGTGTGTGTGTGCGTGCCCACACATGTGTGTAGTGTGATAGAAAGCAGAAGAGTGGGAGCGGTTGGATCAAAACCAGAGAGTTAGATTTCTAAGGACTTTGGATTATATGTCAAGAGATTGAACATTATTTCTTAGTCAATAATAAAAAAAATCAAGTTTCTTAATTTATTTATTTTTAACAAATTATCCTCTGTCCACCGTCTGAAATGAGAATAATGAAAATTAATGTCCCATTGCTCTACTGTTTGCCATCACTGAGTCCTGCTTCTCGAGGTCAATCACTTCTGCTCTTTTGTGTTTCTTTCAATATTTAACTCAATCATTCTGGATAACGTATTTATGGGGCTGATCTATATTTTTCAGTATCGATTTTCATAGCTTCCTAAAAAAGGTATATGAAGAGGAAGCTCACTTACATATATGCCTTCTCCAGCAATACTTCCCCTCTAACTAAATTGTAATTTCTTAGAATTAATAGTCACTTGTGATTATATCACATGACTGTACATATCCTCTATAGCTGAACCACTGTACTCCAATTACATGTCCTTTCTTTTTTGAAAGCTTTTCTTTCTTTTTTTTGTCTCAATAGACTCTCTACCTGATTGAACAACAAGAAAAAAACTATAAAACTTCTCTTGTAAGGGCAGCACATCAGTCTCTCTCTCTCTCTCTCTCTCTCTCTCTCTCTCTCTCTCTCTTTTTCTCTTGGGAGACGTCCTACCTGAAGGCCTCTAACTTTCTGCTCCAATCTGGACTGGCTGAGCTTTTCTTGTAATACCTTTTTGATTTTATATTTTATCATATAAACTAGGACATACTTGAGAGTGACAATGTTTTATTAAAATTATATCAGAACAAGTGTAAACCCGAACTGCCTGGAACTAGCTAGATTCCCTCTGTGTCTTGCTTTTTTATTCTCCTGTTTCTTGTGTTGTGTCTCTTCCTTTTTCTTGGTATTTTCATTTGTTTTTATTTGGTTGTACTCCAGGGTCCTCTGAGAATAGTGCATGGGAAAGTACTTCATACTTCAAATTGTGGTTTGCCTTGGTATAAAATAATTTCTATCAGAATTCTGAAGACATCTCTTCCTACATTTCAGTGTTGATGGGGAGAAGTCTGAGCCATGCGGATACCTTAGTCTTTGTAGTATCTATTTCTCTCTTTCAGGAAGATTTCTGTATCTTTTACCTCTGATATTGTCAAGTATTATTCCTTATAAACAATATTTTTTTCTCTGAAGGCTTTAAGAATTTTTCTACTTATATATGGTATTCATGTAAGTCATTTTGGTAAGGTTTGGTGCAAATTTTTCTTTTTTAAATTAATTATAGAAGGTAGGGTCATACAATAACAAATACTGTACCATTTATTCACTCCTCATATAATTCTGTTTCCTCCAGCCACATCAAACTACCTCCTCCTGTTTGTTTTTGACCTACCAATATTTTGATTTGTTGCCGTATACCAACATTTTGCTTTAAACTTTTTGCTATTATCACCTCTCCATAGAGGTGGTTATACATTTTCTAAACTCACTTGACGCCTGTATAGAAGGTTTTGAGTGAAGAATAGAGCTTAACAATTGAGTTCAAGCCACCGTTTTAAGCAAAAGCTATTATTATTATTTTAGAAAATTATCTTTGGGACATCATGAAGACAGATAAATTAGGGAAAGAGTAGAACCAGAAAAATTATTTGACCAGCACAGGAAGAAAGTGATGAGAACCTGTGATGGCAATTGTGATAAAAGATTGATTTAGAAACTGTTCCACTAGAGTTGACTGGAGGGAGCTGAAGCTAATCCTAACTCTGCAGTAGAATGAAGGATGTTCGTCCTTGATGAGAAACTGATAATGGTTTTTGAAAGTTCCTAATCTCTCTCCCTTCTACCTTTCCTTTCTAATTAAGAGGATAATTCTACAGTACCCAATCATAATTGCATTTATATAGTTCGTGAAAATATAGGACAACTGGAATCACTGTCAATTCATTTGCTAATAAGATCCCTATAATATACTATAAGCGACTTTAGAAAAGTTTCTGTATATCTCAGGATCATTTCTTCTCCATTTTCTTAAATTAAAACCTTGCGCTCAATTCGGCAGCGTACCTACTAAAATTGGAACTATGCAGAAAAGATTAGCCTGGCCCCTGCGTAAGGATGCCATGCAAATTCATGGAGCGTTCTGTATTTTTGATCTAAGACCAAGGAGGCACACAAGCGCTGTGAAGAGCAGCTCCAGGCCAAGAAGGAAGAAATCATCAAGACTCTGTCCAAGGAGGAAGAGGCCAAGAAATAAACTCTCTCTCCTTTGTCAGTACATAGTGACCTCAGCAAAAACACAGATCAGTTGTTCCATAAAACAGACTTTTATCTGCCAAAGAAAAGAATTCTTAAGCATTAACTATTGAAGAGTGCAAAAATTGAGAGATGTCCCTTGGGTGATGTCAGTTTGCCTACTTAGGATATTTTGAAGAGATTTTGAAAAGATGTTAATCTCCCATTAGTGTCCCAGTGGACTTAACTAGAGACCAGAGATCCGTGACCCACACATCCCATAACAATCTCACTCCCTTCTTCCATGTCACTTCTCTCTCTCCTCTTCATTTGTCTTCTTTGTGGCTTTTCTTTATAAAGCATTATGAACAGATGGGTTCATAAAGAGGTAAAATAGAGATAAAACACATTTGTTTACGTGGGGGAATTTTTGACTTGATGGAATTTATTATGAAAAATGGTATGGTTTTGGCAAGTTGGTTACATTCACCAGAACTCACTTTCCTTAAAGTCTTGGGTTAGAAGTTGGCCTACATTTGAGAGGCAAAGTGATACAAGAGCAGTTAATCTCGAATGATCTTCTAGGTAGGTTTATAAAAGACAGGCATGGAAGTGCCCAGCATGGCAAAGCTTGTTTTTGCTTTCTTTTGTTTTGCCTTCTGGTCTTCCTCCTGTCTTCTAGCCTCACTGACCAACAGCCACCTCAGTGACACCATCGCACTCTTGGCTTGGACCCACAGAGGCGGTAGCCATACAGAAACAACAGTTTTCCATAGACTTTTCTGCCACTCTCCTTAACATGCCTTGTATCCCAGATTTCTCTTCAAGGTCTCACTTATCCACATAGACTTGGAGGGGGCTGGTTTTAACTTTTGTTATCTATCTTCCCCTCCAGACCTTTCCTTATCCACCTTTTCCCACAATGTATAGTGCCTTGTTTCTATTGTAAATTCTTCTTTTATACTAATCAATATACTTTTGCTTCTCTGATATTACACTGAAATAATACCTTCACCCAACTCCATTCTTAAATTCTTTTAAATTATTAAGGTTTTAGCTGGGCATGTAATTGCCTGCTAGAAATTATATTTTTTTCATAGCCTCACTTACAACTAGACCCTACAACTAAATTTTGCTACGGCAAAAGATGTATAAAATTTCTATTTCATTTACTTAAAAGAAGTTAACTTGGTCTCCACATTGTCTTCCTTCTGCCCAATGGGATGGATTATGACATACGGTGACACAAATCTTACCATGTACATGAGTTCCATTTTTGCCCCATGGCAGAGCAACAAGAAAGAATGCGCCCAGGTCACCGAATGCTCTCTGGAACCACGGTATCCTCCCACCAGGTCCCTCACCTCTAGTATGTCATGTGAGCATTAATAAAATTATATCCTACTTAAGTGTAATATGGATTCCCTTAGCGAAAGAAACATAGCCGTACACTAAATATTACAGGCAATACCACAAAACTCTAGCGACTTTTATGGCTTTTCTGTGGAGCTGTTCAAACATTCTCATGCTGATACTTTTCTTCCACTAGTCCTTCCTCTCTGAGCGCACAGGCATGCGGGCACACATGAGCGGATAAAGACCAACTTACAGATGAACACATATGTCAACTACAGAGAGATAGACAAAAAGTCAGGGGCCAAGGCAGAGGCTATATTAGAACCAGGTAGGCATGGACCAGACATTTAGCCCAACGCTTTGGCTAGTCTTTCCCGATGAAATAAGCTATTTTTACCAAGGACTGTTAAGTTTCTCCAAGAAAGCTCATTCTGCATAGATTTCCTTAATCACACTGGAGCTAGGCTAGTATTATGATCAAAGTATTTTTTAAATAGTGTACTTTCAATAGATATGCATTTATTACTTAGTTTCCATAGCCTTGGTTATACAAATACTCATTGTTCATTTGTATTTGGTTTAAAGTTTAGAATAGACTTGTTTTCAAGGAAGAAAGAATGTCAATTCGAGTTTGAGTTAAAGCCAAGTTTTCCAAGTGGCAAACTTGCTGGCAGCAAATTCAGCAGCAGAAAGTACATCCTAGAGCAGGAGAAAGCCTCCCTCTCTGTCTTTAGGATGAACACCCAGTGGCTGTGCTGTCTATACATAAAGCAGTAAGGAAAACAAAATAGAGGATATGATCTTAAAAATAAAGAGCGAAGTAGTGCAGGAGACCCAGATTTCTATCACACAAATCTTTGACCACGTATGAGTTGAAGTCATATGCAAAAAAATCTAGATTATTAGAAATTGTGGCAAGAGCTGCAGAAGTCATCAAGCACGCCTGCAGATAGTGGCAAAACCATGGGTAACAGGATTGACGCTCGTGAAGAGACAAGAAAGATAAGTCGTTGAAGCGAGTCCACCAAGCATGAGACGCGTATACTTCACATTAAATAGACTTGAAACACTAGAATGCACCGAGTGGCTAAAATAATTAAAAAGAAGCAATTGAGATGTAAAGACGAAGGTGAATGCTCTCAGTGAAAGCAGTGCAGCATTCATTCTCGCAGCCAAGGATGCACAGAAGGTTCTGTCCTGAGAGAAGGAGCTTTGCGCCAGGCCTTCACTCAGGGCTGCCTAGCAACCAGCTCTTCTAGGAGGGCAGTGCATAAGTTAATCTCTTTGGTAAGCATTTGTAGCTATTAATTTAATTAGCAAAAGCAGCGTAGCATGAATGATCCTGGTGCAATAGCAAAATATTAATGAAGATTTTGAAATTCTAACCTTGAATAGGCACATTGGAGACTGTTCCCTAGTCACACTGGGCCAAGGGAAACTCATTTAAAAATAAAAGTATTGCAGAAAACTTTTCCCTTCCGAGTTAGGTTCTATGGGCTTCCAGAAAGAGACTACAATTTAAATTTTCTCCTCTCTTCTCGTTGCACAGACACTTACCGTCTGGCTTTGAAAATGAGACTCAACGAGGTTTTTCTAACTCTAAAATTCTTTTTTTTTTTAAGTGAGTTTAAAATTTTATTTTTTTAAATTTTTTTTTTTAAACTCTAAAATTCTTTGAATCCCAAATGCCTCTCCCACAATATCCTGGTTTTAATTGTACTATTCTTTAGAAGACCTGTGGTTTTACCAACATAACTGTCTTCAAGGCAATCTGTGTTGGGTACCTTTCAAAGGCTATTAATGCTCCTCTTGTTAGCTGGCTAGAAGGGCAACTGTTCAGTGATAACAAGAAATGTTTTAGGGCTTTGACTCTAAGGCTGAGTCTTCTGTCCCCACAAGACTCCTGCCCAGACCTCTTCATTTCAGTTTAATAAAAGACAGTTGTGTTTCAGATGTTTCAGAAAGTCAAGTTCCATTAAAAGCGGATCACCTAGCATTTTATGTACTTTCTAACAACTTTTTCTTCTGGCAAAATGCTTTAATGGGATACTGGATCTTGACCTTGCAAAAAAAGAGAAAAAAAATGTGTGATAAAGCTTAAATGTTGTCTCAAGCTTTAAGGAAGTTACACTGGGAAAAAAAAATTAAAACCTCCAAAATCCTTCTTTGGCTCCTCTTTCATCTTTTTCTAATGGAAGAGTAGAATTCAGTAATATTCTAGTTTCTGCAAAGTAAACCAATAATCTGTTTATTTCTTCTGTGTCTACTACTACAAGAATGAGACCCATTCCATTTTATAAGATGATCTAAGTTAAAAAATTAGTTGTGTAGGATACTTGTGAACTGCTTATGAACAGGGTCAAGGACGTTAAATGCCTGGAGAAAAATCTTAAGTCAAAAGGAAAGGGAAAAACAACCATTTCAGTAGCAGAGATGGTTCTTTAAAATCATAAGATCGTTGCATTACCTCTGAAAATTTAGCTTTTCCAAAGACAGGAAGGAAACAGGTACGTGTTTATGTCTTTATGTGTGTATGTGTGCATCCTAATTCCTAACTCTACGAGTATGTTTAGAATAGAGTTATTTAATTGGAACTCACCTGGCTTCAATTCTTTACTTACTAACAATATATAAGAAAAGAAACAGAGGCATTGAGACAAATAATTCAGTGTTTTTCAGGCACTCGTTCGGCCAAAAGGAACAATCAAATGAACTGATTTTTTGAAATTGTGAATCCAAAGTAAAATTCTTATCAGGACATGGATCTGACCAGCCACTTGTCTTGCTCCTCTAACTGTGATGTTGGGTCAGTAACCTCAGCAACACATGGGAATAGTTGAAATGAAAATCACTGGCCCCTCTTGATATCTAAGGAATCAGAGATTCTAGGGGTAGGGTTTAGTAATCTGTATTCTAAGAAGTTATCCAGTTATGCTGAGGTTGAAAGCACTATTTTGATCTGTCATGTGATATATGCCATACATCTCTCCAATAAAAGTTTCTTTATCCCAATAGCCTGGTAACTATTATAATAATCTTGTTACTTCTGGTAGGTTATATTGAAAATATTTTTAAAAATATTGTTCTTATTCTATTTTTCTATTAGTGAAATTAAAAAAAGAACTACAAAATTCCCACATATTCACAAGTTTAGAGAAAAAGAATTTTTTTTTAAAGATTTTATTTATTTGACAGAGAGAGAGACAGAGATAGAGAGAGCATGAGTGGTGAAGAGAGGGAGAAGCAAGCTCCCTACGGGGCAGGGAGCCCAACGTGGGGCTCCATCCCAGGACCCTGGGATCATGACCTGAGGCAAAGGCAGACACTTAACTGACTGAGTCACCCAAGCGCCCCAAGAAAAACTATTTTTAAAAATTGCAGAAAAACTGACACTCAGATAACCAAAAAAATATTTTTTTTTTAAGAAATGGTATCGATGCATCTCTATGTGTGAATAAATTTGCACGTATATAATCATGATGCACGGTGTTTGTTGGGGGGAAGTTTTTGTTGATTTTTTTTTGTCAAAATATGAATTAGAAACTCTTTTAGTGAACTTTTACAAGGCTATGTGTAAGCTAACAAAATCTCAAAATCTCTACCGCACATAATCATGAACATTCATATATTTTTTCCTTGATTTACGTGAATGCTACAGGGTCTTTGTGGCTGGCCTGAGCCCCATGAACCTACTTATATTGGGACCCAGGTTGAAGCACCAGGTCCTATCCAGAATGTTCTGTTTTTATGGTCAGGACAGTGACACAAAGTGAATCATACAATCTGCAAAAACCTTTTGCTCAGAAGTGGTAGATGTCACATTCAATCCCTTTGCACTGACCAAAGCAAGTGACAAGGCCACAGCAGGCAGTGCAGTCGGGAAGGTCTCTGCCCTGTGGAATAGTGCTGAAGTCACAGGGCAAGAGCTGGACTGTGACACCCCTAGAAGAAGGGGGTGGATGCTTAGGGAAGAGAACACAGTCCGCCATAGGCATTTGTCCTTTGCCCGTTCTTCCCCTCAGAGTTAATGTCACCATTGTCTTTGTTCTCTGCATTTCAGCTATTATACAAATATTATTTCACTTTCTTCACAACCCTCTTTTCCCTGCTTTGGGACTTTTGCTCAAGCTGGCTCCACTGACCAAATTGCTTTTTCCTTCTCTTCACCATCATATCACTGCTCTTTTCTCAGAGAACTTCCCTATCCCAAAGCCATGTCACATGCTCTAGTTACATGCTTTTAGACTTTACTTTCATTATTTAGCTGTTATCATAGTCAATAGTGATAATAATTCAATAGTAACTCTTGACTTAATATTTTACTCCAAAATGATTTCAAGATTCCAGAAAGATAGGGACATGTTGATTTTCCTCTCCATTGTATCTCTAAACAAGGTGTAGAAATAATAGTAACCTCATAAATATTCACTGAAAGGCTGAATAAATATTTTTATTTTTAATCTTTTGCAATATTTCTATTTCTTTTTTGTTATGATAATTTAGAAGATATACAACTTATTTGTTTTATTCTTTGTAACTTTAAAAAAACAATGGGATCAATATGTATTGATTGATTAGTGTCACACTGAAGCAAAATTGTTATTCCTTATTTGAAGGATAAAAGAAGTCATATCTTCTACTTCCTCTTCCAATTATCTTTCCAGTTTTTTGTTAGTGTATTTTGTGATGTCTGTCTCAGTCCAGTTTATTTTTATCCCATAATATTTTATTTACGAACTTTGAAATCTGCATTCTGTATTATATATGTAATTTCTACAGAGTTTTAGATTTAGAGAAAATTAAAACTTGTTCTTTATCCTTTATCATCCATGTCCCCGTTTGTGTATTCTTTATGTTGGGATATCTCTGGGTTAGTGCTGGGTTTCACTAAGAAATAGGGCTTTGTGAAAAGGGTATATATAGGATTGGACTCCTGAGTCCTCACATTTATGAGAATGCCTTTATGTTGATATTGCAACTAAGCTATAAACATCACTGGTATGGAATAGAATTGAAGCATATTCCTTTTAACTCAAATTCTCTACATATTTATTGTTTATTTTTTATTTTAAAAAATCTGTCATTATTAAAATGCTTTGTATCTTTAGGACTAAAACACAGGTCTTTATTTAAAATCCTAGGCCTCTATTTCTAATGCATGACTGATTGCTATAGGATGAATTCCCATTGATTCATATTTGACCCAAAGCTTCCTTTCCATGTAATATGAATTATAAATCATTTATAATTCCTCTTAGAATAAAGACAAAAACCTTTAAGATGGCCTACACATCATCTCATCCCAAACTGCCTCTTCTGCTCAAATTTGCCAAGAGCAAACATAAACATTTCAGTCCCCAGTTGCTTAAACAAGAGGAGATATATTACTTTTAGCCAAAAGATTTCTCTAATAGAGATACTATTTTCATCAGACCAAATCTATGGCCTTAGACATTCAATAAGGTTGAAATTCCCTGAACTAATAATGCCTCATCTCTCATCTCCACTCTCTCAACATTTGTCTGGGTATGACCGTCAGCATTCACGAGAGAAAGGGAATCAAAGGTTGTTGTTCTTGTTTTTGAGATGACATGTGAATGAAACCTTAACCTCAGTAGCTCCAACCAATCTCTTTCATGCATTCCTTTTATACTAGAGATCAACACTCAAAATGGTTCTTCTGTCTTCTTACCTGTTGTGCATTCTGGGGTCCTGTTGAATTACTTCACTAACTGGCAAGCAAGCAAAAAGCAGTGAGGTCACCTAGAGATGGGGCTTCAGACAACTTCAGAAAGCCTTGGGTTGGCTGCTAATATTTCAGGATTAGTTAATGTTGCCCTGGTATTGGGAACTAGCAGAAGAACAGGAATTTGAGATAGCATGTATCCTCCAAGTATGGAGAGGCTAGAGAAATGGAAATATAGACTTTCCTCTTAACTTCTGCTGAAATAAATTCACATATTTCTATTTTAAAGCATATTTCTTTATTTATTAATACTCCTTCACTTATTTTTCTATAGGCATTGACAAAAAACTAGTTTTTTGTTTGCCATAGACCAGGAAAGAAGTTGATTTTTTTCTATTTTCTTTAATCAGTAGATATAGACTACTTTAAGCATCCCATTATAACTTTAAATGTGGACATAAGCACTATTTTTCTGAATACAAAGGCACATTACTAAGGCCAAGGCCCGAGTAGATATGATGCCCTTGATATTCAATAACGTGAACGTCATGTGGTGTACACGTGTTTGTGTGTATGAGTGCACATGTGTGTCACCAAAGAAAATAGTTGTGCCAGTTAAGTACCAAAAAACTTGACTCAAATGGCTAAAACAAGGATACTTTTACCTCAACCTAAAGTCTGAAAGTAGGATAGTTCCAGGCTCTAGCTCCATTTGTTTGCTCTTCCCTCAACTCAACTCTTCCCTCACTGGTATGCAGGTTTTCTTCATTTCTTCAGACAGCCTATTCTCATCATCATAAGATGACTATTAGCAGAAAACAAGGCAAGGCACTTCCTTGTTCACTTCTAGGACAAGAAAGAGAAGAGTCTGTCCCAGAGCCATAGAATATGAAATTTTTCTGTTCAGTCTGAATGGTCCAACTTAGATAAAGTGCTCATTCAACAACTGTCATCAAAAAATAATATTCACTGATTAGTGTAAGCCAGGATTCTTTAACCAGTCCCCGGCAAAACAGCTGAGATGCCCATGCTCAGCTTAAGCTAATACACACCCACCGGCACTCAGAGTTGGATATGGGATTAGCGTCTTCTGAGTCATGTGAACTACTTGGGAGTAGGTGGCTCCTGAAGAAAATTGGGGCTTAGGGGAAATGGTCACTGTGAAGGCAATAGACTATGTCTCCTCAAAGGAAAGTGTATGTCTTATTTGGAGAGATTTATGAGACCAAACAGATGAGAAGTAAATGAATTTATTTCCTAATATCTTATAGAATACAGACGATTGCCAACTTAACAATGGTTGGATATATGATTTTTTCGACTTACCATGGTGCAAAATCAATACATATTCTATAGAAACTGTGCTTCAGATTTGAATTTTGTTCTTTTCCCAGGCTATCAATATACAGAATGGGGCAGAAGCAGTGAGCCACAAAACCCAGATGGCCAAGGAACCATAAGAGTAAACAGCTAATACACTGGCAATCATCCTATACCCATATAATCATTCTGTTTCTCACTTTTAGTACAATATTTGATAAATTCTATGATAAATTCTAGTATTTAACACTTTACTAACAAACAGGCTTTGTATTAGATGATCTTGTCCAACTGTAGACTAATGTTAAGTCTTCTGAGCACGCTTAAGGTAGGCTAAGGTAAGGATGATGTTTGTCAGGTTAGGGCTTTGGATGCATTTTTGACTCATGGTATTTTCGAGTTATGATGGGTTTATCGAGATGTGGCTTATCCTAAATCCAGGGAGATCTGTGTAGAATGGTGATTCCGAACTCAGCCTTTGTAGTGGCATGGTCCTGGATTCTAAATTTAAATCCATTATTCAATTACTGAATGAGTTTGGTTAGGTTATTCTTTTATAAAATAAGGAAACATTATCATGTAGAACTTTTTTGTTATTATATAAGTGAGATAATTCATGGGTTTGGCAATAAATGCTGACTTTATTTTTACAATTAATTTTCCTTAAATTTAGGAATATCATTTGAATAAATTGTTTCTTTATCATTTTCTATTAAATTTCCTAGAAGACTCTTCTCTCATTTTAAGAAATACTTGTTTTAATCTTCTATTTTCTATTTGGTTTTTAAAATCTCCTTAGTTTCTAATCATCTTTATGTTGTATTCATTCATATCTGCCATTTTGGTTCTAATAATCATTTTTATTTGCTTTCACTGTGGTTTTTTCAACCTTATTCTATACATAACTGATTAGGTTTTGTGTATTACCTACCAGTGTTTCATTCCTCATTGTTTCGAATGTGTCTCTTGGTTGATAAAAGGTATTGTTTCTCTATTTCTTTCCTGATAGCTTCTTTTAAATTTTCTTAGCATGTAATCTTTGAAACTTCAGTTCATTAAATCCATGTTATTCATTACTTCTTGATGTTGCTAAGTAGTAACTACATTTGTTTTTTTATTTTGGGGGCAAATCAATTCCCAAAATCGGTGCTTTATTGGCATTTTGCATAGTAAGCCCTTATCTTTATTTATTTGTTATTTACTTACTGTTCTATATTCTTGAATTAAATTGGTTTCATTTCTTCCTCATTACATATTTATCTTTGACTGGGTGGGGGTAACCTAGGTCTGCTGTGGCTCCATAAATAACAGAAATTAATTATCTTTGCTGTCTGATTTTTAAACCCTGCTCTTGAGTTGAGGGGTTAGGAGCTGGATGTGTGTAGTTGTCACTCTTGTCTTCATTCTGCACTGGGCACTGCCCTACCTACTTTAATGAATATCTAATCTTGCTCCGCTTTTCCTATAATGCACATTCAGGATGTACTAGTGGGAATTATAGTGGGAATTCCTCACGGAGAGATTTGTATTTCAAGTGGTTATCTTTTTAACTATTTACTAATTTTTATTTTGTATTTGCTTGCTGCTGCCATGTCACTGGATGCCATTACACTTTGGAGATTATTCCCTCTTCTAATCTCATCTTCTGCTGAGACAAAGTGGACAAGCGTCATCTTTTAGTATTTCTTCTCATCTGAGCATTGGGAAGTTATTCATTGGCAGTAAAAACAAAGGATGATTTGGTAACATTTAGAGTTTCTCTCTGGAGTGCATTTATTTCATTTATTCCAAATTTATTTAAGGTGTGATATAGCAGTTAGGAATGTTTAGCAGGAAATAATAGTAACAACAGCACCAGAACACTTTCTTTCCCAAATTAGTAGAATAGTGTTTCATGACCAAGCTTAAGAGGCATTGGGACAATAAGAGAATTAGCTTTTTCATCTTCTGTGCTGGAGCCCAGTGACAGAGGAAAAGGTTGGGTTGGCCTGAACTGAAGTACAGTGTCTAATACAGGGACCCATCTGATTTGCAAGTTACCTGCACTCCAAGTTATGAAGTCCGTGACCAAGCAAAAAACAGATTTCTTAACATCTCCTGAATCTCTGTAAATTTTATTCCAGACCATGTCCTCACTAATTCTGTCTCTTTGCCTTGAATATCCTTCACAGCTATTTCTACTTAAGAAAATTGTACTCAACCTTGAAGGTCACGCTGACATGTCAGACCCTCCATGAACACTTCCTGATTTTACTCATTGCTCTTGGTCAGTTTCTCTCTTCCTACGTTGAGCTATTATTGCATTTTAAAAACTGTCTTTCAAAATGTTGTATTATCTGGTATGTATTAGATGATTTCTCTATGCGTATTATTATTCCCATGAGATTGTGAGATATGCAAAGTTCATATTTTCTTTCTGTTTATCTTCCTCAAAACACATTGCAAAGTGCTTGGCACATAGTAAATGCTCATTTTTTTGTTTGCTCATTACCAAAAAAAAAAAAAAAAAAAAAAAAAAAAGCTTTCAATTGGATGCATCTTACTCAACCAGAAACTTCATTTATATTTAAAACCACTTCTTTGGGGGAAAAATAAGGAATATCATATTATTATAGTTTGTAATGCCTCTCTGAACACTTAGACTAAATTTATTAATTTAGATACTTTTATTTATTTATTTTCTTTAAAAATATGAGTAAATGTCAATCCTTGCATAATTCTAAGCACTTCAGTTACTGAAGAGACTCTTTAGGAGAGTGGATGCTTTACAAGAGGGGACGTAAATTTGATTCATCTTTTTTTGTTCAGTCTCAGGGTGGCTGTGCTTTATCAGGTGGACGGCCTATTGAACAAGGTTTCAGAGTTCTCCACTGACACAGAAGTCAGTGATACTGTGTGGGGACTGTGTCTACCGATGATAAACAATGCCAGGCTCTGTGTTGCCTTTATACGTCTTTTTGGAGCGCGGACTAACCTTTAGAGCTCTAAGTTACAATTTCCCACTGTCCGCTGTACTGCTAACAATGGGATGGGTCCCCTGTGTTCAGCTGAGCTAACCACATTCTAAAGTTCAGAGAGGAGAGAAATCGAGATTCCTGCTTTATTGCTGCGTTCTACTTTCCCTCTGAAAATCTTATATGTGGTTACCTCTTGGAGTTTACATATTGCTGAGCATTCAATGCCCTGGATAAGGTAAGCAAAATCTATTATAATCCTTTCCCAATCCCTTCTGATTAAATACTGTTCCACGACTCTGTCTAAGTGAGAGCAGTGGGGCCAGTAAAGCTGCTTCAGCTTAATTGTTGTTGGCATTCTTTTTCACTTGGGGCTTAATGGGATGTTTCTCTTTGACGTTTTTTAGCAGTGAAACTGCCTGGAATTCCCATACACTTTGTAGGAATGCTTGCATTAGTGTGAGACAGGATTTCCTCCTAAATTAATTCCTAAAAAGGAGATAAGAATCAGTCATGGGAATACGGGGTGAGGATCACAGAGCACTTGATGCTATTTTTATATGTTTTAATTTTTAAATGTTACTTCTGAGAATACATATACATTTCATATATATAAATTTATATATCCATATGAATTTATGTATTATAAGGCAATATACAAATATAATAAATTATAATATACTTATATTTGCATAAGTAGTTTGCATAAACTACTTTAAGTAGTTTAAAGATGTATATATAATACATTTATATGTGTATACTGGATAAGATAATATTTCAATATTTGTATTGAATTTAGATCTATAGTATCAAATATATAAGACCCAAGGTTTTCATTTTGTTTTGCTTTGTTTGAATCCTTTTTTTAAATCATTTTTTAAATATTTTATTTATTTATTCATGAGAAACACACAGAGAGAGAGCGAGAGAGAGGCAGAGACACAGGCAGAGGGAGACGCAGGTTCCATTCAGGGAGCCCGATGTGGGACTCAATCCCAGGTCTCCAGGACCAGGCCCTGGACTGAAGGTGGCACTAAACCGGGGAGCCACCTGGGGCTGCCCGTTTTGTTGGTTTGTATTCAGTAAGATAAATAATTTCTTTATTTGACAGTTAAAAAAAACATTTTCAACAAAAGGGCTAAAAGACTTCATCTCAAATGTATGCACCTCACAAAAATAAGAAATTATTCCAGTAGCATGACTCAAAATTAAAGAACATGTCTTTCTACCAACTCAAGTTTCTGTTCAGTTCAGCCAGAAAATGCCACTGGACCAGCGCTTTCTAGATAATAGAGAATGCATTAAGGACGGGGTCTTTAGTCTACTTGACTATAAATTGTACTCACGATGGAAAAATGTTAGAAAATGTAGCTCTATTTTTTTTAACATTTTGCTGGCAATTCTCATGCACTATACATATGAATGTTTTTGAAAATTTTAGCACCTGTTCTATTTAAAGGTGTAGTTTAGCTCCTAAAATATCCTATTATCCATTAACAGCATCAAATCAGTAGCTGTATAAAATTTTACTTACAAAAGTGATTCAAAATGCCTCCTGAATTAAGAAGCAACTTACATTGACAACTTCTAAGTAGGAACTTCTTTTATTCAGAATACTATACAAATTTGATATTCTCTACCATATTTTTCCTACAAATCCAATTACCTAAAAAAAAAAAAAAAACAATATTCACTCATTCACTCACTCTTAGTCCACATTTTCAGCTTTGGTTAGAAACATATTTCTTCAAAAGACATCAATGACTTCCTGAAGTGTATTTTTTAAAACAATTATCCATACGAATAAAAATATGCCCTGTTATACCAGTCTGTGAAAAGACCATCAGGTAAATTTCCTTTAAATACCTGAATTACTATGGTTCACTCCCATTGTCCACATCTTAGCATGCATGTCTGCTTTCTTAACTACTTAAGCAGCCCTCTGCTCACATGCCAGCACTGTTACCAGAGCCTTTCCTGCAGGCTTTCCTAGTATCACACTCAGTTTTTTAAGATCCAGCCATGCCTTTCACCCTACAGCTTGAATGGCTTCAATAAGTTTGGCAGTAAGTTTTTCAATCCTTTTTGGAAGACTTCTCTGGGGTCCAAAGTTAATCCCAGGAGGAGTGGATGAGAGCTACTTTTGGATTTTGCCATCTCAAAGAACCTAAACTCTTCCTCACTGGGAATTTCTGGTGAGAAAAACTCCCAGGAGCTGGTAATTTTCTATGAAAAATGTGATGTAGTTTTTTTTTTTTTTTTTTTGGTTTAGGGGTTTTGGTTTTGGTTTTGTTTTATGATAACACCTGGTTTAAGAAGTCTCTAAAAATACTAATGTTGCAAAGATATCCCTAAAAATCAAAGATAACTTACACTTTTTGAAGCAAAATGGTAGACAGATACTTTTATTAAAGTTTTGACCTTAAGATTTATTCCTTCACAATATCAGACCAATCAGGAAAAGTCAATATTGAAAAATGACATTAGAGCTACTAGAATGTATTCCAATACTGATGTAATGTAGATTACTTACCTTCACAAAAGAATTATTCATCCTGGCACTTTAAATGATAATCTTTACATCTTTTATCTTTGGATTATAATCCAAAGACTTTTTATTTTTTAATTTTTAATTTTTTTTTTAAGATTTTATTTATTTATTCATGAGAGAGACACACACACACACACACACACAGAGGCAGAGACACAGACAGAGGGAGAAGCAGGCTCCATGCAGAGAGTCTGACACCGGACTTGATTCAGGGACCCCCGGATCAGGTCCTGGGCTGAAGGCGGCACTAAACCGCTGAGCCACCCAGGCTGCCCCAAAGACTTTTTAAAACTGTAAATAATACCTGTAATTTAAGAAATCTGCATGACAAAGTCAAGGAACTCAACTTAATTTAGGAGAAAGTAAAGTCATATTTCTTTCAATGTGCAGTGTTAAATTGAAAAAACAAGTAAATTTGATGGAGTCCATATCTAAAGGTCATTAGTAATCATACAAATATGAAATACAAAAAAAAGGATATCTTGGTATTTTTAGCTTTTGTTGATTTTGGAAGTTGTGATTATATTTGTACATTTTATATCCATAAATTACACAGTTTAAAACTTGATTTATTTAGGCAAATTTCCTTCATCTATAGAAAATTATGTTGTTTGCAAATTGAATTTTATTTTCAATTAATTCTAAACCAACAAAAAAAATTTAAGATTGGTTATAGAACTGTATACTTTTCAACCAAATGTCCCAATTATTAAATTTCCCACATTTACTTTAGCATTCTCTCTCCCTGTCTCTCTCTCCTCTCCCTCTATCCCCACCTGCTGTCCCTCTATTTTTATCTTCATCTCTTTCTCTCTTTCTTTCTCTCTCTCTCTCTCTCTTTTTTTTTGGCATCCCTAAAACTGTTTTTCAGCTATTTAGGCTATTGAGAGAAGAGCCAGAGAGAGGAAGTAAGATTTAGGAAGAAGAATAAAACACTGCAAATACTTTAGTGTATGTTTGATAAAGAATAAGGATATTTTCTTACATAATTATGGTGGAATTATCAATATTAGGAATTTAACATTCATATAACATTGTTATCTAGTCTACAAACTACATTTAGATTTCACCAATTATATCAGACTTTCATAGCAAAAAATTAATAATAATAATTATTATTATTCTAGTATCCTTTATTTTGAAACAGGTCATTTATTAACAGAATGTCTAGTGCAAGTTTTGGTGTGGTAATATATTTTCAAACATGCTAGGTAAATACCTCAGAGCATGATTGCTGGATCATATGGTAAGAGTATGTGTAGTTATGTGAGAAACTGTCAAACTGTCTTCGAGAGCGGCTATACCATTTTATATCACCACCATCAATGACTGAGAGTTCATATTGTTCCACATTCTCACCAGCATTTGGTTTTGTCACTGTTTCTGATTTTGGCCCTTCTAATAGGTATGCAGGGATATCTTAAGGTTTTGATTTTCATTTCCCTGATGACACATGATGTGGAGCATCCTTCACGTGCTTATTTGCTCTTTGTATGTTTTCTCTGGTGTTGTGTGTTTTAAGGCTTTTTCTCCATCTCTTAATTGGGTTGTTGATGTCCTTGTTGTTGGGTTTTAAGTTCTTTTGTATTTAGGTAACAATCCTTTATCTGATAAGTCTTTTGATAATATTTCCCCCCAGTCTATGCCTTGTCTTTTTATTCTTTTGAGAATATCTTTCACAGAAAGAGATTTTCATTTTACTGAAGTCCATATTAATTTTTTCTTTCATAGATTGTGCTTTGGCATTGCAGGTGAAAAGTCACCACCATACCCAGGGTCATCTGGATTTTTTCCTGTTATTGTTCAGAACATTTACAGTTTTGCACTTTAATTTAGATCCACCATCCACTCTTAATTAATTTTGTGAAAGACGTTAGATCTATGTCTAGATTTAACTTTTTTTGCATGTGAATGTCCAGTTGTTCCAGCACCATTTGTTGAAGACTATCTTTTTCCCATTTTATTATCTTTAGGGATCCCTGGGTGGTGCAGCGGTTTGGCGCCTGCCTTTGGCCCAGGGCACGATCTATTCTTTTTTCAAAAATCAGTTGACTAAATTTATGTGGGTATATGGGTTCTTCATTTTGTTCCATTAATCTATTTGTCTATTGTTTCTCCGATACCACACTGTGTTGATTACTACAGCTTTAAAGTAAGCTCTGAAGTTAATTAGTGTCAGTCTCCAAATTTATTCTTCCCCTTCAACCATTTATTTCTTCATATAAACTTTAGAATCAGTTTGTTAATACTACAAAACAACTTGCTGAGCTTTTGAATGGGATTGCACTGAAACTATAGATCAAGATGGAAATACATCTTTATAATATCAAGTTTTTCTATCCATGAATATGAAATATCTCTTCATTTATTTCATTCTTCTTTGATTTTATTCATCCAAATTTTGTAGTTTCCCTCATTTATACCTTGTATATATTATGTTATATTTATATCTAAGTATTTCATTTTGAGGGATGGTAATGTGATATACTGTTTTTACTTTCAAATTCTCCTTTGAATGTTTCATATATTGTTGATATATAGGAAAACAACAGACTTTTGTATAGTAACTTATATCCTACAACCTTGCTATAATCAGTTATTAGTTTTAAGGATTTGTCAAATTTTTTCAGACTTTCTATATAGGTGATCATATCATTTGTGAACAAAAACAGTTTTGTTTCTTCCTTTTCAACCTATATATCTTTTATTTCCTTTTCTTACCTTATCACATTATCTAGGATTTCAGTACAATGTTGAAAAAGAGTGGTGAGAGCTGTCAACCTTGTCTTATATCTGATTTCAGGGGGAAAGCTTTGAGCTTCCTACCATTAAGCACATTATTAGCTATGGACTTTTGCAAATATTCTTTATCAACTTGAAGAAGTTCTTATCTATTTTTAGTTTATGAGATTTTTTTAAAATCATGAGTTTGTGTTGGATTTTGTCAAATGCTTTTTCTGCATCTATTGACATGGTCCTATGATCTTTCTTTGTCAGTTTGCTGTAATGCATTGTATTAATTGATTTTCAAATTTGAACCTGAGATAAGTCCTACTTGGTTGTGGTGCATAATTCTTTTTATACATTATTGGATTAAATTTTCTAATATTTTAAGAATCTCATTTAATTTTAATCTCTTTTAAAAAATTATCATGAGGCTAGGTTATGTATTTATTTAACTCCTGGATTTAAACTTGAGTTGGTCTTAGGTGTTTTCTGGTTATTTTTAAATAAAAAAAATTTTGATTACTTTAAGTCACAAGGTAGTCCCACTGCAGTACTTTATATATTTGTTACTATGTACTAATCACAGCTGTAAATATGGGTTAAAGAAGAATCTTCTTATTCCCTTGGGATGTCTGAAGTCAAGAAAAAGATAGGAAACTATGGCATGGTCCTTTTCTCCTTTCTAACTCAGCACTTCACTTCTCATTTCCATATTTCTAGCTGCAATATGACTTTACTATGCTTATATCAAGGAGAAGTTGCAGTAGAGTTTGAACAGATTGAGGGGGACAAGCAAATAAGAAAAGCGCTTGTTTAATGGGTATTGTCTTAATGGTCTAGAACTGGTACTTCCAGATCTTCAAAAATATTTGTAGCTCATTTATCAGTCCTGGGTATTTTCATTAGTTCTTTGGATATACCCACTATAAAGATTCTCCATTAATGCATTTATCAGTTTAATCATAATTATTTACAATTTTGTTTGTTTTTTCTAATGTCTGTGTCATACTTGAACCTGGTTCTATCCCTTGACAGTGTAACGTTTATTTTGATTTTTATATACCTTTTAAGTTGTTTTGAAGGCCAAACATCTAGATAAGATAGTAGAGATGGAGATAAATAGCTTTAATGTCTAATTTATAGTTTTCAATTGATCTTGTCAAAATTTGCTATAATGCTAGTCCCCCTAGCCACCTGCATACATGAATGTTAACAGTTAATGGAGAAATACGGCATGATCACAGATATTGAAATACTTTTGTAATTTTTCAAATGCAATATTCCTGTCAATAAAGAAATTATCAAGTGAGGAGTAAGACCAAATGAATACCCAAAAGATGAAACAATATCTAATAAGACATCACAAGAAGGACACTAAGTATTTTAACTATGAGGCGTCCTATGAGACGCCTGGGTGGCTCAGTAGTTCAGCGTCTGCCTTCGACTCAGAGTGTGATCCTGGTCTGGGAATTGAGTCCTGCATGGGGCTCCCTGTGAGGAGCCTGCTTTTCCTTCTGTCTGTATCTCTGCTTCTCTCTGTGTGTCTCTCATGAATAAACAAATAAAATCTTTAAAAAATTAAATATTTTAATTATCAGATAAAAATTTTAACTATATTTGCTCTGCTTGTAGATTTAAATATAATTTTGACAGAGGATTGGAAAACTAGAATAAAAGGAAGGAAGACAAAACTCATTTGAAAAATAAGTAATATAATAATTCCAATAAATAAATAAATAAATAACCCAAATCAAAAGTTAATGTAATACATGAGTAGCAATTAACACCCCCAGTACCTAGATTTTGGTTTCTTCAGTAATAGGAAAAAGGGCACCAAGGAGATGTGACTGTTCTAGAACTGGAGCAGGCAATTTAAGGTGATGCTACAGCATCTTGGTAATGCCAGGAAATGAGATTAAAAAAAAAAATAGCAAACACAATGATGGGGTATGTGAAAGGGTCACAGGAGCCAACAATGACCATCACTGGAACAATTTGACCAACAAAAAATAAAATAGTATTTTATTAAAACCCAATGTATACTCAAAATATGTGACCCCCATATTAATATAAATATATAATGTAATAAATGAAGAGGAGGGAAGAGACATGTTTCCCATGCAGAATTCTGAATAATTCATGGAGATACTGTGCCCTAAAGGAACAGGAGGATCATTTCTCCATTCTTCAGTATGGGCTACACATAGTTACTTCCAAGGAGAATGAAATGGGAAGAGGGTAAAAGGAGTAACTCTACAGTGGAGAAAGCTGTCAAAAATGATCTACTTCAGTGAGATGTTCAGTATCAACATTCATAATCAAAAATCTTGTTAACAGTATGTACCCTTGATATAATGAGATGAAAAATGGTACTTTACCCATATGATATTCCTCACTAAAACCCACAACACCAGTCTAATCATGACAAATTCCCATCATCAAACAAATTTTGGAGGGGCTTGCTACCCTGAACAATAATCTTCAAAACTGTCAAGATCACCAAAAAACAAAGAAAATCTGAGGAAATATCATAGCCAAGAATAACCTAAGGATATAAGATGATTAAATAAAATGTGGTTTCCTGCATTGTATCCTGGAAAAGATAAAACTGAGGAAATCTGAATAAACAGAAGACTTTAGTTATTGTTAATGCATCAATATTGGTTTATTAATTATAACAAATGTACCATGTAAATATAAAATATTATTAAATGGGGGAAGCTCTGTAAATATAAAACTATTCTAGCAAAGTCTATTAATTTTTTTCTAAGTCTTAATGAATAGAGGTAATAACAAATTTAATGTGTCGGAAAGAGAATAAATGAACTAGAAGGTAGAATTGAAGAAATACCAGGGTCAAGAACAGAGAGACAAAGGGTTGAAAATACAGAGGAGAACAGAAACAGATGTCTGACATAAATGGAATTACATAACCCAGGAGAAAAGCAAAGAAAGGGAAAGGGAATAAAAGCAATGAATGATAAGAAATGGTTAATGGGGCTCGGGTGGCTCAATTGGTTGAGTTTCTGACTTTGATTTTGGCTCAGGTCATGATCTTGGGGTTGTGAGTTCTAGCCTGGAAAGCTCTGTGGTGGTGATGAGGGAGTGTGGAGGGAGTCTACATTCTTTCCCTTTGCCCCTCCTCCTGCTTGCTCTCTCTCTTTCTCTTTCTCAAATAAATAAATCTTTAAAAAAATGGTTAAGAACCCCTTAAGTCTGATATAAAATATCAAAACAGAATTTAAAAAAAACTACTATTAACCCAAAGTAGTTTAAATATTTTTAAAAATTACACCACAGAAAATCACAGTAAAACTACTGAAAAGCAAACAAAAAATGAAAATATTAGAGACATTCAGAAAGACAAATAATAGGCAAACTACTTTGAAAAGAGTGATTGATTGGAAAAGAAAACCAAAAGCAGACCTCTTAACAGAAATAACAGAAACCAAGGATAATGTATTGATGTCTTCTGTTTAAAACAATTAACCGAAAACATAGAATTTTATATCTTATTGGATATCCTTTTAAGAATGAGAGCAAAATACAAATATTTTTTAAAGCAAAAACTAAGAAAATTTGTTCTAGCAAATCCACCTAAAGCAAATTTAAAGTATATTTCTTAGGCAAAAGGAATGTGATCCCAGATGAAAAATTTTAATACAAATGAAATGAATATAGCAAAAATTAAGGTAAATAAAATGCAGTGACAGGAAGTTTGTCCCCACATTCTGAGTGCATTTTTAGGTTGTTTAAGTTATTTAAACTTATAGCTGCACTTAGACAAGTGGGACATTCTGATGTATCATCTTGTGATTTAACAAAAATAGCAATTAAGGGAAAGATATGGTTCTGGTGATGGCCCTAAAAATATCAACTAATGTTTGGCTTTTGTAAGTGAAGATGGAATAACAATTCTGACGTGATTTTTCATGTTTGATCATTGACAGGATTTAGACTTTCACTCTTTCCTTCTCTGTGACTACACAGCTGGTATTTTAGATAAGGAAACCCCTGTGCACCCTCTTGACCTCTCTGCACCAGCAGGAAGTTTCAGGTCCACGGCCCTAACCTACATGTGTGGACTCTGCTCTAGCCCCACCCCTCAGACAGGCTCATGTGTAATTGGGTTGAAACATGAACACCCTACTTCATTCCTTTTTTCAAATAGTAATACATTTTAGTCTTTTAAAAGGAAAATTCCATTATTTTAAAAAATAACTAAATCTAGGTAGTATAGGATCCTAGCTAGCGTGTGTATTCCTACTCAATCAACGTGATCATACGACATGAAGGAGAGAAGCTCTGCTCAAGAATTACAAACTGCTGAAATCAAACAGATGAACAGTATTTAAGTTTGAAGTTTAATGATTAATATACTATAAATAGTATTATTTAACTTTTAAGGTTAGACATTTGGTATCCTAAGAAGTAGAAAGGTCATAAAAATAAATATAAGCCATAGAAATAGACCCCGTGTGCGTATGTGTGTGTGTGTGTGTGTGTGTGTGTGTGTGTGTTCAAATGAGTATTTCAAATGCCTTCGAAAAGTTTGAGTAATTGAGGGATGTCATTTCATACTAAAAAACAATACATATTATTAAATACAATTATGGCAACTTGAAAATCTCTTTGTTCTTTAAATACTCTACCAAGAGAAAAGTTGGGTGCCTGTCTCAGTTCCAACAATAGCTATATAGTGCTGGTAACCGCTTCATGTGCACCCATACGTGGGGAACTGTCAAAACCATCAACCCTGAAAAATTTTCACTCCTACTCATCCTATTATTCTGTTTAATCTTTTGTTTTAACTATTTTTCATTCTTATGAGAGTAATAAATGCACATAATTTAAAAAGTCAACTAGTACTACAAAGCTGTAATAAAATATTAGAGCTCATTCCTCACTTACCCATTCTCAGTCTGGCTTTCAAGTGCCTCACCTCCCTGTAAGGAAGTTTTGTTTATTTCTGTATTTGAAAATTATATAATTTACTGCTATTTTTTACATACTAACTTCAGACATTTATGCTGTCTCCTAAAATGTAAAGATGATTACTTTTAATTATTATTCTTGCACCCTTCCTCCATCCTTCTAAATTAGTGTTAGGATTTTTTATTAAATCAATATTCTGGCATCATGATAAACACTGTAGAAATTGTATTTACCATCTTTGCATTTCCTTTCTGCTTTTCCTGTGGATAATAATTGCTTTAAAATATCACATATTTTTACATATATCTATCACATAGTTTCCTAAACTTAAGGCTGCTGCAGAGCTGTCATGCTGAGAATTCACTTCCATTCTGGGCTTCTTGTTGCCATTGCATATGTTGAACACACTATCTATTGGATCTCATGTCTTTTACATTTTTACAATTTTATTTATCACTCTTGGGAAACATATTTCTAGTTGCCTCTTGAGATGAGCTGTAAGGTAAATAAATTCTTCAAACCTTCTCTGTCATTTTGACAATCCCTTTCTTATGTGTTCTTGCCTGACATTTTGTCAAGTTTCAGAACTTTTTGGTTGAAGTTATTTCTCTCAGATTTTTGCTGGCTTTGTTTTGTTGCCTTCAAACCTCCAGTGTTAGTAAATACTAATGTCATTTACATCCAAATTTATTTTTATGTGACTTGTTTTATTCTTTTATAACAGCTTTACAATTTTTTGCTATCCTTGGTATTCTAAAATTTATTAAAATGTGCATTTTATGGGCCTATTCAAATTCATTTTTTCTAGGTGTTGGTGAGTCATCTCATTCAATTTCTAAAAATGCTTTTGAATTATTTCTTTGATAATTTCCTTTTTTTAATTTATTCTTTTATCTGGATTGTTATTCATTGTATATTGAACTTCTTAGATTAACATTTCCTTCTCATTAGACATCTCTCTTTTCCTTTTGGTTCCATTTTCTGGGAGGTTTTCTCAACCTTACTTTCCAAAATTTATATGATTTTTTTTTTCTGTGTGTATTTTATTTCTGCAAATTCTCTTTCCTTGGCTTGATATTTTTAATGGCATCCTTTTATATTTCAGAGAACGTAACATCTACTTTGCAGTGGTAATAAACAAGTTAATGTCTTATTAGATCTTCCACTTCAGACATTCTGTCAATTATTCACTATCCACTTTAAAATAAAAAAAAATTAACAGTGGCACCTGGTGGCTCAGTCAGTTAAATGAATGATTCTTGATTTGGGCTCAAAGTCATGATCTCAGGGTTGTGAGATCAAGTCCTGCACTCAGCTCCACGTTGAGGAGTGGAACTTACTTAAGATTCTCTCTCTCTCTCCTCCTTCTCTTTCTCTCTCTGCCTCTGCCCCTCTGCCCCTGCTTGCTCTCACTCTCTCTCTAAATAAATAAATAAATAAATAAATAAATAAATAAAATCAACAGACTTTCTTCTTAAGAGCAATTTTAGGTTCACAGAAGAACAGAGTGAAAAGTACAGAGTTTTCACATATTTGTTCCATCTCACAAATATTTTGTTGTTAATTTCTTATTAATATACCTGACACTGGTATGGTACATTTGCTATAATTAATGAACCAACGATGACACATCATTACCAACTGAAGCCCACAGTTTACATAGTATTGCAGCAAACGTCCATCTTTTTAGTATCATACAGAGCAGTTTCGCTGTCTTAAAAGTCCCCTGTGTTCCATCTATTCATTTCTTCTTCCCCTTAAAACCCCTAGCGACTGCTGACCTTTTAATTGCTCAATAGATGAAACTTATTCTTTCCAGAGTATTTATAAGTGGAATCAAATACTATGTAGTCCTTTAAGATTAGCTTTTTTTAAAATTTTTATTTATTTATGATAGACACACACACAGAGAGAGAGAGAGAGAGAGAGGCATAGACACAGGCAGAGGGAGAAGCAGGCTCCATGCACTGGGAGCCCGAGGTGGGATTCCATCCTGGGTCTCCAGGATCACGCCCTGGGCCAAAGGCAGGCGCTAAACCTCTGCGCCACCCAGGAATCTCCTTTTTTTTTTAATTTTTATTTATTTATGATAGTCACACACAGAGAGAGCGAGAGAGGCAGAGGCATAGGCAGAAGGAGAAGCAAAGATTAGCTTTTGTTTAGAAATACGCATGTAAGTTTGCTCCGTGTTTGAGGGTTAATCATTTATTTGGAGGACTGAATAATATTCCATTTTATGGATGTACTACAGTTTACTTATCCATTCGCCTATTGAAGGATATCTTGATTGCTCCTAAGTTTGGATAATTATTAATAAATCTTCTGTAAACATTTGTATGCAGGTTTTTGTGTGTATATACATTTTCAACTCATTTTAGTAAATAGCAAGGAATATGATTGTTGGACTATTTAGTAAGAGTCTGTTCATTTTTCTAAGAAACTGTTGAACTATCTTCTGAAGTTGCTGTACCATTTTTCATCATTGCTGACAGGCAATGGATGAAAGTTCCTGTTGCTCCAAGGAGTTCCAACCTCCTTGGCATCTGATGCTGTCAGTATTCAGGATTTTAGTCATTCTAATAGTAGTATATCACTGCTTTTAAAGTTTGAATTTTCTAATGATACCTGATATTGAATATTGTTTTGTATGCTCACTTGCCAACTATATATTTTCTCTGATAAGTTGTCTGTTCAGATCTTTTGAACATTTTTAGTTTAGTTCTTTTCTTCTTATCATTGAGTTTTAAGTTTTTTTATAGATTATTAATAAAAATCCTTTATCAGATATGACTTTTGCAATAATATTTCTCTATTCTTCTCATTTTCTTGACAGTTTCTTTTGCAGAGTAGCCATATCCACTTTTCATCATCAAAATGTGTTGTCTTCCTCCATTTTCTTTGATATTATGATATACATCTGTAAAGCTATGGATATGTAGTATTCATTGTATATTTATGTATAAGTATATATATGTATATATATAATTTTTAAAAAATGTTCAACGTCACTAGACACCAGGGAAATACAAATCAAAACCACAATGAGATACCACCTTACATTGGTGAGAATGGCTAAAATTAACAAGTCAGGAAATGATAGATGTTGGTGAGGATACAGAGAAAAAGGAACCTCTCACACTGCTGGTCGGAATGCAAGCTAGTGTGGCCACTCTAAAAAACAGTATGGAGATTCCTCAAAAAGTTGAAAATAGCAACCCAGCAACTGCACTACTAGGTACCTGGCCCAAAGATACAAATTTAGCGATCTGAAGGGGCACCCGCACCCCAATGTTTATAGCAGCAATGTCCACAATAGCCAAAATATGGAAAGAGCCCAGATGTCTATTGACAGATAAATGGATAAAGAAGTGGTATATAGATATATACAATGGGATACTACTTAGCTATCAAAAAATGAAATCTTGCCTTTTCCAACAACGTGGATGGAACCAGAGGGTGTTATGCTAAGCAAAGTAAGTCAATCAGAGAAAGACAATTATTATATGGTTTCACTCAAGTGTGGCACTTAAGAAACAAAACAGAGGAGCATAGAGAAGGGAGGGAAAAATAAAATAAGATGAAATCAGAGAGATAGACAAATATAACTCTTAATAATAGGAAACAAACTGAGGGTTGCTGGAGAGGAGGGGAGTGCGGAGATGGGGTAACCAGGTAATGGACATTAGGAGGGCATGGCATGTAATATAAGACTGATGAATCACTGATCTCTACTTCTGAAACTAATATACTATATGTTAATTGAATTTAAATTTAAAAAATGTAATTACCTGTGAACATAAAACTGCAGTAATAAAAATAAATAAATAAGCTTCTCCTCAGAAAAAGATTACAAATACTAAACTTTTTTTTACAAATACTAAAGTTTTATTGAAAAATTAATTATTAGCACTTAATGAAAAAACATTCATAAAGAGGTATACTGGTAAAGAGATTTATAATGCAATCAAGCATATTATCTGTCATTAAGAAGCTCATAGATATAAACAGATATAATGTATACACATGAATATTGAGAATACAAGGCAAAACATTTGTATCAAAAGGGGTGATATGTAAAATGTAATGGCATTCAGAAATAAAAGTCTTTGCTTCCATATGTGATTTGTGCTTGCTAAATTCCAAAAAAAAAATTCTTACTTGTTTAATAAATACATTGCACTCCATAGTTCTCCTGTTTCACTCTTTCAAATTTGAACACAAGGAAAAACTCTAAGTGGTTACCTAGATTGAAGAATTAAAGTAACTTGAATTTTGATTCTTTGCATTTATAATAACTGGGCTATTTCTTATTCTGAATCTGGTGTTCACATTCAGCAATATTAGTATCACTGTGCAAAACTAACCTTAACCATAACGGACAGTTACGAGAGTAACTCTACCAAGAGTTCATTGAAAATGAACAGATTTAGCTGAGTCCAGAGTTTCCTGGCTGTTTACATAACTGGGAATTATTCAAATTAACTTCTTTATAGGAAATGTTGTTCATTACAGGATAAGTAAAAAGTGCTAATTTGAAGCTTACATATATATACTAAAACTCAACAATAATTTCAGCAACTGTTTAGAACTTAGACCAACAAAAGTTTTGATTAACCTTTTCTTATGGAGAAGTATTTTCTTTCAGGCATCATTTAGAATTGAGTATAGTGATAATAACTAGCAGTTGGATTTATTTTTAGTTTATTAATGCTTAATAATTGCCTATAAATAATACACCCACCAGTATTCCCCTTCCCTTTTCTCCCATTGCTTACATCCAAGGCAGACTGCTCCCATTGCCTGCCCTTAACGTGTCTTTGCCATTGAAACTAGTGTCAGTGAAGAGGAGAACAGGACAAATCATGTAAATCTTTTGCAAACATTAATATATAGTAAGAAGAATGGACATCTTAAGGAATAAAGGCATTGCAGTGCTTTCAGAAGGTATAGGAAGGTAATGAAAACTTTTGAGTAGGGCAGTCCATAGTTACGTGGCTTTAAAAGATGTATCTCATAGGATAGGCTCTTTATTAGATATGAAGATACTGTAGAAGATGTGGAATTGAAGGCAATTACAGTATGAGAGATGAATAGGTCTGAGGGCAAATTACCTGTTAATATTAGGAATGGACAAAAACTAAAGTGTCGTATAGAAAACTAAAGAATGAATAGAAGATTATTAATATAAGGGCAAAAAGAGAGAGATGGATTATATGCGAATAAATAATGACAGTTTATATAACATTGCTTCCTTTTTTTAAACAGAGCTGTTTGATTAATTGATGAGATTAATTGATGAGATTAAGAAGCTGAACTCTGAATCTCAACTTGAATGGGTCATTTGGCATTTTTCATGATAGCTTCCTGGATAAGATAGAAAACTGAAGTAAGGCCATTTCTGCGAACTAACTTTGAATATGAATAGCAATTATTTACTAAAATAGAAGGGATAGAAGTTTTCAGAAACAGTGGTACCAGAAAAATACTACTATAATCAAACTCCATCTTAGACTTTTAATAATAATATTATTCCAAGAAAAGGTGAGTAGACTTCCATAATACGAAACTTGCAAAAAACCTAATACTTTCTGATGTAAACCCAAATATTGCAGCTGTGGAATGAAAAGTACAGACAGCTAGAGAATCAGGGAGTTTTAACAAATTATCTAGTAAGCTCATATAATTAAAGTATATGGTATAGGGGCACCTGGGTGGCTCAATCAGTTAAGGGACCCGCTCTTGATTTCAGTTCAGGTTATGATCTCAGGGTCATGAGGATTCCACACTGGCTGTGAAGTCTGCTGGGGATTCTCTCCCTCTCCCTGTGCCCCGGCTCACCCTATGTGCTCTCTCTTTCTCAAAAATAAATAAATAAAATAAAATATATGGTAAAGAAAAATCAAACCTAGATAAACTTGTAAGAAGATTGGCATCAGTTCTAAAGCCAAAGATGAACTACGGTTTAACAAAATGATCATATCAAAAATGGATATTTTGACTTTTTTTTCCCCTAACCTCATTCTTCCTCGTCTATAATCTTTGGGGCTATGTGTTTGTTCAGCAATGATCTAGTCTCTATGGCTGGGGAAAATGATTCCCTGCCAATGGACAAACACATCAATTAATGCTTATGACAGTTTTTAATAACTCCAGGGAAGAGTAAAGTTGCATGTTATTAACATTATCATTAGTCATTCAGAAATGGTTCAGTCAAGGGTGTCATTACCTACACAAATAGACCAGTGACCTGTGATCTTGTCCAAATCAAACTACATGTAACTCACTCTTCATAATACCATGCCCTTCTGTTTTTATCCCCATCCCGACTGCTACAGTTGACAAATTTCATCTACTTCATTTGTTCGGTTACTTTCCATTTAGTGTTCATATATATGGATTTAATGTGTTTGGAAATTTCTTTATTTTTGTCTTTTAATGTGTTCACTTATTTGTAGTATCAAGTGACTGTTAGATTTATTTCACACGTCTTGATTCTGTACTTTGGAAAACGCAGATGAAAAATAATGGACAGCACCCTTAAGGAGATTTAAGTATATTTGAAACAAAAGAGTTGTATGGAGACTACCACAGGTAGGCAGTAATAAAATCCATCAGAAAAATATAAAGAGAATGATATGGGAGTTCAGATGTACAAGACACAATTTCTAGAATATATAATACATGAGAATAAAAAGGTTGTAATAAAAAGATGTAAAAATCTTGACTTTTGCCTAGAAGACTAAAAAAAAATTGATGATTGCCTCTTTATCACTTTTAAGCTTTTGACACAAAATATCTTCATTTTAAGAAAAAGCATTTAAAAGTTATTAAGAAGTAGGGGAAGATAATCAATAAACAGATTGTAAAAAATTGTTTTGATGAAATGGAATCTTGATTTTTATACCTTTTAGGAATTTACTCATAGTAAAAGAAACAATATGATTTATTTTGGAGACATATTTATGATTTATTGACTTATGATTTAGTGATTTAGATCACTTTTTTATACATTGGTAATGTATTTTAAAATCTCCAAAATTAGCAATTAACTCCTCATAGTGAACCCAGTGAGTTAATTCCCCAATTTTTGTGTGATTTATTTTTTAAATTTTAATTATTTTAAATGTTTAATTATGTTTAAATGTTAATTATTTTCTTCTCAAGCTCTTTCCTATATTGATTTCTATTTTCACACGGTTTTATTTTTCTCCCATTTAACTTTCCGTATTGCTATTTGTCTATTGCTATTGTTCTTATATTGTTATTCCTTATTGCTACATTGTCCCGGAATTTCCATCTCTTTATATTGTAAATATAATTTTAATATATAAATATTAATATATAAAAATATTTTAAATATACAAATAGTCCTGAGTTCCCTAGCCTCACACGCTATCCTTGCTCTTAACTCTCCTTGGACACTTGCACTGACATTTTATTTATAACTTCTGATGCTGATGACTCTTAAATCTTATATCCAAAACGGACTTTGCTCTTGAACTACAAGTCTATGTATCCAATTGTCTATTCAATTGTTCCTGTGGTACATCTCAAGCTCAAAATATCCAAAAGCAAAGCCACTTTTTATACTTTACAAATCTACTCCTCCCACAGAATTTCAACTCTCTACTGATGGCTTTGCAACATCATCAATAGCCTAAACTAGAAAATAGGATGTAATCTAAAACATTATCTCCTGATTTTTCCACATTTACTTGCTCAACAATGTTGTTGATATCATCTCCCATCTATTTTTTAAATCAGTACTAACTTCTCTACCTCCAATGACACTATCTTTGCGCTGTGATTCTTTCTCCTCTGGGTAGTGACGAGTTCTGTGCCTCTTTTATAATCTGTGAACAATCTCAATCTTTCTTTCGTGGTGATAACAAAATAATCTCCTTAAACTACAAACTTATTATGTCACATTCATACTCGTGCTTAGCTTAAAGCCTTCAGGATGAAGACTAATTCTTTTTGCCTGGCGTACAGAGTCTTCCAGGATCTGAATGCAGGCATAATTTACGCCTTCTCATTCTTTATACTTTATGGCACATTTGTACTAAATTACAAGTGGGTACCTTGATGCACTGTTAAGATGCACTGTATTATGTTAGTGAGCTTCAGCTTTTGTGTGACACAATACCTTTTCTTCCTTATCAATCTAGCAAACTCCTACTCATCATGGGAGAGCCTATTCCCTGAAGTCATCTCCCTTATCTTTCCAGGCAGATTTCGCTTCTTTCATTGCTTCCCTAACATAGTCTGCATACTATTTATATAGCATTTTTACTGTCCTACTGTGAATAGAGGTTTTCCCAGCATTTGTATCCCAGAGCTTAGCATTATGTCCAATGTACAGTAGGATCTCATTTATAGTTTCTTGAATGTATGAATGTTTAATTCTACTGAATCATTTTTTAAAAATAAAATAAGCTAATAAAACAATCTCTGGATTTAATGGGGGCCATGTCCTCTGGAGTGAAAACTAAAGCATATGGCTAAGTTGACAGAAATGATTAAATAAAATTAGGATTCTCTTTAGAAAGGGGAAAGGTGGGGAAAAGAATGGTGAAAAGGCAATCAACAGTATCTGCCACAATGGCATTGTTTTGGTGGCAGTTTCTAAGTGATGTCAAATATTGAATATTTATGACATTGAGATTATAAGAAAAGTGGAGCAACATATATTATACATATACATATGTGTGTTTTATATACATATATGCACAAAAGCACACATAATACACACCTTTGGGTGTTCCTATATTATAACATTATTATATCATATAAAAATGTTCTTTTTTGTTCAAATTTATGCCAGCTGTTTCTCACTACTAGAGAAAATAGACTTCTAAATAAAGAGAATGTGGGGAGGAGGGAGTCAATAATATTCTGGTGGTGATTCAGTGGCTGAGCCAGCTGATGCTCAGCTATTCAGCAAGAGAACAACTCTTGAAGAGAGTTGTGAATTAGGCTGGCTGAAACTCAACAATTCTGGGGTGGGAAACACATTTAGCCAAGAGGAAGTAAAGGACCTAGCACTGTTAAAGACTTAATGAAACAGATGGCCCATTGTTTTGCAATGGAGCCACTACAATCAAGTCTGTTTTTAACCCGTTTTAATGACTTGTGTATAGATGTTTCGAAAAGTAGACTCTCATCCTAGAAAATCTATCAAGCAATAGCATTTTTGTCCTGAGCAGCTGAGTGATAGTGATGAACTAAACAACTGCTCAGGAGAATGAATTTGCAAAGGACTCTGTTGTTGTTATTGTTGTTTTATATGAGATATTTTCATTTCTCTTGGATTAATTTCTTAATAAAAGAATGGAAGAGCAGATTAGAAAATATAACGTTAATTATTGGTCATCAACTTTCATGTTGGTAAAATTGAAATAACTACAAACTATGATATCCTTAATAATTGAGAATAAGATTATTCAATGACACACCATTTTATAACTCATTTATGAAACAAAACTAACAAGAGTGTTTGGCTAGACCAAATTCTGACTTCTACTCCATGCACAGAGAGGAGGTACAGCCCTCAGTCTGGGAAAGAAAATCAGGCTGACATTTGCCTGCTGTGATTAGAAATATAGTGACAGCTCATTATTGCTCCAGAATATTCTTGATATATGTTTTCAACCTTTCTTATCACCTGCCTTAAAATTTTAATTGTTTTTAAGACAAGTTTTATAATACTTAAATTACCTATTGTTGGATTATTGCGATTAAATATGCTATTTATTTATTCATTCAGCCATTTTTTTCTTACTGAAATGAGTAGTAGAGTCAAGCACTGACCTCTTCCTTTGCGGTGAATAAACACTACAGATTTTTCTCAGTTAATACTATAACATAAAATAGTTGATTGTCACCTTTAATTAAAAAGAACAATGTCTTTAGGAAGTGAGGTACTGACACAGCGTTGATGATGGGATTGCTTCCCTATTCACTGTTCTATATCTCCTTTCTCCCCACCCAGCGTTTTCTTGAAAGGGTCATGTCTACTTATTATCTGCACTTGCGCAAGTGCCATTCTTTATTTTAAACTATCATGATTTTGTCTCAGCCACTGTTTTGAACTTGTCTTACTTAGTTCTTCAATTTATTTAATTGCCAAAAGCAAATGTTTCTTTTCAGACCTCTTCCTGTGGGAAATCTCTGCTGCATTTCTCTTAGTCCCTGGCTTTTTGTGTCTTTTCAATTGGAAAGTGTTGTAGCCCATTTGAAGGATCAGCTCCTCATCTTCACTGAGCCAGCCACCTACCTCCAGTGCAGGCTATTTATCATCAGCTCCAGCTTTCCAGTCTTTGAGCTCCAGCCTTGCTTCGGCAGATCTATTTTTTGTTTGTTTGTTTGTTTGTTTGGCTTGTTATTGTTTTGTTTTGTTTTGTTTTGTTCAGGGTTTTTGTTTGCTTGTTTGTTTTGGTCTTGTTTTCTTTGTTGTGTTTCATATGAGGCCTAAGCAGTCATGCATCTACCACGTTCCAGGTTTTTTTGAAATTTGTTACCTGTCTGAGAAGCTCAGATCCCTGTCCAGCTGCCCGTAGGTTGGGAGCTGTTGGGATTTGCATCCTAAATTTACCTCTTGCCTGCCTTAACTCTAATCTTCAGAAGAATTCTTTGGGGTGGTTTTTAAAATTCATGGACCCCCCCCAAAATAAAATAAAATAAAATAAAATAAAATAAAATAAAATAAAATAAAATGAAATGAAATGAAATGAAATGAAATGAAATGAAATAAAATAAAATAAAATAATAAAATAAAATAAAATAAAAAATTCATGGACCCCTATACATTGGGAGTCTGAAAGTGATAAAGCTGATAAATCTACATTTTGACAAGTATATTAAGGTAACTATGGTTCTCTTATCTTAGAAGCTACTTAGTCACTAAAGAAGCTAGTGATAACACACTAACTAGGATGCTTTCTAAAACTATGGTGTTTGTGGCTGCTTCAATGTGAGTTCCACCTACCATCTTTTTTTTTCTTACTATTATCCTTCAAATTTGAAAGCATGTGCACTCTCATATTAAAACATGCCTAAATCAAATTTGCTGCCCTTTTGCTAGCTTTTTGTCCTGCTTTATTGCATTCTGTACAGCACTTTGAGTTGGAGGTTGTCTGACTATAAGTATCTTGAACAATAAGGATATCTATTAACCCTCACATCAAAATGTTAAGGTATTAGGGTCAGATTGCTGGCTCATTAATGTTATCAAGGATTCATATTCATCCATCGTTTTTTGTTATTTCATCACAAATATGATGATAGTCATCTTCAGGTTTGAGCCTTTCGAAGTACAGACACTTACACACAGCTGTCACAGCTTCAGGCATCATGTTTTCAAACAACTATGTCCAAAGGCAGGGAAGAGAAGAGGAGCCTTTTCATCATATTCCTTTCCTGTTTTATCTGGGAATGTTTTCCCCCAAGGCATCATAATTGACTTCTTTCTATGCCTGAATGTCCGAAAACATTCTATAAGATCACACCGATGTAGTCAGTGCGGGGATATCAGGATCATTTTATGCCAGCAACTATAGGAAGATCCCAGTCTCTCTGAACAAAATTATCCATGAATTTAAAAAATCATATTCTACTCGTTTATTTTTCAATATTATCCAAAATCCTAGACCTTTTACAGTCAAGTTGGCCAGCAAAATTTTTAAAGGATCTTCTCTAATGGGAAAATGAGATTCACCTTATATTTGATATTGGCAAATGATTGAGGTTGTTATATGTATCATGTGTCATGTGTCATGTGTCATATATATTGGAAGTCTTTTTGAGACTTGACATATTGGGCATACCTAGATATTTATTGATAAAACTCTTTACAGGCATATCTTGTTTTATTGAACTTCACAGAAACTGTGATTTTTACAAACTGAAGGTTTGTGGCAACCTTGCATTGAGCAAGTATATTGACCTATTTTTTCCAATAGCATCTGCTAACTGTCTCTATGTCACATTTTGGTAACTCTCACATTTCAAACTTTTTCATCATTATTGTATTTGTTATGGTGATTTGTTGTCAGTGATTATAACTCATTGCAAGCTCAGATGATGGTAAAAGTTTTTTTTTTTTTTAACAATAGTGTTTTCTACTCCAGGTATATACATTGTGTTTTTAAATATAACACTATTGCACACTTAATAGTCTATACTCTAATATAAGCAAACCTTTTATATACATTGGGAAACCAAAATATTCATTTGACTTGCTTTATTATAATATTTGCTTCATTTCAGTGGTCTGGAATCAAACCACAACATCTCCGATATTGTACAGCTATACTTGTATGCATAACCCACCTTCTACTCTAGATGTCTTCCTACTGAGTCATATTTATTAATAATCTCACGCATGTTGTAAATTTTCAAAGTGTGGGGCTTTTTAGTCCTCTTTGCTTTTTGGTTATTCATTCTCCACTTAGGGATCTCATTTAATTACATTATTTAGACTAAACTATGGGGAGAATTCCAAAATCTGTTACTCTAGCTTTGATCTTTCTTCATATTTCCACTTACCAACAATACTAAACATATTCCCAGCTCAAATTTATCCAAAGCAGGACTATTGTTCTTTCCTGATGTTCTCACTTTAATCTGCTTCTTGTGTCACTTCTAACACCATGATGATGGTTCTTCAATCATTACTATCATCTAAAATAACATTCTTGACAAGCTCACGAGTTTTCCATGTCTCAAAAAGGAGATAAGCTATTCTGGAAATTATAATAACATTTATTCAATTGTTGGATGTGATTATCGGTTCTTCTCTTTCTGTTGTATCCTGCATACAGTGACAAATACATTTGGCTTCATGCAAAAAATAAAATCCAGAAAAACACATTCCTCAGCACATCCCCCCACTACCACTAGATAGAAACTACCATCACCATCGTCACACACACACTTCTCCAAAGCAGCTAGAATGATCTTTTTACTCAAAGTCTAATGATTTCCATTTTTTTCTCAGGGTAAAAGCAAAAACCTTTACAGTGGCTTGAAGACCTTACATGAACTTGGCCTCCACTCTCTTCCCAAACTCAGTACCTAAAAATTCAGCCTTGATCACTTTGGCCATACAGGCCAACTAGTTTTAGAGCCTTCCTACGGCTATTTTTCCTTTGTTTCCTATTTTTCCTTTCCTCAAGGTTTTCTTCCTTCATTCCTTTAGGTGTTTGTTGAAAACATACCTACACAAGAAATCTTCTAAAACCTTTATCTTCAAAATAATACAACTCACTTCCATTACTTTCCAATTGTTTTAACCAATTGTATTTTATCCTTTGTACTTATTAACATCTGGTGATTATCTATCTATCTATCTATCTATCTATTCATCTATCATCTATCATCTATCTAATGTCTCCCCATAGAGAATATAAAGAATGGAAGCTCCATAACAATGGCATTTTTTTAATATTTCTTTCACTATCATATTTGTAGTGTGTAGCACAATGCTTGATATGTAAAAAGTACTCATTAAATATCTGTCGAGTAAATAAATGAATAAATAAATGTTATGGAATACACAGACAACTTCCAAAACTGGGTAAGGGAAAGAAAATGGAGTAAAGAGAATTTATATCTTATGAATTCCTCATCAGGTACACATATTTTTTACATAGTGTTACATGAAATTATAAGCATATGCCAATCTTGACCATATGACATCAAATATAATTTCTATCTTCCCATTGAAATGACTCACTAAGTTGTTTTTTTATATAATAAATGTATAAATTCCATCATTGTGATAATATTGCATATATGTAATATTTAATTTGTTCATTTTTGTGTTAATTAAAGTAACAATGTATTATTTTTAAATTATTACTTTTTATTCTCACAACACATGAAATAATTTTATTCAACTTCTCATGCTCCTTTTTGACATTAATTTCATCATCTAACATAGCCCGTTTCTTTTTCTTTCTCACCTAAATTGTACAAGATGAATTCTCTATGTGTGATGCAAGAAGACACTGTTACTCAAAATCACGAGTTCCCATAGTACTGAAATTAGAGCAATGATTTTCCTCTAACATTTATTTTCTTACACATATAACTGTGATCTTCCACAGCATAACAACTTATTGTATAGTTTTCAAATAATTATTTTTACAAATCTTTGCCTTCTTTCTCCCTTTCTTTTTCTCTTTAATGATTATAATGTGCATTTCCAATTATGAGAGCATGTACCCAGTAGTGATGACAAAATATGTGTTGTCTATTATTTTTGTTATTATAGTTTGACTCTTGTTTTACTAATTATGTCAGGTTACCTCTCAAAGTATCCTGATCTAGCTATGACTGCTGTGCCATTTCTCTTAGAAAAAAAAAAAAAGACACCCTATACAACAAGTTTGTAGGAACCCACAATTAGGTGTTCCCTATTTCCTAAGGGTTAACTTCAAAGAAAAAACCTCCCATAATATTTGCACATACATGATAATTTATTTCATTCAATAGAAGTTCAGCATCTTTGATTGTGGTTCTATAAAATGCTTGCTTTTTGCCCATAGATCACATCATTTAATCTTTACAATAATCCTGAGAGACACACATTATTTTCATTTTACAGATCAGAAAAAGCCTATATAGAAACAAAATAATGTTCCCAAGTCACAGTGAAGTAGACCAGAAATACCTTCTCTATTTCAGGTTGTCTTCTGTCTCTGCCTTAACAAGACAATAGCATGCAGAGTAGTTCAGAGAGAGAAAGCTAAAGAGAAGCAAGGGAGGCTAGCTGAGAAGATACTGAAATAGTCTAGGTTAGAGGGGATGGAGAATTTTAAGGCAAACTAAGGTGTGAGCATGAGGGTATTTTATATCTGATCGCTAGAGGTGAACATTTATCTGCTGTTAAATTTGGTTGTGGAGAATATTGGAAGATAATTATGATAAGATATCTGATGATTTAATTTTGATCTTATGGAAAATGTGCAAGATATTTTACTCTAATATTAACCTCATTTAAAATTGTTAAATGTCCCTGCTATTTATCTCAGCCACATGAAATAACAATGTTAGGTAGAGTTTTATATTAAACTCTAATAAAAATGTGTATATTACCGGGTTCCTTTTTGTTGTTCACACACTAGAATCATAGAACTAATTTTCATATAAATAATATTCTAAGATGTATTTTTCTGTCATCAGCAATGTAATAACATCTATAATCAGTTTATTTCAAAAGCTCCTTTCATCCAAAGAACTCAAAGTTATCATGAACATTAATTACATTTACAAGTCTCTGAGGGTTAGATTCATTTATGTAAGCTTCTCTGATAGAATCACTTACAGATAATGGTGTTAAATAACAATATTCCTGCTAATAAGACCTTTTGAAGCATAAGATTAATAAGTCTTAATAAAACAAGATGCCGATAGAGAATTTTATTTTATGTTGACACTTTCTCATTGTCCACACGGTCTTCATAAACCTTCTCTAAATTACAGTGAAATTCTCAAAAAATACATACCATGAATCAGAGGCATATTTTCTCTGTAGCCAGTGAAGTGCAAGCTTTTGGGCTCCTCACTTGCATATCCACTTCGATGGACCTAGGAGGTACCCTAGAAATCTATTGTTCACAAGGTCATAGGCAAATCATAGCCAAATCCATAGATTTATGTGAAGGATGAAACTCCTTTGATATTACAGCCTGACTAAATGAGTTTCCATTTCTAGCTCTGGTATAAAAAAAAAAAAGTTCACATTCCACTCTTGTGTCATGAGAAATCATACATTCCAGTCAAAACTACCAAACAACAGTTTGTTCATTAGAGCAATTTCAGACATGATATAGGGAAGGAAAAAAAGAGAATAATGGATTTCCAGTATAGGTGGAAAATATTTACATTCCTGGAAAAGTAGTTTCAAGCTCTGTATGTGCTATTGCCGTCCTCTTTATTTAATTTTGGAGTAAAAGTAATACAAAGAAAATATTGTGGACTTTTTCCAGCTAATATATATATATTAGGTGTTAATTTCCGACCTAACATACAAACTTAATAAAAATGCTAGCAATAGGATTAAGAAGCAAGGCCTCTGTTCCTTTGAAAGGGAAAAAATGAACAGTAGTAGAGAAGTTATAATCCTGTGCAACATGGACATTTTGTATGTGAAATGGAGAAAAAAGTATTAATCTTTGCTGCCCTACCCACATGCTATACAAAATTAAGCAAGAAATCTTTCTCTTCATCAAAGGTGACTAGACCAGGGATGGGCATCTGATTCTGGCAGGAAATAAAGAATTGCATGAAATGTCTCAGATTATTCAAGAAATCAAACAAGTAGGCATAGATATTACAAATAACACATGATGGGCAAAGAAGAATTGGAATAGTACTGTTCAATAGAACTTTCTGGGATGATGAAAATGTGGCTATTGAAAATCAGAATGTGGCTAATGTGAGAAAGAGGAACTTAATTTTGTATTTTATTTTCTCAAAAAGATTTTAGTTATTGATTTGAGGGAGAGGAACAGAGGGAGAGGGAGAGTGAGGAAGGGGGAAAAATTCTCAGGCAGACTCTACACGGAGCATGGAGCCTGATGTAAGACTCAATCTCAGGACCCTAAGATCATGATCTGAGCTGAAACCAAGAGCTAGACGCTTAACTGACTGAGCCACTTAAGTGCCGTATGTCTTTTTATTAAATTTAATTAATCTGAATTTAAATGTAGCTAGCCACATATTTTAGACATAAAATATTTTGGACATATTTTAGACAGCAAAGATCTGGAAGGCCATTAGTAGTCAGATTCTGTAGCTCTGATGGGCTAGATATACATTAACTTAAGGGGGCCAATCGAAAGAGAATACTACTGACATAAAAAATGTTAGAAAAGAGAGAAATTATGTTGGAGAGAGAGATTATGATATTGATTTCTGCTTTTTAAAAAAAGATTTTATTTATTTATTCATGAGAGACACATAGAGCAATGCAGAGACATAGTCAGAGGGAAAAGCAGGTTCCTAGTGGGGAGTCCAATGCGGGACTCAATCCCAGGACCCCAGGATCACGCCCTGAGCTGAAGGCAGACACTCAGCCTTTGAGCCATCCAGGTGTCCTGATTTCTGATGTTTAATTCCAGTTTGCATGGAATCTAGTTCTTCACCCTTTCATTGAGTTTGGTATAAAATCTGTTCTCCTTCTCTGTAAATCTCACATATTTTGAATTAATTTATGTGAATTACTTTAAAAAAATCTAGACTTGGAGAAAGAATCATACGACAAATGGTAAAATGTCTCCAGAATGCCAGGGAAACCACAGAAACAATGCAGTCCTGCATTCTTCACATGGGTCTATGGAGTTTTGTGCTTTCCTTCCAGTATGAATTAGTAGGGAGAGCTTGAGTTTCTGTGTGTATAGATCTCAGCTCTTAGTTCAGCTCAGTCTCTCAGTTCGGTGAATTTGGAAAAATGCTTCCATGTCTGTAAATATCACTTCATTATCTCTAAAATGGGATGAAGGACAGTTAATGACAATACCAAGTTTACAGAAATGTATTAGACACAATAATACATATGCAGAAATTGTGAAGGTGACTGGCACGCAGTAGCTAGTGTATGTTCTTGCTCTCACCTGCTGTCCATGTGCAGAGCCCGCCAGGCTAATCCGATAAGCCTGGAAGGTTCAGATGAGACCACTGGCCACAATTCTTATAAAATGTATTGTCATCTCTGTGAGATAAAAAGGGAGGGAGGTAGCATAATTGTATTCACATTGTAGAGAATAACTTAGAATTTGGAAGCTGTATATAAAAAATCTTCATATGGACTGTTTTGCTGCCTAATTAATGGTGAAAGATCACTGATAGATTGAAACGAGACATCATAATTAAGTTTAAATTATCTGAAAGTTTCCACAACAATCTTAAAAATATGTTTGTTTTTGATGCATTGCTGTCTCCTTACCTAAAATTTGGCAAAGCTAAATAAATAAATTCATGAAAAAGAAATATCCATATAAAGAAACATATCTTCCTTGGGCAAGATACAATCTTTCTGAAAATGAAAAGAATCACATTAGAAATTATAATGTGTTACTTTCATTCCAATCTTAAGCATGTTTGAAACAACAACAACAAAAATTCCAATTTCTACAAAAATGTTCTCTAGGCTATCATTTGCATACAATCGCAATGTATATGTGATATGTATAGGAAATAAATGTTTGACTGTCAAGATGGGAAATGGAAATTCTAAATATATTCCTGCTTCTACGTTGGTCATATTATCAATTAGATAAACGAAATGTGGTTTACATCTTTTTAGAGTTTTAGATAAGTATCCCACAATATCACAATCCATTTTTTTTAACAACTGTAGCCTCTTGTGGATGGGGCTGGATCTATCACTTTTTCTCAAAACATGGCTATCTCATCTTGATATGGAACATTAGGTTAGGTGTTTTAATGTTTGCTTAATTTAATAGAAGCGATTTCTGTACTTATTTGTTAAATGCATTTTAATATTTTCATATGCCTAGAGGCTAAACAAATCATACTTAAAAAGGCAAACTGAACATCATTTTTAATTGATTTTAAAACATCAGAGCTTATATGGCATGTAGACTTGTGTCTAGCTCTAAAATAACAGAACTAAATGGAAAGCATGTATCTAACAGTCACCTGCACATCTCCCAGGAACGTCAAAATCCATGTGATTAAATGAAAATTGTTTTTTTTCCTCTAAACTTCCCTTCCTCCTACTAGGATGCTTCAGCTAGATAATAGGATGCCATCACTTGTCCCCAGGATCAAAAGTAGGCATCATCAAATTCTTTCTTTTACTTTTAACTTCTGTAACTTCTCTGCCTCTAACCCATAATCAACTCCAGCTTCCTTTTCTTTCTAGTGTCTGTCAACTTGCTTTCTCTTCTCCATCACCCCTGCTCTTCCTCTAGATTGGGCTCTCAGTATACCTCATTTTGGATATTATAATAATAACTTCAATCCATTCTCCACCTGCTGTCTAGAATAATTTTTATGAAACATAAATCCAGTGTTGTTACTGTTTAGCCCACAGACCAATCAAGTTCTGTAGGCTCTTATAACGGAATAAATGTTACCTTCCATGTCTGATCCAAACCCCTCTTCCACTGAACTCTGGATCTCTTGCCATCTCAGAATATTACTCTCTTCAATTTGCAAAAATTGAAAGTTTTTCCTTGATTTCATTCTCCTCTGAATGCTCTTCTATTTGCATTGTTCTCCCTACTATATAACATTCTTTCGAAATTTGAGTATGAACTCATTGTCTCCACTTCTTCATGGATCACTCAATTTCTCTCTCTCTAACCAATCCACTGAAATTGCTTCTCTCAAGATCAAAAATTATTTTTGTGTTGCCAGGTCCAATGGCATTTTTTTTATTATGTCCTATTTGACATCTCAGCAGCATTTTTCTTGCCTCCCTCTCCTTAGATTTTATGTGATCAACCAGTGCTGATTTTTTGGCTCGCTGTTTCTTAGTCTCTTGCATAAGTTCCTTCTCCAGGAATATCCCAGGGACTCCTGCCCCCTTTTCGCTATATACACTTGTTTCTCAGGGGATATCTTCCAAGACTACAGTTTTATATATTATGTACCCAAATTTAAGTCCCCAATACTAACATTCCCATGAACATGAGTTGTATCCAAAATAGGCAGATAAGGTTCGTTTTAAACCTACCATCTTCAAAGTAGTATTTTGATTTGTCTCCTATTCCTACAGTTTTTACGATTACAGTAGATGATATCACTGATTAAACAAATGCACCAAAACCCCAGATGTTATTCTTGATTTTTCTTTCTTCATCTGCTACATCAATATACAACCAGAATTATTCATTTTCCTTTCTTTACACTTCATGACCTTGAAATAGACAAGGAAAACACTGAAAACCTTGTATTTCATTAAAATTGCAGATGTCTGTTCATTAAGGTACCTAATAAGAAAAAAACAAGCCACAATGTGAGAAATTTTGGCCACATATATAACTGACAAAGCACTCATCCATTAGATGGAAAGAACTACTATCAAAAACATATAGACAGTGGTATAGAAGATATTGTTATTGCTTTTTAGCCTAATTATAGCAACATAAAAGTATGATAAAAATAATTTTTACTGCTCACTTATTAGCACAAGACATTATTCTTGTGTATTACTTCAAGATTAAAAAAGACAATTTGTATTACTTCATGATCATTTAATCCTCATGAAGTTTTAGTTGAAGTAGATGTCGCTGTTGTTTCATTTTTACAGATGGAAAAACTGAGTTTCAGAGAACATTAATGAATTAACCAGAATCATACAGCTTGGAGCTTGGTTTTGGGTTTGGAGTGTTCTAACCATAGAACCGAAGGGATTGTTAGGTCAAGATAACAATCATGTTTTGTTTGCTTTGAACTATTGTGAATATGTCTGATTCACAGAAGTGGGCTATCGAGTTTCTTTTTCCTGATTATTTTGTTCCTTTGAACTTTCATATTTTGGCAGAAATATTAATCAACACTCCCAGTGACAAGATGACTAGCTCGATTTTGAAACTGTTAACTGGGTTTGATATTTAAATTAATGTCAGCCTCTGGCTTTCTTCTGGATTAAGCATGGGAATATGACTTTTATTACACAGATGACTCACATTTCCTATTAATGTTGGGATGTTTTCCGTATTATTTCTGGTGGGCTTTTGATTCAAATTTTCAATACATATCTAAGCTAGAGACTATCTGGGGGTACAACCTTAGGGAAATCATGTTACATTTTACATATATTGGAAACAAAACTAGCGATCATAGAGATTCCAGTTTACCTTCGCATGAGGGAAATTAGACTAATGGAATAGACAGTCCTAGCATTTTGGGAAAGAATAATACTGAAAGGAGAAAAATTTTTGACAAAGTGTAGATAATCTACAAATATATAAATGAAATGAAATAATGAAATGAAATGAAATGAAATGAAATGAAATGAAATGAAATGAAATGATGAAATGAAATGAAATGAGCCTGGCCAGAGCGCCACCCATGCTACCTCTACAGCATGAGGTAGCTCACAGAACCACATAAAACCATATAAAACTTCTCTCCTATCTTTTCTCTATCTCCATGAGCAGCATCACTCAGCTGCCAATAACAAATGTGGTCATGTCTGTAGATTCACTCCCACATTCAGATGGTCACTAAGTACTCTACTCTCTACTTTTTCAGTGTCTCTCATAAACGTTCTCTTTCACTATTCTACCTATTATTTCCCTTAGTTCAGGATTTAATTATTTTTTGCTGAATCCTTCCAATAGTCCTAACATCTCCTTGATGACAGAGTTTTTCTCTTTCAATTTCACTCACCAGAATCTAGCCTCACTGATTTATCTAGGATACTTAAGTGGGAAGAAAGAGTCATAGGTAGTCACAGAGAATCAATAGATAGGGGCAGGATAAGTTCTACTAAAGAAATGTTTTCTAGAATATGGGGAGAGAATGTACTCACATTCAGAAATGTAGGAACTAAGCTTAGTTATGAAGAATGAATACAAAGGTCAGAGTTTAAGACCAGTGACTGAGAGGGAGTTTATAATTGCTCTTGGTTTTAAAAAATCCTATGACAATCCTGATTAAAATAGAAAAAAAATGTCCTCACATTGAGACAATAATAAGTTATATAATAGTTTCAGAATCAATAGCTGTAAGAATTATTTTGTTAAACTTATATCTAAATATTTAGCTATATTTCTCTTTAAATCTACTGCTGAACAAAAAAATAAAATAAATCTACTGCTATTTAGGTTTTGGTCTTGATAGTATTGCAAAGATTTTTAATAACATTTTGCCTACTACATTTAAATATTTTACGTTTAATTCTGTTACCTCACAGATAATGTGATTTTTTATGGAAACTTGCAATCATGCAAAGCATGACTTTATAAACATCATATATTTCAGAAAACGACTTAGAATGTTTTACTTGGACATTGGTTTAACCTACCAGGTGAGTTTTGTTTTTTTTTTAATAAAATCACTTATAGGGTTTTTTTTTTTTTTAATCAATAAAGTGTTACAATTGATAGAATTTTTAAACACAATAGTCTCTCTTTAAAGTTTTATAACATTTTTAACTTAGAATAGATACTCTTACCCTCTAACATAAGGTCATCAATGCCTTAGCAATAACTTCTCCTGATTTTCAGAATGCATGTACATTAAGCAGACACAACAGGCCACTTTAAAGCATCTCTTCAGGGGATCCCTGGGTGGCTCAGTGGTTTAGCCCCTGCCTTTGGCCCAGGGAGCCATCCTGGAGTCCCAGTATCGAGTCCTGCATGGAGCCTGCTTCTCCCTCTGCCTCTCTCTCTCTCTCTCTCTCACTGTATCTCTCATGAATGAATACATAAAATCTTAAAAAAAAAAATAAAGCATCTCTTCATACCTGATAAGTAGTTGGCAGAGTAATGGTTTAAATTTTTTCAACAGAATGATTGAGTTGCCTACTGTGTTGTTATAGAATGGCGTTCAGGGTAGCTTGAAATTTTCCAGGCTGCCAATTTCATTCTCCCTATAGGCCCTAGGCCCTTCATCTCTGAAAATTTAGTTTTGTGGTTGAAGCACTTTTTTTCTTTGAGGTAGATGTGGCTTCCAATGAATGCAATATGCCTCCTTTCATACCATGGTCCCATCCAGAGTGTAAACTTTGGTTCTATCTCAGAAGGAACTTGAGGGACAAACTTGTGCTTTAGGGCATCATGTAAGTGTGTCCTATATGTAATGTCCAGCACTTCAGCCTTCTATGTGATAAGCATCAGCCCTTTCATACAGTACATGCCAGTCAGAGCAGGGACAGCATTCATTGCTCTCATCTCAAAGTGCTGTTCTCTACCCTTGACTATTTCCCCCTAAGACCCCATTAGTATAATCTAAAAAATACAGATTTTTAGCTCAAGTTATTTTTATTTCTTTAAAGAAATGGTTAATAAGTCTAATTCTTTCTCTTCCTTCTTTGACCCTTTCTAGCATTCAACATTTCTCTGCCCTGCTGACCTAATCTCTAGTTGCTATTACCTCTGACTCTAGTTCTCTGGTTCCAGACTCTTTGCACTTATGTATATGCATGTAGCAGGACCAAAGTACTGGGCAAAGGACATCCTTTTCAGGAGAGCTTTTAACCAATAGCTGGAGAGAGTTAATGGATAAATACCCTCAAAGAATAAAAATGTTTTCTCTGTCAGGTATAGTTTTCATTTCTACTTTGCTCTGTATATCTCTGAACCCTGCTTCTCTCTGCTGAACAGAGACTTCTCATTTTCCTAAGACTTCTCTTTCTCCTCCATAAATATATCCTACATAATATGCAGGATTCTAAAGAGTCATAGCCTTGACTTCATCCCTGATATTATATAACCACAAGATTCTAGTGCTCTTCACATTCTAACTGGCTAACTGGCTCAGTCAGGGTGTCCTAATTACAGATTTTCAAGAAAATTCAATATAATCAACTTAGCCTATGAATTAATACATTGGAGGTGCAGTATCCACCCAGATCCAATCATCGAAGATCTGGCTGTTGTGGCCCTGTAATATGATCACAGTAAATGGATTATCTTTCTTATAGTAGATTAAAGAAGTGATATTCTTAGAAGCTGATTGGATCAGGAAGCAATAATTAGAATATCTAATACAGCCATGAAAAAATAATCTTTTGTAAGATAAACTTAAAAAAAAATACTTAGGCTTTCCCCAACCAACATCTGAATGTCACTGAAGGGCTAAGTCATTGGGTCTAAGGGTATATATATGTATATATATATATTAATATGTATATTATTATATGGTATGAATTTTGGTCAAGATGTACAAGAAAGAATATGTTTCCTTATTACTCTTTAAGAACCCTCTTCGGCAAATGTAAAGACTCACACAGTCTGCTGAAATAATAAAAAACATTTAATCTCATTATTTCGAGTAATCCCCTAACAATTCTTGTGTTCATGGTAACAAATTGCCAGGCAGATATTTTTGTTCTCTTTCCATGATCTTCCCCAGTTTTCTGCTATTTCCATGCTATCATTGGGGCACAGGAATCTTCCAAACCCGAAAATTCCAATGGCTAAAATCTCATTTCCTTAAACCTGAAAAATCCATTTCTTTTTAGGATTCACTTCCTGTGTACAGAGTATTGTTGGGCTTAGAACCTTTATCCAAACTTCTCTAGAGCACACAGAACTGTTTACCTCCCACAGCTCATGGATTCTCTTCCCACTCATGAAGGAAAGTCTTCCATATCTTCTCTATGCCTTTCTGCAAGCTATGTCTTATGAAATAAGGTTCGACTTTTGTAAAATCCAAACCAGGAAGGCTTAGAGTCTTTCCATCCTGCTATGAGATAAGTAAGGTATACTTCTTGGGCACAAAATTCAAGGGGACACCAAAAATCTCAGTAATGAAGATGAATGTTTAATGGAATTTTTAAAATTAAAAAAAAAGCAAAAATGCACGATAAACAAAGTTCTTAAATGTTAAATGCAGACAGGATTAGTATTACTGATTTTTCTTTTTGCTGCAGGTTCCAACATGGAGCAGAGTATTGCTGCTGTCCCTAAGTACTGAATATGCTATTTATTTACAGGAAGGAGAAAGGAAAGCAGGAACTGCATATGTTACCTCTCAAAATATTATACAGCAAAATATGGAGGAGATGCTCTTTGGAGAATAATCTGTCAAGAACAGCAGCCTGAACTCAAATATTTGGAATGTAATTTTCTTGAAATTCCATGTTAGGATGAATCACATGCTAAAATATTTGATACCAACTGTTGAAGCCTGGTGAGAAGCTTGAGACCTCACATTGTTTGGAAGAGACTACTCCTGGATGTCTTTATTTACAATGCCACAAGTGGCCTGGGAACACAGTGCCTTAGTGAGAGACTCATTACACCTTTGAGCCTAGAAAGATGTCCACAGTCCCCAACTCTGTGGCAGAAGGTTGGGGAAAATAAGCTGACGCATGTACTTTTTTGCCAAGCAATGAGGGGTGATTTGATTCACCTCAAGTACCTTTTGGACACCCAGAATTTTCACCCATATAGCCCTTATTGTATATTACAACATGAGCTAAAGATGGCCTCCTTCAGAAAGTTCCAGAGGACAGAGCCAGCTCCCTCACTCTCAAGCCACAAAAAATTGTTCCAGCTTTCCAAACTATTTTTGCATTGCTTCCTAGATAAGTCATTAAACAAACTAATAGATAAACAAAGAATCTCTTCTCTATCTTATAACCCACTAGAATGACTGAGTTTTCAATTTCTTAAAACAATTCAGCGCTGTTTAACCTACTCTGCATTTTTCTTTTTCTGGAATAGATGTTTATTTACTTATCATTGAAAAACTGAAGGTGGCTAAAATAATCTGGTACCTTGCTATTCAAAATGTGGTTGTGAGACCAGAAAAAGAAGTATTAACTATTAGAAATGTAAAATTTCAGGCCCCTTCCCATTGCTAGTGATTCGGAATTTGCATTTAACAAGAGACCCAGTTGATTTGTATGCACATCAAAGTCTTAGAAATGCTGATACAATGCAGACTATTTCTTTAGTTTATATTTATCTTGTTCTACAGTCTCTAGTATGTGTTTTGGTGCCCAATTCTTGCTTTCAGTTTCTTATTATTTACTCCACATCTTTTCCTTGATTTTGTTCTAAGGAGAATATTGAAAAACAGATTTTCAGCATTTAAATTCTACAAAATACTATCTCTCCTCTCCACTATACTCTGCAAAATGCTTTTTAGATAATAAGACTAAATCTGAGCCATTTGTGTAACTGGTTACTCCAGAATTTGCAGACTTTGTGGAATCATGAATTTTTTTGTGGATGTTGTGGTGGGGAAGGGTTTTTGTTACCCCTAGGGAAAGTTACTTCACACAAGCTAAGTATCCTCTACTGGATAGAAAGTGATGTGTTGGAGCCAGTTTATAATGGCTTAAGAGCCAAATGAATGCATCTTTTTCCAATGCCATGTTCATTGACAGGATTATGGTTGCTTGAAATTACATTTGGTGTAGTTATTTATAATTTAAACCACAGAAATTGGCAAATGCTGCAAATCAGGGTTTGGTTTTATTTTGTGTTTTGGGGGGTTCTTTGTATCATATTGCTTGAGTATAAACATCCCAAGTTCTCCTAAGTAGTAAAAATAAACATTTTTTTCCTGTAACAGTAGTTTATTTCATTATTACTGACTTATTTCCTTTATAATATTCCCTGGAATTTATCTACAAAGGTGACAGAAGGTTATAGAAGTATAATCTCAAATAATAGTAAATGGTAGATACATAGATGTTTAAAACAAAGAAAAATGAGTCTTAGGCATGATAAGCAGATTGTCCAAAACAATATAACAAATAGTGAAATGAGTAATGACATATTTATCTCTATTTCTCCAAAACCTCTGCTGTTTTTCATATAAGTCAGTATATGACTTGAGACAGGTCCACAAGGGCTTTGATGTTTGAGTATATTGCCAATCTACTCATGCCATGGTAAAATATTTGCCAGGACAAGTTCCTCAGCAATGCAAAGAAAATAATAGCTGATACTTGAAAAGTAAGTATCATGAGTCAGGTAATATCTTAAGTATGCCATAGGTATTCATTTAGTGAAGCCTCAGGAGAACCCCAAAACGTGAATACCTGCACGTTATAAACGTGACTGAGAAAACTTAACTAAGATCCAATAAGCAGTATGTGGTTGCATTGGGATTTGAATCCTGATCATTCCACATCACTGCCTTCAGTAACAGATCCTTGGTTAGAGAGGCTCAGCCCCACAATGTTCTAATCAGGATGGTCATTTGTTTTGGCTAAATGAGATTCCAGAGATGCTTTTCTTCATAAAGCTTCGGTAGCTTTTACTTGTAAAATGTGAATTTTCTTAAATTAATCTATTATATGTTAATACAAAATTAATCTATAATATATAACCTATTATGTCTGTTATAAGCTATTAGATTTCAGTTTTTTCCTATTTCAAAAAACGAAAGCTCTCCCAGTCCATAGCTTGAATATTCTCTTGTTCATTTTCATGTCATACCAAAAAGTGTCTTAAATTATTCTGAAAATTTGCTGATTTTTGAAATAAAAGCATGCCCATTACTCATAATTATTATCAATAATTTTAAAAGCTAAATTTTAATTTTATAGAATCACTCTGCCTCTTCTTCTTCTTCTTCTTCTTTTTTTTTTTGTGTGTGTGTGTGTTAAGCCTTTATCCAGTAAAACATTTGTCTTGAGATATATAGAGACACTTCAATATCAGGCCATATGTAGCCAGAAATGTATTCCGATGAAAGAAAGGCAATATACATAAATTATCCTGCAAGAAAACATTCCATTAACTATAGACAGCTGACCTTCATTGCGTACAAAGTGATTTATAATGTAGGCTGTTTTTGCAAAAGGCATACTAAGAGAGGCAACAGTTGTCTAGATCTTGGCAGTGGTTTGGAGTCATTTTGTAATTGAGCATTAGATTTATGAAGTCAATAACATCAACAATGTATTCTGATTTTATCTTAATTGGATGCAATTAGACCTAGGTGTGCTTTTCATAAAATTAAAGATCTGAAGCACCGCAATAAGACGCCAGTGTTCTTTGCTTTGCTAGATGAAACAAATTGAGCTTTTATATGCTACTGGGATTTCTACATATTTATGGAGATAAATGCTAGGAAGTGATGCGTTTTCTCCTTGATTTTCCCTTCTCAGGATTTACAAGAAGGAAAAAAAAACATAAATATATATATATATATATATATATATATTTATGTGTTTATATATATATATATATAACATGAGAATTCAATGTTCATTCATTTATCCAACAAATATATTTTGAGAATCACTAAGTGCCAAGAGCTAGTCTATTCTTTAGGGTTGCCCTGGTGAACACTCATGGACTTTCTTGACTTTGGGGAAGATTAAAAATAAAAATATTGGTTAATATATAGATAAGATACAATATAGAATGTTTTATATATAGTGTGTCTGTGTAGGTACTGTATATAGATTATTTATGCACACACACAAAATATGTATATTCTGTCTATAGTCCCTGCTTTGAGATTCCGTGGTGAAGGAGTTTAGCAATAAAAAGGAAATTCAGCTGAAAAATGCTGGAGGAGGAATAGTCAAATTTCAGTTGAAGTTAGCATATAGAATTAATGTGTTTGTGAAAAGGTAAATAGCATCACAAAACTTGTTTATCAAGAAAGTTTCCATAAGAACAATGAACACGTCTGAATTAAGGTTAACAACAGACTATTTGGTGAAGTAGTAGAATCAGAGAGCACTTGGCAATTAAGAGTACTAGAGAAGCTAATGAGCCCTGGGTGTTGTATGGAAGTGTTGAATCACTACACTGTACACCTGAAATAATATTACACTATATGTGAACTAACTGGAATTTAAATAAAATAAACTTTTAAAAAGAGAGTGCTATGGAGGTTAAAAACATGACAAGAGAGATGGGGCTTGTAGGTGACTTAATATAATTTTCACAATAACTAGCAGGCAAGCAATAGAATTTCCCTCTGTACATAACTTTCCTAGGATAACATGGGGTCTGGGTTTTGACCTTTGTTTATGTAATTATGGGACACAGTAGAACATAATTTTTAAAGAGTTGGCTTTCAACTCAGACTAAATCCTGATTCCGCCACTCGGTATAAAAATTCGATCAATTTCCTTTCTTTTTTTTTTTCCAATCAATTTTCTTAATCTCTCTGTATCAGAGTTTCATTATCCGTAAAATAGGGGAATAATAGCACTTATTACAGGAAGCTGTTGTGAAGATCAAATAGGTAATTCATTTTCTTTGCTGAGAAGAATGTCCGGAATGTCATAATTGTTCAATTGAATTTAGCTGAGGATCTTTTCAATAATTATAAGCTCAGCCCTACCTATGTCTTCTAGTCACTTGAGGAAAGGAATCCATGCCTTGGGGGGATAAAGAATCATCTCAGCCATGAGGGAGGGGGTTATTACAAGGTGGTTCTGTCTGGATTATGGCTATGCACGTTCAGGGAGAGAGATTGCTAATGGTTTGTCAGCGTCTAATTGGCCAGGTAGTAGTAGTCAAGTTTACTGATGAATGAAAGATGAACACCTATTGCATTTGCCTCTTCCACATGGTAGGATGAGCAAGGCAAGGCCTGGAACTCTAGAGTTGAATAACTATCTTTATCTCGTCTCTCTTTCTATATTCCTTTTGCATATGGCCTGCTGAATGGCTATTAGATCAGGTCATTTTGTTCACAACTTGTTAAGCTCTGCTTTTTTTACTTTTTTTTTTTCCCATATGCCCTGAGACAGTGTGTTGAAATCCTATGATCTAGATTTGGGCTCAAGAGGAGGTGGATGCTGTGCAGTTGGCTTGGGGCCATGTATTTCAAAGCAGCCTTGATACAGCAGCTGGTTGTGGAAATTTGACTCCCATTTTAATATTCTTGCCTGTGTGTTCAGGACACTGAGAAACTCCATGGAGATGGTGAGACGCTGGCAGGGTCTTACCTACCCCTCACTGGCTCCCGCTCACCTCCTGAATGTGTGACAGGAATTTCCCCACCGCTGGCTGACCCTGTCAAATTTCATTTTTCTCTCTTTCAGAGTGCCTCAACTAAATAAGCAAATTTCCACTGAGGGAAACAAGTCTTCCAAGAACATTTATGTGTGTGCTGGAACTTTAATTGAACACACTTCCATTAAAATAATACCGTTTTTTTAAAATAATATTGTTTTTAATAAAGAAATCACAGTTTATTTTTTATTTGAATATTATTGTTTACTTACCATACAAGATCTGTTAAGGTTTTTTGTTTGTTTGGTTTTGGCTTTTTTTAGCATGTAGCTACAGGCTTTTCTTTTTTTACAAAAAGTATCAGATTAGGGAAGCACGGTTTATCTCAAAGTTTCTCTTGACTTTCTTTTGTCTCCTCAAAGTTTAAAATACCCTTTTTATGCATCATCGTCAGAAGCAGAACTATTATTATCATTAGCAATTACATTTAAGACAATCTTCAGTTCCCACTCTTTTCATTTGTAACACAAATTCTACATGTACCCTCCAAATCACCACCCTTGAGAGAATCTTCTGTAGCTCTGTCTGCCTCAAAATGTGCAGCTCTTTCCTCAGAACCACTTATGCTAACCAAACTATTAGCACCTGCTGAACCTCCTCTCCATCAGTCATCAATCATCAGCAATCAGGCAGCTACTTGATAATTAGTTGAGAGGGGGAAAAACACTTCAAAGAACTAAAAATATTTTCCACAGTGACTTTGTGCATAAAATAATTATTTTCCCTCTATTAATCCACTTACATTTCACTGTGCAGTAGGAAAATTTTAAAATGCTGTGCCCATCCATCAATACAATTCAATGTATGATGCACTTGTTTACTCCGAGTTACTAGGAAGGCAATGCATAACGGATCCAGACAATTCCAAGGTATTATATATGTAATTTAATTTTTTCATTTTTAACATATTGCCTTTATCACCTTTCTTGATAGAAGAGTTTAAATAACAAAACGAGGCACAAAGGCAGGAAATAGCTAAGAGCTATTTGGTGCTCAGTGCCAAGCACTACACTAACATGGTGACATATTAACTCACTGAATCCTCATGAATATCCTTTGTGGAAGGTACTATTTTTATCTCCACTTTACAAAGGAAATCTGAGACAGAGAGATTAAGTGACTTGCCCAAGATCATACAATTGATAAAGTGGCATGGCTGAGATTCCAACTCAGACAGCATGGCTCCAGATCCCATATTCTTGACCACAGGGGACTGTAAGATATAAAAATATATGAAATGATGGACATGCAAAAACAAATCAATGGGAAACACGATGTGCCTATTTTTTTTTGGTGAGTATCCACATAATTATAAGCCCTATATATAGTTTCACAAGGGATCATACATAGAGATGTCCTCCAACAAAAAGATAATAACAACAGCATCAAAATAATAGCTCTTAAATGTATTAATAGCTCGTAATTACTGAATTTAACACTGATCAAGAAACTATGCAGTTTCTTACATGTTTTATTTCCTGTGACAGGTTACTGAACCAACTAAGAATCTAAAGCCACATTCTTTTTTTTTTTAAGATTTTATTTATTTATTTGAGAGAGAGAGAGAGAAAGAGCGAGAGAGCAGGAGCTTGGAAGAGAGAGAGAAAGGAAGGGAGGGGTGTGGAGAGGAGGGAGTGGAGAGGGAGAAGCAGGCTCCTCGTTGAGCAGGGAGCCCAATGTGGGGCTTCACTGGATTCTAGGACCCTGGGATCCAGACCTGAGCTGAAGGCAGATGCTTAACTGCTGAGCCACTCAGGGAGCACCCCCCCCCCCCCCCACAAAATCTACATTCTTAATCAACGCTCATTACTTACAGGAATGGATAAACTAATTACTTTTAAGTCATCAATTTTCAGAAACTGCCAAATACTAGGTGAAATATTTCCAGCATGACTAGTTAAAAAAATATTTCACAATCTTTCACCTTTTTTGCTGAGAACTATATGTATCTAATTTGAGACTTTGCCCACACAGAAGTTGCCTTTACAAAGTACCAAAACTGTGGAGAAGCCGTCGGTGCAAGAACCTTGATGCTTGATTTTTGTGCACACTTCACTAACAATCTTAATTGCTAAATACATTTATACACATACAGACATATCAACTTTGCACTCTGAAACTGTAGAGTCCAGTGCATGTACCGGATGATGATATATAGGTTTGCATGAAGTGTGAATTAGAAAAGCTATAATGAATATATACACTTCACCTCATTCGTTCCCATGACATTAGAAAAGTTGAGCACGTACCTTAGCTCTCTCCCCTAAGGTTTTAATAAACTTTATTTGCCCAACAGCTGTGCAGACTTGCCTAATGTGGCTATTTATTTCGGCAACCAGTATCTTTTACACCGAGATGCAAATGAAAAGGGAGCAGAAGCTTGGAAAGGCTAAAGATGCATCTCACACGCATATGGCAAGTATTATTTTCTACTCTTCTGCACTCATAGTTTGATTCCATAATCATTCCATTTTTTTGTAAATGAACACAGCCTTTGCTGTATTCATTTGTGACCAGTAATTATTTTTTATAATAAATAAATAAATAAACACAAAGGTGCTAAGGCAATGAAGTGAAACATTGCAGTGAGAGAAAGAAAAGAGGAATAAACGGTGCTGTAGCACGCTGATACTTTTTATTCTTTGACTCACCACTTATTTTTAGAACAGGAGACTTTGGAAATGAAAGGTCTTTAAATATTTAGGCTTGGAAGTCTTTCTGAGTAGAAACCATTTCCAAAAGTAGAACTTTAAAAGGGAAAATATTGATTATTTTTGTTTTGTTTTCTGAGACAGGGATCATTTATTTTTTATTCTTACATATGTGTATCTGTAATTATACGGATCCAGAAGCGGAGCCTCTCTTGATGTATTTACATGTGGAGTCGTAGCAAAATAAAATCTTCAGGCAGAATTTGAAGAAAAAAAAAGATAAAAGAGAGAGAAGGGAGGATGCCTGGGTGGCTCAGCGATTGAGCATCTGCCTTTGGCTCAGGGTGTGATCCTGGAATCCAGGATCCAGTCCCTCATCTGGCTCACTGTGGGGAGCCTGCTTCTCCCTCTGCCTATGTCTCTGTCTTCTCTCTCTCTCTCTCTCTCTGTCTTTCTTTTCTTTTTTTTTTTTTCTCTCTGTCTTTCATGAATAAATTTAAAAAAAAAAAAAGGAAGAAAAGTAATGCAGAAGGTGAGAAATAGCAAAGTCTTGTAAGTCAAACACTTATACTTCATTCCTATATATATTATAAAATGTATTTGTACATATCTTAAATGTATCTCAGGTATATATATTTGGTAACAACAAGCATGGGGGAGAAAGTCTCCTTAAGTGCTTTAAAAATGACAACAGGGTACATAGAACTTAATTCTGTACTTAACCAAAAATACTACCACATTTTATATAAAGCTATTCAGATAAAGATCAAGGTTAAGAGGGTAAGAAAAAAGAAAAAAATGAGAAAGTAAAAAATCAGAGGAAGCACCAACAATGTACAGAAAGTGAGAACAAGAAAACCACCAGGATTGGGGTAGAAATAAAGAAATATAGTCATTCTAAGGGATAGATCAACCTTGGGGAAATGGGGAGGAGTAAAACACTAGGGGTTGAAAACACATACACACTTGTGTCTGACAAGTTCATCTCTTACTAAAATGTATGCTGTTTTATGATGTATCTGAGCATCATTTTTAAATGATGTAATCATCATCATCATCATCATCATTATCTTAATATCAACTATTTTAAAGGGTTATTGTGAGAATTAAATCATATAAATATGTGAAAGCACCCAGCACAGAGAACATTTTAAAAATACATTATTCGATTATTTCATGTTACTGATTCATAGAAATGGAAAAATAACACCTAAACCCATACCTAGAGCAAAGACTCAGAAGAGCAAAGAAAAATGAAAGATGAAGACAAAAAACAAAACAAACAAACAAACAAAAAACATTGAATCAGACATAAGTGTAAAGAGAAAAAGACACAAAATTAACTTTAACTCAAGAGATTCATTCTTGAAATCACAGAAAATCAATATTATTTAATTTTATAGATGTCATCTCAGAAAGTACAAATTATCCTGGCAGAATTTTATATAAAACACAATTTTAATGTTTGTTAAAATACTGACAGGCCAAGACCAAAGTCATTTTCATTTGATTCCTTTTAGTTAATGGAAGTAAATTATTCCTTCAGAATAAAAAGAAAAAGAGTCAGTTTTGCAGGAATTTGACCTTAAAATTCCTGTCCTCACACCTGTGACCAGTAGCCCTCAAATAGTCAGAAAATTAATTTTTTTCTTGTTGATAGAAAAATACTAACATTCTCTGCCCTGAGAATTAGAACGTGTAGTTTGTTTCCCCAGAAATGAAAATGATAATGTATTCAAAGAGAAGCCTTCAAGCTCTGTCCATGAAAGGCCTTTGATTCATTTTTCATTTCCACATTTATAAATTGAGCTCCTCCCATTTTCTAATTTTTGTCTTGCACATTGGACTAAATTAAACTGAGAGCTGAACTGAGTTCAACATTCACAAGTTTTCCTCCGTCCATTTCAAAAGTTTGAAGTTTCAGTCCTTTTTGAAATGTTTAATATTTTTAAATTGACCATTAGTACATAATCTCCAAATTTTAGGCGAGAAGCTCTACAAATCACTAAAAATTAAAGAAAAGTCTTAACTGGTGTCATATACTGAATAGATGATGAGTAAACTTTCTTTCATGATGTCTATTTAAATATCATATAAATGTTGAAGCAGAGGCATATGATCCACAAAATATTGCATTTAAGTACATGAGTAAGCTTATAGAACCACTTAAGAATTTATTTTACTAAAGAACGGTGAAAATTCATTGACAGGCACTTTGATTTAGCTATCAGGTTGTGAGTTAGAATTAGACTTTTATCAGAATCCTTATTTCAGGTAATATAAAGTGTTGGATGAAAAGTACACATTCTATCAATACCCTCTGGTATTTACAAATTATTCTTGCAAATAATGCATCTATTAATTATCCAAACTGAACGACAGTTCAGTTAATTTATTTCATTTTTCTATGCAATATGCATATTTTTCAAAGTGCCTATTGTACTGGGTTTTTGGCAATAAAACCCAAACATTAATTATTCCCTAAAAGTTTCATTTTATTTAATGCAAGTTGGCTGCATGGAAACAATCAAAATAGCCCAACTTTTATAACTAATACCTGCATAATGCTTCCCTGGTTTTAAATTGTTTCACATACATTATGCATTTGCATATCTTAGCAAACCTATAAGTATTAATAATCCTTTTTGAGATAAAATTTTGTATCAGAGTCACTTTAAGGGACTTTTGCAGAAATTAAGCTGAAGGGCAAGGAGTTATCTTCAGTCATGATTTTAAATCCTCTGTTATTTCCACCATACTATGCTGTTAGAGAGAGTGATTTGGATTATAGTCTGACACTTTACCACCTGGCTTCAAATTCTTCCATTATTTACTAATTGTTTAACATTGAACAAGTTAATTAATCTCTCTGGGTCTTCGTTTCCTCACCGAAACAGAGAAATCATAATAGTAGCATATTCCTACAGGGTTAGCTGAATAATATGTAAGATCCACTGCACAATAAAAATGCGAGGCCTCCTGTTTGACAAACAGGAAATAAAGTGTTCTTAAAAGTACTAAAATATAATGCTTTCTTTTCTTTTATAATCCATGTGTCTGGACTTGTCTGGATATTTTTTATATCTTGTTTATTATAATTTTAAGTACAGAAAAATTTAAAATTTAAATTATCAGCACAAATTATATCATTCGTCCTTATGTTATGCAATGCCAGTTTACATACAAACTTGAGAACATTCAATCCGTATACGGAATAATTGATATTAGACAATTCTTATTCCATAGCTCATACATGTATATATATTTTGCTCTTACTGATATAGGAAAGATGTTAGGGTTTGAAGCCAATGGCCAAGAAAGAATTCTTGATACGTCTTCGGTGCAAAAAGGTGGTTTTATTAAAGCATGGGGATAGGACCTGTGCACTGGAATCATGAGGAGGGTTAGGGATAGTGTAAGTCTCTAAAGAATTCGGATGCAGGGTTTCCAGGACCCTGAGGGGGCTAGCTACTATTGGGAAACCATCATTTATTACTGTCTAATGACCCCTTAGTCATGAGACCCTTTAGCTGTATATCAGTGGGCCATATGTTTGGGGGATGATTGCCAACACGTATCTTGGGGGTGTGAGGGTAGAGATAAAGGAAGTTTCCAAATGAATATCATAAAGTAGACTTAACAGGGTCCTGAGGGTTGGACTAAGATTGCCTTTTGCCCTCAGCAAAGTGTCAACATTGAGGCAGCTGAGTTCCTGGAGGAACGTCACTATTTCAAGGACTTGTCAGTGGGCTATATAAGTAGTAAGACAATTTAATTTTTTTTGCCTTTGTTTCCCACATCATTACCAGATGAGTAGAAATACCGTACAAAACTAATGCACCTGTTTTTGTATTATTTCTTGCTAGGTCACATTCTCCCAATACTCTCTAGCCATAGAGCTTACTGGTGAATAAGAAAGTAACAGAAGGAAAAACGGGCTGCCCTTTTTCTTCCTTCCTATATCATCCTTTTAACATAAATGGTTAATTAATACTGGAAAGTGGACATGATTAAGAAAAGATATTGCTAGGGCTCCTTGGTTGTTCATGTTTCTTTAAATACCATTACTTCCTACTGGGTTCGAGGTAAATGTTGGTTTAAAGAGAATGCGTTGCCTCTTGGCACTATCAGAACCTCTGCTCACTCACATAGCTGCAACCTGCTTACCTTGCACTTGGTTTAAATCTCTCTGACCTCCCATGCCAGTGTGAGTCCACCAGAATTTTATACTCTTAGAACATCTTGAATGATGTATGCAAATAAGGTAGCAAAAAAATGTGGTGTGCATATTGCAAGTACCTCCTTGGTTCTTGTGCATGTTTCAATGTCCCATCATTCTTTACTTAAAAGCACATGTTCATTGATTGATTCAGAATATCAAAATGATGATGGCATATCATTACACCAAATCCAGGCCCTTCGATGCATGAAGCTCTGTGTGGCCATATGCATCATGTGTCCATGAAGCTGGCCCTCTCTGCCTTGAAGAGTTGTTGGAAGGACTTCATGAGTTAATACCGGCAGATTATGTAGAAGAATTCTTCATTCTCAGTCAATGCTTACCAAATGTTAACCTATTATTTAAAGTAAGCAGCATAAAGTAAACAGAGGTAAGTTATTGCTCTACTATATTAAAGATACCTGAATTAAGTTAATGAACTTATCTGGAAGACCTCAGATGAGATAGGTGACCCCAGATTGCACACACAATAAAAAATAAGAAGCCCGTGTAAATTGTACAGGAGCCATGGAATCAGGGGTCCATTCAGAGTTCAGCCGCACATAGCTGGCAGCACCAGAACAGCAGCAGAGCCTCTTTTAAGAAACCATCCTAGGGACGCCTGGGTGGCTCAGTGGTTGGCGTTTGCCTTCAGCTCAGGGTGTGATCCTGGAGTCCTGGGATCGAGTCCTACATGGGGCTCCTGCATGGAGCCTGCTTCTCTCTCTGCCTGTGTCTCTGCCTCTCTCTCTCTCTCTCTCTCTCTCTCTCTCTCTATGTGTGTGTCTCTCATGAATAAATAAATAAAATATTAAAAAAATAAACCATTCTAGATTACAGTATAAAAGTCTAACACAGAGGTTGAAAGTACATGCTTAGGAGTCAGACAAGCCGATGTTTTTAACCTGCAAAACCTCGGTTATATCCTGTGTGATCATGGACATCAGTTTCATTGGCTGTAAAAAAAATTCTAATAACAATTCAACATACTTGAGATTTGTTTGAGAATTAAGTCAAGTAATGTGTGAACCATTTATTCAGTTCCTCATACTGTATTATTTTTATTGTCATTATTATTATATTTAAAACCTGATAATTAGAATCTATACCATAAAGTGCATTTTACTGGGAGAAGTGAGAGGGCAATTAGAAATAAATAAATACACACACAGGAATATAGATTTCTAATTTATTTTTATCTTTGGTTCAAGAAATTTGCTGGCTGTAGAAAGACTGGCAATAGATGCAACTTATTGTTTCCAGAATTCCTAAATCTCACACACTCCCTTTCTGGGCAGGGCTCCCTATGCCCACACAGTGTAGCCTTTGTCATTGGAGCAGAGCCAATTCGGTGTCATCGTAATGCAAAGCTTTGTTCCGCTCTGAAGACTTCATAAATGAGGGATAAAGGTAATTCATGCACCAGAGATGATATCAAGTTTTAGGAAAAGAACTAAAAAAAAAAAAAAAAAAAACCTGATGTGTATCTCTTTTTGGAATATATATCATTTTATCTGAATTCATTGATAATATTTTAACTATTTCTCCAAATAGAAAAAGCAACATTAAAGTATTCGAATTATTTGATTTGGGTTTGTTTTATTGTTTCTTTGTTTTTTGTTTTGTTTTGTTTTGGTTTTTTTGTTTGGTTTTTTTGCTTATTCGCATAACAACTCTTTGGAGAGTTTTGTGCACAATGCTATGTTCTCATTTCTTTTTGTTCACCAGTGATACATAGGGTTTCTTTACTTTAGATCTGTATTTTGGTATTCTACTCAGGAAACTTCCATTTGATCTGATTTCTCTCCACCTTTCACTCAATCAAGTAATGTTCTCATTTTGAAATGCTAATGTTCAGCTTTATATAGCAGTTAGCTGAGAACCTGTGACAATTCCATTTAGCCTATGGTAAATATTTTAGTTTTTTTTTTAAAGGTCCCTCACCTTACAGCTTAATAAACAGTCTCAGCTGATACAAAAACACAACACTCAACAGTTTAAAATCCTTTTATTTCTTTTTATTTTGTGTTTTATGTTGTTCATCAATATTCAGAGCCTTTTTTCCTAGATCTGAGCATCTCTCATGTACAGTCATATTAGTATCCCCAAATAAGCGCCAAATATATCAGTCAACTCATGAATATTTTAAATAGTAGATATCTTAAGAAACATTTTGTCGAAATAACTTTTTTAGGCCTAAAATGTTTCTGCTCCTGCCAAGGAGTGCCACTTCAGCAAACTAAAACTTAGATGACTTTTTATCCCTTATAAATGCTCTGCTTGACCGGCCATCCCTAAACACCAAGCCTACTCTGGGCTCTATACTTCTCTTCTTATTCCTTCTCACCCCAAGCAAGTTTGACCAGGTGACCCCAGCCCATCAGTTATCTTCCATTTTTCTCTTCCTTACGCTTCTCTCTTTATCTTATAAAAGCTTTCTGCCTTCCACTCATTTTGCACTTCTCCAGGTGGAGATGGTCTGCTTCAAGCAATGTCAAACAAAGTTTGTATCACCTAAATTGTCTTCTTTAATCATTTTTAACAATGTTTACATTTTCTTTTTCCTTTTTTTAAAGGGTTTATCTATTTATTCATAAGAGGCAGAGAGAGAAAGAGAGAGAGAGAGTGAGTCAGAGACATAGGCAGAAGGAGAAGCAGGCTCCATGCAGAGAGACTGATGTGGGACTCGATCCCATGTCTCCAGGATCAGGCCCTGGGCTAAAGGCAGTGCTAAACCGCTGAGCCACCAGGGCTGCCCATGTTTACATTTTCAACCAATAAAATGTTTAGCTATAAGTTTATGTCTAATTAAAAGTTTCTTCTCAAGAAGAAGTTAGAAATTTTACAGCACCCAAATTTTGTACTATACCATGCTAGAATTTAAACATTTTGACAGAAATGCAGGATCCATCATTCCATTGGAAGTTACTTCATTTATTTATTTAAACCTTGTTTCTAGAACATCTACTAGGTATCAAGTGTTTTAGTAGAAACTGGGCTTAGCAGTGAACATATCAGAAATGTTTCTTTATAATGCTTATTTAGAATTGACTCATTTATTCATTTTCTAATGGGGGGTGTTTGAGATAATTCATTATAAGCCTTTTTATTCAACATTAATCATATAAATCATGTACAATACATATATATTTTTTGGTAATTCATTTCAGCCAAAAATGCATGAAGGTCAAATCTCCGTCCCAAGACTGGTACTAAAACTGTACATTTGTGAAATCAGAAGCAAAAAAAAAAAAAAAAAGGAAAACAAAAACAAACCAACAACAATAAGAGCAACACAGCACAAAAGTTCGTTTAATTTAAATTTCTTATTTCTAATTGTGTCTGCGGTTATTCCATATTTTGATATGAGAATATCCCTTTTTTATGGCATGGATAGTGATACGCATAGTAGTTTTGTATATGTATAAATTAAACGTATGGTTAGTCCATCAAGAAAAATAACTTCCCTTGAAATTCAAAGCAAATAGGCAGGATAGTAGTTATCTCATTAAAAATGAAGTAAATAGCTCTGTAAGATAGAAATGAGTTTGTAAATTGAATAATTAACCTCTATTTTACGGATATGTTTATGTCATTAATGCCAAGGACATTGTTTTATTTAAGGACAAATAAAATACCTTGAAGTACTAACTCAAATTAACGTTCAAACCCTAATAGCTTAAGTCAGTTTTACTGATAGATATACTCACGCCAATATTCTCTTAAAGTAATGATAATGAGGACACCAGCAGACCAGTCATATTTAATTAGGCATATGGTCTTGATGGCCTATTTGGGAATTTGAATACTGGCATGTTTGGTTGGCACGAAAGATATGGGATAAAGCCAAGCCCTTTTCATACACATGAAAAGTGCCACATTCATGATCCCCACACCGTCTGTCAGATATTACTGAGATGGAAAATACAGCAAGGTTAAATGTTTTTCTCTCAAATTAAAAGAACATTAGGCCAAACAAAAGGTCTCATTATCCCTTGAAACAACGTCATTAGAAAGATTTATGCAAAGGCACAAGAAATTCTATTTCAAGTAAAAAGGCTGATATATACATGCTAATATACTATTACAGAAATTTAAACAACCATCTAAAACTCCTTTTCTCATAAAGATATCTACTACATTTCGATATTTCTATGATTGTGGGAAAATTTTCCTGTCAAGGTTTAATGTGATAAGGATAAAAAGTAAAGAGGAACTTCACTCTAGAACCTGGTCATTAGCCATATTATAAATTTCAAAATTTTAAAACAAGTCATATGAGACATCTTCTGGTACTGTGGGATTTTCCTTTTAATTTTCACATTCCTCAAACATTACTTTTCTATGCTTTCCTCTTGCTTCAATAACTCTGATCACATATGTTATTAATTCTGCATGACCCAAATTTTTATTCTAAACCCATTGGTTCACTTCCTCTTAAAAATATCTTAGTATATTAGGGAACTGGCCTCAGCATTGCTCTCTAAACACAGCCACATATTTCCCATTTGTACACTCTTCCCTAATTTCTCTTCCAGTTTCTTTTTTTTTTTTTAATTTTAAACAATTTATTTATTTATTTATTTATTTATTTATTTATTTATTTATTTAGAGCAAGCATGCAAGCAGCATGAGGGACAGAAGGAGAGGGAGTATCTCAAGGGAACTGTGCTGAGCACAAGATCTCACAACCCTGAGAGCATGACTTGAGATCATGACCTGAGCCGAAATCAAGAGTTGGAGGCTTAACTGACTTAGCCACCCAGGCACCCATCTTTTAGACTCCATTTCTATAGGGTCAGAGGCAATAGGATATAATGGTACTAGAGGGAAACTCCCTTAGTTTGAATTCTAGCTCTATTACTTACCATCAGTACAGTGTATCCGAATCAGTATCTTTGTCTGCAAATTATAGGATGAGGTGTACAGTGAATAATATGAGTAAATGACACAAAGCAGCTCCTGACACACAGTAAGCACACTACAAGTTTAGCAATCATTGTCTGTTGAGGTCCTCCTTACCCTTCAAGCTCTCATGAGCACTGTTTCCCGCACTGCCAACTTGATCCATCTTCCTGTGTCCCAAACACCATTCTGTATTCTCCGTGGTATCGTAACTTCTGTCCTAGCCTTTTCTCCTTAAAGTCTAGTTACTTCCTCTGGTAGAGTTTTTATCTTCTCTTTATAAAATTCTAAGGTATGTTCATGTGAGTACATATGGCAAGATGAAAAATTGAAAGTCCAAAATGGGCAACGTTAATATGTTGTTGAAACCTACAGAGGCATATAACCTACTATTATCTGCTCTGGTGCATATATGCAATTATTCTTTTTCTTTGGTCATATGGCACAGAGGGCAAGTATCTTCTTAATTGTTTCAAAGTTTTAACAAAGTTGTACAAATTTGCAAGGTTATAAACTAATGGTTCTGCAGGGAGAGAAATACTTTTAAGATGGAACCAAAGCAATAGCTGCCAATATTGCCAACTATTTCATGATCAGGGATGCTCAGGCACGTTCCTGGTTCTCCTCCTTCTGGCCACAAGGTTAGATTTTACTTCTCACTATTTTGAATTTAAGCATTGACAGCTGACCTGCTATGGCCTATGAAAAATGAGCGGATATGATGTCTCAGGTCCTGGTGGAAGTTTTATTTTATTTTATTTTTCTTTTTTTTAAATATTTTTTAACTGAAGTTCGATTTGCCAACATATAGTATGACACCCAGTGCTCATCCCATCAAGTGCCCTCCTGGTGGAAGTTTTAAAAGTCAATATGTAGGGGCACCTGGGTGGCTCAGCTGGTTAAGCCTCTGACTAGATTTTGGCTCAGGTCACCTTTTCAGTCATGAGATCAAGACCTTCACCTGGGGCTCTGAGCTGAGCAGAGATGCTTGGGATGCTTTCTCTCCCCCCCTTACTGCACCTTCCCCCCTCACACATACACTGTTTCTGCCTCTTTGTCTCTAAAGAAAATTTTTAAAAATGAAAGCCAATATGTAACTCTTCATGTACTTTCCACCACCTGCTGTCAGCAAGGAGGTATTTATTGAGAGAAGGCATCTATTACCTTGAATCCCTGGCTGATTATTATGATCAGGAACTCTATCCTTCTACCCAGACACTTGTATTAAAATATCATGTGAGTGAGGAATAAATCTTTGTTGGATAAATCATTGAGGTTTTTGTTATTCATTTTTCTATAGCAAAATCTAACATCCTAGCCAAACCTCAACCTTTCTCAGATTTTAGGTACTTGTGACAGCAGGTGTTGTAATACTACACCTACTATTTCTTTCTTTTTTTTTTTTAAGATTTTATTTATTTATTTATTTATTTATTTATTTATTTATTTATTTATTTGAGAGAGAAACAGAGATAGCGAGAGCATGAGTGGGGAGAGGAAGAAACAGGCTCACCCCTGAGCAGGGAGCCAGACAAGGCGCTGTATCCCAGGGCCCTGAGATCAGGACCTGAGCCCGAAGGCAGATGCTTAACCAGCTGAGCCACCCAGGCACCCCACCTGCTATTTGTGACATTATCACCACCATCAGCTACCACTAGCATCTGTTATTAGAGTGCTTGGTTTGAGACAGGCACTAACTAGTTCCTGGAGACAAGTTTTTCCAAATCCACAAAGTAAGCAATTTTCTAAACAAATACCCTTGCCCTGCTTGGCACCACTGTGCTGTTTGAATGAGATTGTTATTGTCTTCCTGAAATTATGAGAAAGGCTTGGAAAGGAAGGCAAGGGGTCCTGTGGCAGGTAAATTTGTGTATGCTTACCTGGAGAAAGGAGACTTACTCAAAGCCTCTTGTGGAAATCATTAGTCAGCATAGCTGAATTTGTTTCTGATGAAACAAATTTTCATCAGAAATAAGAACTTGGAAACTAGAACACAGATGCAATCTAAATGTTGCTTTGTAGCAATAAAATGCATATTCCAGAGATATGGGCAATTTTGTATTTTATGACCACAAAGTTATGAAAAATATGATATCATTACAGATCAAGAGCATAAGCAAACAAGCTTTTAGATTATGATTCGCTTCTACCACTTGTTTTTATTGTAAGTTGTGACATTAGGGTGGATAGTTTGTGAGTTTGGAGGTCGGAGCTTAGGGTTAATTCCTGGTTCTTCTCTTTGTTAGCTATGTGATACTGAGGACTTATTTGCCTTTCAAGTGATAGTTTCATCAGCCATCAAATGAATATAAAAATTCTTATTTCACAGGTTTGGGGTAAAGAGTAGAAGAACTTGATTTAATTAAAATTGAAAATGATTTAGCTTCGGAACTACTACCTATCTGAAACCCCCTCATTTACTTATCTAATATTTACTGAGTGCTTCTTCCTTTCCTCTCACCCCTTCCCATCATTTTCTTTAAGATTTCGCTAAGTGAACTTTCCAGAATCATTCACACTCACTACTTCTGATTTATTATTTGCCAAGGTGGATCTTGTATTCTTAAGCAGAATCTCACAGCAAAGCATGAAGATGGCCAAGTTTACTGTTGAAAAACATTTCCTGGCTATACCAAAAGGCAGATATATACTATATTAGAGTGCAAAATTTCATGTAAATTCAATCCAGATGAAAAAAACAAACAAACATGCCACCTATGTGTCTTAAACACACACACACACACACCCCATACCAGGACCTGTGATAAAAACATGCTGCTTATCTATCAAGCCCTCTCCCAAATTTCTATGACCTTTAAAAAAAAAAAAGCTTTGTCAGTATATACAAGAGATGTATTTTTAACAGTTTTTAGAAGTCTGCTTATTAGTTTCTTTCTTTATGGGAGATAATGATGATTGAAGCTATAAGTACTTAGTCAAAAATAAAACAGGCACAGGCAGAGGGAGAAGCAGGCTCCATGTGGGGATCCCAATGTGGGACTCCATCCCGGGCCTCCAGGATCATGCCCTGGGCCGAAGGCAGATGCTCAACTGCTGAACAACCCAGGTGTCCCCGCCAAAAATTATTTTAAATTAATAGTCATATAAGTACTTCAATGATCAACTATGAATTCTCTTGAAACAAACAAAAGAAAATTTTAGCAAATAAACAGAAGTAAAAAACAACAATCAAATGCAAAGTATAGAATTTAAAAAACAATAACAAGTAAAAACTTGCTTAATGAGCTCAACAATGAAGTCTAAATGAGGATATATTCACTGAACTTAAGAATTCTAACAAACATTTGAGAAAATAGGAGGAAAGTCTTTCCAACTCACTTTATGAGACCAGTATTTCATTGCATATTTTTAAGATTTTATTTATTTATTCATGAGAGAGGGAAAGAGAGAGAGAGAGGAGAGAGAGGCAGAGACACAGTCAGAGGGAGAAGCAGGCTCCATGCAGGGAACCCGACGTGGGACTCAATCAGGGGTCTCCAGGATCATGCCCTGAGTTGAAGGCAGACGCTCAACTGCTGAGCCACCCAGGCGTCCTGGGACCAGTAATTTCTTTGACTCCAAAACCAGACAAAAATAAGGTAAAAGAAACACACATTCACACACACACTTCTCAGAAAACTATGCACCAATATGTCTCATTAGCTTAGATATAAAAATGCTTAACAAGATATGAGAAATCAAATCAAACAACATATAAGAAGAATTATATACCCAGACCAACCCGGAATTTATTCCAGGTATTTAAGTCTGGTTTGACATTTGAAAATCAATTAATATTTAATAATATCAACAAGCCAAGGAAGAAAATCATATGATCATATCCTTTGACACAGAAAAAGCATTTGAAAATTTCCCAACACATATTTTTAAAAACACCCCCAGCAACTTAGAAGGGAATTGATATCTAAACATGATAAAGATCATCTACAAAAACCTTAAATCTAGCTTCATACTTAAAGGTGAAAACTAAATTTTTACTACCTAAGATTACTAACATTACTAACAAGGCAAGTGTTTAGTCTCACCACTCTTATTCAACATCTTGCTTAAAGTTCTAGCCACTGCAATAAGTCAAGAAAAAAAAAAGCAAGACATGCTTATGGACAGGAAGCAATAAAACTTCCTACGTCTGAAGATGGCATGGATTGTCTACTTAGAAAATTCCTCCTAGGTGGCTCAGTCAGTTAAGCATCTGCCTTCAGTCAGGTCACCATCTCTGGGTCCTGGGATCCAGCCTTGTATCAGGCTCCCTGCTCAGCAAGGGGTCTGCTTCTCCTTTTCCTTCTGACCACCCCCTTCCTGCTTGTGCTCTTTCTCTCTGTCTCAAATAAATTTAAAAAATAAAATAAAATCCTAAAGAATCTACAGAACATTACAGTATAGTAACAAAATAGTAAGTGAGCTCAGAAAAGTCACAGGATACAAGACCAACACACAAAACCCAATGACATTACTATGTATTAACAGTGAATGTACAGAAGCCAAAAATAAAAACACACTATCACTTATAATGGCTACAAAAAAGATGAAATTTCTACATATATATTCAACAAAAGATTACTGAATTGGTATGATGAAAATTATAAAATTAAAAAAAAAAAAAGAAAATAAGGTAAAAAAATACCATGCCCATGGATTAGAAGACTCTACATAGTAAAGATGTCAACTTTCCCCAAGTTGATCTATTAGTTTAATGCATTCTTAACAAAATCACAGTAAGTAATTTGGTGGGTATAGATAATCACCCTTTACATTTATATGAAAAGGGATAGATCTCTCTCTCTCTCTCTCTCTCTCTCTCTCTTTTTCTAGAGAGAGAGAATGTGAGTGTGCAGAGGCAGAGGGAGGAGAGAGAGAATCTTAAGCAGGCTCATGCTTAGCATGGAGCCTGACTCAGGACTTGACTTGAGGTTTGATCTCATGACCCTGAGATCATGACCTGAGCCAAAATTATAATTCTGATGTTTAACTGATGGAGCCACCCAGGCACCCTTAAAAGGTATAGGTCTTTAAATAGCTAAAAAGGTCTTTAAATAGCTAAAATAATCTTGACAAAAGAAAATAAACTGGGAAGAAATCTGACTTTAAGTCTTACTGTATAGCTACAGTAATTAGGACAGTTGGAATGTTATTGGCTGAACATTAGACACATAGATCAGTGAAACAGAACACACAACCCAGAAATAGATGAATAGACCCATACAAGTATACTCAACACATTTTTGACAAAGGTGCAAAAGCAGTTAAAGAAGGAAAAAATATTCTTTTCAACAAATGATGCTGAAACAATTGGATCTCCATAGATAAGAAGGAGAGAGAGAAAAAGAAAGGGGGGGGGGAGAGAGAGAGAGAGAGAGAGAGAGAGAGAGAGAACTTAGACCTAAACTTGTACCTTTTATAAAAATTAACTTGAAATGGATTACAGACTTAAATTTCAAATATAGAATATAAAACTCTTTAAAAAGGAGGAAATCTCCTGGAACTATGGTTAGGCAAACACTTCTTAGACTTAACACCAAAAGCACCAAATGTATAAAAGGGAAAAAATGATAAATTTGATCTCATCAAATTCAAAAACTTATGTTCTGCAAAAGTGCATACGAAAAGAAAGTAAATTCAAGGTATAGTTCAGGAGAAAATATTTACAAACCTGTATTTGATTTTTTTAAAAAAGTAGCATCTAGACTATATAAAGAACTATTAAAACTCAACAGGAAAATATCCAATCAGAAAATGGGTAAAAGAGGCACAGGCATTTCACTGAAAAGCATATACAGATGGCAAATAAGCACATGGAAAGTCATTCAGCACCACTAGGCATGAGAAAAATGCAAATGAAGACCACAATGTAATATCACTATATGCTTGGTGAATAGCTAAAATTATAAATATTTGTAATATCGAATGCTGGTGAGATTTAGAGAAAGTAAATCACTCATGCATTGTTGGTAGGCATGCAAAATAGGATATTTACTCTAAAAATAGTTTGATATTTTTGTATAAAGCAAAACAGGCACAGCGATTATACTATTGATCATGAATCCCAGAAAATGAAAACTTATGTTCACTCAAAAACCTGTGCATGAATGTTAACAGCATTATTCATAATATTTATTTTATTTGCAAAAGCCCAACATGAGAATCAACCTGAATGTCTTTTAACAGGTGAATATTTAAACAAATTGTGGGAAATACACACCATGGGACATTACACAGCAATAAAAAAGAATTGGCTGCTGATTCATCGGACCACTTATACGTATATGCAGGGAAGTAGTCTATGGGAAAGAAAGTGATCCCAATAACATATAGCGTATGTTTCCATATATATAAACATTTTGAAATGACAAAATTTTATGAATAAAAGAATGGTGTTTGCCAAGTGTGAGGTAGGTGGGGGCAGAAGGTAGACAAGAGGGATGAGGGATCCTATAATATAAGGGATCCTGAGGGATCCTATAATAACGGAGCTGTTTCATATCCTCACTCTGGTGATACATGAGCTAGCACATGGGAAAAAACTGTATAGAACTTAAGTCACACACGTAAATACACACACACACAAGGCACAGAAAGTACAAGTGAAGTGAGGAAATCTAAATAGATTTGCGGATTGTATCAATGTCACTCTAATGTTGGTGAGAGTCCACAATTATTACAAAATTATATCATTAGATGAAACTGGGTAAATGTACATGGGATATCTCTGTATTATTTCTGATAACTGCATGTGAGCCTACAATGATCTCAATAAAACTTTTAATTGAAAAAATTAAGTGCATATTGAGGAGTTAATGCACTATATCATAAGAGTGTTTTGGAATTCAAGTATCTATTCTTAATACATATTCCTATTAAGATTATTCCTAAAAGCTGAGGAAATGTTGTATTTTGCTATGATTTATATAATTACATTAGAAATGCTGTAAAATTTACCTCGTTAAGAATAGTTTCTAGAGTAAGCTAAAGATGATCATTTTTAATGATTTTCTGTATTCTGTAAGTTCCCTGATATAGAATAACCCAGGCTGTGGAATTTTATTTTTCTAATTTCAACAAGGAACATAACATGTTTATAAATTAGTGCGAAATGCTTTTATCAATGAAAAGGTGTGAAGTAATTGACCTTTCATGAGAGAGAGAGAGAGAGAGCAAGAACACAATTTGATTATTTGATTTAACTTAATTCCTAAGTTTGCCTCTTGCAAAATGTGGCTTAGGAATCTAAGACTATTTTATGTAATCTGTATTTTTGCAATTTGTATCTAAGGCAATTAAAACATTTACAATAATAAATACTGAAGGCTATAGTATAATGGCCCTCAAAGGTTATATTAGGAAACATCTATAAACTGAATTTGCCAATAATATACACCATGAATACAACCACTTGATAAATTTGTTCTACTGATAAGAACGTATAGTACACCTATAAATGTATATATAGATATACATTAGATATAGATACGTTAGCTATATTCTTATTTCTTTGGAAAATTATTTTGATTTTCAAGCTAAATTCCCAGCCTCCAAGTAGTGTTTAAAAACAGATTTTTGCCATTGCTCCATTGATATGTTCATTTTTACCTGTTTAACCTTTGTAATTAATCAGTTTTGTCTTTTCTACTCATAGCTCCTCATTTTTTCCCTAAGCGTGGTGACAAAATTTAAGTCATCTTTTCCCTTTAAAGACTCAATTGCATTCACATAGCATACAGCTGAGTGATCAGAATAAACTGAAACAGAAAAAAAAAAAAGCCATTTGTTGCAAAATGCTGTGATTATGTGAGTATTTGTTCTGCCTACAAAGAGCTGCTTTGATAAACTCTTGTGCAGAGCTTTTGAACTTACGTATTTTCTTTTGGAGTCCTGAATCAGCTCTGGGGTACTCTAAGCTAAAATGGAGATTTGAACAAATTAGAATCGCTGCATTAAAATGGAACCAGTCCTGTATCATGAAAAGAAGAGTTGAAAGTACTGAGAATGTTTTACCTAATGGAGAGAAGGCATCATGACCATACATCCCAGTTTCCTTGGGATAGTCCAGATTTATCCCTGTTATCCTAGCATAATTTTTAACACTACTCCTTTTACTCACAAAACTGTCTAAATTTTGGCAACATACTATATGACAACCCTACTTGTGAGGTACCTAATAACTGCCTTTAATTGCCTGAAAAATTGTCAGATGGGGAGGGCTTAAGTCTAAATTTGCATGAACCAGAGATGGAAATAGTTCAATTATTAGAATTTTTAAGAACCCACCTCTTTGAATCAGAATAAGAAGGACAGTATAAAGTTTGGAAATAGCCTCACTTCAAAAGAGGAGAAACTACTGTCTTTGGAGGTATTTAAAGTAGAAGGATGACAACTTGACAGATTTTGTCAAGGGAATTCAAATATTAGATAAATAATATGATTAAAGGATATTTAAGTTTCCTTACAAATTTTTATTGTCTCTAAATAATAAATAGAAGAAAAATAGGGCTAACACTATTTCTTGAGTACTGTAAACTCTCCCTTGTATTTTCTTATTTAATTATCCCCTTAAATTTATGAAAGACAATATCATTATCCACTCCTTCACCCCATTTTAATGAAGAAGCCAGAGTTCAGTGTGATTAAGTAACTTGCCCAAAGTCACTATCAATTTTGTAGCAGTGATTATATTAAAATCCTGGCATCCTGGTTCCCAGAACTATGCTATTGACCATGTTAATCATCATCAATATGATCAGAATAATAACATACATATTTATAGTATTAATATTCTGTTGAGTACACACTGTATCCAGGTACCCTGGTAAACACTTTTTGTATCTTCTTAGAATAACCCGGTGAAATATTGATCAAGACTCTCTTGCATGCAAGTGATGAAATCCAATTCAATTTGGCTTAAAAATGCTAGTTGTGTAGATCACAAATGAAAGCCCCAAAATGATGCTGGCCCTGCAACTATTGGATTCAAGTTCTTCAAGAAGATTAGCACATATCTATATTTCTTTGATTATCTCTAGGTTCCATTTTACTCTCTATTGGTATTATTCTTAGGCTTTCTCCATGTATTTCAGAATAGCTCTGACAATTCTGGGTTTGTCATCTTCACAGGTAACAATACCAGGAAAGGACAGTCTGCCCTGCTGTAGGTTAACATTAACTCCTGGATAATTGCTATGTTCAGGTGTGTAGGATAATATAATTAGCTGGCCTGTAGCATGAGCACCACTTATGGATGTTGAGGCAACAAAATTGACAGGTCCACCAAAATCCCATGGATGTAATTCCTTAAAGGAAATATGTCATTATCAGAAGGGGAAGATTTGCTGGATTATATACCAAAACTATCACATACACATTTGATGAAAAAAATAATTATTGCACCTGTCGTACTGAACCTAAGTTATCTGTCCAATGCAATGATGAGTTTTGAATTTAGGATTTTGTACATTTGGTTATTCCTATACCCACCTTGCAACCACTATGCAATGTTTATTAACAGCAAGGTAGAATTGTTTGTTAAATATGTATAAGTTCTTTTTTTAAAATTTTATTTATTTTTTAAAAAATATGTATAAGTTCTAGTTAAACTTTTTTGCACATGAATTCCTCTATTTTTCCTATTTTACTTTTACAGATTTATTACAAAAATGGAAATGAAATACTGTATATTAATATTATAAAAATTGATAATTCACTTGCCCAAACCTTTAGCTCTCAAAATGAGAGTATCGAGTCAGGATTAGTTAAGCAAAAACCAAACAATAAAAAAAAAAAAACAAAAACAACAACAATAGCAACAATTACAACAACAAAGGAACCCCAATGATATCTGGAATACAAATCGGTTTAATTTTTAAAGATGGCAATGGATATAATTAATCAAATATTTGATCATTAATCAATATTTATATGCCATGCAGATTTCATATGCCATGCAGACAGAAGCATACATTGTTCTCAAATTGCACTCTTATTTGAGTTCTCTTGTTTGCTAGAATATTGAACAAATATCTTTTCTATGATCTCTCTTATTTCGAGTAAACACTTGCAACAAATTGTTTTCATTTTATCAAGCAAACAATTGCCTTTGTGTCTCTAATAATTTTGGAAGTGTTTGTAAATGATTCATTCTTCTTTTAATAAAATATAAACTAGAAGATTTGCTTGAAGTATAGGGAGCTTTTGGGAATGAAATGCAAGTAAATCCCTTTCAAAGGAATTTACTTCCATCTCCCTTTTAGAATTTACTTCCATCTCCCTTTTAGAAATGAGAAATACTTGTCCTAATTCTAAATTTCTTCTGTTCAGTCTGGTGAAGGGAAAATTAAGAGTATAAACTTGAAGGGAAGAAGTGTTTCACATATTCATACATATATGATAATGCTGGATATAGACTTTTGAGGTCAAAATCTCAAGAAAGGAACAATAGACACCATGATTCAATTTCCAGAATGAGAAACTGAGGGTGACAATAATCTTGTCTGACTGTCCTTGTCAGAAAAAAAAAAAAAAAGACAATACATTAATTAAAAAACTTGAGCAGTAAGAGGAGTTAGAAGGAAAACACCAACATACTAAAATTAAAATGAAGAAGTTAGAGGGGTGCCTGCGTGGGTAGCTCAGTCAGTTAAAAATCTGACTCTTGATTTCAGCTCAGGTACATGAACTAGGGGTCATGAGATCCAGCCCTGCAAGGCACTCCCTGCTCTGTGGGAGTGAGAGTCTGCTTGAATTTATCACCCTTTGCCCCTCCCCCACCTTGAGTGAACACTCTCAATTAAAAACAAACAAACAAAAAAAAAAGAATGAAGAATTTAGAGTGAATCTAAAATCACACACTGTTCAACATATACTACCCACATTTGGTTGACTTTCAATTAATTTTCAATGAAAATATTGGGACTAATAGATCCATTTATCTTCATTATGGATAAAATGCTTAGATGTAGATATAAATGGAGTATATCTTTCTAGATTATTATGCACCTAAAAAAAAAAAAAAAGAAAAAGCTTCAGAAAATAATTTGATTTAAAGACTAAAGACTTAGGGACGCGTGGGTGGCTCTGCGGTTGAGCATCTGCCTTTGGCTCTGGGTGTGATCCTGGAGTCCTGGGATGGACTTCCCACATTGGTCTTCCTGCATGGAGCCTGCTTCTCCCTCTGCCTATGTCTCTGCCTCTCTCATTCTCTCTCTCTCTCTCTCTCATAAATAACTAAAAATCTTAAAAAAAAAAAAACCACAAAGACCACAGACTTTAATCAAAGACAGCCCTTTTCTCTTAGACATTAATTTCCTATTGACTTAGTATTTTTATGGACAAGTCATCTCAATTAAAAGCATGAGAACAAAACATTATTCTGCCCCTCTGAAAATGTGTCCTAGCATTGTAATATTTTTTTTCCATAAGTATTTTCTGTTTTTCATGCTTACTTCTATACACTGTGGTTACACAAAGAATGTGGTTTACACAATCACTACAGGACTCTCAGATTGCTTCTTCAACCCCCCTGATTTTGGAATTCTGGTTCATTTGTCACTCTAGCTTCAACAAAACGTAGAGGATCTTGAGTGCATTAAAAAACAAAATCTGTCTCAGTGGGGTTCAGTTACAGGCTGAAATCCTAAAAGGTAATAGCAATATAAAAAATAAAGAAATAAGAAGTCAAGTGGTAAATAAAATTGAAGAGTTTGATGTTTTATCCAGAAAAGTCAGAGTGCACAGTGATTCTTTGCAATATCCCTATTTGGGTTTCTATCAAATTCCTGACAACTTTGGTTCTAAGAGTTTGATATGATTTATTCACTCATATCTTCTCCAAAGCATCTCGGTAGATGATCTCGCATTGTGTTTTCTTCTATAGGGCCATGTAACTTACCAGAAGAAGCATCACTCTTCTTTGCCAAAGATAAAACCTCTATCTGTGTTCTTAAACCTATCATCAGGTGGTTCCACCTAAATACAGCACTTTATTTTCTATCAAGTGCTATTTTAATCTTGAGTTTCAGGTTTGAACGACTGTCTCTTATCCAAAGATCTTTATCTTGTGCGATATCCACTAATGCATCTACATGATTTTTCCAAGTTAACAATAACACGCTAGTTTTTTTTTCTTTGCACTTTGCACAAAACTATCAAACTTTCTTTTTCAAAGACAACATACGCAGGGGTATTCATTACTCCACCAAAATAGATCTGATATTTTGGTACCCACAATTCTCCATCTGTATGCCAGATGCTTGAAGCCACGTGGCACTGCACATATTTTAAACAAATAAATGTGAAATATACAAGATGGGTAAAGGGCAGTGTTAATGTTTTACACGTGTGCCACCATTATTCAGTACTATATTAATCTTTTCTGAGATTTTAAATATCATTTGAAAAAGGAGTGCTGCAATCCCAGGGAAATGATACAGAAAAGAAATCAATGTATTTAACTCCTCAGTACTAACCCCATACATAATAACGTTGGAAAATAATAAATACTCTAATTATGTGGACATGAAACACAAAATGTAACAGGTCATTGAATTGTGGACACATTTTAAATGAAGCATTGACTTCTTGATCTCAATGAAATTTTTTATTATTAATTACTGGAATATATTACGTTAGATAAAAGGAAGATTTAGATAAATCCTGTTTCAAAATTTGTCATGAAAATGAAATCTTAGATCAAATGCATATATATAGATAGATAGATATATATACACACATATGGGGGTAGATGCAACTTAAAATCATTGTAAATATATATCTTTGTGTATCTATTTTCTTACTATTTTGTTCCATTTGCATGTTGAGATTTCGCTGCTGACATCTGATAATAAGCACAGTTGTAAGGATAAGTTGTGTATCCTATTTATTTCTTGTATACCTTTACTGCTTTCTCAATTCATTTTCTCTTTGTTATATCAAAATTAAACTATTTAAATATCTTCTTAAATGGTTTCCCTGCCTATAGATCTCTTTCTTCCAGACAATCCCCTATGGATAATTTATCATCCTAAAATATTACTATTTTTTTCTTGCTCCCTGTTTCAATTAATCTTTAGTGATTTCTTGTTTTCCAGACATAAAGTTCAAACATTTTAACCTAGCTTTCATACTGCACCAGATTATGGACAACAAATTTTCCTACTCCTGTTTCTCACGATATCTTCAAATCACAGGCTACTCAACATGTTTAGAATCTCTCTTGTTCATTTTATTTTCAGCATCCTTCCAAAAGCATGGCATATCTGTCTTCTCAGACAATACTAACCATCTCTGATGTTTATCAATAGCCAATCACTGTTTATCAATATTTAAGTTTAAAACTATAACTTTAAAAATTGGACGTAAGTGTATTGGTTGTTCTATCATCTGGTATGGAGAATCTACCTACACACATACAGGAAGGGGCACACACAAGCACATATGTATGAAAGAAACATACAGAAAAATATGAGTCTCCATCTAGTATAGCGATATGCATATGTTACATTTTACATAACATTGCAAATTTTCCTTAATAAGTACATAATATACATTGAGAGAAAAAAGAAAATGTATGAAAATATAGAGAAATCAAAACCCTTGTGAAAGATTCTTTCCAAAATACCGAACTCTTTACAGCTATAATTAATTCAGTAATTATGTGCTTTACAGGAAAATCTTCGTGTTGTTGCAAGTAACTTGTGTTCTTAAACTGATATTTAAGTCCTCTCTTGTTCATTTTCAGGTACAAATCTATCCCCAAATGGATTGTTAGGTCCTTAGGGAAGGTGACTTTTTTTTTAAGTTATTATGAACAATTAAAAGTAACTCATAGTGTACTCTATCTAGAGTAGGAATTCCATAAATGATTTTTTATTTAATACAATTTGATCTTTTTTATTATTTCCTATGAGGATTCAGTTACTAGCGTAAATAGTTTATTGTTCTACCTTTTAATGTATTGGACGTAGATCAAAACTTTATCTGACTTTTGTGTGTCAGAAGAGGAGGAGATCTATAAATTTATTTCTGGGAGTTTAGACAATGTCCTATGGATTATAGATTTATTAAAGCCAGAAGCTCCCTACAACAATCCTCTTTTCTCACCAGTATTGTATATTTTGCTTACTTCCTGGGGCTAATAAATGAATATTTTAATTTCAGTGAGAAATATAAGTAATATATATTCTCATGATATATAAAGTTTCAGTTTTAACGTCCTATCATAATTGAGATGGAAACTCCATAAATTCTGTAATAATCATTGTTCAATCCTCAGTCCTGATATGGTGGTGCCTGGCTCCTTGTAATCACTCGAGCATCATTTGTTGAATGCATAGAATCAGATGAATCTGGGATCCTACCTATAGGATCCCAGGGCCAGAAAGTAAAGGCTGTCTTTCCTGCTTGCTTCTACAGAAAAAAAAAATATCAAAGAAGGTTAACTATGAGGCTTGCCCAATTAACATCTTTACTCCCCGGGGTCACTTGGGGCTATGAGAAAGTTAAGTCAGAGAACAGCTGGGAAGTCCTGTCAGAAGCCACAGGGAACTATTGTAAAGCACATATAGCTGTGTCTCTGTCCTTTAAGTGTTTGTTCAATAACAAATTTAAACACAATAGTAAAGAAAAACACAAAAAGCTCAGTCGGTAGCAAAATGTATGGGTAATACAATTTTTCTTAAGAAAATGTGTATGCTGCAATCTCTCAGCAGGAGAAAATTAATTCTGATTCCTTTTTTTTTTTTTAATTCTGATTCCTTTGAATATTGTTCTCCATACTGTCTCTTTGAATCCCTAAACTTCTCATTAAAGTACTAGAGTCCTCCTCTCCAGCACTAATCATTCCTTAAAGTTTCTAGAACTTTTGGTGAAATGGTAGAGAAAGTAATGTTTCAAGTCACGCAACAGATACCTAATGAGAAATCTGGCTACAACTTACACCCTGAAATATGTTATTTGATTTCAAGGGGCCTTACTTGTTGTAATGTATCAGAATATGGATGATCTGTTTAATATCAACACCAGGTTACAGAAATAGGGACCCAAATTGGAAAGCTAGAAAGCAGTTAGGCTAGCTCTAGGAACAACATAAGCAGAAAAGAAAAGGGCTTCATTTCTATCTCTTAAAAACTATCATTCTAAAATGAAAGTATATGTTTTCCAAATCTGTCTCACTTTTTCTGTATTTTCAATTCCCTAAACTCTAATTAGGACTGAAAAAAAAATTTTGTTGTTATCTATGGAACGATTTAGAAATGAATATTATTTTGTTGTTATTACTGAGTCTGTACTTGTTATAAATATGACAAATTCTTATTATTCCATCGAAAAAGTCATAATTTAAATTACTCTTCACACATTTTAATGCTGTTCTGCATTGTTCTTAATGAAGGTCAGGCCTGTGAGATAATATGCTATTATTGGCTGAATGCTAGCTATTTTGTATGCATTATACATTTGACAAGAATATAGCTTCAGAAGAAGCAATTCATTTACATAGAAAATGTTTTCCTATAAGCAAACCAAAGCATGCCTGCATCCAAATATAGAAATGTGTTGGTGGATTGATAGTTTTATTTTGTGGAGAATATATATGTATATATATGAGAATATATATTGTATGTATGTGCATATGTATATTCTCGCAGGCTCAGATGGTGAAGATCAGACGTATTTTGTAACTGAGGGTATCGACCTATCATTCTCACTTGATCTTTTGTTCGTTTGTTTTATTTATCTTTTTATTTATCTTTCATAGCTGTTTAATTATTTAGTTGATCAGTACTTAACAAGGACACTACTGAGCAATCCATAGGTATTTTCTTACTTAAGCATAATAAAAAAAAAAAGAAAGATGAATTTTGCCCTGTTTTACTTCTTACGCTAAGGTTTTGAGTCTCTGCAAGAGTTTAAGTGACAAAGCCAGGCTAAATTAACATACATCCCCATGTTATGAACATAAATGCTGTACTTCCTATACCAGAATGAAAAGATGAGAAAGATAGGCCCCCATTTTTTTATCCTCTTTGAAATTAAGTAATTGAAATTATAGTTCCATAGTTTACAGACTTGTCTTATTAAGCATTATTTAAATATCATATTTCTTGGGGACATATAAAGAAGCACGCTTTAAATAATATACAACTTTTATGGTGAAACAGAGCTAGAACAAATTGTTTTATACTTTTAGATTATGTTTATACATAGGAAAGAAATCTGATAGTTGAATAATTTTCCTGTTTGTCCCCAAACAAAGCAAATCTGTAAAAGAAACATTAAAATCCTTCACGTTAAAACTGATATGGATAATTGATTTAATTTTTCATTTTAACCCCTGAAAGCAGACCAAATCAGGGTGGAATTATAAAGTGAATTCTCTTGGAGTGAGGACAGATACCTGAGATCAGTTCTTATATTTCATTTCATACCGATAGATCTTTCTCACAGCTCCTTAAATTTGTTGTCTTCCTTGATTCATTTTGATTTTCAAAACTGAGCTTGATTTACTTCAATGTGTTCTCAAAGAGCATGGAAAAGGGAAATACTTTTCTTTTAACTTTTATTCATTTTGACCAATTGAAACGAAAAAAAATCAGTCTTGCTACTCAATCCATAACCATCAACATTGACTGGCATATATTTTTTAGATAGAGAAAAAAAGGAAATTATACAAAATTCAGATGCCATGGTTTAGAGCAAAGTTGGTGGGAATAACAGTTCCAATTTCTCTATTCAGCCTGGGCACACAACTCTGGGAGATAGGACAGTTGTCAATGCTGCTGTTTGTTCAAAGAGGCATGAATATGAAAAGATAGAAGTAATTTTTAATAAATAAAATTATAAATAATATTACTGGTGCATTCATTTCAATTCTGGCACTCTTGTCTATCCCTTAAGTGGGACCTATTGAAGTATGTAGAAGAGAGGAGACAAATTGAAAGTAATGTGTATAAGAGAGAGAAGTCAAGGAAGATGTATTTGGTGCTTTCTACTCCGGCTTTTCACCTCCGATCTGAGAGGTCATGAGAAAGAGTAGAGTGGCAAAGAGATGCAAGGAAAGAGACATGGAGCAAATTTTTCTTCTTTGAGGTTTTGGAACAGGAAAGAATAGCTTTAGTGTGGTAAGCACACTTGATTCAGCTAATCTATGAGTCTTATACACTCGGTATAGGAAATTAAAGGAAACAAAACCAGGATCTAGATTGAGAAATCTGTTTGTAGCTTAATTTTGACTGAAACACGAACGAGAAAGCTCTGATGGTATACTGAGAAGCTCGAGAACATTTCTTACCTTCTGATGCTCAGAATTCCCATAAACTGAACTCACAGTGTGTTTATCCACGCTCTTCTTTTTTTTCATAAGAAATTTATACATACAAATAGACATTCACGTTATATTCTAATTTTATCTTATAGCAGTTTTTTAAAAACCATGTACTCTCTATACATTAAAATTCCTTTTATCTTTAGAAATTAGTACTAAAGATTAAACTTGTAGTTGTCTGGTGTCTGATGATGAGGATATGTATCCCTTATTTTTATTCATCTATTGTTTCATGATTGTCTTGAAATTGTCTCATGCAAGATATATTTCAATACCTACTCATTCCGAATAGAGAGATTATAAATAAATTTAAGCGTGCTGTTGAAATAGTACACATCTATAGCCAAATCCAGGTAGAGATCAGCTCCTAACGCTCACCAATTTCATTTCTGATCTTGCCAAATTTATCATCTGGACAATGAACTACCAGGTGCACACAGAGGCCATTATTGACACATTCATTTAATTTCTTCTTCTCTTGCAATCCAAACCACACACAAAAAAATATAATTCTGATTGCTCTTCTGTTTGCAGCTGTACTGAGGTTGATTACTGGAGCTCTCACTTCCAGCTTCATCTATACCGGCAGGCTGAAGGTGAGATCACTTTCCAATTCTTTGAAATGCTCTGACAAATTCTGTTTTCTAATTTTCTGTCCACAACCCCCTTTCCATGGTCACTTATTTCACTTTGCTGCTGAATATTTCATCTGGAAAAAAAAAACACAAGTGTGTGCGTGCTTTTAGCCTTATCTAGTCAAGTGTTCTCTAGCTGTTTGTTTTGCAGTAAAGCTGGCAGTAATGCACTCACTGGCAATAAAAAGGAGTGTTTTCCTTCCTTTTTATGTCATCACTTCTACTTATTTCTGAGAATACCGAATGATCACATTCCCTTGCATTCTGTTTTATTACTGTTTTCTTCTTATAAACACATATATGTATAAATTGTGGGTATTAAATATGTATTTAGGATTATATCTTTATAATCTTTCTACTGATGGATCTTTCTCAAAATAAGGACTCCATTACTAAGAGAAAAATCAAACTTCATTTTACATGCATTAAGTAAGTTTCTGTTAGGAAATATTTTGATATTTCCCCATTTCCCATCTCTTTGCAAGAGAAATAGAGGTCTCATGAAGCAATTATGAGCATGTGCTGGAACCAGGTTCTCTGGTGTTCATTCCTTGCTCTCCCTGCTTTCTCTGTATTTTTCATGTGACCTTGAGCAAGTTATTTCAATTTTCTATGTCTCAGTTCCTTCATTTGTAAAAGCAAGAAAAGTATCAATCTCCAAAGGTTAGGGTGAAGAGTTAATTAAGGAATTAAAGAACTGAAGGTAGTCCATGGCACCTACCAAGCATTAAATAAATGTTAGATGCGATCCTGAAATATTGACAAGCTTCTCACAAATAAATGCTGATATATGAAGAATGCCTTTATGACTCAATGTTCCTAAAAGAAATGTACCAAATGTGAAAAAATATGTTTGTTCTGTTTTACTTTTGCTTTTTCTAGCATCTAGAACTGCCTTAGACATATAATGCATACTCAGTATATATTTTTGTGATTGATTGAATAAAAGAATGAATGAATGATGGATAGTATTTAAAATGGAGTATATGTAATTTGTTTATATTTAGTATATATAGGTCTTTAATGTATTTTGTGCAAAATAATGTAGCCAAATTATGAACTAATAATTGATTAGCTACCTTGAAAATTCAAGCACAAGGAAATTTGAACAACAAAAAAATAAGGACAGACAACTAAGTGTGAGTTAGGAAATCAAATGCCTTGAGAGGACTTCAGGATCCGAGATGCAGCGCTATGGAAAGGAAAAGCAAATCCCATAAGGCCTGGCATGCTGCTCTTCATCTGCTGTGAGATGTTAGCTAATGCACATAACAGCTCTGAAACTCTGTTTTCTATTATATCATCTGCTGATTTCACTGGCTTGCTGAAATAAGTATATAATTGTAATACTCCACCATGAGGAAAAAAATGTGATATTCCTAATTCATTTCTCTGATGATCTAGAATGAAGCAGCTCCTTTTGCTTCCCCACTTGTTTGCCCACAATTTTTCAGTGCCCCCCTATTCTGAGAGTCTCATAAGATTGTGGAAATCACACATCAGCCAGGCTTATCTAACCCAGGTTAGGATAAACCCAGGTTAGGATAACCTGGATAAAATCCAGGTTAGGAGAGACTTGAATCTTTATCCCATTCCCCTTTTTATGGAAAAGCCTAACATCCTTCTTAGAAATTGTATGTATACCTCAAACTCTCGTGTTTTGTGTTTTTCAAACACTCCTCGCTCCTCCTGGGTTCTTGTCTCCATTCCTGCCCCTTGTAGCTGTTGCTTTCTCTGCATTTCAGTGTTAACCCAAATACAGTCTAGGCTCCTTTCTCTGAATTCTCACATGAGACTTTTGTGAGTTTGTTCAGAATTTTAAAGGAGTTAGAAGCAAAGAATTACAACAGGAACACAAGTTATTTGCCTTGAATATTTGATATTCTTGCGTTAAAAAAATCATTTTATCTTTTATGTGGCTCAATGAATTCCTTTCAGCTTTTATATTCTCCCCAACCCCAGATCCTTTTGCACTTTGATAATGTTCCTTGACGAAGATGCTTCTTTGGAGTCTTTTTTCCCTACTACCCAACCTCAGAAGCCAGTTCCCTTCTACCTCAAGTTCCTTACCAAAACATTTTCTGGAAAATGATAATTTTTCTCCCTGAAATATTTTATTACTGACAAGAATTTTGCAGCCCCAAAATCTGGCCAAGCAAACTCACTTTTCTGTGCCAATGAGATATAAGAAAAAGTGAGGTGTTCATCTCCTTGGTTTGTCTTAAAGTAAATGGCTATGATTTCTCACTTACTTTTTCTCTTCCTGCACTCTTATTGACAGATGAGGTGCTCACCGGTCTTAGATTCTGATAAATAAAGAATGACATACCATAAGATCAAAGCCTTGATGCTTTTGAAAAGCAAACCTACCATGTGGCACCTGGGGGCTCAATTGGTTGAGCTTCTGCCCTCAGCTCCTGTCATGATCCCAGAGTCCTAGAACCAAGTCCTGGGTTGGGCTCCCTGCTCAGCAGGGAGTCTGTTTTTCCCTCTTCCCGCCCCCCACCTGTGCCACCAACTCACTCTCTCTCTCAAATAAATAAAATCTTAAAAAAAAGAAGTAGAACCACATACTATGTAAAGCTAGGGCTTTTTTGCAATTGCTACATTCCTTCTTTAAGGCAATTAGCCAAGAATTACCAGGTTTTTTTGAGTGAATGAGGTGCCTGGGGAATGAGGAAGACAAAGATAAGACAACTTCAAGATAACAGTTGTATAATATATGTAACATAGGATCCTATTATGTTGTCAGGAATGGACATAATATAATGGAATTATATTTCTTTCTTTCTTTCTTTCTTTCTTTCTTTCTTTCTTTCTTTCTTTCTTTCCGGGCTCTCTGCATGGGGCCTGCTTCTCCCTCTGCCTGTGTCTCTGCCTCTCTCTCTCTCTGCATCTCTATGAATAAATAAATAAAATCTTTCTTTCCTTTTTCTTTTCTTTCTTTCTTCTTTTTTTCTTTCCTTCTTTCTTTCCTGCAATAATGCATGCCATTTAAAATGTTTTAAGAATTAAATTGATAAAATTAGAGATGGTGAAAATAACAATTGAAAAAACATTCTTCTATTACAGCAAAGAAAGGTAGAAACATTTTACTCAACTTAAATGGTTTCAATAGATGAGTTGCATGTAAAAAAAAAAAATAACTAGGGTGCCATCTCCTGAGCCAGCTAGAACCAAATTTATACATTAATTTGTTCATCTCCCTTTATAGCAGGCTAACAGTATAATTCTTGCCACCTAAAGAGACAAAACAGGAAAGATACAGCTGCATCCTTGGATAGTTCCAGGACATTCAAGGATATTCCCAGTGATAAACAGTCTACTAAGAAATGATGAATACACACACACGCATGAGAGGCAGTGAAGAGTGAGACTGGTGATCTTTGTGTACAGAAATATTTTTGTTTGAAAATTATACATGATCTGTCTAGTTTAGCAGAATAACCATGTAGTTAAAGCAGAAGACACTGAAGGACTCTGGGCATCAATCATATGATTGATAACCAATCATCAAAAATTAAACAATGGGTTATATATGTCAATCTGTTCATCAGAACTAAATCTGAGAGGACAAAGGTGACATTAAAGTGGGCTGTGAGAAGGGATGTTACACTTCAGGCATCATGTCTTGTCAAATGTGTGTCACAGAGAGTACTCTCGTCATTCAAAAAGGAAAATAAAAATCATGCCATCAATGAAAGTACTTCTGAGATGTTTGCTTTTCATTGGCAGGTAAACATTAAAACATGCTTAGAAAACCAAAGGGTGAATGATAAGGAATACTTTTTAGTAGTAGCTATCTGTTCTGCAAAAACTATAAGACATATTCATACATAAAACCTTGTAGGAGTCATGGGAATTGAGGAGTATAGATCTGAATTTTATGAGGAGCCACTACTCTATAATTTCTCTTGATTTGTTTCACAGTGAGAAATAGTAGGCAAAAAAGGGGTGGCAACAAAGGAATGTCGTTGGGAAAAAAGGAAGTCTAACAAGTCATAGATAAGAATGAACCTCAGCTCTCCCACTAAGTGTCTTGTGAGAAATTACAAACCACATATTCATTTCAAATTATCGATATGTCCATATACTAAAATAATCAAGGAAATTTAAAGAGACACATCGAATGCTCAAAAAAATTGCAAAATTTTACAACCTCTGTTGGCAAAGACAGGGAAGTGGTAAGGAAACAATACATTGAGATGAATTCAGATTTAGAAAGATAAGTGACTGAGGTAAGATGACATCATAAAGACATTCAAGATTTAAACGTATAATTATAATGCACTCTGAGCACTATTAAGAGGAATCAGCTCTTCCAAAATGATCAATGATTTGAAAAATAAACTTGAAAAATTTTCAAAATGTGAGAAAATGAGACAAAGATGAAAAGAGAATGATTATAAAAGATGAGGCCAAAAAAAAGATATCCAATAAAAGGTAGAGATGCTGTGAAAATAGTATTTTCTGTGAAGACAGAAAATAAAAATAGAAACAAATGAATAGAAAATAACAGTAATAGAAGCATAAATAGTAAATCAAGATATAGCAAAAAAAAACCTTAAACGAAGAATTAGATATGTACAGACATGTATATGTAATATGGAATATGCCATGAATTGCATTATAATACAGGTGTAATTAAATGTAATTTAATATACACACACAACAAACTAAGAGGCAAAATTCAAAGAAAAAACAAATGTTCAAAAAATCATCTTTTGCTTAAATGTAAACTGAAAAATGTCTATAATTTCAACAATAAGGAAAAAAATCCAACAACATTTAAACATAAGTAAAAGTTTTACAGAAGAAAGAAATTAAACAAGCTTTCTGTGACTTTAAACATCAGGACACAGTGGAATGATAGAACACAGTGGAACAAACTGTGGGAGAAAGAAGTTGGGATTCAAGATTTCTAGAAGGAATACATTGAATTTCTACTCAAAGATAATTGAAAGTCATTCTCAGATATGTGAGTCTCAGATAATATATCATTGGTATTCTTCTTGAGGAGATTTCTGGAAAACATATAAAAATCAATATTTAAGGGATGGAAAAATGTAAGTATAATGTTATAGGTGAGTAGTAATAACCTAAGTGTAAAGAGTTTAAAAGTTTTACATTAGCTTTGAATGACAAAATCATTATTATAATGTATGATGATGCAGTAAAAGAAAATGATAAAAATATATTAGGTGACTGACCCATGGTTAACTTGATGACATTTGAGAATATTTATGTAGAATAGAGAGGTTAAACAAAGGGAGGGAGAAGGATTTGGAGAAGTCGAAGAACAAGGCAGGTGGGAAGCAGAAGGAGCTGTGTGCTGGCTGCCATTGGAGGTTAACATGATAAACCAGAGATCAGATACAGGTATCAGCAATGCCTGCCCTACATCCAACCTCAGAACAGAAAAAAAAAAAAAAAAAAAAAAGAAGAACTACTTCTTCATTTCTACCTTCCAAATCTCATTAGGACCAACTTTAACCTGGGATAAAACAAGAAAGGTAATTTTTCAAAAAATTCTTGCAACATAACTAACGTTGACACAGTACAAAGTCAACATGGTTCACACATACACATCACTTTTAAACATAGTTAAATGCCAAATAAAGTCAGTGGAAAATTTCACCTTACATGATAAAAAATAACCTATGTACAACCAAAAACATGTCAGCCTCCACTGAAAGAAAGTATGAAGTCCCTTGATTCATCTGTGGTTGTTTATTCTCTTCTATTTCACTCCCTTTGGCTTTGGTGTGTTGTGACATGAATGTGGAAATGTTACTAATTTGTCTTATGTTAATGCTAGGTAAATTGTGAACAAAAAGAAAAAAAATAGAAAATTTAATTAAAGCATACTTAAATATAGTTATATCAAAATAGAAAAGAAATACTTGTAATTGTTACAATCTTAGTTTTTGTGATTTTTCAAGCCATTTCTTCAGGTGGGTAGTCAAACACAGTATGAAAATTTTCTACCAATTCCATGATAGAAATTTTTTCTTCTACCAGCCAGTCTATTTTCCCTTTGAGATCAGAAAACATGAGACTGAATATTTCCTTGCCTATGGATTTGTCCATGAATTCACTGAATCAGAATAAAAATGATTGGAGAAAAAAGCTGATGGAAATCCACCAAAGGATCCATCTTGTCCCTTTTATTGAGATCTTCATCTGCTCCTCTTTAGTGGGCATTAGTATGAGAAATAAATATTTTTACATTCAGGGCCCACTTGAAAAGGCCTGTTTGCATCCTATTCTTTCTACTAACTTGTCTCCAATTATCTAATTATCTGTGTTCTTCCAAGTCCCCAATCATCCTGCCAAAGCATTGGCCACGGTTAATGAGTCAGTAAGGCCTACAACTCCACTCTCCATTTTCAAGGGAAAATGAGCAATCAAGTACATTATAAGTTCCATCTGCTGACAAAATTTCTCTTCACTACTGTCTGTCCTTCAGGCCACTACAAAATTGTCTGTTCATTTGTTTGTTTGTTTCTTTTCCAGCCAGCATCACCAACAATACATTTTCACGGTCCTACTTCAAGGCATCTCAACTCCCAACATCCATGTCATAACCTAGTCTGCAAGGACTTGATCACCTTTCCTTTCTACAAGACATTACAGTTTTATAGCCATTAATCAGGTACTGAAAACATATCTAGCAGAACCAGTTATCAATCAGACATGAATACTTTCCTCCTCAAACAACTGATGAATGAGAATTTTCCAGAAGATCATATGTGTTTGTCTGAGATAGAAGACATTGTAGCAAAAATAGGTTCATGGGTTTTTGGTCCACTTACTCATGGAACTTGTATCTTTTGGACATGCTTAGGCCTGCTCTCATGTTTTATTTGAATAGAGAGTGTACTTGTACATGAAAAATGTATAGCTTGGCCATGATTTTTTTGTATGGCTTCTTGGTGGCTCAGTAGTTATGATCAAATACTCAGTCTCTACTAGAGTCCAATAGAAAGTCAGAAGCTATTTCTCAAAAGGAGAATTATTGATAGAGCCTGGCATAGTTCCAATCCAAATTATAAAGGTATACACTTTAATTCACCTGGAGTGCCTGTCATACACTTTAATTGACCTAGGAGTGCCTGTCACATTTCTATCTGCCACTAACATTTAGAGCACCATGACTGTAAAACTCAAGTAGATCCATTTTAGACTTGTTGAAAACTGTCTTAAAAGGTGATCAACTCCATGCAGACTAGATTATGCTATGAAGGTAGGGAGTTGAAATGGTCTTGGAGTAGGACTGTGAAGATGTATTTTTAGTCATGCTGGCTGAAAAAAAAAAACAATTTCAGAAGATCTTTATCAATAGCTATAGAAAAAAAATAGCTTGGCCAGATCAGGAGGTATAGATTGTATTGTGCACATGCATGCAGGCACACATACACACACGTATCTATATTATCCAGAACACACAACCAGAACAACAGCTGTTATCACCTCATTAGGTTATAGTAATCCATTCCCCTTCTTCAAATACTTCTGCCTTCTGCAAAAGCCAAATAAGCAAGCTGAATGGACATATGGGGTAATCAATACTCCTGTATTTGTCAAGCCCTAGACAGTGACACAGATCTCTGATATACCTTGGGGGTGTAATATTGCTTTGATTTACTATTTTAATAGGTAGAGGTTTCTACTTCGACTTTCTTGCCATCACAGTCCCTACTCCATAGCTCGTGCAACCAGTGCAGTAATTCCACCATTTGTTAAATGTGTCTTTTTCAAGTCTGCATTCTAGAACTGGGGAAATAACCACATACCACCTATGGGCAATAATAATTACCCATAAAATATAGATATTGTATATATTTCTCTTCTTTCTACTCCTCCATTCTTTAAGTTACTTTTGTCTTAACTATCAAAGGAAAAATTTTGTATCTTGATTATATTAAGAGTTATATCACCATCAATGAGTGTGTTAAGTATGCAAACCAAAACATAATGAATTTTACATAAGTTGTTTATAGAGCTACTGACATAAAATTTTTATCGGCATATTGACACAAGGCGATAAATGGAATTCTAGGCTTATAATGACATTTATTAGACTTAAACATCTTTCTATAGTATGCCTTCAATTTATAAAATACTATTTTAACTAATATTTGAGCATCACTCCAATATTCAACAATTTTTATTTGAATTAAAGTTCTAAGAAGAGTATGAATATAGACTTTAATTTCTGTTCTAAGATACTATTGTTAGTTAATTTAAAGTCCTTTCCATCATCATTGCTAACTGCTGTAGTCTGACATCCATTCCCCAAATGAAATGTGACTTTGATGGATAAACTCAATTAAAGCTCAGGCATTAGATAAGTCAAACAGAGAATTGGACTGATCTTTACCAATCTACCTTTAAAAATACAATAAGTATTTGAAAATGAAGCAGTCATAAATTATACTGAAAATATGTTAGTAAAATTGGATTGAAATTCAAATCAATTACTCTATGTAAATTTCTATTGCTTAGAGAGTAACATTTGTTTTTCCCCTCAATATTGTATCTAGAGATACTTTTAATAGACAAAATCAGAGAAATACCTGTTGTCTTTAACTTTCTTAAAAATTTCTGCCTCTTTTATGATATTTGTTTATTGAAAATCTAGTTTTAAGAATAACAATATACATTTCATAATATTCTGAGAAACCTTATAAGTAATTATATTTCTCTTAATACCTTTAAAAATTACTTAGTGAATATTTTGCCTATGACAACCTCTAATCTCAACATAGATGTCTCACTCATTATTTATTTAATCATTAAACTAAAACTCATTAAGTAAAAATTGTACCTTCTCTATATAAATACAAAAACAAAATCAGGCAGGATTGCATAGGTAAATAAAACATGTACAGAGAGATATGTAAAGAAATAATTTGACTTGATGTGATAAATCCTTTATAAGACACATATATAGGTTGTAAAAGGAATACAGAGATATAACTTGGGAAATTGGGAAAATCATTGAACCACACCATTTTCAATTTAGAAGACCTTTAGGATTTGCAATAATTTATAAGAAAATTTAGAATTCAGAAGAATCTTTAGTTAAATCACATCCAACTCCATTATTTTAAAGTAGAAATAATGAAGAAAATTTGATTTTTTTCCATCACCAATATAGCCAAGTAGACAATATTTGTAGGAATTAAGGGTTTGTATTTGTGAATCTGACAACTCTGAATTGAAATCCCAGAATTCTATCTTAAAATTACTAGACACCTGAGCCTCAGATTCAGTTTTTTCATCTGCCAAATGGAGACAATAAAAATTAACTACTCCATGGTGTTTTGTTGTGAGCATTACAATAGATATTTAACAGAGGACCCATCAAATAGCTCACACTATCTTTTAGGGTTGTTGTCAGAATTAAATGAATTAATAATTGTTAGTCACTTAAAATACTGTCTGGTCTTATGAAGGTCTATAAAGATGCAAAGTTATCCTACTATTTTTCTAACTCTTGGTGTTGGGATTTTGTTTTGTTATATAACAGCCTATAGTTCTGTTTCATTGCAATTTCAGGTAGAAAGCAAGGCATTCATTGTTTTAGAGAAGGATATTAAGACAGAAGACATTTAAAAAATACTTTCATTTTAAAATGTCTAGATTTTCAAAGCTCCTTGAAGAAATAGCTTAGTCTAGGACTGGAGTGAGGAACATAGAAAGTGAGCTTGGAAGACTTTGTAGTGCCAGGGTGTAAGAAAGTGCTCAAAAAAGAAAATGCAGCAAAAATTTTCAAAACTCACAATGACAGGTATATGTCAACAGGACGCAGGAACCAACTGAAAATGCTCTTAGTAAAGAAAGCTGCAATAATGTGAACAACAAAATAAATTGTGCAGTATTCCATTGTAACGCAAGCTATTAAATAAATATCCATGGGTTTGATAAAAAACAAATAAGTGGCTAAATAAATAAATAAGAGTTTATAGGGAAACCTATGCAGAAGAAAATTTATATAGATATTCTAACAAAACTGGGTTAGTATAACTCCTTACTCCTTATATGCCCACTTGTGCACGATGACCTCCTTTTAAAGATTACAGTATGGGAAGACCTGAGTGACTGAGTCAGTTAAGCTCCAGTTCTTGATTTTGGCTCAGGTCACAATCTCTGGGACAGGACATTGAATCCCACATCAGGCTTTGTGCTCAATGGGAAGTCTGCTTAAGATTCTCTCTCTCCAAAAAAAAAAAAAAAAAAAAAAAAAAAAAAAATTCTCTCACTCTGCCCTTCCCTTCCTTCTTTCTCTCTCTCTCTCTCTCTCTCTCTCTCTCTCTAAAATAAATCAATAAATCTTTTTTTTTAAAGACTACAGTATGAAAATAAAGAAATCGGGGAGAAATTTAATAAATACTGCTCCCCTGGGTGATCAAGATTAACACCCACAGTGACATCAAGATAGTGTGCACACAACAATAACCCTGGTCTCCATATCAGAACAAATCAGAGAAATTTCAGCTGAAGGACTTTCTACAAAATAGCTTAAGAGTAGTACTTAAAACTGAAATGGTCATCAAAAACCAGGAAAATTGACAAGAAATATAACTAAATGAAATGTATTTTCATGGATGAGAACTTGGAACAGAAAAACATAGGTAGTAAAAACTAAATAAATCCAAATACATGTTGGTGTTTAGCTGATAAAAATGTTTCAGTATTGGCTTATTAGTTGTGGCAAATTTTAACATTCTGAGAAAGTGATTGTGGAGTATATGTGAAATTCTACGTAGTGTGCTCACACTGTTTCTGTAAATCTAAAGCTATTCTAATATTTAAAAAATTAAATGTCAAACATTAAGTTTCCTACTGTTTAAATTAGACCCATTTTTACAAACCAGATGAGAAGAAAAATAGAAGAGAGAGGAGAATGTTAAAGCTCTGGGCTATTTAGCTACACCACAGCCTTTAGCAAATCCACATCTTTGTCTACTCTCTGCATATGATTTTGCAGCTAAATTGCACTAGAAAAAAGCATACAATGGTACTGGTAAATTTTATGTTAAATCTATGACCAATAGCCTCAAATGACTCCTTAATTCTCCATGTGATATTATTTTTCTCAAATCATTAACTTTTCTTCTCCTTGTGATTATATCTTACCTTCTTCTTCTCTCTCCTCAAACCTCCAACACATCTTCCGCATTCTTATTCTTCACTGATGATCTTGTTCCTTATATTACTGTAAATTCCAAAGTATTCAGAAAACAACATATTCCACAGAATATCTACTCACCTATCTGCATAAGCTTTTATAGTCGGCCTTTTCTTCCCTTGATTGGAAAGAAATTTCCATCCTTCCACCTTTGTCATTTATCCCTTTTTCTTTGATCTACATGGAGCTATGGCTCAAGTCAAACTGGTCTTTTTTTGCCTTTCCTCTTTTCCTGCATCATTGACGTTTGTTTGTTTACTATTACTATTTCTTTGTAATTGTACCAACATGCTTCTGTCTTGGAGAAAAACAATAGTCTTTCAATCCTGTTTTCCTTTTTAGATATTGCACCAGTTTCTCTCTTTGCCTTTATAGAAAAATCTTTTGAAAGTGTTGCTTTACTGTCTGTCTCCATTTTCTTTCCTCCCATTTTCACATGAACCTGTATGATGGGAGCTGTCATAGCCACAACTCCAGGAAAACTACTTTTGTCAAGGTCACCAATGGTTATTTCTCCCTGTTCATTTTACTTGACTGAGCAGGCTCACTAAACAGTTATTATCTTCCTTTTTCTTGAAATGCTTTCTTCACTACCAGGATACCATAGTTTCTCTGGCAGCTTCTGCTCAGTCCATTGTTCTGTTTCACCCTCATCTCCCAGACCTGTCAACTTTATATCACCTCAGTGTCTAGCCAGTGTTTCTCTGTGATTTCATTTTACAATAAATCCTTTCATTATGTCTTCAGTTCTCATGGCTTTACACCTCATAAGTTCTTTATGTGCTAATAATTCCCAAATGTATATCTGTCTACGGACCTCTTCTCTGGTTTCTGGTCTCATGTACCCAATGGCAGATTCAAAATCTTCATGGGGATGATTAATAGATATCTTAAACTTAACTTGTCCCAAAACGAGCTCTCATTTTTCTACAAAAAACTCACTCTTAGAAGTTTTACTGGTTTCTGTTATTGACCACTTTATTCTTCTAGCTATATTTAGGCTTTGGTTCTGAGATTCTTACTTCGCTCTACTCTTTAATGCACTACATCAAATTCTCTCTTCCTTATGTTTGAAAAATACTCAGACTCAGAAAATTTTTTACCATCTCTACCTCTACTTGCCTGGTACAAGCCACAGTTCCCTTTCACTTAAAGTTTTGCAATCACTTCCTATTTGTTCCCTGACTCTTCTTTTGTCTACGTGCAATTCAACATTCTGTACTGATGTAAACCTAATTATGTTACTACTCTGCCATAAATACTCCAATGGCTTCAAATCTGGTCTCCTTGTGGTGATTTTCTTCTAAATATCTACATGGTCTTGTTCACACACCTACCTATCCAGATATTTCTTTTCCTCTGGTGTCAACTTTGTCATAAGGACTTCCACGTAGACCCTCTGTAAATTGCGAACACTCCATTAATATAACTTAACTTCGTGCCACTTTTTTTCCTTCAGTACATATCACCATTTCTTATTCTATATAATTTACTAACATTATTTTTTCTTCCCTATTATCACCCCCTCCCAAAACTAGAATATAAAATTTAGGAGGTTAAGGATTTATTTTGCTTTGTTTTAGTTCTAAATACCCAGCTTTGCAAATAGCACTTGGGGGACACCTGGGTGGCTCAGGTGGTTAAGTTTCTGCCTTTAGCTTGGGTCCTGATCTCAAGGTCCGGGGATTGAGCCCCACATCAGGCTCCTGCCCCAAGGGAGTCTGTTTCTTCTTTGTCTGTCCCTCCCTCTGCTCATGCTTTCTCTTTCTTAAATAAATAAATAAATAAATAAACAAAATCTTTTTTAAAAACCCATAAAACCCACAAAAAACAAGTAGCCCTTGGTTAAAGTAGTCACATGAAAAATATTTATTGAATATTAAATGACAGGTCTCCTCTTCTTCCTCTTACTTGTGGAAGACATTTTAAATTAAGCCTACACTCTTACACATTTCACTGTTTATTTGTTTATATAAACTTAATCCTCAGCATTAATTTCTCCTTTTTCAGACTTCTTTTGGTTTTGGAGTGCTTTTGACAGATCTGGAATATTTCTGCTTATAATGTAAATTTTCTCAAACTTTGATCACATCATCTTGAAACTTGACAGAGTCACAAACTGTAGGCAGTATCAAACTATAACTTGAAAAATCTGATTGAAAATGTCCATTTGTTTAGTGTTGCATTTGTAGAAGTTGGGATAAGACAAAAAATTGATGAAATTCTTCTAGATCTCTGAAGGTAACTGCCTTTTAAGGAAAATATAATGGAAGAAGTGCTAAAGTCTTTTGCACAAGGGAGGATTATTACAGTATACTTCAAATCACTCAAAGTTGCTAAACTGAATACATTATTTTATGTCTGTTGGAAAGCAAAACTAAGTTGTGACAATAAACTAATGATGCTTTTAAATTCAAAATCATAACTCATATCATTTCTAACATGTTTTCACACAGATTACTTACCACAGTATGGACATAAAAACATTGCTTATTGAGTGATTATAAAATGGCTACAAAATGGGCAGCCTGGGTGGCTTAGCAGTATAGGGCCACCTTCAGCCCAGGGGGGGATCCTGGAGACCGGGGATTGAGCCCCACGTTGGGCTCCCTGCATGGAGCCTGCTTCTCCCTCTGCCTGTGTCTCTGCCTCTCTCTCTCTCTCTCTCTCTCGCTGTCTCTCATGAATAAATAAATAAAATCTTTAAAAATTTTTAAAAAATGGCTACAAAGTGTTAGCTCTCTTCAGATCTACTATATCAGCACTAGTGAGTCATGTATATTTTTATGATAACTTTACTTATGAATTGTTTATTTATGAAACAACACTATATTTTTATTCTTTTGATTGTAAATTAACTAATTTTAAAAGCATAAACAATTCAAAGTGAAATGAGCAGAATAGTAGTGGCATAGGATAGCTTGACAACAGCCCACTTATGTGGCACAGAGACCACAGTTCTCTTTGAAAGAGAACTCTTACTGATCTCACTTATCATGTTATAGGGACTCTATTTTGTCAAATCATCTTATTTTATAGATTACAGAGCTATTGGAAAAAGTGGCTGCTTGAATATCAGTTTTATATTACTGAACTTTGCAATGTTTTGGTTTCATGTGTTTTTTGAAAATTTTTAGAAATGGTAAGAGTGAAAGAAAGAAATACAGAAATACTGGAATATGTAGCCATATGGTAATCAAATGCAAACTTCTTAATTTTTTTAGAACTTTCTTTAGATTTTAATTTCAAATAAATTTGAGAAATCATACATTGATCCAGAGTAGTTTGTCATTATTCATGGCTTCCTGGAGCTCCTAAATATAGAATAATTTTCTTCTAAATGTCTGATATTTCTTAAAACTTATATTAGACTGTAAGCACTTTGAGGCCATGGTATTTTGTTTAATTTTTTTTTCATTTTATATATAGAACTTAGATGCCTGACAAATACTTGAAATAGTTAAACAGTTATTGAATGCCCAAATAAGTGCAAACTAATTTATAGACCCAATTAACAGTATTTTATCAATGATATCAGTAATTACATTACCATAATTACTTCTATATAATAGACACATTTCTATGTCTTTATATGTTTCAGAATATATCTATTTGATAAAGAAGTGTTCCATCCTATAAGGCATTTCTGTAGAAATATTTTTGCGTGTTGGGTGCCAATATCAAAGTCAGTGATTTTTATCAGGCATCCACAGCATGTCCAGCACAAAGCCTGTTAGGCTCAGTGATGTCTGCTTGACAATCCCAAGGGGGAAGCAGCAGAAAACTCAATATCTTGATAAGTAGAGCTATGTACTACCTAAACAGGGATGTTTCTCTACTCTTTGAGAGTAATCTACTGCTTATTCTTTATTTAGCAACATTTATTGATTGCCCACACCTTAGGTACTAGTTAAGTGCTATTTTATCTATACTAACTTATAGTGGGTTTTATTTTCAGAAACATATAATCCACTAAATAAACAAGAAATGCTGTTTATTTATTATTATTATTTTTTAAATATTTTATTAATTTATTCATGAGAGACACACACAACGAGAGAGAGAGAGAGAGAATGGCAGAGACACAGGCAGAGGGAGAAGCAGGCTCCATACAGGGAGCCTGATGTGGGACTTGATCTCGGGACTCCAGGATTCCAGGATCATGCCTTGGGCCGAAGGCAGGTGCTAAACCGCTGAGCAATCCAGGGATCTCAAGAAATGCTGTTTAAATCAACTTTTCCACTTTTCCATCTATTGTATTTTCTTTATTGGACTAATAATTAGTAAACAACCACTACTCTATGTCAGACATTATTTTAAGCCAGGGATACATCAATAAGCAAAAGAGATAAAGACTTTCTGTGGATATATATTTTGTCCTAATAGAAAAATCTAGATATTAAACAATAAACACAATAAAGGGACATATTGTAATAATTTCAGAAGAGGATAAACGTTTTAGGGAAAAAAAAAGTCAGAACTTCTGCTTTTGCTACTGGCAAGCTGGACAAAGCTGAAGGACCTCTTCCACTGGGAACAACTCAAATATTTGGACAACATATTTGTTTAAAAATAGGTTTAAGGACACATGAAAACTAAATAAAGTAACGAAAAATTCTGAGGCAGAATTGCAAGAGGAGAATCCGTTTTAGAAATCCAATACTTAGTTCAACATTTTTTCTAAAGGTATCTAGAAGAGATAACCAAGAAGCTGAAAACGTGAGCAAATCCTTTGTCAACCTTGCAAAGCCAGTGAACAAAAATTGGAATTCAAGGCCTTTCTAGGAGTGGAACTTGTCTTAAAGCTCCAAAAACCTACAGCTAACATCACCCTCAATGGTAGGAAACTAAAACCTTTCCCCACTAAGATCAAGTTCAAGGCAAGGATGTCCCTGCTCACCACTCCTTTTCAATATTAGAGGTTCTCATCCTCATGACCTAATCTAAACATAATTATTTTCCAAAGGCCTCACTTCCAAATATTATATTGAAAATTAGGGCTTTGACATAATTATTTTGAGGGACATAACATTCAGCCCATAACAGAGAGTAAATGGAACTAAAGTTGCATAAAACAATGTTAGGTAATATGAACCTAACCAAGGGAAATTAAATAAATCTAAATAAGATCTATAATGAAGCTACAATAATTAAGACTGTGCAAGTATAGAGTCTAAAAACGACCCATTCATATTTAATATGATATCTCACTGTAGTATGGAAATGATAATGGAGAAAGTAGTCGATTTAATAACAATATAGGAAAATAATAAATTTATAACTAGATCACTTCATACATAAAAATAAAGTCCATCTGGGTTTTAAATATAAATATAAAGCGTACAGTAGTAAAATTTCTAGATGTGCCTGGATTGCTCAGTGGTTGAGCATCTGCCTTTAGTTCGGGTCATGATCCACCAGTCCTGGGATCAAGTCCACATCAGGCTCCCCGGAGGGAGCCTGCTTCTCCCTCTGCCTATGTATCTGTCTCTCTGTGTGTGTCTCTCATGAATAAATAAATAAAATATTTAAAAAACAGTAAATTCCTAGGAAATATTATCTTCAGGACTTTGGAATGGGATAAAATTTCCTAAATAGGGCACATAAGCACCTAACCATGAAAAAGTAGACATCATTAAAATTAAGAATGCCTTTATTTTAAAAACACAACTAAGGCATTGAAATGCAAACCACAGAAAGAAGATATTTGGAAAATATAAGAATAACAGAAATCTTATATGCATAAAAATATCCAAAGAAAGAGAAAATTACAGACAACCCTATTCAAAAATGGGTAATTTTGAAGAACTAATTCAAAAAGGCTAATACGCAATGATCAATAAACCTCATTAATGTTATACTTAACTCCATAATAAGATACTACCTCATTAGAACAAGAATGATTAAATTACGGGAGAGAGAGAGAGAGAGAGATTATTTCCAAGTGCTGATGAGTATGTAGAGTAACTAGATTCCCCTACTCTAGTCATAGGGAATCATTTACACATGTCGGCCTTATCTACTGAAAGTGATTATAGGCCAATCCCGTTACTGAGGAATTCCATTCTTGGGTATATATTTTAAAAATGTATGTTTATTTGAACTCAGAAATGTGTAAATATGTTTACAGCAGTATATTTTCTAGCAGCCCCAAACTGGGAACAAATTAAATGTTCATGAAGTGTAGACTGCATAGATAGATCCTGGCATAGTCACACAATGAAAAACTATACAGTGATTAAAAAAAGAATGAACTCTGCATGTAAAAGTGTGGATGAGTTAAACAAATTGTTGAGTAAACAAACAGATTCCCATCCAAAAACCATACTATAATATTCTGTTAATCTAAAAGACATAAACAGAAAAGTTGAGCTATGTTTCTAAATCCAAAATACTGGTACATTTAGGGAAGATGGATAAATTTTTAACTTTACAGAACATTCAATCAGGAAACAACAGAATACACATTCTTCCCAAGTGCACACTGAACATTTCCCAGGATACATCATATGTTAAGCCACAAAACAAGTCTTACTAAATCTAAGAACACTGAAATAATACCAAGCATCCTGTCTACGATGGTATGAAACTAGAGGTTAATTAAACAAAGAAATTTGGAAAATTCACAAATATGTGGAGATTAAACAACATGCTATTAAACTATTAATAGGTCAAAGAAGAAATCAAAAGAGAGATCAGAAAAGGCCTTGAGACAAATAAAATATAAAATGCAACAAACCAAAATTTATGGGTTTCAGTAAAAGCAGTTCTAAGAGAAAAGTTCATAAATAAACAACTTAACTTTACACCTTCAGGAACTAGAGAAAGAAGAATAAATGAAGCCCAAAGTTAACAAAAGGAAGGAAATAACAGAAATGAGTGAAATAGGGCAGAAATGAATGAAATAGAGACTAAACAACAATAACCAATGAAATTCAGAGATGATTCTTTGGAAAGATAAAATTGGTAAAACTTTAGCTATATTCATGGACAGAGAGAGAGGAAGGAGAGAGAGAGAACTTAAATAAAATAAGAGACGAAAGAGATGTTACACCTGATACCATAGAAATAAAAATTATCATGAGAGACAATTAGCAGCATTGTATGCTAACAAATTGGACAACCTAGAAGAAATAGATAAATTCCTAGTAATATACAATGCACTAGTTCATGATAATATTAAAAACCTGGACAGACCCTATAGTAGCAATGAGATTTAATCAATAATTAAAAACCTCTCAACAAATAAAAGTCCAGGACTAGATGGCTTCACTGGTAGATCTATCAAACATTTACAGAAGGATTAATACTATTTTTTCTCAAACACTTCTAAAACTCTTTTAAAAAATAGAAGGTGAGAGACTCTTCCTAACATATTTTATGAGGACAGCATTAACCCTGACACCGAAGCCAAACAAAGATGCCACAAAAAAGGGACAATATCCCTGATGAACATATATGCAAAACTCCTTAACAAAATATGAGCAAGCTGAATTCAACAATACATTAAAAGGATCATACACTTTGATTAAGTAGGATTTAATCCTGGTGCAAGGATGGTTCAACACCCACTAATCAATTAATGTGATATACCTCATTAACAATATTAAGGATAAAAATCATATGATCATCTCAATAGATGTAGAATAAATGCATTTGACAGAATTCAGCATCCATTTCTGATATACGGTCATGTTTTATTCAACACTTTTATTCAACATACTGTTAGAATCCTAGCTGGGGCAATTAGATAAGAAAAAGAAATAAAGTATACTTAAATTGGAAAGAAAGAAAGAAAACTGTCATTATTTGCAGCGAGCATGATACTATACATAAAAGTCCCTAAAATTCGATCAAAAAACTGTTAAAACAACTATTATTTCATAAATTTTAAATGCATCTGATATAAAAACTTAGACTCTACAAAACACTAAAACATGTGAACATCTCTCCACTAACAGCTGCTTCTCTTAAATTCCTACCTCTAGAGAGACACATTTTTAATTTTTTTTTCAGCTTTTTAGTTATGCTGTTTAGAGTTTTTGGCGATAAATATAATTTTTTCCTCTTTTTAAACTTATATGATTTTAAAATATTTTATTCCCTGCTGTTTAATTCATTTAAGCTATTTCCCTATATACACACTCCCTATTTCCTGCTTCTCAATTGTTAGGTCATTCATTCATTCATTCATTCATTCAACAAATGTGCCAAGTATGATTCTAAATCCTGGGGACTCATTTGTGAACAAAACAAATACTCTGCTCTAATGGAAACTTCTATAGATAGGTGAGAAAAAGTTTAACCAAATGATATGTAATAAGTGAGACTCTGATGAATGTTATAAAAACAAAGCGGTGTCTAGGAATAGAAGGTGAAGGCAGCATCTTATTCTTTTAGTAGGAAGGTAAGTGAAGACCTTCACTGTATGGAATGTTCAAACAAAGGATGAAATGAGGAAGTAGTTGTTTGAGTATTCTAAACAATGCATAGCTTAAGGAACCATCTTTGGCAAATTTTGGTGGAAGCAAGTAAGCCAGGGCTGCCGGGACAGCCTAATCAATGAGAGTGTTAGTGTTGAGTTGATGGGCAGAGGCCAATTTATTCACAATCTTGTAACCATGTCAAGGACTATGGATTTTACTTTGACTGAAATGGAAAGCCACTGAAAGATTTTATTTTTTTATTTATTTTATTTTATTTTATTTTATTATTTTATTTTATTTTATTTTATTATTTTTTTCACTGAAAGATTTTAAATAGAGGTGTGAGTTCCATGGTAAAAGGTTCATGCTGGTAGCTTTCTTCAGGATAGATGGGACCTGGTGTTTGTGTGTGTGTGTGTGTGTGTAGTTTTCAGAGACAAAAGTGATGATAGTTGAGAGTAGAATGGTAGCAATGAAAGTGGCATGAAATGGTATTTAGAGATCTTTTGTTGTCGTTGATGTTGTTTATTAGCTATTTTTTAATGGAAGTATACGAAAAGTGTAAAAGTCATACATGTGCCGTTCAGTGATTTTTAACAAAGCGAACATAACTGTGGAAGTAAGATCCAGATCAAAAAATAGACTGTTGCCAACATCCCTTCACCCCTTTTGTTGCTGCTTCTCTGAAGATGAATCGACATCTGACTTTTAACAATACAGAATAAATTGGTCTGTTTTTAAACTTCAGGTATGTGGAATGATAAAAATGTTTCCAATTTCTTTTTGCTCAACATTGCTTGCTAGAGTCATACATGCTTTTGCTTGTAGTTAAAAGTGTTTTGTGCATTTCATTTTGGTGGCTTTATATTGTCCTTGTGTGTATATGCTACATTTAATTTATCAGTTTTACTGCTAGTGGGCATTTGGATTGCTTACTATTGGGGACGGTTATTAAGAATTCAGCTGTGATTATCGTTGGAAATGCTTTTGGGTGAATGCACTGCACATTTTTTGCTGTTTATATCCTATGTGTAAATTTCTGGATCATAAGGTATGTATATTTTACCTTTAGTAAATATTTACAAACACTTTCCAAAATATCTGTACAAATCCATTCTTACCTGCAGTACATGGGCATTCTAATTGCTCTATATCCTCACCCATACTCAGTGCTGTCTTCTTGGTTAACTTATTCATCTAGGTGGACAGTAATAACTTAATGTGTTTTTTTAAGATTTTATTTATTTATTCATGACAGACACAGAGAGAAAGAGAGAGAGAGAGGCAGAGACACAGGCAGAGGGAGAAGCAAGCTCCATGCAGGGAGTCCGAGGTAGGACTCGATCCCGGGTCTCCAGGATCATGCCCTGGGCGGAAGGTGGTGCTAAACTGCTGAGCCACCCAGGCTGCCCGACATACTTTCTTCTACAAGTTTTATTTTTGTATTTTTTACATGTAGAACTGAAATAAGTCTGAAACTGATTTTTTTTTTAAGGTAGTCTCCACACCCAGCATGGACTCCATGGGCTTAAACTCACGACCCTGAGACCTGAGTTGACATCATAAGTATGACGCTTAACCAGCTGAGCCACCCAGGCACCCCTGAAACTGGTTGTTGTATATGGTATGATGCAGGGGTCTTTCTTTTTTCCTGTATGGACACCCAAAAGATGTACAACCATATATTGAAAACACAATTGTTGACCCATTGGACTGTATTGTCTCTTTTTCCATAAATCACAAAACCATATATTTTTTTAGGGCTGTCCACAGTTTCTATATTTTGTCTGGCTATACCATTTGTATCTTTCCCAAAATATCAAACCATCTTGATATTATATAGTTCAACACTGGTGACAAAGATAGATATTCAGAGATGCTTGGGTGGCTCAGTGGTTGAGTGTCTGCTTTTGGCTCAGGGCATGATCCCGGGGTCCTGGGATGGAGTTCTACATCAAGATCCTTGCATGGAGCCTGCTTCTCCCTCTGTCTGTGTCTCTACCTCTCTCTCTCTCTTTGTGTCTCTCATGAATAAATAAATATAATATTTTAAAAAAAGATATTCAATATTGAGTCTTTCAATAGATGAACAAGTTACAGCCCTCTGTATATAACTTAAATTTATTGCAATGCTTTGTAATTTTAAATGTACAAGTCTGGAACTTTTTTGTTAGATTTACTCCTAAGTCGGTGATAATCTTTTGTCTTATTGTATTGTCTGTAACTTCTAGTTTAGTAATGAAAGGAAGTTGATTGTCATCTTATCATTAAGCATACTTATTGAAAGCTGTTTTAATACTTTTAATGAGACTGTCAGATTAAGAAATTTCATGTTGTCAAAAAAAATTCATGCCTTTGGTTTGGTAGAATCATTTCCTTAATTATTGATAGGTTATTAATTTTCCTGAAGACATTCATTCATTTACCTACTTTATCATATTATGCTTCTCTTTTTTCTGTTAATATGATAAATTATGTTGTTCAATTTCACTATGCTAAAGCATCTTTGTATTTTTATTTTTTTAAAGATTTTATTTATTTATTCATGAGAGACACAGAGAGAGAAGGCAGAGACACAGGCAGAGGGAGAAGCAGGCTCCATGTGGGGAGCCCAACGTGGGACTCAATCCCGGGTCTCCAGGATCACACCCTGGGCTGAAGGTGGCACTAAACCGCTGAGCCACCTGGGCTGCCCTGTATTTTTAAAATAAACTTACTCATCATGTATCATCCTGTCTATATATTGTCACATTTTATTTTGCCTATATATTTTATTTAAGATTTTTATATCTGTGAAAAAAATGTTCTGTAACTTGCCCTTATTGTAATATCTTTGTCAAGTTTTTGTATGTTAGTTTTGTTTTGTTGTTTTGTTTTGTTTTGTTTTGTTTTAGCTAATGTTATACTGTTCTTATAAAAGATTTGGAGTCAGGATCTGTTTTGCAGTTAGAGCTGACATAATTCAGTCACAGATTTAAACTAAGTTATGATGCAGAGTCAATGATAAATCCAAAATTTTCAGTATTTTAAGATGATTCAGATAAACTGGCGTGGATTTTGTGAAATCCTCTTCTAAGTTTTTCTGCTCCTTCAGTGAAATAAGGAGCAAGGTTATCAGCTAAAAGTGTCAGTGACAGTGCTACAGATGAAGGTGGAGAAGTACGGAATCATCACCTTGAAGATTGGTGAGTTCATTGCATAAAGAACGAGGAGAGTAATTATAGTGATGAACAGTGAAATCCGAATTATGTGTGGGGAGCAAAGGTCTCAAGGTTAAGAAGTATTCCCATGGAATGGCTAAACTTTATTTAGAGCTAAGAAGTGAAATGAACTTTGAAAATAGTTTTGGAATGTAGACAATTTTGCTATGATCTGGTTAGAAAGGTACAGTGAAAAAAACTGACATTTGGTTAGAAGGATACGTGATTATTTGAAAGAGGGTTCAGAATCCTACATCTGAATAATAAAAGATTATCTGAGAGTCTTGGATTCTGTGTTGACAGAAGTTATCGTAGATGTAAACCATCATGGGATTAGTTCCATGGTCTCTTCAAGGAATAGAAATACTCAGTTTAAATTGTGGCAGTTTCGTTTTGGAGACCGATCTCTTTCATTGTACCGATGAGCTCGACATTGTTGAAGGAATCGGTTTTGTCAGAAAAGTAGGAAATCTATGGATCTTCTCTTTAACTTTGAGATGGTGTCTTAGTCTATTTGGATTGCTACATGAGAATATTATAGAATAGGTGGTTTATGAACAACAAAAATTTATTTCTCTGGGTTCTAGAGACTGAGAAGTCCAAGATCCAGTGCTGGGAGCTTCCAGGTCTGGTAAGGGCCTGCTTCCTGTTTTGTAGACTGCCATCTTTTCAGTAAAACCTCACCCGGTGCAAGAAGGGAGGGATCCTTCTTGGAGCCTCTTATGTAAGCATTTTGACCTTAGGAAATAATGACATCCTAAAGGCCCCACCTCCAAATTTCAGCACACTGAGGGTTAGGTTTCAACATTTCAATGTTGTGGATTCACAAATATTCAATCTATAGCAGATGGTGAGGATGTTGAGGAAATGGGAATACTTGTCTTAGTAAGAGAATTTCTGTGGGTTCATCCTAATATTGCCATGGTTGGTGTTATAAAGGCAGGGGGTAAGTAGCCTAGCTAGGACCTCTCAGCATAGTTAATTAAATAATTTTTATTTATTCAAGTTATTACACAAATTAGCTTCAGGTTATGTATAAATCTCATTCTTAATCCATTAACTTACACATCTACTAATTTCTGTCAGTTTCACTATTATTTTTATTTAACAAAGTTTTTTTTTATACTTAATTTCTGTAAAACACTTCTTTTTAATGTTACACTCATATTGATCACTGTAAATGCTGAAAATTTCTAAACAGTATTGAAGCTATGACTATGTCAATATTGCTATAATTGAGCTCCAAAGTAAAGGAAATATAATCATATGTCACCAAACCCACACTACTTGGAAGTCTGTTTCAAGTATTTAGGGTAAATAAAGTCTCATTATTTATATTTTATACATTGATTGCAATAAAGCCATTCCTTGGGTTATTTCATAAGTAGACTAAGACTATATTAAAATTTTTTTCTGTGTAATATCTAATCATCTTTCTTTGACAAAAAATAGCATAGAACTTCATATCATTAATATTGTTTTATTTGTAATTCTGTAATATGTTAAATGAATTATAGCTTATTTTTAATACATTTCTCATAAAATTCTGACTTCTTTTTAAAATTTCTTCCAATTTAAAGAAGATTGTATCACAACTTACAGATTGGAGATTCTTCATTTATATTTCTAGGATTTCCACTGTGGAATTTCTTACTTTGTTACATTATATCCCATTTTTATTTTACTGAGGACATTTTAAGAAAATCAATCTATATTTTCTTACTTTTCAAATGTATATAAAAACATTTGTTGAATAGTTTCTTTCTCTTACTATTTATTTTGAAATCATGTTAGATTACAACTTTGAATAGCTATACAGTTCTTAATTCAGAATCTTCTTTCCTCAGAAATCCAAGGCATGGTTTTATTGTCTTTTTGTATCTTGCCAATTTAATGTAATACCAATCTTATTTCTTGTTAGGTAACCATTTCCCCTCCTTATTCTTCTCCTCCTCATCACCCTTCTTCTCTGTGAATTGTCTTCTAGATTTTTACCTGGGTGGATCAAGGTGTTGGCTGCTTTTTTAATTTGTTTATTATGGATACTCCTCTGTAGAAATCATTTCACTCTGAATCTGGTCTTTGTTTGGCCCAGGAACATGTTTTATTTCCTTTCTCTTTCTTATTTTCTCCTTTTCCGGTTTCTCCCAGTGCCTATGGAATATGTTTAGGTAATTGCTAAACTTTGTGTATTCTCTAGCTGTTTTCTTGATGTTCCAATATTTTGACTGTGTTGTCACAGCTTATTTTGATTCTCCCTCTAACCTTCCAGTTTGTATCTCCCTGGAACTCAACCTAGACAATTGGCACCAGCCTTCTTGGCAGTTTTCTCCAGATGTTCTTTTATCTATTTCCTTTATCTTTCCCACAATTCTACTTGCTTTCAGTTTTCCAGAAATCCATTGATATCTCTGGCCAGATAATGGATAATGGCCAGATAATCCACTAATGGATTATTCTTTTGTTACTAGCGTGGTCAAAGATTTTCTTTTCTTTTCTTTTTTTTTTTTTTTCAAAGCTGAATAGGAAGATTGATCTGTAATTCATCGGCTGTATTTTATTTGCATAATTGTATCTGTGTAATGATAGATTGTACCACACAGAACAGATAAAAATACCTTTAAAATATGCTCATTGAATCAAAAACAAAATTGTCAATTGAATAAACAAGAAAATATTGAAATAAGAGTACCAGGTATTCTTTGGGTAATTTCAGTTACACTCTTCATAATAGTGCAATATAACGGGACATTAATTTTGCAATTCTAGCAAAATAGAGATAATTCAGGGACTAGAGAAGACATTATTTATTGTTCAATTCTTATATTGTATATGTGAGAAATAAACTTAAAACTGTATGTTCTCATTCATTTGGGGAATATGAATAATAGTGAAAGGGAATATAAAGGAAGGGAAAAGAAATGTTGGGAAATATCAGGAAGGGAGACAGAACATAAAGACTCCTAACTCGGGGAAACGAACTAGGGGTGGTGGAAGGGGAGGAGGGCGGGTGTTGGAGGGGAATGGGTGACAGGCACTGAGGTGGACACTTGACGGGATGAGCACTGGGTGTTTTTCTGTATGTTGGTAAATTGAACACCAATAAAAATTAATTAAAAAAAAAACTGTGGTTATAAATTGAAACAGCATTTTGATAGTTGAGTATCTTTAATTGTAGACTGATAAAGTAGTAGCCTGTTCCTACTTAACCTCATGGATACATATAGAGAAAGTCTTTTCGTTTTCTTGAAGTTTCAGTGGGACAAGTGAGTAAAGTTACTTATTATTAATGATACTCAAGGGACATATATTTGATGTGTGCATGTGTATGAGGTTTTGTGCGTGTTTTTAAGTAAGTATGTGAGCTGAGTTTGTTTAGAATTTCTTTCATTTAGTGAAACTAAATAATTTCAATAATTAAGAAGTAACCTCTTTTTTCATTATTTTATTCAAGCAATATGAAATATTTAGTTTAAGCACTTAATTTTTGTATTTTTCATTGATGTGAATTAATTGTTTGATGACTGGGCCAACTCATCCAGTCATTTTGGTTCTATATATATGTGAGAAAGTAGTGTGAATGACAGGAAACAAAGGTCCATTTTTTTCTCTGCAGGCACATTTTCCCATTACATGCTTAGTCAATATACTCACTGAAGTAACAGTAAACTTCAATTCACTCTTTTGAAAACTAAACCTATCCAAGTTTACATTTCCTTCTTACATTGTATTACAGCCTGGAAAAGCAGCCTAAACATCTTTCCTAGCTATAAATTGATACAAAGAGAGGGACAAGGCTGGTGCCAATTGTCTAGGTTGAGTTCCAGGGAGATACAAACTGGCAGGTTGTAGGGAGAATCAAAATAAGCTATGATGACGCAGCCAAAATATTGGAAAGTCAAGAAAACAGCTGGAGAATACATAAAGTTAAGCAATTACCTAAAACATATTGTTCAGTATGTTGGGAGCCCCATGTAACAGCCCCATCTGACAGGCCCCTTCCATACAGGGAGGTGACCCTCAAGCTATAATGCCGTCCACTAACTGAGGAAGGATAAATCCATATTAAGCTGGAAAACAAAGTAAATATTACAATTAATACACTACAATCTCTCTAAGAGATAATCAGAATAAGCCTTCATAGGCTTATAATGACTCTCTGGTAAAAATAAAATTTTCATCATAGGTAAAGGGTTAATAAAAGGAAAGGAAAAGTGATGAAAACAAAATGAGCAGGGAACAATCTAGCAGTAAAAGAAATTGAAGGACTTATGTTTTGTTTTGTTGTTTCTTTTTTCTTTTGTAATACCTGCTATGATAGGAAAACTAAAGTTCTTTATAAATCAATATTCAATTCAATATTGAAAATTGTGCAAATATCTTCTAAAACTTTCAAATTAATAAGTTGATAATATATTTATGCACAAATTTATAGATGTGTATTTATATATCATATATAACACACACATGTATTCACATGCAAAACCATCTTGTCTTCTTATTTTAATGGCTCCATGTTTTTGTAGGTTCTACAGTGTATTTGGTATGCCATTGAAATTAATCAAATCAATTACAGTTAATCTTACTAAAATATAATTTTACTCTATTTACTGCATAGTGATATATAATTTATTTCTGTCACAAAAGTAAAAGGCATGTGCTATAATATGTTCAATTGCCTCACTAATTGAGTCCTCTTATAAAAAGCTGCTTTTACAATTTATAGGACTAGGGATAATAAATTAGTCCCTGGCAATTATAGAAGAAAGTAGATATAGCAAATGTGATAGATAAAATTTACACTTTAGCAAAAACAAACATTAAATCCATTCTTATGCAATTTTTCAAAATTCATCAATCCCAATTGGGCCTTTTATTTTGAGTGTGTGTGTGTGTGTGTGAGAGAGAGAGAGAGAGAGAGGGAGAGAGAGCACTTGGTTGATATAATTAAAAATTTCCACCCTATCACTATATTAAATGCCTATTGCCTTATTGTAAAAATTTTCTTGCCAGAAAGACAAGTGCAATTGAAAAATCATGAGTAGAGGCATGTATTGTCATATTGACTAAATAAACTACATAAATATGTGTATATGTAATTTTTATAAAGATGAACTACCATGTGACACCAGCAATAGTATGCTGTCACAGTAAAAGAAAACTATGAAAAAGTCCTTTTAAATTAACTTTATCAATAGTTTCTTAAATTGCAGAGGGGATTATGTTTCCAATACCACATAATTTTTTTCTAAAATCTTCTTTTTCTTGGTGATTTAGTTAGAAGTGGAAACGTTGGAGTCAGGTGCATGTATGAACTCATTGTGGTGACCATTTTTCAATATATACAAATATTGGATTATTACATTTTGTACCTGACACTAATATCATGTTATATTCTGGATTAAGAATTTAATCCCCCAATGTAAGTAGTTGTGAGTTTGTAGACTATATGTAATTTCTTCATGCATCCAATGTGTTATGTCAAAAGTAGGAATAAATATATCTCTATTTTAGGATTCTCTGAAAATGAAATGGCTTCTGGTATGAAAAGTACTTCAAACCAAGACACATATTGACCTTAGATCATGGATAGTCATAGATATTGGTCACTGTTAGTTCTCACATCTTGCCATCAGTCTAAAATGAGCTGAGTTTTTCTCTCTTCCTTATTCTCATTTTTCCATTTTTCAAAATATGCTTCTTTTTTTTCCTATAAATTCCTGCCTTCTCTCTATCTATATTCTCTCTGTGGGTCTGTGTCCCCCATCCCCTCTCTGAGCTTTCCTGGTAACTTCCCAGGCTCTGCCGAATAAAGTGTCAGGAATCTATCAGGCAAGGACTGAATTTTTCTTAACTGGCCACTTGAGAGGCCAAGGCCACATTTGACTGTAACTATAATTAAAAATTATAGAGAAAGTGAAACACCAATTTTCATTTAAGCTATTCATATGTTGAAAGTATTACATATCGTTGAGAATCACATCAGGTTGAGGAACAGCCCTTCTTTTTGATCACTTTGCTGCATTGCAGATTTTTCCAAAGGTCACATATAAGCTAGATGTACAATTCATTCAATTTAATGTTCTTAGAATGTAAATAAATTTAGATACATTCCATTCTCTTAATTACTTGTACAAGGTGTCCTTATGTCAGGAACTTAAAAGGAAATGAAAGAAGTGTTTTTGTAATATAGAGAAATACAATTTTCAACCATGTAAGCAATTGAAATAAAGTAGTTTATTACTAACGCATCATAGACATCATTTTTAAAAAGATTATGGAGGAATTAAAGATAAACGTATTGGGTTAAAGGACTGCATTAAAAATGCGGCATGCATTACCATTTGAAGCACACTTATCTTTGCTCCAAATCCTTCCTATAACTATCAGTAGGTCTTAAAAATACATGATAACACTCAAAAATGCATTCATAATTTAAATTAACATAATCAGAACTTGAATTGGCAAATATTCAATTTTGCTTTTAAGAAATTTTAATTATTAACTTTAACAGAGTTATAAAACTGTGGGACAATTTTCTATTTCAGGAAAAAAAAATCAGATAATCAGCTCTCAGTTATCTGACTAAAATGTAAGTTACAAAGTCTTTTGTTTTCCTAATAAGACATTTCATATTGCAGAAGGATAGTAATTTAGATGAAAGTATAAAGACCTATAAGCAAAAGAAAATAGTCTTTAATATTGACCTTTCAAATTTAAAAGTATAACGTAAGCTAAGTTTCTCTTCTGTGTCTCAATACCATTGTCTGGGAAATGAAGGATTTGGTCTAGTGATTCTGAAACTTTCCCTTCTCTTGGAAATAAGTAAGTTCTATTATAAGCTCAATTACCTCATTATCTTTGATGGTCCAAAGCAAGTGTGATTAGCAAATATATTAAAGGTTTTGAGTTGATTGTAGATTGAGACTTTGATTAATTTCTCAACTGAGCTTAGTATCTAGAACAAAGTAGAGTATGGTAAGGCTTGTGAAGCAGGCATAAGGAATGGGAGCACTTTGAATCATTACTTTAAGTATATTTACAGATTATGTCAAGTATTGAAGATACCAGATAAAGAGGAAATAGCTTTTCCTTAGGAAGACTTAAAGACAGCTGGCCCCTTTCATCAGTCCTTCTATGGCCACTCCATCATAATAGTTTGAGCTAGGAATATCTGTCATCCAAGACATCTGTCACCTGTCTTATGATTAGCCAAGAGACTGAAATTATTTATTAAAAATAAACCTGAAAACTAGTTTTGGTTATGCATTGATTTAATCAAAATAGTTTTCTGAATAGCGTCTGCATCCATTTTTATTTAGCTTTTTATCTGGAGAAAATTTAAAATTTACAGATGATGATGATATTGTTTTGAACTGTTCATGCATCATATAAAATGTGACCAAATATAAAAACACTCTCTGTAGTAATATGAAGATTTACATTTCATTTAGGACAGTGGGTTAGTAGAAAATATCCAAGATCTTTCTTTACATTTTTTCACTGTTATCCACCCTGGAGAGATAAAGCACCTACTCATGAAAAATACTCAGAAATTATTACTACCTCCGATTTTGGCTGGCATCAGAGGCTTTGATCAAAGTATAGAGAAGACCTAAGATTCCTCAGAAGGATGAGCTCGTCAAGTCAATGCAAAATAATCTTGTACTTTGTTATTTTAAGGCAAATTTATTGAAGACTTCACAGCCACAGCTTGAATTTTATAATAAGAATAGATAAGGCAGGTAGGAAATTTCCAATTGAGCTAGAAGAAACCTGCACATCAGAAGTTCATAGTTAAAATCCTGATGCAAATGTAGCTTAAAAACATAGATTGAATCAAAAAATGTCAGGACTCGAGATAAGTATTTGAAGATTTAAAAGATTTAATAGACTGAAACAATAATTGATTCAATTAAAGGGTAAGATATAGCATGTGCAAATAGGATATAAATGTTACCTCTTCTGCCACAAAAGGAACTAGAGGATAAGTAAAGATTTAGAATTCTTTGAAGCAAACCCGATCTGACCTAAAGACAGTTGAGAATGAAGTCTTAGACTGGATTTCTTTCTTGCCTAGACTTAAGAACACACAAACAAAACCCGAACAGATGTGATGATGAAATAAACATACAGAGAGAATGGAGAAAAAGACATGAGGTTACTTTCCATGACAAAATTATTGTTTTAAAAAATGAAGTAGAGAAAGGAGAAGAAGGAGGGAAATAGGAAGAAAATAGGACAAGAAAGACATTAATAAAATAATAGTACTTGGAGTTCACAAACATATTTATTATAGCTTTTAGCACTTGCACTGGTCAGAGTTCTCCAGAGAAACAGAACCAATAGGGTGTGTGTGTGTGTGTGTATGTGTGTGTATGTGTGTGTGCGTGTGTGTGTGTGGAGAGAGAGAGAGAGACAGAGACAGAGACAGAGACAGAGACAGAGAAAGCCAGAAAGGGATTGAAAGGGAGATTTATTTTCAGCAATTAGCTCACATAATTTTGAAGGATAGCAAGGCCAAAACCAGCAGTTTGGAAACCTAGAATCCCATGGAAAAACTGATGTAGTTCAGGTTTGAAGGCTGTTTGTTGGATAATTTCCTCATGGAGAAGTTGGTCTTCTGTTCTAGTCAGGATTTCAACCTATTGGCTGAAGCCCATCCACATTATGGAAGACAATTTGCTCTACTCTAAGTCCACTGATTAAATGTTAGCATTACCCAAAACACATCTTCTCAAAACATCCAGTATAAAAAATGATTGCATATATGGGCACAATGACCCAGCCAAGTTGACTCCTAAAATTCATCATCACAGGATTGCTTTTTTTTTTAAAGAATTTATTTTTTAATTCATGAGAGACACAGAGATATAGGCAGAGGGAGAAGCAGCCTCCCAGAGGGAGCCTGATAGGGAACTTGGATACATCAGGACTCTGGGATCATGCCCTGAGCCAAAGGCAGACACTCAACCACTGAGCCACCCAAGTGCCTCCACAGGATTGTCTTATAAGTAGGCATATATTAGGGTGCTTGTTAGGCTCAGTCGGTAGAGCGTCAGACTCCTGATTTTGGCTCACGTCATGATCTCAGGGTGGTGAGAACCAGCCCCAAGTCCAGCTCTGTACTAGGTGTGGAGCCTGCTTAGGATTGTCTTTTTTCCCCTCTCTCTTTGCCAACCACTCCCCACCCCCAACTGCTCACACACACGTGTTCACTCCCTTTCTCAAAAAAATAAAATAAATAAAGTAAAGTGGACATATATTGAAAAAACTGAGTTGATGGAATCACACTTTCCTGGCTTTGCCTCTTATAAATAATGAGACATCAAGTTCTTTCACCTGTTTCTTCTCTGTTGATGATGACAATAATCCCTATTTCATAGTTTTCTGAGGACTGAAGGGGGTAATCTTTATGTAGTCCCAGGCACACAGTAAGCAGTCAATAGAAGCACCTCTCATTGTATTATTAATATGCCTACAGTATTACTGTTATTACTATACTGAATTTGCCATTGCTTAAGTTAGCCTTTCTTGGGTAGACATTGAAAATGAAGTATATATTTGAGGGATATTTCAAAAAGATTAATTGATATTTTGAAAAGAAAAATATTTTAAAGTTTGATTTTTAGAATTAATTTACCTAAATTAAACAAATTAATCTGAACAATGCATGTTATTTCTTTCTGTGTAGACAGTGATAATGTGTGACTTCTGAGTAGAGCATATTTGCTAAGTTTCTCTACCTTCTGAGGTATCAACATATTTCAAAATTTAGTAGGCAGTTTTTATTCTAACCTTTATATACTATCAACATAATTATTTCCCAATGAATAAAGGTTTTTTCCTAAGTGTTTCATAACATTCAAGTACAACAATTCCTGACACAGTGGACCATTTTCATGAAATTTTCAAGATTAATTTCCTAAAATTTTCTTTCATGGCATTTGAGATATGGTACCACTAGGTGACAGACACTAAGGAGGGCACTTGATGGGATGAGCACTGCATGTTATACCATATGTTAGCAAATTGAATTTAAATTAAAAAAAATAGCAAAAAGAGGAATTAGTGAAAAAAAATTTTTGTCACCTTGGAGAAATATCTAGATATTAGTTTCAATTTATAAATATCTATTTTATTAACATTAGGTGATAAAACATTTTAATATGTGAGCATTAATACAGGAACATTTTTTGTTTTGTTTAGGAAATCCCTTTTGCATGTTTTCTCCTTAGCTTCATCATTTTTCTTCCACTTTAGGTTTTTTAAAGATATTTTATTTATTTATTTTAAAGATTTTATTTATTTACTCATGAGTGACACAAAGAGAGAGAGAGGCAGAGACATAGCAGAGAGAGAAGCAGACTCCATGCAGGGATCCTGATGTGGGACTCGATCTTGGGACTCCAGGATCATGCCCTGAGCCAAATGCAGATGCTCAACTGCTGAGCCACCCAGGCATCCTCACGTTAGGTTTTTTAAAATCCATAAGAGATATTGCATTAAACATCAAAATACAAATAAAATACTATCTTGAGTAGAGATCCAACTATACACAAGAACTAAACCTATATACTATGTGTGTCTAAACACAGGCATCTGTGTTTTGAAGAAGTCTAGTTAGAGTGACCATTCTAGGAAGCCATTTGGCAGTACCTAATAAATTTAGTACCAAAAATACCCCTCGCATATGCTCATGGAAATATAACATTGCTTGTGGTAGTAAAGATGTGGATACCATGTTCATGTTTATTATCAGTTGAATGGATAAGTGAATGATGATATATGCTTACAATGCAGTACAGTGTAGCATTCAGAAATTGTAAAATTATGTCAGTTAGGTCAAGTAAAATATGGGCATATACACTAATAAACAATGCTGTGTATTTTTCAAGTACCTCAAAAATCTAAATTTTAGAGACATCATACTCAGTTGTATGAATTAGGATCACATAGCTTGGAATAGTTGACTTTTTTTTTGCTTTAATTATGGATACTTGTATATAGAGAACAGACTACCCTTGCTCATTTCACATTTCATTTTCAATACTCCCCGATATGGGAGAGACTTGATAGTAACTACATCCTGTATTATTATGAAAAAAAAAATCAAGTTCATTTGTGCCCTGTTCTGAAAATTCTGTTTATTTGAAATATAATTTACAATTTTTTGTCAATAGAAAATCACTTACCTAGAAAAAAGGCCTGAAATCTTTTCATTTTTAGCTTAAATATATATATATATATATTTAATATATATAGCGCTAATATATATTATATATGTTGATCTACATTTAAGCTAAATATTTAGATTTATTTATTTATTTATTTATTTATTTATTTATTTATTTGAGAAAAAGTGTGTGAGCGATGGAGCACAAGCAGAGGGATCAGCAGAGGGACAGGGAGAAGCAGGCTCCCCACAGAGCAGGGAGCCTGATGTAGCGCTTGATCTCAGAACCCTAAAATCATGATCTGAGCCAAAGGTAGCTGCTTAAGCAACCAAGCCATCTAGGTGCCCCTGTATGTCTCTTTGATATCTGTATCTTTATTTTGAAAGAAAAATAATTAAGAGATATTATGGGAGGTGAAGAACATTATATGCCCAACAGATACAAAGTGTCTACTAAAGAACAAAGAAGAAGATTAAATGAAAGAAAATATTATACATCAGGAAACAAAAGCTTCCTTCTTATATAGAAGTAAAGAAAATAAAGGCTCACTAAGGAGAATTTGCCTAATATAAGAAGTATATTGGCTTAAAAAAATTCTAATGGTGATCTGACTGCCCTTTACCTGGCCAAAGCCCAAAATAAAGTGTACCATTTGTCAGAATTAAAGGGGAATTTTAGTGCATTCATATTCTTAGTATTTATTATTAAATCCAGAGGACTTGGAGGGCATATGAAGGAATAAAGAGTCCTTTTAAGGTCTTATAGGAAATAATAGCTTAATTAACTTTGTAGAATGATGATATTTGGCCAGTTATCAAGATTCTTTGGAACCTGATATTAAGGAGACCAAGGACATGAGTTCATCCCTCAAGAAACGTGCTACGATGTTCTGTGGGCTAAAGATTTCCTAATCATACTTCAGGGTATCTCTCTGGTTCATGCCACTCATCTAGGAGGATTGAACAAGGGAATGTGAAGGAATCACTTCTATGAGAAATCAAAGATAATAAAGGCAGTAATACCCTGGTGGCGTTATAATGGCAATGAAGATTGAAGAGGAAATGCTCAGTAAATTGTCAAAAGTTAATGTTTCTTTCTTTTTTAGTTTTATTTCAGTTTCAGTTTGGTTTTGTTTCTGTGTGGAAGATTTTGGTTTGTTCATTTTTTGGCCATTCCATAGCCAAGTCTGCCATGGTAAGTCTATTCTCTGTGCCTATATGTTCTAGAGGCAAATAGAGTCTGCAGTGACAAAGACAGATAATTCATATTACATAGAATATTCCTTATGTCATCCTCTTGCGAGAGGACCTCCAGTACAAGTGTAGTGGAGAGATACTGTTGCCTAAAATCTCCAGAGGCAAGATAGGAGGTCACAAAATAGTTTTTTCTTGTGAGCTCACATTACTTGAATCACAAACCCAGTTCTTTACTTACTTATATGATTAAAACTACTTTTGTGCCATCTTATTTGATCTGAAATAACTACTTTGAAAGATAAGATTATTACAAGTAATAAAAAATATCATTAATTATCTTTGAGTAGAGGATCTCCTTGATATTAATTTATATTTCAAATTACTGTGATTCTATTATATTAATAAGAATTTACAGCAAAATGTAGAATATGTGTTGCCTTACCCATAATGTATCATGTGTGGTTTTCTAAGCATTATTATATGATACCAAAGAAAAGTTATTTACATTATTTGTTAAGATCAAAAAATTACACACTGGTTGTTCAATCTTGTGGAAAAATAATAATATCAAAACTTGCATAACCTTATATCATTAGACAGTGATGCAAAAGGCGATATAGAATATCAGAGATCCATCTACAAGAATCTGAGGATATCTTTCACCATGTTCCTAAGCCATCTTTATAATTGCAATATTTCAAAATATTGAGATAAATAAGTGATATTTTTATTTGTTTAGGAATTAGATGTCTTGGATAATCAAAGTTTCGCTCAAAGCCATTCCCGACGCAGCCCCAACAAACAGCTTCTTAATGTGTTTTTGTATTTATCAAGAAGATTCAAGTCTTGTCATGGTCTGTTGAACTGACTGACTTTAAATCTCAAAGCCTCATGGGTTTCCCTCTGGAAAGGAAAAGAATGAATTCAGTACCATACCTCCCTTGAAATCCAGCCCTTATGTCTAATAGCTTTAAAATTAGCAATGAGCCCAAGGGAGTCATTTAGTGCTGCTCCGAATGTTAAAGCATGAAACGTCTTTTGATTTGAATCTTAGGAGGCTTAAAAATTTTGTTTTATCTTAATATGAATTCAAGACTTTATTTTTAATTTGACAAATGTGAGAGGCACGATGCCATTTCTTGTCAACTACTTCTTACAGATGGTATACCATAAGAAACAAACTTTCTCTGCCTGAAAAAGTCCTGACGGACTGCTTATTTCTTATATATCTTTTTTTTAATAAGAAATATTGGTGTATGTGGAGCTCAACCACATACCACATATGTTTATATGTTTATAAACATATGTTTTATATGTTTTATATGTTTATATGTTTATAAACACTCAACCTTGACCAACTACATCTTGGATGCTCCAACTCCTATCTTGATATTATAAACAGATTCTGACTTATTTCTGTGAATGACATGAACTTGAAAAATATTTTAATGAAAATGGAAAGATTATCACATTATTTAATGATTGTTAGGTTCAAGGCACTAAATATAATTTATCACATGTGTATCTTGCTTAAAATTTATTAATAGGAGGTAAGTATAGTTTTCCCTATTTTATTAGCAAGGAAACTAAAACAAAGAAAGTTTAGGTTACTGCCCAGACACTTAACAAATTTGAGCCTGATCCTATATCTGTAAAATAAAACCATCTGTATCTTCATCCCAGATTGTTATAAGGATAAAATACTATATATAAATTACCTGGCATGTAGTAGACACTCAGAGTGAAGAATAGTCATGTGTTACTCTGGTTATAGCGGCCATAGTAGGTGGGGGTGCAGATTTGAATTAAAATCTCTGTAGCTTTGAAATCCCTTTATCTCCAAGTAATACTTTTTGACAAAATCTGAGTTTGGTATCTAATGATTAATATGGAAATAATGTGTGAAGTTTTGATTTAGATTTTTCGTAAGGAATAAGAACAGCACCAAAATGGAAATTGGGCTTATTTTAACATAGCTATAGTTTATAGTATTGTCTTATTGAAAAGAAACTTCAAAAACGTTTTACAATTAGATTTATCTATAGTTAAATATGCTTTTTCCTGAATTTCAAAAAAAGCTGGATTGACTACTAAGCTACTGAGTATGGCCTAATGAATTCTTAGTGAATTACAAACTTTGCAAGTCAAAATGTGCTCTCATTCTTTTTATTTAATATCAACCATAATTAAATGTTCAAATCATGAATATTAAAAACATCTTTAAAAAGAAATGACTTTTCTAAAATAGAATACCACTTGAATCATACTGATGACCCAAAATAGTCTACCTTTTTTTTTTTAAGTGCAGGTTGATTGATTTTCACTGACAAATAAAAATTACCACATGCTGATCTGAATAGGTAATGAACACAGGCATTTATTTAAGAAAGATGAACTGCCCTTTTTGTATATTAAGTTTCTATGGGTATGTATTCTAATTGACATCATCCCACTTCTTGTTACCTGCCTCTACTTTCACACTACCAGTATTTGTTACTCAGCTTTATATACACACATGTGCAATATTGATAAACTAGAGAATGTTCTAGTTTCTCTTTTTTCTATGACAATTAAAAGTGATATACAGAATTCCTTTTCAGCCCAACTTATATACTTGAAATAGTCTCCTAATATTTTTTTATGTTAGAGTTCTCCAGAGAAATGGAACCAGTATTATATATGTATATACTAATGATAGCTCATGCAACTGTGGAAGCTCAGAAATCCTAAGACCTGCAGTAAGCCAACTGCAGACCTAGGAGAATGAATGTGCACTTCCAGGCCACGTCCAAAGACCTGAGAACAAGAGCTGATGTAGTCCTAGTCTGAACACCAGCAGGCTTGGCACCCAAGAAGAGCTAGCATTTCCATCCCGCTCCCAAGGCCAGAAACGTTCAGTCTCCCCTCCTGTAGTCAGGCAGGAGGAATTTCCTCTCCCTTAAGACTTTGGCTCTATTAAGTCATCAATTGTTTGGATAAGGCCCATTCACATTAAGGACTGATTTCTGCTTTATTCAGTCTATCTATTCAGATGTTAATCTCATCCAGAGACACACAGAAATACCCAGAATAATGTTTGGTCAAATACTTGAGCACCCTGAGATCCAGTCAGGTTTGCACATTAAATTAATCATCACAATTTTTAAAATCGTTTTTGATTAAACTTTCTATTCTGAGATTGTTGTAAATTCACATGTAATATTAATGAATAATACACAGAAGGGGCACCTGGGTGGCTCAGTGGTTTAAGCATCTGATTCTTGATTTCAACTTAGTTCTTGATCTCGGGGTCCTTCAAGCCCTACATTGGGACTTTTGTTTTTTTAAAAGAACAAAGAAATAATAATACACAGAAATCCCAGAGATTCATAGAGAGAAACTGACCTTTGTCCAGTTTCCCCTGGTGGTAACATGTTGCAAAACTATTCTGCAGAATCACTACCAGGGTATCCACACGTACAGTGAAGACAGAACATTTCCCTTGAAAGAATAATCCCTCCTGTTATAATTTTAATGGCACACCTACTTCCTTCCCTCCACCATACTTCCCAAATCTGTCGATTACTAATGTGTACCTACTTCTAAAATTTAAAGAATATTCTATGAATTGAGTCAAACAGTATGTTATGTTTTGCTTTAGCTGTTTCACTTAACATAATTCTGGAAATTCAACTAGGTTTTGCATGTATCAATAGTTCAGTCTTCATTCTTTTTCTTTCTTTCTTTCTTTCTTTCTTTCTTTCTTTCTTTCTTTCTTTCTTCCTTCCTTTCTTTCTTTTTCTTTCTTTCTTTCTTTCTTTCTTTCTTTCTTTCTTTCTTTCTTTCTTTCTTTCTTTCTTCTTTCTTTCTTCTTTCTTTTCTTTCTTTTCTTTTTTTTTTTTTTTTTGCAGAGTATTATTCCTTGGTATAGATCTACCACAGTTGAAAGACATCAGAATCAGCTCAAGTTTTGTCTATTGCAAATAAAGCTGATATAAATACTTGCTTCTAGGTTTTTCTTTGTGAACAAAATTTTTCTTTTTTCTGGGATGAATGCCTAGGAATGCAGTTGTTGGGACATATGGTGATTGCATGCATAGCTGGGGTTTTCTTCTTTTTATTTTTTAAGAAAGTTTCAAATTGTTTTCCAGAGTGGTTGTGCTATGTTATATTCCCTTCAATAATGTATGAATGATCCAGTTTATTTATATCTCGGCCTGCGAAACCTCAGTATGGATTGTTTTGGGTTTACTCTATTTGGGATTTGTTCACCTTCTGGAATCTGTAGATTTGTTTCTTACCAAGCTCAGTTTTCAGCCATTACTACTTTGACTAATTTTTTTCAGCTCTGCTCTCTTTCTCCTTTCCTTTATGAAATTCAATGACATGACTGTTAGATATTTCGTTTTGGTCCTACAGGTTATCGAGGCTATGTTTTGTTTTTATGATATTCTATTTGCTCTCTGTTATTCAGGTTTGGTAATTTCTCTTAACCTGTCTTTTATTTAACCTATTCTTTCCTGTCCCCTCCGTTCTGCCCAAACAATGAACATTTTTATTTCAGTTGTTATATTTTTAAAATCTAAACTTTTCATTTCGTTATTTTTTATCTTTCTATTTCCTGTCTGGGACTTTGTATTTCTTTGTTGAGGCTTTTTTTTTCATCTGTTTTGAATATGGGTATAATTTCTCCTTGAAGAAATTTATGATGGCTGCTTTAAAATCTTTATCAAATAATTATAATATCTCGTCACTTTGGTGCTGCCATCTATTGATTGTCTTTTTTCATTCAGTTTCAATAACTAAATTTTCCTGGCTCTTTGTGCCATGAATCATTTATAGTTGAAACCTGGATTCTGTTGTGGTTGTTATTTGATGAGACTTTGGCTCTGATTTAGAACATACTTTCCATAGCTTCCTTTGGCATAGCTCAGACAAAGGAAGTATATGTGCTGACTCATAATGCCAGGTAGAGGTATATTCAGTGCTATATAAGGCAAATGTAGTCTTATTGTCATGAGATGTATATGTTATTGTATATATGGACATATATAATCATAACCTTTACCCACCAATACTTTCCTGCATAAGTGTACACACACACACACACACACACACACACACACAAAGATATACACATAGTAACACAATCCAGGTGAAAATGAATGCTCTAGTAGTAGAATCTGTTATTTGCCAAAGATGGGGGAAATGACTAAGTCAAAATGACAATTTCCTTTGGTTGACTAAAGAGTTAATTAATACTATCAACTCCATTACTTGTAATATTTCATAGTTTCTGGGTCTGGATCTCTCTGGCTTACCTTTGTCTAGTTTCACAACAGAGCATGTTTCAAAATATCTTCATATTTTTCAGTGCAACTTGAGGCTGCATGACATTTTTAATGGAAATGAGATCCCTAACACATTCCATCTCTTTCTCTCTCTCTTCCTCTTTCTTTCTGCCCCCTCGTTGTCTCTGAATCACTAATGATATGGAGCTGTAAAATAAAGTATGTTAAGAATTTTTTTATTTATAGGATATAATATTTGTTTAGTTGTATTCTTTCTCAAAGAACAAGATTTTGAGATATATTTTATTGTCTGAACACTTCTCTAACTCAGAAGTCAATCACGTAGATTATAGATTATATGCATCTCAAGAACAAAGGCTATCCTTCATTCGCTATTTTATCATCAAGTCTAATCACTGTGACTCATGTTCACTAGACACTAGTTGAGTCAAGAACTGAATGACAAGGAGTCAGCCAAGATCTGGTAGCAGAGTGTTTCAACTGAAAAATATAAAGGGCATGTGAGAAAGGATGATGAGCAAGAGCCAAATGTGTAATATAAGGACAGGGAGGAAGAAATTGTAGGGGAAGAGCCTAGGAATGAGCTTTGGAATATTTCAATATTTGCAAAAAAATGCATTAAGCACACAATAGTTCTCAAAAGTTTAAAAGAACTAACACAGTTGCTTAAGAAATATCTAGAGGGGCCCTGGGTGACTCAGCCAGTTAGGCCTCTGCCTTCAGCTCACTCAGGTCATGATCCCAGGGTCCTGGGATGGACCCCTATGTTGGAGTCCCTGCTCAGTGGGAAGTCTGCTTCTCCTTTTCCCTTTCCCTGCCACTCCCCCTGCTTGTACTTTCTCTCTCTGTCAAATTAATAAATAAAATCTAAAAAAAAAAAAGTATCTAGAGAAACACAATTTACTTTAAATCACTTTGTTTAAATAAATAATAACAAGCTAAAATACAGAGCAATCAGCCAACTCAAATTTTACTGGTACATATATGATCGAGTTTAAATACCCCATGTTTGTTTTTCAATAACACTTAAGGTCCTCCAATTATATTAATAACTTTTTCCAAAAGGAATAATAATAAATGTGTGTTTTGGAGTTCTTCCTTTCTTATCTCTTGTATGTTTTTATATAAAATACAAGTGAGGCTCTGAATCTGTTGGAGATGGAGTGGCAGGGCGTTGACAATGCCTGGCTCCACGGCCTTTATTGTATCTCTTAGTGATCCTTTCCTTAGGTTGACTGGTGGGGATGGGGAGCAGGGTCACATTCCTATCTTTCTGCTGTGCCCTACACTTACTCTCCTCAGCAGGGGAGTTGAGAGGAAACAGATTTCTGCCTGAGAGTCTATCTGACCTGCTGTGTTATTCCAAGGAACAAAAATAGGTGTTTGGTGTCACAGTGGTCATGAATGGTCATGGAATTCTGAGATGAAGGAAGCAGGGAAGGGTCATTACTTGGTAGAATTATGTTTAAAAAAATAGTGCTTAGAGAACCTTTGTAAAATATTAATATGCTACTAAAATTAAATCACGCATTTGTAGTTTTTAATCTCAGTTGTAACTTGAAACTACCAACTTTTCTCCCTGCCAGGCTCAGAGCTCTGCTGTTTCAGCCTTTGATATGCTCCAGCTGCAGTCGCAATGCCTGGGCGACTTGAAGTTTTAAAACCCTCTATGATCTTGTGATACATTTTATCAAAAAATGACACTTGTGCCTCTGAATTAGCAACCCACTGGCATTCTTTCAAATTTCTTGAATGGCTGCTGGTAATTCTCACAATTGTAAACTATTCGGTGCAGACTTAGGTTGTTAATAGCTACCCTTTGACTACTTTTTGATTCCCTGGATTTTAAAAAAAAAATTTAGTTTCCTATATAACAACCAAGTTGGAACAAAGACTACCCAAAGGTGAGAAGTTTAATACATGTTGCATAAAGCTTGAGGGTCTCAGGTCCATAATGCTTTTGAAACGGAAAGTATTACAATTCTTTATGAGTGAGTTGGGGTCACTGATTGATGGAAGTTGATTGTTAGAGCTGTGCCGGTTCAGTTTCCCAGTATCTGAGATTTAGCCTGTCACCTACTTGACTTCTTATTTTAGGCTATTTGTGGCCACTAAACTCCTCTTAGAAAGCAAAAGACAAGAACCTCCCTATTATTTGCAGTGCTAGGCTAAATCAGAAATGAAAACATGTGTTCTTTGTCTTGTCGTATGTTGGCATTCGTGGTTTAATTCTCCTCAAAAATTCCTGGAACTTTATTGTCATTCTCTTCTGCTATTACATGACACTTTATGGTAACTTGTGCAAAGGAAGAAACACCAGAGCTCTTCACACCGAGTGGAATTTATAAATAATTAGTTGTAAGCTTAGGAATTAAAACTACGGGTCTCCATATTTTCATTGTCAGGAATTTCATCTCCTCAGATGGTCTTTTTTCTAATTTGGAAGTACTGCTAGTAAATCAGTGATTTTTAAATATGCCAGACCTTCAAGAGGGATAAGAGAAACAGGATCTCACTTTAGAGGGAAGGGTTGGATCTAAATGAGAATGCTCAAGAAAGATAGTGTCTATCACTATCTTCCAATAACCTAGAATCTAAGCAACTATCATGATCAGATCCTGCCATTACTTTGATATGAACTTGAAAGTTGTCTTGTCACTTCCCCCTAAAGTGTTAGTGATCTGGGACTTCAAAGACACTAGTAAACTGCTAGTGTAAAAAATCAGGCTGATTTTTACTATGAAATGTTTCACAGAGGTAGGCATGATGAATTGAGGTTTGGTGGTGACACATACTTGGGTAAGAAAGTAATGTTTCTGATCTCAAAGCCAGATAATGAAGATGAGAGATGGAGATTGAGAAGGTCAAGGAGGAGGATCAAGATTAAGAGATATTACCGCTGTCCGATCATAAACAAATTGTAATCCCATATAGTGATAATTCAACTTCTTTGCATCAGCAAAGATAAGCAAAAACTTAGAAAATAGTTTTTGTGATCCTTGCTCATGACACTTTGTACTTAGTTTCTATCAATAACTATAGAATCTTGCCATTCAAGTTAAAATGTACATATGTCTTGGCATAAAAATGGGGGAAACTCTGAGGATTGCTGGTTGCCACTCTTAACTTCTTTTCTCAAACAAAAATCAATGGTTTTGGAAAGAGGATTCAGGGTTTTGTTCTTTAATTGAAATAAGGGAACTATACAGTCAAAACAAAACAAAACTGAAATTAAAGAGATTAGGATTATTTTGAATTTTTTTAAGTAAAATTTCTGCTATTCTTGGATACAGCACCTCCAAAGAAGGATACAAGATTTTTAAGTAACATTATTTTCTAACACTGTCTATGAATCACTATTCTCCACAATTATTGAGAAGATTATTAGCGATAACTCATGTACATTTAACTCAGGGAAACTACACAGAGTTTTAAAATACATCTTTTAGGTTTACAGTGGTGCCTTCCAACCAATGCCAGAATTGAAACAAGTATGAGATGCATTTTTCAGCAGTCAGTAGTAATATCTCCAGTGTTAGAGAAGAATTACAGAGACAGATTAAAGATGGTTTCAGTGAGAATCACTGTGCCAGCTTGGTTCAAGAAAAATGGATGTGGCTTTCCAATCCAATGCCATCTCCGCTTGTGACACTGAGTATTTGGAAGCACTTGGATATGTTTTTGTCTTTTACCAAGGATCATCTTTGTAAATGGGTTTCTTGAATAGTTCTGCTACAATTACATCTCAAATCTGAATTTTAGACAGAAAGGAAACACAAAGGGAAACTTGCATAAAAATGGAGAGGGCTTCTATTTACACTCTCAGTATCTCAATGGAAAGATTCGATTTTCATTTCAAACTTCAAGAACATGTAAAATATTGTAATTTCTCCTTTGCCTCTAATCAATATTATTTTGTAATCAGTTTCACATCCTAACTTTCTTCACAATAAATGACACTTACCTCCTTATCAAAAAAATTATTGTATGAATTACAACTAAATGCTAGTAAAAAATTACTTCATGAAATGTAGGTTGTTCTTTACAGAAGCAAACATTGTAGTTGTGGATGAGCTTTTAAGCTTATAAATGCAATTTAAATTGCAAATGTAAACTATCAGAAGGAAACACCTGTAAGTTTTCAATCAAGCATCCACTGATTTTTAACCAAATCAATAAATTGTAGCAGGACAACGTATTTGTACCACCCAATCAAAACAAATAAGAACTATCTTCTTATTATCATAAAAGCAATAAAAAAGGCTTGCACAGCATTCTTCCCTTAATTTGTCTTTCACTCTGCACCATAAAGATAACAAAGTGCTGCATTTCCAAGGAACATATTGTTTTACGCTGTATGTTTTTCATCACTGAAGTCTAGAGAGTATTGTTTTTTAATTTGCTGATGGAATCCATCAATTAGAATTAGTTTAAATGTTGTGGGAGGATAATGACAATGGGTATGAAGGAGAAGAGGAATGTGTAGTATGAATTAATGGTGGTTTTATGGCACTTCTCATTGGATTCATGGCCGGGCTTATCTGATGAGTAAATAACTTATGGTTCTGTCAAAGCTGGCAAAGGAGAATGTGGTTACAGTCATACAATTAGAGACATTCATGTAAGAAAGATGGAATCAATGTCTGTGATTAACTGTTATTAAAGCTTTATATATGAATATCATTTTTAAAATTGCTGACATTGTCTCTAGTTCCTTGACCTCAGTGTCAGCTAAGCCAAGTTTTTATTCTTGTCTGCTTCTAACAAGCTATATCACTTAGAAAGATTTGCTGTGGTGACGTTTATGTTTTCCCCCAGGAGAAAAAATCTTTACATTTTCTTCCATCTTTAAGGCTCTATGATTCCGGTCATTCTAATGTGTGGTGATCCAGGTGACCAAAGTTCACTGCGTTCAAATCCTAACCACAAGTTGACTGCCCTGTCTGTGTCATGAACATGCAACATTTACTAAAAGGTAGAATTAATCTGATTTCAGTGTGGTTCTCTAAATTGTAAGCTTATGCAGCGGTCTTGGATGGAGTTTGGAGTGAAGCTTAACACTACAAAATTTTAGATATTTTCCCCCTGTCTTCCTCTCTGAATCTGAAACGTTATCAGCAATGATCAATATGACAAAATAATTATTTCCTGCAACACATAATTGGTACACAAGTGTGGGTGTATTGGATACTGAGACATGAAATACTGGAAAGTCAGTATCATTGGAGTGCAAGTTGGTTATGGAAACGTAAGAAAAGATGAGAATAAGCAACCTAAAATACTTGGTCATACTCTAGAAAGGATCTAGCCTAATATAAAATATGTTCTTGTATAGAGCCTCTCAGCTTGGCCAACAAATAGAACAGAATGGAATATGAACAAAATCTTGTCTAAATTTGAAAAATAAAAATTAGATGCAAACATTACTATTTTGCATTTATGTCTTAGCACAGACCTTCTGTGAACCACAAATAGTCCTTAATTCATAACCTGGAGAAAATTGCTTATAAATATAAATGAAATGACTATATGGTGACATTCAACAAACAAATTAGATCATTATTCTGCATTTTTACATAACATGTCAATAATATTTAAAATCTACTGTGAATTGTGCTGTTATTTCAGGAAAAAATAGTGAAGTTTTGTATATTTTAAATTCATCAAAAGAAAGAAAAAAATATTTGTTTCAACCAAGTATGGCAGCATAATTAAGTCAGTCAGATTGAATTAAAGCAGCTAAATTAACTTGAAGCCCTTTCTGCCATCCGCTTTAAGTCTGCAATTTTTAATTAATGTTTAAAATGCAGTTTGCTTGTAGTTGATATTTAATTTATAGCTATAAACAAAATATGTAAGTTTATGGTAATTTGAATATTTTTCCAATGAAAGATTCTTTTGGCATTAAAATGATAGAAAATGAATACAAATACAATTTAGCTCTTTTGTAATTAAAATAAATGTTTTGCTTTCTTGTTGTTTTACTTTTAAGTAAATTAAAACTTAATATAACATAAACCCAAATAACTGGAGTATTAATAGTCTTTAAAAAGTGGCTCGACAACCTATGGAGTCTGAACTAAATGGTGGTTAATTTCCCAAGCATCTCTTTTGACAATCTTGGGTAATTCCATATTACATTCCATAATCAATTATGAATAAAATGATGGGCCCTTAGGGGAATGTAAATTCACAGGGTACATAGAATATACAATCTGGGTCTTGTTTCTTTGAAAAAAGGTCTATGAATTATTTAGATACTTATTATAAAAACTTCATTGTAAGCAAAATATAAAATTCAGTATTAAAATCTACATTTAGTTTATATATTTTAAAGGGAATGTAACATCTCTCTGTATCATAATTTTATACATATATGCTAAAATTTTTATATATAGAAGTAAAGAATGATTTTTTGAAAGAAATAATCTGTCTGGAATTAAAAATAAATATAGAAAAATCAAATGCTCAGAAACCGAAAAGTGAACTTATGACTATGTTATTGATTTATTGTGCTATTAGAATCTGTAAAATGTAAAATAAAAACAATGGAAATCCTGCTTGAACTAATTAACAGTCTTTAGAAAACACCAAGCAATCACTCTTTCTATGTTATAAGAAATATCAAATTTTGATGAAACAATTCTGCAGTGAATGAGATAATATGCTTTAGGTGGTATTCTTTCTTTTCTATTTGAGAGAGAGCACATGTGAGAGAGCGAGTGGGGATAGGGCTGTGTTGAGGGGAAGAACCGCAGAGGGTAAGAGAGAAAGAGAATCACAAGCAGACTCTGCAGAGCCCAATGCAGGGTCCTGAGATCATGACCTGAGCCAAAAGCAAGAGTCTGAAGCAAAAGAGCCACCACGCCCCCCCCCCTTTTTTTTCTAAGAATTTATTTTTAAGTAATCTCTACATCCAAAGTGGGTTTGAACTTAAAACCCCGAGATCACTGAGTCAGCGTGCCCCCTGTAGTTTCAATGAAAAAAAGTATACAGTTTTTATTTACTCTTGGCCCTGTTGAAATAGTATCATTGGGCATATTATCTGATCTTAACATGCAATTTTGAGTGCCATTTTCAGCTAGTGTTTCCTGGATCTAAATATTTATCTATAATAAATATAAAAATATATCTACAAATTAGAACAGATAAATAATACAGTGTTTACTAAAGTGTACTTATATTAACAAACTATACATTAAGGTTACCCGACAAGGCAAGGGTGGGGGTACTTTACGTATGCTGATCAGTGAAGATTTTCTGAAGAAGTAGCATTTGATCTGAGTCCTTAAGACCTTGAGGGAGCAAACCAAGTGCATATTCAGGAAAGAGCCAAGAGAATAGCCAGTGCATGGGCTCAGAAGCTTGAAAGGACTTCGAATGATAAAGAAACACAAGAGACCAACCCAATGGAACCTATGAACAAATGGCTGGGGGGGGGGGGGAAGAATTTGGGAAGGTAGTCAAAACCCTGGTTACAGAGAGCTCTGCAGGTCATAGGAGTCTGAATGTTTATTCAAAGTGTAATGGAAAGAAATAAATTTGAACCAGTTCTGTGATGGGTGGGCAGGATGGAGGTGATGGTCAGTAGTTACTGACATCGTATTTTCAAAAGAGCTACTGGCCAATGGGTTGTAGTGAAGTTATAGTTGAGGCTCGGAGAGCTATGAAACTCAGGAATGGTTGGAGTGATATCTTCAGAGAGTTAATATTTTACTAAAAACTTTATAATAATAGCATTTTATCACACTATGTATGAGATCTCCTTGGCAATATTTTCCATGTATTAAGTCATTCGGTTTTTATAATAGTTACATGAAGCATCCCATTTTTAACAGTTAAAGCAAGTAAAGCACAGAGAGGTTAAGAAACTTGCCAAGGTTTATACAGCCAGGAGGGGGTGGAATCAGGAATGGAACTTATAATGCTTAATTTCAGATTTAATTGTATGATATGATATTTTAAAATTTATTTTCCTCTCAAGCATGTTAGATTCTAAAATATTGCTAAGCAAATATTGGATTTCCATTCCTTTCATATATAGCTGCTTAGTTACCAGTTCTCTGTTTTAGATACTAGACTAGCTACACCACATTAAGAATAAGGAGCATGAACTTTTTCTTTTCCTATATACTCCACCAAGACTGGGAACCAAAATTAAGAATTCAATAAATGTTGTTAACTGACTGGTTAAAATGAAGTCAGCCAATATACCTTAGAAGTGTCTGAATGACATACAGAGATTTAGAGAGTTCAAATACAATTTTAATATCTTTTTTTATTGCTTTTGCCCTTGATATTAAATGAGAAAGTTAAATATATTTAAGTTTAGTTTATCATTGTAATTATAGACAATTTATACAGATAGGAATATCCATTTTATAGAAGAAAAACTGAAAAGCAGTCTAACCTACCTGAAGGTTTGAAGGCACAACACAGTTAAAAAGTAGGAAGTATGCATGAGACTATGAAGGTGAAGAAATTTTCACACATGTGGGCATGTGAATTTAACAATCACTTTGAAGAGAAATTAGCAATAACTATAAAGTTGAAAATATGCCTGCCCTTAACCAATAATTCTACATGTAATATATATATATATATATATATATATATATATATACATATTATATTTATTATATATGTATATATACACAAATGAATATATATATATATTTGTGTGTCTGTATGTATACACATGTATATAAGAAATATATATATATATTCTAGAGAAAATTCAGATTGTGAAGAAAAAGATATTCACTGCAGTATCATTGACAATATATAAAAATTAGGGACAACTTAAATGCCCACCAATATGGGAATGGATACAAAATTGTAATTGATCATACCATGGAATAATTAACAATAGTTAAAATAGATATATCTATATATCTGTTAACATGAATAGATCTGGAAACAAGAATGATGAATTAAATAAAATTATTGCAAAATGATTAATAAATTAAGATAACTTGTATTAAATATTAAAATACTCCCAAATAATATATATGTATACTAATAATAAAGTATGCTATTTAAATAAAATAAATGTAGAAAAAATGAAAATATGGCTTCATTCCAGGATAAAAATAACCTCTGAGAAGGATGAAAGGGATAACATTAAACATATTTGTATCATTTTATTTTTTACAAAAAGTAAAATATAGTATGAGAAAAATATTAAAGAGTGTGGATATATATATATATATACACATATATGCATACAAATTACATTATGAAGTTTTACTGTATTTGCAATATATTACAAATGAAAATTTCCCCACTTTTCCCAAATCAACAGAAAATATCAATTTGATTACTTGGTAAATAGATCAAAGGGTTATGAACATACATAATATTAAATGTGGTTTTGATTTTCTTCAGTTTTTCCTTTAAAAAAGTAGTACACATTTGCTATTCTCTACGTAGATTTATAGAAGCCCATGATTCAGAAATTCACATTAGAAGCATGTCAGTACCCTATATGTTAGACAACTTAAAGGCCAGAGACACTTTTAAGGAGAATATTATATTCACGAAAGGAGTTATATCCAAAGTATTTACCCAGTCTTAAAAGTCTATCCTGCCATAATTACCCTCCCATGAAAGCACTCCAGACTAGTGTCAGGCCAGCCTCATAAATTCCATATAGAGTAGACATTATTGTTAGCAATACAGGTAGAGAATCCAAGGCTTAAAGAGGTTAAATAACTTGATCAAGCTCATAAATCTAGGAAGCTCCATAGTGGTTTCCAACCGGTACCCATCTGATTCCAGAGTCATCAACCTTAGCACCCATATCACACTGCCACACAAGCAGAAGCCTGCTGAAATTGTTTACTTCACTCAGATGTGTGCAATTAATATATCATCAAAGTATATTTCTTGGTCATCTGTGTCCAGTACAACTCAAATCTTGTTCATGTCTACTAACTTAGTAACCCACTCAAAGAAAGCACCTAAATCAACTTAGATTTTTTTAAACATCAGATTAATGCCAATGAAAACTTAATTTTGAAAGGAAATGAAAACTGAGTAATACATCTGTACAGTTGGAGTTAATTAATATTCACAAAATACCCATTTTAAATTGAGAAACCAAATGGAAGAGAATTTCCCAATATAATTGACATTTTAAAATATGCTTTTTATTTACATTGAATAGTTGCAAGACTTAAAAATGTCTATATTTCTCATAGTAAAATCCACTTTTAAAATGCTGTGATTGGAGCACCTGGGTGGTTCAGTGGTTGAGCATCTGCCTTTCGCTCAGGTTGTGATCCCTGGGTCCTGGGATGCAATGCTGCATCAGGCTTCCCGCATGGAGCCTGCGTTTCTCTCTGCCTATGTCTCTGCCTCAATCTCTCTCTGTGTCTCTCATGAATAAATAAATAAAATCTTTAAAAAAATAAAATGCTGTGATTTACACTGTATTGATACAATAGTACAGTGAATTTCACTCAATATTTTAACAAGGATCAAAGAAAATGAACAAAGATTAAAAGCTTATACAAAAATAAATATGAAAGCTATCACAAAGGTGATTTACAAATATATATGCACAAGTATATTTTAGAAGTTATAATGTTCTAATGTCATTGTTTATTTTCATTATCTATTAGAAGCCTCATATTATAAGATAAATCATTATCTATAATAATTCATTGTACTATTTCATATGTAAATATAAATAAGGTTTTGTAATTAACTTCCCACTTATACTTGTGACAATATAATAAATTAAATATCATAATTAAAATGAAACATGCATATATATTTGAAGTATGCAATACTTAGATTCTTACAAAAGTAATTACATTTTTCAAAATAATGCTGTGCTTATAGCTCTATGAAATAATTGAAGATAATTTAACATTTATAATATTGTTAAAGATATACGATAGATTTATACTGCTTTCATAAAAGTTGTTCTGTTCTGTTTGTTTTGCTTTATGTTTATTTTTAGACCTTTTTTTTTTCATCAAAAAGAGGTTTGTGGTGAAGCATTATTTATTTCCTCTTGTCTGGCAGTTCAATTTACAGGTAGAACACTTAGATTGGCACATTTCTCTTTCCTTCCTTTGTTCTCATTAGCAGGGAGTCTTAATCTCCTCTTTCCTGTGCCTTTCTGAATAATCACACTATATCACTATCCCAGTGGGATCTAAACAAAGATTGAGTAGAAAATTAGGATCACAACCAAGTAGGTTTAAGAATAAGGTCATAATAATGAAAAATCAATAGAACATGCAAGGAGGCATTTTAAAATCAGTTTGATGCTTGTTTGTGTGTTGTTTATGTTACAATTTCCATGATTCCACTACTTTTCAGCTGAAATCTATGACAATATAGTCCATTTTCCCTCACTATAAAACATATCATACTGGGCTCTATATGCTCTCCAAATTGATCTCAGTCCTCCTGAACCTGGTCAGCACTACTCTTCATGATCATAAGAAGTCCTTCTGTGCTTATAAATGAATCTATTTATGTACAAAGAACTGTGGTGACCTGTTCTAAATTATGTAATTGCTTTTTATTCTTCTTGCTCTGATTCAGAGACGCATGGGTAAAATAACATAGAGAAGATGAGTTTTCATCATAGTTAGGCTGACATTAAAATGCCTTGGAGATTCCAGTGTAGTCATTTATGGTGACAGATGAGATGCCTGAACAACGAAATACTGGCCCACTGTCACCCTAGGTATTGGTATTGTATAGTAAGTGCCCAGCTTTGTGTGAGAGAAGCTACAGATGAGATTAAAGAGAGAAGAAGTGCAGCATTGTGCAAGTATGTCTGCTTAGTCGTCCAAGAAGGCAAGAATTGTTTCATAACACAAGTTGAATAATGCAAAGCCTACCATGAAAATCATAATGAAATTTTAGTTGATAAAGTGCCTGTTTAGCATTTAAATTTCAAAGACTATGAATATTTTAAGAACTTCAAGTAGAGGGACACCTGGGTGGCTCAGTGGTTGAGCATCTGCCTTTGGCTCAGGTCATGATCCTGGGGTCCTGGGATTGAGTCCTGCATCAGGCCCCTCGCAGGGAGTCTGCTTCTCCCTCTGCCTATGTCTCTGCCCCCCTCTCTCTCTCTGTGTCTCATGAATAAATAAAATCTTAAAAAAAAAGAACCTCAAGTACGTCCAGACAGTGAGGAGCAAGAGCATTGCAGGATTGCAGAAGAGAGGTCAAAGAACTTGAAGCAAAAAACTGCAGTTTTGATTACAATCAATTGTTGTTTTCACTTCTTCAGGATGGCAGTAAAGTCTTAGCAAATTGATCTCTTAATTTGTTAATATTTGAATAAATATTGGCAAAATGGTAAGCAGCAAACTGTTTTACTTGAATTATCTTATTTGACACTCAAAACAATCCTATGGAATAATATAGAATCTTTAGTTGAAACAAAAAAAAAAAAAAAAAAAAAGGAAATGTACCAGAGAAATTAAAAAAAAAAACTAATAAATGGTTGAGTCACAAACCTATTCTCAAAGTCATTAAATCATATTGCCTAAAAATATAGTAGAATCAAATCAAATCTCTCTCAACTTACAGTCTGTGACTTGAATGGTAAATAATATATAGTCTTAATTGGAGAGTAAGGATACAGTTGTTCTTAGCCACATTTTTGTCATCGTGATGAAATTCTAAGCTTAAAGAAATCTCAGATTTTGTTTTATATCTGTGTATCTATTAATATCTACAACTTGGCTAGTTTTACCCTACCTGGAAATAAGAGCCAAAATTCTATGGCCCAGAGTGGGAAAACCTGGCAAACAGGCCTATCCTCTGATATTTTTATTCATTTGCTCATTCATTTATGAAAAACTGCCTAATGATAGAAAGTACTGTGAACTGTAAAAACACGGTCCCTCTTGTCATGGATATTATGGAATTTGGGATTAATGAAAATTCAGCATCTCGCTGTTCAGTTCATCTTACTAGTACATTACTATCTTTGTACAGATCAAAAGCACAATTCCTTAAAAAAGATTCCTGCTTTATATTTAGCAGATCTATTAATGCAGGTAGGGGAATCAAATAAGCAGAGATGGAGGCCAGAGAAAAACTATCAATATTACTGAAAGAAGAACCCAAGGTTGTAACTTCCGATGAAATTCACTACAGCCACTGAGATTGCATTACTGCACTGTATTAGTGCATGATGGGGAGACATTCAAGGACCTCAGACTGAAAAGGCTGAGAGTTTTCCAGTGTGGCCTTCTCATGTCTTTATGCCCTGCCAGCTGTTCCCCTCTATCCACATTTGCTTCTGACATTTGGTCCCTAACTATCTCTTGCCATTCCTCTGGATAAAATCCAGTTTGTGCAAACAATGAATGCCACTTGCAAGATAATACCTCTGTTTCCCAAACTGGATGAATTTTGGCTGAACTTTGCACCTCCTGCTAGAGCCCTATACAATATTCTGCCCTCGGGCTCCAAGTTAGAAGTTTCCTTAGGAACCTTCTCATCCCAGCTTTTAAAAAACGTTCTGCTTGGTTTTCTTCTATGATACTCATGGAGCCTTTTTTTAAAAAATATTTTATTTATTAATTCTTGAAAGACACAGAGAGAGAGAGACAGAGAGAGGCAGACACAGGCAGAGGGAGAAGCAGGCTGTCATGGAACCTTTTGTACTTTGCCTGAAAAACAAAAAGAAAACAATCTAAAATATTTATTGTTAACTGTTGTTTATAATTAGGACTTATTCTCCTGTGATGACATGTGCCTTTTGTTCCCCCTCTCTTCTTATGTTTCCCTATAGCATTTTGAGCAGTGGTTCTCAAACTAGGGACATTTGTTGATATCTGGAGACATTTTTTTGCTGTCATATCTAGGAAGGGGCAGTGCTACTGGAACCCGGGGATAGAATCCAAGGATTATGCTAAATATCCTATAATGTGCAAGATGGCCCCCCAACAAAGAATTATCTGTCCAAAATGCCATAGTGTTGATGGAGATATTTGATTTAGAGGAATAAGTTCAATTATTGTATAAGATATGCAATTATTAACAAATATTGAAACCCAAAAAGTTAAAAACTCAACGTAGGATATAAAATTTATCCAAAGGTGATTTGGTGTTCAAGCTTCCTCTTCCATCATAGTAAAACATAGTTGACCTTTAAAAACATGCATTTTAAAATACATTCCTTGCCTCTAAAAAAATTTTAACATTCTCAAAACCCTTACCTATTTCTATTCCATTTAGCACATCTCTATAATTAACTCCATTTTTTCCAAATATGCAATGAGATTGACACTAATAGTATGACTTATTTGTACTGATTAAATTGTCTCCTAATTATAAAAGGATTTCTAAAAATAGAACTAAAATTCATTTTGCATAAATATTTTTTGAATAACAAAACTGATTTTCCCTTTCAATTTAAAAATGATTACTTTCCAGGGGATCCCTGGGTGGCGCAGTGGTTCGGCGCCTGCCTTTGGCCCGGGGCGCGATCCTGGAGACCCGGGATCGAATCCCACGTTGGGCTCCCGGTGCATGGAGCCTGCTTCTCCCTCTGCCTGTGTCTCTGCCTCTCTCTCTCTCTCTCTCTCTTTGTGTGACAATCATAAATAAATTAAAAAAAATAAAAATGATTTATTGCATATGTACATTTAAATATTCAAAATTGTTTGTGTTAATATGTATTAATATTAGACCCTTAAGAAGAAAATCTTTTATTTCATATATATATGCAAGTTAATAATCTCCAATTTTTGGCATCAATATTCATGTTACTGACTATAAGCACAATTGGACATTTTGACAAAACTTTTTAGTTGTCAACTCATGGATATTTAAAAAACTGTAATTCGGCACAGTTTAAAAATGTGGAAATGATACAAATCTAAAAGTTGCAACAACAAAAAAGGGAAATAATATACTTTTTTAAAGTTTTATTTATTTCTTCATGACAGACACAGAAAGAAAGACAGAGAGGCAGAGACACAGGCAGAGGGAGAAGCAGGCTCCATGCAGGAAGCCCCATGTGGGACTCGATCCCCGGTCTCCAAGATCACACCCCGGGCTGAAGGTGGCGTTCGGCTAGGCCACCTGGGCTGCCCCGGAAATAATATTTTGAACTAAAATTCTATGTTTAAATTTGGATAAACTAATATTAATTTAAAAGAGTATGCATTATATAGAAAATGTGGTCAAAGTCAAGAATGACAAGGCAGTATGTATGAAAAATTAGAACTTTTCTGCAGAATATAATTCATTTATCTCCATAGCTATGATGCTTTTCACTAATTGAAGCAGTCCAACAAAATGTATCTAAGTTTATTGACCAAAATGAACCAAAACCCCCCTAATCTATTATCTCAAAAAATCCTTCAAAAGACTGTGTATGTGTTTGTGTACCTTGATCTGAAGATAGAGCAGAAAAGTGTGTTTGTGTGCATATGGCTTCTTAATGTCCAACATTGTTATATTGCAGAGTGACCTCATGGCACCTTGAAAAAGGGTGGGATGGTGGAGCAGGGATAAGACAGGACTCTTAGGGTAAAACAGAATATAAGAAATTGAACAGAATCAATATCCACATTTAAAATTCATTTATAGTTTCTTAAACTGAGCCCCTCCAATATGACATAAGGAGTGACATGGGTCCTGGTATTTCCCTGACTCACATGGTTTAAAATTCGGTGGAGTCACTACCTCATGGACAGTGTTAACCAAGTGTAGGACAGTGACAAAGACCAATCCATGCCATAGGCAATAAGCAGTATCTAATAACTATGGAAAATATTGAGATTTTAAAACAATAATAAATAATAAAGCCAACTAAACGATGGCCTGCTTTTTATTTTCACCATGTTCTGACAATTCTGAATAATGTGACAAAATATTTCTGCTCTGGAAACAGATTGTTGTCACTGTTAACCATCCTTCTTGGTTGGCCTTTGCTCATGAACAACTTCCCTAATCACCACAGAGTAAGACAGATACTCTTTTCATCTATTTCCTTACATTCCTTACCTTTAACTTAATGGTACCCATATTTAAAATACATAACTATTTAATTGATTAATCATATGACATCTTTCTCCCTCTAGATTATGATCTTTAAGTATATAAAGCCTTTTTCATATTTTCCAGTATATCCAATGTACTCATATTCTGAGTCTTACTATATAGGTCATCAGTGATGCTTAAGAAATACACACATGAATGATATTGATGAAGAATGAATAAATGGATGAATAAAACATAATGGTTAAACACTGCTAAATTTTTTCAAGAATTGTGTGTGGATTTTAAAACTCTGAATCATAACTATTGTTTATCTCAGCATCTCCAATGGACCAGATAATTTATTATCAATAAACCTTTATTTAGTTGATACACTGTCAAATGAACATAACCAAGACACAATGGTCTTTATGCTTTTTCCTATAACAGAAAATGAGTTAACCTGACCACTATTTTTTTTCTTCTGTTGAAGATGTCAAAGTGAAATTACATTAGTATTTATTGTGTCATATTTTTAAGAATATTTTAAAGATTTTATTTATTTATTTGAGCAAACGAGGAAGAAAGAACACAAGTGGGGTCGAGAGGCAGAAGGAGAATCAGACTCCCTACTGTGCAGGAAGCCTGACATGGGGCTCCATCTCAGGACACTGGGATCATGAATAAGTAGATGCTTAACCTACTGAGCCACCCAGACACCTCAAGAATTTGTTTTACTCATATAATATTAAGTTTTAAGTCATTCTTTACTTACACATTACTACACATTACTATTACATCTTTTTTTTTTTTTTTTTTTTTTTTTTTTTTTTTAGGTTCGAGAGTGCTTTAATGGGGAGCGCTGCCGGGCCTGTTACATCTTTAATTGCTTTCTTGCTGAGTTACAATCAGCTATATTCTAAGCTTATCAAGTATTACATCTTCAATTCCAAGTAACAGACACCAGTAATTTTTAATATATATTTTTCATATAATTGCAAGTCTTGAGGTATGGGAGGTGGGTGGCAAGGTTAATAACATTACATATAGTATCCAGATTCCTTTTTTTTTTTTTTCAGATTTTATTTATTTATTCATGAGAGACACAGAGAGAAGAAGCAGAGACAAACAGAGGGAGAAGTAAGCTCCATGCAGGGAGCCTGATGTGGGACTTGATCCAGGACTCCAGGATCACACCCTGAACTAAAGGTCAACCACCAAGCCACCCAGGCGCCCAGTATCCAGATTCTTAAACTTTCTCTTATCAAGCATCTTTTCTTCATTATTACAAAATGGCCACAGCATTCCCAACATCACCTCACAGCAATCTTCACTAAGGAATCTCAGAAGCTTCAAAGGCAATTTCCCTATGAGTCTTATTAGCCAGAACTAGGTCACATGTCTACCCCTGAGCCAATCACTGGCAAAAAAAAAAAAAAAAAAAAAGAGTCATCTTGTCATGGTAACTGGCCCAGGCTAATCAGGATCTTTTTAGAGTTGATACTGTCAATTACTTACCCCTAAGTTATGTCAGAAATAAATATATTTCTGGAAAAAAAAAAGTATTTCTTTTACAAGGGCCCTCAAAAGTGGGCATTAAAAGTATCTGCCATCCTAAGTATCTTGGAAATTGTTCTTATTGAACAAGTTATAGAAAGGAACTTAGAGACCATTATTTATACATTATAAATCAATGATGTAAATCTTTATTTGCATTTGATTTTTGAATTTTAGAATAGTACCCTTATTCTCACCATTTTGTTGATATTGTGAGGTTAATATCATCCGAATTTATGATAAAAGTTTTTGAACACATGGAAGGTGATTGGAAAACAGAAATAACTTTTTAAGTCTTTACATATAAAAAAGAAAACTATCTGTAATTTAAAAAATGACCATTGAACCATTTCTTTCCATTTCCGTGGACTTTAATCTCTTTTATTGTGAAATATTTTAAAGGATTTCAATGCTCTCTTACAATCAGGTTTTAGAAAGATAATGTCTAGTTTTTTAGAAATGGAATTTTTGGAATGAGGTCACTCTTTGATAGTATGATTCACTCTCTGGGCCTTGTTCAGCTGTATAATTCAGTCTCTTCATGGTAATGGCCTTTGTACTAAATGGTAGGCTTCACACTTTACTAGTGGAAAATTTATTATGTTTTTCTTAAAATCCCCACTTGCTCTGATACATAAAAATCATCTTACTTACAATAAATTAAAAAGAAATATATTTTGTATTTGCCAGTTATTGAAATGTTGGATGATGTTTAAAATATCCATTAGTGAATAACAATATGCATTCATATCTCTGCAGTGGTACTTCTCAGAGCAGAGAAATATTATCCAACATGAAGCCATTCATTAAACAGGAGGTTTATCACAAATGTAAAAAGTGTTTTAGAAAACAAACTTATTTTGGAAGCCAGAAGTACTTCAGAGGCTTAAAATACTCTAGGATCAAAAATAGAAAACTCTAGGTTGTTAACTATAGTTATCTTTCTTCTTGGTTCTAACCAGTGGAAACCAGATAGGATTCTCAGTAGATGAAAAGATTATCTTTTAGTAATTATAGACGAAGGTCCAATAATTGTCTAAATTTGCAGATGGCAGTTGACAATTTGTATTACTCATACACCCCATTTGAATTTAATCAAGTACCCAAGCATTCATGTACAACCAAAGAGACTGGGTTAAAGAGGATCTGTTTATAAAGAGAGGGCTTGGGGATGCCTGGGTGGCTCAGCAGTTGAGCGTCTGCCTTCAGCTCAGGGCATGATCCCAGGATCTGGGATTGAGTCCCACATCGGGCTCCCTGCAGGAAGCCTGCTTCTCCCTCTGCCTTTCTCTCTGCCTCTCTCTCTTTTTCTGAGTTTCTCATGAATAAATAAATAAATCTTTTTTTTTTTTTAAGGCAGGGCTTGCCTGGCATGCTTATTAAAAAGGGAGCAGATGCCCAAACTAATGACCTATACGAAAATAGGCCCTAAATCAAATGAAGAGAGGAGACAGGAGAACATATCATGCATAAAAGGTGATTTTAAAATGTTAATTTATTTTAATAGCTTAATCATTCCAGTATTCAAAAGGAAGAGGGAGTGAGAAAGAGTGAGGAGGAGCTCTCCCTTAGCACTGCTTCCAGATGTTGGTAGATTTTCCTTTTTTGTGAGCTCAGGAAGGAACATGAGAACTGGAGACAATCCCACATACCTAGATCGTTAGTAGAGTGCTTTGTATAGCTTCAAGGTACAAGAGAAATGAAAATACATTTGAGATTTTAAAATTTAAAATGCAGGGCAGCCTGGGTGGCTCAGCGGTTTTAGGGCCGCCTTCTACCCAGGTAGTGATCCTGGAGACCTGGGATCGAGTCCCAGGTAGGGCTCCCTGCATGGAGCCTGCTTCTCCCTCTGCCCGTGTTTCTGCTTCTCTCTGTGTGTGTCTCTCATGAATGAATAAATAAAATCTTTAAAAAAATAAATAAAAAATAAAATAAAATTTAAAATGCAAAGATAGCACTAATTTAATTTCAGAGAATTATTGGTTCTCAACTATTGGTTGAGACAGACTCTCAATTTGAAGTAGAGTAACAGAGCAATAGAAAGTTGAATCTAAAAAGATTAGAAATGAATTTCTTATTTCAAGAGTAGATTAGCCTCAGGCAGTTTAAACGCCTTGCCTAATGTTATGACAACGGAACAAATGATAACCAAACTCTGGTCTGGTCTGGTAGGTACCTCATCCACTCTGTATTCCTATTTAGCTTAGATTTTTTACCATTTGTAAAAACTATAGTTGGAAAAAACAACTATTTTAAGAGAGAAATCCTATGTACTCCTTTGTTAAGACTTGGAATATAATGTCTTATAATAATATAATTTTCCAGGTGTTTTATGGCTTCTTCTATGTTTTATGATACTTGATATACTTCTTACAATGCTTTCTAAAGTATACTGTAACTAGTGTGTTTCATTCTCTGCTTTATATTATATGATGTTTTAAAAGTTTCTAATATTTTTTCCATGGCACATGATTTTCTCAGTGAGAAATTGCTTACATTATTTTCTTTGCCAGGAAATAATCTTTGACTTTGATCTGGTTTCAGATAAGCATCTCTTTTTGATGTTATTGCATCGATTGCTGTAGCAATAATGACAAGACCTAGAAATGGAAATAATCTCTTAATAAATCTGACTGTAGGTAAAGTTGAATTATTGTATTTCAAGGAAATTTATTTAAAAATAAATAAATCCCTGTCAAGTAATGTTAGTTGTAGAAATGCTAAGTTTTAGAGATGCTAGGTATCAGATAAAAAACACACACACACACACACAAAATGATGAATGAAACTGGACCGCTTGCTTACATCATACACAAAAATAAATTCTAAGTGGATGAAAGACCTAAATGTGAGATAGGAAATCATCAAAATCCTAGATAACACAGGCAGCAACCTCTACGACATCAGCCTTAGTAACTTCTTACTAGATAGGTCTCCAGAAGCAAGGGAAACAAAAGTGAAAACGAGCTACTGGAACTTCATCAAGATACAAAGCTTCTGCACCATGAAGGAAACAATCAACAAAACTAATGTCATATGTGTGACAAAGAAACCATTGTATATTCTGAGACACAGATGTTTATCATTTGTAACTAGCAATACCTTAGCAGGGCTAGCAATGAGTGTCGGTAAACAACAATCTCTTGATCTCATTCCCTAATTTTGGGATCAAGCTTTGGGCATCCATTCTTCTTGGTTTAGCTGTAAATAGTCTGGGCAGTGTTAAATCCTGACCTAGACCTTCATGGCTCCACTGGAGAGCCCAGTGATGGGACTGACCGCTCTCCCATGGTGAAATTACTATTGGAATTATTCTCAGTGGCTTATTCACAGTCCTTCAGTTTTTCCAACAATGTGTAAGTACTTAATTCCCTCTATTCAATTCCTTTCTGCTTAATGCAACTAAATTCTCTTTTCAAACTTTCTTCAATGAAACCAACCCACTTTTAGCTTTCACAACGAACTTAAATATACAAAAATAATAAAGAAAAGTAGAGTAGCTAATTATGAAAAAAAGTGAAGATAGAGCTGACAGATTGAAAGGTAGAAAAATATGAGGCATTGATAAATGGAGATATATATCATATTTAAGTAGTATGACATGTTAAAAAAAACTAGATTTCAGAGCTTTACTTAAATGTATTTTTATCACATTATAGTCCAAGGTAAATTATAAAATAACTCTCCTTTTTATAGTCATTTAGAGTTTCTATCTATTTTCTCATTTTTGGCTACTCTTCTTAGTATCCTGTGTAGGATGGTCAATCATCCTGGTTTGCCCAGGACTGAAAAGGGTTCCTGGGTCACAGAACTTCATTGTTGATACTGTATTATTTCCAGGCACACTATGGAGATTGTTCACACTAGTCCTAAAAATTCTCTTCTTGAATATGTGGATGGAGAAAGAGAAACAAAGCCATGTAGAGGAAGTTTTCATGGACCATGTCTGGAAGTGCCACACATCATTTCCATTAATATTCTATTACATACTGTATTGTAAGTAAATATAAAAAAAAATGTAGTACAGTGGCAACTAGAATAATAAGGAAAAAAAATCAGAGAACAAAAGCAGTGTTCTCTTTACCAAAATCAGTCTTCTCTTTACCAAAATCTGGTTCACATTTTTCTATACTTCACATTTTTCTATACATCTCCTCCTCATTGGAGAGGATCCAAAGTCCTAACAAATCTCTGTACCAGCAAAAAGCCCAAGATTTCTGGATGATGGACATCAGTCCTAATATAGTCCCTTCGCAACCTGTGAACTAAACAGACAAATTATCTACTCCACTATGAAATCAGCCAGACAGTAATAGGATCCAGAAATTGGATGAAGGTGGTCAAAAGGTACAAACTTTCACTTATAAGTTAAACAAGTAATAGAGATGTAATGTACAACATGATGACTGGTCAATGGTGCTGTATGATATATATTAAAGTTGTTAAGAGAGTAAATCCTGAGAGTTCCCACCAGAACAAAAATTTTTTTCTTTTTGTTTAAAAAAATAGAAATTTGCTTTTAGTAAGGGGAAAAATTGGACATACAACTATTCATTTATAACAATTCGATGATTCCTTTAGGTAAAAATTATGAATACTCTCTACACATGGAACTAACTGGAGATCCTTGATCAAATTTAGATTTATGAGGAATGGAAAGGTTCTTGATTTTTGTCTAGTTCGATCTAATTCAGTTTTGTGTGTGATCGTGTGTGTTGGGGGTGGGGGGGAGCGTGCTAAAAAGCATTGTGTTAATTTCAAAGGGCTGCAGTAACAAAGTACCAAAGATTGGATACCTGAACAAAAATTTATCTTCTTTTTTTTCTGGAGTCTTGAAGTCTGAGATATAGGTGTTGTCAGGGTTCATATCAAGTGAGGAAGAATCTATTCTATTTCTTTCCTCTAGCTTTTTGTGGTTTGCTGGCAGTCTTTGGTGTTCTTTGGCTTGTAGATATCCACCTCTTCTTCCCATTGCATTTCCCTGGGTATATGTCTCTGTTTCCAAATTTCCCTTTTGTGTAAGAACACCAGTCTCATCGGAGAAGGAGCCCATTCTATTCCAGCATGACTTAATTTTAAATAATTACATCTGAAATGACCTTATTTTCATATAAGGTCACATTTTGAGGTGCTGGGGGTTAGGATATGAATTTGGGGAGGATTCTACTATTCAACTTAGTAGAGGCATAAATAGACCACAGATAAAATTTCATTTATTTTTTATTATTATTATATTTTTAATTTTAAGCTTAGGCCTATGGTGTCTTTGGAAATGAATTCCTTTGAAAGTAGTAAAGTTACAATCTTTTTTTTTTTTTTTTACTTCCAGTTAGTCCTATGTGCCAATAACCACACCCAAAGTGTCTTCTGCACATAATTCTCTTTTTTTTTTAATTAATTTTTATTGGTGTTCAATTTACCAACATACAGAAAAACACCCAGTGCTCATCCCGTCAAGTGTCCACCTCAGTGCCCGTCACCCATTCCCCTCCAACACCCGCCCTCCTCCCCTTCCACCACCCTTAGTTCGTTTCCCCGAGTTAGGAGTCTTTATGTTCTGTCTCCCTTCCTGATATTTCCCAACATTTCTTTTCCCTTCCTTTATATTCCCTTTCACTATTATTTATATTCCCCAAATGAATGAGACCATATAATGTTTGTCCTTCTCCGATTGACTTATTTCACTCAGCATAATACCCTCCAGTTCCATCCATGTAGAAGCAAATGGTGGGTATTTGTCGTTTCTAATTGCTGAGTAATATTCCATTGTATACATAAACCACATCTTCTTTATCCATTCATCTTTCGATGGACACCAAGGCTCCTTCCACAGTTTGGCTATTGCGGCCATTGCTGATAGAAACATCGGGGTGCAGGTGTCCCGACGTTTCATTGCATCTGAATCTTTGGGGTAAATCCCCAACAGTGCAATTGCTGGGTCATAGGGCAGGTCTATTTTTAACTCTTTGAGGAACCTCCACACAGTTTTCCAGAGTGGCTGCACCAGTTCACATTCCCACCAACAGTGTAAGAGGGTTCCCTTTTCTCCGCATCCTCTCCAACATTTGTTGTTTCCTGCCTTGTTAATTTTCCCCATTCTCACTGGTGTAAGGTGGTATCTCATTGTGGTTTTGATTTGTATTTCCCTGATGGCAAGTGATGCAGAGCATTTTCTCATGTGCATGTTGGCCATGTCTATGTCTTCCTCTGTGAGATTTCTCTTCATGTCTTTTGCCCATTTCATGATTGGATTGTTTGCTTCTTTGGTGTTGAGTTTAGTAAGTTCTTTATAGATTTTGGAAACTAGCCCTTTATCTGATATGTCATTTGCAAATATCTTCTCCCATTCTGTAGGTTGTCTTTTAGTTTTGTTGACTGTATCCTTTGCTGTGCAAAAGCTTCTTATCTTGATGAAGTCCCAATAGTTCATTTTTGCTTTTGTTTCTTTTGCCTTTGTGGATGTATCTTGCAAGAAGTTACTGTGGCCAAGCTCAAAAAGGGTGTTGCCTGTGTTCTCTTCTATGATTTTGATGGACTCTTGTCTCACATTTAGATCTCTCATCCATTTTGAGTTTATCTTTGTGTATGGTGAAAGAGAGTGGTCCAGTTTCATTCTTCTGCATGTGGATGTCCAATTTTCCCAGCACCATTTATTGAAGAGACTGTCTTTCTTCCAATGGATAGTCTTTCCTCCTTTATCAAATATTAGTTGACCATACATTTCAGGGTCCACTTCTGGATTCTCTATTCTGTTCCATTGATCTATGTGTCTGTTTTTGTGCCAGTACCACACTGTCTTGATGACCACAGCTTTGTAGTACAACCTGAAATCTGGCATTGTGATGCCCCCAGATATGGTTTTCTTTTTTAAAATTCCCCTGGGGTCTTTTCTCAAGCCTGATTTACATCTTTGCTTTCTCACCTCTAAGAATCTCTTTTAACATAATGAAGTCTGGCTTCAGACTGGCTTCAAGATCTGGCTTAGGTGGAGAGGCCACTCTCTTCAACGATCTTTGCAGCAACACTTTGTTTTAATAGACTGTGTGGCTCAAAGGCTCTTTAAACTCTCATTTCATATTTTCTGGGTGTAGAAACTGCCAGCTTTTTAAAGCTTTCAGAGCCCCAACTGTCTCAATTCTATTTTATTTTTATTTGCAAACCAGCCAATTCTTTTCCTGAGCTTATTTCTTTCTGATAATACATTATTAAAAGTCAGCTACTCATAACCAACATACACTATTATCATGATTCTTTTCAAACCTTTCCCCTTAAGCTGGTAGACATGTGATCTATCCCCTTCCAAGTTACTATAGTTCTCTCAAACATTTGGCTAACAAGGCTCTCCAATGCACTAGTTTCCTTTGACCCTTTGCTTTCCATCTAGAACCGCACGTTTTTGTTTAGTAGTACTGAACTCTGAGTTACAATATCTATATTGGCCAGGCCAGTGTGGGCTGAATGTTATAACATAATCCACCTAACACTAAGACTTGCTTTGACCAATGAATGCCATGGAAATTATGTGAGTGCGTATCCCAGCCTTTGTGTTCTTGAGTTCCTTTTCTCACTTTCTGGAGCTCTGAGATCACCAGGCTATGAAGAAACCCTGTCAATTTTGCTAGCAGATGAGAGGCCATGTTGAGGAAAACCGAGGCACCCCAACAGATAGCAAGCAGCAAGGCTTTTAGACATGTGAGAGTAGGACATCATGAAATTTCCACCACTGCCCTTGAAACAGCTCAGCAAAGCTGCGTTAATGAACCCCAGTGGGACAAGCAGAACCAACCAGTAAATACATAAAATTTGAAAAATGTAATTGCTGTTTTTAAACACTAAGTTTGGGACAGTTTTCTATGCAGTGAACCTGATAAATTAAGTATTGTAAACTCTAGGCAACCCCTAAGAAAAGGAAGAATATTCAGATACCAAGTAGAGTAGACAGTCTCAATACACCAAATTAACATACAGTATACCTCACAAACCACTTTTTTGGAGAATACTTATGTAAATTTAATTTTTAAGATTCTAAATATTGTTGGCCTACTATGACAAAAGAACAAAAGAATTTTTTTAGTAGAATTGTGTTTCTTTTACTACAGTATAGATTCATTCCAAATTCCAAAGTAAGCTATTATCAGAAAACTCAGAAAATGGTGAAATTTGCACAATTACCTACTAGGCTTATTTTTCTTTAGAGACATATTGCACTTGATGAGCAACCTTTGAGCTTTCTTCCTTTTTTTTCCCTCAACATCTAACTTTGTATTAGCTGTAATTATAGAATATCATAAAAGTAAGATGATAAAACTTGGAATCTCAGGAAATATAAAAAAATGTGTGGTAATCAGACATTTTTATAGAGAAAAGAAAAAAATGACAACCCCATTAAGCGGGTAGTTGACTATGAAGAACGTAGAAAAAAAATCTAAAATTGATCATCACTCCCTCTACTTTCCATTTTCACTGGATTCCCCTGAAATTTCATCTCATTTTGTAAAAGAAGAGTTGGAAATGTGGTATAATTATGTATATAGTTAACTTTTCTCTACTGGCATCTTCCTGGAACTTTTTCCCCATTGGTTTTTGTTTTTGTTTCAGACAGCCTTTGAGAGGTAATAAGCCTTTAAAACTTTCTGAATTTGGTAGTCTTTAGGGAGGTGGGGATGAATCTCAGTATGATTTTTGAAGAAAGTAGTTACAGAAGAATATTAGAATTTGATGGTTAAGGAAATTACACTAAGGAACCCTGGCTTTAGTCGGATTTTCTTTTTAATAAACATGGGCATATGCTGTTATGTCCAAATGCTTTCTATATCCCTCTTCTTTCATTTATTTACAAGGTGATTGAAGATAAAAGACTAAAAGTTTTGACTACTAATCAGAATTCTCTGTTATAGAAAATGCCCTGAAGAAGAATGGATTTCCTGGTTTCAAAGTATGGATACATAGTAAAGTGAATTGCAAATGTGTGCAACTGTGTATATAAAAAAATGCCATGCAAACATTCTTTACCTATGGGACACCTGGGTGGCACAGTCAGTTGAGCATCTGACTCTTGGTTTCAGCTCAGATCATGGTCTAAGGGTTGTGGGATCAAGCCCCAAGTTGGGCTCTGAGTTCAGCACAAAGTCTCCTTGGAATTCTCTCTCTCTCTCTCTCTCTCTCTCTCTCTCTCTCCCTCTGTACCTCCTACTCATGTGTTCTCTCTCTCTCTCTCTCAAGTAAATAAATAAGTCTTAAAAAAAAAACATTCCTCACATGTTGATTTGGACAAATAGTTTACTTAATTATTTATATTTTGTGTTTAGATTTGATAACATTTTGTCACTACTGATACACTAAAAATGGAAAAATAGCAGATTTTCAGAACAGTCAAAATTGCTAATGTCATCAATTCATTTGAATTTCAGGAAATTATATAGTCTTAGATTTGGAAATATAGTTTAAATCATCTCTTCTGATCCCTATATTGCAAAAGTATACAAACTGTTGCCTCATTGGAGAGATTGTAAGACCTACTACAGATCACAAAGTCTTTCTTTAGTTTTCATCAAATATGTAGTTTCATGTTTAGGAATGGCTGGAGGCAGAAGAAGCAATGTTTCGGAATTTTGGAAAACAACACATAGATCAAGCTTCCATGTGACAGATTTCCTAACAGCTGTGATGTTTGCCAAGGAAATTCTGCTGGAAGCCCCAGATACTGAATTCAAAGTAAGTCACACATCCCACTCAAAAAACAATATAAATATGAATAATGTGCTTTGGAGAATAGGGCCTAGAAGAAAAACTCACTCTAGCCTGCAATTCTGAACAATGCATTGATGCATATTCCATTCATGAGGGAAATTTTATTTATTGACTTATGTACCTTGATATTATGTTATTCCTTTAGCAGATAGTACTCATTCCTGAGATAATTCTAAAATAAAAATCATTAAGAGCCTGCTAATTAATTACCCTTAGAATTAAAGAACTACATTATCTGTAATTTATGTTCATTTGACCTAAGTTCCCATTTTTTTTACAGATACGTTGGAAATTAAAACTTAGAGATTTCCAGCTCTTGATTACATTAAATTCAAAACTCACTTAATTTCTGATGTTTTGTTTAAATGGCAAATCTTGACTTGATTTGAATAAATAACTTCATTTATTATTAGAGCCTATTTTCTTCTCTTCTACCTTTTATTTTGTCAGTTTGATAGGTCCTTCTTTTTATTGTTATTGAAATGCTAAAGGAATTATTCCATCTGGCATCTGCAAAAATCCATAATCATTTTCTCTTTCAAACATCTCTATCTAAAATGTGTGTCGTAACTATGAAGCACGCCAAAGCCTTTCGTATTTTCTCTTTGAAGACTTCTCTTATTTTTTTAATAACAGAGAAAATATATTATTCATTTCTATCAACTTGCTATTATTTGAAATATATTCATTTCTTTATCAAGTCTTTACTGAACAACCAATGTCTTGCCATAGGCATCTGTATGAACAGATATGTATGAACAGATACATATCTAACATGATCTGACCTTTGATTGTTTCTCAAGAATCACTTTTTACCACTCTTCCTCATTTATTTCAGACACACTGGTCTTATTTCTGATCTCGTCAAGCATCAAATTCATCTGTTCAAAGAGACTTTCTCAAAGGACTCTGGAATGGCATCCACCTCTGTCATTCTCTGTCCTCTTATCCTGATTTATTTTTCTTCAGTTTGTATCACTGACTTATATTTATATATTTATTTCTCATTCTTTTCCACAATGTAAGGTTCACAAAGGAGAAATTTTCTTTGTTGTGTCTACTATTTCTACATAAGCAATAATTAGAATAATGATGGGCATAGAAATGAAAACATTTGATAAGTGACTGTTGAATAAATGTAAAAAAAGAATGGGGTCAACAGGTCAGGAAAAAAACATATTTGAGTTAAAATAAGGAAAACGAATTAGCCAGATGATGAGGCAAACTAGGATGATAAATTACAAACAGTAGAAGCAACAACAGTATTTCTTAACATTTGCACACAAAGTTGATCTTAACCAAATACCTCCAGTTTATAAATATTTGTAAATGAAGATGTCAGAGACAGGAAAAGGGCATTGTCTTCCCCAACTATTAACCAAATTTCACTCATAACACTATTTGAATAATTTTAATACATAAATATTATCTGTTTCTTATAGGAATCCTCTCAGGTAAGAAGATAATTATCACAACAGTTTAATGAAACACATATATCTGTATTATACACTTTTAAGGTCATCAGTACCAGGAGACTTTCTTATGCAAAGTATGAAATGAAAATTCATGGAGCAATATAAGTCCATAACTGCTTATCCTCAATTGCAAATTCAAAAAGATATGCATATCTAGAGCTTATTTCTTTTGTTTGTTTAGGTAACATCAAAACTCCTTTGGAGGACCTGGCATGTGTATATGTGAGGCTGGTGTATGAACATACATAGTTTTTACCTCAGAATGTTAATGTGTTCAATTATGTGATGCCATAGGGGAAGGGATGCTACATATTGTGTAGTTGAAAATATTTATTTCTTCCTAAATTTGGATAAAATTCAGAGTCTGAATTTTGGTTTCAGGGATATCAAATAAAAGATGTGGATCCACAGAAGCAAAAAACACAAATTAAAATCTCTAAATTTTTAATTTTCCAATAGAATTAAAAAGAAAACTAAATATTTTTCTACAGTATGACATATTAAGATTATATAAAATAGAGGTCAATAGCACTACAGCTCAAAAAGGAAACTGAAAGCTAAGCTAAGTTATATATATATATATATATATATATATATATATATATATATATAAAGAAAATGTCTCCTTTGTGAACCTTACATTGTGGAAAAAAGGAGAAATACATATATAAATATAAATATATATTTATATAGAGAGAAAGAGGGAGAAAGAGAGGGAGAGAGAGAGAAGAATGGCTAGTATATACATAAAACATTTAACTGCATCAATAATAAAATTAAATTAAGGTGCTATAATTACCCTTAATTTATCAAATTAATACAGATTTTCTATTTTAAACATAGGCAGTAGACAACCTCAAATTTTAATGAAAGGATAAATTAGTACAGGATTTCTGGAAAATATTTTGAGGGTATATATATATCAGCAGTCTTAAAAATGTCCATCCCCCTTTATCTGAAGCAGTGACACACTTCCAAAATGAACTAAAACACTCATCAACAGACTTTGTTGAAGACATGCACACAAGAAAGATTCTTCAACACTGCATAACAAAAAAACAACCACTGCATACAATGAGTTTGTTAAATGTTCTCTAATTATCATGTGATCAATCACAGTGCATATTTAAATGATTATAAAATATTTTAATAATATAATAAAATTTATATTAATTGAAAAATATAATCTACAGCAATTTATATATAGGAATAATGGTTAAATATGAAAATTAGGTTAAATATGAAACATGAAAATTAGGTCAAATATGAAATATGAAATTTAGGTTAAATATGAAATCGTAATTTTTGTATTGAAAGTGACCTTATTTTGGCAATTTTATATAATTCACTTTGATATATAGAGTTCAAAAAAAGACTGTAAGTAGATACACCAAAAATGCTATTAGTGGTGATCTCTACAAGGTAGAATTTCGAGTATTTTCGTTTATCCATTGTGTCTTTAGTAGTTTCAAGTTTATGAAGTGAGAACAACACTATTATTATTTTAAACCAAATATTTTGTCAAGAAAATATTTTTTAAAGTATGACATTTAGCAATACTTGATAGGTTTGTATACAAGGCTATCTATTAACAAGTAGCTTATTTCCTACTAAATATTTTCTTTTTTTTTTCTTTTTCATGTCTTTGTTCCAATTTCAGTTAGTTAACATACAATGTAGCATTAGTTTCAGGTATAGAATTTAGTGATTCATCACTTACATACAACAACCAGTGCTCATCACAAGTACCCTCTCTAATACCATTTTAACCCATTCTCCCACCCACTTCCCCTCCAGAAACTCCCAGTTAGTTCTCTATGGTTAAGAGTCTGTCCTATGGTTTGTTTCTTTTTCTTCCCCCTGCCCCCTCTGTTCATCTATTACGATTCTTGCATTCCACATATGAGTGACATGATACAGTATTTGTCTTCCCCTTCACTTAGCATAATCCTCTCTTGTTCCATACACATCATTGCAAATGGCAAGACTGCATTCTTTTTGGAGGCTGAGTAATATTCCATTGTATATATAAACCATTTCTTCTTTACTCATTCGTAAGATGATGCACGTTTGGACATTATCCATAATTTGGCAATTGTTGAGAATGCTGCTATAAACATTTGATGCATATATCCCTTCTGACAAGTATTTCTGTAATCTTTGGGTAAATATCTAGTATTGCAGTTATTGCATTAGAGGGTAGTTCTATTTTTAACTTTTTGAGGAACCTCAATACTATTTTCCAGAGTGGCTACATAAGTTTGCATTACCACCAATAGTGTCAGAGGATTACCCTTTCTCCACATCCTTGCCAACACCTCTTGTTTCCTGAATTCTTAATTTTGGCCAATCTGACTGGTGTGAGGTGATATCTCATTATAGTTTTGATTTGTATTTCCCTGATGATGAGTGATGTTGAGCTTCTTTTCATTTATGTGTCAGCCATCTGGATGTCTTCTTTGGAAAAAAAATGTCTATTCATGTCTTTGTCCCATTTCTTAACTGGGTTATTTGTTTTTGAGTATTGAATTTGATATATTTTTAAAGATTTTGGATGTTAAATCTTTATCAGATTATGTCATTTGCAAATATCTTCTCCCATTCCCTAGGCTGAATTTAATTTTAGTGATGGTTTCCTTCACTGTGCAGAAGATTTTTATCTTGATGAAATCCTAATAGTTCACTTTTGGTTTTGTTTCCCTTGCTTCTGGAGCCTTATCTAGTAAGAAGTTGCTATAGCCAATTTCAAAGAGGTTGCTGCCTCTGCTCTCTTCTAGGATTTTGATGGTTTCCTATCTCACATTTAAGTTTTTCATCCATTTTGAATTTATTTTTGTGTATGGTGTAAGAAAGTGGTCCAGTTTCATTCTTCTACATGTTGCTGTACAGTTTTCCCAACACCATTTATTGAAAAGACTTTCATTTTCCACTAGATATCCATTGAATATTCTTTCCCATGTCTGTTTTTGTGCCAGACCCATACTGTCTTGATCACTACTATTTTGTAATATAAAGTCTGGAATTGTGATGCCTTCAGGTTTGCTTTTCTTTTTCAAGATTGCTTTGGCTATTCAGGGTCTTTTGTGGTTCCCTACAAATTTGGGATTGTTTGTTCTAGCTCTGTGAAAAATGCTGGTGGTAATTTGATAGGGATTGTATTAAATATGTAGATTGTTTTGCATTTTAACAATATTTGTTCTTCCAATCTATGAGCATGGAATGTTTTTCCATTTCTTTGTGTGCACTTCAATTTCTTTCATAGGTATTTTATAGTTTTCAGGGTACAGATCTTTTACTACTTTGGTAAGGTTTATCCCTAGGTATCCTATTGTTTTGGGTGTAATTGTAAATGGAGTTGATTCCTTGATTTCTCACTCTGCTGCATCATTATTGGTGTATACAAATGCAACAGATTTCTGTATGTTGATTTTATATCCTGTGACTTTGCTGAATTAATATATTAGTTGCAGCAATTTTTTGGTGGAGTCTTTCAGGTTTTCCATATAGAGTATCATGTCATCTGCAAGTTGTGAGAGTTTGACTTCTTTCTTGATTTGGATGCCTTTTATTTCTTTTTACTCTCTGATTTCTGAGGCTAGGACCTCAAGTACTATGTTAAATAACAATGGTGAGAGTGAACATCCTTGTCTTATTCTTGACCATAAGGGAAAGGCTCTCAGTTTTTCCCCATTGAGAATGATATTAGCTGTGGGTTTTTCAAATATGGCCTTTATGATGTTGAGGTATGTTACTCTGTCCCTACTTTGTTGAAGGTTTTTGTCAAGAATGGATTCTATACTTTGTCAAATACTTTTTCAGCGTCGACTGAAATGATCATGTGGTTCTTATCCTTTCTTTTATTTTTATACCCTTTCTTTTATTAATGTGATGTATCACATTGATTGATTTGTGAATACCAAACCATCCTTGCAGCCCAGGAATAAATCCCACTTGATTGTGGTGAATGATTCTTTTAATTACTTTGGATTTGATTTGCTAGTATTTTGTTGAGAATTTTTGCATCCATTTTCTTCAGGGATATTGACCTATAGTTATCTTTTTTTAGTGGAGTCTTTGTCTGATTTTGGATTTAGGGTAATGGTGGCCTCATAGAATGAGTTTGGAATTTTCCTTCCATTTCTATTTTTGAAATAGTTTGAGAAAAATAGGTATTAACTAATCCCTAACTGTTTGGTAGAATTCTGGTCCTGGACTTTTGTTTTTTGGGAAATATGTTTGATTGCTGATTCAATTTCTTTGCTGGTTACCAATCTGTTCAATTTTTCTATTTCTTTCTGTTTCAGTTTTGGTAGTTTGTTTCTAGGATGTTATCCATTTTCTTCCATGTTGCCCAATCTGTTGGCATATAATTTTTCATAATATCCTCTTATAATTGTTTGTATTTCTATGGTGTTGGCTGTGATTTTCCTGTCTCATTAGTGATTTTATTTATTTGGGTCTTTTTTTTCTTTTTGATAGATCTGGCTAGGGGTTTACCAATTTTATTAATTTTTTCAAAGAACCAGTGCTTAGTTTCATTGATCTATTCTATTATTTGGGGGGATGTGCATGTTTCTATTTTATTTATTTCTGCTTTAATCTTTAATATTTTGCTTCTTCTGCTGCCTTTAGACTTCATTTGTTTTTCACTATCTCCTTTAGTTCTAGAGTTGGACTGTATATTTGAGATTTTTCTTGCTTCTTGAGGTACAACTGTATTGCTATACACTTCCCTCTAAGGATGGCTTTTGCTGCATCCCAAAGGTTTTGGACTATCATGTTTTCATTTTCATTTGTTTTAATTTTTTTGTTTCTTCTTTAATTTCTTGGTTAACCCATCCATTGTTTAATAGGATGTTCTTTAACTTCAGTGTATTGGTGGTGTTTCCAAATTTTTTCTTATGGTTCAAGTTTCATAGCACTGCATTTGGAAAAGATGATGGTATGATCTCAATCTTTTTGCACTTGTTGAATCCTGCTTTATGACCCAGTATGTGATCTATTATGGAGAATGAATCTTGTGCACTTGAAAAGAAAGTGTATTCTTCTGCTTTAGGATAAAACCTTCTGAATATATCTGTTAAGTTCACCTGGTCCAGTGTGTCATTCAAAGCTGTTGTTTCCTTGTAGATTTTCTGCTTAGCTGATGTATCCATTGCTGTAAGTGGAGTGTTATTGTTATTGTATTGTTATCAATGAGTTTCTCTGTTTGTTATCATTTTATATATTTGAGTGTTCCCAATTTGGGGGCATAAATATTTACAATTGTTATAGCTTCTTGTTGGGCAGCCCCTTTTATTATGATACAGTGCCCTTCATCATATCTTGTTAGTCTTTGGGTTAAAATCTATTTTGTCTGGGATGCCTGGGTGGCTCAGTGGTTAAGCGTCTGCCTTTGGCTCAGGGTGTGATCTTGTGTTTCCAGGATCGAGTCCCACATCAGGCTGACTTTATGGAGCCTGCTTCTCTCTCTGCCTGTATCTCTGCCTCTCTTTGTGTGTCTCTCATGAATAAATAAATAAAATATTTTTAAAAATTCTAGTTTGTCTGATATCCGTGTGGCTATGCTGGCTTTAACCTCCATTAGCATGATAAGTGGTTCCTTATCCTCTCCTTTTCAATCTGCAAGTGTCTTTAGTCTAAAATGAGTCTCTTGTAAGCAGCATACAGATAGGTCTTGTTTTTTTGTTTTTGTTTTTGTTTTTGTTTTTTAATCTATTATGATAGCCTTTGTCTTTTGATTAGAGCATTTATTCCATTTACATACAGAATAATTATTAATATCTATGGGTCTAGTGTCATTTTATTACTTGTTTTGTCATTGTTTCTGGATATTTTCTCTGTTCCTTTTTAGTCTGGTGGCTTTTGGTCTTTCTTTTCCACTCAAAGAGTCACCTTTAATATTTCTTGCAGGGCTGTCTTAGTGGTCACAAATTCTTTTAGCTTTTGTTTGTGTGGGGAGCTCTTTATCTCCTCTTCTATTCTGAATGATAGCTTTTCTTGATAGAATATTCTTGGCTGAGATTTTTCCCATTCAGCATGTTGAATATATCATGCCATTCTCTTCTGGCCTGCCAAGTTTCTGTGGAGAGATCTGCTGCTAATCTTTCTTGCCTTCCCTTGTAAATTAGGGACTTCTTTTGTTTTGCTGATCTTAGGATTTTTTTCTTTACTGTACATTTTTGCAAATTAAACTACAATATGTATTGGTATTGTCCTGCTTTTGTTAATTTTGATGGGAATTCTCTGATTTGGGAGTCTATTTCTTTCCCCTGATTAGGGAAGTTTTCAGCTATAATTTCTTCAAATAAACCTTCTGTCCCATTTTCTCTTTCTTCTTCTTCTGGGACCCCTGTGTTATGAATGTTATTACACTTTATAGTGTCACTGAGTTCTCTAAGTCTATTTTCCATATAATTAGAATAATCAATAGACAAATAACATTACTTTGTTAATAGTTTCAAGAAGCTTCTAGGAGACAATCATAATGAGATCAATTTAATTAAATTACTTCTTATTCATATTTCATACAAAAAGTGAGTATTTTAAAATATATATGATGATTTTTAAGAAAAAATTACACAAAAATACACTTATTAATTGCCATTTAAATTAATCTTAAGAGTTTTTAGTTACTGCTCTATACCCAGTTTTGACTGAAGGGATCTTAGACATAATGTCCAAAAGCCTTATTGATATATCTATAATAAATTATTTATAAGTAATGATAAAATTATTAATTAATATGTATGCAATAATTAATACATTCCATACATCTTATATGGTATGATGTATGCCTGCTCTGTGTCAGGGGTTGGTCTAATCTGAAAATTCAAAAGTTAACAAGACAGGTCCTTGCATTTCTTGAACCAAAATACAGAGGAGGAGACCAACAGAAACCATCCAACAAACCATTAATAACATAATTATGAGAATATGAGGGTTATAAAGAAAGTGGACAAAAAATAGAGATGGAGAATAATAGTTCCTACTTAAGATAGGATGTGAACAAAGCACCTCTCTCAAATGACATTTAAGAGAGTTAGTTTGACACCCAGAATCAAGAAGCAGTTTTCAACATGGTCTGTTACTTAGCAGCAAAATCAGGGTGTGGCCCCAAGTTCTCGAGTCAAAATAATTTATATTTTAAAATAAAATTATTTTAATTTTCTGTTACTGTAACTCAGAATAGATAATATCAGAGTAGAATGTCTGATGCTAAGGTCATTAACAATTCATCAATACAAGAGTATAAAAATTCGGTGAAAGAAAATTTAACTAATTCTAGTTTATCTCCCTTGTGTGTGAATAGAAAACTTACAAAGTCTTTGTAATGCCAATTTCAGTACATTTGCTAAGAAATTTCAGAGTCATGGCTGAAAGAGTTTGATGACTTGTCTGATGAAATGAAAATTTCTTTGGTAACATTAAGGCATTTTTTTCTACCTTTAGTCTACTTTTTATTTTCTGGACTTCAAATAATGTTTACTAGGCCCTTAATTTCAGAAATTCTCTGGATATAAACTTCAAAAAACTAAACATTTAGTGCCATTATCCTGAAACTAGAAATGTATGACTTTCATTTGGATTTTCTATAAGCATTTTTTTCTTTCTTTCTTTCGTTATTTATTTATTTATTTCTTCTTTCTTTTTTCTTTCTTCTAACAAGCAAACAACAAAGAAATTGTGAAAGGCAGGATTATGAAAGGAATATTTCTATTGTCATATATTTTCCTTTATTGCTCTTCTTTTATAAGAGCAAGTCTTGCTGTACTCCTGTACTGCTTTTGCTTTCTCTTTTTTTAAACCATTATATTAAAGGCAATTCAGTAGTATGACTTTGAGCAAGGCAGGTTAGGTTAAAAAAATTTATTATCTTCCTATAGTAGCTGTGCACCCTGTATGGTTTATATTTTCACCATAAATTCTCAAGGATGATCTTCCATAATGCCTATCATGATCATTAACACACTAGGTATAGAGTAATTGAGAGAGAAATCAGAAAGTTAACAAAAGATTGGATGAAGTACAAAAAGCTTCATTTCATTGTATCAGGAAAAATAGTACCCTCAGGAAATTTGAAGCCATACACCAAAGCAGAGTTGTCTACATTTGTAGCATACCTCCTTATTTTCTCAGTGGGAAGATCAGTTATTTTAATTTTTTTTCAAAGGACTGGAGAATAAGTTTTGAAATATGAGTAACAGTACCAAAATAAAGTCATCCATATTTAAGATGACATATTAGTAATGCTTGCTCATATACATTGTATATAACACTAATACAAGACTGAATTTTTTTCCTCATGAGTCCTACACTCCCAGAGTGGGAATATTGCTTCATTAAATTATTTGAAGTTTTGTCAAATCCCATATAGAATGGCATCATAACCAAAAGCAGTATCTCTGTGCTGGGAAGAAGTGAAGGGTTGCATTACTATGATTCATTCATAGAAGTAGGAAATGCACTGAGATGCATCACGCATACATCTGTTAGAGAGGTAGAATTACTCCACACAGAATAAAGAACCTTTTGAAGAGGAGTGTAATGTAATGCACACCAAAGTTTATAGCTAGGTGGCTAGAGCTAAAACTTGGCTGATGTTTTCATTACCAACTTTGTTTTTCTGGAACTTTCTGTTTCTCTAGCTTGGCTCTAACTCAGCAGAAAAAAAATCCATATCTAGGAAACTTTAGAAAAGGTAAAATTTTAAACACATTCAGGTAAACTGGATTAAGGACAGATTCCCAAGTAGAAAGTAATCTATATTTTAACTGTTTGCTTAGGAGAGAGTAGGCCAAACAAAAAAATGATGACTTTGATTCTAAAACTGAACAGATTGATGACTCCAACTCTGTTTATGATTGCTCTCTAGTCAATTCACTAGCAGACCAAGAAACAGACCAAGAGTAAAGGATGTAGCTAGAAAATAACTGACATGAGTTGGCACAGCTTCCCAAAACCTCTGCTTGGCAATATGCTTAAGTTTGGTAGTCAGTGCAATGTGAACAGGTGAAATACCTCCAGGCCAGAGGAATTCAGGGCTGAGTAGACAGGAGAAAGACCGAAGCCAGGATAGAAACTTCTATCTTCTAACAGCACTCTCTAATATAGTAGGATGTAACCACAAACCACCTGTGGCTAATTACATTCCAATAGATTAAAATGAAATTAAAGATTTAGTTTCCCAGTTTCACTAACTGCATTTCAAGAACTCAGTATGTATGATTGGTTAGTGGACCATTTGGCAATACATATAGGACATTCCCATCATCTTGGAAATTTCTGGTGGGCAGTACTGGTCTAATGTAAGTTAGTTCTTACTATGCCACAGTAACTTGCTCCTGTGTTCTGCTTCCTATTCGGCTATTTGATCTTTAGTAGGTCTGAAACTTTGTGAAGATATCATACTGATGAATATATTAAATCTATGCATATTGCTTAAAATTTTTGTGGGAAGCACATGATTTTCTTTTCTTTGTGAATTAAAGGACAGAGTCATTTTACTAATGATCCAGAATAATACAAACAACAAAAGAGGAAAATGGCAAATGTTAGGAAGAGCCAGCATGGGGAGTGAGAGAAAATCACCTCAAAAACATTGAGAAAAAAATTCCGAGTATCACAGGGGTTCAAACAGATAGTATAGACCATTTATTTTACATGAGTTGGCTCAATTTCTAACATGTAAGGCCATATTTTATGGGTATTACACTTTATTTGGCATTAGTCTTCTGATTGTAGGGTTTTAGCAGAAATAAATTCTTCCCATTATCCAGAATCTTACATTTGTAAGAATATTCGATTTATGTTTATGAGATTTAGCATAGAAAAAGCATTATAAAGGACATTAAATATGCAGATTAAAACATGAACCTCTAAAAATGTTCTTGGCCTAAACCCTGGATCCTGTGAATACATTGTAATAAATGATAAAAGGGACTTTGCAGATGCAATTAATGTTCCAGACCAAAAATAAGGTTATATTCTAGACCATATGAATGGGTCCAGTTTAACCAATTAAGCCCTTAAAAGTTGAGAAATTTCTGCAGTTGGAGTCAGAGGAGATGCAACAGAAAAGATACAGAGGATGAAAACAGAAGGGAAGGTCAGAAAGAACGGAACTGTGAGAAGGACCTGATAGACTTAAATTATTAACTTTGAAGATAGAGAAAAGGGATCATAAATCAAGTACTGTAGGTGGAATCTAGAAGCTGAGAATAGCCCTTGGCCAACATTCAGCAAGGAAATAAGCATCTGGGTCCTACAGGCAGGTAGAAATGAATTTCATCAGCAATTTGGATAAGTCTGGAGGTGGATTTTCCCATAGAGCTTCCAGATAAGAACCCAAGCTGCTCAATAACTTAATGTTAGCTGTGTGGGACCATAAGCAGTGTACCTAGAGAAACGTAGTGGACTTTGGAACTAAAGAACTGTGAGATAATAAATGCATGTTGTTTTAGGCCTCTATGCTTAGTTTCTCGTAGCAACAAAAGAAAATTAATACAGATTTATATATGAAAGAATGGAGCCCACCAGCCTTGTTTCTCATGAGTCCCCTCAAGCATGACAACATTCCCAGTTCATTAAGGACAAAGAATGGAAAAGAGTGTGGAATCTCCTCTTTCTAGATGTCATCTTCTTTATAAATCTTTCTCCTAAAAAAAAAAAAATCTTTCTCCTTCTATAACTACTTTCTATTCTCACCAAACGAAGGATTTGATTCTTATATTTTATCTCTTATTCAAACATAATAATATTCACAAAAAATTGTGAGCAAGTGGAGTTTTCCTAGTATTTTACAGGAGTATGAGACATTTATACTATACTCAGTTTTAACCATTCCTTCCCTACATGTACCTGTCCACTAGTCTGTCTCTAGCCACATCATCAACCTCACTCTCTTTCTTTGACCTTCAGCACACACTATTTACTAACCCTGGATCCAGGATTTCCTATTCTTATATCTGTCCACATATCTCTCTCCCTTTTCTTTCTAAATTGGAGTTATTCACCTGTTTCACTTTTTATCTTTAGCATATTATAAGAGATATTGAAAGACTAGACAGCAAAGAACTGAGAATTTTTCTTTGTGGCCTTCATATGGACTAGCTCTCCACAGCTTTTTCTTACAACCCTCTCTTAAAAATAAAACAAACAAACAAAAAAAGATTCATTTATTCTAGAGAAAGAGAGGGAGGAAGGGCAGAAGCAGAGGGAAATTTCAAGCAGACTCCCTGCGAAGTGTGGAGCCCAGCATAGGGGTGATCCCAGGACCCCGAGATCATGACCTGAGCCAAAACCAAGAGTTCGACACTCAACTGAATAAGCCACCCAGATACCTCTCCCCACCCTCCTCTTAAACATGACTTTAAACCCTAACTATTCTTCTCCCCCTTGATAAAATGGAGACTGCCCTCAAATTGGCTGTAAATGCATACACATTTCCTCTATTATTGAATCTTCTTTACGTTCCCTCCTGGTAAAGTCTTGTGAACATTTTATCCTTCATCTCCATGTTAGAAACGTTCTTTTGCAACCTTCTCATGCCTGGCATTAGTTTCATCAGAATTCATACATGAGTACAAAATAGGTCTCAAGATCTCTCATACCTGAATGCCTTAGATAAGTCCTGGGACTAGAAGTGAAAGGAACAAGCACGAGGCTAGGCATTGTATAATAGTGTCTGCATGAAGTCCTCAAGGCCCATAGAGACTATGTTGCCTGTGATGGTTAATATAGAATAAGCTGCCATGGATCTTTAAGACAGTGAGTCCTAGAGAAGTGGACATGATGTTTATATGTTTGCTACAGGTTTATATTGAGGGTAATTTCTAATTAAACTTTAGTCTCAGTGTATGTGCTCCAGAGAGCACAACTTCTATGCTATAACTACTTTCTTTATCTGCCCACTCATATCCTTAATAACTCTGGCTTTTGTTTAGGTTCTTAAAAGAAACCTATGGAAAATAACAGAGCTCTTACTTCACATAACAAATTGAGTAGAATCAGGCTCTCAGGTCAGATCTATACAACATTTCAGTACAGCCATCTGAATAATTTTAATGATGTGGGATGTTTGTTGCATAATCGAATTAGCTAAGGCAATTAATATTATGAATCATGGACTGACTTGAGAGGGTGTATAATAGTCTCTTCTGATTTAATAGCCAGATATAGATCTGACACTTATCATAATGATTTTTATATTGTGTCCTCTATCTCTCGACTCTGTCCTACTGCATTTGAATTGATAATGTCATTGCCTATTCTAAGTTATTTATGTGTGAGCATGCAAGTTATCACTCAAACTGGGACATTTTTTGAGACTACAAGGAGGCATTCCTCATAATTGGTCTAAGCCAACAGACATAAATCAGGATGATACCAGGTACACTAAAACACAAACACACCTGATTGCTCACACGTTCACTCAAGAATCATGATCAAAACCTTCTATTTGACTGACTTAATAGGCAGAAATTCTGAGATTAATTTAACAACTGAAAATGCAATATTAGTAATTTACATTAAAAATGAATTGTTTCTGGGATCAAGTCCCACATCGAGCTCCCTGCATGGAGCCTGCTTCTCCCTCTGCATATATCTCTGCCTCTCTCTCTCTCTCTCTCTCTTTGTGTCGCTTGTGAATAAATAAATAAATAATCTTTAAAAAAATGAATTGCTTGCTATCATAAGATGTTGCAGAAAGATTGATCAAAGTTCAGGTATGATGTCAAATGGTTGTCTTGTAGTCTGAATCTTATAGAAGGTTAGAGTAACAGGTTGTTAGTGGTAGTCCACCTAAGACACTGGGATTGAGTGACAGTTTTTATCAGGTAATGAGGTTTTATTTAGTTTAATGAAACATAAAATAAGGAATAAAGGCATAGTAATAAGCAGGTCTGGTAGACGGGATATTCCCAAAAGAGGTAGACATAAATAGATAATAATTAAGCCTTTCTGATGATCATAAAATTAGTATAAGCTCACATTTAAATAATGTGAAAAAATGAAATCTTGTCAATTTAATAAAGACTAAAATAAGGTAAATGGCACCCTTTCTTTGTATGTCAAATCCAGCACTGACATTTTTTTATGGAAAATACTAACACAGACATGAGAAAGGGCTTCCTTTTTCCCCCTTCTCTCCCACCTTTGCCCAATTTTCTTTATTATCATCTACCTCCCCTGTCCCATAAATTTGACTAGATAGAAAAACCACAAGCCTTGTGAAAATAGTTCTAAGAAAATACTGATATGATGGCTGTTGAGACAGCATGTTCACTTCTCTTGGACTCACTGTCTTCAAGATTTGTGGCGACTAATTCTATACTAACCAACGCAGGCAACCCAATCTCTATAGGCCCAAAGGAGCTTCATGAAGACACTCCTACACAGTGCCTAGCCTCATGCCTGTTCCTTAGTCACATACTCTACATCACCTATCCTATAAAAACCCTGAGCCTACATCAGTTGGGGAGTTACCTGGTTTTTAAGTACTCACTGATGTACATAAGCTGAATAAATCCTTTAACTCTGATTTGAATCACCAGATCATTTTCACCTACATAATTTTCCATGCTTTAAAAGGGAACTCTGACAAATTAGTCTATACCTAAAGTCAAATAACTAAGACACTATAATGAATGAGATATTAAGAATTGGCAGGAGAAACTCTATTGAAAATATTAATCTTTAAATCAGAAGATTTATTGAAAAAGTATGTTGATTTGTCCTATATTTCTCTATAGATGAAAAAAAAAAGAAATACTCTAAAGATAGGTGCTCAATTTTAAGATTCAGATTTAGAAATTCATTTTGCAAAGCAGTACACTGCTCATTTTTGTGAATGTTCAGAAAAAACATTGGACAACCATCTTCAAAAATATTGTTGAATGGCAGACTTCCACCTGCAATTAGGAGAGTGCCCTTCTCACTATAGTCAACAGCCTTTAGTTGATCATCATTGACAGCTTAATAGATGAATAAAGCTTTATCTGGTGAAAGAGCCTAGGAGCAATGACATCCCAGTAGTAATGAGCACATCTAGCACCCAAATCTTGGCTTTAAAATTTCAGTCTTCAGACTAAGATGAAAACATAGGAGGCCCCTGAATTTCCCTCCTCCATGGGCACACCATGGAGCAATCCCCTCTGAAAGGAATCCAGAAACTAATTTAGTAGTTAGTCCTACACACCAGGTAACTGTGAAAATACCCACATCAAGACAGAGAAGAAAAAGTTGTAATACTCTCTCACCATAACCTCTACCCCCAGCACTGCACCATACAATCAGGAGGGAAGCCCCAACTCAAACTTCTCTGGCAGAGCAAAGGCCGGGGACCTCATCTAACACTGTAGTTTTTAAAGCTGCCACCTGAACAATGGACTCTCAAATCACCCAGCCCTGATAGCTAACAGGGCTTTGTTCACAAGTCTCATAGGACTATAGCAAACAAAGAAGCTTTTGTAAATGGCCAAGAAAGCACTCACCTCAGCTAGCTTCCCAGGGCTCAGCATAGTGCAACAGTCAAAAACACCCATTTCCCAGCCCATTTCCCGGGAAGCAGTTTGTCCCATTTACTAACTGCTGCCTGAGGTTCCAGCTTCTTATTAAAGCATGCATTTAGGTGCTGACTGTGAACCTCCTCAGAGCTCAAAAAAACAGGCAGGTGTTTCCACCACTTTTTCCCTCCAGCTCACTCCAATAATAAAACCAAGTTGCCAGTGTTTTCCTGGAACGATCTTGTTCACACATCTAGTACCCCAACTTTTATAGCTGCCTCTCAAGGGACAGGCCCTAAAATTAGTTCATATGGCTAATGGGGCTTGAATTTATGATCCTGCAAGACTGTAGTAAACAAAGAAACAGTTTGTAAATGGGTATGGAAACACTCCCTACAACTATACACTCAAGTTCAGTACAGAGGGAGCAGACAAAAATGCTAATCTCCCAGTCTGAGTGCACACTTTCCCAGCTGCTGCCTCAGAGTCCAGCTCCCCACAGCCTCCATACAGGTGCTGACTGTGATACTTCCCTTTGGAACACTCACAGGTTTTGTAATGCACTGGATTAACAATAATGAAGAATAAAGATAATATGATTATCTCAATAGGTACAGAAAAGAATTAGACAAAATTCAACATCCATACATGATAAAAACTCTTAATAAAATGAATATAGAAAGAATGTACTTAAATATAATAAAAGCCATATATGACAAGTCCATGGACAATATCATACTTAATTATGAAAAACTGAAAGCTTTTCTGCTAAGATCAGGAATAAGACATGGATGCCCACTCTTGTCAGTTTTGTTCCACATAGAAAGGGAAATAAAAGACATTAAAATTGGAAAGGAAGAGATAAAATGGTGTCTGTATAGACAATATAACCTTATATATAGAAAACCCTGAAGATGCCACCAAAAAAAAAATCCCAAACTGTTAGAACTAATAAATAAATTCAGCGCAGTTGCAGTATTCAAAAATCAATATAAAAAATCAGTTGCAGGGTTGCCTGGGTGGCTCAGTGGGTTAAGTGTTCAACTACTGATTTATATGGAGCCTTTTGTGAGTCTATGCTCTGGGAGGAGTCTACTCAGGATTCTCTTTCTCTCTCCCTCTGCCCCTCCTTTCACACATGTGTGTGCATGCGTGCATGCATGTGCATGTGCTCACTCCCAAATAAATAAATCTTTAAAAAATCAGTTGTATATATATATATATATATATATATATATATATATATATATATATATAAACAATGACTGTCAGGAAAAAATTAAGAAAATTGTATTATTAAAAATAGATTTAAATACATAGAATAGAAAATAGAATAAAATACATAATAAATTCAACCAAGAAGATGAAAACTCTGTTCACTGAAAACTATTAAACATAGATGAAAGAAATCAAAGGCACAAATAAATGGAAAAATCTTTGTACACATGAATTGAAAGAATTAATATTATGAAAATGCCCATACTACCCAAAATGATCCACAATCAATGCAATCCCTATGAAAATTCCAGTGGTACTTCTCATAGAAATAGAAAAAGCAATCCTAAAATTTGTATGGAACCAAAAAAGATCTCAATAGTCAAAGCAATCTTGAGTAAAAACATAGTTAGATGCATCCTAATTTCAAACTATATCACAAAGCTGTAATAATCAAAGCAGTATGATATTGGCATAAAGACATACACATAAATCAATGGAACAGAATAAAGAGTCTAGAAATAAACCCATGTATACATGACTATTTTTTGACAAAAGAGCCAAGAGTATACAATGGGGAATGTATAGTCTCTTCAATAACTGTTGTTGGGAAAACTCGATATCCTCCTATAAAAGAATGAAACTAGACCCCTATAGTATACCATACACAAAACTCAACTCATAATGGATTATAGACTCCAAACCATAACAGTCTTAGAATAATATATAGGAGGGATTTTTAGATTGACACCAAATTACTTTCTTAGATTTGACATCAAAAGTAAAGTCAACAAAAACAAAAATAAGTAAGTGGGACTATAATAAACTAAAAAAAGCTTCTCAGCAAAGGAAACCATCAACAGAATGAAAATACAACATACAAAATGGAAGAAAATATTTGCAAATCACATATTCCATAAGGGGAATATGTATAATTCTATACATATTCTATAATGTTTGAATATCTTTAATATTCAAAAATATAGAAGGAACTCATACAACTCAATAGCAAAAAAACAAATAACCCAATCAAACAAAACCAGGCAAAAGACCTGAATAGATATTTTTCTAAAGAAAAATGGCCAACATCCAAATGGCCAACAGGTGCATTGAAAGGTCTGCAACATCACTCATCATCAGAAAAATTCAAAACAAAACCACAATTCTACTACCTCACACCTGTTAGGATGACTTTATCAAAATGACAAAAGATAACAAATACTGGTGAGGATATGAAGGAAAAGGGACCCTTGTACACTGTTGGTGGGAACATAACCTGGTACAGCTACTCTGGGAAACAGTATGGTGATTCCTCAAAAATTAAAAAATCCAACTACCATAAGATTCAGCAATCTCACTTCTAGGTATTTATTCTAAAGAAAGAAAAACAGGTTACCAAAGAGATACAGGTACTCCCATTTTCACTGCAGCTTTATTCACAATTGCTAAGGTGTGAAATGGAAACAACCCAATTGTCCATTGAAGATGAATAAAGAAAGTATGAAAAGAAAAATGTAAAAGAAAATACATGAAAATACAAAATAAATTATCATTCACCTTAAAAAAAGAAAAAGGAAATCTTGCAATTTGCAAAAACACAGATGAAGCTAGAGGGCATGATGCTAAATGAAAGAAGCCTGATAGAGAAGCACAAATACTGCATGGTACCACTTACATGCAGAATTAAAATTTTAAAGAAAGTTGAATAGAAGGTGGTTATAAGGGGCTAAGAGGAATGGGAGACAGAGATTGGTAAAAGGTTACACACTTCTCAGTTATAAGATTAATAAGGTCTTAGGATCTAATGTATAACATGGTGACTATAGTTGATAACACTGTATTGTATAATTTGAATTTGGTAAGAGATTAGAATTTACGTGTTCTCATTTAAAAAAAAGGCTAAATATGTGAAGTGATGGTTATATTAATTAATTCAGTGGTGGAAATCCATTCCCATAAATCCATAGTTTATGTTTATATCAAATCATCACATTGTACACTTTAAATATACTAGAGTTTTATTTGTCAATTATGCCTTAATAAAGTAGAACAAATATTATTGAATTGCTAAGTAAGAATCTCTTAATAGCCATCTGTATCCAAATTTCTCAGCCTTTCATGTGATGATCTCAGGACATATTTTCAATAACAGCTTCTTATATATTTTCTTTGAGAATTTTCACACGTTTTGCATATGTATTAAACATTTACACATATATAATTTGGGGGAGGATGATTCTGTTCAGCAAGTTGTTCTCATTTGCTACACGCATTTCAAAATGAGACATGCTTCCAATTATATTCATTCTCAGGAAATGATTTATGAATAAATATTACTTAAGAGGCAAAGATAAGTGACAGTGTAAGACTTGATTCTGTAAGATATTTTTATATCTTCTTGTGTTTTACAAGAAATTAGAAAGAAAAAATCTTTTGGAGCTCTATAATGTTAAAAATTATGTAAGGTATTTTTCTCAGGGGACAAGAAGATTAGAGTTTATTCTAACTTTGGGATAAATGCTGCCTCTTATTTTTAAGCTAGGTGAGTGAGATGGTGGTTCTTCTGACATGGACATTTTGCTGAGTAGAATCAACTACAGTAGATGAAACACATCTACCAAAAATACATCATTATTCTGGATTTTTTTTTTTTTCTGGAATACACCATATTCCATATGGGTGGCTTCAATTAATTCTCAGCTCAATAAAAAATATCTTTGGATAGTTAATTTCATTGCATCCACTATTATCATTATATTCAAAAACATTTAAAATACCCAAATCATCATTATATTCAAAAATATAGTTATTATATTCAGAAATACATAAAAATATGTATAATTCGAAATTATGCTTTGTCCTCTAGTATGTACCAATTTAACTCTGAAATTAAAAATTTTATCCCTTCAAGGATGCCTGGGTGTCTCTGTGGGTAAAGTTGGTAATGCTCAGTTGATTTCGGCTCAGTTCATAATCTCAGGTGCTGGGACCAAGCCCTGAGCTGGGCTCCACACTCAGCGGGGACTTTGCCTGAGGATTCATTCTCTCCTTCTCCATCTGCCCCTCTCCCTGCTCATGCATGCTCTCTCTCTTTCCCTCAAATGAATATATCTTTAAAAAATTTCTATCCCTTCCAAAAAATATTTCTATTTCTTGCCATGTATTATTTTCTTCCCTCAGAATGCCTATTCTCATGCTCTGTTTCCCCTTTCCTCCTCAATGATTTTTTGCTTCTTGAAGTCACGTCTGTAGTCTAAAATTCATATAATTTAATATCCTTTCTGCCTGTTTAATGGCATTTCTTATGCTTGTAGGTTAAGTCTAGGATTTACTGTTCTCCTTGCTTTTATACCATTATTTCCTCTACTTAATTACAGATCCGTTTTTGTTTGTTTGCCAGTGCGAATAGCTTTTAGTTCAATTTATACTCCCATAAGCATTAAGTATCTGCTTTGTGCATGTACATCCTTTGTAATTATTTATTGATTAACTGATTTTCACCATTTTTTAAGTAAAAAACAAAAAAGGCAGGGATTTGAATACAAGCAATTCATCAAGTTCAGAATATCTATAGGGGGGATTGGTTGGGAAATTTGCCACACTCCAGGCTTAAAATGTCAGCTTACCTAGGAGGAAACTGAATCTAGTCTGGGCCCCAGCTGTGACAGGAATCCAATTCTTGGATTCACTTTGACTAAACTGAGAAGAGGCAGGGATATATGAACTAGAATTCAAATTATTCCTTTATATTGAGAGATAAAGGTTAGATTAGACCAGATGACTTGACTGTGTTTCTTATGGTGCCTTCTTCCCCATAGAGTATTCAGTGCATACTGCCATAGTGCTCTCTTTATGTGCTGCAATTATTGAATGAGCCTCCATATTACTGACTCGGTCTATCTTTAATATTTTCTCTCTTCAATTTTAAGTTACTAAGATTATAAGCAAACCCAAAGCTTTAGAAGTACAATTTTTTTGGGGGAAATACATTTAAAAAAATAAAGGAAAAGGAAGAGAAACAAGAAATACATGTTGTAATTTAAAAACACATCCAGGGACCCCTCGTCACTCAGTAGGTTAAGCATCTGCCTTTGGCTTAGGTCATGATCCCAAGGTCCTGTGATGGAGCCCTGTGTTGTCAGGCTCCCTGCTCAGTGGGGAGTCTGCTTCTCCCTCTTCCTCTGCTACTCTCTCTCTCTCTGTCTTTCAAATAAATAAATAAAATCTTAAAAAAAAAAAACAACCATCCAGGTTATAATAAAATAAAATAAAATTTTGGAAAAAATGTTTCAGTCTAACTTAAGGCAAACATTGATCATTAATTGGTTTTCTCTCAATTCTTGTTATACTGATATATATATGAATATATATTATATTATATCATATATATAATATAATATATGTATTATATATAATCTACATATATATGAAGAGATTATATGGAAGAGATTCCATATGTCTTCTTTGATGTCCCATGGTTTAACTCATATAAAACAGTCATAATTTCCTTAAGCTTTTTGAGGCATCTGTTGAGTCCCATTTGCCACCTAATTAGCTGATGTCACCACAAACACAATTGTACATAGATTAAATGATAAATTATTATTATCTACTGTTACCAGTTCTTCTATATTAGTTTCATAATTTTTAATAAAAGCATTTTATATTCTACATGTAATAAAGTGATTTCATATTGAAAGTATGCATTTTTAAATCTGCACAGAAGCCCTTCGTGTCCAGCCAGTATGTTGATACAGTTCTGTAATTCTCCATGCATTCTACAAGAGAAGAGCCTTACTTCACAACACTATTGTTGTCTAATTGTCCCATTTGAACACTGCCTGGAGAATCTAGTTTCCTGTATGTATGTATCTATGTATGTATGTATCTATGTATGTATGTATTTATTTATTTTTGGGGGGGGGGTATTTATTTTTTATTTTTTTAATTGGAGTTCAATTTGACAACATATACCATAACACCCAGTGCTCATCCCACCAAGTGCCCCTGTCAGTGCCCATCACCCAGTCACCCCCCCCCCCCCGCCCACCTCCCTTTCCACCACCCCTTGTTCGTTTCCCAGAGTTAGGGGTCTCTCATGTTCTGTTTCCCTCTCTGATATTTCCCACTCATTTTTTCTCCTTTCCTCTTTATTCCCTTTCACTATTTTTTATATTCCCCAAATGAATGAGACCATATAATGTTTGTCCCCCGATTGACTTATTTCACTCAGCACAATACCCTCCAGTTCCATCCACGTCGAAGCAAATGGTGGGTATTTGTTGTTTCTAATGGCTGAGGAATATTCCATTGTATACATAATCCACATCTTCTTTATCCATTCATCTTTCGATGGACACCGAGGCTTCTTCCACAGTTTGGCTATTGTTAGTCTCCTGTATTTAATAGGTATTTTTTGTTAATATTCCTTTGCAATTCAGTATTTTTTGCTGTAATTACTGTAGTCTGTGTTAAAAACCACACTGAATTTAGAATCAATTTATTTTTATTTAAATAATCTTTTTCCAATAATGATACTATTAATATATAAGACCTAAATAAATGGCCCTTTGGATCTGATTGCAACTATAAGAAATACATTCTACCTTGCATTTTAACATTATAAACATTAGTTTTTTCATGTTCTATATAATGACATCAGAAAATAAAATTCAGATTTTCAACAAAATTCTGATTTTCTGTAGAACTAGATCAAATGAAGAGTTTGACTCTATCACTCTTATATCCTCTTGACAATTTTCATTTGCCTTTGGATAATGTATTTACTTCTCCACATCTTTGTACTTTCAGTACTCATGTTTCCACAAAAGAAGGAAATGTCTACAGTAAGTTTTATTAATGGGGTCTCAAAATTATATCTTAAAAAACTTGCTTTCTCAGTATTAAAGGAAAAGAGTAGGCTGACTTATTTACCCAGTTAGAGTTTTTAGTCTTGTCATTCCAAATTATGTTATCTAGTTTATATTCTTCGCTCTAGAGTTAGGAAGTATAGGCTTATTTAACATATTGCAAATTTACCAGTGCTTCTACTTCTCCTCAACCTTTTTGCTTTCTTTTAAATATCATAAAATAGTGAAAAAATAATAAAAATTTTAAAAATGTTTCAACTGTTACATAATAAAACTATTTCCTCCATCTATACTTAATCCTGATTATGTAAATAAAACTGATTTTTTTATAAGAAAAATGCCTGAATGTAGATGTTGTTTCTGTGATTTTCTAATTATGTAAATACAGTTAAATCATGTAACCTTCTGGAGAATGTACATTTGGAATAATAATTTATATTTACCTTCATAGATAATTGCTGAAGTATTTTGCAAAATTTTAAAGTATATACATATTCAAGGTAAGATTTTGCTATGGTTTTCTCTTTTCTTGTTCTGATAGAGTTGATCCCATTGCTTGTTCCATTAGGAATTTTTCAACCTTTATATTTGTTTTTCATATGTAAGAATTTTGCAATGACATATTGCTAGAGCATATTTCCTGACAGTGCAAAGAAACTCTGATGTTTGATCTTTCTGAAATACGTCCTGAGGATCAATTTAGATTTAAGGCAGCGCTGCAACAGATAAGCAAATGTCCCTTTTATCAATGACTTTATTAACAGAACTGTCCTACAGGTTTGTCTGTAATACATTTGAATTCCTCTTTAATCAACAAAACAAAATATCAGTAGTTTTAGTCATCTGTCGTAGAATTCAATATTAGATTGACTTTGAATCATTACTTGCCAAAGACTTGCTTGACTGAGTCACCTGGTATTTTGCTCTGCCACCCATGTTAACTACACATTTCTTTAGGCTCTGTACTGAGTGAAAATAGTAAGTAATGTGAAGGGACCATTTTACTTCAGTTCTAAGAGAACCACTTTTATCATCACCACTTTCTAAAATATATATGCAAGTCATATGAAAACCTAGGTCACTCCTGGGAAGAAGAAAGTAGCACTTGAACTAGAAAGAATTCAAAGGAACTTTTTGGAGGAAAGGTAGTCTGTGCTTTACAATTATCTGATTAACTTTCAAAATCTCGCTTTAAGTGAGAGGTTGGTATGCCCATTTTACAAATGAGGAAGTTAAGACTCCTAGATACTAAAAAACCTTATATACAGTGTGTGGACTGTGGTAGGCAGAATGGTCCCCAGTGATGACCATGCCCTAGTTCTCGGAACACATGAATATGTTATGTTAGATGATAAAGAGGATTTTGCAGCTGTAATTAAGGTCACCAACCTTAAAACTTGGAAATTACACTGAATTATCCCAGCGTGCACAATCTAATCATACAAGCCCTTAAAATTAAAAAAAAAAAATTATTTGACTGGAGGCAGGAGAGAAGAAAGAGAAGTCAAACATATTTAAAGCATATATCACTAGATCATGGCACTCATATAGACTTATTAATGGCATTTAGCATATTATCTATTATACTGCAATTATTAGTTTCCACATTTTAGTTTTCTTCCTAAAATGAAAATGATCAATGTAATAAAGGATACCTTATTCGAAACTTTATGATCTGTAGTGTTAGTTAAATTCTCAATTAAATAGATGACATGTAAATAATTGTTTAAAAATATTCTATTTTCACTTTTGCAGAGTCAGTATAGCAAATATCCATTTGAACATCCTAACAATGTTTTGTCAGCGCTTTATTTTAAAATATTATTACCAATTAATAATGGTTATATATAGAGAATTATATATATATGCATATTTATGCACCATACATTCATATATACATATATACACACATAACATACACATATACATACATATATATATATATATATATATATATATATATATATATATACACACACACTTACACAGAGAGAGAGGCAAAGAGAGAAGAGAGAGACTGAGTGAGGTCATGAGCATAAAGTTTCTGGATCTGAGAAACAGTTTATTATTCACAGAGTGGTATCTTGTGTCAGTTCCCCATGTTCCAAATCCCCACAGAGTGACATCAATGAAGATCATGTTTCTCTTGCACGTGTGGTCGATTTACATTACATAGAACAACCCCAAAATTATGAGACTAAGAGCTTATATAGGTGCTGCTGACAATCTTTCCCCTTTCCCAAGGCCCCCTCAAAAAGACTTAATCACACTGCACTGAAAAAAAACAAAAAACAAAAAACAAAAAACAAAAAACAAACCTCTCTAGGAAGGAGTGGGGAAAGTCTTTATCCTTATTTATTCTACTGGAATGGAAGCAAATGTCTCTGGGTAGACATCTTCAAAATTCTAGCTTCCCAAGACTTTGCTATTCAGTCATTTTTCTTGATTAGAAGTCTTCAACCATGCAAATCATGAAATATTCATAGAAAATTATCTTTCAACACATAGTCATTCTGAAAATCAGTAAACATGTCCAATTATTGCTTGCAAAACTAATCAGATCACTGTATCCATTCTACACCCCCCATTGTTTTTCTAGTTCAAATACTCTTCCAAATATCCACAACCAAGTTTAATATTTGCTCTGGATTTTCAGCATACTAATTTTATGCATCACAACCACACTATAATGTGATAACTGATATAAAAAATTAATCACATAAACATATGTTTGGATTACTGCTAGGTTTAGGGAAAGATTTCAAAACTCATATCTGGGAGTTCTGAGGTCTCTTCTGCACTATTCAAAACCACTCTGGGTTCAGCTACAGTGTGGTCCTTCCTGGATGTGGTATCTACTCCAAGTTAAATATTGGTATGGGTAATTATTGGTCCTATGACTAGCCAGAAATTCTAGGAAGTGATTCCAAAAATCTCCAGGTGATGGATACCTATTTTACTGTCATTGACTCTATAGGGCTAGGAGCAAACAGGGTTGATAACAAGTATTATTATCTTGAGAGTTTTTGAGACCGTAAACTTCATTGCCAATAAAAATCTCCCTTCTATTTTCAGAACTTTCATATCTAAAATAAGCTAAGACCTTCAACATATCTTTATCATCAGGGTATCCAGAAATAATACTTGTGTGTGTGTGTGTGTGTGTGTGTGTGTGTGAGTGCATTCATATGTGTGTATATATACATGTACATACAGTTAGTTATATATGGGGACTTTATACATGTGCGTGTATATGTAATTATATATACATATATATTAATATGCTTAAAACATATATACATACATATATGTGTATAAACACACATGTAGAAGGGGGAGATTAATTTCAAGGAATTGGATTGCATGATTGTGGCAGCTGGCTACAGAAATCTGTAGGTGAGGTAGGCAAGCTGGAAACTTTTGGGCTGGAACTGGTACCATTGTCTTGAGACAGAATTTCTTCTTCCTTGTGGACATCTTAGCTTTATTTCTTAAGACTTTCAACTGATTGAATGAGTTCCATCCATATTATCAAGATAATCTCCTTTACTTAGAGTCAATTAATTATAGATTTCAACTATATAGAGAAGATACCTTAAAAGCAACACCTAGATTAGTGTTTAATTGAATAATTAAGTGATATAGCCTAGCAAAACTGACATGTGAAAGTTACAGTCACAAATTTATGAATGTGGTCTGGGTAGAAGCCTAATTGAAAGTCAATTCATTTTCTATCTGAATTCTTTATATTGTGATGTTTTATATATATAAACACAGTGATAATAATCTGATTCCAAATAAGGGGCTACATTTACAATTTTACTGTTATGGCCCAGTAAGTTGTCCTGTCCCTCTCTAGGTGCTTATACACTTGTTGATGGGATATCATCAAAAAATTTCCATCTCACAAAAGACATGAACAGAAATCTCACAGAGGAAGACATAGACATGGCCAACACGCACATGAGAAAATGCTCTGCATCACTTGCCATCAGGGAAATACAAATCAAAACCACAATGAGATACCACCTCACACTAGTAAGAATGGGGAAAATTAACAAGGCAGGAAACCACAAATGTTGGAGAGGATATGGAGAAAAGGGAACCCTCTTACACTGTTGGTGGGAATGTGAACTGGTGCAGCCACTCTGGAAAACTGTGTGGAGGTTCCTCAAAGAGTTAAAAATAGACCTGCCCTACGACCCAGCAATTACACTGTTGGGGATTTACCCCAAAGATACAGATGCAATGAAACGCCGGGACACCTGCACCCCGATGTTTCTAGCAGCAATGGCCACAATAGCCAAACTGTGGAAGGAGCCTCGGTGTCCATCGAAAGATGAATGGATAAAGAAGATGTGGTTTATGTATACAATGGAATATTACTCAGCCATTAGAAACGACAAATACCCACCATTTGCTTCAAGGTGGATGGAACTGGAGGGTATTATGCTGAGTGAAATGAGTCAATCAGAGAAGGACAAATATTATATGTTCTCATTCATTTAGGGAATATAGATAATAGTGAAATGGAATAGAAGGGAAGGGAGAAGAAATGTGTGGGAAATATCAGAAAGGGAGACAGAACATGAAGACTCCTAACTCTGGGAAAGGAACTAGGGGTGGTGGAAGGGGAGGAGGGTGGGGGGTGGGGGTGAATGGGTGACGGGCACTGAGGGGGGCAGTTGACGGGATGAGCACTGGGTGTTATTCTGTATGTTGGCAAATTGAACACCAATAAAAAATTTATTATTAAAAAAAATTTCCATCTCTGCCAGATAAGAAACATGAGTGTTAATTTGAACTCCATTAAAAAGTGAAGGTTCATTTTTATTTATAAACCATACATTCATAAATGCAATTCAACAAACATGGCAAGTAGTGACAAATATGCACATATCTAATATTTTTTGAATGCAGTCAAGATGAGTAAAAATTGAAAACTAATCCTTATAATAACTCTCTACTACTTCATTGGACAAAAAGTTTGCACTTTTTAAAAACATTACTTTTCTTTCATTAGCAATAATAGAGTATTTAAAATGGAAAAGTCAGAATTTTTAGTCATTCAAAGGCTTTGAATATGAAAACCTCTTAGAGATGACACATTATTTTAGCATAAATTATTTCATATGCTATATGTATTTGAAAGCAAGAGAGCCTCATTTTATTAGCACATACTTCACCTTTACTTAATATTGTGAATCATAGTATTTGTTCCACATAAGAGTTGATAAGATTTAAATTAATGCTCTATTTCATGTGTACTGTAAGCCTTTTCAATGTACTGCTAATTTTAATTATTAAAATATAATCTACCAGTTTATCACAGTCTTTTACTCCCTTAGTATTATTAACTGCTAGTAATCTTGCTAAAGATTTAGTAAATTTTTCATTTTATAGTTTTACCGAAAGCTTAATTACTGACCATAAAATTAAATATATATAATTTCTCAGAAATAGTCTATTAGATTAGGATGTATATACCTAAATAGTGATGCACTATCATTGCATGAAGGTTGCAGTTTATATTAATCATATAAAAACCAATAAACAAAGACTAATGTTATTTTCCTGTATTTTATTAAATGATCAAGGAATACTTTCTACATTCTGCATTCTGGGAAAATGTACATCTAAGAACAATACAGATGAATGATATTTTAAATATCAATTACCTTTTGATTTAGTCCTTCATTGTGAAAAGCTTTACAATACTTTTCTCTCCAGCCCCAAAATGAGTTTGTATTAAGAATGCTGATACAATATGTTTTTTTTTTCAAAAACGTTGATGGATTCCTGTCATAATCCAAGAGATTTTTCAATGGTTTTTAACTCAGTAAAATGACTGACCCTCCCCCCGCCAACTGCAGTGATGATATCTCCACAGTGGGTGCCCTTTAATTCCTCCTTGAGCTCTAAGAATCCTTCTGTCAAGCAACAAATGGAAGAACATACACACTCAGCTGTTGTGTGTCATGTAAGTGACAGCAAATATCTCACTGCCTGCTTTCTTGATTATTTTTTTCTGTTGTAGAATACAGCATTTAGGAATACAAGAAACAGCCTATCTATCCTATCATTAGAATATGTTTTAAATCTTTAAAATTACTAATCCATTGACAGGTTTCTACACAGGATCTAATTCCCTAATTTGCAATCTACTCATAGATAGAGTTGGTAAAAGGGGAATGTATGAATACAGGAGACAGAAAAGAGTAGAATCCAGGTCTGGAAAATCCAGCTGATTCCCTTCATGCTTTGTTCTGAATAACTTCTCTTTTCAAATTCAGAATACCTGGAATATGTGCTCATTTTTGTAATGTAGATATATGAGTTAAATACTGTCTTCTCTTCAGAAAGTGTGGTAAGTTTAGGAATTATTATTGTCTTGGGTCATGTTTCCCAGAAGTATATCCTGAAGCAAAGATTCTTGTATGAGTGATTTATGCAGGAAGTACTTCTAGAAGAAACCACAAAGGATTGTAGGACAGGACAGGCTAGTGGAAAAAAGAATAGTATATTAGTTAACACTTGCTGTAAATCATATCACACTAAAATTTACTAATTTAAAATAAAAACCAGGGGGAGATTAAGATGGTAGAGAAGTAGGGTGACCCTAAGCATGCCTCCTCCCTTGAACACAGCTAGATAAATATCAAGTCATTGTGAACACCCAAAAAATCAATCAGAAGTTTTAGAGAACAAATCTCCATGTCCACAAACAGAAAAAAATGACCTGTGGAAGGTAGAAACTGCAGACAGTTGATTTGTGGGAGAAAGGAGCTGCAAGTGCCATGGAGAGGAGGGAGCCCTGATCCCAGAGAGGGTAGCAAGATAGAATGAGAGACAGAAAGACTGGGGGGGGGGGGAGTGAAAACACACACATGGAACTGCACAAGATAATTGTTTCCCAAAACCATAAACAAAGAAAAAAAAAAGGATGTCAATACCTCCAGTATTTTTATAAATGATAGAATGCAGAGTCTGAAGTTTTAGAGGTCAGTGCCATCACCAGGGTCAAGCCTGACAGTGCTCTGGTTGAGAAGCAGGCCTGAGTCCTGGGAGTAGGTAACTGAAGATCCCCCTGGGTAGTGGGGGAAAAGTAGTTCCCCTGCTCGGAGTGCATTTGGTAGAGGGGATAGGCCTTCCCACAGGCAAAAGACCCTTTGGGCACCATTGAGCTATTCCATTCACCAGCATAGGAACAAAGACCTCACCTGAAGGCAACAAACTCAGGTACTGCCTGTGTGTTGGGATTACCTTGAATTCTGAACTGCTGTGCTGCATGGTCACACAACTACTTTCTAGTACAATCTGGCACTAGCTACAGCAGAGTGAGACCCTTGCCCAGAGGCTCAGAACAGGTCCACACCTCAGGGGTCTCTGAAGTGTGGGGCTTTGAAGCACAGCTGACCCTGAGCTAAAACACGGTACTGTGCTGGCTGCCAGCTAAGCCCACAGCTTGATCAAGAACAGGGTGAAGGTGGGGATCTAAGGGAAGCCTGGGACTTAGGAGGGGTGATTGTTTGTGTGTCTATGAGGGCTTCCTATGGAGCACTGAGTGGGAACTTCCTGTCCTGGAGATGAGAGTGGGGCAAAACCATTTTCACCCTTGTCCACCAGCACAGATCAATCTCAGTGAGCTAAACAGCCCCACCAAGTGGAGAATGTAACTGCGATATCAAGCCCTCCCCTCTGTATCCTGCAGGTGAATAAAGGACAGGCAAGGCTAGGTAGGGGGTCACAGAATCAGGCTCACAAAAATCCCCAAGATTTGGAGATGAATGGAAACCAGAGATACATAAACCAGACCATCTTTTTTCCCCAGGTGATAGAGGAGGGATCTTGTTATAACAGCTACTTGTGACCATCAAAGAATTATGGGACCCTAAATAGGAAGTAAGCCATTAAAGATGTTATCATGGTCCTTATTCAGAGGTATCAATAGAGATATTAAAAGGATTTAGGTTCCCTCATTAGCTTTCAATAAAAAAAAAAAAAACTCTACAAGCCCCCCAGTGGCAACCCCATTGGGACCTTTCTCACTTTTGAGAGCTTTCTTTGTATCCTTGCTTAATAAACTTACTCTCCTATGTACGGGAGATTCCGTGAGACAGGAACCAAGCTCTTCCACTTCACAGGCACACATTCATTAGGGCAAATCCACCTGAGAATCAGAGCAGCAGGCCCCTCTCACAGAAGACCAGCATAAACCCCTCACCTGTATCAAGTGTAATGATTATAGAGTGCTTTGTAGTTTCAGCTCTAGGGAAATAGGGTCTAGCTTCCTTTGAGTTTTTTGTTTGTTTGTTTGTTTGCTTCATTTTTCTTGTTTTTGTTTTTGTTGTTTTCTTGGATATAGGAAGAACATTTTTTTATTTTAATTTTTTTATCTTTCTTCTTTTAAATATTAAGCTTTTCTTAATAAGCAGACAAAAACACACCTAAGCTCTAGCTTCCTTTATTTTTTTAAAATTTTAATTCTATTTTGATTATTTTTTTCCCTCCAAAACAACAAGACAAAGGAATTCACCACAAAAGAAAGAACAGGAAACAATGATGGCCAGGGATATAACCAATACAGATATAAGTAAGGTGTCTGAACTAGAATTTAAAACAACAATTATAAGTATAGTAGCTGGTCTTATAAAAAACATAGAAAACACTGAGAATCCTTTACTGCAGAGATAAAAGAACTATAGTCTACACTGGCTGAAATTAAAAATACTGTAAATGAGATGCAAACCCAAATGGATGTCATAACAATGAGGATGGAGGAATCAGAGGAATGAACCAGTGGTATAGAAGATAAAATTATGGAAAATAATGAAGCTGAAAAGAAGAGGGAATCAAAGGTAGACTTAGGGAATTCGGTGACTTATTAAAATGGAATAACATTTATATCAAAGGAATTCCAGAAGATGAAGAGAGAAAAAAAGGCGAAGGTTTATTTGAGCAAATCATAGCTGATAACTTCTCTAATCTGGAGAAGGACATAGATATCAAAATCCAAAAACACAGAGAACTCCCATTAAATTAAACAAAAGCTGGCCATTGCCAGGGCATATCACAGTCAAATTCACAAAATACACAGACAGGGAAAGAATCCTGAAAGCAGCAAGGGAAAAAAGTCCTTAACCTAGAAGGGAAGACAGATCAGGTTTGCAGCAGATCTGTCCACAGAAACTTGTAAGGCCAGAAAAGAATAGCAGGATATATTCAACATGCTAGATTAGAATATGCAGCCAAGAATATTTTATCCAGCAAGGCTGTCATTCAACATAGAAGAAAAGATAAAATTTCCCAAACAAAAACCAAAGGAGTTTGTGACCATTAAACCAGCCCTGCAAAAAATAATAAAGAGGATGCTTTGAGTAGAGAAGAAAAAAAAAAAAAAAAAGAAGACCAAAAACAACAATGATTAGAAATGTTTAGAAAGGAATGGAGAACATCACCAGAAATACCAATTTTATAGGCAACACACTAAATTCATACCTTTCAGTAATCACTCTGAATGTAAATGGACTAAATACTCCAATAAAATGATATAGGATATTGGAATGGATTAAAAAAAAAAAACAAGACCCATCTATATGCTGCTTACAGGAGACTCATTTTCAACATAAAGACACTGGCAGATTGAAAGGGCGGGGATAGAGAACCATCTGTCATGCTAATGGACAAACCATTTCTTTTGTCATGCAAAAGAAAACCAGGGTGGCCACATCATCCTTATATCAGACAAAGTAGATTTATTTTATTTTATTTTATTTTATTTTATTTTATTTTATTTTATTTTATATTTTTATTTATTTATGATAGTCACAGAGAGAGAGAGAGAGAGAGACACATAGGCAGAGGGAGAAGCAGGCTCCATGCACCGGGAGCCCGACATGGGATTCGATCCTGGGTCTCTAGGATCGCGCCCTGAGCCAAAGGCAGGCACTAAACCGCTGCTCCACCCAGGGATCCCAGACAAAGTGGATTTTAAAATAAAGACTGCAATAAGAGATGAAGAAGGACATTATATCATAATTAAGAGGTCTATCCACAGGAAGATCTAACAATTTTAACTATTTATGCCCCCAACTTGGCAGCACCCACATATATAAATCAATTAAAAACAAACATAAAAAAACTCATTAATGATATTATAATAATGTTAGGGGACTTTAACATACCACTTACAACAATGTGCAGATCATCTGAGCAGAAAATCAACAAAGAAACAATGGCTTTGAATGATACAGAGGACTGGGTGGACTTAACAGGTATATTCAGATTATTCCATCCTAAAGCAACAGAATATACATTCTTTTTGAGTGCAAATGAAACATTCTCCAGAATGAATCACATACTGGGTCACAGATCAACCCTCAACAAGTACAAAAACAGTGAGATCATACCATGCATATTTTCAGACCAAAATGTTATGAAACTTGAAGTCAACCCCAAGTAAAATTTGGAAAGACCACAAATACATGGAAGTTAAAGAAAATCCTACTAAGGAATAAATGGGTTAACCAGGAAATTAAGGGCGAAATTTTAAAAAATACATGGAAGCAAATGAAAATGAAAATTTGACAATCTAAACCTTTGAGATGCAGCAAAGGCAGTCCTAAGAGGAAAGTATATTGCAGTACAGGTCTACCTCAAGAAGCAAGAAAAGTTTCAAATGTATAAGCTAACTTTACACCTAAAGGACCTAGAGGGAACACCAAATAAATCCTAAAGCCAGCAGAAGAAGGGGAGTAATAAAGAAGACAACAGAAATAAATGATACAATAGACAAAGAAAAAACAGTAGAAGAGATAAATGAAACCAAGAGTTGGTTCTTTGAAAGAATTAGGAAAACTTATAAGCTCCCTGCTAAACTATCAAAAAGGAAAGAGAAAGGACTCAAATAAATAAAACAGTAAATGAAATAGGAGAGATCACAATCAATACCATAGAAATATAAGCAATTGTAAGAAAATATCATGAAAAATTAAATGCCAACAAAGTGGGCAATCTAGAAAAAATGGATAACTTCTGAGAAACATACAAATTACCAAAACTGAAACTGGAAGAAATAGAAATTTTAAATAGAATTATAACCAGCAAAGAAATTGAAACAGTCGGAATCCCTGGGTGGCTCAGTGGTTGAGGGTCTTCCTTCAGCCCAGGGTGTGATCCTAGGGTCCCAGGATCGAGTGCCGCATTGAGCTCCCTGCATGGAGCCTGCTTCTCCATCTGCCTGTGTCTCTGTCACTCTCTGTGTCTCTCATGAATAAATAAATAAAATCTTTAAAAAAAAAGAAATTGAAACAGTAATAAAAAAACTCCCAACAAACAAAAATTCAGGGACAGATGGTTTGCCAGGGAAATTCTACCAAACAGTTAATGAAGAATGAATATCTATTCTTCTAAAACTGTTTCAAAAAATGGAAATGGAAGGAAAACTTCCAAACTCATTCTACAAAGTCAGCATTACCTTGAGTCCAAAATGAGACAAAGACCTCACAAAAAGTAAGAGTTAAAGGTCTATATCCCTGATGAACATGGATGCAAAAATTCTTAACAAGATACTAGCAAATTGAATGCAACAGTACATTAAAAGACTTATTCACCATGATCAAGTAGTAGCCCAGTAGTCCTGGGCTGCAAGGGTGATTCAATATTCACAAATCAATCAATGTGAGAGAACACATTATTAAAAGAAAGGATAAAAAAATAAAATAAGAACCACATAATCATTTCAATCGATGCAGAAAAAGCATTTGACAAAGTACAGAATCCATTCTTGATAAAAAACCTTCAACAAAGTAGGGACAGAGTAAACATACTTCAACATCATAAAAGCCATATATGAAAAACCCAAAGCTAATGTCATCTTTAATGGGGAAAAACTGAGAGACTTCCCCCTATGTCATGAATAAGACAAAGATGTCCACTCTCACCACTGTTGCTTAACATAGTCCTGGAAGTCCTAGCCTCAGCAATCAGACAACAAATAATAAAAGGCATCCAAATCAGCAATTAAGTCAAACTCTCACTCTTTGCAGATGATATAATACTTTATATAGAAAACTGGAAAGAGGGCAGCCCTGGTGGCTCAGCGGTTTAGTGCCGCCTTCAGCCCAGGGCCTGATCCTGGAGACCCTGGATCGAGTTCCATATCAGGCTCACTGCATGGAGCCTGCTTCTCCCTTTGCCTGTGCCTCTGCCTCTCTCTCTCTCTCTCTCTCTCTCAGGAATAAATAAATTAAATGTTTAAAAAAAGGAAACTGGAAAGATTCCACCAAAAAATTGCTAGAACTAATACATGAATACAGCAAAGTCAAAGGATAAAAATCAAAGTACAGAAATCTGTTGCAGTCCTACACACCAATAATGATGCAGCAGAATAAGAAATCAAGGAATTGACTCCATTTATAATTGTACCCAAAACAACAAGATACCTAGGAATAAATCTAACCAATGAAGTAAAAGGTCTATACTCTGAAAACTATAAAACACTTATGAAGGAAATTGAAGACGACAACACACACACACACACACACACACACACACAAAGACATTTCATGCTCATGGATTAGAAAAACAAATAGTGTTAAAATACTACAGTACCCAGGTAATCCAAATATTTAATACAATCCCTATCAACATACCACCAGCATTTTTCACAGAGCTGGAACAAATGATCCTAAATTTGTACAGAACCACAAAGGAGCCTGAATAGCCAAAGCAATCTTAAAAAAAAAAAAAAAAAAAAAGAAAAAGAAAAGAAAAGAAAAGAAAAGAAAAGAAAAGAAAAGAAAAGAAAAGAAAAGAAAAGAAAAGAAAAAGAAACCACAACAAACAAAACTGGAGTCATCACAATTAGATTTTGAGCTACACTACAAAGCTATAGTCATCAAGACATTATGGTATGAGTACAAAACAGACACATAGATTAATGGAACAGAACAGAGAGTCCAGAAATGGACCCAAACCATATGGTCAACTAATCTTTGACAAAGCAGGAAAGAATATCCAATGGAAAAAAGACAATCTCTTCAACAAATGGTGTTGGAAATACTGGACAGAAGCAAGTAAAAGAATGAAACTAGACTATTTTCTTATACCATACACAAAAATAAATGCAAAATGGATAAAAACCTAAATGTGAGATAGGAAACCATCAAAATCCTAGAAGAGAACACAGGCAGCAACTTCTTTGACTTTGACCAGAGCAACTTCTTACTAGATATGGCTCCAGAAGCAAGGGAAACAAAAGCAAAAAATAAACTGTTGGGACTTCATCATGATAAAAAGCTTCTGCACACACACACACACACACACACACACACAAACCTTCTGTACAGCAAAGGAAACTATCAACAAAGCTGGACCACAACCTTCAGAATGGGAGATTTGCAAATAACATATCTGATAAAGGGTTAATATCTGAAATCTATAAAGAACTTAACAAATTCAATAGCCAAAAATCAAATAATCCAGATAAGAAATGGGACTAAGGCATAAATAGACATTTTTCTGAAGAAAACATCCAAATGGCTGATGGACAAATGAAAAGATGCTCAATATTACTCATCATCAGGGAAATGCAAATCAAAACCAGGTTGAGATACCACCTCACACCTGTCAGAATAGTAAAATTAACAACACAAGAAACAACATGTGTTGGCAAGGATTCAGAAAAAGGGGGGAATGTAAACTAGTGAAGCCACTCTGAAAAACAGTATGGGGTTTCCTCAAAAGGTTAAAAATAGCACTGCTGTACAATTCAGGAATTGCACTACTAAGGTATTTACCCAAAAGATAAAAAAAAACACAGATTTGAAGGAGTCCATGCACCCCAATGTTTATAGCAGCATTATCAATAATAGCAGAAGTATGGAGAGAGCCCAAATGTCCATTGACTGATGAATGGATAAAGAGGTGATATATATCCATTATATATATTTATTCAATGGAATGTTACTCAGCCACCAAAAAGAATGACATCTTGCTATTTGCAATGATGTGGATGGAGCTAGAGTGTACTATGCCAAGCAACATAAGTCAGTCAGGGAAAGAGAAATATATGATTTCACTCATATGTGGAATTTAAGAAACAAAACAGATGAACAATGAGAAAGGGAAAGAAAAAAAGAGCGAGAGAAAGCATAAGAAACTCTTAACTAGAGAGAACAAACTGAGAGTTGATGGAGGGGGTGGGTAGGGGATGGGATAGATGGGTGTTGGGTATTAAGGAGGGCACTCGTGATGAGCACTGGGTGTTGTATTAAGTGATGAATTACTGAGTTCTACCCCTGAAATCAATTTTGCATTGTATGCAATATATAACTCACTAGAATTTAAATGAAAATTTGAAAACAAAAAAAAATCATGTATATTGATTTAGGAGGTTTAGAAATTGGGGCTGATCTCAGCTGGGGGGTTGTTTTGTTAGGCTCCATCAGCTACATCAGCTAACAGGTTAGCTGTGGTCTGATGGGACTAAAATGGTTTTACTCACATGTCTGACAGGTGGTCCTAGCTCTTAGATGGGGTGCTTTGGCCCTGTGTCTCCAGCAGCCTAGTCCAGCTCTATTCATACGGCAACATTTATAAGGTCCTTAGGATGAACAAGAGAGTGTAAGCCGCAAAGCACAAGCACTTTTCATGCTTCTGACTGCATCAGATCTGCTAATATCCCTTTAGTCAAAGCAAGTTACATATTCAAGCCAGAGTTAAAGTTTGTAGAGTTTATCCAAGTGTGGATACAAGGAGGAACAAATCGCTGCAGGTCATTATTACATCAATCTCCTGTAGAAAAAAATCACAAGCAAAAAGCCACAAGGCTAAATGGAAACCTTGAACTGTAAGGTCTAAATTAGAGTTGTCCTGTCCTGACACAAGGGGATTGGGCTTCCATTTTTTTGTATTGGGTAAGCATTGGTCTGGGGGAGTATTTACAGGTTCTTGCAGCTATCACCTAGTACTGGTAAAGTGAGTCCTCTGGTGCTGGCTTTTGCAGGTGAGAGTAGACATGGGATGCAGAGAAGACTGGCTATTAGAGGGACAAAGGGGACAGGGGGCACAGAGAGCAAAAGGTATTTGCAGGAATCTGGACTGACTGAGCACCAACACTGTCCACTACAGTATCCCCTTCCATTGCTCAGATTCAAAATTATGGATTAATTAGTTCATGGATTAGTTGCCATGGAGTCTTCAAGATAGTGGGTTGTTGTTGTTGTTGTTGTTGTTTTTTTTTTTTTTTTGAGAAGAATACAAAGGAAGAATTAGTGGGATGTGGGATGAGTCCCACAAATGGTCCTTAGCAGAACTTATGTTCAGTATTTTTTTTTCTCTGAAATCTAGTCTAGATCACCCTTTCCTTTAGTTAACCCTTCTATAGATCTAGAGGACTTGTCTGGTGACATGATCTAGACTTTCATAGTTTAAAGGGATCTGAGCTCCTGATTCTCTCTTTTTAGTTAGGCTCTGGTGTCTGTGATTACTTATTTATAATTAAAACTGGTCATGCCAGTACACAAAGAGGTCTCCGAATTCTAAAAATATTTCTTCCTTCTGTCATTATATAACATCAAAGTATCTCCTCACAAGGATCAATACCAATTATTCCAGCCAATATAGCAAATAAATCCCTTGTCTGTTGATTTCTAAAGTTTTGGGCATAATATAATAAGATGGCAGCTGTAGCTTTTGGCTTGATGGGATTTTTATAACATGTCCTGATAAAAATATCCTTCCTCTGGGAATTAAGATCTCTAGACCTAAGGGACCTATATATGAAAATCAGAAGCATAAATTCCCCATGTGGACAAATGGGAGTGATGGTGTGTAGTTACCACTCCTTGTATTCCTTGGTTTCCAGCCCATAGGGTCCCGCTGTCATTGCCATAGGCCCTGTGACGGTTGGTTGAGGGTATATGCCACATTTTAAAGGACAGAATCTCATTCAGACACAGCTTTATCTTCAAGCTGGTGACTTAGCTGCACCTTTACAAGCCTATTTCAGCGCTCTAGGAGGATACATCCTCTGTATCTGGTAATACCCATGAATCCCATGGAAAGGTGCCCATTGTTGTTCCTCCCTAGTCTTAAATTAGTCCCTTTTATCCAAGTAAAGCTCTGCAGGATCTCTCAATAAATCATACAGCCTGTGAGCCTGCAGATATTTATGGGGCCAAGGCTGTGTGAGTGAAACTATTCCTAAGTTTCCTTAGGAAAACCTTGGTCCATTAAGCACTGCCAAGATCCTTGTAGAAAGATTTTCCACTGGCTACTTTGAACTACTTGCAGATTATAGTAATTAAATCTATTTTACTTTTGACTGTAAATACTGCCAACTGGTTTCTGCATTTCCAACATCCTATCATCTTTTTTGATACTAAGGAGCCCAGTTGTAAACAGCATCTCTTACTGTCAGCACCAGACAAATACGATAGCCATACTGGGCTTCTCTATGATGCATTTTTTATCATTGTTGAAAATAGTGTCCTCTGTTTCTCCCAAGGACCATGATCATCAGAGGAGGGTGTAGTGGTGATTTAGGGTCTTGTATAACAGATTCACTCTATCAAGCTCACTTCTGTGTGCCTTGGGAATCTTTTCAACATCCTGCCAAGAAAAATCTGACATCTCCACTTTATTTAATAGAAGCCATCATTTTTCCCCAAGATTCACAGAGACACTCCAGAAGCATAATCAGACATGTTCCAGGTGCCTATTGTTGAGTGTTAAATCCTGAAACATGAGAAAGTGGTCCAATATTTAAAAACACTTCATTATTTAGCTTCACAGGATGCGTATAGGACTAGGTCCTGGAAGATCTATTCCAGATATGATTCCATAGTTCTTACTGGTACATAATAGCTTTGTCCTTAAGTTTCTTTGGTGATTGATCCCTCTTGGCTCCTAGGAGGAACAAGAATCCTTTGACTGGGTGAGGCCAGGACTTAGTTGAGAGGGAGATTGTTATCTCTGAGCAAGGAAGAGCACACCAAATCTATAGACCCAGAATGTTGAGAGAGACTTAGGGTTCCAAGACTCTGAAGCACATCCTTCTAAATGTCCCCATCAGAAATGTCAGAAGACTTAAGACACAAAGGCAGTCTTTTCTGAGGTTCTTCTTTCTTATCATTAGTCCTTAGCTTAGTCAATAGAATAATCTGTTCTTGAGCCGTATCAGATGAGGATCTCTTTCTGTGAAGGTGTTCCTTTATACCATGCTGCAAATTGCCACTCGAATAGACTGAGGTTGCCATTTTCTTTTTTCAATGCACCACTTGAATTCAGCAAATATTATTTTTTTATAATCACTATTTTTTTTTATAATTACCACTTGCCCCCTCCATATAATCTCAAACACTAGAGGTATGAGACAGAGCATCCATTTCTACCTCTATTGCATCCAACCTCACCACAAGTGAAGGTCTTAAAAGCATTGTCCCTGTGGCCATCTAGCCTGTGAGTGATCCCAGTTTATTTGTTTAAATATTTTATTTACTTATTTGAGAGAGAGAGAATGAGAGAGAGAGAGAGAGAGAGAGAAATCACAAGGAGGGAGGAAGGGCAAAGGGAGAAGCAGACTCGCTGCTGAGCAGGGAGCCCAACGTGGGACTCAGTCTCAGGACCCCGGGATCATAACCTGAGCCAAAGATAGATGCTTAACTGAGTGACCCACGCAGGCACCCAAGTGGTTCCACTTTAGAACTCCTCATCTTTCTACTACTATGAAATAAATTATCACACTTAGTGACTTAATTAGCAATACCTATTTGTTAGCTCATTGTTCCTGTAGCTCAGAGTTCTAGGCTCGAATCATCTGGGTTCTCTGAATAGAGTCTCAGCCTTGCCCTCAATGTGTCCTTGGCCGCTCTGCATTCTTATTTAGTAGCTCTGGGGAAGAACTGCTAACAACTTATTCAGGTTATTAGCATTCAACAAACTTGATTATCTTATTATTAAATTATTTTGTTATGAATTTTTTGAGGCTTGAAAGCTGAAGTTCTCATCTCCTTGCTGGTTTTTGGTGGAGGCTGCTCTCAGCAGCCAGCATCAGCCTACATTCCCCTCCACTTTCAAAACTAGCATCTGATAATCCTCCCTCAGGTTGAATTCCTTTCTTGATTTTAACCTCCCCTATTGTTTAATGCAATGAGATTCTGTGCTGTGGGCTTGCATCCAAGAGAACTGGGGATATGGTAAGTAGTACATTGTTATCACTTAAAAGAAGAAATTTGTAGCCTTTCAGTCCTGAATTTGAATCCTATCTATGTGATAGTGGGTAAGCCTCTGTGGCTCAGTTTCTTCAGCCTTAAATATGGAAAATACTATCTTTCATTAGATCGAAGACTACACATTTCTTTTACTACTAGAAATAAAGGCAACAATTAGCAGTTACGATATTCCATACAATTTAAGAAACATCCCAAATCCTGAGATTTTAGGATGTCAAAATTACACTATGAATCAGTGAGCTGAAGTAATGTCTATCTCATATGGTTACCCTAAGGGATAATTTATATATTCCTATAAACTGTTCAATGCTGAGTTTGGGGATGGTATTAGACTTAGTCAAAGTATAGGTGTAATTGTAAAGTCTGTGTGAGTCTGCTTGCTATTTCCTTAACCTAAGATCATTTCCTCAAGAAGAGAAGGGGAAAATGTCACTTTCTTTCTAATTCTTCAGCTACCACTGCAGTTGTTAAGAAGATCTGAAATGCAAGGGAGTATGGCTAAAATCAACAACACAAGAAACAACATGTTGGGGAGGATGCGGAGAAAGGGGAACCCTCTTGCACTGTTGCTGGCAGTGCAAACTGGTGCAGCCACTCTGGAAAAGAGTATGGAGGTTCCCTAAAATGTTAAAAATAGAACTACCCTACCACCCAGCAATTGCACTACAAGGTATTTTTCCCAAAGGAGACAAAAATATTGATTCAAAGGGCCACATGCACCCCAATGTTTATGCAGTGTTATCAACAATAGCCAAACTATGGGGAAAGCCCAAATGTCCACTGATGATGAATGGATAAAGAAAATGTGGCATATACACACAATGAAATATTACTCAGCCACGCCAAAGAATGAAATCTTGCCATTTGCAATGATGTGGATGGAGCTAGAGTGAATTATGCTAAGCAATATAAGTTAGTCAGAGAAAGACCAATACCATATGATTTCACCCATATGTGGGATTTAAGAAACAGAACAGATGAATACAAGAAAAAGGGGAAAAAGAGAGGGAGGCAAACCACAAGAGATTTTTAATTATAGAGAACAAACAGAGGGTTGTTGGAGGGGAAGTAGGTGGGCGATGGGCTAAATGGGTAATGGAGATTAAGGAGGGCATTTGGGATGAGCAGTAGGTGTTATATGTAAGCTCTCAATGACTAAAGTCTACTCCTGAAACCACTACTACGCTATATGTTAACCAACTAGAATTTAAATAAAAACTTGAAACAAAAAACTTTAAATTTAAAAAGAAGAAAAAGAAATGCAAGGGAACAAGGCTTCTACCATGACAGAACATTGACCAAACATGAAAGAAAGGCAGGGACCTTTCAATGTTGCATTGTAACTTTCACACTGGCTCTCCAAACATGCTGGGTCTTCCTCAGTGGGAAGGCATGTGACTTCTTTATGCAGATCTATCGACGGATCTGCCTTCATAGCTCTGCAGTTACCCAGCCCTCTGACTCACTGAGGGTGAGTATTATTGAGTCCAAGCCATTACTTTAGAGGATTCATGCCCTTCGTGTGGTACAAATGGACACAGGAGTTTTATTATCTAGTGACCACTAGATATGCGGGGCATGGATTAGAAGCATTATTGTGTAATTTTGAAGGAATTTTTTTGAAGTATAGTTAAGACACAATGTTAGGTATTATTGTGTAATCTTTAGCAATTTCTCAGCTGATCTTGGATGAGTATATTAAACCTCATTTTTAAAAATGCTATAGAACTGGAGGTGTATATGTCACTAAAACCATTTGATGAAGACCTGTTAACATTAGATCATAGCTAGATCATTGCCTAATGTGTGTGAGAATATGTGTGCATATTTCACATGTTAAATGGCAAATAAAAATCAATTGACCCAGTTTATTTCTTCTGTGACTTTATGATTTAAAAATGAGGACTGTTTTCCAAGATTTCATTTATTTATTTATTTATTTATCTATCTATTTATTTATTTATTTAGAGAGGAGAGTGAGAGAGTCTGTGTGTGCGCACACACAGGAGCAGGGGAGCCACAGAGGCAGAGGGAGAAGCAGGCTCCCCACTGAGCAGAGAACCCAACATGGGGCTCCATCCCAGGACCCTGGGATTATGACCTTAGCCAAAGTCACATGATTAATTGACTGAGCCACCCACGTACTCCTAAAAATGAGGATTTTTAACTAATACTCCATTCCTATGATTCTCATCACATCAAATAGGGACATTATAAAGGCAGAACAGAATAGCACATTGCACAGAAAAAGGAAAGAATATTTTAGCTTTTCTTTGTATAAGTAACATTCTTACAGTATATAATTTTCCTTTCTGCCTAAATATGTAAAGTCATGAGTCTCAAAATATATGCCCTGAGATACATTTTTTTAATGCCCTAGGAGATATTTAGGACAATTCTACTCTTCTTTTTATCAGGACAATTCAAATTATTTTTTAGAAATGTGTTCAAGCAGATACAGAAAGGGGCACCCAGGTAGCTCAGTGGTTGAGCATCTGCTTTTGGCTCTGGTTGTGATATCAGGGTTCTGGGATCGAGTTCTGCATCAGGCTCCCTGCATGAGCCTGCTTTTCCTTCTGCCTGTGTCTCTCATGAATAAATAATTAAATCTTAAAAAAAAAAAAAAAACAGATACAGGAGGATGGGAATCTTAGCCATTATCTGTATCGTATTTAGTGTACAGGATTTCAGGTACAAATCTGTGGCTCATCTTATTCATTGGAAGATGATTAAACTGGAATATTATGGTCTTTTTCCATCTTATTTAGCATAATAACTGATTTCGGACATCACAAAATAAAGAAAAACTGATTTCCTGGATTTATGTCTCTGTGTTGGGTAACTCTGACACTTCTCTGGTAGTATGTGTTTGGACTCTTTGGGTGTGTGATAAAGACAAATTTTAATGACATTTTTAAAGATGCTTTTTACCATTCTCCCTCCAAAACTCCCCCCAACTTCTTCTACAATATTTCTTATTTTTTATCAAAAAAGTTTAATGCTGAATCCAACATTAAAGTGCTCTTTATATTTCTTCACAAATATGGGGTATTATATCCTTTTTCTTTTCTTTCTTTTTTTTTTTTTGTCTATCAACTGAATTCAGAACTACAAAGTAACTTGCACATAACTTTGCATTGAATCAAAGGGCATATTTCTTCCTGTTGTTAATTCTGCTTTGATTCCTTTTCCGTCAAGAAAGGTAGCCCACTAAATTTGCTTTTGACAAGCTTCGGAAACAACTTCATAACCAGCTAGGCTGTATCAAAACAAAAAAGCATTCTGCATAAATGTGCTCTTTTAAATGAATTTGATCACAGAAAACAAACCTGACAGGAAAACTTCCCTGCAATTATCTCCAGGTCATCAATTACTATTAGAGATTTTAACTGTACAGCAAGTTCCTTTAGCTCCACTAGAAGTGGCTGCCTATATACAGACCAGTGTTGATAGGTTATTTCTTCTTTAGATTATGACTTTTCCTCTTGCTATTAAAATTTTGTAAACAATGAAAATATATCACTCATTAATATGATTTCAAACAATTTAAAAACAATGGGTATGGTATATTGAATTACGTTTACACAACCATATCTTACCTCTTGCAGTTTTTACACTTTGAGTGCTATGTATTTTTGACAGTGAGAGAGTTAACAAAATGTACTATATTTCTTTAAAACCTCAACATTTATCTGCCTATGGTTAGGTGGCCAAAAATAGATAACCCTTATTGAGAAACCATTACATTTATTTTTAGATTTATTTGGGTTATTAAACAAGTAACTGGTTTTAGTTGAAAGTATTCCATGGTTTCCATAAGGCCTGCTTTTAGATACAATAAGAGGTTAATTATTGATTGACTTGTTTAAGAAAAACATGTTTGGTATCCTAGGGCTTTGAGGAAATCTTGGTAATTACACTTATTGAAAAAAAATTAAATGTATAGAACAGTTAATCTGTCATGTTAATTTCCCATTTAACAGAACAAAGAAATTTGGCTTATTTCAAAATATTTCAATACATTTAAACAATGTTAAATATAATACAGATGTATATTTTAATAATCATTCCTATAATAAGTAAAAACATACCTACATCAGAGCTGTTGGAATCAACCCTTAAACCTCTCATTTTCGTATTTCTTTAGCTAGAAAAAAAAATCAGAAATATGTTCCCAAATCATAAATTTTAAATCATAAATCTTGAGACTTAAATAGAAATTTAGGAATGAAAGGATGTTTTATTTTTTTATTTTTTTTTTTTTGAAAGGATGTTTTAAAAGAGAAAAATACAAAAATATTTTATGACTTAATCATAACCATTAAACAAAAGTTATTAAATCATCTCGTCCATATTCTTTTTATTTATATTTTAAAAGATTGTATTTATTTATTTGAGAAAGAGAGAGGAAGTGAGAGAGAGAGAGAGAGAGAGAGAGAAAGCACAAACTGGTGGAGAGGCAGGGGGAGAGGGAGAAGCAGGCTCCCCACAGAGCAGGGAGCCCGATATGGGGCTCCAACCCAGGGCCCTAAGATCATGACCTGAAGGCAGATGCTTAACTGACTAAGCCACCCAGGCAAACCCCCCCCCCCCCATATTGCTTTAAAAAAAATGTGTAGTCACTGAAAAAGAGTAAAGAATTGCCCAAATCCCAGATTTGAGGTGACAAAGCCAGCAGCTCTCAAAATGTTTCTAACCTTTACAAAAATCATTCAGATTATACATATTTACTGGCAAAGTAAGGTTAATGCTACCTTTTACCTACCAATTCCAAAAATGTTAGAATATAAAATGAAAGTAGTACCCTTTTAGGGATAGTCATACTTCTATATCTAAATAATACAGGGATCCCTGGGAGATTCAACGGTTGAGCACCTGCCTTTGGCTCAGGGCATGACCCTGGAGTCCCCGGATCGAGTCCCACGTCGGGCTCCCTGCATGGAGCCTGCTTCTCCCTCTGCCTGTGTCTCTGCCTCTCTCTCTCTGTGTCTCTCATGGATAAATAAATAAAAAATCTTAAAAAATAATACAAAAACACAGAAAGCATTATATCATTTGGGGAATTTCTGCTTTATGATTAGAATATAAATTACTGACATACGTTACATTATCTCATATTGCAAGCTCCATAAAGGCAAGGTTTTGTTTTGTTTTGTTTCGTTTTGCTTTTGTTTGTTTGTTTGTTTTATGTTTTGTTGACAGATGCTTCTCTAGCACCTAGAACAGGCTCTGTTAATAGCAAGGAAAGGTTTCCATCCCCCTCTCAGAAGTGGAGGTGGGATGAGGAGCTATATCCTTATCCTCTCTCAGATTCAGTTTCATGGTTCCTTTCCTTGGTATGACTTATATATGTTCAACATTGTCCATCTCGCTCTCATCACATCACCCAGAGTTTGGAAATTTAGGGCAAGGGAAAATAATATGGTTCTTGCTCTGAGTAATAATTAATCTTTCCCTGTCCCAGAAATCTTGTGTCTGATTTCAGGATGATATGAATAAACATAGATATTAAAAACATACTCAGCTACTGCATTAGCACTGACAATAGAAATGTGATTGATATACACATGCAAAAATCCTTAGTGTATTTTAATAGATACCTTCATGGTGGACTTTGGCCAGTGGAAAGTCCGGTGAAGGGAAACTGACCCTCAACACTTATGGCGGATCCATCCTCCCATCCTCCTGTTTTCCCTCCCCTGACGTGCATGAGAAGGAGCAGAAGGCCAGGCCAGCAAGTAGAAGAGAGCCACTGACACCACATTTGCATCCCCTTCCTTCTCAGTCTAGATGGATTTTGGGAATTGGCAGAAAGCTCCAGTGTGGAGCGCCTGGGTGGCTCAGTGGTTGAGCATCTGCTTTTGGCTCGAGTTGTGATCCCCGGGTCCTGGAATCAAGTCCCACATCAGGCTATCCCCAGGGAGCCTGCTTCTCCCTCTGCCTCTTTCAATCCTGTGTCTCTCATGAATAAATAATATCTTTAAAAAAAATGCTCCACGGTTTGCAACTTGAACTGGTGCTGGCCCAAGAAGAGATGTGGACTGTATATAAATGGTACTTCCTTTGGTAATTTATTCACACTTTCAGCAAATAAATTGTATTCATTGTGTTTTTATTTTCTATATATTATGATGTTTTGACAGCTTAAAAAAAAAAAAAAAAACCTTTCTGGCTGGCTGGGGAGAGACTGCCCCTCCCAGGGCTAGCCAATTTTTAGAGATGGCAAAGGGCCCAGCCAGGAGCACGTCCGACATGCAAACTAACTAATCCAAAGCATACATGCCCCAACTGGCCATCACCCCAGGAGGCAATATTCCTCACTTTAGTCATCCTAGGCCCATGTGCCAGACAACTAAGGACCACCTCTATAGCCCAAAGCCTGCTGAAAATGTTCACACTAGCCAGTGCACCCTATTCACTCTGCTCTGCTGCATCTTTCCTGAGGAAACCCAGATAAAAGCAACGGGGCTAAGATCTCCTGTTGCTCCTGCTTCTGTTTCCTGAACAAAACCTGATGTTCCTCTCGTGGCCCTATGAGGATAATTGCGTGTTTTGTTTCCAGGGGAACTGTGAGTAAAATTGAATTTCTTTCAATGGTAGTGACCTCTATGTGTCATCACTCAGTCACTTTTACAAAATAAGACCCAGGAACAGAGCAGAAATGCCTCTATGCTATGGCTACTGTGAGACTACCTCTCCGGTTTTCCAAGACATGGGATATTCATCTAATCATATAGTGTCTTCTCTTCCATCTGTGGATTTCCTATGATGCTACAATGTGTCTAAGTTGGGACTTACCTTCCTTCCTTCCTCCCTTCCTTCGCCCCTCCTTCCTTTCCTTTTCTTTCCTTCTCTATATTGCTTTGGGTTTACTGGCCATTTGACTCTGAGGATTAGTGTCTCTTTCAAATTATGCGCATTCTCTGCCTTCTCTCTCTTTTCTCCTAGAGGCACTCAGATTAGACATATGCCATACATTCTCCCTCTGCCATGTCTTCTAACCTCTCCTTCATATTGCCTATCCCCTTCTCTTTCTTTGTCTATGCCTACATTAGCCAGGCTGTGTCTTAAAAAGCCACTTGTAGAAAACCTAAGAACTACACACACATACACACACTTGCACACACACACACACACACATTCAGTGAGGTGATGGTGAAAACACCAGCATCAGAATTCAGTTCTCTTTCTTCGACATTTTTTTTTCTATGAAAGCATATGATGCAGTTAGTCTCTGGATGTACTTCTTGCAAATCTGAAACAAACAAAAAAATCTCAAGTTTCATCAAAATCCTGGCCAGGGTGTAATTAGTTAATCAATTTGGTCCATCCATTTAGAGGTCTCCAAAGAGCCCTGGGAGACGGGGTAGTCACAGTATGTCGCCAACAGTGGCACTCTGGATTCAAATATGGGAGTGGGGGTGGTTGGAAGACCTACTAGTCTATAATCCAATCTCTGCTTTTCCCCTGGGAACTTGCCGGTGGGAGATCAGATTTAGGAGCTGGAGACATACTGTTACCTGGTATCTGACCTCTGTATTTAGATCATATCCTTCTTCTCAAATTGTCCTCACCAATAGGAGTCAGGCAACTTAAGTTTGTTCAGTAACTCTTTGCCGTGAACTCTGCTGTAGTGATTCAGTTCTGGGGTATATGCTTCTCCAAAATTGCTCTTTGCCACCCCCTTAGGTTGTCACTTGCAACAATTTCTTTTCTAGACAGTTTTTTCATTTCACTGTCGACAAGTAGTTATTCAGTTAACATACCCACCCTATATTAGTCAGAGCAAGCACAATAAAGAGATCTTGAAGTGTCAGTGGCCTAAGAGATTTACATATTCATAAGGTCCCATGTAGGCCTTCATCAGAAAGTGCTTCAACTTGAATATCTGGCTTTTAAATTTTCCATGGAACTGTAAGAAAGAGATGGAGCCTGCCTATCAATTTCGCTTCTTTTGCCCAGAAATAACATACACTGATTAGTCTCTTAGTCATCCAGAACCAGTCACAGGACTCCTACCTAACTGCAAGGGAGGCTGGAAGAATAAAATCTATCATAGCAAATTCACCGAACATTAAGTATTTCTTCCACAAATCCCATCAACTATTCACTCTGCCACATGTTTTGTTTTGTTTTGTTTTCAGTACCTCAACCTTGTCTGTGACAACAACAAAAAAGGACATTTCCTATAAATTAGGATCACCTGACAATCCCCAATACCAGACTCTGTAGACTCTCTTACAAGCAGTGGAATTCTCAGACTCTGGGGACTTCCAACTTTATAGTATTTTTATGGCTCATTTTTTCTGTGGTTCTCTCTAGTTTCTCTCTCTCTCTCTATCTCATAGTGTCAAATATCTCTTTGTCATGCATTGCACAATAGCAATCTAGTTTCTTGAAGACCTAGTTTGAGTTTTTAGAACCAGGCAAAATCTCCAAAGTTCAATACACGTCACCAATTTCTTTCAATTCTAGGCAAGAATATTAATTGCAACAAAGGCCCACAGATATTTGCAGAAAAAATTCATTTCCAGAATATAATTTCCTGAAGCAGTTTTGTAAAGAGTTCTTCAGTTCAATGAAGTCATGTAATGTAAAGCCTAAATTACTATTTGATTCATCTATTCCTAAACTATATTTTCTCTCACCTATTGCAATTTTTGTCTAATCAATTTCTATCATGTCCCTTTGATTTTAAGATGGTTTTATTTAAACTCTGATGGATAATTCTTCTAAATTCTTAGTGACTTAAAAAATTCTAGCTAGGTAACTTTATTGTACATGGTTGTATATTCACCCTGCAATTGCTGTCATAGTCAGATGTTTGCTGTTCCCTGAAGTGTCCACTGGGCACATCCACAGATTCACTAAAGAGGGAAAAAAAAGTCGACCATTATTTGTATTAGTGGAGTTCCATGATGTTCCATTGGCACTATTCAGTTCACTTGCTTAGACTATTTTGTTTCCATGTGAATGCTTATATATAAACATAAGTTTTTATTCCAAATTTCCATACATTTATTATGTTTTGCCATATATTTAATTATTCAGAAATGAGTGAAATTCTTTTTTTTAAGATTTTATTTATTCTTGAGAGACACAGAAAAGCAGAGACACAGGCAGAGGGAGAAGCAGGCTCCATAGGGAGCCTGATATGGGACTCGATCCCGGGTCTCCAGGATCACGCCCTGGGCTGAAGGCGGTGCTAAACCGCTGAGCCACCTGGGCTGCCTGTGAAATTCTTTATGAAACAGAAATATGCACAATCCTTATTAAGTAACAATAACTGTTTAGTTTGTGAGAAATCTGTCTTTGTGATCACAAATAGGAAAAGTTTATCTTAACAGAATTAGATGAGACTAAGCATACTTATATGAATGAATCTGTGTATCTCTTGGATTAATATCTGTAAATTATATTTTTCACCACTATTAGATGTAGTAGGCTTATTCTTACTAGACACTCACCTCAAATATATATATTATTTAAAAATGAATAATACATCTAAGTTTAATCATTTCAGTTTGGATAAATTAATGATTTCATATAACAGAGGTGGGCAAACTTCCACCTATAGACCAAATCTGGCCTGCTGCCTATTTTTAAAATAAAGTGTTATTAAAACATACATAAGTTCATTCATTTGCATATTCGCTATCACTGGTTTTGTATTATAGCATCAACAGTGACCATATGGCATGCCCAATGGAAAATACTGCTTTGCCCTTTTGCTAAAAGAGTTTACTGAACCAGGTTATAGAATAGCATATTTATTTTACAGGATAGATTTAAGAACTTGTCTTTGATACCTTTTCAAATGCTTAAAATGCTATTTTTTTAAAGATTTATTTATTCATGTTAGAGAGAGAGAGAGAGAGGGAAAGAGAGGGCAGAGGGAGAAGGAAAGTTTCAAGCAGGCTCCTCATTGCGTGTGGAGCCTGATGCAGGGCGCCAACCCAGGACCTGGAGATCATGACCTGAGTTGAACGCTTAACCCACTGAGCCACTCAAGTTTCCCTTTAAAATGCTATATAAAAAATAATAACTTGTTTTTATTGTTAAACAAATTCTATTGTTGGGGCACCTGGGTGGCTCAGTGGTTGAGCATCTGCCTTTGGCTCAGGTCGTGATCCTGGGGTCCTGGGATCGAGTCCTGCAACAGGTTCCCCACAGGGAGACTGCTTCTCCCTTTGCCTATGTCTCTGCAGCTCTCTCTGTGTCTCTCATGAGTAAATAAATAAAATCTTTAAAAATTCTATTGTTTTGATAATATTTCAAGAAGGAGAATTGCCACAAAAATAAAACAAATGAGAATTATCACTGTTCCAAAAGAGGCACTGACTGCAAATTTTACTTTGTATGAACATTTAATATGCTATAAACATTGTACAAAACCCTATGTTTCAAAGGTTAAAATAGAGTTAGGGGTCATTCTATTTAATATCAGTGTAAGACTTTATCTAAACTCTAAGGTTTCAGATATGTATACATGCATACAATGTTAAGGCCACACATAGACCTATATTATGGCTTTCATGTTGCTTTTGTGGTTATCTATATGAGTGTGTGCGTATGTATTGCAGGGTTATATACATATGTGTGTGAAAAGTACTCATTCTGTCCCTATGTGTTATTATGTTAATAATTAACATAATATATTATGTTAATATATTTTTTTAAATCATGTAATAGAATTTTAACAAAAACAGGGGCACTTGGGTGGTTTTGTGGTTGAGCATCTACCTTTGGCTCAGGTCGTGATCCTGGGGTTCTAGGATTGACTTCCATATCAGGCTATCTGAAGGGAACCTGCTTCTCTCTCTGCCTGTTTGTGTCTCTCCCTGTGTGTCTCTCATGAATAAATAAATAAAATCTTCAGTTTTAAAAAAAAGAATTTTAACAAAAACAATGAGGAGCCTCAAGTCATATTTGGGACAGGTTGTAAGTGACAATGTGGTTATCTTCCTAGCATCCCTTTCACCACGCTCATCAGCCACAGTATTTCTATGACTCAAATTATAATCTCATTTTCATACCATAATGAGAACCTATCCATTCCCTCTTGCTACGGTCATCAACTCAGATACCCATGCCTATACTAACCAGCACATGGCATTTTCCAAGATAAAATGACATGTTCAACATTGAGCATTTGAGTCCATTTGCATCAGTAAGATATGTGGGGCAGTTTAATGGAGAGAAAATGGATATAAAATTTATTCTCTCTTCTGGAATGACTCTAAGAATTTTCTTGTGTGATATATAGATAGGAAGCTGGGAACCACTGTAACTACTCAGAGGAATGCTTAGGATTAGTAGGAAGTTGGCAGCATGGAATATAGAGAGGAGCGAAATTGAGTTCTTGCTAAAATAAATAGATTTCACTTGCTAACATGAGTAGACTTCTACATCATTAAAAATAAGTACATTCCTTCATTAAGCATGATCTGAAAAATTCCTTGTCTCTTTGTCTTGAAGTTAAAGGAGCCTTCAAATATATATTTATGTTTTACAGTTTGATTTTAGTTTGTTGTGACTTCTGAATCAGACTTTTAGCAGATACAGATATATTTCAATTCTCCAGTATAATTCAAGATTCATTAGCTAATCCATTAATTTATTTAAAGAAATCTTCACCAACTATTTATCATGAACAAACAGATTGTTAGTCTTAAACATGATTTTCATGATTCTTGTTTTACATTGTGACAAAGTAGTACCTATATAATGCCCCATGCTTTCATATTAGGATGAATAAGAAATCTTTCAATGGACAAGTTATAGTTTTGATTCATAAATTCCCGAGCTTTGATAATAAAGTTAAAATAAATTTAGTCTTCTACATTGGCCAAAACATAATGCTATGAAATAGAAACTATAGATGTATTAATACTTAAAGAAGCATTTAACATTTTTAATTGTATGTTTATAGGTGGCGCCTAGGTGGCTCAGCTGGTTGGGCAGCTGCCTTTGGGTCATGATTCCAGGATCTTGGGATCTAGCTTCATTTGGGGCTACTTGCTCAGCAGGGAACCTGCCTCTGCCTGCCTCTGCCTCTGCTTGTGCTTTCTCTATAGCAAATAAATAAATAAAATGTTTAAAACTGGTACATTTTAGCAAATCAATGAGTCCCTGAAGGAAATCTTTTGGAAAGCAAATAAGATTCTATTCATCAATGGACTCTGATCAGACCAATTGGTCTGTAGCTTGTTTGAAGAGGAGACGTATCACTTCTAGCTCTACTGGCAGGGGCTTAAATTTGATTTGTCTGATTTTGCTCCCTGCTGGACCCTGTGGAAAATGAGAGGAAAAGCTCACCCCTATGTATTAAAAAAAAAAAAAAAAGATTATATAGAAATGATTAAATACATCAAGAATATAACATATTTAAGCTGTAGAGAGGCAATATTGACAATCTAAGCAGCTGCCCTGGTCTTCCCCCAGCACACTCCTCCCTTCTCCAACCCGGACATCAGTGACTTACTGTCAGTTAGAGGTCATTGAGCCCTTCTGCTTCCTAAAGTGTTAAATACTTTTGAGTTAAGGGCTTTCCAATCCTAAAGTATTTGCATTTTAATAAGGAACTACTGAAGATTGAAAAACCTTTAGGACTTAAAGGAAAACAATTCTAATATTGCAAGGTGAGGCACTTGCAATTTAATTCACAGTAAAACAAAATTCATGATGTGGTTAGGTGCATAATTTAACCTTGTGCAATGCCAATCCTGTTTGAGTAAAAGGAAAAGGAGAGACTTGATAATATTTCAATGTTGTTTTTATTTCAGTCTCTGTAAAAGGCTTAGATCAAGTATCAGGAAAATTTCCTTTCCTCAACCATTTTATTAAAATTTTACTTCAGCCTAGTTTTCCTTCCTAAATTATATATTCATAAACACAGGAACTAACAATCATGTATCCACACAGAGTAAATCATGCTCTCATTTTCTCTCTGATGTCTGAGTGCATAGACTGTTTGGTGCCCTGTCAGGAATCTGTCCAAATACCACAATAAGTAAACTGGCAATATGCACCTTAGTGCAGACTTGTCTTTCAAATAGAGATTACTAATTGTCTGGAAGGAGCAATACCTGCTATTATCTTTCCTGAAAAATATTTCAAGCCCTAAATAATTCAAATATAAATGCCTTCCTTATGCTTGGTCTAGTCTTTAAAAATGACATGCTTTTATAAGTTCCATAAAGTTTAGGGGGATGAAACAAAAGACAAGTAATAAATAGGAACTAAAAACAACACAGAAAGAAACAGAATTCGAAGCGACTATACGGTAAATAAAAAATATACTTTTAAGAGCAATGGAGATGAATAGCAGTAATAAAAAAGGGGATATAAGTAGAAAAGGCAAACATTACATTTTGTAAAGACTGTTAAAAGAAAAATATTGAGGAATAGAACAATCATATTTGTGTGAGAATAATTTAATTTCATTGCTTAAACAATTAAAAATTATGTTTAATGTGATAAATGATGGTGATTCGATTATTGTTTAGACAACGGGTTTCAAGAAAGTAAGAACATATAAGATCCAGAGATGCTATAGGAATCCCTTTGGAAAATTAATTCTTATATGATCTAAATTCAAGCTTATTGAAGATTATGAACAGTTAAGAATGATGATGTTTGGAGATGCTTAAAGAAAACAAATAATTTAGATTTTTAAAAAAGGTGAAATTTTCCTTAAAAACTAACCAGAACCCACCAGAAAATCATGGAAGAGAAGCTTTAGTAGGATTGGCCTTATGCAAGCATGAAGTACAAGATGGCTGTAGAAAACTATGCAATTTGTTGAGTACCCTTCCAATGAACTAGGATGAAACTTTTTTCATGGAAAGTCATAAAAATAACTATTGAATAATCTTTCAGTTTTCTATCTAAGACAAAGAGACATCAGAAAATATCTGTATATAAGTTTTAAAATGATATAGAGCTAAAAGCACAAAACTAAAAGATTTGTAGCCATTTCCAAATTTAGCCCATTTTATATGCTTACCTACTAAATGTACAGGAACTTACTTTTCTTACCACATTGTATGATTTGTTGTCATCAGTAAAATCAGACATTTAAAAAATATAGTTTATTATTAATAAGATATTCAAACAGTGGAGATAACATTTCAATTAATGTTTATCTGAAAAGCTTTTTACTTTTGAAAATATTTTTGATTATGTAAATGGATTCAAAGTTTGATTTTTATTATTTTAAAATTCTAAGGACAATGACAATGAACAATAAGTGACCACCATTTCTGCCTAGACATTTATAAACAAACTTTATCATCTCAACCTTGAGAATTACTTCCTTATGAAAGGAAGCTAATGCTATTTTCATCTACAGTTGACCCTTGAATTAGCGGGGTTTGGGGACACTGAACTCTTATGCAGTTGAAAATCCACATATAACTTTGAACTCCCCCCAGAATAACTATTAATACCCCACTCTCGACCATTAGCCTTATTGGTAACATAAAGTCAATTAACACATTTTATGTATATGTAATATACACTATATTCTTCCAGTAGAGATAAGCAAGAGAAAAAAAAACTGTCACTAAGAAATTCATTAAAAAAGGGAAAATACATTTACAGGACAGTCTTGTATTTATTTATAAAAAAATCCACACAAGAGTGGACCCATACAGTTCAGACCCATGTTGTTCAAGGGCCAACTGTATATCTCTTCCAAGTATTTTTTTTTATGACTCTTATACTCAATGGCATTTGCCAATTTTACTAGAGGAACAGTATTGTGTATTACAGAACATCTATTACTTTACTAAGTGAACTGTGAGAAAAAAGAATTCCTCACAGGACATTTGATTTAAAATCCTGGGTTCAATCACATTACTGACCTGATGACAGTGTCCTGAACCAATCCATTATTTAATTAAGCTCCTATTCTGGCTAGGTCTTCTGTCAGTGCACTACCCTCAGGTTCTTGAAAATCAGCCAGATTTAGAAAAAGAACTTTGTATTAGTTTAACTATGGCACTTATCTAACTGGATTTTAATTGTTTGGTCATTTCCCAGAGTTCCTTAAAAAACTTGTCCAGTGGGCAACCAATTATTTCATCTTGTTGTCCATTAGATCTATTCTACTTGCTAGTGAAACTGACACATACTAGGTGTCCAATAAATCTTTGTTAAATAAATGAAGTAACTTTTCCCAACATAGTAAAAGATAAAAAAGAAGGGTAAGCACTCTATGAAAACAGGCTGTTTTCCACCACTTGCGTGCCAGGGAGGTCAGGAGTAACCGAGAACCACAGAAATGCTAAGTAAACAGGCTACAAAAATATTACACGCATGAAGGTGACTCTAATGGCAGCTATTAAAAAAAAAGAATATATTTTCACAGTGAAATTTTATTTTTATTATTTTTCAGAGTTAGATTTTAAATTTAGGAAAAGGAGAGATGCAAACAGGCAGCTCCAGCATTGTTGATAATGTTCAATTCTTAATTTGGATGGTGGGTACACGGTTGCTTATTATTATTTCGCATAATTTACATATATACAGTTTAAATTATTTTGCATGTGTATAACAGCACAGATAATTTTTTAAAGACAAATATAAGATAGTCTAGCCTTTTATGCATTAAAAAGATTAATGATACCAAAAACATGTAAGGAATATATATCCCATTTAGATCAGAAATTTTTCTGCTCAGACAGAAAGTCATTGTCAGAAGGTGGCAGTGTAGCACTTTTTTTTCCAAATGAAATAGTTTTTAAAATACTAAATGTAGTCCTTTCCAGATGTAGGCCTTAGAGCCATGTTCAGTCCTGCAACTTACTTTTCGTTGCTGGGGATGTCTCATTAGGAGATTAACTGTTTAAAATGCAATGTGAAAGTTCTAATTGGGAAATCCTACGAATGTTAAATTAACCTTAAGTAGTTTTATCTAGAATTTGTTTCCTTTCTCTGATGTTTGGCATTTCCAAATGTTGCACACTATTTCTATCTGTAGAAAATAAATTGTATATGGGATAGTAATGCACTTAAATATTTTAGATATACAGGTTTCCTTTGCTATCCAGAAGTAGAGCATTCCTATGAAAACTTTGGTCAGCCAAAATGTCATAAAGTGAAAAAGCAATTACAATTAATCTATATGGAAAAATTTTTGAGCAGTCCCAGACCCAGTAACCTCTCTAGGCTTCTCTGATACTTAGGATGCACAGAATACATTGAGATAAAGTGCAGATGCTCACAGACATAGTTTGAAGCTATGGCCACTTGATGTGAGATGCTGAGTGTAGTTCCAGGAAAAGAGTGTGGCGATGCGAGTCTCCGTACTCTGCTCACTGCAAACCAAGCACTGAATTCTATTTTCACTTTTTATTCCTCCCCCTCCCTGTAAAAGTGCAAATTCTCTTTGAATTTCTTTCAGTCAGGCAAAACAGATGCTTCTTTGGGTCTTTCATAAAAGCAAACTGGCGTAGCTCAGATTTTCAAAAAGCAAGGGAGACCCATATATTAAAATGCTGTTCAAGTTTCTTTGTAATCATTTAATGCATAGCTTTAGTTTAAACAAAATCTACATCGCTAGCGATTTGTTTTGAAGTAACAATTTCGGCAAACATTAAAGTATAATTGATTATGGAGAATAAATCCACATGGAAGAGAACGAGAAGTAAAATCTGGCTCCCCATAAGGTAGAGAATGGGGTAACATTTATCGGAAGGAAAAATAATTTAAGCTTTTATCCAGGACTCAGCATTGCACATTAATAGAAAACAATCAGGAAAAGGTAAGACTTTAAAATGGAGTAATATCATGTCATAATATTTTTTAAAGTGATTAGCTTTGTTGAAGATGTATAAGGGCATATAGACATGAATATGAATTGCAATTTCTAATTTTTAACTCATTTTTAAAATATATTTGGTTATTGCATACATACATTTGAAAAATTGATCACTCTTCAACCAATAAACACATTAATCACTAGAGCTCTAAAAGTAGTTTTTGGATGGCTTTAGCCATTCCGGTCTCAGGGATATATATTTTATAATTTTATAAGTATGGTTTTATTGACATTAAGAATATGCATTTCACAAATGATTTAATCACACTCATATTTGTGTTTCTTAAAATTGCAGTCAGAGGAGATTTTCACGTAAATCGTTCTTAAGGCAGGTCATTAACATTTAAAAAAATACAAATTGTATGGAGCAAAATAACTGGACTTGCAAAATATGCATACTGGTCAAATTTTACATGCCCTTGTATAATAGATGAAAATGGAGGACTATTTTATTTCTCATTATAGTTCTATTAATAAGCCATTTTTATGAAGGTGGTCAAAGATAACATATAGCCCATGTCCTTTAAGAGTAATGTTTATGAAGTAATTAGCAAACAGAACAAAACAGGTAATTATGCACTAGTCTTAGTGCTACCTACATGACCTATGGGAGAAATGGGAACAAAAACAAAATGAATCAGGAGAGGCATATATATGAAGGTGGATCTTTAATTTTAACATTTTTAAGGTCCCTCTTATCAGTGCAAAATAATGCAAAATGCTTGTGGGTTATAGTTATATAGCATATACTCCTCAGAGACCAAAAATCATAATATTTACTCCGAGATTAATGATATCATTTGAATTGGAAACACAAGAGACTCTGCTTTCATCACTGCTCTGCCAAAGTCTCTTGTCTGAGGTTGAGCTCTTTATTTTTTCTAGCATAGCACAGCACACTGCGTCAACTATGGTGACATCGATATGCAAGGTGTAACCTACCGTCTAGTGATACATGACAAGCAAGACAGCAAAGTCTGTCTTCCAAAAGGTTCTCTAAATTGCCCCATAATATAGCCTTGTCTACTCTAAACAGAAAAGCATTCAAAACTTCTTCTAACTTCTGTTATAAGCTCCTCCTGCCACCTGCTAGGAATCATTCAAGAATCCCATAAATTATTATTATTTTTCACTCATATTGATTTGTAAGACCATTTTCTAGAAGCATATGTATTCACATCACAGAACAATGGGTAGTTTAAACGCATATACAAGGAGCACCTGGGTGGCTCAGTGGTTGAGCGCCTGCCTTTACCTCAGGTCGTGATCCTGGGGTCCTGGGATCCAGTCCTGCATCAGTCTCCCTGTGGGGAGCCTGCTTCTCCTTTTGCTTATGTCTCTGTCTCTCTCTCTGTGTGTCTATCATGAATAAATAAATATAATCTTATAAATAATAAATAAATAAATAAATAAATAAATAAATAAATAAATAAAACAAAAGCATTATATAATGCTCATTTTCAGTAGTGGGGTTTAATTTGCTCTTTTCCCTGACATTTTGGAGTATTGGCCTAAAGAAAATAGAGGAAATATTCTCTTAGCAAACATGAGAAATTCCAGAGAAAGATTTCATCTCTTGGTGACAAAAATATATTCATGCCTATCTGTTCATGTCTTTATTGACTCAGAGTTCTCCAGAGGCAATCATAGATCTATAAAATGTCCCTGAGTGCTACATTTTGTCAACTGCCACAGTTGTCAGGTTGAGGAAGCCCAGAATCAGACCCAACCATCTGATAGCCCTGCTGCACATCACTGTGGAGCATAAACTAATTCAGTTAAGGTCAGTATTACTTAATGCTCGAAATCGGAATACAGCTGTATGGTAAGAGTCATATTAATAATAAACTTTCCTCACACATTTTGAGGTTTTGCTCCAATATTACGTAGGGATGTAATGCTGAGAAATCATAAGATACCTTTTTTGTAACTTTACAACATAACTGTGTTGCAACGTGGCTCATCTCTATATGGTCATATCCTCTTCCTCACTTTCTTTTCCTCAGTTAATTTTGAACCCATAGTAAGTACAGAATTAGGCTACTGTGACTTTTTTTTAGGAGCATTGTTCCATTTTCATTTTGGAGGTGGGGTCTGGTCTGGAGGTGGGGCCAGAATAATGATGGTTTTCACCAATTGTATTATTAGAATGATATTAAAGCTCATGTAAAAGGCGTATTGGAATGGCTTCTGTTTTAAAAGAGATTGCATTTATTAAAGGCAGTTTTAAATAAATTTTCTTTGGAAAAAAGTATATCCTTTCTTGTCACTTATTTCATAGACATCCGAAGATGAAGTTCAAACTTTATTATGTAAACTTGCTTATTATGTAAAAGTACATTACTTTTTCTCTGCCATGTACTAGGATTTTTTTTCATGATTATACATATTCTACATTCTGGCTTCTAAGAGAATAAAAGAAATAATGAATATGTGATATTCATTATTGGGTACGTGATATCATTTGGGAAAATACTCTTTAACTCCCATGACCTTTCAAATTGATTAGCCATCATGAAATATTTTTACACTATTTTGAAATACATTTAAATTAACTGAGAATTTCTGAACAGTAGCTTTGATGACATATTGCCTAGATCAATGTAAAATCACAGGGTATTTTAATCCAGTTTAAAAATTATGGAATGATTTTGGTTTTGTTTGTGTTTGTATAAACTTTCAATCTTATATCAAGAGTAGTGGGTGGAATGATTCTCATTTCAAGAAGAGTCATAAGTTCCAAACTAAGGCTAATGACCGCTATGGTAGGCTGAATAATGTTCTCCCGAAAATGTCCATGTCCTAATTTCCAGAATCTGTGAATATGTCACATGACATAACAAAAGGGGCCTTGAAGATATAATTCAGTTAAAGACCTGAAATGGAGTGCTGGATTTGTTGAGTAGGTCCAGTGTAATCACAAGGGTCATTAGATAAGAGGGAAGCAGAAAGGTTAGAGTCAGAGAAGAAGATGCAATAAGGGAAGCAGAATTTTGGAGTAAAGCTGCTAGGAACCAAAGAATGCAGGTAGCCTCTAGAGTTAGAAAAGATAAGGAAATAAATTCTCCCTTAGAGCTTCTAGAAGAAACACACCACTTCTGGCACCTTGATTTGGGCATACTGAGTGTCATTATGACTACAGATCTCTAGAACTTTAACATAATAAATTTGTGCTGCTTTAAGCCACTATATTTTTGGTAATTTGTTGTAGTGGCAATATGAAACTAATACAGTTACCTTTGAATTCAATTTTATGAATGAAATTTGGTCATATATTACCCCTTCTTCTTTCTCTTCCTTTAAATATTTAATTCTGATACTAAGATGTCAGCATAAACTACTCTGCAGTTGATATGGCTGACAGAGTCCTAGACATGGAACTACCATAGCTTACTGCTTGTCCATCAGCAAACAAGACAGATAAAGTGTCAGCAGTCGTTAATAATTATTTAAATACATTGTGATTTAACCCATTACACTTACAGGTAAAATTCTCTCAGTTGTTCATGGCATTTTAAAGATATTGCATATTAACAGAGGAGGGAATAGAGTTAAATTTGTCTTTCTTTGTTATGTTTTTATTTAAATTTGTTTTTACTTATATTTATTTAAATTGATTTAAGTTAAATTTATATAGTGTAATATTGGTTTCAGAAGTAGAATTTAGTGATTCATCACTTACACATAACACCCAGTGCTCATCACAAGTGAAATAAATCTATTTTTAATCTGTGGAAATACATTAAACCTCCAAAAGGTAATGGATGCATAAATATTTCTCATCTGATACTCTTACCTTAACTCTATCTCTAACAGGAGACATAAAATATACAAATTCAAGCATTAACCCTGTCCAAGTAATGCTCCTCATCTTTGACCATTGTAGAAAATCAATTCATTATTTACAAAATTGTCCCTTCAGTTGGAAGGTTCCTTCCTCTCCCCACATCATGACTACAGAGGTTCAGAACTGTTCCTCTCACAAAGACAAGCCACCAAAGTAACTTAGAAATTATGTAAAATAGTAGAGATAATCATGCAATTAAGCTTAGCACAACACACGATAACAAAAGATATGTAAGTGTATCTATTAATAGTGAGATGAAGGGAATATCTTTAAGGTAATATAAGATACTGAAATTTCCAATAGAATATCAAAGTTTTGTGGTTTGTATACTTTTTTGTTTTGTTTTGTTTAGGTTTTTGTTTTGTTTTCCCACTTTACTATTTATAATATAGACATATAAATGATGTTAGGAACATTACAATATAAGATTAAATCAGCTTTAATATTACTTCTTCTTGTCCTTTTGGCTATTCTTAGTGTGAACTTTTGTAGCTGTAAATGCTAAACAACATTATGAGAACTACAGCCTCATTTATTTAACAATTCACTCTGAAGGTCATACTATCTCTGTGAGATTGCCCCTCAACCCCCATAACAGCAAAAACAACAAAAATCTAAAACATAGAAATAAAAACAAAAATTCTACTTGTCGCCTTTGGTGGTGTATTCATGCTCTGAAATTTACCCATGCCACGTAGATGAATTCCAAATTTGTAGATACTCTCCAAATGTTCTAACCTTGTATTCTTAATGGCCTTTGAGATAACACTACTCTCATGTTTTATTGTTTATTGAAAGCAAGAATTAAAAACACCCACAATCTATGAGTTCACTCCCAAATTTTACCTTTGTCTTCCAAACATTTAGTCTTCTCACATTCTCTCTTTTTGTTAATGGCATCTTATATTTTCACATTTATCTTCACGGTCCGCTCAAATCTATCTGTTCTTCAGATGTGCAACATTCATTATTTTTCTGCCTTTAGCAAGACACATTTAATATATTCCTTCTCACTTTATTTGTGCCCTGGATAATTTTATCAAGTCTCAAATCTTCAGATAAATTCTCTATGCTGATGACACCCACATTTTATCTCAAGACCCTAATGTACCAATGAACTCAGGCATCCAACTGTCTACTTGTCATTTCCATTTACATTTTAAAAAATATATCAAAGTTAATGAGATAAAACAGAACATTTGATTTTCCTTTCAAATCTACTTTTGTCTCTCTTTACCACCTCACTAAATGTCAGCACTATTCACTGAATGCTCAGGTTAAACTTCTAAGCTTTATTATTGATTAATCCTTTTAATCATACTCTACATCTTTTATAGGAGTACATTCTCTTGGGTTAACTGAATAGCCTACAACTTCTTGTCACTTCCTCACTCCCTCTGGTTCAAGCCACTGTAGTGTTTCACCTGGACTATAATAATGACCTCTCTTCTGGTGCTCCCTCTTCTACACTGCTCCCATGCAATGATTTGTCCACATAGCAGTCAGTATATTTTACAAATGAATTCTGATCAGTCAAAATCAAATTCAAATGTCTGACATGGCTAATGGGCCTGTGCAATCTGGTTCCCATGTATTTATTTCTCCAACACTTCCCTCCTCACTCCCTTTCACTTAGCTCTACTCTCCCTCAGCCTAGTCCTCATTTCCACTTCAAGGCATGTGCCCTTGCTGATTTTCCTGCTAAGAACTCTTTTCCTGCTGATATGTACCTGACATTTCCCACTCCCTCACTTAGTTCTTTGATTAGTGGACATCTCCTCAGAGAAACCTTCCTTTACCACTCAATCTAAAATATCTACTGCACCTTTACATCTTATAGTGCATTAATATATAATCTGGCTTCCCTATAAAGGTGTAAACACTGTAAGATCAGGGATTTTACATATTTCACCTCTGCATTTCTGCACCAGGGACAATGTTCGGAACCTGAAAGACACAGAGTTAAGTATTTGGCAAAAGATTAGGAAAATTTACATTGAATTAACTAAGTAACTATAACATTTGTATGATATTCCTAATAATATTTGAATCTTGTCTATTTTTTTTCTAAGTTAATTTCTCACTAAAAATATGTCCTTTGAGTGGGGTCATATGACAGAAGGGAGAACTATGGCAAAAATACTCACTTAACATGCGGGAATTGTATCCCATTTTGATTAAATGCATTGGTACAAGAATTAGTACGTTGCAAGTATGATAATTCATAAATGAATTGATAAAATTGTGGGTCTGGAATTGCATGTTGATAAGCAGATATAATTCACTATTAAAAGTCCAGCCTGAGCAGCAAACTATCTCCCAAAAATGAACTGAAAAGAAAACTGAACTGAAAGAAAATAGGTGAAAATAGTCATTAAATTATGGCTGAACAAAGGATGGATGTTATGTACTTCAGTATTGAAAGCTTATATATATGTGTGTGTGTGTGTGTGTGTGTGTGTGTGTGTGTGTGTATCTGATGGCATATAAATAGCATATATAAATATATATGCTATCATAAGCTTATGACTATCTTTGATTAAGTTTGATCATAGTAAGATAATATGTCTGATCACAGAAAAATATCCACTGTTATTCATCAATACAAAAAGATCTGGAACCTGTGTCTCTAAAATAGAAATAAAAAATGACTTTAGAAAAAGCATTTAGATTAGAGGATCGTATTAGAGTTTGCATTTTTTCCAATCATTTTTTGGCTTAGCTCTACTCTAGTTCAATTCAACTTCAACTATTTTATATTGATACTTTTAGTCACTTAATTAAAATAACAAATGTAGAAAATTGCATTTAATGTCTCAAATCAATGAATGTTGTTAAATGCTCCCAAAATGCAAATATTCGTAATTTCAAAATCTATATTTATGAATGATAACAAATCAACTTTACACAAAGAAGTTAAGCACTAAAATTTTCATGATTACTGAAAACAGACTTGGCATATCTGTGTATGAATATCTAATAGTGAACTATTATTTATTAGTTAGCTGTTCTATTATGTACATTAAAAAGAAGTTTAACTCAGATAAGCATGTTTTATCATAAATGATTGATAGGTTATTAGGACAATTTTCATTTTATTTCATGCTTCTTCATCAGAAGCATTTTGAAGTTCAGTACAGAATAAATATCCATTTCATTGTCATGACTTGTTCTTATATGACTCATATGTCTGTTCTCTCACTGTACATTCTCTTCCTGGTTTACTTGAAAATATCCAATTTTAGCACCACTTAACAATTTTGATCAGCAAATGCTCTATGGAACATAATGCATTTTATTGAGCATCAGGTGGGGCCCTTGGAAAAATATGAAGAGACAAAACAAGATATTTTGCAGTAAGGAAGGAAAGAGGAATATGAGAAATTTCAAAATAAGCCACATATAGATACAGGAACAAAATTGGTTCACAAAACACATTTTAAGTGAAGCTAGTATCCATATCTTTTGCTAAGCTGTATAAAAGGAAGTATATTATACTGGTTAAGAGATGGGGGTTTAGGGATCCCTGGGTGGCTCAGTGGTTTAGCGCCTGCCTTTGGCCCAGGGCGCGATCCTGGAGACCCGGGATCGAATCCCACGTTGGGCTCCCGGTGCATGGAGCCTGCTTCTCCCTCTGCCTGTGTCTCTGCCTCTCTCTCTCTGACTATCATAAATAAATAAAAAATTTTAAAAAAAAGAGATTGGGGTTTAAAGCCACTACACTGTGGTTGAAATCCTAACTATACCAAATAATAGGTTGGGTGAACTGTTTCTTTGTGCTTCCGTTTCCTTATCTTTAAAACAGGGCTAGTAATTGTAATTACTTCATGCAATTATTATTGTTTTAATTATGTTAGTTACTAGGAAAATGTCTTAGACAAGTGCTTGCCATGCAGTATGTTCTTAGCAGTATCTACCAACAATATATATTCCTTTCAGCATACATAGCGTACTTTAATTTTTAAAAATGCCTATACATTTTGCCATGGCCATGCTTTTTTCTTGTTCATCCATATTCTCTATTTTTTAAATTCCTAAAAATTATTTTGAAACTATAGCTGCAAGAGGAGTCCCAGATTGGATTCCCAATGCTGGTACTCACTTGTATACAATTTACACTGAAATTTTTCTAAAAGGATCTTGGTTGCTTTCATAAGGAAGAGGACCTCATCACAAAAATCACCATGCAGTATTTCCTCAGCATTGAACTGGATGTGTGACTATTCCAATGCCTGCTTAGGGTCCTCTCCAAAAACATCCATACCCTAAGCATATGCAATCCAAGGAACACTTATGTATACCAGTGCATTGAAACAAGGAAAATATGGGAGGAAAAGATCCTAATTCAAAATATATATTATTTTTTTCCAGCAATATGAAACAAAGTACAATATAACACTTTGTTAAATTAAGTGTAAAATATATAATCGGAAGTTTCTAGTCTAAAGTCAGTTATTATCTGCTCTAATCCTCCTTGAAAATATGATATTCTAGGTACCAGTTCTTTCTCAGGTCTCAGATCAATTATTTTCTAGTTAGCTTTGATTATTTTTTTCCTTTTTACTTACTATATGCATGTTTTCTAAGACAGAACTGTGTACTCTGGATTGTTCTAGACTTTGGCCTATATCTCAAAGAAAAAATCCAGATGTTCTTCTACATTTTTCCTTGACATACGTAATTATTTTAGTGTATAAAATTTTCCCATAGTTTTATATGAGTCAGCATTGCTGCACTGTTATTTTGTATTGAGTCAAATTAATCACACTTGAACAACTTTTAAAAACTATGGCTCAAGAGGTGTCAAACTATTAAATATTTTTCTATTATAAGGACAGAGAATTGTTCACTGCAGAGAATAAAGTACCACTTTTGCATATATTACACAAACATTTTATGCTTCATGAAACCACAATAAATTTTCTTGCTGATTACTTGTGTAATCTAAGGATCTCCTGCTGTTTTATAGAGAGTCTTATTAATTTCACTCAAGTAGTAAAATTAGCACCTGTAGAGAACTCTTTAAGATTTTTTTAACTTTTATCATATTAGTAATAACCTACTTCATTTATCATAGAACAGTTGCTTTACTCTGTCTCCCTATCTATTTATCTTTGGTGTTCTTTGCATTTAATTTCTTTTAAAGAAAACAGAATTGGATACAGAATAATAAGGTAAGAAATCTCAGCCTTCAGTTCAATCAGATTTAAATAAAAAGGCTCTGAAGTTAGCTAAGTATTGCAGACTTAAAAAAAAAAAAAAAAGGAAATTTACCTGTCCTTTGATAGATAGCAGTATTGGATACAGCTTAACACAATTATGGAGTGATTTACTGAATAGTACACTGTTGGCCTGAGCAAGTTAATAACCTTACCTTTTGCCACCATGTGAAAGAAACAGAGGTATTACAAAATATTATTCACTGTCTCTTTCAGAGTATTTCATACCCGATGAATTTTATTTGTTGGGCTGCACACGTATTTGAAATGAACCAAAATATTCTCTAAGACTTCTTTGCTCCTTACCGGATCCTGCATTCCAACACAGGAAGAGCCACAGGGAAGGCATGAGGATCAGTTCACTGGTACAGCCTGAGTCACTGGGGGTCACTGAAGGAAAGTTTGGGAATAAATGAATTTGGGTACAGAATAGTTTTCAGGATAGAGAAGAAAACATACTCTTACTAAATTCCTATTGCCAGATGATATGCTGGATGAATTCCATCAGGCTTCTCACTCATCCTCATCCTGAATATCATGGTGTCTAAGTGGCATGACTCAGATGGTTCAGCTTGTTTTCAAAGGCAGTATTCACACAAAATAGCCTGAACAAAGAGTGGCCTGAAGCCTAAACTCAAGCTTTTTCTTGTGCAACAGCATGTTGTTTCTGGAGAAGGTGAAAATTGCCTCAGAGGAAACAAATAGGAAGTTACAGTTTATGTCGTCTTCCAAATATAGAGTTGGCTTGTTTACTTTTCTTTCTTTCCTCCTCTTGTCCTCCTTTTTCCCCATACTCCTCTGGCTTTACCTTGCTTTGATTTTTCATTTGATCTCACTTAACCCCCCCTTATTTCTTTATATTGAAGTGGTATGCACATGGGATATGCCCAGAGTTCTAAAACGGTTTTAATTATACAGTTTTAACGTTAAATATACAATGTACCATGGGATCTGGAATCAGAATGTCTGGGTTTAAATCTTAGCTTTAGTTTTTATTACTTTCATGAATGTGGAAACCGTGTAGCACCTCTTCACCAATTCTTTACTATAAGATGAAAACCGGATACTTGGGTGGCTCAGTCGGCTAAGCCTCCATCTCTTCAGGCCATGCTCTCAGGGTTGTAAGATCAAGCCCTGCATCAGGCTTCATGCTCAGCACTAGTCTGCCTAAGATTCTTTGTTTCCCTTTCCCTCTACCCCTCCTCCTCCTGCTCAGGTGCAGGAGCTCTCCCTCTCTTAAATCAATCAATCAATCAATCAATCAATCAGTCAATCCTGAAAAAAAAAAAAAAAAAAAACATGAGGACAATTAAGAGCTACTACTTAATAGAACTGTGTTAGAATTCATGAGTTAATATATTACAAAAGTTAGTATAAGATCTTCCAGTTAATAAGTGTAATATTATAACATTTCATAAAACAACCTATTTTTACCGTTTTTCCTACTCCAGATGACCCCCCTACCATCCTTTCAGCTTTTAATAGCACCACAGATGTCCTAGATCTACATCCCCGAGTAATACTTTCTGAGAATTGACCTCCATTCTTCTTTTCTATCATTCCCAACTTGTCCCTTGAAGAGACATATTATATATTACTTTTACTTTCTTTCCTTTATTGGTTTGGCGCTGCGGTTCATTCTCATTCAGGGAACTTCTATCCTAACAGGTCATGTATATCATTTCAATACTTTCTCTTCTTTTTTCTTTGTTTTCTAATCATTTCTTTGCTAGTGCTAGAAGCTTCTCCTTCTTCAGCTTTTCACTTACCTTTAAGACATCAAAAGGCATTTGTTCAGCAGACAATTGGTTATAGATTTCTGATATTTTGAACAGAGGTATTTCTGAACATGTAACTTTAGGGGACATAGGTACACAATTGGTAACTAAAGCCATGAGGGTGGATAGAGTAAATATGATGGCAAAGTAGGAGTCTTAGAGTGAACAGAAGTAGCCAAACACGTAAAGTCTAAGATGTCAGAGATACACTCTCAAAGGTGGATGAGAAGTTAAGCAATATGAGAGGGAAAAAATCCGTTCTATTTAGTGACACCGTGTCCATAGATCCCTTGGTGTCTGCTACAGACTGTCTCCCTGTTACAGTTTCAGCTCCCACTGAGAAGGTGGAAGGAGTTGAAATTTAGAGGTTAACTGGAGGAACTGGCCTAAGACAGGAGGAATGACATCTCTTTCACTGCAACTAGAGAAATGAAGTAACAGATGAATACACACTATGGTGGTTTTATGGCTTCTATGTACTCTGAGAAGTAGAAGAAAATTGAAAAGGGAAAATTTGCAGAGTGGAGGATTTTGAAATTCTAACTGAGAAAGTGAGATTATGACTGGGGTTCCAGGGGATTAAGTAGCAACTAATTAACAGTCATTCGTATTAATAGTTGTGATAGAAGATTGGGGTAGTTCTGATCTTGGGCAGGAACGTCTCGTCTCTATCGGTAATCATCAGTCCAATGGCTGACCAAAAGAAAGCAAAGAATTTCCTTGGAATGAATGATGCTAGGTTTCTGTAGTTAAAGGTTAATGGGGAAAATGATGATGCTATAATGTAAATAAGGTCAATTTAAAATTTTCAGTCTTACTCTTTTTCTAATTACTTGCATTGAAACTATTGTTTCCCATGGTTTGGATTTATATTGTATTTCAAATAAAGGCTACATTGGTAATTTTTGCAGATTTTTCTAGCTACTATTGTTGTTTAATAAAACACCCCTACAACTTAATGGCTTAAAATAACTCTTTTATGATAAATAAATTTCTGTAGATAATATCTTTTTGTTGTTCAATCTGTTGTAATTGCAGTTTGCTTTGGTCTGGATAGCATAATGAGCTGCACGTTTTGCTACACTTGGCAAAAATAGACTTCAGATCTAGTACATGAAATATGTAGATTAAGAATTCAAAGAATCAGAAAAGAAAAAAATTGTACTCAACACTTGTTAAAAATGGCAAGGAAGATTTTATTCAAGACTATTCAGTAGGAGTCAAGTAGTTGACTCCTACTACAGTAGGGGAGAGAGATTAAACCCAACTCCATTGAAGCAAAAGGTACACAATTTTACATGCTGGGGTGAGCCAATGAAGAGTACTGGACAATATCAGAGGAAAGGTGGCCAATGTGATTAGCCCATCTGTGCTTGCTAATTGTAATTTACTGAAGTCAGGCCCCTGCCCTCCCACAAAGAATCAGAGGTAGAGGCAATATCTCTTTCAATATTTGTATTTCAAAAGGATGGCTCCCAGGAAATTGACAGAGGAATTACTGGGTTATATAAGATTTACTTCCCAAAGAAGCAAAAAGAATCCATAATTGTAAGTCTTCTAAAGTAAAATGCTCCAAACAAAAGGGGGTTTGGGACCTACAGTTAGAAAGAAGTTTGGCGGGGATCCCTGGGTGGCTCAGCGGTTTACCACCTGCCTTTGGCCCAGGGCCGGATCCTGGAGTCCCGGGATCGAGTCCCACGTCGGGCTCCTGGCATGGAGCCTGCTTCTCCCTCTACCTGTGTCTCTGCCTCTCTCTTTCTCTCTACGTCTATCATGAATAAATAAATATAATCTTAAAAAAAGAAAGAAAGAAGTTTGGCTTAAGTTTAGTCAAGGTGCAGGGAACTTTAAGGCCTTCTTGATCAGCAAAGGAGTGAGCTTATTTCATTTGCAGAACTAATGTGTATGTAAGTATCCAGACATAAGTTTGCATTAACAACTACTTTGGGGAAAGCAGAAAACTAGGTGGAAAACTATGAGCAGTAGTCAGTATACAGAGATTCTACTTCTCTTTAAGATAGGTATAATCCATATCCTAATAGAAATCATTTGCCAGGGGTGCCTAGGTGGCTCAGTTGGTTAAGCATCTGGCTTCAGCTCAGGTCACCATCAGGAGTCCCAAGATCAAGCTCCATATCCGGCTCCCTGCTGAGCAGGAAGTCTGTTTCTCCTTCTCCTTCTCCTTTTGCCCTTCCACTTGCTCCTTCTCTCGCTCACTCTCTCTCAAGTAAATAAATAAAATCTTAAAAAAAAAAAAGGAAATTATCTGCCAAATCCCTGATAATAATAGTGTGCTACATATTCTTTTTAGTTGTTCAGATTTTATGTTATACATCATACTGTAGGAGAATCCAACACTCAGATCATAACAAACTTTATCAGAAGCTCTATGTAAAGGTTAACATTTGGTACATGCCCCAGATGTATACTAACAATTCAAATTTCATTTTTTTTTCAAATTTCATATATTTTGATACAGCTTTTCACAAATTTTTTGTGAAATATTCTAAATTCACAAGCAACAATTTTAGATTTTCAGAAATGTCAGTTAAACCATTCTTAAAAATCTACATATAAGAATCTAAATTTATACTACTTAAAAATCAATTTTATGGTCCGCTTTTGATTCAGGTTAGATTTAGCCACACATTTTCCAATCTCCTATGCAATTAATAATGTAAAGAGTGAATTATTGCACAGCATGAATGAGTTGAAAAGCTTGATCCTAATTCCCTAGGTTCTGTAGTGTCATGGTGGAATGGATGCTCATAATTGTTTTTGATGAGAGTCAAGGGTATGGCAATGCACAAACTAGACATTTAATGGAAAGAACTACTAATAAAATTTCTGTAGATAATTAATATCTTTTTGTTGTTCAATCTGTTGTAATTGCAGTTTGCTTTGGTCTGGGTAACATAATGAGCTGCATGTTTTGCTATACTTGGCAAAAATAGACTTCAGATATAGTATTTCAAGGGCTCAAAAATAAGAAAAAATAAAACCTTTACATCTGGATAAATTATACTTTGGTGGAAGCTTTCTCCAGAAAATCTGAACCATGTGAGACATCATAAAATTGTGAAAATACGGGAGAAAATGCATATTGGTAATTTTTTAAGGATACAAGTTATCTTTCTTATCTTGCAAAATGATCAGGCTTAATTCCAGATTAAGTCTGCACATCAGGTCTTTATCATTTTGTCTTTATTATTTTGTAAAATGAAAAGCTGCATAGGACTGAACTATATCTGTAAATGTGAAGAAATGTCAGTGAAGTGGTGTTTCAATTTTTTTGACCCTTATCACAAATGTCAGAATGATCTTTCACACAAGTAATAAAAATATCCACATATCAATATAATTGTACATATATATGTATATATTATCTTCCCACCTGCACACAGTATTTTTATAAATATAATATTTTATACAGGTGCTACAAAAATGGATATCATGTTATGTCTCTAGTGACATATAGCATAACTTTATGTTTCACTTATGACAAGTGAAGAGAAAAAACTATGAAACTCATTTAAAAATAATACAGCCAAATTGAGCTGTGGGACATAGTGTTGGAGATAAGTTAGCTTAATAATAGACTAGCCTTTCCATTTCCATTGCACATACAGTTATAAACCGTGAATCACTAAGGCTGAATCTGTGTACACAAGGTGAAGTAAATATTCACTGGTTTAAAAAGAAAACACAAAGTGGAAAATCTCAGATATCAAAATAGCTCATTGGAATGTGAATCTTGAATAATCTTCTATACTAAAAAAATTCTAATTCTCAGTGTTAACTTAATGCCATGTTGTATAGATTTAGTGTTAAATGTACTGATAGGTAAGTGATGTCTTTTCAATCATCTTAATTCCTTTTATCTTTTCTTTATTTCTACTCTCCCTACTTCCCACTATCCTCTTTAGCTTCATCCTCCTCCTCTTCACCTTCCTCCATCTTTGTGATCTTTTTCTTTTTATTATTCAAAGAGTGAACATAACATTATGTCTATATATGATGAGAAAGTCTGATCACCTTAATGGTAAAATAAGATACAATTAAAATGTTCCATTTTGTTTAAACTTGCCTGAGAAATGATAAACACGTTTCATTTTATTATTTCAATATTGACTATATCAATATATAAGGACACTAAGTTGGCTTTAACTCAAAATTAACTTTAACTCAACTTAAAATAAAGCATCCTGATGGTTTCTTGTAATAAATGGTTTTACATAAACCAGCCAATAAACATCCAATAGATGCCTTTAGAAGCAATTAACATAATTTTTCTGGCCAGAAAGAGCTCAAACTTTTTCTTATTCCCAAATAGAAATATCGCATGACACATTTTCAGATTTTAATCAAAACTAAAAACATGAAAGTCCCTATACCCCTAAATACTGTATGGGGTGTTATATGATAATGAGTCGGCAAAGGATTGAGCTGATGCCAACTTGATAATCAACTAGATGAACAAGAGTGCAGAAAACTGAGGTAGTTCAGTATACTTCTTATCAAGCATGTTTAGTAGTAATTTAATGGCTGCAAAGAGTGAATTTATTACTCTGGGTTTTTAAAATTTTTTAAATTTTTATTTTTTTATCATGAAATAGTAATTTCAGCCTTACATGTAATGTCTTTAGGTTCCATCTACAAATGACATATCAAAGGGAGAACTGGAGTCTATGCAATTAACAAAAGTTTCCCCATCAAAAATAAAAGCAAATATGTTTACCTGAACTATCCAGAAAAATGGATATAAAACATTTTTTTCTTTCCAGTAGAATTTTGCATATCTTTTCCATATCAGAAAGTATTCAGAAAAGTCACAATGATGTCTGAATTACCAGATATGCTTAAGAAAATTTAAAAGAATATTTTCAGGATATGAAATTACTCAGAATATAAAATAAAATACATACATGCAGAGAAGAAATAAATTACATAAGAAATCATTAGTAACCGGGCAGCCCTGGTGGCACAGCGGTTTAGCGCCGCCTGCAGCCCAGGGCGTGATCTGGAGACCCTGGATCGAGTCCCACATCGGGCTCCCTGCATGGAGCCTGCTTCTCCCTCTGCCTGTGTCTGCCTCTCTCTCTCTCTCTCTCTGCATCTCTATGAATAAATAAAATCTTTAAAAAAAGAAATCATTAGTAACTTTTCAATCTCATCATTATTTAAATCTTTAAATCTGTCTTTCTTGTGTTTTTTTCCGTTTCAATTACTCTGTATTACATTCTGGGCTTCATGAATTAAGTAATTTATTTTTAATTTTTGGAGAGAAGGTATGCCTCAGTAGAAATATGTAAACATAATTTAATAAATTTATGGATCTGAATCTTTAGGTGAGCAAATTTATTCCACAAAGTAAATTACTCCTCTAGTTTATGGAATAATATAAATAGAGAGTGAAATAAAGCCACTATAAAATGGCTTACTTGTGGTACTCTTTGCTGCTAGGATAAGAGTTCCTCTTTGTCCAAGGAGAGGTTTAGGTCATCTCTTTTGTAAACCAGCTAGCACACTAGTAATGGACAATCATCCAGGAAGTCCATTTTTACTTGTTAGCACTCAGTAAAGAAAATGGTGGTCCATTCGAATTATATTATAATGTCAAATAAGGAAAAACACAAAGTTTCCTACAACGGCATTTCTTTCCTAAATTTTACTAATTACTGTCTTCTTTAGTGGGGAAAATGTCATTAACACATTCAGTTGGGATGTTAAGTTCAATGAAGTTATTACAAATAGTAATTTATTTGTTGGATTAAACATACAAAGCAAAGCATTTAGGAATTAAAGTTATTAAGCATTTTCTTTTGCACTTCTTGATATGCACACAAATCAAATATGTTACTCCAGAGAAAGAATTGAAGCAGAAGTCATAATTACCAACATCATGGCCTTCAAGATATTATCCTCTTCTAATGAACTCATTAATGAATTTTCTTAATATCCTTTTAAATTAGTAAAAAAAAATGCATAACACTAAAAAATAAAACCCACTCGTCACTACACTGATATCAGTGCTTCCTCTGTTCTTATATAGTTAAATATAACACTATTTATTTTGTTCAAAGAAATAATACATTGATGTATTGAAGTAAGTTCTGTTTTCTGAATTAATATTATTTAAGAATTATCTTCTACATTAATAAGAGTCTTAATTACATCACATTTCCAGACCATTGGAAATATATGAACACCTGGGTGGCTCAATCAGTTAAGCATCAGACTCTTGATTTCAGTTCAGATCATGATCTCAAGATTGTGAGATGGAGCCCCAGGCCAGACTCCACACTGGGTGTGGAGCCTGCTTGAGATTGTCTCTCCCCCTCTGCCCCTCCCACCCCTATGTCTCTCTTAAAAAATGTAAAAAGAAAATATATGAACATGTGAACATAATAAAATATGAACAAATGAACTTATTGGTAAATATCAGTGCCCTAATTTATAATCATGTTAGCAACAATGCTGGAAGGAAATTTCATGAATTTAAAACACATGCCCTTTAGATCTCACTTATCCTAGATACTGCTAATATGAACTCTATTTTAAGTCATGGAGAGAAAAACTTCTTTAGACTTTTTCACCCCAATACCGTTGTTTTTATTCTTCCCTAAGGTTACGCACTCTATGCTTAATAGCAAAGTGTTGGTAAACTGACCCTGCACAAAGTATTGCACAATTTGCTTAGATTGCTAATTAGGAAGATTCATTTTCCGAGTTGAAAAAAGAGATATCAAAAATAAATTCACAATTTACTGAGTTATTTGAGGATTAAAAGAGCCACTTTCTTAAAAAAGCCTCAGATAAATTACAGCATCTCAACAGTGTCAGGGATTCATATTTCAACCAATGTTAGAAATTAAACTTGGGTTTTGATTTTTAATGGTCTGTGACAGAGGAATGTCCATGTCTTCTCTGACAAATACATACTTCTAGTGGGGTCTTGCGGGAGCTACAGGCAAGAAAAAGAAAACAAATGAGAAATGAGATGCTGTTTTATCTTTGAGGTGTTATTATTTTTGTAGGAAGAATTTAGTGTGAGGCTTCATAAAGCTGGGTTGGACATGAGCTTTAGACCAAAGGCTCAGGCACGGTCTTTAAGCACTAAAGCTACAATCCAAAAATGAAGACAAAATAAAGACGCTTTTAAACTTTGCTAAATTGCCTGCCTAGCATTACCTATTTTCTCTTTTTATTGATATTTAAGATTACTTACACTAATGTTCCCATTTCTCCAGCAACACCTCCATCCATGACCTTTGCACTGTGACTTTGAAGCTCCTCCCATCATAAGTAAAAAAAAAATCTTCAACCTTGAATGTAGACAGACCTGGCTAACACAAGAATGCAATAGATCTGACAAGTCAATTCTGAACATAGATCTCAAGAGTCTTGTGTGCTTCCCAGTCTCAAACTTTAAATCCCTGCCTCTGCCATGAGAACCAATTCAGACTGTTGGAAGATAAGATATGACATGGAACAGAGCCAAGTCCTAATGCCTAAGGCCATTTTGTATGACCCAGCTCCCCTCAATCCAACAGATAAATGCAGACATAAGAATAAGCATAGTTAAATCCACTGAATCCAGCTGAGATCAATAGAATCATCTAAATATCCATTGTCTTATAAGAAATAATAAATATTTGTGTTTTATGATACTAGTCACTCAAGTGCTTTATTACACAGAAATATTTAAGTGGTACAATTGGATGCTTAACTCCTCATTCATTTGTACATCATTTTACGTAGGATATGGCTGAAGCTGCTCTGTATGACCTCTAGTGAAATGGTGAACAACCCCTCTAGGCATGGTCAACCACAGCAGCCCAATGCCCGGTCTAAGTGTTTTAGAAATGGACCAAAGCTGGGCCAGCATTTAACCAGAGACCTTTCACCACAGATTTTAGAAAAGTCTCTTTCTGATGGGCTGATTAACCAAATTGAGGCTGTCAATCTAGGAAACAAAGAGGCAATGTATCTACGAAGACTCTTAGAACATCACTGGGACTTTAAGGTTGTATCTAAAGGCACTGCTTTTTGGTTACATAAACCAATAGTTAATTTTTTAGCTGAAGCGAGTATTGTTTGGATTTCAATTACAACAAATAATTTCTGATGATTTTATCATCATCTAGCTAGTCATACAGGAGAAAGAATTTCAAGAGACTGCCAGAAAGGTATCTGTGGTCAGCTCATTCTTCAATAGTAGGTAAGAGAAAGTGAAAGATTGAACAAAGAGCAGACACACTGTGTCTTTGAAAGCACAGTGCCTCATTTCCAAGTGAACATGTCCCAAGCCATTTCTCTGAATTTAAACTATTATATTGAAAACTCCACTTTCCTTTGAAGCTAAGATTCTAAGTAGGAGGATAAGATAAAATTCTGTTATGACAAAATTAAACAAAGGCTGAAAGTATCACCCCCCCACTCCCACCCGTATTACTAGGCACTGAAGTTGAAATGATCAAATTACATAAATCTTTCATTGGCAAACAGTCAAAGGATGTCTTAGGATTCTATTTCCAATTATAGTACATTCTGGAATGGAATGAGAAGAAATGTCAGACTGATAATTTTCTAGATTGCTTACAATTATAACTATACTATTCTGTCTCCCCAGGTGTCTTCATTTCTTTGGGTGTGTATGCATTCAGGAAAGTAGCATCTTCTATTTAAAGCCACTAGACAAATCAGGCAACTTTGTCAATTGTCAAACATCAGGATCACTATAAATGGCCCTCTCTATTTTAGTGTTATCTGACAAAATTTGCTTATATAAAGTATCTTTAAAAATATGACGCTTCACTTTTGTTGGCTTCCAAATGGAGTATACTGTGCCTTATTTGAAATTTGGAGCAAAAAGATCAGTTAAAAGTAGACAGGAAATAATTTCCAAATGTCTTTGGTTAAAACAGCTATTATAAACTCAGGAAGGTGATGGATGAGAGCTTTAGCGTGAGTTAGAAAAGTATGTTTCGATGACTATAAACTTTTTGTGTTCAGAATGGAGAAGCACAAACAAATTAGCCCTGGAGAAATGTATGTGAAGTTGACCCACCACCATCAGCATTTGCTTTAGTGTGAATCTGGAATCTTCACAATTTACTCAATACAAACAAAAGCGAGAAAGTTTGGCTATTTGTCCAGCAATATTTTTAATAAAACGGAAAGCAAATAGTGCATGCTCTTGAATTTAGCCATGCCAAATGTATTTTTTAAAGAAATAGCTTAATGATCAAGATAGTTGGTCTCTAAACCTAAAGCACAGATGAAGGTGCTTAAGTCTGTCTTATTTAGCATCCATTGCCACTATATGCTATGTACACGAGAGAGGGAAGACCAAGAATAGGGTGACATTAATTCATGCCTGTTATGAAATAAACAATTAGATTAATATCAAATGAAATCTTCTCAAATAGGGTTAATTTCCTTCCTTTAATACTCTGGACTTTTTTAGTGCCCATCCATTTTAGGAATCTAAATGAGTAAATAAGATACATGAAATTGTGTTAAATGAAGATCCACTAATTATATCCATTTTATACTATTCACTCTAAGCTTTTTCTCAGTTTTACGTTCATTTTCACGTCTAATTGAAAAAATACATCACCAAGAAAAGAAAGTTTTTTTTTCTTTCTTTTTTTTTTTTAAAGATTTCATCTTTATATTCATGAGAGACACAGAAAGAGAGGCAGAGATATAGGCAGAGGAAGAAGCAGTCCCTGTAGCGATACTGATGTGGGAGTCAATTTCAAGACCCCCAGGATCACAACCTGAGTCAAAGGAAGGTACTCAGCCACTGAGTCACCCAGGTCCCCTGAATGTTGTCTTTCTTAAAGGCAAGGGGAAAGGCATTATTTTAAATGGAAATTCAGTTGGTATTTAGCATATTTCCATTTTCAGTTCAGCATTCATTATTCTCAGATACATAAACTTGTCAGATTTCAACAGTGAACAATAGAACACATCATAGTGTTGGAATTGTAATTGGCAGGAAAAAAGTGAATGAAAGGACAAACATAATAGGAAAAAGAAAGAAGGAAGGAGAAAGGGAAGAAGAGACAAAAGTTGTTTAAATCATCTAGACACTCTCTTCAACCATGGAAATAAATAATGGGGTAATTATTTACTGGATTAAAATTACACTGAAGGGGTGCCTGAGTGGCTCAGTTAGTTAAGCATCTGCCTTCTGCTTCAAGTCATGATCCCAGAGTCCAGAGATTGAGCCCTGCATTGGACTCCCTGCTCAGTCCCCTCTCCCTCTTAAGATATTCTCCTGGCTTATGCTTGCTCTCTCTGTCAAATAAATAAATAAAATGTTTTAAAAATAAATAAATAATAAAATAAAAAATACAATTACACTGAAGCAGTACTTGGGTTTTCTTCAATATATGCTCTTTTCCATGGTTTCTGAAATGGTACCTGTTTCACATGTTAAATTTAGAAATGTGTGATTATAATAACATGATTATGTTGTTTAAATTTTTGATACACTTTTTGATATACTTTAATATTTTTAAAATATCTGTGCACAAATTATTATATTTGTTTTACTCTAACATAATAAAAAATTTATGCAATATGCATTTTGATAGATTTTACAGAAACACAATGATGATTCTGGGAAATCTAATGACAGATGCAGAACAGAACCTTCTCATTCCTCACCAGCATAGCACTTACTATATATCTCATAGCCTTCTTAGCAGTTGTTTAGCTCAAATTCTCACAGAATGTGGTGAAATTTTAAGAAATATGTACAAATGGATGTTTAAAGCAAGTTATATTAAAATTATTTAAAATATTCTTAAATACATTTTTGAGTCAAAAGCAATTGACTATAATGTCTTCTTAAATAGTTTATGAATTCTATCCAAAATTACCATAGAATTTTGGGTAATAAGCATACAGATTAGTATTAAGTTATAGTTAGAGCAGTCTTCATGAAGTTTTTATAAGCTGTAGTGGTAAGTAATCAAATCCATCTATGGAAGTGGTTTTATGTGGCATATATAGTGTAGTCTGTGCATGTACTTTCATTGATGTGTGTGTGTGTGTGTGTGCGTGTGTGTGTGTGTGTGCGTGTGTCTAGGAACACACAGTAAATCACAATTGCCCCTGTGAATGAGGGTAACTGGTCCTAAAAGTGAATTTTTTTTTTGCACATCCTTATAATATGAAGATATGGATTACATCCTAAAACTGCATGGTTAGAAGAATCAAAGTTAACGTATATAAAAAGTCAAGCCATTAAAATATTCCTTTTAAATATTTAAATGCAATTTGTTAAAACTTTGTAGAAAGTGTTAGCACAGAGGTTTTAAATTTCAGTCATTATAATTCATTTCTGATATGAAACATTTTCTACAATTAATTTATTAATTACAGCAGTTAAGTGTAATTATTCTACCTATTTAAGATCTTTATTATTACTTTTTAACACCAAGATAAATTCAGTGGAGGGTAATTACCATAACAATAATTCAGCACACACTTTCCGATCTGCTTGGTATTACAATATGTTCTCCAGAGTGCCAGCTTCCACATTAATCAGTCATTCATGAACCGACGTCCCTGTTCAGTGAGGCCTTCTAGAAGCAATTTAAAGGATAATAATTTTTTTCCAAAAGGAATTGGCAGAGGAGATGTCCTTGTCCTTATTTCTGTTTTGGTTTTAATAAAAGCATCACATAAATTAAGGGACAAAATAGAAAAGTAGAAGAGGAAAGTATATCAAACAATTCCAGGTACCAGACATACACATATAAGATAAAAATCAAACACTTATTACATTAGAAAAGAAAGGGCTCCAAAATCACATGTCTTCCTGAGCAGAAAGTCTCACGTCTAAAGCAGACACCTTTATTACACACCTTTTCCCCAAGAAGTCAATGCACCACTGTGAACATCACACCCAATTAGCACTGCACTGGGCACCCTGTTATCACATTCAGTGATCCATTAAGTGAGAACGAGAAAAGCACAACATGGTTATGCCTGACTTCTTGCTAGAGGCTTTAGCTGCTCATAATTACATATCTGAGTTTGTAGAAAGTTTAGCACAACACTTCAGAATCAGTCTTCTAAGTATTCCACTACTGCCCCAATTGTTTTTATAATAGAAATGGATTGCACTCACTTCATCTCAGAAACAGCAGAAGTTAATATATACTCATATTACACAAATGGAATTCTAGAGAGGGATTTTTTTAGACATTTGGGGGCCATAACTATTCCTGAACCCGATGAAACAAGGGGCACTAGTCCCATGAAAGTCTTAGTCTCCAAATATTCTTTTGAAATGAAATTATTTCATGGAATCCTATTCTGTACTGTAAGTTAAGACTACGTGCTCTGTCATTTGTTTTGGATTATTATTATTATTTTTTTACCCCTGTCACATCTTACAGGCACAATGACTGACAAAGACTATCAGAAGTGTTGATTTTTCTAGATCTTTAACATCTGACAGTAAAGTTTTTTACTACCTTTGATGAAATAAAATAGTTTGTTTTTCTATTTAATTCAAATTCAACGGAAAGGATAAGGTCACTGTATGTCTAGTTATATACAGCTCTTTTTTATTATAAATTGATTATTTTTATAAGATTTTATTTTGTATTTATTAATGAGACACAGAGAGAGAGAGAGAGTGGCAGAGACACAGGCAGAGGGAGAAGCAGGCTCCATGCAGGGAGCCCAACGTGGGACTCAATCACAGGACTCCAGGATCACGCCCCGGGTGGAAGGCTGGTGCTAAACCGCTGAGCCACCCAAGGATCCCCCTATAAATTGATTCTAATGAATGTTATTTACAATGTAAAATTTATTGACAATGTTGGAAAAAAGCTACTGAAACTTTAAGCCAAGCAGTATGAAAAAAATATATATGGCCTACGACAGGTTTATTCAAGACAGTGTGAAAATATTTCCTTACTGACTGACATGATCAGGCTCCCAGATAGACCTAGCAATGCAAAATCATGATAGGCATGGGTACACAGCTCTTTTAATCCATCTCCAGGACCACTGGATTGCAATACACGAAATAGGCTTATAGTATGCACTAAAGGTTCACAACCTCCTCAGAAACACTTGTCTCAAGCCATTCTTTATAGAGCATTTGGACCAGCTTCTAATATCCAGATTTTGCTCTAGCTGTGAGTTGAGTTGGATGAAATTTTTCTTCTTATGTTAAGGGACTATAAAGATTACCTAATCTTACAGTGATTCAAGGAGTTTAACACACATGAAACTTTCTTAAAAAATAGATGTGGCTTTTAAATACAACCAAATACATAATGAATAAAAATAAATAATTCAGGAGCTGTGTAACTGAGTATCGAAAGCTCTTTTGATGGGAACTGAATCTATTTTTGTACAGAAATAAAACTAAACAGAATAAATATATTAAATATAAAGACATTAAAATTGTAATCACATTAACACAAGTTGAGAGTTTAGTGAGAAGATAAATGGAAATGTCAGCACTAACATCTCTAAAAATTTTCAGCAAGGAGCCAGAGATAAGCTGTCTCAAGTTGGAAAACAAAGAAATAGAGATTAAAAGGAATATATACATTTACAAAGCAAAGGATCAGAATACCTATATACCAGAAGGGACAAAATGATCAAAATTAAAACATAAAAGCTTTCATGCAGAATACTGTAAAAGATTTAAAAAAAGGAAATACCATGATTACTACATATCAAAATTATGTGTGCAATATTATAAAATTAAATAAACATAATTAAAAAATCAACACTAAAAAGGTCTGATATAACAATAGATATAAATGTGATAACTGATCTACTGGAATAAAAGTTGTCACTCCTTCCTCCTTTTTTGATCATATTGTTATAGTTATTTTAAAGTATATGTCTATTTACACTAGTATCTGAGCCAACTTTAGTTATATTTAGTTTCTATTTTGTTTAATTTTTTATTTTTTATTATATGGTCATGTATTTTAAAAACCCTTGTAAATTTGATTGAATCTGCATATATAAAATTTGTGTTGAAGCTGGATAACATTATATTCTCCATGGACAATTAAATTTGCTTGTGTGTTTCTTCGTTTTTTTTTTTTTTTTTCCTGGCAAGCAGAAAGATTATAGATGGATCAGTTTGACACTGTCTAGTTTTGCTTTAGATTTGCTAGGGCTGGTATTGTCATTTTTGTCTTTACCCCATTGGTGGTTATTCCACACACAATATGGAGCTTCTGGGATTTCAGAGAAAAGCCTGGTTTGTTCATAAATGTCTTTCTAGTTTTGAAGACCTTGACATTCATCTACTGCATCACCTGTATTGTGCGGCTGTAAAAATATCTATTCTGCTCTTAAGCCCCCTAAGTCCACCTTTGGCTGGGTTTCTTAGAGTTCTACCCTACAAATGAACAACTTTTACTTCACATAAACTTCCAAAGGAAATTTTAAATGGATTTTGGGCTTCTCTGTGAACTTGAGTCACAACTAGATATTTATATATTATTCTTGTTCTGCTTGTTATTCTCCACAACCTCTGAAATTGGAAATAGTGGCAACTTGGAGCTATCTGGGAATCAGAGATGGAACCTCTATACTGAGGAAAACACTTCTCTGTCTTATTTGATTCCTTGCCTCTGAAATAATATAATAGAGAGAAATGGATGAATCTGGTTTAAGCTTGTGTATATGGGTTTATTTTGTTGTTGTTACAGCAGCTTATCTTTTACACAAAGCCACGCAAGTCACACTATATTTTTTTTCCGTTGACATGACTATACTTCTACTACCAGTATATTAGATAATCAAGGATTTAAAAGTGATTTAATATTAATTCTCTCTTCATCTTCTAGCAAACATCTTACATGATGAAGTTATATTATGGGGTGATTTATGCTGGCACTATATATATATATATATGTAATATGAATATATATATATATATTACTTTGTAAAGATTAAATAAATCCATTCTTACATGCTTGAAATTAGTCTTTATATATTTGAGATAGATAGAAATTGATATCAATTGATTTGAAGAACAAGGTAGGGCACCTGGGTGACTCAGTGGTTGAGCATCTGCCTTTCGCTCAGGGCATGATCCTGGGTCCAGGGATCGAGTCCCACATCAGGCTCCCTGCATGGAGCCTGCTTCTCCTCTGCCTGTGTCTCTGCCTCTCTCTGTGTGTGTCTCTCATGAATAAATAAATAAAATCTTTTACAAAACCCCAAAAACAAGGTAGATAATTTGAGAGCTGGTTGACATTTTTGAAAAAAAAACCAGAAAATATTGTTAGCAGATATTTCAAAACAATTATTTCTGTGATTTTAGTACTATTTTTTTAAAAGATTTTATTTATTTGTTTGAGAGAGAACAAAAATGGAGGTGGAAAGGCAGAGAGAGAAGGGGAAGCAGACTCCACACTGAGCAGGGAGCCCAGTGTTGGGCTCCATCTCAGTACCCGGGGATCATGACCTGAGCTGAAAGCAGGTGTTTAACCAACTGAGCCACCCAGGTGCCCTGGTGATTTTAGTATTAAACCGTAACAAATTCACTGTTGCAGATATAACTGAAAGGTTTGATATATTCAACGCCATAGACAAATATATAATTAGTGTTGTTCAGAAGTTTTAAGTATGGCAAAAGCTAAAATACTGTATCAAATAGAAATCAGGAATTTATTTGTCAAAAAAAGTTAATAATTTCAAACCATAATTCAGAAAAATTTCTTAATTAGAATATATACTTTTTTAAAGATTTTTATAGGTGGATCTGTGTATTTGCTAGGTTTTACATCTTCTTTTACATTTTGACATAAGAATACATCTCTGTAAAGTACTAAATAAAGGAAACAAAACAGGAGTAAATTATAGTAGTTTACATTCTGCAAGTGTGTACCAACTTTACTTTCATGATAGTCAACCCAAGGATATATGCTAATTATAATGCACTAATCATTTTACCTAAGGAAATGAAGCTGTTAAAATATTCAAAATGACTAAAAAAAAGTTTCATTTGCACTGAGCTTTTACCAGGAGAAATTTGACAGAAGAACGTGTTCTGGGCAATCAATCATGGTTGTCTACAATGGTATTAATCACCTTGTGGGCCAGGATGTTTGTCTTCTCATCTTTGAGGCTTAGATATTTAAAAACTTTCTGCCAAGATGCTCTTCATGTAAATGAACCATATGTTGGAAGTTTACAAGTTGCCAAGGTGTTGTTAAGATTTGTTCAAGGTAGAAAGTTTTGCTCATTATGCTTATATTTATTACTGTAGAAAACTTACTCTAAGTCCTTAATAGGACAGTCCAAACAATCAAAATTTGGAAAATGAAAATAGCATTGGTGTTTTATCACTATAGCTTCTTTCATACATATGGTTTATCAGCACACAGATATAACAAAGAATGATTTTATTGGGATTTTTTTTTCCTAGTTCTCAGAGGGAGTAAACATATAAAATGCATGTTACCTGTATTAGGTTTTCCTTCTGGGAAAAATGACATCTATTCAATATTTGTAATTAGATAACTTGATATTTTTACTTATATTAAGTTATTTTTATCCATAAACTGGTTTTTAAATGTTTTATTATTCATTTAAGCATTGAATATTTTGATTTGATTTCCAAAATAATTCATTTCTTAGGAAATAGTTTAATACCACCATTCAGTTCCAGTAACATGAGGCTCAAAGAGCAACCACATCTAAAAACCAGCAATTACTCATATTTAGAAATGAGAGCCTGTATTAGGTGATACATAATTGACAACCTAAAAAACATAGGTCAGTTCATGATAAATAAAGTCAGTACAATTTAGAGCTAATTTCTAAATAAATAACTGTGAAGTAAAATAAATATACAAAATATAATCTCTAAAAAAGGAATATACAGGGAAGGCTGGGTAGTTTAGTGGGTTAAGCAGCCACTCTTGGTTTTGGCTTATGAGGTTGGTGATCTTCTGGTTGTGGGATCAAGACAACCAGCTCTCAGTAGAGTCTGCTTCAGATTCTCTCTCCCTCTCCCTCCCACTCTCACTCTCTTTCTCTCTCAAATAAATAAATTTTTTTTAAAAAAAGTAATAAAAATTAAAAAGTAATATATACATAAAACTTCAGAATGAGGCAGGTAGAATGGGGAAATGTTGGGTAACTGCAGAAGGAAGGACAAGGAATAGGGAACTTACCCCACACCTTGTTGAATAACAGACTCCTAACTCTGGGAAATGAACAAGGGGTAGGAGAAGGGGAGGTGGGCAGGGATTGGGGTGACTGGGTGACAGGCACTGAGGGGGGCACTTGATGGATGAGCACTGGTGTTATACTATATGTTGGCAAATCGAAGTCCAATAAAAAAAAAATACAAGGAAACATAACAGAATACTTGTTGCTAGGAGATGCTACATGGTTGTGCAACTCTGGCACTCATGCGCATTATTATCACTCCACTGGAGGTGCTCAGGACTGCCAGTAAATCTAGCCAAGAGCAAAATCCGCTATACTTTACTGGCTTGGCCTTGAGTTCTTTCTGTGGCAAGGTCAAGAACCTGGCACTTGCTGGTGGTTGAGATCTCAGGGCCCAAAAATTCTCCCAGTATCCAGTGTCAATAAGAAGGCATCTAGTATAAAAGAAAATGTTCATTACAAATTTAAATTTCATGATCATTAACAGGGAAAGGGAGATAGCTAGACAGAAACTTGATCCCTATTTGTGTCTGTGTTCAAGATGTACATTGGTATGTAACATTTTTCGGCCTGTGATGTCCTTATCTCATTTAGAAATCAAAGTAATATTAGTTTCACAGAATAAGTTGGCAAGTATTTTTTCCATTCTAAATTCTGAGAGTTTCATAGGACTGATACAATTTTCTTCCTTAAATGTTTGTTGGAGTTAACCAGTGAACACATGTGGGACTGGAGTTTTCTTTGTGGAAAAAAAAATTAATTACAAGTATCATTTTTCTAATAAATGAAGTAATTCAGATTTCTATTTTTTGTCAATTTTTATGATTTGCACTTACTAATCACTTTATATTTGTCATCAAGGTATTCATTGGCATAACATTATTATGCTGTTAGGCAGTTAGTTAGGCATGAGCAAGGAGAGATAAAGCATTTGCTGGCCATACCCTTGGTGCCACCCCTGAGGGTTAACAGCCATACCCTCATAGCTACCTCTGAGGGCTAACAGAACAGGAAAGTTCTACCCACAGAGCGGGCTCAATAGCCATGAGCAGACTTCTAAGAGCTGAGCATGAGCACAAAGGGTGCAGCTTGTCCATAACTCCACCTTTAAGGTCATAACAAAAGCTCGTTAGACATTTATATATATAATATAAATATATAATATACATAATATATATTATATTAATAAATATGACAAAATGCATCATGGGGAGGTGCGTGTGCAGAAGCCAAAATCTATTATAACCACGAACTGTCAATCTAAAATATCAATCAAAGCCAAATTTACATATGCAGAGAGCGGGCTAGAGCTTCTCAGTGCCATTGCCACTCTTGGTCATGCAGTTCCCTGATTTCACTCTTGAAAGTGTCCTAAACTTATCTCTTCTTTTTAAAGATTTATTTATTTATTTATTCATGAAAGACACACAGAGAGAGGCAGAGACATAGGCAGTGGGAGAAGCAGGCTCCCTGCAGGGAGGCTGATGCGGGACTCGATCCCAGAACCCTGGGATCAGGACCTGAGTTAAAGGAAGATGTTCAACCACTGAGTCACCCAGGTGCCTCTGTACTAAACTTATCTACTCAGTAAACTCTATCTACCCATTCTGGTCTCAGATCTCCAATTCTGTGTTGCTTCCGGGGACAAGAACTGCAGGACCAGTAATACTACATATTCCCACACTGATTTCATAACATACACAGGATCAGCAGTTTTATCCCTTCTTTCATTTGTAATTTTGATAAATTTTGTTGTTTCTCTTTTATCTTCATTAGTGTCTCCAGATGTTTAGCAATTGTAGATCTTTCTAAAACTTGATGCCACTGATATTCCTCTGCTGTTAAATTTGCTTTCTATTTCATTTTCTGTGGCTCTTTATTTTTGTATTATCCTTTCTTGGGAGATCAAATCTTATCAAATTTGATAAGACATTGTCCATTATTTATTCAAATATTGTATGCTTCCCCTCTTCTGGGACTTGTTATAAGACTTAGAAGACGAGTGAAAGGAGGCATTCAAAGGAGAACTCCTACTTTTCTGACACTCATAACTGGGAGGGGATGAGTCAGAAACTAACTTTGGAGTTAGTTTCTGACCTAAAGGAATATCAATGGGTGTGGAGAGCTGTGATCCCTGGAAAGTAAATTAGAAAGCAAACATAATGACAATGAAAGCATTTGCTTCTATGTTTGGTGCTATTGTGTGCTATTAATAATAGAGAAAAAGAGTGAATTTCCTATCTTTTTATTTTCCTAGTGAGCTTCCCAAGATGCTTACACTAAAAAAGTATTTAAAGATGATGATGAAGTGGATCAACCAAAGGATCACTGAACTGCTGTGTTGGGCTGGTTGATGAACTTTAATCGCAATTTTCCCTTTATTTCTGGACTATTTAACTCACATTAATCTCTTAATATTTGCTATAAATCAGTTTGAGTGTCATGCTTATAATTACACAAAAATTTATAAGAATGAATAATATTTTGAGCATGTGATGTTTGGATAGTAAAATCATAAGATCTGCTTTATGGAAATATCAAAGCTTTTCTATTGTGTAAATACAGTGAAGAAGAGCTAATTCTAACCTAAAGAAGATAAATACACATGTTATAAACCTCATGCTAGAGTCTTCTAAGGAATTTAATTTTGGAAACATTATTCTGTCTCTTTTCTTTGTTGGTTTTACTACATATTATTGTCATACTCTATCTCTTCTTTTTGTTTCCCTTATATACTCAAACACACATTTTTAGGTTGAATACATTTATGAAGAATTTGTTTGCTTCCAGTGATTTTATTGCTTGGAGACAAGTTGAGGTTTTGAAAAGGAAATGTAAACTTTTTCAGTCCAGCTTGACAGGTCTATTATATTTCAAATTTAGAAGAAATGATTCATAAGTTCCTTAGATTGATGGGAGTAGCCTACCTGCTTAGCAGAAACTCAGCTTTGGGGCATCAATTTGTTAGTGGGATTTTTCTCAGTGCAGGTAACATAGATGCTACCGTTCATAGAGAAATTTTAAGTTATGAAAACAATAGGCACAACATACTACTCTTCCTATTGGCACTGCCACCTAATAAAATAGGGTGCGTGTATTGAGAGCTTTTTATACATTATGTGGTAACCATTTAATTTTCACATAAGCAATATCAAGTAAATAACATACAAATACCTATTTTTATACATGAAAAAAGTGAGATGCCTAAAGGGTGAGCAACTTACCCAGAATTACATGCTAAATGATGTATTCAGGTTTCAGCTCAAACTTTTGTGCTCTAAAGTTCAGTTGGTAAAGAAACATTATAGTTAATTTTATCCTCCCTGAATAAGTGTCACTATTAAAGCTTTCGTGGGTGCCTGAATTAATTGTAGCAGTAATTCTACGGATAACATTTGCTCTTTCAAGTTAATGCTATGCCAGATATATACATTTTAAGGCATTTTCAGTAAAACTATTAATTACTATCAGTGATGCAACTTAAAATTTCAGTCCATATTTGGATTATTTATCTAAATGAAGTTTTTATTTAAATTCTACTTAGTTAACATATAGTGTAATATTGGTTCCAGGAGTAGAATTTAGTGATCGATCACTCACGTACAACACCCAGTGCTCAACACAACAAGTGCCCTCCTTAGTCCCCATCACCTCTTTAGCCTACCCACCAAACACCTTCCTTCCAGCAACCCTCTGTTTGTCCTCTATAGTTAAGAGTTACGTATGGTTTGCCTTCTCCTCTTTTATTTTCTCCCCTTCCCCTATATTCATGTTTTGTTTTTTACATTCCACATATGAGTAATATTCATTCTAAGAAATTTTCATGTATTTGTCTTCCTCTGACTGACTTCACTTAGCATAATACTCTTTAGCTCCACACACCTTGTTGAAAATGGCAATATTTCATTCCTTTTTGATGGCTAAATAATATTCCAGTGTGTGTGTGTGTGTGTGTGCGCGCGCGTGTGCGTGCACGTGCACGCATGTGTATCCATTTATCAGTTGATGGATGTTTGGGCTCTTTCCATAATTTGGCTATTGTTGATAATGCTGCCATAAACATCAGGGCATATGTATCCCCTTAAATCAGATTTTTGTTTATGTTGAGTAAATACCTAGTATTGCAATGGCTGGGGTGTAAGGTAGTTCTATTCTCAACTTTTTGAGGAAACTCCATATCTTTTCCAGAGTAGCTACACCGCTTTGCTTTCCCATGAACAGTGAAAGAGGGTTCCCCTTTCTCCACATCCTTGCCAACACCTGTTGTGTCCTGAATTACTAATTTAACTATTCTGACAGGTGGTATCTCATCATGGTATGGATTTGGATTTCTCTAATCCTAAGTGATATTGAGCATCTGTTCATGTGTCTGTTAACCACCTAGATGTCTTCAATGGAAAAATATCTATTCATGTGTTGTCCATTTTTTAACTGTGTTATTTGTTTTTTGGGTGTTGAGTTTGTTAAGTTCTTTATGGATCTTGGATACTAACCCTTTATCAGATATGTCATTTGCAAATATCTTCTCCCATTCTAAAGATTTCCTTTTTTAGTTTTGTTCATTGTTTCCTTCACCGTGCAGAAGGTTCTATCTTGATGAAGTCTCAGTAGTTCATTTTTATTTTTGTTTCTCTTGCCCCCAACATGTCTAGTAAGAAGTTGCCACAGCTGATGTCAAAGATGACACTGCCTGCATTCTCCTCTATGATTTTGATGGTTTCTTATCTCACATTTAGATCTTTGATCCATTTTGAATTTATTCTGTGTATGGTGTAAGAAAATAGTCGTTTCTTTCTTTTGCATGTAGCTGCCCAGTTTTCCCAGCACTATTTGTTGGATACTGTCTTTTTCCACTAGATATTATTTTCTGTTTTGCGAAAGGTTAGTTGACCATATAGTTGTGGGTCTATTTTTTGTTCCATTCTATTCATCTATGTGTATTTGTGCCAGTAGCATATAGTAGCATCGAGCATGTCTTGATGACTACAGCTTTGTAATATAGATTGAAACCAGGAATTACGATGCCTCCAGTTTATTTTTCTTTTTCAAGATTATTTCAATAGCTTCAGGGTCTTTTGTGGTTCCACACAAATTTTAGGATTACTTGTTTTAGCTCTGTGAAAAATGCTGGTGGTATTTTGATAGGGATTGTATTGAACATGTCGATTGCTTTTGGTAGTATAGACATTTTAACAATATTTGATTTTCCAATCAAGAAGCATGGAATGTTTGTGTCATCTTCAATTTCTTTCAAAAAGGTTTTATAGTTTTCAGAGTAAAGATCTTTTACTGCTTTAGTTAGGTTTATTCCTAAATATCTTATGGTTTTTGGTGTCATTGTAAAATGAGACTGATTCCTTGATTATTCTTTCTGCTGCTTCATTATTGGTGCATAGAAATGACAGATTTCTGCACATTGATTCTGTATCTTACGACTTTGCTGAATTTGTGTATCACTTCTAGTTATTTTCTGAAGTCTTTTGGATTTTCTACATAGAGTATCATGTCATCTACAAGTCATGAAAGTTTGACTTCTTCCTTGCTTATTTGGATACCTTTTATTTCTTTTTGTTTTCTGATTGCTGAAGCTAGGACTTCAGTACTTTGTTGAATAACAATTGTGAGAGTGGACATCCCTGTTTTGTTCCTGATGATAGAGGAAAAGTTCTCAGTTTTTTTTCACATTGAGGATGATATTAGCTGTAGGTCTTTCATATATGGCCTTTATGATGTTGAAGTATGTTCCCTCTATCCCTAGTTTGTTGAGGGTTTTTATCAAGAATGGATACTATATTTTGTCATATGCTTTTCCTGCCTCTACTGAAATGATCATATGGTTCTTGTCCTTTTTTTTATCTTTTCTTTTCTTTTTTCTTTTCTTTTCTTTTCTTTTTTCTTTTCTTTTCTCTTTTTTCATTTTTTTAAATTATTTTATTTATTCATGAGAGACACACAGAGAGAGGCAGAGACATAGGCAGAAGGAGAAGCAGGCTCCCTGTGGGGAGCCTGATGAGGGACTTGATCCTAGCACCCCGGAATCATGACCTGAGCAGAGGCAAATGCTCAACTGCTGAGCCACCCAGGTGCCCCTTGTCCTCTCTTTTATTAATGTGGTGTTTCATATTGATTGGTCTGTGCATGTTGAACCACCCTTGCAGCCCAAGAATAAGTCCCACTTCATCATGGTGGAAGATTCTTTTAATGTACTGTTGGATTAGCTGGTATTTTGTTGAGAATTTTTGCATCCATAATCATCAGGGAGATTGGCCTGTAATTCTTCTTAGTGGGGTTTTTGTCTGCTTTTGGAATCAAGGTAATGCTGTCTCTATAGAATGAGTTTGGGAGTTTTCCTTCCATTTCTATTTTTTGAGTAATTTGAGAATAATAGGTAATAACTCTTCTTCAAATATTTGGTGGAATTCCTCCGGCCAGCCATCTGGCCCTGGACTTTTGTTTGTTGGGAGATTTTTGATTAGTGGTTTAATTTCTTTGCTGGTTATAGTTCTGTTCAAATTTTCTTTATCTTCCTGTTTCAGTTTTGATAGTTTATATGTTTTATAAGAAATTATCCATTTCTTCCAGATTGCCCAGTTGGTTAGCATATAATTTTTAGAATATTCTCTTATAATTGCTTGTATTTCTGTGATGTTGGTTGTGATCTCTCCTCTCCTATTTATTTGTGATTTTATTTACTTGGATACTCTCTCTCTCTCATTAAGTCTGTCTAGGGGCTTATCAGGTTTTTAAATATTTTATTTATTAATTTTTTTGAGAGACAGAAAAAGAGAGAGTGAGCACACAAGCTGTGAGGAAGAACAGAGGGAGACATGGACTCCTTTATTAATTTTTTTGAGAGACAGAAAAAGAGAGAGTGAGCACACAAGCTGTGAGGAAGAGCAGAGGGAGACATGGACTCCTTGCTGAGCAGAGAGTCCAATGCAGGGCTAGAACCTAGGCCCTGGGATCATGACCTGAGCTGAAGGGAGACACCTAACCAATTGAACCACCCAGGTGCCCATCAATTTTATTAATTCTTTCAAAGATCCAGCTACTAGTTTCATTGATCTGTTCTACTGTTTTTTTTTGTTTGTTAGTTTGTATATCATTTATTTCTACTCTAATCATTATTATTTTCCTTCTTCTGCTGGCTTTAGGCTTTATTTGTTGTTCCTTTTCCACTCCTTTAGGTAAAAGGTTAGATTATATATTTGAGACTTTTCTTGCATCTTGAGGTAGGTCTATATTGCGTATAATTCACTCTTATGACCACATTTGGTGCATCACAAAGGTTTTGGACTATCATGTTTTCATTTTCATTTGCTTCCATGCATACTTTAATTTCACCTTTAATTTCCTGGTTAACCATCCATTCTTTAGTAGCATGTTCTTTAATCTCCATGTATTTGTGATCTTTCCAAATTTTTTCTTGTGGCTGACTACAAGTTTCAGAGCATTATGGTATGATCTCAATGTTTTTGTACCTGTTGAGGCCTGGTTTGTGACCCAGTATGTGATCTTTTCTGGAGGATGTGCCATGGGCACTTGAAAAGAATGTATAATCTGCTGCTCTAGAATGAAATGTTCTGAATGTATCTGTTAAGTATATCTCGTCCACCGTGTCATTCAAAATCCTTGTTTCCTTGTTGATTTTCTGCTTAGATAATCTGTCTGTTGCTCTGAGTGGGGTGTTAAAGTCTCCTACTATTATTGTATTGTTCTCAATGTGTTTCTTTATGTTTGTTATTAATTGACTTATGTATATGGATGCTCATATGGGGTCATAAATATTTACAATTGTTAGATCTTCTTGTTGGATAGACCCCTTTATTGTGATACGTGCCTTTTACTCTGGCTTTCTTTTGGTGTCCATTAGCATGATACATGCTTTTCCCTCTCTTCACTTTCAATCTACAAGTGTCTTTAGGTCTAAATTTAGTCTTCTGTATGCAGCATATACACAGGTCTTTTTTTCCATTCTGATACCTTATGTCTTTTGATTGGAGCATTTAGTCCATTTACATTCAGAGTGATTATTGGTAGTTATGAATTTAGTGCCATTTTATTACTTGTGGTCATTATATCTGGTTGTTGTTTTTTTTTTTTTTTTCATCTTAATCATAGCATTTTTTTTAAAAATTCCAGCCTGACTACTATTTGGTCTTTTATCTCTGCAGTATAGGATTCCCTGGTTTCTGCTATGCTTTCTCAAGCCCAGATAGTAACCTTATGATTGCTATTTTAAAATCTGATTCAGGCATCTTACTATCTGCTTTGGTTAGATCCCTAGCTATGACTTGTTCTTGTTCTTTTTTATAGGGTGAGTTCCTCCATCTTGGTATTTTGTCTAGGTCTCTGTCTACTGTGTATTAGTAAAACCTGTTATGTTTCCTGTTCCTGAGTATAATGGTTTAAGAAGTCCTATACTGTCCAGAAGTATTTCTGGTGTATGCCCTATGCACCCTGCTGCTGTGTTTTGGCTGTTCTATCCCTCAAGTCAGTCTTCTACAGAATTCCTCCTTGCCTGCAGTGGGAAGTATTTGGATCTTGCTCAGTATGTGGCAGGTGTTAACTAAGTGTGTTTTGGTCTATCTGCTAAAATGGCTAGATCTTATTTCCCCTAAAGCATAAGTTGCAGCATTCAATAATCAGTAGACTTGGTGCATGAAGAGGGTTTGTGTTGGTGTTTTGGGGGGGAGGGGCCAGCTGCTCTGACTCTCAGGCACTTTTGGCCTAATTCAGCAACACCTGCAGAGTACAGGGCGGCAGGGCTTGGTGTAAGTGGCTCAAGCTTCCACTGTGGGTTTCTGTGCTGCTCTCTGAGGTCTGTCCATGCATATGAGCCAGGGAAATATGGTGTCATCTGGCTCTCTCATCCATTATAGGGGAGTTCACACCTGCTGCTGCTCAAGAAGCCCTCACAGATGAACAAGCAATTTCCCCTTGTTATTCCCAGGCATTTCTCAGATTCCTGCTGTCACCCTCTTTGTGTCAGCACTGCCTGCCTGCCTGCCTGCCTGTCTGCTTGCCTGTGTAGTGCTCCTGTGTTTTATCTGAGGCATGCTAGTAGGGTTTGAAAACTGCAAATTTTAGGGACCCTACATGGATAGAGCTAATCTTCTGGGGGAGCATCTTGCCACTTTGTGACTGGCTGTAGTTTATCCCAGAAAGCCAGTTGAACGAATGCATAGGGTCTTGGAGTTTATGGCAACACATAGGAAGAAGTCAGTGTCCAGGTTAACTGCCCTCAGCAGGCATCTCTGCTTATATGCTAATGAACAGAGCACTTCAATGGTGCCTGCTGAATCTTTTGTCCCATAAACAAAGGGCTACCTCTCCCACATGTCTCTTCCAATGTGACTCAGAGGATCCTCACACCACACTGTCTGCTCCCAGCCTCTGCCTTCCTTCTCCAGAGGACCACCTCTATACCTTCCAGGCTCCAGCCAGTAATGGCTCCACATTGCTTGTAAAAACTTCCAATAATCAGCCTCTCTCATTTTTCCCTACCCATGGTTTTGGGGAAGTGCTTTTCTCGTGCCATTCTCTGTGCTGTGTTCACTCTCTTTCTCTCCTTTCTCCCTGAACAGAGCTTCCTCTCCTCCAAAGCATCAATGATTCTTTTCTTCAAATCATGTCTTTGAATCTTCTTCCTTCCATAATGCGGCCTCTTTTCTCCCTCTAGTTGTGCAGTTTGTTTTCTCATTCCTCAGATCGATTTGTTGGGTGTTCAGAGTGATTTGATATTTATCTAGCTGTGTTCTAGGGACAAGGCAAATATATGGTCCTCCTACTTCTCTGCCGTCTTAACTGCTCAGCTTCAAGGTATTATTTGAACCAATGATATCTGACTTCTTGCACAACTGCACATTAATATGTATATTTCAGATTTTGTTTGTTGATACATATATCTTACAAGGAAGCACTGTTGTATTTATAATGGCCAAATAGCTAATATTCTGTGGTTCATTAGTAAATGATTCATTTTAAACACAATCCATTTGTTTTTTCACTTCATATCATATTTTCATGTATTAACTTTGATATTTCACATAAGGGCCATGAAGTACTTGCCTTAAGTGAGGGACATAAAATCAATGGTTCACCTAATTTAAAAATTATTTAGGCACATTCTTATAAATTTTATATATTTAGGAGAATAAGATCCTAATGTAACAGTAGTCAAATATCTGTTCTTAAATACCTGAGCCATGATGAGCATGATACTCAAATGGTCTACAGAGACTAAGTGATAAAAAGAATGACTTAACTGGCCTAAATACTGAATTATACTGGCAGCTGACTAAGGTCTTAATAGATTTTTATAATGTTTTAAAAATGAACAAACAAAACAAGAAAAGCAGTTTAGATCCGTTGAACATTCTGTCTACTTTATCTACAATAGAGTGTTACCAGTTATCTCTGATTTTCCAGACCTAAGCAGCTAGTAGATCTATAGTCCCTTCAGCTCTAAGCATAGCCAAGAAATATGTACTTCAGGATTTTCTCCTCCCTCTTCCAAAAGGGACTTCCAGTTCATAATGATGAATAAATGCTGTGGAAAGGGAAATATCCAGAGTTTTTAAGAATTACTGATACTGTCTCTGAAGTGATATTAATCATTTGGACCCCAATTACCACTATGTTTTAAAAACAAAAAGACTAGAATCACTAAATGCATGCTTGAAGATCCTTTAGGGCCCTCACATCAGATTGTGAGTTTTAGTGGAATCCTGATTCTCATTAAGATCTACCCATTTGCCCTTCATGCTGTAAAGGGTAGTATATGTGGATCTTTTGGGGAGGAAAAAAAGACATACAAAATAGTTTATCTAAACAACTTTAAAAGGAACTATGTTCAGATAAAATATGAAAGGATAAGAGAGAAATCGACAAGAAAATATTTTTAAAATACATATTAAAATATATTATTTTGTTCAATCAGTATAAATATATTCAAATAATTTGGGCAAATTGGAAAATTTCCTAGGAAACCATAATTTATCAAAAATTTAACAGAAGAAATGGCCTATGTGAGATTTATGTAAAAAAAAAAAGGGTTGGAGAAAATTGCGCAAGAGATTTCTTAAAAAATAATAAAATTCATTAATCATAAGCCATTTCATAGGAAGATTCTCCTTACTAAGAGCTCATTCAAATGTTATTTAAACTGTTCCAAACAGTGAAAAAAATTACTCATTTTTTAAAGCAAGTACATTTTTGTAACCAAAACCTGACAAATATTGCCCAAATCAATACAATAACAATCTTTATTATGAATATTATAGTGACCTCTCAAAAGATATTTCTACCTTGAAGCTGTGAATGTGAACTCATTTAGAAAAAGGATGTTTGCAGGTGTAATTCAGTTAAGGATATTGATATGAGATCATCTTGGATTACTTTGGTAGTCCCTAAATGCTTATTAGAGAAAATAAGAGAAGTATTTGTGACACAGAGAAGACCACAGTAAAAGAGATGTAGAAATTATAGTGATGAAGCCACAAGCCAAAGAATACCTCCAGCCACCAGAAACTAGAAGAGGCAAGGAATGGAATCTCTTCTAGAATTTCTGGAGGGCCAAGACAAAATCTTAATTTTAGACTTTCAGCCTCCTGAACTGTGAAAGAATATATTTCTGTGAAGTCATTCAGTTTGTGGTAATATATTATGAATATTCATGTAAGTATTCTAACTAAAATATTACCAGCAGAATTTATCACTTGATTAAAAAGATAATTAATTATAGCCAAGTAGTATTTGTTATATAGATGCAAAGATAGTTGAATATTAGGAAATATATTTACATAGTCATTATTTTCATATTTTAAGGAAAATGTAGAATAAGAATAATACAAAGAAACCTGTACATAATAACACCTAGCCCCATTCAAAGTACTCTACAGTTGATCATCATTGTTCTGATTATTATCTTATGATTTAGGTTCATATTATTCTTATTTTATAATAGAAACTGAAAGAAATGAAGCAAAGCAAGGATTAGCTTCATAATGATTTTGTAACCAGTAGATGGTGAAGTTGAGTTTTGAATCCAGCATGTCTGGCTACAAAGTCCCTGTATCCTAACAGTAAGGTATTATCATTTCCAAGGATGCTGAAATGGGATTTGACCAAATTCAATAATCAATCTTATTTAAAACACTTGATTTTTCATAATTAAATATATAGTTACTTAATTTGACAAAATATATCAACTTCAATCCCCAAACCAGAATAATCCTGAAAGTAGAAATCCCGAAGTCATTCCTATTGTAGGTAGGAGTAAACAAGGATACTTATTATTCCTGGTATTAACATATTGTTATTATATTGGATGCACGCACACAAAAATTAAGGCAAGATAAAGATATATAAGATATGAAAATTTTCTGATACACATATATTATATATCACAAATGTATATGAATGTTTCTACTTAATTCTTAACTTTTATTCTTGCCCCTATCAGATAAAATCAGTGCAAGAACATTGCTCACTGCAAAGTATCTGCACTACTGTCATTACAAGAGTAAGATGAGCCATGAACACAGTTTTAGAGCTTAAGTATGACTAAATGGATTATATAATATAAATGAGATTATACTGCCCAGGCCCTTGTCCTGGTTGCCATGGAAAAGAGATCCTCTCTTCATGTTAATAAAATTATAGTTAAATTAGAAACATGACAATGAGTAAAGGACATGGAGGGATAGAACAATACATGATTCAATTCCACTTTAAGGAAAAAGAACTGGGAAGGCATGTGGAGTTATTTACGTAGCAAATGAAAGATTAAATCAGAGTGAAATGTTGGATTCCGAATAAATGAGTTAAATAAAAGAAGAAAAATAAATCGTCCAGTCTTCAAAAGGAATGTGTTGAGTCAGGATGCCCTAGAGTACTATGGGACAGAGCCACTGATTTTGGTTGTGGCAAAGGGGCATAAACAAGCTTGTGTGGGTACACATTGCCTCATGTGCCCTGAATTACACCATTACCGCATGGAAGGTAACAGTCAACAAAGGAGTTGAGAAAAATGTGTTACCTACCCACAACCTGAGAGTCCTCCACATACATGCAAACCTCTCATTACTTACTATACACTGACAGTAGGAAGTAAAAGGAACATGTCAGCTATTTCCCAGTCTTAAAGTTAGTCCTAACTGTAGTTTAGACCATCCCAGCAAGATGTGGTCACTTGCAGTAGTTCACCCCAGACCACTAATTTTGCCAGGTTGTTGAATTGTGTTATTTTATTATTATTATTATTTTATTTTTTAATTTATTTTTTTGTTATTTTGTTTAATTTATCAATTGAAAGAAGGTGATCATGATTAAGTTTGTGCATTCCAAAATAATGTTTTTTTAAAAGACTCAGATTATTTCATTTTCTTCAGAGCTAAATGAAATGCTAAAAATATTCAAATGGGAAGATTGACTAAAATGGGGATTTAAAAAAATCAAATAACTTCTAATTAGTCGGCAAGATATTTGTATATTTTATTGCAATGGTGTTTCTTAGGAGCTTATTTCCATAGACATCGATCTGTATGCCATAGATATTCTCCTGGGTGAGTAAAGAATTATTTTGTCTGTAATCGAGATTTTTTTTATTAGAAACATAAAAATGTTTGCCCAATTTCAATATGGAAGCAGTTCCAGGAGTTTTCCATTGAAACATTAAAATTCAATTGAATTTTTTTCTTATATATATCCAGATAAGCTAATGGCATTCTGTAAACAGACAACATAATAGAAAAAAAAAAAAAAAAAAAAAAAAAACAGGATCACTGAACATCTAAAACATTTATTGTAGTCTAAGTTATAATAGCGGACATTGCTATTTCTTTACCTTTCTGAATATTTAGGCAACAAAAATCAAGTGTGTTGTGTGGTAACCTATGATATCATAAGGGCATGCTGAATGATTAATCCTCGTCATCCAACCTGATTAATATAGCATGATCCCGTATTGTATAGCATGTGGCGCCTTCTTACAGATTCTAACTGGTAGGAAAATAAAATATAGTTGATGATTTGAATTATGTGAGCAATGCAGAATTGTGTCAAATATGAAATATATAACACTGAATTCCTTTAAATAATACACAATTATTAGAAGGTTATTTGCAGCATTTTTCATAGCACATATTACAAGATTAGTCCTTTTATTTTTTATTAATTCAGGATATTTGCAAGAAATTCTGAATTTTATATACAGTAATTCTTTAGTTGTATAATCATTGAATTATAATAACACATTTTCATGTTGTATTAAAAATAAATTTATTGATGTCCCTAAACCTATGGAGGTATAAAATATAAATTTTTATATTTAATTTGTGCCTATATGCTAGTACTATATATTATGTTTATTCTTATTTGTAATATAAATGAAGTATCTTAGATTTTGTAATGGCCATTCTTTAATTAGTAGAAGCTGCTGTTCACGTATGAGGGAAAAGAGTTTAGCTAAAAGCAGTGAATGAAAGACTGTCACCAGCACAATCTTTGGAAAATAAAATCCAAGTTATATACCATTATATATAGATAAACAAATGGGTGGACAAATTAATTTTACCATAGAAAATCTAATGCTGTTTTATGAAAGTGAAATAGAATAACTTAATAAGTTCACTCAAAAAATATTTATTTGTTGTTTAATCAGAGAGAGGTAAGTGCTGGGGATATAATCTGATATAAACATATGTCCTTATAGAGAAAATTCAAAACTAAATAACCAATTATAATCAGCTGAATAAATACAATACAATGATAAGATACATTCAGGGTGCTACAGGAGGCGTCTATCATTGAAGGAGGATTCTCTTCAATATATGGAGAAAGTAGTTGAGGCATGATTTCTAAAATTATGGAAAATACACTAGAACTTCTCATAGCAGTATGAAATCTTATAAATGTTTGAAATAGATGCCAAATATAATATTTTTATTCAGAAAGATCATTGTGTATCATGAACTGAAGATGAACAGGACCTGTGGCAGAGAAACCACTTAGGGGATTGTGCAATAATTTGTTCAAAATATACATAATAGGTATTCCTTGTGTTTGATACTGTGCTGAGCACTGAGCATAGAGTGGAAAGCAGTACATTCATTCCCTCAGAAGTTTACACTACATCAGTGCAATAAACATTAAGCAAAAATTAAAACACAAATATAGATGGTTGGGTTATATCACTAAGCAGTAAGTTCAATCTCTGACAGTCTCCGACCTCTCACACTTGTAACACAATGATGTTTCTCCTCCATCAGTCCATACTAGGTGATGAAAAGCAAGGTCAGAACTGCAAAGTTTAAGACCAAAAAACTGATTTTTGTTTGTTTTTCCCTTGGAAAGGCCAGATAAATCAAGTTTTAAAGAAAAAGAAAGAGAAACAAATAAAGGGTGCAGGGAGAAGAGACAGAGGATAAAGGTGAGAATCATCTATCAAAGAGAAAACAGAAGTGGAGTAGAGAAGACCAAAGGACAAACCGTGTTCTAGTATGTCTCCAATTCCTCCTGGACCTCTTCATCTACCATATAATGTATCACCCATGGACAACCCACTATCAGACAGTACTGGAAACCTATAAGCCTCTGTGAAACACAAAGCTGCAGCTTAAATTCTATGTGTGTAGTTGCAAACAATAGTATCCTCAGGCCCCGATGTTCCAAAAGAGCACCTGTAGGAGATTTTTCCTATGAGCAGAACTCCAGAATATCCTCTGTTGCTTTTCCTTAAACACATAGAAAAAAGAGTGAAAAGCACTATAAGGAAAACGGATAAAATGCTTGGAAAGATATCTGGGTAGAGGTAGTTTATTCACAAATATTGGAGAGTCAAGGAATGGCAGATGAGTAAAACTAGAATATTACGGTGACATTTAGAATGAAGAGATTTTTGAAATAGAAGACACACAAGGGAGAACTTCAGTGATACTGGAAAACAGTAATTTCAAAACACTGAAATAAGGTTGATGGGGCTCCATTAGAGAAAGAAACTAATGAAGATTTTAATAAATAAGGGTCAAATCAGGAACTGGAATTTTATTCTAAATGCATGATCAAAATTGTGAAGGATCTGAGATTACATTCTTCTTTCTGACTAACAAGTGAGCCTGCTGCAGTTCCATGGATGCTAGCAGAAGATATGAAGCTCTGGGATCTGGGATCCCTGGGTGGTGCAGCAGTTTGGTGCCTGCCTTTGGCCCAGGGCATGATCCTGGAGACTTGGGATCGAATCCCACGTCGGGCTCCCCGTGCATGGAGCCTGTTTCTCTCTCTGCCTATGTCTCTGCCTCTCTCTGTGTGTGTGTGTGTGTGTGTGTGTGACTATCATAAATAAATAAAAATTAAAAAAAATAAGCTCTGGGATCTGAGACAAAAGATTGATTTATAGCCCAGAAGGCAGCTTTATTCTTCCTTGCCTCCTAGGTCCCACAGGGGCAATGAAGAAGCAGGCCGAGGTGGACATTGCCCACACAGTGGGTTTGTGTCACAGCTAAGGATCCCCAAGTTAAGGAAACTCCAATTTTGTAAAGGAGGATGCTAACACACCTGACTCACTCTTGCCACAGGTGAGTCAGGAGAGAAAACAAATCTTTCCTTTTCCCCAGGAAGAAGATACATCATCATCCAAGTCTGTTTGCTATACAAACACATCCTGGAAAAGTTCATTAGGAATAAAAGATAGAAGAAGATCTGCAAAAATATCAAGAACTGTTCATGATACATTGTAACCTGTTTTAATTAGACGAGTTATAAGGCACTATCTATCTATCTATCTATCTATCTATCTATCTATCATCGTCTATCATCTATCATCTATCTATCATCTATCTATCATCTATCTATATCATTCTATCTACCTGTTTAAGTGAGTACTTCCTGTGTGAAGGGATTCATTAGATTGCTGGAGGACAAAAGTGGTGATGGAGAGATCAGTTTGGAGGCCAGTGAACTCCATGTGAATAGTGATTGTGACTGCTGCATGTAACCTACAGAGATGATGAGGTGCCAGTGAGGATTTAGCATCCATAAGAATACCATAGGTTACTGATGCTGAGAAATTGGAGAAGGTAGTAGAATTGAAGGGAGTAGAGAGGAGTTGCAGGAACAAAGGTGGATTTGAAAGGGGGTGGGTAGAGGAATTAAGATGTATGAATTTAGCTTCAATAATGATGTAATTTAAAAGTTTTACATGCATATGCTTTTCCTAAATGTCATTGAGCATACGAAAAAAATAAAGTCATCCTGTTTGCAAATAGACCAATTTCCACTAAAAAAAAAAAAAAAAAAATCATCCTGTTTGAGAATTACAGTGTGATTAAAACTCCCAAATAATCAAACGTTCTTTTAAACTTTCATTTTTTGTCTGTTATGTATAAGAGATACTCTTTAAAATTGTGTAGCTGATTTAAAATTAAAAATAGGAAAATGGAACCATGTAGAAATAACTCAAATAAAGAGTAATTATTATTTGCAGAAGAACGTTTGTAGAGATTATGGGGGTTATAATTTCCAAAAATTTGGATCTTTAACTTATTAAGATATTATCGTATTAGTAGAACTTAGGGTAGATATTGATTTTTTTCTTTACCTAGAGATATGCCATCAGATATTCTTCAGTGTTTACCTAGTGAAGGAGAATTTTATCCATAATTCTAATTACCTGATTAAACACTTTAAAGCCAACTTAAGTCCCAATATCCCTAAAACTGTGGAATTAACCATGTCAAAAGCTTTAAGATGATTTTTAGCACAGAATGGTGAGCATGTCACATCCTATTCATAATGTAACAAGATTAAATTGTATATTATCATCTAATGAGAAAGAGGGAGGAAAAAAGAAGAAGGTTTAAAATAGAACAGTCTCTCGTTATTCTTGTGTTTCCTTGACTCTTGTTCCTCTAGGACATCTGAAGATATTTAGTTTCATTGTTCTCTCATGAATATTTCAGTTCCAAATGGTTGAATGTTCCCTTTACTAGTCCATTTAAATTGCAGCACAAATATGTTTTTTATGTGTGTTGCTGGGAGACTTGGTGATTTAGGGATTTTACTTTTTTTAATACAATGAAACAATAGACTATATAGAGACTATAACAGTTATGTTTAAGATTGCACTAGAATAGATACATCACATGTTTTCTTTAATGTTTAATAATGAAATAGCTATTTTATTTTAGTAATCATATGGAATAATAGTCTTCAAACATTCAAAGCATTAGTGCACATAAAGAGGTTTGAATTAGATCATTCTTTACTTCCTTCTATAAGAAATTTCCTTTGTGTCTCTTCACATAAGTCTTTTCAAAGGTTGAAAGGGCATATGAAGTGTTCCCTCATTATTGTACTTACTTGGACTTTGTGTGAACTATATCACAAATAAAAATGGCCTTAAGGCCCTGGCTCTATGAATATTAAAAATTTGATCTGACTGGAAATAATTTAATAAATATTTATGGCACATTTTTGTATACAGAAGCTCTGATTCTCATATCTCTTTATATAATTAAGATAATCTGGGTGAGTAAGAGGAAGCAGATATTATGATGTCATGTTAATATGTCCAGAACATTGTGGAATTAATAAAAATCCTCTGAGGATTTTTAAAAACTAATCATCCTGATGTACCTTTATAAGCCCAAATCCAAAATGCAAAGCCAATTGCATATTAGTTTCAACATGATTTATTTTTAAATATGAAGCAGGAAAATTAAACACTGACAAAAATTACATCCAAATTTGAATCACTAAATAAATGAAACTAGTAACACGTCACAATAAACTCAATGGGAAGAATAGATTAAAATATCTGGAAATGAGAAAAATGTATACATTAATATTGGCTGTGCTAACAGATTTTCTTCTGAGCATAGTATGTTTCTATGATTTACCCACATGATCATTCACATGGCGTCAACTTGGATGCCTACCAATTACTTAGAGATCAGAGAAATGGTATTACATACTATTTAAAGAAAACTATGTGAAACTTTCAGCCTCAGGGTATAGGATTTAAAGGAAATAACTGCACATAATTTATAAAAGTAGTTTAGAGTTTTAAAAATAACGTTTGTTTCATTAATTCTTTTAAGAATTCAAAAAAGTGAAAAATCGGTTATCTCCTTTTATGGAATTTATTATATGAGTCGGTTTGTAAGACAACACTGGGTCTAAAAGAAAATCAACTCCTGGTGGGGGCAGGGAAAGAAAAGCAAGGTTGTTGACTATATAAGATGCCTCCATGTACAATGTTCTTAACGTATAGTTTGGTCAGAGGTCATGGATGTCAAATTGGTAGAGACTTATCACTACTGATGCAATATATGCATGAGGCTTACTACTGCAGGAAATGCCTATAATATGAACTCTAGGTCCTTCTCTCATAGTCTAAGGGTATGTATCTTAAATAAATCACTTTGTTCTAGTAACAATGATTGGAAAATGTTAGAAGGACAAAACTTTAAAATCTTGCATAACTTTTATGCATCATTAACTACATGAATTTCATGCATTGGTCCTTCCATAAACTTTTGCATATTATTTTTAAATATTTGTAAACGCTAGAGAAATATTGTATTGCAAATTCTAATACCTAATTAATACTGGCTACCTTTTTTCATAAAATTTAAAACACTACAGAGGATATGAAATAAAAGATATAATATAATATCAGCTGTTAAAAGTACAATGAACAGGAATGTATTTTCTGTGAGGTATTGAGAAAATTACAAGTATACAACTGACAATTTTTTTGAGGCACTCTAAGCTCCAAAAATTTAAATGTATTAATGTGAAATATGGTGTTACAATTGTACTGATGACATGAAGGAATTGCAATAAAAAAGTTAAGTAAAAAGGTGTACAGCCATTTTAGAATGTACTAAAGTCAAAAGTAAGGATGATGGTCTCCTATTTCTATGTGAGAGAAATAGAAGCATCCACGTAAAACCTGCATATTATAAATACGGAAGGACAATGTAATAATGTCCCATATTATATGATTCTCTGTATTTCAAAGTTGCTATGACAGTAGAACTTTCATGATTCTTGGTTCACAAAAACAACTTGTTTTCCCCCAACTTGGTTACTTCTTTAGTTAAAAATTAGGTTGACTGGTACAATTCAAGTAAGTCTTAGGTTACAAAAACAGTTTTCCCAGATATGATTTCCTAGGTAATGATTTTGTAAGGCTCAGTGACTAGAAATCCATTTTGATATTGAGAAAAATGTATAATTACTACATTCTCAATTCCATTTTCAAAGCAGACACACATATATGCCCACTTAATTAAAGAAAAATATCTCACCCCACTAAAAACAGTTGTCCTAAAAATCAGGCAATGATTTACACCATTTCTGTTGAACAAAATTAAGGACCATGCAGTGTTTAATATATGCATGAATAAGCTGATTCTTTGAGGGAGGATTAAAAAAATGTTAAGGCTTAAGCCATAGATGTGTAAAAGAGCATCAGTATGAGATTGTTACTGGCAATTACATCAGATGTCTCTGAAGAGTGTCCAGGCATGTGTGAAGAAAAGAATATTATTCTTTCCTTATTTCCTTTGCTAGCATCAACAGCAGGCTGCTGATTTTCAGATAATTATGGATTGCATGATGAAGGAAACGGGCATATTTTTTCATAGAAAATGAGATGGAGGTGCCAACAAAGTCTGGAAGATTCTGTAATGTGATGTGACTGCTGTCAGGAGTACAACTGGCTGAAATTAAATATATTGGCTACCAACAAAACTGGCAAAGAAAAAAAAAAAGGTAGATGCAAGGATGCAAGGCACAGAAGGGCTTTCTAAAGTGTCTGATTTTGTATATGGATATGTTCTTCCAAAGACTTTCTGTGTCATGTTAACCTGTGTGTCCCAAGAAAATAGTATGCATCTTGTCATTAGAAGACACCTGATACTTTGTTTTACAAGTGATATCAAAGAATAAAAATATCTGATTTTTATAATAAAACACCATATGATATTATCATTATTATTACCCAGATGTAGCTAGGATACATGAGTTAAGGTGACAGTAAGGTGATCTTATGGGTAAGCTCTAGAGCCAGACCCAGATCATCTTCTATCCAAGAACTTTAGTGCTTTTTCCAGCTCAGTTTCAAATATAAATATAATTTTATTTATTAATGTTCAGAATTACAAAAATAATTAAAATTCTCTAGAGTTTATGAAAAACAGACTTATGAAAGCTAGTATTTGGTAAGATTTAATAAAAACACTATTAAGGGTAAATAGTTAACAGTAAATGTTAAAGATAAAGAGATTGACTTGAGAAGAGAACTGATATAAACAATTATGGGAAGAACAAATATATTAAGGAAAAGTATAAAGAAGGCTGGATGGTAGGTATAGAAGGGGGAAAGAACTGCTCAAGTTTGGATATTGGAGCAGTGATTTTTTTAAAAGTTCTTACAGCAATCAAACCACAAGATTATAAAAATTGAAGTGCCATGGAAAACTCAAATGCAAAGTATGCAAAATTTTAAGTAATATTCTGTAGAGGTAACTACTTTGGGCCCTCTTTCTATTTAGCTATTCTAGTCAGTTCTTTGTAACTCTAAACAATGCATATCATACTCAGGGGTAATACTCAATATTCTTAACAACTAGTGTAGTGAAAGCACATCCCTGTCTGAATGAATGTGCACTAGTCCTGAAGTTATGCCAATATTTGTCTCCTGAGTATCAGCTCTGTTTATATCTCTTTTGCTTTATTTATCATATGACAGTATTTTCTAGGAACACCTATGAGTAAATATAAGTAACTTAGTTCATAAACAACCTTTTTCCCCTCACCTGTTTCCCCCTTGCCTTCTATTTATGGGCCTTTCATCAATTAACTTTAAATTTTACTGTTTTTCCCTATAGACTAATATATTGGAGTATCTCTTAAGACTGCCAGTGCATAAGTGTATTCTCTAATGTCTTTCCCTAGATATACAGATGATAGATGGATGTATGGATGAATGGATGAATGGATGAATGGATAGATAATAAATAGTAGATATTGCATATGAAATACAGTTTATTAATTTCCTTGCTTAGGTTTTCTGAAATCATCTTTTCTATTTACCTGATCTTTCATGGGCTAAATCATCTATCAATGATGTATTTCGAATCCATGTGTGTTTTCTGAGGATTTTATTTCATGGAGTGTAGAGGCTCTACTATGTGTTATTTATTTCGTGACATTATAATCTTTATAAAACAAATATTCCTTGTGATTTGGATACTTTATTATTATAAACAAAAAAACTTTCTATGAATGATTATTTTGCCCTGAGTAAAAACTTGTCTGCTAATAAAATTTCAGTCTTTAAATTATGCCTTTATTCAACATTTGTTTTAATTTTTCTGGATCCATTGTTAAAAATGCATCTTATAATATTTATCACGCCTGCATTTTCAGTAAACATACTTTTCCCCTTCACTTCTACTCATGCAACTAAAAACTCTTTAAATTACATATGAAATTAGCGTAAGAAAAATGCGAAAGTTGGAGAGAAGACTAGCTAGCCAAGGACCTTGTATAAATCCATGGAATCAAATGGTGGTAAGTTATCTTGGTTTTCTTATTAACTCATATGTCCCAGACTTGGAGCTGAAGAAGCCAGCAAACTGGAAATTCCAATGAGGGCACATTGAAAAAAAAAGCCTCTCCACCCCCCAGACAATTAAATCCAATGTTTTCTTGGAAGTACAGTTATTGTGATATTAAATGTTTTAGCTTTATTTTTTAGAAATAGACAGCAAATCAATTCTCAGGAAAATAAAATAGGCATTTTTAAGTTTTAGATTTTGGGGGTTTTGATTTTAATTTCATAATGGAAAACATTTTAGAAATAGATTGTATTGATTTTTTTTTTATTTTGATCCTTTTGAAAGAGGTATAGATCAGGAATTCTATTATGAATCGGCATCAACAGTGAAGTGGATTATTTATTCTTCTAAATAGACATGAAACCCTCATTGTCATAAACACATTTTTTCTGTTAATCTTTCTGCCTGCCTAAAGTAATCCCGAGGTGATTGTTGATATGGTATGACAGTGCTATTACCAGAAATGCAATCTATTAAATGTCATTTATTGCTGAAGCACATTCACATTTCACCTCCAAATGACCATAATCTTATATAATATATTTGACTAAGACAGAACACAGTCCTAGATTTGGTAAGGAATCTAAAATAAAAATAAGCTAGCTTTTCTTCTTTTGTTCCAGGATACATAAAATATTATTTACATATTATTCCAACAGATGTCAGAATAATGGAGAAACAGACTTAAAAGTACATAGTTTTAGCACCTAATAGTTTCAATTTTTGTTCATCCTTATCAAAGAAATATTTAGCATGCACATTTATGTATTTGTGTATAAGATCTATATATATACAATTTTATTAACATGAGTTTCATAAAAGAATTAGAAACTGAAAAGAAAATATAAAAATACAATAAAATTAACTGTAAAATGTATTATTAATGGACTCTTGTAGATACTTATTGCATAATATCATGATTATTTCAAACTTGATATTTCAAATATCAAGCCATATTATCATATATACTTGATAATGTTTTGTCAGTCTTCACAGGTCTCATACTTTAACCTTTAAATATGATTAAAGAAAATTATATCAAGTATATCTTCTGGTGACTTGTTATGTAATTTTTTACAGTTTTTACTGCTGTTTATTTATTTATTTAAAAGGTATTTGTTTTTTTTTTAATTCCAGTAGAATTAATAGATATTATTATTAATTATATTATTAGTTTCAGGTATACAATATACTGATGCAACAATTCTATACATTATTCAGTATTCATCACAAAAGTGTACTCTTAATCCTCTTCACTATTTCACTTATTCCCCACCCACCACCCCCTGATAACTACCAGTTTATTCTCTATTGTTGAGTCTGTTCTTTTATCTTTTTTTTCCTTTTGTTTTGTTTCTTAAATTTCACATGAGAGTGAAATCATGGTATTTGTCTTTCTCTAACTTATTTCATTTAGTATTATAAAGTCTAAATCCATCCATGCTGTTGCAAATGACAAGATTTCATTATTTTTATGGCTGAACAATATTGTGTTGTGTGTGTATTATATATCCCACATTTTATCCATTCATCTATTGTGGGACACTTGGGTTGCTTCTGTGTTTTGTCTATTGTAAATAATTCTGCAATAAACATAGGGGTGCATATACCTTTTCAAATTAGTGTGTTCCTATTCTTTGGTTAAATACCAAGTAAATACCAAGTAATACCAAGTAAATTACCAAGTAAGAATTACTGGATCATACGGTAATTCTATTTTTAATTTTTTAAAGAACCCTCATACTGTTTTCCACAGTGGCTGCAGCAGTTTGCAATCCCACCAGCAGTGCACAAAGGTTCTTTTTTTCTCCACACCTTCAGCAACACTTATTTCTTGTGTTTTTGATTTTCGTCATTCTGACATGTGTGAGATGGTATCTCATCTTGATTTGCATTTCCCTGATGATTAGTAATGTTGAACATCTTTTCATGTGTTGGTTGGCTATCTGTATGTCTTCTTTAGAGAAATGTGTGTTCATGTCTTCTGCCCATTTTTAATTGGATTATTTGTGGGTTTCTTTTATGTTGAGTAATTTAAGTTCTTTATATACTTTGGATACTAATCCTTTATTGCAGGTCATTTGCAAATATATTCTCCCACTCAGTAGGCTGCATCTTAGTTTTGTTGATGGCTTTGCTGTGCAGAAGTTTTTATTTTGATGAAGTCCTAATAGTTTATTTTTGGTTTTGTTTTTCTTGCCTGAGGAGACATATCTAGAAAAGTGTTACTATGACTAGTCAGAGAAATTACTGCTTGTGCCCTCTTCTAGGACTCTATGGTTTTAGATCTCACCTGTAGGTCTTTAATCCATTTTGAGTTCACTTTTGCATATGGTGTAAGAAAGTAGTCCAGTCATTCTTTTGTATGTAGCTGTCTAGCTTTTCCAACACCATTTGCTGAGAGACAGTCTTTTTCCCATTGCATATTCTTGCCTCCTTTGTTGAGATTGACCACATAATTGTTTTATTTCTGGGCTCTCTCTTCTGTTCTATTGTTCTATACGAGTTTTGTTGTTGTTGTTGTTGTTGATGATGATGATGATTTGGGCTTCTTTGTGCCACTACCATACTGTTTTGATCACTAGAGCTTCATAATATATCTTGAAACCTGGGACTATGATGCCTGCATTTTGTTTATGTTTTTTCAAGATTGCTTTGTCTATTTGAGGTCTTTTGTTGTTCCATACAAACTTTGGGATAGTTCTAGAAAAATGCTACTGGTATTTTGACAGGAATTGCATTAAATCTGTAGATTGCTTTTAGATAGTATGGTCATTTTAACAATATTTGTTCATCCAATTCATGAGCATGGAATATCTTTCCATTTGTGTTGTTTTCAGTTATTTTCATTGGTATTTTATAGTTTTAGGAATACAGATCTTTCCTCCTTGGTTAAGTTTATTCTAGATATTGTATTATTTTAGGGGCAATTGTAAATGGGATTCTTTTCTTGATTTCTCTTTCTGCAGCTTCATTATTAGTGTATAGAAATGCAATGAATTTCTGTACACTGATTCTGTATTCTGACCTTACTGAATTCATTTATTAGTTTTAGGAGTTTTTGGGTGAAGTCTTTAGGGTTTTCTATATACAGTATCATGCCATCTACAAATAGTGAATGTTTTACTTCTTCTTCACCAATTTTGATACCATTATTCCTTCTTCTCATGTGATTGCTGTAGCTTGGATTTCCAGTACTATGTTGAATAAAAGTGGTGAGAGTGGAATTCCTTGTCTTGTTCCTTTCCTTAGGGGAAGAACTCTCGGTTTATTCCCATTGAGTACAATATTTGCTGGGTTTTTCATATATGGCTTTTATTGTTTGAGATATATTTCTCCAAACTACTTTGTTGAGGATTTTTATCATGAATGGATGTTGTACTTTGTCAAATGTTGTATCTGCATCTAATGAAATGATCATATAGTTTTAATCATTTCTCTTCTTGATGTAATGTATCACATTGATTGGTTTGTGAATATTGAACTATCCTTGCATTCTAGGAATTAATTCCATTTGATTATGGTGAATGATTTTTTTAATGTACTGTTAGATTCAGTTTGCTAATATTTTATTGAGTTTTTTTGCATCTATATTCATAAGAGCTACTGGCCTATACTTCTCTCTCTCTCTCTCTCTTTTTTTTTTTTTTTTTTTTTTTTTTGTAGTGTGTTTGTTTGGTTTTGGTATCAGAATAATGTTGACCTCAGAATGAATTTGGATGCTTTCCTTCCTCTTTTACTTTTTGAAATAGTTTGAGTGTACGTATTACCTCTTATTTAACTGTTTGGTAGAATTCATCTGTGAAGCCGTCTGTTTCTGGACTTCTGTTTGTTGGGAGTTTTTTGATTACTGATTCAATTTCACTGCTGGTAAACAATGTTCCAGTTTTCTATTTCTTATTGATTCATTTTTAGAAGTTATATGTTTCTAGGAATTTATCCATTTCTTTTGGGTTATCCAATATTTTGACATATAATTTTTCATTATATTCTCTTAACCATCCTTTGTATTTCTGTGATGTTTCTGATTTTGTTTGAGTCTTCTCTCTCTCTCTCTTTCTCTCATTCCCTCTCTCTCTATTAGTCTGCCTAAAAGTTTATCAATTTAAAAGAAATAATTAAAAAACAAAAAAATAATAAATGAAAAAAATGTTTATTAATTTTGTTGATCTTTCAAACAACCAGTTCCTGGTTTTATTGTACTATTCTATTTTTTATTATATCATTATTTTATTTTTTTTAGTTTCTACTTTGTTTATTTCAGCCCTACTCTTTATTGTTTCCTCCTTCTACTGGTTTTGGGATTTGTTTGTTTTTGTCTAGATCCTCTAGGTGTAAGGTTAGGTTAGGTTGTTTACTTGAGATTTGTCTTGCTTCTTGAGGTAGGCCCATATTGCTATAAATTTCCTCCTTAGAACAGGTTTTGGTGTATCATCCCAAAGATTTGGACAACTGTATTTTCATTTTCATTTGTCTCCATGTATTTTTTTTATTTTTTTATTTTTGATTTCTCAGTTTCCATATTCATTGCTCAGGAGCATGTTATTTAATCTCCATGCATTTGTGTTCTTTGCAGATTTATTTTTTGTGGTTGATTTCTAGTTTCAAAGCATTGTAGTCAGAAAAGGTGCACTGTATGCTTTCAGTCCTCTTGAATTTATTGAGACTTGTTTTGTGGCCTAATATGTGATCTATTCTGGAGAATGTTCCATGTGTACCTGCAAAGAATGTCATTGTGTTCTTTTAGAATGAATGGTCTGCATATATCTGTTAAATCCATCTAGTCCAATGTGTCATTCAAAGCCACCATTTCCTTGATTTTCTATTTAGATGATCTGTCCATTGATATAAATGGGGGTATTGAGGTTCCTACTATTATTATATTATTATTGTTAGCTCATTTATGTTTGTTATTAACTGTTCTATGTATTTGGGTGCTTCCATATTGAGTGCGTAACTATTTAAAATTGCTATATCTTTTTGGATTGTCCCCTTTATGATTATATAGTTCCTTCAATGTCTCTTGTCACAGTCTGTTTGGAAGTCTATTTTGTCCGATATAAGTATAGCTACCCCAGCTTTCTTTTCACAACCATTTGGATGGTACATGCTTACCTAGTCCTTCACATTCAATTTGCATATGTTTTTAGGTCTGAAATGAGTCTCTTGTAGGCAACAAATGGATAGGTCTTTTTTTTTTTAATCCATTCCATCTCACTATACATTTTTATTGGGTTGTTTAGCCCATTTACATTCCAAACAATTATTAATTCGTATGTATGTATTGCCGTTTTGTTCCTTGTTTTATGATTGGTCTTTTTGGTTCTTCTCTGTTCCTTTCTTCCCTTACTCTCTTCTCTTATAATTGGTTGGCTTTCCTGAGTAATATACTTGGATTCATTGTCTTTAATTTTGCATATGTATTACTGGTATTTGATTTGTGGTTACCTTTGTGTTTGTATATAATATATTCTGCATAGAGCAGTCTATATTAAGTTGATGGTCACTTAAATTCGAGCCCATTCTTATTACTCTCCCTTCATGTTTTAGGTATATGGTGTCATACTTTGCATTCTTTTATTTTGTGAGTCTCTTGACTGATTTTTATAGATATATTTATTTTTAATGTTTTTGTGCTTCCTACTTTTCTTATACTTACTTATGGTCTTTCCTTTCCAGTAAGTCTCCCTTACCATTTCCTGCAGGGCTGTTTTAGCGGTGATGAATTCCTTTAATTTTTTTTTTTTTTTTTTTTTTTTTTTTTTGTCCAGGAAATTTTTATGTCTCCTATTTCTGAATGAAACCTTGCTGGATAGAGTATTGTTAGTTACAGATTTTTTTTTCTTCTTTCAGCACTTTAAATATATCATGTCACTTCCTTCTGCTAAAAAGTCAGCTGATAGCATTAAGTGGTTCCCCTTGTATGTAACTGTTTTGCTGCTTTTAAAATTCCTTCTTGGGTTGATGCCTAGCTGGTTCCTGGGATGCCTGGGTGGCTTGGTGATTGAGAATCTGCCTTTGGCTCAGGGCATGATCCTGGAGTCCTGGGATCAAGTCCCACATGAGGCTCTCCCTGGGTAGCCTACTTCTTCCTCTGCCTATGTCTTTGACTTCCTCTGTGTCTCTCATGAGTAAATAAATAAAATATTTTTTAAAAATAAAATATGTAAAATAAAATTCTCTATCACTACTTTTTGGCATTTTAATTACCATGTGTTTTGACACTGACCTCCTTAAATTGATTTTCTTGGGGGCTTTCTGTACCTCCTGGATATGGATTTGTTTCTTCTCCAGATTAGGTAAGTTTTCAGCTATTATTTCCTCAAATAAATGTGCTCCCTTTTCTCTCTCTTCTGCTGGGATCCTTATAATGTAAATGTTGTTACATCTTATGGTGTCATTGAGGTCCTTTAATCTATTCTCATTCTTTATCAATTTTTTTACTTTCTCCTCTTCAGCCTGATTGTTTTCCATTACTCTGTTCTCCATGTTGCTAGTCTGTTCTGCTTCTTCTAATCCACCATGTATACCCTCTACTTTATTTTTAATATGTTACTGAGTTTCTCATTTCTGATTGTTTTTTTTTTATGTTTTCTATCACTTTGTTGAGGGTCATTTTTTTTAAAGATTTTATTTATTTATTCATGAGAGATACAGAGAGAAAGAGAGAGAAGCAGATACACAGGCAGAGGGAGAAGCAGGCTCCATGCAGGGAGCCTGATGTGAGACTTGATCCCGGGACTCCAGGATCATGCTCTGGGCCAAAGGCAGGCGCTAAACCGCTGATTCACCTAAGGATTCCTTTGTTGAGGGTCTTACTCAGATTCTCCACTCTTTTCTCAAGTTCAGTGAGTATCTTTATGACTATGACTTTAAATTCTCCATCAGAAATATTACTTATCTTCATTTCATTTAGTTGTCTCGCTGTGATTTTTTCCTATTCTTCCATTTGGGTGATATTCCTCTTCTCATTTTGTCCACCTCTTTGTGTCTATTTCTATGTGTTAGGAAAGACAGCTATGTCTCCTGCCTTTGCAAGTAGTGGCCTTATGAAGAAGAGCTCCAGTGGTGCTCTGCAAATGCAATATCCCCTGTTTACCAGAACCTAGCACTCCAGGGGTGTCTCCTAAGTTGTGTGTGCTCTACTATTGTGGCTGAGTCACTTTTGCCTCCAGTCCAGTCATCTGCCATGGTTCTCTTTGCCTGTTATGGGTAGGGTATGATCCTTGTGTTGTCAATGGGCCACTATGGGGCAACCTTGATCTTGAGTTGAATCATATCAGGTGCCAGCCAGAGTTCTGATGGCACTGAACTGTAGGGTTCTCTCCCTGTGTTGACCCCTGAGAGGCTTTCATTCATGGGCAGGGCCTGTAGTTAGATCAGACGTCTGCCCCAAGCCTACTGCTGGGGCTGCAATGGAACAGTTCTATGTGGTTAATTTCTCCTCTTCTCCAGACAGGAATCACTCTGGAGTGGTGCTGGCCCCTGTTGGGGCTGTCTTCACAGTACCACAATTGTGGTGCCACTTTAGATGTACTATTGCTGAGGTTGGGCTTGAGGGAATAAACCGACAGAAACCAGGGTATGTGGTGTTGGCAGTGTTTGCACAGGTCTGCTGTGGGAGACCTGGTGGTGATGTGGAAAACTTCTGAGGACATATTTGAGGGGTGGGTCTGCAGGAGATTGCAGGGGTGAGTCATACTGTTAACATGCTATGTGGAGAGTGTTGGCACTGTGCTCGTTCTTGCAGGTGTCAGTATATCTAGGCTGAGGGAGGGAAAATAAATGGTTCTTATTACCATTCTAAAGAATGGTAAACCAGTTCTTTTGTTCTTGGAGAAGTCTCCCAAAGATCCATGCCTTTCTAGCACATGCTCTGAGATTAGTAAACAAATATCCCTCCCATATATGCCAGGCATTTTTCAAACAGCTGCTTGTATTTTAGCTGCATCTTAGTGGAGCTATTTGTTGTTCTTCTGTAAGGTCAGGGCCTCAGTTTCATCTTGCCTTCTGGTTTCCCAAAGCGGAGCTATTGATTTTTAAAGTTCCACGCATTAAGCTTCACTGATTGTAAAAACTTGTAATGTCAAGCCCCTTTGGTTCTCTAAGACAAATGTTATTGGGATTTGTCTTCCTAGTTCATGTGCCTGTGCTTGGGATGCCTGGTGTGCGGTCTGCTCCTCTCCCTTCTCTGTGCTTGAGGTGGCTTGCACTCCCCCAGCAGTATTGTGGGTCAGCTTGATTCCAGACCATGCCTTCTCACTTCTTTCCATTTTTTGATGTGGACTCTTCCCTATGTTTAGCTGTAGAGAGTGCTTTGCCAGTTATTGGGTTGTTCTCTGGGTTATTTACAATGATGTTGGCATAACCAAGTTGAATTCATGGGAAAATGTGAATGTAGAATCCTCTAACTCTTCTATCTTCTGTAGAAGTCCTCTGTTTTTGTATTTCTTATTAGTGTTATCAAAATTTATTTCTTACATAAAATCCATTCCAGGTTCAGGTGACTCTTTAATGTAGCTGTCCTCTATGTAGTGATTCAGCATTCAGTTTAATTCTTGAGTGATCTTAAAATCAACAAATATAACCATTTTGAGGGAAAAGAGCATGAAGAGCTTAATTCCTCCTCTTAAATGTCTATTTCTGGAAATCATGTTTAAATTAAAGAAAGTTATTGGTCATTCTTATCTTCAAAAGGACCAAGGAGCATAAGACTCCATGTCTCTGAATAATGAATAAGTCCAGATATTTTGGTGACTAATAGTAATGCATGACATTAAATGTTTATATATATAATGGTATATTCAGTTTTGGAACTTCATAAAAATAAGATGAGAATGAGTAAAACAGGACAACAAAAATCAACAACAATGGAACAGAATTCTACAATTATCCTCACCAAGGCAGGGAAACATTCCAACTGACATGACAACAAAAGGTTTGCAGAAACCTTTTACAGGAATGGAGAAATATGAGGTTATATTAACCATTTGCAACTATTAGCTTTCCTAATTACAAAGATCATTTTACCTTTCTTGAAAAGTTTTCTTTAGTTAGAATTTATATGTGGAGACTGTACTGAGTAAGTTTAAATTCTGGAGAAAAACAAAACAAAACAAAACACAAAAAAACTGCCCATAAGCGAACCAGTACTTATAGTTAGTGCAGTCTCATTAACTGGATATTGTTTGCTCTTTCTTATAGTTAACTAATGTGATCCTTAAATTCATTATTCAGTTTAAATTTTATATTTTGATAAAGTAATAACCACCATAAACCCTATACAAAACAATCTCTACATATTTATTAATAGCAATGCTATTTGCAACCATAAAGGGAACATCCTGAAGGCCATTATGCTAGATATTATTTGCAGATGGTAGGCCTGATAATGGATACTGAAGATAAATCTTTATGAATTGGCGATGGCTCTAATCAGGTTTTTAAAAGATTTTTAATATCTGTCAATTAAAATGACTAATGATTTAAAGAGATTACCAAATGCAACATAAAAGACATCTCAGTTGACAGCTGAGAACATAATACTAAAAGGAAGTAAAAAGGCTCAACACCTACAGATACATTTAACAGAAGGTATTACAACCTGGAGCATTTCTGAGTGCATACTGTGCAACTAGACAGGGCTGTTATTTGCTGTGAGAAGTATTATGCTTCAAATAAATTGAAGAGCTCATAAGCATCATACAAATATATGACTTAGAAACTATGCCTATTATTTAGTATCAATACTAAAAGCTGTGAAATCTGACATGCTGATTTCTATTTTCATAGTAAAAATCAGCTCAACAGAACTTACGGGGTTTTGGGGGGGAATTTTGTAGCTTCAAGTATCTCTTCCTAAAACCAAGAAACACTGATGACACATTTCTGAAATACACATATATATTGTACAATACAATGACAATGACCACACTAAACAGGATGAAATTAATTTGTTAACTAAAGCTTTATTATCCCATATTTTGTTTTCTCCTCAAAATTTTTAATTAAAGTCTGTTATACAATGTTATTTTAATGACAAATAACAAAAGAAATATGATGCCAAAAAATCCTTGTATATAATTAATATATATGTCTAAACAATATATATTCAAGGTAATCAGTTAGGTCAGTTGGTTTGTATTTGACATATGTTACTATGGAAAATGTTAATACTGGTGGCTAATTACACAGGCTAACCCAGATAAGATTTCTGGCCTAAGCATATTTATTTCTATATCCCTTTTTGGCTACTGGTGGATGGATGGTCTTCCTACCGAGAATTAATTTTAAAAGGAGAGGGAATTGGTGAATGCAGATGAATAAATGAAAGGAAGCAACAGAAAAACAAACATGGAGGATCTGAAATGAAGTTGGGAAGAGTTTAAGAATTTAAGGAAAGATTATTGGACTTAGAACAGATGGATGGTAAAAAGATTAATTTTAGATGTGGCTGAAGGCAGGCATTGTTTCATTCTTTATCTCTGACACTCAGAAACTGGAAGGCAAAAGCTAGTTATAAAATAAACTACAAGCTGGATATTTACAAATAATAGAATAATCCACTGGAAGAAATGTTAAACTGACATTATGAGATATCGGCTTAAAGAAAATAAAAAGAATTATAAAATATTTCATGTCCATAGTAGGAAACAGAAAAAATTCTTACTAAATTTCTAGAACCATATGGAAAATTAGATGTCCAGAAAAACCCCCAACACTTAAAAAATAGATGATTTAATATATATTTTTTGAAAAACAACATCTAGGGTGTTAACTTCTAGATGTGATACCGTAAGAGGGATTAAATATACTACCTTTGTACACAAAAAGAAAACTAGATAAGATATATGAAAATACTGGCTTTCATTAGAAAGCTGGCTGGATCTTTGAGAAAGAGAAACAACCAAGATTAGCCCTATAATTGTTTCATCTAACTGTCTAAATAGAGTTTCAGGGCAGCCACACATGAAAGAGAACAAAAATAGAATCCAAAACTCTCTGAGATGAGGAAAAAGATTTAAGAGTTTGAGGAGGTCAAGAGACTAGAAATCAGAAGACAGAGGATCAAAAAATTATACAAAGAGAACCACACACATGCAGAGGGGTCCCATCAAATCTTCAACTGAGTAATTGGTCAGCACAAGTATGTGAGGAAACTTCCAAGGGGAGGGAAAAAGTTCTAGGAAAGGAATAAATGGAACAATCCCCAAGCCTTACACAGTACTGGGAAGTGTTCTTGCCTTCACTACCCAGAATGGAAAAACCTCCTAATAAACTTGGCATCAGATAGAGTCTGCAAATTGGTATTGCCCGAATGGCAGGGCCAAATTAGCTCTAGAACAAAGACTAATAAGATAGGGCTTACCTAACAAAACTTAAATGTAAGCCTCAAAAACAAAAGCAGTGAAATTTATTTTATCTGGAGCCAAGAAGAAAGCTCAAAGAGCATTAAGAGTACAAAAAAATCTACCACCTAACAACGTTAAATTTTATACTGTCTGGCATCCTTTTTTTATTTTTGTAAAAAAGCAAACAGAAGTATAAGGAGAAAAAAATCAATTAAAATAACTTTCATATGATACATTTGATGAGATTAATATTAAAAGACATTAATGCAGTTATTATAAACATAATCCATACAATTGAGAAGAGGAACACAATGAGTATGATAAGAAGATATATGGATGCTATACACAAAGCCCTCTTGAACTCTCATAGATGGAAGAACACAATATCCATGATGAAAATGCACCTGATGGAATTAACATCAGATTACATGCTGCAGGATAAAAGATTTGTGAATATCGAGGCATAGTAACCGAAACTATCCAAAATGAAATAAAAAGAGGAACACAATTGAAAAAAAAATTAACAGAGCAACAGTGAGTTGTGAGATAACTTTAAGCAGCCTAATATACGTATAATTGGAATCCAAGAAGATGAGAGATAATTATAAGAAAATATGTGTAGGAAAAAAATGCGAAAATTCTAAATTCCATAAATAAAAAATAAACATGGGTCTAAGAAGATAAACGAACTACTTTTAAGAGAAATATGAAAAAAATAAACCAAAGAACATCAAATATCAGATTGCTTAAAAGACAGATAAAGAAAACATTTTAAAAGTGCATAAGGTAAGAAGATACAGTATAAACAAAATAACAAAAATGAGAGGAAATTCTGTACCCAAACAACAAAGTATGAAAAAGAAATTAAGAAAACAATCCCATTTACAATAGCATCAAAAAGAATAAAATACTTAGGAATAATTTTGACAAAGGAAGTGAAAGACCTGTACACTTAAACTTATAAAATACTGACAAAAAATTGAAAATGACATAAATAAAGATATCCTCTGTTCATGAATTAGAAGAATTAGTATTGTCAAATGTCCATTCTACTCCATGCAATCTACAGATTTAATGCTATCCCTGTCAAAATCCCTGTGACATTTTTCACAAAAACAGAAAAGCAATCCTAAAATTTGTATGGAATCACAAAAGATCCCAAATAGCTAGAACACTTTTGAGCAGAAAGAACAAAGTGGGAGGCATCACATTTCTGATTACAACTTATATTACAAGGCTATCATAATCAAAACAGTATGTTACTGGCATAAAGCAAGGCACACAGACTAACCGAACAGAATAGAGAGCCCAGAAATAAAGCTGTATTATATATGTTTAACTGATTTTTGACAAAAGTGCCATGAATATATATTGAAAAACAGTATCTTCAGTACCTGGTGTTAGGAAAATGGGATATTCTCACGAAAAAGAAAGAAAGAGAAAGAGAGAGAAAGAAAGAAAGAAAGAAGAAAGAAAGAAAGAAAGAAAGAAAGAAAGAAAGAAAGAAAGAAAGAGAGAGAGAAAGAAAGAGAAAGAAAAGAAAGAAAGAAAGAAAGAAAGAAAGAAAGAAAGAAAGAAAGAAAGAAAGAAAGAAAAAAGAAAGAAAGAAAGAAAGAAAGAAAGAAAGAAAGAAAGAAAGAAAGAGATAAGTTTGACTCTAACCCTACACCATACATAAAAATCGACTCAGAATTGGTGAAAGATTTAAATGTAAGGCCTGAAACTATAAGGATCCTGGGAAAAAATACAAGTCCCTTGACATTGATTTTGGCAACGATTATTTGGATTTTATGCCAAAATCATAGGCAAAACAAAAAAAAAAAGCAAGATAAGCAAGTGGGATTTCATCAAACTAAGAAGCTCTACACAGCAAACAAAACCATCAACAAAATGAAAAGGCAATCTACAGAATGGGAGAAAATATTTACAATCCATACATCCACAAAGTGGCTAATGTCCAAAACATATAAAGAAATTATGCAACTCCATGTAAAAACTTAGTTTAAAAAAGATGGGCTCAGTGTTCATAGCAGCGATGCCGACGAGAGTCACAATGTCCTTCAACAGATGAATGGATAAGGAAGATGTGCTATATATAGACAATGGAATATTGCTCAGCCATCAGAAGGGATGAATACCCGCCATTTGCTTTTACATAGATGGAACTGGAGAGTATTATGCTGAGTGAATAAGTCAATCAGAGGACAATCATCATATGGTTTCACTCATATGTGGAATAAAAGACATAGTGAAAGGGACTATAAGAGAAAAGAGGGAAACTGAGTGGGGGAAATTAGAGAGGAATATCTTCCATGAGAGACTCCTAACTCTGGGAAACAAACAAAGGATTGTGGAAGGGGAAGTGGGTGGGGGAATGGAGTAACTAGGTGACGGGAACTAAGGAGGGAACTTGATAGGATGAGCACTGGGATTTATACTGTATGTTGGCAAATTGAATTGGTTATACAGTTAATTTAAAATGTATAAAGCACATTGATGGCTCAGTCCATTAAGCATCTGACTCCTGAGTTTGGTTCAGGTCATGATTTTGGGGTCCTAGGATACAGTGTCATCTGGGGCTCTGCAATCAGCAAGGGAGAGAGGACTCTCTCTTTCTCTTTCTCTCTCCTCCTCTGCCCCTCCCCTCATTGCTCTCTCTCTCTCAAAATAAATAAATAAATAAATAAATAAATAAATAAATAAATAAATAAATATTTAAAATGTTTAAATCTAGGGGTACCTAGGTGGCTTAGTCAGTTGAGGGTCAGACTTTTGGTTTCAGCTCAGGTCATGATCTCATGGGTTATGGGATTGAGCCCTACCTAGGGCTTCATCCTCAGTGGGGAGTCTGCTTAAATTCTTTCCCCCTGTCCCTCCCCCAATCATTCTCTCTCTCTCTCTCTCTCTCTCTCTCTTGCTCCCCTCATCTCTAAAATAAATACATCTTTAAAAAGTGTTTATATCTAAGGTACCTGAGTGTCTCAGTCAGTTGAGCATCCAACTTTTGGTTTCAGCTCAGGCTATGATCTCAGGTTCCTGGGACTGAGCCCCGGCTTGGACTTTGTGCTCAGCTGGGAGTCTGCTTAAGATTCTCTTTCTTCCTCTGCCTCCCCTTCTGCCTCTTCCCCCCACTTGTATTTGTGCTCTCTCTCTCTCTCAAATAAATTAATAAAATCATTTAAAAAATAAAATGCTTAAATCTAATAGCTTCAAAATCTGTGAGGTGTTTTAGAGATACTATAACACTTTTACTTGGAAATGTGAATGAAGTACAAGCAGGCATCAAATGCATCCTATTTTGTTGTAAAATGCTTTGTAGAATTTTAGAACCCAAGCAGGGCCAAGATCCAGCACACACTGGAAAAAAAACACACAAGGAATCTAGCTGTGCGCATAATGAAAAGTGCTGGCTGATACCAATTATTGGGTAGGCTTCCTGCAGTCTCCAATTTAGTCATGCATGAGGAGCACTTCAGAACAAGAGAGGATTCTGTACACATACATCTTCTTTCTCTGTAATTTCATTTTCAAATATCTATCTCATCTCATACACTATGACGATTTCTTGGTAAGGAGTTGTTTAATGAACCCAAAACAATCATGACTTAGAAAAAGAACTGAATGAGTGAAAGTCTAACATAAAAGAAACTCTAATATGTTTACTTAATATGGATATGTGAGATTATCTTTTGTTTTCTTAGTAAATGTTACTATATAGTGGATGCACTGGCAAAGGATCTAAGTAGTATAAATAAACAACTGCTAGATTTAAATAAGAATATTAAGTATACCTATATATTTTAAGCTCTGAGAAATCCTTTAAAACTTTCATGGAAACCATCCAGAAAAGTCAATTTGACAGAAGTTGAACCTTGAAATTTTATTCCTGATTTTCAAACCATAAATTATGGCTACATTATGTTTTTAAAAGATCCATGTCTTGGTTCTCAGGATTTTCTATACTTCTAGGTATCTCTCTGCCAAAGGACTTTCATATTCAAATCTGTTATTTACCATTATCATCTATTCCATGTGTAATACCTGAATTATCTGAATTCTTTTATTTTACTCAGACCTGTATGGTTATGGGCATTAACAGATAGATACATAATATATAATATAAATAATATATATTATATGTAAATAATAATAAATTATTATTATAACCAATAATTTATATAATAAATAATATATTAATATTCAATAATTATATAATAAATAATATATATTATATATATATCTCCACAGTTAACCTTTGAAAAACACTTGACTTGAGGTTTGGGATGTTCAAGTCCACTTATACATGGATTTTTTTACACTGCAATACTTTGCATTTCCTCTTCCTTATGATTTTCTTAATAATATTTTCTTATCTCTAGCATACTTTACTGTAAGAATATGGTATATATAACATGCAAAGTTTAGTTTATGTTATTGGTAAGGTTTTCAGTCAACAGTAGGCTATTAGTAATTAAGTTTTTGGGGAGTCAAAAGTTATAAATGGATTCACAACTGTGCAGGGGGTCAGAACCCCTAACCTCTACATTGTTTTATTTTATATATATATGTATATATACATATATATACACACACAGAGACAGATACACAAATGTGTTTTATATATATTTATTTGCTTTTATCTATTATTACTTATTTTATATATATATATATATACACATATACACACACATACATATATGTACTTGTGTATGTATATATCTCCTAAACAGGAAACAAACAAACAAACAAAAACCCATGATATTTCAGAAAGAGAGAAAAAGAATGTGCATCTGGAAAAAGTAAGTACATTCTAGGAAAGAACAAAGTATAGAAGAGTTTTTACTATCATGCCAAAACAGGTATTTGTGAAAAATAAACCAATAAATCCCTCAACTGGAGGGGAACTTTGGGTTTACATATTCCATAATTTCATTTTACAATTGATAAGACTGAGATATAAGTGTTTTTTTTTTCTGAGTTATTCATTAAAGCAGCTTGTGGTAAGTTGGGAATCTAGTGCTAAGTTTTTAGTCTGTTTTCTTTTCATGTATCAAGTAGAATCAAGTTGTTTGAGGAAGCAATATGATTGAAGCTTAAATTTTTAAATTTTCCTGTGGGCATTAACTTAACATTTCTCATTTGAGACATCATGATGTAAAAGTATTTTATCCTCAATATTGACAATTTTAGACAATAATAAATGATAATATTGATAAAACAAGATAGTTCTTTTTCTGCCCCATTTGATAGAGCAAGGCATATTTTATGATTCCATGATTCAAAACTTAGATCAGTCATTTCAGAGATAAAGCCTATTTTTAAGAAAGGATGCTAAATTCTCTGAATTCGCTAGGTCCTAATTAGGCTAAACCAGCAATAGGATAACATGACTTATTCTCTACACATTCTGTTAACATATAATAACATCAGGTAACACACAAGAAAAAAATCATCAACAAATGCTGGTGTGTATACACATTCTATTTCTATTATTATAAAGTTTAGTAAACTATGAACCTCATGCCATGGACAATAATAAGATCAAATTTGCATTTCAGCAAAGCACTCGGATTTTAAAAGGGGTAAATTAAAGGACAGATTAATGGTCAATAGGCTTCTGAAATAACATAAACAAGAAATAGAATGAACCTGAATCATGACAATAGCAGTGAAGATGAAAAAGTAGGATTAGCATAACAGTGATGTAGAATTGAGCAGTGATGTAGAAATTGGATCTTTAGGACTAGTGCCCAAGAGAGAGTTCTGAGTAAGCGGTACCGCAGGCTTGTGAGTGATACACATGGAGACACTAATGCATGGGGATGGGCAATAATTCTTAGAATTAAGCATAAAGAATTAATAACAACAGACAAAAACAGGCAGTGCCATTAAAATAAAGAATAAACATAGAAAAAGAAAGGGGAATCGTAAGAAAGAGACCACCAGAGTAAAGAGGTATAAGACGGAAGGAGGCAACTGTGTCAGTTTTGATACTATGAGATCTGAGACATTATCACTCCTAGCCCTGTCACCTTCTGCTGCCAGACCATATCATATATAATATCCTGTTTTAAAATGCCATCGTATCTTCTTTCATACAACATATCTAAACTCCTTGGTATTCATTTCAGTTGTTATATTGTTGTGTTATCTTTGTCTGATTTTTGTAACTTTTCTGATATCCACCCTCCTTTTTTGTAAAATATGATTATTTTATAGTGGGAAAATAAAAGTACTTATAATCACTGGATAGTTGTCAGGATTCCATGAGATAATGCACAGTGGGCTCTGAAGAAGTCAATAGCTAAATAGCTTAAATGCTTTGCACAGTTCACCAATTCAAATGCTATCTTTTCCCCACGAACCCCCTCACAGACACACTAAGAAATAATGCTTTACCAGCTGCCTTGACATCATCCCTCAACCCATTAAGAGGACATATAAATTTAATCATCATTTCCTTTACTTTTTAAAGCAGGTTTGGTTTAGTTATTTTAACATTTTTTAATGGCAACTTTGAAGATTTGGTAAGTCTAACAACAGGTTTATTTCAAAGGGATTTTCCAGTTTGTAGGTCACTTTTTCCTGTTACTTTGTATGTCTTCTTATTTTTAATTTAAAACTAGACATTTTAGAAAATACACTGTAAGAGCTCTGATGTTGCCGTCCACCCTCTGGGATCCTTTACTACTTTTCACTTGTTTAGTGACTGACTAGATTATTCTAGTGAAGCCTATTTCCACTATGTTGTGAAACCTCTGATGTTGATCAGAGAGCACAGTCTTGAACATGGGCAGTCACACTGGGATGAAAGTTGTTTCGGTAGGGCTCTCTTTGATTGCTCTTATTCTTGCCACACTCTGTTAAGCTCACCTAATTGATGACTGGTTATCAACAATCAATTTTTTGTTTGTGAATCAATCTTTTGGTCTGACATCTGAGAAGTCGTCACCAAACCCAATGTCACCTAGATATTCTTACCTATATGATTTATAAAGAGTTCTTCATTTTCCTCTAATTGTTCTTCTTCCTACTTTTAGAGATAAAATATCTTTTATTATGTCTCAGAGGATTTTAATTTCATAGTTTTTGTTGTTGTTTTCTTCTATTTCTTAGTTGTCTCAGATTATACTAGGGCTAGTTTTCATATCTTGGTCTCTGTCTTTTATGCTGCTTGTGTTCCCAACCAATGTGATAGATCCTGGTTGTTGATTCTTTTTTAGGAATAAATGATTGCGTGGAATTTCATAATATAGTCAAAAGGAATTTCCTATGCTGCAGTACACATAGAACTGTTTTTCCTCAAACTTCTTCCCCATGGGTGGGAAACTGCATGAAAACAAAACCAGAGTGCAACAGCCCACCTGTTTTATTTGGATATATTCAGGCAGGGAACTGGCTGTTAACCTGCACCTCTCTCCCAAATGTCAGAATTCCTAGTGTGAAAGAGAGATGAAATAATTTGTGGAGCAGCTGTTGTATAGAGGAATCTTTAATTAATCCTTCTTTTTTCAGTCTCATACCTAATTCTTCACTTCTATCCTAAAACTTCAAACTAGGCATCTCATAAGACTTCACCAAAGAGGGACGTCTGGGTGGCTCAGCAGTTGGGCACCTGCCTTCAGCTCAGGTCATGATCCCAGGATCCGGGATCCAGTCCTGCATTGGGCTCCCTGAGGGGAGCCTGCTTCTCCCTCTGCATCTCTCTCTCTCTCTCTCTCTCAGTCTGTGTCTCTCATGAATAAATAAATAAATCTTAAAAAAAAAAGACCACCAAAGAATATTCACTACTGCTTCAATTGCTTCCATGCCACATCCCCCCTCAGTCCCGGTTTCCATCAAATCCTGATGGAAAGGATTCCCCAGCCATCTATTAGATTTCCTTCACTCTAGTGCTTCCATTCCTCCTCATACTCTGTAACATACTTACAGTGGGAATTTAGGAGAACATTTGAGTATTCATATGCATTGCATCATAGACCTGGAACCCTAAGAAAGACTATAAAATATTCTTTATATCTTAGAAAATTTAAGTTCCCACATGAAAATAAAAAGAAAGCAAAATAAGTGCCAACAAAATATTGCTGAGGTAGCCTAATCGCTGTGGGATTTCATAGACTTGGGTTTATATGTGATATTAAGATATAAACTGTTAAGACAAAGAATGACACAAAGGCTATATTGGGCAGTAGATTTCATTCTCAAAACAAATAAAACTCAAGTCATAAATTATTTAAGATACTGCTGAGAAAACAGAAATGAAAATTGTTTCTTAAATCACATTTTTTAAAATTCATGGTGAAGTAGAGAATATCAGATAAAAATTGGAAAGTTTGTGGTAAAAAGCATTACTTGACAAAGTGCATTAATCTTCATACATAATTGGGTATAACTAAATCATGTAATTAGCAATTACCTTTTGTAGAAATAATTTTGGAAGCTTCTAAATTGGCCATGGATTTTTTTTTATATTGACACTAAATACATGTGCATCTCAAATTACATTGATTAATTAATACTATTACTTATTTACTCAATACCACATCAGCATTTTTCCCGACAGTGGAGAGAAGTTAGCAATAGTACTTATTACTTTGTGAATGCTACCTCAGGTCTAGTTCTACTACTTCCATGTACTTTACTTGCTCTTTATCTCAATTTCTGTGTAAAGAAAAGGTAAATATAAGGGAAGAAATGAGTAAATAAGAACAGCTGTAAGAAAATTTGCTGCAGAACCACTAGAGCTAAGAATATGATTTCTGTACCCAAGAAGTCTTTTAGCCAACATGCCTACCATTGTAGAAAGTTGCTAATTCAGAATGAAGGAAATATAGATAATAAGCAGCCTCTCTTTCTCTCTGCAAACACACACATGCAAACAAACAGACACATGCACAGACACACACTCTGGGTTCAAAATTTGGCACCTTATCCATTTGCTGTTATCCTTGGCAAGTTACTTAGGCTTTCTGAGGTAGTCTGTAAAGAAGAATAAGAATGCATACCATTGAGACTTTTGGGGAGGACTAATAAACCTGTAAAAATCAAGAAAAATATAGAGAATAAAATTGTACTCTTATTATTCAAAAGTATTTTTTAAAGATTTGTGTATTTATTTCAGTGAGATAGAGAGAACCTGAGCGAGGACGGAGGGGAGTAGGAGGGGAAGAGGGAGAGAAACCCAAGCCAACTCCATGTTGAGCATGGAGCCCAACTCAGGGGCTCGATCTCATGACCCCGAGATCATGACCTGAGCTGAAATCAAGAATTGGACGCTTAACTGAATGAGCCATCCAGGTGCCCCTCATTCAAAAGTGCTAGCAAAAATGCCCTCATCTTATCCAGTAGGACTGGACTGGAGATATAGCAATAAACAGAAATAGACCAAACTACCTCCCTAATGACACCTACATGCTACTGGGTGAAGAAACTGGAAGGAAGAAATCGATACCAACTGAGGATGTAGAAGACTGTGAGAGGGGAAGTCTGGGGTTGAGGGAAATTAAGAATTCAAGTTTAAATAGCTGATGATACATAATTTTTAGACACCTTAAAGTTGGATTCAACTAAGCTGTTAGATATTTAAAACTTGGGTTCAAGAAGTTTATATTGAAGATAAAAATATGAGAGTCAGAAATAACAGTCAATAGATAATATTTGAAGTCATCACTATGGATGAGATCACCAAGAGAGAGGAGAAATCACAAATGATGGGGACTCAATACTGAGACATTTAAATGATTAACTATATTTTCCATTAAAAGGAATCAGCAAAGGGAACAGAGAATTTGGCAGGGAGGGAGTGGGGAAACTGGGTGTGTGTGTGCTATCCTAAAAGTGGATGAAGAACATGTTGAGACAGCCAGGTGGATAAATGCAATGGTTGAAGTGTAGGAATGTTCTCTTCTAATTGTTCCTGTTTTCTCATTAAAGTAGGAAGCAATGTCATTAACTGAGAGTGATGATGGGGAAAGGCACATGGGAGGTTGGAAGGAAAGATCATTGTAAAGCACTTCCAGGAACGCCTGGCATATGGTAGATTAACATTTTATTATTGCTGTTGCTCGTCTCGTTACTACTGCTACTACTACTATTATAACTATATATTCTTAAAGCAAGACTTCCTGAAAACAACATGTTAGCCCAAAATAATGACTTTAATAAATTAAATTCTAGATAATATTATAAATATTAGTGGGGAGGTATGTGGGGACAATTGGATCATATTGCATCTCTAAAATTGTGCTCACTCTGGACATATTTCTTTTCCTTTCTTTGGTTAGCCAACTAATTACTGTTCTTTTCAGCTGCCCAAAGCTTTTTTTGATCACTTTAAATAGTTTCTTCAACTGTAAGTCCTGCTCTATACATTCAAGTTGCAGGCAAATTTCTCATAATCGGAAAAAAAAAACTCAAAATAAGTCCAAATTGCTCTTTCTTAAAAAAGATATAAGCAATTACTGTAACATAGATTTATGTTTTTTATTAATATAAACCCTATTTACAAAATGTTATATTCACTCTAAATAAAAACTTAGGAATGTGTACTTATGCATATAAATATAACTACATTTTTATATGATAGCTTAAAATATGGCACTTGATTTTCCCGTGCCTGTGTAGAATACCAGTCACACATTTCCCCTTTTTGCCCAGGAAGGATAGAAAACAATTTTCTTTGGCTTCAATAGTTCTTTCTGCTAGTAATTTGTATGTGTATACAGAGAGCAGAGCCTATAGACAATGCTGTCCGTGAACAGAATGAACTGGGTGTTTAAAATGCCTCTGGTCCCTGGATTTTAGGGACCTAAAATCTGTCACTTTCTCCTACATTTAGGTTGAAGAAGGCAGGGAGTTACTCACATGTATTTCTACACCACTCTTGCTTTATCGCACATAAGATGTGCTGGACCTGATTTAAACTATTAAATAACTTACCTTTTAAAAACCACATTGGGACAGGAATAAGTTGTTGACTTATATTCAGTAAACATTCTATAGTTTTGAATTAGTATGAGAGTATAAAATTTTATCTCCTATTTCTCTTTATATAAATATTTGTAGATTTCAATATTCTCCAATCCCATCTAAAGCCTATGCAGGACATATGATTGTCCCTCAGTTTGAAGGAGGTAATTATGAGAGTCCTTACATGGAAGTTTAACAAATTCTCATTCCTGGTATACTTTTGCACTATTCTCCATGGACCACACTGAAGCAGCTGTAAATTCTTCTCTCCCTAATGTGGGTCTTCAGCATAAATGACCTGTTATGCTTACTTTCATGGCTACAAAGGGTGTGTAGTGCATGCCACAGCTGTAGAGAAGATGGGAAAATGGCTAAATTTGTGGATTCAAGATATCATTATTGAGGAAAAATACCATAGTAAATATCACTGTGTGACATTAAAAGCCAAGGAAATTAGCAGAAGCATTATCCAGGATCAAGAAAATTTCAAATTCTTTTTGGCTAGTGCTGGCTGGCTTTCATGTTTCAAAAGATGATTTAGTATGGAAAATGTCAAACTTGCAGGCAACACAAGTTCTACACATTGTGAAAAATAACCTAGGTAGAGCCATTTTTAAAATAGAGCCCAGGGCAACCATTTTAGACCAACTTTCCTGCTCCATCTATTTTCGAAAACTTTGAATTGGGCCAAACCACCAGCACTTCAATAAGTTAACAAGAACAAGAAAATACTGCTTGAAAAGCCTAGTAAAAGTCAACTTTTGCCTAGCAACTTTGCCTAATCAATCAAGTCCAAATTTAAACATGTGTGTTAATACTAATGAACTCTTCTTTAAAATAACTTGCCTAATCTTCCATGTTTTCCATAAAACCCATGAGTCTACCTCTTATAATCAGGACACTATTTGTATTTCTACCCAAATATGTGCACTCAAATTGGAATTCATTGATCCCAAATAAATGCTTTGTCTCTTGAACATGTTTCTTATCTTTAGGTTGACAGGATCAAGAAGCTGAAGAATTTAAAAAATACCAGTTAAATGTCATACAGAAAATATTTTATTTGGAAAAGTAGATTTTCAACACTTAAGAGACTAGTTTGTTATAACAACCCTGTAAATGAATATATATAATGTAGATGGCATTTTGGTGGATGAAAATGATGAGACCAGAGGCTCACAGGAACCTAGCCCTAAATTTCTTGTAGGAGCAATAGTTCAGTATTCAAATTTATTCAAGTTGTAACTATTCAACATAACTAATGTGAGCATTGATAATTAACGGTATATAGAAGCCAATATGAAATTGCTGAGAACCGAGCTTTGCATTCTGCTTGGGGTAGTGTCAAGGATGACTTTTAGAAGTTTTACTCCCATATCTCCAACATTCATACATTTAGTTTGATTGTCTTGTGATATGCCAACTTGGATAGGCTGAATTACATACCAGAGAATTCGCCTTTCTAGTATGTTTCTGGTTAGAGTGGAAAATCAAGGAGACTCTCTCAAGAGTTGGATAGCTGAAGAAGGCAGCAGCCATTCTGTAGCATACATATACCATTCCCTAGTTTTTTAATCAAACATTAGTCTGATGTTGCTGAGAAGGAACTCTGCAGATGTAATTAAAGTTCCAAATCATTTGATTACAGTTATTCAGCAGGGAGATTATCCTGGATGGGCTGGTTTAATTAGGGGAAAGCCCTTTAAAGAAGGACTAAATCAGAGACTCCATGCAACAGAAGTGTGATATTATGATCTATATATAATGTTTACATACCCACAGAGCTACTAAGACTCCTGAAATCTTCTATGATGAGAACAATAAAAGTGCATTTGTTCTGTTAAAGAGGTAACTTTGGATCCCACTTAGGAATGGGGACTGGTTGCCAGGAGAACCAAGCATGTGATTAGAATTTTGGGACTCTTAGTCTCACATCCCTAACCTACAGGGAAAGAAGGGCTGGAGATTGACTAAATCACCACCAGCCAATGACTTAATCAATCATGCTTATATATTGAAGCTTCTATAGAAACTGAAAAGGAGGGGGTTCATAGAGCTACCAGGTTGATGAATGCATGGAGATTTGGGGAGTGGTACCCTTGGAGAGGAATAGAAGCTCTGTACCCTATCCACACAGCTTGCCCTATGCATCTCTTTTTTTTCTGGCTGTTCTAAGTTATATCTTCGTATAATAGACTGATCATCCTATAAGTAAAATATTTCTCTGAGTTCTGTAAGCTGATCTAGCAAGTTAATCAAACACAAGGAGGAGGTCATTGGAACCTCCAGTGTACAGCCTATAGGGCAGAAACACAGGTGATACTCTGGACTTTTTTTTTTTTTTTTAAGATTTTATTTATTTATTCATGAGAAACACACAGAGAGAAAGAGAATGAGAGAGAGAGATTGAGAGAGAGAGAGGCAAAGACATAGGATGAGGGAGAGGCAGGCTCCATGCAGGATGCCCGATGTGGGACTCAATCCCAGGACTCCGGGATTATGCCCTGAGCCAAAGGCAGATGCTCAACTGAGCCACTCAGGTGTCCCATTCTCTGGACTTTTGATTGTCATCTGAAGTTGAAGGGGTAGGTTCAGGTTGTAAGAGTAAACCTTTAGCTGTGGGATCTGATGCTATCTTTAAGTAGATGATGTCAGAACTGAGCTGAATTATAGGGTACCCAGTTTGTTTGGGGGAATTGTTTGGATGTATGAGGAAAAGTTGAATTGGTGATCAAAATTGTAGTTGGTGCTTAGAATCCTTAAGAAGAAAAAGAGATGGTCAGATATATCTACATTCTGGTACCTCAGCAATCACTTCATTGTTACAGATGTGCTGACTCACTTCACTGAACTGCATGAAGCAGCAGCTGGCCCTCCAATTGTTCTCCCTTTCCTTGAATCATTCCTTCCTGACTTCCCACCTGTGAATTTCTGACTTACTTAGGCAACTTCAATTGTATATGCTAATATCCTATAATAAATCTCTCTCTTGTTTACAACTATATCTACCTAGATCTGTATCTGTATATTTTATCTCCTATTAGTTTTACTTTCTGTGATTGGACACTGACTAAAATAATTTTCACTAAATTATTTTCCCTATTTTCCCTACACACTTGACTTCAATTCCTAATCCCTATGTATAGCCTTCTTCACAGCCTAACAGAAAATTTGATATTTTTGCTTTTGTCCTTTTTCCTCCTTCCTTCCTTCTTTCCTTCTTTCTATTATGTCATGCAACTAATTTTTCTTATCCTCAGCACACTATACCATAAATAAACTTTCAGCTAACAACTCTTAGATTCTGTAGCTATAAACTTGAGAATGTAAAGTTACTTAAAAATGCATAAGATTTTTGTAGGAAAAGAGAGGGGTAAGAGAGAGTAGTTAAGATAGCATTTCTGGCATTTTCTAAGTAACAAAATCATATAGCATGATTGATGCACTTCAGAGTACTATGTTGTGGCTGGAACAACAACAAAATATTTTAAAATGTTGGAAAATGTAAAACAAAATTAATAGATGTTAAAAATGGGGAAATATGAAGCTTAAAAACACACAGGGTAAATCAAGAAAGGTTTTGGGTACCAAATATGAAAGATACAATGCTATGCACTTAACAGTCTCATTTCATTTTACTCTATTTCCCAGCCTCTTCTAGGAACCTGGAATTAGATTCAATCCAAATAATTTTAGGTAGCAATGATATAAAAGTCACATATGTTACATGTAACATATGTCAGATAAAGATGATCTACAACAATCACTTCTGGGCCTAAGCAGTTAAAGACAAATGTGCTTTTCTCGTGCTCTTCCTTTCACTTCTAGCTACCTTGGAAGACACCAAGAATCCATACTGTAGAGCTACAGATGAAGGTAATATATGACCCATGTTAGATTTATTGGTTAATCCCCTGAGATTGGGCATAATTTATAAAACACGACAACCTATCCTATTTTAACTAATGGGTCATGAAAAAAATGTTTGCATTTTATCATGTAACAAATTAGAAGCAATTAAAGGATGTTAAGGAGCCACTGCATAATCTTTGGGTCATTTTAAATTCCTATAAAGCAGTAACAGTGATTCTATCCCTTTAACCTGTACTGGTTCCAGGATATCATTTCACCTCAGTCAAGAGTTGCTGGTGTACAGGAGACCTTGCAAAGTTATCAGACTAAAACTAGGGAGGTCTCTTAGAAAGCTATTTCAGTAGCCTGGTTGATAAATGGTATTATTTGAATTTTTGCTATAGAGGTAAAGAAAGATGGGAGTGCCTGGATGGCTCAGTTGGTAAAGCATCTGAATCTTGATCTCAGCTCAGGTCTTGATTTCACAGATGTGAGTTCAATCCCCACATTGGGCTCCACACTGGGTGTGGACCCTACTTAAAAACTGAGAAATATAAGAGAATTTATCTCCCTGGTTTTTACAAGGATACTCCACCAATAAGGCAATTTAACGTGTTCAAAACTAATGTCCTCATTTTCACGGTTTAACAACATCCATATGACAAATCTATTTCTGTTCATACACAAATGCAAATCATACATCATGATTTACCAAAAGTGATTCTCCAACCCCAGGATATCATGGTGTGCTTTCAGGATATGAAACTAAAAAAAAAAAAAAAAAAAAAAAAAAAAAAAAAAAAAAAAAAGGATATGAAACTAAAGAAGACTAACATCTCTATTATTTATTTTATATATTGAGTAAGTTGGATGACTCATTTTCCAATTTATAACATTTGCCTCACTGGTGAAATCTGAAACAAATTTGCTCTGTGGTGGAGTTTTTTGCCTGGTGTACTTACCAATCAGCCACGGTGTCTGAACTGATCATTACTATGCTTGCTTTTACCTCCTCTCTGAGGGCATTTTTCTTTTCTTTCTGAGTACTTTAGAATAGAAGGGTTGTATATTCCTACTTATCTCTACAGTCCCAGTACCAGAGTTTATCATATCTTCAAACTCGTAAAATTAGAGATCCTGAGGGACTCATCAGAACTGAGCTCACACAATGAAGGATCATTAGCATTTAAACCTTACAAAACTGAAATTCCTGGGATGAACAGGCCAACTATGACCCCCTGAAGGTTAAAATGAACAAACACACATGCAAACTGTTGCCACATTAAAGTCTCAATTGATGTACCTAAAACAGCATCTGTCGCATATTAGATACTAAATAAACACCTCCTGAATCTACATGCATTTGGCCAATATTGATTGGGTATCTCCTCTGTGCCAGGTACTCTGGTAGGTTATGGAGGTTCAAAAATAATACAAGAATCCAGGGTTTCATTACCTTCATAAATAGTAAAGTACAATAACAGTTGTAGGAGAATGATAAATGCTATAGAAACTGCCTAGAGATATCCTATAAAATTTCCCAGATAAGAAGATATGTAATCCAAAATATGTATCTTGGCATTGGAAAAAGGCAATATAAACAGAACATATGTAAGAATTTGTGGAGTGGTATAAAAGAAATAAAAAACTCTGGAACCAAAGAGTGAACACTGCATATAAATGTTATTGTGCAGCCCAGGAAAGCTGGACCAACATACTCTCTATGATAATGCCCTAGAGAAAATAAGTTAGGTTTTTAAGACGTTTCTAGAGGTTTTAACATTTCAAATGGCTTCGGTCCTACATCAGGAAAATAAAGTCTCTGACTTGACTGGATGGCAATACTTGGGCTAATTACTGGGCATTATCAAACTGCCTGGAAGCTATCTTCACAGTGTCCATGAAGCCCCCAATTTGCGATCATTGTATCTCCTTATTAGGGTTGCTATTTCAAGTACCCTTTAGGGACTACAATATTTCCAGCTGTCATCTTAGCAGAAGACTGGCCAACTGGATATGTCAGGGATTTTAAAGGTTGGGGCGAGTTGCACGGGGAAGAAAGAATATTGTATTGCAACTATACAAGAATGAAGAATGAATGGACTCTGATTAGTAGCATTTATAACAATAATAGCAAGGGAGCACTTAAAGTGTTTTGGATATTAAATGTAAAAGTATACCAGTTTTTGCATCTAGAATTACACTATTAGGGGAAATCTGTGCAGATCTGCTCAGCGCTCAAAAGCATTTTGGAATTCTGGTTAGGAGTGAACAGTTTATAATTAAATATCGTATTTAATGAGGCAACTGTTTTTTATCAAATATTTAAATACACTGTTTTCATTAAAATGATATGGGACTTTGGGGATATGTATAACAATTTAAACTAATACCATTGATATCAAATTATCTCAAAAGCTCTGTGAGATATATGATTTAATTTAGTATTTACAACAATGCTATCAACTAAATTTTACTCCCATTTGACATATGTTTAAAAATATTTTAAAAAATTAAGGATACTTATCACGAAATGACAAAGCCAGAAATACTGCACCCTTTTATTCTCAAGTACAGCATTTCATTCAGTCTTCTATAAAGCTTTATTGACAGGATTGAAATTTAAAATGTGGACCTTGTTACTTAAGATTGTAAGAAATTGTTATATTAAAAAAGAAACATTAGTTATGCTTTATTTAAGATTATTGATGCTAATTCCAATGTTCAACTATTATCATTTTCTCTAGCATATTTATCTCTATAATTAGCAGAAAGGGTTATATGGATTATTATCTTGGAGCCAAAATATATAGCATGTCCAAGTATTCAGATTTAAATATCTAATCTGTAATTGATTTTTAACAGCAATAAATAGTCACTTCTAGTAGCAATCTGTGGACTCTGTGCATAGTATTTAATAGACTTACTGCTTGAAATAAAAAGCAAAGGACAGATAAGATTTAAGGGGAAAGAATTGAAACAGGAGATGTATTTGGCACTGTTAGGAGTCAAGATAATAAAACCTTAAGGTGTAATTTGAATAAAAGCTTCAGAGAGTTAAAATAAATAAAATAAAAAAAGAAACACCTTTAAACTGCTAATCAAATATCTCCTGATAATGAGCCTGACAGAATAATTGCCTTCTTCGTCATGAAGTCAACGCTTTAAAAATCTAGTCATAGGTCCAGAATTGAAAATAAACATTCTTATGAGCAAATCATTATTAATATCAAGCATTTGGAGACTGTGTGCACTGCTACTGAGAGAGCTATTCATAGATGTTCACATCATGGTCGAACTCTTCTAGATCTCCTCTCTGCACACTTCCCCTGCTTCTACCCTGACAGAGTTGTAATTAACATATGCCTTCAATTGTAGAACAATTTTAAAGATCCATTAATTATTGTTAAATTTCCATTATGCTTAAAGCCACTGGAATGGAAAGATTAGAAATGGAACTGTAATCCTAAGGTCGGAAGCCATGACTGTTTTATTATCCTCGCAACTCCATCAGAATTTTATGAAAAAGCTGAGCCAGTTCTCTATTGAATATTTGTATAGCCATAGGAACACTGATTTCAATCTTTTTTTCAGCATTTAAAATCGTATGTTAACTTCTTCATTTGGCTGTATATGATTATACATTTTTTTAGTCTTTGGATACTTTTGAAAGCCACAATTTATTATTATTCATTTTAATCCCCTTGTTATTTTTCTAAACCTAAGGGTTATAGACAGAAATACATAAATCAGTTTTATAAGAATGTATTGATTTTGAAATGTTCAATGACATATTAAGAAGACACACACGATCTGGATATTTAAGATGGTAATAGAATATTATGTGCATTTTCATGATTCCTCATATTCTTGACAGAGTAGAATTTTTTTTTAATTAATTTTTATTGGTGTTCAATTTACCAACATACAGAAAAACACCCAGTGCTCATCCCGTCAAGTGTCCACCTCAGTGCCCGTCACCCATTCCCCTTCAACACCCGCCCTCCTCCCCCCTTCCACCACCCCTAGTTCGTTTCCCCGAGTTAGGAGTCTTCAGGAAGGGAGACAGAACATAAAGACAGAGTAGAAATTTACCTAAGCACTGTGTTCCTTAAAAATTATGGTGATTAAGAAATTCCTACTCTTTTGTGTTTCAGGAATTGGTTTACTGCAAAGAGCCAGCTTCCACACATGAATTAGGTAAGACTTGAGGATGTCCTTGTTTTTGTAGGATAAGGCCAGGACAGACTCTCCAAATTCCCATTCTTTCTTCTTTAAGTGTTTAGTGACTATGTGTCACCTGACCAATCTGGACAAAATTCTCTCTAACTGGACTTGATCAAAATTTAGTTAGGCTTTTCCCCTGCCAACAGGCCCCTGTACCGTAACCTGCCCCTAGGATTAAATAAGCATTGAAACAAAAACACCTTAGTGGCCCTACCTGAGAATCATCAAACTTCAGAGAAAAACTTCTGTGATCAAAAGTCACATGACTTGCTCATCCCACTCCCCAATACCTGGTCTTTCTAGCCCTGTTTACAACTCCCTATAAAAGAAAAGACCATTATTTCTGACTGTGGAGCCTCTTGCAAATTGAGTGATCCTATTACCGTAGTGTTTGGAAAAAAAAAAGTCTTTCTGCCAGATTTATTTTGTTTGATAGTTTTTTGATGTCAAGGCTTGGATGAAGTGCTGAGTGCCCCTCAGGTCCCACTGTCTTCTCACAGGTATTTATGTCAGCTTTTTGGATCTTTGTCTCCTATCCTGATTGGGAAAATTCGGATCCATGATGGTGAGTCACATTTTCTAATCCAGTGCTCCACACTTCTTATCTGTAGAAGCTCCAAAGAATAACTTCCTTACAGGCAAAAAGACTTTTTTGGCCTGTGAAGTGTTTTCTGTTTTTCCTTTTCCTTCAGTGAGGATTGAGTGAGGGTGTTGTCTCAGCTTCTGGATTGAAGATTGTACTTTGGGGTGAAAGGTGAGCTGTTTAGGCTCCTGGGGAGTATTTGAATGGGACTTTTTACCAGTTCCTTTAAGATCTATCTCTGACCTAATTATCAAATCCCACTGCTAACTTTCAGTCTATTGGTACCCTTCTCCTCTTCTCCTGTGGGCTACATGCTTCACTATTATGGCACTAATTCAGTTAATTCTATTAAAAAACGACAACATTTGGGCAGCCTGGGTGGCTCAGAGGTTTAGCGCCACCTTTCAGCCCAGGGCCTGGTCCTGGAGACCCGGGATCAAGTCCCCTCTGCCTGTGTCTCTGCCTCTCTCTCTGTGTGTCTCTCATGAATAAATAAATAAAAATATTAAGTAAAAAAATAAAATAAAGACAACATTTTATTAAAGATCATTTAGAAGTTTAATGACTTCTTGGGAAACTTGGCATATCATATTTCCAAACTGTCTTCTCTAGGACGTCTTTACCATCACCCTCATCCCCCACCCCTTTTTTCATTCCCCTTTTCTGTTTTTTTTTTTTTTTTTTTTTACCAACTTTGACCTTCCCTCTACCACCTTTGAATCCTTGTTCTGTTTCCTTCAACACCCTTACCTATTTGTCTACTCCTCTGTGTGCCTTGCCAGACTTCTTTTTTTCTGGATCCATTAACTCCTTATAGTTACTCAAGCTTCATGCCCCCACTCCAAGTCAGGAGCTCTTGAGGTGCTCAGGTATCCTAGGAGCACTCGAGGATTAAAAAGCTAATTAGAAACATGCTGGTTCTGGGACCCTGGGTGGCTCAGTGGTTGAGCATCTGTCTTTGGCTCAGGGCATGATCCTGGGGTCCAGGGATCAAGTCCCACATCGGACTCCTGTGTAGAGCCTGCTTCTGGCTCTCTCTCAGTCTCTCATGAATAAATAAATAAAATCTTAAAAAAAAGAAACATGCTCGCTCTTTTGTCCACTTACATGAGCTTTTGAAATAGCTAGGTAGCTCTTGGTTTCTCCTTAGTCTCTCTTCCAAAATTGAGTTCACAGCCTTTGTAAGATTACACATCAAAGGAAAAGAAAGCATAAAGATATCCACAGATATCGGTGAGAACACTTCAGCTCTCATTTTGACTAGGTAACCTCAACTTGTCCCATCTGCTAAAAACTCAATCTTGGTAAAAAATGTACAGGTGGGATAAGGAGGGGAGTCACAGCCTTTACACAAAGCAATGTACTCTGTATTTCTTTGTTTATGCCTGACTCATGGCTAAAATGTATCTTTTATACAAACTAACTTTTACCTATATATTTTTGCCTCTTTTTTTCTAGTATATAGGGAATTACAATATATATATATATATGTGTGTGTGTGTGTATATATAATTGTGTGTGTGTGTGTATATATATATATACACACACATATATATGTGTGTGTGCTATAAGACAGTGCATGGCCATAAAAAGTTGACTGATATAAATTCATAAACTCTGCTTCTGCAATATTTGTACAACAGACAGTTCACAATTATCTACCTGATAGCTTTCTCTGTGAAATAAAATTTACTGTAGTTCAGATATAATCATTATTTGTAAGTAAGAATCTACTAGGAGAAATAATGGCAAAAAGGAACAGCTTTAGCATGAACAGCTGAGGATGGGTTTTTGTTAAGGAAAAGAATAGTTTTGTTCTAAAGCAAAAGGACTGCTTGTTCCACAATTGATATAGAAAGTTGTATGCTTGCAGAAAGGGAATTTTATTATAGCTGGCTAAAATTTTATCAGTTTATTTAAAAAAAAACTTTTCAAATATTCTACTGATGCAAAACTAGAATTGGTTTTCTCAGTTAAAATGAGCTTCTTGGATTATTGGTGTAGTTTTAAGAGGGTTTTTTTTTAAGATTTTATTTATTTATTCATGAGAGACACACAGAGAGAGAGGCAGAGACAGGCAGAGGGAGAAGCAGGCTCCATGCAGGGAGCCCGATGTGGGACTCAATCCCAGGACCCTGGGATCATGCCCTGAGCCAAAGGCAGATGCTCAACCGCTGAGCACCCACGCATCCCTAGTCTTAAGAGTTTTTCAAAAGTTTAGAAAAATCTGCCTTAGAAGGCAATGGTTTTTGTCTTATCAGATGAATATCTTGAGCTTCATGTTGACTTCATCATGTTTTTTTTTATTATTCAAGAAACCAAGTCTTTTCACCTTTGAAAGTAATAAGCTTCTTTATGTTCTATTACCCTCTGTTTGCTTTTGAAAACTTTGTAGGCCCTTTGATCAATAGGTAGCCATGTATTGTCTCATTAATCTATGATCCTATTTAATTAAATGTTCAAATCTCTTTATAACTTTTGGCATTTTGCCTTTCCAAAACAAATCCTAAATGATAGCTTTTACACCATAAACCTTCTTTGAGATTTCCGAGAAGCCCTTGGAGATTTACAAAAGAATTTTTCTTTCATTCTGTGAAAAGAGAGGTGGTAAAAAAAATTAAGTTGATATGAGTTGAGTGGGAAGTATCAAATTGGAAGAGATGCCTACTACTTTGTTGTATGGGTAAAATGTTGTTAATATTTCAGAAATTTATATGATCTCTACATAGAGATCATCAATGCCTTGTTGTATATGGTATGTTTCTACTTATCACAGTCTCACTGCTGCTTTGCCTAAGATAACAGGAGTCAAACTTTCAGTTATTTATTTTTAAAAATTAATTTAGTCTCAATTTTACTCCTTTAATTTGAATCCAGTATGTTTTAGGCCTGTGGTTTTCAAATGGTGACTCCCATAATCTTTCTACAGAGTTTTATTAATATACAGATATGTAGGAACTACTTCAAAATTAATGATTATTGAATTCATTAATGAATCTCTTTACTTGATAATACTGACATATATACATGTATGTAAAAAATATATATATGTATGTATATATATTCTAGCTATGTGCTTGTTATATTTATGGAACATCAAATGTCAGAATTATTATATATTGTAGGGAAGGAAGAAAAAATTGCCACCACAAAATATGTCTCTTTGGCCTGTGTATTATTATAGGCTTATTACTAAGAAACAGTTCACGGAGAACCTTGACCTTCACTCTAAATGCCTAAAAGAATTTAGATCACTCTTTTCTCAGAATAGGCTATCATTGTAGATACCTACAATATAATATGAAATTGGTCTGGTAGAGATGGAGAGATTTAGCAAAGTCCAGTTGTTAAAATTCCTCTCTATATCCCATTCTTTCTGTATGGTCCAGCAAACATTTGTTTACCAAACATTTACTCTTTTTCATTTTCCTGTGAATTATCTTCTTTTCCATTTGAAGTCGTAGACACCTAGACCCTTCTCATTAGCTCTGGATGGCTTATAAGCCTCAATCGTCTGACTGCTATGGGCCTCTTGGTATTATAGAACCCCTATAAGGTCATAATTAAGCTTGAATTTTCTCCTATTAATCTCTCTCATGTAAATTTAATTCTTTATACCAACCAAAAGAGTCTGAAGGGTAGAGGAAAATTTTTCTTCTCCAACAATATTACTTCTGAAGATTTTTTTCTCTGTAAGGATTATATTCCCTCATTTTCATAAATTAAATCCACTTTCCTTAAAAATAGGGTTATTTATGTTTATAAATATATTTTGTCTTTTGGATTGTCTTCATTTTGTTTTGAATGCCTCAAAACTCTCCATGTTAGTTGCATTATTTATTTTTTTTTGTAATTAACTCTCATCAGAACCACTTCTGAAAATTATCGATAAGGTAACAACAGCCATTTTTAGATATGTCATCTTTAGGAAGACTTTTCTTTAACTCTGTTTACTTGAAAATGCTTAGAAATTATATATGGAATAGATTATTTCATCCTTAATAAAGAATGATTAGTCTTAGAGACCCATGGGAAAGGACTGTTCTAGGTAGTCTTGGACACAAGATTCTGAAACCATTGCTTTCTATCAAGATCATATCATTAGACTGAGTCAGGGTTTCCAGAACTGTGGTGGAGAGCAGATTCATGGGATTGATAACCCAATATTGCATAGAGTAAGAACTGAACTGTGGTACTGGTAACTGGTAAAAGAAGATCATAGGTTTTTTGTTTTGTTTTGTTTTGTTTTGTTTTTGAATATTGCTAATACTTTAATGTTCTACTTGCTGAATATAAAAAACACCTTACACTTTTCTCAAGTTAATTATATTCATGACAATTTTTAGACTATGCTTTTAAAAATTGAATTTGTAAATAAATTATTTATAAATGAATTATTCTAGTATAATCCTCCAGAGTTCAGAAATTTATTGAATATTCTTATTTTTTTTGCCAATAGAGCTATTTATAAAGGTGAAATGAGTATCTATCCTTGTTAATTGGAGATAATTGAAAACATTGGTCATATAACTTAGGCTTTGAATGGAATGTCATTTGGGAATGATGCTCATTTAGGGCAGCCCGGGTGGCTCAGTGTTTTAGCACCACCTTCAGCCCAGGGTGTGATACTGGAGACCTGGAATCAAGTCCCACATCGGGCTCCCTACATGGAGCCTGCTTCTCCCTCTGCCTGTGTCTCTGCCTCTCTCTCTTTCTGTGTATCTCATGAATAAATAAAATCTTAAAAAGAAAGAGAGAATGATACTCATTTAATCACATGTGACCAGAAAGTTTTAAGAAAATAAGTTTTTGTTTTTGTTTTATGAAGCCAGTGCTTACAAGGCTCTCTTGGTAAAACTGGCCTCATATCTGGCTTACAGCTTTCCCAGTCTTACAGGTGAAATAGGAAAGATCACTTTTTGGAATGCATAGGAATCTTAGGATACTTCAGTGATCTCAGGAAAGGAGGAATTCACCCAAATTTACAGGTACCACAGGTGAAATCTGATTGGATATTTTTGGCTTAGCTTCCCAACTCCAAGAGACTTTTAAAAGTTCAATTTGAGGGGGCAGGGCAAGATGCAGAGGAGTAGGGTCCCCAACTCACCTGGCCCCACCAAGTTACCTAGATAACTTTCAAATCATCCTGAAAACCAATGAATTTAACCTGAGATTTAAAGAGAGAACAGCTGGAATGCTACAGAGAGAGAGGGGTTTTCGCTTCTAACAAGAATCATCTAGGGTGAAATTTACTTAGGTTGTTGTAGATATTCTTGATGCAGCCCACTCATACAGCCACTCTGCACTGAGCAAAATGACTAGAAAGAAGAACTTACCACAAAAGAAAGAATCAGAAACAGTACTCTCTGCCACAGAGTTACAGAATTTGGATTACAATTCGATGTCAGAAAGCCAATTCAGAAGCACAATTATAAAGCTACTGGTGGCTCTGGAAAAAAGCATAAAGGAATCAAGATACTTCATGACTGCAGAATTTAGATGTAATCGGGCCGAAATTTAAAAAAATCAATTAAGGGGATCCCTGGGTGGCGCAGCGGTTTGGCGCCTGCCTTTGGCCCAGGGCACAATCCTGGGGACCCGTGATCGAGTCCCACGTTGGGCTCCCGGTGCATGGAGCCTGCTTCTCCCTCTGCCTGTGTCTCTGCCTCTCTCTCTCTCTCTCTCTGTGTGACTATCATAAACGAATAAAAAAAATTAAAAATCAATTAAATGAGATGCAATCCAACCTGAGGTCCTAACGACGAGGGTTAATGAGGTAGAAAAAGAGTGAGTGACATAGAAGACAAGTTGATGGCAAGGAAGGAAGCTGAGAAAAAAAGAGAAAAACAATTAAAAGTTCAATTTGACATTTCTTATGAGATTCCAGCAAAACAAACTTTAAAAGGCTTAAATAGAAAAAGATAATTCTTGCTGAACCTATGTAAAAAAAATAATGAGCAAATTTAATGAGACTGAATGATCTTATTTTGTGATCATGAATAATATTTCCTTGATTATCTTTGATCAAGGGAAAGGAAGGGTGACTGCATAGAGAAATTTTTGTGTTTCAATAGAAAACCTAGCATGTCCTTCTGGGTTAACATATTGTGGTCCTGTTCATTGTCTTGGTCTATATTTACTACTCCTTTTAAACTGGAGGTTACTCATAGAGATGCAAACTCTGTCTTTTCTGGTAGATTTGCAAGGGACTTTTTGTTTCACTTGGAAAAAAATGGTTTTATTATTGGCTACCTATACTTTGGATTGGATCCTGTCACCTTGCACAAATTGGCAATGCTTAACTAAACTTCCTCCTGTGTCCTTTAATATCTAACTAAAATTTTCCAAACTAATTTCCAATTTTTCTTCCTCCTCCTTGGATTTGTCATCAGACAACTAAAACTTGACTGCTTGTATCCTTAATGGTCCCTTCAAAACCACGGATAACCAAAAGAAACACTTCCTGAGCAACTGTCCAATCATGATACCTGCTCATCTGACTCCCTAACCCTGTTTTTCTTTTCAGTCTTTTTTTTTTAAACCTCTTCTTATTAAAAATCTTTTCTTTCTAATCTTTGAGACTCTTGCAGATCTTATGATTCTCTCTATTGCAGCGGTCTTTTTGAAATAAGTCTCTCCTTATGTAAGTCTATTTTTTTTTAATTTGACACTATCTTCTGTTATATTCCTTTTACCTGGAATTATATATTCTTCTATTCTCCCAGAGTTGAGATCCTCCTCATATTTAAAACTGAAATCAAAAGCTCTATTAAATTCTTTGAAGCTTTCTCTGATCTCCCAGTTAAAATAAATTGCAAGTCTATTGTATTTGAACCTGTATATATCACTTGTTCATTCTCCCTTTATAAAATATTTGTTTATTACGTTTAGTGCCAAACTAAATTCCTAGTTTCTTTTTTTTTTTAAGATTTTATTTATTTATTCATAGAGACACACAGAGAGAGGCAGAGACACAGGCAGAGGAGAAGCAGGCTCCATGCAGGGAGCCTGATGTGGGACTCGATCCCGGGTCTCCAGGACCAGGCCCTGGGCTGCAGGCGGCGCTAAACCGCTGTGCCCCCGGGGCTGCCCAATTCCTAGTTTCTTAATCAGGAAAGCTATATTAATCACTTTCTATTTTCTTTTCCCTTGAAAAAAAGATTTAATAGCCTTTTCAAGATATATTTTCCCCCCATGTATTGATATAATCAACTACTTTCCCCAGTTCTCCCATGGGTAAGGTGGTATTTTAGATACATTTTGAGCCACACACATGTACTAATTTATTACATATATACTGAAAATAATTTCTCTAGCCCCACAGGACTTTAAAAATCATAAATGATCTTAGAATCCCTCATAGAGGTGCTCCTTCTCTTTACCTGGATGTGTTAAAGTTAGTTTTTGTCTCTGAACACGTAAACATTAGTTTTAAGTTATAAATTCAAGATTGTAATTATTTGGTTTCCATCAGATTTTTTTTTGACATCCTAGTTAATATATCAACACAAAGTAGTGATTTTTTAAAACTATAATACGGTATATATCTATAAGTGTTTCTTGGTCGTTCATGCCTATTTATATTATGTGCCATGAAAATAAGGAAGTAAGAAACTAGCTTAGGATGAGTTCCTGTCCATAAAGATTACATCATTTCCCAAGATATAATGTGAAAAACTGCTTATTCTCTCCCCTTGTGTTACTTATATTTGCTGACCGGTTTTTCTTCTATTTGTAATTTCAGCACCATGCCAAATTACGAAAACTATTGTTTTAGATTTAGCTGGTTTGGTGCCTTGATACCTGTTTCCAGAGCAACAAAATGCCTGGCTTGTTCTATGTGCCTGAGTATCTATTTTCTGAAGGAATGTAGTAATGGTCAAGAATGAGATTAAAAGGAACAGTTGCAAAATAATCAAATAGGTGATATCAAGTGTAAAGCATAGCTCCAACACTAAGGATATCTGCCTTAACTTTAAGAATATTAGTGTTCAGAGCACCTGGGTGGCTCAGTGGTTGAGCGCCTGCCTTTGGCTCAGGTCATGATCCCAGGGTCCTGGGATCAAGTCCCGCATCAGGCTCCCTGAAAGGAGCCTGCTTCTCCCTCTTCCTGTGTCTCTGCCTCTCTCTCTCTCTCTCTCTCTCTGTGTGTCTCTCATGAGTAAATAAATAAAATATTTTTTTAAAAATGAATATTAGTGTTCACAAAGTAACTATAATAAAGTCACCCCAAACGTAGTAGCAAAATAGTATAGAAATTTATTCATCTTTCACATAAAAAAAAACAGAAATACTGGGTCCAGAGTTGATGGGGAGATTCCCATCTCTGTGTTAAAGGTACCTATTTCATAAGCAGTAACTCTGCATCATATCCAGGGCATGAAGTATAGAAGAAAAAATGGAAAAGCACATATACATTGAATATATTCTGAATGCATGATCTAAAAGTAGACAACATTTCTTCTCATATCCCATTGGTGAGTAAATACTTATGTTCACAAAAGGTGGCATGAGAGGCTGGGAATTGTCTCTAGCCATGCTCAATTCTGTTATTGCAAGGGAAGGAATAAGTATTAGAAGGCAGTCAGGGATCTCTGCCCCTCAAGCCGAAATAATCAGAGACAAAGAGCCTATGGTGATTTAAATCCGTATGGAGCAGTTCTATCTACAGGTCTATGTATTTTCAGCACCAATTCAACCTAGAATCGCAGGAAAGGATATGGCAAGAGAAAAGTAAAATGCACAATAGAGTAAGAATACTTTTATCTGCCTTGATCTGATTATTTGACTATTCAGGAAGGCCTGGGGAAATAATCAAAGTACACTAAATTATTTAACTTGGAAGTGGAGGAGTTAAACACACATACACACACACTAAAATAAGTTTCTGACTTCTGGTTTCATAGTTCGATTTCTGACTAGAGCTACAGGCTTCCCTCAGCCACCAGAGACTCAGCACTTTGAACTGAGACTGGATTATGGGGAATTACTTATTGTTTTAAAAGACAAAATTAATATACTTGAGTAAAGATAGTTCTTTTGAGTTCCTACAAACTTCATCAGACGGAGAAAAAAATGTATCAAAGGTAAAGCAGAGCAATAGTCTTTTTTAGTGTGCTTATTTAAAATGAGCATAATTTTCAAAGTCTTAAGAATCACACTATTCATTAACATTAGTTACGTTATCCATTGAGGTATGATCTTTCCTTTGGCCTGTCATTTTATCATACAATACTGAACTTAATCATATCCTTGGATCCTGAAAACTTCAATATGAAATGCTACATTTTTCCCAAAATCTTACTATCATGTGTGGCCATATGATATAATGCTGGTCAGTCAGTGGAATATGTGGAAATGCTCTTACAGCTCCTAATTTATATTTTGTTAGAAAGGAGAATTTCCCCTCCTTCCCATGGGCCCGTTTCTCACTCGCATTGAAATGACAACATACAACTTTGACCCAGGGCAAATTTTATCCTTATTTCTTCCCCACAAAGTCATTGAAACTCTAGCTCTAGATAATTTGTCCTCTAGCTCTAGATAACTTCCCTTTGGACTACTAAGTGAGAGAGAAGTAAAATTCTCTTATATATAATCTATTGTAATTTTGGGTCTCCCTGATAATAAAAATTCAACCTAGACCCTAAGTAATTTAGGATAAAGAGGAATCCAGAACCAGAAGAGTGGTCAGGTGGAAACACAAGACATGAAATTGACTGAAAAATCTTAGATGCTCCTGAGATTCTTGAGCCTGGTGCTTATTCCCTAAATGTCCCTTAGTTCACTAGGAAGAACACAACTAAGAACTGCCTCCCGTGATACACGTACCAAAGGGTGGATGATACCACCAGAGGGATACAAACTCACAAAATAAAACTATCCTATCTGAGAAGTGAACTCACTATAAAGAAAAATAACAAATGTAACACATGACATTAGATTTTCTAAATAGTTCAGAACTTAAACTGATAGACTTTATGGAAGTTTATTATGGAAGAATATTAGTAATTTAAAAAGCCCAAAGATAACAAAGTAGAAATTTTACTTACGGTGGCTAAGATAAAATGCTAAAAGTTAGAAACAGTTAAAAGAATGAGTAAATGATGTAGAAATCATATTCAGAATTTTATAGACATCAACAGGAAAAGATAATGAGATAAATAATAAGTAGGTGAAAAATAGAATTGCCAATGTTTAGACATAGAATACCAAAGTGAGAGCAAATGTTTGAAGAAATAGTAAACTTAAAAAAAACTTATAAAGTTTAAAATATCATAGTAAAATAATAAAAAATAAATAAAATAAAATAAAATCTCATAGAAAAATAATTTATAGGATGACTAAAGGAAATCTATACTGGGCAGCCCCGGTGGCGCAGCAGTTTAGTGCCGCCTGCAGCCCAGGGCATGATCCTGGAGACCCTGGATCAAGTCCCACGTCAGGCTCTCTGCATGGTGCCTGTTTCTCCCTCTGCCTGTGTTTCTGCCTCCCTCTCCCTTTCTCTGTGTGTGTCTCTATGAATAAATAAATAAAGTCTTTAAATTTTTTTTTAAAAAAGGAAATCTATACCTACTTGTCATATTGAAATCTAAGTGAGTCAAGACAAAAACCAGATTCCATAAACTTCCAAAATGAGAGGTTTTATGTTTTTTTGTTTTACTTTATGGCATTTTGGAAAAAAAAAAACAACAAATAGCTAAAGGTAACCACTTATTTTATAAAGTTAGTATAATCTCAAATCAGATAGATAATACAAAAAAGGAAATTTATAGGTCCTTTTCTCTTACAAATAGATGAAAAATCTCTAGATAAAATAAGTGAATCTAACAGTTTACTAAAATTAATGCATCATATCCCTAAAACATTTATCCCCAAAGTCTGCTGATTCAATATAAAATAGTTAGCATTATAATTCACATTAACAGACTAAAGAAAAAAGAGTAGATATCACACATGTAAGTAAAGCATTTGATAGAGTAACATTTCAAAAAAAAAAATATAAAGGAAATTTTCCTAATACAGAAAAGAATATGTACCAAATGCCTATATAGACCCACTAAGAACCAGAGGAAGACCAGGATTCTTGTTAATACAGCCACTCTAACATAGTACCGAATGTCCTGGTTACAGTATAAGAATAATGCAAGGAGAGGAGGGTGTTAGGGTGGAAGGGAGAGAGACAGAAATATAAAGAGATGGAAAAAGAGTGAAGGAAGAAGAGAAGGAAAGAAAGGAATAAGAGTCTAAGGATTGAAAGGAATTAAAATGTCATTATTTGCAAAGCATAAACTCATCTACATAGAAAAACAGCATTGAAACAACTAGCACTAATAGGTTAGTTGAATAGTAAGTAGTTTACACAGAAATCTGAGGTCTGGAATTATGCTCAGCTAAAGAGGCATGATAAAGCATATTATTTCTGAAAAGAAACTATTCTATAGTGCAATAATAGAAAATAATTAACTTAAATAACGTCCCCAACAATATGTTGGGAGTGGGAATGGGAAGGGGTTGCTGGGTAGCAACAGCAGAGTGCAATGGTAGTTGTTTTTACTAGAATAGTCCAATGGTGTGCTGGGAATTTGTTCTAGCTCTTTTGTCCAGGTTTTATTGTAATCCTGGAGACAGTAATTTATGCAATATCCTATTAAAACTATTTTATAAATAAAGTATAGTTTCAGATACTGAAACTGAAGGGTAAATGATCTGAATATTGGTACCAGTATTGAAAACAAGGTATTTGTCCATTATTAAGGATGTGAGAAATACAAGCAAGGTGACCTGGCTGATTGTAACAATGCTGGGGAGCTCAAAGAAAGAAAAGGACAGCTTCAAGGTGTTAAGCTCTCAAGTAGACTTGGGGTCAAGAAACTAGGACACTTTTTTCTTTTTCTTTTTTTCTTTTAGCCACAGGACTTATGTCCTTGAAAATCTGATTCATAGTTTTACATTGCATCTTCCTGAAATATAGTATATGCTGGATTCAGACCCACCAATTCTCCTATAGAAAAATACAGTGATATAGAGTGAAATTTTAAAATTCAAAATTCCTTGGCATAATTGAAGGAAATCTAAGATGACTTTTTGTGTCTAGTCAAACTAGTAGCTGTAAAATTCATATGTTAACATCTATTTCAAGTCTAGCCTCACTCAGAGCTACTAATTAAAATATTTTTAAAAAATATACTTTAAAATTGTACCTCTAAGCTTCCTCATTTTATTCATTTGAGGTATTTTTCATAGAATATTAATGGGAACACAATTATATGATATTTTACTCTGATACCTATACCTTTTTCAATGCATAAATAGTTTTGACATTTATTTCAGATGTTAAAATGACATATTAACTCAAGGATGCATGAGTAATAAAGTAAGCATCCAAAATGCCAAGTAATATATAAATGCTTCATTAATTAATTCAAAGGAATGTGAAGGCTAGTTGTTAAATCAGAGATTTTTACTTGTGTATAGTTACAATAAAACAAATGGAAGTAATGAGACTATCTCATAAATAAACATCATAATTCAACCAAAATGTTCTTAGTCTAGAGGCAAGAACATTGATTGGGATTCAAGATTTCATAAATTTATCTCATAAACTCAGTTATATTATATACTAGTGCAAATACGTCCTGTTTTCCAAGCATTAATTCTTAACCTTTTAATCTCCTTTCCATAGTACCTACCACTGTGTTCTTTTCAAACATTCTAATTATGCCCTACCTATGTTTAAACTTCAATAACTTTCTATTGTTCTTAAAATGACAACTGAATTTCTTATAGCCTACAAAGCCTTGCATGATTTGAATTTTGCTGACCTATTGACTCTTCTTTCACTGTTTTCTCTTGCTCTGAACTTCTGCTCAGCTGATATTTCATTTCTCCCAGGTTATAGGTCCCAACCTCTGCTGGGACTTTGTACAAGGATTTCCTGAAATATGTCCAATTCCTTTCTCAACTTAGATAACCTGTACTTACCCTCCATTTTCTCAGAAAAGCTTTCCCTGAACTTCAAACTAATTTGTATTTCTCTGATAGTCTCTCATAACATGATGTTTTTTTTTTTTTTTTTTGCTTTGTAGCACTTATTTTTAGATTTGATGCTTAATAAAGTTTTGTTCTGTAGTTATACTGAGTTCCATGAATATATAAACTTGTCTTTCTGTTGTTAATCATTATAAGGTCAGTGCTCATAGATGTGTATACCTGTACATAGTTGATATTTATTTGATGTTTTTTTTTTTAAGTTTTATTTACGGGAGAAAGAGAGAGAGAGAGAGAGAGAGAGAGAAGCACGAATGGGGTGTGCAGAGGGAGAGAGAGTATTGCGATTCTCACCCCCCTCCCAACAAACTCCCTGCTGAGTAAGGAGCCCAGGGTAGGCTGGATCCCACCAAGATCATGACCTGAGCCAAAATCAAGAGTCAGATGCTTAACTGACAGAGCCACCCAGGTGCCCTAAACTCTTTGTTTTTTTAAACTAAATAGTAATTAACGTGAGAGAAGAAAAACTCATTAGTTTGGTAAATGTTTATTGAGCTGTTACTATGCTCTTTGCATCAGGATATAATGGGTTAAGAGGAAAATTTGGGTCAGATACAGAATTTAACTTGTAAGCTAAATTTGAAATGGAGTCTTCGAGCAGAATTAAAAGTTGTCATATTAAACTATTTAGTAGAAAGAAAAGAAGCTCTAGATGGAATTAAAAGTGTATGACTATTTAGTATGCACAATACCATGTAAACAGTTGTTTAAGATGTATGCTTGTGAAAAGAATACTACACTCATGAGAAATGTTGGGACTGCCTTAAAAATTAGGATGGCCAGAAAGAAAACAAAGAACTTGGGCAACAAGCAAAGCAATTACAAGTTAATTCATATCTACAAATGCATAAGGTTCAGGAAAAGAGTTTCAGGTTAATAATGCAAGCAGTTCCAGAGAATGGAAGAAGATTGGAAATTCTTTCAAAGGTTGAACTGTAATTACTTGACATGCTAGATTTCATAAATATATTCTCATAAATTCTCAGGTTTGAATGCTATGTATGCTAAGAATCAGCAAAGAAAGAGTGATAACTTTCATTAATAAAAATAATGACTTGGATTCCTAGAACTCTAACACATAAAGATACTCACATACCGTACAAAGGTAAACCACATCTAAGGAACTGAGAAGTACCCTCAAAACTGCATATCAGGAAAAATAGTTAGGAATGCTTCTATATCTTTCCACCTTCTCAGTTGCAGATAACAGAATCTTCTCTAACTCGTTTAAGTAAAATAGGATTTTATAGGATGATAGTTATCTTACAGAATTTCTGAGAAGCTAAAGATCAAGTTCCTATGTTATACTGTCAGGAACAAAGGCAGCCAGGAGACATGCTGAACTGCACACAGTAACTGCTAAAGATGCCACCTGCTAGAGACCAGACATCTGGGTTCTGACACAGGTGCCCCAGAATAATAAAAATTCTCTCCCACGAGATCTGTTTTCTTTGGGAACAGATGCCTCTTCACATTTCTTTGCTTTATTGAAATTAGGTAACAGATCTGCATGTTAACTACAAGAAAATTTGGAAAATTCAGTTTGTAGCTTTCCAACATCTATGGTAGAAGCAGACATGCTAGAATGGGCTAAGAGCCAAACTGTTGTGTTTTCTATAACTAGGCGTTGTTTGGTTCTGTTCATCAGTATCCCAATATTGTAGGAAAGGAATCTAGTGGGAAATGTATTATGAGGAACATTCCAAAAAATCTCTAGGTTAGGGTTCTAAGAGAAGTGATACAAATTAGAGGTTGCCCAAGCAGAATTATGATAGGTAAACCTTTCTTTGTTTCTCTGGGTGGCTGTAGAAAGCAGAGAGGTTAGGAGTGGGACAGAGTGTGGTGGGGCAGAGTAGAACATAATAATGGTATATTCTAACAATGGATGACTTCAGCAAATTCAGAATACAAAAATGACAATATTTTTAAAGAAAAATATATTTAGTTCATGAACACAGGAGGTATAGGGTGGCTAAAGGTCCAAGATTTTCACTAAAGAGCTATATGCAGATAGATGGGCCTCAAGGAAATGATGAAGGCAAAGCTCACCTGTCTTTATTAAACCATCAGAGTCTTTAATTAGCATGAATCAGCAAATGCAACGTGAAATTAAAGCCTGAGAAGATGATAAATCAAGAAGACACCATGGACACAGTTTGTAAATCCAGTTTGTATATACCAATTTAAATTAAAGGTGAGAGAAGCAAATACTGATTGTTTTCAGAAGGACAATCCCCTGAACAGGTGCTGGAGATCAATGGAGGTAATGCTTGACACAGATTTGAGTAGTGTATTAATTATATATCAGTAAATAATAAGCTAATAATTTTGACTTCATTTACAAGTATACCTCTTGGGAAGCCAGGAATAACATTAAGAGAATATAGAGAGTTGACTATTTAACACTCAATAATTGGCGGCAGGTCACTTCCAGAAGAATTTGAAGGCTTTTTTTTTTTTTTTTTTTAATGAAAAGTGTACTCTTTCATCTCTATCCCCTGACCCACCTCCCCTCTGGTAAACATTAGTTTGTCCTCTATAGTTAAGAGTTTGTTTCATGGTATGTGTCTCTCTCTCTTATTTTCTCTCTTATTTTCCTTTGCTCATTGTTTGGTTTCTTAAATTACGGATATATATGAGATCATGTGGTATTTGTCTTTCTCTGTCTTATTTCACTTGGCATTATGTTCTTTGGCATGTTTCAAATGGAAGGATTCCATTCTTTTTTATGGCTAATATTTCATTACACACACATATATATGTAATATATATGTATACCATATATACACACACACACCACATTTTATTTATCTATTCATTAATCTATGGATACTTGGATTGCTTCCATATCTTGGCTATTGTAAATAGTGCTGCTAAACACATAGGGGTGCATGTAAACCCTTTGAATTAGTGTTTTTGTATTATTTTAGGCAAATACCTAATAGTAAGATTCCTGGATCATAGGGTAATTCAATTTTTAATATTTTTAGGAATCTCCATACTGCTTTCCATAGTGGCTGTCCCAAATTGCATTCTTACCAAAAGTGCAAGAGAGTTCCTATTTCTCCACATCCTTGCCAACACTTGTTTCTTGTGCTGTTGATTTTAGCCATTCTGACAGGTGTGAGGTGAAATTTCATAGTAGTTTTGATTTGCATTTTCCTGATAATGAGTGATGCTGAGCATCTTTTCATTTATTTGCCATCTGTATGTCTTTGGAGTAATGTTCATGTCTTCTCATTTCTTAATTGGATTGCTTTTTGGGTGATGAGTTGTATCCATTCTTTACTAACCCTTTATCAGACATCATTTGCAAATACCTTCTCCCATTTGATAGGCTGCCTTTTAGTTAATGGTTTCCTTTGCTGTGTAGAAGCTTTTTATTTTGATGTAGTCCCAATAGTTTATGTATGGTGTAAGAAAGTGGTCCAGCTTCTTCTTCTTCTTTTTTTTTTTTTTTTGCATGTGGGTGTCCAGTTTTCCCACTGCCATTTGTTAAAGAGATGATCTGTTTCCCATTGTATATTCCTGTCAAAGATTAACTTACCATATAAATATGCAATTATTTCTGGGTTTTCTATTTTATCCCATTGATCTATGAGTCTATTTTTATTCCAGTACCATACAGTTTTAACTATTACCGCTGCGTTATATAACTTGAAATCTGGGATTATGTACTTTGGTTTACAAGATTGCTTTAGCTATTTAAGGTCTTTTGTGGTTCCAAATAAATTTTAGATTGTCTCTTCTAGTTCTGTGAAAAATGCTGCTGGTATTTTGATAGGGATTATATTAAATGTGTAGATTGCTTTTGGTAGTATAGACATTTTAACAATATTTTTTCTTCTAACCCATAAAAATGGAATATCTTTCCATTTCACTGCATTGTCCTGAATTTCTTTCACCATTATTTTATGGTTTTCAGAGTACAGGTCTATTGCCTCTTTGGTTAAGTTTATTCCTAGATATTGTTTTGGTGAAACTATAAATGGGATTATTTTCTTAATTTTAATTTCTGCTGCTTCTTTATTAGTGTATAGGAGTGCAACAGATCTTTTTTTTTTTTTTTGGTATCCTGTGAATTTGCTGAATTCATTTATCAGTTCTAATAGTTTTTTGGTGTTTTTCAGATTTTATATATATTATATATATAATATATATATAAAAATATAAATATATTATCATGTCTTCTGAAAATAGTGAAAGTTTTACTTCTTCCTTACCAATTTGGATGCCTTTTATTTCTTTTTTCCCCCTGATTGCTGTCGGTAGGATTTCTAGTACTACGATGAATAAAGCTGGTGCGAATGGACATCCTTGTTGTGTTCTTGGCCTTAATGGAAAAGCTCTCAGTTTTTTACCATTGAGTATGATGTTGGCTATGGGATTTTCATGTAAGGCCTTTATGATGTTGAGGTATGTTCCCTTTAGATCTACTTTGCAGAGGGTTTTATATCGGGAAAGGGTGTCTTACTCTGTTGAATGCTTTTTCTGCATCTATTGAAATTATCGTATAGTTTTTATCCTTTCTCTTCTTGATGTGATGCATCACATTGATTTTTTTTGCAAACATTAAAACTTGCTTGCATCCTGGGAATAATCTCACTTGGCTGTGATGTATGATTATTTTAATGTATTGTTGGATTTGGTTTGCTAATATTTTGTTGAGGATTTTTGCAACTATATGCATGAGAGAGATTGGCATGAATTGTATGTTGTATTTGTTTTGTGGTGTTTTTATCTGGTTTTGGTATCAAGTTGTCACTGATCTTACAGAATGAATTTAGAAGTTTTCCTTCATTTTTTTAGGATAGTTTTAGAAGAATGGGCATTAACTCTTATTTAAGTGTTTGGTAGAATTTGCCTGTGAATCTGTCTCATCCTGAAATTTTCTTTTTTGGGAGGTTTTTTGTTTTTGTTTTTCTTGTTGCTTTTGTTTTTATCTTATTTTATTTAAATTCAATTAGCAGATAGTGTATCATTTGTAGAGTTCAGTCATTCATCAATTGCATACAATATCCAATGCTCATTACATCATGTGCCCTCCTTAATGCCCAACACCCAGTTACCCCATCCCCTCACCCTCCCCTCCAGCAACCCTGTTTCTTTCTATAGTTAAAAGTCTTTCATGCTTTGTCTCCCTCTCTAATTTCATCTTATTTTATCTTTCCCTCCCATCTCCTATGATCATGTTTTATTAAATTCTATGTATGTGTGAAACCATATGATAATTGTCTTTCTCTGACTGACTTAATTCGCTTAGCGTAATACCCTCCAGTTCCATCCATATCATTGCAAATGGTAAGATTTCCTCCTTTTGATGGCAGAGTAATATTTCAGTGTGTATATATACTACATCATCTTTATCTGTTCATCTGTTGATGGACATCTGGGCTCTTTCTAAAGTTTGGGTATTATGAACACTGCTACTATAAACATTGGGGCGCAGGTAGCCCCTTCAGATCCTTTGGGTGAATATCTAGTAGTGAAAGAGAGTGAGAAAGTGAGCATGAGTGGGAGAAGTAGAGGAAGAAGGAGAGAGAAAATCTAAAGAAGACTCTTCACATAGCACAGAGCCTGTCATGGGGCTCAATCTCGTGACCCCCAAATCATGACCTGAACTGAAACCAAGAGTCAGACACTTAATGGGTGCCTGGGAAGCCCAGTCAGTTTTTTTTTTTTAAGATGTTATTCATTCATGAGAAATAGAGAGAGAGAGAGAGAGGCAGAGACACAGGTAGAAGGAGAAGCAGGCTCCATGCAGGGAGCCTGATGCGGGATTCGATCCCAGGACCCTGGGATCACATCCTGGGCTGAAGGCGGCACTAAACCACTAAGCCATTCAGGCTGCCCCCAGTTTTTTAACTCAACTTCCTTGCTGATGATTGGTCTATTCAAATTTTGTTTCTTCCTGCTTTAGTTTTGGTAGGTTATGTTTTTAGGAATGTATCCATTTCTTCTAAGTTGTTAAATTTACTGACATAGATTTTTGTTACATTCTGTAACAATTATTATTTTTTTTTGCAGGGTTGATTGTTATTTTTCTTCTTTCATTAGTAGTTTTATTTGGGTCTCTTTTTTTTTTTCTTTTTGATGAGTCTTGCTAGAGGCTTATTAATTTTTGTTGATCTTGCAAAGAACCAGGTCCTGGTTTCATTAATATATTCTATTGTGGTGTTGTTGTTGTTTATTTCTGTATCATTTATTTCTGCTCTAATTTTATTTCATTTCTTTTGCTGGGTTTGGGTTTTGTTTGTTCTTTTTTAGCTCCTGTAGGTGTAAGGTTAAGTTGTCTATTTGAGACTTTTTGTTGCTTCTTCAGGTAGGCCTGTGTTGCTATAAACTTTCCTCTTAGAACTATTTCGCCTCAATTATTTTGGACCATTGTTTTCATTTTATTTATATGTGAATTATTTCTTTGATTTCTTGGTTTACCAAATTCATTATCAAGGGAAGATAGAGATGTTATTATCTCACACTCAATAATATGTGCTGGGAGTTAGTCCCAGTAGGATTTGAACTTTTTTGAAGTCCTCTAATAAACTGCAGATAACACATTAAGTCCAAGAAGTAGTGTCATATATTAACTTACTGAAGGATGATAAATTGTATTTTTGTAACTTTCAGATGTTTTAGAAAGGCTAGTTTGCAAACTTAATGTCCCTTATAGTCTTACCTATTATTTTTATTAAGTCTAGTGTAAGGTATAAATCCAAATTGTTCTGAGTCTTCTCAGCTTATACAGATATAATAGAGAACTTTGATAAACCTATAATTAACTATAGCAAATTTATTCATTCAAAAAATACTTAATGGCTGCCACATTCTAGGGACTGTGGCATAACAGCAAGAGACACAATGTCTGCTATTCTAGTGCCTATTATCTATAACTGAACGATGGACAATAAACAAACACATAAATATGTAATATGTGATGTTAATAAAAATGAGACTGGGTATGGAGAATAGAGATTAGGGGAGGTGCAGGAGGACTGCTACAATGTACAGGGCTTTCAGGAAAAGCCTTGAAGCTAAAGGGACACTGGAATAAAGGCCTGAGAGATGTGATAGCATAAAATACATGGCCCTGATTCTTCTGCTGAACAGAATCTTCAGTAGATGGATCAAGGCAAAGGACCTGAGACAGAAGCATGCTTTTCATGGGCCAGTAAGCAAGGATCCTCCTGTGGCTAGAAAAGAATATAGAAGAGAAATAAATAGAGTGGAAAGTTAGCAGAACACCAAATCAAGGTCTCAGAGGCCATGGTAAAGAATAGCAGTGATTACAGTACTCACTTGTTTAAAACCATTTTTGAAATGAAAATACGTAGCATTAATAGGGTACAATCAAGTGGCAGTAAAGTGTTAAGGTTCTTGGAATTTCATAACAGTAGTGAAAATATTTTTAATAAAACTAATAATCAATGTTGAAAAATCTAAAAGAAAATTTATGAAAAGTGCAAAATAAACCTTTCTGTTTTTTCACACTATTACCTCAGTATTTCAATAACTTTCCTACTTTAAGAAAGTATCTGTGGGGTTCATTTCTTCCTCCATGCAGGAGATTTAGTAACTTTTCTAGAGAGATGTGGGAGCTTATCCTGCATTTAAATTGTGTTATTCTTGGGGTGAGGCTTTAAAAAGCAGCTTAACAGAGCATGTGTGCTTCATAGAGTATTAGATTGTGAAATCCCCAAAATAAAGATGTTTTGCCAGTAAGGAATAATCTAACTTATTTTCAGTGTAAAACAGGTGTCCATTGGAAACAGAAGGCTTAAGTATATGGTTTAAGGTTAAATATGAATAAACTTCTGCTTGTAGCCTCCAAAAGCACATAAGCAGAAAACTGTATGGAGAAACTAAAACTGGTCAAATAATAAAATCTAAGCACAGTGAATTTCACAATTCTTTCTGAAAGAGAGACCTAGCAATGTCCTCCACGATGCTGTCAGGGCTAAACAAACCATGCTCCACCTTCCTGTTTTTATGGTATCCCTGTCTCCTTGATATTCTCTATATCAGTTGTCCCAAAGACTCCTTCTATTCCTTTCTTTTTCCCCCTCAAGCTTTTTCTTGTTCCTATCTGAAAGTCCTGCTCCCTTGCCAAAAATGCATCCCGCCTTCAATTTCAATGATTATTTCCTTCTCCCATTCTTAATGTTAAAGAAAGCTCCATCATATCTTTTTTTTTTTTTTAACATTCTATGCATTCTACTGTCTAAAAGTGGGATTCTTATGCTCTTCTTACTGGGACCCATTGACAAGTCTCTGTTAATGTATAAACAAGGAGACAAACAACAAATGTGCACATGCACACATGCCTCAAAATGCTTCACTGAGGTTTGCCTACCAGTTTTCTCATTTTGAATGTGCTTTATAATTGTCCATATTTTGTCTCCTCATTTGCTGAGGGGAATCATGAGCCATGCAATTGTTTTGGCCCAATGTAATACTCTGATCTCAGTTCACTGACCTCATCCTCTCCAATGTCCCCTCTATTCCACTCTAGCAGCCATTTCCTATAGCATAAATTGACATTCACCTGAATCTGATCTGCTCTGTTTCCCCATGATTCAGAAATCCTAAAATATTCTGTATTATCTCTCCTTTTGTCCAGCTTACTCATTAAAGACAGTAACTTGCAAACTTCATGGGTACCTCTAATATTTCTAAATTTTTATTTGCAGACTACCCCTAAAATTTAGATTTCATGGGCTTGTTTTAATATTCTCTTATTACTTTAACCCTCTTGATTCTTATTCTGTTTACTGTGTTTGTCTATGAAAAGTGTAACTAAAGATAAGTCAAGCTTCTTCTTAAATTTCTTCTACCTAGTGAAGATAATCATATAACTTGGGATGATTTGGTTTTGGTAAAAATTCATGGCTCCCAAACTCAAAATTTGTCTTAAAACTGACAAACACGTTTGTTCGGTTTATTTACCCACCACCTGAAATGACCATTTCAAACCTTCACCCCTATTAGATCTGATTTCTTCTCACTTCTCACTCCTGCTCCTCCACAAGTCACTCTGCATCTTAACAGGAAGGAAAAAAAAAAAAAGAAACCCCTCAGAGCATCTTCAATTTATAACTAAAAAATTTATAAATACCTGTTTCTAAAATCAGAGTTCATTCTCTCATCCTGATACAAAGTCGCTTTCTCCTCTAAAGCTGAGTATGTATATAAATTATTAGGTAAAGTTTTATCTACAAAATCATGTTAATCGTGATTGTGGGCAATTAAGAACAATCAAGTATAATTTTTATTTTTAACTTATTCTTTCACATGAGAACCTAAGTAAGATGGAATTCTACAGCACTAGGGAAGGAAACAGATAAACTAATGGTTCAACTAATACATTTAAAAAAAGAGTTGCTCAGATGATAATGGCATATAAGAAGCCTAGAGGAAAGGTAGACCTTGACTGTTGAGAAATTTAGAAAAAAAAATAAGTATGGGATTCAAAATGCAAATGTATGTGGAAGGTAAGGGGAAAGGGATAAAAATGAGGCTAAAGACACATATGCAGATAAAGGGTTTATAATATACACTAAAAAGTTTGTTTGATAGGGATAGAAAATAATTGCAAAGTTTTAAACAAGAAAAGGCTTCTTCATAATTTGGGTATATATTGCTTTAGAAGACAGATACAGTCTTTGATCTAATAAAGGTTAATGGCCTAAGTGGGATTTAAATAAGATTATAGTTCTATTTCAAAAGGGTGATTTTGGGTGACTTACAAGGTATAGAAATATACAGTGGATTTTTCCAGAGGGTATATGACATGTGATATTGTAATAAGTTAAATATCAAAGTAGACATAATAATCCAGCTGATGCAATTAAGGAAGAAATTAAAGAGATCTACAAAAATAGAAAACACTGCTATTCTTCTCACCTTTTGTTTTATAAAATAGTTATTTCCTCATAAAATATAAATTGGGGTTCCTGGGTGGCCCAGTTGGTTAAGCATCCAACTCTTGATTTTTGGCTCAGGCCACGATCTCAGGATTGTGAGACAGAGTCCCACATTGGGGTCTGTCCTAAGCATAAAGCCTCACGATTCTCTCTTTCCCTCTCCTCCTGCCCCTCCCTATCCCTTGACTTGTGCATGCTATGTGCATGAGCACTCTCTAAAAATAATGGTAATCTGTTAACATGTAATTATATTTTAAGACTGAGAATTTTATAAACATTTACAACTCATACAGTAAATATAAATAGATATTATTCACATAAACAAAAGTATTTTGGTGTTCTACATAATTAAGAGTTGCAAGGGGTCTTTAAACCAAACCAAACTTTTGAAATTCCCTGTTCTATTGGACAGAGAATTTAAGTTTACAATCTTCTTCTTTCTTCTTTCTTCTTCTTCCTTCTTCTTCTTCTTCTTCTTCTTCTTCTTCTTCTTCTTCTTCTTCTTCTCTTCTCCTTCTTCTTTCTTCTTCTTCTTCTTTCTTCTTCTTCTTCTTTCTTCTTCTTCTTCTTTCTTCTTCTTTTCTTCTTTCTTCTTCTTTTCTTCTTTCTTCTTCTTTTCTTCTTTCTTCTTCTTTTCTTCTTTCTTCTTCTTTTCTTCTTTCTTCTTCTTTTCTTCTTTCTTCTTCTTTTCTTCTTTCTTCTTCTTTCTTTTCTTCTTCTTCTTCTTCTTCTTCTTCTTCTTCTTCTTCTTCTTCTTCTTCTTCTTCTTCTTCTTCTTTCTTCTTCTTCCATCATTATCCATACCCACTTTCTTTTTTTTTATGGTCTAGGTAGTAATTGATACTTATTTAGAGATGGAGGAAATATTTTTATAAGAGCTTCTTCCAAATACAGAAAACAAATTTTCTTTTCATTTTAGAGTCTATGCTATCTGCTCAATATACAGCATACAGTTTTCATTACCAAAAATAAAACTTTTTAGAATGTAAAAAAATGCTTAATGCATTGCTATCTTTATAGAGTATCTATTGTCTTACTGTTTTACACATTTTTCCCTTATGGAAGAAATTGCATAGATATCTAGAAATCATATTTTCATGTATGATTTTCTAATAGTTAATATTATTGAAATAATAACCTTACCCATTATAAAACATAGAGACCTCTCTATATATATCCAGGAAATTTCATATTGTAAGGGATGCTCAAGACAACTGAGATTTAAGAAAAAAATCTAAAGAAAAAATGAAGAAACTGACGCATTACTATGAATATGTATCATTTACAGTGATTTATTAGACTGAATTACCTCTCCCATTCCTTTCCTTTACTTCCACCATTTCCTTACCCAGTGATTTATTCATAATTATGTTTTGGGAAAACTGGAACAGGATCTGTGAAAGTCTTACATTTGAAGTTGCATGATCTCTTTCAACTTAGAGTTTGGAGAGACAACCATAAGTTTGCCTATGAAAAGGTCTTATTCCAGAGTAACTACCATCTGAAAAAGGGCATGTGTAGGATATACAGAGCTTTGGAAGCAGCCTGTTGACAGACCAAAGGCAAATTATTAAGATTATTTCCATCATCCACAGTCCAAGACACATCACTTCAGTATTTCAGATCATAAAAAGAATTCCCTCCATATTAATATTTTTAATATTAGTTTGACAGGCAGCAAAGTATAGTGGGAATAAAAATCTTGAATTTTTATTCAAACAGATTTGACAACCGAAATTCTTTTAGAGGGAGGTGAATGTAGGTAACTTATATACATATGTTAGTCCAATTTCTCATCATGAAAATGAGTACAATATTACCATTCAGAGAGTTGGTGAGTTTTAATGATAAACATGTATGAATATGCCAGGAAAATCAATGGCACATAAGTGTCCAATAAATAATTACTTTTTCTGATTTTACAATAAATCCACCTTATATTAAATTCCCATAAACATGAAGGTTCTCACACAATTTGGAAACACTTTTAAATTCAAATTAAAAGTTCATTATAGGAATGCCTGGGTAGCTCAGCGGTTGAGCATCTGCCTTTGGCTCAGGGCATGAACTCGTGGTCCCAGGATCGAGTCTCACATCGGGCTCCCTGCATGGAGCCTGCTTCTCCCTCTGCCTCTGCCTCTGTCTCTGTTTCTCTCTCTCCCGGTGTCTTCCATGAACAAATAAAATATATATATTTTTAAAGTTCATTATAAAAGTTTGGTGCTGGGATTATTAACAGCTTATTTAAAAAAATCTATCACTCCTCTTCTTTGTCCAAAGTTCATACTATGATCTAACATTTTAAAGTTTTAATATCTGATGAGAATGTAAGATGTATTAAAAATTATGGTTCCCTTTATGCATGAGAGACCTATTTCATGATGGAGTTTTGTTATAAATAAGATTTCTTTCATGAAAAATCCTACTTTAGGAGCAATGGTTACTTATATAAACTTCCTTTAAATGTCCCTTAATACATATTTTAACATATGTATGTGTATATATATATATATATGTATATACCTATAACTTTGACTAATTTGATTCACTATTTTTCTACTGCCTTGAAATCTTTAAACAATAAATGATGAGCTAATTTGATTTTCATGATTAAGACCTATAAGTTCCTTTTCTGTTAATATATTTAGCCATGTTCAACTTGGGCTATTTCTTTATTCAAGCTTTGAATTTATAGCCAAACTTAGAAATTTGTTGGTTAAGCACATTTGCTAAAAATGTGGCCCTACATCAGTTTGTGTCTTGTATAATTTGGCGCTGTGCTAATGCAAAGAAAAACTGCTTGTTTTAAAATTGTGGCTAAAGACCTAGCACATTCGTATAACACAACAAAGGGACCTAAAAGAAGATAATAAGGTATATAAAAGTGACTATGAGTTCTTTATTTTACATTTTTTGTTTCATTTTGTAATTAAACACTGGTATATACACAAATGTATATATGCTCATACATATATATACATTCACATACACACAAAGACACAACCACACATAAAGACCTATAGATGCATACATACACAAAATTTAGACCTCTATTGCCTAAACAGACCTATCTCCAGAAGTTTGAGATGGGATATGAAGCACGCTTCTAGAGGTTCAAAGATTTGGAATATTTTATCATTTTTTTTTAATTTGAATATACTATGGTACACAGTGGAAGGCCTCATGAATTTTTAAGCTAAATCCAAACATTAAAAACAAACAAAACGTCACTTTCAGAGGGCTCCTTTGGACTAAGGCTTAATATTCTTTGATGCTAGGAGCACATCAATACAAGTATGAAAAGCATCACCTTGAACTATCATTATGATTTTCTCATTATAAAAATTTTATTGGTTCTATTGACAGGGTGTGCTAATAAATAAATTTTGTCTCACTTAATATACAGGATTATACATTCACTCAGGCTGGCATGCCCCTCCACAATATGGTTCTACAATAATTCTCTGGCCTCAGTTTCCATGATGCCATTAAATCTATTCCATTCTTCAACTGAACTTAATCCTTCAATGTGCCTATATAATCATACATAATAAAAAACCCGAAATACAAAGAAAAGGGTCTTATGTCTTCTTTTTATTATTTTTAAAATGTCAAAATTGTTTAATCCTTGAGAAATAAAGAAATATATAAAGCCTTGGTCTCAAAGACAAAAATCAAAATGATGCCTAAGTCAGATCTAGGAGGTCTTCAGTCATTGTTTCCTACTTTTATGCTATATCACCCCATTCTTTAAAAGCCCCTGCTTTCCTTAACCTGGGATGTCCTTTTCTCTTTCTGACTGTTATAATCTCACTCATTTCAAGATAATTATCCTGAAATCTTTTTTTTTTTAAATTCAAGTAGACTCGAATATTGTATTGAATTTAATTGATTTTTTTAATTATGCAAAGGAAGCAGCTACCTTAAACTTCAGCTTTTCAAAGTATTCCTCATTTGCAAAATGGTACACATTTACTTTTCTAATTTATTAATATTTTGATTAAAATCATCTAAATGTTCTCAACAGTATGAATGAATATGAGTTAGGCAAATTGATGATGTGGGGGGAAAATGCCTTTTCAATCACTGAGATTTTAGATGAATTCTATAAGCTTTTAAAAGCTGCAAAATGTTTGAAATATAGTGCAGCTTTTAGTTATTACATATAATCCCAATTATTTATCTTTTCTACCCTTTCCCAAGAAAACAGAAGCTTTTCAAATAAGAATGTAATGAAAATGAGACAAATCATACATTTAATAGGTATTTTTCACTTAGATTAGTCATAATCTCAAATTACTTCTAATAAGCTCTCCTGATAAAGATATACCCAATTTAGGTATAGAAAGTGGCATTAAAGGAAGCACAGAATGATTGAAATTGTTTTAGAGACTGCAAATCAAGTAGTTCTGCTTTCATTGCCAAGTACAGTTTCTTTAAGTCCAAGAAATTTCTGGGTTACTTTAATTGGTAGAATCCGTTATTATCAAAAGCTTCTTTTCCAAGGGCATTCTATAATATGATTGAAAAATGACTAATAGGTAATGTGTGAATTTTTAATTAGGTGGTTCCTGCCATCCCTAAAACTCTACAAAAGAAAATTTAAGTAAAAGAATTTTAATGAAGAAAACAATGTTTTTCTTAGAGGCCCATGATTTATTCCTCCTCCACTATCTTTCTATGGCTCCTTTCACCCCTGCAGTTAATTAGAGGTACTTCAAACTTAATTGCCTTTTCAGAAATTGTGCAACTCATCACTCTGCAATATTTTGGTCCTGAACTTGAACTTTTCCGTACTTATTATCATTGATGACCTCTTTGACCATTCTGTATGGTTCTCTTTCCATGTGCTGGTTGGATGGCAGCATCATTTGACCTCTCCAGAGGCCTTTCACCCAGCTGAATAAAAATTTACAACTAGTTGAGGAGCCTCAATCTCTCAAGGCTAATTAGCTTTGCTCTGTGTCTGGGTTGGCATGCTTCGGCATGTCTACAGTCCTAATTATGAAAGGAAGGGATGGTATGTGTAGATGGAGATTTTAAGATTTTAATTACTTTGCATTAGATATCCAAATAATTATTCCTGGGACAGAAGTCCTGTCCCATTGTCCTTTGTTATTAATTTTGTATAAATGATTCAGATTTTTTTAATTTATTTTTTTTTGATTCAGATTAATTTTGTACTAAATGGTATGTGGACTCAGAATATGATGTTTATAGATACTAAAAGTTGAAACTGTGAATTCTACTATTTGATAAATCTGACAAAGTAATGTATTAAGTTGCCTGCACTTTTTGGGAGGAATCACTAGAAAGAGATGGATTGATAGCACCAAGTTCCAAATCACGTACCTCTCAATATCTATATGGTAGTGTCAGTGTGCAACCACTAGAGAGGAGAGAGAATTCTGACCTTGCCTCTTATGCTGAATATCTGAATCAAACATGGATATTGTTCATACATTACCATATATACCATAATGAATGGATAATTCCAGCAATTGCTTTTTAAATTTTTAAATACTTCTCTCAGTGGGGCACCTGAGTGGCTCAGTTGGTTAAGCATCTCCCTTTGGCTCAGGTCACGATCCCCAGGTCCTGGAATGGAGCCCTGTGTCTGGCTCCCCACTCAGCAGGGAAGAGAGTCTGCTTCTCATTCTGTCCCCCGCCCCTACAGGCTCATGTGTGTGTGCTCTCTTTCTCAAATAAATAAAATCTTTAAAAAATACATCTCTCAGATGATTCATGAAAGGTTCTACTTGTAAGGAGGTAGCTTTTTTTTATTTGCTTTAACTTTTATGCTACACAAATGATGGAAAACATTAATACAAGGGAGAAACGATTTTCATGTTGTGTAATTTTTTTTAAGATTTATTTATTTGAGAGAGTGACAGCATGAACCAGCAGAGGAAGAGGCAGATGGAGAGAGAGAATCCTCAGGAAGACTCCCTGGTGAGCACAGAGCCAGAGGAAGCAGGGCATTATCTCAGGACACTGAGGTCCATATCCTGAGGCAAAATAAAGTCAGCCACTTACCTGGCTGAGCCATCAGGTGCCCCAGGTTGTGTAATTTTTTTTTAACTATTAATATACTAAATAAATAAAATAATAGGGCATTAAATTTGCAAAAGACTTAACATTTAACACAATGTAAGCAGTATTATAGGCCTTTAGGAGACTATTTTTGAAGTGATTCTATAATCTTGTATGCTCTTCTGGTATTGAATGTTATTTCAAAATTATGTGCCTAAACTGTCTTTATTATTATCTAAAAAAAAGCTTATTCAAAAAGGTTGATATATAATTGTTAACACATAAGCTCACTGGATTATATGTATACTACATAATTTTTCTCATTATATAATTATTATATATATATGTGTGTGTGTGCATTGACAACATACATGAATTTGAAATAACTAATAGATTTAGAGCTCTCATGGAAAAAGGACAAATGGGTGATATAAGAAAAAAGATGGAAATTCTGAGAATCAATAGGGAATGCTAGAAATCAAAACACTATAACAGAAAAGAATGCCTTTGATGGATTCATCAGTAGACTGGACATTGCCAAGGAAAGAATCAGTGAGCCTAAAGATATACCAATAGAAACTGTGTAACAACTGACAAGCACACATTAGTTAACTTCTATCATACTATAATTTACATTTTTTTTTTTTTGAGCAGTAAAACTCGATTCATTTTACTGTGCTTAGAGCCATTATGCTTCTTCTTTGCTCAATTTGGGGAAATATATTTATTTGGAAAATATTTTAAAATCTTATTTTCCTGAAATATTTCAATATAAGCATGCAAACTCCCCTTTTTTCTTAGAATTTTTTTCTAGGGTCCATCAGCTTATTAATTTAACTAGGTCACACTAATAAATGGCACAGTTGTGATTAAAATGCAGGTCTCACTGACTTCATAGTTTCATGTGTCAATCACTGTAGCATGTAAAAATAATTCAATATTAACTATGTAATTTAAATAAAAGATAACATAAAACTTAGGAAATTACATTTTCTATAATCTAGTATTCTTATGTCTTAAAATAAGATCATGGTACCTCTGCTCTCACAAAATTATCAGAATTAAAGGAGTTAATGTACAAAAAGCACTGAAATATCACTTAGCATGTAGTAAGCACTCAATACATGCTAGATATTAGTGCCAGAGAAAGAAAGATATCACCATTGTACACTGGGTGACTGAAATAGAATATTAATTTGGGTGTCTCTACAGAATTTTTAAATGGGGAAATTTTGTGTAAATTTAAGCACATATAATGATAAATATCCAGACATTCTAGAGTATACTAGACATGTGGACCAATAACCTGACCTGAACCCATGCATAACAGTGCTGTGTTTGGAGACACAGGATGCCTGGGTCCACCTTTCACTTTTTATGTGAGAGCCATACTATGTGTTCAAATCCTATTTCTTACACTAGTTCTGAAACCATGTATAAGGTACTTAGTTTGTCTGTGACTCAGTTATCCTATTGTTAAGTAGAAGACAATATTATATATCTCATGTTATATGATTTAAATAATTTCAAATATTTAAATCTACAGTACTGGCTTCAGTTCCCATAGGTAAAGGAGTTAAAGTGGTCATTCCCATCCTTACGAGAACATCAATAAAACTGAACTAAAAAAAAAAAAAAAAAAAGAACAAACTGAAAATCAATGACTTTTCTTGAACCCATCATAGAACTGAAGTTGCAGGAGAAACTGCCACCCAATCTCTTGAGAATCAAGTGAATCCAAAGTCCTAGCTGAGTTCTCTCTACCTGGAGCAGAAGCCTTGAGTACCACGAAATGGTGGAAACACGTAAACAGTAATCTTGACAAAAAGTTGGAGGCTGAATGTGGACCAGCATGAGAAGCTTCTGAGCCACAGACTTGGTTGGGGCCCCCCGTGTTCATGGATTTTTACCTCTAGGTAAAAGGGAGTGCAAAGCCAAAAAAAGATAACCTCATGTTTCTGGCAGAGGAAGGGAAAAGTAACCAGTTGAAATATACCCAGCGTGCTATCCATATCAAAGGGAAAAAGACTTTACCACGAGCCTAACTCATTCTTGGCCTAGGATGTTTCCCCACCTCCAGCCCCTTCTATCTTTCCTGTCTCTATGAAAATGGTAGGGGAAGTGTAAAAATATATGTCAAGGCCACAGTCTAAGGACACAGGCTCACTAAAGGACAGATTTAGTCAGAAGGTTATAGAATGCTTCAGTTCACCTGCACATGACCACCATGTCAGCAGGGCTCCACCATCCTAGCTGTGGACTATAGCTGAGAGAGTACAGGGCACTCTGAAGGAGTTTTTAGGGTAACTGAAGAGCACAGGAACAAGAAACTGAAACCTCTTGCAGCTACAACTGGAACAAGCATTAAACATGGTAGAAAGAGCCCAATTTACTTAAAACCTCATATTTAGACCTTTTCCTCAGTCCCTATTATCTAGATATGTGACATGGCTTTCAACTGAAATTTACAAGGCATGCCAAAAGGAAAGAAAAACTCGTAATCTGAAGACATAATACAGAATTTGGAGTTACCAGACAATTTAAAATATTTATGATTAATATGATAAGGGCTCCAAAGGAAAAAGTAGGCAACATAAGGAATGGGGGCGAGGAATTGGAAATACTCTGTGATAAGATGCCTGTACTACCATGAATCACTATTATGTCATTTAAAGGTGGACTTTGATTAGTTGTAAAAGTGTATTGAAACTTTGAGGCAAACATTAAAAGAATATTTATAGCCTTTAAAACTGTTTATGTTTAAAGAAAGTACTACATTTTGCCAATTTGCTATTACACAATAGACAATAGTTAACATATTGAGTAGTTTCATAGATTAAGATTACATGGGTGTGTGTGCGTGTGTGTGCGTGCGTGTGTGTGTACTATTGGTTCTGTTTTCTGAAGAACTCTAATATATTTTGTCTTGACAGGTAAAGTTTCATACCCACTTCTTTTTCCAACTCCTGGTGGTTTTCTTGGCCTGTGGAAGTTTTAAATCTTTGACCTTCCTCTCTTCCATTTACTACAGTAAAATTTTATCTTAATGAAACGGATACATATATAAATAGCAACATATAAATAATAAAATTATATATTTATATGGAATTTAAGAAATTTACAATAATGTAGAATTTTTATACAGTAAAGATATTGATGCCCCAATGTTAATTTGTATATTTTATGGATATTAATTTGTGTATTTTAAGGAAATACCCATATATTTTTAAAAATATGGTCATGTTAGCTTTTTGTCTGTTTCCATTTCCTCCTGAATGACTGACCACCACTGCATGAGATAGAAATGAGGATACGGCCTATATTTTACATGCTCCATAATGCATGCAGCTTTATTTTGCTATCTGTAGGTGACATAACACAAAAAGTATCCCAAACCTTGAAAAAAGTTGTGTCCGTCTTTTCGTTAAAAGATAAGTGAAACCTCCAGGAAAGATAAATTAGTGCCCCTATTGGTTTTTCATCTCCAGAGATCCCAAGAGTACACAGGAGGTAGTGATAAGTGCAGCTCTCACTTCTTCAGCCCTCACATCAGAGTTGTACTATCAGCTGCAGGGCTGTGCTCACAAGGGATGTTAATCTTCTTTTGGGTCTTCATCAATTTCTTCCTTTTTTATTTGCTCTTCTCCCTGCCCTGTACAACCTTCTTGATAGTGTCTGTTACTGCTACTATCTCCATGTGATTTGCTTGTTGTTCCATAGTGTTAACTCCCTGTGTATTCCAAATCATCCTATTTTTTTTTTTTTAATTTTAAATGAAAATCTAAATAGCTGTCTTTCAAATAGATACCTACTATGGCCCAAGATTTGTGCTTGGCTCTATGGGATATTTTGAAAAATATATAGGTTCTCTTCCCACTATTGAATGCAAAAAGTAAGAGAAGAGCAAATCCTCTCTCCTCTCTAACTCTAGGGCAACTGCTTAGACTGGAGGAACTTAAATCCTCAAACTCCCTCTTACTCTATTTCATAGAGATTATAAGGTATTTTTTGCAAGATTTTCATCATGCCTCCAGGTTAATTTAAAAATAAAGAAATAAGAAGTTATAAAGATTCTCGTGAATCTTGGTTTAGATAAGGCTAATCATCCATGGATAGATGTCTCTTTCTTATGTAGTGGTTTTATGTCCTGCTTTATACGTACTGCTTACTCCCTGAGGCACTATATGAAACTGAGACAAGAGTCCAGGAACTATCTTCTTAACAGAAATTTCAAGGGTTATCTATCTTGTGGGTCCAGATAATTTATGCATATTGTGTCACAAACAGAAAATAAGTTTTCGCCTCCATTAAGGCGTTGGACCGTGATGTTTCTGCAGGTTGATCTTGGTTCGCGAGTGTCTTTTCCTGTGTGGCTGTGTGTGTGGGTTTGGTCCAGCAGTCACCCTTTGGATACTCACAGAAGCCACGCAAAGGAATTCTTTTATGAGACAACTAAAGATTTCATGTTCTCTTCCCTAAATTATAAGAAGATTTGTAAGAAGTAAGCTATTGTAAATGTTATTTTCAGTGCTCTAAGTTCCTTCTGTTAACCAGATGAGTGAGCGGAGAGCTTTGGGAGGGGATAGAAAGAGCTATAAAAAGGGTGTCCCGTCACACAGTCACTATTCCATGTATGGAATGTTAAAGACATACTTGTTTTATTTCATATTCTCATGTGTAGTTATTGTTCTAAATCAGAACCATGCCACAGAGTGGCTGATTCTGAAAGATAACTTTAATCGCAGGCCACAAATGAGAGTCCATTCTCCCAGTCAAAGCTGGCACTTTACACTTTTTGCTCCTTAATCCCACATTATTTTCCCATATTGGAAACTATTACCCAAGAACCATCAGTCTTCTGTCTGAAGATTCCCTTTTATGGGGCCAAGCAAGCTTTTAAGATACTGAAAAGAAAAATTCTTATACTTCACCCAAAGAAAAATATGTCTATTTTCACACATGGGTATAACCAAAAAGACTTTCCAATAGAGCTATTGGAGGACAAAGGGAATTCATTTTTTTAATTAAAACAACAATAATGTTAATATCTCTTTTTTTTTAGTACAATTAAGTAAAAATAAAATGCAGGCAAAACTATTTTTTACATGTGCTTTCCGAGTCACTTCTAGTAGCAATTATTGGTAAAAATGGAAGTAAACTTTTATAGAAGGAAAGGGAGATTATTTCTTATAAAGGAGTAAGCAATAAACCAGCTGAAGTCAACTAAAGAGATACCGTGGACTTCCACATCCAAATATCCTGTTCTCCATGAGACAATGTATGTATGTATGTGTGTGAGAAGTAATGTCTGAGAATCCAACATCAGAATGCTACCATATGACTTTTAAAAGATGAAGTTTTAATTGTCAAAGGGTTGATGAAAAATACTTATTTACCAGTCAACATTTTCAATTCTCCTACATTAAGCTGAATACATTAAAGAAAGTTTAAATGAATTTCTTCCACATCAAGCATCAACATTGATCTTACTTTTTGGATATGATAGAAATAGTAAAATAAAAATGTTTCAATACTTTGAATGATGAGCCCCATACTGTGGGGAAAAAGTATCAAAATGTATAACTTCTGCAAAAACATCACAGTTAAAGGTGGAACAGATGTTGAGATTTTTTTTTCAATAGAGTTAGAAAAGAAAAATTAACTAATGAGGACCTTTTGCTCTTAGTGTAAGTCTGTAAATACCATTTATACTGCTTTATATTCCTTAGATTTAGGGATGCATTTTTCATGTTTATGGAATATAAAACCAAACTTCAATACTGTGTGCCTATAACATGCTTTTCTTAATTTTATTAGCTGCATAAATTTGGGGGCAGGAGAGTTTTCTTTTAGAGCAATGATCTTTGTAATTTGGGATAGGGCTGAATTTAGGGGCTATATTAAATCAAGTATGTTGGAATCTGCCCTAGACATTTTGTATTAAAAATGGTTTATTAAAACCGTTTTCACGTGCATATGAAAACATTAAAAATAATTTTTTAAACTTACGGCTTTAACCTTTGAGGCTAATTCTTAATTGGTATGATTTTTAAGTATTTACATATTTAGAAACTTCTGCTTTAGACATCAGTGGGCTTCCATGTTTTTGATCAACATTTCCGATGAGAACACCAGGAAAAGTTGGAAAAAAATATTTGTGTGTATGAAGTATTCAAAAAGATTCCAAAGTTAAATGTATGCGTTTCACCCTTAAAACACATTTCAGTCCAGCAGAGTGTCAAGTGCTCATTAGCCACATGGGAATGGTGGCTATTGTGTGAGTCAGAACATCAGCAAGGCATTGCCAATTCTAAAGTTTCTGTAGAAAAGTCTGAGATCCTGAGCAGAAGGAAGTGGACTATATGTACTCCAAAGAGCACTAATTAAAAGAAAACATCACTGGGTAATATAAGAGTAAAACATCTAAAAAGTGAAGATAAAGTAAAGAAAAAAAAATACTGACTCTAAGGATCAACAGTAACAAAAATAATTAAAAAGGACTATCACAAATTAAAATACAGATCAACATGAAAGTGAAGGTAGAATGCAATACACAATAATATACTCTAACAAGTAAATATGTTAAGATATTTTTAATCTTAATATTAAGAAAAAAAGAGAATTCATCACAATGAAACTAGGATTAAGGGAGTTCAGGGCAAAACAAAATTATCCCCACAGCAGATTAGAAATAAGGAAGTAACAAAAAGTAAGAGCTGGGGTGAATATGTGAATAGAGCTAAACAAATCACAGTTATACAAAATCACAATAATAATGTGTCATGAAGTTTGAAATGTACACAGAGGATGAAAAGATAATATGGCAGCAGAGTAAAAGAAAAGATGTATTTAATATCTGCTCTAAAAGAGAAGATATATTTAATAGACTAAAATAAAAGGGAAATATATTCAAAATGTTTTAAAATTCTAGCATATTCTGAAAGTGATTAAAAATCCTAATTTATATGGATTTTAATAAGTGGGGCAAATGTTTTAATCTTCAATATAATATTAAAGGAAGTTTAAGAAAATGTGTAACAAAGTGATGAAGATGAAAATGTAATAACAAAAATAATTCATCCAAAAGAAGACAAGGAATGACAGCTTAATATGAAATAGGCAAGGAAAACAGAAAACAGGAAAATAAGATATATTTTTAAATTATTCAATATGAGTAAAACACTCCACAGCAGTACACCTTGTCTGCTTGTCTGCTTGTCTGATCATTTTCAACAGTCACCTCTACTTTTGATGTAAATAAATCTACATAAAAATTAAAGTGTTTGCTAACTCCTTAAAAAAAAGAAAACAGTGTAATTATCATTATGGATCAGGACAGGAAATACATATATCCATTGTCAATTCATAATGCGAAATTATAGTAAATAAGAAATAGAAGTTGTCTTAGGGCAGGTTCCCGAGAAGGGCTTAGAATCCCTGAGACAGAGACTCATGTGCATATGCTTTTTTTGGAAAATCTATTCTTCCGGAAAATACTGGAAAGGAGACAGAAACAAAGGCTAGGTAAAAGACTAGGCAAAAATGAGATATTTGGCCAAAGTTAACTTTACTGTTATTAACAGGTAGCTTTTGGAATATAAATAGCAAAACCAGTTTTTCTACCTTGAAGCAAGACGGTTGACTTCAATCTTCATATTAGTCAGTCGTCTATCACCACAGGGAGTATAAATAATATCTTACATTTCTCTAGGCCAGGCAGCTTCCTTTAGCCAAAGCAAATGCTCTGCCGGAGATCACAATACTTAGTCATTGGCTTCAGTATTCATAGGATCAAAAAGGATATTTTGGCAAACACTGTATATTCTAACAAAGGAACATCCTTGATGTAAAAAGTGTACCTAAAAAAAAGACCTTTAGTAAACAGCATAATTAATGAGTAAATATTATGTTTTTACTTGAGATCAACAGTGCAACTTATCACCATATCCTTTATACTGTACAAAAATTTTTTAATGGTTAAGGAAGGTCAAAAAGTAATTTTAGTTTTTGTCATAGTCATTGAGGTATATACAATTGGGTGTAACTTTGTTGCAGCTGCCAATTCTAATATTCTTTTTCTACAGTATATATCAGAGAACTTCTAAAGTAACACACAAACAAAATTTATTGGAAAATCACTATAAAAATTCTTAATTTAAAATAAATCGATTTAATATGATTTTTGGAAATTTATAATAAGAAAATTAAAAAATATATATATACAAATATGCATTTCTCCAAAGATTTTAAATGCTACTGAGAAAGGATATGAACAGAAATCTTTTACGTCTATTATTTATGATAGACTAATTCAAAGTCTCATTTCTTTAATAATTTTATTTTCAATGCAGTTTTATTACTTTATAAACTACAGCAAAATTATTTTACTGTATTAAAAAAATCTTGAGACATTTTAGACTGAATCACTTGCCCATTCAAATCCTTAGTGAAATACATCAACCTATTTTTACATTTTAGCTTTCTTGTTAAAACATGCTTTGCACATATAATACTAAAATGAACCACCAGATTGAAATGAATATTAGATTAAGCATGGATTTATATTCAAAATTTTTTACTAACTAAGCTGAAAGGAATTCTAAAAATACATAGAATTAAATTCCAAGTAATATCTGAGATTTCCCAGATCACTAAAAAATAATATACTGGAAAGCTGAGTTACGGAATATATTTAAATAAGACAGAATAGTTGACTAAATGAAATTCCAGGTTTCTTTTTCCAGCTATATGTATAGCTATACATATGTAGGTGTGCATATATATTTGTACACACACGTAACTGCACATCAAATCAGATATATGTATACACACATACATACGCATACAGAGTTGGTTGGATTTTGCTTCCAGTTATTTATCACGAAATTTATTAACAACACATGATACAAATAATCCAGTGGGGACACTTTAAATAGAAGAAAACTGAAGAAGATAACAATGAACTACAACAGTAGTTCCCCATTGGCTGCTGTAACAAATTGCCACAAACTTAATGGTTTAAACACCCACATTTATTTCTCATTTCTGCAGATTGGAAGTCAGAAATCTGTTTCAGGATGCCTGGGTGGCTCAGCGGTTGGGTGCCTCCCTTCAGCCCAGGGTGTGATCCTGGAGTCCCGGGATCGAGTCCCATGTCTGGCTCCCTGCATGGAGCCTGCTTCTCCCTCTGCCTGTGTCTCTGCCTCTTTCTCTCTGTATGTCTCATGAATAAATAAATAAAATCTTAAAAAAAAAAAAAAAAAAAAGAAAGAAATCTGTTTCAAATGGCTGAAATCAGGATGATGCAAGGCACTGCTTTAGGTTCTAAATTATTTCCTTGCCTTCTCTAGCTTCCAGAGGCTGCCTGCATTCTTCGGCTCATGTCCCCTTCCCCCATCTTCAAATCCAGCAGCGCAGCATCTTCTCTTCTCTCTGACCCTCTGTTTCAGTCTTACATCTCCCTCTATCCCTTGGTTCTGTTTCCATTACCATGTCACCTTCAAAGTCTGTGATCATCCTGCCTTCCCTCTTATTAAGGATCCTTGAGATAATCTCACTTAGATAACAGGATGATCCTATCTCAAAATTCTCCTTTTTTAAGATTGATTTATTTATTCATGAGAGACACAGACTGAGAGAGAGAGAGAGAGAGAGAGAGAGAGAGGCAGACACACAGGCAGAGGGAGAAGCAGGCTCCATGCAGGAAGCCTGACGTGGGACTCGATCCCAGATCCCAGGATCATGACCCGAGCCGAAGGCAGGCACCCAACAGCTGAGCCACCCAGGATTCCCTCAAAATTCTTAATCACGTTTGCAAAGTTCTTTGGCAATATATGTAACCTATTCCCAGGTTTGAGGATTAGGACATAGATGTCATTGAAAGACTATTATTTCATCTATCCCAGCCATATTATAAATATATCTAAAACATGTAAAATCTGAGAGATATACAATTAAGCATCAGTCCTATGAGAAAAATTAACTTTCAAATGTTGATGGAAGAAATGAATTCCCTCACAAATGATGTATTTTTTATGCAGACTCTAGTTAACTCATTTGCTTTGAATGATGGAAAACTTCATAGTGTTTTTTCTGCACTCATGATAAATAAATCCAACTAAATAAATCCCAAAATTCGATATGAAATCAATCAAACTGGGTAGGGGAATTAAAAGTGTGTCACATCTGTAGATTCAGTATAAGTCCAATTATCCCAGCAGATAGTTTTGTGGATGTTAACAAACTGATGTAAAGTTTATATAGAAAGACAAAAGTTCCAGAATAGCAAATACAATACTGAGGTAGAATAAAGTCTAAGGACTGACACCGTCTGACTCTAGGACTTACTATAAAAGCAACAATAATCAAGACACTGTGGTGCTGGCAAAAGAACAAAGAGATCAATGGAGAAGACCCCAGAAACAGACTCATACAAATAATCCACTGATCTTTGGTAAAGGAGCAAAACCAACACAATGAAGAAAGGATATATCCTTGAATATATTCAAGTATATTCTTCAACAAATAATGCTGAACAACTGGCGATCCACATGCAAAAAACAAAACAAAACAAAAACAAGTCTCGCAAAAATCTAAAATGAATCATCGTCATTAATGTCAAGCGCGAAAGTATAAAATTCCTACCAGACAACACAGGAGAAAATCTAGAGCTTGGCAACAACTTTTTATATTGCAACCGAAAACATGGATAAGCTGGACTTCATTAAAATTAAAAACTTCTGTGGGATCCCTGGGTGGCTCAGTGGTTTAGCACCTGCATTGGGCCCAAGGTGTGATCCTGGGGTCTTGGGATCGAGTCCCGCATCTGGCTACCTGCATGGAGCCTGCTTCTTCCTCTGCCTGTGTCTCTGCCTCTCTCTCTCTCTGTGTCTCTCATAAATAAATAAATAAATAAATAAATAAATAAATAAATAAATAAATCAAACCTTAAAAAAAATAAACTTCTGCTCTCTGGGAAGACACCATTAAGAGAATGAAAGACAAACCACACCCTGGGCGAAAATATTTACAGCAAACGTATATATGATAAAGGACTGTTATCCGAAATTACATAAAGAACACTTAAAACTCAGCAGAAAGAAAACAAACAACTCTGTCAAAAAAAAAAAAATGGGTATAACCAGGACAGGCACCTCACCAGAAAAAAAAAAAAAAAAAAAAAAAGAAAGAAAGAAAAAGATCTACAGATGGCCAATAAGCAGATTTGGAAAGATTATCCACAGCGTAAATCACCAGGGCAATGCATTTTAGGAAAAACCATGAGATTCCACTACTCGTAACCCATGAGAAGGGCCAATAATCCAAAACTGAGGACGCCAAATGCGGAGGAAGATATGCAGCAGCTGCAATTCACCTTTGGTGGGAACGTAGAGTGGTACAGACACTTTTGTAAGGCAGTTGGGCAATTCCAGGCCAATCCAAACCTAGGAATGGCATCGCTCTTCCGGGGCTAAGTGCCAAGGCAGATGCTCCAGGCCTCCCTGCTTCCTTGGGGACAACTGGCTAATTGCTTTACCTTTTCTGTGGAACGTGCATTTTCTCTTCGACCACCCTTTCCTTCCCCAGGGTCCTTCAACGCTCGCAGAGGAGTGTCCCGGGGCTTCTCCCTCACTGCCCACTCGCTGGGCTCTTCCTGCAAACGCCCCCGTCACTGGCAGCGCGGCCTGGCGTGCGCAGGGCAAATGCCGCCTCCCCAAAGGAACGGCTGCACCTCACTTCTCGATTTGTGTCCCCTCAGGTACCTTCAGGTCACACATTTGCCACATAAAGACGGATTTTCCCTGGTCCTTTCTACAGCTAGCCGATCAGAACGGCGGGCCTGCTGGTTTTGCTTTGTTTTGTTCAGGATGTCTCTCCATCCATTTGCCCAATTCTCATGTCACGGTCTTGCCCATCATCAACTCATGACTCGGCCTGGATTGCCGAAATGCTCCTCCCAATTCCCTCTGACTCTCCACCCTTCCAGGTCCAGTCCCTATGCCAGAGCCTCCAGGGCCGTCGTTAATAGCCGACTGGTGCGGGAGGCGGGAGGCCGCAGGCCGGGAGGAGCACCTGCCCCTGACCCAGGGCGTGACCCCGGGGCGCGGGATCGAGTCCCACGTTGGCTCCCTGCGTGGGGCCTGCTTCTCCCTCTGCCTGTGTCTCTGCCTCTCTCTCTCTGTGTCTCTCATAAATAAATAAATAAAATCTTAAAAAAAATAAATAACTGATTAGTGTGACACGCTTCTTAGATTTTATGCACGTTGCATCCCTCAGGCGGTCTCACAGATCAGCGGAACCCAATTTTTCCCCCCAACACGCCAGGTATGTTCTTAAAGCTAATAGGCAATTTGTGCTATTTTATTAAATGCCCACATTACTGTTTGCTCCTCTCACCTCGCGCTAAGGGGTCTGGAGGGAGCCCACAGGCAGGAAGGAGGCGGCGGCTATGCAGGCCCCACCCAAGGGCGGGAAGGAGGGAGGAAGAGGGGTCCGGGCGGAAGGGAGGGCCTGGGCGCATGCGCGGGAGTCGGCTGCCGCCGCCGACCCCACCCCCATTTCAGACCCCGCCCCGACTGCAGACCCCGCCCCCGAAGCCACAGACCCCGCCCCCGTCGATCCCGCGACCCCGCCCCTGCTGACGACGATCCCGCCCCACAGTCGACCTCGTCACAGCCGATCCCCACCTCGACCCTGCCCCGCCGCCACCGTCAATCCCGCCGCTGCTCCGCCACAGACCCCGCCCCCGCTGCCAAACCCGCCCCTGCCCCGCCGACCCCGCCCCCGCCAACCGCGCCAACGTCCTGTCCCCGCCCCGCCGCCGACCCCGCCATCTGTTGACCCCGCCCCCCGCCGCCGACCCTGCCCTCTGCTGACCCCACCCCCTGCCGCAGACCCCGCCCTCCGTTGACCCCGCCCCCGCCGCCGACCCCGCCCTCCGTTGACCCCGCCCCCTGCCGCAGACCCCGCCCTCCGTTGACCCCGCCCCCTGCCGCAGACCCCGCCCTCCGTTGACCCCGCCCCCCGCCGCAGACTCCGCCCTCCGTTGACCCCGCCCCCCCGCAGACCACGCCCCCAGGTCGTCCCTCGGGCCCCCGCCCCTGCCGCCTGCGCACCTCGACTCACTGGCCAAATACCCTATTTTTTTTGAGGAATTCCAGGTATGAGAAAACTCTACAGCGTCATCTGGTCGGACTCGGACTCGAGCTTTAGATCACCTCTTTACCTCTTTGTATGGCTCACGTTTAAGTTTTCTTTTTCAGTCAGCAGGTGGGTCCCCCCCCTCTCCCCCGTTACTCTCGGAGGCAAACTGATTCCGGAACGTTCTTCACCCCGAGGGCAGGTTGACATGAGTCTAGGACAAGTATTTTCCATCACTCGTATACGTATGTTCTAAGTCTGCGATTTATGTTAATCTCGACTATACTGACAAGGCAGTTGATTTCGATTTTTTTTTATTTTTTATTTTTTTTTATTTTTTTCATGTCAGACAAATGAAGGAAGGTTTCGGGGGAAACCAGTAAGTTAACAGGCTTTAAAGAATATAGCAATTTTAAGAAGTAATGTCTTTCAAGCATGAAGTTTAAGTCTCATGCTTTGTTGTAGCAAATAGAAGGGCCAATACACTTACCTTAATAAGACTTAAATGGGGAAGTATCCCATACGAATAGTGCTTATCAATACTGATACTGATATCAATACTAATACTAGTACTACTTAAACGGGGAAGTGTTCTATTCTAATAATACTTAAATGGGGGAAAGATTCTATAAATCTTTACCTAAGCAACGTAGGGATCATTTTTTTAAATTTTTTTATTTATTTATGATAGTCACGAGAGAGAGAGAGAAGCAGAGACACAGGCAGAGGGAGAAGCAGGCTCCATGCACCGGGAGCCCGACGTGGGATTCGATCCCGGGTCTCCAGGATCGCGTCCTGGGCCAAAGGCAGGCGCCAAACCGCTGCACCACCCAGGGTTCCCCAACGTAGGGATCATTATTATTGAATGCTATTTTACAAGGGATTAAAATCATCTAAATCACTATTACCCTTACACCTCCTCACCTATATACTCACAAAAGCTGAATTTTCAGTGGGATGGCATAGACTAGGGATGGCAAGGCTTGGGAGAGCCTGTATTTAAGGGGGTAAAGCACAGGGATGTGTGAGGGTTGGAAGACAATGCTCCCTTCATGAACTCTGTCAGGAAGGCAAAGAGATGGAAGCATTAAGATTTCCTTTAAAAGGGGATCCCTGGGTGGCTCAGCGGTTGAGCACCAGCTTTTGGCCCAGGGAGTGACCCTGGAGACCTGGGATCGAGTCCCGCGTCGGGCTCCCTGCATGGAGCCTGCTTCTCCCTCTGCCTGTGTCTCTGCCTCTCTCTCTCTCTCTCTCTGTGTTTCTCATGAATAAATAAATCTTTAAAAAAATAAATAAAACAAATAAATAAAAGTAGAAGCATGATTAAGCTCTGGGGAGAAAGGAAGAAGAAAGGAAGAAACTCAGTAGGAATAAAGGATTTGGGATGAACCATGAGGACCAACATTTATTTATTGTCTGCTGCTGCATGCTAAATACTGAACTTTGTGTTTTGCAAAAGTTATTTTAGTTTCTATCTCTTTATTCATGTTCATATTTAAGTATTAAGTTCCCAGAGAAAAATGATAGATTATGGGTACTCAGTTTAGTACTGAGTATCAATTTCAAGGTAGTTTTTTTTTTTTTTTTTTTTTTTTTTTTTTTTTTAACTAGCTCTCTAATTCTGACAGGGTGCAAGACAGGGTTTTGTCATGGACACAGCTAAAGGCATGTGTGTGGTGAGTAGGTGTGCTAGCAGGCAGGAAGACTTTGGAAGAGGACAAGCAGTAAAGCAGATTCCCTGTGTAAGCCATTAAGTTTCTGTGCTAAAACTGTGCTCTCAGACTGAGTTTAAGATAAGAAGAGGGGCAGCCCAGGTGGCTCAGCGGTTTAGTGCTGCCTTCAGCCCAGGTGATCCTGGAGGCCCGGGATCAAGTCCCACATCGGGCTCCCTGCATGGAGCCTGCTTCTCCCTCTGTCTGTGTCTCTGCCTCTCTCTCTCTCTCTCTCTGTGTCTCTCATGAATAAATAAATAAAATCTTAAAAAAAAAAAAAAAAAGATAAGAAGGGTCTCGGTTTGGGGAGTGGTTGATCATGTATGTGAAACTGATACCAACCCACGTGTGGCCAGCTCCTTCTTGGTAAATTGATGGTCTTTATATTTTTATTATCCAGTTTTCTGAGTCATTAAAAACACTAACCACAGGGACGCCTGGGTGGCTCAGTGGATGAGCGTCTGCCTTCAGCTCAGGGCGTGATCCTAGGACCTGGGATGGAGTCCCACATTGGGCTCCCTGCGGGGAGCCTGCTTCTCCCTCTGCCACCCCCCCCCCCCATCTCTCATGATAAATAAATAAAATCTTTCAAACAACAACAAAAAACCCCACAAAACAAAGACTGTGTTTGAATGTAACACAAAAAGAATACACTTATCACGTAAGTACATCTAATCTATATTAACCAATGTAAACTTACATCCTAACTGTGTCATCCGAGATAAAGCAATTTTGGGGTTTGTTTCTAATACTTTTTCTAGGTTGATTTTTTTTCTATGTTTACCACTAGTAACCTGAGAGTTAAAAGGTGGTAACCATTACATCCTCAATGGTGTTGAAAACTACCTAGTGATTCCCACACTGAAAGACATCATAAAATTAATTCAGTTACATTTCTTCCTAACTCATGTGCTTTCTGTCCAACTTAGGATCGTTTTGCTAGTAAGAATTGCAATTTTCCCCAATTCATTCTAGTAATCTTAACTATTTTTATGTTTTTTTATTGTCTATGGATTTGTTTGCATCATTTTATAACTGTCATCCCCATTGTTATATCACATATGTTTTAAGTTTGAAATCCAGTATTTACTACCTGCTTATTTATGCTAAATGCTGTATTTCCCCAATAACATGTCCTTATTTTGATTTGTCTTTTGGTTATTAGAATTTCTTTGTATGATCAGAATTCTCCAGGTCTTGGGGCGCCTGGGTGGCTCAGCAATTGAGCCTTCAGCCCAGGGCGTGATCCTGGAGTACCAGAATCCAGTCCTACATCAGGCTCTCTGCAGGGAGCCTACTTCTCCCTCTGCCTGTGTCTCTGCCTCTCTCTCTCTCTCTGAGTGTCTGTCATGAATAAATAAATAAAATACTAAAATAATAATAATAGTTCTTCCGGTCTTAAATCTTTGACCATGTCTTTCTGTTGTTTTCATACTCTGATGACTTACGTCATGCTTTATTTATTAAAAAAAAAAAGAATTATTGATCTTGTTACATTAACTTCTGGGGAAAAATCTTTGTTGGGAGAAGTTTGAGGTCAGTTGTATTTATAATGGGTGACTTTTTTTGTTTGTTTTTAAAATATATCTTAAGAATTTTTATCATTATTATTGAATTTTCCACATTATGTCTAGTATTATTAGGAATTAGAGATTTTAATTGAAAATAGCATCCTTATTCTATTTACAAATGCATATTTTTCATTCCATTTCTGGGATTTGTGATTTTATTTTTATATATTTGATTTTTTTAAAAAAATCTGTGTGTTCAATTTTTACTTTTAGTCCTCTATGTTGATGAGGTTTTCTCTTAACTATTTCATGTTTTCTTCCCTATGTACTCTCTGCAATATTCTTACATTTCTTTTCTTTGTTTCTCAGTTGTAGTTTTGTGTGTTTATGTATGTGTTTTTTGTTTCTAATTTAGGTAATACTTTTGTGATGACATTGCCTTTGTGCTTTTGTTCTCTGTTATTTTTTCTTTCAGTCTCCTTTTCATTTCCTTCTGTTGGTTTTTGGTATCATTTTGATTGTCTTCATAGAGAAGATATTATTTTCATTTTCAACATTGGCACAAAATATTTATTGCAGAATATGTCTCTTATGGTGGGATATTGACTTGCAAAATAATTTTTCTAAAATTTTTCTTTGTTCTACATGTTTGTTTCTTTTCATTCTTTTCTTTTGTCTGTAGAAGTTTTTTTTCCCCTTTTCTTTTCCTTCCCCTGCCCTTTTTTTAACAGTGTCCTACCCATGATTGTTAGACATGGGTAGCTCTTTGTCATTTATTCATCCATATGTAATAAAGGTGAATTCTCCTGGACTACCTCTTGGCTTCATTTATGCCCTGAGTGACTTTCTTCTAACATGTAATTTAAGAGGTGGGTAATTGTAGCCAGTGTTCTTCTCCATAAGTAAGTGGAAGCAAAGCAATGGCTCAGCCTCAGTACAGTTTACTTTATGTTAATTTTTTGTTTAATTTTACTAACATTTCCAAACAACTCCACACATTGCATCTGTATCTCATTACATGGCGGCTGTCTTTAAGCTTCAAGCTTTCATTTTGAGAAAGGTTTGTCAGCATTTGTGGATATTTATTCCCAGATTTATTACTGCTACATAGCTGTTTAAGTTGTTCTCCAGGGCTGTAAAAAAAAAGAAAAAAGAATAAAACAAAACAACATACAACGTATGAGTTTCAGATATGTCACTCTTAATGTTTGGTGGTGTGTGACACTTTCCAAACATCTTTCCCTGGGGCCCACTCTCCTTCAGTGACTCCTCCCATATTTTACATTTCTCTTGTCTTCACTAACTTCCTATTTGTTGTTGTAGAAAATTAGCTCTGCACTATGATTCCAGGTTTATTGTCTCATTACAAGGGCTTTTTCAGGAAACCAAGGGGGGATAAATAAAAGGTTGGATATTGGAAGTTGTTGGTCAGTGATTGTTATTGCATCTGTTCAATAGGAAGAGACTTTTCTCCTTTTAGATATTGTGCTTTCTGTCGTGATTCACTAATGTTACCCACCAGGTTGCTTATCTGCCTCTGTTATATCTCCTTTCTTCCATTTGGAGAAGATATATTTAATGCATATTTTAAAGAATTTTACCTATTCAATTTTTCTCTTACTACAAAAACTTTTCATTTATAAAGGTTGTGATGGTTTAGATAAAAATTTGTAGCATTTTCTATTACGTGTCAGGAATAACATTGTTTGCATCTATTAAAATGATGGATTTTTGATTAAACCATTTCCCTCACAACCTTTCATCTCTTTTTTTTTTTTTTAAAGATTTTATTTATTGAGAGAGAGAGCATGAGCAGTAAAGAGGAGGAGCAGAGGGAGAAACAGACTCCCCACTGAACAGGGAGCCCAATGCCTGACTCAATCCCAGAACCCTAGGATCATGACCTGAGCTGAAGGCAGACACTTAATTGACTGAGGCATCCAAGTAACCAACCTTTCACCTCTTAAACCAAGCTGCTGCTCTTTCTTTCTTTCTTTCTTTCTTTCTTTCTTTCTTTCTTTCTTTCTTTATTAATTAGAGACACAAAGAGAAAGAAAGAGACAGAGACATAGGCAGAGAGAGAAGCAGGCTCTCTGCATGGAACTCAAGGTGAGACTCTATCCCAGACCCGAGAATCACGCCCTTAGCTGAGGGCAGATGCTCAACGGCTCAGCCACCAAGGAGTCCCTTAAACTAAGCTTCTCAAACTGAAAGATTTATTGCCAGAGGCACTACAGGATCTCTTTACCAAGACAATATCTACTGTATGGTAGACAGTTCTATTGAATTTTGTCTATAGCAGTACTATACAGTAGAACTTTTGCCATTGATAGAAATATTCTATATTTGCACCATCCAATATGTTAGTCACATGTTGCTACTGAGCACTTAAAATATGACTAGTGCAACTGAAGAACTAACTTTGTTTTTCATTATTTGAACAGTCAGAATGGTTAGTGATCATTAAACTATATTGAAGAAGACAAAATTATTTACAGAAGGTTTGCTGTCCATTGTTAAGGCTTTGACCTAAACCGTTGTCATATAAAAGGTTAATACAACATTAAGTAACAAATGAAAGGCTTATTCATTCTGAAACCAAGGACATTTTGAAGGAATAAGAAGAAAATATAGAGAAAAGCTACCTCAATGTTTCATAAATTTCCGTCTCTAGATTTGGCCTGGAGAGAGATGTATATTATTACCTAAGTATGGGGAACATTGGGTAGAAAGATTTTCTCTGTTGCATCTAGTAAGTATAATCCTTTGATCTCATCATCTGCAGATCATCCAGTGATAAAATAATAACAAAATAATCTTGTTAGTAATATTCAGCCTGGGATTATCTAAAATCTCTTAAGGGCTTTTTGAAAGCAGGTGACTTGAAAGTCCTAGACATGACCAGTGCTCAAAGTAAAAGGTGATGTGATCTCTGAGTTGAGACTGGAGGTGATCCACCTAGTGAAGGTTTCTGGTTAGGAAACTGAAAGCACTTCTGCTTAGGAAACCAGGTTTCTGGTTAGGAAACTCCTTTCTTTCTTTCTTTCTTTCTTTCTTTCTTTCTTTCTTTCTTTTCTTTCTTTTCTTTCTTTTCTTTCTTTTCTTTCTTTCTTCTTTCTTTTCTTTCTTTCTTTCTTTCTTTCTTTCTTTCTTCTTTCTTTCTTTCTTTCTTTCTTTCTTTCTTTCTTTCTTTCTTTCTTCTTTCTTTCTTCTTTCCCTTCCTTCCTTCCTTCCTTCCTTCCTTCCTTCCTTCCTTTCTTTCTTTCTTTAATTTTATTTTTTTCAGTATGGTAAGTGTATTCTATAATCTCCATCTCCTGTTTCATCCATCCTCCCATCCACCTCTATTGGTAACTATCAGTTTATTCTCTATAGTTAGGAGTCTGTTTCTTGGTTCTCTCTCCCTCTTTACCTTTTTCCTTTCCTTATTTGTTTCATTTCTTAAACTCCACATAGGAGTGAGATTATATGGTATTCTTATCTAACTGATTTATTTGATTTAGAATTATACTCTCTAGCTCCATTCATTTTTTAAAAGATTTTATCTATTTATTAATGAGAGACACAGAGAGAGAGGCAGAGACATAAGCAGAGGGAGAAGCAGGTTCCCTGTGGGGAGTCCAATGTGGTACTTGATCCTGGAACTCTGGGATTACACCCTGGGCCAAAAGCAGATGCTCAACTACTGAGCCACCCAGGCATCCAAGCTCCGTTCATGTTATTGCATATGGAAAGATTTTATTCTTTATGGCTGCATAATATTTCATTGTATATTTAGACAACATTTTATATATCCATTCATCTATCAATGAACTACTTCCATAGAGCATTTTAAATTTTGAACCATATAGAACCAAACCTTACATTTCTGCTATCCAGCAAGTTAGATTTCATGATTAAGGTAATGTTACTTTTTTATTTGTATAGTCTAGATCAGATGTCAGCAAACTATATCCTGGGCTATAACTGTTCCACTGCTTGTTTATGTAGATAAGTTTTACTGAAAATCAACTCCAGGGGAACCTGAGTGGTTGGTTCAATGTGTGATCTTAAGGCCCTGGCATTGAGTCCCGTGTTGGACTCCCTGCTCAGTGGAAAGTCTGCTTCTCCCTCTCCCTCTGCCCCTGCTCATGCTCTCTCTCTGTCTCGCTCACTCACTTTCTCTAAAAATAAAAATGTTAAATTAAAAAAAATCTTAAAGAAAAAAAATAGCTCCACTTACTTGTTTATGTATTGTATATAACTGCTTTTGTTCTACAAAAGGTTGAGTGGTGGAGAAAACAACTAAATAGCTCACAAAGAGTGATATATTTATCATTGCCTTTTTCAGAAAAAACTAAATTTTACTGTATAACAACCCACAAAAATCAATGGCTTAATACAGCAGACTATTACATCTTACTAATGCTTTGTCTATCACAGATTAATGGGAACTATGCCCCACAAGTTGATCAAGAACCCAAATTGATAGAAACTCAAGCTTCACTGTATGTGATCCTTGATGACCTTGAATTACACAGCAGAGAAAGAGCTAAAGGGAAGGGGTGTTGCATAATGAGTTTTACATGCTTCTGCTTAGAAATGATAAATGTATATTCTTTCATTCACAACCCATTTCCCACAACTAGACCCAGGGAATTGCCTACCAATGAAGAGAATGGGAAATGCTGGAAAGCTAATGGATATGCAGTGAGTAGTAAGTGATTCTGTAAAAATTAAATAAATGACAAAGCTATATTTTTCTGCTCCTCTAGTTGATATGTGAATGAGTTTCAACTCACGGGAATGTCATATTTTCTCTGACAGAGATGTTGCAAGTTTATCATATTAGTTTCTTCTCAATTTTAGAGTTGCTCGTATGTTTCACGTGTATTACATATGTGTGTATATATGTATGCCTATATATATATACACAAACCTACACCATATATATGTATATATAAATACATACATCATACATACAGGGGATCCCTGGGTGGCTCAGCGGTTTAGTGCCTGCCTTTGGCCCAGGGCGCGATCCTGGAGTCCCTGGATCGAGTTCCGCGTCGGGCTCCCGGCATGGAACCTGCTTCTGCCTCCTCCTGTGTCTCTGCCTCTCTCTCTCTCTCTATGTCTATCATAAATAAATAAATCTTAAAAAAAAAGAAGACCATAAAAAAATACATACATACACACTATATGCATTTTATTAAATTTTGGATGAGGATATGTTTTGCTCTAATTTTTAATTTGTCATCTTTACCTGAAAATTCAATTTCTTACATATTAAGGATACATTTTATTATCACTTTGAGATATATTATTGTTACCTCGGTTTGTTCTTTCTGTTTTTTTATGCTTTGTTTTTTTTTCATCTGCCTGCTATTTACTTATAGACACCACTATTTACTTTGGCTTTACTTTCTGATGGGCATAGATGGAATTTTTTAACATATTTGTTTAATAGGATGTTTAGTGTTAAGTTTAAAAATATACATTTAATCTAATTTTTCAAATTCCTCAAATTATCAGTGAAGTCATATTATTTCAGGTTTCCCATGTTATATGTAAAAGTAACATATTTTTAAAGTCCTCTGGTTATATATTAATCATTTTTGCAATGACACTTATTTTGCATTTTTAGTTTTTTTCTGTGGATACTACCTTCTGAGTCTGCTAAACATACCCAACATGATTCATACTGAAGGCAGACCAGGCATGGTTAGATTCTAAGGCTGGGGAGTGAGAAATTTTAATTACAAATCAAGGGTGATTTATCTCAAGGGTAGGGGGATCCTTGCTTAACTCACTTATTAGGATGCTTGTGAAAACAGTATTTTACAAGAAAGTGTACAGATGGGCCTAGGAGAAGATTCAGGAACCTGACTAAAATTTGATCAAGCAAAGAATATTTGTCAGTGCCTACTCATCACACAAGACAGATCGTGGGTAACATTTCTTCAGTGAAACTTTCCATGTCCATTCTCCCATAAGAGCTGGTGCATGTTTCTGTTAAAGCATGTATAATGCTATATCACAAAATAGTTTTTTGTAAACATTTCTGTAATATTTTCCTATAACTAAAGTATCAGTTCTTTAGGGCATTAATTTTGCTGAGTTCTCATGCTAGGCATGCCACCTCATACGTAATAGATGCTCCATACTTTTTCTTTTTTGATTATAAAAGAAATGAATATTTACATTCATATGAATGATAGCATATGCTTTTCACTAAGTAATTTTTGATAGAAGTGTGATGAAGGTAAGAATTAAAGAAAAATCAGAAAGGGAAAATAGTATTTACTGAAAGCAAATCTCTTTTAAATTACAATTTTGTGAACAGCTCTGCTGCCTGAATAACTACATTCTACGAACAATGATTTGTCTTGTATTCATAAATATTTTTGCGAAAATACTTTAATATGATCTGTGTCATGATAATATACGAAGTATTTTATAATACAAATCTAATATTTAGTAGCCACAATGGTAATGAGACATATTAATATCAGATATTTAAAATTGGTGGTTAAATATTTACTATTTAGAAGCATTTCTTACCTGCTTCTTACAAATATGCTGGTGATTTGCAATGATAGGAAAGATGTCGACATATCTTTACACAGGGAGCCAGATGGCCTTCAACCATGACCTTTGCCCCATGCTATTAGCATCCAAGGGTGCTGAGAAGCTCTGGCTCATTATCCACAACCAGATGTTTTCTACTTCTCTATCACTATTGCTAAGTGGCGGTTAATGTCTAGCACAATGGGTATTTGCTTGAACCTATGATCCATGAAATGCTGTCTCTTAAAATACAAATACCACCCACTAGCAGAGACTTCTCCCCATGCATTTGTAATTCAATCATTCCTCTTCATTAGAAATCCTGCTATAATCTTAGAGAAATTTTATTTAATATTTTTCCAACTTTCCCAGTTGGCAGCAAGTAAGGATATTCTAGCCAAAGAAAGAATAAAGTTATAAATTTGAATAATCCAGGAATTACTTCTGAGTATTTATTATTATCAGATAAATTATCACAGAATGTTAACTCTATAAACACCACATAAATTTCTAATTACCCCATCACCTCCAGAAAGCCGATTACTAAGAGAGGGAGTAGAAACTGTTTTAGTAGCTGTATGCCCTGACAGGTTCAATAGTCAGTTTTCTCAAAATCTGGCTGATCAAAGTCATTCTTTCAGAATCTAAATTATTCTGGATGAATTGATATAACTGAAATTATAGATAGCCTTAAATTTGGAAGAACAAAGCATGCCGATCAAATCAGGACCGGGGGTGTAGCATATATTTATTTTACTTTGTGCCAAGCTAGGCAATATATGAAATATTGTGTTTGATGTGATTTTTCCAGATCTGTCTTTTAATTGCCTTTCATAGTCTACTGGTCTATTATGCTAGAAACAGTAGAAAGAAGGCTGAGTGTCTGTTACTCTGGATGAAGTGAATTCATATATCAAGATCCACAGAATGGAGGCCACCCATGTAGCCTGGCCCATATCACACATCTAAACCTAAGTCAACCAACACGTCCTGGAAACACCTGTCAAGGAAACCTAACATGCACCAATCAGAATTCTCCAACTCTAGTTTGGCTAGCTGCTCACCTTATAAGGAAATTCCTGACTTAGCCAATCATTCCATTTCTACACTGTTTCTTCTCACATTCCAAAAAACTCCCTCTTGCCCAAAATCTTTTGGGAAGAGTGCTTCATGGATTTGAGGCACTCTACTCTCCCAAATCAAGGATTAGTTTCCTTTTCAAGGACATCAAATTTGTTATTAAATTATTTTAGTTTTTTTACTTGACATGATTATAAGCTTTCAAAGATTGTTGCATTTTTTGAAATTGGTAAGATGTGCCACAAAACTAGTTCTTCTTTGTAATAATACTGCATTTATTGGTCTGTAAGCTGTTGATCTGTCAAAATTTGTTTATTCATCCAATTAAGTATTTGTTATATGTCAGACATTCTGTGATAAACTGTTTATGTTTTGATAAGCATTGGAAGTAGATGTCTTTCTATGGACAATTGAGACACCATGTTTTGATGAAAGGTTCTCTCTTGCTTTCATTCTTCTTCTTACTAAAGTATGGGGCTATAGTCTTCAGTAACCAAATTTTGATTTTGACTATCTTGACTATTTTGATTTGACTATCTTATAAATATATTAAATCACATTTTAATGACATGACAAGATGTCCAAAGGATACTTTTCTTCTTTGGAATTATTTGTCATAATTATTTGTCATTTAATTTTTCACATAACAATATAGGTGAATAAAAGGAAAGCCTGTAGATAAGGCTGTCCATATCCCATATCAAGTAAATTTAATATAATGTATCAGAGAAGATGTAGCTCCAAATCAGGGCTAATGGCTTATTGAGCAAATATGATGGAAGCTAGATTTTATACTGTACTTAAGCATAAACTTGGAGACTGTGAAATACAACCTTATAACTATATGCAGAGATACTGCCCTCAATGTGATTTGTTCCATAATTGAGCCTTACTAGATATACTATTTGACTATGGCTCACTTTGACTTTATAAGAATACAGTTCTTCTTTGGACTAAAAATGATGCCAATATTGTAACACTTTTTTTTTTTTTTAAATCTGACTTGTAGGCAAAATACAGTTTGCTTCTTATATCATAAAACCGTGATCATCCTTAAGCAGAGTGAACCATGTGTATTGTCTCAGATATTCTAGAAACAAAGCTAGAGGCAAAGTTTAAAGTGTTAATGGTTTGGAAAGTACAATGCTAGGATGGTGAAGATGAGAAAAATGAGAAAAAAAGGTAAGGAAATGCAGCAGTATGGTGCTATAACCTTACTTACCTGTCTGTGCTTAGATATGAACTGTAGAAAGGCACAGCAAGCTGGTCCCCAGTAGCTCAGCATGCTCACTCAGCATGTGAATTTATCTGGCAAGGTTGTTAGTAAAAGTAGGACATAGGAAACTAACACTCCGGATTGCATCATCTTGCCTCTCAGAGGTTGGATGAAAAGCCAAACTGCATACTCTACAGTAGGACATTTCATCTGAATCTAGAGGGGAATGGGTGATTTGTTTCATGTAGGCAAGAAACAAGAAGAGGTAGTTGATAGAGGGAATCTGAGAATGTGCATAGTGTGTTTACCCAATAACCATTCTTCCTGTTTGTTTCCATAGTACTTAATCCTAATGACTGAAGGCTGCAATCCATAGGTTTTAGCCCTTTAGGGTCCTTGAAAAGCTATATTGTTCCTCATCCATGTTTAGCATATTGCCTATAACATAATAGATACAAAGTAAATAATTGTTGAATTAATGGTGGATTATATGAGATAAAAAGCAAAGAGAGATAGTAATTCTCAAACAAGGAGTAGTTTAAACAGGTATAGATCTAGCTATTGTGTTTAAGAACAGAAAAGAAGATGATATCAATCCTTTATACCTTAGGCAGACCTTTGGTGCAGTTTGTCTCCATTGTTAGGGATTTTTACTCTTCAGAATATTTTCCCTCTTCTATTTTATTCAGAATAGACACCAAGTAGATTATAGGGAATAAAATTGTCGAAAGCCTATTTACCACCACTTGTGGAATTTGGATAGAGTTCTGGAGTGCCCTTGAAAACAGGAAAATGATTCAAACTCTTCAGTATCTCAGTGAGCTAAGCTAATATCAGTGTACTCTAATTAGAATTGTGCAAATCATCTATTTCTGCAAAGTCTGCCAACCAACAAACATGAAATCATACATTCTCATGAACCTAAAAAAATAGCATATAAGTTTCCTGTATTCCTGAATAATTTTTCCTTCTATTTGTGAGTTTTCATGCAAACCAAAGAAAATTAATTATAATTCAGGTAAACTATGGATCAGTACATACTTTCTTGTGTTTTTTTTTTTTAAGGTTTTATTTATTTATTCATGAGAGACACACAGAGAGAGGCAGAGACGCAGATAGAGGGAGAAGCAGGCTTCAGGCAGGGAGCCCGATGCAGGACTAGATCCTGAAACTCTAGGATCACACCCTGGCCTAAGGCAGAAGCTCAACCGCTGAGCCACCCAGGGATCCCCAGTTGTGTTGTTGCTATTGTGTTTATTATAAATATGCTCTATATCCTTTATATAATATATGTTACATATATAATTATATTATATATGATATAAAAATATATTGTATTTGATTATATATAATATATTATAAATATTATTATATATAATATATTATTACATATCATATATTATATAATATATTATATATATGTTCCTTTTCTTCTCTTTCCTGTAACTCATCTCTATTTTTTTTTCCTTGAACTCTTTTGCAACAGAGACCTTTAGGCTCTAAGCTGATAACAAACATTCTTTGAGGTAAGAGAAATCATATTTGAATAGTTTAATATACACCATCAGTGTTGGTAAGCACAATGCAAACTCTATTTTTATACTGAAGTAAATTCTGAGAAAATACTGATAGGAATGAGTCAAAATGATGAAACTCTTCCTTACAAACCACGTGCAAAGTCTGTTACAATCAATTCCACAGCAGACTAAACTTTAGTACATGAATCTAAGATTCATCATTTTAATATTTCTCCATGGCTATGAAATTTTAGGAGTTGGAAAGACTCTTCAGATACCTGAGATTGAAAAGAGTGTCCAGTAGCTTAACTTACCGCTTACTTTGTGTTTAGCAGAAAAGGAAATTGCTATTAATAGACATCAATAGAATGACAATGGTTGGTTGTATTTCCCTGTGAAAGACATTCTGTGTTGGAAAAATAAATAGTTTCCAATGGAGATATGAGTCTGATGTAAACGGAAGCGATTCCTTTTCCTTCCTACTCTTTGGATCTCAGAACTAGTTCTCAAGCATATCTTTATCTTTTTTCTATCTACTTTGGTCACAATTGTTTTTTTCTTCATAGTTGTTACATGAGGCAGAACTATTATGAACTATCTCTCCCTACATTGCGTTTATCTGTTTTGTATGACTATAGGCTATTAGAGTTCTATTCTATTTATTCAACTATATATTTTTAACTTTCAGGGAATCAATAAAGGAAACACAGGGGATCTAAGAGCTGCCAATTACTGTAACATACTCTGTCCCTTTGTATGTTTGTATCAGTCTAATAAACTCTGCCATAAGCATTCATATTTTGTTTCCCATCCTTGCTTTTGTACAGGAATTTCATATATAAGATGATCCTTTAAATGCGTTTAAAGAAATAAGACTTTTATATATTCAAACACTGTTCTGATCCATTTAGAACGGTCACAAAATATGTTAAAAGATTTTTTTAAAGATAAAATCATGGCTTGCATACAGTATAATAATGAACTCACGTGATCTAGTTTTTTTACTCATATACTATGAGGGAATAAGCATGTGTTATAGCTAACTTAAAAAGTGAAAACAGCACAAATTTATATGAAGTAAAAAAGAACGTTAAGGTAAATTGCAAATGGGGACAAAATTTTTTACATCAGGGAGAGCAATTCAATTAAAATCGCTACCCAAAGAACAGGATGCAGTTTATGTAACTATCAGAAAGAAATTGATTTAAGTGGCTACAATAGAGGTTAAAAGTTTTGCTCAAAGAAAAAAAAAAAAAAGGTTTGCTCAGCTGATGTGCATCTGAGAATACTTGAAGACCCAGAGACGCCCCTTTGAAGGATCAGGGTTTTCATAGCATAGGAAAAGTTAGGTACCTGGCTTTATGATTTTGGTTTAAGTACCGGTTTTCAGCTTTAGTGAAAACTTACATTTGGAAATTGGTCCTATTTTCATGTCTTTTGCTTAAGATCTCTGGTACATTGCTGAAAACCATTAAATCTGTATTCTTTGGGAAATATTTGTGTCAGTCTGAGAGGATTATCAGCTAGTAAAAGTTTACAAGGTAGGAGAGATGAATTGAAAAAAAGAAAAAACAAAGAAAAAATAGCAGTAGTGGCAGTCAGGGGGAAACTGGGAATCCTCTAACATTCTATTTCCATCTTTCTACAATCCTGTATTTACCTGAATAGATTGAAATTGTTAATCTCTTTTGTGCAAGAAAGTAAAAGAAATAGACTATTAATGATTTTAATACAGTGTGCCTTCAGAGCTTAACATAATGCAATACTGTCCCTAAAGAAGAATGCTTAGAAATAAAAGACAACTGTGTGAAAATCTGCCTACCATCATAGCCACCCCCAATAAGGACCATTATAACTATGGCACTTTGACCACACACACAGAAAGCACCCAGTGACCTCCACTGTTCCAGAAAATAGCTGGATACAGAAAACCCTCCACCCTAAACACTAAATAATTCTTCTCTTGCGGGGTACCCAGACTGCTCACTTGACCCCTTGTGGCAACCTAGGATTCCCAAATGTAACTAAAAAAATTTCACTTCTCAAACTCCCACCAAAATAGGATACTTGCCAAACTGAAACGGTCTGTGTTTCATCTTTTAACTTTATAAAACATAACTCTCCTTTCCCTGATGAAACTTAAGTGGTGGCAGAGAAGTTCCTTTGTCTCAATTTAATGAGTAAACAACCTTTTAAGATTTTGTTTCAGACTCAATTTTATTCTTACAGAACAAAAAGTGACCTCTTGTTGCCTAGCTGATATGGGAATGTGTTATGAAGTGGACTGGCTTTCTTTCTTTCTTTCTTTCTTTCTTTCTTTTTCTTTCTTTTTTTTTTCTTTTTTTCTATTTTAGGAGGCAGGGCAGGGAGAGTCTTTATGGAATGGCCATTTTCTACCTCATTCATTATAAAAAGCAAATAGAAAGGTATTTTGTGGAGTGCTTGCTAAAAATTTTTTCTCCTTTATCTTCTACTGTGAACTAGTAGCTTCATAAGGAGGCCCAATACTCAGTGAGTGGGTAAGGCACAGATATTGAAAATATGATTAGATCAGCATCTAGTCAAGGACTGATGCATTCAGTATGTTACATGGATATAATTGTTTTGCCAAGGAGGGGAAATTTCTTGGGTTAACCTATAACCTAAACTAGGTATGTCAAGATCTATTATTGGAAATTGGAAATGCTCTTATGGACTTCAATGAGAAAGAATTCTGGTCTCTTTGGTATCCTTTAATGGAAAGAAACACATGTCTACACACACACACAAACACTACACACACATTACTTAAAAAAAATAAAAACTCTAGAAAATAAAGCTCACACACACACACAAATACTACACACACATTACTTAAAAAAGTAAAACCTCTAGAAAATAAAGCTTTTTAGGAGTCAGAAGGGTGAACAATTATTTAGATAAAAGCAAGTTTAAAATTAGGATTAAATGGCTTGATTGAATAATTCACATTTCATAAATCATGTTCAATCAATTCTAAGACATATTTTCCTTTAAATTTCTTCACATTTTCCCTAATTTTAAATATTAAACAATAGCTTCAGTTTTAAAATAAACATCCTATTATTTTTTTTTAAAGAGTTCATTTATTTATTCATGAGAGACACAGAGACAGAGAGAGAGAAAGAGACACAGGCAAAGGGAGAAGCAGGCTTCCTGCAAGAAATCCCGTTGTGGGATTTGATCCTGGATTGGATTCTGGGATCACACCCCAAGCCAAAGGCAGACACTCAACCGCTGAGCCACCCAGGTGTCCCAAACATTCCATTATTTTTTATTTTATAGGATTTTCTATGTTAACTATCCTTTTGGCTATTTCATACCTTCACAATTTCTCTAATACAAAAGAGCTCCTGATCATTTCTATTCCAGTAATGCATCGGTTGTAGAAAAGTTTGTGGTAACTGAAATTGCATGATTTTTTTTTTGTTACTCATTAGTTTATGGACAGTTTAACTTAATCCTTTAAAGAGAATTGTGAATGTATTATTGGCTTACATTTGTATGCTAATAACAGCAAGCTATGAATTCAGAATTAGCATAAAATGCTTAATTACAAATAAATGTGACAGTAATGTGATAACTAAGAAGTTAAATTCTGATTATTTCTAATAGATGAAATAGGAACTAATTATCTACTTTCTACTTAACAATTCTTAAATAATGGTGTTAGCAATAGCAGAAGTCACAAGGTGTAGGGTAAGACTGTCTACTGAATTTTACAGAATAAATTACTAATTACTCTTTATAAAACACTCTGGGGATTTTTGCTTTTATACTTATCTTAAAGAAATCGGGTGAAAAGATTCCTTTCAGGTGACTAGATCTGAACTTGACAAATAATTAAATTAAATGTACATTTCAATTGATTTTAAAGTTCAAGATTATAGCACAAAAACAATCTTTTTCATTTAATTTAGGTTTCTGCCCCCCAAATGCTCAAAAAGTAAGAAAAATGTAAAATATACTGATTCTGGAACCAGACTAGAGAATATAGGTGGTAGATTGTTGTCAGAAAAGTTTGAAATTACACTTCTCTACAATAATCATAAAAGTATAAACAAGATAACTAAATTATCCTACTATGATTTAGGAAAATTAAAGTAATTGCATATTCATACACATGCTGTAACTGTTATTTGACCTATTTACAAAAGAGAAAATTGCATGCAAATTTCTATTAGAATAAAATGCATCCAATTCTAGTAATTCAATAATTTCAGCCGATTCAGCCAATTTTTGACTGAAATTTATATTTTCAGATTGTTGACACGGATATTTACCCTAAAATAGTGAATTTTGTTTAAGTATTGTAGTTTTGCAAAAATCCATGAAAACCTATTTTATGTATATAAACAATTCTTATTAAATTATTAAAGCAAATCCAACAATTTTCATTAGTTTTTTCTAGTTATAATGTCTCTATAATCATAAAAATAAATCACATTGAAGCATTTAATATTGCATATCCACAGTACAGCATTCATGCTTTTTGCTAGAGCATTCCTCATGAGCAGTAGTGATCATTACGTGCTAAATTTCTATTAAAATTTAAAAAGTAAAACAAACAAACAAATAAACAGGGCACCTAGATGGCTTAGTTGGTTAAGTATCTGCCTTCAGATCAGGTCATGATTCCATAGTCTTAGAAAAGAGCTCTACTTGGGATCCCTGCTCATCAGTGAGTCTACTTCTCTCTCTCTCTGCTCCACAAATTCCTTGTGTTCTCTCTCTCACTCTTCCTCAAAGAAATAAATAAAATCTTTAAAAATAAATATATAAATAAGAAGATAAAACTTTATGAAGAAAAATATAAATACTAAGTAATTATGTGTTTATAGAAATAATGTGAACAATTAGTAAAGGGGGTATTTGATGCTATTTTTATTTCTAACTTTCACTTGTCATATTTTATTGGTTTAGTGTGCAAATTATTGTTTAAATAGTTATCTGATGATACCCTGATTCTTGGCTGTTTCCCAGAGGAAGACATAAATCATAATAATGTTGATATTAAAAAACAAGTTATTGATATTATGATTTATTTTTAAAGTATATTTCTGATTATTGGTATTCCTCAGCAAGCTATCCATTTCTTATAGACACTGGACCTGTATAATTCACATATATTTTTTAAATCAATATTTGGGATCCCTGGGTAGCTCAGCAGTTTAGCCCCTGCCTTCGGCCCAGGCCGTGATCCTGGAGTTCCGGGATCAATTCCCACGTCGAGCTCCCTGCATGGAGCCTGCTTCTCCCTCTGTCTGTGTCTCTACCTCTCTCTCTGTGTCTCCATGAATAAATAAATAAAATCTTTAAAAAAAATAAATCAATATTTAAATGAAAATTCCATGATGAATATCAGGTCATCCATCAAAATTATTATCCATGTTAAAGGCCACTGTCAGGAATGGTAAATGTGAAGATCATTTTTTGAAAAAGACAAAGGATATTGTGGGGAGGTAAAATTTACCTCTTCCCTTTAAATGTTCTTCTGGCAAGATTTAAATTGACATAGATTAACAGGAAAAGTTCTAATATAATGTTGTTTGCATAGGAACTCCACATACATGACCGATGAAGCACAGGAAGGTAGAATGAGATGTAGATTCCATGTTATGCTAAGGAATGGGATAGGAACTCTCAAAGGAAAGGAGGGCAATTCATAGAGCAATAGAAAGAAGAGCAGATGTTTGGTAATTAAATGTTTGCTCTGCCATACAGATGGGTCACTCAGATAATATTTATCTCTGGTAATAACATTATTATAGAAAAGATCATAATTTAAATTCTTCTACATAGTTAAGGGAGAAGCAGAATTTCTCTAGAGGCTGCAGAAATCTTGATTACCTTCAGCTCCAAATAGTCCCCATGCCAAAGTGACACATTTGGGGGAGACATGTTCTGAATTCCTTCATTGTGCTAATTATACTAAGGATGGTAGGCTTGTAAATATGAATTACTGTCTTAAGTTTTTATTTTGCTGCACTGAAATTTACTGTTTTTCACTGGAAAAAACTTTTGTATATATATTAAAGAGTTTTATCTCTAGAGGTATTTGTTTAGCAAATGTACTACATACAAAAGGCTTATAAAAAAGTAAGTTCGACTGATCCTTTTTTCCTTCATATTTTATACATTTTAACAAATATATTTTTATCAATAAACATTTAGCAGGACATGATTCTAGGATTTGAATTGATAAAATATATATTTAAAAAAAATCAACACCATTTATGCATAGATTTCTTTATCAGACTTTTCTTGTGTTAAGTAAATTTTTTTAATACTGTACTCAGATGTATAATTAATTTTTTCACCAAAAAACTCCCTTTTCAGATAGGGGAATAATCAGTTTTGACTTAGCTATGCATATCATAAATTTCATAGAATTTGTCTGAATTAATTAAATTCATAATTACAGCTTATTGAGAAATTACCTACTTACATTTTTTCACTATAACCCATGTTAGTCTTCTTAACCTAAGAACATACTGACAAGGATTATTGCACCTTACTAAATATGTCATTGGCAATGAAAATATCCAATTATTTGTTCATTGTCATTCAATGATTTTTCACTTAACTAGTTTTTTTCACTTAAAGCATATTTTGAAATTTAGTTTGTATCAGGAGCTTTGCTCTGGAGGACAACGAAATGGAACAAGCGTGACCATTTTCATGAAGTGATTTTTTAAAAGATTATTTATTTATTTATTTATTTTTTTTTTTAAAGATTTACTTATTTATACATTCATGATAGAGAGAGAGAGAGAGACAGAGACACAGGCAGAGGGAGAAGCAGGCTCCATGCTGGGACCCTGACACGGGACTCGATCCCAGGACTCCAGGATCGTGCCCTGGGCCAAAGGCAGGTGCTAAACTGCTGAGCCACCCAGGGATCCCCACCCCCATGAAGTGATTTATAATCTAACAGCAAGTTAGGGAGGTGAAAAAAAGTTTTGCAGTGTTAACAAAATTTAGAGAAGAATGGGAACATAAAAACATAGACAACCAATTCAGAAAGAAAGGGCCATAGACATTATTTCTTAATTAAGAAAATACATGTTAAGTAATTAAGAAATCAACGTTGTGGGGAGATATTTATATTAACAATAAAGGAAGGAGCACAAGAGAAAGCCTGAAGTAGGCTAGGACGTTCACACTGCAAGTGTATTGTTATTATGAACATAGAGTATTATGTGTGCAAAGGACAACAACAACAAAAATATTAGGTTGGAGAAACATGGAGTTGCCAGATAATGGTGCCAGAAATAGTCAATACCAGCTAGAAAATCAACAGTGTATTTGGAATAGGAGGGCTTTGAGGAACTTGAAATAATAGAATAGATATTAAATAATAAATATTATGATTTTGATTGCTCCTTTTAGTTGGTAGTAGGATCTAGTAAAAAGTCAAGATATGAAGAAGGCATAAACAGAGATTCCTGTTTCCAGCTTAATGGAGTAAAGTGACTAGATTCACTCTTCTGCTTCAAACAAATAAATACTAGATTAAAAAAAATAAGGCAATTTTCTTTTCATATATTCAATAATAGCCAAGAAAACAATGATAGTGATAGAATATAAGCCAAATGAAGTGATTCCTGGAGTTGGCTTAGGATTCGGCCTATGGAATTTCCAGGTGATAGCACCTGGGGGGGGGGGAGGGGAACCCAGGTAAAGCCCAGAAGCTCACTTACTTTGAAATTATAAAGTTGAAATTTCAGGAAAGACAAGAAATCCAGCATTAGATCTGTGCTAATAAAGAGTAATTGATATCTATAGCAGCTGGAAAAGTTAAGAATTCTACTGATGCTTTGATTTTTGGTCAGTGATACTCACTTCAGACTTCTGTCCTCTAGAACTTTAAGATAATAAGTTTGCATTTTAAGAGACTATATTTGTGATAATGTATTATAGCAGTGATAGGAAATGAATACAAGAGGCTAACATCTGATTTCAAGACACCTGATAAATCAATATAGAGTAGAATTGGCATCAAAACAAAAACAAATTGATTAATGAAACAGAAGAGATTTATGAAATAGACCATAAGTAACTGACTTTTAACAAAAGTTCTAAGAAAATTCATTGGTGGACAAATAGCATTTTCAGCACATTGTGCTGAAACATTTGGATATCCAGATGGAAAGGAAGTGAAATACAAATGTCAAAACTTATCAAATTGTATACTTTAAATATATGTAATTCATTGTATGAGAGTTATATCTCAATGAAATTAAAAAATTTAATTTAAAAATTTTGAAACAATGTTGTCCTCAGTAATGGTCTAATTTTCCATAACCTGCTGTGTTTGTGAGTTAGTGGCATTAACTCAGGCTTATATAGTTCCTCTTTCCTCTGCCTGGAATGTTTTTCCTCTAAGATAGTGGCATGTCTTGCTCTGTCACTTTATGCAGGTCTTCTAGTCAAAGGCATCTACAAAAAGGGTCTGTCCCTGCCCAATAGGCCACTGTGTCTGGAGCAGAATGCCAAAAGTGGAACAAGATAAAATATGTTAGAGAAATAGCAGGTACTAGATTTTGCAGGTTCTTGTTATCACTTCATTGACTTTTGTTTTTCCTTGTAGTGAAATGAGCCTTTGGACGCTTAACTAGTGGCTTCTTATCTCACTCTAAGGGAAAACAAAATAAAACAAAACACATTACTGACATCAATTTGTGGGATCATTCTAGTTGCCATATTGTGTAGGGTTATAAGTGGGACAGAATGGAAACAGGAGACCAGATAGAGATGATGGTGATTAGATCAAGCTGTTAGCTTTATCTCTATTAATTTCCTAGTGGTATGAATAATTCACCACCAGAAATATTAACTACTTAATAAATAATGTACAGAAATGCTAATTGGTGCTGACTAAACTTTAGAGAATGCTTTCTTCAACACAATATATTCTAGACTATTATTTGTCAAGAATTTCTACCAAAGTCTTTTATTTGAAATAGCTTAAATAAAAGTAAAATCAACTTAAAGAATTGCAGAATTATGCATTTTTAAAATTTTATTTATTTATTTGAGAGAGAGATAAAGAGTGCACACAGGGAGGAGGGGCAGAGGGAGAGACTCTCAAGCAGACTCCCTGCTGAATGCAGAGCCCGATGCAGGGGTACATCTCACAATCCTGAGTCATGACTGAGCCAAAATCATGAGTCAGATGCTTAACTGACTGACCCACTCAGTCACCCCAAGGATTATACATTTTTGAGTTTATAAGCATGTGTTGGTTTTGTTTCCATTGTTTTTAGGCTATAATGCATTTTGCCTATGTTACTTTGTCTAATAACAGTGATGTCTAATATATAAACAGATATGAGTAGATGCATATATTAATTTGATGCATGTGCCTGACAGTGAATTGTGGATGATGCCAATGTTTTTTTTTTTTATAAAGATTTTATTTATTCATAGAGATGCAGAGAGAGAGGGAGGTGGAGACAGAGACACAGGCAGAGGGAGAAGCAGGCTCCATACAGGGAGCCCGACGTGGGACTTGATCCCGGGTCTCCAGGATGAGGCCCTGGGCTGCAGGCGGCGCTAAACCGCTGCACCACCGGGGCTGCCCGATGCCAATGTTCATTCTTGACATTTCTGTCACTTATTTTTGTTACATACAAAAATGAGCTAGCTGGACACGTGGTGTCCTCTAAACTCTAGGGACCACATAACTAGAATTCAAGGCAATTGTGTATATTATAGCATAATACGGCATTGCTCCAGTGATTGTCTAAACATTTCTTTCTTAAATTATCATTTAAAAAAACTTAGGTCCTTTGATTACTCTCTAGTTTCACCTAAGCATAAAAAGTTAAATGAACATGGATGTAAAATTCTCCTGAATGTTACTGATTACTGTAGTGCCAGTTTTAGGCACGTCAGTGTGGTTAAAATAAATAAATACATCACCAGAGAGCATAGTAACATGTAGGGGTCATGGGGGTCATAGGTATGATTATTTTATTAGAGCTGGAGTGTATGGTGGGCAGGAGATTATTTTTGTAATTATACCATTAACTGGATGCTGATATCTTGTCCACTTTGTCCAAATGCTTCTTTATCTATCTAAGTATAATTGTTAATTTAAAGTCACACTGATTTCCATACCAAAAGCTCTATTTCAAAGATGTTCTGCTCTCTATTTGTATGCTTTAATCTGCCAAACACTCTCCTAAACTTGTGCCCCATGGGACATTAAAACTCCTTCTTAGCTGCCTGGTTGTGCAGTACCAGCATCTCTGAATTTGGTATTTGGCTAATAGCTCTATTACCTTTCATGCTGAGTCCAAAGCTTTACCTCCCTCAATCTTTACTTCTGCCAACTGGAAAATTTTCCATCATGTCAAGAAAACCTACTGTGCAGTGTGCTTAGGGAATGGTCCCTCTCTTGCTGACTGACAGCTATTCAATAGAGAAAAGAGCTGCAGAGAGATGCCGATACGTATTAAGCTTACTGAAGAGAATAAGCTTTGTATTTCAAAATGTCACTTTTCTTAGAGTTCAGTGGGAGTGAGTAGCTATAATAAGGTAATTTCTAGCAGGAACCATACTGTAGTTCATTGTATAAATAATTGATTTGATCAGCTGAAATTATTGTGCCTAGTCCTGAATGACCTTTCAGATGAATTGCTGGGTTTTCACTACAAAAGCAACCAGAGCTTATAGTACGATATCAAAAAAAAAAAATCCATATACAGTAGTTTTCTATAAAAAGAAAGGGTATTTACATGGCATTATTTCCTTAGAATAGCTAAAATATGATCAGTTGTTTCCCTGTGTACAAGTAGAGATGGCATATCTTGGGTTTTATTTGTATGTTCAAGGTCAAACACTGCAGTGAATTATTTCAACCGTGTCTTATACATGAATGTTTTAAAGAATATGTTACAAAATCAAACAGAAACAAAAGCATAAATATGATTACACCACAGGGAGAGGTTTTTCTCTTTATAAGATGAGAATTTATCATTATAATATCTTAAGAGAATAGTTTCTTTTAGAAAATTAATAAACACACTTGAAATTCTACACAATGATAGAGTTTAATTAATCTCACCATGGCCTCATCTCTTACTTCTTTATGTCCCAATCCTTATTATAATGTTTCACTGATGTCTGTTTGAATAAACTATATATTCTCTTTCTAGTCAGCAATTTTGCATAATTAATCACATTATGCCTTTCCTTCAATGCTCATTTAACGCAGTTGCTTATTTTACATTATAGAACATTATCATTGTTAAATATTATCCAAATAATACTAATTTAAAGACTTAAAAATATTCATTCTCAGTCTCGTTCCCTATTTCATACTTCTACTCTCCATGTGTAACCATGATCAAATTGTCCATTTTCTTAAGCTTAGATCTATATCTTTTATCCATATATATATATTCAACTATATCTACATGAAAATATTCAATTATATATACACAGAGCTACCTATCTGCATGTCTACATAGATATCAATTTTAACACAAAACAGGTTATTCTGTGTGTACTTTTCAGAATTAGTATATATCTCTTAAATACCTTTCAATTGTGGCATTTTTCTCTTTTCATAATATAATTTTAATTATGGAAGTTATATACGTACAAAGTAAAAATTTTGACAGTATAGAGTGAAATTATAACTTGACTACCCATATACTTCTGTGTCATATATCAGACATTCCTGTTTCAAAATTTTTAAATATATCTACCTACTTCTTGTTAGTAGTTGCCTGTTATTTCATTTGTGGTTATAGTGACTTTGGATATATTGTTTTTTTCTGTCATCTTATTTTTCCTATTTCCTACCTGGGAGTTTTTCAGTAATGTTTTTTAAAGATTTTATTTATTTATTCATGAGAGACACACAGAGAGAGGCAGAGACACAGGCAGAGGGAGAAGCAGGCTCCATGCAGGGAGCCCGATGTGGGACTCGATCCTGGGTCTCGAGGATCATGCCCTGGGCCAAAGGCAGGCGCTAAACTGCTGAGCCATCCAGGATCCCCCAGTTTTTAAGTAATTTTTTTAAGTATTCTACCCACATCCTGAATCACGAGGTTCATAGTTAAAATCAGGCTGTAAAAAAGCACACTTCCACAATTGAAATGGCCTGATTAGTGGACAAAATGCCGATTTAGATGTTGAATTATCAGACCTTACCTCATCATTGTAGATTCATATAAGCCTAATTTCCAGCATCCTGCCCATGTGAAAGTGTAAGTCTACTTTATTCAATAATGTAGTATTTGCTTACACTTTTGGGCTCCAGGAACACCAAAGGTCGGTTATGATTGAGGGCACCAATATTTTGGGGAAATACGGGTAAAATCGGTAATAGAATTATCCAGTATTGGAATTCTAGGAAGGTTCCATAGACATATATTTGGCATTATCAGTGGAAAAATATATGGGTTTTTTTTATCAATTCTTACATTTCTGGTCCACATTTTTAATTTTATCTGAGAATAGCTCTGCCATTTGAATTTGAGAAAGGGTATGTAACCTGCAGAATTTACTGTTACTTATTATTCCTCACAGCAGGGGGATGCCATTTAGCTAGGCAAAATCTGAATGCGAGCCCTTTTAAAAGATTTGCTTCTGTTTTAAATAGCTAGTTCTTTAAATTCTCCACAAATATGACCTGACCCTATTTAACTCAAATCCTCATTTTAAGCCACCATACTCTACCTACACTAGTGATCTAACATTGACTCCAGGGAACAAAATAGTTTTCAATTGCAGTCCTTCAAATAGGCTGCTCTCTGTTCAGAGGGCTGCCCATTGAGCCAATGCCTTTCACTTAGCTAAATGTGTTGGGTCTTTAGCCTCCAGTTATGAGGTCAAATCTGAGTCCAGACTGCTAACACTAATGTCCTCCCCACCCCATGTCTGGCTAGCTAAAAAAATTGCACACAATTCATGTGAATTATAAGCTCTGTGAAGTGAAAGCTGTCATTATATAGCCACTGCTTGACACAATGCTCTATAAATATTTGTTGGTTGAAAAAGAAGGGAATGAGCTTTTTCACAACGGGTTTGCCACCAGAACACAGGTGTTGTGAAAACCACCACTAAACCTAAACCAAAATGGGAAAGCAAAAGACTCACATCAACATTGTAGTCATTGCCCGTAGATTCAGGCAAGTCTACCACTACTGGCCATCTGATCTACAAATGTGGTGGGATCGACAAAAGAACTATCGAAAAATTTGAGAAGGAGGCTGCTGAGATGGGTAAAGGCTCCTTCAAGTATGCCTGGGTCTTGGATAAACTGAAAGCTGAACGTGAGCGTGGTATCACCATTGATATCTCCCTGTGGAAATTTGAGACCAGCAAGTATTATGTGACCATCATTGATGCCCCAGGACACAGAGACTTTATCAAAAACATAATTAAAGGCACATCTCAGGCTGACTGTGCTGTCCTGATTATGGCTGCTGGTGTTGATGAATTTGAAGCAGGTATCTCCAAGAATGGGCAGACCCGTGAGCATGCCCTTCTGGCTTACACACTGGGTGTAAAACAACTAATTGTTGGTGTTAACAAAATGGATTTCACTGAACCACCCTACAGCCAGAAGAGACACGAGGAAATCATTAAGGAAGTCAGCACCTACATTAAGGAAATTGGCTACAACCCTGACATAGTAGCATTTGTGCCAATTTCTGGTTGGAATGGTGATAACATGCTGGAGCCAAGTGCTAACATGCCTTGGTTCAAGGGATGGGAATTCACCCATAAAGATGGGAAAGCTAGTGGAACCACACTGCTTGGATCTCTGGATTGCATCCTGCCACTAACTCGTCCAACTGATAAGCCCTTGCATCTGCCTCTCCAGGACATCTACAAAATTGGTGATATTGGTACTGTCCCAGTGGGTCGAGTGGAGACTGGTGTTCTTAAGCCTGGCATGGGGGTCACCTTTGCTCCAGTCAGTGTTACAACTGAAGTAAAGTCTGTTGAAATGCACCATGAAGCTTTGAGGCTCTTCCTGGGGACAGTGTGGGCTTCAATGTCAAGAACGTATCTGTCAAAGATGTTTGTTGTGGCAACATGGCTGGTGACAGCAAAAATGACCCACCAATGGAAGCAGCTGGCTTCATGGCTCAGATGATTATCCTGAACCATCCAGGCCAAATCAGTGCTGGATATGCACCTGTGCTGGATTGTCACACAGCTCACATTGCTTACAAGTTTGCTGAACTGAAGGAGAAGATAGATCGTTGTTCTGGAAAAAAGCTGGAAGATGGTCCCAAGTTCTTGGAATCTGGAGATGCTGCCATTGTTGATATGGTTCCTGGCAAACCTATGTGTGTTGAGAGCTTCTCTGTTTGTCCTCCTCTAGGCCGTTTTGCTGTTTTTGACATGAGACAGAGAGTTGCTGTGGGTGTCATCAAAGTGGTGGACAAGAAGGCAACTGGAGCTGGCAAAGTCACCAAGTCTGCCCAGAAAGCTCAGAAGGCTAAATGAGTATTATCTCCAATACCTGCTACCCCAGTCTTAATCAATGGTGGAAGAACGGTCTTAGAACTGTTTGTGTCAATTGGCCATTTAAGTTTAATATAAAAGGCTGGTTAATGATAACAATGCAGTGTAAATGCATCTGCATTCTTTCAGAAGCAAAGGAGAAGGTTTTGTGGACCATTTGGGTTTGTGTGTGTGTGTGTGTGTGTGTGTGTGTGGCAGTTTTAATTTATTAGTTTTTAAAATCAGTACTTTTAATGGGAACAACTTGAGTAAAAATCTGTCACAGAATTTTGAGACCCATTAAAACAAAAATTTAATGAGAAAAAAAAAGAAGGGAATGAATGTTAGAAGGAGAAGATAAGAAAGGAAGAAAGACAATCAGATATTAGAGCATGTAATTATGACAGCAAGAGACTGAATATACAAATAAACAATAGCCAGACAATCTATGACAATAGAATTCTGACCTAGAAGTCCAGGAGACCAAATCACAACCTTTGCCATGATGTACTTAGAGCAATCAAGACTTGGTGAACAACTGCCAAATTTCATATTTTTGCCCCCATTTTCAACTCAGAAAAAAACAAACAAGCAAGCAAACAAACAAACAAAAAAAAAAACAAATAAAACCAGTGTCAGCAACATCCAATCAGGACATACACAGAGCTTTCCAGTTTTTTCACTATAAAGCTTTGCCACTCCATGCCTGCCATCTTGGTGATGGTAGCAGGCTCCCTTGCTATAGTAATCACTGAATCAATATCCTCTCTTTGTTCTCATGTGGTTGGCCTTTTAAAATTTCCACAATAGAATTTTTTGTATTCTCTAGAAATATAAAATATGGGAACATGACCTACTCTGATCACCACATAAGAGTCATATATGTTGTGACCAAGAGGATAAGTTAGCAGAGATTTGCTCTTAAATTCCACATTGAAGAATCTGTGACAATTGGCTGGTAGTATGCAAATATTTGAGGACTATTATTTTTAATGTTTTAAAATATGTTTATTAAACATTAAGTATTATTTATTTCATTAATAGCTTTCTAGATTATTGGTTTAGCTGTGTGGTCATGGTCAAAATAATAAGTAGCCCTTGCTTTATTTTTTAAATTTTTAAAAAATATTTTATTTATTCATGAGAGACAGAGAGAGAGAGAGAGAGAGAGAGAGGTAGAGACACAGGCAAAGGGAAAAGCAGGCTCCCTGCAGGGAGCCCCACGTGGGACTTGATCCCAGGTCTCTAGGATCGTGCTCTGGGCTGAAGGTGGCACTAAACTGCGGAGCCACCGGGGCTGCCCAAGTAGCTCTTGCTTTAACTGTTCAGTTCAAAGTATTTTGAATACTCAGATATATTAAAGTATTGCTAGTATGTGTCATAAGCTGTTTAACTTTATAAATGTTGAACTTTTATAAATAAATGTGTTCACTTAATAAAGCAAATAAAGTTAAGGCATCCTCAAAATAACCAGTTGCTAATAATTTTTATAAGTTCATTCAACAAACTTACATTCATCAATGCTTTTTAAGAAATTTAGAATTTCTTAAATTTAAGAAATTTAAAATTTCTTAAATTTAAGAAATTTAAGAAAATTAGGTGCTTTTTAAGAGATTTGCTCTCTAAGAAGGAAGATAAAATATGTGATGAATTATATTAATTGAAGTATAAAAAATCTATACAACTTGAGGTAATATGATATTTTCTATTAGGATAATTAAATAAATCAGGAATGGTGTTTTAACCTGTTGTCTTAAAAGTAAGTTTTTTTTTAAAGGAAGTATTTTTAAATTGGTTAGTAGAGTCTGAGTGGAAGGAAGTAACAGAAAAGCATAAAACCAAGAACAAAATCACTGATAGGAAATAGGTAGTCTGGATAACTGAGTGAATATGTGCAGAGTAGTTAAAAGGCAGTTTCAGTAGAATATAGGTCTCGTAAAGGCAATAGTGCAGATAAAAGCCTGGAATCATAGGCTAGATTCAGATTATAAAAGTAAGCACTTATTATAAATTATTATAATAGACTGAACAGGCTGATATTGTAGAGTGGGTTATTCATAACCATTCTACTTTTATTGTATCTTGTACTTCTTCGTGGTAGAGGTTATAAAGCTAAAGACTACATTTCCCAGACTCACTTCTAATTCAGTGCCAATGTTGACCTGGCCTCCTCTAAGCAGAAATAGCCATACGCATTTGGAGGGTTGTTGTTTTGCAATCTTGAGTACCTGGGGGAGAGAATTTGAAACTGGTCTCTATACTAAGAGGGCAGGAGAGAGCAAAGAAAGTCGCAGGGCACTGCGCTTTGGTTGGTGGCAGCTCTAATAAGCAAGGGAACTCAACATGAAATTTGTCATGGGCAGCCACAAAATGAGTAGATCCCCACACTGCCCACCTAAACTTTAGGAGTTTATATAGATGCCTTAACAGAGTTTAATGTTGTATACCATTTGGATGGTCTCAGTATCACATTACTGTCTCAAGGTTGTGTCTTTGAGATGGCAGCTAGTATGGGAATAGTAGCTTGGATATACATTCCAAGGTGAAGGGGGGAGAAGGAGCCTCTGATTGCCTGTGTCCAGCTTTCAGGTTACCTGACAGTCAAATTCTCTCCATGACCTCCTCCAAGTTTCATCTCTCGCATTGTTACACCCATCATGTTTGTTGTGTTACATAGTGTACTCTGAGTGGTCAGCAAGGGGTTCTGTTAGCATGGGGATGACTTGGTTGGTAGCTGTCTGGCCGCACTGGAGACAGATATCACAGCAACAATATAGGTGCATGCAAGAAAAAAAGTAGATTGATGTAATGATTCCCAAAATAAGTAACATTTTTTTTTCCACTAAAAGCCCCATGATTCAAATCACTGATTTATTAAGGCCCCTAGGCTATGGTTCAGATTACTCAAGGCATTCACTATGTCCTTATGTTAATAAGGCTGATATATTAACAGACTCATCAGGGACTGACACAATACTCTGCTTCAATAGTAGCACAGGTGCCTTCTCGCAAGGCAGTGGTAATGTCCAAAGAAGGCCACACGCTTCTGGAAGACAGCTTTTCTCAATTAGAGATATTTCAGTGTTCAGTAAAGACAGGCTTTGTCAGCTATCATTGAGTGCTTGCTGAGTGAATTTAGTAAAGGCTTCAATGTGCTCCGTAATATCCTGCAGGCCAATGGAGGGAACAAAGGAACACAAATTGCAATAGTGGAAAAGAGAACATGCCCATCTGGCCTTGAAGAAAAGGAGGCTGGCAATTTCTGTTACCATGGGGTGGATTCTCCCCTGTGCCCAGGGTGCAGTAGCCCAACCACCCAGGTTGAAGCCATGGCTAAAGCTGTGTGCCACACAAGCACTGGGTCCTGTTCAGGGATACTCAGTAAAAACCTGGGTGGCACAACCAGTCAGGGTCAACCGATTGGTCTCCTTTATTACAACAGAATGACTGAATCATTCCAATGATATCCATCTCATTTCCCTGGTATAACTTGGTTGGTTGTGTTTCAGGTGGGTTTTTGTTTGTTTTTGTTTCTGTCTTTTTAGTTCTTGGTTCTTAGCATAGGGGTGTGTGAGTACTCAAATGTCCATAACCTGAGGTAACCTAGATAAACCAATCCCAAATCTGAGGGTAGTCATTCATGTCTCTGATGATGGCATTTTCAGGACCCAGTCAGTAGTTTGATAGGTTGTCTGTGTAGTTCGATTGACAGGAAAAGAATACCTATACGCAGTATTTTTTTTCCTATAAGCAGTATTATTCAGAGTATATACTATGGGCCAGATTTTTGGATCATATCAGTAGTATCAGATGAATTAAGAGTATTAGTTCTTGCTCGTTCTTCCTTAATGTACTGCTTTGGTGTCTTCTAATACCTTTCCTGGAGTAGTGTTACCCACCATAACAATCCTGATAAACCAGAAAGGTGCAATTGTCTAGATATACCCAATAGTTGGATCGATTCCCTTGTTGGACATATGAGTGGACCCACCACAGAAAGGCATTTCCATCAGATGTCCATCTTGTCCATCAGACACCACAACAGTGACAGAAGTCTAAGAGCAAAAAGAGAAGCATTTAGTAGGAAATTATATGAGTCTTCCCCTTCTATAAGAATTATGCTTGTGGCCTGTTCCTGACATGTTAATGTGGCTGTAGCTTGACTTGGTTGTCTATACCATACATGTTGGCGGAGGAGGCAGTGCTATTAGGTAGGAGAAGATAGACTGGAGACAAGACATGCCAGACCAGGACTCCTACCCTTTTCCCCTCTTTCAATGATGTGTATTTCATTCCAGGTATAATGTGTTTCAACAAGTCGGGCTTATAGTAGGACAATGGGATCCCAGTGGAGATCGAATAATTCTCCCTCACCCAGGGTTATGAGGTAACTCATCCATCACAGTGGGATGTCTCACTGCAAATGCTACTACATAAAGCCTCTCCCAGGAGTGATGAGCCTTGGTATTCTCAGCAGCATAGAATATTGATCCACAGGAGAGTCAGGGCAATGGCAATCTCTCTTGACTCCATACCTTCATGGTATTGGATATCTCAGCAGGTGTCCCCAGTGTGGCAAATGGGGCAATAGCCCCATGTTTAATCATTCAAATATATTCAATCCTGGGATAGTATTTTAACCCACCATTCCAAAGTGGTTGTACTTGTTACTAATTTAATCCGCTCCATTAATATTTCATTCCTCCTTTCTATTAAGACTGCTGCCTGTGAGTCATAGGGGAGATGGAGCCTCCATTCCATGGCATTTTTTTTTTGCCTAGTCTTGCATATCATAACAAATAAAATGTGACCCCCGATCACTATCTATCCAACAAGGCTATCCATACATTATACTCAGTTTCTCTAATCCACTAATGATGGCAGGCTGGTTTGCATAGGGACAGGGGAACATTTATATTGGGCCAGATTCAGCATCCACCTAAAGTCTGGCATTTTCAGAAAACCCACTTGGAGGGAGGGGGCCAATATACTCAATTTGTGAATCCCTTACTAGTTGGGAACTTTGGTGGATGGCCCCGGGCTCCTTTGGCAGTTGTCTTGGGCATTGTTTAAAACACATAGGACATACTGTTATTGCAGGAACCAAGTCACTGTCTTTCAAGGACGGTCTGGCATCCTTGGCAACACATCATCCCACTTAGGCACTACAGTGACCTCTCTTCCCATGCACCAAATCTGCTGTCTCACTGAAGTTGCTAGGGCTTGTACCTGAATTCAGGCATCAGCTTCCTCATTGCCAGAGGGTATCAGGACCTTATCAGCTGGGATGTGGAAAACAGTGAGGACTGTTGCAGGTGAACCCCAGTATCTCTTCACATTCCTGACCCCACAAGGGGCTTATTCATAATAATCTATCCTATTGTCAAGCCATAGAGTTGATCCCTTTAGGACAACCCAGCTATCAGTGCAAAGGGTTAATGGCCAGGGCTCATGAGTGATCACCAGTCAAACAGCTCCGAGTGTAGCCCACTGGCAGTTGTGGTTTGTTCGTGTTTCCATCTAGACTGTATCAGTGCAGGGCTGAATAGCAACTGCAGTCCATATGGGTGGATTGCTCCAACTAGACATATCTGTATACCAGGCATCAGCAGGAATTTCCCCCATTCCCCTTCTACAGGCTGCAGGGACTACCAGAGGAATAGGGGCAGGGGCATTTGGAGAATCTACATGTTCTACAAAACCTAGTAATGCTTGCATTTCTAAAGACAGCGGCCTGGCAGCCAGGATGCTGCTCCTGTGTTGTAATGGCATGCTAGTTAGTCAAAGTGGGAGTTTGAGCCATAGCAGAAGTGGTCATGTTCTTCACCCACCCCCGAGAGGAAGGGAAGGTCTTAATATCATCTGTTGTTTCTTTGTGAGAGGTTCTTTCTCAAGGAACATGGTGTACATTGCTAGGAACCATTGCTCTATGTGGGTAAATGGGGTTTCTGTCTTCTTCTAAAGCTGGTCCAAAAAATCCTAGGGGTACTCTCTCCCTGTGTTGTCTCAGCCACAGTGCCTGACCTGTACCTTCTAGAGTCACAGGTATAATTAACTCAAATGGTAGCCCTGCTTGGGAGATGCCCAGAACTTTAATCTACTTCACTAGTATTTCTGCTTTTTCAAAGGCATTTTGCCACTCTGATCCCCAGTCCCATGCGTGCCCCTTCTTTACCAGGTGGTATAGGGGGATGGAGGCATTGTGCCTGGTGGGGAATAAAAGTCATCCCAAACCCATAATTTCTACAAAAGCTTGTACCATTGTCATGTTCTTAGTGGTTAGATAGGTTTATTCCTTACTGACAACTTCTGGGTCTACATATATCTTATCTTATTATACAACTCCTAGAAACTTTATGGTGATACAGGGCCTTGAATTTTCATCCGGTTCACCAATCATCCTTTCCTTTGCAGATGTTCTAGTAAAGTCTTCAGAATGTTCCAAAGCAGAAGCAAGTCTACATATGTCAATGTTATATCATTAATGTAGTGGGCCCATTTTACTGATATGGGGAAAGAGAACAAGGACAGATTTTGGGCTACCATCCCGTGACATATTCTGGGGCTGTGTGTACCTTGCGGCAACACTTGAAGGATCCATTGTTGTCCCTCCCACATGAAGGGAAATTAATTTTATGACTTAGCAACCAGGGGTATTCTGAGAAAAACATGTGCTAAGTCCAGGATATCATGACACACTCCTAGGATCATGGTCAAGGTATCTAAGATGGTGGCAGTTTGCGACATAGACACATGGATGAGAAGAATGGCCTTGTTCAGTTCTCAGTTGTCCATGGTCATCCATCATGAGCCATCTAGGTTTTGTACCAACTGTAACAGGCCATTGAAAGCACTATGAGCAGGGACTACAGTACCTACTCAGTTCAGTTCTTGGGTAGTTTCTCCTACTTCCCTAGGACTCTCAGGTAATATATATCTGTTTGACAGTTACCACTCTTCCCAGGATGGTAGGCTTCCTGTTTCTTGGTTGGTGTTTCCTCTCCACCCTGATTTGATGACTCTTACCTGGAGGCAGAACTCACTGATAGAGGTTTGCAAAGTTTGGCTTTGTAGAATGCCCAGTTTGTTTTCTGATATTGGGGAAATAAAAACCTCCTCATATTCTCATGAGGAAGAATGCCCAATCTGCTACAACAAAGGGACCTCTCTGACCATAACCATTTGACTTCTATAGTCATAGATGGTGCTAAGAGGACAAGAAACCCCAAGAAATGCCAGGATTACCATGTATTAGAGTACATTTGGCTCCAATATCCATTACTTTGTGTCTATTTCTACGGAACCAGTGAATAGTGAGCTCTCTGTTGGGGACTCTAGTCGCCCACAGTGGCCAGGAGGCAGTCTTGGCCTGCATCCTATACCTGGACTTGGGAGGCACCCACCCAAAATAGAACTGGATCCCTGAGGCCTCTGTTGGAGCAGGTGGAGCACTAGACAGAGTAGGGACAGGCCTGAACTATTGTTCCATTTGGGGGGCTTTCCACAGACCAATCAACATAGCACTGAGCTGCTGGTCTAGCTTTCCAGGTGGAGTTCTGGCAGTTATGAGGTCAAAAATATTTGCTTTCAGGCTACTTTTTCCGGACCCTTTATAGCCAATTACGATAGCCTTTTGGCTTCTCCAGTTTCCTGTCTGTCTAGAGTCTTCCCCACAGCCCATACCATTCCCAGGACTTTTTAGTTTTTCTCAGATTAGCAATGGACTGCCCAACCTCATAAATGGTCTTAGTCCACAACTAGGATTAGCGTGGATATCAGCATTCTCTAATGCATTCTGTACTAGACTAACTTAGCTTTCATTCCTGCAGTGGTTGTGGCTGGGTCAGGGCCTTCAAACACAGGGCATAGATGGCTTATCTCATTCCCAACTCTCTAAGAATTTATGGTATCTCCTCTGTTGATTTGTAGTGTCCCACACACCCAGGGAGATCCTCCTCATTGATCCAAGCCTCTGTGTAGCCTAGAATAATTACTATAAGGAAGTAAGAATAATTTTCTGAGTGCCATGCATGCAGGCATTGCCAGAGGGCAGGGCGTGTTGTGATCTGGCTCACATTTTTTTTTTTTTTTCTTCTTGACTGGTGAGAGAAATGCCATCACCCCACACTAACTACGCCAAGATACTTTTCCTCCCCTTTTCCTGGAACTTGGCAGCTATGTCAGTATATTTTCTCATCATGAACATTTCCTCATCTAGGGGCTGACCTATTGGTTGAAGTTGTTGCTGGGTTTTTGTGTGTGTGTTTGTTTGTTTTGTTTTGTTTTTTTGCATTCCTCTGTAGGGTTTGGATGGCACGCTAGGGGGTGGGCAGCTTGAGACACTTCATCTATTTTACTGTCAATCACTGCAGCAGCATCCTCTTCATTCTCATCACTATCCCAGGCATTCCACCTCTTAGTGTACTAATCAGGCTTCGTCACAGGCGCTGGAACCTTATTCTACAGCAGCTTGTACCTTTCTAGCTTTGCAAACCCGCGTGCTAAGATTGCAAATTTATTATCTTGTTCTCCCACGTTGTCTCAGCTTTTCTTCTAATTTTTTTAACTGGAGTTTCAGTCTCTAGTTGGACATCAGTGGCCAGCGGAACTGCTCAGTGTGGTAACCATTTGTTTTCTTTTGCCATAGTGCAAAAATGCAGTTCTTCAAACAGGACATGTCTAATGAGACCAACTGGTATTTTTGGGGTGTCACTGTATTTACATAGATATGTAATGTCATGTTATCTACAAATAGTGAGTTTTACTTCTTCCTTACCAATTAGGATGCCTTTTAAAATTGTTTATGTTGTCTAATTGCTGTGGCTAGGACTTCCAGCACTATGTTGAATTAAAGTGTTGAGAGTGGACATCCCTGTCCTGTTCCTGACCTTAAAGGAAAAGCTGTAAAGTTTTTACCATTGAGTATGATGTTGGCTGTGGGTATTTCATATAAAGTCTTTATTAAACCCTCTAGACCTACTTTGTAGAGGTTTTTTTTTTTTTTTTTTTATCATGAATGGATGTTATACCTTATCAAATGCTTTTTCTGCAACTATTGAAATAATCATGTGATTTTTATTTGTTCTCTTAATGCTATGACATATCATGTTGATTGTTTTGCAAGTATTGAACCACCCTTATTTACATCCTGGGAATAAATCCCACTTGATTGTGATATATGATTTTTTAAAAATATATTGTTGGATTTGTTTGCTAATATTTTGTTGAGGATTTCTGCATTTATATTCATGAGAGATATTGGCCTGTAGTTTGTTTTTGTTGTTGCCGTTGTGTCTATCTGGTTTTGGTATCAGGGTGATACTAGCCTCATAGAATGAATTTAGTTTTCCTTCTTCTACTTTTTGGAAGTTTGAGAAAAATAGGTATTAACTCTTCTTTAAATGTTTGGTAGAATTTGCCATCTGTTCCTGAATTTTGTTTTTGGGAGTTGATTGATTACTGATTCAATTTCATTGCTGGTAATTAAAGTGGTCAAATTTTCTATTTCTTCCTGCTTTAGCTTTGGGAGTTTATATGTTTCTAGGAATTTATACATTTCTTCTACGTTGTCCAATTTGGGGGTACCTTGCTGGCTCACTAGGTAGTTTGAGCCCCACACTGGGCATAGACCCTACTTAAAAATTTTCATAAAGTTCTGTTACAATTATTTGTATTTCTGTGGTGTCGGTTGTCATTTCTTTTCTTTCATTAATGATTTTGTTTATTTGAGTCCTCTCTCTGTCTCTCTGTCTGTCTCTCTTTTATGAGTCTGACTAGAGGTTTATCAGTTTCACTGATCTTTTCAAAGAACCAGCTCCTGGTTTCATTGATCTGTTCTATTGTTTTTTAGTCTCTGTATAACTTATCTCTGCTCTAATCTTTATTATTTCCTTCCTTTTACTGTTTTTGGATTTTGCTTTTCTTCTTTCTAACTCCCTTAGGAATACCATTAGATTGTTTAGTTGAGATTTTTCTTTCTTCTTGAGGTAAGCCTGTATTGCCATAAACTTTTCTCTTAAAACCACTTTTGTTGCATCTCAAAGATTTTGGACCTTTGTGTTTTCATTTTTGTTTGTTTCCATGTAATTTTTTATTTCCTCTTTCTTGATGAACCATCCATTGTTCAGTAGGATATTATTTAAGCTCCACATATTTGTGCTCTTTCCAGATTTTTTTCTTGTGATTGATTTTTTTTCAGCACTATGTTCAGAAAAGATGCAAAGTATGACTTCAGTTTTTTGGAATTTTTTAAGATTTATTTTGTGGCCTAATATGCAATCTGTAATATGTAGAGATCATAATAATGTTATCTGTAATATGTAAGATATTTATATTGTTTACTATAATGTAAAACCATGTGGGACTTTCACACTGAAAAGTACACTTTGAGGAAAAAATAAAGGAGACACAAGAAATGAAGGTTATGGTGTGTTCATACAGAAGATTAAAGTGTATTACTCCAATTTTGCCCAAATTAATTTATGTAATCCAATAATTTCTATAAAAATCTCTTCAGTATATTAAAAAGCTGATTCTAAAAATCATATGAAAATGCAAAAACTCACTAAAATAATTAATTAGAAAAAAAACAAGTATGAAGATTTACACTATCAGAGTACAAGATTAAATCTTGAAGCTACCATAATTAGTGCAATGTAATATTGATGTAAATATAGAAATAAATTTCATTGAAACAGAATAGATAGTCCACAAATAAATCCTCATATCTATGGTCCCTGAAAAAATGTGTCAATTTAGTCCAATGGGGAAGTAAAGTTTTTTTTTTGTTTGTTTTGTTTTTAGATTTTGTTTATTTATTCATGAGAGACACACAGAGAGAGGCAGAGACATAGACAGAAAGAGAAGCAGGCTCCTTGCAGGGAGCCCAATGAGGGACTCTATCCCAGGATCCTCGGATCACGACCTGAGCTGAAGCCAGATGCTCAACCATTGAGCTACCCAGGCGCCCCAGAAAGTAAAGATTTTTAAACTCAGAATTCCCAGTCTTTAATTCTAAGAAATCATATCTAGAAAACAATCCCTGGTATATTTTTATTGAATTACTGCTTTCCTCTTGTTACTTAATAATGAAGCTTTCTGGTCTTCACTCTCACCTTCACATGTCAAATTACAGATCCAAATAGAAAGTAATATAATCTAAATTTAACTCCTTAACTCTTCATTTAATTATTTGAATTTTCTCAAATATCTTTGAAGTGTCTTTAAAGAGAACTCCAAAAATGTCTTCTCATCTTTGTCTAGCTATGTATAATTTACCAGACAAGCGACATCTAGTAAATGATGCAAATATTGTATCAAATTGAATTTTTTTAAGAGACAAATTTATTCTCCATGGGTTTCTACTGATTACTTAGTCTAGATAGGTTATATAAAATTTTGAAACTCTTCTTATCTTGTTTTTTTTAAATATTTATTTATTAATTCATGAGAGACAGAGAGAGAGAGGCAGAGACACACGCAGAGGGAGAAGCAGGATCCCTGCAGGGAGCCTGATGCGGGACTCAATCCTGGACAGCCTCCCGCCCCCCATCATGCCCTGAGCTGAAGGTAGATGCTCAACCCCTGAGCCACCCAGGCATCCTAAAACTCTCCTTATCTTTGAAATATTATTTTTTCTTATTTTTGATCCACTGATATATTGCTATCTTAAGCGTACTTGGTCCACCTATTTCATAATTTAACTTTATTAAATCTAAAAGCAAACTAAACTCAATGGTAATGCCAATTCTATGAAGCAAGTCCCCTAAAAATACCATTAACATTTTGATATATTAACTTAGGAATGGATTCTACTCAGAACAAAAATGATAGAATTATAATCATTTGTTTGGGGATAAATAGGGTAATTTTTCAGTGATGAAACGTTAGAAAACTGTGTTTTTGAGAGATAGATATACTGTATAATTTTAGAAATAATAAGACTAAGTGAGCCTTCTGATTGGCCAAGATCATTGTTTTGTTATATAATTAAGACATTGCTAATGTAATTGAACATTCTCAAAAAAACAATAGTCTCTGCTTGCAAGATCACTGCCAACGTGATACAAAAGCACTTTTTGAAAATAAGTGTCATGCTAAAACCAAGATAATTTTCAAAACATGGGATAATGTTCTCATATACAGACTTCATTTTTATAATAAAAGGATGTTATATCACAAAATAATATGATCCTGTGTGAAGCAGGTGGTTAAGAAGCAAATAAATTACTAGCAGATTTCTAATTATAATACACTTTTAGTCTTTCATGATAAACAACAGATGTGTGTTTACGAAAATACATTATAGTAGAATCAGGTCAATAGAGTCTAAATGAAAAAGGCTTAATTTATCTGTACTCCCATTTGAATTCAAGGGGATGGCCTATTTAAAAGAGCCACCATTTAATGTAACATAAGTTCAAAAGAGGTTTATTTAAATGAGCCAGTGAATACCTTTTCTATTAATTGTCTAAGTAGAAAGGAATATAATTTCATAGTACAAACAGACATGGGAGAAAATAACAAATCAAAACAAAACACATTTGAATAGATGCAAAAAGGAGAATATTAAAAAATAACGGAGAGTCAAATCAAATCATCCTGTTTCCCAAAGATTGGTGGTATATTGAAATCTTTCACTGTTTAACTTTCTTTCTAACATTTAGTGACTTTAAAATTTATTTTTTCATTAATTCTTTGAATTTCAATACTTTTGGTAAAGAATGAAAATAACCTTTATTTTTAAGTACAAATAAAATGACCAAAATAATTTAAGCATTGGATTATTTTCTATATATAAGTTGTCATTATTGAAAGGATGAATTAGGGGTTCAAAACTGGATTAAAGATCCATTTTTGCCATTTGTGAGCTATGAAACACAGTAATATTTAAATAGCTGTGTTCTCAAAAGCTAAGTACATATAATTTCAAACCCTATAATGTGCCATGTAAAAGAAGCAATGATGAAAATCATCTCAGGCTTTAATTCATACTTCTCTATTATTTACATGTTATTAATATGTATTTTAAAGATTTGCATTGATGTTATCAAATACATAAGATTATTTAATGCATTGAGTCATTCAGTAACTAAAGGTTAACTTAGGTCATATTTTTATATACACTTTTAATTTTTCTATCTCTGTTTTTCTACGTAGTATTTTATATGCATGATCTAGTCTTTTCTTGTTATTTGAATTAGCCTATAGTACTGTTACAATTTAGTATTGGTACAGTTCAGTGTAATTATTTAATATAGTCTTGCCTTTGAAAATGTATAATATAAATAGAGATATTTGGCATTTGCGCATGTAAAACAGCAGCTATAATAAGTGGAGAATGGTTTTTGAAACCACACTTAGGTGCTTTAGAAGTTTAAAAACCATTAAAAACATATTTGAAGGGAATTCTTATGCATAGTTTCACGAAAGAGATTTAATTTAATCTGCACCTTTTTTTTTTCTAGTTATCTATTACTATATAACATGATAACTCAAGGTTGGTGGATCAAAAACAACCATTTTATGATATGCACAGATTCTGTGAAGCAAGTGTCCTGACAGGTACCATGGAGATGCCTTGTCTGCCCTTCGTGATATGATTTATGAGGCCACAACTTGGAACACTCAAATAGCCAAAGGGTAGATCATCTGGGGGCTTCTTCATTCCTGATTTGGCTGCATTGCCTGATATGCCTCAAAATCAGGACTCAGTTGAAACTGCCATCCTGAGTACCTGCATAAGGCTTGTCCATTTGACTTGAGCTTCTTAGAGTGTAGTGACTGGCTCTGAGAAGGAGATCCTGAGTGGGAATGTCAATAGAGCAAGCTTCCCAAGAGACCAAGGGAGAAGGCACATGGCTTTTTAGAACCTGGTAGCTGAAGCCCCATAGCATCCCCTTTGCTGTTTTCTGTTGGTCAAAGCAGACCCACGTTTAAGTTAAGGGTATCTTAAGTCAGAAACTGTAGGGGGTCTGAGACATTAGCTACCTGTTACGTAAATGAGTCAAAGATGATCCCTGTGTATTGGCCTTTATCTACTCCACAGAAGGCTGGGACCCATTAGTTCAAAGGCTGCTAATGCCAAACTCAAAATTTTATACACCTAGTTGTTTTAAATATAGCTCAAGTTAGCAGATATTTTAGCCATGTTGAAACCACCATGAGTACTGCATATCCCATGGAACTGTGCCCAAGATCTGCTAGCCTTAGAAATGACAAACTCTGGGGCTTTGATGACCTCAAGCTGCTGTTGCCTTTGAATTCTCTGACCTAGAGACTCCCTATCATTGTGTTAAGAGATAACCATGTAGACAGGTGAGTCCCTTCTCTGATATTCTTTGCTCCTGGGAGTTCTTGGTTCTCTTCCTTTTCTGGATAGTGGCCCCCATGCTATTGCCTCTGGAGGTCTGATGCTGATAGCACCCCCCACCCCATGCAAACTCATCAAAACACAATTTAAACAAAGCTTGTTGTGTGCTACTGCCACCTCGTGGTCATATATTTCTCCTCACTCAGCTTCCACATCCCTCAAAATCAGTTTATTCGAAGACAAGTCTGCCTCTGTGTGTGTGTGTGTGTGTGTGTGTGTGTGTGTGTGTGTGTGTTGACAATAGCGCCACCCAGGGATCCCTACACTTATTTTTCATTGGGTAAGTTTCAATTAAGATTGTGTGCAAAACTCAGAATATGTCTTCATATCCCTTAGTATACCAAGACATGCTAATATCTAGACTTTAAACTTTGCAAGGATGCCTCTTCCAGGAACAATTAAACAGGGAATATAAGTAATTATCTAGATGCTCCAGGTATCAATTTGAGCTCCTTTGAAGCCTCCAAATAAAATGCTCTATAATTCATTCTGTTTAAGTTTAAAGTCAGGAATAATTGCAAAATGACCGTAGTTATTTTGTATGCTTTGAGTTATGCAGGCAAAATAATGTTTCATTTTAATAATCTTGAAAATATAATTTATTCCCTTTTATCTTAATTGATACAAATGTTTAGATCAGAAATTATTTGATGAAAACACATGGTGAATTTTTAGGAATATTACAGCAAAATAACATTATTTTGGTAAACTTGCAGGAATATTATGGCAAAATAACATTATTTGAGTTGATATTTATAATCAAAAAGGATAAGAAGTTCCATAGGCAAGTCCCTAATAATGTATCAAATTGTCCTTAAACTTCATGCTCTTCATCTCACCACATTATTCAAAAACATGGACCCCACTACACTAAAAGTAAAGTTTATGCCATTTATGATTTCAGTATGATGTATTTTATAAGCATCTCCCATTTTTTATTGCTATAGAATTGTTTGGAGTTAATTTTGTTGTTAATTCTCAGTTATCATTATGAAAAATCTATATACTTCATAAAACATTTAAAGCCATTTCTGTATCATCATTAATCCAATATGCCTAAGAATAAATTCATGTGAAGAAGTTAATTAAGATGACAATAAATGAGGAACCATTTTTCTCCTATGTAAAATCATTTTAAAAAATAGCAAAACAATTCAAAGTACTTTGGTATATAAAAAAAGGAGTATCCTAAAAAAAGATAAAGATGTGAAGTTTATAGTAAAAACCATGTAAAATAGAATGAAGTACTTTCAGTGGGTGAGGAAAGATATAATTGACTGATACAAATAAATATTAAATGTTAAATATATATATATATATATATATATATTTCATATAGTCAAAAGCCGGGTACCTATTCCTTTTCAAGATTGTACTGGGTATTACTTAGAGCACCAGAGAACTTTTTAAATGACTTTTGTGTGAAAGAAACTTAAGATCTAAATTTTTAAGAAAAAAAAAGGTCATTTTAAGATGAAGATAAATTAAGCATTCTAGAATTTAATCTTGTTAAGTTGAAAAAAACTGAAGTTTGTATTTTAGTGTTTACGATTTCAGTAACTGTCTCTAGTCGCATAAATACTCACTAAACATCTACAGCATGAGATGTAGTTTCATTATGTTATGCTAGTCATCTGATATGCATATAGGGTACATGACAGACACAATCCCAATCTTCCTAGTGGGACAATTCCATGAAATATATAAGCAACTAAAGTGCCATGGGGGCCCAGAAGAAGGATCCCAATCCAGAATAGATGAGACAGCTCACAAGCTTCACAGAAAAATGACATCTAAATTAAGCTTTCAAGGAAGAGGAGAATTTAGCTCAGAATAAACACTCCAAAGTAGCAGGTATTACTGGCATATTGAACATACTAACAATAGCAGGTGTGCTGATGAAACTGGACTGTCCAGTAGGAAGAGTAAAGAGAACCCTGGGCAGCAACCAGGTATTGGCAATGAAGAACAAGACCTTGCAGTCCATGCTAACAAGAGTTTATACACTTAATCCATGAGCTAATAGGAAGCCAGTAAATGTTTTTAAGCAAGGAGCAAAAGACTAAAGTGACTGCTCCTCAATTTTAGAAAGTGTATTCTCTGTGATATGGTAAGTAGATCAAAAGTGTTCATTATTAGAATCCAATCCGATATTCCAGGACAGAGAGGATGATGGCCTGGACCAGGTAAGTAACAGTGGGGATGAAAAGATGTAGATTTATTTAAAACTATAAATAAATGCATATAATTACTAAATTTGTAATATTCAAATATTTGCTCAAATATTCTTTAACAAGTAGATTATTAAAATATGAGAAGAAGTGAAACACATGGGTATATAATTTAACTATATTTTAATTGTATTATTTTTTTCATTTATGAAGACTAAGCAAGAATTATTTTTATACTCTCTACCTATTGGAAGAGCTTTGAGATTATAATTAGCCAATCTTTCAGTTACTAAAAGATGAATAATCTCAAAAATTTTTGATGTTATACCTAAATACAAATATATCATAATTATAGTAGAAGCTGTTATTTTTTGTTAATGTGCATGTATTTGTTACCAAATGAGAAAGCTTCCTCAGCCTTACTTTGAGAAGTTAGAAATCTCTGCTTCAGACAAAAGGGTCACTTCTTATATCATTGATCTATCTTAAATTAAAATGCATCACAGGGCAAAATGAAATACTTCAAAACCTTAAAACATAAACTAATATATTAAGTCTCATCTACCTCCATATACTTCTTTCTTCATGGATTTTCCTTTCCTAAATGGTTTTATTTTAGCACCATGAAGAAAAAATTGAAAAATGTCTCTTATTTTTCTGGAAATAGAGAAGTGGGAAATGATGAGTCATTTTGTTTCTAAAATCTGCAAATTTGTATTTATCAATATACCATATCAGACTCTGGTTTCTAAATCAGATTTCTTTGAAATGTTCTATTAACATATCTAAAAGTGTGCACTTTCTTTCATCTCTTCTATTCCTTTGTGCATACACTTACTTATCTAACCTTTCTACTGGTACAATAGTGGGAATGGAAGAGAAAACACAGTTCTTCTCTCAAGTGGTTTCCTCTTTCAAGTAGAAAGTGAGTCCTGAGAGTAAGGCATTTATGTAGTGATTTTTTTTCCTTCCTCCAAGTCATTTGCAGATGCATTTACTTTCCTGGTATACCCCTTAAATACCAGGTTTTGCTGAGATCCTGACAAATTTAATTTCTCTTACTATTTTCATATTTGTTAATCCTATAGTTACATTTTTCCTAGGATTACATACAGAATTCTCTTTTCTTTTCCTTTTTCACTGAACCATCATATATATTCTTTCCATGAGTCTGCACTTAGGCTGAATGATACCAAGTCATACTACAACATCAATGAACTCCAAGTAATTGAAGAGTGCACAAGCCCTAATGGATCACATTCTGCAATCACAGGAGAAAAATGCCTTCTGTAATGAAGCAAAATATATCCTGCCACGGGACTGCACCAGCTTCATGAATAAGGAAATCAGATGCAAGTCTATTTACTTACAGGCATATATTATACTTTCTATTTTATGGCCAAGAAGTAAGAGTAAAAAAATTTTTAAAGCTTCCCTGGGCACTCGTAGACTTTGGCTTCTTTACCAAAGGACAGGGAAAAGAAGAAGAAGACCAAGAGCTGGAAAGTTAACTCTAAAGATTACAATAAGGAATATCTTATATTTAGTTGCATGATAATGTGCTGGTGAGACTGGATCATACTGATGATGTGATTTAAACAGTTTAATTATGGTTATTCTCATTTCTGTTTGCAACTTTATGCTTATGTGAGTCCCTCTCTCAATTAACCTTACTTCTCTGAAGTAAATATTCCAAAATGGAAATTCTTTATTATTAAATCACTTTAAAAATTCTGAATATGAGCCATATATGTATATTTTAATACCACCATTTGAAAATATCCCATTGCCTCATCTTTACAGAACTGATGTACAGGAAGATAATTTAAGGAAAATTATATCATCTTGTGTTTAGTTAGTATTTTTAAAAGATGAAATTTTTCTAAAGGATATAACTTCTTTTCATAAGAAAGAACAAGACAAGAGTTCATTCTTTTCTATGGTTGAATAATATTCATATATATATGTATGTATATGCACATGTATAGACATATGTATATCACACCTTCTGCAAACCAGAAAACAGACTATTAACTATAGAGAACAAACTGAGGGTTTCTAGAGGGAAGTGGGTGGGAGATGGATATAAAGGAAGGCACTTGTGACGAGCATCAGGTGTTTGTTTTATGTAAGTGATGAAAATCACTAAATTCTACACTTGAAAAAAAAAGAAGAAAATGATTTATATATCCTTGAGCTAACAAATTTAGTATTTAACTCTATAGCTTGGACTTGATTTGTGGCAATACATACCAAAATACAAAAGAAATAATGTGAGACAACTGAATTACCTAATGTTATATATCAGATAGAAAAATGGTGGGAGAAAAGCTCAGGCCTAAGAGGCATGAGTTTGAATTCTGATTCTACCTCTAACTAGCAATGGGACCAAGTGTAAGTCCCTCAAGATTACTGCATATAAGTTTATTATTTCAATTTTTAAAATGATGGAAATAGTTTGTGGAATAGGTGTTAAAGTTAAATCAGTGCTCTTATGTGAAGTGTCTCACTTGGTTTGTGGAACCAAAATATGTTAGTTTATCTCTTTCTTGATTGGGATGATTATTATAAATTATTTACTATGAATCCCTGTAATAAGAACAACTTTTCTGAGTCTTTTGAATAATCAAGCAATTAAATTATACATAAATGGCCAGTTATAATTTTATCCCTTTGGGATCCCTGGGTGGCACAGCGGTTTGGCGCCTGCCTTTGGCCCAGGGCGCGATCCTGGAGACCAGGATCGAATCCCACGTTGGGCTCCTGGTGCATGGAGCCTGCTTCTCCCTCTGCCTGTGTCTCTGCCTCTCTCTCTCTCTCTCTCTCTCTCTCTCAGTGTGACTATCATAAATAAATTTAAAAAAAAAGAAAAATAAGTGTAAATAGATGGTAAATATTTCTAATATGTATTTAATATCTAATGTGTATTTCTGTGATGTCAGATAGTAAAGCGAAGTTTCCAGAAGTAAACAAACAAAAAGTAACAGGTTGGTAGAAATACAAGTATAAAAATGAAGAGTGGAGGATCACCCGGATGCCTCAGTTGGCTAAGCATCTGCCTTCAGCTCAGGTCAAGACCCTAGAATCCTGGGATTGAACACCACATTGGGATCCCTGCTCAGCGGGGAGTCTAACCCTCCCTCTCCCTTTTCCCCTCCACCTACTTGTGCATGCTCACTCTCTCGCTCTCTCAAATAAATAAATAAAATCTTAAAAAATGAAGATTGGAAGTATATGGCTCTTAGAGTGGTATACCAACATAGCCCAATACATAAGAATTTTAATTAAAACTAAATTATGCTATTTTATTTCTCAATTGTGTATCCTATTGATATTTATTGTTGCTGGTAAATCTTTGCTTGGGTGTTGCAAATGTGAAAACGGACGTTGGTGAGTAGCCCTGTGTGTAAATCAAAACTTCTTCTCCTATCTGTGTGGTCTAATTTAGGAGTCATTTAGAGATGTCTTTTAAATGAATTTTCAGTTGTCTGATGAATGTGATATATATTACACATTTATGACTGTAAAACTTAAAAGATTCTTTATCACACATCATATATTGATAATTGAATTCTCAGTATTACATATTTGAAAGCTCTTATTAATATAATTCCTATTAAGAATAGATTCTTTTTCCCCCCACATTGGGCTCCCTGAATGTAAGAATAGATTCTTATCTGTACAGGTGAATTATTTGCATGGTAGTGAAAACTCTTTTCCTATTGTGTATGTAAATATATAAATATAAGTATACATATAAATACATAGGTATGCATGTATATATGTGTATTTATATATACGTGTGTGGCTATATATATTCATATATATATATATATATATGAATTCCAGTATGTCAAGGGTAAAAACAAAATTAAAGTAAATTTTAGTGTTTTTCTTGAAAAAATTAGCTGTTGCTATTGTTTATAGTTTTGGAAGCAGCATGTTGGAGGTTATGGAATGATGTTTGCATATTTGTAGGTATGAAACTTTAAAAAATGGAATTGTAATTTTTGCTTTTATAAAGGGATTGTATATATCAATTCATTTGTTGGAGGAGGCTTGCCTCTTTTTACACAGAGTAGTTTATTGTAAGCAGTAGTAATGGAACATATAATGATCAATTATATTTCATTATCCCTCTTTGTTTATATTCTCATGAAAATTGAAATATGCAATAGTGAGAATTATGTATGTATGGCATATGGTATTCAATAAAGAGAGAACAAATACCTTTTTAAATTACTCACCCATGACTTTTGCAGCTCTGCTTTATGAATACATTTATAAATCAATGGTTCTATTTCTTAAGATGATGAATAGCAAATGTTTACTTAAACCCTGGGCTATTTACCAACACATACATCAAAAGTTCGGCATTAAACAATTATAGAAGATGACTTGCATAACTGCACAAACCAGAGACCATTTCTTTACTGCTGATATGCAAATTGCAAGGAAAATCATAAAAATATGAATTTCAAAAATAGTAATTACCTTTATTTTGAATCTTTGAAAACATGTTTTTAAAACTCTTATAAATTTATATGATTAAATTAACCAGTGTTCCTCATCTTGTTTAGTCAGTTAACTTGCTTTACATGCCTATTTTAATTGATAATGCAAAGATAAAACTTCAATTTAGTTCCCAGCCGTTTGAAACATCTTAAACTCTGCATATGTGGATTTTATTGTATAGATATCACATTATGTAAATTGTAAGATTTTGTGGCACTTCAGTGTGAGACTGAACCATCATAACTCTAAAAATTAAACAGTAATTTCAATGCCAATGTATTAGATTTGTTTTATACATTAAAAAAATCAACAAATATCCATTTAGTATCTTTTAGATAATGATGTTTTTCTAGGACAATCGTGAATAAAAGTTGTTTTTCTCCAAAGTTGTTGGAGCTCATATTCTAGTAAAATTGAAATATGAGATGTAAATATAGTGGATTAAATTTTCTTGCAAATTCTCTGTCACTCCTGTAGAGAAACGAAGACTATTTCTTGTCCTTAGTCTGGATAGGCCCTGTGACTTATTTTGCCCAAGATAATGCAGGGGAAATGTCATTTTGTAACTTTTATTACTGGACCATAACATATCCGTAGTTTCCATCTTTGCTCTTAGGTGTTAATCTTCTGAGAATCCAGTGGCATTGCTAGGAGAAAGACTTATCCAAGAGGAGAGGTGGAGGTTTTAAGACAAGAGAGGCACTCCAGTGGAAAGACCCAGTTGAGCTCCTTACTGACAGCCAATACCAATAGCCAGTTTTGTAGGGGTCTTCTTAAATGTTCCAGCTAGTTGAGTCTCCAGATGATTGCAATTCCAGTCAGTATTTCATAGAACAGAACAGCCTCTTGTCAACATCTAGAAACATAATAAATAATGAGCAGTTATTGCTGTGTTAGACCACACATTTTGGGCCACAAAGGAAAATTAAAACAGAAGGCATGTTTAAAGATTTAAATTATATTTGTTAGAAGATGAAAAGTAAGTGCTAATTGTAAAAAAAAAAAAATAGTATCTTTTTATCTCGATGAAGTTTGAAAAGTAGTTAAATTATACTCAGAGCTTCATGTTTTACACAAGAAAACCAAAAATAAATGCTCAGGATAATTTTGCACTGGTAACATATTCATTTAGATTATTGTTAACTTGGATTATTGTTAACTTGATAAATGGAAATATCAGAGAATTGACACTTACCTGACTTTGGGACAAGCAAACAGGTGACATATGTGCTAGTGAGAGAAGAATTAGGTGACTAGCTATGATGCTCATTAAAAGTAAAGCCTGTCTGGGGTGCCTGGGTAGCTCAGTTGGTTAAGTGTCTGACTCCTGATTTTGCCTCAGGTCATGGTCTCAGGGTCATGAGATCCACTTCCCATGTTAGGCTTCCTGCTCAATGAGGAGTCAGCTTGAGAATCTCTCCCTCTGCCCCTCCTTCCAGCTCATGTGCTCTCTCTCTCTCTCTCTCTCTCTCTCTCTCTCTCTCTCAAATAAGCAAATCTTTAAAAGAAAGAGTAAGGCCTATAAAATTGACATAGGAATTTTTAGATTGAAATCTAGTAAACTGATATCTTGGTCCATATATACGTTTCTTGTGAGTTTAACTGGTAAAAATCACTTCCGATAAATACAGAATATTTTCATAAAAATGAATCTATATTCCTGTAGATCTCAGCTAGCCATAGGTCAGAAATTCCCAATCCTGCTTGCCTAATAAAGACAACTGGGGAATGGTCAACAACAATTCTGCCTAAACCTCACTCAGACCAATCAGTTCAGAATTTCCCAGATTTTAAGCATAGTTTTTTTTTTTTTAAAGCACCTTAGTTAATTTTACTATGTAGTCATAGTTGTGAACCACCGCCCTAGTTAACTCTGATTCTGCTAAAACAGTGTTGCCCAGTGAATCCTATTAAAGGATCTGGCCAGACCCTACACATCATCTCTCTTGTTATTCTCAATTAATAAAATAATTGGTGTATAAAAAAAGATTTTGGGATACCTGGGTGGCTCAGCGGTCGAACGTCTTCCTTTGGCTCAGGGCATGATCCCACGGTCCTGCGATCAAGTCCCACGTCGGGCTCCCTGCATGGAGCCTGCTTCTCCCTCTGCTTGTGTCTCTGCCTGCCTCTTTCTCTGTGTCTCTCATGAATGAATAAATAAAACCTTACAAAGAAAATATTTTGCCGTGATAAGTCTGAATAATTAACAAACCCCAAATGTGTAGCTTTTAGCGCATAGCTTGCTCACTAGTCTGTGTATCATCTGTGGCTTTAGGGTGCCTTTTGGGGTCAGCTTGGATTTTCTCCAGACTGCAGACCACAGGTTGTGCCTGGGACTTCTCCACATCTCTTATTCTGTGACCCATGCTGCAGGGTCAGTGGTTCTTTATGGCATAGGTTTCTTATGATAAATGGTAGAAGAGAAAAAGAGCTTGTAGAACTTGCCATGTGTTTTAAGACTTATGCTCAGAAATGCTGCTCTGTCACTTCTGTTTGTATTCTACTGGACAAATAAGTCCCATGAACAAACCCAATGGTCTGTGAGGCAAGGGCATATACTCCATCTGTAGGGAAGACACAGCAAGGGCAGGGAGTAGAGGAGGGGTTTGGAATAATATTACTACTTACCACAGTGCTCATGTATATACTAATAACACAATGTACTTACAGTGTCTAGAAAAAGCAATGCAGAAATAATTTTATTTGCAGGTAGCTGTCTACATGTCTGTCAAGGCTACTGATGGCTTCTTTGTATTTTATTCAGATCTGACTAAAGTTAACTTACTATTTCATATTCACTTAATGCAAGAATATTTTGATTCATTTTCTTAATTGAATATGTGATCTTGAATAGCTTTTATTTTTCATGATTTATGTTGGCACTTAAATTGCAATGTAAAAATATGTGCTTTATACTTTTTGGTATGGTATTGAAGATTTTGAGAATGCAAATATCCCTGAGACATACATGCAGTAATAATTCATGGAATATGTATTTATAAGCATCTATTTTATAGTTGCTATAAGAAAGGTGATTTTTTAAAAGGATTTTATTTATTTATTCATGAGACACACACACACACACACATACAGAGAGAGAGAGAGAGAGAGAGAGAGAGAGAGGCAGAGACACAGGCAGAGGGAGAAGCAGGTTCCATGCAAGGAGTCTGATGTGGGACTGGATCTTTGGACTCCAGGATCATGCCCTGAGCTGAAGGCAGACCCTTAACTGCTGAGCCACACAGGCGTTCCAGGAAAGCTGATTATATTTTAGTTTTCTATATATTATTGTTCTACATAATTGTCAAAATTTTGAAAAATCCCAGGATATCCTGATATAGAAAAGTGTATAATAAAAAATATTGCTGCCATATTTTTACTAGAGTGAGAAATGGCAGGCATATTTCTGTATTAAATATTGAAAACAGTGAAATTATAATTCAAGTCTTTGGGAACAGATTTTTTTTAATTATATTTCAGAACTTAATCAGCTTATTTATTTAACTGTCTAGGTGTATCCATTCCCTCTTTCAGTGTGCTGTGAAGTTACTGTGCCAAATCTTCTACTGATATTATTTTAAAGCATCACCACAATGGCAAATTATAACACCAATCTTGTAGAAAAGACAGAGTCTAAGAGCTTAACTATGAAATAAAATATAAAATTCTAAGAAGATCATTCAATAGGATGATCTCTTTGAATTTAAAAAGCATATCACTCAAAGAGCTCCATCAATTTCAACTAGATTCAGTTTTATCTATTTAGACCTACTGAAGATAACATGAAAATAATTGTATTCTAATTCCCAAATCACCTGAGATATTTATAATTCAGATATCAACAAAAGTTAAAATAATTTGAAGTGGCCAGCAAAGCACTTATTACCAATAATTACTAATGATCTAGAACTGACTTTCAAGAAATCACATCATATAAATGAACAAAAAGGACTAGCTTAAATGAACCGATTACCAGAGCACTGAAGGAAACTAAAGTTTTATGTTGTGTTTCAGTGGCCAAACTTTCCAATCTTGATACTGATTAAACAATTAATACTAAATTTAAATAGGAATGAATTAAGTAAACATTTATTCAATAGTATAGAAAAGAACCCAGATAATAGACCCACACAAATATAGTCAAATTATTTTTTACAAAGTCTCAAAAGTTATTCAATGGAGAAAGGATGGTCATTTCAATAAATGGTGCTGAAGTAATTGGATATACATATTTAAAAAAAATGAACCCAGGCAGTACACCTTACACAAAATCTAAATCAAACTACATAGACCTAAATGTAAAATGCAAAATTGTAACATTTCTAGAAGAAAATATAGGAGAAATCTATGAGACTTTTGGTAATGAGTTTTTAAACTTCAATACCAAAAGAATATTCCATGAATAAAAATGCGTTGGATTTTATTAAAATTATTTTATTAAATTATTTAAATTTATTAAAATTTAAAACTTTTGCTCTGCAAAAGATACTCTTAAGAGAATGAAAAGGCAAGTCTTTCCCTGGAAGTATTTGTAAATCACAACGTTTATCCAAATATATAAGGGACTTTTTAAATTCAAAAATAAAATGAAAAAAAAATAAAATGAAAACTTTGATAAACCTCTCACAAATCTATAAAATAACTCACTGAAGGTGTGGGAGAACAGAAATCTGTAAGACTAAGGGCAAAAAATCTGTACATAAGCACTTTTAAGTCAATGGATGCAAGATGGTGGGGCCTATGTCTCCCCTGGAGTGGGAAGTTACAGAAAAGCATGGAAGATTACAATGATTTATGCGTTACTGGAATAGAGTTGGTGACAATAGGTACTCATAAAATGCTTAATGAAATTACAAATTTATAGAGAAATGTTTATAGATATGTGTATATACATAAGTTATTTTTTTAAAGAAGATTTATTTTTTTTAATTTTAATTTATTTATGATAGTCACACAGAGAGAGAGAGAGATGCAGAGACACAGGCAGAGGGAGAAGCAGGCTCCATGCACCGGGAGCCCAACGTGGGATTCGGTCCCGGGTCTCCAGGATCGTGCCCTGGGCCAAAGGCAGGCGCCAAACCGCTGCGCCACCCAGGGATCCCTATACATAAGTTATTAATATCAACCTCTATTTCCTTGTTCAGATAGCTGAGAAGCCTGAAATAGACACTCCAGTAGCAGTCCTCAATGATCATTTCTAATACCATTCTTCAATAAACACTCTAGATCTCCATGAAGAAATGATTGTTTTCTGGTCAGAGAAGGGGATATACAAGATGAATCTGTGGAATCTTGAAGTGTTATAAAGTATGGAAGTCATTCTCTCTCTCTCTCTCTCTCTCTCTCTCTCTCACACACACACACACACACACACACAATGAGCTAAAAGACACAGCAGCCAACTGAAAGAGCTTCTAAAGACCAAAATAAGAACAATTTGAACCATAAGATAGTAACAAAATAGTTAAAAATAAATAGTAAAATAATAGTAAATGATAACTCAATGTATAAATAATACCCACGAGCCCATATACAAAGAAATGATTGAATATGTAAATGAATGGGGGAAATAAACAAATCTCACCTACAAAAAAATTCCAAATAGTCTATAAAAATGCTGCTCCTCAAGAAGGTGGCACACAACACCCTGTTCTTTAATGCAGACTGCATATAGTTGCTTCTTTAAAAGAGTACAAATTCAAAAGAATAAGTGAACAGTGAAAAAGCCCTGACAAGCGTTACCTTTGCCAAGTGATCATGGTCAACATTGGCATTGATAATATCAACAGTTGATTGTGCTGATATGATACAAATGTCATTTCATTTGTGTAGTTTTCCTCCTGAAAACATCTAACTTCCATCTAATCATGAGACAAAAAGCATCAGACAAATCCCAATTGAGAAAAAGTCTGCAAAGTATCTGACATGCTCTTCAAGATTGTCAAGGCATCAAAAATAACAAATGTTTGAGAAACTGTCCCAGTCTAAAAGTCTACAATTCCAGCAGCTTAGTATTTTAGGAGTCTAAAACATTTTGACAAAATACAAAAAGTGTGTTAAATAATGAATTCACATGGAGTGCCTGTTCTTCTTACCTAAATGTGAAATCACATTTTGATTTTCTGTTAATATCGTAGCCATTCTAAGAATTGCAACCTGTGCTTAGTCAGCTGCTGTCTTTCCAAGGAACTCTTGAATGTCCTTGGCACAAAGCACTGGCTGTGTTCTTATTTGGCACCAACAGACTACTCTGGAATTGTGATTTTACCTGTTAGATTACTAACTTATTGTTATTTGTCCCTGAGGGGTTCTACTATCCTTTTTGTTGTTGTTGTTTAAGATTTATTTATTTATTCATGAAAGAGAGAGAGCAAGAGAGAGGCAGAGACACAGTCAGAGGGAGAAGAAGAAGGCTCCTTGCAGGGATCCCAACGTGGGACTGGATCCCCGGACCTGGGATCAAACCCTGAACCAAAGGCAGACGCTCAACCACTGAGGCACCCAGGTGTCCCGGTTCTACTATCCTTGACTATGACATTGAACCTTTTGTTTAATGTCATTGATATCATTGATATGAATGGAATCTAAAGTCATTACATTCCCTTGTATATAATGGCCATTATTCCTGGCCATCCCAGCCTGGTGAATTTCTGGGGAACTCTATTCTTACACTCAGCCTTCTCTTACCACTGTTCTTCAGTAAAATCACCCAGATTATACCTCTATCTCTATACATATGCATATATGTCTGTGTGTGTGTATATATATATAATTTTATATATATAAATTATTTAAAATTATATATATAATTTATTTCTTTAATTTCAAAGATATTTTTGAGATTCTACTGTATTAGAATTATTAATGTAGTGTTACTTATTTCAGTATTTTCTACATTGTATTCATTGAGGGGTATTCTTTGAGTTAAATTTTTGTTTTTATTAACTTGCCCAAATCGTCTATATTTCTTTACTTACACAGCCTATAAAAGTTTGACAGGTAAAATTTATCTTTATTGGCTGCCACTGTCTCTCTATACTGTCACTCAACAGATTTTTAAATCTAAAGATACAAAAAACAAACTTATGATTGTCATGAAACTCTGCCAAAGAGAACTTTGTTAAATAAAAGAAAAAATGATGCTGGAATGTCATTCTCATGCTGAAGACTGTCTTTTTCTTGCAGTTTTTGAGAATAGTTCTACAGTTGAAACAAAGTATCTGTCACTTTTCCAGGATAAGAATAAAGCAGGGAAGAGTAAAATAGGTTGTATAACCATCACTTTTGCTATAAAATAGATAGAAAACCTAGACAGTTTTCTTAGTCCTCTAGTTAAGAAACAATTGGTAATCTTATATATTGTATCTTGACTAGAATAATAAATGTACGTGAATTAAATTCTAATGTAGTCCTTTCAGAGACCTATGTTTAGCTATTTACTAACAATAGCATAAAAGACATATTTTTTCTAAGAAGATGACAACAGTCTGTTACCTGATGAGCTGAAAGAAGATATATGAAAACTGTTCTATAAAAGTCAATATATCTCTTACACCATCAGAATTTAACGAATGAGGATATGATCTGTGTAATTATTTTTGGATGTATTTGGATTTAAACAAGTATTTGTTGTGTGAATTTGAATGCTCATTAGAGATCCTGTTTTTAATTTGCATCCAAACCTGTTTATATATCAGTTATTACCTTTAAGATTGCTTCATAATCCTGTATGTATGTATATATGTGTATGTGTGTGCACGTGCTGTTGAATTTGGTATAAAAAGTAGATACTACTGCTTACAACAGTTAATGTACGTATGAAATCATTGCAGACTCACAGTCAGGAAGAGAATATAATTAAAGAAGGAATTTGAAAAAAGTAGTGTTGAGAAGAAATTAAACCATTTCTAATGTATTATGGATATACATTTTACAAATAAAATAGTAATCAATGCTAACATATAGAAATTGAACAATACTTTATTATATGTGCTTTTCTTAACAAAGAAAATTAACATGAGAAATAAAGTCAGGCAGAGAAAGAAAGAAAAGAAAATGTGTGGTGTGTGTGATGAAGCTGTTATACATGAAATAAACTCATATGTAATTAAAATGGAGCTAAAGAAAATAATCTTGAGCAGTAAATTTGAATAGATAGTAGAATGAGCTGCTTTTTGGAACAAATAATGGAAGCATACATTTCTTTACTCAAAATTCTTTCAGGATTTTCTCTCTTACATGGAGTAGAGAAAGAGGGAAGCACAGAAAAAATATGCTAACTGGGTCTTCATAGTACTCTTCAAATAAATTGCAAATAGTACAGAGAACTAAAAGATGAAGCATATTTAATTATTAGAGTTAAAGGAAAGGATTAATCGTTACAGAGAAACGGAAAGTAAATTATGGTATAAGAAAGATGCTGGGAGAGAAGGGGGGATTTATGTACAAAATAAGATGTCATATGGGAAATGAATTTTAGGGAAAATGATTAGTGACTCATGTGTAATACATTTTGGATGACTAAAAATGCATAGTGGTAACTAGTGACTTTGGTAATTATTTGGAAACAGAAGTCCTTTCAACTGATTTAAGTATTTTCTACTGACTATATTTACAGTGCTAAAAGTTTTTCTTCACATTTGTTTCACTGTGCTCACATAGCTCATCTTTATTATACTCATCCATTCTTTCATCAAACATTATTGATTGCTTATTATGTGTCTGAGACTTTATTAGGCTTTATGGACTGCTGTGGACAAGACAGATATGGCCTCTGCTCTCAAGTATACCATATCATATGCATTTATATGCAGTAAATATATTAAGACTAAGAAAGGATACAAAACCTATAAATGGGATAGAATGCTGAGATAGAGAAAAATCAAGATGGATAGGCTTTTCTAGTTGAGGAGATTAGAGTAAGTCCATGCTATATGAGGAATATTAAAGATGAAAGTAAGATAACCATGAACAACAACAATAATAACAGAGCATTATAGATTTACTAGCATGACTGAAAGTCCCCAAGACTTGTTTGTTCATCCCTACTAGGATGACCAAGCTTGAGGAAGTATCGTTCTTGAAATTCTGATTGCTCCTGGCATAGATTAATTCGATTGCCTGCAGTATATTGGTTAAAATTATGGCAGACTTTGAAATTGTCATGAAAATATTATTTCTATTAAAATATTCTGCAGAGTTTATTTGTTCTGTCAGAAGCATACAGTAGAAGGGATTATTTTATAACAAGTCTTCAAATACTAGGATACTTTTCACAGGTATCTGAATTTACACTTGTAATTTTGCTGCCATTGCTCATAGGAAAATGCCTTGGGTAAAATAACCTATCATCAGACATCAACTAAAGTTTGGTTGCCAGATTGTTGTGTTTTAGTTTTACTTAGTTATTAGTTTTACAACCATTTTCTTTTTGATGGGATAAGTTTAATTCTTTGAATTAAAAAAATAAAAAGAGCCACAGTGCCAATTAGAGAAACATCTGGTCTTCCTGTATTTTGACTGTTGCCTGCTAATTCCACAGATAATCTAGAGCTGTATAAAATCTGATTCTCAATAAGAATAATTAGGATACTTGTCTCCGAAGAAAAAAAAATAACAATGATTGCCTGTGCTGTGTAGTGTCTCTCTTCTGATGATGATTAAAGTATAGGAAAGGAGGTTTCAGTGTCTGTCAGTAGAATCACAATTAACTAAGGAACACATAAAAGATTTTATCAGAAAAAAATTACAGGAAGCTGTAACAGTCCAACTTGGGGTGGATAGTCAATGGTGACAATGTAATAACTGAGTAGTGGCCTCCTAGGTCACATCATACATGGCCCATATATTATTTTAATATTCTTCTCTAGTATCGAATTCCTTTTCATTTGTTTGAAACGGAAAAGTGTAAAGTTTTGAAGAATGTTAGAGTTAGTAATTTTTATTTTTTTTAATATTTAATTTTAAGAGAATTTATAAGAATTGTTTAACCCATTATATACCTATAGCTGTTTCTTAGCTTTAAAGCTGTCTTGTTTTCTGTATAATTCTCCATTTGAATCTTGAATCTAAACTTTAAAGCAAACAATTTATTGAGATATGACAAAGGTGCAATTTGAGACATCATTAATATCATATGCACTGAATTCTGACATTTCTACTGAGTCTTACTAATTTTCGGGAGTCTGGACTATTACTACCTTGTTTGACATGATAGAAAGCGACTCCATTCAAATATTAATTTTCTTTACGAAGTACATTTTTTATGGTTAAAGGCTGCTATCAGTATAAAATTTAACAGCTTAAGGAACTCTGTTCCAAAGTGTAGTTTCTTGTGTTGTATATTTTATGAATAACAAAATTTTCCAAATGAGCGTGTGTATGTGTGTCTTAGGGAGGGAGGATGAGAGGAAAAGAGAGAGAGAGAGAGAGAGAATGAGAGAATGGCAGAGAGATTAAGAGAGAACCCTGCTCACATTCTTTTCCTGGTTTGTAAAATTCTCTGCAGTGGGGTAGAGTTTTGTAAGTTTTTCGTCTAATGAACCTACTGGATTTGGGGATTAATTGGACAGTAGAATTACTCTAAATGCTCTAGAGAGATGGGGCTTACAGATACCACATTATTTAAGCTGGACTACAATATTTTCCCATCTAGGTCCTCTGAAGAGGCTATAGTTCTAGTTGAAAATGTTTTGGGGGGACTCCTGGGTGCCTCAGTGGCTGAACATCTCCCTTTGGATCAGGTCGTAATCCCAAGGTTCTGAGATCGAGTTCCGCATCAGGCTCCCCACGAGGAACCTGCTTCTCCCTCTGCCTATGTCTGTGTCTCTCATAAATAAATAAAATCTTAAAAAAAAAAGATAATGTTTTGGGAAGTTGCTAGTTACGATTTCCTGTAGTTCACAATAGAGACTTCAAAAACTTCAACTAAGTGCTTCCTCCTGGACTGTTCATCATTAGAAATGCCACTGCTTTGACTGGCAAACCGCCATTATTTGAAGATTAGATTATCCAAAGTCCTCCACAATTACCTCATTACTAGTCTAATGCTGGTTAGTAGAAGATGCTCTGTTCAAAAGAAATCGTTTAGGGAACCCATGCTTCTTTCATTATGAGCTCTGCCAACTTCTATGACATCATCCTCTCCTACATTTAACCTAAAATGGTGGAAAATACTCTGAGTCTCTGGTAGGTTTCTGTTAGCTAAGACTGAAAATGATATAGATCATTCTGCTGACATTTCATTTGCAGTGTGGTCATATGATATCACCAAACTGCCAAAATGATTGGGAAATGCACTTTAGCTTTGTGCCCAAATACAGAAGGAAATGGAGTAAGGTAAATATATAATAATCTTTGGTTCAGAGTTGACTCAGAACCTCATCAACTTTACCATCTCTGAGTAACTTTAAGCACTAACAAATTCTGCATATAATTAGATTCAGTCACAGAAAGATTGATTAATAGGAGCCTACATCTCCCACATGCTGTATGTAGAAGAGATTAATTGTAACCGCCTTTAAAGAACAATCACACTGAAAAATAGTAACCCGTATTTGTATTAAATATCATTTTTGGCATTTTCTAGCATTTTCATCTTCCATCAACATTTGTCATATAAAGTTCATGGTATTCATTTGTTTCTTCCACTTTCTGTAAAGCCTTCTCTTTTAGTTTTCACTCATCTCTGTTCTGTGTATCATAGTCTAGCCCTTTCTTAGTGCTTCACTAATGCTCAGGTGCCTCTTTTTAGCAGGAAATGGGAAAACTTTTGCATTTTTCTACTTACATTAACATCTGATGCACAGTAATTTTTGTCTAAGAGCAGTTTCTGTCTCTTACATTTTCTTTTATTTCCCCTGCCAGTAATTAATTCTTTACATTTGAGTGTCCATCTCATTCATTGGTTTTGAAGCTACAAGTTTTGTTGTTAAATAAACTAACTGCCCTCATATCATCATGAAGAGTGCACACACACCTACACACACATATGTAATTAATACATATATGCACAATTGAATGAAGAAAACATTCTAGGGTCCCATATTAGATATATTGTCTCTGAAGTTGTTGTAATACTTAGATTTTTCTCAGCCTTGAAACTTTTGGTATATTTTGCTTTATTTTGACCATATTTTGGCATATAAAGCTTCAGTGAAAACATTCTTGAAAACATTAGTAAAAAATATTAGTTATTTCCTTAGGAAAAAGATATACTGAGGCTTTATCTTTCTTATGGGCTATAAACCTAGTAACTTTTAAGAAATATTTCCAAATGACTATCTTTTCTAAGATACATGTGGAATCACTGTCAAATATTTCATGAAGACATTTGGGTCAATGTTGCCAAATATATTTATCTATAGTTATTTCAAAGAAAGAAATGGCTTCTCCTAAAAGAAAGAAATGACTTCTCTCAAAACAAACAAACAAACAAACAAACAAAAAACCTTTGATGTCCGCAGCATTCACTCTCACAGTAATTAATACTGGAGGAGTGAAAAAGTCGACTGATATTTAGGCATCACAGGCTTAAAACACATCAAGTTCCCCCTAAGTATATATGAACCATATCATTTAGTCTCCAGCTTTTGAAAGAACCCATCCTTTCAGAAAAAGCAAACACAGGAGGTGTGAACCTCCTGACATCACCCATCAATTGCTTGAGGTATTCTATCAAATTATGTGATGGTTGTTCCACTTAGCATATGAAATTGTTACTGTTCAAATCATGGCTCTTGGAAATGGTGGTCTGCTTCAGTGTCCAAAAGTTAAAACTTTGAAGAAAAAGACTTGTTCGTTTCTCTTCCTGAAAAATAGTTCCAGCTGTTATAGTACCTAGAAATTCCTTGTAGTTGGTAGTCTATACCATGTTCCACTTAATGGTCAACTGATAATAGGATATTAAAATTACATGGGCATGCACTTAGGTGTGCACAATACACATAACTCTCTATTTTGAATCTGAAATATATCTTTACAAAATGTAACATTGGAAAGATCTCAGTAACAAATAACTCTTAGAACTCCAAGAAACCCTTTCAAGGAGAGTTCAAGATGTATTCATAGCTGGGGACGCTTTGTGGGCAAAAGGAAAAGGAAATAGAGTAGTGGAGGGAAGACAAACTTCTCAAGCTAGGCCTCTGGCTATTTCAGCAGTGTCTCACTGATTTGTATGAATATAGAGAAATCATGCATATGAAGTTTACTGATACGGAGACCTGGAAAACTGGATAGCACTATTAATAAATAAGGTTATTGACATTCAGAGAGTTTAACTCATAATCAGTTGTAGAGAAGGAATTAGAATTCAGGTCTCCTTGGGTGTCTAGATGGCTCAGTCAGTTAAACATCCAGCTTTTGGTTTTGGCTCAAGTCATGATCTCAGGGTCATGAGATCGAACCCCATGTAAGGCTCTGCGCTGAGTGTGGAGTCTGCTTAAGATTCTCTCTCTTTCCCTCTGCTCCTCCCCTTTCTTGTGTTCTCTTTCAAATAAATAAATAAAATATTAAATAAAAAAGAATTCTGGTCTCCTTATGTATACTTCACTACCCTTTCCAAGATATATTATGGATGCGACGAAGTAAAATTGTGTATGGGATAACATATTTCAATAAATAATACTTAAAATCCATTTCAACTCTAAGACTTATTTTTTTACTCTAAGACTTTTATAATAGTGTTTGACATAATTATCATTTAATACTGTCCTTGACAAATGATTGCAAATGGTACAAAATATAGAATAAAGCTAAATGAATTTCATTTTTATGATTATACATGGGCTATATAGTATGATTATTATACTAATTGAGTATCTAATAAAATCACACATTTTTTCCATTAAAAATCACATCAGGAAAATATTCATAAGCCCAGCTTCCAGAAGTCCTACATATATTATCTTGAATGATAAGCATCATACTGTAAACAGAAGAGTGTTGTAGGAGATAGTGTGACATCCTGTGAACAACTCCTGTCATACAACTCTGTTTGAATTTTGAAACACTTTAACTGATGATATTTATTCACCATGATGGGTTATTATCAGCATGAAATCTGGCACCATTATTAGCAGAAGATAATCCAAGAATCAACATTTTAACATTTAACATAAATACGGTGTTATGAATTGTATTGATTATTTTAATCCATGTCACACTAGAAATATTGTTAAAGCTCTACAATACCTTTTTGATTGCCATTTGCCTTACAGTAGCAGAAAACTGCAGTTGATCTATTAATAACTGAATAGACTTAGAAATACATTGTACTATCAAATTTAATAAATGGAGTAATGATTTAAAAAATATTGATGATCATATTTCATATCATTTCCATAGCAATGATTTAGTTACATGCCAAGTTGGATTGTGTTATATTTTCACAGTGAAAAAATTACTAGTCATGAGATCAGCAGAGCATTAACTCATATTTTGTATTTTGGAGAAAAAAAACTTAAAACCTTTAAAAATTGCTCAAGATGCACTATTAAAAGATACATTATACATAGTACATAATACTACACTATACTTAGTAGTGACTACACTTAGGTGGCTGAAGCTTATATACTTAAATGGTAACAACACAACAAACAAAACCACAGTAATAAAACTTACAGTTGAAATTCTTACAGAGCACCTGTTGGGAAGATAAAGGGACCTCCATATTGTTTTGGATGCTATTGTGTTCCCCCCAAATTCATAGATTGCAGCACTAACCTCCAATGTGATTGTATTTGATAATGGGTGCTTTGTGAAGGTAATAATTTCGGTTAAATGAAGTGGTAAGATTGAGGTCCTAATCCTATATGACCGATGTCCTTATAGAATACCACAGCTCACCGGCTGTCTATGAATGCACTGAGGAAATATTATGTGAGGACATAGCAGGAGAGAGCCATTTGCAAGCCAGGAAGAGAGCTCTTACCAGAAACTTCCAACATCTTAATAGTGAACTTCTAGCTTCCAAGAATGTGAACAAATAAAATTTCCATTGTTTTAACTAGTCTGTGGTAATTTATTATGGTTGCCAAATCAGGCTAATATGTATATGTATGACAAAAACTATGTTTTCAATGCTTATGTTACTTATGTAACAAAAATCCATTAAACAAGAATTAGATAAAAGCTTTGGTGTACTGAATAATATCATGTTGCATCACTCAACTATACCATACGGACATATTGTAATCTCATATAAAATATTAAAAAACATTGTAGAAATTGATGAAGAAATTACTATACATTGGGACACCTGGGTGGCTCAGCAGTTGAGCAACTAACTGCCTTTGGCTCGGGGCGTGATCTCTGGATCCCTGAGATCGAGTCCCACATCAAGCTTCCTGCATGGAGCCTCTTCTTCCTCTGCCTATGTCTTTGCCTCTCTCTGTGACTCTCATGAATAAATAAATAAAAACTTAAAAAAAATTACCATACATGTAGGTAGAAAGTAGAGAATTTGTGTTTGTTATCTCTATAACTTAGGTCAAAATGAACTCATAAAAAATACAGCTATGCAAATTATATCCATATAGGTTCCAAAAACACATTTATAATTTACATAAATATGTAGATGTTGGATCCTATGTGAAAACAAAGCAACTTTTTGATTACTAAAGAATAGTTATAGTTCAAAACCATCCATGATGAATATGATTGTAGGGCAATTTTATTATTTTTTTTGTTTTCATGGCCATCTAGATTGTAAATCTTGCCAAATACCATGTTTTAAGCTTTATCAAATATGTGGAAAAATAAAAGACTTGCCATAAAATTATTTTTCTTGCTCTTTGTTATCAGTGTACTTTGTAGTTTCATAAGTGATAAGCAATTGTAAAACAAAAAATCTCACTGAAAAAAAAAATACTGTCATAGATTATGATTAGTGAATATTACAGAAAAGATCATAAATCCAGAAAATTATTATTTCAAATCATATTTGAAATTAGAAAAATTAGAATAGAATTTGGAAATTAAAATGGATTTGGGGAACTTAGGGCCAGAAGTGTCCAGATCAATTGATCTGTCATCTGTCTCTGTCTCTTTTTCTGTTTCTCTCATCATTCTATATTTATCTATTTCTTTAAATTGCATACCTTCAGAATACCCTTAAGCATAATACTGAGCATAACATTATGCATATTTTTCATTAAACTCATGTGGTCACTTCATATGTTTTTTATTTGTTTCTCTTGGTCCAGTTTCTGGTCACCTACAAACCATTTAATGAGAGTTAGTGTTTCAAGTAATATTATCCATTTATTTTTAATTTATTCAGGTAATATATTAATCTAACTCCACATACCAGACAAAGTGTAATTTTGGAGATGGAGAACAAAACAGACATGCTTTCATCTCTCATGTAGCTTTCTCTCTAATGAGACAGATTGATATTAATCAAGTGATCACACAGGTAAATATATCTAAAATTGAAATAAAGTTAGGAAGGAAAATTATGACTACTGAAATCTAGCCATACAAAGTGAAATATATAGCCAATTTATTTTTCTGAAAATTTATGTTTTCTTTTGATTTATTTCAAGTGCAATTTGTCTTGATGATTAATAGAATTTTACTCTTTACTAACTTTACTATTCAAAACAATACTTAAGAATTTTTTTCTTTTTAGTAAAAAAACTCCTGAGGAATATTATCACCCTGAAATTGTTTCCATATTTTCCACTTATTTCTAAGTTACCATTAAGTTGATTTACCTTAGTAAATTAGTACCACTGAGTGATTTGTAATAAATATCTTAATTTAATTGCAAGCATATATATGAAGCCAAACAATATTGGTCTCTGATATTAATATGAAAATACACCTAAACTCTATTGAGAACTTTTTATTACATTTTTATTTCTTTCAAATTTTCATGCGCCTTTATTTTTTGTGTGTCAAGAAAGAAAAATATTTAAGATTAATGCACCAGAAAATATGACTTGCTGTTGACACAAGTTACTGATAAACCAATTACACAGTAAAGAAAGCATAAATTGTACTACATAATCATTTTATAAACAGAAATTGAAGATATTGGTTTTAAAAACTCACATTTAACCTCAACTATATATAACTATTTTCTAGATGAGTTAATCTAACATTTTTGTTGATTAATCAATGTAGTTTAAATAAAATGAATTTACTGTTATTCACAGTTTTTAATATTAAGAACAATCTACAGATCTACTTAAAATAGAACAATAATAGCCCTTGCAATCTTAATGGAAATTTCATGTCATTTTCAAAAAGCTTTGATAAATATGCTCAGTATTGGCTAAATTTTTCTGGTTAATAGGAATGTGAGTTAACTATAACTGTTCATTTCAACCCAGATTTCACAGTAGAAATAAAAGAAGACATTTGCCTCCTAGGTACTTACCAATTTCATTAGAAGTGATGGATTTTTTTGTAGTATAGAGATTCTTAGGCGATGAAAAATACTGATTGCTTCTCCTTTCTAATATAGCAATAGTTCATGTCTTGGAACTAGTTCCATTGTCAAAGTGAATAATATTTTAATATGTTTAGGTATGGCCTTATTCTTCCTGAAAGAAAAATGGAATGACTCTTGACATTAAGGGGGTTTGTTATCAGTCACTTGAGTGGTATCGATGCCAAATATTTCCGACGATGCGTTTGAGTTTCATGTAAGATTCTGGAAAAGAAAATTAGAGGCTAAAATGTGTGCACTATATCTTTCTCTTTGGGTGGTTTGCACTATATTCTAGCAAAGCAGGGGAGCTGTTGGAAAATGAGCCTTATCAGAAACTACATTTGAAATTATATTGTTTTTGCAGAGATGCTTTCTAAGCACTTGTGTTGGTGCTCTAGAAATTCTTGTGATGTAATAACCAAGTTCTTGGCTCCTAAGCTTTCACAAACTCTAACCCCGAGGTATCACCAAAATCTCCAAATAGATTGTTGCCAAATCAAGAACCCAGTCGGAAGTACAGCTGCACCCATTAAGAAATTAAAACGCATTGAAATAATCTTTCCACATTTATGGAGTTTATACTATCTCCCTATGCAATCATTTGTTAAAAATGTGAAAAAAAAACACTCTATGTCCTATACATTGTTAGATTTGGGGGATTATTGAAATACAAAGGTCCTTCTTGTTCAGGTTGGTCACAGGATAATAGATGAGGTAAAAATAAACACCATTTGACATGTGGGTTACATGATCCAATCACATTTCCTGCTCTTGGAAAAATAAACATCAAGGCAAAAACAATAGAAGTAAGAGACAAAAGACCATTAAGTTTCATGCATAGTCCGATGAGAGAAGGAAACAAAAGGCTATGGATACTTTGACAACTTTATAGCACCAAATGACTTGTCACTGCCCCATACAAAATACCTCATGTAAAAAAAATTAACTTCATGAGAAAAGCATGGTAGTACCATTGGTTCAAATGACAAAAAAATTATACAACTAGTTAATAAATGTGCTCATATTTTCTTTGTTATTAAGATAGAGTAAGAAATAAACAGAGAAATAAACACCCTTCAATAATTACATGATAAACAAATGAGATGTGTCGGAGTGTACAGAAAACATTAAAGGAACGTGATACAAAACATTGGAATCAGTAAAATCAGTACTTTTAAAATATGCAATAGCAAATGAACTGTTCTGGATATTAATAGAATGGAGAATTTCTAACTCGTTCTCACTGCTTACAGTTTTCAAAATATTAAAATATGCACATGGCAACAAAACAAAGCTGAGAAGTACATGTATAAATATTCAAAGTAACAGTGCATTTAAAAATCTCTTATCATTAAAGACTGTTGGGTCAAAGCTGTTGACAATATAAAATTAATAAAAATATAATCTGATAAATAAAAATTCCATTTGAGTAATTATCTTGACATTCTCAATTAATATGAAACAATGTTCTTACCATTAAGAAAATGAGTCATCCAATCCAGCATTATAGGGCTGGGGTGAAGTTCAACAGTTCCAAAATAGTAGTAATGTATGTGGTCTAAAGAGTGGCTGTATATATAGGATTTCATAAATTGGGATTCCTTTTAACAGACTGACACACAAGAATGTGGACGCAAGAGATTTGCTGGGAAGTGTTCTTCGGAACAACACCTGTAAGAGTGAAGAAAGCAGAATTACGTAGAAAGAGAAGTTTGAGCTATGATGCAGTTGCAGCAGAGGCCTCAGTTGGCTTCTGAGGCTACCACAGCCCTTTAGAATTCTCCCAAAATAAAATAAGAGGGTTTAGGTATATGTAACCTCCCACTGGTTGACCATTAGATGCAGGAAGCAGCTACATTCAGATGAAGGTGTTTTCCAGAGACATTGCTGTGAGCAGTCAGCAGTCAGCATTCCCAGAAGACCTGAAAATGAGTGCCAGTGGAAGAGGGGAATCTACGTGTTGTGTTATAATATCCACTACTGTCAACCACCTGTGATACTCAGATCCACTGACTTATTAACCTAAGTTCATCCCATGTGAGATGTGCTTCTCCAGGAGCTGTCAAAGAAAATGCACCGAAGTCTTTTTAAAGACAGGAAGGGGGATCCCTGGGACTTTATTCAAGATTACTGCAAGAGACTACCACAATCACGAGAGAGTCAACTCAACTCTACTAAAAGAAAAGAGAGGAGACATTTTAAACATTTTAAACAATTTTAAAGGAAAAATTGCAGAAGGCATTAGGGGAAAGTCAGTCACTGCAATTAGACCAACTGTGTTTGCTAATTGTACCTTTTCAAAGTTAGGCCCCTATCCACCCACAGAGGCAGAGAGGCTGGAGCCTTACCTTTTCTTGATGATTATATTTCAAATGGATGCCTCTCAGGTCCTTGAGAAAGACGTTCCTGGGTTATTAAACTGAGGGGGGGCTGGGAGATTTGCATCTCAAAGGACAGAGAAATAATTTGCAATTTCAGGAATACTCTAAGAAAAAGTAGGTCAGGGGCCTGTAGTTGGAAAGAAGCCCATCTAAAGTTAAGTCAAGCTGGTGGGAATGATAAGACTGAAGAGGTCAGAATCTGGTTGTAGTTTGCTGTGGGGAAAACTCCAAATTAATTCCCCAGAACCTCAGCCTTGTTCATAATGGCACTTGCTGGCCACTTAATAACAAGATTGGACAGGAGAGTACAAAAAGCAGACCACCTGAATGCCAAACATTTTCTTATCTCCCCATTTTGTATAACCTCAGCCCTGCCTACTACTGATGATGAATGCCAGTTACCTCTGCCAGGATGGTGAAACTTTTATTTGCTTAGTTGTCTTTTCACATGAGAAGCTCAAAGTGACTGGCTGGCAGCTGTAGCTTAAAATTGACATTACATCCCCTATTGGAAGAATGTCTTGCCTGAGAACCTGGATCTCTACATACATAGAACCTAAATTTCTTGGGAAAGAAATCATACATTTCTTAATTTGATTGCTGAAACTAATGGTAAAACAAAGTAATCCTACTTTCAGTTCTTGGTTTCAATTTATGGGGGAAACAGCACCCCTCAATGATCGACAGTTCAAAGTATATAGCACATTTTGGGAGATGATACCAGCAAGATGGCACCTGGTTAGGCCTTTGAAAAGGCCCTTCCATCTACTAGGCTGGTAACCCATGAGCACTAAACGTTAGACCTCAGTGGATCCCATGGCTAGGTTGTCACCACCATGTTTGCTTTGCTATAGGGTGAGTACTTAGGATCAAGGCATTTTTTTTTTTTTTAGATTTTATTTATTTATTCATGAAAGACACAGAGAGAGAGGCAGAAACATAGGCAGAGGGAGAAGCAGGCTCCTCACAGGGAGCCCAATGCGGGACATGATCTTTGGACCTCAGGATCACACCCTGAACCAAAAGCAGATTCTCAATCCAGGCGTCCCTGATCATGACAACATATATGAGATTCCATATTGGTGGATCATACTATATACATTCCCAGATAGTGGTTCTGGATGAGGACCTAAAGATAGTAAAGAAACACCCACTTCAGGAATATATCTATATATTATACAATATTAATCCTTGGCCTTTCCAGAATGAGAAGGCTTTGATGTAATGTACTCAATTTGTCAGCAAGTTAGCATTTTGTCACTTTGAGGGTTAAATCTGTGCTGCAGTTCAACGCTGGTCTCTGTTGCTGACAGGTTGTACTTTCAGCAATAGAAGAAAGCTATATCAGCCTTTGTGAGACACCTGTTGTTGTGCCCATCTCTCACTTTCATCCCTGCTGTCATTACTCTGTTCTTATACCCACTGTGCCAGCAGTAGCGTGGCTAACGACAGAATCTGAATGACACTATTTGACTAAGTCTTTCCATCTACTTAGTGCTTTTGTGGGCCATCCATAGTAGATGTTCCCCTATGGGCATAATATGTAATACAATGACCATCAGACCTCTGTCCCCTCCCATAGGTCATACATATGTCACTATCTCAAATGCTGATCCCTTAATTACTCTTTATTTTCAGCCCCGGATCAAAGAGCCAAATCATTTTTCAATGCCTGAAAGGCTGTCTATATTTTTATCTTGAGTCATTTCTTTTCCAGACAAAGGAGATGGCTAAGTACCCTGCCCAAGGCTCTGCCCATTGCAACAATTTCTCCTTCTTGCTATTTTTCAGGCACCTCTGATTGGGCTATATGCTAGAGTAGTTGCTATTTTGCTTGCACTAATATACTCTGTCAGTCTACCCTTTAGCTGAAATTGACCTTTTTTTCTCTGTCAGCTTGTCCCGGGGAAACCCTCTTGTGATCATGGATGTGACCTAAATGCAATGTTGAATGATATGGGGATGTTGCTTACCTATCTTTGCAACTTGGTTGTGTCCTATGAACCTGCTCATGCGGAATCCCTAATATGCACACCCATTTTACTATAGAATGATGATGGATCTACTTGACATTGGTTTAGTGGCTCTGAAAGAATTCAACTTATGATGCTCTCAATTCTGGCTATATAATCACTTGATGTTCCATGGCCGTATGTTCAGTTTCCACCTGCACTCAGAGATACCACAGGAGCTAGGGTTCCTGGGTAATTCAGCTGGTTAAGCATCTGTCTTTGGCTCAGGTCATGATCTCAGGGTCTTGCGATCCAGCCCCATGCCAGGCTTCCTGGTCAGTGGGGTATCTGTTTCTCCCTCTCCCGCTACCCCTCCCTACCCTGCCCCTGCATGTGTGTGCTCTCTTTCCCTCTCTCAAATAAATAAATAAAATCTTTAGGAGGAAAAACAGAAATAACCCAGGAGCTACCTTTATGAATGACTCATTTAATCTCCTGTAGATGTCTTGATCTTGTTTCATAACCTAGAGGTCTATGTTGTGTTTCTTTTATTTAGGATTGCATCATGATGATCAACTCTATAGCAATATTCCCAAATATTTGTGTCATGAACTCCCTTTAGAACCTTAAGAAACCTATCAGATGTAGTTTATGTCAGGGGATGAAAGCTGCTATATGTAATCATTTAATTCAGCAGAATCTATCTGATTTTTGTAGGGGCCAGATGAGTGAAATAAACAGGAATGTGAGAGGACTGCCATTCCTGCACATTTCAAATTTGTAAGGTTAATCATTGTCATTACCCTCAGGTTGTGATACTGCTTATGACCAATTAGCTTGCTTAGAGAGTTTGTGCATACTTAGGGGATTTTTAAGGAGATATTTATGATTGAAACACAGCAATCAAGGTAGGTGCTATAAGAAAAACTGAGGATTTTTAGTGGTGCCTGATAAATAGCATGCTATGTTTTTATATGTGAAGTTGTAAAATATGTAATTTTTTATATATATTCAAAATTATAGAAAATATATTAAATTAATGAGGAAAATTTTAAGAACTATGTTAAAACACTTATGTTAAAAATATAAATATTAACATTTTAGAGCATAGCAATACAATAAAGTCACACAAACAAGAAAAATAATTAATTAGGATGGAAAACTTTCTTAAAAAAATGCAGCATACCAGTTACTCTATATGGCTTTATTTTTGGTGTCACATCTTTTATCTTTATCTTTTTAACCTTCTTTGCTCTTTGTCTTTGTCCAACCAATTATAAATGGCAAAAGACTTGCTTATTCCTCAAAAGTTCAAGTTCTACCTGGTTTATCTTAAATGAAAATGATAGATGATTCTTCAATTTAAGAGGATCTGAAACTCCTTGGCTGTTGAAACCATGATATCTCATACTGAAAACTATTCCATGAATACAAATGGGAAAAAAAGACACACTTGAAGATTTAATATGAATAAATTTTGGAGATCTAATATAATCTTGAAGATCCAACACAAATTAATTTTGCAGATAGATAATTTTGACTAAATTTGTTGAATTTTGTCTGCTTCCTAGGTTTAGGATGATTTTTTTAGGTTTCATTTTAATATTTTAAATGGATTGCTTAGTAAAATGTTGTGTCTTGCATTAGGGAAGGAGGGCAAATCTATTTTTGAAAATTGTATTTCATAAATTATAATGTCACCCATTCTTTTTCCCCTAGACATTATGACCAAATGTTCTTTCACTACTTAATATTAAACTATTATTTATTGTCATTATCATCACTAAAAAGTCATAGAAATGTTTTCCAATGTACAAGGAGGGAGAAGAGATTTTCTCTCTTTATTAGTAGAACAGTGTCAGTGTATTTGATTGGAGGAAAATGTTTGATCTTCCAAAAGTTGAAGATATATATTTTGGACATAACAGAATGTTTAGCTAGCTGGCTAGATGGCATGAGGAAGCCAGAACGAGAAAGCTGAATATAGATGTTCAATTTCTCTACCCTATTTGATTCCTCCCATACAAGATTGAATATCCATCTCCATATTCTAATGTGAAATTATGGTGTTCTTGTAATAGTGTATATATAGATACAGAACTTTCCCCACGTTTTTCATTTGTTCGTTTGCCTGTGTAGCTTTATTCCAAATAATTTTCACTGTTTAAACTACCAAAGAAAATAATACACAATGAAATTAATATGTAAGTCTTTTTTTTCTTGTTCCATATTAGTTATTTGCCTATAAAAACATTTTCTTCACCTTTTCTCAGTTCACTGAAATAAGGTGAGGAATTAAATGCACAAGAGTAAAATCATTATACCTGATGTAGGGAGAACAATCGCAGTAATCACAGTAAAAGTACAAAAGTAAAACACTTGTGATAGCTATTACTCTGAGGTCTCACGTCAAAGTATTTAGACTCCAGTGTTATTTGATTTTCTGTACAAATTCTAAATATTTTGAGTCTTTATAAACTTACTATGTGGCAGACTAATTTTTTTTAATGAGTTCCCGTTAGTGAAACTACATGTGATTAAGGGAAAAGGTGTGTGTACTTCAAGTTTAACTTAGAAAACAGTAATGTTTGGCTTGAGAGTTTGTCGCTCTGAGCAAGGAATTTAACTTCTAGGATTTTTCTTAAGGTAATAGAAATCCAAAAAAATATATCAAGTACAAGAATATTAGTTATAAAACTATGTGTAATGGCGCATATTGAAAACATTATAAATTCCAAAAATTTGGTTAAATAAGTTATGATAAATTCTATCAATTAAGTCATCAGTATTTAGATGTGTATATTTTCACACAAATATCTACAAAATATTGTTCTGCAAAAAAGTCTTAAAATGCACGTTATCAAATTTATCAAAAGAAAGTACCCTTCAAGTGTGACTTTATTAAATAATATGTATTGCTGTGCTCTAAAATGTTAACATATATTTTTAATATGGTACTTCAAATTTTTCTCATTAATACTGAATAAAATTGTTTAAAGGTTTTAAATTTTTACAAGAAATTACCATGGCATCCACAATGAGACAAAATGATGGTGCTTCCATTGACATTTATTTTTCTTCTTTAAGACAAATCATATATTTCTCTTATAGAATATGGTATGTTATTTATCACCTTCATCTGAATACTCAAATTTGAGAAAAATTTTGATAGTTCCTACTGCTAAAGAAATGATGTACAACATATAATACAAGTATTTTAATGTGATATACATATTTGAAAACTATATTTTTAAAATCTAAGAGGTAATAAATTTTTGTAGTTTTCTAGTAGTTTTTAGTATTTTGTAGTTTTTTAGTAGTTATAGAAAACTGTAACAAATTACCACAAATGTAGTGACTTGAAACAAATCTATTTTCTTATGTTATATAAATCTCAAGTCCAACATAGGTATCCCTGAGCTAAAATTAAAAAGTATCAACAGACTCTAATGTATTTTTTTAAGAGTTAGAAAGAGCATATGTGTGCAGGCACACATCTGCACAAGCAGGGGAAAAGTCAGAGGGAGAGGGAAAATCTTTAGCTGGCTCTGTACCTGACACCGGGCTCCATCTCACAATGCTGAGATCATGACCTGAGCTGAAATCAAGAGCTGGATGTTAACTTTTAACTGACTGAGCCACCCGGGCACCCCTAGGCTGATGTCTTATTTAATCCATAGAGGATCCATTTCCTTGCTTTTTTTGGTTTTTAGAAGCCTCTCACATTCCTTTACTTATCATTTCCTCTATCCATCTTCAAAGCCAGCGACAATGCATCTCTGACCCTTTTTCTGTAGTCACATTTCCCTCTGACTACAGCAAGGAATTTTTTTTTTTTTTTTTTTGCATTTGAGAATTTACTGATTAATTTGGATCCTGTGGATAATCCATGCTAATATCCCCATCTCAAAGTCCTTAACCTCAATCACATCTGCAATATCCCTTTTCCATGTAAGATAACCTATCCACGGATTCCAGGATTTAGGGCTTGAAAATCTTTGAGGCTCCTTCTTCTGTATATCATAAACCTCAGGAAAGAGCTTAAGGTAGTCGCTATTTCAGTTCCTTTTATTTCATAGTGTCAGAGAGATAAATGACAACAAACTGTATTGACAATAAGAACAAATATCTTAGAAGAATATTACATCCAGGATACAAAATATGCTGTCGACGGTGCTATTGAATTATTCTGTAATCTTGCGTACCCATCTTAACTTCTCAACATTTATATTCTCTACTGAGAAAAATGTAGTCAAAGTCCGTTACTGGAGTGTATGATTTTTAAAGGACATAAACTTTGATGTTTGTTCTAATGTTGAAATATGGTATTAAGATTTATTTTTCACCGTACATTTATCTATGCATCTATGAACATCAGTTTTTAAAAGGTGACAGAATTTTACTTTACATTTAGTTATTTTTCAATTTTTGTTTACTTTTGATAACTGCATATGTAACTTTAGAAACTATGAAGAATTAATCTACACTGTTTTCTCCTAAATTATTTTTAAGGAAAGAGATATACCCTCAAAATATCTGAAAGTAGTAAAAAAAATAAGAGAATGCAATGGTCTGGTCTTTCTAAAATATTAGGCTTATATAATTTAAATAAAAAGAAAAGAAAATGCTTTGATGACAGATGGGTTACAGATATTACATAATATAGTTCTACTGTCTACAATAGATGGCTGTAGGATGGTTCTTATTAGTGATTAAAATAGTTACAAACATCCAATGTATCAAGGTCATTCTCTACATTCTAATTATTAAATTCAAGGTAAAGAAAATAGTTTTTGAATTCAAGACATTATTAACTGTTGATTTTATAGTCTAAGATTTATGACCTTAAAACTGTATTCCATCATTGCCTTACTTATATGTAAAAAATATTTACTGTCAAGTCTTTATTTCAAATTACCAGGTAAGTGCTCTGCATATGCTGTATCAATAACTGAACCTAAGCTAAATAACTGCTGAATTTGATGGGTACATAAAATTAGCATGTCTTATAATGGTACTTGATAATTCCAAGTGCTTTAGAGACCTCTGACTTTCTAGAACATCATATTTAAGAAATACACGAGATGAAGACCAAATAAAACCATTATGATTACTAAAAACAAAAACAAATGTAATTTTTTATTTTAAAGGATGGTCAATTAATGATGTAGTTAAAGAAACTTAAGTTTCAACCTGTATGGTTGGGAAAGGTCTCAGTATTTATGAGTATTAATTACTATGCTTTTTAAACTTTCTGGATTTAATGACTAAGCAGCACTAATAGTCCCCCTCACCCCTGCCCCGCTGCTAACATAGACCTGAGATGTTAGTCATGTTAAACTTTGAACACAGGAATCCTAAAGATGGAAATGACAACTAAAAAGGTATTATAATTTAGTATCGGTGTTTAGATAGAACCAAACAAGAAAAATTGTCAGCTTAGCACCATAAGGAAGAAGAAAAAGATAATTATTTTTCACAGCTAAGTACCTGAGGTGTGTTTGGTATTGATAGATGGAAAACATTTCCATATATTCTTAATTGAAACATTAAATATTTTTATTTCAATTTCTATTTAACATTAACTGTTAGAAATTCAGTATGTATTAGCATTTCCTAGGGATTTTTTTACATCTATCTAAAATGTTAATAGTACTTTCAAAATCAAGTATCAGCATATTCGTGGAAATGGCTTTATAGCTAATATACTTTGATTTAAATGCTACTGCTTATTAGTCATATGCTATAAGCAAATTATTTTACCTCCTTGAACCTCAGATACTCATTTAGAAAATCGAAGATAAAATTTCTAAAGCCAATCACATCTACAATGTATTGACAATGTTGCTATTTTTATAATTAAAATCTAACACATAAAAAAATAATAAAATAAAATAAAATCTAGCTCAGGCTAAATAAAATCATTTCTTAAAATCCAATTAAAAATTCATATATACCAAAGGCAAATATTCAAACCATATTGAATAGTTTAACTACTTTTTAAGATTGAAGTATGGTTGACATGCAATATTATGTTAGTTTCAGATGTACAACATGGTGATTCTCACGTATTCATTCGTGAGAGACACACCGAGAGAAGCAGAGACAAAGGGAGAGGTAGAGGCCGGCTCCCCTTGGGGATCCTGATGAGGAATTCCATTCCAGGACCCCAGGATCATGACCTGAGCCAGGCGAAGATGCTCAACCACCCAGATGCCCTCCATTACAGATCAAGTTTTATATACCTTACAGTGCTCAGCACGTTAAGTGTAGTTACCATCTGTCACCATACAAAGTTATTATTATTGACTATATTCCCTATGCTGTACTTTTCATCCCCTTATTTATTTTGTAACTAAAAGTTTGTACCTCTTAATTCTTTCACCATTTTTGCCCAGACTTTAACCTTTGGCAAATACCAGTTCTCTGTATTTCAGTCTGTTTCTGTTTTTCGTTTGTTTAATTTATTTAGATTCCACATGAAAGTGAAATCAAATGGTATTTGTCTTTCTCTGTTTGACTTTTTTCATTCAGCATAATATCCTTTAGGTCCATCTATGTTGTTTCAAATAACAAGATTTCATTCTTTTTCATTGCTGAGTAATATTCCAGTGTGTGTGTGTGTGTGTGTGTGTGTGTGTGTGTGTGTGTGTGTGATTCTTTTCTGATTATCTATTTTTAAGCAGGGAGCCTGGCGTAGGGGCTCTATCCCAGAACCCTGGGATCATGACCCTAGCTGAAGTCAGACACTTAACCAACTGAGAGACCCAGCACCCTCTATTGAGTGATGGACACTCAGGCTGCTTCCATATCTTTAGTATTGCAAATAATGCTGCAGTAAACAAAGAGCTGCTTATATCTTTTTGAAATAGTCTTTTCATTTTCTTTGAGTAAATTCCAAGAAAGGGAATTCTTGGATGATAGGATATTTCAACATTAAGTTTTCTGAGGAACCTCTCTACTTTTCTTAGTGGTTGCCCCAATTTGCATTTCCACCAACAATGCACAAGGGTCCACTTTTCTTTACATCTTCACCAATATTTGTTATTTCTTATTTTTTTGATAATAGCCATTCTGATGGATATAAAGTGGTAGATTTACATTCACGTTTCCCTGATGATTAGTGTTGTTCAGTATCTTTTCATGTGCCTGTTGGCTATCTTTGTCTCTTTGGAAAAAATGTTCAAGTCTTCTCACATTTTTTTAAATTTTTTTTTGGTGTTCAGTTGTATGAGGTTTTTTAAAAACATATTTTGAATTAGAATAGTTTAAATTTAATTTTTTTTTTAAAGTATATTCTCTGGGGGATCCCTGAGTGGCTCAGTGGTTTAGCGCCTGCCTTTGGCCCAGAGCATGATCCTGGAGACCCAGGATCAAGTCCTGCATCAGGCTCCCTACTTGGAGCCTGCTTCTCCCTCTGCCTGTGTCTCTTTCTCTTTCTATGTCTATCAAGAATAAGTAAATAAATAAATAAATAAATAAATAAATAAATAAATAATCTTAAAAAAAAGCATCTTCTCCAATAGTCCTGATAAGTCTCTCTAAATACAACCATACCTGAATATAACCAAAAATTATTTGTACATCTTTAATAAAAGTAGGCTTTCAAATTTTCATGAATAGAGTCAATTTATGCAATATGTTTTGCTTCTTCTCCCCTTTTTTCTTTTTTCTTTTTTTAAAAGACTTTATTTATTTATTCATTAGAGACACACACAGAAAGAGAGAGGCAGAGACACAGGCAGAGGGAGAAGCAGGCTCCTTGTAGACAGCCTGACATGGGATTTGATCCCAGGTCTCCAGGATCACACCCTGGGCCAAAGACAATGCTAAACTGCTGAGCCACCTGGGATGCCCCCCACCTTTTTTTCTTAAGTAATATATCTTGGAGAATATTTCACACAGGATAGACATAAATCTAATATTTCATAACTTGTCTCACTTCAAACTTCTAAGACCTGCTCCACAGTTATGATTTTCAAGTGATGACCATGTTTCCTATTTCCCTGATAAAATAGAAGCATTGAAAGGAGACTTTCCACAAAATGTTACCTAGCAACATATGATCAATATTAGTGTCACTGTATTTTGCCATCTATCCAATTACTACTCTTTATTTAATAAATATTTATTGTGCATCTTCTAAGCACTAAGCATCATTCCAGATAAATGAGTTTATACTCAATGAAACAAAACAAAACAAAAATCCTACCTAAGTAGAGTTTAATATCAGAATTTCATGCCCCCCCCTTTTTTTTCATGCCCCTTTCTGAGACCAGTTCACTCATGCTTCATGTTACATCACTATTTCCTACTCAATAAGTCTCCCATTTTTTCTCACAAAAACATATTTTAATCAAACTAACCATCCTGTTACATATTCTCCTACATAGTTTTCACTTTCCCTCTTTTAAAAAGGTAGTCTGTATTTACTGTCTTCAATCCTTTCCTTCCATTCTATGTTGATTCCAGTCCTGTCAGCATGGATGTACGAGCACAGCTAAGCCCCTCAGATAATTGGAGTCACAGCTTTTAGCCTGTGGAACAGAAAAATCAGTTTAGTTAAGTCAGTTTACAGAATGTTAAGAGATAATGCAGTGGTCATTGTTTCTGGCCACTGAGTTTTGGTGTGCTTGATAATACAGCAACATATGACCAGAATAGAGTGTGGTACTTGGAAGTTTTTCTGAAGCAAAAGCGTAATATGTGCTCATTTTGGACTGAGCAGTGAGTAGAATGTGAAAGATACTGGAGAAGACTGTTAATGAAAGCTTAAATGAGGAAATGGTGACTGAAAGCTAGAAAAACATGCAGCCTGTTTTACATACTAGCAGAAAGTTTGGCAATAATTTCACCGTGAAAACATTAAAAAAAAGAAAATATACCTAACTCATGAATTTGACTAAAGATTGTTGAACATGCTAACTGGTTTCTTTTAGCCTCATATGATCACACTACAAAGAAAGAGAAGCTAACCAAAAGAAAAATTTGTTCTTAAGAAAAATATGGAGAAAATACTTCAGATTCAGAACTTGCTGATGGTCAAAATAATACTATTTCTAAATTCTAGTCTGTATTATCAAAAGAATCTCAAGTAAGAAATGGCCCCAAGATTAAATCCAGAGGACGTTCAGGGATATGTGGTTTCAGTATCATAATCATAAAGGTAGGCAGAGATAAGCTGCTATTTATTTATTTATTTATTTATTTATTTATTTATTTTAGCTTCAGGTTTTTATTTAAACTCCAGTTAGTCGACATACAGTGCGATATTAATTTTAGAAGAAAAATTTAGTGATTCATCACTTACATACAACACTCAGTGCTCATCACAAGTTCCCTGTTAATACCCATCATCTATGTAGCCCATCCTCTAGCACACCCCAGTTTATTTGGTGTAGATAAGGTCTGTTTTATGGTTTGCCTCTTTTTTCCCCACCTATGTTCATTTGTTTTGCCTCTTAAATTTCACATATGAGTGAAATCATCTCTCATTTGTTTTCTCTGATTGACTTATTTCACTTAGCATAATACTTTCTAGCTCTATCCACATCATTGCAAATGGCAAGATTTCATTCTTTTTCATCGCTTAATAATATTCAGTGTGTGAGTGCATCAAATATGTCATTTGCAAATATCTTCTCCCATACTGAAGGTTGCCTTTTGGTTTTGTTCATTGTTTCCTGCACTGTGCAGAAGCTTTTTATCTTAATGAAGTTTCAGTAGTTTATTTTTGCACTTGTTTCCCTTGTCTCTGGAGCCCATATCTAGTAAGAAGTTGCTATGGTTGATGTCGGAGAGTTTGCTGCCTATGTTCTCCTCTAGAATATTGATGATTTTCTATCTCACATGTAGATCTTTCACCTATTTTTAATTTATTTTTGTGTATGGTGCAAGAAAGCATTCTGGTTTCATTATTTTCCATGTTACTCTTTCCAGTTTTCCCAACACCACGTGTTGAAGAGATTCTTTCCTGTTTTGTTGAAGCAGGACCATATCATTGACCATATAGTTATGGGTTTATTTCTGGGTTTTCTATTCTGTTCCATTGATCTACGTGTCTGTTTTTGTGCCAGTACCACACTGTCTTGATCACTACAACTTTGTAGTATAACTCAGAGTCTGACACTGTGATACCTTCAGCTTTTCTTTTCTTTTTCAAGATTGCTTTGACTATTGGGGATCTTTTGTGGGTCCCTACAAATTTTAGGATTGCTCATTCTAGCTATGTGAAAATGCTGGTGGTGCTTTGATAGGAATTGCATTGAGTGTATCAGATTGTTTTCGGTATTATAGACATTTGGGGGGGGGTTTGGGGGGGGAAGAAGAAAAACATCCAAAATTTGTTCTCCAACAAGACAGACAGCATCAGCAGGAAAAACTACAGGGGTTTCTCCACAGATCATACATTCACACGGGCATGATTTGCTTAACAGGGAGAAAGGCTCTGGTGTGTTCTCTGTAACAATATCCACTTCACAGTGTAAACAGGTACTAGCATTGTGTTCTCAACTTACAATTCCAGAAGGAAAGGCACAAAGTGGCAAAAATTTTTTTTGGATCCTAAAGTCAGGTGCAATAACACAGACCAACTTTTGTTAACAGTCTTGATCTACTTTTCCACAAAGAAGGAGATTCTCCACTTGGAAATTAAGGTCTTTCTTTCTCCTTCCTTGTTCAACCATCAGAGCATCTTTCATCATTACATATACAAAAAAGGCGGGGGGGAGAGTTGAAAAAAAAAAGAATCATGAAAGTATCTTCAACGTCCAGCTGCTCTGTTTGGCTGTACAACAATGTAAATTTATTTAATACTACTGATATACATACTTAAGAATGGTTAAGATGGTACATTGTTATGTATATTTTAACTCCAGAAAAAATGACCATCGAAAAAAGAACATATAATGAGGTATATTCACACCACTGAATATTGCATTAACAGTAAAAATGAATGAACTGCAGGGCACAGCATAAGTGGATCATATAGTGCTGAATGAAAAAGTGCCACAAAGGAGCATAAACAGAATGATGCCATTTACATAAAGTTGAAAGCAAACTAAAGTCTACTGAATACGGATGCATACAAGGGTGATAAAATTCCAAGTGAAAATAGGTAAGGAAGGATGACGATGATGACCCCTGCTGGTCCCCAATCTTGGCATGACCTCAATTACCTTGGGTTGGGGGGGGGTGATTTAAAACCTACCCTCATCTGGGCCCCCCACCCAGAGGTTCAGATTTCACTATGTCTGCAGGGCTGGCCTTGGGCCTTCCCTTCCAAAGCTTCAACAGGAAGACAGAACTGAAGATGAAGATGCACCTCTAAGGTGAGGCAAGAGGGCTATGATTGGGAGGGGCAAATGCATGGCCACTGGGGTGCTCGCAGTGGTTTCCTTGGCTGGGGTGGGAGTATCACTGGTGTTAAATGCTTAAGTTACTGTATTATACATTTTTGTTACGCCCTAGCTGTAGAGGTCAGCTCCCCTCTTTCTCCACAACATACACGTAGGTGTTCCAGGACCCACAGCTCACAGCCCTTACTTGGAGTTGCTTGTCTACAAAGTATTCCACACGGCAGGGCCGATCCAAGCTTGTTGTGTCCTTGTGGCCAAGCTGTCCATATTTACCCCAACCCCAGGTGTAGAGCTCCCCAGTTCCGGTCACCACTGCTGTATGCCGGGATCCACAGCTGGCCTTGACTGCTCAATGTGGGACTCGATCCCAGAACTGCGGGGTCACGCTCCCAGCCAAAGGCAGATGCTCAACGGCTGAGCCACCCAGGCATCCCAAGATTTTATTTATTTATTCATGAGAGACACACAGTGAGACGCAGAGACATAGGCAGAGGGAGAAGCAGGAGCCCTACAGGGAGCCCAATGTGGATCTTGATCCTGGGACTCTGGGATCACACCCTGAGCCAAAGGCAGACATTAAACCACTGAGCCTCCCAGATGCCCCTCATTCAACTAATTTTGATTAAGCTCCAAGCGCTGGGTAGGAAGATGATGTCTCTATAGTCACCGAGGGGATTAAATGAGATGCCATGTCTAAAAGCGCTTTGAAAGTGATCTTCTCCTTGAACAAGTTTTTCTCCCAGCCCTGGCCACCAGCCTCACCAGCCACAGAGACGGCTGAAGGTGATGCTCTGGCAACCCAACTCCTCATACCGCTTCTTCCACCGACTGGCTGGGTCACCACTGGCTATTTGCTTAGCCTCTCTGGGTCTCAGTTTCTTTATCTGCGATAGTTTGGGAGAGGTGAATGGAGTAGAAATGACCGTTTGTTCCCCGTATTGGTGAGATTGTGGAGTCGAAAGCTGTTGAGGGAGGCAAGCGAGGAGAGAGCAGAGTGCCTCTTTCTCCTGCGCTGGGACAGGAAGTGACAGTTGCATACACTTCTGCTCACATCCTATTGGGTACAACGTAAGCATCTTAACCCTGTGACTGCATCTAGCTACAAGACAGGCTAGGAATTGTAATATTTAGTTTGGTTGCCCAATAATATGTCCAACTGAGTCCAGGGTTTCTATTACTATAAAAAAAGGAGAAAATAGGTATTGGGCATCACTAATAGTTTCTGATAAAGGGAAACCACAGGGCTTAAAATCGTGGACATTATAAAGGTAACATTTTTTTTCTTTTTTTTTTTTTAGGGTTTTTTTTTTTTTTTTTTTAGGTTTCACATGGGTGACCGTTTCATTTTTTCTTTTGCTTTTTTTTTGTTTTTGGAAGGGTAAGAGGGAAAATTGGACATATTATGTTTAGCATCCAAGAGTCTTCAAACCAGTTATTTTTCAGAGTGTTTCTGAAAAATAAGAGTGGTGAGTGCAGGGATTCATTGTTCTAGCATGAATACAATTCTGGAAACTATTATGCAATACTCCTTTGTTAACCCGTATTGCTTTAGGATGTCAGTAAGTAGCCAGGCTAGCTCTTTGTATTCCTAGATTTATCGATGTGTACCTCATTCTTCTCTCTTCCTTCCTCTTCTTTCTTCCCTCCTTCCTTTCTCTATTTCTTTCTTCTTTAAGCTTCTTAGATTTGGAATCTTGGTGTAGGATTCTATTTTATGTTTATTTTTGGACCCAATAAAATGTTTTATGAAATAAAAATATTAATTTAAGAGGCTCTGGGAGTCTGAGTAAAAGTAGCTTTATATTAACTACAGGATAATATTAACCTTATTACCCCCCACAAGATTTTTGAAGACTTGAGGTAGGTTAGCCAGATTAAATAAATTTGTTATTATATAAAATTTTTATCCACACTAAAAAAAAAAAAAAACTTTTCAAAAGGCTCTTAGAAACTTAAGGAGAAACTTGAATTTCTTAAGGAAACTTTAGACTGTGTCCTGTAGGAGCAAAGGTTTTTTACTATCATTAAGTGCATTTTCCCAAGATATTATTTTGCCTACATTGAAAAAGATTATCAGATGAAATATTTGTCTAATAGAGTAGATTATATTGAGTCACAGAAAAACAGAAAAAAACAAGTTTTTAGAGTAATTATATAGGCTATAATTATAATTACTATAATTTTATAGTAATTATATAGGTTCTATAAAGAACGTAGTTCAACAACAAAAAGAAAATCCAAATATGCCTTGTCCCCTTAACGTCATACAAACAAGAAACAGCTTTTAAAAGCTACTTAGCAGAAGATGGATTTTTTTCTGAAGAAGGAAGGGTATATCAGTGAGTAGAGCCATAGCCAAGAAAGTGAGACAAGAATTGAGAACGGTTACCGTAAGCAGAACAGTTCCTTAATAAAGGGATATTTATTGTTCTCCAGGTCAAAATAAATGATGAAATATGCTAGTCCTAACAAATTTATAACCTTTTCATTTAGAGGACTTAGTTTCTAAGAGAGGAATACTGTCACCAAGATATTTTTAAAAATGGATGTTTAGTTTGACACCTGGACACTCTGAGCTTCTCATTTTAATGATCCTATCGTCAAAAATATTTATTACTGTACTGGATCAGAGAATTACCAAGAGGAAATTGGATTACTAGTATACAGTGAGGATGAAGAGAAAGGATGTTTCTATGTGGAGATTCTGTATTATACTTCTTATCACTTCCACATCCTGTGATAAAGATTAGTATAAGCAAGATTGCTAATGGCATGGACTTTTTCATCATGAAAGTGCAACTTAACTAGTAATTAAAGAACCATGGGCACTTGAGTAACTTGCTGAGAGCAAAGATAATATGGAATAGGTAGAGAAAAGAAGGAGGTTATAAGTACCAGCTATGGCAATGTGATAAACAGAAATGAAAATTTTGTAGTGATATTATCCCATTTCAAAATATATACCCTTTTAATCTTCTTTTCCCTTCTCTCTCATTCCCTTATTAACTATTACAAAATGCATGAATACTGGCAATCTAATATCTCTGTATTTAAGTCACAAATAATTGACTTTAGCTCAGCTAATGGAGGAATGAATCTCACTCAATGATAGATTGTGATATATGGGATTTATTGGCTTCTTTGGGCACAGGGTTAGTATGATTCTTGGCTACAAGAGAAAGTGGCATCATATTAGGAGGTAGGCATGATTTTGATATTCTATTTGGAAATTAAAAAAGAAGGTGTGTATTAGCTAAATAGACAATGAATAGACAGTAAGGGATACATTTTGTAGGGGATAACTATGACAAAACTGGAAGTATGATACCTAGAATCCTACCCTGTGTATCAAGTTAGAAATGGCCAAAAGAGAAATTTGTGTCAGATGGAAAGCAGAAGTGAAGCAGCAGCCATCACTTTCTGAAACATGACTGGTTTAGATGTGATATTGACATGCAAAAGTGGTGAAAGATTTCCTCTTTCCCTTATTAATCCCCTGGTGAGAGACAGAAACAAAACTGTCGGTAGGAGTCTAAGTTGCTCTTGTTCTTTACACTCTAGGTCCAGGGCTTTTTCTTGTCTGCTGATTCTAATGAGCGACCATGACCCTATCCCCACTTTGAGACGTAGAGTCAATAGCTTTCTATAAACCTCTCCATCACTTCTTTTGTGCAGTTCTGTGTTTGTGATTGGACATGTCTGGCTTGCTATAACATTTTCAAACCATGACTTGTTTACATATTTACAATATTAAGTTACCTAAGAACAAGGCAAATATTTGTTATTCGGAGTTTTCACAATGTTAATTTTTTAAAAATGTATATCCTGAGAAATTATGTTTAAGCTTAAGTTTCAGCATTTTGTCTTGTTTTATAGCTTTTCTAGTGCAAACTGTCTTATGTTATATTTTCACTACTTATTTGTATATGAATGTTAAAGGTGTGTATATTAATTTTTAATCAATTTCTTACCTTTTAGTAGATTTTCCTCTGATTTGCTTGTGGTTAATAAGTTAGCATTATTTTAGTAAAACCAACTTTTTAAAGAATTTCTGAAATATCCTTTAAAGTATTATTAGATTAATATAAATCATGGACAAATTAGCTAAATTTTATCAATATTACTTACAACTATATTTAGTATATAGTACCCCATGTGTCCTCAGCTGACGTGGCAATAGTAACCTTCTCATACTATTTTTTAATGTTAATTTAGTACTTATAAAATGTTTATTAGTGAGCACCTAGAGCGTGTCTAAGCCACTCAATAGCACTTGATACGTGTTAAAATGATTATACCTTTTATGATCTTTATCAATGTTTTCCATTAATAAATAAGGATATTTTTCATTGTTATAATTCAGGAAAATTGTTAAAAGTCAACAGAAATTTCTCTTGGCTTCTTTAATAAAGATATCCAAGAAAATGGTCATACTATTTTAATATGAGACATTCACAATATTTCAAAATCTTAGTTCTTACTGATTCTTGCATCTTTTAACTGACCCTGAGATAAATGTATCAGAAAACCCCATTACTTAGATCATTCTTTAAAAATCTTCCTGTTGTGATGCATGTCTTGACAGTGTCAAGTGAGAAAATTGATAAATTACAATTCTAAGAATTATATAGGGAAATTCTTTTTTAGTTGATTAGGCTATAGTCCTTGAACTACAACTTGGATAAATTTTAAAAGAAGACTCAGAAAGTTATAGAGATATTGTAATAAAAGTCAATAATTGAGGTTGCCTGGGTGGCACAGTTGGTTAAGCATCTGACTCTTGGTTTCCGCTCAGGTCATGATCTCAGGGTTGTGATACCAAGTCCTATGTTGGGTTCTGCACTCAGTGAAGTTTGCTGGAGACTATCTCCCCCTCTTCCTCTACCCTCTTCCTCTACCCACTTCCTCTACCCTCTCTCTCTACTTCTGTTCATGCTCTCTCTCTCCCTAAAATATATAAATAAATATTCAAAAAAATCAATAGTAGGTTTGAGTACGTTTGATAAATATATCCACCATTATTTGTAAGCTATATCTTATAAATATGTATACATGTAAATACACACATACATACACTCTTTTTTATTAATATGAAAGATTTTTCCTAGACCTACTTCTTTCAATCCATATTTCAGGGATCAGAAAGACACATCTAATTTTAATACCTAAAACCCTTGTATAGCTTCAAGCTCATGAATCAAAGTCCTATAATGAAACAACTAAAAGTCCTGGTAAGTTTATGACATCAGTTATTTCCCTTATTTTATTATTAATTTTCTGAATTTGCAGGCTATTTTTAATCTCATTAATTTGTTTTCTACTCTAAATCCCTTTAGTTGTTCCTCAGGAAGTATACAATAGATTTGTGAAATTCATTTCCTGTAGAAATAAACAGAAAATTCTAGGGCCTTTGTACAACAAAATAAAATTGATAAAACTACACCATTATCCTGCAGAGGCAATGATGTCCTAGCAATTATTTCAATAAGTACACTTGACTGTGATAAATTCTGAGTAAACATGAGTCTGTCTGGGAATTTAATGGATTTTAAGATGCGCTTCAATTGACCAATAATGTTTTTTTTTGTTTTATTCTCATAAGAATTACGTTTGTAGGATGGCTGCAGCTGGCTTAGGTGTAGTATAACACATTATAGAGTATAGGCTTAATACTTTAGAGAAGAAATATCTAATAATCTTTTTTTAAAAAAAACTACATTAATTTTCCAATTTTATAAATTACTAAAACTCTCAGCAATCAAATAGTGATGCTGATATAAAATTTATGGATTACTAACTGTGCTAGTGCTTTTTATTTATTATGTAATTTAATATTGATACCTTGGTAATATAGGATATTTTTATGATTACTGCCTATTTAATAATTAGAAACTGATAGAGTGGTAAATAATTTTCTCTAGATCATACAATAGCTAAGAAAGGAATTTAATCTGGGTGAGGCTAATACAAAACCTAGGCCCTTCTTCACGAAATTATGTCACCTATATTGCCAGATTGCTGTCCTGGACTATTCCAGCCTGGAGTGATCATATTCTTCTAGAAGACTGTAATTCAAATTGCCATATATTTACTACAATTAATACTTACAGTTTTATGTTGGCAGATGCCTTTCATGCATCTCATATGTTGGTTGCAAACCTCTTGAAGTTCTAAATTATTAAAAGAAAAGGTCTGGGGAAATGCTTTCTTTTTCTTTCTTTCTTTCTTCTTTCTTTCTTTCTTTCTCTTCTTCTTTCCTAAAAGTATTTGTTGATAGCATTTAAGATGCTAATAATAGAACTCTCAAAAATTAAATTACTGTACAAACTACATTTGACATAGAGAGACATGATCTTAAGTTGGTTGCCACTGACAACTTGTTGAAAAAGACAACTTAAAAGACCTTCTTAACCCTTGTAGCGCACAGTATTAAGCTATAGCGATGTATCTTAGTGATATCCTGCAATCCATGTATAATTCATATTGGATAGATAAAATTATTTCCAGTGAAATCGCAGCTCAGATTATTATTTGTTAGAGTTATAACATTTTCTTTAAATATTTTTATTTATTTTAGAGAGAGAAAGAGAGAGAGCACAAACAGGGAGAGGCCTAGGAAGAGGGAGAGTCAGACTGTCTGCTGACTAGGGAGCTGGATGCGGTGCTAGATCCCAGGACTCCAGGATCGTAACCTGAGCTGAATGCAAATGCTTAACTGACTGAGCCATCCACGCACCTCGAGTTACAACATTATTAAAGATAAGTTAAATGCATAATGGATCATGATTATGCATGGTACTGAAGACTTTATCAGGTTTCAAGATTTACTGAAGTGATAAATCTGTAACTAGATGTTTTTAACCTTTGCCATATTAGCTGTTGACATAACAGTATTATTGTTATGTTCAGAGTATAATTTTTTTATTGCTGTTTTATTTTCTACCAATGGGAAGTGTCCATAAATGCCATTTCATAAGGAATTACTCTAAAAAGAGCAGTTACTCTGTTGAGTTAGTCTGTCAAGTCTTAGAGACTCATTAAATGGTGTTTTCTTGGTTACTTTCTATATGCTCAAGAAATTATTACCCATAGTTGAAAATTGGAGGTGTACAAAGAAGAGAGGTAGTGTTTAATTACAAAGACAAGGGGATAAACTTGATGGGGATCCCTGGGTGGCTCAGCGGTTTAGCACCTGCATTTGGACCAGGGCATGACCTTGGAGTCCCAGGATCCGTCCGATATTGGGCTCCCTGTGTGGAGACCTCTACCTGTGTCTCTGCCTCTCTCCCTCTCTCATGAATAAATAAATAAAATCTTAAAAAAAAAAGACAAGGGGATAAAATTGAAAGGAAAAACAATTCCCACCATATCATTGGATTAAAAAAACAAAATGAACTTATGTGTACTTTGCCATTTATTTTATTTCCATGAAAGTTTGAAGAATAAATGTGTATAACATACTTAAAGTTACTGATAAAAAATTATATAATCCATAAACATAATTTCATTATTGATGTCTAGGAAAATTTTTTCTTTGAATTTTTCTAATGAAGAGATGTTATGATTCTTTTTTTTTTTAAGATTTTATTCATTTATTCACGAGAGACACACAGAGAGAGTCAGAGACACAGGCAGAGGAAGAAGCAGGCTCCATGCAGGGAGCCCGACATGGGACTGGATCCCGGGTCTCCAGGATCACACCCCAGGCTGAAGGCAGTGGTAAACCGCTGAGCCACCTGGGCTGCCCATGAGATGTTATGATTCTGACATTCAATTTTGTCCTGGTCTGTTCTGAGGATTTGTTTATTAAGCCTCAGTAAATTTTAGTTATTTTTACTCTCCAAAGAATGACTACACAGGAAGAGATGGGAGTTATGATCATTTGAGTCCTTTTCCAGAGTACATAGTTCATGACCAAACAAGTGGTTAGGTCAGGTCATGGCAGTAGGCCTTCCTGTCTGCCTCAGGGACACTATAGCTTTTATTTCAGGCAGTTCCTTATTCATTTATTCATTGCTTCATTCAAAATTTATTAGGTGTCTACTAGAGACACTTCAGAATAACATAAAGTGCTTATATTTTAAAATTCAGACAAAACACCTAAAAACATGCCTCTGCTGCTCACTAGCTATCTGACTTCATTAAAGTCATAAACACTTTTACCGTAGTTTCTCATTCTGTGGAAATAAGAATAATACGACCTAGACCAACTTTATTTATTTTTCTCTAAGATCAATGAGAAAGCATACACAAATAAAAAAAATATTTGGACTGATGTACACCAATGATACGGTCACTTCTAAAATGTCGGGATAGTAAATTTTTGCTTTATAGTTTCTTCCTGCCACCTTTGCTTATTGACTGTATTTATTGGCTCTACCATGATTTCCCCTAAGGAATCCTGTCTTCCTCACTCTCAGGCTGTGAACTTCAGGTTAGTTCCTAACTCTAGTGTAAGCATATATCCCTAAAGCTGGCCAATTAACACTCCATATTTCCATTGTTGTGGTGTCTCATTTAAGGATGGACACTTGACCTATTTTTCTTCTTTAAAAATTTTCTCCGAGTTCTCTTGGAGAAATTTTTAGGAATTAACAGCTATCTTCTTGATCCATGAGGAGGAGCCCTCTCTGTGCAATTGGAGTAGAGGTGGAGTGGTGAGGTTCAGAGAAAGAAAGAAAAAAACAGGTCCTCATTTCATTCTCACCCTTTTATGAAACTGTTTCAGTAAAAAATATATTTTTCTTTAAAACATTCCAAATTGAGTTTTCTGATCATTGTGATCAGTGAAGTCTTCACGGATACAACAGAGCATGCAGTTCCAGAATGTTTAGATTTATCCATAATTTTTAAGACCTTATTTTTTTAGAATAATTTTAGGCTTGCAGCAAAACAGAGGAATATATAGAGATTTCCCAAGTGTCTGTTTTTAAAAATTTTTATTTATTTATGATAGTAACACACAGAGAGAGAGAGAGAGGCAGAGACACAGGCAGAGGGAGAAGCAGGTTCCATGCACCGGGAGCCCGATGTGGGATTCGATCCCGGGTCTCCAGGATCGCGCCCTGGGCCAAAGGCAGGCGCCAAACCGCTGAGCCACCCAGGGATCCCTCCCAAGTATTTTTTAAATAAGAAAATGTTGCAATTACATATTGTACTTCAAATATATTCATTAATATTATACTTTAATAAAGAAACATTTTTCATTGTTAGATTTTCATAATAATGCTATACTTTACATTCTACATACTAGATCCTATCTATATGATAGAATCAAATACAATTTTCTTATACTTGTAAGCTTATAATCATATTTTTGCCTATACCATACATACTTATCACAGTATTCTTTCTTTTTTTTTTTCTCTCTCTCTCTTTTTTTTTGAGAGACAGAGCACGTGTGAGTGGGGTGAGGGAGAGACAGAGGGAGAGGAAGAAAGAGAATCTTAAGCAGGCTCCATGCATGGAATCCACATGGGGCTCCATCTCACCATCCTGAGATCATGACCTGAGCAAAATCAAGAGCCAGATGCTTTATCCGCTGAGCCACCCAGATGCCCCATGATAATCTTTATAGTAATCTTTCAAAAAAATTTTTGAAAGTTGATACATTCTCCCATCGACCTATGAAATAGCTCTTTCCCATCAATAATTTCCAGTAAATGGAGAATAGTTATTTAGTTATCATTATAGAGTTTTATATTTAGAACTCTAGTTTTAAAAACTAGTCTATTCAGTGGAATATATTGTTGATTGTCTGGAAAGCAAAGATAACTCTTTGCTCTATTGATAAGGTATCAGTAATCAGGATCAATAATACATGGGATATTTTATCTCCAGATACCTAATTCACTTAGAAAAAGGAAAAAAGAAGAAAAAAGTCACTTGTGTTTGTCACTATCAAACAATCATATTTCTCTTCTTAACAATATAGCTTCTATTATGGCCCTTATTATAGGTGACAGCCTCACAAAAGGGCATTTCTGTAGAAACTCTATCTATACTTCTGAATACTGAAACCAAATTACCATGCTGTTAGACGTCCGAGCCATAAGCATTTCAGAATATAATGTGTATGCAACAATAGCTATTTTTTGCCAGATTTATAGGACATAATTCTTTATAGAACTATGCCTATAAATGTATAGAGCATACACATTATGCTATGCCTTTTGTTTTTTAAAAGTAATATTATTTTCAAATTATTTGGGTGTTAGTGAATGAGATAGAACTATCCCAGCACTTTCACTGAACTTTTTTCCCAGTACAGATGTAAATATATTTTTGTATTTTATTTTAAAAATTATTTTTTCTGTATAAGATTAGAGTTCGAGCAGAATTGTTTCAACTATAAGAATCATAACTTGTTGCAGTTTGTTCTATTTAATAAAAATAGTTCTTATTAGTCATTTAAAACAAATGAAATATTAGTTATTTCCTTGAAATTTCTGTTTATAATTTGTTCAGATTATTCCCAGTTATAAAGTATAAGTATAATATTTTTAAAGGATTTTATAAGTTTTTAACTTGCCTCTGTTTGTGAATGTTGTCAGGTTTTTTTCTTCCTGTCCCCAGATCTTGTGGCTGGTCACCACATCTGTCACCATTTACTGATATAAAACAGAATCAAAATAATTGTGTTACCTGACCAAAGTCATATAATTTATGTAACCAGAATTATTAATAAGAAATAACTTGGATTCTAATCTTAATGCAACTGCCTACTTTATAGACCATTCTGCCTTTAAAGCTGTTCAGTGGATTAGCCTGCCTTACATTGAAAATTTGGATATTTCTAGTACATTTCTGGTTACTGTTAGTCACTACATCATCAACTTAGTAACTATGAAGCCCAGCCATCTGAAATATTCAAAATTTAGAAATTGGTTTAAAATTGAGACTTTATTCCTACCCTGGGCATGAGTCTACTATAAACTGTTTTGGCTTTCATTTCCCACTGTGTATTTTAATTTCTCCCCCAGCTTGTAGATTCAGTTCTTACTTTTCAAAGTTGGAGCAAGAAGAGAAAAGAGGAATAATGTGTGGCAATATATTCTCTTGCCTAGTTATGTTTAGAGATGACATTTCACTATCTGGATTTGGTAGGGGTTTAAGTTTACCACTTCATGAGTTACTCTTGAAGAGTTTTGAGGAGCCTCTTGCTCCTCATTAGCTGTGATTTCCTCATCTGCTGATTTATTGAGGTGGGTATCACAGTATCTTTGGACTATGTCTTGCTCCTCTTGGCTCAGCCCTGAGAAACACGCCTCTCACACATGGCATATACATGACGTATACCCAATCCACCAACAACATTTATGCACTCATTTTTCCACAAGATTCTGGAAATGTAGCTACATCCTAAATATCAGCCCTCTATTCCTACCCCCTGCTGGTTCCTCCATCTTACATACACAGGTATGACCCAGAGCTTGACTCCTTTCACTCCAAATTTCAAGGGACACATTTTAAGCTGTTAGGGTTATTTTCAGATAATCTGTTTGACTTGAAATAAAAATAGTAATCACACCTTTTTCCTGGGGGTAGGTGATGAGATGTATTACAGTCAAGCAGCTCCTTGCTAGAATCATTCTCTAAAAAAAGATTCCTCTAACCTCAAATGCTTATTAACTCAATGCACATGAAGTTTTCAAAAATCCCAAAACTGGTTTCACTCATGTCTTTGTTCAAGTCTACTAAGTGGTCTGTTTATAAGCTGTTTTTTTTGGTAAACATTATCTTAAGTGTCAAATTTTAATAGCCAGGTACACCTAGCAAGTAAATGGCAAATGACAGGTAAACCAATTCTCAGTACTGAACTTTCCCATTACATATTCATAATAGTTATTTAGTTCAAAAATACCATGGATATATCGAAATTATATGAAGGTAATGTTGGAATAAATGTGTCATCTTGTATTCTTTTGGATACGGCTTTCATTCTACTAAATAATATAAAGGAAGAAAGAATACTCTGGAGATATTTTTGGCCAGCTTTTCCTTAGTTATACATCCTCACACTCAGAAACAAAATGAAGGTCCACAACTCACATTTATAGCAGGTAAATTTTAAGGAACTATAGTTTTGCCATTATTTCAACAGGTATACAGTGATGACTGGAAACACTGGTGTTGTATTAGGTACTGTTGTGATGAAATTGTTTACTTTTATTTAGATCCTGACCTAGAGGAAGTTACAATTTAGCTGAACACGTATCCTTTTTTTATATATTTTTTAGACTATGCACAGAAAAAAACAGATTTTGGTATACTATTTGTGAGGATAATGTCAAACAACAAATGATTAACATGCATTAACTCCATCTGACTCTTCTGTTTATAACACCATAATGATGTGATTTAAAGTCTTTGAACTTTTTGTCTTTTTTTTTAAGAAAAGCTAGGTTTTGATGACTTGATAAAACCAACTTCACTAATACCATATATATCTAACATCTTAACAATTAGAACTGTCACCACCTAATCGGACTCCCTTTTTTTTGGTGCCCGTTTTATAACTATATTTAGTCAGAGGAAGGGGATAAAATACTATGATAAATATGTACTATTAAAGGGATAGACATCACAGGACAGAAAGACGTATGGCGATATGAATGAGGAAGGAGACTGTGACAAAGGAAATAAATGACACATGTAGCTTAGACACCTGAGTAGGGACAGTTTCGATGAAGATGAAAGACAGGAAAATTAAAACTAAGAGAGAAATAAAAAAAAAGAAAGAGATTACTGGAAAATGATATAGACCTCCTAGGCATGGTTTGAAAAGCTCACTGAGATAAGAAAAGCCTTTAAAAGGCTAGATCATTAATCACTGGTATTTCAATTAGCTAATATTGACTGGGATGGCAATTATGGCATTGATAAGAAAGGGCTTCTTTTCCTGGAGGTAACACAGGCTGTTTCCTGACATATTCTATGAACAATCCACAAGGAGCCTAGGCTATTATATACTTAGTCCTAATGTGGTTGGGAAATGAGACAAGGATGAAAAATAAGATAGCAGTATAGAGTCATCTAAAGTCTAGTGATCACAATGTCATCAGAATGTCAATGCCCTTGAGGTTATATGTGAAGGTGACAGAACAAAGTACTAGGTTTCAGTAAATAAATATAAGAGGCAATTAGGAAATACAGAATAAACTTTTAAAAATGGATTAAAATAAATTTCAGTGAATTTGTGAAAAAGTAAGTTTGGTATGGCAAATCATAGACAGACTTTCATACTATAGAAATGGTTGTGTTTGTGTTATTTTGTTTTGTTTTTTGTTTTTGTTTTTGTTTTTTTTTACTTTGAAAGAAAATGCAGTAGTTCTATTTTCTAAATATTGTCCTTTGGTATTGGCAGGAATTTAGCAGTCTTAAAACCTCCTCTTAAGGGATCAGTCTACCAGAATAAATCTATTTGTATCTACTGCTGGTGGATACATGTGCATATCTTTAAAAGTAGTTCTTTACACATTGCCTAAAAGTAAAAGTACCAAACTGTAATCATAATAACATACATAATTAATACAAATAGGAAAGATATAATGAGAAAAGAGACAAATGATAGCATACTTATACTTTGCAGTTTTCAAAAGCAAAATAGGTTCAAACTTACATTAATTTCAAATGAAACATTCTTTTTTAAATACCAAACTGAAATATAGATGTTCAATTGTGAACAGAAACTTTTCGAACCATATAATCTGAAGAACAAAATGGTGTTTCTTTGAAATGAACAATAGATGATATTATTCTCATAAAATGGTGATATTATTTCTCATCATTTTGGGATGGAAACAGAGGAAATGTAACTGTGGATGGCAGAAAAGGTTCTATCTGGTATCTTTATATTTAGTGTTAGCATATTTTTATTTTCATGAGTTCAAACTGATTTTGTGGTTCTCTTTTGGCTGTTTAGTTTTTTTAGGTAGACATTGACTGGATAACTAATGGGGAAACGTGTAAAGTGTTTGCCACACAGAGTCCTTGGACAGAATCTTTTTTTATTATTTTATTTAGATAAGTACCAAGGAGGTTTATTTTCCTCTTTTTATTTTTTTACATTAACTGACAATCTTGCAATTGACTTGCAGATTTAGAGATATCTGAATGAAGAGAAACAAAATCTTTTTCACTTTTGATCATAAAACATTAACTTGTGGCTTTCTCATTTTCTCAAAGCATTTTACCAAACACTTTATTATTAATCTCAATTATTTTTACTGTAGTTACTAATCAGTTGTTTTTCGAGTAAGCATTTTCTCAAAAAATTTACTCAGTTCTATTTAAGATCTTTAGGAAATTTACTTTGCACATTAAAAATAAAATAAATATCAATATCACTCTGTAATTGCAAATTCTTAAACAAAGCAAAAATTCTAAAAATTGAAATATACTATGAAACTGACCAGGAAAAGGAACTAAGGATAATTTAGGGGAAAAAATACTGATGGATTGTGCCTGCTGTAAAAAGTATAGAAAGTAAACAAATCATTAGGTTGCTTTGCTAGAGGAGGGAAATGTAAATCCAGGGAGATAGGATTTTTATCACTATAGAGAGACATTGTTTGGATTTCACCTAGAGTTATTAATGCAGAACTGTCCACCATAGACCAGTAATTACCCTTGAGGGCCTTTGGTGAGAATTGAAATTTCATTCAATAAGTCTGACACTGGGCCTGGAGGGTAAGGGAGTCAAGCTGGCTGTTTGCAAATTAAATTATGAGGATAAGATAAAGATGCTGGGCTTGTCGCTGTGTCAGTTGAATAGGATATTATTGAAGCATGTGAATAGATGGTGACAATAATAGCAGTTTAAATCTTCCCCTTTTGACTTGTTGGATTTATTGAATGGACATGAAGATGTAAGAAAAATTTAAATTTGTTTTTAGATTTCTTTTACTAGAAACAAATCAGTATGGGTATATTCAGCAATAGGTATAATCTTCAAAAACACAAATATATATATTTTGTGAAAGCAACACTTAATATGTGATCCAAGTAATTCTTGAAACCATGTTTAATCTGCATGTATTATATATTCTAAGGAGAAAATAGCTGCTTATTTCAATGACCATATTAATTATGTACAATTTATCTAATAAAATAAGTAACTCCATTTATTTAAGTGGACATATGTGTATGTATCATATACATAAATTTTATATACTGTATACATATTCTTGAAAAAAGACATGCAGTTTTTGGGGAGGAACCATTTACTATATCCTTCAAGGTTTTTTTGGCTGGTCTTAAGAACTAAATTGCCATGATACAGCTTAATAGGAGATAATGAAATTTAATTACATACTTAGAAGGGCACCATAAGTGTATGAGGCCCATAGGCAGTCAGGCAATTGAGACTTACATGCTATCCAGAGCTAAGGAGAAGGAGTCTAGGACTTCAGAAGAAAGGAAGACAATTCACAGGAAGATGGAAAAGGGTAGATGGTGAGAAATTGTTTTTGGGCCATATAGAAACAATAGGACATAGAAATTTTAAGAAACAGACGTCTATGTCATATGCCTACCTAGTTCATATTATGCTATGGTTCTTATCTATGATGATAGCTTTCTTCCTGGAGCAGGTTCTCTATCTAAATTATTTTAGTCAGGGGGGAAGTCAAAAGTTCTTGAGCCTTTTGTTTCTTAAAAATAATCATCCCAAAATAATCCACATGTCAAAGAGACAAATTTAGGTTGGTAAATTCTGCTCCTGTACACACTAGAATTGAAAAATTGGATTTTTCTCTTCTCTCAATTGACATCAGTTATCTGTCCATGGAGTATATTAGCAAATAAAACAACCATTATTTTGGGAAGGAATTTTTTTTCTGTAGCTTTCATGATTCTTCTCACTAGTCTAAGAATTAAATTAACATGAGACTGATTAACAGAAAATCAAATGTGGGGATCCCTGGGTGGCTCAGCAGTTTAGCACCTGCCTTTGGCCCAGGGCATGGTCCTGGAGTCCCGGGATCGAGTCCTGCATCGGGATCCCAGCATGGAGCCTGCTTCTCCTTCCGCGTGTGTCTCTGCCTCTCTCTCTTTCTCTCTCTCTGTGTCTATCATGAATAAATAAATAAAATATTTAAAAAAAAGAAATCAAATGTAATTTTGTATGTATGAGGAGTCTACATGAACCTGAGAAATTCCAAAGACATGCAAAATTCTATATATATATAATTATACATATATACATATATACATCATATATATGTATATATGTCAACCAATTGAGGAGAAGCAGGTTGGGGTCTGGAAGGAAGACAATTTACAGGAAGATGAAACAAAGTAAATGTTTGGTGAACATATGTTTATTGAGGGCATACAGAAACAATGAACACAGAGAGGGATTTTTAACAACTAGAATTCACTAAATTCTTCCTTATTTTACCACCCATAATTCATGTTATATTGGAGTTATCTATGGTGATAGTTCACTTCCTGGAGCATGTCCTCCACCCAAATTCTTTTGACATTTAAAGAAAAGATCAGGGGCAGCCCAGGTGTCTCAGCAGTTTAGTGCCGTCTTCGGCCCAGGGCCTGATCCTGGAGTTCTGGGATCGAGTCCCATATCAGGCTCCCTGCATGGAGCCTGCTTCTCTCTCTGACTGTGTCTCTGCCTCTCTCTGTGTCTCTCATGAATAAATAAAATCTTTTAAAAAAAGACTCATTAAAGAAAAGATCAAAGATTCTTCCTGAATCTTTTGAACCTTGATTGTTTACAGCTCAAAATGATCTGCATCCCAAAATGTTGTAACTTGGGTCAACTCATCTGAACATCTACGTTGTATAGGCTGTCATGTAATAAACACAGCAGATATTCATTGAAATGACCATTTATAGGCTAAGTCAGAAAAATCATTGCTGGTATTGTTATTTTTTTATTATTATTATTATTTTTGGTATTGTTATTTTTGGTGTGAGTTCGATAAATAGAGAACTTTTGAACTATATATACAAGTTGTAGCATATGGCTCTTTCAGTTTCATCATTTTATGAATTGCTTAAAGTGATACAATTTGTAGACCTATGTAAATATATGAACCTAACAGTGTGTTAAGATTTGAATGTGATGTATTTTAATGCGTATGCTCAAGTGGTTAGACTGTAAACTTTATTTTTTTCTTTCGAGTTCTCATGTGAAAGCATGAAATCGTACAAGTAATTTTTGTTCAAAATTTAATATCCCTAGAGGAAAAACGTAACTCAACGATCCTCCATCACTATCGTCTACCCACCATCGCTATTATCTATCCTCCTGTCTGCTGGTATATCCAGATGCTCTGTCCTCTTCCCCTTTTTTGATTGATAATTCCAGAGCCTCCTATCTGATTCCAGTCCCATTGTTCACACACTAGATCCCATCTCCTTCTTACAGACCCAAGGCAGTAACTCTGATTCTTCCTTTCCTCTTCTATGTCTTCAGGTTTTCTCCTCTTGACTGAAGTATTTGATCTGCTTACCTATGGCTTTTATTCCTTCTGTATGATAAACAAAACAAATTAGCACACCAAACACAACAAAACACATGCCTCTTAACCACCACACTTTTTTTCCCCATCTTCTGCCTGGTATTTGTTTATTTATTTATTTATTTGTATATATGTTTATTTATTGTGCTTCTCTATATTGAGGACATTATTTTTACTTAATGCCTCTTCTTTCAATCTTTGAAATTCACTTCCATCTAATTTTGATTCATTGGTATGCTGGTAAATATTTTTAACAACCAGCTTTTTGGAGAACAAACCGTGATTTTAAGGATTTTTTTTCTTTCTTTTTGAAATTCAGAGTATAAATATGTAATCCAACCAGGCTTGATTTCAAATTGTCCAACATGGTGTTTACTCTCAGTTGGCTTCCTCACATTTGTTTTTTTTGTTTATTTTTTGTTTTATTTTTTTCTTTTTGAAAGCCAGCTCTGGCATATCAATGTTTATACCTGAAACAGCTCTATTATATCTACTCCAGTGGGACTTTAGCATCAAAACAAGCTTGCTAAGTAAAATTACTAATGGTTTCAAGTAGTTAAATCCAGTTTTCATTTCCTGTATCTCCTTGCTCTAATGGCAGCATTTAACACAATTTAAAAATCATAATCTTTTAAATACTCTCAATTGACCTTTACCTCCCTTTACTACTTATTCACTCTCTTCACCTCTTGGGCTGTTCTGTCTTCTTTTCTGGATTTTCTTTTTGGCATTAGAGCCTACTACTAGGATTTGATGTCTTCTCAAGTCTGTTTTGATTCACTCCTTTAGTGATCTTAGCCTATCTCCTGACTTTAAATACCATTTACAGAATTGGCAATAATTCATTATATGTATCTAGCCTGGAACACTTCCCTGACTCCAGACTTTTATATACAGTTACTTACTGGACAACTATTGGGAAAATATAATTAAAAACAAAATCCTCTTCTTTCCCCACAGAAGTGATTTCTTTCTTTCCATAGAAGAAAAGAAAACAATACTATTATTGAATAATCACCAAACTAGATTGAGATGCACATCAGAGGCAGTCCACTAAAAGATTCCAAGAACAGAAAGAAATCATACTCTTTTACATAACCAAGCCAAGACACAACCCATTATACACATGCCCTTAAGATAAACAATAATTAGTCCTCAAGTAAAAGGTCTTTATGGCACCATTTGTCACACTCAGTCCATCCTAAATTGGGGTAACCATCTGTGTTAGCTAATTCGTTTTAACCACAGGAAAAAGAAACCTATTATATCTTTATGAGAAGAAGTTTTGTAACTTGGAGGAGCAGCCCTCTGAGGCTAAGCTTCTACCCTTTCACAGAAACTGATGCTATCTTCCTGGATATTACATTTCGAAGGGACAGTTCTCAGGTCTTTGGGAAAGACAAATCTTGGCTTCTGAAGCTGATTTAGCTTTTAAAAAGGTTTGTATACATTTCAAAGAGAAAAATGGCACTTTTTTTTTTAAAGTAAATGTTCTAAGAAAAAGAAGGAGAGGACTCTGATTTTCAACAGGGAGAATTAGTCTCTTATTTTTAATTGGTTATTTACCCAGAATCTCCTCCGTGTGTTATTATAAAATAGTAGCAGTTTAATATTTCCACTTATTTATTTTTTAAATTTTATTTTTATTTTTTTTATTTATGATAGTCACACACACAGAGAGAGAGAGGCAGAGACATAGGCAGAGGGAGAAGCAGGCTCCATGCACTGGGAGCCCGACGTGGGATTTGATCCTGGGTCTCCAGGATCGCACCCTGGGCCAAAGGCAGGCGCCAAACCGCTGCGCCACCCAGGGATCCCTATTTATTTTTTTAATTAAAGGTTATTTATTTGTTTATTCATGAGAGATAGAGGCAGAGGGAGAAGCAGGCTCCATGCAGGTAGCCTGACGTGGGACTCGATCCCAGGATCCTGGGTCTCCAGGACCAACACCCTGGGCTGGAGGCAGGTGCCTAACACTGAGCCACCCAGGGATCCCCTCCAGTTATTTCTATTGCTGTTTCTGCTTTTCTCTGGGCAAGTTGTAGCCCAGATAAATATCCAACAAGTCCAAATTAAAATACAAAGCAAAACAATTACCCAATTAAGATAGAATAAGAAAATCACTAAATTTTTTAAAAAGTAAATATCCAACACATCCAAAAATTATCTTGTGTCCATTGTTTTTATTTTTTGTTGAAAGAGAATTTAACATAAACTATTTCCTCTTAACAGGTCTTAAAGCACAGTATACTATATTGTTAACAATGTTGTACAGCATAGCTCTTGATGGTCTTGATGGTATGGGTGTTTGTATATATCCAAACTCATCAATTTCTACACGTTAAATATAAAAACAATTTTTTTATCTTCCCAAATAATTGCTCCCATATATGAAACACAAGATACTATGGGGATCATCCAGTATCAAAGTATTATGGGGTACCTATTGAAAGGTACACATGGATGTTTAGTGTTTAATGTGTGTGGTTCAAATTATTTTCAGTCTTGAAGACAAACCCATTTTATGGGCTTTTTCTTTCATTTGCATTGGGTCTATACTATTATAACATTCAACTAAATATCCATGAATAAAAAATGAAATCTATACTGGAATGAAGAGAACTTGTAACTCTTGGGGAGGAAAAATAAATTTCCACCTACCTTTCAGGTTCTTGGTTGTGACACCCCCCCCCCCCCTTATAATAAGAGAGATCAAAAGGAGAAAAACTAAAGAACAGTTGAAGCTTATATGGTATCCTGAACTAAGGAGGAGGCAATAGAGCTCTAAAACTTCAAAAGGGAAGAAGACAATTTACAGGATGATTGGAAAAGCAAATGTTCAGTAAATAAATGTTTGCCGTGCCATTCAGATAAGTCTGATGTAAAAAGTTATCTCTGCCAATACAGGCTCCCTATCTAGTTCTTTTTAGGAAGTTAAGGGAACTGCTAAAAAAAAAAAAAAACAAAACAAAAAAAACAAAAAAAACAAAAAAAAACAATTCTTACTGGATTTTTTAAGCCTTGATTGCTTTCAACCAAAAATAATCCACGGGCCAGGAGTCTTGTATTCTGCTTCCTGTCAGTATCGAATGACATGTTTTTTTTTCTAGTAAAATGTGATTCTTCATGTAATTAAAATAACCCACTGCGATACTTATTAGGTCAGTCCCCCAGAAAGGGAAGATTCCACATGTGGGCATACCTCCTCCTCTTCCCCCCTTCAGAAACAGTCGCCACCCACTGTCTCATTGCCATCAGCCTCTCCTCTATTGTCCAGCCTCCTGACTGTCTCTCCCTTGGATATTCAATAAACTATCTCCTTTTTTGGTCCCCCATCCAATCAAGGGACACCCCACTGAGGCGTCACAGGGGTGATTATCAGCACTTAAAAGGGTCTCTCCAATAATGGTAACAGCCCATCTAGTCTTTCTTGCAGAACACTTTCACCCTTCAGGTAGTCAAATCTCCTGGTCAGTAGGAACAAGAGACTTATTTCCAAGAGTCCTTCTAGGTTGTTATTACTTTATGTCTCAAGGTTTCTAAGGAAAAACGCATCTGAAGGTACCGAGCATGATTATGAAAGGTTTCAGTTAAATTAGGTGTGGTCTCAGACCCTAATTCATAGTCTGCCACATGAAAATTTAAATTCTGTGTTTGCTGACAGGTATCACTTTAATTTTTAACAAGAATATTGAGGAAATTCTAGGCCATTTTAACATAGTGGGTTAAGAACAGTAGGTTACATAGTAAGTAGTTTAGATTAACATCATAGATTAGCCAATGAAGTTTCCTTGTTGCTATTGGTTTTACTATATTTTAATTTTTAGAGTACTTTAGGTTCACAGCAAAATTAATTGGAAAGTACAGGGTTTTTCCATACACTCTCTGCCCCTACATATCCACAACCTCCCCTACTGTCAACATCTCACAGCAGAATGGTCATCTCTTATAATCAATGAACCCCTACTGACATATTGTAATCATCCAAAATCCATAGTTCAGTCCTTAGGGTTCACCTTTGGTGTTGTACAATCTGTGGGTTTGAACAAATGCATAATGACACATAGCCAGCATTATAGTATATCATGCTATGGTCTTTTTATTGTCTTCACTGTTTTGCCTTTTCTACAATGTTCCATTCTATAGATGGAATCACAGAATATGTAGCCTTTTCAGATTGATTCTTCCACTTAGTGATATGTATTTAACTTTCTTCCGTGTCTTTTTATGGCTTGATAGCTTATTTCCTTTGGGTGACAACTAATATCCCATTGTCTGAATATATCGCAGTTTGTTTATCCATTCAACTATTTAAGTACATCTTAGTTGCTTCCAAGTTTTGGCAACTATAGCTAACCTGAATATAGCCGACCTAACCCTCCATGTGCAGGTTTTTGTGTGGACATTAGTTTTCAACTCCTTTAGGCAAATGCCAAAGAGTGTTGTGATTGCTGGGTCATATGGCAAGAGTATATTTAGTTTTGTAAAAAAAACAAAAAAACAAAAAAAAAACCTGTCTTCTGAGGTTTCCTCTGCCCCTTAAGATTCTTTTAGCTGCCCTGATAATCAAATTGACATGAGACAGATAACAGGAGAAAAACAAAATTTAATTGTATATATATTAATATATATATTAATTTAATATATATATATTATGCCTTGATATATTTCTGATATACATGAAGAGACCCAGAAAAACTGAGTTAACTTTGAAATGACTGAAGTCATAACCTTAAATACCATCTTAAGCTGAAGACAAAAGATGTTGGGAATGAGGAGTCAGTTATGAGAGGTTACCAGGAAAAGCACAGTAAGCAAGGATAAGGTTGTTAAGTTGATTTAAGTCCAGGCCTTCTCCACTGACAGTAGTTTCTAGAGTTTTGGAGTCATCCTCCTCTCGGGGTACTGTGGGAGGCATTCTTACATATAGAAATTTCCCTCATACATGTAAATGGCTCTTATAAAAGCATAACTTCTACTTGATTTTCAGAGTTTCTTTTGTGTTTGTTGTTTTTTAGAATAATCATATGCCAAAGAGGCATATTTTGGGATGGCAAAATTTGCTCCCCTACACAGAGTTGGGAACTATAGTAATTAAGGACTAAGGTTTTGTACAAATCTATTAGTGGGCAATCATTTTTATCTAATTTGTCTTCCTTTTTATTGGAAGTATGGGAATATTGCAAGATGAGTCCTCCTTTTCTAAGTGTTTTAAAATTTTATTTCTGTTTGTCTACTTCTTTTTAGCCAAATTTATTTATTTTAATTGAACAGGATACCAGGAGGTCAGCAAAGGTAGAGTCAGGGCCCATTGTGGGGGAAAGTTAGAGACTTGTCCTGGCAGCACTCCTCACCCCCACACCCCCCAAAAAAGCCATGAGAAACCATATCAAGCCAGACAGGGTAAGACAAAGAAGGCCTGAGACCCTGGCCGAGTAAGGGAGAAAGGGGAAAAAAGATACTAAACTCTGCTCCCAAAGAACTCCTCTCCCTAAATAGTAAATATTCCACCTCCTAGTTAATAACTGCCAATAAAAGATAGAGGCCCAAATCCCGGCTCAGCTCACCTTAAACTTGGCTGCTCTCATATCTTGAGAGTATACTCTCCCCTTAATAAACTTTCCCATTTGCACCCCTCAACCACTATGTCTGATCCATCATTGAATTCTTTCTTGTGATAAAACTAAGAGCCTTCAGTGAGATCCCAGAAATGGGCTGTGGGGAGGCCTCAGGGCCTCAGGGGTCTCCCCCAGTCCACCTCGCAACAATAAGAGGAGTGGATGTTTTGGTAATTAGATGTTTGCCCTGCCATACAGGTGGATCACTCAGCTAAAATTTATCTCTGCTAATAACTTTTATTCTGAAAAAGAACCCCCGATTTTGATTCTTCTATGTAGTTAAGAGAAGGTCAAAAGTTTCTCTTGAGCCCTTCGGGTCTCAATTGCCTTCAGCTTAGAATAATATTTTTTTAATTATTTTTAATAGCAGGATAAGTTTATTACACTGTCTGGCTTATTACATAGTATTGATTGTATTAGATCTTATACAAAGGCATGAAGATCTTTATTTTTTTATTTAAATTCAAATTAATTAACATAGAGTGTATTATTAGTTTCAAAGGTACAATTTTGTGGTTGATCAGTTGCGTACAACACCCAGTGCTCATTACTTAAAGTACCCTCGTAATGCCCATCACCCAATTAACCCATCCTCCCACCCACATCCTCTCCAGCAACCCTCAGTTTCCTGTAGGTAAGACAATGGTTTGCCTCCCTTTCTGTTTTTGTCTTATTTTATTTTGCCTTCCCTTCCCCTATGTCCATCTGTTTTGTTTTTTATATTCCATATATGAGTGAAATCATATGGTATTTGTCTTTCTCCAACTGACTTATTTTGCTTAACATAATATCCTCTAGTTCCATCCACATCATTGCAAATGGCAAGATTTCATTCTTTCTGATGGTTGGGTTATATTCCATTGCACGGAAAAAAATATATATTGGTAATTTTCATTTCTGGTGGGGTCTTAGTCTGGTTTTGTGGATTGATTTGTGGATGTTGAAACTCTTGCAGTCCAGGAATAAACCACACTTGGTCATGGTGAATAATACTTTTAATGTAATCTTACTAGTATCTTTTTTTTTTTTTTACAGACTTTATTTATTTATTTATGAGAGACACAGAGATAGGAAGAGACATAGGCAGAGAGAGAAGCAGGCTTCCTGTGGGGAGCCCAATGCAGGACTCGATCCTAGGACCCACGGATTATGACCTAAGCTAAAGGCAGATTCTCAACCCCCTGAGTCACCCAGGCACCCCTCTTAACTAGTATTTTGGTGAGAATTTTTGCATCCATGTTCATCAGGGATACCAGTCTATAATTTTAATTTTTGAAAGGATCTTAGTCTGGTTTTAGAATCAAGGGAATTCTAACTTCATAGAAAGAGTTTAGAAGTTTTCCTTCCATTTCTATTTTTTAAAACCATTTCAGAAGAATAGATACTAGTTCTTTAAGTGTTTGGTAGCATTCCCTTGGGAAGACATCCCTGGACCTTTGTTAGGAGATTTTTTTTTTTTAAGATTTTATTTATTTACTCATGAGACACACAGAGACAGAGAGGCAGAGACACAGGCAGAGGGAGAAGCAGGCCCTGCATGCTCCATCCTGGGTCTCCAGGATCATGCCCTGGGTGGAAGGCAGATGCTAAACCACTGAGCCACCTGGGCTCCCTGTTGGGAGATTTTTTATTACTGTTTCAACTTCCTTGCTAGTTATGAGTATGTTCAGGTTTTCTACTTCCTGTTTCAGTTTTAATTGTATTTCCTTGGTGTTGGTCTTGATCTCTTCTATCATTTGTGATTTTATTAATTTGAGTCCTTTCTCTTTGCTTTTTTGATAAGTCTGGATAGGAGTTTTGGGTCTTATTAATTCTTTCAAAGAATTGCTTTCTGTTTCATTGATCTGTTCTTCCCGTTTCTACTTCATTGAGTTCTGCTCTAATCTTTATTATTTCTCTTCTCCTCCTTGGTTTAGGCTTTGTTGTTCTTTCTCCAACTTCTATACGTATAAAGTTAGCTTGTACATTTAAGACTTTTCTAATTTTTTGAGAGTGACATGTATTCCTTCTTAGGACCACTTTTGCTGTATCCCAAAGTTTTTGGACAGTTGTGTTTTCATTTTCATTTTTTTCTGTGAGTTTTTAAATTCTTCTTTAATTTCCTGGTTGATCTATTCATCATTCTTTAGTAGGACGCTCTTTAACCTCCCCGTATTCGAGTTCCTTCCAAATTTCTTGTGATTGAGTCCATGTTTCAAAGCATTGTGGTTTGAAAATATGCAGGGAATAATCCCAATCTTTTGGTATCAGTTGAGACCTGATTTGTGACCCAGTATGTGATCTATTCTGGAGAATGTTCCATGTGCACTCTGGAAAAATTTGTATTCTTTTTCTTTAGGATTGAATGCTCTATATACATTTGTGAAGTCCATCTGGTCCAGTAGTCCTTCAAAACCCTTATTTCCTTGATGATCTTCTGCTTAGATTATCTGCCCATTGCTGTGAGTAGGGTCCCCTACTATTATATTATTAACAATGTGTTTCTCTAATTTGGTTATTAATTGGTTTATATAATTGCCTGCTCCCACATTAGGAGAACAAATATTTATAATTTTTATACCTCCTTGTTGGATAGACACTTTAAGTAGAATATAGTGTCCCTCTTCATCCCTTACTACAGTATTTGGTTTAAAATCTAATGTGTCTTATGTGAGGATGGCTACCCCAGCTTTCTTTTGAGGCCCATTAGAATAATAAATTGTTCTCCATCCCCTTGTTTTCAATCCGGAAGTGTCTTTAGGTCTAAAATGAGTCTCTTGTAGATAGCATGTAGCATATGGATGGGTCTTGCTTTTTTGTCTAATCTGATACCCTGTGTCTTTTGATTGAAGCATTTAGCACATTTATATTCAGATATGAATTTAGTGCCATTGTATTACTTGTAAAGTCCTTGTTTCTGTAGAGCATCTGTTTCTTTCCAGTCTATGATGCTTTTGGGCTCTCTCTTTGTTTACAGGATCCCCCTTAATATTTTTTATAGGGCTGGTTTAGTGGTCACAAATTCTTTTAGTTTCTGTTTGTCTTGGAAAGCAAAAAATAAAATTGAATACAGTTAAAGAAAGTAAAAAATGATGAATATATCTATAAAATATAAATGTAAAAAATGAAAGTTTAAGAAGTTTAAAAACAAAGTCAATAAAATAAGAAACTAGGGATCCTTGGGTGGCTCAGTGGTTTGGCGCCTGCCTTCGGCCCAGGGCGCGATCCTGGAGTCTTGGGATAGAGTCCCACATCGGGCTCCCTGCATGGAGCCTGCTTCTCCCTCTGCCTGTAGGTCTCTGCCTGTTTCTCTCTCTCTCTATCTCTGTCATGAATGAATGAATGAATGAATGAACGAAGGAATAAATAAAAAAAAAATCTTTAAAAAAATAAGAAACTAGTTTGAAAACAAAAAAGAAGAGAAGGAAAATTTTAAATTGAAAGATAAACAAATCACAAGAAAAAAAATTGAATTCTATATATTATTTTCCCCTAGTGCTCAAGTTTTGCAGTCCTGTGTGCTCTTTAAACTTGGTGTTCACTTGTTGTTCCAGCTGGTCTTGATGGGGTGGGGTGGGGGTTGCTGTGCTGATTCTCAGGTGTCTGCCTGGGTGGAGTTCTAACATCCCTTGCCAAGGGGCAGACTCACTGTGAGATGCTACTGGTGGCTCAATGTGGCTTTTCTTTTTTTTTCCCTGAAGGCTTTCTGTACATCTTTAGAGGATGAAAATAAAAATGACCAAACCCAATTTCCAACCCCAGAGCTGAAAGATAGTGGTTCCCTCTCTTCCATAAACCCTTAGAGATAAGCAATCTTCACCTTTGTGTGTGCTAAACTTTGCAGGTTCCGGTGAATCATGCTAGCACTGATCCTACAGGGGGAAGGTGGAGAGTTGCTGAGTTTCTGTCCTTTGCAGCACCCCCACATGGAGAGTGGTTGGTTACTAGGCACTTTAATGTTCAATATAAATCCTATGAAAGTGACACAATTGTAGATGATTTTGATTATTTATATCAGGTAAATTCTCATTCTCTAAAAATGATTCCATTGCCTTAAAAAGTACTGAGTTCCCAGGAGATACAAGGATATGAAGTGGGATATAAGGACTATCAAAGTTTTAGTATGGAACTTTTCAGCCTGTAGGTGAATTAATACATTTATAAAATGTACATTTTATCAGGAAATATAGTTTTTACAGAGTGTATACATGTAGAAAAAGTTACTTCAATGGCTCAATGGTGATATCTTTATAAATATTTGACATTGTCCCTGGATATATTTTATGATAATAATTATAATACTGTAATAATATCAGTAGTAATATTTTCTCATAGTATGTCTTTTAAAAAATATTTTATTTATTTATTTATGAGAAAGAGAGAGAGAGAGAGAGAGAGACAGGCAGTGGGAGAAGCAGGCTCCATGCAGGGAGCCCGACATGGGACTCGATCCCAGGTCTCCAGGATCACACCCTGGGCTGAAGGTGGCACTAAACCGCTGAGCCACCCAGGCTGCCCAGTATGTCTTGATACTCCTGTTTAAACCTGTATTCTTTATGTCTATTAATGCATATTTTTGTATGCTGGCAGATGACAGATATTTGACCATGCATAAATAATTCTTATGATTAAAATAAAATAATCTTAAATTAGCTGTTTTATTTAGATTAAAACATATATTAATGTTGTATTGACATCATTTACATTGAAAAAGTCCAAATTATTAGAGCAAAGAATTCCATAAAACATAATATGCTATAAAAATCATCAAACCTAGACCCTAAAAAGCAGAATATGTACACTCTAAGTATATGATGGGAAATAAAATGGAATGAATCATTCCACATAGAAAAGCGTGTTACACTAAGAACTTGGGCTTTTTAAATATCACTCATTTCATTTTGCAATCTGAATACCAGAAAAGACAAAAAAAAAAAAAAAAAACCTAAAGAAAAGCAAATGTGAAATAGAATCACTAAACTGAACACTGCCTCAGGAAATTAAACTTTGTCTAGTAGCACAGTAACTTTCTATTCATTTATCATTTCATACTAATTTTACAAATTAACCTGGACTAGTACAGAATATGGATTATTTCAATTATAGGAATGTGGTTTCCATTATTATTCCATTATTATTCCATTCTACTTATATTTATGTTAATAAGTCTCAAGAATAGCTTTGACTCATAATTCACTACTAGAAATCTCTCCACCAATAGCCCACTTTATAAGTATGGTTATCCAGGATTCATATTTGTCATTGTATTTAAATATCACTTCAAAGACTGAAGTTCTTATTGCCCTTAGATGAGAGGCTAGACATTAAAAAATAATAATAAAATGAATAAATATAAGACATGTAGCCATAAGCTTTCAATAGCCCCAAATGCTCCAGGGAGTCACTTGGGAGAAGTATTTTAGTGTGGGGATGTTAGACTCAAAACTCTGCTAATCCTTGCTCTGTCAATTAATAACCATGTGAACTTTCCAATCCTCACTTACCTTTTGTACAGTTTGAAAATAATAGTTAGAATTTACTTTATAGGGTTGTTATTATAGTGAACAAATAATAAAATTTATATAAAATACTTAGCTGAGTTCTACTTTCACACTGTATGTTTAACAAAGACTTTGGGGGAAAAATCTAAAACAACAAATTATATACTTCCAGAGTCTGATTATTATTTTTTTTAATTGCAATGCACATTTCGCCACTTGACAAAGTGAGAATCACAATCATTTTAATATCTTCCTAAAGCCTCAGCCACTAGATAAAATGAATTTTTATTCTTGTATAAATTATTCTTATTATCTTATATATCACCTGATAATACGAGTTGTTCAGCAATATCAGGGATCAGTTTCTTAGTCTAGCACTAAAGTCAGCAACCACTTTACATTTAATTTCTTTTGATATTTCTCTAATTTGTATGGTTTGCTATTCAAATTGGAGCATCCCCTTATTGCTAAAATACATAGAATGCTTGTCCAAATTTCTGCCTATGAACATATTATTTCACTTCTCTGAAATTCATTACCTTCCCTATTTATCAATGTGAATTATTATTCCTCCCTGAAAACTCCTTGCTGATATCCCCAACAACATACACAATCTATTATAATCTGTTAAAAAAAAAAAGAGAGAGACAACAGGCCCCAAATGGAGTACTTGTGCTAAACCCATGTCACCAAACAGACTTAATATTTTACTTAATTACAATTTCAACATCTCACAGGAATGGAATCTTAAACCATGTCAATCTGAAATTATCTGTCAGCACCAGTGAGGTAATCTGCCAAATAGACTCCACCAGTACCCCCAAATAAGGCGACCTTGACACAAACAATCCACTGTTGGGTAGTAACTGCTTCCTCCCATCCCCTTCTGCATATAAAAGTCTTCCACTTTGTATAGCTTCTTTGAACCCTTTCTGTTTGCTAGGTGGTATACTGCCCAACTCATGAGTCATTAAACAAAACCTATATGATTTTTAAAATTTGCTCAGTTGATTTTTTTTTAAATAGATTTGGTGACAATGTCAAGAATCAAGGGAAATTTTTGACAGCTTCGTGGAGAAGCAGACATGGTTTCTATGACCCCTTTGAGTTTTGTGGCATTACCACCATTTCTGAGGTCATGGGTAAGTTTCTTTCAGTTCTGGGCTCTGCAGTCTGAGTTGAGCTCCTGATAAAACTAACTTTCAAGTCTAGGGCATGGCAGGTCAGAATGAGCTGACACTTTTTCCATCCATAATTCAAGTCTCTAGCCCTTGATTCAGTCTATAATTCCCCTGTTGTTTGGAATGTCCCACCATATTTCACTTTGAGAACTGCTGGTGGCTGCTAGCTAAGACTCGGTCCGATTTAGAATCCCACTGGGTCCATGGTCGGACTGGACACAACTTAAGCTTGAATCGGTCTGTATGATACCATAGATGGATAAAGATTTGTTTTAAGATTGAATAAGCATTTTGTCCCAGTCTTTAGCCCCAATTTGTTGTGTCTATTAGTTCTGTTCTTTTCCCCAGTCACCAGTTCTATATATTGCGAATTGCTGGTGCTGCAGATAAGGCCTTTGCTTGGCCAGTCCACAGTAATATCTCCCTGGTTACTGCTGGTGTGGTAATATACACATACTTGTCTTATTTCATATAGGTAAAAGCTCTTGCTGATGGGAATTTTGGAAGCCAAATGCTGCAAAATTGGTGGGTTTGGGTCAAGCACTGAAAAGCTTTTATAGCATTTGCCACCTAACTTTTTAAGACTTTTATGTTAGGATAAATTGGTCATGGATTGGTCTAGATTGATACCATATCGCCTGCCAGTCTGAAGAAAATGTCTGTGCCATGAGGTGTACTGTAAAACATTATATAACCCCCATCCAGTGGCAGTCTCTCTTAGATATCACTTTGGCTCTGAGAAACCTAAGGCTTAGTTAAAAATAAAATTGGATCTTTAAGTTCCAAAATGTTGAATGTGCCACTTTCCCCTCTCCAGTACACTTATTTATTTTATGTCTGAAAACTATAGTCCTGTAAGGTGTAGATATCTACAAAAATGGCAAGATTTTAGTACATAGAACTTGTTTTGTATCTTGAGAATGTGGCTTGGTAACTCTCAGGTTGGGGGCTCCAAAATATGGCCAGACAGAAATGTGGGTGTATTTCATTTACAGTTAGGTATGACTGGAAGGAAATATACATTGAACTCCATTTGTGGCTAGAGTCCTACCAAACTACTGCCCTCCCTCAGGAGAATCACAATTGCCATTAAGAGCAACATTTTAAGTAAATAAGTTTAGTTAAGAAATACACTTGAGGGCAGCCCAGGTGGCTCAGTGGTTTAGTGCCGGCTTCAGCCCAGGGGGTGATCCTGGGGATCCAGGATCGAGTCCCACGTCAGGCTCCCTAAATGGAGCCTACTTCTCCCTCTGCCTGTGTCTCTGCCTCTCTCTCTCTCTCTCTCTCTCTCTCTCTCTGTCTCTCATGAATGAATAAATAAAATCTTAAAAAAAAAAAAAAAAAGAAATCCACTTGAAAGCAATGGCTCTCAAATCAAACAAAACAGATTACCTATTTTAATTTGTATGCAGATGTCTCCAAAAAGCTTCAAAATTCCAAAGTAGCTTAATTGATAGATTCATTTCAAAAGATTATTGAGATTAAAGATATACTATTATATCTATCTACTATTATACCTAAAATAGGTGATTATAAGACTGATGTGACTCCTATTGTTCCTTTCTGTTCTCCTCTACCTATATGAGTACCTGAGTCAGTACCAGTGCTATTTTCCATTAGATGTGAATGAGATACAAGTTTTTAGGTGAACTTTTCAGCAATAATTATATTTTTGGTATATCAATTTAAATAATTTCCAAATCTTTCTGGTAACTTAAAACCTTAGGGTTTTGCTAAATTTGATTAAACAATGGAATCCTTGAATGTTGAGGTCATTTATCCAGATAAATAAAATACTGAAACAGTAATTACTGAACATAGTTTTCTCTAATGTTAGCTTCTTATTACTGAGAACCTTAAGATAATTCATGTCTATTAGCAAAAACGTTTTATGCTACATTTTTAAAAAAAGAATTTACAATGGGGAAGAATATGGTTAGAAATTATGAAATATATGTAAAAGCCTGCCAACCCACAGAATGATGGTGTGAGAGATAGTCCACAGTTGTTTACTTTTTACTAGAAATTAAGGTTTTTAAAGGTTAAAAAATTCTAATCTATGTAATTTGAACTACTGGAAATAATAAAAAAAATCCATAGACAAAAAGAATAGGACATGTATTTTCATTAAGAGAAAGTATGAGGAATAGATATGTATTTTTTGTTGAGAGTAAAAAAGTTATTTGTTCTAAAGTAAGACTGGTTATTTCAGAATGGGAAAAGGGAAAAACACAGGACAAATCTGAAAGAATATCTAAAAAGTTGTAGAATGTTAAAGGAAAGTGGGTTTGAAAAGGAATTTTAAGTATGGTCAAGCTGGCTAAAGTTGAATGAATTAATTATAAGAGTTTTAAAAATGATAATATCAAAAGTACATGATACTGACAACTTGAATAGTAAAAATAGCCTAAAGTTAGTTTATCAGTAAAATGAGTTTATTCAGGAATCATAGAGGAATTGCAATCCAGGACATAAAATAGGCAAGTCTGGACAACAAGTTGTGTACCAAAAGAGCAAGTTCCTTTATGGGAGAAAGAAGGAAGTTGGGAAGGGCTCTCATTGAGACCATGAAGTATTAAACTATATTCCATTTTCATTAATGAAGCAAAAAAGGTTATGTCTAATAATGAAGAAATGTTAGAATGTATCAAACATTTAAAGGTACAAAAAATGAACCCTATAGCAGTGTATTCCAAAAGTATGTCATATGTGAGTGTTTGAAAACAGGTTAAAATATTTAGAAAGGTTTCTTGACCAGATTCCTTAGCGATGTAAGGTTAATAATGCATGCTGTGAATTTCCATAAGAGTATGTAGTTATGTCTGGGATTTAGTTACCTCCTTGAAAGCCCGTTACTGTCTCGTGGAAGCTTGCCGAAAATGTGAGACCCCTGGGTAGGAGACAAAAGATTGTATTTATTATTTATTGTTGGTTATTACTCATTTATTGTGCCACATAAGCAGCATGAATATAAGATGTGTATTGATCCCCCAAATACCCACATTCCACAGGCATGATGTGGAGAGGCACAGATGGTTACTGCCCATGCAGTGGATTTGCATCACAGATGAGAAGCATTAAGCTTAGGCAATCCACTTCTGTCATAGGAAGCAGGAAGTAAGCTTACTGTTTGTCCCAAAGGAGAGTGTTACCTATCCCTTAAGATTGCTGTTTTAAACAAAGCGTTGGAAGTGTTCCAGGTAAAGAGTTACCAGGGCCTGTGTTCTTGAGACACCCAGTAAAAGTATTCAGGGATGCTCTGGAACCATGGCAGGTTTGCCTCTCTCAACAATTCACTCTTGGTTCTACAGTTTCTTGAACGAACTTAATTTTCACATAAATGTGCTACTCTGTTGTCCACTCTGATTAATCTAAATGACAGAGGCTATGATCAAATCTGTTCAATTTATTTCATACCATCTTTAATTTTCTCATACTGCCTGTAACTTTCAACAGAGCTCCAAGCAGAATAATGGGATCAAACCATGATCGTGACCTTAACCATGCTCCCCGGGTTGCAGGCAACTATGAACATGCCTCAGGGAGAACCAATTGGTCTTATTTCAGACAGACAATATGTAGCTTAAGATTGGTCCATTATCCATTATTACACATACAGGAGAGATAATGTTCATCTACTGATTTTTGATGTCATTACCTGTTAATCCCACGGGCCAATAGATCGGCCAAAAACCATTTCCCATCCTCACTGGAGGATATTCTGAGACTCACTTCCCACATATACAAACATTTCACCTGAAAGTCACAACTCTTACCAGTTAGCAATTTATTGTTAAACTCAACTTGGATCACCATTACATTGTTTAGGGTGGGCAGTGTTATCAAGTATTTACTACCTCAGTCACCATCCATAGCATAACCCAAGGCCACTTGGGTATCAGCAAAAGAATACGAAGTTGTAAGAGTCATAATGAAAAAATGTTGTACTGGCCGCTGGCCTGTTGGTAAACATACAGAGGTGAAAAGAGAGGTGGACTGCGTGTCAGGAGCTGCCACTGATGGTGTTAAGAATATCTTAATACTCCTGGACCAGCCATGTCCATATAAATTTTTCTTTGTAGCACATAGACAGGAATGATAAACCACATAAAAGTTCAGATTGTCAACTGCAGCTGCTGCTTTACTTAAGGAGACTGTGATTGTTTCTCAAGGCTGTGATGCTAGATCTCGGGGACAAAGATATATAAATGGTACCCCATCCCCAAATTGGCTACTCTAAGGTATTCCCTCCCTGTGTGTCAAGGTTATTGCTCTCTCCGAACAAACACAAAGTTAATGTGTACCATTACAATAACTAATTTTTTTCAAAGACCCGTTATGTGCATCACTTTTGCCCATGAGGGCCACTCTAGGGAGACCCAATGAACAGTATATTCAGTCAAGGTGTCAGTGTCTTCATGATGTAAGTTATGTCAGTCCAACACAATAATCTATGTGGCTGAGGAAATACTGAGTTTGAATGTCCTATTTCTTCCTTTGACTGGGCTGGCACCTAAAGGGTATACCAACCAGGCTGGCCTGGGGTTTTAGTAAGGAAAAATACAGAATCATTATGCCCAGGAATGGACTAGGTGAAACTATAAATTTCTCATATATATATATATATACACACACACACACATATATATATAATATGTAAATTATTCATATATATATAAAAATATATATATATATTTCTATATACTTCTTATCCTGATAATTACCCAGGAGGTGGGAAGAGAAAATGAAACCTTTCTGGGGATAACCATATTCACCGTTCAAACTACCTTTCTGAATTATCTGGATCAGAAAAATTGAGGGATGTAGAGTAGACTATTTTTATTTATTTATTTATTTATTTATTTATTTATTTGTTATTTTTTAATATTTTATTTATTTATTCGTGAGAGAGAGAGAGAGAGAGAGGCAGAGACACAGGCAGAGGGAGAAGCAGTCTCTATGCAGGGAGCCTGACGTGGGACTGGATCCTGGGTCCTCAGGATCATGCCCTGTGCTGAAGGTGGCGCTAAACCACTGAGCCACCCAGGATGCCCAAGAGTAGACTTTTTAAAATCTATTCTACTATTCAATAATGCCAACATCCTGGATTTGATAAGATGCATAAAATGAACATAAAATGAACATAAAATGGCATGAATATGCCCCGGTCTAATAAGCAGCTGTGATTTGTTTCTGCAGTTTGCAGCCAAACCAAAATGAGAAGTCTATGATGTTCCTCTTGGTTTTCCAGTGTTGCCACTCCTGTTGGATGATGCCTTGTTTCTGATAAACACCATTAGATTTTCACTTGGCCAGACCAGGAATGAACCATGCCAGAAATTTAGGGAGGTCTTTGTAAATCAAGGGCTTCATGGAGCAATTGGCTTTGCTTCAAGTGGTGGAGGGGAAAGTGAAATGTTCCTTACTGGTGCAGCACCACTTTCTCATGTAACAGCAGGCCAGCTACACTCTCAACATGCACCATTTTCATATGAAGAGTGAGCCCTCTTAGGTCTCTTCCTTGTTAGTCATTGAGTCTGAGTTGAAGATCTCCAAAATGCTGATGTCAAGCTAGAGAATCAAAATCATCATGGGTCAAACATTTGGTCTCCATAAGAACTTAGTAGCTGGGGTAATTGTTGTCTTTGATTTCTAAAGGTTTACTCAGAGGTTACATGAGACAGATGGTGCTACTATACTGGGAAATGGTCCCTCTGAGTACTGTTGACAATCAAATATTTAACTAATAAGGTGATTCTGCCTTCTGAATTTCTAGTTTTGCTTCTGTTAGACCCCATAGCAGGAGACAGGAATTATCTCTCTATATGTGGCTGTCCCTGAATGGGTGAAATTCTTCTGATACTGCTGGGCATTCACAGTACATGCACATTAAACATCAGTATTAATTATACATTCAGAAGTGGAAGGCACACAAAAAAATATGTTGAATTGGCCCAGAGGGTCTCACGTCTGAGTCAGGTTAGTTTCCCACCCGTACCAAGAACTCTTCCCAAATCTAATTAGCTGAATTCAGGAGCTTGTTCTCTCTATAGGACCAGGTACACAGATAATTTGGGTCTGTGATGCATGAAGTGCAGGGAGAAGGGGGAAGGCTAGCTGTGGGGATAGGCAGGATCAGTAGGGAGAATTTTTTCTCCTTTAGGTTTAGCTCCAAATTCAGGGCACATGGGAGAGTGTCAATTCTTCCTCTGTATATACTGACAATATCTGGCAAGCTCCTAGACAAAATGGCCTTATTCTTTCTGCCCTGTGCATGCCTCTATGGCTCTGCCTCATTGCTGATTACCCAGCAGTGGAGAACAGCTCCATGTTAGTAAGCAAAAGTTTGATTCATTTTTGCATTTGGCTGTCCACATGTTTGTTGCTCAACCAAACAAATTTCTAATGTTTTTGGCTCACCCCGAGCTCGATATTGAATAAGAAAGCCCTTATTGCTTATGCCCTTGATTTCAACTCTGGGAACTGCACAGTGACAAACAACATTGCCTTCCAGCTATGGCTGTAGGACTTGCTTTTGCATTGTCATCAGCATTCTTCCCTTCTAATATCCAAAGGAGGTTAAGCAAAAACCAAATTATTGTTCATGGGTTTGTTTCAATTTTACCTCTCATTGTTCAGCTTCATTAACATATGGGGTATCAAGAGATCCTTACATTTGTCCAGCACATCACTTGGGCAAGAGCATTTACTACCCAGTCCCAGGGAATGTGCCCATATTTCCAAATCCAAATGGTAGGGCCCTTGGTCATCTCCTTGTTTAAAGCCATTTTAAACATCCCATAATCATCATCTTCCCATATTCATAACCCAAATTTTGGGTCAAAGATTCAATTTTATCCTACTTCCAATCTAGAATGTTAGCTTATTGCTATTTCACTATTAGGCAGAAGACATGAAACTCCCAGATGAGAGTCAAAGGATAGCACAAGAGGTAGCATGACTATCAGCAAGCACATCAATTTCCAGTCTCATCAAGTCCCATGGAAGCAATGTAGAGAATGGGGTGCTAGATGGATATTGCACATACAGTGGGTGTGCATCAAAGCTAAGGAGTATTGACCTAGGAAGTCCACTCTCAGAGATAGCAGTAAGGAATTCTCTTCTTAGTCCCAGAGGGTGACATTACCTCATCCCTCAAAGTTGGTCACTGCAAGCACATTCTTGATTAATAGCCCAGGCACAAAAATGTTCAAACCTTGCAGTTTTGGCATACGGTTATGCAGGCATGCTCTGGGTTCATGGCAGATTGTCTTTCTTTCTTTATTTATTTAAAAGATGTTATTTATTTATTCATGAGAGGCAGAAAGAGGCAGACATAGGCAGAGGGAGAAGCAGGCTCTCTGTGGGGAGCCTGATGTGGGACTTGATCCCAGGTCCCCAGGATCATGACTTGAGCCAAAAGCAGACGCTCAACCACTGAGCCACTCAGGCATCCCCAGATTGTCTTTCTCATGTAGTATTCTAACATTTCCCCAAGAATCACAAATCTCAATTTTCATTATTCGGAAGTACAAGCCATGTAAAACAAACAAAAAACTTCTAAGTATCAAATTGTACAGATCAAAACTTAGCATTAATTTTTTTATATTTGTCAATGATTATTAAAATAAAGTTGTTTTATATATGTATATATTAAAATGTACATATATTTATACATATACATGTTAAAATATCTTTTAAAAATATTAATATATAAGCATAATATGTATGTATATATAAATCATAAGCATTTTTATATAGGAAAACATGTCAGAAAAATGTTTTGTCAATAAAGCAAAATTATTAAGTTATTTTTAAAATTTTTATAAGAAATGTAAGGATAGACCCACATGGATGATATAACTTCACTTGAATGAAGAACAGAAAGGCAGGTCAAAATACGTGGAAAGAAAAATGATCTCATAAATATTTTACTTCTTCTAAACTAAATCTTTTAAATTAATGCAATTTTAATCAAACTCCCAACAGGATTCTCTACTAGAATTTGACCTTTGTATTCTAAGGTTCACTTGGAGTTATGAATTTTTGAGAATCGACACTCCTGGACCCAGTGGAATGGACCTAGTTACCTGAATACAACCAAGCACATGTAGGGATGCGAATTTCGGAAAATGAAAATAGTTATTTGAAATCCATGCTCCCTACGAACAGTTGACCATTATCTGATTCCAAAGGTAAGAATGGATACTTCTGCAGGCAAATGAGAAACTTCATTCTCAGATTTGATATTACCTTTCAAAGAATCTATTATTTGCACTTCCATAGACAACCCACTTATGTGAGGTTATATCACTTCTTGAAAACAACCCCCTTATTAGGATCTTGGTGGCATGAAAAACACAGTATATTATAACACGACCCAGTTAATTTATTAGTTCAGCAGGCAACAACATATTCATCCTGGTACCATTTTATTAATTTCATTTATCCGCATTCTTTAGGAACTCGAGCTTCCGAAATGCAAAATCCTGCTCCTCTAGTCACAAAAGAATTAAAACTAATTCAACTGAAAGTATTAGACTAATAATAAGCCACATGTTGTGGGACAAATAAAGCATGTGTGTTTGTGTGTGTTGTGTGGTCACTTGCTATAGGATGTTAATATTAATTATACGATGGTAATGATTAGGGAAGATCTATTGATTGATAGTTTGTAGTACGATAATTGAAGCTTAAACAAGTGTATAATTAACATATTAATTTACTGTACCAGCCATTGTTCTAAGCATTTTTATATCCATCAATTACATTGTGAAACAGTTCTACCACCTATGTAATAAATATTAACAAATAGACGAATTTAATTATAAATTATAAAATGAGAAAAGATGAATTTAAAAAGGATATCTAAGATGTGATGCAATTTAAAACCAACTTAAGAGATAAAGCATTATGTTAAGTTTCAGAAACAAGATACCCCTTTCGTGTAACAATGATCAAAATTTGGTAAGGAACACAGACATCTAAAAGAGAAAAAAACTTAAAAAAGATATATATATATATATATATTCAAAAGTAACCTCCTCTATATCAGCAAAGAAGGAAGAAAGGGAAGGAGAAGGGGGAGGGGGAGGAAATAAAAGGAAGAGAAAGTGATTACAAGTCACAATAGAAATAAATGTACTATTAAATATTTTGAGGTTTTTGTCAGTGCATTTTGACACTGATTTCCAGATATATTTTAACAGGGCATATAATATAAATAAAAACATAATCCTGTCGTATCATACTTATCAACACTGATTGGTATTATTCCTCCTCCCCCCAGCCCCCACACACAAAAGCAATCTGATAGGTAAAAAGTAAAAAGTAGCTTCTCATTTTTATTTCAATTATTATTTTTAACTTTAATTTTGTATAAATTTGAAAATGTTCACATTGATTTGTAAAGTATCTTCCCTTAGAAGTTAACTTTTCACTATTCTTTCTCTGTGTTCTGGGAGGTATTAGATGTTTTCTTAATTATTTGTTAAAATAACAACAGTCACAAATATTCCATTTATTTTCCCTTTCCCTTTGTAATATGGGGAGACAAACAAATACATTTGTATGTAAATATAAAGAATGACTAGAAGAGATAAAATGAAAAAAAAATGTGGAGTTTGATATCTTCACAGATTGTGTCAGAAGCCATATTATTAGAAAGATTCCATTATTATTAATAAGATATGTATATGCTATGTATATGATGTATCTAAGTATATTGTTCCAATGAAGTGGGTTTACCATGGAACTAATGAAGCTCAAGCTTTTGGGCTCCTAACTTACACAGACTTCTTTCAAGTCCCTATATACTTAAAATTAAAATTTTAATTTTATGTTGTTTCTCTTAAGGATTTCATAGTCCATACTGCAATTAAATTTAGTCCCTTCAACCCTTCAGTCTCTGCCTCAGAGTATACATGTTCATACTACGTGTGTCAGTTAAAAAAAAATAAGAAAGAAAGGAAAGATGAATCCTGCACTACTTACCACATTAAAAAAATGAATGTACTAAAAACAGTAAGTCTGATTACTTGGGGAAATGTGGAATGCCAGATGATGACAATCTTCATTGCTGCTAACAACTAACACAAAATCCAGGTCAAGCATCAGTTTTTGTTACGAACATACGAGCAACTTAAGAACAAATCAGCCAGTATTTTTTTAGACTACATTGCATTATCTATTTAATCATCATTTTGACAATATTAATCAAAGTAAGAAAAGAATCCAGCTATACAGCATAGATGAATGTCATAGCATCGGAATGTTACATGCTCAGACTTCAACATATATAGCTCAAAAGATGTGTCATGTTTTATCCCCTTGAATAATAATCAGCTTCACCTGCTGAGGGCTATCTTTTATGAGTCTCACAATTCATCATTTGCTCCCTTGTACGTACCAAACATGTTTTTATCATCATAAATCTGAAGGAACTTAGTCACTCAGTAAATCACTTAAGACTCAAAAAACTTTCTCATATCTAATTCTGTTGCCACTGCCTTGGCTTAAAATCATATCCCATACGATGTAAATAATACCAGAGACATTTTCTGTTGAATCTAAATTTTTGGAAAGAGAGGCTGACTTAATTAATGGATAATTGTTTTGCTAATTCCAAGGAGTATGTGATCTTTAGGAAGTCATTTAATGTTTTTTTAAGACTATTTCATCAAGGATATAATAATGATACTTTTTTGGGTATTTGTGAAGGGGAAGCTAGGTAACATTAATTCAGGTAGATCTGCATGTAAACAGTTCACAATGTTGACTATTATTAATGTTATGTTTCTAATAGAAAATATGATGATTAATGGTGTCAAAAATATTTCAGAAGATACATATGATGGTAAATGGGAGAACATAGATATAATTGAGCAGTGGGTTTCAAATGCAGATCCTGACTAGGGAGCTGTGTTAAGCATGGAGCCCGACACGGGGCTCAATATGCCCCAGGATCATGACCTAAGCTGAAATCAAGAGTCACTCACTTAAGGACTGAGCCTCCCAGGAACATACTTCCTCTTGGCTGTTTTCTAATAGATGTGCCTGTAGGGTTCCACTATGTAACAGTGACATCATCATACTTACTACAAGAGAAAGTATGAAGTGTATTCTTTAATACTGAAGGAGTCAGAACTCTCCAGAATTTTTATTACTATTGAAGAGGAAATGGATTGAAGACATAACATGCCAATCTCTACAAAAGTGAGATATAATCTTTCAGGTTTTATTAAATACCTACTGTGTTGAATCCTGTTGCATCCTGTGATCCCTTACCTATGAAGGAAATTCCTAGCTTAATCTGAGACCCATTAACAGATGGTTCAACCTGCAAGAAACTAGATTTAGAATGTCTTTAAAGACTAACACAATTAAACAGAAATAGAACATTCTAGAGTATTGTCTACTCAAAGTACGAAATCTTTTTATTTAATTTTGAATGATCAAATTAATAAATATATTGAGAATCTTTGTTTTGTTTTTAATAGCAAGACCTCTTACTAAACACTATGGAAGAATAAAAGGTAAATACCCGGAAATGTCAACATTAACTGCAGCTAATTAAAAAAAGATATGTGGGGGGTGCCTGGCTGGCTCAGGTGGTGAAGCATGTGACTTATCTCAAGCTTGTGAGTTCAAGCCCCATGCTGGACATAGAGCTTCCTTTAAAAAAAAATTAATAATAGTAACAATTAAAAAATAAAAAAATGTGGGAAATAATTAATAGGTAAAACATTTAAGTTAGTTAGGGAAGTATAGTCCCATAAATAGATATTCCAAAGTCTTTTTTATTTTATTGGATTTTTATACTGATTTTAGTAAAATATAGATTTGAATGTTAGCTTTTTAAAAAGCATGTGCTAATTGCCTATTAGTTTTTGCCTTGACCTGACTTTAGTCCATTGAAAAGTATAAAGACTAGGGCATCTGGAAACTCACTAGAATCTCAAGTTCTCTGTCTTTCTTTCTTCCTCCTTCCCTCCCTCTCTTCCTTCCTTCCTTCAGTTCTTTCCTTCCTTTTTTCCCTCCTTTCTTTTCTTCTGTCCCTCTCCCCTTCTCACATTCCTCATATCCTTTCTCTCTCCCATACATTTATTTCTTCTTATAATTAATTTTAACTATTCATAAAGAGAAACATATTTTTAAAATTTACACACCTTTAAACTTCAATGCCATTTATCTTTGTTAAAGATACTTAATGAGCTAGAATGTTGTTAAAATGTGTGTCAGCTATATGTGATTTATCCATTTTTTTAACAAATAAATGTGCATTCCTAGTAACTGTATCACTTGAGGAATGACTATAACTTTCAGGGATATGACATGAGTGGGTGAAAAACTATTGTGGCTTTGGCCGCAGATAATTTACAGTGAGTGTTTGAAGGACTGACTTCCAAGGAAATATTCTTTTGTAAAAGAAGCAAGTCTCCACTGCCTTTATAGTAACCAATTAACATATGTGACTCTGGAATCCTCTCAAAGTGTATGTGACAAAGCTCTGTAGAATTATGTGGGACATTCTTTCACTTGGAAATACCATTCACCTTTGATATTCCAGAATTTTTGTTATGTTTGATTAATAGGGTCTTAATCTTCATGAGCATTTGTCAGAAATCTCAAAATACCTTGCCTGTCATAATCCCATATTACTGCTTCATTACGGATAACTGTCTAAATCAGTGGGATAGCTCAACAGAGTCTGGTTTGATGTTCTTATATAATGAGTTGAACTATTTAAACAAACGTTATAAAGTTTGGCGGTTGGGTCTAAGTGTATTGATTAGCCTTATATTCAGCAGCTCTTGGCATTTTAATACTAAGAGAACAATGTGTTTTTCTTTTTTGATATATATATTAACTGATTATTAAAAGAAATCTTTTAGCAAAATTTACCTAAATGCAAAAACTTCAAAATGCTTCTCAATACTTTGATGTGACCTCTTCTGTTTTCTCCTTGTGTTTTGATTTGCATTAGGAAAACGTGGTATACATCCTCTCAACAGTAGCCTATGAATGAAAGGTCAGTCTTGTAGTGGAGAGTATGCTTAGACTATGATAAAAGAAACTTTTGGGTTTAGATACAGGCTTTGGTCTTTACTAGTCAAAAGATTGGGAACATTTCTTTACCTATACAATGAGAATTATAATAATCTCCACCTGATAATGAATTTTTTATAAAAATAGCATACTTAAAATTTTCATCATAGTATCGAAAATACAGTGAACACAAGAGATGTTTGTTATTATAGTTGCTATCCTTAATGGACGTAATAATATTAATAGTGGTGGGAGTAGCAGTAATGGTATTAATGTCTATGGTAATAGTAGTAGTAGTAGTATGAAAATTCCTTCACAGAAGCTCATAATTTGGTCAGTTCCTTGCAAAAAGGTATTTTCTACCTAATTCTAGAATTTTAAGTATTAAAAACTGTGTATTTTAAAATTCTCAACTTTTCTCAATTAATGCTAATCTTTGGAATCTGGTAACACATAATATTTTAGATGACACAGAAAGATAACTTGTATGAAATTCAGCCATGGCATATACTTCTATTTTTGTGTGTATAAAATATATTAATTCTGCAAAAACATTTATGCTAACTTTTTTGTATCTATAAATGACAAGTTCCTGAGTAAAATTTTATTATATATTTGATGCTCTGTAATGTATCTTTATTCCTAAACCAAGCAATTCTTTTGATAAGCAACCATTGGAGTTGAAAAATGACACTTAAATTATGTATCAAAGGCTCCAAGCTGTACCTGTCTATCCTCATTTCAATGATGCCTTTCTGTTTTAAAATTCTTCTTTTGGGGGAGTAACTCTCCTCTTTCCCAATTTAGTGTCATATATTAAAATATCAAATATAATTCTATCATTGTTTCATAAGTAAACATCTCTATTACAAATATTCCTTGGTGTTTCACCATATTAGATTATCTGTTGAATCACAAATTATGTTCCAATTTCAAAATATCAATTCTAAGCTTGTTTAATTCTTAACATCTTCCAGCAACTTAAAACAAATTCTATACCCCTAGCGCCTTCTGTTTTGATGAATAGTGGAGCATATTTTCTGCTCTCAACCCCTTAACAGCTGTCTGGTGTTCTTTCCATCTCCACTCTAAGTTAAAACACAGTTATAAATCCTTTTAATGGGTGTACTGTAGCCTTGATTTTACATTCTAACCAAGATGTTTTATGGCATGTCTGGGAATATACACCTTTCCAAATTCTTTGCCAAATATTAATTAGTAATTTTATAGCAGGGTTTCAAGGACCAAGGGAATACACTTTTAAAAAGAAATATTAAGGGGCCTCTGTCATATTTTGGGTTTTAACTCTACAATGAGTACTAAAATGAACATTCTGTTTTCACCCTAAGGAAGTAAGGAGCATGTTGCACTTCTGGCAAAATTGCAGCTGTAGCCTCTCCACTTCCATTCTCTTCCCACACTTACCACATATCCTCTTAATTCTCTCTCTTGTGAATCTACCTTTAAGCATTTTACTACCCAGCTTCAAATCAGAACATTTTAGCAAAACTAAATGCATGCCACTTCAGCACTACATTTTTTGAGTGATAAAATTTTGTTTTGCCCCATGAAATCCTCCCAGAATCTTTGCCTTCTCCTCTTCCCTCCTATATGATGGGGTCACCTCCAAATTATTCTCCTTCCACTATGAGAAGGGGTTGTTCTCATTATTATGCTTTCTTATAAATCCTTGCCTGTTTTTATCAAGGAATATAATAAGTTTTTGTTTTTATTGCTAGATTCTAATATCTAAGGGGAAATTCTTGATCAGTGTTGCCTATATTAGAATTACTAAGAGTTAATATAATACATAGGCCATAGTAGCCACATGTATGGAGTGACTGAAAAATTGCTCCAGTTGTTATTGCATATCAATTTTTTTTACTAACATCTTCCTTTCTTTTGTAAGGAAATATTAGCTTTCCTATTTATATCTGAGTTTAGAACTAATTCCTTAAATCCATATTTGTGAAATTTCTTTTAAAAACTATAATGATATTTTCACCTTTATCATATGTTATAAATCCAGTGATTGATTGACTATGATTCCTAAAGGTATCTTCAACATAATATGTTTAAAAAATGCTAAAAATGTTCTCGATTTGAGGTACCTGGGTGGCTCAATTGGTTAAGTGTCAGCCTTCGGCTCAGATAGTGATCCCAGGGTCCTGGGATTGAGCCCCTGCTCAGCAGAAAGTCTTCTTCTCCTTCTCCCTCTGCCCCTCCATGCCCCACTTGTGCACACACACACACACTCTCTCTCTCTCTTTCTCTCAAATTAATAAATAAAATTATATGTAATTTATTCTTTAATCTCCAAAAACTATTGCTTCCCTAGACTGCCTCATTTAAGTAACTGTCATTTCTCTTCACCCAGTTGTTCATGTGAAAAGCTTTAGAAAGATCATGTTGAACTCATGTTTTCACTTTATTTATCCAATCCATCAAAAAATACTGGTGACTTTTCTTAAAATAAAGCCCATGTGTGCTTACATGTTTTTATTTTTGTTTTCCTGTACATCTAATATCTTAGTAAAAGCAAATATGAAATCTCCCATGGAGAGCTGCTTAGGTTCTAACTCATTGTATGCTTCAAACTCTCACACAACTGACTCCTGATAGTTTTCCCACAGCAGCCAGAGTGAATCCTTTAAAACTTATGATTGTGTTAATTTTTCACTCTAATTCTCATCATTCCACACATAGAATATCCTTGTTAACTTATACATTTAGGAATAGTCTTACACATATACTGAGAAAACAATTATTATTGTTTTATTACTGTTTTTTAGTTTGCAGAGAATTTACCACGACAAACATACCATGAAAATGGTATGATTCTATACTTGTACAAAAATGACTGCCTCATTCATTATAAGATGTGTAGTTTTACTCTGGACTTGCATTTTTTTCTCTAATTCAATCTCCTTACCTACTTAAATGTTTTGTATGTTTTGAGAAGGAAGTGAATTAGGATGTTACATACATAGTATTAGAAATTTCATGCACTTTATTATTGAGAAAGGTCTTGTCCACTTCAAGCTTTCACTCTCTGGTATTTATTTATGCACGGAATTACCTTGAATTTTTCCCTGTCTTATGGAATAATTTGCTGAAAGTTGTTTTTGCATAAGTTGAAGGTTTTGTGGTCTTGGAAAGGCCTATTTTAATATAATTCTATTATATTCAGCAGAATGCTCTTCATCCATGTACCATAATGCAGGAAATGGATTTGAGTTGTTGTATACCTATAGTTTCTCAAATATGTTACTCATAACATGAGTTCTGAAGAATAAGAAATGGTTATATGAGCAAATTATTTTGGCATACATCACATTAAATAAGTTAAATAAGTCATATGCTCAAGCGTATAATTATATCATGATGTTATTATTTGTTCACATGCTGGTGGAATAGTATTCTTCGAAATACGCTGACTCAAAAGGCAACTGTAGAAATAGAGGTAATGAATGGTTAGAAATTTCAGCAAAATTCTGAGGAGGAAAGCAAAACAAAACCAAATCTCTTGAAGAAAGATGCATAGGAAATAGGGCTGTGTTTGATGGGTTTGTTCTTGCATTATTATGACCCTTCTCCTAAATCATCCCCTTTCATGTTAAACTTTACATAACTGAATTGAAACTTTTGCTATGGTAGCTGTTAGTGAATATCTAGCCATTGTAGAACATAAAATTGAGTAGCATTAAACACAAAACAAAACAAAAAAACATGGGCAGCCCGGGTGGTTCAGTGGTTTAGAGTCACCTTCAGCCCAGGGTGTGATCCTGGAGACTCAGGATCCAGTCCCATGTCAGGCTCCCAGGACGGAGCCTGCTTCTCCCTCTGCCTGTGTCACTGCCTCTCTCTTTCTCTCTCTCATGAATAAATAAATAAAGTCTTAAAAAAATCAATGAGCAGATATCACAGCTTCCATCTTTGGTGAAGATTTACACACATACACACATGGTATTAATACTACTTAGTATTTAGTAATGGGGTACTAATAAGTTAGTAGCACCGATACTAATAATAACAGTATTCTGTGGACATTAATAGTATGCAATATATTATATGAAGTAGAGGCATTAACATAATTGGGTGAGCTTATTTGGAGACACCATCACAAAGAAAGTTTAACTTAGGTGAGGAAAAAAGCATCTCCATATGAAAATTACAAAATGTACAGTGTCAGTTGACGATATCAAGGAATGTGCATGGTGCAAGAAATAATTTTCAAAAAGTTCTAGAACACATGGGTACAAATGACATGACCCATCACTTAAACGTAGTCATGACAAAATATATTCATCTTTTAACCTGTGTTTATTGGGTTTTCAGTATGCATAAAGGTCTATGTTAAGTGCTCAGATGCCTCAATAAACAAAGAGAGTTGTAGGGAAAGAATTTAAACAACTTTTTACACAATTTTTAATATAACTATAATTTAAGGAATTACACAATTTTTAATGTAACTATAATTTAAGGAATTACACAATTTTTAATATAACTATAATTTGAGGAAGGATGGTTTTGTGTAATAAGTTTTCTTTTATATGAATTTTAAAGTATACACTTTTTAGTATAAAATATAGCATGAATGGTAAATATATTGGCATTAAGGATGTTGAATGTAGTGAGGTTGTTTGGCTGCAACATGTGTCACTCCATTGATCACCAGGGTTGAATCAGCTGATTGGGCTGGCTATGTGGGTGTCCCCTTCCTCTCTCACACCTCTGTGTGTCTTTCCCAAAGTTTTGCATTGGGTGGAAGAGGAAGATCTTCCCTGATAGAACAGGACCATTTTTTGGTCAATGGTGTACAGTAGCCATGTTTTCATGATAGAACCTTCAAACAAGTTCTAAGGGTCCATTTGTAGGACAAAGTAGGGCAGTCAAGCCTCCAAGACTTCAGACATATCCAAATGAAGTGCTGCATGTGTCAGTCTGCCTTTAAAACATATTAAATGCTTTATTGCAGTATTTTATATCTTCTATCAATATCTGGGATCAAATATTCTAGTATGATATTAAATTAGACAGAATTTTTCACAGGAAGTTTAATCAAGATTTTATTTTTAGTCTTTCAGGCATTAAGATATTTTCCCCATTTAGTGAAACTGTGTCTTTGCTTTGGCAGTCAGCTCATGATTTATTATATATCTGAACAACATGAAATATAACAATAATGCTTTTATCTCTTACACATTTTTTAACTTTTCAAAGCTACATGTCCACTATAGGATGAAGGCAAGAAATGTTTTTTTTTTTTAATTCCAAAATCAAAGCTAATTTAGTGGGTTTTCCTCTTCCTCTGAGATGAAATAGAAATGTGTTCTGATTGTCATGGGATCCTATAATAATATTTTCTTCACCTCGCTGTGAAAAATTATTTAGCATAGTGTTATGGGCTGAATGCTGTTTCTCTCAAATGTCATATTTTATAGCCCTAATCCCCAGGGTGACTATATTTCAGGATGGGCTTTTAAGGAGGTAATTAAGGCCAAATGAGGTCATAGATACTGGTCTGGTTGGACTAGTGTCCTTATAAAAAGAGGAAGAGACACTGACAATCTATCTACACCTGTATAGAGAAAAGATCATGTGAAGACATGGTGAGAAGCCAGATAGAGAGGCCTCATCACACACCAACCTTGACAGCATCTTGATCTTGGACTTTTACCTTCCAGAACTGTGAGATAATAAATTTATTTTGTTTGAGCCACCTAATTTGAGATATTCTGTTAAGGCAACCCTAACCAACAAAAATAGTAAGTCATTTAGTTAATCAGGTACTTTAAATATTTGATTTGAGATGACTATTAAGTTGAGCTACCTTTTGAATGGATATTCAATATAACCCTTACTTTTGTCAAAATATCCCCAAATTATATATGGGAATGTGTTTTCTCCATTGGACAAGTAATAGGTTCCCTAAAATTATCATATTCTCATAAGTAATGAGAATTAAAGTACTGTGTTTCTTTTTAAATTTTACTGATCTATAGTCCATAAGAGATGTTAATATATTAAAGAGTTTTTATCATGTAGCACAGTTCAAATACTGTGATTTTAAATACACTTATGCAGGAACAACTAATAACTAATAATTAAAAGAAATCACATGCAACTCTTGAAACAGTTTCTTAATTGCAACTCATTAAACTAAATTGCAGCATATTATCTCTATTATAATATCCAAAATAGAATTTTGTAATGGTTTTTCTGTCATTCTTCCATGCATTTTAATATTAATATATAATATCTGATATTAAAGTAACTTTTATAATCAGGTAGGCTTTATGTTATAAATCATACCATCTAAGTTGTTTTTATATCTCAGAAATTATTGGTAGTATAATAGTTGAATTTTCAGTCAATATTAATAGCTCATTCAAGGTTTTAAGAGCCAAAGGAGATAGTTTTTATCATTTCCATAGGCTCTTTTAAATCAACTTTTATGTTGTAATAATTTATGCTACAGTACTTTAATATGCTATATTGCTAAGAAAAGAAGTGATTCTACTAAAAAATTACGAAATAAAAATGCCATACTAAAATGCATCCATATCTCCCATTACAAGTGAACTCTCAGGCATTTAAATGGAAATCACAAATATTCTGATATAACTCTATTTTGTGAGTTGTCTAGACTACTCTAAGTCTAGTAAACACATATTGAACTTACTATTTATCCTAAATACCAATAAAATTATGCAATGAATAGGGAAGTTGTAGATGCACATTTACATGTAGAAGCTATTATCTCTTACTGAGTTTATATGTGTTATGACTATGGAAAGCCAGTATTGACTGCTGAGAAAGTAATCAAGCAATGGAAAGAGGAGACTCCATCAAACAAAGAATGCAAATTTTGAATGAGTTTTTAATTGTCTTAGATAATTTAATAAGAGAAGAGCACAGTGGCTCATGCATATAAAGGCAGTCTTTGCCCACACTTTCTATCTCTGCTTACAAGTTTTCTCGGGATAAAGATGATATTTTTTAGTTTGTTGAGGGTTGGAGGTTTTATTGCAAGTCTTAACATAACTGATATCATCCTTAGTGAATACGTTAATGTTTTTGTGAAACTCCAACTGCTCGTTATATCATGATATAATCATTTCATAATCTTTTATGATAACCTTTCAATTTTGTCTTTTACTTCTCCAAGGAAATAGGATTAATTTGATGTGAACTTTTTCCCCTTATAATCCTCCCCAACCCCACATATATCCAATTAATCCCTGATCTTTACCACAAAGATCAGATTAGGGAGACAAATGTTGCTTTGTCATTAACTTAACCTTCATCAATTCTTTGTATTCTGAGTTTTTGGTGTGTGCGTTTGTGTGTGTGTGTGTGTGTGTGTGTGTGTGTGTGTGTGTGTGCTAGAAAACCCAGTAAGATATCTATTTTTTAAAAAAACAAACACATAAAAGTAAACTAAAAATGCTTTCCTTGCTTTGTCACTTTAATTAAATCTTTTGCTTTCCATTCACCTATAGCCAGTCACTCTCCAGAGAAAGCCAGTGCTCTCCCTTTCCTTCCTTCCCTTACCATTTTCTTTTCCAACTACTACAGTGTCTTCCATGCCATCACATGTATGAAACTACTATGGGTAAACTTACTATTTGGAAAATTCTGCCTTTATTTTATATTTATCTTGTGGCATTTGATATAGTTAATCATTTTCTCCTTGTTGAAACACAAAACTTCTAATATTTACATGATGTCACTCTCTTACCTTCTGCCTCAGTTTACTCACCTTCTGCCACAGTCCTTTTATTTTTATTTTTTATTGCTTCTTTCTCTGCTGACTAAAGCAATGTTGTTCTCCAGAGTTCTAGCCTTAATTCTCTTGGCTTAACACTTTCTCTGAGAGGTTCAATTAGTTCCAGCCCACAGCTTTAGCTTCTAATTATTGCCTGTCTACTCTCGTTACCCTTGACTAAGTCACCATCATCACACACCTGGAGTACTCAAATATTCTACTCCTCACTTGTCTTTCATAATGCACATAAATTCCTTCTCAGATTTCTATACACAATAGCCAGGAACGTTTTTTTAAAACTATAACTCAGATCAGGACAAACACTTGCTTGAAATACTCATGTAGATACTAAACATAGACTCCAGCCTCTTCACCATGGTCCTCATCTGCTGTAGTGGATGTTATGGTGCTCTCTATGCCCCCCTTCAGGAATAGGTCCCTATTTTCTCAGCTACTGTGAACATTGGCTCCTAAGGCCCACAGCTTAGCCTCTTCCTCATTCAGAGAGAATCACTTCACTCAAGATTGTGTCCTTTCTGAATGAAACCCAAGTGCAAAGACAGGTGTATACAGACCTGGCTTTTTTGTACAGGCAAGCCATCCTAGCTTCATAGCTCCTCACAGAGCTCTTAACTCTATTGCAGTTCAACTTCTCACTGCACACTTCCACTTCTTTTACTCCCCGACATGTGCCGTACCTTAGATCAACTCTCCGTGATTTCCTGCATTTCTAATATCTGTTTCATGGGAACCTGAACTAAGGTAACTATTCTGAGATCACATTTCACACACATTTACATTTGCACCTGCTTCTTCCCATAAGAAGCTTCCTTCTATCATGATTTCAGTATCAGTTCCAGTGTTACCTCCAGAGAGATCCTCTTGGAGTAAACTATCCCTTCATTGTTGTTGAGTTGGGTTTTTGCTTTTTTTTTTTTTCATATTGTACCACATTGAAAGTTTTCATTTTTTCTAAATGTGTATCACACAATCTGAATTTACCTTGTTTATTTATTTGTGTATTATTATTTTCCTCCCAAATTGAATATAAGCTACTGGAGGGAAGAGAATCCATCTCTTTTGTTCACCACTGAATTTAATATAGGACAAACATGTATTAGTTTGGACTTCTATAACAATACAATGGGGTGGGTGGCTTAAATAACAAACATTTATTTCTTACAGTTCTGGAGCCTACACATCCAAGATCAAGGTGCTGACAGATCGGTGTCCTATGAGAAACTCTTTCTGGTTTGCAGGTACCCATCTTTATAGTATCCTTGCATGGTGGAATGGGGGAAAGAAGACTCTTTCCTGTCTCTTCTTATAAAGACACTAACCCCTCAGTAGGACTTCACACTCATTACTTAATTACTTTAGAAATGACCAACCCCCAAATACCATCACACTGAGGATTCTGGTTTCAAAATGTGAATTTTGGAGGGGCATAAACATTTTTAGTCCATAACAAGGTATATGATAGGTATTCAATAAATATTTATATTGATAGATAGATGATAGATAGATGATAGATAGATGATAGATGATAGATAGATAGATGATAGATAGATAGATGATAGATAGATAGATAGATAGATAGATAGATAGATAGATAGATGATAGATCTTGAAACCACAAAATCACTCCAAAATGCCAGATATGCATTTCAAAAAAAAAAGTATCCGGAAGCTGTAGTTTAATGTCAAATTCATCATGTAGAAAACTGAACTAATACCAACATTTCCAATGAAAACTTTTAATTTCCTTAGTTACTGGGATTCTCATCTTTAGCTATTTCACAACTTGGTCAACCAAACCTAATTTTGTGTTATTGTTTCATATCCATTACTCAGTTTTGGTACTCTTTCTTTCTCTTCATCTCATTCTTACAAATTGGTGACTAAATGCTATAAAATCTGGCATCTCAATATCATTTGATTCATATCTATTGACCGAGTATTAACTCTGACCCTATCTTCTCTCATCTGGACTATTAGAATAGCTATATAATAATTTTTACTCCTCGTATATATTTTCCCAAGTTATATGCTAATTATTTTTCCTAACTTGAATGATTTTACTATTAATAATAAAATATCTATACAAATAGGTTAAGTCTGATATATAGTGTTTAACATTTAGACCTCTATAGATTTTATCTGTCATCTCCTGCCTCTTTTATAGTTAGCAGGACTAATTCCCTGCATATGCACCTATTGTTCACTTTGCTTGGAATGCATTTCCTCCTGGAACATCTTAAGATCACATTAAAATATTGTTACTTTGGGAGACACTCCCTGATTTCTCCAGATTTAAAACTTTTTTCTCTGAGATTTAATAAGAATTTGATTAAATCCCTCAAGTTATTTTTTTGCAAGTCTATATCTCTTTCAGAGACTTGTAGATAATTAAGGTAAAGGTTTGTCCTATTCATCTTTGTTTTGCTAGTGCCAAGTACTGTGCTTGGCACTTCTATTACACTCATAAAACACTGAGAGAATGAATGAATGTTTGATGAATTAATGTTGATGAATGTGGCAGTGTCAGAGAGAAGAATGTGAGAGAAGAACTTGATAAGATGCATTTTATTCTCAAGAGGTTATAAAAATAATCTTGGGCAATACAGAAAATAATTTATGATCGAATAAAAATACTGTAGTTATTTGGAATATATGGATGGTGAAAAGATTAGTAGTGCTTGATTTAAACTTCAACAGGTATTTACCAATATAGGAATTGTATTTGCAGCTTTATTTATAAAGGTCATTAAAGTCAGCATTTCCAGAAAACTTACAATGAAAAAGAAATTAGATATCCCAAATAAACAAATATAAAAAGTATATAATATATGTACTAGGACTATACATTATGATATTAAATGTCATATGTTTTTATATGGTTATTCATTTCAGGAAAGCCAGATATTTTCTTTTTTTTCTTTTTTTCTTTTTAATTTTTTTAGATATTTTCTTTATGATCTTTGTTTCAAATAATGTCAGAATGGGTCATAATTAACTAACGTCTCAAAAGCTATTTTCCATATCAATATTAGATTGTTCCCGATTTTTTGCCTTCTGTTTAAGTGAGAAGGAACCGTTATCCTGATACTTCTCCCATGCTTTAATATCTCTATATTACTGTATGTCATTTCGTGGTTATTGTGATAAAAACACATTTAAAGTAGATTAAACAGTTGAGAAAACATATGGAAAATAATATTGTTGAATATTTACGTAGTTTATTGGTAGAAAAGAACATTACAGGCACAATGAATAAAACATAAGGAAAGATTAATTAATTTGCTCTTTAAAAGTTTTCACAAAAACACACATAAAATTAAAATGATATATGTGTATATATTTTAAAAAGTGAATTAATGCATAAACAACTTTCAAAATCATAAAATAATAATCTTAGTGTTAAGTGGAAGTTATCAAAACCAAAATCTTAGAATCAGGTATTAATGGCTTCAAATATATTGGTTCACTACCTATCTAATTTTATAACCTTAACATTGCATCACTTCTCTTAGGTTCAATTTTATCTTTGGTCAATGGGGGACAGTAATAGCATGAAATGTAAAAATAAAAGAGATATTAATACAGTATGATGCTTAACATGATGCCTACTTCAAGATTAGAATATTTATTAAAATTATTATTATTCCTGGACAATATATAGGTGAAATCCACCTTTAAGAACACAGCTCTACTGGATTGCATTTTGGTGATTTGCATTAAGTAGTAAGAAGTGAATACTTTGTCCAAGCAATTCTATCTGAAGTAATTATTTAAACTATGGTCACTATAAATAAATAAATACAATTCGTGAACTTCCCAGTTTATACATAAATCATATACTTTGAACTTATTCATGGCTAAAGCAAATAGTATTTGTGGATGAACAGCTTAGATGTTATGGAGTTTTATTTTTTCACAACCACACTAAATAATGATGCCTCAAAATATGTTAACTATGTTTTCAGGCCAGGAATTCATGTCAGAACTATCTGATGTCAACCAAAAAAAAAATAGTTGATGAATGAAAGAATATAATTTCTCTGAAAATTCAGTGGAACCACCTCTAAAAGAAAATGATTTACTGTTTGTCATTTTTAAGGTATAATGATACAGTTTACCCCTCTTTACCATGTCTCAAAGGAATTGTCACAAACATAGTATTACAGATGATACAGAATCATTTATATCTTTTGAAATATAACTGCTCTGAAGATCCAAATTGCAATAAGGACAACATAATAGAGAGCAACATGTTTGGAAATAGAAATAGAGAGAAAGCAAAGTATAGTATGGCTGTATAAATGGACTGGAAGGTTCAAGAAATTGGAACAATTAAAAAAAAGAAAGGGGATCCCTGGGTTACTCACCGGTTCGGTGCCTGCCTTCAGCCCAGGGTGCGATCCTGGAGTCCCAGAATTGAGTACCACATCAGGCTCCCTGCATGGAGCCTGCTTCTCCCTCTGCCTGTGTCTCTGCCTCTCTCCCTCTCTCTCTCTCTCTGTGTCTCTCATGAATAAATAAATAAAATCTTTAAAAAAATAAGCAATGCAGAAACAGGTGAATAAACATATGTCAAAATTGCACATTATTAAACAATATTTCTTAAATCTAAACATGAATGAAGACATCCAGGTTATTTATATCTTCTTTACTGCATATACATCTGATTTCATTCTTTTAAAGTCATAGCCATACAAATAGCATTTGTTTCCACCTTCTAACTTGCAGAGACTTAGACTTACTTTGTAGACCCCTTGAGGGAAGAGAAGAAGACCTAAAGGGGTGTAGGTATGATGCAATATTCTGGTATTTATAACCAGAGTTCAATGTCATGCTTCGAAATTGAAGATCTGTTCAACCAGATCTGGTAATGTTGACCTCTCTGCCCATGCACACTCCCTATTTAAGTAAGAGAATTGAAAAAAAAAAAAAAGGCAATCCAACTACAAAAAGCAATTTAAGACATCAATTTCTAGCTTTCACCTAATGATTGAGAAGTTTGGGTTCATAAGACTTTCCCTACTGCTGTGTGAGTGTGTGTGTGTGTCTATGTGTACGTATGAAATGGTTTTAATTTTAAGCTGAAGGATATTTTGTAAATCTCATGGAATTCAATGAAATATAATAGGTTATAAATTCTCATATACACATACATTTTATATAAAGAAGTTATTTTTTAATTATCAATTATTTAATCTCATTTATATGTAATTATTATTTTAGGCCAGATTTTAAAATCCTAAGAGTTCCTTGTTGCAAAGTATCTTGATTGTTGCTATTGATTCAGATCATCCAGAGAGAGTCTACTTATTTTAGTCAATATTCCATCCATTATTGTCTCTTCAAGTTTCTTTTTTTTTTTAAATTTCTCATCAATAGATAGCAGGATCTTGTTGAATAGAAAATAGCTAAAGTAGAACAAAGCATGCATTTTCTGGTATAAATACAGTAAAATAAAATACACGTAAAGCATCTCTTTCGTCATCATCATCAAAGTTAGGTTTGTCTTACAATATATCAATTACCAGATGGAAAACCCTTTTAAAAGAGGTGTATTATTATTATATAACAGGTATTATTTCAGATTCATTTAGTATATAATGGATAAAGTAGAATAGTTAACCTACCTTAAGTTTTATAGTTTGGATTTCAAATTTTTACTCTACCTACCATATATATGACTTGAGGGTGTGTACTGGACTAGAAGTCATGTATTTTGATGCCTAGTTCAAGGATCTTAAGTAAACACTGTTTTCTAAATTTTAAAACATTTCCTTTTCTTCAAATTTTGATGGTTATGATGATGGATGGTGATTTAAAATGACAAAGGGTTAAGATATTGGCAAAAATGGTAATATACTGTACAAGAATAAAGATAATGAGCATAATAGATGACTAAACTAAATTGAAAACACAGATGGAAATTAACAAAGCACAAATAAGTTAGGCTAGGAGAAGCATGAATAATACATCTTTGGATGTATTAGAATAGTTTTCCTGTCCTAGTAATTGAAAAGTGCACAAAAAGAAGAGTTTTAAATTAAAAAAAAAAAATTGTCGCTATATCACATGTGCAGTTAATTTCTAGTTTTTATTCAGGTAAATGAGGGATTAATAGTTAGCTACAATTAGAAAATAACATTGATTACATGTTTAGTGATTAGTATGTATTTGAAATATGAACATTCAGTTATTGTTTTTAGAGAGTCCCAACATCACATTTCCCTTTTTTATTGATTTGTTTAAATTTTCTAATTATTATCTTCATCTGTATAGAGATCAAAGTCAGTGGGAGGGGGACTTTATTTGTACAATATAATTTCAACTATAAAAGGAAGGGATACCTTTTAAAATCACTTCAACAGAAGTAATTTGTATCCTCAGGTCTGGACTGTGGCAGTATTGCTCGTGCTAGATTGAATAACTTGCCTTTCACTTTTTATCTGTGTCTATAATTTGATTATCATTAAATGAACCAGAAAATAAATTTGCTTCAACAATGAAAACCCACAGGCTATATGTCAGTCTTTTAACAAGATTTATTTTTTAATAGATAGAAATACAGTAAGAAAAAAATACCTAATAAAAGACAAAATAAAAATTCTTATTACATAGCTTAAAGCCACAGACTGAAAATTGGAGAAAAAATACATTAAGGCCTAGTGCCTAAAATATATAAAAAGTTTTATAACAATGTATTAGTATACACCTGGCCAAACCTGGAAAAGATTTGGAAAAAATTTGGAATTTTCATAGTGCATCAAATTCAGTGGACTCAGATCCACCACTCTCTAGGTTCAATGTCTTTAGAGGGACATGAGGGAAGGGATCCTTTTTCTGGCAATAAGCAGCACAACTGCCTTAACTGTCATTTGGGTCCTCCTGTAATTCAAGTATTGGCAGATTCTGCTTTTTTCTAGACACAGTGTTTTGTTTCCAAGTCATACTTGCTTTTATCTCATGCTACTTTTGCCTGATCTCTTTGCTCATTTCTATACCATTTTGTCTTCCCCTTTTGCAGTCATTATTCCTAACATAACCACATTATGCATTTGCAGCATATACTGGGACTTTGTGGGATCTGAGAAAATAGTTTCTCCTCTGTTGTGATCACTGTACAGAAACAGAATGGACCCACACTCAAAATTTGGTTTAAATGTTCAGACTGATGACACACATATGCACCAAGAAAGAATGAGTGTACTTATTATAATCCATATAACTGTAAATATGGTAGTGTCCAAACAAGACTGAAAATGTGTTGGGAAAGTCAGAGAGTGAGGCTGACTTGGGAGTTTTACAATTATTAGGATATGGGACCAGAATGAGGGTTGCCTGTGGACACAAGGTCATGTGGTGTGACCTCCTCACCAAAGGAGAAGCATCCAGGATTTCTTATCAGTTTCCTAAATGTGGGATGGGAGGGAAAAGGAGATGGATGGTGGTTGAAAGTTGTCACCGTTACAGCATCAAAAAATTGACACGCTTTACTACATCCTGTGAAGGAATACATTTAAAAACAATGTCCCTTCTAGGAAAGCTTATTATAGAAAAGCATGCCTTCCTCCAGAACAGTGTGGCTTCATAGGATGCACAACTTGGGTAGTAGTGCTAGTTGGATTTTCAACACTAATTCCCACCACCTTTGTCAGTGACTTTGGATAGGTTATGACCTGAATGGCCATTCATAGAATGCATGGAAGGAATGTTGACAGAGCATGGCTTTTTTCTTTTTTAAGATTATTTATTTATTTATTCATGAGAGACACAGAATGAAAGAGAGACAGAGACAGAGACACAGAGAGAGAGACAGAGACAGGCAGAGGGAGAAGCAGGCTCCATGCAGGGAGCCCAACATGGGACTCTATCCTGAGTCTCTAGGATCAGGCCCTGGACTGAAGGCAGTGCTAAACCCGGGCTGCTCCAGAGCATGGCTTTTAAGGAAAGGAAGGATGAGGGCGCCATGGGATGATTAATGAGATTAGAGACAATTCCATAAAACTGGTAGAATATATTGGAACACACAGTATGGTCAATGGACAGAAAACGATTCTTTATTTTACTGCATATTAATAAGAGGACATTCAGGAGATGCTTTCAGGGAGAGTTCTGGGATTCAGATTCAAAGACATCTGTGCAAAATATCCTTGGGAAGCAAGAAGATGGTGGCAGACTAGGAGAACCCTAGACTCACCTCATCCCACAAACACAGCTCGATAACCATCAAATCATACTAAATAGCCCAGAACATGATCAGAAGACTGACAGAACAAATTCCACATGTAAAGGAGAGAAGAGGCCATATCAAAGAAGGTAGGAAGTACAGAGACATTGTTTAGGTGATAAACAGATCACAGCTGCTGCAGAAGGGAGAGAAGAATGAGAAAGATGGGAGAGAGGAGCACACAGGGGAATACACAAAGATAATATTCCCCCAAAGCCAGTGGCTTGAAAAACAAGGGGTGGGGGTGAGTTTTGTGAGTTCTTGCAACTGCTGGGATTTAATGTCTGGAGTATTAGATGTCAGAAGACTTGGCTGGGATAGAGCCTAGAGGGACTGAACTGCTCCTGGAGAGAAGACAGGCAAGTAACCCATGGACAGACAGCAACAGTATGGAAAAAGCAGTTTTGAAGAGTGTCTGGGAAATGCAGTGAAGAGATTATTTTCTCTTCTTGGGGGCACATCTCTGAGAGGCAGAATTGAAGGAGAAACCTCTCATCTCTGGGAACAAAGAAGCTGGTCAGTGCCATTTCCCTCCCCCACCTCTCAACATAAGTACAGAGCCACCTGTGGGAAGCAGCTCAGTGCCAACACTGGCTGACTAACTTGTGTACACTAAACTCCACCCCTCTATGCTCTGGTGGAACTGCCCTTCTCAGTTAAGCCAGCCTCTAACCCAGAACAATGGGCCCCTCCCTGAGAAGATGAGCACAAACCCCTGCTCACACCATGTCTCCTGACCAGAGAGTTTTGCAGTACCTCTGTTCTGGTGGAGGTGGTGACAGATCTCATTTCACAAGCAGATGAGAACACAGCTAGTTAAAACTCATCACATTCAGGCCAGAGACCAAACACTGCCTGAGCCTATAAGGAGAACCTCTGCAGACAACTGACCTAAAGGATAGAGCAACCAAAGCACAATACATGGCATATGCAGCATACACTGGAGACACTACCTGAAAGCACCAGGCCCTAGGCACAATATGACCTCCGCTTTATAAGGCCATTACTTTCAGGTGGAGGAGACATAACTGGCTTTTCAAACACAGAGAAGGCAGAGACTTAGTAAAAAAGGCACAGAAATTTATCCAAATGAAAGACCAAAGTAAAGCCACAGCCAGAGATCTAATTGAAACAGATACAAGTAGCATGCTTAGTGGATAATTTAAAGCAATATTCATAAAGATACTCACTGGACTTGAGAAAAGAATGGAAGGAATCAGTGACCTTTACTGCAAAGATAAAAGTTAAAAAATCAGAAATGAAAAATACAATAACTAAGATTCAAGATAGACTGGATGCAATCAATACAAGACTGGAAGAAGCAGAGGAATGAATAAGTGATATAGATGATAAAATGTAAAATAATGAAGCTGAACAAAAGCGAGAAAGAATTGTAAGTCTTGAGAATGGACTTAGGGACCTCAGTGACTCCATCAAATGTAATAGCATTCATATCACAGGAGTCCCAGAAGAGGAGAAAGAAAATGAGGCAGAAAATATATTTGTGGATATAATAGCTGAAAACTGCTCTAATCTGAGAAAGAAAATAGACATCCAGTTTAAGAGGCATAGAGAACCCCCATCAAAATCAACAAAAGTAGGCCAACACATATTGTAATTAAATTGGAAAAATATAGTGTAAAGAAAACATCCTAAAAGGATCAAGACAAAAGAAGTCCCTAACTCACAAGGGAAGACATGTAAGGCTAGCTGGAGATCTCTCAACAGAAACTTAGCAAGCTAGAAGAAAGTGGCAAAATATATTCAACATGCTGAATATGAAAAGTTACTCTATCCAAGAAGTATTCTAGCCAAGAATACTCTATCCAGCAAGGCTGTCCTTCAGAATAGGAGAGATAAAGCATTTCCTAGATAAACACTAAAGGAGTTCATGATCACTAAACAAACTGAGAAAAAATACTCTTTTAAAGAGGACTCTGAGTGCAAAGGAGAAACCAAAGGTTATAGTTAAATGCAGGAACACAAAAGTAGTAAAATTGAATATTTCTGTAAAAATCAGTCAAGGAAATCACACATATAAAAGGTATGAAATATGATAACATATACCTAAAATGTGTGGAGGAGAGAAGAACGGGCTCAAACTTGAATGTCCATCAACTTAATATAGACTGCTATTTGTATGATAAGCATGTATTAAAAACCACTAATAAATATGCAAAGAATAAAAAGCAACAAATTTAAATACACACTAAAAAATCAGCAAATCATGAAAGATAAGAAAGGATTAGAAAAAACCTCCAGAAACAACCACAAAATAAGTAATAAAATAGCAATAATTATCTATCAATAGTTACTTTGAATGTAAATGGACTAAGTGCTCCAATCAAAAGACATAGGGTATCATGCGGCACTTGGGTGGCTCAGTCAGTTAAGCATCTGATTCTTGGTTTCAGCTTGGGTCATGATCTCAGGGTGGTCATATTAAGCCCCAAGTCAGGTTCTGCACTCATGAAATTCTGCTTGAAATTCTCTCTATCCCTCCATCTCTTCTCTCCCCCATCAAAATAAATAAATAATATCTTTTAAAAAAGACATAGGGTGTCAGAATGAATAAAAAACAAGGTCCATCTATATGCTCTATAAGAGATACAATTTCTTTCTTTTTCTTTATTTAAATTCAATTAATTAACATATGGAGTATTATTAGTTTCAGAGGTAGAGTACAGTGATTCTTCAGTCTCATGTAATTCCCAGTGCTCATTACATCATGTGCCCCCAACCCCATCCCTTCCAGCAACCCTCAGTTTGTTTCCTATGATTAAGAGTCTCTTACTGTTTGTCCTTCTATACAACTTCGTATTTTTATTTTTTCTTCCTTACCCTATGCTCCTCTGTTTTGTTTCTTAACTTCCACATATGAGGTGAAATCATATGATAATTGTCTTTCACAGAGACTCATTTTAGACCTAAAATCACCTGTAAATTGAAAATGAGGGGTTGGAGAAACATTTGTCATGCAAATGGATGTTTCAAAGAAAGACAAAATAGCAATACATATATCTGACAAACTACTTTAAAACAAAATCTATAACAAGAGACAAAGAAGGGCTCTATGTAATAAAAAGGGGAGAATCCAACAAGAAAATATAACAATTGTAAATATATATACACTCGACCTGGGGGCACCCACATATATAAAACAATAACAAACACAAAGGAGCTCATTGATAACAATACAGAAAATCACCAAGGAAACAATGGCTTTGAATGACACACTAGACCAGATGGACTTAACAAATATGTTCAGAACATTCCATCCTAAAGCAGCAGAATGCACATTCTTTTCAAATGCACATGGAACATTTTCCAGATTAGATCACATATTAGGTCACAAAACAGCCTTCAACAAATACACAAAAATTGAATTCATACCATGAACCTTTTTGACCACAACACTATGAAACTCATCAGTCACAAGAAAGAATAAAAACCACAAGTACATGGAGGTTAAACATGTTACTAAAAAAAATAAAAAAAAAATACATGAAAAGAAATGAAAATGAAAACATGAAAGTCCAGAATGTTTGGGATGCAGCAAAAGTGGTTATAAGAGAGAAGTATATAGCAATACAGGCCTACTTCAAGATACAAGGAAAAATCTCAAATAAGCAACCTAACTTTACACATAAAGGAGCTAGAGAAAGAACAACAAATTAAGCTTAAAGCCAGCAGAAAGAAGAAAATAATAAAGATTTGAGCAGAAATAAATAATACAGAAAATAAAATTTTAAAAAACAGTAATAGAAGAGCTCAATGAAACCAGGAGGTAGGTCTTTGAAAAAAAATAATGAAATTGATAATCTCCTAGCCAGACTGATGAAAAAAAATAGAAAGGACAAAAAAAGTTATAAATGAGAGAGAAGAAATAATAACCAATACCACAAAAATACAATTTTAGGAGAATATTATGAAAAATTATATGGCAATAAATTGGACAACTAGTATAAATTCCTAGAAACATATAATTTACCAAACTGAATTAGGAAGAAATAGAAAAGTTGAACAGATTAATATCCAGCAAAGAAATTAAATTCATAATCAAAATCAAAACAAAAATACCCCCAATGTCCCCTCCAAAAGTCCAGAATCAGATGGCTTCCCAGGAAAATTCTACCAAACATTTAAAGAAGAGTTAATATCCATTCAGAATATTCCAAAAAATAGAAAAGGAAGGAAAACTTCCAAACTCATTCTATGAGGCTAACATTACCCTGATATCAAAACCAGATAAAGACACTACTAAAAAAGAGAACTACAGCCCTGATTAACATGGAAGCAAAAATTCTCGACAGAATACTAGGGAAGCAAAGTCCAATCATATATTAAAAAAAAAAAAAAAGAAATCATTTGACATGATTATCTGGGATTTATTCTTGGGCTGCAACAGTTATTAAATATTTACAATATAATCAATGTGCATATGATAAGTAAGATAAAAGTAAGATAAATAAGAACCATATGATCCTTTCAATAGATGCAGGAAAAAAAAGACATTTGAGAAAATACAACATCCATTCATGGTAAAAACCATTGATGAAGTAGATTTATAGGGAACTTCTCTCAACACAAGGCAGTATCTGTAAAACTCACAGCTAATATCATCCTTAATAGGGAAAGAACAAGAGCTTTTCCTTTACATTTAGGAACAAGATAGGGATATTGACTTTCACCACTTTTTATTCAACGTGGTACTAGAAGTCTTAGCCTTAGCAATCAGACAACAACAAAAAGAAATAGAAGACATCCAAATTAGCAAGGAAGAAGTCAAACTTTCATTGTTTGCAGATGACATGATACTGTATATAGAAAACCCAGAAGACTCCACCAAAAAAAAAAAAAAAAAAAAAAACCACCACCAACAACAACAACAAACTGCTAGTGGTGATAAATGAATTCAGTAACGTTACAGGATACAAAATCAAGGTACAGAAATGTATTGCATTTCTATATTCCAATAACAAAGCAGCAGAAAGGGAAATCAAGGAATCAATCACATTTACTGTTACACCAAAAACAATAAGATACCTAGGTATAAACCCAACCAAAGAGGTGAAAAACTTGTACTCTGAAAACACTGATGAAAGAAATTGAAGATGACACAAAAAAATGGAAAAATATTCCATGTCAATGCATTGAAAGAACAAATGTTGTTAAAATGCCTATATTACCCAGAGCAATCTACACATTTAATGCAATCCATATCAAAGTACCATTAGCATTCTTCACAGAGCCAGAACAAATAATTCTGAAATTTGTACTGAACCACAAAAGACCCCGAAGAATGAAACAGCCTCAAAAAAAGAAGAACAAAGCTGGAGACATCACAATTCTGGACTCCAAGTTATATTACAAGGCTTTAGTGATGAAAAGAGTATAATACTGGCACAAAAATAGACACAAAGATCAATAGAACCAAAAAGTAAATGAAGCCACAATTATATGGTCAATGACTCTTCAACAAAACAGGAAAGAATATATCCAATGGAGAAAAGACAAGTCCCTTCTAAAAATTGTGCTGGGAAAACTAGACAGCAACCTACAAAAGAATGAAAATGGACCACTTTATTACACTGTACACCAAAACAAATTCAAAATGGATGAAAGACCGAAATGTGAGACAAGAAACCTTCAAAATCCTAGAGGAGAACACAGACAGTAACCTCTTTGACATTGATCATAGCAACTTTTTTCCTGAGGCAAGGGTAAGAAAAGCAAAACTAAACTATTAGAACTACATCAAAAGAAAAAGCTTTTGCATGGTCAAGGAAACATCAACAAAACTAAAGACAGCCTATGGAATGGGAGAAGATATTTGCAGATGACATGTCTAATAAAGGATTAGTGTCCAAAATATATGAAGAACTTTAAAACTCAACATCCAAAAAAACCCACAAATAATCCAATTAAGAATGGGCAGAAGACACGAAGAGACATTTCTCCAAAGAAGATATCCAGATGGCCAATAGGTTCATGAAGAGATGCTCATCTATGCTGATCATCAGGGAAATGTAAATCAAAACTACAATGAGATACCACCTCACACCTAGCTGAAAAAAACAGCACAAGAAACAAAGATGGTGGCAGGGATGTGGAGAAAAAGAAACCCTCATGCACTTTCAATGGGAATGCAAAATAGTGTAGTCACTGTGGAGGTTCCTCAAAAATTTAAAAATAGAATTACTTTATGATCTAGCAATCAAGCTACTGGATATTTACCCAAAGAATACAAAAACACTATTTCAAGGGGATACATACACTTCTCTGTTTATAGCAACATTCTTTACAATAGCCAAGATATGGAAGCAGCTCAAGTGTCCATTGAGAAAATGGATACACAGGAGATAGTAGATATAGACAATGGAATGTTATTCAGCCACAAAAAGAATGAAATCTTTCCAACAGCAATGACATGGATGTACCTAGAGAGTATAATGCTAAGCAAAATAAGTCAGAGAAAGACAAATACCATATTGATGTGGAATTTAAGAAACAAACAAAAAAGGGAAGAAATGAGAGAAAGACAAATCAAGAACAGGTTCTTAAGTATAGAGAACAAATGATGGTTACCAGAGGGACGGGGGATATGGGAATGAGTGAAGTAGGTGAAGAGGATTAAGGAGTGTACTTGTCATGATGAGCACGGGGTATTGTATGGAAGTGTTGATTGGCTATATTGTACACTTTTAACTAATATGACATTCTATGTTAAGTAATTGATATTAAAATGAGCACTTAAAATATGAAAAAATAAGATAACAAAAAATCCCACAAAAAAGCAAAACAAAAAAAACAAAAAAACAAAAAATAGGGCTATCTATCTTCAAAGCAGGTATGCTTTTTAATTTTACCTGAGTCACTTGTGAATATATATATCAGCTCAGAGTTCATTATTAGAGTAAGCATTTAAAAAAATAATTTGGCATCTCTTTATCATCTGAAAAGCTTAAATACATAAATGTATGTGAACATATATATATGTATATATATATATATTTAATTACATAAACTTTAAATAAAAAATAGAGGAAAATTCATTTATCGCTCCATTCCCAAATTTTTTTTCTATTTCATATTTTACTAGATTCCATATAGCCCTACATCTTTGTAATATAAGAGTAGTTTGTATTTGGAAACACGTTGAAACTTTCGATACTTGACTTTTAAGTAAAAAAAACAGAAGTAGGGATCCCTGGGTGGCGCAGCGGTTTGGCGCCTGCCTTTGGCCCAGGGCGCGATCCTGGAGACCCGGGATCGAATCCCACGTCGGGCTCCCGGTGCATGGAGCCTGCTTCTCCCTCAGCCTGTGTCTCTGCCTGTCTCTCTCTCTCTCTCTGTGACTATCATAAATAAAAAAAATAAAAAATAAAAACATTAAAAAAAAAAACAGAAGTAGTTTTCTTCATTGTGCCATAAACTTGGCGTTTTCAAACTATACACATAAAAGTATTTCCATAATCATCATATAAACAACTTTAGATCTGTGTTCTGAAACAACATATCTTTGGTTAATTTCTATAATATGCACTTTCATTAATTTTTTCTTTTACTAAAATAAAGAGTGGCTTGAAAATATTTAGTGATAATAGATTAAGATTATCCAGTTATATAACAAGTTATTGAAATATTTTTCTATTGATCATTTTTCTTCAGTGCTATTTTTGATAATTTTGATTTCTTTGTTTATTTGCAGAATTAAAAAAATGTTTAAAGCCCTAGAAAATATGTAAAGCATTGAAAGTCACCATAATATTATTTTCCTGTACTCTATGCCAAGCCCCTGACAGAAAACATTTTACATATTTTTTGGTAAGAATGAGCAGGTCTAGGCAATCACAGAGAAATGGGGAAAACAGGAATCTTGGAGACATACTAACACAGATATAGAACCCAGGAGTGAAGCTTGGAGGCCAGACTTCCTATACAACCACTACTACTTACTACATGTGGAAATTTGGAAGAATCAGTTAAATTTTATGTTGTGCTTTCCTTATCTGTTAAGTGGCATAATAATGAATGTGACTTGCCTAGCAAAGGGAATCATTATGAGAATAAAACTGTATGTTTATATGTCCTAGTTATGTTCCAGTGCTTGGTTAATTAGGAATAAAGTAAACATTGTATTATACATTTATTGCTAATTTTAGATAAAATGAAACTATCTTTATGAACTTCTCTTTCGTTATTTATATAGTCAATCTCCGATGTTACTCCAATTCAATGTAGACAGTGATCATACTCAACCCAATGTAGATAGTGAACATACTTAACCAAAATTTAAACTGTAAAGTGTACACTATTCAGACAAGTTGATGAAATTCATATGTGGGAGCATACAAACAATTCTATTTTGCCCTTTGGTGGTATGGTAAACATTTTCAGGAAGAATTTTCTCTTTCTGGCTTTTTATATCTACATCTTAAATATTTGGAACAAACTATATTTATGCTCTAAAAACAAGATGTTTTAGCTCTTAGATTTGGCTTGTATTCTGCACTCTATGCTTAACTATCCCTGCAACTCTACCAATTGATTGCAGCAGTATTCCAAACTTCACAAAATAAAGAATTTAGACTAGAAGACTGGCTCTGTAATGCACTTCAGTTATATTCTCTCTCAATGACTTCAAGTCTCTTTCCATTATTTAATTAAATCCTATGCTGCAGTGCTATTACAGAAGAAGAGACCTTACTAGAGTATGTGAATTCTTCTTCATTTCCTACCTTTTGGGACACGTTATTCATCTTAAGCTTTCGATAAAATAAGAACCTCAATGTAGTATGACAAGGAATGAAGCTGCTCAGGTAAAGCAAAGTCAGCAGTCAGCCTCTGTTGTGCTAAACTGCCAGAACTGCTATCCTGCCTAGAAGGTATTATGATCATAAAACAAAATAATTTATTTTTAATTCTTACATTAAGGACAGAGAAAAATAGCTAACATTTTCATATAAAGCGTGGAGATGATCTGATCCAACTCTAAGAATATACATTTTTCTCTTTCTGAAATATTTCCGTACCCTAGGATCTTTTTCCTTCTTTGTGCCTCCTTTTCTATACAAAAAAATTCATATTTACATGCAGGATTACTGTATGACCTTCCCTATGAAATCATATTGTTTTTGCTAAGCCTGATAATAATATCCACATTTTTAATATCATATCTCTGTAGATATGAATTCAATGTCATAAATATATTTAATCCTTAAAATTATTCTTCATGAGAGAGATTCACTAATTTAGTCTTTCCAATTTCTTAGACATTATTTACGAAGTCTCATCTCACTTCTCTACTCTTAGCTCTGGTGGTAGTTAACTCAGTAACACTATGGAATCATCAAACAAACAACAAACAATTTCTTATGTGTATGTGGAAACACTTAATGAAGATATAGGTAAAAGATGAGCTCTCCTCCCCTTTTATTATATGTTAAGATTTTATTAAAATATACTTAAAATAAAAGAAAACAAAATGAAAAACATGAGTACAACTTGGGAATAATGTTACCCAATAGATGGCACTACACTCTTTGCAATACAGTATTCGATATGATCAAGATAATTTGATTTGAAAAACTTAAATTGCAAAAAAAAAAAAAAAAAAAAAAAAAAAAAAGAAAAACTCTTATAATTTCTCTGACAAATGACAGATTAAAAAAATAGGCACTTTAGTTTTTTTGAAACCAAAAAGTGTTCTTAGGGGAAACACAAATTAATGAGCTATTTCTTTTAAAGCAATTGAATTTAATTTATAGAATTGGAATTGATATAATTAATCAGCCTTACTATACGTAATTTAATAAAAAGGAATGTAAATTCTCATATCGAAGAAAGTATCTATATTTCCAAGAGGAAGAATGGGAAATCTAAATGTTAGTAATTAAACAGTAACATTAAAAGCATTATGTCTATGTACATACTGAACATAACCGAAGAAAATGTGTAAATAGGAGAATATCTGAAAAACTACAGAATAATTTTGGTTTTAATTTTATTTGTTATTTGGAAACTAGAGTCTAATGATTTAATGTTTTGCAAAGGACATATGTAGCATTTGAATTATATTTTAGCCTTATGACATTATATATGTGTGTTGAATCTGGCCCAGATAGGGGTATTAATTGAGGTTATAATGTATTTTCACATAAAATACATAAGTTGAATAAAAAACCTCATACCTTATACTTATTTATTTTAATATGTAAGTGTGAATTGAAATGTCTGTATCATGTTTAGAGATCTAGAAATTAAAATCTAGACTAGTGGTAGAGAATATGAAGATTGAATTTACATTCAATGTTTTTCAAAGTATTATTGAATGATGGTTATATACTGTTTGGAGTTAGAGATTTTATTCAACATATTAAAACAAACCAAAGAAAGAACAATTATTATAATTCCAGCAGATTTTATTTTCCCCTCCTTACTCCAGCCCTTTGCTTTCAGACATTTTTATAATCTGTGAATTTTTGCCACTTCTCATTATTTTCCAGATAAGCAATGGAATGAAATCAGTTTGTCTTCTATTCTCATTAGTAAAGTTCTTCTTCTTTTTTTTTTTTTAGTAAAGTTCTATAATAGTTATTCAAAGTTAAATTAACAATACAGTATGATTTATTTTTTCAGAATTGGATATCTGTAGCGTATGAAAAAGTTCAGGGTATTCTTAGAGCAGGATGATCTTATGTGCTTCTGTTTATAATTATATAACCAATCATAGTATTATTCAGCCTTCAGAAAGCAGAGAAACAGAAGTATTTGGAGTTATTAGCCTTTGAATAACTCAACTGAAAACTATGAGAGGCTATTTTAACCAAGCAAAAGATGAACCTGAATGAAGACCACAAAATACTGAAAGATAAAGAACGTAGTACATAGTGAAGGTCATTAATCCTTGTAATATAAATATAGTTAAACGTAAAAAGAAATTTTTCTTGGAAAATGTAATATAAGTGCTAAATAAGGACTTCATAAAAGCAATAGAAAATCCAAAGGTAAATGTCTTAATGATCTAAAAAGTAAAAAACAAAAACAAAAACAAAAACAAAAAACAAAACAAAACAAAAAAACTATCTCATAAACTCATACCAGTGGACAGGAATTAAGAAGGACCCAAAGACTTTTATTTGGGGAATTGTGAGGAGAATAGAGAAGACAAAGTCAGCACAGTCAGGGGATCAATTTATTGGAGAGCAAGATGCCAGGAGAAAGGGGTTATCATGGTGGCAGAAATAAGTAAGAACTTCTTTGAAATAAGGAACTATGCTCTATTTATGGATGTATCAGTTGAAGATAAGCATTAATTGAATAGACAATATGCAGAATTGCTTTTAAGTAAAAAAATTGACAACTTGAAATAATTAGCAAGATGATCTAACAGAAAAATGAGAGATTAAAGTGTGGATAATAGAAACACAAATTAAGATGAGAAGAATATAGTCAAATACATCAAGTATTACACTAAATATGTTTTCAGGATGATTTGAAAGTTATCTAGGTAAGTTGGTAGGGACAGGTGACTTGGGGATCCTACTCTTCCACCATCTTGCCCCACCTCCTACACTAAATATGAATAGGCTGGATTTCTCAGTGATAGTATAAAAATAGTAATATTTTTCTTACAGAAAGAATACTTAAAGAAATGCAGTTTGAAAACATAGAGAAAAGAATATTATGCAAATTAAATTAGCAAGCAGAAGCCAGGCTTAGAAATATTGAAAGGGTTTTTCAGGTAAAAAGGGCTACCTCTAATAAGTGGGCACACACACACACAATGCACAATTAATGAAGAGATAAAATAGGTAATACCACTCATTAAAAGAAATCCATGTTGTTTATACATACAGACTTTCATATCTTTTAAAAAATATATTTCTCACTTTCTTAAAGAAAATCTCAGCAACAGGCAAACATGAACAACCTGAATAAAAGTGGTTACATTGTAGATCATATACTTAGGACATAATCCAATAAAATTTGAAATAAAAGCAAAAAGTTGGCCAAAGACATCTTAATTGCATAGACGTTAAGAATAGTTGAAAATCATAGTATGAAATTATATTTCTACAAATGAAGATATTATAAGAGCGACTGTAAACTACTCAGTGAGTAATATAAAATAAAATGCTTTATACCAAAAGCTTTGTTTAAAAAAAAAAGGGAAAACATTGGCATAACTTTGGAAGTCTCAATAATTTAAATAAAAACATACAGAAACAGAAAAAAAATCAGGATTTTTTAAGAAATAAGGGAGTAAACCACCCACAAATTAAATTAAAATTAAAAAAACTAATAAAATAAAAGCTTAAGTGACGATGTAAAGTGATTAAAAATAATTTTAAAAATATACGGAAGTAAATAAATACAGTGGATGATTCCTTTAAAAGGTCATGTGATGTTTAATTCCAGACTCAAAAGTCACTGTGATCTATATTCATCACACAGGTTTACGGAGGTCAGGTGATTAGTGAACTTTTAGTTCATGTCTCTCTTACAAAGGGTGCTATCATATTTTTCAAGTTCCAAAACACGTAATTGGAACTGACATACTCAGCAGCTTTTGGAATCCCACACTGCCTCCCTCCCTGTGGCATGAGGGCTAATGTAGTGATAAGGGCCAAGTGGAAACCACTAGAACTGCTTCTAGCCAGGAAAATGGTAAAACAAAAACAGTATGACATTTCTGGAGGAATTGCAGTGATTATTGCCACCATTAAGGCCTCCAGAAATACAATAGTAGTGATTTCCCACACATCCTCATCCAACTTTCCTATTTGTCTTCCGCGGAAGATAGATCAATCATTTCACAGTGGATTATTTTTTTTAAAGATGTATTTATTTATTTTTAGAGTGAGAGAGTGAGAGAATGTGCAAGCATCGGGGAGGTGCAGAGGGAGAGAATCTCAAACAGACTCCCCACTGGGCTCAAAGCCCTATGCCTCTGATCTCAGAGTCCTGAGATTAGAGATCAGGACCTGAGCTAAACCAAGAGTTAGACGCTTAAATGCCTGAGCCACCCAGGCACTCTGTCAGTGGATTATTTTAAGCTTAACTGATGATGAATCCACTTGCACCTGTTCTTCCAGATGTGGTTTCATTTCTTGAGCAAATTAACAAATCTTCTGGTGCCTTGTAGGCAGCTCATGATTTGGCAAATTCTTTTTCCTTCATTTTTTGTTAGTGAAAACTACTAGACAATTTTTTTTTTTTGAACTGGTAAGACCAGCAGTATACCTTCACTGTTTACCCCAGGGGTATATCAACTCTTCAGCTGTATATTGTAATTTAGTTCAAATTGATCTGGATCTCCTTTCCCTTTTACAGGATATTACTTTGGTCCATTACATTGATGACATTAAACTAATTGGACCTATTGAGCAAATAGTACAACTATTCTAGAATTATTGCTTAGATATTTGCATGTCAGAGGGTAAGAAATACATCCAAAAAAAAGTTCAGGGGCCTTCCACCTCAGTGAAATTTCTAGAGGTCTAGGTATGGGGAATGACCAGATAAGACTTCTAAGGTGAAAGATAAGTTTTTGCATCTGACTTTTTCTGTAATCAATAAGGGTGTAAAGCCCAGTGGACCACTTTAGATTTCGGAGGTAATATATTGCTCAGTTGGTTATATCACTCCAGGCTATTTACCAAGTGACCCAAAAAGCTACTAGTTTTAAGTGTAACACAGAATGAGAGGAAGCTCTGCAATAAGTCCAGGCTATTGTGCAAACTACTCTAACCACTTGGATAATATGATTCAGTAGTTCTAATGGTGTTTGGACTTGCAGTGGTATATAAGGACCCTGCGGGCATCTTGGCAGATCCCTACAGTTGAATCACAACACAGGCCTTCGAATTTTGAAACAAAGCTCTGCCATCCTCTAAAAGTAATTAATCGCATTTTAGAAACATCTTTTGGCCTGCTACTGGGCCTTAGTAGAAACTAGATGCTAACCATGACTCAGCAAGTTATCATGGGACCTAAGCTGCCCTTTATGAACTGGGTATTACTTGACTCACCAAGTCATAAATTTGAGTGTGCACAGTAGGACTACAGGATTAAATGGAATATATATATATATATATATATATATATATATATATATATATATATGATTAGGCTTGATCAGAACATGAAGGCACAAGTAAGTTACACAAAGTAATGTCCCAAATGCCCATGGTTCCCCTTTCCTTCTACTGCCTTCTCTCTCACAGCCTGCATCTATGGCATCGTAGGGAGTTCCTTATGATAATTTGACAAAAGAAGGGAAGATTCTGGCCTGGTTTCCAGATGGTTCAGCAAGATATATAGGTACCACTGAAAGGTGGACAGCTGTAGTACTACAGCCCAATTCTGGGACATCCATGGGCAATGGTGAAGGGAGGGATACCTGGGTGACTCAGTCATTTAGCGCCTGCCTTCAGCCCAGGGAATGATCCTGGGGTCCCCAGATTGAGTCCTGCATCAGGCTCTCTGCATGGAGCCTGCTTCTCCCTCTGCCTGTGTCTCTGCCTCTCTCTTTCTGTGTCTCTCATGAATAAATTGAAAAAAATATCTTAAAAAAAAACAAAAACAAAACGAAACAATGGTGAAGAGAAATTCTCCTAGTGGGAGGAACTTCAAGCAGTGCATCTGACTTCTGGTTGTTCACTTTTTGTTTATATGTGTGTATATACACACACATGTATATATGTATATGTACATATGTATACTTATACACACACAATTATGAGGCATCACCAGCAGTCCTACAAAGAGATTAGGATAGTTAGTCAATCTACCAGAGGTGGAAGGAAGCAATTCCCAATTGCAATTTAGTCTCACCATCATGAGACAAACAGGTCGGATTTGGGCAGTGGTCATAAATATAACATATAGATGTAACCTCTGCCACAGAAACAGAGTCATTTCTTTTAGTACTAGGTTGTAGTCAGTTTCTTCAGAGAACTAATCTTTACCATGAGTATCTGAATGGTCCAGACAATTCCTTCAGCAGCTATGATTGGTTTCTTCAGTATTAATCTTCAGAGAAGGCATATTTTAATCTATTTAACCACACAGTTAAATAAGTTTTTTCCAGTAATAGCCCAACAAAGGGAGACTTTTTGAAATAGTCCTAGAGTCAGAGAGACATTCACTGAGCCAAATAACCCACACCCCCAGCTGAAACAAAACCAGTGGACTTGGATTTCAGCTCAAAAAAAAATCATCAAACAGCAAGCCACTGGGTATTTAGGAAAACCTTAGGGATTTGGGGATCCAATTGACCCAGTAGCTTTTTTTTAGGCAATGCAGTAGAACATAAATTCTCCCTAGTGAACTAACAGATACCCTTTTATCATGTAAAGCCAAGATGCTATTTGGGCCAAACAGGCTATATTTTTTAGTGTATCATTCACCTTTCAAGCAAAGATATTTGGATCCTTCCTAACTTGTTAGTTGAGTTGACCCACTACAAAGGAGAATTTCAGGCCAGAGAGTAAAAAGGACTCTGGGGGTCAGTTATCAATAAGAGCTCAGTTATAATTAATATCTACTTTTTAAAACAGACACATAGATCAATGGAACAGAATAGTGAATCCAGAAGTGGACCCTCAACTTTATGGTCAACTAATATTTGACAAAGAAGGAAAGACTATCCACTGGAAAAAAGACAGTCTCTTCAATAAATGGTGCTGGGAAAATTGGACATCCACATGCAGAAGAATGAAACTAGACCACTCTCTTGCACCATACACAAAGATAAACTCAAAATGGATGAAAGATCTAAATGTGAGACAAGATTCCATCAAAATCCTAGAGGAGAAAACAGGCAACACCCTTTTTGAACTTGGCCACAGTATCTTCTTGCAAGATTCATCCATGAAGACAAGAGAAACAAAAGCAAAAATGAACTATTGGGACTTCATCAAGATAAGAAGCTTTTGCACAGCAAAGGATACAGTCAACAAAACTAAAAGACAACCTACAGAATGGGAGAAGATATTTGCAAATGACGTATCAGATAAAGGGCTAGTTTCCAATATCTATAAAGAACTTATTAAACTCAACACCAAAGAAACAAAAAATCCAATCATGAAGTGGGCAAAAGACATGAAGAGAAATCTCACAGAGGAAGACATAGACATGGCCAACACGCACATGAGAAAATGCTCTGCATCACTTGCCATCAGGGAAATAACAAATCAAAACCACAATGAGATCCCACCTGACACCAGTGAGAATGGGGAAAATTAACAAGGCAGGAAACCACAAATGTTGGAGAGGATGTGGAGAAAGGGGAACCATCCTACACTGTTAGTGGGAATGTGAATTGGTGCAGCCACTCTGGAAAACTGTGTGGAGGTTCCTCAAAGAGTTAAAAATAGACCTGCCCTAAGACCCAGCAATTGCACTGTTGGGGATTTACCCCAAAGATACAGATGCAATGAACGCCGGGACACCTGCACCCCGATGTTTCTAGCAGCAATGTCCACAATAGCCAAACTGTGGAAGGAGCCTCGGTGTCCATCGAAAGATGAATGGATAAAGAAGATGTGGTTTATGTATACATGGAATATTACTCAGCCATTAGAGACGACAAATACCCACCATTTGCTTCAATGTGGATGGAACTGGAGGGTATTATGCTGAGTGAAATGAGTCAATTGGAGAAGGACCAACATTATATGGTCTCATTCATTTGGGGAATATAAAAAGTAGTGAAAGGAAATAAAGGGGAAGGGAGAAAAAAATGAGTGGGAAATATCAGAAAGGGAGATAGAACATGAAAGACTCCTAACTCTGGGAAACGAACTAGGGGTGGTGGAAGGGGAGGTAGGTGGGGGGTGGGGGTGACTGGGTGCCGGGCACTGAGGTGGGTGCTTGATGCGATGAGCATTGGGTGTTATTCTATATGTTGGCAAATTGAACACCAATAAAAAATAAATTTATAAATACAAATAAATCTTTAAAAAAATAAAAATAAATAGAAGTAGTGCATCTATTAGCCACATTAGGGAGGCCATAAGTCCAAAATTCCAAGGGGAATCTCAGAGTGGAAATGGCAAAATCATCAGTTGTAGAGCTATACTATCTCCAGTACCCAGGGTATCCAATAAAGTGCTCAGTGGTGCAAAAAAGACAAAACATTTCCCTTGAATATCAGAGAGATTCAGAATTATGAATCTACCACATAGTCCCAATTTCATTGGAAAGGAGGAATCTGAATTTTAATGAGATTTTTAAGAAGCTCTGTTGGAGAGATATAATTACATCACAGATCTTCTGACACTGCGACTTCAGACTTGACAACCAGTAGCACATCAACCATATACTAAAAATTTTGAACATCAGAGAGTAGAGGTGCTCATGCTACATCTTGATCTACCAAGTAGTGGCTAAGGGGAGTGGAGTTTGTTCAATAGCAGCCATCTGTAGGTCTTTCGCTGTTGAGATAACTGTCTCTGGCTAATCCCCACACGGCCTGGTGAAGTAAAAGCATACAGTATATCACTTACTGGTTTACATTAAAATGTAGAAGCAAGGAAAACAATACCTGAACTGGCTCAAAGAGCTCCACTTTCTGGCATTAGGATAAAGGATGATCAAATGACTAACAGTCCTTGGAAGTTAAAGACAGAGTATTTTGGTAAGATTTAGTGACATCTTTTCTGGAGATATGTACTTACATTACAAAGGGTAATACAAACATCTCACAGGAGTTAGAGGCTCCTGTAAAGCTCGGAGCTTCCTGATTTTATGGTTCTCCCTGTGTGGTGTAAACTACTGTACTCACAGGCACATCTAGTTTTCATTGCTTGGCTCTTGTAGAATTGGGTCGTAGAGAATAGGAATAAGATCTCTGTGAGAAAAAGATTTGTTACCCAATCCAGAATTTTGGGTCTCCACATATTTTCCTATACTTTAATAGTATATACTATAATATTTACATTTTATATGTACATATCGTGTAAAGCATATATCAAACATATATTTTTCTCAGTCCTGATCCTATTAATAAACATTCAGGTGTTTTTAGTTTAGTTTTTTTAAATTTGAGCAATAATGCAATAAAAATGCCTATATTGTCAATATTTCTGATTTTATTTATAGTGCATAGATCCCCAAGAGTTAAATTTCTAGTTTTAATTATTTATTTATTTATATATTTTTTATTTTAACAGCTATTACTGCATTGCTTTCAGTGTTGATATAGCAATTGTAATAGCTGACATTTCCACCAGCCATGTATGAGATTTCTTCAGTTCATCTCTAATATATATTTTGTTATTATTATTTTTATTATTATCACTTTCACTCTGATTTATAAGATGTGGTTTTATTTTGTAATGTTGCTTTAATTAAAACAGTGAATAAAATTGTTAAAAATATCATTTTACTAGCAATTATTTACTTATCTAAATTATTTCATGTGAATTTTGAGAATATATTTACTTAATCAAATTGACAATTTTCAGGATTTTTAAAGTGATTAAAATACATTCTTCTGTAGAAGAAATGCTAGTAAAATATCAGATAGATTAACACAAGATTATAGATAGAAACCAACTCTACTGTGATCAAGAAAGGCAATGGGAGGAAATAAAAAAATAAAAAATAAAGTAAAAATGTTGGATGAATGTAATTTATTGAATAATAACAAGTTATAATAACTGGACATGATGTTAGATAGTACTATGAGTATGTGCCTTTCAATGAAATACTACATATATATATATAGATAGATTATATAGACATAGATACAGATATATAGCATCTAATTTGGTCAAATATTTCCCAGAATCCATTTAGAAATGGAGAATAAGGAATTGGCTGTAGTTTAGGTTAAAAATTGGAGTCTATTACATCATATTTACTATTTATAATTAAATTAATAGGTAAATTAATATAATTAAATTAATAGGTAAATGCCTAAAATATTTAGCTATACACCCAACTACCGTATTGTTCATTGCAAATGAACAGAAGGGGATTTGTGACATATTTCTGGTCAATGATATATAAAAGTATGTTTACTCAAGCACCATTTACTTCTAGACTATAAACACATGTGTTTTCTTTTTGTTTGTTTGAACAGTTTTCCATTGGTACTGGAACATCAATAATTACCTAAGGATAAGCTAAAACCAAAGATAACATTGAAAAAAAAATAACATTGAGAAGATAAGAAAGACTCTGTGTCCATACTGACACACAAGAGTTATTGAATCATTCAGTTCTAGAGCTGACTGTATTCCATTTGCCATTTTTGAAATAATGTAGTTTTGTATTATTGGAGCTATTTCGAAATGGTATTTCTGTAATCTGTGACCAAAATCATACTAAATGAAACACATCATTGGAGTTCAGGAATGAAGCTTGTATTGCTGTTTAAAAAAGAACATCAGGGGCAGCCCAGGTGGCTCAGTGGTTTAGCGCCACCCTCAGCCCAGGGCCTGATCCTGGAGACCTGGGATCGAGTCCCGTGTCAGGCTCCCTGCATGAAGCCTGCTTCTTGCTCTGCCTGTGCACTGCCTCTCTCTTTCTGTGTGTCTCTCCTGAATAAATAAATAAAAAATCTTGAAAAAAAGTGACTAAAAATAATAAAAATAAAAAATAGAAAATAACATCAGTATTTTATTTCTAACTGGTAATATCTCCTTGAATGTTTTACTTTACACGGATATAAATAATTATAATGACTGGACTTTTAAAACTTAATTAAACTAAGCATTTTTCTTAAAATGATAAGATATAAAATGTTATTCAATTTTATATTTAGGGCACTGAGTATGATAGCTAAGAATTATATAAAGTATAGTCAGAGGAAAGAGAAATATGTAGAGTATTCAGAGAAAAAAACAAGTGTGGAGATTTATCAATTTTATTGATAACAGAAATACACAATAGAATTACTTTCAAATTGGAAAATTCAGTGCAGTTAAAAATAGCTATTTTTATTAAAAGACTAAAAAAATTGTCACAATATGATTGGCAAATTTCTCTTGAACAGGACAAAGAAAGAAATAAGTATAAAGGAGAAAAAAAAGATTGTCAACTTGTACTTAATGAAATTTAAAATGTATTTTCATCAAAAGATAGCATTTATAATGACTGGGAGAAGAGAGTTACTATATATATATATATATATATATATATATATATATATATATATAAAGAGCTAATATTGACAATATATAAGTAGCTCTAGGAAATAGGTAAGAAAGGCAATACAAATAGTCAAGATACTTGAACAGATACAATTTCAAAAAGTTTCCATTAAGCATATGAAAAGTTCTCAAAGTAATTTCTCTCAAGTTAGTTGTAAATTAAAATAAATAAAATACCATTAGAAACCCAGAATAGTTAAAATTAAAAATGTTAGAAGTATTAAGTATTGTTAAAGATGTAAAGCAACTGGGAATCCCCTAAATCACATGTAAATGAATGTAAATCAGCAAAACCACTTGGGTAACTGGAAGTGTTTATCAAGCCTAAAGCATATGTTTACCCTATGATCTGTCAAATCTGCTTTCCCATTTATATCTGTGGTAGGGAGAATAATGACCTCCTCTAAAAAAAAAAAAAAAGGTCCATGAATATGCTTACTTTACATGGCAAAACAGATTTTGCAAATATGATTAAGGTAAGGATCTTGAAGTGGATTACCTGGGAGTGCCCAAAGTAACCAAGAGTCCTTATAAAGTTGGGAGAGTCAGGAATATCAATGTAAGGGTATCACGATATGAAAAACATGTTACTCATTATTTACTTTCGAATGGAAGGATGGTGAAATGTAGAAGCTGAAAAAGGCAAGAAAATAAATTATTCCTTGCAGCTTGCAGAAAAACATGTAGTGTAACCAATATGTTTATTTTAGCCCAATGAGACCCATTTTGGCCCTCTGACTTCTATCGCTTAAAAGTAGAATGTTGTCAGTCCTCCAACTTAAATTCCTTGATCTCTGTCCTCTTGTTGTAACCCCCATTCCTGTAGTTTCATCCATATGCTTGCTGTGCGTTAGTCAATGATCACTCTTCCCAAACTTAGCTGTGTAGTTCTCTTTTAAAATAATTTAAATAAGTAAGCCTAGTTGGTACAAACAGATTCTTACAGCCTTGGATTAATCCCAGAGAAAACTGCGTTCACAAACTAAGACATAAACAGATTCTTTATATCATACCACATCAAGTTTCATTAATTAATATGATGATTTTCTTTAAAACACTGCTCATTTTTCATAGGTTTCAGAGTTTAAATGGCATTTTCTTACAGGAAAAAAGGTCTAAGTATTAGTAGCTAAATCACTGTAATTCACTTCATTTAGATTTGCCTATAAACTTCATGGCTTCTATAAAAATAAAGTTTTAAAGGACAACTCTCTGCCATCTTTCTATTGCACCAACATGTTAAGATGATGGTAAAGTTACGACTGTTTTCCAATGAATGCCTTGTGTCCTACTGCATAATATTTTATAATTCATCCCCAGATTGTAATAATGAAAGTTTATTTTCATAAAAAAATATGATGGCAAGGTTTAGGTTCTCTGTCTCCTAACTCTCTGTCAATTGAATGCTGCCTTAATTGCTGATGCTTTTTATAATATGCAAAATTCCTCCCCAACATTGATAATGAACTCATTTTATGTTCTCAAATTTTATCCTATTTTACTCATTAGGCTGATAGCCTTTCTTATATTGAATATATTAAAGCTCCTATTTTATCTACTTTGATGATGTTAAATAAATTTTGTAATGTAAGCTAGTAATTAGAAATAAATTCCACCAAGAATAAGAACTAAAATTGAACATTTGCCATTATCATTATAGTAAGCTGTTTTCCCCTGCATATTCACTGTAAAAGAAACATTTCAATGAGTGATGTATTGTTCTTAATCTATGGACACAAAGCATATTTTTTATATCAAAGGAAAAAAGTAGAAAAAAGTAGAGAAAAAAATCTGTGTCTAAATTTGGGAAATGAATCATAGAATTATTCAAACACTGACATATATAGGTTAACTTATTTATGCATTTTTTCACAAAAGCAAATAAACATTCACCTCATTTACTGTGGCATTAAATGCTGAAATTCATATGTGTTAACAATTAGAGATATTGACAAGAATACGATTTGGTGATTTGTGTTTAAAAAAACCTATAACTTTGAAATCATTTTACTATAAGCATCAGATTCAAGAAGAGGTGAAAGCTTCAAAAAGTATTTTTTATTATACCAAATCATTACAAATTTATTAACCCTTTAAATCAGTTACATGTCAAAAATTATATTGGTGATTTTCAAAAGAACATCAGAACATTTCTCTTAGAAATTCTTATATGTAAAATTAACTATTCTTTCTACTTGACTGTAAATCAGCATTTAACTTCTACGTGACCATAGATAAGGAATTTGAATTACCTATACCTATGTTAAATTATCTATGATTTAGATTTCTGTGTATTCTCCATAATAAAACGTTTTAACATTTTAATGCTTCTGAAATAGAACACAAATACAGCATCTACATTTTAAAATTATTGGCATTTTAGACACTCAGTGCATGCTAATATCTGTTCACCCTAACAAATTTAAATGGTAGTGTCAAGCCTTGATATAATGAAAAATGCCATTATCTACACCAGTATTTTTGTATATATATATGTGTGTGTATATACATGTATATATTAATGTATGTATAATGTATACATATATATGCATATATATACATATGTATACATATATACATATATAAAGTATACATATATTAGTGCATATATTAATACACTATTATTCTCTGTCTTGCTATCTATAAGTCTTTCTATCTACCTAGCATCTATCTCATCTTTCTCTCCATCTATATAAATCTAGTGAAAAGGCCTTATATTGAAAAATATTGAAAAATTCATTTTTTGTTGAATATCATCTATTGTTAGTACTGGTTATAATAGAATGTGTATAGGAAATTGGAGCAATCTATAATTCCAATATTTCTAGGTTGGTTGCAGCAGTCAACTGATAAATAGGATGGAAAATGTGAATTCTCTTTAATCAGCTCTGATTTATAAAAAAAAAAAAGTCCTAGACTCTAAAAAATAAATTATTTAATTAACTAATAAGCAATTAACTAATAGTCCTAAAAAAACAGCATACTGGAATTATATTGAAATTGAAAAGCTTCTTTTTTGTTTTAAGTTTTTACTTAATTTCAGTTAGTTAACATATAGTGTGATATTACTTGTTTCAGGAGTAGAATTTAGTGATTGAGTGATATAACACCCATCACCCATCTAACCAATCCCCCCACTTACCTCCCCTCCAGCAATATATATAGACATCCCACCTCTTCTTTGTCTATTCATCAGTTGAAGAACATTTAGGCTCCTTCCATAATTTGGCTATTGTTGATAATGTTGCTATAAACACTGGGATGCATGTATCCCATCATACAGGTATTTTTGTATCTTTGGGTAAATACCTCCTAATGCAGTGGCTAAGTCATAGGGTAGTCCTATTTTTCACTTTTTGAGAAACCTCCATACTGTTTTCCAGAGTGGCTGCACCAGTTTGCATTCCCACCAAAAGTGTAAAAAGTTTCCCCTTTCTCCACATCCTCATCAGCATCTATTGTTTCCTATTGTTCATTTTGGTTATCTTGATAAGTGTGATGTGATATCTCATTATAGTTTTTAAGTTGTATTTCCCTGATGACGAGTGATGTTGAATATCTTTTCATGAATCTGTTAGCCATTTGTATGTCTTCTTTGGAAAAATGTCTATTCCTGTCTTCTGCCCATTTTTAAATCAGATTATTTGGGTTTTGAGTGTTGAGTTTGGTAATTTCTTTATAAATTTTTGGATATTAACCCTTTATCAGATATGTCATTTACTAATATCTTCTCCCATTTCTCAAGTTGCCTTTCAGTTTTGTTGATTGTTTCCTTTGCTGTGCAGAAACTTTTTATCTTGATGAAGTCCAGATAGTTCATTTTTGCTTTTGTTTCCCTTGCCTCAGGAAATACATCAAGTAAGAAGTTGCTATGGCTGATGTCAAAGGGGTTACTGTCTGTGTTCTTCTCTAGGATTTTGATGGTTTCCCATCTTACATTTAGATCTTTCATCCATTTTGACTTTATTTTTGTGTATGTGTATTTTTATTTTCGAGCGTAATAAAGTGGTCCGGTTTCATTCTTTTGCCTGTTGCTCCCCAGTGAAAACTTCCTTGCTTTCTTAATGAGCCTCTGAAGTTTACTTTTTGGCTAAGTTTTCTTATGGATAAAACAACATAGGATATTATAATCTTTTTCCACGTCATATTTGAATAAAGATCACTAAACTAAATTTTATCAAAGTTGGATTCATTATTTTTGCTGTGATGTAGAAGAATTACTACGACGACTTTGCCTGAGTAATTTCTCAAAGGAGAAATCTGGTAAAACATTTGTAGAGTTTGGGGTTCCAGGGCAGATGCATAAACTGATTAGGACTGAGAAAAATTCCTGACAGAGTATGTAGGATCAGTGAACTCAGTAGGGTGAAAATCTTGAAGAGAATTGTGGTCACCGAATTTTTGCCCCGTAAAGTGAGCAGTTTGTCCAGCTGAGGAAACTGCTGTCAAGAAGAGAAACCTACTTGGCCAAGTGAATGCATTATTTGCCTACAAATTTGGTTTAGCAGAATTATCAAAGTATTTATATATTTACAGGAACTTGTACAATTCTAGTGGTCTTAGAGGTAATGTCCTTACTGTAAATGTCTTGTTTATACCATGCAATGGCAAAATGTCACCATTCTGTCTTTTTGAGGCTTCCTTTACTGATTGCATCATACTCTTTTAATTTCTTCCTATCTTCTATAGGTTTTCTAAAATCTTCAACAATGACTCTTTAGTCAGGCTGAAACTAGACTTGAAATCATAAATGTCTTGCCCTGCTTTTAAGCAAGTTTAACTTTAAGAGGAGATCGGATTTGGGATGTTTCTGATTGACCCAGGAGAAAATGAGAAAGTGTAAAAGGGAAGCTTTAAATTGAGGATAATGGAAGATCACAGGCTTGGAGGAGAAATGGTGGGATGAAAACCAGGTTCAAGTTGTATTTTGAAGATATCTTAAAGAAAGATATTTTAAAATGGGATGATATGAGTTTGCTTTGGAAGATCCCTCATAATGAAAATACAGATCATTCTATGTTAGGTCATTGATCCCTTTTTTTTCTATCTCATAAACAATTTTGTTCATATCAAAAGTTCTCCAATGTAACCACTGTAATTCCAGATTATGTTTAGTAATATCATGCCACTTAGAAAAAGTAAGCACATGATCTAAGCTTGTAGAAGCAGGAGTCTAGAGCAGAGGTAGCAAGGACTTGGCATAAAATGAATCAGGTGCTGGTTGGTCATATATGTTGCTTGCTTTCTTGGTGTCTTGGCCCCAAACTAATGATTTGTTGTCTATAATTTCAGTCCGCCCCCCAATTTTAAATCCCAGTAGATAAGATACATAGGGACTGGAGATCTCTTCTGGAATCAAGTTCTTACAAACAACAACAACAACAACAACAAAAATGTACATTTTCAAAAGTTTAAGTTTACCCCAATATAGAATTTTCCTTATAAAACTACCAGTCTGAAATAACTTTATGAAATTACTGTCATCAGGGCCAGACTAAAAGATGTTTGTATCAGACCCTTACCTGTACTCTGTCCTTATAGACTCAAAGTACAAAGAGATTAAGGAAAATGGAGAGATCAATATTAATAGGTAATTCATAATATGGCAAATTTTCACTCAGAATAAGATTTTTCAAATGTTACTGAATAACCAATCTTCTCACAAAAGAGAGTTCTTCATTTCTTTCAGACAAAATAAATTCAATGTTCTGCAGTTCGGTGAAAAGGAATTAGAGCTTAGATGAAATGCGGGACCTACTTAACCATCATGATCAGAGAGACCTGCCATGTAATATGGAGGCAGCGATGGAGTGATGTATCCGCAGCCCATAGAACACCAGTGATTGATGACAATCACTAGAAGTTAGGAAGAGCAAGGAGGGATCTTCCCTGAGACCTTAGGGAGACCTGGCCCTACCAGCACCTTCACTTCAGAATTCTAGCCTCTAAAACCATGATAGACTAAATTTGTCTTTTATGTCACACAATTTGTGATAATTTGTTACAGTAACACTAGGATGCTAGTATAAATATAAGAAGTTTTCTGAAGCAAGCAGTGAAATTATTTATTGGATGTGTTGATTTTCACTCATATTTTGTAGGGTAATAATTTTGTGGAACAAACTGTTAAATCATGTTGGCATAGGTGTCCTCACATCTCAATCCCCAAAATTGTTAAGCTGAAGCTGATAGGCCCAATTCTTATCAACCATCTTACCATCATATCATTGAATAAATTATTGTGTCACTTATTTTACCTGATCATCAGAATTATACAGAAAGCTTAAATGCACAGACATACAATTTCCCAGGACTTACCCATGGATATGATGAATGACATGACACAGTGACTTCTTTTCTAAATGTAAAAGATTCCTTGAAATCAAAGATAATCTTTGATAATATGCAGTTTTTATAGATTACCTTATAAAGTACCCCTCCCAAGATTAAATCATAAGCTGATTTTAAAGCGTATTTTTTCATACTCCACTAATGTATCACTTGTTAGAAAAACTTATTTATAGCTTCCCTAGGCTGTTTTATTTCTATGAGACATCATAGTTAAATGTATATATATATATATATATATATATATATATATATATGAAATGTATATATATACAAGAAAGTTAAATGTATATATATATACAAATATAAGAAAAATGTATATACATATATAAGAAATTATAAAATGAGGTCCAGCATGAAAAATGTATCATTTAAAGTTTTTCTGAAGCAACTAAAATATTTTTAGAGTATGTTTTCAAACTCTGATTTTATAGAAAGTGTATTCAATAATTGATTTGTCTCATACTCTTTAGACTTTGAGCTATTGGATTCATAGGAAGCTCTTAAGTCAATAATTCCACCACCATTTTCCTATACTATTTTCATACATTATATTTTGCACATACCACACAGTTTTTATAGTGGTAAGCATGCTTTGGTGAGGGCCATCTCCTTAGGTCTATCTTCTAAGTAGTTTCTTTCTAATCAATAATTTTATGCTGATGGTCGTAGAGCTCTATATTTGGGGCATCTCATTATAACTAAACTGCTTATGGTTCTCTAGGTGGGATCTATATCTCTTTGCTTCTCTGTGCCACCAGTGAAACTCCTGTATCCTCAAGTCTAATGGATGTTACAGTTAATAGATAGAAGTACTTATCTTAAGTTCTAGCCCTATCTAAAAAAAGTATCTAGGCCTCCCCTCTTTTTATCTTTCTTCTTCTATGTTCATGTTTTGTTTCTTAAATTTCACATATGTGTGAAATCATATGGTATTTTTCTTTGTCTCACTGACTTACTTAGCCTAGCATAATATACTCTAACACTATGCACATCATTGCAAATGGCAAGATTTCATTCTTTTTAATGGCTGAGTAATATTCCATTGCGTGTGTGTGTGTGTGTGTGTGTGTGTATAATTTATCTATTATTAACTATAGAGAGCAAACTGAGGGCTACTGGAGGGAAGACAGGTTGGGGGATGGGGTTATTCGGAGATGGGCATTAAGGGGGGCACTTGTGATGAGCTCTGATTGTTATATGTAAGTAATCAATCATTAAATTCTATTCCTGAAATTAATACTACACTATTTGTTAACTAGCTAGAACTTTTTTTTTTTTAATTTTTATTTATTTATGATAGTCACAGAGAGAAAGAGGCAGAGACACAGGCAGAGGGAGAAGCAGGCTCCATGCACCAGGAGCCCGACGTGGGATTTGATCCCGGGTCTCCAGGATCGCGCCCTGGGCCAAAGGCAGGCGCCAAACCGCTGCGCCACCCAGGGATCCCAACTAGCTAGAACTTAAATAAAGTTTTGAAACAACGATAATAAAAATAAAAATATCTAAGCAAGTTTGAAACTGAGAGGTAATTTACCCTAAAAATATCGACTGTGTGGATGCCTGGGTGGCTCAGTGGTTGAGCATCTGCCTTTGGCTCAGGGTATGATCATGGGGTCTGGGATCCAGTCCCACAATGGTCTCCTTGTAGGGAGCCCGCTTCTCCCTCTGACCCTCTCTCTGCTCATGCACGCTCTCTCTCTCTCTCTCTCTCTCTCTCTCAAATAAATAACGTTTTTTTTTAATATGGCCTATGCATTAATTTAATGAGGAAAGTTGGTTTACATGATTGTGGGAAACATAATAATAAAGAACATAATTTTCTATATAATGAAATTTCTCCATGTCTTAACTAGTAACAATGATACTATTTGTTAAATTTACTACCCTGCTTCCTAATGCAGAAGGCTAAATTCCTCTGAATTCAGCTCCCATTACTTTACTTACCATCAAGAGAGGCCCTGGTTAACTAATGAAAAGAAATATGAGTTTGTCTTCCTTATATCAAAGTTCCCATTCTTTCTAATCTCTCCCTACAGATAATCTAGTTTGATTTATTTTTTTTCCATTTCATACAGTTTATACTACTTCATTTAGCTACCTACAGGTTTATCTTTTTAAACCTCCTAAATTTTGTGTTGAATGTGTTTGATATCTAATAAATTATTGTACTTCACAGTTAGTGATAATTTTTAAGGATAATTAGGCTTAACATTTGACACAAAAGTCATTCCTCCTCACTTTCCCAGTAATCTAGTGGGGGTTGTTTTTTGTTTGTTTGTTTTGTTTTGTATTTTTTATTTTAAGATGGGTCAAAAAAGAATGTGAGATGCATTCCTATCCCTTGCTTCATGGTCACTCCTATTTAATCCTTTTAGGCTGTCTTTAAGACTGAGAATTCCACATTGCCTTTCTAACACGTGATTCTCAGTTCTCTCTCCTATAAAATACATTTTCAACACTTCCTAGTGGGAAAACAGTCTACCTCTTTGAGATCTGGGATTTTATATTCATATGTTTTTGAAACTGGAGACCAGAGACAGTAAACCGAGGAACACAATAACAGATGTTCAGTTATTGGGGCAGTGGAAGGATGGCAGAAGGATATTTGGGTTGGAGCAGGCTGGCGGAGAGAAACAAACCTGGAAAATGTAAATCTTGCCTGACATTCGAGTGTCCCCTTCTACCATAAACAATGTGTTCTTCTAGGAAGTTAACATCTCTGCCTCCTGACACTGTGCTTTCTGATGGAGAATTAGAGAGGGTGTTATATTTAAAATAGTGATGGCTAAAGACGATTGGAAGAAAAAGAGAACTTGTATTTGTAAAAGTTTGGTGGCTTTATATTATGTTACAGGATGTATTTAGAAGGGATGGAATAGAAAGCCCTGCTGGACAGGATAAGAAGCCAGGTCCTAAAGCACTCAATCGTGTGCTTGTCTTCATTTAAACTTCTTAACTGACATCAGTATTAGAGAACCTTACACATATTCTTTACCTGAACTTGTAGCTGATACTGGACAAACATTCACCTGGGCAATCCTAGTCTAAATCAGACTACTTCTGTGGGAACAAAATGCCAAGGACTAATATTTTAATTGAGAGTATTTTTTAAAAAAAATGATTTTGCTGAGAACAGTGTGAGAAGAAAACCCTGTAGATTTCATATTTTTATAAAAGATTTTCCATTATGCCTGCAGTCCACTTATTATGTATGTCATAATTCACAGAATTTCCATGTTATGTAAATTTTATTGAATATGTTAGATTAATTTAGTGGAGTGTTTAATTAAAATTTTCCAGTTATGCATGCCAAAATTATAGTCAATAAGAAAAACCAATATTTACATTTTATCTTACAATTACTAATGTATATTTTCACAAACATAACCCTTAAGGTCTAACCCTGTTAATTGCATATGAAAATTAGTTTCTGTATTTTAGTCCTTTTTCACATTACATAATATATTGGGGAAAAATGGCTTTAACATTGCTTTAGCTCAAATCATAAAAGAAAAAAGAGAAAAAGTATTGTTATTCTCCTCGAAGTTAACGATTGAGAACTTTTTAAAGGACTTTAATTTGTGAAGGGAGAAGCACAATATTCAAGCTGTTATTTTAAAGATAATATCTAAAATGTTAACTGTCATCAAGCTAATTCTTGGTTTTCCAGAGCAGTTTTAAAGTAGTGAACGTTTTAATTCTAATATTCAGTGCATATTTTTTAGAAGGGATGATAGGTGTAAGTATTTCACTTAGAACCAAATAGAACATTATTTTTAGCTTTCTGAAATGTTGCTTATCCCTGTTCACAAAGCAACCCATATAATCAACTTCAGAACTTAATAATATTGCTTGAGTGAATAGGAATATAGGAAACAAGACTAAAGAAAGCCAAGTGAATGTAATATTGCACTTTACTTTTGCAATTGGACAGGTAATTATCATTTCTCAAGATGCCATAGTGCACCAATTAAAAAATTTTAAATTAATTTTAGAAATCTAAATTAAAACAAATTAGTGGTTTTATTATAAAGAATTGCCAAAAAGACTTTTGTAAAATGATAGTAGCATATTATCTTGGGTTTTACATTAAAAGTTAGGATATCTTTCTCTATAATTTAGCTGAATTTCTGATAGCTTAATAAAAAAGTATTAATATATAATTTGAAAACATTTTGAAAATATTCTATATGGTTAGTGTAGTATTTGCCATTTTAAACATCCACAATAACTATTTTTGAAACATGCATGAAAATAGCACATGTAAGCCAATATATATTGCTCAGATACTAATATCGTATATATAAAGAATCAATCTGTCATACTGTTATTATTATTATTAACTGGTACGTCTAAGCAGTATAGAGATTTTTATTGCTAAAAAATCTTGGGCAGCCCGGGTGGCTTAGCGGTTTAGTACCGCCTTCGGCCCAGGGTGTGATCCTGGAGCCCCGGGATCAAGTCCCACATCCACCTCCCTGCATGGAGTCTGCTTCTCCCTCTGCCTGTGTCTCTGCCTCTCTCTCTGTGTGTCCCTCATGAATAAATAAATAAAATCTTAAAAAAAATAAAAAAATCTCATATGCCTTAAAATTTTATATACACACAAAAACATTTTAATTGAGGTTTCATATAACATACATTGAAATGAACAAATCTTAATAGTTTTTAAAAAATGCATAGACTTTGTGAAACATAGAAACCTATCAAGAAATAACACTTCTGTCAGCCTAGAAGCTACCCTGTGGCCTTCCCAGTCAAAATTCCACTCAGAAAACTCTCACACCCCCAATTATTTCAACATTAGCTAGTTTTATTTATTCTATAAATTCCAATAAATTAAATATTACAGTTTTTAAAGTTAACTTCTTTTCAATGTGTTTATTCATGTTGTTGCATAAATCAATATTTTATTCATGTTGTTGTGTAAATCTATATTTTATTCCCACATATACTGAGTAACATTCTTCCATATGAATTTGCCACATTTTTATTATTGGTTCACCAGTTGATGGGCATTCCAGCTGTTTTAGTCTGTCTATTAAAAATAAACCTACTCTGTATATACATGTGGATTTCTTTTTTTAGAAAGTAAACGCATTTAATTATATTGATCAAGCTGATGTTTCGTGCACATTTGATTATAATGGTAAATGTTGCATGTGCAATTGAGAATAAGGTACATTCTACAGTTATTGTTTTTAATGTTCTTTGTCAATTGGGTCAAGTTAGTTGGTAATTGTTCAGATGTTTTATATCTGTTCTATATATATTTCTTTCAGAGTCCTATCAAGTATAGAGATAAGGATATTGAAATATTCAACTATAATGGTATAAATTTGTTCTCTCTTTAATTCCTTCAGATTTTGTTTTAGATATTTAGATCTCTGTATTAGGGGGAATTAACTTGATTGGCAGATCCTCATAAATAATCAACTATATTATCATTACACAGTAGCCCTTGATACCCATTCTTGGGAGTCCTTGTTTTGATGTCTACTTTCCTACACTATTATAGTCATTCAGATTTTGCCAGGATTAATATTTCCACTCTTCTACTGTTAATCTACTGTTTAAATGTTTAGACATCCCTTATGATTAACATACTTACTCTTCCTTTTTAAATGTAGTTGCACAAGTTTTTCCTTTTAATTGTGATATGGTTCCATTTACTTTTAATGTAACTTTATATGATTTGGATTAGATATACTGTCCTACTCTTTTTTTTTTATTTTGTTTTGTTTGACCCCTCTGATTTTCAGCTCCTTTTTTCCTTTTATTTATTACACATTTTGGATTAATTCATTATTTCTTAGTATTATATTTTATCTCTTTTATTGTTTTTACAGCCAAAAGTATGTGTCTGTGTTAACATGTATTTATTCTAGGACTTAAGTATGTGTTTAACCTAACACCATCTTTTATGAAAGAATTTTATAGTATCTCAAGTAAAAAGTAAGATCACTTTAGCAAAATATTTTCACTTAAAAAAAAAAAAACAAAATATTTTCACTTACTGCTGTTTAGTCTTCGTAATTCCAGTATTACGAAGTAATTGTGAACTTTCTCCTGCAACAGTTTGAGAAGGATTGATGTTAATTCTTTTGTTTGGTAGGATTCATTGGTGAAGCCATCTGGTCATGGACTTTTTTCTTTTTTGAGAAATTTTTGATTACTGATTCCATGTCCTTACTCATTATTGACCTATTGATTTTCTAATTATTCATGATTTATTCTTGGCAGGTTGTATATATCTACAAGTGTATCTCTTCTAGGTTATCTAGTTTGTTGGCACATGATTGTTCATACTGGTTTCAGGATCCTTTGTATTTTTGTGTTTCCAGTTGTAATATCTTTCTTTCATTTCTATTTTTATTCTTTTGAGTCATCTTTTTTTTTTTTCTTAGTCTATCTAAAGGTTTGTCCATTTAGTTGATCTTAAAAAAAAAAAAAACCTTTTGGTTTTGTGAATCTATTCTTTCTCTAGTCTGTTTCACTCATTTCTGCTCTGTTATTTCCTCTTGTTATTTCATGCTTTCTTTGACTATATTTGGGCTTAGTAGGTTGTTTTAGTTTTAGTTTTAGTTGTTTTTTTTTTTTTTTTTTTTTTTTTGTACTGGTTACGTGAGGTGTAAAATTAGGTTGTTTATTAAGATATTTTTTTTTCTTAATTTAGGTATTTATTACTCTTAAGTTCCCTCTTGCAAGTGCTTTTTGCAGCATCCCATAAATTTTGATATATAATGTTTCCCTTTACATTTGTCTCAAAATATTTTTGATTTTCCTTTTGATTTTTTCTTTGTTCTATTGGTTGTTCAGGAATATATTGTTTAATTTCCATATATTTGTGGATTTTCTATTTTTTTGTCATTAATTTCTAGCTTCATATTATTGTGGGTGCAAAAGATACTTCATATAATTTCATTCTTCTTAAGTTTGCTAAGATTTGTTTAGTGACCTACCAAAACATCTATCCTAGATAATGTTCATGAGGGCTTGAAAAGAATGTGTATTCTGCTGCTGTTAGATGGGCTGTTTTGTATGTCTGTTAGGTCTATTTGATTTAAAGTATAGGTCATGTCCAGTATTTCCTTGTTGATTATTTTTAATTTTTTGCTTAAATTCAGTTTAGTTATAATATAGTGCATTATTTGTTTTAGGGATAGAATCTATTGATTCATCAGTTCCATATAATACCCAGTGCTCATTACATCAAGTGTCATCCTATAAAACCATCACCCAATTACCCCATCTCCCCACCCACCTCCATTCCAACAACCCTGTTTGTTTTCTTTTTTTTTCTTTTTTAAAAATTTATTTATGATAGTCACACATAGAGAGAGAGAGGCAGAGACACAGGCAGAGGGAGAAGCAGGCTCCATGGACCGGGAGCTGGACGTGGGATTTGATCCCAGGTCTCCAGGATCGTGCCCTGGGCCAAAGGCAGGCGCTAAACCACTGCGCCACCCAGGGATCCCCCCCCCCCGTTTGTTTTCTATAGTTAAGAGTCTCTTATGATTTGCCTCTTTTTCTGTTTTTATCTTATTTTATTTTTTCTTCCCTTCCCCTATGTTCATCTGTTTTGTTTCTTAAATTCCACATATAAGTGAAATGATATATTTATCTTTCCCTTACTGACTTATTTTGCATAGCATAATACCATCTAGTTCCGTCCCCATTGTTGCAAATGACAGGATTTCATTCTTTTTAAATGACTGATTAATATTCTGATATTATACATCAAATCTTCTTTATTCACTCACCTGTCGATGGACATCTGGGCTCCTTTCATACTTTGGCTATTGAGGATATTGCTGCTATAAACATTGGGGTGTATGTTTCCCTTTGAATCAATGTTTGTATCCTTTGGATACATACCTACAAGGGCAATTGCTGGGTCATAGGGTAGCCCTATTTTCAACTCTTTGAGGAGCCTCCATACTGTTTTCCAGAGTGGTTGCACCAGTTTATATTCCCACCAGCAATGCAAGAAGGTTGTCCTTTCTCTGCATCCTCACTGACATCTGTTGCTTCCTGACTTCTTAATCTTAGCCATTCTGACTGGTGTGAGGTGGTATCTCATCGTGGTTTTTATTTCTATTTCCCTGATGCCAAGTGATGTGGAACATTTTTTGATGTATCTGTTAGGCATTTATATATTTTATTTCAAAAAAATTCTGTTCATGCTTTCTGCTCATTCCTTGACTGAATATTTTGTTTTTTGAGTGTTGAGTTTTTTAAGTACTTTATAGATTCTGGATACTAGCTCTTGATCAGATATATCATTGTGGATATCTTCTCCCATTCCTCAGGCTGCCTTTTAGGTTTGTTGATTGTTTGCTTTGCTGTGTAAAAGCTTTTTATCCTGATGAAGTACCAATAGTTCATTTTCACTTTTGCTTCCCTTGCTTCTAGAGTCATGCCTAGAAAAGAAGTTGCTATGGCCAATGTCAAAGAGGTCACTGCCTGTGTTCCCCTCCATGATTTTGATGGTTTCTTGTCTCACATGTAGGTCTTGGATCATTTTGAATTTCTTTTTGTCTATAGTGGTAGTAAGTCATCCAGTTTTCTTCTTTTGCAGCATATAGTTGCTTTTTTTTTTTTTTAATCTATTCAGCCATTTTGTGTCTTTTGATTGCAGAATTCATTTCATTTATATTTAGAGTAATTATTGATAGGTCAGAATTTATGAATAGAACCCCTTTTTTTCTGGATTTGTTACATTCTTTTGTTCTTTTCTTCCTCTCTTGCTGCCTTCTTTTATGAATTGATGATTTTCCTCAGTGGTATGCTTTGATTCCCTTCTTCTTATCTTATGTGAATTTACTGTACATTTTTGTTTGTGCTTACCACAAAGCTTACATAAAAACTGTTACATATATAATAGTCTACTTTATACTAATAATAATTTCAAAGATATATGAAAGGTTTGTTTTTTTAACTCCTCCTTTTTGCATTTTTTAAAAAGATTTTATTTATTTATTCATGACAGTCACACAGAGAGAGAAGAGGCAGAAACACAGGCAGAGGGAGAAGCAGGCTTCCATGCAGGCAGCCTGAGGTGGGACTCCATCCCGGGTCTCCAGGATCATGCCCTGGGCTGAAGGCGGCGCTAAACAACTGGGCCACTGGGGCTGCCCCTCTTTTTGCATTTTTGATGTCATTAGTTACATATCTTTATTTTTGTATCTCATAACAAATTGTTGTAGCTGTAGCTATTTTTAATCCTTTTGTCTTTTAACCTTTATACCAGAGTTAGGCTGTTAATACATCACCAAATTACAGCATTACTGGATTCTGAATTTGACCATATGCTTATCTTTAACACTTTGTATGATATTTTCATGTTTTCATGGTGTTGGTGTCCTTTCATTTCAGCTTGAAGAACTACCTTCAGTATATTTTATAAGGCAAGTAGAGTGGTGAACATGTCAGGTTTTGTTTAGTAGGAAAAATATGTTGCCTTCATGTCTGAAGGACAGTTCTGCTGGGTAAAGAGGTCTTGGTTGGCATTTTATTTCTCTCAGCATTTTGAAAATACTCTCCCACTGTCTACTGGACAGCAAGGTTACTGTTGAAAAATCCACTGATAGCCTTATTGGTGATGGTGGTGAGGGGTATTTTCTTATATGAGAAAGTTAAAATTCTCTCTTTGTCTTTGTTTTCAGAGAGCTTTATTATCATGTGTCTTGAAGACTATTCTGGACTGAAATTTTGAGGTGACCCATTAGCTTCATAAAACTGGATATTCAGGTTTCTTTCCGTGTTTGGTATATTTCAGACATTATTTATTTAAATAAGCTCTCTACTCCTTTCTCCTATGCTTTTCTTTGGGGGACTCTAGTGATGCTTACATTATCTTGATGGTATACCATAAGTCTTTCAATGGGATACTTGTGAAAAGAATTCCAGTGAAATTTTCAGAGGTTCTGTGGTAGCTATGCCAATTCTTCTTCGAAGGCAAAATCTAATGAATTAGTTAGCAGAGCAGGTCTCTGTGAACCACAATTGCTTCCCCTGCATGGCTGCTATTAATAGCTCCTGCTTTTATTTCTGATCCTAGCCATCCTATACATCATAGCTTCACCAATATGGGAGGAGTGAAAATGAAGTAGGACCTTTTTCAGTGTCCTGAAATGCTAAAAAGCTGGTTGTTCATCCTGCTTTTCCATTACTGGAGATATATACTCTTTCTAGCTGGAAAGTTTCCTGTTGACACTGAGTACTGCCAGTTTGAGGGATAGAATGGTGCAGGCAAAAATGAAGCTGTCTTCCTTCTCTTTTTGTGCAGTTATTCTCAATTTTTTTGTACCATTGTGTTGCTAAAATTTCTTAAGTAGATTTAAAGTTCTCCTAGAGATGTTTTTTATTCTGGATAGCTATCTAATTGTTGATCTTTGTTGGGAGTCAGAAAAGTTAGGGTCTCCTATGTCACCGTATTTGTAGTTGGCCCTGTTTTTTTTTTTTTTTTTCTATTTCTTTATGGCACTTACCACTTTCCACTGACTGTCATTTCCCCTGAAATGGTGACCACTGGAATGGTGACCAAAAGGAAGCAGGTCATCCTGCTTATTATAGTATTAGCTGTGTTCAGAAGATTCCTGATATGTAGTAAGCACCAGATAAATATTTGCTGAATAAATTACAAATTAGAATGTTAATGCAAGATTATCTTCAGCACTGGTGCAGAACTGTAGTATTCTCTGAATCAGATTAGAAATATTTAGGAAAATATTAACTAAGAAACAGAAGATCAGAGATGGCAATCAATTCTCTAAATAGAATTATTTGCAATTCCTTGGCAAATCTAACTTGATGAATAAAAAATTAAAAATACCACTTTATACGACATGTTCACATTATATGTTTTTATTTATTTATTTTTTACACATTAAATTTTCTTTTTTACCTATAGATGTTTTATGGGTAGAATGATTCATTTACAAAATAAAACAGTATTCTCTTAAACACACAATGAAAGAATATTTCCCTGAGAAAGATGAAAATGTTAGCATGTTTCTAAATTTGTTTCTAATGTGATATTGTCAGCACAAGGGAATTTTTTTTTTCTGCCTACTGCTAAAAGTCTCAGAAATGGAAAAGGATCACCACACAATACATATGCTGATCCATTTTTGTTAATCTTAGAAACTCATCAACTTTTGACTACTTAAGTACAGGCAAGACTTTTTAATTGCCTACATAATTAAGGAAAGTAGAAGACTCTTTTCCTCAGTATTAAAGTTACTTTTCATTTAGATTGGTTCACTGTGATGTTTAAACCAACAATAACTTTTATACTGTCTTTTGTTTTTTAAAATGTTTGTTTTGTGAGTATTATCACATTTAATATGTGATGATATTGATTTCATACTATTATTATTTTTAGAATGAAATTTAGACTTCTATCGTGTTTACAACATGATTTCTATTTTAAAAACACAGAGAAAAGAAACCTGTTTTCTTTTTTAAATATATGCTTAGAATTATTACTATAATTAGTATAATATAATTTAGTAGTTGTTTAATGAATGCTTGCTCATATTTTTAACCTATGTGAGATAGCCTTGAAGCATGTATTTTGAATCTCTAAAATTAATATCTATATAGTTTTATCACCAGTGGTAATTTATCTTGTTATAAGTAGCCATTAATTTAACATTCCTGTGATTTCAGAAAAACAAAAAGGAAGCTCAGAATCAATTTTTCACAAGTAAACATAAAAGGGATTTTTGAAATAAGAATGAGTTTATTAGAAGTTATCCAGTTGTGAAAGATGAATCATACAATAGTGTCTAGCAAAAACTCCTTGAAAGGGTTGGAATGGTAACACAGTAAAAAGAGGTACTCTTTGGTGGCTAGCATTAATTTATTTTAACTTTAAATTGTTTACATTATACAAGCAATCTCGAAAGATTTTAATATTATTAATGTCACATGTAGCTAGTATATATTCTTATAAAATTATATGTTTTATGATATACCTCTAGTAGTGGACATACATATGTTTTGGTTTGTTTGTTTTTAAATAGGCTCCTTGCCCAGTGTGGAGGCTGATGTGAGGCTTGAACTCAAGACCCTGAGATAAAGACCTGAACTGAGATCAAGAGTTGGACAGTTAACTGACTGAGCCACCCAGGCCTACCTACATATGTTTTCACTTGATAAAAATAGCTTTGAAAATCAAAAATTATTATGACAGATTTTTATTATTTTTGTAATGATTCGTACTATGTGCTAGACGTATTTTTTTCTCTAAACTTCTGTCCTTCACATATCCTCTTATAAGTATTACTAGAGCAAAATTACACTGGCCTGCTAGATCATCTGATTATGCTGTCATCACTTTTACTTCAGATTCACACATTTCTTTCTTCACCCTGCTTACATTTCATGAAATTCCTTTGAGTTCCAAATAGCCTGTAATCCTGCAGTGTGATTGTCACAGTGTGTTGGAGCACAATAAGATTCTCTAAGGAAAAAAAATCTATATTGTATATTAATTATAAAGATGTTTAAAATATTGGTTTTCTTATATAATTTTACTATCGTTTTCTTTTTTTATAGAAATCTTAAAAGTGAAAAAGATTAATTCTATATAATACATACAATGAGGAAATTAAAACAGACAATACAAAAAATGATTTCTCAAGGTGGCTCAGTTTATGTGTTGCCTGCTCTTTATTTTTCATATGTGATTCCTAAGGATTCTTGAGTCAGATACTTTCATTAGACTCCACCACACTCCTGAGGCAAACCACCAGGAGGACTGACCATGTCTATTTTTGCATAAAAACTGAAGCATACTTCTAGCCCAGGCTGAGGACTTATTCCTGTTCTTGACTCTTGTCTAGCTTATCCGAAGGTAAATTCCTTCCTGTCTCCAAGAAATATTTCAATTTTCACCTCCATGTGTTTTTATAGATAAAATGCTGTTCCCAAGATGTCCAAGGTTTGGTTGCCAGATCAAGTGTGGATCATATCTGAATAACAGTCAGAGATAGAAGCAGAGAGAACCAGAATAAAGAAGAAGCTAAGAACTAGAGAGGAAATGGAGAGTCCAGATTCGGAGGTGGAAGGAGGAGCTACAGAGCTTAAAGAACAAGAGAAGCAGATTCATTTTTCATCAGAATATTTGAAGGCTCAATTCACATATTACTTTTTTCTCTTTTTTTTTCCAGGCATAATTAATGCTTCCTTCCTTCATGTTTCCTATAGCAATTTCTTTATATCTTTTCTGTAGCATTTACAACAATCTCGAGTTTCTTATTTTTGTGTATATATGTTATCTCCACCACTCAGTTATAACTGCTGGATAGTATGGATATGTTGCCATATTGTGAAGCCCTCATTCATCTAGAACACTCTTTGTGCATTGATTCGAATTGATATCTTCTAAGGGAGGACACATGCATGTGTTTGATAGATCTTCCTCCCACCATGGTATCATTAAGAAAGAAAGTTAAGGAAAATAGCTTGTAATCAGGGATAAATAAAATAAAACACAATGCATGGAAGAAAAATAAAATATGGGATAGGAAGAAAAATAAGTTGGTAAGGAATTATTGCAGTTAGGGGAAGATATTTTCATGATAAGTGGACTGAATTGTATCTCCCACTTCTCTGTTCCTATTTTGAAACCCTAACCCCCATGTGATGGTATTTGGAGATGGAGCCTTTGGGAGATAATTAGGTTTAGATGAAATCATGGAGATGGAGTCCACATTAAAGGACTAGTGCTCTTATTATGAGAAACTCCAGAGATATTGTCTTCTCCCAATTTCTCTGTATTGTGAGAACGTAGTGAGAAGGTAGTCTCTGCCAGCCAGGAAAAGAGATTTCATCAGAACTCAACCATGCTGGCACCCTGGTCTCTAAAACTGAGAAATAAATTTCTGTATTTAAGCACTCAGCCTATGGTATTTGTTACATCAACCTAAGCTGACTAAGATTTAGTTATTGAAGGTAGAATGCTGCCATAGTGAGTACATAAACACGTGGAAGTGGCTTTGAAATTGGGTGATGGGTAGAGGCTGGGAGAGTTTTGAGGTGCATGCTAGAAATATGTATGTTAAGGATGATTCTGATGAAGTCTTGGACAGAAAAGAAGAATGTGTTGTTGGAAACTGGAGGGTAGATAATCCTTGTTATAAGTGGCAAAGAATTCAAACTGTTTTTTAGTGTTTTGTGAAAGAACAAATTTATGAGTGATAAAGTTGGATGTTTAACTGATGAGATTTTTAAGCAAAGTGTTGAAGTAGCAGCTTGCCCCCACCTGACTAATAATAGTTCTGTATTTGGCATTTTATTATTTTTAGTTGATGAATTAAAATATATCACTACTTTAGGAAACTAAAACAATGCACATTTATTATTTCACAGGTCTGTAGATTGGAAATCTGGACAGGATTTGCTGAGTTCTCTGCTAAAAATCTCCTGAGAGGAAAACCAATGTGTCAGTCATTCAGGAATGTTATCTGGAGGTTTTAGGAATCAATATTTTTTTAAACTCACTTAGTTCCTTGTGGCTGTAGGACTGAAGTACCTCTTACCTTGCAATCTGTCATATGGGAGTTATACTCAGCTTCTAGAGGGTGACCACATTCCTTTTTAATGGGATCCTCAATCTTCAAACCATCAACTTTTTGTTAAACTGTGACCAGCTGTAGAAAACATTGACTTTTAAAGGGCTGATATGATCAGATTAGGACTTCCTAGATAATTTATCTTCTACTAACTCTGACTTCAGGGACTAATAACCTTAATTACATCTACAAAATCCCTACTTAGTGTGTTTCTTATGTATCTCTATATTCACCTTTCCAGGGAATAAGCAAGAAACCTGAGGTGGGGGTATTTTAGGATTCTGACCCCTCCTCCCCAACACCCTGTCACTCAGATATTTTGTGAATACTTTTCTTAATGTTGTTTCTATTTTTTTACAACTACTTAATTGCTTTGTTTTATGTTTATACAATAAAATTCTCCTTTGAATACATGGATACTATACATGGAACTATAGTGCATAAAATTTGTTATTAAGCCATCTTTTTTTTTTACACAGGGGATTCACTTTGGTTATAGTATAAGATACAGATACTATATTTTCTTCCAAATGATGATGATTAACTATTTGGACAATAATGCTATCTATAAACATTACTCTATTCATTGCATATTTAAGATGCACTTTGTTCCAAAATGTTAGAAACCTCTTGATCAAATTTGGCACTTTGGGGGAAAGTTTCTTCTCATTTTGGAGCATGATTCTGGCTCAATTTATTTAAGTGTAATTATGTTGTTCCATGAACTATTATTATTATCTTATAGGTTAATATATTTATTTTATTCTTTCTTTTTTCTTTTAAAGATTATTTATTATTAGAGAGGAAAAAGGGGGTAGAGGAAGAGAGAGTCTTTATATATATATATATATATATATATATATATATATATATATATATATAAAGATTTTATTTATTTATTCATAGAGACACAGAGAGAGAGAGAGAGAGAGGCAGAGACACAGGAAGAGGGAGAAACGGGCTCCATGTGGGGAGCCTGACGTGGGACTCGATCCTGGATCTCCAGGATCACACCCCGGGCTGCAGACAGCACTAAACCGCTGCACCACTGGGGCTACCCAAGAGAGAGAGAGTCTTTTTTTAAAACTTTTAAAGATTTTTATTTATTGATGAGAGACACACAGAGAGACACAGGCAGAGGGAGAAGCAGGCTCCATGCAGGGAGACTTGATCCCAGGACCCCAGGATCATGCCCTGAGCCCAAGGCAGATGCTTTAACTGCTGAGCCACTCAGGCATCCTATGTAGAGAGAGTCTTAAGCAGGCTCACACCAACCACAGAGCCTGGCATGCGTCTCCATTCCATATCTCTGAGATAGACCTGAACTGAAACCGAGAGTTGGATGCTTAACTGACTGTGTCACCCAGGCCCACCTGTTTTATTATTTCCAAAAAAACCATAGGCAGGTCACATAATTTAGCTTAGGTTGATAGTGTCATAGGAAGAAAAGCTTAGATGGAATGCAAGTTTTCCTTCTTTAGGGTCTATTCTCAAACCTGTAAATAGCAAATGGGTGTGTCAATACTACCTTTATTTTATATAAAATATTCTAAGAAATTCACTATTAAATATCATAAAATTAGTAATCTTAAAGAATACAAAAATAATGCACAAAAAGCAATTGTAGTTCTATACAATGAACAATTTGAAAATAACATTAGGAAAACAATTCCATCAATAGCTTTAAAATAATGAAGAATTAATGAAAACAGTTAACAAACTAAATGTAATACCTGTACCTGAAAAATTTTAAAAATATGTTGAAAGAAACTAAAAAATGATCTAAGTACTACAAATATTTCCAAATAGGATCATAAAACCTAATATTATTAAAATAGCTATAATTTCCAAATTGATCTATGACTATGGATCCAGCACAATTCCTTTAAAAGCTTTGTTTTTTTTTTGTTCATTTGTTTGTTTTTGTTTTAGTTTGCTTAAATTAAGCTGACACTAAAATTAATGTGAAAAATCAAGTAATAGGCAAAATATTTCTGAAAAATAAAAATAAAGAATAAAGTAATATGGTGAAAAATAAAAGTTTAAAATAAAAATATAATAAAAGTTGAATAATAAAGAATGAAGTTCATGTCCTAATACCTAAACTTAACTATCTAGCTACAGTATGACACTGGCACAAGGATAGACACAGATCAATGGAATAGATTTGGAAGTCCAGAAATAAACCCTAACCTTTATGGTCAATTTTATTACTTATTTGTTTATGAAAGAGTTTGTGTATTCGTTTATTTGACAGGTTGAGAGACTGAGAGAAAGCACAAGCAGGGACAGCCGAGAAAGAGAGAGGGAGAAACAAGAACCTAGAGGCTGGATCCCAGGACCTTAGGAACAAGACCTGAGCTGAAAACAGATGCTTACCTAACTGGGCCACCCAAACACCCCTTTATGGTTAGTTTTTAAGTAAGGGCAAAGAAAATTCTATGGATAAAGAAAAAACCTTTGCTACAAATTATGCTGGGACAACTGGATATCCATATAGTAAAGAATGAATGTACATAGCTACTTTACATATACAAAAATTAACTCAAACTGGATTGTAGAATGTAAAAGTTAAAAGTATAAAACACTTATTTAAAAAACATAAGACTCTTAAAAGGGGTATGTCTTTGAGAACTTAGGTTAGGCTATGATTTCTTAGATATAATGCCCAAAGTGCAGGTAATAAAATAGGAGATTATTAAATTAGATTTAATCAATATTAAGACAAATAACTTTTGTGCTCCATAGAACATCAGAAGAGGACATTACAAAGGCTAGGAGAAAAAAAAACTGAAAATCACATATCAAATACAGGGCTTAAATCCAGAATGTATAAGGAACCCCTAAAACTCAGTAATAAGACAATTCAATTTGGAAAATGAGCAGAGAATCCAACATATATTTGTCAAAAATGGATATACATTTAGTCAAAAGCATATAAAAAGTTCAATATCATTAGTCATTAGGGAAGTGAATATCAAAATCAAAAGGACATTCCACTTTATGGAATCCCACCAGATCTAATGGAGATCTCACAAAAATCATTGTAATCAAAAAGACTGACAATAACAAGTATTGTCAAAGATATGGAGAAATTTTTACCCCTTTGCATTACTGATGGAGATATAAAATTTTGGAACCACATTGGAAAACAGATTGGAAGTTCCTCAAAATGTTCAACATAGTGGTACTGTATTACCCAGGAATTGTACACCTAAGTATCTACCCAAAGGAAATGAAAACATATCCATAAGAAACTTTTACATGAATACTAATAGTAACATTATACATAATAGCCAAAAAGTGGGGAAAACCAATGCCTATCAACAAATTAATGGATAAGCAGTATGTGGTATATCCATACAATAGAATATTATTTGACAGCAGAAAGGAATATGGTACTGATACATGCTACAACACAGATAATTCCAAAATTATTATGCTAATTTCAGGAGGATAGTCATGTATTTTATGATTCCTAGTGGTAGGAAAACAAGAATGGGGAGTATCTGCAAGGGTACAAGATTTGTTTTGGGCATGATGAAATGTAATAAAATTAGGTTATGATGAAAGGTATGTAACTGTAAATACTTTATACATTAATGAATCATGATCTTTACAGGCTGAATTTTATGAGATGTAATTTATATCTCAATAAGTTCTTACAAATGGGAGGTAAATTCTCATCCTCTTGCTCCCATGCTCTCTCATGACGTTATGCCACCATTCTGGTGGTCCGTTCAGTTCACCAGAGAGGCAGAGCCATGGAGTCAATGTCATTAATACAAGGAAGCTGGGAAGGAATCAGGTCACCTCTTAAGCTCTTAGTACCAATACAGCTATCTCTCTGTATTTTATTTCTAACCACGTCATTGCATCAACAGCACCATTATATTTTTTTAACTTTTTGGTAAAGGCATATTTTCTTCATCATATTTTCTCCCTGCTTTTAAATATAACATGAAAATACCAGTTCTTAATTATTTATTCTATATCAGCACTAATAGAAGTTTTCATATTTTAATAGTTGATCAGGTTTTCTCCACATAGAACACTAATAATCAGCGAAGAATCTTTTGTCCTTCTTGTAAACCCCAACTCTTATTTTTACGTAATACTACCTTTCACTGCATATGAGTGATAATCTACAGTGACATATTTATACCTGGGGAAGCTTGGCAATGCTGAGAAACTTTTGGTTATCACAACCAGAAGATGCTACTGTTATCTACTGCAGAGGGAGGGGATTCTTCTAAACATCCTACAATGCACAAGACAACCCAAAAACAAGAAAGAATCTCACTCAAATGTTAGTAGTACTGATATTGAAAATTATGAAATAAAACTTTCAAGAAATATTAGGTAATAGTAGTGTTAGATGGTATCTTTAATTCTTTTTTTTTTTTGGTATCTTTAATTCTTAAATTTAGAGAAGTGCTTTTCATGAATTGTCATCAAAAAGCAATGTTGATTAGTTTGAAATGCATTGGTTTTATTTTGATTTTTTACCTTTCTTTAAGCATACAGATACATACATGTGTGTATAATTTATATAAAATCACAAAAACAATCATACAATATCAACAACAGGTTTTCATTAATCCTTTTTTTTTTTAGCCATTCCAATTTCTAACACTTCAAACTAGAATATTCATATTAATGTCTATTTATAAGGACTGGCTATTTTTCTCCATGTTCTTAAAATTACAAACACACAGACACAACACTTCCTGGTCGTTTATTGGCAAAAACCAGTTATATATATAAATACTATTTTGCATGTTGTTTTTTACATTCTACAATACGTGTCAAAATATATCTGGGTACCAGCTGACGGAGGTTTACTTCATGTTTATAAAGGCTACATAGCATTCATGGTGTGAAAGGGTCAACTGGTAAACAGTTCCCTAATTCGTCATTCAGAACAATTATGCAATGAACAGGCATATATATACACAGATATTATATATAAACTTATATATATTTATAAATTACATACATTTATATATATGAATATGTATGAATGTGGGCTTATTTACTTTTATGTGGTTGAATTTACTTGGTTGAAAGATGTTGATAGTTTTCAATTTATAAGTATCCACAACTTTGTGAACATGTAAAATTGGCATTTCAAACAGCAAAATGAAAATTTGAATTTTTATATCTATGGTCTATTCGAATTTGTATGAGTGTGAAGTGTGGACTATCATCTATTGCTTAGCGTATTTTTAGATAATTAAATAATTTTGGATAGTATTATCCCTATATTTGTTTAACTCTTTAAAATATTGATAATTTTTAAAATTAAAATATATATTACTATAATTATATTAACTGTATTTGTGTGTATACACACACACACACACACACACACACACATTTTTTAAAAAATACCTAGAGACTACTCCCCTACTCCTGGGTTATACTGGTAACCTCTAAGATTTTCTTGCAAGAAATATATTTTCTAATACTTTTTCAATTAATTTTCTAAATTATCTTAAATTATATCTAAATATTAAAAGATAATAGTATGATTTTATCTTTATCATTTTAATGAAGATTAATAGAATATGGGTATGGTGACTGTACATTTAAAAAATTCTTATATAACCATTTGTTCTTTCCTGGTTAATGTTATTTCTATCTTGAAGACTTTAGTGGGATAGACTACTGCTTTAACCTTTAGGTTGTGTTTATTTGTTTTTGTCATTGTTATTTGTCTTTTGAATCAGCATTGAACTCAATTATCTCAAAGAGTATTATGATTTTAAAGCTAAGATACTTCTCTCTTAATCAGGACCTGATCAATAAAGCCACAAAATTATAAATTGCCCGAATTTTAGTAAATAATTCTAAAAGTTAATTATGTTTTATATAAGAAACCAGAGAGAAAAATTCAAAGCATAGGCACATTTTAATGATTTTTCTGAAAATATTAAATGCTGTCCTATCCTCATTAAGCTATTGTTTGAAATGTTCTTTTTAAAAATGTTCTAGTAATGCTATTGCATTTCAGTACAGAAAAGAAGCTGAAAGGGACCTCTAAATTTAAAACAAAGGACAATGTATTCCATAATACTTATCTGATTATAAGCTGATTATATTTCCTCCATGCCAGCATAGAGACAGAGTGGAATGAAAGAAAGTGTCCTGAGTATCAATTTACCTATTATCTCTAATGAAATTAAATAATGCATGAGGGACCACAGATTGTAATAATAAATATGCATTAAAATTCTTAACAATGCAAAGAATAAGGTGATCTTTTTAATTCATCTGCAGACAAATAATTTTCCACTTTTAAAAGTTAGATTACCCAGATGATTGTATGGTTAGCCTAAATATTAAAAAAAGATATGCTTCCAGGAAGAGTAATTGCTCCAATGTTAAACCACAACTGATTTCTTACCAAATGTTTCAAAAAAGGTGTTCTACAAAATATTAGATCAAAATAAGTAAAAATAATAATAATTAAGCAGCTAATAGCCAGAGACAGTGTTTCTGAAGGAATATCCATTGAGTTTAAGAAACATTGCATTTTTTTATGTTGTCATTTGTATCATGGTTAACTATTTTGCTTATAGTATTAGATCAATATTTCTCATCTTTTATAGTTACCATTACCATAATCTATACATTTAAACTTGATAAGATATTAATTCTCCCCAGTATTACTTCCCTACCTGTTTTAACATTATGCCTTCAACATATATTAAAGAGGAGTGGGAAAAAAAAAATAAAAAAAAAAATAGGAGGGGATGATATAATGGCAATTTTGTACTACAAAGTGAGTTCTTAAGTTCTTAGGCTTGAACACTTCATTATTACATTGCTTATGATACTTGGCTAGTTCACTAAACTTTATTAGTATTTAAACACAAAGGTAAATTTAGACAATAATGTATTTTGAAGTTGAATCTAAAAGAATTCTAAATTATTTAGAAAATAAAATAATGCTCAGATTTTTCATCTCTGTCTGGTCAAATGACGCATCAGTTGAGTTCCTACTACTCAGTTTTGAAAAAATCAAGCAAAACAAAACAAAAATCTACTTGCTGCCAATCCTACATCATATGCTTTGCATATGGCTTAACTGACATAATCTTCAAGCATGCTGTCAATTTTAATAGCACAGTCTTTGAAGCCAACTGTAATAGGGTTTGAATAGCATTGCTTGCTCTGAGTGATCTTGGAGGATAATGCTTACTTTCCTTAAGCCTTAAAATTATCACCAATAAAAGGAAGATGATCACAGTAACCATGGAATTTTAATGAAATCAAAATGGCATACTGCCTGTACAGGTCTTAGTACAGAATCTGGTACATAGTAAATGTTCAGTAAATATAGCCATTACCTTTATTTCTTTTAAATGTTTTAAGGGTTTATTTAATTCTTTATTTGAAAGAGAGAGAGCACAGAGGGAAGAGCAGAGGGAGAGGGAGAAGCAGAGGAAAAGGGACAAGCAGACTCTGCTGAGCATGGAGGCCCACATGGGGCTTGATTTCACAACCCCAGATCATGACCTGAGCCAAAACCAAGATCGAATGCTTAACTGAATGTGCCATCCAGGCAACCCAGCCATTACCTTTATTAACATTATTATTCTGTAGGTCTCTCTATTTTTTTCTAATGCAGGAGTTTCTGTGTTGTGCTTTGAGCCATAGCTAAAAGAATAATAATAATTTAAAAAAAAAGTTTGTTAGACATTGAAACTGGAGAGATGAAATTAACAATGAGGGAGGTGAGAAGGAAAGGAGGGAAGAAGATAAGGAAAGAAGAGAGCTAGAGAGAAACAACAATGGTAGACAGTCTATACTCAGGGGGACACTAGATGTTTGAGAATTTAATGGAAACTGCAACAGGAAAGATAAAGAAGTGGTCTTACAGGGAAGCTGGAATTGAATAGTGGTGTGAATTATAGAAGGGGTTTGAATTGGTAGGCCAGAAAGGGGAAGATAATTCAGTTTGATTAAGGGAATTGGAAAATAATAGGGGAAATTATTCTTGAGTAAAAAGATAAAAGTATAATTTAAGAAGATTAAATTTGACAAGTGGTATGCAATTTGAAAGCAGAAAAAGACACTTAAGGTAGGAGACAATATTCATTCAATCTAGTAATCTAGACAGAATAGTATTTGTTGACAGTAGTAAAAGAGAGGGAATAATAAACCTTAAAAGCATTTTAAAATGAATTAATGAGAGCATAGGGATTGATATATAAATGAAGAAAAGACCATGGGATGATAGAGTTAGGCAAAATTACATGCGTTTTGGTACATCTGAATCTGATTTGTATAAATTACCACAAAATTCAGATTTTCTGGATAGTTTTGCAAAATACCTCTTGAATCAGCATAAACTTTGGAAGAGTTCTCCTTTGCTCTCTTAAGTGCCCTCATTTGGATAACACACCCACACACCCACATACACACATATATACATACATATGCACATGCAAATATGATTGTACACCTACTTATACCTCACACTCTATACAGTTCTTGAATACATATAAATATTAAATACATATAATTTTATTTTAAAGAAAAATGTTTGATTTCATCCTCTGGGTTAGAATATCCCAAATCGTAACATTTGTTTGCACTGTAATTACCAGTTTTTTTAATATATGTTGTTCAACAGATACCACACAACTGTATATGCAAGAGACATAATTTGGGGGTTTTGGTTTCTTTTAAAACGTTCTTCCATTTACTCAGGTTAAGAGCAGAAATTCACATTCTAGAACAATAAATTGTTTACATACCCAGTGTTTTGCAGTCACTGTGTAGAAGTAAAATGGATCTCTGTTACTTTTAAAGCAGGTGTCAAGGCTGATGCCAATCTACACACTAAGATAATTTCAGATCAAGTTTATTCTTCACATAGCAGATATCTGGAAAAGCAGGGTTGGCTTGAGTGAAGACTGGGACAGAGTTGGGCCTTTATGGGTGGTAGAGGGTATGACTGAGGAAAGGTTGCTATGGTGGGTTAAAGAGTTGTAGGGTTTAAAATTTTCAAGCAGTTCCAAAGGAGGAGACTAGCAAGGGCTCCTTCAGATGTAAGGTCAAAGAAAAGGAGCATTAGACTTACAAAGAAGTCAATGGTCAAACATTTAAAAAAATGAGTCAGACTCAGGAAAGGGGTACAAAATGTAACAATGGAGTAATTACAGACATTGTCTTCAAATGCATGTTTTTTTGAAAAGATCATATGAACATTTCCAGAAAAGCATTCCATATTTAACAAAAGAACACATGAAATCAAATGAAAGACAACATCAGAAAGATATCCATAGATATAAAATAGATTTTTTAAAAGAACACATTGTACAGAATAACTCTGAGGACAAAGGTAATTTCTTTAAAATTAACTTTTTGTAGTTTCAAGATTGTCCCACCTAGATTACAGATTGAGAGATGGATGAGGTAAAAACCTTCAGAATATATTTTGGAGATGTCCCTATATCAATGTCAAGAATTATTTGTTGTTCTATTCCTGTGCTTGAAACAGCTTTTTTTCTTCCACCTTAAAGTATTCTTCTAAGCACACAACCCTATGAAACCTCCTTACGTAGATCTCACTGGCTTCTAGTATTACCTTCTCCATTGTGCTGGAGACACAATTTCCAGAATCTGGAGGATCTCACATAGTTAAGATGATTACTACAGAAAACATCCCTTTTTAGATGTATATTTACATTTTTGTATGTCTACATGAATAAACACCAAACAAATATATTTTAAAAGCTAACAAAAGTTATTTCCTCCATGGGGTGAGAGTATGGTGTGGATATGGGCACAAGGATAGGAATGACTTCTCAATGTTCATTATTGTGTGTCATCTGGATTTTGATCCCTATAAATATGCTACTTTTTGAGAAAAAGTAAGTAAATAAGTTAAAAGCTAGAAAGGAAAGAAGAAAAAGAAAGAAGAAAGAAAGAAAAAAAGAAAGAAAGAAAGAAAGAAAGAAAGAAAGAAAGAAAGAAAGAAAGAAAGAAAGAAAGAAAGAAAGAAAGAAAGAAAGAAAGAAAGAAAGAAAGAAAGAAAGAAAGAAAGAAAGAAAAGAAAGAAAGAGAAAGAAAGAAAGAAAGAGAAGAAAGAAAGAAAGAAAGAAAGAAAGAAAGAAAGAAAGAAAGAAAAAGAAAGAAAGAAAGAAAGAGAAAGAAAGAAAAGAGAGAGAGAGAGGGAGGGAGGGAGGAAGGAAGGAAGGAAGGAAGGAAGGAAGGAAGGACCCCCCTTTTTCCTCCCATACTACTTAGGTTTTGCTCTCAACTAGATGGTTCCCATTAGCATTTAAACTTTTGATAATTTTTCCACTATTAAAAATAAACAAATAAAATGTTTATTTGAATTCATTTCTCTCTCTAGATAATCATCTATATTCTTTCCCATAGAAGAAAAAAGTCCTCCTAAGTTTTCTATATTTAACTGTACATAAGATTCCACTTTATTTTTTAAACCCATCATAATAGGATATTAAATCATTATTTTTTAAAGATCATTAGTGACTGCCACTTTGCTACATCCAAATTTAATTCTCAGTTGTCATTTTACTTGACAAATCTTTGCAAGTGTCTGCCACAAGATGTAAATATAAATTATGAATATATAAATACATGTCTAAAACAGCACTTTATTTATGTGGATGTCCTTCTAAGCTGTGGTATATTTGTGGAAAGCAAATACACAGGGTTTTTTATTTTGTTTTGCTTTTGGTTTTTGTGGGGTTTTTTTTGTTTATTTTTTGTTTTGTTTTGTTTTTCCCCCTCGCTGTTTTAAATAGGGTATATTGACAGTAGGTACTGTGACAGTATGGATTCCAAGATGCAAAGCAGAATAGTGAGATGGGATCATGATAAACACAAAGAATCAATCCATAGATCCTGAACATGATGCCAGCTATGAAACTTCAGGTTAATTCACCTGGGTACGTGGGGAATCCATTTCCAATTGTAAGATAAAATTTATACTATATTTTTAAAAAGTTGAAGTTCATGAATAGGAATGCAAACCTGTGCTTGGTCAATCAGATGGACATTTCAAGAAATTGAAATCTCAGCTGAGTTACTATTATGAGCTAAATTATGTCCCTTCCAAAATACAGATGTTAAAGTCTTAACCCCCAATACCTCAGAATGTGACTGTATTTGGAGGTAGCGCCTTCAAAATGATAATTAAACTAAAATGAGACCATTAGCGTGGGCCCTAATCCAATATGATCGATACCTTATAAGAATGGCCTTTGGTCACAGATGCAGAGGGAGGGCCATGTGAAGAGACAGGAAGAAGATGGCCATACGCAAAATAAGAAGGGAGGCCTCAGAAGAAACCAACCCTATTGACATCTTATTCTTAGACTTTCAGGCTCCAGAATTGTGAGAAAATAAGTTGTTTAAGCCACCTTGTCTCTGGTACTGTTGTCATGGCAGCCTTAGCAAATTAATTCAATGACCAAAGGTACCACAGAGAGGTAGAGATTAGTTTCTATGATTGAGAGGATTTGAGAAACTGAGTAACAAATTCTCAGGAGACCGACGTGCTGCAGCTGTGGAGCCCCAGGACATCATGTGGCTGCTGTGCAGCTTTGCCTTTCTTGAATTCTCATGAAGCCTCACTAGTGTCCTTGTCGATTCTACTTCTGGCAATTCAGTAGTCATCAAATAAATGACCAGTTTGCTTCAATTTTTGCATAGTATGTCTTTCTTTCTTTCCCTTCCTTCCTTCCTTCCTTCCTTCCTTCCTTCCTTCCTCCCTTCTTTCCTTCTTTCTTTTTCTTTCTTTCTTTCTTTCTTTCTTTCTTTCTTTCTTTCTTTCTTTCTTTCTTTCTTCTTTCTTTTTTCTCTCTTTCTCCCTTTCTCTCTTTCTTTTTCTCTTTCTTTCTTTCTCTCTCTTTCTTTCTCTTTTTCTTCTTTCTTTCCTTTCTTTCTTTTCTTTCTTTCTCCCTTTCTCCCTTTCTTTCTTTCTTTCTTTCTTTCTTTCTCTTTCTTTCTTTCTTTCTTTCTTTCTTTCTTTCTTTCTTTCTTTCTTTCTTTCTTTCTCTTTTCTTTCTTTCTTTCTTTTTTCTTTCTTCTTTCTTTTTCTTCTTTCTTTTTCTTCTTTCTTTCTTCTTTCTTTCTTTTCTTTCTTTCTCCACAGAAAGGAGCATGAAGAATCTCTATTGGTTTGTTAAGGGAGAATTTGCATTAACAAAAACCATGCTGAGGCTTCCCCGGGTGGCTCAGCGGTTTAGCACTGCCTTCAGCCCAAGGCGTGATCCTGGGGTCCCGGGATCCTGTCCCACGTCGGGCTCCCTGCATGGAGCCTGCTTCTCCCTCTGCCTGTGTCTCTGCCTCTCTCTCTGTCTCTTTCTCTGGGTCTCTCATGAATAAATAAATAAAATCTTTTAAAAAAATCATGCTGGTTTATTTTCCATACTATCTATTCAATACTTTTCTATGAATTGGACTGAGTCCAAAACACTTTTTTATTTTATTTTTTATTTTTTTTAATTTTTTTAAAATTTTTTATTTATGATAGTCACAGAGAGAGAGAGAGAGAGGCAGAGACACAGGCAGAGGGAGAAGCAGGCTCCATGCACCGGGAGCCCGACGTGGGATTCGATCCCGGGTCTCCAGGATTGTGCCCTGGGCCAAAGGCAGGCGCCAAACCGCTGCGCCACCCAGGGATCCCCCAAAACACTTTTTTAAAAATAACTTTTGCTCATCTTATTTTCCTACTATTTTTTACTGCTTCGAGAGTGTGATAACACAGGTTCATGATAATGCATCACCACATTTCTCTTTCTCTTTTTGCATTATTGTTTTAAGGTTTAAGGGCATGCATTTGTGATTATGCTTTGTGAAAGGCATTTATTATAACTCTTTTTCAGCTTGTATTTTTTTCTATGTAATTCTAATGGCTTTTATTACAATGGCTGAATGTAAGTCCCAAAATATAGACAAATGTCCATTTCTTTTTTGAAGTTGACACATATATGTAAATATATATATATCATAATTACTTTTAGATGCTATTGCAATTTTAGCATATGTAGTGAAAGTTTCAAGCAGAAAATTTAAAGTATTTGTTATATTTATAGGCTTTCATTAAATTACCCATTCTATTGTGAGTATGCGAATTAAAATGTTTACTTCAAGGAACACCTGGGTGGCTCATTCGGTTAAGCATCCTAATTTTTTTTTTTTTTAAGATTTTTTCGTGAGAGAGACAGAGAGAGAGAGAGAGAGAGAGAGAGAGAAGCAAAGACATAGGCAGAGGGAGAAACAGACTCCTCATGGGGAGCCTGATGTAGGACTCAATCCCAGGCCCCGGGGATCACTACCTGAGCCAAAGGCAGACGCTCAACCACGGAGCCATCCAGGCAAGCTAAGCATCCTACTCTTGATTTCAGCTAAGGCAGTGATCTCAGGGTCATGAGATAAAGCCCTGGTTTGGGTTTGGGCTCTCTGCTCTGCTTCTCTTCCTCTTGCTCGGCTCCTCGCTCTGCTCACACTCACTGTCTCTCTCTAAAAAAATAAATTAATTAAAAAAGAATATTTACTTCAAATACTCTTTTTTAAAAATATTTTACTTATTCATTATAGGGAGGCAGAGAAAGAGAGAGGGAGGCAGAGGGAGAGGCAGGTTCCCCGTGAAGTGGGGAGCCTGATGCCAGACTCAATCCTAGGACTACAGGATCATGCCCTGAGCTAAAGGCAGACACTTAACTGGCTGAGCCACCCAGGTGCCCCATTTACTTCAAATACACTGTTCCATTTATGTGTGAAACATAATCTCTGATCTCACCATATCAAGGGGAGCCTCAGGTCTTCAGCTTCAAACATTACTGGAGACAAAATGTCTCATGCATGTGATGTGTCGCCTGCATTCTTTAATCTTTGTTTTTGTTTGAAACTCCCAGATGTCTACGATATATTTTTATATGTATCCTTGTAACTGGGATATGTTTTGTTTCTTTGCTCTGGGCGGTGAAAACTGATATAGTGAGGGTGTTGAAGTGAATTAACCTTGTGAAACTAAAATGGGTTCTGGAAAAAACAAATCAGGAAAGTTCATTTGACTAAATATAAAAGTATATAAAACAAAAACATGTTTAAGTGTTTTCCAGTTTCAAATATTGTATGAAAATAAAGAGCACATTACAACTGCACAAGTTTATTTATTTTTTAAGATATTTTAAAAGTTTATTTATTCATAAGAGACACAGAGACATAGGCAGAGACATAGGCAGAGGGAGAATCAGGCTCCCCATGAGGAACCCAATGGCGGATTTGATCCCAGGATTCTGGGACCAGGGCCTGAGCCAAAGGCAGATACTCAATCACAGAGCCACCCAGGTGCCCCTGCACATGTTTATTACAGTAGAATTTGGAGGACTTGTTGCAGAATTCCCCTTCTCTCATTTCCTTACTGTGGAGATACATTTAGCCTATGGGGTTTTATCGTAATTGTTTCTCTTGACTATGTCCATTATTTGATTCCACACATTGGAAAGGAGCCTGGTAATCCATCAAATAAAAAATTCCTACTCTCTCCCCCTACCTCTGAAGTCCTCCCTCTACCTCATAGGTGAGAACTGAGTCAGAGGGACACCTGGATGGCTCAGCAGTTAAGCCTCTGTCTTCTGCCCAGAGCGTGATCCCGGGGTCCTGGGATCGAGTCTCGCATCAGGCTCCCTGCATGGAGCCTGTTTCTCTCTCTCTGCCTGTGTCTCCGCCTCTCTCTCTGTGTCTCTTACGAATAAGTAAATAAATTCTTTTTTTTTTTAAAGAACTGAGTCAGAAAGAGCAAAATTATGAATGAAAGCAGAAAAAAAGAGCTCCAAGGACAAGATAAGTATATTTTAACAGGCAAGAGGTGATATTGTGTGAAAGCTATACAGATTCATAAATGATAAATACTAAGGATCATAAATAATGTCATGTATCCCCAGTGCATACCTGCTATACTCTGTCCTGTCCATGCAAACTCTTGCCAGTCTGTGCAACAGACCTGTGAGTTATCTATTATTATGTCTATATAAAGATTAAGAAATTGAGTCTGTTGAAATGACAGATCCAGATTTATTCTTAATCCTCGCTGACTCTCCAAACCACGATCTTTTTGCGGTGGCACAAGTAACCTTTATGTGCTAATAAGTTTTGAATTTCACCCTGAAGTCAGAGGGAGATTTTAAGTATTGTAATGATGTGATCAGATTTGTAGGTTTATATGGATGAAATATAGTCAAGTGGAAGAAATATAAAGACCTGAGGGAAGGAGAAAATAATTACAGAAAGATTTATAATTCCTAAAAAGAAAAAAGAAAATCTTCTTTGATGCTGGGCCTGGATGGAATTTGGCCTATAAAAGTGTATCTCCTAAGACCTCTTCACTGTCAATGAACCACATTTACAGCTATCAATGACAATAATTGTAAATTACTGTATTAGGGATGCCTGGGTGGCTGAGTGGTTGAGGTCTCATGTGTGGTCCCAGGGTACCTGGATCTAGACCTGCATCAGGCTTCCTGTAGGGAGCTTGCTTCTCCCTCTGCCTGTGTCTCTGCTGCTGTGTGCGTGCATGTGTCTCATGACACATTTAATCTTTGATGATCCTTTAATCTATAGGTTAAACATAACGGATGGTAGATTTTTATCTCATTTTTCCATGTTTTTATCTCATTTTCCATGTTTATCTCCATTTTCCATGTTTCTTTTCCATGAAAAAGAAATTAGTCTGCAAAATATACTTGTTTTCATGTACTGGAAAAATTTTTCATGCGGTGTTTTTTTTTTTTTTTTCAAGTTTCTTTATTCTGATGATATTTTACTCTTCTGCTCCTTCCCAGTCTGTTAATATCACTTTCTTTTTAGAAATTTAGCCAAGGCTAAATTCCTTTAAGAAGCCAAACCATGTTCTATTTCTCACTTCAGACATCTCCACTGTTGGACAACACTATCTCAATTTTGTCCCTGTAACATAATATAAACAACATGCTGAATTGTCCAAGGAAAAGGATCTTGTATCAGAGGGGCCTCAGTTCAAGTTCTAGCTCATATTTACTGAATTTGTGAAAATATAAATAAAAATCTAGAACCTATTTCCTATATCCGTTATATTGAATGATTATATGGATTGTGTTCAAGTGTACATAATCTAAGTGAAGATGCTTTGCTAATTATAACAGACTACAAAAATGTTAAAGTTTACTAGAGTGTTGATTTGGCATTTGTGTACTTAGTTACTTCATATTGAAATTTATTCATCTTTTAAATTTATGGGCCCTTTTATTGATGTCAAGGACAAAACTAAGTCTGCTACAACATAGACAAAGTTTGTTTATTCACAAAGTTGCCATAAGGGAACCCATCTGTCATCAGTTACATTTCAATAGGGGTTCAAACAAGGAGTTAGAAAGGAAACTAAATTTTATAGAGTAAAAGCAAAAAAGCTGACAGTCTCTGACTGATAAGTTATCTCGTAAGGTAAAGATTTTAGATGCAGGGAGACATTTTAGTTGGTCTTCTACATTTGGCAGCCTTGGTTGCCAAAACCTAACAGTTTTGAGGTCATTTCAAAAAAGGAAGGATTATTCAATATTAGAGGTTGAGACTTTTCCATGGCCAGCTATTTCCTGGAACAAGTGGCAGTTGATGGAATGCTTTTTTTGCTGTCAAAATGTTATAATCATGAAGGTTTTTTATGCAGAATGAGGTGGCTACCATGGCAGGAAGTTTTTCACTGACAACACCAACATTTGTTAAAAAAAATCAAACAAGGGATCCCTGGGTGGCGCAGTGGTTTGGCGCCTGCCTTTAGCCCAGGGCGCGATCCTGGAGACCCGGGATCGAATCCCACATCAGGCTCCCGGTGCAGGGAGCCTGCTTCTCTCTCTGCCTCTCTCTCCCTCTCTCTCTGTGACTATCATAAGTAAATAAAAATTAAAAAAAAAAAATCAAACAAACAAAAATACCCACCTCTGTTAAGATTTATAATTTTAGCTGACAACTGCTAACCATATAGGTTCATCATTCATCACTACCTAATCTTAACATTTTCTGTTTTGGCATATAAAGCATTAAAATATTCTTACTGCCTCTCTGCAGTGTTCTCTCTGTGTCAAAGTTTTGTTTTTTATCTTGCTCCTGATGTATAGACATTTCAAAATTTCAGGTCTAGGTTATCTATCCTCAACAGATTCCCCTTCTCATCAATTCTTCTTTCCACATTACAACTGAGAGAAAAACTGAGATTACTTAATATGATTGCAATTAGATAAGTTCTAGTTATACTCACTCAAAAACTCTACAGTTACTTATACAGTAAATTGTTTGCCACCTCATAGCCCAACATCCTGGAGTGGCTCTCCTAATCAAAGTTCCTCTCTCTAACTCTTATTTTTGGACCTCTGTCTCATGGATCTGGGTGCCTAATTAAAACATATTGCATAGGCAAAACGAGTGAAGGAGAGTTGAGATACATGCTTCCAGTTGTGGAATGATTAAGTCACAGAGATAAAATGTCCAGCAGAGGGAATATATTCAAAGGTGTTGTATAGTGTTGCCTGGTGACTGATGGTAGCTACACTCGTGGGCATAGCATAACATATAGAATTGCTTATCACTATGTTGTACACCTGAAGCTAATGTAACATTGTGTGGCAACTATACTTCAATTAAAAAAAAAATAGTACAAACTACAATAGGCCATAATATCTCCTCTCTACTTAGCTGTAGACTTTATGTGTGTGAGACAATCGTTAATGCCATTAAAACAGCAATAATAGAGTATTTACATGGGGCAATAGAATAAACTCTGAATGTTTTAAAATACAGTATAAAGGGCATGCTTCTAGTAGTATATGGTAAATAAGGAACTTCCACCTTCCCAACCTGAGGATGAGTATAGATGAAGCAGTCAACAAATGTTGCTTTCACAGTCACCACTGAATTGAAGTTAGTGAAAACTCCCTGTCAGATTTGATAATTTATTAGTTCTCAGATTTATTGTTGTCATTATTGATGTTTACATATAGTATATGTATATAAATATATAACTACATTATAGTTGTGTATGCAGCACATTGTAAATAGCGGTAGATGTCCTTTGTTTCATTCAATCATGCATTCATTCATGAAGCCAGTCAATCACTGACTCTCCTAGAGGCAACTCTATGCTCTTCCATCACAGCCATATGTCAGATACCCATCTAGAGTGCCTCTACCTTCAAGGGAACATTTATGACTCCCTAAGCTTGTGATTGAATGCGGCATCTTTCCAGAATCTATTTCCCTCTTTAGGGAGAGAAATTCACAGTCAAATGCTCTCCTAATCAATCCTCCTTGAAATCTCTGTTTAATTCTGGATGTTGGTGAACCTTCTAAATAACCTTTAGTGACGTATCTTGACATTTTCTAATGTGAATCTCTTTTTTGTTAGTCTTTTGGAATGTGCCTTGCTTTCTTCAAGCATTGCCTATAAGTGACATAAGGAAGCATCCCATAATAATGTGGGGGAGGGAATCGAGAGAAAAAATATTTAAATAATGTAACTGAAATTCTCAGAGACATTAGATTCTTTAACATGGAAAAATAAGTTTGGGAAAAAGAATGATTCTAAATCAATAGTAATCTCCTAGAAATTAAAATATCAATCAGTAAAAAAATAGTAGGAAATTTGAAAGATAAAATTTAGAAAATGTTTCTAAAGTTGAAACCAACAAAAAGGATAATGAACAAAACTGGTTAAGAAAGTTAAGGATAGGGCAGCCCCAGTGGCCCAGCAGTTTGGCGCCACCTTCAGCCCAGGGCGTGACCCTGGAGACATGGGATTGAGTCCCGAATTGGGCTCCCTGCATGGAGCCTGCTTCTCCTTCTGCCTGTGTCTCTGCCTCTCTCTCTGTGTATCTCTTATGAATAAATAAATAAAATCTTTAAGAAAAAAGAAAGTTAAGGATATATAAAGATTGGATAAGAAGTTTCAGTATTCGAGCAATATGAATTCTTTCCAAAATATGAATTAAAAACAGAGAAGGGATAACTATAAAAAGAATCTTAAAAAAGTAATTCCAGAACTTTTCATATCACTCAGATAAAAGAGACTTATCCAGTGCCCAGAAAAATAAGTTAATAAAGCCTCACATAAAAGCCATTTAGAAAGTGAACTCAGAACACTGAGAATAAGAATAATATAAATAGCAATAATAAAAACTACAAGGGTGTATATATATATATATAGACACACATGTATGTACATATATATATACATGTATACAAATGCATATATGTGTGTGTTTATGTATGTATAGGTAATCAGAAGCCAAAGCTATTATTTGGTTTAACAGCGAGTACTATTAATACAGATAGTATAGATATTAACAAATTTTTATTAAAATTTCTTATATAGAAATGTTGTGAGGGTAAAGATAGTACTTAAGAAGCATTAAATTCTTAGGTAACATAGAAGACAATTGTTTGGAAAGTTGGTAGGTCAACTTGAAATATAAAAATTATAATCCATGTAAATAATTGGATTAAAAGCCAAAAGAGAAAAATATATAAATATATTTAAAGATTTTATTTATTTATTCATGAATGACAGAGAGAATCAGAGACATAGGCAAAGGGAGAAGCAGGCTCCCTGTGGGGATCCTGATGTGGGATTTGATTCCAGGACCCTTGGGATCACAACCTGAGGCAAAGGCAGATGCTCAACCACTGAGCCACCTGGGTGCCCCAAAAGAAAAAAATAATAAATTAACATCTTTTAAACTCTTATATTTCTCCAATCACAATCAAAAGAAAACTTATTTGGGTGACTTCATGAAAGGTATATAGCTTTTCATTTCCCCTTCTTTTTAATTAAGAGGGAGCTTTGGAACAGCTTGATTTTTCTTCTCATCATAAAGATAATCTTGGAATCTGTATTTTTTATTTTATTGATTCTCATGAGGCAGGCTAAACAAATTAGAATGTCAAACATGATTCTTAGGGGCTAGGTCTGTATTATCAAAAGTCTTTCATGTTCTGATTATAGATTCATAATAATTTATTACAATTTTTTCATAAAATGAAAATTTGCTTTTAATCGACTGCTAAGTTTTCTTCATATTACTGACATGGTTTTAACTAGAGAGCTTCTTGGATACCGTCCACTCATAGTATTAACTGTCTATACCAAGTGATTTGAAAATTATATTGAAAGCTGATACAAATTCTGCTGCCAGTAACCATTTTAAATAGAAAAACCAATTCAAGATGTTTATAATACTGATTCAGCATAAAAGTACTGCTGCTTTTAGATTTTTTTATCTTCAACTTTTCATATACTGAAAAAAATCAGAGATATGAGAGAGAGAAATTTTAAACAGCTATTTTAAGATAGATTATAAGATAATATTTTCTGTATTTTGAGAAAATGTGGGAATGGCAGCAGAGGACAGCGACAACATGAATGACTGCATGAGATGGGCAGTGTGTGAACAGTGGAATATAATTAGTTTGAATTTTAGAGTGAGCAAATATTCATGTGGGAATCATAAAGTCTTATAAAATTTTAAAAATCATAACTGACAGGTAAAATATTTATAATGCAGTATTATAATGCATAAAATTAAATACACAGAATATGACTGACTGCTGGATAGAGATGTTGATTTTTATTTACAAATACAGTAGAACTTTAGATTATGTAATTTCTGTTTATTCAAAACTAATAAATTAATTCATTAAAAATAAATAATTCAGAAGGGACGCCTGGGTGGCTCCGTGGTTTAACACCTGCCTTCGGCCCAGGGTGTGATCCTAGAGTCCCGGGACCGAGTCCCGTGTTGGGCTTCCATGCATGGAGCCCGCTTCTCCCTCTGCCTGTGTCTCTGCCTCTCTCTCTCTCTCTCTCTCTCTCTCTCTCTCTGGGTCTCTCATGAATGAATAAATAAAATATTTAAAAAAAATAAAAATAAAAAATAAGTAAGTCAGAAACAGGTGAGTAATCATACATTTAGAAATTAAGCTTAAGTGTATTATATTGTTTCTCTAAGCTTTTAGTAGTTTTCTAAAATATATCAACTAGAAAATGAGTTATATAAGTTTCATATAAAGCTTTATGAAATGAAGCAATCATGGTCTGAGACAAGTTTGAGAGAGATCATGACCCACCTTAGACATTTGTATGTATAAAATGTCTAAGAAGTTAATAAATGTATAAGATCACACTCCCAGAAATTCTGACTCTATTGGTTTGAATAGACTCTGGGAATATGTATTTCTTTTTTATTGCAGACTTTATTTTTTTTTTTAAGATCAGGTCCAGGTTCACAGCAAAACTGAGAAGATACAGAGCTTTCCCCAATACCTCCTGCCCCTGCATATCCATAGGCCCCCCTTTATGTACTTCTTTCCACCACAATGCTAGTTTTATTACAACTGATGAACCTAAAAAATGTCATTATTACCCCAAATCCATAGTTCATATTATGGTTCACTCTTGAGGCTGTACATTCTGTGAGTTTTGACAAACATTTAATGGCATCTATGTATTATTATATCATATAGAGTAGTTTCACTCCCCTAAAAATACTCCATATGCTGCGTTTCCCAGCCTGTCTTCTAACTCCTGACAACCATTTACCCTTTTACTATCTCCATAGTTTGCCTTTTGCAAAACGTCACATAGTTTGAATCATACAGCATGTAACTTTTCAGATTGGCTTCTTTCACTTAATAATATGCATCTACATTTCCGCCATGTCCTTTCGTGACTTGATAGGTAATTTTCTTTTAAAATTAATAGCATCCCATTGTCCAGATGTACGGCAGTTTATTTATCGATTCATCTACTGAAGGATATCTTTATTGCTGCCAAGCTTTGGCAAATATAAATAAAGCTGATCTTAACATCTATGTTAGATCCAACTTAGGAGTGGACATCAATTTTCAACTTCTTTGGGAAAACACCAAGGAGTACAATTGCTAAATCGTAGGATAATAATGTCTAGTTTTGTAAAAAAAACTTCCAAACTGTCTTCCACAGTGGCTGTACCATTTTGTATTTCCACCAACAATGAATGGGAATGACTTGCTCCGCATCATTCTCAGCATTTGATGTTGTCACAATTTCAGATTTTGACCATTTTATTTATATTTATTTATTTTTAAGGATTTTATTTATTTATTCATGAGAGATACAGAGAGAGAGGCAGAGACATAGGAAGAGGGAGAAGCAGGCTCCATGCACGGAGCCTGATGAGGGACTTGATGATAGGACCCTGGGATCATGACCTGAACCAAAGGCAGATGCTGAACCTTTGAGATACTCAGGCATCCCTAGATTTTGACAATTTGAATACGTAGCTCATTGTTTGTTGTTTTAGTTTGCAGTTCTCTAGTGACATATAATGTGGAGCATTTTTTCATATGCTTGATTGCCGTTTGTATACCTTTGTGTGTGTGTGTAGGTGAAGTGTCTCTTCAAGTCTTTTGCCACTATTTAATCAAGTGCTTCAGTTTTCTTACTGATGAGTTTTAAAAGTTCCTTGCATATTTTGGATTACTGTCATTTATCAGATATACCTTTTGTAAATATTTTTCTTGCATTCTATAGCTTGTCTTTTCATTCTCTTGACATTTTCCTTCACAGTGTAGATTTTGATTTTAATGAGGCCTAGTTCAATTCTTTATTTCATGGATTATACTTTCAAATTTGTATCTGAAAGTCATTGCTATAATCAAGGTCATATAGAATTTTTCATATATTATCTTTTATTAGTTCATCTTTGGTTGCTCAGGTTGCTATAACAAAATAGCATGGATTGGGTGGCTTAAACAACAGAAATTTATTTCTCATAATGGAGGCTGGGAATTCCACGATCAAGATGCTGGCCAATTCAGTTCCTGTTGAGAACTCCCTTCTGACTTACAGATGGCTATTATTGTCTTGCTATTCCCTTACATGATAGCAAGAGAGAAAGGGAGCTTTGTTCTGTCTTCCTATAAGGATACTAATCTCAGATCGGAGGCCTCATCTTCATGATCACATGCAAGCTTAATTATCTTCCAAAGGCCCTATTCAAAATACCATCACATTGTCAATAAGGACTTCACTCTGGCACAAGAGAGGGTGGCACATTCAGTCTATCCTAGAATTTTATATTTCTGTGTTTCACGTTTAAATCTCTGTTCTATTCTTCCAATCCATGAGCATGGAAGATTTTTCCATCTCTTTGTGTCTTCCTCAATTTCTTTCAGAAGTGTTCTATAGTTTTTAGGGTATAGATCCTTTACCTCTTTGGTTAGGTTTATTCCTAGGTATCTTATGCTTTTGGGTACAATTGTAAATGGGATTGACTCCTTAATTTCTCTTTCTTCAGTCTCATTGTTAGTGTATAGAAATGCCACTGACCTCTGGGCATGGATAAAGAAGATGTGGTTTATGTATACAATGGAATATTCCTCAGCCATTAGAAATGACAAATACCCACCATTTGCTTCTACATGAATAGAACTGGAGGGTATTATGCTGAGTGAAATAAGTCAATCGGAGAAGGACAAACATTATATGGTCTCATTCATTTGGGGAATATAAAAAATAGTGAAAGGGAATAAAGGGGAAAGGAGAAAAAATGAGTGGGAAATATCAGAAAGGGAGACAGAACATGAAAGACTCCTAACTCTGGGAACGAACTAGGGGTGGTGGAAAGGGAGGTGGGTGGGGGGTGGGGGTAACTGGGTGACAAGCACTAAGGGGGGCACTTGACGGGATGAGCACTGGGTGTTATTCTATATGTTGGCAAACTGAACACCAATAAAAATAAATGTATGAAAATAAAAAATAAATCTCTGATCTATTTTGAATTAATTTTTTAAAAAGTGTAAGATTTGCGTCTAGATTTTTTTTTTTCCATGTGAATCTCCAGTTGTTACTGCACCATTTGTTGAAAACACAATCTTTGTGCCATTGTAGTGTCTGCTTTTTGTCAAAGGTCCTTGACTGTGTTTATAAAGGTTTATTTCTGGGCCCTCTATTCTGCTCCTCTGCTCTGTTTTTTTTTTTTTCCTGGAGTTTTTTGTTGTTGTTTTTGCCAAACCATATTCTTTTTATAACTGCAACTTTGTAGTGAATCTTAAAGTAGGCTAGTGTCAATCTTCCAACTATATTTTATTTTTTCATATTATATTGGCTCTTCTGGGTCTTTTGGCCCTCTATGCAAACTTTAGAAGTAGGTCGTCAATACCCACAAAATAATTTGCTGGGATTTTGTTTATGATTAGATTGAATCCATATATAAACTTTAGAAAAATGGAAACTATGACAATATTGAGTCTTCCTATCCATAAACATGGAATATCTCTCATTCACTAAGTCTTTTTAGATTTCATTCATCGGAATTTTGTAGTTTTCCTCACATAGATCTTAGACATATTTTGTTAGATTCATATGTAAGTATTTCATTTTTGGAATGCTAATCTCAATGAAGTTATGTGTTTAATTTCAAATTCTACTAATTTATTGATGATATATAGGAAAGTAGTTAACTTTTGTATATTAACTTTATATCCCACAACCTTTGTACATTTGCTTATTAGTATCAGAAGCTTTTGTTCTGTTCTGTTTTTGAATATCTTTCAGATTTTTTACATATATGATCTTGTCATCTGCGAACAAAGTCTATTTTATGTCTTTCTTGTCAATCAACATATCTTTTACTTCCTTGTTTTATATTGCTAATATTAGTTATGATTTCCAACTTGATGTTGAGAAAGGACAATCTTAGCTTGTTTCTGATCTTGGGGAAAAACTTCATTTCTCATCACTACGTATAATGTTAGCTATAGGGGTTTTTTTTGGAGATATTCTTTGTTAAGTTGAAAAAAGTTTCTCTCTATTTCTAGTTTGCTGAGAGTTTTCATCATTAATAGGTGTTGGAATTTGTCAAAATATGTTATTTTTTAAAAATATTTTATCTTTTTATTTGAGAGAGAGAGCAGAGTGAGAGAAGAGAGAGCATGCATGAGCAGAGAGGAGGGGCAGAAGGAGAGGGAGAGGCAGATTCCCTGCTGAGCACAGAGCACAATGGAGGTGGGGAGCTCGATCCTAAAGGGGCTCCATCCCAGGGCTATGAGATCATGACCTGAGCCCAAGGCAGATTGCTTAACTGACTGAGCCACCTGGGTGCCCCAAAATACTTGTTAACAAGTATTTCTACATTGTTCTGAGACAAACAATGGAACAAATTTTAATATTTAATAGTTAAGACGTTGAATAAAAACTAATACATTGGGATCCCTGGGTGGCGCAGCTGTTTGGTGCCGGCCTTTGGCCCAGGGCGCGATCCTGGAGACCCTGGATCGAATCCCACATCAGGTTCCCAGTGCATGGAGCCTGCCTTCTCCCTCTGCCTGTGCCTCTGCCTCTTTCTCTCTCTCTCTCTCTCTCTGTGACTATCATAAATAAAAAAAAAAAAAAAAAAAAACTAATACATTTCACACTTATGTAGTTATATAGATTTATCAATGAAATGACAATTTAAAAATTAGTGCATAGTAATATATACATAATAGGATATTTGCATATATCTTGGAGTTTATTTTTTTTTTATATCTTGGAGTTTAAATGTCTTATGAGCACCATGACTTCAATAATTTTAATATAAACTTAAATATGAAATATTAAGGAAACTATGATGGAAGAATGAAAATAATATTGTGAATCATTAACTTACTTTGAAATCTCCCTCTTGCTCCTGTGAATAGAGCTGCTACCAACATTCAAGTGCAAATATTTTATTGAGTATCTGTTTTCAGTTACGCTGAGTATATACTTAGGAGTAGAATTACTGGATTATATAGTAATTTTATGTTTAATTTACTTAGGAACTTCCAAACAGTTTTGCACAGCAGCTATACCATTTTAAATTCCTACTAGACATGTGTGAGGGTCTCAATTTATCTGCATTCTCACCAACACTTATCGTTTTCTTTTTATTTAATAACCATCCTCGTGGGAGTAAAGATGTATCTCATGTCGTCGTTATATAACTTTTACGTTGTTAATATTTCTATTATGTATATACTAATTTTATTTTTAGTTTTTACAGATTTTATTTATTTAAGATAGAGTGCACGTGTACACACAAGTGGAGGGAGGGCAGAGAGGAAAAGAGAAGGAAGGGCAGATTCTGTGCTGTGCAGAGCTCCACACAGGCTTGATTTCATAGACCCTGAGAACTTGACCCAAGACAAAAATCAGGAGTCAGACCTTAACCAAGTGTATACTGTTTTTATATATAAGTTTCCAATCTTATTTTAATAATTGTTGGAGTCGGTGCTCACAAAAGACATCAGCTTCCCCATTCCTAATGGATTATCTCCACCCCACCATTTCTTAAACTGGATTTAATGATTGTAGTAGGCCTTTTATTTGTACATTCATTATCTAGCATTGCTTTCTTCATTAATAGAACTTAAGATTTTTAACTTGGTATATTTTTATGGTCCTTTGTAGATTTTATAGCCATGTAATTAAAATAGAAAGAAACAACTATTTTATGTGAAATTTCTAGAAATTATCCTTTAAATTTAGGGGACCATCTACTTCTGGCTCTGATGGAATAATTTACAAAAGAATCTCTCCCCAAAACAAAAATACCAAAATTATATATACAAAACACCTATTTTATCATATCACAGAGATGTTGAAACAATAAGAGCGAGCTTATGAGAAAACTATCTAATAGAGGACCACTTTGCTCATATTTTGGAGCTGGACCATCAGGATACTTGCCAATCTCCGCATAGATGTATTTCTTTCACAAGTTCAAAGATCAGCTCCTCCACAGTTTCTGCGGGCTTTCTTCCCATTGGAAACTTAAAAGAGGAAATTAATGGGATGAAGTACCTTCACTATAGTCAGTCTTAGAGCCACAACTTGGTATCCAGTCCATCTCATTTATTATATGCTCTAAATTCCTTTAAATTTCGTCTAACATATCAGTAAGTTTGGTAGCTTAGCTGGTGGTGTGACTGAAGCCTAAGAATTCTCAAAATCCTTCTTAGATTAGGGTTGCTGTACCTATCCATTCACAATTATAATATGGGAAGCAAGTACCCGGATTGACCCAAGTAGATCCCTTGTTTTCAATACATGTTTCTCCCTACACTTGTGACCTAAAAGCAGTCCTAGTCACTGGCTCCTGATCATCAGGGTAAATTATTCTGGTCACATTTATACTTATATGTGCCTACTATCTCCAAGATATCAGAATTTCAGTTTCCTGGTGGTAGATATAGCTTATAGCTCAATGGGACCATTGACATAGACATTGACGTAGACATATGTCTCTGGGAAGAGTTCATCTGCTTTTCACGCAGAGCCCGGAGTTTGGGGATACATAAGATGCACAAAGTCCACTATTCAGTCATTAGTAAGTGGAGCTGCTGCTCCTGCTTCCACTCCTTGCTCTTAGCCTGGAAAACCCTAATGTACACATTTCATCCCAAATGACAGTACCAGGTATTTTCAATGTTGCTTCAGGGGATATACTTCAGATGTGCTTTTAGAAAGTTATTTGAGAATTATGTAAAGCCATCTTTTTCTGCATTATATGCTGTGTAATGCAACCTGTGGAACCTATTGTGACACATCCATTCCTGCATATTCTTTGATGTGAAGCGGATCCCTTTATCATATGCTAAGCCATGTGGTAGTCCGTGCCTGTTGGTCAGGTACTCTCCTCTGGATAGTGTGCTGGTTGAGGCTTTGCCAGCACAAATGGCAAACATATACCAAGAAAATCTATCATCTATCTATCTATCTATCTATCATCTATCTATCTATCATCTATCTATATATCTATCATCTATCATCTATCTATCTATCTATATTTCTGATGATGAACCACAAACTAGCCCCTTCCTGAATGAGAGGTGACAACAGATGACATTAAATGGCTATGTGACACAAACTGCCTTCCACCAAAGCTGGGTATGTTAAGATCTACCACAAAACAAATTTAAGCGGACAGAGCGGCTATCCATTATATAATGAAAATGTGATCTTTCAGATTGGACCTGAGCAGATTCAGATGACACAAGCATGTCACTGGTCCTGGTGCCCCAGATTTATATGATGGCTACTATTATGTATCTTTTCATCTTACAGAAGTCTCACCTATGGCCTGCAAGGCATTGTTCATGATTAGTTAGTGGAAAAGGAAAATGCTTACACCTGTTTTATAAAGGGGTGGTTTAATATTTTGGAACATATCTGAAAATGGATTCCTGCTAAGCGGTAATTCCATTCAGGGATGACTCTAACCAATACTATTATGAAGAAATTCTCTCAATTGGGCAGCTTGTTATTCATGATACTGAGAGTCTGTATAGTGTGAGATGAATTGTGAGATAAGAATATATAAGTATTCCTGAGCAGTGATAAATGGCTCACTTGCTTTTTTCAGGACCCTGAAGGCACAGTATGGAAAAATTGATATAAAAGAGATCGGGGAAAGAAACTGGCTGGAACATAGGGGTAAACACAAATTTTGGGGGTTCATGGTTCACATTAATGTTCACAGAACAGATAACTACTACAGAGAGGCTACTCAACAAATATGTAGAACAAAATGACTGATTGTTTATGTCAAATTACAAGTGTCTCCTAGGAAAGCTGAGAAAAAGTGCCAAAAAATGTTATAAGTGAGAGAAAGTCGATGTTTTCAGGACAGAAAGGAAAGTAAGGGTCAATTAGGTTGAGGGGATGGTTATAAGGTTAGAGAAAGTGGTATTTCACTCGCCTTTTTAAAAGTATTGTTTACCTTTGGCTTCCTTCAAAAGGCAAAATGACTTGTCCTTTATATGATAGCCATCCTCTGTATTGACCATCTCATGCTTGACTAATGTGCTCATAAATAGAGTAGCATTGGTGATAGGGATGGTGCTTTGAGAGAGTCAGGATTATGGCTCCTCTCTCACCATGAAAAAAATGATGCTGCCTTATAATAGCAGGGACTGTTGCTTTTCCATTACTTCTTCTATGCATTGGCTTTCATAGAAATTGTCAACCAGAAAGTATTTGAAACTTTACGACAGAGGGAGACTTTGCATATGGCATGAATGGATCTGTGCAATGTTAAGACACATATAAGCAAGATATTTGGTATTCTGCTTACATTTCTAGACTTAACCACAGTTGTGATGGTGTTTTAGGTTTTTGTTTGTTTGCTTGTTTGTTTTGATGTTCTTGCAAGCTCAGACGCATTCTAATAGTAACCCCCTCAAGTCTCTGCCACATATCATTTTGTGCTTTGCCCATGGGCCTGCTCTGACGCTGTGAGAACTCACTTGGCCTACACAAAAAATGCCTCCTGGAAGTGTGAGAGACAGCTTTCCTTGCAGGCAACCTTCAACTAATGGAGGTTGATGGATAAATGCTTCAGCCACTCATCCTTAAAAGATGGTTTGAGATACATTCCATATGCTTTTCAGAGATCCCTGTGGAAATAAGCATCTTTTTTTCAGAATAGCAATTTTGATAAATTTTTCATATTTATTTGATTATTCACTTTTCAACTCCCATTTCCCTCCTTCACTTTTGCCTATTGACATAATGTATCAGCACACATGTCTTTGCCTTTAGGGTAACCCAAATAAAATCAGAATATAAGTAGCATAATACGATTTACATCACTGGTTATAAAATGAATGTTTATATGTACTTAAAATAGTTTTAAAATTATAGATATTTAAATTGCAGTGACAGATTTTGATTTAGTATGTTTTGGAAAAGATTTTTAAAAATCTTCATTTTATCAAATATTTCGGTTAAGTTTGTGCAAGAATTTTGAAGACTAGTTTGGGAAACCTTGTTTTAGTTTTTTAAGTCTATTCCTTAATTTTTTTTTGACATTTCACCATTTCATTCCAATATAGAAATAATTATGAAAACTATACCATGCAATGTTCAAGTAAAATCTAAGGCCATTTATTTAGAAAACATATAACAAAAGAAATAATGGTGGTAGTTTCCAAAGACACGAATGATGCAGTATTATTTATATATGATGCTAAGTTCCCTTAGATCTTTACAGATCCAAGTCTGAAAAGACTCCAGAAGGCAATAATGTTTTGCTTCTACTATGATCCACCAGAAACATATAGAGTCCTAATATCAGACTGAACAACTAAAGGCATAAGCCACTTATTCTCTTATACTGACTAGCAGTCAGTATATCACAGAATGGTAAATACTTGTTTCTAAAATATATTAAATAAATTAACAGGTATGAAAATTTATGTAGGAATACAGAAGTTAATATCAACTGACATACATTGACTGATACTATGGATGAATATAATGTTCAATACAATCCAACTCAATGATACAATACTTAATAGTTCAGTGAAAACATAAATAGAGTTTGTGCCAATTCTTTAGATTTCTAATAATAAAACTAAACCTTATATGAAAATAGTAGACTCCATTAATTCATTTTTGTCCCTACTCTTTGGAGATACTTATCTTACAAGTGTTGATCTCTTTTCACTTTAAATCACCTGTTTTAATTCCTCCACCAGAGAATATGTCAGAATATACTATTTAATAATATTTTACATATATATATATGTACTTTAATAAAGTATATTTACTACACCTTTAAAGTGACAATTATTTTGATCAGATCCTGGGGAAAAATAAGCTCATCACAAAGGAATTAAGGAAGAACATTTGTTAACTAGCCCCCAAACAGAATTACATGTACATTTAATTTGAAATATACCTTAGAAAGAGTTCCAAAGAAAATAATAAATAGGGAAAATGACCCTAGATATAAATACTATTTATACTAAATTTCCAGTCAAATTGATAACATTGGAATGTTTAGTGATGATCTTATTTTCTTCAAATACTTCTCCAACTCTCAAAAAGCTGCAAACATAAAACATGGTACCTCCATATTTCATTATAAAAATTTAAACATTAGCATGAATGTAAACTAAGAAATTTATTTTCTATTTCTCTTTTCTTTTTTTTGAAACATAACATAACTCAATAATATATTGTTTTAACATAGAGAAAATTATTCTCCCAATTAGTATTTTCATGCAAAAGTGCTTTCATTTTAAATAATGCAAATAACTGTGTGATTCATGATTAAATTAAATATTTTCAGATTCCATTATACACGTATTATGGTCTATAAGTCAATTAATGTTGCTTTTCTTAATTTTCAAATCTTTTCTGAGTCAGTAACTGTAGATAACATCTATAGAAGGTATGTCTTTATAGCCAATATATACATAATTTCTTTATAGTCAATATAAAATATATATAAAACAGTATTTTATATATACATATATATATACACACACACACACTAAACTTATAAAGGTATATGTATATGTATAGATTGAGTTTATATGCATACACATATACACATACATTATTTTAGGTAAAAGTGTGAGACTCAGTCTCAGGGTTTTTCCTATCTCATATATCTCATATTCTGGTCATATTCTGATCTCTGAAGGATAGCAAAGAAACAAAAGTTCTTGTACTGACTTCCTGTTGAATATATGCATGACCATGAAAAAGTCATTTAACCTTTTTCAACCTCAATTTTCCCTTTGTAAAATGAGGAACTTGGGCCAAATTGGTAGTCTCCAACCTTCCCTTACAAGGAGCAACTTCTAATTTATCCAGTTAAAGGGACAACTGAGAGTGAAGCACATTCAGGAGGTCAGATGTTGGAAATGGAAAAGTTACTCAGTACTGCATATGGACACATTGTCACTTCTGATGGTACCTTTTGGCCCATCAGCAGAAAAAATATTGAAAGAAGGACTATGCCGTACACTAGTAGATTATTCTATTGTTTTGGAGAAATTAGATCTCTCTTCCGTTCCTGCATTTTATTTTTTTTTCTGTAAGAATTTGTCCCTCTCCTGTAACATACTTCTTTTCCGCCTATTATAGCGTGGCAGTATTAGAGAGCATGTTTCCCTACCTCTCTTCTGCTTATGTCTTTCAAGCAGAGGCAACACAAAATGTAAGTTCCATACTCAAAGCCATTTAAAAGGTATTGCTGTACTGTCTTCCATGTGTATATGGCACTGTGCTGGGATATGTGTACAATCTAAAAAAGCATGATAAACAGGATTACTCTTCAGTGGCATAGATTGTTTTTAGTTTGTTGACTCTGGGAAAATATTTCTTTCATGATTTTCATTGTAAGCAAAAGTTAAGGAATGATGGTAAAAAGTATAAATGGAAGACATTCTCCCTTTCAAACATTTTTTTCCTTTAAGATTAAATAAACAAATATAGAGTCCAGTATTTTTCTATGCCAGTAGTAAGTTAATAAGTATTACCTTAAATAATTATTGCTCTCTGCTTTAGATACACTTTAGAAAAATTAAATATGATTAAAAATTTGAAATTTCTTTTTTATGGTCAGTTACTATGGCTTTGTTCAATTTAAAGAAATAAAAATATTTTTTATTTTCTTAACACTCAAGAAAAAGTAGCACAAAATACAGTACATGAAAATTTTTCATTGTGGTAATTTTGCTTAAAGAATGATACTTCCCATAACTTTGGGCAATTTTAATTAGAGGGAAATTTGAAAATTTGGCTCATGGTTCATAGAGCTATAACTAACTATACTTGAAAGGGATACAATAATCACACCAAGCAATGTATTTTCTTTAAATAGGACTATCTTTTAAAAACCAATATTTTTGGTACGTATATATATTATATATGTTTTTTAAGTTATAGAAATATTAATAGTTTACATGGTCTGTTTAAAATGTAGTATATCTAAAATAATCTTATTTCCTTACAATAACCAAATATTGCCTAATCTGAGTTATCATTGAGAAACACTCAAAAGAAAATTTATATTCTCTAATCATCTCACTTCTAATTGATCACTGAAAAGGATTTGTTAATACATATATTCCTCATATTTTAATTTAGCTTTGATTTAATTTATTCTACTAATAAATTAATATAAAATGAATTATTAAAATTATGAAATTATGAAAATGAGTTCAAGCTAAGCTGCTTCCAGTTTAAAGACATATATTATAATAGAAAAAAATCTATATTCAAATTTGCTGATTTATGTTTCTATTTAAGGTTATTTTTGTTGGTATTATTTTTGGAATAAATGTGTACGTACTCTGGCATGTAACAAATTAGATATTCACATTTGTTAATACTTTACTCATAACAGAAAATTTACCAAAGACAAAACTTTTATTTTATGAGAAGTTTAATATATTTAGTATGTTGAAACAATAGGTTAGACAAGAAAAAGATAATTGGAATATTTGGAATTTTAATATTTCTGATTCAATGTAACTATGTTTAAGCTTACATGGGTCTTTCTAAAATAATCATTAAATACAATTTGCAAATATATATACTTGCTTCTGACAAATGAACATTTGTTACTGAGAAATAGAAGAAAAAGCCTGAGAAAACACACCCAGAGGCAAGAAGTCTATTTAGGATATGATGCAATTTTCCTTGTGAATTTTAGCAGTCTGGAGAGTGTCTTATAAACTATAAAAATAAATGTTCCTCTGAGTCTTAAAATGAAAGTCCTTTTATAAATCATAGAACAATATTTTTAGAAACAGTGAGAAATTTTATAATGAATATTCTCAATTTTATGCCATCGTCCACCTATATTCAGGGGTCATCAAATAAAATTTTAATGAATATGCTTAATTTTTGAGGTCAGTATCCATTCATGTTTCAAGTAACCATAAAATAATGTGAGTTTGCATTGTCAAAAAGGCAATGACTTTCCTGCACACTTTTATACTCACATTAATCCATAGAGGAAACATTTATTTTAAATTTTTTTCTTCATGACTCTTTTTTTAATGCATGCACATTCATATATATACACATGCACATGAACATACACACACTTTTCTATACAAAAGCTTAATAAAACTCAGAAGCATTATATTTTCTTTGTTTTTGCATTATATTTTCAAATGTATATTTTTACTATATTATTACATAAAATTTTAGCCAGAAACAATCTGAATTATAAAATATCTTAAAACTGTGTTTTAATACACATGCATATTTTCACATTTCTCATATTTAGTTTGGAGTATAAAATATATTGTATTTTTCATTTCTGTTTTAAATTGGTTCAAGTGCTACATATTAATGATTGTGAGTTAACTTGTACTTATGATTGAAATCTGATAATTTTCATTACTTGCTCCTTATGCCCTAGGAGAAAAATAAATAAGTAGTTTAAAAAGGAAAGCCAAGCAGATGATGATGTACCATGTCACATCAAATCAAAACCTCCTATATTTCAATATTTTTATCAATTACATTTCTTCTTTTAGATGTAGGAAACTCTATGTTAAACCACTTTTAAGGAATGAATTTTAGGAAACACGAGGGATACTGTATAAATAAAGTATAATGAAATTTGTCTGCAGCCTGAATAGAAAGTCATAGTTCCAAGTTGCGATCCTGGATAAACATTGGTTGTTTGGAAATAAAACAAACATAAAGGAATATTATCCTGAAAATATTTTGATGACTATCCATAGATGAAACAATTTTGTAAAAATTTTTGGAATAACTACTCCAATCAAGTATGGAGTTTTACTACTTTTTGAAAGCAATGATTTATTAAACATTTATTTAACTACCCTATCACAAATTCTTTAAGGAGATTCTATTATAGTATTCAGTTACAAATGTGTGTGTTAGTGGGTGAATTGGACTTTCCATGTATATGTGTACATACATACATATATATTCATATGCATGAATATAGCTACACATATATCAGGGAAACATCAGGTCAATGAGCAAAATGACTAAACAAAGACAGGAAGGAAAAATTAAAACTAATATTTGTATATGGGGTAAAACATGGCAACTTATTGATTTTGTATCCTTGGGGAAAATCTCTTATTCATTTGGAGATCCACCATTTTATGTAAAAATGGAAATAGCTTTACAATAACAAAACTTTATTGAATTGTTATTAATGCCAGGCAATCTTCTGATTGCTTTCCATGTCTGTTTATTCAGTAATCACACAGAAACCTATGAGATGGGTACTACCAATTATATTCATTCAGGTCTAAGGAAAAATACTATGAGGATAACAATAACACAAGACTCATTTAGTTTGGGAGATGAAGCCAGACTTACTTGGGAAATTGTATTTGATTTAAAGTTTAAAGAATGAATAGCAATAAGGCAGTCAACGGGATAAAAACTAAGCTTTTGATGATAAGAAAAACATGCAGGCAAAGGTTCAATGGACTAAGGTGTGTCGAATATTTGGGTGACTTACATAAGGCAGAAAATTATATAATCTTACATTGGAGAAGTACAATGGAGTAGACACAGAAATGATAAGCCATTCCTATGTTTATCCATTCATTACAAGAGGGATTGCAGTCCCTTGAGTTGAAAACTTTTGACTGGCAGTATTTTTGCTACTATAGAGATTTATTATGGGTGAAATAAAATACATATATAAAAAGATTTTTTATGTGTTTTTGGAAAAGTGTGAGTCATGAATTTTTTAGTTTTGATTTCAGAAAAATTAATTTAATACAATTTTGTCTTTGTAAAGTCTATCTTCCCACCATTTGCAAATTTTAGTTTTACTATAGAAAGACTATTCTAATTTAAATTGTATTCCAATTATCCAACTTTTATACTTGCTTGTACTATCCTAACCCTTTCGGAAATTTCCTATCTTTTCATCATATACATATTTACATACTAAAAGCCATTTAGACCAGCTTAAGTACAATTACTGAATTCTATGCTTAGAATTTAAATCTGCTTTCTGGATATTAAAGGTCAATTGATAAATAGCAAAAATTTTTTAAAAGGTTATCTTCTGAAAATTATGGACTAGGTTGTTAGTAAAACCTGCCTACAGACAAAAACTAAAAGAGCTGGACAAAACTAAATCAAATGACAGCCATTTGTTGAAAGTACTGGGAGCCAATCAACACTGTAAATGCTTGGTGGTCATGATATCATAGAAAAGCAACTGAGGGATGTTAGCCTTGTACTGTCATTTCCCCCAAGGTACTTGTCAATTGTATATCATTCATATAGATAAAGAGCAATTTTGTAATGATAATGAAATAACATTATGAAATGTGATAATAAAAAATTATAATTCATCATAAAGATATAAAATTATAAGTATGTCTGTGCTAATTATATACCATAAAGTATATAAACTTAAAAGTAACAGAACTAGGCAGCCCGGGTGGCTCAGCGGTATAGCACCTGCCTTCAGCCCAGGGCCTGAGCCTGGGGACCCAGGATTGAGTTCCACGTCGGGCTCCCTGCATGGAGCCTGCTTCTCTTCTGCCTGTGTCTCTGCCTCTCTCTCTCTCTCTATCTCTGTCTATCATGAATAAATAAATAAAATCTTTAAAAAATAAAATAAAATTAACACAACTAATGGAATATTAAACAGCTTTCTTAGTAACTGATAAAGCAAGCTGAAAAGAAAAAAAACAGTAAGCCTTTATAACATATGGATGATCTGATTATTAAGTTTGAGCTGAGCCCAACAACTTCCAAATATACATTCTTTGTAAGGACTCATGGTAGAATAATAAGTAAAATTTACCACATGCTGAGTCACAGATAAAGTCACAAGAATATCAAAGCCTTAAAATAGATAGTATATTATCAATTATTATGGGGTTACCTTAAAAATTAATATTAAAACAAGTAACACTCAAGTATAATTAAATTAAGAAATTAAAAGGCAGAATTCTAAATATCCAATTGAGATGAAAAAAAAATCACAATGCAATTAGAAAATCTTTTTTGATTTGAAAGCCAAAAAGTCTAGCTGTGACACTTACTTGCATATTCAAGACAATAAAGTGAGAAAATTGATGATTTACGCATTCCTATCACTTAAAACATTAAAAAGGAATCATAAGATAATAATCAAGATGATAAAAATTAATCATATAAGAAATATATTTTATAATATATTACTAAAAATAATAAATCTCTGGTGACACATCAAGATATTGGAGAGTCCCAGTAATCGATAATGGGAATGATAAAAGAAATATAAGTAGAGATCTTATGAACATGATTATAGAAGTACACCTGATAAATGCAACAGGAAAATATGGAGGAAAACCTGATTTATACAAACTGACGTAACAAAAATTTACAATCTGAATTATTCTATATTTATAAAATTTACCTCTGTTAAAATCCTTCTCACACACACACACACACACACACACACACACACAAAATGACTAAAAGTCAAGATGCCTTCCATAAAAATTTGATCAATACTTAAGGAAAAAGAAACTCCAGATATTCAAAACAATTTGAAGGAATAAAGAAGAAATCTCATTTATTTATTTATTTATTTGTTTGTTTGTTTATTTATTTATTTATTTATTTATTTATTTATGAGAGACACAGAGAGGCGGACACACAGGCAGATAGAGATGCAGGCTCCCTAAAGAAAGCCCGATGCAGAATTCAATCCCAGGATCCCGGATCACTCCCTGAGCTAAAGGCAGATGCTCGACCACTGAGCCACCCAGGCATCCCAAGAAATCATATTTAAACTTGCTTTGGGATATATAATAAGAAAACCTGGTGAAGATATTGCAATGACAGTTATGAATTTTTTATAAACATAGATATAAAAATCTTGAGTTAATTATTATTAAACCAAATTCCAATATTTAATTTTAAAAAATATATGACCATATTAGATTCAGGAATGTATTGCTAACTTAACATTTAAGTATAATTTACCAGATTAACAGAATAAAGGAGAAATCATAAGATATATCAATAGATATAGAAGAATATTTCAATAAAAGGTATTCCTAATTATAATATAAACCCATAGCCAGTCAAGAAGAGCATTTTTTATAAAACTTATTAAATTTATTAAAACATAGTTGAAACACAATGCTACATTATTTTTAAAGCATACAGCATAGTGATTCAATAACTGTATGAGTTATTACTCACCACAAGAAGAGCAACCATCTGTCACCACACAACCCTATTACATTTTCTTGACTATATTTCATATGCTGTCCTTCATCCCTATGTCTTATTCCATAAGTGGAAGCTTGTCCATTCCAATCTCCTTCATCATTTTTGCTCATCTCCTCATCTCCCTTCCCTTCAGCAACTATCAGTTTTCTATACTTATGGGTGTTTTTCTGCTTTTTTGTTTATTTGTTTTGTTTTGTTTTTAGATCTTTATTCATTCAACTACCACTGGACACTTAGATTGCTTCTGTGTCTTGGATATTGTAAATAATGCTGCAGTAAACATAAAGATGTATATATCTTTTCAAATTAGTGTTTTCATTTTCCTTGGGTAAATATCCAGTAGTGGAATTACTGGATCATATGATAATTCCATTTTTAGTTTTTTGAGGAACCTCCATACTGTTTGTCATAGTGACTGTACCAATTTATATTTACACCAACAGTGCATGAGGTTTCCTTTTTCTTCACATATTTGCCAACACTTTTATTTCTTGTCTTTCTTACTCTAGCCATTCCAACAGTGTAAGATGATATTTGATTGTGGTTTTGATTTGTGTAGCCCTGATAATTAGTGATGTTGAACGTCTTCCCATGTGTCTGTTGGCCATCTGTATGCCTTCTTGGAAAAATGTCTATTCAGATATTCTGCACATTTTTCTATTGAATTATTTGGTGTTTTTGGTGTTGAGTTGTATAAATTCTCTATATATTTTGGATATTAACCCCTTTTTAGATACATCACTCACAAAAATACCTTCTCCCTTTCAGGAGGTTGTTTTTTCACTTGGTATCATCTATTCACTGGAGTTTTATGGAAAACTATGTGACCATATTCATGTAAAGATGCCTTGTGACTTATTATTTCTTTCCTGAGTGTGTGTGCATGTGCACATGTGCTTTGTTTATCTTAAATAAACATGTAGAAGTTCGAACAAAGGCATGCACAAGGATATGTGTAGTGAAATTATTTGTTATAATGGGGAAATAGACACAAATATTTATAATGGTTGAATTAAAAAATCTTAGATGAATCAATAGAACACTATACAGCAATGAAAATATAACCCATTTCTAGAAAATAATATGGAAGGGTCCCAAGAATATTATACTGTTGAAAAGCAGCCAAGTCAAAATGAATACCTAAGCATGATTCCATTTTTCAAAGTTCAAAACAGGTAAATTGAGTTTTGTTATTAATGATCAGAATGATGGTAAGTTTTGTAGTGGAAGTACAGGGGAGTGGTTGCAAGGAGAAGAGTGGAACTTCAGGAGAGTGATAATATTCCATTTCTATCCATTTCAAAAATCATTGCATTTTTTGATATTTCATCATGCTGCTAATTTTGATTCAATTTTTGTATGATGATTCTATAAAAACATTAGAAAATAAAAACAATAAATTGAGAGTGGCAGTTAGAATAGTATCAGCAAAAGTGCCTGTTTAAAATAAAATCTTAATGAATAAATATGAGTTCTTCAGCCAGAAAAGGGAGTTAAGGATGTATTCCAGGGGAAGGAGAGACAGAAGGATTCAGGTAATAATAATTAAAGTTTTGAGTTTAGGACACAAGTCTGACAATAAGAGTAGATAGGTCAACCAAAGTCTATGTATTTATAATAAAAAAGAAGGAAAATGATCATTAACTATGTGGGACATAAGAGTTACAAAACATAGTAAGTGTAAATTCAGATTTTATTTACAGTAAAAGTGGCAGGGTTTTCTGAGGGGAATATAAATTTATTATTTAAGTGTGTTTCTATGAACTGCCTTTGATTACCCTAAATTATCATGATGTGTGCTATGATGAATATTTTTTAAAAATTATGCATTAAATTAAAAAAAATAGAAATGTGAACAAGTAAAGGCAAAAAGACATTCACAAAATCTCGAATATATTATTTTTTATTTTGTTAGTTAACATACAGTGCTATTCATTTCTGGAATAGAATTCAGTGATTCATCACTTACATACAACACCCAGTGCTCATCACAAGTGCCCTCTTTAATAATCATTACTCAACTAGCCCATCCACCACCCACTTCCCTCGGTCAACCCTCAGTTTGTTCTCAATGGTTAAGAATCACGTATGGCTTACTTCCTTCTTTCCTTCCCTCCCCTTCCCATATGTTCATCTGTTTTCTTTCTTAAATTCCCTATGAGTGAGATCATGTGGCATTTGTCTTTCTCTGACCAACTTATTTCAGTTACATAATATACTCTAGCTCCATCCATGTCATTGCAAATGGCAAGATTTCATTCATTTTATAGCTGAACAATATTTCATTGTGTATATATATATATATATATACATATATTTATATACACCACATCTTCTTTATCCATTCATCAGTCGATGGACATTTGGCTCCCTTTAAAGTTTGGCTATTCTTGATATTGCTGCTATAAACATTGGGGTGCATGTGACCCTTTGAATCTGTATTTTTATATCCTTTGTGTAAGTACCTAGTAGTGCAATTGCTGGATCATAGGGTAGTTCTATTTTTAACTTTTTGAGAAACCTCCAAAAGTATATGGAGGTTTCAGAAAGAAAAATCACCTATTTCTTCTACCAGTTTTTAAAAATACAAATCAATCTAACAGTTTTATATCATCCTAATATTCACTAGAGAGAAGTGTCAGGTACTACATATACAATGGTGCAGATTTATTAAACAGAGTAAATATATGTGTATACATGTACAGATATTTACACACATACATATGTATGCATATATGTATATGTAGAGAATAAATTATATCTATGTGTATCTATAAAATTATAAACTGAAACAAATTATCTTTAGAAAATATCAAAATACTATGAAGGAAGGACTAAATTGGGATTAGTGGTAATGGGTTAGAGAAGGAATAACTGAGCATGTGACATTTAAAGTAGTGTAAGAAAAAGGAGGAGGAGTTAGGTAAGTCAAGAATATAGAAGCTACCATTTTGGAGAGAGAAAAAAATAGTATTTGCAAAGTATATAAGACTGGGAACAGGTTAGAAGAAGAAATGGTTGAAAGGTTAGCTGAACTGTATGTGAGGAATGAAAAAAAAAAAAAGAAAAAAAACTTGGAAGTCAGGCAAAGGGCAGATATTCAGGCAATAGTCCTCGTGAAAAGTGATAAACATCATCTTAAGGGCATATAAGCTTGAAAAATTTAAGTGGGATAATGAAGTGATATACCTCTCAGTTTTAGTCTATCACTTGGAATATATTTGGTAGAGTCAATGGGAGAAAGTCCACAACAATTATTGTAGAGAAAATAGCTTGACTTTCAAATATCAGAGAGATCATAAAATGTTCTGAAATCACACAGCTTCTTAACTGCAGGAGTGCAACAAGATTTCACTATTCCTGCTAACATACTGACATTTAATTATGTTAGAACGATTTTCTTCCACTACACACATTAGCATCTTTGATCTGTCAAGCTAATAACTAAAAACAGTTTAATAACAAGGTGAAAGTATTATATATAAAAAAAAAGTGTTTGGATTCCTTTTAATTGTACATTTTCAAATTACTTTAATTGCTGATAAAGAATTTGTTCCCTCTTTTTAAAGTTGTGACTTGATATATCAAGTGGCAGTTTAAACATTCCCTACATTTACTTAGAAGTTTGATTTTGAAGTGAAGGTACATCTTTTTCTCAATAGGTAATTAAGTTCTGCATACAAACGTGACTGATCAAATAAGGTTTTTTTTATTCAAATAATAAGTCATTTCTGCTTCTATCATATTTAAATCTAAATAAAAATATTCCGAATTCAATATATGGTAGCAGATTGGTTTTTACTTCCATTACTGAATTACACTGCGAAGACATGCATTCAGGTAAACACCATTTTGCTTACTGATTATAGAAGCTGGAACTCACTGGGTAGCAAACTCTACAAAACCAAGTCAAATATGCTTAGTGAAAGCACAACAGACAGACTATAGTCTTTTGGAATCAGATCACTAATAAGGCTTATTTCAGACATAGCTGAATGAAGCGGCTCAAGAGTGGTCTCAGTGATTTACTATCCACTTCTCTAAGCTCCAGATTTCCTCAGCATTATTGTCATTCGCAGGAGGTCTCTAGACTTAGGACAGAGTTGTCAGAATCTGTAGTCTCATTTCCACTGCTTCATAAAAGAAGCAAACAGGAGAGACCTTTTAATATCTCAGCTGATTGCAAGGCAAGTCCAGACCTGAGCTTTATAACCTAATCTGGGCTAAATTCCTACCTACAAAATAATTACAGTAGCCAGAGGTAAAGAATTCACTGAGCCCTGGCCTGAGAATGGAGATAAAGTATATAGACTCCATAATTTGGAGTCTCTTACCTAAAAAAAAAAAAAAAACAAAAAACAAAAAAAACATGTAATGCAGGAAGGTAAAGATGCAAATATCAGTCATACTACACTAGTTATTCTAGTGATTTTGAATCACCAGTTAAATCAATATTGCAACAAGTGTGAAATAAAACAATCTGAATCATAGATAACAACAGCACAGGAGTTTTGGAAAGCATGATGGACAGAAATCATTGATGCATCTGTTTTCAAGCTCGAAGTTTTATAACCTAAAGTCTGAAACTGTTAGGTTTAGGACAGTCATTCAATGAAAGTGAAAAAGAAATTTAAATCACAATTTCACAGATAACATTTTTATACTAGTAAAGAGATCCTTGGATACAGTGGAATATTACGCAGCCATATAAATAATGGGATCTTGCCATTTAAGACAATATGGATAGACCTAGAGGGTATTATGCGAAGTGAAATCAGTCATCAGAGAAAGACAAATGCCATAGGATTTCACTTACGTAGAATCTAAAAAAGAAGAAAGCACAAATGAATTAATGAACAAACAAAAAGCAGAAACAGACATGTAAATAGAATAAACTTGCCAGAAGGAATGGGGGGATGGTGGAGATGGGCAGAATGGGTGAAGGAGAGTGGAAGATACCTCCAGTAATGGAATGAATAAGTCACTGGGATAAAATGTACAGCAAGGGAAGAGAGTTAATGGTATTGTGGAAGCATTGTATGGTGACAGATGGTACCTACAGTTGTGATAAGCACAAAGTAATGCATAGATTGTTCAATCACTATGCTGTACATCTGAAAATAATGTAACGTTGTATGCTAGCTATACTTAAAAAAAAAAAAGCCTTCAGTAAAAGAGAGAGAGATCCTTGGTAGAACTGTTACATGTTTATTTTTTTAAAATCCGTTCCAATTTCACAAATTATGTGATCTGTTTGATGTGCTTTTGATAGTTCTGTCACATTTCAAAACATTTTTCTTTATTTGTTCTGTTGTAAAACTTAATTAAGATATTTAAATAGGACTCGGAATGACTAAGGATGAAAAAAGTCAGTATGATTCCCTCTGCATTTTGTCTCTTTTTGGGCGCTGGAGATAGACCTTTGTGGTAGACAGTCTCTAAAATGTCTCCAAATGACATCTACCTCTTGACATTTGTGTCTTGGTGTAACCAACTCTTGCCCCTTGGTTATGGGCTAGTTCTAGCAACCGACTTGTGATGAATGGAATACAACAAAAGTGGTTGAATGTCATATCTGAGATTAGGTCACAAAATAAATGTGTTCTCTGTCCTCTTGTCATCTCTCACCTTCTCTTTGATGGTATCCTCCTTCTGGGAGAAGGAGGCTGCCCACTGTAAATATCCCTGTGGAGGCACCCAAATAGCAAGGGAGTGAGGTATTTGGCCAACAGTCAGTGAGAACTTGGAGTTTGAAGACAGTCATGTGAGAGAGTTGGAAGTAGATCTTCTCAGGCCAATCAACAGACACTTAGGACTTACAGGCTCCCAAGAGCTGGATGATCTAGTCAGACATTTAGCTTGGAGATAATTTATAACAGCAATAGATAACTAATAGAGACTATTGGGAGATTATTGATTTTCTGTACTGTCAGTTTCTTCTACAAATTCTACGTCTAGACTCCAGGAGCAGTTCATTAAGTTGTACAATATCTCAGTGATAGATTCGGAAGGCGTGTGGCACATTTATAATTGTCTAAATAGATTTAATGCCTAAATATCATGTTTAAATATTCAATCAATAGTTATTAAGAAAATAATAGTTAACAGTAACGCTGGGTTTTTCCTGTAATTGAATCAGACTGACAACAGTAGTAGAAGAGCTACCATAAGTTAGAGGGAAAAAAATAGTTTAAGAAAGAAAGATAGTACTGGCTTGTGTATGATTTTATAGTTATTTTACTTACGACCTTTCTATCAAAAGTAAGGATACTAAAAGTGTTTTTTACTACAAATATTACCTATTTTCAAATGAGCAGAGGAGTCTTATATTCTAAGAAATAGAAAATAAGACTGAAGAAATTGATTTACAATTTTCCTCTCATCAGTAATCTTTGTTATGATTTTGGGCAAGTTATGTTATGATCCTCTGAAATATTTTCACCTTTAGTTTTTAAAAATATTTTCACCTTTAAAAAATGTTCCCTAAAATTGTTCAGTGATTGAAGTATATGATATTATGATTACATTTTGATTTTGTTGTTGTTGTTGATCACTATACTAATTGCTCAAAATTCTACTGGATTAGCTTAAATCTAGGCTTGATTCCAATGAAGAATAAATTTCCTGTTTTATGTTTTTAAATTAAATTTATTTACACTTACCTCAATAACTTCTTTTAGTCCTCTGGCATGGGATTCAATGCTAGACAGGTTATTAAATTATTTCCTCTCAGCTCCCAATCCACCCTTCCATATTCTCCCCCCGCCAGCTCCTCCCTGTACGGCTCTTTCAGTAGGGGCAGCAGATAGATAGTTGAGGCTGGCAGTTTAGTTTCTGTGAGCATCATCTCAGCCTCGTTTGTTGGCCTTGGCGGAAGCACTGCCTTCCTGGAGCAGAGCTGGATTGTTTGACCTTTTTCCCAACATTTACAAAAGTAGCCTCTTTGTACTCATTCAGAGACATAAGCACCGAGTAGCAGATGTTTGTCTCCTCCTTAGGGGTAGGGGTCTTATCCCCATGGGACTCCCGTGGCATGTCCCACATAAGTTGAGTAGCATCTTCTCCTCCTCAAGGAGGAGTTTCAGCTTCTCAGGGCCCTCCTCTTAATTTCTAAATCATAATAATCTCAGTATCTCCTCTCTTCCTTCTTCTCTGGAGGGGTAGCTACTACTTAAGCCCTACTTTCATGATGGCCGGGTTCTCCTTTTACCCATTCTATTACTTAGTTAATAAACTTATACTTCCTTAACAATCACTTACATTAAATTCCCCGTATACAAAATATTAAGGTGGTTTTTGTCTCCTGACTAGCCCTTGATTGATAAAATTGCATGGTTTGTTAACTTTTAGTATGTTGAAGGGATGTAGATTATATTAATTTAAATATACACCAGTGAAGCCATAATCTGGCTGTATAGCAGAGTGGTTTACCCTATAGAATTGATAACTTTAATATTTGTGCATTTTAGAAAAGTATGTTTAAAGGTTTGCTTTGCTTTCCAAAGCGCTTAGCTAAGAAAATTCTCCCCCTCCAGTGTTTGTATGGATATTGCATTAGTTAATTTGATTTCCTAAAAATGATTTCATTTTTTCCACTCTAAGATGCCAACTTAAATTTTAATTGCACTGACAGTTATGTTTTGTCTGTTCAATATTCATTCCCTTGTGTTTTAATACATGATTTAAAATAAAATCGATTTTTCTTATAATTCCCATATTCAAATACAATCTTACTCTTTCCAACAAAACTTCATAACCTAATCATGTTGATCAGATTCATGGAAATTGACTGTTTAAAAATGCAGACACACACACACACACACACACAGACAGAGACACACAGATACACTCAAGGTTAAAGGCTTTTTATTTATATTTTACCCCAAACACTTCATAGTCACATATAAGTGGATTTCCAATACTTTACTATTGTATTACGAAATATTAGCAAGGGAATCTTGATTGATTTTCCTCTTGCAGTTGCAACTCTGTAGTGTTTTAGGAACTCCCAAAATATACTACCTAATATGAACTAGTTGAGTAGTAAAACATTTTAGGATTTCTTTTTTCTCATGTATTTGTTATATCGCTAATTTTAAGTAAGTTATATATTGATTTTGTTCAAAATGTCTACTTGCTACTTAAATACATATTCTGAAAGAAATATATTTTATGTAGCTCATGAAAGATACCTTTTTAGTAAAATTCCAGAATAAAAAGATTTTCTTTTGGACAATTGTATTTAAATATGGTGTGTCCTGGCCAAGCCACATGACATTTGTTGTGGTGGTGGTTGTGCTTTGTTTTGAGGTTCTTTCCACCCATAACACTTTTCTTCCCACATTTTCCTCTTTTTAACTCTCATTTCTGGTGAGAAAGATCTGCTATCTTACAGAGTCCAATGAATGTGTCCCTGAGTTGAGCACTTTGATTTTCATCACTTGGTCATAACTGCTAAATCATTCTTTTCTCTATAATTCCTCATAATAGATGTGTTTATAATAGTTATTTTTATTATTCTGTTATTAATTTCTGCCTAAAACCAAAAAGTTACAGTTTAAAAACTCAAGAAACAATTTTTCAGTAACTGGGTGACATTCTTTCCTTTCCTACCTGACTCTAGTTTTGGTAGGTAGACTGTGCTTAGTCACTGAGTAAAGCTGACCTGATTTCAAGATTATTTCCATCTCTACCATAATGTTTCTTGAATTATTTGCATCTTGAATTGCATTTTTTTGTACTGAATGATTTTCTGATTAAAAAAGATGATTCCTCTATTACCTCCATATTATCTAGGATCATGATTTTCACATGGTCAATTTAGTACACATACTTTCTGAATTGATTTGCTTACTTATCAATAATGCTCTTTATAAACAAAATAAAATAGAAAACTAATATTTTTTTCAGCCCAGCATCTCCATATTATTGACCATATCTTCTCTTAGCAGATATTATTTTTGCAGTCATTCTATCTCCTTATAATTCACCTATTTACTTATTTTGCTTTTCAAACTTTTATCACCAATTATCTTTTCTTACTTGTATTATTTTCTTATACATTTCCAGGGAACACCTTGTTACCCAAGATAAGGAGATTCTTTTTTTTTAAATCATCTTATTTTTATTATCATATTAAAATATTTAGTGAAATTCTACTTTTAACAATATCTGAATAGGTATTTTGCTTAACAAGCTTTCTTCTGAGAATGCTTAGAAAAATAAGAGCAAAATTCGAGTTTGGAAAAATTGTTTTAGGTATAGTGACAGAAAGAAAAGTCATTTTTTTCAATGCAGAAAAAAAGTGCCCTGAATTTGGTGAATGGCCTTCATGTCCAAGAATACTTATGTAAGTAGAATCATGAACTGCCGCAGATGGACTCTAAATTATATTTTTAAATATCCAATTTTATTTGTTTAAAGCCAATTTGTTAACAGTTATTCTAGCAACAGTTTTAAAACATGGATTTTTTTTCTTCTAGTGATAGAATTTCTTATAATAACACAAGATTCTAGTTTTTATTTTCATTTTGGCATTCCCATCTTGAGCATCACCCTCCCATGTAAAGTTTTTCTGTCTCCCCTCTTCACCCCATCAGAATACATTGACCTTGCCTCTCATGTTCAGGGTATCTTACACAGACTTCTCTTTAGAATCCATAATAATTTACTAGTAGCATCAAATTTCATATTCTTACTTCCTTGTTTTTAGTTATTTATATCTGCTTAATAGTCAAAATGTTATGAAAGCACACATCAAGTCTTCTTATTTCTGTGTCTCTAATATTTGGAAAAATGCATAGTATAAAGTAAGAGAAATAATCATTTAAGGAATGAAATTGAAAGAGGAGATTCAAGTAGTTAATTTTCAAGAATATTGGCAGAATCTGTGATCATGTATAATATTTTTTTTCTGTATCCAATTCTTGTTTATAAAGTTAAATTGTTCTTCCTATGTAATGTACATAATGTGTAGACTTGCCATTAACTGGCAACTCAGTGTGTGTAAGTGTAAGTTAATAAGCTAAACCTTTCTCTTTTTTTTAGATTTTATTTATTTATTCATAAGAGACACAAGAGAGAGGCAGAGACATAGGCAAAGGGAGAAGTAGGCCTTCTGTCAGGAGCCTGGTGCAGAACTCGATCCCAGGACCCCGGGATCTCGACCTGAGCCAAAGGTAGACGCTCAACCACTGAGCCACCCAGGTGCCTGCTAAGGTAAACCTGTCTATGGTAGAACCAGGTAAGCTCAGAATTTTTAGTATATGATCCATTAAACTATTCCTCCTTACAAAACTCAAATATTATAAATATAATAAAATTAATGCATAATTTAAAATGTAATTTTTATCAAAATATGCTGCTAATTTAAAACAGTTTTGATACACATATTCTTTATGACAATGGACATCAGCTATCATCATCAGTCACAAATAATCTAACCTTGATCTAATTTGATAAATTTCGTTTATCCTATCTCCCACCATTGAATCTGAATCCTTTGGGTCTCTGCTGTGTCATTCTGTTGTGACATAGATCTCTTGAAAATGATGTCTGCAAGTGGGTCACAACTAGTTACTTGTCCTTAGAGAAAATAAAAAGTACATAATTTTGCCTTAACTCCTAAATCCTTGTACTGCACAGCACAATATTTTTTGTGTGTGTGTCTGTGTGTTTGTCAGAGCAGGAAGAGGAAGAAGGGAGAAAGTCCTTAATGAAACAAACAAAAAAGAAAGTACAATTCATGGATTTGAATGCCATGCTACTCATACATAATTCTTCTTTTAAATAAATATTTTCTGTTAATATTTCTCTGGTAATTCTCATTTTAATCATCCTATGAAGTTTACTCATGCTTCCTTTCTTCTTTTCTTCCTTTAATAGATAGGATTGTTTTGTTAAAATATTTTTGTTCAAAACAAAATTTTATTAATATCAACAATACACCCCAAATTTTAAAAATGCTAGCAAATAAAACAGGACAGTTGCAGGGTATGGAGGAGGTCCAAGGATACTTATATAAGCAGCTAATTTTTTTAAAAGAAAGCTTTGAAAAAAAAAAAAAGAAAGAAAGCTTTGAATTTTAAATTCACATATTCTTAAAAGTTTCATGTCCAGATTGGATTTTACATAGGAGGTCTGGGGTTTGGTGATGAGAAGTGCCAGGTGTGTGGAATATCAGTCTGGAGGCAAAATTAACACATTGAAGAAGCAAATGAGAAAGCCACATCTGTGTCTGAAATTGGACTAAAAGGATTTGATCCCCTGTCCATAGGATCCAATAGGGCCAACAAGCAAGAAGACAGGAAATGGTGTCACACAGAGACCACAGGCAGTGTAATCTGATTTTAAAGAGACCATCACCAGTGATTTTTTTTTTTCAAGCTGCAAAGAGTGAGGCAAAACATAATTTGTTCATTTCTCAGTTTTAGGACTTTTTTTTTTTCTCTTCTCTCAATATCCAACAACCATTTTTTTTTTTTTTTTTTTTTTGTATATGCTGCCTCAGCTGTTAACGATTGTGCATTGCCCATTAGGTATGTTCTATTAGGCATGTTTCTGCAATCCATGTAAAGATCGCCAATTTGCAGCATTATAAATTTTAATCAGTTAAAGCTCAGTTAAGATTTTAGTATAGATTACCCTTCACCCCATCCCAATATTTCACTAGACAAAATATCATGAAATTATCCTGACAGCTCAACGTAAACTTTTTTGTTCTACTTCATTAGTCTTAAGCTTGTCCTTTTGTCTTGTGTATTTGTATTTCTGAAAACATAGGTAGTTGTCATTTTTAAGAAGATATAATCATCCTGACATACTCTTTTCATTGTATTATTTTTCTCTCCTTAACCTTGCAATTGAAAGTATCTATTGACAGAAAAAAAAAAAACTATAAAAATACTTTATTTCATCTGAATTTTTCTTGAGTATTCAGTTTTCTTAGTCATATTTTTTAAAGTGAAAAAGAGCCTTTCAGCATGTTTACTGCCTTAGTTTACATGTGAAATCAAATAAATGTATATACTATTCATCATATATGGGGACAATCTTTGAGGGAAATGGCCTTTTTATCATTCTGTGTTTCACTAGGTCTACCTGCATCAAAATCTCCTGTAACACTTGGTTAATATATATGTACATTCATCCAGAATTTGAATTCAAAATTCAAGAATTATAGGGGTAGAAAACCGCATGTATTTCAATGATACTTTTGCATAGTAAAGTTTGAGAATTGTAGCTTTAATCTCTTTCCATAATTTGAATTCACATATGTAGTCTGGAAACATTGCCGACTTAAAGTATCTTCCTTAATAATAAAACCTCCAACAATACATTAGATATAAAATTCTGGAATAAATGTAACTAGAATTGTTAAATATATTTCCCCAGGAAAGGGAATTTTCCTACGTGACATAAAGTTATGACAATGACTTAGATTCTGGGTTCTTAGTGTTTTGTAATAATCATCTCTGAAGTAATTAATTAAAAAAAAAACGAGTAGCATTTACAATTCACATATTTGGCCTTGTTCATTTTTTTTTATTTTTTAAAGAAAAGATTTTATTTATTTATTTGAGAGAGAGAGCAAGCAGGAACTGAGGCAAAGGGCAAAGGGAGAGGGAGAAGCAGTCTCCTGCTGTGCAGGAAGCCCAATGCAGAGCACAATCCAAGGACCCTGAGATCATGACCTGAGCCATAGGCAGATGCTTAACCAACCAGTTTTTTTTTTTTATTTTTTAGCTCCCCTCATTGTCCATCACCCAGTCACCCCAAGCCCCACCCACTTACCCTTCCACTACCCCTTGTTCATTTCCCAGAGTTAGGTGTCTCTCATGTTTTGTCACCCTCACTGATATTTTCACTCATTTTCTCTCCTTTCCTTTTATTCCCTTTCACTAATTTTTATATTTTCCAAATGAATGAAACCATATAATGTTTGTCCTTTTCCGATTGGCTTATTTCACTCAGCATAATACCCTCCAGGTCTCTCCATTTTGAAGCAAATAGTGGGTATTTGTCATTTCTAATGGCTGAGGAATATTCCATTGTATACATATGGCATCAAGGCTCCTTCCACAGTTTGGCTATTATGGACATTACTGCTATGAACTTTGGGCTGCAGGTGTCTTGTTGTTTTACTATATCTATATCTTTGGGGAAAATCCACAGCAGTGCAATTGCTGGGTCATAGGGCAGCTCTATTTTTAACTCTTTGAGGAACCTCCACACAGTTTTCCAGAGTGGCTGCACGAGTTCACATTCCCACCAACAGTGTAAGAGGGTTCCCCTTTCTCCGCATCCTCTCCAACATTTGTTGTTTCCTGCCTTGTTAATTTTCCCCATTCTCACTGGTGTGAGGTGGTATCTCATTGTGGTTTTGATTTCTGTTTCCCTGATGGCAAGTGATGCAGAGCATTTTCTCATGTGCATGTTGGCCATGTCTATGTCTTCCTCTGTGAGATTTCTCTTCATGTCTTTTGCCCATTTCATGATTGGATTGTTTGTTTCTTTGCTGTTGAGTTTAATAAGTTCTTTATAGATCTTGGAAACTAGCCCTTTATCTGATACGTCATTTGCAAATATCTTCTCCCATTCTGTAGGTTGTCTTTGAGTTTTGTTGACTGTATCCTTTGCTGTGCAAAAGCTTCTTATCTTGATGAAGTCCCAATAGTTCATTTTTGCTTTTGTTTCTTTTGCCTTTGTGGATGTATCTTGCAAGAAGTTACTGTGGCCAAGTTCAAAAAGGGTGTTGCCTGTGTTCTCCTCTAGGATTTTGATGGACTCTTGTCTCATATTTAGATCTTTCATCCATTTTGAGTTCATCTTTGCGTATGGTGCAAGAGAGTGGTCTAGTTTCATTCTTCTGCATGTGGATGTCCAATTTTCCCAGCACCATTTATTGAAGAGACTGTCTTTTTTCCAGTGGATAGTCTTTCCTCCTTTGTCGAATATTAGTTGACCATAAAGTTGAGGGTCCACTTCTGGATTCTCTATTCTGTTCCATTGATCTATGTGGTACTGTTTTGTGCCAGTACCACACTGTCTTGTTGACCACAGCTTTGTAGTACAACCTGAAATCTGGCATTGTGATGCCCCAGCTATGGTTTTCTTTTTTTAATATTCCCCTGGCTATTCGGGGTCTTTTCTGATTCCACAGAATCTTAAGATGATTTGTTCCAACTCTCTGAAGAAAGTCCATGGTATTTTGATAGGGATTGCATTCAATGTGTTAACCAAACAATTTTGGCACCCCAAGTGTCTGGCTTTATTCTAAGTGAGCTGCATAACAACTTTCATAGTCTTCATTGCTATCCAGTGGGCTTGGTTCCTCTTTTATCCTTGTTTTATGGTTGGAGGAAGCTAAAGCATAGGAAGTTTAAGGAACTTACTGATCACAACAGAAGTATGCAGATGCTTCCTTAGGCTCTCCAATGTGTGCTAATTACCTGAATGGAATAATATTTAAATAATAATTTATTATGCATATAGCATCTACATATGTGAAAGTTAATTTTAATGGATTATACAGTTGAAGGTATTCTTTTTAAATTTCAAAGAACTTGAGGTAAGTATAGTTACCCTGTAGCAGTTTTACGATAGATACTCATATTTTAACTATTTGTATTTACTTTGTAGGTAATGCTTATAAAAAGTATTAGAAAAATATATGTCTAAGATGCTATATTCTTTTTTTAAGATTTATATATTTATTCATGAGAGACAGAGAGCGAGCAAGCGAGAGAGAGAGAGGGAGAGACATAGACAGAAGGAGAAGCAGGCTTTCTGTGGGGAGCTGGACATGGGAGTAGATCCAGGATCCCAGGATTACGCCCTGAGCCAAAGGCTGATGCTCAACTGCTGAGCCACCCAGGCGTCCCATAAGATGTTATTTTCTTACCCTTCTTCCCAAGATATTAACTCAAGTAATTATTTAAAACATTGATATATTTGTTTGGCATTTCAAATGGAATTCTTTAAATTTTGTTTTGAGACTGACCCTTTAGTAAAAGTGTGTATGAAAAAGGCACAAGTGATATGGTAAGGGGAAAGGAAATGATGTTTGAATTATATCTGAGGAAAGAGGAAGGGTTAGAAGACCTTAATAGACAAAGCTACAAGGTCCAAGGAAATGGGACAGAGAACAGTGAAAATACTTTAACATAATATTATTCTGGAGAAAATTGGAATTGTTATAAAAAATGTGCAAAGTAGCACATCTAGCACATGTAATAGTTCTTTACTTCTTTTTTTTTTTTTTTTAAATTTTTATTTATTTATGATAGTCATAGAGAGAGAGAGAGAGGCAGAGACACAGGAGGAGGGAGAAGCAGGCTCCATGCACCGGGAGCCCGACGTGGGATTCGATCCCGGGTCTCCAGGATCGCGCCCTGGGCCAAAGGCAAGCGCCAAACCGCTGCGCCACCCAGGGATCCCTAGTTCTTTACTTCTTAAAATCAAAGTTTATGTTTTATTACATTTAACATTAAACAAGCATTAAATTTGGAAAGAATTATAATTGTTTCTATTTTGTTTTGCTTTGTTTATAAGCAGAAATTATTGTGGTTTTATTTTTCCAAAGGCTAGTGAACTAAATATTACAAAGTCCTAAAAATCGAGGAATAAAAACTGGCACTACTGATCACATATTAAATCACTTCAACTTTCAATTGATCTCATATAAAATCTTTCTGGAGCCAAAGAGGATTTTTAAAATACTTTAATAGAAATGGCTGACCAGTTGGCTCAGAAGCCTGCCTCCATAGAGGGTAAGAAAAATGAAAGGGATTGAAAGGCCTTAAATCCAAGGGCTCTAGCAGTTAGGCTATATAACCCTTTCTCTTTGTAGTCCTGTGGATTATATAACTGTCCAAAGATTTACTTCCGGAGTCTGGCTCCCCTTTAGCAGCTGCAGTATTAAAGACAGAGATTATTCTGGCATCCATGGAAAAACAAAACAAAAGAAACAAACAAACAAAAAACATGGTATACTAATGACTGCTGAATAATTTCTCTTTATTGCATGTTACATGAAGAGGATACATCTGACTTGATTCATTGCACTTAATATAACCTGGGTACCATTTAAATGCTACACATATATTTACTTATTCACTCATCCCAGCAACGCTGTGAAAATGTTATGAATTATGATATTCTTTGATTTTTCAGATTTCAGGTAATATGCCGACGTGACATACATGATATTGGTGGGTCCAGGATTCAAACCCAGGATATCTGCTTCCACAGGGTGTTTTAAAACTCCTTACAGCAGTTGCTTCCATCATGTTTTGAACAATCCATACTAAAAATGAAAATATTTTTTTAAATTTTTAAAAGATTTTTATTTATTTATTTATGAGAGACACACAGAGAGAGAGAGGGAGAGGCAGAGACACAGGCAGAGGGAGAAGCAGGTTCTATGCAGGGAGACGGTGTGGGACTTGATCCCTGGTCTTCAGGATCAGGCCCTGGGCTGAAGGCGGTGCTGAACCACTGAGCTACCCGGGCTGCCCAAAACAAAAATATTTTTATGTAATGATCCCTCATGCATGCCTTTGTGTGCACATGCACACACACACACACACACACACACACACTTACCCTGAGTACCTGAGATACATCTGATACTTTCATTTTCTATTATAGATTATTTCCTCCATTTACTACATTTTTAAAAGTGCTGATCTTGACCTACTAACAGATTTTGACCTGGGTTTTGACAAACACTGTGATACTGTCCCCTGTATCTGCATCAGGACACTGGTGTGCTGGGTAAGGTCCCACTTACTCTCTATGATTGATAATGAATGGGAAAAACATAACTACGATGTCTGAAGTTAAATATAATTAGTGATTAAAAATTATAAATAGGCATTGCCTTTCTAATGTATGCAGATATCCATTATAAAACTTATTCTGTATACTTAAATGCAGCTTTTCTTTCTAAATTCTCTAATTTGGTTGAAAATGTCATCACTACATAACCATTATTCCAGTCACATCATAATCTTAGCCATTGTCCCCATTATATATTAGTTGCAAATTGTTCCTGATACTCTTTAAATCATTCATACAGATAATATCTTTTCCTCATTCACTGTGAATTCACTAGCTTAAACTTTACTTATTCTTTTCTGGCCAAATGTAGTACTTCCTGAGACATTTCAAAATCTAGTCTTCATGTCTTTCTTTAATGCATTTGGAGTAATGTTGCCAACTTACTGTACTGCTTATTTTTACTTCTGCTTTCTAAATTAAGCTATAATTGCTTATCAGATGTTTAAGAACTAGCTAAATATCTATTATTTCAACTCTATTGGTCACTAATTCCCTACATCCCTGTTATCCATACTTCTTTCATCATGTCTTCCTTTAATTATTTGTGCATACACACAAACACACACACATATGTAACTTTTATTCACCAATTTACTTTTTTCTTCTATAACTCAATGAGCCACAGTGTCCACAAACAGCCAACAGAAGATGTAGGAAATTGACTTGTCCAAGAGATTAATGAAAGATCACTATGGGTATTTAAAAGCTTTGACAAGGTCTTTGTGTAATAGAGTAGTCATTAGCCATGAAAAGTTTACAGCTTTTATCGAGAAAGAGGAAAAAGAAACTGACAGAAGGAAGGGTACAGAGGAAATTAACAATGTTCTGCATAATAATGTGAAGTAGAAACAAATACTACCAGTTAATAAAACCTTATACCCAAGTTATAGCATGAAAGAAACATATAATGACACATTTTTTTCAGAACATGATATGTTATACTGACGTATACAAGGCAGTTCTAAAAATGAGGGGAATATATCCTGCATAATCCCTGCAGGTTATGAGTTCTGTTTTCTGAAGGCTGAGGGAGATTAGAATAAGGAGAGTGTTTAGAGTCATGGACTTCTCCATGAGGATCCCATCTTAACTTCTTCAAAATAAGGAATTATTCTCTTCTCTGTGCTGATTCATTGTTTTCACAATGCTATAAAAAATATAAAATACTAAAAGATGGAGACGGATCAAAGGATTTTGTTATCCCATATAGTTTCATTTCATCAAATCTCTCAAAAATTATATTATGTAAAAAAGTTAAGTTCAGCTTTGCATTTTTACTTTTTATTCTATTTGAAAGTTCTTTCTTCTTCTATTTTAAAGATTTTATTTATTTATTCATGAGACAGAGAGAGAGAGAGAGAGAGAGAGAGAGAGAGAGAGAGGCAGAAACACAGGCAGAGGGAGAAGCAGGCTCCATGCAGGGAGCCCGACGTGGGACTCGATCCTGGGTCTCCAGGATCATGTCCTGAGCTGAAGGAGGTACTAAACCACTGAGTCACCGGGCTGCCCTGTAAGTTCTATTTATACATTGGACTCATTACATGTCAAAAGTTCTTCTATAGTCTTCAAAATACAAATTTAACTTGACTAAACAAAAAATGTCTTGCGATTGTCAATTGGAGTATATGAAATTAATTCCTGATATTCATAGTATCGTATCCAATATTTAAGTGACAAAAATATGAAGAAATTTTCTCAGTGTTGGGAAACATGGAGAAATTGTATTTGTAAGTTATCAGTGAGATAGTTCTACACACAACTCAAGCAGGATTCTTAGTCTTTAGTCTTTATTTCAGCACATCTTCCACGTACGTGAACAGTACAGGTTCTCCTCACTTAAACTGACCAGGGAATGAAAGAGAATAGGATATTTTTCTTATATCTTAATTGAGATATTGAAATAGAATCAGCACACAGAAAAATGCACTGATCATAATGTACAATTAAGAAAATTTTCACAAAGTGAGTACATTAGGCTATCACACACATAAAAAATAGAATATTATTGAAACCTAAGAAGCTTCATTATGACTCTTGCCAGTCACTTTCCAATGATAAATGTAATTGTTCTGCGTTGTAGCAACAGAAATACTTTTGACCATTTCAAACCTTATACACATTATGCCTTGTTTTTTGCCTGGATTCTTTTGCTCAGTATTATGTTCGAGATTCATTGTTGTGTGTGTGTTTATGTGTGTGCAGTAATAATTTTATATTCTTATAACTTTCTGATGTTCCACTCTATGACTCTACCACTATTTACTTAGCCAATCTAAAATTCATAGAAATTTGAATTGATTTTAGTTTTTGGCTATTAAAAATGAAGTTGCAATAGAGAATGCACAAATATGTCCAATTTATTTTTAACAAGGAGTAAAAGCAATTCAGTGGAGGAGGAATAGTCTTTTCAATAATTGGTGTTGAACAATTGGACATCAGCAATCAAATAAAGAACCTTTACTAAATCACACAGTCTGTAGAAATTAACAATAATAGATCATGGCCTTAAACATAAAATTATAAAAATCCTAGAAAAAATGACAAAATCTTTAGAACCTAGGGCTAGGCAAAGACTGCTTAGATTAGACACAAAAAGTATGAACAATAAAAGGAAAATTCATAATATTAGACTTCATGGTTTGCAAAAGAATCTGTTGTGATAAAAGACAAGTTACAGACAAGAAAATATTTGCAATTGACATACCTGACAGAGGACTAGTGACAACAAAAATATATTTAAAGAACTCAAAATGTAACAGTAAAAAAATAAGCAATCCAATTAAGAAGCGAGCAAAGATGTACAGATATACCAAGCAGGATATACCAGGAGAAAATAAGGACGTGAGGATATAAAACATCACTAGCCACTAAGGAAATGAAAAATAAAACTACAATGAAATATCAGTACATACGTATTAGAATAGGTACAATAAAAATAGTGATAATGCAAAATGTCATTTTTTTTTAATTTTTTATTTATTTATGATAGTCACAGAGAGGGAGAGAGAGGCAGAGACACAGGCGGAGGGAGAAGCAGGCTCCATGCACCGGGAGCCTGATGTGGGATTCGATCCCGGGTCTCCAGGATCGCGCCCTGGGCCAAAGGCAGGCGTCAAACCGCTGCGCCACCCAGGGATCCCCAAAATGTCATTAAGGATGCACAGTCACAAGATCACTCACACATTGCTGGTGAGAAGGTAAATTAATACAGTCACCCCCGAAAACATTTTGTTAGTTACTTATAAAAGTAAACGTGTATTTAGTAAACATGAATGTGGATTTCTTCTGCATATTGACAAGAATGAAACTGCTGAATTACCAGTGTGTGTGTGTTAAACTTTAATGGATGCTGATAATTTTTCAAAGTAAATATAAAAAAATTAAACCTCATTATCAATGTATGTGCCAATTTCTTCACATCCTTGTTAACATATATATTGTATTTTTTATTTTAGTCATGCTGGATACGTGATAACACTGTAATTCGAGTTTGCATTTCATTGATCACTAATGATGTTGAATGCATTTTCATATATTTATTGGTTATTTAGATGTGCTTTTAGCAAGTGTTGGTGTGTTTTAATCACTTTTTCTCCTGGTTTTTCTGCTTATTTCTTATTTAAGTTGATGCAAGGAATTAATTTAATTAAATATGGACTAAGTTTTTGTCAGATACATGGATTATAAAACATATTCTTTAATTTTGTGGCTTTATTTTGTCATAATTTATAAGGAGTAGTTGTAAATAATGTAATCTAATTTATCATTTTTCTTTTTATGTTTAATGGGTTTTTAATATTTTTATAAAATCTTTGCCTACCTCATAGTTATAGTCACATTACTGTGAAGCCCAAATTGTCATCAGGGTCTCTTTTGAGCTGTATACTTTCGATCCTTGGGATTGGAACAGTCACAATATTTGTGCTCTGCTTTCAGGAAACGTTCTACTGAATTTCTTACTCTCCCCTTGTATAGCTTTTGATTACAGCCTATTGTCTGGAGGGAAAAACAGAGCAAGTGACTGAGTTCTCGCCCTGCTTTTTTCCCTCATCCTCATTGTTTCTAATATTGTCTCACAAAACCTCTCAAATTTTTGTTTGTGTCTCTGCATCTTCCTATTGGCCCTTAGCTAAGGGAACTCAGATCCTTGGCTTCTTCTACAGCATACAGAATCGGCAAATGTCCCAGGGAAGATACAGCTGCCATCAGACTGGAAGTCATCTCACTTCTTTGTGTTTCATTGTTGGCACCTTGTTCATGATCCTGTCCTTTCAGATCCTAATTGCTTTAACAGATGTCTGATGTCTTCAAACAAACAGGTAGAAACAATAATTTAAAAGAATATATAAATACACACACTTTAATTTTTACCTCTGAGAAATGCTTTTAATTTCAGCCCTATAGTACTTATTTGCTACAGTTCTTATTTATATTATCGAGTTCCAAACTAGGAGGGTTAATGTATAAATCATGTATTATTTGTCTTTCTCTAACTTGTTTAACTTAGCCTAATACACTCTAGTTCCATCTACATCACATCGCAAATGGCAAGATTTCATTCTTTTGATGGCTGAAGAGTGCATTGCATATATTTACCACCTCTTCTTTATCCATTCATCAGTAGATGGACATTTGGGTTCTTTCCATAATTTGGCTATTGTTACTAATACTACTATAAACAGCAGGGTGCATATGCCCTTTAGAATCAGGATTTTTGTGTCCTCTGGGCAAATACCTAGTAGTGCCATTGCTGGGTTGTAGGGTAGTTCCATTTTTAAAGGAAGGAGTTTTCTTGTGATCTGAATATTTCAGAAGCAAAAATTTAAGTTAATATTTTGACAACTATGAACATAATTTTAGTGGGTTTTTTGTACAGGGTCAAGATAATGAATGACTGAATTAAATATATTGACACATCTATCATTGAAAATATAATACTCCAAATTAATGTTTAGGTTGAAGTAATTATGCTTAGCACTAGTGATTTCTAGTAAATTTGGCTCTATGTCCCTTTATTATGTGTACTTTGCCCTTTAGTCTTTGTTTTCAAAGTATTTGATGCATCCATGATGTTATAACCAATGTGATTGTATTTTAATTTACTTTATGAGTCTGTATATGAGCATTCAAAAACAGTGTTGACATCGATTACTTAGAACTAGAAAATGTGAGTCTCTACAGTCCCTCGAAAATTATACGGAATAAAATTACCCAGTTATCTAACCAAAAATAATTGTATAACATTGTATAAACTTTTAATAGAAATGCTCATTTTAAAATCCAAATCAGAGTATTTCAAAGACTTGGACTAATTTGGAAGAGTTTCCCAAATTTCCAACATAATTGTAAGTTTTCCTTAGCTTCTTCAAATAAATGCAAAAAGTCACAAAAAGCACCTAGAAGTAAGAAAGATGATAAATGCGATTTATGTATTTTCCTATCAAGTAGACATCAAATGAAGATTATCTGTTTTTAACATGAACATATTAACGAAATTCCATATAGCATGCTTTAATTGCGTAATTTTGTCTTTAGCAAACTGTTCTTTTTGAAAGACTTACTGAAATGTTGTCAAATTGGGCCACCAGAGAAAAATGCTTTCTTGTTCTCTTATTAGTTCTAACAAGTAGCTTTTCATATCCTTATTATCATTGTGTTTGTTTGTTGTTTCTTAACACCCTTAAACACTGATTAACATGGTAGTATATCTGTGCTCATTTGTTCTTTCTAAAAGTGGGCTTTCGGGGATCCCTGGGTGGCGCAGCGGTTTGGCGCCTGCCTTTGGCCCGGGGCGCGATCCTGGAGACCCGGGATCGAGTCCCACGTCGGGCTCCCGGTGCATGGAGCCTGCCTCTCCCTCCGCCTCTCCCTCCGCCTGTGTCTCTGCCTCTCTCTCTCTCTCTCTGTGACTATCATAAAAAAAAAAAATAAAAATAAAAAAAAAAAAAAAATAAAAGTGGGCTTTCGTGGATCCCTGTGGCAATTTCTCTTTTGAAAAAGCTGAAAGTGATTATTCATTTTCACAAAACTCATGTATAATGTGTCTTAGAGGATGCAAGCTTGTGCATGAAGTCCTGACCGAGTAAAATATATCAATTCTTGCTTTGCTTTCCTGTATTATAGCCATTAGCCACATGTGGATATTTAAATTAAAATTAATTAAAAGGAAATAAAAATTCCATTCTTCTGTATTACTAGCTACTTTTCAAGTCTCAGTAATGAGTTAGGGTTAGCTGCTATTATATAGGACAACACATATGCGGAACATTTTTATCATTAGAGAAATTTATGTTGGTTAACTTTGCCTTGGTAGTATTTCTATTAGAAATTTCCTGTTTAAAATTAGGACTTTACATGACAGAATAATACAAAATATAATTAGCCTACTCTTTCCCTTTGTGTTTAACTGAGGGTTTTTAAAAATATATTTATAAATCTAAGAAAAAAACAACAGAAGCAACAAAATTACTCTTGCTAATCTGTCTTCTGAAAAATACTTTGTTATTTGTTCATGGGGCATTTGGGTCACTCAGTTGGTAGTTAAGTGTCTGCCTTGGGGTCAGATCATGATCTCAGGGTCCTGGGTTTGAGGCCAGCAGGGACTCCTACTCAGTGGGGAGGCTGCTTCTCCTTCTCCATATTCAGTTCTCCTGCTTGTGCTCACTCTCTCTCTCAAATAAATAAATAAAAACATTTACAAAAAGTACTTGATCGGAACTAGGAAACTGATTTCCTTATATTAACATTTATTCTAAGTTTCAAATATTTTAGGAGAATATATTTCTTTAGTATGGGTATGCATACATACATTTTAGAAATTTTATCCTCTTGGAAAGGTATCAGTATTTATCAGTTTAACAGCAGAATGTATGCCTAAATGGAGCAAATATCTTTTTATTAATGATAATTAAGAGATTATGTTGAATAATTTACCTGAGAGTGATTTTGTAGCAAAAGGACATTTATGTTTCATTTTACAGGCTTTCCAGAGTGATACTCCTCTCTGTCATTTAGGTTTGGGGTTATTACTATAGTTTTGAATATAGGCTTCCCTATACCCATCAAAGAATATCATTTTGTCAATTGTAATCAAAAGTAGATTTGAAATTGTGCCAACTTCTCTTCAAATCGAGATCAAAGTAAGAGGGTTAGGTCACAATCTTGTTTGTGATCTGTGTATTTACTACTTTGCAATGTCAACAATTTCTGTCTCAACTGGGGCTCCTGCTTAGGGCATAAGTGAGTCCCATGGTTCAATTATAGAAAATAAGACAAAAGACAAAAGACAAACTATCTTAATTTTATGTAACATTTTTCATATGACTTCTAAATGCGTCTTTTTTTAAGATTCCATTTAAAAATTTAAATTTATTTTAAATCTCTGAGGTGATGTAAAAACTGGTTACAAATTTGGGTTGAAGCCATTAAGTATTGGGTTAGCTTAAGAGCAGACTTCATTATTTTTTACAGTAGATTATTATTTTACAAATATGGGTATGTATTTTTAATTTTATCCAAGTTCTTATAAAGTTATGTAAAGTGGTAATCATACCCACCATTAGGCTCCTTCCCATTACACTTAATCCTCTATAGCCAATATTTAAAATCTCCTAAGTGTTTTATCACCTTTGAAGATATTTTGGATTACTTTTCCCTTTTAAGTACAGGTATGGATTTCTATTTCAAAAGATTCAACTTATTCCAGCAGCCTGTTATCATTGTATTTTCTTTTACTTTTTTTTATTGCTTCATTTTCTTATTTTATTGGTTTATATAAATTATCTTTTATAGAAAATATTCCTTTCAAATCTTTAATTTATTGGGATAAAGATTTTATGGATTTTTCTTAAGCTTTAATTTTTTTAATTCATATGCACCTTTTATTACTAATGATATTTATGTGTCTTTTTAAAATCAGTTTATCAAAATACTTGCCACTTTGTTAGGTTTTTCAATAACACAACTTTTTTTTTTCTTTTTTTCAGTTTAATGTCTTTGCTTTCTAGTTTATTGAATTTTTCTAAAGTTATCTAATTTGTTGTAATATACTTGTTCATGTTTTTCTCTTATAATCCTTCATATTTCCTTCTTCTTTCATAGTAATGTCTCCTTTTTCACTTCTGATCCTAGTAATCTAGGTCTCTCTCTCTCTTTCTCTCACTGTCCCGCCACCACCTCCAGTCCCCTTCTCCCTCTCTCTTTAAAGAATCAGTGTTTTGTTTGCTAATTTTTTGTCTACTGCTTTTAGTTCTCTATTTTATGATATTCTATTTTAATTTTTATAATTTTCTTCTTTTTTCTTGTTTTTAAGTTTAGTGTGTTGTTTCATTTCTGTATGCATGTGAGTTTATCAAATTTTTTTGCTATTTATTTCTAATTTCATTCCATTGTGATCAGAGAACATATCTTCGTATTATTTCTATCCTTTTAAAATTTATTGAGGTTTTTGTTTTGGTTTGTTTTTAATGGCCTAGCAATGGTCAATCCAGGGAAATATTCCATGTGGAGTTGAGAAGACTGTATATTTTCTGTTGTATAGAATGTTGTCTGTTAAATCTATATTGTCTGTAGTTTATTGTATTGTTCAAATCTTTTATTGTTAGTCTTCTACTTGTTCTAATCAATATTGAAAGTGGGATATTGAAGTTTCCAACTCTTACTGAATTTCCTCTCTTGTTAGTTTTTGATTCATATGCTATAGTGCTGTGTTAATAGACGCATATATGTTTCTAATTATATCTTGATAAATTGATCATTTAATCATTCTGAAATGTCCCTCTTCATCACTAGCAAATTCTTTTTTTATAGCTATATTGTGTAATATTTGTATAGCCTATCTAGCATTTTTGCTGTTACTACTTGCATGATATATAATTCACACCCCTTGTCCCATACCTCATTGTATTTTAAAATCTGACTTCTATAGACAGCATAGGGTTATATCATATTTTTTATCAAGTTTGAAAATGTCTTACTTTTCATTGGATTATTTAACCCATTACCATTTGATATTATTGTTGCTATTGTCAGATTTATGTTTTCTATTTTACTACCTGTTTCAGAGTCTCCTATATTTTTTAATCCTATATTTTTTCCTTTCCTACTTACTTTGGCATTAAGTAAATGCTTTTTAGTGTTGAACTTTAATTATGTTTTAATTATGTTTTCCATGATTTTTATCATTTGAGAATTATTTGTTCAATGATTGCTATAGGGTTTAATACTATATCTTAACCAAGTAGAATTAAATTCAGATTTATACTAGCTTAATTCCACCAATATATAAAACATTAATTTTATATAGCTTGATTCCTTTCCTCCCCCTTTTTTATTACAATTCAGTTCTTATAAGACAACCAAATGCATTTGCTTTTTATGTGTCTTATTTTATTTTATTGAAATCACAATCTTTTCAAAATTTCAAAATTTCATCTTGAGAATCAGGAAAAAGGTGATTTGTTAAAAAGTTTTTTATTCTTGTTAGGTTTAAGAGATCTTTACTGACTTAGATTTCTTTTCTTTTCTCCTTAAAGTATCTTTGACTTATAGCATTGTCCTGGCTGCTAAAGACCTTAATCTCAAAAATATAATGTGAGACCACAGGTTGGCCCAGATTATGCTTTTCCAAAATAAGTATTTTTAATATATAATATGACTCCAGAATTCATTACTGTCCAGAATATTTTCTTACTCAGTATAAATTCTGTATGTTTCTATCTTGTGCTAAATAACAAATTAGTAGGAAGTGAAGACTTGTCATGTTTCATTATAGGTTACTTCAATACAGGTAATTATGACAGTTTAATTGTAAAAATGCTATTCTAATTCTAATTTCCATCTCCTACATTTTGACTTGTGTAAATGAGACAAATGGTATCTAACAATTTTGTTGAGTTGTACACCAATGCAACTACTATGTTTACATTCTTTGGGAATATTTTTCCAAAATTTTTTCCCTCATGTAACCTCTATTTATTCATTTTTCTTTTATTAGAAGTTCCTGGGCAACTCAGGTGACTCAGCGGTTTAGCCCCACCTTCAGCCCAGGGCATGATCCTGGGGACCCAGGATCGAGTCCCACATCAGGCTCCCTGAATGAGCCTGCTTCTCCCTCTGCCTGTGGCTCTGCCTTTTTCTCTGTTTCTCTCATGAATAAATAAATAAAATCTTAAAAAAATATAAACATTAGAAGTTCCCGTTTATATTTTCCAGTTAGTGCTTTCCATGCTAATGTGAGTTTCCAAAACTGAACAACTTTTAATGTCATAAAAGTAAAAGGTTTGTAGCAAAATTGTTCTCATTGATATTGTAGTGAAAGAAAAATGTCTTGAAAACTTTCCTGCTGCTATATATATTTCAGTCACATACAAATAAGATGTGTTGTGAAATGTATAAAACTAGTTTCAAGGATATGTGAAATTAAAATACTGCTATGTCACCTTAATCTAAATGGTAGTCAATAAACATTTATAAATATTTTCTACTGACTTTGAGTTTAGTTTGTGCTTTTCTTCCTAGCTTACTAAGATAGGTGATTAAATTTTGATATTATGTTTAATTATAGTCCCTAAAGCTATAAATTCCTCCATAAGCCCTGCTATTAGCTAAGTCCTGTAGTGTTTATTATATTGTTCAGATCATTAGTTCAAAATATTTTAATATTACCTTGAGATTTATTTTGCTAAAAGCTGTGATTATTTTGAGATATAGTCCTTAATTTCCAAATATGTGGAGCTTAAGATTTCAGTTTAGACTAGTCATATTTCATCACTCAATAGCCACAAGTGCTAAAGGCTATCACATTAGACAATATGGGTATAAGAGATCCTCTTCATGAAATAGGGTGAAGCTAGATCATAGTGTCTCAAATTATATTTTCAAATAACTTGTCTTTATTTCTCCATCAGATGCAAGGAATGTTGAAATTGCAAAGCCTAGCTAAACTTCCATACAGAATACTGTTTTTGTTGTATTACTAGAGATCAAATAATATTTCAAAGATATTGTCTGTTTTATATAAAAATATATCTGTACAGCATAGAAAAAAGTCAAGAAGAACATATAAACTCTTAACTTCAGTGGCTTTTAGGGTAAGAAATAGGATTTAAGGTTCACAGGATACTTACTAAATATTTTAGATTGAATTTAAAAAAACCAATAAATTTGTTTTTCTAAAGATTTAATTTTTTTCATTTGAGAGAGAGAGAGAGAGATGCATAGGGCATGTGTGTGCAAGAGAGAGGAAGCAGGAGGAGGGACAGAGGGAGAGGGAGAAGCAGACTCCTTACTGAGCAGGGACCAGGGCTCCATCCCAGGACCTGAGATCATGACCTAAGCTGAAGGCAGATGCTTAACCAACTGAGCTACCCAGGTGCCGCCCCAAATCAAGAAATTTAACGTTACAATCATTACTGCTGCTAATACTGCTTAGCAGAGCTAAAGTTCTTAGATTTGTCTATCAGATCTTATTCTAATCCCAGAAAAATAGATTCAAGTAAAAAAGAAATAGTGGGGTATACTACTTTTGAAATATATTATTTAAAACATTTTTCTTGCATTAGAGTTTTCAGGGAAATAAATTTTGTAAAACCATTTTGGCCATTCCTAATAATGGCCAAATAATCTTGAGCTTATTTAACATTGTGATGACCCATCAAGTAAAGATTAAGTAGAATTCAAAGGTATTGTAATATTTTCAATTATTAAGGAAACATTAGGTTCTCATAGGTACAAACAAATTGCTATTAGATAAAGGAAATCATTACAGTTTCTCCAAAGACAGCAAGACAGAAGATGCTATCCTTTATCCTGGAATCCCAAAACTGTTTAGCTAAGTATTTATTTGTTCTATCTGTTACATGCAACAAATGTCATCTACATTCCAAAGTTGGAAAAAATGGTTTAAAAATAACACATCATTTGCCATTTAATACCAGCAATATATAACGGGTCTTAATCTATAATTGCCTAGTCTTATTTTTGGTGTAAGTCATAAGATATTGTACAATGCAGTAAATATTTATTTCTATATTTTTCCATAGACAAAGGTCACACAATAAGTTCATAGGATATAATCAGTTCATGGAGCATTATTCATTGATATTTCCTTCAGGGGACTCTGGAGTTGCTATGCAAAATAACTGCATTAGTATACTTCTACCACGATGGAGAGTGATGTGAAAAAGGGGGATGCAGATAGTGTTAGAAAGTGGCCTGACTCTAAAGAAGTCATAATCTTTCAACAAAATTAGAACATACAGCCCAGAAAATATATCATAATATTTGAGAAGACAAATTAGGGTACATATAATTTCTTTGGGAGCAGAATTCAGTTATATTCACGTATTCTGGAATAAAGGTTGTTAATATTTGAGTCTAAAGATATCAGCACATATATAGAAAGTCATAAACTCTGGCCTGGAAACCAGGAAAATGATAATCAGGCATGGCTGGATTATTGGGGATTAATAGGAGATATTACTAAAGGGAATCCACTTATGTTTTTACAGACAGAACTTTTAAGTATGAGACACCTGAGTGGCTCAGTGGTTAAGCATCTGCCTTCAGCATAGGGCGTGATCCTGGAGTCCCAGGATCGAGTCCCATGTCAGGCTCCCTGCATGGATCCTGCTTCTCCGTCTGCCTGTGTCTGCCTCTCTCTCTCTGTGAGTCTCTCATGAATAAATAAATAAAAGTCTTTTTAAAAAACATTATAAAAACATTCAACACAGAGAAGCAAAAGGGAAACTCAGAGTATGTATATGTGTGTGAAGTTCTTACTGATCTATAACTTCTTTATTTTACCAATTCAATAGTTAGAAAACAGCATATGTTTGACCTGCAAAAATTCATTTTAAAGGTGACCAAACAATTGTGTTGTGAAGACCTCAGTTCTGACTATATTTTCAGTTTCGTTAGAAGCATAGGTACAATTTGCATTAAACTGTATACTGATGTTTAGTAATTTCTGAGGGAGCTTACAAATAAAGCTTACAAATAAAGTTTTTTTTTAACTTAAAAGTTAAGATTTTTATATTCATAGTTTGGACTAGATATTAGTATTTGCCTGTCACATTTTCAGTACCTGCTAGTGTTATCACCCAAATTTTAAATCAGCTAATTATGTAAAGTGCTCAAAATTATGCATACTGCATAATAAGCATTAGATAACTGTTACTATTATGCTTATACTTTGCACTGCATTATCAATTAATCATCTAGTTATTTCTAATGGAAAGAAGTCAAAAGTTAAATGTGTTTGGTGTATTTAAAATACATTTGCAATAGTTGTTTTTCCTTTAATATTTCTATCAAGAAATAGAAAGAAAAGAGAATGAAATGAAAGAAGCCCTACTTGGGTACTTTACCAAGAAGAGATCATGTTAGGGAAAAATAGTTTGAGATGCATGCAATTTGAGTACATAATAATAAGTATATTTGAAAATTTCCCGTGTATTTCTTATCACATTAGTCACTCTTCTTTCAGAATTTTATTTATTCATTAACAATTTGACTACATTCTTAGCAATAAACACTTTTGATTTATCTTTTTTCTATATGTTTTCTTTACTAAGTGTTTCTTTTTTGGTCTTTTCAGTGTATTAGAGCTATGATGAGGCCTAAAATAATACAGTATAATTGCTCTCTACCTCCTCCACATGTGAGCCAAAGCCTAGTTTGGTTTGTTTTGTTTTTAGTGAACAAGAGTAAAAGCGGACAGTGATGTGGCCAAAAGCAAGCCAAGAAATATGTACCAGAAGAAATAAATACACCCGTGCATGGAAAGGCATGTAGAAATGTTCATAACGTGATATTTTTCTTATAACGGCTTATTAAGGTATTATTTATACCCATAAATTTTACTCTTTTAGACTCTATAATTCATTGATTCCAGTATATTCACAGAAGTGTGCAAATATCAGCATTATCTAGTTTTAGAACATTTCATCACCATAAGAGAAACTGCTATATATATTGGAATTCACTGGCAAACAATAATCTATTTTCGGTCTCCATGAATTTGTCTATTAAAGAAATTTGATATAAATAGAGTAATACAATAGATTTTTAATTTATGACTGCCTTCTTTCACGGTGTAGAGTTCCCAAGGCACATCTATGATGTGGCCTGTATCAGCAATTTAGTCTTTACATTGACAAATAATATCCCATCGTATGAATATACTACATGTTACTATTCATTCATCAGATGACTGACCTTGTACTCTTTCTACGTTTAGGCTTTAATTAATAACACTATTCTGAACTTTCATATACAATTCTGTGTATTGACATATATTTTTCTTACTTTTTGGTATCCTTAGGATTGGAATTTCTGGGTTTTAATGGTAACTCTATGTTGAACATTTTCAGGGATTTTCAAACTGTTTTCCTTTTTATTTTTTTTTACATTTTTTTAATTGAAATTCAATTTGCCAACATACAGCATAACATCCAGTGCTCATCCCATCAAATGCCCTCCTCAGTGCCCATCATCCAGTTACCCCATCTCCCCACAAACTGTTTTCCAATGTGATGATGCCATTATATATTTCTCACTAGCAATTAACAATTTCAATTTCTCTGAAGCCTCATCAACACTAGTTGCTGTCTGTTATTCTGATTATAACCATGCTAGTGGTGTGAAGTGGCATTCTGTTGTGATTATTATTTGCATTTCCATGATGACTGATGATATTGAGTATCTTTATAAATTAATTTTTTAAAGACTTAAGTTTTTATACCAATTTTAGGTTCACAGGAAAATTGAGAAAAAGGTAAAGAAGTTTCTCATATATCCTTGGCATCCACACATGCATACACTTACCCATTATCAACACCCTCCATCAGAGTGGTACATTTGTTATCACTGATGAATCTAGATTGACATATCATAATTACCCAATATCCAGAGTTTAACCTTAGAGGTTACTCTTGGTGTTGTATATGCTATGGACTTGGCTTCTTTTACATAGTAGTAAGTATCACAGTTTATTTATCCATTCACCTACCTACACATAAGTGTTTATGGGAGCTTTGTTCATAATTGCCCAAACAAGGAAGCAACTGAGCTGTCCTTCATTTAGGTGAATAGATAAATAAATTGTACTACATCTATATAACAATATTTATAATAGAATATTATTCTACACTTAAAATAAGTGCTGTTCAATATAATGATCATGTGATAACCATATGTGCCTCCTGAACACTTGTGGCTAATATGACTGTATAACTAAAATTCTAATTTTAGTTAATTTTAATCAATTAAAATTTAAATTTAGTAACCAATGTGGCTAGTACCTACTGTATGTGATAGCACAGCTCTGGAATATTATTTCCTGCCTACCTAAATCTTTAAAACCATCGTTTGGCATCTGTGGTCCACACTGTGATTCAGAGACCAGGCTCAGTGCATCTCATGTGTAGTCTATCTTTTAGGATCTCATAATCCTTTACTTGCTTTTCTGCATCTTGTATATAAATGGGGGGGGGGGGAAGATTATACATAAGAACATTTTAGGAGCCAAGGCTCAAAATAACACACATTACTTTGTTCATTGTCCATTGATTAGAAAAGAATCACATAAATATACCTTGCTAAAAGGGAGGCTGGGGAATTAAAAGTTAATGGAATGCCAAAGAGGAAAATGAAATATGCCTTGGTAACACATAGCAGTTTCTCTCATAGTATGATATTGGATGGGCAGGATAGCTGAAGGGTTAAATTAAATTAAAGAGTTAAATTAAATTAAAACTCTGGAGCCAAATGTTGATTTAAACCTGACTCTCCCAAGTACTATGTGATCTTAGGCAAGTTATTTAAATTCTCTGCTCATCTGGTAAATGAGGATATAAAGTACCTACCTCATAGGATGTTGTAAGATTAAAAGATTAAGTATTTATAAAGTACTTAGGATAGTATCTGGCACATTAAAAAATACTCAGATTAATTATCAGTACTATTGTTATTATCATAAACAAATAGATAAAGGGTAAGATTAAAAAGCTCAGAATGAGAAAAACATGCATAGAAACTTTTTATAGGACAAATGTAAAGTGTCAATAACTCCTGAAACAACTGGTAATACATTAAAATAAATTTAGATCCATTTAACATACCACCAATAAAATAAATTTCATTCGCTTGGCATCATCAATTTTGAAATGCAATTTAAATTATACAAGACAAAACAGGAGACAAGCTATGTGATATACAAATAGGAAAGGTTTTCTTTTACAAACCACAAAAACAAAAATTACAATAGAAAGATTGATGAATTTGATTAATTTTTGGCAAAATTAATTAAAATCAAATCAAAATTAATAAAATCAAATTAAAATAAAAAATCACACTCTTTTACTTGGTATTTCATTTCTATGTGTGTTCTCTAGAAAAAGTCATAAATGAGCCTAGAATTTACATACACTTAGATTTCAATATAACATAGGATATAAAAGAGTAATTTTCAAATAGCTTAAATGTCCATCAATAGTTCTTGGATACAATGATATGCATCCAACATAATTTTAATGAGGAATTTAAATTAATTAACTAGCTCTATATCTATTAACATAGAATCTGTGAAAAGTGGCTCAGCCGTCGGGCGCCTGCCTCCCGCCCAGGGCGTGATCCTGGAGACCTGGATCAAGTGACACTTTGGGCTCCTGCATAGAGCCTGATTCTCTCTCTCTCCCTGTGTCTCTGCCTCTGTGTGTGTGTGTGTGTGTGTGCGTGTGTGTGTGTGTGTGTGTCTCATGAATAAATAAATGGAATCTTTTTAAAAATCTATGAAAAGTAATGTGGAGAGAAAGAAATACAATTTAGAACGCCCATGTTTGGTAACAATAATTTATTTCAAGTTTTAAATTGTTTATTAAATTAATAAAGTTTTATTTAAAGTTAATTTATTATTAACTATGACTTAATCATAGTTAACAATACCAGATTACATTTATATAAAGTATATAAACATGCAGGGGAACTCTGAATTCACCACATCAGTGACTTGGGGGGAAAGGAAAATTTGTCATGCACCATGCAGGGGAACCTCTGAAGAATTTAATGAACTGAATAAAATATTACATAGTGTTTAGTTAAAAAATTGAGCATATTATTATCCTCTACATGGTTATTACCCAAGAGAGAAAATGATGCAAGGCCGAAAACATGTAAAAGAAATATTTGTACCTATGTAAATACAATTCTGTTTCTCAGACTTTACTAATATAACAAGTACTCTATCTACCTACTGATCTCCCTACTTACCTATCCATATACATTTTAAATATTGTTTACTGAATATGTATATTCAGGGGGGGAAAAGACTGATTTTGACAATAGACAAAAAATGTCAGAAGCATATTTTTGAGAAAATGTCACCTAAATTTTTAAATCAGGATTTCTGTATAAACATTGTGATTCATAAGACACTCCTTTATTTTCAAAGCACCGTATTCATAACACTTCTGTATTCTATTGTAACTTTTTTTCATCCAACTATTGCCTAATCCTAATTTATCTAGGCAAAAATATATGCCCATCTATATGTTTGCAAACAAAAACTTCTTTAATTTGCCTCTAAGTTTTTATCCTTCTTGGACTTACTCTATCTTATTATTATGTTATTTCAATCAGTTTTATTTTTAAGCTGGAGAAAAAAGTAATAAAAGCAGTGACCTCTTTTTATATGTAATATGTATACACGTTACATGTATTAAGTTATAGCAAGATATTTAATGTGGGACAGTTGTATTTGTCTAATCCACATCTCGGCATTAAATTAGAAAATTTCATTCACTATTTCTAATAGTTGTAATATGCTCCGTTTAGCGATAAAATTTTATAATGTGTTAAAGGGAAATATCATTTAATACAATTAGCAATGAGGAAAACAAAACAAAACTAAGCTTTGGCAGTCATCCAGAACCTCAGAAATCCATGGAACTCAACCAATTCTACATTGTAATAGAATATTTTAGGGAAATAAATATTAGTCTGCATAAATCTCAAATGATTTCATGACAATCAGTAGTGTTTCCAGCAAAGTGTTACTGATATGTCTACTGACTGTGATTGCAAGAATTGAAAAAAAGGATTAGGAGTCTGCCAAAGATTAATGATTTTGGGAAAAATGACCAAAACATATAAGCATCAAACAGAAGTCTTTGAAGTTTACATATGTAAACTAAATGTAAATTGTCTAAGAGACATAATCTATTTGTTAGTAGGAAAGCTTCTTTCTTTTTTATAATCACTCTGATCCAAGTAGGTGAAATGAATGATTAGGGAACCAAACTTGGGAAGAATAACTTGGTGCTTCTCTTCATTCAGACTTTATTTCTCTTGATGTTAACTCTGTAAATTTATGTAACGGTGTAAACCTAAAGGATGGAGCCCCATTACGTCAAGCACCACTTTATGAGGTGGGTAAATATGCTTATTAATTATGAGACTTATTTAACAGAACTGTTTAGCTCTTGCACTAAGCTATGTCTTTTGACCTGGCCTCTGTCAGAAATATACTTGGCATTTGGGTTTCTATTTTACTCTTTTGATTTATGTTTCAATATGAAGAGCTTAGTTGAAATTGAGATATACCATATTTTGAGGTGCACCCTGGAGATCTCAACACCACTCAGTTAGTGTTATAATGTAGAACACTCCATCAGTTTTCATAAAACATAATTATGCTGAGTGAAATAAGTCAATCGGAGAAAGACAAAACTTATATGGTCTCATTCATTCAGGGAATATAAAAAAAATAGGAAAGGGAATAAAGGGTAAAGGAGAGAAAATGACTGAGAAATATCAAAAAGGGAGACAGAACATGAGAGACTCCTAACTCTGGGAAACTAACAAGGGATAGTGGAAGGGGAGGTGGGCGGGGGATGAGGGTGACTGGGTGACGGGTACTGAGGGGGGCACTTGATGGGATGAGCACTGGGTGTTATTCTGTATGTTGGCAAATAAAACTCCAATAAAAATATACAAAAAATCCATAATTACACTTGACGGGATGAGCACTGGGTGTTATTCTGTATGTTGGCAAATTGAACATCAATTAAAAAATAAATTTATTATTAAAAAATCCATAATTAACCATGTTCTAAACATATTTCTGAATTTATTTTGCCAATAGAGGATAGGAAATAACTTTTAAAATAATTATAACATCACTGACTTATCCGCTCTGGTACTTATGATAATATATAATAATAATAACATCTTGTGGGGCACATCCCACAGTCTCTTGCTAAGTTTTTATCCGAATGCATCCATACTCATCCATTACTAGTTCCCCTGTTTAAAAAGGAAAGCAGGGAATCCTTGGGTGGCTCAGCGGTTTGGGGCCCACCTTCAGTCCAGGGTGTGATCCTGGAGACCTGGAATCGAGTCCCACATCGGGCTCCCAGCATGGAGCCTGCTTCTCCCTATGCCTGTGTCTCTGCCTCTCTCTGTCTCTCTCTCTCTCTCTCTGTCTCTGTCTCTCATGAATGAATAAATAAAATCTTTTAAAAAAAGGAAATCGATATAACCAAAACAAACAAAGGAGATAGAAAATGAGTTGCTAGAAGGAAAGTCTGAAAATATATTAATATTTATTTGTTATTTATTTATTTATTTATTTATTTTTTATTTATGTGTTTTCACACTACAAGGCCAACTTGAAAAAGGTAATAGATACAAGATAGCCCCCAAAGCTTAAAATATATTTAGTCTCTGCTTTTTCCAGGGATTTTGCTGTTGTTTACAGAAAGAGTTCGTGGACTTCTGATTTAAACAGCTCAGAGACATGACAAATAAGTTTTCTGAGTGAGATTTTCAAGTTTTTTTTTTTTTTTTTTTTTTGAGCAATTTTATTTACCTACACAAGAAGCCTAAATTGTTTAGCCTGGCCCACTTTCCTTCTTTATTTGTAATTTGCATGGTAGACTCATTGATCAATCTCTAGGGCATCAAATTATACTAAACGGTATTCATGTTCACTTTGATTTTCAAAGATAATGATGTTATGCTATCTATTTTAATCATAAATAAATATAAATATAAGCCATTGGTTTATTTTAATGATAGATAAGCTTAGAATGCTGTTATTTAATCTGGTGGACGGTAACTAGTTTTGAAAGTTAATTACTGCTGAGGGCCAGAAAAGTGAGATGAGATTGTAAGTTAGAGGGTATTCATTTTTCCTATAGAATTCTTCTGTTTCAGTGTGACGACCAAGTTTTTTTTTTTTTTTTTTTTTGGCTTCTATAATGTGTGGAAGATAAGCTACCTTCCTAGCATGAAGTGGTATTTCCAACAGAGTTTCATAACGTAATATTCAAGTTAATTTTGTTGAATTCAATTGTTATCAAATTCCCTGAGCGTATGCAAATTTGGCTGAATAAAATTTATTAATTGATGTTACCTAGAGAACTCCTATAATAATGATTTGTGTGATAAGGACATCCTCAATCAGGGATCCCTGGGTGGCGCAGCGGTTTGGCACCTGCCTTTGGCCCAGGGCGCGATCCTGGAGACCTGGGATCGAATCCCACATCGGGCTCCCGGTGCATGGAGCCTGCTTCTCCCTCTGCCAGTGTCTCTGCGCCCCTCTCTCTCTCTCTCTCTCTCTGTGACTATCATAAATAAATAAAAATTAAAAAAAAAACACATAAAAAAGGACATCCTCAATCAATACATCTTCTTAAATACCCTTCATCACATGCTATACCCCTCAAAAAAAAAAAAAAAAAACACTGCCACTAAATTAACTAGAGTTTCTGGTTAATTACTAGCTAATAAACTCCAAAAAAATAATTCGATTTTTAATTAATTTTATTGAAGTATAACTTATAAATAATAACTTCTACTTATTTTATTTAATGAGTTTTGATGAATGTCTATACCCATGTAATGGGAACCCCTATTATGATTTAGAACATATTTTTTAAGATTTTATTTATTCATGAGAGAGAGAGAGAGAGGCAGAGACACAGGCAGAGGGAGGGCCATGCCCCATGCAGGGAGCCCAACGTGGGACTTGATCAGGATCAAGTCCTGGGCTGAAGTCGGCACTAAACTGCTGAGCCACCCGGGCTGCCCAATATAGAACATTTTTATTCACTGAAAGGCTTACTTTTGACCCACTGCAGTTTACCTCTCTGTCCTGTCCTAGGAGACTGTGACTAGTGCTTTTTGTATCTGTAGAATAACTTTTACCTAGATGTCCATATGCGAATGCCTTACTTGATTTTATGGTTATATGTATATTTTTACATATGTATGTAGATACATATATACTTTATATATAAGAACATACATAATATGAATACACACACTTACACACATGAATCCTGAATCTTGTAATTCTGTTGTGGAAGTGAGTTATTAATCAATATATAGATTTTATTTTATTTTATTTTTTAAATATTTTATTTATTTATTCATTAGAGACATAGAGAGAGGCAGAGACATAGGCAGAGGGAGAAGCAGGCTCCATGCAGGGAGCCCAATGTTGGACTTCATCCTAGGACCCCGGAATCATGACCTGAGCCAAAGGCAAATGCTCAACCACTGAGACACCCAGGTGCCCTCAACATACAGATTTTATTAATGGAATTGAATGACCTCATGATGAAGAAAGCAAGAGCTGGAAATGTTGGAAATGCTAAAGCTAGGCTGACATTTCAAGGACCAGGGTTAGGAGTATATGGAAAAGAAGTCAGGATATAATCACTCAGCCTTGTTTGTAGCTCTGTCACATTATAAATGTGTTTGTTGCCTTTTCTGCTGTTAAATGTGAGATACACTTACAGAAAAAATAAATTTTCTTAAAATTTTAATACTTTATACAAATCTTATGGATAGTATTTAAAAAGCAAAATTTTGAATCAAAAGATGTCTTTAGATCAATAACTTTGACACATCTTTTTGTATATTCCTATTACCTTTGCTAGATTAGAGTGCTATGTTATTTAAATACCCCAAAGCATTTTTGAAGATTGAATAACCTTGATACCAAACTCCACAAAGAATTGTAGAGAAAGAGAAATCTATAAGCCAATCCCATGAAGGAGATAAGACACAAAAATTACTAAAATATTAGCAAATGGAAATGAGCAATATATAAAAATGATTACTAGATTGTATTGTATTGGGTTTGTACCCATGACTGGAAAGTGATGAATGGTAGAAAATAAATCAGCAGAAAAAAAATTTGATGCAATCCAAAACATACTCATAATAAAAAAATTTCTTTAATGCAGGATTTAGATTAATTTTTTTCGTTGCTGTTGAAATTGTTAGGACAACGGAGCATGTACTCATGTACTCCTGTGTTTGTGATATCACCGCGAGAAAAGTTTCCCAGGGTTAGCTGCTGTTCCTTCGGTCCAGGACCTGGAATGAAGACTTCCTTAGCATAGTTGCTCTGCCACTATCCAGCAAAACACACTTTTGAAATAAACTTTCAGTGTTCCATGCCACTGAAAGCTTGTGGTTGACAGTTATGCAGTAAAAATTGATATACATTTTTCTACCTTTATCTTCTTACTTTCTTCAATTTTAAAATTCTCCTTAACTACTATAATTTTTGTGCTTTCAGGCTTGTGACTTGATATCTGTGTAAATGTATACTAAGATTACAACAAATGCTCTTTTGGGCATAAGAGGTGTGGAACTTCTTTCTTTGTCCTCTCGTGTCTCATCCACCTTTACTTCTACTTTCCATAACTTGTAATATATAACATGTTATTTTGAAATATACAATTTAGAACACTTTTCTGTAAAAGTTATTTCCATTCAGTAAGTGGTGAGTGGTGCTTAGGGAGGTTGAAATGTGTTAAAATGAAGCTCCTTGGTTCCTTGTACAATGCATTATACAACATGTCTTGAATTTTACTCTTTCTAAGATAAATATTTTCCCAAAGAATTAAATCTTAATTTTGAATATGTTTTTTATGTAAATATATTTGGCACACATTTATACCGATTATGGGTAAATTATGTATAAAGATAAGAAGGAAAATTAATTCAAATTTTTCAAAATCAATATAGATTTCACATCGTTTAAATTATTAATTTGACATAAGTAAAAAATTACAGAACCTGTGAAAAGCACCATAAAAACTCCACAATGGTTTGATGAATGCTTTTGAGTGGTCTCAAATAATTCAGTTTGATTCATCTACTCCTTTCTTAACATTGTTTCAAATTCTTATTAAGGGCTTAGGAGGAAATTAATTATTAACTTTTCATTATATATCGATCATTTTTTAATGTAATGATTTTTAAAAACCTGCTTAAATTGATCATTTTATAAAAAAAATTCAACCATATGTGTGTCCTGAATGATAAAGACTTTCTTGAAGGCTGATCTTTTAGTAGTTTTAAGTAATTTTCATTTCTTTAGTGAATCCTAAAAGCATCTCTTGATTTTATTCCAGGTATTTTAAATTAAATACTTTGTTTAAATAACCTATTATCAATAATTTTAATCAACCTGTCTTTAATAAATACATGTTTACTCAGTCTCCACAATGTATCAGCTATGTTTGGTAAGTGAATGGTGGGGATAAACCAGTAAATAACAAGTCATGGTCCCTTCCTGAATGGATATGTCCCTCCATTTTCTGTCCATTTCTTACAATATTTGTGCCTGAAGTAAAAATAACAGTTAAATATAGAAAATACTTGAGCTTTTGAGATGGATAGCCATATTTTTTCACAGTGTGGGAGATGTTCTTTGATTTGTCTTCAGATTTCTCAATTCTCTTTGTTTCTTCAAGTCTTCCGGCTTTCCTTGATTTGTTTTGTTTTGTTTTGTTTTGTTTTGTCCTTTCAACCAAATCTGGAGAGGTACCACCTTTTTCTAAATTGTCACCTTCTTCTTTAAAAAGACAGCTCTTTGAGGCAACCCCTGGGATCATACAGTCTTCCAGATGCTTTCCTCCCTATATCCCATAGCCAAAATGTTAATCTTTCAGATTTTAACCTTTTCCTCAGTATTAATAATTCTGTATGTAATTTTATTCTTCCTGGGGAGAGCTCATCTATGCTCTCCCATCCATGTTTCCTGAGCATATCTCTTCTATTCTGCATATACTTTGGATTTTCTGCCCTACATTCCCGATCTCTGGGTTCTAGGATCGTACTGTTTATCGTCCTGCATATGGATCATTTATATATATTTTAATAGTCTATATCTATTTTTTTAGGATGCAAGTGATGGTAATTTATGGATTTGTGTACATCCTTTATATCACTGTGATTTTCGGAACTTGAATAGAGACATTCTGTTAACATTATTGCTTGAAACCCAAGAATGGCAAAGTTATTAAAGCAAACAAACCAATAAAATGGATCGATAAATGCTGAGAGGGGTGATAGAGTAAGATTTCATGTATATGAGAGAGAGGGCACAGATGTAAAATTACTGTAAATAAAAATAAATGCTGTAGACATTAAAGAGAATAAATGATATAATATTAATAATTACATATGTGAAATGTGATAATTACATATGTGAAATGGAAAAAGAATTCCAAAACACAAAGCACCATTAACAAAATTACAAATGAAATGAAAAGTTGGAGCTGTTTTCTGCCAATTTAAATGTATAAGTTGAAATATCAGAAATATACTGAGATTATGGATTTTACTAATGAGTCTTACCAAATTCCAGAAAGAAATTACAACAAATCTGTATTTTATTGATACTACCAAAGGTTAAAATATTTTCAACTCACTTTATGAGGCAAACCGATATTTCTCCCTCTTTTTTAAAAAATTGAATATTATTGACACAAAATGTTACATTATTTTCAGATGAACAACACAATGATTTAAGAAGTTTATACGGATCTTGATACTATAACCTTACAAGTGCATTACAAATAAAGAACAATTAGAAGCAACTTTTTCAGGCAGCCTGGGTGGCTCAGCAGTTTAGCGCCGCCTTCAGCCCAGGGCGTGATCCTGGGCTCCCGGGATTGAGTCCCACGTCCCACTCCCTGCATGGAGCCTGCTTCTCCCTCTGCCTATGTCTCTGCTTCTCTGTATCTCTCATGGATAAATAAATAAAGTCTTTATAAAAAAATAGAAGCAACTGTTTCTCAGGTATGTAAATGTAGAAATCCTAAACCAACATAAGCAAACTCTATCCAGTAATACAAGAGATTGAAGGTGTGTGACAATGAGGATGGGTTAATTTTGGGAACTGCACATTTGTTTCACATGTAAAATCAATGAATCAATATGTCAGAATGTGATATATAAATCATATGATTATGAGAAGATGTAAAACAAGCACTTAAAAAAACCATTATCCAATTATCCTCTAAAAAATTACAAACCAGGGAATCCTGGGTGGCTCAGCAGTGGAGCATCTGGCTTTGGGTCAGGGGATTGAGGATCCAGTCCCATATTGGGCTCTCTGCAGGAAGCCTGCTTCTCCCTCTGCCTATGTCTCTGCCTCTGTCTCTGTCTCTCATGAATAAATGCATAAATCTTTAAATACATACATACATACATACATAAATACATACATAAATACATAAATTTTAAAAATTACAAACCAGGATCAGAAGACAACCTCATTAGCGTAATTAAAGATATTTACATACAGTAAAAAACAAAATCAATAGATACAGTAAGTAGTAAAATATTGAATATGCTTTTCCTTTAATTCAATAAGGAGACCACAAAAACTGTGTTTGCTATTATTGCAATTCGACAATATTTCAGATGCCCTAGTCAGTGCAATGAGAGATAATAGAGAAATAAAGTTACATATATCATAGAAGTAGATGTAAAAAGTCATTGTAATTAGTTTATTTGGGGGTGCAGATACAAGGTCAGTAGAAAACCTTGCATTTCTAGATATCAAAAAGAATGATTTGGCACACTCAATTTACAAACCAAATGTATTTCATAGCATCAAAATATCAAACACTGAAATCTACCAACTGATAGATCTAACAATATCTAACAGATAGATCTAACAAAATATGTGTAAGACATCTGTATAGATAATTGCAATATAGTAGAGAAATAGAATGTCTAAATAATTGACACATTTTATCAAATTACTGGATTGGAAAGTTTTGCTAAAATCTTATATACATTCATCATAAATAGAGCTATATATTTAATTTAATCTCGATCAAAAGTCACTCAGTATATTGTAGTAAAAGTGACAAATTCACTCACTTGTCTTCATCACCACATTTTAGTGTGGCAAATTTTGTTGAGATACTTTTTACATTTTTATTTAAACTGAAGTAAGTAGGGATGCCTGGGTGGCTCAGTGGTTGAGCGTCTGCCTTTAGCTCAGGGTGTGATCCCAGAGTCCGGGATCAAGTCCTGCATGGGGCTCCTTGTGGGGAGCCTGCTTCTAGGTTTGCCTATTTCTATGCCTCTGTGTGTGTGTGTGTGTGTGTGTGTGTGTGTCATGAATAAATAGATAAAATCTTTAAAAAAATAAACTGAAGTGAGTAATGATGAAAGTATCATGGGGAGATTCTTTTCTAAATCATTCTCTTTCTCCTCCTTTTTCTTGTTAGTTTTCTCATTTTCCAGAATTTATCATAAGAATTATTTAACTTTATATACAATAATAGTCTGGTAGAGGCCTAAAACACTGAATTTTAGCACCTTTCACATCTGCTGTAGCCTTAACCATGTGGAGTTTTTATAGATAATGTGTGGAATTCTCCCTAAGTAACAATAACATCCCCATGGAGTTGCAAAGGGGTATGTTGGTTGATATTTGAGGCAGAGAGACCACACCTCCTGAGTGGGATTCTATCCCCAGTGTATGACATCAAAAGAATGATGAATTAAGAGAGGGAGCTAACTCAGGGGTTAAAGTCATCAGGGAAGGGTACAATAGGCACCTAGAACTGATTTTTCTGGGCTAATCCATTTACTTATTACTCTTCTTAATTTCTCAAGCATATTTCCATAGTGGCCCAGACTTCAAATGTTATATTTCTTAGGATTAGAGAAAAAGTAGGAAATGAAGACAAATGAATCCAAACTACTGATTGGATAAATAAAGTGTTCATCATGGTAATTCCCTAGGGAGGCATTGCTTACTAAAAGTAGGAGTAATTTCCCTTTCTCTCTTAAGGAAAGGAATATCTTTTTTAGGCTACTGATTCTAAGGTCTAATTATATTGTTTATTAAAGAATAGGTTATCTTTGAATGTCATAAACTGTGTATATTTTTAATTTGGCTATCTGTCATGGAGTATTTTGAAAGAGCTGCATTAATGCTTTAGTAGTAAATAGAACCAATCATACTGATGAAAATGTCAATACTTGAACAATTGGAGAATGCCCATCTTTAGTTTTCCTTTGCTCTGATTCTCTTTGTCTATGTTTAATCAATTGATTTAATAATTTGGAAACAAGTGATTGAAATTTGAATTAGATTATTAAGAAATCACTACAGCTTGACCAAAGGCCCCATCATGATCAAACATTAATAACCATTTCTTCCCCATTATTGTTAATTTGAAGGCCCTCATATTGCATAAAGTATTATCAGGAATATTCTTAACCAAGCAGTTAATTAATGTAGTGGAATAATTCATAATAGCTTTGATTAAACATAACAATAATTCAAAGACATCATCCATAGGCAGTCTACCTATTAAATATAAATATATATGTATGTATATATATATACTTATATATATTAAATATATTTATATATAATGAACTCATGCCGCCATTTTAACCTTTGTGAACATGCACACTTACAACTTAAATGACTATGTTCAAAAATTCCATCTAATCCCTACGTAGGGCCTCTACCTTTAATTTAGAAATAGCTCTTGGTTGCTAATTAATTGTTATATTTTATAAATGCACTGTGCCTAAAATAACTCTTCTTCATTTTTACATGAGTAAATCAATATTTTGTAAAATTGAAGAAAGAATAAACTAAATAGTTCAGTAAGGAAGGAAAAACATAGAACATTCTGGAGTAAGACGTCAGAGTAGAGTAAGGAATACAAAGCATGTGCTTAGTCCTGATAGCCAAGAGGAAAAACATTCATTTTTTTTTCTTTTTGGTCAGATTAGTTTGAGTTTGTTTGTTTGTTTTTCCTTCATTCTGAATTCTAAGAGAAATTGGCTGTAAAAGCCTTCATACAGCATACATATAATATAGATAAAAAGAAAATAGAAAGTATAAAACTATCCCATCTACAATCCACACATATTAAGCTCCTTGTAGATTATCTGGACATTTTTCTTTATCTTTCACCTTATCAGCCTAAGATATTCAAATTATGTAACATTTCTCATACGCTCAGGGCTGAAATTTCTGAAGAGCAACGGATTTCTCAAAATACATGTAGCCACAGTAATTTGACATCTTGAATTTGTCTTCTCCTGCAACAAGGCAATCTGTCTATTTAACTACCCTGTATCCATTTTTTTCATATCCTCCAAGTATAATATAGTATTGCGTCATGACATGGTAAGTGAGATCTACATCACTTTCATAAATTCTGCTAATCCTTTTATAGAGACTTAGTCCCCTTTAAAATTTTCCATTAACATAGATTTGGTACAAATTTTCCACCATGCTCCGTATTTTATGATTCTTGCTTTTGTCTCACTTACTCACAGATCTTACTCCACTTAGATGTCAACACTTATATAATTAATGAACCTTTCAAGGTCTGCCTGGTTGGGCTTGATAAATGTTTGTCTTCACCATTCTGGGTCATCAGATGTATTCAACTATTTAATTTGTTTACCTGGATAATCAAATATCTTTAACTGGAAAAATTATCCCAATTCTTACTAAAAACAGAACTAGAGCCATAGGGCAGCCCGGGTGGCTCAGAGGTTTGGGCCCTGCCTTCACCCCAGGGTGTGATCCTGGGCCCCCGGAATCGAGTCCCACATCGGGCTCCATGTATGGAGCCTGCTTCTCCCTCTGTCTGTGTCACAAGAAAGTATGCAAGTTATAAACTTAATCTGACTCTGTTTCTACCATATTTGTAATTTGACAGCTCTTTCTTTGGCCTATTCATAATAAGATAATCAAGATAAATCTTACTGATTAAAAATTCTGTTCACGTGTAGCTACTTCTTAGCATGTTTATCTCGCTTATATTTTTGCTTTTTCCCTTCATACTACCAAAAACTTGGCAGCTTGCTTTATATTTTTAAATGATCAAAATGAATGCTTTTTCTAACATTTTCAAAATCCGTGCTACTACTTAAGAAATTTCTAGCACTTGAAGCAATTGAAGATATAGTAGATTTTATACAGACCAGAGTAGTATTTGTGATAACAACTATTCATCTTCAAAAAGATTCAGTTTGTGCAATAACTTTCCATTATCAATATTGAAGTCTTGAACTATATCACCAAGGGAGGTAAGCTAGGATTAGGGCAGTATGTTTATCTTGACATCTTTATGTCAACTAACCTCTACCTAGAGCCCACATGGGGTAGAAATGCTCCAACTTCACTCTTAAAAGGACTTGAAAACTGCTTCCTGATTTGGTTTTGACCTTTCTTTCTTCACACTTCTGAACTCACATTCTGACTGTAAAGACATTTTCCCTGACTCTCTCTATCTGGTTAGATTGTTCTCGCCAGCTTTAGGGCCAATGACTTTTGGGGAAATGGAGAATAGAGTAAGAGAGAAGACAATTGCAAATAACTAGTAATTTTCTCTATCTGTCATTTTAGAGATCCTTGAGAATTGCATATGGGGAATAGAGAATTCTTTCCTACTACAGTAGCAATGGCATCAAACTTGTGTGATATAATCTATAAAAGAAAGGTCCTTTCTCTTCCATATAAACCATGAAAATCAGCTATATGACACTAAAGTTTTCAGACTGTCCCAATTTGCCATTTCTATAACTTACTAATATTTCTCCAAAGGATTGGATTTAAATTGCCATTGGGCATATAATTCAAGACTAACTCTGTAGTTTTTCTTGATTAGGTTCTCAGAACAGTATTTAAGGTTTTCTTTACTTTCATTTTGTAAAAGAAAAAAAAAAAGAGCATAGACTAACTGGCTTCTTTGAGTTCTGCTAAATGATTTGTTTCATTTGGGATTCGCAAATTATAAACCCCATTTGCAAGAGAACAATCTGATCATAGCTGTGCTGCTCTGCAGTTTAAATTAGAATTTTGGAAATCTGAGGATTTAAATTAAAGCTCATACCCAAGGTAACAGAAAACCCTCCACTCTACACTCATAGAGAGAGTAATTATATATGAGAACCTGAAATTAGAAGCTGAAATTAGAGCTATATTCACTCAGTCCCAAAGAACAGCTATTTTTTTAGACCTCATAATGAAATGATTCCAGGTAAGATAATATACATGTCAGAACCATTCTGTGCCACATTTTCTTAGTGCTTATTTTCTTTTCTCAAATATATCGAATCCCTTTAACTCCCTTTCTTGGTTAAAAAAAAAAAGGTTTTAAAGTATTTATAGAAATGCAGTATTTGACAAAAGGTTTTCCCTTACATTTAGAAAGTTAAAATATGCCATATGTAAATAAATCTCCTTTGGTTTTATTTAATATACATAATAGCAAATAGAAATAAGAATTGATATCTCTAGTAAAACTCAACATGATAATAAGGAATATAATACTTCTATTACAACATGTTATATAGCATTTTTAACAATTTATGACAAATTATTTTATAATGAACATGCAGAAAATAACCATAACTAACACTTGTGAATGCTTATTCTGTACCAGGCATTCATTGTACCAAATATTTCAGAAATATTGTTTCATTAAATCTTGATAGCAACAAATATATATATGCTCACAAAAATGTCTGAGATGTATATATAGATCTCAGTTGCCTTCTGGATTTTGTGCTTATATATACATGCATACATATATACCAATTTACCACAGGTTGAATTGATGACTTTGCCTAAGTCACAAAGAGATGTCCAAAGCTCAGACTCTTGACCTCTATTATATGGTAGAGTGCATTGCTCTTAACTTAGAATTCTGAACATAGGAAAATTATTTATTGAAATAAAATCAGTTGGTGAGGCACCTGGGTGGTTCAGTTGGCAAGCCTCTAACTCTTGATTTGGTCTCAGATAACTCATGATCTCAGTGTTGTGAGATCAAGCCCCACATTGGGCTCTGCATTAACTGTGGAGCCTGCTTACTATTCTCTTTCCCTCTCTGCCTACCTCTTGCCCTGCCTTGTGCACTCTCTCTCTAAAAAATAAAAGTAAAATGAAATTGGTTGATATATTTCTAATACATTGATTTTTGTGTTTTACACGTTAGTTTTACATTAGAATGCAAACATATAAACAATGATATATTTATAAAAATAAACTGAAGAAATGCAAACTGCTATGTTGAATATAAGACCAAATTTAAACAGATCACTTAGAACCAGATATGGCAAGGTAGCAATTCCTAAAATTAAGCTTAATCATGAGGAAATTATATTGTGGTGTCATCAGTAGTGGTAAAACCTATTAATGGTCTCTTGTCCTGATGAATCTCTTTGTCTAGTCTGCCTCGAGCAACCCACCAGATTGTGAAAGATCAGAGTAGGTGTAAGGATTTAGAGACAAAATTTTGCATAATATGTATATTTCAATGGAATCAATAGTATGTACATAAAAGCTTCACTGAGCATGCATTGGCATTCTCATGTTTTCTTGAGTAGAAAATGGGATTAGATTATATAGCTACTGTTCAACAAATTAGAAAAAGAGGTATAAATTTTGACGTTTCTTACTTATACATCATATCTTAAAGAGCTTTATTGAAATATAATAAATATACAAAAACTGCACATATTTAATACGATTTAGTAAGCATAGATATGTGTAAACCCATCATCACTTTAAAATTAGCAAACATATTGATCATCCCAAAAAGTTTCTTCCCGTCCCTTTGGTATTAATTTTTTAACTTAATTTAATTTAATTTAATTTAATTTAATTTAATTTAATTTAATTAATTTAACATTTTATTGCAGTACTAACACTTAACATGAAATTGCCCTTTTAACAAATTTTTAAGTGTAGAATACAGTGTCGTTAACCATAGATGGTATGTTGTATAGCAGATCTCTAGAGCTTATTCATCTTGAATACTTTAACATTTTACCCACTGAACAACAGCTTAAACTACAGAATATTACAAAAGTTTTTCTTTTCTGTAGTGAGTCAGTTTATCAATTTACCATTCTCATAAGAAAAAAAAAGGAATGGGACTATATAACTTTGGACTTATTTCTAATTTCCACATCCTGGGTTATAAGAAGAAAATCCTATGGTAATCACACATAAGCTATAGCATACATTTTTCCTTTAATTTAGAATTACTGGTTACTTTCCTTTTCTTTAAACTATAGAAAAAATCTGCCAATTAACCTCCTAATTAAAAACATAAAAAGTGTCTTCTGCACACTGTATTAATATGAGAGTATAAATTGGTATGACCTTTTTGGAAGGCGATTTGGTAATGAGTTGCAAAAGCCTTAAAAATGAGTAAGAAATAGCACTTCAGAAATATAACCTAAGGAAACAATTATGTGAATGAAAAGATCTACAAGAAATTTATTGCAACAGTGTTCATTATAACAATAAATTGGAATTTTCCTAATTTACCAACAACGTGGGATAATTTGAAAAAATGTAATACGATCTAGGCATCTTGAGGCATGTAAAGTCTAATAATATCAAACAGTTGAGTTGTAAAAATATCAATGTATAGTATTAATATAATCAGCTAAAATAATGTGTATATATATATATATATATATATAAATTTCTATAGTACTTGATGGCAAAACTGACAAGACATAATTAAATATAATATTTATCCAAACAAAAAAATAGAACAGAAGAAATTCTTAAAGTAGATATATCCTAAATACTACTGACAATAATTTAAAAAAGGAAATTATTTAAAATATATCAGTTGGATGTATTATGGCAAGCTAAATGAAGGAACAAAACATTTTTTAGGTAATTATACCTAAAAAATTAATGACATTCTCTATGTTTTTATATAAGAAATTATTAGCAAGTTTACTTTGGAGAGAAAAAGTGGAAATAGTTTGCTTTTTGTCTTTGCCCAAGGCTTATAACTACTTAATATTATACCTATTAAAGAAATGTTCTTAGACACTCTTTTTTTTGCTGGCAGATGGGCATAATTAATTAATTACAGAAATGAGAGACTCTATCTGTGGACCTATGCTTGGATATTTATTATTATGGTATATTTAAAAAGTTTATCAAAGATATCATACTTAAAGGAATTTCTGAATATGTTTTGAAGAGAAAGAAAGAAAAAAAAGATATGCTAAGTCACTTCATCAAGAGAAAATCCATTCCACACATGAAAAGATGATCAACGTTATTCATCATCAGGAAATACAAATCAAAACTACAATGATATATCATCTCACATCAGTTGGAATGGCTGAAATCAACAAAACAGGAAACAACAGGTGTTTGGGAGCAAGTGGATAAAGGGAAACCCTCTTACATCATTGATGGGAATACACACTCGTATAGCCAATCTGGAAAACAGTGTGGAGATCCCCCCAAAAAGTTAAAAATGGAACTACCTTAAGATCCAGCTATTGCATTACTAGGTATTTACCAAAAGGATACAAAATATTGATCTGAAGGGAAACATGCACCACAATATTTATAACAGCATTATCCACAATAGCCAAATTATGGAAAGAACCCAAGGGTCCATTGACTGATGAATGGATAAAGAAATGTGGTAGATCTATCTATTATCTATCTATCTATCTATCTATCTATCTATCTATCTATCTCTCTATCTATCATCTATCTTCATCATCATCATCATCTTCATCTATCTATATCTATTCCATTCGATATACATATATATATAATGCAATATTATTCAGCCATAAAATAATGAAATATTGCCATTTGCAATGATGTGTATAGAGCTAGTGTGTATTATGTTAAGCAAAATAAGTCAGTCAGAGAAAGACAAATATCACAGGATTTCACTCATTTGTGGAATTGAAGAAACAAACAAAAAAAATGAACATGGAAAAAAAGAGGCAAACCAAGAAAATGGACTCTTAACTATAGAGAACAAACTGATGGTTACCAAAAGGGAGGTGGGTGAGAGGAGATGGATGAAGTAGGATGAAGTAGATGGATGAAGTAGGATTAAGAGTGCACTTGTGAAGGAAGTGATGAATCACACTAAATTGTACACCTGAAATGAATATTACACTGTAATATGAACTTACTGGTTTTTAAATAAAAACTTACGGAAAAAAGGTGGAAAATCTCTCTATACAGATAGATTGTATAGATGTAGTTAGAGGTAGATTGTATAGTAATAGATAGAGGTGTGGGTAACTATTTCTAGATGTGTTAATATATTAGAGCATTTTATATTATTTATCCCAACCTATTCTTTTTATGCTTAGTTTACAGTGAAGTGCAGTATACAGATGACTGCCCAAATGTTTCAGTACATTTACTTCTCATTAATTTTGCATTCCTGAAAAAGCCTTTCTATTCTTTGTTTAAGTTTCTTGTTGCTTTTTCCAGATACAAATTTGGGTTTAGAACCTAGAAGGATATAATCTGGACTTCTCTACAGATAATTTTATATTCCCTCAGCATTGAAATATGTGGATATATAATAAAATATGTAAGTACTTACTATTAACAGATATTTTTCTGCTGTGGAATAGTTTATAGTTTACTATTTTCATAGTCATTAATTTCTTGATATAGAAAGTCTATCTCAGATATCAACTTCTGGCATGACAACATAAGGAGCCACACTGACCCACTTACCAGAGAAAGTTGATGAAAAAAAATTTTAAAGATTTTATTTATTTATTCATGAGAGACACACACACACACACACAGAGGCAGAGATGAAAATTATTTTTAAATAGCAGTTATTTTATTAAAAATTTAAAAAAATATGCTCTGTGGAAAACGCTGTTAGGAGAATGAGAAGACAAGCCTCTGAATGGGAGAAAATATTTGCAAAAGATATCTGATAAGGGACTCTTATCCAAAATATACAAAGAACTCTAATTCAAAAATAAGAAAACAACCTGATTAAAAATGAGAAAAGACCGGGGCAGACACTTCAGTAAAGGATATATATACAGATGCCAAATATGCATATGAAAAGATTCTCAACATCATATGTCATTAGAGAATAGTGAAATAAAACAGCAGTGAGATACCCCTACACGTTTATTAGAATGGCCAAATTCCAGAACATTGACAATACTAACGCTAGCAATGATGTGGAGCAACAGGAACTCTCATTTGGTGCTTGTAAGAATGCAAAATAGCACAACCATTTTGGAAGACAGTTTAGCAAACTCTTATAAAAAAAAAAAGAGTCTTACCATATGTAATCCAGCAATCACAAGCCTTGCTATTTACTCAAAGGAGTTGAAAGTTTATGTTCACCTAAAAACTGCACATAGATGGTTTTAGTAGTTTTATTCAAAATTGGCAAAACATGGAAGCAATTCATTAGGTAAACAGATAAGTAAACTGGTAAATCTAGACTGTGGACTATTATTATTTGGTGCTAAAAACAAATGAACTCTAAATTCAGGAGAAGGCAAGGAGGAGCCTTTAATACACATTATTAAGTGAAAAATGTCAATCTTTAAAACTCTCTAAAACAGTGGAATGTGGTGAAAGTTGACAGGAGGAGATTTGTGGGTTTACTAAAGATACAATCCATGCCACAAACTGGCTAGTTTGTGGAAGAGAGCCAGGTAAGCAGGTGGCTGTAGAGAGCTTTCCCGGAGTGAGGATAGGATCAACCAGGGACCTCAGAAAGAGCCAAAATTTGATTGTATTAATTTGTAAAGCAACTGATTCCACAGGAATTGCTGAAACATTGAGGAATCTGACCACTGACCAGTGGAGCTTAACAGCCCAATGTGATCAGAGAAAGAGAGAGAGAGAGAGAGAGAGAGAGAGAGAGAGAGACCTATCAATACATACCACTGATACTCCGAAGGTGACTGGAAGCTGCACAGCCCTGTGGAGTGACATCAAAGGCTTAACATTGTCAGTAAAGGACAAACAGATTTCATTGACCCAGTCTACACAGTCACTAAAAATTATACAAGCAAAAAACCCAACCACAAGCCCTGGTGGAGAGTGCAGGGAGTAGTCCCTTCAGTTGTTACACTATATGTTCTAAAATGTCCAGTTTCTTCCTTTTTAAAAAAATATTTTATTCATTTATTCATTAGAGACACACAGAGAGAGAGGCAGAGACACAGGCAGAAGGAGAAGCAGGCTCCATGCAGGGGGCCTGATGCGGGACTCTACCCCAGGATCCCGGGATCATGACCTGAGCCAAAGGCAAATGCTCAACCACTGAGCCACCCAGGTGCCCCAGCATGCTTTAGGGCCTGTACAAGTAAAAATAACAAAGTACTAAATGAGCCTGACCTTATAATTTAAACAATTGTGTCGCTTCTCTTTTCCCTCCATGACCTTCACACCTCGTTCTCTTCCTAATAGAAGATTTAAATGTTAGTAGGGATAGATATGTGCCTCTACATGTGTTTTCCCTACACCTTGCTATTCTCTTTCTCATTCTTACTTCTTCTCTCTCCTTATCTCAATCCTACCAACAGAGAAGGTATCTGTCTTGCTCCTTCAGGTTCTGAAGTTCCTTTTACTTTCCTTTCCCCTTCTGTACCTTATAAAGGTGATTTGCAGTCTAGACAAGTGCTGTCCAATAAAAATATAATGGGACCAATATATGTGATTTTAAATTTAATGGATAGATTAATAATGAGGTACATTTTATTTCAACAATATATTTTATTTAATCCAAATGAATATTTCAGAATACAATCAATATAAGAAACTATTAATGATGTATTTAATATACTTTTTTATATTAGATATTTCAAATTTTACACTTCTAGCACATATTAATTTAGGCATATTTCAAGTTTGTAAAAGTCATGTGCCACTAGTGCTTGCCCAATCAGACAAATTTGGGAGCAAGGTTTTTATGAATGAAGTGAGAAACAAATGGTCATTAATTTTTTGAGGAGAAACTACCTTATTTGGAATGGGAAAAATAATGTTAATCTTTTTTATCCTGAAGTTATGTTACCTTGATCTTCTTATGTGTGTTCCTTCTGTAGCAAATACTCAAGTACTCTTGAGAAAACTGAACAGATAAAGAAGGTTATGTATTTGAAAGTACAAAAAGAGAACATCATATTAATAATTTTTACAATATCAGTGTTAGTAATTAAATCACAGCTGTGTGCACTACACAATATTAACTTACTTAAGACTTGACATTTTTTATGTATCTAGGAATTAGATGCTTAGAAGGTTAGCAAGTAAAGTGAACAGTAAGAAATGTTTTTTTTTTCACGAAAATGTTTTTAGATTATGCTATGCTAGATCTCTGCCTCCTTTGATATTTTCTAATACTGGTAACGGTTCAATATATTTAACAATTATCTCAAATCTGGAAAAATGGTGTGCACACACATGCACCTGTGTGTGTGTGTGTGTGTGTGTGTGTGTGTGCAAAATCCAAGGCACAGATATGGGAATTCACGGATTGTTACACTGTGTATGTGCAGGTGGCCTGTCCTCTTCCCTATTAATTAATTAGTTTATATGCGTATGAGAACCATTGAAGACAAGAGCAATATCATTTTCAAAGTCAAAGTCATTTAATTATTCTTAATATGTCTAATTAAGTAAAAAATTTCTTACCATCTGCTAAGATATTCATTATACAACCAAATCAAAGTACCCAAGATAGATCTATGGTGTCTCTCAAATTAATTTTGAATAAAAACAGCCATCACATTATTACTAACCTGCCACCCAAAGAAAGTGCTATATATTAACTAGCTTAGACTCAAACACTAAACATTAAAGCAAAAAGAAATTTTTTTATCAAACATGAGAGAAAAGAAACCAAAAACCAAAGTTAATAGAAATTAATTGAAATTAGCAAGATTGGAACCAGAGAACTACAGCAGAGTGAGAGTGCACTAGGACACGAGATTTTTAAAACAGGAAGAGTTAAAATTATAAGAGGAGGAGGAGCTGCAATAAGTAGAAGCTCACATGTGTACTTCTCTTTTCTTCTAGATTCCATATTTTATTTTATGTGAGAAAGAGCAAAGCAGACATCCAAGAGCTGACCTAAGCCCTCAGAGCTAAGCCTGAGGTCCTTCTTTTAAATGTTAACAATTTCATAGAACATCAACATCAATTTAGGACACACTGTGACTGTGAGGAAGGAAGGCAAAGAGTCTGGGTACTGAAAGAAGCAATCCATATATGACGCAAATTACAAAAACCCAAATGTACAACTGTTCTGGTTGGTATAAGTGAATGCTCCTTCACCAATTACAGTTTCGTTCTTAAGCTAGTCCTACTGAAAGATATATTAAGATAGAAAATGATAGAATTACTCCTTTCTAACAGCTTTTAAATTGAAACAAAGCTCAGTTTTCTTGAACCCTCCCCTAAATAATCTCAAAGACCCAAATCAAGTGGGATTCCCCTCCAGGTATTCTAATTAGATGCTGCACAGTTTTGCACAGTGTAATTTGTCTAGCTGCGTGCGATTAGCAATACAGTTGCCTCTTGAATAATACAGGTGTGAACTGTGTGGGTGGAATTACACATGTGAACTTTTTTCAATAAACACTGCATAACCTGTAGATGTCTTTTCCTTTTGATTTTCTTTTTTTTTAAGATTTATTTATTTATTTAAGAGAGAGAGCGCACGTGAGTGGGGGGAAGAGGCAGAGGGAGAGAGAAACTCAACCAGACTTTGCGATGAATGTGGATGAAGCCTAAGGTGGGGCTTGATCTTATGACTCTCAGACCATGACCTGAGCTGAAACCAAACCACTTGAGCAACTGAGCCACCCAAGAGCCCCTTCTCTTCCTTATGATTTTCTTAATTACATTTTCTTTCTCTTCCTTACTTTACTGTAAGAATACAGTATATGGAACATGCATGTAACATACAAAATTTGTGTTGACTCAAGTTTTATGTTATTGGTGAGACTTCTAGTCAACAATAGGCTATTTGTAGTTAAGTTTTTGAAAAGTCAAAAATTACACATGTGTTTTCAACTTCTCAGAGGATTGGTGCCTCTAACATTTACATTATTCAAGGGTCAACTGCACATCCAGTTCACAACTACAGGTAGGACCCCGGTGATCTTTTAGTGGAGTCCACTGACAAAAAAAAAGTGACAATACCAGATTTTATTTGCTTATTCTTCCCTTGATAGTTATTCAGATCAATTCTGACTTTGATCATTTATATCTAGGTTATAACAAACACAGCTGAACCGATTTCCATGAGAATATGTGAATTACCCTAAAAATAGACTTAGAAATAGTGTGGTGGTTGTACATGAAATTCCTAAGATTTGGTCCTAAATATGGCATTCCTAAATTTAGGTCTGTAATATCAGCCACAGTTTAAGTTGCAATATCATTGTATTCCTCATTCTATATATTCTCATTAATATCAGATACATTCACTATTTATTTTTTCCCAGTAATCTCTTTTCATCCTTTACTTCTCTAATATCCTCTTCAGATCCTAATAGTAACAAAGGTGAAGGAGAGGAAGAATCATAGAACAATCATCATAATCCTGATCATATATCAAGTACCTAGAATGTGTCAAATCTATTCTGAAGACTCTCCTTTTGTGGCTTCATTTAATCTTCACTACAAATATGTGACATGGTATTATCTCCATTTCCCATGTGGAGAAAACTCAAGGTCAAGGAAATTAAATAATATGTCATGCTTACATATGTAGTTATTACAGAAGCCAGCATTTGAACCTAGATCTGGTTCATTCCAAAGCTTCATAGCCACCATGACATTCTGTCTCTCATTGAACCTCAGTGAAGTACTTTTAGTGTTCAGGTAATACTTCCTACTTCCTACCAAGTGCTAATTATGGAGAAAGGAGCTGGCATTTAAATTGTGTGATTTACCTTTAGTTGATTTAGTTCTTATGGTAGGGAAATGAAGCAAAAAATATCCTTAGATAATATATAGAAAATGAAGACTCTGGGCTTCACTCCTGGATATTTAGATTCTCAAAGTCCTGGGGCAGTGAGGGGAGAGTTGGACATGCAGAAATCTGGACATTCACTTTCTCTTTAGGGCTCATGGTACGATACAGATAATCCATGGACTACAAGAGAACACATTAAGAAAAACTGGATTAGCCTGCTCCTGTTACATAGTCATAGTTCCAAATTCATTCTTTGTAGGGCCCCAGTTTGGGTTTCTCCTTTTGTAAATGAAAATTCTTTTTAACCATTTAAGTGTATTTTTTTAAAGATTTTGCTAGACGTGACTGGGAAATTATGTTTTGCTCCAAGAATCTCATATTTAGACTGCTGTTTTGGCTGCCTAATATTTCTTTCTGTGTTTTAGAATAATAGTGTTTGGTTTGTAGGTTCATTTTGAATTACATGCGTGTACGCGTATCTGTGTGATGATAGTTTTTTTCTCTGTCCCCATTCCTCTGTGCGTAATGATTTTGCAATTTCCTTCACTTGGTTTTTCAATCCCACTCAAGCACAAGAAGTGTATGTTCCTTTCTCATTGAGAATTATAAAACAATATGGAAAATTTGCTCAGTTCTTTATTTATAATTTTCTGTGTACTTCCACCTTTTTAGAGATTTGTTTTAAAGCCAACCCCAACAAAGCCACGTTGAACATCTCTCTTGTGGCATGTATGTGTGTGTGTGTGTGTGTTCTTTTTTCATAGTTGAATTGGGATTTGAGATGTATTATAGTCACTGTCTATAAATGGTGAAGGTACTTTTAATGATTCATCATGTGGTCTAATGTTAGTAGTCTTTTCCATGAAGATGTTGATCTCCCAATTTCTTCCTGAAGTGTCTTCTCCCTCCTTTACTAACTACCTCAGATCATTTAGATGCCACTTTTACGCATTTTTATAATACTTAGTGCATAGCTTTGTTAGGGTATTCATTCCAGTGTGGTAATAACAAATACTATGTTTCCAGTGGAAAACTGTATGTATTTTTCTTTTGTCTTCTCCTGAGCAAAGTCTGGGAGAATCTGGAACTGGGCTCAGGACTAGAAGAGAGGCAGGACTGTCTTGAGTATGTTTGTGGGAGCAGAAAGTACCAAACACAGGAAACTCTGTATTGGATAAAATGACCTAGAGAAATGAAAAGGTACTAGTCACCATAAATGCAAGTTTTGGAACAGGTGGGAAGGAGTAGGGCAGCAAGTATAGAAAAACAAGAAGCTAATATGAATTAGAACATAGGCAATGAGATCAAGGAGGGTGAACGAAGTAAAGAGAAAGTTAAAATGTTACCGATTGTACCAATATACACATAGACACCCCCTTTGGTAGACTTCTTGGTGCTTGTGCATGGTCAAAAAACTTGTTAAAGCTGAGGTAGCAAGCCTGTGGCCTGTGTGAGTGGTATGCTGAAGATGAATTTTACATGCTTGTGAGGAATGATTGTATGCAACTTTTCTCAATCCCGTGATCAGTGACATCACATTGACAAATTTCACTGACAAATTTAAATTGGCCATATTGGAAGTTTTACAACAGGGAAATTGGCAAAGTAGACTACTTCAAATATGCATATTAATTTGGCCCATATACTTCACTTGTTTTCATAACTCCATGACAGCAAAATGAGAATTAAAAAGTTAAAAAATGTTTAAAATTTAGCTAGCTAAGCACTGGTTATCTCCTTTAGAGGATAAATGTGTTTTCCAGTTTTTCACAGACCTAATCTCTTTCATTTATTGGCATTAACAACCTGGCATCTTCATGCATATTCATTGTGACCCTTCTCTTCATCTCTAAGAACTAAAAAAGTCTCTCTATCGATGTTATTATCCCTGGCTTAGGGCACTCTGTATTATATCTGCTACTTTATTCTACTTTATTCTATGTTTAGTTTTAGCAAGTATTCACTAAACAGCAACTATAACATTAATAACAAGTTGATGATTATAATAAATATAATGGAAGAATTTTTCACACTTTATAACTGACCAACTTGATGATTTATCCTCGTGCGATGTGGTATGTCACTCTATGTAGAGAGTATTTTAACCATTTATCATTGTCAGAATAAAACACAAGTTTTGTGAATACTGAAAAAGTTAAATTAGTTTTTAATACGGTGTGATCAAACTATACTATGATTAAAATGCCAATATAACTAGTTTGGTCCAAAATGGATTTAAGATTATGTATGTCATTAGATTATTTCATGTCATGAATAAATGTATAAATAAATTCATGTTATTTTGTAATTTAAATTGCAGAGTCATTTTATCAATCATAGATGTATATAATTGATTTAAGGTTTATATTTTCTGAGCTTTTAACTTGTTCCATACTTCTACTGAGAGCTCGATCTAACAATGGAAAGTAAAAGAAAATACATATTTTCAATACTAAGGAATAATAATCGAATAACACAGGTAAGTTGTTGATATTGTTTTTCTTAAATATTAATGAAAATGAGAATATTCAAGGAAAACTTCATTTTTCAGAGAAAAGTCAAATGGGATTACTATAGACTTTATTGCTTAATTTACTATTACTGTAACGTAAAACTATTTAGAATTGATGCAACGATATTAGTCTGTTTGAAACAGGCCATAACTGAAATATTGAGTTAATCTTATCTGATTAAAGAAGTTTAGGGTAAGTTAATATATTTAAGTAGAACAAATAACAGTAAGGTAAAAGAAATGGCTCACATGCAAGAAATGTGCTACATGCTGGTTTTCCTCTTTGGACCTTAAAAATAAACTTGGAGGGGAGGGGCAAGATGGCGGCAGAGCAGGGTCTCCAAGTCACTTGTCCTCAACAAATTACCTAGAAAACATTCAAATCATCCTGAAAATCTACGAATTCAGCCTGAGATTTAAAGAGAGACCAGCTGGAACGCTACAGGGAGAAGAGTTCGCGCTTCTATCAGGTAGGAAGACGGGGAAAAAGAAATAAAGACACAAAAGGCCTCCAAGGGGGAGGGGCCCCGCGAGGAGCCGGGCTGAGGCCGGGGCGAGTGTCCCCAGGACAGGAGAGCCCCGGCCCGGAGGAGCAGGAGCTGCACCGACCTTCCCGGGTGGAAAGGCGCCCGCAGGGAGTTAGAGCAGGACCCAGGAGGGCGGGGATGCCCTCGGGCTCCCTGGGACAGTAACAGAGGAACTGCGCCCCGGAGAGTGCGCCGAGCTCCCTAAGGGCTGCAGCGCTCGGCGGGACCTGGAGCAGCTCGGAGGGGCTCGGGCGGCGGCTCCGCGGAGGGGGCTGCGGGGCTCCGGGAACAGCTCGGAGGGGCTCGGGCGGCGGCTCCGCGGAGGGGGCTGCGCGGCTCCAGGAACAGCTCGGCGGCGGCGGCTCGGGCGGAGGAAGAAGCTCCGCGGAGGGGGCGGCGCGGCTCCGGGAACAGCCCAGCGGCGGCGGCTCGGGCGGAGGAAGAAGCTCCGCGGAGGGGGCGGCGCGGCTCCGGGAACAGCTCGGAGGGGCTCGGGCGGCGGCTCCGCGGAGGAGGCTGCACCGTCGGGAGTGCGAATCCAACAGCGCAGGCCCCGGAGCACAGGGCGCCGGGACACAGCCCAGGATCCGGCCTCCCCCTGGACAGGCAGAGGCCGGGAGGGCCCAGGACAGCGAGGACGCTCCTGCCTGGAACTGAGCAGATCAGCGGCCCCGCCTGGGAGCCTCCAGGCCCTGCAGACGGAGAGCCCCGGAGCTACTGCGGGAGCTGACTCCAGGGTCCCAGAGCTGCCCCCGCCACTGTGGCTTCCTCCCGGGGCCTCACGGGGTGAACAACCCCCACTGAGCCCTGCACCAGGCAGGGGCAGAGCAGCTCCCCCAAGTGCTCACACCTGAGAATCAGCACAGCAGGCCCCTCCCCCAGAAGACCAGCGAGACGGACCAGTTCCAAGGGAAGTCAAGGGACTTAAAGTACACAGAATCGGAAGATACTCCCCCGTGGTTTTTTTTGTTTTGTTTTGTTTTTTTTTTTGTTTTGTTTTGTGCTTTTTTTTTTTTTCTTTTCTCTCTTTCTTCTTGATTTCTGATTGCGTCCCCCACCCCCCCCTTTTTTTCTTTTTTCTCCTTTCTTTCTTTTTCTTCTCTTTTCCCCCCCTTTTTTTTCTTCTTTCTCTTTTTTCTTTTTCTCTTTTCTTTCCTTCTCTCTCTTTTTCTCCTTTTCCCAATACAACTTGGTTTTGGCCACTCTGCACTGAGCAAAATGACTAGAAGGAAAACCTCACCTCAAAAAAAAGAATCAGAAACAGCCCTCTCTCCCACAGAGTTACAAAATATGGATTACAATTCAATGTCAGAAAGCCAATTCAGAAGCACTATTATACAGCTACTGGTGGCTCTAGAAAAAACCATAAAGGACTCAAGAGACTTCATGACTGCAGAATTGAGATCCAATCAGGCAGAAATTAAAAATCAATTAAATGAGATACAATCCAAGCTAGAAGTCCTAACGAGGAGGCTTGACGAGGTGGAAGAACGAGTGAGTGACATAGAAGACAAGCTGATGGCAAAGAGGGAAACTGAGGAAAAAAGAGACAGGCAATTAAAAGACCATGAGGATAGATTAAGGGAAATAAATGACAGCCTGAGGAAGAAAAACCTACGTTTAATTGGGGTTCCCGAGGGCGCCGAAAGGGACAGAGGGCCAGAATATGTATTTGAACAAATCCTAGCTGAAAACTTTCCGAATCTGGGAAGGGAAAGAGGCATTCAGATCCAGGAAATAGAGAGATCCCCCCCTAAAATCAACAAAACCCGATCAACACCTCGACATTTAATAGTGAAGCTTGCAAATTCCAAAGATAAGGAGAAGATCCTTAAAGCAGCAAGAGAAAAAAAGTCCCTGACTTTTATGGGGAGGAATATTAGGGTAACAGCAGACCTCTCCACAGAGACCTGGCAGGCCAGAAAGGGCTGGCAGGATATATTCAGGGTCCTAAATGAGAAGAACATGCAACCAAGAGTACTCTATCCAGCAAGGCTTTCATTCAAAATGGAAGGAGAGATAAAGAGCTTCCAAGACAGGCAGGAACTGAAAGAATATGTAACCTCCAAACCAGCTCTGCAAGAAATTTTAAGGGGGACTCTTAAAACTCCCCTTTAAGAAGAAGTTCAGTGGAACAATCCACAAAAACAAGGACTGAATAGATATGATGACACTAAACTCATATCTATCAATAGTAACTCTGAACGTGAATGGGCTTAATGACCCCATCAAAAGGCGCAGGGTTTCAGACTGGATTAAAAAGCAGGACCCATCTATTTGCTGTCTACAAGAGACTCATTTTAGACAGAAGGACACCTACAACCTGAAAATAAAAGGTTGGAGAACCATTTACCATTCAAATGGTCCTCAAAAGAAAGCAGGGGTAGCCATCCTTATATCAGATAAATTAAAATTTACCCTGAAGACTATAGTGAGAGATGAAGAGGGACACTATCTCATACTCAAAGGATCTATCCAACAAGAAGACTTAACAATTCTCAATATATATGCCCCAAATGTGGGAGCTGCCAAATATTTAAACCAATTAATAACCAAACTGAAGAAATACTTTGATAATAATACACTTATACTTGGTGATTTCAATCTAGCTCTTTCTATACTAGATAGGTCTTCTAAGCACAACATATCCAAAGAAACGAGAGCTTTAAATGATACACTGGACCAGATGGATTTCACAGATATCTACAGAACTTTACATCCAAACTCAACTGAATACACATTCTTCTCAAGTGCACATGGAACTTTCTCCAGAATAGACCACATACTGGGTCACAAATCGGGTCTGAACCGATACCAAAAGATCGGGATAGTCCCCTGTATATTCTCAGACCATAATGCCTTGAAATTAGAACTTAATCACAACAAGAAGTTTGGAAGGACCACAAACACATGGAGGTTAAGGACCATCCTGCTAAAAGATGAAAAGGTCAACCAGGAAATTAAGGAAGAATTGAGAAGATTCATGGAAACTAATGAGAATGAAGATACAACCGTTCAAAATCTTTGGGACGCAGCAAAAGCAGTCCTGAGGGGGAAATACATCGCAATACAAGCATCCATTCAAAAACTGGAAAGAACTCAAATTCAAAAGCTCACCTTACACATAAAGGAACTAGAGAAAAAGCAACAAATGGACCCCACCCCCAGCAGAAGAAGACAGTTAATTAAAATTCGAGCAGAACTAAATGATATCGAGACCAAAAGAACTGTGGAACAGATCAACAGAACCAGGAGTTGGTTCTTTGAAAGAATTAATAAGATAGATAAACCATTAGCGAACCTTATTAAAAAGAAGAGAGAGAAGACTCAAATTAATAAAATCATGAATGAGAAAGGAGAGATCACTACCAACACCAAGGAAATACAAACGATTCTAAAAACATATTATGAACAGCTGTATGCCAATAAATTAGGAAATCTAGAAGAAATGGATGCATTCCTGGAAAGCCACAAACTACCAAAACTGGAGCAGGAAGAAATAGAAAACCTGAACAGGCCAATAACCAGGGAGGAAATTGAAGCAGTCATCAAAAACCTCCCGAGACACAAGACTCCAGGGCCAGATGGCTTCCCAGGGGAATTCTATCAAACGTTTAAAGAAGAAATCATACCTATTCTACTAAAGCTGTTTGGAAAGATAGAAAGAGATGGAGTGCTGCCAAATTCGTTCTATGAGGCCAGCATCACCTTAATTCCGAAACCAGACAAAGACCCCACCAAAAAGGAGAATTACAGACCAATATCCCTGATGAACATGGATGCAAAAATTCTCAACAAGATACTAGCCAATAGGATCCAACAACACATTAAGAAAATTATTCACCATGACCAAGTAGGATTTATCCCTGGGACACAAGGCTGGTTCAACACTCGTAAAACCATCAATGTGATTCATCATATCAGCAAGAGAAAAACCAAGAACCATATGATCCTCTCATTGGATGCAGAGAAAGCATTTGACAAAATACAGCATCCATTCCTGATCAAAACACTTCAGAGTGTTGGGATAGAGGGAACTTTCCTTGACATCTTAAAAGCCATTTACGAAAAGCCCACAGCAAATATCATTCTCAATGGGGAAGCACTGGGAGCCTTTCCCCTAAGATCAGGAACAAGACAGGGATGTCCACTCTCACCACTGCTGTTCAACATAGTTCTGGAAGTCCTCGCCTCAGCAATCAGACAACAAAAAGACATTAAAGGCATTCAAATTGGCAAAGAAGAAGTCAAACTCTCCCTCTTCGCCGATGACATGATACTCTACATAGAAAACCCAAAAGCCTCCACCCCAAGATTGCTAGAACTCATACAGCAATTTGGTAGCGTGGCAGGATACAAAATCAATGCCCAGAAATCAATGGCATTTCTATACACTAACAATGAGACTGAAGAAAGAGAAATTAAGGAGTCAATCCCATTTACAATTGCACCCAAAAGCATAAGATACCTAGGAATAAACCTTACCAAGGAGGTGAAGGATCTATACCCTAAAAACTATAGAACACTTCTGAAAGAAATTGAGGAAGACACAAAGAGATGGAAAAATATTCCATGCTCATGGATTGGCAGAATTAATATTGTGAAAATGTCAATGTTACCCAGGGCAATTTACACGTTTAATGCAATCCCTATCAAAATACCATGGACTTTCTTCAGAGAGTTAGAACAAATTATTTTAAGATTTGTGTGGAATCAGAAAAGACCCCGAATAGCCAGGGGAATTTTAAAAAAGAAAACCATAGCTGGGGGCATCACAATGCCAGATTTCAGGTTGTACTACAAAGCTGTGGTCATCAAGACAGTGTGGTACTGGCACAAAAACAGACACATAGATCAATGGAACAGAATAGAGAACCCAGAAGTGGACCCTGAAATGTATGGTCATCTAATATTCGATAAAGGAGGAAAGACTATCCATTGGAAGAAAGACAGTCTCTTCAATAAATGGTGTTGGGAAAATTGGACATCCACATGCAGAAGAATGAAACTGGACCACTCTCTTTCACCATACACAAAGATAAACTCAAAATGGATGAGAGATCTAAATGTGAGACAAGAGTCCATCAAAATCCTAGAGGAGAACACAGGCAACACCCTTTTTGAACTCGGCCACAGTAACTTCTTGCAAGATACATCCACAAAGGCAAAAGAAACAAAAGCAAAAATGAACTATTGGGACTTCATCAAGATAAGAAGCTTTTGCACAGCAAAGGATACAGTCAAAAAAACTAAAAGACAACCTACAGAATGGGAGAGGATATTTGCAAACGACATATCAGATAAAGGGCTAGTTTCCAAAATCTATAAAGAACTTATTAAACTCAACACCAAAGAAACAAACAATCCAATCATGAAATGGGCAAAAGACATGAAGAGAAATCTCACAGAGGAAGACATGGACATGGCCAACATGCACATGAGAAAATGCTCTGCATCACTTGCCATCAGGGAAATACAAATCAAAACCACAATGAGATACCACCTCACACCAGTGAGAATGGGGAAAATTAATAAGGCAGGAAACAACAAATGTTGGAGAGGATGCGGAGAAAAGGGAACCCTCTTACACTGTTGGTGGGAATGTGAACTGGTGCAGCCACTCTGGAAAACTGTGTGGAGGTTCCTCAAAGAGTTAAAAATAGACCTGCCCTACGACCCAGCAATTGCACTGTTGGGGATTTACCCCAAAGATTCAGATGCAACGAAACGTCGGGACACCTGCACCCCGATGTTTCTATCAGCAATGGCCACAATAGCCAAACTGTGGAAGGAGCCTCGGTGTCCATCGAAAGATGAATGGATAAAGAAGATGTGGTTTATGTGTACAATGGAATATTACTCAGCGATTAGAAACGACAAATACCCACCATTTGCTTCAACGTGGATGGAACTGGAGGGTATTATGCTGAGTGAAATAAGTCAATCGGAGAAGGACAAGCAGTGTATGTTCTCATTCATTTGGGGAATATAAATAATAGTGAAAGGGAATATAAAGGAAGGGAGAAGAAATGTTGGGAAATATCAGGAAGGGAGACAGAACATAAAGACTCCTAACTCGGGGAAACGAACTAGGGGTGGTGGAAGGGGGGAGGAGGGCGGGTGTTGGAGGGGAATGGGTGACGGGCACTGAGGTGGACACTTGACGGGATGAGCACTGGGTGTTTTTCTGTATGTTGGTAAATTGAACACCAATAAAAATTAATTAAAAAAAATAAAATAAAATAAACTTGAAGGGAAACGAGATGCTAAGAATGACGTCTATTAAAAATTGTGTGTATGTAGGCATTGGTGGTAATTACCAACAGATTTTTCGAAATGGGATGGTTTTCCTCAAGTAACAGTTCCTCAAAACTAGTGATGGTTAGGCACAGGCTGGCCATACTGTGACATTATAGTTATTAATTTAATTGATTATGTTTTACTTTTTTATTATAAGCCAATGAGCAAAATGTATCATTGTATCCTGTGTGTATGGGTTGAAATTATCAATGAATTAATAAAAATATTTTTTATTTTTATTAATCAATTAAATATTAATAATATTAAATATTAATAAAATAAATGAGTAGACTACTTCAAATAAATAAATGAGTTAAAGTGGACATCAAAATCAAGCCCATAAAATCAAACAATCAACACATAAACACATTTTCTAAACTACTCTAAGCAAAGTACTAAATATTTCTCAGTATATTTTACATCCTGTACATTTTTGGCATAAAGAAGGAACACCACAGTGGTCCTTAAGATAAAAACTTATTTTAATCACAGTTAACATGTATATGACATATTATATTAACAAATATTTTATGTAATATGAAACATCTAGTTTTCATAAATAATGAAACCTTAAACACTTGTGAACTAATCATAAATGGCCAATTTTGAAAATGTAGGGAATATCACTGTCATCCTATAATACTGGTATAAACTGAAGTTTAATTACTCAACCTGAATGAATTGTACATTGCATGTCAAATATTTCCTATGAGGTTAATTGAGCATCTTTCTCTAAAGAAAATTGTCTTCAATATCTGGAGATTAAATGTTGTATAGTGTTAGTAACATTGTTTTGAGGAAAAAAAAAATCTGCTACTTTATTAAGAAGTTCTTTATCTTTATTACTTTGTCCAAATAATGGAATTCCTCAAACAGCCTTTTTCTAAAATAGTGTTTTTGTAACAAGAATATTAATCTTCTAAGAAGTTTTCCTTAATTAATTTAATGAAAAATATAGGTTAGAAATTTGAAAACTTTTCATGAAATGTGCTGAAAAATCTTTTCTCACTCAGTGAATCTGCACTGCCTGAACCTAGCAATTAGAAATGGATACACTGTGAAAAACAGAGTGTTTTATAATACACAGGATTATTTGCCATGCCCTCTTCCCATCTTTACCTAAAATATCACATGTATAAATATGGGAGATACCTGAAAGTAAGAAATTTGCCATTTCATCTTTAAGTTCACTGTTGTTCTGAGACCAAATATTAGGAAGGAAGAGGTGAACACAGCATCAGGAATATATCATAGAGCCCCATAATTTCTGTTTAAGAATCCCTCCATGGCCCATAATGCAAAAAGAAGAATAAATGTAGAGGAGAATAGGATTAATTTTCTTTGGAATGCATTAAAGCAGAATAGAAGGTAGCATATTAAAATAGTTATGTAAATGGTGAATCATAAATCATAGTTCTATTTACTCTATGGCAGTATACATATCACAGATTATTCTTCAAGACATAATATAACAAATACTATAATATAAGCAGCATTGCACTGAAACATCCATCACCACTAACTCCTCTCTACTGGAATACCTCTGCATTTCATGATGGTGGAAAATGGAGATCTGAAACAAAACCCACTGTATTTCACCTACAAGAAACTCACTTTGAGTATAAATATAAAGACTTGTAGGTTAAAGGGAAAATGATTGAAAACTGCAGGTCCTGCTCGCACTAATCAAAGTAAAGCCAGAAAAAGAGCTTTTGCTGCTGGAAGGGTATCCAGTCCCTATTACTCCATCTAGACCTGAAACATAAATGACAATGTGCTTTGTTAATTAAGCTTCTGGAAAATAGGTATTCTCTTATAAAGCATGTGGGAGTGTCAGCTATTACATCTGTAAGGAGGATGTATTCATTTCATTATAATTACAATTTTAATATTTAAATTAAAATGGATTCACTCTGACTCAATTGAGAAATATCCTATGTATATACTGCTCTCACTAAAGTCATTAATTGCAGCATTGTTTGTAACAACAAAAATAAAATTAATTAGAATAATCTGTCTTTTGACAAGAGAATGTTAAAATAAATTACCATGTAACAAATAATATTATGATGTGCTACTCTAATCAATGAGGAAGCTCTAGGCTTATTTATATGAAAATAGACTCCAAGATATATTAATTGGGAAAACAAGGAGATGAAGATCACACACACACACACACACACACACACAGGCATATAGTACTCTGTGTATAAAAAGTGGAAGATAAGTGTACACTCACAAGTGAAAAATTTTTCTTTAAAATACTCTGGTATGACAGATAAGAAACAAATACAATTATCTGTGGGAATTGCAGGATTCCTGGAGCACAGGGAGAGAAGTGTGAATTTCACTGGAGGATTCAGTCATGTGTATGTATTATCTTTAAAAAAAAGTTAAACGTACAAAATAAAGACAGGATATCAATACATAAAGTAACAATTCCATTATGATATAAAGAGATCCAGCCACACTGGGAACTCAACTATTTCCTTACTTTTGTCTGGTTGCTCAAATAAATTATTTTGTCTCTTCATTCATTCTATTGCCGTTTTCATTTTTGGAAGAAGTTCATTATTTCATGTCATGTAAGAAAGAAATAAAAATTTTATTCATCTTGGCCCATATAATGAAGAAGACGGGAATGCCAAATCATAAAATTTTCAGAAAATAATGCAGAAAAGAACTAGTTGAAAACTCATGGAACAAATTGAAAGGTCAAAAATGCATAGGCTTATCTTTGAGAACAGCTGGAATGCCAAGATTTTCACACCTAGAGTGTGTGTGTGTATTTTTTTCCTCATGGTTTTGTTGCCGGGAAAAATGAAATAGTTAATGTGCAAAGACAGCTTTCATCAGATATGTGATGAACTGCGAATGCCTTCTGGGCATGAGTAAAATGAATTTAGCTTTAAACTTTATGGCTTTGAAATAGTTATTTTAATCATATGTAAAATTGTTTCAAATAGAATGATTCTACCATTACTTATTTTAACATGGATTTATCAATAAGCTTTTCACATAATACAGTTTCTACAGCTTTGAGTCATTTGTAGATATATTAAGTCTTATAAATTCAGATATTATTATCACTTGTGGACAATTTAGTGACTAACAGTACAATATAATTATACCCTGTCTCATTTAAAAATTCAGATAAAAATTTGAGTGGAAAATTTTCATTTCTAAAGCCTAAGAATTCATGTATCAACGGTCTCTGGACTTCAACAGAGAAAAGTAACCATGACTGGTGAGTAAACTAGACATTTTTACAGTCTACTTAGTTTCATTAATACAATTTCAATACATGGAAATAGGACACCTTTAACCTCACTTAAGGCACATTAAAACTGATTAAATAAAATAGAACTCAATTTTGAATGTGTCTAACTCAAAGCGTATTAAGTATAAACTCTGTGAAACCATACCCTGTCACAGAGCTCTCCTCATTACATTCACATCACACATTGTTGCCACCGTAAGTACGCAGTGATGCTACTGATCCCATGCTTGTTCTAGAGTTTGAATCATCATCAACATCCAGTTTGCCCATATGTGAGAATAGACGTGCTCCACTGCATTGCAAGTTTTTTTTTTTCTTTCTAAAATTTTTGTTTTGTTTTTGTCTCGGATCTAGAATCACGTGTAAGAAAGATATTTCAATTGGAAATCATTTTATCACAAAATAATAGCGATCCATTCTAGGTATATTATCCTATTAGCCAAACACTGGCCTGTCACTGGGTCCTTATTGTCTGCAGTACGTTATGTGCCCATATCATCACATGGTTATATGCAGATGAGAGTATCTTTGTAAGTATCTTTGTAAGAAGAGAGGAAAGATGGATAAGTGAGAGACAAAACTGCATGTAATTTTGATATCTTAAATGATATGCAGTTTTGTCTCTCACTTATCCATCTTTATACGATTTGTAAGTATTGAGAAGGAATTACAGATACTTCTGATTACACCTACTCATTTGTGTGTTCAAGGGTTGAATTATTTCTTACCAACTTTTATTACTATCACCAAGCTGCAGTGAAAAGATAGACTTTAAAAAAATAAATAAATAAAAAAGAAAAGATAAACTTTAAAGGCCACTTTGCTGTGAGAGAGACATTTAACATTTCTTTAAAAACAAAACCAAACCCTGTGGCATTAATAGTTTTGTGCATCATGGAAGATATCAGGTAACAACACAACTTGTTCAAGAAACATGATTCATACTAAAGACATTTATAGAGGTGAGATAACCTAAATAGAATGAGAAGTCATTCCTCATTAATAAGTAACTAATGGTTAAAATTTCTTCAAAGCAAAAAAAAAAAAAAATTCTTCAAAGCAAATGGGAGCAAAGAAATCATCCAGAGCATATCATTGATAAAAACTAAGTAGTTAAAAGCCAAGTTTGACCTATGTTTATGTAGACACATAAGAATTTTCTGACAATATTAGCAGAAAGATGTTACCAACCATTCCAAGGCAGGGGGCAAATGGAAGAATAAGGTGGTACATGTAGAAAATGATCAGAAGAGCAAAACTCTCTTGAGTTAAGGGGGGGGGGGGGAAGAGGAGATAGCCATGGCACAAAAGCAGAGACAATTACCTGCCATAATCAATACAAATATTTTCATTATATCCAAAATTATATGTTGATGTGTATAATTATGCTACTTAGAAAATTTGTAATTCTTATTTTAAATTGTTAATATAATTATCGTCAAGTTATCTTCTTTGTAGTTGCTACAAAGTACTTACTTAGACCATTCTTTTAGATTGAGGTGGTTTTGTCTTGGTCAACTGCTTTTGGCATTTCTTACATAAAGGGCCTCAATCTGGTAAGAAGCATATTATATAGAGTATTGCTTCTGTCTGGAAGCATGTATCATTCCATGTCCACTCTTCCTTAAAGCTTATTAGATCTGCATAAATCTATTTGCATAGATCTGCATAAATCTATTTGCATTTATAATTATCCATCTCAGTTTTATAATATAATATTTCAGGTTATATATTTCATCCTGTGAAATTTTAGAAGTGTCAAAATATTCTGTCTTTTTTCTGTCCTTTTCCCCCTAAGCTTGTATTATTCTCTTGTACTCAGAAAAAATTTTGATAAATACATTTTGCATTCCTACCAGTTTTTGGCAATTGGGGGATTCTTTTGTCTATTACCATAAAATGCTAATGAGTAACTTTAATAAGGAGTAACTTTAATAAGGAGTAGTAGGACAAAGTTGGTGGCTAGTTAGCTTTAACCTCACCAAAGGGTAAAGCAAGATAAAAGTTCATAACATCTATCAGATAAATGATACATTTCACATGATAAATATTGAAGATAAGAGTCATTAAATGGCCTAGATTCCAGAGCTATAGTGACACTTTTTTTCATGGAGATGTAATAAAAAATAGATGGGTAGGTGTTTTGAAAAAAAAATAATTGAAATGATAGATGATGACGAGATTTGGTGTTCTCACTACCTATTCCATAGATGCAAATGGCAATGGGCAGCTATTTATGCACATGATACTTATAAGAACATAATGTCAATTTTAAAAATGGGTAGTAGAGGGGATCCCTGGGTGGCACAGCGGTTTGGCACCTTCCTTTGGCCCAGGGTGCGATCCTGGAGACCCGGGATCGAATCCCACATGGGGCTCCGGGTGCATGGAGCCTGCTTCTCCCTCTGCCTATGTCTCTGCCTCTCTCTCTTCCTCTCTCTGTGACTATCATAAAAAAAAAAATAAAAAATAAATAAAAATGGGTAGTAGAATATATATATTTGCCCTTTTTTTCTCCTATGGAAGAAAATACTTTGGAAAATAATTCATTGCTCCTTTAAAAATTAATCTTGGAAAAAAAATTTCAGGACATACAAGTCTTTCAGTTTGTTTTCAGTATGCTGTGTAAGTACATCAGTCCCCAATTTTTTTTAGAACTATGGTTTCATCAATTTCTTAAATTCGTAACTTTTGTGGAGAGTTGATTAACGGTGATCAAATCTTAGAAAAAAACGCTTGTAGTCATTTTTCTTGTTATGTGTTATAGTCATTATAGCTTATGTTATCATCCAATACTCTTTATTCACATGTTTCATTTTAAATTGTGATTATGGTCAGAAAAGTGACAATGTAAGAACATGACATCTATAGTTTATATTATTATCCAATGCTGACATCCTTAGTTATTTTTTCTCAGTTTACAAGTCAAAACACTATTTTCTTTCTCTGAGGATTGCAGTTTCAACTGTTGTATAAATATCACATTGTCTATAGTTTTTTTTTTTTCGTTTTATCTTTTCAGTGTTTGGGTGACTCATTTCTTTTTACAGTGCCTAGGAAAAGACTGAAAATCATGAAAGAGGCTTGAATAAGAAAAAGTAATATAATGGTGTTGTCCATGTTTATAATAGGTCAACCTTCTGTTATGGATGATATAAAAAAGCATTTAAATAGAAAAAAAAGGCACAATAAAAATGATTTTATTGAATTACATTTCTTTAAGCACTTATAAGTGGTGGGCACATTTAACATATATCACATAAAAATAGAAGGATGGATTATACAAAAAATGCGGTTATCATTATTTTAGAAACAATAAAGTGAATGCTTTAATATTTATTTAACAATTTAACCAGGATTTTACCATCACAACAACAAATTTACTCATCACTGAGCAAGTCTATTTTTGTGTTAAGCTTTCTTCTTTTTTCAATCTAAAGATAATGTTATCTTCTTTGCAGCAAGGAAACTATTTTATGATCATTAATAAAATTACATATGCCAATGGCTATCTTCTTGCCAAATATATGGTTTTATATGAAAAGAATGAAACATAATCTGTCCACCCATAGCAGCCCAAGCAAAAGTATCCTTAGCATAGTAAGTAATTGTTCCTCATCATTATGGAAAATCATAAGGAATGTTTGAGGAGGTGGACTCTGGAGCCAGACTATACATTTTCGAATATGGCTGCACTATGTACTTACCCTGTATCATTAGCAAACAGCTCTACTTTAGTCAGTCTCTTTCCTTAACTGGAAAATGAGGACATTATCAAAATGAAACTCCATAGGACGGTTGTGAAGATTTAGGGAGAAAACAAACACTTCAGCTATGCCTAACATGGTGTCCTACAAGTTTTGGCTACTTTGCAGGATGTATGTAACCTGATAGAGTTCACCAGCCGGCACTAAGGTGGTGATCATTTTGCAGTAGGTAAGTGTATCAAATCAACACCTTAAGTTTAAACATACCTGTATGCCAATTATACCTCAATTAAACTGGGGAAAACACACAAGAAATAAGTGTTATCTAATATAGAAATGCAGACCTGTGATCTTTCAATGCCAGTGATGTCTTTTGCTTATATTGGATAGTTTCTGTATCATTTATTTGACCCTTAAGTCCCTTCCAGCTGTATTTTATTGTACTGAAGGAAGCATTAATCACTTTGATTATAGAGGATTCTATTTTAAAGAAAGGTTCAGGGGTACTTGGATGGCTCAACTGGTTAAGCATCCAGACTCTTGATTTCAACCTAGGTCATGACCCTCAGGCTCATGAGATAGAGTATCATGTTGGGCTCCATGCTCAGCAGGAAACTGCTTAGGATTCTCTCTCTCCTTTTCCCCCTAACTCTTCCTCCAACTCTCTTTCTCAAAGAAATAAATATTTTTAAAAATAAAAATGATATTAAGCAGATCACATTTAACAACAGAGCAAAAGATAACTTCTTCACTATGTGATATAATTTGTAGTTTTGATTTTCCACAGGTGTAGGGTAGGGATATATTTTCTATTTTTTAAAAAATTTTTCTGTCATTATTGTTGGAGACGAGAGGAGGGCTTTTTTTTCTGTTTAATTATTTCTTGTTTAGTTTTTCACAATTGTTTTCAACTAAATAAATATAACAATATGCCTCAAAGTATATATTTCATGGAATATTAACCTAAGAGAAATGTCCTGAAAAATGGATTCCATGATCAAACAGCACATTACTTGATAAAAGATTTGAGAAGTTATGGCGTAAAGACACTAGTTTAATGTTGCTTTACTGATCATATCTTTGTTTTGAGAATCATAAATCTGTCCTGCACAGCACTTCTAAAAGTTGCATGGACCAATGTTCTATGGAACACTCTTTAGGAAAGATTCTCATATAATATTAAATTCAAAATTTCTAATTCTACCCTAATAAACAAAGAACTAAGTAGAAACTCATTTAGTTCAGATATCACATATTATGGGGCAAACATTTGTTGACTTATAATGAATAAATTTCATTATGTTTTCATTTTGCAACATTAGTTCAAATAATCTCTTTGCTTTTCATATTATCTGGCTCCTAAATAACTCAGTTGAATTTGTATTTTGGTGTAACAGCTAGTCAAAACATCAACTAAGGCTATCCTTCTAATTAGTCAAGGGAAGTGTAGAATCTAGAAATTAATTAAGAAAAATAATCAAGGAAAAGCAAAAATTCCTAATGAAAATAAAATTTGGTAAATATTTACTCTCTTACTGCTTTCTAAAGAAAATGTTCTGAACTCTGAAAGTAAAATTACCTAGAAATATTGGGATGTTGTTTACCGGGCTAGCTTTGATTTCCAGAAAGCTGAAGATTTATCTCATGAGGCACCCAGGAAATCTTTAAACAAATTTTAACATGAACTTTTATGATATAAATACTTCTAAGGATCAAGAGCTTTAATTTGCTATGCTAATAAAACTTAATCTTTGCCTCGATGACTAACAGTTATCATTAGAAACATGAACCATTGTAATAATCCTGTAGTAAATGATACTATTTTACCATACTGAAGTGTTTTGGCTGTTTTCCCTTGATTAAAGTTTCCAGACTACTTTATGTCTATTGCCTTGATTTTGAAAGTTCTCCTCTTTTGTGTTATACTTTCTCTGCTACTTATTTACTCAGTGAATCTCAGGCCTACACTGATTGTTCTATATCTAGCCTTGTCCCTCTACTGCCTAGGGCTAGAAGTCTTAACATTTACTCAGAATCTCTTATCATTTCGATGCCAGTTTATTTCTCTAAGATAGTTAATTAAGATTAATATCTCAGATTTTGTATTTTATCCTTTCACAGGTGGAAGCAATATTATTGTGTTTCTATGTAGTGTTCTTTTAGGAAGCAAAGGGACTTAATTCCACCTCCTTGCTAGTGAGTCCTGAGATCCTTATAGTTCACTTGGCTCTAGCTGAGGCACAACCTCATACCTCAAGAGAACAAGATGGAGCACTGCTTAGCTTCTACCTTCAAAGTTTTGGCTCTAACCCTATGCTCTCACACACTGGGAGACCATGGCCCACAAAAATAATCCCAATTAATGTCACATCTAGGTTTTCCTTTCACCTCTAGGTTCTTCCTTCCAACTCCAGCCTCTCCATCATGCCTACTAGAATCCCAAAACAGACATAAGAAGGTGCTTCTAGGTCCTCAGATTTCTGTAAACATTCCCTTTATTTCCTTTCCATCTTCAGAGATGATTTTTCTCAAATGACATGATCATTTTTTATCATTTCTCTGGTAGCTGTGTCAAATTGATTTTTATTGGTCTTTTTTTTATTAATATAAACCCTATGTCTCTCTCTTTACAAACACACACACACACACACACACACACACACATATATATATAATATATATATATGTATATGTATATATATATATATATATGCAGGATACAGACAAAATGGGGTAGGTGTTACTCCTGCTCCCCATTTCCACTTCTAAACCATTCTTCCTCATTCCTTTCTAAAAGCCACTGGTTACTTTCTTAGGTATTTCCATTAACTTTACAAACTGTTAATTCTCCTGTTTATCTCCTTTATCAAACTTATTCATTGAAAAATATCAACAAAGACTAATGTCTGACTTTGCACCATCTCTGTTATATATATATATATATTTTTTTTTTTTTTCCAAATTTAGTGGTTCTGCAAGGAGGGAGAGATGGAGGTTTGTTGACAACACTGTGTTATTGCCAGTGTCTGGAATGCTCACTAAATGCTTACTAAATCCTTCCGTGAGTATTGTATGTAGCTTACTCAAGAACATGTACTATTATAATTATTTTGTTCTTTACTGTTATTGCTTTTGCTTCTGCTGGATCATTTCCATTCGTATGTAGATACCCCTTGTTTTGCTTTGAACAATTTAATTTACTATTTTTTATGTTTCCCTATTCTTTCATACCAATCCCCTCCCCTAAAGAATAATTTGATACATGACATCTCCTTTATTTCCTCTTCAGTTTATTCCATTTGGTCACTCATTCTCATGATCTACAAAAATAACTCTGAGATTCATCAAAACCTCAATCTTGGCAAATGTGATACTCATTTACCTTCCGTAACATTGCCTGAACTTTCAATAGCATTTAGCTTGGTGCATCGAATGAAACCTTTTTTAACTGAAACCTTTTTTAACTGAAACCTTTTTTTTTTTTTTTCATATCCTAAGTTTCTGTGAAAACTTATTTTTTCCCTGTCTTTTCTTAGGGTCTTTCTTCTGCTATACCTAGAAAATGAAAACTACAAAAAGTTCGGTGTTAGATATTCTAGCCAATCTTACCTTAGACAATCAGAAAAGTCTCATAAATCTGTTGCCATATGTATCTTGATGAGTCTCAAGCCTAATCTTCATCTGATCTAGCCCTGGGCCCCAAACACATATGAAACTGTCTGTTTAGCATCTTCATTTGGAAGCCTAACTGGCATATCAAATATAATTCAGACAAAATGTACCTCTCAGTTCCTGCTATAATCTGTTCCTTCTGTAGTGCCATAAATGATGAAACCATCCATTTAGTTCATTGAAATTTTGAACAAGAAAATACAGAAGATACCATTCATTTAACTCTTTTCCCCATACTTTAAGCTTACTATAAGCAATTTCTTTTGGTTCAACCTCAAAAATATTTTTCTAACTTTAATTACATTTTACTATCTTCATTTTACAACTTATTTTAAGGCACTATCATCTCTTGAATGGAATATATGTATATATATATATAGTATATTACTAAGCAGACTGTACATTTTATTTTTGGCACAGCAGTTACTGGAATCTTTCATTTATATAATAAACATGATCATAGTAATATCTTGCTTATTATCCTTTGATGGTTTTCATTTCTAGCAAAAACAAATCCAAATTCCTACCATGGCCTATAAGATGCTTTACAAACTCACTTGTTCCCCAGTCACTGGCCTTTTCTCCAGTCACTTTTCCCCTGTCTCATAAGGACCTGATGTAGTATCCTGACTTTCTATTTATTTTCTTGTTTTTGTTTGTTTTGTTTTGTTCTATTAATATATGTAAGTTTTGAATATGCTTTTTCAGAGCTTTTTATTTCTTTCCATACTATTTTGTTTGTTTGTTTCAAGAGAAGAATTTAGTGATTCACCACTTACATACAACACAGTTCTCATCCCAACAAGTGCCTTCCTTAACACTTATGACCCATTTAGCCCATTACCCCACCAGCCTCCCCTCCAGCAAGCCTGTTTGTTCTCTATAGTTAAGAGTCCCTTATGGTTTGCCTCTCTTTTTATTTTTATCTTATTTTGTTTTCCTTCCCTTTCCCCTATGTTCATCTGTTTTGTTTTTTAAATTCCATGCATGAGTGAAATCATATGGTACTTGTCTTTCTCTGACTGACTTATTTCACTAGCACATAATAATAATACTCTCTAGCACCATCCATGTCAGAGGCTTTTTTTTTTTGATGTCTGAGTAATATTCTATTATTTATATGTATCACCTCTTCTTTAGCCATTCATCAGTTGATGGGAAAATTTTTTTTAAGATTTATTTATTTGAGAGAGAGAGAGAGTTCAAGTCACAGAGAGGAGCAGGGTAAGAGAGAGAGAGGGAGAGAAGCAGACTCCCTGCTGAGTGCATGGGGCTCGACCTCATGATCCATGAGATCATGACCTGAGCCAAAACCAAGAGTCGGACATGTAACCAACTGAGCCACCCAGGTGCTCCCCTTCCTTTAAAAAAAAAAGATTTATTTACTTATTTGAGAGACAGAAGTCAGTCAATGGACATTTGGGCATTTTCCCATAATTTGGCTACTATGGATAATGCTTCCAGAAATACTGAAGTACATGTGCCCCTTCAAATTAGTATTTTAGTATCCTTTGGATAAATATCAAATAGTGCAATTTATTATTTATAATTATAATAATTGTAATAATTCATAATTATAATCATAATAATTATAATTATTTATAATTATTTATAATTATTTATAATTATTATACTATTATTATGATAAGAGTATGAATAGGTGTTATTATGAATATAGAATAACTTCTCTACTGTTTTCCAGAGCGGCTGCACCAGTTTGCATTCCCACCAACAGTGCAAGAGGATTCCCCTTTCTCACATTCCCACCAACAACTGTTGTTTCCCGAATTGTTCATTTTCGCCATTCTGACAGGGGTGGGTGGTGTCTCATTTTGGTTTTGATTTATATTTCCCTGATGATGAGAGATGTTGAGCATTTTTTTTTATGTGTCTGTTTAGCCATTTGTGTCTTCTCTGGAGAAATGTATCTTCATGTCTTCTGCCCATTTCTTAATTGGATTATTTATTTCTTCTGATTGTTATAAGCTTTCTTCTTAGTATTCACATGATAGTTCTACTATCATACCTTCAGAGATTCCATTCCTCCCAGCCTAAAATATTCTCTATCCTATTATTATCCTAGTTTTTAAAACCATCATCGTACATCACCATCATTGTCACATCTGAGTCTTTTTCATGTTTATATATTTCCATGCTTTTTCTCTCTCCTTTTCATTAATATATAAACAGTCTCTCTGAGTGCGGCCTATCTGATCTTGTAAACTACCAAATCCTCAGGGCCTAAAAGAAATCTGCCACAATTTAGTGTTCAGTAATACATATTTAATGCATTCTGACATGCACCAGTGGTAAAACGCTGAACAAGAAAATAGCAGTACCAACCATTAAGGAGTTTACAACCTGGCAGATGAAAAAGATGATTAAATATACAGTTCAATTAAGGGTTTTAAATTTATGCTAAAGAAATATTAGTTGCAATAGTAGACCATATAGGGATACAATGTAAATCATATGTTCAGGAATGTTTTATCCAAATGAAATTGTGGTGGAGGGCAGTGTCTTACAAGATTGGTTCATATAGAGAACATAGCATAAGTTCAAAAAATCCACAAGGCAAAAAGGGTGGAAAATTTCTACAAGACAGTAAAGTTTCCTCTGGGTGCACCATAGCATGATGTGCTAGAAGCTGAAGCTATTTAAGCAAGGCATGAGTTCATCATAATAACATTTATATTGTATGCTAGTTATTTTGATTGACAATTGAAAATTTATTTTGAATGAAGCAGGTTATGAAAGAAAGAGAGAGTTAAGGGACTGGTAGTGGATGGATGAGACAATGACTCTCAATTATAAAAGAAAGAACAAAAAGGTAAGAACAGTTAAGAATAACACAATGTAGGAATGCACAGAATATAAAGGTCATTCTAAATGTTTCTGAATAAAAGTCCTGGAAATAATAATATCGGCATTTTAATTTTCTAATTCAATATTTCCAGATATGTGTGTGTGTGTGAAATTATCTAAATTGTTTATTGAAAGATCCTTCATAATGGTTTATTCCTAAGCATATATTATTTATGTACACACGTTGAGGATATTTCTATTAAGAAATACCTTGGGGTGGGGGATCCCTGGGTGGCGCAGCGGCTTAGCGCCTCCTTTTGGCCCAGGGCGCAATCCTGGAGACCCCGGATCGAATCCCACATCCGTTCCCGGTGCATGGAGCCTGCTTCTCCCTCTGCCTGTGTCTCTGCCTCTCTCTCTCTCTCTGTGACTATCATAAATAAATAAAAAAAAATAAAAAATAAAAGAAATTCCTTGGGGGAATGCAGGGGTGGCTCAGCAATTGAGCGTCTGCATTGGGCCCAGGGCATGATCCTGGGTTCCAGGATCGAGTCCCACATCAGGATTCCTGCATGGAGCCTGCTTCTCCCTCTGTCTGTGTCTCTGCCTCTCTCTGTGTGTCTCTCATGAATAAATAAATAAATAAATCTTTAAAAGAAATTCCTTGGGCATGTATTCAACAAAATTTTGAAATAATTCTGCAAAAGCACATTCCAAAATAGTGTATCCCAGCCCTTTCTAAAAAGTAGACCTAGAGGATATTCCTAACACATCCATGTAAATTCTTTAGATGGCAAATTATGGGTCTAGATCTTATCAATGAATATCTTACCTTTAAACTAGTCAATCAGTGTGCAAATCTATTACTAAAGAAAGAAAAGTTGGGATCCCTGGGTGGCTCAGCGGTTTGGCGCCTGCCTTTGGCCCAGGGCACGATCCTGGAGACCCGGGATCGAATCCCACGTCGGGCTCCCGGTGCATGGAGCCTGCTTCTCCCTCTGCCTGTGTCTCTGCCTCTCTCTTTCTGTGTGTGACTATCATAAATAAATAAAAATTAAAAGAAAGAAAGAAAGAAAGAAAACCTTAGGTAACTGTCTTTATTCCAAACTAAAAGGACTCTGAGTAGGGCAGCCCGGGTTGCTCAGCAGTTTAGCGCGGCCTTCAGCCCAGGGCCTAACCCTGGAGACCTGGGATCGAGTCCCATGTGGGGCTCCCTGCATGGAGCCTGCTTCTCCCTCTGCTTGTGTCTCTGCCTCTTTCTCTGTGTGTGTGTGTCTTTCATGAATAAGTAAATAAAATCCTAAAAAAAATAAAATAACAGAATAAAGTAAAATAAAATAAAATAAAAATAAAATAAAATAAAATAAAATAAAATAAATATAATAAAAGGACTCCGAGTAAATAAAGAACAAAGGAAATAACCATAACAAAACTGAGGACATATTATGTATAAGGTCAGTTTTGTAGTTAGTCTCAAGTAGTAATTTGTTTTTTATTTTTTTTTGTTTTTTTTTTTAATAGTTTATTTATTTATTTTTGAGAGACACAGAGAGAGAGAGAGGCAGAGACACAGGCAGAGGGAGAAGTAGGATATGGGAGAATGTCAACTTCTGTTGTGTGATGCTCATGTATGTATGTTTGTATTAACTAAGAGAAATGTCTATTCAAGTCTTGTGCCCATTTTTAAGTTGGACTATTTACTTTTTTTGGTAATTGAGTTGCATGAGCTTTATAAATTTTGGGTATTAAACCTATAAGTGTGTATAAATAATCTTCCCAATTCTATAGATTTGCATTCTCAATTTATTGATTGTTTTCTTTGCTGTGCAGGAGCTTTCTATTTGATATACGTGTTGACTATGCTCTCTGTGTCTTATCCAAGAAATCACTCCCAAGTCTGCGGCAGCTCTAAAACCTCCAGTTTTTTGATAAAGTAGTTACATGCTTTCTGATCAGACTGCCATAAGCCATGCTTTTGCAATCTTTTAAAGATATTTTCAATTACTTCTAATCAGTTAGATAAGCCTTGTGAATAATTTGATAATGCTGCATTTCTGACTTATTCAATTGTTCTCTAGGTGACTTTAATGAAATATATAAGACAAAAAATAGACTGCATTTAATTTTCTGAAATGTTATTTCTTAGAATCCAACATTATAAAAAGCAAGAATCCAACATTATCTTCTAGGCTTTAAGAATTCTATGATATGATAATAAAAATAATTCTGTTAATAATTCCAGGTGAAGTTTGTAAGAAATGAGAACAGAATAAACAAGAAACCTAGAGTCACTATGTTATAAAGAGAGGGGGATATGAATAGTAGATTATTATTTGAGGTAATAGTAAAAATATATACATCAAGAATGTGTGTATGTGTACATCAAAGTGAGGAAACTATACCCTGTGTTTTGCTGATCTAAATATTTATTTAAATTATATCTGTTTAAATCAGTAAGTCAGTTTATAGTACACTAAGAGAGACCTAGTTGGCTAGTCTCATTTCAATGGGAAATCAAACAGTATGAAATTGCCTCCCATCTGTAGAAGATGGAACTTATATTGCGACATCAAGGGTACCAAGTTTTAAAGAACTCACCTACATGACTTGTGTTTGATCATTTACATATATTTTCCAAAACTCAGAACCTTTCCATCACTGTGATGGCTTGAGTGAAATTACCTATCAGTTATTTGTGATGTATTCTGCATGAAATATGTTATTGGACACTTTGCCTATAATTCTCATACATTCCACCATAATCCTGAAAGGGGCATTATGATTTTAATTTAAGGCGTAAAGAAAGAGATTAAGATTTAAAAATCTGTATTTTATACAGGTTATCATAACGTGTAATTATAGATGCTACATATATATATAAAATGATATTTCCGTTATTGTATAAATGCTGATTATAGTAACACATTGTCAAAATTTAAGTCAACTTTTTTACTAATGTGTTGTCTTTGAAATACAGCCTCTGAAACCATATTTATATAAAAAAGTTCTTTTTTAAAAAATATATCTGTAGTCTATTTGTGTTTAGCAGTGAATTCTGTGCTGTGCTAGTTCTGTTCTAAATGAGTAAAAAAAACTGTTTTGATTATTTTTCATTTTGTGGAAATAATGGGAAAAAAATGGATATACTTTTTAACACTCCCCCATCAGAAAAAAAAGCTTTTTCTTAAGAATACTGCTGAATTACAATTTTTTTGAATTACAATTTTGAATTGAAGAATTTATGTTTTTACTCTTATTTGCAAGTTGGGTAAAATATATTCTTCTTCATAATACATTTACCTTCTAAAAAACAACAGATATAAACCCCCCAGCCCAGTGCCAATGGTTATCTGTGATACATCAGGAGTTGTAAGTCAAACTTCCTATAAGAAGAGTTCGATTTCTTCACTCTTCCAGGGACCATGCACTCTAATTTTTAGTTAACATATTTCTATACGCAGTGGCTAACTTTTGTAGAGTGATGTCCAAGCTCTTCCCAATGATTTCTACTCCTTGATAGCGCCGTTCTGCTGTCTTAGGCCAGTCTACCTCAGCCATCAAAACTTGACTCTCTTTCTTTTCATGACCCCCTTGCAGGTTAAATTCCTCAGAGAATTGCCTTGGCCAAATTCTTGATATTCTTACAGAGAATAGGTAAATATACTCTCTACCAGGAGATATTTACTGTGTATGACATACATCTCAAGTTTTATTAGAAATAATCATGTAAAATTGCTTTACTATATTTTAGTATCTATGAACATTTATCAAAAGGAGTTTTAATTAAATCCCAGAAACAGTAGATGTATTGGTAGTTGGGAATTATTGCCAGGTAATTGTTTCCACTTGGCTGTATTATACAGACTGTGACTTTAAATACTGTCTTGCAGGGATGCCTTGGTGGCTCAGTGGTTGGCGGTCAGCCTTTGGCTCAGAGTGTGACTCTGGAATCCTGGGATCGAGTCCCACATCAGGCTTCCTGCATGGAGCCAGCTTCTCCTTCTGCCTATCTCTCTGCCTCTCTCTCTCTCTCTCTCTCTCTCTCTCTCTGTCACTCATGAATAAATAAATAAAATCTTTTAAAAAATAGTGTTGCAAATCTGAATTTTTCTTTCTTTGGAAACAGGATGATTTAAGTTATTCACTAGCTTCTGCCATTGTCTAAACAAATATGCAGTTTATGGAACAGAAAAGAAGAAATTTTTATTTTCTCATAACTTTCCCAGGAAGGTAGATTCCAAAGTTTGCAAGGTATTGACATCCATTGCACTTTTGTTCTTCACATTTAAATAAGACATCTCTAGTTTTATTTCTCCCTCATTGCTTTATTGATTGATCTGGAATGAATAAAGTATATCTAGAGGATGTTGACAATGGAGGGAAGGTACTTTGATTTGCATCACCCAAGAGAAAGCTAAGGATTTCTGAATATTAAGATTAGCTTGTAAACTAGAGTTAATAAAATAAATAGTAATGACAATAGTGTACTATGAAATGATTATTTGATATTGGCTATATCTTAATAAAGTAAATATAAACTTTTATACTTAGCCACCACTTGCAAAATGTAATTTATCATATTGTGGTAATCGTATTTATATCCAATTTGAAAATTTTAAATTTATTTTAAAGTATTTTGTATTTATTTGGTCACAAATCTTACAAATTCCTTAATTGTCTTATATTAGGGGAATTATAAATATTTGAACATTGTTTTTCTCAAGTAAGTAGAAATTCAGCCTAATTTGATTGGCTTTGATGCATGGTCTCACAATTTTTCCCAGAATAAAGAAAAATATAGAAGTTTACAGGTGAAAATTTGAGATGCATATGCAGAAGATGACCCTATTTTTTTCCCCTTTTGTCCTTCCTCTTTGGTCAAACTTCTCATAGGAGAAGTAAAAAAAGTCCTGATTAAGCATTTGTTCATGTTGAGAAACACAGAATAAACTCATTAAAAATATTATTGGGTTATGATGTATAACTTCTAATAAAAAAATCAAAAGTATTATTGATGGCTTTTATTTATTTTTTTTTAATTCTACCATTTTTTAAAAATTTTTATTTATTTATGATAGTCACAGAGAGAGAGAGAGAGAGAGAGAGAGAGAGAGGCAGTGACATAGGCAGAGGGAGAAGCAGGCTCCATGCACCGGGAGCCCGACGTGGGATTCGATCCTGGGTCTCCAGGATCGCGCCCTGGGCCAAAGGCAGACGCCAAACCGCTGCACCACCCAGGGATCCCTATTGATGGCTTTTAATCAATTTTTCTATTCACTGTTATTCTAGCAAAACTTTCTCCTTTGACAGTTCTTCTTCCTGAAAAACTTGTTCAAACTTTGGTTCCCTCAGTTTCTTAACATTATGTCAAATTCCAAATAAAACTTTTTAAAAGCAAGACAACTTTTTAATTTTTTTTTGTGATTGAATGTTTACATTTAGAATGATAACCAAAGGCATTTTATGAATATGTGAATTAGTCATAAAATTATAATCATGATTAATACCAAGACATCCAATTCTCCATATACTCATTTATGATTATGTAATTTAACATTTTATAGAAAGAGCTGGTAGTTTAACCTATAAGTTTAACCCAAAATATGTATTCTCCATTTGTTTTTATTACTTATATTTATTTAAAGCATTTATCACAGTGGAATAGACTGAATTTTGTAGGATAGGCTAAGTGGATTCCAAATTGCAAATGAGAGATTTAAGCTTTATGCCAGTAAGATTTTCATTCATAGTACATAGGTAAATTAGAACAACAACCTAGATCACTAAATCTGAAGCATTTTGATCTTTTAAACATGACTCCACTTAGGGGCTCCTGGGCAGCTCAGTCGGTTGAATGATTAATACTAGGTTTCTGCACAGGTCATGATCTCATGGGTTGTAGGACTGATCCACGTGGGCTCTGAGCTCAGCATAGAGTCTCCTGGAGATTCTCTAGCTCTACCCCTGACTCCCACTCATTCTCTTTCTCTCAAATAAATAAATAAATCTTTAAACATGGCTCTACTTAGATCAATAAAGACAGAAAGTATCTATGGTTTTTGGAGACAGAATGTTAAATTAAGAGCTAATTTTAATAAATTACCACAGAGACACTGTGGACAACTCATAAACATCACCTACAAAGTCTTCCTAGGTATTAAATTTCCAACACCCTATCCAGGTCTCCTAAAATCTGCATTGAAGGAAGTATCTGGCAAGAAACAGTTTAGTGGTTTCATTTTTCTTTCTCAGGCCATAGACCAATCCTGGGCTTATTCAAAAGATTATATTTGATGCAGAGTTCACAGAGAAACTTGTCCAAAAAACACTTGCTACCATATTTTCTTTTTTCTCTGCCCTGACCACCCATTTGGCAAGCAAAACTAAACATGCATCAAGTGAACCATGCTCATACTTTTAAACAGTCACATTTTTTTTAATAGAAGAGACAGTCTATAAAATAGAAAGCTAGAATGTAGTATCCGTGAGAGCAGGGATTCTTGAGTATTTTTTTTTCTTCATTGCCCCCAGATTAAGCCTGTTTCATTGAGTAAGTATCTGTTAGGTGAATTAATGAAGGTGCTTTGCCTGTTCCACTCTCTATTTCTCTTTTCCATGACCACAGATAACTGGGTATATAAAACAATTTCTTCTAGGTCAAATATGACTGATGAAGGGTACAATGGTCTTGGCTTCTCTTGAAGAACAGTTTACTTGCTTTGGGGTGCCTGCCAATGATTTCTATGTAAATGAAAGCTAAAGGGTAGAATCAATTCCAGGGTATGTAATTTTCTGGTGCTATCACAAATTTCCACAAATGCAGTGACAAAAACGGCACAAATTTATTTTTTTACAGCTCTAGAGGACAGAAATCTAAAAGAAGCCTTAAGGAGCTAAAAGCAAAATGTCATTGGGGTTGTGTTCCTTCTCGAGGTTCCAAGAGAGAATCTATTTCTGGGCACTTCTGCTCCCAGCGGCTATATCATTCTTTGGCTCCTGGACACATACTCTACTCATGTTTCAAGGTGTTTTAGGTGAGACCATTATTTTTTAATCTTGTGATCATCATTATTTATCATTGCTATCATATTATTTTTGTCATTGTTAATGCTTAAATGATTTCACTGGATTGAGTTAATATTTTTGTATTTTGATTAATTCACTCTTTTCCAAGTGGTGGTTAGAGTAGGTCAATTCTCTATAGTCACAGAAATTATTTTTTGTCTTCTGCAAAGATAAGTGGGTATATGTTTTATGTTTGAGTCCACCATCTATTATGTATTATTTTCCAATCTTATTTTAATATTTATAATCTTTTTTTCTGTTGAATTCTTATAATATATATTACCTCATCATTACTGTTTTTTACTCTTACTCAATTATTTATTCAATAATACTTTTTAAGGAATGCTTTTATCTTTCTTCATATTTGCACAAATGACATAAGAACTCTGAATACAAACAAAATGAGATCATTCCATGAATCGATTTTCAAACCTTGTTCTTTCCAAAATACATCTTTAAATATTAATTGATTAAAATATCTAGTAGCCATTATTGTGAAAATAATTTAAGTCTAGAAGATACAATATGTCATAAAGGGTCATGGCTACTATATTTTTTAAGTATTCACAATTAGATATCTCTTCAAGAGCAAATCATTTTGATTAAGGGCTCTTGATATTGAATAATAATATAAAAAATAACTTTTATGAGGATAAATACATGTTGCCATTTATATATTATATTAAAATGTAACTGAAATTAGAAAACTAATAGGAAATGGCATCATTTTTAGATTTGTCTTCATAATTTTAAAATTAACCTTCTGTACTAAGATCAAGTTTTTCTTTCCTGAAACAATTTCATCAGCATAAAAGTTATAACTTGCTTAAGAATAAAAGGGTGACACTTCATGGGAATTATTTGTCATCATAGTGGTTATATTTTGGTAATTAAAAAAATATTTTGGTAATTTAGATCTAATATTTCAAATCCATCTTCAAGCTCAACTGCAATATTTATTTGCAATAACAACTGTTTACAGGGCAAAGGAAAAGTGCATGTAAATTTGACAGTGACAAAATGAGACAAGGAATTGCATGTTAAATCATTAAAATTCACATTCAGATGGAAAAAATCTTGAAATGTTTTGTCGAAATTCTTTGGTTTCATTGCAAGTAACTTTGTAAGTTATAAAGCTGTAAATTTTCTAAAGGAATTGTTTACACATTTTTACATGACGAAAACTGAGTTTGTAAGGAAAATGAGTTAATGGTTAATGGACTCCTCATGGTTAAATTTGTAAGATGAGATTTTACTACTATTAACTAAAAAGGCTGTGAAAATCTCAGATGATGATCTCCTGGTTATGCTATACTTTTGAATATTTACCTTTTTCAATAATTGATCATTTATCTTATATTTTTTTCTTTTAATAAATCAATAAAAAAATTGGAAGGATATTTTTATGAGTCATTTCTTAGATTTATCTTACAGATTAAAAATGGGCAGTAAATGTAGAATTCTGGTTTTGAACAAGGGTTAACATTAAAGTTATTTATTAAGGTTAACATTTATTAAAAGTATACTTGAATAATATATATGTGTGCAGATGTTTATAAGTGTACATATGTATGAATATTTTAAAATAGTTATTTCTTCTGTTCACAATCAGTCCTAAAATTAGTCCTAAAATCCTTTGTTCTCTTCCAACTTTTTTATTCCTTTAGCAGTCACTTAAACATGTTTTAATTTTGTCCTTTTTAGTAAAGATCAAGATTACTTATTCCAGCATTTTCTGCTAATATTCAGTTTCTTCACTTAATTCATGTTTCTTTTATGTGCTTTTGTAAAACATTTTGCTATTTTATGTATTCCTGCATTTTTCAATTTAATGTTATCATGCATTAGTAACATGAAATTACAATGGAAAGATGTCAGAGAAATTATACAAGCATAAACATTATAATTCTAGGTAAATTATGAATTTCATGGTGTTCAAAGTAGTGGACAATTTTTTTTTAGATTTTTTTAAAAGATTTTATTTATTTATTCACGAGAGACACAGAGAGAGAGGCAGAGACACAGATAGAGGAGAAGCAGGCTCCATGCAGGAAGCCTGATATGGGACTCGATCCCGGGACTCCAGGATCACGCCCTGGACTGAAGGCAGGTGCCAAATCGCTGAGCCACCCAAGGATCCCCCAAAATAGTGGACAATTACATTTGGTTGAACAATTAGAATATTTTTTCTTGTTTTTTCAATTAAAAAATTTAAGTCAAAAGAAGTATTGAGTTAGCTTTGAAGCTTAGGCATTTATTGATTTGCCATACTGCAACTATCAGGGCAATTGTGGGACCAGGATAATGTGGATTTAAAGAACAGATACCAACAAATTATCATATATAACATTATTACTCAAGGGACTTGACATACATTTAAAATACCAGTATTCAGCATTGTGTGTTTCAAATTTTAAATAACTGGAAAAGAAAGGCAGGTTCATAGTTTTATAACATTTTAATATGATATCGGAAATTACTCTCTTCAAATTTTATGCATGAAACAATTTTATACATTAAACTGGGAAATGATATTTTCCTAGTTATGAAAAATAAAAATTCATTAATCCATTAATTCAATGAAATGCCATTCTATAAAATATCAACTTATGTTTTTTTGATTTCATTATAGTCAAATATGCACAAGAAGAAACAATGAGTTAAGACCTTGGAATAAAGCTCTTTTGCTCAGTGATTAGACATATAATTTCCCTCTGAAATATCTATTCACAAAAATCATGAGTTACTATAATTACACTTTGAGAATACACACATATGCCTGTGAGAAAAATTAACTGAATTAACTAAACTGTGTCATAAATTTATATTCAGTTTCAGAAATACATTAAGATTTATAAAATGGATATTTGATCTAATTTTGAATTAGTTAACTTACAGCTACTACAGAAAGAAATCATCTATAATTTAGTGACTTCATGAGGAGTTTACAACAACTTTGACATAATGCCAACCTTTAAAATAATCAGGGGCATCCTGGGTGGCTCAGTTAGTTCAGCAGCCAGGTCTTGGTTTGGGCTCAGGTCATGATCTCATAAGTTGTGATCCACCCCATGTTCAGCTCTGTGCTCAGCGGGAAGTCTGCTCAAAGATTCTTGCCCTCTTCCCCAACTTTTTTTTTTCTCTATCTCACATAAGTAAATAAATCTTAAAAAAATAAAATAAAATAACCAGCTATTTTCCCAGGATATTGAGTTAATTCAGGAATAGCAGAGGAATTGCAATCTGGGACTTGCAAGCTATGGTGAACCATTGGCAAATCAGAAGCGACAAAGACAAGATCAGCTTTTATTGGATTCATCAGAGAAAATTGAGGAAGATTGTTTTGAACAAAAGTTCATGGGAAAAGAACAAAAGTTTGAGTCTGTGAAGGTTTCTCATTGGCTGACAGCAGTGGTTAGTGTGTTGTTCTTGGGGTAGGGAGGGAGCTTCCTTCTTTCTCTTAAAGCAGGAGATGAAAATGTCCTCTTTGTCAAAATAATTCTTCCTTCTTCCTCCTGGTTATGCAGGCAGCAATAAGTAGTATGTGCATGAGAATCAGTCTTCAGATCATCCCAATTTCATTTTTAATGAAGTTTCCTTTATTTTCACAGTTTTCCTTTTTGATCAAGATCTTTCCTCAAAAACATCACTGATAAGGTGGGTTTACCACATTTAGTGGTTTGTCCCCCCAGTGCCAGGAAGGACTTTTCCTGATTGTCATTTTTCCATGTGAGGAAAAGTGTATAGAATGGAAATTGTGGATTCCATATAATTAAGAAGGGTAGGAGGAAGGATTCTTAGGGATTATCCACTGAACATCTATATCTTATCAAGATTGTAAGCTTTGGAGATCATCACAAAGTCCTGAGCTAGCATCACCCTGCTTGGTGCATTATTTCTGCAGTGGTTTGGCAGGCAACAAGTACAACATTTAAAATTGATTAACAGGGGTACCTGGCTGGCTCAGTAGATAAAGCATGTGACTTTCGATCTTGAGGTCATGTGTTCGAGCCCCATGTTACAGGCAGAGTTCACTTAAAAAAAATACATTTGATTATACAAAATAAGACAAGGAACAGAATAATGGCCCCAATTTGGCTAATAGTCCTAAGCCAGAACTCCAAGTCTGAAGGTAACCAGTTGCATAGGTGAAAGGACCATGTATTATCTGGATTTTGTTTTAGCCAATGTGCTCGATCTCTGATTTTATGCAATTAGGTTTCTACCTATTCAGAGAAATTTGTCCATGTACAGCAGGTGGTATCACTATACACAAATGATTTCTTATTCAACAAGCAGATAATCTTGGGCCACGTGATTATGCAAAATTACTTTAGCCAATGAGTCAAGTGCTAGGTAGGCTGCTATTGCTTTGGCTCTGGAATGCACTAGCTCTCCTAACATTAGGGAGAGATTTCTTCTCGTGCATGTCCTTGGTATTTAATCCAATCAATGGGAGAAAGGCTCTCCTTAGGGAAGGAAATCCAGTCATGTATGCATCCTGGGAGTTCCTGTTTACAATGGCCAGGGATGTTCAAGAGAATGGACTAATGGGAAGCTTCTGATTTGGTATGGATGTTAACAGGGACAGTTAAGTTCCAGTAAGCATAGACCTCTGATTTGTTAGCTCTCTTAACATTCCCATGACCTCCAAATGCAGTCAACCTTAAACAAAAGTGAAACCCAATGGACTATAGGGATTCCAGCTGAGGTCTGGTTTGATAGATTCATTAGCTGGAATTTCCTGATCTACCCTTTAAAGCCATGAGTCAGAGGAGTTGAGATAACATTCTGAAAGCCTATCCCTTCTTAAAGAGGTCTTTTCTAAAAGCCTCACAGAGAAAAAAAAATAAAAATAATAAAAAAATAAATGAAAACCTCACCGAGAAGTATAAACCCATTTGTGTCTCACTTGGGTACAGGGGAACAGATCATATTTAGATAAAGAAAAGAATGTGTAGGAACAAGGGTCAAACAGCAACCGTGGAGGTGTCTAGTTGAACTAGTCTGGTTACGACTGGGGAAAGGTTGAAACATGGTGTGAGAACACCTCGTTGTAACAACCTAACCTAGTAAGTAACACCCATAAGCTTGCATGTATAAACAGCATTGCCATTTAGGACCAAAGAGACATTAGCTACAGGAAATACCAAAGGGTCTCTGCCACTGTGAACAGATCAGAGTTTCTGGTGACAGATCCAACAGTCAGAGACATTTCTCTCCTTTGCAATAGACTAAAATTTGTTGATAAGAGCATTGTCTCTCCAAGAGAAAGAGGAGAAAAACCAAGTAAGAAGCAGCAGCAAGAAAGTAGCAAGAGAGTCCTGATCTGATCGTCTCAGGAAAGCTCTCCTGTTGTTGCTATATGGCTTCAGTTCCTGGAAATCTTTACCTTCAGGTCACCAGCTGGTGTGCAGGACCAGCCAGGATTTGGTACTTTTCTTTAGATATAACATGTGAATCCAAAAGTATGTTCCCTAGAGTTTGGCAGGACAAGGGTTGGTAAACAGTAGCTGACAGGGGTCTTTCCAGCAGGGTCAAAATAAGTTTTTTCTAGAGATGTCTTTTCCAATATCTAAAGTCTGAGTTGCAAAAATGATGTTCCCAGGATCACACTGTGAAACAATTGCTCTATCAAAGCATGGTTATTTTCAACAGAGATAGGTCTTTACAATATTGAAGTATGTCTCCCTCGTATCAGCTGTAGATTAAAAGAAGCAGGGACAAGGGGTATTGGGCATCCTGTTTTAAGAGGAAGAGATTTTTATTGAATTTATGCAAATAGACACATTCTCATGAAAAATAAGAATATTTGATAAGGTTTCAGGATTTGGGGGAATCTGGTAGGGAGGAAGAGACAAATTCTTCAAACTTTGTGGTAAAGATATACTTTACCAAATTGCAGTAAATTATAGATGGCTTAAAGAAGAAAAAAGAGATCCTTTGTTTTATTTTTTTTTAAGATTTTATTTATTTATTCATGAGAGACACACAGAGAGAGAGAGAGAGAGAGAGAGACAGGCAGAGGGAGAAGCAGGCTCCATGCAGGGAGCCTGACGTGGGACTCGATCCCAGGTCTCCAGGATCAGGCCCTGGGCTGAAGGTGGCGCTAAACCGCTGAGCCAACCGGGCTGCCCAAAGAGAGTTCCTTTAAACCTGGAAAACAAAAGAGTAAAGCAATCAGTTTTCTGTTAAAGTTGTGGAAATTCTTACTTTGTTCAGTGTTATGATCTTAAATTTATCAAAACCGGTGTACTAGAGTACCTGTCAAAGTCTTTTTTATGAATCCCATTGAAGAGGAAACACTTAAAACGACCACCTTTAGGGCTTCCCGACTCCATTTCAAATAAGGTTTCCTTTATTTATATTCACAACAAGAATAGCTAGAGCCAAAAAGACAGACCTCAAAATAAAAGTGGATAAATCAAAACAGAGCATATAAATTTACTGTTCTTCTCCAAATTTTTATTACTTGAATAAGAAAAGGCACAGAAGAAAGAAGCAGGAGAAAGAGAAATCAAGTTTTCTTTTCCTTTTTCTTTTTTCCTTTTCTTTCTCTTCCTCCTCTTCTTGTCTTTCTTTGTCTTCTAGATAACACTTGAAGACCATTTGGATTTGGGAAAGACAGAGCTAGGAAAAAAGTACAATTCCACCAAAAATCACAATATCTAAGTAATTTACCAATATAGCAAACACATTACTTAGGAGTAACTAATATTTAATTGAAAGGAATATGTTGAGATGTCTGGGTGGCTCAGAGATTGAGCACCTTTGATCTGCCTTTGACTCAGGGCGTGATCCTGGGGTTTGGGATCAAGTCCCACATTGGGGTCCTGCAGAGAGTCTTCTTCTCTCTCTGCCTATGTCTCTGCTTCTCTCTCTCTTTTTCTCTCTCTTTCTCTGCCTTTCATGAATAAATAAATAGAATCTTAAAAAAAGGAAAAGAATATGTTGATTTTTCAAATTGATGTATTTTTTTAAATTTCTTAGTGTTATCTCCCCTTTATTCTGGTAAGTACATAACTTTTTTGTAGGCAACAGCTTTGCCAAAAGTGGTTCTGATGAAGCTACACATCATATTATTTCTTCCACCAAAACCCAGAATTTGACATGGGAGCTAACTAACCAAAGTAATTGTTAATTGTTAGCATTGTCTCTAGTATTTTTTCTCCAAAGAGAGGGCATTTAAAAATATAATTTATAAATTTGTATTAGTAAGAGATAGCTCACTTAATACTAGACAAGCTTGCAAAATATTATGTCATCAAGTAAATATTCATAATTTCTAGTGTTAAGACAGAATTTTTAATATATGAAATTAGCATATTTATACCATTCTAACAATATACTTGCAAGACAGTGAAGTTTTCTCTGTTTTTAGGTATGGAAATGAAAAACATTTTTCCAGAGGGAAAATTGGTTCTCTCTGTCAAGCCTATTTTATGTTGGAAAAATTGTCTAGTTCAACTTGTCTCTTTATACATAAGAATATAGCTTCCTAGAGTGTTATAATGTAAGTGATTTTGTAAATTTTACAGCTTTCGAATTACAAGAGGCAAAACTATATAATTCAGGAGTTCTCCCTCCTTGTTCACGTCTTTCCTCACTCTTAGTTCATCTTTGAACACAAATACGGTAAAATATTTATACAGTATGCTGTTATAATCAATGACACTTCCATCCAATATTTATTGAGTGCTTACATTTTACAGGAACTCTGCTAAATTTTGAGACAAAGTGGTCACTGTTACAGAGCTCTAATTGAATTTATAGTCAGACATCCAGGAGATGCAATCAATTTCATACAAAATTAGAATATAATGTGATGATTTCTGTGGTATCAAAATAAAGATGTTGTGTAATTACAGAAAGGATAATAAAGTCCAGATAAAGAGAATGAGAAAAGACAGAGAAATAGTTCCAGAAGAGAAAACATATTTTCTACATAGGGTAGTAACAGGTCTACAATCCTACAATACACACACACACACACACACACACACACACACAAGTAGATATATCTGAAGAATTTTTTGGTCTAGAAACTCTTCATACTTAAATGAGAGCCTTATAATGAAAGTGTTGAATGTGATATAGGGCTTTTCTCTCAATATATTGTGAAAACACTGAAGGATCTTGATAAAGTAAATGGAATAATCGATATATTACACATATTTAATATATAAATATATAACATATAAATATATATATATTTAACAACCACTCAGACCATAACTTGGAGAATGGTTTGAGAAGAAGGAAAAAGTCTAACAAAGGAAAAATGGTGAGTAAAATGAATATAGAGAATAATATTATAGATAGAACAATATATAAATATAAATACAAGACAGATTAAATTAATATGATACTATTGTCAAAAATTTTTGCTAAGTAACTTGAAAATTAAAGTGAAATAAGCACATTTTTTGGAAAAAGTAATATACCAAACTGACTAAATAAGGAATTGAAAGAATGAGGCTTCATGTGGTACACAGAGCAATGCTTGAATCTGAACATTTCTGCATCTTAACTCTCAAGCATGAGTATAACAAAATATGTGCAAGATCTATGTGAAGAAAAATATAAACTCAGAAGAACAGAATAAAAAGACAGCTATATAGATGAAGCTATATTTCACTTTCATGGATAAGAAGACATTGTTAACATGATATCAGTTCTTCACATTTGATCTATAGATTCAATGCAATCCCAACAAAAATCCCAGCAATCTACTTTGTGGATATTGAAAAACTAATTCAAAAGGTTATAGGACAGGCAAAAATCCCAGAATAGTCAACACCACATTAAAAAGTAGAAAAAAATTAGTGGACTGACACTACCCAGCTTTAAGACTTACTATAAAGCTACAGTAATCTAAACAGTGGGGTATTAGCAAAAGAGTAGACAAACAGATCAATGGAACAGAATGGAGAACCCAATAAAAATAATATAGTCAATTGAAGTTTGGTAAAATAGCAAAGGCAATACAAGGGAGAAAAGACAGTCTTTTCAACAGATGGTACTGCAACACTATAGATCCGCATGCAACAATAGCAAAGAAGTTTAATCTAGAAATAGATCTTACACCCTTTGGAACAATGAACTCCAAGTGGATCACAGCTATAAATGTAAAACACAAAACTTTAGGGATCCCTGGGTGGCGCAGTGGTTTGGCGCTTGCCTTTGGCCCAGGGCGCGATCCTGGAGACCCGGGATCGAATCCCACATCAGGCTCCCGGTGCATGGAGCCTGCTTCTCCCTCCGCCTATGTCTCTGCCTCTCTCTCTCTCTCTCTCTCTCTCTCTCTCTCTGTGACTATCATAAATAAATAAAAAAAATTAAAAAAAAATAAAAAATAAAAAAACTTTAAACTCTAGAAGTAAACATAGTAAAAAAACTAGATCACCTTAGGCATAATAATTACTTTTTAGATAAAACACAAAAGGCATGATTATGAGAAAAAATAATAAACTGAACTTAAAATTAAAACTTTTGCTCTTGGGCAGCCCCAGTGGTGTAGCGGTTTAGAGCCGCCTGCAGCCAGGGGTGTGATCCTGGAGTCCCGGGATCGAGTCCCATGTCGGTCTCCCTACATGGAGCCTGCTTCTCCCTCTGCCTGTGTCTCTGCCTCTCTCTTCGCTCTCTCTGAATGAATAAATAAATAAATCTTAAAAATAAAATAAATAAATAAAATAAAAAACTGCTCTATAAATACAATATCAAGAGAATAATACAGGGACATCTGAGTGGCTCAGTCAGCTGAGAGTATGACTCTTGATGTCAGCTCAGATCTTGATCTCAGGTCCATGTTTTAAGTAGGCCCAGCATGGAGCCTACTTAAAAAAAAAAAAAAAAAAAAGAGGGAGAGAGAATAAGACAAGCCACATACAAGAAGAAATTTACAAAAGACATATATGCTAAAGGACTGTGATAGGGATCCCTGGGTGGCGCAGCGGTTTAGCGCCTGCCTTTGGCCCAGGGCACGATCTTGGAGACCCGGGATCGAATCCCACATCGGGCTCCCAGTGCATGGAGCCTGCTTCTCCCTCTGCCTGTGTCTCTGCCTCTCTCTCTCTCTCTCTGTGTGACTATCATAAATAAATAAAAATTAAAAAAAAATTAAAAAAATAAATAAATAAAGGACTGTGATATAGAACTATTAACCAAAATATATTTTAAAAATCTTAAAACTGAAGAATTAGGAAACAGTCCTTTTGAAAAGTGATCAAAAGGCTTAACAGACACTCTCCAAAGATCCAAAGAAGGCAAGTAAACATATGGAAAGATGCTTTACATCATATGTTATCAGAAAATGCAAATGAAAACAATAGTGAGATACTACTCTTCACACGTGTTAGAATGGCTAAATTCAAAATAATGACACTATCAAATGCTGGTGAGCTGTGGAACAGGAGCTCATTGCTGGTGGGAATGCAAAATGGCATGGCACTTTGGAAGACAGTTTGGCAGTTACAAAACTAAACATTTTCTTACCATATGTTCCTAAAATCATGCATTTTGATATTTACCCAAATGAATTATAAACTTATTATTTACACCAAAACTTGCACACAAGTATTTATATCAGTTTTATTCACATTTTATAAAACTCAAAAATAACAAAGATGTGTTTCAGTAAGTGAGTAAACTGTGGTACATCCAGACATTGGAATATTATAAGGCACTAAAACGAAATGAGCTAGCAAACCACGAAAAGACATGTAGAAACTTTAAATTCACATTGCTAAGTGAAAGAAACCAATCTAGAAAGGCTACATACCATATGATTCCAATTATATTACATTTTATGAAATGCAAAACTAACAATACACTAAAGGGATCAGTGGTAGATAAAGTGGGATTAATAGGCACCCCATGGAGGACTTTGGGGGAGTGAAACAATTCTGTAGGGTGCTATAATGGTAGATAGATGCCATTATGCATTTTTCAAAACTCATGGGCAACATGAATTTTGTACAAGATTGTGTGACACCACGAGTGAACCATATCCACTACAGACTTTGGATGATAATGATAATTCAATGTAGGTTCATTAGTTGTTTGTTTGTTTCTTTAAGATTTCACTTATTTATTCATGAGAGGCAGAGAGAGAGAGAGGCAGACACACAGGCAGAGGGAGAAGCAGGCACCTTTCAGGCAGTTCCATGTGGGACTCGATCCTATGACTCCGGGACCACGCCCTGAGCCAAAGGCAGATGCTCAACTGCTGAGCCACCCAGGCGTCCCTAGGTTCATCAGTTGTAACAAATGGATCACTCTGAAAGGGATGTTGATAATGCAAGAGGCTATGCAGGTGTGGTTTAGAGGGTATACAGGAAATCTCTATACCTTTCTTTCAATTTTTCTGTGAACCTAAAGTTGCTCTAAAAAGATAAAGTTTTGGGCAAAAAAAAATTGAAAAAAAGAACATGGCAAAAGTGATGGTGCATAACTTGGCAAGGTTATATCATAAATAGTTATTGGGATTCCTTTTCTATCTTGCAGTGCTTGTCTTTGGAACTAAGTATCATGCGGTAAGAAGAGACCAAACTATCTCTTGAGAAAATTTCACAATCCAATGCCTTTGAAGAGAGAAAGTGAGGCCCCAGTTGGATAGTGTCAAGAATCAGAGAAGTGAGTGCATGAGCCTTCAGATTATTACACACACACACACACACACACACACACACATACACACACACACTTTGATTCTTCAGCCTGGGGCTGCAGAGATCATAGAGCTGATACAAGGAATCCCCACTCTGCCTTTTTCAGTGTTCTGGTTGATAAGAACAATGCATAGGAATTTATTGACAATAAATTTGGGGATAGTTTACTACAGTGCTGAAGTATCTCCTCTTCGTACCGACAATCATCATTAAGTTTTTACTTCTCTAAAATAAAGACCCACCTGAGATTCTGTCCAACTGTGAAAGACTTGCCTCATATAAAACCTCAACATACTTATCACTTCCTCAAGTCCCTGTACAAAATCAGTAAAATCCCAAACTTGGATTCAACTCCGGCTACCCACATGTACACCTATATAACTGAACAGATCTGGAAACAAAAAAAATAAAATAAAACTCAGCTATGCTGACTGGTCTCATCTTTAAATCATGACTATCAAGTCAGACAAGACTATTATATTTGTTCTGGGCGTTTAAAAAGACGTCACTTAATGGAATCACATGGAATAAATAATATGTATGTCTGGGGATCCCTGGGTGGCTCAGAGGTTTAGTGCCTGCCTTTGGCCCAGGGTGTGATCCTGGGGTCCTGGGATCGAGTCCCACATTGGGCTCCCTGCATGGAGCCTGCTTCTCCCTCTGTCTATGTCTCTGCCATTCTCTCTCTCTCTCTCTCTCTCTCTCTCTGTGTATCTCATGAATAAATAAATAAAATCTTTTTTAAAATAATATATATGTCAGATTTTATCTAATACAGTTAACGTTGAAACTTATGTTTAGATCTTAGATGAATTTGCTATCCTTCAGTAGGTTGTACTTTTTGATCCATTCTTTTTCACAACTCTTTGTAGAAATGAAATTGAATTAAATGATGTTTAATAAAATGTATCTTAATTTTATAGTATTAGTATTATTAAGTCTAGATCATCACTCTATGGTTTCCCTGTTTTTCTTGTATTTCCTTTAAACACAGTAAAATAAAGCAAGGCATTCAATTTGTAAATTTTTGTGCAGTTTCATTAAAAGAAAACAATATTACAGAAAGAAAAATAGAATAGTCACATAATTTCACTTAAAAATGAATGCTTATCGGGCAATATAATATCATGTAATCAAATATTACGGTAAATTATAAGTGCAATTTTTACTATAAAACTTCTGCCTCTATGCAGCATGTTAATTCTAATGTATTTAAGAATCAATTATTCAGTGGCGATGGTTTCTCATAAAAATAAAATAATGCATCTTTAGTAATGTAGCAAAAGTAAATAACTCACATGATTTAGTAATCTAAAGAATATTAACATACAGAAATGATTATATTTTATATATATTACAAAACATAGTATTTCCTTATATAAGTGCTGGGTCACGTAGGGTGTACTGGATCTATGATATTTGACTGGGGGTTTAAACCAATACTAGAAAATGTTTTTACATGTATGTTCATATATCAATATTTGATCTTCACTTTCTTTGCATTTTATTCTCTATAATCAACCATATGGGTTAGAATCCTTTACATTTCTAATTAGAAGACAGATTTTCTGAAACTCTATATAATAAATTATTACAATAGAGACATCTCATTGTACAGGTGGGATGCCAGGGAAAGACAAATAGTCTAAAGTAAAAAATGATAAAGGGAGCCCACAGAGATATACATCAGACAAGTCAAAAGCTCCTTGGTTCAGTGAAGGCTCCTGGCAAAATCATTTAACACATAGTTTTAAAGTATTATAAAAAAAAATGTACTCTGCTTTATATAGAAACTGTGGTCTAGTGATATATTATATATTGTTTGATTGATTTCTTTTAAAATTAGCAGTATATTAGGCTGAAATGGAGAGCCAATAGAAGTGTTAACATAATTTATACAGGCTGCAAATGTTAAGTAGTTTTATTCATTGTGGGAATAAATCTATCCCTCTACTTGAAACTATCAATTAAGTTGATGGCTAAAATTCATTAAAATAGATGTATAGCATGCTATTCAAGACAAGCAAATGCTTCATCTATCACTGCTAAGTAAATGATTGCAAGAAAAAAAATGATATGGAAGAGATGGCACTTTAGCTTTCAATTTACAACAAATTAGAAACAAAGTATATGGTTAATTTACATTGTAAATACTTAGTACAAAGTCCCCATAAACATTCCTAGAGTTCTCAAACATGTTTCCTTAAATTGCTCATGGTTTTAATTAGCAAATCTATAGAATCTTAACTTGCATAAGCACATTTGAAATGGATATTATTAAAAAGGAGGCAAAAAGTTCAATTAGTATTATTTTCAGTTAAAACAATGCAGATGAAATCATATATTCATTTCTTGTGCAATAATTTCCTTTAATAGTGTTTTAATCAGGCCAGAAGAAAAGTATCCTGATAAGAGAAGTTGTGACAAAATAAACAGTAAGAATCTATACATAATTTAAATATGATTATCACCATTTTAAACATTAAATTAAATTCAGAATGCATAATTATTAAGCCTATAACCATTAGCTACTATTCTGAGTCAAGACTGCAACTCACATCCATGTCATTCTAAAATGTGCATTTTCCCATCATCTCCTGTAAAACCATTTTGGATAGCTGATAAGATTCACAATTCGATTGAAGCTATAGGAAAAGAAAAAAGATTCCTCACACACACACACACACACACACACACACATCTTTATTTCTAGAAAAAACAGTGTATTTTACAAAACTTCACTTTAACAAAAATGGAAATCATGATGTTATTTCACTACAAAACTTTATATAAATATTATCTATGAATTATTTTGTGTATTTTTAAATAAAAGTTTTGACTACAATGCTATCAAAATTTATTCTCTTACAGCAAATGTTGATTCTTTTTAAAATTTACATCACTGATTTGTGAGAAATAAGAATAGTACTGATAAGAATTTTGTTTGTAAACCTTAATTTCTCTTATTTCCTTTTCTTCTTATTTTTCCTTCTAATTATTTGTACCTTCAAGTCCTGCTCCTCCATCTCATCTTCTTTTCAAACTTCTTAAGAACAATGTATTTCAATTGAGGAATGTAGGCAATTGCAACCTTATGCGAAATGGAGGTTATTGATTACAGTAGACTTTAAAATAGCATTATTTGAGGAGCATCTGGGTGTCTCAGTGGTTGAGCGTCTGAGTTTAGTTCAGGTCTTGATCCCAGGGTCCTGGGATGGAGTCCTGCCTCAGGCTCCCCACAGGAAGTCTGCTTCTCCCTCTGTCTGCCAGTATCTCTGTCTCTCATGAATAATTAAATAAAATCTTTTTAAAAATAGAATTACTTCCGTCTGTTGACAATCTGGGTAGTTCTGTCTACTAGGTTGACACGGAATGTGTATGATCTGGTATTGCTGTACAAAACATTTGCTGCTCCTCTTCGGTAGGATTATACTGCTGCACCCTTTCAATGTCAATGTTGGCAATGTAATTTGTAGTGACTTTTTCTGCAGAAGGACAATCCTTCTATCCCTGCCCAATTATCTCAGACTTAGTCATTGTGATTTGTGATGATCCACCCAGAAAGAGAATTGTATATCCTTGGAGTTTGAAATCAGGAGAGGTCCTATAAATCATTTTAGCCAATAAAATTTGTGTGGAGGTAATATGTGTCACTCCTAAAGCTTTAAACTCACAGTTAACCTTTATCTCTTTTTTTTTTTTTTTCTCCTGTCAAGCAATTGGCATGTCCCAGAGAGTGTACACTTCTTCAGCCTGGATCTTGAGGAAGATATTTTGGAGCAGAGATGCATATTCATTTCACCATGGACATTTAGCACAAGGTAGAACTAAATGTTATTTTCATAAGCCATTGGTCTTAAGAGTTGCTTATTAACACAACATAGCATATTATATCCAGACTAATGAATGTTGTGACTGAAATCTATTAAAATCAAATTTGGAGAAAAATAAAAACTAGCTTAATATAGCACAACATTCGTCATGATAAAGTGGTGGAACCTCCTTTATTGTGAAGGTCAGATTATTTTTTATGATACTATACATACGATGAGAAATAACCTTTTTGATCTAAGAAATTTATCTAGAAATTCTTTCTATGGCATTGTGATTGAATTTTTGTTCAAGCTGTAATCACTTATGTTGGTACTTTAAGGTCAGAGATGATGGGTTTATAAATACACATCATTTTGGGGCGCCTTGGTGGCTCAGTCTATTAAGTGTTTTCCTTGGTCTCAGGTCATGATCCCAGTGTCCTAGGATTGAGCTCTGCATCAGGCTCCTTGCTCAGCAGAGAGAGCTTGCCTCTCTCTCTCCCTCTGCCTCTCCCTGCTTGTGCTCTTTTTCAATAAATAAATAAATAGTCCTTATAAATAAATTAATACACATCATTTCAATCACATTGATTTTGGAGACTGTAATAGCTGGGGTTTTCCAGAGAGATAAAAATTAGTAGTGTATGTGACAACCCTTGAACTACATGGGTTTGGACTGCACAGGTCCACTTCTATACTACAGTACTGTAAATATATTTTCTCTTTACTAATGATTTTCTTAGTAACATTTTCTTTTCTCTAGCTCACTTTGGTGTAAGAATACAGTATATGACACATTTACAAGATACGTATCCATCAACCGTTTATTGGTAAGGCTTACAGTCCACAATAGACTATTGGTAGTTAAGTTTTGGGAAAGTCAAATGCTATACATGGGTTTTATTACCATACTAGGGAATGTCAGTGCGCTTAATCCCTACATTGTCCAAGGGTCAGCTTTATTTATCTATCTATGTATCTATGTATCTATCATCTATCTATTATCTATCTATTATCTATCTATCATCTATTTATCATCTATCTATCTATCATCTACCTATCTATCATCTATCATCATCATCATCATCACCTACCCATTTATTTAAAGGAATTGGCCTACATAATCATGTTGGCTGGCAAGTCCAAAATCAGCAAGGTGGCTGATTGCTGCAGATTCAGGAGAGCTGGTTATGTAATGAAATTTGATGGCAACCTGCTAGAGAATTCTTGCATGTTCTTCTCAAGGACCCAAATTGTGTTTTTGTTTTTGTTTTTCTATTCAAGCTTTCCATTGATTGGATAAATCCATGTTGCCTAGGGCAATCTGCCTTACTCAAAGTCCACAAATTTAAATGTTGATCTCATGGAAAAAAAAAAAAAAAAAACCTTTTAGCTAACATAAAATTAACCATCATGAGGAAATATCTATTTATCTAGATTAGTAGATAGATAGGTAGACCATTCTAAAGTTGGTAAATAATTGTCTTGTAATCATTAAAAACAAAGGATGATTTCACTTTTTATTTGGGAAAATATCTAGATTTACTGTTATTACCTAGTCATCAAAAATCATAAGCCTATACACAATATTGTCTATTAAGTATGTTTGATACCACTATTTATACATAAATAAATATGACTTTACCTATCCACATTAATTTTTAACTCAACATAGATTGCTTTTCTTTTAAGAACAGCGAGTTTCAGATCTTTAAATAAAAATGTATTGATAAATGTTTGAAAATCCTATTAATAGTAGAGAAAAGGAAGTTAATTTCAAAAAGAAAAAAAATCATTTTGCTTTTAGGTAGCACACTGTTTGTAATATTTATATCCATGGCACTTGGCAAATACTATAGGCTAATTACAGAAAGTTCATTTTGAATTATAACATTTATGTTGTTATTTCTTTTTAACCACTATAACTACAAGTTCTGGCCCTTCCCAGGTTTCTTTGATAAATTTAACTTGACAGTTTTGTTGTTGGCTTCCCCCAGGAAAATAAATCATCATTTAATAAAATATAGCATTGTTGGTTAGTTTGGAAATGATCTAGTTCCATCCACTAATTTTACCAGATTTAGCAAGGTTATTATTGCTATTTTTTAATCTAAAAACTGCAGAGACAAGTCTACTGTCTCTTTTTTTATCATTTAATTTTTTTCCCCAAAAGGACCAAAAATGTTCAGCAATTCCTCTCAATTTACTTTCTCAATTTAAAAAATCCATCAAATATTAAATGAGCATATGCTATAAGAAATACAGTTTAATAGGCATGGTGGAGAGGAGTTGTGTGTATGGAGAAAGATGAGGAGGTCATTGCCACTCTTTCCCATAGTCTGAAATGTGGCAAAAGCTTTTTTTCTTAAATATGCAGCAAAAGTATTCAGATTATTTTCATTAAGTATTAGTAATGACCCTGCTCACTCTCCATAAGAAACAAATTATTATATAGTTTATTGTTAATAGAGGTTGAAGAATTGTAATTTTCATTCTTACTATTTCTATGGATATATAGACTTCATTGCTGTTCCTCTGTGTTTCTTTTATATATTTGTAAATACATGAGAAACTTCATTAAATTAACAAAATGTATTTCTAATACCTCTGTGCCTCAAAATGTCATGTGGTGATTTGAATTTAAAAAATAATCAGCGAAAACATCTCCTTTTTTTTGTCTACTATATAGATCCAACCTACACAGTTTAAATAATAATGTCTTAGGCCTATGAGAAGTTTTCATGATTTCTTTGGAGTTCTTTTTTTTAAATATTTTTTTTAAGATTTTATTTATTTATTCATGAGAGACAGAAAGAGAGAGAGAGAGGGAGAGACACAGGCAGAGGGAGAGCGGGCTCCATGCAGTGAACCTGATGGGATTTGATCCCAGGTATCCAGGATCACACCCTGGACTGAAGGCAGCTCTAAATCCCTGAGCCACCTGGGCTACCCTCTTTGGAGTACTGAACAAACTTTTTAAAATTATCCTGAATCCACTTCTCTTCTATTCCATTATAGAATTCAATTTATATTGAGAGTTGAACCTTAGGACTTTGTGTTGTTTTTAAAAGAGTATTTCTTAAGTAAGTATCTTTAACATATAATTTACACCTACAAAGTGCTAATGATAAATACTCTATATCCAGATTTTATCTAAAAACAAAGGAACAGATCATCATGGAATACTCATTTCATTTGTAAGAGCAAATATGTCTTCTCCTATGAGAATCCTATGAGTTTATTTACAGTCAATTTATAATATGTTGTCATAATCCTCTTTACACAGTTTTCTCCAAACAGGATTTAATACTGCTGGATAAAATTAATTTACTGAGTTCTGTAGTATAAGATTGATTCTGCTGATAATCAGATATTTATTCAGCTTTCACTGTGGTTTAAAATAAGTTGAGTGAATTGATATAGGTAGGATAAGATTCAAACTATAAAAGGAAGTGAAGATCTAATTTACTTTTTTAAAAAAAATCAAATATTGTGACTTAAATTTCTTTCAATGTTTTCATTTATAAGAGTTTTATCAAGTTTACAAATAGGGTAATCATATGACTAATCCTATATACAATGGTACATCTGAGAGTGGAAAGAGTCTTAATAAATAAGATTTTAAAACGAATGTTGATAATGTAATTTCCTGGAAATACAGGACCTAAGTTTAATCTATCTATAAAATACTTAGGAAAAAAAAAAAATAAAATAAAATACTTAGGAAGAGGTGCCATTTCCTTAACCACGATACCCTCAGCACCTGACCTGGCACATAACAGGCACTTAATAAATACCATTTAAAGTAAAAGAAGTATGAATTTTTTAAAAAATAATTATTATGTCCTCCTTTTAATCATTTATTTCTTACAACCTTCACCTATTACACCGGTAATTCAAATTCTATTACCTCTGACATTTTAGGGAATGGTCAGGATATTCATTATTTTAGGTCAATTTATATTCTGTGAAATACTCTTGACTGTGCTGTATTAGTAGTCACTTACCCTTTACTGAAATCAGTTTATATATCAACAAAATATATGCACATAAGCCTTAAATGTCTGGATGGAAGTGTGAACTCAGTGACAAAAATGGAAAGTTTAGTAACTTACCTTTAAGTCCCAGTGTCAATAATTAGGGAGTTTGTAAAGATGTTTGTTATCACTTGACTGCTTCTGATGATACCAAGGAATCTGATAGTTTGAAATGAGGTATAATGACATGCAAATAATTAGTCTATATGTAATATGTTAATCTTGTGCACATAATTAAAGTCTCAATAAAATATGTGATCTTGTTAGCCCAGTTTTCAAATAAGGGCTACATTTATAAAATTTGAATAACATAATCTTTAATAGGAAGGTTTTGAAAGTGGTTTTTGAATTAAAAATATAATATATAACGATGGTTACCTATTTCATAAATGGGTAACTTAGGTTTATGGAATTATGTCAACTACAGCCTAAGAAAAGTAAAATTTCATTATCAGACTTTTTAACAATAATAAAAATGAACAGAATTATTTTCCATAGCATGTGAATAGGATATTGGTAGTAAGCCTAATTAATGGAAAAAAAAAAAAAAACTGACAAAGTTAATTCTTTTAAAAAGTTAGTTAAAATAGAATCCCAATTCATTCCTGTCACACTGTAGTAAATTAAGAGAGGCAATGTAAAGTTCTAGTAAGAATCAATAGTGTCATATCAGGAGAGTTGGGTTTTTGTCTCTTTCAAGTGCTTATCTCTTCAGTTTTAGCTAGTTATTTATTTTTTATTTCATCTGTTTCTTCAACTGTAAAATAGGGATAGGGATAATTAAGCATTTCTAAAAATCCATTCATGGCAACCACTGGTATGTGCAATAGTCTTATAAAAAATCATGTTGTGCTTTGGGATCAAGTCTAGGACATTCTTGAAGATTGATAATTCACACTGCCATTATGAGAAGCATTGGTGCTAAAAAAAAAAAAGCAGATTTAATTGTGTTCAACATAGTAAGAACCAGACACTAGCCCAACTTTTTTTCTTAAGTCTCAATTTCTAGGAATTGCTTTTTGGGGAGCTATGAACAAGACAATATTTAATCATTTAGTCTAAGTATTATGAAGTATGTCATATGTGTCAAATCAATGATCTGGTGTACATATATTTCCACTGTAATGGGAAAAATTCTTAGTTTTGTACAGATAAAAATACTTTATATTTTTGGTAACTCATCAAATTTCTATTTCAAATCTCTCAATTTACTGAATTGGGTTGATACTGGAAGATAGAATGACAGGAGTTAAATGTGCAAATTAATAATACTATCTCAGTTCTTTTCAGTAAACTTAAGGTTAATCTGATTACTAAAACCTCAGACATTTCCCATGTTACAATTATCCTCTGTCTTTGTCAGTTGAAACACCTTCTCATAACTTGGGCAAGATTCCTGTCCCACAGTATTCCTGCTGTAGAGCCTCTTTAGCTCTGTCATCTGCGTTACCTGTTTTTAACTCTTAGAAATTACTTTTTCTCAATAAAAATGTATAATAAGCCAATTGAAAAGATCATACTGGAGAAGTAGTCTTCATTGGAAAAGAAAATCACTGCCAGGTAACCAAACTTAGGATTAATATTTGTAATTAATAAAAGGAATAACAAAGGAATAACTTCTTCAAAAGAAATTGGCCCCTAAAAGTTTTTTTTTTTTTAATGATCTAATTCTCTTAATTTAAAACTGGGTGAAAATAGTTCTATGTTTGCTGATTTCAAAAATACATAATTGACCTAATTTATTTTCATCATCATAAAAATATCACTTTGAGTTTTCGGTAAACATATCACTATTTGATTAGTCATCAAAGCATTTCACTAATAAAATTTGTTGTGGGGATGTTAGCAGTGGTGGTTTCAGTTTAGGGTTATGTTTACTTGTTTGCTTATTTTGCTTTTTGTTTTTGTTTTGATTTTATCCTAATACCTTAAAAAATAATTCATCATTACTTTACATTCCTTGCATCAAATATAATAGATGACACAGGAAACACATTTGGAATTGAAAGGAAGTACTTCAGAAGAGGTCTTGTATAAGACCTCTTATATGGCTGATAATCAACAAATACCTGCTAAATATTGTTGAATTATAATAATGCATTGTACCATATTTAGAGAGACAGTTGTTTAAGATGTGTTTAAAGACTTAAGTTTAGGGGCATCTGGTGTCTCAGTCAGCTAAGTGTCTGCCTTCAGCTCAGGTCCTGAGATCAAGCCCCTCATCGGGCTCTCTTGCTCAGTGGAGAGTCTGCTTCTCCCTCTCCTTCTGTGCTCTCTCTTACTCTTGCTCTCTCCTAAATAAATAAATAAAATCTGTTAAAAAATAAAATAATTATTTTTCTTTAATCACACTTTGAAAACATATACTGGGGTCTGAAGGTTTTCATAAACAAGATTGTTTTACTCTTATTTGAATTACTTATGTATACATCTAGTTCTATGGCTCTCTGATTAGCCTCGCTTTCCCAAAAACAGAACCCAAGTAAAAAATTTGAATTCACTTAGCAGGTCAGGGACTGAGGGGAGATGGCCAGGAAGGAGGGAAAGTAAATGTAGCACTTTTTTCTTGAGTTGGCAATTACTATAGGATAATAGTTCTTGTTTGCGTTGATTCTTCTGAAAAATTGTAACAAAAGCATCTAAAATTGTTCCTGGTAAAAACTAAAAGTGGAATCATCTATGCCTTAAGATTTTTTCCCGATCAATTGTGGGTTGTTCTCTTGTGTTAAGGATATCGTTTTTCATTTTCTACATTTATAAGGGCCAAGGCAGTGCACTCTGCTTTGTGAACCATGATGTGATGTTAGAGAAGCTTTATGAAGAAGAAATGATGGCAAGTACTTGAATCTTTATGAACAAAAACTAATACAATCTTGCATAGAAAAATATGCGTTTATCTGAGGTTGAAACAGAATCAAGGCTAAGAAGATGTGAAGCAGTAAACAGCAAAGGTTTAATACTGTTTCCTTTGAACTTTTCAGATATGCGTATGCTTTCCATTAAACCCAAGCAATCACCACCCACTCAAGATGATGGCAACCTACAATCTCTATGCAGCAATTCACGCAGAGGGATAACAAGCTGCAGCCTCAGCTATGGTCAATGGCTCTGAAGATGTTGATATTTTCCTCATATTCTCCATCAATTGACTTTATAGTCAATAAATATTTTAGTTAGTCCATGGTAATGGTCACTGAGGTCAGTGACCCTCAGTTGCCTTGTTCTTGTTAAGGTTTGGTTTCTTCAACTGACTATTCACAATGTTTATTAGACATGAAAGTCCAAAATAACCCATGAATCTTCTCTTCCCATTGTATAGCAGTTTAGTCTAGTTTTTCATAAGGAAAGATTAAATTTGCTAGGAGATCCTCCTTTTATTTTCTTCATATTTACTAGAATAAGAAGCCTGATGTAATCAGGTATAAGTTAGAATTTCAAGGTTAGTAAAACCTTACTTAATTTCTCTGCTGCTGGAAGTTTTTCTCTAAGGACCCCACTACCTCTAATTCAGCACAGCCAGTGTTTATCAGGATAGGAAGTATAATTTGTATAATGGAGTCAAAGGGAATGATTGATTTCCATTCATTTCTTAAACCATAGCTTTGGGAAGCCTAGCATCACTTGCTGTCTACTAGTTCAATATATACACTATATCAGCCATGGTGCGTGGTTTGTGGTTGGTGCCTCAGTGGTGATATGACCTTAAAATTAAATGTGTGTAAAAAATTAAATATATATATTGCATTCTGGATAGCACCCCAACTATGCTTGATGTGTTCTCAAGCTAGTACCTTAGGTGAGTTTTTAGTAGGTCTTTAATAATTCCTTTGGACCAGAAGAGTTCAGTCTATGGAACATGGTGTGATCAGTAGATTCCATGGTCCTTCACCTATTGACTGCTAAGTGTGAAACAACTGTGTAAGGAATTTCATGGCTATAAATAATAATTCTACAAATCTGTTGGTAGTACAGGCAAAGGTACTGTGTATAGAAAAGGATGAAAGACACATACATTTGATTAATAAAAAAAAAGAAATCCATGAATAGCTGTATATTGAGACACTTCTCTTTTTAAAAAATTAAATGATCAAGTATGTGATATACATGGTAGGAAAATATTCTTTCACTATTATTCTTTAGATCCACCCTGAATATGGCTTCAGTGTAGCAGTAATTTATCTTCATTTTATTCTAACATGGGAACCTGATTCATCTGTCAACTGTATCTGAGTTTTTTCATCATTCATCAGTTGCCATAGTGAAACTCCATGAGGTTGGGCATTAGTACAACAGATTTGGCAGTGGACTAGGCCACTGCTCATGATATTTACTTGTGCTTCTTTACACATGAAGTCCTTAGCTCAAAAGTAGCATTTATGTCTTAGTTGATCGTTATATCTGCTAATACCTGCTTTTTCATGGTCAGCTCCTCCCATATATTCATTTGAGGCCACTTGATCAGAAGCTCTGTGTTCATTAGACTCCAGTAACATGTGAGCCTCTGCTTTACAAAAGCTTGAATAGTTCTCTGTTACAGAACATACAGCCTTTCTTACAGTCTCAGGGGTCTGCGCTATGAATCTTCTATTGCATCTTGTGTTTCGATCTATTTAACGATCTACGGTCAATATCTCTAACACTGCTGGATTGTCTGGCTAATATGGTCCAAGCAGCAGTGCAGCCTTGACCCTCTATAGAGCCCTCTCTTGCATTATGTACAACTCAAAACTGGCAACATGTTGATTCACCTAAATAGATCTGAACAGTTATTTCTAAGACTGGCATGACGTCCACAGTCAAGAGATCCAGCAAAGATTGAATGATTCTTTCTTACCTTAAGGAGTTGAAGGTAAAACAGTGCGTTATCTCTCTAGAGGGGAGACCCTAACATGACAAGCACAATTAGACTTGCGAGCTTTACCAATGTGTCAGATCTCTAAATCTTCTAAGTTTGTGTTGTCATTAAATTGTTCAGGTTAACCATCACTTTCTGTTCAATAAACAATTAACATGGTGTCACCATTTTAGTGACTGTGAAAAGCAGTGGGATATTATGAAAAATACAAAAGTGACCAAAGCCCCAGTGTTCTATATTTGTGAGAAAGAACGAAGGATTTAACAAGTCTTCAGAAAAGAGATTGGTGGAGTCCTGTTCTTCCTGTGTAAAATAAAACAGCCTCAATATTTCAAATTGGTGGAGTCTGAGAAGACTCTGCTCATTTGTTTTCTGGTCTATTTCTCTTTTTTGTTCAGATTGCATCATTACTATTGTTGTATCTTCAAATTCACTGTATTGGGAGACCTTTATTGAGCAAAAATATATTTTCTACTAATTAACCTGACTTCTATACTCTAATTAATCTGACTTCTAACATTTATTCAATCATCAATTATCAATTGCTCTATGTAGTAGCCATTTTTTTTTTAGTAGCAGGACGCTCAAAATGTAGGAAAGCATTTTAATAATTTATATCACTCATTTATCTCCAATCTGTGCCTTTACCTTTTCTATTCTAATGATGTTTTTTTTTCTGATTCTCTTGCCTTTTTTTAGATTTTTAATTTTTTTTTATTTTTTAGCTGTAGGTGTTTCACAGGGCTCAATTCTCAATTCTTAACTCCTGCTCATGCCTTTTATCACCATCATCATTGTGATTCCCACTTGCTCAAACTCACGAGCTACATTTCTTTCTTTTTTTTTTAAGATCTTATTTATTTATTAATGAGAGAAACACAGAGAGAGGCAGAGACATAGGCAGAGGGAGAAGCAGGCTCCATGTAGGGAGCCGGATGTGGGACCCAAATCCCTGGACGGCATGATCATACCCTGAGCCAAAGGCAGACGTCCAACCGCTGAGCCACCCAGGCGTCCCATGAGCTGCATTTCTAACAACCAAATGGATATTTCCTGCTAGATGTTGAAAAGATGATGAAGCAAAACATATTTTAAAAATAAACGTATTACATCATAATTTTCTTACTCAAGGAGAGAATGCAGAGTTCTGAAAATGAATTTTTTTAAGGCATTTGCAAATGGAAAGACCAAGAAAAACTCAATCCCTTTATATATAAAATATATTGTGTAAGGCAGGCAAAGCCCCCTTTGATTTAGTTACGTTTGTGAATTGTGTTTATTAAAGCAGTTGATTGTTTTTAATGTCTTTGTTTAACATGAGCTACCCCCCCCCCCTTTTTTTTTCTATTTTTGCATCTTGGTGATTCTGCAGGCTATTATTCTTGCCGAGCAGTTTATAGCAGTGTCATATTGCTAGAGGACATAATTCAATATATAGTGTAAGTGTTTATGCTTTCTCTCTTTTTTAGTTACCCCCATTTCACCTCTTGAATACAATATTTTACAGGAATGCTTTTGGATTTTATTTGTATTTATTCCCTGTAAATCTTCAGCCTAGCAGGCAAGTGAACTAATAACCATCTCTTTATTGCCTGCAGACTGGCTGACTTCCAGAACCTCATTGTTAGCTGTTCTGTTTAGTCTTTTCACATTATTTGTTTAATAGTATAATTTTTAAAAGACCTGCTGAACACTGCTGTTTTTGATGTTTCTCTTAATAGAACTACCACATACATAGAAGAAGATATGTTTCAAAGGTCAGAAACAAAAGCATGAGAATAAGCCAATTGAAAATAAAAGTGTGTTGTTTAGACAAAGTTGTAATTCTGAGGAAATAAAATAATTTTGGTCAAAGCTAAATAAATAAAAGACATATAGCCATTTTCTGTTATTTGAAAAAGTGCTTTTCTGATCCCTGTCCACATATTTAAGTCATTTTTATATGAAATGCTATTTTTTTTCCTTATTTATGTTTCTGGTCTTTTAGTCAGTTTTCACAGATTGAACATTATGAACTTATATAATTTTTACATACTAGAATCCATTTATTTTGAAAGAAAACAGTTAATATTGTAACATATTTTGTTTGGGGTAATCTTATTTAACAGATGAGAAATTTTCTTCCACACCGTTTATTCCAAGTTCTTTTTTTATTTTACTATATCTGCTATTTGGGAGAAACAGCTAAGTATTAGGCATAATGTTGCACCTAGCATATTAAAAAAAAAAAAACGTAGGATTTACATTCTTATGGTTGTTCTCTGTTCTATGTGCTTAACTTTTACTAAGTTATTTAAAGAATAACATTAAAAACAATACTGTTATTTAACACAGTTGACAGGATCATCTTTGGCACATAAAAATCGGTTGAAGTTCAATATTCTGTGAAATGCATGCAATATCACTCCCACATTACTAGAATGAAAAACTGTAAAATTAAAGCCTTGCATAAGCTTATGGAGTATAAAAAGATGTAGAAACAAGAGACTCAAATGATAATTATCAAAGCACAAAACACTTCATTAATTACATAGAAATAAAATGTTTAAAATGGTGAAATCTGAAAAGTGATGAAGGAGAAAGGGAAAAAAGTTTCCCTTTATCTCTTTTTCTTAAGTATGCATTCTAGAAGAAAAAGAAAAATGTAAGAACTTGGGAAATGATTTTCATGTCTGGCTATAGTCACTTGACTTCTATGGCCCTGCTGCAATATGAATGCTGAAGACTAAATCCATGTGGGCTGTAACACATGACCAAAGGTCACTCTTATTCTTAGCTTTTGTTCCATATTTAATATCTCTTTGATAATGGTGTAACGGTCTACCTTTTTGCCTAAAAATTAGTAATTTCTATTAAAATGTCGGCTGCCAATATCCCTGTAGCATAAATACTATAAAATAAATATTTAGACAGTTTATCATCTAGTTTGCCAGTAGATGATATTATTGATTATATTTATTTAATATAATATATTAAATGAATCCTATGATACAAAAGCTATTCTATACATAGAATCCTATGATACAAAAATTTAGATCATAATATTGTTTTCACTATATTATCAATGTATCTTATGTGATAAATTTTAAATCATTTTACATTGTTAAGGTATATAAATTTAAAATATTAATTCTTTGAATTACTTAGTATTGGAAATCTCAAGTTAACAAACAGCAATATAGTTTGTGAACAAATACTTCAGAATTATCAGTAGACATAGGACAAGCAGACGTACAATGGATATGCAAGGGTTTTAGCTCATTGGTGGCTATAATCACAATTGTACTACTTTACTAATGATGTTGCTATCTAGAATGTTCACTTTAAAATAGTGATACTTGCCTATTAATATCTTTATGAATCTGATGACTGAGAGACAGAAGGGGATAGAGAGAGAGAGAACAGAAGTATATCAGTTTTTGAAATGTTATAAACAAAATACTAAGTAGATAATTTCGGTGAAGGAGACAATGCTGTAGAGCTGATATTCTATACACAACATAGATTGCACAAAAATTGCATAGTACACAAACTTATACTTTTACATATTACATATGTGTGTGTTTATATAACATAAAATATTCATGCTATCATAACCTAGAATTTCATTCAACAATCAAAGATCTTCATAAAGCCGAGCTTTCTGGTAGCTTGTTGTTATGTAAAATTTTAACTTTTAGGCATCTATCAACACTGCCTGCCCATTAGTTGCATCAATATATGAAAACTAAATCATTTTATCTAAATCAATTCATCTTTTAAACAAAGTGTGGGGAGTTTGGCAGGGGCTTGGCAGAGGAGCAGGCTATTGTTTTATTACACATGTATGACTTTGGCCTTACCTACAAAGTATGTATTTATTCAAGTTTTCATCAGTTTAATTGTTTACATTGGACATATCACTGGGAGTTAAATTCCTTGAATTCCTGATTACTACTGCTTGCCACATGCCTAATTGGTGGTACAACGAAAACTGTGAAATTGCTACATATATGTGAAGAATTTATCCAAAACTTCAAACCCAAGGAAGCTTATATGACATAGTCAGGCCTCATCAAGAGGCATTAGTCAAAGTATGTGTAACTAACACCTTCCTCTCTAAGGTAGCTTACAATTTAGCTGCCTTGGCCTTCCTGAAATTTAATTTTGACTCCTTAACTGCACGGAATTGCCCTATTTTACTTACATTCCCATTCTCTACACACTAATGTCCAAATATTGCTTTTAGTCTGAGCCCATAAAGTTCCCTTATTTGTTTGCCTTTATTTAGGGATCATAGTCCTGCATGTATATTGACAAGGATTTGAAAATAGTTGATCCACATATTTTACAAAAGTCCTAGTTGTTTGTTTAGGGTGAGAGAATAACTCTAGTTTTCATGTGGAAAGAAATGAAATTTTAATAAAATAGTTTTTAGGTTAAAAAACATAAGTAACTACATAATTATATGTAGATTTGTATCCCCCCAAAGACAGATTATAGATTAATAGTGATAGATATAGATACTTGGATACACAGATACATAGATATAAAATTTTGGTTACAAGATATGCATTATCTTTCTTTTATATTATTCTACCTATCAATCTATCTAAAGAAAATAGAGCACATGGTTATCTTTGTGTATAGAGATAATGAAAGAGGTTGGATATGTCCATTTAGTACAGAATCCTTCAAAGGAACATATAGTGTTTCCTTTCTGAACTGCATTTTGAATGAATAAGTTTTACTATATCACATTTATACCTTATATACATTTTTATAAATTTGTATCTCATAAAATTAATTTAAAAATACAAAACTATCAGATAACTTATTGTTTTACCAAAGCTCACTATTCCGTGAAGAGCTTAACTCTAAGGTATTTTTAACATAAACTGTCCAAATGAAATAAGGAGTTTCTGACATAGTGAATACGAATTAAAAAAAAAATAATAAGTGTTTAGAAGACACATGGAAGGAATTGCCTTGTGGTTCTGGAATGGCAATATGCACAATGATGTCTGTGCTCTAGAATCTGATAAATGTATCTCTAGTTCTGGTTCTTTGACTTTTTAGCTCTATTTTCTGGAAAGCTAGCATAACCTCTCTAAGCCTTAGGTCCACATTGGGCAATATGCATAATAATTTTACCTATTTCAAAATATAATCGGGATTATACATTAATTAATTCATTTATCATGGGTTAACATGCAGCTTGCCACATAATAAATTTTAATGAAATATTAACTATTATAATTATTATAATTCAACACTCCTAGTAATCATTAACATCATATCTTTAACACTGTTAAATCATTTTTATTAGGAGTTTTTTTCTATTAAATTCAATATTCATGATTTCACTTAAAAGAAAATTTCAAGGAAATGGAATAATCTTTTTCTGTTCTGATATCAGTAGATTATATGTGGTAATGTCCCAAATGCTTGTTAGTATTGACAGTATTTCTAGAATAGAAAGCAAGGTTAAAAGAGGTACATTACTATTAGTCTCTAAAAGCACAAGGAGGATAAATGTGGTATCAAATTTAATATTACTCATGAGACCTACTTGCATGATTTTCTATCTTGGATTCTCAAGAAACCCCTGGTGATGGTGAATAGTTGCATCTGTACTACCAAACTAGTGTCCATCTCCTCTGAAGTGGTCTCTCGGACATTAGCACAGATGGAGAATACAATGAACATAGAAAGTTTGTCTGCTTTTAGAATCATTAAAATCTATCTGTTATTTGAGGCAAAGGAAGATGTAGTTTTAGAGACATAAATGTGTAATTTGAAAGTTTGTAGTTTGAAAGCACCCACAGAAAATAAGTAAGGATTCGTGACTGTGTTGAAACATAAGTTTATTTACAAAAACAATGGACTAGGTTTGGTATTCAGCCCAGAGTTTGCCATTTTCTTTCCTAAGGTCTTTAGAGATACTAACTCATTTAAACTGCGTGAGGTTAAAGTGACAAATTTAATATACAAATCCAGTTGATTTTGGTGCGAGGTCTGTGCTATACTTCTGTTGGGACCTGCTCAATCCACTTCTCTTCCTGGTCTTCCCTCTACTCTATATTCTCTTCATTATTCCCCCTGTATGTTCCCATGTGTATAATCTTAGATATCTATTCCTCTACATGTGATTCTCCGCATTTCTGAAAATATATCTCCTTCCCATAGTTCTTATAGTTCTCCAACATCGTATTGCTTTCATTTTAGTATTTCCTGAGACTTAAAAAAGTCAAATTGATTTTCTCCATAGATGGTAATTGCTAAGTTAATGCTTGAAAAGCTTGAACAATAGATTTTTCTCCCTCTGTCAAGTACCCGTTTGTTTTGTTAAAAATATGTAATGACAAATAAATAAGAACAAAAGTTTTAGGACTTCAGCTGCTCTTGAGACTCACATTGTGAAAAATACTTATTTGATGAAGTAATATTTCCTCATGCTAAAATCTTATAAGTCTTAAAAAGTTGACAATGGAACCAATGTAAGTGAAAAGTTTAAATCAAAAGGTTGTAATTGGAAACTGCTTATGGCAAAAAAAAAAAAGTAAATTTTGTTCCTCAGTATGCAGTTACTCATTAGCACCTAAACATACCCATAAACAGATTTATGAGAAGAAAACAATTGGGATAGAGAGTGATTTATGCATATGAAATCTGTTGGTGATATGATACCTATTAGAAATGAAGCAACTTTTAAAACAGATGAATACATATCTCTGTAATGTACTTCAAAATTTTGAAAGTGGAATCTTTCTATCCTTTAAAAAGTGCCTCAAATAAATTTCAGAAACTACCTACAATTTTTTTGCAACAGGACTAGAACTATTTTTCAGTGTTAACATGCTAAGAAATATTTAAATACACTTTTAAAACAATTTGGAAAAATTAAAATCTCTTCTAATTTTACTTCAGAATTATTGGCTATTAAGACAGTTTCATTTATTTGTTTGACAGACAAACTACTGGCATTATATTCCTATATTGTGTATGCACTGTTAAGTTCCTTAAATAGTTTTTTCCCTTTTAAAACCTGCTTAGATACATGATCTACCCAGTTGCTTATACTCAGTTTCCATTTATTACCAATAAAACTTGCCTTTTATATCCACTTATTCATCCACATATTTACATGTTCATACAGAGATTAAACTAAAATATAGATAGGAAAATATAAAGACAGAAACTATGTTCTAAATATGTTGTATCACCAATGCCTAAAACAATGCCAGGAACATTGTGGGCAATTGTTGAATGAATGAATGAAGTAGCTCAAGCCTGTTACATTTCTTTTCTAAAATTATAATTACCTTATATTTACTTAATTTGAAGCTGTCCTTAATCTCAATCTTAAGAACACTTTCTAGTAACTTCATTTTAACAGATGTCTTGACTTCTGAAACTTAAACCATTTATTTAAAAAAAAATCTATGTGCCACATACAGTGCTTTCTCCTACAGACTTAATCTACAAAACACAAACCTCTATTTTTAGACACTCAGAATCTATAGATTGGCAACACTTTAAGAATTCCAGTTCACTTCTAACATGTAGGTCCTATTATATTAGCCATTAATTTGATCTTAAAAGTAAATATCTTTAAAAAATATACTATCCAAAAAATATATCTATATCTATATCTATATCTATCTATATCTATATCTATATCTATATCTATATCTATATCTATATCTATCTATATCATCTATATCTATATCTATATCTATCTATATCATCTATATCTACACCTATCTATCTATATCTATCTATATCTATCTATCTATCTATCTATATATATATATATATATATATTTATCTACCTACTATCCATACACATCAGTTTGTTTAAGTTAGTATGAAATACAGTTGAATTTAGTAAGTTATTGGATATGATCATAAAGACCATTAATTTTAATACATTTTTTCATGTTTCTACCGATGATATCGATGTGTGTATTAGGGTTCTCCAGGGAAACAGAGCCAATAGGAAATAATTGGATATATAGATGATAGATATTCTTTTTAATATGGAGTTAGCTCACATCATATGGAGTGGAAGCTGGCAGGTTCAAATTCTACAAAACCAATGTCTTAGCTTGAGTCCAAAGACCAGAAGCTACTGTAGAAGCAGAAAGAGCTGAAGTTCTGTTTGAAGGCTGTCCATCAGCGGAAGAATTCTCTCTAATTGAGGAAATAGTTAAGACTCTTGTTTCCTATTCAGGTCTTGAAGTGATTGGATAAGGTCCACGTACTTTAGGGAAGGCAAACCGCTTCACTCAGTCTACTGATTTAAATGTTAATCTCATCTAAAAAACACCATCAGGGAAACATACACAATAGTGTTTGACCAATATCTGGGTCAAGGTAACATACAATTAGTAATCATGGGATCAAAGTAAAACTAGTTTTTTAATTGAATACTCTATTCCAAACATTGATGAACACTAATGATTCTGACTGGGTCTATTTGTTTTTCAGATTTCTGCAAAATAGGACTCAATTTATGAGCCTCTTAGAAATCCCTTGGGTTCCTCTGTCCTTTGGATACTGACTGCTTACTAAGTGGAGGGTCCAATGGCCTACTTTGTCTTTTAGTTTCTAAGCACTACTGCATCGGCCTTTTCTTTTCTTTTCTTTTCTTTTTCCTTTCTTTTAAGGTTTTATTAATTTATTCATGAGATACACAGAGAGAGAGAGAGTCAAAGACATAGGCAGAGGGAGAAGCAGGCTTCCCATGGGGAGTGCGATGCGGACTCGATCCAAGGACCCCAGGATCATGACCTGAGCCAAAGGCAGACGCTCAACCACTGAGCCACCTGGGGGGCCCCTGCATTGGCCTTTTCTAAGTGTTGGCACCTTCCATTTACAGGCAGGACCTTAGGAACTCCAGTTCTCCCAAACTGCCTCAAATTTACCCACAGGGCAAACTTTCCCAGTGGCAGTCTGTAAAGCCTAGTGACATAACCAGGAAGTGTGGGTTCAAAGCATGAAGGAAAAAACTTTAACAAGGAATAAGAGGCAGGAGATCAGAAGGAACTCTCATAAAACAACTTGCTCTTTTTGTTTAAGGGCAATCTGCCCACAGCAGGGAACTACTTTCTATTTGGAAGTCAATGCATGACATTTTACTGGGTCCTTTGAGAGAATGAGTATTTGATCATGAAACAACATGAAATTGTGTAAACTTAGCTTCCAGTAATGAGTTGGATGCCTTAAGAACCTGTGAAGCATAAAATCTGGTGTAAGCAGCCAAAATCCACGATCGGTGGAAGCGAACTCTCCAGGATAGATCTTGAGGAAATCCAAAGGCATGAGTAAATTGCATGAGCAGATGGCCCAAACCCCACATAGCATACCTCTAATATACAAATGCCTCTCCATAAACCTACGACCTAATACAGGCGTTTCTTCCCTGATGGAGAAGAAAAAGATTCAGATCAAGTTTTCAAAACACACAGTGTGATATGTTAGGTCTAGCTGCAAAACACTGCTGCTGCACTACAACCCCATGCACAGATAGGCATAAAGGACAGTGATGAAGGAGATCACCCCAGTGGGCAGATCTGTTAATGTTACCCTTGGACATCCTCTCTGTATGGGGAAAGACTAAGCTACAGATATTCGCGGACTCCTGGTCAACCCGCAGCCAGCAGCAGAAACTGACCCAGAACTCTATTTCTAGAAAAGCCAATACCTATCCTGATAGCAGTAGGCTATATTGGACCGCCTTCACTATAAAAGAGGCAGCTAGGTATCTTTTATGGCAGTGGACTCACACGAAGAATATGGATTGGACTCAGCCATCCCCATATCCAAGGCCTCCATGATCCCTTGAAATATTATCTCATACAATATTACCACATATTGAAGAATCACTTTTCTAAACCCTCAAAATTATAACTAATGAGCATCTGTAATTATAACTAATGTGCAATCCTTGAGTCTCTGTAGCCCATCATCAGATTTAGTCTGCCGAAAAAAAATGAGTGGAATCATATTTGGGAGGTTTAAGTAAGATAATAGAACGGGATATTGATTAGTATAATTTTAACACTGTCCTCTTGAAATACATGAATTTAAAAGTCAAAAATTAGAAGCAAGACTAGAAGCAAGACTTTTCCTTTTCTCCATCATTATGAATGACTGGCTTGAACAATTGAACAGCCCATCCTCACAACCTTCAACTGCAACACATAAGACATCCTCACTCCTAGCAGGGACATACTTTCACTAGGTGACATCCTACTGGGAAGAGGAAGGGATTCATTGAAGTAGAAGCTGAGGCTATCACCTGACACTCGGCGCTATGCTTGGCCTCACTGCCAATGTTACCCCTGGAAACTGGCTTTTATTTCAACCCCAGCAGGGAAATCAAGAACTGGTGATACCAAAAGTAAAATCCTCAGTCAATTCTAATTCAGAATCTCTGGTAATGTTCATTGCAACTCTAATCTATCCTAATTATATCTTGATATATTGGAATCTATGGGAAAAAATAGCCAAGTTTACCACCATCAAAATGCCTTATGCAAAGTGGTGGATAAATGAAAGAGAAATGAATTCAATACATATATATTGAATATATATATTCAATATATATGAATGTATATACACACATAAAGTAACATAAATAAGAGAGAAGATTATAATTTTCATTTCTGTACTTGGTCACCAAGTTAGTGTTTATCATAATTCCTTCTCAAAATCCTTTCCAAGTGTATTTTGTCAGCACTTTAGCTTGTCTAGGTCACTGTCCAGTTAAAAATGAAACTTCAATTTTCAGGGACTTGCATCGTATGCTTCTACCTGTATTCTAACATTAACTGCTTTTCCTAGGCATAAGGAGGCATTTCACTAAATAGACTGAATTCTACTTAATCTCCTCTGGCATTATCCAGAAGCAACAATTCTGTTTATTTTCAAAGTCAGAAATAAATCCCTTACCAAAACAGTAACCTCATTATCTCCTTGCTAACCCATGGGCAGAGGAGCCTGAACTTGCCAATTTGCAGCCTCTGTATCCTGTTAAATGGAGTGATAGCTGCTTTTCCTGCCCAAGAAAGGTAACTGCAAATATTATCATTTTTTTTGTATAAAAGAGAAGTATTCTTTCCACGCTTAAAATTTTACAATAATTTTTCCACATTTTCAAATATCCAGATGACATTAGAATTTTCCAATTTTGTGTTTGTATTGTAGTTATTTGTGAAGTTTTTTTTTTTTCATTTGCTTGTTTGAGTTTAATTTTGAATCAGGACTCAAATACTACTTGTACAATAAAATGACTAATAGCCACTTAAATTCCTTTTCTCTCTCATATATTTATCTTCCTGCATATCATTTCTTTATCCGTCTCTCTCTCTCTCTCTCTCTCTCTCTCTCTCTCTCTCCCTCTTCTAGTGGGTTAGGAATTTCAGCTACAAAATATATCCCCAATATTTTGTGTGTAGGGAAAAATTTAACGCCATTCATTATTTGCTAGTTTGTAGTATTTCTTATTCTTCATGCCATTTTTAAGCATTATTTCTATGTTTTCACTATTACTTTGTGAAATATAACCATTCTAATTTTTTTAATTCAACTTCTGGATAATGGGGAATATGATAAGACCAAGAAATCAATGGGTATCAGCCTATTACCTCAATTTTTTCCTTAAAGTAAATGTGCTGGGGGTGGGGGGCGCCTGTGTGACTCAGTTGGTTAAGTCTGCCTTCTGCTCTGGTCGTGATCCCAGAGTGCCAGGATGAGCTCTATGTGGGGCTCCCTGCTCAGTGAGAAATCTGCTTCTTCCTCTCCCTTTGCCCCCCCCCTTCTCTCACTTTCTTACTCTCTCTCTCAAAATAAATAGTTCTGTTGGTTATAAGTAATGCTGTGTAGGATATCAAAGATGGTGAATGCCCACAGATTGTGGCCCTGACAAAAGTATGGTAGACACGCACATGCCTTTCCCATGGCAAGAATACAAATGAAGGTCCATATGCTATAGATCTAAATTAGAAGTGATAAATCAAATTAGATGACATATGACCTGTATTACCAACAAATATGCTTTCATAACAACCTGGAGGTCTATGTGTGAGAATGAAAATCTCTGATTCCTTGGAGCTACATGTCAGAATTCTAGTTCCATTCAACTAATCAATGAAAATGCTTAGTTGAAGGAAACTTACACATTCAAACTGCCCATGTGTCTCACTGGCTTCAGCAAATTTAATCTTTGGCAAATTGATCCAAGAAGTCTTTGGATTTATCAGAGCTTAAGAGCTAGTTGGGAGTGATGAATATTCTTAAAAATTAAAGCCTTTCCCAAACATTTGGATTATGGCTTCTCATGTTTAATAAGCAACTTATGACCTCAAGAATATCACATAGCTTTTTAGCCATTTGTAAAAGGTCATTTTTTTTCACTACTCTCAGAATTCATTTGTATACTTATTACCAAGATTTTGTCATGGTTCTATATTAGTTAATGCTTATCAAATGGTCTTCTCCTTCCTGATTTCATTCTCTTCTCGTTTTCTCACCACTAGCCTCCTCCTGCACACACATGTTGGGATATGGCTCACCTCACTAGGTATAGACATAGTAAGAAACAGTTGTTAGTGCAAGAGGAGAACCACGTTCACTTCACAAGACAACGACCTCAGCAAGGATTATCTACTTTCACTGCGACCTTTCCAAATTAGTTTTTGGCTCAAGTGACATACATACCATTCAAGTAAGAAAATGCTTTTCTTATAATAACGGGGAAAATGTTTTGTTTTAACTGACAAGGAAAGCTCAGTAGGAATTGTTTTTCTTTCTTTTTTTTTAATTCTGAGTTCTTATACCTTTTCTATTACCTTTCTCAGGGCCCACTTTTTTGGTAACAATGAAAGGAAACTGTCACTTTTCAGGCTGTAACTCAAATACTAAAGTAAACTATATTTAGGGATATTTACTTCCTATTCTATTCTTCTACAATGTGAAGTACTATTAACATAGCCAACCTGATTCAAGTTACTGTAGTTTTCTTGCTTTTTATACAGTTTTAGGGTATCAGCCATTCTAATATTTAAATGTTAATTCTCAATGAGGTGCAGGTGTCTCGGCGTTTCATTGCATCTGTATCTTTAGGGTAAATCCCCAGCAGTGCTATTGCTGGGCCGTAGGGCAGATCTATTTTTAACTCTTTGAGGAATCTCCACACAGTTTTCCAGAGTGGCTGTCCACAATAGCCAAACTGTGGAAGGAGCCTCTGTGTCCATTGAAAGATGAATGGATAAAGAAGATGTGGTTTATGTATACAATGGAATATTCCTCAGCCATTGGTCTCATTCTTTTGGGGAATATAAAAAAAAAAAATAGTGAAAGGGAATAAAGGGGAAAGGAGAAAAAAATGAGTGGAAATATCAGAAAGGGAGACAGAACATGAGAGACTCCTAACTCTGGGAAATGAACTAGGGATGATGGAAGGGGAGGTGGGCAGGGGTTGGGGATGACTGGGTGACGGGCACTGAGGGGGGCACTTGACGGGATGAGCACTGGGTGTTATTCTATATGTTGGCAAATTGAACACCAATAAAAATAAATTTATAAAAAAATTCTCAATGAGAACATCATTCCAGATGAGGTTGCTGACAAAGGAATCATTTTCCACTTCATGCTTTGGTTACTAGATTTCCATTCCTTAGCAATAGATGGATTTTCCATTTAGCCCCAACAAGGACCGATCACCACTCCGAAACTCTCCCACCACCTTCTCTTAGCCCATTCATTATCCTTCCCTGGTAGCAATTCTTGAATTAATTCCAGTCCCAAATAATAAAAACCTACTATGGTCTATTTAAGAAGAAAAGAGAATTGACAAATGTTTAGATAACTAAATTAGCAAAGAAGGCTAGAGAACCAGTCTCAGAAAATCTTCAAGAAGGGAAAGAAGGTAACCAGTGAGAGACACACAAAATCTGCCACATTCATAACTTTTAACAAAATTATACCCATAGAACTCATTCAGAAAAGTTTGTTCTTACTTTTCTGAGCACCAGACACCAGATCTTACTTCCTGGCACTAGATCTTTGGTGACACATTATTCTCACAGTCAATGCTGTTCTAAGGAACCTTGATTTGCTGCCAAGATAGTTTCTTGAGAAAAGATTTCCCATCATTCCTGCATCTTTGCCAGATTGGCCCTTGGTTCAAAGTGGAAAGTGGTTGTGCCTGTTGAGTACAATCTGTACCAATGAGCCTGGTCCCACAACTCCTTAGATTTATCAGCTCCCAAAATGGGACAGTATTCTCTGGTTACCATGAAATTTCATAAATTATGAAAAATATCATGGATTATATACAATGTTGGTTAAAAGAAATCAAAAGATTTTTAATATATATGATATATTACACATCTAGTCCCTCAACATCAGCATTCTCTAGTTTTACAAATAAGAAACACTAATAACAGGAAGAATATCTTCTCATATAATCATTTGCTTATAATACATAAAATCCATCTACTCCCTTTGTTAATGTGCTTTATTCCTTTCTCCTCCAGAACATATGCAGAATTTATTTCCTGTTACTGGAATGACATTTTAATTTCAATTTAACAACATTCCCCAGGAAGCCTTCCCTGAAGCTCTAGACTAGAGCACAGCAACCTGGTACATCTGCTCTTGCATTTGTACTCCTTTATAATATCAGTTAAATAAAGAATTGTGCATTCATTCATTTTCTAGAATATAAGCTCCAATCTGTGTTGATTTTATTCAATAAGGATTTCTAATGTTAAAGCAATGATATACACAAAATAGTAGCTCAATATATGATTGTTGAGTGACAAAACAGAATGAAGCTAGGTAACGTAAGAGGGTTAGACTTATAACTAATGTCTCTTGGCAAGTTTTGAATTATTTTACCTAAGAGTTTGCTACAGAAAAGGTAGTCTTATAGAGTCTATTTTCTACTTCAGCAATTAGAGTTTTAGAATGATAGACTGAAGGATCCAGGGCCCCACATTGTGACAAAAGAGTACAATTTTTGAAGTCATGAGGGGAACTTAGAAATCTACCAACAATTGAGGAGAAATAAAATATGATATTTTTATAAAAGAGGTTGTTATTTAAAATATTTTAAGGATTACAGAGAATAAAAATTATTTTAATACATGTGAAGTAAATCAATCTTTTATGATATTGAATTTAAGATACACATTGAAACTGCCAATAATACTCATTGAAATTTTTGAGTGAAATCATTATTCTTATTTCTGAGAGAGGCTGGAATAGAGCTGAGGGCTAAAGTTTCGGTGTTTCCATACTTTCTCCAACTCCTAGGAAAATCATGCTGTGAGAATACAAAAAATCCAAACAAAACAAAACAAAACAAAAGCAAACAAAAAACCTGAGCCACTCCTCACAAAAACCTTTCTCTCAGTAAACATCACAAACAATAAACTAAATATGTCTTAATATTAAATAATCTATATATGTTTTTGGTCTAAAGGAAGGAGAGATAACATGTCAGCATTTATCTCAGTATGATTTTGTGCGTGAATAAACCAGGAACTTACTAGCAGTAAAAAAGTAAAACCCAATTGCCAATTTACTGAGAATATTTCATTCATAATTCTTGACTCATTTTCAGAATCATTTTTAATGTTAATCGATTTGTTAATAATTTTGTTCCTCCATGAAATCAAATTTAAATGATGTTACCTGAATGAGAGTAGCAGGATAAACTTGGTCTTTCTATTATTTTCCTTAGATAACATGTTTCATGAAACTTTTTTATAAAACAATACAAGTTTAAATACTCTGAAAATATATTACAAGTTGCCTAATGGAAAGGTGAGAGTGTGCAGTGAAGTGAAATATTAACTTAACATGATTAAGTTTTAATGAATGTTTGTCACAAACCATCAACCACTGCCTACAATATGAAAGAAATCTAACACACATTGTGCAATTGATCATGGATCGATAAATTTTATTTAACTATTTATTTACTTCCTCAACAATATAATTTAATTCTATAGTCAGCCATCATATCCTTCCAAATTCTTACTTATGAATGAATTCCTCATTTAAAATACTAGGGAGAAAAAACCTCTGAAAAAATAAATTAAATCTGATAGGTTTCTTATGAATTTGGCAAACACTATATACTAAATATGTTGGATAAAATTTTCAAGGTTATAATAAAAACACTTTAATATTGTTTAAGTTGATTAAACCTTATATCTAAAGATTTGGCCATGAACATACTTTATTTTATATTTTGTGTCTCCCTAAAGATCAGTCTGTAACCACTACAGTTTCTCCATATTTTCCTGTTTTATCATATACCCCAATATTTATAACTTTGTAGATTATAACTTAGAAAGAATTCTTTATAAATTTAAAGAAACATATATATTATTAAGACTGCTCTCATATCTTATAAATATGGATGATGGCAGTGAAGGTGCAGCATTGATGTCAGTTACAGATAGACTATCCAAGATTCCTAGTAAACTTTATTGTAATTTTATTGCCATCTAACTATTTGAGAAAACTCTTTGTAAATATTTGCAGTGATTCAATGGTACTATATAATATCTGGCCTCTGGCAGATGTTATTAACTCCAGCTCTTACCTTAATAAATTTTCTATCTGCCTATTGGATCCAACATTGTTTTAAAGAATCCAAACACTCAAAGTATTCAAATTTCATAGTTGGCAAATGCTATCATCATCTAACCACTGAAAGCTACAACACTCCAGAAGTCATCTTTGACACCTTCCTTTTCTTAAACATGTACATTCAATTTAAAATTTAGTTCTATTAATTTTTCCCATTCCTATATCCTACAGTAGCTTCAATGTTGGCCAACTCATGTCAAATATTGCTCAATTAAAATACATTTTCACTGTTCCTGGAATGATCTTTCACCTAAGAAAAAAATGTAGATTTTATTATTAAGTAAAAATGAAGTTCCCTGCATAAAGTAGGTAAACAGAATTTCATAAAGTTATTTCATTCTTAATTGTAATATTACTTTATTGATTTCCATCTCCATTACTGGAATAAAACTCACTGAAGACAAGGCCCAAATAATTTTTGACTCATTAGTTTATTGCCAGAAATCACTAGGGACTAATTAAACATTTTCCCAAATAAGCAAAATATAACTGCATTGTTTTCAAATATTTTCCCAAACAATTTGAGGATTATTGAAAATATTTCTTCATTTTTACTGAGTCAGGCCTTTGATCAGGTTCTAAATATATATATATTTTTTAATTTTATATTTGATTCTTAAATTCTCTTGGGACATTTACCTCATTGTTGTCTCTATTTGGTGAAATGTTGACTTATCACTTGGCATGCCCACAAATATTGACATCAATAAAAATACTGTATGATTATATTTATATGTGGTAAACACAATACAAAGGTATATATAACTGGTATAGCAAAAATAAATATATATATATTTATATTTTGCATGGACTCACTTCAATCATAATCTTATGTTTAATAAAAATGTTATTAGACTTCAAGGACTCTAAGAATAGTTTAAGTTTAATCCTCAGAACACTATTTTAGGCAGTTATTATAATATTAAAACTAGATAAGGTGAAATTTAGATATATTACAGAATTTTCCAGAAATAAATATAGTGAATAGAAGTGCAGATATTGCTAAATGTTTCCATTAAATCCCGCAATCTGTGTATTTGAAGATAACTGCATACTTCACATCTTATGAGTACTTGCCATTTGCTAATTCATTAATATCCTAATCATCCTGGTGAACTTAAATTAAAATAATTATTAAATTGAAATAATAATTGTGATCATGATGACAACTTATTTGTACTTTTCTAGAATACTACAGGTAATTATTTTGTAGGGAATAAATTTGATCCTGATGTTTATTTATATATCTTGTTCCAAGTGCTAAGAGAAAGCCAAACATGGTTGCCTGGAGTATTTAAATACAGAATTGAATAAAAGCTTCTTATAAATCCCTAACTTTAAGCACAAAATACTCAAAGTCATAGTCCTTGATAACAAAAGCAAGTTCATAGAAGATTAGGTTGACAAGAGCTGGACTCAGAAGAAATACATTAATGTGCAAAGAATGTCTTAAGATCGGGTGAAACGAAGAGAAGTCAGGGGGAAAAACACATTTATAATACACTGTGCAAAATCACTAAAGCAATAGCTTTGGAAACCTTACATCTGCAGAAAATCTTGTGGGTCTGAATTCAATCCAAACCTGTCAAAAATATTGATGAAAAAAATGTGTCTTTATATTTAAGTAAACATGAATTTAGGAACCTGCTCCTAAATTCAATTTTTTTCCTGTAAGAAAGGTAAATATTTCCTGAAGGTGCAGTGTTTAGCCATGAAGATTTAATTACGACACTGATGATGCCAACAAAATTACTTTTTCACTAAGGCATTGAGATAGCTATTGACAAATAATAAGTGTGTTGAAGATTATAATCATGTTTCTGAAAATTGCTGTTATAGCTATTTTCAATAAATAATTAGTTTCAATAAACTTAGTTCCTTTCAATACAGATTTGATCACAGCCATTGTCAATATTCAAACCATAGTCTGTTTCTAAAATAGGATCTCAACATGTGTTAAATTTCTCAATCTATTCCACTGTGTTCCTTTACTTCAGTTACCCAAGTCATGCTTAAAATTAGACCTACTTGAAAAGTGTATCTAAAAAATAGAATCAGAAAATATAATTAATTTTGCCTTTCCCAAACAATTCATGTCTAAATCACATGAACTAATAGATATGCACAGATAATATACTGGAGAGACACCCTTGACAAATCTGACCCACTAATTTCTGAAGTTTTTCTTAATTGACATATTCTTGATTGACCATAGAGCCATATTTTCATCTTCAACTTTAAATATACAGTTTAAAACTAGACACAGTCTTATTTCCTTGCTGTGGATCATTAAAAGTTCTTAAGTTATAAATTAGTTTAAATGACAACAGGTTACAGACAGCCCATCACCATTTGTCTTAAAATAAATTTTATTATGATTTGTTTCATGTAGCTCACAAATCCTTAAACCATATCACCACCTAGAAAAATCATGTAGGTTTTTGAGGTATAGCATCGTAATAAATAAAGAGAAGAGTTCTATTACATTAAATCTCAATATTTTGGTCTGATATTATTCAGCCATTAAAAATAAGAAAATCCTGCCATTTGTCACAACATGAATGAAACTTGAGGGCATAAGTAAAATGTCAGACAAAGACAAAATACTGTGTGATCTCACTTATATGTGGAATCTACTAAAAAAACAAAACAAAACAGGAACACTTGAGTGGCTCAGTGGTTGAGCATCTCCCTTTGACTCAGGTGTGACCCCAGGGTCCTGGGATCGAGTCCCACATCTGGCCCCCCACATGGAACCTGCTTCTCCCTCTGCCTATGTCTCTGCCTCTCTCTCTGTCTTTCATGAATAAATAAATAAAATCTTTAAAAAACAAACATACTCATAAACAGAGAACAAATCAGTGGTCGCCTGAGGTGGGGGTGTAGGGTTTGAAGAAATGGGTGAAGGTGGCCAAAATGTACAAACTTTCAATTATGAGGTAAATAAGTTCTGGGGGTATAATGTACAGCATGGTGACTATAGTTAAAAATACTTTGTATATTTGAAACTTGTTGCTAAGAGAGTAGATCTTGAAAGTTTTAATCACAAGGAAAGATAATCATAACAATGAGGTGGGAGATGTTAACTAACATTGCCATGATCATTTCACAATACTTACGTGTATCAAATCATGTTTTGTCCCTCAACTTACACAACGTTACATGTCCATTATATCTCAAAGCTGAAAAAATATCTTGCTCTGGAAGCATTTCCAAGGAGTGGTATGAGTAACTGCTTTAATCTCTCCCTAACAGTCTGCTCTTGAGTACACCTGTTCCATCTGGGAGTAATGGACATTGTAAACACATTTCAACTGGTTTTCAGACACCCAGAGCTCCAATTATGATATTAAATATAAGGTTTAGCAGGGAGAAGTTCAAATTAACAAAGGAGGGGAAGGAAGTAAAGGAAACATGCCAATTCCTTTCTTTTACTAAATATCTGAATACACAGTAGCATAACTGACAGTAGCAGAACCTGTGATCAAATACATTTTTCTGTGAAAGAACTGCTGACTCTTCAGTCCGGATTAAGATAAGGAGAGCTATCTACAGGGTGTTTTACACTGGGCAACACTGTGGAAGCTCAAGGGAGAAGAAATTACACCAAAGAAGGTATCTGCCAGGAAATCAAAACTATTTAAATATACACGAAATGCTATATTAAAAGTTACTGCTTTTTAATTAGCCAGCTACCATTCTAAATATATCTGAAAAAATATGCAAAAAAATTCCTAACATGTTAAAAAGTCCTTAAACAAGGTGCAAAGGAGCAATATGCAAAGATAAGCACTTACTGCTGGGGGAAATTCTTAGAGGAAAATAAGCAAAAAAAAAAGTCTCAGAGCAACGAGTGGATTTTTCTGTTTCTGAAGTAGGTTACCATTTCTGAAGTAAAGGTCAGAAGATCATTTCATTTAATTTAATGGAAACAGCTTTTGGCATGGATTCTGGACTCCCAGCATCTATATATGAAGAATCTCAAGAGCAATTTTTAAAAGTATGCGTTATATATTCACTTTGGTGTTTCATAAGTTTTCTTACATCCCAAGGGCAGCTTTTAACACCTGTCTTTGTTCTTGCTAATTCCTAGAAATACTAAGGTAAAAGGATTATTGATCAAATTGAAGGATATATTTTCTGTTTTATTGCTACTTCTATTTAAAAAAAATCATAGGTGTTAAATTATCACTTTGAGACCTAGAGCAATTAGGAGGTAAATAATCTCCTAATTCTCTCCTTTAAATTAATTCTGTAATTCTCTTCTTTAAATTACTATGATGTTATATATACATTTAGTGAATACTTCAGACATTAAAAGAACATTATGAATATCAATTGCTAAGCCTTCTATTTACTGTCACTTGAGTTAAAAATGACATAGTCAACACCAAATGCAAATTCAATTGGGGCAAGATTTTTGTGTTGTTTCAAAATAATAGTAAGTTTTAAGCAATGGTTCTCCATTGTGTCAAAAACAAAAATAATATATACTATTACACGATACCTTCTTCCTTTGCAGTTTCTTTAATTTTTTTTAACCAATATCTTCTTAAAATTAAATATGAATATTCTCAAAATTAGTTTTCAAGGGTTAATTCAGGAAAACAAAACTAATGACAAATTAAAATGTTTTATGTTCAAAGCAGGGCTTTGTAAAATTCATGTTACTTAAATAAAATTTCAGTAAGTCTGTGCCTATGCGATGCTAATGTAATCCTTAAGCAGTAAAATATCACTGACTCAGTTACATATTCTGTATTCATACGATCCGGTAAACATATGAATAATCTTTTCATGAAAATTTTTAAGAACGTGTTTTGACAATGTATAGCCTGTTTAAAATCTAAAGTGTTAGCAGAGAGTTCAACAAATTTCCAATATAACTTATTGGTAACTGACCAGGCCACCATAAGTTACTAGAGTCAAAAACCCAGAAATCTTTTCTTTATTAAAACTGTTTAATTAGTCCTTGCTGCCTTCTATATACTCACTTTAGCATTTGAGTATTATTTGCTCATTTAAAAAATACTTTGTCTTGGTAATAGTGATTATTATCTAAACCTTGCAGTACAAATCAATTTTAGAAACATTGTGACTGCTTCGTGTTATACAATCAATTAAAAAGAACGTGGAAAAGAACATGCAAGTAAACGTATTGTCATGTGTACGCATACCCACCCACACGCTAGCGTGACTTACTAGTACAATAATTGATAGTTATATTTTTTTCATTTTTTAATGAGGCAATTTCTTGTTCCCCTCCTTCCAAGTTTTTCTTTGAAAACCTCTTTCTCTATCATTAACCTTATTCTTGCTAACTACATATTAGCCACTCTGGCCACAACTCCTCTTTAAACCTAAGCTAAGAGGTAATTTCTGTAGGAGTTTTGCATTCTCTCTAGCAGATTATGTTGCCATTAAGAGATACTGTAAGAATATAATGCTGGAGTCAATGCTACCATGGAAGTCCAAATGAGAAAATAAACACATTCAACTGGCAGCAAGAGCAATTTGGAAGGAGTGTGCATTGGAGGCTAACCAGAAATTCATTGTTGTTAAGGCACACGGTCTATAATACCGAGCCTGGATTCCAATTAGCCCTGCACACACAGAAAAACAGTAAATATCATAGGTTCTTTACAAACTGCTACAAATGAAATTACTCAGCCCTTCTAAAAGAGTTTCTGATTTTTAGCAGTTGCTGTGGTGCATTAGTGACAAACCAAGCAAGAAAAATGTTACTAGACTGTGACTCGTGACCATAAGTTGCCTTCCACCTGAGTAGTACAGATAATCCGCATCTTGATCAATTGTCATGAATACATTGTACTTATCTACAAGAAATTCTAAGTTTTTCCCTAAAAATAAATAGCCTTAAAAAATACCTTGAAAAAAACAAGATCTTGAATATCCAGAGATAAGACATACCTAAATTATTATAATAAACTACTGGTTTAAATTGTTTTCAATAATCAATATTTATATAATTAAACAATTTGGATCATTTGGGCACTTAGTGGGATTTTGCATTTAAACTTTAATAAAATAAAAAGATTTCTGGTTTTATTTTCCTTCTGTTTTTCTCTATATGAAGTGTGTGAACACAAATTAATCCTGATTTTAATAGTTTTAGAAGGAAAATGGTAGGCTTGTCAAGTTTGCAGCAAAAATAATAAAAATAAAATTAGTGAAAAAATACTGAATGTTTCTTAAGCTACACATTGTATATTTGAGAATTATTGCTATAATATATAAATCTACTTTTACTACATTTATATTTGACTGGCTTATAATCTGATTTTGCTTATGCCAGGGGCTGGTTAGGTCTCTTCTAATTTTATGACTGATCTTTATTTTGGAAATATGTGTATCTGACCATAGTGGAATGTTTAAAGATCTATTTTAACAATTTACTGCAGGGCTAAGAAACTGAAAGAGTAATTCTAGGAAATTATACAACAATTGGGTCAATTTTAAGGGAATAAATGCCAAATCTGAAAAATACCACAATAATGTAGCACTCTCCATTGATAGGACCTTTAGAAAGTAATTTTTAAGTACTCACAGTAATCAGTTTTCTTCCTTTTTACCCATTTTATTGTGGTGTTCTTACTGAATGACACGTCAGTTTGTATTATAAGGACTACTTAAGGCTGTGAGGAGTATCCCATGCTGTGATTCTATTTGAGCTGCAGATCAGTTATGCTAGTTATTCTCTTAGTTGTAATTCGGTAGTTTTATTGAAGTTAACATGAAGGAATCTAGTAGAGAAACCATTTAGTGTTTGTAATTATTTTTTGTAAGTAAAATATGAAATGATGACAAAGAGTCTAGCACTTCAGCAGCTAATAATTTATATCCAAGAAATAATGTACAGGAAACTTACAGATGAAGCATTTGGTTACATATAAAGTGACATTGCATTTTACACTTTTCCATTTTAGAAATAAGAAAATGTATACTTTTTAAGGTATACATAATAGAGAAGCACAATTTATTTCTAAGAATAAAATTTTATATGAATAACAAATTCCTTGAGCCAATGATATGTTGAAGTCATGCTCCCTACCTAGAACCTGAGAATGTGGAATGTGACCTTACTTGGAAATAGAATCTTTGCAGAATTAATAGAGTTAAGATGAGTTCACGATATAATTGGTGTCCTTATAAGAAGAGATCCATATGAAGACATAGAAATATCAGGTACACTCCATGTGAAAAAAGAAGTTGAGATTAGAATGATGCATTGACAAGCCAAGGAATGCCATGGATTGGCTGCCATTACTAAAGGCGAATAGGGAGGCATGGAAGAGATTTCCCCCTTAGACCACTTAGAAGGATTGAATACTGCGGGCACCTTAATTTTAGAATTTTAGTCTCCAGAACTGTGAGAAAAATAAATGTCTTTTACTTTAAGCCAGTTACCTTTTTCCTTTTTTTAATTTAATTTAATTTAATTTTATTATTTTTTATTTTGTTTAGATTTTATTTTAAAAAGTGTTTTTGATGATGCCTATGGCAGGCCTAGGGAACTAGTACGCTACCTATAGGTCTAGATGTTCAAGGCCCTGGTCATCTTATCCTACCTGCTAAATTAAGTTGGTACTTACATAAACTATACTTACTGAAATAAGTATAATGTAGAAGAATATATGATGTCAGGTGAACAGATCATTTAAATGCTTAATTTCAATTGTGAGATTGTGTTAAGCCCTCGACTATAATAAATGTGATTTGACACAATCTAGGTCAGACTCTACTGTTTTCCTGTTTCTGCTTTACGCTATCACTATAAATTGCTCTATTTGTAGGCCTACTTCACACATTTCCCTTATGAGAAAACCCCTTATAAGCCTTCAGTGTTTGTTCCCAGCATGCATACACTCAAAGCCTGTTTTTATGCTTTCCTTCTACCTTCCTCACACACATACCCTGAACACAACCTATAAGAGACTGATGATCAATGAACAGAATGCCTTAACTTCCTTTATTTGATGTCTTCACAGAAGCAACTCTTAAGGCAGGCTTGTACAAGTTCCTTAGATTCTTACAAATTCAAACTTGATGTTTTTCCTTCCTTTGAAATAGACATCCTGATCAAAATTAATCTTCCAAGCCTTGCACCAACTGTCCTCAGTTAGTATCAGAATACTTCTTGTCTTCTTTAAATTGTGAATTTTATGACACCTGGGCGGCTCAGGGCATGATTCTGGAGTCCCAGGATTGAGTCTTGAATTGGGATCCCCCAAGGAGCCTGCTTCTGCCTATGTCTCTGCCTCTTATGAATAAATAAATAAAATATTTAAAAATGCTTATATTTTGAATTTGTTAAGCATTATTGTCATCAGTTTATTAAATATCAAACATATTAAAAATACACATTAATATATGTGAGTTTTAGAGGGAACACTGATGTACACTACATAGTGTATTATCTACAATAAAGATCAAAATTGGAATCCCGGGGTGGTGTGGCAGTTTAGCGCCTGCCTTCAGCCCAGGGCCTGATCCTGGAGTCCCGGGATCAAGTCCCACGTCGGGCTCCCTGCATGGAGCCTGCTTCTCCCTCTGCCTGTGTCTCTGCCTCTCTCTCTCTCTCTCTCTCTATCTCTCATGAATTAATAAATAAAATCTTTAAAAAAAAAAAAAGATCAAAATTGTCCTGGAGACTGTTGTGAGCCCTTGCTGAATACTTTTTTTTAAATTGTTATTATTTTTTTTTTTCCTTGCTGGGTCTTAATTCAGTCTTTCCCATCACAGAAAACCACTATCCTGAACGTTACATTTCTGTTCTCCAGTTTCCTTTAGTTTTCTAAACAGGTGCTTTTGTCTCTGAAGAAATGTGTGTGTTCCTGGGCCTGGGTTATTATTATTTATTAATAATAAATATTATTTTGCATTATTTTGTGATTTGGTTACTTGACTTAACATCGTGTTCCTGAAATTCATCTATGTTGTCTGTAAATAATTATCATATATTCTTAATTACTGGGTAATATTTCCCTGAATAACACAGCAAGTCTATTTAACATAGGATTATTTCCAGCTTTTTGTGAAAATGAAAACATTATCATGATAATTCTTAGATTTATTTCCTGGGGCACATGTGTCAGAGATTCTCAGAGCTATATGAATAAGAATAAAATTGCTGTCCTATACGGTATGTGTATCTTCATTTCTCTTAGAATATGTCAAATCTCTTTCTAAAGCAGTTTTATCAATGTGCACTCCCACCGGAAGCATAAAGTTATTCCAGTTCCTTCATATGATTACTAAGACTTGATATTTCAGACTTAAAGTTTTGCTAATTTGGTTGATATGAAACTATATCTCATTATAAGTTCACCTTGAACCTATTATGTATCAGGTCAACATCTTTATATATTTAATGTCTAATAAGGTTTTGTTCTCAGGGAATTCTGTCTTTTGCCCATACTATGGGATTATCTCTTTTTCTTACTGACATAACCTTTATATATTCTGAATATATGAATAATATCAGATTCGTGTATCTTCTTCCAATTCATAGTTTAGTTTCCTCCTTTATAATTTACTTTCATAGGTAGGTATTTTTATTCTGATATAGTCCCATTCAACAATCTTTACCTTTGTCTTATAATTTTGCCTTTGAACTTCAGAAATGCTTTATTAGTTTTACATTATAAAATATTGTTATATAAATTCTGCAAGTTTTGTAGCTTTGCTTTTCATTTTCAAATGTGTAATTCATTAGATCTTTGTTTATGTTGTGAGGTCGGATTTGTTTCATTTTTTTAACATATGGATAGTTAATTATCTCAGCATGTGTTATTGTAAAGTTCTTTCTTTATGCAATGACTAACAATACCATTTCTGTCATAAATCAAATTTCCATACAATGATATTTGTTTCTTGGCCTTCTGTTTAATTGCTCAATTTCTCTGCTCTGTAGCAATATTGCATGTGCTTATTATTTTAGCTGAATAAGTAACTCTTGTGATATAATAGAAGTCATCCCACCCTATTAATTTTGCATAGGATGCCTTATGATTCCTTGATTATTCACCTTATCTTATAATTTTAGAATTAGCTTGGAAAATTCCTTGAAAGACTGTTATGGGGAACGCCTGGGTGGCTCAGTGGTTGAGCATCTGCCTTTGACTCAAGGCATGATCTCGGAGTCCCAGGATCAAGTCCTGTATTGGGATCTCACAGGGAGCCTATTTCTCCCTCTGCCTATGTCTCTGTCTCTGTCTCTGTCTCTGTCTCTCTCTCTCTCTCTGTTTCTCTAATGAATAAATACATAAAATCTTTTTTAAAAAGAGTGTTATGGAAATTTGACTGAATTTACATTGAATCTATCAATTTGGAGAGCATAACAACCTTTATCATATTTAACCTTCCTAAGAATGTTATATCTTTAAATTTATTTATTTAAAACTTTTTTTAAAGTCTTTCAATATAGTTTTATAATTTTCTTCACTAAGGACTGACACACACATTTTTCTAGATATATATTTCTGCATTATTTTATATACTAAAATAACATATTTACATTATATTAATTGAGATATTTTAGTGATGTATTTTAGTATAACTTCCTGTTTGTTGGTAATATATAGAAAGAACCAGTTTTGTACCTTGACTTTGTGTCAAACAAACATTTGAAACTATAGTGCCTTGTCATTATATCCATACTTTCATCTGAATTTGTCTTTATAGAAATAGGATTATCTGTATGCTGTGAGGGGTTTTTCCTTCTTTCTGAAACTTCTTATTTTAATGTAGTTTTACTTTCGTGTATCTTCCCACATTAACTAGATTCCTCACTGTAATGATAAATAAAAGTGATGAGCATGTGAACCCTTAAAGTGGTGCATAGTGTACATCCTTAAAAGTAATGCTTTCAATGGTCTGTTAGGTAGAAGCTAAACGTGAATAATGGAAGGAACACCCAGAGGCAAAGTCCCAAATCCTTGAAGGAGAATGACAGAGACATGAGATGGAGGTGAGGAGAGTGATGAAAAAACAAAACAAAACAAAAAACCTACATATTATGAGTCCTGGAGCTCAACATCCTGAAGCTGTGGCTTCCAACAACTTGGGCCCAACAGATCAAGAGCCGCAGGCATAGCACATGCTCTCTCCTTGTCCACCTCTGTCCCAGGTGAACCCCTTATAATATATTTGCTTTCTCCATCCTTGAGAAAGGCTTGACAGTTCCAGCACAAACCTTGTAGGGTCAAAATTCCCCCTCACACCCTGTGGGAGGAGTTTCCCAAATGTTTGGAAGTAGCCTGGATCAGAGACCACCTCACTGTAGGTGACAGCACCTGCCAGCCAAGAGGTGCAATGATATTCAATTGCAAAACAACCTAGAAGCTGAAACCACCTTGGGGAGACGCCCCACTCTCCCACCTTAAGAGTGTACTTTCACTTTAATAATCTGCTTTATTGCTACTTTCCTTCGGCCGTCTTTACTGGAGAACAGAGCCTCACATCAATCTCATGGGAAATCCAAGGACCCAGACCTTCATTCACAGGAGGCAGACACTCCCTCATTACTGACAGTCCCATTAAGTATAAAATTTTATAGGAGATTTTCATAGGAAGGTGCTTATCAAAATAAGAAAGTTCTCTTTCATTCCTAGTTTCTTCAGTGTTTAATCACAGAATGTTGACTTTTGAAATATATCTTTATCTATTGGGATGATGATAAGAATTTTCTTCTTGTTAATGTAAGATACCTCAATTGATTTTTTTCTCATTTTAAATCAACCTAACATTCCCAGAAAAAAATATAATTTGATCCATAAATATTAAATACTCAAGATTTACTAGATTTCATCTGTCAAATTGTTTTTTTAATCTGTTAAATTGTTAAGAAATCTTTGCATTTATTGTAATAGTTTATTGCCTGTAATCATTTCTCGTATTGTCCTTGTGGGTTTTAGTATATAGAATGTGTTAATCCAACAAATACGGTTGGAGAATATTTCTTATTTTCTGTACTTCAGAGTGGAAATCCCAAATCCATTGAAAATGGGATTTATATAATTCTTGAATGCATGTTAGCACTTGTTGGTGAAATAAACAAATACGCAAAACTAGGTTTGGTGTTTTCTTTTTGAAGACTTTACTAAGTCAATACTTTTTAAGTTATAAACTGAATCTGATTTTAACATATTTTAAGTGAATATATATTTAGAAATTTATTTGGTTCATCTTTTCAAAATAATTGGCATAATGTTTTTCAAATTAAGCACTGGTTGTTATTATACATATTGTAATGCTATTAGACCCTTCCACCTTTGTTCATCATTTTACTTTCTGCATTTGTTTTCTGTGTTTTAGATATGTCTCTTTTGAATAACACATAGATATTTTTTTGAAGGGCTCATCCTGAAAAACTTTGTGCTCCTTAATTCACGCACCTTATTAATTTGTATTTGTTACAATTATTGATTTGTATACATTTATTTTTGATATTAAGCTTGCCCTTTACACTTTCCCATTTATGCATTTTCACTCTTTTTCTGCTTTTGTGATTTTTTGTTCTAATTCCATTTCCCCCTGCATTCAACCAAATGTACATATTTTATTTATCTTTAGTTTTCCCTCCACAATTTTAACACTTATTAAATAAGTTAATTGGTATTTTCCTCTCGCAAATAGTATTTAGAGTATTTTAAATATGACCAAACTAGGGGTGCCTGAGTGGCTCAGTTAAGCCTCTGCCTTCAACTCAGGTCTCCCTCATTACTGACAGTTCCATTAAGTATAAAGTTTTATAGGAGATTTTCATAGGAGGTATTTATCGAAATAAGAAAGTTCTCTTTCATTCCTAGTTTCTACAGTGCTTAATCACAGAATGTTGACTTTTAAAATATATCTTTATCTATTGAGATGATGATAAGAATGTTCTTCTTCACTTGTTAATGTAAGATACCTCAGTTGATTTGGTCCTGGGTCCTGGGATTGAGCCCTGCGTGGGGTTCCCTGCTCAGTGGGGAGTCTGCTTCTCCCTCTCTCTCTGCCTCGGTGCTCTCTATCTCTCTTAAATAAATAATAAAATCTTTAAAAATGTACATGACCAAACTTTTCCCTAATTTTCTCAAATCATCACCGATTATTGCAACTCTGTATTTTTAATTCCCACAAGATACAATTAATGTTGGCTTCTCCAGACAATTTTTGTTTCAATTACTGACTGTGTAACAGGTTCTTTGCTTTTTGTTCTGCGTGGCATCATGGATGTCCTACTCGCATCCTATTCATTCTGATAGAAGTACATCCTGCGGAAGGAAGTTCCTATTCGGAGGGTCCATTTGTAGCAAGAAAGATCTCATTGTCTGTATGGCTAGGCATCTACTTTTTCACTTTCATAGAAGTCATTCTTAAGTGGATTTAATATAATTTTCTTCAGGAAATTTGTGATATTCCAAAAATTTCTGACTTCCATAGTTACTGTTGAGAAGTCACCTATATATCTAGTTGAAATGCTTTGAGGGCAATATTTTCTTTACTTCTGTCCACTTTTAAGAGATTCTCTGGTTTTGGTGAACTACTACAGCTTCACTTTGATATGCCGAGGAGTAATTATCTTTTATTTACCTCATTTGAGATTCTTTGAGCTTCTGTGAATCATTTCCTTTTACTAGTTTTGGAATTCTTGGTTTTTATTTTTTCAAATATTTTTGTGTCCTTGCTCTTCTTTCCTGAAATTCTGATAAAATTTTTTGTATATTTCCATTCTAAATTCTATGTATCTTTGCCATATTTTTTTTGTTTTGGTTTCATTTCTGTTTTAATCTCTACTCTTAACTGCATTTTGCATAACAACCTACATTGCATATTTAAGAGTGATTCTTCAATTCTGTATTATCTCTGCTAACAAATCCACTGAGTTTTTAACTTCTGTTATATAGTTTTAATCTTTATATGTTCAGTTACTTTGTTTCTCTAATCAACGTAACCACCTATATTGGAGTCATTATTCTCATTGACCTTTTATTTTTTCTTATTATTAAGTGTACTTAATTTTATAACTTGGTATCTCCCCTTGACTTTTTACATTTTTTCTCCCATTGTTAGTGATAGCCTACATTCATGATACCGAGTCTTAATTCTGATATTTTTGACAACGGACTCAATTTTACTGGAATTATTTTTTGTGGTAATTTTTGAGAATGAGTTTCCTGATAACAAAAGATAAATCTCTATGTAATCAGTAAATGTTTAGATCAGGGTCCTTGCTTCTTAGTCCTCACAGCATCCTTTGTGTTGTGGGATCTATACATGAGATATACATATGTATCCCACAGAAGTTTTACTTCTTTTCAGTGGACTCTTTGGTCAGATTACCTAGAAGATCATATTGTCATATTAAAATTTTCTCTCTTTATTTTAACTCTACTTTGTAACTATTTTTAAATCATTAGTCTAGTAAACAGAAAAGATTTTTAGTCCTTTCCAGTAATCATAAAAATATGTATTTCTTTTAGAATGTTTTCTTAGTTATGCTATTTTGTGCATTATAGTATATTTAACCTTAATAGTACTTTTTATTTTTTTAATCCTCACTATATTTTGGAGAAGAAATGTGCACATTGGAAGCCGTCACAGGCATGGTGTTCTGGTTTGAATTGCAGCATGTCACTGCTTTCTTTCAGTTTTTTTGCCTAGGCCAGATGGTAGAGTTGTTTGACTTGCCTAGTGTCTGGCTGAGTTAAGTGTGAACCATTTGAAATTTAATCAGTAGAAGATGGAAGTGATGGCTATTGGGCAGAGGAAAGAATTTTGATAATTTATAAAGAATTTTATTTAGATGACCATGAAAAACACAAGCTATGTTATACTGTGATAAACCTGACACTTTTGGCATTAGATTAAAATGAATTTTCCACTCAAAAAATCAATGATATGCTTCTTTTTTCCCTTTATTAAGGAAATAATCCCCAATATTTTTTGGCTTAGAGTTTGTAGATTAATTACATGCATGAGGTTTTGGCTTCATTTCTGTGCATTTTAATAGACTTATTACACATTTTCTATAAAATATAAATACAGTAGATAAGAAAACATTATGTACAGGGGAAGTATTGCTTTCATGGTTCAGATTGATTTTTTTGTACAGGTATAAATATACCTGGAGAAGATGAAATCACTGGGCTGCTATTGCATTTTATTTTAAATATATGATATTAAATCCATTTTCATAATTACCTTGAGTTATTAATGTAACAGTTTTCACAAAGCTTATTTGATTACTTAGAAGATAAACATACTTTGGAGATACTTACAGTAGTATTCAATGTTATTTTTGTGTATATTCAGAAAACGGTTTTAATAACTAAAATACATAACTCATATAAAAATTAGAAATATAAATTAAAACACATCCCAGAAATATTTTAAATAAAATATATTACTGTCTCCATATAAGTTTAATTTCAATAAATCTAAGCTTTTCGTGATACTATGATTATTTATGATAAGATAACCTTTTCCTAGTGTAATTTTTACTGAACCTTAAAATCAAAACAAAACACAGGTAGATGACAAATAAACGTATTTGTACCAAGAAAGAACCTTAAAAATATATTATTTTAGGGGTACCTGGGTGGCTCAGTTTGTTAAGTATCTGACTTTTTTTTTTTTAATTCATGAGAGACACAGAGAGAGAGAGACACAAAGACATGGGCAGAGGGAGAAGCAGGCTCCCCTCCGGGAGCCAGATGTGGAACTGGATCCCGAGACTGAGATCACGCCCTGAGCCAAAGGCAGACACCCAACCGCTGAGCCTCCCAGGCATCCCACTCTTGATCTCAGCTCAGTTCTTGAGCTCAAGGTCCTGAGGTCAAGCCCCAAAAGATGTTGTTGATTGGTCAAGGGCAAGGTCTAACCTCATCTAGTAGCTCAATGAGAGAGGAAGTATTAGAAATTATACTGCCAAGTTCCATCTAGTTTACTGATAAGAAGATACAAGTTTATTTTTTAATTTTTTTTTAGAAGATACAAGTTTAAATTCTAGTTTTACCTTAAGTAGATGAAAGCACATATAGTACATTTTTTGTAAGAGAAAAGGCTCTGTTCAAAGCAAATAAATTAGGAAACTGCTTTTCTATGCAAAGTAGAAGTAGGCTTTATATCAGTCAGGGTCCCAGCAGGAAAAAAATTAGCATAATCCAGTTAGGGCAATTAAAGATATTAAAGATCTTACACAAATATTTGAAATTACAAGGATCTGTAGAATAGCCTGTTTTCTTACTTTCTCTTCCATTAACTGAGTAAGGGAGGGAACAACTGTGAAAGATGATAAAGTGGTCCGTATTGAGAGCTGGAAAAATAGCCAAGCCAGTCTCAAGTGGTGCTGGAGAGAGAAAGACTGAAAAGTAAAGGCTCCAATACTTTCCTTCCTCACTTTAATCTCCGTTGGTGAATCCTGGTGACCAACACAACTAGGTGCCAGAGGGCAGGAAAGCCCAAGGCAGAAGACAGGATGGGGAAGGGTAGAAAGGTGAATCTGGAGGGGAAATGAGATTCCCAGTTAGGTTCTCTTTCTCCAGGCTGACACAGTGCTGAGCCAAGTTAGGGGATTTGGCAAGCAACGCATGACTGGCTTTCAGCTGGTATCACTTCCCTGCCCAGGCATTCTTATACGTGGTATGTGCATCTCTTTTCACCACTTACTGATATCATGAGGTTGAGCGAATCACTCCTATATGTAAAATAAATGTAATGATAATATTTACCTCTCAGGTGTGTTGTGAAGACTAAATGTAATTAGCTGTTTGAAAGAATATTATGAATCTAAATATGCTATATGTGATGATTTTCATCATCGAAAGCAGAAGAACCATTTTTCTAATGGTTGTCACATACAAAGCTCTGAGATTAATATCACTTTAATGCAAATTTTCATCAGTTTTAGTGCTCATATTTAATCTGTTAGGTATTCCCCTGCCCAGCACACCTATCACGCTTCCACTCAGCTGCCTATTGTTGCTCTTCCCTGAAATGTTTTAACCTTCTTTAATGCATGTTCCTGGCACTACCAATAAGACTATTCCTATCTCTTCCAGTTCTAACATAGTCCCTTCTCTTCTTTATTCACACACTTTTGGTTTGTATCACATGGTTAATGTATTAGCATTAGTCATACGGTATTCCATGTTAATAGTCTTATAAGTAATTGAAAATTTTCGTAGTAGCTGTTAATAATAATGAAGGATGAGATGATGAGTTTTATAGAGAAAAGGCAGAAGCAAAGCAAGGAAATTACTTGATTGGCTACAGCTTAAACATCAGCCTTATTCAGAAAGGTTTGGTTGACTGTTTGTCATTAGTTGTCTTTAGGTTGTGATTTTTTAATCTTGAGGCATTTATAGGCTGAGGTCGTGGTTTACCTTTATAGGCTACTAAGCTTTTAGAATCATCTCATTCTGATGCCCTTCTTTTTTAAAAATATTTATTTATTTATTTATGATAGACATAGAGAGAAAGAGAGGCAGAGACACAGACAGAGGGAGAAACAGGCTCCATGCAGGGAGCCCGATGTGGGACTCGATCCTGGGTCTCCAGGATCACACCCTGGGCCAAAGGCAGGCGCCAAACCACTGAGCCACCCAGGGATCCCTTCTAATGCCTTCATGTTTAATTAAGTTAACAATAATAAAACTTGATTTTATGCAAGATCTTTTACATACATTATCTCTTAAAAAGCTTATCATAAACCTGCTTTTATTATTTCATTTATAGATAAGACGTTAAGAGTTAAGTTTCTGATTTGCCCAGTCATACATTGAAGAAATGACAGATCCATTTTTTTTTTGGTTTTAATGAACATTTTAATGTTATGTATAACAGAACATTATGAATACAATGGAAACAAAGTCTTACCAATTTAATAACAAAATTTCCACACCAAGGGGGGAGGTAATAATTTGATCCCGGTATTATAATATTTATTTTTTAAAATATTACCAGCTTGAGGGTGAAACAATTAGTTTTGCATTCTGAACTCTAGAACCATGATTTTCATGCGATTCGGCCAACAAAACCAGAGACTTTATTACTATTTACAATAGTCTCAAATTGAAAATACAATCCATTACCATTTGCTATTTTAGCCCTTTGCTTTCAGAAACCAAGCAAATAGCTTAGAAAAATTACAACAAAGTTCATACTTAATTCTATTTTGAAAGATGATATAACATGAACTATCTGAAGTGGCCAGTTAGCTAGGTTGGTTGTAATGTGGTGCTGACAAATGATCTATTTGGATTTTCTTGCTGCAGAAAGAATCTTCGCAAATAGCTTTATGTGTGGATTTTCATTACAATACTGAATATGTTGATTTATGGGCTGCAATATTTCCGCGTTAGACATCCTGGGGACAGAAGGAAGGCAAGTAAGAATGGTCAATTCTAATTTTCCTGTGTGGGCTTCTGCTAAGCCTTCAGCCCTTGGTACCATATATAACACTCCGGTGTGGCAATTTTGACAGGAAAAGTAAATATTACTATTTTCCTTTCTCCACTGGCACCCGAAGAGTCTTTTTATCCTTGTATGTATAGACATCTCTGTGGATGTTTAGGAAAAAAAGAAAAGAAATACAATCATATGCACATAAGAGGAGAAAAGGTGCAGTTTAAGAAAAAAAAAATAAGTGACAGGCTTAGAAAAAGGAGAGGGTTTAGATTCCTTAGGGAAATGTTCAAGGGAGACACTTAAGAAAATATAAGCAGTGGGGAATGGGGGCTGGAAAGATGACAACTGTGTCATTTACATATTCTCCTCAGTCTCTTCTACAGAAGATTCAGAAAACTTTCATGTTCTTATGAAATTCCTTTTCTGATAATGTAAAGTGCCCCATTTTTGCTTGACTTTTAGCAGGGGTGGAAATCACAGGTTATCCAACAAAACTTCCAACATCTGTTTTACGTGTTATACACGGCAGTGTGAGGTCACAGATTGTTTTATCCACTTTTGAATCTCTAGGAAAGTTAAAATGACTAGAATAATTAATGTTTGATGAGTGAATTAAAGAAAAAGAAAACATATAGCAGGGAGGAGAGGGATAAGAATGAAAAGTCAACAAGAGGGAAGTTGGAAGAGAGAGGAAATGGATTTTGAAATGGAAAATCTTCATTGGAACTCTCAGTTGGTCAGTTTTTGGTTCCTATTCTTGGGCCATAGCTTTTGTGAGCCTCGGTTTTTCCCCTTTGCAAAATAGGCAATTATACCTTGACTTGCCATTTTAAAATACTGAGATATTCAGATGACAATATAATTAAAAGATACTCAGAAAGCTGAATTATATTATGCTTATCTTCAACTTACTCCAAGTAAAAAAAAGTCAGCAAAATTCAAACCCTCTCAATTAGATAATTGTTCCCCTGCTCTTTTGTTCTGGGAAAATACATCATATTAAAAATATCAAGATTTTTAATGATGGAATGTGCTTTACCTTACTGACTATATACAGATTCCTCTCTTGCTTACCTCTACTCCATTCCCCCACTACCTGGCTGACTTTTCTTCTCCTAATCACTAATAAAATATGCCACTACTCTCATAAATTGCATCACAAAGCAAGAAAACTATGATAGAACAGAATTATAACCCAGCCCAGTAGCTGTAAAGAAAGAGATTCTACAGCTGACCAAAGGAAAGAATGGATTGAAGTCTGTGAGGATTTGGGAGTCTTTTATGAAGAATGTGTTTTCTTTGTATGCTTAAATAAATTCTGAATACTGTATTGCAGTATAAAATGAAAGCCAAATAGCCATACACTATTGCAGTTTAAAAAAATAATAATAAGTGCCTTTAGCTTTCTTGTGAAGAAGTTATTTTTTGTGTGTGGTTTTCAGTTGAAGTTGAGCATTATATATGAGCCGAAATGATGGTGATTGAAATAAATCTGAAATGTTCAAAGTCATGGTGCTCTTAAATAAGCAAACCTCATTTTCCAGTGTTCAGTAGGCATTCAATTCCATTATGAAGCTTGAAAGAAATAATGTAGAAATCGATGTGGAATTTGAAAGAAGGGAGACAATAATGTGTAATAATTGTTTTATCTCCTTGAGGAATGCTGCACTGCAAAAAAATCCTATAGCCTGTATTTCTCTTTCATTAGTTTCCAATATTACAGGGAGAATTTGCGTTTTTTTTTTCCTGAAAATATTACTATTTTTTTCTGTTTTTGCTTTGTGATGTGGAATTTACCATTTTATGATTTTTTTTTTCCTGGTCTCTGTTTGTGCCTTTAATTTCTCCTTAAAAGCCTTAGTTCAAAAGCTCATTTACTCACAACTGACCCTCCAAGTGGTCTGCTTACATATCTTCTGACCTCTAGAATATTTTCTTGTAATCTGCTAAATATAAGGCTAAAAGATTACTTTTTCCTTAGATAAAATTGTTAAAATGTCTTGCCCTTGACCAAAGAATCACCTATGTCTGCAGTACATGCTGCATATTCTGATCTCCTGGCCAACAGTCAAAGCCCTCTCTATCTGGCACAAATCTAAACTTCTAGCATGATTTTTTACTATCCTTTCCCTGAACCCCATAACCCTTCCACATTGCAACACACTGTACATATGTGTATACCATTTGACTGCTTCCATAACTATATTCACAAATAATCCATTATGAGAAAAGCCTGAATTATACCTTCAAAATTCGGCCATTCATCCCAAAGTGAGGCTATAAAGGAAAATTGCTAATTTTTCACCCAAGTTACAAATTTATTCTTCCTTTTCCTCAACTGTAACATTTTTTAATATATAAATTATACTCTTGGCATATATTTTTCATGAAAATATCTTATTCATAATAGAAAATTATAAATGGGAATTCAGCCAACTTTATATGTCCAGTGAAGTGTTTCACAAACATAACCCTTAGTCTGTATAAGGTTGTAGACTAAATAAAAAACAGCAGGTAAACTTGCCAGTATACAGATTCTCAATCCATTCCAGAGGGTTTCTGAATCAGTATGACTGAATATTTCATATACAACCCACTAGGTTTAGAAAACCATAACCTAATTCAATTGCATAATTCCAAGTAATGAATAAATCATGTTTAAATAAAAGAATAAGTTTAATGCATGAGTATTTATGAATAAATGAATTAAGGAAAGAATGAAATGCTTTGTTGAGAAATGCTATATTATTAAAGAATTAGCTTTAGCTCTGCTATTTAATCCTTTTGAAGTAGATAGTCTTGCTAAGCCCCAATTCCTTCATGTGTAAAACTGAAGAAATATCATTTGGAACATAATTTTTAAAAAATAGGCTACAATATATTCTTAGAGAGAGAGAGAGAGAGAGATTTTCTTGAGATGTAGCCACTTATGTGTTGCTGAAGCTCAGGAAACAATAGTTTGTTTTTAATTCTCCCTTAATTTCCCATTTTCAGCTCAAAATTCCTTCTGCATTTTAGAATTTGTGAGATGAAAATATAATATTGGACACAGTACATATGTCTCTATGGCTGAGGCCAGATAACCTTCTATCCGGACAGAAAACACAGAGTCCTTGCACTTGCACTATAAAGTATAGGCAGGAAGTAACAAATGAAATACCAGGCATTTTCTTGTTGCTTCCCATGAAGTATGAGCTTCCACAAAAGCCTTTTTTGTAGAAAGTATATTTCATTTGAGGAGGAGGCCATATGCAAATCAGATGTATCTTAGAAAACTACCACTTCTTTTATCTCTAGGAATTTGTCTTAATGTTTTTCTGCCCTTTCTATGAATTTCCTCCATTTTTATGCACTTATTCATTCATGTAATGTCTAACTTTTCAGAACCTAATGTAATCCATGCTAGGTTCTGGAGCTATCAGTATGGATAAATGGAATCCAGAGAGTTGAGCAGAAATTATCCACATGGAAATGTGCAAGAACATTCCAGGTAGAGGAAGCAAATGCATCTTGGTTAGAAGAGTGAAAGAGTCTGTGGGACTTGAGGAATGACCCACAACACTTACTCTAATTTAGGGGGATGGAACCCCTGGTTGATATGGCCTAAATTCCAAGTTTAGGGTATGGTTTCTCCCTGAGAGGGACAGGGTATCAAGACTTTTTATCCTTACAATCAATTCATGTTGCAGAAGCTCTACTTGAAGCAAGCACAACTAAAAAAAATCTGGGCTTCTTTCTTTTACCCACCTTCAATTTCCAAAGAGGAATTTCTACCCAAGCATGGTGGTACAAAACCCCATGGCTCTCCTTGCTCATAAAATGAAGAATCTGTACCATGAGAGATAAACTAGGATGACCTACTTCTTCTTCTCATATCTACTCATAGCAAGCATCTGTCCATACCCGAGCAATAGAGCAGTGGTGCTCTGCCTAAGGGAAGAGCAGGTTATAAGAACAGACATTCCAGGAGCTCTCCATAAAGGGGCAGGTTATAAGAACAGACATTCCAGGAGCTCTCCATAAAGGGGCTAGTTTTATCTCTACACAGTATAGAGATATTTGGCCCAAAGAGCACTGTCAAAAACAATAAAGATTTTGGTGGTGAGAAATTAAAAGAGGGCTGATAACTCTATATCAACAGACAAAACAAGTGGAAACAGAAGCTGAACACAAAGAGTTGTAATATATTTGAAAACAATAGTGCAAAGGACACAGATAAAGAAAAAGCTGTATTAGTATAAGGAAATGACAACAGGGATGCCTGGGTGGCTCAATGGTTAAATGTCTGCTTTCGGCTCAGGGTGTGATCCCGGGGTCCAGGGATGGAGTCTCATACCGGGCTTCCTGCATGGAACCTGCTTCTCCCTCTGTCTATGTCTCTAACTCTCTCTGTGTGTCTCTCATGAATAAATAAATACAATCTTAAAAAAAAAAAAAAGGAAATGGAACAGATGTTTTCTAAAAATGACAGGAAACAAGAACGTGAACCAGAAATGAAAAATAATAATATTAACATAATAAACTATAGTATATTGCTCTCTTCCCACCTTCTTTAAAAGATATTTTGTGGTGTCTGGTTGACTCAATCAGTTGAGCGTTAGACTGTTGATTTTGGTTCAGGTCACGATCTCAAGATCATAGGATCAAGCTTCTCCCTCAGCAGGGAGTCTGCTTGAGATTCCCTCCCTCTCCCTCTCCTTTCCCACCCCCGTCATGTTCTTTCTCCTTCTCAAATAAATAAAGTCTCCAAAAAAAAAGATATAATTTTATATGCACTGATAATTATAAAATTACTATTGAGTTTATAATACCTCTAAATGCAATATGTTTAACAGTAATAGCACAAAAAAAGATAAAAGTTTTATAGAGCTATATTGGAGTAACAATTCTCTTATTTCATTGGAATTAAGTTAGTACAGCTGTAAAGTAGATTCTGGTAAGTTCAGATGTATATTGTAAGCCCTAGAACAACCTTAAAAAAGTCCAGATTGGAAAAGAAGCAATACAATTATCTCTCTGTGTAGATAATATGATCTTACATGAAAAAACTAAGCATTTTACTTAAAAACTATAAGAACTAATGATTTCAGCAAGGTAGAAGATAAATATAAAAATTAATTATATTTTTATAAAATAACAATTAAAAATCTGAAAATTGAAAAGAAAACATTCCTTTTTACAATAGCATATAAATACTTAGGAATAAATTTAACAAAATGAGTGCAAGATTTATACACTGAAAACTCCAAAATGTTGTTGAAAGAAATTAAGAAAATGGAAATAATAAATGGACAAGATATCTCATGCTCATGGATCAGAAAGCTTAATTTTATTAACTGTCCATGTTTATATACAGATTCAGCAGAATTTTTATCAATATCTCAACTGTTTTCTTAAGATTTTGAAAAATTGGTCCAAAAATTCATGAAACCAATAATAGTCAAAACAATTTTGAAAAATAAAATGTTGGGTAACTCACATTTCCTGATTCCAAAACTTACTAAAAATATCTAATAATCATGACAGTGTGATAATGGCAAAAGAACAAACATGTAGATCAATGAAACAAAATTTAGGGACCAGAAATAGACCCTATATTTATGGTCAATTGATATTTTTACAGGATGTCAAGACAAGTAATGGGGCAGAGAATTATCAACAAATGGTGCTGGGACAAATGTATAGCCACATTAAAAGAATGGATTTGGATCCTTTCCTTACTACAAATATAAAAAATTAAAGTGGATCATAGATCTAAATTTAAGAGGGAAAACTAAAACTCTTACAAGGAAATACAGAAGTAAATTTGTGTGAGCTTATGTTAGATAAAAGCACAAATGACCCAATAATTGGTAGATTGTAATTCACGAAAAATTAAAAAGTTTTGTTGTAATCAATACCATAAAAAATAAAAAGACAACACTTAAAATGGAAATTAATGATCACAAATTAGTTATCTGATAAAAGACATATCTAGATTAAAGAGCTCTTGTAGTACAACATTAAAAAAGATAAAAAATCCAATTAAAAAGTGAACATACATTTTGAATAGGTATCCTTCCAAAGATTATATATATACGTATCTATGTATATGTATATATATATGTATATCTAGTAAAGACACAAAAATAAGTTCAATATCACTATCCACTAGTGAGATATAAAATAAATTTATAATAACATATCCTTTCTTATCCACTAGATACCTATAATCAAAAAGATATACAGTAATGTGTCGGCAAGGATATATAAATACTGGAACTTTCATACAATGCTGAGGGGATTGTAAAATGTGCAGCAACTCTGAAAAAGAGCTTGGCAGTTCCTCAGAAAGTCAAGGAGAGGGCTATCATATGGATCAGCAAGCAATTCCTCTGCTAAGCATAGACACAGGAGAAATTTTAAAATGTATCCACATGCAAACATATCAACTAGTCTTTATGGCAGCCTTATCTATAATACTCCCAAAGTGGAATTTACCTAAATGTCCAAATGACTGATGTCTTTTGCATATAGTAGATGTGTAAAGTGGAATATTTTTCTGCTTCACAAGGAAGCAGTATATTCAAGTATATTCATACATACTTCAACGTGGATGATCCTGAAAACAATGTATCACCAATGAAGGAAACCACAAAAGACCACACACTGGATGATTCAATTTACAGAGACAGAAGGTAGATTAGTGGCTGCCTATGGCTGTGTCTTGTTGAAGGAATGGGGACTGAATGCTAATTGGTATATGGGGTTTATTTTGGGGGTTATGAAAATGTGCTAAAATCGTGGTGATGGTTGCAGAACTGTGTTCGTATACTAAAAATCACTGAATTGTACCCTTAAAAAAAGTAAGGTCAAGAAGGTGGTGAATTTAAGAAGTTTGAGTAGTAGACGAAGATACTAGCCCACGTGAGAGATACAGGCTTATTCTAAAAGGTTGTGGTGAAAATCAACAGAGAGGACCCAATGTTCTACAGAAGGGAAGAATAAACTAGAATGGTTTTTAAGTTTTGAGAAAAGAGAAAAGGAAACTGATCTAATATTTTCGGGATAACTAAATGGTGAAAGGTGCCACTGACTAAGATGGAGGATGAAAAATAGGAGGTACCAGCATTTGGTAGGCATGGGGCTGGAGTTAAGTGTATTGGGTTCTATACAGGCTGGAGAGAAGCCTTTGTCAAAGAATGCAAGCCCAGGAAGAGAAAGAGTAAAGAGGAAAGGTGACTGGTCACGGGATCAAGGCCGGTGGAACTTACACATTCTGAAGTAGGACAGGGAAAGTGGAGTTCAACCATAGAAGTGGAACAGTGGCACGTAGAACATGGAACAGCAGCAACAACAAAAACAACAAATTGAAATTTATGTTCAGAAACTTAAAGCATAATTAAGAAGGAAAAAGTATTCATCTATTTTTAAAAACAAAGTAAGATGGCAACCCCCCCCCACACACACACACACACGCACAAAATTCCCTTTTATTTAGCAAAGAGAGATCACAGTTGACTTTGAAAGAGCAGTTTCAGTGGGGGTATAAGCCAGAATGGATGGTGCAAATTAAAAGTGACTTTAAGAAAATGAAATCAGTGTGTTCAATGGTCTGATCTCTTCAAAGAAATAAGATGTAAATATGTGCTGCAAAGCAGCAATTTGAGAGAATTGGTATCAAAAGAGAAGACTTTTTCTTTAACAAGAGAGCTACCAGAATATGTATAAATATTGTTAGCTAAAATCCACCTGGAGGAGATGACAGAAAGATAAGTGTGAATGAGGTAGCGGAAAGAGATGGCATGTTGGACCCAGGGAAAGGTACCTGCAACAGACAGAGATATGTTGCTTCCCTTTCAGCAGGTTGGAAGCAGAGGACCAAGAAACACAGGTAGTTTTTAGTTCAGGATAATGGCTCTTGTTCTGCTTAAAAATATGTGAGATGAAAAGGGTGATGGGGAGAGGAGTAATTTGGATGTCACACATATTAAAGACACGATCAATCACCTTTGCAGTTATTCTGCAATTTAAAAAACAAATAAGTCCATCACCATCTTTCTCCATGTTCGTATTACCCATTCTCTGTTTTCACTCTTACAGCCTGTGTTATAAAAACACAAAACAAAAAAACCCAACTATGTTCCTCCAGTCCGCATGTCATCTTCACCTTCTCAGCTCACTGCCGCATGACATCATCACTCCATGTAAGTTATTTTCTACTTACTTGAGCAGAGATCTCCTATCAGGTTCATCTCTTTATCTTTGACTTCTCTGCAGTAGTAGGCACTTCAACTTCTTGCCTCACTTGGGTTCTCTAACTCCACTCTGCCTTTGTCTAATTGCTGGTTGACCTCTGTTCAGTCTATGCTGCTTTTATGTTTCCTCGACCGCCCCTAGCATCTTGTCCTCTGCTTTATTTTCCTAAACACTGTGTACCTTTGGCTTCATCTAAAACCTATATATTCGTTGGCATAAATTTATTTCCAAAACACATATTTTTTAAACTCGAATTTAAATATCAATGTTCTTTAGAAACACTACTTGGATTTCCTTTTGTATCTCAAAGCCAAGTTGTCAAGACAACTTCTTGTCCCTGTATGGACTTTTTTTGCTCCTGTGTTCCCAATCATAGGGACGCACTTGGCCCTGTTGCCTAAGCGTGAATCTCTATAAATATACTATTCTCTCCATCTCTCTCTCTGGTTAATTAGCATAACTCATCTATTCTGCTTCCTAGTTTTAGTACTCCTCCATCTCTTTTGTCCATTCTGCCCTGGTCTGTTACTTCATCCTTTCTTTCTTTTGTAAAGACTGATTAATTGATTTGTTTGTTTGTTTGAGAGAGAAAGAAAGCAGGGCAGAAGGCCAGAGGGAGAGAGAAGGAGAGAGAGAAGCAGAGTCCCTACTGAGAGGGGAGGTGGCCATGGGGCTTTATCTTAGGACCCTGAGATCCAGTCCTGAGCTGAAATTGAGTAGGCCACTTACCTGACTGAGCCACTCAGGTGCTCCATATCCTTTTTTTTTTTTAAACTGTTTTGTCTTTTTGTTGCTCTCCCTACCTCTAGCCACATTTATATCCAATAATATTAAAGGCATCTCATCCTGTCTTTAGTTATTAGATGAAGGGACCTCATTTCACTCTTGAGAAGCCATACGTATGAAGACAGCAAGCCAGAAGGGAATATTGACACCTTCAGAATCCAGTCTTAAGTCATTAATACAGTAGAAAATGCCATGTATGAAAATAACCTTATTTCTCTCCTCATTCCCTAACTTGCTATGAATCCTTTAGCCACTATGAATTTGCCAAATAACCTAAATGTTCCAAATCCTTAAGTATATTAAAAAATAACAATAACTTTCTTGTCATTTTATTCATTTAGCTGAATTTTGTGTGATTTAAACATATATTTATATCCCCTCTAAATAAAAGTCACACCTGGATTTTTCTTTGTCATATATTTTTTAAGGTTTTATTTATTTGAGAGAGAGGTGCACAGAGGGAGAGTAAGAGTGAAAGGGAGAAGTAGATTCCCTGCTGGATAAAGGGCTGATCCCAGCACCCTAGGATCATGACCTGAGATGAAGGCAGATGCTTAACCTGCTGAGCCACCCAAGGTCCTCTATTTTTTTCTTTTGAAATATTATTTCTTTAACATTATCATGTAGGTACCAAAAAGAAATTTGAACTTACTGCAGTGTGGTGCAAATTTACCTGGAAGTCAGGAAACAGGAGTTCTGGATCCATTTCTTACACTCTCAAGCAGTGTGGACACAGCAAGTTCACATACGGACTCCTGGTGCCGGACTTCTCATTACTGAGAATGTGCTGAGTTGTTCAGGATGATATTTAACATGGTCTGAGTTTTAATAGATTATGATTCTATAACTTTTATATTTCCACTCAGAATTCTGAAACAAAGCAGTTGTGGGTTTTATTTAACATATTTTTAATTTTATTTCCATTATAAGTGAAACATAAAAGCCTTGAAAATCATTATCAGTAAGATTAGTGACAAAAACGTTGCAGAAGGAACTGAGACCAGCTTTTCTCCCAGAGAAGACAGTTACTCTAAGAGAAAGGAGATGGATTTAAAAATTGAAATGGAGCTTTTAAAATCATGTGGATAACTCAACAGAGTAATACTTTTTTGGTTTTTATTGAACAGATATGAACTTTAGGTTTAGGGTACACAGAGTAAAACATTTTATTATAAAATCCCAATAATTCTAAATTATTCATGGTTTATGAAAGTCCCATTTGAACTAGAGGAAAATTTCTTTGTTTAACAAATTTTCCTTTTAGAAGATATTTTTTGATAATGATATTAATGTAAACAGGCCAGAAGGATAAATGTGTTAATTTAGTTTGACAGCGTTGGGCACTTACCAAGTAGTGAGCTTGACAAAAATCATGCTTCACACCAACCCCTGCAGGAAGGTTAATGGGTGTCTAGGAACAGAAAGAAAAAAAAACCTAAAAAGCTGTGAGACTGTTTTATTTTTTAACTGCAAAATCATTGCAACTAATAAATGCTTAAGAAAAAGAATAGTTAAATCTGTCCTGAGAAGGCTGTATAAATTTTTAAAGAAATTATTAGACCAAATGAACCTTCAATAATGGCATAGATATCAATTAAAAGAATACATGATGTTTATGTTAGACATTAAGAATTTAAAAACCATGTTGCAAAGTTCAACGTGTAGTAAGTCTGTGAAAAAAATATGGAGAATGCTGCTATACTTTCTCGATCAATGAGAAATTAAGAATTAGAGGGGATAACATATTTTGGCCATAGAACCCATAAGCAGGTTTGAAATTCAGTTCTTTGGCAATTGGACTACTTTATTGTCCATAGGACAAAGAGCACCAGATAGGAGTGGTGAATGAAAGAAAAACCATCAGTTCTTAAGAACTTCTTACATGAATGCCTTTTGAAATGCTTTCATAAAACACAGAGTAGCATTCCACATCATACAATAGAATATAAACTCAAAGAATTTAGGTACTATTTCAGAGATGTTAGTTGATACTCTTTCCCCCCCCATTTTTATTCTAAGATCTAAGTTTTGCCACTACTGAGATGCTAGGATTTAGGTAGTGTTAAGGGAATCAAAATGAATGAATAAAGTAATTACATGTGAGTGAAACTGTTATATTTGGAGGGCGAAGATTATATAAAAAACAAGATTTGATATCAATAGAAAATAGTTAAAAAGGAAGATTAGAATCACAGTTTAAGACTCAACATTGGCTCATGCATCTAGTTTCATTCAGGAGATGCAAAAGAATATTTTGTGCAAGGGAGTTGCAAGGACTTCTTTATTAACCACAATGCGGAATCTAGATGTCGATGATATATATGTTTAATAAATAGCTTAGGAATAAATTATCTCATTGTAGAAGTGGCAAAGAGGGTAAAGGTCACTAAATATTCTGTTTCTCACCCTTCCTTACTTGCAGTTAGGCAAGAGGACATCACTCACTGGGGGAGAAAGTGATGTGTGTCCCCTTCACGCTGGTCAGAAGCCTCTCTGGTCTCTCTTACTTTGCCTTGGCAACATTTGTCCATTTGCTCCAGATAGATATCTGAGCTCCAGGATATTGAGCTTCATCTGCATTCTTGAGTGACTATGTGCAGCATGACTACTGCCATGGGACTGCACTGAATATGAATCTGAGCATAGATTTAACTTTGTATGTGTTACTCCAGATGAGATCTTAATAATTTGTGTCACTACAGTATGACCTATCTATTATTGACTGCTAAAGAAATGGCCATAATAAAAATGAGATGATCCTTTTAGAAAAAAAAATATAAAAATATCTAAAACATGTGGCATTAAATGAGAAAAGTTGATTAAGGCTGGAAAGAGGATGAACCATGATATATGGTGGCTATATATTTTGAAAAAAAAAAGTCAACTGAAATTAAATGGATGCAAAATACCTTGCTTAAATGAACCAGATCCCTGTGAGAAAAGGTAAGAATATAGAATCTTTTTAATGTCTTTGATGTTTATTGGCTATATTGCTAGGATATTAAAAGAAAGAGAAAAACTCAGGGAAAAATTGAAAACTTGAAAGCAAAATAGAAGATGAATATAGAATTTCCAGGAAAAAAAAAAAGCCTTTCATTGCTAAAAACCCCAACTGCTTCTCACCCAAAAGAGCAAAAAATAAGACTGGCAAAGTATGTGAATGGTAAATCCTAAGTATCTTTCAAATGATAAAATTGCACCAGGTATAGGAAAAGAAAATAAATGTGTGATCCCCAGTGAATTATTTCGATTCAATGACCCAGAGCAGAGATGAATGTGAATTTCTGATCAAAGACAATCCATTCAAGGTATCCAATATTAAGGTGAGAAGAAAGATGGACAGAGACTAGAAAGTAGAATGTGAAAATAACAAACCAAACAAACAGAAGTTCAATGAATATATCTTGAAAAATATGTGTATGTTTACTAAATTTTAGAGAAATATATTCTGTCAAAAATGGCAAAAGCCAGACCTAAAAGATACCGTTAGTGTTTACAAAACTGAACTTTGGGGATATGTGGGTGGCTCAGTAGGTTAAGCAACTGCCTTTGGCTCAGGTCATGATCCCAGGACCCAGGGATGGGACTTCTGCTCAGAAGGGAGTCTGCTTCTCCCTCTGCCCTCTCCCAACTCTGTCTCAAATAAATAAATAAAGTCTTTTTTTTTAAGCAGCAATTGTACTTATTTTTTTTAAAGATTTTATTTATTTATTCATGAGAGATATGGAGAGAGAGGGGAACAGAGACATAGGCAAAGGGAGAAGCAGACTCCATGCAGGGAGCCCAATGTGGGACTCAATTCCGGGACCCCAGGATCACACCCTGAGCGGAAGGCAGACGCTCAACTGCTGAGCCACCCAGGCTTCCCAACAATTGTACTTTGGCTCCCAAATATTTACATGCTGGAAAGAGAGCCCCTTCCAGGGAGCAAAACAAGAGTTTGAAGTGAAAGGATGAATAAGGGACTCTTTCAATGTCTACCCAGCAGGATTTTAGTTCTACTTCAATAGTACTAAATAGAAATAGTCATTGCTATTATCATTTTCCAGGTTTTTTTTTATGTGATTATTACAGTTTTTCTTTTCCTGTTCTATTACTATCCTGTAGAGGTATTCTATTATTAGACTGTGGAGTCAGCCAATTAAAATATCTTTCTGACCTTTTTAAGAGATCATAATCTGACTCTATCACTGGGTACAATGACTGGTTGGAACCGTAGCCATGCTTTGATCCAAACAATCTCTACATTCAGGTAATGCACTGAGAAAGATATTTAATCTACAAGGAGAGCGTATTTTCCTAAGCTATTTAATATGTGGCCAAGTAGGATAAAAGACATTGAAGAATATCTCAGAGCTAAATAGCTTGTGAAATTGTCAAATATTTTTTATGAGTTAGGAAAAGGAAAAGAAGAGGGAATTTAGTAGTGAAAAGATTGAATTGAAGGATACTAATACTTACCAAATCTTCCATTTGTCATTTCTCCACATTATTCAGTTGCCCTCCATATATGTGAGGCTACGTGTACCTCTGGCCAAAGGGCTATGAAAGAAGGTCATCTATATTACTCTGAATGTAAGCAGTGGAAAGCCCATTAATGAGCGCCTAATCTTTTTCCTCTGATTCATTGACTGACTAAAACAGCTGCAGATTTCAGCTCGTGCGGGAAGGAAACAATAGAGATTTTGTTAGCTTGGGTTCTTGAAAGCCTGTGTGAGCAAAACAGTTTAATGATCCCTATTAATGGGACATGGAGCATGAACAAGAAGTAAACATAAGGGTTTTTTTTTTTTTTGTTTTTGCTTTTTTGTTTTGTTTTGTTTTGTTTTGAAGTCACAGCAAAACAGGTTATTTGACATTCCAGCCTTTCCTAACTCCTCAGGGAGTGACCTGAGTGTCCCAGCCACTGCACAATGGCTTTCCTTTCTCCTTTCTAGGACACCAATTAAGTATTTAAATTGTTCACCATTCCTGAAGCTATGCCATCTAAATGGTATACAATCTATGGTAAACATCAATCTAAATTGTACAATTTATTTTTTGTATATATTTGGGCTATCAAAAATCAGAAAAGTTTCTTAGATGAAAAGTAAAAGGATAAAAGAGGATAATAGCTCATGAACTGCATATGAAAATGTGTCTGTTGGTCACAGGCGAAGGCTTTGCCTGATTCCACAGTATAAATGGTATCATGAGGCCAATAAGTCCTAGGTTTTATCAGCCAGTTTATCTCCGTATTCCCTCATAGCCCTCAAAAACTCCTATTTACTAGTGACATGGCTCTTGGTGTCCAAAATCAAATTGCTTTTGGATTATAAATTTGCTAGTGTTTTAATATTAGGGAAGAAAAGGGAGAGGGTGAAAATAAAGGTCAGGTGACATAGACATAAGTTGGAAGTATCGTGATAAACTACATCCTAAATAATTAGAACCATTATATAGTACCAACAAGTATATACATATTTCCCTTAATTCACTTCAAAGAATATGGAAAAAAGGATATAAATCAATACATGAATTAAAGGAAGGTAAATTATCTGGATAAATAATTATGCTTTCCAAAACAGGGTGCAAATTCACCCCTTACCAATTTAAAAGATCTATTGGGCATTATCTTGCATTTGTAACTTAATCACTTATCAAAATATAGTTCCAGAGTAACCAAAAGCTTGTCAGAAAAAGACAAAGTTCAGGCATTAGGGGGAAAAGAAAAGAGAAACCTATTTGCTTCTAAGTTGACTCTCATCAAGCAGCTATGCGTCACTACGGGACCAGTAGGTCTTTCACGCTGCTACAAATTAAACCCAAACTGTATAACAGCACTGCATATAACTTTGAATATCTTCTTGTTTTTATATAAACATATTATCCCTCAGTTTTTACTCATGTTCACCCAGAAAAATCTAAAACTCAGTTGAACCCTTTACCTCTCTGTATATAATATACATCCTATGGCGGCTAGATGAAAACACTGGAGTAAGTGAAGCTGTTTTATTTCATTTGAAGTTCACAATTAAAAAATAATCTTAAAAAATATCCTCTATATGATTTAGCACAAATTACCTTTGTTGCCTGAATTAGTCAGGATTCTCCAGAGAAACACAATCAATAGCAGATAAAGAGATGCATATAGGATTTATTATATATATAGGCAATTATATATATAGGCAATTTATTATATGAATTGCCTCACACAGATATGGACACCAAGAACCCCCACCATCTGTTGTCTACAAGCTAGAGAACCAGAAAAGCCAGTGTTATAATTCAGATTGAATACAAGTGTCCAAAGACCTGGAGCTTCAATGACCAAGGGCAGGAGAAGATGGACATTCTCATTCAAGAAGAGAGAAACAATTCACTCTTCCTCTACCTTTTTGTTCTATTCAGATCCTCAGTGGGCTGAGTGATGCCTTGCCTACATTGGTAAAGGCAGATTTTTACTTAGTCTACTGATTCAAATTCTAATCTCTTCCAGAAACATCCTCAGGGACACATCCAGAAATACCATTTTACCGGCTATCTGGGTATCCCTTAGCTTGGTTAAATTGGCCCATAAAAGTAACCATCACATAGGCTAGTATGTGTTCTCTCTTTCTCTGGCAAGCAGATCCCAAATTATTGCTAGAGACGTGGCCAAAATAAAGCCTGTATTTCAGCCGCCTTGCAGCTAAGCATGACTACATGTCTACATTCTGGCCAAATTGCATGTAACATAAAATGATGCAGGAAATTAATTGGAATTGTGCTTGAATGGAACAAATTTGCGCTTCCTCCTTTTCTCCTTCTTCTTCTGGCTGCCTGGAAGGTTGTGGGTATCGCGGAGCTTAAGCAGGCAATCAGCACCTTGGGGAGGGAGCAATGTTAAGGTGGGTGGAGCAAAACTGTGGGAGCCTGGTTTCCTGATGATCCCGTGATCCTCACACTAACTCTTATCTGTCTATCTATGTGTATAAGAAAACAAAACTCTAGTCTTACTTAAGCCACTGCTACTTTGCTCTCCTGCCATTCATAGTTTAACAATAACAGATACAGCCATCCTTCAATCCCTTTTATTTAGAATGGACTTTCTTTTCCTCACTTCCTAAAATGTTTACTCTGCAGCCTTGATTTCTCTTTCAATGTTCCATATGTCTTCATCTCCTCTCACTTTCAGCTGTGGTCCTATCCACATTTCATTGGGAAAATAAATAAACAGCTACACATCTTCTCACCATCACGCACTGAAACCTACACACTTACGGTTTTGTTCCCATCAGCTTTCTTCCTGTTAAAATGATTTCCTCCTGTAAACCGTTCCCTTCTCACCAGGAAACAATTTCTCCACTTGTGCTATGGATCGCTTCTACTCTAGACTTCCTAATATCTGCACCTTTACTTAACTCCTTCCCTCTTGCACCATCATTCTCTCCATTTCGGCTGAATAATTTTCCTTGGTGTACAGATATGTCCTAGTTAATGTTCTTGCCAAATAGTGAAATATGGAGACCACCAAATTCATTGCTCCCTTTCACAGCTGACTATTTCTAAAGAGCCACCTATACCCAGTGTGTCCATATTTCACCTTCTATTCATTCTTCAATCAATTATAAAATATCAACTCTCAACCCCAGAATTCTAGTGAAACTGCTCTCATCTCAGTCACCAGTGGCCATAACATTCAGAAATCCAAGGTAAACTTTTCCATCTTCCCATTTTTTTTCACCTTTGGAAATCATTTGGAGAGGTGAACCCATCATCATTCTTGTAAAAAGGGTAGTATTTTGTCACCAATTACCGTTTCTACCTCTATTTCGCTAACATTTTTTTTCCCCCAACACCCTCTATTTCCATTCTCTGTCCTCTATTTGGGATCATTTTAGTCCCTTTTCTGTCTTGGAATTACACAGTCAGTTGTATCATTGATTTCCCAAGTTTAAAATTTCAGTTCAATGCCATGTTTCAATTTTATGTCTCTGTCTCAAATCTCTGTAATCCCCTACACGCACCTCCGAGTATGCACTTGGTATTTCCTCGTGGGTGTCTTTCACAGATATCTCAAACTTATCATGTCCAAAATTGAAGTCTTAATTCCTCCCTTCCACAAATAATAGCCCAGTAATACTCCAAATTCACCAATCTTAGGAAATCACACTCTTACTTAATTGCTTAAGCCATTATCCTAATGGTTACTTTGACACCTCTCTTTCCTCTATACTCCTGCAAATTATATATGTTTTACTTGTTAATGGCCTGTTAATACCGTGTCCCATATTTCTCAAATCTACTTACTCTTCTCCATCATCAGTGTCAACATCATAATCTACTCACTGACTTCCCTCACAATCGCTAGAGTCTCTTAAGTACTATCAACATTTATATTCTTTCAATATTTTCTCCATAGTGCAGCAAGGTAGAGAAATGCATTCTGTCAATTTGTTGCTTAAAAAATCATTTCATTTTTTATTGGACATGGAAAAAATTAAATTTCTTAACACATACACGTATAAGGACATACATAGTGACATTGATCCTCAGATAATACAATCCTTGGTTTTCATTCAGTCTCTGTAACACAAAGTCATTGTTTGTAGACTTCCCACATTAGAACACTTCTCTAACTCCTCCCCACATAGTTCGCTCCAATTCATCTTACTAATTTAAATGTCATATGTAGGGGTGCCTAGGTGGCTCAGTGATTGAGCGTCTGCCTTTGGCTCAGGTCATGATCCTGGGGTCCTGGGATCAAGCCCTGTATCATGCTCTCTACAGGGAGCCTGCTTCTCTCTCTGCCTATGTCTCGGCCTCTTTCTCTGTGTCTCTATTTAATAAAAAAATAAAATATTAAAAATAAAATAAAATAAAATAGTAAAATAAAATAAAATAAATGCCATATGTATAGGAATGTCTACTTTGGTTATTATATGTAAATAGTTCCCAGCAAATACACACACTCCCAGAATCTTGATATTCTCTATATGAGCACTCTGTTAATTTCCTTTATACCATGTTTTATAATTTGATATTATTTTCTTTACATATTTTACAATTAGCAGTGACTGTCTCCCCTGTTAGATTGCAAGCCCCACCACAGCCTTTTTACTATTCTGTCTTCAGCACATAGCAAAATCTTAGGCAGAGTAGATGCTCAATGAATCCCTGTTTATCAGATAAGTAAGTGGACAAAATACTTAATTTACATAAGTTTTTCTATGGGAGAAACATCGACTCAGTGTAAGGAAGCTTGGGTTATATAGTGTGAACATTCACAAATTCTGTATCAGTCTGTTTGACCTACAATAACCAAATACCATAAATTGGGTGGCTTATTGTAGTGAATTTATTGAATTAACACTTGTTAAATGGAGCACAAGGTCTGAGTGGTGATTCATAATTCGAAATAGACACAAGTAAAATTGAAATAGAGAAATTTATTACTCACAGGTCCTGGGTAAAGTATCTGGCATGCCTCCAGGGGCCGTAAGGAAGATCAAGGCAGAGTGCAGACAGATAAAGAGAGACAGTGTCTGGGACACATGACTTTATTAGGGCTTCTGATGGGAGCACTTTGGAGTTCCCAGGCTAAGGCCAGAATGGTCAATTCAAGCCAAAGAGTGAGATTTTTGGTAAGCCTTCTGGGTGTCTTATCTAAAGGGCACATAGAGGAAGGTATTGGGAGACAGGGGAGACTGCTGATCACAAGGACTCTTGAGGGAGTCCTATTAGGAACTTACATTTACTTGTGACTTGGAGGGTTCTACATAGAGCTTGTACTTGGATGAGAGACTAATGGCCATTTAAGATTACTGCCAGGTGTTTGGGCAAACAAATAGCTTAGCAAAATATTCAACATTTACAAACAACAACATTTGTTTCTGACAGTTCTGGAAGCTGCAAAATCTAAAATCAGGATGCCAGCAGATTCAGCGTCTGGTGAGAGCCTCCTTCCTTTCTGATGGCCATCTTCTCACTGTCAACTTACATGGCAGAAATGGGACAAGCAAGATCTCTTAGATATATTTTATAAAGGCACTAATCCCATTCATGAAGCCTCCCTATCATGACCTAAGCACCTCTCAGATGTCCCACCTCCCAATGCCATCAATCCAGGAATTAAGTTTCATCATAAATTTAGGGGAAAGTAGGAGGGTCAAATAATCACTCCTCAATACTCTCTGGGAGGCCACATGGAAATATTTCAGTTATAAAACTATTATCAGATCTCTAAGTCCTCTTTAATTTGGAGAATTTTCTGTACCTTTATAAATTGTCCACAGGTTTGAGGTACAATTAAATAAATAGTAGTAATAAGGCTTTCTTTATTTAAAATGGTATTATTTAAACATATCTTAAGTTAAACTTAGAATAATTTAAACTTTAGAAAAAAATTGTTGATTACAAAGAAAATAAGGGATCAGAAGTAATAACCTGTCTAATAAAGTTAGATTTGTCTTGGTAAATCCGATGGTCTATAGCAATGTTTTCCAAAGCAAATATGAGCCTAATCATTGAAAAATGATTTTTCAATGCATATGATTAACTGACCAAATTTACTTACACTTCAAAAGATAATTCTGGCTATCATCTAGTGATCAAATGTGAATCATAGCTTACTGCTATCTGGGGTCATGTTGGCTAGATATATTTACATGTATGTCTTCCTCAAAATGAGTAAACAGACTGCTACATAAACTGCCTCCAGCAAAACAGTATATTATTCATATTTATGTCTGCATTAGCAGTCGTTTCCATAATATCTGAAGCAGAGTTTGAACTCAATAAATGTCTTATTTAATGAACGAATGGGCGGTTATATGCTGTACCTGATACTATTTGGATGTATTGTGCTATAAAAACCATTTGGTCTTTGCTTTTATAAGGAAGAATGTTATAATTGTTTTTATTTTAATTATCTTGCATTTGTAACCTAATCAGTTATCAAAATATAGTTCCAGAGAAACCAAAAGCTTTTCAGAAAAAGACTAAGTTCAGGCATTGGAGGGAAAAGAGAAGAGTAACCTGTTTGCTTCTAAGCTGACTCTCATCAAGCAGCTACGTGTCACTACGGGACCAGTATGTCTTCCACGTTGCTACAAATTAAACCCAAACTGTACAACAGCACTTGGAAACCCCAGCACGCAGTTCTTCTGGTTCTTAAAAGAAAAAAAAAAAAAAAAAAGGATACAGGAAGAAAAGTGAGTAAAACGTTGGTAATTTGTTTAGCTGGTGGTGCAGGCTGTTCTCCTATCAAATTTTGTTTCCCAAAGGAAGGCATCAGTTTTAAATTACACAGCAAGCAGGCAAGAGAAAGGAAGCAAACAATCAAAACCCTCCCAGGAGGGGAAAGTATAAGGCGAGAGCTCCAGAGATCCCATTTAATAAATAAACACCTTCATTTCTGTAAGTTAATTTCACCGCAGGAAATAAGTTTAGTTTTAATTATATTGCCTGATGTCATGTTTTATAAAAGGTACATGAGGTTCATTGACTTTCTCTTATTAAAGCTTTTGCTGTTTCCAAAAATGTTGCATGTAGATTAAGTCTCTGAGGAAACATAGCATGATGTACAATTATTTGAAATGCAATATTTTCATTTTATCCCATGTAGTGACAATTAGATAGATGAAAACAGCATGTTGTATTTAATTTTCATTTAAAAAAAAAAAAGAGTTCGACTGTTAAGAGTTGTGTGTGAAAGACTCTTGAGTCATACAGGCTAGTTGTATTATTGGCACAAATAAAAAAGCCACTGCCACTTGTAACGTGTGAGAAAATACATATTTAGTAATTTCATGGTTAAGTTTTGTGCAGTACTTCTAGTCTTCATAGTTCCATAGAGTTTTAATTCAGATTTAACATGTCAGGAAGTGAGTATTTTGATGTTTTGTACAGTTAGGCCTTTCTCAGCAAAGAAACTGGAAGCTGGATTAAGGGACAAATCTCTCAGAAGGTAAAAGATGACAGACTAGTTTGTGGGAGACCTCTGGAGAGATTTAGATATTTATCTTAAAATTTGTTTACATTTCAAAGTACAATGAAGCCTGGACCAATGGAGTAAGCTGTTTACATTCCATAGGATTATGGCGCATTCATTTAGGAGCAAATGTTTCCCTCATCTCTCAGAAGGGAAGGAAGCAGTGTTTGGTCCATAAGTTCCAAGATTCATAATTTTTTAGTTCCTCTCCTGGAGTGTATAAAACTTCTTTTGTATGCGCAGGGCCCATCTGGCCCTCATGGTGTCATCCTGAAGGTGGTGGTGGCGGGGGAAGGACATGGAATGTAGGAACTGGTACAGTTATTGCTGTCATAAACAATCCATATTCGATCCAGAAACTTTGTGTTTGCTTCTAGAATAATACAAATAAATATAGATCCTAGAATTTACCAAACATGATATAATCCATGATTTTAAAAAGCCTTATCTGAGCAATTTTCAAGGTAAAAGAGATTTATCTGAGCCTCTGGCAAAAGTCTCTGTTCTCTACCTGTGGAGGATTTGTTATTCTTATTCTTCTTATAGGGATAAAACAGAAAATTTAAGAAAAATGTCTGGAGTCAAACTCAGACCTTCAGAAGTCACTTCCTTATTCATTATTAGAAGATAAATCAAGTTTATTTTAGCTTAGTGACAGCCACATAGTAAGTAATGGAAAAAAAAAACTAAATAAAAAAAAATAAATATAGAGCAACATAGTAGATGTCCATAACGAATATAGGGCAACAAATAAAATAAATAGGTAATATGTATATTTGTATTTTGGTTAATGGAAAACAATATTCTATATGTGAGAGATTTTATTAATATGAAACCTCTGAAGGCTACTAGGGAAGGGACAAATAATCAAAAATTTATTCCCAAAGTCACATTTACTAAAATTTTGGTATTGAACCCTCTTACCTAAAGCAAGTTTTCTGAAACAAGTGATATACTTCCTAAGGTGAAATCAGTACAGGCTGAGATGGAAGTTGGCTCTGAGATGGAAGACAGTTAACTTTGTTTTCCAAAAGCCAATTGTCATCAGGATTACATTTTAAGGATGACCTGTGTATATGTCATGTAACATGATTAGTGCAATGCCTGACACATATTAAGCTCTGAATACATACTGCTCTTCTTCCCTGATTGCTATTTCTGAATTTTGTTTTGTGTTGATGCATTAAGTTGATGTTGAATGTTTATGACTGTTTTCTTTTTAGCTAATATAAATGGGATAAGTCATTGGTACGCATGCCCTCATAGCTCTGACTAGGACATGCAAACATAGGACAAAGAACGATAAGATGACTCTTTGTTATATAACATAATACAAAGATGCAAAACTGAGACTGGTTTTATCCAGACAACTGTTAAAACAGACTGTGCTACTAAAGATAGTATTATATTCATTCCGTTAGAATATTTCTCCAAAACCTGTTACTCCTTTAGGTATTTCTGGAAGAAAAACAAAATGGGGCCGTGTGCCATTGAGCCATTGTCCAGTGAAATCCATTATGACTGTGACTGCCATAAGATACACAAGTGGTATGACCAGAGTAGGCAATGGTACACTTTGTAAAGGAAAGAAAATTAAAGTTTCCCATCATTTTAATATCAGGTATATAGGTTCATTTTTCCTTTAAACAGTTGCAATTAAATATGCTCAATTAAGTTGAATCTCAAGGAAGGACCAGGAAGACTTGAAATAGAGTATATACAAAGTATTAACTTTAGCCAATGGAAGAACTTTTTAAGTTGACTTAATTGAAAAAAATAAACTAAAGAAATACACATGCTCCTCAAAGATTATTGAGAGAATGAAAAGACAAAAAAAAAAAAAAAAAAACCCACAAGCAGACAAATTTTCAAGTCATACCTTTGATGCTGAATTCTCAATACTTGATAAGAAATCCAACAACCTAATAAAAATAAGGTGAATGGCAATGTCATAGCAAAATATATAAATGGCAAATACACATGAAAAGCTCTTCAAAACCATGAGTCCTTAGAGAAATGCAAATTAAACAGACACATTACTAGAACTGAAATTAAAAAGACTGATCATACCAGGTGTTGGTATTTGGAACTAATAGAAACCTCATGCACTGAAGGTAGGAGTATAAAATGTTATATATAACCGCTTTGGAAAAATAGGCAATTTCTTCTCACATTGAAGATTCACCTAGGAACCATTCCACCCTTAGGTATAAACCTGGGAGGAAAAATAGAGAATATATGGCCACTGAAGACATTTACACTAATTTTCATAACTGATGTTTTCTAACAGTCCCAAACTGCAAACAACCCAAGTGTCAATCAACAAGTAGATGGTGACCTACATATGTTGGCACATATCCATACAATGGAATAGAATTTAGCAAGGAAAGAAAAACTCCTGATCTATGCCATGACATTGATTAATCTCAAAGAATTATGCTGAGAAAAAGGAGATTGACAATCCTGTTTAAAAAAACAAAACAAAACAAAACAAAAAACAGGGGCAGCTGGGTAGCTCAGTGGTTGAACATCTGCCTTCAGCTCAGGGAGAGATCCCGGGGTCCTGGGATCAAGTCCCGCATTGGGCTTCCTGTAGGGAGCCTGCTTCTCCCTCTGCCTTTGTCTTTGCCTCTCTCTGTGTCTCTCATGAATAAATAAATGAATAAAATCTTTAATTTTTAAAAAAAATCCATATTAAATGATTCTATTTATAGACAATTCTAGAAAATGCAGACCAATCTATAGTGAAAAAGTTCAGACCAATACTTTCCTGAAGATGGAAGAGTGAGAACATCAGGAAGTTGGGATTAAAGAACAGCATGAGGGAGCATTTGAGGCGATGGATTTGCTCACTATATAGGTGCAATGGATTTTTACATATCTCAAGACCTAACTTGTATAATTTAAGTACATGTCATTTGTTGTAAGTTTATTGCGTATCAATTATGCCTAGATAAATCTTTTAAAAGATGAAATAAAAGTAAACATACAACAATCTGACCAAACAAGTAAAATGGACAGTTTGCAGGATATTCTCATTTCTCAATCATTTGGATGAAGCAAGTGTTTCTCACTTGGACATCACATTCATTCTGATAATGCATAAATCTATACACAATGAGATTATCAGATGTGATAATTCATTTATAAATTCCCATCTGAAGGCACATTTTTACTTTTGAATGTTCCAAAGTAACTCCAGCTAGAAGTTTAATAGGATGCCCTTCAGATTTTCATTTTCAGGTATAGGTAGCAGTATGTGTTAAGCCCCCATTTAGTATAATCTAACAATCCTTCTTCATCACTTCCAGACTAGTTTACCCACACCAATCAAAAGACCTCGGATTCCCTCTGGAGGCTGTAGTAGGAGAGACCTCAGCTCCCCACACTTTCTGACTCACAATCCTCATTTTTTGGTTCATATTTTTTTAAAGATTTTATTTATTTATTAATGAGAAACACAGAGAGAGAGAGGCAGAGGGAGAAGCAGGCTCCATGCAGGGAGCCCGATGTGGGACTCGATCCCGGGATCCCGGGATCACTCCCTGAGCCAAAGGCAGATGCTCAACTGCTGAGCCACCCAGGTGTCCCTTGATTCATACTATTTTGATCAGCACTGATTCCGAAGAGACTATATTTCACTTTTGTGTCATTATCAGATTTCACATTCATCAGGACTAAGGTGAATGAAGAAATCTGTTACTTTCTTTTCACCGTAGGAGTTGTTAGAGCAGCCTGACCACCTGATCTCACATTAGCATCCATAATCGCCTTAACTGCCACTTGAATTACCTCCTACTTTTTGTACCACTGTTAACTACCCACCTAAACACATTTAATTTAAACACCTTGCCTTTGTATCATCCCTTTTTAAACTATTTCCAATTTTTTCTGAATAATTCGTATCTTCTTTCTGTCAAGCAGCCCCAATATGTGCTGGTAGCTCATTTATTCATGATTGTTTCTCTTATTTGGTCTTGTTTTTTAGCTACAACGTAAAATAAGATGCTCAAAGAGGCAGTTTTTGGCATCGACCATGACTTCAGTTAAAGGGATAATTTAGCACCCTAATGTCATCACATACTCAATCCAAAGTAGCTTACCTTCTTAATATTTAGCAGACTCAGGAATGTTCCTTTTAATATATAAAGATGGGCTTGGGCAATCTCTTCTCACAGTAATCTCAACCTAACTCTCACCTTCAACCAGCTCATCAGATTGGAGATCTGTCCCTCTATTTCTACAGGGTGTGATTAACTGGGGATGCTGAGTAAGCTCGAACTACACTTAGATCACTGTGTCTTGAGCTACAGAGGAAACTCTTAGGTCCCCATTGGATAATATACAGCTCTGCAATAGCTTTCCAAATTCTTTGTTGAGTTCTCTTCTGTCTAAATTACTTTTTTATTGATTTAGCAATGATTTCAAGTTTTGGGCCTACCACCTCTAAATCCCATTGATAAGGTTTTTCTAACTGTCAATGATAATAACATTTGATCACCTTCAAGCCATGTATGGCTCAGCAGCAATCCAGGTATCAGAGGTTCCTCTTCCTCCTGTTCTTTCTGTAAAGGAGGAAAAATAATTTTCCTCTACCTTTATAAGTTCATAGCTGAGATGCTTCTAATAAAAAAACAGATTAACGGACAGTTTACTAACACATATATCTCCTGTATACATGGGAGACATCCAGAGGAAAGGGAATAACACCCTAAGGTAGCTTAGAATTAAATACCATCTTAACAAGGAAAAGGAGAGGAAGATCTAGGCCTCTTAGGGAAGAGTAAGTGATTTCTAAGAAAGACGAATGAATTCTTAAAATAATAGATGAAAGGTATGGTAGTTTGTGATAAAGTTTGTTGGGATAAAGTATCAACTTCTAGTATCTCCTTTTATAAGAATCAATCTTCTCTGGTTGATGAAATTCTTGGGGAAAAGATTTGCAAAGCTAAGTTCCTTTTGGAGGATCTGTATCTGAACAGATAGGGGGAGTTCAAAGAAAGCCTCTCCCCATATTTGCTGTTTTTCAAGTGCCTACAGCTCAAAACAATCAACTTACCAAAGTAGCAAACTCCTCTACAATCATATTTTGGGGTAGCATATTCTACTACCTTTTACTTCTCATCCTTTTTCATTAAAAAAAAAAAAAATCCGAACATTTTTACATTACTGAATAGATTATACTAGTATTGATTGATTATACTATTATTCTGCTAAATATGCCAACTATATTAATTATATTGGTCTAGATAATTGAAAGGAATAACAAAAACAAAACATTTATCCATGAAACAGTTAAATGTAAACAAAAATACATAGCAAGAAAAAGCAAAAAAACCTAAAGTAACATTCAGAAGGCCTTCAGAGTACTTTCTATCTCACAGGACATAGACAAGTCTTTATATTCTTCTTGTTTGCTAACTAAAACCATGCTGTTTGACCAAAATCAATAATACAAACATTGATAACATAAACTCAAATCTGCACATATCTAAAGACAAAGCTGAAAATCTGCTACATGTTAATCATTATTATATCATAAATCTTAGCATAGGAAAGCAATAACCATTAGCTAGTACATTCTATTGCTTTTTGGTCAAGGTTTGGAACTGTTTCCAAGTATCCTTAGAGAAAAGCACCGGACTGCACCAGGCCATCTGAGATTAATCTTGTACTTAGACAATTTTCTGGTAAACATGGCTTTTGCTGCATTCCACAAGCTTTGCAATTTTGCACTTTTACTTTCATGTTATTCAAAATACACCAAAAACCCACTCTAGCAACTTATTTGACACATAGGAAACTATTTCTTTGACATATAATTTATTTAGACATTTCTTAATTTTCACATATATAGGGACATTCTAGTCAATTGAATTTTTATTTTTGATTTGTAGATAAATTTTGTGCAAATTATAGAAAATACTATGAATGATTTCAATACATTAACATTTATTTAGACTTGTGGTTGTCCTAGAGATTAGCACACACACGTTTCAATTATCATTATCAATATTCAAATGACACTTTTATACTCTTTTTGTAAAATGTAAGAAAAGTATAACTTTCTGATTGCAATTTTACAAATGGTGCTAGAACAGTTAGACATCTACACAAATAATTAACTTTAATCCATAATTCACAAATATAAAATGTTTAATTTAATGGGTTATAAATGTAAATAAATTTTGAACTACACATTTTCTAGAAATAAACATATGAGAATATCCTTATAACCTAGGGTTAGGCAAAAAATTTTTTTCAGATATAATACCAAAAGCACCATCCATAAAAAAACTTGTAAGTTGGCCTAAGTTTAAAGTAAAAAGCGACTTATTGAAAGATACAGTTAAGAGAATAAAATGATTAGGAGATACCGACTAGGAGAAACTACGTGCAAATTATATATACATAAAAGAAGTTGCGTCTATAACGTTTATAAGAACACTCAAAACCATGTGATTAAAACTTCCAAATTAAAATGTGAAAGGGTTTTGAACAGACACTTCAACAAGGAAGGTGTATTAATGGCACATCAGTTTTTTATTTTTTTCCACATCAGTTTTTTAAAAGATGATGAACTTATTTAATCATTAGAGAAATCCAAATCAAAGTCAGAATAAGATACATCTGCATACCAATATATTAAAATGATTAAAATTAAAAAGACTTACCATACCAGGTGTTAATGAAGATACGGAGGAACTGGAATTCTTGTCCAATGATGACAAGAATGTAAGATGCTATAACCATTTGGGAAAACAATTTGACATTTTCATAAAAAGTTAATCACATTCCTATTCTACAAGCCAGTTTTTCTACTCCTAAATATTTATTCCAGATACATGAAAAAGCTTCCTAGAAAATCCTACACAGTAATGATCATGGTAGTTATAATAGCTCCAAAATACAAACAACCTAAGTGTCCATCAAAATGTGAATGAATAAAGAAATTATAATATACCACACAATAAAAATTCTATTTAGCAGTATAAGAGAATAACTACTAATGAACCAATAACAAAGATGGATCTCAAAATAATTATGCTAAATTAGAGATGCTAGACAAACAGTTCACATTTATGATTTCATACACATAAAAATCTATTAAGTACAAACTAATCAGAAATTAGATCACTGGCTTCCTATAAGCAGGTGCTGTAGGGAGGTAGTAGTGATTACAAAGAGACATTAGGAAACTTTGGTAGGGGAGGGCTGATAGATATATGTTTACTATCTTGATTATGTTGACAGGTTTATGGGTTTATACCCATACCAAAGCTTAATTTGCACATTAAATTTGTGGAGTTTATAAGGAGAAAAAATGGAAAAAAATAATTTGCTAAAGAAAATAGAAAGTTGGGATCCCTGGGTGGCGCAGCGGTTTGGCGCCTGCCTTTGGCCCAGGGCGCGATCCTGGAGACCCGGGATCGAATCCCACCTCGGGCTCCTGGTGCATGGAGCCTGCTTCTCCCGCTGCCTGTGTCTCTGCCTCTCTCTCTCACTGTGTGCCTATCATAAATAAATAAATAAAAAAAAAAAAGAAAGTAGAAAGTAAGAATAAAGAAACAAAGACAAACCACAAAAGTAGGCTGGTAGATTCAAGCAAAAATATATCTAATTACATTAAAAATAAGTGGACAAAACATTCAAATGTAAAGACAGATTTTTTTCAGACTTAAAACGTAATAAATGTTGCAACTATGTGCTGTTTGCAGAGTTCACTTAATAATTAGAACATAATCAATTAGAAAGTAAAATCATGTAAAACTTTCAATATAAAAAAGCTAGTATTACTACGTCAATGTCACACAAGGTATATATTTTTTAAAAGACTTATTTACTTTGGAGAGAGAGTGAGGATGAGGTTATAGACAGAGTGAGAGGGAGAGAAACTCAGGCAGACTCTGTGCTAAGCATGGATCCCAAGGTAAGCCTCAGTCTTTACCCTGAGATCATGACCTGAGATGAAATCAAGAGTTAGATGCATAACTGACTGAGCCACCTAGATACCCCACAAGGTATATTTTTAAGGTAAAAAAAAATTATTTGGGATAAAGATGAATTCATAATAAAAGAAAAGGCATGAAGCAACAAGAAGTAACAATACTAATGTGTGTGAATCTAATAGCTCAGTTTCAATATACTTAAGGCAAAAAAAAATCACAAAATTCGCATAACAAATGAACAAGTCCACAACTATATTTGAGATCTTAGTAACTGATACTATCAGCAAATATTTGAAAAATATATTATTTTGATGAATTAAGAAACCTAATTAACCTCCTTGAGCTCAAAGGTATTTATAGAAGTCTTTCTCCAATAGCTGTATTGTCATTATTTGTAACATATGGCATTTACCAAAGTGGCCATATGATATATTCTGAAAGGAGCTTCAAAATATTTCAAGCAGTTGAAGAAGTAAGAATTACATCTTTATACTCAGAAGAATTTAATTAACTATGAAGATCACAGGAATTTCTAAATGGTTTGCAATTGTAAAATATATTTCCAAATATATTAGGATCTAAGGAAATGGAAATTAGGAAATAATTTGACAAAATTAAATTATGATAAATCAAAGATTTTTAGATTTGGCTAAATCAATATTTAGCTGAAAATATATAGCTTTAAATGCATATATTAATAAAGACAAACATTAAAAATGATCTAAGTCTTTATCTCAAAAAGCTATAGAAAGAAGATCAAATAAAGCCAAAAAGAATAAATAAAATAATGCTGTTAAGAAGATAACTCAATTAACTGAATGCAGACACTCAAAAGAAGGGAAAAAAAAATCAGAGCAAAAATTGCTTATTTAAAAGATTAACAAAATTCATTAAGCACCTATCATAATAGAAAAATAAAGAGAAATAACATGAATAACCCATAATATGGGGGTTTCGCTATGGAGACTATTGATATTTAAAAGATCACAAGAGGATATTACTGAAAAATATTATGGAATATATATGACAATATGAAATAGGAAAATTGCTTAAAAAGTACAATTTACCAAAAGTGACAAAGATGAAATATAAAATCTGGATAATTCTATGTTAATTAGTGAACTAAACTATCCACAAATAAAATTCCATCTTAAGTGACTGCACCGGTGACATTTGCCTAACATGTGGGGAAGAAGTTTATCAATCTTGGAAACCTCTTTCAGAAAATAGAGAACACTCCCCAGCTTGTTACGTGAGACCAACTATGATACTAACACCTGGCAAGGAGACAAGAAAGAAAATGAAAGACGAGTATGGCTCATAAATATTGATAGAAGAGTTCAGAACAAAATATTAATAACACAGGAAAAGAAGAATGTGAAAAGTGATGGGGGGAAAAATAGAGGTTTGTTGGTTGCTGAGGTTTTTCTATATTCTATATTCTGTCCTTTTAACTTTCTTCCCAATATTTTTAATGGAATTTTATTCATTTCTTTAATGTCAACTAGCATTCCTATACAAATAAGTGTCAAACTTAAATCTGTAGACTTATCTTATCCAGTGGAATAACTCAACATTTCAAAAGGCTTCAACAGTTATTCTTTGATCTTAACTTCAGGCTATTACATTTACCTATAATGTCCCCAAACCCCAACTCCATCACTTGAAAGTATTACAGTTTTTTCCAAGTCCATCTCAAACACCTCTCAGGGAAACTCTTCTGTGAGATTTCCCTCTATGATCTCTCACTGTGCTTAGTTTGTAGCCCTTTCTTAATATGTACCAATCCAGTTTGGGTTCAACTTCTCATCTGTCTTCTTTAAATAAATTTTAAGAAATTCCTCAAAATTTACTGATCTTTTATCCACTGTGTACTGAAATCAATGCTTTGGTCAAAACAAATGCCAAAAAGCACTTAACAAATCGCACTTGTAGTGCATCTAGGAACATGGCCCACCAACTTTCGACTTTGGGAATAAAAATTACATATCGCTGGGGTGCCTGGGTAGGTTAGTCGATTACGTATCTGACTCTTGGTTTTGGGTCAGGTCATCATCTCAGGGTTGTGCGATCGAGTCCCATGTGGGGTTCTCTGCTGGTTTGTGGAGTCTGCTCAGGATTCTCTCTCTGCGTCTCCTATCTCCTCTGCCTCTCCACCCATTTGTGCACTCTCTCCTTTCTCTCTGTCAAATAAATAAATAAAACCTTTAAAATAAATTATACATCATTTTGCTAATATCAATTGAGGAAGGAGAGTTAACAGGAGAAGGGACCAAGCTTCTAGAAGGAAAATCATGAGACTCACCTGGACAAAAACCATCCACTATCAGTACCAGCTTCTAAGGAGTACAAATCATTGGCCATCATCTGTCATGCACTGATCATCCATTTTCAATACTACTGGCTTGGATTCTGCATGTTCTTCTCAGTCTCAATTCAGTCCCATTTGATGTAACTTGAATGAACACTCCTCCCCTGATAGGATAGGACAATTGTATGTAGATACCACAATGGAGTGTCAGAGCTAATAGGAATAGAGGGTCAAGCATTGGAAAAAAGGCAAGCTTCTCCAATGACAGACAAAACAACAAAATCTGTCAGTAACCCTGTACTTAGACAATTTAATACTGGCCTCTGTTAAATATCCTAGATCTAGTTTTTCCTTATAAATGAAGAATGTTTAGAGTTTAGAAAGCAAAGCAAATGCCATGTATTTTGTGATTGATACATTTCCCTCCTATTTCTCTACTAACACCTAAATCAATGCTTTTCCATTCTTGCATTATATAGACTGAAAACATGTTAATAACTTTCCTGATCTACAGTTATTCAAAATAAGAAGAGGAAACAGGGCAGCCTGGGTAGTTCAGCAGTTTAGCGCCACCTTCGGCCCAGGGTGTGATCCTGGAGACCCGGGATCGAGTCCCATGATGGGATCCCTGCATGGAGCCTGCTTCTCCCTCTGCCTGTGTCTCTGCCCCCGCCCCGCCCCCTCTCTCATGAGAAAATAAATAAATAAAATATTTTAAAAAAAGAAGAAACAGATTTTCACTCTATCATATATGTTATTTGCTATACAGAGTTAGAATTAATTTATGCATTTATTGAGAGGTGAAGTGCCAGTTTTTCTTCAATGTCATTTCAAGCCCCACCCCAGCCAAATGGAAATGATGCTAACTATTTTGAAGTTGGTTTTCTTGTGTCCACTTCCAGGAACTTTTTCTCTAAGCTTTTGTTTTGCTAATTCCTTGCTAGTAGGAATTAGCAACTGTGTAAATTTTTAGAATAAGTTTGCCAGTTCTTCAGGGGGATTTTTTTCTAACACGTGTTATAAACTCATATTTAAATGAGTTTTTCTCCCAGATTTCCATGCTTTCATCTCCCAAATTCTTCATTGTTATGTATGACTATACATTTATTCAATGTGCGCATTATCTATTTCCTCCACTACACTTCAGCATCTAGTTCAAGGGTATATTGGCAATAATAATAAAAATAATAACAATAGTAATAATAATAAACCTTTGAGATTTGTTTATATTTTAATCTCCTGGATGTGTTCTTTGCATTGTGAAAACTATGTATGCACTCTGCATTGCATTAAGAAAAACTCCAGATATGTAAAGAGCTATACTTATGTCCTTATTAAAACCCTGACCTCAAAAGCATTATATCTGCACTACTTCAGTGACCTCTACCATATTCTTACCATCTACCCTGAAGTGACTGTACCTTACACCTTGTTAACTCTAATTTGTACCATTTTCTTAATCTCGAAACCTGAAATATGAACCCAACTTCCTGTAGTCCTCTGAATCTCATCTTCAGTCCCATTGGTAAGCCCCTTCAAGTTCTAGGATTTGTTTCAGTCCTCTCACCTAGAATAGCACCCACCGAAGTGACCATATGCAATTTTCTTTCCAAAATAGTGTCAGCCAGTCAGGAAGCATTGCCCCTATCATCTTCAAATCCATAAAATGGAAGATGAGAAAATTTATGAGAAAATACACTCACTCATATAACTAAGTTTCATGTTATGTCTCCTCAAATGGAATCTCCATCTCTTTTTATCACTTACTATTGCCTTCCTGAATCATCTCTTTTTTCATGCACAGTTTCAAAGCATTTTAGTATCCATTATGCAGTCTTCTCAGTCAATAGCAGCCTCATTTTTCACATCTCTCAGAAATTTGAGATAACAGTCCTCAATTTGCTTGACTCTTAACATATATGTTACATGATTTGTTATATTTTCATATATTTTGTATATATGACACTTATTCGTAGGTTAGCATGTTCCCTTTTCTTGTCAACTTTTTTTTTAAAGGTTTATTTATTGATTCTGAGAGAGAGAGAGAGACAGAGAGCACTGCTGGTGGGAGAAGGTGCAAAAGAGAAGGAGAGAGAATCTCAAGCAGACTCCCTGCTGAGCATGGGGTCCTATGAGATGGGGGGCTTGATCTTATGACCCTGAGATCAAGAGCTGAGCTGAAATCAAGAGTGAGATGCCACCACTGAGGCACTCCTTTTCTTTCTTTCCCTTTTTAAAAGATGTTATTTATTTATTTGATCGATGGAGTGAGTGGAAAGGAGAGGAACAGAGAATCAGAGCAGACTCCATGCCAACTGCAGAGACTGACCTAGGACTTGCTCCCACCATCACAAGATCATGACTCCAGCAGAAACCAAGAAGCTGATGCTCAACCTACTGAGCCACACAGGCACCCATAGGTGCCTGATTTCCTGGCCAATTCTAAACTATATATTTATCTGTTCTATTAATACTTATTTAAATGTATGTCCTGTAGGGCTAGGTGCTAAAAGTCATCCTTATTTCTCTATCTATACATTATTTTTCTTAATTTTAAAACAAGACAAAATACATTCTTTCAAATATGGGAATCTTTTTCACTCGTTCATCCCACTCTCTGTCCTTGTCTTTCATAGCTTGGGCTTTCTTGTTAGAAATCATGGAATAAGGGTCTAGAAGCATTTTGATTTTTTTGGAAGTCCTTGGCCCAATGTGGGGCTTGAACTGAAGACTCCAAGATCAAGAACCATATTCCCTATACCGACTGAGCAAGCCAGATGCCCCAGCATTTTGATCTTTAATCTTTTTTTTTTTTCTTATTGATGAGAAATTAGGATCTTAAAAGTTAAGGGATTAGCTCAATATCAAATTGCTAGTTATGGCCACAGTTGAGAATAATAGCCAGAATTTCAAAATATAAAATTCAAGTTCCTTTCTTTCATCAAATATTCCTTCTCTACCCACCATGTTATCTCTTGAAATTCAGGGGTGTTTTTGTACTTATGTTGCTCAGCCTAGGCTAAAAATATTTTATTTCTACTCCCTTCTCCAAACAATGAAATAATTTCCAGAGTCCTATAGATTGTACCAGGACATTGCCCATGCACTCCATTCCTTCTTTTTGTTGCTATTGCCAACTCAATAGTCCCTGACCTTATAAAATCTCACTTGTGTAATCATTATTCAAAGGCTATAAAAATAAGCTTGTAAGTGATTCCTAAGTTATATATTTTTACAGACTCCCGAGCCGAAGCCATGCTATGCACTGTGGTGAATTTACTTTTATTAAAGTGAACTCTATTCAAAGTATTCCCTTACCTACTTACTAAGTAAAACACATTTAAATTTGCTACATCTTCCATCTATTGAGCACTTAACATATGTCAGGCCTGTGATGATAGACCTTAAAGCTCTGTCACTGAGGAATAATTGAAGATAAAGGGATATATTTTAAGAGATAATGAAGGATACACACTATATCACAAAATTAAAATTACTGGCATGTTGCATTTGAGTGGACAGTTGGTGAACAAGTAGACCTCTATTGCCTCCACATCACCCATGGGATTCAGCAATGACTCCTCATTGCAGGTCTTCAGGGAACACTACAGTAGGATACCAGCCTCCATTTTCAGACTTTTTTTTCTTTTTGCATTCTATGTTAAAGATATGTAAAAGTTAAAAAAGATATAACCAAATTCTGAAAAAAAGACAGCACTTATATTACAATCACAGAATACTGGAAAAGAAAACAATGATTTATATAAACAATGTGACAGTGATAGCAGGGTTTGACCAAATGAAGGAGGATTATGCAATTGATGCAGTACCACTTGAAAAAGTACATGTCTCCTTAAGTGGTGGAAAGTCGTTGCAGTTTTATTGATTGATAAAAATTTTATGTATTTATTTGAGAGACAAAGTACAGGGGGGAGGAAGGGAAGAGGGAGAAGGAGAAGATGACTACCCTCTGAGCAGGGAGCCAGAGTTGAGGCTCAATCCTAGAACCATGAGATCATGACCTGATTGGAAGGCAGACACTTAACTGACTGAGCCACTCAAGTGCCTCACTGGAGTTTTATTTCTTTTATTATTTTAAAAAAGATTTTGTTTATGTATTCATGAGAGACACAGAGAGAGCGGCAGAGACAGACCCAGGGAGAAACAGACTCCCTGCGGGGAGCCTGATGTGGGGCTCCATCCCAGGACCCTGGGATCAGGCCCTGAGCCAAAGGTAGATGTTCAACCCTGAGCCACTCAGGCACCCCCTTCCTCGAATTTTAAGTAACATTCAACCAATGGCCAAAGAAGTTATTGAAAAGCAGGGCAGCAAAGAATTATGGAGATGCAGCGATCAGCTATCAGAGGAAGGAATTGTTCCCTTACCTTCAGGGTCTGCAGTCCCAGGCAAAGGCAAAGATCTAGCTGCTCTTAACATCTCAATCTGTAGCTCCTGAAACATGATACACTTCGCACAAGAAACAAAAACAAAGACAAAACCCAAAGTGGTTCTATGAGAAGTTAAAATGAGACAAAAAGTCAAGGCTGAATCTTCATCACTCTACCTCTAGCTGTGAAACTGATGGATGTTTTTATACCTCTCCAGGAGCAGATGCAATTGCTGTTTCAAAACAAAAACAAAACAAAACAAAACAAAACAAAAAAAAGGAATGAGGCCAGGGAATTGCATGGCAAAATCATTTTTCCACAATAAATGGGGAAAGGATTATGTTAGGTAAGAATAATACAGTAAATACAGTGGATTCGTGAAAGAAAGGGAGCAGTTATGCCCATGGGAGCCCACAAGTGAGCTTGGCAACTGCTCCACAAACTGCAGCAGCCAGCAGAGGAAAAGCCATTTCCTAGTCCTGCTTCATTATGTAACTAATAGATCTTCTTTCCCCCCCAAGACCTGTTTCCCACCATTTATGGTAATGAGCAATCACAATCTCAATCTTCTAATGCTTTGAACACAGAGAGTTGCCACCTACTTGACCTGAGGTTTTAGTTATGAGGCCTGAAGCAGGTACAAGAGGTGGACATTGCAGGGAAACAAGAAAATGTAGTTAAAGCCTGGATTTAATAAAACAAGGAAGAAGAAATAAAAAAAAAAAAAAAGAGTGTTCTCTGAGAAGCATAAAACATGGTAGTACTAAAAATATGGATAGGCAGTTTAAACAACATGTGAAATGTTTTTGAGGTAAAACAAAACTAAAAAAAAAAAAAAGAAGAAGAAGAAAACTGACTTTCACTGCTTAATTCCTAGATTCTTCCAATTGTTTCGAGTTCGGATGTTCAAATAAATAGTACAACCTGCTATAATGTTCATTAACCTAAAGGAGTTTGAAAAGGATAGAGCCAGGAACCTGGGATTTATGCTTCACCGAGGCCTGTTTTATTCGTGTACAAACCTGTGCCGGCTAGCCATCACTGAGGATGGTCTTCGTGAGTAAATGGTATTATGTGACTTCTGCCTTAGAGAATTGAGGGAAAAGCAAATAGGCTTCTCTATATGTGTTGCTGTTTTCTAAAAACCCATTCAAAACAAATGTCTTCAATGATTAAGATTCTCTAATGATAATAATAAAACATACTTTTCAAATTGTTAATATGCATTAATATATGTACAGTGCTTCGATTAGTGCCTGGTGTGTGTTAGACACCTGACAAATAGTTGTCAAATTTAAATGAGGTTAAGTATCTGTGATGGCTGCTTCGGACAACTCAAAATTATTTAAAACGTGAACTGCATTGAGATTATAATTTAAAAATATATATTATTTATGTATATACATATACATACACGTAAGTGTGTGTGCGTGTGTGTGTGTGTTTACAAGCTACACACTAAAATGAAGGAAAAACTATAGGAGAACAAGAGTAGATTCAGACAAATTCAGTAAGGATTCAGTGAAGAGTTGACATTGCATTTACAGGGAACATGAGATTTAGGAAATAAAATGACATTAGAAATGTAAATTGAAGACTGGGTTGGATTTCAGGATCCACATCATGGGAAATTCATTCCATACAGTAAGGACACTAAGCACATAGGCTAAGGAATGGGGAAACTGGGAACTACATTGAAATCTGCAAAAAATACAATTTAGAAAAGCCAAGAGTTAATGATAATGAAAAGGTGTCAAAGAATCTTAGTTATTTAGAGGTTAGGAAAATATCATATAGGATGCTTATTCTAGGAAAGCAGTTTGAAAATGATCTATGATGACACAACACATTGAATTTTTAGAGGCCATGAGTTTTAGACTTTATTGTGATGAGGTATTTTAGACATTCTGTAGTAAGAAATAGAATGTGCTAGAAGTGAATGAAATGAATGCATACATGACCTCCAAACATTTATAATCTCAATCTCCAGTGGAACTTTATTATATTTTTACTTATGCACAGGGTACTGGCGTGTAGACTTTGTCCACTGCTAAAATTACAGTGCCTAGAAGAACACTCTTGAATTCATATATAAAATGTAGAGGTAGGTTTAATATAAATGTTAATTTACTGAGAGAGACATGAAATAAAGAGAAACAAATGATAGAGGTTCTATGACTATTAAGGATTTCTTTTATTCTTTATTAGACTGTGAACTGCATGAGGAAAAGATTACAATTATTGTGTCTTCACATATTCTTCCCAGTTTGTAACAGAGTCTCTAACACACACTAGTACTAGAAAAATAGTTGTTGAACAAACACCTTTTAATTAATATGATTATACTCTGTAAGTTTCTTTTCAATCACTTAATAATTTGTCTTTGAAATCTTACATATATTTGTACTTATATACCTAGGCATAATCCAGATCTATATAATTTTTAATGGCAGAAAACGCCTCAGTTTTATAGCATTATCAGAATCTCTTTTATAGATTCCTATTGCAGAGATGTTAGATAATTTTAACTATCATAAATATGTGATTTATCTATCTAGGTAAAAAGCGATATGTTAATAGATTAGATAATCTTATATGCTTAAAGTAAATTTATGGCATGGTGTATGCAGATATAATATTTTAAATACATTATTAAATTAATTTTACAATAATTTTAATGATTACTATTTTAATAAATATTTTAATGAAATTAATTTTATCTTTAAATTAATTTTAATTTTAATATTATAATAAAATAAGAACTTTTCCTATATATCCAGAACTGTATGAGTGGGTTTATTTTTCCATACTCTTGACTTCCTCAGGTATATAGTCATTTTCAGTCTTTACCAAACTGGTAGGTAAACAAAGCTTACCTATTTCTAAGTTAAGTTTGATGGTTGATATACTCAAATATATTTTATTGATATGTTTATTGAGGATTTCTTTTATTTTTGTATCAGATGTTTATGGCTTTTGCTCAATTTCCCATTGCTTCTTTTTGCTTTTCTTGATATATTTGTAAGCAAAATGTTTACATTAAATGTGAACACTTTAAGCCAAATTTAATGTAACATGAATAACTGTTTCTTCAGTGTAATATGGAAAGATTTTTTTCTGTTTTTTCAATTGGCTGTGACTCTATATTTTTATATATAATTTTCTAGTTATAAGGGTCCAAACAATCCACATTCTCTTTTATATTTTCCCACCTTTATATATTATTCTTACACAAGGTTTTGCCATTATAAACAGAGGTTATTTTCACTCTTTAAATAGTTTTTATTTTTCCCCTTCAGCACAGCATTTTCTCTTCACCGTATTCAAGCAGATAGGCTTTTCTGTGCCCAAACTTAAGAGATGTTGCAACACAAAAGATAGAATAAACGAGTCTTTCCCTGACTTTCATGATTAAGAAAACCCAGGCCATTAAAGTAACATAAAAGTCAAAGTCTTGAAAGAAACATCATAAACAAAGTAAGTTTTTTCCCACCCTTCCAACAAAAGAGGATAATCTCTGCTTTGAAGGTTTGCAGGATTGATAGAAGAAATAATGCAAGTTTAGGGAAAGAACTCTATACATTCTATTGTAGGCCTGGAGTTTGACAAACATTCCTAACTACTTTGGAGAATCAGATCTGAATGCAGAAAAACTATATGAAAGATTATCCAAGTAGAGTCTAAGGAAAGTTGGGATAAAGTAAAAAATGATCTGATGCCCGATATATATATAAGCAGGAAAAGCCTCAAAAAAATCTCACAGTCTGGTAAGTTTTATTGTCACCATTCATAGGGGCTGCATTGTGGGATCATTGTAGTGTATCATAAGGTAACATGAAAATAGAAGAAATGGTTTTCAGACCTGTAGTGTCATGAAACAAGACTGAAAAATCAAGTATGCAATCAACTTTGAGGAACCCTAACTTAGGACTAGGAGAGTGGTAGATGCTAAGTAGGAGCCTCTGTAATCATGTGACACCAAGAAAAAGACTTGAACTCCTTTGAAACTATGACATCACTCAAACACCATCCTCTACTCCAAACTTACAACATGGGAGAGGGACCTCAATTTGACTGAGATCATATTTCCAAGAAAACTGCAGATAAGAAGCTTGTAACAACAAACTGGTTTGTAATCAATTCCAGAGCTGCGTATTTGACCTCGAGAGCAAAAATTTATCCTTACCATGCCCATAAAAGAAAATAAAACCATCAACTTTCTATTTTTCTGATACTTTTGTTAAATCTGCTTTTTTTTTTTTTAATTTTATTTATTTATCATGAGAGAGAGGGAGAGAGGCAGAGACACAGGCAGAGAGAGAAGCAAGCTCCATGCAGGGAGCCTGACATGGGACTCGATCCCGGGACCCCAGGATCACACCCTGGGCCGAAGGCAGGCGCTTAAACTGCTGAGCCACCCAGGCTTCCCCTCAAATCTGCTTTTTAATTTATATAGTTGAATGTATCCATTTGAATTATTCTTGTGTAAGAGTGAAGGGAAAATCTAAATGTCATGGGGAAAGTTCATGAGTCCTAGTATATTCTCCCCAGTGCATGGATACTGCAAATATTTCAGTTTGCTCTCCCAGTTCTAATTGAGCCTGTGTGAAGAAGGAAATGTTGCATCAGAATGAAACTCTCAGTTTGTATTATCTCTGACGGTCAAGTTATAGTTTGTTAAATTACAGCTTAATATGGTACATTTCCCTACAAAAGTTGTTTTCCTTGCCTCTCCTTTTTTTTTTTTTTTTTAAAGATTTTTATTTATTCATTCATGAGAGACAGAGAGAGAGAGAGAGGCAGAGACACAGGCAGAGGGAGAAGCAGGCTCCATGCACCGGGAGCCCGACGTGGGATTCGATCCCGGGTCTCCAGGATCACGCCCTGGGCCAAAGGCAGGCGCCAAACCGCTGCGCCACCCAGGGATCCCCTACCTCTCCTTCTTCTAATAATTACTCTATCTCTAGTTCTTTATCCCCCAGGTTAGGGTAAGATGTTTATGAAAAAAATGTTCGATATGTGGCTACATGGTCTTTTCTGTAGTTCTGATGTTATTACTCATCCTCTGAGGTAGACAGGAATAGAAGTAGGTATTCCCAACAGTTCTAATACTCTTCCCAGAACTTCACTTCTTTTTCTTTTACAGGTCCATTGTGCTTTATCCACATTTCTTAAATCCATCCATATTTTAGGACTAATTTCTTGAGGTTAACTTATACGTGTATCTGATACAGACCTGGCTTTACATGAGGCTATTTATACTGTCTCGATTTTTCCTACAGTTACTATCCTAAATCCTAGTGGGGATGCTACACAATATATTGTACATGAAGGTAGGGCTTACTTATATTGGAAATATTCTGAATTTTGAAAGACAAGTGTATCAAGGGGTTTCAGAATGCAGACCTGCTATATTGGGCTGTATCATAGTGACCCCATCAGAATTGTTCCACTTATTGCCAACTAACATGCTTGCCTCTCGAAAAGGATTTATATGCTGATCTCTACTCTTTTCCAAAGTGCTCAGAATCATACTGAATAAGTCATATATATTATAGTTGTGGTTATTTATATTTGCTTTGGTTCATTATGGTTGGTTATGGGGGAGAAGGTGGTTTTCAGGGAGGTCACATTTCTGACTATCTGTTCTGGCAACTTTCACGGAAAGTTCTTAGAACTGACTCCGAGAAAAAACTTTTCGAATAATATATAAAGGGTGAATTGGGGGAGAACAAGACAACATAAAATACCATTTAATGTTCCCCACAGTTAGTGAATCAAATCAAAGGGTGAATTCTACTTATACTCGAGGGCTCTGTATTTCAAAAGTAGATTTTTATTTATTTATTTTTTCCCTTGCTGTCAAACTTGAAATCCTGGCCTAAATGAATTGTCCTGTCATTTAGGTTTCTTTCTGCATAGAGCTCATTGTTGGGCCTGGGGATCCAATCTGTAGTCTGTGCTTGGATAACCAAGTGGAGCAAATAACCCAGATGTTTTATGAGATTTGAAATTAAATAACTATGTGAAATGTTTTTTTAGATAAATAATGATCTGCATTAGAGTAAATGATTTGAGTCCCCACCATGTGCTTTCAAATTCTATTTTATGCTCCTTTCAAGTAAAGATATGAAAAATGCTGTACTGAGATCTATAATGATCTTTAATATAGTTTTCTGGATAGTTTCAGTGATCCCTCTGAGGCACATTCTCTGCACTATCTTTGCCCAGACAGTAGGTTTGTTTCTCATTAGTTAGGAGACAAGAGTGTTTTTCATCACACGATGGAACTTTCATCTCAAAAAGACAAGCCAGGGAGTTGCACAGCTATAGGTTAACCCTGATGTTCATTAACAGTACCGGGTTTGTCAGGAGAGTAAATAGTGATCATACACTTCATAGTAGGCTCTGGGGAGGAATCTCTGTTTAGGAGAAGGTTGAAGTTGTTCGTTAATAGCACATCTGTCCAAAACAAATAACAAACCCTGAAGCAGAAAGCTATTGCTTTTAACTCACCTAAGCTCAAAGTCCAAGAATAAGAGCTTTGCTTTCTAAGAGCCTGATACAAAATTAAAGGTAAAGACCCCGTGAAATGTTTCAAATGGCTTCTCATGTGAGGGTAATTGGAATCCGTATTACTGGAACTCATAATTGTGTTAGATGTGAATTTACAGAATAGTTCACAAAATATATATAATGCACTCCATGGTTATTTAATACATACATTTTGAATAAATCTTATATGATGAATAAAATTTAGAGATATAAGTGAGAAAATAATATGATTATATTTTCCAAGCCTCTGAGTATTCATTTTTTTCTGGTAGAGTAACAAGGAATATTCATTAAAAAAAAAAAAGTTTTACAACTTCAGATGAGGAAAAAAATAGTTAAAGTTTGATAAAATGGAATTTCATTTACCTCTGAGTCGGTCAGAATTTCATGCAATGAGTTGAATCTCTCTCTCTTTCTTTTCTTTTCTGTCTTTCACTTTCTTAAAGCCATACCACAGCACTCATTACCTTACCTTGATATCCTATCATACTGCTTAAGGATTACTAAAAAAGCCATGTATTTTGATTACCTTTATACATTTTACCAAAATGTATACCAAATTTTGGTATATGTAATGTTTACCAAAAATCCCATTTCTCTTTTACATTTAGGAACACAAAAACTGGGATCCCTGGGTGGTGCAGCGGTTTGGCACCTGCCTTTGGCCCAGGGCGCGATCCTGGAGACCCGGGATCGAATCCCACATCAGGCTCCCGGTGCTTGGAGCCTGCTTCTCCCTCCGCCTGTGTCTCTGCCTCTCTCTCTCTCTGTGACTATCATAAAAAAAAAAAAAAAAAAAAAAAAAAAAGGAACACAAAAACTAAAAACTATCACTTCACTCTAGTGTCCATAGAATACCTATGCATGTTAGGCATGATTGTTTTTGCCATTTTTTTTTCATATTCTCATGGGGTTTTTGGCATATTTCTGGTATAGTGTTTAACATGGAGTGTAATAATTATTTCACTGTATTTCTGTCTAGCCTATGCATATCATGATTTCTGAGAAGGAACGAACCATGTCCCCATTTTAATTCATTTTTTATTATAGATATGAGTCTATGATGTGATACAAAAATGAAACCCAATACGTTAGGATTACTGAAAGCTTTGAATTATTTTAGTAAAGTTTAAACCTGATATAATCTTGTGCATCAAATATCCGAATAAGCATTAGTACCTATATAATCAAAAGTAAATTATATATGGCAGCATTTGCCAATTTTGTTTTAAATAACTACTATAAGTGTACTCTTAAATGACATTTTAATTGCAAAAATACTAGTCTGTCCTTTGAATATTCAAATTATTTCCAACAAATTATATGCTATGATTCAGCATGATAATCCATGAGAAATTTCTTCCATTGTTCATTTGAAACAATTCTCTGTTATTTTCAGAGAAAATAATAGTAATAGTAATATCAACTAACAATGATAAAGGGCTTAACAGGAGCCATACACTATTCTAAGTGTCACTTATATATTTTTTAATTTAATCACTTTTTGTTGCTAGTGCTGATACCTGCTTCACAGACTGGGAACTATAATACAGAGGAGTCCAGGAATTAGACTAGATTTACAGTGACCAAAGGATCCAGACTTCAAAAATATCCATTTAGATGCCGGAGTTTTTCTTATCATTTGAACAATGCCTACTATTTGCCCTCCAGTTTGTGGATGAAGGTAATCATAAATCCCATAGGGGAAAAATAAAGTGTACTTATTAGTGATCACTAAGCAAATGCACATTCATGATTCAAAGTGAATGTGCTAAATACTCTATTTCTCTATGCAAGTGATTGTGAGATGAATAGCATGGTTTTATTTATATTTTAACGTCTAGGAAATTTGGGGCAGCCTGCGTGGCTCAGCGGTTTAGCACCGCCTTTGGCCCAAGTCGTGGTCCTGGAGAACTGGGATCGAGTCTCATGTCGGGCACCATGCATGGAGTCTGCTTCTCCCTCTGCCTGTGTCTCTGCCTCTCTCTGTATGTGTCTCTCATGAATAAATAAATGAAAATTTAAAAAATAATACAAAAAAATTTAAAAAAATGTCTAGGAAATTTTGATTTTATAATAATATGTGTATATGGATAAAAGACATTATAAACAGAAAAAGATCTATGCCACTAAAATAACTTGGAAGAAAATACATTTTTAGGATTAGAGTTATTCAATATCCGAAATAAATTAGAAATAAAAGTATCCCTTCCATGGGAGTTTTGTGAATCTGAATGACATCACATTAAAAAAATGGAAACAACCCTAAATATTTCAGCCACTGGTTATTTACTATACGAAGTTGACTTTAAGAACAAAGAAGGGCTGGAGGTACTAGAGGTGCAAAAGTAAAATGGATTCAGTAAGTCCATGTTCTCACTCTTGCTATAACATGATTGGAAATGCTCTTTCATTCCCTTCTGAATTCACATCAACAAAAACAGCAGCAGCAACAGATACTGCTTCTCCTAATCATCATCTTCTTCACTAATCAACTTATATCATTGTGTTTCAGTCACTTCCAGCAAATTCCAGGTGTTGGGTCAGATGCCCATTTTTATTTAATTTATCAAAGTTAAGAGTGAATATGTATTCTTCTAGATCTCAGAACATAAATGAGTGGTTCACTAGATAAATCACAGAAAATTGTCCATTGTAGATTCAATCGATTAATTCAGTTCTCATCTTGTAAAGTTTCCACTTAAACTTGAAAGACATATGAATAATAAATCAATAAGGACAAAGCACAACCCAGTGGAGAGTCATAGTTTAGTAAGAATTTTCACTGATTCACTCATTTATTTATAAGTGTATATTGAATGCTAACTATATACCAAGAACTATGTTAAATTTTAAACAGTTAAAAAAAGACATTCTGAGCAGATTCAGAATTGCAACAGGGAAACTACTGTATCATGATAACACGTAATTGGTCCACCTAAACCAATCTCCCAGGTCTATGACATGGAACAAACAAAGATCTCTCAAAATATCACTCTCAAGGTTGGAATCAAATTGTAAACTATAATTATGCACAGAAGGTATTTCCTAGGATGTTTTACTTCTACCTCTAAAAGCTCCAGGAAATACCTTACCAAGCAAGATCAGACTTCAATAAAAACTGCTTCTAAACCTCAATACTGAGAAACCAAAATTTGTGACATATATTTTGGGAGTTTTAAAAAAACAATCCTATAATAATACTACATAATACTTAATTGTTCATGTTGTAATTAATTCAGTTACATAATGGAATATTTCAGACTGCATTAATTCACACAAATTGCTAATTTTGTTTTCTCTGTAAAAGCATAAACTTTTTTAATCTGCAGAATGATCTCATTGAAGATTATGGGCAAATAGCAGAGAATATTAAAAGAGTACAAGAATTCACATTTCTTTTTCTTCAGCGTTTCATGCTCTCAGTTAATAAAATTATGACTTAAACAACTGAAAAAGCAACTTCTATATGTTCATACTGTGAAGCCAAAAATAGCTATCCCTTCCCTATACTTCTTTTGCAGAATTAAATTGCATTTCTGATGTGTCAAACTGGAGAATATCTCGTTGGCTTATGACATGGTGCAACACAAATATACATTTGAAATATATCCCAATGTGACAAATTGCATGTCTCTTTAACATTAAATACCAGCTATTAATTCACACATTTGTACAGCAAGAGTTGGGATTTTTAAAAAGTGTCAAATGCAAAATAACCTAAGTAATATATGTCCACACAAAGTGTGAGCAAGTCATGTTTTTAATAAATATTTTATTTATTTATTCATGAGAGACACAGAGAGAGGCAGAGACATAGGCAGAAGAAGAAGCAGGCCCCATGCAGGGAGCACAATGTGGGATTGGATCCCAGGACTCCAGGATCATGCCCTGGGCCAAAGGCAGATGCTCAACCAATGAGCCACTCAAGTATCCGGAGCCAGCCATTTTTTGTCTGTCTTATCTTTTAAAAATCTAAGCCCTCTTATAATTTATTTTTTAAATTTTTTTTTTAATTTAGAGCTATTTGTGGTGTAGCACTTCTGTAGAGTTTTATGATTCTCAATTACAGAGTAATACTAGACTTCATATTGCTGCCATCATTCTACTCTAATGACAGTTTACAAATTTAAATTAATTCCTTTATCTTTAATATCCTCCATATTTAAAATATTTTTTTAAATTTTTATTTATTTATTTATTCATGAGAGACAGAGAGAGAGAGAGAGAGAGAGAGGCAGAGACACAGGCAGAGGGAGAAGCAGGCTCCATGCAGGGAGCCCAATGTGGGACTCAATCCCGGGTCTCCAGGACCATGCCCTGGGCCGAAGGTAGGCACTAAACTGCTGAGCCATCCAGGGATCCCCCCATATTTAAAATAAAAGAGGAAGAAATTACTATTATTTGCCATTAATTATCATATTATAAAATATGACTTTACTTAAATAATCTATAGTGGGGAGGTGGCTGAGATGAGCGTTCAAATGAGAAAGAGACCAAGTTAGGGATGGGGGAGGAAGCATGGAGGGAGGATAAGAGCAGGAACTCATATGTCTGATATTGGGGCTAGATAGCACGCAATATTTGAATCACTTTGATACATTTAATCTTCTTCTGAGGAAAAGACTCTGTACTTTTAGAGAAGTCTCCATGCTATGTCCCAGATGATACTGCCATCCTGCATACCACCAATTGAGTCAGAAATTGATACCTCAGCCAAAGGTAGTCATTCCTCATTTGCCCAGAGTTCAGTGGAGGTAGACTGTGAAAGACAGTACCTCATAGAATTTAAATTATCTCATGTCTTCATTACTTATTAGCTGTGTGATCTTGGGCAAGTTACATCATTTCACTTTCATCATCTCTAAAATAAGAAAGAATGTTATTAACTTCTAATAATTTCTTTATTAAGGAAGACTTAAATAATCTCTAAAGATTTAGAAGTGGTAATAATATATAATAAGCACTCTGCATTACTTAGTGAATAAAGGATTAAATTAGAATTTTACTTAATGGATGTGTAGACACAAAATGGTTGCCAAGGGGTGAACATCAATAGTGTAGCCAAAGGGAGGCCAACACACACACACACAGAGACACACACACACACACACACACACACTTAAAAGTTTATGAAAGAAACATCAAAAAGATCCCTCAACGATTTGTAAGTTGGAAGAGCATAAGTTACTAAAAACATATATGTTGATGCCCTATATTTGGTTACCAAGATCTTTCTGAGAGGTTTTGCATACTCTTAGGCCTTACAGTGGAGGAAATCTTCTAGTGAAGATGTGGAATGTGAAGATGTATGGGTACCAGGGCACTAGAATGGGATGATTACAAGTAGTTCTAAGGGGGATAAAATGATAAGGCGCTATTGAAACTCTCGTGATAGTCATACTACCAAAAGGCTGAATTACACACTGCCAGTTTATTTTCCAGGCCTCTTTACGTCTCCATTTATCCTCATATACCAAAATCCCTATCACTTGAAGGTGTATGACATAGCTTTGTTCTTTTGCAACCTTGAAGTGTCAAATTTAATACTCTACTGAATCTATGAGAGCCATCAGATTTAGACCAACTGATGAATCTATTTGCGTGTGTGGTAAAGAAATCTACTGAAATACAAAAGCAAATTGAAAGAAAATTATAATCCTAAATTGTTAGACATACATGTCTGGTCCAGGAAAATAAGTTGGGATCGAGGGAAAGGGGGATCCATAAGAGAGTAGAATGAAAATTCTCATCATTAAAAAAAAAAAAAAAGAAAATTCTCATTATTAATATATGTAAGAAATGTTTCACTTAAGATGTAACAATTTCCAGGGAACTAACAAAAGTAGTTTATTTTACATTCATGTAATAATCCAAATGGGTGTTAGTCAGTTAATTAGTTTTCTAGTGATTGGCTCTCCTCCAGGAAGTGATTCAAGGAGTCTTCTATCCCTGGCTCTGTGTCTATTAGCATTGGCCTCCAGCCAGGGGGGGAAAAAAAAGGGAAAGGCAAGAGAAAGCATGATGTCCTCTCTAAATCCCTGACCTGGAAGTCACACACAGCAATTATTTTGACATTTTATTGGGGAATTCAAGACTATGGCCAAGTCAATATGCAAAAGAAAAAGGAGCCAACAAGGTGGAACAGCCCCACAGTGTGGAAAGGGGTTATAGATTTTCATGGTGAGAAGTTGTCTGTAAACCACATCAAATAAAACTAATTACTTCAAGAGCAGGGTGGCCCTTTCTTGGATGGCAGAAAAATGGAGAATTTGTCGATCATCACTGCTGTCTAGGTGCACAGAGCTCTGATAAATTTTAACAGGGTCAAAAAGAAAAAAAAAACGTTTAATGAAGAACTGACAAATAGAGTAAAAAGTTTTTATTTTCCTTCAATGGAGAGCAATTTGTTAAGAAATGTCAAATTAGATTCATGTATCAGCAAACCCCAATCGAAAACCTTACTGGTTTAAAAGCAAATACATCATCATTGTTTTGTATCTTCGGATATTTATTTAATAAAGGCTTACTTAAGATTTTAAATTGGTCATTTAATGTATCAAATTATATTTGTCAAGTTAATTAATTTATTTACTAAATTGTTAGATTCAGCTTGAAAATAGACCTAAAGTGTCCTTATCTAGTTTTTGTAATGCAGAAAATATTTTTTTAGGATGTTGCTGAATATTTTGCACTCTAAGAATTGTGCTAAAGAGTTCCATCGTCCAGAAAGTAATTATTTTTTTAGATGTCTTATGCCATGAGTAGATACCTATAACAAATCTAAAGATATGCTTTATATTCAAGTAATCATGTATCAGTCTCAGTCCCTTAAGGCCACTGTAACAAAATACCACAGGCTAGGTGGCCCATTAACAACAGAAATCTAAAAAAACAAAAACAAACAACAACAAAAAAAAAACAGAAATCTATTTCCCAAGGGTCTGCAGGCTGGAAGTCCAACATCAGGTTGCCAGCATGGTCGTGTGAGGACCCACTTCCTGATGGATAACACTTGACGCAAGCTGGGGGACCCTGCTACAGCCACTGCCTATCTTATAATGGCTCAGTGGCCAAGCTGGAGATGGTGTTCTCTGAGGCTATAAATTTTTTTTGCCTTTTATCAGCATGTAATTCACATGAAAATATGTAAATTAAAGCATTGAAAATAGCCTCTGGAATTCAAACAAATAGAAGCTGCCAATTAAAATCATTATGTATCGTATTTTTTTCCTGCAGTTCTTATTGTCTTAAGCAAATTGTACTTTAGTCTGTAAACAATACCAATATGCTGATCATGCTAATGATTTCCATTTATTTTACTACTGAACATTAATGTAATTTGGGCAAATGGATTACTCAAGCATTAATAAAGTGCCTTCTGTAGTATTCAGTATCAAAAATCAGAAGATGGTAAACCAAAATAAAGCAACAGACCAAAAATGCATACTATTTTATTGACATCTGCAATATTTTTGAATTAACTGATGATATAGGATTATGGTTTTTGTTTGGTGTATGTGGAGGCCGAGAAAATTAAGGCCATTCCACTTTAAGTTCAGCATTAGCACAAGTACAGCCATCCCAGGCCCCTGGGAATAAGAGCTGAAATTTACATTACTTCAGTTACAGGGAAAAAAAAACAGTTTACAGCTTAATGCCCTAGAAAGTCTCATTTTAGAATGAGAACAGAGCCCAAGCCAGGGGCAGGAAGCCCCATATTAGAATAAGAACAGAGCTCAATGCCCTTGAAAGCCCCATATCAGAATGTAAACAGAACTTGAGAAATTCCTCCCCCCTCCTGGAGGTCCCCTAGACCAGCCCATAAAACTAAGCTGAAACCCACCTCGGGGTCCAAGTCCCTGCTCTGCTGTGTCGGGTATACTTGGACCCAAGCTCTCGTTAAATAAACCCTCATGTGTTTGCATAAGTGTTGGCTCCTTGGTGGTTTCTCGGATTCGCAATCTTGGGCACAACAGTGTACTACTAATATTTTCATGTTTTATTTTCAGGGCATATAAGGAACCCTTTATTTTCTCTTAAATAATCTATAAATCATAATATTCAATTAGACCATAATTAAAAACAGAAACAAAGGATTTCTAAATTATGTATTTTTTTTCTCCCTGCATGTCTCTAGAATTTGGAAACTCTTATTCAGTATTCTTATTTTTATGGCAATATATTTATTTATGTAAGTTCAATAAGAATCTGTCCTCTGTTTTACCAGGAGGTAAGGCAATTAGAAACACTGATTATGTAATGAACTCCTTCCCTCTAATGTCACATTTGAGAATGATTCTAATATCACCATATATGATCAAACACTTTTAAGAAACTCATTTTAACTCTACGGAGTCAATGCTTACAAAGTCTTATTGAGAAAACTGGCCTGATAATCTGGCTTACAGAATTCCTGATCTTTTACATAAGTTGAGATAATTTTTGGCAGGCCCAGAAATCTTAGGATAGTTTAGAATCATCAAAGAAGAAAGGAATTTGCCCAAACTTATAGGCATTGCAGGTGAAATCTGATAAGAGAGTTTAGAGCTTAGTTTCATACTCTCAAGAAGCTTGTGAAAGTCGAATCTGAGATTCTTTATAAAAATTTCCAGCAAAACAAATTTAAGAATGTCTATATAGTAAATTATCATTCTTGGGTCTCCTATATAAATTATTAGGCCACCTCTAATAAGACCTCTTATTTTATAATAAAGAATAATCTCTCTTTGACATTATTTTTGCTCAAAAGAGGGGTGATTGTACAATAAAATTCTATGAATTTTATGTGTAAGTGGAAAACATACATCTTCCATAGCACACCCTTACCAGTTCTCAGATTGAAATCCAGTTCATAGAGTAATTTTGTAGCTTTTTGTGAATTACAAGTAACTGATGTATGTGTGTATATATCTAAAGACACACATGCACACAATTTCTGTGATATCTGGATAAAATTTAACTAATTTTCTCCTTCCCTCGAAAAAAATAATTTTGTTACCTTATTATAAGGCAACAGAATTGGGTCTTGCCCAAATTGTTAATGCTTACCAAATTTTCAATTCTTTGGCTACAATTATCCAATCTAACCTTCCCAGTTTTTCTTCCTCCTGCCTGACCGGTCAGCACTAAGAAATAAAAATTGACTTCTCAGATCCGCATTTGGACACTAGGTTGTCTTGCAGTTGGCCCTTTGGTCCTATAGATCCCAAACTCTGAACTGAATGTAGCTCAATGAGTTGATATAAGCTTCTACCACAGAGCTCTCCATAACAGCAAACCATGGATGGACCAATTTTCCATGGACACAGTGCTGTGTGGACCATTCAGGAAGTCTGATGAAATGTTTGGATTCACATATGTTCTTCTATAAGAGGTAAACAATTTGAACAACATCACTAAGAACTTGACATCCTAGCTCGAGAACTTCAGAAAACTAGCAGTGGTGCTGAATAACCAGAAAAAAAAAATATTTCTAGACTTCATTAAATCCATAATATTGGTATCTTTCAGAGTTAATAGTGGAAACTTTTATGTAATTATTTCTTTTTTCTTTATTTCATTTTAGTCATCTCTCTTTTAGATGCCTGAGTTCCAAGTTCCTAAAAAGACAACCTGATCCTCACCACCACCATTCAACAGATAGCCCAACTATTGTTAAAGGAAAAACTCCAAAGAAAGTCTTCCATAAATTGTTGTCTTGGATCCTGCTTCACTCTACTCTAGAGGTTTAATTTTTCCCCTTATTTATTCAGGGACAAATTACTTTTATTCATCTTAATAAAAGGGAAAATGGACAATGTTGAATTTTATCTGAGTTTGTACTCCCAGAAAGCAATGATGATAGAGAAATCTCATCCTACTGTGATCTCAGAAACAGCAAAATGCAAAAGCACATTCTGCTCTTGCAGAATCCAGGAAAGATGTGCTTTCACTTTCCTTCAGTGACTCAGACTAAGACAAATTTCAATCCTTCCTCATGACTCTCATAAGACACAATGCTGACTCCCTGTTTACCTGCCTCTATAAAACCCCACTTCTCTTGAACACACTTATAATACCAAAATTCTCCTTATTGCAATGGCCTCAATAAAGTCGTATTAGTTCTGTGCATTTTGTCTTTCACTATTTACCACCATCAAATTTACCATCCAGAATTATAAATTCTTCAATTCTAAAGTGATTCAATCATTAAGCATGAATTAAACAAGTCCTACTGAAAATTGTTTTATATATTGAAGTATAGATAAGACTTCTGTTGTAAATAAACTAAGGGTGCCTGAGTGGCTTAGTTGATTAAGCAAGATTATCTGATTCTTGGTTTCAGGGTCTAAGGATCAAGCCCCACCTAAGGCTCCCCACTGGGTATGGAGCCCACTTCAGATATTTTCTCTCTCTCCCCCTGTCCCTCCCTACTGTTCCTTCTCTAAAAAAATAAAAATAAAAAAACTAAAAAGGTCAATATAATAGCAGAATGAGGTAGACATAGATAAAAAAAAAATGATTAATATGCTTACTTTTTTCACTTCATAACTTGGAGTAATATAATAGTAAAATTAATTCTTTTAAAACTTTATTGCAAATACTGAATGGCAGCTTTATACTGGTTTGCTTGTTGCAATTAAAATAAAAGGGTTTTACAGACATCTAATGCTACATGAATGGAGTATTCTATATTAAATTCTTTTTTTTAAAGTTTTTATTTAAATTCTGGTAGTTAACATACAGTATAATATTAGTTTCATTTGTATAATGTAATTATTTGACCCTTCTATACAATACCCAGTGCTCTTCACAAGTGCACTCCTTATCCTCATTACCTATTTGACCCATCCCTGCCACTTTCCCTCTAGTAACCATCAGTTTGTTTCCTTCTTTTTAAAGATTTTGTTTGCTTATTATTTATTTGAGAGAGAGAGTATAAGAGAAAGAGAGAGAGAGAGATCACAGGCAGCAGGGAGGGGCAGAGGGAGAAGCAGACACCCTGCTGAGCAGGGAGCCTGACAAGGGACTCTATCCCATGACACAGGGATCATGACCTGAGATGGAGGCAGATGCTTAACTGACTGAGCCACCCAGGATCCCCATCAGTTTGTTTTCTCTAGTTATGAATTTGTTTTTTGTTTTACCTCTCTCTTTTCTCCCTTATGCTTGTTGGTTTTGGACATTTTTTTTACATTACATACATACACAAATGAATGAAATTATATGGTATTTGTCTTTCTCTGACTTACTTTGCTTAGCATAATACTCTATAGCTCGATCCATACTATTACAAACGGCAAAAACTTCATTATTTTTTTACGGCTGAGAAATATCCCATTGTATATATATGTCACCTCTTCTTCATCCATTCATTAGTCGATGAACACTTGGGCTGTTTCCATTATTTGGCTATCTTAGATAATGCTGTTATAAATATTGTTATAAATATTAAATATAAATATGCATGTATATTCTTTATCAGAAATTGTTTTAAAGGACCTAATATATAAGAAAAGACAATATAATCCTAGAGATTACAAATCTATGAAATTGCTTGAAAATCTTGTCTGTATCAATCAGTTTGGTAAATATCCACTTATCGATTTCTCTATATAAAATAATTAATATGGATCTTTGGTGGTGTTTCAAATTTTAAGCCTTTTGTTTTCTAAAGCTATTGTAAATGAAAATTAAACATGTAAAATATCTACATTTTAATAGTGTCAAAGGATGATATAGACTCATTTAGTTTCTAATATCTTTTATGTGTAAAATGATAACAATTTGAGTTTTGTATTGTTCATCACAACTTCGAAGTAACTTGGTTATCTTTAAAGACTTGAACTAAGTGTCTGCTTTCATGTCAAAGCAGAAAAAAAACTGCTTATCTTGTATTTATGGTTATTAGCACAGTGTGCAATGCATACTCAACTCAAAACATTTTTAAATGTATGGACGAATGAATAAGTACGTCAATATTTATATTTGTTTGTATATAGTATAATCCTTTAAAACAACCTTAGCTCTCCTTCATAATTTTCTTCAATCAGTCTGGATATGTGGAGGAAATATCTTATATTACCATATATAAAAAGAAAACTGAATATATGAGTAGAGAAAGGAAATCAATTTTTATTTTATCATATTCTAAAATCCTAGATCTTGTTATATAATGCACTGCTTTTGTTGTTAGAAAGAGGAGTAAGTGAGGATGTCAACTTAAATAACTTACATGGTATCACACAGCTAGTAGAGTTAGAGTTGAACCACAGACTTGATCTATCTTAACATCACGTCCAAGGTCTTTTCATTGCACCATTCTAAACTGAGAGGAACAGAAGTATGTGCAGATGGGATGCACACAGAGAAAGTGAAGGAATGCAACGTCTAATAGTTGAACTTATACTACAATTACAAAATCAGTCAATAAACATTAAATGAAAACTAGCTTACTCAATAGTTCAATTAGCTTCTTGTAATTTGATATATTTTGGAATTCTGGAATAATTAGGTTTCAGTTTAGAGATTTTTAGAGAGTTAATTATATATATCTATATATGCTATCCATATATCTTGTTATACATACACATATATTGGAATATATATTAGAATATAGATTATTTTATAGAATATATGAATATATATGTATATATATATATTAGAATGAAATTGCTTTGCTGTGCCTGTGTGGCACTCTATAAATGTATTTTTGAATATATTTTTGAGAGGATGAAAAGGGTAAGGACAAGTCCAGAAGGGCTAGAGAGATGAGAATTAAAATATCTTTAGAATAGTTTTCTCCTTTCTATTCTAGTCTTGATATGCTTCAAGTTTTCTTCATAAGAGATAATAACAAATTCAAATACATTCCAAAGAGATATATAGTCAGTGCCTTTTAAAATATTATTCATGATGGCATCTTCTTTAACAAAAAAGTACTAATTACACTAATGATATAGATCATTTTACCCCCCAAACTGAAGGTTTTTATTTAGACACAATGAAAAAGTCAACTATACTTTAAATTCTATGTAGTACCAACCTTGAAACTTCTGAATGTCCATAAGACTTTAAGAATATGTTTGCTCCAGACGCCTGGATGCTCAGTGGTTGAGCATCTGCCTTCACTTCAGGGCATGATCCTGGAGACCTGGGATCGGGCTTCCTGCATGGAGCCTGCTTCCCCTGTCTCTGCCTCTCTCTCTGCCTCTCTCTGTGTCTCTCATGAATAAGTAAATAAAATCTTTGAAAAAAATAAAAATAAAAAGACAAAAAAAAGAGATAAAGATTAACAATGTGTGTATTTGATTTCCTCACATGATCCCATCTGAAAATCCTCATCCTACTCTTTAATCCTAATGCTTTAATATTGATAAATCAGAATAGAGTTTACTTGCAAGAACAGATTTCTGGACTTAAATTCAGTGAAAATTATTACTAAAAGTCTCCACCTTATTCTCAGAAATAAACATTTTCAACTATAAAATACACTGATTTTTAAAAGAATATTTTATCTTAAATCTTTATTACATACATCTATAATTACTTTGCCATATTGTCAATATTTTGAGGAAGTATGTTGCTAGTATTACTGAATTATATTCAATTAATTGCTTTGCTGGCTGAGTTCTATTTATTTTATAGCTACTAAGAAAAGGTTGTGCAAAATTTCATTTGTACCTTAAGTCATATATGAATTCGGTTTGAGACATAGATAGAAGTATTGTTTCTGACATTGGAATCGGCAAAGGGTAACAGACAATAACATGGCTGATTACTAAAGTAGAAGATGTAAATTCTGCTACATTTCTATGCATTAAAAGCCTCAGAATCCCTGAATTTTAATATAACATACAATGAAGTGTATCAAATGAGATTCCCCTATCTCGCCTCGTAATAATGTGGTTAAATCACAATGTGAACACTTTAAAGGGCAAAAAGATGGCTTAAAAAACCTTTGCCTCACTTACTCTCAAGAATATCTCATTTTATTTCAAAATCTTATTGAACTTTCCTATACTTTCTTCCATGACTGACTTTTACAATATTAGTGTCTTGGTTGTCACCTCACCTAAAGAACCAAAGACAAGAATCGTGAATGATTCTATGGCAAAGTATAACCTAGAAATTGGATGGAATGAAACTAAGATGCAGAAGTACGTGGAGAAAAAAAAGAACGATCATATATTTCAAATGTGACAAGGTATCTGCTTAACCATGCTTTAGCCATTGTGATGAACAGTAGTGGCACTCAAATAGCATAACCTCTTAAAAATACAAAACTATAGTCTATCATTTGCCTCTGAAGGGAATTCAACTTAAAACGAAGCTCCAATTTATCTAATAAGTGTGAAATTCAGATATTATTGTGCCTGTGAGACCTGACTTGATTAAGATGTAAAATTTCACTAGTTTCAAGTACTAAGAACAAAGGCGGAGTATCCTTACCTTTCTTTTGAGAATTCAAACTAGTATTTCACATTATACTATTGTATATAAAGAATGTGCAAAGGTTTTGCTTATATTAATGCAATAAAAAAATCTAGAAAAAAAAACATAGTCTAATGCTTGTTAGTATGATCCTCTTAGATAGACTTCTGGAATTCAGTGTCTTGTTCCAATGGTTACAACCTGTGTGACTTAGCCTAAGTTTCTAAACCTCTCTGTGTCTCACTTTCCTCAATATCAGAATCGGAAAATGAGAGTACTTTCCTCATGAGATTGTAATAATAGAAAAGTATTTTCAGATTTATAAAGAATTTAAAAGAAACGTTCACTTTGAAGTAAAGAGACATTAGAATAATTTAACAGAGGAAGAGAGATGATTTAAAAAAAATATTTACATTCATTGCTTTGTGAGGAAAGCATGCAAGAAGTGGAAGAAAAGGAGGTACAATAGGATAAATTATGTGGTAATTAAGGGTACCCAAATTTTAAAAGTTAGTGTTTTGGGCCAAGGTTTTACCAGAAAAAAATGGGGATATATCTTATCTAGAGAGTCAGCAGAATTCTCTGTAGGAGCAGTAGGTTATGAGAGTTATTTTACAGCTATAATGGGGCAGGTCTATGCTGATCTCCAGGGATGCCTTGATATCTGGTTTTAAAATTGGCAAATATAAGAGAAATTTTCTAAATAACTAATAAATTATTATGATGTCTTTGTAAACAAAACTTGGCCTAGGTACTCCCAGGACCTTTATTAGTGGCTTTATTAGTGGCTTTCACCTGACTGATTGGTTAAACAGGTGCATTTAGCCATTTGACCAAAGAGGCATAAATAACCCTGCTGTGAACTCCTGCCTTGAACTGTCCTGAAACCATAATATGTCAGTAAAATCTTGACACTTCCATCCAAAGAAAAAGAAATGTATCCTTGTGGGAATAAGAAGAACCCCAGGGAATTTGTGCCCGGATGTCTCTCAGACCTTCAATGTTTGCCTGCACTTTTTGACGTCATTAAAAGTCTTACAGGAGGATGCTCTGTGAGTTCTTGTGTACTTTTTCAAAAAATCTCCAAGCTTCTTGAATATTTGCCTGGGATTTGGAGATCGAATGAAAGAGAGGAATCAAGGATGATCCCCAAATCTTTGGTAGGAGCAACTGGCTAAATTCAGTGCCATATACTGAGAAGTGGAGCAATATGATATATCTATATACACATCATATATATATATATATATATGGTATATATAGCAAGTTTATTTTGTACATGTTAATGATGACATACACATTAATTAGAGCACATAAAGTTTAGATGCTATGTAAATAGTCCAGAATTCAGATAATAGATTGAGGCAGAAAATGCAAACAAGCTTTACTTAAGATTATTCGTGTTATTTAAAACCATGTAAGAAAAGCCATAAGAAGAGTTACAGAGTGAATTAGGTTATCAGTCAAAGGAGAGGGAGCCAGCAAAGGAAACTGAGGAGATGGAGTCACTTAAATGAAGTGGAAAATTAGGTGGACATTGTGACAAGGCCAAGAAAAGAGAATGTTTGCAGAAGGGGGATGAACTGCATTGAATATTTTCAAACTCTAAATAAGATGCATTCAAAGAAATACTGTTGAATTTGGTCATATGGCAGCCATTGGTGATTTTTAAAAAAGATGTTGCACAATGGAGTTGTGAGAAGTTTTATAAGTGGATTGAGACAAAGTCCCAAAGGCTGCTCTTACTGAAAATTCTTTCTAGAACTTTGCGTAATGCTAGAAAATGGCGAAATGGGAAGCTGTTTATTGAACCAAGATAAGACTTTGTTTTTAATAGAAGATACTTTAGTGGGGTGCTTGGATATCAGTGGTTGAGTGTCTGCCTTTGTATTGCCTTAATAATATATATTTTTAAAAATCCACATATCATTACTTTAGTATGTGGATATCATATGGGAGTGTTCTGAAAGAGAGAGATTAATAAATGATAGGAGTGAAGGACAAAAAAAATTAAAAGAGATGTCCTTGAAAAGTCAAGAATGCAGGATCGGGAGCACAAATGGAGATGCTGAACTTTGATAGAAACAAGGCTGCTTTGTTCATCAAATATGAGACTAGGGTTACGGGTACAGAAATGTTTAAAGAAATAGTACAGACATGGTGATGGCAGGATGAAGGAATTCTAGGTTTACTGGTGCAATTTTCTTAATGAAGCATGAATAAATTCATAATAAAATATAAAAATGGGAAGAAAAGGAACAGTGGGAATGAGGAAAAAAGAAATAATGAAATATTTATATGGAAGTGGAGGGACTCATAAACAAATGAAAGTTATAGTACAAGCTAGCACTCTTAATGTGTCATTATAGATGGATGTTGTTGGATTAAGCAAGGTTAAATTCTTCATATTTATACGAACTTTTCCCCCTATTAAACAGAGATTCTATTTTCATTGCTACCAAGGTTATACTCATTCCTAAGATGAGGAGAGATCTGTAGATTAAAAAAAAAACTCAGCATGATTTTCTTTGTGGTGGAATTTTTATATGGTAAATAGAAATTTTCATAAGATTCATTCAAGTGAGCCCTTGAAATATTTTTTGAAACATATGTGCTTATACATATATCCGTGTGCGTGTGTGTGTGGGGGGGTGTTGCCTTGATCATTCCCTTAAAGCATTTTTCTGAGGTCAGCCTGATTATTTTTTCTCAATTTCTAAATCTTTATAAATTCCTCATAAAGCTTTTTGTAATAATGGGGAGATGGATATTGCTTTAACCCTGTTTGATTTTTCCTGAACATATTGCTCCTCTGTAAGCCACATAATACTTCAATTAAACTTATGTTCCGCTGATGTACACATACTCTATTGTAATTGGTATTTCTTAAGTGTGTCTTTACATATTTTCCTCCAAAGATGTTCTATTTAAATTCTAAACATGTAAAAGCATTGCACTCTGTCTATTTACCTAGCTTTGCTCATATCCCTAACAGCTCTGGGGATATTTGCCACTAATGCAAGTGGGTGTTTATATACTAAGTGTTTGTTTATTCATGACAGTTCCAAAATGTTTGGAAAGTGATAAAAAAAATCAATAATCTTGTGGTCATTGAAATGCTCCCCAAATTTCAATTTAAGTTTTGTTTATATTCTCAACATTTTATGAGCACTCACGGCAGTTTAACCATCATTTCCTTTAAAGTAAACCTGGAGATACTGTCACCAAAACAACTGCACTTAAAACAGTAGCTAGGTAAGTGAAACAGTGGTTCTCTTGACTGCTGTGGATTCAGCATTGCAGACATCCCTACATCCCTGCCATCTTCCTTCCTCCCTAAAATACATTCACGGACACACACACAGGAACACTCTGCATTCAAATATCCCATAACATCTAATCCTTTTCCATGTGTTTTGATGTATTAGCTTTGTAAGTAGACCAGAGGGGCAATTAACTCAAGATTATTGTATTAAAATTTTATTTCAATAATGACTTATTGTGAAAGAAGTATATAGATTCAGCAATTAGTTTTTTCTCATGGTTTTAGCAAAGTTCTTGAATTATCTAATTACTCATATTGGTTTCCTGTGGCTACAAAACTAGTCACTACCATCTTGACTTAAAACAACAAAAATTTACCCTCTCACAGTTCTCTGGAGGGCTGATGTCTGAGATCAAGGTGTCACCAAGGCCACACTGCCTCTAAAGAGTCTAAAGAAGGATCTGTTCTCTCTCCAGCTTTCCATGGCTGTCGGCATCCCTTGACCTGTGGCCATATAACTCCGCTCCGCTCTCTGCCTTGGTGGTCACGTTACCTCCTCCTCTTCTCTCTCTCAAATTTCCCTCTGCCTCACTCTTCTAAGAACACTTCTTATTGGATTTAGGGCTGACCAGAATAATCTAGGATACATTCTTCTTTACAAAACCTTCAATTTTATCACATATTTTACTATACACGGTACTAATCATAGGTTCAAGAGATTAGGACCTGGATTTATTTTGTGGGGGTATAATTAAACTTACTACACTTAATATCTTTAGTATCAGATGATTCTGATCTTAATATATTAATATGTATTATGTAACACCAGATTACATTTTTATAAGAATGGGGCATTAGTCAATAGGCAATGGGCAATAGTTCCCTTAGCGGGAGATATCTCAGTGATTTTTCAACACATGGACACCAGTAAAACAGCAACAGTGCCATCCAAGGAGGAGAGGATGGGTCTCTCTCAGCACCCAGTACCCATCTTCCCTCTTCATGGCTTTCCTCCATGTCTTCATCTCATTCTCAGTTTGATACAATTTAAGAGGTGAACATATGACTGCTCTAGAAGATTACAGTAAGAATGGAATAAAGTGTTACTCTAGTTTTTAAAAAGTTCAAAAACAACACATTTTTATTAACAAAGAAGAAACAGTACTGTAGGTAGTTAATGAATTCATAAATGGTCATTTCTGTGTGTAAAATATAAGAACATTACAAGTCAATACCCTGGAAGTTGTGTTTTTATAGACCCTAATATTCTAGTTTTCCTGTATTTCCTATATCCCAGACTACTGGGAGGAAAGAGACAGAAATAGAGGAAAAATAAAATATAAAACTGATAATATTGAGCATTTACTTTAAAAAGTATAGGATAAATATAACTGTAACAGTTTATAATAGTAATGGCTTTATTCCTCCCACTAATTCATTTTGTCTGTTTCACAGATGAGGAAACTGAAACACAGAACATTTAACTAAAATGGTTGAGGTAACAGAACACAAAGCTAAGCAGTGTCAGGTTTAGGGGCTGTGTTAAGTTGACTGGGTTATGAGATGGCCCGATATCTGGTTAAACATTATTTCTGGGAGCATCTGTGAGGATGTTTCTGGAAGAGATACACATTTTAATGGATAGATTGAGCACAGTAGGCTGCCCTCCCCAGTGTAGGTGGCATCACCTAAGCCACTGAGGCCCTGTGTAGAACAGAAAGTTGGAGAAAAGAAGAATTCACTCTCTTTCTGCCTATTTGAACTGGGACATCATCGTCTCCTGTCTTTGGTGCTCCGTTCTCAAGCCTTCAGAACTTTGACTGGAATCCACACTGTTGGCTCCCCAGCTCCTAAGCCGTCAATTAACACCAGAGGCTTTCCTAGGTCTCTAGCTTGCAGAGGGTAGACTGTGGGATTTGCCAGAGTCTGTAATTGAGTCAATACTTTATAACAAGTGTCCTTCTAGAGAGATAGATAGCTCTGTCCTACTGGTCCTGTGTCTTCTGGGGAACCCAGACTAAAGCAGAAGTCAAACTCAGGTAGCCTGATTCTAGCATCTGAGAAGTTATTTGTTAGACTATGCAGATTCTCAAAAAAAATTATTGCTTATAAAGCAATACCAATATTAGCATTTAAAATTTTCATTTCATTTTAAGAGAAACATAAGTTTTGTTCCAGCGTGGAGGACATGCAAGTCAACCATGATGTTTCTTCTTATAACTGCACTGAGGAATCTCTAACGTGAACTAGAACTCCATTTCTCATCCTGTACAAACAGAAGCCTTCAAGTCAGTCTTGCTTATTATCTAACTTTGTCAGGAAAATGACTGTCATTGCCAAGGTTTAAATCTCCAAAACAACGATTTTGGGTAAAGAATAAAATTGAATCACTCTGCATTCAAAATTATAGCTTCCAGTTATTGACCTTTTACTTCACATCAGATTACATATATTATCTTTAACTCTCCCAAGAATTATAGGGATTATAAAGTTGAGGTTCAGGGATGTTTGAACTTGATGAAGCTCATTCAACTAATAAATGGATGATCTGGGATTTGGATCAATCTTGGATTGAATCCAAAGTTCGTGATTTTTCTACTAGGACAAATTGTTTTTGACAGTATCATAAAGCGAGATCTGTTAAACTGGCAAAAACTTCCAAAAGTGTGTTAATTTCATCTAAATTATAGCTAAGAACCTAGAAAATTTGGCTTCATGGTATTATTAAATCATAGTGATTATAATTGTAATTTTCTGGGGATTAGATTAAGTATGTTGAGGCTGAAATCCTTCCATCAGTTCGCAGTTTATAACCGTATCATCTCTTTGAAACAAAGAAATGTTCAGGCATGTCTTACTTAAATCTTTCTTTTCAGAATAAATTCAATACAAAAAATTGAATATACTTATTCCTCTAGTGTGCAGGTGCAACTGGAGAAATAGAACGTAAAACCTTGAAGGGCTTGGTATTTTTAGAAGTGCTGTCAACTTCACTGGTCACAGTCACCTTCTTTTCACTAGAAACAGATGATGGATCAAATAAAAGCAATGGAAGTACCATGTTAATCAGTATCATAAAATTTCTACCTTTATTCCTTTTGAGATAAATTCTATAGTTTCACTCCAGATACCCCATGAGAATAAAAGCAGTCTGGTATCACAATGTCAATATTTATGTCAATGGACGCCTAAGCAAGGACAGGTTACCCCAAATCTTCTATGGTCTTTACCATGTCTCCCCAAATTATCATTTAAGCTCTGATACTGCATTTCAGAACTCTGACATTACATCTAAGCTCTGACATTGTTTTTCAGATATGTATATATATTCACCATTAGTCAAAACAAAAATGTTCAATGATAGGTATATTGCTTTATTTATAGTACTTTGAAGTGAATTATATAGTAGTTGTAAAAATGAATAAATAAATAAATTCACTTTAGTGAAATAAGCTCATTTATCTTGATTATTTTAATATTTGTACATAACAGAAACTTAAATACTCCTGGAAAGCTGTAAATATTGATAAAATCATGAAGTTATTATTAGATTTTGTTAGAAATGATAGCTAAACGATGTCAAGTCAGCAGAAAACGGAGCAGAGGTGTAATTATATAATATAGTGAGTTTACGAAGAAGTCAAGATAAAGATCACAAGCAGGAGGCTAAAGACTAGGGGAAGAAGAAAACAAAGAACAGAATAAAAAACACTTTATTTTCTATTATAGTGGACAAAGTCCTCAGAGCACTTGTCCCAGAACCCCTCTACATGGTGATACTAGTTTGTGTTGAGTAAAAATTTTCCAGTGATGTTATATAATCCCAGCATCACTATGCCGCAAGGCTATGCAAACATCTTGGGTCCCATTTGCCCTTGGTTTATATTTTACACACCATGCATTATTCATCTTTTGTTCTTTGTATTTTTCCATCATTACAGAACATAAAATGAATTGCTTTACCAGTAGGAAATGCAAATACAGGCACATCTTCCTCCCCACCTCCTTCAAACTTCCACTTAAGCCCTGACATACCTTTACCTTTAGAAAGTCCACTATTCCCCCGCTTAGGTTTTCATTAACCGAATTTTTGAATGATCTTGAGAGTTTTCTCATTTCATGTTGTGCAAGGTGGTGAGGCAGGGTCATTTCTAAAATGCCAGGATGAAAAGATGAAACAGAAGAAATATTCCCTTAAATCCTCTAGCGCTTGAGCTCCAGCTGGTTAGCCACTGTCACTAGGTGGAGCTCTGGAGTACTGCCCCGCCCAGTCTACTGGATGCTTGTTTGCTGCCATACAGGTGTCCTGTTACAACTGTTCAAAACCTTCAGGATACAGCAAAGTTGGTCCTAAGAGGGAAGTACATTTCAACATAAGAGATGTCCTTGTTAATACAGGAGTGCAAGGTCATAGCTCTTTCAATTCACATCCCATGCTTAACCATGACTCCATGGAAAATGACCCTAATTCAGAGAGACAGAGTCCAGAAAGACTTCAAGTCTAGCTACCGGCTGTCCAGGGCCACCACTTAAGGCCCTTTGTGTTGACACTAATTCACTAGGCTGTTCCCTCTCCTTGTGACTTCCACAATCAAGTCCTTGGTTTGAATGAACTTACTCTGGATAGAAGGTGGGGAATAGTGATCATCTCCCCAAGGGCTACCAGGAATCCTTACCTACACCGGTACTTCTTACATCCAGGGTCCCAAACAGAGAACACCTTCAAGGCACAAAATTCCATTAATCACTTCCTTAGTCGATGAGAACTGTATTTGTCCACCAGGATGAGCAATATCCTGCTCTTTCAAACTATGGATGTGGCAGCAGCTGGTATATTTATGTATTTTTACTCTAGAATTTTGTTATAATAAATATTATGCATATTGAATATTTGACCAGGAAGAGAGGAGAGAAAAATTATCAGAAGGGCCTTTCTCAACGTTGTATGGCTGAGATTCAAAATTAGAGACTTAGATTTTAACTATCCAACCATAGTCTGTCTTGCTCACTTTTGGAAGTTTCGGTTTCAGAAGGCATGAAATACAAGTGCTTTTTATCTTAATATAATTCGTCATGAAAGAACAAAAAGGAAATTAGTAAAATGATTTTTGTCTGTATTATGTGATCACACATACTTTTTATAAATAGACAATTTACTGTTTTTTTTAACTTTTTAAAATGTAGTTTTTTATTCCTAACAGTGCACGCTAATCTCATTCAATTGGATGTAGTAAGTATAGCATAACAATATTCTGATGGATAAACACAGATTCGGTTAATACATTAACTCTTTCAAATTGCTGACCTTGGAGCTCTAAAATATCTATGACATTCAGTAAATTTCCTAGTACAAGGTAATGTGTTAATATGCTTTTTCCATATTAAAATAAAAGTTAATAATGTATTACAAATAATTTGTCATATATTTACCGTACAAAGTAGGAATTGTCAGAAACACTGATTTTCCAAAGACATATTTTCTAATAAAAATTTGTTTTCTTGCACCATATAACCATGAAAAGACATCTGCGTTGTCAATAGATGGCAGCATAACTCTTTAGGAGTTCTGGGGAGCTACTTTACAGTTTAAGATTATAGCTATTAGCATGCTAAAAATGGTAATCTTGGTGAAGCTTTCTCATTGCATTTTCCTTAATACTTCATTGCACTGATGCTACCTATTTCCAAAAAGGAAGCTGAAAAATATGTAAACCATAAATACTTTATGATCCAGTTTTCCTTTTTTTTTAAGGGTGTATAAATTTGGTGTTAGGTCTGTGGGATGAAGGAAAAGATATCACTGTTGACACATTAATGTATGAGTCTCTCACTTCACTGTTAGACCTTGAAATTTTAGTTTGACATACAGCGTGTGAACTTTTAATAAATTATCAATAACCTCTCAATATGAAGGGCATTTTTAAGTAATTTTTCATGAAATTACTGAAAAATATTTGAGCATCCATCTGTCTTTTCTAAGACAAGGGTTTAATTTGTGAAAGTAGAATCTCTTTTTTCAACAGTTCAGTGAATCTGCTGTAGAGGGAGGAAAGCAAGCTGAACTTTTAAAATTTCTTCCATAAAATCATACATGGCTCAGGTAACTCCTTAAGAAAAATAAAATTCTTTACAGACTGAATTGCATTCAGGTGGCTCAAGTCGCCTCTAAAGTTGAGGTTGCTAGGTCTACAAGACTCCTACAGATAAAAACACTGGCCATAAAGGTATAATATGTTACCACCATAGGAGAAGAAAAACAGGAGGTACAGTTATTTGTTTCAGTAGACAAGCTTTCTCCCCTGGAGCTATCAGTATGAGATATGAAAAAAAAGAAAAGCTCAATCACAGAGAGCAAACAAATAGTAATAGCTCTATAATTAGTTTTAGTAATTCTAAGCAATCAAAATTATATTATTACTTTATTAATATGAGTGAAGTAATCTTTATCAGTTTTGAAGACCAATTGTGGAGTGCCAGGGTGGCTCACAGTTAAGTGTCTGACTTCTGTTCAGGTCACGATCCTGGGGTTCCGGGATTGAGCCCCACCTGGAGTGAGGCTCTCTGCTCAGTGGGGAGCCTGCTTCTCACTCTCCCTCTGCCTGCTGCTCCACCTACTGCTTGTGCACTCTCTCTTTCATTCTCTGTCAAATATATAAATAAAATCTTAAAAAAAAAAAGAGACTGATTCCTAGACTCTTTCTGTTCTTTTTCTTATCTTTTAATTCTTAACTTCCAAATACAGAAAACCCTCAATTTCTATGAAATCTATTCTGTTTTACTAAGTCTCTGATGGAGATCTTTCAATGACAGTTATTCTCACCCACACAAAGAGTTTTGATTCTAAGTAACTTATACAGAAAAAGGAGAAAAAAAATAGTTTGATAATGGACACTGGTGTCCTTTATTATATCCAAGGGGGAAAAATGGTTTTCTATTTAAAAATCCCTCCCTCCTGGGGCACCTGGGTGGCTCAGTCAGTTAAGCGGCTGCTTTCAGCTAAGGTCATGAATCCCAGGTCCTGGGATCTAGTCCCATGTTGGACTCCCTGCTCAGTGGGGAGTCTGTTTATCCCTCTCTCTCTGCTGCTGCCCCTGCTTTTGCTTTGTCCCTTTTTTTTGTCTTTCTCTCTCAGATAAATAAATAAAACCTTAAATAAGATAATAAAAATCTGTCCCTATCAACAACTGTCTTCAAATAACAACTACTAACACTAGGAGCATTTCTCTCAGTGAATCACTTTGTTCGTTCTTTCATTGATTATTGATTTTTTCATTTACCAAATATTTAAATGAACGTCTGCCATGTTTCAGGCACTGCTGGACATGATATTTTCATAGAAAAGGTAGAAATTTCTTCCTTTCACACCCAATAGAATATAAAGACACATGAACAAATGTTATTTCCATGGAGATTTACACAGAAGATAATAGGAGTCACTCTTCTAACTGACCTCCACATAATCTTATCTCAAGAACACCAAAGCTCTATGTTTCCTTTGACAACAGACTGTGATGCCCAGACCACGTTCGTGCTACTCTAGAGTACCTTCTCATCAGTGTACTTGTATGTTTACTAAGAGTCAGTGACACTTGTCACAAATAGTATTTATGCCAGTCACTCTTGATGTTATAATTATGAAATTTGATTGCTGAAAAAAAAGAGGGCAAAAAATAGTTCTAAAAATAGGTTCTTTGAAAACTATGTTAAAAACTAAATTTTCGAAAACCAAAACAAAACAAAAACTAAATTTTCTGAGAAACAAAAATGAAAGTTGGTAAAAAAAAATTCTCCAACTGTAATTTTTTATTTTTTTATTTTTTTCAACTGTAATTTTTTTAATGAAGGAAATACATAAAGAACTTTAGAAGAAATAATCTAGAAACATTTTAAATTATCTTTATTTTGTTTGTACTCTATTTTTTTCCTGTACTTAAATGAACACTGTTTAGATATATACTTTTGGTACGTTATGCAGGCAAGCTGGTGGTAGACTTCAAGAGCCTAACTCACACTTGAAGTATGACAAAGAATAAAACATATATATAAAGACTTGAAAATGAATGAGGTTTGCAATTTGTCAGTGGCCAATAACAATTTACTGAGTAGTTGATAAAATATCATATTTATTTCCTAGGGCCACCATAACCAATTACCAAAAACCAGATGCCTAAGACAATGGAAATTTATTCTCTCACAATTCTGGAGATTAGAAGTCTGAAATCAAGATATCAGTGGCACCATGCTCCCTCTGGAAGCTCTGAGAGAGAATCTGTTCCATGTATCTCTCCTAAATTCTGGAATTTGCCTTCAATACTTAGAATTCCTTGCTTTCTATAGACATTGCTCCCATACCTGCCTTCCTGTTCCATGGCCTTCTCCCCTGTGTGTCTGTCCCAAATTTCCTCTTATGAGAACATCAGTCATTGGATAAGGACCTACTTCAGCATGACCTCATCTTAACTTGTTTACATCTGCAAAGACCCTATTTTCAAATAAGATCATATTCACAGGTTTCAAATAGACATGACTTTTTGTTGCAATTAGTCAACTTCATATATACAAAACTGAATGTACTTTGGTTTACATATTTAATGAATGAGTTTATCACTTTTATGAAATTTTGTTTTAATTATCCTTTTAGCTTAACTCATTGTGATGGATCTACCCCATTATTATGGAAACAGAAGGTGGTAAGTCCTGCCCTTGTCCAGAAAGAAAGAAAGATGTGGGAAATGATTTATTTTTAAGGTTCCTGTAGTTATAAACTGAAACAAATGCGCTCATATACAAAATCTAGACAGTGGGGAGAATAAATCTAATACTCCAGCATTAGTGCCCAAATAGTTTAACTTCTTATTTTATGTTTTTAAGGAAACTTTTGCTTTTAAAACAGTATACTCAGAACCCCCAAGCTGCTACTAAAGATTTAAAAAGAATGCTCAGAAATTCTAAAGTCTTAGCAATTTATCCAGGATTGCTGTTCAATATTGTAGATATCTGATATTTAATAATCTACAATTAATATCTCAAGAATTATAGATAATATCTTGAGAAGATCTATGTCTGATATACTTAACTGACATAACTTATTTTGTAGTGTATTTGTTTGTTTAGTTAAATGCTTTGTTTTACAAAAAATATAAAATAAAATGCTGTGTCTGTCTGGAAGTCTGTACCTATGTCTACATAATGGTAACATCTTTATATATTATAGTGATTCATAAAAATAGAACATTTATTTATTCATGAATGAATAAATATTTGATAAATAAAGTTTAATGGGCCCAAACCTAATGACATGTACACACTGCAGAGAGAGATAAAACATTAAACAAATAATCACAAATAAATTATAATTTCAAAATCACCATGGAGTCAATTCTAGAGTCTAATTGACTATGTATCCTGCAGTTAATTTGGGAATTTAAGGTGTCCCTAATTATGTAATTTGATGTTAGGAATGTCTCAGTCTTGTGATATCAATGATAACAAATAATGAGGGAGGATGACAATGCACACCATTTTCTTAAAGCATAATCTTTAACTTTGCATGTTTAGCTAGTGAAAGAAATCTACCCAGGCCTCTGACTGTGATAAGTAATTGAAAGTAATATTGAGAGTCTTATATTAAGTGACTTATAATTTAGACAAACCTAAATATTTTCACAGTAGCTGATTTACACTTTTTCCATTAATATAATGTAAGATTTTAAAAGATACTTTTTAATCAATTATTTTAAGAATAAAAAACTTATATAAATAGGAGCTTGCACAAATACTTAAAATGTTAAGATATTTTAAAAATAATTATTAGTATTGGGATGCCTGGGTGGCTCAGTGGTTGAGTGTCTGCCTTCAGCTAAGGGTGTGATCCCAGAGTCCCAGGATCCTCCTCATGGGGAGCCTGCTTCTCCCTCTGCTTGTGACTCTGTCTCTGTCTCTGTGTCTCTCATGAATAAAATATATAAAATCTTTACAAAAATAATTGTTAGTATAATTAAAATTAAACCTGGAAAATATATAATTAGCATTATACCATTTAGGAATAAATATTAACTTTTTTGGATCACATTTAGTTAGATGTCTCTCTGTTTTCTAGATTAAGATAAAGAGTAAGGAGAGAATGAGGGAAAGAAGAATGAGGGGAAAAAGCAAAGGAAAGCTGATCATGTACTAAGTTATTTTTTATTGTGTAAAAATATATCAGCATTTTTTAAATGTGTAAGTTACTTTTTATGTGCTTTAGGTTTACCGAAATATGGACCTGAAGGTATATTGAGCTCTTATATTTTCTCTCTCTGCCAATACCTAATACATTTTCCCCTGCTATTAACATTTTGCATTATTTGCATTAGTGTGGCATATATGTTACAATTGATGAGCCAATATTGATACATTATTATTAACTAAAATTCTTGATTTATATTAGAGGTCATCCTTTGTGTTCAGTTGCATGAGTTTTGACAAATGCTTAATGCCTTGGATCTACTATTACAGCATTATAAAGAATAGTTGCATTTTCTGTGTTGTGTGGTTTTGTTTTCATCTTTTTTTTTTCTCTCAAGATTTCAGTTTGGGAAATTTCCACTGACATATTTCAAGTCTATGATTCTTTCCTTGGCTATTTTTAGTCCTCTGATGAGCTCATCAAGGGCATCCTTTATTTCTACAATACTTTAAAATCTTTTTCAAGCACTTTTCTATTAAAGTATAGGTGAAGTGACACACAATGTTACACTACTTGGAATTTAAAACACAAGAACAAATATGTAATGTAAATTGAAAATATAAAAACTCTACGGAAGGGGATCCCTGGGTGGCGCAGCAGTTTGGCACCTGCCTTTGGCCCAGGGCATGATCTTGGAGACCCGGGATCGAATCCCACGTCGGGCTCCCGGTGCATGGAGCCTGCTTCTCCCTCTGCCTGTGTCTCTGCCTCTCTCTCTCTTTTTCTGTGTGACTATCATAGATAGTCAGTGATAATTCACTGTGATATAGTACAGTGTTTCTGATGTAGAGGTAAGGTAATGAGGAGACATTTAATTATCTTATGATTAAATCTGAGTTTTTAAAATCAGCCCAAGTCCTTTGTTTGTGACCTTCCAAAGAATTTTGAAGCCTTTTTGACTGCTTATGTGAAATCTAGAGGGTCCTCTAAGTTTTTAATTACCACCTTCTTCCCCGCGCCTCCACCAACTCCCTACCCAGGTCAGGTAAGATTCCAGTAAAAGTAAAGATTTTTTTTCTTTCTTTCCGTTTTTTTTTTTTTCTTTTTTATAAACAGTGCTACTTTGTGGCTATTTCTGTACATATGCATCTATGGATACCTTTGACATATATCAATAGGGTAACTCCATATATATGGATTTCTGGCTTGAATAAAATAAACTTTTTTGTTTTAAGGAATTTATTTATTTATTTGAGAAATAATGTGTGCATGAGTGAGGGGAGGGTCAGAGGATGAGAGAGAATCTCAAGCTGACTCTGCCCTGAGCATAATACCCAAAGCAGGGCTTGATCTCATGATCAGGAAATCATGACCTGGGGCCAAAACCAAAATTTGCATGCTTAACTGACTGAGCTACTCAGGCACCCCTGAATAAAATAAACATTATTATTTTTTTAACACATCTAGCCAAGCTACTTAGCTAAAATATTGGTTCAATTATCTCTATTGGCATTTTTACCTATCTTTCTTTAAAATTTACCTCATAAAATGTATTTAAATTCCATACTAGCAAGCTTAGTGTCATGATAAGGAAGTAATGCTCTGGAACTTTATTGTTGATTTACAATTAAACTTTGCCAATGATTGGCAGTACAACATTGGGTAAATTATTATCTTCTCAGTTAAGGGGGGGTGTTATTAATATAATAAGCCCAAGAGAAGTTTATCTTAGAAAACAATCAGAATTTTCTTACATCAGCAGGTGCCATTTCCAAAATAGCTTCATTATCTTTTTTTTTTTTTTTTTTTGAGTCATTATAGGGACAGTTGGGAGAACTACTGGGTACACTTAAAATATTCTTAATTTCCCTGTTTCTATATACCAATGTCTATAAAGAATGACTCTAGAGTGCCAAAATCCTGTTCCTTAAGTAAATCTTAATTACTTAAATCAACAATTCAGAAGACTCGATAGACCTCCACCAAGGTACTGAATAGAATAGGAGGCTTCTCTTTATTCTTGTCTTGTCCTATTGAATTATTTTTGTTTTCTCAACTAGATTGAGGATACTTGGGAGGTGAAGAAAAGGAGCAGCAAGTGCAGCTACTTAAGGGGTAAGAATTTTGTAGCTAGCTTTCATAGGAAGTCTGATGAAAAAAAAATAATTTTTTGAGGGAGTGAAATGAGTTATTTTAAAGAGTATGGGAAAAAATCAAGTTGAGTAACAACTGGAATAGAAAAAAAAGGAAAAAATAAAGTTGATCATATAAATTTTGAGAGATGGGAAGTGATGTAGTCATGATCATGAGCCAAAGAGGAGGGCCTAGACTTTGTAAGAAGAGAGGAAGCTGTAATACAGCACAGAAAACTAAAGGAAGGGGTTAATATGAACTCCAGTAACTTTGTTCAATCAGAAATGGGAGTTTTCTTTAATGTAATTATCTGGGCCCTCCTTAACTTCCTTAACTTTAGCATCTTGCATCCTGTGAATGTTCTTAAAAAAAGAGATACTTTGGGGGAATTATTCCTTCTAAGTTTTTTATTCATGAATACATGTAGACTGTGAATCAAGGTGCTTAGACTTTGCTATCTGAGTCATGAATTTGGGCTGAAGCAAAACTAATTAGATATGACTAAGATTTTGAATCTTCGTAATGAAAACAGAAAGTGTTTTAATTCATTCTTTACAGCGGTGCTACAATAAAATGGAGCATTTTATGCCACCTAGACTCCAGGTAGATGCCCTATTTTGTTCCTACAGCTTAGCAACTAAGGCAGTAAAGGCTTTAAACAATGAAATTTCAGGAAATTGCTAATATATCATTTAAAAGTGTCAAAGAAAATGATTAAGAATGAGACTGTGTGTGTGTGTGTGTGTGTGTGTGTGTTATTACCATACCTTTAACTTATTCAGCATTGATATGCAGGCACTTAGCAGAAATTCTGCCTTCAACATGCCAGCTTAGGGAACCATGTGGGTTTCTCACAATGCATGTGTGTGTGCATGCATGTAAGAGTATATGTGCATAGGAAAATTCAAACTTTACCATTCAATAAAGACACTGAAAGGCCAGTTATCATTTAGCATAAACAGATGAAGAAACGTAAAGCCTTTGTGGAGTAAGAAAGAAAGTCTCTTATCTATTTCTCAGATCAGATTCAACTTTTACATTTAGGATAATTAAATGGACACTAGTTTAATTAGCTTGAGGAGGGACCTGAGTATACTGACATAAAACCATAAATGTGTACCATAACCTACCTTCTGTTTTCCTTTGAGGTGATCTGAAGACATTTAACAGGGTATTTTTGAACTGTAAAGAAAGAACAAAAAATCCAGACTTCAAGGAACTGATTATGTCTTTCTAGTGGTTTGCATATGGTCCTGAGCTATTTCTAATTCCTAAAGATGCCAGAGGCCACTGTGCAGCACCAACCAATGGAGTTTGACCAAAGTACACCTCACACTCAGCTTAGTGGTACTCGTTGCTCCAATTCCTACACCTGTACTTTGCATACATAATTTCAGTACCCGAAGAATCCCCTCTGTAAATGTGCCTGAGAGCAAGAAGCTGGTCATTGAATCCAGGTTACCCTACAAATGCTCTGCAATATGATCCACTTCTGACCTACTAGATCCAAGGAGCAAAAATTTCTATACAAATACTAATAGGAAACGAAGACCGTTGTAACAAGCAGACAGTCCACCTACATCAATCACAAATTCTGTTCTGATTAATAATGTTAGACAGAATCTTGGTTTGAAATACAAAATAGTAAAGGTTATAAATATAACGTTTAAAAACAAATTATGTTTTACTTTGTTGAATGCAAAATAAGTATTATCTAACTCAACCCTCCACAGCGTTGGATGTGCCTAGTAGAACTCTAATGCACAGTGAAAATGATAGATTCAGAAGTGGGCTCAACATAAACTAAAAATAAAAGAAACTGGCCAAAGTAGATATTCTAGAGTTCCAACGCATCTTCTAACACACTGTTGCAGAGGAACTCTACTCTGGGAGCATCTGAAGCAAAGTGAAGATGGGACATTTTCTTTTGAAAAAAACTCTTTATGACCTGTCTAGAAAAAGAGATGACCTGATCTACATAAGAAAAGATGAATTGAGGCTGCTAGAATATTTTGAAGTAACAAGCTTGATTAAATTCATCAGTCTACTTATATATGTTCTCTTCTGTTATGAGCTAAGACTGACCATTATATTTTGACAATGCGTAGATCAACAATATGCTAATTTATACTTCTCCGAGATCTCTTCCTCTCAATTATTTTTCTTCTTTCAGCAGGCTATTATTTTCTCAAGAGGATTTACAAGTAGCATTCATTGGTCATGACAAACCTTCAATTAAGTGGCTTTCATGCAGTGTGTACTATTATCTCATTATCAAGTTGTCTTTTTGTTCTTTTTTTTCACTCTTTCAAGTTATTTATTTATTACAATTGGCCCACAGAAAATTTCCTTAATTATTTTAAATGACACTTGTATTAGCATTAACACATTTTTTTTCATGAAGTTATTTTTGAAAAAAATCAAGAACTCAATTTAAATTTGCTCTTAAATACCCTGGATTCAGAGAAACAAGCTCTGATAGGGAAACTGGGAATATAAATTCTAGTTTTGTTTGCTCAACTGAACCTTTTGGTGTCTTTATCAATAAAACTAAAGGGTTATTCCAGAGGGTTTTTAGGCTCTATGGTATTATGGATTTGTTTGGCCTTGCTATTATATAAAAAAATAATAAATGAAATAAAAACTAAGATTTCAGTTCAGTAATTGGTATCAGGTCTCTGTGAGTTCTTATAAAAGATTAGCTCCTACACATATCAGGTTTTTCATCTCAAAAATAGGGTCAATGATTCTAAACATGAATTATTATCTTTTCTACAGTATATAATGATGGCTTCTGCTACAATCTTAAATATTTATAACTTATCTAATACCCCAAGATACCATGATTATTTTTCTGACTGATTTGTGTCTCTTTATTGTCATATACCAAATTTTTCAACACTGTATAAAATATAGCCTCATCCTGCATTTAATCGAATTTGTGTCTGGATTAGCAGAATCTAGTTGTATACTCATGGACATTAGTGTCACATAAAAGGTAGCTCAATGAAAGCACAACCAGGAGAGCTGGAAAATAATTTAGAAATCTATTTTTGAAAGCATGGACGATTTCCAATGTAGTGAGGAATTGAGAGGTCAAAATTCTGCACAGGAGGAAATTCAGATGTGAACCCAGAATTTGAAGATATTTTTTACCTGTAGACCTAAAAAAAGCTTAGCAGACGAGAAACTGAGCTGCAGAAAAGCCAAATAGTGGCAGCTGTATGAATAGAAACAAAGTTTTAAAGTCTCATAGGCCTTAATATAATTCAACAAATAAATAGAAATAAAAGTCATTACTATTTTTTATTTAACACTATTTCGGGGATGCCAGGATGGCTCAGAGGTTGAGCATCTGCCTTCTGCTCAGGGCATGATCCCAGGATTCGGAATTGAGTTGCACATTGGGGTTCTTGCAGGAAGCCTGCTTCTCCCTCTGCCTGTGTCTCTGCCTCTCTCTCTGTCTCTTTCATGAATAAATAAATAAAAACTTAAAAAAAAAACTATTACGAAGACTATTGATCTGATGCAATCACCTAACATATTAAAAATTCAAGTTCTAAATGGGAGTTAGTTATCATCTATTGATAGGATAATCTGGAAAGAGACTTTTTAAACACAGAATTTAGAAATATATTTTTAATTCAGTCATTTAAGTGGTTAGTTAATGGCATTGGGGGTGGATGGGGTGAAGTGAGTTAGATCAAATTAACATCCTGATGATTTCTAGACCAGGGAACATTCTCATTTGTGCTTAAAATCTTTCAGCCCAAAGCAAATAAGGTACAACTACTAAGCTTCTTCCTTGTCACCTAAAAATTACCTGTTAAAAATATTATGGAGTAGAGTCCAAAAAAACAAACTACATACATTGATGTTGAAATGTTGTTCATTATTGTGGCATGAATGAGCAATAATACAAATCTGAAAGCAAATGTATTCCTATCTCCAATTAACATTACCCCATCCAGAGAGAGCTGTAGTGCCAAAAAAAAAAAAAAAAAAAAACAAAAAAAACAAAAAAAAAAAAAAAAAAACCACACCAGGACTTTGTCCCTGGAAATCAAATATATTTACTATGTTCTAAATATCCATTCCATGTGTCTTCTTAGTCCTTGCTAGAATGAAGAAAGTCAGAGACATCACAAGTACAATTTACCTGATGATTACTGAGTTTTCAAATCATATCACTCTTATTAAGAGAGAATTAAGCCTCCAACTTAATCACAAATTAAGTGACTTATTATTTATAGTTAACTTATTATTTATAGTGAACTTTTGTCTTTTCAAGTTTATACTTTACTAATTACTGGGACACCTGGGTGGCTCAGCAGTTGAGCATCTGCCTTTGACCCAGGGTGTGACCCTGGAGTCCCGGGATGGAGTTCCACATCAGGCTCCCTGCATGAAGCCTGCTTCTCCCTCTGCCTGTGTCTCTGCCTCTCCCTCCCTCCCTCTCTCTCTCTCTCTGTTTCTCATGAATAAAGAAAATCTTTAAAAAAACCCTAATTACTTAGCCTATTGAAGCTATTATTTATATGCTTAACAGTTCTATTATTGCAGATTTTATATATTTGTATATATTGTATCATGGGCTTTAATAGAATATTAATTATATATCTTAATTCTAAATTCCTCAAAGAAAGAAGACTTTCTAGGTGTTTTTGAAATTATCTTATTTATTATTATCAATGAACATTAAAATGTATTTCCAGAGAATGTATTCCCAAAACATATATAAGTATAGCAAACAAAAATAAATATCCAGGCATGAAACACATAAAATGACATATACAAAATATTTGGAGAACTGCAGACAGTGGTTATAAATTGAATTTTTTTCCTTGAGGCTAAAAACTGACCACTCCAATAAGTATTTCAATTCAAATTTACTTTTGAACTTGTTGCTTTAGCAGAGGTTTAGGTTGACATTTACAATTTTTTCCAAAAACAGGTGCATTATTTTTGCTAGAGAGATTAGAACCATGCTATAGTTTGGGGACATGTCCTGGGATAGGAGAAGTATCTACATGGATTTGCTTGCAGAATTAGGATTGCACAGAAATCTAAGGCCATAATTAGAAGTTTCAAAGGCTGCTTTTCACACTAGAAACTATCCTAACTTACTTTATCCTCTATCCTGTCTTTTTTTTTCAAATCCTAAATCTTAAAATAAATAAATGAATAAAAAATAAATAAATAAATAAATAAATAAATAAATAAATAAATAAATCCTAAATCTTTCTGGGTAGCAGGCTTTATTTTTGCTTACTTAGCTCAATATGTTTTATAATTTTACTTATTTAGGGTGCAGTGGGAAAAGTCTTCAATGCGTATGTCGCAATATTACAATACTTAAGTCTACAGAAATTTGGAAATATTAATAAACACATGATGTTCAGCATAAATACTCCCCTTTTCCTATTATCATTTTTAAGATCAGTTATTGACTCAATCAACATGATATTATTAGGATATGTAATTTAACATTACACATTGTTATTACATTGTTGTGAATAAACACAACTATTGAGTTCATAATTACAAAATATGTACCAAGGAAAATACTGACATTCGTTAGACAATTCTCTTATTTTTACAGGATGAGTATTATTACTTTATTAAAAGTTGAATTTAAACTTCCTGAATATATTCAGTTGACCATATAATTAAGTACCAACCAAACTAAATTTAGTACCGTGTCCTCTATTTATTTTCTTTGTAGTGAAACCAACTGCCCACATCACAACTCCAAATACTATAAATTACTATATCCCCTTATTCTTTATATCTAATCAATTAATGTATCTTCTCAATTTTAGCTATTAAATATGATTTGATTCTATCCTTCCCTCTGTGTTTTCACTACTATTGTCTTAGTTAAGTTGGCTCTAATTTCTCACATAAACAATTATGTTATTCTCCATAGAGGCCTCCCTAAACTTTCCACTCTATTATACAGTTGCCAAAATATATCAGTATTTTAATAAAACTCTATATCTTTTTTCCCTAAAATCTAATGATCCTGTACTCTTGACAAACTTTAATTATTTTTGTAGAATTTACATAATAAAATCCACACTCCCCAGGACAGCACAGAAGGTTCTCTGATCACTGCTTCTGACTTTATTTCTTCCCACAATATCCTTAGATGCCAACTCTAAACTGCTCTTATTCTCTTGAGTTTCCCTGACTGCTTCATGTCCCTTAACCTTTGTTGAAGCTGACCCTGTAATGCTGCTCTTACTCTCATATTTCCTTTTTGTTTTCTGGACACATTTCCTGCTCCACCATCTTCATGATTACCTGTGACGATGGTCATCTTTCAAACTGAGCACTAAGTTACTCCGAGTGAAAACTTTTCTAATTAGGAAGAACACAGCAACTCCCTTTGAGACCTCTTTTGTTTGCTTTTTTGATATTTATAAATGCATCATTTTATTACATTTACTTGCTTATATGTCTACCTTTATCTAGAAGAATGAAGTACTTTATGGACATCTTCAAGAGCATTTAGCAGTCTTTGTTTGCCTTGTGAGCAATACTATCTCCGACATATATTGTATAATATGTACATGCATATTTGTTAAGCAAACACTGAATAGACGTAAGGCAGCTAAATATATTTTCATTTATTCAGTAGCACTTATGGCTTTGCTCAGGATATTGAATATTATTTACACAATCATACTCTTGGTCTTGAAGAACATAATGAAGCTTTATACACAATACAAATGACAAAGATTTTCATAAATAAATTTTATATGTGCTCTTCAAAGCTGTGAACATTATACAAAAAAAGCACATACACACAAAACTTTACAGCTGGGAATTAAAAAGGCAAAGCAAATATTTTAGAAGAAAAGCATTGAGAGGTAGATGAACAGAAAAGTGTGCTTAATAATTAAAGCACAATTAATTAATTATTAATTATTACACTACCAATCCCCACCATCTCCCTCCATCTCAGAAAGACCCAGAGAAAAGAAAGAGGAAGAATTAAGTCTTCTCAAATGTATGTTGGAAAGCCACTAGTCACTTACCATGAGGCTGGAACTTCATTTTTATTAACACACTGATATTTCTTTATTAAGCCTCATTTTGTAAAATGTATTGTTTCGCATAAAAATAAAGTGTATAAATCTGTAATTGATTATAATATTATTTTGTCTCTGGATTTGTGCTTTTTTTAAGATTTATTTATTTAAGAGAGAGAGTATCAAGTGGGATGAGTGGTGGCGGCAGAGGGAGAGGGAGGAGAAAATTTCAAGCAGACTCCTCCCTGAGCATGGAGCCTGATGCTGGACTTGATCCTACCACCCTAAGATCACGACCTGAGGTGAAATCAAGAGTCAGTCGCCAAAACGACTGAGCCACCCTTGCATCCCACTTCAAGCTTTGGTTTTATTGAAAATTTTAAAAAAGCGATAGACTGACTTTTTCCGTTATTTATATCTGGAGAGAAAACCCAGCATATTATTCAACCTTAACACTCCAAGAATACATTTCATTTGGTATACAATTTTATTTAGATCACCATAATATCTAGGAACAAATAATTTGTTTGTGGCTGATTTTACAAAGTGTTTTATAAAGTGATAGCATATCTCGCCTTTTAATTTAAACTTTTTTTTTTGCAAATAATCTTAAGAAACATATTGTTAGCTGAATTAGCAAAATACACCATGAAAGACAATGCAATATTATAGGAAGCACAACTTACAGAACTTAGTATTTTTTTAGTCATTTCACTAAAAAGAAGCTACATTATTGAATATATGAGTGATCATTACCAAGGTCACAGAAAGCAATATATTCGAGAATTCTAACATTTGACTCTGTGTTCTGCCCTTAAATTTTGTATTTATTAGTTCATTAAAAATTAATGCAGACTCAAGCTCAAAGATTCCTAATAAGGTTATTACATATGTAAAATAAAATAAAATATTCCTGTGTCTCACTTATCAGCTAAGCAGGATAAATGTTAGCAATACCTATTTCCTTGAAAAATGCTTGACAAGAAGAATATGAGCATAACAGGCACAAACCATGGGTTTCCATATGTTTCTTCTCGAAAGAGAAGTATCAACCTTATTTGAAAAGGCCTAGATTAATAGACCATCAAGTACTGTAGAATTCAAATTTTGGTTTATGTTAAAGAAAATACATAGAGAGAAGATTTTCCTACAGGAAAGATTTTTTTTTTCTTCTAACGACCAGTTTTACAAATAAAATTTCCAAGTGTCTCCTGGATCAAATAATGTTCTTCGACATTTTCGAATACTATTCAGATCATTTCCACGGTTTCTTTAAACATGCGCACCTATGCAAAATATCACAGTGTCAATTATGGTTTTGGATAAAAAGTACACTTCAGATTAAATATCCATATTTAATTTTCTATAAGTGAGAAGTTAATATTAAAAATTCAACATTTTTAAAATGCTCAGAAATTCTTCATGCATTTGGAAGTTCAGGGTTATAAATTCACTCAAGACAAGCACAAAACTCTTTTAGATATGACTGTTTATGAAGAAGATACATTTCCAGTTATTTTAATTCATTTCAGAACTTCATTAGTAAGAATACAGACTCTGCCCTAATGATAAATTAGAACTTATAATTACTTTTAGCTGAATAACAAGGGATTAAAATGTTTTTTAAAAAACATTTCACAATAAGTTCTCTCTGGTTTTCTTTCAACAACATTTCCTCATACTCAGCTGCTTAGCATTCTTTATGCAACAATGCAGACTTGATTAGAGCACGCTAGATTATGATTTTCTCTTTGAAAGGATATTTATGCTCATTATGTGAAAATTTTTGCTGTATTGCGTATTTATGATTGTCTCCAGTGGTTAGGCATTTGAACCTCCTGGATAGCTATCAGAATAATATGACTAATAAAAACTTGGTATATGCACCTTCAAAGGCAGTTTTGAGCTCTTCACTTCCCCTTTCTCTGCCGACCTCCACTCTTGAGGAGTTTGACAATTTCTTATTTATATAAACTTCCCACGAATTAATTTTACATAAGAAATTTTTTAAAAAAATGTTTAACTGAACATGGGTCTCTCAAACCAAGATTGCCCTTCTTTAGAAAAATTATGTTTGTGACAGAGTCAGAAAAACTTGTGAAGTACTTAATAACATGACCCACTAGGGATTTTCTTTTCTTTTCTTTTTTTTTTAAAGATTTTATTTATTTATTCATGATAGTCACAGAGAGAGAGAGAGTGGCAGAGACACAGGCAGAGGGAGAAGCAGGCTCCATGCAAGGAGCCCGACGTGGGATTCGATCCCGGGTCTCCAGGATCGCGTCCACTAGGGATTTTCTAATTCACGCACAACATCTGACAACCCATTAGGGTCCCAGGCCTGCCCAGCTGCCCTCTCACTTTCAGTCCTAGCTGTGACAAGAGAAGTTCATCTCCTTGAGCTCCAGCAGGATCTATCAGACCTGGTCCCAAGTCCTTTAAGTGGTTTTGAGATGATGGTGGGGAGAAATGCCAATTTAAAAAGACAATCCCTCCCCCCTCTCAAAATCAAGGGTACTATAATTTGTCACATTTAATATAATAATATTACGACAAGCAGATGCACTTCATACCACAATCATGATCTTCACACTGCTCTCATGTGCACATCATAAATAAAATCTGTGAGTCATTATAGTAGATAGGCATGGCTCATATGAACAAAAACATAGGATGGAGTGATCAAAGCTGTTTAATAACTTTAGTTATAATATTTTATAACAAAATAGTACATAGAAGGACCATATATAAGTCTTTTTAGATAAATGGCTATTTCCACTGCATTACACGGTATCTCAACTATAACGGCTATTGATAATTAAAAATAATAATATGAAATTTATCAGAATTCTTACATAGCTGGTCATTTTTACACAGTGTGTCCGTTGAAAGAATTGGGGCAGGCAGAAGATTCTTTTCTTCAAATGTTATTTGAAATCATAGTAAATAGTCAACCTTGACAATTACAGTAGAATATACAGCAACCATTAAAAACAAGAAAGGTTGTTGACAAATTGAACACCAATAAAAAATAAATTTATAAAAAAAAAACAAGAAAAGTTAAAGAAAACAAGTAACCATTAAAAACAAGAAAGGTTAAAGAAAAACATGAACAGATTATGAAATAATGTGAAAGGAAGCTAGACTGATAACAAATGGGCACAAGGTAAGGGGAGAGTGAGAAAGCAAAAGGCACGTTGTTGGTAAAAGCACAGGCCCCAGTACCCTTGTAATGTTCTAATCCCAGCTTTGCTGCTTCCAAGGAATCTGACCTCCTACGGCACTGCCTACTCTTCCTGTACCTTCGTTGACCATAAGTGAAATGAAGTATTGGTCTTACCTACCTGTCAGGTCGATAGTTGAATTAAATGAATTAATCTTTGAAACAACATAATGATGGCGAGGTCCACTCTGCCTTCCTTGACACTTCCACAGGGGATCTGATACCAGGGCCTTGCCAGCACACACTCACCATCCCAGCATCAGTGAGGAAGAGGGCTCCTCCTCTGTTCTTTCTCCAGGCCCTGCAGCCTTAGCCTGGGTCACAGGGCTGGGGAGGAGAACTTCAGTTGGCTTCAGACTCTACTTGGGCCTTTGGCCGGGAAATGTGCGGAAAGTACCTCACACAATGGCTTTGTCATGGTCCTCCCTGACTCACCCTTATGCAAAAATAATCTTACTCTCTTGGTCCCACAGAGCCCCCCTGTTCAGTTCATATACTTCTCTGCCATCCCCACTTCTCATTCCTCTGAACTGAGCCAGTGGCACATATGCCATCATGCAGGGCTTCGCTCCTTCATAATAAATTATTATCATAACTACCATTTTCAAGTGTTTAGCTCTGCACCAGACCCTGCTAAATGCATCCCATGCATTATTCTATCCTCACAACAATTCTGTGAAAAGGAACGTTCACCTGTTATTCCCATTTTACTCGTGAGGTTACTAAGACCTGAGAGGCTAACCCGATGAAAGTTAAGGCCACAGGGAACAACTCAATGCTGTTCAGCTTCCCACGTGCATTTGCAGCGCAGCGTCTATGGGACGAGCTAACTCCAAGACAAAAAGGCACAAAGAGTTCTTTCCTTGAAGGAGTTTACAGTTTAGGAAATTCAGGAAGAAACACAACGATTATATACATCACCACTATAAAGTGCCTGTGCTAAATTCATGTCAGAGGATTGAAGTGCTGTGATTAGAAAAATAAAACACGAAAACAATTGCTAGGTAACCGGTAACTTAAGCATTTGTGAAATAATAAACAAAGGTGATAGATTAGAATGGTAGTATCTTGACTTTGGAAGGCGATATGGAAAATCATACCAAGCATGTTGCTTTAGATTGGGGGGGGGGGGGTAGGCTGATTTTTAATAAAAAATTTCCATGTAATAAACATGCAAATTCCAAACTATTAAGTATATAATTTATTGCATTTTTGTTTAACTCATGTAACGGCTATCAAGATGAACATTTGGCAATTTCCAGCACAAGAAAAGGCTTCTTCTGGGCCCCTGTTGGTAACCACATAGCATAACTCTTATCTGATGTTTAATGCTATACCTTTGGGTTTGGCCTGTTCCTGAACTGCACAGAAAGATCATGTATTGTTTTTTTTTTTATGTTGGAATTTTTCTTCATCTAATATTAAACATGTGAAATTCATCCATCTTATATGGTTCACCTTTTTTTTTTTTTCATTTTCCTTTTTTGATTAGTTTCTTATAGTAGGGATATACGATTTTGTTTCCAATGCACTGATGTGCTTTTGTTTTTTTCCATGTTGGGGCCATTATGGATAAATGGTGCTTTAAAATGCTTGTGTATATCTTTTGGTGTCTCTGTACACTCATTTTTTGTTGGGCATATGTGTGTGTGTGTGTGTGTGTGTGTGTGTGTGTTTATCTATCCATATGCCCTACATATGTATTCATACACAGATATTTATATCAGAAGGATTTCTGGTTTGTAAGTAGCTTTATCTTATTTTCAGTTTAATAGACACCATTAAACAGATTTCCGACAGAACCATACCCTTTAACACTCTCATAAGCAAGTAAGTGAGTTCCACTTGGTCTACATTTTTACTGCCAGTACTGGTGGCTCTTTTTAGAATTTTACGTCTCTCTGTTGTAGTACTCATTTTTAATTTGCATCTCCTTAAAGTCTAACAGTGTTTGTTCATTTTTACATGTGTCATGTGCCAATCTAGATACATTTTTGCTATGCTTTTGATCATTTGGGGTATCTAGGTTAATGTTTTCTTTTAGCACTACTTTATAAGAATACTTCTTTTAAAAGGGATATTCTATAGAAGAACAATTTTCTCCACTCTATAGATTGTGTTTTTTTACTCAATGTCTTTTAATGAACATAAATTATTAATTTTAGTGAATTTTAATACATCAGTCTCCCATTCTGCTTGGTGCTTTTCTGCTGTGTTAAGTAAATCTTTGCCTAATATGATTTTTTCCTTGTTGTGTCCATTTTAGCTTTATTTATGTATTTTAAATCTGTTATTAGATATAGGTAGACTGACTTTTCTTCTTTATGAATTGACCCTGTTTCCATTATGATGATATTCTTTATTTCTGGGAATATCATTTATCTTGTACTCTTCTTCTTTTTTTTTTTTTTTTATTTAGTGACTTCATATTTGTATTTTATTTAAAATCTAACTACAGGGCACCTGGGTGGCTCAGTCTGTTGAGCCACTGTCTCTTGATTCTGGCTCAGGTCTGGGTCTCAGGATCAAGCCCTTCATCAGGTTCCCTGCTCGGCATAGTCTGCTTGTCCTTCTCCCTCTACTCTTTCCCTTGCTCGCATACTCTCTCTCTTTCTCTCTCTCAAATTAATAAAAAAAAATCTTTAAGAAAAATAAAAAATAAAATCTAACTATATTCTTATATTTAAAATGCTTTCCTTTTAACAGAATACACGAGGCTTTATTTGTTTCTTATAGCACAGGATCACAAACCTGATGGCTTAAGTCAACACAAATTTGTTCTAATACAGTTATGGGTGCAGATATTTAAATCAGTCATATGGGGCGAAAGTGAAGGTACTAGAGGGGCTGATGTTTCCAGAGGCTGTTCCCTTGCTGTTCCAGCTTCTAGAGATTGTCCTCATACCTTTGCCCATGGCCTTACCTGATATCACTTGCTCTCCCTTGCATCACCGTATGGCCTTATTCTCTCCTCTCCTCAAAACTCTTAATAAATAAATAAATAAATAAATAAATAAATAAATAAATAAAATTTAAAAAAATTAAAAAGCAAAACAAAACCAAAAAAATCCCTCTCTCTGCTCCTTAAAAGGACAATTGTGTATACATTAAATGATCACCAGGGCGCCCCTGGCTGGCTCAGTCTGGAGAGCTTGTCACTCTTGATCCTGGGGAGTTCAGTGCAAGCTCCATGTTGGGCACAGAGCATACTTAAAGATAAAAAGGCCACCCAGATAATACAAGATAATCTCCCCATCTCAAAATCTTTAATATCTGAAAAGTTCCTTTTGCCACATTAAATAAAATTGATCCCGAGATTAAAACCTGGTTATTGCTGCAGGTTGTTCATTCCGTTCAGCCTACCATAGCAATCCGACTTTTTTCATTCTTTCTTTTTCTAATTAGAGGGTATAGTTAATTTCTATTTAATATAATTAAATTATTTATATATTTGTGTTACTTGTACCGTTGATTCCTCCTTTGTGTCTTGTCTCTTTTGGTTCCTTTACTTTTCTTTTCTTGCCTTCTCTTAGAGGATACAAATATCACTTCTACTCTTTTTCTTCTCTGTCGGTGAAGTAGTCATTCACTCTTCTTTTATGCTTACACTGTTTGCCCTGGCAATTGCACCATGCTCTCCATAAACTTCTATTACTAATTTAGCTAATTCCAAAACAATACAAAATTGTGTTGTAGTTTAATTCCTCTTAACTGTCTCATTTCTTGAGCCCTTTTAGTTATATATTTTAATTATACTCATATTTTGTATTTGGAGGTATTAATACATTTTGTCTATAACAATCATATATTTCTTACATATATGCTCTTTCTTGTGCTCTCCTTTGTGCCTGAAATTTCATATTTTATTCTGGAAACTTTTCTGTCTGCCTGATGAGTTGCCTTCTTTTAGTGCTGGTATATTGGTAACTTATTCACCCATCTTTCTTTCTCTTTCCTTACAGTAACGTAACTTTATTTTATCTTCCATCGGTATAGAATTATATGTTGATTCTTCTTCTTGATCTTATAAATATGCCATTACATTCCATTTCATTCCGGTTTCCCTTGTTTTGAAAAATATATTGTCAGTCTTATGGTTGTGAATTTGAAAGTAATTCTTATTTTCTATTGCTGCTTTTAGGATTATGTTTTATTTAGCTTTTAGCTGTTTGGGATGTGATAGGTGTTATTTTCTTAATGTTAATCCCATTTGAAGTTTGTAGGACTGCTTGTAACACTAATTTGATGTATTTCGTTATATCTTAGAAGATTCTTAGCCAATGTCTCTTCAAATAATGCTTCTGTCTTACCCTCATCATCCTCTCTTCTGTTTCTCTAATTATATATCAAGTTGCTTTTAGGATCCCACATTTCTCTTAGGTTCATTACTATATTCACCACAAAATGTTCTCTCTGTTGTTCTATGTGGATAACTTCTTTTGAATTTTCTTATTTAGTAGTCCGCTGATCTGTTAATAAGCTCATGTACTGATTTTTTTCTATTCAAATATAATTAACATATGTTATATTAGTTTCAGGTATACAATATGATTCAACAATTCTATACATTTCTCAAAGCTCATCAAGGTAAGTGTATTTTTTTTTAAGATTTTATTTATTTATTCTAGAAAGAGAGAATGCACACACATGAACTGGGGGGAGGGGCAAAGGGATAGGAAGAGAGAACCTCAAGCAGACTCTCTGTTGAGCATAGAGCCTCACGCAGGGCTCAATCCCTGGATCCTGAGGTCAGGAGTCAGCCACTTAAATGACTGAGCCACCCAAGTGCTCCAAGATAAGTGTCCTCTTAATCTTCTTTATCTATTTCACCCGTCCCCAACCCACCTCTCCCACCAGTTTGTTCTCTGTATTTAAGAGTCAACCCCACAACTGCCATCTAAAAAAACTACCACCAACAACAGCAAGATATTTTTTTTTGTCTTTTTTGTGTGTTCATTTTTTTCATTTGCTTTGTTTCTTAAATTCTACATCTGAGTAAAAAAAAAAAAACTCTACATCTGAGTGAAATCGTGGTATTTGTCCTTCTTTGACTTATTTCACTTAGCATTATACCCTGTATGTCTATATGAATGGATAAAGAAGATGTACCATACACACACACACACACACACACTAGAATATTACTCAGCCATAAAAAAATGAAATGTTGCCATTTGCAAAATATGTATTTAATTTTAAAATCTTAATTTAATTTGTTATATATATATATATCAGTTATTTGACTTATTTTATTAAATGTCAAATCTCATTTATAAATGTATATGTATGTTACTTGCTATTATAAACATTAAAATAAACAAGTTGAAATTTTAAAAGAACAATAAAACAGTAAAGTTCTGAGATTTTCTTCAACATTGGAGTTTTTCTCAGGACCCCAGTGGATCATAGAATCCTTGAGGCAGGGGATCCCTGGGTGGCTCAGCGGTTTAGCCCCTGCCTTCCACCCAGGGCATGATCCTGGAGTCCCAGGATCGAGTCCCACTGGGGCTCTCTGTGTGGGGTCTCCTTCTCCCTCTGCCTGTGTCTCTGCCTCTCTCTCTCTCTCTGTGTCTCTCATGGGTAAATAAATAACATATTTAAAAAAAAAAAAGAATCCTTGAGGGTCATTTTCCCTTAAAGAGCACTATTTTAAGTAATTTTAAATTAAATAAATCATCGTAATATGTATATATCAATGAAAATAGTAGCATATATAGGTGAAACACATAATATTTCCAGAACTGGGCAGTTCTTGAAAAATATATGCTTTCAGGTGTCCTCGAGATAAGCTCTGGTGTCCACAATGTCTGGTTGACATGCTGTAAACTTCAGAATTCAAGTATGTAAGGAGAATTCATCAGTGAGGCCTCTACATTTTTCTACTGTCAATCCTTTTTCCCTAAGTCTGTTCTCTATGCAGACTGTCTTGCAAACCCTGGACTCCCACAAGTGTCCCTATTTTATAAATTTTTTCTTGCCCAACCTGTCCTTCTCTGTACTCTCTCTCCTCATGCACACCTTACCCATCCCCCTAAGCATAACTTACATTCCCTCGTCACCTGCAGCAACCTCTCCCATTACTGAATGACCACCACTAATCATCCACAGCCCTATTGTGTACAAACTGTCAGTGTACAAAGATTTTGTATTGTGTTATTTCTATTTATTCTATATCAATAGTACCATGATAGGAGCTCCAAGTACAGATACATGTAGCATTAGAAGGGGTAGGCTATTAGGGACTGCATGGGTGTAGGTACTCCTATTATTTTTTTTTATTTCTACACAAATCTGAGTTTTCATCTTGTACCATTTTCTTTCATCCTGAAGAACTTCTTGTACTTTTCTTTTGCAATGCAGGTCTTCTTATCTCTAAGATTAGAGTAAATAAACTTGGAGTATTTATCAGAACTCTTCCACCTTGGATGGTCCAGAATTCCAACCCATCTCCGTGTACATTCCAACTGCCAAAATATCTGCTCAGATAGTAAAGATTGTTGATAGTTCTGTCTCAATTAGCCTTCAAACCTTGCCCCCATTTACACACGTAGGTTAGAAATCCGCGGAAAAAATTCAAGGGGAAAATTACATGAAGATTTTTGAGGCTCACCTCTCTGTTGCCCTCTTTTCTAAGATTTTGCTGCTTGAGGACCAGCCATATGGGCAACTGCTAGCACTAATTCTATTTACTAACTTGCAACCTAATGAGACCATATTTTTTGCCTTGATGCCATTCCTCTGAGTTGGGAATTGGCAAAAGTCTTCAAGGTGAAGGGGGAAGTAATGAAATTCACATTTATCATCAGTAGCTCCTCTTCCACTAATACTAGTCACTGAAGACATGAAAAACAACAAGCACCACTGCATTCCCTATGTTTGGCAGGAAATTATTGTGTCTTGATCAACTAACACATATATTTTCAATAATTCCCTGTATATCTCATCAACGTTCACATGATAATACATGGTTTCAATATGTATTCAAAAATTTCTATGATTTTTTTTAACTTTCTATGAATTTTAAGAAAACTTTGATGTAATACAATATAACACATTGTCATTCCAGGCTGGTTGTTCGGTTTATCATCTTCACTATTTTTAATTATCTTCATACAAAAGGAATTTTGAAATCATTCTAAGACCGTTAGACATTTTAGTTCAGATGGAGTTATAAAAACTTATTTTAGCCTCTAGGTATATAGATACCGCTTTAAAAATGCAAGCATCTTCATAATATAGATTCTGAGTGGCAGGAGAGCAAGATTTTGCATTAGAACTACAAAATAAGCATATTCGTATCTCTGGGGAGTACAGGAGATAATCCTCAAGCTCTGGTAAAATAAATGGCTTTTTGTCAGCTTTCCTTTTTAAAGGAGAACTTATTTGTTAATAGTTTTTACTTTAATAGGGAGAACAAAATTATGCCACTATAAAACATTTAAAATTGAAATGCTATAAATGGCTTTCTTTAAAGGAAAAAATAAAGATTTCTAATGGTTAAATAGCACTTTCCCATGTGCTTCATGCATCAAAGGGTACCCTGAAAAATACATTTTGCATGTGCAGGCATGCTGCAGAGCAGATTTGAAGAGATAAGTGACAATACATGCTGCTTATTTCAGGACTGAATCTCAGTGCTTTAGCAAAAATTGAAAATGGAAAGGAAAACAATATTTTTTTTACCCATCAGTAAAATAAATACTATTCCCATAGCTATATAGAACTTTAAAAGTGTTCTTGCTTATATTAACATTTGTTAATCATGATATACATTTTAATACAAAAAGAATTTATTATTTCAAATAGCAATATGAAAACACAAACAACTAGAAAAAACAGCTCTCTTGGCTGAAAAATAAAAGAAATTTTGCAATTGAATAATGCTGCCTGTGACCAAAAACTTACAATTCGTATCTGTATTTGAGGTGTGTGAAACTGCCCAATCTTCCCCCAGCAGTTCATAGGAAATGCTTTCAATCTCAGACTTTCACAGTTCCGTGAGTTTTGCAAACCCCACCAGCACTTAAACAGGTTGTGTCAAACTTCCCCAATATTTCTAAAGCTGTGAGCCTTGTAGCAAAATTTTAAACTCACAGGCCGTTTAAAGTGGTACTTATTTGTATCCAGAGAAATAAAGAATCATGTATACCTCAAAATTCTCAGAATCAAAATAAGTTAAAATTCAATGTCAGCATTGGGAGAGTGGAACTTATTATAAAACGTATGCAAAATGCTTGGTATTTAAATAGAGTTGGCAAATCACAGCTTTAACTTTATATTTACAGTTGCATATGCTGAATAATGAAGGTGGAAAGGACCTTTAGAATTTACCCTCAACACTTAATGTTTGTACCTCAAGCACTTTAGAAAGCACATTTAATGTAAATTAGTGAGCTTCATTTGTAGTGATTAGTAACAATGACTAGTGACTTTCTGAATAATTAAAATTAAGCATAAATATTTAAAATTTTATAAGTTACAATAAAATAAGCTTATCTCTCAAATTAATACTTAAATTGTTCTCTAATATTTTGGAGATATATAATTTTGTTTTTACATAAGATTATTTAAAAATTTAAATTAGGGCATTGAGACATTTATCTAAACAAGTTGTAAAAGATAGTTTGTTGATGAACATAGTTGTAAAAGACAGTCTAATTAAAGTTTGCTTCTCTTATCCAATTTAAAACAACAAAATATTACACAACAAACAAACCCAGTATCCATAAATTATGTTGTTGGGTATAAAATAGAGATATAATATACAAAACCGCATAAAGAAGAAGAAAAAATGGATTATCCAAAGAATTTATTGTCATTAAGTGTAATTTATTGAATTACTCAATTCAACGTAGTTTGAGCACACTTATGTCTTAGAGGTTTAAGCACTAAGAGTACACACTACAAGAATGTACATATACACACATATACATATAAAATTCACACATAAGAATATATGCATATAAGAATATAAATATGTGTATGATAATATATACACATATATTAGATTTTGATTATTTCTTCTAGGTTCTTCATGTTACTTCACTGTATGATCCCAATGTAATATTACAATTAGCGATACGTAAATTTTAATAATTTAAGATTTCAATATTGTTTATAGCTATTATTTGAGATAAATTTAAATTTATTTCTATAACTCTTTGCAAATCATAAATAATATATGCTTCTTGTAAAATCCAAACATTATGAAGTATTTGTTATTGAATAAAAATAGGAAGTTTCTTTCATTGGGAACTTAAGCTTTCTTTTCACTTCATTACTTACATAGAACCATTGTTTAGATTTATAAAAACCCATTGTATATCTATCCTTTCCTTTCTAAAAAACTTAATAACATCTCATATAAGTAATTGCTTACAAAATAAAATCGTTTTAATAAAATTATGTGATTTTCAATTAGATATAAATGTACATAATATACTTTTGTGAATATATTACAAGAAATTTTTCCAGAAGTGAAACTGCTGGGGATCCCTGGGTGGCGCAGCGGTTTGGCGCCTGCCTTTGGCCCAGGGCGCGATCCTGGAGACCCGGGATCGAAGCCCACGTCGGGCTCCCGGTGCATGGAGCCTGCTTCTCCCTCTGCCTATGTCTCTGCCTCTCTCTCTCTCTCTCTCTGTGACTATCATAAATAAATAAAAATTAAAAAAAAAAAAACTGCTGAGTGAAAGGATATAAGTATTTTTTCTATTTTTATGAGAATCTTCAAATTCTCCTTCCAAAAAAATTGTTTTGATTTCCATTTCCACAACATAATAAATGAGGGGGCTGATTTTATCACGTGGTCACCAAAAACACATTTTCCAAAATGTTTATAAATCTCAGATAATGAAAAAAATGGTATTTGATTTGTTTTTAATTATATTTCTTGATTGATATTGAAATTAGCTTTTTAATTTTTATAAGGTGTAATTGACATATAACATATTAGTTTCAGATGTTTGACATACTGATTCAATATTCGTATATAATGTAAAATGATCACCACAATAAGTCTAGTTAACATCCTTCATGGTATATAGTTATAATTTTTTATGATTGTCTTTATATGTTTAAACATTGTATCTTCTCCTCAGATGCGAGTTATTCTTGGACTGGACACAAAATATGAACCTTTACTGACTCTTTGAGATAATGGAGGTAAAATGTATTTTAAGCCACAGGATTATCATTAAAAGTCAATAAAGGTCCAGCATGTGTCAGGATCATAGCAGATTCCTCGAGGACTTGGTAATAAAGATACTTGTTTAGCCAGTACTGGTAGAGCCTAGGCCCCAGTCTTCATTTCAGGTGATGACACAAAATTTTCTGCCTGGCCACCGGGTGAAGAGGTAGATGAAAAAGAGATAAAGGCTATTTTATCTCTGTCATGTCATGTATTTTAATACATGACAACAGCAAAGCTATGATTTACAAAATGTTAAACTAGGGAAATAACAATGAAAAAGAAGAGAAGGGGGGATAATTATGGTTTACTGGCATGGCTGACTATGTTGGAATATCTTTTCAACTTTCCAGATACATGGTAAAAGAAGTCAATAAAACTTGTGATAAAAATCAGATCCTCCATGCAGTAGCTACATTGTTAGTACTATGTGATAGATCCATATTTAGTGATCCAGCTTGAATGATTACATTTATCTTTTGATAATACTACTTTAAAAATAAATTTTAGACATTGTGTTTTATCCACTATAAAATTATGATAGACTGGAACAACAGATCCATGGCATTCTTACATTATAAGCAGGGATTGGGATTCTTGCTTATGTTTTAACCTGTAAAATCATTATTTTTTCTGATTTCTAGCTCTTAGCAATAATGTGTGCTTGTGCTGCTAATAAGTTAAAATCTAGCTGAGTTGATTTAATAGAACTGAATCCAGACATTTAATGATGTTCTTTTTTTTAAAAAAAGAAAATGTATACTAGAAGAAAAGAGTTGCATTAGATTTTTTCTCCTATCAAACACTAAAATAAAAGGCCTAATTATTCATTAAGACTAAGAAGAGTGAACAGACTTAAGATTTTAAAACTAAATATTCAAAGGAAAAAAATAGATATTTCTGTCTGAAGACTAATTGGGTTAGTTAAAGAAGTATGTAAATGTCCTTGTTTTAGAGTGGGTGATAAATCCCTTAGCTATAATGTGCCTGCCAAAAATCTAAATAAACTTCATTACTACATAATAAAACAGCTCAGCTTTAAAATTGGTCAGTTTATTGATTTTAGTGGCAAGGGATTTGAATGTGTTTTCTTTGTTTGCTGTTAATTTCTTGCTTTCTGAAACCAATCTGTTACTGCTAATGGAGAATTATATATGCAGATATTATAATCAGACATAAAATGAAGTGTAGGCTTTTGGAGTGTTTATGATAAATTATGAAAACAGCTCTTTTGCAATCTTTTTCAAGTGCAGAAGATATCAGTGTGGACGATTTTGAAACTTTTATGACTTTTTTGTTATTTATTTTTCATCAAAATTAGTGAATTTCAAAAAAATATGAATTTTGATTCACTCAGTTAAATCTGAGTCTAAAACTCATTGGTTCAACCTGCTTGTATTTTTCACATTTGCATTTTGAAATTATCAAAATCAGGTCATACCCTATCTCACAAGATGCTTGGCTGTGTCCTCATGAGTTTTACTCTTCATGAAATACAATATCCTCTCACCACTCCATTCTATTTTTTTTATTCTCAGTAACCTCAACGTTTTTTTTTTTTTTTGAACTCTCTGTTCAGATGCTACCTATTTATGTACTAAATTCCCTATACCGTGTGCTTCTCATATATTTTTCCATATTCTGCTCTTTTTAAATTATTATTATCTGCAGAGAGATCTCTTGTCCAATTTTAGCTTTTATGCTCCAGGAGAAAGTGTTACAGAGTGTTGAAAGTAAGACCAATACCTAGTAACATTTTTTTTATTTGTGAGCATAGGGTTAAATATTCAATACACCAGTTTTCATTCTTTATCTTATAATAATTGACATGTAAATTAACAATCAGTATCTGTTTTAAAATTATTAAAAACAGAATCACATTTTAAAACTCCACATAAAGGCACTTGTGGAGGTAATCCCTATCCAGCACTTAAGAAGCAACATGCTCTATACTTTATTCAGGCAAACATTCTGGGTATCACTCATATATCAATTCAAAACCCAAGGCAGGCCTCACTGTTTTTCATGTTGCCAAACAGAAGGCATTGATACACCCTGGCAATCAAGAAATGATACCATAGTTTGGGTATGAGCCCTAGCAAATGACCCTTCATTAGATATAGCAAATTGGTGCATAGAGTGGTCACTGCAGTGCCCAGGTGAGATGGTGTATTGCCAAGGACGCTGATTGCCCTTGGAATACACTGGCATGTTTAATGCAGTAACAACATTTCCTATGTTTTCAACAACACCAAGGTAACTGCCAAAATGAATCTGGGGCCATCCACCAAAGTTCCCAGCCTACAAAGGATTGGCAAATTGAGTACATTTTAACCCCTCCCTGCAAGTGAGTGTTCTTTTTTAAAATTTTATATTATTATTTATTATTATTATTATTATTATTATTATTATTAATTATTTGCCAGTGAGTGCTCTAAACATCCCTTATTTGTGTGGACATTACATCTATCCTAACCCAAACTTTCCCCAGTCACTGTGCAAACCAGGCTTCCATCATTAGGAGATTAGAGAAGCTGAGGAACAATCATCTTATTAACTAGACGGTGATTAGAAGTCACGACGCAAAAGTCATCATGCGCAAGAGTGAGCAAAAGAAAATGAATGACATTGAGTGGAGGTTCCATCTTTCCTATAACCTGCAGCAGCAGCGTTGGTAGAAATGACACAATATTAAAGCAGTGTGTTAAATTACTAACAGGTAAAATCATATTGTCCAGGTGGACTACAGTATCATTCCAGGCCTTACTACATTTAAATGACCACCCAGTAGGGCCTATTGCCCCTTTTTGCCAGACTGCGGACCCCTGTCGAGTCACTCAATACTGTAAATGTATGAAAGTCACAGGAAATAGGCATTGCCCTGACCCTCACTGTTGATCTATGTGCTGTTTTGCTGAGAACAACAAGCTCCATCCTGCCTGGAAAAAGAGTCGTCCACTAGAATTTGCAATGGGACATCCTGCCAGGATGGGTGAGTTACTTTGCACCCCTAAGTGAGGAGGAACTGCACAATTTCCACTGGGATTCCATTGTCTTGCTGCAGGCTGAAATGGTTGAAATGCATTATACCTTTAATGGAACACACACAACTAAAAGACAGGAGAGGGTGAGGATCCTGACTGGCAGTGCTGCCGGTGTGGCCTCCCCGGGCAAACATGTATGGTATATGCAACTTGGTCAAACTCCTAAAGCTGTAACCACATTAATATCTAAAGATCAGAACATTAAGTGTGATTTTCATTGAAGGGGAGGACTTCTCCATACAAGTAAATGTCTGTATTTATGACTTCAGGCTTCTGCTCATGAGATGGACACCAAATGAAAATATCTTTATAAGGGTACCTGGGTGGCTCAGTGGTTGAGCTTCTGCCTTCAGCTCAGGTTGTGATCCCAGGGTGCTGGGATCAAGTCCCACATCAGGTTCCCCTCAGGGAGCTTGCTTTTCCCTCTGCCTATATCTCTATTTCTCTCTGTCTCTATATGTCTATTTCTCTCTCTCTGGATGTCTTTCATGAATAAATAAAAAATATTTAAAAATTACATGCATACAGTAGTCTCACTCATATGCTTGACAAAGGACTCAATCCAGTTGTTGAGCATATAGCCAGCTGCTCCTCTCTAGCTCATCTGGATCACTGAGGTGGGTGTCATTACTCCAGGGAAGGGACTAGAGGATCCTAAAACAATACATTACAAAGGAACAAGCTATGACTAGTTCTCTGACCTTACCAGTACTTTTTTAAAAATTTATTTATTTATTTATTTATTTATTTATTTATTTATTTATTTATTCATGAGAGACACAGAAAGAGAGAGTGAGAGAGAGAGAGAGAGAGAGAGAGGCAGAGACATAGGCAGAGGGAGAAGCAGGCTCCATGCATGGAGCTCGATGTGGGACTTGATCTGGAATCCTGGGATCATGCCCTGAGCCAAAGGCAGACGCTTAACCACTGAGCCACCCAGGGATCCCTGTGCCATGAACTGTCAATAACACTGGTCATGGGTACTCTTTTTGTGTCGATCAAAGTACACAGGCAGCCCACCAAACTACTGACCAGAAAGGTCTGAGAAATACCATTGTAAATATCATGGGTGGCTATTCTCAGATTTGGATGGGTTTATTTGCTTTACCCTTGATTATAGACGTTTCATACCCAGACACCCTTATATTTGGAACAGAAAAATCACTCTAAACAAAACCAATCCTAGTTGAAATATGGGATAGATACCTCTGGAACTGTGTAGTCATTCTATCATATTAAAGTATAGCAGGTGGTTTGGCACTGACTAGTCATAGCACCCATGTATTTATAGAGTGGTCCAAATGGAACCCAATAGTTGTATGCCACGTATCTCTTGCGTTCTACTTGGGTGGTTGGGCCATTGTACTCTGGGTTTTCTCTGAACACACAGGAGAATCTGCCCCAAAGTACCAGAATTTCCTACAACTCTCCACTGGAGGCCAGCTGGACACGTTTCTTTTTTCCCCCGGTATAACATTTAGAATAATATATCAGATAAAAAGAACTTGTATCCCCAAATATGCAAACACTTCAAACTCAAACACAAGAAAATTGATTAATAAACTGGTGCATCCTTTCAATAGAATATTACTTAATGATTAAAAGAAATGAGTTATGATTAAAATAAATGGATGAATCTTAATTTCATACTGGTAATTTAAAGAAGACAGTCTGAAAAGGCTACATACTATGTATAATTCCATTTATATGACTTTTTGAAAAGGCAAGTTTATAAAGATGATATATCGATCTGTAATTGCCATTTAGGGAGCTGGAAGGTGAAGCACAAAGGATGTTTTATAGTCGTTAAGGAATTCTGCGTGATTGCTGTACATGACTCTATAGTTTGTAAAACCCACAGAACTGTACAGCACAAGGAGTGAACTTTAAAGTACACAAATTTTTGTACAAATCCTTTAGGATATCAGGATATACTGGGATGAAATAAAAGCTGTCATAAAAGAACTTGACTACACTGCATATATACAAAATAGCCTAATTGAAATGGATGGGAGAAAATGGTCTGAATTAAGTATCTGGAAATATGTGGGTGGATATTGTATGACTAAAAGCCAAAAGCACATAAATATTGTGCTATTGCTGTTACAGTTCTTTCCCATGAATTTAGCAATTCTCAAAACATCTATATTGGAGTTGAACCATTAAGAAATAAATGACATTTGAAGGGCGATAGATTTTTCACTCCTGAGGTAGGAAGCTACTGACATGATGGAGGAGAGCTGGAATAATCCATGTGGTACTAGCTTACAGATGAAAGCATTAGTACAAACTTGTATTTAACTTAATATATATAAATATATTTATACGTATCTATATATATAGAGATTTATATGTGTATATGCATATATATATATACATACACACAGACACACACACATATATATGCATATATATATACACTATAAAATATTATGGGTATGTATACATACTTGAGTTAGTATACACATGTATGTTTCCTTGGTCTATTAGCTGAGAAGGTCTAGAAACAGGACACCTTCAAAGCAGCTAGTTTTTGAGGCCAGGTCTTGTTTTCTTTTCTTATTTTTTTTTTAAGATTTTATTTATTCATGAGACACACAGAGAGGCAGAGACACAGGCAGAGGGAGAAGCAGGCTCCATGCAGGGAGCCCGATGTGGGACTCCATTCCGGGCCTCCAGAATCAGGCCCTGGGTTGAAGGCGATGCTAAACCGCTGAGCCACCAGGGCTGCCCCAGGTCTTGGGCTCTGAATAGTGACTTTCTCCTAAAAACTGAAGGAGAAAAATGAGTAACTATGTGGAAGAAACATAACAAAAATAGTAAGTCAGGTCATCAAGGTCAATGTAAATTGTAATAATCATGCTGGAAGCATGATGTACCCTAAAAATGTGTTGAGAACAGCCCTTTACCTCTCTAGTCCTCTCCAAAACCCATACCCTAGTCTAATCACAAAACACATCAGACAAACCCCAACTGAGGGCATTCCACAAAATGCCTGGCAAGTGTTTCTCAAAAATGTCGTGAGCACACTGAGAAAGAATACAATGAAAAGAGACTTAATCTTCAAGGCAAAAATTGTATCTTATGAAATCATAAACCTTAAAAAATGATGAAATTGCTTAATGTATCTACCAATATACCTCTGGGAATATGAGAGAAGGTGCAAAAACATGTTTATATTTTCATTTAGTGGAAAAGAATGCATCAATTTGTTCATAAATTGGATCATGATCTTTTATTATACAGACAGAAATAGAGTTTAAATATATTCTTGAGTATTATTAAGAATTTATGTTTGACATGGATTTTGGAGTCATTTTTTAAAGTTTTATTGAAACATATTTGGGGGTTTTAATTAAGATGATACCAGATATAATTTGGGGGCATGTATATTATAATTTTAAAATTTCCTTTCAGTAAAGCAGTACATCTCTTCATTGATACAGGTATTCTATTACTCCTTTTGGTCAAATTTTTAAAGTGTACTTCAAATAGAGTTATATGTTTCCTAGATATTAAAGTTATTATTGATACCAGGGATACATTTTCATATTACTGTTTTCTCTTTGGTTGTTTTAATTATATATTTCATACAGAGGATCAGATATGACATTACTGCACTTTTTACTCACTTAATAACTCTACAGCCAATTCTCCAGAAATGTCTCTAATTACATAATTTGATAGTATAAATCTTAAGAGCTCAATAAAGAGTTTAATCAAACATATTTATTTTCATTGCCCTCAGGTATGAACTAAGTTTAGAAAACTATCATGTAATAATACATAAATGCTTAAGAAGGTGATTTTGTTTAGAATCTGTTTAAGAATTTGATTATTAGTGAACTATAAAGTTATGTGGGAACAATAGTGATATATTTGCTTAAAAGTCTTCACCTACTTTAATTCAGAATATTTTGTGGGGGATTATATTTGTGTGTTCTTTTCTAATATAAATTTCAATCTGGTTTATCACATTTTGATTAAATTACATTTGTCGACATTGAAGAAGCAAAAAGATATTTGACACCTTTTACCCATAGTGTCTGACCACACAAGAACCAGTGAACATATCTTGAGAGAACAGAGTTGGGGCAGGAATGGGAAATCCCTAGACTGTAAATTTGCATTCTTTTTGAATTCTGCTTAAAATAAAATTTGTGGAGGTTTGTTTGAAATCTAAATAGTAGCTATTATGATGAAGCCAGCTCTAGCCTTTTATAGTTTTTTATTCTTTATGACTGCTCTGTTCCCTACAGCGTATCTGTGAAGTGCAGAAAAAGTTCACAGCAGATGATTATACTAAGGCACCAAAGCCACTGGAGTGTGAGATAATCTTCGGAGCTGAGAATTAGTGTCTTGGGCAACCAAGTGGGAAAGCAAAGGGGAGTTATTCTTTCAGTCAAGTTTAACATCTAAGATACACCTGAAGCTATAGCTCTTTATTATTGCTCAGATCCATACTTTTGATCATTTCGTTACATGTTAGTAAAGGTTATATTTTTCCCTCTCTCGCTTATCTTTGCTCAGTTAGTAAAATGTAAATTCCCGAGACAATATGTGGAACACATAATCAAAATAGTACAGTTTTCAACATTTGCACTTTCATGGAAAGATTAAGCAAATGGGGTGATTTGTATTAAACCTTTGTAGTACACAAAGTAGAGACCAGTTGGCTTTGGATTTTTTTCACATTTCTGGATAAGAGGCCATTAAGGAAATAAGTGTTTTGCATACAGATACAAACCACAGAGTATAGACAACATTATAATAGAATAAGGAAGAAATCATTTACACAGAATTTGTGTTTTTATTTGAAAGTTATGTTGGTAGGGGTGCCTGGGTGGCTCAGTGGTTGAGTGTCTGCCTTTGGCTCAGGTCATGATCCTGGGATCCTGGGATCAAGTCCCACATTGGGCTCCCACAGGGAGCCTGCTTCTCCCTCTGCCTGTCTCTGCCTCTCTCTGTCTCTCATGAATAAATAAATAAAATCTTAAAAAAAATAAGAAGAAAGAAAGTTATATTGGTAGAAGGTAATTTACTTAATCAGGGTCAGAGTTCTAAGGTCAATTTATTCTTGGTATTGAAAGCACTTTTTCACTTTTATGTAAATGGTGTATTTTACTACCTCTATTTTAAAGTAGAAGGATCTTGGGATGCCTGGGTGGCTCAGTGGTTGAGTGTCTGCCTTGGGCTCAGGGCGTGATCTCAGGGTCCAGGAAGGAGTCCTGCATCAGGCTTCCTATGGGGATCCTGCTTCTCCCTCTGCCTGTATCTCTTTATGCCTCTCTCTCTCTCTCTCTCTCTCTCCATCTCTCGTGAATAAATGAATACAATCTTAAAAAAATAAAGTTGAAGGATCTTGGTGCTATTTATGAACTCTTTGTCTAATTGCAAAAAAAGTGAATAATCAATTCACTTTTATATCTTAACTGGCCTACAATGAACACAGGCAAAGGGTCACGTATTTCTCTTTTTGTAAACATACTAGTTATTATATCTATGTTTGTGAAGTCATTTTAACTATCACTATTATGTCTAAGCCAACACTAATAAGTATATCCATAAACTATAATTAAGAAATTTATCAAATTTGCTAAATTCCACATTTATGTTTGTGAAAATTGACCTGAACCAAATATGCTCTGCTTTGAAAGAATTTATCTCTGTTTATAACTTTCACCAAACTTTTATAGCTAAGTGTTATATAAATTGCAAGACAGGGGATCCCTGGGTGGCGCAGCGGTTTGGCGCCTGCCTTTGGCCCAGGGCGCGATCCTGGAGACCCGGGATCGAATCCCACGTCAGGCTCCTGGTGCATGGAGCCTGCTTCTCCCTCTGCCTGTATCTCTGCCTCTCTCTCTCTCTCTCTCTGTGTCTCATGAATAAATAAATAAAATTTAAAAAAAAATAAATAAATTGCAAGACAATAAGTGTTAAATTTTACTAACTCCTTATATGCATGCATATACCTATAACCTTATGATCATCTTCTCCACTCAGCATTTATTTGTGGGGATATAATAAAGCAATCCTTCCAACAATATATTTCTAAGATGGAGGTTAAAAAAGTGAAGTGGAGAGGTCATTTAAAAATTGACCAATTAAATGTAAAGGGAAAGAAAGTAAAGAAATCATGTGAACGAATGAATAGCGCGAAGAGTCTGAAGGCATGACACTATGCAGCACATCTACTCATGACCACACTAATCAAATCCACCACTATTGAGCATTCGGTTTATTACAATGAAGCAGAACATGTTGCCTTATCCTCCGTAATTCAAAATATACATCATTAGAAATCTGACATTGAAAGAGGCAATTTAACACTTTTCTCTATTAATTATAGAATAAGAAAATAGAGAAATTATAAGAAATTATGAGAAATTATAAGAAATTAATTATAGAATAAGAAAATAAATTTCCCTTCAGAAATTCTCATTGTGCTCATCTTGCTGCAAAATCACAGTCCAGGCAAATTCATTAGAAATATACTGACTTTATTTCCACTGTTCTCTGTTGTCTCTGCAAATATGCCTTCTAATGTTTCTGTGGCATTTTCACAACAGGCATTGTCATTATATGTAGTTTCAGGCATTAAAGCCTCAAACCAAGAATGATTAGAGATGTAAGGAAGTAGTAAACACCTGCCATTCCAAACTGTCTTTAGATAATACAAACTGAGTCGGCTTTGTGTTTATAACTGACCCATTAATTATGTGCTGGAAATTCCAAGCAAATCCCTGCTGTTTTCAGAATTGAGAACTCAGTGCTGATTGGTCTTATAAGAATTTCCAAGAGATAATAAGAAATGATTTAAGGGGATATGAAAACAAATTCTTTATGCTATTTGAAGCTCGGTTTCAGAATTTATGAGTAATGTGTAATGGCAGAAAATTCTTTACCTCTAGCTATGCTATTTGATGAAATAACTTTTTCTGAAATAAACCTCAATTTTGATTCTTTCTTGTATAAAAACTACTGATATGGTATAAATATCTTTGTAAACTATATTACTGCACTTTTTAAACCAAATATTGCTTAATAAATTACATCTCCATTATGTTATTTAACCACCTGAAATGTTTTATGTTTTTCTCTTCACCTATTAAAAGCAAGAAAATTAAGTATTTCTGAAAATTCACAAAGTTTTCATATATTGGGTTCCTCCGTGGAAAATCACACTTGTAAATATAATCTGCTCAAACTCAAATGGGAGGCCTTGAAGGTAGGTCCTAATTCAGTATGCATGGTGCTCTTATAAAGAGAGGAGATTAAGACATATGAAGAGACACCAGCAGCATGCATGCAAGGGGAAACCATGTGAAGAGGTGGCAAGTCAAGGAGAAAGTCCTCAGAGAAAACCAGGCTCACAGGTAAGTCTGTAGCCATGGTCAGAAACCTGAGGAGTTTCTTCTTCAATTTAAAAAAAATATATTTTTATTTGTTTGAACATTTATATTTCTATCTAGTTGTAAGAAGTACTTAATATATATTCTGAAATTATTACAGTGATGAGCAGAGATACTTGAAGTTGGTTTTTAAAGTGCATGTTGATGCATCACAGGTCCAAGATGTATGATGAATGGCCAACTGGAAATATTGGAAGGAGATGACTTTGTATGCCCCAAATCATTTTTATAAATAGGGAAAAATAAAAATGAATTTGCAAAGGCCAATTAAAACTATAACTAGTAATTTGGCATCTGTGGCAATTTGACCACAAATCAAGGACACAGCACACTTCCTAATGCAAAACTCTGGTTATTTCCAAGAGAGCATTAAGGGGAGTGCTTACAGGCTAAAAACTCCAATGATTATTTAGTATGTATACTTTTTCTAGAAATTCCCTTTGAGAGTCATATGAAATTATGACATTTTCATACAATGAATTGCAGACTCCATATTGATTAATTTTTTTCTGAAAATGCTAAAGGGTTCTAACTACTATTTGAAAAAAAAATGAATGCGTTCATTCACTTAGAACAACTTTATTGAAGTCTTTATTTTTTTGGTGTAGGGGCAAAGCAGTGGGTAGAAAAGGTAAGACCATTGCCCTTATTGCTTACAGATGAAGAATTTCTCTCTTCTAAAAGGCGACTCATATTCTGATTTTGTATTGTTTTAAAGATTTTATTTATTTATTCATGAGAGACACACAGAGAGAGAAAGAATTGCAGAGACACAGGCAGAGGGAGAAGCAGACTCCATTCAGGGAGCCTGATGTGGGACTCGATCCCAGATCTCCAGGATCACACCCCGGGCTGAAGGTGGTGCTAAACCACTGAGCCACTGGGGCTGCCCCATGACTTATATTTTAAAACAAAATGTTTGAGCTTTAAATTTCCATTTTTCTTTTTTTCTATCCTAAACTTCCCTCCACTCTGTCATAAAAATAATCTCAATAAAATGAGGTCCAACTGTAACTTTTACTTTATTGCAATAATTTGCACCCATTTACATACTATCTGTTACATTTGTTTAAAAACACAGATATCAAACAGAAAGAAATACCTGAAGGAAAGAAGAATTTACAACTATCCTGAATTATCATCCAAAGTTAATTTAATTATACATGGATCTAGTCTGAGATGATACTGAGCAAAAAGCAAAGCCCTAAAGGTCTTGGATGGATGCAAAATTTTCCACAAGTCAATAATGGCCTTTATTTTTAAAGGTGAAGTCTGTGAAAGAGTTGGTTCAACTCAGATGAGGAATCATGTAGTACAACCTCCTTATAAGGACACAAGCTCTCAGTGCGGCAGGTGACAGTGTGGGAAGAGAACAGCAACTGCCAATTACAGCCAGCTGAAGAAGAAAAAATAAATAAAGCTAAATTGCCACTCAACCACAAAAAACAGAAATAAGACAAAAAACACGGGACATGCAGAGCTTTGTTGATTTTTCTGATAGAGGACATACCTAATGCTGAGAGCTATGATCACAGATGTACTATCAGAGCAGATTGCATAAGAGTTTTTAAAAGAAGTTCAGAGAAAATTATTATATTCATTTTTTTTTTTAGCATCTCTGGTCACAACTTTGCTTCTTTATTTTACCCCCATTCCAGCCTCCGAATCAATTCTTCAAGTAACTCTTAGGATGAGTGAATATAAGCAGATAATAACCCACGCCTATATAATATGAAAACATAAAGTAAGAAGCAAAAGGCATAGAACACATACAGTGTAAAATGATATCAAAAATTAAATATAGAAACAAGAGCTCAAATAAAAGTTATAAAACTATAATAAATGATAAAATATGAGAAGAACCATGAGTCAAGATAGCACAGGCTGGTAATGGGGTGGGGGGACCACTAGGTATGTAAATAAAGGCAATATTTGAAGCACCAGAAAGGAAAATATATTAGGATTCAAAAATAAAAATAAAAGAAGCAGAGGGGCACCTCAGCCAGTTAAGCTTTGGACTCTTTGATTTCAGCTCAAATCATAATAATCTCAAGGTCCTGAGGTTAAGTCCTGCTATGGGCTCTGCACTCAGGGGGGAGTCTGCTTGAAATTGTTTCTCCTACTCCTTGGAAGTATAATAATTAATATTAGACAGTGGTAAGTTGAGACATACAGGTGTAAGTATAGGATATATTTATAAATATAAAACTATAAGATGATACTTAAAATTTCATTGTGTATTGTCATATTTAATATAATATATAATGCATATAATATAAAAATATAAAATGTATATGATAGGATATTAATATGGAACTCTTTCTTTGTTCTCCACATTATACAGCAAGATTTTCAGCCATCTATCTAGGCCTCCAGCATGCCAGCCCTTTCTCATCCTTCGGATTTGGAACTGCCAACCCCCATAATTGTGTGATCCAGTTCCTTATAGTGTGTGTGTGTGTATGTGTGTGTGTGTATGTGTACACATTATACATTATAACATATATGTATACATTATACATATATGTGTGTGTGCATATATAATATTATCTACTGGTTCTCTTTCTCTGGAGGATCCTGAATAGTACAATGACTACCAAAAAACCCTAATTTTCACACATAGTACAAAACAAGGAGATAAAATCAATATTTTTAAGCATGTTTTTCAAAAAAATGGAAAAATCAGATGGAGAAATAAGAAAGCAAAGACTTTAAAGAAAAGCAGAATTTAGTAAAACATAGAAATAACAAATAAATTTGTGTGTGTATTTTTAGAAGAAAATCAATAAAACAGGAACCATCAGATAAGTTAATCAAGAAACATTAATATGAAACTACTTTCTAAAAGTAAAAACGGAAATTGAAAAAAAATTAATTGCATACACATGTGACATTTAAAACTTATAAGAGAATAATTGACTGTTATGTTCAAATTGATTTGGAAATCCGATTAAAATTATGTTTTTCTAAAAAAAAATATATAGTTTCAATTCTTCAAACCAGATCCCATAGAAGTAACATTTGGGGAAATCAAGAACATAACATGCCACATGATCTTGCTCAACTGTAACTTGCCCTCCACTCATGCAGGTACATACATACACAACTGCAATGTCCAAAATAGTTCACAAGTAAATTCTAATAAATCTTTAAGAATTTAAGACCACTTATATTTATATTTTTCATGTACATAGAGAGCCAGTTCAATTGCTAATCAAAACAATAATACAAAATAAAAGTCAATATTCGGTCTCATATATTGAGATTAAAAATATTTTGAGGGATCCCTGGGTGGCGCAGCGGTTTGGCGCCTGCCTTTGGCCCAGGGCGCGATCTTGGAGACCCGGGATCGAATCCCACATCAGGCTCCCGGTGCAAGGAGCCTGCTTCTCCCTCTGCCTCTCTCTCTCTCTCTCTGTGATTATCATAAATAAATAAAAATTAAAAAGAAAAAAATAAACATTGTAAAAAAAAATATTTTGAGATAAAATATAATCAAATAAATTCCAGCTACATATAGTGACTAACAATAAATGGAACAAATGAAATTTGTTCCAGGAATTCAATAGTAGCTTATTGTCAGAACGTCTTTATTATAATTCACCATGTTAGAAAGTCAATGAGGATAAAAAAATAAGATCACCTCCACAAGCGCCAAAAAGTCATTTGATAAAATATAGCACACATTTCTGATAAAAACTCTTAATATAATAGGAAGGAAATATTATTTCTCAATGTAAATTGAGATATATATCATAAGGTAAAAGCCAACATCACGCATAGTGTCAAATCATCCGAAGCATAAATTTTAAGAAAATAAGGTTGTTCTTTGCAAACATTAATATTTAACAGCATTCTAGAAGTACTATCTAGTCAATTAGTTAAAGTCAAAGTAAAAAGCAAAATTTTCATGTTTTAGATAATGTAATTGTATACCTAAAACACTTCAGAAAATGCACTTGAAACTTTAAAATAATAATTTTTATTGTGGTGGTTTGTTATGAAATGAGTAGATAAAACAGACAAAATAAATAAAATGATTAGATTCTACCTATAAATTAGGAGTAAAGTCATTGAATGGCAGAAAATATACCCCTTTACTAAAGAGACCTATAGGTCAAAAATAAGGAAGAAATTCAAACATAACACAAAGTACCACATAAGTATAACTTTAGGGTTCTTTTTCTTAAATACCAGCGTATTCAGGGATCTTGGTTTTCGAGGGAGATAAATATATTCTGTCAAACGTCTATGAAAAGGAAACTCATTGGACGAGTGCCAGGGTCTTACTGATTTTATTTAAGATTGGAATTTTTTGCTTAAGCAAAAAAGTCAGAAACTAAGATGGTCCTGTTGGAACAAAGAACAAAAGATACATGGGATATTAGTGTAAATCCTCAGGAAAGGGCATTGGCGCCAACATGAGATATCGCAATTGCCTCTGTTGGATGAGGTGGTTGCTGCCGCTGGATACGTTTACTGCAGCGATTGCAAAGAGCAATTTTCACTGTCTTTTTTGGTTGCATTGCAGCAATTATTTAAAATATAAGGCAGCAGTTTTTGTTTGGACCAGATGCAGGTGATCTATGTTCTGTGAAGCTGAGAAAGAAAGATCTGGGATGCTCATCTTCCGTAATGAACAGTAGAGCAATGTCTCTCACCAGGCTATACGCAATTGGTCACCTCCAAAATTTAGAAAGTAGAGATTGGATAATGAAGAGCCACCATACTGAAAATTCTGTTTGTTTCCTAGCACTGACACTCATCCTCCTTTCTATAGACACACTGCCAAAAAATTGTCTGCTTGTAAAAAGTGGTCTTCCCTTTTCAATTAAAGAAAACAAAGGTGTCCTCACTTCCCCAAAGGAATACAGCCCTAAATCTCCTCATGATTGCATGTACCCCAGTACCCTTATCTCTGGGGTAAATCTATTGTACTTCTAATATTTTTATGTTCCTCCCAATATTCTACAAATGGTCCAAAGGCCAAGTTAACCACTACCACAACTTTCAATATCCAATTGTCAAGGAGAGAGAATAAAGAGAAATGAAAGCTAAAATCACAGTAAATAAAATCTTATTCTGCAGTTGGTAAATGGAAAATTTACATTTATGATTCTCTTCGTCTGCTACACATTCATTTATTCTGCAACTCTGCTAATAAATTGATACAAAGCTCTTTGTCCATTAGAGCGAGCCACACTTTTCATTTCTGAGAATGTGTGTTCATGATGGTAATGCCTCTTCGGAGGACCCTTATGTCACCTTAATATTTATCATTGGACATTAATAACAGGAGGCTCCCTACACAGCACTCAGATTTATCTACTTGATTATTAGTAACACTCATTTCTACCAGAATACTCATCTCATTTTTGCCTGTTCATCAGTTGGAATAAAGAACCTCAAGTGGCCTGGTGGCAGATTCATTTTCTTAGGCTGAAAAGATCCTAAATGTGAAGAGCCTAGAATTACACTGATAAAATCATTATTTTCCCTTACAATCCAGATATCCATTTTGAAAGGTGCCATTCTATTTGTAGTCCTTGATTAATAGGCAACAGCATTTTTCTCCATGGAGGAACAGCTCCATATAATTATTTCTGGTTCAAATTTCACTTATATCCTGAAGGCCTGCTTCCCATCCTGCAAGGAGTTGGCCAGATGGCCATATATTTCATACCTAGATCCGTCACATGTTCTCTGGTCTCTGAAGAAATATGTCCTCTTGAAGCATACTTGTCTGACTGATATTGCTAAAAGAGGATGCCATTCCCTAATCTCTTTCCCTTATGTATCCCAGAGGCCTAGAATATCTGGCACACAGGCACATTGTTGCAGGAACTGCCATTGACCATCACAAGCCAAAAAAGGAGAGGTTATTGGAAGTGTGCTGGGTGTCTTGACAGGAGATTGAATTGCCGGGCTTGGATAAGAAGAAGGAACTAAGGTACTTTGGAGGACCAAGAAGTGGTGCAGGGACTTTGGAAAAAAAATGTCAATAGCACTGCTGCAGGACAGCCCCTCTGCTTCAGGATATCAACCAACATGCTGGGCATTAACTGAAGTCCTTCCTTTATAGACATCTTAGCAGTATTTTGTTGTTGCACCAAGTTTCAGAGTTTGAGGCTGAACCTAGGAGACTTGCCCTAATTACTTGGGATTGGCTATGGAAGTTCTGGTCCCATTGGTCACTGAAAAACACAATATATCAAGAAGTAGTCTGATATGGGGATCCCTTGGGGGCTCAGCAGTTTAGCGTCGCCTTCATCCCAGAGCGTGATCCTGGAGTCTCGGGATCGAGTCCCACATTGGGCTCCCTGCATAGAGCCTGCTTCAACTCCTCCTGTGTCTCTGTCTCTGTCTCTGTCTCTCTCTCTGTGTCTCTCATGAATAAACAAATTTAAAAAAAATTAAAAAAAGAAGTGGTCTGATATGCACAAATATGTGATAGATCTTATGAGAGGCATAAAAGTAATATTGAAGAAAGGAAAAAAAATATCTTACCTAAGGAGAAAATTAAATATAACATATTTGCCTATATCTTTTCTTTCTCTCCCTCTTTCTCTTACTAAATATACGTTAAATGGAAGATTATTCCAATCAGAAAAAAAAAGATGTGATTGTAGGATTTTATTTTCTTATTTTACAGAATATATATATATGGGAAAGAAGAGGTAGTTATAAAGAATGAATATTCATATAGAAATTAAGCATTCAAGAGTAGACAAGAACTTCTGAATAGATGAGGGATGAATTAGTCATAATGCAATACATTGAAATATATTGTGGATTGAGAGTAATTAAATGGTTTGGACATAGGAATTCATTAGCAGATCAATGTAATATTGTAGAACACATAAAAATAGATGCTATCATTATAGTGATTTAATGTAAGATAAAACATTCAGTGTATTTTATAATTACAAAAGACTAACCATTTTGTTAAGACATAGATCGTTGGGTTCCTAATAATTTAAATATTAAAAGAAAATAATAAGCTCATTATAAGAAAATGTGAGATTATTATTAAAAGAGTGAGGAAAACATTACGAGGGCAACCACAACCTCACAAAACAAAATATAAAACAATACATAGCAGTAAAAATATTCCTGTAACTCACTCAAAGTTAAAAAAATAAGTCATACATTTTTTTAAAAGATTTTATTTATTTATTTAATCATGAGAGAGACAGAGAGAGGCAGAGACACAGGCAGAGGGAGAAGCAGGCTCCATGCAGGGAGCCCAATGTAGGACTTGATCCCAGGACCTCATGATCACGACCTGAGCCGAAGGCAGACGCTCAACCACTGAGCCACCCAAGAGTCCCAAGTCAGACATTTTTAAAGATTATCTTATATTATTACAAACAAGGCTAATTGCTTTGATACATGCTCTCAAAACTAAGTGGAAAACACTAGAATCCAAATATGAAAAAAAAATAGCAAAGAGTATGAACTTTCGGAAATACAAATCACTTAGAAATATATGAAAATGTGCTTATGCACTTACTATAGAAAAAATAAAATATTAATAAATGCAATATTCTCATTATATGATTATGAATTGGTGAAAGATTACAGGGCAATTTGCTATCTATGCAAATATTAAAATGCCCAAACTCTTGGTTTTTGAAACTTATTTTCCAACATTTTATTGTGTAAATATACTTATAGAAGTGTATAAAAATAAAGAAATAAGATTTTTTTCTTGAATGGCATTTAATGTGAAATGGAGGGTAGGAAATTATTCAACTATTATGTATCTCAATATTTGGAAGGCTGTAAATTTATTCTGAAGAAATGGTTCAATCTATAGGGATTTATTTTCCCATAGTAGACACAAAATATATATTTGTACTATTTGAATGTTCAACAAATATGTTATTTTCATAGTATTAAAGAAATTCCAGAACTAAAAAGAAGTATAGAATATGGTTCTAAAATAGGGCCCTACAACCTTTAATTCATTAGCGATTTGACAGAAACAAATGTACTTGAGTGGCACCTGGTGGCTCTGTGGTTGAGCCTCTGCCTTTGGCTCAGGTGATATTGGGGTCCTGGGATTGAGTCCTGCATTAGGCTCTCCGCAGTGAGCCTGCATCTCCCTCTGCCTGTGTCTCTGCCTTCCTCTGTAACTCTTGTGATCAAATAAAGAAAATCTTAAAAAACAAAACAAAACAAATGTACTTGAAAACATTAATTCATACAGCAGTATTGTGATGTCAGGAGTCATTACTGCTATTGCCTCGCTTGTGAAAAAAAAATCACTATATTCCACTTTAGGAATCTGAAAATCGTGCTATTAAGGATCTAATCACACTTGTGTTAGAATTTTGGGGAAAAATATATTTATAAATTAATCATATTGTGTTAGAATAATAAAGTGTCTACTTGGCATCTGGACGTAATTCCCGAAACATTACTTTTTGCAAAGTACACCTGGACCTGCATGAACAAGATGTATTATACACAATCAACCTATTATTAATGAATCTGGCCCTCCTAGCCAGATTTATATAGCCCAAAAAATACAAAGCAGGGTACTCTTGGAAATATAAAGACATTTTTGTTTCTTAATAGAAATTTGCACTTTGGTATAAGTTAATCTTACTGTTATGTAATGCCTTTCTTTGGAATCATGGAGAAAATACCGGTATTTCTGCTGTCAGTGATTTAGGAAATTACTTTTGGATGTGATTGGACTCTGATTCTTTTAAGAATAAAATTTAATGATTTGTGAGTATATGCATTTTTGTTGAATATAGTCAATGTAGATAAAACACAGAATGCCATTATTTTAATTGACTAACTGCATGTAGCTAAATGACTAAAAGCATATTACCTACTTTTCAATAAAAGTTACTGAAGGAATCCTTAACCTCTACTAAAAATATCCGTCAGGACAATTAGCTTCAGGGATTAATATTAGATCAAAGCTTGAGGTTTTGGGAAATGAGTTTGTGCATAATAGCCATTCACCAACCTTCTCATTCTGCAAATTCTATCTCTAAGGTATTCTTTGCAATTATTCCAACTAGCGATGTTTCTTTAAAAAGCAATTATACCAGTCATTAACACCATGGAAGCACAGCTCAAAGCCAACATTGGTACTTCTAGAGTAGTTAAACTTGGAAACAACAGGGGGGTAAAAGAAGGAGTACCTCAAGGCTATGGTTACACCTCATCAAAATTTCAAGTGGAAATTGAATACATCTTGAGAATTCAAAGTATTAAAGCAAACCAAAATTAAAGAAAATTATGAAAACCTAACCAAGACACACTGAAAAGAAATATGTGCATTAGGGATATTTGATGGATTATGGGAAACATAAAAACGCAGAGGTGAAATAATGGATATTTGTAAAGTGAAATCTACACAGAAATCTACACTTAAGAACAGTATATCCTAGTTCAAATATTGGCTCTTCCTCTTTAGTGCAGTGTGACTTTAGGCAAGTAAATTAATTTCTCTGTGCTTAAGTCTCATCTAAAATAAGATAACAATTACACTTCATTTAAGAGTTGTGGAAAGAAAGAAGTTCATATATGCAAAACTGTTGAAACGGGGATCAACACACAGTGGCACACTTTGAGTGTGCTTTCTTATTGCTATTGTTATTACTATTACTAATTCTATAGTCAGTGCCTCTACCCTACTTTGCAACTTGTTATGTGAACAAGAATTAAGGAACGTGAGCAAAACTAAAAAGACCTTAGAATTTAACAACACTACTGATGTGGAAATCATGGCAATCAGACAAAGACAGAGATTACATTGGTTTTTACTACCTGTATTAAGAACATTTGTTTACAGGGAAAAAGAATATTTAAGGCAACGCCAATCATAAAGCAGAATCTTGAAACACATGAAATTGGAATTGCTGAATTGAATTTTGTTGAACATAGCTTTTTTTAAAAAAAAAAAAACATAGCTTTTTTTTACTTCCTTTGAATATCTGAACGCATAATTGTAGAAAACATCTATCGAACATCTCATACACATTCATACACACAACCAAAAAATACACAAACTCACCTGTGTCATGTCCTTCGTAAGTAAATAATCTATTTGCCTGTTTGCATGGTCCTCTAAATTAGTGCTCTCCAAAATGATTATGTATCTCATCATCAAAAATTCTTCATGTATGTCCGATATGGCCAACTATGCTAAAATTATATGCCTGTGCTACTATTATAATACATTAAAAGCATGGTCAACAGACAAAAAAATAACAAAGTAAAAGAGAAAAACATGAAATTATTTAAATTTTGATCAAAATTATTATTTTTATTATTATTATTAACAATAATAAAATCTTTATGCTTCATTGTTTTTTGTAAATGTAGGTTTCACATTGTGTGAGAATTCATATTTGGAACGTCTGGTTATAGAGCATACTTTTTTTTTCCAGCACATTACAACATTTATTAGGAAGAAGACACAATAAGGGTACAAATATCTAAAAACTTTGTTCTTTTAGATGTTCTGACCACAACTTATTTGATTTTGACATGAAGGTGAACACGACAATATCCTAGAAACATCATTCAGACAAAAATAGTTCCTTGAATTCACAGTTGAACACAGGACCGATTAGAGACCTTGGCTAGGTGCCACCGTGAAGTGTACAGGCTAAAGGACATACCAGATTTTTATTCTATCTTCATGCAAAGTGGGAGCTGAACATTGCATTTTGGTAATTGATTTTAGTGGCTATCATACCTTAAAAAAGGGAAAGGTACATCTTTGCCTCTGTTTTTTTTTTTTTTTTAATAAACCGTGATTTTTATTTTCCAATTGTATCAAATAATTAGGTGAAAATTTTCTTCTAATGAAGCAAGCACATTTTTATATTCTCTAATATTAATAATTTGTGCTGTGTACAAATGAAAATGTATTCCATATGCACATATATTTCTTTATTTTCTTAATGTGGGAAGAGTTTTAATAGGTGATAAAGAAACATTGGTTCCAACACCAAAGTTGCATAAAAATGGAACTATTGCAAGCATTAATTTTCAAAATGCACGCTCTATAGGAGGAGCAATAATTTGACAAAGGCGGTTATGTTTTCATTACTTGTGAAAACGTCATTTCATTTTGAAGAAGTAGATTAAATGTATGATTTTTTTCAGAAGTAATTATGTAGCACACAAATCACTGACATTTTCAGAAGTCTGGATCTATTGTCTGTGTACAAAAGAAATATGCAATATATGTAAAATTAAACTTTACATTAGATCCCCTTTCTTAAATTTTTTCCATAAATTAGCCAGTGAACTTCATATTAAAAGATATATTCACAAACTCCATATTTCACTAAAAAAGTAGATAATATATCACATGTTTAAAATTTCCCTCATAAAATTAACTATATTATAGCTATTAACAGCCTGGATGCTTCTTTGCTACAGTAGCTCTCCTAGATTCCTCTTCTTCTTCAAAAAACAACAACTCTGTAGATTCATTCTTGACTCCTTTCATTGTCTCATAAGCCACAATCAGAAAGAAAATTCTGTGAAAAACATATTTGTGGCCTAGAATCATTGTTTTTGTCACTATTGCTGTGCGCCACCTAACTTTATTTCTAATGTGGATTACTTTTATCTTTCCAAAGACATATTTATTCACTTCAGAAAGAGTGAGAGAGAGCATGTGCAGTAGAGAGGAGTAGAGGGAAATGGAGAGAGAAACCCAAGCCGACTCCATGCTGTGTCTAACAGAGGGGCCCGAACCCACTACCAAAGATCAGGACCTGAGCTGAAACCAAGAGTCGAAGGCTTACTGACTGCATCGCCCAGGTGCTCCTTAATGTCTATTATATTGTATTCTATTCTATTTTATTATTTTATTTTATATTCAATTTATTTATTTATTTATTTATTTATTTATTTATTTATTTATTTAAGATTGTATTGATTTATTCATGAGAGACACACAGAGAGAGAAGAGGCAGAGTCACAGGCAGAGGGAGAAACAGGCTCCATGCAGGGAGCCTGATGGGGGACTCGATCTCAGGACCCCAGGATCACAACCTGAACCAAAGGCAGACGCTCAACCACTCAGCCAACCAGGTGCCCCTGTTGATTACTTTTAATAGTCTCTCCACTTCCCATCTTTTTTCCCTAAAATCTTTTCTCACCACGTTAGGTCCTTGGATGAACAGAAATTGATGATGCTTCTCTCCTGCTCAAAAGAACAGTCTCAGAGTAAAATCAAAGTTGGTAGGCGGGTCTGAAGGCATCACATATTCTGGATACCCAGAACCCCTCCTATGGCACTTTTTTTTTTTTGAATTATGAGATATTTATCGTACTGGTCTAGTAATCGAGGGATAAACACTTGCACATGCCCCATGGCATCTCTTTTATCCAGAGTTTTTTTTTTTTTTTTTTTTTTTTTTTTAAGCCGCACTGGCTGCTTTGCTGTTACTCAAACAGGCCCTGTGCAGGAGAGTGGCAGCATTTGAACTTCTTCCTCTCTCCTGGAAAACAGCCATGCATGCTAGATTAGTCCCTTCACTTCTCTTTGGTCTTTGCTCAAGAGTCACATTCCCAATATGGATTTAAAAACCACTATTTAAAACACTGTATGTATCTGTCCTCTCCCCCACTACTGGTCCCTATCCCTTGTTCCCCTGTTAGCTTCTCTCTATGACACGCATTCATCTGCCATACTCCAAAGGTGGCATATTTTGTCTCCCGCTACCCAAAATAAGTCTCATGAAGGCAGGAATTTCTGTCTCCTCTGTTCATTGCTGTATCTCCAGGCTTCCAGTTCCTTGAAACGGGGTACACAGAAAGCAGAAAATCAATTCTCATTTGCAAAATCAATTACTTTAACTGTTCTGCTAATTCCGTAAACTCTTCCCAGAAGTTTTGAAGAACCAGCAAACTGGCAATTCCGTTAGTGGTTAAAAGAATATACTTTTAAATATAAAATATGCTTTTTAAAAGATATTCATTAAAAATTATGTCTGGCTACTACATCTTTCTTCACTTGATTCAAAAGGAGTACCTCTTCATACATTTCATTTTTGAAAGAGAATATTGTGAAAACCACAATACAAGTCACAGTAGAAGCTTCTGTACTTTCATCTAATTTTCCAGTAATCTTCCCCTACTTTGAAATATGTTATAAAGCATGTTTGTTTTCAGATCTTCAGCAATGTTCTCCAAGCATCCTCTGACAGTATTTCTGACAACGGAATGCACTTTATTTCAACTTCACATTGTTTCGTTTATTTTATTCAAGCTATTTATCATGGCAAGAGGAACACATGTTACTTACATGGTATGGGGTGCTAGAATTTCTCTTTTAAATTGGAAAATTCAGAAGAACTATCTGGAATTTTACCATCTTTATTTTTACAGAATATTGTGTTAACATACTCTCTTTTGCTGAAAAGTGATTGTGACATTTGTTCTTCATATGTTGGACATAATTTTTAAGTGTCTGGTTAATGATGGCTTATGCTATCATCATCCATTATCTCAGGTTACATTGGGACTTAGGATATGCATCCATTATTAATAACAAATCTGTATAAAATCTGTATTTAATTGTTTATTATGATTCTAAACACCTTTATCTGAGTTTTTCACTTCTATTAGATTTTCATTATTTTATATGTTTATGTTATATACTATTACTGGGAAAAGTAACAAGTCAACTTTACCTGTTTCTTATGTATGCTTCTGCTTGACCTAACATTGCTCTTATCTGTATATCTTCTCCAGAAAAATATTTTCTCTGGAAAAATATTTTAAAACATTTTGTGAATATAGTCTTAGCTAAATATAATTGAACAAAACAATATGAGTTAGAAATCAATAAAATTTGTGAAAGATGTATAAACTTACAATATCTAAAGCATAATGAGTTTGTGAATTTGTGTAATTTTGTGTGAATTTTCTTAGGATCACCAGCACGTTTCATGTAACCATATATAAAATATATAGAGGTAACCATATATAAAACCATATATAAAATATATATAAACCATATATAAAATATAGACCAAACAAGAGAAGAGTCAATATGTGTATCAAAATATAGATGGAATGTCTAATATTCTGCACCTGAGGCATAAGAGTCTTTCAAACTACTCGGCAAAGAATTTTTTTTTTTCCTGAGGTAAAATACCCAATACCCCCATTTCTTAGATCAATAACTTAGAATCACTGGGTTGCAATAGTGGCACAAAGTTCATCATTATTTGCTGAATAAAGACATTTAAGCATTTATGTATCACATACAATGCAATATTATTTCAAAGACATATTTGAGAGTATAAATTTTTTAATTCATTTTTTTCTGGAAAAAAAGAAAAGTCAAATTAAAAATACTTAGGTTAGCTTGCTCAAGATAGGACACTAATTTACAATAATATGGTTTGAACCAAGATGTCCAGTTGTATTGAGTACACTTTCCTGCCTGTACATTTGCAATCATTTTTATCCTGGATCCTCATATTCACTGTAGTGTTTTCCACAATATCCAAGATGTGAAAACAATCTAAGTGTCCATCAACAGATGAATAGATAAAGAAAATTGGAGATGCACACACACACACACACACACACACACACACACACATGCTCTACAGGATATTACTCTGCCATAAAGGTGAGAAATCCTACCATTTGCATCAACATGGATGGACCTTGCGGGCATTATGCTAAGTGAAATAAACAGGTAAAGACATATATTGCATGATCTCACTTAGAAGTAGAATCTTTAAGAAGACAAATTTACAGAAATTGAGTAGAATCATTGGTTGCTGAGGGTTAGAGGGTGGGAGAAATGGGAAGATATTAGTCAAAGGGTACAGATTCCAGTTATAAGATGAATAAGTTGTGGCTATTTAATATATAGTAAGCTTATTATAATCAACAATACTGTATTACATACTTTGAATGCTGTTGTGAGAGTAGATCTTAAATATTCCCATCATACAAACAAAAATTAGGTGAGATTTTAAAAATATTAACTAATCATACTGTGGTCAGCATTTTGGCATATGCAAGTGTATCAACTCATCATGTTGCACACCTTTAACTTACATGCTGTTCCATGTCGATTGTGTCTTAATAAAGCTGGGGGAAAAGCATTCTAAGTGTTCCACTGCATCACTAAAGTTCTGACTGCATGCACAATTGGTATAATTATTTTTATTAAAATAAAAAATATTAATTCAGTTAACGGTTAACAACCAATCAGCCAACAATAAATATTTACAAAATACCTAAATATTACAGGTATTTCAGCTAGAAAAAATATTTTTTTCTTTTTTATAAAAAAAGAGAATTGGGATTATTAATCATTTCTAAACTGTCTCATGCTTTTATATATTCTTAGCACTATATAATTAGTTTTTTATACATCAAATACTTGAATCTCTTGAAATCTATAATCTGCACTGGCAGTTAGAGTCATTTATTTATTGAACAGTGGGAAAGGGTGACATAGACAGAATTTCCTGCCAATGTACTTCACTGCTAGTATGAAAAACAGAGTGTGTATGGATAGAAAAGAGTTCCAACATGGAACATCCTTTACCGTTTGCCAAGTCCCACATAGGCTGCTAATCACTACCTGACAATGATTCAATGAAAAGTGAAGTCAGACCACCAAACTATTTCATATGTCATAGCCTATTGAGCAGCTGCCAAACGTTAAACACCAGATGTCTTCATTGACTTAGGCTGGACTGAGAGCGGAGAATGAATAGCAATGACTCTATTTTATGTCCAAATTTCCCTAAGCCTGTTTAGACTCACATACACACACATTTATAAAAATCTGTTAGGCTGTGAGAACAAAATATTACAACTTCTATTTGTATTCTATTTAAATTTAAGATATATATACACACACACATACATCATGCATATGTAATGAATATTGAACTATTGTAGAATGGTCAGTTGAAGCTAATCACTAAGGAAATGTTGTTTACTTCATAGTATATAAGGAGAAAGAGAAATTTCCATTATCCATTATATTATAATTTTAGTTGCTTTTTATAGATTAAACCTCAATTTCTAGAATGAAGATGGAGTATTAACTGCTATATCCACCTCTATACCAAATTTCTGGAACTTGAAGAAAAGCATACATATGTAATGACAGCCACATCAAAAATGAGAAAATATATTTGGAGAATCAAAAAACCATGGTCTAGCCATTAAGGAAGTAAATCAAAATGATGTTGACTTATTTTGAAATGGAAATTACAGCTGAAGAGAAGCACTGATCTATAACATGCTGAAGGTATTGGAGTGTAGTAATAAGCAACAATCCAGGCTTAATTTAGGATGATTAATTGACATATGAGGCAGGGGCAGCTAGAAGGTTTACATTTCTATCCACCTTGAGTCAGAGACCAACTTGGAGGGATCTGCCTCCAGGAATATGTCAAGAAAGGGAGTACTTCTGTCTGGGAGTCACAACGGTGCTCAAAATATCTGGTCATTGAGTAAAGGGAGGTGTAACATCTAGAAGGGCAACTGCTTAGGCAGCTCTAGATGGTGAGTGGATGGTATCTGTCAAGGCACAATTATAAAGATGTCACTCAAGATTCCTGTGACCTAGTTATTCAATCAAATAATAATGCAATATACTGTGAATTAATGCTAGTAGAGTACAGAAAACCAAAAGATAATTAGTGCAAATGTTGGAATTTGGGGGGGGTTAGGTGAGAGGAAGGGATAAACACAGGGAAGTGCACATACAGGCTTTTAAGTCATTTTTTTTTTCCTTAAGCTGGAAAATAGGTAACAAATGTCAATTTTAAAATTACTTTACAAAATGAACATATATAAATGTTATACACTCTTCTGTATGTATGAGGAGGATTAAAATAAAATACCTAAAGAGAAATACACATGAAACACAGTTTTAATAGAGTGAGTTATGAAATAATTTTAAGGCAATTACTTTCTTTAGGACAAACTTTTTAAAAGAGGTTTATAGTCCGATAGATGAGCAATAAAGAAAATAAAAACCTATTAAGAACCATAAATATAGCAGTAAATTAATTCCTAATCAAATAGTGTAGATAATTAGTGCAAGAACAATTACAGAAAGAGGTATCTATCACTTGATATGACTGGAAAAACTTGTGAAGAACACAGAGAGGTCAAACTCAAAGCAGAGCAGTATTTTCCCTTAAGATGTTGACCATTAGATATGAATCTTAAAAAAATAATATGTCCATATTTAAATGAAGTTAATTTCTCCATGCTCTCACAGTTACAAGCATCATCAATAGTCTTCAAAAGAGAAATATTTTATGCCATGTCTCCCAAATTTTACCTTTATTTTTCTTTGTGGAATACTTGCCTAATGAGTGAAGAAGGAATTACAAGTGACCAGCCATGGGAGATGCATTCACCTATATCTGAAACTATAGTCGAAAGATCTCTATTGAATGGATCTTTGGATGTATCACTGGAAAGTCAGATGAGGAGTAATGATGAAGATAACATGTTCCCATTTTCCACTGTAAGACATCCAATTGGTAGCAGGCAAGACGGCTTGTTTTAAATGATGTTGGAAAATTGCATATGTCTAAAAAGCTTATATAATAAATATCTATCATCTACCTGCAATTGGTTCTAGTGACTACAAAAGACTAAAACCTTTCAAATGTCCTAAAGTCAGCAATGACTGAATATACAATGGGTCACAAAGAACAAAGTAGCTTTCTGTCTAAATGTAATAGTCTGGCTCTTCTAAATTAATGGTTACATCTGCACAGTGAAAATCCTATAGGATATTTATGTTATGTTTTCTTTCCTATCTTAAGGTAAAGTGAACTGAGGCAAGATTTTTGAATATTTTTGGTTGTTTGTTCATTACACCACACAATGCTATAATGATTTCAAAAACAAAGTGTGCAGTTACTCCTGGCAGGGAGGAACTGTTTCAGGTATTTATCATTTTCCCCCCCAAAACAGTACCTTAGGCCAGTTGTACTGTGTCTAATACACTGATGGCAAAGCATGAACTGAATTTGTTTCTCCAGAGGCATGAAGAGAACAGCTGGCATTGGACAAGGGAATAAGCAATAACACTACTCCACCAGAACTGAGATAACCTCTTCTGCATTGGAGAAATCATCTATTATATGGTAGGATTTTCAGCCTAAGTTTAATTTATATAGAATCACTTTAGATATTTACAATAATGATGTGTTTATATTTTAAAGCTCTGATTCTAATATTTGTTTACTCAAAATTAATGATCATGTCAGAGTATAGTTAATAAAATACATTACAAAAAATCTACGCTTTTATTAAAAAAAAAGGTATGTTAAACCCTTGATTCAAAAACTGTCTTTAAAACTAGCCCATCTTAAAATTATTTGCCCTTTTGAAATAATACCCACTTGTTTCTTACAACACATAGGATTGAATTTTATTTCATAAATGAAAACATAAGAAAAGAGTAAGTAAAATAATTATATACTTATGACAGATAATTTCTTGGTAAAATACATTTAAAGTTTATTTTAATCTTGACTATACATATAATATGACATCAGAAGTTTGGCCAAATTTATCAGTTTTTTTTTTTAATTCTTAAAGTATAGTTGACACTATCTTGCAGAGTATGTTCTTGGTGAATTGATATTACCCCAAGTGGAGCAAAAATGATTGCATCTTGTCTCTCTCATTATAAAAAAAAAAGCATAATACCTACTGGGCCTTTGAGTTCCAGGGGAAAATTATTCTACACTAGATGATACTTCTTCAGTTTATATGCCCAATGAAAGAAGTCATCTGGTGGTTTCTGAAACAGGAAAGTGCTCAGTCTGTGATATAAATAGCTCTGCCACCTGGGAATATTGACTCAGTAGACTATAATACTAGAGAGAACAGTAACTGGAAAAACTGCTGGATGTAAGCTATGGCAAGCCCCAGGGGGAGAATTAAAACATAGGACCTTGGGGATATGAAATAAGACCAGGCCGTCTGCAGTACAGAATTAAATACTACTTAAAAAACAACTCCCAGCATGGCCTAGAAGACATTAAACATTTAAGGATGGAACATCAAGTGACTATGCATCTGGAGCTCTCATGAACTGTGTTCTATCCCGTCTGTAGAATTGTAAGATCAAGGAGAATCAGATGAAGTCTATTGGATGTTGGCCATTACACAACTGTAACCAAGCATATGACAAATCAAGGCACATGAGCATGTTTCCCAGAGCTCTTGCCCATTCATGAATGTTCAGTAGCATGAGAATCCTCCCATAGGTCCATGCATACAGAGCAGTTAAATTTGGCTATCAATACCAAGTGAGGGTTTCCACCGCACGGAAGACAGCGAAGATCATAACAATGCTACCCACCAGAAGCAGGAGCTATAATCCGCACTCACTGCATCTTGGAGGGATGCAGAGTCATCGAGAAGGACCAATACACAGGCGCTGGTTAGAATAATGGTTTACCCACAGAAAGGAGAAGATTCAGCAAGATGGGTAGAGAGTGAGATCACCCCTGGCCAAGAAGTCCCTCCCATTAGTTGAGGCAGGGGATGAGCTACATGCACTCCTTTGTTGCTGAAGGCAAAGACTTTGTTTCCTTCCCCAGGTGCAGTGCTTCAGGGCAGATATGCTCCTGGGGCTGGCCAGGTACCATATAACACACATGCTTAAGTAATACAAGAAAGTTCACTGGTACCTGGGATAGGAGAAAGGTTTCCTTTAATAAGGAAGAAGAATCTGGGGCCAAGCAGCAGCTCTGCGCTGGCTTCCATAGAGGCAAATATCCCAGACCTAGGGCACTGATTGGGAAGTCCTGAAGTGTGGGGGCAGCTTGAACCATGGCTGTTTTCCCAACAATGGGCGGGTGGTGGATCATATCTGACAAGCTGATAGAGGAGAAAACCTATGAGTGTTTATTTATTTATTTTTTTCCTATGAGTGTTTAAAGAAAGGTATCCGAGGTATGTGGAAGCAGGCTGAAGATGTACAGCAGCTCTATACCTAGACACCAGTAGGTGGAGTCTTTAAAAGTCCAGGGAGGAGAATCTTCCAAGGGGTGAAGTTTTAGCATAGTACGTCTAGTCATTCCTTTCACGTAGAACAGGAAGTGCCTCAAAGTTGGAATATATGTGGATTCATGTGCTGTGTTAAATGGCCTAGTTGGATGGGTGAAGACCTAGAAGCAGAAAAAAATGGGAATGTTGGGGATAAGAAGATCCGGAGTGGAGGCAAATGGACAGATGTATAGAATTTGGAATAATTTGGTAGGTAATCCCACCAAAGAACATCCACCTCAGGATAGACATTACAATTCAACTTTACCCTCTTCTTCTTTTCTTCCATTCCTTCTGCAGGTGGTTTCTCCTGATAAACATCCAGAATGCCAAACTCCACCTCAGATTCTTCATCTGGATATGTGACAAACTTTAAAAGATTCAAGGAAAGTAAGGAAATGATAAGAGCCATTTTACATACATAAATTTGATAATTTTTTAAAGATTTTATTTATTCATGATAGAGAGAGAGAGAGAGAGAGAGGCAGACACACAGGCAGAGGGAGAAGAAGGCTCCATGCAAGGAGCCTGATGTGGGACTCGATCCCAGGACTCCAGAATCATGCCCTGGGCCGAAGGCAGTGACAAACCACTGAGCCATCCAGGGATCCCATAAATTTGATAATTTGGATGGATGGGTGAATTCTTCAGAAGATTAGTCATTGAAAAAAATTCACAAAAAGGGACACCTGGGTGGCTCAGTAGTTGAGTATTTGCCTTCTGCTCAGGGTGTGTAGTCTCCTGACTCTCTGTCTCTCTCTGTCTGTCTCTCATGAATAAGTAAAATCTTTTAAAAAATGATATTGGGATTTGAAATTTTGTAATATTTTGTGAATGTTTCTTCCTTTTTTTATAAATATTTTCTTCATTTATTCATGAGAGACAGAGAAAGAGAGGCAGAGACACAGGGAGAGGAAGAAGCAGGCTTCCCACCAGGAGGCCGATGGGGAATCTATCCCAGGACCCCAGGATCATGACCTGAGTGGAAGGCAGACACTCAACCTCTGAGCCACCCAGGTGCCCCCTATATCAATTTTTAATCAGAATGGTTAAAAAAAAAAAAAACAGAACAAAATGGAGATGCCTGGGTAACTTAGTTGATTAAGTATCTGGGTCTTGATTTTGGCTCAGGTCATGATCTCCAGGTTGTGAGACAGAGCTCAGTGTTGGACTCTGCACTGGGCATGGAGTCTGCGCAAGATTCTCTCTTCCTTTCCCCCTGCCTACCCCTTCTACAAAACAAAACAAAAACAACAAAGACAAGCTCCTCCACACAAGAAAATGCTAGGTCTGAATTGTTCACTGAAATGGTTTCAATTCTAGATGAACTCCTTTACAGTATAGAATGGAGGAAACATTCTTCAGTGGAACATTTTGTGAAGCCATTATCCTGACATTCAAACTAGAGAAAAACACCACAAAGAAACAAAACTATGCATTACATTTCTCCTAAATATCAATGAGATAATCTTTAGCGAATCAAATCTAACAAATGTAAGAAGGTAAATGCAGCAGAACCAAGTGAAATGCAATGAATGCAAAGTTCATCAACATTTGAAAATTAGTGTAATTCACTATAATGATAGAAAAAGCAAAGACATAAATTTTTAAGTTATTGTATTATGTCAAGAATAACAGATTTGACTAAGTACAAAACCCAGCTCTTATAATAAAAGAAAAATTCTCAGAAAATTAAAGATAGAAAGTAACTTTCTCATCTTGATACAAGGCATCTATTTAAAAAATGTAGATAAAAATGTACTTAATGGTTAAGGACTGGTCTCTTTTTCCTTAAGGTCAGGAACAATCACATGCTATTTTCACTACTTCTTTTCAATGGTATATAGGGGACCCTGTATTGTGCAATAAGGTAAAGCAAATAATAAACCCTCCATATTAAAAAGATGCAAACTTTATGTCATGCAATATGGTCATGTACATAGAATATCTAAATATAAAATTCTGCTAAAACTAATAAATGAGTTTAACAATATTACAGGAAATGGGTAAGTTTCAAAAATCAACAATATCTTTATACACTAGTAAAAAACAGAAATCGAAATTAAAGAAACAATACTATTTAAAGTATTTAAAAGGTGCTATTAAATACCCAGCGATAACTTGTGTGTGTGTGTGTGTGTGTGTGTGTGTGTAGCAATTAAAAATTCCCCAAAAATTACAAAGAAAAACTAAAATTAAATGATGAAAATAAATACAAGAAAATACGAGGCTCACAGGTTGGAAGACTTAGTATCATTTACTAACCAGTTTTTCCCCAGTTGATATAAATCAATCACAGTCAAAGTTTAAACAGGCGTTTTCTGTAGAAATTGATGATATGATTCTAAAATATATATAAAATTCAGAGGTCCTAGAGGAGCTAAAATAATAAGATTTAACAACTTTTGCCATCTCGTTTTAAGATTTACTCTGAAAACCACAATAATCAAGGCAGTATACAGTTAAGGGTAGATATATAAATCAATGGAACATAGAAGTACTAAATGATATTCAAGCACATATGTTTAATTCAATTTGACAAAAGTTCCAAGCTCACTAAATGGTGAAATTTAGGAAAACAAAAAGTGAACCTTGAACTTTAATGAACACCACACACACACACACACACACACACACACACACACAAAGTCATCTTAAAATGGGTCATGGAACTAGAAGTAAAAACTAAAACCATTTAACTTCCAGAAGTGAAGAGGTAAGAAAATATTTGTCACCTTGGAATAGCTCAAAAGTTCTTAGGTAAGACACAAGATAATAAAGAGTTGAAAAATTATTCTTTGAGAAAAAAGAAATTCTGCTCTTTTCAAGACACCGTAAACAAAATGAAAAGGGGAAAAAATATTTACTATACAAATCTGAAAGACTTTATCCAGAAGCATGAAGAGCTCTTACAACCCACCGAGACATCCAGATTTTAAAAATGGGCAAATTATTTGAGCAGATGCTTGACAAAAGATGTTCGAATGGCCAATAGTCAGGGCACCTGGGTGGCTCAGTCAGTTAAACATCCAACTCTCTATTTTGGCTCAGGTCATGATCTCAGTGTTGTAAGACAGAGCCTCACGTCGGGCTCCCTGAAGATTCTCTCTCCTCCTTATGCACCCCCTCCTAAAAATAATGGCCAGTAATCTCATGAAAAGGTACTTAACACTTCTGTTAATGAGGCACATGCATATTACAAACAACATATTGAGATGCCTCTACATACCAATTACAGTGGTTATGTTATTTTTTTTTAAATATTTTATTTATTTATCCATGAGAGACACAGAGAGAGAGAGAGGTAGAGACACGGGCAGAGGGAGAAGCAGGCTCCATGCAGGGAGCCCCATGTGGAAATTCATCCCACGACTCCAGGATCATGCCCTGGGCCGAAGACAGGAGCTAAACCACTGAGCCACCCAGATATCCCTGAATGGTCATGTTAAAAAAAAAAAAAAAGTGTTGGCCAAGGTATGGAACAATGCAGCTGGTGGGCATATACATTTTATAATAATTTCAAAAAACTGTCAGTTTCTCTTTAATTATATATCATATGGCCCAGCAATTTTATTCATAAGTATTTACTAAAAGAAAAAAAAGGGAAAAAAGGAACATCCCCACCGAGATATAAATTTTTAGCAGCTTTTTTTTTTCACAATAGTCTCAAACTGACAATAACTTTCAACTGGAAAATCGATAAAAATCAAATAACTGCTTTATGATATAAAGGAATATACTGATAAACATAACAACATATATGAATCTCAAAAGCACCATTCCAAATGAAAAAAATTACATAAATAATACATGTTTATTCCATTTGTATAAAACTCCTGAAATAGTAAATTTATTTCATATTAATAAAACACTGGATCTTGTGGTAGAGACATAAGGTGCTGACTAACCAAGAATGGGCACAAGACATGTGGTGACAGAAATATAACAAATCTTTAATATAATTAATATATTTAATTAAGTGTATTCATGTGTTAAAACTTGTGAAACAGTACCATAAAATCGGGTGTATTTATTTTTTTGAACGTTATACCTCAAAGTTGATTATGGTAACTTGTTATGTTCCATCTTCTAAAAGATTTTTGGAAGACCAGAATTTTTGGGAAACATACTGGAAACACAAACCACTTTTTTGTAACATAAATATAGTCACAATAAAAATGCATGCAAAATAGGAGGGTAACATTGCTAATTTGAATAAGATTGAAGAAATATTATATTCCTTATTATTTAAAAAACTATTTGGAAGTTTTAATTAAATGCTTTATATTGTTCTTTTTTTAAAAAAGAGTTTATTTATTTATTCATGAGAGGCACAGAGAGGGAGCTAGGCAGAGACACAGGCAGAGGGAGAAGCAGGCTCCATGCAGGGAGCCCGATGCGGGACTCAATCCTGGGTCTCCAGGATCACGCCCTGGGCCGAAGGCAGGTGCTCAACCACTGAGCCACCTAGGGATCCCTATTTATTGTTCTTTGCAATCATTACATTTGGTTATTTTGCTCTAAAATTGTCTAAAACGACTTCTGTAAAGGAGTTTGTTTACTATATGGATGTTGATACTTTTCCTGTGTTCAAAAAAAAAATGTTTTTGAAATATATGTGATTATGTAGCATATGCAAGGTGATAAATGAAAGATTATTCTTTCCACTATCAGAGCAACAGTTAAGTGATACAATCATTTACTCCAATTTTATTCACTCATTCAATTATATATACATTAATTCAGGCATTAAATAAAAAGTTACACAACACCTGCTATGTGCCAAAACCACACTCAGCATGGAATATTCCTGAGACAGATTCCCATGGAGCCTATATTTCTGGAGTTTGTAGTCAAGGTCAGATAATATATGAGTAACCATGTAATTTTAATATGGTGTGATGAGTGATGGCAGTGGTGGCATGGGACCAACCTTCAAGGAGGACTTAAACCAAGTCTGGAAGCTTCAAATTGAACACTGAGGTATATATGCAAATCAGTCAAAATAAGAGTAAGCAGCAGAGCTTCCTGGAGATTTGGAATCACATGCTTAGATGGGAAATGTGAACATGGTTGGACTGTGGCATGTGAGTAAGAAGAGGAAGCTGCAGAAAAGCCTGAAAGGAAATAAATGAGTAATAGTTCCTAACTTTTTTAAAAATAACTTGAAAGATATTATAAATTCAAAGCAGAGGATTAATGAAAGGATTTAAACTGGAAAGTACAAGGCTGGATTTGAATTTTATATTTTCTTATTTCTTACATATTTTCCTCCATTAAAGACAGTGGCCATTTTAATTTCCTTCTTTTCACAACTCTAATTTTTGGAAAATCCACAAAATGATCAAATTCTCCAATTATACACTGGTAAAGCTATTTGCTAATCCCCAGGCTATTTCTGTGTTTTAGGTAATTTCATAAGAGATCTGATAAAGTGGTGGTTTAGATTAAATTTTCATAAATAAAATTTCATAAATAAATATTTATAAATGAAGCCACATTTTTTTGGTCTTAAATATGTGGTAGGTACATTTTATAAAACTGAAGATATGGCAGTGAATAAGGCATACTTTTTCCCTGATCTCCTGAATTTATATTTTAGAATGGAAGTTCTTGAAAAATGATTTTGCTTAAATCAAATTTTAGTATATAATGTTGATTCTGATTTTTATTTTTTTTCCTTTACTACACTTAAGGATACATACGATCATTATTTTCAGAAGTATCAGTGGTTTCCTGTTTATGCTGACATATAAGGCCTCTGAAAAGTCATAGCAGATTGTTTAGAAACCAACAGGTTCTTCTCAATGTGATAACCACAAGCTATTTCTAAAGTCAACATAGCATTTGGTAATGTAAAGATTTTGACAGTGATTTTACCTTGTGGATACAAAAAACAATATTCTTAGATTTCTCACCAAGGCAACCTCTTTTAAGTGGATGGGATCCTCTTTTCCTTTCAGAGGGTATTTTTATTTTAAAAGCTCTACTGAAGAAGAAAGATAAACAACAATCAATTCCCAATCCAACTTATTTTGCAAATTTACCCCTTGAAATATTCTTAAGAAAGGAGAAAATGTGAAGATATCTATCATCTATCTATCTATCTATCTATCTATCTATCTATCATCTATCTATCATCTATCATCTATCTATCATCTATCATCTATCAATCTATCATTTATCTATCTAATCTATAATCTATCATCTATCTATATATCATCTATCATCTAATCTATCATCTATCTTTCTATCTATCTATCTATCATCTATCTATCTATCTCTTATCTATCTATCTATCATCTATCTATCATCTATCATGTATCTATCATCTATCATCTATCAATCATTTATCTATCTAATCTATAATCTATCATCTATCTATATATCATCTATCATCTAGTCTATCATCTATCTATCTATCTATCTATCTATCTATCTATCTATCATCTATCTATCTCTCATCTATCTATCTATCTATCTATCTATCTATCTATCATCATCTATCTCTTATCTATCTATCTATCTATCTATCTATCTATCTATCATCTATCATCTATCTATCTATCTATCTATCTATCTATCATCTATCTATCTATCATCTATCTATCATCTATCTCTATATATTTACTGACTCTCTGGAGTATAGAGAAATGTGATACAGGGTCATATTCTCCAAATGAAAGATAAGAAAAAAGAATTCCTAAAATGTGAGGTTATACAATATTCTAGGTGTTTGCATTGATTGAAAAAGTTGAAAAAAAGAAAGAAAGAAAGAAAAAGTTGATCCAACTTGAACCTGACATTGTCTTTATTTTTTACACATCTTTTGTTTGTTAGTATTTTAGGAGGTTGTATGGGTAAAATTCCCTCAACTATTTATTTACAGATACAAATGCATGTTTTATGCACGCACAGAGGTATTTCCCCCACTTCTAATTCACCTGGCTCTGTGACTGAATCTATAATCCTATCTCAAATTCCATTTGAGAATGTATTTCTGGAGGTCAATTGAAAATTTTACCCTGAAATTGTTTTTGTAAAACTTTCCTGAGGTCATCTTTTAAAAACTGCCTAGTAATAAACAAGGAAGAAGAAAAATTGAATCAAAATATCACCACGATTTAGAAATGAAATCCTAGATTTTGGCACATTTTTCAATTCACGTATACTGAGAATATGGCAATGAGCTTTATGTGTTTATATATTTAGTTGGTTTAAAGAACTATGTTCTTAGGCATTTATTAGAATGCATCAAGTTCAGCCTTTTTCGAAACATGATTACTATTTTATAGTGCCAAACTATAATTATTTTTGTCATTATGCTAATATGAGCACAATAATGTTCAAATCTTATACAAAGACTTATTTTTATGTGGTTATAAATGTTAGATACTGAGGTGTTTAATTTAATAAAAATACTTATATTTTATTTTAAATATGTAGCAACAATCATGAACAAGCTAAATCATCCATTTTGGTTTCTGCTAACTACCATGACCTCCAAGATTACCTTTTATGTTCTATTTTGCTTGCTTATTTTCATAAAATCTAAGTAACCACTGTCCTCACTGATACTGTATGAAAGACATATACTTAATATTTCAATAGCCAAAAAAAAGGGTTTTTAAAAATTTCAATAGGATTCTTGATTTTTTTTTTTTTTGCCAGTAAAAATATCTCCTATATTTTGAGGGGAGAATAATATATTTACAAAACATGTTCATTCATATATTGGAAGATTAGTATTTGGATGCACAAAACTGTGACATGGCTTTGAAAGACAGTTCTTATTTTAGCTATTTTGCTCCACACTGGAATGAGCAGCAGAGCAACACTTTCTATTATTTTTAAGTCCATCTCCAAACATTTTCTCCCTTTGTTAGCTGTGTCATCATCCTTAGCAATTGCGTGGTGTGTGCACTGGACTGGACAGCCCGATGTAAGTTTTCATCTGGTTTGGTTGATCCCGAATTTACCTTTATTCTCCTTCTAAACCCAATTTAAAATATTCTTGACACTTTGTACAATTGTACACAGACTTACCAGCCTTTTGGATAGTGCAATCAACTGAGTCTTTTTTTAAGACTGTACTTCATTCTAGCACGTTATTGCCTTCTCCACCCGACTGGCTGCATATAGGCGCCACTGCTTGTTGTGGTCTCTGGGAATTGGACTGCAGGGCCTCTTTGTATGGATGTTATACCATTAGTCTGTTACTATATATATTTTCTTACCCCTCGCAGCTAAAAATCTGTGATAATTATTCGAATAAAATACAATGTAAACTTAGTATCACCCAAAACAATAATGTTCATTTCCAGTTTGTGTTCACAGGAACCTGTTTTATTTTACTTAAATCATGAGTAAAATCATACAAAACATAAAGCCATGACACCATGTAAGTTGTATACTTTCCGGGTCTACACTTGCTAGATTCTTCATTGTAGATATAGCTACATAACTACTCTGTGATTTCCTTATCATTCTCTGCACCATTGACTTCAATCTGTGACCACAAGCAAAAATTGACATTCTTAAGAGAATAATTGATCAGAAATGATGAATTTGTAATAAAGACAACTAAGATTTCTCTTAAAGTAGAAAAAGTTTCCTACTGCATTATAGCTTTAAATCTAAAGTTCAGGTGGTATGACCTAGCTTTCTCCCTCTCTTCCCCAAACTCTTTAAGGATGTGTGTGTCTCTGTCTTTTTTATTTCTTATCCTCTGAACCATATATTTGGTTGTCTTCCTTTTTCTATACTCTTTTATTTTGTCTTAAATGGCTTCCAAGTTTTGAAAACTCTTTCCTTCTACCAATCTTACATTCTCTTGATATTTCTCTTCTTTTTAGCCTTGATGTTGTAGTTTAGAGACAATTTGTTGTATTGATAATGGCATGGGTGCTGAGTTTTGACTAAATGAGTTTAAAACCTGGTTCTACCCCCTTGTAAGTGGTGATAACTTCAGTAAGCTAAACAATCATTCTCCTCTCAGTTTCCTTATGTGTGGAATGGGGATTATTATAGTATCTACCTTGTAGTGTATTCACATGAAGGTTATATATAATGCAATTAAATTTGTAAAAGTGAGCAGCCCGGGTGGCTCAGTGGTTTAGCACCACCTTCGGCCCAGAACCTGATCCTGGAGATCCGGGATCAAGTCCCACGTTGGGCTACCTGCATGGAGCCTGCTTCTCCCTCTGCCTGTGTTTCTCCCTTTCTCTCTATGTCTCTCATGAATAAACAAATACAATCTTTAAAAATAAATAAATACATTTATAAAGTATTGCAAGAATCCTAAAAACCCTCAATATTATTGCCTATACATTTTTTTTTTCACTTCTGTAGCCTCTATTTCTTCATCTTTGCAGTGGTTCTCAAGAGACAGATAGTTTGCTTCAGAGGATGTGTTGTAATATCTGGAGATATTTTTGTCACAGTTTGGTAGTGGGTGGGTGCTACTATCATCTAGTGGGGGCCCCAAATACTACTGAGAATACTACTATTCACAAGACAGTACCCCAGTAAAAAATAATTATCTGTTCTAAAATGTTAATAGCACCAAGACTGAGACGTCCTGGTGTAGTTGCACAATGTAAACCTGAAGTGATATATAAATAAAAGAATCTTACAAAGAGACTGACTCATAAAAACAACTAAAATTATTTAAGGTGTTTACACATTTTAAAGATAATTAAAATATACATAAGAGAATGACATAAGAGAATGATCCTTTATGAAGGAAATTGAGCAAAAGAGTAATTTTAGTTTATATATCTCCACACGGCATTGAAACCTCAAAAATGTAGAGAAAAACAGATTGTGATGTAATAAATGGTGAAATGACCCTTCATCTGATGTATTGAATATCTCATCCCTGGAAAAGGTTTTCAAATAGAGCTTTTAAATGATATCTGGATTTAATTCTTTGAATAATCTTGAACGAATGTTAAAGAAACGAAATATAATTTCTCTTGTATGATAGCATTAAGTTGAGGGGTTATTTGGTGGGTTAAAACAGGTATCCAGTGAAAATTATATTTTTCTGGGAATTTGACAGTGAAGATAAGAAAATAAATGGAACAGTATCCTGAAAAGGCAATAGCTAAAGAAATGACATTTAAATCATTGTAATAGGATGGAATAGACTTAATCGTGATTGCATTTAAGGGGAAAGATGGTATCTGGCTGATACATTTGAGATGTAAGACAGCAGGTGTAATTGCTGAAGCAAAATCAAAGGGACCATAGTAGAGGATAGCATGGGAAGGAATGATGAGTGCCTTAGTCCTCAAAAAAAGTAGTAATGTCTCATTGGAGGCAAAGAGGAATGGTGGAAGATGTAGCTATACACTCAAGGAGAAAGAGAGCCAGTAAAGTTGCAATAAAGTGGAAAAGTGTCATGAAATTGTGAGCTCTACATTGAAAGAGTAGCAAATAAATGGGGAAGAACATATTAGGACGAGAGTTACAGAATAGAAAGGATATGGGACGCCTGGGTGGCTCAGCAGCTGAGTGTCTGTCTTCAGCTCGGTGTGTGATCCTGGGGTCCTGGGATCAAATCCCTCCCCCCCACACACATCAGGCTCCCTGTGAGGAGCCTGCTTCTTCCTCTGCCTATGTCTCTGCCTCTCTTTCTGTGTTTCTCATGAATAAGTAAAATCTCTAAACAGAGAGACAGAGAGAGAGAAAGGACAACACCATTGGCTCAGGTTCAGACTGGGTGGGAGTGGATTGAGTATTTCCTTTATTCTAAGGTACAGACCCCTGATGTTGGAAAGTGAAATAGCATCTCCTGCCCACAAACTATAGACACAAAAATCTACCTTGTTTGTTGTCCTTGGCATGTGGAGCCACAGTATCAAAACCTCTAAAATGGGACACACAGCAGAAACGGAGGAATGGGGCCTAAATAGAATATGTCTTGCATTGAATTCCTGCTATGCCTTTGCTTTTATCTCCTTTATAGCCCTAATTCTTAACTTGTTTCGAAGTCGAAAGAAAATTAAGACAAATATCAACGAGCCATATTGTTTTACTTTATTACATTTAACACAAGATGTTCTAATACTGAGAACAACACTATTTAAGAGGAGATCAAGATGGGATTTTTATTTATTTTTTATTTTTTTAAAAGATGATTATTTATTTATTCATAGAGACACACACACAGAGAGAGAGAGAGAGAGAGAGAGAGAGAGAGAGGCAGAGACACAGGCAGAGGGAGAAGCAGGCTCCATGCAGGGAGCCTGACGTGGGACTTGATCCAGGGTCTCCAGGATCATGCCCTAGGCTGCAGGCGGCACTAAACCGCTGCACCACCGGGGCTGCCCAAGATGGGATTTTTAAATTAAATTTTAAAATTTTACATTCTGATGTTTTTATTTTTACCTTTACTTTTTTAAGTGAGTAGAGTTGACACACAATGTTACCTTAGTTTCAGGTGTACAAAAGAGTTATTCTATTTCTGCATACATTATACTATGCTCACCCAAAGTGTAGCTACCATCTATCACCATACAGCACTATTACAATATCATTGATTGTGTTCACTATGCTGTGCCTTTTATCCCAGGGATTTATTCATTCCACAACTGGAAACCTATATCTCCCTCTCTTTTTCACCCATTTTGCCCATTCCATCCTCCTCTCTGGCAACCATTAGTTTGTTTTCTGTATTTACAGGTTTGTTTCTGCTTTTTGTTTATTCATTTGTGTGTGTGTGTGTGTGTGTTCGATTTCACATATCAATTCTGATTAGAAAGAACATGAATCTAGGGAGTTTGTGGTCAGTTGCCAAGATCTTTAAGACTAAGGTACTCATTCCCCCAGCCTATGTCTGATTCTCTTCCTGTGCATTGCCTTTGACCAAAGATGTCACCCAAGTGTATGCTCTTCCTGGTGGCTGGCACTCATCCTCTGGTCATAGAATCATATAAAAGTTATTCCCCTTGACTCAATTCTAAGCAATTCTAAAAAATCCCAGTTCCAGAGCTCCCTATTGGATAGACTGAAGTTTTTGTTTTTGTTATATTTTTTGCGACTTTACTGCAGTTCAGATTTTCATTATGTCCAATCCAGATGTATTTACTCCTTCATTTTGTTTCCAAACACATGCACCAATAAACTTCCTGCAAGTAAGTCTCTATTTGGAGACTGTTTTTAGAACTGGGTCAAAGCCTGTGAATATTTCTTAAGCCTGGAAAGAATAAATGAAAGAATGTTTGGAAAAGATTATGATAAAAGACAAAAGATATTTGTGTTATATATGATTCAATGCAAACATCTCTGTTTGTTGCTTTTTAATATCTTTCTTATTGTTTTTTTCTAGAATAATATCTCATATATTAAATTATAGGATGGTAGCAACAATGGGCATTTTTCACCATGAGGTCATAGAAGGATGTTGCCATTCACCCAATGGCAACCTATTTAAATACAATATATGCAGATGTTTCACTTGGGGACAGGGGGATGATAAAGCTAAACCTATAAAAGTCAACAGGAATCCCACATTCCCGTGAAATATTGATTGTTTAACTTGATTCTAAACCACTCAGGATAGCTACTGTGTTTACGATGACATAGAAACTATGCTGGGATTTTTAGAATTTGAAGTTGCTATATAAACGAATACTCCAGTGTGATTAGAAAAATCCTATAATATTGGGGATTCAGGTAAAGTTTGGCCATAGGCTTATGGCAAGTTTTTATTTTCATTTATGTTCCTTTATTATAGTTTCAATTCCTCACACATCTTTACTGCAATACCTTTGATATCCTCTTGGAGTGCCATAGAGTCTTTTTTTTAAATAATTTTTTTTATTGGAGTTCAATTTGCCAACATATAGCATAACACCCAGTGCTCATCCTGCCAAGTGCCCCCCTCAGTGCCCGTCACCCAGTCACCTCCACCCCCTGCCCACCTCCCTTTCTATCACCCCTTGTTCGTTTCCCAGAGTTAGGAGTCTCTCATGTTCTCTCTCCCTTTCTGATATTTCCCACTCATTTTTTCTCCTTTCCCCTTTATTCCCTTTCACTATTTTTTAGATTCCCCAAATGAATGAGGCCATATAGTGCTTGTCCTTCTCCAATTGGCTTATTTCACTCAGCATAATACCCTCCAGTTCCATCTTGGTGTGCAAAGGAGTCTTATTTTGAATGGTAAAAGCAACAAAGCTACACTGATGTATCATAGATAAAAGTGACATAAGCATTATAGTAATGTGATGCAGTCAATCACCCAGAATTTAGAGAATTCTCAATGCTGCAATACTCATATTGTATCAAATTATGAAAATTTTAATTGGTAGTTAACTTGAACAAATTGCCTTATGAAATCTAAAATTTGGAAAAAGTTTATAACAGTAATTCTCGTATCATAGCATATGAAATTTGAAAATGCATTAATTTATAGCAACCAATCTCATAATTTATGGTATTAAAGACATATAAGTATTTGCTGTGCTCTCTAGAAAATTTTTGATTCATTTGTTTACGATCAGGTGAGAATTCTTAAATTTTTTTTGCTAATTCATTCTCTTCATGGCTTGCCATTTGCACAGTGAAAAATTTCCCTCTAACTCATATGCAATTCAAATTAACTTATATTAAATCATTAAATTTACTTATAATTTCAAAGTTGTGACTTTGTGACAAAACATTTGTTGTCCAACCATGAAAATCATATTTTAATAACATAATATTCACTATTATAGTATTTTGATAATTAAATGAATCCACTCTATTTGAATACAATTCTCTCAAATCCCTTAGAAGAAAAACTACTCAAATCAACAATCAATTGAAATGACCTTTGCACATTCATTAAAACTCATTAGATGCACATACATATTAATATAAAGAATGCAATTTCCATTTCGTGTGTATTTTCAGGTCTTGTACAATTTGAATATTTTAAAATATTTAAAATGCCATTGCTCTGATTAATCAGAGGAAAAAAGATAAAATAATGGAAACACCAAAAGACTCATTTAAGGTAAAATTATTAGTTGATATATATGCATGCATGATAGTTTAAAATGTATTACTATTGGAATAGCTTAAGTTTAGGACTGAAGAGGAAGATGACAGACTAACTGTGGATTAAGAAACAAAGTCTAAACACTGACAAGAATAAAAAAAAAAGAACAATGAGAAGAAAATATGGTGGGGAAATTAATGAATGCTAAAATATTTAATAGGCACAATATATTGTAATTTATATAGAATCAAAAGAGGTTGCTTATCAAAAATATTCAGTTTATCTTTCCCAATGTTCTAGAAAATAAGTAGAAAATGTTCTGAGACATACTTCAACTAAAACGCAATTTTCAAGTAGAGTAAGATTAAATAACCATATAGCTCTTTTTATGAAATAAGAATTCGGTGTTAAAAAGAAAATGTAGATGTGATTTGGAAAAATTACTTGTTTGGATTCAAAACTAGAAAAGTCTGAAGCAATTGCTGGGGACACAGGAGTATTCCACTTCCTTTTACCAAGAGACCTATTCTCTACTGTGAATCAAATCCTGCAGAGGCTATTACACTGAGAATAAAATAGAAAATGTACAACTGTGCCTTATTATTTTTGCTTTTAATAGTAATCTCTGACTTAAGGCCCACACAGGCACACACACGCACCACACAATCTCAAAATTTAAGGGTATGATCTAACAAAGAACAATAAATAAACAATAAAATACTGTATTAAAGAAAATATTCCCAATTGACAAAGCAGTTTGTGAGATTCAGTGAATATTTCTCATGTAATCATCTTCACTGGGAATGTCAAAGAAAAAGCAAAAATTCCTAAGCTTCATTGCTCACACTCACCAACCAAATGGAGTAGCTGTTGGTGCTACTATCAATGAAAATAAAGCACATAGAATCAAAGGTCGTGTATTAAAGGATGACAGCCTGCTTTTCTACTTGCCACCATCAATTAACTAAATAAACTCTATGATATGATAGATTAATAATGTCCAGCACAATTACTTAATTTCCAGGGGAATGATCAAATAGCACCCAGCACAGAGAAGAAAAAAAGAGATGCTATTGATCCTGTTGTCTAATTGTTGAAGATATTGTTGCTGTAGAGTTTCATTTCCTTTGATAAAAATGATTCTAAATAAAACTACTTTTTTGATGGTGAGAATGTAGATAAAATCAAATATTTAACTATTAAATATAAAAAAGAGAAATGTAAGAAATAATATGCAAGTCATATAGATATATATATATATATCTGAATTTTTACCCAAGGAATTAAAGAACGTTGATAACAAGAAAACTAAAGTGCAATGAGTCTGAAAATAGGGAATGAATAATGAGGAAAAGACAGAACAAACCTCAGACTGTGAAGAAAAGACAACTCTCCAGCTGGAGGCAAATGTAAAGACCTAAGTAAGTCCATTGCATAAATTATACATAATTGGAAGCTGCAAAGTTTAGAATCACACGCTCCTGTTAGTTAATTTGTTTATTTATTTATTACATTTAAGTGATTTTCTTTTTTTATGACTTGGTCCTAAGTTCTAGACACTCTGTCCATTCTCAGTCACTGATTTTATTTTATATGATCTTTTCCTTTGAAGTAATTCCAGACTTACCAAAAGTATGAAAAGGAACACAAAATCTTGTATATTAAGGGAGTGCAGGAAGAGACACCCCAAAACACGCCACTTTGGCTAAAAGATCATTTCCAGTGAAAAGTAATAAAAACCCAGCAGATGCATGAAAGATTATCTGCCTCCCATATAACTACTCAAATTTACATTGGAAAGGAGAGCCTGCAACTGAAGAGAAGTATTTTTCTTTGAGATTTTATACATTTTTTTTAGAGAAAGAGAAAGTTGGGAGGAACAGAGGGAGAAAATCCCAAGCAGACTCTCTGCTGAGCAGGGAGCATGACCCTGTGATCATGACCCTGGGATCATGACCTGAGCCGAAACCAAGAGTCAAATGCTTAACCTGCTGAGCCATCCAGGTGTCCCAAGAAGAGAAGTATTAACAGAGGCCTCCTTTACCAAAGGAATTCATCTGCATAATAGAGAAATCATTTTTCCAAACATCTCCTTTTGATGTGGGAAAAAAGACAGAAGAAAAATCAATAAATTCTTAGTACTTGCCAGCCCATTGACAAGTCCTTGAGGTGGGCAGAGTGACATTCCCCTAGGAGCACAACTGCCTGGTTGTTGACACTTCACTAAAAGCAAAAGGTGATTTTAGCCCAACTCAACCCCTAGGATCCTCTAAGTCTACTTTAACATATAAAAATTCCTTTGGAAACTTCCTTTATCTCTACCTCCTCTCCCCACCTCCAGATACATGTTGGCAATCATCCCCCAAGTATATGACCCACTGATATACATTTGAAGGGTCTCATTGAGGAAGGGACTCGTGGGGCTAAGTAGGGACTAAAGGATCAGGCTCACAGAAATACCAGAAGTGCTGAGGCATAATGAAACCAGAGATAAGAGAATAAACAGACCACCCTGCCCTGGGCATCAGAAGTGGGGTCTTTTTGGCAGTCACATTGTGACCAACAAAGAATAACCAGACTCCAAAGAAGAAGTAAGTAATTAAAGATGTTATTACCAGACCTTACTCGAACCAAGACCTCACAAGAATGACAAGGCCACAAGCTCCTTGGTCAGTTCTAAATAAAAGACGGTCAGTGGAGATCCACATTGGAAATCCTGTCGGCCCCCCTTGACTCCTGAGAATTTTTCCTATATCCTTGTTTGATAAGACTCCATCACTTTGTTCACTCTCCTCTGTCCTTGAGATTCATTCTTGGACTCCCTGAGACAAGAACCTCACTCTCTCACTTCTCTTTCACCTTCTTGGTATGGTCTTCCTACCCTTTGTGTCCTCAGGCTCCTCCTCTTAGCTTATCCAAGCTTCCTGTTGTCTCATTGTCTTCAGGATCTCATGTCTGTGTGGATTCCCATACATATACCTATTAAGTTTGATTTTCTCTTGTTAATCTGTATCATGTCAATTTGATTCTAAATCCAGCTGGGACTATAGGGCAGAGAGAATTCTTCCTCTCTGACAATATCCTTAAACCGACCCTCAAATATTAATACTTTACCATGTTTGCCCTCCCTTTGTGTGTGTGTATCAGTCAATAGATAGATACACTGATTGAGTGAATGATTTTCCCTCCAATCATTTGTGTGAAGGTTGCAAGTACAATGCCCCTTTACTTTATGCTAAGTTTATCTCCTAGGAAAATACATTGCCAGGTGAATTGGGGAGACCCAGGCCCAGAAGCCTTGACCCATCCAGCACCAAAGGACTTGCCAAAGATTCTTGGTCTTGTCACTAGAGTGAATTCAAGGACAGACGAGCAATGCAGGGGGTAAGTAACACGAGGGGTAGAGTTTATTAAAGTGAAATAGTATACACTCAAGGTAGAAAAGTGAGCGAGCTCAAGTTCCAGAGAGAGAGAGAGAGAGAGAGAACAGAGATCCCTGGGGCTTGGGTTTCTATCATTTATTGACAGTTGTTACCTAAAGGATAGACTACTTATTACTTGGGGCAAGAAACAGGATTTCTGCTCTTTTTCTTCCTAATTTGGTCAGAAGTTTCCTCCTGAGAATTTTCCTGTTATGGCTAGTTTGATCCTGCTTCTTGTGGGCTGCTGCCAGGACGAGGCCTTTGATTTTCCCAATAGCTGGCCAAGATTACCTGGTTGCTGACTTCCAGGTATCCTGTCAGAACCTAACCAACTGCCTCTTCTAACAAAATCAGGAAATAAACGTGATGTGATACTGTGATTTAATGTAAGATCCAGTAAGATTTTGCCTCATGTAATTGATACGTACCTCATGGAGGATATTTTATAACTCTCAATATCCTGTTTCTTCTCTAACGTACACTCGCTACTTTCATCAATTAAAAATTCTTGATTTAAACAGTGGTTATTTTTACGATTACTGAATTGTGAGTTTTTCTCTTCCATCATTTCTTCATCATTTACCTATTACAACTGTACTCTGCGGGAGAAAAGTTTTTTCTTTCTCAATGTGTTTGTTTATTGCCAGTAGGAATTTGTAAATCCCTATTTTATTCTATGGGCTGTTTTACTTTCTGATATAAGGTATCGCCAGGTTGTTTTGTTCTTTCTCTTTTTTCAGTCCTCAAATTAGACAGACAATAGTGAAATTGTTTACATGGAAGAGTTGGAAATAGAATGAAAAGAAGGAAGGCAGGAATGAGAGAGCAAATGGGAAGGGATACTTCTCTCAAAACACCTTCCTTTATAGTTCTCCCCTTGCCTTGTTGATGCTGTACATATTCAAAACAGAATCCACAAATGCAAACAGAAACAATGAACCCTTGTGTTGCTCAAAAGATCAACCTAAATATGCAAAAGGTAAAAACAAGAAACTTACCATCCAGCAGGAAAAATTGATGAAAATGTAAAACCATGGAGAGCTGGTTGAAATCTGATTAATTTAAGGTCAAATAAAAGAAATTATCTGGGATGCTTAGGTGGCTCAGGGGTTAAGCAATTGCCTTTGACCAGGACAAGATACTGGGGTTGGGATCCAGTCCCCTATCTGACTCCTTGCTGGGAGCCTGCTTCTCCCTCTGCCTGTGTCTCTGCCTCTCTCTCTCTCTCTCTTTCTCTGTTTCTCTCACTGTGTGTGTCTTCATGAATAAATACATATTTTTTTTTAAATTATCTGACAAAAAGAATGACTGAAATTCTACACATTTCCACAATGGTAGGAATTAATACAAATATTAAAACTGTCCGAGCACTTTTATCTATTTTAGAAAATTCTAGAAAGTAAGAGTTTGAAAAATTAAAGTGTGACAAATTTTGAAAAAAGAAAATTTTCAAAAATTATTATCCTCGTGCAATAAAATATAATCAAAATGAATGATAAAAGTAGAAAATATCTTTAAAACTGAAAAAACTCACTCTTTTTACACTTGGATTAAGTAGATATACAAGCTGTTTGAAAATATATTGTCAGATAGCAATAAGAAGATTTATGGTCACTGGTGGGTATTTTATAAACTGCATTCATGGGAGAATATCTAAAAAGGAAATTATATGATCATTTTAATACATGAATATATTTGTGTGCAGGTATATGTATAATTGTGTTAAAAATATTAGAGAATATATACCAAATTTTTACAGCACTTATGTATAGGAATTAGGATATTAGGTAATTTCTATAGTCCCATCATACTTCAATCACCTTCTGAATCTTTTTTTTTTTTTTACCTTCTGAATCTTCCTAAGTAAGCATGTTTTTTCTCTTGTAATCTTAAAAGCAAATAACTGTTTTCATACTTTAAATTAATAGCATAAGAGTGATACTCATGCATATATATTAAAGGTATATCATCAATAAAGTCAATTTGCTTTGTATAGACAACTAAATCATCTGTCAACAAAATCAAAGATAGAACTTTACATTTTTGTTTTTCTTCCCATTAAACCTGATAAGGAATATTGTATGTTACATGGAGTGAAGCAAGACAATATTTAAACAAAAATTAATGACTCAAAGACATTGAGAGAATTTTTTTCATGTAGGCAAATATCAACATTTAAAATATAGAATAGAATTCTTGTTTTATTGTTATTATAATCATTATTTTTCAGGTTAAAATAATAGGATATCTTGCAACCACTGAAAAATACATTTAATATTTTAAGATTTTAATAGTCTGATAGAGATCTTTTGCTTTTATAGGATTTTAGAAAAACTTAAAAGAATGCAATATTGAAGAACCTTGTTTTTAATATTTGCTTTATTGTAGCTTTAAAATAAAATATATTTTAACATGAAAAGAAAGTTTCAATTCTTTTTGTGAGAAGTTTCCAGACTTTTTTCTTCAATACATTTGTGTGTGTGAGTACGTATCAGTGTATGTGTAATATAAATGCATTGTAAATATGATTCTAAGGTGCTCTGGTTTCTTGAGTAGAGAGAGATTTGGAAACGCCACTTACATCTTCCTCTATGTTATCTGAAGAGTATGGAAGGTAGCTGAGCTGTAACCTGCTTAATATTACAGGTATTCAACTATGGAAAGGATTTAGATCATAAGAGTATAAATAATAATAAAATGAAGAATTGATATTTTATATTGCTCAAAGTAAAACTAATCAATATTAAGCATGTACATAATCTCTTTTCTTAAGTAATATTAAAAAAATTAGCAAAATGTCCTTTCATGATCAGTTCTAAGAGATCATGCCATTAATTATTCATCATACTTCTGTTAGCATTTCTTTTCTTTTCTTTTTAAGATTTATTTATTTATTTTAGAGAGAAAAACAGACCATGTGGAGGGATAGAGGGTTAGGGAGAGAATTCCAGGCAGACTCCTTGCTGAGGGTGAAGCCAGATGTGGGGCTTGATTTCACCAGCCTGATATCATGAACTGAGCTGAAATCGAGTTGGTTTCTTGACTACCTTAGCCGCCTAAGTACCCCAGCATTTCTTTTTAAAGGGTTTGAGTTCTTTAATAGTATGTCCTTGGGATTCAGTAGTCATCTGACCTAGCTAGGCTTCCAACTATAAATATAGCTTTTGGATAATCAAAAACTTTAATTGAGTTATTTTGTTAGAAAATCGGGCTTATAAAAAAAAAGAAAGAAGAAAGAAAGAAAAAGAAAGAAGGAAGAAAGAAAGAAAGAAAGAAAGAAAGAAAGAAAGAAAGAAAGAAAGAAAAAAGAAAGAAAGAAAATTGGGCTTATCTCCAGGTAAACAAAAATGCATAAGCAGGTTATACATTTATACAAATTTTTATAAAGAGTGAACAACTTTTACTTACTTCTGCAATACTCTCCTCTTTCAATGTTCTGGATTTTCCAAAGCTACCAGAAGTAGCCAGGGAATAGAATATTTTTTTTAAATGTTTCTTCATCCATGTACTCCCTATTATTCATTTAGATGATTCATTCAATTAGATCTTTAGATCCTATCATTCAATTAAATCTCTTGGATCTAATTCTATTTTCTCTAAAATCCATTGGTAATATTTATTTCCTATAATTTATCTCAAAGCTTTTGTCACTTCATCCCAAAGATGGGTAGTCAGGTACATTCTGGCTGAAAGACCATCCTCTCATGGTGCAAATCTGCACTATGACCACCAATAAGACTGTCAAATAAACTCACTAAATCAGAGATCTTGCTGGTTTCAAGTTTTACTAATAATTTCAAGGATATAGCAACAGAACAGCATAGGTAAAGTAGAGAGAGTTCTGGGGCATCCTGTGTCTGGTTCTTTATGTTCTTCTTTCTCACATCAGCTATATGTTCTCTTTCCCAGAGTAATAATTATAGATTCTAAGTAAAATTTGTGTGTCACTTCATATGATGAAATCATTTAGGTTATCAAACAACTCTGTTTATAGCAAGAATATTATAATGTTTCCATCATATTTTTCAGAGTACCATGTATCATAAATCCACAGTATAGTTTGTATCTTGCCAATAATACTAAACCATGTACATCATGCTATGAGATTTCCATAGATAAGAATTTTTGCTCAGCAAATATTATTACTTTGTTTACTGTGTGATCCATTTACCAACAGGATTGCACTGGGTCAGCTGTTTTCTTTCCTTTGGGGTTATCTGCTTCATAATCGGTATAGAAACAGATCACTATTCTGTTCCTTTAACTTTATTCTTTACTGGGTGAGATAGTACATCTAATTTTAGGATGAAATATTTGCAGCATGCTTATTCACACATCTGTGTGGCATTCTCCAAAAAGCTTTATCAGTATAAAAGCACTATTTTGATTTCCATCTACCTGACTCTTTAGGGTATCTCAAATAATGTTTTCCCACTATTCCTTCCAATTCTGTATGTCTAAAAGAAAATTCATTTTCACATCAAACAAAATTATTTCACTGTTATCTGTTTGATCTGTCCATTGCTTTTCATTATGATAATTGTTTTCTAATTAATCAAAATCGAAAGTATAGGATTGTGAAATATACTTTATGGATGTACAGCATCAAAGCCTAATAAACTTCAGAGTTTAAGTAATAAGTATATTCAAAGGTTTTCACAAATCAAAAGGTTTGTCAATTAATTTATACCTTTGTTCTATTTGCATTACCTTGAGAACATTAGTCTTTTACAATACAGTTTAACTGCTTCATAATATCATTGCCATGTTTATGTGATGATTGATTGCTATTATACTATTAATTGACTTTTATTCCTATTTTCTGTATGCAGATGAATTTATTGACTTTTCTAGGAAGTGCAGATATCACTTAGTATTATGGTGTGATGAAATTAATAGCTTTCAGGCTTCGTTTGGTGCTGCAACTTATTTGATGTTTCATCTTCTCTTAGTGAGAATCTGCAGTTTTCTCATTTCAGTTAGATACTGTTGTAATTGCAATACACAACTCATATTTAAATGTTAATGGAGTGAAATTGCTCACATCCATATTTTAAGAGGTTTAATATGTGCAGTTCACATACTCCAGGAAAAAAAAAAAGTTTTTGAAAGATAAATCAGGCTATTTCAACTGAAAAATTAGGTATAAACAAACAATTCAGTAATGGAAATGCTCAATCTGTATTTTTCTAGTAAATGTCAATTTGTACTATAATATGCTGCCTGTTTGTAATGAATGTCAAAGAAATATCAAAATCACATGTCAGAAATGTATAGGACTTATTATATATTTTTCATATGTTAGTTTTAGCAAGTGTGTAGAATATTTTTAGTATTAGAAAATAAAATCTAATGAAATTTTAATTTGGTTTATTTGCTTTAAATGTAATTTATTGATACATCTACTGCATAACATCTAATTTCATAATTCCAGACTGTATATTATGATTTATAGTAATAAATATATATTAGTCTTTATCCTCTACCTGGCAAAGAGCTCCTGAAGCCCTTGGAATTTCCTAATTAATAAGAGTGAGAAAGATACCTTAATATTCATAACAAACTCCTTTCAACAGCACCTGAATATATATTAATTAGGTGACTTTGGACCACACCTAAGGTTGGGGACAGGTTGACAAGAGAACCAACCATGTGATTAGAGAGTTGGAACTACAGTCCCATGTCTAACCTTTGGAAAGGGAGAAAGGATGGAGGCTAAATTAATTATTAGTAGCCAGTGGTTGAAACAATCATGCCTATATAATGAAATGTCCATAAAACTCCCACTAGTACAGGGTTCGAGGAACTTCTTGGTTGATGTACACTTGGAGATTGAAGGAGAGTGGTGCACTTGGAGAGAGCATGGAAGCTCCTTACTCTTTCCCCAAGCCTCCTCCTATACATCTCTTCCATCTGACTATTCCTGTTATATCTTTTCGTAACAATCTGGTAATCTGGGAAGTAAAATGTTGCTCTGAGTTCTATGGGCTGCCATAGCAAATTAAGCCAACCAAGGAACGTTGTTGAACATCTGACCTATAGCTGGTTGATCAGAAGCTGGAGTGGCAATTTAGACTTGTGATTGGCATCTGAATTGGAGTGGGCAGTTTTATAGGACTGAGCTCTCAACCTGTGGGGGTCTGATGCTGTGTCTAGGTAGACAATGTTAGAATTGGGTTACACTTTAGAGCACTTAGCTGACATCAGAGAATTGCTTGGTGGCGTGAGGAGTAACACTCCCATTCCCCACCCCCACCACTGAAATTGGTACTAGAATCATTTTGCCTAAATCATAGAGCATTTTCCATTGTTGTCTATAAAAATGCACAGCATGACATCTCCTAAAAATATTTTTCAGTGTGCTAAATTATCATGCATGATGTTACTCTTAATGAGTTTAACTAAAAAAAAGACACTTCTTTTCTTTGTGATCAATCATCAATTGAAAGGAAAACTTTATAAGCAATAAAACAACCATATATAACCATATATAAACAAATTAATGTATTTTTGTAAATTACTACAGAGGAGATTGAACGAGTTTTCTAGGCTATTACTGGTTGGAAAAAATATGAAATTTGGGTGCCTAGCTGGCTCTGTCGGTAGATCATGTGACTCCTGATCCCTGGGCTGTGAGTTAGAGCTCCACATGGGGTGTAAAGATTACTTAAAAATAAAATCTAAAAAAAAATATGAAGTTCACTTCAGGTAAATAAGTTGCTATATTCATTTCTTTTCTCCAAGCAAGATTAAGTTGTTATAGATTTGTAAAATTGAGAGCTAATCACAAAGCCTGATCAAATTATTATTTGAATTTAAATGAAATGAAATTTAAATGAAAGGTCAATAGTTACATAGATTCTTAAAATATGATTTAACTCTGTTTAAAAAAGCACTTAAGAACAGATAATTCTAACATGATTTCATAGTTTTAATTAAGTCGATTCTTAAAATTTCACATAGTATTTAATTTATAAGATAAGCATCATTTTATTCAACTCTATTTCAATTATACTACTGTAACCAACCAATAAAGTAAAAGAAAATAAGATTTCAAAAAGAAAGATTTCATATAGGTGTAAATTAAAATATATATCTATCAGAGTTCTCTGGGGAAATAGATTCAATAGATAATAGGATCTATCTCTTTACATCTCTATGTTCCATCTATATATATATATATGTATATGTTACCTATATTTATATTATGATTATGATATTCTAAGGAACTATCACATAATAGTAGAGTTTGGCAAGTTAGAAATCCATATAGCAGGGCAGCAGGGTGGAAACTTTGGCAGAATTCCAATTTTAAGGTCATGAAACTTAGGTTTTGTCTTAAGGCCTTCAACTGACTGAAGCAAACCCATCCATGTTATGAAAGGTAATCTGTTTTACTTAAAGTCATTTGATTGTAAATGTTAATCATATTTATAAAATTCACAGCAGCTTATATTGTCCATAGCAACATCTAGATTAGCAATAGACTCAAAAGCTAGACACTATAGCTTAACCAAGGAAATACATAAAATTAACCCTCACAAGACATTTCTACCTTGAATGTTGCCTTGCATATTATTTAACCATAAAAGATTAGTTAATATTACCACTTGTAACACATGGATGTACACTTTGAGAGCACTATGCAGAGGGAAATGAATTAGACAGAGAATGACAAATACCACATGCTCTCACTTAGATGTGAAGTCTAAAACAAAACAAAGCAAAAAAAAAAAAAAAAACTCAACAATTTGGAAGACATCACATCTGTGGTTACCAGAGATGGGGATAGGGTAGGGAAATTGGATAAAAATGATCAAAAAGTACAAACTTCCATGTATAAGGTAAAGAAATACTAAGAATGTAATGTACATCATAATGACTGTAGTGAACACTGTTGTACGATACATTGGGGAAGTTACTAAGAGAATAGATCCTAAGAGTTCTCATCATAAGGAAAAAAAAATATGTGTGTGTATCTGTGTCAGATGATGAATGTTAACTGCAATTTTAGTGGTAATTATTTCACATTATGTAAAAGTCAAAATATTAGCCGTATACCTTAAACTTACATATTGCTGTACATTAGTTATGTCTCAATAAAACTGGAAGACAAAAGTATTCTAGGCATTATAGTCAATATCAGTAAGATCTTTTTCTTAAAAAGATAACTTAAATTGTCTTTAAAAAAGCATTGCATTATATATAGATATGACCTTGTGTTACTTTATTGCTAACTTTTTTTTACCCCATATACTTCTAGAAGTGAATTAAAACATTGTAATTACTTAAATATTTAGCTCTGTGGAGAATAAACTGTCCTGTGTAAGTAAAAAAAAAAAATTCATCTTAATTTTGTCACATTCAAAGATTATTATTGTTTAAATGTCTAAACAATGAAAAGTAGAAATGTAATCCCACTTTGGGGGGAAAAAAAAAAGATTAGAGAAACATCTCTAAAACTTTATTTCCTGTGTGCCCACAAGGTTCTGAGGTCCCTGTATCATCACATGGTTTTAAGTAATTCTTGCAAAAACTTTCTATGTCTAAAGCAGCTTTAATTTATTAGGGCATGTTACTTTATTCTTTGTGCTTAAATATTGTGCCATAAATTTATTGTAATTTTAGTTCTATTTTCTGTAAACTCCATTAGGTTTGGTTTCTAAATCAGTGAAAGAGGAAAAATCTTTTCAGAACAATGTTAGACCCCTTGCTGGAGATGCTTTTCTCTCAGGGCCATAGAAGATTGTGTGTGAGAGATACTAATACCCGTGTGAAATTTGTCATTGTAATTGTACGTAGGGGGGAAATAACCTTGTCCCTTAGGAATTCATAATCCAAATAGTATACTGTTGAAAAACAGAATATCCTTGTATTCTAAATCTATAATCAAGAACAGCTACTTTGTAAGATTCCCAGGCAGAAACAAAATCTAACATTTCAAAATTATCTCAAAGCTACGAATCAATGTAAACTTACCAAATCTCAAATAGAAAATTTCAAAAAAAATTCTTCTTATTTATACCTTATTTCATGTGTTTGAAATGTTGAAAAAATGTAATATTCAGCCATTAAAAGAGCTTTTCATTGATTCAAGACTAACTTTACCAAACATATATATATATTTTTTTCTGTAGTAATGTAATTACTCCCACCTAATTGGTGGCTTTAACTTTATCCTCCTCGAATATATTTTGCATTTCATCTCTTCAAACTCATCAGTACGGTTTAATATGGAAAAAATAGGTGAGTCTCAGCAGGTTGGATTGCCTCCAGGGAACATTTTCTTTTATTTTATTGTGTACCAAAGTATGGTCTTTACTGAGCACTCACATGAAATATGCCTGGTAATTCTAGTAGGTTATAACATTCTATCCCTGCAGTGAAGTTAGAGACTTGCTGTGATAAGGAGCAGCATATGTTTTCTGTCTCAACTTGGAAGAATGATATCCTGACAACTGCTGCTGAAGATGCATCATTAACACATGGCTAGCATTGCTTAACTGCATTTTTAAGAAAATTCAGAATACTGCACCTTTCTGGGAAAATTAAGATTATTTAACTTATGTTTGGTGAAAGTGAAACCTCTCAAATCTATTTTAGAAAAGAAGTCATGCTTTCTGTTTTTAAATTGTATTAGTGATGCACTCTGGTCATGGGATTTATTTATAATATTCCATGTATTTACCTAATAATGAATTTAAAGAAATTATTATGAGAAAGCAAAACCGTTTTGATTCTTTCTTAATATTTTACATAGTTAAAAATATTTCCTATGCCTTGTGTAAAATTCTCTATTGAGGATAATGGCCCTATCTAAACACAGACTGAATATGTAAAAAGTAACTATATTTACTTCCTGATGTAATTTGTTTCTCTGCATTGCTTATGGGGATTGGTCTTATTTATTCACTCAATAAATATTTATTGAGCAATTATATGTTAAGGATAGCTTTAGCTGCTGGACAAAGAAACAAAAATTCTATGCTTACATAGTTTATATTCCAAGCAGGTGACACATGACGAAATATTAAATACAATAATCCTTTATTTAGTATGCTTTAAAATTATATGTCATAAAAAATCAAAAAAGTAGAAAAAGGTAAAGGGGATTACAAGTGCTTTTTCCAAGGCTGAAATAAAAAATAATAATAATGCTAATTGCGGCAAACAGCACTGAGAAAAAAAAATATATGAAGACTTAATGAAGGCATCTGGGTGGCTCAGTGGTTGAGTATCTGCCTTTGGCTCAGGTCAGATCCATGGATCCTGGGATTGAGTCCCACATCGAGCTTCCTTCAGGGAGCCTGCTTTTGCCTTTGCCTCTGTCTGTGTCTCTGTCTCTGCCTCTGTCTCTTTCTCTGTCTGTCTCTCTCTCTCTCTTTTTCTCTCTTATCAATAAATAAAATCTTTAAAAAAAAAAACAAAAACAAAGGTTGAACGAGATGATGTCTTCAGCTGTGTGGTTTCCAGGGAAAATGTATCTTAGAGAGAAAGGCAGGGCACAGTTCCCAAGGTGGGGGAATCCCTGGCATATATAAGGAGCAGGACAGAAACCTGTGAGGGCAGAGTAGGAAGAAATAAAGTCAGGAGATTGGTGTAGATTTTCTTGGTGGTTATATGAAGAGAGGGACAATAACTCAGGGATTTCTAGGCTGTCTATCGGAGAGTTTTAAGATGAAGAGTGATATAGCCTAATTTTATTAAATAATGCTCTACTGTGTTGAGTTTAAACTTCAGTGCAAGGGTGGAAACAATAGTGACTACAATGATGAGAGAGATGATGGTGAAGAGAATGAGTAATGGCAGTTGTGGCAGGGAAAGGAATGGAAGCCTGGATGTATTTTGAAGTGAAGCTTGTAGATTTTCCAATGAACTAGATGGCGAGTTCAGGTTTATGAGACAAAGATTCTCTCTCTCTCTCTCTCTTCCTCTCTCTTTTGGCTTGAGCAACTGAAAGGGTGATGTTGCCATCAAATGGAGTGAGAAGGGACTCCAGGTGTAGGAGATATAGGGGTTGGGTATTATTCAAGGTTCCCTAATGAACACCATGTGTTTTAGATGTATATATATACTACAATTTTGGCGTGTGATTGGATAAGTACTCTGGATGGATAGGGAAGGAATATGAGCAAACAGATGTGAGCGTATTAGAGCTCTAGGTGACATAACCAAGAAATGATGACTCAGGAAAGCTGTGAGGATAGAAGGAAAAGAGGCTAAAATCTGAAATTTGAGACATTCGACCATTTGGAATGGGAACCATGAAGAGGGACTAAACAATGAAGTCAATGGGATAGAGGCAAAGCCAGACATGAGAGATCTCCTAGAAGCCACATGAATACATCAGGGAGAAATTAATGAACAAATGTGTTCAATGTTTATGATAAATCAAGGAAAATAGAAAATTTATCTTCATATCTGGCAATATGAGTTTGAGAGTCACTAAACAGATGAGTTATTTAAACAGCAACAATTTTGTAGGTGCAATTTCATTCAGTACAACTCCATTTGTTTAGTTTGTATTAATTCAGTTGTCATATGAATCATTTAGTCTAAGATAAATCCATTCAGATATATCTATTTGACAAGCACATAATCAACATTATATTAAATAATAATAATTTGGGTACAGTCAAGTGGATTATAGAACTCTCAATTATATCACATTTCCTTTGGCATTTATAATTGTTGAGGGTTTTCATAAAACACCCCTTATTTCTGCCATCAAACACAGATTCTTTTGCATGCTAGCTCAATTATTTGACAGTCTGTAATGCTTATTTCATTTTATGACGTTTTAAGTATTTTCATTTTAACCTTGTTTCTGAAAAATAAATGGTTGAATAAAAGTAAGATGCATTTAATCTACAAAGTATAATTTAATTCTGTTGAATTCTGATATTTATTGAAAATTCATTATGTGCAAATGTCTACATTAGTTTCTCCCAGATATACAAAAGAGAATTAAAAAAAAAAAAAGAAAATTTCATGCTTCTCTCTTTGCCTATTACATGGTAATTGAAGAGGCTAATAAATAGGGAGGAGACAAATATATGAATGTCTTGTGTAAGGTCATTATTCTGGTAATATTGGCTAATTCCTGTTTGTTATGGTTCTTTTTAGTCTGACTCTTTTTCAAAATGTTTAACCAGGGTCTTTCACTTGAATTAATGGTCTTCATCTTTGCCATTGCTGCAAGATATAGGCATACTCAAGTGTTTCCAACAAATACATTACTTAAATATAGAAAATTATCTTTCAGGATGCCTGGGTGGCTCAGCGGTTGAGCACCTGCCTTCGGCTCATGGCATGATCCCCGGATCCAGGATGAGTCCCACATTGGGCTCCCTGTGAGGAGCCTGCTTATTCCTCTGCCTGTGTCTCTGTTTCTCTTTCTGTGTGTCTCTCATGAATAAATAAATAAATCTTTAAAAAAATCATCTTTCTAGGAAATAGACGCTAGTATGTATGGGTTGATAAATGAAAAACTATTTTTATTACTGTTCTGTTTTCTCTGCTTCCTCTGCATTTTTAGCTGTATCAAATTTTAAATCTGCAATATATTCAAAAGAAGCTTCTTATGTTTTTTTCTCTCTATGTCAACTATAGTTTTGGTAAACAGATTATGTGTGTCACTTCATAGATTAACATATACATTTATTGTGACAAATGAATCTTTTGGAAAACTAGTCAGTTGGTTTAAGTAGATGGGAATAGTAGATGGGAATGAGCATCATTCTGATAAAAAAAAGGTGAGGTACACTATATCTCATAGAGAAAAACAGTCCTATTAAAAATAGGTGATAAAACACAAGGAATATAGGTAATGATATTATAATAGCATTATATGGTAAATGGTAGCTACACTTGTGGTGAGTATAGAATAATGTATACACTTGTTGACTTCACCAGGTGGTACAACTAAAACTTAAATAACATTGTGTGTCAACTATACTTTTAAAAGTGCTAAAATGTTAAGCACAAGAACAAGAACAGGGTATGAAGTAAAGGAAAAAGATGTCATCACTCCTTTATCAGTAATAATAGCTTTCCTATATTGATGGATATTATATATATTTTTAAAAAGAACAAATTTGCTCTCTCTCTCCATATATGTGTGTGTGTGTGTGTGTGTGTGTGTGTGTGTGTGTTATGTTTAGATTTCTTCCCTCTATTATCTATGGAAGGCAATTCCTAAGGCAGTCAGTAATACAAATTAAGGGGATATAATGTTATCAAAACTAAAACTCAATCATCTCTCCATAAATATGATTATGGTTTACTTGCATTACTTAATTTAGTCATGATCTACACCATTCTAAGACTGAGATGATTATCATGATTTTTTTTTTTGTAAAAGGAATTGACATTAGTGGTGGTTTATAATAAAAACAATAGACTATTATCTTTTCTCATTGCTAGTACTGAAAGTCATTTTATAGATTAATAGAGAGATTTATAGAGTATAAACAGGATCTCCTGTATTTTTGGTGTCCTTCTGCAAGGACTCATGTTCTTTAAGGAAATACTCTACTTCTTTGCCCATTTCCATATATTTTATTTTATTCTCTTTTGTTTCCTGCATTATCCTTGGAATGAAGAGAACCATGCACCTGAGAGGTTAGAGGACACAGTGTAACAACTCACTTACCCTGCTTGTTCATCTATATCTGTGGGTATGTGTGTGTGTGTGTGTGTGTGTGTGTGTGTACACATACAGACAGACACCCAAACCTGAAATTATAATACCAGTAAAACTTCTATCACTTTTTCAGTAAAATAAATAGAATCTGGATAAAAGCCATGAATGCCTGTTTGCAAAAAAAAATACATACTAAAATTATATATTTAAAAGAATCTCTGTTCAAACATAAATCATTACATAATCATATGATGTGTATTTCAGATAATGTTGCTTAGCTAACATAAAACCAAAAATTTTCTAATGGTGGGGTTATTCCTATATGCACATTTTTGTACACTTTGTTTTGTTAATTGTTAAGCATTTCTGCTATACAACTGAAACCGTGCCTCAGTGCTCTCCAGAGGTGAATTTTTTTTCCAAAAAATCCTATTTCCTTAACATATGCTAGCCCCTTCGTATTAGCTGACCAACTGTGTTCTTTCTCTCTGATTGTAATAGCTCTTTCTCTCTTTTTTGTGCTCCTTAAAAATGGTAATAAAAATAAGCAAAGAAACCCAAAACAGCAATCCCTGAAACTTTACTAAGAGCAAAAGACTATGTCCTCATGTCTGTGTAAGTTTTTCTCAAAGATGTTTTCTTATTACCTCAAAATATTTAATTTTCTTTTATTCCCCATTATAGAAAAACATCTGCTGATATTGATTCATAGGTAAAAATTTTTAATTATCCCAGTTTTCCCCAAATTTAAAACCACCACCTCACCTATTATTTGAAACTCTATACTTTCTTCTCCACAAAATTATTTTTAATGGCTGCCACATTTCATCTTTGCTCTTATAAAAGGATTTAGAAGAAAACAGGGAGGTGATATGCAGACTCCAGCTCTATTCATTTTTAAGCCCTGCTGTTAATGCATTTTGTTAAAGGGCAGGTTGCAAATGTGAACCCAGTATATTAATGCAAAAACTATTCATTTGGCAAAACCATTCATGTGAAAAATGTGTAAGCAAATGATACCAAGTGAACCATTTACTCAGAAGGAAAAGCTGTCACTAATGCTTCACCTATCATCTTGTTTAAGGTTTCTGGCTTCAAATATATATTTATATCTTTCTCTAATAATGGAGTATCTCTTAACACAGAGAGATGTGCCTAGTTTAATGGTAGGGTGGGAAGAGAGACTTGTTGACTCATGAATTCGAGAATACCACAAAGCCTTTTAACTTGAATAGCAATTACCTTCAGCCAACCACACCCTTGACCTCAATCTTGCTTGCTTTGGGCCAATAGTATACTGGAGTCAGTGTTCTGCATGGCAGGAGAGTCAAGAATGGAAAGCTTTGTTGTACTTTCTGGGAATCAGTGGTTATAGGGAGTTCTGATTGCTATAAATAGTCAGGCGTTGTGGAAATATCCATTAAAAATGAAATACTATTGAGATCGCTGATTTGGAGGAAACCCTTAAAATCTTTTACAGGTCTCTATGTTCATATTTTCCCTTTTTAAATTCATTATGGCATATTCTAGCTGTATTCACTCATTTACTCATTCATTTATTTTAGAGAGAGAGAGCAGGGGGAGGGGAAGGACAGAGGGGGTTGGAAAGAGAATTTTAAGCAGGCTCCAAGCCCAGAGCAGAATCGGACTTGGCAGTCAGTCTCAGGACCCTGAGATCATGACCTGAGCTAAAACTAAGGAGCTTAACCAACTGAGCCACCCAGTTGTCTCTGTAGCATATTCTGATCAGATTGGACTTGACCTTATTTTAAAGATATTATTTTTGTAGATCTTCACATAATTTTTCTCACATTCATATTTTTAGTCTGATACATAAAAGTGTGTATGTGTACATTTGATTACCATTCTTTTAATAAACATTTTTTGAGAACCAACTACAGTCAGACACTGGGAGTGGTGCTGGTAACTAAGGGTGACTTCTATTTAGGGTCGGAAAGATACTAGAACTTATAGAGTCAAAGGATCCCTTAAACTCATTCAGTGGAAACACTTCATTTTATCATCAGGTAGGCCCTTTAATCACTTAAGTGACTTCTGACAGTAGGGATAAATTATCTTCTCTGTATTTCGAAGTAGATACTACTTTGTTGCTGAATTTGTACAAAGCCATTAATAAGAGTTTTTAGTAGTGATCCTTGTAGACAATCCTCTCTTCATTTTCATTTTTGAAAGAAATCATTATTAAATCTGTAATACCTAGAATAAATTTTGCATCTTAGTAGTCAGATTGGAAGTATATGCTTGCTTTTTTGTTTGTTTTTAATTAAGAAAGTGATTCTATTAGAGGGGAGTGTATCAGCACTCCTCTTCCAGCACACAACTGTCAAATAGAAAGGTTTTATTTATTACTATGGATCAGAGAGACAGGTAATGGAAAAAATGCTTATGAAAATAGAAAAGTTCTCAAATGATACAAATTCCTCAGGACCCATTCCACTAATTCTATCTCACTAGCCTACCCCCACTTCCAAAAACTAATATGCAAACAAACAAATTCAACAACAATTAACTCAAATATTAATGTATTGGGGGTTAGGAAATAGACCAATAAATCCCCTATATCTTTATTGGTTCTATCTACCCATATACTATTTCAAGGTGATAATATTTTGATTCTTGGTACTGCAGGTCATATATGAAAATATACAAAATATATGGGTGGATATATGAAAATTAATAAATATTCCCCTTATTTCTCATACGTGGGCTGGTTTAAATTCAAAAGGTTTTGCTTTGTTTTGTTTTATAATAGGTACAGTAGTTGTCAGGGCACTTTTCCACACTGTTAAAATTGGTGATTTATTTACTAAATATATATAAATCTATATATAGATATATATGTCTAATCTGATACATAAGAGAGCCTAAATATATAAAACTTTAATCTGATACATATATGTATGCATTTATGTATGTATATTTATATTTAATATATTTTAAAAGTTTTATGTTCCCTGAAAGTGAATGGCAATAACTAGAATAAAGAATAATCATATTTGTTTTTTAAATATTTATTTCAGAAATGTTATAACTTGTACATGTTATTTCATTTAATAGGAATCTATTTGAAAATTCTATTCCCATGTTAGAGATGAAGAAAAGGAATATATAAAAGGTTGAATACCACTTCAATAAAGAAGAGGTTATCCTAATAAAAGACTTAGAGCTGTGCTTCCTCATAGATGTATAAATATTTGATCAAATACTATATCGTATTTCAGAGCAGAAAATACTGTTTTAACCAAATTAAAAAGGTTGTCATAATAATCATTCTCAGCTGCAAGCAATCATCACCTAAAATTTAAGGACAACAAAATAATTCAGAATTTTTTTAAAACCTATGAAAATATTTCAAAGTATGTTTGCTCGTGAAAAAAAGATGAATATTTTGGGTTTCTCAAGAATAGGAATTGATTCTTATTCCTGGTATGAGGAGCACAAACCAACTGAGTTGAGATTTACTGTAAAACAAACGAGCAAACACAAAAATATGCAGATAATGCATAAGTACTAGAGACTGTACAGAAGTAGAAAGACTCTGAGGGGATTTGCATGCACACTGAAAGGAGAGACATGGAAGGAATCAGGTCCCTGCACGTCTGTCGGTTTTCAGGAGCTAGAAGCTGCCTGTGTGGTATATAGTACCTAGAGGATACACATGAAGTCCAGTATCTTCTGGCCTAGGAAACCAGAAGAAGGTGCTTTACTATGAACATTGAAAAGAATACAGGTATTTGAGAAAGGAAAAAAAAATGAATGAGAGTATTTCCAAACTAGACCTCTCCACAGTTTATTGAACCTTGAACCATGACTTAAACAATCTCAGTGAGAAGAACTGGATCTCACTTGGGACCACAGATGCTGCTCAAGACAGAGGCAGCATGTTAAGCTTAGCCAAATATTTCTCACTAAAATTGAGGAAAAAATGCTAACTGAGAAAAATAACATGACCTCATATCCCCACAACTTAACCTTTGTGTACCAATGACAGGATCACAATTAACTGAAATATGAAGAAACAACATATGTGGCACATTCTGACGAGAAGAGAAAGCTAATTGAGTCCAAAACTGAAATAAACAAGATGTTGACACTAACAGACAAATATCTTAAGGCACCTGTTGTAACTATTTTCAGTTGGACATGATTTCAGTGAATGTAAACCTCAGCAAAAAACTCTCAAATTTTAGCAGAGATGAAGAGAAGAAAAAGAAGCCTAATGGACATTCATGGACTAAAAATTATTATTAATAAAATAACAAACAACAAAGAAGCTGAACTGAATAAAAGATCAATGCCTCCTTCTGGCTGTTATCCTTGCAGGAAAACTTGTTTAGGTCACATAACAATCAAATGCAAATGAAATGATGTTTCAGCATGCAGTGTGAAGTATTCAGACAAGATCATGCTCAGTGATCTTCTGTCAAAAGAAAGCTAACATCAAAGTTTTCTGTTACTAATTTGAGTTTTGAAGATATTGCATAAAATAGGAGTGTTGTTAGAAAGGGTGAAAAATGTTATTGAACAAGATTAAAGAGATAAGATGATAAAGCCATTCAGTTCTCTCATTAGTTATATTTTAAAATTCAAGACTGAACGTGTATGTATGAAGAATGTGCACTTATGATAAAAAATCAAGAAGCATCTCAATATCAGAAATTAAGAGTAAGGCTAAATCAACTCATAGTGCTGGGCATGCTTTAAAAATAACAACAAAAAAGGATATATAGTTTATGAGACTCTAGAAGATGGATAATTCATTTTAGGTGAGGGGTGGGTATTTCTGGGGCTGGAAAATTTATTGTCTTAAAGGATAATAAAATTAGTGTCATCCTTGAAGACTAGAACATAGCAATATAGATCCCCTATATAGAAGAAGAGATAGAACTTTTCTATATTTTGAAAATTATAATTCTAGTTTTGCTATTACCACCAATTATATGATGACATATTTGTACATATATTTTGAAGTATAGCTGTAAGTTTATCAATAGTGTGATAAATTTTTTAGCAGTCCTTAGTTGAAATATTGTTGGATTTTTAAATCCCTAGTATGGAAAAATGAAACTTTCCTAGATTTATCAGCACAGCTGCAAAAGTCCTGGTTTTCTGAGACTCTTCATGTACCATGAGAATTGCATCTCTAGCTATTTGCCTAGTTAATTATTTTGATGATTTGTAGGATAATAAAATCCTTTACCTTCCCAAGAAACCCAAATGGTTATAGGTCAGACTAGGTCTCAAAAATAACCCTTTGAGGGTTAGGGACCCTAGAGAGGCAGCACCCTAGGTGTTCACATTTCAAAAGGGATGAAGTCTCAGAGCTTGGAGATATCTCTAAATCTGAAAGAGACCTAGATTATCTGGTCCTGCAGAGATTTTATTTACATACCAAGAAATTACTCAGACTATTTATGTTTCTAAGGAGGCCCACTGCCTTCCTCTGAATAAACAAGGAAAAATCATTTTCTTTCAACCTGCACCTAGGGAATACGAGATAACTCATATAGAATATTTGGTATGTTTTCTTTTGTGATGCTGGAGAGTATGTTACTGGGGCAAGGGGAGTCAATAGACTTATTTACCATGAAGTAATTAATAACGGACCCATTTCAGATCCAGAATATCTCTCTCTAATGCATATGAACGTGCATAAAATTAATGATGTATATTAAAAACCCAACAGATGGGACTTCTGGGTGGCTCAGCGGTTGAGCCTCTGCCATTAGCTCAGGGTGCACTCCTGGAATCCGGGATCGATTCCCGTATCAGGCTCCTTGCATGGAGCCTACTTCTCCCTCTGCTTAGGTCTCTGCCTCTCTCTCTATCTCTCTCTCTTTCTGTGTCTCTCACAAATAAATAAGTAAAATCTTAAAAAAAAATAGATAAGTATTGTCAAAATGTCCACTAAAAAGTGATACCAGATTAACTTCCTTACCAAAATAACATAAAAGTACACTTTACAAACAGAATACTTTAAATTAAATGAACTCATATTAATGTATACATATATTAATAATATACGAAACTCTTAATGAAATGAATTAAATCCTATTGTATTTTAATTAAATTAACATAATGAAAATATAACTTATTTTTACCATGTTAGGTGAAAACTGAAATCATATTTTAATTATGTCTCCTAAAATATAAAAAGCATGATAATTATGAACCTGTGTTGATGCAATTTTGTTAAAAATTACTTCATCCAGGAACACCCAGATTAGCACAATCCATAAAGCATGTAACTCTTGATCTTGAGGTCATGAGTTTGAGCCCCACATTGGACTAGAGTTCACACACACACACACACACACACCACTATATCTTTTCAGAAGCACTACTATTTTAGTAGTGGGTAACTTTTGACCACTAAGGTTCAGAATAGAGCATTTTGTTTGTGACAGATGAATTAGTTTTACTGTTCACTTTTTCTCTATCTACTTATTTTCAGACATATTTTAACTTGTGGAAATTATTTTTATTGACTTAATGTGATTTTGCTATGATTTATTAAGTGTATACATATATGTATTCTTGGACATATGCTACGAATGGAAAGATCAACTTTTTACATTATCTATAAGGCCAGCCAAAACAGAACGATATGTTTTGACTATAGTCAGGGCAGTAGAACGCTCCTGGAACCGCTTCTTACTTATTCAAGCTTTACTTTTTCCTGCTCATCGTCATAGAATCTTGCTATTTTTACTTAGCTTATTCTACTACATCCTTGTTCATTGCTCGAGTTTTTACTTAACTTCTGGTCTCTAGATTTCACTGCAGCTGGAAAAAACAAATCCTGACATCATGAGGTTTTCTTGCAACCTCTAGGACATGAGTTAGTACAGAAGAGAATCTACATTTGAAGACATTTTCCTCTTCTCCTAAAGTATCTCGATGTTATCTCAAGGTATTTCCCTCCAACAATAGTAATGCAGGGTATTTTTCAGAATTTGTTCAAATAACATTTTCCTCTGTACTGACTGCATGAATTGTAGTAAGACTTACATTCCACCATACTGAGCCAAGCATATATTACGCACTTCTAATACAGTCATCTTTGTCTACTACTCTAGGGGGTATGGCTAGCATATTCTTCTTCTTTTTCTTTTTTAAATTAAACACAACTTCAATGGCTTTGGAATGGGGGATATTTTGTTAACCTGATTCTATTCACACGTTTCTTCTAAGTGAATGTCCAGCAAATGATTTTGGTTGGTGTGTTTTTGTTCTATTTTTCTAGCTTGAAGTTATCATCTGTGTCTGAAACTTCTCAGGCTTTTGTTATTGTCATTACTTTCTTTTCCTTTACTTTTTCCTTTTTTCTGTTCAGGTTTAAGTCAATGTTCTTTATATTCCCCTAACCCCTCACAGAACCACATAGGTTAACTTCTAGTACCTGTTCACTTGATGGTCTTAGATCTATGACATTTGTGTCAATGTGAGAGAGAAAAACAAACAAAACTCAGATGTTTAATCTGTCTTCTACCTTCATAAGACCATACAAATAAAATACAAGTGTCAGAGAACTGTCTTGTGTAATAGTGGCTTTTCTTTTCTAACTTTCCAGATATCTCTCTTGATCCGCAATACTATCTCTTTTCAATTTGGCCTGGCTACATGTCCTTTTTTTTTTTTTTAATTTCCCTCTCCTTTTTACATTATTTTAATTTTTTTTTCAAAGAACCTGTGTGTGTGAGTGAAAAAGAAAGCGAAAGGATTTGTTCATTTAGCTACTTTCCCAAATGAGGGGCTTAGCTGAGCCAAGTCCTCAATCATACAGATAAGAAATAAAAGCTAGCTATTTCTAGCATTAATCCTCAAAAGACTGTAAGACAACTGTGAATTATTATAGAGACATAGTCAAAGAGAAGAGGTACTTAGCTGAAAATTGTAGATCAGGCCATGTAAAGAAATAGGAATAGAAATATTAAGGGAAAGAGTCTACACAATGAGGAAGAAAAATCAGAAACTTTAAAGAAAATATGATCAATAGAACAGAAAAGGAAAATGGGTTCATGAAAGAAATAGTAAGTATGCTAGGTGTGGAGCCAAAACAATGGGGTGGCCTAGGATAAATTAAGGGCAGAATTATGAAAAGATGTGAACAATAATGTTAAATTCTAAAGGCATTTTATTATTTTTTCAATTAGTTTAGCACATATCTACGTCATTATTACTATGCTTCAAGTTGTAACAAAAAAATGAGACCCTAATCTCAAACCCTATTCTCAAAGGGTTTAGAGCCAATAGATAAAAATAGAGAATAAGCATGTAAATAAGATAAAATATCATTAATTTGTGGCAAACATTTTTGCATAATAGAGGAGAGAAAGTCACTACTCATAGTTTCTGGGGTTCAAGATTAGAAGTAGAGAAATAAATTTATGAACAGTTAGGGAATCTAAAATTGGAACTATGTCAAGAGTGTTAAAGTTTAAGTAAATCTTATTAATCTAGTTTTAGAAAGTCATTGAAAACCTTGAAAGATTTGTTTTTGGTCATAAATTGAAGAATAAGACAGATTAAAATAAGTGACTCAAATAGAGAATGAGGATAAAGATGGGCCAAGCAAACATTCTATGGCTCTGAAGGTACAGAGCATTCTCTACCTAAATATAAAGGTGACTGATTTTTTGACTGACTGGCTAATATAATTCCTTAATCAGTTATATTTACAGGCCTAGACAGTGTATACATATTTGGAATTATGTCTATGGATCATCTAAATAGTGTGAAACACTTGTTTATCCTTTTACATCACAAGCTTGGCATGTCTTATTAGAATATTCCTATACGCAGTAAGAGAAGAAACAGATTGCATTAAGATTGTGTTTAAACATAAATGTCTGTGTCTGATATCATCCTAATGTACATAAAGCAATTAAAATATTTATGACACCTTATATATAATTTATTCAATGAAAGTCAATATAAAGTCTACTGAGAAAACAATCTATCTACCAAAGTAGCTGTTCAAATGCCAAGATGAGAACAGTAGCATGTGATGTCTTACAGTTTGACGCGAGACCATGACTTTGGACCTGAGTCCACTATTTATTTGCTTTGTTACCTTGAGTGTACGAGTTATATCATTATTTTATTTGTATGTGTTTGGAATAGAACAATGCAAATTTACCTCTTGACATAGATATTAGGAAATTGAGGATGCTTTTGATACTTTTTGTTGTTGTTGTGACATTTTGGGGATTCCTGCTTTTTTTCCTCAGAAAATCTCATCTTGCTATGTGATACATGCCTATATGATAGGAGATTTTCTATGGACTCCAGAGTCAATCTGCACATGAAATATTACTAAAGTTCATTATTTTTGTGGTAGGCATTTAGTGCCTTAAAAATGGCACTATTATTTCTGCCATTGAACTCTCCTTATATGGTCCTCATCCCTTAATGCAGAAATGCAGTAAACAGTTGTTCCAGAATGTTCTTTGTCATGAGATCTTATCAAATATTTCTAAATGTAAAAAGCTTTCTAGCAATAAATTGTTTCTTAGTTCACTGACAAATATGAAAAGAAACTCTCTCTGTTCTATATCGCCAATTAAACTTTAGGTAGACAATGGAACTTGGGACTCACTTCCTTTAAGACAGTCTTATAGGTACAGTGGGGAGGAACTGGTAACTATCCACAATAGGCTTTGCCAGAAATTTGATATTTTCAAATGTAGCTTTCATTAGTAAGCTCCTATTGGTTAAGAGTTCTGATCGTCAATTCGTCTTGCCTGTGGTTTCTCTGTCCTTTGAGGAACTCTGTGTTATGGAAGGGTGGTCTTAGCATAATGGGAAAAGGAAGGGCCTTTAAGTCAAATATTTTTTTGTTTCATTTTTGCATTGTTGGTGTGAAAGTTCAAATAAATGTACTAAAGAATTGTTATACGGCAGACAGTCAGGGACAAAAAGCTATTACTAATATCTCTTTGTACAAAAGTGTGTCAGAACACCCTGGGCAGCATACAGTGTTCACAGAAGCACAGCTGGGTATTTTACATTTTCAAGGAAACACAACAAATTTGATACCCACGGTGTTGCTTTGAACTCAAGGTCACTCACAGTTTCTTTTTTTTCTTTTTTTTTTTTCAAGGTTGTATTTATTCATGAGAGACACAGAGAGAGGGAGAGAGGCAGAGACACAGGCAGGCGGAGAAGCAGGCTCCATGCAGGGAGCCCGGTGTGGGATTCAATCCCAGGACTCCAGGATCATGCCCTGGGCTGAAGGCGGCACTAAACCGCTGAGCCACCCAGGCATCCCAAGGTCACTCACAGTTTCAATATTAAATTGGGCCCATATGCTAAAAGATTATGTATAGTCTATTAGACTCTCCAAGAAGGCCTGGTATCATCAGTATTTTATCAGGAATAAGCAAATAATAATTATCTAGTACATTAGACTACCCCTATGCCAAAAGATTATATATATCTGTAATATATATATATTACATATATATATAATTTCCTAATTATCAATTAGGAAATAATTATCATTATATAATTATATAATATTTAATTATATTGAATATTATATAATTATTCAATTAGGAATAATTATTATATATTATATAATTATATATAATTATATATATAATATATATAATTCCTAATTATCAAAGACTTGATGTTTCCTCAATATCTAGGATATGAGCTTGCTAGGGCTATCAAAACATATCACCACTTAATGGGTGCCTTAAGTAATGTATTGTCTCACAATTCTTAAAGCTGTAGGTCCAGAGCCAGTCTTGGCAGTGTTGGTTCCTTCTGAGGGCTATGAGAATCTGTTCTTGGCAACTTGCCTAAGCTCTGGTGGTCTGCTGGCAAGTCTTTGGCATTCTTTGTAGAAGCATTATGCTAATCTCTACTTTATCCTCCACATGGCGTTCTCCCTGTTGTACGTCACTGTGTCCACATTTCCTCTTTTATCAGAACATTAGACATTGGGTGACAACCCACGGTAATGGCCTCATCTTAACTGATTACATCTTTGATGATGATATTTTCAAATAAGATCACATCCTGAAGTACTGGGGGCACAAAATTAGCATATGAATTGGTGGTAGCAGTAGTGGGTAGACCCAACTCAACCTACAATATCTAGTAATCTTGTGTGTGTGTGTGTGTGTGTGTGTGTGTGTGTGTGTGTGTGTGAAACGTCCCTGGTAGCCAACATATATTTTTTCTGCTGTACACACTATCAATTTATTTCCCTTGTTCCATCATATTTATGTATAAATAAGCTTGAATTGCAAGTCAATTTTGTAGTCTTTCTTCAGAATCAATCCACGACAATTGTGTGACACAATAATGTTTCCATGAGCTGTTTCAAAATATATTTTGTTCGCTCTAATCAGGACAATTGTGTTTTCAGTAGGACAGCTTTTGTGACTATCTGATGTCAGAAAGATAGAATGAAACTCAACAAAAATAGACTATTTACATACATAATCTAGATTGTAAAGTATTTACATATGTGTTATCAAGTCCTATTTTCTGATATTCTGTTGTCTTGTAACTTTAGTATTCAATTTATAATCAAAGAGCATTGCCTTCAATATTAAGGTATGAGAACATAAATATATATATATATTATTTATAAGCAATATTTGCTCAACATAAATATGATCAAGGGACTTTTCTATGTGTTTCAGATAACATTAATTCATTTAATCCTCAAAATTCTGTAGAAATAGGTAGTGTTATCTAATGGATGGGGAAATAGCATAAAATCACTCTTCCATAGAGATATTTGCATAAAAAATGAGAGGTAGCATAAGAACACATGTATAGTTCAGAGCCTGCTTGTTTAATCATCATATTAAATAGAGGCTTCTTTTTATTAACTATGCTCTATTTCAACATGCTTCTAGCCACATCTCTCTGCTTTATGTAAGTATCACTATCTTTGCACTTTGCCCACTTGCACGAAAACCTAGGATTTTTAAATCACTTTTTTTTTTCATCAGGTACACCAAACCTTTCCACTCTTTGATTTTCAATATTTTGAACATTGATTCTTAGTGAGGTTGTCTTAAAATTTTCCTTGATAAAGGTTTGGACTTTAATTGCAATGTATCTTTTCCAATCACTCACTTACAAGTAACCTATAAGTGAAAAACAAAATGCCTGATAAATGACTTACATTCTTTCCTTCACAATATTTTAAAGTTATTTTACTTATGGTTCAATGTTTTTTACTGTTTACATATGTATATTATACATCTCTTATTTCCTCTTAGCAGAGCTAATCATTTTTTCCGATAAGTTAGCAAATCCTTTTATCACATCCCTCAAATATTTAGTCTTCTTCAGTAAAACCTCAAAGCTCAAATTATTTCGTTTCAGTCATATTATCTAAGAGTCGAACAAAAATGTGTTTTCTAGTTTAGCTGAATGAATATTCTCATCTTTTCAAATTTTACATGCATAATATTTTTATCCATTATCTCCTCACCATTCATGACATTTCTAATTTATCAAACTAAATATCCAAAAGTTTAACAAATTCATTTAAAACAATATACATAATCTTTAAAATATTTTCATATATATTGCAGATAATTTATTCATAGAAAATGGTAATGTTAAATAATTTTACCTTTTTAATAAATTATAATAAAAGTGTAAATAGACATTCTAATAATAAATAATTTAACATAAGAATAAATTCTACATACTATAATAAGAAATATAATGATCTACAGATATCACCAAAATTTTCCCTCTAATAAGTCTTTCTAAATTTTTGTTCCAAGAAGAAGTGTATTTAGATAGCCTATACCACCCAGACTGAGTTTTATTGGCCATTTTTAAAGTTGTCTTTCTTATTTAAAAATATATATAAATAATTTGATGAATATGATCATTCTTCTCCCATAATAATAGGTAAATGCATGTCTGAGGGACCCACTGCCTCCAAAACCAGCCTCCATATAGGATGCACTCTGAGGGATTGCTGCTCTCAGCAAAGGAAAGTAAAATTGCCAGAGAACTGCTCCTGTTCCAACCCCAGATAAGTAAATGAACAAACGAAAAGAAGCACTAAAGACCTGAGCATGAGGCAAGAAAGGAATAGAGACTTGGATAGCCCAAGTAGGGCCTCTGAGTTACCCTCACCTATAGCAAGAGCAGAAATTACCCACCTTCCTTCCAATAACACTCAGCATTAGAAGAAAGGGATATATCTATGAAGAAGTCAGATACAAAATAAGCCCCAGAGATTGCACAAATAAGTATGAAACATTCCTTCACAAAGATTATCAAATTTAAGAAAGCTAACCACTTATGAGTGAAATATAGCAGAAAATATCTATTTACATTATCTATCTATTACCTATCATCTATCTATTCATCTTCTATATTTATTTGTTAATTTTACATGTTTCTATTTTGGATATTTTGAGACTTAAAGTTCAAAAATACTACAAGAAATTATGATATTCCATTCATTCAAATTATCCAAATATTAAGTTGAATAATTTCCTTCTTTTAGGCCCCCTCCCCAACTTAACACAACTAGTTTATACTTCTGTTTGTTTGAACAACAGAGCAGTATGTGCTAAATACATTCTCTAAATTTCAATGTTCAGGCTATGCATAGTAATTTGATACAACATATGGTCATAACCATCATAATACATTGATAACCTTTTTTATTTTTACTTAACCTAATAGAATCTAATTAGTGCAAGTACATCATTTGATGAGAGTTTAAGTGTGCTGTTTTTTCTTATAATTCAATCAGATAAAATAATTCAGGAAGAATTTCCATTAAATAAAGTTTCATATTATGGCTAGAAAGCTTGAAATTAATTAAAATTTCACTGTGCTTAATGTTACATATAAACTGTGGCAGAGAAAAAGATGTCTATCAGTTTATGGTATTAAGATTTTTCTTCCTTTTTGTGTTATCCTTCTAGAAATAATATTTATAAAATGCATCTCTGAAAATAATTGGGCTGTGAAATAAATCATATATGATAGTTTAATTATAGTAAATGAGTACTAACCCTTATTACAATTAAATTATTTCTTTATGCACAGTCCTAAAATATTCATCAAACATCCAAATGTGAATAAACATATATATATTTTTCTAACTTTATACACACAGAAAGAGATACATGATACAAACACACACATACACATGCACACAAATGGCAAGGAGACATGCAGAGAATTAAATTTCCTGGTTGTTGGCTTTAATTTTTAAGTTTTCATTGAGCTCAGGAAGCTGCATAAAAGAATATAAATATAACATGCATAAATGTATCCCCAACACTTTAAAGTCTAAGCAAAAACATGTATTCTTCCTTTTGCAGACTTATTCAGGCTTGAGTAATAAGAAGATTGAATTAATATAGGTGGAGATTTAATCCAAAGAAATGTGTATTGATAGTCATTCTCTTACAAGATGTATACCATGTCATGAATTCTAAACTATATGTACATGTTTCCATTGTATTTTTAAAATAATGAATTTTATCTGATATTCTTATCCTTTCTCAATTGTAATATAAATATTCTTACCTCTGCAAGTTATCTGGTGAATGTATCATCTTCAATATAGATTGATTGGTTTATTAATGAACCCTGTTTAAATTTAAATTTAAATGTTTATTTATGTTTATTAACCTAACACTTCCAGAGCATTGTGGGTAAGATGCTCTGAACAAACATATGAATTATTCATCAGTAAAACATTATGTGTTAACATTCAAATTAAGAAATAAAGATCATTCATAGCCTCATAACCATATGCCATCAAATTCTATTTAGGAAAAGACTTCTTTTTCCCCTGCTAGATGTTATAAACAAAGTTTTTGGTTTTTAGAAATTTTTAAAATTCCAAATTTAGATAAGGAATATTGAACAGAACAAAGCATAATGTAGGAAAGATTATACAGATTAAGTTATATTTCAGAAGAGATAAAATGTTCAAATATTGACAGAATATAAGAAGAATTAGAGGAAATGTAATTTGTGTAGTATTAGAAACTGGAGAAAACAGTAAAGTTAGAGATTTAAGTTCCAGTTGGGGAATATACTCTGATAATTGTGTGAAACTTCCAGTGAAGAGTGCCAGGGTGGCTCATTTGGTTAAACATCCAACTCCTGATTTTGGCTCAAGTCAAGATTTCGGAGTCTTGACATCCAACTCTAAGGCAGGATGCTCCGTCAGTGTGGAGTCGGTTGATTCTCTGCCTCTGCCCTTCCCCTCATTCACATATGCATGTGCTTGCTCTCTCTTTCTCTCTCTCTCTCTCAAATAAATAAATGAAATATTAAAAAAAAAAAAAAACTCTTCCAGTGAAAGTGTTTTCCTAAGTTATATTAGTGAATGATGAATTCTCCTGGACTTATCTCACCTCTGCCTCCTATGTAAATTTTAAACAATTTATAGATTATTTCTACTTCACGGGAAAAATTAGCAACCCACACATTTATTGGGTAGTAACAATGACTTTTAAGTAATGCTTCTCTCATTACTTAGTGAAGATTACAGGGATATTTAAAAAAATATTAAGGATATAAGTCACCTCATGCATTTCTACAGAAATCAGAAACAAAGTTTAAAAATACTTTAAATTAAAAAAAAAAATATTCTCCGCCACCTCCCTTTGGTGAATACTAAGGAAAGGGTTATTGCTAAGTTTAACCTAGCAATCCAAACACTTGAAAACCAAAGGCAATAGTAATTTCACAAGACTTCTATGCCAGAATTGCCTTAAGTTGTCTGTTTTTTTTTTCTTAGAATAGATTTAGTAATTTGATTTATAATTGTTCTGAATGTATTGAAAAATTGTAATTATTGAATACATCTATATATATTTAGCTTTGGACAAAAGATTATGCCTGTAATATCTTCATAGCACAGTTTAAAAGTAAATATTTTAGTTTGTTGATAATCTGATTATCAAATGGATTACTTTAGTAGTTGGATATATATTGGTTTAAGAATCTAAGCTTAAACAATGGACTTGTATAATTATAATAAAGAGGCCAATTTCTATATATTAAGATTATATTTTAAAACTGTCCCATTTTGGATAATTTAATTTGCTGAAGTAATTTTTTGGTTTTTGTTTCTCATACATTAAGGCTCCATAAAAATATTATATGGGGGCACAGATAGCTCAATAGTTCAAAGATCTAGAATATGTTAGGCCTCTGTATTTAAATAGAAGAGAAATAGTTATTTACTCGTCGCTTTCAAAATGCACATTAAAGCTGTAACTGTGAAAGGTTTATTTACTCAGCTAGTATTCTTTTTACTGCTTTCCAAATAAACTTGCAAATAAGATAAAATCAATTAAAGTTAATAGAAATTTGAAGTGAGAAAAACAAAGAAGAGAGAAAAACAAATTTTACAATGAAATACTGGTTAAAAATAGCGGCAGGTTTTTCTTTATAAAGAAGATGCAAATGGCATTCAATTTATTCCTCAAATTATTTAAGATCCAAGAGAGAAAATGTTAGTGTGCATAGTGATGACCAGTTTTTATTTTTTAAGTGTGATTTACACTTTCATTTGACCTCTTAAGCAACTGAATTCAACAGACCTTTAGCAGATTTTATTTTTTCTACTAAAAGTTTTCATCCACTGTTTTTGTTATAATGCTCTTTTGACTTTGAAGTACTGAGACTTCCTAGCCTCAATTAAGTGTCTTTATAGTTTTAGGTGGGCATGCTCATCTGCAAGTATAGTAGAGCCTGTAATCATAGAAAACAAAATCAAGGTAGCTGATCAGCATGCAGAAAAACTGGAGGAACAACAAAATCTTGGATATAACTACAGTTATTGATTTGCATAATTAGGAAATATATTTTGAATTATCTTCTATGGCCTTTGAATCATTACAGGAAACAGTGATCACATTTGACAAATATGTATTTTTCCATTCAGTTTTCTTTTTTATCTATAAGATTGGAAATATGGACTTTAATGTTCTCAAGCTATGTAGACACCTTATATAATGGAACTCTTTACAGACCAAGAACTACCCTTATGATATCTATGAAAAGTGAATCACAATCATAACATCATTTCAAGAATAAACATAAAAAGGAATTAATGTTCTGGATTTGAATTTTGGACATCAACTAAGAGTCATGTCACCTGTCTATAACAAAACAAAGTCTGTAACCAGGTGTTTTAATGTATGTGATCTCCAGAATTTATGTTTCCTACAAATTTTTACAAATGTCTTTATTATCTTCAAAGAAGTTCAGGGGAGAAGGTAGAGAGGCAGAGCAGGAGAGAGAGACAAAATTCACTCACTGAAGTCATTAACCTTAGAATCAATGTTTTGTGGGCTTGAAGATGAAGCACTCTTAGATGGTATTAAGTCCCAAACTGGTAAATGCAATGTGTACCTGGTTATTCTTTTTTTTTCAGAACATTCTAATTGTCTCTGTATCACCCATAACCAGAAACCTTATTTAATAAGATATATGTAATACATTATACATAGAGATAATAGAAGGTATTATACATATAGCTATAGTAGATTTTATAGATAATATTATCTATTTCCCTATTTATTATATAAAGTTATAGTATTTAGTATATTATATATAAATAATTATATAATCATACAATTATGTTATTTATTATATTTATTACATACATTACATAACAATAATGAACTATATATATATAGTTAATCCCTTGAACCAAATCAAATATAAAACCACTCTAATTGTCATAATACCATGTAAAATGTATTTCACTTCCCTAATGCAAGCAATCAAATGGCCAAATGCTTACCTAGAAAGCTCAGGATCATTTGCAATTATGGGGATGACTTTTCAGGGCCAGAAAAAAAAAAAAGTCTAAACTATGGCTCAGCTTACTACACTACCCTCAATGCTCTGGCTTCTCAGAATTCTTCTCTGCCTTTTTCTCTTTTAAGAAGCTTACCAAGCTCCTCAGTTCATTGTATTTTTCATTATTTCCTAAGTCTTTATTTTTGTTTCATTCACTCCTGCAGTCAATTTGTTCCCTTTGGTTGGCTGAAGGAGATTCTGCTCTGTGTTATCTACTCTTATCCCTTCTCTTTAACTGAACTTTGAAAAATGTGCTTGAAACAGGTGGGTGTTATAAATATGGCCTTTTGTTTCCAAAATGGGTCAGGACTCTCCATGACCTTTAAACAGGAACTGAATTGAAAAATACACAAGTCCTCAGATTTACGTGTTGCTCATCATAGTTTGCATTTTAAAAACTTCAATCCTGAGTCCATGGTTCTGTGATTTAATGATAAATTACTTCTCATCTATGATTTCAATCTCAGAGGCCCTGAAAGTGTCAATCAAATTATCTGCTGGCTCAGTCTCTTCCTGAACCATTTATCACTCTCTGACTCACTACACTTCTACATTATTACTCTATATTTGGGGGCTCTTAATTTACTAATTATTTATTTAAAACACATTAAGCTTTATTCTGGGCCTACAATATAGTATCATTGTTCATGTTATGTTTTCCTTGAATTCATTTACATATGGAAATGGGATTTTTCAGCTATATATTTTAGTTTAAATTTTATTGAACTGAACTTTACTGGCTTATCAGTATCTTATTTTCCATGTTCTTTCTCCAATATGTTTTGCCAGCATCTATCATACCTCATCCTAACTTCTATCCTATTGGTTACTTGGTTTAAGGATTGCTTCCTTTTGGCCGCTTACTGCATAGAAATACTTCTATAATTTTTCTAAAAGTCCCGGAGCATATGGCATTTGTAGAACTGTCTCAGATATAAAAGCTAAAGATATTAATGTTTTTAAGGATTAAATTTTATCTTATTTCAACACAATTAAGCTAGATTGTTGCAAATGAGTATTCATCTTTATTAATTTTATCCTGAATGCATACACACGGTATCCTGGGTCAGAGATAGATTTATTATTTATTACCTCACAGTAAATAATAAATGTGTTGGCCCCCTTTGTTCTCATGGTTACTTCTGATATAGCATGATGAGAATCAATAGCAGATTTTCCTATACAGGTAGCCAAATACTCCCTAGTGCCAGGAGCCTGAAAAATGTGTTGTCCTCTGCTTACAAGAGAAAGGAGACAACTCCCACTTGCCTCCCCACCCCAAGTGAAGGTCTTTTTGGAAAAGTAATTGGCCTGAGTCCTTACTCCCAACCAATGATATGTAAATATGTAAGTAAAATCTCTCTAGTAGCCAGAAAATTTGATGTGTCTCAGCCTTTATGGCACATTGTGTGGCTTCATCCCTTTTGACATAATTAGGGAAATAACTCGCCAAGATGCTCTCACTGTGGAGTTAACCTAGAGATAAAGTCCAGGCTATACCTATTTGGTTTTCACAGAGAGTTAAAAGAAGTTTTATTATCCCTTCAGGTCAGAGCAGTTCATTAGATGATTGTCTAAGAATCTAAGTCTCATGGTACATGAAGACTCCCAGAAGACTAAGGCTTTTTATAGTAGCGCTGGGAAATATGGGGAAATTTATTTCCCTATATACATCCAGATTCACATATTTTCAGGGCAATTTTCAATACATATATATTAGCCTTTCCTTTATAAAGATACATTCAAATCAAAATATTAGCATACAGTATCTGGAGGATCTGATTGATCTAGGATTGGTTTTAGCTAATCTTTGTTGGGCTTAGTCACGTGTCTTAGGGCTGTTTTCTCACATGTTCTTTGCTCTTCGTGAAATCAACGGGTTTGCATAGGCAAGTCCTCCCCATGACAATCATAGAAACACAGGACAGCGAGTGAAAACTCTCTGAATCATTTGCATCTTAAGCCTATGCTAGGAATTTGCACTCCATCACTTTCATCTCGATCTCAGGGCCAAAGGAATTCACATGGTTGATCCCCACATCAAAGGCATAAGCATTAAAAACTGGTCTGGCACTTTCCCTGGAAGTGAGTAAAAGGTAATATAACAGGTGAAGGCAAACAGAGATATTGGAGGCTGTGCTCACCTGAAACTTGATTTCTATTCAGGTCATGATCTCTGGGTGGTTTGATCAAGCCCTAGAGTAGGCTCTGCCCTCAGTTGTAATATCTACTTGTCCCTCTCCCTCTGCTCTTTCTCCTGCTTGCTCTTTCTCAAACAAAGAAATAAAATCTTTTACAAATTTAAAAAATAAAAGACACATATGTTTTAACGGGCAGGAAATTAAAATATGAGCATCATGACTAAATAATGAATATGCAAATAGGCAATGACCAGAGCATATATGAAAGCATCAGGCTCAAAGGATCAACTGGATCAAGCACTACCGGTTTTCCCCCACTTTTGCCCTCCTCTCTTTTCCCTCCCAGTTTCCAACTAAGTACCCACCAGAGAAAGCCAAATCTACTACACTGACCAACCACATAGGATAACCCATTTCTTGTTAGCTAGACTCCCGTGTCCTAACACCAACAATGTCCAAATAGGACATACTAGAAGCTTAGCCTCTTCTTTACAATCACCTATATGCCTTTGTATTTTTGCCAAATGCAAGTGATAGTAGCTGACTCCCTTGCAAGCTTTGAGTAAATAGCCTTTGCTTACTCTCCCTTGGATGGTCTTCATTTATATCCACAACAACAAAAATATATTACCAAGACATCTATTTTAAAGAAGCAGAAAGATTTTTCTTGCTCAGAAAAAAAATATATTTTTAAAGATTTTATTTATTTATTCATGAGAGATACAGAGAGAGAGAGGCAGAGACACAGGCAGAGTGAGAAGCAGGCTCCATGCAGGGAGCCGGACGTGGGACTCGATCCCTGGTCTCCAGGATCAGGCCCTGGGCTGAAGGTGGCACTAAACCACTGAGCCACCAGAGCTGGCCAGAAAAATATAATTTAAAAATTAGTTTTACAACTATAAAGACTAATAGGTGAAAGTTATTCCAATATAGGTTGGAATGGGAGTTTTAAATAACAGGCTATCTTTTAATATATTATTCAGAGTGTCATTCCTCTAACTCAAACTTCACTGCAATTATACATTCCTGTGATTCTTGTGATTAAGTGGGTCACTTAAATGGTTATAATACTGCTGTGGCTTGAAAAATTTGATGCTTTCTTTATTCCTAAGTGTTAAATGACTTATTGAGGGTATATTCCAAAAATAGTACAGCTTATGGAGTCCTTCTCTGGCATGTCTTAACTGTATATGACATTAAGCCAAGGACTTTTTTTTGGATTTTTCGTATTGTTTCACAATTATATGGCTGGGACACCACTCACTATAAGCACTAAATAACTAGATTGAACTGAGAATGAATCATGGAAGGTTATCTAGGCCATACTGTATCTTCTTAGGGCAGAACCATAAATAAGGCATGAAAAAGAGGTGTGACTATCTTGCATTTTTTTAAATTTAAATTTTAGTTAGTAACATACAGTGCAATATTGGTTTCTGGAGTAGAGCTCAGTGATTTATCGCTGACATTCAATACTCATTGCTCATCACAACAAATGCCCTTCTTAATACCCATCCCCCGGCCAGCCCATCCGCCACCCACTTCCCTCCATGAATCCTCAGTTTGTTCTCTATCATTAAGATTAGAACTCCTACATTTTTATGAACTCCTACATTTTTAAAGACTTCTGAGGAGGTTTCGTTACTTCAAGAAGTCTAATATGTAGTAACTTTTACTAATAAGGAATAATTTCTGGTGATAGTGTCCACGCTTTACGAGACTTTGAGTCTGACACAGAAATAAAGTTATGCTAGATGTCATTCTCTGTGCCGTTGTATCCATTAACATTTGTGGTTAGGTGTTCACTATTCTTGTTTTTCTTTTTTAGACTTAGGAATTTTACTTGCAAAAATATTTTCCTTAGGTTATTGTTGCTACTTTAACAATCCCCCTTGAAATACATTGTTTCTGTAGATTTCTTGAATTTATAAGCCTTAAGCAGACATACATATTGAAGATAAATAAACATTCTTTTGAATCTAACTTTTTCAAAGATTATAAGTAGATTTTTGTTTTACAATTAATGATTTAATACTATAATGTAGTATTGATACATTGTGATAATGTAGTGTTAAGCTAGTGATAAGCTAAACCTTGGAATTCTTCCTCGACTTTTATCCTTTAAAATAGTTACACTTTTTAAATTAAGAGAAGATTTTAAATGACTCTACAATGCTTAACATATGAAAAACTCTTGCTAAAGTACAAAGAGATTATTACTGTAATATAAAATGCTTGCTATTACTATTAGTATTAGCCCTACTCCTATTAAGAACTATTTACATAGAAATTTCAGAATAAATTTTCACTAGCTATCAGGTACAATATTATCAAGATTTCAATATTATAACATTAGATGAAAAAAAAATGTTTCCAGCATATAATTGCTCCATCCACCCACTTACAGGAGAATAGAAATACTTTATAGCTGTAAAAATAAGGCTAAGTCCATAACCACACTGGTGGTGGTCATTGCATTTAATTTTTTATGGGTTCTTCACAATTGCTTATATCCATGTCTTCAGAATCCAGTTCTCACTTGAAAGTGAGATGATTCCAATTAAATTTGTATAATTCATTTATATTCATTTGTAGTTATTGGCTAGGCAATTGTAAAAGAAAAAGAAAAACAACCTTTTAGCAAAGAACAAGGCATATGGTTGGACCTTGATAGGATGACTGGTGACCTTGAAACCATCTTCCCTTTATTTGCTTGAGTTTTTAAGTATTTGTTAATAATTGTGGTGCAGAGGCTATGGAAACTTGTGGGTATGCTCATATATCTTGCCTTTTTAAGGAAACTACTATATATTTTTATGAGTGCAATCCCTGTAGTGATTTGTACACTTATCCCAGAATCCTGGGAGAATAACAGGGAGTTTACGGAAAGATTTAAATCACATTGAAAACAGTGTGGTTGCCTCTACGTTTACAGCCTCAATGCTTGTGGAGCCGGAGATCTGGATGTGATGTTGGTGCCCCTGGAATGGAGCCTTGTGTTCTGAGATGGTGACCTGTCATGACTTGTCATGTGACCGCACTCTTCCTCCAGCACACTGAGCTCGGGTTGCTTGTGCCCCAGGAGTTACAAAATTTTGGCTCAGTACAGCTACTCTGTACATTGAGACCAAGTCTACAGAACCCTAGCTTAGCCAACAAAGCAACAGGCTATGCCCAAGAGTGATCAGCAGACTCATGGGAGACACCTAGGTACTCCCGGGAGTTCTTAGGCTCAGAGACTCAGTAACATTTCATTTCCCAAGTATATATATGATCTCAAATGTATATGATTGTAAATCAACAGAATATCAACCATAGCACATGCCTGGTGTGTAGCAGCCTTCAATAAACCTCTGTTGATAAAACAATGGACTACCATCTATGGTCAATAGTTTGTTTAGTTTGCATCATATCCACTACCTAAAATCATGCCTGGCATACAAATGGCACTCAATAAATATTTGTTGAATGGATAAAAGTTGAATTTGTGCCTTTTCAATTCATTTCATTGTTTTCTATAAATGTCATTTATTAGTGAGAATACTTTTAAAAGATGTAAATATATTAATGAATTGGGGAAAGAAAAGAAAACAGTGTGCTGTGATTGACGGCAAAGTACTATACACCACTAAGTTTGGGGAATATTTAGAATTCTGTCTTCACTAAATTAGAAACAAATTGTACTAGAGCCTCGGGAAGAAAAATGAACATATGACTAATGTTGAGTTCCTTCATCCCAGTAAGATCTTGATAAATAGTATTTGAATGGCCTATGTTATTGCCTTATTCTTCACCTCCCTCCCTATTACAAAATGGGATATAAACATTCTTAAATGAATGAAGCCACATACTGATGGCCTTGTCTTCTATGGCATTACTGCGCCCAGTTTATGAACTCTGTGCTAGAGACCTTTATTGTTTTATAAATATGCCAAATCATCAACCATTTAGAAGGAAAACACCCTTTTACATATTAGTATTAGTGTTAGCATTAGTATTATATATTAGTATCATACGCCCTTTTACACATGTACTAATACTACTAGAGGGACAGGCTGGTAAAATTAAAAAAAAATTCTATAGGTAGGTAAGTTGAACCTTATCAAGCAGTATTATAAAATATTTGGCCAGCAGATATATGGTTATTTGGATTCCTGGAAATGGTTGAGAAATACTCCTAGGAGGAAATTGTTTCCTGTAAAGGTGTAAAAAAAAAAATAGTGAAAAATTGTTCCAGTTAAGTGGTTCTTTCAACAACTCTGGCAATACTACATAATATGTAAGTTATGTATCTGTTTTGCTAAATAATAAAAGGTACTTTGGACACTAAGTTGGAGGAAAAAAATAGGATAGAAGAAATAATGTATGAAGAAGATTCTGGGAGAAAAAAAAAAAACTATCCAATTTAATAACTGAAGCAAATCAGATGACAAGACTGGATAGTTCAACCATTAATTACAGAGGTTAGCTCTCAAAGGGAATATCACAGATAAATTTATGTAGAATGGGTGGGTAAAACTTTATCCACAACACAAATATACCTACTGCCACTAAATTAGGCACTGATGACAGCCCTAGGAGACTGAAAAAAACATACCTTAATTTTAACATCACATTTTGTTTAGGTCTTAGAAAAAAAGATGATGTAAGGATATAGAACTCCCAGCTGTGGCCAAATGAAAAGACTGACAAGTCTTCTCTTTTAGCAATAAAACTGGAAAAAAATAGGCAGCAGCAACCATTTTAGTGTTATAGTATTTGACTAAAGGCATAAACCAAATTAAAAAACATCTGTGCTTGAAAAGTTGCTGAATTATAAGTAAGAACTGTGGGGATCTGTGGCAATTGGCCTGGGCCTGCTCCTTCCAGCTTGGTTGACGGAAGTTTCCTGTCAGGGTAGGGGAAGTATGAGAACTGGCAACTTCTCTGTTATAGGTTAAAAGGGAATTAGATTTAGGGCAATGAGCAATATCCACCCCCAGTATCATCATCAGTGGATGTGACTTCTCACAGGCAACAAGTGAGTGATGGGATACAGCTCATTCGATTAACCTGAGATTGCAGTCCATGGTTGGAGAAAGGGTATCTCTGGCTGTGGCGTTGTGCTTGTGAAATGGAGAAGAGACAGTGTCCAAGCTATTAACAAGGTCCTGGTATATTTCATGGCTGTTCACACATGCACAGAAGACTCCAAAGAGCCCAGAAAGAAGTGATGACTTGGCAATGTTGAACGTTAAACACGTTCCCCTATGCAAACACAGATCCATTGACAAAGCTGAGATGTTACCTACATTGTTTTCTAACAACCTCTATATAATCATTGGCTAACCACTAATTTATATGGAAAGAAGGGAAAACTGGAGTAAAGTTAGGCTTAAATGTAAAAAGCAAGGATTATTTAATAATAAAATAAAGTGGAACAGAGATATCAATAACTATCCACTGCAAGGGAAATGAAATCCACAGACTTAGTATATGAAAGCAATTTAAGAAAAGGAACAACAGAAGTATGGCATAAGAAATATAATCAAGAGGAACCTGTCTGCCTCAGTTGGTAGAGCATGTGATTCTTGACCTTAAGGTCAGGAGTTGAAGCCCTATGCTGGGTGCAGAGCTTACTTTACAAATATATAATCAATAATGTAATTTTATTTTGTATGGTGACAGACGGTAACTACATTTAACGTGGTGAGCATTTCATAATGAATATAATTGTTGAATCACTATCTTAAACACTTGAAACTACATTGTGTTTTATGTCAACTCTAGTTTAACTAAAAATGTTTAAAAAATTAAAGAGAAGCAAAAAGGAAGCAAATCAAACAACAAAGAGAAAAAAAAAAAAGAAAGCAACAAAAACAATCCTTGGGAGAAAATATCAGTCTTGAGAGTTGACAAAATATAGTACCAAAATACTCAGCTTTCAACTAAAAATATAATGAGATATGGAAATCAAAAGGAAATTGTGATCCATGCTTAGGAAAATAAGAACAGTTTAAAGAAACCATCTTTGTTTCCTTTTTTTAAGATTTTATTTTATTTATTTATGAGAGACACACAGAGAGAAAGGCAGAGACATAGGCAGAGGGAGAAGCAAGCTCCCTGTGGGAAGCCCGATGCCAGACTGGATCCTGGATCCTGGGATCAGGACCTGAACCAAAGGCAGATGCTCATCCGCTGAGCCACTCAGCATCCCCCATCTTTGTTTCTATAGAGATTTCAAATTGGCTATTATAAATATATTCAAAGAAAAAGGAAATAAAGTGTAAAGAAATACATTGTGGTAACAATAAACCAATAACTAGAGATCTATTGGGTAGTAAAGAAATAAAAGTGAAATTTAGAATATTATAATTAAAAAATTAACTGAGTTTAGTCAATTTCAGATGTGTGACATTAGAAAAAAGAATTGATGAACTTGAATATGAATCAATGAAAATCAACCATTTTGAAAAACAGACAGCAAAAAAACCAAACCACAAAAGCTTGAAAAAATTAAACAGAAACTTGAAGACCAGTGATACAACATCAAATATTTTAATATACTTGTATGTGGAGTCCCAAAAGATGAGGACATACAGAAATGGGTACAATTTTTTAATCCAAAATCTTCCCAAATCTTAAGAAGATGTATTTATTGCTAATAAGCATGTGAAAATATAATTGCTATAATTATCCATTAAGGTAATAAAAAATAAAACGACAATAAGCTACTACCTTATTAGAATGGTTATAATAAAAAAAACACAGATAATACCAAAATATCAAATCTTGGCAAGGATATGAAGAAACTTTAGCCCTCTTATACTGCTGGATGTAATATAATATAGTATCCTATTTTGGAAAATAATTTTTCAACTTCTTAAATATTTAATATAAGCTTATCTTAGGATCAAATGCATATCCACTCAAAGACAGGTACACAAATGTTTCGAACAACATTATTGACAATAACCAAAAATTGGAAAAAATATTCAAATATCCAACAAACAAATGTTCATAAATTTATTAATGGATAAACAAAATTTCTTATATCCATACAGTGGCATATTATTCAATAAATTAAAAGGTAAGCACTGATAGATGGTCCAACTTGGATAAATCACAAAAACGTCATGATGAGTGTAAGAACCCACATGCAAAATAATACATTTCACATAATTCCATTTATAAACGGAATTAATGAAAGAATTGGCAGAGATAAATTTATATAGAAGGAAAGAAGATCATCTGTTGCTTAGGGCTGGAAGAAAAAGAAAGGACAGATGAGTATAAGGGATCATGTCGGGATGAGAAGATATTTGAAACTTGGATTGTGCTGATAGATGTACAACTCTATAAATTTATTAAATCATAGAATTATAAATTTATGATGGATTAACTTTATACTATATAAATTATGCCTCAATAAAACTGTTAAAAATCCCAATTGTTTTGGGCTTCCTAGTTGACAGAGTAGGTTGAGTACCAGACTCCAGACCCTTGGTTTCGGCTCAGGTAGTGATCTCAAGGTCATGAGATCAAATCCTGTGTCAGGCTCTATGCTCAGTGCAGAGTCTGATTGAGATTCTCTCTCCTTCTCCCTCTGTGCCTCCCTCAATGTGTATGTGCTCTCCCTCTCTCTCTCAAATAAACAAAAAATAAAAAAAATAAAAAGTATTCCCAATTTTGTTTATAGGGATTGTAGGGTAGAAATTGGTTCTTGGAATGCCTGGGTGGCTAAGGAGTTGGAGCATCTACCTTCAACTCAGGATGTGATCCTGAGGTCCTGGGATCGAGTCCCACATCAGGCTGGGAGTCTGCTTCTCCCTCTGCCTGTGTCTCTGACTCTCCCTGTCTCTCATGAATAAATTAATTTTTTTAAAGGAACAGGCTCTTGTTGCAGAATTCATATGAGCAAAAATTATATCTGATCAGTAAAAATGGACCTTAGTTTCTTTTTTAAGACTGTTTTTTTAAAGCAAGTGGAACATTGTTTTTTTTATAAGCTATGATTCCTTCTAGAGAAATTCACTATTGAGTTTGGCAACGTTGAAGCATGTATGTTAATAATGTCTTAACCATAGAAGGGTAAAAAATATAGAGATTAAACTATCTGGTAACAATGTTTCCAATGCCAGCAGTAACAGGGTCTTGCTTTTTCAAGAAAAAAGAGAGATACATGGAGAATGATATTCCTACGTCAAGCGTTGAATTTTTATTTTATTATTTTATTATTTTATTATTTTATTTTTAATTTTTAATTTAATTAATTTTTTTTTTTTTTTGAGAAGAAGAGCAGAAGGAGGCAGAAATAGAGGGAGACAGAGAATCTTAAGCAAGTCTCATGTCCAGCTCAGAGTCTGACTCTGGACACAATCTCCTCACCCTAAGATTGTGACCTGAGTTGAAATGAAGAGTCAGATGCTTAACGACTGAGCTAGGGCCCTTTGAGCATTGATCTTAAAAATACATTGTTGGTAGAAAAAGTAGATTATGAAATACAACAGCACTCTAAATATGGTCTTTGATGTGTTTAGTATTAACACATACTTTATTTCCTTTTGGTTCTTTTTAAATATATGGAGGTCTCCTTTATTTCTAATGAACTGGGAATCATGAGAGATGACAAATGCACTGTGACAACAGAATTGACTATTCTATGATTAGAGATGCACCATAGGAAAAATTGGAAACTTTGAAAAAACTATTTACATAATTGATTATTGTATTAATATAGACAGAGCTAGGCCTGAGTGACATATGATTCTTAACATTTCAGGATATTAATAGAATAATGCTTAACTTTTTGCTCCATCACTACCTGATGTCCTTTTTCTGTGGAGATAAGCATTCTAGAATAAATGTTCTCCAATGTTCCCGAGTAGGGGAAGGAAAGAACAGAGACTCTCTAATAGATGATTTTATGGCCTGGGCTTGGAAGAGGTACATATTACTTCCATGAACATGTTACTGGCCAAACACTGCCATATAGCTACTCAATAGCAACAGACACTGGCACATACATCAACTGTGCAGAAGTGAAAGAAAAAAAAAAAAAAAGGTATGTTGGTGAGTAAGAACAATTTGAATCATAGCTACCTTAGAAAAATGTTTGCTTTCAAGAAATAGGTATGCAAAAATAATTAAAATTTTAACAATATTTTACTGTACATTTAGATAATAAATAATTGTGTCACATTAACATTTTGAGTTAGAAATTAATGTCAAGTTTTCTTTAATAATAAAATCACGCTAATCTCAAGACCCTCCATGCACACATAAAATTCTCACATACTACCTGTGTGATCCTTAATTATTTTGGGGAATTCTCTAATAATATTTATGGCTCAAAAAAAGCTCTACCATTTTTCTGTTATTTTTCGCTACTCTTGGGGCATAGAATCTTTGGATGCTTCTAAGTTCTTTAGTTTTCTTCTACCCTTCCTGTTCAACCTAATTTTCTTCTGTAAGCCATGCATTCCCATAGTGCTATTTGGTTTCTGGACAAAGCAATTCTCTTTCTAGAAAACTTGTCAGAAGTCCATGTAATTCCAGACTGGTGATTCCAATTTTCCCTACTGCTTATCATACCAATAGCAGAGAATTCCCTCACTATACTCTTGTAAACACTATTCTATGCTAATACTCTGTATTAAATAAAATATAATGCTCACTCTTATATTGGCAAAAATATTTTATTGCTCTATAGGTTGGAAAAGTATTTTTTGATTCACTGGTATTCTTAATAGATTAAAAAATGTTTAATCTGTTAGCAGTATCCATGAAGGAAATCACAGTACTTTTATATTTTTGTAAGAATAGGATGTTGCGATTCAAAACATGAAATAGTCAACATAATTACAAGAAAATAAATTTGAGACAATTGATCATCAAACATTAAATGAAGACCTTGAACAACATGATTATTTTTATGTTGGGAAATATTCGATAAATGGTTGAAATATTAATAAAACAAATGAACAGTTTATATCAATATAAAAATCAAACTCTTGTGGGAGACATATCAAGCGTCAGGCATAACATTGAAAAATATTTCATTTGCATATTGGCATGTGCTTTAGAAATTCTAATGGGGATGCTGCATGGCCAAGGTCCCTATTAAGTTAAATCATATCAGATGCTATTTTTATAGTAACAGGTTGAGTGAATGGTTCACCTAACAACAATACTAATAATCAATATTCTGAATATGGTATAGTGAATATAATTAAAATGTTAGAGCTACAGTTTCAATGAAACGCTTAGAATCAGTTTTTTATTTTTTATTTTACTTTTTATAAAAAAATATTTTATTTATTTATTCATGAGAGATACAGAGAGAGGCAGAGACACAGGCAGAGGAAGAAGCAGCTCCATGCAGGAAGCCCTATGTGGGACTCTATCCTGGGACTCCAGGGTCATGCCTTGGGCCTAAGGCAGCGCCAAACCGCTGAGCCATCGGGGCAGCCAGTCTTTTATTTTTATTTATAATTTAGCTTCATCAAGAAAATAAAATCTTGATAAAATATATTTTAAGCTTGTTAAATATATATATATGTATATATATATATAAGTATATATATATATATTATCAGTGCTGGTAAATTATAAAATTTTTACTATTTTCAGAAATATAAAATTAGACAATCATATACTTAATTACTATAGTCTTTGGATTTTGTTAATTGGATTGCATCTTAAGGGTCATATTTCAATTTTGAAAAGTAAATTTTTTTTCTTGAGTACTCTGTTCTCTAAAATTCTAAGAAAGCTTTAAAAATAGCCATTTATTTATTTTTAAATTTTTATTTATCTTCTAAATAGTTTTTATTTAAATTCCACTTTGTTAACATACAGTGTAGTATCAGTTTCAGGTTTACAGTACAGTGAGTCAACATTTAAATCAAGCAACAGTGTTTTATAATATACTGAGACTTCAAAAATCATGTCTTATTTTTAAAAACCTTAACCATTACATAGTCTATACTTAGTATATTTTCATTGCTTATAATACATTGCCTAAATATCATTATGTTAATTAGCATGTGTACTTTCTGAACTATGTAGAATTAAAAAAAATATTATTGGTAATGTAAAAGAGAGGTATTGTTATTTCTCAGTTGCACAAGCATGGTAGTAAGGATATAAGTAAGTTTAAAACATATATGTATATGCACACACACATAACGTATCATTCACATATATATAATTAATTCTTGGATTTTTTAGTAAATAAAGACAGATTTCTTTATTCATTTTATTAATATTATTTCTTAATTTATTATTAAAATGTGTGGAATCATTCATCCTGTATACCCTATTCTTCTATAAAAGTATAGTACAGTCTGTTCTGCTACAGGATGAAACATGCACTCTTATTCAACATTGTGCTAAAACATCAGAGAGCTTATGGGGAAGTTATGGTTTATTGGTTGAAATGCTAAAAAAGAAGACCAAAAATAATAAAATATGGTTTATTGGTGAAAACACATTAAAAAAGACAAAAAGACTAATAAAAACAATTTTACATGGCTTAAATTGTTAAGAAATGTAAACATACTTAAGCAAAAGACCTGGAGTTTGCTTGGGGAAAGAGTTGCAGCTTGTTAGTTATTGTGAAGTAATGGAATGGCAATTTTCTAAAATTAGATACAATGTTGTACTACAAGATGTGTATGAGGGTGTGTGTGGCATATCACATGTGTGAAACTATGCTAATAAAAGATGTTTGGAATGTGTGTGTGTGTGTGTGTGTGTGTGTATGTATTCAGTTATGAGTATGCCTGATTTCCCACAGATAAAACAATACATAAGAAAATGTGAAATTTTTATTTATTTATTTATTTATTTATTTATTTATTTATTTATTTTATTGGAGTTCAATTTGCCAACATATAGCATAACACCCGGTGCTCATGCCACCAAGTGCCCCCCTCAATGCCCGTCACCCAGTCACCCCCACCTCCCACCCACCTCCCCTTCCACCACCCCTAGTTCATTTCCCAGAGTTAGGAGTCTCTCATATTCTGTCTCCCTCTATGGTATTTCCCACTCATTTTTTCTCCTTTCCCTTTTATTCCCTTTCACTATTTTTTATATTCCCCAAATGAATGAGACCATATAATGTTTGTCCTTCTCCAATTGACTTATTTCACTCAGGATAATACCCTCCAGTTCCATCTACGTGAAGCAAATGGTGGGTATTTGTCATTTCTGAAGGCTGAGTAATATTCCATTGTATACATAGACCACAACTTCTTTATCCATTCATCTTTCGATGGACACTGAGGCTCGCATTGTGTTGGAAAGTCTGGGTGGCTCAGCCTTTGGACGGCTGCCTTGGGCTCAGCGCATGATCCTGGGGTGGGAGATTGAGTCCCACATCAGGCTCCTTGCAGGGAGCCTGCTTGTCCCTCTGCCTATGTCTCTGCCTCTCTCTTACTGTGTCTCTCATGAATAAATAAAATCTTTAAAAGTTAAAAAAAATAAAAATTTAAAAAGAAAAGAAAAGAAATTTGTAACATGTTAAACTTGTTTCCCACTACATCATTGTCTCTGAACAAATCTGTGTTTGTAAGCAAGTGTTACAGTTCAGTTTACTGTACATGGAAACCATTTCTTAATCTGTTCTTCTTTATCAGTGCTGGTAATTATAATAAATCATCTAGACATGAACATCTTTTTTCCTTTCCTAAGACCACAGTGAGAAAAATTCTAGGCCATAGAGTTCCAGATTATTTATCCAAGTTCTTGACCTAGATACTATCCAGTAGCTACATTATCTCCTAAGCAAAATAAATTCCTATGATCAAAATAAACAAAAGTGAGAATGACAAAAATTATGCCATAGTCAGGGGCTTCTAGAAGACCTAATCCCTAATGTTGCAATCTTTAGAGCCAAACAAAATGAACTAGTCTTTTGTTGTAATTTAATTACTTTTTCTTCATGATCATAGATTATTTGAAATGGTTTATTTATTTGGGATAATGATATAATTATAAAGGTGTATGATTTATTAAAAATAATAATTATACATTTCATTTATTTCAAAAGTGAACACTTGTTTACAAAAGTTTATTTACTTGAAACCTTAATTTAAAATATCATATCTTAAAAAACCCATTTTTAATTTATTTCATATAGATAGTTTAAAAGAAAAATGTTCTTGCCTACATTGTGTCTTAGTTATACAATCTGCTACAAATCAATGCCTAGAATACCCTCCAAATTTCCCTAATCTCCTCATATTAGCCTCAAATGGTTTTTCCCAAAGAAAATTTGGATGAAGAAGTGGACTATACATAACCAAATTTAATGATTTTACTAGAAATATGTCTATAGCTCAGATCAGTGCTCATTTCTACTTCTGTTTCTTACAAATATGAGAGTCCATGACCATACCACCCTGAATACGCCTGATCTCGTCTGATCTCAGAAGCTAAGCAGCATCGGGCCTTGTTAGTACTTGGATGGAAGACAAATTCAGGAGGTCATTCGGGCTAATAACCATTGCAAATTTCACTTGTCTTAGGGCCTTGTCTTGGAAGGTTATATTTTGCATTAAAGACAACATGAATGCATTTTTTTGTTTAGGCTAAAAGTCTTGCAGAATCTGTTGGTATCATTATTAGAGTCTGGGTCTTTGAAAATCCTGGCTCTAGGGACATGTCTGTATTATCTCAGTTCCATGCTCTGCAGGATGCTCACCTCCACATGGCCATGACCGCTTCTATTTGAGAGATTTTACAGACACTGAAATTGAACCACAGGATTGTGAATTTTCCTAAAGAAATATATACAACGCGGGTCTTTTAATTCCCAGTTACTCCCAATCCAATAGGTTACTGTAGTGTTTTAACACGGTAGGAATGGTAAAGCCTATCTCGTAATACTGTTATATGGTGAAAGATTTTATTTAAGGACATTAAAACAATGCATATTCAAAGACATGGCCACGAATCTGTATAAATGCAATCAAATGATACGTTTTTTGGTTTAGTCTGTACTATTTAAAAATATTCATACCATGTTTTCAACCAAAATATCTAAATATTTTTACGTGTTCTATATACATGTCATACATTATCATTACAAATTTTAATACTTCCATATAAAATATTGTTATTATTTATTGCTATTATATTAAAACTAATGTCAAATGTTTACATTGTGAAAAATCATACCTAAAATATAAGACTGCAAAGGAAGCTTATCTCTTTAATATAAAGCTATAATTAGATATTCAATTATACATACATAAAAATATTTTATAATCTTTCTGCAAATGAGAAAATAATTACTTTTTTAATTGTATTATAAGATGTCTTTGCAAATTATAATATCTACATTAGGGATTAAAATTAATATTTGTTCCAAACCATTTGGCAAATTACAAGTTCACAGACTTGTGCTTATCTAGCTGTATACCTGATTGGAGAATTTATTATAGCATACACGCTGTTTTTTTAAAACAAATTAAAAAATAAGATTTTGAACCTACAGAGATACACTAAGTGCCTCTTAGTAAAATGTTAGCTCAGAAGCATTGGTTTGTGTTCCAGGAGTTCCAAAACATATCTCAGTGTATGTATAATTATTCACTGAATTAATGCCAAGCAGTGAATAATTTTCTATAATTTAAAACCCGATATGGTTACTCAATGTGGATAATTTCTCAATTAATTTGACTCAAAAATAAATTTAAAAATGACTACTATATTTGGGACATCGGCTGATAACAATGTTACTGTAAAACTTTGATAAGACTGACAAGATGTGACATCAGAAATATTCTAACCAGTCATATTCTTACGAGTTGATACTCAGATTGTATTAATGGTAGCCTCTTGAATTTTAAAAAGTGGTTATTACCAATAACTTAATGAACAGAAAGATTGGTGAATATTTAGTTGTTTTTGAGTAACCACATAATTTTTTTATAACTTTATTTTTTATTGGAGTTCAATTTGCCAACATATAGCATAACACCCAGTGCTCATCCCCTCAAGTGCCCCCCTCAGTGCCTGTCACCCAGTCACCCCCACCCCCCCACCCACCTCCCCTTCCACCACCCCTACTTTGTTTCCCAGAGTTAGGAGTCTCTCATGTTCTGTCTCCCTTTCTGATATTTCCCACTCATTTTTTTCTCCTCTCCCCTTTATTCCCTTTCACTATTTTTTATATTCCCCAAATGAACGAGACCATATAATGTTTGTCCTTCTCTGATTGACTTATTTCTTTTTTTTAAATTAATTTTTATTGGTGTTCAATTTACCAACATACAGAAAAACACCCAGTGCTCATCCCGTCAAGTGTCCACCTCAGTGCCCGTCACCCATTCCCCTCCAACACCCGCCCTCCTCCCCTTCCACCACCCCTAGTTCGTTTCCCAGAGTTAGGAGTCTTTATGTTCTGTCTCCCTTCCTGATATTTCCCAACATTTCTTTTCCCTTCCTTTATATTCCCTTTCACTATTATTTATATTCCCCAAATGAATGAGAACATACACTGTTTGTCCTTCTCCGATTGACTTACTTCACTCAGCATAATACCCTCCAGTTCCATCCACGTAGAAGCAAATGGTGGGTATTTGTCGTTTCTAATGGCTGAGTAATATTCCATTGTATACATAAACCACATACATAATTTTTACATCTGCAGACACTTTTGAGGAGGTTCAGGATTACTCTTAGTGATTATGGTGGGACATCAGACATAGCCTGGACTGTCCACTGTCAAATGGTATATAAAGTCTTCTTATTTAGATGTTTGATTTATTTGCACAGTATTGCACAAGACATCTCGTGAACCAGAGTTCTCTATATCTTGGAGAATTACCTTGGATGGTCATCTATGGCTATGACAATTTTTTGTTTATTTGTTTCAAAGAATTTTTCCCAGATTTATTGAGATATAATTGACAAATAAAATTATAATTTATTATAAGTGTACAATGTGACAATTTGTTATATGTATACATTGTGAAGTGATTACCATAATCAGGTTAGTTAAAGCATTCATTCCCTCATCATTACTGGCTTTTTTTTGGTGAAAATACTTATGATTTACTTTCTCAGAAAATTTCAAGTATTTAATGCAGAATTGTTAACTATAGTCACTATGCTCTATATTAGATTCTTAAAACTTGGCACCATCTTTTTTTTTTTTTTTTTTTAATCTGGCTGAGTCCTCCTTAGGGTGAAATGAGATTAATGTTAACCCAGCTGTTAGACAAAGGGATGCTTAGTGTAGCCATTTAACTGTTATGAGTCATCAAAGTATTTTTCCAAGAGTTATTATGACTTATCTAGTTAATTTTACATTTGCTCTCCATTTCTGATGTCTAGATAATTTTGTCTTCTCGCATAGGTTTCTGTAATAATTACCATGGACATTTTATAAGAAACTTTAATGATTTTTATCTAATACGGGACTGATGGGAAAAACAAACTCTCCTGTGGATTGCTCTTCTTGTTATCCTCACTTCCTAATTACTCATAATAAATCTATCATTTGGGAGATAATAAATTAGCATCTTCCCTGAACAAACCATTTCTCATAAAATGAGCACATTAGATTTTCCTGTACTTTATTTGATGGTAAAGTTTATATTTAGTTAAATTAAATTCAGACTTTTTAATAATCCATTTAAATTTCTTTAAAGGTTTTATTTATTTATTTATGAGAGACACGAAGAGAGAGAGGCAGAGACACGGGCAGGGGAAGAAGAAGGATCCCTGCAGGGAGCCCAGTGTGGGACATGATCCCAGGACCCCGGGATCACACCCTGAGCCAAAGGCAGATGCTCAACCCCTGAGCCAGCCATGGTCCCAAAATATTTAAGTTTTATAAATGAATGGCTGTAGAAAAAAGTATGTTAGATTGTGTGTGTGTGTGTGTGTGTGTGTGTTTAATCATTCTGTTGAAATAAAACTAAAAAGCAAATTACGTAAATGCATAGTTTAATATATTGTGAACAGGTGGGGGCACCTGGCTGGCTCAGGGGTTGAGTGTCTACTTTTGCCTCAGGTCCTGATCCCGAGATCCTGGATCAAGTTCCACATCAGGGTCCCCAAAGGGAGCCTGCTTCTCCCTCTGCCTATGTCTCTGCTTCTCTCCCTGTGTCTTTCATGAATAAATAAATAAAATCTTAAAAGAAAAACTTTAAAAATATATCATGAAGAGATGAATCAGTATACAATAAAGAAAATGAATTTTACTGGATCCCCAAAACCGCCAACCGCATACCATTCCCAAACAGAACCTCCTCTCTAGACTTCAACAGAAACTGCTAAATGGTCTTTTGAAACCAGGACATTAGTATCGGTTAATTTATCCCTCAATAAATGGAATTACAAAGGACATTATCTTTTGGCTTTTTCAATATTGTCTTTGTAATTCATATGTTCGATATAAGTTTTAATAATTATGCTGTCTTGACCACTACAGATCCTCCTCAGCTTATGATGGGATTATGTCCTGATAAACTCATCATAAGCTGAAAACACCACAACCTTGAATAGAATGGTTGTATGGGTATAGAAGGGTTTTAAGTGTCTTGGTGGTCACTCTTAGGATGGCGAAGCTGGCTGGGAGCTGCAGCTCACTGCTGCTGCCCAGCATCACCACAGAGTATTATAGGGCATATAGCTAGCCTGGGAAAAGGGCCAACTTCAGTATACAAAGTACAGTTTCTATTGAATAGCATAACACTTTTGCATGGCCATAAAGTCCAAAAATTGCAAGTGGACCCATCTTAAGTCAGGGACCACCTGTATTGAGGCCCTGGCTAAGAGGAAGTTAGTTTTTCTTTATGAGTAACTGATACAGTCCCCACCCGGCCACTTCCCTTATCAGGCTATCATACCCTGTGCCACTGTGCCCATCACAGTGCGCCATCACTGTGCCCATCACTGTGGGTCAGTGCATCAGTCCTAATTGGCCCGGGGCCAGCTACCAGGTCCAGGTACCACTGGAGACATCTCCTATGCACCAGAGTGCTGAATTATTCGAAACAGCAATATACAGGGATCCCACAAAACCTAGTTAATCCTACCCCCACTTGCCATACATATAAACTGTCCCCTATAACTCCAGCTTGCTATTAACCTGTCCCTGAATGCAAGCTCTATGTGGTCCTGATTGCCATCTTTTTCTCATTTAGAACTATAAATAAAAAGTTCTACTTTCCAACTATTCCAGTGCCCATATATTATGTCTCACGATTAAAAAAAAAACAACAAAACAACAAACTTTAGATGGTAGAAAGCAATATGATCTTGTGTAAATATAGTTTATCCATTCTTGTATTTTATTTTAAGGATGTGCTAAAATTTACTTAATATTACACTATTGATGCATGTTTTGCTTGTTTTTATCTGGGCAAATTACAAATTATTTTGCTAAGCACATTCTTGTACATAACATTTTAGTGCACACGTCCATAAATTTTCTGTAGTATATACCTAGTAGTAAACTTGCTGCACCATATTATCATTAATAGAAAACGCCAAACAAGTAGGTTTTTAACTCATTGTCAATCCCATAAGTACAAATAACAAATGGTTGTTATTGCTTATATCACCTTGTAGTCACAATTTCACTAATTTCAGTAATTCTCAGAGAGTATTAGTATTTCATATTGGTTTTAATTTGCATTCCCTTGATGACTAATTCTATTGTGTCACTTCTCATATTTTTATACTTGTTTATCATTTATGAAGTACCATCTCATGTCTGTCAATCATTCTTCTTTTGAGGTTTCATCTTTTTTAATATTTCTTTCTATCTTAAAGCCTTTTGTTGGATATGTGTATTGCAATTATGTTGTTTTCCTCCATGGCTTACTTTTCATTCTCCCATTGATACTTATAAATGAACCAAAAATTATTTGTTTTAATGTCTACCAATTTTTTGTTTGTTTAAACTTGCTTTTTTGTTTCATTTTAAAGAAATATTGTTCTTCTTTAACATTTTTTAAGCTATCCTCACATTTGGGACACCTGCTGGCTCAACTGGTTAAGCAGCTAACTCTTGATTTCAGCTCAGGTCATGTTCTCAGCATCCTGGGATCAAGATCTCCATCAGAAAATAAACAAACAAACAAACAAACGAACAAACAAACAACAAACAAACAGACATCAGGCTCCATACTCTGCGGGGGGTTGGAGGGGTGAGGGGGTAGGGAGGTGAAGGGAGGGGTCTGCTGAAGGATTCTCTCTCTCCCTTTGCCCCTCCTACAACTCACAGCTTCTCTCTCTCTCTCTTAAATAAATAAATCCATCTTAAAAAAATAACAAAAACAAAAACAAAACCTCATATTTTATCTTCTAGAATCCTCATTATTTTAATTTTCAAATGTATGTCTATGGACTATCAGGAATTGATTTTTTTTAATTAAACCATATACAAGACAGGGGTATAGTTTTTGTTTCTCCCCCATGTTGAAAATCAACCCAGTATCATTATTGAAAGCACTTTCTTTATTTCTATGCAATGCCATTTTTGTTATAAAGCAGGTGTACTTATGTGGGTTGGTCTTATTTTTAGACTACCTATTGATATTGCCTAGTTGTTCATCTTTGTGTCACTATGACAATGTTTCAATACAATAATTTATAATATGTCATGATACTCAGTAACATAAACACATTAGTGTTTTTCTGCTTCCTCTCTTCATTGTCCTTGTCTAGTTCTTTTCAAAAATAAATATACAAAATGACTTAATTTCTACAAAACTTAAAAGTTTGTGATTTTTATGGAATTCTATTAAATCAATAGTTAGAAAGATTTTACATTTTTACAATTTTGAGTATCAAAATGAAATTGTTTATATTGCCTTTTATGAATTATTAAACGTTTTATATGGTTCATTTTAAAATTTTCATTTATCTGAACTTTTAATTTCTAACACCATTAATGATGCCTTCTGTGTAAACATCTGCATTTCTTGCTTGACTGCACTAGCTTGGTTTCCAGGACAAAACTGAATAGAAATGTTGACTGTGGCTATCTTAGTCCAGGGACAAAGTTTTTGCAAATTTTTGACATTTTATGTTGTTTAATGTAGATTTTTCCATATGTGTCCTTTAATAAACTGATGTTGAGTGTTATAAAATACTCTTCTTTATATGCTTACACGATCTTTTTATATATTTTTTCTTCTACTTTATTAAGTTATGTTATTTTTATTAATTTTTTTTAAAATTAAAATATTTTATTTATTTACTCATGACAGACCCAGAGAGGCAGAGACCTGGACAGAGGGAAAAGCAGGCTCCATGCAAGGAGTACGATATGGGACTCGATCCCAGGACTCCAGGATCACGCCCTGAGCCAAAGGCAGATGCTTAACCACTGAGCAACCCAGGCATCTCTGTTGATTATTTTTAATAATAAATAACACATTTCTGGAATAAACTCACATTGGTGAGGATGCATTATCCTTTTTTTATATAACTAGATGGGTTTGCTACAATTTTTTTGAGGATTTTGTATTGATATCCATGGTCTTCAATTTTATTTTGTACTATTATATTTGGTGTCTATGTTATACCAACCTCCTAAAACATTTTAAGAAATATTTCTACTTATTTTACTTTTTTTCTGGATGACTGATTGATATTATTATCTTCATTAAAATTTTATGGAAAGACACTAGCTCTGGTGGCACTATCTGAATTTCATTTTGAAATTTTCTTTGGGGTAGGAAGAGTGGATATTAAATTTAAACTTAAATTTCTTTAGTAGTTATAGTATACTTCAGAGTTCCTGTATTTTTCTGTGTCATTTGTGATAAATTATTTTATTCAAGATTTGTTAAATATGTCCAATTCATTGCAAGCATGTTTATCAGCAGAAAAGTCATAATTTTATCATCTAAAATATTTTCATATTTTCATCTGTAATGTTAACCTTCTTTTTAAAATTTTTCATCTTTTCTTGCTTTATTAACTTGTTACATCTTTTATCAATTTTAGTAGTGCTTTAATAAATTAAATTTTATTAATTATACATTCTATGGCATATATTTTTTGTCACTAATTTCCTCTCTCGGGAAATTGTTATTACCTTAGTTCACTTTCTTCCTTTGGTAAACACAGTAGCCTCTTAAAGCTTCTCTTCCTCTCTCCCTTTCTCCAGAATTTGTCCTCTTAAATTCTTCATTAATACTCTTTTGAAAGAGCATTTTTAATACAAATCAATTATGCTTAAAAAAAAAAATCATTGGGTGGCTATTTACTGTATGTGGAATTTTCTAAGCTTGACATCTAGGATGTCCAACTATGCCTTTACCAAAATTTGACTTCCCTGCTGCATCATTTGCTTTGTCTAGCTACCCAACATTACTTACTTAACTAGTTACTTATCATTAGTTTGCATATTTTCTTTCCTTTCATAAATCTGGGAACCATTTTCTTCCTATTTGACCTAATACATACTTGACTTCTTCAGATTGAAGTTTATACCCTGCACCAGGGTAGCATTCTATGGGTATAGTATCATTTTAGTGCTAATACTTGCACATAATCTTAATTTTTTTCTTTTCTGAATTACCCAGTAGGGATTGAGTTCAATTATCTCTCTAATCCTAGCTTTTAACAAATAGCTTGGGCAATAGAATAGATTCCCTAAAAGTCTAGTAAGAGAATTAGCAGGTGAATGAATTTTCGGATGAGAATGCATGGAAAATACCAGTATTGTATATTGTTACATTTATTTTTTTTAGAATTCATTAAAAATATCTTTTAAAAATTTCATGACTTCTCTTGAATCATGTTTATATATAAAATATACTTTAAACAGATGGAAATTTCAAACTTTCTCATTACTTTTAGTCAGCTTAGTTTTAAGTTGGATATTTCCTGAGGACATATGAGGGTATACTGTAATTCAGCTAAACAGCTCTCAAATATAATATATACCATCTTACATATTTATAGCTCATAAACCTTATATTTTATAGATTTTATTTACATATGAATAGCATGTATGTTTATAAATACATGTTAATAATATACCATATATAAATATATGGTGTCTTATTTAAAATAAACAAATAATACAACAGATTTTACACGTAAAATAAATACATAAAATATATTTTCTATATGATAAACACAAAAATAAAGTTTACACATTTATATTTTTATATAAATATAAAGTATATATTTGGTGTTTTATAATACATAAATTATTTCTATGAAAGATTTCACTTCTTGGTCAATTTTAGGTATACAGAGATTTTAGAATTATCATTTTATCTCTTATTTTAATTGTATATATTCAAATAGGGCCTTGTGGCTAGTTAAGCTCTTAGAATAAACAAAAATCCCAAACTATTTACAAATATTGTGACTTAAAATGAAGAGCTGATTATTTCATTCAAAAGGCAAATTCATCAGAGACGGCCTGCCTCGCAGTGAAGTGATAAAAATATTTGCTAGACTCAAAACTAGGGTGTGAATTATAGGAAGCCACAGACATTGAAAATCTTAGCTACAAGTACTTAAAATTTGCAATAATAATTTTACACTTACAGGTTAGACAAGGATAATTGACCAAGAATAAAACAAAATATGATATGAGCTAACTTTATTTAATTTAGATATTTCTTCTTCTTTACTATAACTTGTTTTACTGGTATATATATGTATATACCAGTAAATATACATATATATGCATGCAAATACAAATACATATATATGCAAATACATATATATGTATATTTGCATGTGTGTATATTTTAATTTTTTTTTTTTTTTTTACTTAAAGACCTAAATCACCCTTTCTTTTACTGCATTACTACTCATAATATTTCAGATAAACACATCCAGGAATCAAGGTCAGCCTTTTTCCTGAAACTGTAATTATGTCAATTTCAATTTTTAGCAAAAAGCTTCTATTTGAGTGCACGGTCCTATTATCTGTGTGCTCCATTACAGACTGAATGTTATGTCTCATAACAACAGCCACCATAATTCATTCAACCTTTTTTACTTTTTTTTTCCGTTATGATTAGCATGTGCACTTTTCCTGTCTCATTTCGTTTTTATTCCAATATCATGATATTAACTAATCAAAATATTCTAGAGTTAAATCAAAGCTTTGTTTTAAAAAGTAGTTTACATACTTGCTCTTTAATTTTTGAATCAAGCTTCATTTCTACTCTTTTAAAATAAAACACAAAGAGAAAGAGATTAGACTTGCTTAGTATTTAAGGGCATCAGGAAAGGTCTTTTTAAAAAGTACATAAATAGTTTAAATTTTTTTAAAAAATAACTAGAATATACATTTATGCTTGCACATTAGTATTCTACTGAAATAAACTGCCTTTGTAATTTTTACCTTCATCTCAACATAGTATTATTCTGTTAGTACCTTCTCTCCTCACCCAATTCTAGAAGAAAATGTTTGATGAATCCTGTCTCAGATTATCCCATATTATTTTTACTATCAATTAATCACGGAATCACAAAAAACTGAAGGCCTATTTTATCTCTCTTCCCTATAAATAGATTATTCCTGCAATTTTTATAATACCCCAAAGATGACTGCTTATATTAATACATTATAAAGTAAACTAGAATTATAATGAACAATTTGGTAATAATGTTTTGACCAGTTATCTACTTACATGTGAATGTGATGTGAACATATGACGTGAACCTCACTATGGCAACATTTTTTACTATTTTCAATATTTTATTTACTTTATTTTATTATTTATTAATTTATTCATAAGAGACAGAGGAAGAGAGAGAGAAAGAGGCAGAGACACAGGCAGAGGGAGAAGCAGGCTCCATGCAGGGAGCCCGATGTGGGACTCAATCCCAGGACTCCACGATCATGCCCTGAGCCAAAGGCAGATACCCAACCACTGAGCCACCCAGGTGTTCCAATTTTCAAAATTTTAAAATGCCATTGTTAAGTGAGGTAGTTAAATGTTCTACATGAATTTACTAATTAATAAATTATACTCTTTATATTTTACTGATTCATACTTTGATGCTGTGAGCAGAGTGTAGTAGAAAGGCATTAGAAGTTACATTAATGCAAGGTCCTACTTACTAAGAATTTGATTTAAGGCAGGTTACTTAAATTTTTAGATTACAATTTTCTTGTTATAAAAGAAAGCTGGGGGATTGTCTTTTTTATTAATTTTTGGAAAATTTTGTTTAATATTATAAATATCTTTCCATAAATGTTGGTAGGTCTGTTTTGCCATCAGTTTTCTGACACCAGCTGGGTATTGTATGATCAAATTCAATTCTGACTGTAACTATAGGAAGTGCAGATCATATAAGTTAAGGGTAAAGTCTGACTCCATTGTTATTGTTTAAAAATTTTTTGGCAAATAGTTTTCCCTTTGGCAGATTTGAACTCTTTTTTTTTTTTTCTCTCGGGGTTTTCTACAATAAATCAAGCTCTGAATTTTAATTTTATCCTCTTCTTTTACATAGTTTTTTTCCCCCCTATGTCTGTGGGTATAAATATTTTATCAAACTTTCAAAAATCAGGTCCTTGTCTAGTCGAATATTGTTTCTTTTTTTAAAACATTTTCGTCTGTAATGTATCTGTTTAACATGTATTGGAATCTCTTATTTTACCTATGTCTCTTAACCTGCCTTTTATTATTTTGTACCTGCTGTTGATATTCTGGTAATTTCCTCAGATCTGATTTCTAGTTAATTTATTCTCTTTCCAGCATTTCCAAAACAATTTTTAATCTACCTATTGAGTTTTTAATTCTGATAAACATATTTCATAATTTCTGAAATATCATTTTGGAATTTTTTTCACAAATTGTCTTTTTAGACAAGCTCTAATTACTTTTTTTAAAGCTTTAATTACTTAACTCATTCTTTCATTCCAAATATATTGTTTCAATAAATTTTTTGTTTGTCTTTTTGAATTTGGAATGTATATCTCATAACTCAAAAGATAATATCTTATCTATTAGTTGTTGTTTCTGTTGATATTCATAGTGTACAGCTTTGTGAATTTTGTCAATTTGTTTTTTTTGTTGTTTTACTATGAATAACAGTTGATTTAATATTTAGAAATCTCAAAAACGTAACTTTGGGATTTTGCCTTCCATAGACAAATTGAGTCTGTTCTTCTCAAAAATCGTCTAGACTCTACAAATCTAGGCCCAGTAAATTCACTTTTTTATGGTACCAGCCTAATACAGGAGTCTGTTTAGCCTGCTCACATTTTGATATGCATTAGTTTTAGAGTTTGGATTTTAATTCTGATATTGGCATCCTTCATACCCTGAGACACCATGGAACAGATTAAAATAAAAGTGGCACCATATAGACATCTAGGAAATCAATACATTTACAATTAAACTGAGAAGTAATATATTTCCTTGGAGCAGCTTCTTAAAAATTTTATTAGTTTAGATAGGTAGGTAGAGAAGGAAAGAAATATACATATGCTATCAAGGAAATAAAAATGATACAAATAGATCATGCACACCTATTTTCTGAAAAAAATGCATGCATATTTAAGATTTTAATGTGTTTAGGAACTCTTGCCTACTTCTCCCTGCTTGTCTTGAATCTTTCAATCTACTCAACTTTACTGAGCTATTGTTACTCACTTCTCAGATTCACAACTGAGATGGATGCACAACTTCTCTGTGAGGCTCATTCTCAAGATATATCATGAGAAATGAGTCAGAAGTATTCGAGTGCTCTGAGATTACTCTGAATTTAGAGAGAATCTCTACAGTTTGCCTTCATTTAATGTTCTATTAACATCTACACCAAGGGTTTTATTCTCTTGTTCATCTTTCCTTCTCTAAAGATTTTCCTGTCTCAACCTTCTGAATTAACTCCCCTCAAAGTAGCCATTAGAAAAATTAGAATAGCTCTGAAATTGCTCTGCATTTTCTCTACCTAGTTGCATGAAACACAAGTATTATGCAGAGAGCTTCTGACAATTAATATTTTTGCTTTAAAAAAATCCTTCCTCTTTCAAAAAGCCTATTTTTTAAATGTAAAATTTTGACTTTAGATCAATGGTTTCCATTATGAGTTTTTAAAAGATTTTATTTAGATATTATAATTGTTTCATAATTTTCTCTACTTACTTACTGTCCTGTCTTAGATGGCACAATAAGACTTAGACTCAAGGTCTAATTTTAAAAATTAGAACCCTAAAAACAAAACAATAATAATTTTAAAAAAAACCCTACAGGTAAAGATAAATCACTTTGAATGATAAATACACCACTAACTTTCCAAAATTTTTCATGGGTAAATATTTTAATCATGTGATCTCTTTGCATAATATCCAACACTGATTTCTCTTTACCTATAAAATAAAGTGAACATGTCTTAAATTTGTATAAAAATTCCTTAACCTTGATCTGGTTCTTGCTTCTCTGTCTGGGATTCTCACTAGCTATGCCTCTCTCATCTTCCCTGATAGATCTCATTTTCTAGATTGACAAGAGTGCATGCAGTTCTGAAAAAAGAGCAAGTTATTTCATCCTTCTGAATATTACTTTTATATTTGTCTTCTTTCTGAACTACATCTACACTCTTCACACCATTCCAAACTCTCTTTCACATTAACACTTATTCATCTTTGAAAACTCAATGCCATTTTAATCTTTTGAATAAACCTTCAGTGCCATTCCTCAAAAAAATAAATAGATAAAAGGACTATTTCCTTCTTTATTTACTAATCATTATCAGTGTGTATCTATTTCCCATTAATAAAATACTTTAAATATTGATATACATAAATCCTTCTACCAGGCAACAATAACTCTGTGGCTGAAAAAAAATGTTCTATTTAATATTGTATTAATAAGACAGAGAACACAGCAAGCCTGAAGTAAGTATACATAAATGCATGCTAATTTGAAAGATAAATGATGTTTCTTGATTAGTTAGCTTTTGTGGCTTTTTTCCCCTCTTAATTAACAATAGAAACACTTGGTAGAAAATTAGGGTTAATTTATTATTTTATTATATATTTAGTATTAGTGCACATTAAACTCATAATGATGCGAAGAGTAAGTAAACATAGAAAAATGCACCACTAAGTGAAATTAATTTACTTAACTCTTTGATTGAATGTTACAAATGGTTCTCCCAGGGGGTTTTATTGAAAGAAATGTAATTAATGATTACAAAGGAAAGATCAGAAGATGAGGTCATCTTTAAAATTGCATAGAAATTGCCTCATTGCGTACCTGATCTGAAAAATATTTCTTAAGAAATCATCACTATATTTATTGTTCATTGAAATTCTCCTATATTGTATTTCTTTGCCAAAAATGCAATATGCTATTTTTATAGAAAACTAATACCTGAGATTTCTGGTAATCTCCAACTAGAGGCAAAACTATAATTAGAGATATGTAGGTAGAGTATCAAAGTGCTTGGGCTTATAGGTTCAGAACTCATGGATCTCAAAGGCATTATGGATTCTAATTATCTTCTCACTGTTCATTCTTCTTAATATGCTCTGTCTTCTCTTTTTTATTTTCTTTTATTTTTAGTCAGACTCAAAATCCTTGTGAGAAAAATTTTCAGGGGAATATAAAATGATGGTATGGAATCTGAAAATATTAATAAAGAAGACGAACAATGACCTGATGCTTGAAAGGTCAGCCTTAATTGTTCACTGAAAATGAATCACACTCAGGGGTATTATCTCAGAACTGTGTAATATTTGGCAGAAAAAATAGGTAAATGAATTAAAGAAATAAAAAAGTGATAAAAATAGCATATGTATGTTTTAAAAAATTAAATTCTCACGAGTCATTTTATTAAGTGGTTTGTGCACAAAATGTTTAGTTTTTAATGCATTTAAAAAATTTTTCCATGCGATTTAACCATTTAGTTTATTGTTCCATAATAATGCTCTCTTCATTTAATCTCTCTTTTTATTTGTATTTTATATATCTTTTTTTAAGATCATAACTAACATCACCAAGTATGCATATTAGCCCTTGTCCAAAGCATCTAGCCTGTGGAAGAAAAGTATACAACTAGTGAATACAGACAATATTTTCACAGTGTTATGTATTTGTGACAACTGCACTGAAAAATAAAACTTTTCAGTATCATTTTAACTATGCCATTATAAAGGATTGCTCCCTGGGGAGGACCTGTACCTCCTAACTATATTTAAAATTTATCCTCTAAAAATGTCCACCCATAAAATTGACCACTTTTATACCAAGTCAGTGACTTTAAATAGGTACTTAGAAAACTTGTGTATGTCTGTAAGGCTGAGTGATAGAATGGAGGGAGAAATTCAGAGTTTGGGAAAGAAGCTTCTAGTTTCCTGCCAGTTCATGTAACTCTACAGGTAATATATGTTTAGCATTGTCTCTCATCTCTATCTTCTCAGAGAATTTTTTTGTAAACATGGAGGTCTCACTCTTCCATTTTCTTAGTCCATACAGGTGGTACTTGAAGGCCATGCTTCTTTCAAGAATCACTTTCTTTGAATTATCCATAATTTTAATTTTAAAGAAAATAATAAATTTAAAAGTATATTTTATACATATGTGGGTAGCTACATATATAAGTATCATTATATATGTTTATATAGTTTACATATGAAGGGAAAGGGAGGAAAAAGAAAGAAGAGTTCCATTATAACATCAATCTTTCACCTTCTATTCATCTATCATAATTTTAGAAATATAAACATGTATGAAAAGAGGGTAATATCTTTTCTATGTTTAATGCAGCATTAGAAATGGTTTTCACAACAGATAAAATTAAGTGATCATAAAAATACCTGAGAGAGAAACATATTAGGTTGTGAATCCAGTGTTTTATATTTGCTTTAAGACTTATGAATATAAAATTTTAGCTGAATCTTCAATAGAATTGGTGATTTTATGTTTAATTAAAAATGACTTAAGCCACTGAATGTATTATCCAGGAAACAGGACGAGAAAAAGGAAGAAAAGAATTCCTGGATTCTCCTTTCAGCCTGGTTTGTAGATCTTGATTTCTTTACTTTCGTTCTCCATGGTTGTATCTGCTAAAAAGAAGTAGTAGTTTATGTCCAAAATCCTAATATGCTATTAGCACTTGGAAAATACTAAGCATATAATAATTATAATTTTTAAAAGATTTTATTTATTTATTCATGAGAGACAGGGAGAGAGAGAGAGAGAAAGAGAGAGAGAGAAAGAGAGAGAGAGAGAGGGACACAGGCAGAGGGAGAAGCAGGCTCCATGCAGGAAGCCTGACATGGGACTCAATCCCGGGTCTCCAGGATCACGCCCTGGGCTGAAGGAGGCGCTAAACCACTGAGCCACCCGAGCTGCCCAATAATTATAAATTTTTAACGCTGTTGATGAGGACTACATGATAACAAGGTGTGATTATTATGTTACCCTTTGAAAATCCACAAATAACTTATTGAAGGAATCTGCTTAGAATAATGTTTTTGAAAATTTTTCACTTATACTGTTCAAAATCATTCTATAGTAGATACCCAGATTTGAGAAACTTGAACATATTTCTGTGCTTAGAAAATTATAGATGTCAATTTAAAAAGAAAAATAATTGACGCCCTTGAAAAGGGACACATTGATATTGCTATTGTTTTAATTGAAGTCAACAAAGACCTTATTATGTATTGTTGTATTTAAAGGCTTTCAGGGCATCTGGGTGGCTAAGTTAGTTAAGTGTCTGCCTTCTGCTCAGGTCATGATCCCAGGGTCCTGGGATGGAGCCCCACATTGGTCTCCCTGCAAAGTGGAGAGCCTGCTTCTTTGCCCTTTGCCTGTCTGCCCTGCTAGTGTACTCTCTCTCAAATAAATAAATAAAATCTTAAAAAAATATAAAATAAAATGTAGAACTCACCAAATACCCATGGTCTAATAACAATAAATTTGTCATCATATAGTACCATCATTTATTGCCTTTACAAATTGTCTGTACTGTTGGAGGGGGAAAAAAAAAAAAACTAAGTGAACGAAATTTAACATATACCCTCCTCCCTTCATAGATCCTATGGGCTTCTCTAAACTTTATGTATAAGCTCCCATCCTTAAAAGGGCTTCTCAACTAATGTCTATTCAGAGAACTCATCCCTATTTATTCTTGGAGCTGGCCGAATTGATGTTGACAAACTTACGTGGGCACTTTCCTGCACTATGTTCATTTCTTTATATGTAACTGTTTTTACAACTTCTTTTAACACAGTAACATAGCATTTATTGAGAAACTAGTATTTATCAGAGTCCAATAAGAAAAGCAGAATCATTAACGGTAATTTCAAAGAGAGAAATATAAAACATGTTTAAAAAGTGTTGTCTAGACTTATTGTGGTGATCGCTTTGCAATCTATACAAATATTGAACCATTATGTTGTACACCTAAAACTGATATAATGTTATATGTCATTTATATCAAATACAAAGATGTTGAAGTGAATTAATGAGCAAAAGGGAGCTTAGAGAATAAGTAAGGGAATAAGAGGAGTTAAGCCAGAATTTAGGAACCTGTACATGCTTCAGTTCTGGAAATTATGAGTCTCCATCTGCTATGGGCTGGTGAAGAGGCTCTTACCAATAGCGTTGAAACCTCCAAGGAAGCATCTTCTCTTGAAGCTGGAACATTGTAAGAGGCTTAGTAAGTTCAAGGGCAACTAGAGTTGATAATCAACAACCTGCGCTAACACAATAGTTACCACCAGCAACTGTCAGGACTCACCTGTATCACCAAAAGCAGAATTGTTTTTTCTTCTTGTTTTGTGATGGACCAAAGCCTCCCACAGGCATATCCTGATTTAAAACCAGATAGGAAATACTTTCCACTAAGTGAAAAAAGAAGCCAACATTGGGCTAAAAGACGTTGAAACATAACTTACATTCAATGTCTGTGAACAGCAAAGAGCTTCTTGCCTTAATTGTCCTGGAGCCTTCTTCCAATTAAAAAGGAAAAAGAAATATACCTCTAATTATTCATAGAATACATCTTGTATTTCTGAACCTTTATTAAAGGCTAATTCTGACTCAAAGGTCTGATTTTGCTTCCCATGTTGCAGTGCAAAGTATCAAGGTGTCATGTTATATATTCCATGCTCTGAGGGGGTCTAAAGAGATAACAATTCCCATTGATATATTTCAAACTAAGATTAAAGGAGGCTCCTAAATTTCCCCTCTGTATGGATTCACCAAATATATAGCCACGTGTGTCTCATTCCCTCTGTGAGAGATGCAGAAACTACTTGCGTGGTATCCACCCATTGGATGACTGTGAACACATCTACATTGAAATAAATAAGAAAAACTGAAACACACTTTTGCAATAAAACCCACCCAGGCACACCCCTTTACAGTTGGGAGGAGATTCCTCAACTCCTAGTTTCTCCCTGAAAAGCAAAGGGTTGTACCACACTTAGAACAACCCAGATTTTATGCTACTCCCCATGGGACATGAGCCCAAGTCTCCTAGCTCTGATAACCAAAGGGATTCAGCATCCATGAATTCCACAGGACTATTAAACGGAGAAAGAAGTTTCAAATAGGTTCAGAAGCACTCCCTGAAGCTATTCCCCCTGGTTCTGGGGCAGAGGCAGGAGACAAAAGACCGATCTCCTTTCTCCCTAGAACAGATTTGACTGCACGCTTTTCCCAGCTGCTGCTGATGCTATAGCTTCTAGTACAGATGAATGTGGTAGCTGACTGAGATCCTTCTGGAAACCTGAGAGACTAGTTAGCATGTGGCCTACTGTCTAGCACTCTAACGGTAAAATAGGTCTCCAGCTTCTCCCTGGAAGGAGTTTGTCCACAAACCAAGCATCTCAACTGTGAAATGTTAAATAAAGTAAGAAATGGTAAAAGGAGTTTTTCAAGTTGAAATAGGAGGACATTAACGAGCAATGTGAAAACATAGGAAAGTGTAAAACACACTTAAAGTAAATATAGAGTTAAATTTAAAATACTCTAATGTAACAGTGGTATGTAATCCATAACTGTACTATAAAAGCTAAAAGGAAAAAGATTTAAAATAGCTATACCTACAATAATTTCAGGACGCCTGGGTGCCTCAGTGGTTTAGTGTCTGCCTTTGGCCCAGGGTATGATCGTGGAGTCCCGGGATCGAGTCCCATGTCGGGCTCCCTGCATGGAGCCTGCTTCTCCCCCTGCCCACGTCTCTGCCTCTCTCTCTCTCATGAATAAATAAATAAAATCTTAAAAAAAAACTACAATAATTTGTTAGTGGATACACACTATAACAGATACAAATTGTGACATCAAAACAAAACAAAAAAATAACTAAATAAATGAGGGAGGGCTATAAAAATGTAGTGTTTTTGTATGTGTTTGAAGCTAACAGCTTAAAATAGACCATCGACTATAAGATGAGTTATGTAAGCATCATGGTAACAGCAAAACCAAAAACTCTAATAGATAAAAGATAAAGATAGTAATCAAAGCACACACAGAAGCATAATCAATACTATGATTTAAATATAATCAAATAAAGGAAAAGGGCAAGAGGGGAAACAAAGGACAAACGAACCACAAAACAACCCCATAACAACTAACAACATGGCATTAGTAAGTCCTTTCCTATCAATAATTACTCTAAATGTAAATAGTGTTCAGAGCAAAATTTTGTCTCTCAAGTCAAGCAGGGGCCTGTGTCTAGCAATGACGCAAGCATTTAAGGTACTGCAGCTGGGAGATCTGACCCGGACCAATGTCAGCTGACACCACAGAACTGATAAGGAACAGAACCAGAGGAGGTCTACAGGGACCAGAAACCGATTAAATCTCTTTAAAAAGGGAAGGATTTTGGCAGCAACCTGTCAGACTCTTCAGACCTGACCCCTCTATGTCTGACCAATTAAAAAAAGCAACTGCCTCTGAAGGCTCTGCTGGATTGATCTCCGTAGAGAACCAGGATCCTTTTTTTTTTTTTTTTTTTTTTTTTTAATAAATTTATTTATTTATTTATTTATTTTAGTGTTCAATTTACCAACCAGGATCCGTGAATGTAAGAAGCAGTAAGTGCCCTGAGCTGACCCAGACCAGCCTGGGGCCTTATCTCAACTGCGGCCCCACAGACCGACTTCGTGTTTGGTTTGTTAACTTCCTACACCTTTCTGTCATCTTGTCTGTTGTGTAGTTTGTCCTCTGTCCTTCTCTGTATGCTGTGTAAGAAACGAAGTTTAGTGGCTCGGTGAATTGCCATTGTGTCTGGAATCCAGAACCTACTTTATAATTGTGATTTCACTTTGCTTTAGGAGTGAATAAAGCTGGCATTGCGGAAAGACACAACTCCTGGTGTGCCTTCATAACGTGCTCGTGACAGTTGGATTATCCATTCAAAAAAAGGCACAGAAAAGATGTAGAGTGTCTGGTATTAAAACAAAGAAACGAGACTCAACTATGTGCTGCCTAAACGACATTCATGTCAGTCTCAAGAAAACATTAGATCAAAGTGAAGAGATATTTCATGCAAATGAAAACCAAACAACAGAAAGAGTAACTACACTTACATTAGATGAAAATAGACTTTAAGCTGGGGTGCCTGGGTGGCTCTCTGTGGTTTTGCAGTTGAGCCTCTGCCTTTGGCTCAGGGCTTGATCCCAGGAGTAGTTACTGGATAGAGTCCCACATCCAGCTCCGTGGGGGGCCTGCTTCCTGCTTCTTCCTCTGCCGTTGCCTCTGCTTCTCTATCTCTGTGTCTCTCATGAATAAATAAATAAAATCTTAAGGAAAAAAGGAAAATAGGCTTTAAGCCAAAAAACAGGAACAACAAAGAAGGTCTTTATATAGTGATAAAGGAATCAATCAATAAAAAACATCAATGCTTGGTTACTCTTATATTACCATCTCCAGTAGATGAGATTAATTAATTAACAATTCCACAAACATTACATATGTTAGGTAGAAGCAAGATAGGAACAGAGGAAGGAATACTCCCAGAGTTCCAAGTCCTTGAAGGGAATAGAAGAGAAATGAGTAGGAGGCAAGGATGGTGATAAATAAGCTACACATTAAACGCCAGGGTGGGGTGGGGGAGTTTGGGGGGTGGTCACAATATCTTGACCTTGTCATTTCCAAGATCTTGGGGCTGACTTATCCAGAGAGAGGTAGGTTCAGAGCACAGTCTCTTCGCTTTCACCTCTACCCCAGGGTAATTTCTAGATGTAATATAATACAGTTGTATTTTGGTTACAGCCCAACTCCCCAAGGCTGCCCTGATGGTCTGGTCCTTAGAGGGTCCGAAAATCCCCCATCCAATTTGTGAGAGGAGTTCCTCAAATGATTGGAAGCAGCTTCCACTAGAAACCACCCACTGTATAGTAACAGCTCCTCCCAGCCCAGAGAGACAACAAATATCCAACCCTAAAACAACATATGGCCAGTTCCAACTCGTGGAACATGCCTGCACTCCCACCTTGAGAGTATGCTTCTGCTTTAATAAAACATTTTATGCTTTCTACTTTCCTTCTGGTTGTCTTAATTTGAGCATGGATCAACCACGTAAGTCTTCTTGTGGGGAATCCAAGAATGGAGAAGTCCATTCACACACACAGACTCTCTCATCAGTCACACATCTACCAGATGAAGGTGAAAGCAAAGCAAACACAAAATGAGAAGAAAACTCTCCTCAAATGCACCACTTAAATAAAATAAGAAACAAAGGATGCTAGAAATAACATTTTTTAAAAGGTTTTATTTATTTATTCATGAAAAACACAAAGAGAGAGAGAGAGGCAGAGACCTGGGCAGAGGGAGAATCAGGCTCCATGCAGAAAGCCTGATTCAGGACTTGATCCTGGGACTCCAAGATCACACCCTGGGTCTAAGGCAGGTGCCCAATGGCTGAGCCACCCAGGCATCCCTAGAAATAATATGGAAAATTTAGCAACATAGACTTAAAAACCCAGAATATTTCTTAGGTACTCTATTAATATCCTTTTAAAAAAGACTCTCAACAGATAAAATTTATAAAAGTCAATAATTTAACCTTAAATATCTTAACTTCTATTATATTCTAGACCAATACTGGTCAGTGACAATATAATGTTAGCCATAATTGTTGGACTCATAATTGTCAGCATATTAACTTTTCTAGTAGTCATATTGACAAATGTAAAAAGAAACAGAACAAATTAATTATATATTATATAATTTATATAAATTTATATATATATATATATATATATATAAATTAACAATATATTTTATTTAGCTCATATATCTCCCGAATACTATTTCAACATTCAATCAATATAGAAAATGTTAGTGAGATATTTTGGTATTTCTATATATTTAAAATCTAGTGACTATTTTAGACTGAATTGTGCATCTTCATTTGAGCTGACTACATTGCAGCTGCTCAGTAATGACAAATAGCCAGTGGCCATCATATTAGACAGTTCTAAGATCATTTGTTGTGTTTTTGTTAATGTTTCTGAATGTATTTTATAATAAAAGAAATCTAACTATTGTAGATGTAACATAGTGACAGAAAATATTGCTCTCTATAAGGATTTTTTGGGGGGCATCTGGGTGGCTCAGTAGGTTAGGCATCTGCCTTCAGCTCAGGTAATGATTCCCAGAGTCCTGGGATCAAGCGCAGCATCAGGCTCCCTCCTCAGTGGGGAATCTGCTTTCTCCCTCTTCCCTTGCTTCTCCCATGGCTTTTGCTCGCTCTCTTTCTTGCATTTAAATGAATAAATAAAGTCTTTAAAAAATATATTTTTTCCTGTCAATTATATAAATTTTTTATCCAGTTTATTTTTATTAAAGGGATTGCTGAATGATAGCTGCAGAGAGTAGTGAAACATCTAGTTACTGGTGTTGATCAGATACATAATTCTTAGAAGAGCGATAAACTTTGTAATTCCAGAGTTCATTGGCAAAAAATGTTTTAAGAAATTTATTTATTTTATTTTAGAGAGAGAGAGAGAATACATGACCCTGAGTGCACATGCACAAGTTGGGAAGGGACAGAAGGAGAGGGAGAGAGAATCTCAAGCACACTCCCCACTGAGCACAAAGCCTCATGCAGGGCTCAATCTCATGACCTTGAGACCATGACCTGAGCCAAAACCAAGAGTTAATTGCTTAAGCAATTGAGCTACCCAGATGCCCAAGACATTTTATTTCTAAAGCACCTCATTTCCCAGCTCTTATTCTTATTTTTCACTGCACAGGCCTTCAGGTGGTGAAACACACTTACATATGTTTGTAAGTAAACATAACTGCCAAGGGGAGCCAATAAATCTTGATTTTCACCCCGTCTTCCTTTCCCCTGGCCGCCACTTCAAGCACTGTTTTTTTTTTTTTTTTTCTGATTATGGTTAACTCCTCCTCTTAGCTCAAACTCAAGTCATAGTACTTCCCATTGCCTTTAATATATCATGAATTTCTTTTTTTTTAACATCATGAATTTCTTACACATTTTTTTTTCTATTGCAATTATTTTTAAAAACTTTATTGCGGAATGACAAATATAATTGTATATATTTAAAGTGTGCAATGTGATGATTTGATGTACATGTACATTGTAGAATGGTTAACAAGATCAAGATGATTAGCATCTATCATTCACATACATAGTCAGTTCCTTTTGTGTGTGTGTGTGTGTGTGTGTGTGTGTGTGTGTTTCTTTGTGTGTGTGGTGAAAATGCTTAAGATCTACTCTCAGCAGACTCCTAAATCTAGGAAACGACTAAGGGGTGGTAGAAAGGGAGGTGGGAGGGGATGGGGGTGACTGGGTGATGGGCACTGAGGGGGGCAGTTGATGGGATGAGCACTGGGTGTCATGCTATATGTTGGCAAATTGAACACCAATAATAAATAAATAAATAAATAAATAAATAAATAAATAAATAAACAAATAATCTACTCTCAGCAAATGTCAAGTCTATAGTATCATTGTATTAACTTTAGTCATCCCATTGTACATCAGAGCCTCAGAGCTTACTTCTCTTACATCTGAAAATTTGTATCTTTCCATAAATTTCTTCAAGTACATCCTATATCATATTAAGACAAGCCTAAGTCGTCTTTCACCTGGTCTATTATAATTTTTTTAAATCAGATTTTGCTACCTTGTTACATTTTTCACTGGTATATTTCTAAAATGAAACTCTGAAATATAATCCTGTTGGTTAAATACAAACATTCTCAATTCACTATATAAAAATTAATAAAGACCTTTATGTGTCATTTGAAGCCTTTAATGCAATGGATCCTGTATGCACCATGAGCTAGGCACTGCTATTTTCACATGTCCTGGGCCATAGATTCCATCCACTCTGAGCTATACCTTATTAATTCTTACACTTTCATGCTTTCCATATATTTTTCCCGATCTGTAATCTCTTTATAAACCTTGATTTCGTGCAATTTCTTTAATAATAATATCAATATAATATAATAATTTTGTTTTCATTCTTCTAGCAATACTTCTCTATCCTCTTGACAGAGAAGAATAGACAGCCATGACTCAACAAAGAAGTAATCCCATTGCAGCTACTGTGCAATTTACAATATTTTTTGCTAGAGAAGATCAACATGGCTTCACATACACCATCTGTGTCCCCTGAGCAGATGAATGCATTGTTTTCTGCTGCCATCAGGTTGAGGGTAAGAAGTTCAGGTTCACACAAGAGTAGGCATTTAGAGCTTTGCCCCAGGGCTGTATCGCCATTTCTGTCCTCTGGCGTTTTCCATCATTTCAGTTACCTCTTGTTTACAAACCAGATGAGCAAAAGTTGATAGCACATGAGAAGTCTTAAAAAGATACATTCACTTCAGGAGGAGATAAACTCTAATATATTCCCTACACATCGAGTTTACATTTTGAAGTCTGGTTTCCGAATAACTCCTGTTAAAACTGAGACAAAAGCATAAGTGCTTACTTGATGGCCTCAAACCTGTTATAGTTAGCTGTAAATTATACATTAAAAAAAAACTTTATTCTTAGGATACTAAATAGCAAATGTCCATATTTAAAAAGATACTCATCAGAATTTTTAATGATGCAGAAGAGTGGATTACTAGGTTGTCTATTGCATAGCAGCACTTCAATAAGGGTATGAACAGTTGCATGGTTGAAATGCCTGCTTATTTATTTATTCATCTATTTATTTATGTCTGTATTTATGTCTGTATTTATTTATTTGTTTGTTTTTTGTTTATTTATTTACTTATTTATTTATTTATTTATTTAGTAAACACTCCCAATGTGGGGCTTGAAGTCATGATCTTAAGATCAGGAGTCTCATGGTCTACTTACTAAGCCAGCCAGGCTACCCTGATTATATGAAATGACATGTTTTATTAATAACTGGGTTCAAGTTGTTGATTTGAGGTCCTACAAACTGAAAATTATTACTAACTTAAAAAGAGAGTCTAAGAGAAAAAATCTATGGATTACTCAAATGGCTTATTGAATAAGCCTTTTGTATCACAAGGAAAAAGATTAGCTTAGGAAAGCAGAAGAATTGTCAGAAAATCAAACATGAGTTTTAAGTCCAAGAAGCACAATTTTTAATTTAGGAGTACATTAAACTTAATCCCCACCTGTGTGTGGCTTTTATTCTTTCAAGTAGAGTTCCAAATGCATCTTTCACATCCTGAATGTCTGCCTCATGTTGTTTTTTTTCCAGTGATCGATCTTCTCAGGTTTTTATAATAGAAAGTTATCTGGGTTATTGTTGAGAATATTCTTAAATGAAAGGAAGAGTGCGAAGATGTTACTTGGTTGCCAGCAGACTGCTGCTGTGGGCTTGCAGGAGTCGGCTTGTTCAGGCAGGCTCTCGTTCTGATTGTGACCTCCTCGCTGATGCTGGCGTAGCCCCGTCTGAATCTTGCAGCTATAACTAGTATTCCATAACAGTCTGCTGAATGCAGATTGATTACTTAGATTCTCTCCTTTTTTTCATTTTTGTGGAGATTGACTAATCTGTTAACACAATTCAGTCTGTTTCCTGTTGTATTCACTTGTTTGGTCACATTCTTTGAGGGTGATCTGAAGTCAGTCACATATCCCAGGTGCTATCCACTTTTCTTATTGAATTAAAATACACCCCAATGCATATTTTTTGCATAATTTGCTTTCTATAAACTGAGTATTTTTTATTTGCTACTGAAGGCTGTAAGAGAAGAAAACTGAGTAAAGGTATTTTATTTAATATAGATGCAGCTCCATTCTCAAGTAAAAGTGTACTTCTACAGAAAGGAAAAGACAAAAATTCCCCATTTTTATTACTTTCCTAATAGTAAATGTGTTGTAATGATACCAGCAAGCCTTGATTCAATGACCTAATCAACAAAGTGTTGCAATTCTCATTAGCAAGAGCTGAATCAGCATCATTAATGATGAGCCTAATGAGGAAACTATATTTGATTATAATCTCTTATACATATACTTCCAAGAACATTAAAAAATACAGAACAGTGTAGTTCTTTATGTACTATTAAATCATTTTTAAAAAATCATTTTTCTCTCGAGTTCTTTTTATTTTATTCTTTACAAATTAGCTTCTTTTTTTGGTGTTTTTAAAAATCCTGTGTTACAAAAGAATTAGGTCTCCTAGATAATACTAATGCTGATGACATATGAACAACTGTTTCAACACTTGATAATTTAGGAAAAAAAAATGTGCAATCAGTTTTTAAAAATCAACGTTTAAAGAGTATGCAGGTAGAATTTAAAATAATTTCTTTCATACTTTGAAACATTCTCATAAATAGTAGTCAACTGGCAATTTGTGTCAAGAAATCTTCATAATGTGACCACTATGTTAGTTCTATCTGCTTTAGAATTGACCACGGATATTTGAGCTACAGTGTAATCTTTTTTTTTTTTTTTTTTTTGTTACCGTTGATGTCATCCTGGCCACAATGCCACTGGAAATAGCATTTCCTATTTAAAGTTGGTTAGTACATGTTATAGCATGATCTTCCTAAGAGCACATTTCAAAGCCTTTCTTAAATGGAAAAAAAAAAAAAAACCGTTGTGACAATAATGAGATAAGATTGAAACATAGAAACTTACAGGGTAAAATAATATGAATTCATCACTGAAAACCACTAACTAATTCTAAATATTTAGGCATTAGCTATTGAAATATCAAAAGACTACAGTCTCCTTAAAACTGAGTTTGTTTGTTTGTTTTTTAACTGGAAGAGTTTGAACTATGAGCATATTCATTCATTCTATGGTATTCTTACTTAAAGTTCCACTTTTGAATTTCCTTTGTAAGCTAAAGTTATAGTTTTAAAATAATAGTCATTTATTTCCAGATTTAAAAAGAAAAATATGCATACCTTCCCACATACCTTTTGAATAACAATCTGATTTTGATGGATGTGCAATCCCAAAAGCAATTTTTCCTAAAACTATGTATATTTAAAATATATGAATTCAACATATGTAATACATTAAACCACCAAGTACCTGATGCATACTGCTCTATACAACTGGCTATCTACAGTTCTAGGCTAACTCCCACATTTTTATCCAGGTATCACAATTTTAATGCAAGTCAGATGGTGATACATTCTCTCAATTTCATTTTTGAAAAATTATATTTTATTTACGTTTATTTGTATTGGGAGAGAACCTATTTGTTTTTAATTAATTTTATTAGATATAATTGATATAAATAAAATTCAAACATTTTAAGTATCTATTAATTTTGGAAAATGTACATACCCCTGCAATTACTACCATAATATACAATTACAGTCATATAACACATGTTGCATATATATTATACAAATTCATATGATATTAATTGGATATAGTTGTGGTTACAGGTCTTTATGACTTAGAACCTACAAACATGTATTTAAGCTTCACCACAATTAAGATACTGGATAGTTCCCAAAATTTCCCCAATTTCACGGTGCTGTCTTTTTGTAGTAAAATCATTCACTCACCACTAACCTATCTCTGTTGCTATAGTTTTTTCCTCTTCTGGAATGTCATATAAATGTAATTGTAGAGGATGTAAACTTTGATACTGGCTTCTTTTATTTAGTGTAATGTTTTTGCTATTCATGCAGGTTGTTGTGTGTATGAGTAGTACGTGTTCCTTTTTTATAATTGTAAGGAATTCCATTGTGCGGATGTACTACGGTGTGTTTGTCTTATCATCAACTAAAGAGCATTTGGGTTGTTTCCAGTTTGGGTGATAATTAATTAAACCGCTATAAACATTTTCATCTAAGTTTTTTTGACTGAACATAAGTTTTCATTTCTTTATGGTAAATAGTTGGAAGTGGAATTGCTCTCTCATATTGTAAGCGGATGCTTAGCTTTGTAAGAAAATGCCGAACTGTTCTCCAGACTTGCTATAACATTTTGCATTTCCACGAGCAAGGTATGAGAGTTCCAATTACTTTGCCTCCTTACTATTACTTGTAATTGTCACTTTTGTTATTAATCTTATTAATATATCATCACTGGAGTGTTGATATGTATCCATTGTGATTTTAATTTTTCCTTCCCTAATGGCTAATAATTTTTAACATGTGTTTTCATCTGCTAAGTTGGAATCCGTAAATCTTTTTTGATGATGTGTCTTTTCAAATAGTTTGCCCAGTTTTTAATAGAGTCTTTGCCTTCTTTCATTTGGTTTTTATATATTCTGGATTCAAGTGTTTGTCAAATATGTGATTTGCAAATATTTTCTCCTGGTCAATAGTTTGTATTTTCATTCTCTTTATGTTTCCTAATCTGTTTTCCAGCATTTATGTTTCAGAGACCTCAGACAGATGCTTCATGCATATTGTCCAGGATTTTTAGTTGCATTCAGTAGCAGACACAGGATACAGTGTGGTTAAACTTTTTTTTTTTTTTTACCTGAAATTGGGGCACTATCACTTTTAATTATGAACTCTATCCTGTTGACACATATTTTCTTTCTGTGTGTTAATAAAGTACTAGCTGTATTTTTCAATACTTTAACAACAACTATTGGGGTGCCTGGGTTGCTCAGTCAGGCAAACATTTGCCTTCAGGTCAAGTTATGATCCCAGGGTCATGGGATCCAGCCCGGAGCTGTGAGTTGTCGGGCTTCCTGCTTGGTGGGAGACTGCTTCCAATCTTTTCCTGTGCCCCCCTCACCCCACTCTTTCTTGCTCACTTTCTCTCTCTCTCTTTCAATAGATAAAATCATTTTTTAAAAATGACAACTATTTATTGTCTTTTGACGCTGTTTTTTTCTAAGTAAGCTGTCAGTCTTATTTTTGCTTCTTTGAAGAAAAAAGGTCTTTTTCTTATGGATGCTTTTTGGATTTTATCTTTGTCTTTTTTTTTTTTTTAAGCAGGTTTACTGCAATATGGCCTAGGTGTAATTTTCTATGTGCTTATTCTAATTTTGATTCCCTGACATAATAGATGTTTTCTGAGATATTTTATCAATTTTGAAAAATTCTCAGCCATTAACACTTCCAGTATCTTCTTGACTGTGTCTTCCACATTTTTAATGCTCAGATAGCATTATGTTATTTTCCTTGTGCGTTTTAATTTGAATATTTTCCATTGACTTGCTTTATAGCTCTCTAATATTTTCTTCTGTTATATTCATTCTCAGTTAATATCAAGTATTGACACTAACTACATTCCAGGCTGTTTGATATTTTTTATAGAATTCAATTTTCCTTTAAAATTGGACATACTTTAACCTTTTCTGTCCACTTTTTCATCAAATTTTTGATAGTTTAAAGGTTTTTACTGCTAATTACAATATCTAGATTATATACCGAGTTAGTATTGGTTCTTTTTTTTTTTTTAGTTGCATGTCATCTGGTCTTCACTTACCATATGTTTGATAATTTATAGTTTCTATAAAGGGTTGTAAAGGTTCCACATATCTACGGAAAAAGAAGATTTACTCTTTCTTCTACTCCAGAGTTAGTGGTGTGGGGATGCTAAGTACCTCAGTCCAATGACTAACTGAGCTGAGTGGAGACTGAATTGTAGCTTCTGTAAGACTCAGTCTACAAGTCTCAGGTTTGCCTGTGTCTCAGACATGGTTCACAAGATACCTCTGTGAAGAATATAAAGGTCTTTCTTGATGGTTGGCAAGTTCTTGTCTTCGCCATACTCACATGCAATGGAAATTACACCTATGATTTTGGGGGGCGGGGTGGCTGAATTTGGTTTTGCTTTTTAGCCACTCACCTATGCATATTGAGAATTTAGAAATATATGGAGGAGGTAGCAATTTGTATTTGAAGCCTCAAGTCTTGTTTTACCATAGAAGAGCCACACTGCTGCCAAAACGTTTTCTAATTCCTCTGAACACCAGTGGTGGTTCTCTGAATTCTCAGTTCCATCTTAGCTTCAGATCAGCAACTGGCTCAAGGAAAAAGCAGTTACAGATTGCTGTTGTGAATTCATCATTCCCTCTAGGGCTCTCAGCTCTGACTTGTAGTCTGGGCCCTCCCTCTTGAGGCTCTTTTTCTTCTAGCCACCACAGGATTCTGGGAATTTCTATTCTGTTTTATCGTTTCATTCTCTTGCACCTTTCAACTTTGAAATACGGAAAGTGCCTTTAGAAAAAACAATCCTCCATGTATTTGAAGGCTCTAATGTCTCAAATTTTACTATTCTAGCCCCATGTGACTGCTAAAATCTCTGCTGGTTCTCTGTCCCCTGAGCAACACTGCCTGGGCTAGTTCATGTTCTTCCATCAAGCTCTTTTTCAAATTGACAAATGCCCTTATAAAAGCTACAGATATGAAAGATTTTTTTTTCTGATGGAATTTTAATTCATTTCATTCTTGCTGAAGCATTTGAGTTTGTGATTTTGTAATTTATCAAGCTTTTGCAGCTACAAACTACCAGGAAGTGGAAGTCTTAATCCAACTTTTACAAAGCCAGATCATACTCAGAGACATTGAAACACACAAAGACTGATTAATAAATTCAAGATTAAGAGGCCACATTTTAAATCCACAGTTAAGACCAGGTTAAGGTGGGAATGAAAGCCTATCCTTCTGTCTATCATCAGCAAAGGTAGGCTTTTAAGTATTTGAATTATTATATTAGGCTTTTAAAAATAATGCAAATGGAATGGCCCTGAAGCTAGAAAGGATAGTACATTTTATATATTTATTATTTCAAGAATTTAATTAATATCTCTACAGTAATGTTTACTTGATCAGTTGCAATAATGATAGTGTTTTATTTCATATAAAAATATTTTGATATGAAATTCATTTTCTATTAAACATTTATTAATATTTTAACTATTTTGTACATTTTGTAATGTATGCCATGTGTTAGTGTGTATAAAAGCCAAGTGACTTATTATAAAATAATTCTTCAGGAGATTTATATAAATATAAAAAGAAAATCTATAGCCAGTCAATGTTAAATAGATTTTAATTCATATAAAATCAGTAGAGGAAAGGAGTCAGAGTAGTGCAATTGCATAACTTACAGACATAATGCTGGAACTACATTTTCTGTGCCCATTCAAGTTGTGCAGAGTTATATTTGCTACCTGCTATTCAGAAAAGTCTTGATACTTTATGTATCAGTGAGTTTTTTTAATGAAAGAAAGTCTTGCAACTAAAGAGACATAAACTCTCACCATTTTTCCAGCATTTTATATTAAAAAAAAATAGATCTAAGTGGAAAATTCTGACTCCATTGTTAGATAAATATAACCTTTAGTTAGTTAGGGGTTAGTTATTATCATTAAAAAAAGATGACTTCTGGACCATTAAGCTTCCTTAGGAGCACATTTAATTGAAATGTGCCAGGTGCATGGAAATATCTACCTTCACTGAATGTTCTCTGCTATTCCCTGATCCCTATTCTCTGCGGCTGCACACTCCAAAAACCCCACACTACTATACTTTGGAGAAACCATTCTATAAATTAGAAACACAAATAAATTGATTTTACTCTGAATGATATTCTCTATCCAGTCAAAATAATGCCAAATCTCTCCTATTAGAGAAATGTAAGATCCATTGATGAATTGCATAATGTGTAATATAAGTATGAAAATTTTTTCTCATAACTGTAGCTACTGATACTTGTAACTGAACAGAAAAGAAGTCATAAAAATGAGTTAGATTTTTATTTTCCAATGTTATCTCCTTCTTTAAAACATATCACAATCACTAATCTAAGAAAGAACTATGAAACATAGCTGTCAGGGAAAAAAAAGCATAATATATGGTAATTACTTTTTACACATGTTTAATATATTGAATTACTGAAAATATCAGTATATTGAGATTTCATCTTTTCAGAGTTCAATTTTTTTTATAAAATATATGTATAATTAATAGCAAGTGACCAATTACATAAATTGTTATCAATTTTATTTAAGCTGTTAATTTAAATGCATTGGTGGGTTTTAATAGCTAATATTTTATGAAATTAGTAACTCCAAGAGGAATAAAAGTAGATACTATTAGATGGGATGACCAATTTTTCCAACTGCTTCATACATCAGCAAGAATAAGAAAGATTTTTTATTTAAAATACCACTTAATTTTGATGAGTGATGGATATTAAGGAGGACGCTTGTCATGAGCACTGGGTGCTATGTGTCAATGATGAATCAGTAAATTCTACTCCTGAAACTAATATTATGCTATATGTTAACTAACTAGAATTTATGTATGTTTTTGTTGTTTTAATCTTATTTGTTTATTTATTTGACAGAGACACAGAACAGAAGGAGAGGGAGTGACAGAGGGAGAAGAAGAAGACTCCCTGCTGAGCAGGGAGACCAGATGCCTGGGATTGATCCCTGGGCCCCTGGATCCCTAAGCCAAATGCTTAATGGACTGAGCCACCCAGGATCCCCAACTAACTAAAATTTATTTATTTTATTTATTTTATTTATTTTTTGAGGATTTTATTTATTTATTCTTGAGATACATAGAGAGAGAGAGAGAGAGAGAGAGAGGCAGAGACACAGGCAAAAGGAGAAGCAGGCTCCCCCCTCTGAACAGGGAGCCCAATGTGGGACTCGATCCCAGGACTCTAGGATCATGACCTGAGCACAAAGGCAGATGCTCAACCTCTGAGCCACCCAGGTGCCCCAACTAACTAGAATTTAAATAAAAACCTGAAGCATTAAAAAAATAAAAGACCATTTAATTTTTAAACAGGACATTATTCAATTTGAAACTTCCATTCACTTTTGGCAACATCCAGCAAATATCTTACAAATTTCACTTCAGTTATCAATTCAAACATTCAGTTCAGATATCACCATTTCATTGAATCATATATATTAAATGATTATGAGATAAATACCTATATGTCATATAACGTTTTAGTGATAAAGCAAAACCTGCAGTTCAGATTTTAAATTTACATTTCATTACATCATAATTTAAAATGAATTATTTCTTTTTTATTTTTTTAATTTAAATTCAATTTGCCAACATATAGTATAACACCCAGTGCTCATCCCATCAAGTATCTTCCTTAGTGCCTGTCACCCAGTTAACCCATCCTACCAACCTCCCCCCCTTCTGCAACCCTTCATTTGTTTCCCAGTTAGAAGTCTCTCATGGTTTGTCTCCTTCTCTAATTCTTCTCACACAGTTTCCCTACTTTCCCTTATAGTCCCTTTCACTATTTCTTATATTCTGCATATAAGTGGAACCATATCATTGTCCTTCTCTGATTGACTTATTTTACTCAGCATAATATACTCCAGCTCCAACCATGTCAAAGCAAATGGTGGGTATTCATCTTTTCTGATGGTTGAGTGATATTCCATTGTATATATAGACCACATCTTCTTTATCCATTCATCTGTCAAGGACATTGAGGCTCCTTCCACAGTCTGGCTATTGTGGACATGGCTATTGTGGACATTGCTTCTGTGAACATTGGGGTGCGGGTGTCATGGCATTTCACTAATCGATATCTTTGGGGTAAATACCCAATAATGCAATTGCTGGGTCATTGGGTAGCTCTATTTTTAGCTTCTTGAGGAGCCTCCACAGTGTTTTCCAGAGTGGCTGTACTAGTTTGCATTCCCACAAACAGTGCAAGAGGGTTCCCCTTTCTCCACATCCTCTCTAATGTTTGTTGCTTCTCATCTTGCTACTTTTAGCCATCCTGAGTGATGTGAGGTATTATTTCATTGTGATTTTGATTTGTATTTCCCTAATGGAAAGTGACGTGGAACATTTTTTCATGTGCTTGTTGGCCTTGTGTAGGCCTTCTTTGGAAAAATGTCTGTTCATGTCTTCTGCCCATTTCGTGGATTATTTTTGGTGTTGAGTTTGATAAGTTCTTTATAGATCATACATACTAGCCCTTATCTGATATGTCATTTGTGAATTTCTTCTCCCATTCTGTAGATTGTCTTTTAGTTTTGTTGATTGTTTCTTTTGCTATGCAGATTTTTAGCTTGATGAAGTCCCTAAAATTAATTAAGTTCAAATAAAAATATATGATATATCTATGTTAGTATTTTTTTAAAGCTTTATGTATTTTAGAGAAAGAGAGATTGAGAGAGAGCGAGTAAGCATGGGTATGGTTTGGGGAACGGGGAGAGGGAGAGAATCCGAGTGAGCCACACAGGTACCCCTGTGTTAGTATTTTTTTATGACAGAGTAATAGTGATGTGATAGTGATATTAGTGATAATCAGATTGGCCAATTCATTTCAAAATTACTCAGCTACAGGTATTATAGATAGTTCTATCTGTAGTAGTAGCTCACAACTGCCAATTTGTATTATCCTGAACATAAAAGGAAGAAAATTTGACAAGCTTCCATTGACTCACTGGGCAGAGACTGAGTAGTCCCTCCTGCCTGAGTTAACAGGTGACCTACTGATTTTTTTTTTTTTTTGTATAAAGTTCCTCAGCAGAGGCCAGAGGAAAGTACAAGACATCATTAATGTTTCTTGAAATTTTGTGAAAATTCACAAACAAAATCTCCTTTGAAGAAGGGCAGCCCCAGAGACTCACATCTGGAAAAACAACTGGCACCCTTGTGTGAAGACAAAGAATTTTCTAGATGTTGCTACATGCCTGAGTACAACACCTAGATAAATTAGAGAACAGGCTCAATTTTAAGCCACCCCCATCCCTCTTTTTTGTGGCCTTTGTCCCTTATCTAGTGTAAAATAATCACAATCCCAGACTGTGGTTTGATAAAAGCAGGCCTAGATCCAGGTAATGAAAGCTGTGTATTGGAATGAGGACTAGATATCTGTGGGCGTGACCTTTGCTCCATACAGCCCCAACTGTCATGGATGGATCATGTTAATGACTTTGGAGGTCAGGTGACGTCTGGCTGCTGAACTTGCTTTTATCCACAGGTCACTCCAGGTCCAGGCCCTTACCATGCCTGCATCTCATTTTTCTTTTGTTTCCTCTTGATCTCCCCTATGATCTGTACCTAGGAATTTGTTTCTGATCATGAGCACAGAGTATTTTTCTATGACACATTACAAAACTTTCACAAATGTATTACATATTTGTATAAGCTTTGTTTGTCTTTTTTTTAATCTGTTAATTTCTAATTTGAAACTCCAAAGCCAACAGAAATTGCTTTTATCTTGGGGCACCTGAGTGGATCAGTTGGCTAAGTGACTCACTCTTGATTTTTGGCTCAGGTCATGATCTCAGGGTTGGGGGATAGAGCTCTGAGCTGGGGATGGAGCCTGCTTAAGATTCTCTCTCTTGGGAATCCCTGAGAGGCTCGGTGGTTTAACACCTGCCTTTGGCCCAGGGCATGATCCTAGAGTCCTAGGATCGAGTCCCACATCAGGCTTCCTGCATGGAGCCTCCTTCTCCCCCTGCCTGTGTCTCTGCCCCTCTCTGTCCTCTGTGTCTTTCATGAATAAATAACTAAAATCTTAAAAAAAAAGAAAAAAAAGATTCTCTCTCTGTTCCCCTTGAAAAAAAGTTGTTTTTATCTTTTTATCTTGTTTTTCCTCTAGCTTTGTGCTATGGCACACTTTCCTTCAAATATTTGATGCACAATGACCTAAAAGAAAAAAAAAAAGAAGTGAAAGAAAGAAAGAAAGAAAGAAAGAAAGAGAAACTAAGAAATAGAAACAAAACAACACCATCAATAAAATTGCTCAATTTTTAGCATTTCCTTCTAAACATTAACTGTACAAGGTTGTGCTATTTGCAACATCATGGATGGAGCTAGAGGGTGTTATGCTGAGTGAAGTGAGTCAGACAGAGAAAGACAAATACCATATGATTTCACTCATGGGTGGAATTTAAAAATCAAAACGAATTAATAAACAAACAAAAAGCAGAATCAGACCTATAAATATAATTTGCCAAAGGGGAGGGGATGAGGGAGTAGGAAGATGGACAAAGTGAAAGGGAGTGGGGTATACAGGCTTCAAGGTATGGACCAAATAAGTAACAGAATTCAAAGGCACAGCATAGGGAATATAGTCAACAATATTGTAATAGTGTATGATGATAGAAGGTAGGCATCGTATAAAATGTAGAGAAGTTGAATCTTTAGGTTTCAGACTTGAAAGTAATGTAACAATGTGGGTCAACTATACTCAAAAATTCAAAAAAAGAATAAAATATATTTTGTTAAATCTCTGATATTTTGTAATCATTTGTTGCTCTGTTATAATTTTCTCAGCCAAAATAATACAGCATTTAAGCAATTTTGTAGTTAAGTCTACAACCTAGGACATAGTATTAAGAATATAAAACATATTTATATTATACATCGCATTGTAAACCTAGGATTTAGTTATAGAAATGCCAATAAGAAAATATTAATACATTACGTCATCTATTATGCTGTCACTTGGCCTGGTCATTGGGTTGTTGGCTGATGGGATCACAACATGATGGACTTTCCTTTCCACTGGGTGTCTGATTGGCTACAATGATCCTGCCAACAGGATAGACATGCATTACTATTATTATTATTATTATTAATAAAAAATAAATATTGTATTTTAATCTACTGAGAATTGAGAGTTTGTTAGTACAGAATAACCGAACTAACCTGATAAAATGCATTATCCAAATCTTCTAATATCACGTCGTTCTCTTGCACAAGGTTGTTGGTTTTGGAGAGGAGAGTTGTATTTGGGTATCTCTGGCTCACTTCTCTTTTCTCTTAATGTGTACATTATATGAACTCTTTAAGCCTGATGATTCAAAGAAGATGTTTGTTTTAAATCTAAAATCCAGTGTTATAAAGTTTCAAGTGAATAGTTATTTTTAATATTCTATTATATAATTTTACAGATTGTAATTACAGTGCTTAAGAATTACACTTATTTTACAAATAGAAATAGAGTACAAAGTTAAGACAAGACTATTAGGTTTTGATTGCTATAACAAATAAATGTTTCTTGTAAAAATATTGAGAAAGTAGAAACACTTTAATTACAGAGGACAAAGAACACAGGCTATATATGTTGTCTTCTTGTTTAATCTTTACTCTCACTCAAAGATTCAATTACTCTTATTATCATTTTATATATCAAGGAACAGAGCTGAAAGGAAATACATAACTTTCTACAAGTCTATACAGTTTGTAAGTATCAGCACGATTTTAAAATAGATTTTGCAAGTAATTTTAGAACAATGCTTTAAACCTTAGGCTTAGAGCTACAAGACAAAAGCATTATTTTTCTAATAGTTATGTTGTTGCTTTCTATGCAAAGTTACTAGATAGGACAATCCTCTTTATCAATCATCTCTTTTTATAACTATATTTAATCAAAACTTAAGGAAACTTAATGGAATTTTCATATGGTTAAAAGGGCAATTCTCTTGCTATTTCACCAGTAGTTCATTTTCCTAATTTTTTTTTAAAAGCTGGGAATCAAGGAGTATCCATCTGTTAAATTGCTTTTAGCTGCAATAACAGAGATTAAGCTAAAACAATGAATTAATCTATTATCTTATGCATTACAGAATCTAGAGGTAGTATGTGTTTAGATTAGTTAACTAACCGACTCGATATTGGCATTTCATTCTCTCTTCACCTTGACATACAATTATTTGCTTTATTCTAGTTCTCTTAACAGGTATAAAATAGATGCCATTCACAACTATAATTGTATGCTTCTTTGCTCAAGTCCAGTGGCACATTTTTTTCTTCCACACTCTGGAATGAAAATCCTCCTCATTGATAGTATTGAGCCAACATAGATTAATTTCTCTCTCTCTCTCTCTCTCTCTCTCTCTCTCGTCTCCAAACAGCTGTGAGCTATTCGACTTACCCTGCATCCTTAAATCAACTGGCAAGGGTAGTAGGATTACCATGACTATCTTAGAATAATCAGACTTCCTTCTTAAATCCAGTAATAGGCTTGGCTTTCTTTAAATAATCAGTGAGAATAATCCTTGGCAAATTATATGGTTAACTTACATTTTCAAGAATAAAGGAATAACAAAATTCTTGAGAGTCACCTAAGAGCAAGACTTTCTATTTCACATGGTTCTCTTCATAGCGCTTCTCTTCATATGGTTATTAAATAACTCAAATGATCTTATGTGTATAAAAATCCTTTATGAATGGTATAATGATATACAAATGGAAGCTAAAGTTATGCTTCTATTATCTTTATTTTATCTTATTTTTTAAAGATTTATTTATTTATTTTAGAGAAAGTGAGCACGAGTGGGAGGAGGGGCAGAGAGAGATGGAGAGAGAATCTCCAGTGACTTCCAGCTGAGTGTGGAACCTGTACTATGCTAAGAATATGCTGATGTGCAAATATTGATTGGTCTTTGCCCCCACAGAGATTATTGTCTTGCTAATAACTGCCAAATATTTATTATCACATTTTAAATCTATGGGCCATGTATTTTAATAATTATCTTACAGTTGTGACATTCATGAGGAAGATAGCATTGTAATCTCCATTTTAAAATTAAAAAAAAAAAAGTTAATCTCACCAAGTTTAGGTAAAATACACAAGACCACACAGTCACTAATTGAATTGACCAGATTTCTAATTCAGTCAGCCTCACTCTGCCACCTGAATATAGAACTTATTCTATTCAGTACTGTTTATCCTTAGCACATTTCAAACTGAGTGCTCTTTTTAAGAGCTCTTTTTAAGAGCTTTTTTTATCTGGGCTGTTTATTATTTCCACATATTCTACTCATTTACTTGTGCACTAAATGAACAGTTGCCGAGAATTGTAGGTTTTGAAAGTCTAATGATAATACAGATGAATTATTTACTGTAAATAAGTAGACTATACCCTAAAACTGTTCAGAATGACATGCAACGTTAAAAAATCCTTACTTTGGGCAGCCCAGGTGGCTCAGCGGTTTAGCGCTGCCTTCAGCCCTGGTTGGGATCCTGGAGACCCTGGATCGAGTCCCACATCGGGCTCCCTGCATGGAGCCTGCTTCTCCCTCTGCCTGTGTCTCTGCCTCTCTCTCTCTCTATGTCTCTCATGCATAAATCAACAAAATCTTAAAAAAAAAAAAATCCTTACTTAAACCGCCACTGCTTTTTCAATTTTTGTTCTATTGGTTTTATCAATCCTATTTTAACACAAACATCCAATTAACAGTATTTGTAATTGATCAATGAATGGTAGCTACCTACTATTTTGGCACATTTTGTAAGTTATATGCTGTTATGCTCTAGTTGAAACCATTTTGAAAACCAGATTTCATGTGGTGATCTTTCCTCATTCTGAAAATGTGGACTCAAGTCAGAGTGGAGTTATTATAGTTGCCAGACATCATCATGACACTTCTTGATAGGAGGACTTTAAAAAAAAAAACAAACACTGTAATGCAGTTACTAAACATTTGAAACATAGTTAATTTAAATGAGAATCTGGCTTTGAGTTAGAAAAAGTATTTTAGATAACTCATTTGTGTCAGTGAGCCTTAGTATTCTCAATCATAAGATGGAAATAATCATTAGCGCTTCTCTTCCTATGGTTATTAAATAACTCAAATGATCTTATGTGTATAAAAATCCTTTATGAATGGTATAATGATATACAAATGGAAGCTGAAGTTATGCTTCTATTATCTTATCTTTTTTTTAAAGATTTATTTATTTATTTATTTATTTATTTATTTATTTATTTATTTTAGGGAAAGAGAGCATGAGTGAGAGGAGGGGCAAAGGGAGATGGAGAGAGAATCTCCAGTTACTTCCAGCTGAATGTGGAGCCTGTTTCTGGGCTCAATCCCAGGACCCTGAGTTCATGACCTGAATCTAAACCATGAGTCGGCTGCTTAACTGGTTGAGCCACCAGGTGCCCTACATTTTCTATTATAGTTATTAGTAAACTGAAAATCATAATATCCTAAGCAAAAATAGCATATATAGACAAAAAAAGAGAAAAGGATCAGTGTTACTAAGTTGCCATAAAAGGGGAGATTGAGTACTGTAATGGACAAATTTATTGGAATGAATAAAATCTATTGAAACTTACCTCACTTACTATATAGTTCAGGGTTCAAATATCTTTAGAACGTCTCTAAGATTTAACATTAAACTGGAAGGATGAGTTATGGATCCTAAATATTTTGGTAAAGATCCAACTTTTTCAATGTGGTAAACAGAATATTGAACAAATATCCAAATAAATAAAGCCTTTCTGAGGTCAAACATGACACATATAACAGAAATTTGAGGTACCAGGGTACCTGGATGGTTCAGTCAGTTATTTTTTTTTAAGATTTATTTATTTATTCATGAGAGAGACAGAGAGAGGCAGAGACACAGGCAGAAGGAGAAGCAGGCTCCATCCAGGGATCCTGATGTGGGACTCAATCCCGGGAACTCCAGGATCACGCTCTGGGCCTAAGGCAGATGCTCAACCACTGAGCCACCCAGGCATCCCATGTTGGCTCAGTCAGTTAAAAGTCACCTTCAACTCAGGATCCTGGGATTGAGCCCCATGATGGGGGGGGGTCTCTGCTCAGCAGGGAGTCTGCTTCTGCTTCTGCTCCAAACCCCTCTGTGTACTCTCTCTTTCAAATAAATAAATAAACAAACAAACAAACAAATAAAATCTCCAAAGAAAATTTATGGTACCAAAATTAGATTTAATAATTTTAAAATTTGGTCTTTTAAGCTTTTTCTCATAGGGAAATGGAACAGGAAATAAATTTTCAGGATATAAACTTCAGATAGAGAGGTATGATCAATAACAATTATATTAATCAATAAGCATTTGGTTACCTAGATCTAGACTGGAAAGATAAATTAAAGCCTTCAAGACTCCAACTGTCACTTTCCACTCTCAATTAGGATTATATTTATCATCTTGACTATACTGAAAAGAAACTATACAATTGAGTAGCATCAGCAAAAAAGAAAAAAACAAACAAAATAATTTCAGGAAAAAAAACACCTGTAAGTCTTTATGTTTTTAACTAATATTAACAAATTATTCTCAAAGTTGTTTAGAATTTGTTTTCTTGTAGACTCTGCTTGTAATGTTGCAAAAACAGATATAGATATAAACTTCATAGGCTGAAATTCTAAAAAAAATATCATGAAAAGTTATGAGAGTTTCCGCATAACTTGGCCATGTTGATTATTTTTTCTTTGGCAAAAGAATGCTAGCATTTTTTAAAAATAAGTAATAGACACAGGCTTAATCCTGAAGAAGAAATATTCTGTTTTCTAACTACAGGATAAGACAAGAGTGCGGGAAGCTGCATTTTTGGAGCATATTTGAGTTGACATTTTTAGAAAAAAAAAAGTTCTTGAAGTAGAGTTCGCATATAGTATTTTATTAGTTTCAGGTACACAACATAGTGAATTGACAATTCTATACATTGCATAATGTTTGCCATAATAAATGTAGGTATAATCTGTTACCATACAAGGTTATTAAATATTATTGACTACAAAAAATATAGGGGCACCTGTATGGCTCAGTTGGATGGGCTACAGACCCTTGATTTCGGCTTAGGTCATGAGATCCAGCCTTGTCTCAGGCTCTGTGCTCAGTGCAGAGTCTGCTTGAGATTCACTCCCTCTGTCCCCTGTCCCGACCCCAGTGCTCACTCTTCCTCTATCAAATAAATAAATAAAATATGTTTAAAAGATATAAACTTTGTAATATTCAAACATTTTAAGATACAGAAACGGTTTAATTTTAATTATCTGGTTTCATTTTGCTTTTTTGTTTTGTTTTGTTTTAAAGCTTTTTATTTATTTATTCATGAGAGACACACACACACAGAAGGAAAGAGAGAGAAAGAAAGAGAGAGAGAAGAGGCAGAGACACAGGCAGAAGAAGCAGGCTCCATGCAGGGAGCCCGATGTGGGACTCGATCCTGGGACTCCAGGATCACGCTCAGGATCATGCCCTGAGTCGAAGGCAGGTGCTAAACTGCTGAGCCACCCAGGGATCCCCTATCTGGTTTCATTTTGTACAAAAGTTAACTGCTATCAAATCTGCATAGGCATGTGTTGCATGTTGACAAATCAATAATCTAAAAAAAGATTTATTCATTTATTCATGAGAGACAGAGAGAGAGAGAGAGAGAGAGAGAGGCAGAGACACAGACAGAAGGAGAAGCAGGCTCTCTGCTTGATCCTGGTCCCCGGGATCATGTCCCGAGTCAAAGGCAGAAGCTCAACCACTGAGCCACCCAGGCATCCCTCATTAATATGATCTTGATGATAAAATTGTTTAGAATTTGATACTCTTCTTTCTTCTAAGAAGAATGGTTTGGCATAAGTTTTATTTCTGAGATTAGAGATTATGCATCAGCACATAATGGTATTTGAAGGAGATGCATTTTAGGCAGAGAAAAATTAAAATATAAATTAATATCATTTCAAAAATCCCTGGGATTTGGCTTAGATTTAATTTTATGTCTGTCAAATGAAGCTGTGATTTTCATTCTTTTAAAAATCATTTTATGCTGATATATAACTTTTTATTTCTGAAGATTTATCCTTGAATGAGGAAAAGGATGTTATGTTCAGTCACCTCTAATAATAATTATGCTCAACATGGCATTAATGGAATAGGTGCCATCTTATTTATGATTACATTAGAAAAACATAGACTGGCTAATAGAGACAAATTCCAAATGTGCATAATCAAGTTGAATCAAGTAATTTTCATAAGTGTACTTATTCAATGGCCACAGCACTTAAAAAACATAAATTATATATGAACTAAGTATTTTATAGTAAAAGTTTAGTTTGCTTTATGGCTTAGGAAAATCTTGAGTGTGCTAATGTGATTTGCTGGCAGTTTGACAATTGATTTTTGGATTTGAAGAAGTTGAAGAGATATGGCAACATTCATGTAAGATTACTTTGCATTTAGATCTTAGATATATAACTAAAAATGTTTGGTATAAATATGTATATTTGAGTGACCATTCTTTTCATATCCATATATGGAAATATAAAGGAAATGTAACAATTCAGAAATGTTTATAGCCAGCTAGAATAATTTCATTTTTTGAAGATTTTTAATTTTATTTATTTATTCGTGTGAGAGAGAGAGAGAGAGGCAGAGACACAGGCAGAGGAAGAAACAGGCTCCATGCAAGGAGCCTGACATGGGACTCGATCCTGGGTCTCTAGGATCAGGCCCCGGGCTGAAGGCGGCGCTAAACCACTGAGACACCCAGGCTGCCTACAAAGGTCATTTCATAGAGAGAAGAAACAACAATATTTTAAAATAGTATTTTCTTCAACAAAAAGCAGAAATTGCCATTTTTTTAAATAATAAAATGACTAATAATGACTTGAATAATGTCATACCAATTTGGTCATATAATTTGTAAACTAATTATTAGGAAAATGCTGTATATACATTTTGTCTCTGTAAAGAACAGATTTTGAGATGTTATATGATGAGATCCGAAAAACATTCTAGAGAATGGGGATGGAAGTTATTCTCTGTGTGTTACCTACTTCATGGATATATGATAAACATGTATGCATATTCCAGTAATATCAATTTTATTTGAATATTTGGGAACATAATCCATATTAAAACAGACATTATCAAATTACAGAATAGAATGGAAATTTTATGTTGATTTTGAAGGTTAGGCATAAGAATTTATAGACGTATTGTTTGGGATTAGCTGTTTCACCCATTCCTCCTTATGCCTGGTATACTCACAGTAGTATCTTTAGACAGTAGGAATTCTTCAGACACCTGAAGGGTTTGAAATACATGAATATAAAGCATTTAAACTTCACAAAGACAAAAAGATAGTTCTTTTAGATTTTTTTAAAAAATATACAATCCAATTAATTCATGTTGAGGTTTATTGTTGATAAATTTCTTAGGTAAATTCAAATAAGTGATAGAAAATAGTAGAAAAGTCATAAAAAGAAAGGAGAAATAAGTGAAACATCCAAATGTAGAAAACCCGTGGTTTAACTGTAAAAATGATAATTGCATCGAGATTTATAAATCACCATAACAAGAAAAATGAATAAATTTTGGTCTTTGGCTTATCCTAATGACTTACCCATATTAGTAGTCATGTGAAAGCCAAACAGATATTACAGATCAAATGTGCAACTATACACTAAATAAGATATTGAAATCAAGGACTTTTTTTTAAGATTTTATTTATTTATGAGAGATACAGAGAGAGAGGGAGAGACACAGGCAGAGGGAGAAGCAGTCTCCTCAAGGGGAATCTGATGTGGGACTTGATCCCAGGACTTTGGGATCACACCTTGAGCGAAAGGTGTGATCACTCAACCACTGAGCCACTCAGGCATCCCACGGACTGTTTTTTTTTTTTTTTTTTAAGAAGTAAGGATTTGTGATTTCCAGGTTTATTGCCACAAAATCAATCATTTTACCTCTGTCTAGTGGAAACAATAAAATTTCTGGGTGATGAGTGGAGCCTCACTCTACTACTGGTCTTATGCGATGTTGTCTTCTTACTACATAGATAGTCACTTTAAAACAGGAAATGTTAAAGAGTTATTTCCAAGTCCTTATTAGCAAACAATTTTATTTCTTTGAGGAAAACAGAATTTTTTGTTTGACTGTGATGATTATTGTTTCCTACAAAAAGGATTGCCTGCGAAATATTTATTGAGAAGCGATATTTGACAGAGTAAAGGACCTTAGAAGAATATTTTGTAAATTAACATAGTTGTACTTTCATCTGTTTGTATGGTTTTTCTGAGTCATATGGTATTTAATAGTAGGCTCTACTTTCAAAAAAATACACATTCTGATTCAGACAGTGCCAACAAAATGGTTTTTATCTCAAGTCTTTCAAAGGCCCTGTCACACAATGTTAACTATGATTCAAGGAGTCCTATTTAAAGTTTAAATACACGTGGTAAAAAGATATGATGAAGTAACATAAAAGCACTGTCAAAGATTTCCTCCTTAACAAAACTACTTAGCTCTCAAAACAAAACAAACAAAAAGAGAGAAAGAAAAAAAAAATCCAGTATCTCATCATGAATGCATTTTACACTACTAATTTCATAAGATTTACGAAGTGACCTTTTTTGTGTTGCTTTACTACTTTATCTTTGGTGTCACCCCATGAGAGACATAATGTGAATAACATGACACTACAAATACAGAACATAAGTCTTTGAATCATTTCCTCTGGGACTCATATTTGCAGCCAACATATAGTTGTCCTCAGGTGTATTAATGTGCATGGTGTGCTTTACTCGAAAGACAGTTATAAGAGGTATAATTATTCCTTACTTTAAGCAACTCTGGAGGATAACTACCCCTCCATTTAAAGTGCTTCACTAAGGCACACAGATAAACTTAAGAGGAAAAAACCTATATTTAAAGTTGAATTAGGGGATCCTGGGTGGCTCAGTGGTTTAGCACCTGCCTTCATCCTAGGGCGTGATCCTAGAGTCCCGGGATCGAGTCCCACATCAGGCTCCCTGCATGGAGCCTGCTTCTCCCTCTGCCTATGTCTCTGCCTCTCTCTGTGTGTCTCTAATGCATAAATAAATAAAATCTTTAAAAAAATTAAGTTGAATTACTACAGATACACTTGTTCTAAGTTAGTTTCAATAGATCCAAAAATTTTCAAACATCAGGGTAATAGACAAATGTATGGAAACATTTTTGACCATATACTTTTGGTACAATATATTCTATAGTCTTTAATTCATCTAAAGTAAAATATAGGAGAGACTTTCCTTTCTCTCTCTCTCTCTCTCTCTCTCTCTCTCTCTCTCTCTCACACACACACACACACACACACACACCTGTGGCTTACTGCTGTCAACTCACTCTTATCTTGGTTAAGACAAGATTATTGCAAGTGCCATTATACAGGAAAGGAGTCCATATTGCCATTAGCAGCAGTGGGCCAAGTTTTGGTGAAAGGAGAGAAAGGATGGTAAATTAAGATAAATTGCTTTAATTTACCTGAGAAGGTGAGTAATTGATATAATCACAGGGCTTAGTTAAAATTCGTATTGCTGTTAATAGATTAGGAGAACTGAAATATATTACTTTGATGTATATATTGGGTATTCATTTGGATGCTTGTAGCAGACACCTGAAATAACAACTCGAACAAGATAAAATTTCTCTTTCTTGTCCAAGTCCAAACACGAAAGGCAGCTCTATTCCATAACATGTCAGAGGCTCAGTCTTCTGTATTATACTTCCATCTCCATATCCCTGAAGTGTTTCTCTTTCTCTGCAAGGTAAAGAATGGTTTATCCTCATGGTCATATTCTAGCCAAAATGACTAAAAGAGGGAAGAATTAATTTTCTTTCTCTTTAAGGGATATTTCTTATACTCAGCTCTGATTGACCAGAATTTAGTCATAGGATTAAACATAGTTTTAAAGGGGCTTGGGGTATCTCCAAATAAAATAAAATAAAACTTTATGTTTATTACCAAGGAAATTGGGGCTGTAACAGTCCTATCATTTGTCCCAAAGCAAACAAAGAGACACCAAGATAAGCCATATGAGATACTTATTAGATATAGTATAGTATTATATATTAGATACTTCATAGTAAAGTGTTCTAATAAAGTAATTGATACATAGTTACCAGTAGGCCCAATAGATAACAACAAAGGAAGATGTCAGCCCTGTAGATTAGAGATTTCAGGAAGCAGCTATCATTCCTAGGGCTGGAGGGAAAACAGAAGAGATGGGGATTCCAGAATCTAGGAATGTGAATGGAGGTCCTCCTCTACTCATCCTCAAGAGATGTGTTCACCTTAGGACTCCCTGTTTTGTCAGTGAGTATGTGGAGAAGGGATTCATGCAGGCCAAAATTGGAAGCCTGAAGGACAATCACTTTGGAGAAATGGCCAGAAGAAGATAGCTACCATGCAACAGGAAAAAAAATAGTTTTTCCTTTGACTACAATGGGAAGACCATTGGCAGAGGAACTTTAGAATGAAGAATCCTAGAATATGTTACAAAAGGGTGGGCTATTTTTGACCAGCAGAATGTAATTGCAAATAAAGAATCTGTTGTTTTCCGAAAATGAGAGAAACAGTAGCCACCATACTCATTCCTACTCATATTTATGCTACTTTCAGTTTAAACACAAATCCCACTCTTGAATATTCTGTAAACTTAAGACTACATTTGGAAATTAACCACAATTAATAGAATCATAAAGAAATGAAAAGTAAGGTAAAAATGTAGATTGATTAATTGGGCAATTAATTACGAAACGAAGAAAATACACATAGTAACACTGATGTGTCAAAGATCATGAAGCTGAAGTTTGCTATCATAATTTCTTTCTTCTATTAGTCATCTCATTTTCTTTTTTTCCTCATCTAACACTTCAGCTGGCTAAGGTTTTTATTAGATAAGGAACCCCAGAGTTTGTTCTCCGAGGGTCTGCTTTCAAAGCAGTTCTGCCTTTGTTGGGTTACTCTATTCTAAATTTACTTATACAATTGACAGTAAAAGTGCCAAAAGGTAGTTTAGAAAAAGCCCTGAGTTTCAGACCTAGCTCTCCCGGCTCCCACTATGTGTCAGCAACCAAAAAGATCCTCCTGGCAATTAGAATCGGTCATCTCATCCAGTGCAGTTATCTTCTGCTTTGCCTATACGTTTTTTTTTTTTTTTTTTTTTTTAATTTTTTATTTATTTATGATAGTCACAGAGAGAGAGAGAGAGAGGGAGGCAGAGACACAGGCGGAGGGAGAAGCAGGCTCCATGCACCGGGAGCCCGATGTGGGATTCGATCCCGGGTCTCCAGGATCGCGCCCTGGGCCAAAGGCAGGTGCCAAACCGCTGCGCCACCCAGGGATCCCTGCCTATACGTTTAAGGTATGAGGGGCCTCAAATTGTAAGGTTCAGGCCTTTGATTCCAGTTCAATGGTATTATTTCCCCTGGTAAAATTATTCCTCCCTAAACTAGAACTTTACACCAGTCAATGGCAACCACAAATGGTCTGTTAGTAGGCAGAAGCCAGGATCCTGGCAATGAAGAAACAACCCGAGACAGGAAACTTTCCTCAGAAGAGAATAATTAGAATAATTATCCATAAAAGAAAGCATAGCTTTACCCCCCTTTATAAGGCTTAAGGGGTCACATTGTAATTCTCTGAATTGGGCACATGCTTATTAAGGCATCTTTGAATTTGTTACTTCTTTATCATCAGATCCACCTATGTCCTCAATGGAGTGGACCACAAAAGAGTTTGTAGGATGTTAGGGTGACCATTATGAAAAAGGATCGAGAGTGTCGACATTGCCCTTAGATAAGAGAATGAAGTTTTGCTTTGGTCTCTGCTAGTAAAAATGAACTGTTTCCAGGTGGTCCTTGCAAAAAGATATGGAAACCTGTGACCGTGTACCTTGTGCTTTGATGAGTGACACTTGCAGTTTGGATTACTACCTGTTGAAATTTCTCACAATTTATAGTGATTATTGATGATTCCATAATTCATCAACTTTCTGCCCAGGCCAAACATGCCCGGTAAAGGAGAAGGGGTAATCCTTGCATTTTCATATTTGAAAAGGGGCACTGAACTCTGAAACCCCACAAAGATAGTGCATTATGTATTGTGTGCTGGTGTGGTAGGGAGATGTTCCTGGGATTTCCATTTGGTCCTTTCTCAAATAATAGTCTCAATCCATGGATCAAGGGGGTGATGTGGAGAATTTACAAGCTGTTGTGTAGGTAGGTCTGTGGAAATTATATATTTGGGAACCGGAAAAATAGCCTTAGTATATGTTACCTACGTAGGACCTCATAATAACTGTGGACCACAGTGAAGTTTTAGGACCCAGGATTTAGAGTGAATTCTTAAGTGACCAGAGTGTGTTCCTTTCCTCCACATACAGTCTTCTTAGGAAATGACTGTGAGTCTTTTTAAGGACACCTTAGAGTAGGCTGAAGAAGAAAATATCACCATTTAGTCACAGCCCAAGGAAGAAAAATTGGAGGAGAACTATATCTCCTCCTCTCTTATCTTCTGATTTCCTTCTACTGCAAAAAAAAAAAAAAAAAAAAAAAAAAAAAAAAAAAATCAGCAAGTAGCCCAGGTGGCAAAGGAACATCAGAAATCCACTGTACTCCTCTCAGCCCCAGAATTACAGAGCATGGCATAGATGGACAGGCTGCACCTGAGAGGTAACCAGCAAAGCTGAGCAACTAGATATCTCTGTCAAAATGAATAATATAAACTGGAAGGTGAACTTTAAGACATATTTCTATTTGATTTTCATTCTAATCATTTTCTTGTACAAGATGCAGTCCACATTATCCACACAGAATATATCAGTTATCAATTGCTCTGTAGCAGATCATCCAAAAGTTAGTGGCATAAAATCGCAACCAATTACTATGACTGAACTATGAGTAAGTTATAGAGTTTTTTGAGTCCTGCCTGTGTTTACATATGCGTCTTTGATGAGTCACAGACTGAGTAGATAGCTCTGAAGATATTGTCTGGGTCTTACTATCAGGGACCATTGGGACTCCTGGGCCTTGTTTCACATAGGCTCTTAATATTCATCAAGCTAGCTCAGACTTTACATAGGGCAGGTTGGTTTCTAAGAGAGTGAACTAAAACATACAAGATTTCATGATGTCTGGGCTTGAAACTGATAAAGCGTTCCTTAGTCTGCAGTTTCTTGATCAAAGCAAATTAAGAGCAGAGCTTGGAAATAAGGGGTAGGGGAATAAACTAATTATTGATGCAATTAATTAGAAAGTCATATTTTAAAGAAGCATTGCGATAATCAGCCCCCAGGGATTCCTCTCTGGCTGTATCTTTGTGTATTCTCCTCTCACATTCTATCAGAGTTAGTGTGTGTGACAAATAGAATATGGCAAAAGCAAAGTTATGCCACTTTTGAGACTAAAAAACAACAGAGTGGCTATTGCTTTGCTCTCTCTTGGGTTACTTGCTCTTGCGGAAGCTAGCTGTCATGCACGAACAGGTCCATACAGGGGTCCATGTGTTGTGGAACTGAGTCATCCTGCCAAAAACACTTGGAAGCGGATACTCCAACTAAGTCAAGCCATCAGAGGTGTTAGCTCCAGCCAACATTTTAACTGCAATCTCATGAGAGACTGGAATCGTACAGGTAAACTGCTCTCAGCTTCCTAAATCTCAGAAAATCTGTGAAATGATGTGTGTTGCTTTAGGCTGCTAAATTTTGGAGTAATCTGTTAGGCAGTAATAGATAATGCTGCCATGAATACAGAAAGGATGGATATTTTTGGCAAGCAATCTACCACACAAAACTTTGAGAAAGTTCATTCCGTTTGTGAGAAATGAATTCAGGTATTAATGATCTTATTTTTATGATTTACTAATACAGCCTATCTCTAAGGATCAGAACTCCAAATTCTTTGAAAATCAATTTCCTTATTGTATCACATCTTACATCCTTGGATGCTTTACCTAAAGCAACAGAAAAGGAAAAAAAATATTAAAGAAAAATTATCGTTTCTCTATCAGTGAAGAAAGTCTCATGGTTTAGAAAATAATTCAGGTTGAGAAAGGGGTGTGATATTAAAATTTAACCAAGCTGTAAAGTGACTTTTTGATAGAATCCAATGACCAGGCATTATATTTGTGCTGTTCTTTTTAGAAGAAGCTGATGTAGAAACTGAACATAGAACCCTGTGGTCAAAAGAAGAGAATTAGGAGTAATCAAACATTTCTTATAGATCAAATGATTACGGAGTAAGTCTATTTAATTTATACAATAATAATCTTGTATGTTTGCATTATAGATGGGGACACTGCAATTCGGAACTATTAGAATACTGATCTGAGAGCCTTCTAAGTAATATGTGAAATAAAGACATGAAGGAAAAAATACTTTGACAACAACTTGGCAAAACAAAATACAAGTAGATTCATAAGGAAAAGTAAAAAAAAAAAAAATTACAACGTTGGAAATCAAAGGAAATCAAATTTCAAATATCTTTGAAGTAAAAGATTTAAGTTTTTAATTACAAGGAGCTTTTACATGCTGATACAAAAAATAATATCAAATCAAAATTAATGAACAGATAACATAAAAATATGAAAGGGATCTATACATATGTTAAAACAGTTTCAAAAGGAAAAAAAATTGCAAATCAAACAATGAAATATTTTTACCTATCAGATGTTAAAAACGGCAATGCCTGAGTGGCTAATTGTTTGAGCCTCTGTCTTCGGCTCAGGTCGTGATCCCGGGCCCTGGTATCAAGTCCCGGCAGGGAAACTGCTTCTCCCTCTGCCTGTGTCTCTGCCTCTCTCTCTGTGTCCCTAATGAATAAATATATAAAATCTTAAAAAGTATATTAAAAACAATGAAGACATCAATACTCACAAAAGAAAAATCCAAAACATGGTATTGAAAGCTAAAATTGATGAATATTATCTAGACAGCGATTTTTTTGTATCCTTATATTACCTAATGGATACAATAGGAAGTGGAAAATACATCTCACTTTTCCTGGCAATGTAACTGAGGCTCAAACTTGAAAACCAAAATTATATTTTTTTAACTTTCTTTTTGGTTCAGTTAACCAACATATAGCATAACACCCAGTGCTCATCCCGACAAGTGCCCCCCTCAGTGCCCATCACCCAGTCACCCCAACCCCCCACCCATCTCCCTTCCACTACCCCTTGTTCGTTTCCAGAGTTAGGAGTCTTTCATGTTTTGTCATCCTTCGCTGATATTTTCACTCATTTTCTCTCCTTTCCCTTTCCCCTTTATTCCCTTACACTAATTTTTATATTCCCCAAATCACTGAGACCATATAATGTTTGTCCTTTTCTGATTGACTTATTTCACTCTGCATAATACCCTCCAGTTCCATCCACGTCAAAGCAAATGGTGGGTATTTGTCATTTCTAATGGCTGAGGAATATTCCAAATTCTAAACATTCTTGGTTAAAAACAAATGAAGTGCTTACTATCAAAATCATTTTTCTCCTCTAGATTTTAAGTTGATATTTCCTTGGTCAGATGCCTTGCCAATCTTTCCTCCTACCTTCCAGGGCTGGGAGCAGAATGTCATGAGTAGCAGAATTGGAAGGTGAACATTTGAAAATGTGCATGCTCTCAGAGGATATGAAAACTTCTTATGGCCTGAATGGATATTGCAAGTGTGCCATCTTACATGAGAGAAGGCAATGGGCTGCCCAAGTCTGGAGTGGAGGGAGAAGGTGATAAGATTTATTTATTTATTTATTTTAAAGATTTATTTATTTATGGTAGACAGAGAGAGAGAGAGAGAGAGAGAGGGAGGCAGAGGGAGAAGTAGGCTCCATGCCGGGAGCCCGATGTGGGACTTGATCCCAGGACTCCAGGATTGTGCCCTGGGCCAAAGGCAGGCACTAAACCACTGAGCCACCCAGGGATCCCCCAGGTGATGAGATTTAAAAAGACCTGATGTCCCACATCAGACAGTGAAGAGGCCCCAAAGAGACTCTGAAGAACCTATGGATATTCCCCACCAGTCTTTCTCTCATAAAAAATACAGGAATAGGCAGTTTCTCCTTACCCATAGCCAAAGAGAATAAAATTGTAACTTCATCCAGTTAGGTAAAGAAATAGTTACCCCTTTTTCATTAACCTTCATCTTTCTTGACTATAATGTCAGGTAAGTTAGAACTTAGATTGTGTGTTTGTATTTACCTTCCTGATTCTCGGATACCAAATCAAATCAAATCAAACAATGTGAGTGCTGGTAATTGGGCCAACACTTTAAAAAAGTGTATTCATACATACTAAACGAATGGATAATGTTTTCACTGCAGCACTTTCCATTACAGAGAAAAGACAAGAAACAACTAAAACACACAATCACAGTGACTTTATACTTTAAGTCTGGTAACACGCCTTCATCCTCTGAATGCAGACTTCACTGGGGAAGAGAGCCAAAAATCACTGTCATTCACTCTCAAGACTTTTATTACAATTTTCATCATGTTATTTATAAAACGATTTTCATGAAAATATGAAGAAAAATCCATCAATCCATCATCGCTCTCTAAAATATTGGAGTCATAGTAGAGTCTATCCATGTTAGTACTTTGAAAGACGACTTATTTATTTATTTTTTGGCTGTTAAAGTTGTCACATGTCTTAAAATTTAAATCATCTTCATTTCTTTTTTTTTTTAAGATTTTATTTATTTACTCAGAGAGAGAGGCAGAGACATAGGCAGAGAGAGAGAAGCAGGGTCCCTGCGTGGAGCCTGATGTGGGATTCGATCCCAGGACCCAGGGATCATGCCCTGAGCTGAAAGCAGATGCTCAACACTGAGGCACCCAGGCGCCCCAACCATCATCGTTTCTTTACATTCAACAATTGTCAGACAAATTCTTTGTAAGATCTCCCCCCGTTTGAACAAAAAATGTCTCCAAACCTTGAGTTATCACTTAGGGACACTGAAATTATTTTAAAAGCAAATACCCAAAAGGTTTATTTTATGTTTAAGCTTTATATTTGAGAATTAAAAGCTGAAGACACTGTAAGATATTACAGAACATCGCGCTTGAATGTACTATCCTCCCTGCAACAGAGGATAGAAAAACACAGAAGGAAATTAAAACACTACAATTGGTGGTTCTTTCCTCTTTATGAGATATTCAACTAACCTCAAACTACCACAAGTGTACACCTTGGGGAGCAAAGCTCATTTAGAGACTATTGACTGTTTTCACTACTAATAATATCAGTATTTGTTTCAAATAGTGCCCCCACGTTAGTTTACAAGTAAAGAAAATTTGAATCTGGCTCCACGAAAGTCTGACCAATATTTCCTTAATCTTGAGTGAAGGTCTACAGAGTAGCCCCATCTGTTTTCATCCTTTTTCTTATTATCGTATTTGTTCATGCAAGTGTCACAGGATCTCTACAAGTGGAATTTGCTTCTATACTTTTGTTTCTTTTTTCTACAGTGAGGAACTCTGAGAACAGGGCCTATGGGTCTTGTATTCTTCACTTATTTTTTTTTTTTCATGCTTGTTGGCTGGCAGCAATACAACTCTCCCTAGACCGCATCCACCTGCTTCCATCCCAAACACAACCTGCTGATGGCATTTCCCACAGATTAAACAGACTGTGGAACTCTTGAGTTTTTAAATAAAATACACCTATGAAGTAATGATTCACTTCAGCAGCTGAAAACCAAGCTTTCAAATTTTTTTGTTTGTTTCTCAAAAGAGAAGAATATTGAATAAATGTTTATACGAAATTGGCTATTTAAATGTGTATGTTGCAAATATGTAAATGTAACACAAACACTATATTTATGATTTATTGCTATATTAAGAAAAATGAGTATCAGACAGGATATTTGGTTAGGGACATTAGTACAAAGGAGATATAAGAAAACATAGCTTCAGAAAATCAGAAAAAAGTAGGATGTGAAAGAATTACAAAGAGAAGTACAAAATTAGAAAGACATAAGGGGGCAGCCCCAGTGGCCCAGTGGTTTAGCGCTGCCTGCAGCCTGGGGTGTGATGCTGGAGACCCGGGATCGAGTCCCATGTTGGGCTCCCTGCATGGAGCCTGCTTCTCCCTCTGCCTGTGTCTCTGCCTCTCTTTGTCTCTGTCTCTCATGAATACATAAAATCTTTAAAAATAAAAAAAAAAGACATAAGGACAAAGAAAGTAAAGATTATGAAAGAAAAAAATAGCAGATAATGGAGAGAATGTAAAAGAACAAAGACTGAAAGAGGGACAGAAAGGTGATTAGTAAGTTGTAAATTATCAAAGCACACTGCTCTTGACATATCCTTTTTTAAATTAGACTATCTGTTTTAGTATAATTTCACACTACGTTGTCATAAATGGATTATCTAATTAACCTCTTCTCACAGCTCTTCAAATCACTAACTCAAATCTTTAAAGCCACATTTTGCAAGGAGTATTTTGTGTATATTTTGATTTCTTCAGAAATGCCTCGGTGTCATGTTCGATTCTAATTCCATTTAATTTGGAATATTTTAAAACGTCAGTAACAAACACCCATACTCAAATGCTTTATGTATAAATGTGTAACCCATTGAAATCGTCAGGTTCTTTTGCTGGATTAACTGCTTAATAATGTTGCAGGCATGACAATAAAGTTTCATCTGACATGTTTCTTTTTTTTAAGTTTATTTATTTATTTATTTATTTATTTATTTATTTATTTATAAGAGATACAGAGAGAGAGGCAGAGACATAGGCAGAGAGAGAAACAGGCTCCCTACAGGGAGCCCCATGTAGAACTCGATCCCAGGACCCTGGGATCACACTCTGAGCTGAAGGCAGATGCTCAACCACTGAGACTGAGCCACCCAGGCATCCCTCGCCTGACATTTCTGTTTAAATAAAAATTGTTTTATAAAACGATAAAATCTTATGTCAGAAAAGCATTTCCACTTTGAACTATTCATCTGCTTCAAGCAAAATCCTCTTATATTCTATGTATTAAAAAAGGAACAAAATAAAGAAAAACTTAATTCATCAGGTACATGAGCACACAAAATCATACTGATTTTTAAAATATCAAAAAAGGCATCACCTATTGTAGTCTAAATTTTCTGAAAGATTACACTTTGAAATTCAAAACAATAAATGAACTACCACCAGAGGAGCTTTTAGAGACTACATCTAGGTGAGAATTCAGCTCTGGGACAGGAGTGTTGATGCTTTACTACTCTCTGCCAGGAAGGACGTTTCTGTTTTCCTCTCCATATTCATTGCAGCATGAGAAAAAATTATAAATAAATACATAAATACATAAATAAATAAATACAGCTCATCATACTGCTTCCCCAAGGAAGCCATAAGATAGACAGCAAATTAAGAGTAGGTGCAAGGTTCTTGTGGTTATTCCTTTCAACATGCAAAACAATTTTCCCTTTTGAAATGAGTTCAGCTAATGTGCCTTTGAGATGATTCATAGTTCACTGACAGCTGTTTACCTTCAAGCCCACCTCAGATCATTTACTCTTCTCTCTCTGGTCGCATTTGAATACTACATAAACATGCTCAGTAAATTCTCCTGGTATCAAGTTAAAGGTTAGTTTGTCTTTTGGAGATAGATTTCCAAGCAGGTGGAAAACAGGAAAAAAAAAAAAAGTGGCAGAAATTTTGCAAGAGCAAAATTAAAGACTCCAAACTTTAATTGGCCTCCAGGTGTGGTTATTGTTATTGGCTAAACTCTAATTAAGTGGTGCAAAGTACATGTTATTAGCATGTTTCTAAAGTTATGCAATTTTGCTTTCTCTATTTTATATGCATTTCTATAACTTTCTAGATCATAACTGAACTGGATTATATATGAAAGAAATGCAAAGTGTAATATAAAGAACTAATTACCGATTTAATCCACGCATTAACCTTTTTGATGTGGGTGCAGATCAAAAATAATTTGAATACTTTTTTTTAAACAAAAGACTAAAGAATTGTATCCATTATTTAGGGGCATATTAAAAAGCTGTAGTTTTGAATAAATTAGGACATATATCTATCTTTCTTCTTATACTGGTGGATTAAATATGTGAAGAGAAGGCCACAGGCATCACTGACAAGGCAACCCAAGTGACTCCACCTTGCCTTCTCTACATTTTGTTGAAATTTTGAGCTTTTGCTGACGTCATTAAGAAGCAAGGTTGAGACTGCTGAGAAAGGACTTTCTGAGGACTGTGAAAAGCATATTTTATCCCAAAAAACGAGGAGATGACCTCAGTAAGCTGATGAATTATAAATTCAAACTTCCCTTCCAATCAGAATAATTGAAAAACAACTTATGTAACCCATAGCTATTTTATCATTTTACCTATAAATCCCTCACCATTTTCTTCAACAAGACACTTTTTGGGTCTCTACCCAAATCTGTGCTTCCCAAATTGCAATTCTAAGAGCTATAATTGAGTCTTCGCTTACATTTCAGTGCCTTATCATTCTTTTGTTGACAAATATAATACCTCGCATATTGCACATGAGAAAATATTTTGAGTTTAATCAAGGTTCTATTCTCCCAACACTGTATAAGATTGATGTGTGAGTTTTATTCTTCCCATCTTGCAGTAAAAGATACTATGATGATCAGAAGTGACTTGAACTTTGTCCCACTATTAGTAGAATTCGAAGTAGAATGTAAACATATATTTTAAAATTTATGCTTTCAGCCATACTGCTCTTGCAATATATTTTATTTTATTTCAGATGCCCAAAGTAAGGCACACACAGTTTTACTTTTCCCAAGTTTAAAATATATGTCTGCTTTTTGAAAAAAAAAAAAGTTCTATTCAAGATATACTTTCGTAAAGATATGTTTCCCAAAAGAACGTTTTTATTTGGTTTGACTGATTGTTTAAGGATGTTAATTTACCTTTTTCTTCTCTTTGGTAAGGTTGGATATGGAGTGGGCTGGAGGAGTTGGATAGGGTAGCCATAAAGAAAGTAAAGAAGACATTTTCTTTGAACTCTTAAATAAATTGCCGCAAGATCAAATTGACATGGTTCTGCGGCAGGTTTTATTTGTTTTGAGAGCTGTGTGGTTGAGATTCATATAAGTGAATCTCAGTTATCTCTGTGTTTGGGTACAAGGGAAAGTGTAACTCTCACAGAAAAAGCTTGTTATGTAGACAAATCAACAGGAGTGAGCTTACTCCTTGGTGAGTCACAGAAGCTGCTCTGGGCAAGTTGCTGCACAAAGAAAATTTTCATTTGTAGCAAATAAGCAGATCACAGGGAATGGCTTCCAAGGCCAGCGCTCCCTGAGAAAGGATGAATGAGTCTCTTTTGTTTAGGGCTGGGATGAATATTTAGCTATAGGAGCCTTGTCATTGAACGCAGAGATGGGCATAAGGTCCAACAAGTGCCTTAGTGAAACATCCTCACACATACATTGTACGTCAAGTAAATGAGGCTGAGGCTCCTCCATGGGCAGAGATTTAGTATTATAATTAGGTAAAGGTAATGGAAGATCATTCCAGAAGTCGTTACATGGTACATCCGCACAGGTGTGAGTCTGGAGTTTAGGCCTAAAGGTCAGGGTTGTTTGGGTCACAGAGTGGTCTTATCAGAGCAGTCACCATCACCTGAGGGATAGTTTGGGGTTTCATTTACCTGAGTTAAGAGATAGTCCGAAAGAAGACCTTAAGGAAAAATGTATGACCATATAAGTGAGTATAAGCAGGTGGGCAGTAAAGGTCAGGTCTTGGGGTCTTAGCTGGCAACAATTATTGGGGGACGCTGGGTGGCTCAGTGCTTGAGCATCTGCCTTTGGCTCAGGGTGTGATCCTGGGTCCTGGGATCGAGTCCCACATCAGGCTCTCTGCAAAGAGCCTGCTTCTCCCTCTGCCTATGTCTCTGCTTCTCTCTGTGTCTCTCATGAATAAACAAATAAAATCTTTAAAAAAAAGACAACTGCATAGAGTAATCAGTATGATATTTATGTGAAAATAGTCTTTTAAGTAATAAACACATCACATATTATGTTTAAACAGTTGTTTATTTGAATGTCAGAGGTTTTTTATGTATTTTATATATATTTAAAATAAATTTAGGTTTTATATTTGGATGAAAGTTATAATAATAACTTTATACCTGGTAATAGATTTATGGATATTTATCATTATAATAAAATACTTTAACTCACTACTATGAATATGAGAAAAATATTCACATAAAAAATGGAAAGAAAGGCAAATGGAAGTGGATAATCAGTCTTGATTTAGAATAGAATATTGTTATATGTATATAAACAAAATTCAGAATTTCTATTTTGGGTGTATATTAGAATAAATGACTCTTGTTTACATTTAAAATTTATTTTAGGGTAAATTGGGAGACCTGGATGGCTCAGCCAGTTGTTTTGGACTCTTGATTTCACCTCAGATCATGTTCTCAGGGTCGTGAGATTGAGTCTCCAGTGGGGGCTCCTCTTTGGGGATTGGAGTCTGTTTAGAATTTTTTCTCTCCCTCTCCTTCTACCCCTTCCCCAACCCCCTGCTCATACACTCTCATATGTATGTTGGTGTAAAATAAAAAAAAAGAGTAATAATATCTCCCTTAAACCTGAAATTGCTTCTTTGTTTTGAAATATATTTGTATTCCCATTAAAACTCAGATTATGCTACTCTTTGCATTTTTGTTAGTAGTAAAAGTAATGATCTACATTATTCTTGGGGCACCTAGGTGGCTCAGTGGTTGAGTGTCTTCCTTCGGCTCAGGTCATGATCCCAAGGTCCAGAATTAGGCTCCTTTCTCCTCTGCCTGTTTCTGCCTCTCTCTGTGTCTCTCATGAATAAATAAATAAAATCTTAAAAAAATTCTAAAAATCAATATTTGGTGAGAAATAAGATGTTTATCCCTAGTATCAGGAACAAGACAAGGATTTTCCCTTTCACTACTCCTTTCAACATCTTACTTAAAAAGTCCTACATGATGCAATAAGAAAAGGAAATAAAATATTTAGATTAGGAGGGAAAAATCTGTTTGCAGATGATATTATTATTATTATTATTATTATTATCTATGTAAAAAATAACAGCAATAAACAAACAAAAGATAATGAAACTACTCCATGGGATACTATAATGGTGGATACGTGACAATATATGTTTCTCAAATTCCATTGAGCTGTACAACACAAAGTGTGAAATCTACTGTAAACTATAGGCTTTAGTTAACAATAATGTATCAATATTAATTCATCAGTTGTTACAAATGTACTGCACTAATACAAGATGTACATAATAGGGGAATCTGAGGAAGAAGGGGGGGCAGTGTGTGGGAACTCAGCATTTTCTGTAAATTTTGTACTTTTTTGTAACTTAGAAATCCTCTAAAATTAATTTCTTTAATCATTTTTTAGGCAAAACTGGAAGCAATCAGAATTCCCTTCAACAATGGAATGGATAAACAAACTGGTACATCCATTCAATGGTGTACAATTCAGCAATTAAATGAAACATGTTAATGATCACATATCAACATCAATAAGTATCAAATACATTTTGCTAAGTGAAATAAAACCGACCAGAAGGCTGCATATTGTAGGGCTCTGTGTAACACTTTTGGAAATATAAAACTCTAAGGATGGAAAACACAACAGTAGCTATCAAATACTAGAAGAAGAAGGTAGACTAAGGATAAAAAAAAAAGGATGCATGGGAATTTTTTGGATGATATAAGTATTCTGCATGATACTGGCTAAGACTAAGAATTTGTCAAAATCTTTAGAATTGTATATCATAAAGAGTGAACTTAAGTGTATGCAAATTTGAAAAGGGCAACTGGGATGCCAGGGGATCCCAAGATGGAATGCAGACTATAAAATAATTAATACAGCTCTGTTACTACTGTATGTTATGTCATAACCTTCCTGAAGGAGATGTGATAAAAAAGAAATTGACCTATGTCACTTTGGAAAATAATGGTTTGACTGTAAATATAAACCCAAGACAAATTGCATAGTACATAAACACCGTACATAAAACTCTATTTCTCATGTGAAAAGAAGATATGAGTTAACGATTGTGAATCTGCTTTACACAGATACTGGGATTGAACAAATAAGTAAATGGGTGGAGAAGAGTAGGAACCAGAATTTTTAATGCTGGAGAAGGGAGATACAGATATGTAAGACAGGATGACTTAAAGTCTGTTGTACTCAATTAAATAAATCATTAATACTGTCTAGCTTGCAAATAGATAGATAGATAGATGATAGATAGATAGATACAACTGTATTGATTGATGGATGCAGAAATAATCATAGATAATGTGTATACATATAAATACATAAATTAGTATATGTACTTATATACTAAAATTATATATAACTGTGTTTATATAAAATTATGAATGTAATTTATACATAATTATATATAGTATATAATATAATATGTAATTAAAATTATATAATTAAAATCATATATAACTAAAATTATATAATAAAATTATTATATATAATAATATATAATAAAATTACATAATTTTCTAGGTCTAAGAGAGATCTAAAAGCAATAAAGTGACCACAATAGCAAAGAACATAGCTACCACTCAGATATTGGTTTCTAAATACCATTGTCCAATAGGAGAGACCAGACATTAGATAACCAGAAAGAGCTCCTAGTGACCAGAACTGGAACAATTTGAAATACCAAATAGTGTGGCATTGGATTAAAGTCAAGTGGTAAAATAAATATACATAAGCCCATATTGATATAAATACAACTTTGAATAAAAAGAAATTAAGTTGTATATTTGCTGTTGCTGTTTGATAATAACCATTCCAGCAGGTTTGAAGTGATATCTCATCATAATTTGGATTTGCATTTTACTGATAAGTAATGATGTTGGGCCTCTTTTAATATACCTGTTGGCCATCTGTATATCTTTGGAAAACGTTTCTTATATTTTGGAAATTAACCATTTTCAGATACAGTTTTTTTTTTCCTATTTGGTAGATTGTCTTTTCATTCTGTTGTTTCCTTTGCTGTGCAGAAGCTTTTTAATTTGAGGTAGTGTCACTTGTCTATTTTTGCAATTGTTGAAAGTGATTTTGGTGTCATATTCAAAGAGGATTTCTAAGGCGAATATCAAGATGATTTCCCCATATGTATTTTTTAATTTTTTTAAATTCCTTTTTTTAAAAGATTTTATTTATTTATTCATCAGAGACACAGAGGCAGAGACACAGGCAGAGGGAGAAGCAGGCTCCATGCAGGGAGCCCGATGTGGGACTCGATCCCTGGACTTCAGGATCACGCCCTGGGTGAAAGACAGACACTACACTGCTGAGCCACTAGGGATCCCCCATATGTATTTTTCTAGGAATTTTATAGTTCTATGTCATATATATATTTATATGTCTTTAATACATTTGAGTTTATTTTGTGCGTAGTAAAAGGTAGTGTTCTAATTTCACTTTTTTTGTGTGCAGATGTCCAATTTTTCCAACACTCTTTGTTTAATCTTGTGTACGTTGAATATTCTTGGCACTATTGTCAAAAATCAGTTGACTGTAAGTGCATTGGTTTATTTCTGGGTTCTCTAGTCTGTTCTATTGGTCTATATGTCGACTTTTATGTCAGTATCATACTGGTTTAATTACTCTATCTTTCTAATATAATTTGATATCTGTAAGTGCGATGGTTACAGCTTTGTTCTTACTTCTCAAAATTGCTTTGGTTATTCTATCTCTGTTGTGGTTCCACATGAAGTTTAGGATTATTTTTTATTTGTGTAAAAAAATGCCTTTGGATTTGATGGCATAGCATTGAATCTATAGATCACTTTTGGTGGTATAGATATTTTAACCCATGATCGCATGGGTTAAATCCCATGAAACCATTGCCCATGACATTTTACCCCATGATTGCAGGATGTCTTTCCATTTATTTATGTCTCTTCTCATTTTTTTCAATGATATTTTGTAGCTTTCAGTGCACAAGTGTTGGCAAGGATACAGAGAAATTGGAACTCTTGTATACTGTTGGTAAGAATGTGAAATGGTGCAGCAGCTATGAAAAATAGAAGGGTGTTCCTCAATAAGGTAATAAAAAAACTACCATATGATCTGACAATCCCATTTCTGGGTACATATCTAAAAATTTGAAATCAGGATCTGAAGAGATATCCTGACACCTGTGGTAACTGCACCATTATTCACAATAGCCAAGATATGGAAATAACCATAAAATAGCATATTATTTAAACTTTTAACCTTTTTGAGACCACTGAATGAACCTGGAGGACATTATGCTATGTGAAATAAATGAATTGTATAAGGACAAATACCGTACAAATACTGTACAATTCTATTATATGAGGTCTCAACAATCGCCTCTTAGAAGCAGAGACTACTATAGGACCTGGAGAGGAGGAGAAATGAGGAGTTGTTGTTCAATGGCTATAAAGCTTCAATTATGCTAGATGAATAAGTTATAAAGATGTGTTATACAACATATTGCCTACAGTCAACAATATGTTATTGTACACTTTAGAATTTGTTAAGAAGTTAGATTTCATGTTAAGGTTTTTTACCACAAAAGAGAGTGAGTGAAAGCGATACAAGAGGACTTTGGGAAGTGTTGGGTATGTCTGTTATCTTGACTGTGGTAATGGTATTGCAGGTATTTGCATATGTCCAAACTTATCAAAATTTACACATTAAATACGTGTAGTTATTTATATATCGATTATATCTCCATAAAGCTATTTTAAAAAATAAATATTTTTAAAGAGTACACAGATAAGAAATGAGGACAAGGGAATGGATTAAACTAAGAGAAAAGATATTGACTTTCAAAATTCTTTAAAACACCAAGAGCTTGCTGAATTTTATTTCAATTTTGCTTATACTTAGACACTTCAATTTTTTTTTCAGTTTCACTCTGAATTTAAACTCTCCTTTACAAATATCTCAGAGTTCAGTGTCTAAAGATTCCATCCACGGTCAAGTTCAAAAGTGGGACAAATACTTCAGTGCCACGGCAAATAAAAGCTGGACATGATTCTGTATCCTCTGGCTCAGGTTTCAAGGAGAAGTTTGCTTTGTTTGTTGGTTTGTTTATGTACTTCATCTCCCTTGTTATCTCGTCTGGAGGCAAGCAGAACTTTCCAATTGTTCCATAGTTCAAGAGATAATTTAACAGGTGGAAAAATAAATAATTGCCTCCACTTGATCACTCCACTGTAATTGTGGTCAGAACCATACATGTTGGATTTCTACCTTGAAGCCAATGCAGCAGTAGAGACAAACTATAATGCATCAAAGGCTTACTTTTAAAAATTGACTGAGATAAAATATATAGTAATAAATACCTTATTAGAAAATAGCTTCAAACTTATCTGTGCTAATCATTTCTTTTCATCGGTTTCTCTTCTGCTCTAGAGGGAAAGTATGATGACTTCTATGTAAATGTATTGTGTAATAGGAAATGAATATATTAAAGATGAAACATGTAATCAAAACCATTGAATTATTTCTTGAATCTTTTCCTGAGTTTCAGTTTTGCTTAAGATATACCAAAAATGTGGCAGATGCTTTAGAGCCTTCCTTTTAAATTAACAAGTAAAAAATGTAATTCAAATATTTTAACAAATTCCATTATTCTTCATTTTGTTGAATACTGAAATTGAAAATCCACACAAGCAGAGAATCCACCTAGATTTAATAATGAAAATTAAATTTCTTAATTGAATAACACAATGCTAAAGCTGTGGGTATATGTGCACATTCTTCCCGCATGTATTCCAGATCAAGTCTATCGGGTTTTACAGCTGATTTTCTATTTGTGAGGAAAATGGCACATTTCACATACGGATATTGAGGATCTTTTTAGTAATTTGCAATATTCTTTGGAAAAGCACCTCATAGAGCACTGTACAAAGTACATACAAGGGACTCTGGTGATTTTATTAAATTAAAAGTGTATTGTATGGTACAGTGTGCCTCTTCTCTGCCAGAAAATGTTTGCCCCCAACTGTGGCACAATGAAACTACTTATAGCTATGCTAAAGCTTTATAGTTTTAAAATGAAGTTTGAAAAGAAAGAAAGGACATTGTGGACAGATATGAGTCATTATTCTCCATTCAATAGGCTTACGATGTTTTCATAGCGGGTTAGTTTTATCTTTTTAGAAGTAAAACAATAGAAGGTTTTGGCCAAATATCCAAGGTCCAAGCATTAAGAATATATGTTCACTAATATATTAAAAAATGATTTCCACAATGTAGTTAACATCTCTATCACCTCAAATAATTAACATTTGTGTGTGTGTGTGTGTGTGTGTGTGTGTGTGTGTGTGTGGTGAGAGCATCAATGGTCAACTCTTTTGCAACTTTCAAGTAAATAATACAGTATTATGAATTATAAGTACTATAGACTATAGATTATCTGTATATTAGATCCCCAGAACTCAGTTCATCTTGTAACTCAGTTTCTACCCTCCACTCAAAATCTCCCCATTTCCCTCATCTCCTGCATCCTGGTAACCTCATTCTACTCTCTGTTTTTATGTTTGGCTTTTTTAGATTTCACATAGACAGGTGATCCAGCAGTATTTGTCTTCGTCTTACTTATTTTTTTAAAAAAAATATTTTATTTATTTATTCATAAGAGACACAGAGAGAGAAGCAGAGACGTAGGCAGAGGGTGAAGCAGACTCCTTTCAGGGAGCCTAATGTGAGACTGGATCCCAGGACCCGAGGATCACACCGTGAACCCAAGGCAGACGCTCAACCGCTGAGCTACCCAGACGTCCCTGCCTTTATCTTATTATCTCACTTAGCACAATGCCCTCCATGATATTGTCAAAATGGCAAGATTTCCTTTTACCTATGGATGAATAATATTCCATTATATATGCAATACCACCTCTTTACTATTTATCTGTAGAGGGACACTTAGGTTGTTTCCATATCTTAGCTGTTGTGCATGATGCTACAATGAACAAGGAAGAGCAGATATCTCTTTAAGATCCTTATTTCATTTCCTTTGGATATATACATAGGAGTAGGATAGTTGGATCATGTGGTAGTTCTATTTTTACTGTGATAATCATTTTGCAATGTGTATCAAATCATCACCTCGTACACCTTAAACCTACAGAGTGTTGTATTTCAATTATGTTTCAACAAAGATGGGAAAAAAGACATAAGGATTAGGAAAAAATTAAAAGTGGAATATGCAATAAAACTCTCAAAAATTAACAGCAAAAAAATAAAAATTCAATTTGAAAATAGGCAAAAAAACCCCAAAAAGAGACATTTTATCAAAGAACATATAAAGATGGCATATGCACCCATGAAATGGTGTTCAATGTCATTACTGATTAGGGAAAAGCAAATTAAAATTACAGTGAGATATCATTATACAACTATTAGAGTGGTTAAAGTAAAAAAAAAAAATAGTGACAGCACTAAATGTTGAGAGAAGTGTAAAGAAATTCATACATTGCAGATGGGAATGTAAAATGGTCCAGCCACTCTGGAAAACACCTTAGCAGTTTCATAAGCAAATTGAGCATGCAATTACCATACAATCTAGTGATTCCACTCTTAGACATTTATCCCAGAAATATGAAAAAGATGTTTGTACAAAAGCCTGTATACAAATGTCTATTGCCATTTTATATGTAATATCCCCAAATTAGAAGCAATCCAAATATTTTTTCTTATGGCTCAATGGTTAAATAATCTGTGGAGCATCCATACCATAAAATACTACTTGGCAATGAACAGGAATGAACTCCTGATATGCACAATCACCTGGATGAAATTCCAGAGAATTATGCTGAGTCCAAAAGGTTTCATACTAAATGATTGATTTATATAATATTCTTGAAATGACAAAATGATATAAATGAGCAGATTAATGGTTGCCAGGGATTAAGGATGGGATGAGGATTGAATAGAAGTGATTGTAGTTTTAAAAGTGCGACATGCGTGTTGTTGGAAATGTCCTATACCCTGAGTGACCGGTACTAATACCTTGATTTTAGTTTTTCAATATGTTACTATTATAGGAAACAGATTCAGGGGATACAGGATCTCTCTGTATTATTTTTTTTAAGATTTTATTTATTTATTAGAGAGAGGAAAAGTATGATCAGGGCCGCAGAACATGGAGTCAGACACAGGCTTGATCCTGGGACTCTGGGATCATGACCTAAGCAGAGGCAGATGCTCAACCCAATTCCAGCTGGGTGGAATGGGCCACCCATGAGGCCCCCTTGTCTGTGTTATTTATAACCCCATATCAGTCTGCAATAATATCAAAATAAAAAGTTTACATTAAGAAAAATAAGTGTAAGTTTAAAAAAATCAAAGAAAAAATTTCTTTTTTATTTTTAATACTTTATTTTATTAATTGAGAGAGAGAGAGAGAGAGAGAGAGAGAGAGAGAGAGCATGCATGAGCAAGTGGGTGAAGTGCAGAAGGAGAGGAAACAAGACTCCCCCCCAGGCGGAGAGCCAGAGGCAGCTGGATCCTAGGACCCTGAGATCACAATCTGAGCAGAAGGCAGATGCTTAACTGACTGAGACATCTGGGTGCTCCAAGAATAAATTTCTAATACACAATCACAAATATTGATTGTTTTATTAAGGGAAGTTAAATTGTATTATTTCTTTTATTTTCCTACATCTGAGTTGAAGATACAGGTTACATAATCCTGTATATGATTTTGGAATTTTCAATCCTCCTGGAATTTGAGAAGGCAAAATATACATTCGATTTTTAATTGATCCCAAATAAACTTTTTCTGAAAGCCTCAGGATCTAATATCTCTATATATCCAACAATATAAATGCAATTTTAAGGGTTTTAAATTTAATAACAGACATGCTATTTTCCACAGGCAATTCTAATACTGCCGAACCTTGAAAAACGTGTTTGATTACATAGATCCCCATCTGTGAATTTTTTATCAATAAATATACATACAGTACTATAAATGTATTTTCTCTCTTAGTGACTTTTGTAATAACATTTTCTATTCTGTAGCAGCTTACTTTATTGTAAGAGTACATTATATAATACATATAACCTGTAAAATTTCACTTTTTATGTTATCTATAAGGTTTCTGGTAAACAGTAGTAGGCCATGAGTAGTTAAATTTGGAGGGAGTAAAAAGTTATATGCAGATTTCCAACTACATAGAGGAGTCAGCGCCTCTAACCCCATTTTGTTTGAAGATCAACTCTGTATTATTTTGTCTTATTACATAGTTTTTATCATCACTGATCAGATTAAAATAGGAAAGTTTCCTCCTAAATTTGTCAGAGTACATTCTTCAATAGCGATATTACCTGTCAACATTTTCCACTATATAATTTATAATTTTTAAAGTTTCTGCATTTTTCAAATATGAAAAAATGGATTTAATAATTTTAAGCAACTGTACTATCTTATTATTGCAAAATAAACATTTCTCCTTCAACTGACCCATGAATTTTCCAGAGATAAATTACATAGTTTCACCACAAGTTCTATCTAGAATTGTCATCCGTGTATGCCGGTGACTATAGATATTAACAATGATTTGCATAATAGTTTTTGTTCATAATAACTGACATTGTTATCCTAATTGATAAGATATAAACTAGATGATCCTGGATGGATGACAGATGAATTTCACATGAAGTAAAAAATGTGTTCAAATATCAGGATTGAAGCCGATACTTATGGAGGGTACTTGTGGTGATGAGCCCTGGGTGTTGTGTATAAGTGCTGAGTCGCTAAATTCTACACCTGAAACTAATTTTACAGTGCATGTTAACTAACTGGAACTCAAATAAAAACTTGAAAGAGAAAGATTGAACCCAATTCTTCATTTATGCTGATATTAAATCGTGTACCATTAGGCCTCTGCAAACTCTGCATTTACAAGTTTGTCTCAGAAAAACGCAAGAGAGCACATGCTGAGAAATATCAGCAAAGTGAAACAAAAAGCTTTTTTTACAAGACATTCATTTCTACTCTGCATTTTGCATATATATATATATACACACACATATATATGTATCAATGGATTCACATATATTTAAAGATAATAGTAGCATTAATGACAACAACAGTAATAATAGCTAAATATTTCAGTATCTTAATTACCAGTCTAAACTGACTCAGAATGGCATGCTAATGGTTCGACTCCTGGCTGGAGCAGGGTAGGTTGTATCATATCAAACTGTGTGCTAAGAGCAGTGGTAAAAGCTGGACAAAAGAAACAAAACAGCTATTTAAAGAAATGAGAAAGCAACTGACAGGTCGAGGATTTGAGGGATTAAGGTCTTGGAGCAAAGGAAAACTTTTAATAGGAGTCCTACAATTCTGACCGCTGGTTTACAGCGGATAGCCGTGGAACAGCATTTGCCACAGACTCACCCAAAGAGAGAGACAAAACATAAATTCAGGGCTACTAAACAAGCAGCAAAGAGAGGATTAATATCAGAGAAAAAGAAACTGTATGGAATTAAGTCCAGTATTGTCTGTGCAATTTTCTATGAAGAAATTTGCTGATTCCCAAGACCCAAAAGCATAGAGTGAAAGGTGAAAAGTTTCCAGCATAAAGCATTTCCTAGAAGACCAAAAGGCTAAGCAGAGACTTTGGCAGTTTGAAAATTATGGTATAGGCAAAAATTAGACATCAGCATTTAACAAAGAGACGGGATCTGTAAATATCCCTGCATTTGGTGGAGACGCACGAAGGTCACCCTCTAGGAGAAAGGGGAATAAAAGAAGTAGGTATTCTCTCACAAGCACTAAAAATTGAGTCTTGAATCATTTGACTGTCTAGTGAGGTCAAGGAGATTTGCATAGACTCCATTTCAGAAAATAAAATTAAATTTCTCTTAGCAAAATTAATATTATTTGGAGACGTTACAATTTTTTTTTATCTAATTGTCTAGCAACCAATAAAAAATTCTAGGTATATCAGAACATGAAGCAAATGAGAAAACCAAAAGAAAAAAAAACTAAATCAGACTAAAAAGTATTACTTGAATGGAATTTTGAGAGGCAACTCCAAAATAACTATTGCAAACAAGACCACTGAAAATTATTGGAAACTGTTTTCCAGTAGAGTCTGTTATGCTATCATAGGTGCTTCTATAATGAAAATTAGTTTAAAAATGATTGATAAATCAGGTAACAATATCAGTATAATACAATTATAAATTTCAGCTGAAATAAATAGATTTATCAATTTTGCTGCTTCACTGGCATCAGGGAAAAACTTAGTTCAATTTTAAGAAAAGAAGAGCAAGCCCTGGCACCAGGATTTCCTCCCTACTTCTAGTAGGTATCTACTCCTAGCATGTCACCTTGAATCCTGTAGAGAGGACCTAAAAACTGGCTCAGGGTGTACATGTCAGTGGAGTTTAACAGAGCTTTTCATTATAGTCTGGTGATTAATCATTAAATGCTCTGGTTTAAAAATTACAGAGATTTTGCTTGGTTGTCTCTATTTTCCCAATAATTTCACTTATTATTTTAACTCAATTTCATTACCTGATTTTGGAGAACAAGACCTTTTTTCAAGAAGTCATAATATCAATTTCAAGCAAATGCTTTGTAAGCCGTATTTTCTTAAATATTACGAATGTATGAAATGGCAAACAGATACAATTATTCCTAATACAAAATATTAATTTTATAAATTTGAAGCTCTTAGGCAATTTTGTAATTAATTCTAAATGATCCTGAATTAAACAATATCCACTCCCTTAGTATGTGCTTACCATCCCAATAAATAAAAGCTTTGCCGGTTCATTGTGATTAGCTTCATTTTCTTATGTCTCTTGTGATTGCTCTCTGAAGATTTATACCTTATCATTTAAGACTTCAATAATACCAAACCCTCTATGTTGTTGGAGAACAATTATGCCCACTGATTCAGAGAAACTCTATGATCCTTTGCTGCTTTTTTTTTGTCCTGCTATCAGTAAATGTGATTTTAAAATGGAAAATAAGATCTCCACTTAAATAGTCCACAAATCTCTCAAATTGAGTATAACCAAAACTGAACTAAGTCTTCACCCCACAAAAAGATTCTTTTCCATTTATTTATTTATTTGATGAGTACAATTAATTTATCCAATAAATAACTGTTGAGTGTCTATCCATGTTGCTAACGTTGAAATTCTTGCTCTGCAGAGATCTTTTTTTTTTTTTTTTTAGGGAGATCATTTTTTTAAGCATTATATCCTGTGCCTTTGTATATCTGTTGTCTGGTTGAAGATATTGGGGCATTGATCAAACAAACAAATAAATGATACTTTACTATTTGTAGAAATTGCTAAGTTCTGAGGGTTGTAAGAGAGGGAACTTTCCCTAGATTCTCTGAGGAATTTGACATTTGAGCTGAGACCCAGAGGATAGGTAAATGCTAACCGGGTGAAGGGTGGGAGCAGAAGAGAATTAATTCTTGGCATTCTACAAAGCAGGCACTGAGGCAGAACAGACCATGAGATGTCAGAGAAAATGTCAGGTGAATGGTGTTCCTGGAATGGTACATGCAAAGGAGAGAGTGCCTCTAGGTGATTTTAGAAAGTTAAGCGGGGATTAGCAAAGCCTAGTAGTCCATAGTGATAGAGTTGGGTTTGATAGCTAATATTCATTGTATAATTGCTAATAGTCAATTATTGTATAAATTTGTATGTTTCTATGTTGTGCTTTTAGTCTATACACCAGCACTCTGAGAGACATGCAATTATCATCACAATTCACAGAGAAAGAAGCTGAGGTTAAGATTAAAACTCCATTGGGATGCCTGGGTGGCTCAGGAGTTGAGGTCTCCCTTCGGCCCAGGGCATGATCTTGGGGTCGCATGATTCTGGGTCCCGGATCCAGTCCCACATGGGGCTCCCTGCATGGAGCCTGCTTCTCTCTCTGCCTGTGTCTCTGCCTCTCTCTCTCTCTCCCTGTGTGTCTCTCATGAATAAATAAAATTTTAAAGAAAAAGATTAAGACTCCTTGTCTTCTGAGGAGTAGAATTGGAATTGGAAAATATGGCAGCCCATATTGGAGTACCAGTTCCATAATCACCAGACCAGTTTGCCTCCATTGCCATGGCTTTGGAAGCTTGAGAAAGGGTTTTAAGTAAAGGAGCTAGAGTAATCTCCCTTAGCCTATTATCATTAATCACACTGCCAGCACTGTCATTGTTAATGTCACAGCCTTCTCCTTCAATCAGAATCTTGCTAATTTTAAGTACAAAATACATCTCTAATCTAGGAGCTTTTTAGAAACATCAGCTTTCAGATCCATGCACCCAAATCAGAGTTTTTCATCTCAATGGCTGCCATGACTTTCCATTGCCTTCCACACAACCAGCACGTCCAATCTCATTGCTCCTCTCTGACCTTTCCTCCATCAGCAGTCCGAATCACCCCCTTCAGGAGCATGTCACCCCATGCTTAAACCCTCCATGCACCTTTCCATGGCACTCGCAGTAAAATCTATATGCTTTACTCTCTCATCAACTCTGTATAATCTGTCCATTTGATGCTGACTCCAGTTCATTGTCTGCCAATCTCCTTTTTGTCCATTAAGCCGAGATGCAGAAGCCTTTTCTCCATTTTTTAAACATCAAATATTTTTCTGACTTACCATTATTGACCATGATCTTCTGTTATGTGAGTTACGAACTAGCTTCCTCTGCTTACCCCATTTTCCTATGAACACTTACTCAAATATCAGATTTCAACCTATAGCTACTTTCCCAGAGACATATTACCTTATATTCCAGGTTGGATTTAGACTTTGTAATATTTCCTCTCATCAAATCTGTCTGTCTGTCTGTTTGTTTGTTTGTTTGTTTTAACTGTACCCAGAGGTGCCTGGGTGGCTCAGTCGGTTAAGCATCTGCCTTTGGCCCAGGTCATGATCTCAGGGTCCTGGGATCCAGTCCTTCATCAGACTTTCTGCTCAGTGGGGAGTCTGCTTTTCCTTCTGTCTCCTTCCCTCTGCTCATGTTCTGTCTGTCTCTCTCTCTCTTAAAGAAATAAAATCTTAAAAAAATTGTACCCAAATTTGTATTAAATATAGACATAATAGTTAAATAATCATTGTATAATTGATTATCTGATGCTGCCTGTCTTTCCACTCCTTTCTTGGCTAATCATCGTGAGAAGAGGAGTCACATGTCAATTTTGGTCATTACTTGATCATCAGTGTATAACACCCTCCTTGACACCAAATACATACTCAAGAAGCAAGGCATAGTATTACCACCCCCCCCCAAAAAAAAACCATATTAGACAAAATAGGAGAATGAGCTTCAAAATAGAATTCTATGCAACACCCGTTTCATTGTGCAAAAAAGCCTATATGTGCTACACAAAAGTGGAAACAGTTTAAATATCAGAACAAAAAATACAAAGTTTTCAAACATGAACTCTCCCTGCCCCTACCTGGATTTGCAGTTAAATGTTGAAAGCAGGTTACAAACTATGAAAATCATATTAGTAGTGATGGACAGGGTGAATAGGAGACAGAGCTTTAGGCTAGCAATGCTAAAATTGCTATTAAGGATTTTTTTAAGAAATCTCCCAAATGTAATTAAAATCATATTGTACAACAGAAGGTCAATGACCAAAAGGAAAATAAAATATCCATGCAGATGACTTACAGATAGTCTTACAAGATGATTATCAAGAAATATTATATAAATTAAGAACAAATAAAATCCGGTTCTCCAAAAGCTAAAGGAAAAGATTGAAAAAGGACTATTTTTCAAGACCTGAAAAATATGTGTGCATAAGCAGCAGGAAGGTTTGCTCTGCAAGATATTATTCCTCCCCTTTTTTTATTGCCTGTTGCTAAAATGGCATCAGGTCAAAACAATGAGATACTCTGCTGATAGTAGTGCTATAAATACATAGATTTATTGATAGAATTATGACACTGCAGAAGCTTTTCAATTAGTATTAGAGTCATTAACTAGGCAGGGAATATATGGATAGTGGCACTTTATTCAATTATACTTATAAAGATGTATTACTGCAGATGATAAGAAGTAATAGAAACACTTGTATATAACAGTACTTAAATGAAATACCAATAAAATGCTGCCTTTTTTTTTTTTCGCCTCTCAAACAATACAGCTGATAGAGTTTTGCTACTCCCACAACTCTAAATCTTTAGGGTTGGATCTGTTCCCTGAGTGTTCTTGCCTTCCTGTATAAGTTGCAAGGAATGGAGTTTTGCGGTATTAACAGAATCATGTAAAACTCTCTCTGCCAGCTTTGCGTGGCTTGTTATTTCGTATGATTCAATGATCTACTCAAATTATCAGCCCATCAAAGAGACTTACTCTGACCACTGTATCAAAAATATCTTCCCACTTCACTGACACTCTTTACTCATTGTCCCACTTTTGGAATCCGAAGGGTAAAGGTGTCCAGGTTTGTGAGATTTGGTGATTCTTGTTGTTGTTGTTTTGTTTTGTTTTAGATTTGGTGATTCTTATACTGTCACACAGTGAGGCGAGTTGACAAAATATTCAATGCTGGGAATAAAACAGATCTCAGCAAAATCAGAAGAATATGTTTTCCTATTCAGGGATTATGGTAACAGTGGTAGTAACAACGACATGTGAAGAGACACAGTGAAAACCAAGTAACCCTGGAACTTGGTGAAAGAAACCTTAAATATAGGTAAATGGTAGAGATTCAAGTCAGAAGGTTAATAAGTCAGGGAATGCAGAGCTACCATGAATGACAGACTCCAGTATACAGAGGTTCACATAATACAAGAGGCGTATTAGTCATGTGACAATTCAGGGTAGTTCATGGGGGACCAAAGTCTATTTCTACAGTCATTCAGGTTCCAAAGCTTGAGGACCTCTGCCATCTTCAATATAAGGCCATTCTAGACCAGTGGATCATAATTTTGTTGTTGGAAAATGACAGCAACACACATTATTTTTGCTCACATTCCATTGACTAGAAATCAGTCATACTACCATAACTAAATGAAGTCAGGAAATATAGTGTATATTTCCAAGGAGAAGAAACAAAATTTTTGTGGTTAATGAGCAGACTCCATCCCAGTAGGAAAGCTTGCCACCGTGTTGGTGATAGCTGGTACAAAATTTTCTACTCTAACAGACACTGTGCTTTTGAGAAACTCCTTGTTCTATAAAATTATACGCGCTAAGTAATAGAATGACCTCTTAATCCCAGGGTGGTTGGGATAGTGCTAAGCATGCTGTCCTCCAAGACTGTTTAATTACTGTTACTTTTCCTTTCAAAAACCTAAACTTAGGTTTAGATTATGAATTATAGGGAAAGTCTACTTATAGGAAAATAATGAGGTTGGAAGAAACTACTCAACCTATACCCTAACATATAATAATAATCATTAATAAAAAAAAACCCTGCATAGTTATATCTCTACAATCTCTTGTCCCCAACATTTCAATCTGTCTATCTATGTAAGTCTGAATCCTTGGGGTTCATGCTTCATACTTTAGCTAATATTTGAATTCACATAATTTGGTATAGACCCTTCCTGGGTGGTTATTTAACATGTCAAAACAAAAACAAAAATTTTACTGTCAAGATCTAATCACTGAAAATATTTTAGTTATGCTTATTGCTGTCTATATCAAGGATTTGTTGGTGTAATGGATTATAAGGATTTCTTACTTGTGAGATGAATATTCATCAACATGTGTAGACCAGTAAAAATATTATAAAGGCACTTTCATGGTTATGCAAAGTATAAGAAAATAGAGACACTATAGAAATTGATCCTTAGGCCTTTTGGGTTTCTGTGTCACCTGGCATTGGTTAGAAGGTTCACTTAAATCTTTTGCTAGAATATGCTTGCATGTGAGTTATACAAACTCTTCAAATTTTATTGGGAAGCATAAAAGGATACCACACTGGGAATTCACGGATCTTCCAGAATCCTGTAATAATCATTTCTGTGCCTAAGTGGCAATAACATTTCTTGGTATTGCAGAATTCATTCTGAGACTTGCTTTTATCATACTATACTGTCTGGTAATAGGTTGACTGATATCGTTCTCATATTGCTTACAACTGAATGGTTACTACGATAATATCTCAAATAATTGTAAATGATCAAGCTTACATGAGTTTCTGATACAAGTTTATCATTGTTTTGTTTTGACAAGAATTCAAGTACAAGTTTAGGTGTGAGTAGCTGAGGTAATTGGAGGAAAGATGATTTGAAGTAAAAATCCAACATATTTTTTTCTACATTGATATTGAACTCCTCAAGAATGCTGGTGGGAAGTGGACAAATAACTAAGCATACCACACACAAGAACATCTAATGTATGAGTAGATATGAGAAAGATGAAGATAATTGTGTTCATAAAAATGTATCAATGGGGTAGTTTTTTTGTTTGTTTGTTTTTGTTTGGTTTGGTTTTGGCTTCGTTTTGTTTTATCTTACTCCATCAGAGTTGCACTCAATAGTTTGGGAAAACAAGTAGAAAATAAGAAAGATACCAAACTTATAAATTAACCCAATGGATTCTGAAGCATGAGAAAAATAAGAACCATTGTAAGAGAATTTTTTAAGGCTACGTGGTAAAAAACATACAGTCCAGAGATCTTGGTGTGGTGGGGACATATGCCCAATACAATGTGGTCTCTTAAGGGACACAGTAGTATTGATGTGACTGTTAAAGCTAAAGGAAACAGAAAGGAATAAGAGGTGAAGATGTAACACAGCCACGATAGAAAATACGATGCCCCGCACTGGCGGTATGCAATGTAAGTATGGGTGTTATCTGGACATTGTGTTAAAAATTGTAATTAAAATTATTTTAAATTGAAATACAAAGGGAATATATAATTAGTTTAACATGTATGGTGGTAAGGTAATAATTGTATGTGACAATGTCTACAGAATTAATTTGATTTCTTTAACATGCAAGTTTAATTAGATGATAGTATAAGATGTAAGTTGTATTTTATTTCAATGACTCCAGTTAGGGGATCAGCCCGATCAGGACAAATATCCAGGGTATTATTCTGGTGATTGATCGATGACTGTAATTTGAGTGTAGTGATGTTGAAGAATCTTTTGAAGCATGTTGAATAATTATTGGAAAAAGTATGACATTTGCCTTGTGGTGATTCTCCTGATAAATTTAAGGCTGGAATATGGATGTGGATTTCCCTTTAGCAACCTCAGAATGGTATTTCCAGATATTTCCTATTTTCCCTGGAGGGGGTGAGGGTAGGGACAGCTGTGGCACACTGTTGCTTTTGGAATCTGATCATGATATATTATCTCTTTTTCTTTTTTCTTTTTTATTCACCTTTGACCCTTTCACTTTTTTTTTTTTTACACATCTCCATAATCAGTTGGCTAGTATTTGAAGTATTATAGAAGAACCCTAGTATCTATATCTGTGGATGAGATTGCTCTCTGTCTTTCCTCATACCGTCTTTGGCTGGCTTTATCATCAAGGAAATTAACTTCAAATGTGTTTGGAGTTGTTTGTGTTATCTTCTGCAGGAATTTATTCAAGATTGGTATATGTATTTATTTAAAATAATCTTGGGGTAGGGTGTTTTTTTTTTTTATATTTTGGTTTGGTTTGGTTTTGGTTTAGTTTTGTTTTATTTTACTCCAACAGAGGTGCACTCAATAGTTTGGGAAACTCAGTTGGTTAAGCATCTACCCTCGGCTTAGGTCATGACCCCAGGGTTCTGGGATCGAGCCCCACCTCAGGCTTTCTGCTCAGTAGGGTGTCTGCTTTTCCCTCTTCCTCTGTCTTTTCACTGGCTTGTGTGCTTGCATGCTCTTTTTCTCTCAAACAAATAAACAAAATCTTAAAAACAGTAATAATCTTATTAGCATTTCAGCTTATTTTTTTCTTAGTGTGAAGTTGCATTAACGATATACTATTAGTTATGCAATTTATTTATTTTAGAGAATGTATATGTTAGATATTGTATGCACATGTATTTATAATGATAAGTTAAGTAAGATATCTGATTTTCTTTAAAATTCCAAGTTTATTGTGATAAAGGTTTTTAGAAATATTATCATCTTAAAGTTTAATCTCTGCAGCTTTCATGGCTACTTTATTCCACAATTCTTAATATTGTTATTTAATCCTTCTATCTTGTTTTTCTGCTTATTAATTTTGACAAGATTTGCTGACTTAATTAATTTTTTAGAAACTATTTCTTAATTTGCTTCCTCTTCTCTCTTAAGTAATTATTTTGGCATGATTTTCAGCTCTTATAATTATTTCCATTATTGAACTATTTTTGGCTTTATTATGCTACTCTTTTTTCTAACTTCTTAAATTAAATTTTAGCTAATTTAGTTTGAACCGTTTTAGTTTTCCTTATGCCATTTAAAATCTAAATGTTCCTTTTAATTATTGTTTCAATGAATAATATGTATATCATATCTGTACACATACATACACACATACATGTATATTTATCCTTAGCATTTCGAAATATTTCTAGTCTATACAATGAGATTTTATTTATGAGAGACACACAGAAAGAGGCAGAGACATAGGCAGAGGGAGAAGCAGGCTCCCTGTGGGTGAGTCTGATGTAGGACTCGATCCCAGGACCCTGGGATCAGGGCCTGAACTAAAGGCAGACACTCAGCCACTAAGCCACCCAGGTGTCCCTCTATATAATGAGATTTTAAAGTGATCAGTTGTTTAAAATAGTGTTAAATCTGTGTGTATGTTTATGTGTTTTTCAAGTCATCTTTTTATAATTGATCCTAATTTAATTACATGGTGACAATAATGTGGGACATTGAAGTGTGCTTTGCTAACAAACACCCTTGTCCTAATGTCTTGAAACAAAGAGGCTCGCTTGCTTTATTTTCTCCCCATGTAATGATCCTAGCAAAAGCTGGTCAGATTATATGCAGCCCAGGGGAAGGGAATGGAATCATCTCAACACTCAGGTCTCCTGAACAAATGCTCCCTTGTTTTTATGACTGAGGGATATGGCCTAAGGAGGGAGAAAAAAGGGCCAGGAGTGGAAAAGTACTGAGCCAGAATGGAGAAAAGTGCCTTAGTCATGCCCAACTCCTAGTGCCTACTAAGGAGGTCTTAGCCAAGATGCCTGAAAATGGCCCCAGTTATGAGACCTGCCAAAAAAGGCCCCTGGGCTAGGATCATAGATGTGCCCATGAACAAGCTAGACCTGCAGGCACCTGAGTCCTTGACTACAACTCCCCCAAAGCGGTAACATGCTCCTCTGCACTGAGTCTGGTATGGGGCAGCAGTTTCCCTTATGAGGCCTGTTGTTAAGGTTTTATAATTGCCAATGATGCAGCCTGAAGGATCACTGGATGTGGGCCTGACATCAGACTCCTTAGCTCTACCAGTCTTGATCTTTCAGGGCCAACCACAAAGCGTAGGCTGCCCTGTTATGTGCACCCTCAGGGGTGGTATTTTTATATGGACTTCTTGCAACCCTGTCATAATAATCACGGTGCACAGATAAAAGTACAACCCCAGAGGGCACACACAGTCCTGTTGGAAACAAACAGTTCACAACATTAGCGTGTTACGTATTAATCGGTATGTCCTTGCACCACAGGGTTTTCGGTTCAGCCTGAGTAATTTAGGTCAGTCCCCAATTTCAAAAAGACTACCTGAGACAGTCAGTTGCAAACAGTTGTTTTTGTCCATGATGTTCCTTAATCAGCCTCAGGTGTGCGGATGGCATCTGAAGGTGTTGCTTATGGAAACTGCAGGAGATGAGGCCACCCCCTGCTGTCTCAGAGTCAGGATTGTCAGGTGCAGCTCTGGTCTAGGCAGTCGGTTTGAATTCGAAGTGCAGGAGCTTGGAAAGGCACCAGAGGGAGATTTTCTCCAGGAGGAAGAGAAAGATTTCAGAAGCAATTCTGGAAGATAAAAAAAAGGGTTATTAAAACCCTCCTGCTCCCCACACCTCCGCAAATATCAGATTTCCCTGCCCCCTCTCACCATTGCCTTAAAACTTATTCAGTAATTAGGGATCCCTGGGGGGCTCAGCGGTTTAGTGCCTGCCTTTGACCCAGGGTGTGATCCTGGAGTCTTGGGATTGAGTCCCATGTGGGGTTCCCTGCATGGAGCCTGCTTCTCCCTCTGCCTGTGTCTCTGCCTCTCCCTCTCTCTCTGTGTCTCTCATGAATAAATAAAGAAAAAAAATCTGCAAAAAAAAAAAAAAAAAAAAAAAAAAAAACAAAAGAAAAAAAAAGAAAAAAACTTAGTAATCAAAACTTCATGTTTTCTTAATCATTTCCCATTTTCCCCCAGACTCATCCAGAGGAGTTCTACAAGAGGGCAGAAAAAGCATTTTTACGGAAAAAATATTTTTATACAATGTATCCGGAGACATATCATATTTAAGAATTAAGCAGAACATGGGCAACTGGGTGGCTCAGTTGTGTTAGCTTCTGTCTTCTGCTCAGGTCATGATCCCAGGGTCCTGGGTTTGAGGCCCTCATCAGGCTCCCTGCTCAGTGGGGAGTCTGCTTCTCACCTCTCCCTGCTTGTGCTCCTCTCTCTCTCTCTCTTTCTCAGAAACATAAATAAAATCTTAAGGAAAAGAATGAAGAAGAATAAAATTCTGGAAACTTTATAATGGGTTTACATTACCTCTCACCTTTTATCACTTGCTGTTTATAGCCATCTTGGGGCGTCCATCAACTTAGATTATCATGAATGGGTAGAAGGGATGAAAAACCCTTATGGGATTGCCATGGAGACTTAGTTGTCAATAATTCAATAAGGAGGAGGGTACAATTGAAAGAAAAGCCAGACAGCCTGGTCAAAAACAGAGCAGCAAATTAGAAGTATTTGGGAGGGCATTGCTACCATGAAACCCAACTGCTCACCTGAGATGTCTAGTCCATGGTGAGGTTATCTTGGCCTCCTACCACAGACCTTAATTGATTTGTCCTTTAAAACATTTAACCCTACAGCTTGGTGGTGTTATGAAGGGTCTATCATATGCCCATGATTGAACCCAGTTGTATGCAGCATTGACTTCCATTCTGAGGCCATTACCAGATGCAATGTGCTCAAGGAAACTCAACAGGAGACAGATGAGGTCTTGCAAGGCCTGTGTAATGTGGCCTGAGTCAGAAGAACATAACCAATTGGCTAAGCCACACCTGAACAAGGTGTCAACTGCAGTCGGGATCTGAATGTTTGCAATTGATATTTTGTAATAGCCAAAATATGGACGCAGAGCAAATGTCCACCAAGAGGTGATTGGCTGTACACATTCTGACCTGCCCATGCCATGAGATACTCCTCGGCAACAGAGATGAAAATACTAGTGAAAAAAAATACTATTGGTGCCATACATGCAACTACGTGAATAAATCTCAAAATCATTATATTAAGTGAAGAAAGCCAAACAAAAAAGAGTACATATTGTAAGATTTCATGTCTGTAAAATTCCAAAAACACAAATTAATCTCTAATGGCAGGACTTTCAGCCTAGTTCTGATAATTAGAACATGGGCACCCGGAGGAAAAATATTATTTTGTTTACCAGCAATTTACATGGACCATGTGAAAGCAATAATTATTTAACTTTCAAAAATATAACTTGAATTTTTTTATCAAAATGAAGTTATCTGAAGAAAGAATAATCTCAGAAATAGTAGCATTGACATACAACATTAACAAATAAGAGAAAATGACTGCTACTTATTCTCCATCGTTTTTTTCTAAGTTTTTATTTTATGATTTATGAAAGCATTTGGGTTTTCTATGCCTTTCAAATTTTCACTTTATTTTAAATGGGATGAAGAGGTAGCTGAAATATGAAAAATAGTTCAAAATCATAGTAAACAATGACAGTTATACATTCCAAAGGACATGAGATTATTACAATTCTTAAATGATACTTTCTTATAATATGTTTTTCAGTTTTTCAAGTTAATATTAATATCTTATTATTATTGTATTGTGTGCTTTTAATGGTTGACTGCTGAAATGCATAAATGATATTTCTGTTTACTCCAATAATCTGGTATAAATCAAATTTATCTCCTTCAGAGTTTCCTTAAAAGAACAAGGAAGGAGGAAAAATCAAAACATAAAGCCATGATAGATAAATTAGCTGTATTTACCAGTTTCAAAAGTTTCATGTTCTGTACATAATCAAATAGAAAAATATGTAATACTTAAGATCTTTACACATTTCAGAGGAACTTATAACTACAAAATTTGACTTAATTAGTTGTGCTTTTTTAAACCATGTTAAATTTATATTTTAATTATTAGTTTACTTTTGTAACAATTAAGTTAAAAATTTGTGAATATGTTTGAATTCTTCAGAATAGACTACTCTGATTTATATCTTCTTTTCCACTTCGATAAAGCTTTCCTTACCCCCCAATGCAAGCCTTTGAATATTATCTCACTAAAGGATTATGATCAAATATCTGCAACACACTGGTCATGTCCACCTTAAAATGTGTTACTATCTTTGCAAATATAATAAGCCAAATTTAATTTTAAGGAAAATGCAGAATTGAGAGTTATTCAAAAAACAAGTCTAATCACCTGAAACTGAATAGGATTTTCATCAAGCATCGTGGCCATTAAGGAACTGTTGAAAGGGTAGAGCAGTGACCTCTCTGGTGGGTTAATCAAGGAGGTTAGGACTTTAAATGACAAAATATTTGCCAAGCTTGGGACATGGGATTTTTTTTCAAAAAATGTCTCCTGAGGACTTAAAAGTTAGGCTAATAATTAGAAATGGAAATTCCAAGACCTTCAAGGACTATCCATTCCTACTGATCAGATGATAAGAGAGGTGCATGGAACTATCAAACTGTTTATAAAGAAGTTCATCCACTGATGCCTAAGTACATCATTGTTTTAAAAAAAAACATTCTATGGAATGACTTTAGAACACTGTTAACTATAGATACTCTAAGGAATAGAGGTCTCCCTAGCCCTGGCTTTGGGCTGGGGTTTGAAGCTGCATCTCTGGAGCTTATTTACTACTTGTGGCAAGTTTGTACCCTTAAACAATATCTGCCCTAACCTTCCACCCTCCACCCTCTATCCCCTAGTAACTGACATTTTATTCCTTTTTTGAGAATTTGGCTTTTTTAGATTCCACATGGGAGTGAGATCATGCAGTCCTCATCTTTCTCTGACTTTTTCTTAGCAGAGATTCTCAAGTCCATATGATCACAAATGGCATATCAGCTTTACTGATTTATCTCTCTGTGGACACTTATGTTGTTTCTTTATTTTGGTTATGGCGAAGATTAGTGCAATGAACCCAGGGGAGCAGATATCCCCTAGATTTCCTTGCCTTTTTTTTAAAGATTTTATTTATTTATTCATGAGAGATACACACAGAGAGAGAGAGAGAGAGAGGCAGAGACACAGGCAGAGGGAGAAGCAGGCTCCATGCAGGGAGCCCGACGTGGGACTCGATCCCGGGTCTCTAGGATCAGGCCCTGGGCAGAAGATGGTACTAAATCACTGAGCCACCCGGGCTGCCCAAGATCTCCTTGTTTTTATTCCTCTTTGGTATATACCTGGAAGCTCTGGAGATCTAATGCACAGTATAAAGACTATACACAACAACATTGTATTATAATCATCAAACTTACTAAGAGACTAGAACTTAATTATTCTAGCCACTAAAGTGGAATGATAATTATGTAATGTGACAGAGGGGTAATCATCTCTACAGTGGCAATCATTTTACAATATACAAATGTATCAAATTAAATTTACACATTAAATTTACACAATGTTATATGACAAATATATTTCAATTAAAAAAAATGGTTAAATCTCCTTTCTGTCTCAGGAACAAATCTCCTAACTTTCATTAGCTTGTTCTATCGCTGAATCCCAATAAACTTCTGTTTTTGGCCCTGCTCAGTATTTTGTTCTTTAAATATATAACTTAGATTAGATACATGATTATCATGTATTTGAGCTTATCTTATTTTTTTTTCTTTTTTTATATTTTATCATCCTGCATATTTTTTTTCAAGATGTATTTGTTTATTTATTCATGAAAGACAGAGAAAGAGCGAGGCGGAGACATAGGCAGAGGAAGAAGCAGGTTCACTGTGGGGAGCCTGATGCGGGACTTGATCCCAGGACGCTGGGATCATGACCTGAGCCACCCAGGGGCCCCTCTCCATACCTGTTTAAGGCAGAATGATTCAGAGTTGAATCTCAACATGATCTTGATCCAGAAATTGCAAGTTATTTTTGATGTACTAGAAAGAAAAACCTTCAGTGCTCAAGAGCACATGTGTGCTATGTATTTGGAAATGAGGGCACAGTTAGAAGAAGAAAGCAACACTGCTTAATTTTGATCTTTTCAGGATGTGCTTTAAAACATACACAACGCAACAAAGTATACATCATCAAAGAAAGTACAAATATATTGTATTAAATATGTTTTTATGTTACTTATAAACTTCTATGGGGATAAAATTGTCCTATACCATAAATAGACAATATAAAATCTGTCTCTTGGCTGAAAACTTCTGTGATTTTTCAGGCCCAGCCAGAGGCAATTGCAAAGGCCTCCCTCAGGAGCCTCACAGAGGACAGCTGCCCACCCCACATGGGATGTGGGGCACAGCCAGTGCACTGTTGTCTCAGTGCGTTGCAGGCAAGGACAAAGGCCCCTCTGTGTTGTCATGCTCTAACACACATTTGCAATTCTAGTCCAGATGCCTTCATTCCTCATCCTCTTTCCTGGGGCCTTGTGTGAGTTGTTCATGGTGTTTCTGCAAAGGCCTTCTTAAGGGAAGATGAGGACACCTTGAAGGCAGCTTCCCTTATCCAATTTAGAATTTACTGTTTTTTTTTTTTTTAAAGATTTCATTTATTTATTCATGAGAGACACACAGAGAGAGGCAGAGACACAAGCAGAGAGAGAAGCAGGAGATCGAGATGCGCGACTCGATCCCAGGACTCTGGGATCACAACCTGAGGCAGACACTCAACCACTGAGCCACCCAGGTGCCCCAAAACTCACTTCTTTTCACTCCCAGGTTTCCTCCCATTCCCTTTGGCCTGCCCCTTCTCCTCACCCCCTTGTCTCCAAAGCTTTAGTTCAGGGTTCCTTGGCAGTGAGGTGACTCATATCAGTGTCGATCCACCTGACTGGCATGCTGTTCCACAGGAGAAAATAAAACGGGGGGGGGGGGGGGAGTCAGCACTTTCTCTGGATTAACCTCTTGCTTAAACTCTTATGGTAACTGAAGAAGAGCTACACCATTACTTTCATTTGGAATTTGCTTTAACTGATTGCTCAGATACCTGGCAGCTCAGCTTTATGCTTCCAGTTTGGTTGGACTCCTGACATAGTCATTAAGACAAGGTGTGGCATGATGATGTCACAAACAAGACAAAACAAAAAATTGGAAAGATGAAATGAAAAGTTCCAAAAAAAAAGTTCCAAAAGGCATCTATGACCCTTAATAGCTAGGACTAAATTGACAAGCATCAACAACTACAAGTACTAGTACTTTGAAAAGGCAAATAAATGTATCTCTGACAAAATTGAACCCAATTTCAAAAAACAAGAGAAATAAGTGATGCCGGAAATGTAAAAGAGGAAAACAGTAGATTATTTGTGGAATTTAGCAAGTGTCAGAAAAACTAAGAAATAATTTAAGAAAAATAATTTGATGCCAATCATGTGGATGATACAGACAAAAGAGATAATGTCAATGTTATGCAGCATATTCCAGGTGATGGGAATAAATGAATGCCATAGGCAGAATTTTAAGATGACCCCAAACCCTTGGGTAGAAGCCCTATGAAATATCTATAATTTGACTAAACTGCTGAACCTTTAGAGGAATGTCTAAGGGATAGAGATCAAAAAAGCCACAGAGATTTGACGCTATCTCCTGTTGACCTTGAAGAAGCAAATTACTTTGTTGTGGAGAGGGATGCAGGACAGGATCTGTGGGCAGCTTCTAGCAGCTGAGAATAGTCCCAGATTGACAGCCGGCCAAAAAATTGTGACCTCAGTTCTATAACCTCAAGATACTAAATTCTGCCAAGAGCTTTAATGAGCTCTGAAAAGGAACTCAAGCTTCTGGTGAGATTGTAGGCCTGGCCAACCCCAGAATTTGAGGCTGGTGAGTGACCCAACTAACTCAGACCCAGATTCCTGACCTGCAGAAACTGTGACATAATAAATGGGTTCTGTTTTCTAATGCTAACTTTGCGGTAATTTAGTATGAATCAAAAGAAAGCCAATAAAATAAAGAAGTCACCAACTTATAAAGTCAGTATAACCCTATTGCTAAAACTATATAAACGTTTTGAAAAAGAAGGAAAAGAAAAGCCAATTAAATTTCTAACTTAAAGATTCAGAATAAAATCTTAGCAAGGTAGTATTACATTGGGATTTCGCCCATGAGATGAATTTTTGATAATACAGTTGACTCTCGAGCAATGTAGGGATTAAGGGCACCAACCCGCTTCACAGTCAAAAATCCCCATTTAACTATTTGTTCCTCCAAAGCTTAATCACTACTAGCCTACTATGGATCATAAACCTTACCCATAACATAAGCAATTATTTAACACCTGTTTTGTATATCGTATGTATTATATATTCTTACAATAAAGTAATCTAGAGAAAAGGCTTTGAAGAAAATCCTAAGGAAGAGAAAATACATTTACAGTACGATACTATACTGAAAAATATCCACATGTAAGTGGGCCCATGCAGTTCAAACTGATGTTGTTCTAGGGTCAACTGCATATCAAATAAGTTGTATATACCTGAAATTTATACTAATAAACTTAAAAAATATTTGCCATATATAATGTTTTAATCATTTTTATTTTATAGTAAACTCTTCGGATTCAGAATACAGACATACCTGATAGATAACTATGGTTCAGTTGCAGACCACTGCAATAAAGTAAATATCACAATAAAATGAGTCAAATAAAAAAAAAATTGAGGAGGGATTTCCAGTGCATTTAAAAGTTATGTTTACACAATACTGTAGTCTATTAAGCTTGTAAAAAAAAAAAAAAGAACAAATGTGCATACCTTAATTAAAAATAATTTATTGCTAAAAATGCTCTCATATGAGCTTTCAGAGAATCATAATCACTGATCACAAATCAACATAACAAATATAATAATTATGAAAAACGTGGCATATTACAGGAATTACCAAAGTGACAAAGAGACATGAAATGAGCAAATGCTGTTGGAGAAATGGTACCAATAGATTTGACCTAGGGTTGCCATAAGCCTTCAATTTCTAAAAAAACACTTCACATCTGTGAAGTGTAAGAAAGCAATATATGCCCTTTATGGCATACATACATTTTTTAATTTAAAAAATTAAATAGATTTTTAATCTATTTTTAAAAAGATTTATTTATTCATGAGAGACACAGAGAGAGGCAGACACATAGGCAGAGAGAGAGTCATACTCCCTGTGGGGAACCTGACGCAGGACTCAACCCAGAACCCCGGGATCACAACCTGAGGCAAAGACAGGCACTGAACCACTCAACCAACTAGGTGCCCCTTGTTAGATATTTTAAATGTTAATACCACTTATTCTCTTTGAGTCAAACTTTTAATAATATAGTATGAAATTTATTTAATGGGCATTTCTATCACATCTATTATTTTAATAGCAATCAGCTAAATATTTAAATATGTAATATTTTTTTCAATATTGTTTTTGACAGAATAAAGATAATGTGTTTTGGATAAATACGTTGAGCAGGGATCCTGCTTCTCCCTCTCCTCCCTGCTTGTGCTCTATCTCTATCTCTCTCTCTCAAATAAATAAATACTTTAAAAAATAAATAAGTTATTGGTAAATTAAATAATGTTTAAGACATATACAGAATTTTTACTGTATACAGATCATTGCCCTACACTTCTTTTTTTTTTAAGATTTTATTTATTTATTCAAGAGAGAGGCAGAGACACAGGCAGAGGGAGAAGCAGGCTCTATGCAGGGAGCATGACATAGGACTTGATCCTGGGTCTCCAGGATCACACCCTGGGCTGAAGGAGGAGCTAAACCACTGAGCCACCCAGGGAGCCCCCCCTACACTCTTTTGAACAACATATGTATTCTTCCCAACTGCTTCATTATATGGGGAGGATTATTATCTTCATATTATGATCTTCACAAAGAGATTAGTGTCTTGCCCAAAGTTATACAGCTGCTAAGTGATAGAGCGAAAATTTGAATTGAAGTACCAAGATTCTAAATCCACATCATTAATCATTATGCTACCATTAAATATTGAAAATATTATAGGTACTTTTATAAATAATAAAAAGATCAAGATAAAGGTAAACTCTATATCTATATCTATATTTTAGTGTTGGGGAGACCAGTCATTAATGGTAAAATTAACACACTTTGCAGCATGGAAATTTGTAAAAGAAAATCTGTCTGTTCACAGTTCACAAAGAAAATCAACAAAATCAAAATATATGTGACAAGCTTGGAGAAATATTACCAAAATGTGATTTAAAAATATGCACAGAGATGCTAATAATTCATAAGAGCAAGACAAGCAAGACAAGCAAAACAAGAATAATAAATCAATAGACAAAATTACAAATATACATTACACAGAAAAGGAATTTTAGTGGAGTAGTAAATGTATAAAATTTTCTTAGCACTGCTGGAAGTCAGAGGAGTGATAATTAACACAACAAGATAAAATTTTATAACTATCATATTGTCAATAAACAAAATTTTATAAGCTTCGGGATTGTTGTGGGTATAAAGAGATGGTTATGTTTATATTTTGTTTACATGACAGTGAATAAAATCAGTCTTTCTTGAAAAGAATTTGGCATTCTTTCACAAAATTTAAAAACGTGAGCATCTTTTGACTTTCTCAGTTTTTCCCATTAAAATATATATTTTTTAAAGATTTTATTCATTTACTCACGAAAGACACACACAGAGAGAGAGAGAGAGAGAGAGAGAGAGGCAGAGACACAGGCAGAGGGAGAAGCAGGCTCCATGCAGGGAGCCTGACGTGGGACTCGATCCCAGGAGTCCAGGATCAGGCCCTGGGCTGAAGGTGGTGCTTAACCACTGAACCACCAGGGCTGCCCAAAGTAAGTTGTTTTTAAGGCTAGTATGTTATTGTCTTAAGATTAGAAAGTCTCCATTCATAGGGGATCACTAAATAAAATACCAAATGATATGTAGTTATCTGAGCTTAAAAATGTAGGGTCAGTTGTATGGTTAGTTCCTAAAGTTCTAAAACAATCATGTGAACGAAATCTATTTGTATGTGCATATATCTAAAATTTAGAACCCAAGCAAATGTTAAATCATAATCATATTACACATGAAATTTGGAAGATGGTTATTCTATGTCTTTGAACACACATGAAACAAAACACTCTAACCTACCATAAATTCTATTTTTAAAAAATCAGCTGATAGCTCATAGATACAGAGATTAGGCCAGTGGTTGCCAGAGGCAGGGTTGGGGGGGAGTGGGCAAAATGGGTGAAGCTATCAAAGGTAAAACTTCTAGTTATAAGATACATAAGTCCTAGGAATATAACGTACAGCAGGCTGTCTGTATATAACAATACTGGATTGTATATTTGAAAGTTGCTAAGGGAACACATCTTAAAAGTTCTCATTCTAAGGGAAAAAATTAACTACGCATGGTGATGGGTGTTAACTAGACATTGTGGTGATTATTACACTATATACACAGATGCTGAATCATTATGCTGTTTTATACAACAGTATTATATAGTCAGTACAGTATTATATGCCAGTTGTATCTCATTTTTTTTATGTTGAGAAAGAAGGGAATAAAAGAAGATTAGAAAGGAAGGAGAATAGGGGTGAGTAGAGAAAGGAGAGAAGACATCATATAGAGGAAACAATGAAAGCACTAAGAAAGCAGTATGAGAGAGCTTCAGCGTTGAATTAAGGAAGGAACAAAGAAAAATAACTCAGTAAACATTATAAGACTTAATCAATTGTCAGATTGTTAGAAAGAAAATTAACTTAGAAAATTGAGTTTCTATTAAAGTCTCATTATAATTAATAATCAAATAATTATATAGGAAAATGAAAATGGTTATATACACTGATAATACATCAGAAAAAGCTTAATGCGCAGCATGATCACTATTCTTTCCTTTTATTGAGCTGTAGTTCTTAGGGTGTCAATCAGTCCAAAATAAAATATAAAAAGGTTACACAGATGTTATCCTTTCTCTCAGAGAATATTTCAGGACTCATATACATGTAGTCATTCACTTAGGCAAGAAATGAATTGAAGGAGTTTGGTTCAGATCCTTCTATACCGAAGTTACAGGTGCATGGGACAGTAGTGGAGAGGATGGTTTCTCTCTATATTCACAAGTTTGCTGTATAGGTTTTAAGGTTAGTGCACAAAATGCAAAGAAATTAACAATACCTGATGTTCTGTGGACATAAAATTAATTACCCAGATTATCATGCCTGGTAGAAAATCAGCTTGTATAACAGAAATGGACAAAAAAATCATTTAAAATTAAGTTAGTCTATGGCATCTAGAGGACCCCTTGGCTCTTCATCTAAAGGGAAAAAAAAGAGAGAGAGAGAGAGAGAGAGTTGGGCAGAGGCTGCAATTAGCTCTTGACTGAGATATCCAGGGCTCCCCTTACCTTAGGTAAATCTAGCCACACCACCCACCCACCACATCACTGTCTTCCTCACTCCTAAAAGCTGCCCAAGTTATCACTTTTCCAGAACAGATTTTTTTTTTAAGATTTTATTTATTTATTCATGAGAGACACAGAGAGAGGCAGAGACACAGAGGGAGAAAGAGGTTCCCAGCAGGGAGCCTGATATGGGACTCCATCCCAGGACCTGGGATCACAACCTGAGCCAAAGGCAGGCGCTCAACCACTGAGCCACTCAGGCGCCCCTCCAGAATAGATTATTTTTCGAATTGGGAGTTTCCCCGAACCTACTAGTCATGTACGCACCACCAGTGGGTAAAGCCTGCCAGGTTACACATCATCACTGGGACTCTTCTCCATCAGTCTGATCTGACTCAGTAACCACCAAACAACATTTCCGTTGTACCACCTAGAAGTTTTTGTGTGACCTGAGAGTTTTCCTTTTTTTTTTTTTTCAATAATATTTTTTGTTTCAGTTACATTTGATTGCTTTAACTGTAAATAGTATATTCCTGGTGAAGTGATTTGACAATAGGGTTGTATTTTTTGCTTTTTGGGTCCTATTTCTCTATGGACGTAACCTGAAGTCCATATATGGACAGTTGCTCACTTTGGCTCAGGTTCAGTATTTCTGCTCTGCCATTCTCAGTATCCTGGTTTTCTGTGCTCATGTTCTTGCCTTGCCTCTTCAGATGGAGGATGGCTGATGTAAGAGAAAGCATCCTATTCTTTGTGAAGGTGGTAAGAAAGCTGTGTCTGACTATTTGAACAGAAAAACAAAAGCTCTCTAATGATCCATCCTTATGCTTTATTGGTTGAAGCTAGATTACATGGTCTCTGGTAGTATTTGTAAGCGATACTGTTTTAATTATGGGGAGACAGCAAATGATAAGACAGATGAGAATGACTGCAAGGTTAGCCATCACCTGCTTTTGACTTCTTTGGGAAATTAAATCTGTTAAGATCCCGAAGACATCATTTATCTTTCTCAAGTAATTGGTCGATTTCTTTCTCTCCCTCTTTCCTACTCTACCTAAGTTCTAGAGGTGAGGATGTTCTAAGTTCTAGAGGTGTCCTTTTTGCTTTTCATGGCTACCTCCAGTTTATTTCTCCTGGGTCCTTTCTCAAAAACAAACAAACAAACAAACAAAAAAAACAAAAAGCAACTCAACTCTTGAAGTATATGCCATCAAACTGCACAACCAAAACAACTCATTTTTTGCATCAATATATCTTCCTTGTCATTCTTGTTCTTTTAAAGTCTTCATCCAGCTCATCTGATTCTCTTCATAATGACTTCAGTAATTATTTTAAGGGACATCCATTCATACAACACACTGAGAATGAGAAAGGCCATCTATGTCATCCAGGAGCTAGATTGTTACTATCAGTTGTGCTTTGTTATTGATTGATGCTGCTTGACCCTCACAGCTAGGCCTTGGTGCTCTCCTTTTGACTATAAATATCAACAACAAATAAGGCTAATGACGGTAAACAACAAATAAGGCTAATGGTAAATCAAGAAAAAATCAAGTCTATACCAGAATTATGTCTGATTACAGTAAAAAATAAATAAATATTTTACAAACGACAAAAATAACCAAACATTTATCTTAATATGAGGAACTGTTGCTTTTTTTTGCCAATTATACTTTTAACCTTGGACTAGTAAGATACATTAAAATATTCAGTTATGAAATTATCCCTGCTTCACGATAGCATCCAAACCAGAGCAAAACTTTGTTATGAAAACCCTCCCCAAAGTCACCCAACCGAACCTCAGACATTAATAAGCCCTTTCTAACACTATCTTACTGAAATGTCTCAAATTTTCCCATGGTGTGTGGTCTGTCTCATGACAATCTGTAAATTCCAACTTGGCCAACAATAAGTGTGTTCCTATTGGCCTTTGGCTCAGAGGCATTGACATCAATGATCACTCTTTAATTTCCTTACAAACAATAGGTTATTACTCCAATCAACTTAGTCAGAAACTCCTATTATTATATTCTGAGCTTAGTGATTATCAATAACTATAACATCTTATAAGTCTCAACTTTATTTATTTATTTATTTATTTATTTATTTATTTTAATTTTTTAAGTCTCAGCTTTAAACATCCCACTTTAATCAACACATCTTTCCAATAACTTTGCATTTTATCTCTTTCCAGTATTTACACACCAACAATATTTTGACTTCTTCAGAATCTCTACTTAATGAACTTTACTATCATTTCCTATCTGATTACCCTGTTGGTGCGATCCTTCTCTAGGTGGAATTCCTACTTGGCCATTTTTGTACTGTTCATTGTCCATGGTCAGGTCAGTGGGAATGTAAAGTGGTGCAACCACTATGGAAATGTATCTGGATATTTATCTAAAGAAGGCACAAACATCAGCTTGAAGGGATATATGCATCCCCTATGCTCATTGCAGCATTGTTGACAATAGCCAAAATATGGAAATAACCCAAATGTCCACTGACTAATAAATGGATAAAGAAGATGTAGCATATATCAATATCTGTATCTGCATCTATATCTATAATGGAATATTACTCAGCCATAAAGAAGAATGAAATCTTGCCATTTGCAACAACATGCAACAAAGCTTGCCAATTTACAACATTGTTAGTAAGTATTATGCTCATTAAATAAGTCAGACAAAGAAAGACAAATACCATAGGGTGTCACTTAGATGTGGAATCTAAAAGAAAACAAAGTAACAAGTGAACAAACAAAACAGAACAGAAACAGATTTATAGATACAGGAAACTGTTGGTTTCCAGAGAGAAGAGGGGTTAGGAGGTGGGCAAAATAAGGGAAGAGAATGAAGAGGTACAGACTTCTAGTTATAAAATAAATAAGTCATGGGGATAAAATGTATGTCATAAGGAATATAGCCAATAATATCATAATAACTTTTGTGGTGACAGACGCTAGCTACCTAAACTTATCATGGGATTCATCTCATAATATGTAAAAATATAGAATCACTACAAGGTACACCCGAAACTAATAAGAAACTGTATATCAATTACACTTCAAAAATTATTCATCAAATTGGCGTTTTATAATCATTTTGATGTCTCTCAATGTGTACCGTGTTCATGCTGTAAAAATCTTTATATATCACTTTGAGATTGTGACACTCATTTGCAGTTAAGATTTACCATTAACCTTGGGGATGTTATTTTTTCTTGTTGTTGAAGGCAAACACAATTTATCTCTTAGTGGTCTATTATGACTGGGGGCTGATCTATTTCCAGTCACAGTGTCCATGGGGATGGTAATAATTCCATCTGTACCATTACAAAGACTTTAAATCTTCACATTCAAAGTTCCAGAATTATGTTACAGATGTCTTTACCTCATTACATGGTTACTGGGGGATTGTTTCATCTGGTGTACTTTGATACCGTGTGTACCTTAACAAGCAATCTGGCATAAGCCTTCTGTTTATAGCACTAGAAACATAGCATTGTTATATATCATGGGTACTGTTAATTACACTGCTGTGCTAGGCATCATTAAGCCTCAAAATGCTCAAAGGCATGTCAGGAGGATTTGTTTTTACTTAAGCTAAACTGCTTTTAAGACTCAGATTTAAATAAACAATATGTGTGACAATTGAGTATAGTAGAGTATATCATTGCTCAGCTTTGGTTGAGACTAATCCGCTGGCAGTTTCAAGTTGTTGGCCAGATTTAATCCATTTTTCTAACACTTTCTAATTTAAATTAACTCCCAACAATTTCAGTTCACTTTAGTTGAGCATACATGCATTTGATATTTATGTGTGTAAAATTTGCCTTAAACACAATGTATTATAGACACATAAAGACATAGTCCTTGCCACCAATATCTTTACAACCTAGGTGGCCAAAACATATTAAAAATTGACTATAATACAAAGTAGACTAAAATAATTTCTAAAGTAATTACTGAATATTTACACTGTGTGCTTCAATGTAAGTATCGATAAAAACAAAGGAGATGACGTTCCTGTTGTGAAATGCTTATTTGGTAAGTATAAAATGAATTGGCCTTGAATTAAAAAAAAATAAAAAGAAGAAGGAATGGAATCATCAAACTTAACACATATTTTTCCAGAAGAAAAGGTGAAAAGGAAAACTGAAATTTGATGTCTTTGGCTATGAGTGATGAAGCTCTTAAGTTGCATTATATATGATTATTAAAAGAATGGTATTTCCCTTGGAACTTCCATAGAATGATATATACATGTCATGTAACTTACCTGAGACTAAAAAGCTAACGTGTATCACAACTGACATCAGTTCTGTTACCCGCTAACACTTTTCGTTTTAGATAAGTTACACAATTTTTCAAAATCTTGGTTCCGTCCTCTAAACACCTACTTTCTTGGGAAGCTAAATGAATAAGTAATGCTGTAGTTGAATTGTTCTACATGAGACATTGAAAGAGAAAGTTTTCATAATTAAAACTCATTTTCACTGGACAAGAAACTGAGACAAAAATCAGGTACTACAATATCACACAATGGGCGACTCTACAGAAGCAAGAGTCAGATTAGCAGGCGTTTTCATGTTGAGCAGTTTATAGAACTCATTTTAACACTAGTTTCCTCAGAAGTTAAAAGGAAAAGTCATTTTCTTTACCTCCTTGGCTTGTTCTGAGGGCTTAAAGAAGCGTTATATCATGGAAAGTGTTTAGCAAAGGTTTGGCATACAAGTAAGCCCTCATTTACTGGTCATCATTATTAGATTTTGACTTGTAATAGTGGAATAACTATAACAAAATGCAGGGTCTGATCAAAGCCCAAAGGATGTTAATATTGATATAGGGATTTCTTGGTTGCTGAATGCAGAAATTAAATGTCATCAAACTCTAATAAGTGCATTTGGATGTATTTCTCTATTATTATATAAGCAAAAGCGCATTTTAACTTTTTAGAAAATATCTAATTATAATTGTAATAAATTTATAACTTAGAATGTAACCAAGTTTAAATTTGAAGACTTTCAAGGAATAATAACAATGTTTTGAATATTCATTAATGATACTGATTTTTTCACTTTTTTCAATATGATTTCCAAATGAAAATTTGTAAAGAAAAATTAAATTATTTTTCATATTAATAGAAATAGAAGGGTAGGGGTTTGGAGAGAGATCTAGAAATACATTTACTGGGTTTGAATCCAGGTCCTGCCACTTACTAATTTGAGGATTTTTGGCAGGTTATATAGAACCTCATCGTGTCCTCTTTACTCCTGTTTAAAATGGGGATAAGAAGAGTTATTGTGAAGAATAAGTAGATTAATATATGAAGGCATTCAGAATATTTCTTAGCATTTAGTAAGAAACAACTAAATTATCAAGAAGTATTGTGAATAAGTAAATTAATATATATATAAGGCATTTAGAATATTTTTAGCATTTAGTAAGAGTCAACTAAATTTTAATTATCTATTATAACGAGGCATTAGAAAACTTGATACCTTAAAACAATCAGGGTTTATTATTTTTATGATCTGTGATTTGGTTGTTTTCCCTTCTGGTTTCTTCTCATGCAGCTGATTGGATGGATCTGAAGGCTACGGTCTCATTAATATGTCTGGCAGTTGAACCCTGTCTTTATTACTTCAACCCAGTGAAATTCAATAGTGTTAGCATTGTTTTCTTGAAGTTTTTGCACAATTTTTATCAGTACTTCATATAAATATAGAACATACATTTTTGGTAACAATCATTTAGTCCAATATATTTCTTTTTTGTTTAACATAAATGGAAAAATAAGTTCCAAGACCAAAGATGTAAATAGGCCAACCAAGATCTCATAGGCATTGTTTGAATCTGGTTTACAAATTGTACTTCTAATAATGAAATCAGATGTTCTTGCCCATTCTGTATGTCATTAATGGCAGGTGAATAATTATATCTGTAAATTGAATGCCCTATTTTTAGAAATAATTATGGGGCACCAATGTTCTTTTAGAATAACTAAAAATAAAAGGAGTGATTTAGTCATCACAAAACATATTGAGCATGTGTCATGTACCTAGTACCTCACCAAAGGAAGTAGTTTCATGAAGAAGGGATCCAAAGCCAAATAGACATGAGGATGACTATGGATACTTTAGCTGAGTCTTATGTGACAATTAAGGCATTTAGGATATAGGAAGCCTTTCGTGCAAATACAGAAGGTCCAAATATTATGTAGAAATTCTATTTAAATGTGTAGCATCTGAGATTTATTTAATGACGGCTCAGAACACATGGACAATAAATTTATATAAATTTTAAAAGCCCTGCAACATTCAAAAATGTAAAAAAAAATCCTGTTATGATACAATAAAATAACAGCTTTTTATAAAAAGAAAAGGATGATATTATGGGCACTTTCTCATTGAAGTCTGTGCTGTGACTCAAACTGTTTCATTTTAATTGATTTTTTTTTTTTACTTTATCTTTGCTTACACAAGATTTAAGAATTCTAACACACCATTATACAATTTACAGTGTAACTGCAAGTATTTCCTATCTGCGTCAAACAATTTTGTAAATTTAGGTGATGTAAGTTCCAGAGATTAGGAAGCATTCTAGTTGGAAAAGCAAAATAAAACAACAAAAACAGCAAAATGCTTTTTTCTTTCCATGAGAAAATGTCAAATACCATATTTGAAAAGGTGAACATTATTTATATTCCTTGAAGAATCTCAATATTCTGAGATTTAATTCCTCCAATACCTCTATTTTAGCCCGTGATCCTCAAATTGCTAATCCCCTTTTTATTATTTTGTTTCAATAGCTGCTACTTAGGGTTTCATTCTCAAACTATAACACATCTTCCACTCTATAGCACATATGGCCACAAAGTTCATATTTAAATAATTTGTCTACAGAGAGAAAGTCAGAAGGTGAATTGGATAAATATTTTTGCTATTATAGATACCTAGGAAAGTGGCACCTGGGTGGTATAGACAGTTGAGCAGCCAACTCTTGGTGTTGGGTCAGGTTATGATTCAGGGTACTGAGATGGAGCCCCGTGTTGGGCTTTGCACTCAGGGAGGGTCTGCTTGAGATTCTCTCTTCCTCTCCCTCTGCCCCTCCTGTTCATAGTCTCTCTCAATAAATAAATAACCCTTAAAAAAAAAGAAAATAAATACCAAGAAGAAGGGGAGGAAGGTAGGGCAAATCTTTAGGTAAAATTGAGTATTACCCCATCTAGAAGGTAAAAAGAAATCTTGAAAAACATAAATATGCAGAATCACTTTTTCAATTCCATTTTAATCGACTGTCTTCCGAGTAAGACATCTAAGAATGTAATATTTACCAATAAATATGTACTATGTGCAGGCACGGTGCTAAATATAGGGGTGGCTACTCTCACAATAAAATAATTAATGGTCTACCAAAAATTCCCTTGAATGAGAATACTGAGTTGAATTATCAAACATTTTAGTGACATTATAAAAAAAGTTTAAAGAAGCATTTTAAAACAACTTCCACATTGTTGTTTGTAAGATATAGTACAAATGTAGTACTGTGGGAGGCTTTAGCTCAGTAAGCCTCACACTGTACTAAAGTGATCACTGCATTAAATTCACTGATTGAGTAAAAGATTAGAGTATTCCTGGAGTGAAATATACTTTTCTAATTTTCAATTTGAAAAATAAAAAAAAAAATGTGTTGATTCTGTCAGATTGCTAAATTTCCCCTAATTTATGAGTGTAGCATTGAGGGAAAAATTGAAATTATTTACTACATATGTGCTAGAATCCATTTTAAACTGGAGATGAGGTGATGATGAATTCTACACGTGACGACCCTTGATTGGATAGGAAAAGGTAACAGGAATTTTACATCAATTTGTGAATTTAACATTGGAAAAGTAATACCTTCCTTGTGAAAAGAAAATCATTGACGTTCAAAGGACTAATAGTCAAAACAACTATATAGAACCCTTTGACAAAATATTCCATCTTTTTCAAGGAGACAATATTATTTGAAGACCTATGTCATTACATAAAAATGGATTATGGCATAAACAGGTAGTTTGCATAGGACTGATAAAGCAGCTTTTAAGACCTAGCCTTTAAATTTAAAGATAGCAAAAATTATTGTGAAATCTATTTTCTTCATGATAATATAAGTTGTATATTAAAAAAAACCTCATGTTTCTCACTCTTCATATTTCAGTCATTTTCTTGCTATGCCATTGAGACAATAGGAAAGAAGTGCACCTATTATATAAAGAAATAATAAAGACTATACTAAATGTATTTTGTTTATATAAATATACTTTTTTTCCAAAGCTGGTACACTTTTGAGTATGAGTAAATAAATACAAAATCTTCTGGAGCTGATATCCTGCTAAACTCATACACTGAATGGCTCTTCCTCCTTCAATGTTCTTTTAGTTCTGCCTGTATTAGATCTTTCATAAGATACAACTGAGATAATCTGGATATGTAAATACAAAGCTTAACATCAAAACAAGCTATATAACTCATATTTTAATAAACATGGGCCAGCTCAGTTCATCACCAGGAAGTAAAAGAGGAATCTAGTGTTAGAAAAGACTTCATTTAAGATTAGAAAACATTTTCATTTCATCTGAAAAATGATGTTACAAATTTATGACTTTGATGAAATATTTAATAATTCATAGAAGTATAACTCACTTTCAGTAAATTGGAATGAAATAGAAGTCTCTACCCTGGAGACTTTCAAACCCAGAATATTTTTTTTCTTATAACCAATAGTAAAATTATAGTTGTTTTCTGCGTGTTTTTCATTGCTTTAATTTCACCTAATCCTTAATGACTTGTACAAGTGAAGTTTCAGAAGAAAATTCTTCTCTGTTAAATTTTTTATCATCTAGTAAAGTAATATAATATAATCCCCCTACTGCTTCCACGTTTCAAGAATCATCTAATTTAGTAGTGGTTAAAGATGATGCTATTCATTCATTTTGTATGTATAAGAAACATACAAAAGGATGTAGACTATGTGAGGAAGCATAGAATATTGAATGATTCTACTGTGCCTATATATATATATATATAATATGTACTTAACATTTTCAATAGATTAATTTTAAGAACAGTCTTAGAAGGGTGCCTGGGTGGCTCAGTAGGTTAAGCAGCTGATTCAGCCCAGGTCATGAACTCAGGGTCATGAGATGGTGCCTCAAGTCCAGCTCCCTCAGCAGGGAGTCTGCTTGAGATTCTCTCTCTCCTTCTGCCCCTCCCCCCCACTTACACATGCTCTCTGTCTCTCTCAAATAAATAAATCTAAAAAAAAAACCAACCCAGATTTATCAATTAGTCTTTTTTTAAGAACAGTTTAGATATACAGAAGAATTGGGAAGATAATACAGATAGTTCCCATATATCTTACACCCAGTTTTTACTCTAATTAACATCTTCTATTAATAGGATATATTTGTTAAGATTAATAAGTCAATATTGATACGTTATTATTAACCAAATCCATTGATTATTATTATTTTCTTAGACTTTATCGTTTTCTGTTTCAAGAGCCTATCTAGGTTACATTTCATTTAGTTGCCATGTTTAGTTTAGCTCCTCCTGGCTATGACTGAATTGTATTAAAATCAAGACCTGAAAGCTAGGTGTGCTCATTGCTATTATTGTGTGCCTATACACTTTTATTCCTTTTAACCTGGGAAATAGAACACCATATTCTGTGTTTATGGCCATGACCTGAAAGGCAGCTGAAGTGAAAATAGCACTGCTACATGGGGTCCTTCCACTTCTTCTCAGAAGAGAAGTGCATTTAGTCTAATTTTTGAAAGAAGAGTTCTATGTATTATACACTCGTGTTGTGGAAAAAAGATTTAAAAAGGTATTGTACTGATATTGGAATTTTGGAGAAAATTTCAGTAGAAAGAATGGTTTTCACTCAACCCATAGATATGAATACTTTATGATCAGCAAATAAAAAAGAAAGATGCCTATTAAAATTGAAATGGTGGTGAAAGGAAAGTGGTTTGCAAAGTGTAAAGAATCACTGTTTTTGGATGTGAGGGAGATCTGGCTGTGACACCTGTTACCTCATTGATCGCCAGGATTGATTTGGCAGATTTGCTTGGTTGCAGGGGCGGGGGTGGGGGGGTGGTTCTTATTCCTTCACTGCTCCATGTGCATTTCTCCCAAAGCTGCGGACTGGGTTGGGATAGACGAGGACCTGTCTTTGGTCAAGGGCATATAATTAGCTGCACTCCCCTGCTAGAACCTCCAAACAAGTTCTTAAGGTTTATTTGTAGGGGAACTTAAGGTAGTCAAGCTTTCAAAATTCCAGACACGTCCAAATGAGGTGTTGCACATGGCAGTCTGCCTTTAAAAAGAAAAAAAAAAAAAGAAAAGAAAAGAAAAAGAATTACTATTGTTGAAGCATACAATAAGCTTTAATTTTGTAAAGTATCCATTATCTGCCTCTTTAGTGTAAGCATTTTACATTATTATTAATTTATACTTCCGTAGCACACGTTATTGAATGCTATTATTATTTCCAACTGGTTAATGTTGGTGGTTTGGAGCAAATAATTCAATTTTAAGTGGCAGAAACATGGGCTCTGTGTTTTAACTATTGGGGGCAGCTGTATAATGGTCCTTGTTTCAAAATATGCATCTTGCCCAGAAGGATCATGTCCAATTCTGCAGTGCATTGTTCTCCATATATTGCTTTATCTGCACCTTAAAAATATCAATGTCTTGTCACACTCTTAGCTTCTGGGTGAGCACTGCATAACAGGGCAGGTACCCTTATTAGAAGTAGCATGAGTGCCTTGATCCAAAGAAGATTTGTAGAAACTCCTATGCTGATAAATTAAATATCTTGTGAGTTGAAGGACAACGATATCAAACAAGTGCTGAAGCCAGGGAAAAAAAACATAGTCAGGGTTTATATTATTTACAACATGATAGAGAAAATATGAAATATGCTATCATCCAAACTGTTCCTTTGTGTCATTTTGCACTCAATCCCCTTCTCATATGTCCTAGATGATACTGGCAAACACTATTCTAATTCCTATCACTGTTTTTTTTTTTTTTTCCTAGAATTCCACTTAACAGAAACTATATGTGTAACAGATAATATATGTAGTCATATTGGTCTTGATTTTTTCACTTAGCATAATGTTTTGGAGATGCTGTCATAATGTTCCATCTATCAATATTTGATTTCTTTTTATTGTTGTGTAATATCCCATTGCCTAGATGCATCACAAGTAATTCTCCCATTGGTGCCCATTAGGATATTTTTCAGATTTTGTCTATTATAAATAAAGCTGTTATAAATATTTAGATAGAAGTCTTTGCATGGACATATGGTTTCATTCTCTTGTGTGAATATCTAGATGTAGAATGCCTGGATTGAATAGCAAGTATATGTTTAACTGTATGATAGACTGCCAACTCCTTTCCAACATGATTTTGCCCCACTCCCTCAAAAAAGACACTATAACATTCAAATATGTTGGCTTTTCCAATACAAGGTACCGAGTAGTAGGTTTATGTGGTAGTTTTCTTTTCTTTTTTTTTTTTTTTTGTAGTTTTCATATAACAGATGTCTGAGGACTAAAATTCCAGTAAGTGGAATATATTTTCATATAATATGTATAAAGTGATTAGCTCATATAATATATTCAAAATTAGTTGAAATGTCTATTTATCTTAAAAAATATTTCCCTGTCCTTTGCCTTCTGTTCATAGATCTAAATTTTATTAAGGTAATAAATCATTAAGGTATTTGTCTCTCTTACTTGATGTGATCGTGATTTATTAATGAATCAAGGGCATTGCTGAGATTTGACCTTATAGCATCTGCACATTTTGAGATATTATTAGGAAGAACCTTAGATATTTAAAGGAAGTGCTCTCAGGGAGGGAAGAATGACAGGTATGACCCTGTGAATCATTTTTCCTAGTAATTATAAGATTATTCATAAAGTTACTGGTTTTATTCATATCATAATATATCAGTTTATCATTGTGTAGGGATTATAACTTGTAAATAAATTTGCATTCAGCAGTGTATTGTGTTAAATGCCACTTATCTTAATTCACCATCTTCTAAATTTTGAAAAATATAAAATATAATAAAATACATTAAAATATAATATAGCTTCTAAAATTTCCAAACATATTATCAAAATAGTGAAATAATGAATATCAGGAATAATGACTTTTGTGAAGTTGTTGAGTTGAAAGCTACCTATCTACTAATTATGTATAACTGTAATTATTGCTATATAAGAGAATTTACTGAAATTCATTCGCTGAATTATGATTTTTTTTAGACACAACCGATCAGTGTTTTAAAAATCAGTTTATCTTGGCAACATTTCTGTGTATAATTAGTCCCAATAAACCTGATCATTCCAAAAGATGCTAGAACTATGCATTTTAATCTCTGCCCAATAACCACTACCCTAGGATTTGCTATTTTTTGCAATGACAAGGGGTCATTTAGTAACAAAAAACAGGAATTAAAAGGCATTCATTATTATACTAGCAGAAAAATGGGTCACTGTGTGTCATCAAATAGCTTGGCCATTCGTATTTATCTCCCTGTTCTAAGTTAAACATGATTCTCTCAACAAATATATTATTAAGCTGCCATATAAACATGGAAAATTGGGGAAAAGAGTTAGAGGGAAGCAGCTGGTAAGATCCTGTTCCAAGCCCATAAAAGAAAGCCCATGGTTACTGACCACGGGCATCTTAAACTTCCCCTAGCTTGGCTAAAATTTAAACAGGCTTTTTCTTGACTTGAGGCCCCTGACTGCCTTTCCTTTGAGCATTTATGGAGAAAACTCTGATTCTTTTAGCTGTAAATCTTTTTAAAAAGCCTCTTCCAAGCTTTCACAACCCAGGACTGTCTTTCTGAAGAACCTAAGAACCATCTCGCTGAAATGTTCTCATCAAGGAAGATAACGTTCCTATCTCCAAGAGTCTGTGACAGGACAGGAGCCTAATTTAGAAAGGTGCCATGCTCCAAATTGTAAAACTACCACCTGTTATTAGATTCAAGAAAGTTTGCTTTTCCTCTGGGTAAAGTCAATTAGCAAACACAGATGGCTTAAGATACCCACCCACCTCAGTTCTTAAAAACTTTCATCCTAAAAAAAAAAAAAAAAAAAACAACTTTCATCTTTTGAGAATCACTAATAATTGAAACATGCTGAATCTATGAGGTTCTGAGGAATAAGAGATTTGTTAAGTAGCCAAAATAACTTTTATTCATAGGTCATGAGTTGCCTTGAAGATTTTTTTTCCCCTAAATCATTCATAATGACTACTATCAGAAAGCCTGAGGTGAAAGGGAACTTGTTAAGATGAGCACTGGGTGTGGTATGTAAGTGATGAATTGCTGGAGTCTACACCTGAAACTGATATTGTACTATATGCTAGCCAACTAGAAGTTAAATAAAAACTTGAAGAAGAAATTTAAAAACATACTAGATCTAAAAGGATGCTCTTCCTTGTAGTCCACTGACAACCATCATTTGCTTTATATATGTAAAATCAAATGGGAATGAATCAAAAACAGAGGCCAAACACTGCTAATGTCAGAAATTCCTTCATAAGACAAGAATAAGACAGAGTAATTATTATTATTCTTGTCACGAAAAAGGCTTGGCACACAGATTAGCAATCCAACACTATTTGCTTATTTTATTTAACTTCAATTAATATATCTTCACCATAGTATCAGTAAGGAAAAGTTTTAGGAAGTGAAGCTTACTCAGAAGAATATAATCAAAATTAAATTGGACACATGTACATATGTGTATAGTACAACATATGTATATGTGTGCCTGTACTTGTCATGCATATGCATGTATGCCTAATATTTGAGAATTTAAAGTACATACATAAGCACATATACAATTTTATACACATCTATGAATGTATATTTTCTAATATAGCATTTATGCATGTGCATATATATTATCGGTTAGGTTGTTAAGTGCCTCTATCTATCTCATTTATCTCTTCACGATAATATTTGTCTTTACTTACATACCTAATTACCTATGTACTTATTAATCTGTGCATCTGTGCATCTGTCCTACTGTGTCTTCTCCTTAAATTTACTATCTCACTATCTATATTTGAGAAATATAATCATTAAATATTGTAATGTCCAGGGAAATCACTGAATGATGCAGCGGTATTATCACATAGTGCCTGAGAGTGGAACTCAGGCTTATGATTGGAAACATTTTCAAGGAGGAATATGATTCAGTTTAACAAAGAGAAAGAAGTTGATTATTTTTGACGATAGAGATATCAGAAAGACATAGAAGCAGGATGAATGTTGCATATGTATAGGGCTTGTTTGAAAGCCATGTTTTTTTGCTAAAATTACAGCAGTAGTCAATGTTCAAAGAGCAAGAAGGAACACAATTTAGGAGACTAAAACATATATCCAAATTAACTTCTCAATGAAAGCAAGCTTATTTTTATGACCTAAAATATTATGGGGGAAATGAAAGTACCACTCAAATGGTTTGTTGCAAATAAATGAAAGCTCATAAATATTAATGAAATGTTTCATTTTGTCACATTGGCTAAGTACAGGTGATATTTTGTTTTTCAAAATAAGTCTTAAAATAATATCTTGATGGATTTCCTCTCATTCTATTATGAAAAAAAATTTAGTGTGATCCTGTTTTTTCATATCTATGGCTTGATCAGGTGAACAGGGCATTAATCTATCTCATCAAGGTTATTTTATATCAGATACAACTAGTTAGATTGTATGTCTGATTTTATTTATTTTTTTTTAATACATTTTATTGATTCATATACTCAACAATGCTGAAGGACACTTTTTCCTGAAGTGTCATTGCTCTATACACTTTATTTCTTTTTAATTTTTTATTTATGATAGTCACAGAGAGAGAGAGAGAGAGAGAGGCAGAGACATAGGCAGAGGGAGAAGCAGGCTCCATGCACCGGGAGCCCGACATGGGTTTCGATCCCGGGTCTCCAGGATCGCGCACCCTGGGCCAAAGGCAGACGCCAAACCGCTGCGCCACCCAGGGATCCCCTATGTCTGATTTTAATATATAGTTCATATTGTGCTGATAATGAAGATAGTGAAATATTTTCCTTTTGGAAAATGTGTAACTTGATATCTAAATACTATCATTGTGCTTTTGACTGACAATGTTATATATAAGAAAATAGGGGTAAAAATTCATTTTAAATAAATTTCATGAAAGAGTGGACATCTACAATAACATTTCCTGGATGTCTATGTATATCAATACATGCCTATTGTATGCATGCTAACCATCTCCTATACCTATTATGGCTATAGAAATATTAAGATCCTGGGACCCCTGGGTGGCTCAGTGGTTGAGCATCTGCCTTCGGCTCAGGGCATGATCCTGGAGTCCTGGGATCGAGTCCCACGTCAGGCTCCCTGCATGGAGCCTGCTTCCCGCTCTGCCTGTGTCTCTGCCTCTCATGAATAAATGAATAAAATCTTTTAAAAAAAGAAAGAAATTTTAAGATACTGACATATTGTGAACCTTTAAACGGGGGATCTTGCCTTTGAGGCAAATTCAGTGATTGCTTCATTTTCAGGGTCCTACGAATGGCAATGTTTAGAACAGGTATCAGTAAACATTTTCTATAAGGAGTCAGATGATAACTATTTTCTGCTTTGTGGTCGATACATATGGTCTCTGCTGTAACTACACAACTCTGCTGTAGTGTGAAAGATGCTGTATACTCCTGAGGAACAACTGGGATGATAGTAGATCAAACATAGTAGGTGGCCTCAAAGAATACAGAACTCAAAAGAATAGTAATAGTGTGGGCTGTTTTCTGTCTCTTCAAGATTATCCTTCCAGTATCCTTAAATAGGCTACTTTTTGCTTGATATCATTGTAATATGTGGACGAGTTAATAGAGAGCCCCTTTCTGGTGGTGACCAAAATTAGTGACTTATACTTTCAGTTCCCCTCTTAACTCATCCCCAATGTGTGCTACAAATAAGACCAACTTAAGTGGCTAAACACCCCTTCTGTCTGACAATCTCAGTTTCTTTTTCTAGGAAAGGAAATATCTTTATTAAAGAAAAAACAAGTTACAATTCAAACTTCCTCATGTGAATATTACATTTGATTCCACCCTTTTAGAACTATCATATTTTTACATCCAGGTGTGAATGTAAGAAGGTCTTATTTTATTCCTATAATTGTTCGCAGAAATGTGACCCCAAACCAGCCACCTCTAAAAAATTTAGAGACTGCCACCACTTTAGGAAATTATATCATGCCTCCTCACTTCTTTATATATATGTGTAGGGGGATCAGGGTTAATTGGACATTATATAAAGGGATTATATAGAGTATTTGGATATTTGGATTAGAAACCCAATTCCAAATTTTCTGGTACGTGGGAGATATGGAGAGATTGAGGCTCACATGCTCAGTGGAAGAAGCATACAGTTAAAACGTGACTTTTATCCAGCACTTCAAGTACTGTTAGAACATCCTTAGTCAAACGTGAAGGAAGAGGCCTCATAAACCATTGTGCCTATTTTTGTCATTCCCGTCATATTTCATCTAGTCACCTTTTAGCTCTTATATTATCTCACAAATATGCTACAGTTTTCAAAGGGTTGTAAACTCTTTTATTTTCATCTGGTTTCCCAATATCTAGCATAATGTTTGAAACAAATAACATTAAAAATGTCAGGTAGGGGTGCCTGGGTGGCGCAATCAGTTAAGCAGCAAGTTCTCGGTTTCAACTCAGGTCATGATCTCGGGGTTGTGGGATCAAGCCCTACCTTAGGCTCTGCACTCAGGGAGGAGTCTGCTTGAGAGACTCTTCCTTTCCCTCTGTCTCTACCTTTCTTCTACCCTTCCTCCCATCATGTTCTCTCTCCCACTCTCTCCCTCAAAAATAGATAAAATCTTTTAAAATGCTGGGTAAATATGCGAATATGTTTCCAGACAATTGAGTTACCGTTACCTGTCCATCAGTCTACTCAGGGGGGATGTTGTGATAAAAGCAATGGTCTGCAAACATTTCCTGGATGTCTATGTATATCAATAAGTGAATGATGCATTAAATATAATACACATTAACATGCATCTAATTAATTAGGTTCTTATGCCTGATAAAAGAATAATGAGAAACTCTAAAAGATATTGCTTTGAGATATTTCCCTCTGGACTCATTTACAAGCTAACAGAAGGATATAAATCTGGTAATCGGTAAAATTTGCATATTTGTGAAAGAAGGATCTGTGAGATGATAGATCTCTAAGAACTTTGCTCTATTGATATTTTATAAGTTCATGCCATGAGATGATGAATCCATTTGGGAGAAAAAGCCCTCCCAGAAAACCTGAGGCTAAACACACTAACATATAACAATATCCAATGTAAAACACTAAAGATGTGTATAAACTCCTTATTGAGAAAGCTTCACTTGTCTTTGATTTTGCATTTTTCTGTGCACATCACAAAGAGGTCTGCACATAAAAGTTTGGGAGGAAATGAACATAGTGTTAATATTAATGAAATACAAGAGTATTTGAAGATCTCTGAAAAATAAAAGGATTACTTCCCCTTAAACTATATGAATAGTATTTGTTATCATGTATAAAATTTTTAATTAAGTATTTCAAAACAACAAATCCAATCGTTCAACTTTTTTTGGCCTCATTTGAACAAGAGGAATTTCTTACCTGGGGACCATGGCTGGCAGCTAGCATTCTGAATACATCCTTTAGATACTGTGAGGAGACTAATGCATACATGAAACCATTAGGCTACAGAGGAGACATTATGCATATGAAAATATTTTTAAAAGAATTTATGACTTAAAAATAAAATGGTAAAACAAAACAAAACAAAAAAAAAGGTTAAAAAACAGAGTTGCAATAAAAGGATCAAGAACCTTGATTTTTGAAAACGTTAAAAAGTCCTTATAGATGTGTATTGGTAATATGTTCCTTTAAATAGTATTCATAATGTTGCTTTTCTAATAAAAATCAAGTTTTCATACTTGCTATGTCTTCTAATTGTAAGGTTGATCTTTACCTAGTTTATCATTTTGCCAGTTACATTGTCATCTATTATTTTAGATCTCTGCTCAAATACCCTTGCTGACCATCATTTTTTTGAAAGATTTTACTCATTCATTCATAAGAGACTCAGAGAGAGAGAGGCAGAGACATAGGCAGAGGGAGAAGCAGACCCCTACAAGGAGCCCGATGTGGGACTCCATCCAGGGACTCCAGGATCATGACCGGAGTTGAAAGCAAACGCTGCACTATTGAGCCACCCAGGCATCCTGCTGACCACCATTTCTAAGCTAAATACTCCACCATTCTTTAGTGTCTTTTTATTCTGCTTTTTTACTTCTTGCAGCACTTCACACATACAACCATCATGAAATTATTGGTATCAGGTCATCTTTACTACTGTGTCCTCAACTTCCAAAATATTTCATAGGGGCTCAATAAAGAATTAAATAAAGACTATTGAATATTGAATGAATGACATGGAGGAAAATTCCCTATCCAATCTGGTATTGATATTAGACCAATATAAATATTTGAGTTAACCCAACACCTTTCCTGATGTAGCTTCATAATTTTCAATGAATAAATAATACATGAATCAATACGTATTTTTAAATTTATTATGTATTTGGAAGATATTTATATGTAAATAATTGCATAAAATTTAACAAACATTTATTAAAAGTATTATGAATAATGCATGCTTTTCTGTTTTTGTTTCTTTAATTATTGAAATAGAAATATTCCAGAGTCACACCTTCTTATCCATTTGTCTATTGATGAACAAAAGTTGCCTCTATATCTTGGCTTTTATAAATAATGCTACAATAAACATAGGAGTACATATGTCTTTTCAAATTAGTGTTTTTATTTTTTATGGATAAATATCCAATACTGGAATTATTGGGTTATATTGTAATTCTGTTTTTAATTTTTTAAAAGACTTTATTGATTTACTTGGGAGAGAGCAAGCTGGAGAGAGGGCATGAGTGGGGAGGAAGGGCAGGGGGAAAGGGAGAAGCAGATTCCCCAATCATCAGGGAGCCCAACCATGGGGCTTAATCTCAGAACCATGAGATCATGATCTGAGCCAAAGGCAGACACTCAACCAACCGAGCTACCCAGGTGCCCCCTATTTTTAATTATTTTAGGAACCTCCATACTGTTTTCTGCAGTGGTTGGACCAATTTACATTCCTACTAACAGATTCCTTGTAGAATGTAAAACAAGATAAATTAAAAAATACAGAAACAAAAAGTGGAATTGGACCTATAAATACAGAGAAGAAAGCGATGGTTGCAAAAGTGGAGAGTGGTGGAGGGATGGGCAAATGGATGAAGAAGAGTTTTAGACATAGACTTCCAGTCATGGACTGAATAAGTCATGGGAATAAAAGTCAAGGAAAAAAAAAAAAGAAAGTAGTGAATGATACGTAATAGCATTGTGTGATGACAGATGATAGCTACAGTTGTGGTGAGCATTGCATTATGTATAAACTTGTTGAATCACTATGTTGTACATCTGAAATGAATGTATTATTAGTTGTGTGTCAACTATACTAAAAATTTATTTTAATGCCCATAGACTTACTTGTTGACAAATTTCATTTTAACTGACAAGAGAAGGTTAAAATATAAATAGCTTACAATCAAATATAGTAAAACTTGGAATAAACAGAGAAGAAAAAATAATAAAATTAACAAGAATTAAATTATATGCGGGAAAATTTTTCAGGGAAAAGAGAAAACTGCAACAAAAGTGAGTGCATTTATGATTGACAATAAAAGCATGAAAATATCTTTAAATTAAAATACTAGGCTATTTTTTTCCAAAATTTTGAGATAAGCCAATAGATAAATAGCATACAGATGTTCTATCAGAAATTGTTCTTTTGACCAATTTATTTAATGTTTGTTGCCAGTAATGTGAAAATAACCTAAAAATATAGATGGCAGTCTATTATCAAGAACAAAATTAGTGCCTATTTAACAAGAAAATAAATATATTAAAAATACGTAAGATGACCAACTCTGACAGACATTCATTAAATAACAATAAAATAATAATAAGGCTACCCATGTATATAATATTGATGAATGTTTTGAGAACCATATTTATTCTCAGTACTATGATTTTAAAAATTTGTTTAATATCTTATTAAAAGATTAAAAATTCTCTATAAACTGAGTTCAAAGTTAATCTATAAAGAGCTATATATTTGAAATAAGTTCAATAATGTTCTAAACATTTTTAAATGTTCCACCTTATTGGGCAGCCCTGGTGGCTTAGTGGTTTAGCGCTAACTTCAGCCCAAGATGTGATCCTGGAGATCTGGGATCGAGTCCCACATCAGGCTCCCTGAATGGAGGCTGCTTGTGTCTCTGCCTCTCTCTCTTTCTGTCTGTCTCTGTCTCCAAGAATAAATAGATTAAAAAAAAACTTAAAAAAAACTTTAAAATAATGTTCCACTTTATTCTTTTGTGTATTTCAAATAAATGATTTTCTTAGCATCACTTTAACTTGTCCAAATGTTTTTTTAAAGTAATTGATATACTTTCCTATCAATCCAAAAGTTAACTAATTATTTTAAAAGGAGATGCATTTAACACTCAATGGTGTGCCAGTCAAGTAATATGTATTAAGAGTCCATACTCTATAGTAGGTATTCTGCTGGGTTTCAGAAATTAAAGTATAAAATATAAATTGATTAATTAAAAGAAATTAAAGTATGAATAAGACAAACATATTTATTATTTTTTTAATATTATGGTCTATCAGAGTAGAGAGACAATTAAAAATACAACTAATTATTAAGAATTGATAAGTTTTATAATTACAGAAATAAAGAGGCTATGAGTGATGAATTACAATGTTTCATTAGATACATGTATGGCACAAATATCTTACTATCTAAATTACAGTATTAAGTTATTGCCATTATTGTCTAAGATATGCTTTTGCTTTCAAACTTTATAGAATGCTCCAAGACGGAAAATTCTATTTCTAAAAAATGTCTTAAAAATCATTTCATTTTACTTCACATAGGCTCTACCCACAAGGAAAAAAAAAAAAAAACTCTCCCAAAGTCCCAAAGCTTATTTCAGTTAATCAGTTATTTTTAACAACAACAACAACAACAACAAAAGTTTGACCTGATATTGTAAAGATTTTACTTATTTGTTTGTTTGAGAGAGAATGAGAGAGAGAGAGAGCAAGTGCACAAGTAGGGGGAGGGAAAGGGACAAGCAGACTCTGCTGAGTGTGGAGCCCAAAGCAAGCCTTGATCTCAAGACCTTGAGATATGACTTGAGTTGAAGTCAAGAGTCAGATGTTTAACTGTCTGAGCCACCCAGACACCACAAGATTGATCTGATATTTTAAATGATTTCACTTCATTAAAGAAATCTTTAAATTCAATTAATGTAAGAAAATTAAGTTTACACAGGGTATTTAAATTTTCAACCATATATCCATTTGGCCTTAAATTCTTCAACTTGGCTTTGCATTGTACCGCAGTATAGTTTAAGTTTAGGAGATGAGAAGAAATTGCAACCAGAAAGTGTTCGGTCTGAAAAAAAGCTGCAGTTTGAAAATCACATTCTTCTTCAAAATGCAATCTTCTCTCTGTGCCTCTGGATGTCAAAAATATCTGCAGCAATATTTTATGATCAAGCTATTGTGTTCTGTATTTATTCCAGCTACACACATACCTAATAAATAATGTTTCACAATTGCTCTTTAAACCATACTGTGGTCAATAAAACACGTCACTTCTGAGATCTGATATCAGATGAAGCTCTAGAACTTATGGAGCTCAGATAAGCTTTGAGCAATGACAGAATGTGTCCTTTGTAGCATTAGCACCAACTGGCTTCTATCTAGGCATTATGATAAAAGAGAAAATAATCTCTAGCACACGATTTCAAAAGAGAAAGTCATGGGGATTGGCATCTTTATATACAGCACCTGAAGAGTTCACAGTTTGAAATGTTATAATCCTCTCTCAACACTGTAATTATCACCTTCAAAAATTTCTTTGAAAGTGTTCTTTTATTATCTTAGTACACAATGGTATACCAGATTATAACTGCCAGCCAACCCCGGTATAGCTTACCGGTATAACTTTAGGAAGACTTTCTGGAAGTTATTTTGGCCATTGAATAGGATAATTACTTAATTCATCTTTTTATTGACTCTGTATTTCACAATTTAAAGAAATAGCTTGTGGACAAAGCCAAAGTGCCTAGGTGCCATACACACAAAAATTGGTGGCCCCCATGCCTGACCTGATAATTAGGCTTTAAGCTCCTTCAGGGGGAAAAATGTGTCTAATTTCTTAGTAACCTCCAGTAACACCCATTATCCAGTAAACATATAAATGTCTGCTGAATTTAATTCATAATTGAATGGAGCAACTGTTATTGAATATGTGAACATGGTTGAAATATATTATTTGTAAGGAATAGAACTTTCTACGAATGTATTCAAGACTTTGTTTCATTTATGAAAATTAATATGAAGTGAAATCTCTCTAAATTCTAGATCAGTAGCACAGTTTATTTTAAATAACTACAATTTCCATCATAAAGGTAGAATATGACATAAGTATCAGAATTTAAAAAAACAATTATAAAATAAACTGTATTAAATTATTTACTTTGAATTTCTCACATGCAGTTGAAGGTCTGTTCATTTCTCATATAGTCATTTATAGTATTTTTGAAATGCATAAAAAGATAAATTCTTATTTGTATCAATAAAATATACGTATCAATAAATTAAATGGGACTTTTGCAGTTTTCATTTCAAAGCGAGTGGATGTTTACCTTGTATTATTCTTCCTGGAAACTGCACATAGAATTTTAATTATTTCTAAAAAGAAGAAGCCAGTTTTTTAGTGGGAAAATTGTCAGCTTCTCTTTTCCTTATGCAGAAACTTACTTATAAATAAAAAATAATGCTTTTGCCAAATGGGAATGCTAACATCTTCTGTAGAAGGCATTTCTACATAAGCATGGGGGTAAAATAGTAAGTAATGCAATATCTTTGTAATTTTCAGAGAAGAAATTGTTTAGAGGTGTGAGTGAAATTGTTCCAACTCTTGCTAGTATTTACACAGATGGGTCTTTTTACTTAAGTCAATGTCGAACAATAGCTTGAATTCCTTTTACTACTCCATGTTTTGTGTTCTTCATATTTTTTAGGGTCTTCTTTCCTTGGATGGAAAAAGAAGCACCATTTCATATTTCATTGGAAAAACTATAGGGATGGGTAGGAAGTATAAAAATGTGTCAGCATTCTTTAATAATTTCTATTAGCTGGAAGGAACAGAAGTGAGACCTATGTCACTCTCAAACTTCTAACAAGCTGTGACATTTTCTGCTACTTGTAACATGATTATGAAAATTAGGAAAAGAAACATTATTATAATAATGATCATTACTATTAGAGAAATGATTAATTGATTATAAATTTAATTTAGAAGTGATTCTATATTAGAAATGCAGGTTCTTAGAAAAGTTTTAATGACTAAGTAGTCTGAGATTTAAGATAAGTACATGATCTAATGTCTAAGTATAAACTCTGCGAATATGAGGAGTTGCTTAAGTAATTTTAAGAAATGATTAAACAGAAGAAAATAAAGTTGAAAAGCAAGCACTCGCTATTTTGAGGTCCTATTTAAAGGATAAAGTTGTACATTTTTCAGAAAGTATATATCTCTTAACATAAATGTTTTTATCCAGATTATAAAAGTGTAGCTACTAACATCAAGTCGGCCCACTTGACAAAATGTTTAGTATTAAAAATAGAGTCTAGAGAAAAAAGGAGTTAGAGGAAAACAATAAATGACACTAAATGACACTTTCATCCCATTTGGGCTTCATTCATCAGTATTCTCTTCTTTCCCCTTTATTAACCTATAAGAAGGTCAGAATTTCACACTAAATTTAAACACAAAAACTAACTGTTTTAAGTATAAAAATAATCTATGAATATAACTAGGTCTGTATGCTTTTGTTATCTGAGAACAGAGAATATAACCAGAATATTCTTATAACCAGAATATTCCAGAATATAACCAGAATATTCTTATTTCAATGGACTAATATTTAGTCATTCATTCAATAAATATATATTAAATGTCTATTATATTTCAGTTCTCAAGACTCAAGTGATGCATTTGTTTACAAAATAGTTAAATACACTTGCTTTCAGGGATCTTGTATTCTTCTGGTAGAGACACACACAGAAATGCACACATACAGAAATAAATACATGCCATTAAGGACACGAAAAGTGCTGTGAAGGAAGATAACCTGAGGAGCAGTTGATTTTAAATGCATTGGTCAAGGAATGACCTCATGGAAAAGATGGAATCTGAACACAGAATGGAAGTCAGCACAGGAGATAACGTAGAGAAGATAGAAGAATAAATGAAAAGGCCCTGAAGGAGTACACATGAGTGTGTTCCAAGTATAGTACAGAAGTCATTGTGGCTGGAGCTGAGGGCAGCAATGCTAGAGCAGAGGTAATAGATAGAGATTTACCTAATTATAGCTTTTTGAATTTTATTCATAGTGAGAGAGTAAATACTAGAATGGTGAAAATGTGAGTGACAAGACTGTTTTCATCCTTGAAAAGGATCTAGTTTGCTAATGTTTTAACAATGGAGTATACTCTGGGAAGGGCAGTAGTAAGCAGGCCAGTTATGAGGTTCTTGTGATAATCCATGTAATCATATTGATGGGTGAACCAAGGTGGGGGGTGGTGAAAGCGGTAACAGAGGTGACGAAGTCTACTGAGTTTGGCCACTGACCTTGCACACGTGCCAATCTGATCTTTTAATTCCTGGAGTGCACTTCAGAGTCTTAGTAAAGAGAAAGGAGAGACCAGTGGCTGTGTTTCAGATGATCGTCCTGAAACAGGCCAGACCAGGACCCCCAGGAAGTTTGTACGGTTCAGACAAATGGCCCAAGAATATTTTTTTACATTAGTTATGATCCCGTTTCATTTTTCTTTATCCTTCCCAAGTTTATGTAGACACAGGCATGGGATGCAGTTCTGATTGCTTCCCTGTCTCTGGTATTCTCTTGTGTCCTCAGAACCTGTTTTTCCCTGTATATGCAAATTGTATAAGTGAAGATGTTAATACATTAAATGATTAACCTTAAAGCATTAAAAAAAAAGTAAGAAAAAAAAGTCTACTGAGTTTCCTCATAGAAAATGTATGAGTTGTGATAGATAATAATAAAAATATTTCTAAAATTTAGGGTCAAAGCATAAAAATAAGGATAGATTTGTCATTTAATGATATGGGAAAGACAGGGGGAAAAAAACAAGTTGAATGCTGGCGGGTGGAGATCAGACTTAGTTTTTGAACAGTTGATTTTGAGTAGTCAATGTAAGTGGAGATCTTGAATACATTATTGATATAGGACTTCCAGTTTTAGCTCCAAAGTATAAAGACCTTGGAGTCATCACTCCTGTCCTTACATTAAGAAAAAGCTGAACAAACTGGAAATCAATGTCTTCTCTTGGATTCATCAGAGAATTGGGGTCACAGGGCAAACCACTATCCCCGATTCTAGAGAGACAAAGCAAATCCAGTGGATCATGGCCAAATATCACGTTGGCTGGAGCAAAAGCTGCTGCAGCCATAAACTGATAGGAACACTTAAACAGTACTTTGATGAGTGGCTAAAAGCTGAGGGATCTGAGTAAGACTGAGAAATTCCTCCTGGAACAGTCTTCCAGCAGCCTCCTCCAGAATGTGATAGCCTTTATCTCCAGGAATCTGAACAGATTCTCAGAAGAGCCAGGAAAGAGTCCTTTGTGGCACCAGCAGAGAGAGAAAAGGACCATTGTGAAATATGGTCCACTGCTTCCTCCGTAACAGAGGCCCCTGCTTTAGCGGGAAAAGACTTTAGAACACTTTCATTCCACTTGGGATAAGGGCTTTTACCTCATGCTATCCCCATTCTGTCCCTCTTGTCTCACTTAAAAGATGGATGAGAATAAGAAACACTTATAAAGTTCATAGACCAGACACACAAGCCCATTAAAAGAATGAGCCCTAATGCTAGGGCTAGAATGCTGTTCCTCCTTGACACCTAACTTCACATCTAGGACTCCAGTGTTCAATACACTTACTCCTTGAGCCACAGTGTAGAAATTCTATCTGAGGAAGAGTCCTCAGATAATCAAAATATAACACAGAGGAAGAAAACAGAACAAAAACACTAGAGGGAATTGAGGGCTCTGGTACTTAAAACTACAACAAACATTACACACCGCCTGACCACTAACCAGAATCACCTAAGTCCTCAAATGAAAGGGCTATTTGTCTCAGTCCTATTATCTGGTATATCAAGTCCAGCTTTCAAAAAAAAAAAAAATTATAAGACATGCTAAAAGAAAAAAAAAATACAGTCTGATGAAACAAACAAAAAACCAGAACTGGATTTGGACACGGTATAGATTTTTAGAATTATTCAACAGGGAATTTAGGGATCCCTGGGTGGCGCAGCGGTTTGGCGCCTGCCTTTGGCCCAGGGCGCGATCCTGGAGACCCGGGATCGAATCCCACGTCGGGCTCCCGGTGCATGGAGCCTGCTTCTCCCTCTGCCTGTGTCTCTGCCTCTCTCTCTCTCTCTGTGACTATCATAAATAAAAAAAAAATTTAAAAAAAATTTTATTCAACAGGGAATTTAAATTGCAAGTGCGCTAACCTGGAATTCAGAAGATTTCAGTGGAGGTGTTAATTTGTTGTCAGCGTATTTAGTGTTTAAAATCCATAAGGTCATACATATTAGAGCATTTACAGTAAATAGTAGAGAAGAGGTGTGAAAATTGAGCTCTGGGGCCTCCAGTGCTTGGAGATGCTGGAAGAACCAGAGGGGAAATTGGGAGTGTGTTGTAAAGAAAACCCCAGATGTTTCATGACTGATGTATGCTGTAGATGTACAAAACAGTGTGTCAAACAGGAAAGAGTGATCTCCTCTGGTTGTGCATACAGATAGGTCGTATTAGAGAAGTACCAACCAGCCATTGGATCGCAGTAAAGCATCAGTGGGATCATTGATGGAGAAGCAAGCGAAGTTCCAGTAGGTTATGGTGATCAAGAGCAAATTGACATATATAGATGAGAAAAAGAAGAACTAGAAGCAGAGAATATAGTCGCAACACTTTTGTTGTAAAGAGAAAAAGGATAATGTGATTGTAGTAATTGAGGAATGTGGGGTGAGAAGGCTTCATTATTAATTCTGGAAATATAATAATTTTACTCTGGGCATCATAAAAAAAAGATGGGATGAGTAATAATGCAAAAAATTAAAAGAAACAGTAATTCTTAGAATATTATGCCCAGGTGAGATGGGCCAAAGTACACACAAGGAAAGTTTGACCTTGAAGAGGTGCCTACACTGTATGGTACTGTTGGCCATCAATATTTTGCAATAATTCAACGTACATGTTTTCATTTGTCCCTCTAACACTTCTCTGAATTCCACATCAGACTTCACTTTGTCTTTGATTGTCTTGCTGAGTTCAGGACATATGCTACCAGATTGAAGTTGTATATTGTTAGAAAGAGAAGTGGGAAGATCTATCCTGCTTGGGTGTATTCCTACAACAAATGCAATCCAATTAAATTTGCTTTTGCATCCAACACTGTGAAAATCTAAGCGAAAAGCAAACCCACTAGGAAATGAGTCACCACCAACAACCTCAGATGCAGTGTTTAAGTTTGAGATCAGTGCCATTACCTGCAAATATCTTTTTTTTTTTTTTTTCCTTTTGGAGTGAAAGTTCCTTCAAAGTATTAGAGCCAGGCATGTGGAACTGATATCCCTTAACTAGGCCTAACATTGCCATAAGTCATGAAAGGAAGAATTAACCAGGCTCAGTAGTTGGCATGGCAGGGAATCACATATAGTAACCCAAATATTAACTCTGGATTGTATACCCTAAAAAATTCATCTCCGCCACCATTCTGTTGGAATTTAAAGGTTATAAAATGCCAAAATCCTAAGGTTCTGGGTTCGACAGGCAGGTTTCTCCCTCTAAATAAAGCTGTTTGGAACACTATAATCAGGGTTTGCATCCGTGAGGAACAAAAATGGCACTGTGGTGCTGTAGCCACTCAGATAATGCTGTATTTTTGTAAATAGTCAAACTTGGTTTAATATTTATGATACTATTTCTAGAATAAAAATATGAGAAGGAGGAATAGTAATGTTTTCAAAGAAACATCTATAAATGGAACCTAAACAAGAAGCCTTTTTTTTTCTTTAGATGCTCTTGCTCTAGACTATCTTTTGCCAAAGCTCCCCAGCTCTGCACTATCCACAGAACATGTATTTAGAATGATGTTCTGTGAAAATAATTTTTGAAAATTTGTTCAAGTAAAATGAGAAATATCTACGTTCTATATTTTCAAGATTTGTGTTGCACCTAAAACCACCCCATAATACCCATAATAGGGCATAATATAGTAATAAATATTCTCAAACATGTTTTTCCAAACAAATGTTTTTTTCATAAAAGTACAAACATACCATGGAATGATTTTCCAGTTAAAACACTTAGGAAAACAGCCACTGAACATTTTTCTTTACAGAATGAGGAGGAAATAGTTTGTTATTCGCCCTATGTCTAGAAACTAATGAAGAAAATCTTAGACTTGGGACTATGGAGGAACTGTTTGGACCATCTAAAAAGATCTTCCTGATTAGATTATTTGTATTGTGTATCACTGAAATGTATTTTTCACTTTAAATTAAATCTGTTTTGTAACAAGAAAGAGTCAAAGACTAGCAACATTTGTGACTAAACAAAATTGTAAAAGGATCTTGACATTTTGTTATATTTTTTCTGTCTTCTGTGTGATATATTATTTGATTCAACATTTTGGTTCAGTGAGCTGTGCAAGTGATTGAATACATTTTCTAAATTTTAAAATGATAAATGCTTAAGAAACATAACTGAGGGTATCATATACTTTATACAAACTAGTGACTCAGCCATTATGGCTTTCAATCATAGTACATTTCATATTGCCTACTTTGGCAAGTCATTGTGATTTTATGATGACTCGAACATGAATAACAATAAAACAGCTTTGATTGATGGTAATGGTACTGTGAAATTCATTAGGAATTCAGAAGACTTAAAATTAAGAGTTCCATTCAAAATTCAGCCATCAGAATCACTGGACTCTTTGAGCTCATGAAGTCACAATAAAATGCATACATATTTTTATATAAAACTGTTTCTCAATTGCATACAAAGATCAATTAACTGTATGACTTTTATTCATCAAATGGAGAAGCCAAAACCCCCAAAGTTTTTTACTCTGACGCTAGTAAAATTGGAACACACATTTTGTGATTTAGAAAGACTTACGTCCTACCTTATAAAAGTAAAAAGTCGTATGTGATTTCATGAAATGATTTCTAAATGTTAATCTTCCAGAAAAATAGAACATTATAAAATAATACTTTAAATAAATTCTGTTCTGTAATCATGATCTTTACTGAGTGAATAAGTTCCTGTGACTTTATGGAAAATCAACTTAATGGAAGCAGACAATCTCTTTTTAAAATAGAATTTTAAAATGCTTTGCCTATATATATTAACATTATATATATATATATTTGCCTTTATATATTCTTTATATATTCTTTATATATTATATATGTATTAACCAAAATGTTATTCATTTTTCCTGAAATATTTTCATAAATTCTATTAAGGTAAAAAAAATATTTAATCTTCGGGTTTACAAGTATAGGACTGTAATAATATAGTTTTAAAGCACTCTGTGAGTAACTCAAGTTAGGAATTTAGAAAGGATTTTTACTAGAAATCCAAAGTCTCCAAAGAATGACCTTGTGTAAGCCATTTAAATTATAACAAAGTCCTTGAATAGCAAAAAAAAATCACAAGTTATAATAATAAATACAATAAAGCAATTTTATACAAATGCACAAACCTGATAATCTATGCTGATAGGTTAGAAAATAATTACTTGCGTCCCTAAAGAAAAGCAGCTGTAAATTATTCAGGGGTTACTCCAGCAGTGATGGAAACATTCCTTTGTTTTGTATTTCTAGCTTAAATAATTCTCTATCAAGACTTAGTCTTATTATTTCTCTGTAATTATGGATAGTCTGGTTATCCTTTAGTTTTCACAACCACATTTATTTTCTTTAAATAATGTTCTTTATTCCAAAGGTCTCTTTCCTTTCCTTTTTTTTTTTTTTTTTTTAATGTGTATTACTTTGGAAGTCTGTTTAAGTTTTTACTTGAATAAAGTGGCCAATTTTTCAATAGTAGAAGAATTGATTGCTTAAGTGCTGGAGAGACCTAAACACTTGTACAGCACAGACACACACACACACACACACACACACACACACACACCTTCTTCATCTATTTATCTATCTACCTACCATATGCTTATTATCATCATCTATCATCTATATATCCACCTGTCATCTGTATGAACTGACGAAGCATAAGCTAGGTATATGTGCTGAAAAACAGAGAGTACCAACAGAAAGGCTCAGCTCTAGCATCCTGACCTGGGTAGTAGGCTAGTAATACTTCAACGTGAGAATATTATTGCCCCAGAAGATTCCATTGCATAGTTCTCATAAAGCATTATTTTTTGTGTATCTGTCATTTCCCAAACCCTCTATCAAACATTTTCCACATTTTTAATACCTTGTTTGTTGTTTAAGTGGACAAAGCAGTCAATAACCATCTCTGTGAACCTTTTTCTTTTGTTTGTGATTTTTCCCATAATGCTGCTTGGTAGTTTAGTCTTATGGTTGCTTGTCATAATAATGAAAACCAACATTTATTGAGCATTTACTTCATCGCCATAATAATTTAAATATTTGTACAGAATTTCTCATTTAATTATTTCAGTGTTGCTATAAAATGGATAAGACTTATTTTAATTTTATGGATAAGGATTCTACAACTCAAAGAGATAATTTACTTCTATAATCCATAATTTCTTATGCTCTTCTTTTAGTTCTGCTATTCTAATCCTTTATTTTGAAAATAATTTCTGTTGAAGAATGACAAACACATGTGATGTCCTAGAGATTGATTATGGCTCTGTTAATTACTAATTAGGTGAAACCAAACTAGTAATGGCAATATCTGGAGCTCACTTACAGATAAGCTGTACAATGAGGATAACAACACATAATGAAATGTTTGACTTGAGGACACATAATAAAAATGCTCACAAAGCGTATAATGCTTTAGCAGATTCAAAGCTATCAGTAGTGTTAGGTGTGGAGATTATGACTGAAGTAGGCAAAATTTGATTATTAAAGAACAAAAAGTTTACACTTTGGAGACAGATTGAGTCTGGTCACACAAATTAACTGTACCTTCACTATACCAAGTATCAGATTACTCAACTGCTACATGCATATGATAATATTATATTTCTGGTATGATCATTTTGAGAGTTCATTTAGATAACTCATATAAATCATAGCTCCATTGAATATTTCTATTTCAATAACTGTTAGGTATTTTCATTATTATTAATTTGTTATTGTTTCCAACTTTTAGAATAGAAGCTTACACCTATTTTTCTGACTCCGTTAATCCTAGAACTTCTATTGGCTTATATACACACAGTTTTTATTTTCTACATTCCTAATTCACACACAAAAGAAAATCCAAGATTTTCTTTCAGTTCAATCTGCTAGAATTTGGTCCCTTTGGGTGGCATTATCTTCCAAACTACCCTTAGCCCATCTACATTATATTATTTGTTTTATTTCCTTGTAATCTAATAGAATTATTTTATTTGATCCGCACCATCTGACTTGACTCAAGTTAAGTCACAGAGAACACAGTTTGAGAATTAAAAGAAACCTGATTAACCGCCTCCTTTTACATATGTGCTACCTGAGTATTAAACATAATAAATGTCTTCCAAAAACTCATGTAGTCAGTGTATTGTTGATGTAGATAGCTCCTCTGATAGCTGCTTTAGTCAAGGAAGACAAACTATACTATTAAATATGTTTTAATATTTAAATTAATATAGTAATATTACTAAAAATAAATAAAAACGTCAAAAGACTTTAGAAATTTTCTAATTTTTGGCCAACTATTCTTTGGCAGTTGTTTCTTTTTTAAAAATATTTTATTTATTTACTTATGAGAGACACAGAGAGAAAGAGAGAGAGAGTGGGAGAAGCAGGCTCACAGGGAGCCCAACGTGGGACTCAATCCCGGGTCTCCAGGATCACGCCCTGGGCTGAAGGAGGCACTAAACCGCTGAGCCACCTGGGCTGCCCAGTTATTTCTTATATTATGGAATTTGCTAGTCAATTACAACAAGAAAGTCATCAAATAAATGGAATACTTTTGGGGGGTAACAGAGTAAAAAAATGTATTTTTTCAGTACATTTCAGAGATGTCATGATTTTAATACCAGCACTGATATGATTTTACTGAGTTCTGTACACCAAATGATTTCAAAGGAAATAATGTGTGAAGAAATGGCATTTTGCTTCAGAGTGATAATTATCAGCTATATTCCATAACAGACAGATCACTACAAAGCAATAATAGTGCCTATTATGATTCAAGAAAACTTTTATGTGAAGTTATTCATATTCGAAGGATGATTGTATTGATGACAATGATGAAATAACAGCACTTAGTAATAATAGCATGTTCCGTTTTTTATTTTCTCCTGAAAGATCCTAAGGTTATATATTTGAAAGTTTCTATTTCTGCAATCACGGAAGGCAAGTAAAATATCAAATTATTTTCAGGAAAAAGAAATCAAATCCTCTTAACGGTAACAGTGCGATTTGCAAAATGAGATGCTTTCTTTGAACATTTAGTCATGACTTTGCAACATGCTCTAAGAGAAAAACAAAGTCAATGACAGCAAGAAACAACAACAACAACAGAAATTATGGTTTTGGGGCCTACCAAAGATTTCCAGATCATGAGTATTTCTTCTTTAATGCCCATTCTTTAGGGATTCATGAGTTAAAGGGTAATAAATGGTTTCATGATTATCATTTGTTAATTGTTCTGAGGTAAATAATTGTCCAGCAGGCAAAAAAAAGAAAAAAAAACAAAACAAAACAAAAAAAAAAACAAAAATTAAAACTCAGTGACCTAAAATATATTTAAAGTATATTTTAAATCCGGGATGAACTCAAAATATATTTTAAACCAAGCAAGGATGACTCAAAACAAAAATCAGATTTACTAAAAATGACCCAGAAGAAGTAGAAATTGTGATGGAAAAATGATCAGAGAACCAATTAGAAATATAATTAAAGATCTAGTGTGGAAAATGTTAAGGTCAAGTTATACGTTATCTTCGGTCTAAATATCTGACAGGTCTAGTATTACTTAAATTACCTTAAAAATACATGGAATTCTTTTCAAATCAATGTATAAAGCTGGCAAAACTTTAATGTAAAACTCTGATAGACATCATGAGAGACTCCTAACTCTGGGAAAGGAACAAGGGGTGGTGGAAAAGGAGGTGGGCGGAGGGTGGGGGTGACTGGGTGACGGGGAACTGAGAGGGGGAACTGATGGGATGAGCACTGGGTGTTATGCTATATGTTGGCAAATTGAACTCCAATTAAAAATATGTAAAAAATAAATAAAAAATTGAAGTGAAAAAATAAATAAAACCCTGATATACAATGAAAACTATAGAATAATTTTACTGTGATTATTGCATCTTTGTTGTAAAAGCTATTTTAGACATTATGTAAGGGAACAAGCAATAAATTAAAAGAAAAACACAATACTAAAAAAATTTCCCTGATGGAGGTACCCGGGTGCCTCAATCAGTTAAGCATCTGATTATTTGATTATTGATTGACTCTTGCTTTTTTAGCCTCGGTCATGATCTCAGGGTCCTCAGATCCAGCCCTGGGTCAGGCTCTGTACTCAGCACAAGTCTGCTTATCCCTCTCCTCACCACTCATGTACTCTGTCTCTCTCTTTCTGTGTCTCTCTTTCTCAAATAAATAAAATCTTAAAAAAAAAAATCTCCCTGATACATGAAAATGAACCTACATTAAGAAATGTATTAATATTGACAAATGAAACAAATGAAAAATATGCTCATCTCACTAGGTGCTATAATACTGTCTATAAAAACCAGCAGCTGTCTCTTACCCAAAGTCTAAACGAAGTGAGAATAAAATAAAACCATGCATTTAATGCTATTTTCAAATCTCAATAGCAAATAATTTCCTAATTTGGGAAATATAAAAATGAATTTGAGTAACAGCAGAATTTGAGAGGGCTAATTTCTCTCAAAATGATTATTTGACATTGTTTGGAAAGTCCTAATAGCACCAGAAGACAATAAAATAAAGGAGTTTGTGTTTGCAGATGATAAATTGTATACTCAAGGAAACCAGACTCTAGGGAAAAACAAACAAACAAGCAACAACTAACATTGATTAGATAATTTTTAAGTCTTCATATACATGACAAATACATTCTTTGCTTACTTTACCAGTAAGCAAAGGTAAGGTAAATAGTTAAATCATTGTATTTATGATAACAACAAATTTTTAGGAATAAATTCCACAATATAGTCCAGTAACTACTTGATGAAGTTAGAAAACTGTACTGAAACTTATAAAATGGAATTTAGATATGGCATAAGAGTGTATCATTTGTTTTCCTTTGCTCCAAGTTTTTACTTAAATTCCAGTTCATTGACATAGAGTCATATTAGAGTCATATTAGTTTCAGGAGTAAAATTTAGTGACTCGTCACTTACATATAATACCCAGTGCTCATCACAGCAAGTGCCCTCCTTAATGCCCATCACCTGTTTAACTCATTCCCCCACTCACCTCCCTCCAGCAACCATTTTATTCTTTAGAGTTCTTTATAGTCTCTTTTAAGGTTTGTCTCTTTTTTTATCCCCTATGTTCGTCTGTTTTGTTTTTAAATTTCACATATGAGTGAAATCATATGGTATTTGTCTTTCTCTGACTGACTTCTTTCACTTAGCATAATACTTTCTAGCTCCATCCATGTCATTGCAAATGGCAAGATTTCATTCTTTATTATGACTAATACTCCATTAGATGATAGATGATGATAGATAGATAGATATATAGATAGATAGATAGATAGATAGATGAGACATAGATATAAATAGATTATATTTGTACCTCTTCTTTATCTATTCATCAGTCAACAGGCACTTGGGCTATGTCCATAATTTGGCTATTGTTAATAATGCTGCTATAATAATCAACTCTTGTTGATTATTAATAATCAAGGTGCATGTACTCTTTTGATTAGCATTTTTTTAAATTAATTTTTATTGGTGTTCAATTTACCAACATACAGAAAAACACCCAGTGCTCATCCCGTCAAGTGTCCACCTCAGTGCCCGTCACCCATTCCCCTCCAACACCCGCCCTCCTCCCCCCTTCCACCACCCCTAGTTCGTTTCCCCGAGTTAGGAGTCTTTATGTTCTGTCTCCCTTCCTGATATTTTTGTATTCTTTGGGTAAATAGCTAGCTAATGTAATTTCTGGGTTGTAGGGTAGCTTTATTTTTAACTTTTTGAGGAATCTCCATACTGTTTTCCACAGTGGCTGCACCAGTTTGCAATCCCACCAACAGTGTAAGAGGGTTCCTTTGTTCAAAATCTACACCAATACTTAATTGTTTTTTGCATTTTTCATTTAGCCATTTTGACAGATGTGAGGTGATATCTCACTGTAATTTGGATTTGTATTTCCCTGATGATAAGTTATGTTGAGCATCTTTTCACGTGTCTGTTAGCTATCTGTATGTCTTCTTTGGAAAAATGTCTATTCATATCTTCTGTCCACTTTTAAATTGCATTATTCATTTTTTGGTGTTGAGTTTTTAAGTTATTTGCATATTTTGGATACTAACCCTTCATCAAATATGTCATTTGCAAATACCTTCTACCATTCTGTAGGTTGCCTTTTAGTTTTGTTGATTGTTTCCTTTGCTGTGCAGAAGTTGGTTTTTTTTTTTATTTGATGAAGTTTTAACACTTCATTTTTGCTTTTTTCCCCTTGCCTTTGGAGACATGTCCAGTGATAAGTGCTGCCTGTGTTCTTGAATATTTTGATGGTTTTCTATCTTACATTTGGGTCTTTCCCTCATTTCAAACTTACTTTTTGTGTATGGTGTAAGGAAATGGTCCAGTTTCATTCTTCTGCATGTCACTGTCCAATTTTCCCAGCACCTTTTGTTGAAGAGACTGTCCTATTTTTCCCCCCATTGAATACTTGTTCCTGCTTTAGTTGAAGATTAGTTGACCATATAGTTGTGGGTCCATTTCTGGGTTTTCTATTCTATGAATCTGTGTGCCTATTTTTGTGTCAGCATCATACTGTCTTGATCACTACAACTTTGTAATATAACGTGAAATCTGTAAATATAATGGGTCCACCTTTTTCTTTTTCCAGTTTGCTTCAGCTAGTTGGAGTCTTTTTGATTCCATACAAATTTTAGTATTATTTGTACTAGTCTGTGAAAAATGCAGCTGGTGTTTTGGTAGGATTGCATTAAATATATAGATTGCTTTGTGAATATATCTAGGATATTAATCATGAAGAATTTATATGAAATATTGAATATGTAAATAATTTTTTCATAAGAATGCCATGTGACTTTGTATAAATTATATTTGAATTAAAAATAATATTAAGGGGGACACCTGGGGGGCTCAGCAGTTGGGCGTCTGGCTTCAGGTCAGGTTGTGATCCTGGAGTCCTGGGATTGAGTCCCACATTGGGATCCCTGCATGGAGACTGCTACTCCCTCTGCCTGTGTCTCTGCATCTCTCTCTCTCTGCCTCTCTTATGAATAAATTAATAAAATATTTAAAAAATAATATTAAGGTTTCAATAAAAGAACAAATGCCCTAGAATAAAAAGTATATTTATAAACAATGATAGAAACTTGGCTTATTATATATGAGTAAATTATTGAAGTCCTTTTGGTAAAATCAACGAAGTATCAATGTTACAAAGCTTCTCCTGTATGTTTTTTTTTCTAGTTTTACAGTTTCAGATCCTATACCTAAGTATTTTTAACATTTAAATCTTAAAAAATTTTAACATTTAAAGTATTTAACATTTAAAAAAATAAAAATAAAAATAAAGTATTTAACATTTAAAGTTAAATATTTTTAACATTTTAAGAGATCATAAAGAAACAATTGACTAATAAGTATATGAATGGATAAGGCATTGATGAGAAAATTCCAAATGATGAATAAGAAAAAAATAGTTCAAATGATAAATAGGGAATAGTGATATTATTACTGATTACATAGGCTAAATCTAAAAATATGGTAGCATGTGCACCTAATAGGACATTTGACACTGATGGGAGTATAGGAAACTTCATACATCATTGTTGTTGCTCTGCTGCTGAATTTTTGGAAAAGGATCTTAAGTAATGACATACAAGAGAACTGCTTTTTAGAAATCATATCGTACTATGTAAATATTCATGGTGAACAACTCTAGCTGTAGGTGGAACTAATGTAAACAACTTAGATGCCCATTCACAGGGGGAAAAAAAACACTGTACAAGATTGTTTTAGGGAATTTAATTTGGGAGATACTTGCTAGCTGTCTTTATTCCTAGCATAGAACATCAGAGAAAATTTCACCTATTTTTACTCATGCCCAGATCATGGTTTTGAAGCCTGTGGTAGTAACCAGAGAGGCCTGTCACCCTCTCTGAGGTACTGAGCTTGTTCATAGCCCCTGTATCTCACTATGCTTCTCAAATAAGAATTTACCAGGGGTTAGGCACTTCCACAAATTCTTTATTATAAGACTTCAACTTATTCCCTTTGCTAAAGGTGAAATGCTGACTTTCCTCCTCAGTGCTTTGTAGTCCTGCTTTTACCTGAGCCGATTTCAAAATGTCTTCTTCTTGCAAGAGGAAGATGTTTAGAGTTCGACTTATTTGGCTCCTAACAAATCCAGAAAATCACATTATTCACAGATGAAATCTAAGTTTCCTATTTTTAGGCTATAATTAGAGCCAAAACACATGTGATCCATAGTGAATCCAGCAATTAAGCAAAATGGGTTTTTTTGTCAGCCAACTGGATAGCAAAATGGAATTGGTGTCAAGAAACATCATTACTTGTCAAGTTCTGAAGATTATAAGATGTTTGTGAAAATTCATATCCAGGCTAATCGATTTTCTTAGTTTGGCTATTTTCCATAGTAATCAAGAATATTGATCCTTAGATGGCAGAAAAAAAAATAGACATTAATTACATTTGGATATGTTGATGGATGATTCTTAGATATTCTGTTTATTTGTTTATTTTTGTGTCAAATATATCTTCTTAATGTTTTTAATTCCTGAGATTTCTCTATCAGTCATTCTCTTATCAGTCTCTATCATTCTTTCTCTTCTTCCTAGTGGTTGCTAGTATCTTAAATGAGAAAGTAATTCAAGACCTTTGTTTAAAATGAAATATATATGAACTATATACATATTTATATATATGAAATATATATATATGAAATATATGTAGCAATACATTTTTTTAAAAGTCTTATGTTTTTGGATTTCTCTACAATGACACCACAGGTATTTATGCTGCTAGAATTGACTATCATTAGAAGAAGAAAAACAATATTGTTGTATTCCTCTGCCTTCCACAATGTTAATATACATTTTATCTACATAGATTCTTTCTCTCTTAGACTCCTGATTACTCATAACATTTCTCTTGAAATAGGGCAGCCCGGGTGGCTCAGCGGTTTGGTGCCACCTTCAGCCCAGCCCTACAGCCCTGGAGTCCTGGGATCGAGTCCCATATCGGGCTCCCTGCATGGAGCCTGCTTCTCCCTCTGCCTGTGTCTCTGCCTCTCTCTCTCTGTCTGTCATGAATAAATAAATAAAATCTTAAAAAAAAATTCTCTTGAAATTATCTTGCAAGCTATAGTCAGATTTTTATAAATTGTCTGATTGAGATTTCCTTATTCAAAACCTTTAAAATATTTCTCAATAAAATAAAGGACAAAATCATAGGCCTGTTATTAAATGCCTTAGGATGGCCCCAATTTATCTTTCCAGAGTAATTCATTTAGTCAGTTTATTCCATGTATATTCATTTCCCTGTACTCAAAGATATTGATCCAAACTCCAACTAAGTTGACTTTCCCTTGAAGGAGTACTGCAATTCTGTACAGCTATAGTTGAATTTACTCTGTCTGGAATACCACTCTTTTATTGTTTTGTTTTGTTATTGTTGTTGTTGTTGTTTTGTTTTCCTTAAAAGCCACCTTAAAGATGACTCTCAATAATTTCTTGATTACATTAGCTACAAATCATTCTCCCAACTCCAAACTCTTTTTTTAAATTTTTAAATTTTTTTTTATTTATGGGAGACACACACAGAGAGAGAGGCAGAGACACAAGCAGAGGGAGAAGCAAGCTCCATGCAGGGAGCCCAATGTGGCACTCGATCCTGGGACTCCAGGAACACGCCCTGAGCTGAAGGCAGATGCTTAACCGCTCAGCCACCCAGGCATCCCTCAACTCCAACTCTTACAGTACTTTTTTAGAGCCAGTTATATGGCTTGTACTATTTTGCATTTATATTATTGAACTTTTATATCTTAGCTTTCTAGTGTGTTAGCAACTGGTAACCAAGAATGGTGTGATACATCTCTATCATTTATACAAAAAAGTCACTACATATTTGTTCAAAGAACTAGTGAATACATTGTTTATCTGGATTTGATGAAAATCTAGTCTCTCTTATGATTGAAGAAAGGATGAATATATTCATTTGTTTTATATTCTATTTTTTTTTCATTTCTACTTTACTCAGAATAGATTTAGTATCTTTTTTTCTCATTCCATGTGTTTTTCTACCTATGTGTTTATATAAAAGGTGTTTCATTATGTTACAATAGAAAAGCATAATCATGACATCTCGTGTTTTGATGGATTTAGAAGTTTGCATAGGTAATAATAAACAATTTCTATCACTTTAGTATTCCTTTATGTATTTGGTGAATAATACTGCATATCATACTGTATGCATTATGTATTGTGTGCTGTTGCTTAGCAGGTTCTTTTTATTTACTTATTTTTTCCTTCTGTGAAACATTGGGAAATTTTATATTAAAATAAAATTTATAACATCTTTTCCATCTTTTTGACATAGGCAGATATTTAAATACTTTAAAAATCAGAAAGGAGACAAAGATTCGCCTGAATTAAGAGAAAACTGAGACTTTGTTACCTGATGTCCAATAATATCAACAAAGGAAAGATAGGGGTACTTGGGTCTCTCAGTCCATTAAGCATCTGACATAGACTCAGGTCATGATCCCAGGGTCTTTGGATCCAACCAGAGTCTTCCTACTCCCTGTTCAGTGGGGAGTCTGCTTCTCCCTCTGCCCTTCCCCTCCTCATGCCTCTCTCTCTCTCACTCACTCTACTCTCAAATAAATAAATAAAATCTTAAAACCACACACACACACACACACACACAATCCCTCACAAGACAAAGATAAAGACAATCTGTAGTTCAAATGAGCAATTAAAAAAAATGCCCATTGAAGTTAAACATTTATTTTACTCCAATATTTTGAAATACTACGCTCTTTCCTCTAATGTTCTTAAATTGAAAATATGGAAAGAATCAACATTGTCTTCCTTTCTTGAGTTAGACTTAAAAACAGTGTTATCACCTTTTCCTCATTTGTTCTTGTGTTCTCATATTCTGGCTAGAATAACATGACCAAACTTTCACAAGTTAGCAATATAGGCTAAATCCTTAAATTTCAGCTAATTTTATCAAAATATCTAGAGTAAATCACAAATGTCATTCATTATTTTCTTAAGTTTGCTGTGTGATTAAAATCTAGATTCCAGGATTATAGACTAAAATAATAAATATTCTGAAATAGTGAGGTAGATGCTACCCAATGACAAATAGTAAAATGTTTTCAGATGGATCTTTACATCTTGTCGTTCTTGATAACATATGACTTCTCCATAATATCAAGCATAAGTAGATTTTTAAATATCACTTGTGTGCTGTTGCTTAGCAGATTCTTTTTATTAACTTATTTTTTCCTTCTTTAAAACATTGGGAAATGTTATATTAAAATAAAATTTATAACATCTTTTCCATCTTCCTGACATTGGCAGATGCTAAAAAAAAAAGTGCTTAATCAGATAATTTTTGCATATTATATAAGGATTAGGTGAAGGAAAAATGTTGTAAATAGATATTTATATTCTTCAACAGGTAGCTTCAAAAAACGGGCAATGATACTCAGACTGAGTGCTGGATATTACGTACCTAATGCTGTCATCAACATGAAAGGACATATTAAGGAAAAACATATTTTATTCAGGCATAAACCACGCACATCCACTCTTCTATCTTGGATAAAATGATAAATGTCAGAAAAACTCCTTGGTGTCATGAGCCTAAGTTGTTATGAACAGAGAAAAAATAATTTTAAAAGCAAAATAAGGACAAATAAAGACAAAGCATGAAAACTACAAATCTAGTAATGTGAAAGTGCTTATTCTGATATAATGATCATCTAAGATATATTTGAACAATTGGAATGTAAATAATCAACATTGATGAGTCACTTTAAATTCTGGGAACTAATGCGCAATTAGAAAAGTTTGGCAAAGTTCCTAACAGGAAAATTTGTTGTTTTTTTTTTTTTTTGGAATGGAAAGAAAGTAGAAAGTGAAAGATGGATACTGGTAGGTTCAGAGGGTAAAAGCAGAGTCAATTAAAACAAGGAGTTTCTCTTGCAACAGAGATATTTTAATATTTGTTCCACTTGCAAAGCACAATCAGTGGAAGATTTGAAGTAGAAGGTAACATAATAGTGATTTATATTTTATAAATGTTTTTCTGACTGTTGTGAGAAAAATTGAGGAAGGACAAGAATGGAAGGAATAAAAAACAAAACAAAACAAAACAAAAACAAAACCTAAAATCAAATGAAACCAAACCAAACAAACAAAACACCTGGCCCTGGAAAGACATATAACAGTCTATACTAAGATGCTGACATCCTAGAATAGGAAGAAATAATATATTTCCTCTATACTGGGAAGTTATATAGTACTTCTATCTTGGAAATTGATAATGGACTTCTTAGTCCACCTGAAACTGCATTTAAGAGAGGTATTAGGTTACCATTCATGCTCCAAATAGTTCCAAAAACTGATAATTATAAATCTATAGACTAATGACTACATGTTGTCCATTTGAGGATATTTTAGTGTTTATTTGATCTACACATTGCTGATATACATCTTATGTAGTTTTAGATTCTTGGTAAAATTAAAAAAAAATCAACCTGTAAATCTGTAGATATCTGGTTGCCTCTGGGGGAAAAAAAAGGAATGTCTAGTGACACTGAATCTATATTCCTTTATTCTTACAAGAAACAGTTGTTGAAACTGTGTTGAAACTGGAGAACAGGGGAGGGGGAGGAGGGGAAGAAAAAAAAAGAAACTAGAGAACATAAATCCATTGAACTGGTGCTTAATTCTCCAATTTACCAGTTTTTTCTTTCTTTCTTTCTTTGTTTCTTTCTCTTCCTTCCTTCCTTTCTTTCTTTCTTTCTTTCTTTCTTTCTTTCTTTCTTTCTCTTCTTTCTTTCTTCTTTCTTTTTCTTTCTTTCTTTCTTTCTTTCTTTCTTTCTTTCTTTCTTTCTTTTTCTTTCTTTCTTTCTTCTTTCCCACCTGGCTACTGTTGGCATTATTTTCATATACATTGCATGTCAAATGCTTAAAGAAAAAGACCAAATAAAACTATTCCTGTAAGAAATTTGAACTGAAAAAAAGTATATATATATATATATATATATATATATATATATATATAAACACACATTATCAAAAAGCCAGATTATTACCATTGTTTGATAAAACTATATTTCTCCTTTCTTCTCAAGAGCAAGGTTTTGTTCTAAGAATTCTATTTTGGATTGTCCCATTTTTAATTTATTTCTATGCCGTTTAATGTTGCTGGATGCCAATGGAGGTTGTCACCATAACTGAATTCAATTAGCCTTTCTAGCCCTTGTCCTTGGACTTTCTTGTGAAAAGCCAATAAATCATGTGATGTCACAGTTATAACATTGTGCAAATAGCCAGGATGTTTCAGTAAACTCTAAAGGACAGGGCATATGAGTAAGAAGAAAAAAAATCTTTCTACCATGTTTCTGTGAATTGGCACACAACAGACTTCTCATGTATGAAATTTCTACCAGCTGAAATAATTAGGTATTTACATGTTAGAGTGAATAAAATTGGGGCTGGGAGCGAAGTCGTTCTTTTTCCTAGAACTACTGACGTGTTTATTCTATTGTAAATTGTATCCAGACACAGCATTGGAGGCTCAGGAGTAAAGTGATTTGCACAAGAGGAAAGGAGTTTCAAAAAGTGAAAGTAGGATTTGGGTCCAAGTTTCTTTCTGCTAAGACACTTCACTTTGCCTGCCAAAGAGATCTTCCCCCACCCCAGTCCCCCAGCCCCCGCATCCTTTTACTTTTAAAATAGTAAACCCTCTTTCAGGCATGATGGGCTACATTGTGCTGCAATAGAAAACAATGCTACATTTCAGTGGTTTACAATGGAGGTTTATTCCCATCCACTCGTTGTGTTCATAGTGATTTGGCTATGAATTTATTCTTCCTTATGCTTTTCCAGGAACTAGCTGGATGTAGCAGTTCTCTTTAGAGCATTTTCCTATCATCAAAGCAAAATAGAAAGAAAACATGTCAACCACGAACTGGGCCTTCAGGTTTCTGTTCAGAGGCGACAAATGTCACATTCTACTAGCCAGAGCAAATCATCTCATGATTCCTGAGATGAACGATTGGTAGGTATTATCGTCTCAAAGAAAGTGATATTGAATATTTTTGAACAATATAGTCTGCCAGGAAACCATTACAGAAATTACACACTCAGAAAATATGCACTGGAAGAAATCATAAAATAACAGATAATGATTGAATCAATGAATATCACATAGTGAAATCTGAGAAGACTTTTAGAGCGAGGTCAGAAATGCAGGCTGTAATCAGAATGTAAATGGGCATGGCTGACAAGAGTTTGGGGACATGTGTGTAACTAGAAAACTTGAACAATGTTAAAATGCTAAGAATTTTCAAGCGAGGCTTTAAAAATGTTGAGTACAAAAAAAATGTTGAGTACATAACAAATTACATTAAATTAAAGATGTAAAATATGTGAGTGGCAGTAAAGATTGCAAAGCAATATACCAGTCATATTGCAAAGCTCTTTCGATGCCAACAGTTAAGAGAGAATACAAATAGAGAGCTGCGAAGCATTAACAAGCACATCAAAACTATCAACATTTACTCTCAAGATGTGTCCTTTTAAATTTAAAAATGAAATATTTTTTTTTTTCTTCCTGCAGTTTAGACACAAAGGAAAGTCACTGAACTCAGGTCTCCATGAATGTTTCTTCTCCAAATGAGGTTTTCTATTGCTAATCATTTTGAATGCCTGCCAGACCGCTTGGACTCTTAATCGGAGGGACAACACAGATGTCTGTTGCCACTGAACAGGTTTCAGGTGAAATAACATCCCGAGTAAAAAGTAGAATTGACATCCAGCATGCTGATGAAAAATACGGGACTAACAATTTGTCAAGGGAATCGCATTTGAAGCAAGCAGCCTTTTCAAAAAAACATATATTTTTCTTCAATAAGTCATTGCAGATCATGCTAGAAACTTGTAAACTTCCTTTTAAGACAATTTAGCACTTTGTCTCTTTCCATAAACCAAGGATGGGTCTTTCTAAATTTAGCGTGCTTAGTGGATTTTAGGAAGGATTTGTCATATTTTGTTTTTAAATCTTTTTTTATGATTCTTGAAAACCTTGTCGTTATTTTTTTCCATTCCATTTAATAAAGCTTAGCAGCAACCAAAAAATTACATTTCCACATCACCGTTGATTGCATTAAAAAAGACAGCATATTTATTTCACCACTCTTAGCACATGTGTAGAGTTCCTATGTACCAGGTGGGCATAATTAGATTGGAATGTGGTTTGGCTGACAAATTATTTCCTATTGGCTGCATAATGCCTCTGTAGCATCCCCACAGAAAAGAAAATAAAAGGCAATATTGTTGAGAAGGTTTTGGAAAATATTTGATAGGCAACCATGGTTAGATTTATGCAAATATAACTTTAAAAACTCCAACATTCTGAGGCCATATAATTAAGGAGAATAAAGATTGTTTTAATGAGAAATTTTTCTAACATTGATCACTAAAATAAAAAGATCTGATAAATTCAATGTTGATAGTTGATGCATTGAATTTGTTCTCTTTCATTGACAAATTTGTAAATTATTCACCCAGCAAAGCATTAGCATGGTAACAAAGTCAATATAAATAATAATTGATTTTATATTAACCCAGCAAAACTACCCATTTATTTTATTTGTAGTGGAAGCAAGAATCATTTGTTTCCACAATTCCTCATACCAGGAAGTAGATGAGAAAACAAAGAAAGGAATTCATATTCAAAAAGAAAAAGAAAAAAAAGCAAAATAGAACTTCTGAAAATCAATGGAAATAAATTTTGGAACTACAAGTGAATATTACTATGCATGCAAGCAGAGAATAAAATGAAATGCAAGGTCTGCTTCACAGTCAAAACTAGCGTACACTTGGGCATAGTGAGAGACACTTAGGAAAAGAGCTTTCTCTGCCATCCTGACTCCTGGCAGCTCTCAGTAACAATTGTTGAAACTGAAATTTTATTTTTTATTTTTTTATGAAACTGAAATTTTAAGCCTTGAACTGATTATAAAAGTTTCTTTGTTCAAAAAATTTTAATGTTTCAGAAATGTAAATATCATAGTATAATTTTATCAACCACCACTAAAAATAAGACTGATATTTTCCTGGTTACATCATGATTGTAAATTTTCTGCCAATTTAAAGTACAATTATGAATCTCCCTTAAAGTTTTAGGTGAGATAAATGAATTTATGAACAATACTAATAGCAGATTACACATATATATAATAAATGCAGTGCATGTTATGAGGTTAGTATCTATATTACCAAAGTGCTTAGATAAAGATTATACCAGATAATTGTGTTTTATAATTTCTCAGTCACCAAATTAACAAGTGTCTCCTTTTGATTCATAATACTAACCCTAATATTTCAAAAACAGGGACATTGTGGAAAATATGATTAATATGATTAAATATGAATAATGTTTACATATTTAGGAGGCAAGCATGAATAGTAATTCCAGAAATGATGAAAAATAATCTGAAATGGTAAGTGTAGGGGATCCCTGGGTGGCTCAGAGGTTTGGAACCTGCCTTCGGCCCAGGGTGTAATCCTGGTGTCCCGGGATCGAGTCCCACATTGGGCTCCCAGCATGGAGCCTGCTTCTTCCTCTGCCTGTGTCTCTGCCTCTCTTTCTCTCTCTGACTCTCATGAATACATAAACAAACTCTTAAAAAAAAAAAAAAAAAGGTAAGTATAATACAGGATGGCTACATATGTCTTTACGAGACAAACTGATTTCCAAATCTAAGTCAAAAGATTTTTCTCAATGGCACCTGGGTAATGCAGTCAATTAAGCAGCCAACTTTTGGTTTTGGCTTGAATCATGATCTCAGGGTCCTGGGATTGAGCCCATCGTGGAGACTTGCAGTCAGCAGAGTCTTCTTGAGGTTCTCTCTGCACTTCCTGTTTGAGCTCTATCAAAAAAAATATTTAATTCTTTTCTTTCTTGAGTCCTATGAATATATTTTAATAAGGATTTCACAGTGTTAACTTTTATATCTTACCTTATTTCCATACCTATGAAGGGATCTCATAGCAAGATCAAAGACAATTGGGACTGGTCTTCATTTGGACTATCCTCCAATTAAGCCCTAATAAAAGGGCTTAGTGCAGACAATTTCATTGGTAGAATGAATTTCATTCATTCATGCCAGAAAGCAAAAATGAGGAATTAAATCAGTGGGAAAGACTGGGGAAAAGCTAATAAGGGGTGGATTGATGAGAGAGTTGGTGCCGTGAGTGATAGATCTCAATTCAGAGGAGATACTTCTGAGAATAAGCATTGTGATCATCTTCCTTGGACCTCAGTGACATTAACTCCTTACTCTCCCAACAGTCTACTCAACTTGTCCAAGATGCTTCTGCATTGAGATGGATCAAACTCCACTGGAGTTTTCTGCCCCCTTTGTCTCAGGCAGAAAAGACTGCTAAGGAGTTTACAATGACTGTGTGTGCTGAAGGGATGGGGGTAGGAGAACCCACAACACCTACTACAATATTTGCTGAAAAAATTCATTAGGATAATTTTAAATGCTATTGTCTTAATATGAAATGCAGGGCTATTTTCAGAAAAAAACATAGAGGAGTGGCTTTCCCTATTTAATGAGAAATATACATATGACTAAATTATTATATATTTTTCTAACCTAACACCAAACACATTTAATTTGTTTCAAAAAACTATAAAATCAACTTTCCTAATATTTCTCAAGATTTCTTTTCTCTCCCAATCATCTACGGTATGGGAAACAAAGGCAGAAGAAAAATTATTAAATTTCCTAACTACTTAACAGCTCATTGACAATTCCTTGAATTAGGCAGAGTGGGGCACCTGGGTGGCTCAGTGGTTGAGCAGCTGCCTTTGGCTCAAGTCATGATCCCAGGGTCCTGGGATCGCGTCCCGCATCAGGGTCCCTGCGGGGAGCCTGCTTCTCCCTCAGCCCATGTCTTGGCCTCTCTCTTTCTCTGTGTCTCTCAAATCAATAAATAAATTCTAAAAAAAAGAAGAAATAAGAAAGAAACAGGCAGAGTGACATTCCTCTAGGGACTCTGCTGCCTTGATGTTACCACTTTGTTAAGGGCAAAAGGCAACCTTAGCCTGAGCCCCAGGATCCTGTAAATTTAACACATACATGTCAGCAATCAACCTCCAAGCACTGACATACATCTGAAGGGTCTCATGCCTCAGGTTTTATTACACGGTAATAAATGACCTCTTCCCCCTCAAGGGCCTGGAAAACTTGCTTCCAAATTCCTTAGGGACTTATGTTATCCCTAAACCCCTCTTAATTTGAAAGTACATAATGGGCCACTCCTCATGACCCCAGTGCAGCTCTTCCTGCCCATGGATCCCATCCCTGTGCTTTAATAAAACCACTTTTTTTTTTTTTTTGCACCAAAGATATCTCCAGAATTCTTTCTTGACTGTTGGCTTCGAACCCTAACGTCTTTCCTATATCAGTCTATAGCCATTGAAATTCTGTTCCTCATCATTTTTTCATTTAGGATGTCAGGCTTCCTGCTTTGCACTTTCCCCTGGTTCCAACTTTCTGTTTGTAACATCATCATCCATTATGCTCCCAGGTATTTTAAGTAATACAACTCCAAGGATGTAACTCTCTATTTTAAAAACTATGGTTCTTCATTGCTCTCAGGATGGTGTCACATATACAGCCTTTTCTTGCTTGGTTCATACATATTTTTTCCAACGTATCCCATCGTGCCACTTTCTTTAAATCTTTCTTATTCCAGAAAAAAAAGAAGTTACATTTATTGAACCTTAATTTATTTCGCCTTCAGGTCTCTATAAAATGACTATATCTCTGTCTTTCTACGTGAAGTTGACTTCTCATATAGAAAGGTGTATTTTCATTTCTATTCCTTTCTTCCTTTCCTTTTTATGTATTTTTTAAGTTTTTTTCTTTTTTTATATTAACATACTTTTTCCGAGTTTGTATTTAAATTCTAGTTAGTAGATAGTGTATTATTAATTTTAGGTGTACAGTTTAGTAAATCAACACTTCCATACAACACGGGTGCTCATCAGAGCAAGTGCCCTCCTTCATCCTCATCCCTTACTTCACATCCCCACCCCCACTTCTCCTCCAGTAACCATCAGTTTGTTTTCTATAGTTAAAGTTCTGTTTCCCGATTTGCCTCATTCTCTTTCTTCCTTTCGCTCATTTGTTTTGTTTCTTAAATTCCACATAGGATTGAAATCACATGGTTTCCCATTCCACAGGGTGCCTTTTAGTTTTGCTGATTGTTTCCTTTGCTGTGCAGAAGCTTTTTATTTTGATGTAGTCCCAATACTTTATTTTTGCTTTTGTTTCTTTTGCCTCAGGAGACAAATCTAGAAGCAAGTTGCCACTGCCAATGTTAAAGTTATTGCCTGTGTTCTTCTATAATTTTTATGGTTCCGAGTCTCCCATTTAGGCCTTTGAAACATTTCGAATTTATTTTTGTGCATGTTGTAATTTTGCATGTTGCTGTCCAGTTTTCCCAACACCATTTGTTAAAGAGACTTTCTTCTCCCCACTGAAAAATCTCTCCTGCTTTGTCAAAGTCCATATAGCTGTGGATGAGAAAAGCTATGTCTGGCTTTTCTCCTGTTTTATTGATCCATGTGTCTATTTTTGTGCCGGGACCGTACTGTCTTATCACTGCATCTTTGTAATATAACTTGAAGCTTAGAATTGTGATGCTTCCAGTTTTTTCGTTTTCAAGATTGCTTTGGGTATTTGGGAACTTTTGTGGTTCCGTGAAAATTTTAGGATTGTTTGGGGCACCTGGGTGGCTCAGTGGTTGAGCGTCTGCCTTCAGCTCAAGGCATGATCCTGGGATTGGGGATCGAGTCTCATATCAGGCTCCCTGTGAGGAGCCTGCTTCTCCCTCTGCCTATGTCTCTGCCTTTCCTCTCTGGGTCTCTTATGAATAAATAAATAAATACCTTTTAAAAACAAATTTTAGGATTGTTTGTTCTAGCTCTTTGAAAAATACTGTTGGTATTTTGATAGGAATTGCATTAAATGTGTAGATTGCTTTGGGTAATATAGACATTTTGACAATATTTGTTTTTCTTGTTCTGAGCATAGAATGTCTTTCTGTTTCTTCGTGTCATCTTCAATTTCCCTCAGTGTATTACAGTTTTCAGGGTACAGGTCTGTCCCCTCTTTGATTAGGTTTATTCCGAGGTATCTTACTGTTTTGGTGCAAATTGTACATGGGATTGATTCCTTAATTTCTCTTTCTGCTGCTTCATTATGGGTGTAGAGAAACGCAACAGATTTCTGTACATTGATTTTGTATCCTGTGACTTCACTGAATTCATTCATCAGTTCTAGCAGTTTATTGGTGTAATCTTTAGGGTTTTCCATACAAAGTATCATGTTATCTGCAAATAGTGAAAGTTTGACTTTGAAAAGAAGTTAAAGACTTCTTTTGTCTTACTGCTTTTAGGATTTTTAGTTTGTCACTATATTTTGCAAATTTAGCCACAATATGTCTTGGTGCTACTTTTGTGGATTTTGGTGGAAGTTCTCTATGCCTTCTGGATCTGGATGTCTGTTGTCTTCCCAAGAGTAGGGAAGTTTTCAGCTATTATCTCTTCAAATAAATGTTCTTCCCTCTTTCTTTTCTTCTTCTGGGACTCCTGTAGTATGAAAGTTATTACATTTGATGTAGTCACTAAGTCCCCTAAATCTATTTTTGTTTTGCATAATTCTTATATCTTTCTCTTGTTCAGCTTCATTGCTTTCAATTACCTTGTCTTCTAGTTCACTAATTCATTCCTCTGCTTCTTCCAGCCTCCTGTTCATTGCATCAAGCCTGTTTCCAGTCTCATTTATTGCACACTTCATCTCTGATTGCTTCTTTTTTAACTCTTTTATCTCTGTGATAAGAATCTCACTGATGTCTTCTATTCTTTTCTCAAAGTCCATGAGTATCCTTAGGTTTGTTGCTTTACACTATCTAACAGACATGTTACTTATAGCTGTTTTACTTAGATCTCTGACCATGGCCTTATCTTATTCTTTCATTTCGGATAAATTCCTCCTTCTTGGTATTTTTTTTCTAAGTCTCTGCCTTCTTCTCTATGTTAGAAAATTTCAGTACAGGCACACCTGGCTGGCTCAGATGGTTAACATCTGCCTTCAGCTCAGGTCATGATATCCAGGTCCTGGGATCAAGCCCCATGTCAGGCTCCTGGCTTAGTGGTGACCCTGCTTCTCCAACTGCCTCTGCTTTTCCCGCTTCTCTATCATCTATCTATCTATCTATCTATCTATCTATCTATCTATCTATCATCTATCTATCTATCTATCTATCTATCTATCTATCATCTATCTATCATTATCTATCATCTATCTATCATCATCATCTATCATCTATCTATCTATTTCAAATGAATAAGTAAAAAAAAATCTTTAAAAAAGGCGGGGGGGGGGGGGGAAGCCAGCATATCTCCCACTCCTGAAAATAACGGCCTTCTGAAGAGGAAGTCATGTAATATCTGGAGTCTGGTGCTTCAAGGAGTCTCTCTAGTGTGTTAAGTGTGTGCTCTGCTGTTATTTTCTGGCTGCCCTTTCAGGCCAGGCATTTGAAGAGACTCTCCTTGCCTACTATGAGCAGTTTGGTCCCTGGCCTGAATCCAGCAAGTTTTAACTAGGTGTGCTCCAATCTGCTTGTGAAATGAGACCTGATACCACCTCCACCAGAACCAAGGTCCTGCAAAACTCTGGTTAGGAGACAGATGTAGTGTGGGTAGGGGTTTGTACTTCTCTTCTGTGGCCTGCCACACTGGGACTGAAGCAAGTTTGATTGAGAAAGGCTGTCTTGGCAGAGAGGGTGGGGGTGGGGCTTGATGTAAGCAAGTTAGGCAGCTAGTGTCCAGCGTAGTGCTTCCCTCAGCTGGTTCTATGTTTATGCTTAGGGGCAGGGGAGGGCCACAATGTTGACCAGCTCCTTTGTTCCTAAAGAGGTGTCTCTACGAAAGCTGACTCTCAAGGACAGACTCTGAGAAGAGTGGATAATCTCTCCCCACTGGGTGCTCCAGGCGTACTTCAGATCACTGTTTCTATGCTGTCAGTCCCAGGTTGTTTACCTGACTTCTCTCCAGGAGCAGCACAGTACCATCTGGACTCTATCCTAACCAAGCCTTTAAGCTCTACTGGTTTTAGAACTCATGAAATTCAGCTCCTCTCATTTTCTCAACCAATGACTTTGGGGAAATGTTCTCCTTTTGTGTTAATCCTTTCACCTTTCTCTGAGACCATGTCTCCCTTCCCTGCACCTGTGCATGATTCATTTCTCCCTTGAATCATGTCTCAGCACTTCCTACAATCTTCCATATGGCCTCTTCTCTCCCTTTAGAGTTTGTCCTATCATTCTTCAGGTTGATTTCTGAGATATTTAGGATGATTTGATGGTTATATGGTTGTTCTCATGGGATAAGGGTCTTCTTATTCCACTGCCATCTCTGCCTCTCATCTTGTCTATTCTTCTTCTTCTTCTTCTTCTTCTTCTTCTTCTTCTTTTTCTTCTTCTTCTTCTACTTCTTCTTCTTCTTCTTCTTCTTTCTTCTTCTTTTCTCCTCTTCTGTTGTTTATGATGAATGAGAAACAAATTAGTAGGGTAACTAGTAATTACCAACTCATCAACATGAAAAATACCATGTTTAAATAGGGTTCTTTCTGTCTCAGTTTTGACTGAGGTATGAAGATATCCGACATTGCCAAGGCCTCCTATGCAAATACTATATTTTCCAGCATAGTAAATGGACAATGACTAGAAACATAATCCTTAAAAGTTACAGGCACATTGTAGACATAAATAGGACAATGCTGTGACACTGGCAGAGGATGATTGAGAAAGATTTATTTGGAGACAATTGCCAGCATTTTATAAATATCATACCTCTATAATTAGGAAGGTTTGGGGGTGTCTTCACTTCACGTCCAGCCAAATGAGAACAGCATTACAGTGGGCCACTCAGAAAGTCAAGCTGGAGGGCCGCAGTAGGCAGGTTTCTGATCCTAACTGAAGACTTCAAGAAAACAAGACAAATGCTAGTGGCTTTAGATATATTCTATATATACACATGTATTATATGTGTATACACATATATAGATATATATTACCTGTTATATGTTACATGTTATATATATATTATATATATAATATATACATATATTACATTTGGTAAAGAATATCCAAGGAGTATTTCCTCAGCATTTTATACAAGCCAAATAGAAAGACAGCCTGAGAGAATTGTAAATCCCTACAGGAAAAGTTTATATGAAATAGGCCAGTGGAAAAAAAAAAAAAAAACCAATTTGATGGGGAGCCACTAGCCAGAGAAGAATGCATCACTCATGTCAAAGGAAATGCAGGTAAACGATCTTCAGCAGTGGAGAGTTCCTAAAAAGCCATTAAAGCACCCTCAAAAGAGAAAGATTTAAACACTTTTGGGCCCATAGATTGCAAGGGGATGTGGAAATAGTGCTTGCTTAAAGTAGTTTTTATGCTTCTCCTAACTCTCTTTCCGCAGACCAACCTCAATGTGGTCAGAAACCACATTGGCAAGCTGACAGAGGAGATTGGGTAGAAAGAAAAGACTGACCACATCCCTGTCCTTGACCACAGATGACCCAAGAGGAATAGACTAACACTTGCAAGAGAGCGGGCATTCTAATGATCAAAGTAAGAATATTTAATGACTTAAAGTATTTAAATATAGGGATTTTCATTACATAAAAGTAACTCGAAAAGGCATGAAGCTCACCTGCATTTTCTTCTGGGAACAGAATGAAATATTTGCTACTGAATATATTTTAAACAAGTTAGGTAAACAAAGAAAAGTTACTTGTAACTGCATAACATGAGCTTTGTCAGCTACAAATGCATATTTTTCATAAAGAACAGTTATAAATTATTATAATTAGTTAAAAATACTTTTATCAGGTTACTGACATTATGTGATCTTATTTTGTTGTCTTCTATTATTTGCCATTATTTAGGAGTAAAGTTGTCAATTCAGATTTCCTGAGTTTGAATGTTAATTTCTTGTTTAATTAGATGTGTGGTTATTAGAAACTTACAAACTTTATAGATCCTATATTCATTATATCTAAAATGTAGATAAATAATATTTATTATATTGTTGAATTTTGGAGCTGATTAAATGACTCCGAATGCTTAGTATATAATAACATATACTATATCTAATACAATTATACTCTGGTTGGTATAATAAGTTTTCAGCTAATATTGCTACTATTATTTGTGTTTTACTTATAACCTAAATGTTCTGTTCTTTGTTAACGCTTTCCTTTGAGCTCCTACCAATTAAATTTCAATCATCTCTCTCCAAAAAAATCCATGAAAAATTTACAAGATCATAAAGCTATCAATAGTCTTGTGTCAGAAAAGTTTAGCACTGGTTAAATGTGCAGAGGAACAATTTCTTAGACATTGTAAAGAAGTCCAAAGATATAAATAAACACAGTATTTCCGTACTTATCATTTATGTCAGTGTCCTGTCCTTATTGATAACCTGCACAAGGATGTGGTCAATATTCACTGTTTCCAATTTAAATCTTAAAGTAAAATTCAAGTGTAAAGCCCCTACGCTAAGCTAGAGAGCTGAGGATATTATAATGAGATTGGCAGATCAACTCCTTCAATGCTGCTGAAACTGGGCCTTACTTTTAAATTTTATTCCCAGGGAGGATATATGGGGTCTTCACCATAGATCAGATGTCCAAAGGCAGATCTATGCTCATCAGACCCCACTGTTTTCCCTACAATGAAGGGTAAATATGTTTTTGAAATTTTGTCTCTGGGCCTGCGCTTTTTAAGTAGGGAGTAACTCATGGAGTATTCTATTTTTTTTTCCTCACAGAATTTCTATTTTTAAAGTCAGAACACAAACATAGTGTTTACGCTAATTAACACTAAGTAGGTTAAAGTTTAAGAAGCTGAGAAGTTGGATTTGTTTTTGTCTTTTCTCAGCAATCCAGACCTCACTTGAGATACTCAGAAATGTATATAAATGAATCCACATGCTAATATCTCCTATAAAATGTATCATTTCAACAATTCCAGTATTTCATTACAAATGTATTTTCTTTTCTATACTTTACATCTTGTCATATGCTATTTTCTAAAATTATTAGGAATGCTTCTGTAACCATAAACAAAACTGGGAGTAAAATCTTTGAAACAAGATAATATGAATAATTTTGTTATGAATGGTTAGAAAATAACTCCTTAAAGCAAATTTTGTTAATGACGATTTCTTACGGTGAGCCAAAACCTCTTTTACATACACAACACAGGATCTCCGAAATACTCTATTCTCTACACATCCATATGCTGCAAAGAAACATGCTCTTTATACTCTCTGTTCTGTGAGAGGGTCAGTAAAGCTCCAAGGTCACTGTCCTCAATTCCATAATTTATTTTTCATATTATCAAAAGCTGAAGATATATGGCAAATATATTTTCTTATTTAATTGAGTCATGGGAAATAGATTTGCCTCAGAATAGTAAATTTAGTGGAACAATATTAAAGAATTGTATATTTCATGTAGTGATATTTCAACTTAAATATTTTAAGTATAAGAAGAGTAGCAGAGATCCCTGGGTGGCGCAGCGGTTTGGTGCCTGCCTTTGGCCCAGGGCACGATCCTGGAGACCCGGGATCGAATCCCACGTCGGGCTCCCGGTGCATGGAGCCTGCTTCTCCCTTTGCCTGTGTCTCTGCCTCTCTCTCTCACTGTGTTCCTATCATAAATAAATAAAATTTTTTTAAGAAAAGAAGAGTAGCCGATTATATTTCAATAAAAATGGCCTATGGGACACCTGGATGGCTCAGTGGTTGAAGGTCTGCCTTTGGCTCAGGACATGATCCTGGGACCCCAGGATCAGGCTCTCTGTGAGGAGCCTGCAACCTCCCTCTGCCTATGTCTCTGCCCCTCTCTCTGTGTGTAAAATGAATAAGTAAAATAAAATTTAAAAAGGGCTATATACATTTCTCCAAAGTCTGACAACAAATTATGAATTTCATAAGCAGTTTTACAGAAAATACATAAAAATAAGTTTATAAATTTAAATCATGACATTATTGAGTATAACTATAATTTCATGCTGAAGAAAATAATCAGCTAAAATGAACACCTAAAAAGTTTATTTTCCAAAAATAAAAATCACTTGTGCATAAATAAACATTATACAAAACTATTTTCTAAAAGTATAACCTATTTTAAAAGTATAGTATTCACTTAGTTAACCTAGTTTCAAAGTGCAGTGTTTCTCAGGAACAAATACATTTTGATTATACTATTTTCATGTATATATTATTTACCAGTAATATTAAGTGGTTAAAAATACTAGTCATATAATAATTATTGAATAAAGAGACATTTTAACTTAAGCAATTATTTTCTTATAAGAAATATTCACGATGTACAATAATTTCAGTTTTTAACACTATATAGTATGTATAGTACTTAAAGAAAATTTTACATTATCACTTTAAGACCGCATAGAAAAAAAAAAAAAAAGACCTCATAGAATCTCATTTACTAAAGGAAAAGATAAGCAGCACCAAGGAAATAAAATTAACACGAATAACATTATATACTTCTTGAATATATGTTGCATTTAGTAATTAAGAAAAGCTCACTCTTTGATCCTTTTAAAAAGCCAACAGTTTTTCTTGTTTTTTTTTTCTTTTTTTTCTTTTTTCTATCCATTTCCTCTTTCAAGAACATAGGGGACTTTCTTTTTCTGTCCACTGCCTGCGTACTTATAAAATTGCAAATCCTAATGAGAAATAAATGTCTTCTAAGACAACACTTGCACAACAAGTCTTTTGAGAAATCTATATTAAGGACAAAACTAAGTATTTTGATGGTATTAAAATATTTATTTAAATAACAAGCCTTTTTAAAACTTCACATAAAGTTTATATGTATTTATGATATATATGAACTTGTAAATATTTATGATATATATGAACTTACACATACATAGAGACTTTAAAGCAATGAGTCTAATACTTGTTCCCCATTTAAATAGAAGAGCATCTGCTTCACATGCTTTCCATCTAAGAACATTTCCAGAAGTGATTCACGGGCTGCCACTAAGCTGTGAGGTAAATGTGAGCACCATACAATTCTAAACTCACCTAATATAAAACACATTAAAAGCACAAAATTACTTTTTCTGACGATTTTAAGAATCATTCTAAACACTATTGAATTTATTACATAAGAAGCATCTGCTTAATTTCTTATGACTGAAAGAAAATCTCTAATAAAGATCATCTTTAGTAAAATAATGTTTTGTGTCATATCTGTGTGTGTCTTGAATGTACCCAAACTCAGATTTTACTCACTCACGCTAAAAGAAAAAAATACAATGATAACTGCATGGCTGATTATCAGGAAAAAAATGAATTATCATGATAAAAAATCAACTAATTTTAAAAGAAATTTAGAGGAGAAAATATACCTTTGTCTACTTTTAAAGGGAAGCTTTCTCTCATCACAGGGATTATGAGTTACAATGTTAATAATAGTAAAGGTTATTATCTTACTGACTTTATTTTAACAACAACAATGCCTTTGAGAAAATGTTTTCTTCCCTGCATCTTGACCTAATTGGACAATTTTATGTGAGCTAATATTTGTGGTCTGATAAGGCTTTCAAGGGAGCCAATTACGTGTTTTCCCACCATCAATACTGCAGTATTACAGCTTTTGGGGGGGCCTTTTGTACCTTTTTTGTTGTAAATATTGAGTTAAGTTTTGCTCCTTGGGACAAAACATTGTTTGTATGACTGTTATTGCTGCTGATAGCTAGGGAAGATTACCAGTAGAGCCTCTGTTTTAGAGGAAAAGGGAAATCTTTTCCCCAGAAATGATTGCATTTTATTTCATAATCCATTAAACTAAGTTTAACACTAGAGAATTGCAGGTAGCTTACTACAGAAGAAATGGAAAAATCCTTTCTATCACAAACGAAAACTGCTGCAAATCATTACTATAAGTCTTAAATACAGATGCTAGCTGATAAGGGAAGCCAATATTTCTAAAGTTGCTCTGGGTTGTATGTTAGTGTGTCTGATGAAAACAGAACAAATAACCACCTGAGAAAATCCCATCTACAGTATAATCCTTTAGAATATTCAAAGTGCCAGAAAAACTGCAAAGCTGCTGTCTAAGATAAGACAAGAATGAGCTTTCTTTGCTCATATTTCATTCTCAATAGGATCTAGGGCTCTAGTGCTGAAACATAGACCTGGCCTCTGTCAAAGATGATGTGTGCAAAATTTTTGCATTCATTCACATCTTTTGGGAATAATGAAATAAAGTAATGAGAACTTTTGATTTGGCAAAAATTAGGCAATTCATGTTTAGATAATTGTGCATTATATATGTTTCAATTAAAAAATTATTTTGTCTTATCAAACATTCTGGGATGAAGTTTTCAGATGCCTTTTTCTAAGTGCTTTTTAATACAATATAGTTTTCAAGGATAATGAAGTGAAAGGATTCTTAGATGGAAGTAGTTTATTTAAAAATTTAAGAATATGAATATGACTTTTAAAAAAGATAGCAACAGTTGCCCATTTATTCCTCTTACATGAAAAAGGATGAAGAGATCAGAGTTTCTGGAAAAAAATATACCAACTGAATATAAATAATTTTAAGAGTTTCACGAAAACATGTTGGTCTGACAAGTAAAAGCATGCAGCATGTTCTGTACACTCTGAATTCTGTGGAATTTCTATTACACTAGATTTACCCATCATAACAAGATTTATGGTACCTTTTCACAAAAGCGCAAAATATTAACTAATATGAATCAAAAGTGGAAGTGGTTTACATCTTACTGTTTAGTACAAGGCAAAAGGGCTCCCGGGGTTTTCAAATCCCTAAATTTAACATCTTGGCATTTTGGGTAATTACGTAGTAAGAGTTTATTGTCAAATTTTAAATAATCCTCAAAGTATTTGTTTCCTTTTTAGTTAAGTAATTTTGACTCCAGAAGTGCCTGTGTGGTTCAGTTGGGTAAGCATCTGACTCTTGACTGTGGCCCAGGTATGACCTCAGGGTTATGGGATAGAGCCTGGGAGGGGCTCCACACTCAGCACAGTCTGCTTGGGATTCCCTTTTCCTCTCCTCCTGTCCACACCAAATAAATAAATGAATGAATGAATGAATGAATAAATAAATAAATAAATAAATAATAAATAAATTCAATCTTTAAAAAATAAATTTGTTTCCTTCCTAAATGAATATCCTTCTTTGGAATGTGCACTCCCCCAACTCTGAGGGGAGAGTGTTACATCATTTATTTATCATTTTTCTTTGAATTTTGCATCTTCTCAAGAGCACACAAATAAAGAATCCATATGCTTTTGTATAAAATAAAGCTGCTGAACTCAGACATCTTATTAAAGTCTTCTAGGAGTGTAGAAAATTAATAACACAAAACAATGTCTGTTTCCTCAGTTAAAAACTAATCTGTATTTTTATTTATACAGTCTAATGGCAAAAGAGTATGGAATTAGGCTGCCTGAGTGCTATCTGAAATACACTATTTGCTGATTTTATGTCTTATGGGAAGTAAATGAACTATCCTAAATATCAATCTTTTCCCGAAACTGAATAATAATGGTATGTCTGTTAAAGTGATACTATAAAAATAAAGAAAATAATCCAAAAATAGGAATATGCAGATGCCTGGAACATTGTAGATGTCAATAAGTTATCATTAATGTCATCATCACTATCTGTATTATTATTATATGTTCTCCATGTCAGCCATACCTTAGAGTTATAATATAGAATTTTCCTAATTAGCATTATTCCATTCAAATTTAAATTTGTAATATTCAGTCAAAAACCACTCTATATGGGGATCCCTGGGTGGCTCAGTGGTTTAGCGCTTGCCTTCATTTCAGGGAGTGATCCTGGAGTCCTGGTATCGAGTCCCACATGGGGCTCCCTGAGTGGAGCCTGAATCTCTCTCTGCCTGTGTCTCTGCCTCTCTCTCTGTCTCTCATAAATAAATATTAAAATAAAATCTTAAAAAAAAAACACTCTATGATCATATTTGAAAGTCTGAAAAGTTTATGACCCCAAATCCCTGGATTACACTAGTCTAAGCTCTTACCTTCAATTAAACACTGGAGAATGGAGGTGAAAATTTCTCAAATGAGTGGAAATATTAAGATATCAACTACTCAGCACTGATTAGAGTCTGTTGTATAGTCTGCACTTTAAAATTTTCATATGCATTTTGCTTCTGGGTGGGATGGAATATCTGGCAATAAATGAATGCTCCCACCTGGAAAAACTAAAGGAGCTAGATAACACGTAGAAATTTGCCATTGAAACGTAGCAGAGCTCTGCTTAAAATGATCTAGAGTGGCTAAAATACCAGGCAATGAAGAAACTCCGAAAAAGAGCTTCTAGAGTTGCTTTTACTCCCAGTCAAATGTGCCAATTCTGAACAGGGACAGGTGACTGAGGATCCTCTATAAAGCTCGATACAAAATAGGCAGAGGGCTGTTGTAGGACAGAAGTGTATAGAGAGCATTTGATGGAGATTTGAGTGGTCCAAGCACATGATTATGTTTCCCTGAGAATGTTTGACAAATACTGGGGTTATATGGGATAGGAGGGAAAAAAAGTACACAAAAGCCTTCTGAAAAGCAGAGCAAGATTTTCTGTGGTAGGCTGAAATAACAATTAAGTGGAAGCCCATCAAATAAAAGGGTCTAGTGAATATATCTGAGTCATTGGGGAAAACTCTGGGGTCCAGAGTAAACAGGAGAAAGAATGAACTTTAATAGGGGCTTTTATTGAGCTTTTTTATCCAGCATAGCCTGTCGTATCAGATTATGTTGAACATTTATTACTGTACCCAGGAGCAGAGCATGATGTGCCCCCTGGAGCACTACATTTTTTTTACAACATCTAATGCCTGGCGATAGATAAAATATTTATGTGAACAACAAAAGACAGGGCTGCTTAACCAATAATCAAGAAAAAAAATAACAGAACGGACCCACAGGTGATCCAGATATTGGAGTTACCTAAAAAAAGATTTTTTAAATCACTGAATATTAATCTCCAGGGGGAAAAAAAAGCAAACAGAAAAAAAAAAACAAGAAATGGGGAAAGATATCAATAGAAGATTGCAACTTAAAAAATATGGTTGGATAATACTAGGACTGATGATGATGATTACATAATTAAACTCTTAGCAGTTTTTTTTTTAATTTTATTTAAATTCCAGTTAGTTGACATACACTGTAAAATTAGTATCAGGCATAGAATTTAGTGATTCACCATTTACATACAACACTCATTGCAAATCACAAGTGCCCTCTTTAATACCTATTCCCCATTTACCTCACCCACCTCCCCCCTAGCAAACTTCAGTTTGTTCTCTATAGTTAAGAGTCTTTTCTATGGTTTACCTCTCAGACTTTTTTGTTTCCTTTATGTTTATTTGTTTTGTTTCTTAAATTCCACATATGAGTGAAATCATATGGTATTTGTTTTTCTCTGACTCATTTTGCTTAGCATGATACTCTTCAGCTCCATCCACATCACTGCAAATGGCAAGATTCCATTCTTTTTGATGGAAGAGTAATATTCCAGATAGATAGATGATAGATAGATAGATACATAGATAGATAGATAGAAAGATAGATAGATAGATGATAGATAGACAGAGATAGATATGGATATATCACCTCTTCTTTATCCACTCATCAGTCAGTCAATGGACACTTGGCCTGTTTCCATAATTTGGCCATTATTAATATTACTGCTATAAACATCAGGGAATATGCACTCTTTAAATTAGTATTTCTGTGTTCTTTGGATAAATACCTAATTGGTGCAATTGCTGGATCATAGGGTAGTTCTATTTTTAATTTTTGGAGGAACGTCCATTCTGTTTCCCATAGTGGCTGAACCAGTTTGTAATCTTAGCAAAAGTGCAAGAAAGTTCTTCTTCTCTAATTCTTTAGCAATGCTTGTTGTTTCTTCTGCTTTTTATTTTAGCCATTTTGACAGGTGATATGTCATTGTAATTTTGATTTGCGTTTCCCTGATGATAAATGGTGTTGAGTGTCTTTTCATGTGTCTGAGAGCCATTTGTATATTTTTGGAAAATGTCTATTTAAGTGTTCTGTTCATTTTCTAACCGGGTTGTTTTTTTTTTTTTTTTTTTTTTGAGAGTTGAGTTTGACAAGTTCTTTATAGATTTTGGATACTAACTCTTTATCAGATATATCATTTGTAAATATCTTCTCCCCTTCCGATGGATGCCTTTTAGTTTCATTGATTGTTTCCTTCTCTGCGCAGAAACTTTTATCTTGATGGAGTTCCAATAGTTCACTTTTACTTTGGTTTCCCTTGCTTTTGGAGACGTGTCTAGTAAGAAGTTGCTATGACTGAGGTCAAAGAGGTTGCTGCCTGTGTTCTCCCCTAGGTTTTGATGATTTTCTGCCTCACATTTAGGTCTTTCATCCATTTTGAGTCTATTTTTGTGGATGGTGTAAGAGAGTGCTCCAGTTTTATTCTTCTGCATGTTACTGTCCAGTTCACAATACCACTTGTTGAAGAGATTGTCTTTTTCTTACTGGATATTCTTTCCTTCTTTGTCCAAGGTTAGTTGATCATATAGTTTTGAGACCATGTCTGGATTTTCCATTCTGTTCCATTGACCTATGTGTCTGTTTTTATGCCAGTACCATAATCCCTTGATTACTACAGTTTTATACTATAGCTTGAAGCCTGGAATTGTGAAACCTCCAGGATTGCTTTTCTTTTTCAAGATTACTCAGCTATTCAGGAACTTTTTTGGTTCTATACAAATTTTAGGACTGTTTGTTCTAGCTCTGTGAAAAGGCTGTCGATATTTTGATAAGGATGGCACTAATTGTGGAGATTGCTTTGGGTAGTATAGACATTTTAACAATATTTGTTCTTCCAATCCATGAGCATGGAATGTTTTTTCCCTTTTCTGTGTGTTATCTTCAATTTCTTCCGTAGTGTTTTATACTTTTTGAAGTTAGATAGATCTTTTACCTCTTTAGTTTAGTCCTAGGTGTCTTATGGGTTTTGGTACAATTGTAAATGGGATCAATCATTTGATTTCTCTTTCTACTGCTTCATTCTTGTTTTAAAGAAATGCAACAAATTTCTCTATGTTGATTTTGTATGTTACAACTTTATTGAATTAGTGTATCAGTAGCAGTTTATTGGGTAAGTCTTTTGGATTTTCTATATGAAGTATCATGTCATCGGAAAATAGGGAAAGTTTGACTTCTTCCTTGCCAATCTGGATGCCTTTTATATCTTTTTGTTATCTGATTGCTGAGGCTAGGACTTCCAGTACTATTTAAATAACAGTGGTAAGAGTGAACATCCCTGTCTTGTTCCTCTTGATCATAGAGGAAAAGCTCTGTTTTTTTTTTTTTTTTTTCCATTGAGGATATTAGCTGTGGATTTTTTTTTCTGTCCTTTATGATGTTGAGGTATGTTTCCTCTATCCCTACATTGTTGAGGGTTTTAATCAAGAATGGATGCTGTACTATGTCAAATGCTTTTACTGCTTTGTTGAGAGGATCATGCGGTTCTTGTTAGCAGGTTGTAATTGCAGATGACAAATAGTATACAACAGGAGTAGTAAATAAAAACATATGTTGGTAGAAATGAAGCAAATTGAAGCACATAGAAGAGAATAAGATAAATAATAAGGCAATGGTGGACTACTGGGAAGACCTAAGAGATGTATACTTTGTGCCCTAGGAAAAAAAGAGGGAGAGAATGCTGCAAAAGTAAAAAACGAGTGATAGCTATGCAGTTTGCCCGATTGATTATCCCTCCCTTCATAGATGTAATAAGTTTCATCAAATCCAAGGAAAAGTCCTAAAGGAAAAAACATGGAGTATAGCTTAATATGCCTTTAATTTGTTGAAAAAAGACAAAGACAGAATCTTAAAACCCAGTTCGATGGCAGTGGATAGAATGAGTAAGAATGAAGGTACACCAACTTAAAGGATTCACAGACTGAGGCCTGATTTTAAGTGAAAACAAAGAAAATTAAATAAGAGAAGTGTTTAAAATGGAAATATCTGATTATCTAGAATTTAGCATTAGGTGAAACCTCCATCCAAAACACTCCCTCAGTATTGAAGACAAAATAATTTTTCAAATAAGATAAAAAATAATTGCTACCGAGATTTCAGTAAAATTTTACTAAGGAGATTTCTTCAAGTAGAAGGTAAATAATTATTACAAAAAACATAAAATTTTATGAAAAATGAGCAATGAAAAGAAAAATAAATGAACACTTACTAAACCCTGTATGAATAATACTAGTATTGTTTTTTAAGGCTTAAAATATATAATAGAAGTAAAATGCAGATTTAAATAATGCAGAAGGTAGAAGTGAGTTAACTTTAGTACATGTATTATTCTATCTAATATTCTAACATTACAAAGAAAAAGTTATACTAATCTGAACCAGAATTATGAGTTAAGGATGCATGTTGTCATCTCTAGGATAATCTAAAGCATAGAGAAAACATTCAGAAGAGTATAAGGAAACTAAGCTAAAAAATAAAGGCAAAAATAAACAATTCAAAAATGAAAAAAAAAAAACTAGAGCAAATGGAAGAAAAAAAGAAGTAGGTTTAATAGAAAAAAGTAGTAACATGGTACAAGTAAAATCTAATACATAATAATTAAATTAAATGTTAATAAATTAAAAGATATAATTAAATGACAGACTATCAAGCTGAAAAAAGAGAAAAAATGCTAAAAAATAAACTAAATACTATTTACAACAGACATATCATTAAATATGCAGGCATAGATAAAAGTCTATAAAAACATACCACTAAAAAGTAATTAAAAGAAAGTTAATGTTTCTTATAAAACAAAGTAAACAATAAAACTCAAAGCACTGTATGTGGGATAATTCACAATAGTATGTGTGTACTGCACTAGAAAAAACTTACTCGGTATATACAGATTTAAAATTTCAATGTTTTTCTAGCATTAAATGGATACATGGAAAAAAGGGAAAAATTAAAAATAAATTATAGATTCTTCAATCAATAGAGCAGGGGAAAGATAATAAAATCCAATGAAATTAGAATTAAGGGAAGACAAACATGGACAAGAAAAAAAAAAAAACAGAAAGGCCAATTCTTTAAAAATGTTAATAAAATCAATATCCTTATAGCAAGGCTGATCTGGAAAAATAATTTAAAAACTAATTACTGCGATACGTAAAGAATATAGATACTACTATAGGTCCTAAAATATTAAACAGACAAAAAATGTATAAGCATTATTATGTCAGTAATTTTATAATAATAAGAGTATAGACCAATTCTTTTGGAAAATTACTAAAGCAAGAAAAGAAAAAAAAAACATAAAAAACATTGCATATAAAATAAAATCCATGCATAATGTAAAACACTGCTACAAAGCAAACTAAAAAGCTCACATAGATTCACTGTTGAATGATTTTACACTTAAAATATGTAAATGGGGCAGCCCCGGTGGCTCAATGGTTTAGCGCAACCTTCAGCCTGGGGTGTGATCCTGGAGAGCCGGGATCAAGTCCCACGTCAGGCTCCTTGCATGGAGCCTGCTTCTCCCTCTGCCTCTTTCCTTCTCTCTCTCTCTCTCTCTCTCTCTCTCTGTCTGCCATGAATGAATAAATAAAATCTTTAAAAAAATAAAATGTGTAAGTGAATATAAACTTCTACAAACTCTTAAGTAGAATTCAGAATAGGAAAAAAAAAAATGGATTCAGAATAGGGTATAGTTTGCAACTTAATTTGTGAAGCCGATGTAAACTTGCTTTCAACACTAGACAAGAATATTGAGGAAACCAATTGCCATCCAAACATTTTTACGAAAATAAATGACAACTAAGAAATACTAGCAAATGGAGTGGTGTATACCAAAGAATAATGCATCATTAACAAATAGGATCTGTTCCAAGAATGCACATGTAATTCATTACAGAAAAGTTTTGAGAAACAAAGGAGTAGTCCTTGATAGCTAGAAAGTATTCTGGAACAATCAGGTCTCAGTGTGAGAGGCTGGCCTGAGAGACACAGCTCTGCTTTTGTGTTCTCTTTTTTGGCACAAACATTTTCACAGAAACTTAATGTCAAACAAGATTATTTTACACTCGGTGCTGAACAAAATCATGAACATTGTCCAAATCACAAAATGACCCTCTCTTCCGGTATGCTGGTTAATATGAATGACAGCTGCTACTTTTTCAATTACAAGCTGTAGCCTTGCTTCGTTACTCTTAGATGTTGTGTCATCTTAATCCTCCAGTTGCTAAAAATTGTAATTCGTTGTCATAGAGGGGTTGTTGTTACCTTTATGGGGATCTATAATTATCTGTCATATAGGATAAGGTGTCAAAAACATCTTGTAATATTTCATTATTCAAAAACAAAGCTATACTTCCAAGGACACTTTATGGTGATTTTAATATCTCTAAATAAAATTATTTTCTTGTAAAGCAGAACTATTAGTTCATTGCATGCTCTGGGGTTTAAGAAGTTGTTATATGTTTCTGCTAAAGATGCTAATAAACTTAATCTTTTTGACATAGATTCTCTGGCTTAAATACAGCTCTAATCACATTTGTTCCTTACTAACTTCCAAAGATAATATGAAAAATAATTAAATAAAAAATGTGGTTTTCTGGCCTGAAAGTCACTACAGTACAATATTTGGCATCACTGGTGTTTTAGTGCTAGAGAGAAGTGCTCTTAGGTGCAGTTATTTTAAATGATTTATCTCTATGTGCCCATTTGCAATTCTGGTATGACTTGGACAGCAGGACTGATAATATAAGACATTAAAGCACCTGGAAGTAGACCAAACTGTGAGGAAAGGAAATTGTCTATTCTTATGGATGGTATTTTATGATATTTTTTTTACATAAGCAAAGCACTCAAGAGGCACTGACACAGTCCTAAAATATTTTTAAAGTATAGATTAATCTATAAAATACCACTTCTGGATTAAAAATCCTAGGCCAAACAAAACTACACTTTGGGTTTCCATTTTTAACCTGTGATAGAAAAGAAGAGCGACTTTTAAAATAATGGACACAAATAAAGCTGCACTTTTAAGTACTTATCCTCTTAAGCTTGCAACACATATCATCATTCCCAGGAAGGGAAAAAGGCCATTTTAAACCAAGGATGAGTCACTCACTCAACACCCCCTCCACTCTTATGAGCCTGGAGATATAAAACAATATCCATTTGTCCTACAGATCAGTGTTAACCACAGGATATGTATATTTTTTTTCATAACCAAGAAGAGGGAAAACAGGTACTGTCATTAACAGACTAAATCAAAGAACACTTTGGAATTATGATTATTTTCTGTTGAAAGCATTTTTTTCCTTATATTGCATTGATCAGTAAGTATGAGTTTATATTTTATGAGCACGAAATTCAAGAAAAATAAAACCGTTCCATAATTTTGCTTTTGCTGCTTTTGTCCCTCAATTTGATCTTTCAAGTTTTTATTTAAATTCCAGTTCGCTAACATGCAGTGCAATAGTAGGATTTAGTGATTCATCACTTAAGTGCAACACCCGGTGCTCATCACAGTGCCTCCTGAAGGCCCATCGCTCATCTAGCCCATCCCCTGCCTACCTCCCCTCTGGTAACCATCATGTGTTCTATATAGTTGAGTCAGCTCTATGGTTTTCCTCTTTCTTTCTTTTTTCCCCCTATGGTCATCTGTTTTGTTTCTTAAGTTCCACATATGAGTGAGATCATATGGTATTTGTCTTTCTCTGACTAATTTCACTAGCTCCATCCATGCTGTTACAAATGGCAAGATCTCATTCTTTTTTATTTTTAATAGCTGAGTAATAATCATCCATTGTATATGTTTACTGTCTCTTTCTAGTGCATCCATCAGTTGATGGACTTTTGGGTTCTTTCTGTATCTTGGCTATTTTTGATAATGCTGGTATAAACGTCAGGATCATGTGCCCCTTCAAATCAGCATTTTTGTAACCTTTGGGTAAATACCAAGATGGGTAAATACCTATCCCTAGCAAAATAGTGGGGTAATTCTATTGTTGAGGAACCTCCACACTGTTTTCCACAGTGGCTGCATCAGTTTGCATTCCCACCAACAGTGTAGAAGGTTCCCTCTCTTCATATCCTCGCCAATGTCTGTTGTTTCCTGTGTTGTTAATTTTAGCCAGTCTGACAGATATGAAGTGATATCTCACTGTAGGTTTGATTTGTATTTCCCTGATGATTAGTGATGCGGAGCATGTTTTCATAGTTCTATTAGCCATTTGCATGCCTTCTTTGGAAAAAAAAATGTCTATTCATGTGTCCTGTCCATTTTTTAACTGTACCATTTGTTTTTTGTGTGTTGAGTTTGAAAAGTTCCTTATAGATTTTGGATAATATCGTCTCCCACTCTGAAGGCTGCCTTTTAGTTTTGTTCATTGTTTCCTTCTCTGTGCGGAAGCTTTTTATTTTGATGAAGTCCCAACAGTTCATTTTTGCTTTTGTTTCCCTTGCCTCCAGAGACATGTCTAGCAAGAAGTTGCTGAGGTCAAAGAGGTTACTGCCTGTGTTTTTCTCTAGGAGTTTGATGTTTTCCTATCTCACATTTAGATCTTTCATCCATGTTGAGTTTATTTTTTTGTGTGGTGTAAGAAAGTGGTTCAGTTTCATTCTTCTGCATGTTACTGTCCAGTTCACAACACTACTTGTTAAAGAAACTGTCTTTTCCCTACCAGATATCTTTCCTGATTTGTCCATGATTAGTTGACCATACAGTTATGGGTCCATTTCTGGGTTTTCTATTCTGTTCCACTGATCTATGTATCTGATTTTACTAAAGCACTGTACTCTCATGATCAATGTTTTATCTAGCTCTGTGAAAAATGCTGTTAGTATTGTTATAAGGATTGTTTTAAATGCATAGATTGCTTTGGATAGTGTAGACATTTTAATAATATTGGTTCCTTCAATCCATGAGCATGGAATGTTTTTCATTTCAATTTCTTGCATAAGTATTTTATAGTTTTCAGAGTACAGATCCTTTACCACTTTGGTTATATTTATTCCTAGATGTCTTATGATTTTGGTGTAATTGTAAATGAGATCGATTTCTTACTTTAAAATACTTGAGAAAAGTCATTAGGAGTGAGGTTTTGTGTGTGTGTGTGTGTGTGTGTGTGTCCATGTGCATGGGTGTGTGCATGCAAATATATGCACAAATCTAATGTTTAATCAAAGTTTAATATCTCAATTAAAACAATCATTAAAAAGGCTACAGCAACTTATATTTACTTCAATTGTGCTATTCCTTTGCTTTTCCTGACAGCTTTCCTCTCACATTTTTTTTGCTAGCTTTAATTAAGTTTTCTCCTTAGACCTGAAAGAAAGAAAGAAAACAAGAAATCACAGGCTCAAAAATTTTCTGAGTTCAAACTTGATCAGTTATCGCCTGGCGTCTATGCTGATAATAAATGTTTTGATGCTTTTAAAGCTATTTTGCTTTATTAGTAATTAGTGGGTCAAAAATATGGATTAAATGCTATGGTGCAATGATTCCCAAACTTCTGGAGACTATAAGAATTTCCTGACACCCTTGATAAAATTGCAGGTTTAGTGCTTTCACAAGGACAATAAAATAGTCATTGAGAGGCAAAGCCTGGCAATCTGTATTTTAAACATAATTTTCAGCATGAGCCAGAATTTGATGGAAATGGCCACACTCCATACCTACTAACACAAAACCCACATATTTACAAGATATCAAGACAAACTATGCACATATTTATTAAAGTTTGAAAATGTTCTTTATTACATTCTTTCACTAATATCAGAACAATGAAAACTTTTAATTATTTCCATGCTTAAAGCACTTTTATTTTCTTTCTACTTTATATGAAATGGCATAATACAGACCATTTACTGCCATCTTCTGAGTTTATAAATCAGGAAACTGAGACCCAGGGATACAATTTTGATAATTAAATAAGTTTTAATAATTAGTCTTTTACCCTCATTGTGCTTTATAATGCTTTCTATCTCTATAGGGTTCATTGCCATTTTCAAGATATTTCTATTATTTCCGGACAAATGCCTGTATGTTCATTCATTCATACACCAATTCATTAAGTAACACAACGAATTCCCACTGATAATCAATTTACATCACTTATTATTCAAAATTAGTAACACACATGTCAGTCTTCAAATATTAAGGTCACAGGACCAGAAGAGCACAACTCTGTCAATATTCATCAAATGAAATCCTATAAAACATTCAAAGTACTCTTCAGTTATAATTTCCTTTCTTGTGCATTCTTCAGTCATTGAGCCAAAAAGGGATTTCTGTCTTTGAATGTCCTTTGGCAATACTTGTATTAGTTTCCTAGTGCTGCTCTAAAACAGTTTCCTAGTGCTGCTCTAAAACAAGTAACCATCAGTTCTGAGACTACACAATTTTTGCTCTAACTGAACTGGAGGTCAAAATATAAACTCAAGGTGTCAGCAGGGTTGTGTCTCTTCTGAAGGCTTTATGACATGGTTCTTGGCTTTTTCCAGCTTCTAGAGGCTGCCTGCATTCCCTGGATTATGGCCACTTGCTCATATCCCTTCAACCAGCCTCTTGTGCTTCTCATCTCTATCGACTGGTATTTCTGTTTCCTTCTGATAAAGACACTTGAGATTACATTAAACCCATTTGGATAATCTCTTCCTTTCAACCCCCTTAACTTAAGCAAGTTTCCTTTTGTGATATAAGGTGACATATTTACAGGTGTTGGAGATTAGGATGTGGACATTTTAGGGGGAATCATTATTCAGCCTAACTCTGTCATGACATGTATCACTAATGACATATTTGAAATAATTGTTTCTATTAGAAAGAAGGGAAAGATGGGATGCCTGGGTGGCTCAGCGATTGAGTGTCTGCCTTGGCTCAGGGTGTGATCTCAGGATCCGGAATCAATTCCTGTATCAGGCTCCTTGCAGGAGCTTCTTGCCTGCTTCTCCCTTGGCCTGTGTCTCTGCCTCTCTCTCTCTCTCTCTCTGTGTGTGTGTGTGTCTCTCATGAATAAATAAATAAATAAAACCTTAAAAAAAAAGAAAGAATGAAAGAAAACTAGAAAAAGAGAAACAGAGAGACAGAGTTGGAAAATCAAATTCAATTTTGGTGAAAAGAATAGTACTTTCAGTGGGTGGGTTTTGATAGCTAAACATTTAAGGGTTTTTGTTTTCGTGAAGTGTGATTTTCCTGTTAGGATAACATGCTTCTATTGGAGATGGCTTATTTTTATACGCAGTTCCTCTTTATTCTTCTGAAAAAATAAAGAGCAGTGGCACCAACTCCAACTTTGTTGCTGTTGTTCAAACTGTTCCAATTTGATCCAATATTTAATTTTAAAATGAAGCTGTGCTGTTGTTAATGCTAATTACAATAGTTGATTGAAGTTAGGGCTTATGATCCAAACCTTTGTGATCATGATTTTCTTGAGCAGAAGGTGAGAGAAAGAAACAGTTTATTTCTGGTGTCCAAGCTCAAAGTTTATATCCAACCTGTTTGCATCCTTTAATCTAGTCTTATGGGAAAAGCCATGGCAGGTGGCCTAATTCTATGATTCCCTTTCCTGGCTCAGATTAAAGAAACATACCAATATCTATCATCTATCATCTATCATCTATCATCTATCTATCATCTATTATCTATCTATCTATCTATCTATCTATCTATCTATCTATCTATCTATCATCTATCTATCTATCATCTATCTAATCTTTCTAGTCTACCTTTCATATGCAGATACATACATAGGATAGGTAGAAGAATTTTGCATCTAGATATCCCTCCTGAACTTCTTGTTGTAAATATTTTCCTTGTTTATTCTCTATTCATGCATATATAAAGAATGGCTTCAGCATATTATTTCTTTACTTATATTCTAAATTAAGCAAATAGACTAAGCATAAAACATTCAAACTGGGTTACATTTACTTAAAAATTCAAACTGTTAGCAGAATGTAAAAGTACACAGGGAGTACACAATACCTGGAAAACTTAGTGCCCATTCATCTATTATATGTATAGTTATATATGTCTATTCATCAATTTTATATATATGGACATATATTAATACATATATATGAAATACACATATATTATATATACAAAATATATATCCATATTTTCGAAGATATCTCTTCAGTGGAACATTCTGGTTCTTGGTGAGGAGAATGGTGAAGGAAGCACTATTCTATTATTCTCCTAACTGAAATCAAATTGTTTTATTTGTTGTATATTGCTGAGACAGTCTAGCTTGCCTTTCTCTTCCCCTACATTCTACTTACAATGACTTTAAACCAATCACCATAGTTACTATTCCAGAATAATGTTTGTGTTTGGTAGTACGTATGGGCTAGGAAGAAATGAGACGTTACCTGTTTGTATTGATCTTTTGGAGGACACTGCTGGTTTGAATTCATAATTTGAATTGGCGCAGCTTCTGGGCAGGTCAACCTTCAAAGAAGAGCTAGAGTCTCAAATAGAAATATGAAGCATAATATGGAGTTTACTTTCATCTGTGTTTAATTTTCATTTTGTGCAAAATAGTACTTGAATATTAAAAAAAAGGTGGACCAGAGCATAAGATCATAAATATTTAAAAACTAACAGAGAAAAAAAAATGGTAATTACTAACATTGCCTTCATGAACTACTTAGCCAGGTTACAGATAAAATTAATGTAGTAATTTAAATCTTAAGGAGAATAATCTGTTATATTTGCCATAGTAAATAAGATGTTGTAAGTAAAGTTTCTGGCATGTTGGTAAAAAAAAAAATTCTTTGGCTCATTTCAGAGAAATGATATTTTCAATATGTGGTGGAATGGGACTGGGTGGAGAATGGAAGCAAGGCCAGGACCTGGTTAAGGGAGAAATGAAACCTAACTCTTCACTCAACAATGGGATGCAAAATGCCTGACCCACAATTTCTTAGGAACCTCTTTATTCTTAGCAAGAAATCATTTTCTAAAAGTAGATTTTGCCATCTAGGTCTTCCTTCTCATAGACCTGGAAATGATTTATTTTCTATAAATAGATAATTTACTTTACCTAAAATTCTCAGATTAAATAAAGAGTTTCAGGTTTTTTTTTGTTTGTTTGTTTTTTGTTTTTTTTTTGGGGGGGGGGGAAATAATAGGAACTAAGAAGCTTTCAAAGGTGAAATAGAAAGTTTTAGGATTCCACTTTTAATATGATGTATTTATACATTTCTTGGGGAGAAAAAGCTGTCCATTAATTTTTAAAAATGAACTCAGACTGATCATAATTGACGATAGATTAGCTAACCACTTTTAGGGTGTGTTCAGATGCTCTGGATGCTGTGGAACATTCATCGAAGGGTTTAATTTTTAGACAGGAATTTGTAATTCCCCCAAAGCCCATAAAACAAAAATAAAAATACATTGAGTATAAATACCTATAATATACACACTGGGTATATACACACCCAATATTACATACATTATTATATTCACAATTATTATGCTTGACTCATTAGTTGAGAGAGCTAAAAATTATTTTTAAAAACTTGAGTGTCTAGAGGAAAGAGAAATTAGACCTGATACACAGAAATTTTCTAGCTGCCTCCAGAGATTAATTTGTACTTTCACTGACAATAAATACTGCTCTATGCTTTTCAGCTAGTAGTATTTTGGCATAAGCTTTGTTTCTTGGACTCTACTTTATCCAGGTAGTGTCTCTGAAATTCTGGTTCAGTGTTAATCATGAATAACACTCTCATCGGGTCTTATAGAATATGAGTAAAGAAACTACGCAGTTTTTCAGATAAGAACTCTGTGTGTCCAATATACTTGTCTTACCAAAGTTTAAAAGATATACTAATTACTTTCTACTGACTCCCGCACATTTAAGGCCACATAATCTTTGTCACTGCAGTAGTATTACTAAATTACTCTGTATATCACTCTAATTCAAAACTACATCTTTGATTCATTACTTCTTTTGAGAAACATTCCTTATTGCCAAGTAATCATGTGTTTGAGGAATTTCTTCACTAAATATCCATTGCACATTAATATCCTCTCAGACTAATCTATGTATTCTCTATCTATAGAGCAATGTAATTATAATTACAGTTTAAGTTAAATTCTATGTAACTAAATTTCATATTTCACTTACAAAATGCCCATTAGTGTAGTTATATAGTTATGCTCTATTATATACACAATTTGTTTTCTCTTTTGAATATGAGGATCTTGACCTCAGAGACCATGTCATATAAATTATTCGTTCTTTTTTTAAAGTTTATTTATTTATTTGAGAGAAAGACAGAGAACATAAACATGTGGGGAGGGGCAGATGGAGAGACACTTCAAACAGACTCTTCGCCGAGCCTTCATCCCAAGATGGGGCTTGATCTCACCATCCAGAGACCACCACCTGAGCTGAATTGGATGCCAATTGAGCCACCCAGGCACTCCAGTTATACACTATTTTTTTTAAGAAAGATTTTATTTATTTATTCATGAAAGACACAGAGAGTCATGCAGAGACGTAGGCAGAGGGAGAGTCAGAGCCCAATGCAGGACTTGATCCCAGAACCCCGGGATCATGACCTGAGCCAAAGGCAGATGTTCAGCCACTGAGACACCCAGTTGCCCTATTTTTTATTTCTTAATCCAAAGAAAGCAAGCACAATGTAAGTAAGCAGTATAAATATATTCAGTTTGACTCACAAATATTCTGAAAGACTAGTGAAACTTTTAAAAAACATATTCCAAGAAAAATACTCAAGTTTGAAGTGATACAGATATTTTTAATATTTTAAATATTCTTATAAAGCAACTTTTCATTCACAGTTAATTTGCTTTGTTTAGTCTTGTGCTGTCAAGCTTCATGTAGAAGTTGAGAACTTCATTTCAGTTCTGGAATCTTCTTAAATATCTATTCCATCAAGAATCAATCCATAAACAATAGGCTACTTTTAATTTCGTTTAATTTCAGAATTCGATTTTTCATTCATTTCAGTCAGTTGAGAATCCTAAAACCTGGACTATAGCACATTTTAATACAGAGTTTGGAATTCAGATTTCAAACTCAAATACATTACCTTTCCAAACTCTTTAGCAAGACATTTTTTTTGCACTCCTCTTGCCATAACCATCTTATTTTAATGATTCCTTACTTTAATACTGTATATTTATTTTTGCTCCACACCTATTTTCTTTTCCGTGTCTCATATTATCAAGACCACCCCAAAATTAAAGGATGTCATTATAAAATGTGAAATGAGGTCTAATACAAGCAGTGTTTTAAAGTTCCATAAATATTGTCATTGTGCACAATAACATAAATCATGTTAAAAGTCTTGCAACAAGCTAAGCACATTTCTTTGGCAGAATGTTTAACCAACAATGCACAGATGATGTAAGCTTCTGATGGCAGTGGTCTTTGATAAAGAATTCAAGTACAAGTTCAGACATTACTTTGGACAACCTTGAATCCAGTTATTCAGCGATAATTAGTTCCTCTTGTCTCATATAAAACTATCCCCAGGGAAAAATAGATTGTGTAATGTTTCCTGGGAAACTTAAATTAAGCCCAAAAAACATATCTTACACTTTTCTCTGATGAAAACAGTGATTTTCTTTCATGAGGAGACAAGTGGACATACAGTAATAAATTCATGGCCCTAATCTCTGTGTTCTGTGCTTGTTAATGTTTTCACTTTTCATGTTATTCCATAGCATTCTTATTGGAAACATTGAGAAGTAAGTTGGTATATAAGTAGTATGGTCACTAAAAAATTTGTAAAATTTATAATTCAGGCAGAATATATACAATAAATAATTATTACTGAACTTAGTGCAATATGCAGATTTTATGCATCTTTTTACAGCTATTATTCTTTCTTTTTCACCATCTGTTAGGTCAGTGTGTCATACAGGATGAAATTGACACCAGAACAATGACCTGTGGTACATTAACATTTTTCCCCTTCCCTACAGAAAGGAAATCTTGAATGGAAACAGTTATTTCCAGTTGGGTGCCTTCTCTACTGAAGTCAAAACAACACAAAAGAAAACAAACAAATAAGAAAAAAAAAAAAAAACACCTTCCATTGAGTTTTTATATCCAATGTAAAATCACTGGATTTAAATGGCATTTTAAAAAATAATGATTCTTTCCATACAATGAAGTTTATGAAAAAGGGAAGTGTTGGCTTGTGGAAAAGAGATGAATGAAAACAATAAGACTTCTGTTGGAGGGATTTATGATGTATATTTAGCATCTTAGACAACATCATAAATCACTGCCATAGTCAATGTGAAAAATACATTAGATGCCATTTGTTTTTCATCAGCCTATCTGGGTTCTTTTCAGATGTCATTTTCAAGATTTATACATCAGTTTTATTCCATATTATAAAATGTCTATTACTGATTACAAAGGAACTCTCTCCAACATGATGAAGTTTTTTTAAGCTTTAGGACTGCTCACATGCACACTACCAGCTTCATTGTGATTCACTAAATATATATATATATATATCAAGAGAACACAAATAATGATAAATGCAAGTCTTCACAAATCCGTCTGTAGCTCAATATCATATACTTACCTTTTCTCTTTACATAGCACTGGCGTATCAAGCTCAAACATTCCATTTAATTTTATAGAGACCCCTGACTATTATATGTTATGTATGTTGTGAAATCCACTAATAGATAGTTTTCCATTTCCTGCCAGCTATATCTGCATCAATGTTGCATCAGATAATAAACTCCACTGCTTTATTCTGTCAACATAATACTATTCTATATGTAACAATACATATCAAAGCATGTTCAAATTAGTTTTGATGATAGAGATGATAGAAAAGAAGACCACAAATGAAAGGACATTTATAGTTTAAAATTATTCAGGCCAGGAAGATCTCCCAATACCTTAAGTATAAGCCAAAATTTCTAAAGGTTTTTTTGATGAATAGCTATACAAAACCAAAATATTTGGGCCCAAATTAGCCAGAAATAATAGAGTTCAAAGAAACAGATATAAATAAGTGCTTTCACATATTTTTCTATATTAAAAAAATTACTATTTTACTAACTTCTTGCTGGCTCCATTTATTTCAGAGGCAGAGAATTTTCACTGAATCAATTCAAGGATTTGAGATAATTTTCTAAACCCAAGCTTTTTATTCATCTTTATTACAATTGAGTTGCTTTTAATGCTCTGCCAATTTAAATATTTTAGAACAGCCTTTGCAATGTTAGTCATGTTAATCTTGTTTAATAATGTATTAAAAATATATTTCAGATAAGCCAATATTAAATTTATTTAAAATTGGGTTGTTTATCTACTATATAGATAACTAAAATAATGACATTTTTATTATCCTTTGTTTGTAAGCACAGTTATTGTTTAAGATGTTTTAAGGTATGCATTTTAAAACCTATACTAAATAAGGTTTCCCCCTTGGGTAATCAAAGAGGTATTTAGAATTTGAATCTTGCCCATTCAAATTGATTTAAAATGTGGATCAGCTGTTGGTCCTCTGGGTGCATTTCCATTAACACAAAAATTACATTTAAAAATGTTGTGTCCTCTTCTACTGAGTTAAATCAATGTGTTTGCATTTTCCCTGAAGGCCAACATAAATGCAAGAATGCAATTTTAGGAGTGAAGGACCTCTATAAACAATATTCTGTTTCCAATTTCAGGAAGGTGAAACCAAAAGATTGAACATAGTAACCTTCTGAGCATCTTAATTACTCTTATGTAAAAGAAGGTACCATTTCTATAGTGACCATTATATAATCCATGAAGTTTCACACATGAAATAAAACAATAGCCCCAAATCTTAGCATGATTATCTCCGATGATAAGTCTGATGATGAAATCTCTGATGATAAAATGCAGATATTACATTTGTAGATATGTATGTATATCTATGCATAAACACATGCATATTTGCATTTGTATTTTACCCAGTATCTCACTGAATGACCTGTTACATCTGTTTTTCTGAAGGTGAAGCATAGTCTAGTTCGGTAAGAAAGTCACCTCCTGTGAGGTAAATCTTGTCATAAGTGTCACTACAATATTTAATTGCAGCACTCACAAAATCTTGACTCATGGTAGGGAAACCGAGAAAGCATAATCATTTAGCAATTGGCCACGACAGTGGGTTGTTTTACATATACTTATTTTCTTCTTAGAACTTTTATGTCATAGGCTAGTTGGCCAATTTAAAGATGAAGAAAATGAGTCTCAGAATGTTGAGGTAACTTGCACAAAAGAGCACATGTAGTAGTAGGCCGGCGATTTAAAGCCAGCTCTGTCGTAATCCTGCCTTTGTGGCTACTGCTCTGTATCCAGAGCATACACATAAATTATTGCCTGAATCAAGCCATTCACACATATGCAACATCTTTGTTATACAGCAATAAAATCATAAAGCGATAGAGCTAGAAGGAGCTTTAAAATCATTTAAACGACACCCGCTGTTTTATAGATGAATAATCTAAGGCCGAATCAAGTCATATGATATTTCCAAGATGAAATAGCTTTCAATATCAGATGCTGACTTAGAAAGCTGACCAATTAATAAAAGCTATACGTACAGCAAAAAACTACTTCCAAAAAGCATTTTCCTCATGAACATAAATAAATAATTTAATGTAGAAGTTAAGTCAAACATCTATATGCTACACCCCATGAGGTAACTGTTGCTCAAAGATTACTTAGCTTGCCTTATACAGACTTGATTTCTTTCCTTTCTTATTGGTCTGGCATTCTGTGCATTGGATTTATTGTTTTTGTTCTCAGAGCAAGGTAGATAAAATGCATGCAAAAGATCATTGGTAAATTTTTCCCGGAAGGAAGAAAATATGTTCACTTAGATATCTAATCGTATTGTATTCTGGGGCTTACATTCTCAGTGGATTGTTAAAAACTTACCAAAGAATGTGTCCTTAACGGCTCCAGGAAGGATGGCAACCCTACATGGAATTTGATGGATAACTAGGGAGTAAGGTATGAGTCACGTATGGGGAATCGTTCAGGGAAATTTCAATGAAGACAAGATCTGGGCCCCTACATGGGGATGGGAAACTTCAAGAAGATGCAGCAAGTTACTGAGAAGGGCAGCTGCAAAGACTGGTGGTAGGGTAGTTGGAGGAAGGGACGAGGTTGTCGAATGAAGGACACTTCAGAGAAAGTCATTGTGCTTCACAGTTCTACCTATCATTGATATTTATAACCCTATTCTCTAATAAGGAACAGATGGTACGGAGGGTTATTTGAGGATGCTGCCATTCTGTAATTGGTGGGCGCAGATAATAAATGACAATGCAAGTGGAGAGCTGGGGTGTTGTTCAGGATGTAGGCGGTTGTAATCCCTTGAAGAAGCACAGCAGCACACAGGACCCTGACATTTGTACACAAAGATCATGTCTTGCAAAACTCCAGGAAATGCTTTGCCATGAAGACCAGGAATTATGCAACTCTGACCTCCCTGGGAGTTGACAAAGGAGAACACAGTGTCAGCGTGATTTGTAAGCCACCTACATTGTTATGGAATGACAAGAGGGAAATAAAGCTGAGTAAATATTATGTGGGTTTTTTAACACCCTGCTATTATGAAAACATAAATAATAGTATGCTTGGTTATTACATTTGATGATATTATTGGATTTTGGTCACTAGAGCAAATATTAGTAGAAAAAACATTTGCATTACATTATTACTAACTAGTTGTATAAATTCTATATACAGTAGAAATTAAAGTATAAATAAAGGTTTTGGTATTTCCCAAAATAGAAAAAAAAAAACAATAATGAAAACCTTGAGGGTGGGCACCTGGGTGGCTCAGTTGGTTGAACATCTGCCTTCAGCTCAGGTCATGATTTCAGGGTCCTGGGATTAAGTCCTACATTCGGCTTCCTGCTCAGTGGGGAGTCTGATTCTCTTTCTCTCTCTTCTCTGCTCATGCTCTCTCTCTCTCTCTTAAGATAAATAAAATCATAAAAGAGTAAACCTTAAGGGTGTTGGGCACTGGACATGAATAAAATTTCCTATATCACTTTGTGTTCCTGATGGCTAACTAAAGTTCCAAACAACTGGAAGGCAGTATTACTAAAATTAAGTGCATCATTTTTATTATATATTTTATGGGAAAGAATAAATATACTTAAAAATCATACAGCTTTTTATCTCAATTGTACTTAATGTATTCTGTGTTATAATCTTCCCTCCTTTTCCTTTTTCATCTTAATTCTACTGTATTAAATACTTTAGCCCAAACAGCTGCAATAATTCTATTTCCTTTGACTTTTGTAAACATTTCTCCTCTTCAACATCCCTTATGTTGTATTTGGGTGTTCTTTTAAATTCTTTGTTGAAATTATTCAACTGCAAAAATGTTATTAGCTTTTATGTTCAACTTGCTTTGACATTTATGTAACCTCTAATAACACGGGATATAATATTTTATATTTTCAGATCACTAAGTATGTATCTTTAGAGTACTGTAGATCAGTCCTTAAGAAATTTTAATGTTCATATAAATGACCTGTAGCTCTTGTTAAAATGCAGAATTGGTGTGGATGCTGCATCAATTCTGATGCTGATTTTTGGACAATGATCTGAGTTGAAGATTTTAGAGGATGGTAAGGTAGTTACAACTTTAGCTTTCTCTGTGAAGCATATACAAGATCAATATTACTGCAGGCCAATGATTTGAGGTGAAAAGTTCATATTCAATCAGTTCATTCTAAATAGCTTCAGCTAAGAAACAGGTGAGAGACTCTGAAGGAGTCATTTTCATGTACAAATGTTTTAAATTGCCTCCTTTTCACCATGCCATCACGTAAAGATTTATTAAATCCTTTGTAGGGTACCAACTCCATAAATTATATCATTATTACCCAAACTTTACAAGTGAAAATAAAATGTAACAGAGTATCTCTAAGATAATTAATAATAATTTACATTTATTTTGCTTTTGCCTTATCCTCTCACTTTTATTGGGAATCGGTTATCAAAATGTAATATTACAACGTCAGTTTTGGAAGGTAAATATGCCACCCGTATAACAAAGAATACAGTCGAAAAGGGTAGCAACTCATTTTGATAATAAGAAAAAAGGTCAAGAAAATTTAAAGATTTTTTTTCTGTGAACTATAAAAACAGAAAAATTACAAATCACAAATGAACAATATAGAATTTTACATGACATAAACTCATGCAATGCCTGCATTCATCAAGAAGTAAAATATTGGGACGTCTGAGTGGTTCAGTGGTTGAGGGTCTGCCTTTGGCTCAGGGCATGATCCTGGAGTCCTGGGATCAAGTCCCACATCCAGCTCCCTGCATGGGGCTTGCTTCTCCCTCTGCCTCTGTCTCTGCCTCTCTCTCTCTCTCTCTCTCTCTCTCTCTCTATCTATTTGTGTCTCTCATGAATGAATAAATAAAATCTTAAAAAAAAAGTAAAATATTGCCAGCACATTCAGTAGGACCCTGCATGCAACTTCCTGACCCAAACTCTCCCATCTTCTAAAGGTTAATCTTAAATGAAATTTATGGAAATTAATTTCTTAATTTTTGTTTCAGTTTAGCACTCATGTACAATCCTTAACAATATAGTTTGTTTTGTCTGTTATAAACATTATACAAATGATTCGTTCATTCATTTAATGTCCCCTGGACTGACAGCTTTCCTTTAGTAATATGGTTCTAAGAGTCACCAAGGTTTTTAGGGGTAGCTCTATTTTCATTAACGTCATTAATGTTTGGTATTCTGTACTGTTCTCTTGGATGCATATAATCACAATGTATTTACTTATGTATAGGTTCTTTAATATTTGTGTTCTTATCAAACTGTGGTCATAGCAAGGAATCTCACAATAAATGTTTTAAAATATGATCTGGAGTGTGTGTGTGTGTGTGACAATTGCATAGCATAGGAGTAGAATCTCTAGGTTATAGGGTACTGATTTCTTTAATAGAATAAAATAAATACAGAATAGTCATTCAAGCTTATATTCTCACCAAGAATATATGAGAGTTCTAGTTTGGGATTAAAAGGCACAAACTAGATGAAGATGAGAATATAGGAGCTATAGTCAACAATATGGTAGTAACATTGTGCGGTGACAGATGATGCCTCTACTTATTGTGGTAAATATTGACCAGCGTATAGAATTGTCAAATTGCTATGCTGTACACTTGAAACCAATGTAACCATCTCATGTTAATTGTATTTCAATTAAAGAATGAGAGTTTTTGTTGCAATTGTTAGACTTCTAATTTTTTACAGACAGTAGTTATATCCCATTGTGATTTCAGTTTGCATTTCCCTAAATATTGTTGAATTTCCAACTTTTCCATATGTTCATTGGCCACTTAGATTTCCTTTCTTTTGAGGTGAGAGTTCAAGATTTTGCACATATTATTTCCTTTTTCTTATTTATTTGTAGGAGGTCTTGTGTTTTGAGTATGAACACTTTTATGGTGATAGTCTGTGCAGAAATTTCTATACCTATGATGTTCTTTGATAAACAGACTTAATTGTTAGCCAAATATGCCATTGTTTTCTTAGCCAAATTCATTATTTCTTCCTTTGCATTTAATGTTTTTGATCTCTATTTAGAAATCAGCTCCATCAATTCGTTAATTATTCTTTAGAAATTTATTACTTTTTTCTGTATTAGATAAGTCTGTAGTCTACTGGAACTTATACTGTGTATGTATGTGCCAGTTATTTAAAAGATAATATTTTCTCAACTACTCTGCAATGTTATTTTAATATGAATCAATTTTCTGTGTATGCATAATTTTTTTCCAACTATTTATTCTGTTCCATTGATACTATTGTTAATTCTCCAAAGTCTTTTTTCTTATATATTTTTAATACATTTGGTGTTTTGGTGGAAGGCCAGCTTAGTGGCTGAATAGGTTAAGCCTCTGACTCTTAGTTTGGCTTAGGTTATGATCTTATGTGTCATGAAATAGAGCCCAGTGTAGAGCTCTCACCTAGTGGGGAGTCTGCCTGGGGATTTGCATCTTCCCCCTACTTGCTCTCCCTCTCTCTCTCTAAAATGAAATAAATATTTATATAAATCTGGTTAGAAGGTGGAGATATTTCTTCGAATTTGTGTTTCTTTATCATGTTTATCGTATTTTACTTATTTGTATTTCTACATAAATTTTAAAATCAGTTTGACAACCTCCACAAAATATGCTTCTGAGATTTTGATTTGGATAACTTTGAAATCTATAGATAAACTTTAGGAGAAATATCATCAATGTAACATTGAGTTATTGAGCTTTTTTTAATCCATGGATACATTTTTTTCTTTTGCTGGAAATTTCGCTTGTTTATTTATTTTTATTTAATTTCTTGTTAGTTAACATACAGTGCAATATTAGCTTTAAGTGTGTGATATAGTATTACAAGATGTATTTGAAGGAAAAAAACAAAGTTGAAGACATATCTCAACCTGATAAAATATTTATCAAGACATATATTGATGTGAGAATATAGTTTACCACTTATTAGATAAAATTCATTATTTTAATTCTCACTTCAAATATGTGCTTATCAAATATGGATATAGAATTCTATCATTTACTTTGTTTATAAGATAATTGCACATTTTTAATCTATGACTTTGTATATTTGTTGTAATTATATTGACTCACTTTCTAAAGTAAATTCCCACTTGCATCCCTGGTATAAATACAACTTTGTTGACTATCTTTAGTCAATAATATCTTTTTTTTTTTCTAGTTGCCACTTGGCTATAAAGTCTGATTAGCTTGCTAATAATTTCTCTAGTAATTTTGTTTTTATGTCTATGCTTATGGGTGGCACTACAATTGTTCTTTCCTATATCATGCTTGTTGGTTATCACTGTGAAAAATAAGTGAGCCTCTCTGACCTAGCCTAGGCAGAAAGCAGAACCTGAAGCAAATGTCTAGATTTTATTTTGTAAGAGAATGTGAGGTGAGAGAAAGCATGAGGACCAAACTGAGTCAAGTGTGGAAAAGGCAAGCCAATGAAAAGAAGTATTTCAGCACCAAGATGGCTACTGCCAGGAATTAGGTGTTGATTGGATAAGGCTTTTTGGGAATCTGTAAGAAATATTCCTCAGAAAGGTCTACCCATTAGTAGAAAAGTGAAAACATTTTCCATTTAACTCTAATTAGGCAGTCAAAACAGTCCTTCATCCCAAAGGTAGAGCCTCTCTCCTGAGTCTGACATTTATCTTTGCCATATTTCTTACATGTGCTGCAGGGTAGAAGGATGACAGGGAACCCAAACACTGTTAGTGATCTGGTTGTGTGTTTCTTTCTTCGGTGAAATATATATATATTTTTTTACCATATCTTGGACTGCCTGACAATTCATTCTTATTTGCAAGGCAATATCCCTATCTTAAAAAGTTAGGAAAAGAGGGCAGCCCAGGTGGCTCAGTGGTTTAGCGCCACCTTCAACCCAGGGCTGATCCTGGAAACCTGGGATAGAGTCCCACATCCGGCTCCCCTCAAAGAGCCTGCTTCTCCCTCTCTCTGTGTCTCTGCCTCTCGTTCTCTCTGTCTCTCATGAGTAAATAAATAAAATCTTTCTTAAAAAGTAAGGAAAAGCAAGATAAATACTATGAAATTAAAAGGAAATAATCAGTAATAAGCAGAGTAAGAAAGAACAAGCATTAAAAGAACAATCCTGTTTCTGGAGAAAAAAAAGAACAATCCTTAAAGAACAATCAATAAAATTATAGAATAAGAAATATCAACAAACAAAACAAAAAAAGAGAAATATCAACAAACACAAAATATTTTTTACAAAATAATATATATGTATATAGTAATACATGTACATGTACATATATATGTATACAGTAAATAATTGCCCTTATAATATTGCTGACTTGATATCTATTTTCTACCCTAGATAAATTGCCTGATATTTATAATTTTTAAAAGGTATTAAACAATAAAAGTATGGATAACTAGAAAAAGGTTAAGAAGCCTTGCTTTTTTGGTGCACAGAAACATGAGGTTCAATATATGATCAAAATGGTGATTATTTCCATAATATTTGACAACAGTTCAATCAATAATCATGGTTAAAATTTGTAGTCAAGTTTTTATGTTTCTAATTGGCAGCTTCTATTCTTTAAGTTTTCTCTCTTTTTTTAAATATTTTATTTATTTGAGAGAGAGAGCATGAACAAGGGGGATGAGGAGGGGGAACAGAGAATGAGGGAGAAGCAGATTCCCTTGCTGAGTAGAAAGTCCTAGTTGGGCTTCATCTCAGGACCCTGGGATCATGACCTGAGCAGAAGGCAGATGCTTAACCAACTGAGCCACCCAGGCACTCTAAGTTTTCTTTATTCCCTGAAATAATAGGCTACTACCTTGGCTTTTAGTCACCATCATTTCTCATGTTAAAAGAGAAAATTCCATACTAATGTGCATTTTTGAAAAGCAAGTCCATAAAATTCAGGAACTACTGACTGACAATCTGAGAAATAGAGAAATATTTTATTTTTTAAAAGTATATATCCATTCAGATTCCACTAACCAGCAAGAGGGGACAGATTTTAAAGGGGCCATTGCATAGATTTAAAAAAAGAAAGACAATATTTAGTAATAAATATCTCTCATTGAAACGTTCAAAATATTCAAGCAGTTGTCCTTAAAAGTTGTCTATAAATTTACACTGTCTTTACACTTGGTGGTGATATAGAAATTACAAATGTAATTACGACCAAGAACGTCATCCATAAACAAAATTTCCGGTTTGCATTATGTACAATTAATATGAAAGCTAATATTTTCCTGATCTTTGCTCTCAAATCAAACTTCCAAGAGTGCAAATTAATGATTTCATAAAAAAATATTAAAATAATAAATTATTTTTGCCAATTAGAAACCAAAGTTTTAAGCATAAAGGCATTTAAGAAATAGCAAACATTATCAACAAATTGTCCCAGTTTACAATTTCAGCAACTAGACATAATTTACTGTAATGAAAAAACAACTTAACTATTTAAAAATGATTTTATTTTTAAATACACACCGCACTATATATTCTGGTTTTAATATAAATTTAGACCTATTTCAAACTCATAATTTATATATAATCTCTAAACACCAAGGTCAATTTCAAATATTCTCAATACACTTATTTAAAAATGAAATAAGTATTGAAAATGAATTTATAGCACCTTAAAAGCTAACTTAATAGAAAGTAAATTTTGAAGTTTGGGTTAATTGAAACATACTAAAAATAGCTTTCTTAAAAAAAAAAAAAAACAGCTAACATGTAGTATAAAGTACCAATATAAACATTTTAAGAGTAGCTGGTAGTGATGGGTATAAATCCATTGACTCATATCAGTTATATGTCAAAATAATGACTGATTATCAATAATTATTAAGTAACATCATCCAATGTCCCAGTTTTTTTAATTTACATTATTTTAATCTTTATTTTTGTATACTATTATCACTGTGACCTAAGAAATTAGAAGACTTACATTCAGAGGAATGCTTTGGTGTAATCCAGGTCACTCAATTCATAAATAAGACTGAGGTTCAAATAGAGCTTATCCATATTAATTTCTAATGTTTTAATTGTAGTATCAGGCAAATTGTTCTTTTATTTTTTACAGACTTTCCCACAAATGTCCCAGAAACAAAGGGAAATTTCAAGTCAAATGAATGCAAGTCAAATTCCCCATTCTTTGTTTTATCCCCAAATCTTTCCAAGTGCAATTTCCATACATATCTTACTGGATTCATTGCATGAGAATACCTGTATTGCCTTTACGCACAAATGCATGTGCATCCTGCTTAAAATTTTTCCTTTAGGGGAGTACATTTTTTATCCTATGAACTAACTTATCAGTTTCTTTCTTTTATCCATTTTCTTTTTATCTCTTCTGATATTGAGGCTTTCTTGAAAGCTCTGATATATCCGTTTCCCGATATATGTGAAGACTGCCATGCTATGTATGTTTGGGGAGAGAATGACTGAAAGTCTAAAGTATGTGTCTTTGCATGGTTAAGGTTTACATATTTTTGGAATGCAGGGGTCAATGATTGTAGTTTTAAATAAAAGGTAATTATAGTTAGAGAATTTGCAGTTTTATTCAAACTCTATGAGATTTAGAAGTAATTCTAAAAAATACTCTAGTTTGCCCAGTGATCTCAGTTCTAGGCACTCTTGCAATTATAATTTAGCTCTTTTGCCCTGTATATGAACATCCAGCCTTTCATGTACATTTGTCTATTCATCGTGTTGAAATAACAAATATATAATGTAAACTAAAACCATATTGCATGATATTAGATAAATATAAAATAAACTACAAATCTAAAATATAGATTTTTTATATGTGTTCTAAGACTGTAAGTATCTTGTTGATTAAACAAAAATATCTGTGGATGTTATTAAGAGCAAAATAAAAAAAAATTTAAAAAGAAAAAAGAAAAGACAAAAGAGAAAAATAATAAACTAAAATCTCCTATTTTGTTATTATTCTGATAATACTATTAATATTAATACAAAAAGGGAAATAAATTTTGGAGTAGGTACAAAATATAATTCATTTTAGTAAATATGGATATTCTAGCTAATTAAACAAAAAGATTAAATAGCACATATTTATAAATAAGCATCAGAAGAATACTTTTTAGTTATGTTTACACTGATAAACTTTTACATGCCAGCTGCAAATGCATACCATAAAACTATCAAATAGGAGCGCCTGGGTGGTTCAGTCAGTTAAGCATCTGTCTTCAGCTCAGGTCATGATCCTAGGGTCATAATTCTAGGAATTACGTAGCTGGTCGTATTCGTGCTGTGCCAGAAAGAGTGTGAGATTGCAACAGGCCCTTCAGGACAGACTCTGAGACTCATTGAACATAGCTGTCCCCCCAAGGGACCAAGCTGAAAGTTTTTATCCTTCATGCCCAACTCTTAAATTATAATATCAGAAATCACAAAATTACTTGTAGATTAAAATAAATCTATTAAAAAACCAAAGTCCCATTATTTTGGATTTTTTAAAAAAATATTTATTTGCATATACCTAATTATTTTAAAAGTAGCACCAAGAAACTAAAATTAAAATGATTCAGGGCACTTGGGTGGCTCAATCAGTTAAGCTTCCAACTCTTGGTTTCAGCTCAGGTTATGATCTCAGGGTCCTGAAGTCGAGCTCTGCGTCAGGTTTCATGGTCAGTGCATAGTTCGCTTAACTCTCTCTCTCTACCTCTCCCCCTCCCCACTTGGTACTCTCTCTCTCTGTATCTCTAAAATAAATAAATAAACCTTTTAAAAAGTAATCATTTGTGTTTATTTATTATAAATGTGTATGTTTATTTAAAATAATTTGAAGTGATTCATAGGTAAAATAGGCAAAATACTATCTAAGCAAGAGCCATTTACAGAAATATGAATATTAGCTTTTAAAAATTAAGAGATAAACATTAAGTGAACCAAAAGAAAACATTACAGTTGTAACAATTTTGTCTTACATGCAATTTAAAATATCTTTGAATCTTATGATGTGAATATTGACAAATATTTGAGGACTATTGTATTAATTCCAGTAGACTAGGAGACTTTAATACAACTTGCCTAGAAACCAATACATCAAGGAGAAAAAATAATTGCAAGGATTTGGAAGATTTGATGAAAACATTTTAGTGAACCCCGTCTAATGTATATAGAGTAGTCTATGTTAAAAAATGAAAGAATATAAACTCCTTTAAGACTATATAAGATAATTACTGAAAAAAAAATGTGCAATGTACTTGGTCAAAAAGAAGTTTTTAAGTAAATGCCAAATAATTGATATTATATAGGCCCTACTCTCAGATTACAAGACAATGAAATGAAAACCCTGCAATAATTTCTGTGAGAACACCACAGTAATAAAATACTTGCTGCAGGCATTGATGAATTCTCAAAATAGTGAATAAAACATTTAAGGAGAAACAGAGCTCTTGCATGACTTTAAATTCTTTCCCCAAATTCATAAATTACAGGGATGATTTTAACATATGATTATTATAATTTTCCTACTACTCTCTTCAGAAGATGAAGCTCAACACCCTGCCCTTGAGTTTGGACTGGATTCAGTTATGCGTTTCTAACAAATCGAGAACAGAAAGGGAAAAATATTAACGTTAGGGTGGAGAAAGCTTATAAACATCATTTTAATTAAGTAATCAAGATAAACATTGCTTGCAAAAATCATGTAAAAAACATGTGCCTACCGATATGATGTGATGAGAAGGGGAATAGGAAATATTTACATAAGTGGATGAATGGAATAATGGATGAATACATACGTGCATATGGACGTACATATATTCTTCATTAATCTATTACAAAATGCAATAAGCATTTTACATAATTAAAAGGAATAATTTATCAATAACATAATAGATTTTTCAAATTCACATCTCTAAGGAAACTTTATATGGAAGTATAATATATATGAAGTGTGCATATCCTAAGTGTACACAGTTTAGTAAGTTTATTTATAAAGTGAACACATCCATGTAACATAATATATCTAGAAATCTATTATTGGCCGAATCCCAGAAACCACCTTCATAAACACAGTCATTGTGCTCCAACGATTGAACTTCACGTTATTGTAACAGATAAGTATTTTAAATACTTAATCAAGAAATGATTGTTGTTTTTGACCAGTATTTTCTTTTGAAAATTTAGCTTGTAATTTTACTTTGTCCCTTACTTGTTTATTGATAGGTTCCAAAGCAATCTGTCTTCGGTAACACGCACAACATCTGATGCTATAGTTAACCTAGTTTTGATTGGAATCCAGGCTTTCTATGGAGATCAGACCTACTATGGAGCTGACTGAGGCTCTGGTCACCCTTGTCTCTACCACTCATATTGCATTACCAGTACTTTTTGGGTTGTTTTTAAAATCTTAGAAGCTTAAAAATCATTTACAAGATTCACCCCAAATTATAGAAGCACTATAGAAATAGATGACTTCAAATATGATAAGTCACCATAATTTCACCTTCTGCACAGAAAAAAAAAATAAGTTTACCATTTTGAACATCCCCAGACTAAGAGTCAAGATGTTACAACATTCAATTAAAGACAATGGACAAGGGATACCTGGGTGGCTCAGTGATTGGGCATCTGACTTTGAATGATCCCAGAGTCCCAGGATGGAGTCCTGCATCGGGCTTCCCCAAGGGAGCCTGCTTCTTCATCTGCCTATGTCTCTGCCTCTCTCTGTGTGTCTCTCATGAATAAATAAATGAAATCTGTAAAAAATAAATAAATAAATAAAGATGATGGACAATTACTGAAGCGTGTTAAGCCTAATAGTGACAAAGCCAACTTCACTTTTGATGAAAATAGAGTATTCTAGAGGCACCTGGGTGGATAAGTTCGACTTCTGATTTCAGCTCAGTTCATGAGCTCAGAATTGTGAGATGGAGCCCCTAGTTGGGGTCTATGCTGTTTGGGGAGCCTGCTTAAGATTCTCTCTCTCCCACTCCCTCTGCCCCAACCCCCTCCCTCTCTAAAATTAAAAAAAAAAGGAAAAGAAAGAAAAAATAAAGAAGAAAATAGATTATTCTACAACATTCTAAAATTCAGGAAATTTTGATTAAATTTAGGATTAAACATCGACAAGTCATGGGATTGTTCTGCAGAATCTATCATTTTGCTCATTTTAGATGCTTTTTAAAAATTAGGTAGTTTTCAGCATATCCACCAAGTTGTAAAGTCATCATCACTGTCTAATACAAGAATATTTTCATTACCCCAAAGGAAACATCATACACTTTAGCATTCACTGTCTATTTTAATTTCAACACCTTTTAATTGAACAGTTGAATTCATTTTCATTTAAAGTAATGAAAGGAAGAACTCAAATCTGTGGACTGGCTACTGGCTTTCTACACTGTCTTTTTCCCTCCTATTTCTCCATTTCTGTGCCTTTTGTGTTAAATCAATCCTTCCTAATGTATTATTTTAGTGCCTTTGTCATTTTTCTTATTTTATTGTTTTTGAATTATATTTTCTTAGTGATTTCTCTGGGGATTATAATTATTATGTATTTATATTTCATAATAATATCTTTATATAAATTATAAATATCAAATATAGTATAAATATATTTTATAATAATCTAGTTCAGGTTAGTACCAATTTAATTTTGATAGGGTCTGAAAGATTCACTCCTCTATGGCTCTTTTCCCTCCCCAGCTTTCTGCTAGTATCATCATGCAAATGATAGCTTTATACGTTACATGCCTTTCAAGACAGGTTCATATTATTGCTTTATGCAGGTTGCATTTTAAATTAGGAGGAAAAACACATTTAAACTGCCACATATATTTATATGTGTAGTTCCTTTGCTCGTGGTCTTCATTGCTTTGTGTTGGTTTGAATTACAGTCTAGTGTCCTTTCATTTATGTCTAAGGATTATTGATATAGACCACTTTGGCCAACAAGAGCTTCTCTCTCAGTTTTTTTTTTGTCTCTCATAGCATGTCTTAATTTTGCCTTTATTTTGAAGGATTGTTACTGGATACAAAATTTCATATGGACAGTTTTGTCTTTCAGCACTTTGAATATGTCACCTGACTGCCTTCTGGCTTCCAGGGTTTCTGATGAACAGAAGTTGTTGATTCTATTAAGGATCTCTTCCACATGCTTCTCTCTTGCTCCTTTCAAGATTCTCTCCCTGTTTCAACTTTCTATAGTTTGCCTGTGGTGTAACTAGGTGTAATTCTCTTTGAGTTTATCTCATGCAACATTTTGCTGATGTTCTTCAACATGTAAATAATTGTTTTTCATCCAATTTACATGGTATCTTGCTATTGTTATTATTACTACTATTTCTAAATTGTAGCACTCAACTTGTATAGTTTAGTTTTTATCACTTTAGATTAAATGGAAATTTTGAATATCTACACACACAGTGGTCAGAACCTAATTTTGTATCGCTCTGTCACTTACAAAGTGTTTCATAACACATATTTAGCTAATCTCTACAGTGTTCAGGTAAAGATTTTAGTATTCCCACTTGTTTTAGTTTTCTATTGCTGTGTATCAAGTTACCACAAACATGACTGCTCAGACAAGACAGATTTATTAGCTCATAGTTTCTGCTTGGGAGACTTTTAGGAAAGGCTTAACTGTTCTCTTGCAAGGCTGCAGTCATGGCATTATTAGAAAGTAGATTCTCATTGTGATGCTCAACGAGGATTGTTTTTCTATACTCATTCAGGTTGCTGGGAAAATTCATTTCCTTGAAATAGTAGGCTGAGATTATCAGTTCCTTCCTAGTTGTCAGGTTGAAGCTGCCCTCACCTCCTAGGTAATACTCATTCCTTGCCTTATGAGGATCCCCAAGATGTCTGCTTGCTTCCTCAAAGTCAGCAAGGGAAAGAAAGATTTCAGCAAGATCGGTGCTACAACCTTACATAATGTAATCATGTAATCATGCACATTTAGTCAAGTGCTTTCAGTCATAGTTGCTGTATTCTCTTGGTTATAATCAAGTCACATATGTTTCCCACCTACATAAAAGGGGAGGTGATCACACGGAGTATGGACACCATTAGGGGGATCATGGAGTCCATCTGAAGAGTTAACCAGCCACACCATTTCTCTGTAAATACTCTTAGGGAAATAGATAAATAGCCTAAATAAAATGTAAATACATCTCCATTCTATGGCATACTCTATGCAATCTTGCACATATAACCACAAAAGCAATGGGTGAAAGAATGCATGAAAGAATATAAGATGAAAGACTAAACCCTGATTTATAATTCTGGATGTTAAGAAGGATTTTTGTAAGGGGACTGCAAAAACAATCTTCAGAAGTATTATTCTTATATCTGTTATAAAATACCAATGATTGGATTAAAAAGTATTGAAATTCATGTTAAATGTAGTGCTCAACTTTAAACAGTTTTTATTTAGAACAGTGTAAATTTGGATTATAATTCTGAATATACTGCTTACTCTGTAACCTCGATGAAATTACTTAACTGAAGTCTCATATTGGTCATTATTAAATGGGAATAAAAATAGCCTACCTCAGAATTGTAGGATTTAAGATGAAACATATCATGTGCTTAACACGGTACTCAGCCCATTATATGAGGTCATAGGTGCTAATTTATTACCAGTCATACTGTTATTATCAATACCCCATATAATTTTAATATTGCAAATTTAACCAATGTTTCTCAAATAATTACTCATTTTTTCAGGTTTAGATTTGAAATTCAGAAAAAAATAATAAGGAAAATAAAGATATTTTATTAAAATACAGCATGAAGCATCCGATTGTAACTTCAGTATATTCTCCAAAATATCTTATGAAGCTTTATTTTTTAATTAATTTATTTCTTACTAATTTTTTAAAGATTTTATTTATCTATTCATGGGAAACAGAGAGAGAGAGAGAGAGAGAGAGGCAGAGACACAGGCAGAGGGAGAAGCTCCCCTGCAGCTAGCCCCACATGGGACTGGATCTTGGGTCTTTAGGATCACACCCTCTGCTGAAGGCAGCGCTAAACCACTGAGCCACTAGGGCTGCCCTATCTTATGAAGTTTTAGAGAAAATTGGTAAAAGAACACAGCTTTATTTACATAATGGTGAAGACTGACAACAGTGATGAAAGGAAATAGAGGAATAGATTTGGTCAATGTCAGAACACACTTTATATCTCACAGATGCTTACAGGCCTTTTCCTTACATGGTTTCATAGAAAGAATGTAACTTTATTTTTTACTTCCATGTGACCAAAGGATCTTCATTAGTATTTTTTTTAATGGAAGTATAGTTAACATACACCATTGTATTCACTTCAGGTGTACAATATAATGATTCAATAATTCTATACATTTCTCAGTACTCATCAAAATCCGTGTACTCTTAATCCCCTTCACCTATTTCACCCATCCCCCCAACCACTTCCTCTCTTATAACCATCAATCTGTTCTCTGTATTTAAGAGACTTTTTCTTTGTCTCTTTTTGGTTAATTTGTTTACTTTGTTTCTTAAATCTTTAATATGAATTAAATTATATGGCATTTGTCTTTCTCTCGCTGACCTATTTCACTTGGCATAACTTTATATCCTCTTAGATCCATCCATGTTGTTGTAAATAACAAGACATCATTATTTTTTAATAACTGAGTAATATTCCATGTATTTAATTATTATATGTATGTGTGTATATACATACACACACTCACTATATACATGTATTACACATATATATACCATATCTCCTTTAATGATTCACTTATGGATGGACACTTGGGTTGCCTCCATATCTTGGCTATTATAAATACTACTGCAATAAACATAGGGGTATATATATATATACATAGCTTTTTTAAATTACTGTGTTTTTTTGGAGGGGTAAATACTTGGTAGTGGAATTACTTAAGGAGGAGGGGTATTTTTTTATAAATCTCCCATGAAAGATACTTTTTATTGCCATTAATGTTTATTTTTTAACTATATTCAGAAAAGGCTTTCTTTAAAAAAACATATTGAATCTTTATTTATTACTTAATATGTGGTTAAATTTTCTGAATGCCTCATAGCACATAAAAAGAAAGTACATTTTCATTATTGTGGTTTTAGGGTTTCACATGTATTTAATAATTAAGTTTTTCAGGTGTTATCTAATCTTATTACTTTCTGTCTACTTGATCACTCTAGGTATGACAAGTGTGTGAATTTTGGCTATCTATACCTCTTACAATGTTTTCTGTTCATGTTAAGTGCTTTCTTTTGAGATTATTTTGAAATGTTAAGCTATTGTTTCCATGCGGTATGTCTTCATTTTCTGATATATCTTCTGTAACCTTATATGGCTCTTTTTTTTTAATATTAATTTGATGAGGGTTCTCCTGTATTTTCTTGAAGGAAGTTTTGGGCCTGTTGATAGACAGTCTTACAGTGGAGTGAGTATGTGCTATCTTGACTTTTGGCTTCAGAACTTGAAAACTCTCTTCAGTGTGTTTATCAGAAAAGACTCAAAATATAGAATCAGTTCATAACTATTGTCCCTTATGTTGAAGTCTTGTCAGAAGCATAGTTTCAAGATGGAACCTAAATCCTTCAGACCCTTCTGCATTGGCTATCTGAAACTCCTCTATCATGCTATACACTTCTGTGTAGTGCAATTTGGCTTCTGTGGCAATATTGGTCCAGGAAGGTGAAACTCTGGAAAGAAACATTTGCTAGATGATTTTGAGATTTGTTAGGCCCAGTAGTCACATTCTTCCTAGTAATCGTATATTCATAGTTTCCCACATTTACCCACAGCTCAGAACCAGTGACAAAATTCTTAATTTCTTTATCCTCACATATGTATGCCTATATTCCCTCAATGATCAGTGCTCTCCTTTTAAGGGTGTGTAGTTGGTGGCAAGTCTGTAATTGCTGTAGAGTCCATTTACATTTATTAATAAATTTACTTAATTTACAGTCATCTAGAATTTTTTTTTGTCTCAGGCTTCATAGGAAAGACATATTCTCTGAGATAATAACCATGATAAGAGGCCTATGTTAGATTTACATCTACTCTGTTGTACTATTTCTTTAGTGTTAATAGCAAAGTACCTATTCCAAAATAGAATAAAAACACTGTAAATGATCATGGCTTAACTCAAGCTTTTTATTCTTTGAAAAGTGTATAAATCGTCGGGACACCTGTACCCCGATGTTTCTATCAGCAATGGCCACAATAGCCAAACTGTGGAAGGAGCCTCAGTGTCCATCGAAAGATGAATGGATAAAGAAGATGTGGTTTATGTATACAATGGAATATTACTCAGCAATTAAAAACGACAAATACCCACCATTTGCTTCAACGTGGATGGAACTGGAGGGTATTATGCTGAGTGAAGTAAGTCAATCGGAGAAGGACAAGCAGTGTATGTTCTCATTCATTTGGGGAATATGAATAATAGTGAAAGGGAATATAAAGGAAGGGAAAAGAAATGTTGGGAAATATCAGGAAGGGAGACAGAACATAAAGACTCCTAACTCGGGGAAACGAACTAGGGGTGGTGGAAGGGGAGGAGGGCGGGTGTTGGAGGGGAATGGGTGACGGGCACTGAGGTGGACACTTGACGGGATGAGCACTGGGTGTTTTTCTGTATGTTGGTAAATTGAACACCAATAAAAATTAATTAAAAAAAAAAAGAAAAGTGTATAAATCTAAATCAGTGTGGTTGTATGTGGTAAAGATGTCAAAAACTGGATTATACTGATAATTTCCTTTTGTCTACAGCATTTTAATGAATTTAAACATACATAACTAAATCTATATATCCTTTAAAATAGGGAAGACACATATTTTATGTGTAATAAATTCACAGTATGGAATGACTGACTGACAACCCTAAACCTTGTTTATCTATTATTGAATAGTCTGACAGCAGTTTGAAGCCAAAGTGTGACAAAAATTAATTTCTGCCCAAGCTAGAGAAATTCATATGTCCAAATTTAAAAAGAATGATGATATATGTAAGTTCTAAAATGAATTATGATGGAAGTGACTGAAATATTAGTCATTTTATTTATTTTAAAATGAGGATAAATGAAACTAATATAAGTATGAAAAAATCCAAAATTTTATCTTCAAAATTTGTAATTTAAAGAGCATAGTGTTTTATACTTAGCAAGATAATGCATTAAAATGTTTCATAATTATTTGTTCTCTATTGCTAGACACCAATAGTTTTATTTGGGTAATGGTTTTAGTCACATCAAAACATACTAACTCTGTTATGATACAATATTTAGTTAAAAATCAATAAGCAGGGATCCCTGGGTGGCGCAGCGGTTTGGCGCCTGCCTTTGGCCCAGGGCGCGATCCTGGAGACCCGGGATCGAATCCCACGTCGGGCTCCCGGTGCATGGAGCCTGCTTCTCCCTCTGCCTGTGTCTCTGCCTCTCTCTCTCTCTCTCTGTGACTATCATAAATAAATAAATAAATAAATAAATAAATAAATAAATAAATATAAAAAAAATAAAAAATAAATCAATAAGCACATGTTTCTTCTTCAGAGTACTCTGTAAAAAGACAACTATAACTTGAGAAACCCATTTTCACAAGGATGAATTTATTATATCCAATCATTCAGTGAGCATCTCTAGGTGAATAAAAGCCCATGTATGGCCCCATGAAGGATGCAAACCCAATGGCCACCATCGGCCGTTTCCTTAGTGTAAAGATAGCCAAAGAAGAATTTAAACATCTCAAAAATAACTAGAATAAATGACAGGCTCCTTAACAAATAAACAAACATGAAAGAAATGTTAATTAATGAAAGCAAGACAGTGGAAAAGCAAAAATGAAACAAAACACTCCTGCTTTCATGAATTTATGGTTCTTTATTGTTTGTTTCTTTGTTTTAACAACATTAACTACAACAAAGAATTAAATATCTGGAAACATCTCCAAAAAAATTATAGCTGCCATAATTTTAGAACCTTGCTATTTCAAAGCATGAGGCAAGGACACTAAAGAAATATTTCCTCAATAGTGAGGATAAATTCAGTTCCACAAAATTATCAGAACTATGAATCAATTTTGGCATTAAATTACTAACTTTATAGTCTGAGTGGCTCTCTCAAAAATAAATAAATAAATAAATAAATAAATAAATAAATAAATAAATAAATTTTATGATCTGAGCAAAGTAATGCAAGCTGATTTAATAATAAATACCATCCATTTAAAAATATTTGCCCAGATATTGTGAGCTGATTCTGCTCTTAATTGGAAAAGATGTCATCATTGTAGAGGAAAATATTGCAGAATATGAGATCATGGCAAAAGATGATTGTCTTAGTCTGCTTGAAATGTCATAACAAAATACCATAGACTTAGTGTCTTAAATGATAGCAATTTATTTCTCACTGTTCTGGAAGCTGGAAATCCAAGGTCAAGATGGTAGCAAGGTAGATTTCATTCAGAGGCCTCTTCTCTTGGCTTGTAGGCACCTGTCATCTCTCAGTTTTTCTTTTTTTTTCCCCATAATATCTTTGTGCCCATATGAAGAGAGAGAAAGTTCTGGTCTCTTTCCTTCTTTTAACCCTATTGCAGGGCCAACATATCACAATGGGCATTGGGGCTTCAACATAGAAATCTGGGAAGGATACAAATATTCATTTCATAACGATGACTAAAATCAATGGGCGGTCAGTCACATATTGATATAAGCAACCTTGTTGAATAGAAGAAAACAAGGAAGAATATTTTATATGAGTATTTGGTTCCAGTATTTTTATTCAACAGTGTTCTAGTAATACGAAACAGTTACCTATTTCTAGTGATAAATTTAAATAGAAAAACAAAGACAGCTATAAAGGGAATTTGTTAAAATGTTTTCATATTTTTTCTGCATCAAATGAAATGATATAGAATTCAATTGATGCAATCTTTCTTCTTTAATTTCCAGTCTCTGACCCAAGTTAATGTTACTAAGTCTAGTAACTAGTAGACTTAATGTTGCTAGTATTGACTAATATTTTATTTTTCAGCTAATGCCTGGCAGTTTACAAACTAGCTGCCATGAGTGTCATTATTTTTCTGCTCTCAGAAAGTAGCCAAAGATAAAAAAAACTGTAAGGTATCTATAAATAATATATTTTTACATCTAATATAAGTACACTGAAGTCAAAATTTAACCTCAAAAATTATTCTCAAAGTAAAAAAAAATATTGTTAAAATAATAATTCATTGAAATTTAACCTCAAAAATTATTCTCAAAGTAAAAAAAATATTGTTAAAATAATAATTCATTGAAATTTTACACATCTTTCATCTTGAAATCACCAACAAAATGTCTTTTTAATAGTATTATGATGCCAAAGATACTTTTAAAAATACTGTTCAGATAGTGCTTATGACAGTGCTTTGGAGATCCTTATTCAAGAGGATTTATATAAATGAAAGTTATCTATGCCCATAAAAGTCAAAATTTCATAAAAGGTATAAAAGTGTTATTCAAATACATGATTTTGGGCAGCCGGGGTGGCTGAGCAGTTTAGCACAGCCTTCAGCCCAGGGCCTGGTCCTGGAGACCCGAGATCAAGTCCCAGGTCAGGTTCCCTGTGTGGAGTCTGCTTCTCCCTCTGCCTGTGTCTCTGCCTCTCTCTCTCTCTGTGTGTGTGTGTCTCAAATAAATAAATAAATTTTAATGAAACCTATTTAAAGACCATTTGAAAGGTATAAACCCCCTTATGTTTCCCTGTACTGATTAACTTTGATCATTTTATTTATTTTTATTTTTTTAACTTTGATCATTTTAAAATGTAGTTGTGTCAAGAATTTCCAAATCTTAGGCTAGAATTATAGCACCACAACTTGTAGCAATGGACAAGATACAGCTAAAGAAGTGTAGAATGGGTGATATTTTTAAAATATTGCTGATTTCTAAATTATCCAACTGGCGTTTAGTAAGATCTGTTGAATTTGAAACTGTCAAGGGTCTAAGATATCAGCCTTTCCAACAGATAGATGTATCTGTGTGTGCATGTGTGTGTGTGTGTGTGTGTGTGTGACACTTAATAAATGGATCATACATTATGTAACTGAGATTTTTCCAGAGTTGTGGGGTGGCTTAATATTCACAAATCAATCAGTGTGATATATCACATTAACAAGAGGAAGGATAAAAACCATTTTATCATCTTATTAGTTGTAGAAAAAAAACATTTGACAAAAATTACAGTATCTGTTCATGATAAAAACTCTCCACAAAGTGAGGTTACAGGAAATATACCTCAATATAATAAAGGCCTTATGTGAAAAACCCACAGTCGACATCATATTCAATGGTGAAAAACTGAAAACCTTTCCTCTAAAGTCAGTAACAAGGATTTCCACTATCACCACTTTTATTCAACATAGTAGCTGAAGTCTTAGCTACAGTAAACAAGAGAAAAAAAAGGTAAAAAAAAAATGTCTTACTTTGTAAGGACAAAGTAAAGCTATCCTATTTGTATATAAGATGATGCTATATGTATAAAACCCTAAAGACTCCACCAAAAACTATTAGAACTAATAAATGAATCAGTGAAGTTTCAGGATATAAGATTAATATATAGAAATCTGTTGTGATTCTGTACACTACTAACAAAGTAGTAGAAATAGAAATTGAGAAAATAAACCCATTTGCAATTGCTCCATAAATAATCAAATACCTAGGAATTAATTTAACCAAGGATATGAAAGACATGTACTCTGAAAGCTATAAGATATTGGTAAAATAAATTGAAGTCAAAATAAACAAATGGAAATTTATATCATTCTAATGGACTGGAAGAATTAATACTTTTAAAATTTCCATACCCCCAAAGCAATCTACAGATGCAATGTAATCCTTAATAAAATACCAATAGTATTTTTCACAGAGCTAGACAAATAATCCTAAGATTTGTATGGAATCACAAAAGATCCCAAGTAACCAAAGCAATCTAAAAAAAGAAGAACAAGTCTAGAAGGCACTGTGACAGATTTCAAGATATACTACAAAGCTATATTCAAAATAGTATGGTGCTGCCAAAAAAAAAAAAAAAAAAAAAAAAAGACACATTGATCCATAGAACAAAAGAGAGAAACCAGTTGGGTGCCCAATTGGCTCAGCCAGGTAAGTGATTGAGTGTTGGTTTTGGCTCAGATCATGTCTCCGGGTTGAGAGATCAAACCCCATATCTGGCTCTTTGCTGGGTGTGGAGCCTGCTGAAGAGTCTCCCTCCCTCTACCCCTCCCCAACTCTCTTTCTCTCAAAAAAAAAAAAAAAGAAGAAGAAGAAACGAGAGAGAGAGAGAGAGAGAGAGAGAGAGAGAAACCAGACATAAACCCACCATAATATAGTCAATTAATCTACAACAAAGGAGACAAGCATATACAAGGGAGGAAAGACAATCCCTTCAACAAATCGTGCTGGGAAAACTGCATGGCTACATGAAAAAGTATGAAATTGGCCCACTTTCTTACATCACACAGAAAAATAAACAAAAAATGGATTGAGGGTGCCTGGGTGGCTCAGTCAGTTAATTGTCCTCCTTTGGCTCAGGTCAGGATCTTAGAGTCCTGAGATCCAGCCCCCCCAGCTCCCCACTCAGTGGGGATTCTGCTGCTCCCTCTGTTCCTTCCCCTTCTCATTTTCCTTCTCTCTCACTCATTCTCTCTCAAATAAATAGATAAAATCTTAAAAAAAAGGGGGGGGATTAAAGACTAGGGTACCCGGCTGGCTCAGTGATGGGGATTAAACTTCTAGTTATAAAATAAAGAAGCCATGGAGATGAAAAACACTGCATAGGGAGTGTAGTCAATAATAATTGTAATAGCATTGTATGGTGATGGATCATGACTACATTTATTGTGGTTCAAAACATCTAGAATTGTCAAATCACTATATTGTTCACCCAAAACTTATATAACAGTGTATGTCAACTATATTTCAATAATAAAAACTTTAGAAATACATAAAAAAATGAAATGCAATCATGAAGCAAATATAGTACCCCTAGAGACAAGTATAGAGGCCTCCCAAATAGGGCATACATTAGTCAAAAAGTGCAAGTTGCCAGTGGCATCCCATAGTAGCTTTCCAACTGGGAAGGCGTAGATGCACCAGTGTAGTGTGGATAACAGAATCTAGTCTGTGGATACAGAGGCACTGCTTGAGGGGGGTCAGTACAATCTGGCTTGCTTGTCCATGGCACCCACTCATCTGTCTCACAGAATGACTAAGTTTGGAGGTATCAGCAACATATGGATCTTTTGTGCATGAAAAGTGTAGGAGTTGGGACCACTTTCTGCCTTAGAGTCAGAGCTCTCCAGAGAGAGAGATGCCAGTCGCAGACTCGAACTTTCCTGCAACTGTTTGGGAGAGCAACATCTGGGGATTATCCTTTCAGAGAAAACTTCCAGGGAAATTCTTTAAAATAATGATCATTACTATGCCCCCCCCCAAAATTCCCTGCACTATCCAGGATTTAAGGAAGTCCCTTATCAGGTATATGCTTTTTTCTTCTTTCTTCAGCTTCATAAAATAAGCCTGTCCTATTTCAGTAACTATACACTTACTTTTGTTTTGTTCTGCTTTTTTTTTTTTTCCCAATCATCTCTTAATTTCACCCAGATTTTATCCAGGAAGATCTGGTGCAAGAAGGACACTTATTATTTTTGTATAACTTAATCAGAAATAGGTGTGAATTCTCTAGGTCCTTGTTTGCTCAGGCTGCCATCCTGAAGGTGTGCCAACCAGGATGACCTGGGGTTGCCATTGAGAGAAAGAATGATCATGGCCAGAGACGATCAGGGCAGAATTCTGATTTTTTTTTTAAGATTTTATTTACTCATGAGAGACACACAGAGAGAGAGGCAAAGACACAGGCAGAGGGAGGAGCAGGCTCCATGCAAGGAGCCTGATGTGGGACTTGATCCCAGGACCCCAGGATCATGCCCTGGACTGAAAGTAGGCACTACACCGCAGAGCCACCCAGGGATCCCCAGAATTCTGAATTTCCATAATATAACCCTTACGTCCTCCTACTCCTTTCACCCTGATTATTATCTATGCATCAGACTTGACAACAGAACCATGGGTACACTCCATGCAGGTTGGCCTCCCCAACCTGGAGACACAGAAGTTATCTTTGGTAAAAACCATACATCTGACTTGTAGTTATTGCCTTCCCCTCAGAAACAGAGACACACTCAGTAACTCGGTCTCAGTTGGTCTCATCTGAGGACAGACATTTGCCAAGTATAACTAATAACTGTCCCAGACACTACATGTTCTATTTCCACAGCCATGACTCCCCAAAAGGGTGTCCTTAATCTACATCCACCCTGGAGCCCGAGTTCTGTCCCTGGAGCAGAATGACCATGTCCGCTTTCAGTTTGGAATACCTGCTACTGAAGCTAAAACAGCTATAGCAGGATGGGGATAATTTAGCTAAAAAAAAAAAAAAAAAAAAAATCAGTCGGCCAGGCTGTGGCATTAGGGGAAATTCTGTAAGTCAAGGATTCCCAAAGAGCCAGCATCTCTGGCTTAACTTAAAATAGTGGAGTTGGAAATAAATTCCACGTTGCCACCATACCACCTCCTCCACCCACCCCCACCCTCCAAAAAAAAAAAATATTTCCACTTTCTCATGAAGAGCCCAGATGCTGATGGGGATAGCCTGGGCCACAGTGTTCACTGTACCACAGATATTCAACAAGCATGATTTGGGGAGCCTTCTCTGCTTTCCTAGCCACAGACTTTAACTTCATCCACCAAAAATATAACTGACATCACAAAAAAAAAAATGGCATCAGGTTAGAGAGCCACTAGGTTTCTATGACTTAGGCATCCAGTTTAACAAGAGCTCATCAGGAAGCTACGTTTAATACAAGAGTATACCTAATAGCCGTTGAGTGTGTGCGGCCTTCAATCCTCCTTGGGTACAGACCTTGTTCTTTCCCCTAATCCTTAAAGTTGCTGAGATTAGGATAGAAGAAAACAAGGAATAAGGGGACATAGAGAAAATATCTCCACTCTCAAAAGTGAGTTTGGTTCACCAAAGCCCCACTTGCTCTCAGAACACCTGGATCTTTTTCCTACTGCTTGGAGGAAACAATAAAAAAATGAAATCACTATTTGGGTTTCTTGCTTCAATCCTATCTTCAGTTGCTTGGCCTTCAATTGCCTTCCCAATTCTTCCTCAGAGGGCAGCACAGTGAGAAAAATATATTTGTCAACTGACCAAACAATTTTCAACATATCCATTACATATTAACTTTGACCCACAGCTCTTCACCTTTCCTTTTCAAAATTATGTTTGTATTTATTTATTCTTACAATTATTTACTTATAGGGCATCCTGGTGCCTGTTTCCCATAACCAGATTCTCCATAGGACAATATAATAAGGATTTGGTCTCCATGTGCATGCAAAAGGGGGTTTTTATTATAGATGAGGAACCTGAAATTTATAGGTGTATAAAATCAGGGATGAGTTACGAGTTAGAATTTAAATGAAATAAATTGTTCTCGGTTCTAGGTGGGCGAATAGTGGGAAAGGGATAAGAAATGGCTTTTTGAATAAATCTTATTTTTTGAGAAGTTTGAACTTATTTCAGTGAGACATATTATCTATGTTTTCAACAACCAGTTCTTCTCTCCATTGCCTTTATAACATTTTAAAAATGTTGAGCAGATAATCACTCTTCCTCTAAGCAGTTTCTATGGCTCAAAGGTAGCAGCCCCAGTTCCAGGGATAGAGTCGGATGAGCCTGTGATAATCACGTCTGTGACATTTTGCTAGTACTTGATCGAGGAACCAAAGTTTAATTCAAACACAATGTATGATTTCTTTAAAGATAGTCTTTGTTTCAAGAGTTACATATAACCTTAATTGACTTAATCAAACTCAAAGGAGACTTCTTTATTTATTTACTTTTTATTTATTTATTTACTATTTATTTATTTATTTATTTATTTTTATTGGAGTTTAATTTGCCAACATATAGCATAACACCTAGTGCTCATCCCATCAAGTGCCCCCCTCAGTGCCCGTCACCCAGTCACCCCACCCCCCACCCACCTCCCTTTCCACCACCCCTTGCTCGTTTCCCAGAGTTAGGTCTCTCATGTTCTGTCTCCCTCTCTGATATTTCCCACTCATTATATTAGTACGTGAAGCCCTCACCCTTTTCTATGTACTGTTCATGAACAGAGAAAAAAATGTAGTTTTTAGTATTATTGATAACTATATTATGAAGACAAGATGACCTGACTTGCATCCAGGTGTCACTGTGGACAGAAGAGAGGAGGGAACGCAAGAATCAAGATTTCTTGTCAACACATTGAATCACTGGCTTCCAACTTATGATAGATACAAATAACCGTATGATTTAATCCAAGGTAAATTAGATTTTTTTTTTTTTCATTTGCAACTGGAACTACAGATACAAAAGTTGGTATGAGGATCTGGGAGGCTAAAACATTAAATCCGCTGAGTGAAGAAAGGATGATCAGTCTCTGAAAAGATATTGTAGTACAAAATTTCGGGGAGCATGGGATTTATAGAATAACAATAAATGGTGCCCTTGGAGTTGTGTACTAAACACTTTTTGTATCAGCAAAACTAGTGCTTGTAATACTATTAAGTATTAGTAATATAAATTTGTTAGAACCATTTTGTATAATGCCAGAGATTGCATTTGAAGACGAATGTGTTAACTGTTTGCAAATTACCAAGTGGATATAAAATTATATTATTTTCTAAATTAGTTTTCTATTGTTACCATAACAAATTACTTTCCAAATTCAGTGGCTTCAAACAATCCAAAGATTTACATTACAATTTTGGAGGTCAGAAGTCCAAAATGAGTGTAAAGGGGCTAAACTCAAGATGTTGGCAGCCTTGGTTCCTTCTGGAGGTTTCAGGAAAGAATCTGCCCCTTGACTCTTCCAGATGCAGGAGACCACTGCCTTCTTTGTCTCCTGCTCACGTGACTCCAATCTCTGCTTCCATTGGTACATTGCCTTCTCTTTCATTGGCCCTCCTGCCATTTTGTTTTAAGGCCACTTGTGACTATAGTTAGGACCCACTGGGAGGATAGTCTCCCCATCTGAAGACCTTTAACTTAGCCATATCTGAAAAATTCCTTTGCCATATGATGTAACATATTCACAGGTTCTGAGGATAGGACAGGAACATCCTTGGATTGTTATTATCTAGCCTACCACAACCACAATATGATGTTTTACCAATGACATAAACTACTTTATTTCAAACTGATATGCAGTTTGGAAGATATAACATAGTTGCTAAATAAAGCAATATTTAAAGTCTGTTTACCCTTCCAGATTGATCACTATTCTCACTTGAGAATGAATCATGGCAACAAAAGTGACATTTTTTAGACTATTTTTAACCTACAGTGTTATATTAGTTATAGTTGTACAATATAGAGATTCAATATTCTATATATTACCCTGTGCTCATCATGGTAACTAGACTTTTAATCCTCTTCACTTATTTCACATACCCCCTCCTCCATTTCCCCTCTGGTAACCATCAGAGATTGTTTAATCTCTATAGTTAAGAGTCTAGTTTTCAGGGATCCCTGGGTGGCGCAGCGGTTTGGCGCCTGCCTTTGGCCCAGGGCGCGATCCTGGAGACCCGGGATCGAATCCCACGTCGGGCTCCCGGTGCATGGAGCCTGCTTCTCCCTCTGCCTGTGTCTCTGCCTCTCTCTCTCACTGTGTTCCTATCATAAATAAAAAAAAAAAAAAAAAAAAAAAAAGAGTCTAGTGTTCAGTTTCTCTCTTTTTTTTTCTTTCTTTGTTTTGTTTCTTAAACTCCACGTATGAGACATATCATATATTTGTCTTTCTCTTATTGGCTTATTTCACTTAGCATTATACTCTCTTGATCCATTCATGATGCTGTAAATGACAAGATTTCATTCTTTTGTATGGCTAATATTCCAGTATATGTGTGTGTGTGTATACATATATATATGAAGTGTATATATATATGTGTGAGGTATATAATATGATAATGAAATATAAACATTAAAATATGTTTATCATATTTTATGAACACATAAAATATTCAATTATATGTGTATATATATGAAGTATATAATATGATAATGAAAATATGATAAACATATAAAATATGTTTATTTTAAACATATAAAATATGTCTATTCATCTATGGATGGAAACTTGGACTCGTTCCATAATTTGGCTATTGTAAATAATTCCACAAAGACATAGGGCTGCATATGTCTTTTCAAATTAGTGTTTTTGTATTCTTTAAATAAATACCCAGTAGTGGAATTGCTGGATCATATGGTAAGTTCTATTTTTAACTTTTGAGGAAAAGCCATGTAGTTTTTCCCAGTGGCTGCTCCAATTTGCATTCCCATCCAACAGTGTACAAGAGTTCCTTTCTCTCCACATCCCTTCCTACATTTGATGTTTCTTGTTTTTATTTATTTATTTATTTATTTATTTATTTATTTATTTATTTACTTACTTACTTACTTATTTTAGGCATTCTAACAAGTGTGGAGTGATATCTCATAGTGGTTTTGATTTGCAGTTCCATGATAAGTGATTTTTTGAGCATATTTTCATGTGTCTCTTGGCCATCTGGATGTCTTCTTTGAAGAAATGTCTGTTCATGTTTTTAATTGGGTTAGTTGGTTTTGGGGGGTGTTAAGTTGTAGAAGTTCTTTATATATTTAGATACTAATCCTTCATAAGATATGCCATTAGAAATTGTCTTCTTCGTTTCAGTATGCTGTCTTTTAGCTTTTTTGATTTTTTCCTTTGCTGTGCAGAAACTTTTTTTCTTTCGATTACAGTCCCAATAGTTTATTCTTGCTTTTGTTTTTGTTGGCTTGGGAGACTTATCTAGAAAAATGTTTCACTGAATAATATCAGAGAAATTTCTACTCTTTTTTGAGATTTTTATGGTTTGAGGTCTCACATTTAGGTCTTTAATCCGTTATTGAGTTTATTTTTTTATATGATGTGAGGAAAATGGTCCAGTTTCATTCTTTTGAATGTTGCTGTCCAGTTTTCCCAACACCATATGGTGAAGAGACTGTCTTTCCCATTGCATACTCTTGGCTCTTTTGTTGAATCTTAATTGATCATATGATTGTAGGTTTATTTCTGGAATGTCTATTCTGTTCTATTATTCTATGTGGGCTATTTTGTGTTTGTGCCAGTGCTATACTGTTTTCATCATCACAGCTTTATAGTGTATCTTGATCTTGGACTCTGATACCTCCAGTTTTGTTCTTCATTTTTAAGATTGCTTTGGCTATTTGGGATCTTTTGTGGTTCTATACAAATTTTAGGATTATTTGTTCTAGTTCTGTGAAAAATAGTATTGGAATTTTGATAGTGATTGAATTAAATATGTAGATTAATTTGGGTAACATGTACATTTTAATAATATTTGTTCTTCCAATCCAGAGCATGAACTATCTTTCCATTTGTGTCATCTTAAATGTATTTTATCAATATTTTATAGTTTTCAGAGTACAGGTCATTCATGACATTGTTTAATTTTATTCCTAGGTATTATCTTCATTTGGTGCAATTGTAATGAAATTGTTTTCTTTTTTTTTTTTTTAAATTTATTTATGATAGTCACACAAAGAGAGAGAGAGAGAGAGAGAGAGGCAGAGACACAGGCAGAGGGAGAAGCAGGCTCCATGCACCGGGAGCCCGATGTGGGATTCGATCCCGGGCCTCCAGGATCGTGCCCTGGGCCAAAGGCAGGCGCCAAACCGCTGCACCACCCAGGGATCCCTGAAATTGTTTTTTTATTTCTCTTTCTGCTACTTCATTACTAGTGTATAGAAATGCAACCGATTTCTGTATATTGATTTTGTATCTTTCAACCTTACTGAATTCATCTATCAATTTTGTAGTTTCTTGGTGGAGATTTTAGGTCATTATATATATAGTATTATGCCATCTGCAAATGGGGCAGTTTTATTTCTTCCCTTAATTCATCAAATTTGGGTGACAATACAGGCAGGCCTGTATTGTTCTAAACTTTCATCTTAGAACAACTTTTGTTGCATTTGAAAGATTGGAACATTGTGTTTTCATTTTAATTTGTCTTCCTTTTTTTAATTTAATCTTCAATTTCTTGGGTGACCCATATATTGTTTAGTAACATGTTATTTAACCTCCATGTATTTGTGTTCTTGCCAGATTTTTTCTTGTGTGTGATTTCTAGTTTCATAGTATTGTGGTTGGAAAAGATACATGATATGATTTAATTTTTTTTGAGTATGTTGACACTTGTTTTGTGGCCTAATATGTGATCTATTCTGAAGAATGAATTATGTGCACTTGAAAATAATGTGTATTCTGATGTTTTAGGATGGACATGTTCTAAACATATCTTCTGGTCCCATGTGTCATTCAAAGCCATTTTCCTTGTTGATTTTCTGTTTGGATTATCTATTCATTGATGTGAGTGGTGTGTTAAAGTTCCCTACTATTGTATTACTGTCAATTAGTTCTTTTATGTATGTTAATAGAGGCTTTATGTATTTGAGTGCATAAATATTTACAATTGTTATATCTTCTTGTTGTATTGTTCCCTTTATGATTGTATAGTATACTTATTTGTCTCTTGTTACTATCATCTTTGTTTTGAAGTCTGTTTTAGTATTAGTATGTAGGCTTTCTTTTCACTTCTATATGTATGATAAATGCTTTTCCATCACTTCACTTTCAATCTTCATGTCTTTAGGTCTGAAATGAGTCTCTTGTAGGCAGCATAGAGATGGGTCTTGCTTTTATATTCAATTGTTACCCTATGTCTTTTACAGAAATATTTAGTCTACTTATATTTAAAGTAATTACTAATAGGTATGTACTCTTTGCCATTTTGTTACGTGTTTTATGGCTGTTTTTGAGTCATTCACTGTTCCTTTCTCCTCTTGTTCTCTTCTCTTATGGTTTGCTGGGTTTCTTTAGTAATATACTTGGATTATTTTCTGCTTATTTTTTACATATCTATTACTCATTTTTTATTTGTGGCTATCATTTTGTATATAACATCTTCTGCATATAGTAGTCTATATTTTTTAATTAATTTATTTGAGAGAGAGAGAGAGAGAGAGAGAGAATCTGCAGCAGACTCCATATTGAGTGCAGAGCCCAATGTGGAGCTCAGTTTTCACTATCATGACCTGAGCCAAAACTAAGAGTTGGATGTTTAACCAACTGAGCCACCATACTATATATAGTAGTATATATTAAGGTGATAATCTCTTATGTTTGAACTCATTATTTACTCCCGCACTCATTTTAGGTACATGGTGTCATACTTTACAACCTTTATTTTGTGAACCCTTTACTGATTTTTATAGATATACTTATTTTAATGCTTCTGTGCTTCCTAATTCTGATCTTTACTTTCACCCAAGGAATCGCTTTTAGGATTTCTTGTATGACTGGGTGAGTGGTCATGAATTCCTTTAACATATGTTTGTCTGGCAAACTCTTTATCTCTCCTTCCATTCTGAATGATAGCCTTACTGGATAGAGTATTCTTGGCTATGTTTTTGTTTGTTTGTTTGTTTGTTGTTTTTTGATTTTCTTTCAGCCCTTTGAATATATCATGTCATTCCTTTCTGGTTTGCAAATTTTCTGCCACAAAATTGAATTTTCTGCTGATAGCCTTATGGAGTTTCCCTTGTATGTTACTGTTTTTATTCTCTCTGCTTTTAAAATTACCTCTTTATAACTACTTTTTTTTTTTTTTTGCCATTTAATTAGTAAGGGTCTTGATGTGATTATCTTTGGGTTGCTTTTGTTGGGGGCTCTCTGTTCCTCCTGGATCTAGACCTCTGTTTCCTTCCCTAGATTCAGGATGTTTTCATCCATTATTTCTTCAAATAAATCTTCTGCCCTCTTTTCTCTATCTTTTATTTCTAGTATCTATATAACGTGAATGTTATCATGCTTAGTGGTGTTGCTGAGTTCCTTAAGTCTCTCTTTCATTTATTATTATTATTTTTCTCTCTCCTGTTCAACCTGATTGCTTCCCGTTTCTGTCCTCTGGATTACGGATCCATTCTTCTTCTAGTCTACTATATATTTTGTTATTGAAATTTTAATCTGATTGATTCATTTTTATGTTTCTATCTCTTTGTTAATGATTTAACTGATGTTTTCCACTCTTTCCCCAAAAAACTTTATGATCACTATTTTATTTTTTAAAGATTTTATTTATTTATTCATGAGAGACACACACAGAGAGAGGCAGAGACACAGGCAGAGGGAGAAGCAGGCTCCATGCAGGGAGCCTTATGTGGGACTCTATCCTGTGACTCCAGGATCACGTTCTGACTCAAAGGCAGACACTTAACCTCTGAGCCACCAGGTGTCCAGATGATCATTATTTTAAATTCTTTATCAGACATATTATTTTTCTCCATTTTGCTCGGGACTCTTGTCCTTACTTTGTCCTATTCTTTCATTTTTAACATACTCTTTTGTCTCCTCATTTATTTATTTATTTTTTTGTCTCCTCATTTTGTTAATTCTCTTTGTCTCTTTCTATGTACTAGAAAAGTCACCCATGTAGTGAAAGTAGTGACCATATGAAAAATAGTCCTTGTATGGCCCTGCAGTGCAGAGTCTCTTGTTCACCAGAAACTGGTAATTCAGGGATGCCTTCTATATGTGTTGCCTGGACTCTACTGTTGTGGCTGAGCCATTTTTGCTTTCTCCCCAATTATCTGTAATGGCTCTCTTTGCCTATGGTGGGGAGGGTTTGGTCCCAGTTTTGTAAGTGGCCAAATATGGGGGCTGCCTTGGGCTTAAGTTGAGTCAGACCAGTCATTTACCAGAGATGCAGTGACACTTAATTGCAGGGCACTGTTCTTGTGTTGTACCTAGAAGTTTTCCTCAGAGGGTGGGGCCTACAGTCAGACCAGATGTCTGCCCCAGCACACTACAAGGCTGCAATCTGACTATTGTGTGTGTGGTTATCTTTTTCCTCTCCTCAATGCAGGAGTCACTTTGGAGTGGTGATGGTCCCTGTCAGGGCTGCTTTCACTCTTGCAGTATCACTTCAGATGGGCTGTCCAAGGGCATATTGGAGAAGGCAGGTCTGCAGGAGAACATGGAGATGGGTGCTTGGTGCCATCAAGGTCTGTGCTGATCCACTGCAGGACTGGGCCAGCTGTCACCCAGGAAAACTTCTGCCTAGACCAGGATAGAGAGGGCATGTCTACAGAAGAACAAGAGAGCAGGTCTCGTGCTTCTAGCAAGATCTTTGCTGCTTGTCGAAGAGGGTACTTGCAGCTGGCAGGATCAAAGGGGCAGGTCCATAGAAGGCACAGGGGTGGAATGCACAGTGTTAGCAAAGTTTGAGCAGGTCTGCTGGGTGAAGAGACCTGAAGAGCTGGCTGTAGGGGGTATGTCTGCAGGAGGACGCATGGACAGGGTGCACTGTTAAGAAGTTAGGTAGCCAGTATCTGTGTAGTGTTGGTTCCTAGGGATGTCTCTGTATCTAGGCTAGGGGGTGGGGAAGGGAAATAGCACCTACAGGCTCCTTTGTTCCTAGAGAAGTCTCTCAAGGAGACTTTTGCCCCTCAAGCACTGAGGTTAGTGAACAAATCTCTGCCCTGTCTATCCCAGGTGTTTTTCAAACTGCTGTTTCTAAACTTTATCTCCATGGGGTTGTTTGTTTTCTGTCTCTTTAAGGGTGGGGACTCAGTTTCCTGGCTTTCCCAGAGTGAAACCCACCAATTTTTAAAATTCCAGGTGTTAAGCCCTACTGATTGTAAGAATTCATGAAATTCAGCCCTTTTGGTTTTCAGAGCCAAGTGCTATGGGTCCCCCATTCCTGGGTTGCTTGGCATCTGCTCCTCTCAACTCTCTGCATGTATAGTCCTTCCCTCCTGCAGATAGTCTTGTGGGTCCATTTAGTTTCCAACCTCATCTTTGCCTTTCCTGCCTTCTTTGATGTGATCGCTTTCTATGTTGATCTGTGGGTGTCTTCTATCAGTCTTCAGGTCATTTTCTGGGCTATTTACACTGATGTGGGTGTTACTCTAGTTGCATCTATTGATTGAAGTGCATTTTAGACTTCCCCAGAAGTCTAAAAATGACATTTGTATTACAGAATGATGTTTAATGTTCATATATTTTCAAGATCAGTCTTCTAAATTTCAAACAAAAAAATATGTAGTTGTGTAAGTTTTATTCATACAGAATATGCACTTCATTTTTTGTTTTTGTTTTTGTTTTGTTTTGTTTTTGTTTTGTTTTGTTTTTTAGTTTCAAATGTGTCATGAACCTACCAAAGAAAATTCAAATATGCTGAATATTTTTAAAAGTTTGTGGGGTTCCTGGGTGGCTCAGTCAAGTAAGTGTCTAACTCTTGATTTCAGCTCAGGTCATGATCTCAGGATCATAAGATTGAGTCCTGCATTGTACTCTGCACTCAGTGGGGAATCCACTTGAGATTCTCTCTCTCCCTTTACTCTTTCCCTCCATGCTCTCTTTCTCTAAAATATATAAATATATCTTGAAAAAGTTTGTTATCTACTTTCTGTGCCTTTTAAACTTATATAATCTTTTTACTTCAGTTACAAAAAACATTATTTTAATAGCCCATACACTGATAAGACAGTTAAGTCTGAAATGTCATCTACTTACTACTATGTCTATCTCTAATGCTTTCTCTTAATTGGCAAACAGACTCAGAAAACATGATTTCTATGCACATTGCAATCCTCAAGTCACATAGATGATATTAAACATATAAAAATTCGCTAAATTATTTTTGGTATTCTATTAGAAAATTATCATAGTGTGGAGTTATATAAGTTTTCTGGACAGGAGAGACTCCATTTTTCTAACTAATGAACTCTTGAACTGGGCCAGGAGTGACACTTGTTTTACAAGCAGTTGCTCATACAATCCAACAGAATAATTGACATTAGGACTGTTAACCTGTTGATATGAACTTTACAAAGACAGAATAGTTAACAAATGCATACCAGAAATACTTTGATAGCAACAATATAATAATAAATAGAAAACTAGGACACCTGGGGGGCTCAGTGGTTTAGTGTCTGTCTTTGACTCAAGGCATGGTCCCGGGGTCCAGTATTGAGTCCCACATCAGGCTTCTGTGGAGAACCTGCTTCTCCCTCTGCCTATGTCTCTGACTCTTTCTCTGCCTCTCATGAATAAATAAATAAAATCTTAAAAAAAAAAAAAAAGAAAACAAAAGAAGCTCACCTGGTTAGCACCAAATTAACAGGGTTTTTTTTTTTCTCTTATTTTCTTATCTATATTGTGTAATTATTTCCTTTTTTCTTTCTCACAGAAACCTCTTCTCTCCATATGAACAGCGCCCCTTTCCAATTACTCTGGAATTTGTGCCCCTGAGTTGCAATTCTAAGACCCCAAATAAACACCTTTGTTTTTTCAGTTTGGCCTCCTTTTCTCAGTTGACAATAGGTAAGGGGAATGGTTTAGTAATATTCTTTTGGCTGACTAGAGTTGTCCATGTTGATTTAATTTGTAAAATAGATCACATTTCAAAAAGTACATTTCTGTATGTAATAGTTTTAATTTTCATATTACCACACTTTTCCCTCCATTAACCCACATGCCTTCCTTGCTTAACTATATAGTGAATAATTGCATTGGACTTCCTGAATTATTAATTGGAAAGCTTTGTTATTGTCAATTTTGCTGCTTCTATTCATCTTCACTTATGCAACTTTAATTTGTGTTCAAAAATCATAATGCCATTTCATTCAATTCATTCCTCATCAGCAAGTTATATTATAGGTAATTTCCTATTATATATGATATTCACAATGAAAATCATTCTTTGTTTCCTAATTTATGTTTTCTTAGTAAGAAAAAGAACAAACTTAAATTACATGTGAGGGCACATTTTCCCTGTGCTGATATTAAAAGGGTGTGAACATCACCACATACAGAATAAATTCTCAACCACATAGCAATTCAATGTTAAGTTTGGTTACAAATTTTCAAAGTCTAACAATATGTTCACTTACTTCCCATTCAATCAGACTTAAATAATTAATTCTTTTTCCTTTGAGATTAAGACTAAAAATATCACTGTGAACAACCCTGCTGTTTGAAAATCTTGTAGTCACAGCTCATTCTCTAAACATTGTGGAGTACCAATTTAAACTTAAAAAGTTGTGTAATAACAATGTATTGCATAGTTAGACTCTTACAACAGTTAATGAAAATAAATGACCCTGGTGTTATATTGTGTTATACTTAATTATTTACTTTTATACCTTGTCCTCTGGCTATGGTTTAATGCCAACTTAGCCTCCAGTCCTAAGGGATCTTTCTTTTTCCTTATATTTAGAAACATACAGAAGAGGTGGCATACTTTGCACATTATAATAGTGATTACTGGTTTCTTTAAATCTAAAATCAAAACCTAAAATGAGCAATTCAAATGTCCATGTATTGAAAGGAAAAATAGATCAGTGGGTTGATAACCACTGACTTTATTTTAAACCTCAGAAGAACAGTAGCAACTTAAATATTCCTTAAAAGCAGTATGAACACGACAAAGACATAAAGAATTCAAAGAGGGAAAATCTCTGAAATGCAAATCTTCATTGGCGAAAAGAGCTTTTTCATCTATCCGTTCGATAGACTTGGTCATTAAGCATTGTCCACTAGTTAGTGAATAAAACTCAAAAAGAAGTTTTTGGAATGGTTTCCAAGAGCTACTTAAAAAGAACAAAAATGATGGAAATACCACAACATATGATTCTGATAGGAAATAGCACCACATGTCCTAAATTCATTACCTTAATTATTTTTAATGCAACATATATGGATAATTCTACCATTTATATATTTTAATTATGGTCATTTTATCTGTAAGGGAAGTAAGTTTACCTTTATTTAAAATATTCCTGGAAATTGTTATTATATTTTTATCATGACAATTTCAATAAGTCTGTGCTTGAAATATTATATTTTAGTAAGTTATCTTGACTTAATGAACCATACATCTTAACATGAAGTATGAGCAAATCTTTAGCATAGTTGACTCTGGTTGAAATAGTATTGGGCATTTTTAAAAAATTTTTTCAGAATCTACTTTGAAAATCTTGGGAGTATTCTTGTGAACTCAGTTGTGACCCCCTCACCTCAATTCATATGTTGAAGCCCTAAATCCCCAATGGAAAATACTATTTGGAGATATAATTAAATTTAATGAAAGTCATAAATTCGGGGACCTAGCTCTATAGCATTTAGTGTCTTTATAAAAAAAAAAAAGAGAGAGAGATACCAGAGATTCTCTCTGTGTATGCACAGAGAAAGGTCATGTGGAGACATAGCAAGAAGGTGGTCATCTAGAGGCCAAGAACCAGAAACCAAGTCTTACCAGCACTTTGATCTTAGACTTCCAGCCTTTAGAAGTATGAAAAAATAAATTTCTGTTGTTTAATCCTCCCAACCTGTGATACCTTGTTATGACAACCCAAGCAGAATAAGACAGAGTATATGCCATTTAAGATAATAATTTAAAAGTTAATTGCAATATCAAGTAGGTAAAGTCTTGCTGTTACGGGAATTCAGGTGTAAGGAACTGTGATGTTTTCTAATTTTTTTTTTTTGTAATTTATTTTGTTTTAGCAGAAGCTGTTATTTTCATGATATTTTAAATTCTAAATTAGCCAATTTAATGTAATGTTAGTTATTGCCATTTCTCGGTGAGTCCATTTAGCATGTCCTAATTCTTCTATAGTTGCCATTTAATTTCTGGAGTGGGAACAGTCTATTGTCTGGCATTGTATATCATTAATTCATAGAGTTCTATGGCTTTGAACCCATAGAGAACCCTCTCTATGGGTTCAAAGCCACCCTCTGTCTCCCACTGATATCAGTGAGAAAAAAAAAAAAAAAAAAAACTTATCCTACCTTTTCCTTTATCATTGCTTTACTTTTTTTTTTTTTTTTTTATTTATGATAGTCACAGAGAGAGAGAGAGAGAGAGAGAGGCAGAGACACAGGCAGAGGGAGAAGCAGGCTCCATGCACCGGGAGCCCGACGTGGGATTCGATCCCGGGTCTCCAGGATCGCGCCCTGGGCCAAAGGCAGGCGCCAAACCGCTGCGCCACCCAGGGATCCCTATCATTGCTTTACATTCAAACACTTTTCTGAACTGTCAGTGGTTCTAAAACAGGACTTGATTTGGAAAATGTGGATGCTCCATCAGGAAGTAATGGAAACTGCATGACATCAGAGTAGAGGTTTTGAATGGAATGGCTTCAAGACTCTTGATTAGACTAACTTTGCCACTATTTTTGTGCAAAGTTGGCAAGAAAAATCCTTCTCAAGTCTCATCACATTCACAGGCTTCATACAGACCCTTAAGCAGGGTTTTTAGTTTCAGTTCCTCCCAACTCTGGGGTTTTCAACACCAGCTCTGTCTTTTCAAGGATCAGCTCAGAGTGGAGGGAACCAGGGCATTTATTTATGTTCTCACTAACATCTAAAACATGGATCTCTTTCTAATAATGCTTCTACTCTCTCCTCCATAATAGCTTAGTATAATGTGACTACTTATTTGTCTCTTTACCTATTATCTTCCTTATTTATAAGATAATACATTTTAAGATCTCTTTATTTAAACTGAACAGCCCAAGTTCTTATACAGCATACACAATTTTTGCTACCAAATTAACTGCCTAGGCACAATTTTTATTTTATTTTGAAATGTCATTAACATAGTTTATAAACATTCCCTTATTTTTGCCTTTCACATTATTTCTGCTTCACCCACTGACCTTTGACAGTAGAGAATAAAAAAAAAAAAACATTCTTGGTGGTGACTGAGCAATAAAAGGACTTCAGGCAATCATCTATAACTTTCTGTGCGGTGGACGTAATATTTCAAAATTTTATTTTGCCCATTTATTTACTCTATTTTTGTAATCCTGATTTTTGTGGGCTTTTTTAGGGGACACAATCAGCATATAGATATAATTGGAAAATTGTTTAAAATACTATAATGAGAGAAACTAGGATCAATTTTTCTCAAGGAAAGCCATAATTTGTCATCAAAAGTAAAATGTATTGAGTTTCTATTGTGGAGAAGGGCAATTTCATAAGGGCACCTGGGTGGCTCAGTTAATTAAGTGCCTACCTTTGGCTCAGGTCATGATTCCAGCCAGGGTCCTGCGAATGAGTCTGGCATTGGGCTTCCTGCTCAATGGGGAGTCTGCTTCTCCCTCTACCCTTTCCCCCTGCTCATTCTCTCTTTCTTTCTCTCTCTCTCTCAAATAAATCAATTTTTTAAAATCTATTTTAAAAAGGACAGTTACATAAACTTAGGGAATCCTTGGAAATTCAGCATCATGATCTCCATTTTAATAGGAAAGGAAATAGTAGCTTAGAAGAGTGAAATGTCTTACCCACATTTATACAGCTAGGGTTTAAGGACAAAACCCTTTTTTTTTTTTCTATTTTATACAATTTTTCAACTCTGTCCAAAATCTTAAAATATACCTATTTTACAGTTTCAGGTACACTATCTTCATAACTTGTCCCATATACTGTGAGATACTATGTATCTTACATACTAAATATTGACAGCTACTACATCACATTTGTAAATGCTATTATGAAGCTTAGAAAAACTTACATATGTGCCATGGGTCATTATCAAATAGCATCACAATTTGACAGAAAATGTGACTCTTTCTACTATGACACAATTCTTATCAGCTTCATGTAAATTTAAGCCCAGAAAAATCTCTCTTTAGTTTAAACTTCAACCTAAAGATAATATGGACAGATTTGTTTGATAATTTAACATTGAAAATGTAATCAAAACCTGAAGAAAATTGTTTTTATTAGGCAATTATAAAGGTATTATTAAAAATAAATAGAAAAATACTATGTTTCATACCTTTCCAAAATTACTGAAAAGAAAAAAATATGATTCACTTTTTATGTCAAGAAAATTTGAATACTATTGAAATGAATTGAATTATGTCTATCCCTAATCTCATATGTTGATGTTCTAATCCCCAATAATTCAGAATGTGACTTATTTGGAGAAAAGGGTCTTTGAAGAAGTAATTAAATTAAAATGAGGTCATTATGGTGGGCCTAATTCAGTATCACTGGTGTCAAAAATAAATAAATAAATCACTGGTGTCCTCACAAGAAGAGATTAGGACCCAGACACATACAGAGGTAAGACCATGTGAAGACACAGGAGAAAACTACCATCTACCAGCCAAGAAGAGAAGCTTCAGAACAAATCAACCCAGCTTACAACTTGATCTCAGACTTCTAACTTCCAGAATTGTGAGAAATTAAATGTCTATTTAGCTATCCAGTTTTTGGTACTTCGTTATGGCAACCCTAGTAAACAAATACAACCATTTTTAAAACTTGCTCAGCTCAGGAAGAGTGATGGCAGAGGAGTAAGGGAATCCTAAATTTGTCTCATTCCTCAAATACGGCTAGATAGTTATCTCATTCTGATAACCTTAGAAATCAATCAGAGGTCTGAGAGAAGAAATACTATTAAGTCTGCTAGTAGGGAAGTGACCACCTTTCAGAAGGGAGGAAGTGTAGAGATTTGAATTAGTGTGATAAAATGGAGGGGAAAGAACCACTTAAAGAGGCTACTGCAAAGTAGGATAAGCAGCAGAGCAACATCAAAACATTTAGAAATCTGCTACAGCAGGGAATGTGCCTGGCCTAAAGGTGCTCAGGTGGCAAATCAGGGCGGAATGTCAGGTATGGCAGTTTGGCCTCAGGCTCCCCTGGGTCACAAGAAAAACAGGTGGCACTTAACTGTTCCCAGGCATAAGAACATGGAAGCTGGCTGAGAACAGCAAGTCTAGATGCAGGCTTTCTGCTCTGTATTGCCATAAACTGTGATCCATTGCATAGTCATGAGAATGCTTTCCTGGGACAGGCCCCACAAAAGGGAAAAGGGTGGCACAAGCCTCTCTAGGAGGAACAGCAAGGGTCTGCATCACTGCAGTTTTGAAACTCACTTATATGCCTGAGATAAAACAAAAGCAAAAACACAAACAAAAAAACCCTTGGAAATAGGCATGGTGAACACAAGAGTTCTGACAGAAAATGGAAAGACAAAAGTGACTGATTGCCCTTGTGTGAGGGCTTACTGAAGAGTAAAGGGTGCAAATTTTCAGCTCTGGGGCTAGAGAGGGGAAAACCATCATATTACTCCTGTCCATCAGGGCTGAAAGCCTTCAGCGAGCAAAACATCGCCACCTCGTGGAATCTGAAGCTGCTTATGCCAAGCCCTGCCTCCCTGTGCACTAGAGGTGCATTTCCACTAGGGTGAGTCCACCTGAGAAACAGGCCCCTCCCGAGAAGACCAAAACAAACTCACTTGCACCAAGTTTATTGATCATAGAGGGCTGCAAAGCTTCAGTTCCAGGGCAAAATGCTATCTAGCCTCCTTTGTACTTTTATTCTTTATTTTTTATTATTATTTTCATTTGTTTTCTTATTTTTTCAATTCTTTGTAATTTTTATATATTTTTAATTTTCCATTTCCTTTCACTGTATTTCAGTAAACATGTATATTAAAATAAAAATGCTATGTTATTATAAATTATATATTATATATATATTATATATATATACATACATTTTTTTTCTTTCCTTCTTATTTTGGGATCTAGTTTCCTTTAACAAGCAGACCAAAACACACCCAAGATCGAGTTTTTTGTTGCTTGAGAGGGATTTTGTTCTTTTTTCTTTTTTATTTTCTTTTCTGGACAAAATGATAAGATAGAGATATTCACCCCAAAAGAAGCAACAGGAGGTAATACTCACAGCCATGGTTTTAACTAATACAGATATAAGTAAGATATCTGACTAGAATTTTTAAAAGATACTAACTGGGTTTGCAAAAAAACATAGAAGATATTAGAAAATCCCTTATTATAAAGATAAAATAACTAAAATCTAGGGAGATCAAAATTAAAAATGCTATAACAAAGATACAGTACCAAATGGAGGTCATAAAATTGAGGATGGGCAAAGGAGAAGAGGGAATCAGTGATATAGGAGATAAAATTATGGAAAATAATGAAGCTGAAAAGAAGCTGGGAATAAATCTATTCAATCATGAAGTTAGACTTAGAGAACTCAGTGGTTCAACAAAACAAAATAAAATCAATATCATAGAAGTCCCAAAAGAATAATGGGAAAAGAGGATAGAGGTTTATTTGAATAAATTATAGCTAAAGAATTCCATAATCTGGGGAAGGAAAAAGCTATTCATGTCCAAGAGGCACAGAGAACTCACCTGAAAATCAGCAAAAACAGGTCAAGACCACAATGTATCACAGTGAATCTTACAAAATACAAAGATAAAGAGAGAATTCTGAAAGCAGCATGGGAGAAGTCCTTAACTTACAAAGGTAGACACATAAGGCTGGCAGCAGACTGTCCAGAGAGACCTGGCAGGCCAGAAAGGACTGGCATGATATATTCAATATGCTAAATAAGAAAAAATATGGAGCCAAGAATACTTTATCTAGCAAGGCTGTCATAGAAGGAGAGAGAGAGGACAGAGAATAGAATGGAAATGAATAGAAAGATTAGAATAGAATAGAATAGAATAGAATAATAGAATAGAATAGAATAGAATAATAAGATAAAGAGTCTCAATGACAAAAAGGGATGACAAACTTAAGGAATTCATAAACACTAAACCAGCCTTGCAATAAATATTAAAGGGGACACTTTGAGTGGAAAGAGAGACCAAAAGTAACAAACACCAGAAAGGAGCAGAGATAACCTACAGGTATAGCAATTTTGCAAGTAATACCATGGCACTAAATTTGTATCTTTCAATAATTACTCTGAGTATAAATAGACTAAATGCTCCCAAAACACATAGGGTATCAGAATGGATATAAAAACAAAACAAAACAAAACAAGACTCATTGATACAATGCTTATAAGAGACGCATTTTAGACTGAAAGACATCTCCTGATTGAAAGTGAGGGTGTGGAGAACCATTTATAATTAAAAGACATTAAAAGAAAGCAGGAGTAGCCATCCTTATACCAGAAAAACTAGATTTTAATCTAGACTGTAATAACAGATGAAGATGGGCACTGAATCATAATAAAGGTGTTTATCCAACAAGAAGATCTAACAATTGTAAATATTCATGCCCCTAACTTGGGAGCAGCCAAATATATAAATCGATTAATAACAAACTTAAAGAAACTCATAGATAAAATAACGGTAATAGTGGAAGACTTTAACATCCCACTTACAACAATGGACAGATAATCTAAGCATAAAATTAACAAGGAAACAAGGGCTTTGAATGACACATTGGATCAGATGGACCTAACAGATATTTTTCAAACATTCCATCCTAACACAACAGAATACACATTCTTTTCCAGTGCACATGATCATTCTCCAGAATAAATCACAGACTGGGTCACAAACTAAGACTCAACCAGTACAAAAAGACTGAGACCATACCATGTATATTTTCAGACTATGATGCTATGAAATTTGAAGGCAACCACAAGAAAAAAATTGGAAGGACCATAAATACATGGAGGTTAAAGAACATCCTGCCGTGTTGTAGATTAGGAATAAAGGGGTCAACCAGGAAATTAAAGAATTTTAAAAATACCTGGAGGAAAGTGAAAATGAAAACATACCATTTCAAAACCTTCGGGATACAGCAAAAGTGGTCTTAAGAGGGAGGTGTGTAGCAACATAGGACTTCCTCATGAAGCAAGTACAATCTCAAATACACAATCTAATATTACACTTAAGGAGCTGGAAAAAGAACAGAAAATTAAACCCAAATCCAGCAGAAAAGGGTAAATGATAAAGAAGAGAACAGAAATCAATGATATAGAAATAATAATAATAATAATAATAATAATAATAATAATAATAAAACAGTAGAACAGATCAACAAACCTGGGATCTGGTTGTCTGGAAGAATTAGCAAGATTGATAAAAACTTAGCCAGAATTATCAAAGAGAAACAAGAAAGGACTCAAAAAAATAAAATCATCAATTAAAGGGATCACAATCAACACTGAAGTAATGCAAATAATTATGAGAATATTATGAGCAAGTATATGCCAACAAATTAGGCAATCTGGAAGAAATGGATAAATTCCTAAAAACATATAAACTACCAATACTGAAACAGGAAGAAATAGAAAACCCGGACAAACCCATAACCAGCAAAGAAATTGAATCAGTAATCAAAAAACTCCCAAACCAACAAAAGTCCAGGACTAGATGGCATCCCATAGGAATTCCACCAAACATTTTAAAAAACTGTCTATTTTTCTGAAACTGTTCCAAAAAAATAGAAATGGAAGGAAAGCTTCTAAACATATTCTATGAGGCCAGCATTATCTTGATCTCAAAACCTGACAAAGACTTCACTAAAAAGAAGAATTATAGACCAATATCCTGATGAACATGGATCCAAAAATTCTCAACAAGATACTAGCTAATTGGATCCAACAGTTCATTGAATAGATTATTCATCATGACCAAGTGGGATTTATTCCTGGGCTTCAGGGGTTGTCCAAAAACAACAATCAATGTACTACACCACATTAATAAAAGTAAGGATAAAAACCATATGATCCTCTCAATAGATGCAGAAAAAGCATTTGACAAATACAGCATCCTTTCTTTATGAAAACCCTCAACAAAGTAGGGATAGAAGGAAGATACCTCAAAATCATAAAAGCCATATATGAAACACCCACAGTTAATATCATCCTCAGTGGGGGAAAAACTGAAAGCTTTTCCCCTAAGGTCAGGAACACAACAGGGATGTCCACTCTCACTACTGTTGTTCAAAACAGTACTAGAAATCATACCCTCAGCAGTCAGACAACAAGAACAATGACAACAACCACAAATAAAAGGCATCTGAATTGGCAAAGAAGAAGTCGAACTTTTACACTTTGCAGGTGATGTGATTCTCTATGTAGAAAATCTAAAAGACTCATCAAACAATTGCTAGGACTGATCTAGGAATTCAGCAAAGTCACAGGACATAAAATCAATGCATTTATTTAGAAAGGTTGCATTTCTATATACTATCAACAAAGCAGTAGAAAGAGAAATCAATGAATCAATCCTGTTTACAATTGCACCAAAAGCCATAAGATATCTATGAATAAACCAAAGAAGTAAAAGATCTGTACTCTGAAAACTATAGGACATGTATGAAAGAAATTGAGGAAGACACAAAGAAATGGAAAAACATTCCACGCTCATGGATTGGAAGAACAAATATTGTTTAAATGTCTGTACTACCAAAAACAATCTACACATTTAATCCAATTTTTATCAAATTGACACCAGCATTTTTCACAGAGGTGGAACAAACAATTCTAAAATTTGTATGGAACAAGGAAAGATCCCAAATAACCAAAATAATGTTGAAAAGAAAACCAAACCTGGAGGCATGACAATTCTGGATTTCAAGCTGTATTACAAATCAAGACAGCAGGGTACTGGCACAAAACAGACACATTACTCAATGGAACAAAATAGAGAACTCAGAAATGGACCATCAACTCTATGGTCAACTAATCTACAACAAGGCAGAAAAGAATATCCAATGGGAAAAAGTCAGAGACTTCAACAAATGATTTTAGAAAAACTTGACAGACACATGCAGAAGAATGAAAATGAACTGCTTTCTGACAGCATACACAAAACCAAATCCAAAATGGTTGAAAGACCTAAATGTGAGACAGGAATACATCATAATCCTAGAGGACAATGCAGGCAGTAACTTCTTCAACCTCAGCTACAGCCACTTCTTGCTAGACACGTCTTCAGAGGCAAGGGAGAGAAAAGCAAAAATGAACTATTGGGATTTCATCAAGATATAAAGCTTTTGCACAGAAAAAGAAACAACCAACAAAACTAAAAGATAAACTACCAAATGGGAAAAGATATTTGCAAATGACATCAGATAAAGGGCTAATATCCAAAATGTATAAAGAAATCAAATATCCAAAAGACAAAAAAATCCAGTCAAGATACGGACAGAAGACATGAACATATCTCTAAAAAAGACATATGTGTGGCTAACAGACATATGAAAAAATGCTCAACATCACTCATCATCAGGGAAATACAAATCAAAACTACAGTGAAATAACACCTAACACCAGTCAGAATGGCTAAAATGAACAACTCAGGAAACAACAGATGTGGGTGAGGATGTGGAGAAAGGGGAACACTTTTACCCCATTGGTAGTAATGCACACTGGCACAGCCACTCTGGAAAAAAGTATGGGGGTTCCTCAAAATGTTAAAAAAAAGAACTACCTTAAGACCCAGCAATTACACTACTAGTTATTTGTTCAAAGGATACAAAAATAGTGATTCAAAGGGGCACATGCATCCCAATTTTATAGTAGCAATGTTCACAATTGCCAAAAAAATGGAAACAGCAAGATGTCCAGTGACAGATGAATGTATAAAGAGGGTGTATGTATACAATAGAATATAACTCAGCCATCAAAAAGAATGAAATCTTGCCATTTGCAAGGATGTGGTCGGAGCTAGAGGATATTATGCTGAGAAAAATAAGTCAATTAGAGAAAGGCAATTATATGATTTCACCCATATGTGAAAATTCAAAACAAAACAGATGAACAGAGGGGAAGGGAAGGAAAAATAAAATAAAAACAGAAAGAAGAGAACCATAGGAGACAACTCTATTAAAAAAAACAGGGTTGCTGTGGGGGAGATGGGCGGGGTGATGGGGTAATTGGGTGATGGAAATTAAGGAGGGAATTTGCTGTAATGAGCACTGGGTGTTTTATGCCACTGATGAATCACTAAACTCTACCCTGAACCTAATAATACACTATATGTTAACTAATTTGAATTTAAATTAAAAAAAACAACTTCACTCAGCTCAATTTATCTCTAATCTTTTATGTACCAAAACAAAACATCTGAATTCAAAGAGCACAAGTATTGCTATTTACTTTTGATAAATGGAACCAATTTCATTTTCCAAGCTCAAATTAATTATCTTGAAATAGACCAGGCTAATGTCTGATCTGCTCATCTACGCATCTACATCAACCGGACATTTGCTAGAGATGGAGAATCTTATTTGCCACCAAGGCATGTGTTAGAATCTGCACTTTGGAAAGCCCTCCAGAGTGATTTATTTTTACCTTAAAGTTTGAGAAGCCCTGTTCTAGGCTGGGTTACCACTGAAATTCACAGCCCCTCAAATTGTGAAATGCTAAAACCTAGTTGGACTCCAAATATGTTTATCCTTTGTTTTTAACTAATGTTACTTTTGTTATTGGTAGTAAGGGTTTTGGGGATTATTTTGTGATTAGATCTGGTAGTATGTTTTTATTACCTGATACTGTAGTGGGAATCTAGGGAGCAAATGATCTAAGAACTGTGGGACCTACTCCATAAAGAGGCAGGATCACGTAACTCTGTCCATGAACTTTATAGCTCGGTGGCCACCGCAGCTGCTATCCACACAGAAATACTTTTAAAGGTGAGAATAGGGTCGTTCAGTGTCTGGATTGAATGCTGGGGCAAGTGGAAACTACAACTGCCTGGCACATCAGAGCCTGTGGACACTCTAATTATGGCCAATGTGAGATAAGGAGGTACCTCTAGATAGATGTGGCCGGAAGTAGTGATGCCCAGGAAGGGGATATGAAAAGGGCAGGAGGACTTAGAAAATTCATAAGAACAATTGTCACTTCCTGGGTTTATGCCTCCTTTATAAGGGCTAATGTGGCAACAGTGAGGGTCCATAGGTTTTGTGAGATCCTTGTGCTAAGCCATTACTATTTTGAAGTACTTATTTCTACTCAAAGTTCATTAGGAAGGTCAATGGAGAGTTGCAACTAGCCAACACCTTAGTTTTATATTTATCAATGGAGAATGCTGTGGTATTTGCAACAGCTTTCCTGGGACATAAATGTCTTCATTTTCCTATTTAAAGATTAAAGATCAGTACTCCCTTCTCTGTCATTATAAGTGGACAGAAGGTTGGGATAATAATAATTAAAACATAGGTTAGGAAATTAGAATTGTTGACTGCTTCTGAATATAAAGTAGCAGCACTGGTCTAAGGCACAATACAGGAGTGATGAAATCAGAAGTAATAGCGAAGAATGTGTCTAACTTTGCAAAGTGTAGTATCTGTCTATCTAATCTATCTACGAAGCAATTAGTTGTGTCCACGTAGCTATGGACATTGCTGTCTGTTGCTTGCTACACACCCATTTTTTTCTGATTTCCTTAATATTACATAAACTCCAGCTTTATTTAGGTTGACAATGTGCGCAGCTAAAAATAAAATAAATAAATAAATAAAAATGTATTTCTCAGCCTCCTTTACAATTATGGTAAAAACAAACAAACAAGCAAGCAAATCCCATACATTTGGCCAAAGGATATGGAGGACAGTTACTAGGAGGATCTGCCATGGATTTTATAAAGGGAATCACTCATCTGTCATATGCCTTCCATCTTCCTCCCTATTCTCTTCCTTTCTAACTAGAATTCAGGCGTAGCTCTAACTGTAGAAATGTGAGCAGAAGGGGGGCACACATCCTTCTATGTCCATAGCCAAAAGTGACAGCGCCATGAGGATAGATGATCTTGTATCTCTTGGTCACCTCTTGAATGAGAACCATCTTCCAAAAACCTATATTGGATTTGTAATAAATGACACGTACACTCGTACCATGTTTCGGTCATGATATATTTTTTGATTGTTTGCTACAGCGGCCAGCAAACCTTCAGGAAATGATCTAAGAATGGAGCAACAGAAAGAGGAGCATTGATCCCTCACTCTTTTTCTGTTTTGTGAAACTCACAAGCAAATGGAATTTCTATATTAAGTCTACATAGTCACAGTAAAACAGTCAAATAAAAATTGACCCTATGACTGTTATATATATACATGAAGATAATATATATTATGAAGATAATATGAAGATAATATGAAGATATATAATATATACATCATGGTCTTCATTGACTGAAGCAACTATATCTTTATGTATGAAATGATTTATCATTACAAATTCATTAGAAATTCCAGTTGCTTGCACGTGTTTGTTTGAAAAAAGACCTAGTGCACATCTATCTGACATAAGTCTGTATTTTTTTATCCTTTTTCCTATTTATCTTCATTCATAAATATGAAGGATTGGAAATCAAGACAGTAACAAATATAAAGTGTATGAATTTTTCCATGCATCTAGCAATATTGTTTTTTAAATAAATACAGATAATTCTAAGTCAAAAGGAGAAAGAGAGTGTATCTCTGCATGCACGTGAAAGTCCTGTCTCAAAAAAAAAAAAAAAAAAAAAGTCCTGTCTCAGTGTATTCTTATATCTGTAATCTCTGTCTGCCCCAACCTGACTTACTTGAAAAACCTGATTTACTTGAACAACCAAGAAGTGCAATGTCTGGCTAGCTATTTTTTCTGTGTTTTAGATATGGAGGTGATGACTTTGAAACAACCCGAAATGCAAATATTTCTTAGCCTCTTCCCCCTCCATAACCTTTCCTTATATACAGGAGTGAGTTATTAGAGTGTTAAAAATGCTGCCGATGGATATCTCAATAAAATTAAAACTAACATAAAAGTAGACCAAGTGGTAAAAGGAATATTGACTTTCCCTTTATTGCGCATTTAACAATATGAAAGATAGTAAAATATAATTTTATGTTGGATAATAATAAAAATGTGTTCTACAGCACCCTATATTTATGGCAAGCTTTCCAGTCCTCTGCTTAATTTCTGAATATGAGAACCAATAATGCATTTTCTTCGTTAGCTGTGTATTTCCTAGTGAAAGTGACATTTATTCATCATTGAAGTATTAGCAATTTCCTTTTGCCAAATTATTACTTGTAACCAAGCATACATACATAATACATTGTGATCACTAAATGAGAAGCTGAGATGAAATCAGGTTCCAGAAATTGTCATATATGTTAATAAAGGCTGTGTTTAGATGTACAGATAAAGGACATGCTGATGAGATTATCCACAGCCCCAAAGACGGTAATCATTTATTATGATTTTATTCAACCTTTTATAGATTTAGATTTTAGTAGATAATTCATTTTATCTGTGATTTTCTTTTAGATATTACTCTGAGGTATTTTCTTTAGGGTTTAGGGGAAAAGCATATTTTCCCACAATTTCTTGATTGTTTAGTTTTGCTCCAGTTAAACTGCACTATATATACACATACACATATAAAAACATTATTATTTTGGTGAACACAATTTTGGCATATAATATGGAAAAATATTCTCAGTTAAATATCAGTTAGCTCTTCCTAGAAATTATTGATCTTTGTTTTAACCTTGTCAAAGCAATTTGAGCTGAGGATGAGGAAACAGGATTATAAAACAAAGATTTTGATGGCACCATAAACTCTGTGGAGCACATATTCTTAAATTAGAAATGTGTTTTAAGAATGATTGCCCTAGATTCGTAGTAAATACGATTAGTGATACCGTTATAAAGGGGGAAAAAACACATCTCGTTCATTTTATATGTGTGTAATTTGGTTCTATTACTCACACTGTTTGCTATTCATCTTGTGTCATACTCCAATAGCTTTAGTTTTAAGCAATTGAAAATAATAGTATTTTACATATTATTTTCCTGCTTGTCAATTTTGTTTTAATAATAGGCTATATTTCTCAGGAGTGAGGGTCGGTTTTAAGTCAAATACACACATAAATATTTGTCTTTCTATAGCTAACTCAATGACATTAGTAAGAGACGATGTTTTAGAAAAAGCTCATTACCCAGGGACTTGTCAGTAGCCTCTAAAATTGCTGTCAAGCAGAAGGTTTTACAATCCTTCCTATAAATACCTGGAATTTCTTTAAATGGTAGTTGAGGAAGCCTAGCTATATTACATTTAAATCATGTGGTGCCTGCCTTCTCTCCATTAAACAAAAATCAATTTTCAAGAAATACCTCAAAACTAATGTGCCAAGTGTAATTATTGATTTATATTTTATTAAAGCTACAAGTAATGTGGAAGAGCATTTCGCTTGACTCTGAAATCAAATTTAGAGGCCACATAAATTTTTTAAAAAGTTTCAGAGTTACAGAAGTCCCCTATTATCTGTGGAGATATGTTCTAACGACCTCCAGTGGATTCTCGAAACTGCAGATAGAACTGAATTCTATATATACTTTGTTTTTTCCTCTACATACATACCTATGATAGAAGTTATAAATAAGGCACAGTAAAAGATTCACGATAATAGTTAATAATAAAATAGAACAAATTTAACCATATACTGTAATAAAATTATATAAGCATGGTCTCACTCTCTCTTTCACTCAAAAGATCTTATTGTACTCTCTTCAACCTTCTTCTTGTGAAAGTGTGAGATGATAAAATGCCTGTATGATGAGATGAAGTGAAGTGAATGGCATAGGCTTTGTGATGTAGCATTAGGCTACTGTGGACTTTCTGATCATAATCAGTAAGAGGATCATCTCTTCCAGACCACACTTAACCATGGGTAACTAAAACTGGGGAAAGCAAAACCCTGGGCGGGGGTTGGGGGGGTGGTTTCTACTATATTAATCTGTATCTCTGTGCAAAAGAAATTTGCTAACTAGACTACAGTGTATACATATATTTCTTTTGTCTTTTATAGTAGAGTTTCAAAAAAAAAAAAAAAGTACTGTTTTCCAAAGTACTTGGGTCAGGTCTTTTACCCCACCTCTCTCAGTGAGCTTGAATTCTACGTATGCAACTATGTTTGTTTGAATGTGTGCATGCATCATCTATCATCTATCAATGTATCTATCCCTCTATCCTCTATTATCTAATCTATCTACCTACCTACCAATTTATCCATCCATCCATCAACATCTATCATTTTTTACATCATGCAAGTGGGGTCACTTACTACAGTTTTCATTTGATCCTATTGAGATTGCATTTGCAGGCTCAAGCAGGTGTGTGTGTATTCATGAAGAATATTAGTCTATAGTGTATCTGTGTTTGCTTTTGGGATTAGTTGTATTCTGGCATTAGGGAAGTATGTAGGAAGTCCTACCTCTTTATTTTCTGGAACAGATTGTGAAGTATTAGTATATTTCTTTCTTAACAGTTTATTAAAATTAAAAGTGAAACTTTCTGGCTCTGTAATTTTCTCTTTTGGAAGGATTTTAACAAAAAAAAAATCAATGTGTTTAATAAGAGTAGAGCTATTAAATTATCTAATTCATCTTGATTGGATTTTGGTAGTTTGAGGTTTTCAAGAAATTGGCCTATTTTGTATACATTGTCAAATTAATTGGCATAGGGATTTTTGTATAAATAACTTGTGATTAGTAATGATGTCACTTCTTTCACTCTTCATATTGACAATTTCTTATTCTGTATTTTTCTTTTTTCTTTCTTGGTCAGCATGACTAGAGGCTTACCAATTATATTGGTATTTTCAAAGAGCTGTCTTTTGGGGGTTTTTGTTGTTTTTCTTTTATATATTTCTACTCTAAATGTTCATTATTATTTTCTTAGTCAACTGGCTTTGTATTTAACTTGCTCTCCTTTTCCTAATTTCTTATGGAAGACTTTTAAATTTCTTGATCTTAGACCTTGCTTTTCTAATGCAAGTCTTTAATGACATAAATTTCCCTCTAAGCACTCCTTTAGTTATATCTACACATTTTGATTTATTTTGTTTGCAGTTTCACTCATTTGAAAATATTTTGAATTTTTCTTACACTTTGTCCTTAACCCATGGATTATGCTGATGCGAATTTTCTTCCCAATTACTTGGAAACTTTCCAGAAATCTTTTTTATTCTACTCATTTCTCCCACCCATTGTGTCGGATAACCACCAGTCTGTTCTCTGTATCTTCAAGCTTTCTGTTTGTTTATTTGTTTTTGTTTGTTTTGTCTTTCAGATTTTGCACATAAGTGAGATCATACAGTATTTATTTTTCCCTGTCTCTCAGCATTATGCTCTTGAGATTCATCCATGTTGTTATAAATGGCAAAATTTCATTTTTTTATGGCTGAATAACATATATACACAGCTGTTTCTTTATCCACTCATCCATTAATGGACACTTAGGTGATTCCTATATCTTACATATTGTAAATAATACTGAACTGAACATGAGGATACATTTATCTTTTTCAGTTAGTGTTTTCCAAGTATCTTTGTTTTTAATGTCCATGATAACTCATTTAGGATTCAAGAGTATACTTTGTACAATTTTTTATTCTTGCAGATTTAAGAAGAATATGTATTCTGCTGTTACATGAGGTATTTTATAAATATCAATTTGACCAAGTTGTCTGATAGTCTACCCAATTATTCTGTCAGTTTTTGAAAGGAGTATTGATGTTTCCAAATTCAGTTTCAGATCTTTCTATTTTTGTTTTTCAGATGTGCTTATTTTCTCCTAGTGTACTTTGAAATTCTGATGTTAGGCAAATAAACTTTTGGGATTGTTATAACTTCCTACAGAATTGGCCCAATATCATTATTTAATTTCCCTTTTCATTACCTCCTGGGTGTTAGTATTTGTCTTTCCCCATTCTTTTACTTTAAATCTATCTATGTTTATATTTAAATGAGGTAATTACAATCAGTATGAGGTTGAGTCTCAATTTTTTTTTTTTAAGATTTTATTTATTTGAGAGAGAGGGCACATGAGAGAGAATGTGGGAAGGGGCAGAGGGATATGGAGAAGCAGACTACCTCTTGAGGAGCGAGCTCATTCCTGGACTCCATCTCAGGGCCCTGAGATCATGACCTGAGCCTAAATCAAGAGTCAGAGGTTTAACTGACTGAGCCATCCAGGTGCCCCATGAGAATATATTTAGAGCAAACATAGTGCATACTATTTTTGCTTTTCTTTAGGGTTTAAAAAGCAATGATCTCAATGAATTAACTCTTCTTTGTTGTTATTCTTACATCATAAATAATTTGTGAAAGTAGTTTTCCTTAAGGAGACTGATAGAATCAAAGAATCAAAGAAAAGTATACGTTTAGATAACATTTGAAGTCTAGGAATAATAGATTTGAGAAAGGAATCTTTAAAGTGCAGAAATCAGTAGAACATACTTGTGATATATGTTCAAGTTTTCAATGTATTACGAATTATCCTGCATTAATTAGGTGACCACTGTCTAACAAGAACAAAATCAAGTCAGATAAATGTGTCAGGAACTTTCAACTGCTTTTTTTTTTTTTTTTCAATTAACAAAAAGATTTGTATTAGAACATTTACACTCAGGGAAGAAAGCGGCATCTGCATCATCAAATGTGGAATGTTGAAGAAATAGTTAAAATAAATAAAAGACTCCAAACGCGGTTGGGGCTGGCTCAGGCTGGGACTCACAGAGGCCTCTGCACATCAGCTCCAGGCTGCAGGGGCCAACGGCCTGGCCATACTGGCCTCCTCCCTGACGCAGCACAGGTGAGGGGGTTTGCTTTTGTGTCTGGTTTGGTTTTCCGTCCTTTCCACAAACTACCTCCCACCTTAACTTGCTGCCAGTACCTGGTGTTACATAAGATTTCTGAGGACATTGATTCCTGTGATCTGTGGTCCGCAGATACTTGAAATATCCTCTTTTAGGGAAGACATTTTAGGGGGCTCACCAAGTCAAAATTACTTTCGTAATTATGCCAAGACTTGTTTTGCCTTTTCTATTATGTTGACATTTTCACTGATGATGAAAAAGCAATGAAGAATAAAAGTACTGGCATTTTAACATGAGACAGGCCCAACCTTGTACTGATAATTATTGTATTTTTAACCTCTTCACACTGAAAAAAAAAGTTTAATGCCCATAGCAACATCATTGGATCACTTACTTTTAATACATATCTTTTCAATTCTTTTTGTGAAGCAATAAGTATGCATAAAGCACCATTTCCATTTGCTTTTTATTTCTAGCTATGAAAACCTTAAGTCCAATGTATTCTGCACGACTGGAACATATTAAGAGCTTAATTAATATTCCTATAATTAATATTAAAAATAATATTAAAGTGCTGTGCATATATAAGGCACAGAATAGTTCTAAAAGTATACTGTCAGAAAGCTGCTCTCATCTATTTTGGAAACATGCTTCCTGTTCTCACTTCTGAATTCCATCAGTAGTAGTTGTTTGCAAGCAGAGAACACCTGGTGAGTGTAAACTTGGCATTTAGTTTTCTGGGAACCCAGTAGAGAAAGAGAGAATAAAGCTTGAATCCTGGCAATTGAACAATGGGAGAGCAGAGAGACTTCCTCCTGGTACGAAAGGACGCACACTGGCTCATTGCTGGCTTGATGAAACAGAGACTACTACTTCTTAAGGCCAGAAGTTATATCTGAGCAGCAAGCATAAATTGCGTTTCAATATCCAAAAAGAAAATTGTATTAAACTTAAGATGACCTAAGAAGCACCCAGGGGAAATTAATCAAAACATTAAAAAAGTTGTCACTAGTGGAATAATCTTTGGAAGAGACAGGTAACAAACTAAAAAACAGAAGGGGGGAAAAGAAAGAAGAGAAGGAGAAGAAAGATTTTTTTAAAAAGAGGAGGGGGGATGCCTGAGTGGCTCAACAGTTGACCTTTTGTCTTTGGCTCAGGGCATGATCCTGGGGTCCTGGCAACCAGTCCCACATTGAGCTCCCTGTGAGGAGCCTGTTTCTCCCTCTGCCTATGTCTCTGCCTCTCTGTGTGTGTCTCTCATGAATAAATAAATATTCTTTTGAAAAAAGAGGAGGAAAGAATACAAAAATATTGATTTAAAAGGGCACATGTACCCTGATGTTTATAGCAGCATTATTAACAATAGCCAAATTATGAAAAGAGCCCAAATGTCCATTGATTGATGAATGGTAAATAAGATAAATTAGATAAATAAGATAAATTGTATATATATAAATTATATATCATATATTATATATAATATATGATATATAACGTATAATATATAATAATAATAAATATAATTAATAATTATATATATAATTACTCAGGTCTAAAAATGAATGAATCTTGAATCTGCCATTTGCAATGACATGGGTGGAGATGAGAGTATTATGATAAATGAAGTAAGTCAGAGAAAGACAAATGCCATTTGATTTCACTTATATGTGGAATTTAAGAAACAAAACAGATACATGGAGGAGAAAGAGAGAGGCAAACCATGAGACAGACTCTTAACTATAGAGTGCAAACAGGAGGGTGGGGGGATGGGCTAAATGAGTGATGGGCATTAAGGGGGGTACCTGTTGTGATGAACACTGGGTGTTGCAAGTGAGTAACGAATCACTAAGTTGTACTCCAGAAACTAATAATTACACTATATGCTAACTGGAATGTAAATAAAAACTTGAAAGAAAAGAAAGTGACACATAATTAAATCTGAAAAAAAGAAGGAAAAGGAATATATAGCATACTTGAGTGTAAAAAAAAAGAGAGAGAGAGAGAGAGAGAAGGAGAGAATATGGGGGAAGAATTGAGCACTTCAAATTCGACATTAGAACAAATATTTGTGGAATAGAAACATGCCTTTAAATGTAAGATATCCATATGTAATTTTCCCAGATATTACCATTATGCTCTATATTAGTATCCTGAAAGATCAAGTGGAATAAATACTACAAAATACAAAGAGATGAGAATAACAAAGGAAAGGACAGAAAAATTGAAGAACAATGAAGAAACCTAAAATTCAAATAATGAACATTCAGGAGTATAGAAAGATCTGGTGGGAAACAGGGGACTTCACAAAAATAGTACAAGCAATTTTATTGAACTTAAAGAGATTTTGAGTCAGAAGATTTGAAAGGCTAATTCAGTTTCACTTTAGCACCATTAAGCAGAAACAGTGGTATAAATGTCGAATTCTAATAGGGAAGGGAAAACCCGGAAAAGCTGCAAGACAGGTAAAACAGAAGTTAACACCAAAAACAAACAAAAAAAGAATCTGTTTGCCTTGATACCTCTCACACAACAACACACATCAGAAGATAATGGAATAAAATGGGGGAAAAAAAAGTCTGCCATCAGTAAATTTTCTACTTAGATGAGGTATTATTCACAAGTAGAAAAAATTGTATTTACTGATTTGCAAGATTTTCGAACCTATACCTACACTGTATTCCATATGAAGGATAATATTGGCCATGACGGATTCTGTAGAATATGAATTTTATAATTATTAATTTATTATCTTTTTAAGATTTTATTTATTCATTCATGAGAGACACAGAGAGAGAGGCAGAGACACAGGCAGAGGGAGAAGCAGGCTCCATGCAAGGAGCCCAACCTGGGACTCGATCCCGGGTCTCCAGGATCATGACCTCGGCCAAAGGTGGCACTAAACCGCTGAGCCACCTGGGCTGCCCTATTTATAATTGTTTAGAATATGAATTTTAAGTAATACACCTACAAATATTTCAGTCTTAACTTTCTATTTTAAACTTCTGTTTTCTAATTGTTGAGTAGAAGCTAGACCTGAGCAGAAGGAATGTTGGGAGGCACAATCCCAAGTCCTTGATAGAGACATGATAAATGAACTATACATTAAAATCCCTGGAGCATGGGGATCCCGGGGTGACTCAGTGGTTTAGCGCCTGCCTTCTGCTCAGGGCATGATACTGGAGACCCAGGATCAAGTCCCAGGTAGGGCTCCCTGCATGGAGCTTGCTTCTCCCTCTGCCTGTGTCTCTGTCTCTGTCTCTCTCTCTCTCTGTGTCTCTCATGAATAAATAAAATCTTTAAATGAATGAATGAATGAATTAATGAAATCCCTGAGGTGTGTGTAGCACTCAACATCCTGATGCCGAGGCTTCCAGGACCGTGGGGTTGACAGGCCAGGAGCCACAGGTACAGATCTCAAGCTCTCCTCTTCCACCTTTACCCCAGGGCAACCCCTAGACACATGGTGGGGTGTTCCTACTGCAGGCACAGCCTCTTCCCGCCACACTGGAGGAAGGTGGCCCTGAGGGTTCCCATGCAAACCTTGTAGGGCCAACACCTCCTCTGTCAACCTGTGGGAGGAGTAGTTCCCCAGATGATTGGAAGGAGTCTTCATTAGACATCACCTCACTGTCTGTCTATTAAAGCTTTTCACCCAAAGAAGAAACAGATACCCAATCCCCATCCAACCTTGGGGGCACGGGGGCTCTACCTCAGGGGAAGTGCCTGTTGTCTCAGCTCATGAGCATGTGGGGCCAGCTGGTGGAGGGAAGGGGCCTCGCCTCCCCTAGCCCCCACTCACCCCGATGGTTCAAACCCTCCAGAACACCTGCGAACCCCACCTGAGATGTAGACACAACAGCGGGCTGCTACAGACAGGTAGGAAGATGCTTCTAGCAAGGGACGAAGGTGGGAAAAGGTGAAATAAAATTGAGTCCAGTGGGGAAGGGACCCCATGAGGAGCCTGGCTAAGGGGGTGGGAGCCTCGGGAGAGGAGAGCCCCCACACGGAGACCTGGGGACTTTCAAAATCCGCCCCGGACAGTGAGGATGCTCCTGACACCAGGTACCCCCGAGCTGTGCAGGTTGGCGACACCCCGCCCCAGGAGCATCCAGGCCCCTGCGGACTGGGAGCTGCAGTGGTTACTGCCGGAGCTGACTCCAGGCCTGGAGAGCAGGCCGCTTCTGCCAGTGTGGTTGTTCCTCCTGGTGTCACCCTGAGCCTGGGAGGGTCAGGGCCACCAGGGAACAGGTGCCTCACAGGATAAAGAGCTCCCACTGAGCAGTGCACCTGGCGGGGGGGGGGCAGCTCCCCCAGGTGCACATACCTGAGAATCATCACAGTAGGCCCCTCCCCAAGAAGACCAGCTGGAATGACAGGGGAAGAGCAAGTTCTTGACTGAGCGGTGCTGGAAAGTTCCAGGGGAAGTCAGAGGGATTTACAGTGTATAGAACCAGAAGGTACTCCACCTTTTTTTTTTTTTTTCTTTTTCCAGGACTACTCGTTTTTATATCATACTATAAATTTTCCAATATATTTTTTCTCTTTTCCCACCTTAACTACAATATTTTACCACCTTTTCATTTTTAAGTTTCTTCCTTTTTGACTTTCATCTATTTCTAGATTCCCTTCAACAAACTTAATTTTGAGAGATATACAAAATATGTTTCTGTTGTTGTCTTTTGTTTTCTCTGCCTCATTTTGTTCTACACTGGCAGAAGTTAATACCTTTTAAAATATGACCAACATGCACCCAGAACCAAGTGGTATGCCATGCTGGTTCATTCCATGAGATTATATTCTCTCTTCATTCCCATTATCCCCCCCCCCCACTTTTTTTTATCTCATTTGTGTTTTGGTGGTCAATCCTGGGGCTCTCTGCAAGTATTTCTGGTTTATATAAATTTGGGACTGAGCATCTTCCAACATACAGAACTTAATATACTCAGAACCAAGAGGATAATACTCTAGAACCCCTCAGCTAGACTACATTCTCCCTCCACTACAATTTTGTCACCACACCATCTTCCAGTCCAGTCCTGCCCTTTTTTACTTCTCCTTTTTTGTTTTCTTTTTTCCTCTTTACTTTTGTTGTTTTTTTTTTTTTGTTTTGTTTTGTTTTTTTTTACTCTTTTTTTTTCCTCTTTTCTTTTCTTTTTTTTTTTTCTTCTTCTTTTTTGGGATTCTTGGCCTTTTATTTTTTACTACTTTGTTTTAAAATTTGTTTTTCACTTTAGTGGTCTTTTTGTTTTACTTCGTTCTGATCTTTGTTTTCAATTTCTGGTCTCTGACCTCCTCAGAGTCACCTAGGGTGAAATTTACTTAGGTCGTGGTTGATATTCTTGAGTCAGCCCACTCATACAGCCACTCTGCACTGAGCAGAGAACTCATCACAAAAGAAAGAATCAGAAACAGAACTCCCTGCCACAGACTTTCAGAATTTGGATTACAATTCGATGTTAGAAAACCAATTCAGAAAAACAATTATAAAGCTACTGGTGGCTCTGGAAAAAAGCATAAAGTGTTCAAGAGACTTCAGGACTGAAGAATTTAGATCCAATCAGGCCAAAATTAAAAATCAGTTAAATGAAATGCAATCCAAACTGATTGAGCAATCCTGATATGAGCAATCCTGATATGAGCAATCCTCATATCATGTCCTAACCATGAGGGTTAATGAGGTGGAAGGAAGGGTGAGGACATAGAAGAAAAGTTGATGGCAAGGAAGGAAGCTGAGGAAAAAAGAGAAAAACAATTAAAAGACCATGAGGAAAGGTTAAGGGAAATAAAGGATAGCCTCAGTAGGAAAAAAAATTATATATAATTGGGGTTCCAGAAGGTACCGAGAGGGCCAGAGGGCCAGAAAGCATATTTGAACAAATCATAGCTGAGAACTTCCCTAATTTGGGGAAGGAAACAGGCATTCAGATCCAGGATATAGAGAATTCCTCCCCTAAAATCAATAAAAACCGTTCAACACCTGGACATTTAATAGTGAAACTTGCAAATTCCAAAGATAAAGAGAAAATCCTTAAAGCAGCAAGAAACAAGAGATCCCTATCTTATATGGGGAGAAATATATTAACAGCAGACCTCTCCACAGAGACCTGGCAGGCCAGAAAGGGCTGGCATGATATATTCAGGATCCTAAATGAGAAGGACCTGCAGCCAAGAATACTTTATCCAGCAAGGTGCTCATTCAGAATAGAAGAAGAGATACAGAGCTTCCAAGATAGGCAGAAACTGAAAGAAGGTGTGACCACCAAACCAGCTCTGCAAGAAATATTAAGGGGAACTCTGTAAAAGAAAGAGACAGTTCAAAGAAATAATCCATAAAAATGGGCACTGAATGGGTCTTACGATGACACTAAATTAATAACATTCAATAGTTATTCTGAACATGAATGTGCTAAATAATCCCATCAAAAGATGCAGGATTTCGGACCGGATAAAATGCAAGACACATCTTGTTGCTGTCTACAAGAGACTCATTTTAGACCTAAGGACACCTCCAGCCTGAAAATGAAGGGGTGGAGAATCATTTACCTTTCAAGTGGTCCTCAAAAGAGAGCTGGGGTGGCAATCCTCATATCGGATACATTAAAGTTTATCCCAAAGACTGTAGTAAGAGATGAAGAGGGACACTATATCATACTTAAAGGGTCTACCCAAAAAAATACCTAACAATCATCAATATTTACACCCCTAATGTGGGAGCTGCCAAGTATATCAATCAATTAATAACCAAAATAAAGACTAATAATACACTAATAAAGTAAAGGAGTAGGAGACTTCAACACGACACTTTGTGCAAATGACAGATATTCTAAGGACAATATCATCAAAGAAACAAGAGCTTTAAATGATACACTGGACCAGATGGATTTCACAGATATATACAGAAATTTGCCTCTGAACACAAGTGAATACACATTCTTCTTAAGTGCACATGGAACTTTCTCCAGAATAGACTACATACTGGGTCATAAATCAGGTCTCAACTGATACCAAAAGATTAGGATTGTCTCCTGCATATTTTCAGACAATGCTTTGTAACTGGAACTCAATCACAAAAAAAAAAACAAACAGACAAACAAACAAACAAACAAAAACTCAATCACAAGAAGAAATTTGGAAAAAACTCAAACACTTCATTTTCATTAGTTTCTGTGAATCTACCAAACATTTAATGATGAAACAATACATATTCTACTAAAGCTGTTCCAAAAGATAGAAAGGGATGGAATACTTCCAAAATGGTTTTATGAGGCCAGCATCACCTTAATTCCAAAACCAAAGACCTCCCCCAAAGGGAGAATTATAGACCAATATCCCTGATGAACTCAGATGCAAAAATCCTCAACAAGTTACTCACCATTAGGATCCAACAGTACATTAAGATTATTCACCATGACCAAGTGGGCTTTATCCCCGGGATGCAAGGCTGGTTTAACACTCATAAAGCAATCAATGTGATAGATCATATCAGCAAGAGAAAAAACAAGGACCATATGAACCTCTCAATAGATTCAGAGAAAGCATTTGACAAAATACCCCATCCATTCCTGATCAAAGCTCTTTAGAATGAAGGGATAGAGGGAACATTCCTCAGAATCTACGAAAGGCCCACAGCAAATATCATTCTTAATGGGGAAACACTGAAAGCCTTTCCCCTCAGATCAGGAACACGACAGGGATGTCCACTCTCCCCACTTCTATTCAACACAGTACTAGAAGTCCTAGCCTCAGCAATCAGGCAACAAAAAGAAATAAAGCATTCAAATTGGCAACGAAGAAGTCAAACTCTCCCTCTTTGCAGGTGACATGATACTGCTCATAGAAAACCCAAAAGACTCCACCCCAAGATTGCTAGAAGTCTTACAGCAATTTGTCAATGTGGCAGGATTCAAAATCAATGCCCAGAAATCAGTGGCATTTCTATACACTAACAATGAGACTGAAGAAAGAGGAATTAAGGAGTCAATCCCATTTACAATTGCACCAAAAACATAAGATACCTAGGAATAAACATAACCAAAGAGATAAAGGATCTATACCCTAAAGACTACAGAACACCTCTGAAATCACAAAAATTGAGGAAAACACAAATAGATGGAAAAACATTCCATGTTCATGGATTGGAAGAATGGATATTGTGAGAATGTCAGTGCTACCCAGGGCCATTTACACATTCAGTGCAATCCCTATCAAAGTACCATGGACTGTCTTCAGAGAGTTGGAACAAAGAATCTTAAGATATGTGTGGAATCAGAAAAGACCCTGAATGGCCAGGGGGATGTTGAAAAGGAAAACTAATGCTGGGGGTATCACAATGCCAGATTTCAAGCTGTATTACAAAGCTGTGATCATCAAGGCAGTGTGGTAATGGCACAAAAACAGACACATAGATCAATGTAACAGAATAGAGAACCCAGAAATGGGCCCTCAACTCTATGGTCAACTAATATTCGACAAAGCAGGATATTCTATATCCAATGGAAAAATGACAATATCTTTAATAAATTTTCCTGGGAAAATTGGACAGCCACATGCAGAAGAATGAAACTGGACCGTTTTCTTATGCCATACACAAAGATAAACTCAATGTGAGCAAATGTGAGCAAGAATTTATCAAAATCCTAGAGGAGAACACAGGAAATACCCTTTTTGAACTTGGCCACAGCAACTTCTTGCAAGAAACCTCTATGAAGGCAAAGGGAACAAAAGCAAAAATGAATTTTTGGGACTTAATCAAGATAAAAAGCTTCTGCACAGCAAAAGAAACAGTCAACAAAACTAAAGACAACCTACAGAATGGGAGAAGATATTTGAAAATGACCTACCAGATAAAGAAAGGGCTAGAATCCAAGATTTATAAAGAACTTATTAAACTCAACAGCAAAGAAATAAACAATTCAATCATGAAATGGGCAAAAGACATGAACAGAAATTTCACAGAGGAAGACATAGACATGGCCAACAAGCACATGAGAAAATGCTCTGCATCACTTGCCATCAGGGAAATACAAATCAAAACCACAATGAGATACCACCTCACAACAGTGAGAATGGGGAAAATTAACAAGGCAGGAAACAACAAAATGTTGGAGAGGATGCGGAGAAAAGGGAACCTTCTTACACTGTTGGTGGGAATGTGAACTGGTGCAGCCACTTTGGAAAACTGTGTGGAGGTTCCTAAAAGAGTTAAAGATAGAGCTCTCCTATGACCCAGCAATTGCCCTGCTGGGGATTTACCACAAAGATACAGATGCAGTGAAACCAAGGGGCATATGCACCCCGATGTTTATAGCAGCAATATCCGCAATAGCCAAACTGTGGAAGGAGCCTTGATGTCCTTCAACATATGAATGGATAAAGAAGATGTGGTCTATGTATACAATGGAATATTACTCAGCCATCAGAAAGGACGAATACCCACCATTTGCTTCAACATGGAGGGAACTGTAGGGTATTAGGCTGAGTGAAGTAAGTCAATCAGAGAAGGACAAATATTATGTGGTCTCACTCATATGGGGAATATTAAAAATACTGAAAGGGATTATAGGGGAAAGGAGAGATAATGAGTGGGAAATATCAGAGAGGGAGACAAACTATGAGATACTCCTAACTCTGGGAAAGGAACAAGGGGTAATGGAAGGGGAGGTGGGTGGATGGGTTGACTGGGTGATGGGCAGTGAGGGGGGCACTTGACCGGATAAGCATTCAGTGTTACAATATAATATTGGCAAATTGAACCCCAATAAAATATTTTTTTTTACCAATTTTAAATACAGTTTTATTTAAGACATTGCATTTTCCACTTAACAATACAGTGCTTATAAAGTGCAATGTTTATTTCCTTTCCCTGCACACATATTCCATATTCAAGTATCAAGAATGTCCAGTATATTTACTATAGCAGCTTGACTTTAAAACTGCCATGGAATTTGCTACAAATTTGGGTCCTTCAAATGTATAGAACAATCCTAGACCTGTCATCCTGTTGGCTTAATCAACCTCTTCAATGGTAGGCCCAGAGGAGGCACCATCAGAGGGAGGAGCTCCACCACCAGGAAAGCCTCCAGGCATTCCTCCTGGCATGCCTCCTGCACTCTGGTATAGCTTCATAATGATGGGGTTGCAGACTTCCTCCAGCTCTTTCTGTGATGTTCAAATTCTTCCTTCTCTGCAGTCTGGTTCTTATTGAGCCAGTTGATGATTTCATTGCCCTTGTGAAGAATCTTCTGTTTGTCTTTGTCATTGATTTTGACCTGAAGTTTTTCATCTTCAACAGTTGCTTTCATATTGAATGCGTAAGACTCAAGTGAATTATTGGAAGACACCTTGTCTCTCTCTTCTCATCTTCCGCTTTGTACTTCTCAGCTTCCTGGACCATGCGCTCAATGTCCTCCTTGCTCAAGCGGCCCTTGTCATTAGTGATGGTAATCTTGTTCTCTTTTCCTGTGCTCTTATCCACAGCAGACACATTGAGGATACCATTAGGATCAATATCAAAAGGGACTTCAATCTGAGGAACGCCATGAGGAGCAGGAAGTATGCCGGTGAGTTCAAACTTGCCAAGTAGGTTGTTATCCTTGGTCATAGCACGCTCACCTTTATGGACCTGAATAAGCACACCAGGCTGGTTGTCAGAGTAGGTAGTAAAGGTTCGTGTCTGTTTGGCAGGAATGGTAGTATTGTGCTTGATAAGCACAGTCATGACTCCTCCAGCAGTTTCAATACCAAGAGAAAGTGGGGTGACATCCAATAGCAGCAAATCTTGAACATTTTCAGATTTGTCACCAGAAAGAACGGCTGCTTGGACAGCTGCACCATAAGCAGCGGCCTCATCAGGGTTGATGCTCTTATTCAGTTCCTTTCCATTGAAGAAATCTTGCAGAAGTTTCTGAATCTTGGGGATATGGGTAGAACCACCCACCAGGATAATATCATGGATCTGAGGCTTGTCCAGCTTGGCGTCCCAAAGAGCTTTCTCTACAGGGTCCAGGGTGCCATGAAACAGATCAGCATTTAATTCTTCAAACTGGGCATGAGTAATAGAGGTATACAAGTCAATTCCTTCGTACAGAGAATCAGTCTCAATACTGGCCTGGGTGCTGGAAGAAAGTGTATGCTTAGCCATTCACATGCAGTACGGAGATGGCGGACTGCCCTCTTATTTTCGCTGATATCCTTCTTGTGTTTGCGCTTGAATTCTGCAATAAAATGGTTGACCATTCGGTTGTCAAAAGCTTCTCCATCTAAGTGGGTGTCTCCAGCTGTGGACCTGACCTCAAAGATCCCATCCTCAATAGTAAGGATTGATACATCAAAAATGCCACCTCCTAAATCAAAGATCAACACGTTCCTTTCAGCTCCAACCTTCTTGTCTAAGCCATAAGCAATAGCAGCAGCAGTTGGCTCATTGATGATTCAAACTACATTAAGAGCAGCAATAGTGCCAGCATCTTTGGTAGCCTGACGCTGAGAGTCATTGAAGTATGCAGGTACTGTGACAACTGCATTGGTAACAGTCTTCCCAAGGCAGGCCTCTGCAATTCCCTTCATCTTTGTCAGGACCATAGAGGACACCTCCTCTGGATAGAAACTTTTTGTCTCCCCCTTGTATTCTACTTGGACCTTAGGTCTGCCAGCATCATTCACCACCATGAAGGCCCAGTGCTTCATATCAGATTTGATGACAGCATCATCAAATCTACGTCCAATCAGCGCTTGGCATTGGAAACCGAGTTGGTGGGTTCATCACAACTTGATTCTTTGCAGCATCACTGATCAATCATTCGGGGTTCGGTTTCCCTGATCATTGGTAATTATTTCCACTTTCTCGTGCTGGAAGACACCCACGAGGAGTAGATGGTGCCAATATCGATCCCAACTGCAGGTCCCTTAGACATAGTTGCTTCTGTGTGGGCTGGGCTTGGCTTACGGAGACAACAGCTGTCTGCAGATCTGGTGCCCCGTTCAATGAGCCCAATAAAAATATTTAAAAAATAATAATAAAGAGGATCTGAAAAACAGGCATTAGTTGGAGAGAAGTGAAGTCCTTGAGCACATGGAAAGGGATAGGATCCATTGTGAAAGATATGGGCTTAGAAAGGAACATGGACATAACAATGATTTTTTTCCCCTCCTTTAACAAAGAAAAAAAAAATAAACTGTTTTGTGCTTGCTACTTTCTTTCTGACTGTCTTTATTCTAGTGTGGATCCTACCTAATCCTAATCCAATGACCCAGATATCCATTCACACAAAGCAGTTATCTACCACTAGTAGTATAATAAGCCCCCCTCCCTTTTTAATTTCTATTCCCATTTAGGAAAGTTTCTTGATAGTGGAAACCAACGTTGTCATCCACCCAACTAAATTTCACAGAATTTTAAGAATTTACCGTTGTTAGAGAGACAATTGATATCTGGAAATGTATAGAAAGCTAACTATATAAATTTCAGTTAAATTTTTTTAGAAGATAGAGATTTCTGAATGCTCAACCGCAAGTGACGTGACTCATTTAGTTGTTTAAGTGTGGATGCATGGAGGTTGAAACACACAAGAGAAGAGAACTCAAAACATTTCCAGTGAAAGTGCAAATTACTAATGGAAAGGCAACTATTCTTTAGTTAATGATTTTATACAGTCTGGGAGGTAAGGAAACAATCTAACAAGATTTTTGCTCATTTATAGCGTCATATTATGTATGAAGATATATTGCATTATAGCCATTTAGATTCAATTAAATTCTGTCTTTTTCATATTTGAATTAATACTTATTAGTTATTTCTTTAATATTAACAATTTGCTATTTCTGAATTACTATGTGTTTACATATCTATATCAACATATATCTATTTATAGTATTTAGGTATCATAATAGCCAATGCAGATCATAAAAGTTATATTTCTAGCAAGCAGATTAACCAAACATGGTAATTGTTTCATTTTGTTTTTTGTTTTTCTTTTTTTTTTTTTGGTAATTTTGTATTTTTAATAGAAATAATAAATTTCCAGTTTGTGAATTATAAGAAGTGATTATTGACAGATACTTATACCATAAATTTTCTTGTTCAATAATTATTTTACATGCATTTTGTATTGTAAAATGAATAGGCATAGTAAGAGTCATCAAAAAATGTAATTTTTTGTATTTCTAGGAAAATATGAAAACACTGGCTATTTTAAGGAAATTTCATATTCATATAAGTTTTGGAAATATGACATGTTCAATTCAGCATACAAATGCATAGGTTCTGAGAATAAAAAATAATAATAAATTTATCATGCTAACAGGCTTCTTAGACTTGATTTTAAACTATGATGGCTGAGCAGTATGTGGCAATTTTAGCTCCTTAATAATGTATAGAATATGCTTGATTTAATAATAAGAATACCTTGGAAGAAACGTTTTAAAATATAATCCTTAATTTCTGAGCAAACTTTAATTTTACAAACATAATCCTTTTAGGCCTCACAGTACCGTAATACCAAACATACACAGTCATATGACCTGCTTCTGCTTCACCTTTTGCCATATATATTTAACTTAGGAAACATTTATATTTATATGCTATATAAAATATAAATACATATTTGTTTAGATAAAACAATATTGTCAACAAATCAGTGAGAAGCATGACTACAACATTCAATGGATTACCATGGGCACTATTGACTAAAGCCAAAACTGAAAACATCATACTAGCCTCTTTATCGATCAATTTATCTATTTTTCCACCTATTATCTATTTGTATTTTATTGAGTGGGAGGTTCTGAACAACATTTTCTTTGTTTATTTTAAGTAAAACACATTCCTTAATATATTTCAGTCTCTCAATAACTTACTTATTTTACATTCTACACACATTTTCAAGGTGGAAAACAGCCTTATTTTATTTCTTGCAATGGAATTGAGGATTTAAAATAAGACATTAAAAAGAGAATTTAATGTACTATGCACATCCCCATACGAACATGGCTGGTAATAGCATTGGAATCAGTGAGTTTACATACTGTCTCAGTCTCTCTTAGTATGATTTTCTCAAAACAAGTATAGATATCATCCCAAAATCCAGGCACGCTTGACTATGTATTTGGGGCTGACAAGTGATTTATGAATAACTTACTGTATCACTAATAATTTTTGCTAAGTCCTACAAAAAAAATGTAATGCTCACTTAAGCAGAGGAAGTTTATATTCTGACTAACAATCCTGAGCATTTTAAAGATAGACCAGTGATATATCAATTTTAATTCTTAAAATTTCCAGAACCAAACACTCAATTAAGGTATTCAAATTTCAAAACTCTAAATGTTTGTATTCTGAAGGTGATTTTCATATTTAATCCATGAAGCTAAATACGTGCATATTTATTTTAATTAGAATAAAGCATTCTGATATATATGTGTATGTGTGAGTGTGGGTGTATTTTTAAAAATCACTATCACAATTAAGCCAGTGTGATATGAAAGGAAAGAGTACAGTTCAGGTTAATCTGAGCAAAACAGAACTTTTAGAATATATATTGATTTTCTACCTTCCAAAATACTTCCATAAATCATGATCATTGTATGCCATTCCTGTGTGCCCTTGATGCTGCAAACTATAATCTAATCTTTTACTTCAAGCTTCTAGAAAAGAACATTTTTCTTAGCATTTCTTCCTACTTATGCATTTTAGTTACTTTCTCTGTCTGCTTTTTTCTTTTATTTACCTACAATATTGCTAGCTATACACATGATGCTGACATCTCAAGGTCAACAAAATGAACTAATGAATAATAATACTTTTGTTCTCAGTGGGATTCTTGCCCAAGAGTTTAGTAAACGAAGAAAAAATAAACTCTCAAGCACAGCGGTGTTTGCAAGCTTCTAAATGTGATTTCTGAAATGTTTGAGGCCAAAAATCCTTATGACTACACTTTAAATTTATGGCTTAAACTTTATACAGACCATCTTCACCTAGTATTTTCTATTTTCTGTATCCAAAAGAACATTCTATATGATCTGACATTTGCATTCAGGATAAAACAAATTGATAAATGTTTTGTAATTTTCATTTCATATGAAATCAAAAGTAATATTATCCTGATAATATTCAAGGAATGATTAGTCCTGTCTCATTTATATTTATTACTCTTTTCTATTTTGATAATTTTTCCCATATTCTGATTATTCATTACCTCCACTTGCACAATTGATTGGCTATAATGAATGCTGTGAGCTCTACTCAACTGAAACAGCTCTTCCTTGTAGCATTCACATTGGAAAATAATAAAAGTGTGACACGTAAATATATTGGATAGGAGAGTGCAAGAAAATGGATTGGAACAGGACAATTGAAATGAAGAGAAAGAAAAATTATGAAAGACTTTATTAGAAAAGATAAATGTACAAAAATAGCACAGGTTAGCAAGAAAGAGATTCAATGAATCAATTGTACCTTTATACAGTGTTTCTTAATACCGTCTGCTCTTAAAACAAGTTCTAAAGAATCTCCAAAAGCAAAGTCTTTAATGGAATGCACCTTCACTGAAGGGTAGCAACTTGACACACTTCTTTCAGGAGAGTTTGAATTTTATAATGGAAATATCATGACATTAACCAAAGGTGTTCACTAACTGATCTGAATTAAATAGATACAAACCAAAGGCAAGATACCCTTAGGAATTTGAACATAGAATAATAATGGCCTAATTTATTCAGAGTATAAAGTGCAGCTTAAGTTCAGTAAAGCAATTATAATTTCTATCTTGCAGAAATGTTTTATTTTAATCACTACACTCAGGTTATTTTTCTCTGATAATAATTGATCGCCTTTCATACACAATATCTATCATCTATCTATTATCTATCTATCATCTATCTATCTATCTATCCATCTATCTATCTATCATCTACAGTCATGAATATGAAAGGCATTGTCACTTGAGGTAAAAAGAAAATAAAAGTAAATCTAGATTGCTATTTACTGCAAAGATTCTAAATCAACAAACTAACCGGCTTAAGCTCATTTTAAAATGAAACATATGGAAATATAGAAAAAAATTTAAAAGATGATAATAAACCTAGGAGAAGGTTAAGATTTAGAGTGGAATGCAAAAGTAGCAAAAAGGAAGACTAGCTATCTCTGAACGCTTTGAAACCTTGAGATAATTTTTAGTAGGTCTAAAATTCCTCAATATTTTTATGTTCCCTACAATTTGTAAAAACAATTGTCATAATTGTATAACTACTTTATTTCCTAAAAATTATAAAACAAGTAATTTCTGTATATAATACAATTTCTAAGAATAGTAATATGACTCTAAAAAATGTGCTTTTTAACTAATATACAATGCATTGCTATTTGTGAGTATCAGGAGTCTTTTATTTATTCTTTTTTTTTCTTCTCTAGTGAAATTATGTTTGCTTTCACTGGATTCTTGCAAATAAGAAATGATTTAAAGTCAACAAATATTCTTAAATGCTTACAGTCAGAAAGAACCATATTATACAGATTAAATAAAAAATTTTGAATGTTCAATAACAATTTGTTAAAATGGATTTTCAATAAAGTGGATTTTGAAGGTTATCAGCTTTAATAAAAACTTGATTTTATTTTCTTCACTAATTCAAGTAAACTACTCATTATAAATACAATTTAAAGTTAGAAATGGAAATAATTTTGATGATGGTGTTCATGTTAGTATTGACTCCTTATTCCATTTTGAAGAATCATTTGTATGTTTAGCTTACTATGTTACATCATCAATTTAACTCTAGTTGGCCAAAGATAAACTAAGCTGCACATTACTTAAAGAATGAAAGCAGATTTATGCGATGCCTGGGTGGCTCAGTGGTTGAGCATCTGTCTTTTGCTCAGGACATATCCCGGGGTCCAGGATTGAGTCTCTTATCAGGCTCCTAGCATGGGGCCTGCTTCTCCCTCTGCCTGTGTCTCTACCTCTTTCTGTGTCTCTCATGAATGAATAAATATTTAAAAAAAAGAATGAAAGCAGATTTTATTCTACAAATACTGGTAGGAGGGGAGTTTGAGTTGTGGTCAAATCAATTTTGTGCAGAGTTGTCTGGGTGCTTTAAGGAATAATGAGGGAGTAGAGAAGGGGCAAGTGGATGCTCAATATGGTCTGGGGAGTGACAAATTATAACAGCTTGGTCAGTGTAAATGCCATTGAGACAGCTGTGTCTGCTAGCTGGCAGTATTGATGTTAGAATTTTATTCTGCAACAGATTTTGGGACACCGAGTCCATATCCTTTCTGATAGACATTTCAAAGGCATGGCTCCCAGGTCCTTGAGAAAGATACTCCTGGGTTGTAGGAGATACATACATATATTTATCAAAAGAACAGAGGGAGGATTACAATTGTAAACTTTTTAAACAATAAATGCTCTAGGGCAGGGAATTCTTAGCTGAAACAAATGGCTAATTCTTTTGACAGCCTTGAGCTTTCCCAAGCTGAATTTTAGAGGAGGGTGGGGTCCTCCTACTGACTCCATCTTAAGCTGTTAAAAGGCTTTTGCTAGAATTTGTCCGAGTATGTCCAAGTCTCATAACACAGGGGTTTGAATGGAGTCCTGTGTGCCCAGCGTGCTTTCCAGTTCTCCAGTTAGAGTGGACAAACCCAGAGACCACAGAGCTTAGGGGCTGACACAATGCTAACACACACTACTGTTTACAAAGAGAGGGTAAGAGGCAGACCGAGAAAAATTAAACAGAAATGGATCAAACTGTTCAACAGCAACAAGTGGCTGTGTGAATATTGACATAGTGACAGGATTTAAGCATTGTGATAAACTGAATATTTATACCCTCCCCCCATTTGTATGTTGAAACCAATTCCCTATGTGATTTTAGTGAATGTGGGACTTTGGGAAATGATTAAGCCCTACATGTGGGACCCTCATGAATAGGTTAGTGCCCCTATAAAAGATAGCCTGTAGAGCCTCCTAGCCTCTTCTGTCATGTGCAGGAAGAAGATGGTCATCTGTGCATAAGGACTGGGCTCTGACCAGGCACCAAATCTACTGTTGCCTTAATCTTGGACTTCTCAGTCCCAGAGCCTTGAGAAATAAATTCCTGTTGTATTAAAAAGCCACCCACTCTGGCTATGGTGTTTTGTTATAGCAGTTCAAAAGGACATTTGGACATTTATCATTCAAATTAGAATATTTTAGGGCTAATTTCACATAAGGTTATGACAATTATTTACAAATTCAACAAATTTCCTTTTAAAAAATTATATTATCATTATTATTTTTTTAATTCTATTGCCAAGGTGGGGCTCAAACTCATGACTCTAAGATCAAGAGTCACGTGCTCTACTGACTGAGCTAACCAGGCACCCCCAAAAATTTGACTTTTGATTAACAACATGGATTTTTAAATAGGAATGAGATATGTAAAAGTAATATTCATTAGCATTATGTAGGCCACCAGTTTCTATCAGTAATGCTGGGGTCAACAGATTAATTACAGTACTCCAATTTTATACTAGAAACATTTAGTTGTGTTACATGACCCCAAAATACTTCCTCATAATGTTCACTTTTTTACTATAGATTTTTACTTGAATTTATTGAAATGGAATTTACAATTTTGATGAGTTTTGATAAGTACATATTCCTATGCAAGCAGCATTGATTATAAATCATTTCTCTCACCCCAAGAAGTTTCTCTATCACTTTTTGCTGTCATCCTCAAACCAAAGTAATCATTGATGTCCTATCTGTTGCTATAAATTAGTTTTTCCTTTAAATTTTCATAGAAATGGAATATTACAGCATGATCACTTTCATGTTCATCTTCTTTTGAGCATCACACTGTTTTAGAGATAAATCTATGTTTGTATATAGAAGTAATTCACTATTTTTTGTTATAGGGTGTTATCTCAATTATGCATATACAGCAGCTTGTTCTTCCATTTACCAGTGAACGGGTTTTGAATTATTTTCAGTTTGGGATGATTGTGACTACAGTTGCTTTGAATATTCAAGTATAAATCTGATAAAGATATTTTACTTTGTGAATATTTATTCATTCTAGAGAGAGTGCACATAGGGGGCAAAGGGAGAGGGAGAATTTTTATAATTGTCTTCTCTTTACATATGTTTGCATGTTTTCTTTGGTTTGCTTCTAAGATTTCTCTATCCATGATTTCAGCAATGTGATTTAAATGGGCCTTGTGCAGGGGCTCCTGGGTGTCTCAGTTGTTGGTTAAGCATCTGAGTCTTCATTTTGACTCAGGTCATGATCTCAGAGTCATGGGATCAAGCCCTGGTGTCCAGCTTCATGCTGGTTGGGCATGGAGCCTGCTTAATATTCTCAAAATCTATAAGTGGGCTTTCGTGTGGTTATCTCTTAGACTGCTCACTATTTCACCACTGGTCATGGAATCTCTGTTGTTTTCTCTTTATCTTAATGTTTGGTATGTGCATGCTTTAGTTTGGCAGCTTCTATTGCTTTGTCATTGAGTGGATAGATTATTTCTTCTGTGGTAACTATTGATTCCATCCAGAATTGTTTTAATTTCAATATTGTACTTTTCATCTTTAGAAGTCCTGTGTGGTTCTTAATTTTGATCAGATATAGGATATGGCATATTTAATACTGTTGAATATTGTTTTACTTTCTTTAAAGGGTTTGAAGCTTGAACTTTAACAATGCAGAGTGTTTTTAAGTTTTGTTAGAAGACGTCTAGAGTAGCTTTTGATCTAAGTACACATTAGCCCTACTAAATTACAACCCTACCCAGGTCTATTCTGAATATTCCAGATATTCCAAGAAGACCACAACTGTAAGTGGCTAAAACCGAAATCACTGCCTAATTCTGTGTGAGCTTTTTGCATTTTTCGGCTTCTAACACCCTTATTATTCTTTGTCCTGTGCATGTATTCTTCATCATTCAGCAAACATATCAAGAGGACTGCTTTGCAGATTTCTGCAGCTGTTTCTTTGTATGCAGTTGACTCTTGAATGGGTTTCAACTACCTGAATCCACTTACACACAGGTTGTTTTCAATAAATACAGTACAGGATTGTGCATGTGTTTTTCTCATGGTTTTCTTAATAACATTTCTTCTTCTCCATTTTACTTTATTTTAAGAATATAGTACATGGTACATATATGTTAGTTGACTGTATTATTGGCAAAGCTTTACCAATCAGTAGTACACTATTAGTAGTTAAGTTTTGGGGGAGTCAAAAGCTGTATGTGGATTTTCAACTATGCAGAAGTTGGCTTCCCTAACCCCCATGTTGTTCAAGGGTCAACCTTTGATTTCTGTCTTTGCTACTTTGCCTGCAACTTTCAGCCATTTGTTCCTCCTTAATCATCAATCTGTATCTTCTTAACTCAGCAAGCTCTAGTGCTTTGACTGGGTTTCCCTTTCCTGAGCTTTAGTCCAAAAAGTATATATAGGCAAAAGCTATGAGAATCTTCTGGGTTTCTCTTACCACTTTGCTGAGAGATTATAGTTCTGTGCTTTCCTAGTCAATGTCTGAAAACTACTGTTTTTCATTCAGTTTATAGCTAAGACTAGAAGACAAGTTTGATCCCAGTGACTCCTTCATCTTAGCTGGAGCTGGGTGTACCTATTGTATGTGTGTGTATCACTTTTAGTTTTGAGCTAAATTGATTATCATTCAGAAAAATTTTATAATTATGGAATTGTCTCACTTTTATTTAACTCTTTAAAACTTTTTAAAACTTTTATTGTATACTTAAATATACAATATCCTATCTATAATACACACATATTTTATTTAAAATACTAAACTTAAAGCCTTTGGTGATTTTGTTTTTGAGCTGCATTTTTTTTTAAACTAAGAATGTTATGGATCACGAGTAAGAATGAGATCTGTAACGTGTGGCAATATATCCTTAAAATATACATGTAGTCTCCATTTTAGTAAAAGTCTGATATTTAAAAAGGCTGTTACAGTTTGAAACATTTTGAGCAACAGATCACCAACCCCATTCCTCAGAAGTAAAAGTTTTGTCTCAGGGAGTGCCTATCAGTTTGAGAAATGCATTACTGTTGGTTCAGGAGTCTCATTTGTTCTTCTCATCTGTATGGAGATGCGCTTATGATAGTTTTCTGAATACCGTTTTTGTAATGACTCCATTTTATCGCATTATGGAACACCTGTTTTTGTATTTGTTATCATATATCCTCCATACATCTCTAGAAAAGGGAAGTTGAACAGAAGCAACCATAGATTAATCGCTGGTTGGTGTAATAAACTTCATAACCTAAAATCTTGTTGCTTTTAACCCCATCCTGTCATTGTAATTCACTATAATATTTCTAAAACTCTGCTTTTTGCTGCTCTTTTTTTTTTTCCTTTCTACAGCTGCATAAGCAGGTGCAGGTTTGAAGCAGTATAAGGGATGAAAGAGAGTTTATCATGCAAATAATAGTATCATTTACCCCACCTCAACCCTGTAATTGACCTGATTGATCATAATGTTAAGATTCTCCTCTCTGAATTCACTAAAAACCAGTGGGTAAATATATAGCAAGGGGTATTTTATTGACACAGTAGAACCTAATAGCAGTCTATCTTTTAAAAATACATATGATTTTCCTAACAGAACCAACTGAGGTTTTCGTTCTGTAAGTGTATCTTTCCCCTTGTTTTGGAATGAGAAATACCATATCATTTTGTTTTCTGCTGCACATTTGCCACAGTCCTTAAAGGTTTCACGCAAAGCAAAATAAATCATCCAGACACGTAATATTTATAAGCATGGCAGTTTAAGTAAAACGAGGACTGTTCCTTTTAATTCAAATTCCTGATAGATTTTTTTTTTTCACGCTAGGTGCACAAAGGGCATGACGATGTAACATCCATATGCTGATTTGAATAAATTGGGCTGATCGGCTTCTGGAAACTTTTTTGAAGGCCCAAGCATATCCAGCAGAATAAAGCCTTAATGTCCAGCTGTCTTTTATACCTACTAAGATAAATATACCCCAGGTGATCTTTTATTTGGCTATATATCTCATACAGAAAGAAGTGGAAACCAATAAAAAGGAAGTGACTCTGCCTAACATGAAGCAGAAGGGAAGGAAGCTTTGTGGCAATGTTCTGTGAAAGGTTGTAGAGATACATAATATAATCTGCATAACTGACAAAGTTCCCTGGGTGATAACACAGTGCATAAGTTTTCAGGAACAAGCCATATATTTTGTAAAGAAAGAATTTAAAGGGACAATGTGAATATAATCAGTCTATGTGGATGGCATTTTGAGCTTATTAAAACTATCTCATGTCAAAACAAATTCAAAAGAACTTACTGTTGCTTTACGTAATTCAAAGTATAGCCATCTCCAATGTCTCTTTTCAAAGCCCATAATATACAAATAGTCAAGCACATATGCTTGACATCTAATTTATTTTTGATATTCTGTGAGCCTAATGCATCAGTTTGCTCATATTTGAAGCACAGAGTTATAAAACAAAATTCAAATGTTGTGAACATTTCATTGAGGCCATTATTCTCTAGTCAGCAAGGCTGAACGTTTGAAATATTCTCAAAATCAGTTTATCTCTCATACTAACCACAACTTGCCACTTTTAAATCTGATAATGACCCCAACATTTCTTTTGGAGATGAAGTAGAGTAAATGCTGCATCTGTTTGATAAGGTGTCTAGAATTTCATAAATTTCTTTATGCCAAAGTAAATAAACATAAACTAGACTGATACAAAATACTAGTACAATAGTGAAAAAATATTACACTTGGCACATTTGGCTTGAAATCAAGTACTATTCCATTTTGATAAGCCACCATAACTAAAATAATTTCAGCAGACAGTATCTTTCATAAATAAGATTTGTTACATGCTTTAAAATTACTTGAAGTAGAGGGACAGAGGAAGAGAATCCTCAAGCAGACTTCCTGTTGAGACAGAGTTTCATGTGGGACTAGATACCAGAACCCTGAATTTGTGACCTGAGCCAAAATTTGTGCTCAGTGAGGAGTCTGCTTTAGAGTCTCTCTCTTTATCTCCCTTTGCCCTTCCCTGTGCATACTCCTTCTTGCTCTTTCTCTCAAATAAATAAATACATTATAAATAAATAAACAAACAAAATCTTTATTTTTTTTTCCAAAGGGATTTTATTATACATCAACTTACCAGGAAAAAAATTTCCATCACGCATTTTATGGTTCTTAAAAATCAGTGGTCTTTCACTTTTCATTCACCATGTTAGTGATCTACCCAGAAAAGAGTAAAATCTAAAGTAAAGTTTACATATGGCAATCACACTCCTCTGATTTAATGCAAATGATAATTTCTCAATGTGTAAAACAGAGTTCTTTGAATCAGAATGTGAAAGCATTAAATTGGAAACTGAAAAAGCAAAGCAAACCAAAAGTTTATTTGGAGTCTTTTAAGAATTCAAGTCCAGGAGACACAGATTCAAGAGGAACCTGAAAGGTTCTGGGTGTTTGGCTGAGCCATTCAGGAGCTTGTACTTCAATTATCTGCGGTATGTTTCAGATCACTGATTATTGGGAAGCCATTGATTTTGCAGCTATCCCCATTGTTTGAGTTCCTCCCATAAGCCCAAAGTCACTTCTGGGGAATTTAAAGGGCCATTGTATTTTATTTCATCTTCATTTTTTTCTTTTCTTTTCTTTTCTTTTCTTTTTTTTTTTTTGAGAGTGGGAAGCAGCCATATATACAGAAGGCATTTTAAAAAGTCACAGTATACTCTCTCTCTCTCTCTCTCTCTCTGTCTCTCTGTCAAATAAATGAATAATCTTTAAAAAAAAAAGTCACAGTGAGGGTCCAGAGAAAGTTACAGAATTAGAAAAAACCTAAAAAGACCTCAAGTTTACATTTCAAATTTACTCATCTTCTGCACAAAGACAGCTTATAACAATACAAAAACACAGGGAGGAGGAAGAGTCTGATATTCAGAGTCACCGCATTGTTAGATTCCTATATCTAGTTTCCATCAAAAAAATCACAAGTCATACAAAGAAATGAAACCTTGTCCCATTCAAAGGAGAACATAAAACAACAGAAACTTTCTTTATGAAAACCTTGGTGGCAAATCTACCAGATAAATACTTTAAACAATTGTCCTAAAGATGCTCAAAGAACCAGAGGAAGAGATGGAGAAAGAAAACTAGAAATAAAAACTACCTATTGATAATAAAATAGGATATGATGCAGTATTTAAAGGGAATGAGCTAGTAATACCTGCACGAACATGCATGAACCTCAGAAGCATCACATTGAGAAAATGATTGAGTGAATGAAACCAGACATAAAAGTATATAGACTATGTAATTCCATTTATATGAACTTCTAGAAGAGGCAAAACTAATTTATAGTAATAGAAATCAGAGCAGTGATTGCTTAGGTGTTGAGAGAAGAATGTTTTACTGAAAAGAAGCATAACGGGCTTTCTGGTGCAATATAAAATTTCTTGATAGAGATCTGTGTTAATGAGTGTTAGGAATTTCTCAAAATACAAAATATATCTAATAAATAATAGAAAGTGGCATCAATCTATTTATTCATCCATTTATTCATATCTTTCCATCCCTATTTATCAAACACTGATTTTAAAAAGACCTAAGCCTAATGAAATGTCAGAGACCATATTCATTATATTACACCTCAATTAAATTTAATCATCCCCTAATGTACATGGAATTAGAAATCACTTTTTCAAATTTTATTTGGAAATGATGAACCAAGGTAGAAATTACATATTTGAGAGAAAATTTGCTTTACTAAAATAGATGGAGCTCCCATTTTTTTAAAAAAACAAGTACAAAAAGAACTGAAGAAAAAAAAACATGTGGCTTATTCATAAACCATAAACTTGAGAGAATTATCCACGAGCTAGTTCTCAACCTAAAAGAAATAACATTTGTAAAAGAGATTTGGGGTTGAAATAATTTGACTCTTGCGTCAAATCCTCTTCTGTTTTAAAGAGAAGAGGTTTAAGCAGTAGGCATCCCTGAAGCATTAATGATAGTTATGAGATCCTTTGATCTATAAGTGGGTGTTGATGATGAAGAACAATTTTTATTTTTGTAGGTCCATCTTGAACATTTTCACCCCAGTCACTGTGTCAGAAAGCATCCAGTACATTTCTAAATGTTTCTCTGGGAACACATATTTCTTCCTTACACTTTTCCTCCCCCCCACCCACCACCACCTTGGAAGCTACTAACCTAAAAATCTTGAGTGACCACATTTCTGTTGGAGGGACCCTGTACTGGGCCTCTGACTAGTGTGGTAAAGAAAGACTCTGAGAGGACTATCTAAGAAGAGACTAAGGATGGTCTTAGAAAACACTGAAAAATACAATGTGGTTAGAGAAAGCATTCATATATTGACCAGCTTAACTTGGAGTGCAAAGGATAGGCTGAGTGCAATCTACTATATCCAAAGACTCTAGAGAAGGGTAGGCAGCCAAAGAGCTTGTGAAATGGATTTCAGCAATGGAGGCACATAGTGAGTGGGAAGATACTGGGTGATTTGCTAGCTCTTGCAGCTGTCAGGATGGACAAAGAATGTTTATGAATAAAGTAGCCCACAAGCTCCAAACAAGGATGATCCATAACTCCCAACCTAATCACTAATCCTGAAACTTAGATTGCCTCCTGAGCTCTCAGGAGAAGAAAAGATATTCACAAAATTATTCTAGAGTTATTAAATGGTTAAAAAATAAATCATATTTTAAATGAAGAGGTTTTTTTAGCCTTACTTGGCAATATTGAGTTCATTCCAATATGAAGAAATAAGGGTTTCACCCAAATTGGACTCAGTTGTAAATAAGTACATTTGCAGCCTTGAAATTCTCCTTCATCTGGGGTAAGAGTATATAGTAAGAATTTTTAAGAATATTTGTATAGTATATATCTTTATCTGTGGTTGAAGACAACTCCTCAGATATGATCAGAAAGAAAATATATCTCATAAAAGCATTAGAGTAATGCTGCATAGAGAGGATGCATACTCTCGGAGTTATCAGTTTTAGAGTATTCCATAAGATTAAGCTTCAGAACACATTAAAAAAAGTTTGTCAAATTCTTAGAGAAGAGTGAACAGGAGTAAATTAAGGAGCATAGAAATATATATTTAAAGGTCAAATATTGGACTCTATATTTTTGAAATAACTATCTTCTTAGAGGTTTTGGTGCTAAAATTGAAGCCTTGAGCAGGCTTCGGAAGACGTTGCTCTAAAACTAGAGAGGGAGACCATTGCTAAACTAGAAAGTTCAGGGTAGAAGTGGCCATTTTTTGAGAGATTTTATATATACATTCTTTAGAGGGCATACTTTTTCTTTTGATTGTATAAAATCTTGAGTTTTTGGATTACACTAAACCCTAAAGAAAGTCAATGGCAAGTAATCTGAAAGTTATAGTTACAGGTTTCAGAAAATAGAGACACAAAATACAGGGATCTGGCCTCTTATTTTCCTCTGGAGCTTGTTATCTCAGTCCAAGAGATTCCTGAAGAGCTGGAAGCTTAGTTGTAGATTTTGTTGGACACCCAGCCAAATATCTGTTCCCTTTAAGCAGCAGAATCTTGTTGTTGATAAGCTTACCGATGTGATTCCCTGATTTCATCAGAAATTCTAATCAGAACCTTCATCAGAAATTCTAATTATATTCATACTAAGTTCACTGGGAAGAAGGAAGCCAATGATGGGGTAAAGGGATGGCCTGCGGTATTCAGTAGAGTAGGCCGGGGTACAAAGAGATCATATTATCTTCTAGTCATAAAGGATAGACCTCTGTAGAAATAGAACAGCAAATATAGTAATCTTAATATTTAACACTTAATGAGTACTACCTGTAAGGTTATTTTCTAAGAACTTTATATGAGTTAAATAATTTTCTCCTCAGCAGACTCCTCAATAGTAGGTAATGAAATTAAATTATTTTATAGGTTATTAACTGAAATACAGAGAAGTTGAGAAATTTGCCCAAGTTATAGAGCTAGAAAATGGTACAGAGAATCTGCTTCTAGAAACTTCAATATCAAGCCCCACAATGCTCTTGTAATTAATTAATTAATATTACTCTGTGTAAGAAGGAGGCATAAACTTTATTTGGCTTACAGACTAAAGTGTAACATAGAGGAATATTTAAGAAAAAGATTCATGTACCAATATCTAGAAAATTAAGTAGGTGAAAACAATCAAATATTATTTACTGGAGTTATATTGATTTACTAGACTCAAACACATACCACATAAGGGTGAGATATAATATTCCTCTTATGTTTAAATGTAAATATTTTATGTATATATAATATTAAATTTAAAAATGCTTATTTTTTTAAGTCTTCGAAACAATTTTATAATATATTTATACAGGCCACAAAAGATGTCAATACTTTCTGTATAATTTAAACTATACAGATTACATTCTATGATATGCCCAGATTTATTTGAAAGAAAAGTAAAATATATTAATACACCTGAATCAAATTCAAGAAAAAAATTAACAAATTCAGATAACATCAGAAATAAAGTAGGGTATAACTTTAAAAATATAAAGAATACTATGTAAAATTTGTTTCTAACTGACAATTTTTCTGTGTTGTCAGTTAGAAAATTAATATTCAAATTTAAAAAATGGAACAAAAATAAAATGTTTCAAAAGTGGAATAGATATGGACAGAGCATACTTAGTTTCCCTGATGAACTCAAGAGTCCAAAACTGCAATACATACAAAATCTCAAGGTCAAAATTATTCTTAAGGGTTAAAATATCTTTCCAAATTTTAATTCATTTTTTTTAAATTAAACCTTTGATGACAGATGCAATCTCTTATCTGTTTTGTTGTTGCTGATGAGTTACATATTTGTCTTTATATTAAGCCAGGGTAAGTTCTCCTATTGAAGAAGTCTTTCTTCAATGTTATAATAATTCAAATATTGGAATATAGTTAGCATTCAAATTGTTCTCTACTCTAAACAACCAAACAAAAAAACTAAATCCTTCAGGTCTTTCTAATTTAATGTTACTAGATTTCATCTGTTCTCCAGCATTCATAAATTCCAAAATAAACTTAGTACCTTCTAAAAGTTTAAATCTATTCAAAGAATTCCAATTGTAGCTGCTTGTTTACACAAAGACTTTTTTCTTGTCAGGAGTTTCCTTGCTCACATTCTTTCTCCCTTCTATGAGCCATGTTTCAATCTACCTTCATTGTCTGGCATGATAAATCTTCTTTAAAGTCTATACCTATCCAGTATTTAATCATTTTCAAGGTTATGAATTTTCTTCCAAACTTTATCCTGAATTGATTTTCCTTTTTCTGAAGACATGATTTATCATATATTTTGGAATATTCTATTATGCTTTACATGATTCACTCTCATAACTATATAGAGTAAGAAGTATTTATCTTTTTTCTGTCTGTTCTTATAAATATGTCTAAGACAAAGTGGAAAGTATCTAGCAAAATTAACATAACAAAAGTGGAAAGTATCTAACAAAATTAACATTGATATTTTAATTGTAAGCCTATGGAAGATATGCTTATTATCAATTAACCAATACAGTACTCAATGTAATTAATGTTGCTTCACTATTGATGCTTAGTTATGATAAATTATTTACCATTTTTTCAACAAGTCAAGGTTGATTTCTAGAAGATATAAAAAACTGATGTAAAGATCAAACTAATTTTATAAGCCTTTTCATATTTAGTAGAGCCCTTAAAAGCATGTGAATGTATTTGGAAATGGTATCTATAGAAAGGGAAACTTCCTGTTTTTTAAAGATTTTATTTATTTTTTCATGAGAGACACAGAGAGAAGCAGAGACATAGGTAGTGGGGGAAACAGGCTCCCTGTGGTAAGCCTGATATGGGACTAGATTCCAGGATCTTGGGATCACACTCTGAGCTGAAGGCAGATGCTCAACCACTGAGCCACCCAGGAGTCTCTATTTATGCACATTTTATACCCACAACTCCCCTCTCAATAGGAGACTGGCTTCAACTGTTAGCAAATTGCATGTGCTTGACATCAATTCCATACTAGCAATAAGATTCAAAGATTTCAGAAGAGAGAAAAAGGTCCTTTCTTATTAAACAAATATTATATTGTGTGATCCTTAAACGTACAAATTGCTATTTAAAATAATATCTTCACATGGTTGCTAATAAAGCAACTATTACTCTCCTACTACTTTCTTAAGAATAGAGCCATTATTTATTCATGCTTTGTATAATTGGTAGATGTTGATTAGTATAAGGCAACAATGACATTTCTGTTTCCTTCCCACTAATCGGAAATCAACATGAGTATGTCCCATATTTAGCCAATAACACCTATGGATCGGTCCACTGAGGTTTCTGAGAAAGTTAAAATTAAATAGCACAGAAGCTAATGTTTTACTGCCTTAGATATTGCCATGTGAGGATGATGTTTGAAGCTTCATAAGTGATTGTAAAAAGTATCAGAGTAAAGCCAAAAGGATTGCTTAGAAGCCAAAAAAGAAATGAATAAAGTGCTAAGTTAATAAATATTTCTTCTATGGTGTGGTGACACATTATTATGTTCATTTTATTTTCACCCTTCGTGACTTGAAGCCAAAGACATCTTAACTAATGTATTATTAAATGCTTGTGATACTGTTTTATTATTAAAAACCAATAGACAGGAAAAGGTGAAGGGAATTAAGAGGTACAAATTCCCCATTATAAAATAAATAACTCATGAGGATCTAATGCACGACATTGGAAATAAAGTCACTAATATTGTAATAATTTCATGTGGTGAGAGATGGTAACTAAACTTATTGTGACAATTATCTTGCAGTGTAGAAGAATATTGAATCACTACACTCTCCTACATCTGAAGCAAATAGTATATTGTATGTCAAGTATACTTAAATGAAAACAATAGTAAACAGAGAAGTAACTGAATATTTCAACCATGTAGTTTAAATAAAAATAAGTAATTGTTGCACAATCAAAATCACTTTGCTTCATAACTCTTTTTCATTGTTCAAGATAACAATATAAACTGTCTATCCAATATATGTACTAATTTATTTGCTGGGAAACAGTGTTTTCAGCTTTATACTGATACTAAATCAGATGTTCTTCAGGAGCAATGCTGAGGTTCTCTTGTGCTTAATGTAGTTGAACAGTTTCGGTCTAAAAATTCACACTATATAGGACATTGATTAAATCTGAAACAACATTTTGCTTGTAATGAGCAGGTTAGAAGCTGGTTAGGGAGAGCATTTCTGGATTATTCTCAGAAATACCTTTACCACAATTTTTATGTGGGGATTTTACAAAGAGATTTCATTTTACGAGGTGATCTTCAAGAAAGAGATGTTTATATAAAAAGGACAAATACATGTCTTTTTTTTTTTTCAGATTTTATTTATTCATGAGAGACACAGAGGAAGAAGCAGGCTCCATGCAGGGAGCCCGATGTGGGACTCGATCCCAGGTCTTCAAGATCAGGCCCTGGGCCGAAGGCAGGTGCCAAACCGCGGAGCCACCCAGGGATCCCAACAAATACATGTCTTATGGAAGACTCTTCACTCTCCTTCCCTGGGGCTTAAGACTGTTGTTCCTTGGGAGAGAGAGGGGAGAAGAGGGACACTTTGTCTTTCCATCCGAAATGACTACACCTTTTTTCCAGTTTGCACAATTGTCTGAAGTTTTTCTCAGTCTCATATCTGCCCCCAGTCTTTCTAAGGAGCACACAGCTCCTTGTAGAAGAGTCTGCAAGCCTGAGCAAATCCAGGTTTGTCTGTGGCCCCTAGGTATTTTATAAACTTTAGCCTGTAATTGGCTTTTAACAATTCAATAAACTTTTTAGCTAAATCTTCTTCACTGGTTTAATGATACTTTCATATTTTCTTGTGCTCTGCTCCAACTAAGCCATGCTCATGCTCATGCTCATATTCCCCTCAGAAGTATGTGGTTTTTTTTTCTTAGAGTTGAAGCTAGTTGATTGCCTTCTAGTCTCAGCTTTCTGATGTGTTCAAAATTTCCTATTTTTAATGTGGGAATGTAATCTCTGGCTATTACATTCTAAGTTGAAGCCAGAAATACCATCTCCTTTTAATTAGGCCAGCATAAACTTGATAATGAAAGAACACTAGACAGAAGAGAAATCACACTTCCAATTCTGTTATAACCACAGATGCAAAATCACTACACAGAATTCTTATAAATAGAATCCAGCAACAAACAAGAAAAAAATCATTTTGATGACCAAAAACAGGGGGGAAAAAAACTAAAAAAAAAAATACCTCTCATGTGAAAGATCTTTGAATATAAATTCCAACTAAATGTTGAGATATGTAAATAAATTCTAAGTAAATGAAGGTATACCATGGTCTCTAATTATGAGATTCTCAATTAGAAATATATGAATTCTCCCCAGTCTGATGTACAGGCATGAGTATATATTAATAAACATGTTTTAAAATTATTATGAAAATATGAAGAATCAAGAATAAATAAGATAATCCTGAGGAAGAGGGAAATATTAGATACTTTAAAATAAGAGGGACAAAGAGGACAGTATCACAATCCCAGATTTCAATATATACTACAAAAAAAAGCAGAATGGTACTGGACAAAAATGGACACATAGATCAATGGAACAGAACAGAGATCCCAAAGATATACTCATGCTTATGTAGCTAATTGATATAAGACCAAGGAGGCAAGAATATACCACAGGGAAAGTGAGTCTTCAAAAAATGGTATTGGAAAAACTAGATGGCTACATGCAAAAGAATAAAAATGGACAAAAGAAAAACTTAAAATGGATCAAATACCTAAAATTGAGACCCAAAACTATAAACATAGGCAGTAATCTCTTTGATACTGGCTTGGCAACATTTTTCTAGATATGTCTTCGTAGGCAAGGGAAGCAAAGGCAAAAGAAACTATTGGGATTATACAAATTAAAAGTTTCTGCATAGCAAAGGAAACCTACTGAATGGGAGAAGATATTTTCAAGTAATATATCCAAAAAAAGGTTAATATCCAAAATATATGAAGAATTTGTACTACTCAACACCAAGAAGACAAATAATTTGATTAAAAAATGAGCAGAGGACCTAAATAGACATTTTTCCAAAGACACACAGATGGCCAAGAAACACATGAAAAGTTGCTCACATCACTAATCATCAGGGTAATGCAAATCAAAACAATAATGGAATATTGCTTCACACGTGTCAGAATGTCTGGTATCAAAAAGACAAGAAAAAACAAGTATTGGCAAAGATATGGATAAAAGGGAACCCTGGTGCACTGTTGGTAGGAATGTAGATTGATATAACCATTGTGGCAAACAATATGGAGTTTTCCAAAAAAATTAAAAATAGAACTACCATATAATCTGGTATTTCCACTCTTTATCTAAAGAAAACAAAACATTAGTTTAAAAAGATATACGTAGCCCTACATTTATTGCAGAATTCTTTACAATAGACAAAACATGGAGGCAACGTAAATGCCCACCAATAGATAAATGAATGAAGAAGACGCATATAAACACACTCACACTGGAATAGTACTCAGCCATAAAAAAGAATGAGATTGTGTCATTTGTAACAACATGATTGGACCTAGAGGTATTATGCTAAGTGAAATAAGTCAGACAAAGACAAATATCATCCAATTTCACTTAGTGTAATCCATAAAAACAAAACAAAACAAAACAAATTTATTTTTAAAGAAAAGGCAGATAAAATAAACTGATGGTTGCCAGAGACAAAGTGAGTGGGGTGATGGGCAATATAGGTGAAGGGGATTAAGAGGTACAAACTTTCAGTTATAAAACAGGGAGATGAAAAGCACAGCATAGGGAAGATAGTCAATAATATTGTAATAATGTATGGTGACTACACTTAATGGTGAGCACTGAGTAATACATGGAATTGTTGAATCACTACATTGTACACACGAAATTAATATAACACTGTGCCAACTATACTTTAAAAACAAGTATTTTAAAAATTCAGTCTTGTCTATGTGTTTGGTCCTAAGGAATATATAAAGTATAGGTGCTCTCTAATATATTATTGTGTTACTAATAACTAAAGAAGCACATTACATCTCCCACTCATATCATTGGTGAAAGTACTTGTCGCTGTGTAATAAGTATACTTATTTATTTTTTAAAGATTGTATATACTTACTCATGAGAGACATACAAAGAGAGGCAAAAACACAGGCAGAGGGAGGAGCAGGCTCCATGCAGGGGACCCGATGTGGGACTTGATACCAGGATTCCAGGATCATGACCTGAACGGAAGGCAGATGCTTAACGACTGAGCCACTCACGTGCTCCTAAATATACTTATTCTAAATGCAAAACAAAACAAAACAGAAAACCAAAAAGACAATCCTGAAAAACAGAGAAAAGCTAAATGTTTTAAAAAATGGATTATGAAGGCCTAATATAAAGCTATGAATTAATACAGTGTGATGTTTCTTCTCCCTTCCCTTATCAGGAAGGGAGACAGAACATGAAGACTCCTAACTCTGGGAAACGAACTAGGGGTGGTGGAAGGGGAGGAGGGAGGGGGGTGGGGGGGAATGGGTGATGGGCACTGAGGGGGACACTTGACGGGATGAGCACTGGGTGGTTTTCTGTATGTTGGTAAATTGAACACCAATAAAAATTAATTTATTAAAAAAAAAAACTATTTTACTTTCCAAAAAAAAAAAAAAAAAAGACAGTGTGATGTGATATTGGTGTGGAATTAGGAATTGTCTAATTTCTAATGGAGAACTAGATAAACAGAGTCCTTTAAGAGGTCACATATATATGGTCATCTGATTTGCAATAGATGTGACAATGCAGTGCCAAAAGGGTAGGATGGCCCCTCCCCCCCAAAAAAAAAGCTTGTCAATTAACTCTTCATTTGAAAAGCATCTATTAACCTGTATCTAACACAGTAAACAAAAGACAATTTCAGATTGACTGCTCATTCTATCTGAAGGGTAAAACTATAAAGTTCTGATAAGAAATTATTTGAAAAAAAAAAGAAAATATATGAGGCCATCATCACAGCCTTAGAATAGACAATAATTTGTTAGACATAGTAACTACTAAAGAATTTTTTAAAAGATTAATTTGACTATATGAAAAGAAAAATTTACTTATTGTCAAAAGACAACCTGGGAATAAAATAGATTCCATAGAATGGAAAAAGATAATGGTAGCACATTACTTTTGAAAATGGACTAAAACCCAAAATAAATACGAACTTTTATATGCCAATTAAAAATAAGTAAAAAGAAGAAAGTCAATTGTAAATGATACTCAGGGGCAGCTGGGTGGCTCAGTGGTTGAGCATCTGCCTTTGTCTCAGGTTGTGATCCCAGGGTCCTGGGATCAAATCCCATATAAGGCTCCCTGCAGGGAGCCTGCTTCTCCCTCTGCCTATGTCTCTGCTTCTCTCTGTGTGTCTCCCATGATTAAATAATATTATTAATAATAATATTTAATATTGTTATTTCTTAAAAAAAGACATTATAATCAAAGACATAAAAAGGCCATATTAAGAAATTTCCAGATGAGTAATAGGAATAAGAGAAGGTGCTCAATGTTATTATTAAAGAGATGTACATAAAGACCACAATACAATATCACCTACACGTAGAATAGAATTACTAAACTGAAAAAATGGACACTATGAAGTAGAGACAAGGATGTAAAATAATCAGTAATTTTATTTCCTTGTCGTAGGGGTGACACTGGTGTACACACTTTGGAAAATAAATTGACAACACTTACTAAACGTGGGCATATGTGATGTAGAAATTCTACTTTTAGGTTTTACATCCTTTAATTTTAGTCCTCTGAGGCCAACCGTAGATGGGGTTAGAGTGGAAATGAATTGTGGGTGTGAGAAGTTTATGACAATACTTATAGGAGAAAGTGGAAGGGAACAGACTTGGGAAGATGCAAAAGTTGAGCTGTAAAGCAAGTTCAGTAAAACCTGGATCAATCCTATGGAAAGTTCTAGAAGGAGAAGGTCCTGACAAAATGTGCTAATGACACCCTGACATGGCACAGGCCTCCAAGGGCCATCACACCCTCACCTCACTAAGTACCCGGATGGCAGGCTTTCCATGAAAAATGTAAGAATGTGGTGGTAGGCAAGGCAACTCTCTGTACCTCGGGCAATGATGAAGGAGGTGACAGCTGCTAGTTATTCGCTGACAAAAGACCTTGCAGCTGGTAGCATATTCTTCCTGGATCTGGGCAGGTGCATCTCAGTGTCGATCACATTATTCAACAGAAATGCACGCTCACATTCACACACACACACACACACACACACACACACACACCAATAAAACAGTGCTTTACATAATGGATAAAGAATGGACACAAGCAAAATGTTCCAAAAGGGAATGAAACAGGTATGGCTTTCACAAACATAATATTGAGATAGACTCTAGACACAAAGTGAATTTTGTGTGAACTCATTAATAGAAAATTCAAAACCGGAAAAATTAATTTTGTCATTAGGAAGTTGACATTGAGGAAATTGGTTACTGGAAATGGGTAGACTTTTTTCATTCTGGTAACGTTTTACACTTTGATTTGGGAGCTGATTATCTTAATGCATTTAAATTATGGAAACGCATTGAGCTACATATGCATTTATTTTTATTGTACTTCTTTTCCCTTAATTTATTTTCTTGAGAAAGAGAAAAAGAGAGCATGAGGAGTGGGGAGGAGCAGAGATAGAGGGAGCTGCAGACTCACTACTGAGCAGAGAGCCTGATACCCTGAGATCATGACCTGAGCTGAAAGCAGGTGTTTAACGAACTGAACCACCCATGCACCCCTATTTTTATTGTACTTCTGTTTCAACATTTTATTTCAAACTCCTAAAGTAGCCGAAATAATTTTGCAATGAACACCACTTCTATTATACTATTAACAGTTTATATATTTACTGTTTATATTTGTGTATTTGAATTTTTCATAATAAGATACTTTCAAATCACAATGTCATTGTCTTTTATAAATTAAGCATATGGTATATTCTTCTTTAAAATTTATTATCCTCGGGGATCCCTGGGTGGCGCAGCGGTTTGGCGCCTGCCTTTGGCCCAGGGCGCGATCCTGGAGACCCGGGATCGAATCCCACATCAGGCTCCCGGTGCATGGAGCCTGCTACTCCCTCTGCCTGTGTCTCTGCCTCTCTCTCTCTCTCTCTGTGACTATCATAAATAAATAAAAAATTAAAAAAAAATAAAATTTATTATCCTGAATATTCTCAGAACTCTTTGATACCTGGGTTTTTTTTTTTTTTTTTGAGGAATATACTGTGCCTATATATTCATGTATATGTTCATATTGAGAATATATATATTAAAATTATATAATGTACTCCTTCTCCCTTTGCCCCTTCTCCAGTTCATGCTCTCTCTCTCTTCCTTATATAAATATAAATATGTATATATTTATATATATAAATATATAATGTGTGCATGTATACATACCTATATATATGAATATATATTAGAAATTGTGTGCATACTCAAACACACACATATGAACACAACATATGCATATAGCTTAAAGGCATATAAATGTATTTTGCAGGCTACCTAACTCACTCACCTGAATATATACAGATTTTTAAATTCCAGAATTGTTCTTCATATAACATCCTACATTGGAAGTGAAATAAAATTATTTCCTGATGGTCTAATTTATCAGAATGATACAAAGCTTTGGATAAATAATTCAATTTTTACAGGTGCATTAAAAATGCATTTATGATATGATTTTTGTGAGGTGAAAGAAAAAGAATGTCTGAAGTAATGGAATATGACTAATCACAAGCATTCTCCCTCAATGATGCCTTATTAAGTCTATTGCAGGATGAGAATTATTATTATATGACTGAAGGACAAATGGTTTAAATTTGTTTCTATTACCAGGTTCTATGGAGGAAAGAAGATGTACAAAAAAATTAAAGAATATCTGAAAGCTTAACACTTAATAATAGTCAGAGGTTTTAAAAATGATGCGTATGACAGTGTTATTCCCTCTCTAGGCCTATCATGAATTTTTCTAAGTTGTTTGTAATAGAATCAAAAGGCAGTAGCCAGTAATCCCCATAAATAATATAAATAATAAATTCCAGCTTAGTGAATCATGTATCATAGACAAGCACTGACTATAATATATGTATTATCGTATTCTATCCTCTCCATTACCCTGTCAGCTTATGTGAACAACATGCTTTAGTTCAAAGCTTCACAGTGTGATTTCCTTTGCTTCAATTGCTACAGACACCCAGCTGTCCAAAACTCTTCAATTATTTATTTATCCTCTATTTATCTATATCCCAAAAGAACAATGGTTTGCTATCGCACATCTTTCCTAAGTTTGAGTGATCATGAAAGTCATAATGTAACTTCTTGAGAGATTTGGCTCGTCTAGTTAAAAGGATGCTACTGCTTTTTCAGCAAGTTTTTCAAAGCATTTTTAAATTTAAGCTATCATAAACAATTCGGATGACTTACTTGGAGATCAAAAAATCACAAATTAGACCCAGTATTTTGTTTATTTGTTCTTTCATAGTTTTTTTTTTCACATTTCTAATGACAATAATCATCGAAAATGCCCCTTCAAAACATGTACTAATACAACTGTTGGCCCAAGAGGTATCCCATCTGTGTAGAAACACTTAAAGTAATACATTACAGGCAAAAATAAAATTGTCACATGACAAAAAGAAATCTGTTCTTTATGATTTTAATATTATACGTATGTTTTCTGTCTCTAATGTTTTTTATTATATAAATATCGAAAAAAACTTGTTTTTGATTATAGTATCTAAAGAATGAAAACCTGTGAATTTATAGGAAGTGCCTGGGACTGCATAGAATCAATTATATTTCAAAATAAAAAAAATGTTTGAGGGATATATCCTATCCAAAATACTGCTATAGTGTTCTTTTAATATTAATCACAGTTTCAAAATTCTTTCTTTTTTTTAAATGTTTTATTTATTCATGAGAGACACAGAGAGAAAGGCAGAGACATAGGCAGAGGGAGAAGCAGGCTCCCCATGGGGAGCCAGATATGAGACTCGATTTCAGGACCCCAGGATCATGACCTGAGCCAAAAGCAGATGCTCAACCACTGAGCCACCCCGGTGTCCCAAAACTCTAACATTCTTGAAGCCAACTGAATAAGTCATTTCCAGCTATCATGCTTAGGTAAATGATTATAAATAAGTATGAATAGATGGTTGTTAAAATAGGCTTTAAAAAGTCAACATGAATAGAGGACTTTCACTCAACTAATTATCACAATACATATATTGTCTTAACCTTATTTTTACCATTCCACTAATTTGATTATAACCCTGTAGATATTGGAGATATATAACCCAATATCATTATATTGAAAATTAAAAGCTTGCATAGTTTATTGCTAAAATCCTTCTGAGTTCTTATATTGAGAAAGTTATTTCAAGAACCCAATCATCTACTTGTTGCTTAATAACATATTAGGTACTTGCTCATGTAATTATATTTATCAAGTTTGAATAAATATTAAATCTTTTAAATAACTTAGCATAGACTTCAATTCAGCTGCAATTCTGCCCCTAGATACACAGCACTAGCAGAGGAGCAAACAATATGGAGGCTTGTACAACGTTCCTTTGAAAAACCAAAATTAAATTCTAAATTGATCTAGTTATACAACAAAAGTAAGCTAATTGAGACATCATGAGAATTGGTTATCGGCTAAAATACACAACCTCAGCACAATTATATTTGAAAATAAATTAAAATATATTCATATAAAACTTATTTATTTAATTTATAGTTTTATTATTTACATAACATTTTCTAGTTAGTAATACGCTTCTGATACTTAACCCAATGGCTCTTATACCCAAGCTCTGAATTAACCTTCTTTAGTTTGAGCAACCATCTCAGACAAACTGACACCATTCAGCATATACTATGTTCCAACTTCTAGGAGAAAACACTTTTTTTTTTTAAGTTATGGAAGCCATTAGAACACCATAGAAAATCATAAAACTTAGAGTGTTTTGGTTAACCAATATTAGTTTATATATATATATATATATATATATATATACACATATATATAACCAATATATAAATATATATTTATATGCTTTTGAAGAAATGTGACAGAGGAGTATTTTAAATAATTGCCATTTAGTTTTTAAACAAACTTAGAGGCAATCCAGAACTTTAAAATTCTGCCTTTATGCCTTCACCTGAGCATTCTTGAATATTCATGACTTGAAATCACATAAATCTAATTATGTTGTTGTTTCTCAAGACAATATAAATCTAATAGATAATTTTTAACTTGGGAATACCTAGGTAATTTCATGAAGGTAACTTCAAAAACATTCAAATCTTAAAATATTCTTAACTTTAAATAGAAGTATGATTTTTGATCACTGACCAAATCCACACTTAGCATTGATTTTTTGCATTTACTGAGCTTAATATGAAAAGTGAAGTGTCTTAGCATTTCAGTGTAATATAAGATATTGATAGAACCACTACTTCCTCTTTTATTTTTTTTTGTAATGATTTCCTGATATATTTTTTTCCCATTCTTTTCTCAACCTACCTATGTCATTGGATTTGAAATGAGTTTCTTGTAAGCCATATATAATTGGGCTGCTTTTATCCATGTGGTCAATTTCTTGTTTGATTGGTCTATTTACATCATCTACATTTTTTTCATCATCTACATTTTAAGGCAGTTATTAATATACTAGAATTTAAGTCAGCCATTTTGCTGTTTGTACTTGTTTCCTCAGCCGGCCTCTCATTCTTGTTTCTCTTCTTACTTTCCAATTGCAATTTCATCTTGATTTTCTTAAACAGTTCTTGAGTATATCTATTTTATACACTCTTTGCCCTGGGAATTTTGATATACTTAAGTGATTACTCTAAGTATTGTAATATATGCATATGATTTTTTTTTGGTGGAGGATGCGGGTATATATGTATATGATTTTTAAAAATTTATTTAAGTAATTTCTACACAGAAAAAAAAAGTAATTTCTACACAGAGTGTGGGGCTCAAACTTGTCCTTGAGATCAAGAGCTGCTGGCTCTGCCCTACTGAGACAGTGAGGCACTCTTATTTGTATGTGACTTACACAAGTCTGTAAGTATCAACTTTTTACCATTTTGATTAAAGTATGGAAACCTTATATCCCTTTATATTCTTCACTTTTAAATATCATTACATTGAATACTAGATGAGGTTATAATTTTTGTTTGAATCATTAAATATGGTTGACTTTAACAGTCATTAAGAAAAGACTATCTACCATATGTACCTATTCTTCTGTCAATGTTATTTCTTCCTTCCTTCCTGAGATTCCAAATTCCCTTCATTTATCAGTTCCTTTTTCCTTGAAGAAAATCTTTCAACCAACGTTTAAGGGTAGGTCTGCTACCGACAAATTATTTCAAATTTTCTTTGCCTGAAAAAAATACATATATTAAGATTTTATTTATTCATGAGAGATAAGGCAAGAGAGGCAGAGACACAGGCAGAGGGAGAAGTAGGCTCCCCGCAAGGAGCCCAAAGTAGGAATAGGTCCTGGAATTCCAGGATCACACCTTGAGCTGAAGACAGAGGTTCAACCACTGAGACACCCAGGCGTCCCTGCCTGAAAATATTATTAACCTTTCATTCCTAAAGTGTAGTTTCACCATATATAAAACTCACAGTTGACAGTTCGTTTCCTTCTATCACTTGAAAAATGGGTTTGGATAACTGGGTGACAGGCACTAAGGAGGGCACTTGATGGGATGAGCACTGGGTGTTACACTATATGCTGGCAAATCAAACTTCAATAAAAACAAATTAAAAAAGAAAAATATTGTGTCACATCCTTCTGATCTCTGTTGATTCACATAAAAAATCTACAATAACTCAATTGACTGATTTTTAGTCTCTCAAGTCATTAGTTTTGATTCTTTTGCCAAATTTGGAATTTTTTTTCAGACATTAATTCTTCAAATCCTCTTTTGGCCTCATTTTGTTTTCTCTCCTTTTGTACTGATGTAATAAGGATGTGGAATCTTTTTTGTTGCCTCATACATCCCCAAATCCGTATTCCTTTTATTGATCATTCTATTTTCTCTCTGATCTTAACTTGATTAAATTATATTATTTGATCTCATGTTCCTTGATCTATCATCTGTCATCTCCATGCTACTATTGACTCCATTCAGCAAGTTTTTAATTTTTGTTTCCGTGGTATTCACTTCTATAATATTAATTTGGTTCTTTTACATAAACTTTTTTTCTGATAGTTTCTGGTTTTGTTAACTTTCCAATTTCATCAATTGCTTATAACTGAGGTTGAGACATTTTTTTCTGATGGCCACTTTACGATTCTTTTCAAATGATTCTAATATCTAATTTATCTTCGTGCTACTGTCAATTGATTATCTTTTCTCATTTAAGTTGTGATTTTCTTGGTTCTCTGTTGATATATGATTTTTATTGTATCCTAGACATTTTGTTTATGATGTTAGATGACCTTGAGTATTATTTAAATCATTTATTTTAGCAGGCAGTCACACTTATTTTTAAATAGCATGTTGATCCTCATCTACTTTTCTGGGTTATGGTTCTAATGTTGCTTAATTTTAGAGCTTTTGTGTTGTTATTTTGCTCTGTTTGGTTTATATAGTGCTGCTCAGGATCTTCCTGGTGCCTGGGGTAGTCTTACCTAGGAGGGTGGAAGGGGTTTTCCCAAAGCAGGTTTCTGGATACCTTTCAGTGGGTAACGAGTATCAGGTATTCCCCACCAATGTCTCCTGGTAACACTGGTATCATTGGGCAGAAGAAGAGAATCTCAGGCTTGCACAAATATTCTTTCTAGACCAGGCCTCTCGTGAACTGGGTCCCTTTTGTTGGTTCTGCTCTCTTGCCTTGGTGTTTCTGAATTGAGAAAGCAGTCTCAGGCTTAGTAGGGAAAAATAACGCTTTCCTTAACTGCTTATTGTTGAAGGGCATCTGGAGGAGTGACTCCTGATTAACCCAAAGGAAGAATGTCCTTACTTGGTCTGCCTTCTGCTGCTAGGTTGAAGGTTAGGAAACAGCTTCCTCCAAAGACTAGAGAGCAATGTATTGGCTGTACATCAAGTCTGGTGCAGAGATAGTAGCTTTTCTTATAAAGCCTGCCAGGTAAACTCTTTGCAATTCCTTATGATTAGGCCTGAATGATCACACAAGTCAGCCATCTTTTTGCATGTTTTTGCCATTCCTACCCAGGCATGTTCATTTGAGACCTCTTTATTGGAGTTACCTAACAGGGGTCTTCTCCAAGTGCCTGAGCTGAGACTCCTTATTGAGGGTGGAAGGAAAGGGAAAACCTTGAGGACATTTTTCTTCACTCTGACTCAGTACATTTCCTAGCCCCTTCTTTTCTTTCTCCTCCAAAGCCCAAATCTATAAAATGGGAGAAACCTTTTGTTCATGGCTCCTTGGTATTGAGAAGATCCCCACATTTATGCTCATCCACCCTACCCTTACCCAGAGCTGTTTCATGGGGAGAAAATGGAACATAGGTGAACCAGTGATTTTTCCTGCTTAGCCCCTTATGCTATCTCAGTAAGTAATTAAATGCTTGGCTATTACTTTCATTTTAGCACCTCATCACTTGACAGTCATCAAGAGAGCAAGTACATTGGACCTTAGATAAATTCACGGGTTTTGTTATATAGCATGAACTTAATTTGATAATAAGGATTTAACATATAAGCCATTGTATTAACATGTTTAATTTTCCATTGAGTGGCATGTAAAAATAATATATATATGAACTGTAGTTGGGGGTCACCTTAAGTTTTCTCTTAAATTATTGAATGCACTATTTAGGTAATAAACTTTCTTCCTGCTGTCTTGTCTCTCTATAATGTGTTCCCTAACTATGCATCTGAAGTGATACTTACAAAAATACAAGTCTGATTCTTTTATTTCCTATTTAAACCTCATTATTGTCTTGTAACTTCCATTAGAATAAATTATAAGTACTTTGGATGGTCTAAAGGCATTTGTAATGTATCCCAAACCAATTTTTCTATTGTCTCTTGACATATGCCCCCACCATACACACACATATGTTGAAGTCCACAAAATTACTTGCCATTCTCCCAAATTCCATTCTCTTTCTCACATGAGTACCCGATCTATCTTGCTTGAAGGACTTTTCACCTAACTCTCTTAACATAATTGATACTTGCATTTCAAATTCTGTTTCCTGTGGGAAAACTCTCATGTCACCATAATTTTGTTTCTTCAGTATAGATGTTAGCAGTTCATGGACCATGGTTTTTGTATAACCTGCCAGGTAATTATAGTTTGTAGAGTTTTAAGTGTACGGTTTTGAAAAAAAATGTTGTGATGTGTAAAAATTATGTAACATTTCAAATGTCAAATTCTGTTAATAAAATTTTACTGGGGTACAGCCATGCTCATTCACTGACCTATTATCTATGAATGTTTTGTGCTACAATGCAGAATTAACTATTGCCATACAAACCATATAACTGTCAAAACCTAAAATATTTATTGTCAAGCCCCCTTTCCAGAAAAAGTTTGCTGACACTCACTCTAAGGTATCCCGAAAGATATGTCTTTATTGTGTTATATTATAATTTCTATGTTTATTTATCCACTTCCTAGTTATAGTTTTTAGAAAACTGTAGTCTTCTATAAAACTGAGACAATGACTTATTCAAAATTAGATCCTGGGATCCCTGGGTGGCGCAGCGGTTTGGCGCCTGCCTTTGGCCCAGGGCGCGATCCTGGAGACCCGGGATCGAATCCCATGTCGGGCTCCTGGTGCATGGAGCCTGCTTCTCCCTCTGCCTGTGTCTCTGCCTCTCTCTCTCTCTCTGTGTGACTATCATAAATAAAAACAAAACAAAACAAAACAAAACAAAACAAAACAAAAAAACAAAATTAGATCCTGACCAGTGGCATGCAATAAACCAAAAATATTATGAAAAATTTGGTCTCAATTTTAAGCAAGTGGGTAAGAACACCTTCCTCTATTGTTAAATCTCTCTGCTTTCAAGAAGTAACTGTCATTCATTTTTATTTCATTCTCTTGTCATATTAACTTGATGAACATAAGTGAAATAATCTTCAAAGTTCTTAGTTATATTATAAACATGAGCATTTTTTCTCTAGCCACTCAAAAAAATGGAAAGGCTCTCTACATAATAATGGGTCACCTAATTAATGAGATTGAATTATCCAATAAATGGACTCTTTGACTTAATTAAATATTCTCATTAACTTTTTTTGCTGCTTTTCAAAATAACATTTGCATGTTTGTGCATTCATGCAAGTAGATCCATGATGTGTTTTTAATCAGTTATTTAACTTAGGTGCAGAGTTAATAATGCCAATATTTGTCAAACTGGAGAAAATCTAGGACTCAAAGAAAAGGAAGAATATTTTGAATTCATGTTTTGACAAAATGGTATGTAAAACACTGGTTCCATTTAACGATAATTTTATTTGACATACATTGCCATATTTAAGATTTTGATAATCCTCCCAAAATGGGAAGTATGTGAGGCATGGATTTGTTATCTAACATTATTGGGGGAATCGTTTCACAACTTCTATGCTTATCAAATAAGCACACTGTACACCTTAAATTTAAAAAATTATATGTTAATTAAATCTTAATAAAGCTTGGAAAAATAAAAGAGTTAACAGTAAGCTCGAAATTTTTAGAGTTCTATCAAATCCCAGAGTCAATATTTACAGGATGAATATGTTCCAAGTTCATACTCACACTAGATGAGAAATTTGCATTCAGAGAATGTTGCTCAATGAGGGTACATATACCTTCAAATCAGAAAAAAAGTAGTAAAAATATTAGGTGTGCTGTGTTTAGTTTTTTGGTTATAATTTTTAATTATGTTGTTTTTTTACTGTACCTTTATTCTTATGTTTATAAATTAGTCATAAAATATTTTAAATATGAAGAAATTAAAAGGATTCATTGATGATTTCCTTTTCTTTCTCTGAATGGCAAATATGATGATCTTGTCTTTGTGTCAACCTGGCTTGGCTGTAGTTTCCAGTTATTCAAACACTAATCTAGATATTCTTTGAAGCTGTATCTTAAATTTGGTTAAAGCCAATAATTAGTTGATTTTAAGTAAAGGACATTATTTTATATAAATCTAGGTGAGTCTGACTCAATCATACGAAAGATCTTAAAAAAAGAATCCATGGTTGTCTGGATCTCTACTTCAGGCCTAACAGACTTAAAGAGTTTGACATAACATTTCCAAAATTAAATAACTAAGCCAGATCATGTTATAGTGAAGCTGCTTACAGCCAATTATTGTGCATTTGTAGATTGAGCTTTGATCCAGGCCTTTTGGAGGGAATAGATATGATGAAGAAGAAATAATGCTTAAAATATTCATCTTCAGTTAGTAGAAACTTGCATCCAAAAAACAAGAATGCTATTCTTTATTTTTATTTTCATTTCTTTTTGTTTTCAAAGACATATTTATTTATTTCAGAGAGAGAGAAAATGCAAGTGGGGGTTGGGGCAGAGGGAGAGGGGAAGCAGACTCCCCGTTGAGTGGGGAGCCCAACACAGGGACCAAGAGATCATGACCTGAGCTGAAACCAAGTGGGAATAACCAGCATAACACCTGAGCTATACAGGTGCCTCTCCGAAATTTTTTTTTAATATTTTATTTATTTATTTGAAAGACAGAGAGAGCATGAGAAGGCAGAGGGGCAGAGGGAGAGAGAGAAGCATACTCCCCACTGAGCAGGGAGCCTGATATGAGCTAGATCCCAGAACCCTGAGATCATGACCTGAGCTGAAGTCAGTCATTTAACCAACTGAACTACCCAGGCATGCTGCCACTCTTTTTTTCCTTTTTTTGAGAGAGCGTGAGAAAATCTTAAGCAGACTTAACGCCCAGCAGAGAGCCTGATCTATGGCTTGATCTCAGGACTCTGAGATCATGATCTGAGCTGAAACCAAGAGTGGGTTGCATAACTGACTGGAACACCCAAGTGCGCCTGGACAATAATGCTCTGTATCAATTATATTTTAATTAAAAATTAACAGGGTCTTGGAGAAAACTATAAAAATATTGGGTGTTAAAATATGGCAAATGGTATGGCAAATTAAAATGACCTGTAATAGATTTTAGAGTTTATATTGAAGAAATTTTCCAGAAAATAAAGAAAAAGTAATATTTCTATGGATATGAGTTTTCATTTCTCTTGGGTAAGACCCTAGGAGTAATTATGGAGCTAAGGTGATAGGGAAGATCAATAATTAATTTTAAAGAAAATTAACCAATTGGTTTCCAAATGGTTGTAAATTTGTTTCATTTAAAGTGTCATTTGGTAAGAGTTTTACATATATATATATATAATTTTATATAATATTTATCTATATATGTAAATATACAGATTGTGCAAGGGCTCACCAGCCAAACTAACAAACACCTAATGGATAGGTGTAGGATATATGCTATGGTCAAGTATAAATCCTTGAACACTTGTTAATATCTTTATTTTATTGAAATAAATTATGCCTCATTAAAGATAGGAAACATAACCCAAGAAAGTTTCCTTTTGCTTCTTTCTAGGCAATGACTTTCACTAGAGATGCAATCGTTTTTCTGATCACTACACATTAGTTTTACCTCCTTTTAAACTTCAGACAGTTTATATTGATTTGTGCCTGGCTTGTTTGACTCAACATGTGTTGGAGGTTCATTGAGTCATTGTGTTTATTAGAAGTTCATAATCCTTAACTGCTGAAAGGCTATTTCTTCCCTGAGTATACCACACTTCGGTTATCCATTCTCCCTTTGATGGACACTTAGAATGTTTCAAAATTTTGAATATTTTAAATAAGGTCTCTATGTACATAACTATACGGATTATTTTGTGAATATATGTCTTTATTTTACTTAGGAAGGGGGAGTTTACAAATACCTAGCAGTGGACTTGTTGGTCACCTATATAGGTATGACTATATACGTGAGTTTAACATTATGAGAAATTGTGAAAGGATTTCGAGAACTTGTTAACGCATTTTACATTCCTACTATCAAGGTATGAGAGTTCCTCTTGTTCCAATTCCTTACAAAACTTAATGTTGCCAATCTCTCTCTAAATCTGTTATAGAAATTTCAATTTGTCTGCAGTTTTGTATGTTCATTTTTGTTCATTTTATCTTTATAAATACTGTTTTGGGTTTTTGTTTTGTTTTGTTTTGTTTTGTTTTGTTGGTTTCTATGTGGGTATCCCTGAACCTTTTTTTTTTTCTTTCTGGAACACAGATAATTTATTGGACACAGATGCTTTCAGATTTTACATTTATGATTTTTTGATAGATTGAGATCAATGTCCAGAATGGAAATGTAATTAATGTAATTAATTCCTACTCCTGAAGTAAGCTTCCCTGATTACTTTAGCAAATGTCCTCTGAACTATAAGATTTTTTTTTACTTTCTTTTCTTTTCTTTCTTCTTTTCTTTTCTTTTCTTTCTTTTCTTTTTTCTTTTCTTTCTCTTTTCTTTTCTTTTCTTTTCTTTTGTTATTGTTATTTGTTTGTTAGTTTGGCTGGTGAGGCCCTGCACAATCTAAGCTTTCTGTGAATGTCTGGCACTGTTTCTTTTAATTCTTGCAAGTTTCTCTGGTCTTGAGTAGATGATTGAGATCCATGCATTAATCAGTATTCTGTTAAATGCTCAAAAAAAAAAAAAGGATATTTGCAGATTCTTTTTGAATATCTATCCTCTCAGAACTGCTAATTTTAGCCACCATGGTCTCTCCAGAACCCTTGACTTTGTATGTTCAACTCCAGGAATCACTTTCCCTGCCCAACTTCCTGGCACCTCTCTGTGCAGTGAGTAAGATGGGTCATTCTTAGGGTTCCCTCTTCTGTTTTCTCTCTGTCTCTCAGTGATCACTGTCCATCTTTACTCATATCCAGTGTCAGTCATTTATTTCTCCCTTCTCTCTCTCTGTCTGCATCTGTTTGTGTGTGTGTGTGTGTGTGTGTGTGTGTGTGTGTGTGTTGTTATTAGGTTATTTTAGCAAGAGGATAAATCTGGTCTTGGAGTAATTTATTCCTAATCATTAGTGTAAGTATTGTGATACCTCATTATATAATTTGCTTTTCTTTACTATTTCTTTTAAGGATGAATCCTGGCATCATAAAATGAAGTGTTCGAAAGTATCTTGAATTAAAAAAAATGTTGCAAAGTGGAGCAGTGGGAGTGTTGACAATATTTAAACCTAAAATCTCCTATTCTCTATTGTCAAAGCAAAAATTCCTCTGAAGGGAGAATCTCTTGAGAACAAAGTAAAGATAGCAGAAAGGTGGGCAATAAATATTACATGTTCAAACTTGCTTTTTCCACATATTTAATCATAAGCAGTGCTTTCAGCTACATTTAATTCTCTTCCTAGAATGAATTATTAGCTGTAAATAAAAACACCTTGGAGGTAGTGAGGCAGTATAACTTAGTGAATCTATTAAGACTATGTCATGTTTTTAGTCACAAATATTCAGTATATTCCAAATAATATATGCATAGAAAATGTTATATAGTATCTTTCAGATTCTGAATATTCTTTCAATAAAGTAAACATTTTAATCCAACATATCATGAATTATTTATTATAATTAGAATAGATTTACCTAGTTTCATTTAATAAAAGAATAATTCCACATCTTGTAAAATAAACAAAGAAAATTATATGTAGCTGAGAGAACAACTAATTTATAGCCCTACATAGATTTTTCTTTCATCAATTACAAGGATCTAGTTTGATAATAATGAGGCCTAATAGAGCTAATGATTTCTTTGGAAAAAAAATGTTTACTAAAATCCTTTACCCATTTTTTGAAACCTTTTTTTCCCTGTTGATTGTATGGGTTCCTGATATATTTAAAGGATATTAACTTCTTGAACAAAGATGGTTTGCAAATACTTTCTCCCATTATGTAGGTTGCATTTCGTTCTGTTTATTTCCTTTGCAGTTACAGATACTTTTTTTTATTTCATATATCCCCACTGCTGTATTTTTGTCTTTGTTGGTTAAGCTTTTGATATCACATCCAAAATATTACTGTCAAGACCAATGTCAAGGAACTTTTTCTCTATGTTTTTTCCTAGAAGTTCTATGGTTTCACAAATATTATACTTAAATATTTAATTCATTTTGAGTTGATTTTTGTATATGGCATAGCATACAGGTCCAATTTCATTCTTTTGCATGTGACTATCCAGTTTTCCAAACACTTTTCATGATTAACAGGATATGAAAATGTGCTCAACATTACCAATTACCAGGAAAATGCAAATCAAAACCATAACAAGGTATCACTTCATATACTTTAAGATGGTTATTATTGAAAAATAAGAGATAATAAGGGTTGACAAGGACGTGGAGTAAAGCGAACCCTATGCTCTTATTGGAGGAATGTGAATTAGTGAAAGTAGTATGGAGGTTTCTCAAAAAAATTAAAAATAGAGTTATCATATGATCAAGAAGTCCTACTTCTGAATTCCTTAAGTCCTCTCTCCATTCCCAGGAAGATTTGTGGAGTGCTACTTAAAAACGAATTAAAGCAGATTACAATATAAAAAGAGGAATAGTTCTGATTGTGAGGGGAAATCCATAGACTGTTACAGCAATTTTTAGGATTTATTTGCTTTACCTTCAAGGTCCAGGTATCTATTAACTAATTTTTATTTTTTCTGGATAGTAATCGGCAGAGCTTCCTGGTAGAAATAAAGAACATTATTCTATGAGAATTCTTCATTCCAGGAATTGAAGAATTTGTTAAATTATTTTGATAGAGAAAATGAGCATCACACGTTCAAAGCTAATAAAGCACATCAGGAAACGAGACACAATGAGAAATAAGCAGAGAAAAAGCAAAAAAAACAATCACAAAAGCTATAAATACTAGTAAGACTTGTGAAAAAAACAAGCATTTGTATTATTTTCAAGAAACTTTTTAAAGCCTGAAAATATGAATAAAAAATGCATAGTTACCTACTAACCAAATTAACATGAAATAAGTAAGAAATTTAAAGCTATAAACAATGTAATAAGTGAAATAAAACATTAGAGGCATGAGCTGGCAGCATTTTGGACATAGCTAAAGGAAGAATTAGATGATTAGAAGCTAAACTGAAAAAGAGAATGAATACAATCCATCACAATAAGATAAGAAGAAGAAAATATAGAAAAGAGGTTACCAGAATTGGAAAGCTCTGGGGGATGATGTATTTAAATAGATTTTTCAAAGAAGATAGATGGGGCAAAGAGATATTTAAATATTTAATAATTTAGACATTTCTAGAAATCGTGGAAGACACCCAATATTCAAGAAGCTCAGTGAAACTGAAGCAAAATGAAACAACAACAAAAGACCCTAAACTAGGACTTAATAAAAAATATCTGATGTAGAAGAAAGAGAAATAATGACAAAGTCAGAGACAGAAAGAGACAGAAACAGAGACAGAGAAGTTCTCAGAATAGCCAAAGAAAAAAGTACACTTTAAAATATGCCTGAAAGGGATTTCTGGGTGGCTTAGCGGTTTAGCGCCTACCTTCAGCCCAGGGAGTAATCCTGGAGTCCTAGGATCAAGTCCCACGTCTGGCTCCCTGCATGGAGCCTGCTTCTCCCTCTGTCTGTGTCTCTGCCTCTCTCTGTGTCTCTCATTAATAAATAAATAAAATTCTTAAAAAAAATAATATAAAGTAAAATAAAATGTGCCTGACAAACATGTGATCCCTTTAAAGCAATATAGAAGTCAAGGAAATCATAAAAAAAATATTCATTGTGATGAAAAAAAAATCAGCCTAATTTATAAATCCAGCCAAAATACTCCGAGATTATGAACAAATGGCATTCAGTAAAGAAAATCTTAAAGGATATACATACGTACACAAATTTTCAGGTAGAAAAAAAGAATGAATCATATGTAATATTTCTAAAATGAAAAAGATGATGAGCAAATGACACATTAATTTGACTTTGGAACAGGAAAATAATGATATCTAATGAGCGTAAAGCAAAACTAAACAAAATGTCAGATAATACTAACATAAAATTTATGGTTATGTTAATAGAGTTAACATTACTGAAGGTCCCTTGGTTATCTAGGAAAATAATAACAAAATGATAATTTCAAATTTGATAAGTTCATTTTGCATATTGAAATGTATTGGTATATAGTAAATAAGGAAATATTAAAGATGGTAACAATTAGATGCTAAAAATGTAAAATTAAAACTAAGAGGAAACTTTAAAGAGAAAAAAAGTCTAGTGTGAAAAAATGACACAAAATAAGAGTTTTAAACAGAGATATTAACAATTAAATGAAACAAATATGAGTATATACTCCAGTGAAAAGTAAAATAGGTGTTAAACTAAAACAAGCATACAAAATCCATCTATATAGGGCAGCCCCAGTGCTCAGTGGTTTAGTGCTGCCTTCAGCCTAGGGCCTGATCCTAGAGACCAGGGATCTAGTTCCACGTCGGACTCCTTGCATGGGGCCTGCTTCTCCCTCTGTCTGTGTTTCTGCCTCTCTCTCTCTCTCACTCTGTGTATGTCTCTCATGAATAAATAAATAAAACCTTAAAAAAAATCCATCTATATGCTATTTACAGGAGAACACTTGTGAGCATATGGAGGGATTGAAAGTAAAATAACCCATTTTTACAACAAGGGTATAATATCAATACCACCATTAACCTCTTCCAAACATGAATTGTAATTTTACTGTTAAATATTATTAAAATATAAAAACTTTATTTCTATTTTATTATGATATATATCTTATTAATGATCCATCTTAGCACATCACAGGTATGCCAGTCCTTAATAATGTTATTTTGTTGGTTCACTCCATTTGCAGATTTAAAATTTATATTCACCTAAGATAAAGATGACCAAAATGTAACAAGACATAAATATATGAACTTAACAATGGTCCATGGCAAAACAAACAAACAAATAAACAAACAAAAAAACAAAACAAAACAAAGAAATGGTCCGTGACTATTTTAATGATAACAGGATGAATGTCTAACTTTTTATTTCTTTTAGATGTTTGCATTATTTATGAAGATTTTATATATTTTATTTTGCTAAAAATAAATTACTGTCTACCCCACTTATATATTAAAAATTACCAAATAATTAAATTTTTCTATATTGTGAATCATCTGACTATATTAATTAGCTTATTCTTTCCCCCCTACTTAGATTACCTTGAGTCTTTATTTAAATTAAAATTCTTATAGCTCTCAATACTATTTCAAACTATTGGGACAAATGTGAAGACGGGTTAACTATATTTAAGTAGCATCTGAAAAATACTAATTTTGAGTAGTTGCTAACTATGTAGAATCACAAATCCATGGACCAACAATATATATTAAATTGGTGAGATTCAGGCAAACAGGTAGTCAACAAAAATGAAGACCTTTTATATGATTTTTCTTCTTTTTTAGATTTTATTTTTTATTTATTCATGAGAGATACACAGAGAGAGGCAGAGATATAGGCAGAGGGAGAAGCAGGCACCCTGCAGGGACCCTGATGCAGGACTTGATCCCAGGACCCTGGGATTACGACCTGAGCTAAAGGCAGATCCTCAACCACCGAGCCACCCAGGTGTCCCCTATGATCAATCTTAATTAGAGTTACTGATAGTAAGGGCAACAATGTTCACTAAATGTGAATAAATCTTTGTTAGATTATCTAACTCAGAGGCTATAGTTTACTACTCTCGCTGCTTTGTTTAAATGTATTTTGTTTTTGTGAAGTTAAGACATTATTTTGAGAATTTAAATTACAATTAGGTATTTACAAATGTAGTAGCTTCTCCAGTGTGTTTCTGACAGGAATAGACAGATTGAAGTGTAGATGATCTCAACCAAAGGAATAAAAATCTTATTTTAGATATACTGTGGTTTATTTGAATGTTTGCATAAAATAAGGTAAGTGCTTTCATCATGAAAATAAATTGTCTTTAAATATACCTTAATTAATTTGTCCTTCAACAGACTTATGCTATTTACTTTTGTTTTGTTCAGTTATTCTGGATGCAATAGAAATAATTTACTATTATTTATAAATATCTCAGTTGTCTTCCCAGTTCTTTCCTAGACAGTCTCAGTATATTTAAGAATAAGAACATAAAAAGTTGAGTGATGTATTTAAAAACTTAAGTTTCCTTGGAGATTCAGAGTTGAGGGGAGTGTCCTTGGAGATGGTTTGATAAAACATTTTTAAAAGTACCAGGTGACTAACCTTTTACATAATTTGCTTTGTAAGATCCACACTATTAGGGCACCTATAGATAGGGTATTCTCAGATTGCAGATGAAGCTAAATTAGACATGGATTGAGCATTTAACTTGATCTGAAAAATTAAGTGCCATTTAACTTGATCATGGAAAAATTAAGTGTGGGGCTGCCCAGGTGGCTCAGCGGTTTATCACTGCCTTCAGCCCAGGGTGTGATCCTGGAGACCCAGGATCGAGTCCCAGGTTGGGCTCCCTGCATGGAGCCTGCTTCTCCCTCTGCCTGTGTCTCTGCCTCTCTCTCTGTGTGTGTGTCTCTCATGAATAAATAAATAAAATCTTAAAAAAATAAAAAGAAAAATTAAGTGCCAAATCTATAACTTGATTTTATCATTCTATCATATTTTTTATCATTCTAAAATATCCCGTAATGATATATGATCTCTAGCTGGTGAATTCTAACAATTACAGTTGAAAGCAAAGCACATTTAGTTTCTACATATATTTAAGGCATTATATTTTGAAAACAGAACCCCAAGATAGTTTTTTATTAAACAACTCAAAACATAAGAACTAAGGACAAATGAAGATTTGGGGGGAAAAAAAGCTTTAGAAAGCTTTCTGCATCTGCAATATAACATATTATACTTTAAATTATGCAAACGTGCCTAAAACGGGGTATTAATTTAATTTCATATTTATAGTATATTTGGATTAAGAAACGCATTCTCAGGGATCCCTGGGTGGCTCAGTGATTTAGTGTCGCCTTCTGCCCAGGGCATGATCCTGGGGCCTGGGATCGAGTCCCACGTTGGGCTCCCTGCATGGAGCCTGCTTGTCCCTCTGCCTATGTCTCTGCCTCTGTGTGTGTGTGTGTGTGTGTGTGTTTCTTATGAATAAGTAATAAAATAAAATCTTAAAAAGAGAAACATATTCTCTTATTCCTGCAATAGAAATGAGACTACTGAAAAAGGTTCTGCAGAGCAGAGAGTACTTGACCATAATATTTGAAAGTAAAATAAAACATAAGCTTATCTAGAAATATTTTCATAATGTTTTGATTCTTTTAATTGTAAAAATAAAATAAATATACTCAAATTGCTAAGATATTTTGTATAACAGTATAAAATGTATTACGCAGGTACTCAAATTAAAATTTTAAATTTTAAATTTAAATGGGAAAATGCTCTTTATATTGTACACGATCAATGTGTTGAAACTTTATACATAATGCCCAGTAAAACCAAGAAAGCACTTAATAATCAATACATATTTCTTAAAATATTGGTTATTTCTGAGGTGGTATATTTTGTGAAATATTTTAAGCATTTAAACAAACACTATATGTATTACATCTATGTGACCAATAGGAAGTTTAAAGTAGACATTACTGAAAGAGTAAAATTAGTGAATACTCTTCACTGGGATTATTAAATAATTCTCACATGATCAACAGATAATATCCCAGATATGTATGTGCATATGTGTATGTGTGCGTATGTGTTTGTGTCTGTGTAACGTATATCTCAGAGAAGATATTTTGCTTAAACACTGAGAAAAGGGCAACTGGGTGGCTCAGTGTTTGAGCATCTGCCTTTGGCTCAGGTCATAATCCCGGGGTCCTGGGACCGAGTTCTGCATCAAGCTCCCCACAGGGACCTTGTTTCTCCCTCTGCCTATGTCTCTGCCTCTCTCTCTGTGTCTCTCATGAATAAATACATAAAACCTTTTAAAAAAATACTGACAAAATTATGGGGTGATAAATGGGAAAGAATACTTTTAAAAAAGGCATAGGAATTAAACAGAGTTTGAAAGAAGGGGTTGCTAGGAGCTCATAGGTATATACAGATAAACTGAGGCCACACATGTAGGCAGGGGTGGTTTAGAAAAGGGTTTACATGAATTCAAAGGAATTTTGGCTTCATTTTGAATGTCACAGAAATAAGAGGGGGACTTTAAACATTGAAGATGGACAGAAAATAAGATGAGTTGCAATTTAAAAAGAGGACTCTTGCTCAAGGTGTGGTTAATTCTGATTAAAGGGTGGTAGGAATTTGATATCTAAGAGTCTTGTGGCTAAAATTTTCTGAAAAGCCTGCCAACTCAGTGTTGGAGAAAATGTGGCACATTTGGAACTTTCATACACTGCTGGTGGGAATGCACAACTTTGGGAGGCAGTTTGTCAGTGCCTTAGATGTAAACGTACACTCAGCATAGGACCCTGCAATCCTGTTTCTAGGTATTTCCCTGAGAAAATGTACACATATATTCCCACAAAGACTTGTTCTAGAGTGTTAGAAGAGGCTTTACTCAGAATAGCTTGAAACTGGAAATTACCCAAATGTCTATCAAATGATAAAGGGAAAATGAGTACTTTTTAGCCCTTTATCCAATAAAATTACTCAGCAATAAACACAAGTGGTCACATGATACATGTAAATGCACAGATAAATCTCAGAGGCATTCTTCCCAAGTGAAAGAAGACACAAAGAGTTCAAATTTATATCAAATTCCAGGAAAGCCAAAACTACACAGACACAAAGCACATCAATAGATGACGGATGTTGAGGTGAGACGAGACCATTGACCAGACTTCGAGGTCTGGTCCCCATGATTCTTGGAGTTTACACAAAGCCTGAAGTTCTGCTCCTGGTACACTGTAAGAGTCACCTGTATTGAAAATGTTAATTTTCATTTTATATTAGTCTGAACACTAGAGATAGCAAAAAAAAAATACACTTCAGGATATAATTAGATTGAAATATTCTTCTAGTTTTGTAGCAGATTAAATCAGTTTATTTAAGCAGATCCTAGAAACAGCAAACACTCTGATACACGTTCCTAACTGCATCACTAGCTGGGTGCAAAGCCCTGGCCAGGGCACTGTGCTGAGGAGACCTATGGTACAATCCTATATGTCTATGCATTAAGGTCGGGAAACCCACACCCGGGGATTGCACATGTGCCCTGATGCTTTCTCATCAGACTGGTCCAGTCTGAGAACTGGATATGATCTAAAAACAAATGAGTGAGGGTTCTACTGAGAACTAATGAGTTATTTTATTTTTAAAAGCACATGTTAAAACTACACATATTGCTTTCAAAGACATGATCCAAATGATATACTAAAAATAATTAAAAACAGAAATCTGAGAATTTCTTGAGTAAGTCAATGTAAATGAAAATAACTTGTCTCAACGTTATTTCTGAAAGCCATAATTCAAGGACTATGTTTCTTCTCTATATATGATATAATACATGTAAGGCACATAAAACACAAATAAGCATAGTTAAGTGCACGTAACAAGGTAGAAAAAATACGAGGGCATGTTAACGCTATTGCTGAGGCTATGGTTGAAAAAGTAGTTTTACACTAGAGGTGAGACTTCAAATTGGTACAGTTAGAGGATGGTAATTTGGAATTCACTATCCAAATTATACATATCAAATTAGAATCAATAATTACCCTGATAGACATGTATCCCATTGAATATTCAAAAATCACCAAGATGAATTTACCCATATGATCACTCTAAAATTGTGGATAAGAAACATAGACGTCCGTCCACTTATTGTGAGATTGCTAGTTAATTATATAGATAATATGAGATATAAGGAGGTTCATTAAACAAGAATTGATTATTATTTATGACAGAAAATGAATGTGTACATTAAGACCAGAGTAAATTTAAAGAATTATATTAAAAAATTCCATGGGTGTGTATGTTTGTATCTTTTTTTTCTGTGAGAGTGCACCATGTACGGTTATTAGTAGGTTTATTTATGAAAAGTCATTTAGATAATTATGAAGGCAGGAACTGAGGAAGGGCAGACTGGAATCTTTTATTTGCTCTTTTATTTATACCCTTTACATGGGAATTTTACTATTTTATGTAACATGCTATTGCTTTATTTTTTATTTTTATTTTTTTTGCTATTACTTTATTTTTAATGTGAATAAACAAGATCTCTAATTAGAGAATAACAGGTAGAAAATACTTTATTTGAAAGAGCAAGGAAATATGAAACTGATGATTTTGATAGCAAAGGCTTTAGGAGTTATGAAAGAAAATTACAAACTAGGCTGGAGCCATGGCCTCTCTCCTCACTTTAATTTCTCCAGGTGTAAAAAGCCTAACAATTTTAGTTTTCTTATGCCCTTACTGTAATTAATAATTCAAATAACAGCTGTAAATGTTTTAGTCCCATACCCGATGTATATGGGTATACTCAGTAACTGTTAATTACTATCATATCTTAAAAAAAAAAAGGCAAACTAAAGGACAGAAGATGACATTTGATTAAATTGTGAAACTATTTTCTTAGATGAATATTTTGAATAAATAATTTAATTCCTAATTAGTTTATTCTATTTTAGGGTTCCAAGAAATATTAGTGCATTGCAGTTTTCCTCACTTAATGGGGTTAACATTAACTTTAATCAGAAAATTTTAGTCTTATTTTCCTATATCTTCTGATTACTTAATAAATATATTCCTAGCTTCATAATATTTTAAATATTAATGTTGTCCCCAGTGTACTTTCTGATTTGTTACAACATATTATAATAAATATAATTTAGATTATCATGCATATATTTTACAACTTTATTTCTAACACTTAAATATATTTCCCAAAGTTCTGTAGAAATTCAATCATATCATTTAAGAGATAGATCATTTTGTCTCCATTTCTTTACGTATATAATTTTTAGGACATTATCTAGAACTTTTACAAAATATCAAATAAGAGTTAAGACTACCAAACATCACTTATTTTATAACCTGATATTTATTTTAAGTTTAATTATAACTAAATATTAAACTGTGACTATACTTTTAATATGTCAATGGATAGAACCACAATTTTTCTATATAATGGACTCATTTCAGTCTTCCAAAGAGCTTAAACTATAGATTTCATGTCTTTAACAAGATGATTGTTAGATTTGTTATAGATTGATGAGGAATTGAGATGTTTTCCGTTTGATTAGGATATTCCTTTGACCAATATGGCCTTAATATTTCTACTTTTGTTGCAAATAATGTGAATAATATCTGAAGATCTCCTGTGGCCATGTGAAAAAAAGCTAAATCAGGTTATTCGATGCACAATTCTGAATACATAACACCTATATTTACCTATAGTCAGCATGGTTCATCAAAAGTAAGTGTGATGTACTTAATTCCTTGAAATATTATTTTATGGTTTTTATATTTCCTCAGCTTTTTTTTCTTAGCTATTTTGATGCTTTGTCAGTTGCTTCAATTCTCCAGTGTATGCATGTGTGTGCTTGTGTGTTTTATTATATTATGAGATTATATATTTTTTCTTCTGCATCACTTATATACCCTACAGTATTTCAAATAATCAAACTGTACTGGTAATTTAATAATCTATAGTCAGAAAATTTTCTTGTTTGGAAAACCAGACAATAATAATAAATTCTCATACTCTTACTATGCAAATTCTCATACTCTTACTGTGCAAATTCAAAAAATTGTGGTTCTATCTATTGACATATTAAAAGTATAGTCACAGATTAAACTTAAAATAAATATCAAGTTATAAAATAAGTGATGTTTGGTAGTCTTAACTCTTATTTGACATTTTTGTAAAAGTTCTAGATAATGTCCTAAATGTGTGTGCATGTGTGTTTTATTATATTATGAGATTATATATTTTTTCTTCTGCATCTTATATACCCTACAGTATTTCAAATAATCAAACTGTACTGGTAATTTAATAATCTATAGTCAGAAAATTTTCTCATTTGGAAAACCAGACAATAATAATAAATTATCATACTCTTACTGTGCAAATTGCTAGACCTAACCCACATAAATTATCCAAAGCAGTGCCCTGTAAATACAAGCTGTAAGAAAAGGTAAAAATCTTAGGGGTTACATTTTCATTTTTCCAGATTTTTTTTCTTAGATCAAATATTAGCCTAAAAATCTTCCTAGATTCTACTAATCTTAACTCCTAAAGCAAGTAGAACACAAAAAGACACTGCTTCTTCCATGATCAACATGAAAATGTAACAGGCTGGCATATATACATTAATAGCTGTCTATGTGATGATGTGAGAAGCTGTAGAAGATTCCAGTATAATTAGCAGTGTAATATGCCCATTCTTTATCATCCTCAAAATAACCAATTCAGTGCAAAAATTCCTACTATCCATTTTCTTGCTTTGTAAAAAAGCATTATTTTCAGAAATAACAAACTTCAGAAAATAATGACTAATACCTATGTGCCACAACAAAACAATAATTCCTTCTATTTACTGAGAATATTGAAATAATGATAATAGAACTGTATTTTTGCATCATAATATCTGCCAATGTACTTGAATCTTCATACATATAATCTAACTCTTCTGCTGTTACTGTGCACACATTTTTACCCCACCGGTGTCATTTCAGATTTTCAAGGAGACACTTTCTCAGTTATTCTCTCATCCTCCTACAAAACCAATTTCCCCTCTGTCCTAAACTACCAAAATCAGTATAAAAGCTTGCCATGGTAGCTTCCATTTTTTTTTTTCAAAAAAAGAAAAACATCATTAATTTTTTTTTCTCAATATCTCATCCCTCTCCAACTACCTCATTTCTCTACCATCCTTTTAAAGGCCACTATCTCTCATTCCATTGTTTCGAGCACATTTGTGATAAACACTAATCTTCGTAAGCTCAGTGAAATATCTCTAGCAAAAACATTACTGAATTTTATGTCCTGTCTAGATCAACCAATCATGCCACACTTGATACTGATGATCTTTGTTTATTTCTTAAACACTTTCTTCAGGTGTCTTCTGAAGCATCACTGTTTGTTGCCACTTCATCATCAGTCTCTTCACTTTAAATATCAGGGTATGCTTTATCAAATATTTAGATATTCTCTCCTCCCTGTGTGCATTCACTCTATAGGTGGTCTCATCCACTTATATGTCTTTAAGCTGATTCCTTGGTAATCACATTTTTTTAAATCTACCCTGGACCCCTATACTGAACAGCAAACAGACATTTACATTCGACCACCAAAAATTGCTACTCCTCTCTATGCAGGTGTCAAAATATATCTCTAACATCAGAAATCCAAAACCAAACTTGCATTCTCCACATAAATCCCACACCCTAAAATTATCCCAACATAATCTAGAATTGTTGTCCCCTCAATGAGTGGAAACCTTATCTTTCTTATTGCTCTATCAAAAAGTTGCTGAGTCCATCTTGTTTTTCTTAGTTTATCACACTGCAGGGAAATCCATTGGATTTTGCTTGCTTAGTTTAGTCTCTAAATATATCACGATAACTGGCCAGTTCTCACCTGTGACAATATGTCAACTTTACTACCAGTCCAGAGACAGCATTATTCTTGACTGGGTAATTTCAATAGCCTCCTTATCTGTTTCCATATTTATGGTCTATGCTAACTGAAGCTCTCAAAGTGATATTTTTTAACACACGAGTCAAATTGTTCCTTTGGTCCAAATGCTCCGTTTTTTCCACATCTCACTCAAAGTAAAATTGAATCCTTGAATAACAGTTACAAGTTTTTAAATGATCAGGTCCTCTGTCGTCTGGCTGTCTTTGTCTCTTAATCCTTGCTGTCTTCCTCTTCCCACTCTGGCCACTCATATCTCCTCTTTTTTTTTTTTTTCTTTAATAAAGAATGTTTCTCTGCCATTGCATATGCATTTGCTGCTGCTTCTAACTGCTCATTCTTTTCAGGTATGACTTTGTATCTCTCATTTATATTCTTCAGATCTTTGTTAAAATGTCACCTTATCCTAAAAGCCTTCTCTGCCTTCCTTATATAAAATATCAACCTTTCTTTTTAGCTCCTCCCTGCCTTCAATGCATCTGCTGTCTACTTTTCTCGGTTGTTTTTGTTATGTTTTGTTTTATTCTTTTCTCACAGTGTATTTTATCACTTGACATAAGAAGTATCTGTTCTCTATACCATGAAGGCAGGGACTTGTCTGTTTTGTATGCTGCCCCATTCTCAGGGACTAGAATAATAACCAGTATAGGATATGTATCCCATAAATGTGTGCTAAATTAATATTAGAGTGACTTCATATGCAGTTGTGAATACATACCATCAATATTTGTCTTATAAAAAGACAGTGCAGAAATAATTTGAAGGTGAAGAAGAGACAATCCCACAACAGGAAATTAACTATTCCAGATCCTAGCAGAGATTTGGTGAACACTAGAGATCAACCAAGTCTTACAGGATAAGGATATAAGCTCCTAGAAGTGTAGCAAGTGACCAAATGCCTAACATACACCTGGCTTCACAATTTTGCATTGGGCATATTAGGGAGAGATAAGTGCAAAATGTTGCCACAGCACAGACTCTCCTAAAATTCCTTATTCAGGATTTCAGCTTAGAACAAAGCCAGGATGGCTCTTGACGTGAAATTGGCCTTTTATACATGGTGATGGTCTTTACAAATTCAAAATAAGAACATTATTAAGGAGATTTCCGGGATGTCTGGGTGGCTCTGGTGGTTTAGCATCTGCCTTCAGCTCAGGGAGTGATCCCAGGATCCAGGATGAATCCCACATCAAGCTCTCTGCGAGGAGCCTGCTTCTCCCTCTATGTCTCTGCCTGTCTCTCTCTGTTTCTCATGAATACATAAATCAATCTTAAAAAAAAAAAAGATTTCTTATCCTGTTTTATCTGTTATTTGATCAGTAAATGATCTTTCTACTGTGATTTCACGTTATCACTTTTCTTCCCAGAATCCCCATCTATACCTATTTTAAATAAGCAGAAAACATACTACCATTTTGAGATAAATGTCCCTTAATTTTCTAATTCTATTTTCGGGGCAGGACTTTAGGTATCCATCTAATTATGAGAGTCTTAAAATTTTTACATATTTTATAATGCTTCTTTCTGTGTGAGCTTTGTTTTAATTTTTACTAGAAATATCATGAGAGAAGTGATGCATAATATATTATGCAAAACCTGAAAAAAAAAAAACTTCAGTGATTTCCAGCATCAAAGGTCATTTATTCTTCTGAGAGCCTAGTGACCTTTAAGTTAATTTTGTATTTTATGGATTTTTATAAATTACTTAGTAGTGTGGATTATGTGTATAGAAAGCAGGCCATGTAACTTTAAAGTTTTCTCAAATCATTTTCGTGAATCATCAGTTAAATGTAAACCAATCCATATATTTTTAATAAATATTTGTGTAGAAATAATAGAATGAGGAAAGTCCTTATAATATTGAATGAAATGCTCTTTCCACAGTTGACCTGCAGAGCAAATAAACCTTTCAAAAATATAACAGAAGGGTTCAGCAAGAGCACAAAGTCTGTATTAAGTAAATGTTACAAAGGATAAATGGAAGTGAAATAGCTGGGTTATTCACACTTAAAATTCAATTCTATACATGCATTATAGGAGCAATCACAACTATCACAAACCTTGTTCATTCTCAAGTGAACAAACAGGCTTTGGGATTGTAATATCCTCGAAGGCATAATAGCCATCAAAAAAGCATTTGTCGAGTGTCTACTGTTTGCCTGGCAGTATGCTATGGGTTGCTGTGGTGTGTCTTCATGGGTGGTTAGAATTACTTTACTGCTTGAAAATGGCTTTTGTAGATATTATCAATCATCACTGGAAAAAACATCCCTTCTTTCTTTCTTGAAGAAATTAAGCTAACTTCAAATAATTAATTGATTTTAAAGATTTTATCCATTTATTTGACAGAGAGAGAAAGAGAGAGAGAGAGAGACAGAGAGAGAAAGCAGGGGGAGCAGCAGGCAGAGGGAGAGGGAGAAGCAGGTTTTCACCTGGTTGGGGAGTCCTATGGGGGGCTTCATCCCAGAACCCGGGGATCATGACCTGAGCCAAAGGCACATGCTTAACTGAATGAGTCACCCAGGTGCCTCACAAACATGCATTTTTTTAGCAATACCAAAATACCATATCTATGCAGAGGAAATCGGAGCATTTTTTTCTTAAGATGTCATCAATGGCAACAACTGAGGGATGTGGAGTCTGCCTGTTTTTATTTCCATTTCTTGTCCAGTCTTTAAAAAGCTGTAGGCTGGAAGAAATAAAAGCTGTAGGGTCTCACAAAATATTTCATCTCTCTGGACTTAAATTTTTTAATCTCTAAAATGATGTGATACTATTCATATGATAATCACATTCAGTTTGCTCTCAGATCCATCCTTTAACTGTTCCATTTTTTTTTTTTTTCTTATTCATTGTCACCATAACTGAAAAATAGCCTTAGTCTTCTTTGACATCTGGTTTTGGGTGGGTTCAGACAAAGGAAGGCAAAAGCTGAAGATATGAGGTCAGGAAGAGATGAGGAGGTAGGCTAATTCTCCTGCTTCTTTCTTGCTTACTTTCCTTTTTCCTTCCTTCCCTTCCTTTCTTTCCTTTTTTTCTTTCTTTTCTCTGCTTCTAATAGCTTCTCTGTCAGATCAAGTTTTCTTCCAGGCCCCACCTCTCACTAGATAGCTTTTCTGAAGTGTTCTGAAGATTCACAGCAGCTGTACTCTCACTTTCAAAGGGGAAAACTACCTTATTGGTATTATAAAAATCTAGTGGAAACAGAAAGAAGAAAAGGGAAATCTGCATATAAATGAAGGCAATAGTAAGCAATAAAGTAAAATAAGACATAATTACATCAAATGGGGGTACTTAAAACATCCAACCTCATTAGCTGGGGAAGCCCAGTGGAGGCAGCCAGGCTGGAGTCCTGACTGAGAGGCCTGGGCAGAGCTGTGTCCCCTCAGGCGAGACTTCCAGCTGAGCACCCCATGAGAGCCTATTTAAGGGGCAGATGATGGGGTCTGACGTTGAAAGCCTATTTCCCTATGTGCAGTTTGGAGAGGGCTGGTTTTCTATCATGTCTTTACATCTTCAGGGAGCCCAGGCAATATGTGCTTGTCTCCACTCCGGGATTCCATTCCTGGGATCCAGTCCAGCCTGGAGCCAGAGGAGATACAAGGCAAACTTCACAGATCTTGGAGGCCAGACCAGAAGGGCCAATTCTGACCTGGAGGCCGGCTAATGTCAACAAATCTGGCTCTCAAAGTCTCTCATGCAACACAAATCCCACTAACAACATTTTTTACTCTGCCTGCCTAGTGCTGGTGGCAGAGGGTCGATTATGCAGGACAAATCACAGAAATCTCCATCCATACATTGTCCCTCCAATCCCTGGAAAAAGGTTTGCTCCTTGCTGGTGCTAATCATAGGGTTTTATCACTATCTCTTGATTTTCTTTCTTAGCTTTTTAACCACCCGAGTAGCTTTTTTTTTTTTCTATATGAAAATAAGATTGTTTGAAAGACCTCGACTAATTTCTGTTTTACCAAGTATATCTGAAAGATATAGTCTATATCTTCCTCACAAGATAAATAAAGCTAATAAATTGCAAAGCTAGCAATTTGCATGGCATAGATAAAATTTTCCATGAATATTTGTTCTAAGCAAAAAGTATAGTACAACTATTTTATTTTGTCATTGGTCAGAGCAAGATGAATCATCAGTTAACAAATTAAGGATGCATTTATGCAAGATGATTCAATAAATATATGTATATATATATTTAAAGATTTTATTTATCTATTCATGAGACACACACACACACACACACACACAGAGGCAGAGACACAGGCAGAGGGAGAAGCAGGCTCCATGCAGGGAGCCTGATGTGGGACTCGATCCCGGGTCTCCAGGATCAGACCCTGGGCTAAAGGTAGCACTAAACCTCTGAGCCACCCAGTGTGCCCCTGATTCAACAAATATTTATTAATTATTTATAGGCATTCCTAGGAGATATTGTAGATTTTATTCCAAACCACCCCAGTAAAGCAATATTACAATAAAGCAAGTCAAATGATTTTTTTTTTTTTTTGCTTACCAGTTCATATAAGTTAGGTTTATACTATACTGTAGTTCCTTAACTATACAATAACATTATGTCTAAAAATTAATGTGTATTTCTTAATGTTAAAATAATATGTTGCTGGGACACCTGTTGGCTCAGCAGCTGAGCATCTGCCTTTGGCCCAGGGTGTGATCCTGGAGTCCTTGGATCGAGTCCCACATCGGGCTCCCTGCATGGAGGCTTCTTCTCCCTCTCCCCACGTCTCTGCCTCTGTGTGTGTGTGTGTGTGTATCATGAATAGATAAATAAAATCTTTTTGAAAATGCTCCTCAAAAACTTATAATAATAATAATAATAATAATAATGTTGCTAAAAACTATTCACCATCACCTGAACTTTTAGTGAGTTATAATCACTGATCATAGATCACCATAACAAATATAATAATGAAAAGTTTGAAATATTATGATAATTACCAAAATGGGACACATGAACATGAAGTGAGCACATGCTCTTAGAAAAATAGTACTGATAGTGGTGCCAGGGTGGCACAGTCAGCTACGCGGCCAACTCTTGGTTTCGGCTCAGGTCGTGATATCAGATTCATGAGATTGATCCCTGCATCAGGCTCTGCTCAGCATGGAGTCTGCTTGTTTCTCTCTTTTCTCTCTCTCCTTCTGCTTCTGTCCCTACCCCCCACCCCAGAACACATGCCCTCTCTCTAAAATAAATATATCCTTAAAAAAAAAAGAAAAAAAAATGGTGGTTCTCAACTTGCTCCATGTAGGGTTGCCACAAACTTCCAATTTGTCAAAATCACAATATCTGTGAATTGCTCTAAGGTGAAGCATGATAAAATGATGCATGCCTGTATTTTATGTCATAACGTATCTTTGTGCTGAAGTCAGACTGAGCAAAGAGAAAAACAAAATTTCCTAAAGAACTTCCTATTTTTTTTTCTTGAGGAAAAAAGGTCTTTTTAAAAGAGAGAGAGAATGTAGTATTTAAGATGGTGATTGTAAATACTGATGCTGATAAGTTCTAGAGAGAAAATTGAAGGCAGGTTAAGAATGCTGACCAGCAGGTGACCAGGAACGTTCACTCTGTGAGGGAGTCAGCGAAGTAGACCCAGAGGCAAGTGAGGGCACATGTGCAGATACGTACAGCGCATGGCTCTTCTGCAGACAGAGAAGCCAAGTGAAGTGTCTCAGGTGGGAGAAGCTTGGTGTTTTCAAGGTATAACAGGAAGATATTGAGGAGGGAATGACCAGAGCAACAAGGACTGTGGTTAAAGCCTGATAGGGGGCTGAGAGGCTGAGAAACCTGTCAATGTGGAGGTTCACAAGCAGTGGCAGGGTTTTAGGTTTTACCCTGAGAAGCTGTTAGAAACTGATGAAAACAATACCATGCTATTTGATCTATATTTTAAGATCACTCTGACTCCTAGGTGGAAAATAGCCTCGAGGAAAAAGGGTGACAAATGGGGTGATCAGTTAGGAAGCTCTGGCAATGATCCAAGTGCCCTGATGGTTGCCTGGATGTGGATGGTAGCAATAGTAACCTAATGTATTTTAGAGATATGTGTGCATGGATTACATGAGTTGTAGAAAAGAAAAAGGTCGTTAAATTTTATACTTTTAGAGTCAAAATTAAGCAAAGTAAACAAACATGCCTATATAAATGGTTAATTATGTTCTTAATTGAAGGACGGAGTAGTTGCAGTGATGTAAGCTATTAAAACACTGTTTCTCAATGAATGAATGGATAAGAAGATGGTGCCATAATGTTCGTTACTTAGAATTAAAAATCCCGTGGAAATGAGGTTCTTCCCAACACTGAAGCCAATAGTTACATGAGCATGATTGAAAGTCAGTTTATAGTGGTACTTAGAGAAAAAAACTACATCATCTGCTTTCATAGCTTAACAATATAATCAGTACATTACACTCTCATCCTTTCCTAAGGTGCTCTGTGAGCTACCAGATTTAATTTGGAAATCCTGGGCTTTTAGATACCAATGCTTATGTATTTTTATATAAAAATATTTTTACTTTTATTATTTTTATTATCACTGCTATTGTTTTGTTAGTCAATAATAATGTGCATCCTTTTTCACTTATTCATTTACATTTATCACTAGTTTACACAACACACAATTATGATACACATTTCACTATTTCTTAATTTTTAAAATAGGAGCAGAAAACTTTGTTGCCAAGTCTTTGAATATATAGGGTTTTTTGTCTTTTATTTAGATTTAAAAAAAATGATTACATTTCCCACCTCTCCCCACTGTCAGCCACTGAAAATTTAATTCAAATATGCCAAGAAGTATATACATTACAGACGTAATGTAAACACTTTAAAGCGTAATAATAAATCATAGGATACATTTATGAAATAGTCAATTTGTCATGATTAATAATATATCTTTATTTATCTATATAAACCTACACAGACATGTATTTTGTCTGCAATAAATTTCCTCCAAGTCCATACATATAAAAGAGTTGGCCAATGAACCTACAACTAGAATTTGGCTAATAAGCCTACTCCCAGAATGGTTTCCTCTCATGTACTCATGACAATTTCTTTCCTTGATTTTTCAGCCTTCATCCTATTCAGGCTTAGCAATTTAAACCATTTCCTATAATTGAGGAAGGAGTGTACACTTCTGTAGAGGTTTCTATAAAAAAAAAAAAACACAAATGTACTGGCCAGTATTTCTCCTTCCATTTATTTGCCCTAAAGATAGATGCGATAAATGAAGTACATGTTATCTTGTGACATGAAATGGAAAGCACAGGAGAAAGATCAGAAGAAAGGGGAAACTTTGTACCTGACAACACTGAGGATCAAAACCAAATCGAAAATTCATTATTTGCTAAATTTTGCCAAATGAAAAAATGGATTTTAATATCAGCTTATTTTACATAGACAGATGTTACTTGCATTGATAATCTGTTCCAAATAATTCAGAATATTATCTATCCATGGTAGAAGTATTGATATCACTGGCCTACAACTACATTTTTTTTGCTAAGGTAGAAACTCAAATTCAGTCAAAAGATATTTCTACAAACTTCTAGGAATATTATAAAATAGATAAATACAAGAAAACAATATTTTTCTATATTAGTTCCAGTAAATCAGTTTATTTTATTTTTTAAAAGATTTATTTATTCATGAGAGACACAGAGAAAGAGACAGAGACATAGACGGAAGGAGAAGTGGGCTCCTCGCAGGGAGCCCCATGCGGGACTCAATCCCAGGACCCCAGGATCAGGCCCTGAGCTGAAAGTAGGTGCTTAACCGCTGAGCCACACAGCATCCCTCCAGTAAGTCAATTTAATAATTATTTGAGTATATCTCTGTATTTCATTTTTCCCTTTTGGAAGATGGCCATTATATATATATAATATACATATATATAATGTACATAATGGAAAAATCTAAGTGTTATTTTACAAATCATTCATAACCAGAAGAGTTCTGTGTGATTTTTATCATAGGGCCAGATTCATGTTGCTTTTAAAGCTCTCTTAAGTAATTTTTCCTAAGCTTTTCTCTTTCATTATATACGTGCTGCTAAGTCCATTCCTCCACGAAAAACAATAATAAAGATGCTCATGCCTGAAACCTTATTTTGGGAAATAGATTTTTGAAGTGAGAAAGACTATTTCCATGACCAAACTTAGCCAGGCTCCTCTAGCTCTCTTTTTGACTGGTCTCATCCTTGAGCCCTACCTTCAACCTGCGATGTCCAATGATAGCAAGAATCATGCTCAGTCAGTTTAGAGAATTCCCCATCCTTAATATCTAATCCCCCCACTAAGGTATTTGACCAAACCCCTCATGTTCTACCATTTGGATCTGGTCAACCTGTCCTGCCTTCAGCAAGAAGTTGCTCCATCATTTTAATAAGATGCTTCTACCCTTTGATGTCTCCTTAGTAATAGCTATCCATTGATCTACTCACTGTGTTGCTGGCTATATATCCCCAGCTATTTTTGGTATATTTAGAATTGAGCATTGTGTCTCACTCCTATTGGGTTAGTCTTGATATTTATCAAAATAGTACTGAATGAAATCTTTCTTGCTGTTTTAACAAGTGTCAGAATAATTTTTCTTTAACAGAACTAACCGAGTATTGATTAACTATTGAAGCAGAACTACTTTAAAATGACCTGCAAAAAAAAAAAAAAGACCTGCATATTTTCCCAATTGTAATTCATTCTCACATTGTAAAAGCATGATTCCTTTGCATGCCTTTTTCATGCAACAACTTTCCAATTATTTGCATAGCAATCTATTTTTAATTGGGCTGAAAGTTTTACTTTTTAATTGTACACACAATTAAGTAAGAGTGGAATGCTCGAAATAGACTCTATGAAATATAAAACTGTCAAGATCAGTTAACTTAATTCTATTTCCATGAACCACATTGTTAATGAAGTGATTTGTGGAACAAAGACTCATCATGCTTGGTAAAAAGTCATAACCTAAAGTAGTCATGATTTATAGGAAAACTAAAGTATTAGTTAGGCAAAAAGAGGCATATCTCTGCTAACTTTAAGTGAGATTAAGATAGTTTATTTTTTTAAAGATTTTATTTATTTATTCATGAAAGACACAGAGAGATAGAGGCGAGGACAAAGAAAGAGGGAGAAGCAGGCTCCTCACATGGAGCATGATGTGGGACTGGATCCCCAAACTGGGATCACGCCCTGAGCCAAAGGCAGACACTCAACCGCTGAGCCACCCAGGTGTCCATAAAATAATTTAAACAGAATATTCAATTTATTATTGTAGATATTCCATATATTAGCAAAAGAGCTTTAAATAGCTACCCACTATCCAGCCCAACAGTCATAGTGGTAGCCTACAGCTAATACTTATAATTAAATATTTCATTTTGTAAAATAATATTTTAAAACTTGATTGTTGAGTTTTAAGTTTTTAAATGTTTGAGTATTTAAAATTTAAGAGCATATAAAAATCTTAGAAAAGGACTTTCATTAATAAAATATTCAAAATATGGTAAATTATGCATGATGATTTAATATATGCAAATTGACAAGTGATATGAATAGTAAATTTGAATAGAGAAAATATGTACATAAATGAATGGTATTTCAGAATCTAAGCAAATTGATGACTGCATTATGTACTTGTCCCCAAGGTAAATGAAATATTAATTAGAAAACTTTTTTTTATTAAAGGGCCAATAACAGGGTATAATCAAAAATTGGTTTATTCCCATTTTTCTTTAAGAATTTTATTCAATATATTGTCCAGTTACAGTTTTAATATTATTTTTTAGTAGACTGCTACATTTATAACTGGACCATGCTTATACATGCTTATAAAAGAAAGAATGATGGAATCATGCTTAGTTTTTGAGATTTTGATGGTACAAGTTTATGTTTATTCTTGTTTGTGTGTCCATAAAAGCTACTGTTGCTAATATTACTAGTCTTTCTTTCTTTTCTTTCTTTCTTTCTTCTTTCTTTCTTTCTTTCTTTCTTTCTTTCTTTCTTACTTTCTTTCAAATTTCTTTCTTTCTTTCTTTTTCTTTCTTTTTTTTTCTTTCTTTTTTCTTTCTTTCTTTCTTTCTTTCTTTCTTTCTTTCTTTCTTTCTTCTTTCTTTTCTTTCTTTCAAGATTTTATTTATTTATTCATGAGACACAGAGAGAGAGAGAGGCAGAGACACAGGCAGAGGGAGAAGCAGGCTCCATTCAGGGAACCCAACGTGGGACTCCATCCTGGGACTCCAGGATCACGCCCGGGGCTGAAGGCGGCGTTAAACCACTAAGTCACCTGGGCTGCCTTAGTAATTCTTTCATATGGTGGACTTGCTTTCTATATGAACTTTTTTGAGAAAAAAGTCTATATCTCTTATCTGGTAAAAAACAGAAATAAAGGTATCTATTTCCATTTTTAAATGCTTAGTAAGTACAATGCATTGCTTTATACATTGCTTGATTTGACCAAAAGAAAAGGATCATAAATCTAAACCTAAAATGCAAAGATATAAAACTAGAAGATAACAAAGAAAACCTCTAAATGACCTTGAGTATGGTAATGACTTTTTTGATACAATACCAAAGGCACAACACATGAAAGAATAGAAAGAATAGACAAACTGGATTTCATTAAAGTTAAAAACTTCTGTTCTACTAAAACCACTATCAAAATAATGAAAAGACAAGCCACAGACTTGAAGTAAACATTTGCATAAGATATATCTGAGAAAAGACTGTTACTCAAAATACACAAAGAACTCTTAAAATTCAAAAATAGGAACAAAAACGACCCAATTTTAAAATGCACCAAACATCAGGTACATGAAAGATGCTCAACATTGTTAATCATCAAGGAAATGCAAATCAAAACTGCTATGAGATATCACCTCATAGAGTAGAAAAATGAGAAGTAGTCCTTGTAAACTAGTTGAAATGATTCACTGCATTGCGAAGGAGAACGGGACAATTTAATTGATTTATTATTTACTTAACTATGGATATTTTTAAAAATATTTTATTTACTTATTTGACAGAGAGAGAACAAGCAGGGGGGAGAAGCAGGAGGAGAGGGAGAAGCAGGCTTCCTAACTGAGAAGGGAGCCTGATATGGGGCTTGATCCCAAGGCCCCTGGATCATGACCTGAGCCAAAGCAAGACACTTAACCCACTGAGCCACCCAGGTGCCCCAATTATGAATATTTTTATATTTTTAAATTACAAAAATTTTAATTGCAGATTTTAAAAATTCTTTCATTTAGTATCATCTGCAAAAAATTTCTTCCAGGCTACCTCTTTGAGTCTCTAATTCAAATTATCACTAACAGATGATCCAGATTCACCCCACTAAGCACTTGCTTAGAATAACAAAGATAAATTTTGCAATTAGCAACATGTCAAAACTTATAATTTTTCATCTAATTGAGTCAAATACCAAAAATTTCTCTTTTGGTTGATGAACTCTACTTATCCTTCTATCATTGAGATTGTCTCATAGGAATCAGGTGTGGAAAGTCTAATAAGGGAATTTGGACAATTTAAAATGAAATTTTGCTTTCTACATTATGTTTACATCTTACTCATATATATTTTATAAAATTATATGAATTTATAAGCATATCTATATTAAAGTTAGATTTTAGTTTTCCTTCTTAGGATTTTGATTTCTCTTTCTGTTTGCTACTGCAGTTGCATTTAAGAAAAGTATACCCTATGTAATGTTTTATTTTTGTATTTTGTTTTCCTTTACTTTTTGTATTTGTGAAATATTCACTTGGAACTTGGGGAAGTGACATTTGGGGCAGCCCAGGTGGCTCAGCAGTTTAGGGCCCCCTTCAGCCAGGGCGTGATTCTGGAGACCCAGGATCGAGTCCCAAGAGTCCCATGTCAGGCTCCATGCATGGAGCCTGCTTCTCCCTCTGCCTGTCTCTCTCTCTCTCTCTCTCTCTCGAATTAAAAAAAAAAAAAAAGGAATTGGGGAAGTGACATTTAATCAAATGACCATATTTGTCTCATTTTTTCAAAAATTTATAATCAATTTTTCAAATTTCCAGGGTTTGACTACTTTTTGTAACTTGACTTTTAAGGCATGTAAAATGTTTTGGACCAGAGAAATCATAGTTTCAGGTCACTAATAGAGAACTACATGGCACTTGCTAAATCATGCTAATACAAAGGCCCTGCAAAAAATAAGAATATATTTCAGATATTTAAAACACCCCATGTAAAAATTTACTTTTAGCATTCACTGCAACCATCATGAAAGCCTTAAGTTTGGGGATACCTGGGTGGCTCAGCGGTTTAGGGCCTGCCTTTGGCCCATGGCGTGATCCTGGAGTCCCAGGATCGAGTCCCCTTTCAGGCTTCCAGCCTAGAGCCTGCTTCCCCCTCCTCATGTCTCTCTCTCTCTCTCTTTCTCTATGTCTATCATAAATAAATAAAACTTTAAAAAAATAGCCCTAAGGTAGGGGAAATATTAGTGAAAGAGTTTGAAGCTAATAAAAAGAATAGTAATCACTTCACTTGTCTAAATTATCATATTTATCATAATTATTTAGAATATATAATATAGGACACTCAAGTCAAACCATATACCTAAAGATATGGACAGCCTTTTATTTTAGGCAAAAACTAAAATGCTAATTAACTGATACAGATGAACTTTTTGACTGATAAAGCATATATACCTGTCCTTACTGGATTTGAAAATGTTGTTCTAAATTTAAGAAAAAGATAAATTTTCTATAGGGACTCCCGGGTGTCTCAGTGGTTGAACATCTGCCTTCAGTTCAGGGTGTGATCCTGGGGTCCAGGGATTGAGTCCTGCATCAGGCTCCTCACAGAGAGCCTGCCTATGTCTCTGCCTCTCTGTCCCTCATGAATAAATAAATAAAATCTTTACAAAAAGTTTTCTACAATAAAAGGTAGAAAAACTTTCAACTCTTAAGCAATAGTTGTATCAAAATCTTGGAATGTGTTGACCAAGAAAAAAGTAATATAGTTCAGTTAGAAAATGCAATCAAGGAAAGAATGCAGATTTTAAAAGCACTTTTTATTCAAAACATCTGTTGTAAGGTAAAATATGTTGGACCAGAATCTGAATACTTATCTAAGTCTGAATCTGAATGTATGTGTGTGTGTAAAGTCATTAGCAATCTATATCATGAAAACTGGAGAAAAAAGTTTGCTAAAAATCTAGGAAAAAAATCTAGAAAAAATTAGTAAAGGAAATCAGTATCTTACCAAGAGAAAGATAAAAAAAAAATTGCAAAGAGAGAGATGAACGTACGGAGAATTATAAGGAAATATTTACCTCAGACATAAATATCGAGAGGAGCAAAATGGGTGAAATCTGAAGGAACAGTGTTTTCAGCAGGAAAAAAACCAAGAATGTTGAAGGAACAGAGAAGGTCAAGGGTTAAAATGAAGAAGAGAATCAAATTAAAGCAAAGTATTGGGAGGGATGTTTAGGGGAAAGGTGGAAAACAGAGGGGAATCAAATCAAGATTTGGGAGCTATAGAAAACAGATTTGTTTGGGAAAGAGTGGAAAAAAAGGGCAATTCTAAGTTCAGATTTGAAGCTGTACGCGGCATTTATAGAAAATAACAAAGAAAATAATAAAGGAAAATTCTTCATGTGAAAAAGAATCTGGCTACCAACTCAACCTCCCATATCCATTCATGGGACAGTTGGAAGACAAATGATCTCTAAATTATTTGGAAATTAGATGACAAAGTAATTGTAACTTTTTTTTTTTTTGTAAATAACACAGCTGTGCTACTAAGTACTCTTCATTTTCCAAAAGTTTGAAAGAGTAAGCTGTACTTCCACCCTTCATTTATTCTGATTTTCAACCCATTTATTTGTTAATCTATTTGTACTTATTTTTTAAAAAGTGACAGATGTTCATATTGCAACAATTTCCCAGAGTAATGTTTCTAGCTGCAATGATATGTTTATGTGGAGCTATATAAATACTTCCCAGTGGCACACCTGGAGATTAGTGACATGTCTTGTGTGATTGGGAAAAATGCGCTTGCACGAGACATTGCATCTATGCACCCAACTGGACAGCACTTACATGGAAAAATAAATTAAATTTAAATCCTTTGGGGAGAACAACAAACATTTGAGCAAGAAAATGAGAAAGATGCAGTGGCACTTCCTTCCCATCACAGGAAATAGGAGGTCTAATGAACAAACATTTTCTTTTTCACGTATTTCCTACAATTGAATAAAATAATAGGGGTAGGCAACTTGACTGGTGTGCATCACCAGCTGGGTCAGGTTTTCCATTTCAGTTGTCAAAACACACTAGTAATTACTTTCACCGAATATTCAAAGAAATGGATGATCTGCCACAGTATTTTCTGCAGTTCTATCACTTGTTTTCAGGATCATTCCAATTCTGCATCTATCTAATTTTTATTTCTGCTCTACTTATTTCCTTTATTCATAACTCTTCTCCGTACTGAGCTCCTAATTTTCTCTTGTCATTCTCAAAATGTTAACCCCATGTTATCAAAGGTGTCCAAAGCAATGGCTTTATTAATGGGACAATATAAATAATTTCATATCATTTAGATATGAAATAAGATTTTTTTTCATTTTTATTCAGTACTATATAACCATGTTTTTATTCTTATAACTGAAAAACTCCAGAAAATATAATATTTTTGTGGCAAATATTATTCATTTTCACAACCTCCCAATGACCTTAAATTTTGTCGTTGAAAGTGTGTTTTGTTTTACTAAAGTATAAAAAATAATATTCTTTGGAGCACCTGGGTGTTTCAGTGGTCAAGTATCTGCCTTTGGCTCAGGTCATGATCCCGGGGTCTTGGGATCAAGTCCTACATAGGCCTCCCCACGGGGAGCTTGCTCCTTCCTGTCTCTACCTTTCTATGTCTCTCATGAATAAATAACATCTTAAAAAATAATATTCTCAAATATCACTATATTGATTGCTAGTTTTATTCTACATACTTCTGCACCTTTGATTTTTAAATATTAGCACCACTTAATAAGTTCCAGTGTGCTAAACAATAGAAAAGTACTATAACCAGATCCTATTTGTATTTTTAATAAATTGCAAAATAGAAAAACACACACACAAGTTGCAAAACTTAGAATAAAAAAAGGTAGGTAAAAGGGCTCCTGGGTGGCTCAGCTGGTTAAGCACCTGCCTTTGGCTCAGATCATGATCTAGGGTGCTAAGACCCAGCCCTACATCAGACTCCCTGCTTGGCCAGGAACCTGCTTTTTCCTCTCCAACTCCCCCTGCTTGTGCTCTTTCTCTATGTCAAATAAATAAGTAAAATCTTAAAAAAAAAAAAAAAAAAAAAAGAAGGAAAGAAAAGTAAGTAGGTATTTCAGCAAACCCTAAACATATACTTCTATTTAAGAATTTGAAACAATAATTTATTATTGAGACAAAGAAAACCTATGAGATCATAGAAAACTATTCATTTTAATAAAATATTAAGATAGTATGTAAGTATCTCAATATGTATGATAGTTTGGATAATAATGGCTTTCAAAATTTCATTAATTTATGTTTTAGTTAACATATAAGAACACTATGAAACTATATTATTTTAATTATATATCAGTAAATTTATTATGTTGAATATCATCTTACCTGGGTAATATTATTTTACTATGCACTCTTTCCATAATTTTTTTCTTTCTTATATGGTCTAGTATAGGATGTTATTGTCATCTAAAATAAACAATACTAATCCCCCAAACTAAACATATGATATAATTCAACAATATAGGGTAAGATTTTTTATCTTAAGACATAACTTTAAACTATCTTGATGTTGAACTACTGTGGATATATTTCATCAGTTATTAACATTCCCCTTTCAGGTTAATATCAAGTCATCAAAAATTTGAAGTACTCTTGACCCTTTTCCCAATGTGCAAATTAGTAATATAATGACAATATTCAGACAGGCAAATATAGACTATGCTCCCTTTGATGAAAACAACGTGAGGTATGGCTTCCCTACTGAGAATCATCTTAGTTTGTGAAATAGTAATTTAGAATGGCTATATCTGCAAAGTATATTGAAAGAAGAAAAATGTAGAAAACATAATCTGCAGCACCTTTATGTATGTCTAGCCATTTTATATTTCTTTTTTATTATATAATTTGGGACATAATGTAGAGTAAGGAGATTTTCAACAAATTGTCAAAAAATTATCCATAGTATTCTGACTTCATTTTCATTTGCTTGCCAAATTTAATTTAAAAGAAAAGATGTAGTATTTTGTATGAAAATAAAATGATGATTTTAAAAAATACATATTTTTTCTTCATTTGGATAACTAAATGCCTTAATTGATGGCACAATATAGTACATAAATTATTCACTAACATTAATATCAATCTAACATTTTCAAGTTTTATTTTCTGTTATTTAATCTCTCCTTATCCTTGTCTCAGGTTCCTTTCTCTTTTCCACTTTTAGCATAAATTGAGCTGCTCCTCGAACACCTATGGATATATTGAATGTAGAATTTTCCAACACTGGCAAACACATTTTGGCTTATAAACCAGTATCAAATTTTAATTTCATTTTCTTTCAGGAAAGTCAATAATTTTTGTATGTTAGAGCTATTGGATCCAATAGATGTCAAAACTCATTGAAATTTATAGTATTTAAAATCACTCCACAAAACTTTTATTTAAAAAAAATCAGTGCACATTTATTTAAGGAGCTTTGCATCTGTTATACACTGGTGTGTCATCCACAGTATATTAAGTAAATATTTTTAAAATATTAAACTCCCTAATGTTATATCTATTGAAAGAGCATTTAGCGCTATTAAAAATCTGAGAATAAGACATGGGTATTTTTTGAACTATAGGGATCATAGGTCAGCATCCCTACATTGGCTTTTATTACAGAATTAGTTAATCTTCATTAACCTTCATCAATCCATTATAAAAAAGCAGCTTGAAGACTAATCACTTTCAGAAAATAGAGATAATTTCCATGGTTTAGCTGGCAGGTTATTAACAATAGGTTTATGGATTGAAGTAAACAATTTTATTGAATAACACTATGGATAGAATTTAGAATAGATGAATATTAAATAACAAATTCATTCAACAGTTTATTGGTTATTATGCTAATCAGATCATCTGTCTAAAATGTGTCCATATGGACATTTTTCTGAAAATGTTTTCTTTATTTCCATATTATGTGTCTATATTTTTAAGTCTAGGTTTGGCTAACTAAAGATAAAAATAAATTGTTTTATACTTTGAGTTCAAAAGGCAAGAAGACATTTCTGAAGTTATATATATATATATTATATATATAGTATATAGTTATATATATAGTATACATATTATATATTACATATATAATGTTTTATTTAGAATTTAACTTATATAAAGGACATTTATGAAATTCACATGAATTTGAAGTGTTTCCAGGGACACCTGGGTGGCTCAGTGGTTTAGTGCCACCTTTGGCCCAGGGCGTGATCCTGGAGGCCTGGGATCGAGTCCCACATCGGGCTCCCTGCATGGAGCCTGCTTCTTCCTCTGCCTGTGACTCTGCCTCTCTCTCTCTCTCTCTCTCTCTCTCTCTGTCTCTCATGAATAAATAAATAAAATCTTTAAAAAAAAAATGAAGTGTTAACAGATTGTTTTTTTTCCTACTTTGTTTTGTTTTGCCACAATAAAATGAGGTTCATCATCTTATTAATATAAAGGAAAAATAATGTGAATAGAAGAACATTATAATAGTTATGCTAGTATATATTCATATATATTGTTAGGGTTCAAACTTACAGGTAAATGTGAATGTTTTATATATATATATAAATATATATATATATTTATAAATATATATATATATATTATACATACACAACTAAATAAAGACTAAATTGCATTGGATCGACCAAAAACTTTCCAAAATAATTTTTAACTTTTTTATTACTAAGTGTTTATAACTCAAAATGAAATATTCATATATGTATCATATATAATATAATATGTATATAATATATATATACATATATATTACAAGTATACTTACAGCATGATAGTGACCCCAAGGTAGAAAAAAATTTTGGAGAAAATTTGAAGAGGTGAAAATATACAGTGGATCTTCATTATTTGTGATATCACATGCCCATTTAATTCATTTATAATCCTAGAATAAATACTTTTGGCACTTTGTGGTCATTCACAGATGTTGTCAAAGCAGCTACAAATTTGAGTCATCTAGTGTGCACACTCCCAGATGGATTGAACAAAGTAATACTTTGCCTTCTTTTTTTTAACTTTCAAGATGTAAGCAAAAGTCTTATTACAGGCTATTTAGTGCAACTTCTTTCCACAAATTTTACAATTTTTTGTGGTAATTTTGTTTTAAAATGGCTCAAAGATAGTGCTAAAATGCTGTCTAGTGTTCCTACAGAGAAAAAGGATGTGATGTGCCTTAGAGAGAAAATACCTGTTATATAAGCTTTGTTCAACCGTGAGTTATAGTACTACTGGCCATGGGTTCAATGTTAATGAATTAATAATATGGACATACAGAGAAAGTAAAAGTAAATTTGCTGAACTGTATATAAGGTTACTTTAAAAAGTGCTAAATTAACATCTATAGTGCTTAATGAATCTGTAGAAAAGATGACAAAATTTATGGATTTTTGAGATGATGACCATTTTTTTTTAAAGGCAGAGTGGACAGCATTCTTGCAAGGCTGAAAACCATAGAAATTTACAATCACCTTACTCAGCATCAGGAAAATGTTAAACCTTTCTTGGCTAGTACTGGTTGTTTCAAAAGGCAATATAGTGTGAAAAATGTTCAACTTGCAGGTGAAGCAGGTTCTGCAGGTCAGGAGGCTATTGAAGAATTTTATAAATATCTGCTAAGAAACAGGTTATGTAGAAAAGCAAGTTTCCAATGTTGATGGGAACAGCTTTTTACAAGAACAAAATGAACCTATGTGATGCAAAGAATTTCAGTTGATAAAGTTGTGACCAGAGGCTCACTAAAACTTAATCTTGTATTTCCCTTAGAGACGATAGTTCAGAATTTGCTAATTCAGTGTCTGCAGTGGCCTTATGGAATTTAACTACTGCAAATAAATAGTACTGACTGCAGTAGAAAACACTAAAGACAAACTCTGGTAGAATAGAAATGGAATGGCTATTTTTTAAGTTCTTATTTAAATTCCAGTTAGTTAATATGACAGTATGATATTAGTTTCAGGTGTACAATATAGTGATTCAATACTTCCATACTAGAATGGATATTTTCAAAACCAGTAAGAATGAGGAAAATGATTTAACCTAAAGTATATTGGGAAAAATGTATATTATAAAATAAAAGAGTTAAGATAAATTACATGATTACACGATTATCAACTAAGATAATTCAGGAAAACACTCCATTTATTTTTAAAATATTTTACAATGTTTATTTATCAGAGAAAGTTGAGTGTGCATAAGCAGGGGAGGAAGAGCAGAAGAAGAGGGAGAAGCAGACTCCCGACTGAGAGGAGAGCCCAATGTGAGGCTCCATCCCAGGACCTCAGGATAATTACTTGAGCCAAAGGCAGATGTTTAACTGACTGAGCTACCCAGGTGTCCCTAAACATTCCATTTAAAAAAACATATTTTTACAGCAAAGGGCAAACCATTAAAATAGAGAAAAATCAAATTATGTTAGATGATAGATACACAAATAGGAAAATACAAACTAAATAAAAGTTGTTTAAGTCAAAACTCACTGGCTCTATAGAAAAGAATGGCAATACGTTATAATCAGACATGTCACTTACTAGAAATCATACATTAGTTCCAAGTTTGTAAACACTGAATAACATGAATTCAATTCCTATAAAGCAAACCCAGAAGACATTAAATAAAAATTTAACATTTAAAAAACATACACACAGCTTTCTGCTTATGCCTTAGAAATTTGGAAAGAGTTCCTCTCCTACACTAGTAACAATAAAAAGACAAATAATCTACAAAATAATAACTTTTCTTGAGCTCATAAGAAATCTGATATTGCAGATAACCAAGTAGCCTGGAATTTAAAAATACACAGGTGTCTCCAAGAAGGCATCTCCAAAGAGAGAAGAGACGTGAGCACTAGCTGGGGAAGTATGACCAGGTTTCCCTTCAAGTGTATATGAATTCTGCAGAGATAGCTGACAAATTTCTAAAGGCTAAGTGAAAGCTACTATGGAGCAGACAGGCTCCCTGGGAGCCACAGAGATAGGAAAATTCATTCTCACTGACAGGCTTTCCTTATAGACCTTACATATTATCATAAAATAAAACAAACAAACAAGCAAGCAAACAAAACTGAGGACAGAGTGGGATATCAGGGGGGAAAAAAAATCACTCTTAATGGTGCAGGCCTGGAGCAAGGGGGCAGTTGTGGGAACATAGCCAAGGAAATCAGTACATGTCATTGAGATTCTAGAGAAAAAAGAAAGAGGCAGAGGAACTAAAGGTCAAGTGATTTCCTCAAATTATAATAGAACATAAAACCACCAGTTAAAGAATTTCTGAAAACATAAAGACAAATATCAATAACAAACATATACACTCAACAGAAACAAAATGTTAAAGGCAGCTAGAGAAAAAGAAAAACAAAGTACATATAGAAAAAAAATAAAATAAAATGCATCTGTGAACAAACCAAACAAAAACATATTTTGAGATTATTCTAATATGCAGAGACCAAAAATATATAAGATGTTTAATATGTGATTGAGGGTGATAAATTCTGCGTAAAAAAAAACAGATCAAGTCAAGAAGAATGGAGATGCTTGAAGATGCAGGTTATGGTAAAAATTGAGATGTATCTCAGCATGAATTCATTTTTATGTATCCTGTTTGATATTTCTCCTGATCTGAGAATCGATCTTCATTAGGTCTGTACTTTCTCAATAATTCTCGCTAATAAATATAGGAGAGTCTAATACATGATAGTCATTTTTGCTCTGTCTTCCATGTCATTTAATATTTCCTCTTTATTATTCATCTTTATACCTCTCTTTTAACCATTAGTTAATTCCATCAAGTTTCAAATCCAGTACATTTGTTCTAATTTTAGATCTCTCTGATATATTATGAGTGGCTCAGTTATGTGTTAACTTTTGTTAAAATTAACATTTCAACCACTAAATTTAGTTTATACTTAGATTAAATCTGCTTGTTTTACAGTCTGACAATTCCAATATCTGGATTCTTTCTATATCTGATTCTGTTGTCTATTTTTCCCCCAATTAATTCCTTTTTGTACATCTTTCTATGTGTGATTTGTTACATTTTATTTTACTGTCAACTAATGTCTCATGAAAGTTTTCCTGTGTAAATTTTTTTTTTTTAAAGTGGAAAATAGGTTCCCAAAGGTAATATAAATTAGCTTTTGCCAAATATCTGGGGTTATAATCAGCCTGGGACCTATTTAAACTACATTAACTCTTGAGGTTTTCCAGGTCACACAGGTTATGTTTGTGCAAATCAAACAAAAGGGGAAGGAATATTTATATGGAGGAATACATTCCCTGGAAAGACATAAAAGAGAAACTTCTAGAGAATTAATGTTCAACATTGGCAACTTTGCTATATTTTAGGAAAAGGAAATGCTCAATCCTAGTTCATTCTCTTGCAAAGGCTATAGCTCTTTTTTTTTATTTTTTTTATTATTACTTATTTATGATAGTTACAGAGAGAGAGAGAGAGGCAGAGACACAGGCAGAGGGAGAAGCAGGCTCCATGCACCGGGAGCCCGACGTGGGGTTCCATCCCGGGTCTCCAGGATCGCGCCCTGGGCCAAAGGCAGGCGCCGAACCGCTGCACCACCCAGGGATCCCGGTTATAGCTCTTTGTAGTCCTTGCTTGCCTAGGTTTTCCTTCTACAGTTCCAAGCTGGTTATCACTTGAACTTTGTCTCTGGTCCTTGATCCTTAATGATCGGTCCCAAAGAATCTCACCTCAACTTTTTTTCAGGACCAATGCATTCTTTCAAGCTAAAAATCTTGAATTCTGAGTACTTTTTGTATTCATGTCTGCTCATTATAGTATTAAAGCAACATATTTTTGTGTTTTACCCAACTTTAAAAATTATTTTAGGGATCCCTGGGTGGCGCAGCAGTTTGGCGCTTGCCTTTGGCCCAGGGAGCGATCCTGGAGACCCGGGATCGAATCCCACGTCGGGCTCCCGGTGCATGGAGCCTGCTTGTGTCTCTGCCTCTCTCTCTCTCTCTCTCTCTCTCTCTCTGTGACTATCATAAATAAATAAAAAAAATTTAAAAAAATTATTTTAGTTGTAGAACTTGTTAGGGTTTCTAGTATGCACTATTGCAGAAAAAAGGCAAAGATCACTTTCAAAAATAGGAGTCCATCTTATTGCATTATGGATTTGTAACACATTCTAAATAAAATGGAGATTAAAAGTTAGCATTTGAACTTTGAGGTTATTAGCATAAGGAGCCATGAAACTTAAATTTCTCCTAAGAGTTGAGTTAATTTCTCTCTGGGTTTTAAACAAATGTGGCAATTTTCTTCAATGTTTAAAATGAACATTATTGAGTCTAATAATCCAATATCAATCTCAATTAATGAGGATATTTTGTCTTACACAACATACGGACCTAGTATAAGTTGATATCCATCCAAAATTAAGCACATTTTCTTCAAACTCATTGCAAAAATTCTGCATGCTACATTTTTCAGTATTGCAAATCTATATATTATGTTATCCCACTAAGAGCCAAAATAATAGTTAAGGAATTCCCATTAATCTTATGAATATAGTAGATCAAAATATTACTCCAACATTAATATTGATTTCATAATAAGGAATGTGAGGTTTTTATGAAACTGTTAAGGAAAATTTACAGTTTTCTTCAGCTTTAATGTTGTAATATATTCAGAATATATTCCAAAATAAAGTTGTAGTGAATTCTCTCATTTTTATATAAAATGGGACTTTATTATAAATCCAGACACTTAAAATAGCTTCCTAAAAGTGTGATTAAGAGTAAACCACAACAAATTATTTCTTCCTCTCACCTGGATATCACAAATGAATTATTGTTTACAGTAAACATAATCACAATGTACACATCCATTTGTGAGTTGGCACAGAGTGTTTTATTATTATTGAAAACCTGTCAAATTCAATGTGATTCATCACTAAAATATGTAAAAAGAAAGGTTGGTCAGTGATATTATATATTATCAAATGCAAAATATTCTTACTGAACAAGTGTGATTCCCTATGATAATTTCAGAATCTCTTCTTTTTGCCCCTTATTATCAACAGGGGGAATTTTCTTTCTTTATTTCTCACTGATCATTCCTGACAAATAGTTGGCAAGCTTAACAGTGAAGAGCTGTCTATAGGGTTCTAGGTCAATCTCACCCCTTGGGAAGAAAGCACACATGATGTCTATGAATAAATGCCCTCCAACAGAGGAAAAGGACAATGCTTTACTTAGTGTGTGTAGGACTTTTTCCCCCAAGTATAATTAGCTAATCTCTTTGTGGTACAATTTAACTATTGTTTCAGGTGTTTGACAGGGATTATGGTTTTTTTCTCCTAACAAGGAATAAAACAGTTTTCTATTATATCATTTCCTTAGGTCATCATTCTTGGTTTGAATTTAAGAAAAAAAAAAAACGAGGGAAGGAAGGAAGAAAACCTGTTTTAAAAAAAAACTTTCTAAATTCTACTCAAATTACTAATGAAAATATCTTACTGAAGATAGTCTGTGACTTGACTCTTTGTGTAATTTTCTCCAACCAGATTAAAAGATGTAGGAATTTTAAATATTTGGAAGAAAAAATAATCGGAATTATTCTAGCAAAAATGATATCCATATTAAATTTCCAGATGGTTGAAACAGAATTACCTATTTAAATCTGATGACCTATGTGTATATTTAATTTAAAACCCACTTCTTGTTCTGAATTTTTTCCACAAATAATGATAATGACACTAAATGACTAGGATGACAGTCTGCAAATACATATATTTTCAGATCCAAATGCAGGGTTTTTTGGTTTATTTATTCAAAAAAAGGAAGTACTTAGGTTCTAGGTATGCTGCCAAACTTGAAATAAATAAAAATAAATGCATATTGTAATACAGTCTAGAATCTGATATGATGATGGAATAAATAGTCCTGCCTTTTGCTTTCTTGTTACCCACTTTTGCTCTTATCACTACAGGAAAACATAAGAATTGACCATCAGTCTTTCCACTTATGTAATTAAGAAGTATAAACATCATTTTTTAAATTATTTTATTATGTTTTCAAGTAAAAGGCTAACATTCACTTTATGCAAAATGATACTGTTTTTTTTCCAAACATACAATATGCCTAGTACAAATGTAGGCAAACACAACATATTAAGGCCACTTTCACATGAAACACATTAGGTATAAAATACTCTTCATTTGAACCGTCAACAGAGAGTTTACACTAAGGGTAATTTTTAATCGTTCACTTAAATGGGACAAAAACAAAATAAGTATTAATTGATTGAAACAGAGAAAATTAAATGGAAAGATGAAGTGCTAAAGAGCCTAGAGAAAATTGCCCAGTTTGCATATAAATTAGGTAATTAGCCTCTCACCTGCCCAGGTAGAAGTTTATAACCCTAATTAAAATAATTATATAAACTTCCAAGACTCATTAGGAAAATGTGAGAAAGAAAATAAAATGCATTATTGCTCTTTACATAATTTTACTTGAACTTGGTTAATAACACTTCCATAGATTAAGTTGATTTAAACATTTCATGCACATATTCCTTTTATATCCGTATTGTGGTTGAAGATTCTAAGAGCTTTACTTAAAAATAAAATTCAAGATTAAAATTTAATCTAAAGAAAATTAGAGTAAATAGGATGATAGTATTTGCAAGAATTTTAACAATTAATTTTATTCTTTATTTTAAAATGTATGCACTAATCCTACAATGTTTCTATGATCCATAATCCTATAAGTATTGATTTTTAATTAATTCCTAAAGATGCATTATTTTAAAATCTTATCAAAAAAATTAAAATGCTATGCTTTAACAAAGAAGCTTCAACCTCAAAACAGATCAATTCTTTGAAAGTTTAATGACTAAAGTATATATCCATTTAACATTAATTTATTTAATAAACATTTAGGGAATATTTATGTATAAGAAACTGCACTCATGAGTAGATGAGTGGGACATTAAAATGAGCAAGACAAGTTTCCTGATTCCAAGGACTTTATGCACTTGTGAGGTATATAAAACAAAACCATTGAACAAGAAAGAATACATGGTGGTTAGTTATAGATGCCATAAAGCTATCAATGCATAAGGACTTAGATAAATCATAGAACGAGGGGAAAGAAACCAGTATATATTACATATGTCAAGTACTCTTTAAGGCATCTTAAGCATTTTTAATATTTAATTATAATGCTAAGCTGTTCTGTATTATTATAGATGATAAATTTGAGGTTAAGAAAAATCTGTAAAAATTTCTAACTTTGGATTTTTTAAAACAGATACTTCACCAAGGAAAAAGACAGATAGCAAATAAGCATTCCAAAATATACTCCATTTCATTTATCATCAGTGAAATTCAAATTAAAGCAATGAAATAACCACTACACACCTGTTAGGATGTTCAAAATCCCGAACACTGACACCACCAACTGCTGACAGGGGTTGAAAGCAAAAGAACTTAATTCATTGCTGGTGGGAGTGCCAAACTATACAGACACTTTGCAAAAATAGTTTGGTGGTATGTTGGTAAAGCTAAGATACTTTTGCCATGCAACCCAATAAGTATGCTTTCTTTTTTAAAGAAATATTGCTACAAAATGTATTTCAAAACATTGCTTTAGTTGCATCTATGAATTTTTAAATCATGGTATGTTCATTTTCATTCATTTCCAAATAATTTCTTATTTTACTTGTGATTCTTTCTTAAAACTTATTTGAAGCATAAGGTGCATTCTGAAAGTTTGAGTATTTCACAGCTAACATTCTACTATTAACATGTATTTTAACTTTTTGTGGAAAGACAATATCCTTTGCATGACATAAATCCTTACCAATATATTGTGACTTATTCTTTAAGCCAGAATGTGTGGCCTATCATGGTCATATTTTCTGTAAACTTGGAAAAAAATGCACATTCTACTGTTATTTCTTCAATTGTTCTCTAAACATCAAATTGCTCAATTTGTTTGGGATTGTTTTTCAAGGCATTTTTTTTTCAAGACAGATTTTCTCTGTATTGTTTACTGGTTACTAGGAAAGGGATGTTGAAATCTCACATTGTATTTTTAGATATAACTATTTCTGAGTTTAAATAAATATTTTCTCTTAAGTACTTTGAATGCTTATTTGACGATATTTAGACATTTAGCTTGTCATATATATATATATATCAATTATATAATTCTATATTATATAAATAGCCCTTTCTTCCAGTAAATGAATAGTTATTTAATTAATCATAAATTATTTAAATAAATAGATAGATAAATAAACGAGCTATTTCCCCATAGAATTTCAATTGATAAGTGGTGAAGGGGTTATGGTATACCTTAAAAAAATCATTATTTGGCAACCTTAGCAGTAGCATTTAATTGAATCAAGAAACCAATGGATGTTAAACTTAATGAGTAAATGTTGGGTAAGGAACAAGATATTTTCATTGTCTTATTATCTCCCGATTAAATGAACACGTATTATTTATATAATAATATTTGTGTCATGTTCCATAATATTTAAATATATAATACTTCATTACAAAGGAAATGAAGAGTAACTTTATGGTGGAGAAACCTGGAAAATGTCACATTTCAAAGGACACTTTAAAACACCACTGGTGAAACAAATGAGTTTTGTATGCCAGCTGATGGGATGTGGTAAGAATCGAACAGCACCGTGTTGATGATTTAATGCCAAAAGTGAAGATCCTAAAAACTAATAATAAGAAAACACCAAACAAAGAAATTGAGGAAAATTCTGAAAGAAATGATAACCCAGCCTGTAATCTTCAAACATATTTGGGATGTTCTGAAGGTCAAGGAGGACTATAGGACTCATATGATTGAAAGAACTACAGAGACATGGAACCAGGAGCAACACATTGTTCTGGAGGGGATTGTTTTCCTATAAATGGTATTGTGGCAGTTTGTAAACTCAAAACGATTCCCTGATGAAAATTACATGGCCGTTCATTGTGTTGCTTTTAGCAACTTTTCTTTAAGTTGACATGGTTTCATACAAACATGAAAAGAAATAATGCAATATACAACAGACACAGGGTGCCAAACCTAATTTCTATTCCAGGGATTGCCAGAAAAGCTGTTTTAATAAAGGTAGTATTAAATACATTTTAATATTTAATCAATTAGTTCCATCCATGGCATAATTAGTGGAAATTAATTCTTGATTCTATAAACTAGTAGTAACTTTCCAGTACTGTTTTTTTTTTGGTTTATTTTATTTTTTATTTTATAACTTTTTTCTTGTAAACTGGAGTAAGTTATGGATGGTTATCTCATGACCAACTGAAAAAGTAGTTTTATATCTTATCAAACGTTTCTTTTTGGCTTTGTCTTAGATTTCAGAGTAAATGCCTTCTTAAAAAGAGAATTCCAAATAGTTTCTTTTTCCAAATAGTTTACTTAAAATAAAATCCACTTGATTCAACAAAACTTACTTGATTTTTTTTTCTTCCAAAAATGGCCACTCCTTAAGTTCTCAAGAATAAGCAATGCCTCATAGTAAAACTGCATATCAGCGAATCTGTACATTGAGTGTCACAGCTAAAGCAAGTTTCTGAAAACAGTTTCAATTTGTGGCTTGTGATGCCTTCGTAAGCAATTTTCAATTAACCCTCTAGAAAGTATTGCTAAATATGTAAATTTACATCATTTCTTAAAGTAGCAATTTAATTTGAAAGATGATGAACATGATATAAATTAAACAAATATATAGCAGTTTCCATAAAATTGAATTTCTTTCCTTATTTTCTTAATAAGAATAAAGAAATGACCACTAGTTATTTTGTTTTTCATAGTTGAAGAAAGTCAGTTGAGCTTCATCAGGCATTATTATGTTTCGGTTATGTTTGCTTTAACCAAGCTAAAGTGAAATGCTTGATATGTTCTAAATATCCATTTTTGATCAGTTTTATATATGTACACAATTAAAACATTTTTCCCAAATAGATGTCAAGTTCTATCAGTTTTTTTATTATTTATTTATTTTATAGTTCTTTATTGTTTATTATCTGAGTATACTCATGAAGTTTATGTCTATAGGAAACATACTAGTAGTGAGAGTTCAAGTAGTTATGACTTTTTCTTCTTTCCTTGATAAAATATGGAAATTGCTCCTATATTCTTAGAGGTCTCAAAATATCTTTTTAATACAAATTAATCCTTTAATTTGATTGATAATTCAGTTATCAAGAACTACAGGTAGGTGGCATTGTCTTCTATATTTATATTTCTTTACTTTAAAATATTTACTGCATATTTCCCATTTGATATTCTATAAGCAATTCCAACAAAAACATCTCATATGTACAATATTTTTTTGATTTTCTCTATTATTAAATAAGAAATCACTCACACTTTAGTCTAATTTTGAAATATAACATTACCAATTCTAATCCATACCTACCATTTCCTTCATTATTGGAATGAATTTGTACACTTTTCTGAAATACTTTTTCTATACAGAATTTTCCCTTCAGTTTTTTCTCTTCTAACTAATTGTAAGACTTACAAATGTGGGGGTTAGACTTTTCTAAGAAAAGTCTCAACTCTTACAAATAAATGATTCTTTATCAAAGTAATTTATTAAGTATTACCTATTTAACACTGCCTTAGATTTGAGGGGATGCAGTGATAAAACAACACATGAGGCTCTTGCTGTCATGAAACATACATAGTTGTCATCCACAAATTGTATACTCTTTAGCGTTTAATATGAAAGAACATTGATATTTGTAGCATATTTACCTCTTTGTCTTCAAGTATTACCACTTCCACCATCCATATGTAACATACTGGAATCCTTGCAGATCTTTATGCAGATCTTTAGTCTCTCAGCCCTGAGTTTTTATACAGAGCTAACTCTGTGTCATTCAGCCCAATAATAATAGAAATAGCATCTTCAAGAACAACAAAAGATGTATGGGAAATTTTTATTAGACACTTAATTGTTTGGCCATTATGATAAAAGCTTTGGGTATATCATTTTAATTATTAAAATGAACCAATAGTACTTTTCCCATATTCTTATTATAGCACATAAGAGACTGCATTACTATAGGTTCTTTGGCATCATTGTTTCTCCAGTTCGTAGTGCATTGCTTCATGTGTAATATATATTTTTGAAGTAATAAATGATGCTTCAATTAGGAAGCTTTTTTTGCTAAAATGATCAGTGTAAGTCTTCCAAGGAATAGATGCCAAGATATAATTCCACATATGAGAGGTTAACTGGAGGAAATATTTTTGAAACAAAAAGAGAAGATGAAGCAAGAAAGAGGCAACTAGAAGAATCTCTGCAGGATGATATAAGTCTTGTGCCTATAAAAGGACAGAGACCGGTAAAGATGGTTGGGAAGGAAAACCTCAGGCAGCAATGGAGTCTGACAGATTTCAGCTGGACTGAAAAAGGCCCCAGACAAATATTGTCATTTAGAAAATCTCAAGTTGGACAAGATCTAGGAAAAAAAAAAAAAGCCTTGCTCAGCCACTGGCAGGGTGCAGCCTAGGAAGAGGGTGGCATCCACATTAACAATGTGGTGGTTCTGATTTGTATTGCCCGGATGGCAAGTGATGCGGAGCATTTTCTCATGTGCTTGTTGGCCACGTCTATGTCTTCCTCTGTGAGATTTCTGTTCATGTCTTTTGCCCAATTTCATGATTGGATTGTTTGTTTCTTTGCTGTTGAGTTTAATAAGTTCTTTATAGATCTTGGAAACTAGCCCTTTATCTGATACGTCATTTGCAATATCTTCTCCCATTCTGTAGGTTGTCTTTTAGTTTTGTTGACTGTATCCTTTGCTGTGCAAAAGCTTCTTATCTTGATGAAGTCCCAATAGTTCATTTTTACTTTTGTTTCTCTTGCCTTCATGGAGTATCTTGCAAGAAGTTACTGTGGCTGAGTTCAAAAAGGCTGTTGCCTGTGTTCTCCTCTAGGATTTTGATGGAATCTTGTCTCACATTTAGATCTTTCATCCATTTTGAGTTTATCTTTGTGTATGGTGCAAGAGAGTGGTCTAGCTTCATTCTTCTGCATATGGATGTCCAATTTTCCCAGCACCATTTATTGAAGAGACTGTCTTTTTGGCAGTGGATAGTCTTTCCTCCTTTGTCAAATATTAGTTGACCATAAAGTTGAGGGTCCACTTCTGGATTCTCTATTCTGTTCCATTAATCTATGTGTCTGTTTTTGACCACAATGAGATACCACCTCACACCAGTGAGAATAGGGAAAATTAACAAGGCAGGAAACAACAAATGTTGGAGAGGATGTAGAGCAAGGGGAACCCTCCTCCACTGTTGGTGGGAATGTGAACTGGTGCAGCCACTCTGGAAAATTGTGTGGAGGTTCCTCAAAGAGTTAAAAATAGACCTGTCCTACGACACAGCAATTGTACTGCTGAGGATTTACCCCAAAGATACAGATGAAATGAAATGCTGAGACACCTGCACCCTGATGTTTCTAGCAGCAATGTCCACAATAGCCACACTATGGAAGGAGCCTCGGTGTCCATCAAAAGATGAATGGATAAAGAAGATGTGGTTTATGTATACACTGGAATATTATTCAGCCATTAGAAATGACAAATACCCACCATTTGCTTCGACGTGGATGGAACTGGAGGGTATTATGCTGAGTGAAATGTGTCATTCGGAGAAGGACAAACGTTATATGATCTCATTCATTCGGGGAATATAAAAAATAGTGAAAGGGAATAAAGGGGAAAGGAGAAAAAATGAGTGGGAAATATCAGAAAGGGAGACAGAACATGAGAGACTCCTAACTCTGGGAAACGAATTAGGGGTGGTGGAAAGGGAGGTGGGCGGGGGGTGGGGGTGACTGGGTGACAGGCACTGAGCGGGGCACTTGATGGGATGAGCACTGGGTGTTATTCTATATGTTGGCAAATTGAACACCAATAAAAATAAATTCATGAAAAATAAAAATAAATTGAAAAAAACAATGTGCTCATTCTGAGGTGAGCAGTTGGGGGCAGCCCACCAATTACACTACTCACTAAGGTTTATCTTGAATGAAAATCTGAGAAGAGCACCTTCTTGACTGCCAGTTACTATTTTTAATTCTTAAGACTATAGCATATTCATTGTCTAACATAACCTAAAGTCAAGATACAAAAGAGGCCTCAGACTGTGTGTTCATCTAATAAAGGATATCCTCAATTTTCTGGTTCTTTCTAAATCTCTACTATTGTCTGTTTCACCTTCATCCGCAGTATTGCAGCAGAGATAACTACAGGAGTTGAGGGGTATCGTTTAGATACAATAATATCCAGAAGACTAAAATAGAGCATATTTTCTTGCATCTTTCTTAAGAAACTAAGATTTCTCTCCACTTGCTTTATACTGAATCGAGTCATATTACTATTTTTGTTTTAATCACTGGCAAAGAGAAAGAATGAGGCTGTAATTAGGCTTATCACATCAAACCTGAGTGTGGGGATGTGACAGTTCACCTTGAGGAGTGATAATGAATCAGAAGGCTTGGATGTAGAGGCTCCTGAGTGGCACAGCTGATTAAGTGCCCAACTCTTGGTTTTGGCTCATGTGGTGATCTCAGAGTCTCGTGAGCCCAGTGTCAGGCTCTGTCTGCACTCAGCAGGGAATCTGCTTGAGATTCTCTTTCCTTCACTCTCTGCCCCTCCTGATTGTGTTCTTCTCTGTCTGTGTGTCTGTCTGTCTCTCTCTTTAAAATAAATAAATAATTCTTTTAAAAAAAGAAGACTTGGATATACTGAATATGTATCGGACAGGAAATTGATAATGACAGTCAACCAATAGCATATGCTACTAATGAACAGCTTAATGTCAATATTAGAAGTTTTATAAAGACAATATTTTTATTACTTTTTGTAGAAATTTAGGTTATCGACTATGGAATATGGGGTAGAAATAATGTGGCCTACTTCTAGACCTGACCATAAATTTCATAATTTTTCATCTCTTTTCACACTCTCTAGTTAGTTGGAATTAAAAAAATATATCCTAGAGTAACCACCAGTGCTATAAGGGTAGCAAAGCCATATGTGGAAGGAAAATGGGTCTTTAAATCCTCTGCAGGAGACCACAACTAGCAATCAAATTATGTACTCAAGAAATAACTTTTTTATTTTCATTTTTTTCCTTTAAGATTTGGACAATTTGCTATTTAGCACTATTGTTACTTTAATTATTATAGGAAATGAAAATGTTGTAAAACGTTTAGAAGGAGCAAATTTGTTGACAATTTTCTTTTCCCCATATCACATCCCCCAAAACTTTATTTCTTTATAAAAATGATTACTTCCACATTTATCATAAAGAACTACATATTGTCCTTATTTATACCTTCCAAAAATCTAAACTATGCTTTGAATATTGTGTGTCTAATAATTTTTGTTCCAGATATTAAAGGAAATATTTTATCATTGATTATGATGTTAGACGTAGGTTTTACCTAAAAGATCTTTGTTGTAAGGAAATTTTCCATTATGCTTATTTTGTTGAGGGTTTTATAAGTGAGTGTGAATTTTGTCAAATGTTGTTTCTTTATTAAAATGACAATGAGGTTTTTATCTTTCATTCTACAAAACAAAGGTATTGATTCTCATCACTTTTATCCAACATAGTACTAGACATTCTAGCCAGAAAGACATCCAAAGGAAAAAGTAAGATTATTTCAATTTGCAGACAACATGGTATTATATGTAGAAAACTTTGAAGATTCCATAAAAACTATTAGAGCTAAGAAACAAATTCGGTAAAGTTTCAGGATGTAAAATAAACATACAAAAATATGTTGGATTTCTTTCACTAACAATCAAGAAAATAATTATATTTACAATTGCATAAACAAAATAAAATAGGATTATATTTAACAAAGGAGACAAAATGAGGAAAGTTCTATATGCTGAAAAGTACAAAACATTGATAAAAGAAATTGAAGACACAAGAAAATAAAACTATATCCTATGTTTATGGATTGAAAGAAGTATTGCTGTTAAAATGTCTATACCTCCTGAGCAATATACAGATTCAGTTCAGTTGCTCTTAACATTTCAGTGACATTTTTCAAATAAATTAACATAAAAATTCCTAAAATTGATATGGAATCACAAAACAGCCTAAATGGCCAAAGGAAGCTTGAGAAAGAACAAAACTGTAAGCACCACACTTCCTAATTTCAAGCTATCTTACAAAGCTATAGTAATCAACAGTATGAAACTGGCATAAAAACAGAAACATTCACCAGCGGAACTGAATTGAGAGCATAGAAATAGATCCGAGCATATATAGTCAACTATTTTTTGACAAGGACAGTAAGAGTACACAATGTAGTCATTTCAACAAATGGCGCTGGGAAAACTGGATATCTATATGCAAAAGAATAAAATTAATCATTGTCTTCTTATTCCATGTGCAAAAATCAACTTAAAATGGATTAAACACTTAAAACCTGAAACCATAAAACTTCTAGAAGAAAACACAGCAATGCCTTGACATTGGCCTTACCAATGATCTTTTGGATATGACATCAAAAGCACAGACAACAAAAGCAAAAGTAAACAAATGGGACCTTAACAAACTAAAAATTCTTCACATCAAGGAAAACAATCAACAAATTGAGAAGACAAGCACACAGAATGGGAGAAAATATTTGAAATGTATGCATATGATGGTTATCTTCAAAGTATATAAAGAACTTGTACAACTCTACAGCTATAAAACAAATAGCCCAAATTAAGAAATGGGAAAATGAATCAAAACAGAGTTTTACCAATACCAATGGCCAGCAGGTGTATGAAAAAGTGATCAATTATCATAATTATGGGGGAAATGCAAATCCAAACCATAATATGATATCACATCAACTTGTTAGGATGGCTATGATGAAAACACAAGAGATAACAAGTATTGGCAAGCATGTGGAGAAAAGTAAATCCTATTTGATGGGAATGTAAAATGCTATAGCCATTATGGAAAATAGTATGGAGGTTTCTTTAAAAATTAAAAATAGAACTACCCTGTGATCCAGGAATCTCTCTTCTGAGTATAGGTCCAAAGGAAATAAAATGAATGCCTCAAAAATATATTGGTACTCCAAAGCTCATTGTTTACTCACAATGGCCAAGGTATGGATGCAAACTAAATGTCTGTTAAAGGATAAATGGATTAAGAAATTATGGTATATAGATGATGGAATATTAGTCAACCTTATAAAAGGAATCATCACTATTGTTACAACATAAATGAGCACAGAGGATATTATCCTAAGTAAAATAAACCAAACACAGAAAGAAAAATATTGCACAATCTCACCTACAGTGGAATATATAAAAGTCAAATATTAGAGTAGGATAGTTGTTGCCAGGAGTAGGAAAGTGGAACAAATTAGGAGATGTTGGTCAAATGGCACAAAGCTTCAGTTATGTAGGATAAATAAGTCTAGACATCTAATGTAAAGAATGATGACTATAGTTAGTAATATTGTATTGAATATTGGAAATTTGCTGAAATTTCAGGTGCTCTTACCACACACACACACACACACACACACACATAAAATAGCTTGACTGTGGTAATCTCTTCACTATGTGTGAGACATCATGTTGTATAACTTATATATGCTTTAATATTAAAAAAAATAAATCCTTGTTGAATTTATGCAACTTCAGATTGGCATTTGCATTTGTAAACTTGTTTTTATTAAGTGTACCATCAAAATATTCTAATGTGGTCTTCAAAATAGTTCTCCATCTTTTTTTTTTGTCTCTAATTTTTCTATTTGCTTAGCATTATCCTAGTGGAGGCCCTTTTTAACTGTCTTATAAGTGATTTCATATAGATTTTATCTGTATCAAATAGATTTACAAAAAAAAAATAAAAAAAATAGATTTACAAATTTAAACTCAACTGTTTCATATCCTCACTGTTCCTTACAGGTTAGGTTTCCTTCCTTAATGATTAATACTCTCTTGAGCAGTGGACATACATAATGCTTAAGCATTTCCACAGTTCTTTGAATAACGTTATCAGGCACAATTTTAGGCACATAGCAGGAAATCAACAAAGCATATTTAATTGAGTTACAAATTGAAAGACAGTACATTATACTATAAATATTGATAATTATATTTTTATGAACCCAACTCTAAAGTGATAATCCATAATCAGTTGATAAGTCCTTTCCATCAGATACTATTAATAGTCATTGTTCAAAATAAAGTGTAATATATTTGAGACTGATAAATATTTTAGAAGTGAAGTCAAGGAAGCCATTAAGGAAATCCCACAATTTTTATTGCTCCTAAAACCTAACAATTTAAAGTTACAAGCAGCTTTCTTTTTTGGCAATAAAATACATCAAAAATCCAACAACAACAAAAAATCTTTATTATCACAATCTATCTTGTTAATATAATATAAAGTCATGAGTTTTTCAGGATTTTAAAAAGCAAACACTAACTATAATGGATCAATTAAAATCAGATTTATATTCTTAGAAGCTTTAAAATGCAATGTCTAAAAATAGAATAGGTTAAGAAGATAGATACCCATGGATAATCTGTCAAAGAAAATTGGTGGAAAGGTCTTATCATTGACTATATTTCTTTTAAATCATTTTTTAAAGATTTTATTTATTTATTTACTTATTTATTTATGAAATAGAGAGAGAGACAGACACAGAGGCAGAGGGAGAAGTAGACTCCCTGCAAAGAGCCCCATGCAGTACTCCATCCCAGGACCCCAGGATTACACCCTGAGCTGAAGGCAGACATTTAACTACTGAGCCACCCAGGCATCTGTGGCTAATTTTAATATAACACAATATTTACTCATCTGACCAGTAAGCAATTTCTGTCTACAGCTCCAAACTATTACTCTCCTTCACCTCACGCATATCATTTATATTTCAATGTAATACTTAGGTTCAAGACTATGTTAAAGACATATAAAATAGAATTGTGTTATTGTTCAAGTTACTGATAAACTCTTCCTTTTTGAAATTCATCTATAGCAATTAATAACTATGGATTATGCACATTTTAATGGAGGTGAAAGAATATAGACAAAATAATATTTCCATTTTAGAATGTACTACATCAGTGAGCCAAAGGAAAAATATTCCAGCAACGTTATTAGGTATTTCTAAAATTTGAAAAATCCAGTGATGTTATAATAGTTCCATTTTGTTGGTTTATCTTATTGTTTGTATATCTCTACACTTATGTTTCTTCTTCATGTATGAGATAACTCAAAACAGTCTAAAAATTATTTACAGTAAGTAATTCGGATAGAGTAATTTGGATATTGATTTTTTGAAAAATATTTTATTTATTAATTTGAGAGAGAGATAATGAGAGAGAGCAGGGATGGGGGGGAGGAGAAGCAGGTCTCCCCTGTGTAGGATTTTTCTAATTTTATGTAAAAGAGAAATAAATTATCTCAAGCACTCTTCCTGTTTTTCCTATAATCTGTCATTAACTGTTGCTTTATGTACTACTAAGAAACATTTTAAAGTGTTTTCAATGAAACTATGGTACACTGGTAAACGTGGTTTAGATGAATCAAACAAGAGTTCACAATTCAGCAATAATGTTTTGCGTACACATGCACATTTATTAATTTCATATTTCCTGTAACCTTATAGAAAATTTCTTATTACAATTCCTGCCTTAATTTAATGTTCTCTATATAGATTTTCCATATTATTATTATTTTTAAAGATTTTATTTATTTACTCACGAGAGACACACACACACACACACACACACAGAGGCAGAGACACAGGTAGAGAGAGAAGCGGGCTCCCTTCAGGGAGCCCTATACGGGACTCAATCCCAGGACTCCAGGATCACTCTCTGTGTCAAAGGCAGACGCTCAACATCTGAGCCACCCAGGTGTCCCGATTTGCCATATTATTTAAACAAAACACTCTATATTTATTCTAATAGTTCAAAGCCTTTAGGAGTAGAATACATTAACTGTTGTTTTTGCTTTGCAACCCTGGGATTTCCCAGGTATAATCTAAACCAGCCCCCCATATGCAGAGGACAGAAAGAGACTAAAGAAATAAGCTACTGCAGCTAGGCAGGTGGTATGTTTAAGAAGCAAAGGGACTTAAAATGTTTGTCTTGGGCAGCTGCAAGCTGACTAGATCTCAGTACTGGCCTGTCAGAACTTTAAAGTCTATATAGATGCTTTGACTGAGTTCAGTTACATATACTGTCCCTATACCGTCCAGATGGTCTCAACACCATCTAGTATTCTCAAAGCTGTATCCTGGGAGCAGCTTCTATCATAAGTAAAGAAAGTGGAGAGCACATTCTAAGAAATGAGAAAGGGATGAGGAGCCTCTGACTGCCTGTGTCCAGCTTATGGGTCAACCAATAGTCATGTCCTCCAAATGACCTCTTCCAAAAAAAATATCCAATATTGCATAATGAATTGGAACTACTGTTATTAATTTTTTAAATTAAAATATGGTATATATAATACACATATAAGGGATAGAGGTCTTAAGCATCAAGCATACTACATTTCACAACATCAAAAAACAGTATCATTACAATTCAGATAAATATATATTGAGTATTATTAAAATGCTGGTCTCTATTGTTAACCCTCCTAGCCAGTGCTATAAGCAGCCACTACTTTAACTTTTACCTTCATGAATCAAGTTTGCTTGATACTGAATTTCATAGAATTGAAATCATAAAAATAAATAATAGATGACCTACAGTGTGGGTGGTCCTGTGGACCCCTGATTTACTCTCAGTGACAACATTGGTGACAGCAGCAGTAGCAATGCCAGCGTCTTCAGAAGCATCCTTGAGAGTCCAGGGTTACTACTTAACAACAGTTGCCCTCAATTTGACCTCAATGGTTGATTTGGAATTATGGGAACTAGATAGCACCCCTTCTGCTGCTTGTTCTTTCAGGTTAAGGGTGATTAAGTAGCTTCAGGTTAAGTAGCTTCTTCCAGTTACTCATCTGAACTTATTCCACAGGCTGCTTTTACTCTTTCAGCCTTCCCAGCAGTTTTGTAAGCGCCCTTCGTATTATACTGTCTATCCCTTGAAAACCTCCAGTGGTCTCTGTATTTATATTTTCTCCATTTTTGTATTATATATGTGTGTATAAATATATAACATATATTACAGTATGTATATTCCAATATGCATAGTACGTGAAAAGTGTATTTTATATGTCAATATGTATTATGCACACACATACATAAACAGTTCTTCCGTATAGAAGACATTTTAACATCTCTATTCTCTGTATCCACATTATTTTATTTTTAAGGGTTTTATTTATTTATTCATGAGAGACATAGAGAGAGAGAGAGAGGCAGAGGGAGAAGCAGGCTCCATGCAGGGAGCCTGATGCAGGACTCGATCCTGGGACTCCAGGATCATGCCCTGGGCCGAAGGCCAGCACTAAACCGCTGAACCACCCAGGGTTCCTGTCTGCATCTGCATTATTAATCCCATGTTTTCTGAATCTGTCAATGTGTCACTGCTCAGAGTTAAAGCTTTGATCAGTTAGCTTCCACCTCGTCTCATCCCAACAAGCAGCACCAGTGTTGAGGATAATTACCTACTCCCATCTCCCACTCTCATTACTACTTCTATCCTTGTAATCTGTCCAAGAGCCCTGTTCCTCTAGAACAAGTTGCTTACCTCCTATGGCAGTTTTTTTCCTCTCTCTTTTTTTGTCTTCTTTTCAATTTTTAATAATACCTGTCAAATAGTAATCCTTGTCAATATGTACACCAAATAGTCACTTCCTCCTATGATCTGACTCAATTTATATAATAGGCTTAGATACATGCCCTGTCCCTACAATGCTGTTCCATCTTTTTACAGCTAATTGGGACATGCCCAGTCATGTTCAGAATCCTTAGATTTAATCAGGCATATCCTACTGATTTGTTCTTATTTTTTTTAACATCCACTCTCTACAATGTTCCTATTTTTTAAACTGATCTTCTCTTATCTATGACATGCTCAGAAATCAAAGTCTCCTCAGGAAAGCAAAATACCCTAATTTAATTATTTTTAGTTAGCATAGAAATATTTTTAATTGCTATACAAAATTTATGTATTATTGGAATACATGGAGCAAGTTGCAAATAACATATTAAAACTCATTTTCTTTAAATAGAATTTAGCTGTCATTTTGTTTTTTATTAAAACATTTCATACATATAATTAACCAGTGTTAATCATAGAAAAATGTTCGATTTGAAGTTGTATAAATGAGTCAATACAAAGGCAAAAATAAGAATTTAATGTGCTCATATAATTTCTAGAACACTTTTTGAATTTTTTGAATTATTTTAAAATTTTATTTAAATTTAATTAATTAACATATAATGTATTATTGGTTTCAGAGGTCGAGGTCAGTGATTCATCAGTCTTATATAACACCCAGGGCTCATTATATTACATGCCTTCCTTAACGTCCATCACCCAGTTACCCCATCAACTCACCTCCTCCCCTCCATTGACCAGTTTGTTTCCTATGATTAAGAGTCTTTTGTGGTTTCTCTTTTTTTAAATAAAGATAAAAATAAAATGTTATATTCCAATAGAGAATCATTTATATGTCCTGATTTGCCTGAAATGGTCACAACACAGCAATAGTTTGGAAAGTACATCAAATGATCATCTTATGTGTCATTTCATCACAGGGAAAGTGATTACCACTTATGTTAAATAAAAAGTGGAAAAGCAGCAGTAACTAGTATTCTAAATGGCAACAAGTAGTTGATAAGATACCAAAATACAACCAAGAAAGACTGAGTGTGAATGGACAATATATGGATAAAAAAATGTCTAAAGTAAATATAGTGAAAAAAAGCAGTCAATTTAGGGAGATTTAGTAGAAGAAGATAAGGAGTGTGCCTGGACAGTGATATTTATTTGCTTTAAAGTTTTTGCTTATGTGGGGATCCATGGGGGGCTTAGCGGTTTAGCACCTGCCTTTGGCCCAGGGCATGATCCTGGAGTCCGGGGATCAAGTCCCACATCAGGCTCCCTGCATGAAGCCTGCTTGTCCCTCTGCCTATTTCTCTGTGTGTCTCTCATGAATAAATAAATAAAATCTTTAAAAAAATTTTGCTTATGTATCTCTAACATTTCTTGGTAGGATTGGCATCCTGGCTAAGAGCATTTATTTTTATATTTACAGATACTTTAAAAATTTTGCTTTTTTCCAAATATCACAGTTCAAGTAATAAGCCATTAAAGAAAGCTAAATTAATAAAATAAGATATTGATCATTTCAAAAGAGAAAGTTTTGTAAAGTTAATGTAAAAACCTTTTTCAGCCTTATGTTTGCAAGTTATTTGACAATAGATTTATCATGCACAGTTGTGTCGAATGGGAATTGAGGCTGTTGAAATAGACAAAAAGTAAGTTAGTTTTTAATTTTGCTGTGAGTAATGCCCTAAAGCGTATTTACTTGATATTTTATCTATTGTTTAATATTGTGTCCTATGAATTTCTTATAAAGAAGAGAGATCAATATCTTCAAAAGTATTGCAAATAATTATGTAATTCATCTGGGAATCGCCTGGTTCATTTCCCAACATTATTATATTCTATGAAAAGTAAATAGTAAAAATAATTTCTAACCTCTATGCATATGGAATTTTTACTCTTCAGCCATCTCAAAATGCCTAGATTTTCTTGCTTTCCTATTGATTTCAACACTGGAGTTAGAAGTGACTATCTAGTATAGATAAAAATAAATAGTGTCTTCCCCCTCCAACCTCCAGTCCCCTTAAATATTTACTAAAAGTCTCATTAATCCATGAATAATAGGCATTTGGTGTCTAAAGCCAAAAATCTATTCCTTCCTTCAAGACTTATATATAAACAGACTAGTAGAAACCCCATGGGCATCATTATGCAAGCTTATCCACAAGACTTGGTTCCATAGACAGAACATGTCATACATAAGGTTGAATCAAAAAGTACTTCTTGTTTTGTTAATTTCTATGGACTCAACAAAATGTCAGTGGCTCAGACGCATTTAAGGTGGTTAATGTAAGTCTAGATTAAACACAAGATTTATATATTTTTAGCGAAAAAATTCAAATAGATGTTATAAAATTATTTGAAAAAAAATTAGTCAGAATTTTTAAAAAGCACTTTGGTCAGAGTTATAAAACAAATTTTGAAAAAAAAAGAAACCTTGAAACAATTTTAAACCATTGTACAAATATTAAGGAGACTGGTAGAGCAAATATTTTCAAGTTGAGGTTAAGAAAGGACAAGGACAATCAAGTAACCACCAATGGAGTCTCAGTGAATTCATTTTAAACAAGGATTTCAATGCCATTCTAGCCAAAAAGTAATACATTACAAGTCAACTAATGTTAATTAAAATTGTTAAAAAATTATAATCGGGCAAAAAAAAAAAAAAAAGGAACCTAAAATAAAGACAGAATTGAGCCTAGTGAAAAAGACCCATTATGTAGTTCCCTATGCACTTTGATCCGGAGGATTAACAATTTGAAATGTGACTATGTAATGTGACTGTGTAGTAAATGATTGATCATGACCATGTTCAATCATTTGTCAAAAATAAGTTCAGAGAGAATTATTAATAAATAATTTGCTTTGAGAATGCACGTTTATTTCAAATATTTTCACCTGAAATTATATTTTTCAGGATCCTTCAGGAAAATATATGAAGAGAACTTTCTTATATCATATTAGTGTCAATAGAACCACTGGTTCTGTAAGTCTGTTTCAAGCATCATCTCCTCAGTATAGGCCTGCAGCATGATACACACTTCTTTAGGGATACCTTTTAGATGAGAGTAGTGTTGCCCTTCTCCACCGATTAGACTTTCACATCTGAAAGGCCCTTAACAAGGCTATTATGCTCCTCTGTAAGTCAATTCTATTAGTGTTTATCAAAACATTACTTTTCTTGGCAATATTAGAGATTGAGGTAGAATGGGAGTTGTCTTCCCAAAATAGCAGTGATTTTAATGAACAATTTATTTCCTCATGAAGAGGCAGTCCCAGAAGTTTAATTTTACTTCAGTTCTACGGTCTTCAGGACTTAAGAATTTATGCCATCAAGCAATATTTCAGTGCTTTCAGTGTCCAATATGTCTTAGACTTTCTTCTAAAAAATGAGGTCCTCATTTTAAGCATCTCCAGATGGATAGCAATCTTCCTCTCTCTGGCAATAGCTTGAGTTTAAATTGCTTTGACTTGTTTTTCCCTGAAGTAAGAACACCAGTTCTCTTTTTATGGTTATAATCACACAACATTATACAAATTTAATTATTCAGACTTTGATTCTCTGATTTTTTTTTCAATGAAGTGAACATCTTCACAATTTCTTAACTCCTATTTCATAGTCCTTCATCTACTCACCTATTCAACAAAATTTGTTGGACTTTTGTATTCATATTTATTCTTTTTATTGTGAATGTACATGCAAGTGTTCTCTGTCTGACAGGTTTCTTAATAATGTGTGTTGGCTGCCCCTTTCCCCAGGCTTTATTCCTGGGAACACACGTAGAGAGTCAGGTTGACTGGCCTATTGAGCAGCCAGGTTTTCCACAGACAAAAATAAAGAAAAATGTTTTGTTTGGTTGGTTGGTTTGCTTGTAGGAAAGAGGACACCACAGCTATCCCTCATGTCCTCCTGAAAAGGGTCTCTTCTTTATACCAACCTTTTGGAATATAAATAAAATCTCTCCAGGATCTTCATGGCCTCACTTTTGAAGGGTTTGGTGACCATTACTTGTCTCCAAATCCTGGAGTTTCATTTCTTCGATGTGTAAATATACAGAGAGATAAAGCTCTAGTTTTTCTTGTACCTTGTGACTCAAACTTGGGACCTAGTAACCAGATATTTAGTAATCTAAAAATTGAGACAATTTGACTGTCTTGGGAAGGGCCTAAGGATTTTACTACCTTCAGATCAGAACAATTAACTAAACAAATAGCTAAAGATCTAATTCTCTAGGTAAGTGAAGAGTCCCAAGAGGCACTGAGAAACCCAGGAAAGTTTAATTTCTCCACACTGCTGTTTGCATACCATAGTACCAGACAGAATGGGAACTCAAAATGATAATGTACCTTAAATATTTTTAAGTTCTATTAAATTTATGGCTTCACAAGACCTTTGAAAGTAGCAAAATATTTATCCTGGGTGTCTTTAGTAATATATATACATTTTTTTTTCAAAATATATGTTGAAATTTCATTATGACCTACACTGCAGCACTAACATCTATTTTCCACAAACACTTATCTTGGTAGCTTTATTTAATTTGTACATTTGAAAATTTCTATAAACTTGTGAAATAATTCTATTTTTATGTATGTTTCATTATTTGATATTCTAAATTCTTGTGAGTGGTTTAATTAATAATTATTTAGTAATGTTTTTATAATCTGTCAAAGCACTCTACATGTACATTGGGTAAAGAACAGAAAATATTTTTAACTAAAGACATCGCTGATGTCAACCAACTCTTGTTTTGAAAAATAAAACCTGACAAATCATATAAAGGTAGATAAATTATTACTCAGACATCCACTTATGGTTTGGGTATAGATTTTGACAGGCCATGTGAAAAAATGCCTCCAAGGGTCTTCACTTCAGGACATAAAATCACTTTGTTATTTTTCTACAAGCTATTTTCAAAAACATCGACATTCTTTTAAAGTCTCTCATTTATATACTCACAAGAATGTTGATATTTATAAGCAAATTGTAAATAATGAATTTACTATTTAAGGATAGTTTGGTTTAGTTACTCTTAAACCTCTAATACTTGGCATTAATCTGTGACAATGAATATTTAGAATTTATAAAGTTTTTCATCTCAAAATTATTTTTACTTGCTGATTTACTTTTTGTTCTGCAAATAAGTTAATATTTCTGAAATGTATTCTTTGCAAAAATTCATATTGAACTCAAAAAACCTCTTTTTGTTATTTGGAAAGGTATACAAAATGTCTACCATGATAATTACTTGAAACTCTGAAAGCTAATGATTGAATTTTATGAATGTTATCCTTACTAAACTCCACTACTAGAAACCACCTAGAGCTTGCCTATGTTAAAAACATGAAATCAGATGAAAAGATATTTGTTATTCTATTAATCAGATGCCTGTGAATTAGCATCCATTCAGATGCTGAGAAGATTCTGTTAGGTGGAAGAGAAAAATGTGAGCAAGTGCTAGCACAGTGGTTGATACCTTGTTAATTGATTTCACTTTCTTTGTGACTGACAGGCTAATAGCTAAATAGCTAAAATAAAATACAATAAGCACTTTCACAGAGTTCAGGAATAGGTTTAAAAGGCAGTTTTCATTGGAAGTTTCTGTACTTATTGCCATAGAGAAAAAGAAAAAAAAAAAAACTCAATTAAAGACCACTGTACTCTTATATAAAAGAATTGGAGAAAAAATGGTAAAAAACCAAGACCCCTAAAACATATGATTTACTAAGTTATCCTATAGGAATGAAACATTAGGCAATATTATTGACACTTCTTCTTCAAATGTTGTTTTTTTTTTTTTTTTTACAATATTAAGCTGGTGAATTCATGCTTTGTCGTTCATGAATTATTTTTATTTGATTTCCTTTTTAAAGTTTTATGAAGTGTCTTGCCCAGAAATTTTCTTATAGTTGCTTTCCTTTTATTACAATACCAATTTTTTTCTGAAGTATTGGCGGTATACTGATAAGTGAAAGCATACATAATAATGTGAGACTGTCCAAGGTTTTACATATGAAGAGTTTGTGGCAAGGGGATTATTTAGTATTTCTAAGGAAGAAACAACAAGAAGATAGCAGAAAATAACAATATGTAGCCATTCATGATTAATTTCACAAGACAAATATTTAGCAATCCTTTATTCAAAGTCTAAATAATATTGCTTAGATGCAAGGGAATCTATGTAGACTCAGTGTCACCAATACACTTATGATCTTTTTTTAAAAGATTTCATTTATTTATGCATGAGAGACATAGAGAGAGAGAGAGAGGCAGAGACACAGGCAGAGGGAGAAGCAGGCTCCATGCAGGGAGCCCGACGTGGGACTCGATCCCGGGTCTCCAGAATCACGCACTGGGCTGAAGGCAGCGCTAAACCACTGAGCCACCGGGGCTGCCCTTTATGATCTAGTTGAACAGTTAGAACAAATATAATAACACTTCTTTATACAGCAATTATACAAATTAAACTCCTTAAGCTTACCAAGAAAAAAAAAAAAAAAAAAAACAGGGAAGGGAGGAAGGGAAAAAAAGGAGGGAGGGACAAAGGGAAAAAGAAAGGAAGTCAGGAAAGACGGAAAGAAGAGATGAAAAAATAACAGAACAATATTTAAAAGTGGTGGGTTATTTCAACCTCCCAATTCATTTAGTAATATGTGCTCCTTTCAGAAATAAAATAGAAAAACTAATTGAATGTCATGGGCAGGGAGGGGGGTGAAGGAAAAGTAAAATAAAACCATGACTAAATGATAATTATAGGAAGTGGTAAAATTATATAAAAATACAGTTTATTTGGAAAACAGTTTTGGGGTTCTTTAGGAATATATTGACTATACTCAAGACTTAGTTTCTACCTTAGAAGATGTGATTCTGTGTGTGTGTGTATGTGTCCAAAAGGATAAAATTAGATAAAAAGGTATATAAAAGAGAGACAGACAACAACCATTATTACTTAGATTCAAAAAAGGGAAAAGATAATTTTTTAAAGATTTATTTATTTGTTTGAGAGAGAGTGTGTGTGTGTGTGTGTGTGTGAGGGGGAATGGGCAATGGGAGAGAGAAAGAAAAAGAATTTTAAGCAGACACCTCATTGAGCACAGAGCCTAATTTGGGGTTCCATCGCCTGACCCTGAGATCATGACCTTAGCCAAAATCAAGAGTTGGATGCTTAACTGACTCACCACCCAGGCACCCAAGAAAAGATAATTTATTGTGTTTAATAAAGTTTACAAGACATTGCAGTTTGAGAAGGGCCATAATAAGGCACTATAGTTCAAGCAGACAAATAAGAAAGATAGCTTGAGGTCCTTTGCAGTATAAATGCCCAAGAATACTGTGTAAAATAAAATAATCATTATTTAAAATGAGTAGTTGAGTTAAATAACATAGGATAGAAGCAGAAATACCCAAAGGGAAATAAGATATTAATCCTCCGAGCCGGCATGGAATAGAGGAAAGCCAAAAGAAGGGATAGGATTTTGAGATATACATCCTCTTGGTAGGTTGGTGGTGGATGATGGGAAAACATGTCAGGTAAATTATCTCAAATATGGAAATAAGAGAAAGAAGAAAGAAAAAGAAGAAAGAAAGAAAGAAAGAAAGAAAGAAAGAAAGAAAGAAAGAAAGAAAGAAAGAAGAAAGAAAGAAAGAAAGAAAGAAAGAAAGAAAGAAAGAAAAGAAAGAAGGAAAGAAAGAAAGAAAAGAAAGAAGGAAAGAAAGAAAGAAAGAAAGAAAGAAAGAAAGAAAGAAAGAAAGAAAAGAAGAAAGAAAGAAAGAAAGAAAGAAAGAAAGAAAGAAAGATAGAAAGAAAGAAAGAAAGAAAATTGAGCAGCATATACCTCAATGTTATTTGGGGATTAAGGCTAGCTATGTTTTTCTTTTTTTTTTTTTTTTTTTTTAATTTTTATTTATTTATGATAGTCACAGAGAGAGAGAGAGAGGCAGAGACACAGGCAGAGGGAGAAGCAGGCTCCATGCACCGGGAGCCCGACGTGGGATTCGATCCCGGGTCTCCAGGATCGCGCCCTGGGTCAAAGGCAGGCGCCAAACCGCTGCGCCACCCAGGGATCCCTAGCTATGTTTTTCTAGTGTAATGTGCTTAGTTCATTTCGCTGCTTCCTAGTGGTTAAAAATCACAAACTTGGTAGAGACTTGTTTTTTTTTTTTTTTTTTTTTTTTTTTTTTTTTAAGATTTTATTTATTTACCCATGAGAGACAGAGAGGGACAGAGACATGGGCAGAGGGAGAGGCAGGCTTCCTGCGGGGACGATGTGGGACTCCATCCCTGGACCGAAGAATCATGCCTTGAGTTGAAGGCAGACACTCAACCACTGACCTCCCCTCTCCCAGAATCCCAGTAGAGACTTGTTCTTTTAGTTTTTGTTCTATTGAGACACAAATATTTATACCTAGTTGAAACAAATAACGTCACAGATTCATGACCCTGCTGTAATCCATCAGTTTTATATCTAAGTCAGCCATCGTATCCTAACATTCTTTTTTTAATAACTTCTAAATATGCCAGCTTCTCAGATGTATTTTGTGTCATTTAAATACATTGTACTGGTTGCTTCCTTAATTAATTAGCTAAATAACCTATTTAAAGTATATTCATTTTCTATTTGTTTGCAAGCCTTGATTTTAACTTTCTAAAAAAATTACATTATTAAAAATCAGGGATCAGGTATATTTGACCTCCTGGAGATCCACATACTTAGGGCACTGAAATCAACAGTCCAGACAAATATTTCTGCCCAACATCAAGTGACATGAAACATCTCTACCGTTTTTGATTGTTAAGAAAGGAGTTGAGAATTTACCATTAGTATCCTATGCTTTATTCAATATCAAATAGGAATTTGTAATTTTCATGTGGTCTAGGAAACTTAAACATGAGAAACTGAAATAAAAATTAGTCTAAAGTCAGTATTTCCCATGAGTTACGTAGCATTGGATAAGATGCAATTAAAATATAAATATATAGATGTATTCTATTTTTTTTCTGGAGAAATAATCTATTAACCCAAAATACAAGGAATTGTCACAAGGGAAAAAAATTACATTTAAAACTCTAGTCAGAATAAATTTACAAAGATTGCAAAACATAAAATTAAAAATAATTTATTGGGCAGCCTGGGTGGCTCAGCGGTTTAGCAGGATCAAGTCCCACGTCAGGCTTCCTGCATGGAGCCTGCTTCTCCCTCTCCCTGTGTCTCTGCCTCTCTCTCTGTGTGTGTCATTCATGAATAAATAAATAAAATCTTCAAAAAAAATTTATCATTAGTGAAAATTAGAAAAAAACAGTAGGATTATAAGGATTCATGATAATTAAATTATCTAAGAGAAATTCGGAAATAGATCTAATATATAATATATAAACATAATATTTATATGCTTATATATGATATTATGTTTACACATATATTATATAATGGGTAAATATATAATTACACATATAACTATATAATGTCTAAATACGTTAAAAAGAATAACAAAATTTGGTAAATAAGACATCTAAAAACACAAGTTAGTGAATTAAAAAACTGTTAAATACAGATGAAGAAAGAATAAGAAGAGCAAAGATATATTACAGAGAAGTGAATAAAATTACAAAAGATATATTGAGATGTTCTAAAGAACATTTTTAGACATTTCAGGTGCAATTCAGGAGTTTTCAATAAATCATTAAATAAAAGAAGTCCCATTTCAAAAATTTGACAAGTTTTGAACAGTGAATGAAAATAAATTCAGGGATCCCTGGAGATCTCAGTGGTTTGGTGCCTGCCTTCCACCCAGGGCATGGTCCTGGAGATCCGGGATCGAGTCCTGCCTCAGGCTCCCTGCATGGAACCTGTTTCTCTCTCTCTGTTTCTCTCTCTGTGTGTCTCTCATGAATGAATAGATAAAATTTTAGAAAAAAAAAGAAAGAAAATAAATCCAAAACAAGCATCACATCTGTTTAGAGAATCTTAAAGAAAAAGAAAAGGTAGTTCACCATAAAAATAAAATAAAGAAATTCAATGCAATGGAATAAAACTTTAGAGTGCAAAATAATATAATTAAATAGAAAATACTAAATACAGTAGTGCAAGTGAAAAAAAGAAGCAAAAGATACATTTTCGATTATCAAAAGTTTTAAGAAATTACAACTCTTAGGCTTGCTCATGAACTATTATAAAAAATAATATTGGAACAATGAAAAAAGAGCTAAAAAGAAAAAATGCAGGAAAAAAGCAGTAATGGTATATATAAGAACTAGTAAATATCAGGGCAAATCTAAATGATCATTGACTACTAGAAAACTATAATACTAATAATAATAGCAATAACTTGTAAGGATAAAATATGTTATAGTGGAAATAACTTAAAAATATGGTTAATAATAATTATAGGTATTGCATATTTAAAATAAGTTAATAACACATATTGTATATTTAAAATTCGCTGAGATACTAGATCTCGTGTTCTTACCACAGGGGGAAAAAAAAGGTAAACATGAAGTGAAAGGCAGGTTAATTAGATTTGATTGTGGTATGGCAATCAGGTCACAGTGTATACATATATCAAAGTATCGTACAGATACACAGAGAAGGGAAGGCCATGTGAGGGCATAAGCAGAGTTTGGGGTTAAGCAGTCCCAATCCAAACAATGCCTTGTGGCCATTTGAAATTAGAAGAAGCTTCTGGAAAGCTTCTGGAAAGATAGTTACCTAACTACACCTTAATTTTGACTTCAGACCTCCAGAATTGTGAGAGAATATGTTTTCTGTTGCTTTAAGCTACCAAGTCTGTGGTGAGTTGTTGGCAGCCCTCGTGAACTTATATGCTGGGACTGAGTAGATAGTCAATAAACACTGATTATAAATCCATAGTAATTATACAGGGTGACATTGACTCAGAGATGAAGAATTTGGCCATCGAAGCATAACGGGGAAATCATAAATAGATACAAGACTTTGATATCTCTTTTTAAAAGATTTTATTTATTTATTTATTTATTTATTTATTTATTTATTTATTTGAGACACAGAAAGAGAGAGAGACAGAGACAGACAAAGAAAGAGACAGAGAGAGGGGCAGAGACCTAGACATAGGGAGAAGCAGGCCCCATGCAAGGAGACTGATGTGAGACTCGATCCTGGATCCTGGGATCACACCCTGAACCAAAGGCCGAAGGTCAACTGCTGAGCCACCCAGGCGTCCCAAGACTTATTTATATATTTCTTATCAACTAGGAAAATTACTATTAAAAAATAGTTAATGTAAATCCCAAAATCATACTAACTCCAAATGTGGAAAACATATTGTTCCAGTTTTAATGAAAATACAAAATATATTTTATCTAATGAAATTGAGTTTTTAAAGTAATCACATTTGTCATTCTTACTTTACCATTCAGTGCTTGAGAAAGACTCCCCTCATTGGTGAGCCATGAGAGAACAAGAACTGAAACGTTTATATGGTGGGAAAATAAATGTATACAACTATTTTGATAAGCAACTTGGCAATACCTAGAAGAATTGAAGATTTGCACATACCCAAAGTTTCAAAACCCCCTGCCTGCTCTTCATGTATTCTACAGAAACTCTAACAGGTATGAGCAAGGAGACCATGAATATCCATTACAGCACTGTTTTTATTTATTTTTTTATTTTTTTAATTTTTTTTTATTTTTTTTAAACTTTTATTTATTTATGATAGTCACAGAGAGAGAGAGAGAGAGAGAGAGAGAGAGAGAGGCAGAGACACAGGCAGAGGGAGAAGCAGGCTCCATGCACCGGGAGCCCGACGTGGGATTCGATCCCGGGTCTCCAGGATCGCGCCCTGGGCCAAAGGCAGGCGCCAAACCGCTGGCCACCCAGGGATCCCCAGCACTGTTTTTAATATTTAAAATTGTTCTTAAACATTTCTTAATATGAAAATGCTTTCTATAATTTATTTGATGAAATCCCATAGAGAAATTTAACAAAAGTAAATATCCAAGTGTGATCAGGACTGGGTCTCAAAAATATAATAGTGAGATTAGAAAGTCCATTTCAAGTGATACATAGAAAACCATATTTATTTTAATTTTGAAGATATAAACAACACTGTGTGTTATATATAAACATTCTCTATATCTGTATCTTTATAAATGTTGTGCTGTTAAAAGTACAAAAATATGCAAGTAAACTTCAAATTGAAGCTATTAGTTATCTCTGGTAATGTTTCTTATAGTAAAATCTCGCTTATGGTTATATAGCTGTACAAAAAGGTGTTTTTTTTTTTTCTTTTCTGTCACATTTGAAATATTTCATATTTGGAAGTGGAAATTTTTAATAATATATTGGTTTGCAAAAGGAAGAATAGATGACTGGCATATTTTGTTATGCATTAATGCACTACTGAAGTAATCATCTATTCTATTCTGTTAAAATTCAGTGGAAAGTCGTTGAAGATTTGTGAACAGAATCATAATTTGTAATGTAATTGAGAGAATCGTGTAAGATCAAGTGGAAAAGGTATGTTTAGAAGGAAGGAGGGCAAAATTACTGCAATTTTGATATTTGAGGTGACACATGATGGTACTGGAAAACAAGGAAACCTCATGAAAAATAATATGTAAAAGAGACATAAATAATTCATCAGTTGACTCAATGTATCTGATAGATGGAAACCATGGTAATAACAATGGTTGACATGGGGAAGACAGGGACGCAGAACTTTTTGAGTATAGACTTAATAAGTTCTGCTTTGATATCTTTAAAGGGAATTTCCATTTTCAAATAAAGTATATTTGAGAAAAATACATAAAGTTACTATGGAATTGTCAAAAATGAGAATTGAAGTATGAAAATGGATGTGGGTAGAAAGAAAGAACTTTTAGACATACAAAATGCCTTCTTCCTAATAGTATTCTCTCTTCTTAAACTCCAAGATTACTTCTGAAACATAGAAGGAACAAATGCTATCAGTGTATCAAGCTATAATTTTTCAGTAATTAAATTACTATGTGTCCGTGAGGTAACTGGGTGACGGGCAATGAGGAGGGCACTTGATGGGATGAGCACAGGGTGTTATAGTACATGTTGTCAAATTGAATTTAAATTTTAAAAATGATAAATAAATAAATAAATAAATAAATAAATAACTACTATACTTCCTTTCTGTATCTTTCAATACTGGTTCCAATGGTTCTCATTGATACCCTGACACTCAACTTCTTTTTGTATGGCACAAAATTGTGGGGGTGTAGGGATGGGCAAGGGGTGAGGTTTAAAAACCATCCATATAACAATAATCAAGGAGTTTAATTGAAATAAGAATTATTCAGTTTTAGCTTCCATTATTCCTTAGAAGCTCTAATATCTTCAATTAACATGAAAAAAAGATTTTCTAACATTGTAAAATGAATTACAAATAGAAAAAAAACACTTTGAAATACTGCAAATATAAAATAATTATTTGATTTAGTGGGTATAACTCACTAAATTTAGTTCTTTTTTTATTTTTTTTTTTTTTTACTAAATTTAGTTCTATAGTCAGGTAAAAGATTTAATGTTGTAAAGTTAACTCATTTTAAAATAAAGATGTATTTAGAAAAATCCTTTTTTTTTATCTTATTGAAAGACTTTGAAGAAAAAAATTCTATGGTGATGTAAAATCATTATACGAAGCAACTATATTTTCACAGATTGTGGCAGTGATTATCACCTTCAAAACAATAATTCTTGGGGCCCCTGGGTGGCTCAGTTGGTTAAGCCTCTGACTCTTGATTTTAACTCACTCATGACCTCAGGATCCTGAGACTGAGCTCCACGTTGGGCTCTGTGCTGGGTGTCAAGTCTGCTTAAGATCCTCTTTCTTCCTCTCCTTCTGCCCCCTACCTAAAACAAGCAAGCAAACAAAAACAATAACTATTTCCACTGCCACGTCAATTTTATGATTGGTATCCTATTTTAATATTTAAGGAAAGTTTATGAGCTAGAAGTCCCTGGATAAATAAAGGCATACAGATGATGAGAATTATTCTAAATCTGTAAATAAAAAGTTATAATTAAAGAATTTAGATTTTTAAAAATCCCAATATTGGCTTATTGGGAAAAATAAAAACTGGCTATATATGTCCTCAGCCTCATAGGGCAGGACAAAATATTAAATATAGGTATTCTTTGTAGATAGGACAAATGCACTTTAATGAATCACAATTTCTAGACTAATAAAATATATGCGTATTCATTATACCCTATCCAGACTCTTTATCTTTCTATTCTGGCTCCCCTGGGAAATGGAGTTTAATAAATTAAACTGGACCAATAACTTTGTGAATTAAACATACCTCCCAATGCAAGTGACAATACTTCAAGATCATCTTTATTCTTTCTTTCTTTCTTTCTTTCTTTCTTTCTTTCTTTCTTTCTTTCTTTCTTTCTTTTTTCTTTCTTTCTTATTTTTAAGTGAGTGCCATGCCTGGTATAGGGCTTGAACTCACAACCCTGAGATCAAAACCTGAGCTAAGATCAAGAATCAGATGCTTAACTGACTGAGCCACCCAGGTGCCCCCAAATGCAATGTATTGTAAAATAACTGATTAGGATTATTTCTGAGAGACAAGACTTAATGGAAAAAAATGAGAAAGAGTATGAGTATCAGAATATGGAGGAGAGTAAAAAGCCAAGACTCCAGGGAAGAATACAAACAATAAGAAACATACATATATTGTATTTTCCCTCATTTGATATAATGTTATGGTCATAAAATACAGCTTCAGAGTTCTTCAACTTTAATTTCACAGAAAGATGGGGTCCAAGATCCCTGACTTTGCATCTGGGAGGACCCATGACTCCTTAAAGTACTACAGCATCAAAGGAGCAATGCTATAGCACCTTTGAGGTCTGATCAGAATGTGTTTTGTGACTTCTTCTTGGCCCTTTCAGAGCTCTCACTTGTGAGGTGACGCTGAGAAAAACCCAAGCTATCTGGAAAGACCTTGTATATGTCTGACCGACAGACCTAGATCATGTCTGGTTTCAAATGTTCCAAGCCACGTGCCAGATATATGAGTAAAGAAGCAATCTTGGAGTGGACTTTTCAGTTCCAGCTGTCCCACCCCCAGCTATCTGAGCCACCTCCAGGTGCATATGTCTCCCCTCGTGAGACCCTTTTATTGAGACAGACAAGAGCCATCCCCATTGTGCCTTTTTCTGAATTCCTCACCTATAGAATCTGTGGCTATGATAAAAGCCTCCTGGTTTATTCCAATCAGCTTAAGACGGATTTATTACTCAGCAATATTACTGGAATAGAAAACCTTTTCATTATTCCCTACAAGTCTCTACATAATCTGGCATCTGCTTATCTCTTCAATATTTCTTCAAATTTCCTTCTCAATCCTTATAGTGGAATTAATCGAGTTTTGTTTTCTGATCCACCAACAGACCAGTGCTTTTTACACATTAGATTAACTGCACTATTAATTTTTTTAAAAAGAATGTTATTCTCATGAGATTTTTACAAAGCTGGTAAATTATTTTCCCCCAAATACCCTTATCTGCAAATATCACCCACTAGATTACATTTCATGATCCCCTTTTCGTAATCACTTCGTCTTCCTCTCCTCCTCCACTTAGTCGTTTCTGGCATATTTATCGTATTTAAAGAAGAGGTCAAAATCTACAGTTATTTATTTACTAGATCTGATCTGCTTCCACTTACTTTCATGCAATCAAAGAGTTCCAGGTTATTCAGTTTACCACATTATTCTAGTGGCTTAAATATCATCTTGCTCATACCAGTCACTTAATAAATATTTAATTTTATTAAATTATTCATGTAATAAATAAATAAATTCAATATTTATTGAATGAACAGAACTCTGTACTCAATCTAATATCATCTTCAGACTGAATCTGTATTAGTATTAGTTTCAGTTAGAATAAAGTTCAGCTATAAGTAACACAAGAATGCATATATAAGTACCTTAACATACAAAGGGTTTATTTTCTCCTATGAAAAAAAGCAGGAGAGCGTAGTTTAGAACTGGGAGAAAAACAGTGGTCCTGTGACATTGAAGGATCGAGTTATAGTCACACAATGACACACACAATGACATTATTAGCGTGTCCTTAGAGTGAGGTGTCATATACAGTTGCATTTCTGCAGCACCTTGAGGCATGATGTCCACATTCAATGCAAGAAATGTGGAAATACTGAAGCAGCAAAGGACAAAGGACCAAAGACATACAAGTCAAGTTGGTGCTGTTTTAAGGCTTTCCTGGAGACTTCACTTTGTGACATCCACTAACATGCCACCTGTTCTAAATGGCCACATCCACCAACATGTGAATATTTTAGCTTACTGGATGAAAAACTGGACAAGAGAAAAGTTTATGAATAGCTTTTGTTTAGCCCATCATATATCAATAGTGCCTGACAAGAGATTGCCATTGTTTTATGTATCAAATAATGAACATACAAGGTGGCTAATTAATTCACTTTTCACACTTACAGTAAAAAAAAAAAAAGAATATATATGTGTGTGTTTGTGTGTGAAAAATTGATTGACCATTTCTTCTGACTGATTGTAAAAGCCAAGTCAGCCTTCACATCTAGGAAATGTTAGTAGTGATAGTAATAGCCATGGTTTACTGACTTTTTCCTAGGTAGCGATTACTATATAAACTTATTTCTGTTCAAGATGTCATTTAATCTACCCCTCTAGAGTCTGTATTAATATCCCTACTTTACTAATGAGGAAACCAAATGAGGTTCAAAAATTTGCTCTTAATTTTACACAGCTAATCAGCAACACAGTTGGAATTTGATTCCAGACTCATGGAATGACAAAGTCCTTTATGTTAAATGTAAACCTTAACCAACAGGAAGGGGTGCACAACTATGGCTGGTTGCCATGGCAAAAGAATACCAGAGAAAACAGGCAAGATACTGAGCTATCCTCCAAAGTGAACAGCACAGACCCTATAAGGAATGGATATTTACCAAGAAAGTGCTTTTCACAACTCCCCTAAAAAATCACATATATGTATGACCCATTTCATGAAATTTATCCTCACCATATTTGCCATTCATAAAAAAAATCATATGGACAAGCTGCTAATATTCTGCAAGTGCAATCCTGGGTGGGGGAAAAGATTTCCACTGTTAAATATACTTGTTTTTAATACTAGCTTAAATACAAAGATATTGCTTTGCCTTCTAACTTAATATGCTCTTTGTGAATCTTCAAGAGGAAGCCAGATTATATAATTCCCCCAAATTTATTAAATGTGAATATCATTTTTGCCTTTCATACTATGCCAAGAAGCTAATGTACCCAAGAAACACTGTATAGAACAGTCGTGTTTTGAGATCATTAACAACATGTTCTTGATATTTCAGAAGCTATTCCTGGTTCATAATCCTTTATGGACTTTATGGGCTTTTATGGACTTTTACAACATTGGTGCTTCTAACCATAAATGAGCAGAATGCCTTTTAGGACCAAAAAGTAAACTCTTGGAGAATTTGACCTAGAGACCATGATCACAAATTTGAGCTACTTCTCTATATTTGCCAGGGAGCACCATAGAAGTTAAAGCATTCAAGTGCTCATATCCTTGAATTTCCTCCTACGTATTCTTGGGTTCTAATACATAAGGTGCTAACTCATACCATTACTTCTAGGGCTTCCAAAGAATGTTCATGACCCTTTGTCACCCGCAGAATTCAAAAGTCCAAAGTAAACTGTACTTACTAGTTCAAGGTCACTTGGGGAAATGTTTAAAACCTGAAGAAGACTGAAGAGTCCACCAAAGCACAGAATCTGCTGTTATTTGGTGGAAATTTTCAAACGAGCCTCATTTATAACTTGAATGCTATTTAAAACCCTGCACAGCTTTTATATCTTTGTTATTGCCTTTTTTAAAGATTTTATTTATTTATTTAAAGAAAAAGAGAGAGAGCATAAGCAGGGAGAGCAGCAGAGGCAGATCCTGGGACCCTGGGGTCTTGTCTTGAGCTGAAAGCAGATGCTTAACCAACTGGGGCACCCAGGACCCCTTTTATTATGTGATCTTAAATCACATATATCATAATATCATGCAGGGAAAAAAGCCTTAAATGAATAAGCTAAATAATAATTATCTGAACTTCATAATTATCTTTTAAAGATTTTATTAAAAAATAAAAAATAAATATTTTATTTGCTTATTTGAAAGAAAGAGAAAGCAAGCAAGAGAATACAGGCAGGAAGGGCAGCAGAGGGAGAGGGAGCAGCAGACTCCCCACTGAGCAAGGAACCAGCCACGAGGCTGAATCCCAAGACCCTGTGATCATGACCTGAGCCAAAGGCAGACACGTAACTGACTGAGCCACCCAGGTGCCCTGAGAATTTCATAATTATTTTTAATAATGGAAGAAATTTTAAAATATTTTCTATCAGTTTTTCAAGATTTTTTAAATTAATTATTCTTTATAATATAATGAAAGGAAATTTTTAAAATATTTTTATTTATTTGAGGGAGAGAGAGTGTGTGAAAAAGCAGGAGCAGAGGAAGGGACAGAGGAAGAGGGAGGAGCAGACTCCCCACTGAGTGCAGAACCCACTACGGGCTCTATTCCAGGACCCTGAGAACATAACCTCAGCTGGGATCAAGAGTGGGGTGCTCAGCTAACTCAGACACCAAAGTGCCCTAAAAGACATGGCTTTTTAAAGGTTCTCTTGAATGTCAAAAATCAATGAAATTTCTAGACATATGACAAATATATGTGGATAGAGTAAATCTCATTCATTTCATTATTTACAACAGATCACTTTTCTGAATCTGAATGATCATAAAAGGATATTTTTTCCAGTTTGTTTTTACTGTTTCAAAACAAGTTATGCTTGAAATTATGTCTGTCAGTAGGTACTATAATAGCAATTTAAAAAAAAACTAAAAACTAAATTATTAATTATTTTATTTTTTGTTAATTTTAATATGAATCATAAAGATTAATCAAGGCAGACTATTACCTAAAGGAGATTAAAGGGGAGATCAGATAATATAGAAATAACATTCATGGGGAAAAAAGTAGAATGTGAATCCAGAGGACAATTTGTATATAAAATTCCTGAAAAGTAAAGGAAGAACAGAGTATTTCAAGTTGGGGGAATTAGGAAAGTTTCTTTGAAAGAACTGACTCTTAAACTAGTTCTTGTATAGAGTAAACATAATGAAAAACCAAGCAAAAGATTTGAACAGCCTTTCTAAATTAGAGGAAATACAGATAATGATGAACATATCAAATAAATCTAATATCACTAATCAGTTAAATGAATTAAAACTAAATACCATTTTTCCCTCTATCAGACTGGCGACATGAAGAATTTTAACAAGGTTTTTGAAGATGTAGAGAAATGAGAAACTATGCGGTATAAATATATAACTGGGAATTGCTTTAGAGTACAATTCTTATGTATTCTACAGTCGATAAATAATAAATATAGGGCTTAGCCTTTCCACTTTGGAAATACGTTGTAGATAATTATGCAAAAATGTCAATTGCAGTATAGCACTGCAATTGGAAGAACTTTAAATATCCATCAGGATAAGAATGGCTAAACAAAAATGGTTTATTCATTATGCAGACTACAATGCTGCCATTTTGTATAATGGTTAATGACTTGGTCTCTGAAAACAGAGCTATCTCGATTTAAATCATTTGTTCCCTGTATCGACCTTGAGAAAAGAACATACTCTTTTCTACCTCTTCTGTAAAATGGAGTAAAAGCATTATTGGTTTCATTGGTTTGTCATGATGATTGAGATAATCCGTGTACCACACTTAAGGCCCAGTGCACGGTAAGCCCTCAGATACATATGTCTAATATTTTTAATTTTATTAACCTTAATCTTAGTGTTAACCTCATGGTAATATTTCTAAGGTATATTATGGAACAGAAGAAAAAGAACATTTTAAACGGACCCATATCGAGCACATCATTGAGAGCATACTCACAAAAGCTAACTGTGCATATTTTCAATAGGCAAATGTACATGCATTTATAAATACATTGAATATATTAGGAAAAAAAATACACACCAGACTGGAAACAATGATCATCCCTGAAAAAGAAATTGGTTTCAGTACTATTCAATGAGGCTTCAACCGTTCTCGAAATGTTTTAATTGACTATAAGGAGAATGTATTATTTATGCAATTAGAAGAATTTACACATTAAATAGTAAGTGGCTGATTGAAACCTGTTAAAACTAATGGGGATGGGCTGCACATGGGTGGTAATGTATTCAGATAATGAGAAATCATGGTCTCCTTCAGATGTGTAGGCCGTTTGAAGCGGTACAGCTCCTTTGGATGAGATAATAATTATTACGTTAAATAACGAGAGGTTATTTCTCAGCACAGAAAAGATACCAGTGCTTCAAAGCTTTCATTGTTAAGTTATCTGCAAAAGCATGTCACCTCTCTCTACTCCATTTCATTATTCCAGCTACAGGAGAGCATTCCTCTCTTTACTTACTCTTCAGTGATCTAACGCCAATAACACCAGTCTACTGAAACGACAGTCAAATATAACAAAAAGCACATTAAAGAGTCAAACATCACCATGTAATAGATATAAAAACACCTTATTAACATTTTTATAACACTCTCAACTGAAATAAACAGACCACTCTCAATTTTAACATCTGGTTCCCAACAATTCTTGTTTGGGTGATAACTTTTTTAAAAACAAATGCTGGGCATCTTTCATCAACTTTTCATCAAGTAACAGCTGTTCCCTTAGAACAAAATGTATGCATGTTGGAAGTGTTACTGATGTTCACTTCTGTTTAGTTCTGTGTGAAAAAGCTTTACGTTGGGTGCAATTCAGCAAGACAAATGGCTTCAGATGCTTTGAATGGATGCCATAGCACTACTTCGAAATGCAGTTCCTTGTGATTTTTAGAATATTTTCAGCCACAATTCTTACATTCAAATTTTATATTCAAATTACAGACGTAAGAATACACGTTTCCTCAGGACAAAGGTATTTCTGTTTTCGTGTGCTCTTGGGCATCTTTAGGTCATCTATTATATCAATCATTTGTCTTCATAAAGTTGGTTGGGAACAATTACTTACTATACCAAGGCATAGCCAATATTCATGAAAGAAATAAGATATGGTACTTATATTCTTGAATGCATTTCCACTAGATTCCCTTAGGATAATCCTGTTTCAACTTAAGCTATTAAAATTTTTACTGAATTCAAATCACCTCATCGTGCTGGAACATGTGGAGACAAATACCACAGATGTTTGCCGGAAGGTGCAAGCATATTTAAAGGCAACTTAATTATAGGACGCTATGAAGTTCTCCCAATTAATTTGGAGCTAAATATTCTACATCTGCTTAGTCTTAAAAAACTTAAAAAAAAATATTTGCTTCTCACATGATTATGTATTTGGTCATGGGTTAAAATTAATGTATGTCACATTATTAAACTGAATTAAAACATATTCTTTGTTTTGATAGTGTTTATTATAACTTTAAAAAATATAAGTCTCAGCTAATATATTCTGTTTTGTCATCTACTTATTTTATGTTGTATTTGCATACACTCCTAAAATTTCTTAGAAAAAAGTACTTAGAAACTTCATAGAACTTCTTAAAAATAACATGGCATCTGAGCAATGACGTTTGAATGGTGACTTTTTTTCTCTCATGAGACACAGTTTACTCTCTTGAGTTAGATACTTCAACAAATGACACAAACTGTGTCTGGATTACTTTTTCATCTTATCACTTTAAACCATTTTACTTTTTGATCTGTCGTTTTTCTCATTTTTTTTTTTTTTTGCACAACAGATATTCCAACATTCACCCACTTTTCAAATTATCTAGCCCACATCTGATTCTTAGCAGATGGACTTTGTCTTCTATATCCCACAGTAATATTACTTGCCACATTTTAAAGTTGACAATTTTAATTTATATAGTCTTTAGCTTTCTCCTTTCATCTCATCAGAAGAGGTGACACAGGAAAATCTTTTCTCCTATGTTCATAAGTACATCTCCTTACACTGCCGTTAGGATTTCATTGAATTACTTATATTTTCCTCTCTTAGATCTTTTAGTTTTACTTCTCTTTCTAGAGCATGTGGGCAAGATTAAAACTAAAGTAAAATCCCTCTTATGACCAAAAGCAGGTTTAGTAATCCAGGGGGAGGCAAAGTACAGCCAATGGGCCAGATCATGGTTGCCACCTGTTTTGTAAATTAATTTTTGTTGGAACACAGCTATGCTGACCTGTTTACATATGGCCTCTGGCACCTAATCACTACAAAGGCAGAGTTGAGTATTACAGCACAGACAGGATGACCCACAAACCTAAAATATCTCCTATCTTGTCCTTTGCAGAGAATGTTTACTAGCCCTTTTTCCAAGCCAAAGAACTTTAAGTTTCAAGAAACCTCATTTGCATTATTCCTTTCTCACTTAGAGTTTGTGGTTTTACTTTCCTAAAGACCCTCCTCCCACCTTCCAAAATGAATATGCTCTAGACCCCACCAAATATGGATCCACCCCAGGTCCTGCCATATGATTTTCTCTACCTATTATTCTTTACTATCATAGTCTTTCCCTGGACAGCTAGGCTTCTCAAAAGAAATCTTACGTATTTACATTCTCATGCGAAGTAGTATTTATCCTTCTAGCCAGTTGGAACTCTCTTCTATCCTATATACTGTACCTTGGTTACTGAGAGATCTTGTCAATTTATTTTTTTTTACCTGACTTGCTATAGCTCATTTCATGAAATTCTGTCCTTTTAATTTTGCCATTTTATGTCCTAGTTCTCCTCATACATTCAAAAGTCATATAGGTTCTCTTTCTTGTCTACTCTGAGCCATTCCTTTGCAATGACATGATTCCTTGAGATAATACAAAATGATTCAATTGTGAAGTTAGACCTGCATGAATCTGATATCTTACAGATTATCAAGGTTTACTAGCAATTTCAAGAATTCAAGTAATCATTAGACACTGACCAAACAAGGGTTGGTTTAGATATTGTATTCTGATTCCCCAAGCTTTTGGTGTTTCCAGCAGAAATTCCCTTTGGCCAGGCAGAGTAAAGAGATTTTTAGGGAGATATGTGGATATTTCACTTACATGGAGAGACCTTCTCAGACATAAAATATTTTTTTATTATTTCACCAGAGAGTGGCATAGTATATGTAGCATATTCCAAGGAATCATGTCCCATAAATACATGGATCCCAGCTTTGTTAACCATAAGCAATCCTAAACAACAGGTCACATTCTGCTAAAAGCATTTCATAGATGATCACTCTTCTGTTGTCAGAAAAACATTCAGATTGATGGCCAGGAACTCTGTCAGTAGAATGTTTACACAATCACACTGGGTCACATGTCTTCTCTGTGTCCTGGGAGGGCTTCTCCTCAGTAGGCAAGAATCACAGATTAGCTGTTGCTTTACTTCTTAATCCACCTTCAGCCTTTGGTCAACAGCTCAGGGCCAAATATTTCTGATACATTTCCATTATTTATCTTGTAAGACATTTTGCAATATTTTGCTTATGCTGATTAACACTCAGATTTTGATTTGAACCGTTCAATGGAGAGTAAGAATTCCTTCTGCAAAGGATTTTATTTGCTAACATGTCTTTGGAACCATTTAAAACTCAATTACTTTTCTCCTCCATTAACCTCAATTATTTGAATTGATTTCTATGTATCTGTGGGGGTATTTAATTAAATATATATATATATATATATTTAAAATCAGTGTTCTTTTTTTATTATTTTGGAAAAACTAATTTCTGTTGATTTCACTTTAATTGAGGATCTTCCTACTAGCTCCTACAACATTTTCTCATTTGGGAATCATCCTCTAAATAAATATTAGTTAAATTCTGTCTATGGAATTATGAGCCATTATTTAGTTGTGACAAAAATATTGTGGTAATACTTGACACACCTTGCATAAGTGAAAATGATATTCCTTCCCAGCAAAAGTAATTTTTCCTACATATCATATATTTCCACTAACTGAAGTGGTGAGTTAAAGTCCACATTCATTGAACTCTGTATTTTATATGATTCATGGACATAATCATATCCTGGATATATCTCAGGTTTTTACAGACACTGATTTACTGTTTTTCATGTGTCACTATATAATAGTAGAATCCATTGATTCCTCATTCAATTCCCATGACTATCAAAGCATTATTCTTTGTCCATCCAATTTCACCAATTCCACAAGATGGAAGACAGACTCTTTTTTTTTTTTTTATTCAAATGACCTGGGCTGTTAGCAATGCTAAAGTTCACAATGTTCAGTGATAACTAGCCAAAACATATGCTAAAGCTTTCCCATGACTTTACTTCTTAGTTTGGCTTCTTACTTCTTTAAGTCTTCTTAGCTCTTTTTGAATTCCTGCCCTATAAGTTAAAGACATTATATTTCATAGTGATTAGAATATCCAATAGTCCTTCCTGAATGAAGGTGCAAACTTAATCCCAGCCTTGTTAATGAGCATGGAAGAGACATTATTCATTTGGCACATTCAATTAGAGATTTGTCTTCTACCCAGGCTGATTTCCTCCTTCAGATAGTCCTCTATAAACAAACTGTCTCTAGTGTCCTTATTTGAACTACCAAGTTGTTCGCATCATGATTATCAGGCTCCAGAATAATATTTCAAGGAGATTCAATACCTATGATCAGCTCTTGTAATTCTTGCAAAATGCCTGTCACAGGGAGACTAGTCAGTGCTGATTAATCTGCCACATGTATTGTTGAGATTACACATTAATTAAATATGTATAGTTTTGTCTGCTCCCAAAAATACTGTGAGTCATGAGACTCCCAATCAAGTACATTCTCCCAATCAAGTATACTCTCCCAAATACGATATAGTTGTGTCATAAGGCACCCCATACATGTCTCTGTGTACCTCTGGAGGGGAGTTATTTGTAATCTCAGTACGACAAATCACATCCAAATGCACATTCCCTGAGGCTTTCCGGGTTCCATTTTTGCATTCTTTAAATTAATTCCATCTGCATTCACACCGATATGTTTAAAGGAACAGATGAGATCAAGCTGTGATATACCAAGTAGGCTGCCACTATCTGCTTTCCATCATACCCAGGGAGCTGTCTTAGCAATGTATTATCTTGATTTATGGCCACATGGGGTACAGAAATTCTGCTGTATGGCTTTTTCTGCTCTACACAATTAATTGGATTGGTAGCATTTTCTAAAAATAAATAAATAAATAAATATATAAAAATCCTAGAAGGTAAACAAAGCCTGGGAATTGAATGATAAGTGTGCTCACTTACCCATAAGAGGGCACTATGTCATTTATTTTTTACCAAATTTTACAAGTAGAACATTCAAATCCGTAGGAGTCTAATTTTCTTCTTCTGCTGAAAACAGGCCATGAGATATCTACCAATGTTGGCTATTTGGAGGAGAATAGCAAAAGATAGTCAAATATACCCTCTCAGTGAGCTGCCTGTCTGGAAATACTGTGGTGGCTTCCCTCCATACTAATGTAATCTGCTTATGAACATTTTTCCCATCTGCTATAATTTCACCCTATTTTCAAACACTTCCTCCCCATATCAGGTTTTGTGATGACAACACAGAATGTTTATACACATAGTCAACAACAAGAGGCTCGCTAGCACATACAAACAAATGTTTTAGGGTTTGACAGACCTCAGTGGATGTCTCCTCTGCTTGGTCATAAAGCTGCATTCACCAGGAGCCGTATTTTGACTACATGGGGGGAAATAAAGACACCCCCCTCCCAAATTACCTTGTGCAACATGGATTGCCAAATTCAGTGCCATGGATATCACGCCTTGGTGCCTGATATAACTTTCCTCTGGCATACATAATTTTTAATTTGGGTTTGGGACCACCATTAGAAGTGAAACAACAAAGTTTTAGAGGTAGGAAAGATATGTTAATTAATTCTCCCTCATTACTAGCTCGTGATCCAGTGGATTCTGTGACCTAATTCTCATTAATTTCAGGATACATTGATTTAACTAAATGAACTCCTAACAATTTTTGAGCAAGAAGCCTTTCATTTACATTTTTCACTAGGTCACATAAATCATGTAGTTTGTCTTACCTGTTGACATTGGCTGATTCATCCTGAGCAGTGACATGTGTCTTTCAAATGGATCATAGTAAATGGGTGCCAGAGGCAAATTATGGGCCAAAATCCTGAGGATTTTGACTTAGAGTCTCAACTTATTTTTTCCAAAAAGGCTCCAGTTTGAGTAATTTCTAGTATCTGATTGATTGCCTTGGATCATAAGGAGCTAATGTTACTGTCTGTGCTATCACCTACTATAATACTTACAATGCTTGTCCCTATAGTGGCTTAAGTGTTCCACTCGAATTTATGCCTCCTCAGAACCTTGGAGTGTGGCCTTATGTGGAAATAGGATTTTTTGTAGACGTATTTAGTTAGTATGAGGTTACATTAGATTAGGGAGGGCGCTACCTCCAATGACTCCTGTTGTCCTCATGAAAAGAGGAGAGGACACACAAAGGCGTGTGATGTGAAAATGGACACAGGGATTGGAGTGATGTGTCTGTAAACTAAGGAACACCAAGGATTGCTGGGAGTACCAGCCTCTAGGAAGACACAGGAAGTATTCTTTACTAAAGCTTTCAGAGGGATATGACCCCGTCAACACCTTCATTTCAGATTTCTAGCCTCCAGAATTTTAAGAGAGTAAATTTCTATTGTTTGAAGTGACCTGATTTGTGGTAATTTGTTACAGCAGCCCCAGGAAACTATTACAGTGTCATATTCTCATTCAGAATTGTTTCCAGTGACTGTAAATAGGGGTAAACAAGATTCCAAGATGAGGAATAATCTTGCCAATATCTGAGTTTATTATTTAATAGTAGGTTCTATAAGAGACAAATTACTTCTTATAGTTTAGAGAATGCTCCTGGTTCCTCCATTATAATTACCAGGAATTTTACACATCGGGCTGTGCCTTGAATTATACCTGGATTTATGAGCCAGCTTCTGTTTGCAATATAGCTATCACCCTTCACCACTCTCCCACTTCTTCATCTGAGAAGAAATGATTGTGATAGCATCAGTGTAGTATATGAACTTTTTTGTTATCATTTATTAATCCTCCTTTACTAGATTATAGCATTTTGCTACTGAATTAAAGCAAATCTATGATAAGTCAGTAAAAATGCATTGTTTTTATTCCATATGATTTAAATGGTGAATAACTGGAGTACAAAAATCAGGATTGGGGAGCCCTGGGTGGCTCAGTGGTTTGGCGCCTGCCTTCTGACCAGGATATGATCCTGGAGTCCTGGGATGGAGTCCCATGTCGGGCTCCCTGCATGGAGCCTGCTTCTCCCTCTGCCTGTGTCTCTGCCTCTCTCTCTCTCTCTCTCTCTCTCTTTGTGTGTCTCTCATGAATAAATTAATAAATTCTTTAAAAAAATCAGGATTAAAGGAAAGATGGTAGCCAGGTATGTAAAGGTGTATGGGGCCAGGCCCATGGTTATATCACTTTCAGAGTCATACAGGGAGAGGGCTATGTTTAGGAAGGTGGTAAGGTCAGTTTAACACATGATTGCAGCTGTCCTGAAATTCTGAATGACTTCTGAGTAAGGGGCCCTGTATTTTCATTTTACTCTGCTTGTGAATTATGTAGCCAGTTCTCATGACATAAGATGCCTCTCAGCCTCCTTTATTTCTGGCACGGCTGTCATCATATCAAGTGTAGCTGAAGCCTTCAGATGAACCACCTTAACACCCTCCTGTTAACGCCCAGGAATTGTCTATCTTACATACTGACCAGCCAGAACTATTAATAGGGAGTAAATAGAAGAAAAGTTTATTTTCTCAACAACATACTTAATTAGAATAGAAGTCCCTTATTGCCCCCTGGAATGTTGCAATGCTTAATGTTTACCACTGAGGAGAGTTTGGGCAATTCCATAGAATCCCATTTATCATGGCTAATTAGAAGTTGATGAAGACTAGCCTTAGTCACTCTGCTCTGTGAAAAGGGCAAAGATGACAATGCGCAGTTTGTACATATCAATTCTAATTGTGTGTTCATGTAAAGGCAGTGCACCCACGTAATAGTCTCTCTAATCACGCATTTCAGTGTGTAACTCATCTACTTTTCCTCCCTCATGCTCTTTTCATACAGTCCAGGGTCCACCTTAGAACAGGTGTGGGTACCATCCACATCTCCCACAGGGTTAGTGTGCTTTCCACTCTCTATTCTAACAACCCACAAATAGTTCCCATACCGTCCCAGGGTAATTCACGTAAATTATTACATGTGGTCTTAGATCCTCGACTGGGGTTGAATGAACAGATTCTAGATCCTCACTCAGTCTTTTTCAAATTCCTTCTGGTTTTAACTGAGGGAGTTAAATCCAGCCTCCTGTTCAAGAATATGCTTGTGGAGAGCTGTGGGTCTCTAGTACTCCTACACTTCATTCAAAAGTTGATAGTGCACTATTAATTCCTTATTGGGAAATCTTTTAAAGTCCACTTTTTTGGAAAACCTTATTTACTGTTTTTTTTTTTTCAAAAGCAAATAATTTTAGAGGAGCTTTTACTTCTTATTTCTAATTCTTCCCACTGTGCTTATAAATTTTTGTTCCACATAGTCCCATGTGTAGTAGTTAAACCTGAATGTCTATCACTGCCTCTATCACTGGCTTGTTGTTATTTATTTATTTATTTATTTATTTATTTATATAAGGTGGGAGTGCTTCCAAGGACACATAATGATCCTAAGATCTGAGAGTGTCACCTGGCCCCGTTCACTGTATTTATTTATTTATTTATTTATTTATTTATTTACTTATTTATTTATATAAGGTGGGAGTGCTTCCAAGGACACATAATGATCCTAAGATCTGAGAGTGTCACCTGGCCCCATTCACTGTATTTATTTATTTATTTATTTATTTATTTATTTATTTATTCATTTATATAAGGTGGGAGTGCTTCCAAGGACACATAATGATCCTAAGATCTGAGAGTGTCACCTGGCCCTGTTCACTGTATTTATTTATTTATTTATTTATTTATTTATTTATTTATTTATATAAGGTGGGAGTGGTTCCAAGGACACATAATGATCCTAAGATCTGAGAGTGTCACCTGGCCCCGTTCACTGTAGCATAGTTCACCAACTATGTCAATAGCATTAGCTAAGGGGTTATCTCTGGATAATGGAAAAGCTGTCTAAGGTCACTTGTAACATTCCTCTCATAGAAAAAGGAGTATCCAGTGGGGGGCTTGTGGGAGGGCTTTATAATCGTTTTTCAGTATAAACCTGCCAAATCCTGCCTCTATCATGGCAGTAGATGGGCTGTCATAGTATCTGGGAACGTCTTTTCAAAATTTTTTTGGTCTCTTAATAATTATTGATGAACCAGAACAATCTCTCTCATGCGATAATGATTGAATTATGATTTGAAGAGTCCATGCCCTTCCGAGGAGACATGAGAATAGTCCAGGAAGCTACAGAAAGATAAAACCTTCCAGTAAAGAAAATCTAGTCTTACAAATTTCCACCCCACTACCATTTCCTCCACTAGTAAAAGTCTTTTACAGAGTAGCTAGTCACGTCAGTTAAAGAATTTTCTAACTTCCTGTTGTCCTTGTGCTCTGTTCCTTGCTACCAGATCCCAGTATGTTTGCTCCACTTCTTAATGCTATGACTTACCCACCTTAGTAGGCCTTGAAGTTTTCATCACTGCACACTAACATTGGGCAACCTTTCTGGAAATCAAAGCCTTCTTGCATTTTTCCATTGCCTCTTATAACAGAAAAAGAACTCTTTAGGAAGTATGATTTGGAGGTCTGAGAGACAAACTTGTGCACGGTGCCAATCTGATCTCATACAAAATATAGGATCGTTGAAGAAGACTCATGAATCAGAAATCTTGTTCAATATAAAGCTTTAATAATAATTTTGAGGATACAATAATGAGACCTTAGTTAAGTAGGGAAAGTTCAGTCTGCTGGTATAAACCCAGGCCCTTTCTTGGTCATTTAATGAGCCCTGTCCCATTTTTCTAGACTTAATATCTAAGTAAAAAGTTCAGTTGCCTTCTTTACACAGAAGTGTTTTGTTAATCACAAAATACCCCTTTATACACTTAGATAGCAGCCCACCTTATTTGATACTTTCCTGAAAAACATGTGTCTTTGATTCCTGGTTTGGTTATCACAAGGAATTCTAGATGACCCTGCATAGTCTGCTAAACACACTTTATAAAAAATCTCCTGCTGCTAAAAACTATTTAGTTTATTTTCAAGGAGCCCTGCGTTAGTATATTTACAAATTAGACCAATCGCCTGCCTTTGTTTCCCTCCAGGAACTTTACCCCCACAACTGTCCCCATCAGGGAAGAGAATTGATGAAGAGGTGCGACATTTCTCTTGCCATTCTTGATTCTCCATCTTCTGTAAATAACTCTCATACCTGGTCTAGAAACATGTTTAAGGTTGACCATTTTATTTCTACTCATATTTTGGTATATGTCAAAATTTCATCATTATATATTGACTGGAGATCACACACTCTTTATTAAACGTGAGATGCAATGAAGCTCAAAACCCAACTGATTCCACCCAGTGTTTCTCTTCAATCCCTGTCCTCATCTATATTCCTATTGTCACTGTTGCAAGGAGCGCTTTCATAAATTCACATATGGACTAAGGCATTAATTTAAAAAATAGCTTACTTTAATATTTTTTTAGATTTAACTCCCTCAATCTTTTCTTTACTTTAGTGTAATTCTGAGTATTGTAAACTGATCATCTGATCATTGATCCCAGGTTCAACATCATTTACTATCGGTCCATTTCATAAATAAAAAATTTAAGTCACAGTTCTTATTTCTTCTCTAATATGCATTAAATGATCATCTCTACAGAAGATTATTTGCTGTTTCTGAATATGCTTTATTTCATACATTAAGCCCTTCGAATTTTCTGTTCCATCCTTGGTCATCGAATAAACTTTTATCTACTAACCATGACTCACTAAGACCAAACTACAGCCTTGGTTTCATGCATGTCTCCACCAATCCTAGAATTGCTTTCATGTACCTGAATGCAGTTGGAAGAAAGCATACAACTAAATCATGCTGTTATTTCTTTAAAACTATGACCTTGAAATAATGTTGCCAAAGAAGCCCATTATTTTTCCATAATCCATCACTTTATTTCTCTCATATAATATTAATTTGTAAATTGTTTTCTCATTTCAGACCTCTCACATCTTCCCCAATCTCATTGGCAGCCAATGATCTTGTTTCTTATGCCACTGGGGAAAAAAAAAAAAAAAAGCAATCAGGAGGAAAAGCACTAAGGTCCCATCATCACATACATTTAATATCAGTGTTGTAACTCACATAGTATTTATTTATTATATTGTAATAGGACAGTGTTTCTTAACATAACTTCCATTGACATAATGAGCTAAATAATGCTTTGTTGATCATGGGAGGTGGGAGCTGTCCTATGCATTGTAGGAAATATAGCCGCATTCCCGGCCTCTCTGTTTTTGGGACAATTGAACACAAGTTGTCACAAGCTGGGACAATTAAAACCCTCTTCAAACATCACAAAATGCCCCACTGGAAGACAAAATTACCCCCTGTTGAGAACTATTGCCAGCAGAGAAATATCCATGCTCTTACCTGAGCCCAACCAACCCCTTACAGAGAGCTTGCTCATCAGCTCTCTGTGACTACACACAGGCCTCTTTCAAGGAATGCTTCCTTGTGTTTCACATAATCATTTTTTTTTTCCCCTCTTTACTGGGTCATTTCACAATCATACAAATATGCCATTAGTTCTTCCATCTAAGAAAACAAAAACCAGTGAACAACTAAAGACCTTTGGCTGTCACATTTTCCTTGCCAGCTACCACTAGGAAACTTAATCCCTTCTTTATCAAAATTTCTCAAAAGAATCTGTAAACACACTCCCTGTATTTGCTCATTGCACCTTGTCTTAAATCTCCTCCCACATTCTAAGTAAGCTTCTGTCCATTCTTAATGGCTCTTTCTCTTTCTCCCTTACTGATCTATCAGAAGCATTTGATACAGCTTATCACTACCTTATCCTTCACCAGCTTCCTGGATTTCTTATTATTTCTCTAGTCTTTCTGTCTTTCTCTCTCGGTCTCTTTCACTGGTTTCTTCTTTTTTCCCCCACAACTCTTAATGTTGGAATGCCCTAGTTCTCAGTACTTGATTTTCACCCCCTCATCTTTCTTTGCACTTGCTTCCTCGGTGATCTCACTCAATCTCACGGCTTTATATGCAATCTAAATGCTAATGACTCCCAAATTTATATTTCCATGCCTTATCTCTATCCTGAATTCCACACTCATAAATTCAGTTGCATCTTTTACATTTCTACTTGAATGTTATGATTATAATGAGTCTATTTTTCCTCAAATTCATTTCTTACTCTTCCTTGCTCAGTTCATAACACAGAGGCCCTGACTAGTGGAGGTTGTGTATCTCAGGATTTTATGAAGTCTGGCCTACAGGTAGGATCTGACAATGGAGATGTTAGATGAAAAGCAGGAAAAGGAAAAATCTAAGCATCCTCTCAATCACTCTCTGTCATAGTGAAATCTCTAATAACAGCTGCATTTTTTCCATGACTCTGGCTCTTTTCACACAGGTCAATTTTTGGCCAGCAATCTCTATCCTCAGCTCCAGTAATGTAGTCTCCTATCTTGGCCTCTCCATCTAAAGATGGTAGCAACTTCTTCTGGCTGCTGCCAAATTCTGGGTTGCCTTATAATAGTTGCCTCATTGCCTTTTATAAAAAGCCATTTTTACTCCCAATTTCTACATTAATTCTCTGTTTTAAATTCATAATGATTTCTTTTTTAAAAAAAGATTTTATTTATTTATTCATGAGACACACACACACACACAGGGAGAGAGAGAGGAAGAGAGAGATAGGCAGAGGGAGAAGTAGGCTTCATGCAGAGAGCCTGATGTGGGACTGATCTTAGGTCTCCAGGATCAAGCCCTGGGCTGAAGGCGACGCTAAACCGCTGAGCCACCTGGGCTGCCCTTTTCTTTTCTTTCTTTCTCTCTCTTTTTTCTTTTCTAAAGGAAAAGGATATAGAAGATTTTACAGGATATATTAGAGGGTTACAACTCTTCTGTCCAATTTAACTGGATGGAATTTAGACACTTCATTCTTTACTTCTCACGTGGAACACAATCATCTCCCCAAGGAGCATAACCCAGATTTTCATCCATTATATATCCAGCACAAAATCTTGAATTTCTAGGTGATGTAAAATAGTCTCTATCAGGTCCTTAAGTGTCCCCATTTGTTCCAGGATATTACCTTCCATATCCTATATGAGAACAAGGGCAGGAAAATCACAAAAATCTCATTTAGAAAGGCAAGAATAGGAAGTACATGGGAGCCACTGGGCTTTTGATAATTATGAAAGGCTCCTGGGCAGATAGTTTGAATGATCTATGTATTGCAGATGAATAAGTTCTTTGGCTAAACTGTGTTTCTGTTTTCTGGGAAAAACACTCATACAACAGTTTTTTGATACCTACCACTTCCCTCTGTGAGGGAAGAATGGACAGCTGCTTCCCATCATCTTTGATGATGGTTGATTTAAGTTACCACACCACCTACTTCCTGATTGTAAGACAATGCCACAGATTTTAGCTTTTCATTACAATAGAACTCATTCCTTCCAACAAACTGGTATTAATTGAGGTGGGCTATGATAACAACTAAGTACTGAAATATCCATGTATGCCCTAGGAAATGTAAGAGGAAAGCTTGAAAATGGCTTGCATGACCTCTGTCCATATTTCACTGGCCAGAACCTGCTCACTGAAACTGGACATAACTGCATATTTATCATACCACATTACCCCAGCCAGACACACCCCAGTCTTGGACTTTTCACTCTGCTTAACATACCACTTTCTTAGTCATCAATTTCGACTCAGCTTACTTGGGTAAATAGTTTTGACTTCCATCCAATTTTCACTTAGATTATTGCTAAAGACTTTTATCTTATTTCCTTACCTCAGGGTCAAACTTCTTTGATCCTTTGCTTTAATGTTGCCCAAATTATTTCTTGAAAATTACCAATCTCATCCAATCAATCCTCTGCTTAAAACTATTAATAGCTTCTATTGCCTGAGCCATAAATTCAGATTCCTTTAACTGGAGCATTTTATATGAACTAGCCTCTTATCTACTCTATGTCTTTATCTTCACCTAGTGGTACCCCTGCCTCATACAGCATAAACCTGCTTAGTTCAGTTTATATTCACACCCTACTGGTAAAGTCAACATATTTTTGCTATGTTCTCTCTATACTCCCTCTATTTTTAATTTAACAGTAATTGCTACATTTTATTTGCTTATATTATCTTTCATCTATATTCACTTCAAAGTCTGTAGGTTTTTTTAAGGCATACACTTTGTTCACTGTTTTATCAATACAGGAAGTCTAGGGAAAGAAGAATATGCAAAAAAATAAAAACATGAAAATTTACTTCTAATTGATTATCAATTCAAGGTTTTTATGTTTTTTTCTCTATGAAATCTATACTAGATTTTACGGTTTTATTATAACACTATATAATAATGTAGATTTATTGAATTATTTAGTGTGGGTGTGAAAATATGAAAATAAAAACAAAGTACAATAAAAGGAGGATATAAAAATCTTGAATATTTTAGCAGATAGTACAGTGTCTATATACAGTGTTTATAGGACTATATTTGATAAGAGCCAAAGACTTTGTGACATTTGATGAAATAAATTGAATTCTAAAATCTTGTGAGGAGTTAATTCATGGCAGCAAAGACCGATATTACATAGATATATCTAATGAGCAATTATATTGAATAATATATTTATTTATATTTTAATTGCATAATATCTTTCTTTTGTTATCTTTAATAAATGATATTAAACTTATACAAATATAATAGGCACCATAACTCAGGATCCTTTAATCTGAATTGTGCATATATTTATAATAGCATTATTTAGAAAGAAATGATCATTGTATATTCATGGCTTATAGATTGATATTCTCCTGAAAGTTTATTTTTGTTTTACATCTCTTTCAATTGCAACAATTGTCATTAAACAAATGAAAGTTCAAAATAATATTTTAAAGTGAAGTAAATGTTTAGTAATAAATAATGAGAATAAGAATTATGCAGAAGGCTCTAAACTTTACAAAAATTATATATACCTAACAATTACACTTTTGAAATTATGTAAATCCTATGTAGCTATTTTCATTTTTCTGGATTTAGCATTGTTATTTATTTATTTATTTATTTATTTATTTATTTATTATTTGATAGTATAAATTGGCCTCAGTGGTCCCTCGTTTAATTTATTTAATTGAATCCTTTGTGCCTGAAAATGTGTGGGTCTGTGATTTCTTTGACTAAGAGATATGTTTACATAGTGAGAGGTTAGGCCTTAAAAGGACACTGCCTATATTCAATTTTAATTTTGTTTTTGTTGCAACATGCTGCTAGATATTTTATCTCATAGTATTCTATTTCTATCATTAATATTTAATTAAAATACCTCACCTGTAAGACATAGTAATGGAATGAACACAGGTGAGCACACACTCCAGTTTAAGAATGAGAACTGTATCAGTAACTTTGTAGCTACTTTTTATTCATTATCTGCCACACAGAGGCAAATATACTCTTGAATTTTGTGTTTGGAATTTGCCTATCTTCTTAATAATAGTAGTTAGAGGTGTATTATTGGATCCAAACAGCCTGTATTTACATCTTGTTGCTCCCATTTACCAGTCCCTTTTTTCAATCTATTCCTAAGATTTATCCATGGTTCCTTTCAAGAAAAGTAATTTTAGAAATAGTGAGAAGAAAACAAACAAATAAATAAATAAATAAATAAATAAATAAATAGAAAGAGTGAGAAGAAGCAGAACAATGAAATCTAGTGTTTTACATACAGAAATGAGAAGCTGAGGTTTACTTAAAAATTTCCCTGACAGAAACCCAAAATCTGAGATCACAAAAATTCAAATACTCATATCTCTTTCTGAATTATAACCAGGAAATTATCATTGATGACCCTTTCATCATGTTGATATGTGGCTGTTAAAATGCTGTTTGAAATATCTCAGAGTCCTAAATAAGCAAATATGTCCTAAAAGTACCAAAGGAGGCAATAATTTTAAATTACAAATTCTTCCCACTAATTCTTTCAGCAAAATGAGAAGCAGTTGTGTGTGTGTGTGTGTGTGTGTGTGTGTGTGTGTGTTTGTAAAGTACATTCAACTGGAAGATAACTGAGTAGGACCCGAAATGTATATTTCATTATACAAATAAGGAGCCCACATTATCTATCTCATTCTATTGATTATCTCAGGAAAAGATTATTAATCTCAGATCAAGAGATATGTACAAAACACCATGGACTATGGCAAGTAAAGAATGTCTCACGCGTGTCTACTCAATAGGCTATATTTTGAAAGAATGAGGCCTGACCTGATAATGAGCATTGCTTTCTTGCAAATGGAGTTTCAAGCATAAAACTGAAAGGAGGTAAGTACGATCTTAATGGCGTTTTCACTTTTAAAAATATAAAAAATAAAAAACAATCGGAAAAATTAAAGCACAGATGAAGAAGGTCCTATGCTTATCTTATTCATAAGCCATGCCAGAAGCCCTACCTGCACAACAAGGAATAAACTGCTAAGTGTTAGAGCTCCTATGGGAAATATTTTTTTAGCAAATACTGTTAGTAGTGAACTTGGAATCCAGACAAATCAGATCACCCTCATAGGTAAGACTTAAGAAAGACATTATTTGTTACCATATTCATCCTTTTCAGTCAACAAACTGATTCCTATGAGATTTATTGATCTCGTCATTTATCTCATTAACACTATTCACCAGAAAACAGGTCACCATTTTCTCCCTTCTCACCTATGCAATATTCATTCAAAGAGTCTGTCCACTTCCACACTTGTTTACATGTAATTCTTTTCACTTTTGAAAGAACCCCAATTAGTCATTCTATGCTAACTTAATTATGGCATTTTTGACTAAATGTAGGGTGAATCTGGTAGGTTCAACATTCTTTTAACAAAGCTCCAGAAGCAGAAAGACATGAGGTGGAATAGGGGTGGAAATGTTAAGTTAAAAAAAAATTCTCCTACACTAAATAAATTTACAGGCAATCAAGTGAAACCTTTCATTGAATGCTAGCTACTAGCTACTATGCTCACCTTAACACATCTTGATGAAATTTCACATAACTTGAAAATTTCATATTTATGTCATCCAGGAAACTCAACTAATCCAGAAATGAAAATAATAATTTTATGCTGACCACTGTGCAGTAAGCCAAGAGATTTGTCAAAATTAGATCAAGAGTATGATCTCTGGGTGGCTCAGCAGTTTAGCGCCTGCCTTTGGCCCAGGGCATGATCCTGGAGTCCTGGGATCAAGTCCCACATCAGGCTCCCTGCATGGAGCCTACTTCTGTCTCTGCCTGTGTCTCTGCTGCTCTCTCTCCCTGTGTCTCTCATGAATAAATAAATAAAATCATATATATACATTATATATATAATATGTATATAATATATATTATATATCAGTATAATATAATATAATATTAGTATATATAATATATATTATAATGTTTACAATATAATAATTATAATAATTATAATAATCACTTATATATTATATATAATTATAATAATAATTATATTAATATAATATAATAATTATAATAATATAATATTACTATATATAATATATATTATATATATATATTAGTTGATAGATTTTTTGGTATTATTTTTTCCACGTAAGTCAGTGAACGCAATCAGAAGGGTAAGTTTTGAATGTCTTAATTCATCTTTGATATTTAAGTTGTGGGAAAAAATACTTTTATCTTAAATATAGTTCCTAGCAAGTGAAGAAATACAAATGCCTTAATCCTTATTTTTATCATAGTACTAGGGTTTCTCTGAATAGTTATTGATATGTAGACAGTTTGGAATTTTTCATAATATTCCATATCATTCTGCTTTTTTAATAATTTACATTCAATTAGCTAACATATAACACACCATTAGTTTCATATGTAGTGTTCAATAATTTACCAGTTGTGTATAACACCCAATGCTCATCACATCACCTGCCCTCCTTAATAGCCTATCACCCAACTACCCCATACTCTACCCACCTCCCCTCCAGCAACCCTCTGTTTCCTATAGTGATGAGTCTTTCATGGTTTCTCTCCCTTTCTGATAACTTCCCTTCAGTTTTCCCTCCCTTCCCCTATGACCCTCTGCGCTGTTTCTTATACTCCACATATGAGTGAATTGTCTCTCATAATTGTCTCTCTCTGTTTGATTTATTTTGCTCAGCTTAATACCCTCCAGTTCCATCCACATTGATATAAATGGTAAGTATTTATCCTTTCTGATGACTGAGTAATATTCCATTGTATATATATGTGTGTGTGTGTGTGTGTGTGTATAATACTTGTGTATATATATACAATATCACATTTGTATTTTACATTTCCTTTATCTACTCATCTGTTGATGGACATCTTGGGTCTTTCCACAGTTTGGTTATTGCAGGCATTGCTGCTATGACCATTGGGGTGCAGGTACTCCTTCAGATCATTACATGTGTGACTTTGGGACAAATACCTAGTAGTGCAATTGCTGGGTCATGGGTAGCTCTATTTTTAACTTCTTGAGGAAACTTCATGACATTTTCCAGAGTGGCTGCACCAGCTTGCATTCCCACCAACAGCGCAAGAGGGTTCCCCTTCCTCCATGTCCTCACCAACATTTGTTGTTTCCTGTATTGTTAATTTTAGCCATTCTCACTAATGTAAAGTGATATCTCACTGTGATTTTGATTTTTATTTCCTGATGCCAAGTGACATGAAGCATTTTTTCATGTATCTGCTGGCCATTTGTATGTCTTCTTTGTCAAAATGACTGTTGATGTCTTCTGCCCATTTCTTGACTGGATTATTTGGGGTTTTTTTGGTTCTAAGTTCAATAAGTACTTTATAGATCTTGAATACTAGTCATTTATCTGATGTTTATCATTTGCAAATATCTTCTCCCTTTGTAGGTTGCCTTTTACTTTTATTGACTGTTTCTTTTGCTGTGCAGAAGCTTTGTGTCTTGATGAAGTCCCAATAGGTAATTTTTTGCTATTATTTCCCTTGCTTTTGGAGATGTGTCTAGCAAAAAGTGGCTGCAGCTGAGGTTGCTGTCTGTGTTCTTCTCTAGGATTTTGATGGATTCCTGTTGCACATTTAGGTCTTTCATCCATTTTGAGTTTATCTTTGTGTATGATGTGAGAAAAAGTTCTAGTTCCATTCTTCTAGATGTGGCTGACCAATTTTCCCAGCACCATTTATTGAAGAGATTGTCTTTTTCCATTGGATATACCTTCATCCTTTGTTGAAGATTAGTTGATCACAAAGTTGAGGGCCTATTTTTGGGTTCTCTCTTCTGCTCCATTGATCTCTTTGCCTGTTTTTTTTACCAGTACCACATTGTCTTGAAGATTATGGCTTAGTAATATACCTTGAAGTCTGGCATTGTGAGGCCATCAGCTTTGATTTTATTTTCAACATTTCTTTCACTATTTGAGGTCTGTACTATTTCCATACAAATCTTAGGATTATCTGTTCCAGCTCTGTGAAAAATGTTAATGGTATTTTGATAGGGATTGCATTGAATGTGTAAATTGCTCTGGGTAGCATACACATTTTCACAATATTTTTTCTTCCAATCCTTGAGCATGGAATGTTTTTCCATCTCAATGTGTTTTCCTCAATTTCTTCATAAGCATTCTTTACTTTTTAGAGTACAGATACTTTACTTTTTTGGTTAGGTTTATTCCAAGATATGGTTTTTTGGTGCAATTGTAAACGGGATCATTTCCTTGATGTGTCTTTCTTCTGCCTCATTGTTAGTGTATAGAAATGCATCTGATTTCTGTGCATTGATTTTATATCCTGCCATGTTGCTGAGTTATGTGAGTTCTAGCAATTTTAGGATGGAATCTTTGGGTTTTCCATATAAAGTGTCATGTCATCTGCAAAGATGAGAGTTTAACTTCTTTGCTGATTTGGATGCCTTTTATTTCTTTTTGTTTTGTGATTGCTGAGACTAGGACTTCCAGTACTATGTTGAATAACAGTGGTGAGGGATGCCTGGATGGCTCAGCAGTTTAGTGCCTGCTTTCGGCCCAGGGTGTGATCCTGAAGTCCTGGGATTGAGTCCCACATTAGGCTCCCTGTGTAGAGCCTGCTTCTCCCTCTGCGTATCTCTCTCTCTCTCTCTCTCTCTCTCTGTGTGTGTGTCTCTCATGAATAAACAAATAAAATCTAAAAAAAATAAATAAATAACAGTGGTGAGAGTGGACATGTTCATGACCCTAGGGGAAAAACTAAGTTTTTCCCCATTGAGGATGATATCTGTTGTGGACTTTCATTGATGTCTTTTATGATGTTGAGGTATGTTTCCTCTATCCCTGCACTGTGAAGCGGTTTAGTCAAGAAAGGATGCTGTATTTTGTCAAATGCTTTATCTGCATCCATTGAGAGGACCATTTGAGTCTTGTTCTTTATTTTATTAATGTGATATATCATGCTGATTGATTTATGAAAGTTGAACCACTCTTGGATCCCAAGAATAAATCCCACTTGGTCCTGGTGAATAATCCTTTTAATGTACTATTGGATTCTATTGGCTAATATCTTGGTGAGTATTTTCGCATCCATGTTCCTCAGGGATATCAGTCTTTGATTTTCCTTTTGAGATTCTCTGGTTTGGAGATCAAGATAATGCCTTATAGAATGAGTTTGGAAGTTTTCTTTCCATTGCTATTATTTTGAAACAGCTTAAGTAGAATAGGTATTTATTTTCCTTAATATTTGGAAGAATTCCCCTGAGAAGCTTTTTGGCCCTGGACTTTTTTTTTTTTGGGGGGGGGGGGGGTGATTATTGTTTCAATTTTCTTGCTGATTATGGGTGTTCAGATTTTTTATTTCTTCTTGTTTCAGTTTTAATAGTTTATAAGTTTCTAGGAATGCATCTACTTTTTCCAGATTGCCTAATTTGTTGGTATATAATTGCTCATAATATAATTTCAAAATAATTTGTATATCCTTGGTGTTGGTTGTGATCTCTTTAATTCATGATTTTATTAATGTGGCTCCTTTCTCTTTTCTTTTGATAAGTCTGGCTAGGGATTTATCTATCTTATTAATTCTTTCAAAGAACCAGCTCCTAGTTTCATTGATCTATTCTATTGTTCTGGTTTCTAGTTCATTGAGTTCTGCTTTAATCTTTATTATTTATCTTCTGCTTAGTTTAAGGTTTATTTGTTGTTCTTTCTCCAGCTTCTTTAGGTGAGGTTAGCTTTTGTATTTAACGTGTTTTTCTAATTTTTTAGAAAGAGGCTTATATTGCAATGTACTTCCCTCTTAGGATTTTCTATGCTGTACCCCAAAGATTTTGAACAGCTATATTTTCATTTTCAGTAATTCCCAGGAATTAAAAAAAAAAAAAAACTTCTTTAATTTCTTGGTTGATCAATTCATTCTGTAGTAGTATGCTCTTTAATCTCCAAGTGTTTGAGTTCCTTCAAAATTTTCTCTTGTGATTGAGTTCAAGTTTCAAAGCATTTGGTCTGAAAATATGCAAAGAATAATCCTAATCTTTTGGTATATGTTGACACCTGATTTGTGACCCAGTATGTGGTCTATTGTGGAGAAAGTTTCATGTGAACTCGAGACGAATATGTATTCTGTTGCTTTAGGATGGAATGCTCTCTATATACCTGTAAAGTCCATCTGATCTAGTGTGTCATTCAAAGCCCTTATTTCCTTGTTGATCTTGTGCTTAGATGATCTGTTCATTGCCGTGAGTGGGGTAGTGAAGTCCCCTATTATTATTTGTTATTCTCAATGTGTTTCTTAATTTGGTTATTAATTGTTAGATGTTCCCAAATTAGGAGCACAAATATTTATAATTGTTAGATCTTCTTGTTGGTAGACCCTTAAAGTATGATATAGTGTCCTTCTTCTCTTAGCAGAGCCTTGGTTTAAAATCTAATTGGTTTGGGGCAGCCCCGGTGGCGCAGCGGTTTAGCGCCGCCTGCAGCCCGGGGCGTGATCCTGGAGACCCGGGATCGAGTCCCACATCGGGCTCCCTGCATGGAGCCTGCTTCTCCCTCTGCCTGTGTCTCTGCCTCTCTCTCTAGCTGTGTCTCTATGAATAAATAAATAAAATCTTAAAAAAAAAAATCTAATTGGTTTGAAATGAGAATTACTAACTTAGCTTTCTTTTGAGGTCTGTTAACATGATAAATTGTTCTCCACTCCCTCACTTTCAGTCTGGAGATGTCTTTAGATCTACAAGGAGTCTGTTGTAGATAGCATCTGGGTGAGATTTTTTTTTTTTTTTTTATATCCAATGTGATACCTGTATCTTATAACTGTAGTGTTTAGCTCATTTACTTCAGAGTAACTATTGAAACATATGAATTTAGTGTTATTGTATTACCTATTTTTGTAGAATGTCTCTGTTTCTTTCTGGTTTATATTACTCATGGGCTCTCTTTTTGCTTATAGGATTCCCCTTAATATTTCTTGGAGGGCTGACTTTGTGGTCCCGTACTCTTTCATTTTTTGTCTGTCCTGGAAGCCCTTTATCTCTCCTTCTATTCTGAATGATAGCCTTGCTAAGTAAAGTATTCTTGGCTGCATGTTTTTCTGTTACTACTTTGAAAATATCATGCAAGCCCTTTCTGGCCTGCCAGGTCTCTGTGGATAGGCTTGATGCCATTCTAATGTTCCTACCCCCATATGTTAGGGACCTCTTGTCTCAAGTTGCTTTCAGGATTTTTCTCTTTATTTTTGAAATTCACAAGCTTCCCTATTATATGTCAGAATGCTAACCTATTTTTATCGATTTTGGGAGGGTTCCTCTCTATCTTTTGGACGTTAATGCCTATTTCCTTACAGATTAGGGAAGTTCTCAGCTATGATTTGCTCAAATATATCTTCTAGCCCTCTCTTTCTTTCTTCTCCCTCAGGGACTCCAGTAATGTATTTTTTTTTTCCATTTTATTACATTGTTATTCCTGAAGTCTCCCTTCATGTTCCATTAGTTATTTTTCTCTCTTTTCCTCAGCTTCCTTCCTTTCCACAAGCTTGTCTTCTATCTCACTTACCTTCTCTTCTGCCTCATTTACCCTAGCTATTAGAGCATCTAAGTTCGAATCCATATCTGTTAGAGCACTTTTAATTTTGGCCTGATTAGATCTCATTTCTTCACTAAGAGTCTTGTATGCTTTTCTCAACCTAATTAGTAACTTTATAATTGTTATCCTGAATTACATCTCTGACATTTTACTTATGCCCATATTGATTTGATCTGTGGCAGATAGCATTTCCTCTTGTTCCTTCTTTTGTTGTGAATTTCTCCTTCTAGACATTGTGTCCAGAGAAGAATGGATGAATGAGTGAGAACTATCAAAAATACGAACCAAGATCCAAGCAACATACACAATAGATAAATGCAAAGAGGTCAGAAACCAGAAAAGAAAATGGAAAGTGAAGAAAGAAACAAATTAGGGAAAGAAAAAAAAAAAAAAAGAGGAGGGTGGGAAGAGAGAATATGACCTCACAGGGTAGAAAAACAGGGTGATCCACTTGTTCTTGGGTGTATTTTGGTCTGTATTAGAAGATATTAAATCCTAAATTGTAAAGAAAGCAATTATGTATATATATATTTGGGGACACCTGGGTAGCTCAGTGGTTTAGCGCCTGCCTTCCACCCAGGGCATGATCCTGGAGTCCTGCATTGGATTCCCTGCCTGGAGCCTGTTTCTCTCTCTGCCTATGTCCCTGCTTCTCTCTCTGTGTGTGTCTCTCATGAATAAATAAATAAAATCTTTTAAAAAAGAGATTAAAAAATAAAACAAAATGGAATAGAGTGAAAGGAAGTAAAAATTGAAGAATCTATCTATAAAATATAAATGCTAAAAAAGACTGAAAAACAAAGAGTTGACAAAATAAGAAGCTAGTTGAAAAGAGAAGAAAAAAAGAAATGGAAAGTTTTAAAGTGGAAGATAAATGACTCGTGAGAAAGAATCCAAAATTCTATACACTATTTTCCCCTAGCACTGGAGTTTTACTGTCCTGAGTGGTCCATAAATTTGATGTCCAGTTTTTCTTCCAGTTGATATTCTGGGAGAGGGCCCTGCTGCACTGATTCCTAGGTATCTTTGCCTGGGCAGAGTTCACTGCCATTTGCAAGGATGCTGGGCTCAAGCTGTTATTGGTTATTCTGTGTGTCTTTTGTTCCCTGAAGGTTTTCTGTCCCTCTTTCTAGGATCAAAATAAAAATGTCCACATTCAATATCCAGCCCCAGTGTGAAAAGGTCACAGTCCCCTGTCTTCAATAAAGCCTCAGGAATAAAGTCTTCACTTTTGTGTGTGCCAAACTCTACAGACTCCTATGGTGCATGTCCACACTGATCCTACCAGGGAAAGGTCAAGAGTCACTGCTTTCCTCTCTTCTGCAGGGCAGTACCACACTGAGAGCTCTCCCACAGCTGTGCAGACACCTGCTCTATCCCTCTCAGAGGAAGGTAGAGGGTCCCCCAGCTGCTGTTCTTTGCACGGTCCCCATGTTCAGAGCAGTCATCCAATCTGGTGGTGGCTAACTGAGCTGAGAGCACCCTTCCTGCTGGCTGACCGTATCCAGTTTCCCTGCTCCAGTGTTTGCGAACTCTACTGGCTGAGGCACCCCCATTCTTTCTGTGATTCCAGGGATCTTGAAATCATATTGTGTCACCTAGAATTCCACCCCATTTCACCACCTGAGCACCTTTTCGGCAGGGATGTCTCTCACTGGAACCAATTTCTAAGGATTCTGATTTTGCACTCCAGTATTATATCACATTCCAGTAGTCAGCTTATTAAGGCTCCTTCCCTCCACCATTTATCTTTGGATATATCCCTTCAGAATCATTTCTCCACATGTCCTACCTTGCAAAAAGTGGTCACTTTTCTACTTGCAGAGCTCCAGATATTTTTTCTTACATCTCAGGTTGAATTCTTGAGTGTTCAGAATGATTTGAAATGTTATCTAGCTGAATTTAAGGGATCAGATGAAATGAGATTCCCTATTCGTCCACCTTCGTGGCTCCCTCCATCTAATATTCTATTTCTTTTGAAGAAAATTCAAAGTAATCCAGATAGAAAGATATTCTTAGAGTTTTGTTATTTTTAAGTATCTCTGTTCAGATAATCTTTAAAAATCAGTATCCCAATAATGGCAAAAGTTATTAAATATATATATTTAATAATATATAATATATATAAATACATATAATATATAATATTTAATACATATATATCTATTCTACATAAGATATTTATTAGGTTTCCAAGAAGCTAACACAAAGCAGTTTTTTTAGTTATGTAAAAATTTCATGGGGGAAGTTCCTGCTAAGCATTAAGGAGAGGAAGCAGGTATAAATACAGGGAATCCTCAGATAGCAATGATCAGTGTGGAAGGAAAAAAGAAAGAATTGAATCAAAATATTCTCAGCCTTCAGCACAGTGGCAGTAAGTTTTGGCCAGACCAGTGAGGAGTCCTCAATTCAAAGTCTAATAAGAGTTCCACTATTCCTAACAACAGGTCCCCCACAAGTACCCCAACATGCTCAGTCATTGGCCAGGAGCATCCTGAGGAAATATGGTCCCAGTACAGTCCCATAATCAGAGATTCCACCACTGAGGCTTCCTGTGTCTGCCATCTATGCTCCCTGGAGCAGGATTTCTAAGTGGCTATTGCAGATAAATAGCTTATGGAAAAAAAAAGAAAGAAAGAAAGAAAGAAAAGCAAAAACAAAGAAAAAACAAAACCTGAAATAATAACTTTTAACACCTATTAGATGACAGGAATATTATGCTTGATACTTTCTTAAATATTTAATCATTATCTATGATATATGTACATATGCATGCATGCATAGTTTTCTCACTTTAGTTAAGAATGCTTCAATAATATTAACATTGTTTTTTATGTAATCCTGATTCTCTTTTTAAAAATAAGTTTAAATGGAGAAGCTAAAATATTCAGCTTTAATTTCACCAGTAGATTTTTAATGTTTTGTAATCATAATGTTTAATTTGTGCTGTTCTTAGAACTTTAATTATGAAGCTAAATTGTACTAATACCCATTAGGTACTTCTTAATTGAAGGCACATCATATGTCTGATGTGGCAGTACTAATTGGTGTAATTAAATTCTAATATGCATCAGTAGCCTAATTTTAAAAAGTGAATAAAAAGCAGATAGAAATAAGTCAGTTCTTGAAACTGCATAGCTGTAAAATACATTAATGCATTTGCATTTGTAACATACACATTTATTCAGATCAGACCTCCCATCAATTATATTCCAAATTAATTTCACCAGATAACTTGAAATAGAGAGTAAGAAGGATTGGTCAGGTAAATATGTATGCGACTTCAAAAGGAGCAGCCATTAAGCTCAAGAAGAACAATGCTTTTCTCTCTTACAAATTATTCTGTAGGGCAAACCCTGTGAGAGTAAATACATTCCATTTCATAATATGTTTTGGGTGAAATTACAACTGGCTTGCAAATTACATTACAGGGTTGTTCAAGCAGGAGGTGAATCAGTGGTGAGTTCCTGCCCTGCTAATAGCCTCCAAAACACAACAAGAAAATATTTTTTACATGTTCCAAATGTTCACTTATTTTTGCTTTCAATTTTTTTAAAAGATTTTATTTGTTTATTTCACACAGAGAGACATACAGCACAAGCAAGAGGAGTTGCAGGAATTGGGAGAGGGAGAAGCAGACTCCCCCTGAGCAGAGAGCCCCATGAAGGGCTTGATCCCAGGACCCTGGGATCATGACCTGGGATGAAGGCAGATGCTTAACTGATTGAGCCACCCAGGTGCCCCTATTTCTGCTCTCAAATCTTATTTGTTCAGTGATATATATACCACGGAACAAATATAAGTCATATATATATATGACAAAAATAAGTTGATTAATTTTTAAAAAGATTTTACATATTTATTCATGAGAGACACAGAGAGAGAGGCAGAGACACAGGCAGAGAGAGAAGCAGGCTCCATGCAGAGAGCGCGATGTGGGACTTGATCCCAGGACTCTGGGATCATGCCTTGAGCCAAAGGCAGATGCTCACTGACTGAGCCATCCAGGTGTCCCAAGTTGAGTAATTTTGAGTACATATTTATTTTGGTATTTCCACCTAAATCAATAATGTAATATACATTCCTATGATCAAATATCATGGACTTAAATATGGCATTAAATTATAAATTATTTTAATTTTTTTATTTCAGGAATTCTCTTCTTAGAAAAATCTTTTTTTATTTTGAAAAAATAAATAACTTTTTATTCAGATGTAAATTGAGATCCGGAACACAAATTTCAATCTCATTGTCAATTTCATTCATAATCAGTCAAATTACTAAGTATACACATGAAGTACATTTTCTCTTTTTTTTTAGTTGTAAGAATCTATAAGATTTATCTATTTGGATGTGGGCTTACTGCAGACTCAATGTCTGCATTACCTGTGTAGTCACACAGGACTCCATGTGTATATAATGACTTCACATTTGGTTTAATACTTGGCTGTCATTATCTTGAAATTCGTAATTGTTTTTGAACAAGGCAAAATATTCATTTTCATTTTGCACTGGGTCCCCCAAAAATATAGAGATAGTCCAGTATTTTCTTATAAGCAGACATTTTGGGCAGCCGGGGTGGCTCAGTGGTTTAGTGCTGCCTTCAGCCCAGGGCCTGATCCTGGAGACCCGAGATCGAGTCCCACATTGGGCTCCCTGCATGGAGCCTGCTTCTCCCTCTGCCTGTGTCTGTGCCTCTCTCTCTCTGTTTCTGTCTCTCATGAATAAATAAATAATCTTAAAAAAAATAAGCAGACATTTTAATATATTTTAACCTACTGAAGATAAGGAAAACTAATGTTTAAAAACTCAAAAGGAGGATTTTTTAATTTTTTTTTAATTTTATGCATTTATTTATTTATTTTGTTTTGTTTTTTAAAGATTTATTTATTTATGATAGACATAGAGAGAGAGACAGAGGCAGAGACACAGGAGGAGGGAGAAGCAGGCTCCATGCCGGGGGCCCGGGACTCCAGGATTGCACCTTGGGTCAAAGACAGGCCCTAAACCGCTGAGCAACTCAGGGATCCCCAAAAGGAAGATTTTAAAGAGCATTTTTCTTTATACAGGTAATAAAATTTTTTAAAAAATAAAAGATAATACAACCATTCTTAAAGTCATTCAATATTCTTAATTTTGGAAATATAGTAGTTCACTTAAATTATGTTTGCATAGAAAAACACTGATTACTTTGCTACGGCACATTGAAACATTGACAATAATACATTTCAAAGAGATATTTAATAAATTCATGTATATTAAAAGTTCTTAGTTCTCTCACAGCTATGTGGAAGGAATATTTTTCTCTGATTTTTAAAAATATCAAAGTAGTTCTAAACTCTTCAGCGCTTTGATGCTGGCCTGAACAACGTACTAGATCTGGAAACCAACAAAGCACCACACAAAACCACCTTATCTCAGTTACTATTATCAGTGACTTGTGAAATTCTGGAAGAAAAAAAATTAAAGCTGCATTATAATGTCCAATATATTTGAAAATGAAGAAAGTAATGCATGCTTATAGAGGTGGTATTACTGACTTAAAAATAAATAAATATCATAAAAATTAGCATAATTATTAAGAAGAGATTTCTTAGTAGCTGATTGTTTTACTATTGTTTCTTACTTATACGCCACCCACTTCATAAGCATATGAAGATAACATTCAGAAAGATAATAACTCCAGGTAAATACATGATTCCATTAATAACATTACTCAGTTTAAATGAGAGTAAAGATAAGATGTTGACAGAAAAATAATTTGAAGCCAGGAACAAATAAACACAAAAAAACAGAGATTTCTAATAATTTCCAAACTTAAAAAATAATCTTTATTCCTACAAGAGAAGGGAAATGTTTCATGGACATATTTTAGAGATGGGAAATCCAGGACACTGATTGGATTTAAACAAATGTTTAATGTAAGCTAGAGACAAGACTTCATCTTTGAATAGAACACTCTTTCCAATAAGCCAGTGATTTTCACAATTTTCAAATTTTCTAACATATTTTTTCCAAACCATATTTAACCTAGAAGAGGAAACAAATAAAAGACACAAAATTAGAGCTAATTTTGTTGAATCAGGATTGGCTCCACAGAACACAAGAAATGATTACATTAGGCTGAACATATGCAGAATTCCTACAATTTTCCATGCAGTAGACAAAATCTATAAATACTGTGAAACAAATAGAATGTTAAACACAATATACTTTCATTGTCTTTACTTAACAGACTGGTTCCTATTAATCCTTTTCATCTAATAAAGCTTAATTTATTAATAACTAAAAAAATTAAAAATGTAACAAAAAGATAAGAAAAATACCTGTAATCCTAATTTCCAAGTACATGAATCTGGGTAGATGTAATACTAGACAGTATTTCGTGTGTCCTAGTATTATGAGAATTTTCATTAAGTAAAGTCCTCTTAAGCATTTTATCTTGAATGATGTTCCAGAATGTGGCAATTCCTTGAGTCACTGGAAAAATTCCTGAAGTCATTAAAAATATTGGATGAAGTATTTTAAAAGTCACAATTTTCTCTTTTCCCAAAGAAAACGTCATGAATGAGACTCTTTGTCTCATAGTCTGGTTTATCTCTCACTTTCATGTCATTTATTGCTATATTTTAATCAGCACATGTCTGTGCATCTGCACTAGAACCAATCTCCTACCTTCCATCCCACATCAGAGTATTCATGGATGCATGTACTAATTAACCAAATCTTTCATATTTTCTTTTTTTTAATTTTTTTAAAATCTTTCATATTTTCAACGAAAACTGAGATCCAGTGTGCCTGGAAAATATAACTTCAATAATTCTTTCAGCGAGGTGCTATCTTTTGCCATCCTAGCTTCACACACCTAATGAAGAGGTTGGTTATATATCCATCTGGCATTCATTTTTAGTGGCCAGGCTATTAGTGTTCTTTCTGCAAACAAACAAATACACATTGCAAATAAATTGTGCCTGTTTTTTGCTTATGACATTTATCCATCTATACCAAGCCTTCTACTTCTGATTGCTCTTTCCAACCATTTGATCTCTTTCCATTATGACAATTTTTGCTTTTGGCTTTCAAAGCCCCTGTCATTCACCATGATCTTGACGACAAATGGAGAATTCCCCCAAATCTTACCCTTCAGTTTCTTGACCACCTCATCTATAACAACTTTTTCTTCTTTCTTCTTTTAGAAAGCTATTGTTTCTTGGTATTTAAAAAAAAATTTTTGATTTTTCAAAAATAATTTAAAATATCTCACCCTTCTACCATCTCTACCATCTATATCATTCATCAACACTTTTTCAAAACCTGCACTAGTACACACTTCTAATCTCTTGAAGATGAAACAGTCGATGAACTCCATTATTTTGTGTCTCTTCCTTAGTCTTTTCACTATTTCTTTTCCCACCTTGTTCAGGAAAAAATGTCTATGCTATCATTATCTTACTCAAATGATAGGGATTATTTTTAAACAAATTTTTCTAGGAGTTAGGAATCTCAGAAAGTGTTTCTAAATTCAATCCTTTGTTTTAGTCATTTTCATGTTATTTCTTTCATACACATGTAGTTGCCTTACACATGCAGTGAAACAAATATGCTTTGCTTAGTTCAGTTCAACCCAATCCCAATATTATCAGTCCATATTATACTGAAACTTTTTCATATTTCTAGATTGTAGCTTTTGCCATTCTTTAATATTCATTCTCGACATGTCGGTCACATCTGTGGGAAAACACACCTGCTGCATGATCCTCTTCCAACAGTATCTAGACATTGCTAAACACGTGTGACTTTTTGGTTGAGTACTTCCTTTTTTTTAGTAGAAAATAATTTAATGTTTTAAGTATATTTTACAATATAATCAAAGAGCATTTTCAAAATCCTTAGGAAGGTTGAAACTATTTCCATTATTTGTGACATTGCCACAATAAACTCAGATAAAGTTGGTGTTTTCTTCTCAATTTCAAATCTGATAATGACAAAGAATTGTTATCTGCATTCTATGTATTGACTCAAAGAAAAATTCTCTATCTTAATGTTGGCATCATTTCATAAATCTCTACAAGATTGATTTAACCAGAAGATATTTTAAATACAGACTGGGAAGGGACCAAAATTCACATGAACTCATTTCAATTCAGTAACTTGGAGCAAATCAAAGTATAATTACCTCTTTAAGCATATATTCAAGGCCATTCCCAAGATATGTTGGTGGTAGAAACAAAAGATTTATCTGAGTTGGTCTTGCTTGTTAACTTTCTAAGTGTCTTCAGTACAGTAATTAAAATTTCATCTAAGCTCAGTTGTAAAGGATCCTGTAAGGTGACATTTAATTCTTATGTTGTGACCATGATAAGTTATATTGATTTGTATTGGAGGTCTTCAAAATCATTTTCAGAGGTTCATGACAAAATGGCAATATTTGAGAAAAAAAAAAACTTGAAGTTTAAAACACTATCCTATTCCTAAGTCTAGGATTGTTTATGTGTCCTTTCAAGTTGCTTACACATGCTTTTGTTGAACTTTTTCATAACTGATTTTTCTTTACTCCAAGGCCATAAATAACCTCTTATATTACAGTCTGTGAGCTATTTTTTTTTATTTTTTACATCCATAATTAGGATTGTTTGATTCTATGACATAATATGTTAGGATCCATTATAGACAAATATGATTTTATAAAAAAAACTTTGTATGCTTTCTTATTATAAAAATACTGAGTTCTTCATGTAAAAATATCTCCTCGATAATCTCACTGTACAAAAGAAAATGGTTTCTTCATCAAAAAATATTCTAAATCAGTTTCAAAATATTCCCCAAAATATAAAACTGTATTTTTACAGTAGAAATCTGTTCAAAATCACAGCTAAAAAATTTATCTCTGACTAATCAAAACCAATTTAATTCTGATTCCTAGTATCTCTCTTTTTTTTAAAAGTAAAGTCTATGTCCAAAGTGGGACTCGAACTCATGACCAAGATGAAGAATCATGCTCTACTGACTGAGCCAGCCAATCATCACAATAAGTGGAAATTGTTGACAGCATATATTGATTTTTTAAAAATTTAAATTTAATACACATTGCATTATTAGTATTATAATTTTGAACACTTAGGGCATTTTAAATTGATCTATACTGAGATTTCATTCACTTCAAAATTTTGGGGACATTTTAAGGATTTTTAATTTTTTTTATGAACACTTTCTGTAGAGGTCCAGTGTGCACACATATTTGGCATGTTTTTAGTGGATCCCTACTGAGTAAAATATTTTAATTAATTAATTAAATAATTTTTAAATATTTTATTTATTTACTCATGAGAGATACACAGAGAGAGGCAGAGACATAGGCAGAGGGAGGCTCCTTGCAGGGAGCCCGATGTGGGACTCAATTCTGGGACTGATATCATCATGTCCTGAGCCAAACACATACGCTCAACCAATGAGCCATTCAGGGGTCCCTGGAAAATATTTTAATAGATCAAACCTTTTACTTATTTCTCAGTGCTCTTGGATATATAATTTTTTAACCTTGAAAATCTAGAGCAAGTTTACAAATCTTGTTCGGATTATGCACCTCTAGGTGTTGATAAATAATTCATGATGCAACCAGTATACTTGACGAGTCTGTTTACTTTGCACTTATATTAATAAATTTATGTCAGTGTTTGCTCCAATTTCAATGGTTACTTGATTTTTACTTTTTAATCTTAATTTTGAACTTTACTTAATATTGTGTTTGTGTGATAACTTCTGGAAAACACATATATATTTTCTCTCAAGTAATACTATACAATTTCGAGACACAAGAACCTAGCAGCATTTAATTATAATACATAAAAGTGAATATTTAAATATAGATGATGGAAATATATTCTTTGTTTTTACACACCAAATATAAACCATGTTATTTGGGTTTAGTTCACTTCCTTGAGGTTGTTTGTTTGTTTCTTTGAGTTTTTTTTTTTAATTTTATTTATTTATTCATGAGAAACACAGAAAGAGAGAGAGAGAAAGACAGAGACAGAGACAGAGACACAGGCAGAGGGAGAAGCAGGCTTCATGCAGGGAGCCTGATGTGGGCTGGACTGAAGGTGGCGCTAAACCGCTGAGCCACCAGGGCTGCCCATCTTTTGAGGTTTTTAAATTCAAGGTATTGTAATACCTATTTGGAATTTATTTAAATAGTAATTGATTTTTTTTTTTTTTTTTTTTTTTTTTTTTTAGTAATTGATTTTATATAGTTTCATATATAGGAGGCTCTACCAATTAATGAGAAGCAAAATAAAGATTTCGGTTTATGAAATATTCATTATATACTCTTTGTGATACACTTTGTTCAAATTGATAGAACTTTTGGAAAATTGTAGAACTTTTCTGAAAAATAATGATAAATTTCTAGTGGGAAGAAAATTGGATATGAAGCTACTACATAAGGCAACTGTTTCAGTAACTGAAACTGGTTGGAACAGTATCAAATTCCCAATTATTTGTTCATGTAAATATTGTATATATATATATATATATATATATCTGTGAAATAATGAAATAATGTTATAAAATATATAAATGTATAGATACATTTTGAGAGTTAATTTTTCAACCCATTAAGCAGAGAGGATTTTAATATATATGATTTACAAAAATTCATCAGATCTCATTACATAGGTTGTCTTTTAAAACATAAAGCATTTCTTTATGTTTTTAATCAGGTAACAAGTGAGTATTCACAAATTCAAAATTCCCCTTTTATCAGAAAATGTATTTTAATTTTTTATTGCTGAAATAATATATAATTTGAGTTAGTGGTTATTCTAGTAAGGAAATGTATTTCTTCAGGACCATGACATGCTATCTTGCATACAAAATCAACAAATAAATATGGTTACTGCTGATAAATTTTTACCTAATTATTCAATATATTTCTCTCAAAAGATTGGCTAAATAAATGAATTAAATAAAAGTTTAATAATTAGATTTAGAATGAACATTATGTGCCCTTAGTGCACACTTTTGATTTTTCAAGTTTAATCATTGCATAGAAAAATTTTAATTATTTCTTTGGAATACAAAAACAGAGTACTTAGTCGTGGATACATTTGTTAATGACTAAGATACATTAGTATACATTAGTATACATTTTTAATATATTTACTAATATATTAAAAAAGAAGTAAAGAAGCAATACAATCACTTTTTAATATATACACAGAAGTTGTCTTTAGGGTACCACAAAAAGAAAAAAAATAAAAATAAAAATATTGTAATTCAAAAATCAAGAAGTCACTAAAACAGCCAAAACTATAATACCAAGAAAAATAGCCAATTCCTGCTTTGTAATTGAAAAAATATAAAAAGAAAAGTATCATTCTTTATGGATTCCTCACTGTTGATTTTGCTGGATTAAATGATTAGAACTTTCAGCTTTTCTCTCAATATTACCCTAATTTTCTAACTGCAGTATTGGAACCTAGCATCATTCCTCTCTGTTTTTATTTTCCCCCCCGCCAATCACACCCTAGTCCTATCACTGCACTTGTCACCTTCTGAATGCCTCCTTTTTCAGGTAACTTTGTGCGATTGTGCTTTGTCATTTTTTAGAATATCTTTTCCCAAATATTCACCTATTATAAACAAGTATGTATTTTAATATAATGTATTAATAGAAAATCTGACATAAGCAAGACCTACAGGTCAGGAATCAAGTGCCATTGTGAAGATAGCTTATTACTCACAGTTCCGCAGAGGAAAGAAAATGTTACACCAAGGAGGGCCACATAGGGTAGTACCAGGATCAGTCACAAGGCAGAATGAGAGGGAGGAATTTTGAGCAACAGCCTTTATTGTGGTTTCTAATAGAAAGGAACAAGCAAGGAGAGTAAACAGGCTAAGAATTGATTGGTTTGTCTTTAGCTGTCTGGTGCCTTGCCTGGGGTGATCAAGGCAGGGATCAGTAGGCCAGAATGTGAGATCCTGTAAGGGAGGTGATTGGGGACCCTTTGGTTTGTATTTGAAAAGTGAACTTACAGGAGGAATCAGGAGTGAGGGATGTTGACAAGGGAGGCTGCCTCTTGGCAATATGTGAGTATTCCCTTATAACTACATCTTTTTTAATACTTTTCAAGAATTGCTAATCTGGAAAAAAAAAAAAAAAAGAATTGCCAATCTGGTGGGTGGACATATTGTGATTTGACTTTTATTGCTTCAATTACTAAAGCCATTGGGCACGTTTTCATGTTTTGTTTAGCATTTTGAATGATTATTTTACAAGTGGTTCTGAGTCTCTAACACATGTTTCTATTGGACTTTCTAAAGAAAATTGGTTTGTCTTTTTGGTAAAGCCATGAACACAATCTCTTATGGTCTATTCCATAAGTTATTGTCTTGATTTTTAGATCCACAATTAATGTGGACTTGTTTTGGTGAGGCTGTGTTTTAGAAGCCAAGATTTTTGTGTCTTTGTTTCAGTTTTTAAGATAGGCACACAATCAGTAGTTGATAATTATTGAATGGGCTCTCATTTCTATCATTTATCAGTTCAAATACATAGAATTTTGACAAAAGCTAAATATTTACATATGCTTAGGACTACCTATGGACCCTCTAATCAATCTTGATTTCTTTGTATATACTTGCATAAAAGTAATTCTGTCTAAATTGTTGTATGTTACAACATTTTAATATCCAACAGAACAAATCCTTCCACCGGGTTGTTCCTCTTCAAAATTTACTTTGCTATTCTTTTCTTTCTAATTAATGTTCAGTCCAATTTGATGTATGTGTTAGTATTCAAATGAATGAGTAGGTCATGCTTAACTTTTCTGCCACCAATAAACATTATTTCCCATCTTTTTAATTAACAAATGCTATTGTGATTATTCATGTACTTGTCACCAAAAGCACATGAAAAAGGAATGGAATTCATGGGTTACAAGGTTTGTACATGTTTAACTTCATTAAATGCTAACATTTAACATGCTAAATAATGTGAAATTATTATACATTGTGATCACATCAATTTCATGTTAACAGGCAGTATATAGAAATTCTCATCACCTCATTCTTACACACAGATAAAGTGTAAGAATTTGTAACTGGATGTAAGGTGAAACTATATCTCATGTTACAATTTTACTTTGAATTAATAAGATGGAGCATTTTGTCTTATATTTTTATTTTACTAATGTTTTTATTTTCTAAATGCTTATATATTTTATATTTTAATGTTTTTATCCTTTTCTAAACAATTAATAGAAGCTTATTATATTGTGAATTTTAGTTCTTTGCTTTATTTTGCAAATATCTTCATCATGTTTATGGTTATTTTCACTTTACTGTTGCTGATTTGGGAGGGGCAAATGCTTTTAATATTAATTTGACCATTGGATCTCATACCTTGAGATCAAGGGTAAATTGTTTTAAAGTTTTTAAAAATGTTGTCTTTCATATTCATGTGCTTGACTGCATGTGTAAGGTGTGGTAAAGATACTTTATCTTTTCTATTATGTCACTTTACTTTAGCAGCTACTAAAATATATTTATGAAAATTATATTTCCTAAATGTTTTTGATTTAGAAATACAATTGATTTTGATATTTTATCTTATATCCATCAACTTTGCTAAACTCTTTTAGTAATTCTTATAAATCTAGACATTCTCCATAATGCATTGCCATATATATTTTACATTCCATAGGATGACACTTTTTATAAGTACTTAATGGCATGAGGCAACTGATTATTGAGATTTTCTTGGGTTTAAAATTCACAAACTTTTTATCCTCAAAAGGCAATTGCAATAATTACTTTTAACCCTATTTGAATATTTCTTTAGATAGTAAATCAAATACTAGAGCTTTTGTTTTTCTCAAATTATTTTCTTATCAATAATGATAATTCTATTATTTTTAGTTTAAATAAATTCTCATTAATTTTAATGCAAGTATTATGAACTGAATGCTGGTGTTGTCCCAAAATTCATATATGGAAGCCCTACTCATCAAAGTCATAGCATTCAAAGATAGGGCTTTGGGAGGTAATTAGATTTAGATGCAGTTTTAAAAATGAGGCCCTCGTGATAGGATAAGTGCTTATTGTGAAGAGGAGACTTGTAAGAAGAGACACTAGAAAGCTTGCTGTCACACGTTCTCGGTCTCTCTCATCTTTTGATGTCCCTTCCTCCCACCATCCTGATCATATGAGTACACAGTCAGAAGGCAGCCATGCCCATGCCAAGAAAAGAAGCCTCATTATAATTACCATGCCAGAACCCTGATCTTGAACTTCCCAACTTCCAGACTGTGAGAAACAAATTTTTGTTGTTCAAATAACAGTTTGTGATATTTTATTATGGCACCCTAAGTAGACTAAGACATCAAGCAATAAAGCGTATAAAATAATTAACTAGAAAATTAATTACTGCAAATCCTGCCATCAAAAAACAACCACTGTCAAAATTTGTTGAAAAGCATTCCAGGTCTTTAAGTACATAGATGAGTGAAAAAAAATAGAAAAATACTTTTTAAAAAATTGCACATTAAAAAAATTGTATTTAATTATAATAAAATAAAAAAAACACAATTTTTTGTGCAGAAAGACTGAGAGGTTTTATAGTTTCTTTACAAGGAGAGAGAAAGTAAAATAACTTTTATATTGGCAAGCAGATCTTACAGAACATAGTATCACTTTGTTGATGTGAGTTAGCTTCCTACGCTTGAATATCAGTGTCACAGACAGTGCACCCACCCAGAGAGAAGCAACATTGAACCAGAACAGGACTCCTTTCACAGGTGATGCACATGTTTCTAGAAGATCAGGGGGTGGGGTGCTTTCTGTGAGCCTCCAAGAAGCAAAAGACAAAAATGATTCTGATATACGCATCTTTAAGTTTATATTTCAAACTCTCTGAACAGTTACATTATCCCACTCTCCTGGAGCAGAGTGACTATAAATGGGGAAAATGAACCAATAGCATGATTCTAAGGGTTCACTTCAAAGGGAAAGACACATCTGGAACAGAAAGAAGAATTCCATAACCAACATTTTGTTGTCGTTGCTGTTGTTGTTAGCCTATTGGGCTTAATCATCATAACTGTGATCCCTTAAAAATTACACTTTCTTTATCATCTGTAGTCTTTTATAAAATATTAAAGAACCAGACATTGTTAAATACAAATTAACAAAAGTTTCAGAAAACTTTCAGTTTCCTTGGCCAAAGATATTCCTTCCCACTATCCCTTATGGCCATAATAGTTCACTGCTTTAAGGACATGTCATTTTTACTTCCTATAAACTGATGACTTGTACATCCATGCATTTAAAGATTATAGAGATTTTGATCTCTTATTTTAGACTCTGCTCTGATGAATTCAGATATAGCAATATACCAAGGGACTCTTGTACTCTAGCACTAATCAACAGATTAACACCATATTACCACATATTCCTAAGTAGCCTTTTTATTATTTTGCAAGTATTTTCCAATATTTGGTAATAGTTGACCTCATGAGGCCTTGTTAGATACTGTTATTAGCAAATACAGCAGTGAGACTCCAGGGAGTCAATCCATGCATTCATTTTTCACAACTAAAGAAGCAACACAGAAATCCAAAAAAGTGGAAGGCAACTCTAATAGAGCACCTCAAACTGTGGGTTCTCAGATATCCTCTAGAAGCATTTGATGTTTGGAAGTAAGTAGCTGATGCAAGACCTTTGGAACAAGTTAATTATCTTTGACAGTAAACAGCTTATACTCAAGATGGATCATAGAGAAGTGAATTATAGGAAGACATATCAAGGAGCTTGCGCCTACTTTCTCTCCCTCTCTGCATCTATATCTATTTTAAAATTATTTTTCTTCTCATTTTTCATTGACTTCTTATTTTCATATACCCATAACTTGCCCTTTTCTCTTTTCTTTCCTCCTTATTGTCATCATTAGATCAGAATATTTTCATTCTAATTTCATTCTTAGAATATCCCAAACATTAGAAATTGCCTTCAATCTTACTGACTGCTGGGTACATTGCATCCATCATCAGACTCTCATGATAAAATCTTTAAACAACTCTTGTTTCATCAAACAAAAGTATAGGGAATCATAGCTTAGATAGGATTTTCACACACACTAACATGGATAAAGGACCTTAAATAATTAAAACAATTAAACAATTAAAAGTGACATTACTAGTGTCTCTTTCTCCCAGAAAAACAAACAGTTATTGTGATCTATTGATTAGAACCCAGGTGAGTCTCAATTTAAATTCAGTAAACTTCACTGGAAAATGGATCAAATACTTGCCAATGGGAGTTGACTAAGAGAGATCCAAATACATAACCCAGTGAATGTAAGACCTTGGTTTCCACCTCGTGTCTTGAACAACTCCTTTTTATCTGGGATTTACATAGGACTTTCCTTTATAATACTTTCTTTGTGGCTAGGATACCTTTCCTCTCTGTCTCAAACTAACACCTCATGATTTTCTAGGACTTGTCTATACAGAGTGGGCTTAATATAATAAATCATTATGACTAGAAATTCCTACCTAGATGCAAGCTCTAAAATGAAGTTTCCCTTGATTGTTGAGCATCCCACCTGGGAGAATTAGATTCAAAATTTGTGTGAAGAACCAAAATTCCCAATCGTAGGGTAGGATGTCATCAAATAGACAAAAACCTATAATATACATATCACTAACTCTGGCAGAAGTTGTTCAAGATTTTACTTCTTCCCTACACAAAACTCAGATGACTCTCAAGTCATTGGCATGAGTGATGGATTATTTCATCGCTTTAGATTTCTTGTTAACTAGTCATGGTGGTGGTATCCATGATATTGCTAATATTTCTTGCTGTATTTGGATCAGTGAACCAGCCAAGTGTTTTAAAAAGTCCCCAGGATTCTGTTTCCATGAGGATATAGTGGCACATGGAAACAAGGAAAAGACTGTCATTAAGGAAGGAGTTTTTAAACCCACAGATCTCCAGAAACATGAAGCATGGTACACCATGCAGCAGAACAGGGGAACATGGGGAATCACCAGTCAGTCAGGAGGAAGAAGGAACAAGAGGAAAGCATCGGCCTTAATTGTGATTTTTTTTTTTTTTTTTTTTTTTTTTTTTGTGGGGAAGGAATGCATGAGGCTGGGTAAGCAGTGAGTAAGTTTAGAATTGGATAGTTTGAATGATCTGGATACTCTGAGCTCTAAGGGTAGTCCCTAGTTGTCCAATATTCCAGACTGGTTGGTTTGCATATAAAATGCATAATCAAAAGCAAGTAGTTTCCTATCTTTGCAAATTAGCTAACCCTATGAGGGACAGTCCACAAGGTCCCAAGATGTCAAAGCATTGTCAAATACAAATTTAAAAGAAAATGTGATTAGAATAGCTATGTAGAACAAGTTATCACTACCTTAAGGAATAAGCTACATAAGTCTCTAAGGCTGATCCTAATAGCTTGTAGAATTTATTCTTTTGGAGTGATTTGGGCAATTGGGATTCCTGGTTCTGAGGCATTTTATGGGAACTATTGATTGTTCTTGTTTTTGTTGTAATGATCACAATGCTAATCCATTGCATTCTATCCAAAGTCTTAACTGTCTTTTTATAGCCACTTTCTCATCATAAGATTGATATTACAATAAAAATAGAGAAAGCTCAAGAAGATCTCATGATATGATTTTTCAAAATGGACAGTTGAAGCATTCCCAGGTACTGAATATCTGAATCCTCAGACTTCTCTGAATTAGCCCTTCTCTTGCAGGCAAAATAACAAACAGAGAGGAAAGGGCCAAATCATATATGAGAATAGAACTCTGACCCACAATCTCTGCAGCAACCAGCTCAGGAAATGAAACCACAACCTCTATATAAGTTGACCCAGAAGAGTCATAATTTTGTCATTTACTATCAACTTTTATAATTTCGCCCTTGCTGCCAACTTAGGACCAACCAGAGAAAGTTTTTAAAAAAGTTAAATATCTCCTTAAATCAATCACATCAGCAACCTCACTTCTATTTAGCTCATCTCTAGCTTCCCTATACCTAACCTTTCTGAAGTTTTCCCTTTTATTTTCAGTTATAATGTCTTCTCACTCCTCGGACTTTGAGTCTCTGCAAAACAAAGGTGATGGTAGCTGACTCTTGTTATAACAAAATATGAATAGATAGCCTCATATTGCCCTGATTTGGGTTTTATTTGTTTATTTCTACAATATACAAAAACATCTGCCTTTGTGATAATATTTAATAGTACAATATTGGATAACTTTCCCTAAAATTGGGAGCAAAGCAAGAATGTTCATCTTACCACTTATCTTCAACATATTATCATACACCCAAACCATTATAAAAAAGACAAAAAAAAATAAACCACCAAATAGGAAAAACAACATTGTCTTTATTTGCAAATGATATGATTGCTTATGCAAATAAAACTGAGGAAACTGCTTGTGAAGCTACTAGAACTAATACACAAATGTATCAATTTTGTAACAAATAAAGTTAACATATAAACTTATAGTTTTACATATTAGTAATAAACAATTAAAATACAACACAAATTCTATTCACAGTAAAATAACCAAAAGCACATGCTACCTAGGAATAAATGTAACAAAATATATGCAAGATTTTTATAATGAAAATTTTAAAAATATTGAGGAAATTTAAGAAAAATAAATGAAGAGAAATACAGATTCTTATTGAAGTGTTATTAAAGATGCTCATTCTTCTTAAGTTAATTTACACATTCATTTAAAACTCAGTAAAAATTACAGCAGATTTTAATATGAAATAGAAACAATGTCATGCTAAGATGTCTATGACTCTCTATGTGGAAATACAAAGAAACATGATAACCAAAACAATCTTGGAAAAGAATAAAGTCAATGGACACACTTCATGTTATTTCAAGACTTGCTATGAAGCTGCTTTATTCAAAAGATTGTTGTATTGCCATCATGATGGGCAAGTAAATTACAATGAGGTATTTGTAAATGCACACACATGTATATAATGAATTGATTTTCTACAAAGTCAAAAGGCAAAATAAATAGAAAGGAACTTCTTTTACAACAAAGCTGGAAACACTAAATAAACTAATCAGAGCAAAAATATTTCCATTTTTACCTCACACCATATAGAAATTTTACATGATTCCAATTTAAGATGAAAGGATGTAAACATAAAACTAACACTCTCAAGCATGCAGGAGAATAATCCCGTGTCTTTGGGTAGGCAAAGTTTTTCTAAAGAAAGCAAACAGAATCACAGCCATAAAAAAAAAAAAAAAAACTGTATAAATTAGGGTTCTTCAAAATAAAGTTTGCTCCTTATCGACGGAGGAAAATAAGAAAATTCAAATAGGCTACAGAGTAAGAAATTATTTGCAACATATATATTCAAAAGTTATTTCTATGTATATTAATATATGTTAATATATTAATAACTCATACTTATGAGTAATAAAACATCTAATAACTTTTTCCCCAAATGGGCAAGAGCATGGAATATTTCACAAAGGAAGATCTACAATGCACACATAAAGAGGTACTAAATAGCACTGTCCATTAGGAAAATGCAAATATAAATTATGACACACCATTGCACACGCACTCAAATTCTTTTTTAAAAAATTGCTAAAAGTCTAACAGCACTGAATATTGTGGATATGCAGCGACTTAAAGTCTTTTGTATTTTTCTGAGTGCAATAAAGGACAGACAGTTTGGAACACGGTTTATTAATTTTTTTATAAAGTTTAAAATACATTTCCCTTTGACCCAGGAAGCCTTCAAGTACTTATGTATTCAGGAGAAATAACAACTTATGTCCAGATACAGACTTGTTCAAAACTGAGTAGAACAAATTCATTCTTGATATTCTAGAACTTAAAATAACCCAAGCATTCCTCAACAGAGGACTGGATAAACACATTGTGTATAGTTTTACAATGGAGCACTACTGGAAATTAACAACAGCAACTGCAAATCAACTAGTGATACGTGTGACAAAATTTTTGGGTGTCTATAAAATACTATATTGAACAAAAGAGGTCGAGGGCAAAAAGTCAGATACTATTTAGCTCTACCTATATGACACCCTAAAACAGACTAAATGAACCCCTGGTTATGGAAATAAGACTGAAGCATCTATAATGATGTGAGGATAGTATTTAAATGGTAGAAGCTCAAGGGAACTTCTCGAGGTGACATAAATGTCCTGTGGCTTAAATGGATGTTGATTATATGGATGTTTCTCTTTGCTCACAATTATTGGATTGTAAATTTTGTAACTGTGCATTTCACAGATTTGAAAATTTTACCTCATTTAAAATAATGTACTGCTTTTCTAATTCTTAATCTTCCCGTTCCCTGCAGCAGGTAGTGAGTGTATTCAATGGAGATGGAGACAGGGGGAGACTCAGTGCATGCACCCTCTCCCGTGTCCAAGTTTTGGTCCAATTAAATGAATACAAAAAAAATATGGCATATGGTAAAAACTAATGCATTTATTCTGATTAAGAGAGTGTGGTGAATTTATCTATTTGAGAGTAATTGAGTGTTTTCTAGTACTGAATCTCAGAATTAGGCATAAAACTTTTATTAAAAAGCAGAGAAGAATTTGTGCTTCCTGTGGAAGGTTTCTAACTAAAAATAAGAGCAGAGCCACATGATTGTAATAGACATTTTGACCTCAGGATTCATAAAAATAATTTTTGTAATCTTTTCTCTCCTCTGTCAATAAATCATTATTAGGTATAGCATGTCCATATCTTAAATGTTTAGCAAAATTACATTGTTAATCTAAGCTCAACATGAGCTATATAGATATAATTTAATCATTTTATCAATCTGAGGAATTAATTTTTAATGTTTTATATTTTATTGGCATAATTTTATCTTTTAATAATCTGTGAAAAAAAAAAAAACCTCCTGGATGCTTTAATCCTTAACTTCTTGAATGTTTGACAACGGCAGTCTCACGACAATGGCATTTGACTATGTGTAAAACTCTTGGGTAATGTTTTCCCACAGAGTAGCTAGAGAGTTTTCCACTCTGGAAAAATTGAACAAAAGACCTTTTTTATCTGATTTTTAGGTTTTCCTATGTTATATATCCTTCATCCTCTTAAAGCTCAGTAATTTTATCTAACAGTGTTTCGGTATTTTTATTATTTTTTATTAAATGCTTCTAGAATCATTTCATTACTTCATAAAATTCTTCTTCTATTTCTTGAATATTACTATCTTTACTATACTTATATTATCTTACTATGTTCCCATTTTTACAATATATTTATATTTTTATGTTAATGAATATTCTCTATAGAGATTTTGCTTTCTCTTTCATTTTATTTTGTTGGGTCATTGTCAACTTAATTATTACCTATATTGCTTTATTATCATCTCTTTGAGCCATTATATCTCCAGCATTCTACACATTGATAATGAGTCTCTGAGAATACAAAGACATCTTAAATCAGTACCTCAAGTTCAAGTGCACAGAATTCAAGTGCACTGTGAATATTATATCAAAATTTTGGGACTAGAAGTCAGCAAAAGATCAATTCATAATTATAGCAATGGAACAGAATAACAAATAAATGCCAGCTATGTAAGAGAGTGCACTTTTGTTTATTTTATTCTGAATGCAACACACATTACAAAATATACATTAGAAGAAATGTTTCCCTATTTCACAATATACATTTGATCATCTATACAATCTCATGTTTTCACATATATGGTCATATTTTCCTTTCCCAAGGACTAAAATGAGTAAACTATAAATAAGAGTTAAACAAAAAATATTATTTTAAAGGTGATAAATATTTGAATTATTAAAAGCATTTTAACTAGTAATAGAAATTTCTAAATAATAAAGCTAAATTGTCAGAACTGAATTTCCCTTGATGACATTTTGGTAATTTTTAAATGAATACTAATAACAGATTATTTATCTCTATATTGGATGTTTAAATTAGCCACTGGGAAAACATTAATTATATCTCTCTTCAATAGGGAAAAGAATACGTATCCTAATATTCTATCCTTATTTACTTTCTACATTTTTCGAAAAACAATTTCATGTTTAAAAAAAGATTTCATATGAAAAGATCAAGTTTGAGAAAGATGATATTTGGGGAAGATAAATGTTTGAAAATATTAATATCTTAAAATTTTATGCATTATTTAAATTTGTACATGATGTTTTCTAGACATTTGTCTTTAGTATGCATATGAAATAATGAAGAATTATTACCCTACCTCCTTCTATTAGTGTCATAGTCTTTTTGATACTTTAATTTTCTTTAATTTTGGTTTAGGCATAAGCTAATTTTTATACTGCTGTTAATTTTAAAGAGAAGCCCACATATGATAGACATGTATTTGGAACTTCTCAAAGCAGAAAAAAAACAAGCTGCAGCACATTTGAGCCCCAAAACTTGCAAGTTGTCTCAGTACCCTTAAAGCACTGCTTTGAGTTGAGTGTTTAATGCATGCTTTGCAATGTGTCTAATAGGCTTGGTGACACATGGGCACAATTTTGCACAACATTAAAGTGAAATAGTACCAAATTTGTTTTCTACTTGACCCAGAACCAAGCATGTATAGATAGCCAGAGACTTTGGTGCATTTTACCATGATGTCTAGAAAGAAGTAAACCTCTTCTAGATAGGGTGCCTAGCAAAAGAGAAAAGGCCATTTGGTCATTCCTTGTTCTTTCTCATCCTAAACTATTCTCTGGGTAAAGACCAACCTAGATTTTAGTTAGGTATCTTTCCTGTCACAATTCCAGGTTTTCTTGTAGGTATGCCAAAGTCTATGAACTATATTTCCTAATCAACCGTTATACTATCTTTTCTTTATTACCATCTTGTTTCGAAATATTTCCCCCTTATTTGTACCTGCTTTCATTAGCAAGATTCCTATGTATTTGCTCTTCTGTTTTCAAATTCAAAAGTAAAAAAAAAAAAAAAAAAGAAAGAAAATCCAGGAATTACCAAAAACTGATTATTCAAAGACTAAGAGAAGGCTATGGGCCTCACTGACAAGGCAACCTAAGTAAGTCCATCTTGTCTTTACTACTCCATTTTGTCGAACTGCTGAGCTTTTGCTGATGCCAGGAGGAAACAAAATGGGGAAACTGCTGAGAAAGGACTTTCTGAGGACTGTGAAAAATGTACTTTTTCCTAAAAACTGATGACTTGACCTAAGTAAGTTAATGAATTGTAAATTCAAATTTACTCTCCGATTAGAATGATTAAAAAACCACTTATGTAATTCATTGCTGTTTCTGAATTAGAAAAAAAAAATTCTTCACTATTTTTCCTCAACAGGATATGTTTTTGGGTTTCTAATTCAATCTATCCTCCCTGAGTTGCAATTCTAAGACCCCATAATAAATGCTTTGCTTACATTTCAGCGCCTTGTCATTCCTTGGTTGACAAGACCCTAGGCATTCTGTCAAAACCTGGCTTGGATGATCATTCAGAATACTTAATATTTTATTAATATCAATAAGGGCATTCAATTGGTAACAAGAATTTGACTGGATTTCCAAATCACTGACCTTAAATGAGGAATTTCAAAATAGAAACCTTCAGAAATATTATCATTTAGGGCATGCTTTGCTTTAAACAATTTTTAAAAGTTATTCTTAATGTTTAATCCATCATACTCTGACCTTCTCCATAGGAAAAGAAAATGTAAATCCCCTAGACAGCAGAGAACAAACTGTCAGAAAAATGAAACTATATTTTCTAATAGCTGTAGTTCTATAACACAGCTCTAAACCAAACTGTCACTTCAGTTGCTTCAAATTCTTAATAGAAAATATTTACCTTCTAGCTTGGAACAAGAAAAAAGAAAAGAAAGGAAAAGAAAGAAATAAAGAAGAGGAAAGGAAAGGAAAATGAAAAAGCCTGTAAGTCTATCAATTTCTGTAACTGGGAAATTCTTGTATCAGTTAGGATCATAAAAAGAAACTGATGGTACAATTAAACGAATATGATGCAGGGAAAGTTTGGAGACTTTTTACAAAGTTATTGGGGGGGTGAGACAAAACTCCAGGGAGAGGCAGTAACCCTTGGTTAGTGAGGGTGATGATTGCCTTAAAAGGCCAAGGCAGGGAAGCTGGTGGAACCAGTACAAGAGGAGAGTAGAGCCGTCTTGAGAGAGCAACAATCTATGTGTTGGGGACAAACCCGGTCACCGGACAGAAGCTAGAGTTTAAAATACTCTGATCTTGCTCTCTGCCTTCCTTTAAATCCAAATCATTCATTCTACTCCACTGAATATACTCAGCAGCTGAAAAAAAGGGACTGCCTTATTGATTGAGTCCATATCAAGCAGCTTCCAGGGCAGAAAGTAAGGAGAGAAGAAAGGAGCAAAACTGGAAGAGCAAGCAGGTGTCCGAAAGGAAGAATATATGTGTAATTCATTTGGCCTCATTTGTTTTAGTGTATTAGCTTACATTTAAGAATATTTTCGTCTTTTGCTTCCACATATATTCAAGTAATCACCATTTGTTGAGAATTGAATGTGTATATATTATTTAATTTCAGTGACCCCTTTTTTGCTTCCCTCTTTTATTTTTCTATGGAACAACAACTTCTTGCATCCCTCTGAGGATATTAATTATACTCATTTGGAAATATTTTTCTTATTGATCCATACCGTCCTTCCTCTGCTATGGTATAGATCCCCCATTTGTTTATTTATTTTATTTTATTCTAAACCAACCTTTGTCCTCTATACTTGTAATGGTGCCATTTCTCATTTCCCTAAATAACAATCTTTTTTCTTTTTTCCTTTCTGACTTTGCATTCACTTTTTGAAACAGGAGTCTCTGCTATACTCCTTGTTTTTACTGAGCACCCTGCTTGGTGGAGGACAGTTTGCCCTGTTACTGTTTGCAGTCAGAACTTTTTTTTTTTTTTTTTTTTTTTTTTTTTTTGTCAGGAAGGGAAAACATACCCATTAGGCAGTGTTCATTCACAATTTGCCAGCTGATCACTGTCCTTTCTTTCCAACCATTGCCCTCACGCTCACTGCACCTAGTTAAGATAGGACTCTTTCTTGCTCTCTCTGTCTCTGTCTCTCTCTTTTTTAAGATTTTATTTATTTATTTGACACAGAGAGAGAAAGCCCAAGCAGAGAGAGTAGCAAGCAGAGGGAGAAGCAGTCTCCCTGCTGAGCAAGGAGCCCCAATGTGGGGCTTGATTCCAGGACTCTGAGTTCCAGGACCTTGGCATCATGACCTAACCCAAGGGCAGACACTTAACAAACCGAGCCATCTAGGTATCCCTCTCTCTTGCTTTCTTAACAAGACTCAATAATCAATAGCCATGAGAAAAATATGATTAATCTGACCACATTAAAATTACAGTATTCTTCATTAACAAAGAGATCATAAACAGATTTCAAAGATATTTAATAGAGTAGAAGAAAATATTCAAAGCATATTTGACAAGAAATTGTAGTAGGACTCCTACAAATCATTTACGAAAGTAAAAATATCTAATAGGAGAATGATACAGTTGTATAAATACGCATTTACTGGAGGAACAAAGCAGTAGACTCAGAAACCTTCAAATTCATTAATAATTAGCTAAAGCAAATGAAAATTATGACATAGAACATTAGATTTTGAGAAACAAAAGAATGAATCAGACACATCTGTAAATCTTAAATAATTATAAAGCCAATATGTGTAAAACAAATTAGGCCATGAATGAGAATATTGCTAGCACTCCAGAACCTCCCATGTGTCCCTTCCCGAGAGAACCATTCATTACCTTATCTGCTGGTATAATGCTATTGCTGTACTTCAAAAAGATACACCATGTATGTGTCTTTGAACAATATACCTAAGTTTTCCCAGCTCTGACAATTTATACAAAAATATTTTCATTGTTTATTTTTGTGAGGCACTTTTAATTCAAAATATTTTTATGGGATACATCCCTGTTGTTACAATGGCTGTGGTTGAATTATTTTTACTGCTTTATAGTATTTCAGCATTTATATAATGATGACTTTTCTGTTGTATTTTTTTATGCTCATTTAGGTTATCTGCAATTTTGGGTCCTTAGGAGCAAAGTTGATATGAAAATACTTGGGCATATGATATGAAGAACACATGCATAGTTTATTTAGGGTATATAACTACCCTAGAGGCAAAAGAATGTAGATATTTATTTAAATAGAGACTGACGTTTTTTTTTTCCAAATCAGTTGTACCAATTTTCACTTTCTCCTGTAGCATATGGGATTTCAGGGAAATCACATTTTTCATCCATCAGTTTAGCAAAAAATTGACCAAAGGCCAACAAATTTATTACCTCCACAAAGATGGTACATATTTCAGATTTTGTGAGCCTTGTTGTCATCTTTGTCACAACTACTAAACTCTTTGGTGCAGCACAAAAACATAATAATATCAAATTGCTATCTGTAATGTAAAACCACGTTAGATGGCAATTTTAACATCTATTTAATTTTACAACATGCATGCCTTTTAAGTGCAGCTTCTTTCAAGTCATCATCTATCTTAGAGAAATATTAACATATATACCCATAAAATGCTATACAAGGATATATCTTTTTTTTTTTAATATTGCTTCTTTATCCATGAGAGAGAAAGAAAGGCAGAGACATAGTCAGAAGGAGAAGCAAGCTCCCCATACGTAACCTGATATGAGACTCGATCTCAGGACTGGAATCACACCCTGAGCCAAAGGCAGATGCTCAACCACTGAGCCACCCAGGCATACTGCAAGGATATATATAATGCATCTTTTTTTAGGGAGTCAAATCCTTATAAATATCTTAAATGCCTATCAATAGAGATAAGGCTATATAAACTACGGCATATTGAAGGGTTAACAGAATGACCTGGATTAACGTGTACTGAATCAATAAGCTCTAGGAAGCATACTAAATTGAAAATTTAAATACACTTTGTGGCTTAAACACACACACAAAGTATTGCATTATCAGATCAGACTGATGTGCATTAGAGATTTTATGCAAACAATTTCTCAAGGATAAAAATTATTGCAAGGCACAGGTGAAGCTGGATGCAGTCAGGTCTACCATGAGGCTCCCTGGTTCCTTATTCCCACATCAGATATGTTTTAGCCAAAGATAACAGATGATATTTCTAAGTAACATGTGCAGTTCCTTCACTTACACAAGGGATCTGCATTTAGATCACGAAACATCTTTTTGTCTTTGGATGGTTCATGAAACTATGCCCCGCCCCCATAAGTCAAAGGATTTTAGGTTTGGTTACCATAAGTAATCCTAGAAGTAAATATACATTCTGTTCAACACCTTCCATGGTAAGGGAATTCCCTCATGGAAAATTAGGAGTTAATTTGCCAGGAGGTCCGTCAGTAGCATATTTACATAAAAATCTGCCTTCTTCCTTTGTCTACATCATGTTCCCTCTTACAGGGAGTAAATTAATTGCAGAGCTACTGTTTATGCAATTACTCCCCAGATGATTTATAAGAAAAATATGTGATAGTAGTTGTTTCATAAACTTATGTGATCGCTTTGGAGAATGTCTAGAAGTATGTAAATAACAGTAATTGGGACTGATCTAACACATAATAGTGCCACTTAGAATTCTTTGATTTTTTTAAGGATAATACACCCCTGTATTATTTGCATAATTAACATATATTTAATACAATGTCCACATGTAATAATCATAGTGTGTTAATGTAGGACATTACCCTTACTTTTAGGAGACATACCCAGTAGTATTTTCAGGTAAGCATAGGGGTCATGATGCTGCTGCCCATCCAATCTGCCCTATTGCCTATTTTTGTACCACCGTCAAGCTAAGAATCCTTTTTACATTTTTAAGTAGTTGAAAAAAATGGATAGAAAAAATCATATCTTATGATACATCGGAATTATATGAAACTAGCTTTGTTATATCATAGCCAAACCCATTTATTTTTGTATTGTCTGGGGCTGCTTTTGTGTTTCATTACGAGAATTTAGTAGTTGTGACAAAGACTACAACAAGGCTCACAAAGTCTGAAATACACCACCTTGCCCTTTGGTAAGATAATAAATAATTTGTTGACCCTTGGGTGAATCATCATGTTTACAGGTAATTTTTGAATCAGGTCAACAAAATTTACACAACACACACACACACACACACACACACACACACACCTGGATTAAGTTACAAGTATATGGATGTTTGTCATTCTTGCAACTTTTCATATGATTTGACATATTTTCCAAATTGTAGTTGGAGAAGCTTTTTCTAATTTAGTACCGCCTTCAGCCCAGGGTGTGATCCTGGAGACCCAGGATCGAGTCCCATGTCCGGCTCCCCATGGAGCCTGCTTCTCCCTCTGCCCTTGTCTCTGACTCTCTGTCTCTCTCTGTAACTCTGTCTCTGTCTCTCTCTCTCTCTCTCTCTCTGTGTCTTGCATGAATAAATAAATAAAATCTTAAAAAAGGAAATTATTGCTTGAAAAGGAAAGAAGAGAAGACAAAGTATAGTAAAAATTATACAATATCATAAGTAGGGTCAAGGGTTGGAGAAATTTCAAGAATTATTCAGGTAAAAAGGAAGTCCTATAATATTCTGCAGCATCCAGATGGATTTTCATTCTGTTTTGTTTCATATTCCTGTATTATAGATTTTTCAACATTTTCATTCCGATAATCCTTTTTAACTTATGATGAATTCAGCTGTATAGACTCTCTTCATCATTTAGAGTTAAATTTAGTTTATTAGAAGGTAAGAAGCATCATACTCTTAGTTCAATTTTTTAGAATTGGGAACATAGTTGAAAATCATTTATCCAAGTGATAAATTGAAGTAGAGGGACAATGGAAGCCTAGCTAATACAAAGATGATTTAATTTTGGTTATTAAAACTTTTCAGAATAATAAAAATAAGATAGTGGAAATACAGGAGAATACAGGTTATAAATATCAAGATAATTAGATCTTAAACTTTAAAAATATTTGGAATATTTTTTTAATAGTTTAGATTCTAACTAATTATTAGTTCAGTTACACACATGCACCATAAATTCTTTGAGTACTCATTGAATAAAATATAGAATGCCATTAAGGGATAAACTGAAAATGAAGGAAACTAGAGGAAAATCAGTATGAAGAATAAGATTAATTTAATTGGCATACAGTCGCTAAATTCCAGAAGGCAAGTTGAAGCAATGAGCTAAAAACTAAATAGCAAATAATTTAAATGTGTAGAGATTCCACTGTTGCTCTATTTTAATATATATAATTTATCCATTCAATACTTTAAAACTGGTAACTTTCAAGTTTTGTTTGTGTGTCTTTACCAAACCCAAGTGCTTTTGGTCTCTTTTTTCTAAACAAGTCTTGATGTCTTTCAAGCTAATTTCTATGTTAGAATGCTATAGATGAATAAATCTCAATGCTTCCTTGTAACCAATATAATTTAGGTCTTTCCTAAGGAACAGAAACCTTTTTTACATTGAACCCAGGAGAGCTGTGAAAGTTCTCCATTTATTTCCAACCTCACTATATTTGATAAACAGGAATTTTATCAGATATGTATTTTATATTTTCATGACTATTGTTCAAGAGTTTGCATACCTTAAATTTTTGCAAGTTTAAAGTTTTACTGAAAAAGAAAGCGGCAATTTAAATGTTTTTAACTGATTGCTTTTATATTTTTGTTTTTATTCCCTGAGGATTTCTGGTTTCTCCCCTCCTTTCCCTAAAATGATTCAAGAGAAAAAAAATAGCTGATATACTGAGAAAAGTTAATGCACAGTCCTTCACCTGTACAACACCTCTTAGAAATAATAGAGGGGTTGCAATACCAATGTATTAAAAATCTGAGTTATTGTCTATATGTACGCTGTTGAAAATGGAGCTAGCAATTCTAACAGTTTTTCTCTGAGATTTCAGTAGCATGTTAATAGTCTCTTTTTAAGGATTAGGAGAATTTTTGATAGAAGAATGAAAAACATATCAAGGATATATACTTTTTCTTTTTTGTATTATTATCATGGTGATGCCTTTAAAAGACTTTTTTTTTTAATTTGATTTGTTATCACAAACATAATCACATATATTTTGGTATTGCTAAAGTAACGTTAGCACATGAAATTCGTGTCTAATAACTGAGAACTAGGTACAGTCTTTGAAGTTTTTAAAAAAGCATAGTAATTAGTAAAGTAGAATGGAGAGGGAGTTGGAGGAGGTATAGCACTTTCCAAAAATGGCAACAGATTTAGACATGCATTAACCTATCGTAATAAATGATTTCAATTTCAAATTATTTATTAGGAGATTTTATTTATTTATTTATTTATTTATTTATTTATTTATTTATTTCAGAGAGAGAGAGGACGAATGAGGAAGACTCCTTGCTGAGTGCAGAGCTCAACCCCGAACTGTATCGCAGGACACTAAAATCATCACCTGAGCCAAAGTCAGACACTTAACAAAATGAGCTACCCATGCACCCCTCAATTTCAAATTCTTAATTCTAAACAATAACGCACTCATATACTCCCTCTGTATAAAATATACTTTTGAAATTAAGATGAAGTATATACAAATACACAACCAAGCTTTTTTGTTTTTTTTTTTTGCTTAGAAGGCAGTTTGATATTATGAGAGAAATGTAGGTTCCAGTTATAGATTTGTGACTTAATGGCTGTCAAATTTTAGTTAGGCTATCTGATTTCATTCAGTTACACTATCACTTTTTATTTTTTACTAACCTATCTAGTTAGTAACACTTATCCTATAGGAATAGTGTGAGAATAAATGAGATATAGCACGTTATATCGTTCAATGTAAATAGGATGAGTCTCTTCTTATTTATGTATTTCTATGTGCTTACTAGATATGTTCCTATTAAATACTATATTTTAAGTATATTCTAAGTATTTTATTTCTTCCTTATACTTAGTTTAGAGTTCAGAATACAAAATTTTAACATACTCTTCTTGACTGCGTAATCCTGAGTGAAAAAATATATGCCTGCTTCCCTACCCTTCTTAAATTATGTTTAGTTGATTAAATTTGCAATAGCATATTTTTGTCTCTTCCTCCTTCTCTTTTTGACTAATTTTATCTTTATGTGGTCTAGGATTTCTTGTTGTTTGTTACTGCTTTCGGAGGCTATGCCTTTAATATAAAGATAATCCAGGTCTATCTCTCTCTAGGCAAGTTACTGGGATGAGCCAATTGATTCCAAATTCTTGTTTTCTGTGTGCTAGCATCTAAAGCTCAAGAATTCTGAGGGGGTGGGGGAATCACATATTTAAGCTGGATTATTTTACTTTAGATTCAGAGTTACAAATCTTAACAGGGAGCCAAATAGTTCCAGGGTATCTATGTGTTCATTCTCACACTATTCGTATTGACAGTTTTCTGCAAAGTTACATTTATAATGTTATGTTGGTGGCCTTCTCATTATTAAGTAAATAGAATTCATCAGGAAGGAACAAACTCTTCTTTCCATAATAAATTCATCAATTTGTCTACCTGTGCTCTTTTCTTCTTTTCTCTTGTTTATATAAAATAACTCTTCCTTCTATCAAACAAAATATAGTCCCTCAACTTTCTCTCTTACTCTACTAGATCATTCTCCTTACTAATGAGTATTTCCTCGACTATTAAAAGTTTGTATTGACTTCTTATTTCTTTCTAGTTACCACCTCATTTTCTAACTTTCCTTTAAAGATGAAGAAGAAGAAAAAAATACACAATGAAAAAAAATTAGGAAGTTTCCTTCAGTATGCATAGTCTTTAATCTAATTGTTTTCTTTCTTTCTTTCTTTCTTTCTTTCTTTCTTTCTTTCTTTCTTTCTTTCTTTCTTTTCTACTGAAATATTCTTCTTTCTATACCATTCCTCCCTGAGTCTTCTCATGCATTCCCAGGGTTTAAAAGTCTTTTATGTTATGATTTCTCAGAATATTTCCAACTCTGATAAAGTTTCTTCGCTATATCCTGATACACTCATCTGCTTCAGGTCTCATCTGGAATTGTTCATACGCAATTCAATTTCTTGCTGTTTGAAATCGAATTTTGGTCCTCTGCTTCATTTTTCTCCCCTTACCCAACTGGTGGATCATTGATTCTCTCTTATAGAACATTCCCCAAATCCGTCCATTTTTCTTGTTTTTTTCAGACTTTGACATCTCTTACATACATCTCCCATTATATTTGACAAAGACTATCTTCTCATGCTTTTACCTACATAATTTCCTAATTGGTTTTATTGTGTTTATTCTTGTTCCACTGTGAATTATTCTTAGTTTAGAAAACTTTTTCCCCTTTTTAAAAATGTAACTAGCATACTTTCCCTCTTCTGCCTCAAATCCTTTAATTACCTGTGAAATATGATTATAAATCCTCTTCAAAGATGCCAAAGCCCTCCATGACATGAACCGTGCTTTGTTCTCTACCCACAGGTACCTCTTAATGCCTAGTTCTTTGTGAGTTAGACAGAACAGAACACTTTTTTTTTTTTTCTATTCCAGAGATTTTGCATAAGTTAACACCTTGTCTTGAAAGACTCATTGTTTGGCTCTTAAATCTAATTGTTTCTTCGTTATCCTACAGTTACCATTTTATACTTCATTGTCTTGTAGAGCTCTTGCCTCACTCATTCAACTCTCATTAAATGTTGTCACATATGTCACTAGTTATATGCTATTATTCTTCTGAATTTTCATCACATTCTTTCAGTCTTTTGCTTAAATATTTACACTTATTTCACATATTAGACTGCAATATAAGAGCTCCATATATGGATGGATGGTGAGTTTCCTAATTTAGCACAATGCTTAATAACATTAAAAAGTATTCTTTTCTTCTACATAATTTTAAAATATTAATTTCAAAAGAATTTAAGATTTGAGCAAATTTACAAAACTATTGCCAAGTTACTTTACTTACTTTCCCCAAATATCGGCATCATACACAGTAACATAAATATTGACATAATTGATATGATATTAGTCATTAGGCTACAGACCTGATTCACATTTTTTAATGCTCCCACTAATGATCCTTAACCAGGTCCAAAATAAGGTCACCTATTACATTTAGTTACTACATTTCTTTAGCTTTTTTAAATTCTAGGACAGTTTCTCAATTTTTCTTTGACTTTCATGACCTTAATATTTTTAAAGAATATTAACAAGATACTCTGAAATTTGAGTTTTTCTGATATTTCCTGATGGCTAAATTCAGATCATATATTGACAATATCAGAATACTGAGCTTGCCTTTTTTAGTGCATCATATCAGGATGCACACGATATGACCATGTCCCATTTTTGATTCTGCTAACTCCAATCAGAGTTAAGGTATTCCTTACTAGATCTCTCTATTTTAAAATTACTATTTTTAAAATATTTTATTTATTTATTTATTCATGAGAGAGAGAGAGAGAGAGAGAGAGAGAGAGAGAGGCAGAGACACAGGCAGAGGGAGAAGCAGGCTCCATGTAGGGAGCCCGATAGGGCACTTGATCCAGGGACTCCAGGATCACGCCCTGAGCCAAAGGCAAGCGCTAAACCATTGAACTACCTAGGGATCCCCTAAAGTTACTATTTTTAATAGAAGTATTTTGTTGTGATAACCTGAGCTACTATGTAAATATCCTGTTTCTCATCATAATTTCCCCCACAATTTTAACAATTCTGCCCTGAAAAAATTATGTGGTATTTGCCAAATACTGAGTTTCTATTTCCTCTACTTTTATTAACTAGAATTCCAATATATGGTAAATCTTTCCTTTTCCCTCCTTTCATTTATTTATTCAATTATTACTTTATATCAGTATGGATTGAAGTGTATTTGGTTTACTTAATCTTATTGTTACTTTCTTGCTCAAATTATCTTAATTTTGGCTATTTAGAACAATATCAAATTAGGTCCAATATTCTTTGACATGTCTTTATCATTTATGAAACTTTCTTATTTTCTGCCATCAAAACTTGTTCTAGACTCAACTTGTTCTTTCTTTGTTCCAGACTTGGAATCATGCATTGCTCCAAGGAGACTCAGTTCTGTTAGTAGAGGAAAAATGTGGATCCATAGTAGGGTTCTATGTATGCTTTTTGCTATTAGAGTGTAATTACTTCTAGGTCTTCTCAATAGTTAAAACATTTATATCTATATGTTATGTACACTTCTATATTCATTTGCCCATTTCTACCTTTTCATATATCTGAGAAAAATATAAACATAAGTATAAATTGATATCCCTGATTCCAACACAATTCCCTAAGATTTCTTTTAGTCTGCCCTCATTCTTTAACTTACCTCTTTAAGACACACTTAGCTTTTGTTATACTCAATATACTCAGTATATTGATATATTTGCTTTTTATTTTTTATGGCACTCTCCACTTTCTGGCAGACTGGCTAAGAATCTATAATAATGATTGATATAATTTAGTATATGAAAAATATATGTTAAATAAATTAATGAATATATAAATCAATAAATTAATAAATATTATGAAATACACCTCACATATAACTTATTTCCAAAGGAGAATCTTTTATGTGACAGTGCTCCCTTGCCTGATCTTTCTGATTTACTATTTCCCCCAAATCCATAATTAAATCATTACTGCTTAGAATTTTGCTTTAGTTATCAATAAACAAGAACAACAACAAATCTGGATCATATCATAGTCTTTTAACTGCTTTTGTTTCTTGAGAAATATGAATGGATTTGGATCTTTGCCTGCCATGTATTCTATCTTTATTGTTTTTTTTTTTTTTTTTTTTTTTTTTTTTTTTGTTATTTGGTAAGACCATCTAGGAAGAGGGGAGAAGAGAGGTATTAATTACATTACAAATTACCATAAAATGATTAAAATATAAATTTATTTAAGATAGTAACCACCCAGAGAATTCTCTCTTCATCATAATATGTTTTTTTTAAGAGTGTTTCATTTTTATTCCATACAAAATTATTTTATTACGGTAATAAGAAATTATGGGATAGAATCACATAAAATATTCTAATAATACTATTTGTGGAAAAGTATTGAGGAGGTTTTAAGACCAAAGAATATTTGTTTAATGGTGTCAGAATTCATTTTAACACCATGAAAAGAGTATGTATTTGTTCAATTTTCGCTCACTGCACAAAGCATTAGATAAAAGAAGATTTTCAGTAATAGCATTTCGAGACTTACCAATCCTTTTAGTTTTGGTATAACAAAAAGGCTATTAGCTTTTACTCTGTTGTGTTGAATTTTGATGATTTTTGACAGTCTTCACTGAGACATTCAAAGAAATGAGACTTGCCAGTCGAATAACATAAGATTTCATTAAATTTACCAGCAACAAGAAAAGCTATTTCTGTCTCTTAACTTTTTGATGTGTTGTCTTTTACTAATCCTCTTCCCAGGACCTATATAAAAAGCAATAAAAAAATTTGTTTTTGTGTGTTCAAAGCTTTCTCCATAATCAAGATGATAGTGAAGTCTTAACTTTAAAATTATTGCATTTATAAACATCAAAACAAGCACACAATTATTAAAGAAATCAATCAAAATTTTGTTAGCATATAGCAATAGTAACAAAAATATTGTGCCTGTAATTCAGTAACACTTATATAGAAGATATAATATCCTCTTTAAATTTTGTCACAAACGTATGTGGGAAAAAAATAATATCACTTTCATAGGTAAGGAAATGGCCTGTGAAAACTTAAACATCTTTCTCCAAATTATCTGCTAGTAAGTAGCTGAGATATTAACAATTTCAAATATTGTAAAACTCTCATTTTCAAATGATACCTTCCTTTGTCATTATAATATATTGGTTATGAAAAAATGTGTTTTATTGTCATTGAGAACTTACATTGGCTATCTAGAGTGTTACTGAAAAAAATGCTAAATTAAGCATATGGGGAGAATATTAAAGGATTTTTATTTGCTCAACTTTAGAGGGAAAAATGTTTTACAGAAATGATTTCCCATGAAATAGCTTGTTATAATCTTGCTTTCTAGCTTCCGTGGGTGTAGAAATGCATACTTAAAATCTCTGAAGAAAGAAAATTCGCTTTATTTTCCTTTTCTACAGGTTTTAGGTTATGAAAATATATTTTACAATATGAAGACTAAAGGTATTAGTAGACGGAAACTAGGGATTATGTAATAATACATATGAACTATTCTAATGTGAAAGCAGTTTTAAAATACTAAAGGATGTAGAGGAAAAAAATGCATAGATATGTTTTGTACTAGGTACTCCAAGGAGCACTCATAATACTGTAATGGATTTATAATGGTGGTGATTGGAAGGTTGCTGTTTTTACTATTCCAATTTTTATAGAGGAAGAACACAAGGCTCCTATTAGTGTCATTGAATCATATCATCGAGAGGATTCCCTGAAATTTTTATTCTGATTTTATTTTTTTCATTATCATGGAGAATGAGAATAGAATCAGCATCAAGTTTGTGTTAAGCAAATATTATAAAAAGAAAGCACAACAAAGTTGACTAGGGACTGTAAGAATATTTTTCTTTTTAGGCTAACAAACTAAGATATAATATGTGAGCTGATAAAAGTGGATAATTATACGACCAAGGATATAAACAAGCCAGTAAAATACAAAAACCTTTTCTTATATAAACGTGGAGGGAGATAAATTCACTCAATCTATAGAAGTTTATTTTGGTACCACATTAGAAATAAATATCTTCTCTGAGAAAGGCCACCTTCTATTTAATTTTTAAGATAATTACATTATCTAAAAGATAACAGTAGTGTAAAGAAGAGACCAACTGAAAGTGTTTCACTAATATTTATTTCCATATAAAATATAATATCAAGTATATTGAGATAGTAGTTACACTATATTTTGCTGAGTACTGTCTCAAAGTGGAATTATTTTATTTTGAAAAGCTTTTTGTTAATAAAGAAATTAAATAAGATAAACTGGACTTTCAGCAGTGGTCCATGGCATCAGTAATTATATAGATATATAATATATATCTATATATAATATAGATATATATATTTACATATAATATATATCTATATATTTATATAGGTATATAATATAGATATATATTATATATCTATATATATCCATTACTTTAACATGTGCCTGGTTCTCCTAACACCATGACCATGAAGAGGTGATAGAAAAGCTTAGGTTAATACCAACAAAACCAGAAGACAAGTAATCTGCATAAAATTCAGACTACAAAAGTAATTAGGCAAATCCTTAGTAGCATGGAATAACAGGGCAAGGTGAATGGTGAAGTTAATGTAAAGATGAAAGGAAGTGTTAAAATATCCTACAATCAATAGACTACATGCAGAAATTACCAACAATTATTCACACTGAAGAAAATGATATCTATTCTGATAAAATTTTGAGAACAAAAAAAAATAATCAGGTTATTATGATAAAAATCCATAAAGTCAAATAGAAATGATACAATATATAATAAGAGAGATAGAGGAGAAAATAAGAGTGAAAATGTAAATCAGAAATAGATGAAAATATTTGAGAAGAACATTCTAAATATAGGACTTAGGCAAAGGAGAACAACACATATGTAGTGAGTTCTTTCTAAAGAAGAAAATTGAGATAAAAAATAAAAAGATAATATGAATTGTTTAAGCTCATGAGTAAAAAAGGTAGGAAATTTATATTGACAACAGAATTCTTGGGAGCAACAGTTTATAGAGGAAGGTAATGAGGAATTGTTTTAGTTATTGTGAAAGGAAAAACATGGTAGCTAAATGATATTTTATTATTCAAATTGTGCATCATGTCTAAGGAACACAGAGCAACATGGGCATCTGGAGACTTTGGAAATATGGTCAGTTTATTAGAAACCTCTTAGTTACTGACCCAACAAATGTAAGTTCAGACAAACACAAAGTTTGCAGTTCATGACTAAATATATTAAATTCAGAATTAAGACTAAGTAGTGGGGATAAAGTAACAAAAATTATGCTATTAAATGTACTAAAACTGTAGAAATAATAGAAGTCACAACAAATTAAAGAGGGGAAGGTAGTGAAATAACAATAATGAATGTTTCAGCGGTATCTAACTGTCATTGAAAGGATAGTGAATATTTATTATGAGGCTATGTAAGATAATGGCAAGAGTAGACATAAAAACATTCATAAATACCAAACAAATCCCATCAAAAGAGTTTAATAGAGTGTAAGGTTATATCTCTATATAGATATACCTTATGTAGTAAAAAAAATAGGACAGAACTGAAAACCACTATATCAAAGATATGAGTATATCAAATATATAAATGGGCTTAATTCATAATTAAATGAAATATTTTCTTATTGGCTAACAAATCAGAATCTAATCCATTCTGTGTACAAGATGCATACCTAAACAAAGTAATTCAGAAAAGTTTAAAATAAAAGGAAGATCAATATTACCTTTGCATAATAGCAAGATTATGAAGCAAGTCCCACAGTTTGAGATATGGTAGGATTTAGGACAAAATATCTGTAGCAAGGTAGGGAGAGGAAATTTATTATATGTCATTCTACATAAAGAAATAATAAATACTAATAAAATGTACCAAATTACAACTTTTAGGAAGAGAAATGACAGGAAATGAAAGAAGGAATAGAAATACATTAACACTGAGGGTTTTCACAGAGCTTATCCAGTGGATAATCATTGAAAAATATACATATGTTTCCGTTTCAATAAAAAATTTACTATAGAGGGATGCCTGGGTGGCTCAGGCATCCCCCCAGTATTTTAAAAAATACTGTAGATACTGATGAAGACTTTCTCCTTGACCAAACTTCTCAACCTTTTCTAGATTAGGCCTTGACTTTGACACCTTCCCTGATAGGCCTGTACAGTAGCCCAGTTTTAGTAATAATCCATTTTAGGGAGAAGTAATCCATTTTAGGGAGAATGCCCTGCCCTTTAGGTCAAATCACTTCTGACAGCTGATCCCTCTGGCCTACCATCAGCAAGAATTCTGTTAATTTGGTATAGGAAGAAATCCCCCTACCGTAGTCGTCTCATCTTAATTTGTACCCATTGACATCACCTTCCCCACTCTTCTCTTTGTCTATCAATTCCCACCTTTCTTTGCTGTATTTGGAGTTGAGCTCATCTCTATACTGAAATCTCCTTTACCCAATTGCAATAGTTTCTGAAAAAAAACTTACTCTTTACTACTTTAACAACTGTCCAGTTCTGGTTCTGTCTGACCTTACTGTTTGAAGAATGGATTTTAGGAAGAATGGATGCAAGAGTCTATTGTCCCAATCTAGAATAGACAAGAAGATGACAATGATGCCTTTGATGGTAATAGTGGCAATGGCGATGACGAAGAGAATACATTTGGGACATATTTTAGAGAAAGAAATCACAAGACCCAGTTATTTGCGTGAGAGAAATGAAGTGGGTAATTAAGTAATAATAAATAAGTCTGGGGGATCCCTGGGTGGCGCAGCGGTTTAGCGCCTGCCTTTGACCCAGGGCGCGATCCTGGAGACCCGGGATCGAATCCCACGTCGGGCTCCCGGTGCATGGGGCCTGCTTCTCCCTCTGCCTATGTCTCTGCCTCTCTCTCTCTCTCTCTCTCTCTCTCTCTCTCTCACTGTGTGCCTATCATAAAAAATAAATAAATAAATAAATAAATAAATAAATAAATAATAAGTCTGAATGAAGTTTAGAGAACAGTCAGAGGTAGAAATTAAATTGTAGGAGTTATCAACACGTATGAAGCATTTAAAATAGGTTTTTTGTTGTTGTTGTTGTGAAAGCACCCAAGCAGAGGTTTAGAAAGACCATGGAAAATAATACAAAATGAGTCAAGAAAATCAATCTGCCAAAACTAAGCTGAGAATAAACAGTTAGGAGGTAAGAAGAAATTCAGGTCAGTGTATTTTTAAGGAAGAGTACAAAGGAGAATGTCTTAAAGAGGAGAAAACTGTCAAGTATTTGAAATGTTACTGAGGCTTCGGGGAGTGTGAAGAGTGCCCATATAGAAGTTAGTGGCGGTCATTAAAATAACACTTCCATTAAGATTATGGGTAAAAACTAGATTAGAATGAGATAAATGGGTCTTTAATTCCAGAATGGTGGCAAAATAGAAAATCTAAAAACTCTCATTAGAAACACAAGAAATGCTACATAAGCTATAACCATTATCCACTTAAATACGTGGTAGAGGATTTCAGGTTCAGGCCATGATAGAGTAGCTCCTAGTGAATAAACCCACACACTGAAGACGGCTGTAAAAGTTGAGTGGAATATACAGAACAACTGTTTGAAGGAGAACTGCCGACCCACACAGGGCCTGAGAGGATTTGATTAAAGGATACAAGCCCACAAAATCCATTACATTCTAGATGTTTTTTCCTTGACTGTAAAAGACATCTTTGGCTTGCCAAACTGATGTGAAAAAAGAGATCATGAACAGAAAGTGAGTGTTCCCATGTTGATGAGACAGGGGCCAGGGTCAGAGGCAGCCAGTGTGTGGGGGACTCACGAGATCAATTTCTCAGAAAGAAATGAAGACAGAGAAGACAAGTCCCCTCACACAACTCCCCTCAAGAGTGGCTAACCTCAAAGATGCGCATGTGCAAGACAATGCTTTAATTAGCCCCAACAGAAAACAATGGGTGGGAAGTGGAAGAGTTGAGCTTACATTTTAGCTGGTGCTTGGAGGCGAATGGAAGAGTGGTTTGAACACTGACACACAGGGGCTGACACGGGAGTGGGAAACTGCATGGTGAGATGTGGTTATTCCCCCCAGGTTCAGCTTTCATGTGCAGTAGTGCATTCTGGGTGCTGCTCACACTGTTTAAGTGATTATTTAATTAACTACGTATAAAAGCTGACCTTGAATAGGCATAGCAAGAAAGCATGTCATAAATCAAGGGTAATGATTAATGTAATTTTCTGTAATTGAGACCTAATTAAAAAGTATATAATTCACCACATTCACAGATTAAAGGAGAAAAATCACACAGATGCATGAGATATGTATCGTAACAGATATACGTACAGAAGAAACATTTGATGCAACTTATTATGAATCCATAAAATATACATAAACACCCTTTTTTCCCAAAGTTTTTGTTTAAATTCCAATAGGTTAACATATGGTGTAATATTAGTTTCAGATGTAGAATTTAGTGATTCATCAAAAATACAACACCTAGTGCTCATCACAGGTGCCCATCACTTATGTAGCCATCCGCCCTGTCCCCTACCCACCTCCCTTCTTGTAACCATCAGTTTGTTCTCTATAGTTGAGTCAGTTTCCTGGTTTGCCTCTCTTCTCCTCACTCCTATGTTTATCTGTTTGGATTCTAAAATTCTACATATGAATGAAATTATATGGTACTCTCCTTTCTCTGATGGAGTTAGTTCACTTAGCACAATACTCTAGCTCTGTTCATGTCATTGCAAATGGCAAGATTTCATTCTTTCTAATGGCTGAGTAATATTCCACTATGTATATCTACCACATTTTTTTTTTTTTATCCATTCATTGGTCAATGGATATTTGGGCTCTTTCTATAATTTGGCTTATATACACACTTTTATTAAATAGGAATTTAAGAGACTCTTTATTAACCTGATAAAACATATCCTTTGAGATGCTATCATAAATGGCTTATGATATGGAAGCCATTTATGTGGAAGTATTAAAAGACCTCCCTTTAAATCCAGTAATAAGAAAAAAAAATGTTATGTTAGTGTCTAGTGTCGTATGGCTGCAGCAACAAACTATCACAACCTAGGCAATCCAAAGCAATGCACACTTTTTCTTTTAGAGTTTGTAAGTCAGAAATCCAAAATTAGTTTCACTGAACCAAAACTCAAATGTCAATGGGCCATGCTCCTTCCAGAGACTCCAGAGAGAATGTTTCCTCTGCTTCTTCCAACTTCAGGAGCTACCTTTCTTGGCTCATGGTTCTTCCTTCATCTTCAAAGCTAGCAGTGTAATATCTTCAAATTTCCTTCCACATTCATCATCACATAAACTTCTACCTTCTGTGTTAAATATTCCTCCCTTTCACTTTTATGAGACTTTTGATTGCATTCAAGCTCCACCAAGATAATCCATTATAATTTCCAACAAAATCTCCCCTTTCAAAATGCTTAATCCCTTCTGCTATTATTTTACCATATAATGTAACATTTAGGGATTAGAACCCAGATATCTTTGGAAACCATCATTTCACCTAACCAAATACCCTCTCTCGCTGCTTCTATTAGGCACTGCACTTTCGGAATAACTTATTTATTTATTTGTTTGTTTATTTATTATCTTATAAAGATTTTATTTATTTACTCATGAGAGACACAAAGTGAGAGAGGCAGAGACACAGGCAGAGAGAGAAGCAGGCTCCATGCAGGGAGCCTCATGTGGGACTTGATCTCGGGACTCCAGGATCACACCCTGGGCCGACCGCAAGCGTTAAACTGCTGAGCCATCCAGGCATCGCTGAATAACTTTTTTAAAAGAAGGCTTAGTTTGAAGGAGAACTAAGAGGTCATAGTATTTGTGGGACATGTGAGATGAAGGAAAGCTTTATTTTTGAATGTGGTCTATAAAAACGCATCCATATGAAGATAGAAATGACATTGAAGAAAAAGGAAAGTGATGCACAACAGAGAAGGATTCAAGAGAGAAGAGTTGACATAGTAACCATATAAAATCTGTAGAACAGTTTGGATGAGATACTAAAAAGAGGATTGTCTTCTAATGGATATATTTTATACCATTTTTATGATTATTTCTGGTTTGATCTTAACTGCTTTACTGTCAATAGATATTAGTTTTGAGTGAAAATTATTGACTGAGATGAGAGAAAATGAAAGACAAAAACAGAATTTTCCATGACATAAGTGGAATTCTCTAATCAGTACTCATTGAATGAGGTACACAATGAGTGGTAAAAAGACAACTCCATATCAGGCATGAAGTTGTAAAATTTATGTATTATCTACTTCCCAATCTTCTATACTAAAGGAATGTCAGATCACTAAAATGATACAAGGGTTCACATTAAGGAAAAACTTGTATATTTTATTACATTTGTATTTTAATCTCTTCCTTACTTAATTTTTGGGTGAGTCATAATACATAGTTTTATTTTTTATTTATTTTTTTTAAAGGAGTCTTTTTTTTTTTTTTTTTTATGATAGTCACAGAGAGAGAGAGAGAGGCAGAGACACAGGCAGAGGGAGAAGCAGGCCCCATGCACCGGGAGCCCGACGTGGGATTCGATCCCGGGTCTCCAGGATCGCGCCCCGGGCCAAAGGCAGGCGCTAAACCGCTGCGCCACCCAGGGATCCCTAATACATAGTTTTAATGTGATCACTGTTATCTTTCATTGACATAAACAAAACAATCATTTCTATAGTGTCTACTTCTTTCTTGTAATCTAAAATGTAATATAGCAAAAAATGCTAAAAATAAGTAGAAAATGGGCACCTGGGTGGCTCAGTTATGCAACTGCCTTTGACTCAGGTCATGATCCCAGGGAGCCTGCTTCTCCCTCTGCTGCTCCCCTTGCTTGTGTTCTCTATCTTTCTGTGTCAAATAAGTAAATATAAAATCTCCAAAAAAAAAAAAAAAAAAAAAAAAAGCAGAAAGGGAAAACCTGCGCTACATACATTTTCATGTAATTTAATATAATATTGTGTATGACAAGGGTATTTAAAACTTAAGCATCAAGGCTAATAGGGTTGAAAAGATTATAGCACTAGATTATAGTACTAGAAAATTTAAAATAAAGATGAGCATTATAGTTTGAACCTTCATTGAAGGTCATCGAACTACAGATCACAGAACTAATCAGGCCCATGACCTGTTTTGGTGAATAAAATTTTATTGGAATATAACAACATCATTATTTTTACATGTTGTCTATGGCTACTTGTGATCTACAATGACAGATTTGAGGAGATATAACACAGACCATATGGCATACACAGTCTAAAATATTTGGTATCTGGCCCTTCACAGAGGGGTTTACAAACTACTGCCCTAGTTAATCTCAGGTTCAATGTCATCTGTGAATCAGTGTTTGCTTAGTGGAGCCATGTTTGATTTTCTTTCTAATGAAAATAATTGTTAACTGCCTCTAGACAGAAGATTCCAATTATTTTGAAATTTCATTATTAGAAATGGTACACTTAATTAAGCGATAGCTGTTACTTCAAGTATAATTAATTAGTGCGGGTATATTGTTTTCATGGGATAAAATTAATAGGCAGATAGGCTACTGTTCTGTAGCATAGTTATGACTTAAATACTCATGGCTTTATAAAATTTAAGGATAGAGTCTCTTTATTATTGGTTATTCCTTGTGTCATCTAGCTCATGTGATGTAGCTCTCGTGTAGCACATTATTTATGTTGTTGATAGTTTATTTTGAATATAATATTTGAATAAGACTATCATGGGGATTAAGGCAGAATCATGACAATACACCTGAGAGAATAACAAAGAAGATAAATCCATATATTCATTTACTAAATTATGTTGTTATTTAAGCAAATACAAATAGTTTTCCCTGTCCACATATATATAAATCTATCATATAATTGATCTTATATCTCTGAATGAAATAGATTAAAACATAGTTTGTGCCAGGTTGATGCAACTTTAAGCATTAATTCTCTAAAATGTAGCCAGAAAACTGTTATTCGATTCTATTAGCAAAAATCCCATCTTTGGCTAGGTTAATAAATACAGGTGAAAAACTTGGATTATAAAGACCCTAAAGTGTAGGGCCTCAAGCATTATTTTAGTATATTTGGATTGTAAATCTAGGTTTGTTTGTTTTGATAACTTGGTAACTTACCTTCTAAGTGTTGCTTGTTCACACAATTTTGGATACAGTGGAATGTCATATGACACAGTAAAAGTGATTTGGGCTACAGATGACAAATACGCATAAAGGACAAACAGCATAAGCTGCATGAGGACTTTAAGGCATATTTACCTTGTTTTACTTTGTGATTATTCTTTGTTTCCAAAAATATACTCAGCTTTGAATAATAAGTGCTAAAATCTTAATTTACACCAATTCTTGGCTAGGTCTTACCCAACTCTCAGGTTACTGGCATGTCTAGAACTTTTGGCTTTGCCTACCAGTAGCCAGTAGTGATAATGTAACATATCAGAGCAAAGAATATTTCCTTATAGCAGCGAAATTATATCAGAAAAATATAGGCAAAGTGATAACAAGAAACCTTTAATTATCAGTGGCTTGAATCAACTCAGATTTTTATAACACTCATTTTATATATCCATCATGTGTTGCTTTGGACTCTGCTCATGGATCATTGTCATCCTTATCACACCAGGATCCAGACAGACAAAGTAGCTATTCTAGAACATTGGAAGTTGCTACAGTCAAGAAAAAAGAGGCTGTTATGTGTGCCATACTCTGGATCCTCATTTCTAGAAAGGACTACATACTTCGGTTCTATTCACATTTCAATGGCCAAAGTAAGTCACATGATATACCTGAGCTCAGCAGGGCAGGGAGGCATATTCATAAGGGCAGGCAAAAAAAGTTGTAATCAACTCTAAAGTTTCTTATCTTATTCTTATCACTGCTGTTGTGGTCACCTTCTTTGTAAAAATGGTCATTGCAAAATTCACTAAGGTCTTACTATACTAGTGAAGGTAATTAATGCTAGTTCCTGAATCAGAAAAAAAAAAAAAAAGTATAAATCTTGGTGGCTTCACAATTTTTTTTTTTATTATTCTCATTTATATCATAGTTCAATGGAAAATCTCATTCTCTGAAATTTCTTAGGGGCTTCCACTAGAATTTACTTTGAATTCAATAAAAAGAAGAAAGCAGTGTGGAAAGGATATATAGGGCATTTCAGAGCCCAGATTAAAGTATAAAACACGACTTCCATCTACATCTTCTTGAACTGGTAAGTGGTTACAATCTATCTGCAGTTGAATTGGGAAATATAATGTCTATAGGGTCTGGATGAGGAAAATAATATGGTTATTATCGAATCAGTCTTCGGGAAAGTTATCCCTGATGGCAAAATATCTGCTTTATTCTTTCTCCTATCAAACACACACTGACTTCTCTTCACAATAGAAACAACACAGAACTCTCCATATAACTCTGGTCCAACTCAAAATTCAGTACCTATAGTCATTCACAGTCCTGGCAACCAAGTCCAGAGAAGGTCCTCATTTTTCAGTAAATCTGAACTCAGAGTATGGAATATTTGTCATATATACAAAAATGCAATGGTAACACAGGAACAAAGAGACAGTAAGGAAGATTTTTATATCATCACACTCACTTGTTTTTGACTGCACATCTTTTTAGGAAGACACTGTAAAGCACTATGACCTAAGGGTAAGAAAAATTCTTTAGGAACTTATTTCTCTCTGGGAGATACTCTCTTATCTCATGTGTCTGGTATCTCTTTTCCTACCCTCTACAATAACATATAGACTTCTCTCATATAAGTTTGGCTACATTTCGTATTAATACATAAGTAAGTTCTAGGATACTATATTTTTAAAGGAAGAAGTGAGAGTAGAAAACATTTACTAAGAATATGTTCCACAGAGTATGCCTGTATATGCCTTCTGATTCTATCATTTTAAAATAAAAGCACTAAATTATTTTATGTGTCCAATGTAACCTAAATAACACAATTATATGACATGCACATCATTATTTACATATAGGAAGTGGTGACAAAATGATGTGTTTTAGTTCCAAGAACTAGAGGGCAACTAATTTAGTTCTAATCTTTGCTGTGCCTTGAAGTCTTCAGAAAAATCAGTGAATTTTTTTAGCTTTCTTATAAGGAAATAATAGTAGTAATTACCTCTTGGTCTTCTTGTGAGAATTAAATGACCTGTATATATAAATGCTCAGAACAGGAGCTATTGTGTGTTCTGAATAAATCTGACTATTCAATAATACAAGTTAGAGATTAACAAGTAAGCTTAGAAGAGGTTGCTAATGACAGGGAAAAAGAGAACTGAGCGCAAGATTTATTGTACCCTATAACATTGTGTCAACAACTTGTAAATATTTCTCTCTTATTAGAATCTCTTTTTAGTACCCTAGAGATTTTAATACCATAGTGAATTTGGTTAGGTGAGAGAAGTGCTTTATTTTATGCTGTGGGAAGATGGAACTGAGAAAAAGCAAGTTAGAAAGGAGAAGTAGTAGGAATATGGAGTGCCAGTACTTTCTCAGGCCTTCCAGTTTTAGGAAGAGCAAATGAGCAAATTGGAAATACATTTCTTGAGAGATAATTCTCAATTGACTTCTTGTATTTATGCGACTCTTGTGAGTAGAAACACGAGCTGCACTTCTGTTCCCAATGGTCTTTTTTAGAGATGTCTGTATAGTGGACAGCCTTGGAAGACCAAGATAGTGTTTATTGATAGACCAGAGAACAGATTTGTCTATTTTCTGATATAATAAAGATAGTATCCCCTATTCCTGATGATGAGTACATGAGATAAATTACAAACGTTGCAATAAGTTAAAAAAATGAAAGAATATGTCTTTGAAAATACTGCAATAGGCTTCTCAGGCTGCAAATTAGATAATCCAGAAATATTTTATCCTACTCCTTTTGGTGAATAAGTCTGTCCATCAATGATAACTTGTAGGAGGAAAAGAATGTATAGTTTGATATACTTGCCAACATCTCTTACACAAGAGAGGTTATTCTAAAAGGTGACCATTAATGCAGGTCGTGGGTCTCTCCAACAGTCAAAAGAGTGGGTGGATATAGTCTTTCCGGAGTTCATTCTGGGCCCTAGGTTACTTCAATCTTGTTTTTATAATTCCATCTTAGTTTCATCCTTATGATTAAAGGTAGCTTTGCAACACTCCTGAATTCCAGCCAGGGAAAAAAATGTAGAAGATATCTAATACAAATACCATAAGGTTTCACTCATATATGGAATTTAAGAAACAAAACAGAAGATGGGGGGGGAAAGGGGAAAGTCAAAGAAACAGACTCAACTATAGAGCACAAACTGAGGTCTGCTGGGGAGGCGGTGGGTGGGAAATGGCTAGATGGTTATAGGGATTAAGGAGGGCACTTGTGATGAGCATTGGGTGTTGTAGGTAAGTGATAAATCACTTAGTTCTACTCCTGAAACTAATATTACACTGTACGTTAACTAACTGGAATTTAAATCAAAACATGATAAAAAAAAATCTAATACAATCTAATACACTTTTTGTCTTCATAGAAGTGAACTGAAATCTTGTTCTTAGAAGTGAATATCATTGATGATATTTATATTGAACTTGATAAAAATAATTTATTGGATAGGAAGTTATGAAACATAATCTGCTCATGGACATATGTACTTAGGGTTCTATTATGACATAGATAACAGAAGAACGTATACTAAGGACAGTTAATGGTCTCTATTACAAAGAAATTACTGAGTCATTTCCAACTAGAAATGTCAAAAAGCTTTATTTGTTATGAACCTTCAACTTGGAAAGATCTATACAGGCATCCAATAATAATAATGAGAAGATGAATAACAATAGTAATGAGATGTCTAATAAGAGACGTGAAAAGCATTGACATTTGAAATCTGATTATTGCTTTATGTTGCCCTTGGTAGAAATTAAACAAACTAGAGAAAAATCAAATTCGATTGCTGTCAGTGATGTTGATTTATGTCACTAAAATATTTGTAAAGATAAAATAATTGGAACTTTGCAAAAAAGAAACAAACTTTCCATACTTAGGTGAAATATTAAAAAATGTATTTCTTTTTCAGTCAAGGCCAGAAAATGGTACTATATTTACCTACAAATTTAAATGTGTTTAAGCTTTGAAATTCCAAGGAGAGGGCAGCCCTGGTGGCGCAGCGGTTTAGCGCCACCTGCAGCCCAGGACGTGATCCTGGAGACCCGGGATCATGTCCCACGTCGGGCTCTGCATGGAGCCTGCTTCTCCCTCTGCCTGTGTCTCTGCTTCTCTCTCTCTCTCTGTGTGTGTGTGTCTCTATAAATAAATAGATAAAATCTTAAAAAAAAAAGGGAATTCCAAGTAGAGAATATAGAGACATGATTTACCTTAAAACAGGACTGAATAACAGAATGTATACATTTGTGTGTACCCATTAATAAAAGAAGTAGGGATCCAGAATAAAACAAACTCTTCCCAATGACCTTTCTATAATACTAGGAAATTTATTATGATCTATTGTAAGAAAACTATTTTGCCTTTCTAGGTTCCACTCTCCCAACTCCCTAAGCATTAATTCTATGGGAAAGAAACTTCAGCTATAGTTGCAATTTAATTTCCCTGCTCACATATGCAGTATAGTTAATTAGAATCATATAATCTTAGAGCAAAAAGGATCCTTAGAGATTGTCTAATCCTATTCTCTCATTTATGCATGTGGAAATGGGTTTAGCAATCTTACTAAGGTCACACAAATTCAAAAAACGCATAGAAAGTCTTTATGATAAAATGCAAATTAAAAGTATAAAACTTAACTGTTATTAACTTATTTGTGAGTATGTGTAAGGAAACTGTGTCTTTTAAAATGATTTTTCCTTATGATACAATTCTGGTAAGTTTAGTGAGTACAGAACAATGTTTCTAAACTTCAAAGTTTGGTTTGTCATTTAAATAATAATGTCATTTAATTTAAATAATGAAAATACATACATTTATAAGTAGCAGGGGTTTCTCTACAGTAGAAATTATTAATTATGGGGAAGGGAAAATCATAGACCCCTGGAGTTATAGCAAATTCTTGAAATGCACATGTGCAGGTTGAAAAATATCTTCTTGCTGAAGGGAATTCTGATACCACCTGCCAATAGGTTTGAATAAAACTCCCAGACTTATAAATAATGATTTTTAAATTCCTGAATCACTAATAATAAATATTAAACTTTATTTAGTGAGGCAAAAGGTTAACAAATCATTGAATATAATTTTATTATTTTTTTGCAATAAAATACATCAAATCTAGCATCTCACTTCTGATATAAACTGTTTTGATGGTTCTAAGAAACCCCCTAATTTTGATGATTCATCAATACACTTATCAGGTTATTCTGTGGTTAAGTTTTATTACAGCAAAAGAGAGAGTAACAGCAATTCTAGTCCTACCTTATTAATGGATAATAAAACAAATGATATATTTTTGTTCATATATATCACCTGTCACATAGACACATAATTTAAACATATTGATATTCCTGGTTCACATATGAATTATGCAATAATTTGACATGTATGAATCTTGAATTTGAAGGTTGAAAAATTTTTGTGAAATAATATAGAAAAAAATTGGGAAGGATTATAACCACTATCTCATAAATTTGAAAAGAATTCTTCAGAATGCTCTGAGATACATATCAGGAAAATGTATTTTGCTATTTTAACAAATCAGTTATGTAATAATATTAGTCCTTTTTATCAAAGCTTTGTGGACAACCCTAATATTAGCTATAAAATCATGCATATTACATAATACAAAACAAAAGCATTTATAAATACTATAGTAACTTCTATGTTTATACCTATACATTCCCATGAAAACAACACCCCCCCACACAAATATAATTCCTTTAATGACAATGATTTTCTTACTTGTAAAAGTATGCAAATTTAATCAGATGGTTAAATAAATTATGCTTTGTTCATAAAATGACCACATGCTTATAATAAAATATAGGAACACTTTTATTCAGTCTATAAAGATTTATTCAACATCTACTATGTGCTAGGTACATGTATAGGGAAAGGATAAAAGCAATGAATAAAACATTCAAGTTGTACTTGTTTCATGGAGTTTATACTCTAGTATCGTGAGAAAGACAATAAATTGCATCTCAAAGTATAATGTGTTTTTTGTCAAATAATCCTAAATACTACCACCAACAGTAAGGCAGGAATGGGGGTTGGGTCATTCTGGTAAGAGAAGGTCACTGAGCAGAACCATTTGAGTACAATGAATGATTATGAGACAGTGAGCCAGGAGCATAAATGAGAGAAGATTTTTTTTTTTCACAGAGTGGAAGAAGCAAATAAGTCCTTGGAGTCAAAATATACCTGTATTGTTCCTGAAAGGAAAGGATGTCACAGTGATAGAGCAGAGATGATGAGGTCTAAGATGAAGTAGGTCAAGGGCACATAAGGATGCCTAGAACATGGCAAAGATTTCTTTTTTTTTTTTTTTTTTTTTACTTTATTGGAAGCCAATGAAGAATATGAACAGAAAAGTAATAACCTCTTTAAATATTTAGCAATACCATGTATGACTCCTATGTAAAAATAGACTACAGATCAGCAAAAGAGAAAATAGGGAGATCAGTGAGGAAAGTAGTATGTAAACTCTTCCTAATATGTCCTCATTGACTTGGATCAGGTGGTAAATGTAGGGAGGAAAAGAGACCAGATTCAGATTATATCTTGAAGATATTCTTGAAGGCCTTTCCAGTGGGTTCTTTGTGCATTATAAATAAGGTGATGGTAGAAATTATTGTCCAAATGGAACAAGCTTATATATATATATATATATATATATATATATATATATATACACATATATATATCTTAAAAATCACACACTGGAGTTTTTCTGTGCGAATTAGATATATTTAACTCTATTTTAGATATATTTTAACTCTATATACTAGAGAAAAAAGTCAATAATTCTACCAATCTTTTAGCCTGAACAATTGGAGTAAATTGGAATTACTAACATAGTTATGAAGTTGAGAAGAGTAAATTATGGCATAGAAAGTAGGAAAGACAATAGTTTTATTTGTTATATGTTTAGCATGAAATAGACCTTTAAAGTATGTTAAGTACTTTAAGTATGTTAAGTAGATATATTTTAAGGACGTTATTCCTCATAAAAATAATTGTAGGCTATATCTTTGTCTTCACCTCAGAAAAAAATTATATGAAAATACATCAAGACCACAATAGCTGTTGTAATTAGGCAGTAGGTTTAGTTGTGATGCTATTGATATAGTGCCTTTTTTAGCTTTTTAATAATAGAATCCATTAATTTCATAATCATCAAAGATTCTATAAAAATAAATAATTATATCGTTTTTATAACATATCACTGAATTTATTACATACTGCAATTGTATTGACTGACACAAAGATAGTATTAGGATTTCTTTTTTATATCTGCAATGTGCACTTGCACTGTTAATTCAGCTCCTTTTCAGTATGCCTTCTTATTGTCTAATTGATATAATTCAGAGACAACACTTGGACACATTTCAACGAATTAGCTAATGAGTTTCACTATTCCAATCTGAAATCCCTTTTATTTATGGGCTATTTCTGGAGATGCAGGTTAATTTAAATGTTTAATTTGGTGACTCAGTACAACCAATTTTATATTGTCTTATGAATGTGTGGAAGATATAAGTGCTAGATTATGTGTATCAGAGAAAATTTGTCATCTAAGTACAACACTTCAAAGTCTTGTCTCAGCATAAAACTTATTTTTAAAAGCAATATTGCAAAAAAAATAAAAATAAAAAATAAAAAAAATAAAAGCAATATTGCATATCTAGCGACACCTGGGTGGCTCAGTGGTTGAGCGCCTGCCTTCGGCTCAGGGCATGATCCCGGAGTTTCAGGATGGAGTTTCACCCCGGGCTCCCTGCATAGAGCCTGCTTCTCCCTCTGCCTGTGTTTCTGCCTCTCTCTCTCTCTCTCTCTGTGTGTCTTTCATGGATAAATAAATAAAGTCTTTTTTTAAAATTGCATATATCTTTAGTTTTAAAAATCTAAAATAGTTTGTAGTACTCACATAAAATATTAAAGATGCTCGCAACAAATGAAAGTAAATCTATTTTAGGATATAAACATTTATATGATTATAATATTTTCCTTAAAAATAATATATTAAAATCTATTGTAAGGAAAAAATTACATGTTAGAGTTAGCATAAGCCCTTAATTCCAATGTTGTTACTTGTATTAATCATGCACAAGCATGGAAGAGAGGTCTGTCTGGTGCTGACCCTCCCGTGAGGGCCTTTATTCCACTGATGCCCCAATATTTCTCTGACTCCTGCTCACCCAAACCAAGTCTAGAGTAATTCATTACACAAATATGTTTGTATGTTAATATCATATGGCCACAATTACCTTAAGGATTTGGGTACTAGCTAATTGAATTGATACATTTGAACATATTTTGTAAACTAGAAAGTTCTAAAAAACTATTAAGAATAATACAATGGAGTATTACTCAGTGATTAGAAACGACAAATACCCACCATTTGCTTCAACGTGGATGGAACTGGAGGGTATTATGCTGAGTGAAATAAGTCAATCGGAGAAGGACAAGCAGTGTATGTTCTCATTCATTTGGGGAATATAAATAATAGTGAAAGGGAATATAAAGGAAGGGAGAAGAAATGTTGGGAAATATCAGGAAGGGAGACAGAACATAAAGACTCCTAACTCGGGGAAACGAACTAGGGGTGGTGGAAGGGGGGAGGAGGGCGGGTGTTGGAGGGGAATGGGTGACGGGCACTGAGGTGGACACTTGACGGGATGAGCACTGGGTGTTTTTCTGTATGTTGGTAAATTGAACACCAATAAAAATTAATTAAAAAAAAAAAAGAATAATATGTAGTATTACACTTTCTAAATTGTTTTGACATAGAAATAGATTGCAAAGGAATTTTTTTGTTTGCAAAGGAATTTTTATAGAGAACTGTAATTCATAATACCATCAATGATGGAGATATTTTTTTAAATCAGGGACTAAATTGAAGGATACGAATAGCAATGAGTTCTATAGCCTGCTGTTAGTCTTAAGGCACTTCTGAGGAGACCCAGTTGGTAGGACAATGTGTATTTGAGCTCTCAAATTCTATTTATATCATAATTTTACAAATTATTAATGGCATAATCTTAAAATGTTTGAACAACATTATGGAGTATGAAATAGAGATGACACTAAATCCTGTAATATATTTACACACACACACACACACACACACACACACACAAAACAACTTCATTAAGCCAATGATTTGTAAGTGGCTTTATTTGCTGCTTAGCCAATATAACTATTCTTCTAAATAGTAACATATAATCCAAGGATTCCTCATTCAAATATAGATTTTATTTTTTTATAAGATTTTATTTATTTATTCATGAGAGACACAGGGAGAGAGGTAGAGACACAGGAAGAGGGAGGAGAAGCAGGCTCCGTGCAGATAGCCTGATGTGGAACTTGATCCTGAGACTCCAGGATCACGCCCTGAACCAAAGGCAGATGCTCAACCACTGAGCCACCCAGGTGTCCCCAAAATAGATTTTCAATATCCAGAAGCCTTTATCAATGTGAGACCAACTGTGAGGACATTTTTATTTGAGCATAATAAAATCCATTAAAATAGCTAAATTTGGGGCACCTGGGTGGCTAGTAGTTGAGCAGGTCATGATACCGGGGTCCTGGAATTGAGTCTCACATCAGGCTCCTCACAGGAAGCCTCCTGCTCCCTCTGCCTATGTTCTTGCCAAATAAATAATTTTTAAGAGCTTTAAAAAATAGCTATATTTATGAAATATCTATAATATAGCTAATTTAAAAGTTCTATGTGTTTTTGAAAATATTCAGACTTTTCACTCAATTGAGACTCAATTGAGTGAAGGCTTAAAACAGATTACGATTAAATGAACAAACTTCCCTCATAAGTGATGTTTAACTTTTATTTTTTTAAAGATTTTATTTATTTATTCATGAGGGCCATAGAGAGAGAGAGAGAGAGAAGCAGGCTCCATGAAGGGACCCTGACGTGGGACTCGATCCGATGTCACCAGGGTCAGGCCCTGGACTGAAGGCAACGCTAAACCACTGAGCCACCTGGGCTGCCCATAATTGGTGTTTTAGAAATAGTGTTGACAACTGAATATATGAAAACATATTTGTAATATAATAGAAGAAAATTTTCCTGTAATAAAAGAAAAGACATCTTCAAACACAATGATACATCACATTCCGGGAAAACTAAATCATACAAAATGAAATGCATAGTGGTTAAGTTATTAAGCTTCAACGGTTAAGAATAATTCTAAAGCATCCTTGTATAAAAAACAATGTAATATTCTGAAAAGAAAAAATCACAAGCAATTACAGAATGTAATTTACTTATAGAAACAAAGGTATAATGTTTGAAGAATGATAAGGAAGGGAATATATGATCAAAATTTATAGCCAGATTATTCATTATCAAAGTATTAAAAGTAAATAACTGCAGATATTTTCATATAAATTAAGATATTTGCATATAAAATTTTCACGTACAAGTTTTTCTTTGGAAAAGAGATGATAAGTTGCAACATCCTAGAAATCAATAATAGATTCAGCAATCAAATGAGCAATAGTGAGTTTAGTTACATTACATAAAAACAGAGAAGAAAAACCATCAGAGGTTAGAGTTATAAAACATGGATATTATAAACTTTTAAGATATACAGGTAGTATTGAAAAAATAAGATATATATGGAAGGAAGTATTAATGCATTGTTTTTTTTTCTTAACATGGAATCAACAGACATTCAGATTTTATAATTCAGGAGATGGGGAAAATATATGATGTTGTATGTAGTCATTTTACATGTGAAGATTTTAATCACAACAAATACTTTGAAAAACAGATCAAACAGAAAAGCTAATTAAACACACACAAAACTAACAGATGGACATACCCCTTGACTAGGATAGCAAGGAAAACTCCACCAACTTTATAAATCAGTTGAAATAACCAAAACCCAGAAAAAATGGTCTTACATCAGATGAAATGTTGTATATCCGATAGAGTAGAAAGTGAAACAAAACTATTAACTTACGAGCTTTAGAAATTTTTGAAATGTCAAAAAGAAAGGAAGGCATCTCTGCAAGTAGAGAACTCTTAGAAGAAGCCTGAAAGAGATAGATCTGAAAAACCTAAGTCATAAGATGAAAGAAAAATCTCCCCGTGCTGTGAATTTCAAGTAAGTTTGAAAAACCGTGCATGGAACCATCAAAGAGACACAAAGATAATCAAGCCCTAGAGTGCTATGATATATCCAGAAAGGCTGAAAGTTTGATGGAGAACAATTAGAAAAATAAACCAAATTGTAGGAATGCTGGGGAGAAGAGAGAGAGAGAGAACTTAATGTACTAACAGAAAAAGAGCACAGAAAAAGAAAATCACAGAAAACTCTGTAAAAGATATTACCTAACACTAAAAGAACAGACTTGAAATGAAAAAAATCTGCAAGATGGGAACCAAAGCAAGAAGCTGAAAAATCTCTCTAAATCACTATTCTAAACAGAAGGCTGCATTTTAAGGAGGCAGACTTCAAAGCCATGAAGCATATTATGAATCAGCAATTTAGAGCCCTCCTGCATTATGGGTCATTTATAAATTTGAAAACACTCCTTATAATAGGCCCAAAGTAAAATCATAGTAGAAATGCTATATTTAAAATTTAAATTTATCGGGACACCTGGGTGGCTCAGTGGTTGAGCATCTGGCTTTGGCTCAGGTCATGATCCCTGCGTCCTAGGATAGAGTCCCGCATCAGGCTCCTCACAGGAAGCCTGCTTCTCCCTCTATGTCTCTGCCTCTCTCTGTGTCTCTCCTGAATAGATAAAATCTTAAAAAAAATAAAATTTAAATTTATTGATAACATGATTATTCATTTTGCAACTAATGTAAAGCCTTAGATTTTGGTTGAGGCATTACTTTAACAGTTCATAACAATGAAAAGAACACTGCTTCTATATGAATGGAATGATGGAGGAGGAATTTTAATGCAATGGGATGTGTTACCTAACAATATATTTGGACGTAAAGTTATAAAGTAGTTAGAGATTCTATTAAACAGGTATTGTGACACTGTACATTAGTGGAAAAATAGTAGTATGTGAAATCTTCAGCACACACAATAATTTCTCTCTTTTCCTATTATCAGAATATATAAAATACAAAGAGGGCACCCAACTAGATAATTCAGGATGAAGACATAATACATTATGCTAAATGAAATAAGTCAGACAGACAAAAACAAATGATTTCACTTATACATGGAAACTGATTTCACTTAAATATGAAAACTAAAAATCAAACCAAACAAAAACAGAAAAAGACTCAAGATGCCTCGGTGGCTCAGCAGGTGAACGTCTGCCTTCAGATCAGGATATGATCCCTGGATGCAGGATTGTGTCCCGCATCGGGCTCCTTGCAGGGAGCCTGCTTCTCCCTCTGCCTATGTCTCTGCCTCTCTCTGTCTCTCTCTCTCTGTCTCTCATGAATAAAATAAAATCTTTAAAAAAAAACACAAATAGACTCATAAATACAGAGACCAAACTGGTGGTTGCCAGAGGGAAGAGAGATAGGTAAATGGGTGCAGAAAATTAAGAGGTTCAAATGTCATATTATAAAATAAATAAATCACGGAGATGGTACAGTATACAGCTAATAGTCAATCCAACTGTAGTGACATTGAGGTGAGCACTGAGCACTGTATAGAATTGTTGAATAATAATGTTGTACACCTGAAAGTAATATAAAACTGCATGTCAAAGATATTTTAAAAATAAAAATTTAAAAGTATGTATACTCATACAAAAAAAAGATGAAAACACCTAAAAATGTAGCAAATTGTACATAATCAGTGTTGATAATGTATAGACTCCACAGAGAGTAATAAAACTTTATACAGCTATTTTTTAGGTGTAGGCAATAAAATAAATATGAATAAGCAAAAACTATATTCTATTACTATTTGATGATCTCCCATATGCTATTCTCTGCGCTAGGTTACTTAATTAGGTCATTTAAATTAATTTTCCTAATAATCCCAAGGTCATATTTGCCAGTCTTTAGGTCAGATAATAAAGAAGCAACCAAAGTTAGGTAGAAGCTAGAAGTTATTAGTGATGAGAAATGGAGAACCTGCAATAAGTAGTAGACATTGTGACTAACAGGTAGTTAAAAAATAATAGTGTTACTATAGGATCCAAGAAAATTAAATGACTCCAGGATGCATCTCTTTCACAGCAAAATATTAGTAAATAAATATGGAGAAACTTCTCCAGTAAAAAATACATGAAGTTCTTGATAATATATATATATATATATATATATATATATATATATATATATATATATATATATAGTATGGTGTGGTGTTTTTCTTGAGATTGTGAAACATTCATTGCTTTGATAATTGTTTAGTTTGTTCAGTAACATATAAATGGTTTTCTATTTTCCAATCCTCTTAAATGTTCATTTATCTGGCCATAGTGTACTGGTCACAAAAACTAACACATTGCTTAACAGAACAGCTGAAACTATGCTATGTTGTTCCTTATTTTAACAGCAATACTTACTGTTTCACAACTGTTATTTAATGAAGTATAAAAAAAACAATATTTGATCATATTTTACTAACAGATTTAGTACCAGTAGGTATTGAAGTGTAGAACAGTTAATTAGGAAAATCGTAAGATTCTCTTTTCTTTATTTTATATTTTCTTTTATCTAGTAATTTAGATAATAACAATTACTAATTTAAAACAATATTATAGTCTTTAAAAATCCAATTTGGATTTTGAGGATATATTGTAATTCTGTATACATTGTGACATTGATTTTTTTAATCATTTGGTTAAGATTTTTACAATTGTATTCATTGATGATATCAAACTATAATTTCTTTTCTTATGTTGTCATTGTCTGGGCTAAGTATTAAGATTATTCTAACCTCTTATTCTTTTACTGTATGAGCTAGAATGGATTTATTTTTCTCCAAATATTTCTTTCCAATCGCATGTGATTTTCTGTATAGAGATTCATCATCTACTTCCTTTATTACTAAATGGTTTTAAGAACATTCTGAACCTGATCCTTAACCCCTAATGGGTTAGTTTTGTTTGTTTTTAAATGAGAGTTTATTTCATCAGATTTTTTTTAATTGCATGAAAGATATTAACACACCTATTCTCTTTTCTATCACTGTTTTATTTGTGATTATGCCTTCCTTCCCCACCTTGCTCTTTACTCTATCTTCTGTTTTCATTTTTTTTCTTAACTTTCCCTTTCACTCCTTCATTCCCTATTCTTTCTTTCTTTGTCCTTGACTAGGGATGAGGCTGTGGCAGATTATACCAACGGAGTGTTGGTAAACGGAGTGTGCATGTGCATGTGTCTGTGAGTGTCTATTTTAAGTATATTTAGTTGGTATATCAACTTTATGTGGGAGTTTCTTACTATTCTCTAGGCTTTGTAGCATTCAACTTCAAGCACATACTCTTTGGTGAAGGCCATCTTCATTGCCAGCTTGACTGTTTAGATTTGCATATTTTGTCTCTTCTGTTTTTTACAGATTCCCCTTATTTTAACAACTGTATAATTTATTTAGAAAAGTACACAGGCAAGTTCTTAAGTATAGAAAATATTTTTCGAAAAAATGCTATCAAGAATGATTCGCTTTTCTAATTTTTTTTGGCATATACCGGTAAAGGGGTTCCTACTACTGATTTGTCAAGAATGTTAAGAATAAAAAAATAATGCTAAGACTCATTAATACATTTTCAAAATATCACAGAGTATCTAATTTGATATATCAGAAAACATAAAATTATTTAATCATGTAAGGATGTCCTCCAAGAGAACACACACAGAAACAAATGTTTGACAGAATCATGAAACAGTTCAAAAGTTTTCAAACAGATGTAATAGCATTTCTGTTTACTAGAAACATTATTGATTTATTTCCTCAAGGCTCTATTTTTAAAAAACAAGTTTGATTAAGTATATTGTTGGCTGAATGATCTTTTAAAGGTCGGGTTTGTATATGGTCACCACTATTGCCATTTTGGAATCAAGTGTTATTTTCCTTGCCTTTTCATACAAGCCCTAGGTAGTCCTGCTCTCAAATCCAATTCGTGGGCATTTTCCTAAAGAGAAACAGGAAAAGAGAAGGCTATGTATTCAGTAATCACTTGGTTATTTTGTTAGAAGTGTTTATAGTAGAACTCACTTATTTTAATAAATGTTGAAATACCCACTTACTTTGTGAGATCCTTTGGCTATAAATATGTAATCCTACTTGTGGTGGTTGTGCGTGTGTGTGCATGTTTTATGTGCTGTGCCCCTGCCTATCTATGCGCATGCATATGCGTGGCCAATTGTATTTGGACTTTACTTTTTCCCAAAGGCTATTGTTTTTGTTTGTTTGTTTGTTTGTTTTACCTACTAACTCTGCTTCTGAAATGAATGTGAATACAGCCCAAAGCCACTCTGATAGGAAGTAATTATAGGACTAAACTACTTTGACACTTCACAAATTCTGGTAACATTATATAATAGTGTTCATTGAATACAGTTTCCTCAATGTCATAGTCTGCAACTGAAGTAAAAATACTGATTAAAAAATCAGTAGGTAAAAAAAAAAAATCAGTAGGTAGGTATCTTTTGGATGCAACAAAGAGAGTGATTAAAAATGTGTATATATAAAGATATAAAAAACTGTAAAGGAAGATATGAATATTGGGTCATGAGTATGGATAAAAAGTGTCAAAATACACACATTAGGCTTTTAAGATTGTTTACCTGAGGTGGGTGGGGAAAGTAGCCAAGAGCACAAGCCAGCTAAGGACGGGAAGGAGTAGTGCTACATAAAAATAAAAGAAGGAATGATTGTAAAGGGATTCCCTTAGAAGATGAAGTGGAATGACTAAGAAGACATGGAGCACTTTTATATTGATTTCTTTTTCCTGATGAGATTTGATTTCTAGACTCCAACATAGCATCATATAAGCATTATATTCCCTTATCCATCTTGATTTCAGGATTTAATGGCTTTTGTCTTAAAGACCAAAGATAATTCTATAATATCTCAATGTTCATGCTATAATTTTTTTAAAAAAATATTTAGGACTTTCAGAAGAGTTTTTAAAATATTTTTTTAGGGTTATTACCCTAGATAACTTCAGGTAAAGGCATTATACAGGAGGAACACTTCATTAAACACTTTTCAATAATCCATTCTCTTAGAAATGGCAAACCTGGGATCAAACTAAGTTTCTATTCTCATTCAGTCATTTACCATGTGAATCATTCACAGATAAGGAAATTAAGGCATTTTGCATTCCCTGCAAAATGGAGTTACTGATCCATTTATTTGTGGACTTGATAAACATTGTTAGAAACTTGGCCTCAGCTGTACATATTTAAGATGAGATTTCTAGAAATACTCATGAAATAACTATTTTTTATGATATCCGTTAATAAAAACATCTTCATTTTTTAAAGAACTCATTTGAAAATGTTCTGTATCTAGAAATGGGTTAAATCTCTTGATAAAATTAATGTTAAATTCTCAGAATGACTATTTAAAGCTAAGTATGTTGATTCTAGAACCATCAAAAATAATCATTATATCATTAAAATTTTAGATGCTATTACCCATTTCTTTTTTAATTTATTAAAGTCAAGTTTTCATAATCTCAACTTTTTGCCAAGATTATCAAGGTCTTGTAATATTATCACTTCTGAATTCAAGTTTTTTTCAAATACTATTCTTATATAGCATTTGCTTTTCATGAATTTTAAAATAACATTTTTTCTATATTGAAATTGTGATGATTAGCTTATTTCCATACTAAGCCTCTATTTTTCTGATGGTATAAAATGACTTTAATTCTCTTCTCTCAATCATTTTAATCTGTGCATGTAATCAATATCTGTAATCACTAAGCAAAATCCTAAGGTACTTTTGTTTCTATTTTGTTTTGTTTTTTTCAGTGAAACAGTTTATTATAATTTGAATATGAAGGAAACCAAATATATCTCTTGCATGCTGTTATTTTTCAAAAGATGTTTAGAAGGAACAGGACTCTATATAGACATTAAAAAACGCCAGATATCACGAACAATAGTTGAGGGTTAAAATAATGTTAAATAATAGGAAACACAGGATTTTGGGAAATTGGCAAGTGTTAGCAAGAACTGTAAGGGAAAAAACCCTTTCAAACACTATTTGTCAATATCTTGCATACTTTACTGTCTCTGTTTTATATCTCAATATAAAATATGATATATAATTATGTCTCTACTTTTGGGTATAAATATATAAAATTTGTGTTACACATATAATGAGTACACAGGAGTATATTAATAAGAATTTCAATTATAACATTGCTTGTCATAGAAAATAATATTAGAGGGGCCCCTGGGTGGCTCAATTGGTTAAGGACCCAACTCTTGATTTCAGATCAGGCCATGATTTTGGGGGTCATGAGATCAAGCCCTGGGTTGGGCTCCATGCTCAGCAGGGAGTCACTTGGGATTCTCTTCCTCTCCCTCCACTCTCCTGCTCACACATGTGTTCTCTCTCTCTCTCTCTCAGATAATAAATAAATCTTTAAAATAAAGACAGTGAGGGGATCCCTGGGTGGTGCTGCGGTTTAGCGCCTGCCTTTGGCCCAGGGCGTGATCCTGGAGACCCGGGATTGAATCCCACGTCGGGCTCCCAGTGCATGGAGCCTGCTTCTCCCTCTGTCTATGTCACTGCCTCTCTCTCTCTCTCTCTCTCTGTGACTATCATAAATAAATAAAAATTTTAAAAATAATAAAAAAATAAAATAAATACAGTGATATTAGAAACAATATTATTATAGACTGCCAAAAACAATTTTTTGAAATGAATTTAGTACAGTTATATATTGGAATACATTTAATTTGGCTTTATTCGAGGTCAATAGGTCTGATTTAGTGTCTTCCATCTAAAATTAAGTCGTTTCTAGCAGTCAGGAGTGTTTCCACTGCTCACTCTGGAGATTGGTGTCAAAACACAAAGGTGCAGGGTCACAGATTATTCTGAGATATGCCCAAATCCCGTGGTGTTTGGCCCCAGAAGGATATGGAGAGCAGAGAGAAATGGCTGCCCTTTGCTTAGCTCTTGTTTGCCCCAGTTCTTACCCCGTGGTGACACAATGCAAATGAGATTTCATTGTACCAATAAGGGGATCTACTAGAGGCAAGGAACCCTGGAATAAAGAATCTGGGCGTTCATGTAAAAGAGTGACCAGCTGCTATGACACCTTCTGAGAGAGTTTCCATGGTAACATAACTGGGAACAATTTTGAGTTCTTACTCCAGTTCTTTGGAATGCAAATAAATCTCTCCAGGGGAAACTAAGACTAGATTTTCCAGCTGTACAAATCCTGGGATGTCTCTACAGGGTCTTATACCCTCCCGAAATGTAAACACACATCCCTAGGGAGGTAAATCTCAGAGGATAGTCTCTAGTAATCTTCTCTCTCAGAATTAAATTCAGGACTTGTTCTTTTAGCCCAGATCCAAAGTTTTGGTAAAATTTGCTTTGAAAATCCTTAAGTGTCAAACAAAAATATTGTATCCACAACCTAAAAATATCCATATAAAACACTAAAAGAAAGGAAGACTATTCCAAAATGACCTTGCAACTGGAGCTCTTCAAATGATGCGGATTGACTATAAATTGCTAAAACTACTTTGGAGAATATTTGATTCTATCTGTTATAACTAAACATATGATGTTTTGGTCTATTCATTCAATCAGGCTGTTATAACAGAATACTACTAAGTGGGTAGCTTATCACCAGAAACATGGTCCTGGAGGCCAGGAAGGCCAAGATCACTGTGCCAGCAGCTTCCACTTAGTAGGGGGTGAGAACTCACTTCCTGGTTCATAGATGGTGATTTCTTTTCTTCTTCTTTTTTTTTAATTTTTATTTATTTATGATAGTCACACAGAGAGAGAGAGAGAGGCAGAGACACAGGCAGAGGAAGAAGCAGGCTCCATGCAGGGAGCCCGACGTGGGATTCGATCCTGGGTCTCCAAGATCCCGCCCTGGGCCAAAAGCAGGCGCTAAACCGCTGTGCCACCCAGGGATCCCCATAGATGGTGATTTCTTTCTGTGCACCCACATGGTAGAAGGGGACTGGGATGCTATTGTCCTCTATTTTATAAGAACACTGATTCCCAGGGCAGCCCGGGTGGCTCAGTGGTTTAGCACCACCTTCAGCCCAGGGTGAGATCCTGGAGACCCTGGATCAAGTCCCATGTCAGGCTCCCTATATGTAGCCTGCTTCTCCCTCTACCTTTGTTTTTGCCTCTTTCTCTCTCTCTCTCTCTCTCTCTCTCTCTCTCTCTGTCTCTCAAGAATAACTAAATAAAATCTTTAAAAAAGAAGAATACTGATCCCATTCATGAGGGCTCCACCGTATGCCCTAATGACCTAAGCATCTCTCAAAGCCTTTACCTCCTCAGAACATCATATCAGAAGTTCAACATATGAATTGGGTGGGTGGAGGCACAAATATTCAGATGGTAGCAGTCTGTTTATGGTTGTCCTAAATCCATGTCCTTATCACATGTGAAATACACTAATTCCATCCTAATAGCCCCAAAAGTCTTAACTGGTTCTAGCCTCAACTACACCGTCTTATCTAAAACACATGTAAATCAGGTATAGATGAGATGACTCATTCTTAGGCAAATTACACTCCAGCTCTCAATCTGTGAAATCAAACATGTTCCCAAATGCTATGATGGGATAGTCATTGGATAAACATTTCCATTCCAAGAGGGAGAAAGAGGAAAGGACAAAGGAGAAATAGTTCCCCAACAAGTTCAAAACTAGGACCACTGAGTTAGGTTTAGACCCCAAGGTTCTGGGCAGCCCCATTCCCATTGCTCTGTTGGGTGCAGCCTACACCACAGACCTCCTGAACAGAAATTGCTTGGAGGTGGTCCTACAGATTTGGAGTCTAGGGCAGCCAGTAGCTTTGCCTCAATGGGGGCTCTCTGTAGTGGCCCCACTCCTCTGCTGTCTCTTGACTAGGGCACTGCCTAAAGCTCCATCCTCTGGGGTCAAGGTGGAGGAACCATGCCCTCCATGCTTTGTTGGACTTAGCACTGACCACATGGGGCCCCACAGAAGCTGTACCTGGGGCAACGGAGGAATGAGGCCACAGAATTGGGCCAAGTTCTTTGCCACTTCATAACAAGAATCACTTTTTATTTCTTGTTATCAATAATATGTTTTTCATCTCCCTGAGAGACTTCATCGAAATGGCTTTTATTGTCTGTTTCTATAAACATTTTGTCACAACCGTTAGATATTCTCTAAGTAGACTTGAAGTTTTCTCTTTACATCTCCTCTACCTTTTGAGCCCTTCTGACAATTACCTGTAGCAGTCCATCCACTGTAATGCAGGTTTCTTCTAGCATGCACCTCCAAACTCTCTGTTTCTGTCTGTTCCCCAGTTCCATGTCTGCTTCCACGTATTGAGGTGTTTCTTACAGCAGTACTCTCTACTCTGTTTTGAGGGAACATTAACCTTCTAACCATAGCAAATGCATACCCTATGATCCAGTAATTTCACTGCAATAACCTGACAGAAATGCATACAATTTTCACAAAACATGCAACATTGCTTGTTACATACTTATTGATAATACTCCCAAATCGGAAGTTTCCCAATGGCCATCAAGAGTTAAATGGGTGAATACACTGTGTAGTCCATGCACGTAATGGAATAATATCCAGTAATATGAATAGACTGTATATATGCAAGAGCTTGGGTGAACCTCATAAACACCTGAATAAAACAAGCCAGACAATCAAGAGCGGATATCACATTTTTTTTTCTTTTTTAAAAGTTCAAAAATTGACCAAATAATCTACAGTGTTAGCATTGAGGATAATAGCTTACTGGGTGGAGAGGGCAAATTGAAGTTAATTTGGTTAAGAAGAATGTGTGATTGTTCACTTCATGAAAATTAGTTGAGCTATATACTATACATACTATATGGTATATATCCATGTTATGTATAGTTTTCAAAATTTGTTAAAATAGCTTACTGGGGTTTTTTTTGTTTTGTTTTTTTTGTTTTTTCATTTCTTAAATAACATGTAGGAAGAGCAAGATCAGTTGACTCAACTGGCTTGAATTCCTCACTCCAAAAGGGTCTGTCTGCAGGATTGGACCTTAGCCAGGGAGACAATCTGTGAACCTTTGGAATATTCTGCGTGGTAAGAGTATCCCTGAGGTATCGGGCATACAAAACTCTACAAGGTTGATCAGATAGGTTATAATAATGATGTAATTCATGGCAAACCATTTTGCTCTTGGGGTGAGGTGTGTATGCTGGAGCTGAGGCAATCAAGTGGGTGCTACAAATCTATGTGACTGAGTCCAATAAACAATTTGACAACTGGACTCCGGTGAACTTCCCTGGTTGACAATACTCTGCACATGTTGTCACATGCCATTGCAGGTGTTTCATTGCTTGTTTTGGTCTGCCAGAAATCTTATTTCGTTTTCTATGAATATCTCAATCTCGTGATCAAAGTGCAATCAGTCACATGATCGGAAGTGAAAAATGCTAAGACATTTGTTTTCACAAGTGATGTATTTAAAATTTCAAATTACTTAAAAAAACAAATATTTTCAAATGAATATTGAAAAATATTTCCTTTAATGTTTCTTTTTTTGTTTGATATTTCTATACTGTGTATAGAATTATATACTAGAATTGTATACTATTCATATTTTGACATTTAAATATATTGATATTATATGAGTTATTTTTTTCATGTCAATTTTAAAAATACTTCCCATACAGAGACTATAAAAATACAGTTTTTTTCTTATTCTGTATGTATTTTTAAAATTAATTATAATGTAATTCATTTTTCTGTATATTAGTTCACTGAAATTTAAGTTTAAAGTTTAAGAGTTAAAAAAAATTAAAAAATAAAGTTTAAAAGTTTTAATAGATATATATATATCCTATATATATCCTATGTATATCCTACAGCTTATATATACACATGTATATATCCTTTCTCCCAACACTGATAATTTAATAAGTAATATTTAAGAATATGAGTTTTATTTTTATTTAAATTCCTTTATTTATTTCCCAAATTTTTCTTTCCACATCCTTCTCTATTTCTTCTGGGATTTTTATTCAGCTATTTCCAGTTAGTTAGTTTAGTGTTTAGGCTATGCTGCAATTATATTCTACTTCTCCCAAATATATAAAAAAAATAATTTTGGATATCACAGTCTTAATTTCTAGAGTCACAGTGAATCCTGAGTTTCAGTTTATCATAACAATGTAGTCATTGTTTTATGTGGATTAATACTTTTGAATATTTAAGAAGTTACTACTCTTAGAAAATATATTGTCTGTTTTTTGCCTAACCTCTTTAGTTATTTCCTCTACTTAATTTGATTGCTCTGTTGTTCTGTGTGCCGTCCTTACGTATTGTATAAATCTTGGCTGTCCATTCTTGTAAAGAAATGCTATTATCCAGATTCAGCAGGCAATGAGCTTCTCTAGCACATGGATTTCTATTTATCTATTGATGGCAATATTCTGATTATGGCCTAAATCTATAGAGAAAAAAAAAAAGGACATTTCTAAAGTGTAAATGAAAAAAAAATTAAGAATGTAGAGATTCTGAGTTTGTTAAATTGACTGTAAATCACTCAAACTTATATCACCATCCTTTTCCCAGGTTAGCATCCACTTTTTTTTTATCAACTTTGTCTGAACTCTGGAAAAGTTCCTAAAATTGTACTTAGAAGCCATTCTTTTCTGCTCAATGTTATTCAACATTATGTTTGTTAATTTCAGTTGTGTTCCTTCTTGGTTTTATTGCTACTATATTTTTAATTTCCAAAAATACTCATAGATTCCATTATTATGGATATTATTGTTATGAACTGAACTAGTTCCCCCAAAATCCATATATGCAGCCCTAATCCCCAGTCTGACAATATTTGGAGACAGGGCCTTGAGGAAAGTAATTAAGGTTAAATAAGGTCAAAGAAGTGAGATCCTCATCTGATAAAACTGGTGGGTTTTTTCTAACAGGAAAAAGAAGAGACACCAGAGATGTCTCACTCTCCTCCAAAGAGCAGAGGAAAGAGCACACGTCCACAGCAGAAGGAGGCCATCTGCAACGAGAAGAGATGTCTCACAGGACACTGACCCTGCTGGCACTTTGATCTTGGACTTTCAGCCAACAGATCTGTGAGAAAAGAGATTTCTGTTGTTTAGATCATCCAGTCTATAGTTTTGGTTAGGGCAGACTTGAAGACTAATAAAATAGTTATAATTATAAAACTAGTATATATAGTTACAGTATTTTAAAAATAGAGTTAAAAAGCCTAGAGTAGGTTAAATTTTTAAAAGAATTTCTCATCTGTACAATTATTTTTTTAAATTTTCCTTTAAAGTACTCTTTTTAAATTAGTTCTTCCTCCATTGTTTTGCTGTCCCCTTGGAGTCTACAGCAGTAGATTTCTCAATTTACTGATTAGGTCAATTCTAGTACTAAACGTGAATTTCAACCAAGATGGCCATTGTACGCTAAATACAGTAATATTGAATTTCTAAACTAATGTTATTCACTTTGTTCCTTTCCTAGTAACAAAAAATGCTCTTACTGCCAATGATCTCTCTGATATTGTACAATTTGGGGGCTGCTCATGACCACTTGCCAATTAGCAGGCATCAGGCTTTGTGACCTAAATTCAGTAACAGAAAATGATTAGCTTAGAATGCAATTGGATACAATATGCTTCATCTATTCCAAAATTTATAAATTTTCTGGTCTGCTGATGTCATTCTTTATTATTTTTAGGAGCTGACACAGTTTGTATCGCTTATCTGCAATGCTATTTTCAGTAGAATTAATAGAAATGCACTTTGATATTTTGAAACCATATTACTGCCTTTTTTTTAATTTTAAGAGGATCATGAAGGCCTCTCTTACAAATCAGAATATTATTTGTTTCCTTCTAGATGAAAATGCTAAAAACTGGAAGCAAAAGACAGAGGAAGACATTTTAAATAAGAAGGTAAATAATAAAATAAGGAAGATGAAAAAGCCAAATCATTTTAGTCTTGGTAAGAAATTATTGATAAAGGATGGTAGTTAATCAGAGTCCTTTGCAAATGAACCCAAAGTGACTTTGTTCAGTGGTAATAAGTGAAATGATAACTTTGTTATATTTTATGCAAAAAATTGTCTTTAATTGAAACAGCCAATCAGTTCTCTTAATCTTATTTTACCCAAAGTTAAGAAAAATAGTATTTTAACAAGTAAATGCAAATTAAAAAAAACACAATTACTGTTGGTTCTTCAAGATAGTTTTTATAGCAGCTATCAAAAGTTTTATTTATTTCTGAAAGTCAAATTTAAAGGTTTAAATTAACATAAGTAAATATTTTATGCAAAAATCAAATTTATGGTGTTTCCTGTTATAAATTTCTATAGGTATAATTCAGAATTTTAAATTTATTTCTAAACAAATAAGAAATATTCTGTCAGGCCTGAATTCTTGCGTTTCTATCACTCTCCTGCATATTTTCTCTCTTTACATTTCAGGCAGGTAAAGTATTTACAGTTGATGTTCACCACATAAAGCCCAGCTATGGTCATCGTTTCTTAATTTCATGCCTATATTAGAAGAATGTGAAACATTTCAAACTACCCATACATCTTCTTAAAAATTCATTCTACTTTGATTAGGCTAGAGTGAGAACAAGAAATAAATACTGTAAAACTCACCATGTGATCATACAATGAAGTCACAGTTCAGAGCCATGAAATAGATGTCAAGGTAAGTACACATTATTAGTTGAACCAATTTTAATTTAGGTATGTGTGATCTTGATTGTAAAAGGAGTATTTATTATAATAGAACTTTGCCTGAAGCTTTAAGTATTTAAAATATTATTCTGCTTTTATTTCATTAAATATAATCTGTTATTTATTTATCTTAACATTTATGATTCTGGGACATATTACAAATTTCACAAAACTTGCATTTTCTAAATGTCAACACTCTAAGTATAGCATTTATTTTCCAAAATAGTATGTTTTCTTCAAATTCCATTGCTATGTTGAGTCAATTGAATATAAAGATATAATTATTAGCTACCCAGCAAAAATAGAAGGATTTTAGCTAACTGTGTCTAAAGAAATATTTCAAAACTGATTTCAGGTAAACAAAGACTGGATTTTTTAAAAGATTTTATTTATTTATTTATGAGAGATACACAGAGAGAGGCAGAGACATAGAGGGAGAGGCAGGCTCCCCCTGGGGAGCCTGATGTGGGACTCGATCCCAGGACTCCAGGATCATGCCCTGAGCTGAAGGCAGATGCACAGTCGCTGAGCCACCCAGGCGTCCCACAAAAACTGGATTTTTCTATGTTTTATGCATAAGCTTGTTCTTTATTTTCTTTCATTTCTTTCTCTCTCTCTCTCTCTCTCTCTTTTTGTGGTTTAAATAAAGAACTATGATTATATATAAAACTGATTGCTCCAAAGTAATTAATATTTTTTTTCTTATGAAATTACCAGGATAAATTAAAACTCTTATAATTAAAGAGTTTTCTCTTGTGTAAATATAACATGCTGAGAGACTGTTGGAAAATTACTATTTCAAAAACCAATCAATGTAAGTCCTCATAGACTGAAAATATACTTTTTATTTTTCCTAATGACTATGACATTCTGTATTCACCCTCTAGATTGTTGATTGTCTCTTCAGCTAGCTATAAGCTACTCTTTCAACTGGCCAACAAAGCTTAAAATGTTTACTACTGGGCCCTTTACAAAAAATCAGGAAAGAAAGAAGAAAGAAAGAATAAAGAAAGAAAGAAAAAGAAAAGAAAGAAAGAAAGAAGAAAGAAAGAAAGAAAGAAAGAAAGAAAGAAAGAAAGAAAGAAGAAAGAAGAACGAAGAAAGAAGAAAGAAAAAGAAAGGAAGAAGAAGAAAGAAAGAAAAGAAAGAAAGAAAGAAAGAAAGAAAGAAAGAAAGAAAGAAAAGAAAGAAAAAAAAGAAAGTTTCCAACTACTGTTGTAGAATAACTTTGTACTTCCTCTGAAACCCCCAGTGTATCAATGGCCAGAAAATTATGTACCCATTAATTTTTAATTTTATGGCTCAAGACCATTTAATAATAAGTTTGAATCCAAAGAGGACATGATGTATATCCCTGATGTTACCAATTCTCAGGAGAGAATGCATATTTTTTACCTACCAACTGCTCCAGTACAGATAGACAAAATTCCTCTTCATTACTTTGTATTAGTTAATGAATATTTATCTTACCACCATTTCAGCATAGGTCTAGTTATTAATCATCCCTTCATTAATGAGTGACAAAGCCTCAATTTGTAAGTTCCTGTGCCCTTATCTCCTGCCATCCAGAAAAGCCAAAGTAATTGACCATGTTGGTATTAAGTCTTGCTGGTATTTCTAGCAGAAGTTGTTTTCTTTGTTTTCCTCTAGTTTTAGGTATATGTATATATATATAAATTCCTAATAATTTTAATATTAGCATTTGTTATTGAGATTTTTCAGGTAAACTAGCTTTCCATATAGACTAAATATAATTATCAAATCCAAGTTGTACTTTCTTTAGGTATGAAACTTGCAGTTCCTAATAAGCATTAGAAAAGTGTTTGAATGAAGAATGTTTAGCAAATATGATAATATTCACTGATGTACATAGCAATTTTATATAGCTAACCTGAGTTTCATTGAAAGAGAGACCATGAGAATAAACAAAATGATGCTTATTTTTAACAAAATAGTCTACAAATAATACATTGAACAAATCATCTGCTGCAAGAAAAAGTACTCTTCTAGCAAGCGCAATGCCATAAACTACTAGGAAATAATCTAAGTACAATAACAAGAAATAAAATGAAAGAAAATATTGAAGAAAAGTTAAACGATTACAGAATATAGAGTCAAAAGCTCTAATATATGTCTAACCCTTCTCAGAAAAAGAAAAAAATTAAAAGGATAATGGCAATAACTAAAGATCATAATTAATAGTCTTTAACTACTGATGAAAGACAAAATAAACAGACTGAAGCAAGTCAAGGGATTCCCAACAAGGTGATAACTGTTGGAAAAGTTGTCAAGTAAAGTGAACAGCAGAAAACAGACAAGAGAAAAATCCTAAAAGCGGCCTGAAAATTAAAAAAAAAAAAAAAAAAACAAGTTAACTCTAAAGAAGCAATAATTAGACAAAAAATAATTTCTCAACAGAAAAAAATGAAATTCCAATAAGGTGGAATGGTAATTGTAATATCTTCTAAAAATGCAGAATTTTATATTCATCAAAATATATGTCGATGATAAAAGTGAAATAGCCACTTAAGTAAACAAACCAAAACTCATAATTTAGCATCAGTAAAACTTCACTAAATTAAATCTAAAGGATATAATTCAAATTGAAGGAAAATAGCCTTTCATATTTTAGGCCAAAAAAATTATCTCTGAGTTCTTTAAACAGTAAAACAAAATTTAAAAAATTGAGGTGTACAATTTTATAAAAATTGGCTCAGTTATAAAAGTTATGAAGTTATCATATAATTCTAGAGGAAGATGTAGGAACTAACATTAGAATTAAAAAATAAAATGCGTTTAATTTCTAGAGCATCCAATACAAGCAGAAATAGTATTTTAATTAACTAGAAAAATGAATGATAGAAATAAAAAAGAATGGATGTAAAGAGAGAACTAATTTCATTAAGCTGGATAAATAATTTTCATAATTTAAGATTGGAGTTTTAACACACACATGTAATTTAATTTATACAAATAGATTCAAAGCTTCCAGGGACATCTGGGTGGCTCAGTCAGTTAAGCGTCTGCCTTTGGGTTAGGTCATGATCCTGGGGTCCTTGAATCAAGTTCTGTGTCAGGCCCCCTGCTCACTGGGGAGTCTGATTCTACCTCTACTCCTCCTCCCTATTGGTGCTCATTCTCTCTCTCTGTCTGAAATAAATAAATAAAATCTTAAAAAAGGAAAAGAAAAGGTTTGAAATTAAAACACTGGAGAGAGAAGGTGTAACATAGGGATACTACCCAAAGGAGAGCTAATGTGACCAATTCATTTGAGAAAATAAAAATCTTTGAGGTAAAATAATTAATAGATATAATAAGGACATTTTGTAAAGAATATAACAATATCGTCTCAAAATATATATTATAAAAGTTATTATTACAATGAAATAATATCACAGCAGAATTTTTAACTCAATTTTTCAGTAATTTATATAACCAGAAGAAAAAAATATTAGGAGGAATATAGAAGGTTTTAACTTCCTAATAAAGAAACTTGATCTAATGGACACATATAAAATCCTGCACATAAATATTTCACAATTCATCTTAAAAATAAAATGAAATAAAATTCACATAGGCATTCTGCTCCTAATAATGGTGATATAGAGTATAAGGATTATATCCTCCTGTAGATAACCAGCAAGGACTTTAAACAAAATATAATAAAAAACACTTCAGAGTCATACAGATCTATCTTTATGATCTTAGGTTATTACCTAAGGCCAATTGAATGCTTCCCAGAAATTCGCATCATTAGCAGATGTTCACAGGCTGAAAGGGAATGAGAGCTCCATTACATGATTCCGGTGCCTCTGAAAGAAACGGACTAGTTTCACTGCCAAAGGCCTAATTCTTCCCTGCCCTTATCCTCATGACTTGGTTTTTCATCTTGTTACTCGATTTTGTAAATGACGAACATGTTTCCAATTAGTTCCTTTTTGATGAAGTTAGAGTTGGTTTCTGTTGGTTGCAAATGAAGAACTTTAATAACAGGAAGATGAAGAACATAAAATAGGTTACATATATTGTTCCTAATGGGAAACCCCAGTAATAGATCATTTAATCTGTAAAGATAAACAAAATGTTTGCCTGATGGAATAATTACAAAGTTGACAGAACTACACATGGATGAGATAATACAGAATTGTAAACAGTCTAAACATACTAAGCTTACATTCACTTGGGGTGTTGAGTGTCAGAATTTCTATTACAGAATGTTAAAATAATAACATAAATAATAACATAGTATTACAAATGTATGAAACCCTCTAACACTGTGTATGAAAAAGGACAGCAATTAAAAGACTAAAAAATAAGTTGATAAAACCTGAATATAGTCTAAGTGGCACTCTTGAGAACACAATGAAGACATTGGAACAGGTAAACTTATAAAACATTTGAAAAAAATACAGGATTTTTATTTATTAATTTTAATTTTTTTAATGATTTATTTATTTGAGAGAGAGAGTGTGTGTGTGTGTGTGAGCTGCGAGGGGGGTGGTAGGGGCAGAGGAAGAGGAAGAGTCTGTTTCAAGCAGACTTCTGAGCATGGATCCCCACATGGGGCTCAATCCTAGGATGCTGGGATCTTGATCTGACCTGAAACCAATAGTCGAATGCTTAACCTGAGGCACCCAGGCACCCGTGGAAATTTTAAAAATAGGCAAATGTATCAATTAAAGTTCACAAATTGCTTCTCGCAAAGTTTTTATTTTTAATTACTATACTTATAGATATTTTACAAAATCTAAATTTCTATACAAAAACTCTGACAAATAAAATACAAAAAACGGCAGTTCTAATATGAAAAACACTAGATTGATCCCAGACTCACTTGTAGAACACCAAATGTCAAAAGACATTGTAGAAGCTATTTAGAGATATTTGAGAAGAAATTTGTCACTTTATGGAAATACTTAGAATTTTATTCTTAACCACACCATTAAGATTCATGTAGAAACATGAATTTATTCTCAGATAATTGAAAGTTTAGAATATTTACCCATAAAGCCTTTCTTGAACATGAGCTGAAAAGCAGCATAGAGATCCCTCAGATAACCTAAGGGAAAAAAAAAAAAAAACTTATGAAGTGCCATTTTAAAAAAAAAGTGACAGCACATTTTTATTTCCAAAAGTAATGCAAATGCAAAATAATAGATATAAGTAAGGTTGCAAACTGCTCTCAGCATGAAAATTTCCTATCGGGGAAATTTTAAACTATTAAATGATAAATCGAAAATGAAGACCTCCATGGAAAGTGGAAACATGTGAGATAGGGAAATAGGATAATAAAAACGTTCAAATGCCCTTATTTTATAAAGAGCTTAATTTTGTTCTTGGCTTTGATCATCTTAAGTTATATACTGAGTAATACATATTTTTTTTTAATTTGAAGAGACCAACAGATAAATTATATTTCTTTTAAAATATATATATTCATTCATTTATTCCAGAGAGTGTGTGACTGAGCACAAGCTGGGGGAAGGGCAGAGGGGGAAGGAAGGGGAGAGTCTCAAGCAGACACTCTGCTGAGCAGGAGCCTGATGATCCTATGGCCCATTGAGATCATGAGCTGAGCCAAGCCAGGAGTCAGATGCTTAACCAACTAAGCCACCCAGGCATCCTGGTAAATGGTATTTCTTACAGTGTATTATTAAATACTGTCTCAACTAGGGAGTCAACAATGAGCACTGATACACAAAAAGCTAGAATAAGTCTTACAACAAAGAAAACAATGTAGGGACGCCTGGGTGGCTCAGTGGTTGAGCGTCTGCCTTCAGCTCAGACCAGGATCCTGGGGTCCTGGGATCGAGTCCCACATTAGGCTCCCTGCATGGAGCCTGCTTCTCCCTCTGCCTATGTCTCTTCCTCTTTCTCTGTGTCTCTCATGAATATTTATTTTTTTAAATAAAGAAAACAATTTAAATGTTTTAATCTAGTGTGTTAGCAATGTCTTTGACTTAATTGGTGTTATTGGTTGAAAACAATGGAAATATTTATAGTATAAGCAAGCAAAAATAGATGTACTGGAAAGGCAAAAAGAAAAAAAAATGGCTCTTAGAGTTGACCAAAAAAAGGAGGAGAATTAGGGTCAGACAGGAGGCAGAGAGCAACTCAAATCAGACCTCAGGAAAAGGAGGGAGATCTGTTTTGATGTGGCCTTTGGCCCTTCAGCCACGGCCCCTTGCCACTGGCCATCACCAGTGTAGCATGGGCATGCATTGCCACTAAGGCTCCTGGGCTCTCCTTGCCTGGTCACTTACTGTTTTAACTTTGGATTTTGAATATCTGTCTGGTCACCATGAATAATTTCAGACTCTGCACTTATTTTTCACCTATGGGAAAAAAATCCCAGGAAGGAGGCACTAACCCATCATATTTAAGTCTGTTTCACAATTAAACCTCCAGGTGATAGGGAAATCTATTCACAAAGATCTTTGAAATTGGAAGGCTCTATAGGGGGATTCCTAAATAAAAGGAAGGCTTGCCATAATGAACTGAATGAAGGTCCATCCCTGTTGTGACAAATGGCACGATTTACTTTTTTTTTTCAGGCTGGTTATATGTCAGTTTCAGCTCAATAAACTTAAAAAAAAAAAGTAAAGAAAAAGTGTTGAAAGCTTGACAAATGCCCACATGTCCAGAAGGAAACATACTCTACTCTCTCTCTCTCTCTCTTTCACACATACACACAATTGCAGTTACTAACACAAACTATTCCCTATAAAATAAAAATCAAACTCAACCATTTCCTGAAGGAGAAAATGCCAAATCCAAATCACATCATTTCTATATTAAGCTTCAAGTCCAGGACCACTAGATAATATAGATTACTTTTCCACTTCTTTCATGTTTGTCTTTCCTTATTCTATGAACTCTGGCTTAAATTGTAAATACCTAAATACACTCTATACTCCGTGGATATCAGTGAAAGAAAGAAAAGAAAAGAAAAGAAAAGAAAAGAAAAGAAAAGAAAAGAAAAGAAAAGAAAAGAAAGAAAAGAAAAGAAAATATCTCTACCAAGGAAGAGATATAAGTAATTGCATTATTCCTTGTTTCCTCTACTATAACAGGTAATAATAGCTGTTAAAACTCCTTACATCCACTAACCATTTCATGTTTGCTCTGATTGACAACTTTTTTTGATCATTTTGGTGATGAAAACATACTTTCATTTCTGAAATATCAGAATTTTTGTAGGGATCCCTGTTTTCCATTAGCTTTTAATATTTGAATAAAACCTCCTAAAATTCATAGAAATTGTAATCCTGTCCCCCTCCACTCCACTTAGAGAAACTAAATGTGGGAAGTAGGGAAAGAATTTCTATCTTGATATTTATTGGTCAAGACACCATTAACTGGGTATAAGAGAATAAGCAAGGACAAACTGGCCCAAAGTGTTAAGTTGGTGGTTCCCATAATATAAATATCAGAAGGCATAGAATAGGAGCACAGATAATACATCTCTAAAGTTGCATGAATCTCTAAAATCCTATGGACAGTGCACAAAGGTGTGTACACAAACACACACCTGTTCATATACACAAGTTTTTAAAGCTTTATTTATTTATTTATTTATTTATTTATTTATTTATTTATTTATTTATTTATTCATGAGAGACACACAGAAAGAGGCAGAGACATAGGCAGAGGGAGAAGCAGACTCCTTGCGGGGAGCCGGATGTAGGTCTCCACCCCATCACTCCAGGATAATACCTAGAGCTCAACCACTGAGCCACCCACGCATCCCATGCACACACTTATTGATACAATACTTCCTAAGTTTTTTTCTCTTTTTGTTCTCCCTTGGTATCTAGGTGCCTTGTAAACTCCTTAAGTTGCAGCCTATCCCAGCTAAGTTGATGGAAGCTAAAGGAAAGGCTTTACTCATGTTTCCATCAAAGCATTTACAGAAGGAATAACACATGACTTGCTGACTTGCAAGTATGAATCTGGACACCAGTGTCTTCACAGTCAGGAGCATCCTCATGAATCTTAGATCTCTCAAGTAATCAATTCTGTATAAAGAGATGGAGTTCTAAAGGTGTATAGAAAGATAATATATACGTGTGTGTAGAAAGAACATCACTTCTGATATATTTAATTAAATTGAAATTTTAAAATAAATTAAAAACATAAATTACACTTTAGACCACCTCAAAATTAGGAATAAAGTTAGTGGAGCAGATTAAAAGTGATATGAATGACTACTTCTCCTACTTCCTAATGTAGAAATTGTCTTTCTAAACCCAGCAATGGAGGCTTTGGAGCTCATCCTGTTTTTTGAGGTTTAACCATGCTTAATGCATTTAAATTAGCAGTATGCTTATGCTGATATACATTACATCATCCAATTTAATCTATTAGATTCTCAAACAGGTTTGAGAAATGTTTTAAAAGAAATTTAAAAATAGCTCCGCAGGAACAAAAAATAACTGAGTTCCACAACTACCCACTGATTAGAAAATAGAAGTTTCCTGTATACCCTCAGATGGCTTTGCATACAGTTTTGATGAAAATGTCAGTAACTAATAACCAGCTAATCTCATATTAATGAATATATCTCCTTAGGAATAATTGACCTTAAAACTAACTTGAAAGGGGTTTTTTAAGAAGCAAATATGTAGTTCAGCAATGATTTAAACTAATCATTGGAGAATAAACCAGAAAAAAAAACTTATAATTGCTGTTATTTTAATTTGTGGGACAACTGTTTTAATATATCGTTAACTTTTAAATATACTATAAAATTTTATTAATTCTCTATAAAGCCAGTGGCTATATGAAAATTCAAGCAAAATATTGACTATTAAATGTTTATAAAAGAATTCACATCATATACTACCTCTTATTGTAGAGCTCTAAACTATTTTTGGACTTCACCAAATTATGAATAAGTATATACTAGAAAAATATTAGGTTTTTCTAGTGTGGACAATAGATGAAATTACTATATTTGAAGAGATGACTAGAATACTCCCTACCCACTCAACTATGACCCATTAAATTGCTCTGAATGATAAATCAGATGCTTTAGACCAACACTTCATTATCATTTCAAATGTGCTGCTTTCAAATAAGTTAATAATAGTTGTAGAATATACTGCTCAGGGCCAGAAACAAGTGACCTGAGGACTGTGGCTGTCAGGGGTCCACCTGATTGCCTAACAGCTACTGGGATCAGATGTCGCCTGTCCTGTACGCAGTGTTCACACCAGTGTGCTACTGCAAGAACTGAGAAGTTTTGCTCTAAATCACAGAGAAATCTGACAAGTACTATGTAAGACCAGAAATGTCAAAATGTTTTCAAACAGGTAACAGAAATCCTCTTATTTTGTTTTAACAATAAATAAATTCTGATATCATGTACTAAAGAATGAAGTATTTCATATTGTCTTTTTTTTTCCTGATAAGAAAAACTGGTGCAGCATGTTTTGTTATTCATATGTGGAAAGGAGACAGGAAATTTGTGTTCCAATAATGGAACACAGGTCCATTTCTTGATCTGATTAGGCCAGATTAGGTCACCTGCTCACCCATGAATCATTATTAATCTGGGAGCAATGCCGTGAACTGTATGATGCAAATCTGGCTTCCTATGGTATCTTTGAGCTAACAATGGGAAAGGGCTTATCCATCTCTGCCCTTTGGATGGGATGAAATTCCCCTGATTCATTGATGCTGCATAAAGAGGGGATAATACCAGGATTCTATATAGAAGTAGTAAGAGGAATGGATTGATGAGTAACTAACTAGTGTTTATCTGCTATAAAATGAAGGTAACAATTCATTGTTTCTACTGTGATGGCTCTGAAATAGAACACATTAAGTTTTCTCTATTTTGATTCTATATTTGCTGAAAACAGATAAAAAATTAAATATCCTACAGTTTGGCCATTCCATGATTCTGTTCACTTAATCTCTTTGATTAGTTACTTTTCAAATGTCTATAGTTTCCTTAGAAAGTTAATCATTTTGCAACTTCAAACACATGAAGCTATTATGGTTTTCTCCTAAAGGTATTTTCCTTTCTTCTCTCTCTCTTTTTTCTTTTTTAACCCAAAACTGCTTTTCCTCAAAATAGTGACTTTTATAAACTTGTAACCTGTTAAGTATGATGTCTTTAACACTAGATTCTAGCACAATTTAAAATATACATGTATATTATTTATAAGAAATGGGTGATATTGTTCCAACATAACCTTGAAAAAGTAGGGAAAAAAAATTCGGTCTGAATCCAGCAGCAGCCAAAGGAGCTCAGAAACAGTAATGTTAGTGCTAGCCTGGCAGACACAATTTACACGGAACTTAATCAAAATAAGATTAAAAGTCCATAGCAATTTCCTTGAGTGGCCAGTCAGATATCCCCATTACAGTCACCAACCAGTCTGCCCCAGGGGCCTATTTCAGAAATAAATTGGTTCGTAGATGAGCTGATGCAGAAGAAGAAAAAAAAATGTTTTCTTGAGACTGTATCCTAAATTTTATCAAGTAATACAGGGAAACTTCAGAGTCTTTTTATTCTGAAATGTTCTTTTTTAAATTTGCTTTATACATTCTTAAATTTATTAATATTTTATTAAATATTAGTTTATGCAAGCTTATTGTTTGACTTTGTATAGGATTTATTAGGTGGCATTAAATACTTAATAAAAAAGTACAGCAGTAATACATGGGAAATTGTTCAGAGAACAATTTCATTCAGTTATTAGAAGATTTGTGCACTGATTTTATTAATATTGCTTAGCAATCACAAACATTATATCATGCCAGAGAAATCTGAAAAAGATACCATTAACCTGGAAGCCTTAAAAGGAAACTTTCAATCTGAGGGATATTTCTAGACATTTTCCTTAATAGGAGAATAGAACTTTTTTTTTTTTTTTTTTTTTAGAACTTTTATAAATGTATCAAATCACTGAAATTTTGGCCTCACCAAAAGATCCTTACATAAAGCAGTGATTTGTGGGAATAAGACTTGATTTGGGCAACATAAAAATAATGTTAACAAGTAAATATACAATCAAGAAAAAATTTTTAAGATGTTATTTATTTATTTATTTAAGAGAGAGATAGTACAACTGGGGGTGGGGGAGGAGCAGCGGGAGAGGGAGGGGGGGAAGCAGACTCTCCCCTCAGCAGGGAGCCCAGAGGCAGGACCATGAGATCATGACCTGAGCTAAAGGCAGAGAGCCAACTGAGCCACCCACATGCTCCAAGATAAAATTTACTCACATGACTTTTTTTTTTTTTTTTCCGGACAAGACATATTTCCATCAATTGCAAAAAAAATATGCTTAGTTCATTAAGTTATATGCTGAGCGGTAATAAATTAGTAGCAGAAATTGACTACGCCTTTTCAGTGACAATCTAAGTTTCTTAATAAAAATACCAATTCCCTGCTTATATTTACTTATATTTAGTATATGATTTCATGCATTAGGCTAAGACATACAGTTATTTCTATGTTTTCAGGACATGTTCAACAAATCCCTCACTTGTACATTTTCTAACTGTCAAACATTTTAATCTCTTGATTAGAATATTTAATAAACATTTCTACAAATAATTTCAGACCTCAAAATTTCATAAAGATCAATCCTTCAATATTTAGACCTAAAAAGTAATCTCCAATGTCTATCCATTTCCAGATTTGAACTTTCTTCTTTATTGTTTACTCCTATACTTTATTTCTTACCCTGGCTAAAGATGCTTCATGATATTATTATCAAGAAGAGATTCAGTAGTAATTTATCTAGTTGTATTATTTTCACTTATCCATCCAAAGACACCCTTTGAATTGCTGTTAAGTGTATTTTAACTCAACAATATTTAACAGCAATTATTAACGTACAAAGCAGTAGGGCAGGTTCTGCGAACAAGTGTCACTGAACAACTGATCAAAATATTTGCAGTAAAAGAGAGTAAAAGAAGTCCTGTTATAAAGAAAAATATATTTAAAGACTATATGAGGCATAATCTATTTTGAATGCCTTCAACTCTATTTTTGCTAAACTATGAAAGTATCTTTTAGTTTGAGTAATTATTTTCATATGTCAGTCCTTCTGAAAGAGATATTTGTTTTATTTTTTTTTTTCTTTTGTGAGTCATGAACACTATGCAATTGTCCATACCTGTTGTGTCTGGCCTAAAGAGACTAATAATCACACAATAGTTTTTGCGCTTTTTGGTCGGATGTTAGTGGGTGCTTTGAGGCAAAACTGAATGAGTTTCCAATATCCAGTCCAAATTACAAGAAATACAGACACAAAATGCCTGGGGTTATCCTCAAATGAAGTTACATTTGAATTGCATCCAATATCCTTTATTACGATGTGGAAATGCTCAAAGCAAATACAATAGTTTCTCTTTGCCTCTGACACTTAAGTTCACAGTGTTAGGTTTAAATATAATTTTTGTAATGGCTACTTCACTGAGGAAACTTGAAAAAGATTTCATGCAGAATGACAATTTTCTGTAATAACCTATTAGAGTTTGGTTTGTAGGGCAAAACCGGGATCTCAATATAATATGAATTGAATAACAAAATTTTATCAATCGAGATTCCACTCATAAGCTATTTAAGTTGTTCAGGTTAAAAAATTTCATATTAGCATTAAATTTAAAGCATAGACATGCTGGAGGAGAAATAATAAAATTATCTTTAGAGAATAAACTGTTTTCAAGGATCCAAGTATTAGATGCCACATCACTTGTGTGTGTGTGATCATTATAAATAAAAACACACATTTGTGTCATATTTTAATATATTAATGCATATCCACAAACATTTATTATTATCTTCATAGGTAATTCATGTGCTTGGTAGCTTAATGCATGTAGTTAAAAAGACATAGTTATTAGTTTCAGACAAAATTATTTCCAATTCTGGCTTTGTAACTTGCCAGCTATACAAACTTGATTAAATTACTTAATTTGAATTTCAGATTCCATTCTTATGAAGTAATAATAATATTGACTTCCTTTTAAAATCTATGAGTAGATTATAAACAATGTGTTTGAAGTCTTTGGCAATAATCATCTGTAAACAAATGACTGCTATTAAACATCATTCCTAGACTGGTTCTAGTTTCAGAGACACTTAAAAAAAAAAAAAACAAAACAGGATCTCTTTAAATAAAATTACCAGTATGCTTTTTTTTCACTTATACTGATTGGTTTCTTTGTCAATTAGTCTGAATTAGCTAAGGGTTACTGGTTTATACAGCACATTTAGATAATAAAATGATTACGCACATTTATATTATAAATCAATCTTTCTGATCACTTCAAATTGGGCAGAATTAAACCAAAATTCTATGTCAGAAGAATTCACTTTTAACCAGCAAAGACTAGACTATGAGTTAATTGTGATCATGACAGAGACTGTCTCAGGGGAGAGGATACCATGTATGTTAAATGGCTGGGAAATCTTATTTCATTCCCTGAAAGATATTTTTGCTCATCAAATAATACTGAGTGAACGCTAACAGCTGTCTGAATATCCACATCTATTTCTCTGATAATTTCTTTTAGAATTCCCTCCCCCATAGACTGAGGAAATTAAAACCATCACTAACATCTACTTTTAGCTCAAAACTCTGCTTATAGACATTTCCTATGATTTACTGACAAAATGAAAGCATTTAGAAGAGAACTCTCTAATATTCCTATTCACACATCTATCACCTTCTTTAAATCTGTACTCCCCACCCACCCACTAACACTGTCATACTTGTTATATTAAGTTAGCTCTCCTTGCTTTATTCCACGGCTTTCTCTCCCACTTGTACACCGGACAACGTTTTCTCTTGCTCCACTGACGAACTGCATCCATAAACCATTCTTTATTCTGATTACAAGTTTTATACTTCCTTCACCCCATGTTGACATGGAACCGTCCAGCATTAACCCCATTCTTTGCTCTAGTCTTTTTTCTACAGGGTTTTCTATGTTTGCTGATTCTACTTCTCTTTTAATTTCTCCTAACATTCTAGTCACTTTTTAAATTCTACTACTTCGATAAAACTAAGATTGGCAAGATTACCAACACTGCCCATTTTACCAAACTTACTAGTCAATTTTGACTTTTTATTGCTTTCAATCTTTCTACAGAAAAAAATTAGCAGAATATACCACTCCCTCTTTGCAATTATTGCTTTACTGGACTTCCCAGACTCTACACTGTTCTCTCTATCTCTATCTCTCTCTCAATATCAATGTCTATTCCTTTTGAGTCTCATCTTTATCCATCTTTATCCTTTATCCTATATGAAATACATACACTGAAGTATCCAAGAAAGAGATTCTTAAGTTATCTTCTCTTCCCTTCGTGTATTCAATTTAGGTGGACTTGAGAGTCATTAATCTTTAATATTCTAGATTAACCAATGACTCTCAAATGTATGCCCTCTCCTGTGATGTCCACATTCTCATTAAAAAAGTCTTTTGAACATTAGAAATTAAATGTCTAATAAACATCTCATTATAATTTTTGACCCCTTAATCCATTCCTTCCCATTCTTCATAAAATGCTACTAACATTTAATTAGTTGCTCTGTAAATGTCATTCCATGAGGGTAAGAATTTTGTCAAAGTTGTGTATTACATTATCCCTCACACTGACAGAAATACCCAAATAGAGTAGCTACTCATTAATGGGAGCAGGAAGGTAGATAGCCAGGAAGGAAAGAAGATTTATATTAAATTGAATGAAGGGTTAAATGAAGGAAGATTATCTGAAACTAGGATAGGCTATATAATATGTCTAATGAAGCACATTTATCAGTAGCCATTATAGATTTAATCCAAAATTGGCCAAACACAAAAGCCGCTTTTCATTCATTTTCTCTGACTCTCAAGTTAGTACAATGTAAAATTAGTCAGTAGCTTGGATCTCTTTGCTCTGCCTGTAGTAGTGGGTGGACAAGCGTGCTTTCTATCATAATTCCACTCTCCAAGGCCAATGGGAACTTTTTACACATTTAAGGTCTGCATACCATTTAAGAAGATTAAAGATGGAATTGAGAAACTATCACATAGATATACCAATATAAATAGAAGAATAAATGGGAAAAAAAGGTAAAAATCTCACATGTTCTTTTCAGAAATACAGCAGATTTTTATGTAAGTATGGGATACATTAATCACATCACATAGTAGTTGTAAATAGACTTTTTACTCATCAGCGCTGTATTGAATCACCCATCAACTGGCTGTTAACCTTCTCAAAGAAATGTTAGAAGACTCCAACTTGCCCTTGTTAAAATATTTAGTTCTATAGACTGTTCTCCGACAGAATAATTTCAAAAACATATGATCGACATGGTGTGCTCAATACTTTATATTCATTACATGCCATATTACATATTACTTAGGTAATTCAGGTTTTTTATAGTTACTCAAACATAAAGTATACAGTAATTGTTTTTAGTAAACATGATCTACAAAGATGTTTCTTAAAGTATGCTGTGTCTCAAATTGCCTGTTTTTGTTATAAGGGACAATATTACAGAGTTAATTTTTGCAATTTTTATTTTTATTTTTTTAAATACTCTTAAGACATTTATTTATTAAAAAGTTCTCTGCCAAGATTTCACATTAGCTTAAAATTCAAATCAGTCTTTACATTTCTCTACTGAGGACTGCACCTCAGTGTATGACCTAAAAGCATAGGTCTAGCAGCGAGTGTTACGAGCATCCACACAGTGAGCCCCGTGGTCAGCCTCTCTGTTCCCCAGGTGACCCAACTAGAAGTTAATACTGCTCTGCTACAGGGTAAAAGCTCCTAACTCAAACTCATTGGAAAAGGGGTGAAACTTCTGCAAAGTGCACTTTAAGAAGAGGTACTGTTTGCTCGTGAAAAGAAACCAGTGAGTCCTCTAAGAATAATAAAAGGGGGTATTTTACAGTTAAGCACATGATTTGGAATGAAGAATTCGGATGTTGCTCTGCTGGTCCAGTCTGTTAATACACTTCTTGTTCCTCCTGTGGGCCCCCCTTTCATCAGGTATCACAAAGCCTTCATCAGTGGCATAGAGAATGTCCAGGATCCTCTGCAATACAGGACGGGTACTGAGGGGGGCACTTGATGGGATGAGCGCTGGGTGTTATGCTATATGTTGGCAAATTGAACTCCAATAAAAAAATAAAAAATATATAAAAAATAAAAACACAGGGTTGTTTTCCCCCTTCGTTCTCCTGGCAAATCAATTCAATGTTTCTTAGCTTTCCAAAGTAGAAATCTCTCTCTTTCTCCAAGTCTTGGATGGTAAGTTTCAATGCATTGACCTGCTGCATCAATTCAGCTGCTTCATCACCCCGTTGCCCACACTAGGATTCTTTAGCACCACACCCGGACCAGCCTTTAGGGTTGCAGTAGTTCTGTGCATTGCAATGGACCTCTGTGGAGCTGCACTGCTATAGCTGAGAGGTTTCTTCGGGCTGTTCAGAGCTGGAGCAACAAGGGAGGGAGCCACTGCAGTGTCTTGACCTTGTCTGGCAGCTACAGGGTCACAGTCTTTTCCATCATAGTTTGCATCAAAAAACTTCTTGAACCACTGAACAAATTCAAAATTGTCCTGAAACTTTCCTCTTACTAATTTGTCCACAGGAATTATTTTGTCAACACCCATTCTCTTAAAACCTGCTTGTAGTATTTTGAGGTTCTGGATGTATTCATGCTCTAGTTTAGCCTGGAATTTCACTTTCTTCAAGGCAATGGAGCCAGGGAATAGCATGTCCATAAACTGACAATAGGCAGCCCCTGAGCACAGCTGTTCAATCTTTGTCAGATTCAGCTGCAGAGACTCATTGATCCAGGCCAGCATATCATGTCGACTTAGGTTAACACTGGTGACAGACGTTGAGTATAAGTTCACTGTCATCCTCGGCTCTTGGCGGGACCATGTCCACTGTCTGTGCCCGGCTTCTGCTCCATCTTCATCTAGTTCTGCAATTTTTCAAAGTAAATTTTTTTTAGATTACTTTTATAGGTAATTCAGGTTTTTTATAGTTACCCAAACATAGACTTTTTAAATTTTTTATTATTATTTTTAAAATAATTTATTCATTCATGAGAGAGAGAGAGATAGAGAGAGAGAGAGAGGCAGAAACACAGGCAGAGGGAGAAGCAGGTTCTCTGCAGGGAGCCCAATGTAGGACTGGATTCCGGACCCTGGGATCACACCCTGAGGCAAAGGCAGATGCTCAACCACTGAGCCACCCAGGCGTCACAAATATAGACCTTTTTAAAGTCATATTTTTAAAAATGTATATCTGCTTGCTTTCTAGTTCAGTTGTAAAAGGAATTTACCAGAAAAATGGCAATAATTCTTTGTTATAGATATTCAATCATCTGAAATCACATACTAATTTCCACTTATTTTTCCAACTATGCTTATATATAAATAGTTTTAAATTTTACTTTTAGAAGTAGCTCTTTTTGCCTTTTTAAAAAAACATGTTTTTGTTTTGTTTTGTTTTTTGCTTCCTGGTTTAAGAATAGGTTCTTGTGTGAAATACTAAAAGACAAACATAGTCTCTAAAGCAAACTACAGTTCTTTGTCAATCAAAACATTTCCCCCTGAGGTTTTCATTTGTTATATGTGATTAATGTTTTACTGAGTGGCAATTTACCTGAAATGTTTCAAAATTATGTGACCATTTACACTCCAAAAACTATTTTTTGTCTTGTCTTAAATTTATATAAATCACTTATCTCTGTGGAATAATGTCATGTGACATGATCCCCTTAGGAGATACTTAATTCTTCTGCTACATAGTTTTTATACTTATTAATTCTTTTAAAGATAGTTTCTATACTATAGTATAACATGTAACAATGAGGAAAAAAAACAAGTGTATGTGTGGTATGTATGGTAGAGTTGTTCAATAAATGACAGATATACACATGCACGTATGAAGACAAGCCCAGCTATAACTCCCAAAAAGCAACGGACACTGCTATACATATCTAATATTACCACTGACAATCTGACCAATTTTATAGCAAATAAATTTTTGCAAATGGAGTTTAGGAGAGCAAAGTGTGTAGAACCAGAAAATAATGACCAAATATAAGATATTATTCAACAAATTTATGCCAATTACTTCAATGACCATTTTGTTTTCTACTTAATTTTTCTTTTTTCACATATTCATTTAATGTTTTAGATCTTGAAAAAGCAAATTAAGCCTGATTTGAAATAATGGTAAATATCAATTTCAAGGTAATGAAAACAAAATAGCACTTGTTTTAATTGTTAGGATTCTTATTAGGCCTGAAGAAATATGTAATTGAAAATAGTGTCTAAAAACGACAAACAACCTTTTTTATTTTTTCTTTTACTTCTTTTTTTCAAAGCTGCATACAAAAGAGTTCTGTTGTTATTGATATCTCAGTGTTATTTTTCTGTCAGTTCACTTGCTATATTAAGCAAAGATCGTTGGTTACTGACGAATTGGAAAATGAAAGATTATCCCTATTAGGTAATTTTACAAGTGAATGAATGCTCAACTTCCAATACTTGACTCAGTGAATATACAGGCTTTTTAAAAAAGAAAGACCATTTCATCAGTTGCTTGTTTTTTATTTGTATATACTCTCTACTGACGAAATTTTTAAGAGAAATAATTACATTTCTGGGCACCTGAGTAGCTCAGTTGGTTAAAGTATCCAATTCTTGATTTCGGTTCATGTCATGATCTCAGGGTCCTGGAATCAAACCCTGCATAGGGATGAGCTCGTGGCCAGGAATCGGTTTTAGGATTCTCTCTCCCTCCAGCCCTCCCACCTCTCTCTCCTTCTCTAAAATTAATAAATATTTTTTTTTGAAAGAGAGAATTTTCTAAACAAAGTCAGACTTTTCCACATCTTGAAAGAGTACATTAGTCAAATAAAACAATGGTAAATGAGCAAACTCTGGTATAATTTCCACATTTGGGCACTTAATGCAATTAAGTGATAAAGAAGGCAGGACCCCATCCCATTGGTCTCTCATTTTCCCACTTTACTTCTATGCTTTTTCCTTGACTTCTGGTAAAATATTCAGTCTTATTTATAATATTGCTATTTATTTCCTTCACATTTGCATTCAAGACAGGAAGTACTTTTGAAATAGCTTCCCAATCCCTGTTCAACAACTGTACTATATTACCTGATCCCTGGCAGAGCACATGTTTTGGGCTAGCCCTATTTTATATACTAACACATTTTCTTCTTTCACTGCTCATTTGTATGCCAAAAGTCAGTTGTTTGCTCCCAAATACATTTATACCAGATATAATTATTAATGTAGCCAGATAACACATACTATTATGTAAAATAGAGATAAATGAGTATGAAAATGTGAGTGTATGTGTGTGTATATTTATATATATATATATGTGTATATATATATGCATGTATATATGTCAGACATCTGTATGCTTACCCTTTTTTTATTGGGGGGTGATGTCTGCATACACATCATTTTTCATGTATTTTCAACTTATTCATCCATTTTAAGAAACAGCACTGAAAACAATAGACCATACCTATTGCAAAAAGAAACAAGGTTAACAAACCAAATTCATCAGTACATTGAGAGGATCATACAATGTGACCAAGTGAGATTCAGTCCAGGGATGCAAGAATTGTCCAACATCCACAAATCACCATATAATATACCACATTAACAAAATGACAGATAAAAATCACATAATCATCCCAGGAGGTGTAGAAAAAGCATTTGACAATAGTCAACATCTTTGCCCATAATAAAAATTTTCAAATTGCAGTTTGCACAGTAAATAAAACAGTCAGCAAAATAGAAAGGCAACCTATGGGATGGAAGGGAGTATTTGCAAAATCATTGTCTAATAAGGGGTTAACATTCAAAACTTATTAAAAAATGCTTACTACTCAATGACAACAACAAAATCTGGTTTAAAAATTGACAATATAATTGAATATACATTTTTCCAAACATGACATATAAATGGCCAACAGACACATGAAGAGGTGCTCAACATCACTGATCATCAGGGAAGTGAAACTCAAAACCACAATTATTTACCACTTTACACATGTTAGAATGGCTATCATCAAAAATACAAGAGTTAACAAAGTGTTGGCAAAGATGTGGAAAAAAGGGAAACATATATGGCTAGAGCCACTGTGCAGCTACCATGGGAATTGGTCTAAATGTATCTCTAAAAAAAATAAAAATTGAACTCCTTACCATTTGATCTAGCAATTTCACTTTGATATATATCCAAAGAAAATGAAAACAGGACATTGAAAACATATCTGCACTACCATGTAAACTGAAGCATTATTTATAGTAGCCAAGATATGGAAACAACTTAAGTACCCATCATGGAAGACTGATAAAGGTGCCAATACATAATATATAATATATATATAAAACATATATTATTGAAATTTTCCAAAGGAGTAGAACTTCAAAATATTGTTGCCAGAAAAGAAACAAAGCTCAATAGATCCATACATAAAATTAAGACCAAAGGCTTCCTATCAAATAATCATCCGGGACATATTCATTTATATTAAAAGAAACTTATATTAAATGAAATTATGTGTTTATATTATAAGATTTTTTTTTAATTTGAGTATGTAATTTTTTTTTCAAAAGAGCTATTCCTGGTTTGAATTTTTGAAGAAGTCTCTTTTTTCATGTGACTCTCCTCTCATGCTGAAACAATCTCTCTTATTACCCTCACACACTGTTATCTTGAAAATATGTTTTTAGTCATTTTCAGGTTTTAAGACATAGTATCAGTTCCAAGTTTGTAGTTTAGGATCCATTTGAATATCAGCAATATTATACTTTTTCCAATTCAGAGCTATGCTGGGTTCCAAATTCAGTGCTGCCTCAACCTAGGCAAATAGCAAAGGAATTTTTACTATTTTTCAGTTTGTTCTTAAATCTTCCCCAATTCCTGTGCTCTTTCTGGCTCGTACAGGGCAGGAACAGGGAGAAAGTTGCACAAAAAGTCTTGTTTAACTCATGCAGCTTTCAATGGGCAAGAATGTCCTCTCTGGCGCAATGTCTACTTTTAGCTCTTAAGTGGACCGTGAATATGTGTCAAATGTTAAGAAACCACAGCATCAAGAAACCTCAACTGTGGTTCCTTGTTTAAAAAAAAAATGCCTCTTTGAATTGGTCCCTTATGGTTTATCAATATCCTGATGTTTAGGCAGTCGAGACTTCTAATATTCCTCTGTTGGGATTACCTGTTTCTCCCAAACACTTCTTTTAGATTTATTTCAAGGCAAATCAATTCCAGCTACCACCTCAGATGTCTTCATCTGACCCAGCCAAATCTTGGATATAAACACAATTTTCAGTTTGACCCAGTCTGCTTACCTGGGTTATTCCAGAGAAACTTACTTTTAAGGTTTCATATGAGACAGAGATCAAATTTTCCATTTCCCCAAAGACATATCACATTTGTTGGGTGCTTCCTCACAGCTTTTTCGCTTGACACTCAAGTGAGCCAAGAGCACCCGCATTACCTGTCCAAAGGAATCCTTTTCAGAAGAATGTCTTTGAAAACATAACTTCTGGAAATAAGTGACAAGCAGAGGGGTCACAATAGCATTATCACAATCTCCTGGTATATTCTTTGGTAATATGGCATTTATTATTTTCAACTTTTAGGGCCCGGGCTACAATTCTGAGAGAATTGGAAAAGTCACATTTACTATCCAATTAATTCAGTATCATTCTAAATCATTCATGCATTACCTGTAATTAATCATGTGGAGCCATTTACCAGACCCCACTGGGTCAGCAAGAAGGTCTCTATAACTATAAGTAAGGAATGGCCACCAGAGCTGAAAATATTGCTGACACTTGTGCAATTACTTCAGCAATCGGCAATATTTTGAAATTAAAGCATATCATGTTTTACAACAAAATATATGGTTCAACAATAGTGTGAGCAAAGTATTGATTTTTGCCTCACATCTTCTAAATAGGGAAGTAGCCTTATCATGTTTCACTCAATATTAGTAATAGTTTTGATTTGAGGAGGTAGCCTAACCTCTTAGCAGTCATGTCACAAGCTTCTTATACCAGTGCGTGTAACTGTGGTTGACTTTGAGTTAGCATGTGTTGGCATTTAATGGCTAATTAAGACACACTATTTAAAAAATATATTGTGCTCAGGGCACCTGGGGGGCTTAATTACCTAAGTGTCTGCCTTTGGCTCAAGTCATGTGGAGCCCTGGGATCTTGGGCCCTGCGTAGGTCTCCCTGTTCAGCCGAGAGTCTGCTTTTCCCTCTCCCCTCTCCCTGCTGTTCATGCTCTCTCTAATAGATAAATAAAATATTTATTTATTTTTTTGATAAATAAAATATTTAAAAAATATATTATGCTCTTCAAATCAAGTAATGCATAAATATATATTATATAGTATATGCCTGATATGTATGTATAATATATGTACATTTGTATCATATGAAGAGAGAGAAAGTTATAAATTCTGTATGTCTTATCATAATGGTTTTGGCTAATATAACCTTATAATTTATGTGTGCACAAAGCTATAATTAATTTATTTTTACCAAACAGGGCAAATAGATTCTTGCTGATGTCTATGGAGAAAACTCTTCCACTCTTTAAGGAACTGTTTATAAGTAAAAAATTGGTATCTGAAAATTAAGAAAAAGTACTATTATTGTGCTATTTATCATATTTCATTGAAAGTACATGTCTAAGCTTCTCTGTCCTCCATTACACTGTGAGTTCAAGGTAAAAAAGGGAGAAATTCTTAGCATTACCAGGATGAATCACAATATCTCGAACCTACAGAATTCAATAAATGTTCATTGAATTTAACTGAATTTTATATAAAAACAAATATTGGTTTGAGGAAATGCTGTTTCATTTGAGAATATTTGCTTCGTAAAAATTAATATGGCCAGGTTGTGTCATCCTATGAAAATATTGGTATGCTGTATTGATTTTTCACTGTTGCATAGTTTAGTTTATGCTATAAGATTTTTTCCTGGATATCTCCATACATAGATTCCAGGCACTAACAGATCTTTAGAAACTCATGAGCTTAATGCATTTTCCTCAAGTTGTCTAATATAGCATGAACATTTTTCAATTGACTTCACAAATCATTTGTCGTTCAACATTATTTTGGTAGCTGCATTAGAGGGGAAAAAAAAGCTAGACTTAACAAGGTGACATATATACCAATGGAAATCACAAGTTTGCGTTTGGAAACCTTTTCTGAAAATTAAGTAAAATAGAATCACATTCTGCTCAAAGCTAAATTAATAAAAGTGATATACCTAGTAGCCAACAAATCTAATTAATATAAAAAGGAAGTGACTGGTGCTAGAAAAACAAAATTGCTCAGATTTTTTTTTCTAGAATGTAAAATACAGAAACTAGAATAATTCAAGTTATGTAAACATTAGTAATACATATCCTTTAAAATATTTCCTTGAATTTGGGTATTTTCCTATTTATTATATAGGAAAAAAGTGAAATATCACTGTTCTGGGAATATTTAGGGAAATAGGACTGTTTTAAAAATATTTGTATCCATTTTTTTAATTCAAAACAGATTTATATTGGTTCTTATTGTTATGGGTATTTATATTGAGGGCACCCGGATGTCTCAGTCAGTTGAGTGTCTGACTCTGGCTCAGGTCATGATCTCAGGGTCCTGAGATTGAGCGCTGCATCAGGCTCCCTGTCCTGCTGGGAATCTGCTTCTCCCACTCCCTCTGACTCTCTCCCCCCCAACTCATGCTGTCTCTCTTTCTCAAATAAATTTTAAAATATCTTCTAAAAATTGAATTTCAAGAAGATGTGATGCATGGTACCTAGAAATCTCTGTCACTTGGCTCTTAGCTTTTATTGACATATTTCAAGATTGGAGTAAGAGACCCTTTCAAAAGGGAAAAGGGACAACTCTCTCTCTCTCTCTCAGTAACAGAGAAAAATCCATTTTCCTTATCTCTCATGTATGGGTGCCTCATTAGCCACTTAGCTCAATTGATCTGGATCTTGTGATATTTTCCCAGGGGTAAGGACTAAAGAGGGGTAGATCTATATACTTATTAAGAAATCTCACCCTGATTCAGAACATCTTGCATGCTCAGTGAGAATAATTAGTAAAAAATAGTATCAAAACCCCAACAATGGGTGATTGTATATTAACCAGTTTTATATGTTGCTCATTTCCATTTTCTAATACTTTTATTCAGTGTTCAAAGCTTATGTTCATAAATGAATTGTTTTGTAATTTTTCTTCTTTGTCCATTTCTGGACTCATAGTCATCATGGTTATTCTGAGTTCAAAATGTATTAGGAAGTTTTTCCTCAACTATTTTGTTTGACTTTGCTTGAAACTCATATTATTTCTTCTTAAATAGTTGACAGAATTAATCAGTGAAGCTCTTTGATCGCTGTATTTGTTGTTGTTGGTCATGTTTACTTTGTTTTTGAGAAAGGAGAAATCTTAGAAACAAAAAACAAGTTGATGAAGGAAGAAGCCTAAATATGAAAGCAAGGAGATATCATTGAGCAAAACAATGAAGAGGTACACCTGGGTGGCTCAGTCAATGAAGCAACCAACTCTTGTTTTCAGCTCAGGTTGTGATCTCAGGGCTATGAGTTTGAGCCCCTTGTCAGGTTAAGGACTCAGAGTGAGGCTGCTTGAGATTTTCCCTCTCCCTCCTCTTCTCCCCCCTCTCCCCATTCTCTCTAAAATAAATAAGTAAATAAATAAAATCTTTAAAAAAATAAAATGAAGAGGGATGCCTGGTGCCTCTGTGGTTGAGCATCTGCCTTTGGCTCAGGGTGTGATCCCTGAGTCCGGAATCGATTCCCACATTGGGTTCCTAAGAGAAGCCTGCTTCTCCCTCTGCCTATGTCTCTGGCTCTCTCTCTCTCTCTCTCTCTGTGTCTCTCATGAATAAATAAATAAAATTTTAAATAAAATAAAGTAAAAAATAAAATGAAGAGACAGCATTTGGGCACAATAATATTGTGCTCAGTTGGCTAGATGTATCTTGGAATATCAGTAATATCAATAGGGCAGAGCCCCAGTAATTGGCAAAGCCAGGAAGAACAGGAAGCAGGAGCACTGATAAACAAGGATGATTGTTCCCTCCAACTTCATAGATGGTTCACAGCTCCTCAACCTCTTGTTAACAGACATTCATGTAAAAAGATAAAAGTCATCACACTTTTAAGAAAAGCAAGAGTGAAACAAAACTTAGCAGAATACTATCCAAAGAGTCAGAGTTAATACAGAAAATGACAACTTTTTAAAAGAGGTATATCTTCAGAGAAATGCAAGATTGACTATATTAGAAAATAAAATTCATAAAAGAGCATTTTTAACAGAGATAACATGAACTTAATTTGACTAATTAATCCAGGTAGAATAAAAGTTGTATGTCTGTACTATATTTAATGCTGATAACTCTGAAGATATACCTACTTTAAAAAAAACAACAAACTTAAACTAGCTGTTATTTACCAAAGACTATCCCAGATCATGAGAACTCAAAAAGCATTTGGGTTAGTTTCTATTAGAGTTCGGAAAATTTAGAAAGATTTAATTTGCTAAGGATTTCTTTTCTTTAGACTAATTAACTACAGTTAGTTTTTTTTTTTTCAGTTAGTTTTTTAACAAATTAATTTGTCAATCCTGTCTGGAGGTAGTAAAATATTACATATTTCTAACATACATTTGTGGACATACATAAATATTCAAACAGATGAAAACAGACCTTATTGCCTTTGTTCTAAAACTTTAGCCATGAAATCAGGTACAAGAATATAAAACTTACTAGCTCATAAATAACAGTTGAATCTAAGTTGTGTTTCTGTCAATTGGAATAAGCTGGGTTCATGTGATCAGATGACAAAGCTTTTCATTAAAATTGTGGAGAAGACTTTTAAGATTTCTATTTGCCCTCGACAAGTAATATTATGGAGGCTATGGGACAGATTTTGGAAATAAGCTTTTATAATAGTTTGTATTTTAAAAACTCCTTCCTTCCTTCCTCCCTCCCTACCTCCCTACCTCCTTCCTTCCTTCCTTCCTTCCTTCCTTCCTTCCTTCCTTCCTCTTCTTTCTTTCTTTCTTTCTTTTTCTTTCTTTCTTTCTTTCTTTCTTTCTTTCTTTCTTTCTTTCTTTCTTCTTTTTTCTTTCTTTCTTCTTTTTTCTTTCTTTCTTTCTTTCTTTTCTTTCTTTCTTCTTTCTTTCTTCTTTTTCTTTCTCTTTCTTCTTTCTTTCTTCTTTCTTTCTTTCTCTTTCTTCTTTCTTTCTTTCTTTCTTTCTTTCTTTCTTTCTTTCTTCTTTCTTCTTTCTCTCTCTCTCTCTTTCTTTCTTTCTTCTTTCTTTCTTTTTTCTTTCTTTCTCTTTCTTTCTTTTCTCTTCCCCTCTCTTTTCTCTCCCTGTCTCTCCTCTCTCTCTCTTCAGTCTTAGGGGATTATGTGTGGGAAGTATTTTAATCATCTCCTGAATGTTTATAACTGAAAAATATGGTAAAATTTATGTCTCCAAGAGACAGAGAAAGTATGTAATACTCTTTTCTCCTCAGAGTATTAGGGCATTTTTGTCTATTATCAGAAGTTGAGGATAATTACTTTTTCCTCCCTTTTTTAGATCAATTCTGATTCAATGTCCTCATCTTTTATAATACCTGCAAGCATTTTGAGATAATAGGACAAGTTTGGGGGTTGGTGAAGATAAGCGAACTTTGAATTGCTTCTAGAACTACATTTCCAGGTTTATGAAGACTGATTTCTAAGACAAGGCCAGTTGTTTTTAATTCATCAAAGAATTGGTTTGCAGCCTAAGATAATATCAAGGAGCTGACCCACCCATCCAATTACATTATTTTTAATTGATGTCTTTTTTTTTTTTTTTCAGGGAGAATATTTCCTGTTAAGGTGGGAATCAAAATATTTCTGTGTTCTGGAGCTATAGGGCTTAATGCAGAATGCCTTTAAAAATTCTGCCTGACGCCTTAAAAAAAAAAAAAAAACTTTGAATGTTTTTTTGTTTTTTGTTTTCCCTTAATTTACAACTCGACATTGAAACAATTCATCTTCAGGAGAAAAGACTTTACCTTTACTTTACCTTTATGTCCTTCACTCTCTTAACATAAGCCTTCAAGTGATCCATTTCCTAATCATTTGTAGGAAGGCCAGGGAGAAATTCCAGTCATCTATTTTCCCTGTAAAGTAAGTTTTCCCAAGAGCTAGCTGGCTTGTTCTGTTAACTATGGTGTATCATAGGTGAGAAGATCATCCCTCAGCAGAAAAAAAGTCACTAATTTTTCTGAGTCTTCTCTAAATTTGGCAGTATCTTCTAAAAGCAGAGTTAAAATGGCTTTATAATTTAATGTATCTGCTGCTGTCTAGGAGACTTGAATTTTTTACAGTGAGGCATCCAAGATACATCCACAAATATTATTGGATAAGATGGCCTGAGGCTGGAAGATCTTGATTACTAAGCCCTAGAAAGTAGAAGTTGCTGTATGGGTAAATGCAGAGTGAGACCTACAGTCTATCCTGGGTTCTTCTGCTAGATTCACTATGTGCCACTCAACATTTACATGAATAAACTGTTTATTAGTGGACCTGGAGATCAGGCTTGAATGTTCTTTGTAAATCTTCTAGGGAAAGGAAAGTTTAAAAAGTCAGCCGGGTATTTAAAGGGATTTCTGGGGAAATTGGAGGAGTTTGGGGATCTAAGGGGATTTGTTGAGGAGATGGAGTTGGATTTTGAGAAGGGGAACTTAAATTGGATATAAAGTTTAATTTTTTTCTAACTTTTTTTTTTTTTGCATTTTGTTAGGAAAATCTGTAAGTTTAGACCTTATACTCCTTTCTGTCCTATTTTTAATTTGATCTTTCCATAGATATAATAAGATAATTGTTAAGGATAATAGTTCTTTACAATATTTTTTTCCGATATAAAAGTTTTTCCAACTCAAAGTGCCTGTTGTTGGGCTATTCATGAATAAGATCGTCAAGGGTACACTAAATTTTTTTAAGATTTATTTATTTATTTATTTATTTATTTATTTATTTATTTTATTTGAGAAAGAGGGAGAGAGAGAGAGAGAGAGTAGAGGGAGGAGAAGAGGAAGAAAAATCCCCAAGCAGATTCTCCACTGAGTGCAGAGCCCCACGTAGGGCTCAGTCTCATGACTCATGGGATCACGACCTGAGTTGAAACCAAGGGTTGGACGCCTAATAGACTAAGCCATCCAAGTGTGCCTAAAGGTACATTAATCATAATATTGACTCAAACCAATAAGCCTTTTTATGTCTTAACCATGGACACAAGTGACATCCTCAAATACAGTACAAAACATGCAATCCTCCCAACATCTAGAAAGTTCACTCCCAGAGTTAGCCTACAAAACCAAAGACCTTCCTTTTCACTAGCAGTTAGAATGGTGTTAGGGAAATGGTGTCTCCAGTTTCCCATGAGAATGTGAGATACCTCCAGCCACAGATCTGTTTATTAGACACTGGGCAGTCTTTCCTGGAATAGGACTTTTCCAGTACTAATGAGATATGAAGGTTGAGATGATAAAGACTCCTTACAAAGGAGGGCCCCTTAAGATAACTCTCCTGACATTTGGCATGGTCAAAGAGAATACTATTTGTCACTTGGTGTCTTGGATCCCAGCCTACTTGGTTGCTGCTAAATGCAAAGTGACACTTGCACTTTCTGGCTGGTGGAGGGCAAAAAGGGTATTCCTAGTGATCAAAAAGCCAAGCTCTCAGATATAGAATCAGACAAAAAGAAAACCTTATCTTATTTTTATATAGTGAGTATATCTAAACAGATACTTGTCTGATGTGAACCATGAACTCACCAGTCTGCAAGGCTAACTTGCAGGCTTATAGTACCTATTCCTGCATTCTACCCTCTGATTTCCCTTCTTGTGAAAAGAGATACAAAAGACAGAGACGAAAGAAAACAATCACCACATCTGGGAGGAAAGAGATCAATAGAAAACGAAAATACTCATAACAAAATCTTTATAGGGGTCACCATACCTAGGAAACCAGTTCACACAAATATTTCCTCCTGTTAATCTACATTTAGAAAAGGGAAAAGACTCTTACCACTTCCACTCCCACTGGATTATGCAAGTCCAGACCTGGAAAACTAATGTAGTAAGAACATTTACCCTCTGCAAGCTCTTGCCAGAGGCTCCCATATCTCTGAACCACATCCATCCCAGAGCAGACGATGACTAGCTGGTGCAGAGCCTCACACTGAGCATGAAAATATAAGTGCAGAAAATTTTTCTTTTCCACCCTTCTAGGTTCTTTGATTGATCTAATGATTAAATTGACCTAAAATATATTAAGAGAAAAATAAAATTAATTTCATACATAAGAAATATGGAAACCCCTAAAAATAGAAGAGTTTTAAAAGTTATCAAATTAGGAAGCTTTTATACTTTTTAAACAAAGAAACAATAAATTTGTAAAGAATTAACCAAAGTGATTTGGGCTTAGAGTGGTAAAATTTTGAAGAAGGAACAAGTTTATTTACGTAGCCCTCTTGGCCCTAAATTCTCTGTCTCTGTTGATAAGAGTGCCTGCTACCTTCCTGGTACAGGGAGGGTTAATTCTACATTGAAGATATAGCCCCTGCTTTCACAGGGACAATGAAATGTCAGAACCTTCCTGTACCAGCTGTTTCTCAAGTACTTTTAATTTAAAATAATCAATACACCAAAGTGGCACTTTTTTTTTTCCGGTGACATATTCTGAACCCTTACATCTGAAATTCAGATACAGTCTATGGGCTCAAAAATTTGTAGCTTACTAGATTACAGTTGTCTTTATTTTCCTACATTAAGTACCAATATAATCCAAGAACATAGAAAAAATGTATGTTATAATTATGTCTTGTAATGTGGTTGATAATAAATATATTAACTTTATTCTCATCAAGTTTAAGTTTAATGTAGAATATCCTCATATAAATCAGTTTTTCATAAGTGTATGAATTTAACTCTGGATCCTCTATGTTAGTTGTTTAAAGAACTGTTTTGGGTTTATGTTGTTCAGTAAGTATCAAATTGTAGTTACACAAGATGAAAAAATTCTAGATATCTGCTGAACATGGTAGAACTTATAGTTAACAGTATGATGTTGTGCACTAAAAAGTGTATTAAGAAGGTAGATTTCAAGTGTTCTTACAACAAAAAAAGTCAAATGGACACAAGGAAATTTTTGGAAGTTATGGATATGTTTATTACTGTCACTGAGGCGATAGTATCACAAGTGTCTGCATACGCCCAAACTCATCAAGTTGCATACATTAAATATGTGCCATTTTTTGTAAGTATATAATACCTCAATAAACCCGTAAAAATTATTTGAAAATGCATGTAATAAAACAGTAAAAAAAGTGTCACAACTAAATCGTATAAAAATGGTATGAGTTGGGCAGTTGTTATGAAGAACTCTTTAATTGTAATAAATGTCCCTACTATGTCCAGCATGAAGAAAAACTTTTTATTGAAGTTCTTCAATATATTCCTTTAACAAGTTGTGATGGCTCCAAGTGAAATGTATTGGAAGTCTCCATGAAATAAATCATAAAGAAAAGAGGATACAAGTAAAGAAAATACAGAAAAATACAATTTTTGCATTCACAATAGAAGAAATATTGAAAGTACATAAAAACTATCTTTAAATGAATATGGTAAATTTATGAATCAGAAAAAAGCATGTCTTCTTAGAAAGAATACATGAGTAAGGGGTTTTATATTTTTATTGGATTAAGATTATATTAATTAGAGCAAGCATCTAAGGAAATCTTACTTGGTCGAGAAACTAAAGATAGAAGAAGAATACTGTGCCACTGTATTGACTGTGGGTGGGACAGAAGTCTTTGCAAAAGAGTTCATTGAAGGATAGAGTAGTAAATAAATGGCTTCATAATGAGAATTTGTATTGATCCAGTTCTGGAAAAAAAAATGCAGGATTTGGATAGAGAAAGGGCAAGAGGGAGGGCTTCCCAGATTGGATCAATAATGTTAACAGCCTCAATCTGCCATAGGTATTCTTAAGTAAAAGTATTTATTCAGCTTTCAATTTCATTTATCAAGTGATTTTCCACTCACCTAACTTTAAATTCTGGCGACCAACTGGTCTCCTTCAAGTTCATCACTTCTGAGTCCCCCTTAACCTATCAGGGTAGCTTCTAATGCCGTGAGTTTAAAAATCTGAGGCAACTACACTGTGGTCAGGGAGGATAAGGGGCCAGTCAGGCAAATACACCTCCCCCCCTTTTTTATGGCTTTGAAATATCTTTTGTCTAGAGAGATGTATTATTATACAAAAGATCTATTTGGCAATTTATAGTTCGCTTTTTATCTATTCAATTGTTCCTTGGTATTCTTAGAACAGAAAAGGGAACCTTTTAAGAATAATAACATGCCAATTACCTTTAATTACTCTCTAGCTCTTTCAGTTTAAAAAAAAAATCTCTCGTTTTAGGCTTAGTTTGTGTCTGAATAGAACATTTCATATCTGAAACTCTTAATGGAAAGGCTTTCCTATTTTCCACGACTTTCCTTCCTATTTAATGTATTCTCTCTCTAAATTTAACACATTATTTAAAGTGCCATCCGTCTAACTGATCCACTTGAAAAGATGGAGAAGCTCACGGATAAAGCTTATTATCTATTTATATTTTATACGGATGTTTCTATTTTTACAATCAAATAAATGTTGACTGTAAAATATATATTTTCAAATCTATTTTACATAATACATTTTATGGAAACTGGAATAAAACAGGAATGTAATCAAGGTAGGAACTAAACCTGTGTATAATATTTGCCTGATTTATACTTCATCCTTTAAATAAAATAGTGTAACAAATTTAAAAAAAATAAAGCTATCAAATTTGGAGGACTAATAAAGAAACACCAAAAAAAGGATAAAACAGAAAAAAAAGAAAACCTAGGAATTTTCCTTTTTTCAGACATTCTTGAAATGTTAAACCCTAGCCCCATACTTTTATATTATACATTTTATTTATACCCAAACATAGATTAAATATTTATAAAAGCAATAACATAAACTTTGGGCTTAAGATGTACATGACTTTAAATGTAAAATATCTATTATTTGATCAATTCAGGAAATGGACAGCAACTTCCTTGCAGTCAAGTATTCTTCTCATACATTATTTTTTTAATTAAAAAATAAACAAAAATTCTGATAGCTTGTCTTAACTCAGGCTGCTATAAAAATATAGAGTGGGAAGTTTAAACAATAGAAATTTATCCCTCACAGTTCTAGAGACTGGAAAGTTCAAGACTAAGGGAACCAGTAGATTCAATTATTGATAAGAGCTGACTTCCTTGGGTCAGCTGGGCAGTGGCTCAGTGGTTGAGCATCTGCCTTTGGTTCAGGTGTGATCCCGGGGTCCTGGGATTGAGTCCCACATCAGGGTCCCTGAAGGGAGCCTGCTTCCCCCTCTGCCTGTGTCTTTGCCTCTGTGTGTGTGTGTGTGTGTCTCTCATGGATGAATAAATAAAAATCTTAAAAAAAAAAAAAAGCTGACTTCCTAGGTTGCAGATAGCTATGTATCTACATAGTGGAGAGTAATCATCTTTTGTTTTCTCTCATAAGGGCACTAATTCTATTCATGGGGGTTTCATCATAAATGACATAATTGCCTTTCAAATGCTGCAACTCCAAATACGATCACATTGGGGATTGAGACTTCTAAGGTATGAATTCAGAGAGATACAAACATCCAATCTGTAATATTTATTTATTTATTTATTTTTTAAATATTTATGTAGCAAGACTAGTCTAACTCCAAGAATTAGCATTTTCTAATATCATTTTTTTAAAGCTCTTGGAGTGGAAATACATGTTCATCTCATCTTGGGATTGATCTTCCTTCATTGGTAGAATGACCTTATGCCACATTGTTTGGGTCTGATTAAGGAGAATTGTTTTTACTAGTATTTGTCACTCTACAGCTCATGTAGAAATTCAGCCTGTGCCTCTTGTTTCTGATCACATGACTATTTAAAGCTACTAAGAATGTTTTGTTATTTTAGTATGCAAAATTTTTTGGTGTGTTATAGAGATGAAAAAAATGCTATTTTAAAGGGTGATGAATTTCCCAGAAGTTGGACTCAGATGCTACATTTATTATGAAAAATATAGAAGCAGCTAAGAATACTATTGTTATCATTAAATAGGTTTTGAAGTAGCAATTGATTATATAAAAAACTAGAAAAGGGACTATAAGCAGAAAAAATAGATTAAAAAATTGACATTCATTTTTATTAGGCAACATACTAAAGATTAGAAAAGCCACAAATTTTGTTCTTTCATCTCTTAAAAAATACAAAGTAACTTAGTGACTAGATGGGTACTACTTAGAAAATTGAATGCAAAACTAAGAAATTAACCAAATATGAAAATACAGGTGACCTTGGAACAATGTGGGGATGAGGGTAAATGATGCCCAAACAGTCAAAATTCTAGTATAACTTTTAATTCCCCCCTAAATTAACTACTAATGTTGACTGGAAACCTTACCAATAATATATAGAGTAGATTAACAAATATTTTGTATATTATATGTAATATTACTGTAGTCTTACAATAAAGTAAGCTGGAGTAAAGACAATATTATTAAGAAAATCATAAGGAAAATAGTTATGTATTTAACAACAACAAAACTCTATGTATGTTGACCGGGTAGTTCAAACTGTGTTGTCCAAGAGTCCACTGTATAGTTAACCTCTAAAAAATAAAAGGTGAAACCCATGCATCTTTGTGGTGGCTGAGATTTTAGTGAATCCAAAACTATTTCCTGCAAAGATGAAGGGAAATAATTGTTGAAAACTCAGTCAAGAAACTAGGAATGGATTTCAGTAAGAAGCGGCTGGAAAACACATGAATTCCATCTGCACAGAAGTATCACTTGTCCAAAGTTTTATGTCTTATCTAAACTTCTCTACCAAAACTAAATAAAGTGACCAAATAATTTTACTTTTTTTTTTTTTTTTACTAAAAAATGACACCTGGCCTTTCCTGGGTGGCTCAGTGGTTGAGTGTCTGCCTTTGGCTTATTGTGATCCCAGGGTCCAGGAATCGAGTCCCACATCAGGATTCCCACAGCGAGCCTGCTTTTCCTTCTGCCTGTGTCTCTGCCTCTGTCTCTCTGTGTCTCTCATGAATAAATAAATAACATCTTTTTAAAAATAAATAAATCTGTAGAGATATCTGATCACAACTTTATCAGAATGAATAATCATTGACGACTCTCAGCCTTTCTTCTTTAGTGGAATTCATGTTTTGTAAGCAACCTTTGATAATTCAATCTAATCTACTTTCTAAAAATTTTGATCAAAGAAAGAGTGTTTCATCAATAATACATCTGATTAGGAAAGTTATTTGAAATATATTTTTCAGGCTTCAAAATAAAATTGATAGCTCCTATTTATACGGCTGTGTTTGTGTGTGTGCCTATTAGTGTGTGTGAGAGGTTTTATAGAAGGATCCTGAGAATAAGGTGATCTCTAATTTCCTGGCAAAGTATATTTCTAAATTTGAACAATTTTACGGTGATAACACCAATGTATTATCTCTTAGTATTGTATTAGGGAAAAGAGAGCACCAGTTTTTCTTGCTGAGAGAGAAATGTCAATGAAAACTAAATTCATAACATTCAACTATTGCTCAGGTATTAGAAGTTAGATCACTACTTACATTTTAAGACAACGTATGTTTACATTTAGTTTAAAAATATGAAACCTATACAGCTATGTAAAGCTATACATGAAGTACAAAAGGAAATTATATATAACAACATAGGGATCCCTGGGTGGCTCAGTGGTTGGGCATCAGCCTTTGGCCCAGGGCGTGATCCTGGAGTCCCAGGATCAAATCCCACATCAGGCTTCCTGCATGGAGCCTGCTTCTCCCTCTGCCTGTGTCTCTGCCTCTCTCTGTGTTGTGTCTCTCATGAATAAATAAATAAACTCTTAAAAAAAAAAACATAGGAAATGAAAGAGGTCTTAAGCACTCATGAGGTTTCAGCAAGTTTCTGGAAAGAGGAAAAGAGAATAAAGATTATCAGGAAATATGAGGGAGTCTAGAAAGTAGACACAAAGAGCATAAACATGGGTGTACAGGGGTGGGGGAAATCAGACTGTCTGAGACACTGTGAGACTGGATTTAAGAGGTTAAACCATACAAAACAAAAACAACAAAAGAGTAGACAGTGAAAAGTGAGGCTAGAAACACAAATCTTAATTAAATTTCTACCTAGAAAACTGTTGCTTAACCTGGACATCTAGACCCAATGTCATGTTTTATGCAAAGAAGCCAATAACCCAACATCCTTGACAAGAAACAATTAAAACAAAATCCCACAAATCATAAAGAACAAGCAGATAGTGAACAACAGTAGTAACAACAAAAGGCTCAGAGAAAATTTGCTTAATATTTTTGGACAGTACCTGGAATGGCCTGATCATTCTCTTATAGATTCGGTCATCAGCAAATAAAGCCTTCCACAAAGTAACCACTTAATATATATTGATTATTGTAACATTATATCTGAGAGAATTTAAAAACAAAAATTGGCATCTTAAGAGCAATGCGAATAGTTTAGGGAACAAGTTTTATCATCAACAATTTGTATTTATTATCCTTATTTATATATTTATTGATTTATTATTATTTATTTATTGTCACTATCTTCAAGTTTGAGAGGAAAATTATTTTAAGACTGTCAATATAGTCTCAGCTGATATTTTTTCAGGAGTTAAAGAAAACAAAACTTTTTTAGATAACCAAACTATTTTCCCTCTGTGCACCATACACCTTTTTTGAAGGTACTTTCTTGGCACTGTATTCCATCAACATAAGAATAATATCTATTAGGATGATACAAACTTTAGAAAACATTGGCTACAACTCAGGAGAAATAGAATAAAATTCTTCGGAAATGTCTGGGCAAAGCCCTGGTGTACCGAGACAGCTGAGTATCAGGTAAAATGGCCTCGGATGAGATCTCCTGAACTGAAATTGTACAATTCTTGATATGAATAACAGAGAGATGGTAAGGACCATATCCTGATTGGGGGCTTGGGGAAGAGAACAAAAAGAATAGTGGGCACCTACATGGCTCAGAGTTTGAGCCTCTGCCTTTGGCTCAGGGTTTGATCGTGGGGTCCTGGGATGGAGTCCTGCATTGGGGTCCCTGCAGGGAGCCTGCTTCTCCCTCTGCCTGTGTCTCTGCCTCTCTCTCTCTGTCTCTCATGAATAAATAAATATGATCCTTAAAAAAAGCATGGCAAAGTATGAGTGTGTGTTTGTCTATGTTGAAAGCATCCATAGAATTCATTTCTGCTAAGGGAGATTGAAATTTGGGACCCTTTTTCCCCTATGTACTCTGTTTAATTATATCCATTTTAGATATGTTTTGGTGATCTGTATTGTTTGTTTGTTTGTTTGTTTACTTTGGGAAAGAGAGTATGAGAGAGACAGAGGAAGAGGGAGAGAATCTTAAGCAGCTCCATGCTCAGTGCGGAGCCTGACACTGGGTTTAATTCCACAACCTTGAGATCATGACCTGAGGTGACATCAAGAGTCAGCTGCTTAACTTACTGAGCCACCCAAGTACCCTGGTATCTGTATTATTTAATTCATGTACTTTTATAAAAATGAAAACCTTATTTTAGTAATTATTTCTTCTTTTGCCACAAATTCCTTTTTCATGGTATGCCTTTTGATTTATACTTTATTTTATTTTTTTATAAATTTATTTTTTATTGGTGTTCAATTTGCCAACATATAGAATAACACCCAGTGCTCATCCCATCAAGTGCCCCCCTCAGTGTTCATCACCTAGTCGCCCCCACCCCCTGCCCACCTCCCCTTCCACCACCCCTAGTTCGTCTCCCAGATTTAGGAGTCTTCCATGTTCTGTCTCCCTTTCTGATATTTCCCACTCATGTTTTCTCCTTTCCCCTTTATTCCCTTTTACTATTTTTTATATTCCCCAAATGAGTGAGACCATATAATGATTGTCCTTTTCCAATTGACTTATTTCACTCAGCATAATACCCCCCATTCCAACATTGTCGAAGCAAATGGTGGGTATTTGTCATTTCTAATTGCTGAGTAATATTCCATTGTATACATAAACCACATCTTCTTTATCCATTCATCTGTCGATGAACGCCGAGGCTCCTTCCACAGTTTGGCTATTGTGGACATTGCTGCTAGAAACATCGGGGTGCAGGTGTCCCAGTGTTTCATTGCATCTGAATCTTTGGGGTAAATCCCCAGCAGTGCAATTGCTGGGTCGTAGGGCAGGTCTATTTTTAACTCTTTGAGGAACCTCCACACAGTTTTCAAGAGTAGCTGCACCAGTTCACATTCCCACCAACAGTGCAAGAGGGTTCTCCTTTCTCCACATTTTCTCCAGCCTTTGTTGTTTCCTGTCTTATTAATTTTCCCCATTCTCACTGGTGTGAGGTGGGATCTCATTGTGGTTTTGATTTGTATTTCCCTGATGGCCAGTGATGCGGAGCATTTTCTCATGTGCTTGTTGGCCATGTCTGTCTTCCTCTGTATACTTTCCTTTAGGTACAATTTGCTTAGTGTATACTACCATCATTTACATATTTAAACATATATTCGTGAAATAATATAAGATATAACACCTCTAATATACTATGAATATAACATCATTAAAGCAAATGTCCGGGTAACCAGGATGGGTTTAAAATATTGAATATGGGGGATCCCTGGGTGGCTCAGCGGTTGGCACCTGCCTTTGGCCCAGGGTGCAGTCCTGGAGTCCTGGGATCGAGTCCTGCCTGAGGCTCCTGGCATGGAGATGGAATCTGCTTCTCCCTCTGCCTGTGTCTCTGCCTTTCTCTCTCTCTCTCTCTCTGTATATCACTCATGAATAAATAAATAAAATATTTTAAAAAATAAAATGAAAATAAAATTAAATAAATAAAATTTTGAATGTGGCCAGTGCTTAGAAGTCCCTTCTTGAAAACAACCCTTTTCCTACATTTTAAAGGCAATCGATATCTTGAAGTTTTTAAAAATACTTTATTTCCATGATTATAGATTTAGTTTAAAAATACTTTCTTTCCATGATTATCTTTATAGATTTAGTATCTAGTAAATTTTTATAATTTAAAATACTTTCTTGAGTTTTTAAAACACTTTTTTGAGTTTTTAAAACTTTACATAGGGATCCCTGGGTGGCGCAGTGGTTTGGCGCCTGCCTTTGGCCCGGGGCCCGATCCTGGAGACCCGGGATCGACTCCCACATCAGGCTCCCTGCATGGAGCCTGCTTCTCCCTCTGCCTGTGTCTCCCTCTCTGTCTCTCTGTGTGACTATCATGAATAAATAAAATCTTAAAAAAAAAACCCAAACCTTTAAAACTTTACATAAACTTAATCATTCTATATGAATTTTTTGTGGCACTATATCACTCAATATTATAGAAGGAAAACATATTGATGTACCTAAATAAAATACTTTAAATTTTTCTGCAATGTAGTATTCCACTGTATATATTAAATTACACTGATGATGAACATTTGCCCTGTTCCAGTGTATGACTGACTTTATAAGTGTTCTGCTTCATGTTTTTTAATGACCATGTATGTACAAGCAAACCTAGGATTAGAATTCACCTCCTGATCAAGATCGTAGTTATCTTCAGTATCACTAGATAATGTAAAACCCTTTTTAAAAAATGGAAATAACAATTTTTATTCTCAGGAATGCATACAAAATTCTCATTATTCTGTATCTTTACCAAAAGTTGCTATTGTGAGACTTTTATTTTTGTCAAGCTATTGTGTATATAATATCAATGACACTTTTGAGTACATTTTTCTGATTGCTTACAAGTAGAGCACTTCTAAATATGTATTATGAACAGTTAGATTTACATTTCATAAAGCACGTGTACAAGCCATTTTTATTTTTAAGCAACTTTTGCCTAGCTTTTATATTTAAATATTGTTCCCTGAGGAAGAACTTGTTATATATGGTGTGAATTAAAGGCCATTTGAATTGTTTCCCATTTGCTTAATCAGTTTTACTGGTACCACTTATTGATAAATTCTTCTTTCATCATTGATCTATAATGTCAGCTCTCCCAAGTATCATGTGCCCAACATCTTTTTTATTATTGTCTATCTATTCTATTCCATTAATCAATTTATCTATTGCTTTTCTAATACCACACTGTATTATTAGATTTTATAATACATCCCCTAATTTATTATTTTCTTTAAGAAACATGTTAATTTTGGGCATTTTTATATTTAACATACATTATAGAATTAGCTTGAAAATGTTTAAGTAAAATCTTACTGAGCTTTTACTTGGTAAAAGCCTGGTAAATTGATAACAAAGATGATTTTAGAATATAAATGCCTGAAATTCTTTAACTTCTTTGCCAATCTAATGATGGCAAAACTCTCAATGTGTTTCAGTCATCTTTAATTACTCTCAGTATGGATTTTTGTTGTTTTCCACAAGATTTGGGATACTTTTTGTTAGACTTATCTTTAATAAATTGGTTTTAAAATTCTATTTTTAATCATATCTGTGCTGTTTTACTTTGTGTTTGTAGCTCATATGTAGAAATGCAATTCATTTTCATATAATGAATTTGTGACAAGAAATCTTGGTAAAAACTGATATCAATTGGTGCAATGTAACTCATGATAAGTTTGAATTTTTATTTTTTTTAAATATGTTCCATGCCCAGTGTTGGAGTCCAACACGGGGCTTGAACTCATGATCCTAGGGTCATGAACTAAGTTGAAATCTAGAGTCAGACTGAGCCACTCAAGAACCTCTCTTGTGAATTTTCTGAGTGCATAATAAAAACCTCCATGATATGACTGTTTTCCCTTTTTTTTTTTTAAGATTTTATTTATTTATTCATGAGAGACATAGAGAGGCAGATACACAGGCAGAGAGAGAAGCAGGCTCCATGCAGGGAGCCCGATGCGGGACTCGATCCTGGTACTCCAGGATCACACCCTGGGCTGAAGGCAGGCACTAAACCACTGAGCCACCCAGGGATCCCTGTTTTCCCTTTTCTGATCATTTTTATAATTTAAAAAAATCTTACCACCATGTCTAAGATCTCCAATATGAATTACTTACAACATTGATGTTTCTCTTGTTCCTAATCTCAAAGGAAATATGTTAGCATTTCATTGTTAAATATGATCTTTCCAAAGGACTTTTGAAAACAAACTTCATCAAGTTAAGTCCATTCTATTTCTAGGTTGTTAAAATGTAAGATTTATTTTTTTAAGACCCTGACATTAAATAAGCTTATGGTTTTGTTAAGTCTTTTGTTTCAGTGTATCACATTAATTACTATTTTCATATGAAGCCATCACTGCTTTCCAGAGTTTCTTGGAATAAACCTTTTTGTCTATGATGTCATATTTTTTAATACGTTGTTGATATCTGCTTGATAATCTTCATGTTTTTCTTCCTTATTTTTGATAAATTAGACTGACTTTACTCATCTTTTCCTTTACTTTTTTAAAAGATATTATTTATTTGTTCATAGAGCGAGAGGTAGAGACATAGGCAAAGGGAAAAGCAGGCTCCCTGTGGGGAACCTGATGTGGGACTCGATCCCAGGACCCCGCCATCACAACCTGAGCCAAAGGCAGATGCTCAACCAATGAGCCGCCCAGGTGCCCCTCCTTTTTCCTTCCTATCCTGGTAAGGTTTTGTTTTTTAACTTATTTTATTTAAATTCAATTAGCCAACCTATAGTATATCATTAGTTTCAGATGTAGAGTTAAGTAATTCATCAGTTGCATATAACAGCCAGTACTCATCACATCATATGCCCTTCTTAATATCCATCACCCAGTTCCTCCATCACCCCACCCTTTAAAACTTTACATAAAGTTTTATGTAAAAACTTTACACCCCTCTCCCCTCCAACAATCCTTAGTTTGTTTCCTAGAGTTAAGAGTCTCTTATGATTTATCTTCTTCTGATTTCAAATTATTTTATCTTTGATATCAAGGTTATCAGGGGTTCATAAAATGAAGTTCATGCTTTCTGCTCAAAATAATTATATGTAATATTGGAAGTATTGTTTTGTCGCATGTTTGGAAAAATCTGCTGATAAAGCGAAAAGGTTGTAAATGGTCTTTATGAGATAATCTTTGACTACTGAGTAAATGTATTTTACTTTAGGTTACTTTTGGAAAAATACATGTTCTAGACAATTTGTATTTTACATGCACTTCAAATTTATTGACCTAAAAGTATTAATATATCCTGCTTTATCTTTTAAATGTGTATTTTATCTACAAAAGTAATTTGTCTGTATGTTTCTTGCATTGCATATTTCCTAAAAATAAACATTAAATTGTTTTATTTTACAATTTTTTTAATTTTTAAAGAGTTTGTTATTCGAGTATAGTTGACATGCAATATTACATAGTCTAAATTAGTCTTGAATTCTCTTAAAAAAAACTGAGGGGGCACCTGTGTGGCTCAGGTCATGATCCCGAGGTCCTGGAATTGAGCCCCACATCAGGCTCCCTGCTGGGTGGGAAGCCTGTTTCTTGCCTGCAGCTCCTGTTTGTGCTGTCTCTAGCTCTCTGTCAAATAAATAAAATCTTTAAGAAAAAATTAAGAAAAGAATAATTAAAAAAAATTGTGGTCAGCAAATTTGGCCTGTCAGTTTTTATAAAGTATTAGGGAACACAGTCATGTGCATTCATTTACATATGGTCTATAACGATTTTTATGCCACGACAGCAGAAAGAGTCTGAGTAGTTGCAATAAGCAGTTGAGTAGTTACAACAAGAAGCCTAAAATATCTACCATCTGATCCTTTTTTTTTAAGTTTTTTTTAATATATTTATTTATTAATGAGAGACACAGGCAGAGGGAGCAGCACGCAGGGAGCCCAACGTGGGACTCGATTCCAGATCTCCAGGACCAGGCCCTGGACTGAAGACGGTGCCAAACTGCTGAGCCACCTGGGCTGCCCCCATCTGATCCTTTAAGTAAAAGGTTAGCACCTGGTGTAATTACTTCTCATTTTGTTATTCCTGATATTTGGTATTCCGTCTCTCATTTTTAAAAACAATTTCTCCAGTGATTTGTCAATTTTATTTTTTCAGTTTAATTAAGATTTAACTGCTATATAACATTGTATTTGTTTATGATAGACAACATAATGATTTGATAGATGTATAGTTTGGAAATAATTACATAAATTTAGTTCACACCCATCACAAAGTTTTGTCAATTTTATTGATCCCTTCAATGAACAACTCATAGCTTTATTTCTTGACTTTTTTAATATACTCAATCCAATATGCATATATTTATTATTTTATTCCATTTTTTTCTTCTTCAGACCTTAAAAGAAATCTAGAACTTCTAACTTTTACAACTCCAAGTATGTGAGTGCTTAAATTTCTATGTCTATTTTACACAATCGAAAAGCCAAATGCCTCCCAATTGCCATCTTCCATCCATCTCTTTGTCATCTAATTTTATCTGGCCTCTATCTATCTATCATCTATCCATCTATCTATCATCTATCTATCATCTATCTATCTTTCTATCTATCCATCCATCTGACATCTATTTATCTATATCTATCTATATTTTTGTGTTTGCATCTAGACATTCTCACTTTGTCCAGTTTACCAATACACAATTTTTTTTCAACCGGAAAGTCATATTAACCAATTGTATTTTCTCAAAAGCATTTTTTAAATTTTCTTGTTAATTTAAGTAGTTAAAATGTTTAATCACATCTCTCTCCTGATATTATTTATATATTTTCTAGAGTTTGTTGTTTTTGTATTTTCATAATTTTATTTTCTCCACTACTAGTTATTTCATTGTAGTGGGCAATTCTATTTCATGTTTTTGTTACCCAAAGTTTTGGCTATTTAATCCTGTTATTCTAATTATTGATCTTTGAAAAAGCCTTCATTTTGAAGAAATTAAAATATTGTAAAAACAAAAACAGAAAGAAAAACAATTTAACCCGAAAAGGAAAATAATTTAACCCAAATGTAATTGGCAGCTATCCATCAAGTTTTGGTAGGAATTATGCCTCTTCATAAATTTGTAAACTTCTACATAAAATTAAAGTCCTCCCAGCCATATCAGAAAAAAAATAAGCTGCATTATTTTTTAAAGATTTTATCTACTTGAAGGAGAGAAAGTGAAAGAGACACTGAGAGAGAGAACACAAGTAGAGTGACAGTCAGAAGGAGAAGCAGACTCCCTAATGAGCAGGGACCCTTTGTAGGGCTCAATCCCAGGACTCCAGGATCATGACCTGACCAGAAGGCAGCAACTTAGTGGACTGAGCCACACAGATGCTCCTGAATTATTTTTATTTCATTATTTTGTGCAAAGTCTTAGTCTTTATAAATGTAATCATTTGTAATAACAAATTCAGAATCAGTAATCTATTTTCTTTCGATTCCTCTGACAGTTGGTCTATATCTATCTATCATTTAGCTTATATATAAATATGTACAGTACCAATGTTGAAATAACTGTCATCATTATTTTTTAAAGTAGATTTTAGGATTCGGCAATAAGATTCATTTCCATTTACCTTGCAAATATGTATAATTTATCATTTATTATGTTACATCATAATTATTGTTTTCATAAATATCTAGAAGATAGATATTAAAGTCATATCTATATTTATATTTTCATCATCTGACATATCCTAAGACAACCTGTGTTTTGAACTAATTGTCTTATATACCAACATTGCTCTTTTTTTATATTTATTAGTATTTCTGTTACCTTCTTCTAGATAACAGACACGGATCTAGTTATTGAGCTCTGAGCCTTGATTTTCTTATCAATAAAAGACAATAACAATACACACCTAGTCAGGTTATTGTAAATATGAAGCATGATAACATATGTAAAAGAGCATGCTAAATAGAACAATATAAACTTTGATGTGTCATCTTTGTTATAGCTGAGTGAGTAGTGGTAGCAGCAAAAGTAAAACAATTTTTTTCTCACCTCTATTGAGGTATAATTGACAAATAAAAGTTGTTATATGTTTAAGGTGTGCAATGTGATGTTTGATATACATATTCATTGTGAAATAATTGCCATAATCAAGGTAATGAAATATCCATCACCTCACATGGTTAACATTTTCTTTTTTCTTGTTTTAGAAAAACATGAATTTGCTTGTCAGACTTGCACTGGGCCATGCTTATTTTCTCTGTATCATTTCAATTTTGGTATATGTGCTGCCAAAGCAAGAATAAAAGGGATTTTAATTCTGTGATTTATAGTTGTTAATTGGAGCCAATCATAATTACATTTATGATCATTCCTCTGCTTCTGGGAATACTTACTTGCTTATCTATATAATTAAATGTAAGCTTAATTTTTGCACCCCTGCCTTTGTCCTTCCCTCTTCCCACGCCACCTGCTTTGGGGTCATTATTTCCATGTCAGAGAAGAACAAACAGAATTCTAGGAGATCAACAGCTCCTGGTACCTGGGGTCTTTGGGTTGGCTGTCCTCTGCTGGTTCTCATGCCTGAGACCATGTGGTGAACGCTGTGTGCACATGGCCCTTCAGTGCCTAAGCATCTGGCCCCACCGTGTGGAAACAGAGGCACTTCAGACTGTGAGACCCCTACCCCAATCCATAGCCTCCACTGGGGGCAGGGAGACCTCAGGACCCTAGAAATTTAAAAGGCATCAAAAGAAAAGACAATTATTTTTAAATAATTTATTTTTATTTATTTTTAAGATTTTATTTATTTATTCATGAGACACAGAGAGAGAAACAGAGACATAGGCAGAGGGAGAAGCAGGCTCCCTGAGGGAGCCCGATGCAAGACTCCATCCAGGGACCCTGGGATTACACCCTGGGCCAAAGGCAGATGCTTAATCACTGAGCCACCCAGGGTCCCTAATTATTAAAACTAATTTTTAAAGTTAAAAACGTTATAGCTTTGCTGCTGTAGCAATGAGAATAAACTAATAACTTCATTCAGCAAGCATATGAATGTATATATATGTATTATATATATAAATGTGATATGCTACGTCTAGTATAGCTTTATGTATATTTACACACATATAGTAGATATGTGATTTGTACTAACTTCAGCATTATTTATATTAATTTTTAAAAATATTTTATTTATTTATTCATGAGAGACACAGAGAGAGGCAAAGATACAGGCAGAAGGAGAAGCAACGGGATGCTTTGATATACATATTCATTGTGAAATAATTGCCATAATCAAGGGGGATTGGGACCTGGGACGTGGGACTCGATCCCAGGTCTCTAGGATCACACACTGGGCTGAAGGCAGGTGCTAAACCATTGAGCCACCCAGGCTACCCTATATTAATGTTTTAATAGTTTCCACTCTATTCCAAAATGTGTTTAAATACATAAAGATTGGGATCCCTGGGTGGCGCAGTGGTTTGGCGCTTGCCTTTGGCCCAGGGCGCGATCCTGGAGACCCGGGATCGAATCCCACATCAGGCTCCCGGTGCATGGAGCCTGCTTCTCCTTCTGCCTATGTCTCTGCCTCTCTCTCTCTCTGTGACTATCATAAATAAATAAAAATTAAAAAAATATATAAAAAAAATAAATAAATACATAAAGATTTGTGAAGAAATTGACTCACTCAGAAATTCAACTAGTAAGATAGTAGCTTTTCCAGAAGTGGCATAATGCATACAAGTAAGTATACAAATCCACTCTGTCTGGATTTTACTAAAGGTGGATTGAAATAGATTGAATTAGCCTTAACATTTTGAGTATTATAGCTTGTGTCAAAATTTTCCTCAAAATTCCACTTTATGTACTTGGTTGAAATGTTTATGTAAACTTTATTTTCAGATTTTTTTCTTTTTATTTAGAATCTGTTCCATAATATCATAATTTTAAAAATGTTCCTAAGACTATGGGAAATAATAGGAAAGCCAAGAAGTTGTATTTTCACTTCTGTAGTATATGCATCAAAACACCATTAACATAGAAGCTCATCACTATTTTATTCCCTTCAAGCAGTGATATTTAATAAAATAAAGTTTTTCAGCTTTTTAAAATTAAAGTAAATCATTAATCAAATTCAGTAGATATGAAATTAAAAATAATAATATGAAGTATTCAGATACTGCATACATGTAGCTTGATCTCCTAGGAAATTAAATTTATTTAACTAAAAGACCATAGTTAACATGCTGTATGATGAAATTAAAAATGAAATTCTAGCCTATTAATCATGCAGAAGATTGCAATTAGGTTTTATTTGTTATTTTCATGGAAGTTTCAAATTATACTATTAACTCTTCTTTCACTCAAGTCTACAATATTACTTCAGTTATAAAACAAAAACAAATTTTTAAAATTATAGAAACTTTAAAAATGATTTTGTGTATGGAAAAATCATTTGAACAACTGCATTTTTAAAATCACTGTAATGAGGGATGCCTGGGTGGCTCAGGGGTTGAGCATCTGCCTTTGGCTCAGAGCATGAACCTGGAGTCTCAGGATCAAGTCCCACATCGGGCTTCCTGCATGGAACCTGCTTCTCCCTCTGCCTGTGTCTCTACCTCTCTCTGTGCATCTCTCATAAATAAATAAATAAAATCAAAATAAATACATAAATTATTTTAAAATAAAACTACTCTTATGACAATTTATGCACTTTCTGTGGTGTGCATAACAGTTTCACGTATTATAGTTGTGAAAGATGTTAAAAGATGATAAAACAAGGGTATTATTTAGAGGGATATTAAATAATTCAATGTCCAAAATGCAAGGGAATTTCTGTTGAATCTTGGAAAAAGAAATCAAATGCTAAAAAATATTAATATTCTTGGAAAGGATGTCTAGATTTAAGTGCTCAGTGTCTCTTAGTCTGAAGTCAAGTAGAAATGCAAAAGATCCATAGGAATTATCTCTCAAGAGTAAGCTATTCATCAGTATACCAAAAGGATATGTAAATTTTTCCAAGAGTAATTTCTTAAAAATATTTATTTATTTGGGGAGAGGTGGAAGGAGAGGGAGAGAAACTCAAACAGACTCCATACTAAGCACAGAACCTGAATTAGGGCTCAATCCCAGGACCCCAAGATCATGACCTGAGCCAAAGCAGACACTTAAATGACTGAGGCACACAGGCACCCCTCCAAGAGTAATTTTTAAGTTAAAATCCATAACAAAATTAATTTGCTTTTATTTTGTTTTATTTTTCAAAAATAAGGCTTATATTTTTTACATACTAAAACATTCCCTAAAAAGAAAGGTGCATACTATATGAAAAACAACAAACAACCACAGGTTTTTTATTATTTGCTTTATTATAATTATTGTTGGAAAGATTATGCTTATGACCAAGAATATGTCTACTAAACAGTAATGCTGGTATTCAAATCAAGGTCTGTTGAATTATAAAATTGGTGTTCTTTTTTATAATGTATCAGCTTCTATGATGTAAATATCATGACCTTAATATACAGCACCGAGAAAACACATAAAGGATGAATTTTTTAAAAAATAAAATAACCACCTCAGACATAACAAATTTCATAATTTTGAGGGAAATGAGTAAAATTTAAAAGCTTAAAAATAAAATAATAATGAACTTCTAGCAATTTATTTATTTATTTTCAAAGATTTTATTTATTATTTTGAGAGAGGGAGACAGTTCATGAACAGGGGTGGAGGGCAAAGGGAGAGGGAGCAGCAGACTCCTTGCTGAGCAAGGGGCCTAACAATGCAGCTGGATCCCAGGATCCTGAGATCATGTTCCCATATACTCCTTGTTCCCACACATGAGCTTCCCTCATTATCAACATCCTCCACCAGAGTGATACATTTGTTATAATTGATGAACCAACATTAATATACCATGATCACCCAAAGTCCATAGTTTACAATAGGGTTCACATTTTGTGCTATATATTCTGTGGATTTTGACAAAATATGACATGTGCCCACCATTATGGGATTATACAGAATTGTTTCACTGCCAACCACTGATCTTTTTACTGTTTCTATAGTTTCTTTTCCAGATTGTTATAGCATTGTAATAATATAGTTGGAATCTTGTCAGATTGGCTTCTTTCACTTGGCAATATGCCTTAAAGGTTTTCTATATATTAGCATGCCTTGATAGCTCATTGCTTTTTAGAAGTGAATGACATTGCATTATATGTATATATTATATTTTATTTATGCATTCATCTGTTTAAAGACATCTTGATTACTTCCAAGTTTTCACAGTTGTGAATAAAGCTGCTGTAAATATCCATGTGTATATTATTTTGTGAAAGTAAATTTTTAGCTCATCTGTGTAAATATCAAGGAGTGCAATTGCTGGACCATAGGGTAAGAATATTTTTAGCTTTGTAGGAAACTGTCAAACTGTGTTCTGAAGTGACTGTAAAATTTTCTATTCCCACAGATGATGTATAAAAGTTCCTGTTCCTCCACATTATGATCATAGATTGTTTTAAATAAACACACACACACACACACACACATATATAAGGTGCAAAGCACTCTCCTTACACCATGCATTTCACTAAAAGAAAATAAGTAAGTTAAAAATAAATATGCCAATGCTGACGTTATTATTATTCATTATTTAATTTTATTGTAAAGACATACAAAATAAAAAATAAAAACATAGAAGATAGAGATAAACTCTAATAAAAGTTTAATACATCTTCCTACAGAAAAAGATAATGAAAGTTTAATCAAAATGAGGGGTTAACTTTCATTATGAAAGTAATAATTATTACTACTATCTCACTCTCATGAAATATAAATCAAAAGCATATATTTACTATGGGTGGCACATCAGCCCAGGATAATTAGAAATTTTTACATTCCCTAAGGCACTTCTTAAAAGAACAATTTATTTAAAAATTGGAAGTCTAATTAGTCATTTGGTCAGCTTATAACTATTTATTGAGCATTAGCTATGTTTTGCTTCTTAATCTCGAGTGATACAGACATAAATATTGTTCAGAACTCCTTCAGTGTTAGTGAACTAATGCTTGAAATCTATTTGTTACAGGAAAGTCTGTTCTAGGGACGCCTGGTGGCTCAGGGGTTGAGTGTCGGCCTTTGGCTCAGGGCATGATCCTGGAGTCCTGGGATCAAGTCCCACATTGGGCTCCCTGCATGGAGCCTGTTTCTCCCTCTGCCTATGTCTCTGCCTCTGTCTCTCTCTGTGTCTTTATGAATAAATAAATAAAATCTTAAAAAAAGAAAGTCTGTTCTAATTTATAATTTCTAAAAAATTATCTGATATTAATCTGATGGAGTTCTGTTAATCTGATATTACCTTTTTACTTGCTTTATGCTAATATTTATGTTAATTATATCATGATGAAATAGCAATTTGTTTCAAACTTTTTGACCATAATAAAGTCTATTTTAGGTTACATGATTTAATCTTTAAATGAAATTAAGTACTAGTTAGCTTACAGGCATTTGGAGACATTTGAACTAGTCATCAAAGACTATCACAATCATCTCTGTTTTATTTTTGCTTTTTTCTATTTTACAGAACCAATTTTCACGTCTATGCTTGTTCTGATTGCTTAGGCTGGAGAAACAATCTCTTTTAAATGAGTGTTCCAGTGTCAAATTAACTAGCCCTGAACCAATGACTTAGATTGGCATGTATATAAATTGTGGTTGAGTTATATTTGGACAAAAACATAGTATAGTAAATTTACTGCATGCTGCATATTAGATACTAAGACAGATTTGTTTGCTTTGTCAATAACTATACTGAGACTTGTTCACACAGATAAGGTTAGAAAATATACATATATTTAAGTATTTAGAGACTATTATCTACAAGTGCATTTCTCATTTCTCATTATTAAGCTTGTAACCACTATCTTCTAGCAGTTCTTTGAGATTATTTATTATTTATTACTCATTTTTCACCAGAAAGGAAAAACAGGAAGAATAAAATAATCAAATTACTCCAATTAAAAATAAATGCTAAAATGGGCCTTCCTTAAAAATACTGGTTTATTTCCCCATTTTCAATGAAATATCCCAAATGCTGTAACAGTATCTAGAGCATTGTAGGTAAATACATCTATATTTTTTTCTTTTTATCATTTTTTTTCATAATGAAAAGTGTATTCATTAACTCCAATCCCCTATTTCCTGCATCCTCTCTCACCTCCTTCTGGTAAACACCAGTTTGTTCTTTATAGTTAAAAGTCTGTTTCTTGGTTTGCCTCTCTGTTTCTTTTTGCCTGTTACTTGTTTATTTTGTTTCTTAAATTCCACATATGAGTGAAATCATATGGTATTTGTCTTTCTTTGACTGATTTTACTTGGCATAATATTCTAGCTTTATTCATGTTTTCGTAAATGACAAAATTTCATTCTTTTTCATGGCTGAGTAATATTCCATCATACATGTATTTTTTTAGAAAGTTAATTTTAAAAGTATTTTCACAGAATATAATTAAAATACAAGACTAAAATATGTAAAGTTTAATGGGACCAAGAAAAACAACAAACAATTATTATTTTTTAATGCCCAGGCCTGGACATATTCTAATTAAATTTCATAATGTTCAAGAAAAAAGAATATATCTTGAAAACTTTCAAAGAAAATTAATGACTACTACAGAATAATGAGAAATACATTAGGCTCATAATCTTTGAATGAATACAATTTCCATCTAAAAGTCTATAAAGTATTTGTGAAAACTTATCACATAACAAACTACAAAAATTCTAATAAATTTAATAAAGTAGAAATATCAGATTGTCTAATTTTATTTAAAAATATATACCTGGTATGAATGCTAACCATAATTTCTACCTGACAAATAACTAATGAATAAAAGTAGATACACTGTCTTTGTCTCATATAATTACTACTTGGGGTCTTAAGGGAAAAAAAATTCCATAATCAAATATTTTATTTTTATTTAAACCATATAAAACTATATTTATTTGTACTCTGTTGATAAATGGCCAAGGCATTTCTTTCAATATAGGTATACTGAACAGAATCTCATGTCATCTTTTTTCTATCACTAAAACCAAGGTGTTTCATCATTGACTTCAGTTTCGACTTTGTCAGAGTGAACTAGATATTGAAGAAACTTGCAAAACAATCTAAAGGCAAAAATTCTAATAGATTTTTATTCTTTTTCCTTTTTTACATCTTCTAATGTACTTCTTTGTTTATTTTATCCAGTTACCTTTATTGAATGTTTCCAAAATTTTCAATTTGCTTTTATCATAGAAACATTAACTCTTTTCTCTTTTAGTTATTGTATTTACATGACTATTTACTAATCTATTGCATAGGTAAACTCTAAGATATGTGAGAGTATGTACAATGACATTATAATGCAGTGTGATAAGTTCAGTGATTAGTGCAAGGTCTCTCATATAATTAATTCAAAAAGTGTTCGTTGAACAAAAAAATTAGTAACTGAGTATATGGCCCAATTAGAATTCAATTAGCAAACTATTTATTCCAGGAGGGAAAAAAAAAAGATTGAAATTAGTAAACTTAATAGGAATTTGCAGGGGATCTTGACTATGTGTAATGCAGGGGTTAAAGATGAGAGCCTATAGTCTCAGTGATTATATTTGAATCCAGTCATTTGCACTTCCAGGCTGGTATCTTTGGCAAATTTGCTAACCACTTAGTTTCAGTTTTTTAATCAGTAAAGTGAGGATAGTAATAGTAACCAATACATTGATTTATCATTAGGATTGGATGAATTAATTCATTTGAAGTGCTAAGTCTTATCTACCACATAGTAAGCACTCAAAAAATGTTTGCTCTTTCTGTCTTAATATTGACTACATAATTTTTATAAGTTAATTTTAATTAGATTTCATTTTATTTATAAAGGTGCATAATATATATATATATATATTTGTATTAATTTATAATTTTAAAAGTACTTAAACTTCAAAATAATTAAAACTTAGAAACTTTTCTTCCATATCTAATTTACTTTTTTTTTCCTTTGCTCCTTAAAAGTAGAAATCATGCCTTAGTAAAATCACTCAGCTTCAAACCTGCATCAGCTTTTACAACCAATTGCTTACTAGTGAATCCTACTATGTGTTGTGTAAAATATACTATCTGCTTCTTATTATTGCAGTTATATTTTTAGCCACATCCTTAAAGCTGGATTCTCATCTTTTATTTATTTTTAATCTGAAGAGAATTATACGAGCACATGGATAAAAGTTTAGTACCGACTGACTTGCCAAAAATAAGAATAGCGATTAGAGATAAAAGTTTGTAAGGAGCTCTCTAGCATTGCATAGCTAAATTGAAAAAGAAAATTTGGTCTTATTGGTTATTTTAATAGATTTATATTTTCCTTAAGTGGATTTGGAATGCTAAGTGCTAAACAGTCATGATTCATTTTCTTCTTGTTTGAACACTTATTTGTATAAATAGGAGTTAATATGCTTTTTATATCCATGTTGTGTTTATGTACTCTGTACAGAGCAAGGATAAAAAATAAAATTGCCTCTTCTGTTTCTTACTGAGACAAGCCTGAGACATAATCATCGTTTTGTAGTATTTCTCTAGTACTTTTCTCTGCTGTAAGGCAGAGAAGACAGTAAACTAGTACCCTGAAGTTCTATTGATCCTTTTTTACATGAACTCTGGTGATACATAGCAATTTGGGTGAAGTGTTCAGACAGCTGTTCTGTCTCTATTGGATATGAAGAGAATTATCTCCAAACTTCCTAATTAGATCTAAAGAAAGACACACTTTATGCTTTTTCATAATATAAGAAAAAATAAAGAGAAAAAAACTTTAGTTTCAGAGTTCATATTATTCACATATAATATGCCAATGGTATTATACTGAAAGTGAATTTGACTAGGACATTAAGAAATTATTTATAGAATAACAAAAAATTAAGAGAATTTTAAAATTTTCTTTCATGAATAGTCCAGTTAAGATAGTAACAAGGAAAAAAAATAAGTAATGTTCATTGCAATGGATATTTGTCTGAATGGCATTTCATTAATTTTTTTTTTTTTTTTTTTTTTTTTGCTGTCTAATTGGTAGTTGTTCTCTGTTTTTGGTTGTCAACTTAATCTATTTAAGACTTATTTATGGAAGGCTTTAAAAAGAACATCTTATAGCATTGTTTATAAAAATTCTTTTTAGAGAGTCAGTGGCATATTTTTATAGCAAACACTCTTACAGTTCTCAGTAATTCAGCTCACCACTTACAGCCAGTCTTATAGCTCTTCATCTTTGTCATATAGTTAGCAAAATTGAAATGGTTTGAAACATCATTGTGTTTTATGTAGCTGAATTAATTGTTCAATTTTTATTTAATATATTTTTTAAATATATGGCCTCAAAAAATGTTATACGTGTCTTTACAAACACTAAAACAAAAAATACTCAAAACTGACATTTTGCTACCAAGTTAAGAAGTGCCAAAATTAGGATACACACTTTAATAGACTAAACACTTGAGGGCAATATAGGATAGCTTACAGAGAAAAAATACATAATATTATTAACTTATTTACATGTCTAAGCATATCTTGTATTTCTGAAGTATAAGTACAATGGTAGTTTTCTTTTTTAAAAAACTTTATTTATTTGAAAGAGAGAGAGAGAGAGAGCACACGAGCAGGGGTAGAGGGAGAGGGAGAAGCAGACTCCCCGCTGAGCAGGGAGCTGGGGCAGGGATCCGTCCCAGGATTCTGAGATCATGACCTGAGCCCAAGGCAGATGCTTAACTAACTGAGCCACTCAGGCTTCCCATGATTTTCCCTTTTCTACGTCTTTATGTAGAGGTAGACTGAAGACAAATAGAGTAATAGAATATGTTGTCTTCTCATAATTAGATGGAATATCTATTGTCAATTTATATTCTGTTAATCAGCTTTCAATAGATGCTGCATTAAATTATCTAAGAGATTGACCAAGATTAACAGAACTAAGATATATAATGGAAACAACATGTTGTATACCCTCTCTCAGACTCAATAACACTCCAGCTATGCAAATCATATTAATAAATTGGTGCTGTCCAATATAGTATTTGCCAGCCAAATGCAGCTATTCATATTTAAATATAAATTAATTAAAAATAAATTAAAGTTTGGTATTTTAATTGTTGTAGCCATGTTCAAGTGTTCAGGATCCACTATAATGGCAGAAACTTCTACTAGACAGTGCTGGTCTGGACCTTTACCAAAAACAAAATATTATGCCATTAAAAAGACAGCAAAAATATGTTTTAATATCTAAGCTAAACTAAATCTAACCAAGTTCCAAAGACTTTGTATCAATAAGGCTTTTCTACCAATTGATTTTTTTAACTTTCATTTTAAAAACGGACATTTTTTTTTTAATTTTTTTTAAATTTTATTTATTTATGATAGTCATACAGAGAGAAAGAGAGAGGCAGAGACACAGGCAGAGGGAGAAGCAGGCTCCATGCACCGGGAGCCCGACGTGGGATTCGATCCCGGGTCTCCAGGATCGCGCCCTGGGCCAAAGGCAGGCGCCAAACCGCTGCGCCACCCAGGGATCCCAAAAACGGACATTAACTGAGAAAAATTTACTACGTGATTTATAAAAATGCATATTATATTAAAAAAAAATGTGCCTGAGAGTTTTAAATTGGAAACTAACTCTGAATTACAGAAGAAAACCAGTACTTGCACAGTAATATGTGATTCACAGTTACCTCTGCTAGGACTAGACAGTTATACTTGTCAACTATAAAGTAGCCAGCGTCTTCTGCCCTTATGATAAACTTATAATGTCAAAGGTGGAAAGCAAACTATATTGCATTTGCTTCATTCCTTCTTTGTGCCTCAAGTAGGTCTATAATTAATCAAATTTGGAAAAATAACCACCAGAGATTTATATTTCTCCATAGATTTCCTGTATATGGGTCACATTTCTGCCATAGCATCAAACTAAATATGACTTTAATCAATTCAGAATATGCAAAATCAAGGGAAAATGCATATGTGGTTAAAAATATAATAAATCATATATTAAATAACCATGGGAAATATTGTAGAGTAAAATTATTTGCCTTTAATAAATTTTAACCAAATATGTTGTTAAAAATTGGTCAAATAACTGCTACCAAGTCATTTTATCTATTAATATATTGTGTAAAATGACTTTAACTTACACTGTTATACTGACAATTGCCTATATGTCAACTGATAAATGTGCCATATTGGGCCATATTTTAAAGAAGTACTATACATATATGTAATTACAGAATTAAGTAAAGAAGTCCATTTCTTGGGGGATCCCTGGATGGCTCAGCGGTTTAGCGCCTGCCTTTGGCCCAGGCCGTGATCCTGGAGTCCCAGGATCTAGTCCCACATCGGGCTCCCTGTGTGGAGCCTGCTTCTCCCTCTGCCGGTGTCTCTGCTTCTCTTTCTCTTTCTCTGCGTCTCTCATGAATAAATAAATACAATCTTTAAAAAAAAAAAGCCCATTTCTTGACTATTTTAAATATACCTGTCACTAGTTGTAATTTTGAAGGTGGGCTATTCTGAAGACTGGTAGTAGTTAGATGTAGATAGCCCTAAATCCTATTAAATCTTATATAATCTTAAATTAATTGGGAGGGGTATAGAATTTTTTTCCTGTTATTGCACTGACTTTTATTCCATTTGTTTTCAGGTTTTTCCAAAGGGCAGAAGTTCTCCATGTCAGAATAAAATTTAGAAATAAGCATGAAGAAATGCACAAGTAGCATCCATAACATAAACTTAAATTATATGGTATCTAGCAGATGTATATAAGTTCAGTGTTCTAGGAAGCATAGTGAGATGAAACATCCTCTAACTGAATACACTGATGAACAGATTTTTGTATTTTATATCTGCTCCAATGTGATTTATTTTACAAATATATTTAATATTACATATACAAAGATAATGAGTGAAAGAAAGATGTTAGCTTGGCGGAAAGTGCTGAAGTTGCTGTATGGCTAAAGTACCGCCATATAAAATGCTGGATGACCCAGGAGAGGGGAGAAGAAGACATACTAGTATTTTATTTTTGTCTCCTCTCTCAGCTTGGATCTTCTTTTGTTGATTTTGTTTTTCACAGCTTTCCCAAAGAGAGCCTATAGCTATCACAGCTGCATTCCTGCTTTGACCCAATTATTATGAGGGTTACAGTGCTGATGGTGGTATGCATGTGTGTGTGTGTGTGTGTGTGTGTGTGTGTGTGTGTGTGTGTGTTTTCTGAGTTTATTATTACGTCTCTGTCTTAGGCAGGGACTGTGAATTGTTACTGGGAGATGTGTCCTTCGCAGGTCTTTCTCTATTCCTTCAGATAAAGTCATCGTCTTAGCATGTATCTCCATTCCACCATCAGGGATAGCTAATTTCCCATTGTCCTCCCTTGTTTCCTTTTCCCAACTGCAGTTTTTATATGATGCTCTCAAGCATTCTAACCCTCTAATTCTTTAGCCTTGTAAGGTAAGACTATTATTGTTCTTACTGTGATGGTCAATTTTGTGTGTCAATTTAACTGGGTCATAGAGTGCCCAGATAGATCTTCAGTACAACTGTATTCTCGATACAGCTATGAGGTTGTTTTTCAACAAGAAACCTTTTGAATTGTTCCAACGGTTAAGTAGATTTCTCTCCTTAATGGGGTGACACTTACCCAACCAGTGAAATGCCAGAACGGAACTAAAAGCCTGACTTTCAACAAGTAAGTGGAAACTCCTCATGCCTCATAGTTCATCCTGGAACATGAGTCTTTTTTTCTGCCTTTGAACTTGAGCTAAAATACTGGATCTTCTTGGGCTTGAGCCTGACAGCTCAGATCTCCTTGTTCTCAGACATTTGACTTAGTCTAGAAGGTTAGATTTCTAGCTTGAAGCTGCAAACCTTAGGATCTTGGCCTCTATAATTGTACAAGCCAGTTTCTTATAATAGATTTATATATAAATTTATATATGTTTGGAGTGGAGTTCCTGTGTTGGCTGCTCTTTTTTCTCAGCCATCGCAGGGAGGTGGCTTCTCCTCCTGTTCTCCTAATCATCCCATAAGTGCCTAGTGAGGCTCTTGGAGGAAGAATATTTAAGTACTCACTGTCTGAAGTCTCTAGTGACATCCCACTCCCATGCCAGCCTACTATCAACCATTAGTAATTCATTTAAAATTCTAGCTTCATCTTTTTACTGTCATTTATGCTGTTTCTTTCACAGTGTCTTTTCAGCTAAGCAGTTGTTCATGTCCTGTTTCTTTATTTGAACGTTTCATAGTATTTCAAATGTAATATATCCACAATGAAACTATTGTTTTTCCCCTTCATATCTCCACAAATCTTTTCTTTGAGTGCTCATCGCTCTCTATGTAAATGGCACCCCCTAAACACAGAGATTAAAATTTTTTACTCATATTTGATTCTTCTCTTGCCCTTAATCTTATATTCAAACTCATAGAAAGACGTGTGATTTTTCTTGGGTTCTAATACACTAGCAAGTGTATTTCTGCTTTATAAAGATTTGTTTAGTTATTTATTTTTAAAAGAGAGAGAGAGAGAGAGCAGGCAGGAAAGGCAGAGGGAGAGGGAGAGACAGTTTTAGGCAGACTCTGTGCTGAGCATGGAGCCAGAACTGAGGTTCGATCTCACAACCCTGAGATTATGTAGGAACTGAACCAAAATTAATAGTTGGACACCTAACTGCACTGAGCCACCCAGGCACCCTTAGCAAGTGTACTTCTAGTCCACTTCCTTTCTTCCTCTATCTTACTCCATTAGTTCTCATTGTCATCATCTCTCTCTTCTAAAATATTTCTTAACATGATCTTAATTTGTTAAAATCCATTCTGTTATCCAAAACATAAATCAAAATCTCTCCCTAAAATATTTTAGTAACTTTTCCTTGCACTTAGAGTAAAATCTAAACACCTTATCAGGATCAACTAGGTTCTAAATCAGCCCCTTGATACTTTTCCAATCCATTCTCTCCTCTACCTTAAGTCATAAATTCTAACCTCATTGATGCTTCTGGTTCTTCTTTTCTTTCCTGAAACATATCAACATTACATCTTTTATAAACATTTGCACTTAGATTTTATCTTCTTATATTTTTAACCAGTTTCCCTGTATCTTGGATCTCAATTCAGACATTTATTTCAAAAGACCTTTCCAGATATCCCCACCTAGTATTCTATTCTATCATCTTCCCCTGTTCTCTATCACATCACTTTCATTATCTCTAAAACATGTAATCAAATTAAAAATCATTTTTTGTTATGGTGGTAATGATTATTTTTCTATCTCTGAAGCCTAAGCTTCAGGAAGGAAGGATTTATTTTTTTTTTGTTTTTGAACTACATAAGCCAATCAATAAATGTGGACTTAAAGCATGGAATCAATATTCTGAATATTAGGTATTCTTGACTATATAATTAGAATATAAATGAAGGGCACCCAGATCAGTTGATTAATCGGTAAACTCTTGGTTTCAGCTCAGGTCATGATTTCAGGGTGTGAGAACAAGTCCCACATTGGGCTCCTCACTCAGTGCAGAGTCTTCCTCTCCCTGCCTCCTGCACCCCGCCCCACTTATGCATGTATGTGCTCTCTCTCAAAAAAAATTAATAAATAAAATCATTCAAAGAAAAGAGTATAAAATGAGATAGATTTTGACACTCTTCTAGATGCTCCAATACTGGCTACTAGGACTCTAAACTAAACATGACCTGCCACCATGGGCCACATTTTCTAAAAGAACTTGAAAATAATTGGTAAGTAGATCCTCCAACCATCAATTCAAATCCTTATTTAATCAGACCCAACTAAAAAGCAGAAAAGGGGGGTGGGAGTAGAGAAGAATTTGAAGAAAATATACAGTGAAGAGGCTCAAAGAAAATTATTCATTAGATACTGGGGTGCCTGAACAAAAGAGAACTTGATATCAAATCCTTGGGTTTGAAGACTGCTTATGTAAAGGATAATCTAAATTGATGCTAATGCTTAGTTGAGCAAAGAGTAAGAGAGCTGAGGAGAAAGGCTAGAAAAGGTGAACATTTCAGAGTGGGGAATAATGTGTTCTTACTTTTTGGTTTGGCAAGGATGAGCAAATTTCCTAGGGATGCCATGGAATTCAATGGTGTTGGCCTAAGATGTTCCCCATCTCCCTCGACACACCACACCACACACACACACACACACACATGAGGAAAACAGTGAAGTGTGCTTCTGCAAGTGTAGCTAAGAGAGGAGAAGAAAGGAAAAAAGACATTGGATCCAAGCAGATACCCTTCGTTAAAACTGGCATCAGGAAGGTTCTCTCCACAGTTCTCTGGAAATTTTACACTTGTGGTATTTTAAGTCATTTGGCTGCTGGGCATCACCTATATATTAAGCACCTAACAAAGAGCAGTAAACCTTACCTTGATAACCAGATACCACCATAGGAGCATATCTGTTTACCAAAGGACGCTCGTCTTCTCACCTTTGGCTTCTAACAAGAGTGCTAGAGAAGAAAGCCTACTGGAAGAAAGAGAGACAATTACATTCCATCTCCCCTCATAATGTCTTTAGAGCAACAGCACTGATAATGATTAAAGGAAGGAGAACTTTTAATCAAAAATGAGATTATTTTTAATGCTTGACAGTGGCTTGATATCATGTATTCTGCTGTACAAGATGAGTGAAAGGCACAGAAAGGATATTTGACTAAAAAAAGTTTTAAACTAGTGATTGAGAAATGATTTACTTGATTCATGTGTGTGACACCCAACATCTGACTGTTTAATAAACTGATTTTTTACGTGCTTTGTATTAAACAAAAATATATGTCATGCATAACTGGATTTTATATATCCATTTGATTATTATTACTTAAGTTTCTGATTCTATACATTTTTTCCCTAAAGTTGAAATAACATGATTACTACTTGCAAGTGCAGCCTTTATGTTAGCTTCAGGATCCACTTTGAGGTTAAGTGTAGTTTAAAAAAAAATGTTACCAAATACTTATTAATTGGTCACTTATTTTATTTGATAACTAAGAATCATCACTGCATGAGTCAGAGTCTCTACATTTTATTTTTTTTCTGCATTAATCATTAGACAAACAGAATCCTCTTTTTTAAATCAAAGCCTTGCGCCATTTTTCCCATCTGGTGAAATCCTTTTTTTTTTTTTTTTTTTTTTTTCATCTGGTGAAATCCTATAACTGATTCTTTTATGAAGTAAAGTTTGCATCAGTTAAACTCAAATACCTTCTCCTCTTGCTGCTTATTAGCCAATGCTTACAATAAAAGCATATTCTATCCGTTAACTTAGCTCTGAAAATCTTATTTTTTATCCCATACCTCTCCCCAGACCTACTTTACATTGTTATGTAGGTAGTGAACTATACAAAGGTCTTTATATATTAAAAATAATAAATATCTTAATTATTTTGAAATTGTTTTTCTTATATATTTTAAGTAACCTTAAATATGGTTGGTTTACATAGTCATTATAACACATTTCCAGCAGATGTTAGTATAATGCCATTCTAACCAAAATAAATATTTTACAATAATTTTCTCTCAGATGAAAGTCAGCATATAGTACTAACTTGGCCAGTATATTATTCTACTGCTCTGATCTACAAAAGAGGAACCACTATAAAAATCAAAACATGAACTGATCTAAAAACATGCCAAATAAAAACCTGCTTTCTCAACTAATACATTGACAAGGAAATATTTGAAAACACCTTAAAATCCTTTCTATTAGTTTCCCACTTAAATTATATATTGATAAGGCATTTTTTGTCATCTATTGTGTTTAAGTTCTCAGCAGAATATGGCTGAATTTTTAGTTTAAATGTACAACTACTTTTACTATGATATAAATTACAAAGTAATAATATTCCTTCTCCATTAAAAGGCAAAAGTAAGTATTATAAAAACCTAATTAGAGATTATTATGTAATGAGCTACTGATCAAAACAACTACTTATTTGTTGGTATGAAGATTTTGACAGTACTGTACTTAACTGCTGTTAAAATTTAGTACATGGTTTCAAAATACTATGTTTATATGTTATAAAATCTAAAAACTGAATATTAAAGTGATTTATTACTTCTTTCCATCAGTTAGAAAAAATTAAATTAAAACTATCAGAATAATAAAAAAAGAAGCAAACAGACATTAAAAACAAAAATAAAAGGATAGTATTTGTATCATTGTTAACATATTTTGGTTGCAAAAAAAGATTGCTGGACGGAGTGGAAAAGAAGAGATCCTATTATTGAGATTTACACCAGTGTCTTACAGATAATTTTTAGTTTTATTTCAACTATGCTTAATGAAATACAAAAAAAAATTGTTTAAAGTACTCAGGAATCCATTATAACAAAAATGAAACTTGTGGTTTAAAACAAAAACTTTTATATATATATATATATATATATATATATATATATATATATATATATATATATATTTACAGTTTAACACTTGGGCAGGACTTGAGCAGACATGCTGCCAGTTAGAAGTCTGTTGGAGCTTGAGATTTTACTTCCAAGCAGACTTACTCACAGGGCTGATGGTTGATGCATGGGACTGGGCCTACCTAGGACTGTCAACTGACTCACACAGGTGTTTTGTGCTTCTCACAGCTTGGCAACATGATTGTGAAAGAGGCTGCCTGATAGTCAAGGAAAGTGCTGCTCTCCTGTACTCTGTTAGTTAAAATGTCAACAACCCACCCACCATCAAAATAGGACAAGATATGAACTATTTCATGTAGAAAGGATATAAATCCTAGTCCTTGAGGATAGTAACAAAGAATGTGTGGTCACCTTTATTCATTTTCACCTACTAAAGTACATCTATGATATAAAATTGTATTTCAGTATTTTTTTTTATTATTGCATGGTTCAAAATCATATTTAAAGAAAGCTTCACAAAAATTATTTATTTATTTAAAGATTTTATTTATTTATTCATGAGCAACACAGAGAGAGAGGCAGAGACATAGGCAGAGGGAGAAGCAGTCTTCCTGAGGTAAGCCCCATGCAGGACTCTATCCCAGGATCCCATGATCATGACCTGAACCAAAGGCAGACTCTCAATCACTAAGCTACCCACTGTGCCTGGTTCACACACAAAAAATAAAAATAAAAATAAAAATAAAATAAAATAAAATAAATAAAATAAAATAAATAATAAAATAAAATGACTTTGTTACTCAATGACTTGCAATTTTAAAATTTATAATATATGTTAACTTTAGTAACTACATAACATTTTTAAAGTTGATATTGGTGAACATAGTGATATGGTATTGATAGAACATCAATGTGTAAATGTGTAATAAGATTAAAAACTGAGTTTCTTTTCTTTTTTTTTTTTTAAGATTTTATTTATTTATTCATGAGAGACACAGAGAAAGAGTCAGAGGGAGAAGCAGGCTCCATGCACGGAGCTGGACATGGGACTCAATCCTGGGACTCCAGGACCACACCCTGGGCCGATGGCAGGCACTAAACCGCTGAACCACCCAGGGATGCCCCTGAGTTTATTTTCAAATTAACATTGCTTAATCTCTATAATCTCTATAGTCTCATTTAGAATAATAAATAGCAATCATTTTGATGAAAAATGAGAAGTGAAACAAGTAGCCAAAAAGATAATTTTCATGAGTGTATGATATCGGATGGATTCATATCAATCATTTCCTAGTGAATTTAAGTATCTGATTAATTGAATTAAAAGTATAATTTTTAATTATGGTATATTCAATGGTACACAATTAGATCTGTATAATTTACAATGGCTGTGCGGTTCTAGTTACTTTTATTGAGAAGTAAACTCTCAGAAAACTTACCGTTTTCTTTTTAAGGAGGGTTACTTTTTTTCCTAATTCACATAAACGTAGTTTAGTATTTATGTAGCCCTGTCAATCAACTTTGTCAAACTAAAATATCCAATTCATGTTCAGTCATTCCATGAAGAAAAATGAAGGAATACTGTTTGTGAACAGCATAATCTTAATGCTAAATGAATTACAGAGTTGATGGATATGAATGTCAACTTCTCCACAGACGACAACACTGTGCAAAAATAAAAAGACCTATAATCACACTATCAGCCACTCTATGACCCATTGGCGGAGAAAACAAATGGTGGTTTCCAATATAACTATTGATGGGCAACTTTGTGTATTGTTTCCCAAGATGAGTAGCATTAAGGATGAATTTATTAAATGATGGAATCAATTTTACCAAGCGACATAAGGCATGCGACTGGAGACTAAATCTGCTGCAAGTGAAATCACAATAGAAGGAAAATAACCAGGTATGTTAATTCTTAGCACCCCTGTTAGATGTACATTCTCGAGAATATTTACACACTCTATGCTTTATAAGGTGATAGTTAAGTTATATCTAAGGTTATATAAGCTTATAAAACCTATGTTAGAAAATTAAAGGATGTTTATTTTTTAACACATTTATTAAATAGAAAAAAATTAAAAGGATCTGTTCTAGTATCACGAATTATTTCCTCACATAAAGTACATTTTTCCTTGTTTCTTTTTAATACTGTTGCTATCAATTAGCTGTTTCACATTCTGTTCAACATTTTCATTTTGAGAAATAATCTATCAAATATCAAGTTAATATAGTAATTCTTTCACTCAAGGAAGTGAGATGAATTACAGTAAAACAATCTCATGGACATTCCAAAACCATATTTCCAAATTAATTTTGAAATGTATTTCTTGTTATAAATTAACTGGATATAACATGAAATGCAAAGGCATTTAGTGAAAATAAAAGAAAAATAATTTTTAAATGGCAGATCGATATTTTCAGATGAATTTTTAAAGTATTTTACATGAAGATGACACTTATGTAATGATATTTTGTCTTATTAGCAACTCAACTGTCCCCTTCTGTGGGGCCATAGGATGATATTGAAATATGTATGATTTAAAACATTAGAAAAATGACACAGATACAAATGTAGATCTTATGTGTAATAAAGTCTCAAATCTTGTTAGTAAATACAATCTGGTCATAACAATTAGTGCATTCTGAAGAAGGGAGTCCCAGAAAGTTGGATGCCAGTATATGCTCACTGCAAGCCTCCAGTTTTCCTTCTGTCAAGTAATTGGTAAGCTAAACTCTCAACATTGTCTGCTGTTAATTAAAAGCAATGGAGGTCAGTTTGAATATATTTAACAGCATGTAATTTATTGCTACGTCGCAAATATTTATACGGTTCCACTGAAGTTACATTCAAATAATTTACCATTCTTTATAAGAAATGTAAACTATTTTTATAACAAAATATTTCTTTTCTCATTTGAAACAGTATAAGATACATAAATTATAAGCATATGTAAAGTTGGTTTTTAATTGGAATTTCAAAATAGGTTACTTATGTTAATTTCTACATATTGATCTTTTGCTAAATTCAAATGACTACTGTTTGCAAGAAATTATTTCTGAGTAAATATTTCTTGACTGTGGCCATTACTTGCGTTCATGAAACTCATTATAATAGAAACTCATTATAATCATTTGCATCCCTACCTCTGAATTACTTTTTAATATTATGAGAAAACACTCTTCCTGGCCATGGTTCAAAATATTGCACAGTAGTCCATTATTTTTCCAAAGGCCCAACAGATAAACAGTGTGAGTATGTATCTATGACTATTATGTAGTCTATGTCTACATAAAAATAGATTTAATATTTTCCTCTTAGTCTTAAGTTTGTGGCAGAGCACAACCAAACATTCCAGCTTAATGTATTTACCTTGTTTTCACAAGTGACAGAAATACTATGTAGTTAAACCCCAAACTGTACTTGGCTGATAGACTTTAACATATCCACGTTAAAGACATGATACACTCTACATATCATCTTCTCTATATAGGACATAGGCAGTAATAAAATAATGAGCATGAAAGATTTCTTATTCTTATTCCATGGGACAGTGTACTGCTTTTGGTTTTCATTAGTGTTTCCAGAACCAATTCTTGAATTTCAGTTACTCTTGTTTCAAATCTGGATAATAGAGAATCAAATTGCATTGATGTTTTGGGATCATCTTAGTATACTTTGGTGAATACTGTGGAACTTTTTAAATTTAGTAGATTATACTTTGCCCTTCTGTTTCAATTCTGAAATCCTTTAAATCACAGCTGAGATGTGATTTTTCATTAAGCTTTTTTGACCAACCTTTCTGAAATAATCTTTTCCTTTCCTATTACTCTTTAGCACTTATTCTTGGACTTACTTTGGAACATACTATCTGCAACATAAGGCTATGATTCATCTATGTACAATTTGTAAACTGTGTAGTTATCATAATTATGATTTGTAGTTTTTTTTATTTTTTAAAGATTTATTTTATTTATTTGAGTGAGAAAGAGAGAGCTCACATAGGGGGAAGAGCTGAGGGAGAGGGAGAAAGAGAGAAATCTCAAGCAGACTCCTCACAGAGTACATGGCCCAATGCGGGGCTCAGTCTCATGATCCTGAGATCATGACCTGGCCTGATATCTAGAGTCAGGCGTTTAACCTACAGAGCCACCCAAGCACCCCCTAGTTATCTTTCTTACTAGCATAATACCATATCTCATATTTGGCCTAGCAGAAGATAGGTATACAAAAAATAACCCTCTGTTTTTGGTTCCGTTCAAGATTATGTTTTACTGTGTCTCACATCCATTAGAACCTTGACATGGTGCTCCTAAGAAATGCAGAAAAGCTCTGTGTGTTTTGAGAAAATCAGAGAGAATAAAATAAGCATAAGGACTGTCCTAAAATGTGGGATCATCTGGAACAGTAGCCTTATTTATAATTTAGAGTAAAAGTTTTATTTAGAAGAGCTCAGACACTTTATGGCATGAAGAATTTTTTTCTATCAGGACTCTTCAGGTGCTACCATTTGTGGATGTTAAAACACAAGAGAGGAACCACTGCTCTCCTCTATACTAACATAAATTTGGGAAAAAATATTTTTCTTTTTGACAAATTCAAAGGTGCATTTCATATTTAGAGTATTATTTTATAAAGAAAATATATGAAATATATGGTAAATGGGATATTAAAAACAAAAATTCTGGATTTATAAACAAGAAATTATTAAGCCAAGTGTCTGAATTGGTATGGAAATCCCACCAGAACAATCAAATTTCTAAAATAATATCATTTCAATTCTTTACCCAAATTACTTTCTTAGGCTCTACTAAAGATTTGTAGAGAAGCCTCTCATGACTACTATGGTCATGCTCTGTTCCAAAGTCATCCTTATAAGGAATCTAACCTTTAAAAATCTTGTGTTCGGGATCCCTGGGTGGCGCAGCGGTTTGGCGCCTGCCTTTGGCCCAGGGCGCGATCCTGGAGACCCGGGATCGAATCCCACGTCGGGCTCCTGGTGCATGGAGCCTGCTTCTCCCTCTGCCTATGTCTCTGCCTCTCTCTCTCTCTGCGACTATCATAAATAAATAAAAATCAAAAAAAAAAATTATTAAAAAATAAAAATAAAAAATAAAAATCTTGTGTTCTAGGACAGTCTCTGAGACATGTCATTATTTCTTTCTTGAGAGAAAGAAAGCAAGCTCTGTGTTTCCAAGAAGGTAAACTTTTTCTTACCTAGAACCATGCAATGAAAACAATATGGATCATATCTGAGATTGTCTTGATTCTGCTTTATATTAGTAAATGCTTTTCTCAATTTCCTTGTCTCAAAAAAATGAAGAAATAATATGTATGTATCCATTACTCACTAAATATTGATTCAACTTCTACTGTGTACACAGGCACATTTTTAGGGAATAGGTCTCTGGTATTGAAGAAATAAGCAAGTTCCTTCACTATGGTGCTTGCATTTTAATAGGAGAAGATTTTAAAAAGAATAAATTGGAGAAATGAAATAAATTGCATTTTGTCCTATATCCATTTATGAGAGAAAGATTAATAAAGACCTATTCTTTGCCAGTTGCTGCTAGCAATAAACAAGACCATATAGATATAATTCCTGCTCCTTAATGTAGTGAGGGAGATATACAAAATAAACAACCAATATTGCAGATAGTAATAAATGTCATGAAGAACCATACATTTTGATGAATAGGATAAATAATGACACAGTTTCTAGGTCAAAAATCAAGGCCATAAGGTTATAGGATATTAAGGAATATCAATTTCAAAAAACTAAGCCTTTAAATATATATTGTATCAATTAAGGGAAATGATTGGTATATAGATGTTTGGAGAAAATATTCAAAACAGAAAATGTAAAACACAAACCAACAAACAAACACAGTAAATCCCAGATTACTGAGGTGAGAACAATCTTACTGTGTTTGTGCAACAGTAAGGATAACAGTAAAGAGTGAAGAGGGTGAAGTAAGGCTTGGGAAAACATGAGACTGCGATGATTGAAAGTAGCAGGAAGTGATGTAGTCTATGTTTTAACAAGATCATCGAAATATTATGTGGACATCAGAATTCTGTGCACAGGATGGATTTGAGGCTTTAACTAAAATGAAATAAGATGTACAGAATTGCTATGAGCAGCTGTTTGGAATGCAATACTTGAGTTTGACTCTGCTATTTACTAGTTGTTTGACCTCCTTAGGTGAGTTATTTTACCCTCTGTGTCTTCTCTCATCTGTAAAGTGGAGTTTAAAAGAGGGCCATATCTCAAAAGGTTGTGAAGAATAAGAAAATTAATGCATATACTTGATTAGTGCATGATCTGGCATGGAGTAAATATTTTTATTTTTAGTGTTAGGTTATCACTGGAACTATGAAAATGGTAGAAACGCATTAAGATTTTTATTTTCTTTATTTTCTCATTTTATAGAAAAAAAATAGGGAAACCTGAGTGGTCAATGGTTGAGCTCCTGCGGGGAGCCTACTTCTCCCTCTGCCTATGTCTTTGCCTCTCTCTCTGTGTCTCTTATGAATGAATAAATAAAATCTTTAAAATATACGTATAATTTCTCAGGCTGATCCTGTCCTTTAATGGTGTTCAACTTCTTTTTTTTAAATTTTATTTATTCATAAAAGACACAGAGAGAAAGAGAGTCAGAGACACAGGCAGACACACACACACAGAGAAAGAGAGAGAGAGAGAGAGAGATACATTAGAATGGATGGGATATTTATCACTACCCATTGACTCCAGGATTGGCCATAAAATTAACTTTAGCTAATAGCACTGTATGGAGACCATATTAGTCTAGTAATGCCAGCAAAAATGTTGTTGAAAAAGTGATAGAACATAGGACATAAAGTTAGGTTGGGTGAAATGTTAAAAAAGATGAGGGGTTTTTCTAAACCAATGAAACAATTTTTTTTGGCACATCAGCCATCAATGTGTTTCCACAGTGGCACGCTAAAATATGTTGGTGACAAGGAAGAAGGAAGTGAGAACAAGTAGAAGGAGATTGAAAAGTCCTACTGGAAGAATATAAATGTGGAGAGCTCGTATCAGAGATACAACCCAGTGAAAATGACAAACAAAGGGATGTCATAGGCACCTTAGATAGTTGTGTGGTTAATTTGTGGGAAATATGAAAAGTAGAAGATAATTCAAAATGTTCTTACTAGACTAGTCTAATAATAGTGTTGCCATTAAAGAGGCAGAAATGACAGTAGAAATGAGAGGTTGTGGAACTGCAGAATTGTGGCAGCAACAATTGACTCTAAAACGTAAATTATTAATATGGATCAATATTATGAATATAATTTTAATATAATAATATAAAAATATTATAACACAGATAATACATCTTTTTGAAAACACCATTATACACATCATTCGGATAGGCCTATTACAGAACAGAGTACCCAGAAATGCTGGCCTTGTAAATAATCATTAACCTGCTGTTCAGTAGAGGTTGGTGATGCACTTGTAAATTAGACCAGGAGTGGAGAAATGTTATTACTTTGTTTTTAAGTGAACACTCAAGATGAAACTTTTAATGGTTATGGTCAATAATATATAAAAATTTTATAAAGTTAAGTAAAATAGGGTAAGTGGTTCTTTCCAGGAGACTGTATTGTAGAGGTTTGGCATTTTAGGGTTTGTGTGACTATTTTTACAATAGTGTTACCAACAGCAAATGGTATTGAAAATCAAGGCAACGAAGCTCTGATCTGGCTTTTTCACCGTAAGATCCATTTTCTGTCTGGTAATTAAGAGCTCATGACATGTAATTCAAGTATTGCTTATGAAGATTAAATTAGATAAGCCTTACAGTCTTTAGAACTTTGCAGGTGCCACCAAAATATAAGTTCCAATCTCATTATCAGTTCACATTATGTAATGAAGACTAAATCACTTGCCTGGAAGTTAAATTATTCTTGAGTACTTGATTCTCAGTGTGTATCCACTGGTGCTCTTCAAAGTCAGATACCTTAAAGAAGGGCACAGAAATCTTCTCATCTCCTGGATCTCACCCTGGGCTGAAGGCGGTGCTAAACAGCTGAGCCATCCTAGCTGCCCAGATTCATCAGATTAAGGAGTTTTCCTCTAGTTTACCAAATGTCTTTCATATATAGATGGCATATCTTTTCTGGAATTGCTTTGCAATGTATATAAAACGTAGAAATAGATGATCATCCATGAGATTACTTTATCTATTTTACACTTTTCTTATCTGGTTTTGTTCTCTAGGTTTTTCAGCATCAGAAAAGAAGAAAAGAAAAAAGAAAGAAAAAAGAAAAGAAAGAAAAGAAAAGAAAAGAAAGAAAAGAAAAGAAAAGAAAAGAAAAGAGTAAAGAAAAGAAAGAAAAGAAAAGAGAAAGAAAAAAAGAAAAAAGAAAAGAGAAAAGAAAAGAAAAAAAAGAAAAGAAAAAAAAAAGAAAAGAAAAAAAAAGAAGAAAAGAAAAAAAGAAAAGAAAAGAAAAGAAAAGAAAAGAAAAGAAAAGAAAAGAAAGAAGAAACAAACAAAAAAAGCAATCAAAAACATAGGGGATAATTTTATCCTTTTTATTTCCCACAGTTCATGTTTAAATAATTTTGTGAAAATTAGGAAATTTTCCCTATAAAATATTTTTTGCCAATTGTTTTGTTCATTTGTTTGTTTTGCTGATTTTAAAAAATTCATTTGGTTAGATTAATAGTTATAATTCTATGTAGTTTTCTACTTATTCTTTCAACTTTAATAAACTATTTTTCTTTAAAATCATGAATTTCAATTGTTTTCTATGTATTTCCAAATATTGCATATAGTTTTACACTTATTTTAAAGCATTCTATGCTTTTATACTGACTTTTATTCCTGATATTGTTTATTTGTACATTTTCCTTTTTTCTTGTCTTCTTTTACCAGAGAGTTTTCTCTTATTTGTCTTTAGAGAAGCTATCATTTTGTTACTTTTCTCAATCATATTATGATTATTATTATTTTTATTATTTTCTTTTTAATTATTATATTTTTAAAGATTTTCTTTATTTATTAATGAGAGACACACAGAGAGGCAGAAACAGGCTCCCTACAGGGGGTCTGATGCAGGACTTGATCCCAGGACCCCAGGATCATGCCCTGATCCAAAAGCAGACCCTCAACTACTGAGCCACCAACGTGTCCCATTAAATTATTTTTCATTCATCATTATCCCTCCATCCTCCCAACTAATTCAAGGAAATTATAAGGCTATAACTGACAATATTTCAAGAAAAATTTTGCCTTCCTTTGAATTTTATTTTATTTCCTCTGAAGTAGCCATTATTTTTGCTATAATTTTCAACAATGCACAGTCATTTATATTAATTAATCACTTTCTTCACCCAATGTGGCATTTGTATCTTGGAGTATGAATGGAGAAGAACATTCTGATTTGTAAGATTTGCTGATATCTTTGGTATAAATACTCCAATTGTGGCAATACCAACCTACTAATGCTTTAAAAACTGCCTTGTATGAATAATGAAAATAATAATATGTTTTTGCAAATTTTATTTGAGCAAATTTCAGCACACTATTTTTGCTGTTCTTTTTTCTTTTCTTTCTTTCTTCCTTCCTTTCTTTCTCTCTCTCTTTCTTTCTTTCTTCTTTCTTTCTTTCTTTCTTTCTTTCTTTTCTTTCTCTCTTTCTTTCTTTCTCTCTTCTTTCTCTCTTTCTTTTCTTTCTTTCTTTCTTTCTTTCTTTCTTTCTTTCTTTCTTTCTTTCTCTCTTTTCTTTCCTCTCCCTCTTCTCTCTTTTCATCCATTTCCCCTTCTTTCCTTTCGTTCTGGAATAACTTTCTCTTTTTTTGAATTGCATTTAAAAATAGTTATTTGTTTCAGACAGAGAGAGTGAGAGTGAGAGAAAGAGAGAGCATGGGGCGGGGGGTGGGGGGAAGGGCAGACAGAGGAGCAGACTCTCTACTGAACAGGGAGCCCAGTGTGGGGCTCAGTCCCAGGACCTAGGGATCAGACCTGAGCCAAAGGCAGACGCTTAACTGAGTGAACCAACCAGGTGGTGGTTTTTAAATATTAGATATTAGAAACATATGATCTAGAAATTGGTTTACTAGCTTTGCTTTGTTTTGAAAATTATGTGGTCTCTCCATGCTTTAGTTTTTATCTGGAAAGTCAGATACTTGACATAATCTATTTCATAGGACTACCGTAGAGACCAAATGAGTTAATATATGTAATGTTTTTGTGTTTTGTGTTTTTGTCTTAGTTTGGTTTTTGTAAGTAATATTTTAAAACAAAATGTTGAATTATAAGTACCAGTTTTCATAAGCTCTTATATTTATTTGCTTTGCAATATAGTTTAGTTTCGCACTGAATTTCAGAATTATTTTTTCTTAGTACTCTAGAAATATGGTTTCATTTTCTTCCAGCTAATAATATTGCTATTGTAAAGTATCAAGTAATAAATATTATTCATGGCATTTCTTCTTTCCTCTTTGGGGGCATATGAGATTTTCTTTTTGTCCTTGATGTCCTGCAATTTCATAACGTCATGGTGAAATTTTATTCTTATTTATACTATGTGTTTATAAGATAGTTTCTTTGTATTTTTTTTTTTTTTTGATGCTGCTTTGACTCATTTTTGAGACCTTGGCTGGAGGCCAGTCCAATCTCTAAATTGATCTCTAAGCTAATCTAATGTCTAAACTAATTAAGTCCACACTCCTAACCACCTCCCTTATTGGATTCTCACCCTCTGGCCACTATACTCCTCCCCTATTGCCCTAGGGCCAAGTAATGGACAATAAGGGACAGCATCTATGCCATCCAGTGTGTCCCAAAATAATTCAAATAGGCCAGTCCTAAGTGTGTGCTTACCCTGCCCCACCCTTACTTCTTACAGAAACCACAATAAAAACATGTTCACAGTTCTCTGCCCCTCTGCCTTGTGATCAATTCTAGGGCTTCCAACTGGTCCTCTGTAGTGTTCTGTGTTCTCTCTGCAGCATTGTGAGTAATAAAACTATACAATTTGTTCTGGTTTCTCTCTCTTGATCTACATCTGGCCTCTTTCCATTCCACCCAAGATATTAAAATACTGCTCACATGGAGATTTTAATAATGTTCATATATTCTGAAGGCCTCAGAGATAAATACAAAATCTCAGCTTTTCCGTCTCTGTGGGTCAGGCTCTCCTTCCAGTAATCATTGGGGCCTTGGAAAATTGAGGCTTTATTTTGTAATCTTAGTTCCCACCTCCTGCCTCGATAAACTTAATCTGTTTGACCAAATTCCTGCAAACTTCCAGGTCTCTTGGCTACCAAAAAAAGCTAAATTCTACCTTCAACCTATCCCTGAACAGGTAAAACATCAATTTCAATTGTAATTCTGGGATGTTCTTTACTTTCCTGCAATGGTGCATTTCCCATCAGCTATGCATTTTAGAGAATTTTGTTGTATTTTAATCGAAATCTCTACTTATTGTATATTGGGGAGGTTTTCATGTTATCTTCATAATTTCAGAGAAAATATACCACATTCACTATTTAATTCACTGAAACTGCCATCTATCTCCTGTATTCTTCCTGTTTTCCTCAACCTCACTATTGATCTTCATAACATCTTCAAAGAAATGTTTCTGTCTTGTTTTATTTCATCTTGTGGCCTAATTTCAAAGTTTTCTTCCTAGATTATCATTCACACCATCTCAATCTTGTTTGACCTATCTTCTCTGAAAAATCCTTCTTGGACTTCCCATCGTCTCTCTTTAAGCTCTCCTCCTAATATCCTACATACTCTGTTCCTGAATTAAGCAAAGCCCTTCCTCCCTTTGTCCATTGTGCTGTTTACATTGCTTGGAAAGTTGCAGGTTTTTTTTTGTTGTTGTTGTTTTGGTTTGGTTTTTATACAACAGGGTCATTTTATTTACCCTTCATTTTTTAGAGTATTTGTTACTTATTTCTCAAAGGTTCTTCACCTTACCTGCTAATGAAAAGCCTCTACTCTGTTCATCATCACACGCTTTGTTGCTTTTCTTTAACATCCTAATAAAACCTCTAGTTATATTTTAATGCGGGTGTATATTTTTATTCATTTGGTAATCTATTGTTTAATTTATTTAGATATAAAGATAAGCTTTGTGAGGTTTGGTGTGATTATTTCCATTATTGATGAGTAAATGAATATGTCTACAGCCTAAATAATATGATCAAGGTGCCCCAATTACAAGTAATGGAGCTGACTCACAGTCAGTTTGGTCCCAAGTCCAGTGTTCTTTTTTACCATGTTGACTTTCTTACATGTGATTACACCTTGTATAAATAGATTTGCCTAGTGGGTATCTGTCAATGCCTACCAAATATCCTTCACCAAGCATTGGTCTGGATAATTGTAACTTCAATTTATTAAGATTGTGATACAGTATAGTAATTACTTTATTATATGCTAATTTTCTACTTTTATTCACTTGAAAAGGCTGTTTCATGTTAAATCACCTAGTCATTGTTAGAAATTATAAATAAAGTTAGACTCATTTAAGCATCACACTATTAATGGTATCAATATTCAAGGAGATAATAGAAGTCATTATTGCCATTGACACCAATTAATCCTTATTAAACACCCACAGAGTTCCTGGCACTGTACAGAATGCAGAAGAGAAAGTTTGTAGTGAAAAGTCCTTGAATAACTTAAAATTTAGTTCATACAACTAAACACTCTAAAATGTTATATAGTGTCAGGAAAAGAAAGTATCCTGCTCAATTTAAGTCTAGAATTGAGAGAAAAAGAGATATTTTGAAAATTGCAAGTATTTTTCAAATGACATTTTTTTTAAAGTTCAAGCAAATCTTCATGTCAAAATTTATCATTGGTTAAGTCTATTAAGAATGTGCATCATCAAAACATAGATATTTGAACCAGATAAAACATTAGCTCTAAATTTTAATTCAGATTTACTGTATCAATTTTTTAAAAATTAAGCTGAAAATTATCTATAATAACTGTTAAACATAGAAAGTAATAGCTATAAACCTTGTGAGACAGATTAAGATTTAAGTTCTGCTTTTCCAATTATTTAATGTATCTCATCTTCATTTTACACATCTGTAAAATGATATTCCTAATAATTCCTTTTTATATGGACGCTGAGAAGTTTGAATTATGTATAAAATGGTGTTTAGCCATTTGTGTTTGGAACTGAGTGTACATAAACATTGTTATAATTATCCAATACCTGTTAAAACTGAACTTAATCAGAAATCATATACTCACTTTTACACTAATTTTAAATGAGTAGAGAGCAATTGCAGGTTTATTTTGTTGTTGTTGCTTGGTTGGTTTTGGTTTTGAGCTAAGTTACTTTGATTCAGATGGTACTTTTATGTACAAAAGAGTTTTTGTTGCTTTAGCAATGTACAAAAATTTTAAATAGATTGATTTAATTTATTTTGGTTAATCTCACAAATATAACCATTTCTAAATCATTGCTTTTAATTTTCGATTTTGGCTTACTCATATTTTTTATCTCCTTATCTAAATTGTGGCAAATTTTATTTTTCAAATATAACTGACCTGACATATTCTATTCTTTCTTTCTTTAAAACCCCAGTATGAGGATGCCCAGTCATATAACCTTCTGAGTTTGATTTTGTCTCAGGTCATGATCTCAGGGTCCTTGGATAATCTCAGTCAGAGTCTGCTTGAGGATTCTCTCCTTCTCCTTCTTCCTACTCCTCTGTCCCTCTTCCTGCTCATGCTTTGTCTCTAAAATAAATAAGTTTTTAAAAATAAATAAAATAAAATCCCAGTATAATTAATGTACAGCGTTATATCAGTTTCAGTTGTACAATATAGTGGTTCAACAAATCTAAACATTACTTAATGATCATCATGAAAAGTGTATCTTAATTCCCATCACTTATTTCCCCACCACCCACCCATCTTCTCCCTGGTAACCACCAATTTATTTTCTATATTTAAGATACTGTTTGTTTTGTTTTTGTTTTGTTGTCTATTCCTTCTTATAATGTGACAGTGACACTGCTTCATTCAAAGGTGAAATCTAGTGTCATCTCCTGAGTGTGCGCTGGGCTTAGTAATTTGTTTCCATTGAAAAGATTGTGATGGAAGGCTAGATCATAAAAGGAAAAGTCATTTACCAGCTGACTCTTTCAAGGAATGTTCCCTATGTTGTGCATAAACTTCAGCAACAAGGAGAGGCCATGAGCAGGTGTTCTGCTTAACCACCCGACTATGTTCAGGGTCAACTTCTTGACACATGAGTAAACTAGGCTTTACGTGATTTTTCTGAGTTAGGGACAAACAGGGCTAGGCAGGGCTAGTTTGGGGGCAACAGAATCAGGCTCACAGAAACCCCAAAAATGCTGAGGTGTAAGGAAACCAGAGAATAAGGGAGCAAACCAGACTACCTTGCTTTAGGTGTGAGCAGGAAAGGTGTCTTTTTATGACAGTCATCTGTGACCAATAAAGAATAACCAGACCCCAAAGAAGAAGTAAGCCATTAAAGATGTTATCACCAGTCCTAACTCAAACCAAGACCACACAAGAATCTCAAGGCCACAAGCTTCCCAGTCAGCTCTTAGTAAAGACTGTCACTGTAAGCCCTCAGTGGCAACCCGTCAGGATCCCTCTCACTTCTGAGAGCTTTCTCTGGATCCTCACCTAATAAACTTCTATTCCTTTATTCACTCTCCTTTGCCCACGGGATTCATTATTCAACTCCATGAGGTAAAAACCAAGCTCTCCTGTATCAAGTCCAGTTCTCACCTTTGATTAGTACAAATGGGGAAATAGTGCAGCAGAGAAAAACAACCCTATAATGCCTTGTCTGAATTTATGAATTTCAGAATCCTTAAGAGTAAATATTTTGATGTTGACATTTGCAGTAATTTGTTATGCATTAGTAACTGAAATAGTTTTTTAAATTATTGTTTTAAAAATTCTATCTGCATGTTTACATTTTCAACATATCATTTTGATTATGAGATTTTTGCTTATTTGGTAATTGTTTATTACTTTTTGTGTGCATGTATGTATCTCTATTGTGATATTTCTACTCTTCATTTTTCTGTAGGCTCACTTCATATATTTTTGTAATACTTTTAAACCTCAATTTCTTGATTGATCAATTTCAGACAGTACTAATAAAAACCTTACTTGGAAAAGTTATAAATGAGAACATGAACACACATTTTTCAGTAGTTATTATTCATGTTCCCCTCCTAAACTAAGTTACTTTTATTATCATTAATTTTAAATATTCTGATGATTCTTTTTATAATTTTCAATTAAACTGAAATAAAATTGAAATTATTTACATTATTTTAATCATACACATCTGAACAATAGTCGATTTTCTCTTTCCTTGTGCTGATTATTATTAATTTTTTTTTCCTTTGAAGGGCACCACCAGTATTCTCATTTGGAATTAAAAACTAATATTATAACTCATTACATTTTTGGGGAAAAATTCTAAAGAACTGGTGAGGAGATGTATTTAGAACAATGTCTATAAGTGTTAGCAAGGTACCCAGCACAAAATAGGTGAGCAATAAAATCTATGTGGTTTTATTTATTTCTTTACATATATTCCTCCACCATCCCAAACACATACATAGTTTTGATTAAATATTGTTTATGTCCATTTACACTATATTGAAACTGAGTCAATAACTGGCAACAATACTATTATGAAAGAATATTTTGCCTCTCACAGAAACATTAAGATGGATATTAATCATAGATGAGTAAATGTGAATTATATATAGATAATATACATTTTAAGACTCTGTTTCCACAGTATAAAAAGATGAGAGTGATTTCTTTGTATTAATTATTTTCTAGTATTAAGTTCTATTGCATTCAATAATACACAATAAACGACTGAAATAAGACACAACTAAAGGTCTCTGAAGAGTTTGAATTTCTGTAAAGAATTCTTAAATGCATGAATGAAATGTGTTTGTTTTCCATAATGTCAGTGTTAACACTTTATTTTTAAGAACTGTGTACACTACTTTTCGGAATGACAGAAAAACAAGATTAAGCATATCTATCTTGAAAATATATTATGTGACTATTGGAGGGAAAAAAGCTTTTTTCATAAATAGGATAAATTTTCCTTTCTCTGTATGCTGAGCTTTACATTTTAGTCACAAGGACATTTGCATGATTTTCTCATGCTAATAGATTGTAAAATAAAAGGAGTAGCATTGTTTATAGTAAATGCTTAAAAGCCAGAAAGAACATTTATGTGATTGACAAGAGTCTTTCTTTTCATAAAAACACTTGAAACTTCCAAAAGAGTTTACAAAGTTAAAGTCAATATGCTTACAGTGTTTTCATTTATCGGATTAAAAGAAAAAAAAAACTTAGTGTGCTTCCAAAAATTTTATAAAATGTGAAGAGTAGTGAAGATAATTTCTGAAATAGGTTTAATATTGTAGATTTTATGACAGTATGAATTGCATCATATGCCTATGATTAAGCACATTCTAAGTATTTAAGTTTAAACAGATTTATTTGTTCTCTATATTAAACAGATTTATAGCTCTTCAGTTTAGCCTTTTCTTATATATTTACATTTAATAATATAATAAGAATAGGATAAAAAGACTGTAGGACAAGCAATAATTCAAATAGGAAGAGTTCTGCAAAATTGGAAAAAAGATGATTAAGGTAGAGATAAAATTATTTGTCAAAGGAATCTCAAAGATGGATTACTCTTGTTCAAGATTTCAATCTCCCTTTCTCTTCTGTAATAGAATAAATTTCTACTAATCATTTCAATTTATCATGTCAAATTTTATTCTTAATTTTTTCATTAAACATGTAAAATGTAATATCTTTCAAAATTGTAAAAACATATCAGCATTGTTAAGTGAAGTATTCTGACTGTGTTTTGATTTTTACTAGAGTGAGTTTTAGTCATGTTCAATAATTTAAGTTTCAAAATACATTTCCATAAAAGCTTTCATAAAAGATTACTATCATAGAAAATGTTTCTTATTTTAATTAGCAGAAGAATACTGAATCTAAGCAGAATATATCAATGTACAGGAAGCATGTTTTCCTCTACCAAATATCTGGGGTTTATATTTCCTTTTCATCATCATTATTAAGCAAAATAACAACAGCATTTAATAAGTGCTTATCTCCTCATAGCACTCTCAATGAGGCTGAAGAAAGGAAATTAAATATTCATGATTCCTGTTCTCAACTTTGCTCTTAGTCATTGGCTATTATTTGAACAGCATTTATAAGGAAAGATGAATCTACTTTATCAGGTCAATAACATAAATACTATATTGTTGCAATGATCTGGTCTCTACTATTCATCAGACTGAGACAAACTTTTGTTCTTTATTTTTTTAAAATTAATGTGTCTTGGCTGATTACTCCTCTAAGTCACCAGTATCTCTGCCTATATTGTGATAATACTCCTTCACCTTTGATACAAATCATACTCATGTCTACTGATTCATAATCTCTGTTGCTGTTGCTTACTTCTTTCATGTTAAAACTCTTCTGGGACCTCTACATTACAGTTTATGGACCTCCGAATGGTTTATGGAGTTCTTGGGTTCCAAAAATAAAGGTCAGAATTACATAATTTTTATGTACAGGATTCAAAGGTTTATAACTGACAAAATATGACATAAAAAGAATGGTAAGTCGAAAAACATGAATGCTCCACTCCCTTGGGAGAATGCTAATGTGAAATAATCAGGTTATGCAAATACTCCATATTTTTCCTATTTTAGAATGGAGAAATTAGATTATCAGAAAGGCTATTCTGATATTGTCATTGTAATGACTTCTGATGAGTCATTGCAAATTTTTGTATTTTAATAAATGTCCTTGAGATAAAAGGATAAAGATGATAGCTTTATAAAAATACAATTAAATAAGATATATTGTGTTATTAGATTCAAAGGTAGAGTTCAGTGATTCATAAGTTGCCTAGAACATCCAGTGCCCTCTTTAATGCCCATCACCCACTTACCCTATCTCCCCCAACCTCCCCACCAGCAACCCTCAGTTTGTTTCATATAATTAAGAGACTCTTTTTTTCTTTTTCTTTTTTTCTTTTTTTTTACCCCCACCCCTAAATAAGAGACTCTTATGGTTTGTTTCCCTCTCTTATTTTATCTTATTTTATTTTTCCCTCCCTTCTCTTATGCTCCTTTGTTTTATTTATTAAATTCCACATGAGTGAAATCATATGATAGTTGTTTCTCTGACTGACTTATTATATTTAGCATAATACCCTCTAGTTCTATCCACATTGTTGCAAATGATAAGATTTCATTTTTGATGGCTGAGTAGTATTACATTACATACATATACCACAACATTTTTATCTATTCATCTGTTGATGGGCATCTGGACTCTTTCCATATTTTGGCTGTTGTAGACATTGCTGCTGTAAACATTGGGGTGCAGATGCCCCTTTGGATCATTATCCTTTGGGTAAATAGCTAGTAGTGCATAAGGTAGCTCTGTTTTTAGCTTTTTGAGGAACTTCCATACTGTTTTCCAAAGTGGCTGTACCAGTTTGTATTCCCACCAATAGCATAAGAGGATTCTCCTTTCTCCACATCTTCATCAACATTTGTTGATTCCTAACTTGTTAATTTTATCCATTCTCACTGATGTAAGGTGTTATCTTATTGTGGTTTTGATCTGTATTTCCCTGATGCCTAGTGATGTTGAACATTTTTTCATGTGTCTGTTGGCCATGTGTAGGTCTTCTTCGAAGAAATGTCTTCTGCCCATTTCTTGACTGGATTAATTGTTTTTTTGAGTGTTGAATTTGAGAAGTTCTTTATAGATTTTGGATCCTAGACCTTTATCTGCTAAGATATTTGCAAATATCTTCTCCCATTGTACAGGTTGTCTTTTGATTTTGTCAACTGTTTCTTTTGCTGTGCAGAAGCTTTTTATCTTGATGAAATCTCAATAGTTCATTTTTGCTTTTGTTTCCCTTACCTCTGAAGATGTGTCTAGCAAGAATTGGCTGCGGCTGAGGCCAAAGTGTTGCTGGCTATGTTCTCCCATCAGATTTTGATGGATTCTTGACTCATATTTAGCTCTTTCATTCATTTTGAATTTACCTTTGTGTATGATGATGCAAGAAAATGGTCAAGTTTCTACATGTGTCTATTCAGTTTTCCCAACTCCATTTGTTGAAGAGACCGTCTTTTTTTCCATTGGATATTTTTTCCTGCTTTGTTGAAAATTTGATGACCGTAGGTTGAGGTCCATTTCTGCATTCGGTTTTCTGTGCCATTAATCTGTGTCTGTTTTTTATGTCAATATTATACTGTCTTGATGATTTTATGCCAATATCATACTGTCTTGATGATTACAGCTTTGTAATATAGTTTGAAGTCTGGAATTATAATGCCATAAGCTTTGGTTTTCTTTTTCAGCATTCCTTTGCCTATTCAGAGCCTTTTTATGTTTCCATAGAAATCTCAGGATTATTTGTTCTTGTTCTGTGAAAAATGTTGATGGTATTTTGTTAAAGATTGCATTAAATGTATAGATTGCTCTGGGTAACATAGACATTTTAACAATATTTGTTCTTGCAGTCCATGAGAATGGAATGTTTGTCCATTTCTAAAATTCTATTAAGATTCTATGTAGAGAAATAATAAAGTAATACACTAAAATTTAGGGAGAATTATTTTTAAAAACTCATTGGAAGAGAATTAGAGATAAATGAGTGTTAAATGAAGAAGTTTCTAGACAACATTTTTTTTAAAGTTTGTCAAGGTCCTTTATTATACATTTTAGGAAATTGAGGCCCTCAGAAATCAAGTTACTTGCTCAAGAGTCTATCATAACTAGAGAATGAAGAACTAAAAGGAGCAATGGGTTATCATGTGCTTTTTAAGTGTCTCCAATGTGGTTTATTCAATCTGAACGCTAGCAAACCAATGACATTGATTGTACAGAAAACCAGTGGGTGGACGGCAGGTAGGATATATATATATAAGATATATATAATATATATAATTTATAATTATATAAATGTAATTTATATTCTATAAATTATTAAATTAAATTATAAATATTTATATATGTATAATATATAAATTATAAATATTTATATGTTGTATACATAATAAGTATATAATTATACTCTATATATTACAGTACATATATATATATATATATATATATGGTGTAATTGATATACAACATTATAGTTGACCCTTCAACAGTGTGGGGGTTAGGGGTGCTGACACCTCACTTAGTTGAAAATTCATATATATATATTTATTTATATATATATATATTTATATATATATATACATGTTTAACTTTTGACTCACCTAAATGACTACTAATATAGGCAAGATTACTTCTGTATATAGATAAAATTTGTGACATAAGCTATAGTTACAAATTTAAACATTTTTGTTGTAATACATATCTAATTTTGTGATAGTGATCTCATTGAATTTAAATTTATGAAAAACTTCACCATAATTTTCACTTCTGTGAGCAGTTTTTTTATGAATTATGTTTTTTTTTCCTTTTTTACTAAATGTGATGTTGTTGAATTGTATTGTCTATATGCAGATTATTAGATATACTTTCTTTTAGAATTTAATTTTAAACCAGAGTTTCAAGGGTATGTAGGCATATTGGACAAGTATTGTAAATTATATGTGTCTGAAAGCTTATGAAATTCCCTCCTAGAAGTGAACCCATAGATTTCAATGTATTTTAAAAAGGCCTCTGCTATAAAAATTAAATTTAAACACCCACTTTAAAGAGTTGCAAACCAATATTTGACATCTAAAATTAAATATGTGTGTATATATATATATATATATATATATATATATATATATAATCTTTAAATCACTTAAAATCAAATAAAAAAGTTTTAAGAAAGGAAAGAAAATACTCAAAAAATCTAAAAGGTATCGGGATGCCTGGGTGCCTCAGTGGTTGAGCGTCTGCCTTTGGCTCAGGGCATGAACCCAGATTTCCAGGATCAAGTCCCACATCGGGTTTCTTGAATGGAGCCTGTTTCTCCTCCCTCTGCCTGTGTCCCTGCCTCCCTTTCTGTGTCTCTCAAGAATAAATAAATACAATCTTTTTTAAAAGAATCTGAAAGACATCAAGCTAAATTAGAGTTATGAAATATAGCAATGAAAAAAAGAAATAATTAAAATAAAAAAAGAAATATAGCAATGAAAATTTCAGGTTTCTGAAAAAATATAATTTCAGCTGAAAAGCATCAAAGCTACTGATAGGGACATATGAAAACAAACAAGAATATATAACAGAGTGTAAAAACAAAAGTGATTCTGTTGGACAAAACCTGACCAAATGAAAGAAGCAAGAGAAAATTCAACATATCTTGTAAAATCTGATACTTCAAGCAAAAACTTCAATCCTCTTTTTAAAAATATTATAGCAAACAGAAATGAGAAGTACAAAAAAATGATGGGAGTATAATTTAACCCAACCTCTTTTGAGAACAATCTGCAATACATAGGAATGGAAGTTCATATGCTTTAACGCTAGACATTTGTGTTCTGAATGGGTTTCCTTACTGTAATTTTTATCAGTGTAACCTTAGTAGGTGTAGACAAGTGGGAATTTAAGATTTAGATGTAAATACCTGAAGAAAATGTTTACAAGTGGTATTTAATGCATTTTCTGTGAGTACATATAAAACTAAAATCAGGCTTGGTGTAATGAAATACAAAGCATTATATGTTTCTTTAGAGTAAGCAATGTTTAAGCCTTTCAGTCAACATTATATTAACTCTTATTGCTGGACATTGATCAAAACAAAACAAAATAAAAATCTGAATTTCCTAAATCCATTTTCTTATCCTTTCTATGTGTAAGAACAGAATAAAGCAAACACATGAAGGCATAATGATTATCAATTCTTAAAGCATCTTAGATGGTCAATAGTCACAAAATTTATATATTGGTAAAGAACCTTGCCAAAAAGTATTTACATATAGAAATAGTCACAAAACTAATTTCTAATGGATGATTTATGCATGCATGAATATACAGATTTTTGCCCCCTACAAAACCTGACATTGACAAATAAAAAAAGAATATTCTGCTACTTCATTCTCAAGTACACTCTTTGTATTTCTTTGTGAAGTTTGAAGGATCATTGTTGAAATAAAGCAGGCAAAATTGTGTTATTCTACAGTGATACAAATCAAGTGATCTCTAATAAAATTGTCACAAATATTATCTGAATGTGTAATTGTGAATTCAAGTCAATGCATTATGTAAAGTTGTAATAGTATTTTAAAATGTGTTCCACAAATCAACCTGAAAAGCTTTTATTCTTGTGTTTGTTTTATAAAATGTGTTAAACTAAGGTTTTATGGTGACTTCTGACAATAGTATAAAGTAAATGTTTTTTGAAAAATAAGGTTGACAGTACTTTTTAAATTAGAAATGTAGAAAATTTGGTGTTCATAAGTCCCATGATTGATTTTTTTGTCTGAGTTGAGAAGGTTTAAAAATGTAGAAATACTTTAAAAATGCAGAAATTATCCGTAATGGTAGTATTAAAAAATACTCTTAAAGTCTTATGTTTCATATATATATATGAAATATATATACATATATATTCATTCCATAGCTGGACTATAGCTGAGTTGTTTATTGATTTTTTTCATAACTTTAATTTATGCAGCCTCTCACTAGAGTTATTTTTGTTAAAATAATACTGGATTTGCAAGAAAATATGTTTGGAGGATAATATGCATCTAGAAATTCTACATTGCAGAATTATACTTTATAGAATTATCTCATCCTGATTTATATTATTTGAGCTGTTTTTATATTAGAGTATTATGTGCAAAATACCAAACAATGTAACTTTTTTAATGCAAAATTTTCCTTAAGTTAGAAGAGCTTTTTCTAATTTACATCGACTTGGTGGGATAATTGGAAATATAGGATCATTTACAATTTAATGCTACCTAAAATCTTACGTGCAATTAATTCCCAACTGACAAATTTAAAATGAGGATATCAAAGCTCATTATCTAGTAACTTATGAAAGGTGGCATTTCAACTAGAGAAACTGTTGTAGCGGGGAAAATAATTCAGAATTTTTCTTTTTGGTCGATCAATATTTGTTCAGCAAAATATGCACTCCTAGGATGTTTTCTTCTTCTTCTTCTTCTTCTTCTTCTTCTTCTTCTTCTTCTTCTTCTTCTTCTTCTTCTTCTTCTTCTTCTTCTTCTTCTTTTCCCACGATTCTTAAGTTTCAGACTTTGGAAAGAAAAAAAAAAAAAGAAGCCTGACATAGAAGGGCAGAGTTCAGTGTTCTTTTTGCACTTTCATGCTGTGTGAAGGGAATTGACTTGATTGACTTGTGACCTTTGTTACCTGATGTCTGCATCCTAAAAATTATTTTTGCATGTCTTCATTCTGCTTACAGTATCTTATTCATAATTATCGGTTATTTTTTGTAAGTTATTTTTTGTAGGTGAAAAGCTTTTTTTTTTTTTTGAAAAGCTTTTTTTTGATTTGCACTGTTTATTATGGAAATTCATTAACAGCATGGTAAGCTTCACTATTCAAATTTCTAGGCAACATCAAACAGAATGGTTGGTCTATCATTTAAGAAATCCATTTCTATCAGATGTTTTCATATATATCTATATTCTACCTATCATCTATCTACCATTGTCATCAACTAAGAGACAATATAATCACCTACTTCTCAATAAACCAGGGCGTTAAGGTCTCTGGTTGTCTTTATAGTTCCTTTTTGTAAATACTCATTTTGTAAGTTACATAACTAAGTTATTGCAATAATTTTTGTAAAGCAAATCATGATGACAAATATTTACAGACTCAATTTAACGTAACTTATTTTGTAGAAAAGAAAATTGGGGTCTACTGAAACCTCTAAAATTATACATAGTGTGTGAGAGATACTTTTATTTCCTTATATGGGACACTAATGTGTAAAAATAATGTGTAAAAGTAATGGTTTAAAAAAGTTTAAATAATCATATATTTTGGTAAAAAGTAGAAATAAGTATTTTATTATAATTCGGTGTAAATAATTTTAAAAAGTTTAAATAATTATATATTTTGGTAAAAAGTAGAAATAAGTATTTTATTATAATTTGGTGTAAATAATTTGGATAAATACAAATAAACATTAGATTGATTTTGAAATAATTTACAAACACATATGGGACTTAGGAGATTATGTTGAGAGGAAGGTAGCATGATGTGGTGGGTAAACATTTATGAGCTCATATGACTGTCTCCTCTTGACATGTGTTTTTCTAGCTATGAGACCTTGTGAAAGTAATTTTCTAAGTTTTCTTATACATAAACATGAAAAAGTAATCATTCACTGCAATGGTAGTGAGGATCAAATTAAACAATCCAGTGGTAACTCTGTGTCAATTCCTGACATACAGATCTCAATAATTTACCAGCTATGGTGATTGTATAAATATGGATAATCTTAGGGGAATGTTACATATAAACATGAGAGATTACACAGGAATGTTTCTGTTTTGTTCTTTCATATGCATGAAAATCATACAATTATTATACTATAATATTTAGGCTTGTTGACCATTTTAAAATACCTATTGTACTTAGTTATCTAGTTATTTTGGCCTAGGGTATCTACAATTCTGATTATTTGCTTGTTTGTTATCTAGGAATGGTTCTCATCACCACTAATCCAGGTGAATTTAAGGAGAAAATGTAAAAAAAAAGAAAAAAAAAAACCCTCTCATTGTACCAGAGAAGAAATATGGCCACATGCATAAGACATGTGGTTAAGACGGTGATCTCTTGCAGAGGAGATCTGACCTGAGATACCAGCACACAGACAGGATGAGAAATAAATATGCCAAGAATGAGTTCCACAGCCGAGTGCTTGGACCCAGGTCAGGTAAAAAGGACCTTCTTTGAAGAGGATATTCTGGAAGCTGGTTTTGAGCATGGATAGAAAAAAATTATATTAGGTAAATTTCAATCTTCTCTTGTCCTTTCCTGGCCTGAGAATACATACAACTAAGGTATATAGTCCCTGTCAGTGTACTGTGTTCAGAAGTTGGTGACATTATTTCCTTGAAGGGAAAAAGTCACCAACTTGATACTATTCTGGATTTTATTTTCTGTTTTTAATCTTGTCATATATTTATTTTATGTTTTATAATTATTTTTATTATGCAAGTATTTACTTAGTGCGAAATTCAGCACTATCTAGAAATGTGTATCCAGTGAAGTATAGAAATCTTTAATATAATGTTTGCTATTGGTAAACTCATATATTCATAATAAACTCTTAGAAGTGAATTGCTCGATGAAATGATTAACACATTTGTAAATGTGATTTGGAATGTTATCCGATCCTCTTTAGAGTGATTACAGCATTTTTCATCTCTCTGGCATTGTATTAGGGTAGTTATTTCTCCATAGCTTCACAAATAGAGTGTTTTTCAAGGTATTCAATTTTTTACCATTTTATGTCAAAAATAACGTTTTACAGTTAAATTTCTTATGTTTCAATGTCCTTTAACATGCATTTATAAATGTACAGACTATTCATATACCTTGTCCTTTTTTTCTCTCTCTTGTTTCTGGTCTTTTTGTTCTTCAAACTTCTTTACTTTTTATTTTATTTTAAGGTATTGTTTTTAAATAATCTCTATATTCAACTAGGGGGTCTAACAATCCTGAGATGCAGAGTCACAGCCTCTACCAACTGAGCCAAGTAGATGCCCTTGTTCTTCACTTTTAAAAACTCTGTACATCTAGATTTTAGCTCTTTTTCTGAGCCTTTACTAACAAATATGTTCTCCAAATTCTCCATTCATCTTTGAGTTCTGAGTTAATATGGTGAAAGTAAGTTTACATGAATTGGAGACATTACCTTGGATCAAAATTCACTAATATTTCAAGAATATAAGCAATCTGTAAGCCTAAGAGAAGAAGGAATAGACTAGGACATATTCAGGGACTCCCAAGACCCACTTTACAATGAATATGATCTTTCTAGCCAAGTAGATATATTCTCTGATGTGATACAGAGGTTATCACTTCATTTATCAGGAGGCTGTTAAATTATTAAACATTTTCATTGCTTATCCTTAATGCCTGTATTTCTTATGCAACATTCTCTGGGGAGCCTACATTTGTAAAGCCATAATATCAAGGTGTATTTATAGGGGCAATCCTAATGTTTTTACTATATTTACAGCACGCTATTAGGAGATTAAATTGATCACCTATGTTCTCACTTCTTGGTAGTCAGGACAGAAATGGATCTCAAGTAGCTATCTTTTTAATTTACATATTTATTTAAAATGTTATTTTATTTAAATGCAGTTAATTAACATACGGTATATTATCTGTTTCAGAGGTAGAGGTCAGTGATTCATCAGTTGCCCTAAACACCCAGGGCTCATTACATTGTGTGCCCTACTTAATGCCCATCGTCCAGTTTCCCCATCTCCCAACACTCCTCCCCTCCAGCAACCCTCAGTTTGTTTCCTATAATTAAGAGTATCTTATGGCTTGTCTCCCTCTCTGATTTTTTCTTGTTTTATTCTCCTTTCCCCTATGCTCCTCTGTTTTGTTACTTAAATTCCATATATGAGTGAAATCATATGAAAATTCCCTTTCTCTGATTGACTTATTTTGCTTAGCATAACACCATCTGGTTCCATCCATGCCACTGCAAATGATAAGATTTCATTTTTTGATGGCTGAGTGATATTCCATTATATATATGCAGCACATCTTCTTTATCCATTCATCTGTCGATCTTTCCATAGTTTAGCTATTGTGGACATTGCTGCTATAAACAATGGAGTGCAGGGGTCCCTTTGGATCATTATGTTTGTATCCTTTGGGTAAAGAGCTAGTAGTGCAATTGCTCAGTCATAATGTAGCTCTATTTTTAACTTTTTGAGGCACCTCCATACTGTTTTCCAGAGTAGTTGCACCAGCTTGCATTCCCCCCAGCAATGTAAGAGGGTCCCATTTCTCTGGATTCTTGCCGACATTTGTCATTTCCTGACTTGTTAATTTTAGCCATTCTGACTGATGTGAGGTGCTATCTCATTGTGGTTTGGATCTGTATTTTCCTGATGTCTAGCCATGTGTCTGTTGGCCATTTGTATGTCTTCTTTGGAGAAATATCTGTTGGTGTCATCTGCCCTTTTCTTGACTGGATTATTTGTTTTGGCGGTGTTGAGTTTAATAAATTCTTTACAGATCATGGATACTAGCCTTCTATCTGGTAAGAGATGTGCAAATTTTTTCTCCTATTCTGTAATTGTCTTCTGGTTTTGTGAACTGTTTCCTTCGCTGTGCAAAAGCTTTTCATCTTGATGAAATCCCAATAGTTCATTTTTGCTTTCATTTCCCTTGTCAAGCCAGCTATTTTAATCCTTACCTCCTCTATCTTCCAAGTGTACCTTCATACCTTTGTTAGGATCTCATTGACACATATTTTCCTTGGATATCTTCTTATTATGTGTCTTGCTGCAATATTTTCTGTACAAAGAAGTAGCCTATTAGCATGAAAAAACAGGATTTGAACCACCAGTGGAGAGTAGGAATCCATTCTATAATGCATGTTAATTATGAGCATATTTTTTCACAGCTCTATTTTTCTTCTCCTAGTTTATGTAGTCTTTTATATCCATTACCCACAATTAAAAAATAAAATATAGATTAAATAAGGTGTTTAGTATGTGTGTCATTTCTCTAAGTCAAATTCATTTTATTTTACGGCCATTCAGTTCCTACAATATTACATTAATTGGAGGCTTAAACTCAAGTCACCAAAATATTTTCTTGATACTAAGAATCATTGTTTTCATATTTCACAGTTTTACTTAATTTTATCAGTGAACATTCAAACTCTTTGTTACACTGCATTCTTATAGTGTAGAGATAAAAGTAATGTTTGGCACAATACTTCACTTAAAATTATCACATCACTCTCCATTCCCCTTCCCATCCCCACTTCCCTAAAAACATCCTTTTATGTACCTCATAGTTGCCGTGACTGTGGCGGTCACTAGAAACCTCTGTTTAGTAAATTCTGAACTCTATATGGTGTGTTCATATAGCCATATGACAGATCTCATGTATAAACTTTTACAGATACTACCTATATATCATCCCATAAAGATGATACAGTGTTAGATCTTATTCTGCTCAATTTCATCAGTTGAAACTCAGAGAAGATAAATTATATTTTAGCCATGATGTTTAAAGTCATTGACTTGATTCCATGGTAATTGACTTGGTATAAAGTTTTTGTGAATGTTTGGTTATTCCATTTACTTACAGCTTTCTGGTATCTGCATACTGACTTCTATCAACAACCACTCCCCTGGAAGATAGTTCCTATTAGTGATCTTATTTTGGTTAGCAAGTCTTTTTTTAATTTTTTTTTTATCAAAATGATGAGTTTAGAGGAACTATTTTTTATCTGCCTGACTCATTCCTGAAGATAGCTGCAGGATGTTAGCAATGACTATGCCAGAGCTTATCAAACCACCATATATGTTGTTGCCTTTGCAGAATGATGAAATGTTTCCCTTAGGAAAAATTATCTGTACCAAAAATACCATGTGTTATGCAGCTGCAATTGAGTGTATTCAAAGCCCAATAAAGTTCTATTGGGATATGCCATAAAGATTCCCATTAATGTATCTTGTCAAAATAATCTGTCATGTCCCATTGCCAAGTTCATCAAAATCTACATTTTTAAGGTTCCATCCCCATTGTCCTTAAATGACTTCATCTCCATACATATTTGACATATTCAAAGAAGCATGTTAAGCTGTGATATACCAGGTAGGCAGTAGCCATTGGTTTCTTACCTCACCTGGGCAGTTATTTTAGCAACACATCATTTTGATTTATGGCCGCATAAATTGCACAAGATCAACTTTTCAGCTTCTTTTGCCCTATTGGTATGATTTCTAGTATTTAATTTAGAACATCTTAAAATTAACCAGAATGGCAAGCAAACTTATAAACCACGACTGAGTCATCATTGCAGTCAAGTGCCCATAAACTGAGTCATCAGATTGTCTATCCCTTCTTTTTAAAGGAAGAGTCCTTAGATAGAACTTCAAGATTAGCAGAAATCCAAATTTCTTTCTTAAGAGAACATCTGTTTGGAGATTTCCCAAAATACCAGTCATAGGTATACACCTTGTCTCAGAGGCAAGATTAAGTTTTATCCCTTATACAAAGGTGATGGCATGAAAATAGCATGATTACATCCATTCTGTAATCGCCATAGTTTGTGATCACTTTATCCACTATGATTTATCTCTACTTGCATCAGTTTCCTATATAAATCATACCATCTTCCTCTCTGCTCCAACATGGCTATATATATATTTTTTATCTCAGCAAAGATAGTATCATCAACAGAGCTGTTAATAACACAACATCAATAATATTTCTACTTTGTTCTACCTGAGGCAGGTGTCATGGAATATTACAGATAAATAATCACAGAATATATAAAAATAAAGTGGGTAATTATTATAAAGTATATTAATATCATAGTAACAGGCTAAAATTTTCTGTAAGGTGTGCTCACTAAATACTTAAGGGTTGAGTATCTGGGTGGCTCAGTCAGTCAAGCATCTTCCTTTAGCTCAGGTCATAAATTTCAGGGTTTGGGGATTGAGTCCCATGTCAGCCTCCAGGGGAGCCTGCTTCTCCTTCTGCCTCTTTCTTTCTCCCTCTCTCTCACTGTCTCTCATGAATAAGTAAAATTTTAAAAGCAAAGGATAGAAGAGTTATTTGAGAAATTCAATACAATTACTGATTAAAAAAAAAAAGGAATTCTCAAGTTTTCTTGTTTTCCTTCTCTCCTGTTGCCAAATCACTTACTCTCTTGTTCTCTAGCTTCCATCTCTTCAGTCATCTATGGATGAACTTAAAGCTGAAGTCTACATGTTAAAATACTGGAAGCAGAAATCAGGATCAAATCAAATGAAAACAAGTAGGCTCAAAGTTTTAACTTTTAATTACCATATATATTTTTTGAATCGCCAGCAAATTCAAGCTGTCAAGAAAAAAGAAATCAATTAAAATAATATAAATGACACAAACATCATTATTTTCTATAATTTGATTTAGTGTTTAGAAAATCAATATTATAAACAAATGAAAAATAATTGATTCAATAAGTATGAATAGGATTGTTATAAGACATACAAATAGCAAAAGCATTTATCTGCATAAACAATAATGAATCCAAATTTTTAACAAAAGGAAACAATCTTAATTACAATAACAATCCAAAGTATTAAATTAATTATAACAAAAGCATTAAGGAGGGATACCCCAATGGCTCAGTGGCTGAATGTTTGCCTACAGCCCAGGGCCTGATCCTGCCGACCCGGGATCAAGTTCCACATGGGGCTCCTTGAGTGGAGCCTGCTTCTCCCTCTGCCTATGTCTCTGCCTCTACCCCTCTGTTTGTCTCTCATGAATAAATAAATAAAGTCTTTTTAAAAAATCATTAAGTACCAACAAGAATCTTAACAGAAAATCTTTAAAATTCCAATGACTTAACCAAATAAAAATATATAATAAATGGCATCATGTAAAGTGTTTTCAGAAAGAAAAAGTCAACACTTTAACTATGTCAGTTCTCATATTAACCAATTTAATGTAACTGTAAACAATTTAATGTTTTCTTTTTTTTTCAATTTAATGTTTTCTTATGAACATTATTTTTTCCTTTTGGACCTGGAGAAGCACATTATGAAACTCAAATTAAAAAATACAAATAGAGAAAAAGAGAGAGAAACATTACACAATTGAAAGTTGAAAGACTAAGCTAATAAATCTGGTTACTGGCACAGAAATAAGCAAATCATTTAAGGAGATGGAATTATGCATAGAGAAAATCAAACATCTATGAAAATCCAGTACATAGTTGAGGTATCATTGTAAGAAGAAAATCACATTGTGACAACTTACTAACCATTTAAACAATAAAAATTTTTAAATCTTTCTCACCGGATATGCTAAAATTAATTCCGAATTGATTGAATATTTCATTAATTTTGAAGAGTAGAATTAGCGATTTTTCAGGACCATCCAAGATGCATGTGTAGGACGACGCTGAACTTACCTGCTTGCCTGGACTCACCAAATCTACAACTATCTATGAAATAATTCCCACTGAAAAAGACTTGAAAATTGACTGAACAGTATCCTCCACAATAAAGGATTAAAAGCCAACATTGAAGTGGGTAGGAGAGGTAGAGGCAAGGTTTCACCAACCCCATCCTGGCACAGCAACAGACAATAGGGAGCGATCACATGAGCCCAGAGCTTCTCCCTGAAGAGCAAGCTGCCAGTTGTAATGGTGATGATGGTAATTAGACTTTGTGGAAATTACTTTGTAGAGTATACATATATCGAATTATTATATTGTACATCTGAAAGTAATATAATGTGATATACCAATTTTACCTCACTAAAAGAAAAATAATTTTAAATTAAACACAGTGATAATTAACAGAAATGATTTTCTAAATGATCATTATGAAAAAATAAGGTTACATGTCCTTTTATAATATTTATAAAGTCGGGATGTAAAAGAACTGCAATTTTAAACCTGTTCCTGTTGGTAAATGATTAAGAAAAGTTTTATTGTCATATTTGCTAATACTATCTCATTTAATTAGATTGATTTATTATCATTTCCTTTAAAGAGTTTCTTTTGTTGTGTTTCTCTGAGTAGTTTCATATTTTTAAGATTTTATTTATTTATTAATGAAAGACACAGAAAGAGGCAGAGACACAGGAAGAAGGAGAAGCAGGCTCCTCATGGGGAACCAGATGCTGGAATTGATCCCAGGACCCCGAGATCACAACCTGAGCCAAAGGCAGATGCTCAACCACTGAACCACCCAGGTTTCCCTCTCTGAGTAGTTTCAATGTCATATTTGCCAATTATTCTAAGTTCTTTAACTATCAATTATCATTTCATTTTGTTTAGTTAACTGATCAATCCTATTGCAAGTTGTCATAAATATGGCCAATTACCACAGAAGTAAAAAAAAAAGTTCATGTTCATTTTAATGACCAGAAAGTAACTGTTTTTTATCTCTTGCTAATATGTCAGAACTAGATTCAATCAGGTGCAAATTTGATTATGCTTTATGGAGCAGACCTCTTATTTTGGGGACATGTTCTGTGACTGCACTTATGATTTAAAATGTATTGCATTCAAAATAATTAAGATATTTTTAAACAAAAAAAAGATATTTTAAATAAATATTTGGTAGAATAAATATATTTAGTTATAATAATTAATGCCTGTTGTACTCCACTCCTAATCTGAGAAGGTTTTGAAGTTTACAAGGTCTTAAGATGACATAGGTTATGCCTGTTTTTTATTGATGGAAAATATATTTTTCAGAATCTGAATTCCACATAAATGGTAATCATGTATTTGATATATGGGTATATAGAAGGACTTTGACAATATATTCATTCCTATTTGAGCTTTTAATGATAAAAAATGGCTTAAGAAGTCAAAGAGAAACGTGTCTTCAGCTAAGCTAAATGATTTTTTAGAAATCCGTCAAAACATGCACGTCACCAGAAAATAACAAAAGTCAAGATAATAGGTTGATGTTTGTATAGAAATGTGTTATACTTAATTTTTAAATTTCTGAAATAAAGTTTATGACTGTGTGGTGTTTTGAGACAACTTACACTTATTCGTTGAATCTAATGTTTTTTTTTGTGTGTGTGTGTGTGTGTGTGTGTGTGTGTAATTTGGTGAACTAACACTTTATTACACTGGTATGCCTGGGTGTTTAAATTTCAGTAGTGTTTTACACCAATCAAATAAGAATTTGATCTGTCTACCTTTTTAAGAGAATACAACTTTTTTTTGTAGATCAGATCTTGATGGGAGAATATATTAATATTTTGGGTTTTGTTTTTTCATTCTTTTTATTTCACTAAACATTTCTTGAGGTATATACACACATTCATAAAAGTATACAATTCATACAAATTGATAAGAATTCAGAAGTCTGCCGAAAAGTTACTCTTCTCGCCAATGATAATCACCATTTTAATTTTAATAGTATTGAATATGTTTGCTTGTTGGAAAACTTTATATAAATATAATAATACAGGGACACCTGGGTGGCTCAGTGGTTGGTCATCTGCCTTTGGCTCAGGTCATGATCCCAGAATCTTGGGATTGAGTACGCACAGGGCTCCCCACAGGGAGTCTGCTTCTTCCTCTACCTATGTCTCTGCCTCTCTCTCTTTCTGTGTCTCTCATGAATAAATAAATAAGGGCAACATGGGTGGCTCAGCGGTTTAGCACTTGCCTTCAGCCCAAGGCCTAATCCTGGAGACCTAGGATCAAGTCCCACGTCGGGCTCCGTGCATGGAGCCTGCTTCTCCCTCTGCCTGTGTCTCTGCCTCTCTCTCTCTCTCTCTCTTTCTGTGTCTCTCATGAATAAATAAATAAAATCTTTATAAATAAATAAATAAATAAATAAATAAATAAATAAATAAAATATATAAATAAATAGTATATTTCTTTTTGTGTCTGACTTCTTTCTCTATTTTGTTTGTGAGACTCATTTGTTGTTGTATACTGTTGTAATTTTCTATTGTCATTATTGCTTAATATACCAATTTGTGAATATATTATATTTTTATTTATTCTACTCTTGATGGACATTTGGGTAAATTTTAGTTTGATGCCTCAAGCAGATGAAGACTAAGAGTCTTGCATTTTCACAGTGTTACTAAGTCAAGTGCCCTAGGCTACGCTGTGAGGATCTGAGACATATTTCTATAAGATCTCTGCTTGTTAAAGCACACTGACCACAAACCACCAGTAATACTTGCAGTTAACCAAAGCTGAATATTTGGTTTGTAGTAGCAATAGAGAAAGGAGACAAAGAGACCCATGGGATATCCCATGGGGAGTCAATGAAGGGTACTTATACAGAAGGCTGGGTTTTGCTTATATGATTTATTGGAATTTGTTAACCAGGCAAATTACTGGAAGAGTCAGTTCCTTTATTTTCAGTAACATCATTCTGTGCAGTTACTGTTAGGTATATCAGTGAGATAGTTAAATGATAAATGGATAGATAGATAGATAGATAGATAGATAGATAGGTGATGGATAAATGATAGATATATATAAAGGTACTATTGTGAGCTTAATCTATAACATAAAAGATTATTGTTTTTGCAAGTAGTTATAGCATTTAGAAATCTATGATTTCTGCTTCAATTTTTAGTTCTTTCACAGCCTATCTGCTAGTAGATTCACTTTTTACTCTACTAATTTTTAGACTTCAAGAAAATTGAAGCAAAACTCAGCAGGCTCTGTGTACTCAGGAATTTTCTGCCACTATAACAATTTAATTTTGATTAAAAATTATTATTAAATCAAATGCTTCAATGCAAATTAATGCCAATACACCCATATATTTGTGAGGAAAATATATAGAAAATTTATAGAAAATATGGACAGAAATAAAAACACAGAAAGCATTATCATTTCAAATATTTTTTCTAAATAGTGCTTCAGTTCAAACATTTAGAAATTATTATTTTTGGGCCAGCTAGTTTATCAAAAGACAAATTACCACAAGTAGAAGAACATAGAATCCAAGTGAAGTGACTGAGGAGCAATTAAATATAAGACTTTTTTCTGGGAGCTTTCCATAGGGTTTCGTTGGTTAAGAAGAGAGAGAGATATTTTTAAAACAAGTTTTATTATTTCTAACACAAGCAAGTTGAACAACTTAATGTTCTTCATCACTATTTATACTTACTGAATATCTTTTCCTTCTAAATTAATCATAGAAGTGGGGACAAATCTTTTTGCTAATCTACATGAGAAAATCAGTTTTTTAGGCAGTAGAGATGAGGAAACAACCTATTGCTACAGTTCTAAGAGTCTACAGATATTTTGAATTTTAGAGGCTAAATAAGAAAAACTGGGGGATCCCTGGGTGGCGCAGCGGTTTGGCGCCTGCCTTTGGCCCAGGGCGCGATCCTGGAGACCCGGGATCGAATCCCACATCGGGCTCCCGGTGCATGGAGCCTGCTTCTCCCTCTGCCTGTGTCTCTGCCTCTCTCTCTCTCTCTCTCTGTGACTATCATAAATAAATAAAAATTAAAAAAAAATTTAAGAAAAACTGGTAAATAAGCATATGTATTATCAACAGTTCACATAGGTAGTAACTAATATCCTCATTGTTTTCAAAAAGAATTTAATTATCTTCCACTTAAATGTTTCACAGTTTGTAGCCATGTGCTGCCATAATTCTCCTACATGTAAGAACTAAAAAACCTTGAAGAATGGGTTATGCTTTTTTATCACATTCCTGTACTCAGTTCACATGAGAGCATTGGGTTTATGGGGGGGGGGGGGGGGGGAAATCAATGCTGAAGTGGCCTAGCTGTCAGAGGGTTTAGCAGGTAATGAGATTTCTGAGCAACAGGAAAAGTTCCCCTTTCTCAAGGCATTCTCAGGCTTGTATTAGGACTCAGAGCCTGGAGAACAAGGAATTTCCCCCTCTACTAGTGACTTTTGTGAGAATGTCAGGCTTCATGAACTTAGACAGTATTTCAGCCTTCAATCCACCAGCAAAGCCTGCCAGTTTTATCTCAAAGTATATTTTAAAATATGACTACTCTTACCCATTGCCACCACCATGTTCCAAGGAACTTATATTTTCTTTCACCTAGGTTTAGACTAACTGGTTTCTCTGTCCTCACTGTTGTGCTCTTATAGCTATTTCTCACACAATAGCTAAAGATATTATCTCAGTCTTTTTAATATCCTCCAATAACTTCTCATATCCTTATGAGGAAAGAGAAACTACAGTTTTAATTCTGAGTTAGAACTTTTGTATTTGCTATTCAATCCGCCTGGAATTATTTCTCCTACAAAGGAAGATGGCTACATCAGGCCTTTGTTTAAATGCAGACTTCTCTATTTATTTAAAATTGTAACCACAAAGGCAAAAGAACTAAGCTGACACTACTAGGGGATTAGCTGGCTAAATTTAGCAGTTAGTTAATTAGCAGTTAGCAAATAGGTAAATCTTAAAACAGTAATAACAATAACAGCAACAGCAATCTAAGTTATCAAAAGAGGCACATCCAAGAGCTACAGCACTTTGATAGAGTTTTGTTGAGGATTTTTACATCTATTTTCATCAAAAACATAGGCATAGTTATCTATCTGTGTGTGTGTGTGTGTGTGTGTGTGGTGTCTTTATCAGCTTTTTGTGTTGGCTAATGCCGCCTCATAGGTTGAATTTGGAAGTTTTCCTTCCTATTCAATTTCGTTGCTGATAATCTGTTCAAATTATCTATTTCTTCCTGCTTCAGTTTTGTAGGTTATATGTTTCTAGGAATTTATCCATTTTCTCCAGGTTGTCTAATTTGATAAAATATAATTTATCATAACATACCTCATTAACATAATAAAGGCTTTATATGAAAAACCCACAGGGACCATCATACTTAATGAAGAAAAACAGAGTTTTCCCTCTAATGTCAGGAATAAGACAAGGATGTCCAATCTCACTTTTATTCTGGAAATCTTAGCTACAGCAATTAGACTAAATAAATAAATAAATAAATAACAATGAAATCTGTAAGGAAGAGGTAAAACTTTCACTATTTACAAACGACATGACATTTGTAATGATATAGAAAACCCTAAAAACTCCACCAAAAAGAACTACCAGAACTGATAAATGAATTCAGCGGAGGCATAGGGTACAAGTCAGTGAGCTAAAATCTGTTTCAATTTGATGCACTAAAAGTGAAAGAACAGAAAGATAAATTAAGAAAACAATCCCATTTAAGGTTGCATCAAAAATAATAAAATACCTAGGAATAAACATAAGGAGAGAGGTGAAATATATGTACTCTGAAACTAGAGAACACATGTGAAAGAAATTGAAGAGGAGACAGAGAAATGGAAAAACATTCCATGTTCATGGATTGGAAGAACATATATTGTTAAAATGCCTTATTATCCAAAGTAGTCTACACATTTATGCAATATGCATCAAAACGCCAATAGCATTTTTCACAAAACTAGAGCAAATAATTCTAAAATTTGTATGGAATAATAAAAGACCCCAAATAGCCAAAACAACGTGAAAAAGAAAATTAAAATGGAAGTATCAAAATACCAGACTTCAAGTTATAGTAATCAAAGCTGTAGTAATCAAAACAGTATAGCAACTGACACAAAAATAGACACATAGAATGGAACAGAATAGAAAAACCCAGAAATAAATCCACAATTACACGGTCAATTAATCTTTGACAAAGGAGGGAAAAACAGGTAATGGCAAAAAAGACAGTCTCCTCAACAAATGGTATTGGGAAAACTGGGCAGCCACATTCAAAAGAATAAAACTGGACCACTTTCTTACATCATACAAGAAAAAAAAAACTAAAATTGTATTAAAGACCTAAATATGAGAATTGACACCAAAAAAATCCTAGAAGAGAGTACAGGAAGAAATTTCTCTGACATCTGCCATAGCAATGTTTTTCTAGATAGATCCCCTGAGCAAGGGAAACATAAGCAAAAGCAAACTATTAGGACTATATCAAAACAAAAAGCTCTGCACAGCAAGGGAAACAATGAATAAAACTAAAGAGCAACCTACAAAATGGGAAAAGATAGACGCAAATTATGTATCCTATAAAAAGTTAGTATCCAAAATACATAAACAACTGATACAACCCAACAACCCCACCCACCGAAAAACAAATAATTCAGTTAAAAAGTGAGCAGAAATCATGAAAAGACACTTCTCCAAAGACAACCAGATGGCCAACAGACACATGAAGTATGCTCAATATCATTCATCATCAGGGGAATGAAAATGAAAACTACAATTATCTATCACCTCACACCTGTCAGAATGCCTAAAATGAACAACATAGGAAACAACGTATGTTGTTGAGGATGTGGAGAAAAAGGAACCACTGTGCACTGTTGGTAGGGACTCATGTACCCCTAAATTTATTGCAGGATTATTTATAAATAGCTAAATTATGAAAGCAATGCAAGTGTTCATTGATGAATGGAGATTATATATATATATATATATATATATATATATATATATATATATATGGCAAGATGGAAATCTAGCCATTTGTGAAGATTTTGGAGCTAAAGAGTGCAGTGCTAAGCCAATTAACTTAATCAGGGAAAGACAAATATCATATTATTTCACTTATATATACAATTTAAGAAATAAGACAAACAAGAGAAAATAAGAGAGAGAGAGCCAAATCAAGAAACAGACCAATCTGATGGTTACCAGAGGGGAAGTGGGTGGGTGGGGGGGTTCAGCGAAATAAATGATGGAGATTAAAGAGTACACTTATCATCACAAGCACTGCAAAATGTATAGAATTGTGGAATCACTATAGTACTATAGTACACACCTGAAACTAATATAACACTGTATTAACCATATTAGAATTAAAATTAAAAACAATATTTAAAAAGTGCCACTTAATAAATGCAAATCAAATTGATGGAAATAGAAGATTTAAATCATTCAAAAGAAGATAGAGGGAAAGTAATTGAATTTAACTAACGCTTATTACGATTGGTGGTTGTCTTGCCCTTGAGCTTCAAAGACCTTGGAAAGGAAGCCTAGGTGGCACAGTTGTTTAAGTATCCCACTCTTGGTTTCGGCTCAAGCTATGATCTTAGAGTCATGAGACTGAACCTCACATGAGGCTCCATGTTCAGTGTGAAGTCTGCATCAGACTCTTTCTCCTTCTTCCTCTGCCCCTGCGCCCCCCACTCTCTGTCACTCTAAAATAAATTATATATATATGTGTGTGTGTGTGTATATATATATATATATATATAATCTTCATCTATCAATGAACATATATTTATATATTGCTTAAAGGCCTTGAGGAGGGATGCCTGAGTAGCTCAGTGGTTAAGAGCCTGCCTTCAGCTCAGGGCATGATCCTGGAGTCTCAGGATTGAGTCCCACATCGGGCTCCCCGCATGGAACCTGCTTTTCCCTTTGCCTGTGTCTCTGCCCCCCACCCCCTGTGTCTCTCATGAATAAATACACAAAAATCTTTTAAAAAATAAATAAATAAAGGTCTTGAGGAGGACACAGAAACACCAAATATCTACCAAATATGGGAAGAATGAGCAGTGATGCAATATGTTACTAATAATTTTCTTTTCGGCATTACTGTTAAACTGATATCTAGCCGCTTTCTATGGTTCTAGTAGAAATAAATAGTAGTGTGCAGAAGTTGCATGCATTTTAAACACTAGAGATAGGAATAAAAGAAGGCACCTACCATCTTAAGTCCTTCTACTTCACAATGGATTTTTAACTTAGTATCACTCTACGTATGTTATCAGACCTACATTCCTCTCACTGGCTTTTATCAAGCCATCTTAAAATCTAAATCATAGCATATTTATTCACTTATATTTTACAATATTTGCTAATTCTATTGTCAATCTTCTTACACTATCTTCTGTTCTTTTTTTTTTTAATTTTTATTTATTTATGATAGTCACAGAGAGAGAGAGAGAGAGAGGCAGAGACACAGGCAGAGGGAGAAGCAGGCTCCATGCACCGGGAGCCCGACGTGGGATTCGATCCAGGGTCTCCAGGGATCCGCCAAAGGCAGGCGCCAAACTGCTGCGTCACCCAGGGATCCCCCTCTTCTGTTCTTTCCTTTACTGATTTCCACCTACAAAGAATATCCTTTCCAGTATTTATCACCTAAGCCATCCATTCTTGCCATCAATTATATGGTACTCTGTCATGCGAACTCATCATTTTGTGCATACTCATGCTTTCTTGTAAAATGTCTTGTAAGAAGCCTGAATAGGGCAGCCCCAGTGGTGCAGCGGTTTAGTGCTGCCTGCAGCCCAGGGCATGATCCTAGAGACCCTGGATCGAGTCCCACGTCAGGCTTTCTGCATGGAGCCTGCTTCTCCCTCTGCCTGTGTCTCTGCCTCTCTCTCTCTCTCTCTGCATCTCTATGAATAAATAAAATCTTAAAAAAAAAGAAGCCTGAATAGGGTATATATCCTATCCTTTTTTATGTCTCTTCTAGTCATCCTAGGATTACAATGACTTAGAAGATAAATCACTTTATGATTGACATTTTTCCAAATGTCATTACACTTCTGCATAAAAGAAAAAAATCTGAGTATTAATTTTGTTACTCTTTTATATAAATGTACAATCAACATGTAGTCTCAGCAGAAAATATGAAATTCTTTCGCATACTATTTTTTTCCCAAATAGAATTAAGAAAATGTTGGCTTTAACACGCTGAACCCGATTTACTTAACAGATATACTCAGAACATTTCACCTTAAAGCAGCAGCATACATATTCTTTTCAAGGCACTTGGGATATTCTTCAGAACAAATCACATACTGGGTCACAAATCAGCCCTCAACAAATGTAAAAGATTGAGATCATACCATGCACATTTTCTTGAAGTCAACTTGAAGTCAAGCACACGAAAAAATTTGCAAAAATTTGCAAAAAATACATGGAGGTTAAACAAAATTCTACTAAAGAATGAATGAGTTAACCAGGAAATTAAAGAAGATTTTTAAAAAATACGTGGAAACAAATTAAAATGAAAACATGATGGTCCAGATCCCTTGGGATGTAGCAAAGGAGGTCATAAGAAAGAAATATATAGCAGTACAGACCTCCATCAAGAAGCAAGAAAAGTCTCAAATACACAACCTGACCTTACACTTAAAGGAGCTGGGAGGGGGAGGAAACACAGCAAATATAGCCAAAAGCCAGCTAAAGAAGAGAAGTAATAAAGATTAGAGCAGAAATAAATAATGCAGAAACAAAAAAAAATAGTAGAAGAGATCAATGCAACTGGGAGCTAGTTCTTTGAAAGAATTAATAAAACTGATAAACCTCTAGCAAGACTTATCAAAAGAAAAGAGAAAGGACTCAAACAAAATGACTAACAAAAGAAGAGAAATAACAACCAATACCACAAAAATAGAATTATAAGAAAATGTTATGAGAAATGATATGCCAACAAACTGGCCAATATGGAAAAAAATGGAACAAATCCTAGAAATATACAAACTGCCAAAACTGAAATGGGAAGAAACAGAAAACCTGAATAGACTCAGAATCAGCAAAGAAATTTAATTAGTAATAAATAAAATCTCCCAACAAACAAAATTCCAGGGCCAGATGGCTTCCCAGGGGAATTTTACCAAACACTTAAAGAAGAGTTAATATACACTATCAAACTGTTAGAAAGAAAAAAGGAAGAAAAAGAAAGAAAAAGAAAGAAAGAAAGAAAGAAAGACAGACAGAAAGAAAGAAAGAAAGAAAGGAAGGAAGGAAGAAAGAAAGAAAGAAAGAAAGAAAGAAAGAAAGAAAGAAGAAAGAAAGTCAGAAAGAAAGAAAGAAAGAAAGAAAGAAAGAAAGAAAGAAAGAAAAAAGAAAAGAAAAGAAAAGAAGATATAAATGAAAGAAATTGAAGAAAAATTTCCAAACTCATTCTATAAAACCAGTCTTGCCTTGATTCCAAAGCCAGACAAAGATCCCACTAAAAAAGAGAATTACAGCCCAATATCCCTGATGAACATGGATGCAAAAACTCTCAACAAAATACCAGTACCTTGAATCCAATAGTGCATTAAAAGACTCATTCATCAGGATCAGGTGAGATTTATTCCTAGGCTGCAAGGATGATTCCATATTCACAAATTAATCAATGTAATACACCACATTAGTAAAATTTCTTTTACTTTCGGATAAGGACCATATGATCCTCTCAAATGATGCAGAAAAAAAGCATTTGACAAAATACAACATCCATTCATGATAAAATTGCCCTTAACAAAGTAGAGATAGAGGAAACATACTTCAACATCATAAAGGACATATGTGAAAGACCCACAGCTAATATCATCCTAAATGGGGAAAAATTGAGAACTTTTCCTCTATAATTAGGAACAAGACAAGGATGTCCACTCTCACCATTATATTTAATATAGTAGTGGAGATCCTAGGCCCAATAATTACACAACAAAAATAAATAAGCATCCAAATGGGCAAGAAAGAAGTCAAATTTGCACAATTTGCAGACAACATGATATTCTGTAGAAAACCCGAAAGACTCCACCAAAAAATTCTAGAATTTATACACAAATTCAGTAAAGTCCCAGGGTATAAAATCAATATACAGGAATCTATTGTACTTCTATATATCAGTAATGAAACATCTGAAAGACAAATCAAGGAATCAATCCTATTTACAATCGCACCAACCACCATAAGAAACTTAGGGATAAACCTAACCAAAGAGGCAAACAGTTTTTACTCTGAAAACTGTAGAACACTTATTAAAGAAATTGAAGAAGACACAAATGGGAAAAGCATCCCATGCTCATGGATTGGAAGAACAAATATTGTTAAAATGTCTGTACTACCCAAAGCACATTTAATTTCTATCAAAATATTACCAGCATTTTTCACAGAGCTAAAACAAACAAACTTAAACTTTATATGGAACCACCAAAGATCCTGACTAGCCAAACCAATACTGAAAAAGAAAAGAAAAGCTGGATGCATCACAATTCTGGACTTTAAGCTATATTACAAATCTGTAATATATCAAGACAGTATGGTACTGGCACAAAAACAGACACATCAGTCAAAGGAATAGAATAAAAACCCAGAAATAGACTCACAACTGTATGATCAACTAATTTTGACAAAGCAGGAAAAAATATCCAATAGAAAAAAAGACAATCTCTTCAACAAGTGGTGTTGGGAAAACTGGACAGCTACATTCAAAAGAATGACACTGAAAAAAAAAAAAAAAAGAGTGACACTGGGTCACTATCTTTCACGATATACCAAAATAAATTCAAAATGGATGAAAGACCTAAATGTGAGAAGGAAACCATAAAAGTCCTAGAGGAGAACACAGGCAGCAACCTCTTTGATTAGGCTGTAGCAGGTTCTTACTAGACATGTCTCCAGAGACAAGGGAAACAAAAGTAAAAATTAATTATTGGGATTTCGTCAAGATAAAAAGCTTCTACAAAGTGAAAGAAACAACCAACAAAATTAAAAGGCAATCTTCAGGACGGGAGAAGATATGCAAATGGCACATCTGATAAAGGGTTAGTATTCAAAATCCATAAAAATCTTATCATCTCAACAACCCAAAACCAAATAATCTGGTTAAAAAGTGGGCAGAGACTCAGAAATTTTTACCAAGGAGGATAGACAGATGGTTAACAGACACTAGAAAAGCTTCTCAGCATCACTCATCATCAGGGAATTAGAAATCAAAACCACAATGGATACCACCTCACACCTGTTAGAATGGCTGAAAATAACAACACGGGAAACAGCATATGTTATAGACAATGTAGAGAAAGGTGAACCCTCTTACACTGCTGGTGGGAATTCAAACTGGTGCTGCCACTGTGGAAAACAGTATATAGGTTGCTCAAAAAGTTACAAATAGAGCTATACTATGACCCAACAATTGCACTGTTAGCTATTTATCCAAAGGATACAAAAATGGTGATTTGAATGGGCACATGCACTCCACTGTGTATAGCAGAATATCAACAATAGCCAAATTATCGAAAGAGCCTAAAATATCCATTGAGTGATGAATGGATAAAGAGATGCAATAGTTCTCAGCCTTAAAAAAGAATGAAATCTCGCCATTTGCAATGACATGGATGGAGCTAGTGTGTTATACTAAGGAAAATAAGTCAGTCAGAGAAAGACAATGCCAAAAAAAGAGAAGGAGGCAAACCATAAAAGAGACTCTTAACTAAAGAAAACAAACTGAGATGGGTGAGGATGGGCTAAGCGGTGATGGGGATTAAGGAGGGCGTTTGTGATGAGCACTGGGTGTTATATGTAAGTGATGAACCACTAAATTCTAATCTTGAAACTAATATTACACTATATGTGGACTCACTAAAATTCAAATAAAAACAAAACATAAAAAATATTTTAATATTCCTTTTAAGTATACAAAAGTTTTAGAATTCAATGACTTATTTTTATTTAGCTAAACATTATTTAATCATAATGCTGAAATCAGAATAAATTAAGTGAAAATGTCATATGCAAGACAGATAACATCATAATCTTAAGGGCAGTAAAAACAAAACTTTTTCTTTTCTTTAGTGATATACCCATAAATGAAAGAAACTGTATCATTTGGGTTTCTACAAATGTGATTTTATATTTTATTTTGAATTACTATGTATTTTATATTATTTGATATTTAAAATATAGTTTATTTTATATTTTATATTTAAAACCATTATTTATTTATTTTATATTTATTTTATATATTTAAAATAATAGTTTATTTTATATTCAAAACCATTTTTGGATCATTGAAACAATAGTCAGTGCCACTTTTCCTGGATTAATATCTTGGCTATTTTACAGGAAAAAAAATCTAACATGTATAAATATAACTACCTTATTAGATGCCTAATGTGCTTTGGTAGTCAAATTGCGCATAAGATTGCATGAATAGTCCATTTCCATACATCATATGCTTAGAAAAATCAATGTTTGCCAATTACAACAGGTGTTTTTATGCACTTTCAGTTGAAGGGAGTGTAAAAGTTATGGCAGTAAATTAAGATTAGCTATGCACATCAATCTGAAGAGCTACTTTCCATTTATTTGAAGAATAATACATATTTTTATTAAAATATTCTCAACTTTAAATTATCAAGCATTAAAGCGTCAAACATTGTGAAAGCAGAATAAATTACTATCCATAATTAAAATAAAAATTAGAAAGAAGAGAGGCTTTGATAAACAGATGAAAGGCAAAAACCCCAAGAACACAATGACTGGACTGGTGCAGGGTCAGCCTGTCTTTTCTGGACTTATAGCTTTGAGACCTAAGGCATCCACATTCAATGCAGGTAAGAGAATAAGCTTCTGTAAAAGTATTCAGGAGCTATCAACCCTACACACCCAATTTTATTCAACTATTAAATTCTAACTATATTGGAGTAGCAGTCATGAGTTGGAGTCTTGAGGAGGAATCACCACTACAACAATTACAGGTTTCATGTTGCAGCATATTTCAAATAAAATCGAGTAGTTTATGAAGTGAATTTCATACTTGCCTAGATCATATTCCTTGGAAAATAACTAAATGAAGGCATAATATCATTTAGATGGCAATGGTAGTACAATATCCTGTTATCTTAATATGTTAATATACCTGTTATATACATATTTAATTAGAAAGGCATAATTTTGAATGCTCTCAATGTTAGCCAATTATATACTGGAGGTTTATACCTCCTTTGGAGAGTAGAAAGGAAGAAATCTTTAAATTGTATTCCTATAACTTTTGTTCACTGTGTAGTTCAGAAATTGAGATTAAATATATTTCAGTAGCCAGACATTGAATATAAGCACAGATGGAATTTCTTCTTCTAATAGAGAATACACTTGAGTTAATACTAAATTTGACATGTGTGCACCTGAGGACCTTCAATAGCCAACTAATTTAGAAAGATGATTTTCTGAAGAGAAACTGGAGAGTAAGTTATTAAAGCAATTATCTCTAAATGAGAAATGAGGAATCTTAAATCCGTTTTTATCCAAATCTCAAGTGGTTAATACATGACTCTGCATGAATCAAAAAAGATTCTTCGGATTTCCAAGCTGACCTCACCTAGAAAACTGATTTGTCATTTAAACATCCCATCTTCCTGAGTCCGAAGAATAACAACAAAACACCTTCTATCCCTTCTACATGTCGTCTATATTTATCACATTCATTTGTAAAAATGCATGGGAGATTACATTTTAAAAATGATACAAAACAAGATAAGACACGAAGCTATCATGAATTTGTTCCTGTGATTCCGATTTGTTCTATAACATACAACTGATAAATTTTAATTGGGTCCACCTCTGATTTTCTTTTGAATACCCAGGGTCAAGATTTGATTTCAAAGCCTTTATGAAGATTAGGTTGCTGTATTTATGGTTGATATTATTCAGTAAACTCGTGGATTTTATAAACTTGATTATTACATGAAGTCTTAGGAACTTCTATTATGTTCCCTAAAATTTAACTTCTTGTTACCTGTATATGTATTTTTCAGCATGCATTTTTGTATTTCAAAGAGAAGGAAGATTATTCATGTGAGTTTTTTGCCACTTGAGAGTGAAATGGATAACGATGAGGGGAAAATTAGGGGGTAGTGGAAAGTGGAAGGTAAGGAATTTGGAGGATTAATTCTCAACCCATACGAGATTCTCTGAAATTTCATTAGGTCTTAGATGCTTTCTCCTTATGGACTCTCAAGCGTAAGGGCACTCAGTAAAAATAATATAAAAATACTTTCTGCTCAAATAATACTAAACAATTACCTAGAAAGATGGCTAACAACTTATGGACAACAAATAAATGGGAAATAGTTTTTTACCACTTATATTTCCTTAACTGGGGTTCTCTGGCAATAAGACTTTGAGAAGATACTAACGATTCCAATCACAATTGAACACAGTTACAACATACACATAATGGAGCATGTAAAACTGTAACTACAACTAAGTGAATTATAATGAAGTTAACAGACTCATCAAATAAGATATTGTCATCAAACATGATTTTTTTTTTTACTCCTTACAGTTTATTACCTCAGTTCTCCTCTTGAGAAGTAAACTCAATTCTGACCTATAGAATCATAGATTAGTTTGTTCACTTTGGAAACTCCTGTAATGGAACCATGCAAATACATTCTTTTGTGACTGGATTAATATTCTCTATACAACTTGTCATGCATACTGGATCTTATCCATCATCATTTCTTCAACTATTAGTCTCTCATCCTTTCATTTCCTCTGGGACTCCTATGCCACGTATGCTGAATTCACTATTTTCTATATATTGTATATGTTGGTTTTTAAATTAATCTTATAGGGGTGCCTGTGTGGCTCAGTCGGTTAAGCACCTGACTCTTAATTGGGGCTCAAGTCATGACTTCAGGGCTTCAGGGTCAGGGTATGGACCCTGAGGGCTGTTCCCTCCCTGTGGAGTCGGCTTGTCTCTTTCTCTCTGCTCCTCCCTCTGCTCATGCTCTCCCATTCTCTCTCTCTGAAATAGATAATATAAAATAAAATAATAAATAAGTTAACCTTAAAATTGTCTCTCTGAGCTTCAGATTATGAATTTCTTCTGACATATCTTCCAGTCAACTAATTTCTTGGCTTTCAAAAATCTGTGCTAAAACCTACTCATGCATTTTGAATTTCAGTCATTCTATTTTTGAATTGCTGGTGGGTGTTTTGTTGTTTTGTTTTTGTTTTTGTTTTTGGTTTTGGATGAATTTATTTATTTATTTGACAGAGAGAGAATGCACAAATGCGGGGAGAAGCAAGGGGAGAGGGAGAAGCAGCCTCAGTCCCAGGAACCTGGGATCATGGTCTGAGCCAAAGGCGGACCTTTAAATAACTGAGCCATCTGTTTACCTATAGATTTACAATTTCTCTTTCACTGCTGAAAATTTTACTTTGTCATTTATTATCTGAAACATATTTATTTTAAATCCTATATCTGATAAATATACATCTGGATCTACTTTTAGGCTGATTTGATTTTTCCACTTGGTTTAATGTTAATTCACATATTTTTACAAAACTTTTTTTTTTGATTATCAAATATTTTGCAATAAAAGATAGAGATATTTGAGTTTGGAATAACTTTATATAGAAGATAGACAAGGTTAGTGAGTGTTAGATTTGCATGATAGGAATATATTACTTTGATATATTCAGGCATTGAACTAGTTTAGAATCTTGGATTAAGTCTTAGGCAAGTATTGTTATCAGTTTAGTATAATTCTATCCTAAAGTGATTTTCTCCCTATTTACCATTCTGTCTTTTTTTATAGTTTCCTCTCTTTGGAAGGCATTAAAGTTTGATTTTTGTTCTCTGTTTAGTGAAAGTTCCATATAGCTTTGAAGCCTCTTATTAACAGATATTTGAGCAGTTTATCAGGCTTTTAGCTACAGTTTTTGAATCAAATAATGCCTCAAGGAGCTGGCAGTGCCAAATATCAGGCTGACATTTCTTAACTTCTTCTATTCCTTTCATTTTAGACCTGAAAGTCTTCATTGCTTGATAGTTTTCTAATGCCATCAAACAGATACTGTTTAACACTCTTTTGAGATTTCAGAGTTGATTTTTTTCTATTAGTAATCTCAGTTCAAAACAACCTATGCCAGACATGGAACTGTACCATTAAAATATTTATTATCTATAAGAGAGTGAGATAGACATCTTATGTGTCTCATATAATGTTCACAAAAGCCCTATAAGCTGAACAATGTTCAATATTACGAATCTTCACATTCATAAATTCCAAAATTGTTTAAATTAGACAAAAACGGGCAGCGGGGTGGCTCAGTCAGTTAAGCAGCTGACTCGATTTCAGCTCAGGTTATGATCTCAAGGTCCTGTAATTGAGCTCCACATTGGGCCCCGTGCTCCACGTGGAGTCTGTTTATCCCTCTTCTTCTGCTCCTCCACTCTCTCTATCTCTCAAATAAATAAATAACATATTTTTAAAAAAGCATCTTTGGTCAAATAAATTCAAATTCATATTTCAAATAAATTTGATATCAAATTCAAGAAAAAGGACACATTGACACACATAAATATTATACAATCATCATTCATGGATTCCATATTTGTAAATTTTCTCACTAAAATGTATTTATAGCCCCCAAATTGATATTTCATGGCATTTTGTGGTCATTTGCAGACATATGCAGAGAGATGAAAAAATTGAACCACATGCATATTTACATCTAAGTTTAAACAAAGTGGCTGTATATCCTGTTTCAGCTCTCAGACTATAAGTGTGTTCTTTCTATGGTCTATTTAATGGCATATTTATTTGGATTCTTGTACCTTTTGTTGGGGATTTGTTTAAAATGTCCCCCAAGTGTAGTGCTAAAGTGCTATCCAGTTTTCCTGAGCACAAAGCTGTGATGTGCCTTGCAAAGAAATACATATGTTACATTGACTTTATTCAAGCATGAGTTATAGTACTGTTTGACATCTATTCAATATTAATGAATCAGCAATAATTACTAAATAAAGTGTCTTTAAAGAGAAATGCACATAAACAATATTATATATTGATCAGTTGATGAAAATGTGGAGACTAGACGCTCACAAGGACCTAACTGCATATTTATCTTATGAGCAACATTTCAGTATACTCTTATTCAGTATTCCTCATGGCCTCAGAGAACATGATTATCACAGAAAAAGGATCAACTGTGTGTGTGTGTGTGTGTGTGTGTGAGAGAGAGAGAGAGAGAGGGAGAATCTATTGATATAGCTATTGCATAGAAATTAACACATTATTATATTTTATATATGACAATATGATTAATAATAAGATTATAGATAGATAGATAGATAGATAGATAGATAGATAGATAGACTGATCGATAGGGCAAGAGGTTGGAGAGAGACTCATTTAGCTTTGAATTAGGATTAATAAATTTAACTTTCAATTGGTCATTTTGCTTACAGGTCTTATGATTTCAAAAAAAGTAACATAATTTATTTAATCTACTATTATAAGTTAATTTTATTTTTAAATCAGTAACTAGAAAGTTAATTTTACTTAATATTTTTCAGGAATAATTCATACATTAAAACTCATATCTTAAACATATACATCCTTATCTTGTAACGGACATAAACTTGTGATAAATTTATACACGTGTGTTCCACTCTCAGCTCCAGCAGCTACTGCCAGGGAAGCATTTGGTAGTCCCACTCCATGCACACTAATGCTAGCTCTCCACCACCAACTAATGGAGGTTCCCACATGAACACCTTGGGCAACCTTTCTAAGCAGCTCTCTACTTTGGTTTGCTCCTGCAGATGACAACCAATCTACTTCCCCAAGTTCTGATCTGTGCCTTCTTAGTTTAGTAGCACCACCATGCTGTGTTTGGAATCCAGTTCTCTGAGTTGATGGTGGGAATTTTTTTGCAGGCATAGATTTGACATTATCATGGGACTTGATTTGTCTATTTCTCTCCTCTCAGAGATGGCAGTGTTGTGTTGTCTTCTGTTACTTCCTTAAAGCAGCTACCTCACATATTTTACCTGGGTTTATAGTTTATTGAGGGTAAAGCTAATGTTACTAGTTACTCCATTTTTGATGGAAGTTGATCTAGGTTTTGCACCTGCGTGGTAGGGAGGGGAGACTCTGATGGAGCTGTACACTTACTTCTTCCTCTTTCTATGGCTAAACACATCTCACTTCTTAGTGTTTGTTCCCTATTTGCTCTCTCTCTCTAGGGTTTATATTGCTCCAAGGGAATATCAATATGAAACTCTTTCCATAGTATGTCAATTCTGGCTCAAACTTGCCTACATACAAACTTTCCTATGGAATAATTAGAAATTGGGGAAGCATTCTCTTTCTGCAAATTCTTGGCTTATAAAATTTTCCACAAAATTCTTTAATTCATTTACATTCCATGGAAGTCATGGTAGGTTTGTCCACTCCCTTGTCATAATTTAGTTCTCTGAAAGGAGAGAAAGACATAGATGTAGCCATAGAAATAGTATTGGTAGTAAAACCTGTGAAAAGAAAAGGGAGGGAAGAGGACTAACCAGGGTTAGCCATGTGACTGTGATACAGATAATGACTGTAGCCCAATGGGAGACCTGAAGCAAAAACTGCCCATTAAAATTATGCCATGATGGATGGAAATGAGTAGGCCCTTATACCATTTTTCTGCTTAGTCATTGGCTGGAAGCCATCCTGAAGAGAGTATTCTCAGTAATTAACATCATGTTATGCATTGGTTGAGGGTTACCTGGAGAATAGTTTGTCCTTGGCTTGTCTGGGTCATGGTTTTGGAAGGTGTGCCAGAGTGGAGTTAATGAAACATTCTCAGGGCTGAACTTTTTGCTGATGTGGCAAAAGATTGATCAAATACAGGGGTGACTGAGCAAATAATATTTTGTTGATGATTAGGGCCAGGTTTCTTACTATAGCAACACAGAAAAGTTCACACTAGGATAAATACTGTGATATTGGATTGAAGTTAGAGGAAGTGGGGTGAATTTATGGTTTTGAGGATAGATGATAGACAAATAGATAGTCTCAAATATAGAAATATACTCATGTGTGTATTTGATTTCTAAACAGTATTCTCTCCTTGAAAACAAAACCAAAAATCTAAAAGTTTTTGGAGAAATGGCTGACTCTAAATCTGAATCATAAAACATAACATACAAGCTCAAAAGATCTTTTACCAGAAAGTAAGAAAAATTTTTAGAGAATGATGGGAGCATGCCAAAGAGCTTGAAAAGATTTTTACAGATCAAAATGGGGATCTATGTCTATATATCTATATATCCTTATAGTCTTCAAAAATATCAAGTATATCAAAATATCACATATATAACAAAATATCAAAGTCATGAAAGACAAGGAAAGACTGAAACACTATTTCAGACTGAGGAATTAACGGGACATAGTAAATGCAACATATTTCTTAATATAAATACTACTGAGACAATAGGATGAAATTTGAATGCAGTTGATTGACAAGATGGTAATATCAGGTCAATATTAATTTTCTAATTTTGATAGTTGTCTAATCATTAGAAGGATAATTGTTTTTGCAAATACAACGTATTAAAGGTTAATAGGACGTCATGTCTGTAGCTTACTCTCAAATGCTACAGCAAAAGGAAATAAAAATGAGAGAAATGCTAGGGCAAATGTGGTAAAATTTTAATGAGGCAGAAGCTTAAGTTTATATGGGAGATTTTTGTACTACTGCAACTTTTATGTGGATTTGAAATTATTTCAAAATAAACAGGAAAATAAATGACAGTGCTGGAAAAAAAAAGTTGAAGCAAATCTGACAAAGAGCTGGGGGTTGCCGGGTAGCTTCACTGTAGGTAATGGGAAAATGAGGATTTCTTGAAGGAGCATCTGGTGGCGCATGACATATCTAACAGAACCATGTTATAGGACACTTCAGGTGATTATTAGGAGAATCAAGTTAAATAAAATATGTGACAATATACACTATAAACCATTCTATAAGCAATATTACTTAATACTAAATTTTCACTAGCACCAATTCCTGCCTTTTTGCCTTTTTCTTCTTGGGTTTGTGTTTATAGCACAGAATTTGGTCTTCAGTACATTCAAAACAATTTAACGCTTAATTTAATTTTTATGTTGTGCTCGTATTTGTATTTCTGCTTTTTGAGTTTCTATAATAATTTTGAAACAGTAACTTAGTCAAAGTTTACTTAGTGGCTGGGAAAAGTTAATTCCATTTCTATAAAGTATTTCATTTACTATCAGCGGCTATTTTAGGCCCTGGGAGAATTTACCTTATCTCTGTTATTTTCACTCTCTTCAAAGTAAATAGAGGCAGGTATTGTTATCACATCTTGGAAATAGGAAAATTGAACCCTGGAAAGTTAATGGCTTACCAAGGTCATTTTAACTTGAAAACACGGCTGAATCCATATTCCATGTGTAAAATAAAGATTTAAAAAAAATAATTCAATATAATCATATATTTGGATATTTGCAAATGGTTGCAATTTTTGAAAATCAACAGAAAGATAAGCTATTTTGTGGCATCTAGGCAATCAATGATAATGAATATTATGTAGATTTATGTGCAACAATAAGCCAGCTTGGCAAGGTTTTGAATACATAGAAAATATCCTCTAATTTCTCATTTCCATTTGTACCATGAACTCATTGGAAAAAATGAAAACCTCGTCTTACAACTCTCAGTCCTATTCTAATGACATCTACTTCATCGCTTACACAAAAAAGGTAACCATTAACCATATTAGAGACAAATAAGCTTTTGTTTACCAATTACATAGAAGAAAAATGTATCTGGCATTTGCCAGGATAAAATTATTTCAATATCTATGCAAATTGTACTGTCTTGTAAATGACATTGCAATTTTGGTTGCCCTATCTGTTAACACAATTTGTAGTATTTATATTTTAACGCTTAAATTTTATCCAGATATTGAGATTACCTTAAAAATCACAAATAAATATAGAATTTTTTATTTTCATATTCTTTCCTGATTTCATTGTTAAACATGAATTTTCAAGACTATCTTTTTCATTAAATTTTTCTCAAGTATTCAATATTGTCAAATATGTTATATTTGAAGTTTGAAGAATATTCACATTGTTGTTTAGTTGCAACCTGTTAAGGAGACACAGAAACAATAATTCCAGTCCACTTTAAAAGATACATCTTTGGAATGCCTGGGTGGCTCAGTGGTTGAGCCTCTGTGTTTGTCTCAGGTCATGATCCCAGGGTCCTGGAATTGAGTCCTGTATCAGGCTCCCACAGGAAGTCTGCTTCTCCCTCTGCCTCTGTCTGCCTCTGTCTCTGTCTCTCATGAGTAAATAAATAAAATATTTTTAAAAAGATATGTCTATTTACATTTTATGTATATTTTAAGAAAAATTATAAATTGCAGAGAATTATAGCTATTCAATGTCGTGTTTCAAAGTAATGCTTATGTGGTATTTAAGAGATTACTAAAACCAAAATATATTTCTATACCAGTTTTTTTGACCTTGCAAATGAAATGTACTGCTGTATATACTGCATTAGACTTAAGTATTTTAAAGGGCAAAGTGGGTCATCACAATACATTTTACAAGAATATATTATTTAATGACAAAAGCAGTCATCCTCACTTAGTAGTGTTCTTTTCCCTTTATTATGTGAAGATTCTTGGAAATTTTATGATCAGAATTAGAATGAAGGGGAAATTTATTATAAACAAAAAGTTGAATAGATATTTTCTCTTTTAAAAAACACTAAGTAAAAATTTAAAAATATGGTAATGAACAAAAAGAAACAAAATCTTCAAAGCTTTATTTATAAGGTAATTACATATTTCTTTTCCCCTAAGGTGTGTGTCTTTAATGCATTTTTTAATTTGCAAATAAAATTGTCTCACTCTCTCATACATTGTAGTGAGTCAATATAACCTAATATAAAATACGGTTCCTTAATTTCATCCTGGATAGAGGTGGCTTACTCCAGTTCTAGCAATTATATGGTGATCCAAACACAGAAGTATGAACGTTGGCCTTTTTAAAGTTTCACTTGTTGAGAGCTAATACTTTACCACAGTGCTAAATGTTAGACTATATTTTTAAACAAAATTATATATGTTCTGTATTATTCAAGTTTCTCCAGAAAAACAGAATCAAAAAGATATAGAGGACAAGCAGATAGATGATAGATCAATACACATATATACGTGCATTACATATGTATATATATATATATACTTACACACACATATATATGTTATAGATGTAGGAGGTTATGTGTGTGTATATATGTATGTGTATATGTATATATATACATATATAGAGAGTATGTGTGTGTATATCCATATAAAATACATATGGATACATACATATATGTATATACACATAAATCCATATATATTATATGTATATACTTATATGAAGTATATACATATATATACATATATATACATATAGGGTATGTATGCATGTGGGGGGGATATTTATCAGGGGATTTTAAGGAATTGCCTCATGCAATTATGGAGGCTGAGAAATTCCATGATCTTCCATCTACAAGCCAGAGACCCAGGAAGGCAGGTGGTGTAGTTCCAGTGTGAGTTTGAGAGCCTGAGAAGTTTGAGAGCTGGTGCCCTAAATCCTGTTCAAGGACAGAAGACCCATATACACATTCAGAAGATCGGCATAGAGGGTGAAGTCTCCCTTTGTCCACCTTTTTGTTCTATTCAGACCTTCAGTGGATTGGATGATGCTCACCCATCTTGAGGAGGGCCATCTCCTTTATTCAGTCTACAGATTCAAATGTTATAATATCTTCCTGAAATCCCATCATAGACACATTCAGAAACAAATTTTTGGTAGATATCTGGTCATCCTGCAACCCATTCAGGTTGGCACATAAAGTTAACCTTGGCATGTTCTAGATCTCAAAACATAGGTACTTCAAATTACAGTTCAATCATCTTCAATCATCACATTCTGCCTAGTGCTAAGTGTTGTCTCCATGGTGTTTACAAAGATATGTTTTTATAGTTAATGTACAAAGAGAAAATCACAAGTCAAGAACTTAAATGTAAAATAGAGTTGGCTTTGTAAATTGGGTATTTTTAGCAGTCTGAGTTACTCTAATTATGTGAATTATGAGTAAAAACTGTGTTTCATGTCAATATGGCTTCTATAGAGCCAGTAGACAAAACTCAATCATAGCAACATAGAGATTCTAACCTCAGTGGCCTGAATTAACAGCTTACCCTGTGAACTAATAAGTGTAAGGGAATAAAGGGCAACTTTATTTTTTATGTAGGGGTCTACTTGAGGGGCATGAATTTATATATGATATAATAAATTTGTCCAATATATAGTAATGTATATACAATAAATAAAATGTAATATATAATAGAATTTGCCTAATATTAAAAAGTAACATGCCAAATAGATATGTTTATTTGAGATAATAAAACCAATTAATATAAAACTTTGGAATTGTGAATTTTTTCTCTTGTTGCAAATAGAGTATTCTTTTTTCTTTTATTTACTTAAATTCTGTAATTCTTCTGGCTTGAAATAAAATCCTCAGTTGTTTCCCTTCCTCCTACAAAGAGAGCTTAAAATTCGCATTCATTCTGGTAGTACAGCATACAACTAAGCTGGGGTGAATCTTGTACCTCAGGCTTGTTTCCCTGCTCCTCCTAGGAATTTAATTAGCTAATTAGCTTTCTCAGGTGTAAGCAACAGATGTCTCACATCTGCCCAAAATATGTGACTAGCCAGGAGCACTTTTCCCCCAACATCAAACTGAAGAAATGCATCGTGTCTATTTAGTTGGCTCTTTCTTTTTTTTCTTTTATTTTTATTTTTTTATTTTTATTTATTTATTTTTTTTTAGTTGGCTCTTTCTTGCACACATGATTCCAACTGGTCTTACAGTTAATGTGCTGGCACTTAACATTATTTCTCCTGAAGGAAATCAATCTATTTTGTCTCTTCAGTTGGACTGTATGATCAATTATTGTTCCCTTCTTTCTCTCCTTCACTTTTTCCTGTATCTCCATAATACTTGCATGTAAAGATAAGTCTTTCTTCTGGGGTAGTTTGTCATTTAGAGACTGGATACTTTCTCCCTATTTCCTGAAACATGTGTTGACTCCCTTCACTTCTTTTTCCCCTACCACAGAGAAATGTTTATTTATACTATTAAGTGTCCTTAGAAGCAAACAACAAAAAATGTTTGGCTGATTTGAATCAAATATGTTTCATAGACTTTGGTACGCTTAGAGAATTATCCAGAAGACTAGAGGAATCTATTGGGAAATAGAAACAAAGGGATGCCACAAGGCCAGAATTAAGGCAATATCATAGGAAAGAAAACATTCTGAGTAAAAGTTATTGTGATTGCCCACCAGTACTACCAACACTTAAGTCATGGTAGCTAGACTGCTATCTCTAGAAAATGGAGCTGTTGCTTTCACTACAGCTGTCAGCACGGCCTGGTATATACTGTCGAAAAATATATATATATATATTAAATTATTTTGTCTATGCATAAAGATGCTTTGGCAATATATATTTTAATAATTTTATTATATATATATATATATATATATATATATATATATATATATTTTTTTTTTTTTTTTTTTTTTGCCAAAGTCTCTCTCAATTTAAAGTCTGGCACTGAAGCTTTCAATTATCTAGGCCTAGATCACAAGTCCACATGTGCTAAATACAGGGCAGACTGGGAAAGTAGATATCTAGAATTTTCAGCTTCTACATAAAATATTAGATCAGTCTTTTACTGAAAATTAACACTAAAGAGCAACCCAAGTGTGAGTATATAGTAAAATACCAGTTGATCTATACAAATGTAGGAGTCTACTACTTCAATGCCAAAAACTGATATAGACTCGCAAAGACAGATATCTAAAACCATGCAACATAGGGCTGCAATGATTTTGTTGAAAGAACTTTCCAGAGTGATAAGAAGATTGCATATTTTGATTGAAAAAATTGTTAAGTATTTGACAAAATGGATCAAATCTGTGCTGTATGTGTATGTGTGTGCATGCACACATATGTCAATAAATAGCATGTGAAAAATTACATTGTGTTAGAATTTCTATCTGTATAAACTTCTTTGATATAAGGTACTAAGTATATCTGATATACTGCCATTCATAATATATACAGTTAATAAATATATAGATAATATATAGAGGTATATTACATATTTATTAGGCATTGCATAAATATAATTTATCTTTATACACAAATCAATATGCAAATACTTATGAGAATGAGATCCAATAGAAAGAGAAATCAAAATGTGCAAATGTCCTTTTTAATGAATAAACGTGTTCTTCCTTACTGTGATCCACATACGCATTTCAAGTACAAATTTACATTGTACTTATGTTTTTTTTAAATTTCATAATATCTTTGAGAGCCAAGTAGATAGTATATATCAACATGTTTTTGTAGCCAACAGATCTCTACTTCTAAATTTTTTTCGAGCTTCTTAAGTTAAAACTATAAACCATTTGTCAGCAATTTCTTAAGATGAAATAAAGAAGTAATAATTAGGCTGCAATTCAAGTTTCATAATGTCACATTTGCACCACTATAATTAAGGGTCTTCAAGCTTTTCAATTATACTCTGCTTATATATTTTGTTATTTATAATTATACTTGAAGAAAATCACTTCTCAATTTTTCAAAATTGAGGGGACATTCAAAGCTTATTTTTGAGCTAGAATATTCGACAAATTTTGCAAAGGATTAAATAATTTCTTCTTCAAATACTAAAAATATTTCTTTCTCAACAATGTCACCTTGCCTAACATTATTTTGCTTGACTGTCCAAGGATATAAACTGTTCAAAAACATTGTACAAAAATTACACCGACTAAATAATAATTTGGGAACATCCCCTACACATATGTGGACCATATAGGCAAAGTATCTTTATGCATAGACAAAAGAATTTAATAATTTGAGAAAAAAGTCTTCTTAAAATAATGTATTATTATTGGATTTAGTCATACATATTATGTGTATTATGTATTATGTATGCACAGATATATTTATATTTTCACATGCTGACAACTTTAGAATTCTATAAAGACTTCAAATAGTATTTGAGAGTAATTTCTTATAAGAGAATTGCAGAAGTTCAATACTAAATTAACAGTGACCAAGAGGACTGGGTCATATATGATAGAATGTGAACCTTTCTCAGGCTGAGTCCTTCATCCACATTTGTGTTATATTCCTGCCTGTGCTAAGATTTTTCCATCCTTTACCCGAATTTCTTTGTTTCCTACACTTGTATCTAAGGTGTAAGTTCAGACATTTTACAAGTTCATTGCATACTTCAGGCAATAAACTATAGACTTCTTGCTACTTAGAAACTAAATGAAGCTTTAAACCTGAATGGGGAATAAAAATAAAGGTTTATTATTTTAGCAGTGGAAACAGGTTCGAGATATGTTGAGATATAAACTTGCAGTTTTCTCTTTTTGTGTAAGACAATGTGTAGTGGGGGGCAGGGATGCTGACCAAAGTCTTCTCCACTGACAAAGTGCTTGTAAAGCAGAGCATTATTATAGAAACAGCAATCTAAACCAGTTATCAATTACCCTTGCTATCCAGAAATTTATACCGACAAAGAAATTTTTTTAAGTCCCTAAAAGTTTCCAATTGAGATAACATTTTTAAATGGATATTTTCTAATTAAAAGTGTTCTTCATACAACTTATAATGCATTAACTCTTTCAAGTGTGTAGTCTGGCCTACTAACTAAATCGTAATCTTAGGAAGGACCGTATCCAGTCTTCATAATTTTTCTTCATGACAGATTGCACATTGTAATAATTTAAATACATACCAATTACTTAGTACTTAGATTGTAAATGTTTCCAAATGCAGCTAAGCTAAAATAAACATAAATCAGATAAACTTCATACAAACTTTTTTTGGTGTATGAACAATTGACTAAATGTTACTTTCCCAAAACTCATTAGTGTATTTGTAGTTATACCTTAGACCTTTAGAATTGTGATGTTGAGTCAGTCTCTAGGAAGCCAAAAATTAATGTAGCTAATATATATGAAACAAAACAAAAATTATGGATTTTCTCCCAGTGAAAACTTTTAAGATTTTATAGACATTAAGCATTTAATTTATAAACTAGAGGAATATTTACTGAAACATGAACGTTTATTAAATTATATTATTTAATAATATTAAATCTCTGTCTCTGAGCATAGTTTTAACAAATAATTTGTATATAAAAATTAATACATAATTTATATTGATATATTAATTTTATGTTAAAAATAATGTAAGCATATTCATCAACACTATACATCATTTACCATTAAGTTGTAGTTGGTGAGTATATCTTCAAAAGAATATTTTTCAAAAAAAAAAAAAAGAATATTTTTCTTGCTGTGTATTAAAATTGCACATTAAAATGTGACTTGCAACATAATTTCAACTTTACTTGACATATAATACAAAAAGAAATGCCTCAAAATAAGTAATGATGCAAGCACACACACATCATGAATAAATATAAACACACACTGTAAATATTTATTTCTTAAGAAAATAATAGTTTAATTTCTAAGGTCTGGACTCATACTTTTTAACAGAATTACAATGAATGCTATGTGTGTATTTCTGAAATTTCTGCTACTCACAGACAAATATATAAACAAACAAATGAACAAACAACTTTTGGCATAGACCACAGACATGCTAATTGTAAGCAGCAAACCAACAATAAAATAACTATGGAAATCTGAAATTACCATTCTCCTATTATTCCCTGTGGTGGTTTAAGTAAATGAACTTATTCAGTTTCCATAAAGGAAGTTGTTATCTTCAGGGAATCTATGTAAAAATTAGGAAAGGAAAGAAAACTTATACTGCAATACATATTAAGCTTAGGAGAATTTCTGTTTCAAGTCAGTTATTCTATTTTATTTTTTTAAAGATTTTATTTATTTATTTATTTATTTATTTATTTATTTATTTAGGAGAGATGCATAGAGAGAGGCAGAGGTATAGGCAATTGAGAAAGCAGATTTATTCCAGGGAGCCTGATGCGGGACTTGATCCCAAGATTGTGGGATCAAGACCTGAGCCAAAGGAAGACACTGAGCAGCGGAGCTACCTGGGCATCCCTTAAGTCAGTTATTTTAATGTAAGTACACATACAAACATATATTTTCAGGTCTTCAGTAATAATAATAATAATAATAATAATAATAATAATAATAATAATAAATATTGTGCTTGGTGAATGAGTATTGAATTATGGACTTCTTTACCCAAAGTTTACTAATTGACAGACTGTCTCATCTGTATTATTTCTCTCTCTCTCTCTTTTTTTTTTATTTCTCTGTTTTAAAAGATCTTGTTCTTTATTTCTCTGTGGAAAAGCAGAATTGTATTGGTTAGAGGTAAGATAGCTCAATGGTTGGAAGATTAAATTATTATAGATCTGTGACAAGCCCACTAAGTGAAAGGATGAAGTCATGATCAGAATACTACAAGCTTCTGAGATCACATGCTTCTGCTTCATAGATTCAATTTCTCTGCATTGGACACATTCTCTTATCTTATGAAAAAACTAACTCTGGGCCAAAACCTTTGGGAAGTCTCAAAATTATTAGTGAAGCAATTTTATTGACTTTGCATTACCTGTATATGACCCGAAGGATATTTTCAAGGTGTGCTTGTTTCTTAATACCCAGACAGGCATTTTTATATTACAGATCACAGAACACAAAATGTAAAATAACATACCTCAATATTTTATTAAAAATATCCAATTTCCCATTGGCATCAGAGTTACTGTAAGTCTTTTGTGGAGAGATTATTCCCTTTGCTCATTTAAAGAAGAATACAAATAAAGCATTAAAAAAAACATTCCAATAGAAGGAGCTTAGAAGATTTGCTTTAGCAAATATTAAAAGAATAGCTATCGGACTAAAGGTTTCAGGGTGGATAAATTCTTCTTGGGCCCAAAACTATATATTACTTTATGATCTCATAAAATGATAGATTGTGTAGTCAAGTGGGAAAATAGAAAGAAAGAACTTTTCTCTTAATAGATTGGAAATCATTTCAAAGAAAATATCCTATATGTTTAATATTCATTGAATCAAACTATTTTTCCTAAAGTTTGGAGAAAGAAGACTAGTAGATTATTTACTCCAGGACTTTACATCCTTTAAATGCATATTATTTCTTGGTAGTATTTTAGGTATCAGGGATATAGCAGATTACAATCAGACCAGTTTTCTGCCTTTTGAAGATTGCATCTAGAGGAGAATACAAAATATAAGAGATGAATAAATAAATACATAATATAATGCCAGTTATTAATAGGTTCTATGATGGAAAATTAAGCTTGCTAAGTGGACGGAGTGCTGGTTTAGACAGAAGAGATGTTATCTGACCTGATTTGAATCAAACAAGGCATCTACCCATGTACATAACTTAAAGAGGCACATTTCAGGAATATGAAAATGAGGAGAGTATCCCAAGATTCCTGAGCCTCATGTTTGCATGGAGAATATGAAGGGCAACATGCTTAGGGGTAATGAGTGAAAGAATTGTAGAATATAAGGTATGACAGAAATAGACAGAGGCTAGTTGTTGTGGCACTTTCAGGCCAAATGAAGAATTTATAATTTTATCCTAAGTAGAAGGGAAGACTTTCAAAAATGGAGAGCAGAGAAGTGATATTTTTTTAAATAAGTTTCCTCTTGTTTTATGGAGAATTGATTTGGGGATCCAATGGGCAATTAGACAAAAGCAGAAACAAGGAATCAGTAGTTACATTGTTAGCCTGAATGGAAAGATTTTAGCTTTGGTGGTGATGATTAATAATCTTTTGGAACGAGGTAGTGTTTTCAATATACATCTAAATTTTTTCTAAATAACTGAATATGAGCTGGAGAGAAGATGAAAAAGATGATGAATGGGAAATTAAGTTACTTCCGCTTCTTGAAAATTGACCTAAAATATCCCTAAAGACATTTTATTCTTTCTATTTTATATTTTAAATTCTCAGTATGTGTGTGGGGAGATAGGGAGTTTCCATGTCTTGTGAAGCAGTTGGAAATTTGTGAGTTGGTATTTTTCTATCCTAGTGATTGAAGGGGCCCAAGTGATATTTATTCTGGAGACTATTTATCCTTAAAATACTAGATATCTTGGGTTTGGGACAATTCCACATAACGAATTGTCCTTTGCCCTGAACAAAGTATCTGAGCCTAAAATTTAACTTTGTTCCTAGATCCAAACAACATATTTTGAATAATTTAAGTATTCATTAATATTTTCAGAATTATACCTAAAATAAACATTGTTTTTTAAAATATTTACCAATAATAATTCACTATTTTGGAAAAAAAATCATACCATTCAACAATAATGCTACTTTTAGTCAGTTGTAATCTCAAACACAATAAAGGTGTATCAGTCTGCATTTGTATACATTACTTACAGATATGTCCCCAAAATCTTGTAGGTCCTTTTGATAGATAGATATTATGATATTTGGCACATGAAATTTAGGGACCTCTTTGAATCTTATCAAAAGAAATTATATTTTATGATAATCCATATAATCAATTCATATAATTTATCCAAAGGAATGTTAAGAATGTTATAAAATTATGTATTATCCAAAAGAATGTTAAGAATGTTATAAAGTTAATTATTAAAATTACTTTTTTCCTTGTCAAGTATTTGCCTATCTCCAAATAATGAGGATAATCTCCAGTATCTTTCCCTCAAAGCATTACTATTTCTCCTGATACATTGAGAGGAACACTCCTTCTGCATTTAACTTTTATTATTTCCTATGTATCATGTTTGTTAATTAAATTAGCATTTTTCCCTGTCTCTTTCAATGTAGATATTTTCTATTTCCCTATCATCAGTTCTAAAACTCCTGTTTTTATTTTCTCATCTTCTTTTTCTCATCTTCTCATCTTTTATGAATTTTGATTTCCAAACACATATTTTTCAAATCTAGAATTTTCGTTTGATATTTTCTATGCTTGATTTTCTCTATACTTTTAACCAGTTTTTAAAATGAGGTCTCCTGTACTTTCTTTAACATATGAACTATATTTCAAAATTCTTAGTGCTAACTTACACAATGGATCATGTGTGAGTCTATTTTTCAGTTTTTGTTTTGTTGTTTGTTTTTGTTTTGTTTTGTCTTTACTCCTCTTAACTTCTGGCCATAAATGCCCCATCTGTTAGGATGTTGAGTAATTTTTTTAACATTTTGTGTCGGTATCTTTTGGTAAATTTATAGATCCTAAATTAAGTGATTTTCTCCAGAGATGGTTCTTTATTTCTTTTACTAAGTAGAATGATTTGAAAGCTCATTACCTTTAGCTAATTAGTGACAAATGTGAGTGAAGTTTGGGTTGATCTGTCTTCCCACTGAGATCCCAGCATATTCACTTGGGCCTTTCCTCGGGGAGATCTGAATTCTAATCTCTATCTCTGCAGTGCTGCATGACTGCCAAAATTCCACTCAGCCTAGCTTTTAGACCTCCATGCTGTACAGAATTAAAAAGTGTTGTGAAAAGGAAACATTTTCACTCTGCAAAACTTCAAAAATGTCTCTTTTTTTCTTTCCTATAGTAGTAGGTCTCTGCTGATTCAAAACCTAAAATCTTAGGCACTTATGAATACACAGAATTGAAAAAGCCAACAGGGACTGTGAGTTGCAGATAATTAGTTCACCATTCTAGTATTCTTTCTCCAGAATCCTAGCCCTTTTCATCTTTTGTGATTTAGCCATTTCTGAAACCTATATACAATTTATTTTGATATTTTGAATTTTCTCTTTTTCTAATATATTTGGGATTTGGTTTTAGATTTGAAGTTTTCTTGTTAAAGATACACTATCAGTAGAGAAGAATAAACACATGCCCAGGTGTAGTTCTCAAAATTACAACATAAATTGGCTATACTACAAGCATGTGTTTGTTGGACATCCTTTATCATGAAAACATCCTTTATCATGAAAACATATAAATGTTATACCATATTTCATTGAATATTTCTTCAGTTTTAACATAAAATGGAGATTCTGCCAAAATTTTGTCTAAAATTAACATTGCAGGAAAATGAATTTATTTTGCCTTTTTCTTCTTCTGCTCACTTTGACTCATCAAACTAGTGATTACTAACTGGGATCTGTATTCACCTGTTTGAGAAGCCCAAAATGTGAAGAGTTATGAATATAATTCAGTATGTATCAAAAACTGGGCATACATTTCTGTTTTAAAAGTGCTACGTTAGTAATTAAGGAACATCCTGAGTAGGAAATTTTAGATAGGGATTTGAACTGTGATCAAAGCAGATTTCTCATGTGTTCCCTGGAAATAAACCTGTCTTTCTTCCTATTTATTTTAGTAATTTTTCCTCAAAATACAATTGCATTTTCCAATAAAAAATTATTAGACAATTTATATTTACAGTAAATAAAAAAAAATAAATTAATCACATTAATTGTAGCATTATGAACATATATAAGAAAGATCTGGGTTTAAGTTAAACTCTAAGTTTTTTAAACCAAGAACATCGCCCATAACACAATTGCCAAATGACAGGGTCAATATTTGAATGTAAACATTATTCCTTTCTATTTATTGTGTGCTGTACTACCCTGAACATTATTTGGTCTATGCTAGAAGTATAAGTAAATCATAATTTTATACAGTCAGAATTGGATAAATTACAAATATGAAATGACTTCACAGACATTAACATGTTGACCCTTTTACTTCTCTTTCATGGGAGAATTCTGGTAAATTACAGTTGCGATTCATTATTGATCTACTGTTCTTCATAAAAATTCTTCTAGAATTTTGAAACTGTTTCTCTTAGAAGTCCCTGTAATCAACTTTAATCTTCATTCAAGGAAATAAGAATCAGAAACAAAACAAAAGAAAGGTATTTTTCAGCATAGTAGGAAAAAATTTGTCTTTTTTGGTTGAATATTGGAGGTCGGTGTCACAATTCTTAGCTCTACTCCTACCAAGGTTATATTTTCTCAAAAAGGCTGTTTGTTGGGTTCTAATTCAATAGTAAAATTTTTGTTTTTCATAATTTTACTTTCTTTCTCCTCTAGATACTTCAATAGCCTTTTAACTGGCCTCCTTCAGTGCACAAACTCCTAATAGAATAATTAATTACAAAACTTTTCCTAAAATGTAAATTAAATCAAGTAATGTACTTGCTTCAAACCTTTTCCTCATGTTTTCCTCATGTAACTTGAGTCCAGTTGTACCGTGAAGTTTGAGTGTAAATGTAACATGTCTTTCTTTGTTAGGGCAACTGGTCCACGTTATCCTTTCTGAGCTTTCTTTTTTTCCCTTATGTTTCAGTCTAAACAGTCTCCATTGGTTTTACTTTTTTTGATATTTCTATTTAGCCAGTGTCTGGCCCTTATCTCTTCCTGAAAAGTACTTCTATAAGTACTGCTTATATTCCTTTCCCTTCTGTTTATATTTACTATAAATGTGTTGAGAAATGGCATTGTGTTACCTATTTGAGCATTAGTTTCATTTATAATAGCTGTGACAGTAAGTGTATCTGGCATATGTTTAAAAAATATTTATTGAGCTAATGGTTATTAACTTGAGTCCATTTCAATGGCCTGAGGCTTTAGTGCCTCAAGCTCTTTTCTTAGAAACACACATTGAACACATGTTGTCTACTATAAAACTTGTAGCTATATAAATAAAAGAAACACATTTATTCATAGATATTTCTAGTCTGTATTTTTGAGTTTTTTTTAATCAGTCTTGCTAATTTAGTATTAAGGGCAGTGATCTCAGAAAATATATCAATTTAATATGTCATGTTATTATACATTGCATATGAATATATTATGCTACTACCTAAATGTATTATGCATTATAAAATAGGGTACTTAAAATTTTTTTAAAGGGACACATACATATTAGCCTAACATCATTTTCATGTCTGCAGAAAGATTGGAGTTTCATTTTTTCAATAGTATTATGCTTATTTTAAATATAATCTATAAATAGTGCAATACTAATGTGAAATGTCACCTTAGATTTAAGATCTCCCTCAGATATTTTATATAGCTTCTTAAAATTGAACAAAATGAGGCAAAAATAAGATTAGAAAATTGAATACATGATAAACTAGATATAACATTTTTAAATCTAAGATTTCATAAAACATGTATACTTATCTTTACTTAATTCTATTATTAATTGTAAACTTGCACATTAAAATAAAGATAGTTTATCAGGAAAATATGAAAGTACATACATAACATATTACTTATTATTTCCTTTGAAAAATCTGAATTTCACAGAGTGTCTATATCTCAGTCTCTATAGAAATATATTTAGTCCTATTTTATTGTGTAAGCAATGTGAAAACAATTCTCATTTAAAATCCATGAGGACTTAAATTCAAACCCTGGCTATGAAATTGCTTCAATATTAAGACAAGCTCCAGGGATGGGTTTTAAATTCCAATCTTTTAAAAAATTTTATATGTCATTGATGAGCAATTTCTCATGTTCATTCCAATGAACAATAATGTCAGGGTGATCAAAAACAAGAATTTCAATTCCAAACATATCCCCAGAGATAGCATCAATATAAAAGCAATTTTTATCTGGATAGGTTTTGAATTTTCACTCTTTCTAGGGAATTTGTGGTGGTTCTTTATTGATAGTAAATGACAAAGTAATACTTATTTTGATACTAAGGCAGATTAATGTATTATGCCACATTGTATTTGTTTCACATGCCACTCTAGTGCAGAAAACATGATTTTTAAATTCTTCTTCTTCACTCATTTATCAATGTATTACTATGTATATCTAATATCTAATAGCTATTTCATATTATTTTAGTCTTCTATTACAGAATAGCTCATGATAGTTTGTATTTATTGTATGTTTATACTAAAGACTTACTATGTATTAACTCACTTAATCTTTCCACCAACTCAGAGAGGAACCAAATTATGGAGAGAATGCATAGAAGCTTATACCAGACCAAAGAGCAAATCAAGATTGGGACCAAGATTTTAAACTAATAGTCTGACGCTAGTGTTTGTGATTCTAATCACTAATGGACGCTCTGTAAATGAACATTTTTTTAAGGAGTGAATTTAGTGAATGAACATTTATGTTGCATTTTTTTAAACTTTTTTTTAATATTTATTTATTTATTTATTTATTTATTTATTTATTTATTTATTTATGATAGGCACACAGTGAGAGAGAGAGAGAGAGAGAGAGAGAGGCAGAGACACAGGCAGAGGGAGAAGCAGGCTCCATGCACCAGGAGCCCGACGTGGGATTCGATCCTGCGTCTCCAGGATCGCGCCCTGGACCAAAGGCAGGCGCCAAACCGCTGCGCCACCCAGGGATCCCCTATGTTGCATTTTATACATAAAATGAAACTACACATTAAAATCTCATTATTTAGGGCAGGCCGGTGGGCTCAGTGATTTAGCGTTGCCTTCTCCCAAGGGCCTGATCCTGGAGACCCTGGATTGAGTCCCACGTCGGGCTCCCTGCATGGAGCCTGCTTCTCCCTCTGCTTCTCTCTCTGCCTCTCTCTCTCTGTCTCTCATGAATAAATAAATAAAATCTTTAAAAATAAATAGATAAATAAATGAATGAATAAAATATCATTATTTAGAAACTTTAAATATTCATGATTATTTATGTATATTTTTGGCATTTATTTTTTCTTTTGTGACTACGAATATAGTTAAATAGTAGTATGTTACATAAAATAGTACAAAGAAATAATGTCAAATTTACTTTTTTGCTTGAATATGTAGAAGTGAATAGAAATGTCAAATTAGCTCCAAATATTTTTTCAGTTTAAAATTAATTTATTTTATTTCCAAAATTTTCTCTCTAGACTAATTCTTAAATAATTTTAAATGAGAAATAAAGTCATGCAAATTAGATAGATGATAGGACAGGGGCTAGGGAAGTTTTGGACTTTCAAAAGAGAAGAGAGACATACAAAGATTAAAATTAGAAACAACAGGGATAAAAAAGAGCTAGTATTTGTGCTTGGTCAGAGCCAGCATTTGTTGTTTTTTTTTTTTTTTAATTTTTATTTATTATTTATGATAGTCACAGAGAGAGAGAGAGGCAGAGACACAGGCAGAGGGAGAAGCAGGCTCCATGCACCGGGAGCCCGATGTGGGATTCGATCCCGGGTCTCCAGGATCGCACCCTGGGCCAAAAGCAGGCACCAAACCGCTGCGCCACCCAGGGATCCCCCAGAGCCAGCATTTGTAACAGATACATGGGATGACATGATTATTAGCAAGCACATGATCAGCTTTGTGTGTGCTAGAATTTAGTCACCTCTGACTATCCTGCCAGAGAATATACAAAATTGCATTGTGGTGACCTATTTCAGAAGAAAGTGACATCTCTGAAGAAAAAGGATATTAAGTATATGAAAAAGACAAAGATTTTGTTATTTATACATTCAGAAAGTGTATAAATGGTAACAAATAAGAGTGTCAAAATTAGAAGGTTTCACTGTTTAGACAAAACCTGTTTCAGTTAAAGCATGAATAGCTTCAAATCCTCAAAATTGTACAAGTGTCAAGATATCATCTATCAGGCCTGTCAATAGAAATGTGTGTTATAGACAGATGATAGATACATAGATAAATAGATAAATAGATAGATGATAGATGATAGATAGATAGATAGATAGATAGATAGATAGATAGATAGATGATAGATAGATAGATGATAGATAATGGGCAGAGATAGAGATACGATTCATGAACATGCTAAAGAAAATTCATAGAATTACTTACTATGCAATATACCAACCCTTAAGAAAAATCTGGAAGAAATGTTTTACAAATCTCACACCCCCTCCCACCTTACTCTACTCTACTCCAAGTAGAGATGATAAAATTATGTGAGACTTTGCATTAGGTGAGTATCATAAAAGGATTAAAGTAATATATATATATATATTATATGTGTATAATATATATTATATTTATGTATATACTACTTATGTATATATTACTTTAATCCTTTTATATATTTATATATATTTTTTTTTCTTGAAAACCTATTGTGGGTAACACACTTTGCATTTATCCAAGGATACAGGTAGCTTAAGAAAATGGACCTGCTAAAATTAAAATATTTAGGCAGATATTCTAAACAATTTATGATATAAAAATATATCATTGTTTATGCAGTTTAATTATAAATGTATTATTTCTCTTAAAAATTCAGAAAGGAAAAAATATAAATTAGGTCGTGACAATAAGGGGGTACTTAAGGAGGGCTTATACTTAAGTCTTGAAGTATAAACAGCGGTTAGGAGGAAACTAAAACAATCAGAAAATCATAAGGCAATATCTAACAAAGCTGTATATAAAGATTAAGGCAGTCCAGATAAGTGCAGAAATAAATATCTAATAAGAGAAACTTTCCAGTAGGCAGAGGTTTTTTTCCTGTCCTCCCAAGAGGACAAAGTTCCGTGTGAATGACACTTCCCAGTCAAGCTGTGGGACTTCAATTTGAGCCACTTGCCTTTTACCATTTTCTCCCTCTGTTGTGGCTTTTTTTTTTTTCATGTAATACTTAGAGTCCATAGATTTATTGGATCAAGTTCTCTCTAGTTTAGAGGCAAATGAGAAGTCCAGCTAATTCCAGTGCAAATTCATTTTCTTATTTTCCCAAACCATGTGTTTAAATCTTGCTTAGTCTTTGCCATTCCAATCTCTTAAGTGATGTCACAGTAATTTTATTTATTTATTTATTTATTTTATTCTAATCTATTTTATTTTATTTATGTTATTTTATTATTTATTTATGTATTTTAGAGAGAGAGAGCATGAGAGGGAGGGGCAGAAAGAAAGGGCAAGAGGGTCTGAAGCAGACTCCACCCAAGGACAGAGCCTTATGTGGGGTTCCATCCTATGACCCTGAGATCATAGCCTGGGCGGAGGATCAAGAGTCCAGGGCTTAATCGACTGTGCCACCTGGTGCCCTTGATGGCACAGTAATTTTATTTGCACCATCTAACACAGGCTCTTTCTTTTGAAAGTCACAGTTATTTGTAAAAGGAAATGTAAATATGCCTTTGACCTCCTAGTCTTTTAGATCTTTGTATAACTATAGTGTCTCTTTTGGCTCCATTATTTGCTTTGAAACATACCAGGCAGTGCTATTTGTGTAAGTATATGCTCTATCAGGACTAAGGTAAGGCAGGCTGTATATCATTATGAGGGAGAATGTGTACTCAGTAGCAAGCTTGTCCAGGTTTGGATCCATGCTTACTACATAGTAGTTATGAGATCTTGGACAACTTATTTGACTTCTCAGGGCTTCATTTTCCTTATCTGTAGAAAATGTACAGTAGTAATAATGGCATAACTCTTATAATTGTCAGATGGAATAAATGAGTTAAATTTGTAAAGCAAATATCGTCTGATACATGACAGTTTCTATATAAATGTTAAATAAGTAAAATGAATTTGGCCATGTGCTTCAATAAATATGTTTCTCTCCAGGCTGTCAGTTTTAAAGTTTACATGATTGAATTTTCTTTTGCTATTATAAAGATTTAATTAGTCGATACATATAATAAAGATATCACTGTGCTCAATTCACAGAAAAAGAACCACTCATAGACTCATTCAATATGTTGTATATATTATTAATCTGGGTATTATTATAAGAAAAAATTACTTACTGAAAATAAATCTATATAAGGCAATAAACCCTAAGTCATAAAATGTGGCATATATATATATACATATATATATAAATAATCATATATATCATGATATCGCCATAAAGAAAATATATAGATAAGGCTTCAGAAGGGAAGAAGAGGATGTGCAAAAAAAAAAAAAAAAAAAAGTTCAATAAAAACGATGAGAGGTATGAAAAGAACAAACTATTAATTTCATCCTTACCCAAAGGTCTGCACAAAATGTCAAATAAGTGAAATGACTAACAATCATATACAAAATCATTATTTTGAATATGAGAAAGTGAATAAAATAGATGAAGTATTCTGAACAATGGAAATTGTTTTTAATTCAAAGTTACTTAGGAAAGAATAACTTGGCCAATGGAAAATGAATATCTACCTCTCTTTGTGAAAACATAGGTCAGAAAGCCATCAGAGTGAAAGTTGCACAAAATCGTGGAAGGTCCAACTGGTAATATCAGCTTAAGTGTAATAGGTGTGGTTACAAGGAAAGGAATTACACTGAGACCACTAGAAGAAAAGCTTTTAATTAATAAGCAATGTATTTGAAGAATCATGGCCCAAAATGACAAGCAGCAGATAACTAATAAGTTGGGGTGGTAAAAAGTTCGGCGGGGATACGTACTATAACTACTGAACACAAATATATGTCAGAAGACTACACTTTCATGATATAAATGTCTAGGAAACCAGAGGCCAAAATGATTTTTAAAAATTGCCATATCGACTTGCTGAAAATCTGGCAAAAAAAAAAGATAATAATAAATCTAAGTCAATATTTAAGAAAAAAGCAATAATATTAGCAACTGAAAAACTTGGAGAGCACAAGGTAAGCTTAAGGATAACTTTATTGTCTCAGAAAATCTTTGGGACTCCCATTTTTAGAATAAATACACTACATGGGAGGCTTATAATTTTATACTATAGGGAGAAACTTGGCCAAACTCCTAAATTTCAAATCTCAGTGACTTCCAGTGTGTACTTCTGAATGCTAATGTATGAAAATTAAATATTTCTATCACTTAAAAACATTAGTAGATTGTAGTCCTGTATAAATAGGCAGTGATACAGAAAATGAGGATTACTTTCCTGCATGTTTACAAAAATTATCTGGTTGGCACTTTCTTGTAATTTCATCACCTCTCATATCACGTCCAGTCAAGAAAGGAACATAACAGGTGCTCTTTATCTGCTCAGAAAGTTTTTTAAAGCTAGTTGGAGTGACCCATTTTTGTAATCTGATGCCTAGTTAAATGACATTGAGTTTCATTATATTCTTCTATTTCTGAGTACAGCAAGGAAGTAATTTGTCTTTGATGCAAAATAGAAAGCAAAGAGCTCATTTGGGTATTGTAGAGAGAATAAAAAAAAAGAAGGGGCTGACCTGGTGAAAATTACGTATTCATGGAATATATTACACTAAATTGTTCTGTTTCTAAACGCAATCCTATAATCTTTAAATGGAAAATCTCCATTGACTACAGTGAGTTTTTCCTGCGTAGGGACTACAATACTTCATCTTTACTTTCTTTGTTAATGATATATGTTGCTCATTTTTCAAAAGCAAGCCATGTGAGGAAACAAAAAATATTTGAAAATGAAAACAAAAAACTAGGTAATATTTTCTTTAAATGGTTATTATGAAATATATTTCATAATCCTTGATATTTTCCTTAAAGAATTATAATATCTAAGGACCTCAATTCTTTTCATCGTGATAGCCTTAATAACTGAATAGACTGAATCTTTCAACTTGGTGTTCCTTTTTACTTCTAAAAGATAAATTACAATTGCTATACTTTGAATCTTTCAAGTACAATTAAAGGTCATTTAAAACATATATACCAGGCAATACTACGGATTATGTCATATCATAAGATTCTATTGTACTATGGCTTGTATAAGAAAATCATATATATTTTTGTATTATCTCTATGTATAAGTGTAGAGAAATAGATTGATGCATCATAAATGATTATAAATATATACACATAGATAAAATGTATTATAAATATATATACATATAAAATATAAACATGCACATACAATTATATCTATATACTTCAATATATGTACATGTACATACACTTATACACACTGATATATTCTGACGCAATTACTCCCATGACTAAAATATATATGTTAAAATATATGTTTATTTTAGATTCAATTTAAATAAAATCTCATTAGGGTATTCACAAAGAGCCAGACTTTCTATTAAAGAATAAAGTTACAAAATGAATTTCTTGTTGGCAAATTTCTGTGGCTTCCTATGTAAATGTCTTCGAGTGTGCTTTGTCTCAGATTCTAATTCTTATTAAAATTAAGTAACAAAAATTATTTCTGTTTTTGAATTCCTGTATATATCTACATCTATCTCCCCAATTTATAGGACAAAGCGACAGAGTCAACATATCATATCCTTTGAAAACTCCACAGTGTCGTAAAATATGACTGGCAATGTTAATTCCATAATAAGAAATTCAGTTCTCAGTTATTTGTACTAATGCAGGAAGCAGATATGAATAACCCCAAATCAATTTGTATTCATCCAGAGAGAATGTTTGAATTGATATTAGAATGTGTAAGTGTTGAAGATCTGGAAACTCATTTAACACAACATAACAACAAGAACAAGAACATAATTAGAAGTTGCTAAGTTGTCAAATATCTTCATCTTCTCCGATACACAATTACTCCTTGAAATCTCTCAGCAGGAAATGCTTTGTTTTCTCAATTTTTCTTGTAATATTTTCTGGAAGTGAAACCTTCCTTAAGTATTTGTGATTTATATTCCTTCTAGGTCTGCAAAGAAAATCTTTTAAACTGCAAATATTCAAAAGAAAACAGAATTATTTGAGATATCCATAAGTGAAATATTAATTACAGTGGAAGTCTGGAAATAATTGTTATGGAGAACTAAAACAATGCACTGCAACAAACCATTCTTATAACACCCAAAATAGTAATGAATAAATGTGATAATATAAAAAGGCTTCCGTGAAAGTATATCTTGCAACTTTAGAGATATAGATATACATACTATTGATAAACATTAAGAATGCATATGTTAATAACTAATAAGAACAAAAAAAGTGGGGAGGATCGATAAATGTTAATTTCTATAATAAAACTACCCAATAGAACATAATATTTTAAATGCTTCAGAAGGCAAATCAAGCCTAAAATACTGAATAGGGAGAAACAAAGTAAACAAACTGTAGCAATAATATCTGATAGAATTGGAAAGACCAGGGCACCTGGGTGGCTCAGTGCTTGAGCCTCTGCCTTCTGCTGGGGTTGTGATCCCGGGGTCCCGGAATCAGGCTCTGCATAGGGCTCCCTGCTCAGTGGGAATCTGTTTGTCCCTCTCTCTGCTCCTCTCCCCCATTTGTTCTCTCTCTATATGTAATGAATATATAAAATCTTTAAAAAAAATTAGAAAGACCAGATTCGGGACGCCTGGGTGGCTCAGCAGTTAAGTGTGTGCCTTTGGCTAAGGGCATGATCCTGGTCATGGGATTGAGTCCTCCTACATGGGGCTCCCTGCATGGAGCCTGCTTCTCCCTCTGCCTATGATTCTGCCTCTCTCTCTCTCTGTCTCTCATGAATAAATAAAATACAAAATCTTAAGAAGAAAAAAAAAAAGAAAGACCAAATTCTTAGCATCTTAACCTGGCAAATCAGCCAAAGAACCAAAAAGCACCAACTCTTATTTATAAAAACAATATGATAAAATATATGTCTGACAATTAAACATAGTGTTTATCAAATGTTAGTGTAAAAATAGTAGGCCACTTTCAAACCACAAATTCTGAATTCTTAATATCTAGGTTCTTCCTTGTTTTCTTTTAACTCATTCAAATTTCCCAGTGCATGGAACTTCTCTATCTCCTGCTCCCTTCTTTCTTTTTTTTTACTTATTGTATGTGAAATATGGTCTTCTGGTTCAAGACTAATCCCAGTAAGATTACCTTATGTGCCATCCTTACTATTTCAGAGATCTGAAACTTTACTTATCCTGTCTGACATTCTCTTTGAATGAATCACAACAATGAGAATGAGCAATTAATTTTGCAATTACTAAATTTATATATGATTGACTTTCCTACTTGACGTTTTCTTACATTTCTACTCTTCAGAATTGTACTGTCACACACAATGAAAATGATCAAAAAGTGCTCAGAGATTGTAATTTTCCCATTGTAAGTAATTTCCAAGTGTTTTTTTTTTTTCTTTGTGCTTCTTAGTTTATAAGAAGTTAATCCATTTCACGTACATTTTGGGTTTTTAATGTCTTTTCTAGAAAAAATGTCTATTCAAATCCTCTATTTTTAAATTAGTATATTTATTATTCTGTTATTGAGTAGTATGAGTTTCTTATGTATTTTGGATATTAAGCACTTATCAGATATGTGGTCTGCAAATATTTTCTGCCATTTCATAGGTGGCCTTTTCATTTTGTTAATAGTTTGCTTTGCTGAACCGAGGTTGTTTTGCTTAATGTAATCCACTTGTTTATTTTTGCTTTTGGTGCCAAATTAAAGAAAAAAAATCAATGCCAAGACTAATCTCAATAAGCTTACACCTTATGTTTTCTTCTAGGAATTTACCATTTCATGTCATATGTTCAAGTCCTACATCCATTTTGAGTTGATCTTTGGAAATGATGTAAGATAGTGATCCAGTGTCATTCCTTTGCATATGGCAGCCCAGTTTTCCCAACAGCATTTATTGAAGAGACTCTCCTTTCCCCATTGTATATTCTTGGCTTTTGTTTTTAACAAATGGTCCATATATTCGTGGGGTTATTTCTAGGATTTCTATTCTGTTGTATTAATTTATATATCTATTCTTTCATGGATACCGCACTGTCTTGATTACTGTAGCTTTATAGTAGGTCTTAAAGTTAGACTGTGTCAATCCTCCAACTTTGTTCTTCTCCTTCAATATTGTACTGGCTATTCTTGGTTTCTTGCCTCTCTATTTATACTTTAGGATCAGTTTGTTGATATCAGCAAAACTTGCTGGGGTTTTGATTAAGATTACATTGAATCTATAGATCAAACTGGGAAGAAATGGCATCTTGACAATTTTGAAACTTTCTATCTGTGAACATGGAATATTTCCATATTTATTCAGTTCTTCCATTTTTACTCATCAAAGGTTTTGTAGTTTCCTACTTATAGATCTTATATATACTTTGTTATAGCTGTTCTGTTTCATTTTCAGAGTATTAATGTAAATTATATTGCATGTGTATGTTATACCTCTTATAGTTGTCATTCAGTCCTTTTTTTTTTTTTTTTTTTTTGTGGGGGCCACTGCCTGAAACATCAAATTTATTGTGCTGTTCTTACATTCCAAACCCAACCCCCTCTCCCAATGGAGCTGAGCAGAGGGAAGGATTTTCACAGTACCTGCATGCCTCCCTGCCAAACTTCCCCTTCACCTAACCCTCAGTCCATCTATCTGTGGTCCATTGCAACACAGCCAGGGACAAGGGCTGAGGAGAAATGGGAATCTCCTTTGGAGAGCAGGAGGAAGAGGCCAGAGAACTTGATACCGCCCACCTCCCATACCCTAGGAGAACAGAGGTCAGCAAACAGTCCATGCCATCCAGCCCAGTGAGCTGGGGGAGAGAGGAAGATGTCGGTAACTCCAGCACAGCTGGGCTTGCTGCTTAGATGCCAGAGGTGTAGGGAGGAGACTGGGGCAGCAACGTAGGAAACAAATTCTTTCTCTTTGTTTTCTTTACTTTTATGTTTTAACAGTTTCTGTTAGGGTATCCTCAAACATAGAGATTCTTTCCTCAACTGTGTCCAGTCTACTGCTAAGCCCATCAAAGGCATTCTTCGTTTGCTACAGTCCTTGAGGCAGCTTTCAGATGTGGACTCCATCATATCAAGAAGAAGGATCTCCATAAGTAAAAACGCTGGACTTCTAAAGTAAATATATGCAATAACAACCCACCACTTCCTTTCTTTTAGGTATCAACATTGTTACTAAGTTAAAATAACAAAATAAACTATCTCAACATGTTGAAGACCTTTAGATACAGAACCTGAGTTCACATTAATACCTGAAGCCAAAAGGGTCTTAATGATTGCTTTTAGGAGTATATATAGACAATGTAAAAAAATGTATTACTAAATCAAATATGGCCCACAAATTTTTCCACCTTAGGTAATAATAATATTACAATTACCAAGATATATAATGCTTACAACATACTTAGTTAGTAGTTGGGAAAAGCTACATTTATCCTTAGATTGTGGGATTAAACACTACTATAATGGAAAGCCAAATAAAAGACACTGAAATTGTCCTACTCTGGCCAAGATTGTAAATAAAATACCATATTTTGGGAAGGGTGGTTTAGAGTTCACTATCATTCCTAAAACCTTAAAGGATTCAAAAGAGAGTCCTCATCATATTCCCTTTATATTTTTTATTTTATTTTTTTATTTTTCTATTCCCTTTATTTCATCAATATGAACCTTAAAAAAAGGAAGAAAGATGTTTATTTAAAAGAAAGATTTTATTTTATTTTATTTTTTTTGAGCAGAGAACATGCTTTATTGAGGAGTAGATATAGAACAGCACATTCTACCACATGTGGGGAAGGGTTAGCTTCAGTAAAAGACCTTTACCCCTTAAGAAAACCCCCAGTGAAGTTGCTTTTGGATAAACTTTAACAGTGACACTGAAACTGGCAGGGAGCTGCCACTGAACATGCTTAAAATTAGCTCCCCCCAACCCACAGTGAGTATAAGTAGTGTACAGAGATGACAAGAGAAAGGCACAAATGACCAGAGTCGGGATGGTGGGAAGGGCTCCACACGAAGACAGCAGTGTCGGAGGAGACCAAGTTGGAAAGGGTGGCATGTCATACATCAAAAGCCGCCCCAAGATAGCAGGTTATAATGGGCTGGAGAGAAATTAGAGGGAGCATTTCTTCCTTTGCTTGAAACCAAAAATAGAGCAGAGAACAGGGGGAATGGTGGCAAATCCCAAAAAGGAAATGGAGGAGGAGTTCTTGGAAGGGCAGGAGCACTTCAGTTCAAGAGGGAGGGCGAGGCACTGTCAGAGAAGCAAACACTGGGAGGGGGTGGCACTCTGCCTTGCTGAGTCATGGGCTTAGAGGAGATCTGGAAGTCATGTGCACTCATTTCCTACTTCTCCAAGGAGGTTTAGGCAAAAAATCAATGCAAAGTACAGGTGTGCCAGATGAGACCGACAGGTATGGTGGGGGGCGGGGGGGTAGGTTTCTGCAGTCTGATGAACTGGTTAGCATGCAGCATGAAAGGGAGAACCGGACACTGTTTAGCCCCTGCCAATGTAAAAAGGAGCAAGGGCTTAAGAGAGGAAAACATTTAGGGCTGGGCACTTTCTGGTGAGGCAATGAGGACTGGTTTCCTTCCACTGACACACAATGCCCACAGGTGAACTCAAATCAAAGTACAGAATCACCACCTGTCAATTCTCTCCATTTCATTCTGATTAAGTTATGTGCAGTTACCAAGACGAATCCCTGGGAGAGTTTTAAAAAATATTGGTCTCTTGTCAGCTTGACACGGATCAAAAACCGGCCTTTCAATAAAAATGGCAGAAAAAATTTCAAGTGAGATAAAATCCAAAGGGAATGGACCCCTCCTAGTACACACACTCAGAAATGTTACCTCTTCCCTGTTCTTCCAAAAAAACCGCATGTAAGGAGCAATTGGAAAGGTCCTGGTGGTGGCAACCATGGTTTGAAGTCTGGTATCCGGGCAGCAAGAAGCACTAGTACAAAGTTTAGAAGACACAACACAACCTCATGGGGCTAGAGGACATGAGGAGAACCAGTGACTGGACAGAACACCTTGGGTCAGTGCTACGAGGGATCTGCACTCAAGTCTAAACAGCGATCCCATCCAGGCAACCTCACTGAGGCCGAAACAACAGTTCCTCAGAACCAGGTCTGCAGTGTACACGAGGGTGGGAGCCAGGACAGTCCTGAGGGGGGTGGCCTTCCCAAAGGATGCTGTACTTGCCAATCACAAGAGCAACAGAAATGACAGACAGATCCCTAGGGTACGGACTCACACTGCTGGGGTTCGCTGGCTCAGAGTAACAGGTCCCCTGAAGTGCCCTTGGGAGGGGTCCATTTTAAACAGCTTGGATCCATGGTTTTATTGGAGTTAGATCTTTTGGCCTCTTTGGCTATCCACTCATCAGTCAGGTCCTGCCTCTTTAGAACTAGATGTTTTCCTTTCCAGGACTTGAGCATCTGAAGGACTTGCAGAGTACTGACAATGTCCACAGGATTCACAGCTGTCTCCTGGCTAATTTCTTTGATAGAAATGTCTTTGCCTTGGAAATTATGCAGGTAACGGAGAAGCACTTCTTTCCAGTAACTGCGATAGCTTATGAGCCCCAGGTCAGAGAGGGGACGCTCCGGGGAGCCAACTTTTTCTTCCACTTTGGGAAGCAAGTAACTGAAATCGATGAGCATCTTGCCATAGCCCTGTCTCATGTACCGAGGCGTGGTGAGGATACATGGCACATTGTAGTTGAGGAATGAATTCTTTTCCTTGGAAAAAATAACCAATCAAGTGACAGCCGGTATTGTCCGCTTCAGTCATAACGTAAAACAGGAGGGGTTCCACATCATAATATAATGTCTTGTGGTCCAGAAAAAGCTTGGCCAACAGGCACAGGTTTTGGCAGTAGATCTTGTTTTTCTTGCCATCCATCTCAAACACGGAGATGGAGCCTCTGCGGTAGATCTCATCACCAGGTGGGTGTTTCCACACACATTTAGCCAAATCCTCTGAAGCCCAGGCTTGTGCTCTTCGGAAAAGATCCAAGTCATACTCGCTAGTCAGGTTTTCCAAGAGAGGTTCCCGAGTGTTGCCATAGGTCTGTCTGTGTTCCATGGTAGTCATGACAAGTGTGCTGGCACCGGAAAGCAAAGAAAGATTTTAAAAGAAGACTGTAGACTCCTTGAAACTCAATCAAGTAGTAGTCATATTTGTTAATAGTTGCCAAATGTGATATCTTTGTTACATTATTACTCAGTTATATTGTGTGTCCTTTAAACTGGCAAATGTGTTGTTTTCTATGTCCATCAAAAATGAAGACCAGAAATAGTTTTTATTCATATGATTTGGATAACAATATACATTTATAGTTTTCCTTAGGGCTTTTATTTAACCCCCTCATCCAGTATCATAATGTATTCTGAAAGGACATAAAACATTTGTATTTTTAGCAAGACATCGTAATATATTATGTGATCCTCTATGGTGACTCCAACGTGTTAATGTACTAGATTTTATTTTATTTTATTTTTTTAAAATTTTTATTCATGATAGTCACAGAGAGAGAGAGAGAGGCAGAGACACAGGCAGAGGGAGAAGCAGGCTCCAAGCACCGGGAGCCCGATGTGGGATTCCATCCCGGGTCTCCAGGATCGCGCCCTGGGCCAAAGGCAAGCGCCAAACCGCTGCACCACCCAGCGATCCCTGTACTAGATTTTAAAAAGCATCAAGACAATTGAAAACTTTGATAAGACACATGCTACATAAAGGAGAGATGAAAACCAAAAGTGTTTTATGTATGTACCACATCAGTGAATATTTTGTGGGGGGATGGTCTATTATATATGGGAATGCGGGGGCAATTCTTGCAAAGTACAAATTATGCTATTGCACACTTCCCATCCTTAGTAACAACAACAAAATACCTTTGAGGTCTGAAGATAGTGTATTCCACACTTAATCTTTTTACTAAAGAACAACAACAACAACAACACCAAACTGGTAGCTCTGATTTCGATCTAGAGCAGAAAATTTTTCTTATGCCTAGATAGAAAAAAAAAAAAAAAAAACAGAAATCACATGAACTGGGATGCCTGGGTGGCTCAGTGGTTGGGCGTCTGGCCTTGGCTCAAGGCATGATCTTGCAGCCAGAGCAACCTATAGTGAGCCGAGTATCGTCACATCTATTAAATCATAATGTTGAGTGGTCCCGGCAATGAATGGTCATAAAATGAAAATGGTACATATGGGATTGGTCATAATTATCTGAGAGAAAAGAAATATGCCATGAAATTGCTCACTGGATTGTGACTATTTCTGTTTAAATATTCAATTATCTTTCATGAGATTTAAATTCCTAAAAGTGTATATGTTTATCCATGTAGTCACTATTCGCAAAGCTCTCTCTTTGTGTGGTTCCAGATTTCCATCTGATGCCCTGTTCCTTCAACCAAAAGTATTTTCTTTAACTTTTGTAGGACTTAATAACTTCCCATTATTGAGGCAGGATCCTTCTTAGACTCTACTCTATGGCCAACAGACGATGAGACTTTCAAGTCAGGCAAGTGGGAAGAGGCACTATTCCCAACCTTGTGTGAATATGTATCTCTGGCCTTTGGGTAGTTCTTTTCCTGTTATCCAGTAGGTTCTCACTGCATGTGCTGAGTAGAAGCTAAGCTGAGGCCTCAAGGGAGAAACCTTCACAAGGGTAGTGGTAAATAAGCTGAAGCAATCACAGGACACATGTACTTTGCTTCTTGTCTATCAGGGTCACTGCCCTTTGTTGTCTTATGTCCAGTGTTATAAAAACATTGCTTCACATATTTTTCTTTTTTTTTTTTTTCTCCAAGTATGAGGGCAAATCAGGTCCCTGTTTTTTCCACTATGGCTGGAAGTAAAAGCTCATATGATAGAATTTTGAGCTAGCTCACTTTTAAACTATGGATTAATTTGTGGAGAACTCCTATATTAACAGTTAAGTTTCTTCTGATCCAATGTACAGGCACATTGCTGCAGTTATTCTGGTTTAATTTTCCTCACTAATGTTTCTTATTTTCAGTAGACAGATACTGTACACTTTTGCTAAATTTACTCTGAAGGTTTTTTGTTTATGCTATTAGAAATGGAGGAGTTTTTAAAAATGTATTTTTATTTTCTGACCCCTTATATATTTTTGTATGTTGGCCTTTTGTATTAACTAATTATGTTATGTGATTTCCTTCATCGAGTGAAATGATAAGGAGTTTTTTGGTAATTTTCCTCTCAACGTGAATGAATCATATGTTTCATTTTTTAAAATGTGAAAACAATCTCATATTGCTTCAAAAAATCCATTTGGTAAGGATTTAAGATAATTTTTACACCATCTTGAATGAATTAGCTAAAATTTTGTCAAGGTACTCTGTGTTTATGTTCATGAAGGCTATTGTTTCTAGTTCTTTTTAAAAAACATATATACAAATATATATTATGTTTAAAATATATATACTAAATATATATAAATATATACTAGATATATATATTAAAAATAACTATATGTAGTTTCTATATATTTAAGAAATATATATATTTTAAAATATATAAAAATTATGCATAGTTATTTTAAAATATATGTTTATATATATTTTAATCATACACACATATATATATATTTGGGGAAGGGAGGGATTAATAGGCAAAATACAAGATTTTTAGGACAGTAAAAATATTCTGAATGACACTCTAGTAGTGAATTCATATTATAATTTGAATTATAATAAACCTATAAAACAACAACAGCGATGTAAACTGTGGACTTTGAGTGATTATGATGTATCAATATCTGTTCATCACTTGTAACAACTGGACACTGAAACAGATTAATACACTGAAACAGTATTAAGTATTTTCAAGATATTTACATTTTATTATTTATTATCATTTTTCTTTTTTTAGCTAAATTTTTATATTTTCTCAGACATCATGTCATTAAATACCTATGCAATTTAGTGTATATCTAAAAGATGTCATGGATTTACTACAAAGCTACTGTAATACTACCATACTTAATAAAACTAAGAATAGGGGCCCCTGGGTGGCTCAGTGGTTGAGCGTCTGCCTTCTACTCAGGTCATGATCCTGGGGTTCTGGATTGAGTTCTGCATCAGACTCCCACAGGGAGCTTGCTTCTCCCTCTGCCTGTGTCTTTGTCAATCTCTCTGTGTCTCTCGTGAACAAATAAATAATCTTAAAAAAATAAAATAAAATTAGGAATAAAATGTCATTTAAAAAATGCCATTTTTTCTTATAGCAGGTTTATATTCAAATTTCTTCCACTCTATTAAAGATGACATTTTAGGCTTTACTATTTTTTTCTCATCATTAAGATCCAAAATATGTACATTATATTTGCCTATTAGATTGCTTGTCTCTTTTTAACTAAGAGAGTCCTTCCTATTTTCTGCAATTGACACATGATGTGCTCCTTCAACATGTATATTATATATATAATATATATATAAATAATAAATGATGTATAATAATATAAATATATAATTAAACAATAAATATATATAATATACATATAAAATATATATAATATATTTATTTATTTATTTATTTATTTAAGGTTTTTTAAATTAGTTGAGAGAGAGAGACAGTGAGAACACAAGAGAGCACAAGCACGGGAGAGAGGCCTAGGGAGAGGGAGAGGGAGAAGCAGACTCTCTGATGAGCAGGGAACTAGATGTTCATGCTACGTTTGATCTCAGGATCTCGGGATCATGATCAGAGCAAAGACAGATGCTTAACTAACTTTACCCAGCCACCCTGTATATTAAATATTTATCAAAAAATATATTGTAAAGTATAATTTTAAATATTTTCTGTAATATAAATTTAGTTTTGCTTGACAGTTTCTTGTATTATATGCATAATGGATCTCCTTTGCCTGACTCCTATATCACTTTCTCTTGAGTCCTTTTGTAATCTCTATGATTTTATTTTTCGTTTTACTATTTCATTTCACCTCACATATTTTTTCTTATTTTTTGAAGATTTTTTTTATTTATTCATGATAGACACAGAAGCCCAATGCAAGACTCAATCCCAGGACTCTGGGATCATAACCTGATCCATAGGCAGATAGATGCTCAACCACTGAGCCACCCAGGTGCCCTCACCTCATATATTTTCTATCAGTTGTTTTCTGTGTTTTCAGTTTGCTGTCGCATAGCTTCTAATTTAGTTTTTTTTAATTATTATATTTCTTTCTATCTTCCTTTTTTTCCCCCAGATATCTGCTTCAGGGAAATTTTAATCAGTTTATGTCCTGAATGAAGGATAATATTTACACCTACTCAAATATATATTGAGATTTATATATTTCTTCTATGTATGCCATGCAAAAATGAAACAGTATCTTCTTTTTCTGAAATTACATGGTATTTTTTTTTCAACTTTCTGGCAGGCTACACTTATGTCTCTTCTTATTATCTTTACTAAACTGGAAATACTACCAGGCAGGGGGCCATTTGCTGTATCTTTTCATACTGTTCTGCTCACAGAAGAATGTATAAGTTGTGAAATATTTGTTAAATAAAGATATGAAACATGGAAAAATATGTGAAGAGTGCTATTACTGCACGTGTGCCCTCAATATACTAAATAAATATGTTTATGCTACAATAGTTTTAGAAATTATATATGTGAAATTTAAAACTTTACTCTTGAATTACTGTTATACATGGTGATTACAGTCATAGGCTACTTTCCTTTCATGATTAAAATTCTTTAATCGCAGAGAATAAAATATAAATTCCTTAACCTAGTAGAAAAAGTCCTAAACGATTTGCCCACACCTACGTCTGTGATTTCCTTATGACTTTCTTGCATTTAGCTTTTACTCCAACCTCTCTGATTTCATATGTCAAATGTATTGCTCACTTAGCCCAGTAGATGTTCGCTCTCTGGATTATTCTTTCTCTGTTGCTATATTCCTAGATCTCTTTTATTACTTAAATTTCTGGTTGATGCAGGTCTCATACTCAGAGAGACCCACTGTAATTACTCAACAAAAACCAATCACCAACTCACTATTTTAATTTTCTCTCTAGCATTGGTTATTTACTGCTACTTGTTGGTCCATCTGTTTGCTTATTTGCTCCTTTCACACATTCATTTTATTTATTTATTTATTTATTTATTTATTTATTTATTGAGCACCAGCAAGTGGGGAGAGGCCAAGGAAGAGGGAGAGAAAAAATCTAAAAATCTTAAGCAGGCTCTACACGCAGCAAGGAGCTCCATGCGGGCTTTGATTTTATGACCCTGAGATCATGACCTGAGTCAAAATTAAGAATTGGACATGTAACTGACTGAGCCTCCAGGTGTCCCCGTTCACACTTTCATTTTAATATGAGCTTCCAGGAAGTAGGGACTTGTGTTTCATGTTCATTATCTACCCTGGAATAATTTCTAGGCACAGATAGGGTGTGTAACAGAAATTTCTTAATGACTGTTTCATAAAATTTCCATTGGGAAAATATAGAAATATAATGGAAGAATATTTAATCCATTCATTGTTTTTATTATCTTTAATTTATCTATGAATTAAGCAAATCCATCAACAAACTCCATGGTCTGTATGTATAGATGTTACGTAGAATTGTTTGAACTGGACCATACTTTGGCACAATGCCATTGGTTCATATTATGAAATTATTTTAGAAATATCCCCTGAAGATCATTTACTGGTATAATGTTGTTGAACACATAAGTCACTACAATATACAATTTTTTTCTTTTATAAGATTCACAGGAAAATTTTCTTTCCTCTGGTTTAAATATCAAAGATAATATGGGTTCAGCAGAAAAAAATAGTCGTTCTTTAACACATAAGATTTTCCTCAGAAGATGATATCTAAAATCATAGTTTTAGGGTGTGCCTGGTTGGCACAGTCAGTAGAGCATGTGAGTTGATCTCACCTTGGGGTCATGAGTTCAAGCCCCAAGTTGGGTGTAGAGATTGCTTAAAAAATAGTTCTAAAATATCAAGTGTATACTGTGTAATAACATGAATTTTTGTGCAATTACCTAGTCACTTGCTAATTATTTTTATTTCTTATTCTGTTTGACTCATCTCAATTGAGAGTTTCATTGAAATTGTCCAGATATCCTTTTTCAAGATAGACGATGTGAATGTTTTAACAATTGTTTAGGACATAATTAATTTAAATATATGCTGGACACTGTCTATATGCCTACATGTGAATAAATGCAAATAGCTTTGAAATGAAAAAACAGATGAGAGTATAAGCATATTTCTGAGTAAATGTAGTCTTTATTTTAAAATTAGTTAAAATTATCAAATGTGTCACATATCTTGAATTATAAGATTACTGCATTTATTTTTCCATTGTAACTGAGTATTTGCTTCTGTTGTCAAAGCAAGCAAAATCACAATTGTTACTCGGTTGACATTTTATACACCACACTGTGCATGCAACATAACTCTCTTTCAATTCTGAAATTAAGCAATTGTATAATACTATACATCTACATATAGTCTATAGTCCATATATTTTTATCAGTTCACAAAATTTAAAGACAATGAAAATTATATATATATTAAATAATGGCAGTTCAAATTTAGCATGATGTCAAGAAAATGGTCAGGATAAACAGACCCACAAAGTTCTTTGTTTGTTTGTTTTTCCTATCATTAACAAAGAAATTCTTTCTTTATTTTTTTTAAGATTTTTAATTATTCATGAGAGTCACAGAGAGAGAGAGAGAGAGTAAGAAACAGAGACAGAGAGGCAGAGACACAGGCAGAGGGATAAGCAGGCTCCATGCAGGAGCCTGACGTGGGACTTGATCCCAGGACTCCAGAATCACACCCTAGGCTGAGGGCAGGTGCCAAATGGATGAGCCACCCAGGGATCCCCTAAAATGGCCCATATAAAACAGATGCAATATCTAAACATAAATATTTTATAACTAATAATGTTATATTTCTTATTTGCTTCCTAAAAGCATCCATAAGGTTTATTTCAAATCAATCTTTCTTTAGAATAGTTCCATTCATTCAGTAATATTATTTTAAATTAGCAAATTTTAGATTTGAAATGGAAATATTTTGGAAAAAAATGTACTCATATCTAAAAATCATATGATATTTCTTAATGGTTCACTTTTTCCTATTACATTATGTATGACACATGAATTTACTTGATAATGACGAAGAAGTGCTTCTAACAGATATTTTACGTTTGTGCCTAACAAATTATATTACTGAATCTTAAAAGGAATGTCATTGCCGGAAAAGATGCTACAGGCCACAAACAAAAATAGGATTTCTTGTGAAGATGATTTTCCACAATATGTTCTAAAAGAAGAGTGAGGGGGTGCCTAGGGTGATTCAATTGCTTAAGCATCCAGCTCTTGATCTTGGGTTGTGGGTTCGGGCCCTGAGTTGGACTCCATGCTGGGCATGGAGCATAGTGTTTTAAATAAATACATAAATAAGTAAATAAATAAATAAATAAATATTGAAAACAAAAATTTCCCCTCTGTGATCATGCAATTATTCAAAAGCAAATACTGAATTTGTCTATCTTGGTGTGTATCATCTTTACCATAGTTATAGGATTTTTTGCTGAGATTCTCAGGATTTTCTTAAAGGGAACATATTACTGAAAAAAGCATATGACATTTTTTTAAGATTTTATTTATTTATTCATGAGAGACACAGAAAGAGAGAGAGAAGCAGAGACATAGGCAGAGGGAGAAGCAGGCTCCATGCATGGAGTCTGATGTGGGACTTGATCCCAGGACTCCAGGATCTCACCCTGGGCCAAAGGCAGGCGCTAAACTGCTGAGCCACCCAGGGATCCCCTATGACATTATTTTTAATGACAATCTTCTCTCTCATAATTATCAGTGTCTACGATAAGTTTTGGCTATATTATAAGAATAAATTGACTAAACTTTATATTTTTCCTGGTATACAACAGGGCAGATATTAATGGAGATAAAAGTTAGGTACTAGTCTTTGTGTAAATTATATGTAATTTATATGTTTTTTTTTAGATTAAGTTAACTAGTCCTTGAAAATGTTAAGAAATTAAGATATTTTGGGACGTCCAGGTGACTCAGTGGTTGAGCATCTGCCTTTGGCTCAGGTCGTGATCCTGGGGTCCTGGGATCAAGTCCTGCATCAATTCCTGCGGGGAGCCTGCTTCTCCCTCTGCCTGTGTCTTTGCCTCTCTGTGTGTCTCTCATGAATAAATATATAAAGTCTTAGAAAAAGAAGATATTTTGATTACGTCTTGCCAAACTATTTGATTTCTTTTCAATTAGTTCAAGTTTATTTTTAACTTCCTACAAAGAGGACTTCAAGATTTGTTCTCCATTAATCTAAATAATTAAAATTTTTCTCTATAGATTTCAATATTTGCAGCATTGTTTGATAAATTTCTGTTTTCATTATTATCATGAGAGGAACAAAAATTAATATCATAACCTCCTCTCATTTTGCTTCAGCATAGGAAGCTACCATATTTGAGCTTAACTAAAATATTTTTTAAACTGATCAGATGTTTACTAACTCATATTTTTGTTTGAAATATATCTGGTTCCTAAGTTATTCATCTTTGCCTGAGTTTTATCTTTAAGCTGATAGCTACTAGTTGTCTCTGTAATCAAATCACATCTGACCTTCAAAGAAACTTATGTCATTATCATATCCTTAACTTATATATGCATCTTTTCAAAAATTTTGCTCATTGTTGGTAACCTATTCAAGTGGCATTTACTATATGAAGAGGAAATAGTTCTCATTAAGAAAAGTTCTGTTAAAAAGCAGTTCACCTTTTAAAGAAAATGATAAAGTAAGATGCAACATCATCAGATTCATCTCAGTTAACTTCTGACATTGTGTAAATTGCTTAATTTATTTTCCAGAAGCTAAAGTATTTAAAGATAGTTATTTTAGGCATGTTTAAATGGATTTAAATGGCTGAGATTATTTCGTTCTAAGTAAGTCAGCCTAAAAGAGGAATTCTTAATTGGGAATCCAAAGGTTTGTGTACATGTTACTCAGAGATCTGTAAACTTGAACTAGGAAGAAAAAAAAAATCTCCGTTTTTATTACCTGCAACTGATAATTAACACTTTTTAAAATTAGGATATAAGCACTTGAGTTAGTTGGCTATTGTGGGATAACAATAACTCTAACATCCAACAGCTGAAACAATAAACATTTCATCTCACAATTTATGTGGGTCAGGAAGCAACGTACGGCTTAACTGAGTGTTTCAGGCTCAACTGGCAGCCAGGGCTATAATCATCTCAAGGCTTAACTAAGGGACTATCTCCTTTAAAATCATTTTGATGAAAGAAAAGAAAGAAAGAAAGAAAGAAAGAAAGAAAGAAAGAAAGAAAGAAAGAAAGAAAGAAATCATTTTGAATTCAAAAATTTAATAATAATTTAGTGCTTTCTGCCCTCAAGCATGTTGTTTCATAAATATAATAGAACTAAAGATATACATAACATATTTACTCTTTGCTATGTAAAGCATTGTGTATTTGTTTTAAAATTAAACATTGTTATTAAAGTCCCACAAATGGATAGATTCTCTATACTTAAAAATAATTTAAATAGATGAATAAATGTCTCCTATTTTGACTTTCAATTTAAAAATAACAACTTTTATAAAGGTACATGCTTTATATATTTTGAAACTGCCCATAGGTACATAATGGAGCACGTCTCATATCTTCTTGATGGTTTTCATTTCATTTCATTTCTGTAGTATAAAATATGCTTCTACTTCTAGATTAGTGTCTTTTTTTTTAAAATGACAGTTTTTCCATATTGTCTTCTATTCCAAATGACAATATTTGTCTTGGTGTCTGAGCTCTGGTTGTGCAAGTTCTGCTCTCTCAGTTGTGAAAAAGCAACAGTGAGGAATTCCAACTTTGGTAAAATACAGTAGATATCCTCTTCCCTGTTCTTCTGATCAAGTATAACTAAACATCCTTGAGATTACATTTATCTTAAAAATGAATAATAATTATAAGATCAAAAGATAGGAAAAGCAGGCTAAGGAGTACATGGACATCTGGCAGAAACAAGTCGAAAGAAATGAGATGGCAATACTCCTTCTGCCTGCGTGGTGTCAGAGGAAGTCAGCTCAAACAGAAGGAGTAATTAAGATCCAGGTACTCATGAAATAATAGCCAAAGTGTCCAGCATGCAATTTTAATCAATTGTTATAGCAAGAACCATGAAGACCTCAAAATGAATGAAAAAAAAAGAAAATCTGTGGATGCAAACACTGAAATGAATTATCCAACAAAAAATTGTAAGGCAGGTTTCATAAAAATGGTTTTATGCGCAATTTCAAACACAGATAAGATGAATTTTTAAATCTTGGCAGATAGTGGCGCCTCTGTGGTGTCTACCTTTGGCTCAGGTCATGATGCTGGGATCCGGGATCCCAGGATCGAGTCCCACATCAGGCTCCCTACAGGGAGCCTGCTTCTCCCTTTGCCTATGTCCCGGCCTCTCTTCCTGTGTCTCTCATGAATAAATAAATCTTTCAAAAAATAAAAAATACCAATCTTGTCAAATAAATCAAAAGTCTCAGTAGAAAAATAAAAGATACAATAATGAAGAACCAAATGGAAAATTTATTTTTTTCCAAATGGAAAATTAAAAAATGAAACATACTATAGGCAAAAAAAAAAACAGAACAAAACAAAAACAAAATAAAACCAAAAACTAAACTAAATCAATGGATTGACTCAATATCAGAATGGAGGGACACAGAATATCAAACTGTGAACTGAAATATATAAAAAAGAAATTATCCGATCTAAACAGGAGTAAAAATAACTGGAAAAGAAAAAAAAATACAAGGCTCCATAAACCTGTGGGACTAGAAAAAAGATCTGTCATTTAAAAGATCTATTATGGGATGCCTGGGTGGCTCAACTGGTTAAGTGTCTGCCTTTGGCTCAGTTCATGACACCAGGGTCCTTGGGTCAAGACCCAAATCAGGCTCTCTGATCAGCAGAGAGCCTGCTTCTCCCTCTCCTTCTGCTGCTCCTCCTGCTTGTGCTTCCCTCCCCCCCAAAACAAAACAAAACAAAACAAAACACCTTAAAGACATCTATCATTTAAAAGATCTACAGCTACTAATAATGTAATTTGCATGCAATCATAATTTAGTGCTAATTCTTCTATATGCTATGAAATAGAAGTGTTCCAAGGCACAAAAGATTTCTTATGGATTATCCTTAGAAAACAAAAATTATTAGAAAGTGCTATATATCTTTACTTTAAACTGCATTCTATTGCACTCAGCAATTGGCGTATTGATTGCTTGGCAAGTTGGCAGAGCGTTACATTCTAAATGAGGAGCTTAGAATTTCCAGACTTTTGGTTTAGCTGCCTGTTCCACCTATCTAAAATTTAAGTCAGTAACTATGTTGCATCACTTTTTTAGGAAAAAACAATTGCAGTCTATAGTATATTGTGGTTTTTCCAATTGAGGAGCAAAATGAAAGAAAGCACTGTCAAATGGAATTTGGCACTCCAGAGATTTTGCTACCTTCCTTCAAAAAAAGAAAAAAAATCGGATTCATTAAAAAAGAACAGCATGAGTGCCTTTCTACTTACCTTCCTTACTTTAGAAACATAAATTGAAAAGAAACCAGCTACTTGGATTATAAGAGTGATGTTGTTTTAAAATTTGCCTTAATTGAAATAATGGGGAGGGGACTTTTACAAAACAATACAGTTTTTGTTTCTCTGTTTTACAGTTTAGATTAGTTCTTAGAACCAATAGTGAAGTTATAGGAAAGCAATATGCAATGCTGCAAATTATTTTAAAAAGCTAAAAATAACAATTATTATTGCTATGATGAGGATATAATATTACCCTGTAACATAATGTTTCACTATATATCTCCTCAGGACCTTTGATAGTAATTATAGTGGTTGGTCTTAGATAGGTGTCAAAACTAACTTCAGATAAGTGTTGATGTTTTCAGTTTTCTTTAGAAGTGAAATAGAAATTTAGCCTAGTTGATAAATTTAAAATAACAATTAAATTCAAAGTAAATGCCTTACATTTAAAAGCAGTCAGGATGACACCATTTGTAATACAATGGCATTAAAGGACACTTGTTATACACTCCATGTGCCAGGTGCAAAAATGGTATACTTTTTTCATTTTAATTAAAAATTGCAGTAAATCCTCTTTTAATACACTGTATATTACACATAAAATATCTCCAACTCAATTATATTTTTACGATCCTTTTTATTCTATTTGAATACGAGCTAACTTGTTCTATGAATACCAGCTTACTGTTCTATTTCAACATTAATTTATAGGTAGAATGACTATGAATTTTATATTAAATAAAAACATTTTTTTTTTCTAAATTTGAAGTTAATGAAACCAGAAAAGTCAATGGAAATATTATGTTACTTAGCCATCCAGAATGCCTAATTAACTAATGAATCTCTCACAATTCTCTTGAGGAAAAGTGATTTCAAGAGAAAATTTTGTAGGCTGGTAAAACACTTGGCAAAATCTGAAATTTCTTATTTATACTTATTGCAGACAATATACAATACACCATAAGTTTAACTCTAGTCGTGTAAAATAATAATGAAGTTTAAACTAAAATGTAATTATATATCATTCGTACTTAAGAACTCATTGTTTTGTATGTCCACTAAATTCTCATTAATTTATCCATTCCTCCCAATACTCACCATATTTTGAATCTGTGAGTGTCTTAATGTAAATTTCTCATGAGAATTCTGAGAAATTGAATATAGATACAGATGACTATTAGATATATAAAATATTGGTTCCTTAAGTGAAAAAATAATTTTTTTAAAAATCAAATTGTTCTACTTGTCTAACTTAGAAGTTAGGTTAGGGTAGGCTATGCTGTAGTAGCAAATAAACCCCAATATGGCAGGACCATACCACAATAAATGGTTTATTTCTCTCTTATGTCACAATCTAAGCATGTTAGTTGGGTTTCCCATCCACTAGGATTTCGGGGTTCTACATTGGTTATGGTGTATCCAGCTAACAAAAAACCAAGAACTCAGGGCCTCACAACAGGTTGTAGACATGTAGCCTGGAACCATCATTGTACCCATGTTCTCTTGGCCAAGATTCAGTCTCATGACTTTATGTGTTAGTAAAACTGAAAAATGTAGTTTATCTCCATGCTCATGAAAGAAAATATAATGTGTCTTGTGAATTCATAGCATTGTATCAATTTCACTGGCAAGCTCACAAATAGACTTGCCTAACTCTGTCAAGTTGTTTACTGAATTATTTCATGGAGCAGTTACACATTTGGGAGTGTGGTGGAATTGCAAATTCATCACCAATCTCTATGTAAAATGCCAACATGCACTACATCAGCATTTCTTCTAGTGATAACCAACCTATCGTTATTTTTAGGCAAGCAATAATCTGCTCCTGCCTCCAGATCCATACAGAAACTCAAACTATTAATCTTCTGTATATTAAAGGTACATTTTCTCAAGCGAGCTTTTTTTTTCTCAAAATGAACTTGTTATTTTCCATCTCCCTTTAGACAAAGTATATATGTATGTGCCTAAATATATTCATCTTTAAACACTGATGATAAATAAAATAGAAATATGTACATTTCCCCAAGGAGACTATTAGCTCTTTAAAGGTAAGAGTTAAGCTTTGAAATCTTTATATCACAGAATTGGCAAATTTTAAACTCATATAATTTCCCCAAAATGAAAAACTGATGGCTCATGTGTAAGTAGTTGGTCCTTTAAGTCATATATACAGTCCAGTATGATAAGTTACCTGCCCACCCTCTAGCATAAATCACTGATATTTGTCTCCTCTCTCGACACCTTATATTCTTCATTTAAGCACATTAAATGTCCCTTTCCCCTCAGAACTCTTAAGCATGCCCTTGTCTTTTCCAGGAATACTCCGTTGGCACCCTTATAATCATAATTCTTTGTTTGTTTAGATGTTTGTATATATTATATAGACAGAAATATAACGTATGATTTATAATATCATATCATATCACATCGTTTAGCTTTTCCTAATACTTCCTTCCTCTTGTGCCATTTCTTACGCCACTCCACCTACAAGGCTAAGCAATCATTCAACAAGTTGTACTTTACATAATATTTATCACAATTAAATCCATTAAGTACTCATGCATGTTTATTGAGAATCTTATCCATAAAACTAGTAATGCCTACATATATCTCCTTCATACGTATCCTCAGGAAATAACATGGCACATGACACATATTAGGCATTAAATAAACTTCTGTAGAATCAGTGGACGGGAAATAGGTATCTTTTTTTTTTTTCCCTTGCACATTGTATCCATATATACTAAAATAAGGAGGTTGGGTACATGTAAGAAAGATACAATTATACAAACATAATTTCAAGTCTTTGGCACAGTTGACCAAAAGCTTACTTTACGAACACATGTGCATTTGTACACACACATACACCCACTTAATTTTCTCCGTAATTAAAAAAAAAATTCTCCCTAATTTCTCATTTAAGAAATGTAAAGATTGCCTACCCAGGAGAACACATGAAAACTTTAGATGATAATCTAACAAATGTGACTCAAATGTTATCTTCATACCTCTATCTGAACTCCAAAATTTTCAAGTAGAAAATAATAATTAACTGAATCAGTTTCTTTTTTAATGGTTTTTATGTATTTATTCATGACAGACACAGAGAGAGGCAGAGACATAGGCAGAAGGAGAAGTAGGCTCCCCGCAAGAAGCTTGATGTGAGACTCGATCCCAGACCCCAGGATCACACTCTGAACCAAAGGCAGACACTCAACTGCTAAGCCACCCAGGCATCCCTGAACCAGTTTCTAAAGATAAAATCATGCATATATCAGATCACATTTATTTCATACTTATTTTTTTTTAATTCAAGATAAGTATATCAAGTCAAAGATGATATTTAAACGCTGATTTTTAAAACAGCTATCTGATCTCATCTGGATTCACTCCGCATCCATGGTTAGCTGTGGGTCATGTAGGTTGCTCAGTTTGTCTTGGTGGTTTTTCTCACTTATTTAGGAAATAGATGCTCTAGATGGTTCAGAAAGCCAAGAGTTGATAAAATGAGCTTTCTTCCAAATGGTGTCTTATCTTTCAACAGGTTAGTTCAAGCTAGTTTCTATGGCAGTGTCACTGTCCTTAAAACAATGTAGGTCTCTTGAAACTTAGTCTCAGAACTTGCGAAAGATCACTTCCTTCACATTGCATCGGCAAAAGCAAGTCACAAAGCAAGCTCAGACTTAGAAAGTATGGAATCTGACTTTTCTGTTTAAGAGACGGAGCTGCAGATACACATTGGGTGGGACATCGATACAGGGATAAATAACTGTGGGAAGTTTTGCAATTAATCTACCACAATCCCTCTCACTAACCAAATAGATTACATTTGTTATAGGAAATAAGCTTCCCATCCACTCACCACCAAAGAAAGGAAAAAAAAAAAATACTGCTTCTCTCTAAATCTTCTGTATAGTTAATGTCAAAGAAATTTTTTATCAGACAAAATTAAATAAGCAAGGGAGACTAAGGCTGTTACGATAAGGGAGAGAGATTTCATTCTACTCCACTGACACAAAGTCAGGAGGGTTTTAAGTATGCGGAGAAGCTAGCAGAAAAGTACTGGGACATACTGTGGAGGTAGAGATGGATCAATGGAATGCACTGAACACTTGAGTTATTTCTGAGTTTGCAAATGCTTTTGTCTATGATTATGCTATCTCTGTTTGCTACCTGGAACCCAGGGAATTTAGGCTTGTGCCTCCCACAGAGGCTGGGAGATGGGGCTCTACTGTTTCTTGATACTTACATTTGAAAGGGAAGGCCTCAGGTCCTTAAGAAAAATATTTCTTGGGTCCTAAATCTAATGTATATACATTTCAAAGGGGGTAAGAAAAAAATGTGCAATGACAAGTCATCGAAGGTAAATGCTCCAAGAAAAGGTAGGGCAGGAGCCTATAGTCAGGAAGATACTTGTCTAATATTTAGTTGAATTGAAGAGCATATTAAAGGTGTCTTGGTCATTAAATATATCCCATTCACCTGATCAACTTCTTCCTCGATTACCTCCTCTAATTGCATCATGTGTTGATTCCATCACTTTAAAAACTATTCAAGCCATCTTCTTTCTAATCTCACTGACTGTATGTGTGTATACACACACACACATACACACTGTGTATAGACTATATACAGTATATGAACTGGACATACATTGGCTTTACAGTATATATCTTATTCTAAATCTATTAAATATTTTAAAATATATTTTATTTTCAATGACACATGAATATCATAGGCATAGTAAACATTATTTTATAGTTTTATTGTTAATTTGTTTTAAATAAGTGACTGAATTATTTACATTAGGAAAACAGAAAACCCCACTTTATATCAATTGGATTTTTTTATTTTGGACTAAATCAGTCAGCACTTTTACTATCATATGCTATTTCTTATAAGTGGAGTAACATTTATCCTCATGAACAAACTTGTAGAAGAAATAAGATTTTGCCATTTAGACTTTGCTCATGAATAAAATGCCTTTAGGGGAAAATAGAAATGACTTTTTTCTCCCCATCTCCTTACCCAGAATAACAGCTCTACTGACATAAGTGAATTTTTATAAAAAAAAAAAAAGAAAGAAAGAAAGAAAAAGACACATTTTGTTTGGAGACAAGTATGAAATATTCCAACCTTAAAGGTGGACTTTTTAGAAAATGGTGAACAGAGAAAACAAGGATGTTAATGGGAGAGCAGTTACAGGCTCATCTACGTTGTTAACATAAATTGCATTGCCATAAAATTGTACCATCCTTTTCTACACAGAATCAAGAGCATTTTATCATAACAAAAGACTATTCTTTTCAAACTCAGTGGGAAATAGGCAATAGTGGAATTCTATTAGAATGCACAGTGATAAAGAATTCAGCTCAGCTATGTCTTGTAAATGTAAAGTTAAAAGAAACTTTCTTATAAATGGACTGATCTTCAAAATAGTAATATCATACCTAAAACAAATATATGCCCCATATACCATGGGACTTTGATATATGTACTAATGAACAGGTACAATTCTTATATTACTACAATTTGGTAAATACCACCTTTGAAATAAAATAGGTCTCCTACTTTATAAAAATACATGAACAAATAATTTTCAATGATGTGTCATCAATGAAAGATCTTCAGAGTAATGGTGTTGTCCCTCCTCTTTATGGTTCTGATAGTTGAACTAGCCACAGACATCCATCCGGTTTTCAGAATAGTCTCATCAGTAATCTATGAACCAGACTTTACATCATAAGGCAAGACATGATCAACATCAGTGAGGTAGTGAAATGCAGTCAATATATCAGCATTGATGTCATGTTAGTTGTAACCCAGCTCTACAAGGCTGATCATGTTCAAAAGATGAATGTACTTGGATTATTTTAGCAGCTGCTGAAGGTAAGTTATTTTAGCAGCTACTGAAGGTAAGTTAGAGCAAAGAGGATACTTGTCAATGAATGGTAACAAACACCATTTCAGAGCATAAAAATATCGATCAAATTACTGAAAATATTCTGTTACAAATACTCTTATTTTTTTTTTCTTTTTACACTTGATACATTGATATTGCTGCTTTAAAACCAAGATAAGAAATTGTAACTGGACAAACATACCTTTTCTTTTCTTATTTATTTAATTTAATTTTATTTTATTTTGAATAACATTTATACTGTACAATCTTAAGCAAGTGGAAGGAAAAAAAATTTTTCTCCTATTATTATTTGAAAGTTACTTCAAACAAATTAACTCTAGCTATCAGATGAAGCTTCAACTATAATTTCTTTCCCATAATTCAGATGTTTCTCAATTCTCTTTAAACAACAATCAAAGACAATCTCTATTACAAACTATCTCTGGTAAAATAAAACTATTAATTCTACTATAAATTATAATACATCTAAAGAAAACAATCCTAGAGCAGCCTGGGTGGCTCAGTGGTTTAACGCCACCTCCAGCCGGGGGTGTGATCCTAGAGACCCAGGATCGAGTTCCACATAGGGCTCCCTACATGGGACTTGCTTCTCCCTCTGCCTGTGTCTCTGCCTCTGTGTGTGTGTGTGTCTCTCATGAATAAATAAATAAAATCTTAAAAAAAAGAAAGAAAACAATCCTAAATCTCTTACATGTTTTTTACGAATTTTAATTAAATAAATCCTAAAGTTCATGGTTTTTTTTTTTTGTATTTGCTTCTTCCACTAAGCACTATATACAGAATATTCATCCCTGTTATTTTGTGTAACAAATTTATTTTCATCATCATGTAATATTTTATTGAATAAATATGCCACAATTCATTTTGCTTCCAAGCTTTGCTATTACAAATAAAGCATCAATGAGTATTCCTATATAAATCTTTTTTACAAAATATGATTTCATATAAGGATAAGATAGATCTCGAATGGAATTCCTGGGTCATTCGGAAATATTGTATTCAGCTTCGGTAGACCCTCCAAGTTTTTCCAGGTGGATATACAAATTTACACAACCACGAGCAATGTGTGAGAGTCCCATTGCTTGAGAATGTCTTCAGCACTGCTTGACAATCTTTCTCTAATTACCCATTGTATTGTTTTTAATGAACAATAAGGTACTAGAGCTATGTGTGTTATGCAGAGTATCTAAATATATGTGAAATTATCTTCTAGTTTCAATTCATCTCCCATTCTCTTACTAATTTGTATATTTTCTGATATATTTGTATATTTTGTATATGAGAACTTTGCAAGTCGCATTTCAAATAACTTATCTAGTCTTTGATTTTACACTAAAATGGTGTTCTTATAAGAACAGAGAATGTCATACTAATTATTTTTCATATTTAAATCTATAATTTTTATTGATGAACTTTCACATTAGGTTCAATATTAATTTTATGCATAATGTTTGGTAGGGATCATGAAGAATTCTCTTCCATGTCAATATCCACTTGACACCACAATTTATTGTAAAGTGATCCTTCCCAAATGTAAACGTTACTCAAATCAAGTGTGTATCTATGTGTGTGTATAGTTCTAGACTATTTATTCTGTTGTACTACTTCATTTGCCTTTCTTTATGATAATATAACACTGTCCTGATTGCTATGTTTGTCCTAATTATTGTATAATCAATGTCGATAACTGATTGGATTTGAAAATTCTTCAAATTCTACATTCTTTAGATGTATTATAATTTATAGTAGAATTAATAGTTTTATTTTACCAGAGATAGTTTGTAATAGAGATTGTCTTTGATTGTTGTTTAAAGAGAATTGAGAAACATCTGAATTATGGGAAAGAAAAGAAAGAATTCTTTTTCTGTTTTTTTCTTTTTTTCTTTCTCTTTTTTCTTTCTTTTTTCTTTTTTCTTTTTTTTTGAAAATTCTTCAGAATTCTTCAAATTCTGTTTATGTTCAAGAATTCTTGGTGATTCCTATCCATGTCTGTTCCCATAGATATTATAGAATTAGTTTTCCATTTTCTTTTCAAATCCTGGTGGATTTGTGTTTGGGAATATATTGTATTTATAGGCCAATTTGTGGAGCATTCACATCTTTACATCTCCCTATGTATGACCTTAATATCTATGCATATATATCTCAATTTATTTGGATCGTTCATCTCAAAAATGGTTTATACTTTTCTTTGTACAGATCTTGCCCATAATTGGTTGTGTATTATATTATTTAGATTTGGAATATTATAAACCACCCTCAAACTAACAGCACAAAACATATCTTTTTAATTCACAGTTCTATAGGTTGGCAATTTGGCCCAGCCTCAGTGAAGGGTTCTACTGATGTAGGCTTTGCTTAGCTGATCTTATTTGGATTTACTCATGGGTCTGTGATCTAATTTGATTCTTTCATCACTTTTTATGTATCAACTAAAGGCTTGTCTTTTGTGGTTACCATGAGGTTTACACAAAATATCTTATATCTATGAAATTGTAAGTTAATATCAACTTAACTTTGATAATATGCAGACTTTATATCTTTACTTCTCATTCCCTCACACTTTAGGCTATTAACATTATAATTTCCATATTTTAATATTATGCATCTAGCAACAATATTTTATTTATGGTTATTTTTAATATATTAGATTGTTTAAAATTATTTTATTTATTTCTTCGTGAAAGACACAGAGAGGCAGAGACATAGGCAAAGGAAGAAGCAGACCCCCTGCTAGTAGCCTGATGTGGAACTCCATCCCAGGACCGCAGGATCACAACTGGAGCCAAAGGCATGTGCTCAATCCCTGAGACACCCAGATGCCCCATATTAGTTTTGTTCTTTTTTTTTTTTAACTTTAGAGTTGTAAGTGAATTATGCACCACCATTATAATGTTAGAGAATTTAACTTAAAAAAAAAAGAGAGAATCTGACTTTGACAATGTATTTATCATTACCAATAAGTTAAAAACATTCATGTGTTATATATTATTTTTTCTGTAGCAATTTATTTTTGTTATGTTTCTCATGTTTATCTCAATATGGCTTCTTAATGCCCATTAAATCTTTATTTTCATATGCCTGTTTGAACCAACTTCCCTATCTATAACAATTGTCCCTTTCATATAGAATCCAAGTTTGGACCCACTGATAGTTTTTGTTTCTCATTCTCTTTTTCAGTATTATTATTATTCTACATGTTTCTGGAATACTGATGTGCAGTAATGTTTATTTCATTTAAGACAGTACTGTACATCAGTTTTTCAGAAAAAGAGTTAGTCATCTGCCTAGTTCCATGGACTCCAACTAAGTTTCAGTGCTTAAGATAAACAATACTGGTCATTTCAAAACCTGTCCTCCAGTCTGTTTAACGATAAGCTGACAAAAACAAGTGTGCAACATATTTTATTACTATTTTATATAAGATTCTAATTAAAGATGAAAGGTCAATGTTTCTTCAATCAGACAACTTGAAATCCACAGTCTAGAGGCTATCTATAACTCTCTCTTGTTTTCTGATACCCAGTCTTCTAGTTTTCCGGGTTCTGCAATTCATATGATGGGACAATGAAGAACTGTCCCTTTAAATTTTTCCCAATGAGTGATTTTCAAGAAGGGATGATAAATGAGCTATGTGGAATTTTCCATTATTTTCCCTATGAGAGAACTTCTCAAATTTTATTTGCAAGACATCATGTCTTAGATATATTGTGAAGGACCTGACAATATGAACACTTTTATACAATGGTGCTATGTATGTCTTTTTAAAGATTACTTTAAAGTTTATTTTTACTTTCTAATATTTGTCCATATTTATTAGTAAGTAGATAATTTAGAAAATACAAATAGGTCAAGGTGAGTCTGGTTTTTGCGTGTCCTGAGCCTGCCTTAGGACATGGAGAGAATGCCACAATAATATAATCATGAATGTCAAGCGTCTTTCTCCATGCTAATAGTGGATGACACAGAAATTCAGGGACAGCGTGGGGCTTCAGCTCAGTCCAAGGAATTGGGATGGGGGTAGGGAGACAAATTTGGTTCTTCAGTAACCCTCCCTAAACATATATTCACCTACTTCTGCAATGAAAGGAAAAGATTTCATATGCTAAAAATGCAGTGTTTTGATTAAAATTTCTCTGATTGTTAAATCCTTCAGAAGCAGAATTATATTGAAATATTCCAGTAACATTTATACTTTCCAATGATATGTTTTATTCTAATATATTAAAATAAATATATTAGAATAAATATAATAGCAAATTTGCAACATCATCCTTAAGTACTGTAAATGGCTAATAAGGGAAGCAGAAAAGAAAACTAATATTCTTTGACTTGGCACAATATTAGAGACTTTTCATATAATTTTGAATTTATGTGGACATTTAGAAAAATATTGCCATCTGTGTTTTAAAATGTAAAAGTTACATAGGGAACATATAAATTTAAAAAATTGACCTTTAAAAATATAGCTTGGCAAAATAATAAGTATTTTTAAAAATTGGAGAGTAGCACAAGATGATAATTATTCCAAATTTGTCACATTATTAAAATTGTTATCAAAGTTTTGAAACTAGGTGGCAGAGAAGAGACCTCACATATTTTTATAGGAGGAAAACTTTAATGTAAATGATATAGATAAGTCAGAGAATGCTGTAAGTAAGCGTAGCACACCCACATAAATTGATCTCTTTGATTGTATTGAATTCCACACATATAAATTAAAAAAAAAAAAAAGCTCTGACCCTAAAGAAAACATAGAAACCAACAAAATGTTTACCCAATATAAAGTATCATGGAAACAATTAGTACAATAACTCATCTGTAATAAGATAGCATGTTTTAAATTACCACTGCTGTAACTATTTAAGAAGAGTGAATTTCTTTATTGAATTCTATGATTAATTTTTGATCTGTAGACTTCCCAGAAAAAAAGAATACATTAAGATACATAAGTAAGATATAGATGGTAAAAATATAGGCTCATAAAGCAAATGTCAAAGTGTCGTATATAAATTCCCAAAATTATTAATAATAATTATTGAATTTATCCATTTATTCATTTCTGTGAAAATACTTGTTAAACTCCAACTACTGTTTAACTATTCTAGTTCTCTGACAGAAATTAGGAATTCAAAGACAAAAGAATGCAATGGTAAACTACACAATGACTACCCAAAATATGCACACATCCTAATCCTTGGAATTTGTGAAAGTTACTATACATGGTAACAAACACACAAACAAATAAAAGAATTTTGCAGCTGTGACTGATTGTTAAGGATTTTTTAAAATATTTTATTGATTTATTCTTGACACAGAGAGAGAGGCAGAGACGTAGAAGAGCGAGAAGCAGGCTGCCCACCGGGAGCCTGATGTGGGATTCTATCCTCAAACTGGGATCACACCCTGAGCCAAAGGCAGCTGCTCAACCACTGAGTACCCAGGGATCCCAATTTTTAAGGATCTTGAGACAAGAAGATTATCTAGGATTACTTGGGTGGACCTAAATGTAATCAGATGTGTCTTTATAGGAAGATTTCACACTCTGAGAATAAAGTGATATAAAGTGGAAGTAGACAGAGATTTGAAGATGCTGACTTGGAAGATTCAAGTGGCTCAGTGTAGGACTGTTGGCAGACAAAAGAACCTGGGGAGTCAAAGGATAGATTGTCTGCAAAGGCCGCAGGAAAGGGAGTATGGCCTAGTCAACACTTTGATTTCAGCCTAGTGATATTAATTTCAAACTTCTACCCTCCAGAATGTGATAAAACAAATTTATTTCATTTTAGCTGTCAAATCGGTAATGATTTGTTACAGCAACCATAGGAAACTAATAATATTGGACTGTCTTTCAAGACTGTCATGATGTGGTTAAGTGCAAATAAATTTTTGTTATTTTTTTAGACCTCAGTAGTGTGTCCTCTCTAATGTTTTTAAAAGATTTTATTTATTTATTCATGAGAGACACAGAGGGAATGGCAGAGACACAGACAGAGGCAGAAGCAGGCTCCTCACAGCGAGCCTAATGTGGGATTCGATCCCCAAACTGGGATCACGCCCTGAGCCAATGGTAGACACTCAGCCACTGAGCCTCTTAGGCATCCCTATACTTTGTTTTTCATCCTTTATATCCACATAAATAAAGCAAATATAAAAATATAAGCCCAGGAACTTCGCACGGAAAGCTTGTCACTATTACATTTTTTAGACAATAACAGAAGAAATTCTTATAATGTTAGAGGCCATTTCATACATTAAAAATGAAGAATACACTAATTTATACATTTTCTATAATTGTTTTCACACATTTTTATAGTTTATCAAAGCATTGTATTACAAAATAAGTGAAAAATGAGAAAGATATTTAGTAATCTCATAATTTTTATTCATGATTGTTTTTAAAAATTAGATTACATAATATCTTCATTATTTATCAGGAACATAAAAAAAGGTATTCTTGAGGGTTTTTAAATTTAAAAAAAAACAAAACACTGTTGAATTTTTAGAATTATGCTTCTGTTATATAAGGACTATGTGAAACAGTTTACTTTTGGCACCTACTTGGTTAATATTCAAATGATTATCAATTAATATATTAATGAGATACAATTAATTATCCCACTAATACTAATAAGATCACTTTTGATGTTCAAATATAATGCAAGGCATTAGATAAAAGGGTAAAGCCATCAGTCAGGGCCCTGGAGTGGGTGGCAAGGGAAGACAACATTAACATTGGGCATTTAAAGAAAAAAATGTAACAGAGAATCCATTTAAAATAGCAAGGGGAAGATTTAAGGAAAGCAACTATGTGTAAATAGTCCAGAAACCCTGAGAAAAGGTGAGAAGGAGGACCAGGAGCTCACAGAAGCCCCATCAATTATCAAAAATGTGGCCAGACACGAGTTTCAGTGTGCTTTATGGGTGGGTTCTTACAAAACACTTGCTTAGCTGAAGCCGGGGAAGTTGTTGGAGCTTTATAGCTATTCATGAGAATTGTAGGAGTTGTGGAAAGTTCTGAAAGCCACCCGCTACCACATCAGAGGAAGATTTTTACTGCTAGCCTGGCCTTTGTTGGCAGCTTCCCTAACCTCCGGCCCACCAACTTTTCCTAGAGACATGCAAGCCATTCGTTCTATATTAAATCCTGCATATCAGGCCTATAGGGAGTGGCTTTTGCTCAACCAACTGAAGCTTCTTTTTCTTTGTGGATTGAAGTCTAAACTTCTTTGTGAAATACATAAGCCTTTCATGAGTGTACATTTAGCTTTATCTTCAATTCCCAGTGTCATCTATCTTTTGAACACCATACTCCCTGAACACTGACAGTGCCTAGCGTAATGGAGGAATACTGGAGGCTGGATAGGAGTTAATAATCATTGTGTGGTCTACACTCCTGCTTTCAGGGATGAGAACAAAAGTCCCATGCACCTGGCTGAGGAAATTTGCAACATAAAATATGTGAATTAACTATAATTTCACTTGAGAATTGAGATAAAGATGTCACTTGATATGACTGCATATATGTCTTCCAGTGTTGCATAAATGTGTGTGTGAGTATGTGTGTGTGTGTGTGTGTGTGTGTGTGTGAACACATGGAGTCTAGGGTATTGTTTCTAAATGTGTGTTTATCATTTGTATTAGCATCAGTGCAGTTTTATTGCCCTCACTCTAGACATATTAAGTTGGAAATCTTTGTAAAATGGAGCCAAAGAATCTACATTTCTAATGATTCTGAAAATCATTAAAATTTGAGAGCCTTTGTTTTAATCACTAGTGTTAGTAGTGTTTTAATTGATCAATACTCTTAAAATAAATATATGTATGATATTTCATGCTGCAAATTCTGTGTAGGCCTAAGGAACTTAAGCTTGGTAGTCTGAGGTTACTGGTGCAAAGGTGACATAACATTGAGAAGAAATCGTGCATCGAAGGTTTTCAATAATGTATAAGCCTTTCCCTGCTATCAAGGTTGATTTCCTAAATGAGAATAAGATTTCTGCATTCTTCAAAGCAGTAATGAGAAGGTTGAGGGAAATCACAGGTGTTACAAAGATGAAGAGTAAAGGTATAACCAAAGGGGGGGAATTATATATATATATATATATGTATATATATATTCTCCAAAACAAAATGCAATGTTTTATAATTAGCTCTTTTTCTAAGAGTGAAGTACAGAGCTTAAAGTATATATAAAATACTACAGGGACCAAAACAATTCCACCATTGCCCTGGGTGTGTATGTGGAGGGGATCAAAAAGCAAGACAAAAATATACATATGTATGTATGTTATAATTTTAGATAAATTTTACTGTAGGCAGAATTCTAAAAAAAAAAAAAAAAAAAAAAAAAAAAGCCTTCCCAGAATCCCACCCCTTTGTTTTTAAGCTATTGCTAAGATGGACTTCTGCAAGTCAGCTATCAGGTAGGAGATTATCTTCGTGGGTCTGATCTAATCAAATGAACATTTCAAAATCAGAAACTTTCCTCCAGAAGGAAAGCCACACAGATTCAAGGCATGGAAAAGATTTGAAATGAGAGAGAGATTCCATTGGTGTCTGCGAAATGGAGGGGCCCCGTAAGAGGAAATGTGGGCAGCTTCTAGGAGCCAAGACAAATCCCCAGCTGGCAGTGAAGAAGGACTCAGGGATATACGACAAGGAGCTAGGTTCTGCCAACTTGAATTAGCTAAGAAGCTGATTCTCTCCAGGAGCTTCCAGAAAAGAACTCAGCTCTACCAATACCTTGTCTTCAGCTTGTAACCCTAAGTGGAGGATTCATCTATCTACACCTGCCTACAATTCTAACCTACAAAATTGAAACCTAATAAATGCATATTAAGATGCTATTTTTTTTGGTATTTTGTTACTCTACTACAGAAAATGAATACAAACATATACAATTATACAAAATGTAACGGAATTAGTTTTACAAAAATAGATTTCCCAAGTATAAGACATAATAAAACTAGTTCCAATAATCAAGACAGTATGGTATTGGTAACATTGTGGATAAGATCAGTTTAACATGAATAGAGAGTCCAGAAATAAATAAATCAACTGGACTTTAAGAAAGGAGCAAAGGCAATACAACACAATTCAACACAATGGAACAAAGAGTCTCTTCAATAAATGGTGTGTGAAACACTAGATATCCACATGCAAATATATATATATATATATATATATATATATATATATAGACAAAGATCTTACATCCTTTAAAAACAATTAGCTCAAAATGGATAACAGACCTAATAATAAAACATGAACATATAAAATTCTTGGAAAAGATAATATAAGAAGAAAGTCTAAATTACTATGGAGAAGACTTTCTAGATGCAGCAACAAAGGCCCAATATATGAAAGAAATAACTGATATGCTAGACTTCATTAAAATTGAAAACTTCTGCTCTTCAAGAGACAATATCAAGAAAATGAGAAGACAAGCCACAGAGCAGGAGAAAATATTTGCACAAGACACATCTGATGAAAGACCTGTTATTCAAAATATACAAATAATTCTAAACTCACTAATAAAACAAACAGCCCAATTAAAAAAAAAAATCAGGCAAAGACTTCAACAGATAACTTATCAAAGAAGATATACAGATAGCAAATAAGCATATGAAAAGATGCTTCACATCACATGTCATCAGGGAAATGGAAATTAAAACAACAATGAGATGCCACTACACACCTATTAAAAATAAATCCCAAATCCAGAAAACAACAAGACTAAATGCTTGTGAGAATGTTTAACAATAGAAACTCTCACTCATTGCTGGTGGAAATGCAAATGTGGTAAAACCAGTTTGGAAAATAATTTGGTGATTTTTTTTTAAATTAAAGATTTAATTTACTTATTTGAGAGAGAGAGAGAACATGAGTGGGGATAGGACAGAGTCCAGAGTAGACTCAATGCTGAACATAGAGCCCTACACAGAGCTCAATCTCATAACCCTGAGATCATGACCTGAGCTGAAACAACAGTCTGATGCTTAACTAACTCACCAAGTGCACCAGGAATCTGATGATTTCTTGCAGAACTATACATATTCATATTGTATGCTCCAGCAAACACGTCCCTTGTTATTTAACCAAAGTTATTAAAAACTTATGTCTATACAAAAATCTGCATATGATGGTCATTGTAGCTTTATTCATAATTGCTCAAACTTGAAAGCAACCAAGAGATCTTTCAGAAGGTGAATGAATAAATACATGTATATCAATGTACAGTGTACATCAAAATACAACGTACACCTAGACATTGGAATATTACCCAGTGCTAAAAGGGAATGAGCGAGCAAGCCATGGAAAGACACAGAGAAAACATAAATGCATATTACTAAGTCAAAGATCCACTCTGAAAAGGCTTTACGCAATATTGCCTTTCAACTATATGACATTCTGCAAAGGAGAAATTATGGAGACAGTAAAAGATCAGTGGTTGTCAGGGGCTGGAGGGAAGGAAGGATGAAAAATCAGAACACAGAGAATTTTTAAGGCAGAGAAACTATTCTGCATGATACTACAGTGGTTGACATAAGTCATTATACATTTGTTCAAAGCCAGAGAATGTACAATCGTAGCAGTGATCCTATTCATAAATGATGAATTTTGGGTGATAACGATGTGTCAATGTAGGTCAATGGATTGTGGCAAATGCACCATTCTGGTGAAGGATGCTGATAGTGAAGGTTGTTATGCATGTGTGGGGGGGTGAAGGATATATGTGATTTGTCTGTATTTTCCACTCAATTTTGCTGTGATCCTAGAATGTCTCTTAAAATAAAGGTAATTATTTATTAAAAAATCACCCCAAACATCTAAATTGATGGAGATAATAACAAAACTTTTGAGTCTATTAACCAACTCACACACCTTTCAATTTTCATGGTGACAATATGACAATCACTGGAACCAAAAAATAAATAAATAAATAAAACAAAACAAAACAAAATCCAGGAAGTATTTCTAGGAATGAAGGAGATATGAAAGATGGTATTGAAGGAGCAATCCATATTTTCATATCATAGCTTCAGAAATAGAATTATGACACTTTGAATAATACATGTCCTAAGAACAGGAAAAAAAAAACAAATCTCCCACAAATTAACATCAATTTCTTAATAAGTAATACACATGAGAAAGAAGAAATTGTTCAGTAAAGACATAAAATAATAACTATGGAGAAAAACAAGCAGGAACAGAGAAAAAGAGAAGATGCATATGCAAAATGATAACAGGATCAGTAATTATTTTTTAATAAGGAGTAAACTAGCAGCCACTATTTATACATTCTTTTGAAAGCATGATAGCTAGCTAGTAGCTTACACATATTTTTCCTGTATCTCAGACATAGTGCTAAGTAGTTTACATGCATTTCATTTTGCAATTTGTCCTCACAAAAATGCAATGTCAGCATAACAGACCAGCATAGTCATCATCAATCAGGAGTATGTTGAAATACACAATTTCAGTCACGACTCCCGACCTACTAAATCAGAATCTGCACTTAAACAAAGTCCTCAAGTGATATGTGTGCACATTAAAGTTTGAAAAGATTGGCTTACACCTCAAAGACCCAAGATCACATAGATAGATGGAATCTTATGATTGAAGAGAAAATTGCCTCAAAAGATTAATAAAAAATTCACCTGATCTTGATGACTTGACTTGCTCAGTCTCCTGGTAGTTAAAATTATCAATTCAAATAACTAAAAATGATTGAAGTAATCTCTGAGAGCCCTCTCAGATACATGAGCAATGTGTTCAAAATGGTATAATGCAGACACAATATATGAGTTTTCATTTTATTTTTTTTCTTTAGTATCGACTAAAGGAATGCAAAAATTATGTTCCTGTGCTCACACAAATCAAATGCCTTCTTTAGTATTTGGATGGATACCACATGTACTGGATTTTTTATACTTCTAGCTCCTACTCTAATAAATGCCTGCAAATAATTATTATTTTTAAAGAAAAAATGAAAATAATCTAACCTACATTCCATTTAAAATCTGGATGTGATCATTCAACTGTGTATTTGTGGTGTTTTGGCTGGAACAATTAGAGATAGATAAGAAATGTAATTTTGAAATTAATTGTTTGAGGCATAGGTGTTTTGTGCATCTCTACTTAAACTATATTTAGATTTTCAATAGTTACAAAGGGTTTTGTTATGTGAATATTATCAAAATATTATTGAATCTATATGCAGATTATATGCTTTAAAAAGAGACCATCTGCTCTTTTACATTGTGTTATCTTAACATTTACACGTAGCTCTGAAAATAACCATTTAAGATTGGAATCTTAAAACATCCATAAAAATTAATTGATTTTTTTTTTTACTACCTTTCTGAGTTCATTGCAATACTAAGATGGATATCCATTATACTGTACTATCCTTTTTCCATCTCATTACTCTTTTTTGGCACTGCAAGAATAGAACGTTTTAAGAATAAGAAGATTGTAGGATTTAAAACTCTGTGATAGTTGACTTTGTAAAAAAAGACTAATTAAAAAATAAGTTAATTTTCTAAGTCTACATTTGTATGATAACTATAAACTATTGAATGTTATCTAAACCATGTAAACAACTGACATTTATTCTTTGATATACTTATAAACCAATAGGTGCTAGTTACAGTTTTAAAATTTATTTTTTTTTAGATTTTATTTTTATTCATGAGAGACACAGAGAGAGAGAGAGAGAGGCAGAGACCAAGGCAGAGGAAGAAGCAGGCTCCATGCAGGGAACCCGAGGTGGGACTCGATCCCTGGTCTCCAGGATCACACCCTGGGCTGAAAGCAGTGCCAAACTGCTGAGCCACCCAGGCTGCCCAGTTTTCCAAATTTAATTGGCATTTTGGTGATTTTAAAAATCAATATCTCTGTATTGCCCAAACTTATTCAAACATGTATTTCATTTATTACTATCATTTTAATATTTTGATTATTTACATATATGAAAAATTAAAGGCTGACAATTGAAAATTTTAATGCAAGAAATGGAAATCCTCTTACTTCACGATTCCTGGTTCATTGCTTTGATTCCTCCCATTTTTCAGGCATATCGGTATAAGCCTGCAGACATCACACTGACCTTTACATTTATAAATGAATTAAATGCCCAATTCCATAGACATTAGAGAGCTTAATGCTGTCTCTAGTCTTGCCATTTCTGAGTTTTTACAGTCTCATGAGCACATCCACCTATGAGTTTAAAGACTCCATTGTCCTTCTGATGTTTGGTTCCGTGTCAAATAAGCTGTCATCTAATAATCACATCTGTAACAGATTTTACCTAAGTTTTGTGGAGCCAAAAGACTGCTTGTCAAACGAGACTTAAATTTGAATTTTGGATGTATTGTTTCCAAAAATGCTTAAGGGCTGTTTGACACACTCTGCCTGCTCTATTTTTTATCCTCTTTCTTTTTTTTTATTCTTTCCGTACAACAAACTTTCTCAACATAGTCCCACTGAAATTTGGGCCTGATAATTTTCTTATTATAGGAGTCTCATTTGTGCATTGCAACATGTTTAGTAGCATCCCTTGCCCTTTACCCTAGGGATGCCAGTGATAACACCCTTCAAGTTGGGAAAACCAAAAATGTCTGTGGATGTTGTCACACAGTTCCTGAAGGAGCCCTACTTCCCTCACTGCAAAGCATTGGACTAGGAAAAAAATATACTTAAAAAGAAAATTTGTATAATTTTCAAATATATAGTATTTTCTCCGGTTCTCTTTCTCTCTCATTTCTTTTTTCCCCCAATAAGTAAATAAATTTATTAAAGGGTATAACATAGTCCATAGAACCTCTAGCTCATCTATAGTATCCAGCCCAGAGCCTACATAAAAAGAACACTCATATCACATTGTCACACTGCTCAGCAGAGCTCCTACCACTGCTGTTGGAGGGCACAGACACTGAAACTTGTAACTGAATCATGGAGGGATCTGTCCTGAACTATGGCTCCTGCCTCTCCTGCCTCTGAAACCTCATGGTCTCTTTGCCAATCTCCCCATTCTCATCAGAATGGAATCTCCACCACGTTTCTTTCAGTCCTCAGAGATCAAATCTCAACAAGTGTTTGGTAAGTGAAGGCATCTTCTCGTTCATTGCTGAGCACTCAAAGTCACAAATCATTTGGTCAACATGGGTCAACCACAATTTCTGTCAGGATGAGTAAGTTCATATTTTCAGAAATAAATCAACTAAATGATTGATTTGAATAAATATATATGTGTGAGTATGTATTAGTGTGTGGGTACATTTATAGACACTCGGTCAAGTTTCTAAGGAGTATATAAAATAGATAATATCCCAAATGAATATCAATATTTGTTAAAATAATACATCTTGAATATCCAAAGGTATATAAAATGCAGCTAGCAAAGTTTTGCCTTTAAAATAGTTCAGTCATGCAATTTAAAGGTATCCAACCATAATACTATTTACACCACTTATTACATATTTACATTAATACTACTTTTTTGCATAACACACTTGTGATTGATAAATAATAAAACATATATTTTTAGAATAAAAATGCCATTTCAAGTGTGAAAATGTGATCTCTAATCATTAAGCATAAGTTTATTAAAATATTTAACTACATATTAAAATATATTGATTAATTTATAGATATATTTATATATATTTATCTACATGGAAACCTTTACTATCAGCATAAACCACTGCAAATTTATATTAAAAGCTCCCCATTCAAAATTTATCATCTTTTTCCCCCAGACTAGCATTCTCCAATGAAATTTATCATTATATATGCTAAAGTAATATATACACAAAATGATGTACTTAATGGAAAAATAGCCACAATTTCTTAATTGTTGGTCCAAGAAGGGTTTTTAAGGAGAGAGGAGTTATTAAGCCTACCTCCTATATATGAACTCACAGTGCTCTGATAATAGAGAAGGAATAAACTATTTTCATTAGAAAAAATTTGGATAATGCAACTGAGTTAAATTACTGACAGTGTTATCTTGAAATGATTTTTTTTCAAATAGTTTTTTAATGAAATGATTTTTTAAGTGGTTATATAGAGTTTTTGACAGACTGATACCTGAGAAAAGTGTTCTTAAAAGAATAATATGTTATTTGTAAGCAAGTAAAAATTAAATTATTATTGTTATTAAATTCAAATTATAATACACGACTTTAAAATATATTATTGAATTACATACACAGATCAAGAAAATTCATACATTAAATGCAGAGAGGTATACAAGCTGAGGTTTATTAAAATGATAATTGATCTTGGTAATATGAAATACTTTAGTAGACAAAACTAAATCTTTGACAATTTTAATTGTTTTCTAGAGAAGATTAATAATAAATTAAAACATACATTTCATTTATAATATATACCAATTATAAATGTATGTCGAATATCTATGCAATATATATTTGTATAATGTATTATTATTTGATTTATAAATATATGAATATGTTTCCAAATTTCCCCAAAGCCCTCAAATAATGGTGCGCTGTCCCCCCCAAAAAAAACATGTAATGCTCTTTTGCCATGTTGATCTGTTCATTTTTCAGCTAATCCGTTAAATGTCAACTTTATATTTCATCTTTCCAACGCAGATTTCTCCCCTAGTAATGGAGCCAGTACTTGGAGATTCATTAAAAATCACGTTATGTGTATTTTTAAAATTTTGTTCCCCTTGTATCTTTATGAACTATAAAGTAAATTATTGTTAGGAAAGAAAATAAGTTATACTTGCATGCAGGTGGTGAAATAAGGATAGGTTTTTTTTATTAATATATTTATTTTTTAAATCAGTACTCAATTTACAGAAAATTTAAGAATACAGAGAGTTCCCACATATGCCCACCTATACATACATACATAATACACATTTTTCCTTATTATTGACATCTTATATTTGTATGGTACATTTGCTATAATTAACAAAATATTTATACATTATTATTAAGTAAAGTTCATAGCTTATTCATATCTCCTTAGATTTTAACAATGTGTGTTTTTGTTGTCTTTCCATTATTCCATCCAGGATGCCACATATTATTCATTAGTTCTCATGTCTCCTTAGGCTGTCTTGGCTATGAAAGCTTTTCAGAATTGCACTCATTGACTTTACTACTTTTGAAGAGCATAAGCGTATTCTAGGATGGTTTTCCATTGGAATTTCTAGTGTTTTTCTCATAATTAGACTGTGATTATTGGCTTTGGAGAGGACACAGAAAGTACCATTTTCATCACATCAAATCATGTGCACATATTATCCACTTGTTCCTTGATCATCTGGACAAAGTAATATTATCCAGATCTTTCCACTAAAAAGTAACTTTCGCAAACCCTTTTACACTTTACTCTTTGGAAGAAAGTCACTATGTGCAGCCTGCATTTAAGGAGTAAGGAATATGCTTGCTTTCATTTAGATTGATCATCTACATAATTATTTTTGGAATTCTGCATGGGATATTTTCTCTTCTCCCTTAGCAACTAACTTAATAAATCATTATTTATATAAGTATGAGCATGTGGATATTTATTTTACACTCTGGATTAAAAACCAATAATGCTATGTTTATTTTTTGGCACACATTATTCTCACATTAGCCTTTAGGTGCTTTCAGTTGGATCTTGTGTCTCTTTGACATACCCCATTAGAATGTGTGTGCGTGTGTGTGTGTTTGGAGCATTTTCTTACTTTCTGGCACTACAACATGCTCAAGGCTTATCTTGTATATTTCCTATCCTGGTCTTAAATTCAGTCTTTCTTCACAGTGCTTTCGTTCTTTTTATAAGCTAATGATATTAAAAATCAAGATCTAGACAATAGGCATGTTTATTGCACCTGGGTGTCATTTCCTTCAGGACCTCTCAGCTGACAGAACAAAAGAAAATGTGTCTCGACTAAGATACGTATCTATACACAGTTCTTTATGTTGTATTAGGATATAATCTACAATTACATTGAGTTAAAAATGAGTTCTTACTAGTGTCCCAACTCTAGCCCATTACCCTATAGATCATTCATCCTCTCCCTAAACTCTGAATTGCTGGCAACTACTTATCTTTTATTCCTAAGGTCCTGTTATTCCAGAATGGCATATACTTGGCATCATACAGTTTGTAGCCTTTTCAGACTGTTTTCCTTCACTTAGTAATGTGCTATGAATTTTCAGCTAAATTAGTATATGATTATAAAGTCATCTGATTAGACTGTTTGGCTTTCTAAGAAACTACCACACAGTGTTCCAAAGTCACTGCACTCTTTGCATTCCTCTAGCGATGAATGAGACCTCCTGCTGCTTCACATTATTGTCAGCATTTGGTGTTGTTTGTTTTTGGATTTTAGCCATTATAGTGGTGTAGTCATTGTGGTTTGCAATTCTCTAATGATACATAATACTCAGCTTCTTTTCCTATGCTTATTGTTGTCTGTCCATCTTCTCTGCTGAGGTTTTTGTTCGGATCTCTTGCCCAGTTTAATTGGATTTTTGTTCCCTCATTGTTGAGTATTAAGTGTTCATTGTATATTTTGGATAACTTTTATCAAGTATGTGTTTTACAAATGTTTTTCCTTATAGTCTTTTTTCCTCCTAATTAATTCTCTTTGCAGTGTCTTTCGCAGAGCAGAAGTTTTTGTTTTAATGAAGTCCAACTTGCCAATTGTTCCATTCACGGATAATGCTTTTAAGGTTGTATGTAAAAAGTTATTGCCACATCCAAAGTCACTTAGGTCTTCTTTTATCATCTCCTAGAAGTTTTACAGTTTTGGATTTTTACATTTTAGGTCTATGATTCATTTTAAGGTAATTTTTATGAAATATGTAAAGCCTGTATATAGATTATTATTATTTTTTGCATGTGGATATCCAGCTGCTCCAGCATCATATGCTGAAAAGACTTCTCCATTGATTTGTCTTTGCTCTTATATCAAAGATCTGTTGACTGTATTTGTGTGTGTCTATTTCTGTGCTTTTTATTTTGTTTCATTGATCTATTTGTCTATTCTTTCTCAGAACCACATTGTGCTGGTTATGGTAGCTTTGAAGCTTGGTAATGTCAATTCTCTGATTTTTTTTTCTGTCTCAGTATTGTGTTAAATATTGAAACTGTGTTAAATACTGAAAAATATTGTGTTGGGTCTTTTCATATAAATCTTAGAATCAGTTTGTTGATATCTACAAAATAACTTGCTAGGATCCTTGTATAGAATTTTGTAGAATATATGGATGAAGTTGGGAAGAAATAACATCTTAACAATATGAAGTTTTTAGATCCATGATCACACAGTACCTCTCTATTTAGTGATATCTCTGATTTCTGCCATCAGAATTTTATAGTTTTCTTCATATAGACCTTGTACATATTTTTGAATTTTTTATGTAATTCATATTTTGTGGTAATGTAAATAATGTTATGTTTTGAATTTCAAATTCAATTATTTTTATGGCTAGTACAAAGGAAAGCTTTTCAAAGTTAACCTTGTATGCTGCAACCTTGAGATACTCCATAGTGCCAGGAGTTTTTGTGTTGATTCTTGCAGATTTCTACATAGACACCGTATCATCCATGAATAGGGACAGTTTTATTTCTTCCTTCCTAGCATCTATATCTTTTCTTGTCTTAACTTTTTCCATCAGCTAGTATTTCCAGTGTGGTATTAAATAAAAGTGATGACAGAGACAATCCTGATTTGTTGCCCAATCATATGGGCAAGGCATTTAGTTTTTCAACATTAAGTATGGTATTCACTATACATAGATGTTATTTATCAAAAGTTTTAATGAAATATTTTAAATAAATGTATCTTAACCACCATTTTATTCCTATCCATGCCAAGGGACAATTTTGAAGAGGTTTCAGGAATCCCTGGGTTGCTCAGTGATTGAGCACCTGCCTTCAGCTTAGTGCATGATCCCGGTCCAGGGATCCATTCCCACATCAGGCTCCCCACAAGAAGTCTACTTCTCCCTCTGTCTGTGTCTCTGCCTCTCTATGTCTCTCATGAATAAATAAATAAAATATTTTTAAAATTTTAAAAAAATAAAAGGTTTTACTTTAAATGTGTAACCAGGGAAGTGCAAAAGGGCTGCATATGCCTTTGTTTTCAGGTTAGCTTGTCAGCCGTCTTGACTGAAACATAACCATCATGCTCTCCACAAGTATAATAAAAGATTGCAGAAATGTAGGGTATAGCAAATGTGCTTAGCATTTCCAATGTTGCAGAACCTTAGAGAATGATGACCATTTCTTTCCGCCTTGGGATTTTTCCCACCTGCCTCACTGAAAGCAAATCACAGAGCCTCAGCTTCTGCCATCATTTCCTCCTCTGGTGCCCACAAAGTTGCTTAGCTTCCCTATTCTCCATCGTGGTGCTGGAGCTCTTCATGATGCCTTCTTTCATGAAAATCTCTATCCTTCCTGAGAAGAATGTGGATGTGAACATGCTTAATAGTTCATTTTGCTTTGGAGCCATCCTGTATGGAAAAGGTAAAAAGACCCTTGGAAAAAGCTTTCCCACTACTGTCTGACTCTCTCCTTTGCTTGAAACCAACTGGCCACTTTATCAATTTCCAGATCTCAGAAGAGCTCCACTGGCTGAAGGGGACACACAAGGACACGTTCTGGTTCTACAGATTTCTTTTTCATGAGTACAAAGGAAAGTTCTGTTTTGAGAACACCGTGGAAACCTTGATAAATTGGAATGACATTTCCTCACAGCTGAGGAAATGTCCCCTCTATTGTTTACTGAGAACTTGGTCATGGTTATGTTTTATTGTGTTTTGCTTTTGCTTTTGTGTCATGAATGGGTGTTGGATTTTGTCAATTTTTTTTTCTGAATCTATTCATATGAATACATGATTTTTCTCTAGCCTGATGATCTGATTTATTATATTAATTATTTCTGAATACAGAACCAGTTTTACATACTTGAAATAAACCCAAGTTTATTAATTGTGGCGCATAATTTATAGTTGTGGTATATAATTCTTATATGTTATTGGATTTATTTACTACTTCACTGAGAATCTTTGCAGCTATGTTCATAAAAGATATTGGTCTGTAGTTGTTTTGTTTGTTTGTTTTCCTTGCAATGTCCTTATCTGATTTAGTGTTAGTGTAATGTTGGCATCACAGAATGAATTGGGAAGTGTTCCCTCTGCTCCTATCTTCTGACTTTTATAAATTGTTAGTATTGTTTCTTCCTTGTTACCCTTCTAGTAGTCCTGAGAGCCAAATGAGTTTGTTAAATGGTAGCCACTACAGTGAGCCACTGCAGTGAGGTCCCAAATAAAACGAATTTGCATCTTTTCTTCTTTATTATTACTATTATTACTACTACTATATCATTATTTGAATCTCTCTACACTGAATGTGCATTTTCCAGTTACCTTAACCTTCACTATAGCTCTTCTTAAAAATAAAATAATTAGAATTTATAATTTTAAAAAAGTTTAAAATATAATTTATGAAGATATTTTAAGGCAGGTTTTGCAAAATTCTATTTGATATTCGAAAATATTTCTAGGGAAAAATTTTTAGAAACAAACTACTTGGCAATCATTTATATAAAAGCTTTTTAATCATCCCATATATGCATCAGTCACTTGTGGATGAAAAAATACAATCCTTAGTACATGCACCAAAGAATACACACGTATTATTGTGGAAGGAAGTTAATGAATAATACTCACCACTGATATAGAAAAAGCATATCAATTGTAAATACCTTTATGTGCTTATAATACGTTTTCTATCATTTTTTATCCCTTCTTAAGTATCTTAATTTTATTTTCAGAAATATCAAAATATTTAATAATATTATATTTAAGATAATGAGTTCACTAACTGTGGCTTGAAGCACACATACAAATTATCTATCTATCTATCTATCTATCTATCTATCTATCTATCTATCATCTATCTATCTATCTATCATCTACCTATCATCTATCTCTGTCTATATATATATCATCTATCATCTATCTATCATATCTATCTCTGTCTTTCTTCTGGGACTTCAAAATCTTCAATGAGCTCTTATTATCTTTCAAATCCTATCTTATGTCCTTAACTGATGCAAAACAATGAAATTGATAAAAGCACTGACTGGGGGGAGAATTAGGTATGTTTTCATTTGAATTCTTTTTCATTGTATACCATTTCTTTATTTCTAAAACAATTACACTCTCCAAATCACAGCATAGTCACTTGAACAACAGAAATGATAGAAATTTCTTCATTGTACTGTTGGGTCAGTTCTACAAATATTGTTTTAAAATTCCCTGTGTTCCCAAAGTTCCCAGGAAACCAACCTATTGTAGAATGTCATTTCTACTGAAAATGTTTTCTGTTTTTCTAGATCACCAAATATATTCATGGCACAGGGTGCACTTTGGATAGAATATATTTATTCTACGTAATTACAAAGGAGCATTTAGATCAATGCAAAAATATTTAAATCATCAGAATGCTCTGAAAAGAACACTTATCCTTATTATGCAAATATTTAATTATGTTTTATTCTTGCACAGATTAAATCCATGAACCCTTTAAAACTAAAACAAGAATATTTTCTGACCTTGAGAACTTCTGTTTTAACCACTTAAACGAGGAAAAACTACCCAACCCAGACTTGGGTAATGTCAGCATATATGCCATGATGTTTTGTTTTATTTTGTTTTGCTTTGTCACAGAAATGGCTGTAATGGTGAAAGGACTATCTGAATATATGAAGGTAGATAGTTTTATATGCAAACTTTTCATTTATGAGTACTTACGTATAACATTATTTACCTAGTAGTTTACATTATATACTTTCTTGTAGTTTTATTCTTAGAGTTTAGCTTAGTATGTTCTGCTAAATGTTGAACACCAAGGGATTAATAGCCACATTAACTTCTTCTGTATTTAATAGTAATACTTTTAAAGTTTAGCATAATGTTGATGGTTTAATATAATATTTTGATAATTTTCTAATATATTAGTCATCATATTAAAGAAGATAATTTTATTTATAGTTTGCTAAATACTTGAGCCAAAAGTTTTCATAGTTTATATACTTACTGAGTATCTCTGTCCTTAAGCATAATTTCCATAAATAACAGTTCATTAACATGACTCATAAACTTTATTGGAATGATACAATATGAATATAGCTCAGGCAAATCAGAATAGTCCCTTTCTAACAGAAGGAAATCCGGGAAGAATTTTCAAATATAACTTGTACTCCCATTAGTAATTCTAAAGATTATATTAACCTGTTTATTTAATAAATTTTATTGTTACTTTGGTGGTTTTTTACAATATGTAATTTTAAAATAAAAAATGCCACATGAGTTACTTTACAAAAAAACACATTAAAACTGTAATCAAAACAAACAACTTACAGTGTTAGAGAATATATAAATCATATGTATCAGATACAAATTTAATATCCAGAATACATAAAGAACAATTCAATGTCGAAAAGAGAAAATAATTTTTAAAAATGGGCAAAAGACCTGAATAGATATTTCTCCAAAGAATATATACACCTGACTAATAAGCACATGAAAAGATGCTCAACATAATTAGTCATTATGGGAATTAAAATCAATTAGATACCACTTCATATCTACTAGGATGGTCTGTAATATTGATGACTAAGAGAGAAAACAACAAGAATTGGCAAGGAAGTGAATAAATTAGAACCCTTGTGCATTGTTGGTGCTAATGTAAGGTTATGTAGCTGCTATGGAAAACAATTAGATGGTTCCTCAAAAGTAAAGCATGAAATTACCATATGATCCAGCAATTTTACTTTCAGGTATATACACAAAAATTTGAAAATAGAGATTTAAACAGATACTTAAAAAAGGTTTATTGCTAAATTATTCACACTAGCAAAAAAGATAGAAATGTGTCTTCATCAATTGGTGAATAAATAAACACACACACGCACGCACACACACACTCACAGAGGAATATTATTCAGCCATAAAAGAAGCAAAGTTTTTTTTTTTCCTAATGCATGCTATAATATAGATGGACCTGAAAACATTATGTGAAGTTAAATAAACCAGACAAGAAAAGGACAAATATAGTATGATTACATTTAGATGAGATATCTAGAATAAATAAGCTCATAGAGATAGTATAGATAGCAATTTTCCAGGGACCAGGGGAATGGTGATTTATTGCTTAATGGATCCTCAATTCCTGTTTAGTGTAGTAACATTTTTTGGAAACAAATAGCAATGATAAAAAACAAAAACAAAAACAAAAACAAAAACAAATAGCAATGATAGTTGCACAGCATTATCAATGTAATAACCAATTCTAAAATTCTATTTTTGTTTTTTAAGGTAGATTCTGAAATAATAACATGAAGTGAATAGTAATGTGAAGTGAATGATGGAAAATCAGTCCTTGGCACTAATCTTTTTTTTTAAGATTTTATTTATTCATGGGAGGCACAGAGAGAGAGAGAGAGACAGAGACAGAGACAGAGAGAGAGATTGAGGCAGAGACACAGGCAGAGGGAGAAGCAAGATCCATGCAGGGACTCCAGGATCACAACCCGGGCCAAAGGCAGACGCTCAACCACTGAGCCACCCAGGCATCCCATTGACACTGATCTTAACACGACAGTCATTCTAATATCTTCTTTAAGTCACTAAACAACGTCACTAAACAACCTGCAGCTTCATTTTTTTCACATCTGTAACTTGAGATTCTAAAAGATGACATTTGAAGATTCACAATTCCAACTAGTTATGATTATATGCAATCTTTCTGTTCATCTTAACAAGTTGGCACAAAGGTCTTTAAACATGTGAACTATCATCAAGATCAACCAGTTACTATAGAAACCACTTCTATGATTGCATTGATTCCACGGGTTTCGTGCGTTATTAGACTGAGTGAAAGTATGGAAACTTTGAACAGGTAACATAGAGGAAAACTAGTATTATTAGTCTATGAAGTTGGGAGTAAACAGTTTTAGTCACATGATGAATAAAGAACTTCTTGTCATGTGTTAAGAACATGAAATAAATATGGGAAGCTCTATCTCCTTTCAGTGAATAAATAAAACCAGAACTTTCAGATTGCTTGGATGGCTGATCACTTATAAATTGGTTCACTGGCCTTTGCAGAAAGGTTGACTTCCTCTTTCAGAGTCTGAGACACTCAGAAAAAGTTCTATAATTATAGCAGTAAGTTTTATTCTTTTTATGAGATTAATCAAATAAAATATGTATTCTCTAATATCTTTTTAAGCACTGAGGAAATTCTATATGTCAAAAGGATTTATCTTAATTCTCAAAAATGTAAAAGCAGCACTTATGATATCAGAGAGTAAGCAAGGAATTAAGTCTACCTTGAAATTTTGGACTGTAATAGTCATAGAAGGATTTCTTTCCTGTATTAGTTAAGAAATGATGCGGTTTATAGGACAGCATAAATGCATACACAACATGCTCAAGTTATTTTCTTAATACTATTCCACTATTAATATCAAGCATTCATATTTACTTCCATGAGTTTATATTTACAATATCTAAAATTGCTTTTGTATAAACCTTATTACTGTGTAGATGGATGAATATTCTCCATACTCAGGAAACAACTAAATTTAAAAGGTGAAGCTAGGGATGCCTGGGTGGCTCAGCAGTTGAGCGTCTGCCTTTGGTGCAGGGTGTGATCCTGGAGTCCTGGGATCAAGTCCCATATCCTGCATGGAGCCTTCTTCTCCCTCACCCTCTCTCTCTCTGTGTCTCTCATGAATAAACAAATAATATCTTTAAAAATAAAACAAAAATAAACTGTGAAACTAAAACTTGATTTCAGTTATTATTTAAATAAAATGAAGTATTTGACATTTAGTTTTCAGGTTTCCTGATCCAGATTTTTCTCTTCATTTTATCTACTGTATCTATTTATACTTCTTTTCTGCTCTCATGGATGTTGGTCACAGCCTGCTGTGAGAATCTTTCTTTACTCAGAGGTTTGCTTTATGGAGGTAAGGGTTAATGGCAGCAGGCAAGACTCCCTGCAGTAATCTGGGTCACTTATATTTTACAGATCAGTGATTTCTTTCCCCAAAAGAGTCTTAAATTACAATCATGAATACACACACACACACACACACACACACCAACCTTTTACTTTGTGCAAGAGTTAATATGAAGATAATGTGATGTCTATGGAAAATGAAAAATGAAGAAAAAATAAGTAATAGTATGGAGAAAAGACATATAACATTATGTTTGCTATTTCTGTGCTGTATTTTCTTGGATTTCCTCCTACTTCTAGTAGTCTGTTTATGAAAAAAAAAAAATATTGTCCAAGAGAAAATGTAATCCATATCAGTTTCTCAACTTTGAAAAAAATGTTTTAATCCACCACCCACAAGTGTTATTATCATAGCCTTCCTGGCAAAAGTATCTATACTTCTAGCCTGTAGATTGGTCTAGTAGTAACATTTAGAAATATTGGAACTCTGCCCACCCCCACCACGCCAAAACTGAATTTAATGACAGGTGAAATTTAAATTTACTTAACCTATTGTTTACTAATTTACTAATTCTTAAGAATTTAAATAAAGCAAATTATTATTTTTAATGCTGTTCTGTGATTATAAGCAAATGTTCACCCTAAATAAATAAATCTTCCATAGAAAGAACAACTTGTCAAAGCCAATTCAAATATAAATAGATATTTATAAATAGATATTTTGATCCAGGGAATAAAATTATGTGTGTATGTGTATATATATATTTATTTATATATTTTTATATTTATATATATACAGATAATGTATATATATATTCATTTGTCCATCAATGTACACTTAGGTTGCTTCCATATCTTGGCTATTGTAAATAATGCTGCAATGAACATAGGGCTGCATTGGGTGCATAATTTATTTTTCAAGAGTGTGAGCACTCACATGAATGGGGGGTGAAGAGAAGGACAGAGAGAGAGAAAGAAAATCTTAAGCAGGCTCCATACTCCAACTCAATTTTTTTTGTAAACTAGCCTTCTCATTTGGGGATATGTCCATTTTTTCATTTTAATAACCAGTGTGATTACAAATAGGAAGCAAGTTAAATTGACATATAATCCGCTATAATGTTATGAAATAAATTTTTATAAGTAAAAATACAAAACTTGGCCTTTCTCATATGTATTCTAAAATGATCTTCTAGAATACTGTTCTGATATACACTCTTACAAGAAATACGATTTCCTGTTTTCCTACCATCCTTGCTATCATTTTATGTTATCAATTTTATTGATATTTTAGAAGTTGACACTATTTGAAATTTGAAAATTTCTTTTATTACTATTCACATATTTAGTAGACACTTTGCATCTGAAAATTGTGTTCCTCTTTTTGCAACTATCTATATTATTGATGTCTTTTAAGAAAGACCTGGTGTTTGAAAAAAATAGTTTTCCAACAATAATTTTGATCATATTATATTTATATAACAAATATGTTTCAGGTTTTAAATTATAGTCAGAGTTTTAGATCATTTCTTATTATTTTTATTTATTGATTTATGAGAGACACAGAGAGAGGCAGAGACATAGAGTGGGGAGAAGCAGGCTCCATGCAGGGAGCCTGATGCAGGACTCGATCCTGGAACTCCAGGATCACTTACTGAGCTGAAGGCAGACGCTCAACCACTAAGCCACCTAGGCATCCCAATCATTTTGTATTATTAAGTCACCAAAGCAACTGGCCTTTTTGTACAGATTAGAAATTGATAGATTCAATAATTAATAACCCTTGTATAAAGGGAAATAAAAACAATTAAGAGATTTTACTGGATAATTTATTTGAATTATCATTATAAAATCTAATTAGAATACAGTCTCCACAAATTAAAAGATTTAGCAACAGCACAAGTTTTAGTATGAAATGGTATATCACTAATTGAATGTGAATTGAACCATATATTCCAATTATGATCCTTCTTACTATATAAGAAATACTGGTGTATTATGAAGTATAATAACATTAAAACGTCATTAAATCAAACTTAAAATCCATTAAAAGATAAATATACATGCATTTCTCTCAGTCTTATCAACAATCACAAAACTTTTATATATCATTAATCTTGAATTTCTGAAGCAGGAAATTTTAATAAACTTAAATATTTCTTTTATATGACTCCTTAACTTTATTTTTATCCAAATTAAAATATATTTACCATTTTATTTATAATGAAAAAGTTAAGAATAAATGGTTATTGCGCAAAGTAATTTGCTGCCATTGAAAAATCCATAAAGAGATCAAAGTCATCAACATCTAAATAAAACAATTAATATCTTGTATTGGTGTGCACCTGTTTACAATTTATATCTGAACATGTGTATCTGTCTAGGCAGTATGTCTGGGTGTGTGTAATTATTTATAAAATGAGACCAACGTATCAATATTTCATGCTGACCAGAACACTATATCAAAGAATATGGACATTCTGTAAAACTAGTCCTGCATAGTCCCGCATTGAAAAGTTACACTTCTGAAATGTGATTACTTTCACAAATTCTTTTTTGTTTTTCAGTTACTATCACAAATTCTAAAGAAGAGTGCATTGAACCTGGTCCTTATCACTATTAATATGGTTCATCATATACAAAATGAAATTTCCAACGTCACTTTAACATTATTCTCTATATTTAACATTATTTTCTAACACTACTTTATTTTTTTTTTCTTTTTTTATTTTTTTTATTTTTTTTCTTTTTTTTATTTTTTTTTCTTTTTTTTTTTAATTTTTTTTTTAAATTAATTTTTATTGGTGTTCAATTTACCAACATACAGAAAAACACCCAGTGCTCATCCCGTCAAGTCTAACACTACTTTAGACTGCATTTCTATGAATACCAGTAGAATGAAACAAATTTTTGCCTATTTTTGCTTACTTTTTGGATAGTTTTTGTGAATTTTCTAAACATATACTGCCTTTTTTTCTTTGAATTATCAATTTTCTATATTAATTAAGAAGTTTTTCTTTACTAGGGATGTTAAGTTTATATAAGTTATAGTGCAATATTCTTCATAATTTGAAGTTTCATTTTAATTCATTTTGTGATTTTTTTTAAATTTTAACTTCCTTGAGTTGTAATTAATGTATCTGTATACAGATTTTCTGTATTTTCTGTTTCATTTTTAAAGCACAAACATCCATCTGCATCAAACGTAATTATTACCTTTAATTTTTGTTTCATCTTTTAAGTATTTATACATACTTTTAGTATAAAATCCACAATAATTCTCCAATATTTTATGATATTTCTACCTATCTTAACGTCCATTATGCAATAGTTGCAATATTGAATATTATGTCTACTACGTAGTTGACATCTTATTATTTATTGAAGAGCTCATTCAGTAGCAATAACATTATTTTTGGTTGTGTTCTCCTAAACATGATACCATAACCAAATATATTTCAGTATTGATGGAAACACATCCTAAATGAGAAAGTGATTGTTTAATTACATTAATAGTTTTTAATATTAATATTAGTTTAGCTTTTATTAAATCTCTTCTATTTATAATACCCTGAAGAGGAGATTTAAATGTATAATCTCATTTGATTGTCGTTTATCCCTATGAAAAGAATTCTCTCTTATCCCCATTTTACAGATGAGTAAATGTTTGCTCAGAGCATTACAGTAACTTTAATTTCACAGAGTGAGAACATCCAGAAAATCTAGTCCACAAACAAGAACATTAAAGACTACACAACGTTGCTTATGTACATGAGGTTAAGAGCTTATTCTTAATGAGAAAGACTCGGGCTGTATTTTAGTTATATGCTCTAACACATTAGCATAGATAATGCTGCTATATTAGTTAAATTGGGTAATAATGAAGCCAGGGAAAATAAACAAAGTAAGTTCATTCAATGGCATAAAGCCAACCAGCCATAAATTAAATTTGAGAAGGCAGTACAAGGTAAGGTAATATCTCTTTGTTAATAGCACATTTATATTTTAACCTCATATGTTATTTTTTAAAGTTCAATATTATGATTTCTTAGAAATATGTCTCATTTTACCAAGTCTTGCAGTGTGTGTCTACTCAGTTTCCATAATGTGTGTCAGTAAAAGTAATAACTGAAAATATTATACTTGGAGATTCTAATAATGACAGCAGCTAGCCAATACATATCTCAGAAAAATAAAATTTGTCACATATATTCACAGTACATTTAGTCCCTCCAGCTAAATTTTTTAATATTTTGAGATACCTCTTTTATTAAAACAGAAAATGAAAAAGTATTTTAGGAGTTATTGAAATGACAAAAATGCTATTTTTAAATTGAATGGCTTTATTATTTGCAAAAGATATTGTATTTTCAAATGAAGTTGTGAGCACATTAACAGCATTCTGGTCACATTGTTCTGGAAACCATGATTAAGATGTGTATGTTTTTCAGACAATAACAGCAAAGATTCACTTACAGACATATATATTCATTCACATATGGGCATACCTATATATTTGCTAGGACTTTTCTGTCTATTATTATCTTCTCTTTATGTAGTATTTCATATTAGTACTAATATTTTCCAATATTTGATTCTTTATAATAGAAAGTTACACATAAAAAGGTGGAAAGTAATCCTAAATATTCTAAGGTCTAATTTAAAAATAAATAGATATTTAAGGGAAATGAAAACCAATTAACATTTTTCTTTCCCTTTTCTGAAGGTGGGTAAGGAGGAAAGGGGGACCAGGAAGCAAAATCTCTTTGTCCAAAATATTTAGATAATGTTTCTAGAAACATCAATCTGTTTTTAATATTAGCCTTGGCAAGTGTGTCAACTTTTTGTATATATGTCTTATGCTTTTATTAACTGTTAATATACCAGAAAAACAACAAATTAAAAATTAGTATATTAGGGGAAAAATACTGTATTTGGCTCCCCAAAGAGATATATCTACCAAACTATGAAAACAATGCAGTTTTCATTAGGGCAAATTAATTCAAGAGGCATGCTTTAATATATATTCTAGCACTGATGAAACGAGTTTTCAAAGGCTTTGATTTCTGGCAATTTAACTGTTCTGACATGTTATTTTTCTCTGTTTTAATTTGTTGTTGTGACTGTGATAATCTCCTTGTTTCCTGAAAGCACCTGTTTACATAACACTCCATTTACAGTGAGAGAAGCCTTTAATGACATCCATGGGCACTGGCTTTCCAGAATATGAGTAAATTTCCCCACCTCTCCCACATGTATGTGGGACCATATCACTAACATCTGGTTAAGGGATACAAAAGGGAGCACTGTGTGCAATCTTCGGAAGAGTTCTTAAAGAAGGAGCATGTTAGCTTTCTATTAATCCTTTCATAATAGCTGATCTCATGACTCGACACCTATGGATTGCACTTACATTTATGTAGGTGAGAGAAAAAAACCCTTCTACCCCAATAACCTTATACTCTATTAACTGGAGTTAGTGTAGCTACACCAGATTTCTTTGAATAGTTGTCTGGCATGTCTTTATCCATTCTTTTACTTTTATTCTTCTTGTGTAATTATGTTTCACTGGGGCTTTTGTAAGTATTGAGTTCTGTGTGATTTTTTAAAATCTAGATTGTTTTTCTGTCATTGTAATTCATTTACCTTTATTGTGATTTATGTGTGTTTAGATTAGATCTATTATATTATTTGTGCTTTATACTCATCAAAGATTTTTTTTTTTTTGCTTCTGGCATGTAATCTCAACACCATACATATATAGAATTATCTTCCTGTTTCTTTTTTAATAATGATTTGGAAGTTACACAGTATATTTGTTTTTCTTTCACAAGGTAGCTCAACTATTTTAACTTGTGTGAAACAAACATAATATTAATCAATAGCAGTACTCATCAGGCAAACAATTTAGGACTTTATATATTTAAATGTAGTTCAATATTCATTATTGGCCAAGAATGTGTATCAACTACATATATATACATATACACACATATATATAATCCACTATATATATATGTATATATATACATATATATATATACATATATATATAGTGCTCTAATCATTCAGTAATATAACTAAATGTTCTATACCAGTTTACAGAATCTCCAGGACTTGCTTTTATATCTGTACACATTGTTGAAATAAAATAAAAATAAAAGCAACAAAAACAATTATTTTACACTATGGGTTAAATAGATTTAATAGCTATGTAATAACAGCTAACAAATAATGTTCTTTTTTTGTATTTTTTGTGTTCACTCATAATTATAAAACATATAGAAAAACATGTCCATTGTATAATGACACCAGACACCCTTTGGGTAAAAGACATTCTAGAAATGTAAGATTAGATACCTACCTCTGGGAAAATAGCAAGAAATAAGAGAAAGCAAGGCAAACCTAGATTTTTTTTCAGTTCATTATGTCAAGTTGTTCTTCTTTTTAAAGTAATTAATTTATTTAATAATTAAATATTAAAATTATTAATTTTAAGATATATATTACATATATAACATTATATTATTTAATAATTAAATATTTAAATTATTCATTTTAAGATATATATTACATATATATTTTGATTACATAATCAAAATTTTATAGTTATCTAAAAAGTTATACCTGTTATCTTGAACAGAGATAAATATATACCATTAAATTATGGTCTTTAACATGAAAATAAATATCTTTTCTCATTCTTCATACGTGTTCATCATCAAAATGATGAATGGAAATAAGAGTCTACTTCAAAATGAAGAATGTGGACAGCCTGAGTGGCTCAGCGGTTTAGCACCACCTTAGGCCCAGGGGTGACCCTGGGGTCTCGGATCGAGTTCCACAACGGGCTCCCTGTAGGGAGCCTGCTTCTCTGTCTGCCTTTGTCTCTGCCTCTCAGTCTCTCTCTCTCTTTGTGTCTCTCATGAGTAAATAAATTTTAAAAAATTAAGTTCAAACTGTAGAATGTAATATATTTCCTAAAGGGCTTCAATTGTGTGTGTTTATATATTTCCACCTATAAAATGTACAGTAGGTTTGAATAACTTGTAATAAAATTCAATCTATAAAGCTGAAAATATTTTAATGGTTTGTTTGTGCTTCCTAATGGTGAGCTGACATGTGAACAACTGACTTGCGCAGGTTCTTTGATGCCAAGCAAAAACATGACAAAATAAAATCTCATATATATTTGCAGGAGTCCAGAATTGGTGGTGGTGTCAGGGGAACAGTAGAGAAGACAACTACAGAAAAGAGCTAATGTGTTCTGATGTTAAATAGAACAAGTTGAGTCAATGTTAATACTTATTAACCTCAGAAAAAGGACAAGAGCAAATAATGTAAAAAATCAGATATTAATCAAAATCACTGGAAATAATAAATCAACAACAAATAAAAATGTACAAAGAAAAGATGATATTTAAATGAGGTATTCTATTTAATATACAGCTCTTGTACATATCAGTCAATTTCATAATTTTACTCTAAGAGAAATAAAATGTGAGTAAAGCTCACATTTGGATAGGAAAAGTTGGTTATTTCATTTAAATACTCAAGAAGAGAATAGTTCAACTTTTGATCTCCTAAGTCAAGAAAATGAAAGGCTATTCGTAGCTAAATATAATTTAGGGAACTATAAATTATGATATATAGCATCGGAGGCCAAAGCATAAATGTCAATCCTGTGTCAGTTGAAGAGTGAGTGAAGTATAACTAAGGGGATTTTCTTTGTCTCTCTCATTTCTGTGGCAACATATTTAAAATTCCTGCATATCATAAAAATAGGACTGCATAATGAAATATTGCTAAATTTTGTTGTTAGACCCATGGTTCTTTTAAGATACAAACAGCCACATTCTTACCAAGTATGAAAGAGTGATGTCTATCCAAGCATAAATACCAGCTATGGGAGTAACGAAAGTCTTACACTTCACTACTTTTTCAAGCCACATTCAACTTGAGATCAAGTTTTCCAAAAGCCAATTCTCCCTATTATACTGCTAAACTTAGATGTTACATTCTCTTATACTCTGTGTGGGGTTTATGGTTTCTTTAAGATGTAGGAAAGCATGCAAGATCTTTTTTTCAATGAGGCAACTGAGGCCAATCTCTGCCTTTTGCAGAGAAAGAGAAAAATATAAATATATAAATAAATGAATAAAGCCAGTTGTGCTGTTTTTTAGTGTACCTCCAATAACCAAACTTATATCGTTTTGTATTGGTTTTTTGACATCATTTTTTTTTTCATAATACGTGGCATTTCTCAAGTTTTAGTCTCTGGACTACTTTTCCTGGACCCCTCCTCCTTTTCCACGTTCTTCTCCTTCTTTCCTTCCCCTGTTACTTATAAGGCTTCCATTGCTTTGTAATTTTTTAACCTCTCAAAAGACACAAAAAGATAAACTTGAATGGTTTTTGAGTATTTCTTTTAATACAAGGTTATGCTGCAGAGTCAGCAATTAATGGTATGGAATGAGACAAAGTGAGGGGTAGGTATCAACAGGACAGAATGGTTGTTTAGGCACAGAGAGAATAAAAAGCAAAATATAAAATGCATCTTCCCACAATTGCATCAATTACAGAATGACCAATCCTTCAAAAAGTGCTTCAGAGAGTGACCTAATTCAATTGAATGAGGAATGCTACCAGAGTAGGAAATCCTTAGATTAATTTTAGAATGACCTCTTATTACTATGAATTTCTTAAAAAATAATAATAATAATTTATTTTAGTAGCATAACCATATAAACGTATTTGGATCTAGCATTTATTATTCCAGCAGAAGAAATGTATTTATTAATCATTCAAAATCCAAAATTAGTTTTTCTAATTCTTTCTTCACAATAATTTCCCTTTCTAAATAATTTAAATAGCTATCAGCCTAATCCTCGATTTTATTAGCTTCCAATACTACCCAGTGGCCTTGTAAGTGTTCTTATTCTAGTATTTCCATTTAAACATATACAATGTAGTATTTCTACTTAAATATATATAATCTAAAGTATATAAATAAGTCTGCATATATATGTATATGTGTGTGTGGGTGTGTGTGTGTACTCTGCCTATAGATTAATCGGAATAAAACTGACTATTGACGCTGCAAATTTATTTCTTGCAGAAATCTTTGGCCTTCTACAAAGCCACAAGAAAATTATTTTAAAATGCATTTCAGATTCTTGAAGTCTAAACAATTATATCTACAGTCTTATTCCTCTTTCTTCTCTAGATATGTTCTTTACTCTTATACTTAAATAACTGTGATATTTGTTTGTTGATTAGGTTGTTGGATGCAAACTAGTAGAATTAAAAGAATTTCATCAAAATGTCAATAATTTGCCCTTCGTTATGAAAGAGTAAACTAATAAAAGAAGTATTAATTAAAAAACACTTAGAACACTTATACAAAAATAATAAAACAGACATAAAATGCATTAAAATCAATAAGGCTCTATTCAAATAAGAATATTCCTTGTAGGGGTGCCTGGGTGGCTCAGCCAGATAAGCAACTGACTCTTGATTTTTGCTCAGGTCATGATCAAAGGGTTGTGATATCAGGCCTCCAGTTAGGCTGAGCATAGAGCTTACTTGGAATTCTTACACTCCCTCTATCCTCCTCCTCTATTCTTTCTTTCTCTACAAAAAAAAAAAAAAAAAAAAAAAGAAACTCCAAAACACACAAACAAATCCTGTAATAAACCTGTATTTTTGATATGATTTAAGCAGTATTCGCATTCCCAATTGTATGCTTTGTAAATACTAATTTGATTACCAATCATTCAACATAATGTACACAATAGTTTTTTTTTTTGCCTGTAATAATGTCAGATAAAGATAAGTCAAATTAAAAGATCGAAGATAATTAATCCTCATGATCTACTGATAAGATAAATTCGTTAAATATAATGTGTCATGTTGAAAAACTACATATGGATACAAATAGGTATAATAAATTAAATAACTGTAAGGATAAAAGAAATCATAGCATGTGTTAACATTTATAAAATTAATTTTGGAGAAATTTATAATAGCAAAATATAAACATTAAAATGGACAGTCAGTTGCTTGAATATTAGAATCTAAGAAAATATTTTAAGAGACATAAAAATTCAGAAGACACATAATTCCAAATTACAATGTTAATAGTAGATCATCAAGTTTGTGATAAACTATTTGTTGTAGAATTGTTACCATTAATCAACTCTTTATTTCTAATTTTAAAATTACCTGGAATAACAAATATTTAAACTAACAACTGAGTCCTAAATAATCATCCCAACAGCTTTGATTTGAAGAATTTTATATTGAATAAATGAACCCAGAAAATAACAGGAACAATCATTCCCCCCACCTTCCTATTTGTTTCCACATGCTCTGTGAGGCTAAATGTCAAATTCCCTAGTATTTGGATGAGATGCAAGGCAGACTCTATGACTTATTTCCTTACTCAGATAATGACAACCCTCTATTCACTTCAAGTCCAAAAAACAAAGAAGCTATAATTGTCTTTAAACATGTAGTCCCATTAAATAGTCAAATTTCAACACTTTATTTAAAAATTATGTATGTCTTTTTCTTTTGTGTGTGTGTGTGTGTGTGTGTGTCTTTTTCTGTAGTTCATAACTAACTCTAGGAGCTTTTAGTGAAAATAAGTAGTATGATTGGCTTCTTCATTTTCCAGCTTTGTATCTCTGTCCATTTCCTATGTTAAACATCTGTCATAACCCCTTACATCAAAGCAGGATAAGGAAGAAAGATTAGAGAACCAAGATATGTCTTACCTTATTGGTTCTGTGATTAGTTTGAGGTTGTCAGAGATTGAAAAATGATTGTCTTCTGGGATGCCTTTAGAGGCCATTCAGAATCTCCTTTGTTTGACCTCTTTGGATAACTGTTTCCTCTCTTGGGATATAAATGAATAAGCCCAATTTCTTTCTATTTTTAAGACTTTATTTATTTATTCATGGGAGACAGAGAGAGAGAGAGAGAGAGAGAGAGGCAGACACAGGCAGAGGGAGAAGCAGGCTCCCTGCAGGGATCCCGATGTAGAACTTCATCCTGGGACTCCAGGATCACACCCTGGGCATGAAGGCAGACACTTAATCGCTGAGCCACCCAGGTATCCAAGCCCAATCTATTTCTGCTGAATTCTCCTTACCTCTTCCAGCAACTGTCATCTAAGAGAATGCCAGGTTGATTCTCTCATCTGGTGTGATGACATTACAGAACTTTATCCTATTGTAGTTATTTCTAGCCTACACTCACAAGTCACTTCACTCAACGTCTTGAGTTTGAGACCTCTTCAGCATTATTTACCTAAGAGTCCACTGTGTTTCCTAACTGTGAAAAACTCATATTAAATTTATGCAAATTTATGCAAAGCTCCTATGTGCCACTACAGGTGGATTCACAACCCATTCTAGTAACTAGTACCAGTAAAATCCTCTTTTTTTTTTCAGTAAAATCCTCTTAATCTTGTGCTTCTTTCTCAGATATTCTAACTCTTTTTTAATAGACTAGAAATTTTTTGTTATCTGATTGTCTCTGCTTTGACTTCTGAATAGCTCCATTGTAAGTCCTGAAGAAGTGATTTAGAACCTAAGTTTAGAATATTAGAGTGGTTGATACCTCTCATTTATTTTATTTTATTTTATTTTATTTTATTTTATTTTATTTTATTTTATTTTATTTTTTGTTCATGAAAGACACAGAGAAAAGGCAGAGACATAGGCAGAGGGAGAAGTAGGCACCTCGCAAGCAGCCCGATGTGGGACTCGATCCTGGAACTCTGGGATCATGCCCTCGGCGGAAGGCAGAGGCTCAACCACTGAGCCACCCAGGCATCCCACACCTCCCATTTTTAGACTGGAGCACAAATTGATACAAAATTCCAATTTCACAACCTGTTACACAATTTATACATTCGTGGTAAAAAATTTTTTTTATTCTTTTGCGTTCTGTAGAATCCTAAAAATTGATTATTGATTATGTTGATGTAAAGAAAGTCAAATAAGCATCTGACATAAGTTTTTGAGATGGAAAAAACAATCTATAGCGAAAATAGTTGAAAGTTTGAGGACTTACACAAGAGAAACATAAGATGTTCAAAATCACTTATCACCAGAGAAATGCAAACCAAAATCACAATGAGATATTACCTCATACCTGTTAGAATGGCTAAAATCAAAAACACAAGAAACAGCAAGTGTTGGCAATGAGAAAAACCCTCATGCACTTGTAGCTGGGAAAGTAAACTGGTGTATGCACTATGGAAGACAGTGTAGAGGTTACTCAGAAATTTAAAAATAGAACTACCATATGATTCAGTAATCTCACTACTAGATGTTTACTTGAAGAATATGAAAACATTTGTTCAAAGAGATATATGCCCTGCTACGTTTATTGCAGCATTATTTACAATAGCCAAATTATGGAAGGAGCCCAAATGGTCATCAATAGAGGAATGGATAAAGAAAATATAATATATATATATGTGTGTGTGTGTGTGTGTGTGTGTGTGTGTATACACACATATATAGAGAGATATAGATATATGTAGATATAAATATAGACATCTAGAATATATAATTAATATATAAATATATGTAGATATATGTATCTAAATATTCTATATTTTCATTATATTTTAGGTAGATATATATCAATATTCAGTATATATTATATTCATTATATATAATATTGATTATATATATTATATAACAATATTTTCATCCATATAATGGAATATTGTTCATTCCATTAAAAATAAGGAAATCTTGCCATTGAAACAACATGGATGGATCTAGAGTATAATGCTAAGCAAAATAAGCCAGTCAAAGAAAGACAAATACCATATGATTTCACTCATGTGAAATTTAGGGAACAAAACAAGCAAGGGAACAAACGTAGAACAAAAAGAGACAAATCAAAAAAATAGACTTTTAACTATAGAGAATAAACCAGAGAGGTAGTAGGTTGGGAAAATGGGTAAAGCAGGTGAAGGGGATTGAGTGTACACTTATCTTGATGAGCACTGAGTAATATATGAATTTTAAATCACTATATTGTACACTTGAAACTAATATAATTGTATGTCAACTACACTGGAATTATTTTTTAAGAATTAATTTTTTAAAGTATGAGGGCATATAAAGAATGTTGATTAAAACAGTTGATTCCTATGGAATCATTTTGACCCCTAAGAGGATATATATTCAACCTGTAACTTTTTATGGAATGATAAAGTTGTAGAAACTGTGAAATGAGTAATAATGTACTCTAGAACTATATTTTTCAAAGTATCTGCTGACTCAGTCAATGAAAAGAAACTATACTTCCAACTCCCAGTTTACTCCAATGGACTTTTTTAGTTTATAACAACTTTCACAACTTGCTCTTTTTTTCCCCTAAAAAAAAACATACCTCTTTTTTCTCCGACTTTGTGTGGTTTTGCCACAGCTTGTTTGTCCCAGATTTCAATTCTCTTTTATTCCTTTTTTTAAAGACTTAATTATTTATGAGAGAGAGAGAGAGGACAGAGTGAGAGGGAGAAGCAGACTCCCCACTGAGCAGAGGGTGGATGTTGTGGGGCTAAATCCCAGGACCCGAGTTCATGACCTGAGCCAAAAGAGGATGTTTACTTGACTGAGCCACCCAGGTACTCAATCTTTTATTCTGGAATAAATCCAATTTGTGCTGGTAAAAAAGAGAAAAAAGAAGACAAAAGAGAAAAGAAAAAAAAAAGAAAGGAAAGGAAAAGAGAGGAAGGGGAAAAAAGGAAAGAAAGGAAAGGAAAGGAAAGGAAAGGAAAGGAAAGGAAAGGAAAGGAAAGGAAAGGAAAGGAAAGGAAAGGAAAAAGTGTCTGCTGATTCTACACTTATCTATATACAAAACCAGTTTTCCTGTGAATAACTACAGATTTAATGAAGTATCTCCAGTTGTTCATTTTCTCTTTTCCCACTTGATCTTTGGAAATCCTCAGTCTTAAGAGTATTACAGCACCCTCTAGAATGTCACATAGCTTGTATTATCTTAATCCCTAAATCATGGCAGATGCATTAAAAAAGTCATTCAATTTACTCAAAGGATATTTATATTTTAACACTAATAAAGAACAATCAATTTTAGTCAAGGCTAATAGATACATGGAATGAGTGGGAGTACAGATAATTAATGGAGTATTGGGTTTAATATGACAGTAGAAACAAAAAAGCCTGAATTCTTTATGATTTTGAGGTATAATTTCTATACTTAAGTTGGACTAAACACCAGAAGTTATTATGAATGTCAAGAACAGAAGTTAATTATGCATAAGGAACTCAGCATAGTTTTTAAGGTAATAGCTTACTGCTACATGACAGAAATGGAATTCCACTTCTGTAATAGAAAAGCAAATATTATCTGAGTTTATTGAAATTTTAAAGCATTTTTTCTACAAAAGTGCTATATGTGGATATAGTTGGATGGAATTGTTTTATAGTTAAGAAAAATGGCATATTACACAAGAATTATTATTTTATCATACTGCCCTTTAAGACTATGATTAATACCTTTTTATAATCACCTTATGAATGTTTCAGTATGGAATTAAGTATGCATTTGCATCAAGTGAAAATAGCATTTACACTAGGCTTTCCTTTTTTTTAAAGTAACATCTTAAAAATCATCTCTCCTTCAGGTTTGTGCTTTGAATTTGTTATATTTTGTAGTAATTGTATCAAATGCATTTTTTTCTTTTATTCTTTGTAATTTTCCTGTTACTGGTAATATTTGGTGCAGGTATAGTTTTAAAATTTGAAATAAGAAAATGAGTGGGTTTAATTTTCCTGAAAAAAGAGTTAGTTGACTCCAGTGAGTCACTGGCATGTTGGAGAAAGTTCTCTAAAGAGATCCTAGCTAAAAATTTTGGAGGATAATTCTGACTCAAACTGGTCAAATCTGCCACCCATTTGTGTATCACAGCTGCTTCTACTGTCTTGTAGAGTGAATGGCCATCGATGACTCATGTGCTAAGGGGAATGTGGAGCATTGAAAAGACAAGGAAATGGGGGGAAAATCCTTAGCTACATGCATGCACCATATATTGTGTATGATTGTGTATGTCTAATGCCAGTGTGCGTCTTCTGTTAAACTGCAGCCTACCACAGTCAGAACAAAAAGAAAGAAAAAGTCCTGCCCTAAATGAGATCAAAATCCAATTATTTGAGTTGCTGGTGAGATAAAATCCAGTGTGATTCAGCTTTGTATGAGGCTATGGCTATTTACAAACCAAAGAACCTATAATTAAGAATGGACCCCGAGAAAGCACTAACTACATATACATACACACACATATATAGACATACATATGCATATATTTTTAAATTAAATCCTCATAATTTAGCACATTCTTGAATGGTTATAGTTTGATAAAGTAAGAATATTCTACAATGGGGACTCCTGGGTGTCTCAGTCAGCTAAGTGCCCAACTCAACACTTTGGCTCAGGTCTTGGTCTCGGATCCTGAGATCTAGCTGTGCACCAGGCTCTGCACTCAGCAAGGATTCTGTTTGAGGATTCTCTCCCTCTCCTTCTCCCTCTTTCCCTTCCCCACTTGCACTTGCTTTCTCTCTCTCTCTCAAATAAATAGTTAATCTTAAAAAAAAGTCTACAATGATAAAAGAGTATGGTGGGGGGATTGAAAGTTAGAGGAACTGTATGATTCCTTCCTATACAAGATAGAATGACACATGTAACATATTGGCAGATATATTATGTATATATATATATTTGTGCAAATAAATATTCTCAATATATATTTTGTAAAAAAGTAAAACATTAATTTATATTCCAGAATTTTTGTAATGCTATTTTTTAAGAGACTATAGTGAAAACCTGAAACAGTGAAGATCTTAGTTAAAATCATTATGATCACAGTTAACAGCAAAAATCTGTTTAATTAAAAAAAAAAAACAGAGAAGGGAAAATGAGACAGGATTCAGAATATGAACTCAAATTTTTATCAAGTGAGAAAAACTACAGTTTTATTGACTATTTTCCTCAAAGTATAGTATTTCATCCATGTTGCTAATAAAAATATCTCTGAACAATCCAACACGTCTTACACGTGAACAATCAGAAACTTTAAAAATAAACTACAATTTATGTTTTTAGTATGTGATCAGTCTGGATATGTAAGGTTGGCTATATTTTGATGCCATGCTATTTCAAAACCTAAAGAAAAGATATGGAAAAATAAAATATCAGTATTATATAACAAATGCACACATCAGATTTAGTATTATGCTGCTGTATGGGAATTTCTGGTTCAATAAAACCTTTCTGTGTTTAATTACAATTTGAGATTTTAAAATGCTTTTGTTATTTTGTTTGTTTGTTCTTTACAGGCAATAGAATACCTATTTTCATGTGACTTTTAAGAAAATAGAACACAGTGACCTACATTTTTATTGTGCATGTTATTATTCATCGGGTATATTGGAGTAGGATAATACATATATACATATCCCTGTTATCATATCTACACGAAAATATATGCCCATACATATTTACGTAAATGTGTACATGTATGTATATATATATATGTATGTGTACGTAATTTTCTGTACATTTATTTTGAAAATTGAAATGGATACTCAATAAATGCATTATTTTTTTAAAACTCCAGCTCTCAAAAAAAATTAAATAAATAAATAAATAAAACTCCAGGTCTCTAAAATCCAATATTTTTAACATTATAATAATAAAAATAGTTTACATTGATTTAATAATTTAGTCACTTTCCCTTATTAAAAGTAATGACTATATAATTTTTAAGTTTTAAGTTATCTGAGAGAAAGACTTTGGGAGATCAATGGAGATCAAAATATTGAAGTTTACTTTTTTTAAGATTTTATTTATTTATTCATTAGAGGCACACACAGAGAGAGAGGCACAGACATAGGCAGAGGGAGAAGCAAGCTCCTTTCAGGGAGCCGGACATGGTACTGGATCCTGGGACTCCAGGATCAGCCCTGGGCCAAAAGCAGAGCTTAACTGCTGAGCCATCCAGGCATCCCAAATTTTACATTTTTAAAAATAAATATAAAAGAAATGTCAAAAAGTTGTGGCCTAGGAATTAAAAAACATAAAAGAAGAAATTGTCATATTAGCCATATCAAACTATGGCTATAGTTTATTATGATCTGTGTATAAGATGACAGTCTCACAGAGCATATTTATGTAGCCATACATATGTGGATATACAAATATTTATGAGTCAGTTGTATCTTTTTTTAAAGATTTTATTTATTTATTCATGAGACACACACAGAGAGAGAGAGGCAAAGACACAGGCAGAAGGAGAAGCAGGCTCCATGCAAGGAGCCCCACGTGGGACTCCATCCCAGGACTCCAGGGTCACGCCCTGGGCGAAAGGTGGTGGTAAACCTCTGAGCCACTGGGGCTGCCCAGTTGTATCTTTTTAAAAAGGAAAGCTGATGTATTGTGTGGGAGGCATCAAGTTATGTGCTAAATGTCTTGGAAATATCAGTAATCTTTTTGTGTTCTGGGTATGTTGGTAACCTTTGAGAAAGATCCATGGAAAACTCAGAACACAGAAAACCGATTTTCTAGTATAAGAAAACTAAACATTTATCCCAATATATTAAGGGTTACCAAAGTAATTCAAAATAAAAATCCGTCTAACACATAGGTTTCTGGAAGATTAGAGTTGATCTTTTTCTTGATTTTTGCTTGGGATAATTTATAAGATATATAACATCTGAAATAGGGAGGGAATTATATATGTCATTTCCCATCCTTAAGGTAAAGATCAAGATTATATAAATCCTTCAGGGAAAGTATAGAGAAACTTAGTTTCAAATATAACAATTTAACTATATCCAAGTTATAAAAAAATAAGAGGTAAGAAAAAGTATTCTAAAACATTAGGGAACATAGGACTTCCGGAAGAAGCATAATCTCAAAGACATGTGGGATGTTTGAGAGCACTATTTTATAGTAAAAAGACAATCGCCAAAAGGAAGAGAGTAAAAGCAATTAAAAGCACATTGGAAGAGCAGTTTTGAGATCTCCTTTCGTCTTAATTTGATGTCAGTTAAGCCCATCTAATTAAATACATGCATTATCGCCATCTTTATGCTACATTCTAAACAAAGAGACCAAAGATAATTTTCTGCGGAGTATAGAAAAATTCCTAAAGTATAGAAATAAAATATTTAAAAATATAGTAGGAGGTAGAAATTATTCTGTAACATATGGAATCCTGAAAAGTCAAAGAAAAAAAAATAAAAAAGACGTATCAAGGCAAGTGGGATCAGCAAAGACCACAAAAGGGCTAAACAGTATGGTCAGAGGAAATAGAAACTCAGCAATTCCTATGGGAAAAGCTTTTTGGGGAGCTTGTGAGTTATAAATTAATTTAAGGGAAAGCTGTATGTGTATGTCAGATGAAGAAAAATGTTCCCTGAAGTGGACAGTGAGAAGAGAGTACTCAGTGTAGCTTGAACAAAAAAGAAGACAAGCCCCAAACATTGGAATCATCAAAAATAAGAAATGAATATATTCAAAAGTTTAGTATGAGTTTAATGGATTGTTAAATACTATGGCCCCCCAGCGATTCTTATGTATTTATCTGTCATAGTGCTCCATGTATTCATCACTCAATGATCCATGTATTTCCATTTTTCCTTAACCATCTCATTTCTGTCTATCCTTTACCAATGTGGAAACAATCACTTCAGTGCAAAAGGAAAAAAAAAAAAAGAAAAAAGAAAAAGAAAAAAAAAAAACTTTTTTTCTTCCAAAGACTTGATAATGTGTAAGATGGGAAAGGAGAATGAAGGAGCACAGATGACAGTTCCAGCTTGAGTGAAGAAAAAAAAACAATGAGATGCACAGAGGTCTGCATGTGGGAAGGAGTAGAGGGGTTTTCTAGGTAATCACATTGGTAGAAATTATTCTCAAGGCATTTAGGACATTGTCCTGTATATTTCTTTAAATAAAAATGTCTCTTTATTTGGGGTATTTTCAGGTCACCTGAAAAACAACTAGGATAACTGGATACTTTGTATGGTTTCCTTTCTTTCTTTTTTTTTTTTAATTAATTTTTATTGGTGTTCAATTTACCAACATACAGAAAAACACCCAGTGCTCATCCCGTCAAGTGTCCCCATCAGTGCCCGTCACCCATTCCCCTCCAACACCCACCCTCCTCCCCTTCCACCACCCCTAGTTCGTTTCCCCGAGTTAGGAGTCTTTATGTTCTGTCTCCCTTCCTGATATTTCCCAACATTTCTTTTCCCTTCCTTTATATTCCCTTTCACTATTATTCATATTCCCCAAATGAATGAGAACATACACTGTCCTTCTCCGATTGACTTACTTCACTCAGCATAATACCCTCCAGATCCATCCACATTGAAGCAAATGGTGGGTATTTGTCATTTCTAATTGCTGAGGAATATTCCATTGTATACATAAACCACATCTTCTTTATCCATTCATCTTTCGATGGACACCGAGGCTCCTTCCACAGTTTGGCTATTGTGGCCATTGCTGATAGAAACATTGGGGTGCAGGTGTCCCGACGTTTCATTGCATCTGAATCTTTGGGGTAAATCCCCAACAGTGCAATTGCTGGGTCGTAGCTTAATGACCCCATCAAAAGGCACAGGGTTTCAGACTGGATAAAAAAGCAGGACCCATCTATTTGTTGTCTACAAGAGACTCATTTTAGACAGAAGGACACCTACAACCTGAAAATAAAAGGTTGGAGAACCATTTACCATTCAAATGGTCCTCAAAAGAAAGCAGGGGTTGCCATCCTTATATCAGATAAACTAAAATTTACCCCAAAGACTATAGTGAGAGATGAAGAGGGACACTATCTCATACTCAAAGGATCTATCCAACAAGAGGACTTAACAATCCTCAATATATATGCCCCGAATGTGGGAGCTGCCAAATATTTAAACCAATTAATAACCAAACTCAAGGAATACCTTGATAATAATACACTTATACTTTGTATGGTTTCATGCAGGCATGCAAGGAAACATTTACCGGTGAGTAGGATAAAACAGTAAATGTTCTAAAAACCTAGAAATCCCACAAGTCTCCATGCTAATGATGAATGTCAGTAGCCTATGGATTTTTAAATATAGATAATATATTCCGTTACATTGGAATGCTAATATGTTAATGATTTCTTACTATTATCTTTGGGAACATTTTCCTCCATTACATTGGGAATACCAGGGTGCTAGGAAGGGAGAAAATGTGGGGGGGGGGAAGTGAACAGAAATATGTAGAATATGTAGTTAAAATGTGTATGTGCAGGTTTCAAATTTTAAAAAACGATACAAATTTGACTTGCAAAAAGTTCTGACTATGGGAAAATTCAGACTGAAACTGAGTAAGACAACAGTAAGTAAAAAAATTAGTATGAAATCTTAATTAACGTATAATATCAAGAATAGTTTAGGATATAGGGTTAATTGGATATCAGAGTGATGCGTTATAGGGATATAAAGGTATATTTTAATAGTAAAGCATTTATAATTCAATCTGATAATACAATGCCACAAATAAGAATAAAAGTGGATTTATAATTACTGAGGGCAATTTTGTCTTTGAGTCATAAAATTCATAGTTATAGTAGTGTTCTGATTTCACAATAGGGAAAATGGAATTTTACTTCATGTTAGTGTCTCTCATCCAGAGACCATTCATGGGAATCGAAAGACCAATATTTCTCTGTGTAATGCATCTGTCTTAGTCACTTCAGGTTGCTATGACAAAGTACCAAAAACTGGATGGCTCATAAACACCAGAAACTTATTTCTTACAAGCTCTGAAGGCTGAAAGTCTGAGATCGGGGTGCAGCATGGTCAGGATCTGATGAAAACTATCTTCTTAATTCATAGATGACCATGTCTTGTTCTAGTCTCACAAAACATTGAGCAGAGAGAGGGGAAGTAAAATCTCCTGTGACTCTTTTGTGACTCTTTTAAGTGCACTAATTTCATTCATTGAGGACTCCATCTTTGTAACCTCATTAATCCTAATTATCTACTAAAGGCCCTACTTCCTATTACCACCGTATTGGGTAGTAGGGTTTTAATATTCTTAGTGTGGCTACTATGCAAGTTTATAACTAAAAAAAAGATACAGAACCTGTCCTCAAATAACTGAAATTTCATGAATGAGGATAAGATAAAGATACTGAAATAGGTTGAAAATATAATGTTAAAATATTTGAAATATATAAGTTAAATGAACTAACAGTTCTAATTCTAATAACTTTCCTTCCTTTTTACCTGTCTACACCTTTTGGTATTTTCAATTTTTAAATAATTGAATACTCTGGATAACAAAGGCTTCTCCTTCCCTCACCTAACATAAATTACAACCACAGCACCTTGTTCTTAAAAATTATAGGCATTACCATAGTTGAAATTACTGTTCGGATTATTGTACTGATCTTTCTTCTCATTTGATTTTCAAACCAGATCTTATAACCAAGAATGAGAAATGAATATCTTACTAAAATTTATGTCGTGTTATGCTATGTTATGTTATGGTATGATTTATTGTTATGTTATGGTATGTTATGTTATTTTTTTGCTGTTGAGTCTTCATTGCCTGATCCAGAATAGGCCTAAAATAAATAGTACTGGAATTAACAAATGTCTTTTAATATTTCTAATACATTCCTTAAATCCCTGGAAATCCCCTTAATGATGTTTTTGTCCTTATTTTTGCTTCTAGGGCTCCCTCATGTACATATATGCATCCATACATACATACATTATTGTATGCGTACATCATTTAAGGTGATGCCTTATATTGATACAGGAAGTTGTGTGCCTGCTAAACAAATAGTCTATATAGTCAATATAGACTTTTTTGAGATAATGCAATGTTATAGGTTTAGCAAGTTCAATTTTCCTATCCGATGATTATATAATTTTTCCAACTGTAAAGAGTAGAATTTCAAAAAATAGAGTCAATTACCTCATATTCAAAATATTAAGATTTCTCTACTTCCTCTGAATTAAAAATATATGTTCTATATTTGTATATGAAATCACTCCTAATCATGTATAATTCTACTAAATGTGGAAACATGCCACCCACCAGAACACTAACATTTCAGACATATTTAAATTAGCATTATTAATATTTCAAAAATCACTTAGAGATGAACATTTATAATTAATCTAACATTTTGGATACTCATACTAAAGTGTTTGATTTAATAGATATAGTACCTTATTATATTTAGCATGGCAATTATATTTGATTTTCCAGGTAGAAGAGATATAGGTATTTGTACCAGGAATAATAAGTAGGGCTTACTTAACTGAGTTATTAAAATTCCAAAGGCCAGAGGGATCTACTCTTGCTTATATATGTATATACATTCCATTATGTGCTACTAGTGGTTATGTGCATTTAAAATAAGTTAATTAAATTCTAAAAGTCCAACTTAATCCTGAATGCAGTATGATATATATTTCCAGAAAAGGAGGAATTAATCAAAATGCCTAATTTTAATTTATCAAATATAATTTAACAGGCACTGGAGATAACAAGGAAAGGTTATAATCTTTGCATGCCACTACTTAAAGATTCTTAAATATACCCTATTTTCACATAAATTGAAAATTATATGAACGAGATGTTTCTTTTCATTCATCTTATTAAAGTAAGATATAAAACAACTAAATCAACATTTAAATTATTAATATAGAGTGATCTGTGGTCATGATATGAATAATCACTCCTTTCATAATAATTTTATTTTTTATTTAAAGTATGGAAGCTGTGCGCCTATAAATAAATCAAGAATGGTTTATACTCAGACAGGTAATATATATTTACAAAAAAGCCACTTTTCATTAAAAGATTTAGATGTATAGTAATGAAATAATTACAAACTTGATATGATTATCAAAATATCACTCAAAACTGAGGATAACATGTTCACTTCCCCTTTGTCCCCCTTACTGTATAATATCTAACCCTACAAGATAATTTATAAAGAACTTTTTTTTTAAGAACTTTAATCTAGAATATTTATATAAGTTAATTATACTCATTTCACAAAATAACATGGAAAAATTATTACTCTAACTAATATTCCATTACATTTTGTCTTAAATACATAAGTTGATTTTGTGGGATTTGAATGTGATTTGTTTTATAAATATTTTCCTAGCCATCAGAATAATCAATCATACATAAGAATGTCTAAGTTTCATATTTATGCTCTTGTTTATTTTATTTTATTTTTTTAGATTTTATTTATTTATTCATGAGAGACACAGAGAGAGCTGCAGAGATATAGGCAGAGGTGGAAGCAGGCTCCCTGAGGGGAGCCCAATGCATGACTGGGTCTCCGGACCTGAGGATCATGACCTGACCAAAGGCAGATGCTCAATTGCTGAGCCACCCAGGCTCTTGTGCTCTTGTTTAACAATATGTCAAATGGGGATCCCTGGGTGGTGCAGCGGTTTGGCGCCTGCCTTTGGCCCAGGGCGCGATCCTGGAGACCCGGGATTGAATCCCACGTCGGGCTCCCAGTGCATGGAGCCTGCTTCTCCCTCTGCCTGTGTCTCTGCCTCTCTCTCTCTCTCTCTCTCTCTCTCTCTCTCTCTGTGACTATCATAAATAAATAAAGAAAAAAAATTCTTGAACAACATGTCAAATGTAACTTAACACCTAAATTATCTTTCAAATTAATTATTAAAAACAGATTTACAGATTAACTTAAAAATACATCTTTTTAATTAATAGGATATTCCAAATGTAGAAAAGATAAGATATATACACAATCAAAGTGAAAAAAGTTTCCTTAAATACATGACTATAATAGAAGTATTGGCAAAAATTTGATGGAAAATTTTTCCACATGGAAATCTATGTGTATGTAAATGAATTTATATTTGTTCTATATCATTCAACATTGATACTTCGATATTTTGTATCCTGCTTTGTTTAATTACAACTCCTTTAGTTCTCCATTATTTTCTGAAACAGGATTCACCTAGGTTGTGGGGGTTAGGCTCAGTATTTATTGAGTGCTAAATATATTCCACTTCTCTTCTAGGACCTGATGATATAGCAGTGAACAGAAGAAACAAAGATTCTGTCCTTGAGAAATTTATGTTGCAATGAGGTAGATTGAGGAGAAACACACAAAGAAATAGTTACATCATGATAAAGAGGCCAATCCAACAATAGGATACAACATTTGTAAATATTCATGCACCTAACATGGGAGCACCTAAATGTATAAAACAAAAATTAACAGACTAAAGGGAGAAATAGACAGCAACACAATAATAATAAAGGATTTTAATACCCTACTTACATCATAGGTAGATCATCCAGTCAGAAACCAATCAAGAACATCAGCCTTAAAAAACAGTTCAGACCAGATGGAGTTAATAGATACACATAGAACATTCCATGTCAAAGTCAGTTCATGACTGGAAATGGGGCTATACTTTTCTGAGACCAATGGCGAAAGCATTTGTGTGGATGCATATGAGAAAACTTAACCATGGATTGTCCTACAGCCTTCGGGCCAGCATATGCAGCGCATCTCTATTGGACAGAAAAGTCTTTCTTTTTTGTCTGAATATCACACAAAATAAAGAGACCAACAAACTCATCTTATGTGCTTACTTCATAATGTGAGAATGATTATGCTCCTCAATATCTACCCTTTCTTCCCCTAATTGCTTCTATACCAATAACAAGGTCAAGGGCACAGAATAGTTTGAGTTGGGCAAGACAGTCATTGCTCTGGGAGAAAGAGAACCTACTCAACACATTAATAATTACAGCTGAGTGATAACACAATGAGAGTGGTTCTTGGGGCCATTGAACCAGGGAGTATAATACAAGACCGGATAGAGAAGAGATTATTAGAATGGCAGCTTGACATGGGATTTAAATCCTGGCAAGAATAACATTATATATTGTAATACTCTGGTGGGATGACTCTTTGAAGTTTGCATGTCAGTGGCCTAAAGTAATGAAGTGGAGATGACAAAACTGTCCCATAGAGTATGAGAAAAACATTAGAATGTACAGGGGTATGATGTGGTTAAAATGAATGTATTACATATAACAAGGGGATACAAGAAGTGGTGTTCCCCAGAAGGGCTAAGAAGACATTCACCTTTTTATTGCAAAAGGAAAGTACTAATGAGGGTGCACCATCTTCTGGTTGTCTTCCTCAGAAGGCCAGAATTGATATTAACAGTCATGAAACTGTCCATTTTTGTTAATGGAAATGAGACGGTTCTTGATTAGTGAAGACCAGAAAGTAACATTTAAACATGCAATGCAAGACACAAATAACTAATGTAATAGACAGTAAAAACTAAGTGGCACAGCCAAAGTCCCCATGTCTATAGGGATCCATAGTGATGGCTACAGTTCTTCTAGGACTGAGAGAATTAGCAGGTGACATCATTGTTGCCTGACTTTTAGAACAGGAAAATCAAATCAAAATTTGATGATTAGAAGACTCATGACAAATGCCAAAATAAAGAATCATGATTCCTCATCCAATTACCAGATATGAGCAGCTTTTGAGCTCAGAGGTTGTAGATTGGAACGGAGGCACAACTTCTTTGAGAATGACCAGGAAAATGGCTAAAAATAAGGACAATAAGTATTTTTCAAATCCTTTCAAATGGATTTGTGGTTTTCAATCAGGGTAATTTATATGAGGAGGTGGGAGGAGAAACATCTAGATTTTGAAGTTTGTAGGGGCACCTGGGTGGCTCAGTGGTTGAGTGTCTGCCTTTGGCCCAGGGTGTGATCCCGGAGTCCTGAGATCCAGTCCCACATCGGGCTTCCTACGTGGAGCCTGCTTCTCCCTCTGCCTATGTCTCTGCCTCTCTTTCTGTGTGTCTTTCATGAAAAAATTAAAAGAAAATCTTTAAGAAAAATAGATTTTGAAGGTTGTTGAGCAGAAGCTTGGAGATGACATTGACATCTGCGAATAAATAATTCTTAGTAGACAGTAAGCATATGAAAATTAGAAGATAAATGGAGTCCTAGTCTACCTATTGTCTATTTCTGTAAATAAAATGTCCACAAATCTAACTTTTTTCATCCTTTGATTGCCATGTAGCTAATTAGGAAACATATATGAGTAATTGACAGAACTCTCACTTTGGCCCACTGACCTTTCATTTAAGAACAATTTGAAAAGAAAGGGATTGGAACCATCTATAACTATCTGCTCCCATCCTCTTCACCTTCAAAAACTTGAAGATATATGAGTAGTGATGCCCATTATGTCCACATTGATTTCAGATTTCCAGGACCATCCAATGTGGTAAATGGTGCCAGAAAACCAAGTATTAGCCCCAATTATCACTCAACCAAGTCGTAGTCTCCATCACAGTTTTTGTGGTATCTGCACTGAAAGAAAAATACAGCCTCTGGAAATTTTTATGAGGTTGTTGATCTGAATAATGCAAGAGCTTCAATCCCTATTAAGAAAGAAGATAAAAATAAGGCCAGCACTTTGCATGATCTGTTTTGCACCAGAGTTGTGTTAACTGTCCCACTCTGTCACAAGATAGTTCAAAGAGGTTTTGATCGTCTTAGCATTTCACATAACTCACACTGGTCCACTATACTGATGCATGACACCTCGCTGATTATACCTAAAAAAGCAGGAAGTAACAAGTACTCTAGATGCTCTAATGAGAAACAGTGATGTTAGGAAATGAAAGGTAAGTCCTAAAAAGATTCAGCTCTCTCACATTGAAATTTTAAGACTTCAGAGGTTTGGGACATGCCAAGAAATTCTATTAAAGGTCAAAAAATAAAATAAATAAAGAAATAAATAAAGTAAAGGCCAAGTTAGTGAGTGTTGTATCATCCATCACTATGAATGAGGCAGAGGTTATGGTTCACATCCTTGGATTATGGAGATAGCATTTACTCTAGCAGAAGGCTACTGTGATGAACAATCTGATATCTCAACTTGGCTAGCCTATGCGAAACCCTGATATTTGGTAAAATATTACCTTAGGGTATGTCTTTGAAGATGAGATTAACGTTTGAATTAATAGACTAGATAAAGCAGATTGCTAGTGGACATTCTCTAATCCACTGAGACCAAAAAGGCAGAAGAAGGAGCTAATTTCTCACAACTGCTTCTCCTTTCCTTGGACTGTGACTGAAACATCAGTGCCTCTGTTCTCAGGCCTTCAGATTTATACTTGGCACTACATCACTGACACCACTAGCTTTCCTGGGTCTGTGGCTTGCAGACTGTGGAACTTCCTCTCCATAATTGCATGAATCAATTCTTTATAAATCTCTTTCTCTCGATAGATAAACTATGATATAGATATATGATAGATAGATATTAGGTATTGATATTAGTATTGTCTATTATCTATTATCTATCTATCTATCTATCTATATCTATCATCTATCATAATTATCATCTATCTATCCCCAAATTCAAGACTGTGACCAGGAAGTAAGGAAGGCAGGTCCAGCACCCAGACCTTTGAGAGGCCCTGAAAGGGCCCATACCAGGCACTCAGCTGGAGATAAATCTACCCTAGTTCTCCAAATCTCTATTATTTATATTTTAAAAGAGATTTACTTATCCTGTGATATGTTTCCCATGTATTCACTTATAATGTGAATAACTACTGTGGAAGCTTAGAATTTTTAATTCCATCTCACAAATTGTTTGTTACTCATTCAGCAGGACCCATCACTACTTCTGTTGACTCGTTATGAGAAAAGAGTGCTCCTTTAACATTGATTCTGATTTCTTTTTCACAGAGAAAACCAAAGTATCTCAAAGGTACATTGCCTTTGATTTTATATAATTCCTTCATAATTTATATGAATATTATCTGTTTTGGGTGCTTTTCAGGATGAGATAGGATGGTTTATTTTTAGATACATGTATGCATTTTGACAGAGGAAATTGTCCATGATACTAAGAAAGCAAGTGTACAAAACAATAGGTTCACAACAACTTATAGTTATTTTGTACTAAGCACTGATCTAGTGTTATAGTATGTGTATACACACATACATGTACATTTTGCATATTATATATATTAAATATATACTATATAATTTTAATATATAAAATTATATGTATATATTTCAAAACTATATGCAGTTATTATGTATCTCATTTTACAGACGAAGAAAGAGGGACAGGTATGATTTAAAACTGAGCATTTTGGCTCCAGTTGTACTCATAATCATTATGCTGTGCTACTGCTGTGTGTGTATTTATTGTTACCAGAGTTTGGAACACAAGAAATATCTAATTCATATATATGCATGTGTACATGGGAACAATTTTTTTAGGAATACACCCTAAATTGTTAGCAAAGAAAGTCTCTGAGAAATGGGATCCTAGTTGTGATGGTATTATTTAAATAATCATTCCTGGAAAGATATTTCATTATATTACACAGGATATTCATTTTATTAGGTTTCATGTTAATAAAATATCTAAAACAAAACATTACATTAAAAGTAAAACACATTTCTGGGGCACTTGGATGGTTCAGCAGTTGAGCATCTGCCTTCTGCTCAGGGCATGATCCCGGGTCTGGGGATCGAGTCCCACATCAGACTCCCTGTGAGGAGCCTGCTTCTCCCTCTATGTCTCTGCCTCTTTCTCTGTATCTGTCATGAATTAATAAAATCTTTTTAAAAATTAAAAATATATAAAAGTAAAACACATTTTTAAAATTAGCAAATATTTAAAAAAACAATCAGTATTTCAAGAGGAAATAAAAGTAATACAAGAAAGATTATGAACAAACATAGAACACTAAGTGAGTTAGTTGTAAATAATATTTACCTATTTATACACTATGATAACAGTGATTAGTGATGTCATAAAAATGAATATATAGCTAGATTGAATCTAGGGGTGGAAGGAGTGGATCTACAGATGTGTGAATTATGTGCGCATTTGTGTGTGAGTATATCTCTATGTGTGACAGGCAGGAGGTCAGGGCCAAGACTTGTAAGAGGGTTAAGTATTAACGTTTTATAATTGTTAGTAAAGAGAAAATTGGACATGAAAATATCAAGAACTAAAAAAATAATCTTAGTAAACTCTAAAAACCCTGGCAGTTTTAAAGTCTATAAGTTCCTTGGAAGCTACAATCTTTAGTATTAGGGATACAGTATAGTAATAATAGCAGTGCCCCTTGCCTATCACATATATATTATACACAGACTCCTCACCAGGACATACTCAGCTATAGGCACTACTGAATAGTTCCATTTTTTTCAACATCTGATATTGAACCCGAGTCCCAGATTTGACATCGTTTGCCAGATGGAATGGGCAGATACTAGTTGCATCATCTCCATTATAGAAAGGAGCTACTTCTACTCATAGGAATAAGCACTTATTTTGGATATGGGATCCCTTTTCTACTCAGAGAGCTTCTGACAAAACCACTATCTTTGGACTTACAAATGTTTTATTCTCCATTATGGTATTTTACATACCATAGCTTCTGGTATAATAATTCATTTTACAGCAAATAAAGTGTGGAAATGGCTTCATGCTTATGAAATTCTCTGGTCTTAATGCATTCATTTCACACTGAAGTACTTACTCTGATGAAAGAAAGAAAGAAAGAAAGAAAGAAAGAAAGAAAGAAAGAAAGAAAGAAAGAAAGAAGAAAGAAAAGAAGAAGAAGAAGAAGAAGAAGAAGAAGAAGAAAGCAAGAAAGCAAGAAAAGAAAGGTCTTTTAGTGAGTCATTGAAGACATCAGTTAGCAACATCCACTTGAGCTGAGATAGTACCCTCCAGAACATGGTATACATATGTTCTAAATCACACATGGTATATATGTATGTTCCAATATTCAGTGAGATTTCTTCCATATCTAGAATTGATGAGTTTGGGAATCAAAGTGTGGAGCCATAGGTACATTGGGAAAATCTTTTCTATTACTATTACTCTTAATAATTTCTTAGTAAAATGTTTACTTCCAATCAGCCCAAAGTTAGGCCCTATTGTTCTAGAGATCAATAGAGGTTCCCAATCTGTGACCAAAGACATTTCATTAAAATGGAAGTTAAATGCATGGAATCCCCTAGGTAGCCTCTCAGTTTGGCCATGTTTTTTGATACAATCCGATGAAATGCTATACTAATATAGTGGGGAAGGGATAGTTTAGAGAAGGGGGTTGTGGTAGATGTTTTAATACCAGTGATGACCATGTGACTAGTAGCAGAAACAAAGACCATGATAAAATATTTCCTTCTTATTTTGATATGAATATATATGTTCTTATGCTAATTCGTTTTTATGTTTCCCTCTATCATTCTCATCCCATTTAACATAATTACTTAAACATATCCTTCAGTATTTAAGTTGCAGGATATCTAAAGGTGGTTATTACTCAGCTAGAAGAATAATGACCATCACCCTAAGATGGAAAACCTTATTTATGGGAGGGAGATATATATATAGATAGATAGATAGATAGATATACCTATATATCTATATCTCTATATAAGATATATTATATGAAGAGAATTAGTAAGTTTTAAGTTGTATGAGTTGCTTGCATCATGTTAAGTGAAAATATGGTTTTGCTATTGATTTTTTAAAATTTAAATATGCTTAAGAGAGTTGTACAGGGATACCAAGTTGAAAAAGGGTAAATGTTGGTTGTTTTTGTATTGTGTCAACTTTGCAATGTGGAAAAAAGCTTCTTAGAATTTCTATTCTGTGTGATTACAGATTAGGGATGGGCACACGCTGTATATGAGCATCATTTTGAAAGATGGAACCCAGGAAATGAAATGCTGTAAGGGTTTGCCACTGAAACTCATATGGGTAATCGATATGCTGACATAATCTTGTTGGTGTAGGCTATCAGTCAGGCTCACAGCTCTTTCCAGAGATTTCTTCCTTAAGTTTCTTTAAGTTCTGGTGTCAGTCGAATATATGGTTCCATGGTGTAAAGTGCCAGTTTCATCTGGAGGTAATACGCATTAATGAAGCTGGAGTTGATAAAAGACAAATGCAGGTTTCAACTTGTCTTTGTGAGTCTCCTATAGTTTTCATGGGATCCAGTTCGTCCACAGAAGTTTCAGCTTGTTCTCACTGTCTCTTGGTTCACACCCATCTTTTCTTCCCAACTACTGCCCCTGCTGACCTATGGCAACTTCAATCTCACCATCAGATTTAAGGCAACAGTCACCCAGAGACATTTTAATCGACTCTACAATTAAGTCAGGTCACATCTGTCAGAATCTATCAGGGTGCTCCCACTCTGAGCCAAATCATTATTTCTCACCTGGAGGGTTGCAGTCACCTAACTTTTGGCCCTGTTTCTATCCTTTACCCTTTTAATGTCTATTAACAAGCAACTTAGGTGATGCTGTCAAAATGATAATCAGATTATGTCACTCCTCTATCCAAAGCCCTACAACAGAATTCTATTTCACTCAGCGTATGTTTTCTGCACTGACCTCTACGTTTCTTTGTGATGTGGCTTCCTGAATCTCTCTCTTGCTATTAAACCCATAGTATCATCCACTCTAGTTACTTTGGACTCATTAATTTTCTGGTAGCTCATCAGGCTTGTTCCCAACTTAAGGCATCTGCCACTTTTTTGCTCAAACACTGCCTTTTCAGTGAGGACTACCCAGAGCATTTAAGTTAACATCACAACCTGTTCTTACCATATTTGATGATAAACACAAAAAATCACTTTTCTTTGGATTTGTCATTAATCCTTAATATTGTTCTAATGTTATTAGCCACTGATCACGGATTGCATCACAAATCACTGCTCTAATAAATATTTTATATTTTTTTCTTCAATCATATCTTTATTACATATCATCTATGTAAAGGAACAATTTTTAACAGAGAATATAATCAATTGAACTAAGACACAGTCTCCGTGAATTGTATTATTTATTTTGGAGTCTGTATTAGTTTCCCATGAACTTATCACACACAAAAAAATAGCATAAACCAGGTGACTTAGAATAAAAATTATTGTCTTCTAGTTCTAGAGGCTAGAAGCCCCAAATCATAGGATTGATAAGGCCATGATCCTTCTGGAACCTGTAGAAGAATCCTTCCTTCCTCTTCCTAACTTCTGGTGCTTTGCTGGAATCTTTGGGGTTCCATGGATTGAAGATGCATCACACTATTCCTCTCTCCTCATACGACTTTCTCCCTGTATTCCCTCACTTCATCTTCGCTTGTGCATTTCTCTATGTTCAAATTTCTCCTCTTTATAAAGACATAAACCATATTGGATTAAAGCCCACTCTAATGACATCATCTTAATTTGCCTCCATAAAGACTTTATCTCTAAATAAGGTCAGAATTTGAGGTATTGAGGATTAGGATTTCAACATACCTTTTTGAGGAAATACAATGTAACCTATAACAAGGTCCATGCTGACCATGGCTGACCCAAGGACTGAATATCAAATGCTTTTCTAAAAAAGTTGAAAAAGGCAAAAACCTGTTCTATCTTAGCAGATATAAAAACTGCTAGGCTGCATCAACTAGATCATTCTTTAGGATTTCTTCCCCTAGTCGTTGGGTGGATTGTCTGCAGAAAGCCCTGGCTCCCAGCTTTCTCACAGAAATGCTTCAGCTAAAAAGAATTGCATCACCAAGACCATGCCCTCCTGAAATAATAACTCAAAATAGTGAATAGCTGATACCAGGGATATGGATGCCAAGTCGTTTTGCTACAACTCAGAATAATTCCTACCCTACTTCTTAAGGGTCTTAAGAACTTCCCTTAAGACCACTTGAAATTTTCGTTGAATTGGTATCACAGTCCTAGTTCTCTATCTGCCCAATATTGCATCATAACTTCCCCTTCAGTAAATGAGAACATGAATAACACTCGTAATAAACATTTTACATGTTAATCTCCATTTCGGACTCTGCTTTAAAGAGATGTACGGAACACGCTTCCTGTGGAAGTGAATGTGATATCTGGTATCAGTACTGATTTGAGAAAACAAACACTAAGAAAAGATTTTTATCATCCTCTGTTTAGCTGGCAATGAATTCATCATCACTATTAGAAGGTAAAAAAGGATAGCTCCTGGTCTTAGGTAATTAATAGTAAATTTTTAATAATTTTGGGGTGGTAAGCTGGAATGATATTTTGCTAGGGGATTTACTGGCAGATATAAAGTGAGAAGCTTTTGAGAAGATATTAAAGAGGAATAAAGGAGAATTATTAACTATGAGGGCTTTATAATTGAGCTGCTATTGCTCAGCACAATTGATTCTTTGGGAAAAAAAAAAGAAATAAAGTGATTAATAATTAAGTCCTTAACATGAAAGCCAGAAGGACCCCATGTTAGTATATAAAAAGACCCTCAATTTCTGTAGACAGCAGGGAGAAAAACCTGAGGATTTAATAAAGTAGCAGAGCTCCATGAAGGTTTCTTTTTCTCAATTCTGTATATCCGTTATGACAAGATCAGGACCCTAGCTGAGGAAGACTGGGGTCCTGCCACATGGGGTTGGAATCTTTGCATTGATTTGCTCCCAAATTTTGCATCTCCAGAGTTTCCTAAACTCTCTCAGTTTACATAGATCCAAAACTTCCTAGTAAGTGCCGGTGCCTCCCAATTGCTGTTGATGCTTAATCCTCAAAAGTCAAGTGAACAACACTGGATCTTAGCCAAAAGGCTGAGTATCAGAAAGGGAGACAGAACATGAAAGACTCCTAACTCTGGGAAATGAACTAGGGGTGGGGAAAGGGGAGGTGGGCGGGGGGTGGGAGTTACTGGGTGGCGGGCACTGAGGTGGGCACTTGACAGGATGAGCACTGGGTGTCATTCTGTATGTTGACAAATTGAACACCAATAAAAAACAAATGTATTAAAAAAAAGAAGTCAAGTGAACAAAATTGTCATAATAAGTGACAATATAGAAGAAGTAATGTGGAAGACCGATCCATAAAAAAAATAAGTGGGCAGTCACCAGAGATAATGCCCAGTTTATATAAAGAAAAACAGGCCATCAGATGACTGAGGGCAATGTATTAATAAAGGGCCATGACTCCTCACTTAATTTTCAAGTTTAGCTAATATTCATATATACAACACAATGATTGAGGAAAAGCCTAGGCCTTTGGGAGGAAAAACTGCACCATGACTCTTGTGCTTGGTGATAATTCCACCGTTCCTTTCTCAAAAAGACCTACGACTATTTGCTCAAATTTCAAGTCAACAATGATATGCAGCACACCAGAGTTTTATGATGAGTCTCAGTTACAGTGGAGATGTATGAGGCATATGGTGATTGTGGGTCGGGCTAACAGTGAGTCCACTGCGTCTGCAAGACCATCACATGGCTATCTCTCTAATCCCCAAATATGTAATTGGAATAGACACACTGTGTAATTGGAAGGATTTTCTATTTGTTCCTTGGCTTGTGGGGTAAAAGATTTCATAGTGAAGCCCAAGTGCAACACTAAAAGTGCCAATTCCTGCGGGGAGGATATTTTCATGTTTCTGCATCGTCAGGACTTTTTGAGGAAAGACAATTGAAATGCTATTAAGACAAAGAAAGTGCCATTTCCCCCAGAACTATTTGTTCTTCTCATTCTAAGAGTGTTATATTTCTAGGTGTGTCATTACATTTTAAAGGTATTAAAACTCTGAACCATGTGTTTATATCTCAAAATGTTGTAAAAATTAAGGATTCCCTCTTCTTTTCCAAGAGACTATTTGTTTACATTAACAAGAGGGTTTCTCTTTCTCAAGGGTGTGTTTTGGGGGAGTGTAGTGTGGGCAGTATGAAGGAATTCTTGTATAAGCCCTCAGACACATGATTTCTGGGCTCCTTTCCCCTAACTGTGCAGGCAACATCTGCCCTCATTGAATTATCCTAGGGGAGCCGGGGCACAGGTAACGAGTGCTGTTAGTGCTGTAATAATGTCTAGTGTTTAATTTAGAAACCTCATGCTTGTTTTCAGGATAAGATAGATAAATACAGATATCAAAAACATACTAGCCCCCAACCAACGAAATGAATAAATATCAATATTGAATCCCAGGGTAGAGAGCAGAAATTAGTACAACTCTTAAAGACCTAAAGGATCCAAGAATTCATCGCTTCTCCATTTCATTTACCATCTGGCTCCACAAACAAAAGAAAACAAACAACAAAACAAAACAAAACAAACAAAAAGCAGATGGAAGATGACAGTGGATAACTGCAAACTCAACCAGGTAATAACCCAATTGCAGCTGCTGTGCCAGATGTGATGTATTTGCTAGAGAAAATTAACATGGCCTCTGGTATATGGTATGTAGCCATTGATCTGGCAAATTGGTTCTTTTCCATTTCTATCAGAAAAGAGGATCGGAGACAGTTTGTATTTACTTGGAACAGACCTCAGTATTCATTTATAATTTTGCCTGGAGCTATGTTGATTCTTCCACCTTCTGTCTTAACACCATCCAAAAAGACCAGGACCAGCTGGACATGCTACAAATATTATATTCTTCTGCTGATGAACGAGATTCTGGATCACAACACCAGTTAACCACGGATAATAGTAAAATTGTTTCTTGAGTTCGACAGGAACCTAGAATAGATAAGGAGGGAGATAGTAGAAAAGGTTGCATGCCTGTTATGCCCAGAGCCCAACTACAGTAGAAGGGGACATAATTTTGCCCATTAACCTTGCTGTTTTCTGAAAATAGCTCACTACCTTTCAGGAATTTGTATATTTTCTACTCTAGGGTAGCAAAGGGGGTAAACTAAACTGTAGTGAATTGTGTGATGCAGTACCAGATTCCTCCATAGCAATAAAATGACACCCCCCCTCCTTAAGTTCTTTGGAGCACTTAAAGATTTGTCTCACTTAAAGAACATAGCTTTGCTTAAGATTATGTTGCCTTTCTGAGGCAGCCTGCAACCAATGGCAAATTTAGATGAGTACACAAAGGGCTAGTACTCTCATCCCAGTTCAGAATTATTCTGAGTGGGCCATCCCAGTCTCAGAAATATCCCTGAAACCGGTTGAGGTTTTTGTGGAGATTGTGTCATGACCTAACTTCCCCTACTGCCCAATCCTACTTCTTTTTTTCACCTCCCGAAATATATATATATATATATATATATATATATATATATATATATATATATATTTTTTTTTTTTTCCCTCAAGAGTATTCCTGAATAAACTTCCATGTGTTATTTTCCATCTCTGAGTTTGCTACCTGGATAACCCAACCTGCCAAAGTAGGTAAGAATAAGTCATGAATTCAAACAGACCTTAAAAATAAATATATTGATTGGTTGATTGATTGATTGATTTGAGAGAGAGAGAGAGCACAAGTGGGAAAGGTAGAGGAAAGGTGAGAGCAAATCTCAAGCAGACTGCACTAACATAGAGCCCACCTGGGCTCATTCCATGCCCTGAGATGATGATCTGAGCAGATACCCAAGAGTCAGAGGCTTGACTATACCACCCAGGTGCCCCTCAAACAGACACTTCTATTTTCTGATGTACTTGTTTAGTGTTTTGAAATCCTTAGCAAAGTAAGATTATACAGTGTGTGTTTCCATATTTAACAGCATTTCCATATATCGAAAATGGTAGCACAGCTCTTAATATATCTATTTCCATACAACATTTAGTTCAGCATGAATTTTTAACATTCTTTTGCTTGAAACATTCTGATCGCATGTAATATCAGCCAAGTGAGCATGTATTGTAATTCCATGTAACCTGTCATTATAACCAACAATGTGTCAAGCTTAAGATATTTAACAAGACAGTTCAGTGAAATTATTCATTGTTTTGTTAGCAATACAATTCTTTTGTTTTACTTCATATTATTTGAGTTTTAGGAACTTTAAAAACAAAAATAACAGTAAACATTCTATTAAAACTGTCTACTTGATAGGGCTTGATAAAAAATTGATGTTTTTAAGAAATTTAATAACTATTGCCATAAAATTATTTGTCAGTTGAAGAGAGAAAGCTTGGCATTTCCCCTGAGGCATTTTCTCTGTTCTAAAACAATGTAAAGAAGAATATTTCCACTGAATATTTAACAAATGTACTATGCCAAATGTATTTCAATAAATTACAAATTGTTTCCATAAATTTCACTTTATAACTCATAGAAATATATTTTATATTTCTCAAAAATAGTCCTCTTAACAGTACAATGAACTAGGCAATAGTGATTTTAAGCAAAAATAACATTTCTCATCTTGAATAATTTTGCATTTACATAAGAGTTACAAAATATATTTTTATATAAGACAAAAGTAGAATGATCACTTAAAAAGTTTTATACGTTTGGTTGGGTTTTATTTGGAATTTACATTTATCTTTATTAAATGGCACTTTGTTTTCAGGTAGATAAATCTATCAGTGTAAGATCTAAATTATTTTCTGTGTATTTTTATTGTGAGAAGTAATGTATGTTCAAGTTGTATACGTGAGCAAATTGAGTGAATTACTTTATTTTTTTAGACAGCAGAATCTAGATTGTAAATATTAGCATTTGACAATTAACTGCATTTGAACATAATATTTTATAGCTGTGCAGAAATGGGAGCTAAAATTCAAATTTTTTAGCATTCAGTTAAAAATCTGAATGTTTTGCCCCAGGATCTTTCCAAAAATACAGTGAAATTTATACTTCCTTGTTATCTCTGGTTAAACAAGCAATTACCTCACTTCATTCCAAAATGCCAAGTAATACAAAATTAAGGGAATCAAATATCATTAATCCAGAAAGACCAAGAATGGGAGAAGAGCTAATAAGAGACAAGTGACAAGTGAGACAAGTGCGGTATAAAAAGCAAACACATACACATGCACACACACACGTACACACACACACACAACTTTACAATACTGAAAGTGAGTTGGAGCAGATGCCATTGGTTACAGTGGATGTTACAGCCTTTCAGCCCAATCTAATTGCAGTCTCAGCTGTGGTGTTTCAGTTTTTGGAGAGATCAGATTCACTTTATGGTATTAGCTTCTCATCTCCAGTTTGCACCATGACTTCTGCTTCCTGATTCATAGCCAACTCTAGAGCAGCCCAAGTCTAATCCATGGCCAAGGGCAGACAGAAAATGCAGGGAGAGAAACTTTCAACAATGTGATGGATGTCATAAATGCTTCAGAGTTTTCTGCTTTAGGTCAATTCTTGTTGCATTTGATAGACATCTTGGGGTAATAACAAATCAACAGTGGTGATGGTTAACATCACCTACAGCAATGTCCTCGATAATGGACCTTTAGTTTGCCTTTTCCTTTCCCAAAATTCCTGCTTTTGGGGATCATCCGACAAATTAGCTAACAACAGCCAATTCCTTTTTTATCCCTGCTTTAAGAAGAAACTCTTTGATGCTTTATACACAAAAATATAGAAAGTAGGCTCCCAAAATAAGATTCAGGAAGTAAAACACTCACTAGTCAGATGGGGGAAAAAAAAAACCTTCATTACTGGTGTAAGCTACAGTGATGACAACCACTGGAGAGCTGTGGCATCAAAAGTAGAAAATTCTAAGCTATGGGCAACTAATTCTGGGTGGAAAGTGAAACATGGCATTTTTCAAAAGCTCTAGAACTTGAAATTACAGCTTAAGTGTAATTTAAGAATTTTAGACATAGTAACTAACTTTTGTTGATAACTTCAGAAGCTTTTGAATAAAAAGAAAATGGGATGATCTGAGCCTCTATTATTAATTATTATTATTATTATTATTATTATTATTAATATTAATAATCAACTACACAGATGCTATAAAAGCCAGAAGGCCTCTGAGGAAACATTTTAAGAACACCTCAGTATCGGTAGCAGAAGGAAAGCTGGCTTGAAAATCAATTCCAGATAAGCATAGTAGAAATGCAAAGGAGGCAGAATGTACATCCATGATGTGTCTCCTATGATAAATTTATGGAGTGAAATAAGTCAATCGGAGGACAATCATCATATGGTTTCACTCATATATGGAATATAAGAAATAGTGAATGGGATTATAAGGGAAAGGAGGGAAACTGAGTGAGGGAAAATTAGAGAGGGAGACATTCCAAGAGAAACTCCTAATTCTGGGAAACAAACAAAGGGTCAGGGAAGGGAGGTGGGTGGGGGTTGGGGTGACTGGGTGGCAGGCACTGAGGGGGGCACTTGAAGGGATGAGCACTGGGTGTTATACTATATGTTGGCAAATTGAATTTAAATTTACAAGGTAATAATAATAAAATAATTATGGAGACCTCTTATTGAATTAGGTGTCTACTTCCCTATTTCCTAGGATTTAACAGATTGAGCAATTTTTCTTGTCCATAGGGGCACTATTCTCTGAAGGTCAAGTGCACCAAACTACTGATTCAACCTTGTTATTTATTAAAATACATTTATCCATGGGCACCTGGGTGACTCAGTCTGTTAAGGGTCTGACTTGATTTGGGCTCAGGTCATGATCTCAGGATCCTGAGATTGAGCCCCCGTGTGGAGCAAGGAGTTCGAGATTTTTCCTCTTCTTCTGCTCTTCCCTCTCTCACTAAAATAAATAAATCTTTAAAACAATAAACACATTTATCCATCTTTACCTGATGGTTAAGGGCCAATACTTGGCCTCTATTATTCCAAAATATTATCATCTGCATTTGTAACAGGAAGCACAATTCTTTAACAAGTTGATTTTTATCATCCCTGGCCTATTACTCTTCTTGATGGAACATTCCTTATCACTATAATAAAGGAAGCAAGCTCTGAATCCTCCATGGAACATAGTAACCAGGTGGGCTTTTACATGACATAATATACCCATTCTCAAATTCCCACTTTTCTAAGACTTTTGATCCATAACCACATGGTTAGGTATGGCAATTCTGCTAGTTCTACTTCAATTTGTGTGGGCTATCATGTTTTTCAAGTTTCAAAAATCCAAAGTGATATTTATATTAATATTGTGTTATAAGGACCTTGCCAGAGTGACCTATGCTTCTTTTCATGCTCTGCTGTCTTGAAATTCTTAATACATTTTGAAAAAGGTCTTCAGTTTCATTTTGCTCTAAGACTTCAAATTATGTAGCTGATCCTGTGGCTGGCAAAGTCCTCCAACTCAGAGTACTTGTCAGAGATTATCTATTGTTAGCAAAGTTGTTTAGTAAAATGGGCAGCCACATTAGCCGTGTTTTCTTCTATTTCTTGTTAACACAAATTTGATCATAATCAAATGTGATATACCACTTAATTTAAACTTAAAATATAATGACATATTTTAACATCATTAGATGTTCTTATACTACATAATTACAGATATTTTATTACATAGGTGTACTAGTATCTATTTTTATCAATATTCTATTATGGAATATACACTTTTCAATATTTTGCAATTAGAAAAAAACTCAGGGAAAACTATTTTTCCTATAATGTGAGTTATTAGTTTAAATAATCAAGAATATTCACTTACTATCAATATGAACTTTTATTCTGTAAGTTTAATAATGTTAAATTTCTTTTAGTGATGAATGATTAAAAGATACAGGATAGAGTTACACATATTGTAAAAGCATTTAAATGGTAATTATTTCTTAAATATAAGTACACAGCTTTTAGAATAGTAAAATTTGTAAAAAAAAAAAAAAAAGAGAAATAAAAAGTACATATTTTTACACATTCTGTTTTACAAAATAAAATAAATCTAATTAGTCTAATTAACTGGGGACTTTAGCATCTTGAATTGACCATTCCTAAAAGCCAATTTCTTTCTTTCTTTTTCTTTCTTTCTTTCTTTCTTTCTTTCTTTCTTTCTTCTTTCTTTCTTTCTTTCTTTCTTTCTCTTTCTTCTTTCTTTCTTTTCTTTCTCTTTCTTTCTCTTTCTTCTTTCTTTCTTTTCTTTCTTTCTTTCTTTCTTTCTTTCTTTCTTTCTTTCTTTCTTTTCTTTCTTCTTTCTTCTTTCTTTTCCTGTCCTTCCTTCCTTCCTTCCTTCCTTCCTTCCTTCCTTCCTTCCTCCTTTCCTTTCTTTTCTTTTTTTCTTTTCTTTTCTCTTTTCTTTTCCTCCTCCTCCTCCTTCTTCTTCTTCTTCTTTCTTCTTTTCTTCCTCTTCCTTTCTTCTTCTTTTTCTATGCTATGCTTCATCCATAGGTAAACATCAATACCTCCCGTTTGTAAACACAGAAAAAATATGCTACCTCTTATTCTTGAAATTTTTGTTTTATTTATAGTTTATCTTTTATTGTTTCACATTTATAAAGAAAGACGAGTGAAAATCTCCTTGAATATATATTCTTCCCTATCCTGAACACTTCCTAAGGGTATATTAACGAGAGTGAGAAAAGCTCACTAGATTAAAATATCTAAATTTGTATAGTTCTCAAATTTGTTGCTGGAAAAAATTTCAAATAAATTGAAAAAAATATATATGATGTTCCAATGTTGTCTAAGTGTATCAATATCTGTATAAGAAGTTAATATTTTTATTTTATTATTTTCTAAATGAACATATGCAAAGAAACTACTCAAAGGTATTTTATTGGCATAATTTTTATGTGCAGTTAAATTGAACTCTTGTCCAAATATGTTGTGATATATTCTATCACTTTTTTGAAATGTTTACCACTTTCTTACTTACACACATGCTTTGACATTTTTGCAGTGAGTTTTTAAAATGAGAAACAAAGACATCTTGATCTAAAACATTAAAATTACCTTGGAGAGGAAAGATGTATATTACAGAGAACTTTTGGGGGTTGAATCAATAAAATTTATTGAAACATTGAGTGTGAGACAGGAGAAGAAAAGTCTGTGTGAAGTATGTTTATGTGACTGGATGAAAGATCTCACACCTAATCAAGACAAAGAGCCATGGCAATGAATACTTGTTTTGAGAATGCTAAACTAAAGAAAGCTGAGGATTTCATGTTAAGAATATACTAGAATAAAAGGTCTAGAGCTCAGTGAAAATGTCAAGGAAGGAGAAATTTATGTTATTTGTAAGCCACCAGAATACCTGTGTCTAGGGAGGAATGTGCATCATGAAAACATAAAAATAAGATTAAAGGAAATCTCTTAAGACCTACATAGGTAGAATGGGAGTATTCTTTAGATTTGGAATGTCACCATAGTTATAAATTCTTCTTTTTCAGAACTTTGTGCATATATACTAGACAATATTGTGCATAAGTTTAAAGACTCACTACGTTTGTCTTCTTGAGGTACCGGGATGGTGCAGTCAGTTAAGCATCCAACTCCTGATTTTTGTTCAGGTCATGATCTCAGGGTTGCAGACATGAAGTCTGCTTAAGGTTCTCTCTCTCTCCCTCTGCCTCTCGCCCACCCCCTTGCTCATGCACTCTCTCTATTAAAAAACAAACAATACGAAACAACCCGCCCAAAACAAACTTATTACATTAGTTCTAAGTTTCTAATATTATGCTTATCTAGTTTGAATTTTTAAAAATGTTGGCAAAAATAAATAAATAAATAAAAATAAATAAAAAAATAAAAAGTGTTGGCAACCATAACATTGAATGTCTTCAAATTGGAATCTCTCTTCTTTTTTTTCCTAAGATTTTACTTATTTATTCATAAGAGACACAAAGAGAAAGGCAGAGACATAGGCAGAGACTCCTGCAAGGATCCTGATGTGGGACTCGATCCCAGGACCCTGGGATTACAACCTAAGCCAAAGTCAATGCTCAACCACTAGAACCACTCAGGAGCCCCAGACTTTCTCTTTTTTAAGAAATACCCTATTGGCTATCTGTACCTTCAAGTTTTACCTGCATTTTATGCCATATAAATTCACCAAAGTTTAGGAAATTAGCCCCAGGAGGTGACATCACCTACATGGCAATATGGGTCTTTCTTGACTCCCCCCCACACAAGAAGAAAATGAATATTTATTCAAGAACAAGATACCACTGAAAGAATCCTAGAGTGTATGTGTGAGGCTGAAGCACTCCTGTACCACAGAGACCAAGGCAAACTGTTCTATAAGGGTAACCAGAATAGCTACACATTGACAGCATGGTTTCTCCCCTCAGGACAGTATAGCACCACCATGTGGAAATGTGACCTTTGATCTTCTCACTCTTCAAGAGAGAAAGACAATCCAGAGGGGCAAACAATCTCCACCCACACCCAACCCCAGTGTTGTTGTCACTTTGTAAGAGCCCCTACTCTGATTTCGTTCTATGAGGATTGCAGAGAAATCTGTGGGGCTCAATCACTGAAACTCTAACTATAATGGAGAAGGGGAGAAGAGCTTGTAACAACTAGCCCGTGAATCTTGACAGACTGGATTCACACCTGTAGTTCTAAGTAGGAATCCCAACCATCAGTTTTCCTTAACTGCAGAACAAAGATGAGGGCAAACTTTGATGAAAGAACTTAGAAGAGTGCAGATTAGCCTTATTTGGATCTTCAAGTGGGTTTTGTTGGCCTTAGAACCAAATTTGGCCATATTGAAAAGATTCCACAGGGGCACCTGAGTGGCTTAGTGGTTGAGCATCTGCCTTTGGCTCAGGTGTGATCCTGGGGTCCTGGGATTAAGTCCTGCATCAGGCTCCCCTAAGGGAGCCTGCTTCTCCCTCTGCCTGTGTCTCTGCCTCTCTTTCTGTGTCTCTCATAAATATATAAGTAAAATTTAAAAAAAAAAGACTCTATAAAACCAAAAAAGAGTGATTTATGTTAAGATATAATACCTAACCAAATTGCAGTTTCAGCCTCTCTAGGAAAAGAATTTAAACCAATTAGTCTGGAATTTCCTGGTCAACACTAGTGATGCAATCTGCCTTCTTAGGCCACAGAACTTGGATATGACTTAAGACAGCAAACAAGGAGTTTCATCAATGTCAGAGTTGCTTCTTCACCTATGCCGGGGGGGCAGGGACTCTAATCCACACCCTTACTCATCACTTAATACAACCTTTAAGCAGTCCAACTAGGAAACATAGCCCGAGCACAAAGAAGTTGAGAAGCCCATTCAACAGTGGGGCTATATAGAATGGCACTTATAAAGCACAGTTTGTGACTTTTCTCATTTGCAAAGTAAAAGTGGTGGCCTCTTCTGACCAGGGAATCATGTATATACACTTGCTTGATTTAAATCCTAAAACAAGTTGTACAGGCCCTGGATTCTGTTCCACTGCCTTGCCAGTGCAAGGAAGTTAATTTATAGCCCATTTACAACTGAATAGAGTATCTAGTTTCAAGCACCAAGTAAGACTAACCAGAGAATCAAGGGAACAGTGGAGCCCTTCCTATACCCTCACTTGAGTAGAGAAAAGCCTGTAGTCTTATCAAATAGTTCTCAGCCAGCAGTATACCCCCATCCCTAATCTCAAAACTCAGACAGTTATTTCACCCCAAAATAGCAGGCCCTACCTGCTTAAAAGTATTATCATCAGATATACTTAGAAACCTAAGCTGAACTGTCTGCTGAATATTTATCTCTGCCCAAACAAACCTATAAGTAGGGAAGAGAGCTTGATTACTCAAATGTGCAGATATCAATGTAAGAAATCAAGGATCGTAAAAAAAAATCAGATAAATATGACACCATGAAAAGAAACTGATAAAACCCCAAAACTCTGAACTGTCAAAGAATTTAGAATTATCCTCTTACAGAATTTTAGTAAACTATAAGAAAATATATGCAGATAACTACACAAAATTAGGAAAACAGGGGCTCCTGGGTGACCAGTCAGTTAAGCATCCAACTCTTGATTTGGGCTCAGGTCATGATCTCAGGATGATGAAATTAAGCCCCATGTCAAACTCCATGTTCAGTAGAGAATCAGCTTGAGATTTCTCTTTCTCTCTCTCTCTCTCTCTCTCTCCCTCTGCCCATCCCCCACTCTCTTCCTTTCTCTCTCTGTAAAATAGGAAGAAAAAGAAGAAAGAAGAAAGAAAGAAAAGAAAGAAAGAAAGAAAGAAAGAAAGAAAGAAAGAAAGAAAGAAGAAAGAAAGAAGAAAGAAATATGTAAAAAGAAATTAGGAAAACAAGGCATGAAGAGAACAACAAAATTGACAAAACAATGGAAACCAGTAAAAAATCAGAAATCCTAATGGTGAAAAATATAACAACTGAAGAATTCAGTAGAGAGCTTCTAAAGCAGACTCAACCATGAGAAGAATCAGTAACCTGGAGGATAAGATAGTAGAAATTATTCAGTCAGAGGTGGAACAAGAGAAAAAAAAAAGTATAAAAAATGGATGCCTACAGGATTTATGGAACACAGTGAAAAGAAATAAGATTCACATTTATGGGACTCTCTGAGTGAGAATAGAAAGAGGGACAGAAAGTATATACAAAGCAATAATAGCTGCAAACTTCCCGAACTTCCCGAAAAGAGAAATGGATATCCATATCCATGAGGCTCAAAGAACTCTAAATAGTTTGAACCAGAATGGGGCAACACCAAGAAACATCCTAATTAAATTCTCAAAAAGTCAAAGAAAAAGAATTTTAAAAGTAGCAAGTGAAAATGTAGAAGTCACATACAAAGAACTCCCATAAAATTATTGGCAGATTTCTCAACAGAAGCATTTAAGGCTAGGAGAGAATGGGACAATATATTAAAAATATTGAAAGGAAAAAATAGTCAACTAAGAATACTATACCTAATGAACCTATTCTTCAGTAAAGAAGGAGGGATAAAGACTTCTAAGCAAAAAAAGCTAAGGAGTTCATTACCACTAGATCTGCCTTACAAGAAATGCTAAAGGAGTTCTTTGAGGAATTAAAATAGCACTAATTAATATCAGACAAATAACAGCAACAACAGAAGTAGCATGAAACTCACTCGTAACGGCAGACAAATAGTGAAATAGATTCTGTAATTAGGGGATCCCTGGGTGGCGCAGCGGTTTGGCGCCTGCCTTTGGCCCAGGGCGCGATCCTGGAGACCTGGGATCGAATCCCACGTCGGGCTCCCGGTGCATGGAGCCTGCTTCTCCCTCTGGCTGTGTCTCTGCTTCTCTCTCTCTGTCACTATCATAAATAAATAAAGAAAAAATATTAAAAAAAAAAAGATTCTGTAATTAGGTACTGGTGGTGCACTTCTAACTCTAACTCATTTAAAATTTTATAAAACTTCAGACACCTGGGGTAACTCAGTGGTTGAGTATCTGCCTTTGGCTCAGGGTGTGGTCACAAGATCCTGAGAGCGAGTCCTGCATCAGACTCCCATGGGAAGCCTGCTTCTCCCTCTGTCTGTGTTTCTGCCTCTCTGTGTCTCACATGAATAAATAAATAAAACCATCAAATAAATAAATAAATAAATAAATAAATAAATAAATAAATAAATGAAAGCTTATAAAAATTAACATGGATGTTGCCCTGTTGGCTCAGTCATTTGCATGTGTAACTCTTGGTTTTGGTTCAGGTCATGATTTCATGGGTCATTGGATGAAGCCCTGAGTTGGGCTCCAGACTCAACAGGAAGTCTTCTTGAGATTTTCTGTCTCTTCCCCTCCCCCTATGCACATACGCACACTCTTTCTCACACTCTCTCTCTAAAATAAATCTTTTCTCACACTCTCTCTCTAAAATAAATCTTTGAAATATGAACCTAGTCAAAGTAACTTTAACTCCAGTAATCTATTACTAGTTCCAGTACTAGTATTACTAGGTTATACAGTCATCTCAATAGATGCAGAAAAAGCATTTGATAAAATTTAACATCCATTTATGATAAAAACTCTCAATAAAGTGGTTATAGAGGAAACGTACAGCAAAATAATAAAAGCCATATGTGAAAAGCCCAGAGCTAACATAACATTCCATGGTAAAAGCCTTAAAGCTTTTCCACTAAGATCAGCAACAAGATGAGTGTGTCCACTCTCAATATTCCTATTTAACGTAGTACTGAAAATTCTCTCTAGAGCAATCAGGGGAAGGAAGGAAGGAAGGAAGGAAGGAAGGAAGGAAGGAAGGAAGGGAGGGAGGAAGGAAGGAAGGAAGGAAGGAAGGAAGGAAGGAAGAAAGGAAGGAAGGAAGGGAGGGCATCAGAATTAGTAAGGAGAAATTAAAAAAAATAATTATTAAGGAAGAGGTAAAATTGTTTATACTTGCAGTCAATATGGCTTTTTATATAGAAAATCCTAACGATGTAACCAAACAACTTTTAGATCTAGACAATGAATTAAGTAAAGTGCAGCATGCAAAATTAGCATACAAAAATCAGCAGAATTTCTACACATTAACAACTTTTTTTGAAAAAAAAAATCCCCTTTACATTAGCATCAAAATAATAAAATAATTAGGAATAAGTTTAAACAAGGAGGTTTAATACTTTTACTCTGAAAACTGGGAGACATTGATGAAAGAAATAGAGGAAGACAAATAAATTGAAAGATTTCTCATACTCATGGTTTCAAAGAATAAATATAATTAGCATGTGGATACTATAAAAACCATCTATATATTCAATGCAATCTCTCTCAAGATTCCATGGCATTTTTTTTACTGATGTATATAAACTCTTAAAGTTCATATGTAACTACAAAGCACCCAAAATAACCCCCCAAAAGAGAAAGAAGAGCAAGTCAGGAGGAATCACACTTCCTTATCACAAGCTATACTATAAAGCTATTGTAATCAAAACAATATGGTACTGGCATAAAAACAAATAAGCCAATGGGACAGAATTGAGATCCCAGTAATAAACCCAAGTATATATGGTCAACTAATATTTGACAAGGGAGCCAAGAGTAATTGATGGAGCAAAGACAGTCTCTTCAATAAATGACCTCGGGGCAATTAGATATTTTCAATAATGAAACAAAACTACAATCTTATACTACTCATAAAAATTAACTCAAAATGGAATAAGACATAAATGCAAGACCTGAAACTATGAAACTCCTAGAAGAAATCTTAGGACTAAGGCTCTTTGACTAGTGCCTTGATAATGATTTTTGGGGTATGATACCTAAATCACAAGCAACAATATTAAACAACAACAACAACAACAACACACAGCACATAGGACTTCATCAGGTTTAAAAAAATAAAAAAGTGCACAGCAATATAAAGCATAAACAAAGTGGAAAGACAACTGGTGGAATGGGAAAAAAAATTGCAAACTATATATCTCATAAAGGATGAATATCCAAAATGTATAAAGAATTCATAGAAAATACACAAAGAACTCATAATTCAATAGCATATAAAACACCCAATTACAAAATGGAAGAGGACTGCATAGGAATTTCACCAAAAGAGATATATGAAAGGTCAAAAGGTATGTGAAAAAATGTTTGACATCATGAGTCATTAGAGATTCAAGTTAAAACCACATTTGTGGTTGTGTTGTACATATACAATGGACTATTATCCAGCCATATATATATATTTAAAAAAAAAAGATTTCTACCATCTGTGGCAACATGGATCGACTTTGAGTGATGAGTAAAATAAGTCAGAGTAAGATGTATATTATATGATCTCACTCATATGTAGAATTTTTTTTAAAAAAGTAAAAGAAAAATTAAGGAAAAAGATCAGATATGTGATTACAGGGTAGCATAGGATGGTACAGTGGCAACTGGAGGAATGTGGCCAAAAGGTAAAAATTTCCACTTCTAAAATAATTAATACTGGGGGTGTCATGTACTACATGATGACTAACATTAACATTGTTGCATGCCGTGTGAGAAGGAGAATAAATCCTAAGAGTTCTCATCACATAGAATTTTTTTTTCTTTTCTTCTTTCCTGCCTTTCTATTTTATCTATATAAAGTAATGGACATTAGCTAAACCTACTTCACAGTATATGCAAATCAAACCATCATGCTACCTGCCTTAAGCTTATACAGTGATGTATGTCCATTATTTCTCAATAAAACTGGAAAAAATTAGCAAAGTTTAAAACATCAGGTAGGCATATGAGTGGTTCTGAGGCAAGTCAGGATAAAAGGGAGTCAAAGGCAATATTGGTCAATTTTTTTCATTAACAGGCTCATTTGGCCCATCTGCTTTGTTAGGCTGCTCTCCCTTTTCTCATTGTTGTATATTTTCCCCTAATTACTTCTTTGCTGAAAAATAGACTACACCTATGTAAAGAGCACACTGCTAGGCCTGTTCCCCTTCTATATTCTCAGGGTCATTCTTTCAAGTCAGTATTTCCATGACAAAGAGTTTTTTCTTCCTGAACATAGAGCTTTTAAAAGAAATATTCTATGTGATGGGGCTAATTCTAACCCTGTCAAAGAGACAGTCACATCAACTATGTAACCTAGGTTGTGAACCTGACTAGTGTCAGGATGAATTGTCTTGTCAATGAGCAAGAGAAATCTGCTACCTTCAAATTTAGATTTCCCTTCTTTCACTTTTCTTGTTTCACAATATTTTAGAATCAATATTTGGCTTAAAAACATTTTACTAACAAAATAGTTACAAGTTATCAAGGGCCATTTTATTTACAAAAGAATGCATAATTTCTAAGCCATTTTAATACATTTAATACAGTAGAATGACAAGCTCATATAAAAGTAAATATTTTTTGACAGTAGAATAAATATGGCTCCAGGGTGTCCATGGTGGAATAACTGTCATACAGGACTTCCATCATGGCTACTAAATGTGAAATGGCATTTTCAGCCACAGAGCTCAATAAAGGCTTTGTAAGCCTTATAGTTTAAAAGCAAACCAGATATCAATGAGTTTCAGGGTTTTTTTCCCCAAATACTTGAAGATGACTAATATTTTTTATTGAAGTATAATTGGTATACATTATCCTATTATAGGAGTACATCATAGTGACTTGAAATTTGTGTAGATTATTAAATAATCCAAAGAGTAACTCTAGTTCCCATCCATCACCACACAAATTTATCACAATATCATTGACTATATTCCCTATACTATATGTTACATCCCCATGATTTATTTATAACCAAGAGTTTGTTCCTTTTAATCCCCTTCACCTATTTTGCTCCTCCCCCAAACTCTCCCTCCCTAAAAACCAACAGATTCCTGTATCTAGGAGTCTGTTTCTTTTTGTTTATTAATTTGTTTTGCATTTTAGATTACACATGTAGGTAAATTCATTGGTATTTGTCATTCTCACTTATTTCACTTACATAATACCCTCTAGGTCCATCTCTGTTGTCATAAATGGCAAGATCTCACCCTTTCTTATTCGCTGAAGAGTATTCCATTGTATGTATGTATATATGTCTTTTTCTTTGTCCATTCATCTATTAATGCATAATTCATCTATTGATGGGTTGCTTCCATGCCTTGGCCATTGTAAATAATCCTGCAATAAACATAAGGATAAATATATCATTTCAAATTGGTGTTTTCATTTTCTTTGGAAAAATACCCAGTAGTGGAATTGCTAGAATGTATGGTAGTTCCATTTTAAGTTTTTTGAGGTAACTCCATACTATTTTTCATAGTGGCTGCACTTACTTACACCTCCACTAACGGTGTATGAAGGTTACTTTCCCTCAACTCACCAACACTTGTTATTTTTGTAATTTTTTTTTTTATAAAAGACATTCTGACAGATGTAAAGTGATATTTCATTGTGGTTTTCATTTATGTTTCCCTGATGATTAGTGATTTTGAGCATTTTTCCATGTGGCCATCTGTATGTCTTCTTTGGAAAAATGTCTATTCAAGTTTTCAGTCCATTTTAAAAAATTGGGTTGTATATTTGTTTTAAGTTGTGTAAATTCTTTCTATATTTTGGATATTAACCCCCTATCAGATGTATGATTTGCAAATGTTTTCTTCCATTCAGTAGGTTGCCCTTTAGTTTTTTGGATGTATAAAAGCTTTTTACTTTGACATAATCTTATTTATTTTAACTGTTGTTCCCCTTGCCTGAGGAGACAGATCCAAAAAAATATTACTAATTTTTGATGTAATGCAAGTACATTGATTGATTGATTGATTGATTTATGTAAGCATAGAATACTGCCAATGCTTTCTTTTAGGGGTTTTCTGGTTGCAAGATTTACACTCAAGCCTTTAATCTATTTCGAATTTATTTTTGTATATGGTGTAAGATAGTGGTTCAGTTTCATTTTTTTTGCTGTCAACAGTTCTTATTAACACCGTTCTTTTCCACATTGCATATTCTTGCCTCCATTGTCATACATGAATTCGCCCTGTATGTGTGCATTTATCTCTGAAATCTCTACTTTATTCTAGTAATTTGTAGGTTTGTGTCAGTATAGTGCTAGCACTCTACTGGCACTTTGTTTAATATAACTTTGCAGGATAGTTTGAAATCAAGCAGAGTGATACCTCCAGCTTGCTTTTCTTTCTCAAGATTGGTTTGGCTACTTGAGGTCTTTTGTGATTTCATACAAATTTTAGGATTATTTTTCTAGTTCAATAAAAATGCTGTTGGTATTTTGACAGAGACTGCATTCAATCTGTGATTGATTTGGGTAATATGGACATTTTAATAATATTAATTCTTCTAATCTATGAACATGGCGTATGGTGCCATTTATTTCCATAATCTTTAATTTTTTTTATCAATGTCTTAGAATTTTCAAAGACAATTCTTTTGAATTCTTGGTTAAACTTATTCCTGATTTTTTATTACTAAAATAGAAATTCAATAATTTCTTAAAGTTATAATCCCTAACGATGAGGAGAGTTTTATATTAATAGCTATATTAATATTGCATATATTGTATTAATATGCAAATAATAATATAATAATAATCTTGACAAAAATTATATTTAGAAGCAAATTCAATCTTATGATAATATGATTATGATTCTAGTGAGTAAAAATTATGATTACTTGTTTTGCATTTAATATCAATTAAACTTTTGAATAAATTCTTAACCATGGTTTTATTTCTAATAAGTCAATTAATTTGAGAAATAGGAGCATTTGTTATATATTATTACCCCATAGACACTAATTATTTTTGAATAACACATCACTATATCTTGTAACATTTATGCCATAGCATAAGAACTTGTAATGAAAATATTTCCTTGTTTGGGAAAAATTGTGTTAAGTCCTATTTAGTAGTTTTCTATAATTGCCTTAATATTAAACCTAATAAAAAGACGGTGCTGTTCTTGTAAACTGACTTTACCAAAATATATCAACTTGGAAAAGTTACAATTAAAAACAAACATGAAATATATATATTTTGAAGCTTCATGAATCTGTAAAATTCTCAGGAAAACAAATGGATTTATGAATCCAAAACACCTCTATCTATATTTTTCCTATATTTTAAAGTTGGCTTATTTTCCTAAAGGCATTATTTTCCCAATATCGTCTTTGATACTTTGCATTTTCCCCCTTGATGATGTTACCCACTCTCAGGGCTTTAAATCTACCAATGTGTGCATGAATCCCAAGTTTATAATTACAGCTATGACTTATTCTCAAAGTGATCATGTTACAGAAGTCTGATGGAAGTCTTCACTTGAAGGTCTCCAATTCACATCCAAAATTGAACTCCTCTTCTCTTTTCTGAAATCTTTTCTACTCATAAGTTTATTGTTTAATGGCATTCACATTGTTCTAACTATCCAAGATTGGAATTCTTTTTAAAGATTCTATTTATTTATTCATGAGAGACACAGAAAGAGGCAGAGACACAGAGGGAGAAGCAGGCTCCATGCAGGGAGCCGATATGGGACTCGAACCCGGGTCCCCAGGATCCCACCCTGGGCTGAAGGCGGCGCTAAACCGCTGAGCCACCGGGGCTGCCCCAAGATTGGAATTTTTTAAATAATTAAGTGGTTTTTATTCCCCTGCTTCTCTGCAATCTGCCTTCTCAGTGCTATTCAACCTTATTGCTTCTTCTTAATTCTTATGATTTCTAGTAAAATATAACATGAACGCCAAGCTACTGTTGTGCCATTTCATTGATTTTACAGTTCTCAAACTTTCTGTGAACCTAATGCCCAGATGCAAAAGAATTTCCATACAAAATAGCTTGAATCACGTTTTTCCTTTCCAATACATATGTGATGACTTTTACTTTAAATAAGCAATGTGAAATTTCGTTTGTAGAAGTTACATTCTCTCAACCAACTACCAAATATCTTTAGTCTTGTTTCATCAAAATACACTTAAATCCCTTGTATATGACTCAAGTTATGTGTGTACTCTCAAGTAAGATGGTTATATTAAAAAAACAACAACAATGGTTCAATCCTCAAAAGAAGCAGGGAAAGGGAATCACTCAATTCTTATTTATACTGAAGAAAAAAGTAAACAGAGCAAAAAAAAAATCTAATTCTTGAAACAAATATGTATTATTGGTAGAGTCTTAGAAAAATGTTTTATGAGATTTCTCTCTTTTTTGTCCTGCACAAAGATATTGGCTCTTCCTCCTTAGTGTAATGGACTGTTTAATTCTATATATATATATATATATATATATATATATATATATATATATATAATACCATTTAGGAGGCTTGAATGTGATGAAAGCATGCTGCCTCCAGTACACGTTGGAACATTTCCTAACAGTCAGTGTTCAGAAGATAATTGGATAATTTGGAAATCACCTGTGGAAATCCTGTAATTGTGCAGTTCTTAAGTAGCAACAACAGCTCTCAATCGCACATTTAACTGCTTTCAAATAGTCAGATTTCATGGGAATTAAACGGAAGGGGATTCTGGTATTTTCAATAAATATAAAAAATTCAGGTATTGTATTTTTTTGATATAGCCATCATTTTAATCCACTTTTTCATATTATACAAAGTTAAATTTTAAGACTAAATCTTGAGAAAACAAGAATATATTATAATAAATAGTACAGTACGGTGATTAAGAGTTTCAAGTTTCTTGGATTAGATACATTTCTTTTAATGACTTATCATCAATTTAATATCTCAAAGTGTGCCTAATATTTATGTGTTTAGTATATCTTTATTTCTACACAACTTAGTCTCCCAGTTCTCCATTTTCACTCTCTTTAATTACTGGGATGAAATGCTACTTCCATATATAAGCCCCATTGTCACTGAAGCAAAGCTTGCCCTATCATAAAATTCCATGGAAAGCAATCCATTTTCCTCTTACATGAGAGCTATGCTGCTATATCTTTTTTTAATTGTTGCAACTTTTTTCTCTAACTAGATTATGTTTAGATAATTCTCTCCAATTTGATGTGACAGCTTTCTAAATTGTTTTTCCATTCAAACCTTCAACTCTGCCAACAGCTATGAAGTGCCAGGAATAACTGACAACAATACAGAGAGCCAAATACTATTGGTTTCAATAAAACAGTATTTGCAAATATATAGTGAGCAATTATCAAATATTTTTGTACGCCATTCTATGATCCCAATCCACAATTTTCTTTAAATAGTCCATATATTCAATTTACATAAAATAATTCCTTCCAAGGTCTACTTGTGGAAATGTGTTCCAAATGGCACTTAATCACAGGTGCCAAGAATGAATCCATACTGTGCTTTATGCACAGACCTTAGATCATCTGCTAATGAGCTGTCGGGTTTTTTACTACCTACATATTTTGGCAAACTAACTTAACTAGAAAAAATATGAAAGAAAAACTAGTTTAATCCAAGATTTAGGTCAAATGTATGTGTCATAATAGAAATTAAGGGAGAGTTTTCACATTAGAAACCACTTTATGATATGCTTGTGTTGTTATAGCTAAGAAAAAAAAAAGTTTATTTTCTCAATGTATTTGGTTTTATTTTTTTTAAGATTTTATTTATTTATAACAGAGAGAGAGAGAGAGAGAGAGAGGCAGAGACACAGGGAAAGGGAGAAGCAGGCTCCATGAAGGGAGTCCAACATGGGAGTTGATCCCGGGTCCCCAGGATCAGGTCCTGGGCTGAAGGCGTGCTAAACCACTGAGCCACCCAGGCTGCCCTGTATTTGGTTTTAAATAGATGACTATAATCATATAGCTATATTCAAAAACGTTAGTCTGGAAGGCAACAAATTGTGCAGAACAAAAAGAAAAAGATGAAATCAAGTACATATACTCATGCATGTGAGGGTGTGTGTGCATATGCACACATACATACACATACATTTATAATTGTGAAGAAGGATAGATAATATTTATTTATCTATGTATTTATTTATTCATAACATTTGGCTAAACTAATATGTAAATAGAGACATTTACATATGTACATGTATACATGTTAGTCTGTGTGTATACTATTGTCTTATTATTTGGATATTGTGAAATTTCCTTATAAGCAAATGTTAAATATAAACACCCCTAATCTATATTCCATTAAAAGAATAAAGCAAACAAGGCAATGTGGTATTTCAAATTTTATTGCACAAAGAGGAAGAGGTTACCTCTGTTACTCCAAACACAGGATAGTAGTATCTTTTAAGTTGCCAGATTCAAAACACTTTAACTGTGAAATCCTTAGGTATTTCAACCAGTATCTTACTGATCTTCCCTTCTCTATTAATAACGCTATGATTAAACAGACTAAATAATAGTATAATTGAGATGGAAGATGCAGCATCTTAATCTTTGATAATATTAATCTTTACTCTTTACACTGTAACTGAACCAAATTTGAGAGGGATTGAGTTGTAAAAAAAAGAAAAATATATTTTTAAAAAATTATGGAACAAATATTCAAGAGGCTTTTAAAAATTGGAATCATGGTTTGTAAGCATACAAAATTCATTTTCTCTGTTTTTTGTCTCCTTGTATGGCAGTGAATTTAAATACTACAACTAAAAAGTAAAGCAATACAATTAAGGAATCATAAAAATGTATTTTCAAGTTCTATGTAAAATTAAGGAGCTTTTCAGACTACTAGTTGATGGAATTGTTTCCCTTTGCTGAGAAACATGTAAAAGTATTAATCCAAATACTTTGAATTTAGGAGGAGCTCAAATTCAGAACAATGGTCACTGTGTTTTCTGGTAGAACTTCTAGTTTTGTATCTCTTCATAAAGGATCACACAATTTGTTTCTGCTTTATTTTTTTACTATGAAAATTTTGATTATGAAAGACAAAAATGCAAACCTCTTTTAAAATATTTTGTTAACTGTCATAGACTTCTTCAATTTATAAAATTCGTTTAATCTCTAAGGGTTAGGGGCACCTGGGTGGCTCAGTGATTGAGTGTCTACCTTTGGCTCGGGTCATGATCCTGGGTTCCTGGGATCAAGTCTCACATCAGGCACCTTGCAGGTAACCTGCTACTCCTTCTGCCTATGTTTCTGCCTCTCTCTGTGTCTCTCATGAATAAATAAATAAAATATTTTTTTAATGTCTAAGGGCTAATAAAACTGTGTAAGAAGGACAATAATTATTATTCAATAATTTGTGACTCATTACTCATATAGTAAACATAATAAACTTGTAGATATCATCTATGAAAATATTACCTAGCATTCTTAAATATTTATCTGTTCTATATAGAATGGTTAAGCATTTTAATTGCAAATATATATTTCAAGAGACCATATCTACTCTACCGTAGTAAATAATTTAAAAAAATGCAGGATTTTTTTAATAGAAATATACCACCTTTAGGTGAATATGTTTTGTTTTAATTTTGCTTGATTTCTTGTTTGGTTGTCTCTGAGATGGTAGGATGATGTTACTAAATGCCTATATATATTATATATATATATATATATATAATATATATTAAGATATATATTTAAAATTACTATATACTTTAGTATTTAAAATATACTTTAGTATTACCAGAGTCTTCTAAATATCTGTAAGTTCATTAAGAAAATATAACTTTCTCCTTATTAACCTAAGAATAAAATGAAGTTTTTTATATTCTCTTTTTAAAATAGCTTAAAATACGACTAGGAAAATAATCAAGGAATTTCAGAGAGATAATCTTCTATGAAAAAAAAAAAACTAGCAGGACATTAAAATAATTTAATATAAGATGTAGTGGCTCAAATGACAAATCAGAGATGTATAACCATGATCTTTTCCAAAACCCGAAAGAAAGTATATAAAAAATACTGCAGCACTTTATTCAAAGAAATTTATATTCTTTTAAGAAATTTAAATTTCTCAACATCTTTGATAATCTACCTGTGTCCTTGTAACAAAATGTAAGGAATATAATAAAGAATAAACTTTCTCTGACCTCTCTATGCATACTATTAAGATTTTATATAATTATATATTCAAAATACTTCTGTGTATTTCTCATATACATACCTAAATGTATGTATTTTTTACTAAAATGAATTTTTAATGTATAAGTTATTTAGTAACTACTATTCAATGATTATATAACACAAATATATCATATAATAATGTATTTAAAAGAGTTACTTGTTGGTGTGCCTGGATACCTCAGTCAGTTAAGTGAGGGACTCTTGATTTCACCTCAGTTCATGATTTCAAGGTCATGAGATAGAGCTCCAGTGGGACTTCTCTCTGCCCCTCTTCTTCCCCACTCTCTCTCTCTCTAGAAAAATTAAAAAAAAAAAGTTACTTGTTGCCATTAAAACATACCTGTGTCAATACCATAAAAATGTGAAATTAATACAAATGTGAATTTAAAAGCTCTTGGTATTGAGGGTGACTCAATTGGTTTTCACAGCTTTTCAGTTCTCTAATTCTTAGATTTAATTTTAGAACTCACTAGTGATGTTTTGTGATAAATAATTTTTTTTAGGATTTTATTTATTTCTTCATGAGAGATACAGAGAGAGAGGCAAAGACATAGAGAGAGAAGCAGGGTGCATGCAGGGAGCCTGACTCCATCTCAGGACTCCAGGATCATGCCCTGGACAGAAGGCAGACACTCAACTGCTGAGCCACCCAGGCATCCCTGTGTAAAATACTTTTATGAGGAAACTTTACTACAGTTTAGATTCTAAACTTTATTAAATATTATACAAGTATAATTATAAAATAACCTATCAGCCAAGATTAATTACATCTCAAGAAAATAATACTAAGTAGATATTAATGACTTAAAAACATACTTTTTGCAGGTTCTCTAATAGACATATATTTATACAAAACACATGATTATTTGGTTATACTTGAGACATGATTATTAACATTTTTTACAGATGCTTCTAAACTTGGATGCATATCATAACAATATCTGAAGCTTTAAGAACCTCTGAAGCTATGTGTCGAACAAGAGATTCTAATTTAATTGGTCTGAAGCATAGCCTGGGTACTTGGATTTTAGAAATGTTTCCTGCTATTTTTCATGTAAAGCCAGAGTTAAAAGCCATGGAATTGCATCTCCAAGAGCATGGAGAAATCTAATTTTACAGTCTCATATTAGTGTAAAGAGATATCCCTCGTGCATCCAGACATTAGAGTAAAGGTACTATTTCCCTATAAAGTCTTCCATGTTTTCCCTAGTATTTTTCAACTGGTAGACATTCAAAATCTTACTTTTACGCTTCAAGAGAAATACTTAACATTTTCTTTTCAGAACTGTCACGTGTAATGGTGTACAAGTGCCTAAATTCCAATTTAGCTTAAAGCAGTTCTGACTTTAAATAGTCCCTTAAATGATTTCTCATCAAAGATGCAAAAGATCAATGGGAAAACTGAAGATAATTTTAGGTTAGAAAAAGCACCTGGAAATAGAAATATCTCCATAAAATAACAAGTAGGTCTAATGGCATCTCTTTGATCAGAGGTTATTGTAAATTTTAGATTTTAAATTTGGAGTATTGTATCGCCAGCTAGGATATAGAAAAAGACACAGAGATATATGTCTAGGTATGCTGACCAAAGACACGCATATGTTTGAAAAGGGCAGGAAATGCTTGTTTGACAGGAAATACATGTTCACATTTCTAGGCAAATATAGGTCCGCAAGCATTTTATTTATATTAGCAAGGTAACTTTTATCAGGTAATAGTCCAACATAAACTTAACACTTCTTTGTATAGGATGTTTTTCCAATTCCAAAGGAATAATTTTCTTATAAATGCTGAATGAAATAATCATATTGAAGACGACTGCATTTTAAAACTATGGCACCGTATGTACAGCTAATTCTGAAAACAACTTGTATTTAATGTTCGTTATTTTTATTTTTTGAAAACACATAGTTTTAAATATCTAGTGTTCAGAAACTAAAACTGATGTCTTGATCTTTTGCTACCAAATTGCTCTTTAAGGAGTATTTTACATTAAAAAGAAAATGTATATTTTTTTGTGAATAAAAGTCCAAAGGATTTTATTCTCACACTAAAACATACGCTGCAAGAAGGTCTTAAATATCATAAATATTATTAATAATTTGTTCTGTTGTTTGTTGGCATATGTTTGGCAAAGAATAGTAGTTGAAGACTTTGAAGTAAGAATGTATGATTTCAGAAAGGATCTTTCACAGGTGTTGAAGCTGTATGGGCCTCAGATGTTCTTAAAGATCTGAGACAACAGAATCTCTCTCCAAACCATTAAAGTTTGAAGAGCAGCTGAACAGATGTTCATTCTTTCATTTAATATTTCAAACAGCTGCATAACAGCACTGTGTTGTTTTTTCATTTTTTTAAAAATAACATTTAAAAACTAAACTTGGTTTAAGGTCACTTCTGATGACAGTTTGAACTGGTCTGACAGCTGTTTAAATGTTTTTGACATCTGCTTTGGAAGATGGAATTCTTGTCTTTCTTCTGCCTGAATTGATGCTACATATTTTTTTAAATAATTTTTGTTCTTACCGAAGTCAGCAACAATAAAATAATTTACTGAAAGGTGGTAGATTTGCGGTGTGCACATCCGTGTATATTCCTCACCTACATAATTTGTCACCCCTAAACAAGGGACACATAACTTTCTCAGAACTAGTATCATATAAATTTCTCATACGTAATTAAAATTAAAGGGGTTTATTTCATTCATACTTTATGAGCTGTAAAACATTATTGCTTATAAAAAAGAATTCCCAACTGTTTAGTGTCAATTCCCCAAGAGGCAGAGCAGATGGTGAGCACAGGTATATTAAATGTAATCTGTGCAATAACCTTAAATATACATGCAATTATTAGAGATTAGTCTGAATATTTGCATGAAAGACCTATGGGATGCCCAGATCTGATCTGGCTGGACTCTGCTTTTCCCATCACATATGAGTTTTGTTTAGGAAACGGAAAGACTTCTGGAGATGTTTTCAAATCCTCTGAACACCTGAGTTGGGAAATTGCCTATGGGTACACAGTTTATAGCAGATGACAGACAAGAAAGAAAAAATCTGAGTGTTCCAGGCTTAAACCTGATCACAGGGAGTATCAGCACTATGTTTTGCCTCAGAGTAAGCAGAAATAAACTCTGGAAAAGAAACGTGTGAGACACCTGAGCGGTTCAGCAGTTAGGCGTCTGCCTTCAGCTCAGGGTGTGATCCCGGGGTCCAGGGATTGAGTCCCCCATCTGGCTACCTGTGGAGAGCCTGCTTCTCCCTCTGCCTGTGTCTCTGCCTCCTTCTCTGTATCTCTCATGAATAAATAAATAAATATTTTAAAAAAAGAAGTAACATGTGACAAAATAGGGTGTAGCAAAGATATGCTTCTAGAATATTTCTCTGGAGAACTTGAAGCTATTTGGCAAAAGGTCTGTGCGTGGCTGCACCTACAGAGCTAGAAAGGACTGCCTTAAATGGCCAGGTATTCCTGGCCATGAGGGCAAAAGTAAATCACTTGGGTCCGAAGAGGCCAAGAACCATAGAGATAAATCTTCAGAGAAACTGAGCACCCTTAGAAACTACCATTGGTAGCAATATGTCTGGAAGGCATGGACTTAGGTCACAATAAAATCACTGGTAGGATCTATTATCCTGCACAGGAAAATACATTACACTAATTAGCAGGCAAGTATAATGTAAGAAGACTAATACTGTTTTTTTATAGTGGTAGCCAACACAATTTATGTCACATTGTCCACATTTTACATATAGAAAATCTGAGTCTCCAAAGTCTTAATAAACTTATCTAAGCTCTTGTGGCTAATAAGAAGCAAACAAGTAATTCAATTTCATATTTAATGCCCAGGATTATTTTCTTTCCACCAGAGCCATCGTTTTACTTTCTTCAATAACGATACCTCATGGTTAAGCAGTTATTCAACTAATACTCTGTTATATTTTAGGATCATAATATTTTATTCATTGATTGGAATTTATTTGCCAAGTAAATAGAAAGCACCAAACCTTATACACACTTAGGAGACTAAAGAGCTACAGAAATGATTTAGTTAAATCACCTATTTTCTGGAAAAACAAACTGCGACCAAAGTCATCTATATAATCAATTGCAATCGGAGGAGAAAAATATTAGTTCTTAGAACTAGAACCTGTCCTTCTTCAAAATGACAAATTGGCAAAATGTTAGAGAGCATAATAAAAGTCCAAAATAAGCCCCTCAGACTGACAATGTAAAACGCTTTGTTGCAATTCTCAATATTTAACAGGTTATCGTGGTTTTAGCAGGCTCTTTTTCATGGTCTGGGAACAGTGGTGACTCTTTTAAGTCTTTTAATTCCTATTCAAACAGAATTTCTTAAGAACAAGTCTTTTTGTTACTGTTTTCTTATTAAGCAAAATACATCGTGATAGTTATTTGTTAAATATTTTTCCCAAAACCCATCTTAATATAGTTAATACACTAATTATTCTGCTAAAAGAGGCAGTCAACCTAGATAAGTGTGTCTTCTTTAAATGTATTTGCAAACTAAGAATCCATCTCTTGACCTATTGAGTTCTGAAATTCTGTCTGTCAAGTTAAATGATTCTTCAGAAAATGAGATTATTCGCTAACGATATTGTAGAAACTATTTTGAAAACTCATAGTAATGGGCGAGACAGCAGATAATGGAAGTCTTCTTCACTTAATGGTGGCCAAATCAATACAAAGTTGAGGTCACCACACTTAGTAATAAGAGCTGATTCAGAAAGACAGCTACTTACCACCATAGGTGGAACTCAGACAGCTGTGTTATGATCTACAGATGGCTAAGCCATTTATAGCAGTAATATTCACACCTTTAAATGAGAAAAGTGAACTCCACAACCTGAGATTTGGAACATTATATGGGGGAAATTGCTGCAATGCAAGTCTTGGTTTAAAAATAAAAGGAAAAACCGGAAAAACAGCAGTATACATTTTAAATACATTTTCCCAATTTACCTAAGACCGTGATAGGTAAAAAACAAATTAAAGTTCAATCTTATATGTCTAGTCTCTATTCATTAAAAAACTGCTTTGAATTAATTTACTACATTGAAAATTCTTAAGACAAATGAACATGTGTGTCTTTTGCTTTTCATACATTCAAGTAGAGTGAATTTAAATAATGTCAACATTTTTAAATACTGTGAACTGGTTAAAAATTAGCACAACTTGTCTTTCCCCAGCTTGACAGTCTTCTAGAGATCTGGTTACTTTTAGAGGATTAGAATTATTTCACCAGCTTCTCCATTTGAGTAATAACCTTATTTTACCAAATCGTGAAGTAATATTTATCAAGTATTATTGCTCCCCATCCCCATCAAATTTCCATTACATATATAATAACTGAATTTTTATTTTATACATCCAGAATGCATGGGAGAATGTTTAGGGGTTTTGTGTACTTAAATGATTGCATAAATTTATTTGGTAATGTGTTTGCCCATAAACAAATTTTGTAAACCTTAATGAAAGCTCTCAGGTATGGATATTTGTTAGAGATAATACCTTCTTAATATCCTTTGCAATTTATTTATAAAATAATTGAGTAAATCACCTGATATACTTAATATTAAACAATTCTCCAAAACACTCTTATGTAGAAACATGGGTACCTTTTTTGGAAATTTATCAAGAGTAGTATTACAACATGTTTTCATGTTAAATTTAAATTTCAGATACCATTTTTGAAACGCATAAATCATTGTAAATCATTGCTTTCTGGAAACTCCTGATAACTTCTGCTTAAAAGCATTTTTTAAAGCATTTTTTACATCAGTGGGAAGTCTATGTTGTATTACCCTAAGAAATGAAAATTCACCTCATAGGGTGTCTGAAGTAAGCTAGACTAGGGTAAGTTATTTTATTATTTCTTTCCCCTTTTTTTTTCAGGAAAGATGAGGATTGCTAGCAACACAATGATATCGAAAGAAAAAAATTGATTTATGAGATACAGAGAAGATATAATAAACAGAACTTTTACTTAAGTAGCTGTTCAGGGTGATTAGGAAGAGTGAATCAGGTGGGAAGGGAATGAGGTCACATTTGGATGGGAAGATAACATTTACTTTAATGGAATATTCATTTGTTCTATTTGCCATACTATTTCCAAAAAAAGATTAATATGCATTTTCTGTCATTTCATGCTGTGAGTCCAAATGAATTCTTATTAAAATCAGAGAGATTAAAACAATAGTTCTTAAACTCCTCAACAGCTTTTATCAAAATTTTAGTTTCTGCCTATAGAATACTGCTGTCACAAAAATATCATTAGAAATGACATCTTGTTCTTCACAAGAGCATTAAGACAATTATCTTAAATAAGAAAGTTAATAAAAATAAGAAAGTTAATAAAATTCTTAACCACCATGATACTTACAAGATAGATAACTGATACTGATATTTTCTTCACTATGCTACCGAAAGTTGCAAAAATAAAACCAAATGGATTTTTTTTAAAATTTAATACATTTTCCCATAATATTTGACCTTTCTTTACAGGTCTCTGTCTACTGTACCTTTTTATATCAACTTATATTTAGAATATAAATCGGAATGTTATAGTCATACCATTTTATTAGCAGTAAAATGATTTAGAGACAAAAATGTGTATATACACATACATACATATATGTATACAGGTATATGTATACACACACACACACACATATATATGTATATATATACATATGCAACCTGTAGCCCAGAATTTTTATCTCTATGTTATCTCAAATCCCATCCACCTATAGAATAACTTTCATGGATCAAAACGAAGCTCAGCCCATTATTCAAAATTAAATGTAAATATTTTTTTAACTTTTCTTAGAGCATATTGTAACTATCATGTTGTGTTTGCTGTGTTTAATGTGCTAATCATGACATATTCCACTTTACTTTCAACATGTACCAGTGAGTGCTTATACATTAAATAAAAATAGCCACAGATTGCAAGAAAATTTGTGGAAGAAATATCCGGTAAAGGATTGCTATTCAAAACATAAAAAGAACCCTTAAACTCAACAATAAAAAATCAAACTACCTGATTTAAAAATGGGCCAAAGACATTAACAGACACCTCACCAAAGAAGACATACAGATGGCAAATAAGCATATGAAAAGACACTACACAGCATATGTCTTTAGGGAAAAGGAAATTATAACAATAATGAGATACCACGACACTTGTGCTTCTTGGTACTTTCCCAAAAGACTTGAAAATATATTTTACACAAAAACCTGTGCAGGGACATACAGCCCACTCTGGTGGGGAATATTAATAATGGTAAGGCTGTGCGTGTGAGTGCACCGGGAATATGGGAAATCTCTGTACCTTCCTCTCAATTTTACTGCAAAACAATAACTGTTTGAAAAATAAAGTCTGTTAGAAAAGAGCAAACTTCTTACCTACAGAAGAGTAGAATAAACTGAAGAGCAAAGTATCAAAAAATAGTAGATTGTACACCTAAACCTAAGATAACACTATAAGTTAATCATACTTGAATTAAAAAAGAAAGTATAGATATAAACTTATAAATTAGTCTCTTTAAGACGCCCAAAATATATTATTTGTAAATGAATAATGGTTGGAGCAGAATATTATCCTCATATACATATATAGTCATCTTTAAAGCATTATTTAAATGTTTATCCTGGGACACCTGGGTGGCTCAGTGGTTGAGCATCTGCCTTTCACTCAGGCATGATCCCAGAGTCCTGGGATCCAGTCCCACATCAGGCTCCCGGCAGAGAGCCTGCTTCTCCCTCTGCCTGTGTCTCTGCCTCTGTGTGTGTCTCTCATGAATAAATAAATAAAATATTTAAAAAATAAATAAATAAATGTTTATCCTTCTATAATAAATGCAATCCCCTTCTATAATTTACCTTATTGTATTTATAAAATATCTATTTTAATTTTAATATAATATAACCATACATTGATTTTCCATTTTTGCCACTAGATGTTATGATAAATGTCCTCTTGCACATGTATTTTTCATTCTTCTGGATATTTTTCCTTAGAAAGGTTTCCTATGAGTAGATAAAGCATATTATCTGGATGTTCAAAATTATCTGCAATTTAAAAATTTATAATTGATTTTGATTATTACTTTCTTTATTACTAATGATTTTTCCAAAAGTTTGCACTAACATATCCATAGTGCAAACAAGGAATTTTTAATTTTACATTTCCTTTGTCAACAAATTATATAATTTGATTAAATTTTTGTTTTACTAACATTAAGTTAAGAATAGCAGCAATTTTCTACCTTAATATGTATTTTAATTAGTAGTAAGGTTAACATTATTTGTACATATTCATTAAAAAATTAAAAATGTTTGAATGGCCTTATTGTTTGTCCCAATCATTTTCCTTTGTTATATAAGTAATTAGTATAATTAATGATACTTTAAAATATTTATAAAGTTAACTTCTTTTATGTAAGACACATTCCAGTAGTTTTCACATAATGGCTTCTTACCTTTTATCTTATCTTATGATATATTAATCATATAGAAAGTTTAAAATTTTTATGATTCTATTTAGTGAAACTCTTTAACTTTCCCAATCTTTGATGTTTCCACTGTTTTCTTCCAGATAGTCATTTCTCAAATGATGTGAGATGAGCTTCAAAAATTATAAATCAAACCATGTCTGAAACCTCTCAAAATTTTCATTACATTCAAGAATCATATCCAAGCTCCATATCAGGGCTATATACGATGTGACCATTGTCTAAATCCCTTATACTTAATTTTTTGACATTTTGGAAACAATTAATATCATGCTGGTCACTGTCTGAATGTTAAGAATAGAATAGTGAAGAAAAGGGACACATTTCCTGTCCCACACTGTTTACATTTCAGTGGTGTGGGTATATGTAAAATGAATGAATAAATAAATGAATAAGCAAGTTACTAAGTAAAATTGTGTGTATTATAAGATCACGTGGTGAGCCAACCATAAAGTTGTAACAGAAACTGGGGAACTATCTGGAGATAAGTTGTATATTTAGAAAGAAATAGTGCAGGTTGAGTAAACACTGAGAGTCACAGCTAATGCAAAGTGCCTGGTGTATTTGAGGACTAGAAAGATGGTAGTTGGTAAAAATGGCAAGGCAGAGAGAGTGGGGATGAGCTAGGCCACAGAGCCAGGACAGATACAAGGGGTATCCTTACACCATGGTACAAGATTTGGATTTTCTTCCAAGAGCAGTGGAAAGCCAATGAAGCATTCTAAACAAAGAATGACATATTATGACCATCATTTTTTGAGCATCTTTCTGGCCATAATGTGTAAAGTTTAGTGTGGGAAGGCAATAGGGGTTTAGAAATTGTTGTACAATGACAGCGGTTTAGAAAAAAGGTGATAGATACTATATGAGGTGGTCAGAATATTTGAATTAGAGATATATCTAGAAGGTAAATAAAACAGGATTTGATACTAGATTTGACTTAAGATGTGTGGGAAAAGAGTCACCATCAACTGCAAAAACTTTTCTTGAACAACTGAGTGCCTCAGACTGAGATAATAGAATATCAAAGATGGTGAAGGTTGAAGATGGGAAACCAAGACTATGATTTTGGTCATATTTACATTAAGATGATATATTAGGCCTTAATTGAAAATATGTTGTAGACAGATGGTTATATGAAATTAGTCTGGAGGAGAGCCTGTGCCTGGGTATATATAAAACTAAGTATTATTAGCACATAGTTGTTAAAGACCTAAAAAAAAAAAAATCATGTCAATCAAATCCTGAGTATTCATGAAAGAGGATTAAAAAACTAGATCCTGGAGCACTCTAGAGACATAACTAGAAGGATTAATGACCAAAGAACAGTAGTCATTGAACTGAGAGAAACATAGGGAAATATGGTAACTGAAGTCAAGTAGAATAAGTGTCATAACAAAGTTAAATAAATGTTACAGAAACTAAAGAAGAAAAATAATGAAGATTGACCATGGAATTTAGTCACTTGTGACTGTACAGGGCAGTATCTATGGACTAAATAGTGCCAAAGACTAAGTAAAGAGAGGTCAAAAGATAATAGGCAGTGAAATACAAATTTTGGAGTATCTTAGCTATAAAGGAGAGGAAAGAATGAATTACAGTCTTCAAGGGAAATAGGATTGAGGATGGTCTTTGTTTATTTTAAAATGAATATATTTTACAGAATATTTGTATGCTGAAGGCAATGAACCTTTTTTTTTCCCCAATAAAATAGGACCAATGTTGTTAGAATTTGGCTAGAGGTATTTTTTCCTGATATTTATTTATTTGTATTTATTTCCACTCACACACTTATAAGGAAGGGATATGGATTTTTCCAGTGCTTCATTTATTGAGTTAATCTTACGCTTTTTGTTTTCATTTCCTTTTTATGTATTTAAGTTTTCCGTTGGTAGTTTTGCATTTATGTTTTTGAATAAGATAATCCTTTAGTTTTCATTTGACATGTGCTGTATAGATAAGCTTAATTGATAGAGTTAGGCTACCTTTGTTAACATAGATCGAGAAGTTTCCATGTGACTGTTCAGGAAAGGTTAGTTTCTTTCTTTCTTTCTTTCTTTCTTTCTTTCTTTCTTTCTTTCTTTCTTTCCTCTTCTTTCTTTCTTTCTTTCTTTCTTTCTTTCTTTCTTTCTCTTTCTTTCTTTCCTTCCTTCCTTCCTTCCTTCCTTCCTTCCTTCCTTCCTTCCTTTTTTATTTTAAGACAGAGAAAGAGAGAATGAACAGAGGGATAGAGGAAGAAGCAGAGGGAGAGAATCTTAAGCAGGTTTCATGCCCAGCACAGAGCCCAACACCAGGCTAGATCCCATGACCCTGAGATCATGACCTGAGCCAAAATAAAGAAGCCAGAGCTTAACCAACTGAAGCTCCCTGGCACCCACGTTCAGAGAAGTTTTACTTAAAAGTGCATCACTGGGGCACCCGAGTGGCTCAGTGTGTGGGGTGTCCAACTCTCTATTTCTGCTCAGGTTATGATCTCAGGGTCCTGAGTCAAGCCTCAAGTCAACCTCCCTAGTCAGTGAGGAATCTGCTTCTTACTCTCCCTTTCCCTCTGTACCCCCTCCCACTTGAGCATTCTCTCTAAAATAAATAAGTTAATTAACAAATTAATTAATTAGAAAAGTGTATCACCAAATCATCCTGTGTATCTTAAACACTACTGGGTGTTTATCATTTAACATTTTAAAAACTGATTATTTCCATTATTGAAAAAAATTTCTAGGAAACTCCTGGGCATTTAAAGGTGAGCCATACAGTCTATTCTTCTGTCCAAAACCATTTAGAGACCAAAGAGATGTTTCTCCTGGACTCGGGAGGACTTCAAGGGAACTGAGAAAGTGGCACAGTGTACCCACTTTCCTCTAGCACTTCCAGCTTCACTTTAAAGCTGGGCTAGAAAAATAAATAAAAAATAAAATAAATAAATAAATAAATAAATAAATAAATAAATAAATAAATAAAGCTAGGCTATACCTCATTTCTTGTCCAATATGAAGTGTCCATTCTGAGCTCACCGGTAAACCGACTCAAAGGAGGAAGGGTAGAGCCTGTGTGCAGGGATGTGCAGGGGACCCTTCGGAGGAATCAACTCCCTGACCACTGCTCCAATCACAGGGGCTAAGATCCACTTTTGGAGATTTGACACATTTCTTCTCTCTCTAGTTTTGTAGTGTTGTAGGAGTGTCAGGCTCCACTCTCAATTGCACTATTTCTCTCCTCAGATTCCAAAAGGAGATCCCTGAAGGAAGGGCAGTGCCTCTTCTGACATGTATTGTCCTATCCTAAGTTCCCAAACCCAAGATATTGAGTTCAAGTTGAGAGAGGGATTCCAAAGCTATCCCTGTCCAGGAATACCTCAGACCCCTGACTAGGGAGTAGGATGGAAGCAGTAGGAGGGTGTAAACATTCACCCAGGCAGCAGAGCTGGCATCCAGCAAAAAGTTAGGATTGCTCTCTATGCATATTCCTCCCATCACCAGGAATATTTCTATTCCCCTCTCCCAGCTTCCAAACATGGGCCCAAGTGTTGGAGATGGGGTAGGCATCACAGAGCATGTTGCATTTTCTTTCCTTTGCACTGAACGGGTCAAATTAGAAAGCAAGATGTTCTTACATCTCCTGTTTGTAGAGTAACAGGTGTCATGATACAGATGACATGCCTCCCTGTTATGTACATTTTGAGCATTCATTGAGTCACCTAAACAGACTTTGGAGCCTGGCAAATTGGACAAAGTGGTGGGAAATGAGAAGAGATTGAGAACTTCTGGGTGTTCAGGACTCTAAAGGGCCTGAAATTTATCTACTTTCAAGTTATCAGATTAGCTCACAACAGTTTTATAAAGGCTTGCAAAATACAGGAACTTCTGGGTCAAAGACAAAATAATTTATTTCTCATAGCACTGAAGGCAGCCTTTGCTTGACATCCATATAGGCTTCCATGACGCTGAATGAGGGCAATGCAAGGCAAATAAATACAGGTGAATGTATTTGTATTATATCCAAGGAACCCCAAGATTAGAAAATCCCACGTTTTGGGGCACTTGGGTGGCTCAGTCAGTTAAACATCTGCCTCATGCTCAGGGCCGGATCCCAGGGTCTTGGGATTGAGCCCTGCCCCAGGCTCCCTGCTCATTGGGGGAAGTCTGCTTCTCCCTCACCCTCTGCCTGCTGCTTCCCCTGCTTGTATGGTCTCACTCTCTGTCAAATGAATAAATGAAATATTTCAAAAAGAAAGAAAATAGAAGGCTGCTAGCAAATATGCCTGGCATTTTCTTCTGAAAGACCTATTATTATCCTGGTCAGGAGAGAAAGCTGCTTCTTCTCCTAAAGAAGACATTCTTCTATCTTCCAAGACTGTGATGAAAACATCTTGAAATGATAATCTAGGATAAAAAATGCCACAAGCTCTATAGAAGCCCTATAGAATTGCTCCCTGCACCCCAATACAGAGTGTTCTATTTGACAAATAACTATTCTTACATATTTATTTGTTTGGTTGGTTTTGACTTCACTAAATCCAGATCTGGCACCTGTCCTAAACAAAAATTGTGTTTTGGGCATCTTCTTAAACTGTACTTGAAGCCTGATGTTTTATATGAAAAATAGAAAAATGGAAATGAAATAGCAGAGGAGTGCCTCATGAACACTACACTTAAAAATAAAGAGAAGTGATTGGACAGTTGAAGGTGGGTTTAAGCATTGTGTGTCTGTGTCATTTAGCAAACATGGAGAAAGTTTAAAGGATCTTTCTACTCTTTATTGGTATTTTTTTCACTAAGTAAGCTCTCAGTAAATTCATATTAATCAAGACCTTCTGCATTTTTCTCTATGATATTATCATCCAGATTTTGGCATGTTGTTTTCTGTTAGTCCTATTCTTCAGTGTTCTGACACTTTATACTTTTAATATTGAGTAAGCATTTTCATAAGAAATCAAGAGTTGCCATGACAGCTACTAGGCAAGTAACATTTTGAATGAGATATATATATATATTTTTTATATTCCCTTCTCTTAATAAAGTACTGAAGTAAAACCCACGTGTGCCTGGCTAGGGGCAACAGACCCCTGAGTGCTTAACTGAGATTTGTCTCAAGTAACCTCTGTTTACATCCTTTCACCCCTTTGTTTTCATCTCTTTCTACATTTTGTCCTTTTTTTCCGTCCTCAACACATATGCAGACATCTAACCACCTGATCTACTCTTAGAGATATATTTTTTTTTTCTGATTTGGGGGTCATTAATTTTCCCAGGTTGAACCTAGGGCGATTTTATTTGAAGCTTGTAGTTTTCATTTCAGAATTGTATATTTATTCCAATTTCCAGGGGTAATCGATATGTGTGAATCTTCTAACATTGCTAGGCATGGCATTCCTTTCCTTGGTCCCAGTTGTCTTTAGTTTTTAAAAAGCATGCTGCTACTTTTAGTTGCTTTCTGCTAGGTTATCCACGCTACTTCTAATACGTACCGGTTTATGATTCTCTTTTGTGGCCTTTTTTTCTTTCAACTGATTCCTAATGAATTTATAAAAGAATTGAGTTCCATATCACTGACATATTTCTATACTCTCTATATTTTATATAATCATACATGAAGACAGCTTCCAGAAGACCCTACGAAAAACTGAAATTCATCAGACGTCAATGTTTTATGACAGAGACACAATGCAAACATAATGTGGGCCGTATAACAGAACACTCTTAATTTAAATAAAAAATCGTTAAGAATTTCAGTGAGAGACAATCTTCCAAAGATCCTGCGAGTTATTACTATTATGCTGAAAACAGAATGCAAAGTCTTGGATGCCCCTTCCTTTTCTCCTCTTTTACTATTTTTTTTTAGTGAAAGATACATAAGGGAATAAAAATATTAATCTCTATTTTTGAAGGATTACCCAAAACTGAAGAAGAAGGCACACAAGACCTTTTAAATTAAATGCTTTAAGATAATTATAGATTCACATGCATTATAAAAGATGATACAGAAAAATCCCATGTACCCTTTTCTCAATTTCCCCTGGGGTGACATTTACAAAAGAGTAGGACAGTATCTCAAATAGGATATTGACATTGATATAGTCAAGATAAAGAACATATCTGTCAGTACCTTGATTCCTCATATTGCCCATTTATAGTCATACCTCTTTTTTCTCACTCACCTTTTCTTTAACTTCTGGCCACTACTAACTTATTATCCATTTCTATAACTTTGTCATTTTAAGAATATTGTTAAATGGAATCATACTGTATGTAACATTTAAGGATTTTTTTTTCCTTAAAGTTTTTATTTATTTATTTGAGAGAAAGATAGAGAGAGCACAGAGGGGGTAGGGGTAGAGAGAGGGGGAGAAGAAAGCTCCCTGGTGTGGGGCTTGATACCAGGACACTGAGATCATGACCTGAGTGGAAGACAAATGCTTAACTGACAGAGCCACCCAGGCACCCCAGAATTTATTCTTTGCTCAGCAGAGCTCTCCAGAGATTCATACAGATTTTTGTGTCTCTTAAAAGCACTTTTGTATTTATGGGCGAATGATATTCCATGATTTAGATGTACCAGAGTTGTTTATTCACATGTTGAAGAATGACTAGGTTGTGCCCAGGTTTTGTTATTATGAATAAAGTTGCTATAAGCATTCATAAAATAGAAAATAAATGCAGAGCTTTGGCCACACTTTGTATGGGCCATTTCTCAGGAAAAGTGCTTGCAGTGTGCAATCTTGCTGTAATGCCTCCCCTCCAGACAAAAAGCAGGTTTACAACAAAAGTAGTAGGTGACTTCGGCTCACAGTGTTTGTTTCCTATAATGTAGCCCTCTGTGGGTGCACTCATTTATTTCAGCCTACCTGTCCCGTCCGTTGGGGATTAGAAACAGCACCAAGAAAAAAACTCTTGCTACAAGTTTTGCTGTGAACGGTGGAGTTACTTGTCTCTGATTCAAATGTGTTGTGTCTTATGGCAGCATCCTTGAAAATTAACCAACTAGATTTTTAGTTTATAATTATAGCAGAATCCTAGATCTTTCAGTGTTCTGTGTAAGGGAAATTTGTTGGTAAAAATAATTGAGAGCTAGATGTTGGCAGTTTGGATAAATGTTCATAGCTAATTCAGTTTTGTTTAATCAAGTACATATGTGATTTCATTAATATTTATTTATTTAAAAATATATTTATTGAAACAAATATAATTTATATTAGTTGTTACCAATTCAAAATTAGAATAGCATAACTTTAACATAACAGGATGTTACCTTTAGAAATTACTGAAAGTCATAAGAATACGGTTGTACAAAAAAGTTCAGTTTCACATAATTATGTTAATGTGTCACCAATTGAAAAAAATAGCATCAATTCCTTTCTTAAATGTTAAAAAGTACTTAATTAGCAAAGCAAAAGTCTGAATTCAGAATTCTGTAAGGCTTATGCAAATGATTAAATTCATGAACTGAAATGATAATCAACACTGAGTGAAAATTGTTTTTATTGTTCTAATCTGTAAAATCATTGTAGTTCTACAAGATAGTGACTTTTTCAATATTCATAATCATTTTCCCTAGACAATAGTACTGAAATGTTAAGCAAATACATTTTTCCTATTCTGCAAAGTTTTTGAATATTAACAAATGAAGAAATAGGAGATTCAAGTTTCAGACTTCTAGAGCTGAATTAAAATTCTGTAAGAAGTAAAACTAGTTTTATAATGATTTTTTCTTTTAGAGAAAATAAGTTTGTGCTCAAGATTGGCATCTTATTTGTTAATTTTTAAATGTAATGTTTATTTTAAAAATAATAATATGAAGGAGAATCTTGAAATGACTCATTATCCTTGATAATCACTCTGAAAGTTAAAAATGAGTAGCAGTAGATTTAATGCATGGAGAAGTGAGAGCAGTCAACCAATCCACTATGGCAGGACATGAAAATGAATGACCCTACAACTTTTTAACCAAACTAGTACTTCTCCCCCATATTATTGAAAACATTTTCTTGCCTATTTTTCCAAGAATATATTTTATCTACTTATATTGTATTCACAAGATGGTTTCCATGCCTACTGTAAATTTGTTCCACCTCATTATTTCTAACATTTCCAGAGTAATTTGTTGTATAAATCTAACAAAATTTGATAACCAATTCTCTATTCATGAACATTTGTTGGTTTAGTCCCACCTCCACTCCAGTACAAATAATACAATGAATAACCTCTTACATATACATTGGTGTGTTTTTTCAGATATGTTGGTGGCTTAGTTTCCAGCAGTAAAATTGTTGCATACAGACTATGTGTATTTTCCCTAAAAATGTGAAACATTTGTATTCCTACTTACAGTGGGAGCCCCTAATTTAGCAGAATATGTTTGAATATTCATGGTAACAAATTTCTTTACAACTTCTGTTCTTAAAGCTTATTAAACCTACTGATCCATCCATTCATACACTGAGAAGACTAGGATATAAAGGATTTTTAAAATACATAATGATGTAAGTAAGATGTTAAGGTTTGAAGTCTACAGCCAAGAAAGAATTATTGAGACATTTTTTTTGTGCAAAAAAGGTGATTTTATTAAAGCACAGGGACAGGACCCATGGGCAGGAGAAGCTGCACTGAGGTCACGAGGAGTGGCCCATTATATACTTTTAAGTTGAGAGAGGGTTAGGGATAGTATAGGTCTCTGAGCAATTTTGGAAGCAAGATTTCCAGGACCTTAAAGGGGCTAGCTATTATTGGGAAAAAGTCATGTACTGCTGTCTAATAAAACCTTAGTCATGAGACCCTTCAGATTTATATCAGTGGGTTCTATGCTTGGGGATGATTACCAACATGTATCTTGGGGTGGTAGAGATACAGGAACTTTAATATGTTAAAGTAGACTTACAGGATCCTGAAGGGTCTGGCAAAGATTGCCTTTTGCCCTTAGCAAAGTATTAACATCAAGGAAGTTGAGTCCCTGGAGGAATGTCATTTCCCTGTTTCAAGGACTTGTCAATGAACTGTTGAGTAGTAGGAAATGTAATAATTTTTCTTCTGCCTTTGTTTCCACATCACATAACATCAACTAGCTGCTGGTGTTGAAAAGGAAATCAAATGGAATACTTTGTGAAATCTAAGTGATCTACATTTTGTTAGCTAGAATATTTCACGGAATAGGAAATATTAACTGTTTGGTGTGATGTAGGTCCTGTAAAAGATGACATTGTTTATTTGTTGAAACTGTATAAATATGATGGCATCTTAAAATCAACCACACTGGCCATAGGTACTCCATAATATTTTATCCCAGTAATCCAACATCAAAAGTTTCACAATTTTTTATGGTTTCCAAGATAGAGCAGTAACTTGCTTTTAGATACCATTTTGATTTTTATAAAACCTTAAGTATTTGTAATATCATAAGGGGAATTTTACCAGCAAAATAGCACCTTAAATATTTAAATATGCATATGGACTTTATTTGATATTCTCTTTAAATGTAGAGTAACAGAAGGGCTGCTGTAACAGAGAGTTAGATACAGAGCTTGCTGATGGACATCAGGCTGTGCCAGTTCCGCTTAAGATAGGACCTACTGAACATGCTGTTCTGGCTTTCACTCCATAACTGAGCTTCTGAATGATCACATCACTGTGCATGTGGTGAGCTCTGTGGATGCTTATAAACATTTGAACACCGTTTTTTGGTGCCTGAAGAAGATAATTTAAAATGGATCTTTTTGTTAAAATTTCCACCCTGTCACACATTAAATCAGTGCTTGAAACATACTTCAATGTGTTTAATAAAATATTTTAACTATGTTTGAAATCCCCAAGTGACAATCAAGTGAAAATTGTGAAAAAAAAATAAGATCAATAATGTGATTATATGAAATGGGATTGCTAAAATTAAGGCAGAAATGGATACCTTTGAAACATGCTTATCAATGAATATGTAATATGTATATACATATATACACATATGTATGACATATATATATGCAGTATTTTATTTGAGGGTGTGTATGTGTGTGCACATGAATGCATCTGCATAGAGGCATGTCCTTATAGATTTATAAGCAGTTTTAAAAAGTATTTAACCTATTAATTTTTTAAAAAAATTTATTTATTTATTCATGAGAGACACAAAGAGAGAGAGGCATAGACACAAGCAGAGGGAGAAGCAGGCTTCATGCAGGGATCCCAATGCGGGACCCAATCCCTGAACCCCAGGATCATACCCTGGGCCGAAAGCAGGCACTAAACCACTGAGCCACTCAGAGATCCCCAAATCTATTAATTTTTAATCCTTATCTTTGTCTAACCTTGTCCTAGTCATTACTAGTTTTCTGCTATTTCCCACATCAATAGGTGAAAAGACATTAAGAATTACAAACACTAGAATATCTTATATTAATAAATTCCCATAATGAACAATTCAATCCAAAAATGAAAAAAAAATGTGTAATATTGCTTTCAGACCACAAACTAGACAGCTTCTAGTTTTTCTTTCACAGTAGACATATTTTTAAAACAAGATCAGCAGAGCCATCAGGTTTGAATTACAGTGTTCCAGTGCTCTGATCTTCTCTTCATATGTCTGCAAGCATTCACTTGGTTCATCACACAAATACGATCATTCTAGAAGTTCAGTCATACATAATGGTGAGCATAAACTTGTACAGCTTTCTAAGTCAAAAGCTATTTATAAATATATGCTAAATCATCTTTTACATTTTGTAGAGAGCACACAATTATTTTCTTCTTTGACTATTCACAGTGATTGTATTAAGTAAGCAGGTATTTAAGAGTATAGAAATTAAGACTAAGAATAAGGGAGCTAAATGTTACTAACAACATTCTAAATATTTTTCCTTACACTTTCCTATGCTCTAATTTTGTTTGCATTCTTTTCACCCCTTTGGAATTGGTTAAGTGGTTTGCTCATAATCTTGAGTTTAAAAAAAAAAAACACATCAAAAGATACTACTCTCACAGAAAAGGTAAGGTCACATGAAAACTGAACCTCACACCACATTAATACCCACAAGAAATTACTTTCCCTACAGATTTTACATCCTAGAACTCATACTGGAGATTTGCTATAACAACGAAGTCACAGTAACAACCATTTTAAAAAGCTTTCATTTATCAGGTTTTTTTTTTAATATATATTATAAGCATGTACCTTCTTGTCTTTTGTTTCAGAAAGCATAAATATCTTAAAAGATTGTCCTAATAGTTGTGAAAAGTGGGGTGTTTAGGGGCATGGGATAGGAATGTGGAAGATGACTTTTCAATACAAATGTGTTAGGAAGAGAAAGAAGCAAAAATTTCCCTCAAGTGAGAAAGGAGGTGGTTCGGTGTGGGCTGTTTACCCTGTGCTTGCCTCCCTGAATCATTCAGGAGAGGTAAGAAATAATTTTGTGGTATGCTTTGGGAGTTTGGATTTTATATATTAAAACTATCATCTTCAAAAAGATGTCTGTCAGTCTGATTATTCTTAACATAAAAGCAGTGGACCTGCTGTAACTATTATGAACGGAAGACCACAGGGGCTCTCTCTGTTTTCTGCCAATACCTTTATACTAACCAGTAGTGTAGGCAAATAGCAGCTTGATTTTCTATTAGGTAAATGGTATGGAAGATTGGGGTCAGACTTACTCTGATTTTTTTACAAGATCAACTAACACAGCAATGCTTCTCATTTTTTGGAATACTCATTACTGATATAAATGTTTAGAACAATTTTAAAATAAGAAAGGTATATTGTATATTTTATCTTCTTCAATATCCTCAAAATAACTTTTGGTGAAGGAAGGCTATGTCTTCAGCTCATCCATTTACAAATAACATACTTCATGACATGAGACAACAGAAGTTGTCTCCACTCTTCTCCGGTTACATGGTGTGAAAAAGTAGCAGAACCTCACTGATCCTTTGAACTGGAAGGAAAGAAAGAAAGGTTTTGTTTGTGTTTGTGTGGGGGGGTTATTTTTATTTATTTATTTTTTTTAGTAATGATATTTATTCTTGCTTCTCTTATGAAATGTTTTATATCTACACGAGAAGCACTGAACACTTTTCTATGAACCAAGCCAAGCATTAATGAAACAAGAGTAAATAATGTATTGTATTATCCTCACTGTATATACCTTCATAATTGAAATTTGTATTTTATTATGGTAGATTTATTATATTTGTAATTATAAGTCAACTTGCTCCATCAGAAGCACAAAGTACATATATTAACAGAAACACAAGGTAAGGACAATATTAATAGAATCATATAAAGGTAATAAACATTAAAACCCTAGTTTCACATCAGAAATAATGTGAATACGATTTAAAAGTCTTGATACTAGGCATGAAAACTTAGTATATAACATCAAAATTGCATTAACTTTCAGGTCAAAGAAATGTAAAACAAAGGAAGATAATGGTGAGAATGTCTTTTTAATGGAACGAGGGGATTTTGCCCCAAGAGGTTGAAAAAAATCTAAAAAAGTAACTTAAAGGTAAACTTAGAGTATTAATGGAAACTATATGAAAAACAAGATTTGTATATTTAAATTACATTTATAATTCATTTTCATTTTATATTTGAGAAGGAAACTATTATGGTAGCGTATTCAGGATTGCGAGGGGGCACAACAGCTGATAAAAGACATCAGGGGGGAAAAAAGAGCATAGATCAACTTAATATATGCTTGTCCTTCATATTTTGAATCCAAGTGCATACATAAAAACATTATGTTTTGCATGAGAGCTTATTGTTGAATTTGCACTTCCAACCTCTCGAGTCTGACTTAATCAAAACATCATTTGTTTCTATTTAGGTTGACCATATAATTATGCTAACTTCTCTGACTCATTCTTTTTTCTTAATCTACCATTAGTTTAGCCATGGTCATTTTTCACACAGGTACCAAGCCTTCTCATACCCAACTAATTAAAACTGTTTTCTGGCACGTAGATTGTACATCTTACTTTTGCTTTTATTTAATGTTACTTCTCTTCATGACAAGAAACTCTTTACCAGTTATCATCTTCGTTCTGAGATTATTTATCAGTTCATCTCGCAGTCTTAGCTCTTTAAGGTAGACACTATCAACTCTGGTTATGCTTGGAGATTAGGTGCAGTCAGAATTCTAATTGGAGATTCTGAACCAAGAGCCCTGTGGAGGTGTATTTGCATATCTTTTTTTTAATCTTCATCATAATTTCAGTACACAGTTAGATAGAAAAGCACTAGTGTGTAGTTATTAACATTCCACAAACAGCAACTTGGCAGGAAGTAGCAATGTTCATTTGCAATTCAGTGGAATATAAAGGGTTCATTACTATGGAACGGAATAGAAAACCCAGAAATGAGCCCACAGCTATATGGTCAACTAGTCTTTGACAAAGCAGGAAAGAATACCCAATGGGAAAACGTCTCTTCAACAAATGGTGTTAGGAAAATTGGACAACAATTTTGGACAGAATGCATAAGAATGAAATTGGACCACTTTCCTACACCATACCAAAAATAAGTTCAAAATGGATGGAAGACAGAAATGTGAGACCTGAAACCATAAAAAATGTTTTAGGAGAACACAGACAGTAACCTTTTGGCATTGCTGTAGTGACTTCTTACTAAACATGTCTCCTAAGGCAAAGGAAGCAAAAGCAAAAATAAACTATTGGGCCTTCATCAACTGCTTCTGCACGGTGAAGGAAACAATCGATAAAACTAAAAGGCAGCCTGTGGAATGGAAGAAGATATTTACATATGACATATTTGATAAACGGTTAGTATCCCAATTATATAAAGAACTTAAAAAACTCAACACCCAAAAAACAAACAATTCGATTAAAAATGGGCAGAACACATGAATAGACATTTTTCCAAGGAAGACATCCAGATGATCAATAGACACATGAGAAGATGCTCAACATCACTCATCATCAGGAAAATACAAGTCAAAACTACAATAAGCTATCACCTCACACCTTTCAGGATGGTTAAAATCAATACTGGAAGCAATAGGTATTGGTAAGTCTGAGGAAAAAGGCGAGCACTCTGACACTGTTGGTAGGAATGCAAACTGGCGCAGCCACTCTGGGCAACAGCATGGAGTTTCCTCCAAGAGTTAAAAATAGAACTACCCCACAATACAGCAATTGCACTGCTAGATATTTACCCAAAGAATACCAAATGCTAATTTGAAGGGATACGTGCACCCTGATGTTTATAGCAGCATTATCAGCAATAATATTATGGAAAGACCTCAAATGTCCATTGACTGATGAATGGATAAAGAAGATGTATACATATAATGGGATATCACTCAGCTAGAAGAAAGAATGAAATCTTTCAATTTGCAATGCCATGGAGGGAGCTAGAGAGTATCATGGTAAGTGAAATAGAGCAAGACAATTACCATATTATTTCATTCATATGTAGACTTTAAGAAATGAAACATATACATATTATATATTTTTAATATATGAAAATATATTTCATATATATATATGAAACAGAACAGATGAACATATGGGGGTGGGGGTGGGAAGGAGAGGCAAGCCAGGAAACAGATTCTTAACTATAGGGAACAAACAGGGTTGCTGGAAGGGAGGTAGGTGGGGGAAGGGTTAAGTGTGTCATGGGTTAAGGAGGGCATTTTTTTAGTAATGAGCACTAGGTATTGTATGTAAGTGATGAACCACTAAATTTTACACCTGAAACTGTTACATTATAGGTTAACTAACTGGAATTTAAATAAAAACTTTTTAAAAAAGTGTTCATCACTTTGTCATTTTCACAAGAGACAAGAATGCTATGCCAAAGTGGAGTCAATTAACTTCCTAGAGGTTTGAAATGCTGTACTAGATTTAATCATTGGCCAATCTAGTCCAGGCATTTGGACAATACAAATCATCACTGGAATATTTTTCTTTAACTTCAGGCAGTTAATAATTCTTTGCTTTCTCCCTCTGGCCCAGTAGAGTAGTTTGTACTTTTTTACAAAGAATGTGGGAAAGAGAGCCTACAGCGGTCTATTAGATCATTCTGATGTTCCTCTGGGTCTTAAAGGTGAGTCCATCCCAATTCTGTAGTAGGTCACCTCTCTTGCCTCAGGCCAAAATGTAATTCTGATCCCATTTTATAAAGCTGAACTTTTGCTTTTGATCTCGTTTTCTCTATTACTCACTGGTTTGATAACCTACAGTGGGTTATGACCATGAACTGTGGAACCAAACTGCTTCTATTCAAACATCAACCCTCGCACCTACTAGCCATGTGACCTCAGTGAGTCACAATATTATCTCTCTTGCACCTCAGTTTTTTCAGCTGTCAAATGGGAATCATTTAATTTCTGTTTCATAAAGGTATGTGAGGAAAACATGATTTAATTAACCTAAAGTGATGAGAATGTTTCTTGGTACACAATACTAAGATTTTGCTGGTGCTATTATTAATTATTATAAAGAAAATTATTCAATGAGCTGGCTTTTTTTTTTATAAAACTCAATTAAAAAAATCCAGTTCAGGAGATTTTAAAAATGGAAATGTAAAGTAGAAAGTAGGACAGAATGCTATCAATATATTAATGAATTCTCTGGCTCAAGTAGGCAAGCTAATTGGGTCACCACGTTATAATATGATAGTTTTTTTAAAAGATTTTATTTATTCATGAGAGACACAGAGAGAGAGGCAGAGACATAGGCAGAGGGAGATGCAGGGTCCCTGCGAGTAGCCTGATGTGGGACTTGATCGCAGAACTCCAGGATCACACCCTGAGTTGAAGGCAGATGCTCAACCGCTGAGCCACCCAGGTGTCCCTGTGGTAGTTATTCTTGAAAAATAAAAGATTCATACACAGATGAGTTAGTTATATAATTAAAAACGTAGATACACCATTCTGAAAAGTACAAAATTTCACTGAGTAGGATAATATTCTCAAAATATATTTATCTAATAAATATTTAACATCTACTGTAATATTCTTATGGGGTTATAATGGTCAGTACACTAAACAAGTTCTAGCCTTCAAGAATTTAGAGAGAAAAATAAGCAATTAAAATATAAGTAAGCCTTATCAAGTGTTCTCATATATAAAGAAGGCTTTCACCCTTTGTGCAAGTGATTTCTCTCTGCCTAGAATGCTCTTCCCACAAATATTCAATACAACTAAATCTCCCATCCCCTTAAAATATGTATTCACATATTACATTTTTACAAAGCCTATTGTGACTCCTTATTGCAGATTTCAACCTGCCTTCAGAAGCACCCAGCTCCTTATCTTATGTTGCAGTTGCCACCATCAAATATATTATGTAGTTATTTACTGTATTTACCATCTTTGATTTTCCTACTAGAGAGAAGCTATATATTTTTGTCTGCGTTTTTAAGTGACAAGGGTCAAGGTCTTTATGGCAGTTATTAAAGCAAAGAGGTGAAAATGTGTTTATTTGAATTGATTGTAAATATATTTTCAGTAAGTTTGACTTTAAGGGAAAGAGTAAGATCAGAGAATATATAGAGAGGACATAGGGTTGAAGGTTGAATTTTCTGCTTCTATTTCTTCTTATTTAATTGAGGGGAAATAAACATATAAATTCTGTGAAGGGGAGAGTAAATGATAGGTTCAAGTCATAAAAGAGAGAAAAAGACAAAACATTTTTGATATTTGTTTCCATATCTATTCTCTGATGTTCTTAATGTTTATAGTCTATAACTTACATGAATAAAGTAAAATGGTAGATTCTCTGTTTAATGCATTATAATATCTTGAAAGTAATAACAAGAATAAGTTACTTCAAATTTTAGGTATTTTCAATTTTTTCAACCACATCTTTACCATATATAGGTTTATTCATATATATATGAAATTAAAATGTGATTTATTTATAGTATGAGAGAAGACAGTCCACCATATATATCAATATTGTATAAAGGTGTAGGCTCATCTCCAAACACAAGGTAGTGGTTATCTATCGTGCCTCCCGTGTAATTATAGTAAATATTGTGAGATTGATGTACGCCAAAAGGCAGTTACAAAATTTGTATTACACACAATTCAGAGATGAGACAAATGAACTATAATATATGAGCATGTGTACAGTTTTAAGTAAAGTTCGAAATGTTTAACAAATATATAAATTTGTCTATGTAGTTTCATTATATAATTTTATTTCTTTTAAATCATATTTAAAGCTCCATTTGCCCTTATAAGAAAAATATATATTCAATATGAATTTTTGTATGGAATAATGTCAGTTGGGTTTTTAAAGCCTCATTTTTATCGGGATTTAATGTGTTCTATTATGAAAAGAGTCTTGTTTCTTTCAGTCTGACTGAATGTAGGTCACTGGCCTCCACTAATTGCTCTCATTTAACTGATGAATGATACATCTTTTTTTTTTCTTATTGTCATAATAAGACTTTTGCATTTCCTCTTTCTCTTCTCCTTTCTGTAACTGAATGCTGAGTCAAGGTTATATTCATCTTGAATTCTAAGATTTTCTGTGTCCTCAGAAGGTATCACACAACACAAGCTCATCCACCTGCATAAATATACATTAGCTTCTTACTGTTATTTTCATTACTGAAAAGGAGTGCCATAGAAATAAAATTTACATTAGCTTGGTCAACCTTATTGAAAACTAAGTATCATAAGGGCCAGTTCTTAATTTTGGAATATTTTGGAAAAATATCCTTTAAAAAATTAGAGTAGCTTTCCACAAGCTGTGTTATTTCTCTGGGGTGATGGACTATAAAGTCTTAGTCAATTGATCTTAAGGCTCTTATTGCAGATGTTTTTATCATGATCAATTTTGAAATGTTGAAAACTTATATGATTTAATTAAACTAACCTGCTTGAGATGGTGTTGAAAACATACCAACACAGTGGTATGGCTTTTAAATACAATACTACACTAAAAAGTAAGTAATTAATAGAAATGTTGGGAAATATCAGGAAGGGAGACAGAACATAAAGACTCCTAACTCGGGGAAACGAACTAGGGGTGGTGGAAGGGGGGAGGAGGGCGGGTGTTGGAGGGGAATGGGTGACGGGCACTGAGGTGGACACTTGACGGGATGAGCACTGGGTGTTTTTCTGTATGTTGGTAAATTGAACACCAATAAAAATTAATTAAAAAAAAAGTAATTAATAATTAATTTTCAACAGTGTTTTAAACTTTAAATGGTTCTAGCCTGCGTGAAATCTTTAACTCAATTAGATTTTTATGTCTGATATTTTCATTTAGACCAATGAGCTCCTTCATCCATTTATTCTTCTTGGTCAAAAGAAATTCATTGGTTCATCAATTTAACAAGTAGATACTTACTGAGTTTTTACAGTGATTTCCATCCTGTTCTAGTACCTGGGGACTCAAATGAGATGTATCTAAATGAAAGTCTACTTGGAGGGGCAGCCTGGGTGGCTCAGTGGTTTAGCACCACCTTCAGCCCAGGGCCTGATCCTGGAGACCCGGGATCGAGTCCCACGTCAGACTCCCTGCACGGAGCCTGCTTCTCCCTCTGCCTGTGTCTCTGCCTCTCTCTCTCTCTCTCTCTCTCTCTCATGAATAAATAAATAAAATATTTTTAAAAAAATTTAAAGGAAAGTCTACCTGGGGATAAACAAGTAATTATAATCAGGATGGTAAGTCTAATAAAAGAACCATGAACAAGTTGTAGAAGGGCACTTGCTGGGGCTACCCCACCTTAGGGTCAACATATTTAAGAATCTGCTGGGAAGATTACAAATCCAGATTAACTTTAGAAGGGGTATGGGAACTGGAAAATTGAGCAAAGAATATCTGGGAATAGTTACCAACCAAGGGGTACCAAGTATGTGCAAGAAGGAGCACCTTCTTGCTCCTTTCCTTCTTTGTTTCTCTCAGGCTTCCAAATTCCCCATGTCCCTGAGAAAGGTCTTAAAAGTAAGTCAAGAGAGAAATGGTTGAGTGTCTACCTTTGGCTCAGGTCATGATCCTGGGGACCTGGGATCCAGTGCTGAATCAGGCTCACTGCATGGAGCCTGTTTCTCTCTCTGCCTATGTCTCTGCCTCTCTCACGAATAAATAAATAAAATCTTAAAAAAAAATAAGGATCCCATCTGTATCTTTGCTTTTTATTCTACAGCTATAAAGACCAAGTAATGGTATATTCTATTCTCTAGTTTGAATCTTTATAGGACAATCCTTTGCCCCCAACGTCATCTCATATAATTAACCTATTTTGGGGAGAAGGAGGAGAGACATATTCCTGCTAATAGGGAAAAAAAATCCAACTAGGGGACCTGATGGCTTTAGTCATGTCTCATAACTGATTCCTAGACTCACTCCCAATAGTGTCAATATAATGAATGACCTCTGATCAATCATTTATTTTAGAATATTATAAGCAAAATTAAGATAGGGCTTTTATATGATGGCAACAATAATGAAGAGAGATACAAAGATGATTGACTAATGCACATAAAATATTTCATCTCTAATTTTAATTTGTCTTCATATTCTGTAATGTTTATGTGACATTAATATTTTAATACTTATTTTAATCAATTACATTAAAAAGTACTCTCATAGCATTATATTGCAAAATACGTTGCAAAAATAAAAAATATTTGAAATGTTGGAAATCAATTAATTAAAATAACAGCTAAGAGTTATAATATTAAGGGAACATAGGTTATTTTGTCAATGGAGATGGATTTCAAGAAATGAAAAATACATTTCCTGTTCATTCTAAATTTTCCTGTACATGACAGCTTTTTTCTATTTTTTATTATCATAATTTTTATATATTATTCCATGAGTCCTTTATTTTTTTTAAACATTTATTTTATTTATTTATGATAGTCACAGAGAGAAAGAGAGAGAGGCAGAGACACGGCAGAGGGAGAAGCAGGCTCCATGCACCGGGAGCCTGACGTGGGATTCGATCCCAGGTCTCCAGGATCGCGCCCTGGGCCAAAGGCAGGCGCCAAACTGCTGCGCCACCCAGGGATCCCCTCCATGAGTCCTTTAAAACATATATTTTACAGTCACTTAAAAATAAAAATAATGTATTTTTTAAATATCCTTTTTCAAATTAGCTGTTAATCTGTTAACTCTTAACATGTTCCAGCCTCAGAAAATATATCCAACTGGGTTAATGTGAACATGTGTTGAAAGTTCAAGTATAGACTTATGAAAAGTGGACGTTAGCTAATTGTTATTTTAAAGATAATATTTTAAAATATATTTTTCAAAAGAGAATATTGCCTGTGATATTTACTCAAAGATTCAAGGTTTTATTACAGTCTTTCTTTGCACAATGTTAGTTCATTAGTTGTTTTAAAGTTGGTGATGAAAATTATATATTAGTTTCCATTTAAAGTATGAACCAGGGGGCACCTGAGTGGCCCAGTTAAGCCTCTGACTCTTGGTTTTGACTCAGGTCATGATCTTAGGGTCCTGAGATCAAGCCTGTGTTAGAGATGGAGCATGCTTAAGATTTTCTTTCTCCTTCTGTCCCCCAACCCCATGTCGTACTTTCTGTCTAAAAATAATAATAATAATTTTTAAAAAGTATAAACTGGATGTTAAAATTCTGATGCTACGTTATTGTTTTATGAGTCCTCTCCCAGATATATAATCTGTAGTTTGTCATAGTCTGTAGATCACCTATGTGTTTTCTTATTAGTGTCATTTTTTTACTTAAAACTTTTATCAAGATAGGAGCGCCTGAGTAGTGCAGTCAGTTGGGCATCCAAACTCATGGTTTCAGTTCAGGTTTAACCTCACAGTTGTGAGTCCCCTGGTGGGTTCTGTGCTCAGAGCAGAGCTTGCTTGAGTTTCTATTTCCTCCCTTTGCCCCTATCCACTTCACTCTCTTTCCAAAATAAATCAATAAATCTTAAAAAATATATATATTGGTAATTGTAGAATCACATGCAATTGTAAGAAATAATACAGAGAGATATTATTAAAGCCTTTCTCAGTTTATCCAATGGTAAAATCTTGCAAAATTTAGTGCAATAAAACACCAGGATATTCACATTGTTAAAGTCGATATATATTTCCATCACTACAAAGATCTCTCACTATTTTTTTAGTAATATGTATAAATGGTATTGTGTTTTTTTTTTTTTTTTCATACCCCCTTCTCCCATTTCTCCTACTCTTATATCCTCTGCTTCTGGAAACCACAAGTCTATTTTCTGTATCTAGAAGCATGTGTGAGTCGGCGTATGTGTATGTTTAGATTTCACATTATAAGAGAGATAATATGATCTTTCTCTTCTTTTACTTAGCATAATGCCATTTAAGTCCATCCATATTGTCACAAATAGCAAGATCCCATTTCTTCCATGGCTGAATATTCCATTATGCATATATACCAGAATTTATTTATCCATTCATCCATTACTGGATCTAGGAATTTTTTCTATATATTAACTATTGTAAATAATTCTACACTGAACATGGTGGTTCAGTTAATGAACTTTTTCAAGTTAGCATTTTCAGTTTCTTCAGATAAACGCCCAAAATTAGAGTTGCTGGATTATATGGTAATCTATTTTCAATTATTTTTTAATATTTTATTTATTTATTCATGAGAGACAGAGAGAGAGAGAGAGAGAGAGAGAGAGAGAGAGGCAGAGACATAGGCAGAGGGAGAAGCAGGCTCCATGCAGGAAGCCCAACACGGGGCCTTGATCCCGGGTCTCCAGGACCAGACCCTGGGCTGAAGGCAGTGGCGCTAAACCGCTGAGGCACCGGGCTGCCCTATTTTCAATTTTTTGAGGAACGCCCATACTACTTTCCATAGTGGCTGCACCAATTTATATTCCTACAAATGGTGTACAATATTCTTGCCAACACACATTATTTCTATATTTTTGAAAGTCATTCTAATGAGTGTAGGGTTATGGTTTTAATCAGCCTTTCTCTGAATATCAATGCTATTAAGCATCTTTTCATGTATGTGCTGGCTATCTGTATGTTTCCTGTGGAAATATGTTCATACTTGGATCCCTTTTTAAATTCAATAACTTGGGGGCAGCCCAGATGGCTCAGTGGTTTAGCATCACCTTCAGCCCAGGCCACAATCCTGGAGACCCAAGATCGAGTCCCATGTCGGGCTCCCTGCATGGAGCCTGCTTCTCCTCTGCCTGTGTCTCTGCCTCTCTCTCTCTCCATCTGGCTCTCATGAATAAATGAATAAAAATAAAATCTTTAAAAAAAGTTCAAAAATTTGGTTTTTACTGTTCAGTGACATAATTTCTTTATATATTTTGGATATTACTCCCTTATCAGATATATGACTTGCACATATCTTTTCCCATTCAGTAGGTTGTCTTTTCGTTTCATTGATGATTTCCTTTGTTGTGTGGAAGCTTTTTTAATATGATGTAGTCCCACTTGTTTATTTTTGCTTTTTTAAAAAAAAGTTTTTATCAGTTGCTTATTATTGAACACTATAATCTAAAATTATTGATGTACTATAAATTGATTAATTGAACTTACATAAAACAAATGAATGAATAAATAACAATAAAAAAGTTTTAATTCAAATTCCAGTTAGATAATTTACAGTGTAACATTTGTTTCAGGTGCACAATATAGTGATTCAACACTTCTAAACAACATGTGTTGCTCATCACAGCAAGTATATTCTTTAATCCCCAACACCTATTAACCCATTCCCCATTGACCTCCCTTCCAGAAACCATCAATATGTTCTCTACTGTTAAGAATCTCTTTATTGGTTTGCCTCTCTCTCTTTTTTTTTTCTTTTGCTTATTTGGTTTCTTAAATTCCAAATATGAGTGAAATTATATGGTATTTGTCTTTCTCTAACTGATTTATTTCACTCAGCATAATACTTTCTAGCTTTATCCATGTTGTAAAAGGCAAGATTTCATTCTTTCTTTTTTATGGCTGAATAATATTCCTGTGTGTGTGTGTGTGTACCTTTTCTTTATCCATTCACCATTTGATGAACACTTGGGCTGTTTCCATTTCCACAGTTTGGTTATTGTAGATAATGCTGCTATAAACATTGGAGTACATGGATCCCTTCAAATTAGTATTTTGTATTCTTGGGATAAATACCCCAGAGTGCAATTGGTGGATTATAGGATAGTTATATTTGAAATTTTGGGGGAACCTCTGTACTGTTTTCCAGAGTGGCTGCAGCAGTTTGGATTCCCACTAAGAATGTAGAAGGGTTCCTGTTTTTCCACAAGGTCGCCAACACCTGTTGATATTTGTGTTGTTGATTTTAGCCATTCTGACGGGTGTGAGGTTATATTTCATTGTAGTTTTGATTTGTATTTACTTGATGATGAGTGATCATCATCACTCATGATGATGGTGAGTGTATTTTCGTGTGGCTCTTGACCATCTCTATGTCTTCTTTGGAAAAATGTCTATTCATGTCTTTGCCCATTTTTTAATTGGATTGTCTTGATTTTTTTTTGTTTTTGTTTTGAGTTTGTCAAGTCCTTTATAGATTTTGGATACTAACCTTTTAACAAATATGTCATTTACAAATATTTTCTTCCATTCCATAGGCTGCCTTTTAGTTTTGTTGAGTGTTTCCTTCACTTAGCAAAAGCTTTTAATGTTGATGAAGTCCCAATAGTTTATTTTTGTTTTTGTTTCCCTTGTCTAAGGAGACATATCTAGAAAAAAGTTGCTACATCTGATGTCTAAGAGATTACTGGTTATGTTTTCCTCTAGGATATTGATGGCTTTCTGCCTCACATTTAGACTTTTCAACCATTTTGAGTTTATTTTTGTGTATAATATAACAAAGTGGTCCAGTTTCATTCTTTTTGCATCTTGTTATCAGTTTTCCCAAGTTCATTTGTTGAGGAGACTATCTTTTTCCCATTTTATTTTCCTTCCTGCTTTGTCCAAGATTGACTATATAATTGTGGGTTCATTTCTAGGTTTTCTATTTTGTTGCATTGATCATTTAAAGATTTTATTTATTTATTCATGAAAGACACAGAGAGGCAGAAACACAGGCAGAGGGGGAAGCAGGCTCCATGCCGGGAGCCTGATGTGGGACTCGATCCTGGGATTCAAGGATCACACCCTGGGGGGAAAGCAGGGGCTATAAACCACTGAGCCACCCAGGGATCCCCATTGTGTCTATTTTTGTATACTTGTATGTGTTTACTTTTGTATACGATTTTGCATACTTTTGTATGCCTATTTTTGTATATTTTTGTATATATAAGATATTCAATACTCTTTTGATCACTACAGCTTTGTATTATAGCTTTGAAGTACAGAATTGTGATGTCTCCAGTTTTGCTTTTCTTTTTCAAGGTTTCTTGGTTATTTGGGCTCTTTTAAGGTTCTATAATTTTATGATAATCAATACTTATTTTTTATTTGTTCTATTTGAACATTTAATAGAAGCAAATTGACTATGGATATATTCTGTAATTTGATACCAATGGGCCCTTTACAATGTTGTTATTTATTAAGTCTTCAGATCATTAGAAAAAAAATGATGAGATTAGAAGCATACTTTTTATGTTTAAAAGTATAGAGTACTTCATTTGAAAGTCTTTCTTAAATAATATTATTTAATCAATACTGATACTGATAATGTTTATTTTATTTATTTAAAATTTCTCTGGTGGTATGAAGATTTATATAGTTGTTTATAACTTAGATAATATTTTTTGAAATATTTTATTTATTCATGAGAGATACAGAGTGAGAGAGGCAGAGACATAGGCAGAGGGAGAAGCAGACTCTCTGCAGGGAGCCTGATGTGGGACTCGATCCTAGGACCCTGGGATCATGATCTGAGCCAAAGGCAGACACTCAGCCACTGAGCCACCCAGGTATCTCTATACCTTAGATAATATTTTTAAAATTTTAAATATTTAAATATTTTTAAAATCTTAAAATTAGTAATATCTGATATTATTTATAAATAATACCATATATAAGATCTAATGATGTTATGTGTCCCCCAAGTTTCTCTATATGTGTATATACTGTATGTGTCTATGATGCATACACTTTATACGAGATAGTCAGGATTTATTTTCATTTGAATAAAAAAAAACTTTTATGAAGGAATTATTTTGCATAAGGAACTATACTACAATGAGATAAATCATACATGGATATAAACACTGAAAAGAATATAATATATAAAGATGTTCTTAAATTCCTGTTTCTATGATTATATGAAATAACTTTTGAATACTGTTTAAAATTAATTTAGTTCCATACACTAGACTTCGTCTGTCTTGAGCATATTGCTGTCATTTTTCATGGGGTATAATTTTCAGATACACTTCAATAAAAATGATTTAATAATTGTTAAATGTACATTATGCAGTGTTCATTTAAAGATAAGCTTTTACTGTACTCTTGATTCTCAAACAAAATTTTATTTCACAGTACATTAATTTCTATTATGTATTTTTGCATTTTGTCATTAACACACTTTCATTATTTCAATAAACAAAACTAAATATGGTATTAGCTATTTGGCTCCATGCTTCAGTAATTTTACCAAACAGCTGGAAGACAAATAGATGAATGTAGTAAACTATTGTTTTAATTATATTTATTGATTCCAGTGTGTTTAAATAGTTATTTAGTTTTTAACAATAGTGTATTTATGTCTATAAATTGATTAATGACTTGTAATCTTGGTCTTGAAATTGTAGAATCTACAGCTGGCTAAGTAATGTGTTTTCTTACAAATTACTTAAAGTATAGATGCCAAGCACATTGCATTCTCCATTTAATAGGAGAAGTAGTTTGCCAAGAAGTCTTTTTATCACCAGCTATTCTCCATACTGGTACAGCTGTTGGGAATGTAGCTATCCGTTTCAAACTAGCTGCATCATAAAATGCAATCTCCAAATACATGAAATGTCTACAAAAAGATTCTAAAATTTGAAATGATATATGTGTTTTGATAATTTTTTTTCTGTAGGAAGAGTTGAAGAAGTAAATTTACATCTATTATTAACTACTTGCATAATTTTCACTGTTTTTGAATAATAAGACTATCTGGCATTTAATAACAAGAATATTATGTAAGCATAGGATTTTAATGTGTGGAATTATAAAAATATACATCACTTGATAATTTTATATAAAGTTATATATATATATAACTTTACCTATATATAACCTTATATATAACTTTATATATATACTTTATATATAACTTTATATAATATATATTATATATTTATATAAATATATAAACTTTATATATATATAACTTTATAGCACTAAAATGTGTTTGTCTCTTTTGATTGTTATTTTATATGTAAAATATTAGATTTACTTTCTATATCATTTTTATTAAAAGGACAATAATAAAGAGATTTATTTAAATTTTGATTTGTTTTCTTTTAATAATATGGAGTCTTATTTCCCTCTCACAGTAATTTATAAAGGGGTGGATAGAAGATAGGTAACTTTCTTTCATATCTACTTCTATCTATTTCTATCTATATCTAATATCTAGTCTTATTCTGGAGGCAGTAGAAAGTATTAAAGTTATTAATTGACGCTCTGATTAGAATGAAAAAGGCCATTTACCATCTTCTCATACTTTATCATAGGCTTCATAGTGTATTAGACATGTGCAAATTCTCATGTAGAAATTGCTACAGTTGGCTGTCTACAGAGATGGAATATACAGGGGTGAGCTTTTAGTCTTAGGAATAAATGGAAGAAAGAAAGTTTCGGACGCTACCAAATATTTAAAACTGATTTTCAAAAGGTGGTAAATGATTCCCTCATAATACTAAGTGACAGTCAAAAAATATATATAAAAGTTAAACTTTACAAAAAAAAAAAAAAGTTAAACTTTACTAGTTTTTTATTTCAAAGACAGTGTACTTTTGGTCATGTTACAGTTAAGGGTCACATGATAGAGGAGAGCATTTACAGCTATGCATAAAATAAGTAATTTGGTATAAAACAAAGCTGCATTGCTTCAATCCACAATTCTGAGAGCATTTAAATGATCATTTTACTCACAAAAAAGCACACATTTCTCTCTCTCTCTTTCTCTCTTCTCCCCTGCAGGGAACCTCATGCAGATTTAATCCCAGGACCCTGTGATCATGACCTGAGCCAAAGACAGAGTTCAACCACTGAGCCACTCAGATGCCCTTCTCTTTCTTTCTGTAGCTCTATAAGGTTCTTTATCTTACTCCAATTGGATTATGGATGTAAAGTCGTTTTGAAAAAACAATTATAGACTTTTAAAGTTTAACAGCAGCTGCAGTTCAAAACTTCATGAATTATCATGACTTTTTAATTGAGATATAATTGAGATATTAGTTTAATGTGTATAACATAATGAATTGACCTGTGTATATATTGTGAAATGATCACTGCAATAAGATGAGTTAACATCCATAGCCTCACATATTGCAATTTTTTTCTTGTGATGAGAACTTTTAAGATTTACTGTCTTAACAAATTTTATTTTATTTTATTTTATTTTATTTTACAAATTTTAAATATACAATGCAGTATATAGTCTGTACAAACTGTACATTATATCTCCAGGACTTATTTATCTTATAATTGCAAGTTTGTACTTTTTAACCAACTGTCCTCTTCTTTCAAACTTAAACCCTGGTAACCACCATTCTAATCGCTATTTTTATGAGTCTGGTTTTCTAAATTTCCACATAGAAGTGACACCATACAGTATTTGTGTTTCTGACTAATTTCACTTAGCACATGATTTCAAGTTCCATTCATGTTGTTGCAAAGGACAGAATGTCTTTATTTCTCATGACAGAATAATATTCTAGTGTGTGTGTGTGTGTGTGTGTGTACATACAACTTATTTTTTATCCATTCATCCATTTATGAACAGTTTGTTTCTATATCTTGGCTATTGTGAGTGATGCTGCAATGAGCATGGGGATGCAGATATCTTTTCAAGATCCTGTGTTCATTTCCTTTGGATATATACTCAGAAATAGGATTTCTGGTCACATACTAGTTCTATTTTTAATTTGTTCAGGCTCTTTCATAGAGTTTTTCATGTTGAATGCATCAGTTTACATCCTCACCAACAGTATATAAGAGTTTTCTTTCTGTTTTTTCTATATCCTTGTTAACATTTTTTATCGCTTTTCTTTTTGATGATAGCCACTCTAACAAGTGTAAGGTGATATCTTCATTGTGGTTTTGGTTTGCATTACCCTAGTGACATTGAACACCTTTTCATGTATCTGTTGGCTATTTGTATGTCTTCTTTGGGAAAGTGTCTATTCCATTCTTCTACTTATTTTTTTAATCAGATTGGTTTTTTTATTTTTTATTTCCATTGAGTTGTATGATTTCTCTCTATATTTTTGGATATTGAGCCCTTGACAAATATATGATTTACAAATATTTTCTCCCATTCTGTTGTAATCTTTTCATTATACTGATGGTCTCCTTTGCTGTGAAACCTCCATGAGTTTTTCATCCTCGTTCTCACCTTTGTTCTATTCTCATGCAATTTCTGACCATTTTTTTTCTTTGATAAGATGTTAAATGACTTGGTTTTGAATAGTACTTTCAATGTTTTTATTGTATCCCCAGTCTTCAGAACAAAAATAAATCCACTACAATAATTGAATACTCAGTAAGAAGCTGGATCATACAGGGGAAAAAAAAGATTTAATTTAGATTTTAATTTAGATAAGATATTGATAATTTTCTCAAGCTCTGGGTTATATGACCATCTTTTGGGGAGGAAATGAATCCCTCATTAATTTCCAAAGAGATAAACAAACATTACAGATATTCAGGTGCTTCCAAATATTATATGCTATTATTTTTTAATAATACCACAGCTGAAGAATTTATTGACTTGTGAGCACAGAAATATAAGGAGACCAGAATAAGTGAAAACATTTTTGCAAATTTGGAAGTTAAATTTGCAAATATCAGAATAGACAATATAGGCAACAATAAAGATGAAATATATAATTTTAATTGTATGAGAGGTAGTTCTAAGTTGGGATGAATAGGAAAAGAAAAAATGCTCCTTTACTTTACTTAAAATCATCAGATAAGAAATCAGATAAAGGAATGCATTTTTCTTTTTATTCTTTCTAGTTTTTTCTTTCCATCCTCTTCTCTATCTAAATTTCTCTTACTCATTTTCTTTCTATAGCTCTATAATTTTTCCTTCTCTTATTCAAATTAGATTAAGGATGCAAAGTCATTTTGGAAAAAAATACAGATTTTTAAAGCTTACCATCAGTTGAATTTTAAAACTTCTCAGAATCCTTACCTCCTTATAATTCTCTTAAGATATCATATATTATCTTAATATATTTTCCTTCCCTGTTACATCTCTCATATTCTAAACACAATAAAAAAACTTGAGAATTATAATAAAAACGCATTTCATAAATATTTATTTATTTTTAAAGATTTTATTTATTTATTCATGAGAGACACAGAGAGAGAGGCAGAGACATAGCCATAGGGAGAAGCAGGCTCCCCATAGGGGTTCCAAGACCGCAGGATCATGCCCTGACACAAAGGCTGACATTCAACCACTGAGCCACCCAGGCATCCCCGTAAGGGAATGTTTTTTTTTTTTTTTTTTTTTTTGGGAATGTTTAGATATGTATTGCTTACAATCATATTTTAGTGCAGCTCTATACAGACACTAGACTGAAGGATGGTGAATTTTCAGGCTGTCCTAGAATTAATTAATCTAATAAAGCTGATGTACTTGCAGTCCAAGGACAGATACAAGGCTTAAGTTCCCCAATATTGAGTTAGAGGACAACTAGACAAATTGCATAAACTGTTTGAAATATGTATATTTCCCAAAATTACCACATTAGTAAATTTGAAATAGTATTTAAGGATACCAAAAAACAGTAATTATCTTTTCCTTGTCAGAAAGATTGTAGAAGCTATCAAAAAATGTTTTTAGAACAGCATTAACTATGGAACACAGAAAAATAATAGCAGAAATCTATAACAGAATTCTTAAAAACAGATAACGACTGCTTAAACTAACACTATTTTACTTATTATAAAGGATAAATTGGTGGGAATATTATATTTACATTAAAAAATTACAAATATTTATAGCAGACAATATTTTAATTATGTGATTCGAGTCATTGTGATGTTTCACTAAGACAAATGGGTATGTACATCTAATTTGGTTATTACTTAGTTTTTTCCAATGTAGTTTTGATGAATATTCCTTCCTTAGGATACTTAAGGCAATAAAACAGAAGTCTAACTAAAAAAAAAAAACTCAATTCCAAATAAAATAATTTATTAAGTCAATTAAGAAAAAAAATTCAAAGGTATAAAGAGCATGAAATAAAGGTATCCCTTCCTCTTTCAGTTTCAGTATATAAAAGGCTTCTCTCCCTAACGATCAAGATGAATTTCTTCAGAAACCTACCATATACCTCTTACTATCTCACTAAAAAATTGTGTTTTCTGCTCACTCATATAAATCAGTAATGACAAAAGGTGGTAAGATTACTCCTGCCTTATTCAGATGACCCTGAAGTGAACATTTATGGATTAGAAAAAAGGAAAAGGATACATGAACAAAAGTTAGATTTGTTTGGGAAGCCATGGGTAGAATGCATGCTGGTTAGGGAAATAAAAATGTCTCACATTTCCTAAAAAGAGTTTGGATTATATTGTTTTATTTTCCTAAACATTCCAAAGTCTTCTTGCTGTCTAAACTCAGTAAAGTCAAAAAATAAATAAATAAATAAATAAATAAATAAATAAATAAATAAATAAATATAAACTTAGTAAAGTCTGGACTGTTTATATGACTTGCTATTACTGTTATAACAAATAACTACACATTTAATATCTTAAAAGATTGCAAATTATTAATTATGGCTCGGTGTGTCTGCAGTCCTGTATGAGTTTCACTGGACTAAAGCCTTCTAGAAGGCTATAGATTTGGATCCTGTGCATACACTGTACACTCCCATCCTGGCCTCAGGTGTTTCTGCTCCTGCCTCCTCCAGGGATTAGGTGCCCCCACACTGATTTGGCTGAGTTGTGGGCGGTTAGGCATTGAAGAAGATTGAGATTTGCTTGATAAGTAGCATGAGCCAGACTCCTTGGGGATGAGTCTGTGATGGGGTGCCTCCCTGAGCCTGAGCATCTAGGTCATTTTCATTCCAAGACACCTCTGCTACCCCCAGAAACCTCTGGAAATCTGTGAGATTGGGCTTCCTCTGCGAAGAGTGGTGGTGGCAACTGCAGCACTTGGGACTTGATTCTGTCATTCTCCAAGCTTCCTCTGAAGCCTCGTTCATTCCATCCTCTCCCTGCCCCTCCATCAGGACCTGCACTTACTACTACTACCCCATACCTGAAGCCACAGAGTGCACCCTGAAGACTCCGACTGCACCCCACTTGATTTTTTAGGGGAATCCCATGTTTTACTCAACCAGCAAAAATTTAACAACGGGGCTAGCTCCCTCATCAAAAGACATTTATTTAAGTTCTTTTACAATTTAGTGTGAAAAATCAGGCCAAATTATATCTATTTAACTTGCCTTTTTCTTGTCATAAATAGTATTATGCACATTTACATTATTTTAAACAATGCCAGAAAGGGGGAAAAAAGAATTTAAAGGTCCAAATGCTTCTATTTTTGAAATTAAAATTCAACGAATCATTTCCCCTCACCTTTCTCTCTACTGATACAATAAAAAGAAGAAAAGGAGTTGATGATATTTAAAGCCAATGGGATTAAATCAAATATACATAATAGAAGTAAATCTCTTTTGTATTTTTAACTCCTTGACATCTGTCCAAGGTATGCTCCCTTTTTAATAACAGGTGGAAATGTCATGTCTAGTAACAGAAGAGAGACTGCTCTCATTTGACTAAAAACAAAAGATGTGTGCCTGTTGCTTTCCTCTAGGGACTGATTTATCTGGTAGGAAGTAATGTGCTGCGCTTACGAACTATTTTTTAAACATTGTTATTACATCTCCAGTTTGAAAATAAGATTATTCTTGTCTTTCTCTTGTGTAATAGGACATGCCATCTGCTTTTCCATCCTATGCGATCTAGATTTCTAACTACGGAGCTGTATTCTTATCCCTGCTCTGTCTTACAGCATGATTAAAGACTATGTTTACACAGTTGGGGATACACTTAAAAACTCTGCTGATTCCTCAGTACCAACCAGGATACCAATAAGAATAAATTCATTAACTCTAGCCCATTCCCCCTTGGCAAATACCAAACCCTATCTCCTGATTAGTCTCCCTTTCATGTTTCTAAACTCCCAATCATAAATAACTCTTCACCTCTCCTCAGCTATTTGGAAAGTTTCAAAATTGTTTGCCTTTCTCCATAATATTTGTTCTGCCCTAACATGCTTTTCTCCTAGTTTTCTACGAGAAAAAATACAAAATCATTATACACTTCCTGTAATATGATGCTTAACACTAACTTAACATCATTCAAGGAGGCATGGAAGAGTAGAAAAATGACAGGTGGGCCTTGAATGCACCTGAATTTGTTTGCAAAACAAATCCTTCCAGTCTGTAGCTATATGACATTGGTCAGATTATGTTATATATTCTAGGAGCCATTTCTTTTCATCCACCATAAAGAAGAATGAAAACACATCACAAAGAGTTATTTAAAGGTTTTCTAAGTGAGAAAATGATCACTTGGCTTAATAATTGATATGATAACAAAGAAATATTGATACTGATAATAAAACAATTATTGTTTTCTATTCTTGGTAAGAATGTTTCTGAGAGTTAAAAGAGATAATGCGTTGAACATATTGGCAAAGAAGATACTCATAAGCTTAGCTTTTTGTCTCAACATTAATACATACACATATACGTCATTTGGCTTCTTTTTTCACATCTCACTGTTCAAAATGCCTCCAGAGTGCTGTGTTCCATCCACATTTCTCTTCCCTTGCCTAACAGCTTCAACAAGAGCAACACTACCATTTTTCCTCTGTTTCAATCAGATGCCCCTCTTGAGATGATTTAGCAAATGTATTACATTGTGGATTAAGCCATAAATAACATACTCTTTATAAAATTATAAGGGGAAAAAAGGGAGAGGAAAATAAATTGGTAGAGGTGATGAAAAAGAAGGGATAATGATTCTGTTGATGATGACATTATGAAAGAGAAACAGAAAGGGAGTGAGAGTGCGCTAGAGTCAGGGTATGCATGGGTGAGAAAGAGGAGAGAGAGATAGAGAAAGAAAGGAAAAGCAAGGATTAAAGTATTGGAAGCTAGCTGAGATTTTTATCCAAAATTGATCATGAGTTCATAATGAAAATTTGCAGTTTTCTTACTCCATTCCCATTCTATCCATTCAAATTCCTTCTAAATCTCAGATGTTAACATATCGTCTCTGTGAAAATAATCCCTTTATTGTTGAATATTCATAAATCTGAACTTTAGTGGTCCTGTCTGTATAAGACTGCAATAATTTTACCATTGCTTGGTGCACCATAGGGGATTACTTTGATTTCATATGTACTCCTTAATTCCCCAACTGAGGCAATATTATATTTTTAATATTTATGCTAAGGTCATAAGTAAATATGTATGTATACTTTATCATGTGCCAGGCACTTTTCAAAGAGCTTTGCAAATTTAACTATTGATAGCTTCACTTTATGAAGAAGAAAACTATGACATGTCCTAAATCATTTTGCCAATAGTTACTCAACTGGAATCTGAATTCATGCAGTTTGGCTCCAGGGTTCATATTCTTAACCATTTATTTTTGTTCCATTTGGTCACATTTGGAATTGACCGTGCTGGGCAACATTTTAACTCTTTTTTTTGCCTACTGGCTCAGTGATATGTCCAAAATGAACAGGTCTAAACTGGCAATCCACTACACCATCTTTTGGAAACATTCCTCCATATGAATAGTAAGACTTCTCAGGAAGCAGACCTCAAAGTCACAGGCATGGAAAACAGGCCAGTTTGCAAGAAAACACCTTTTACATATTGTCTTTGGATCTTTATTTCTGACTATGGAAGAAATAATAATACCTTATAAATGCAACTCATTTACAGTATACCTGATAAAGGCCCTAATTCCAGTATCTGAATAATGGTGTCCCAGGCAACACAGGAAATGTCTTCAATGAGCGATTCCATTATTCTACTGGACTGGCTTCTCAGAAGACAGTTAGAGATGTATCAGTTATTTATATACTAGACACATGTGTCAATGTAACTGAGGCCCATGGATACTATCCCAGTGCCGCATTTTTAAAAATATATTTTTGTTGGAGGGGAATGGGTGACGGGCACTGAGGTGGACACTTGACGGGATGAGCACTGGGTGTTTTTCTGTATGTTGGTAAATTGAACACCAATAAAAATTAATTTAAAAAAATATATATATTTTTGTTTTAAAATGAGTTATTTGTGTAGAAGCAAAATTAAGTGGCATAGCTTTATTGTTGACATAACATTTGGTAAGAACTTTTTTTCCTGGTCTCCAAATATGTTCTCTAGGAAAAGGAAATCAACATCTGGAATCAGTGTCAGTCCAATTAAGGCAAATTGCCATCCCTTGCTATGATGAACATAGTTCAGTAAAATCCACCTTTCTCCTTGATGACTGATTCTTCTACGGTCGGGCCCCATGTCGAAAGTCACTGCTGATTTCCATTGCTGATGATTTGGGCACTTTTCTGTATCAGTTTATTTGTGTCAGATAACAAATAGACATTCGTGTTTTTGAATTTTTGATAAACTTCATCATTGCCATTATAGCCACATCATCTCAGAGACTCTAAGCAATATCTTACTGGTGTCCACTAAATAGGTCATTTGTTTCCTTGATAATAGAGATCCTTACCAGTAGTGGGTGTCCTTTAGTGAACATGAGATGGGACACAGTCTCAGATTCTCAGCCCACTCTGAGGGTTCATCATGATACTTTTTTTTTCCAGAATCAATCTTGTTCCCTGATAAATTAGTGACAGAAAGAAAAGGGTTCAGCAGGCCTTTAACCTATTCATTATCTTTATCAGGAAAAACAGTATCCTGATAAACCTACTCAGAGTACCTGCCAGTAGAAGGATAACAGGGAATCTTTACCTACTCAGTGCACTTGGAAGACTGTGCCTACTCTGTGTAGGATGCTATTCGTAAATAAACCTTTTATGGATTTGGGAAAACATTATTGGTTGAAGAATATCAGGTAAGTTTTGTAACAATGTTATATAAATTGAAATTATGCCTCAACATAAATGTTCTTCCTCTTTAAGCTATGTGCTGCATGCACTGCTGCAACCTGACATGTAAATTCAAACCAAAGTATGTCCTAAGCAAGAAGGAAAATACAACTGAACCTATATTTTTGAACTTCTCCAAAAGAAAGATGCTTGGAAAAAAAATAAAAATGTGTGGATTTTTTGTTCTTTTATGTATCCTTTGAATTCTTAGTAAAAAAAAAAAAAAAGTATTATTGTAATCTAAAAGAGAATATGACCAGTTCTTTTGCTCTCTATAACCATATCACAAATTATCTTTATGTTACATCAGAGTTCTAGCAAGTCAAAAATGAAGCATTTAAAGAGTAAACTACTGATCCAAAGGCTGCAGTGTAAGTATTTTAAAAGTTGTGATGAGACCCATAACGTATGAGGATGTCTATGCGTATGTCTGTGTGTGTGAAGGAATAACTGATGGAGAAGTTTTTAACATGTCCTTGATAGGATAAGAATGGAAAATATATATTTCACAGATACCAATAGCTAGAATATCTGAGTTATTATCTATTTCCACTCTGTTCTTTTTACAGATGATAAAGCATAGCCACAGTAACTTGTCTTGCCCCAAATCACACCACCAGTTGGTCGTTCATTCCAGACAAAAGCTATCTCGACTCTCAAGCCACTGCTCATTTTTTTTTGGATGGCTTTTTTATGAAATCTTTCTGAAAGAGGTCATAATACATAGGTATCAAGTGGAATGACATGATGGGGGTGAGAGTGGTAAAAGAATCAATATTGCTTAGAATTCAGATATTCTGTAGATTAAAAGCCAAGTAAAGGGATGTAGCTCCAAAGTCTATGTTGCTTTGCTTGCTGTACTGTCCTCTCTTAGAATTAGAGTATTTTATGCTTTGCAAACCATGCATCGCCCTCACCACACACACACACACACACACACACACACACACACTAGCAGAAAAAGTTTACAAAAAAGAGGAACCAGTGAAAAAAGATAGAAGAACATCAGTCACTCTTCCTCAAAGTAGACCAAAATGCTTTAGAAAGTAATGAAATACTGAAATATAATAATTGATGTAATGGAAAGAAAATTACTATTTATAAATATAAACTATGATTTCTTTCGGATTTGTTGTTAGAACACATCTCAAGAGTTTCTATGGGAGATTAAAAAAGGTATTAGACTCTAAATATGGAACACCAAATTGTAAGGTATTTTTGTTGTTTTAGTTTAGAACTAATTGGTTAATTAAAATGTAAAATGTATAATACATGAATAAATTTTTCCATAGTTCTATATATGAAGTTTTAGAGTTGCCTGGTTCAGTTTATCTTTTACATACTTTTAGTTTTTCAAGATAAACTTCACGTTTCATGAAGGTTTTATCCATCTTTTAATCTGCATTTGGGTTGCATTATTTAACCAAGGTCTGTGATCACTGTTACTGAGTCCATTGAGTTCTGGAAATAGACTTTCTAAGCAAAGTGAAATACTGTAAAAATAATTTGACATATATATCATCAATTATTTAATTAAAACTGTTTATGTCAGTATTTGTTTTTCCCATTCACTACAAATAATTAATAGTTGTATGTCTTGATTTATCATTACAAGCTGAAGTCATATTTTCAAAACCCACACGGAAAGACTAATGCCTGCTTCAACACAGCTACAGTTGAGAGTAGATATTAAACTGAAATCCACTTCTGGTGTATCGGCACCATAAATATTTCATGAAAGCACTTGCAGGAAGATAGGAACGATCCCTCTGTGTCCTGGGCAAGATTGCTCTTCTCAGATAATACCACTACATTCAGTATTTATTGGCTTTTATACAGATCAGCAAGGTTGCCGACAAGATGTTGTTCTGCTGACTGAATAACCTCAACTGCAATTGAATATATAATGACGGCTTGAGCCTATGTGACAACGGTCTTTGGAAAACACTATGTTGAAAGCATTAGGAGGATTTAGCTTTTAAGGCCAAATGCATACCTCATTTTGCTTATACTTTTAGGTAATAGACAAATACTGAAAGTAAATGTATGACTCCTATAAAAAAAATCTACCTACTAGAATCTGAAGGAGTCCATTTCCTGTATATATTCATATGGGAGATATTAAAATGTTTATGCAAAACTTAAAATAACTTTTTTTTCATGTGATTAACTTCATTTCATACTTACACTATATTAAACTGTATTTACACTCGATTTTTAAAAAGATACTTACTTTTTTTGGATTAGAAAGTTTAGATTCATAGCAAAATTCAGCAAACGGTACAGGGACTTCCCCGGTAGCTCCTGCCCTCACCCATGCCGAGCCTCCCCAACTAGTAACGTCCCTCAGCAGAGCGGTACATTTGCTGCAATTAATGAATCTACATTGATACATCATTATTATCCATGCAGGCTCACTCTTAGTGTAAGGGTGGGTTTGGGTAAATATTTATACTAGTTTTAATTATAAGAATCAACATTTTAAAAAAAGAATCAACATTAAGGCCATGCACCTAAGCCTAAGTGACTGCCCTATACAGAGTAGTAATGCATGATGATTATTGTCATTAATAGAATAGTATTTTATACCGATAAAAATTTCCTCGTATTTCCTGTATTTTTATTAAACTGTGTGGAAATGGAGATGAAGCAATGCAATGACCGTATAAAATTTTCCTGTTTCTGATATAAAATCATTTTTTAAATAATTTTTATCAAACTAACACCATCTTGTTATAATTAAGTTAACAAACCTCTCTCTAACATGTTTTGCATAGCACTTTTTTCGTTTGTGTGTTTTCACCAAGAAAATGGGCTAAATTTTGGAAAAAGTACAGGAAGTCTGATCTGTAAAGTGACAATTTATTTGGCATAAAAAATAATGAAGATTTTGAAAGCAAAATAATCATATTCTTTTAGAATATATTTCAACTCTGAGTTGTAAAGTGGCTTTTATTATTTCAATGGTGATATTTCCCCCTAAGTTTCTCTTATATTCTGAAGATATCTCAGTTTGAAGAAAATATCCCTGACATCAAATGTTATGATATAATTAACATAAATAAGTTATATGACTATAGGTAACCCAATTTGTCTTTGTAAAACTTGTGACAGAATGTTCAGTTCATGTACAAAAATACAACTTTTCAATTCTGATATATTATTCAAAGAAAATTATCTATAAAAGCTTTGTTACAGTTTGGTCTACCAAAGATGAGACTTAGAAAAGAACTTTGGAAAGCAAAGTAATTTAGAAAGTACTCCAACTATAAATTCAGAATGCATAAAAACATGCTTTAGTACTTTGTAAAAAAAATACCAAAAAAAAAAAACAATAAACACAACAACATCACAAAAAAAATAAGGAGCTTTACATTAAGCATAATTTTAACAAAAACTTAAGTAAGTTTTTTGTTAGCTTGATGAAGGAAAGTATAAAGACTGTGACAGTCAAAAGGGCATTGCCCTAGGTGGATTACATTTAGTGACAATAAAATCATTACAAGTAACAAAGTTTTTTTTCAGAAATGTTGAATGTCAAGTGTCTCCAGGCTCTTCAATGGCTTGGTTCATTCAAGGGCGAATGAGTCAAATACACAATAATATCTATGCTCCCTTGTTTTATTAGTTACGTGGTATTTATTTTTAAATGGAGAAACTAAGTGCTGGCTTAGCTAAATTCATGAAGCAAACATTCATACATGTGTGCTTCATCATGTATCTATGGCTACGAGTGCCTCTGTACATATAAAATATGGACAAAGAAATATGTGACTGTGTGTTTTGTTGAAAATCTTGTTTTTTTTAAACTACCCATTAATAAAATGAATGTATAAAATACTCCTAATTTAGTTAAGTTTCAGATTTGTGTGTTTTACTTTTGAACTTTATACACAGATAATGTCACAAATGAGAAAAGATAACCTAGCACCTTATCTAAACACTAAAGTTTAATATTATATATTGCTTATTTTGCTCCGTGGCTTTTTCCTTTTCTTTTTTCAATATCACGTAAAGATTGCGAGGTATTTCTGCAAGGGCACAAGGATTTTATGGATGCATTTCCCAGGTGATGGACTTGTTTCCTTCTGCCGCTGCCACTCTCTGCTTCTGCATTGCACCTGGCCTCCCGGGTTCCTGCTCAGCCACTTCCCAGTCCCCAGGAGCCTGGGATGCTGGTCTTTCAACGCAGCTCCAGGAAAGCTCTAACATTGCCGATATCTGGTCAACAGAAAACACACTTCTTTGCTCCTTCCTCCACAGCCCCAACTTTTGTTCAAATTTAAAGCTTGACTCCCCAGTACAGCCCTTGGTCTTCTGCTATTCAGTCACTTGAGGCTGAGTCTTTAGCTTTAGGTCCTCACATTATTGCTTAGGCCACCCACCTAGTCCTGGTGTTACCCTGTCATCTGACCTCACTGTGGAAGAAGCACCTCCCTGGCCTTCTCCCTCACATGGTGGAAGACAATTTGGAACTGTTTCCAAGGGAACTCTCTCTCCTAATTTTTCCAACCAAGGTCATTTGAAAATCTAATGAGTGGTATTCGCTAAATCAGACAGATTTTCCTTTATGATTTGTAGCACATCCTGCATAGATATCCTAACTCTCACAATAGGGTATCAGGAAGTTGGTCCTATTTAACTGTTCTCAGATTTTGAATCATTGGCAAAATTCCTTACAAAAAACTGATGAGACACATGTCAAGTCCTACAGCAGGGGATCCCTGGGTGGCTCAGTGGTTTAGTGCCTGCCTTCGGCCCTGGGTCGAAGTCCTAAGATCCTGAAGTCCTAAGATCGAGTCCTGCATCAGGTTCTCTGCATAGAGCCTGTCTCTCTCTCTGTCTCTCATAAATAAATAAATAAATAAATAAATAAATAAATAAATAAATCTTTAAAAAAATCCTATGGCAAAGTTCGATTTACTTATTTTTTCCAAAATTAATTGATGATGTCATCAATGAAAGGAATCACTAAAATGAATAGCTGGTATTACATGCATGAAAAACTATAATAAATGTGTCTTACAAAATATTTTCCATTTACTTTTCCTAACATGAAGCATTTTTACATTTAAAGTTTATTAATATATAAGACTTGTGAGGCTGAGATATTTAACATTTAAAATTTCTTACATTAGTATTTAATATAAATACAGTTGTCTGTATGACATCTAATCATACTATCTAAGCAGCTTCCTGTTTTTAAGTGTTTCAAAATGAATTTTTAATTAAGTAAGAGATATAACTTAAGACTCTGGTAGCATTAGATTGTATCACTAATTTTTAAGATCCTTCCTTCAAAAGCCCTATTTGAGAGAAAGTGACTGCTGCATATTCTGTACAATTTAAATTAACAAGTGTAATAATTTATTTTGAGAAAATGAGTATCAAATATTAGCCATGGTAGTGTTAGTGTATTATGTTTCTTCATGATTTTTATACTCTTACAATTTACGATGAATTAAAAAAAAAAAGACTGTGGCAATAATAATGTGAAAACAGACTCTCAAAATATTGATTGGTGGGAAATGTTCTATACAAAGAACTTAGGGAATTAAATCAAAGTAATAAAATAGTATTCTGTATGTAAATTTGTTTTAATTTTTTTCTGTTGCTCAAATGTAAAAAATAGAAATTCAAAATAACATTCTGGAATTTCACTTACTTTTTATAAAAAGTAGTGTAAAAATGTAGAGATTAAAATATTTGAGCAATAAGGAATTATGGACATGAATCTACAAGTAATTTATTAGGACCTCAAGTAATTTAAGGAAGTAAATAGTTTATATAAACATATTACATTTGATTTTAAATTCTATCACAGTTTTAATATATATTATTATATACACACATACTTATTTGTGTGTATATATAAATATATATTTATGATTACTTAATCCTTGTTAATATCCAAAGAAAATAAATAAATATATTTCTTAAAATATTTTATAAATAATGAAACAATAAATTCCACATCTAACAAAGTTTATTCTTTCTCTTCACTACATGCATATTTACAGTCCTGTGTGAAGAAGGATAAAGCTAAGTTTCAAAATAAAATGGGGGGGCAGCCCAGGTGGCTCAGCAGTTTAGCGCCACCTTCAGCCTTGGGCCTGATCCTGGAGACCCCGGATCGAGTCCCATGTCAGGCTCCCTACATGGAGCCTGCTTCTCCCTCTGCCTGTGCCTCTACCTTTCTCTCTCTCTCTCTGTCTCTCATGAATAAATAAATAAAATCTAAAAAAAAAAAAAAAGTGAAATGGGAACTCAACAGAAAGACTAGCCTAGTCTATGCCTGATAGATTGTGTTCTGCAAATATATTGATTTTCACAATTGGTATCTCATGACAAGCATATCTAATTAGTCAACTCCTATATTAATTGAGTCACTAAAGTATTCAAACACGCATTTAATTTTAAGTTCAAAACGATGATTGAAAAATACATTAAAAATGTTATCATTTATATTGCACATTACCTCATCTTATTTTCTTCAATCGTAAAATCACACACAAAACTAGTTGGAGTAAGGATATAAACAAAAATAGTAATACGGATTTAACCAATGGTTTTGCTGTGGATCTTCTAGGCAGAAGTAAGGTTTATGTTATTGCTATCTGCCTACTTACTAATTTTAACATTTAATACAAAATATCAATATGTCTCAAAATTGAGACCAACAGTTCCTGAGAATCTAATTATTATTATAGTAGTTCTTACAATTATATGAAAACCTTGTGCAAATAGCTTATTACTGCTATTGATGCCACATTCTTTTTTTTTTTTTAATTTTTATTTATTTATGATAGTCACACAGAGAGAGAGAGAGAGAGAGGCAGAGACATAGGCAGAGGGAGAAGCAGGCTCCATGCACCGGGAGCCCGACGTGGGATTCGATCCCGGGTCTCCAGGATCGCGCCCTGGGCCAAAGGCAAGCGCCAAACCACTGCGCCACCCAGGGATCCCTGATGCCACATTCTAATGTACTTTTTTTCAACCAATGTTTATATAGTGCTATTTTTTGGTCAAGTCATTCTTAAGTTTTTTTTTTTAGTTTTTGTCATTTGTGCTTCAGTAGACACAGAGCGTTAGGTCAGTGGGTTTAAGAATTCTTCATTCTGTGAAATGCATTGGCCCTCGGAATTTTTTCCCAATGGTCTTGGTGAAGTCATATATCATCTTCAAGTTTATTAACAGTTCGTTAATGTTTACTATGATAAACAATTCATAACTGGGATCAGTAAAAGTAATAGATCTCATGTATCTATTAACTGATTTCATTTTTCTACACTTTACCCTCTTAAATTTTGTCCCCATAACGCATATGCCTTATTTATTCTCTTAATAATTGTTTTCTATCCTCAAACTGTTTTATTTCTGCTCCATAGGAGTTTATGAATATTTGTAGTAGTTTTTGGTACCTATACCTAAGACAAAGCTGGACTTTGCTGACTGTTGATGATTTTTTTGATTCAAATAATTAATTATGCCACACTTTGTCTTTAGGCATAAAACTTAAAAGATTAACTCATATGTTTAATAAATATTTAGCAGTGATATTCTGTGTACCAGTTACTGTGGAGCTATAACCAAAAAAACTGTTGTTTGTCTTTAAGGAATGAAAAAATTTGGAAGATGAATTTTTAATATGTATCTTTGCGATAGATTGCATGTGTATGGTTTGCCCTTGTGATCAAATTGATAAGGACTAGTAGATTAATTAATATTTGAAATATACATACTCATAGTTTATTAGTCTCATCTGTTTCTATTGTTAGTACTTCAAATTTTAAAACACTAATACTTTGTTGTTCAGAATCAATTATTTTCTTTAAATTTCTGTAATATTAAACTTTTAAAAATCTGTCTTCTAAAAATAAAAGCTTTAATTTTAAAATTTATTTTATCAGTAGTCTCTCTTCTCATGTGAAAAAAAATGTTATAATTGTTGTAAGAGAAGCAGTATTTTGGGATTGCAAAAAAATAAAAAGCTAAGTTTCCTGAATCATTATGTTCAATCATAGAAAAAGCAATTACTTCTCACCACATGAGTAGCAGCTCATAATAATAGCTAGTAGCAGTTTATGTCTAATAGCTATTATACTCTTCAGAGGTGGAGAAAAGTCACTATGGCTAGCTATTGCAGAATTAGAAAACTAACAAACATATCTTTGCCAATTTATGCTGACCAATAGTTTAAATGTATTAGAATGCTAAGGAGCTGCTTAAAAAAAAGAGAGAGAGGAGGATTATTGAAAATAATGACATTTTGACAAGATCTATGCAAAAGTAATTTTATTATTTGTCTCAAAAATAGTCTGTAGAATCATAAAGCTTAGAGTTGGTGAAGATTAAATGCTTATGACCTCCTACTTTCAAAGAAGTAGATTTTGGAGCACAGTAATACATAAAACTGTCTCTATTATCTTTTTGTTCACTCCCCTCCAACTTGGCCCTGCCTCTTCACTCTCAATTCAGGGGAAAAAAAGAAAGTCTTCCCTTGGTGGACACATTAAACGTTCTTCTTAATGACAACAGAATTAAATAATCTTATGAGTTTTTCATTCTTAAGTGGACAAGAGGAGGAAACTTGCCAATATTTTTTTTCCAATAATTCACTGAGTGGAAAATAGGTAAATAGGGACACCCGGGTGGTTCGTGGTTGAGCATCTGCCTTTGGCTCAGGGAGTGATCCTGGAGTCCAGAGATTGAGTCCCACATCAGACTCCCTGCATGGAGCCTACATCTCCCTCTGCCTATTCCCTGCCTCTCTCTCTGTGACTATTATAAATAAATAAATAAAATATTTAAAATAAAAAAGGAAAAATAGATAAATAGTACTGACAAATGTCAATTTTTACATTTATGTACAAATATAAAGTGGACAGAAATATATAAATATGTGCATTAATAGCATGCATGCATCAGTTCAAAATAATGTATTTCAAATTTAGCTTAATTGTTTCAATATAGAAAAGCATAAGGAAGATAACTAGTCAAGTTCTTGGAGTGAGCTCTGAAATAGCAGAGTCATTTCCCTTGATTTATTAGCCAGGAACTACATTCTAGATCCCACTGAGTTCTCTTCATAAATAAAAAGAAACCTTATTGTAGTACCCACATTCAAGAAGTACATGTTTGATCTTAATGATAATTAATGAATAATCGTTTTAATTAATGATAATCTTATAGTAGTTGATTAAAATGATAACAAAATAATATATAATATTGTCCTGAATTATTTCTTGTTCTAAATATGTTTTGACACGAATTCTCTCTCACCCTTAGTATTTTCTCACCTGAAGAGTGAGCTATGCCTCTAGGCAACCATCAAACGCAGCCCAACATAAAACTTGTCTAGCTTTGAATGAGGCATAGTGATAACCATTAAAATATTAAAAAGGAATACAGATAATGAAACCTTGAGCTAGGCATCATGTTGAGCTTCTGACACATCTTCAGAACATTTTTTCCCTAATTTAATTTAAATACAGAGTAAGGTAAACACATATATTTTGTGGATAAACATTTTTCTTATGGATGATAGAAAAGCTATTTAATGAAGATATCTAAATATTGATTGAAATATAATACTCACGCATCTCCTTGATTGCAGAGACCATAAAGAAATTTAGAGGCTAATACATAGTCTATTATAAAACAATTACCTTGGTAGATCTAATATTGGAAAGATTTTTGTATAGTGCTTTACTTTTTAAATCATCCAATATAAGTGAATTGAGGTCATAACCCTGAAGTGTTTTCTTGAAGAGCTTTTAAACATTATCTCCATGAAATTAATTTCTCAGACTGAAAGGCAGGTAAAATATTTTGGGGTGAATGAAATTCATGAACTTTTAGATTGCTTTCCTTGGGGTCAGACCTTTTTTGAACAATTATACAATTTTAACAATTGGTTTTAGAACAATGATTGATATTATGATACCTCAGATAAACTTTTATTCAAGAATAAAAAGCAAAACAATTTATTCATATATAATGCTAAAACTACAATAAAGTTATTATAAATCTTATGCAAATATATGTTATTGTATACCGTGTTAATTGTTGCAAGAATATAACTCAATATTATATCCTAAAAAATTCATTTTACAAATTCATCATACAACTGCTGCTGTTTGCACTGATTCTTAGCATCTGTTTTCCATATTTCTTCATTTCTGATAAAGAAAGGATGTAATAGTTCAATGTATTTTTCTTTCTTTTTTCTTAGCTATGGTGGACCCATTCAATATTTCATTAATAGTGGTGCCAACCAGTGTCTTATACATTAACATTGTAAAATGATAGGTAATCTCTATCTTTCAATCTAGGACATACAGAAAAAATTTTCAACACTGATTATAGTAAAGTTATAATAAATAGTAAATTTTAGTGAAATATATGTATTTTGATAGAAGAAATGCAAACTACATGACACTTCATCAAGGGATGCATTAACTCCAAGAAGATTATATACCCACATTCATGCTCAATTCTTACATAGTTAATGAGATCAGTATTAATATGTAATTAGCATTATAAAAATTTGTGTTTAGGTAATCTTTACCAAAATACCTCTCGTTAATTTAAAATCTGTTTTTTTCTTGATTTTACAAAACATCAAAATTGTAGTTAGAGATCTTTACATTCAGGAAAAGCTGTTATAAAGTATGGGCAAGTTAACTATACTCATTGTCCTTGAAAGCAAAACTGCAATCATGAATCCTAATTTACAAAGAGAAGATAGAATTCTGAGACATAGGACTGCAAATTGTGGAATAGAATTCATAATAAATGACATACTTTATAGAGAGCCTCAGCGAGTACTGGCTACACGTTTCAGGAAGAGAATATTCTCACTAAGCATAGGGCTGGATGAACCATACTGGTGCCCTTCAATTAGGAATCATTTTCAAGTCTACTTGGGTCTCATCATTTCGACAGTCTGTATCAAATATGCACAAACTTCTGAGCATAAAGATGTGCAATCAATATTCTTAGATGCCTATGCTTTTCAGGATTTTATTGGGCCATTGCTGATGAATCAACATTTTCTTAGGTTATAGTTTGGTATCCAATTTCCTGAATATTTTTTTTAATATGGGGAAATAATCCTTATGACAACAGACCTCCTCCTTTTTAAAGAGTATCTCTGATGCTGCTGGATTTTCTTTGTCAAGTCAAGGTGCTTTTTTTTATCAATTATATGTAGGAAGAAGTTGTGGCAACCTGTCCCCCTGTCACCATCATGAAGGTCACTGGGGCTCTGAATTTTACCCTTTATGCCCCATTCACAAGCACAGGGCTTTCAAATTCATCTTTCCAGGGTCTGTCACCTGCTGGTTTATGTAGGATATGAAGTAAAGTAAGTGTGATTTTCTTTCTTTCTTCTTAAAGATTTTATTTGTTTGTTTGTTTGTTTGTTTATTATTTATTTATTTATTTATTTATTTATTTATTTATTTATTTATTTATTTTACAGAGAGCACAAGCAGGAGGAGTGGCAGAGAGAGAGGGAGAAGCAAACTCCCCAGTGAGCAGGGAACCCAATGTGGGGTTCAATCCCAGGACCCTGACATCATGACCCGAGCCAAAGCCAGACACTTAACCAACTGAGCCACCCAGGTGCCCCAGTGTGGTGTTCTTGTTTGATTTAAATAGAGCAAGAGAATAATATCAACAAAATAAAAAGTGAGCATTAAGTTAGAAAAAAGAAAGAGAATCAACAATAAAGAAGTCCTAGTCACGGAGTAACAAGGACTAAATAATGGAAAGAGGTATTTGTTAAAAATTGAAAAGCCTGTGTCCTTGTTAATACATAAGTAATTCTGAACTTGCATGGTAGTAACTTCCCAGCTACATACCCATCAACAGGTACCTAAACCAGTCCTACTTTCACTCCTTTACTTGGTGGAAATACACAGGAAATTAGAAGCACTTAACCTAAGTTTCTCTTGATCAATTTCCTCTAGCTCTGTTCAAACTGATTTATTCGATACCACTGTCTCAAGTGCTTTAACTACAAATCCCTTAATGATTAATCTTTAAATAACCTACACTTGTAAAAATACTTGTAAAACTGCACATTACCTAAAAACACTTCTGAAAATACTACTTTTGTTGACTTCTTTCAAGAGATATAAAACAGAGGGTGTGTCACCAATTATTTGAGGTTTCAGCCAGAAGTTTTGCCTGAAAATCATGTAAGCATATATTTTTCCCCATCTTAGTGATGTCCAGATATAAAGTTTTGTAAATAACAATCATTTATTGTAAGCATAGTCTGTGTTGGATATAGAATAGAGAGATGAGTTAGCATGAAAGGGAATTATATTAAATATATAGAATGAGTTCAAAGAACTTGTCATCTGTTTGGTAAGGATACATGGATACACCAATCACTAAAATTTAAATAGCTTGATGAGAAACTAAAAATTGCTTCGCTTGTCATAGAAAATCACTGTTTCAAAGGAAAAGTCATTAAATGTCAAGTGCAAGGTTATAGTCATTAGTTATCCAATGACTAAGGTCCTATGTATCAATGTTAATTCTCATCAAGAGATGTGGTTTCTCCATTTATTAAACAGAGTACATTCCATTACAACAAATGAATAAACAGCAATGTACATAAATCTTTAAGTTTTTTCATCCTAATTAGGAGACAATCAATTTTACAAATATTCTCACAAATATTAGGAATAATATATACAAATAAAGTACAATTTGATTCCTTATAGGAAGTCAGCATATCTGACATTTAACCTAGGAGGAATATTTGCCATGTTAACTGACAGTGTCAGTGCGCAGTCCCCTCAGTTTTGGAAGCTATAAAAGAAAACATTTAAGTTATCTTTATCATGCCATTTTCAAGTTACATGATAGGACATAAATTGTCTTTTTTCCCTTCAAATGTTACCATTTTCAGCCCAGCGACTCAAAGGTGCACACAGAATAGATGCTATGTTTCAAGTATTGAGGAAGTTCTATTTCTGTGAGAATAAAGCTCTAACATGATAAAGCAAGTCTAAAAATGCTTATTTCGAACAGGTTCTTTTAAAAGATTTCTCCCTTAAATTAAATTTTAAATTGTTTACCAAACACTTAAATAGCAACTGCAGATCTGGCTAAGTATTGAAGATGTAAACACACAGGTACACATGTATATATACCCTGTATACATACTATACATTAGGGAACTCTAAAATTAGTTCCTTCAAGGGCCAATCTAGTTCGTTGGAAGACATAAGTGTGAGGTAATGAATGATTAAGAAACATTTAACTTTCAGAACACATACATGTAGTGTACTATGGAGGCACCTAACTCAGCCTTTTGAAAAATACAGAGAGAACTATTTGATGGAGGTCAAGATGCTAGTTGTAGGAATCATTTATTCCAATTATTAGATGGAATCTTGAATGTGAATGGTATTAGTGCTCACAGACACAGAGTATAGCATAATATTTAAAAGCCTTGGCACTATTGGGAGGCAGACATTTGAGTCAGATTTGTGTTTGGGAGGCAGATTTGAGTCCTCTTGTAAATCCATTCTGCCCATCGCCTTACGATTTTCTCTACCACATAGCCCCTTCATCATACTCACGGTGGATTATCAGGAGAAGTGACATGACCAGTCAATCCATAGGTTGGTAAATGACTGATTTAGTGCTGTGTCACAAGATCCTTACCCAGCAAGGACATGAGAACTTCAGAGGGAAGAGAGAGATCAATCCAAGTCTCTTAGAGAGTGTCAACATAAAACTTAAGTGAAAGTGAATAGCTTTTTTGTTGTTGTACTTGTTTTGCTTTGATTTGTGTGGCAAGTGGAAATGCAGAAAGAACTCTTTGTAAAGATAAGGTCCTGTAGTAGAAATCCATGAATCACTCTTTGTCATGGTTTTATAGCTCTTCATAACTATTATTCTTAATGTTATTATGTTTAACAAGAAAACAAGAGTTAAAATAACCTACTCCATGGAGGTACTTTGGATCATAAATAAATTTCCATTTCCAATCTTCATAAGACTCAGTGCATTACAGTGCCTTTTTTTTTTTTTTTTCCACTAGGTCTGTTTTTAGTACTCAATGAAGTTTAGTCTTGTAAGAGAAATTCTTGTTTTCCATTTTTCAGTACGTATCAGTGAAATAAATGCCCTTCTCAACCTTTATTTGTTGAGTAACTAAACATAACTAATAGAGATAAGAAAGGCTTTATTGGAAAAAAAAAGGCTTTATTGGAAAGAATGAGAATTAGAAATGGTTCTAGAAAGAGTACAGAAGATGTGCATAAACTACTATTTTAATCTATACATTTCTAGAGGTCCTGGAAAATTTGTTTTTGTTAATGGAAAATCTGCTTTTCATTATTTAATGGTAACATATATATATATATATATATATATATATATATCTACGATCTCTATCTCTAACAACACTATAAACTCCTTGAGAAGTGTGATCCTGACTTGATCCTTTTTTGTATTAATAACATTCAAGGTAAAATCTTTTACGTAGTGTTTCAATGATTTGTTGCTGCTGTTGCTGTTTAAACTTAAACTTCTATAAAATTATGGGGGTTTTTTTGTTCCCTTGTTTTTGTAAGCCAATGAAGTCAGTAATTATTTAAAGAATAATAAAAAAAAAGTTATGTGAATCTCATTCAGGATATAACCAGAGTAAAATTTCTTCAGATTTTTAATTTTGAAAAAGCAGGAGCAAGAAAGTTTTTGCCAAGCATACATCGTACATGTAACATCAAGGTGATCTTATGTAATGTTATTTTAACAGGAAAAAGGTATGATATCTCAGACACCTAGTAGATATATAGATATATATATATATATATATATATATATATATATATATATATATATACATATTATCTACTGGTTTGTTAATCTTTAAATAACAAAAATTAAACTCAGACATTAAGTGTAGGAACTCCAGTGACAGGTGCTGATGTACCAATATCCTAATAGGATTCAGAATATTTATATGCTCTAGATTCATAGTTTTAAAACGTGTTTTCCATGTTTAAACACGGCCCTTACCTAATGATTTTTCTTTTTTAGTTTTTTCTTTTTTTTTTTAATATTTCTTCCCCTCAAAAAAGGGATTTGATTCTCTAAACTTGTTTCATTGATTAGTTTTAGGAAAAATGAGTTTTCTGGTTTTAGGGCAAGCAGAAGACTCATTTGTTAAATTAGGCATTTGCCTAATGGATAAAGGAGGTTCAGTAAGATTAAGGTCATGGATCTTTTCTTGTTGTCAGATAATGTGTTAAATAAAATCAAAGGGATGATAAACAAGGGTAATTGCAGAGAAAAGCATTCCTTTAGGGTTCAATCCAGAAATCTTCAAAAAGCAAATGTTCAGGGTAGACACTCAAAATTGTCTTTAAAGTAGATAAAAGGGACAAATAAAAGAATCATTTTTGGAGGATTAAAATTTCCTATTCACTATTTTTAAGGAGATGAAAAAAACTACTTATGTTAGAATTCTGATCATGAATATGTTTACAAGTGATTTGTGAAGACATTTATAAGTTATTGTGACAAAAGCCACTTTTTATGACAAAGACAGTAATATCAATCTTATTAAGACAAATCAAAAGGTCATGTTAGAATGCAGATATAAGCAAAGCTCAGTTACGATCATAATATAGAAAGGTAGAAGAAGAATTTAATCACATAAGCCAAAAGGAAAACAAGTATCCATTTTTGTCTTAAAAACACGTGGTTTGATAATAAAATAAATCTTTAAAATTCTTCCCTAAGAAAAAAATTTAAAAAAAAATTCTTCCCTAAGTAAGAAACAGAAAAGGCAGTGACGAACAAATGAAAATGTAAGAATGAATAACAATATGAGAAAAACCTCAAAACATTGTTGCTGTATTTATAGAAAATTAGATCATTTTGATGGTAGTACTGCATCAGAACATACTATATTATCTGAGGGCAAAACAAAGTCATTTGACTAAAATAAATCTAGGTTCAAAATCCAGGATTATAATCATAAATGATAAATCGAGACAGACTAAGATTACAAAAGAACCAATGAGTGTCAGAAATTTATGCCTACTTTTACATTTCAATATTGGCATGATTAAATAATTCATTATTATTGAGAACAGGCAGAGTACTTAATTTTATTAATTTAAGGACATTATTAAAGTTGAATGGACATTTTATAAAGAATGGGAGAAAGATATGCCTGTGAGATTATCATACTTTTTTCTATTTCTAATCCTGAGGAAAAAAGGTACATAGTTACTGAAACTTAAGCCTCTACCTAAAAGAGAAAGGCTGAAGAAAGCACTTGTTATTTACCCTTTATCAGGACGATAAAAGCCCAACGTAAGAAGACAGTGGCAGTGATACCACGACTGTCGTACAAATTTTTATATTCTACAAAATGGTTTTGATTCATCAATCAGAATTTTGAAACTCAAACTGATTTAATAGTTTCTGCCATCATTTGTTTAAGTTTCATGTAGTAAATAAATTTAATTTGATGAAACAAAACATAATTTGGGGGAATTTATGAACAGAGAAATGATGAAGTTCTAGTTTTAAAGGTCTCATTGTTAAAACAGTAAATACATCTTGTTAATTGTGCCATTTTCTTTCTAGACTATAAACTGACATCAAAGGCAGGGTTAGTAAAAAATATATATTTAGGGCAGCTAATATAATTGAAAAAGTTTAATCAGTGTGCTTGAAATTCAAGGCTGATATGCTATTTTCTTGCCATTTGGTGTTTTTGTTGTTGTTTGGGGGGAGGGGTGCTGTTTTGTTCTTTTGTTTTTTGTTTTTTTTTATTTATTTATTTATTTTTTTTTTTTAATTTATTTATGATAGTCACACAGAGAGAAAGAGAGAGGTAGAGACACAGGCAGAGCGGGAAGCAGGCTCCATGCACCGGGAGCCCGACGTGGGATTCGATCCCGGGTCTCCAGGATCGCGCCCTGGGCCAAAGGCAGGCGGTAAACCGCTGCGCCACCCAGGGGATCCCTGTTTTTTGGTTTTTTTATTTGGAGAGAAAGAGTGAGAGACAGAAGGGGACAGAGGGAGAGGGAGAAGTAGCCCCCCCCCCCCCCCCCCCACCGCTGTAAAAGGAGTCCAACACAGGGCTCAATCACAGGATGCCGGGATCTGGACCTAGACAAAGGCAGATAGATGCCTGACTGACTGAGCCACCCACGGGCTCCACTTGCCATTCACTTTATGCTTTATTGCTAGACAGCTGTTCCCTAGCTACACTATATTTAGATTTTCCTTTTCCAAATTGAGAAAAATATTGAGTTGTAGTTTTTACATCAACAGGACACAAAAAGCTACATTGAATAACATAAACTTGATGAAAATATGTATTATCTTAATGAGGTTTTGTATCATTATGCTGTTATAGTGCTTTTATTTCTTTCCTAGGATTAAGTAATCACTAGGAAAACCTTTCCATCCAAAATTCAAAAAAATGGATACAAAGAAATATAGAGGATTTTTAAATTTCTGCCACATGTAAATTTCTATGAAAAGATAGATCGCTTCTTGGCCTTTTGGCTAAGATCAAGTGAAAACAGTAAAAGTTTTAGGAAAGACAAGAAGGAAATCCAAAGCTAGATTATACCATAATTTATTAGATAATGGAAATGGTGTCAATTAATTTATTCATTTAGCATTTACAATATTCATACCTGTACACCTGGGGTATAATTTGTACCCAATCATTGATATATGGAATTCTTCATTTACAGCATATAATGAACTCAATTTGTAATCAAATAACCTAAGTCACCAGATAAGTTTATAAGCAAATATAAGACTGATGCATAGATAGTGTGCAGAAATAGTTTAAAAATAACATTTATTGTAAAAACAAGAAACCTCCAGTTTCAAACAGAAATTTCCATTTTGGCAATCCTGAAATTTCTCTCAGATAATTACTGAATATGTAAGTATAGAACAGGCATCGATGGGGCATACAAATACGATAAGATGTAAGTAGTATACAAAATATAAGAGAGAAAGAAAAGTAATTTAGTGCTAGGGAGTGAGTAATCACAGAACAAATATTTTTTTAGTTTAATTTTGTTTTGTTATTTAGATTCAATTAATTAACATATGGTGCATTATAGGTGTCTGAGGTAGAGGTCAGGGATGCATCAATTTTATATAACACCCAGTGTTCATTACGTCATGTGCCCTCCTTAATGCCCATAACTCGGTTTACCCCATTCCCCAACCTCCTCCTCTCCAGCAACCATGTTTATATCCTATGGTTAAGAGCCTCTTATGGTTTACTTTCCTCTCTGATTTCATCATATTTTATTTTTAAGAGAGAGTTTAACAAATGGAGATGGGACACATTCTTAGAAGCCATAATTTAACAGCATTCATGAGATGGTAGCTACCAAATATGTATGGAGAGTTACATATTTTTGCTAAAGATCTTCGAGGATCCAGGGCCATTCAGATACAATTCTTAGAATTAGATTAGGAGAAAAAAGAAAAAAAAGCAAAGCTCACCTGGTATGTTGATGTTACAAATTCTAAACCATTAAACTCAAAATTTTTCACAACAGCTAAAATACTATATAAGTCCATTATTGTGCCATGCTCACTTAAGGGATTTTCCACGAAGTCTTATCTCTTTCTCTTTTTTTTTAAGGTTTTATTTATTTATTTATGAGAGACACACACAGAGACAGGCGGAGACACAGGCAGAGGGAGAAGCAGGCTCCCTGAGGGGAGCCTGATGCAGGACTCAATCCCAGGACCCCAGGACCACACCTGAGGCTCAGCAGATGCTCAACCACTGAGCCACCCAGGTGCTCCACAAATACTTAACAAGAAGCAAACTTCTTTAGAAATTTTTAATGTAGAACTGAGTTCTCTTTATCTCAAAAATTTAAAATAACCACTAACATCTAAGCTTTAAATTGTTTTATTGATTGAATAAAAAGGTATATGTAAAATTTTATTGTCTCTATCTCTTTTTTAAAATTCATAGGTAAATCCTAAGGGCAAGAGTTTGTTAATTTTCCTATAGAGACAATTCAGTTAATTTAGCTCTTTATTTAAAAAAATATTTTATTTATTTATTCATGAGAGACACAGAGAGAGAAAAAGAGGCAGAGACACAGGCAGAGGGAGAAGCAGGCTCCATGCAGGGAGCCCGATATGGGACTCATTGCCGGGACTCCAGGATCACACCCTGTGCTGAAGGCAGGTGCCAAACTGCTGAGCCACCCAGGGATCCCCCAGTTAATTTAACTCTTAATAAAAGCTGACATTTTTAAAATAGATGTCTTCCCCATATTTGGAATACATAATCCTATACCAAATAATGACACTTTTTATAGAATGCATTGATATTTCAAATTCACATTTTAGTGAATTAAAAAGGTTAAATATCTGGGTACACATTAATATTATTTTCCTTATATTTAATAAAAATACATTTGATATATTGTAAACATATTTGCAGCTTATCATCTGACTTCTATTTCATAACAGTTTTTAAATTATTCATTTTTAAGATAAAATGCTGTTTAACACAGAAGTTCTTTACAGTACAGCACATTTTGTTCCTTGATGTTCATAAGTCATACAATGAATTAGAAAAAAAAAAACATAAAAGGGAGAAAACCTTTCTGCATTTTTCCCCCAAATTACCGTTATAGTGTGTTTTCTTCCTAAGCTATTTTTTAATTGCATCCTGAATGGCTTTGGGTTCCTGAACGTCTTTAGCAATCACAGTCCATCATGGTGACAGCTTTTATCTCCTATTGATCATCAGATAATCTTGGCCTTGATGGCACATTAGCCTTCAATAATGTTTACCCAACCATTTTTATAAATATTTTTAAAAACACAAAATGCATATATTCTGGACCTTGATAGGAGGAATAGACATTTCTCTAATATTTTTTATTCTCTTGAAAACCCAAGACCATTACATTAAACCTGCTCATATCCAAATATAATTTTGTTCACTCTCATTACATTTTTTTTCCTTTAAGTGGATGAATTAGAAACTACTAAACTATCCTGGATTTTAGACCTCTATTATTAGTATAATAAAGTGATCAGAAATCCCATTCACTTGTCAATTTTCATCATAACTAAAAGAAGAGCTTCCAAAATTACAATTACTTATTCTTTTAGTCCTAAATTGGGAGATCATTCTCTCCTAGACCTATCAACTAATTTTTTGTCCACTTATTTCTTCTGGCAGCTAAATTGGTCTTACATTTGAAAGTGTTGCATTATAAGAAAAGAGTCTAAATAGTAATAATTTCCTAGCACATTAAAAAGATAAGAATGTCAAAAATTCTATGTAAATCAAGTTTCCAAATAGTGAGTAAATAAAATAAATGATCCCAGAATCCTTGTTTTTTATTATAATTTAATTCCCATCAAGCAAAATTTGGCTTCTGGTTAAATTTCATTCATCATGAAGTAAATAATAAAGAAATTTCTATCGTTTTTTTGTGTTTTTTAAGAGACCATAAAGAGTCCATTTCTTAAAGTAAATTTTAAAAAATGGAGAGGCTTGAAGTGTTACTTATCATTGAATACAGGGGTTTCTATGTATGTTATCACTCTATGCAATGTCTTAATATGTGTACATATATGTGTGCATGTACATATATATATAGTAATACACTAATTAATGGTAAAGGTCTATGTCATAAACACAGCTTTAAGAATTTTTATCAAAAGAGCTCAAGTAACACAGCTCATAAATGGCACATCTGGCATTCTAACAAATATCTGTCTGATTCACTGTAACCCCACTATGCCATACTGCCTTTTGGAAACAAAAGGTGATGGCTTTGGATAGCCCTGTAGGCTCATTTTTTCTCTGATAGCTGAGCTAGAGTTAATTCAAAAGTTTCAAGGTAGTTAAACAGAAGACCAGGGTCATACCAACCACAAAGCTCTAGAGGTTCCTTCTCCTCTAACAAAAACTCCAACACCAAGGGTACCTATCATCATATGTTCACACGAATATTCTTACCCTCTGACCTTATAAATATGTGGAGCTTTGCTGGAGATAGGAGGGGTATTTCTAGCAAATTATTTTTTGTTTGTGCCTACCTTAAGCTGTGTAATGAGATTTAGAACATGACTACTTCTCTGCTTATAAATTTTCCTCCAATAAGCTTCTCTGCATCAAGTGGCATTAGATATTAATGTTTTTGACTCATTTGAATTTCAAAAGCTTAGGCACAGAATTTCAACATACCTCAGTTGAAATTTGTGATAACTTCAGTAAGAATGATGAAAACTTTAAAAACAGATTTGCTTATATACGTATCATAGTAACACCTCATACTCTCTTTTATTTGCCACATTTTTATGGTAAACCTATTATGGCAATAATCCCTATCTTACAAGTTTTACAGACTAGTGAACATGCAGATAAGCACAAATGCAGTAAAATAAGTTAATTACTATAATGGAGACAGAAGAAAATGCAAAATGGTAGCATTGTAGAAGGTTCATCTCAACAGGCCTATTTTTCTCAGAAATGGCAGCCTTTGAACTGATATGTGAAAGACATGTAATCATGTTCCAAGCAGCTAAAAAGGTAGGTATATTCTAGGAAGGTACAAGAGTAAGAATATAAACATAAAGGAACAGAAATATTGCAAACAGAATAATGATCCCCATAAATGTCTATGACCTAATGGAAAAGGGACTTTGGAGATGTAATTAAGGCTAAGGACCTGAAGAGAAGATTACCCTCTTTTTATCTAGGTGGGTCCAATGTAATTACATGAGGCATTAAAATCAGATAACTTTACCTAGCTGGAATTAGAAGTCAGATGCCAAGAATCAGGAGATATGGTGGAAAGAGAAGTCAAAGAGATTCCATGGGGGAGAAGGGATTTAATACACTGTTGCAGGCTCTGAGATGTAAGTATCAACATACAAAAACCAATGACAACCCCAGGAACTAAGGACCAACTCTGTGTGGCAGCCAGCAGGGAAATGGAGACCTCAGTCCTACATACAACAGGGGACTGGATTCTGCCAACAATTGGAATGACCTTAGAAGTAGATTCTTTCCAGCATCTTCTGATAAGAAGCCAGTTGGCTGGCCCCTTGATTGAGCCCTGTGAACTCCAGAGCAGAGGATGTAGCTGTGCCAATCTAGATTTCTGACCTTCAAGAATTGTGAGATAATTGATTTAACTATTTTAAGAAACCAACTATATGGTGAGTTGATAGGACAGTGATAGGAAACGAATATAAACCATGATTTGTAGTATCATTTAAGTCTAAAGACCAAAATTGGGAGCGAGGAATCAGATTATAAGAAAAATTTTGATGGTATCTTGTAACTTCTTAAGTTTAGTTTTATCTTGAGTTTAAATGTTATCTTTTAATATTAAATGTTTTTAAGTTCAGGGTTAGTATAATCATTAGGGCTAGAATAATCACTTAGGGCAGTGGAGGAGAAGACATAAATTATTAGGATATGAATTAGATAAGATTTTGTGATTCAGTAAGTGTGAGGAAAACAAGAGAAATAAGACTATTTCTCTTCTTGGATTTTTCTCCCTCCTATATTTCTGGCTTATCAAATTGTGTAGATGATAGTTTCTGAGACATGGAACATGAGAGAGAGCAAGATTGAAATGGACTAAAGATAGAGAAGATGATGAATTAGTTTTTTTTTCATATTTTTATCATAGTTCAATTTGCCAACATACAGTATAACACCCAGTGCTCATCCCATCAAGTGCCCCCCTCAATGCCCATTACCCAGTCACCCCATCCCCCTGCCTGCCTCCCCTTCCACTACCCCTTGTTCATTTCCCATGGTTAGAAGTCTTAAAGTGATTCTGATCATTTGAAAATGACTAGTAAGAAGTATATGTTGATGACTGAGCTGTGCAATTGTACAGATTGTAGAGTTGGACATGTATAAGCCAAGTCCTATACATTGAGGCAAATACCTCAGTTTCAGTTTTGCTTGAAGATATCAGGATGTAACTAGTATTTGAAGCCATGTTTCTGCATAAAATTGTCCGGATAGAGAAGAAAGCACATGATTATTTTAGAGATGGACAGAAGAAGATCTTAAAAGAACTGGTACACTGTGGCCTGACTTGCTTATAGACATCAAGAGAAGAAAGTTTCAATAAGGAAGGAAATGGTGAGATACAGCAAATTTCAGAGATAGGTCAATTAAGAAACAAACTAAAAAATGCACATGGTTTCAACAGTGTGACTTCTGTTATATTTTTCACCCCAGAGTTCATAGGGATATCAGGCCTAGCCAAGTGTTATTCTATGGACTGCAGAAGGTTGACCTATCTATTATCTCTTATCACAAATCAAGAAAAGAAAGGGCATGGATCAGAAATAATGACCTGGAAGTAACCCAATATTAAGTCTGGTGCAAATGATCAAATGTGAGTGTGTCATAAGATTCTGATCTCTTAGCCAGGATATGACTAGAGATACATGAGTTTTTTTTTTTTTTTAACCTGACAAACCAAAGGGCAGTGAGTATAAAAAGAAGTGAAACCTCTCTTTTATTTATTTATTTTTATTCATTTATTTTTATTTATTTTTATTTTTTTAACCTCTCTTTTAAAATCATGGAGTGATGTCCAGGAAACTCCAAGCTGATCTGAGTCTTAATGTTGGGTGAACAGACAATAAGTATGAACACTTGAGAGTGATTGTGGGGTGCAACATGTGATACTGTGCTACCTGGAGCAAGCCATTTGCAATCTTGTTAGTTAAGGGAAGTAATGTAAATAGCATAGCTTTTAACAAGGCACTTGAAGAGCCTGAAGGAAATTTTTATTTTTTTTTATTTATTTTTTTTTTTTTCTGAAGGAAATTTTTAGTTGAATTTATCAGCAAGTGTTCTCCAAGGTAAAATAACAGATGATAGATGATAGATAGATAGGTAATAGGTAGGTAGGTCATAGATCAGAGAAAGGGAAGGAGACAGAGGAAGAGGGAGCAAAGGAGAGAGAAAAAGAGAGATTTACTTTGACCAGTTGGCTTGTGCAACTACAGAAGCTGTTAAGTACATAGGGTGGACCAGCAAGTCAGAAACTCAGGTCTGGATTTTTGTTATTGTCTCCAGGAAGAATTGCTTCTTCTTAGTGAAAGCTGTTCTTGTTCTTAAGGCCTTCAACTGACCAAATGACCACATCCACTTTATTGAGGGCACATCCTTCAGTTATGTGACCTGATTGTGAACCTTAATAATATCTACAAAGTATTAGTGTTAGCCCAAACAACTGGGCGCCATAGCCTTGCCACGTTGCCACATAAGACTATCCATCACACTGAGTACAAATTGTGGTTTTGCTGTTTCATAACTGGTGACCCTGGGCAAGGTACTGATGTGTCGATGCCTTGTTTTCTCACCAATACAATAAGTTTAGAACGGTAACTGACTCATGTGGATACCCTAAATATCATAATTGTCTGTATATACACGGCACTGAAATACTTAGGCCAGTATAAACAATCAGTGCTATCTATTAAACTTTTACTGTTATATAATACAACTTAAACCATTTGTTTTCTAAATTACAGTATTGTCCCCCGTGGTGTGAATTGCACATGTCTCATTGAAACTGGCTGTGGCAAGAGGGAAAATCAGACATAGTGTAGTGTTTTAATACTTTCACTATTGATCGAGAAAAAAAAATGTGAATCACCATTTAATTCATAAAATATGAAAAATTATAGCAATGCCAAGCAAGTAAGCAGAAGGAAGAAAGCAATAAGCAGAAAGGCAAAGTTAATGAATTCAAAAATAACAAAATAATGATATAAATCTAGGAGCTGCTTTTTCAAAAAAAGGGTAAAATAGTATTCACTGTTCATTGTAAAAAGCAGGCCAGAGATAGAAATAATACATAAAAAAAGAAATGATAAAGATGTTGATAACACAGAGGATAATGACAGCAACTAACCAAAGCTGTGTATGACTCCATGGTAATAAAATATTCTCATATATCACTTGAATGGTTGCTTCTTAAACTATGCCTAATTTATCATAAATGCTCCAGAAAAAAGGAAAAAAAAAAACTGAGGCTGTCCAATAACCATAAAATAAGCTAACATACTTTCAACATAAATTAGTATCTAAAAAATGGTGAACTGATAACACTATATTTTTAAAAGACTACTCATAACTTTAAAATGTGATCCTGGGCAGCCCGGGTGGCTCAGTGGTTTAGCACCGCCTTCAGCCCAGGGCCTGATCCTGGAGACCCGGGATCGAGTCCCGCATCGGGTTCCCCGCATGGAGCCTGCTCCTCCCTCTCCCTCTGCCTGTGTCTCTGCCTCTCCCCGCTCTCTGTGTATTCTCATGAATAAATAAATAAAAAATCTTAAAAAAATAAAAATAAAAAATAAAATGTGATCCTTTGTATTCTTTGTGGTGAGAGAGAGACGTGCTTCACATGAAATAAGTTAGCTGGCCCTGACAGCCAATGTGACTATGAATTTAATTCAACAGAGAAAGGTTAAATCTTGCGTGGAAATACTGTTTAATTGGTTTGCTTCGCTTTGTGCTGGTTGGTGTCCACAAAATGCCGTGTAGTTAAAGGCGATACTCATTTTTTTACCATCTGTATGACTATTCCATTTTGGTAACTGACAAGTGTTCTCAATAATTTTATGGCTCATTTACTTATGAACTCCAATATGATACTTTTTAGACCAAATGACTATAACAGAGGTTTTAGTTGCTCAAGCAGTACTTTTAATCCCCATTAAAGTTTCAAATTTTGTCAATGAAATTATCCCATACACTTGACATTAATATATAATCAATAAATTCAAGTAGATATTTGGTAGGCCTTTTCTTTATATGCATTTTTATAATGTTTCATTTAAAGTATCTCTAAATCTCTCTAATTCAAATATACTTAAATGTTTGAATTTCAATTGATATTAATAATTATGCTAAAATAAAAAAAATTCCATTAATGTGGTCTTGAAAACATCTACAGAAAAAAATGTATAATGTAGTTAAAAGCAATTTATTGTGAGATGGTTTGCCTTTATACAGAAAATTCTAGAAATGCCATGAAATAAATCTTTCTAAATTTCCTAAAACAAAGATGCTTAAAGACAAATTTGGTCCACATTATTATCATGAAAATGTTGTTATTTCAATAGGGTTTTAAGTCAGCAACACATAGGATCTGCAAAATGGTAGTGTTATATCTCGGTAATTTCTTCTATCATGAAAAATCAACAATTTTCTCCATTCTATTGATGCACATGTAAACAGTATGTATTTTTATATTTAGGCTTTTGTTATACAATACTCAGATTGAAACCACTTTTGTGACATTTGCATTGACCTGTATTTATTATGTACAGGTAAATATGACATTGTCTTTGTTCCCACAGAGCTGGAAACAAATCAATCATACTGAGCCCTTTATTTTAGACTTCTAAATTTCCCAAACTGTTAAAGAATAAATTCCCTTTGTCTTTTAAGCCACCTAGTTAGTGGTACTTTGTTATGACAGTCTTAGGAAACTAGTACACTCACTACAGATGCTAATTTTGAATGTTTCATGCACATAGATTATAAGGAGGTGTGGGATACATCATCTCTGCAAGAATACTTCCATATACATTCATATAAAATTCTTTTCTTTAAGGAAAAATGTATCATTCTCACTCCTGGACTTATATTCCAGCAAACTCAGGAGCCATCTTGAACTGTACATTAGCTATATAAAAATGTTTATTATTATTTTTAATTTTTTTATTTATTACTTATGATCAAAAATGTTTATTAAATGAAACATTGCTTATGAGTACATTTAAGCATATAACATATATGAAAAATTAGCCTAAGGTCACTCTTGGCTTCCTAAGGCCTTTTGGGAACCTGGATCAATATAAATATGTGACAAACATATCTGTATTTACACATGTATCTTTAGTTTAAATCTAAATTATTAAGATATTATGTCAAATATTATAAAATTTATTTGAGAATTCTAAAATTTAATAATTATAAATTCTCTAATTGAAGAGAGATGTGATGATATTCTCTGAGCTTAAGTAAAAAAGTCTTGCTTTAAAATATAGTCTACTTAATCTATTTCACACTTTCATGGGGCCCGTGTTGTTGTTCCTTTATGTTTGTCATTGAACAGAGAAATCTTTCTCGGTTAGATATTTTTATATAAATTATGTATGTGTCTTATTGTTTCCTCCCATTGCTAATGTGTAAGAAAGAAAGTCATATTTTCAGCTGAAATGTTGAATGATGCAAATATTAACATTTCTATGACTCAATATATAAAATTGATACGGGAGGTGACTTGCTGAATCTGTCTTTCTGCTTGATTACTTTTCTATATTTGTTGAATTTATTGTATTAAGGACTGCATTTCTAAATTCAATGGGCTTTTGGGCATTCCCATAATGTGAGTACGGCTAGCATCAATGCTGGGATGTTTCTTTCTGTTACTTTACAGAGATGTGCAACAACATGTCAAGATCCTGTCAGGTCATTGGAAACTGCTTTCAACCCATCAAAGTGCTCTATCAACTCAAGATAAGTCCAGAGAATTAGGAACACTTCAGGTTGATGTGGATTTCTAGCACTGACAGGCTTTTTCTGTCCATTGTGTCACTACGTGGGCATGGATGCCAAGTGACAGGGCCTGTTTTGAAGCCTATGATTCCATCACATTAAAAGGACTTCCAAATAAGGTTGATCTGCCTCTCCAATGTTCTAGATTCTTTAACTCTTGCCCCTCTGAATTAGGGAGTTGCAAGGTTTTTATCCCATATCTGTTTTCTTAAATATCACAACTTTCTTCTCAATATCTTCAGTACGTCCAACAGGAATTTTTCACATTCTGGGAGACTATATTCAAGATTCTTCTGTTGGATATCCTCAGTCATGTCTTTAATTTCTCTTTGTGTGTGTGTGTGCCTATTTGTGTGTTTTCAAGATGAGTGATAAACACTTGTATACAAATCACTCTTTTTCAATCATAAAACTTGAATTTCAATGTCCCCTTCTGAATAAAGACTATGGAACTCTGAAAAATACAACTCTGTCCAAGAATGAAGAAATGCTTATGATGTAAATTAAAATTTGAAACAGCCTACAAATTGTATATATACCATATTTACAATTTAGTAGCATATGCAGAGGGAAAAAATAGAAGTGTATGTTTTATTATTATTTATATGAATAGCAATATACATTTTAACTTCTTTCAAACTTTCTGGATATTATTTGCTGATTTTTCTATAAAAGTAAAGTATGCAGTAACAATATTGACTATTTTTTAAGTAACATATTAGATACTTTACCTAAATTTTGATAATTAAAAATGAAAACAATTCATCAAGGTAGACATGACCTGTTTTTGTCAGATGAGATCACTGGGATTTAAGGATATGAGATGCTATTTAAATTTCATGCAGCCTGCAATTGACAGAACCATTCTTTGTTTTATTTTTTTTTTTTGAGTTCTTTTTTTTTTTTTTAATTAATTTTTATTGGTGTTCAATTTACCAACATACAGAAAAACACCCAGTGCTCATCCCGTCAAGTGTCCACCTCAGTGCCCGTCACCCATTCCCCTCCAACACCCGCCCTCCTCCCCTTCCACCACCCCTAGTTCGTTTCCCTGAGTTAGGAGTCTTTATGTTCTGTCTCCCTTCCTGATATTTCCCAACATTTCTTTTCCCTTCCTTTATATTCCCTTTCACTATTATTCATATTCCCCAAATGAATGAGTACATACACTGTTTGTCCTTCTCCGATTGACTTATTTCACTCAGCATAATACCCTCCAGTTCCATCCACGTTGAAGCAAATGGTGGGTATTTGTCGTTTCTAATTGCTGAGTAATATTCCATTGTATACATAAACCACATCTTCTTTATCCATCATCTTTCGATGGACACCGAGGTTCCTTCCACAGTTTGGCTATTGTGGCCATTGCTGATAGAAACATCGGGGTGCAGGTGTCCCGACCTTTCGTTGCATCTGAATCTTTGGGGTAAATCCCCAACAGTGCTTTAGATTCAGAATTCAGGACTTCATGGTTCTTTCCCATCCCATACAACAGTGCTACTCAAAAAACTCAAGTCTCCACTTTTAATCAGGAAATATTCACAGATAAAATGAAAAGATCTAGTTTTAAAGACAATACAGTGACATATTTTAGCTTGGTTTTTAATAACAATGCTTCTTGGTGATATGTGGAATTAGGAATATATTTGCTTTTAGTACCAAATAAAACACACAGGAGGCAAAAGATCAATGAAGACACTTTTCTAATATTGATATTTACATGAAAATATTTTTATACTTGTCATTTTATTAAGCTGATATTAATTGAATTGTCATAATGAAAATATATATGTGTTAATAGCTCCTAGAAAACAGAAACCAGAGATCACTTTCAAATTAAGTGAAAGTTACTGGAAATATGTCAAATTAATTAAGTATGATAACTATTAAAATAAAAGAATCATATATTTCTAAACAGAGTTAGGAAAACCAATTTGAACGTGTAACGTGTAGTATATGTTTTTCATCTATTGAGTATTAAAGTAAAATCTAAGTAACTCTATAACACGACCATGTGTATTTGCTTTTGAATTTCTATCTGATTAACTTGGTATTTTTTGATGCTAATGAGTTTGCACCAACATTTACCCTATCCGGCCTTAAACAAAACAGAAGACTCATGAGGATGAAACACAAATTTTGCAAATGTTAAAGGAATAAAACATCTGCAAGATATTTTACATAAGCATCATAGAATAATATCCCAAAAGGCACTGTTTGAAACTACGAAAATGTTTGTTATTCATATCAAAATGAATAGCATACAGTACATTTGGGAAAGCAAAACATATTGCTTTCTAATTCTTCCCAGAAGCCTTAGATTTTCATATGAAAAGGAAATACAGCTTTCATAGGTTAGTTGCTATTTTGGATCACCACATAATATCTCTCTTATATCATGATATAGTTCCTTTACAGATCAAAAGGTTAATTATTTTATGAAAGTTAACATAAGGTTATAAATTAGATAGAAGATTAGATAAGTCATAAATACCAGAACAAAGTCTCTTTCATTAACGTATATCTTCTCCTTTGTAAATAAAGGCTGTTCCATATAGGTACATAAAAGATAATCATCTCCTAATATTGTTGTGGACTTCTAACTGGTTAACTATAAATACACTGGGATGCCTGGGTGGCTCAGCAGTTGAGCATTTTACTTCGGCTCAGGGCATGATCCCAAGGTTTTGGGATCAAGCCCCACACTAGGCTCCCTGCATGGAGCCTGTTTCTCCCTCTGCCTATGTCTCTGCCTCTCTTTCTCTCTGTGTCTCTAATGAATAAATAAATAAATTTTTTTTAGAAAACTATAAATAATTTTTTCACCAAAAAACGCACAATGTCAATGTAAAAAATTATTTATGCTTTATTAAAATGTGGCTCAGGCTTTATTACTTTCAAACTAAAAACAAATCAAGTAAATTTCATTAATCAGAATTAAAATGTTAAATATATTATTTATTAATATGTGTATTAACTTAAAACAATGTTCCAATGCAAATATGGAATTTTAATGTTTATATCTATTTTTTTAAAAATATAGCTCTTAAGAAGCATCATTTAGTGGGTATATTCTATAACCTTAAAAATGGCTATATTACCAATTTTATTAAAAATGAGTTTAAGAAAAAAATGAGCTTAAGATATTTGTAACACAAAAATCTAAACTAAAAATCTAAAAGTTTGGATTCAACTCAATGTGCTGGATTCCAAGGCCCATAGTGTTACCACTATCTCATAAGTAAAACATTAAATGATGTCATTTCCATGAAAGGTAAAACTAGATTTCATAGACATTGAGATCTTGAAATAAGAGATTTAAAGAATATTGCTGTAAGATATGCATCATTTACTAAAAAATATGGCATCATAAATAATGCAATATAAATATATGTGTAACACTATAAAGTCTCTTCAAAATAGAGTTAATAATTGAAAGAGCCTAATCAGCAACTCACACACTTACTATATTAAATAATCTACATAGCAATCCATACTCCAGGGATAACTGCATAAATTATTGAAGTAATATTACAAAAACTCTACAAAAGAGTCATTAATTAGAGTAAAGGATTGTAAATCTATTTATAGTTGATGAAATTAATGGCATTCAATGCATGTAAATATGTCTATATTTTAAAGATTTTGCCTGCCCAGAATCCTACTATCTTCAACGAAGTGCTATTCTCTCGAGTCTGGAGTTCTCTTGTCACACCTCCTCCTCTTAACAGGAACTCATTTTTGAGCCAACCAGAAGATTGGCTCAAAATTGAGCCAACCCAAAGATTGATCTAGTCCAGGTTATCTTTATATGCACCTAAGAATTTATATAGTATGTCTGCATGCCTGAAAGTGTGTACCTCCCCTAACCAGGAGAACAGATGTGTACTTGGATTTTTCTTCCTCCCAATCCTTATTTTTTCTCGGAAGTGTTCACATTTTGTGCATCAACAGTGGATTTTATTCTAAAATTTACTTCTGTTATACCATCCTCACTACTTGAGAGCAAAATTGTAAAAGAAAGTTCTTTCAACTTCCACCTAATTCAGGTTAATGGGGGCTATTGTTATTTACCCAAAGAACTGGCAATTGTGAAAGTCCAAATCCATTTTTGCAGCACAAGTCCAAAAGAGATACAGAGGAAAATAAAAATCCAGGAAGCCTGAAGGAGTGACTCTGTTTAGAGGCAACAGAAGATGTAAGAGTCAACAGAAAACAGAGAAAACACCACGATAGCAATAGAAGACAAATTTGGATACTTCATTCTGTAAAGTCGAGGAGGAAGGAGAAGTTAGAATTTGACTCCGTGGGTCAAATACATGCCTTCAGGGGTACCTGTGTGACTCAGGCAGGTAAGTGTCTGCCTTCAGCTCCTGTCATGATCCCAGCATCCTGGGAACTAGCCCTGCATCGGGCTCCCTGCTCAGTTAGGACCCTGCTTTTCCCTCTCCCTCTGCTTCTCCCCCTTGTGTTCTTTATCTCTCTCAAATAGATAAATAAAATCTTTAAAAGAAATACATACATTCAGCACCTCTACTAGTGAACATCCCCAAATTAATTAATATTATTTACTTTTTCTTGACTAGGCCTCAAATGTACAAAGAGCAGAATTACAGTTTTCTGATACTTTATCTCTACCAACTAGAAGTTGCCAAGTACATAATTGGCAGTCTCTAAATATTTACTGTCTTGATAGATGAGTGAAAATAGCAGGGGACCTTGGTGATTTTTGATATATTGGTTGACAGATATTAATCTATATTAGAAAACGAAGGGTGTGGGTATCCTTGGGTGGCTCAGAGGTTTAGTGCCTGCCTTCAGCCCAGGGCATGATCCTGGAGACCCAGGATCGAGTCCCACATGGGGCTCCCTGCATGGAGTCTGCTTCTCGCTCTGCCTGTGTCTCTGCCTCTCTCTCTCTGTGTCTCATGAATAAATAAATAAACAATCTTAAAAAAAAAGAAAAGAAAAGAAGAAAAAGAAAAGAAAAGAAGAAAAGAAAGAAAAGAAAAGAAAAGAAAAAAAGAAAGAAAAGAAAAAAGAAAAGAAAAGAAAAGAAAGAAAAGAAAAGAAAGAAAAGAAAAGAAAAGAAAAGAAAAGAAAAGAAAAGAAAAGAAAAGAAAAGAAAAGAAAAGAAAAGAAAAGAAAAAAAGAAAAAAGAAAACAAGGGGTGCCTGGCTGACTCAGTAGAGTATGTGACTCTCAATCTTTGGGTTGTGGGTTTGAGCCCCATGTCGGGTATAGACTTTATTAAAAATAAAGTCTTTTAAAAAGAAAACAAGCTACTAAGGAAACTGTGATACTAAAGAAATGCATGACATTTATTTTGTTTAGCTTTGTTTTTTAGGTCTGGTATTGAAAAAATATTAGGAAATTAGCTAACAAATGATGAAAAAGCAGTGATGGAGGGGGAAAAGAAAGATAAATCTGAAGAGAGAAAAAAAAATACATGACAGATTATGAACTTCATGAAAGTCTGGAAGGATTGACCATGGAAATGAAGAAAACTCTTCATGCTTCTCAAAATGAGGGAAAGAAATGAAAAGGTGGTTAATCACAAACGTTTTGAGGATGTTGGATCACAAAGGGAAGAAAGATCGAAATATTCTATTGCATGATTCTACTTCTCAATAGCATAGAAGATATAAAAGGTGGAGCACAAAATGTTATTTGAAAAATTGTGGCGCTGAATGTGGTAAGAAATGGGACAAGGGATAGCTTCATTGGCACTCGGTGTTGAAGTGTTTTCTGGGAAAATATGGGTCCTGAATAATATGACATGTAGGAAGACTGAATGGCAAATGTTAACATGGCAAGATCACTTTTCAATATTAACATTTACTGCTTTGTTTTAGCACGGCGGTCTAACATATACTGCATGCTTTCGGAGGCACAGCAAGGTCAAAGCTATTTTCACAATAATGTTAAGATGTTTTTGACCTTTTTGACTCCTATTCTCTCATGAGCGTACAGTTCAGCTGTATGGAGGCCACATGGAATGTGATAGTGCAATACATAGAAAGCAGAAGTAGGTAAGATAATCCATCTGTCTTCTATAAAATCAGGATCAGAGATATTTGCAAAAATATTAAACAATGCCACTCCCCTTGTTTTTTGTTGTTTTAGAAAATAGAGTCAAGGTTTAATTTAAAAACATATTAACATGTCAAGGATTTATTATTACAAGTTAAATTAATGACTAAATACTTAAAATTTTCTGGGTTTTTTGTATTAATTTGGCAAGTATTAATAGATATAAGCCACATTAAAAAGGCCTCTGATGATTTTAAAAATGTAAGTGAAAAAAAAGTGAAAAAAATAAATAAATAAATAAAAATAAAAAATAGAAATGTAAGTGAATACTTGAGACCATCAATTTTGAGAACTCTTTGTATAGACTACAGGACAGCAAACCGACTCAGAGGCCAAATGTGGCACCTCACCTGTTTCTTGTATGGTCCATGTGCTTAGTGGTTTTTATGTTTTTAAGTAAAAAAAAAAAAAAAATCAAAAGGAGAATATATCATGATATGTTAAAATTCCATGAAATTCTATTTTCAATGTTCATAAGTAAATTGTATTAGAACATAGTCATATTCATTCATTTGTTTACTATTATTTATGACTCCTTGTGTACTGCCCACCCTATGGATCTCACACTTGCCTCCCCATCACCCCAATCACAGAAGCCAATTCCGTGCAACAAATCTCTTGACATATCTTTCCTGTGGGTTCTGCTTTTCCTTTTGAACCCTGATTTATGCAATTAGTCTGTGTTGTCAAAATCAGAGAAATCAACTTTAATTAAAATGTTTGCTGAAGGGACACCTGGGTGGCTCAGTGGCTGAGCATCTGCCTTCAGCTCAGGGCATGATCCTGGCGTCCCAGGATGGAGTCTCACATCTGGCTCCCCACAGGGAGCCTGCTTCCCCCTCTGCCTATGTCTCTGCCTCTCTCCCTCTCTGTGTCTCTCATGAATAAATAAATAAAATCTTTAAAAAAATGCCTGCTGAAAAAGGCATCCTGTTTTGTTCTTAAAAAGGCAGAGAGAAGGAACACAGCTCCCAACTGCTTCCCTGCAGGTGCACCAACACTAGAATCTTGCTGGGGGTTCTATGGGTTTACGCCACAGTCAGCAGATTGCTGCCCAATGACCAAACCCTCCCTGACCAAAACCCCAACAATTTGATCCTCTCCCACAGAACGAACTTCCGAGCTGCCGAGTATGTGTGAGTCAAGCAACTCAGAATTGGGTGCCGGAGCCCTTGCCAACACAATGCCCAGCTATGCAATAAGGAAGATTCTTTAAATTGTTTGATTTTGTTTAAAGAAAGAGAAAACTTACAGGAATACAAAAAGATATTACCATTTAACCTATTCACGTTATTGATCCTTTTTTAAAAAGTATTTCAACATGAAAACAACTGAACCCTTAAATAAATACTCAAGGAGCAGTTAAGTTCTTGAGACAGAAACATTCTGAGAAATATAACCCTCTTTAGTCCTATGCAATTGCCTGTATGTTATGCACTATCTAAAAATTCCTTCACCATATTTTCTTCAGCTCCTATGTTCAAGAATATATTTTAATAAGGAAATATATGAATAAAAGATAAACTAAATAAAAATAACTTACCTGATATGGTTCAATCCCTCAAATTACTATAATTTCTCCCTCCTTCTCAATTATATTCACAGATTTCATGAATTTACATCTTACTGTTTTGATCACTGTCTTAGGAAGCTCATCCAGGTAACACCTGATTTTTAAACCATAAACTAATCACTTTTATAAATATACCACAATTTATTTAATTCACTTTCTTGTGGAAAGGCATGTTGTTTCCAGGTTCCCAGAATTAAAAATAACAGAGTGTCTGCCTTTGGCTCAGGGCGTGATCCCAGGGTCCTGGGATCCAGTCCCTCATCAGAGTCCCAGCGGGGAGCCTGCTTCTTCCTCTGCCTGTGTCTCTGCCTCTCTCTCTACGGCTTTCATGAATAAATAAATAAAATCTTAAAAAAAAAAACTTAAAAAAAATAAATAGCAGAAATCTGAGCATGTCTGACTATGACTATTTTTTACATTTCTCCTTGGATCATGTAGAAAAGTTTCTACAGATATCCCCTTTGGAGTCCAATTTTTAGGATCGGCATATATTTTGCTAGTCTAGATAAATTTTAGATGTTTCCCAAAGCAGCTGTAAAAATGTACATGCCTGCCAATGTTGTACAAGCATTTTGGTTGTTGCATCTGCTCTTCTAATATTGTCAAAATTTTTGATTTTTATTAACTTGATGAATAGCAAAAGGTGATATAATTTGCATTTTCCTGGATATTGGTGAAATTATGCATATTTTCTTTCTTTCTTTCTTTTTTAGATTTTATTTTATTTATTCATGAGAGATGAGAGACAGAGACACAGGCAGAGGGAGAAGCAGGCTCCATGCAGGGAGCCCTATGTGGGACCCGATCCCGGGACTCCAGCATCATGCCTTGGGCCGAAGGCAGGTGCTAAACCGCCGAGCCACCCAGGGATCCCCGCATATTTTATTTCTATATCTTTTCAGGTATTTTGCCCATTTGGTTCTCTTTTCTCTTTTTGGTTTTAGGCTTTCTTTGTAGATTCTAGGCGCTAATAACTCATTACTGTTATGTGTTTAAGTTAACTTCTTTAAGTCTGTAGGTAAGTTTTCATTCTATATCTGGGATCCTTTGATAACTAGAAGGCGATAATTTCAATGTAAATCTCTACATTAATATTTACCCTTATATTTTATGCTTTTTTATCTTTAAGAAATACTATATATGCTTAGTTAGTATGATATATTAATCTAGTTCTAGAACTATCACAAACTATTACAAAGTTACATTAAAATGATTTTATTTCTTTTATCTTTTCTATTCACAGTAAAATTTAATACAATGTAGTTGATTTCATGTATCCTGTGGGGTAGCAACTTAGCACATTTTTTTTTTTTAAATGAAGAGCCTGAGAAGTTTACATGATAACAATTTTAATATTCTTGCATTGCCAGATTCTGTTTACAAACATTTGCACATAGCTTCAATTTTTGAATGTATATTTTTAAGTGAGATTGTGCATAATTTTATCTTCGTATATTTGTCTGGTCTCGTCTGCTTTCAAAGTTTTGCTAGCATATTTTTTAAAAAAGTAATTAATAGTCTATGTCATGCTTTTCTGAACTTACAGCTCATACAAAATCCGTGCAATGACTTACAGTTTCATTGAATGTTTTTTAGAATAATGTGCGCCTATCATGCTTATATATTTTGATTTACTCACTTATAAACTCACTTCATTTTTTTGCCCCATATTTTAGATCAAGTCCCAGACATTATGTATCTCGGAACAACTTGGACATTTGTTACTTCTAAGCACAATGCCATTGACATAGCCAAATTAATAATAATTTATTAGTATCTTTCATATATTCATGTTTTTTTTACTTGTTATGTTTTTTTTAAGTCTCTACTAAACAAAAACAATCCCTATTTGTATTTTTTTTATGATGCCATCAGCTGACTAAGGAAACTGAATCATTCGTCCTGTCACTTTCTGGATCCATCTGTCTCTTCCCTTGTGCTGGCACTTCACTGGTTCTCCTGCTTCTTTATTTCCAGGAAAGAAGATATTAATTCCAGGAGCATAATGAAATTAATTGTGTTTTATTTTTTTTCTAGAATATTCATACATGGTTTTGTGATTTTCATATCATGTTAATCCAGGAGCACATAAAATATTTATTGTGACTAATTGAGTGATTCATGGAATGTCAGCCTCATGCCTACATTGTTTCAAAAATTGTACATTTAGTGGTTTAATCTTTTCTTGAATCAATAAATTATTTAGAAGTTTAAAAATCATGGCTTTTCTAATATAATATTTACTTGCAAAATTATTAATTAAAACCATCCTGTAATGAAGAATTTTTTTTTTCTTTCTCATGAACTCCATGACTATATATTTACTTTGAAATACACTTTGTACAGAAAACATAGATTAATTTTTTAATTAATTTTCAAGGAGACTAATTACATTAAAAGATGTCCAACTTTTTTATTATCTCTATCTCCTCTATCTACTGTAACATTAAAAACTCATTTTTAGGGGTGCCCGGGTGGCTCAGTTAGTTAAGCTTCTACCTTTATAAACATATTAAATGAAATTTAGTTAGTTCAAATCAGAGGGGCATTTTTCTTTTTGAGATTCAAAGGTATCCTCTTTATATTGTTTCCTATGTCTGATAAAACCAAATTATTTTTAATGGCTTTTTATTATTTTCTGGCACAAGAAAATATCAGGCTCCTTTTGTATGTGTCCTGTACCTGACTTGGAATTATCAATTCCTCTTTTTATTTTTTCCGCTTTTTAAAAAATGGTATTTAGTAATTACAATAAGAGAATTATGGTAATCATTGCTACTCGGATTTGTAATTGCTTAATTGCTTTTTAGTAGACAAGCAGAAGTTTATATGTGTGTATCCACAAATTTGTATTACTAATCTTATAAAATCATGAGTTTATTTCCAATTAATTCTACAGTGCTTGTAATGTAACTTCTTGACTTTTGTTTTCTTTTTTTGTTAATTTAAATTCAAGTTAGTTAACATATAATTACTATTGGTTTCAGGAGTAAAATTAATGATTCATCACTTATATATAACACTCACTGCTCATCCGAATACGTGCCCTTCTTAATGCCATTATCCTGTTAGCTCCTCCCTCCAGAATCCATTAGTTTGTTCTCTATAGCTAAGAGTCTCTGATGGTTTGCTTCCCTCCATGTGTTTATCTTATTTTATTTTTCCTTCCCTTCTCCTTAGTTCCTCTGTTTCTTAAATTGCGCATATGAATGACATCATATGATATGTATCTTTCTCTGACTTATTCCACTAAGCATAATACATTCTAGGTCCATCCACATTGTTGCAAAAGGCAAGATATCATTTTTGATGACTGAGTGATATTCATATATATAAATATATAAATATATATATACATATATGCATATATACATAATGTATATGTACATAATACAAATATACACATATATACAAACATATATACATATATACATATGTATACATATATTATGTACATATAATATATAATACATATTACATATATGTACATTATATATGAATTATATGTTATATGTATTATATGTACATATATACATATAATGTATATACATATGTAATAATTTGTAATATACATTATGTATATATGTATATGCATATATGTGTATATGTACATAAACATATATGTATATGTACATATGTATGTACATGTATACATAATGTATATGTACATATATGTGTATATATATATATATATAAAATCATCACCTTCTTTATATATTCATCAATGGACATTTGGACTCTTTCCATAATTTGGCTATTGTTGATAGTACTGCTATAAATATTTTCGGGATATTTTTTATTACTGATTCAACTTATTTGCCGATCATAGGTCTGTTTAAGTTTTTTTATTTCTTCTTATTTTAATTTTTGTAGGTTACATATTTCTAGGAATTTATCCATTTCTTCCAGATTGCCCAATTTGTTGGCACATAATTGGCCATATATTCTCCCATGATTGTTTGCATTCTGTAGTGTTGGTTGTGATAACTCCTCTTTCATTCATGGTTTTATTTATTTCAGTCCTTTCTCTTTTCTTTTTGATAAGTCTGGCTAGGGATTTATCAACTCGTTATTTTTTTCAAAGAACCAGGTCCTAGTTTCATTCATCTGTTCTATTGCTTCTTTGATTTTTATATCATTTGTTTCTGCTCTGATCTTTATTATTTCTCCTTTTTTGCTGGTTGTAAGCTTTATTTGCTGTTCTCTATCCAGCTCCTTTGGGTATAAAGTTAAATTGTGTATTTTAGACCTTCTTGCTTCTTGAGAAAGGCCAGCATTGCTACATACTTCCCTCTTATGACCACCTCACTGTTTCCCAAAGGTCTTTAACTGGCACTTTTCATTTGCTTCCATGTGTTTTTTTTTTTCAATTTTCTTCTTTAATTCATGGTTAACTCATTCATTCTTTAGTAGGATGTTCTTTAACCTCCAAGTATTTGCAGTCTTTCTAATTTTTTCCTTGTGATTGACTTTAAGTTTCATAGCATTGTGTCCTGAATATATGCATGGTATTACCTCAGTATTTTTCTACTGGTCAAGGCCTGATTTGTGACCCAGTATGTAATCTACTCTGGAAAATGTTCCATATACAATCGAAAAGAATGTATGTCCTGCTTCTTTAGGATGAAGTGCTCTGAATATATCTGTTGTCGATCTAGCCCAGTGTGTCAAAAAGCCCTTGTTTCCTTGTTGATCTTCTGCTTTAAGTGTTCTGTCCGTTGCTGTGAGTGGGGTGTTAAAGACCCTATTATTATCAATTAGTATCTCTAAATTTGTTATTAGTTGATTTATATATTTGGATGCTCCCAAATTGGGGGCATAAATATTGACAATTGTTAGATCACCCTTTACTATGATATAGTGCCCTTATTCATCTCTTAGTAAAGCCTTTGCTTCAAATCTAATTTGTCTGATATAACTATGGTCACTCCAGCTTTCTTTGATGTCCATTAGCATGATAGATGGTTCTCTATCCCCTCACTTTCAATCCGGAGATGTCTTTGGGTCTAAAATTAGTCTCTTGTAAGCAGCATATCAATGGGTCTTGTGTTTTTGTTGTTGTTGCTTTGTTTTTTTTTGTTTTTGTTTTTTTTCCATTCTGATAATCTATGTCTTTTGTCTGGAGCATTTAGTTTATTTACATTCAGAGTGATTATGATAGATATGAATTTAGTGCCATTGTTTTACTTGAAAAGTCATGTTTCCTATATATTGTCTCTATTCTTTTGTAATCTTTGATGCTTTTGGTTTCTCTTTCCCACTCAAAGAGTCCCCTTTAATATTTCTTTAAAAAAAAAGATTTTATTGAATTTATTCATGAGAGAGAGAGAGAGACAGAGTCAGAGACACAGGCAGAGGGAGAAGCAGGCTCCATGTATGGAGCCTGATGTGGGACTCAATCCCAGGTCTCCAAGATCACACCCTGGGCCAAAGGCAGGCACTAAACCACTGAGCCACCCAGAGATTCCCTCGCCCCTTTAATATTTCTTGCAAAATTGTCTTAGTGTTCATGAACCCCTTTAGTTTTTGGTTGCCTTAGAAACTCTATCTCTCCTATTTGGATTGACAACTTTACTGGATATAGTGTTCTTGGCTACATTTTTTTCCCCATTTAGCACATTGAATATATCATGCCACTCTCTTCTAGCCTGCCAAGTTTCTGTGAACAGATTGTCTGCTAACCTTATGTGTCTACCCATTTAGGTTAAGGACCTTTTGTTCCTAGCTGCTTTCAGTATTCACTATCTGCATTCTGCAAGTTTCACTATGGTATATCTCAGTGTTGACCTGTTTTTGTTGATTTTGAGGAGATTTCTCTGTGTCTCTTGGACTTGAATGCCGTTCTTTCCCCACATTAGAGAAGTTCTCAGCTATAATAATTTGTTCAAATAAACCTTCTTCCCCTTTTCTTACTCTTCTTTTGGGATTTCTATGATACAGATATTATTGTGCTTCATGGAATCACTGAGTTTCCTAAGTCTATATCCATGAACTAATAGTTTTCTTTCCCTCTTCTTTTCAGTTTCATTATTTTCCAAAATTTTATCTTCTATATCACCTTTTTAATCCCCTGCTTCTTCCATCCTCATTGTGACTATATCCAGTTAGTTTTGCATCTCGATTATAACATATTTTATCTCAGCCTGACTAGTTTCTAGGTCTTTTATGTATGCAGCTAGGGTTTCTCTGGTGTTTTCTATACTTTTGTGAAGCCCAGCTAGTATTATTATGACTATTGTTTTAAAATCTTATTCAGATACATTGCCTACATGTGTTTTTAGCAAAAATTTTGGCTGTGATTTCTTCTTGACCTTTTATTTATTATTTTGAGGAGAATTCCTCTGTCTTTTCATTTTATCTAGGTTTCTATTTCTTGTATGATATGAAAGCATGTTATGTTTCCTGCTCCTGAGAGTAATACTATATTAAGAAGATACCATACATCATCTGGGGCCTGGCCCTTCAAGAAATGTTCCTAGTAGTTGGTGTATGCCCCTTCCTGTTATGATTTGGCTACTCTTTCTCACAGTTCAGTCTTCCACAGAATTCTTCCTTACTTACAGTGGGGAGTCTTGGGATTGTTAACTAGGTATGCTTTGATTTGTTTGTTAAGATAAGCCTAATTATTAATAAAGAAAAAAATAAAAAAAAAAATGCCTGATCCAAGAGAAGAGGAAAAGAAACAAAAATAGCAAACAAAAACACAACCTAAAAACTATAAACTTGATTCCAAACAAAAAAAAGAAAAAAGAAAAGAAACAAAAGAAAAAAATAAAAGCTGATTTTAAAAATGAGAAAGGGAAACAAGCAAACCAACTAATGAACAAAAATCTATAAGACTGATACCAAGAAAAAATTAAAAAATAAAATATTAAAAAAAAAAAAAAAGGAAAGGAAATCCTGGTCCTATTTCCACCAGAACCCGAGGTACTCCATACTGACAGGTGGTTGAGAGGACAGCGCATAGGGCTTGCTGCTTCTTGGTACCACTCTAACTTCTTGAATCTTATAGTTACCTCTTCTATAAAATATTTGTAGGGACACCTGGGTGGCTCAGTGATTGAGTGTCTGCCTTTGGCTCAGGGCATGATCCTGCAGCCCTGGGATCGAGTCCCACATCGGGCCCCCTGCATGGAGCCTGCTCCTCCTTCTGCCTATGTCTCTGCCTCTCTCTGTGTGTTTCATGAATAAATAGATAAATTCAAAAAAATATATTTCTAGTTAACCATGTATATATAATTGCTTTTTTTTTTTTTATGATAGTCACACAGAGAGAGAGAGAGAGAGGCAGAGACATAGGCAGAGGGAGAAGCAGGCTCCATGCACCGGGAGCCTGACGTGGGATTCGATCCCGGGTCTCCAGGATCGCGCCCTGGGCCAAAGGCAGGCGCCAAACTGCTGCGCCACCCAGGGATCCCCTATAATTGCTTTTTTGTGGTATACATACACACACATCTATATACATGTATATATAGATATAAAATATACACATGTATAAAAATATGTATAAAATAGTTTGACTATAAGGGTAGCAATATCACAACCAAAAATATGAAGAAATAATGAAAATTAAGTTTTATTTATAGGTATTTATTTTTGGAATATATTATACAAGTAGACATAATCAAAGTGCTGTGTTCTACAGTTGCCTGTTTTATATTCTTTGTGTTTTGTGCTAGGCAAAATAATAACCCTCCAAAGATGCCTATGTTCTAATCTCAAGATCTGTGAGTATGTTACCTTATATATCTTACCTATATATTCATGAAAGGGAATAAAGTTTGCTTATGGAGTTAGGATTGATAATCAGCTAAGTTTAAAATCTAGACACAGGGAAATTATGCTGGATTTTCTAAGTGGACCCAAACTAATCACATGAAGTCTTACAATTAGAAATGGAAGGCAGAAGACTAGGTGGAAAAATGACATGGGAAGAACCTAAGAGGAATTTCTGGCATTGCAAATGGGTAAATGGAGTTGTTAATTAAAGATTCCTAATATTTAATGATTCTCAATATTTATATAGTTAAGGAGCTACTGAGAGACATCAATATAACTAACACACTGGAACCCATTCAGGTAGTTTTAATTGTTAAATATCAAGAAATTTTCCCTGTAGTCTTTTAAAATCTCTGACTTATTTTAAACTAAGGAACCTCTAAATTCATGGACTTTATAATGAGAAATTTCTAAGTACATAATAGTTTCAAAGTATGTAGTTACTACTTAATATTAATTTGGCGGTTCCTATTTACTTTGAATAATATGGCAGTAAATAATGATGTGTATGGTATTTTTTCAATATATCAGTAAGAATCATGCGTTTGTATTTGATAAGACTATAAGCTGGCTACAATACTTTTTAAAATATATATAATTCAATTGAAATGCTCTCTTTATCTCATCTAACTTATGTCTGTCAAGATAAACTAACTCTTAAATTACCTACTTCAATCAACATAAACTATTAATTCACCTAACAAAAAGGCCCATGGTGAAATAGTACCTGTGTTGGTGAATAAATACAATGAGTCAATGACATTACAAAGGACCCAGTATCCCTCCATCTTTTGCTCAATCTTATTGATCAGTGTGGCTTTGAGTTTTCACTAGTTCTGCTTGTTTGAAAGATAACTGCTGCAGTTTTGAGCATCCTTTTTAGTAAAGAAAGTACCTAGAAGAGTGCCCAGCATATATCTAGATTACATGTATCTCATTTTTAAAAGAGGAAACTCTTTTCAGAAACATGAGCCAATTTCCCTAAGAACTCATTATCCAGAATGTTGTCAAATGCCCAAGAAAAAAGCAATCAATGATGAGAGTAGTAAGATCCTTGTTTGGCTTACAATAATTAGATTTACCCCTGACCAGAGTTTAATGACATCCTCTGAGGAGTGTTTACTCAATTAAATTGACTTTTATTATTTTAATAAGGAACACAGGGGCAGAGGAGGGATGGAAATAACAGGATTGGTGAAATTATGTTGTAAAGAAACAAACAATTTAAAAATTTCAAAGATTTCAAATAGCAAAGTATATTTTTCACTTATGCTATATGTCAATACATGGGCTCTCTTTATCTAGGGTACTTATGGATGAAGGCTAAGAAAGCTATATTCTATTAAGTTCATCCACAATCACAAAGGCAGAGAGAGAGAGAGAGAGAATGGAAAACTATGGAGTAGAGCTTAAAGCCTCTGATTGGAAGTGACATGTCTCACTTCCACGAATAATCTGAGTTTAACATAGTATAGATATTTGATATCCCCATAGGAAGGAGGATCAGATATTTGTGAAGAATATACAGTTTATAAAAGTACATATTTTTAGTCACTATACATTCGGTTCCCCCCTGCCCCAGGTAGAGTATCACCTCTACTTACTCATCCCTGCAACCAGGGTTACATTGAACCACTGCTTTGATCTAAAGGCAAAAGATAGATTTCAATAATTTTTTCATGCTTGAGGGTGCTATCTTGATCCATAATTCTATAAATTAAAAAGAAAAGTTATTTGTCCCATCCCATATGTTCAATAATTAAAAAAAAAAAAAAACTAAAACAGGGATAAGATAATCACAATAAACAATTCATTCAGAAAAGAGAAGAATGGAAGGCATACAGTTTCTTTTGGTTGTAGAAGTTCTGAAATTCTTGATATGATAGATATGAAAAAGTAACTCAACCCTAGGAGTAGGAAATGCTTCTTGATTTGACCCTGATTTCACTACCTAGGAGGGTTTCCTCCACTTATTCCTTCTTTGTGGTTTTTATTTTCATCCTCTGTAAGCTGTTTCCTTTTCTCATTTTCTATCTTGGCTACATCTGAAAAAAGCACTGGACAATTCACTCTCCTTGGTAGTAAAACAACAATTTTCTCTTACTCTTGTCATAGGAAGTTTGGGGCCCAAACTCATTTTCGAAATCAGTCAGTCTCTTCCAATCCAAGGTGATGGCTGCTTTCACAGTATATCTTTAAAATTGTGTTGTTTTTTGAATTGCTTAAATTTTAATCAGCTTTATGTGTCAGAATCCATATTCACAATTCTTTTAAAAACGTACCTCTTACTCTTGACTTATATTCAGACAATTTAAAAGTAAACAGCTTCCTTAGGAGAGTCAAGTTTCTTAAAGCACTTTGCTTCTGTCAACACTAATAGGTACCACCCTAATTTTTTATGACACTTTAGCCATGGGTATGATGGTCATACCCTTGATTTTTGTTTTCTCTGCTACAAGACTGAGTTTAATAGGTCTTAGATGTTTGGTGAATTTCTCAATTTTATGTTTTACTGACTGGAAGAGAAAATTAGTTATCTCTTTTCCTCTTGCTAGATTTTTTTCACTGTTTCTGATGTGTTTGTTCTTTGCAAAATAGCAAATTTTTATTGGGGGAGGGCGTGTAAAAAACACATGCTATTTCCATTGTTTTCCTACTGTTTGTTTCCTCACTTTAAGTTACACATTTATTAGATATACTATTTACCTTCCAAGTTAATCAGGTTTTTTTTCCCACATATATGACCAACATAAATTGTTCTCCTTCGGGATGACTGGGTGGCTCAGCAGTTGAGTGTATGCCTTAGGCTCAGGGAGTGATCCCAGGATCCAGGATCAAGTCTCACAACAGGCTCCTTGCCAGAGGCCTGCTTCTCCCACTGCCTGTCTCTCTCTCTCTCTCTCTGTCTCTCATGAATAAGTAAATAAAATCTTTAAAAAAATATTCTTCTTCTACCTTCCATAACTGTTTCCTCATTACCTCCTTCCCAGTTTCAAAATTAATTCTACATGCCTTTGTTAAAGTTTTATGTTAAGGCAAAACAGACTTTGGAGTTATTTTCAATCAATATAAACAACTTATAGTCTAAAAATCTCCCAGAGGCTGATAAAACAGAAGTTTATTTCCTTCTCATATTAGATATTTATGCAGTTTGGTCCTGTTTCTGACCTCTAGTATATTTGGTTTTGGTTCCAAACTGACAAAGCAATGTCTATCTGAAACACTGCCTGTTTTCATGCGGAAATGAAGAAAAGCATGCTAAAGTATGTTCTTGCTCTCATAGCTTCCTCCAGAAACTGTGTATTTCATTTTTACTCATATTTCAGTTATGAAAGCAAATCACATGGATATTCCTGAATTCAACAAGGTAAGGACAATATCTAATGGTAATCGAGTGGCAGCAAATAATGGATGGTGAAAATCCACTCAATTTACCACCTTAGTGATGTGAATTTTTTTAAATAGAATTTAGTTTTGGATAGCTTTGGGTTTAGAGCAAAATTGAGTTGAAGATACCCCAAGAGTTCCCATATGTCACCTACCCATATTCACATAGCATCCCCACTATCAGCATTCCCTATCAGTGTGGTACATTTATTATAGTTGATGAACCTCATTATCACTCAAAGTTCATAGTCTACATAAGGGTTCACTCATGTGGTATGAATTTTGTGTAACATATTTTTTCAGTTCCTTTAGAAAACAAAGCCTAAAATCCTACATGCTAGCCTTTTATTTGGGTGGTATAAGGTCAGTTAAACAGGAGATGAGGATGAAAAGGGTGATATTGGGAAAGAATTAACAGCGCATAGCTTTGGAACAAGAATGGTTTCACTGGAGGTGTGCAGAGAGGGAATAATAGCCTTGTTTCTTGAAATAGTATTAGGTTGTAGAGACAAGGAGAAGAATGTCTCCATGCCTCCAGTTCTCAAGGATCACCCACTGAGTCCTCAATCCCTCTGTGTTTTTAGGAGTTACTGTCTCCACTGACTCCAAACAGCAGCTGAATAAGACGGTGGAGGCCTCCTCCTCAGTGAAAGCCAAAGGTATGCTCAGGTGAGCTAGATAAATGAATGAATGTCAAGAGTCTACCACTACATTTTTCCCTTCAGCACCAACAAAGCAACTCCAGGGTAGAAGGCAGGAAGCTTAGTGTACAAGGCTTGTTGCAAGGTGCTGTTAAAGCTTGTTCTCAAGAGGGATGAAGGATAGGGAAAAACTAGGTTAAAATCTCATGAGAGCTGAGCAGGTAAACCTTTAAACTGATTCAGTCCTTACCACAAGATGGCAACAGAGCTAAAAGAAACTCCCTACCATAAAGATTAGAAAGTCTCCCTTTACAAGGATGTGATTTCAGCATCTTTATGGAGGATCCTCAGTAATATCAAACAGAAAATCTTGCGAGGTACATAATTGTCTTTAGCACAAATATGTAACCATCAATATTTGCTATACCATTAGTCCATTCTTTCATTCATTGATTCCATAGTGTTTATTAGCACCTACTAAGTATCTGGCACTGTGCTATGCAATGGGAATAAAGAAATATTTAAGGTAAATTACAATCTAACATCAATCACAAGTTTTCATTGACAGATTCTTAAGGGACAAAAATTCACTCAAATGTACCCCATCAAAGAAGGATGTGTATTATAATGTGCAAAGTAATCTCATAAATTCAAGTTCAGGAGGTTCAGCAAGGCCAAATAGAAAATGGAAAATAAGGCAATTAAGTATTCCTTCTTAGTGGCTCTATATTTTATTATTTCTGCATACAACTGAGTCCTACTGTTTTTGACGGTCAGTGTTCCCTGTTGTTTTTCCCTCAAAACTAAACCATGAAAATAGTTTTGGTTTTCACACTTCTCAATTCATTTTGATCTTACAGGTTGCCATAATAGTTAGTCCCAATATCATTAATCCATTCACTCAGTGACCTGATCACAAATTCCAGAAATGAAATACTAGGTAGGTTTCTACTCTTGGTTCTAAATGTGTACAAAGGAAGAAATACCTCAGGGGGTCAGGCAAACCTGATTTTCTTAGATGAGCCATATGTGGGGCAAGTTATCTTAGAAGGGGAGAATCCTAAGATCATAATTTTATTCAGGTACACTGAAGTTTCCCCAAAAAATATTTTCATAAGCAAAAGCATTTTGGTAAGGAAGATTTTCAAGGTATAAGAAAATATGGAGTGAGTAATAATAGCAATGAGTAAAGATTGGAGTTTTGAAAAGAGTTATGTGGATTATTTAAGCAAAAAAATTCATCAACAATAAATGTATAGCTCTGTAAAAAGGAATAAACATAAACATTTCACATCAAACTAGCACTTTCTTGTTCACATCAAGATAATTGGACATAATTTGATAGTTCATTGTATTTTTTTCATAAAACTAGAGATCACAAATATGTGAATTACTTTATTTGCTTATATAAGATTGCCTTTAAATATCTTGTGAATAGAATTAAATTAACGTTTTATTTGTAGATATATACAGTGAATGATGAAACTTTGAACATTTGCCAGTTGTTTATTTCCAATGTTTTCTTTTTAAATCTGAATTTTAATGAATTAATTCCTTTTTTTTCCTTGTAAGTTAATTTCACTTTTTAAATCCATAGAGCAATGGTAAAAATCACACATTATTCATATTGAAATTTTTTAAACCTGTTTTCTCTAGAGTTCACTTATAAACTAAATGTTTGTTTTTGTTTTTTTGGTTTTTGGAAAGATTATAGACACAAAAATGTATACATTTTGCAACAGTAAAAAATATATTGCCATGAAAATAGTAAATTGTTCATGATAAATCTTGGTTGTTATAATTACAAAATCCATGACAATTAAAAACAAAGTTGTTGACCTGCAAAAAAAAAAATGTTATCAGCTTAAGAAATGTGTAAGTTTACTTAAAAGTCTTATATTTATTTCTCAATTCTAATTAAAAATGTGCTTACATGGAGGTTATATTTGTACCTTTTTTTCCCTAACTAGTCATCTATTTTTTGCTATATAAATTGATTACATTTTAGGAGATTATTTTCAACTAAATTCATTCTAATCATTTAAAATATTCTTCCATTCAACATATTTTAGTGCTCACTATGTATTTTTCAAGTATAGAAGTGAACAAAACATATTTCGGACCTCATGGAGGTTATATTTTAGTACAGATAAAAATAATCAAGTAAATACACAATACATAATTCAGATAGTGATTAATGCTATGGATAAAACAGAACAGAGAAAACAAAAAATAAAGGCATAGGAATAATTTAAACCTTAAGATATCAAGAAGATCATCTTTGAGAAGGTGATTATCTGAGCAATGACTTAATAAGGTAGAGATGTAATGCACCTAACTGAAGGAATATTGTTCTAAGAAGAGGAAAGAGACAAGTCTCTCAGACAGTAGAATGGCATGGTCATGAAACCATAAGGCATGGCCTGTAGCAGTATAGCTTAAGAAGCATAGGGTTCACAGAAGAAGAAGAAGAAGAAGAAGAAGAAGAAGAAGAAGAAGAAGAAGAAGAAGAAGAAAAGAAAGAAAAAGTAAGAAGAAAGAAAGAAAGAAGAAAGAAAGAAAGAAAAAGAAAGAAAGAAAGAAAGAAAGAAAGAAAGAAAGAAAGAAAGAAAGAAAAAGAAAGAAAGAGAAATAGAGTCAGTTAATTGCTGGATGTGATGAGATTTGTAGGCCATTTGTAGGATTCTGATTTTTAATAAAGAAAATGGGAATCCAATGAAAGACTTTGAACAAAAGAAAGGGGGGAAATCTGCCATATGCTTGTAAAAATTTACACCAGTTATTTTATTAAAAAGCTCTAGGTATGCTCAGTGGTTGAGCATCTGTCTTCAGCTCAGGGCATGATCCTGGGGTCCTGAGATGGAGTCCCACATCAGACTCCCTGCAAGGAGCATGCTCTTCCCTCTGCCTGCGTCTCTGCCTCTTTCTGCATGTCTCTCATGAATAAATAAATAAAATCTTAAAAAAAAAAAGGAATTAGCTCTAGAAAGACAAAGAGACATCATTAAGCCATAATTTCAGTTATCCAGATAAGACCCCGATTGAGTTCTGTTCAATACTAGGGACTAGAATATTGGAAACAATTAGAAAAAAAAAAAGTAGTTTAATTCTGGAAATATTTTGAAAACACTAACCAGAATATCTGTTTGTTTGTTTGTTTTTAAGATTTATTTATTTATTTGGAGGGGGTGTAGCAGTAGAGCAAGAGGGAGACAGAATCTTAAGCAGATTTTCTGCTCAGCCCAATTCTACCTCAATTCAGGGCTCAATCCCAGGATCCTGAGATCATGACTTGAGCCAAAATCAAGAGTCAGATTTTCAACCAAATGGGCCACTCAGGCACTGCAAGAAAATTTGCTTTAAAATTGTATATGTATTGTGAGAGACAGAGAATAGTCTAAGATAACTCTTCATGACTCAGGGCTTGAAAAACTGGGAGAGTGGAGTTGCTACATACATGGATTAGAAAGAATGCAAGAGAACACTGTCCATTACACATTCAGAGGTGGAGGTCAATTGCAGATGTTGCAATTGAATTTGCAATTCATGAGAGTGATCCATATTTGAAATATAACTCAGTGTGGAGGTTGCATATTTGAAGCCATGAGATTAAGTAAAATGGCCAGTAAATAAACGCAATGAGAAAAGAGAAGAGAGCCAAATATTGAATATTAGGCTTTACAATATTTAGGAGTTAGTGATATTAAGAAAAATTATAAATGTAGGCTAGAAAAGAATGGCCAGTGAAGAAAGAAGTGTGCTGAGAATGACTATCTTGAAAGCTAAGAGAAGACAGTAATTCAAAGAGGAAGAGTTGAAGAAAAATGTCAAACAGTGCTAAAAGTTTAAGAAAGATAGGAATGAGAATAGCCATGGATTTTCAAATGTGCAGATTATTCATAATCTTAGCAAAAAGTCTTGTGTGGTGGAATGAACATAGGGGTGAAACTGCCCTATATTGAACGTATGCATTAAACGGTGTCATAAAAGAAAAGTGAGTATGTGCGTAGAGTTTTGAAAAAAAAATAATTTTTAAAATAGTTTTACTCTACTGGGGAAAAGAGAAATCTTCCAGGAGCTGAAAAAGATTGTGTTGCTAGGGGGGCACTGTAGGTAAAGTTGCTAGGTTGGCTTGCCATGGTTCTAAAAATTTGGCCATTAAGGAGGTCATGAGCCAAAATTAATTTAGGCAATGGTACAGAAAATGGCATGAACTTCATGTTCTAATTAGGTCCCTTGCCCCTCAAGTCTCGGAGGGGCAATGTGGAGGTGGGTCCAGGCCGATGCTGTGTACACTGTGCCCGTGTCATAGATGAGAAACACTGAGCTTAAAATAAAACAAAACTAAACTAAACAATCTTATAAGGCTGCTGCCAAACCAGCCAATCCTTCCTTCTAAGGAGAGACATTCTTTACTCTTCTAAGTTCCCTATTTTTCCTCTGACCCTGAAGGACACAAAATCGTTAGCTTCCAAAGTTTTTGCCATATAAAATGTCTTTGATCCAGTTATCAAATATATATCATGGGGATGTAATGTACAGCCTGGCAACTATGGTTAATACTTATTGCATATTTGAAAGTTTCTGAGAGTAGACCTTAAAAGCTCTCATCACAAGAAAAAAAAACATTTAATTAAAAAAAAAAAAAGAAAAAAAAAAACGTTTATAACTGTGTTTGTTACAGAAAACAACTTATTTGATGGATATTAACTAGACCAGACTTGTCACAGTAATCTTTTTGCAATATATACAAACACTGAATCATTATGTTGTATGCCTCAAGCAAATATTATGTTATATGTCAATTACATCTCAACTTAAAAAAAAAAATATTTAAAATGCTAATGCAGGAGAAGAAGCTGTCACGGGACGTGTAGAAACACAGGGTAGAGTTGTCTGACAGCACCAGGTATCAAACTACTGATTCATTCACTGTGTTGTGAGAAATAAGCTTTAAACTTAATATTGCTATGTTGCTTATTTTTTCCAGTTCTATTGAGATACAATTGGCATATGATGTTGTATTAAAGTTTACAAAATAATGATTTGATATGTGTATGTATTGCAAAATGATACCACAGTAAGTTTGGTTAACATCTATCACCTCTCATACTACGATTTTTTTTCTTGTTTTGAGAACTTTTAAGATTGACTCTCTTAGAAACTTTTAAATATACAGCTCAATTTTGGTGACTATAGTTAATATGCTGTAAATGACATGCTGTAAATTATATTCTCAGAATTCATGAATCTTACAACTAGACAATTTATCTTATAACTGGAATTTTGTAACTTTTAACCTTCTTTACTCACTTTTCTCATTCCCATTGCCCCTTCTCTGGTAACTACCCATTTGTTCTTTGTTTCCATTGAGTTTAGGTCTGTTTTGTTTTGTTTTTTAAGATTTCACGTATCAGTGAGGTCATACAGCATTTCCCTTTTTCTGTGTGACTTCTTTTACTTGGTATAATGCCTTCAAGTTCCATCCATGTCATTGGAAATGGCAAGATTTCCTTCTGTTTTATGGCTAAACTAATATAATATATTATATAACTATATAACTATATATAACCTTCTGCTTTATGGCTAACTATATATAACTAACTATATAACTATATATATACAGTGAAGATATATATATATATATATATATATATATATATATATATATATATCACAACTTCTTTATCCATTCATCCACTGATAGATACTTAGGTTGTTTCCATGTCTTAGCTATTATAAATAATGTTGCTATGACACATGAGGGTCCAGATATCTTTTTGAAAGAGTGATTTTGTTTCCTTTGGATATATATCCAGAGGTGGAATTGCTAGACCATATGGCATTTCTAGTTTTAATTTTTTCTATTGTTATCTCTTGGTTTTTGGTGGTAGCCATTTCTAACATGATATTCCACAGAAGACAGAGAGAGAGAGAAACCAAAAAAAAAAAAAAGGAAAAAATAATATAAGTAACTGATATGCCAATTGTTAAAATTATTAGACGTGACTAATATAATTACTATAAGAATTATCTGGGTTAAATCGAAAAAGAGGTGAGTTTAAAATATGACAGAAAAAAAAGGAGCTAAGAAGGAAGGAAACTCAAAATGGTCTTATTTTGTCAAGGACAGAATTTCACACAGTGAAATACCATCTTAGTGAAAGCTTGGGCAGAGGGTAATGCAAAATTCTTTAGCATATTTCCAGCCTATAAATAGAGAAGATTGGACCAATAGGTAGAAATGATACCTCTCGATCTCTGGCAGTGCAAAAATTTGTGTGAAAAGAAATTGAAAAACCCCTTTTATGTTTCTTTTAAAAATGTGTTAAAGGTTTATTTCCATTCCAGTATTGCTAAAAGCGGTAAACACATCTCTGTGTTAGAGTGTGTTGAGTGGTGGCCCTCAGAAAGTTATATCCATACCCTAATCCCTCAAATGTGTGAATGTTACTTTACTTGGAAAAATATATTTGTAAATATAGCTAAAGGTCTTGAGATAAAGAGATCATCCTAGATTATTCAGATTGGCCTTAAATTCAATGTCATGTGTCCTTATAAAGGACAGAAAAAAAGAGAAGAGAAACAAGCATTGTGATCATGGAGGCAAAGATTGGAGTAAAGTAGCCACCTGTGAAGGAATACTGACAAACACCAGAAGATATAAGAGGTAAAGAACAAATATCTCCTAGACAATCTGGAAACAATATACTCCAAGGGAAAATACCTGGAGTTTAAACTTCTGGTCACCAGATCTATGAGAGAATAAAATTCTGTGTTTTAATTCATCAAAGTTTGTGTTAATTGGTTAGGACAACCCTAGGAAACTAATGCATAGGAGCAAAGATAGAATTTATCAACACTGCCTGAATGAATTCAGACAGTCTGTACTTTGGGTAGGATAACGCTGACGGTAGAAGACAGACCATAGACAACGGGCATGTATAATCAGGCTTTGTATAATCAGTAGATTATAGAGAAACCTGGCAACATTGAAAATATGACATTTTCATGATTAATAAGCCATCTCCTGCCTATTCTTTGCTAAATTGTTTTCTTTTTATGAAATTTATTTCATCCAAAATGCAGGTTTTGAATTGCTGCTAAAGACCTAATGGTACTAGAGGTACTAATGGATAAAGAGCAAAATAGAAAGCCAAGTAGCATACACACATATCGAAAAGGGTGAATTTAAGTAAAACACTATTACTAATAAATTGAGAGTTATATTATTCTAAGACTATATCATAGACAACATCTGTATTTGTACTTTGAGAGGGCAAATAAAGATTACATATCTTGATGGATGCACAGGAAATTATATATACCTATAATTATATAGGTATATAGGTATATACTATATAGGTATATAATACCTATAATACCTGAGGAAAAGGTTGTTGGGTGTACAAGAGAAATGTTGTTCAACATTCTATTGACAACATCTGTGTTTAAGACTTCTTAGGTCAGAGATATGCCAAGCAAAACCCCTTATAATCATGCATCTCTAATGTAATAAGAATCAAAAGCCATTTATATCAACTGTGAAATAGGTATTTTTTATTATCTACATTTTATTAATCAGTATATATCATAAGCAATTTAATAGAGGAAATTACAAAGTAAGATATGAACATCTCAAGGATCTTGTAAGTCAGTTATGGAAGTAAAGCTCTTATGAGAAACTATAGTCAGAATTTGAAATGTACACCCACTCTCTCCTCGTAGAGATAGAGACACATATCCAATTTCGTGCTGTTGATGGTCAGAGGTTAAAGGAAGCTAAGGTAGGCGGTACTTGTCTGAAGTGACTTCAAGTAGCAAATAGGATCTGAATTAGATGTTAGACATTTCAAAAGCATTGAAAGGAAATATGAAGAAGAAAAATATCAGGAATATAAAAAAAAAAAAAAAGAAAAATATCAGGAATATAAAACTAAAAAATATCCCAGAGCTGAATGGCATAGGACTTAAAACAGAAAGAATTACAATGTTTTAGCAAAATCGATGAAAAAATATTCATCGTTAAAGAAATCTTTTAGACATATCAAAAACATATTGATACACTAAGCAAAAAGACACAAATCTAAATATCCCAGCAATTTGAAAACAAAACAAACAGAAACATATAATAAATCTAATGGAACAAGAATCAAACTCAAATTAATTCGGCTAGCTATTATTCCAAGATAATAGGGAAACTTCAAAGTATTAAAAGATAATGGGGAAACTTCAAAGTTTAAGAGAAAATAATTTTGAATGAGTAATTTTATTCTGAGAACTTTTTTTTAAATCCTAACTTCATGATTTTTTTTTTTTCAGTGCAACTAGGTTAATAAGATAAGAACAAAGATTGAAGGACAAAGGGGGCTCACCTCAGGACAGTGACAGAAGTCCTACCTAATAATATATGTTGTAATTCTACTCACCAGGACAGAGATCTCTAAGAAAAATAAATCCCCAACTCTTCCTGGGAACATTGTTTAAATGGCACTGGGGTTGTGACATCAAACCCATACACAAGAGAAATCCAATGCTAGCGCAGTATTTTCCTCAAAAGTGAATGTACTTACATAGTCCTAGAATTCTAAATTTTAATAATTAGTTTCAACTCCTATAATCAATGGAAGTCACAAAATTGAAAGCCAAATTGAAATAAAAGATTAAGCTAATGTTACAAAGAGAATGAAATCATTATCATCTTTGAGGACATAAAGGACATAATTTGTAGGTTTGAGATTGAAATTTGGTAGAGAAGGTGAATAGCAGGCTGGGAGGACTAATCTCTTTAGCTTATAAAATTGGGGCAGAAATAACTGTGTGGGCAGTAGAATATGAAATAGAAATAGAAATGTGCTATTTGAAATATAGAATTAACCATTGAAATTGTAGGAGGAAGGAAAAGGTATGTGGATTATGACGTTTTCTGTCGAAGGAAGAAGGAAAGAGAATATATCTCATAATTTTTTAAAATGTATTTAGACATAATATTTAGAGAAGCATTTATGTATTAGTAAGAATACATTCCAAGCTGTCAGTCATCAAAATGTACTTGTTCAGATGAAGTAGAGATTTATTTTATCTCACTTTTCAGTTGAAAAGTAGGAAGATGTTTGAATCTAGGTAAGTTTTTATTCAGCAAAATCTTCCAAGAACCCAATTTCCTTGTATCTCTTTTTCTGGTCATCATGGGATGTTATCCTGCTAATTTATTTAATTACATCGGACTTGAACAGTGTACTAACATATGTGCGGGGCAAGAAAGGCCGCAGAAGGCAAGCAACTTCCTTTTTAGATAACATGCCCCGAGAACTAAACTCAGACTCCAGTGGACAAAATATTAATTTCATGGACATATATGGGTATAAGAGGCTGGGCAATGAAGTTTCTATCTGTGGTGGCTTATATCTTCTAAAACAGGATTGTTTCTATTACTTTAAAAGCAGTGGGAAGACTAGATGTTGGAAATAGTCAGTGGTGTCCTCTACAATCCACTTTCCTACCCCTTGCTGTCTAAATCCATTCTCTTTTCTATAAACACACCATTCCCACCTCTTCCACAAGAGAAACTTGCAAGTCTTCTCTACTTAATTCATTATCTCAAAGATCAGGATCTCTGGCTTAGATCATCACAGGCAACATTTTCACCAAATATTTTGCTATAGTCCACTATTTGGTTATTTAATCAGTTCAGGTTTCCTTTCTTTCTTTTCTTTTTTCTTTCTTTCCTTCCTTTCTTTTCTTTCTTTCTTTCTTTCTTTCTTTCTTTCTTTCTTTCTTTCTTTCTTTCTTTCTTTCTTTCTTTTCTTTCTTTCTTTCTTTCTTTCTTTCTTTCTTTCTCTTTCTTTCTTTTTATTTCTTCTTTCTTTCTTTCTTTCTTTCTTTCTTTCTTTCTTTCAGTTATTTGCTTTGGCAATATCCCACTTGTTATGCCACAGGGTAAAACAATGTTGTATTCATTTTTTTAATTATATCATCATTTTTATTGTCTTGAATCTTTTCTTTGTGCTGTGGGATAAATAAAATGTCTTAAAATTAAAAAGAAATGAAGTGCCAGTTTCTGCATTAATTAGGATATGTGCTAATTTGCTATAACACTAAGAACTAAAAATTCATACATTTAAATGACACTTATATATGATAGAAGTGCATTTCTCTCTCCCAGAATAGTCTGTTATAGGTAGACAGCCAGGTCACCTAAGTGGTTATTTTCCATGAGGATATCCAGGCACCCAGGTTTCTTTATTTTATTGCTTTGATCACCTACAGGACATCTCCCTTACATGCTGGCTCACTAGTACCACATTTGCTTTCCTTGGGAATAAGAAAAACGAGAAATAGAGGACTATCATATTAATTTTTAAAATTTATGACCAGAGGCTGCTCCTATGCCACTGGTTTGAATTTAGTCCCAATGCCACATATAACATTAAGACAGGCTGGAAAAGAAAGTTTCTAGGTTGGCATAGAGTCCTATGTCTAAATGGAATAAGGAGAGAATAGGTAATAGAGGGTGATTAGAAGTCTGGCACAGGAGAAAGCCAGTAAAGAACTAAAAACAGAAATAATTAAAGTGGTATCTAGAAAGGTAGGGTTAGGGAGAGGATGAATGGTAGAGGGAACTCTTGATTTTCATAATGAAACAGTTCTATGATATATAATATTTAAGAATCATGCTGCATGGTGTACTCTGGTTATATTTTAAAAATTAAACCACAAAACAATATACAGCATTGAGAAACATGAGGGAAAATATGAAGGAGAGTGCGCAAAGACATAAAGTCAAGGTCTTATAAAAACATGTTCATTTGGAAGTGTATATAGTGTTTTAAGAGTTTATGAAACAGAAATTGACATGTGGGGCTTTAGATATTGTTTATACTATCTAAATAAATATAAAAACTAGAGATTCTTTTTTTTCCCCCCGAGGTTAATAACAATGAAAGTGCTCCTTTTTCCCAAATACCTGCAGCATGATCACTTAACACTTTTAAATCTTAAAGAATCATTAAAGAAAGAAAAAAATGAAGCAAAATAAATAAAAAGAAAATGCCTTTTAGCTTTTACACTTTGGAGTTCTCACTTTCATCACAAAGTAAAATTTACAGTGGAGATAGGCTTGTATCCTTTGAGGCTGTAAGACTATGTGCATGTGGTGTGTGTGTGTGTATGTGTTCATTGGTCAGAGGAAGAGAAGACATGGAACCTCTTAAATCATATAATTTCATGTTTTTATTTTTTTAAATAAGTTACTATTGCTAACTAATTTCCTTATATTTGTTTTAGACATAGTTTCCATTTTGAGTGTTTAAGTTGTAAGTGCGATGTTTCAAAACAAAATGACGAACTTGACAAAATAAGTATGCTTTTAGTCTCAGGTTTCTCAATTCCAATACAACATGACATTCGATGTAAAAATAACAGGCATGTAGAACGGAGAGAGCATGCGGTGTCTGTATATTTCATATATTCCATCACCTTTGACTTAGGGATAAGAAAACTGAGACTCAGACGACATATCTTACTCAAGATCATTGAGGTAATTTTTGATGGGTCTGTAATACCCACACGTCTAACTACAAGTGAGAACAGTGGGCATCAGGTGATGCAATTTCAATCATACATGGGTAGACAATGCAATTGCCAAATACATACTGACTTAGTGAAAATAACTTTACAAACTCACTCGTGGGAACAGTTTTTTTTTTTTTTTCCAAAAGATTAACACGTCATTTAAGGAGAAGGTATTTCAAGAAATATTGTATTCTTACTTCAACATGTGTTCGCAGGTTATAAAATTACTTTCAATGTATAATGCAAATTTACTATTTTTATTGCTGAAATGAACCTTTCCAGAATTTATTATGGTGGCACTTTCGTTGAAATATTTTCTTAAAACTGCAATTAAAATTTGTAAGTGTATTAATATATAGGTATATTATTGTATTTAATTATTTTTTAAAGTTGAGACATCAGTTTGTAGGAACTTTTTTATTTAACCAAAAACACACATGATACACAGTGAATATAATATTTACAAATCCATTTAAGATTTTTTTTAAAGATTTTTATTTATTTATTCATGAGAGACCCAGAGAGAGAGGCAGAGACACAGGCAGAGAGGGAAGCAGGCTCCATGCAGGGAACCCGATGTGAGGATTGGTCCCAGGACTGCGGGACCACGACCCAAGTCCAAGGCAGATGCTCAACCGCAGAGCAGCCCAGGCATCCCTCCATTTAAGATTATATACATATTTCATTTAATTTGTTTATAGTATTAAAATGATTTTTCTCCTTCATTTTGTAGGTGTCTCTGGAGAAATATTCCTCATGTTTCTTCTGTATCAAAAAATATTTCTTAATTTACTTATTAGATCTGAAACCAGATTTTCAAACTTATTTCTAGAAGAAGTATGCATGATCACTAAACATTAAGATAATAACCCCAAGTACTTCACTCTCCTAAAATGATCATTAAAATCATCATTATTCAGTTTACTGTTGTCTCCTGATGATAAAACTGGCCATGCACCAACGAGAACTGCGCACTGGAATTAGTGATAAATGCCAAGTGCACCTGGCAATACTTCCACTTATGCAACGATTGCTGGTCTGCCACCCAGCAAAAACCTTATGAAATTCTATGTTAGCTGCTTCACTGCCTTTTGATATCTGAAAAGCCATTCTTCCTTTAAGCCTATTATAAATAAGTGGGTTAAAGAAAAAATATATATGAAATGCTAGTGGAGTGTAAGGAAAAGTTTATTCCCTACTGTGGTCTATAATCACTGCACATGGCCTTCTGAGTGTGGAGGGAATTGCTATTAAATGTAAGGAAATGTGGAATTTCTACAAATTAGAATGACTTCACTTTAGCAAAGCTTAACATTTCAACCATGTTTTCATTTATTTTTCAGGAATAAAAAAAGTGCGTCAGGTATAATTTTCATTCATACAAAAGACGTTATGTAATATGGCTAAAAATGTGAAGTGAAATTTGATTTCATGGCTTTTAAAATACACAAATTTTAAAATATCACTTTGTTCTGATTATCTGCTTCAAGAAGGAAACCTAATTCTTCACCTCTGGCAGCATGATAAATCACAGTTCTTGAAAATATTAGGCTGAAGTATTTTGACACTTCAGGACACGGTAAATATTTTATGAATCATGAGGGGCCAGTTCAATTTATTGCATTGACTAATTCTAAGCACATCAATTTTTTCAGTGGAAATAAACTAGTTTGAAAAGAAAACTAAAAGAATATGTAAGGATATGATTAAAGTACATATACAGTGACCATGACATTTAGAATATTTACCTGCTCTTACTAGATTTACTATTGGTAAAAAGTCACAGTGAAATTGTTATTTTTGACTCAGCTGAATGTAATTCATAGAAAAGGAAGCATTTTACTGTTCCTTGGTGAGGAAATTACTTGATGGTGATAATAAATCAATAATGAACTGTATCATGCATTTCACACCCAACAAATGTCAAACTTCATACTAACAGAATCTAGACAAGACATGCCTGCATTCCATGAAAAGGCAAAATTATAAAAAAAGTGATTTTAAAATATTACTTTCTATTCCTCTTGAAGACAATTCCTCTGTGAATCAGTGAGAATGGCTTGATCTTGTTTCATAATTACATAATCAAAACTAAACATAATTTATTATAATATTGCCTCTGTACTCATACAATAAGAGATGAAATTATAATTACTTCATGTCCACTGTTAATGAATAAAATAAGTAGATAAATTTAAAAAATTAGTATCCATAATAGATAATTGAGCTATTAGCACAATTTTATCAACTGTTATTATTTAAAAAATTGTTACAGAAATTGATGAAATAATGGGAAGGGAATTCAATTAAGAGCCTTCAAGTTTTAAGAAGGTGAGACACTTGATGTGTATTCACATCTTAGACTGTGCTTTGACTCAATTCTCCTCCTGTATCATGTTTCAAATCCTACAAATTAGAAAAGAAACTGAACTCTTACATATAAACTTACTTATGTAATTTTTCTTTCCTAAAACTGTGCCTTAGACAATCAATGTTCTATCATAGATGTTTATCAGGAAATGAGGCAAGCAGATCTAGGGATGGCCATCTGCTGTCTCGGTAGAAGTCAGGGGAAAAAAATATGAGAACACAGGCCACTTTTCTCCCCTTTGTCTATTTTCTACGTGATGAGTTCTTGTATGTTCAACTTCCGCAAATGAATTGATTTGAGCATGTTTTTATTCTCTCATCATCGTTATAAAATTAGGGAAAAAGAAATTTATTATTTTAAATTTGAGTACAATTGACACATGATGTTACATTAGTTTCAGGTGCACAACATAGTGATTTAAACAAGTCTACCTGTTTATGTTACGTTCCCCACAAGTGTAGCTACCATTTGTCACCATTCAACACTATTAGAATACCACTGACTGTATTCCCTATGCTGGACCTTTTATTTCCATCACTTATTCATTCCATAATTAGAAACCTGTGTCTCCCACTGCCCTCTCCGCATTTTGCACATCCCTTCAGCCTCTTCCCTCTGACAATATTCAGTTTACTCTCTGCATTTATAAGTCTGATTTTACTTTTTGTTTGTTTATTTATTCTGCTTTTTATATATCACATAAATGAAATCATATGATATTTGTCTTTCTCTGTCTTATTTCACTTACTGCAATATCTTCTAGATGCATCCATGTTTTGCCAATTTAATTTGACATATTAGTAGTACTTATGAAAAGAATTGACAAATATACTTAGAATAAGTAAGGGAAACATTACATAAATATAAACCCACAATTAACTTAAAAATGTTTGCTAAAACTACACTTATTGTATCAAGTATTGAGTAATGTCTAGATTATTGAATCACTATGTGGTACACTTAAAACTAATATAAGATGTATGTCAACTATTCTTCAATTAGAAACATTGGGAAAAAAGGTAAAAGTTAAGTGTACTGTAAGTTAAAAAGATCATGTCATATCTGTCTGTGGAAAGGTTTGGTATTTAATTCTGCTGCAGGAAAATGACATAACATCTATATTTCCATTAACTGAATCACTTCCACAAAAATAAGCTTAAATTAACCTCTCTATTGAAGATGTAAGAAAGGACACTGACGGAGAGTAGACACAAAGATCTTGGTAAAAAGATGTAATGAGCAGCAGTACTTTGTAAAAAAGAAAAAAAATTGTTAATAAATAAGCAAAAAGGCAGTATTTTATAGTGCACATTGAAGAGTAAAGTCTCTTTTGCGATATGAGAGTCAAAGAAGGCATTGGATTTAAAGGGAGCTTTTAGCAAGTGTATAAATTAAGCTTTACCTCAACCTATGACAAAGGTACCGATCTAAGCTGTTGACAAGGTCAGTATGCATTGGTATAGGGCGACCACAGCTTGATTAACAAAGGGTGCTGCAGATCTGGCCATGTTAAGCAAAAATAGTTCCTTGTTGAACAGGACAAATTTTCTTTGAGATTATATATTTAACCCTGACACAGTAAGCATTTCAACTTACTTTAAGTGAAGAGGAGGGGAAGTTTATTTCAGAATCCCAATGATTCTATCATCTATCTATCTATCTATCTATCTATCTATCTATCTAATCTATCTATCTCTTATCTATCTATCATCTATCTACCTATCTATCTGTATTTTGACTCCATATGTATGGTAGTTGTATGTATGTATTTTTGAAAACCATTGCAACTTTATAAACAAAAATATCACATTGGTAGATGGGGACTTGGGACACATACACAGTATTCTGGGGTGGGGGGAATCAGTTGATATTTTTCAGATTATCTACAATGAATATGTCCTAATTTTGGGTTAAATCAAAAAATAAAGATTGCAGTGTCTAAAATAATCTTGGCAAACAAAATATCTAAAAAAATGTTGCCTAGGCAGGCTTTGTTTGTTCTATATACCAATTGAGATAACAGGAGTATAGTTTATTAGATATTTGAGTCTTAAGGGATTTTTTTTTTTACAGTGGGAACTTTTACACTTTAGTTGCATGACATACTTGCTAGAATTTTTCAGAAAATTAGGAAATGGTACAATTTCCGTTTTAAGTGCTTTGTTTATTGCAGCTGCCTTCTCTCCATCTTTCTTTGTCTCTATTTCTCTCTCTTTGTCTCTCTCTAAAGATAGACAAATAGATGATAGATAATTAGATAGATAGATGATAGATAGATATGTAGACATATAAGTACATAGATAGATATATCCTTGATAACATATCTGAGCTACTCACATGTGTATGGATAGCTGCAATGATCATTTTTTTCAACTTTACTTCATATCTTTTAATAGATTGAAATGTTATAAATTTCAATAAATATATGCTTCATTGTTTATATTTATAATTAAAATATCAAAGTATTCTTTCATAAAAAGTCATGCTTTCCAATAACAGTAATAAAGTTCTTACATTAATATTAGAGCATATTTCCTTATTGAGCCGAAGTTATTGGATACTTAGCATGCTGCTCATGTTCTCTCTAATTCTCTCTCTCAAATAGATAATAAAATTTTTAAAATTTTTAAAAAATATAGCACTACTAGTTTTAATTTTATTGTTAAGCCCCAGGGTAACATAATGCATGATGTTATTGGCCACCAGCAATTACCATTATATACAATTTAATCTCTCTTTTAAACAAATAATTTATATTCTTGGTATGAAATATTGGTGGAAGTTAACTTTCATCCTCTTTTATCTTTATAATTACATTTACTTTTAATTATAATACACTTGGAAACTTCACATCTAATTCATTAAATTGAAAGTTTGGGAGAAAAAAAAGAGATGATAATTCAATATTTTTAATTGACCAGCATTTATTCTAACTTATAACAAAGAGAACAACCAAACTCAATATAATAGACTTAGGTTACTTCCATGTTCAATTATCATAAGTCACACTCTGAAAAGGATAAATGGAGATTATGCTTACAGGCAACAAATATTTGTCTTCTTACCACTAAAAATTCATACATGAAAAACAAGACATACTTTCATTTGTTTCTTGTATGTATCACATGAAATGCATGTAGATTTCCTACGTGCAGTGTCAGAGCTTAAGGTTCTTCAATGTACCAGACATTAGGGATCAAACAAACATCATGTCTTTTTACATCTATCCTTCCTTCTTCATGGGTTTCATATTTTGTAATGAGGATTGGCATGGAAATAATTGAATTGAAAATAATCAAATTAGGGATGCCTGGGTAGCTCAGCGGTTAAGTGCCTGTCTTCAGCTCAGAGCATCATCCTGGAGTCCCAGGATCGAGTCCCACATCTGGCTCCCTGCGTGGAGCCTGCTTCTTCCTCTGCCTGTGTCTCTGCCTCTCTCTCTCTCTCTCTCTCTCTCTCTCTCATAAATAAATAAAAATCTTTTAAAAAGAGAAAATAATCAAATTACAGTGTAAGGTCATAGTGCATTAACAATGTCAGACTCTGACAGAAAAAAAAAAAATAGGCTTTTTATCCTCCTACGGAAGCTGAGAAAATGTGGGGATGCCATCTTCCTTGGCCTTCTATGTTTTTACTCACTTTCTGATTTTTCTTTTATCAATTAGGATCAGCATTGACACTTTCAGCTATAATTGTGTGTTTGTCCATGACTCAGTTTATTTGTTTTTGGTTTCTGTGTTTCTAGCTCTGTTGTTAAGAACATGTACATTTTGGATTGTTATGACTTTGGGGAAATCAACCCTTTTTCATTTGTAATATCTCTTTTCATTTCTAGTAGTAACTTTGTTCTGCAGTGCTTTGGAACTCCAGCCTACCTTTGGGTCATGTATTCCTTCATTCTTTCATTTTAACCTATCTCTGTCTTCCTCCTTAAAGTGTTTTTCCTGTAGGATGCTTATTGATATTTCTTGCTTTTTAAAATCCAATTTAACAGTCTCTGCCTTTCTGTTCTTGCTGCATTTAAGTCATTCACACTTAGTTTGTTTATTGATATGTCTAAATTAAACTGTCAGTTTTCCGGGCTGTTTTCTATTTGTTCCATCTGTTCTTTCTATTTTTTCTCTTCATTTTCTGGATTCTCTAGAGCTAATTGGTCATTTTAATCATTACAATTTATCTTCACTATTATGGTATGATTTTAGTGGTTGCCCTGAGGTTTTCAATATTCATCTTTAATTAACCATAGTCAAATAATATTATACAGCTTCATGTACAGTCTAATGAATTTATAACAATAAATCCTCAATTTCTCAATTCTTTCTTTTATAATAATGTCTTATATTTTATATGTGCTATGAACAATTAATACAGTTTGCTTTAGATAAATAAATAACTAAAAAAGAGAAAACTAGTTTTATTTTATTATCCTATTATTTATCCCATTCCTGGTGCTCTTAATTCCTTGCTATAAATTCATCACTTTGTTATCATATTCTTTTGGCATGAAGAATTTCTTTTAAGACTTCTTCAAGGTCATTTTGCCTGTGGAAAATGCTCCAAGTTTCAGTTAAGCTGAGAAAGCTGAATTCAGAATTCAGACCTTTGGACTCAAATGGAATTATATCATTGGCTTTCTTGCTTCTCTAACTTTCCGATGGCAGATCATGAGATTTTTCAGGCTTGATAACTGTGTGAGCCAATTCCTATCATAAATCTCCTCATGTATCTCTCTATATATCTTATTTGTTCTGCTTCTCTGGAGAATCCTGACTAATGCAGTTTGTCTCTACCAAATCTCATAGCAACATTCCACTGTTACTTTTATTCCATACTTGGTGGGCTGGGATTGGGGTCAGGAAAGGGAGGTTCCCTGCTGTTCCAATTACCCTCAGTCTGTCGCTGTGTCCCGAAGTGTCCAGAAGTGTCCTTCAAAATGATACACTTCCTCTACTACCTGTGGATCCCAGGGTCCTTCTTCTACTCCCTCAGAGGTAGAAATCATACCCCTTTCAATTTCCCATTTATAGTGGATATTCCCAGTAGCTCAATGTTGGCTGTTTTTGTTATTCTCCCAAGGATTAAAGTATTTTTCCCCATAGTTGATCCTGGAGAAGGATTCTTATGCAGGTTTTTGCTCCTCTTACAACAGCTGTTTATCCCCCTACCTCATGCCATTTTTAGGAGGCAAATTTTGTCAGCATGCACTCCTTTTTTTCTGTGAGTCTTTTGTGGGGGTTCATGGCAAAAAGGCCAGCAAGAGCTTGCTATCCTTCCCTATATATCTGTGGTCACTGGGGCTTCATACACTTCTGCCATCATATTGGCCTCTGCCAATTCATCAACTATTCAAACCCAATTCTTTTTATCAGCACCCTATATCCTTTGCCTTTCTAATATAGTGTTTGATCCTATACCTCCCTACAGGAATCTATGTCTTCTTAGATTTAGGATTACTCAGTTGCTCTGAAATATCAGCTTTCTGATGTTTTTAAGCAGTCAAAGTCTGCATTTTGTCTGGATTTTTCCTTTGTGTAAGTGTGGAGTGATGCTCTTTCCAACTTTATATATTCCTGAGATGAAACCAAAGTGAACATTAGGCATCTAAAGTCAAGGATGCTGCCTTTTAAATCAGCGTTTAAAACATTTACCATTGGCCAAACATTTTAAGTTGTTCTGTGTCACAGCAGGACTCTATAAACACTATTTGTATACTAGAAATAAGTGTAAGCATAAAAGAGAAAAATTTGTAAAAATGAGATATTAGGAGTTATCATATTGTGCCAAATTGTGCCAGATTGTGCCTCATCAGATATGAAATAATTACATTTCATCGTAACTGTTATAAGTAAAAGATTTTCCAAATTTAAGGACTTTCCAAATTTGGCACAGTTTCAAGAGTTCAAACTGCATAATAATACATATAGCTCGACATGTCATGAAGAAATAAGCCTGATGACATAGGACACATATATACATACTAATATAACCCAGGAATGATTGATGTTCATACTTCACACTTCTGAAACTTCCTCAGAATGTGGACTATCCAACAAAATTTTCAAAATGGAGTACAAAGAAAAATCAGCGTAAGTAACATCAAAAGAACAATCATAAGTATTACAAATGAAGCATTTGTATTCTAATGGAGCATTCTAAATATCCAAATAATATTTTCTTCAAATAATATTGATTTCCCTTTCTACCTACCCATTTTTCTTTAGGTCTTGTGCATAAAGGCAATTATCATTTAGATTGTTTTTAGTCTTTTGAGACCAAGAAGAAATATCTTAATGCAGAAATGTACATTTTACTTGTTCATAAATTGGTTTGTTTTACAGTCTTATCTTTCACTGTGACTCATTATATAGATAACTTTAGGTTTATGCTGCAATATTTTCCCAAAATTCTTTAATTCAAATTCATAGAAGTAGTATATATTTCATAGACAGTCCTATTCTTAAGAAAAAATAATTGTCTATTAGAAAAATTTGCTATTTGTTGATTACAATTCCATATTTTCTTTAAATAGTATATCTTTAAATTATAGCATAAGTAAGCACATCTTATAATAATATTTTGTATCTTATGAGCCTAATTGTTATTTTTTAATTTTATAATTATTTGTCACACAATAAGAAATATGAGATTGTGTGAAAAGTCAATGCTTATATTCAGGTTTTAAAGTCTTAGCCAACATCCTAAGCATTTAGTTAAAATTAAATATACTAAATTACCTAATTTTATAAATAATTTTATAAGGATAGACAATATCATTCTCATTTTACAGATGAAATTAAGGTATGGAAAATTCAAGACCACCTAATTAACAATTGTTAGGGTCATGACTCAATTCCAGCCCATTTATCTCCATTATCCATATCATTAATGACAAAGCTATAAAGCTTTTATGAATTTTTGGCAAAAAAGTCAGCATAATTGATATTAATCATACGGAATTTGCATGCATGTACATACACATACACATGCACACACACAGAGATGTTCAGAAGTATTTAAAATCATAAAAATCAATTCTTAGTGAAGCTAGAGGAAACTTTAGGTTTAATATCTTTTTCAATGTGAATGTTCTCAACAATATTCCTTTTGAAGACTCCATTTTACCACATTATACTTTTAGCTCACTTCACAATTTTAAATCAGTGTTAGGTAGACTATATCATATTCTGTATGTGATATAGGTACATTTTATTGATCGTCTTTTAATGGCTAGTCTTCAGTAAAAATTATGTATCTTGTAGTTTGTTGGATCTTGGAGAGACCCAGGTATTTAACCGCTGACACTTTATTCAAATTGCCTTTAGGTAAGTAAATGGGTGTATAAATTCCCACACAAAGCATTCAATTTCTAACTTTGCTAGATTTTTTTTACTAGAAGTAAAAATTTAAACTTCTTGTTATCACTTGAAACATATTCAACCAACAAAATAATTAAGCATCTTCTAAGTGAAGATTTCCAGACTGAGTGAAGAACATTAATAATGAATAAGGTATTCACAGTGTATACCCTCAAGAATATTAAGTGTAGAGAAGGAAATGGATAATTACATTAGCAAACAAAATAGAATATAAAACAAGGTTAGAATAATAATAATACTATAAGAATAAGTATCTGAAATATCAGACTTTAGAAAGGAAGGATTATTCACAATTCTAGAAGAAACACTTGATGCAGAATTGATATTAAAAGTGTAATACATTGTCTTTTAGTTTTGTTGACTGTATCCTTTGCTGTGCAAAAGCTTCTTATCTTGATGAATTCCCAATAGTTCATTTTTGCTTTTGTTTCTTTTGCCTTCCTGGATGTATCTTGCAAGAAGTTACTGTGGCCGAGTTCAAAAGGGTGTTGCCTGTGTTCTCCTCTCGGATTTTGATGGAATCTTGTCTCACATTTAGATCTTTCATCCATTTTGAGTTTATCTTTGTGTCTGGTGTAAGAGAATGGTCTAGTTTCATTCTTCTGCATGTGGATGTCCAATTTTCCCAGCACCATTTATTGAAGAGACTGTCTTTCTTCCAGTGGATAGTCTTTCCTCCTTTATCGAATATTAGTTGACAAAAAAAAAAAAGAATATTAGTTGACCATAAACTTGAGGGTCCACTTCTAGATTCTCTATTCTGTTCCATTGATCTATGTGTCTGTGTTTGTGCCAGTACCACACTGTCTTGATGACCACAGCTTTGTAGTACAACCTGAAATCTGGCATTGTGATGCCCCCAGCTATGGTTTTCTTTTTTTAAATTCCCCTGGTTATTCGGGATCTTTTCTGATTCCACACAAATCTTAAAATAATTTGTTCTAACGCTCTGAAGAAAGTCGATGGTATTTTGATAGGGATTTCATTAAACGTGTAAATTGCCCTGGGTAACATTGACATTTTCACAATATTAATTCATCAAGATAAGAAGCTTTTGCACAGCAAAGGATGCAGTCAACAAAACTAAAAGACAAACTACAGATTGGGAGAAGATATTTGCAAATGACGTATCAGACAAAGGGCTAGTTTCCAAAATCTATAAAGAACTTATTAAACTCAACACCAAAGAAACAAACAATCCAATCATGAAATGGGCAGAAGACATGAAGAGAAATCTCACAGAGGAAGACATAGACATGGCCAACAAGCACATGAGAAAATGCTCTGCATCACTTGCCATCAGGGAAATACAAATCAAAACCACAATGAGATCCCACCTCACACCAGTGAGAATGGGGAAAATTAACAAGGCAGGAAACCACAAATGTTGGAGAGGATGTGGAGAAAGGGAACCCTCTTACACTGTTGGTGGGAATGTGAACTGGTGCAGCCACTCTGGAAAACTGTGTGGAGGTTCCTCAAAGAGTTAAAAATAGACCTGCCCTACGACCCAGCAATTGCACTGTTGGGGATTTACCCCAAAGATACAGATGCAATGAAATGCCAGGACACCTGCACCCCGATGTTTCTAGCAGCAATGTCCACAATAGCCAAACTGTGGAAGGAGCCTTGGTGTCCATTGAAAGATGATGGATAAAGAAGATGTGGTTTATGTATACAATGGAATATTCCTCAGCCATTAGAAATGACAAATACCCACCATTTGCTTCAACGTGGATGGAACTGGGGGGTATTATGCTGAGTGAAATAAGTCAATCGGAGAAGGACAAACAGTGTATGTTCTCATTCATTTGGGGAATATAAAAAATAGTGAAAGGGAATAGAAGGGAAGGGAGAAGAAATGTGTAGGAAATATCAGGAAGGGAGACAGAACATAAAGACTCCTAACTCTGGGAAACGAACTAGGGGTGGTGGAAGGGGGGGAGGGCGGGGGGGTGGGGGTGACTGGGTGAGGGGCACTGAGGGGGGCACTTGACGGGATGAGCACTGGGTGTTATTCTGTATGTTTTGCAAATTGAACACCAATAAAAAAATAAATTTATTATTAAAAATAAAAATAAAAAATAAAAAAATAAAAGTGTAATACGAAATTTATAAATAACAAACAAAAAATTCCAATCATATATTTTTTTTAATTGAAGAGGTAACTAAATCAAAAAGGATTTTCTGGTAATTTAGGTCAACTGAAAACATTTATCATCTCAAAAGTTCCATTTACCCTTTATAATCATATCCCCTTTCAATCCAGACCTTAATAACTTACAACTTGCTATTTGTCCCTATAGTTTTGCCTTTTCAAAAAAAAAATGATGTTTGCATAAAATATGTAGACGTTACTTAGCATAGTGTTTTAAAATTATCTTTACCATTGTAGGTATGAGTAGCATGTTCCTTTTATTACTGAGTGGTATGTAGTATGGATGTGCCACGTTTCTTTATCCATTCTCCAGATGTGGACAATTGGATCATTTCTAGTCTTGCAATTATAAATAAGGCTCTTAAGCACATGTATAGGTCATTATTCAAGTATAGTAATAATCATCTCTGTTGAGCAAAACACCTCGGGGTGGACAGTTGGGTCATACAGTACTGTATTTAATTTTACAAAAAAAAAAAAAACTGACTAATGATTTCCTTCAGTGTTAGTACTATTTCAAAAATCATCAACAGGAGTGCCTGGGTGGCTCAGTCCACCTTCCACTTGGGTCATGACCTTAGGATTATGGGATTGAGCACCTTGATACTCTCCACTCAGTGGGGAGCCTGCTTCTCTCTCTCTCTCTCTGAGCCCCCAATGGCTTGTGCTCTCTCTCTCTCCGTCTATCTCTCTCTCTCAAATAAATAAATAAAACCTTATAAAAAATAAAATCTTATTAAAAAATCATCACCAGTGCATGAGAGTTCCAGGAAATCTAAATTTTTTTCCTTGCCAGAATTTGTTACTTCCAGTGTTTTTTGTTTGTTTGTTTGTTTGAAGTTTAGTTGTTCTATTACAACTTTTTATCTATTTTATCTATTTTATCTATTACAACCAGTTTATCATGGTATCCCTCTGTGATTTAAATTTGAATTTCCCAAGTTATTATGTTAATATTTTCATGTGCTTATCCCATCTCTATATCTTTTGGGGTTAATTGTCTGTTCAATTTTCTTTTTTTATTTGAGGGAGAGAATGAGTGAGAGAGAGCATGAGCAAGGAGAGGGGGAGAGAGAGAGGAAGAAGCTGACTCCCCACCTAGTGGGAAGCCTGATGTGGGGCTCAGTCCTGGGACTCTGGGATCATGACCTAGCTGAAGGCAGACACTTAATGGACTGAGCCAACTAGGTGCCATGTCTGTCCAAAATTTTTGTTGTATGTGTTCTAATTACTTCATTTTGAAAGTTCTTTATATTCTCTGGATATGGACATTTGTCATTGTATATATTTTGGAGACATATTCTCCCAATCTGTAGCTTATCTTTTCTCATTTAAAGACTGTCTTTCAAATAGAACACATTTTTTAATTTCAGTTAAGTCCAATGTATGAATTGTTTTACCTAATAGTTTGTCCCTCTGATGTCCCATCTAAGAAATCTCTGCATAATCCTATGTAACAAAATTTGTCTTCTATACTTTCTCACAGAAATTTTAGTTTCAAGTTTTACATTTAGTCTATAATTCACTTGGAGTTAATTTTTGGATATGGTGAGAAATCTAGATTGAAGGTTATTACTTTGTAGATGGATATCTAATCTTTTGTGCACACCATTTATTGCAGAGTATCCTTTTAAGATTGAATGTTCTCAGTATCTTTGTCAAAAAAAAAGACCATATATGTGTGCATCTATATTTGAACTCTATTTTTTTCCTGCTTTTCCAACATTATTTAGAAAAATCCAGGTCCAGGTGTCCCCACACTATCCGCCACCCCCTATAATTTCTATCCTATTTCATTGGTCAATATGCCTGTCCTTATGCCAATACAAATTGTTGTTGTTTTTTATTGTTGTTGTTGTTTCTGCAGCCTTTTGCTGGATTATAGTTTGTTTTCCAGTCTTAGACTAGATAGTGCAAATTCACCATATATGTCCTTCTTTTTTCAAAATTGCTTGGCTACTGAAACTCTTTCATTCTCTGATAAATTTTAGAATCACTTTGTTGATTTCTACCAACAACAACAAAAAAAGAGCATAATGTGATTTTATTTTTAAATGCTGTATATCTAGGTGAACTTGGGGAAAAAAACAAATTATGAATATCGACTCTTTAGAAAGTCCATGAATATTACATATGACTCACATTTAAATTTTATGCTGGTTAGCATTCACTGAGCTAATATATGATTTGATTTTTAAGTAATTTTTAAATAATTGGAATATTTTAGTTTTCAAGTATTTTCCCTTTATTATTCTTTCTGCTTCTGATTTGAAATTCATGTATGTTTTGTGTTTTGTCACAACTTTTAGAAGTTGTGTTTATCTTTTTTTTTTTTACTTTTTTACTTTATTTTCATTTTAAAAATCTGAATACTTTTTATTGGCTTATTTTCAATTCTTGGGATCCCTTCATATAACTTCCATCTCTCTGCTAAAATGATAAACCCCTTTTTGACACCCCCTACCTTGACTACCTCTCATAACATATTAATTGTAGCTATTTTAAAGACCCTTTCTGATAATTCCAACATGTACATCATTTTAATGTCTTGTTTTCATAATTGTTTTATCTTTGACAGACTATTTTCATTTCTTTTTTGGTATATTTAATACTTTTTCATTAAATGATAAATATCGTAAGTAGGGCAATAGTAATCGAGACAACTGCTATTTAATCATGGAAATGCTTCCTCCATTTATCAATTAGTGTGAGGAAGTCAATCAACCTATCCATGAGTTCATCTGGATTTGGGTTTTGTTGATATTGTTATCATCATTGTTCCTCAGACTTCACATTTCTGTAGTGTTGGGGTGAGGCTGCCTCATACTGAGGGTTTGGATGAGGTCTCCAAAAATGTTTTTCTCAGTGATTGCTCTACACTCATAGTCTTCAAACAAGACTTCAAACAAGACAGATGAGTAATCTCCATGCTGTTTATGTTCCCTCCTGGTGGCCAACTTCTTTTTTATTACTCCTTTTTACGTTTATGTTAAGTATGTGTGGTGTGGTCTCAGTTGGCCTTTTCGTGCCTAAATGTTAGGTAACACTTTGCTTATGAGCTTTAGGAGGATGAAATTTCTCAATCCTCTAACCATTGCCTTATGTCTGAGATTGTACTTGGAGGTGAGTTTTCTGCCTGTTTCTCATCAGTAGCTCATTTGAGCTTGTTATTAATATAGGATCCAAGGCCAGTGAGTTTCCTGGCTGTCTCCCAGTGAAAGAGAGTTTCTCCTTCTACCCATCTTCCACAATAAGTTTTTATTTATTGCTTAGAATGTTTTTGTCTTCTCCATGAGTATAATGATTTGATTTTTAGGAGAGTAGGGGAGCTGGCAATATTTATTTTCTGCTCATCCCAAATATCACAAATCATCTCCTGCATTTTTGCGGCACTGAGCAAGGCTCTCTCTGGCTACCTCCTTCCCAGTCTTTCTTGTGAGCAAATGGTGGGGGGCCCTGAAAAAAACTTTGTGTCTAGGACAACTAACAATTACAGATTGATATGATACCCACACTTGGTCTTTAGTTTTTGATAAGACTTGTCAGTTGTCTGGTAACTTTTCTTTTACTCCTACACTCTTTAATAAAGGATATAGTTTGCATGTTATGTTTCTGCTTGATGGCATTGATCTCTCTTCAGAATTCAGCTTCTTTAGTTTTCTTGTCCTCTTCTGGTTTCAGAAATTGAGGTTACTTGGTTTTCTCCAGTCTTTGATGGACACAGGTGAAGTTACAATTTTGTAATTTATTTGGTTTATTCTTGTTAAAATTGGAGTGATAAATGTAGCTTTCTGCATCCGTAATGGAATTTATAGATCTCTAGTCTTGACAGTTCTTTACCTTCTCTAGTCTTGACTCCTTCACCAAGTTCTTTGGATTTCATCTCCTAAAGATATAAGAACAATATGATCAAGATAGATTTTTTAAAATCATTATTACTATACTTTTTCATGATTTTCTTCACTACCTTTCAAAAACCTTGATAGTTATTAAGAAAGGAGATCAATTAAGGGCCACATGATTGATGAAAATTTCACAACAAAGATGAAAAATGTGCTCTCATTTAAACTATTGGCAATTTTATTTATATTGACATCATAAATATAATACGAGAAATCATTTAGAAAACATATAAGTTAAATTGCTTACTATATTTTCCTTGATTTACATTTTCTAAATTAAATTTTCCCATAGAAGAATCAGGTTTCTAAATGCCTCCTTGTTCCTAAAATATTGATATTCAAAAATTAGCTATTTGTGGCCAGGAGCTCCACAGCATTTAATGAGATGTTATTCTATAGAGGGGCTGCTGTCTGGGTTTGAATTATAAATTTAGCATATGTGTAGCCTACAAATTTCTTAACCTTATTCCAGCTTTTTCAGCTGTTAAGTGAGGTGACAGTAATACCTTTTCACAAGATATTTGTGAACATTAATTTAGAAAAGTACCTGAAACTTAAATTTTGATGTTTCTAATCTTAAAGAATACATGGTAACAATAATTTAAGAGTATTCATTTTGAAAATTTTGACAGATTGAAACCATATAGTGTTAATGAGGGAATTTGCTAGGGATCATTACAGATTCAGAGACAGAGTTGAGATTTTGAAAAATCTTTCCTTGGATAAATTGTGGGACATAGGAGAGATAAATATTAGGATCTTATAGGTCCATTTTTACACTAATACCAAATGAATTTGAACAGATTGTGTATTTGATAAGTGAATAATGTTAAATGTAAAAAGTAAGGGTAATGCAGAGTAATATTACCACTCAATATTTACCTATTTTGCTGCTTCCTATAGCCCAAGTCCTCAAGTAGCTCACTTGTTGAGACAAGGAATGATAGAAAAAACAAATTATTATTACCAACAATAACAGCAGAATGTGATCCATATTTGGTTGCTACTGTGTCTGTTGGAAGGGCAGTCAATAAAGGCATCATAAAAAAAAAAATAAAGGCATCATATATATGAAATCATTAATACCTAGAAATACTCATGGTAGATGGGTAAGGCATAAAAAAAAACACATAAGCATGTTTATTCAAAACTCTTTTTCAAAACATCATCCAAAATGTTCTTCAGTTTGTGAAAGCAAGCCAGGACCTGACATTATCTAGCTTATTGTCCTTACCTTGGTGTTGGGAGGCACCACATTTCCATCCTCTACACTACTCTTCTTGGGAAACTGCTTCTTCATGTCAGAGAAAACATGATGTTATCTTTTAAATGTAGAGCATCACAGAAATGTGCAATTTATCAGTTAAGTTCAGTGCAATAATTCACAGCCATTCTCATTTTTTCTATAATCATATTTTATCCCTATTCTTTATAACGGGACAAACCAAATCATCATATTTTTTTAATATCCTATACTCTGAAATTTCTGTTCATTCTTACTCCTCCATTCCCACTACACCAATAAGAAAAAATCAGACAAGTTAGTTGCACAAAATAGATGGCTCTCAAGTGGACCAAAGTAGAGGATTCCAGAAAGACACAAAATATTAAAATAGAAATGATGCATTTTTAGAAAAGCTCTTACTTCAGGATTAATGGAGAGACTCTGTACAGGTGAAGAAGATTAACAGGTGAAGCTATAAATAAAATGCAGGATTGGGTAAATGATATTGTTGACAGTTTATCCTCAGCTTTCTAGAAAGCAGATGGTGAAGCAAAATACTGGATATGACTCTTTGCTAGGGAGTGCAATGAACAGGAGTTAGAGGGAGTGGGTAGGTAGACAGGAATAAGTCATCTGGTTGATTACAGATTAATAAGCAGAAGTGATGGTGTGCTCTCCTTGTAGTGGCTGTCAGTGATGGGAAGGGCACCCATCTGCCCCATTTCCAGGTGCTAAGCACGGACTGCTTTTTAGTGCCATCATTCTCCACCAATTCTAAACAGTCACAGTGATAAAATATTACTATCAGCAGCACACCAGAAAAGAAGTCTCTCAACATACCTCACACAGGCCAGATGTAAGAATTCATCATCCAACACCCTGTGTTTCTTAGTCTCCCATCATTCAAAGTGTCTCCTAAGGAACCATGATCTCCTCAGATTTGTCACCCAGAAAGTAGTGAAGCCAGAACTCCTTTAGCTTAAACCTCACTATGGACCTGACCAGTGCACGCATGAGGTAGTATCTTTTTGCAAACAGGAAAAACGTGTAGGATTCCTCATATAGATGCAATCAGGAGTGTAAAGTGACCTGTCCTCAAGACCATGAGGACAGCAGAAAGCTTTTCTATTATTTCTCTACCTGGAAATAAGGCAAATGTGTGAATCTGCAGTATGATGAATTGAATTTGGTAAAGGCACCATTCAGGGGATTTCTAATTTTAGTTCTCTCGTCAAAATGAACAATTATATATTTTAAGCAAGTAATTGATATAGTTAGAATTTTGGATGACTTCAATAATAGATTAAATAAGACTCGGAATCTTAAATGGAATTCATTGATAATCAATAGTTCTTGCAAAGTGAGACATGGGAAATATAGAGCAGAGCTCCAGTAGGTATCACTTATAATGTGCAGAATGTGAATAGATTTACATTCACATGACAGCAAGAATATATACAGCTTTCCTTCCAGAAAATGTGTTCAATCTTCCACTTTTAAACTTTGTATCATGTTCCTGGGATTCAAAGACAAAGGACGCATTTTTATGGATAAATATCCAAATACAGTGAAAACTTTATTTGTGTGGAGAACAGGAAAAATCAACTAAAAACCATCCTTTAAACAAACTCCTTAACTCACTCTGGGTTTTGTCTTTTATTCAATGTATCATGAATAGTATCTTATGATATTATCTTATTATTTTATAAATAATTTGCAATTCCTACCCTGAAAAACCTTAGGGTATAGAAGAGTGCACCCAAAATACAATTTATTGCGAGCAATGATAACAATGTTTTAAAAATGAGTAATTTAAAAGGCATGGTTATTAACATTTCAAAATAAGAAACATTAGGGACAAAAAAATTTCAATGCTGGTGAAGAATAGGGTAAACATTAAAGATATCATGTAAGTTGAAGAATTTGACACATTTCTTAAAAATTAGTGGTATCTATTACAGGCAAACATACAAAAGGAAGGATATTTTTGAACAAGAAAAAATATTTTGATAAAAAATGTATGAAATATTTTAGAGTAATAATAATGATATGATGGGATAGAATAGATTCAGTTTGAGGAGCATGTAATATTCATCATGAATTAATTTGAGTATTTCAAAAGGCTACATAATACAAAAATTTGAAAGCTTTTTGTGCCATTGATTCAGAAATACAGAGTTAAAAATATTAGCATTTGTGGAAGGACTTGATACAGTTAACATCGTTGTCAGTGAAAATAAATCCTGCAAATGAGGGAAGATGTAATTTGTAGGTGAGTTTGTGTTTTTTTAATATAATTGTAGAAGCACAAATTTAAGATATTACCAAAGGCTTCCCACATGTGGCAATATGCATGTGTGACTCAGATGTAAACCTCATTTATTTCCATATTTTAATGTTGATCTTTCATATTATAATGATTTTACAGTAATTTAGATAACATTTATAGATCCCTGTCGTATGAACCATATAAGAACTTAATCTATTTAACTGCAGGTTGATAAATATTATATAAATTTATTTTTAACACAGTAAGTCTACTACTGTTATGCATTTGTCTTAAGATATACTCTCATATTTCATTTCCTATACCTTGAGTCATCCTTCATTCCTTCTAAATGAGCCAAAGAGGAGAAAGGCAGGAAAAAAAAGTAACTTTTTAAAAAGCTGCTACTAAACATAGTAGGACAGTTTTTCCCTTTTTAATTTGTTTTAATTAATTAGAACAAAGATATGAAGACAACGGCAATTCTACCTTATGGGGTAGCATCTCACCATATTTAAAAAAAATCTGCATTTCTTTTTAAGATTATTTATTTTGAAGAGGGAGACAGTGAGAGGAGAGACAGAGAGAGAAAGAGACAATGAGAGAGCATGATCTGGGGGAGGGGCAAAGGGGAGGGAAAAGCAGACTCACCACTGAGCCTGATGCAGGACAGGATTTCAGGACTTCTTTTCTCTGAGACAAGATCATTTTGTTTCTAACTAAATATTTTTATATTACAGAAGGCAATACTCGATATAGATTTACTCATTTCTACAAGCTACATGGAAACCATGCATATCTTGTTTTATATAGTACTTAATAAAGTACAATCAAAGGTTATTTGCCTCCTTATAGAGATAGAAAGGAAATTTATCAAAATAAACATTATTTTTCATGTCAGTCAGAAGCAAGGACCTTGATATTAAAATTATTCTGTGTGACATTTATGAGATACCTGAAGAAATTTAGTCAGAAAAAGGTAAAATATGACTCAAAATTTACTTTAGCTAAAAAAATACATTCAATACACTTATTTGCTTTCTTTTTTGTTGTTTGTGCATCATTTTTATATACACACAAACTTAACTCTACTTTTTTATTTTTATAACAAATCAAAATCTCAGGAAATCTATTTTTATGTTCTGGGACCATATTACCAAATCTCTTTTAAATTTTTTAAAACCAAAGCATCGACTATTTTGGTTGTTTTGTTGTGTTATAACAGAACATTTGCTAAATCCTTTGAGTTAAAAAATAAACTTTGGAATTTATACTTAGTGAAAATAATGAGTGCCTTGTCATGATACAACATAATTTTAACAATTTTAAAATTTCTTTAGCTGAGATGTTATAAAAATAGAGAGATTCTAAAGGAAACCCCAAGACAAAAAATTGTTTAAAAAGTGAAAAATACGTGGACTACATCAACATTAAGCTTTTGTTCAAAACCTTCTTCCTAGCATCCCAAAACTAATATTCGAATTCTTCACCATGCTCTACTTTTCTAACTTACTCTCCTTCCTATTGACCTTGTTCTTTCGCTTTAGCCACTCTTGCCCTTTGGCTCTTCCTTGAGTAAGTCAAACTTCTTCATGTCAATCACCCTTGTTCATTGTGTTACCTCCTTCTGGAATTCTCTTTCTCTAGGTTTTGATTGATTGATTTCCTAAAGTACACCCTTAGTTCCACCCCAATATCTACCTTCTTTCCTGCTTCTTAAATGTGTTCATTAAACTTGAAGTAATCTTAGATTACAATAAAAAAAAAAAAATTGTTTTCTTCATTAGATTGCAAACTCCATGAATGCAAGGAAGTTGTCAGTCATCATTACCTCTCTAGTCCTGATGTTTGGAGTAGGGGCTAACTCAGGACCAATAAATATTTATTGAATAAATCAACAAAAGTTCAGGGTTTCATGGTGAAGTAGACCCCAAAATATGGTTTGTACCCTTTCAGAAAAGATCAAGGTAAATGAAAATATTTACTGTAATGAGCAAACCACAAAGCTGTTGAGTGCTATCACCTCCTTTTAGCCATGTTGAGATGAATAGATAATGCCTACTCTTCTCACCTTCTGCAAATGTCCATATTCTAATCTCTAGAACCTGACAATATCTTATATTACACTGCAAAAGGGACTCTTTAGATAAAGTCAAGGTTACACAAATTATCAGAAATTATCACAAATTACACAGAATTATCTATGAAGGCTCAGTAAAATCACATGGGCTCTTCAAAGTGGAAGAAAGAAACAGACTATCAGAGACGCAGAGTAAGAAACACGGGAAGATCTTTTAAAAAGAGGAACTTGCTTCACCCTTACTCATTTTGAAAATGAAGACAGCAGTGAGCCAGGGAATGCACAGTCTCTAAAAGTTCAGAATGACCATCAGCCAAAAGCCGGCAAGCAAATGAAGACCTTCATTTTACCAACTATATTCTGCCAACAATCCAATTGAGCCTAGAAGTAGATTCCTCCTCAAAGGCCAGCCCTTTAGATAACTTCATTTTGAACTTGTGAAATTTGAAGCAGAAATACCAGCCAAACCCACCAAACTTCAGAACGACAGAACTCTAAGGTAGTAGATTCATCTTATATTAAGCCTCTACTTTTACGGCAAATTGTTACGGCAGCAATTAACAATTAACACATATATGAAAATCTTATCATTCCTTTGTGCTTGGCTATTGTTATTATTTTAAAATTGATATTGTTTATCTTATTTCTATTTAATATTTTTAAGTAAACTTTTAGGCAGAAAATTTCTTATACTTTTACATTTCATTCTGTAACCTCTTTAATTGAACTTTCAACACATGTGTAACACCTTCCTTATCTGTTGTAAATTACTTCTGTCTTTGGTAAATTTAACATAAATAACCATTTGCTTTAGCTTTTATAATCTTGATCTACCTTCCCAGGTAGCACAAAAACATATTTTGAAAAAGACCATGAAAAGATGAATATTAATTGAATGAAGAGGTGGAAGATTGACAGGTGATAAGTGGGAGGTTACAGAGTATTAAATTTTAGATATAGATGGATAAAAAGAATATATAAGTAAAAAAAAAAAAACAAACAGCCTACGTTAAAATTTTTTTACTGACTTCACTAACTGAAACTGAAGCCATGGAAAAGAGAAAAGTTATTGAAAGGTTTATCTTTGGACCTTGAGTTAAGAGACTTGGGTTGTAATACCGCCTTATCCATGTGTAAGTCCTTAAATAGGTTACTTTGTTTCATAGGTAAAAGACATGCTAATCATCATCTACTGTAAGAAAATTCTGTTAATATTTTTTGCCTAAAGGTTTTCACACTTTTAAGAAAGTCCTGTGCTAAAACAAAAGAAGAAAGAAAGAAAGAAGAAAGAAAAGAAGAAAGAAAGAAAGAAAGAAAGAAAGAAAGAAAGAAGAAAGAAAGAAAGAAAGAAAGAAAGAAAGAAAGAAGAAAGAAAAAAAAGAAAGAAAGTTGTGTGCTGTATTAAAACTTACTTTCAACAATGAATTTTTTTTATATAGTAACTGAAAAGATAGAAGCATTATTCTATTCATGCACATGTCTCATTGGGAAAACAATGTGTGAGCCAGGAAAGATGGGTTTTCGTTCTTGTTTTGTTTTGCTGTTTTTGGTTTTGCTTTTGTATGAAATGATCAGAATGTGTATTGTTTATTCCAACCAGGATAACTCTCTCGTTTTATCACATGATGATATATTAACACTTATATTGCAGGGTTCTGAATATGCCAAAGAATTATCATTCTTCTTCCAGGGGAATTTTCTGGGTTATCGAGTATGCTTTTCAATGCCAACATTAAAATGATAATAACTGTAATAATTGAACATGGTAATGATAAAAAATGAACTTTATATACTATGCATTATTCTAAATATTACAGGATGTACTGATCTGTTATTCCTCTCCCCAACAAATATATCATCATAATTTTCATCTTATTGATTAAAAAAAATGAGATTTAATGAGGTTTACTAGCTTCTTTAAAATCACAGTTAACCTGGAGTAGAGTCTGTATTGCAACCTAAGCACTCTAATTAGTGGATGAAGTTCACCCAGAAAGAAACTAGTCATGAGTACTACACATAAAACCCTCCTCTGACATTTTCCTTTCAGGGATCTGGCTATTTATCCACTGTCAGATGAGTTAGAATAAGAGACTGCCCCGGGAGAAAAATCTGATATTCTGAAGCAAAGCCAGGAAATGTCTTTTTCTTTTTCAAACGGTGGTTCTGCAAGTTAAATGATCATCAAATTTAACAAAGATCAAGAAGCTTGGTAAAGAGGTTAAATAAATTCAATAATCGATAAAAGAAAAAATAAGACTTTCTGGCCCACTCTGAAGTTCCAGATTCAGATATCAGCCCTGAAAAAATAAGGTATCCATATTTTTAACAAATATTTTATTTTTTTAGAGATTCTATTTATTTATTCATGAGAGACACACAGAGAGAGAGAGAGAGAGAGAGGCAGAGATACAGACAGAGGGAGAAGCAGGCTCCATGCAAGGAGCCCCGACGTGGGACTCGATCCCGGGTCTTCAAGATCACATCCTGAGCTGAATGCAGGCACTAAACTGCTGAGCCACCAGGGCTGTCCTAACAAATACTTTAGGAGTCAATAGGAGAGATAAAATTTGCCAGTAGATCTCTTTATAATTTCCATTAAGGCTATATCCTAAATGAACATCTGTTGGGCAATCATATGAAATTAGCATAGAAATTAGAATTTTTCTCAATGAAATCATATCACTTCCATACTGATTTAAATGTTGTACCACTGGAAATATTATCAATATTTTTTTGGGAATTGATATATTCCATTTGGAATTGATATATTGCGAATTATCTTGCATCATGTTCCACTATTCTAACAAACAGAATTATTGTATTTGACCTTGAAACGAATGCCTAAAAAGAAACAAAAGCAAAAATGAACGATTGGGACTTCATCAAGATAAGAAGCTTTTGCTCAGCAAAGGATGCAGTCAACAAAACTAAAAGACAACCTACAGAATGGGAGAAGATATTTGCAAATGACGTATCAGATAAAGGGCTAGTTTCCAAGATCTATAAAGAACTTATTAAACTCAACACCAAAGAAACAAAAAATCCAATCATGAAATGGGCAAAAGACATGAAGAGAAATCTCACAGAGGAAGACATGGACATGGCCAACATGCACATGAGAAAATGCTCTGCATCACTTGCCATCAGGGAAATACAAATCAAAACCACAATGAGATCCCACCTCACACCAGTGAGAATGGGGAAAATTAACAAGGCAGGAAACCACAAATGTTGGAGAGGATGCGGAGAAAAGGGAACCCTCTTACACTGTTGGTGGGAATGTGAGCTGCTGCAGCCACTCTGGAAAACTGTGTGGAGGTTCCTCAAAGAGTTAAAAATAGACCTGCCCTACGACCCAGCAATTGCACTGTTGGGGATTTACCCCAAAGATAGAGATGCAATGAAACGCCGGGACACCTGCACCCCGATGTTTCTAGGAGCAATGTCCACAATAGCAAAGTGTGGAAGGAGCCTCGGTGTCCATCGAAAGATGATGGATAAAGAAGATGTGGTCTATGTATACAATGGAATATTACTCAGCCATTAGAAACGACAAATACCCACCATTTGCTTCAACGTGGATGGAACTGGAGGGTGTTATGCTGAGTGAAGTAAGTCAATCGCAGAAGGACAAACATTATATGGTCTCATTCATTTGGGGAATATAAATAATAGTGAAAGGGAATATAAGGGAAGGGAGAAGAAATGGGTAGGAAATATCAGAAAGGGAGACAGAACATAGAGACTCCTGACTCTGGGAAACGAACTGGGGGTGGTGGAAGGGGAGGTGGGCAGGGGGTGGGGGTGACTGGGTGACGGGCACTGAGGGCGGCACTTGATGGGATGAGCACTGGGTGTTATTCTGTGTTTTGCAAATTGAACACCAATAAAAAATAAATTTATTAAAAAAAAGGAAATGAATGCCTACTAAATGCTGGTAGAAAATATATCATGAGGTAAGAAAGAAACAACAAAAAGCAGATACAATTCTACATTCTTATACATGTTATTTTTTTAAGATTTATTTATTTATTTTAGAGATAGGGAATGCAAGCAGGGAGAGAGGCAGAGAGAGAGGCAGAGAATGAATTTCAAGTAGACTCCTCTCTGAGCATGACGCCTAAGTCAGGGCTCAGTCCTATGATCTGATGATCTGAGCCAAAACTGAGAGTCAGATACTTAACCAACAGAGCCACCTAAGTGCCCCTTGTAAAAGTTATTTCTAATTAAAGAGTTTTGCAGAATATCTGGATTTTAGATAATATAAAATAGTATTTAATCTCTAACATCTTTGTGATTTATTTCAATTGTTTTTTAAAATTACGTATGACCTGTAATAATGTATAAACTAACATCTCTATTTTCTCTAGGATATGCATATTTTCTTGTTTTTTTATTGAATCGTAAAAGCATTATTGCCATTTCCTGTTTAACAACATGCTTGAAGTTAATAAACTTATGCTAGATTTCTTATTTAAACAAATAACTTTGAAATCTGGCGATGATCATTAATAACACTGTATTTCATATTTGAAAGTTACTAAAAGAGTAGATCTTTAATGTTTTCATCATAAGAAAGGTAGTTCTGTAATTCTCTATATTGATGAATAATAACTGGACTTCTTGCAGTGATCATTTCCCAGTGTATACAGATATTGAGTCATCTTTCTGCTTACATATGAAACTAATATAATGCCATATGTCAATTATACTTCAATAAAAAAAAGAAAAACAAAACAAAACAAAAAACTTGAGGTAATGTCTCTTATAAATAAACATTTCCAATAACTTTATGTTGGGAATTCTATTTATAAAATATCCATTAATGAAGTACAAAAATTTCATATTTTATAAATATACTTTTAATAAACTAATAAATTGTTCTGGCTACGTCTTTTAAAACCTGGAGATTATTTAAGTTGCAGAACATACGCTTGAATAAAACATAGCACAGGAGGAAACACAGAAAACAAAAAGGGGGGGATGCTTACTTGTGTGTCCATAGTAGCTTTTTTTTTTCATAGTAGCCTTATTAAACATTTCATGTCTTCACAATTTCTGACATACAAAAGGCAAGAATAACAGGGGTTTGCACCTTTATAAATGTGAAACCATAAAATGATTATATCTGACAGGCTCTCCAGTGAGAGAAAGACAGCTTGACAGATACATAGAGATTTAACTATAGCATTGAGCAAGTTGGTTCTGTGTTAAAGAGGAGTACTATGGGAACTGAATTACCTATAATGAACCAGATTCTATTAAACAAAGTATTAAATAAACTGTTAAAATTAGTATATGCTTGAAATATTTTCGTATGAATTTTACAATGCTATAAAATTGCCTTATATTTTAATCATATCTTATAAAATTAATAAAAATTTAGAATCTCGACAGACCCCAACCTTTATTTAATTTTATATTAACAATGACAATGATAGATGAAAGAGCCCAACTCACCCCAGGGTGAAGAAATATGAAATTAACACTATAGGGTAGATCAATTTAAAATTATGAATATGCATTTTATTACCATTTCTGATAATGTGCTCTTTATTTTTTTCTGAATTTTGCTTAATGGCTTTAAAAATATGACAAATGACAGAGAAAATATCTCTCATAATGAATATTTTATTGGAAATATGTTTTAAAAATAAATATATTATTATTACTGGTTATCCATAAAGTAGTAATCACTGGCCTCTGTGTGTGTGTGTGTGTGTGTGTGTGTGGTAGCAATAATTCTTGAATTTACTCTTCATAAAGTAGGTCTTATCTAAACAAGATAAGAGAGCTCTTCAAACTACATTTCTTAACAACCATATGTATTCCCACAAACATAAAACCCGAAGAAACTCAATCTGTAGACGCCACATATATTACAAAGAAATGAAAAATGGAATATCCTGTCAGTTTACTAGTTTTGACACTACAAAGTTTAATGTAGTAAACAAAGGATTGTTCTTTTAAGGCTTTATTAATCATAAAGTGTCCTCTGTAATCTTATCAGTACCAGCAACTCACTAGCCAGAAACTTCAATATTATAATCATTTCCTTTTATCTTCCCAATTCTGTCAATAAATCAATACATTCTATCAATTCTATATGTTAAATTCCATGAAACCATTAGTATTCAACCTACTTTACCTAGCGCACAGCAAATTCATTCGGTTCAACTCTATCCAGTTCTCTTCCACCCATCACTGCTTTGGTGACTTGTAACCAAAACCATTTCCTCCCTGTTTTGTTGAAACAACATCCATTCTAATGGTCTCAATATAGATTAGTATAATACAATGTCTCTATTTTTTTAAAGATTTTATTTATTTATTCATGAGAGACACAGAGTGAGGGAGAGAGGCAGAGACACAGGCAGAGGGAGAAGCAGGCTCCATGCAGGGGCCCCCACGTGGGACTCGATCCTGTGTCTCAATCCTGGGACTCCAGGACCACGCCCTGGGCAGAAGGCAGGTGCTAAACCACTGAGCCACCCAAGGATCCCCAATACAATGTCTCTAAATGCTCTGTATCATAGTTTTTTTCATGGATGAAAATCAAATTCATTACATCATGGCCATAGGGTTATTAAAGTAATTTAGTACCTGATTGTTTCAGCCTCAAATCTTTCTACTCTTTTCCTCTATGTTAACTTTAGCCACAGGAAACCTCCCTTTAGCCATTACTATTATCTTTCAAGTCTTAGTGTAAAAGTGATTCTTCTAGGGAATCCCTGATCTTCTGGTTCTTATTGTAGCAAGTTTCACACTGTATTTAATGACTCTGAGATTCATCAGTGTTCCACCAACGATAATTTTATAAGGGCGATGGCTTAAAAAAATGTATTCACCATTATAGTCTCTCACATGTTGTTGATACAGAATAGGCAGCTAGAAAATAATACTCTACTGTAATTAATGCTTTCATTTCCAATACAACCTTTTAAGGGAAGTATAGGAATGTCTACAGAAACCAAATCCAAATATATTGAAAAATCCCAAAGAATCATATAGATACATATATGCTATGTGTAAAATACATACATATTGCTATGTGTACTGTAATTCTGTCATTAAAAAATATTTATTGATCATTTGCCTTGTGAAAGACTATTTTCTCTGCACTTTGGACACAGAGTTGAATCTGTGTCCTTCCTTCATGAATTCATATTTTAGTGAGGTTGAATGGAGAAGTGAAGCTGAAGAAGCACTTTGGATCTGGGCTCTACTGCATTATTCTTAGTAGATTTGTATTTATAATATTAAATTTTGTGATACTGATTACATATTCACACTCTTTCCTAGTTATACAAAATTTTTGTTGTGAGGCAGGATGGCAGGGTGCAGGAGGAGATTGGCAAGGTCTAAAATGAGATAGGAGATGGATAAAACCAACAGCTCTGTGACCTATGTTTCTGGTATGTCCTTGAAGTGAATGTCTAGTGCTTTGTATCTCTAATCTTAGTCATTCCTGATCTGACGTTACCTATTGACAGCAAGCTTGGTCCTTCAGTTATAAAAATTGCATCCTAACAGTTTTGTAATCCTAGGCCAGAGTTTTTGTTCACCACACAATCACTCAGGAGTTCAGAGCCTGTTTATTAGAACTTCAATTTTCCCCTCTAATCATAAGAATACTGCTTATAAATAATTTGGGGAAATGTGTATATATATATATGTGTGTGTGTATATACATACACATACACATACATATATATGTGTATTTCCCCTTTTTCAAGGGGAAAAAGATTTAGTATAGGTTTACTTTTCATCCTACAAAGGTTGAGGAATAAAACATACATTTCATATACAATTAGCATCTTACTCATCACATGAGAATGGCGAGATGTAAGCTGTTGCAAATTGTCAGCCTTCTAATAGAGGCAGCTCACAAATTGGTGTATTTGGCTTCCATGCTCATCATGCCCACCAGTGTGTTAAAAAAAAAAAAAAAGTGATTGCCTAGATTTAAGAGACTTCAAATTTAAAAATGTCTATTTTCATCATTCATTGAGAAATCAGATGTGGCATCACTAGGACCAATTTCCTACATGACAACTACCAGCTGGTAACACATTATTCTCTTTTGATAGGGCATGTTCTCTTCAGTTTGCCCCATCTCCACTAATTCCCAGTTGTATTATACCCATCTATTTACTATTTTTTTCTATTACTTTATTTATACCATCACTCTATGTTCAATGAGCAGTTGTAATTGAGCCACAGTCTAGACTCTAATGGGATCTTATACAATTATTCTTTTTTGAAGAATAAATAATGCAAAATAATCATGCTAACAATAATCTCTTTAAGGTAGTTAATCTAAAATGTATGTGTTCATCAAAATCCCTGGGGGGGGGGGGCAGCCCCAGCCCCGATGGCGCAGCAGTTTAGCGCCGCCTGCAGCCCAGGGCGTGATCCTGGAGACCCTGGATCGAGTCCCACGTCGGGCTCCCTGCGTGGAGCCTGCTTCTCCCTCTGCCTGTGTCTCTGCCTCTCTCTCTCTCTCTGTCTCTATGAATAAATAAATAAAATCTTTAAAAACAAAAAATCCCTGGGGGTACATGCAGATTTTCTGGCATATTCTCAGAAAGGGAGATTAGTAGATATGTTTACATTGCAAGAAATCTGTCATATTTTAGCATCCCTCATAAAAGTCCTGGTCAGATAATACCTTTAGCCAGAGTTCTAGATTTTGTCATATAATAGCAAGCAATAATAAAAGCAATAATAGCAATAGCAATGAGTTTTTTTTAAATTATCCAAAAATATTGAAATATATAAAATACTAAAGAAGGGACTTATCTGATTGCTTCTCTCTAGTTATACACCTCTAATAAACAAAACTTAGGCTAAATTAGTGCTTAAGCATTCATTATTTATTAACATTAGAGAAAATTTTACAAGGGAACACCTTATTTGTACAAAGCATATTTTTTTTTGTTTTGTTTTGTTATTTTTTTTATTTTTTTTCAAAGCATATTTATGCATGAACTGAGATTTGTTTATAACTAAAGACAAGGAAACTTAACCAAGATGACAATGCAACTGATTTTAAATCACTGGAGCAAGGCATCAATTTCAGTAGTAGGATTTGATGCTTTTAATACTTTGGGGAACTACTCTTTATAGTAAAATACAATTTCTTTCTAAGTTAGTAAAAATGACTTTCCTTAAATCAGATTTAAATTAGTGAAAAATTAGAGAAGATAGTTCAGCAATGAGGATTTTAATATACCTGTTACCTAAGTTCCACTATTTTAACCTATAACTGTTCTCCTGTATCTGTATATTCCTGGGATCTCATTTCATCATTATATTGGTGAGTTCTTCACAACTTTTTTTTTTTTCCATTGGATTTCTGTTTGGAGGATCTCATATTAGTTTCTTGTTCTAGCTTACTATCTCCTTTAGTGGCTATATCCTTCATTAGTTCTTTTGGGAAAAAATTATAGTAATTTTTGTCAGTGTTAACCACTTGTATAACTTATATATAAATTCTTCCCTCACATTTGACTGATGGCTGGGTTAAGTACAGAAATCTAGGTGGAAACCATCTCTCTTCACAACTATAAAGGCAGATTTTCAGCTTTTAATGTTGTGAAGTTTAAGGCTGACATCACCATTGATCCTCTGTGTCCTGCTTTTATTTTCTCTGAAACCTCACAATAATTTTGTTTCCATAGTTATGAAATTCCACAACAATGCAACTGGGGCATATTTTTTTTTCATAGGTTGTATTGGAAATTAAGTGAACACTTTCAGTTTGTAAAGTTAATGTCCTTTAATTTTTCAGTTTTCTTGAGTTTTTTCAATAATGATATCTTTTTATCAACTTCCTCTTCTCTTCTTCTAGAACTCCTCAAAACTCCATATTAAATTTTCTGGAAATATTTCCGATTTTATCCTTTTTTCCTTCTATTTTCCAATTCCTGTCTTTTAATTCAATTTTTGGTTAGACATTTATCTTTATTTTCCCCTTTCTCTTTTGAGTTTTGAGTCATTTCTGTAATACATTTGTATTTTCTGAGAGCATGCATTTGTTAATTTAGGTTTTTTTTTAAGCTTTTAAATTAAATTCTGGTTAGTTACATACAGTATAATGTCAGTTTCAGGTGTACAATATAGTGTTTCAGCACTTCGATATGACATCTAGGGCTCAGCACAGTAAATACACTCTTTAATTCCCATCATCTATTTTACCCATCCCCCCATCACCTCCCCTCTGGTAACTATCAGTTTTTTCTCTATAGTTAAAGTCTCTCCATCTTGCTCTCTTTTTTCTCTTTGCTTATTTGTTTTGTTTCTTAAATTCCACAAATGGGTGGGAAGTTCTTCAAAACGTTAAAAATATAACTGCTCTATGATCCACCAATTGCACTACTAGGTTTATACCCAATGAATACTAAAATACTAATTCAAAGGGATGCATGTATCTCAATGTTTGTAGCAGCACTAGCTATAATAGCCAATATATGGAGCATCCCAAATGTCCATCAGCAGATGAATGGATACAGAAGAAATGGTATATTTATTTACAATGGAATATTACTCAGCCACAAAAACGAATGAAATCTTGCCATTAGCAATGATGTGGATGGAGCTAGAGAGTATTATGCTAAGTGAAATAAGTCAGTCATAGAAAGACAAATACCATATTTTTGTTACTTTGATATTCTTTTTAATAGTGTTCTATTATTTCCTTATGGATGGATTGCCTTCTCTCTGAAAATATTATCCCTCAGAAAACCTCCTCATCATTTACTGCCTGATTCCAATGAATCCTTTTAATGATTAATGTGTTTAAAATGATTTTAATTTACAAATATAAGAGTAAAGGAATAGTAAACTATAATAAGTACAAAAGGGCATAATTATAAAGTGATACTAAACTTTTAAGAATAACTTAAACATAAATCTTTTTACATCAACAACTTTTGGTATAGAAACATAAAAGATAAAAACTGCTATCACACCTTCTTCAGAAAACTAGGCTACACTAGGTTTTACCAAAAATATTATGTCATTAGGTTCTTCCTATTTCAGTTTGTAAAGTTAATGTCTTTTAATTTTTCAATTAAAAACAATTTTAATTAAAATTAAAAAAATAATTTTAATTGAGTTACTAATTACATGATAATATACAATTTTGTCTTTAGAAAGAAATATACTGCTCACTCATTAATTTGTGAGGTTGAGAAAAACCAAGTAGAATATCATCTAAAGAATACTCTAACAGTCTGAGATTTCACTTTAATGATCAATTTTAGCATCACAATGAGTCTAGAGTATAATCAGTCTCATTGAATTCATCTTCTGATTCATCTAATAATTGTGAAATATGATCCTCGGTCAGTTTTCTCCTCCTATCTATCATGCACCAAACATGAAAAATCTTATTTCTCGGTTGAAATAAATTTAAAAGCACACTACGGAGAATATCCCCTACTTCACTGTGATACTTTGTAGGAGATAATGCAATACCTTCCTTAAATATATAAAAACTAAAGGGCAATTATTTATGTCACTGTTTAATCATTATTCTATGTGACTTCAGGATCCTTCCCTCTTCTTATTTGATTCTTTATTTGGGAATAATTGATGACTAAAAAAATAATTCCTAGGTTAATGAAGTAACACAATATTTTTTAGAAAATGATTATTAAGATTCTATAATGTATCATAAATTTATGAAGCTATTTAATGGTCCAAATGGTAATTGTAAGATAGATGAGTTTTATTTTATTTTTTAAAAATAAATATATTTGTTCTTCTCTCTTGGAAGACCTCTAAAAAAGAAAAAAGTCTGAATATATTAATTTTTCCATATAATTAGAAATACTCAATATACTATTCTTTTAAAAAAATTGAATTAGCTGCCCAATAATAAAATTAGTTTTAATTGATCCAAATGGTACACAACGGATAAGGATACATATTTAATATTTCCCTTGCCATGATATTTAGTTTTCTCCAAGCTGAGTTTTTCACTCTGCTACTTTTTGTCTCTATTTTTCAGGTTATAGGTTGCTTTTTTTTTTTTTAAGATTTTATTAATTTATTCATGAGAGACAGAGAAAGAGGGAGAGAGAGAGAGAGAAGCAGGGACACAGGCAGAGGGAGAAGCAGGCTCCATACAGGGAGCCCGACGTGCGACTCGATCCCGGGACTCCAGGATCAAGCCCTGAGTCGAATGCAGATGCTAAACCACTGAGCCACCCAGGGATCCCAAGGTTATAGGGTTTCCATAGATATCTGTGGTTATCTAACCATAATTAAGAGTTACAGGGATACAAAGCTACTTAGAAGATCCATTAGGAGATATAATTTACCAAATGAAGAATATATTCCAGCATATCCAGAGAGGTGTTCTCTGAGAATATATGTTGATATTCTCTCTTTTTCAGTCTTATCAGGTTGGCTAGATTTTCTAATACAGCTTTCCCCCATTTTACATAGATATTGAATTCTTATATTCAGAATACTAGGATCCCAATACCAAAAGGGGTCTTCAATGATCAGCATTAACTCTGTTTTAGGCTCAGGAAAAACAAAAAAACAAAAAAAAAAAACCACTTTATCTGCAGTTTTGTGCTGCCATGGGAGAGAGATGATTTTTTTGCCTACATAATGTTAGAAAGAGCATCTAAAGAATACATTTGTTTTACAAAATTTTTTCTGTCTTATTTTAGTGACACTGCATTAAGCCCTTACTTCCAGGTGCAATTTGACTGAAAATTCTTAACAGCTGAGGATTTTAAGGTGCGAATCCTGGGAGCTTTTAATTGTTTACTGTCTGCTTAGAATTCATCATTCTGTAACCTGCTACTCAGGTACCATTCATCAATTTGTTCTACGCCCACCCAAAATTGAGTTTATTTATTTTCTTTTTAATTTGCCTTATTTGTATTGGCTTGTGATTTTAAAATCGACTCAATGTTCTTTAGTATGGATTTCAAAAAAAAAAAAATAGATGCATTTACTCTGTCATTTATACCCAAGTTTCTTCCATTTTTTTTTTTCTTAATGTTCTCTAAACCAAATTTAAAAAAATTACTTTGGGTTGTATATATTACAGGGCTTGTGATTGCCTATAAACTGCCATTAATTTAAAAATTATTATGGTTCTTTCAAATATTTCTCTCATTTTCATGAACTTATAACAAGAATATAATGCCACAAATATATTAAAGTTAATTACAGCTATATTGAAGTAATACTTTAAGGCAGAATAGGAATTCAGATCCATTTTCACTGCATTTATGCTTCTCAAGGCTTAAAGAATGTGCCCGATAATTAAAAATATATATTTTGAGAACTGACATGGTTTTATACATGTTTATTTTAAATTTCCATTTCCATTTTACGTAAAGTCGATATACACAATTATGCTTCAAGTCAATATAAAATTGTAAGATTAATGACTTTATTTATAACTTCATAAAGGCAAACTTCTCTGCACTTTGCATTAATCTGCTTTTGTTTAAATATAAAGTTATTTTACAACCTAATTCAAGATTTTTTAGAAAGGTAGTTAAAAAATAGAGGAACCTCAACCCAGTTAACTTACTTTTTTTCTAGAAATATGTCTTCTCTGGTTTGCAAAGTGTTCTACTTCAATTGTTATTCAAACTCTAGAATGATTGGATTTCAGTTTAAAGACAATAGGATTAATCTCCAACTATTTAAGGTTTTTGTTTTTTGGTTTTTCCGGTTTTGTTTTGTTTTGTTTTGTTTTTTGTAAAGCGGAGTGGGTTTTAATATTGTAAAGGAATTAAATGGATTTTGAAAGTGATTTTTATATCAACATGCTTCAAAGCTTCTATAGGTTTCAGGCAAACATTTTAAAGATATTTTGTTCAAATAATGATTTTGTTTTATTCTCAAATAAGTCACCCAGTAATCCCTTGCTTTGCAGTTTATAGCTGCTGTAGCCAAGGTTAATTAATTAGAAATATTAAAGCTTGGATTAACACTTGGACTTGATTCACAAATCATTTGGTTGAAAATATCTAAGTTGCCCAGTAAGTTTATTTTTTAGAACTTAATGCCACACTAGAGAAAAGTAGATTTAACAAACTTTTGTCGTGCACTAGGTAAACAGTAAGAAAAAAAAAAAAAAAAGTGTTTTTTACCTAGTTTCCCACCAGCCAAAGCATCTTAAGTTATACTTACTTGCAGTTATTTCTGGAATTTGCTATCAAGGCTTTTTTTTTTTTTTCATGGCTTATTATTCTTAGGAAATAAAAAAATTAATCGATTTCTAAATAACAGAGGCAAGTATACATGTTCAAATAGGTGTGGCTTTATTTTTTTTTATAAGACCTTTATTGTGTTTAAATCTCTCTCTTTTTTTTTTTTTTAATTTATTTATGATAGTCACACAGAGAGAGAAAGAGAGAGAGAGAGGCAGAGACACAGGCAGAGGGAGAAGCAGGCTCCATGCACCGGGAGCCCGACGTGGGATTCGATCCCGGGTCTCCAGGATCACGCCCTGGGCCAAAGGCAGGCGCTAAACCGCTGCGCCACCCAGGGATCCCCTAGGTGTGTCTTTATATGTGAAAAGTAACACATATAATTCCTAATGTATTTTAAAAGATCTGCTATATATTCTTGCAAAATAAGATAAATACATCCTACGAACCTAAGAGAATCAATGAGCTGGAGTTTGTATGACAACAGTTTTTGAAGATAATGTTTTCTACAAATTAAAAACTCTAGATTTATGAAAGGTCAACCTTAAGATATGCTATTTACGCAATGGTAATATGTAAAGCCCAGTTTCCAACTTATAGCCAAAGAAAATAAAAATGAAGATGTGCTTTTTGAGTTTTTGGTGGTAGGAGAAAATCAAAATATAGAAATCTTCCTCAGAAAGGTATGTATAATAAATATTATATTTTTACATGCTGAACAGGGAAATCACGATCCAAAATATAATCTATGTTGTTTTGGGTTAAAAAACAAAATCAATAGCTCAATAAGGAGTTAGCAGATATATTCTATTAAAGGCCAGATTATAAATATTTTAGGCTTTCAAGGTCAGATGATTTCTGTCACTCAGATCTGCCACTGTCCTGTAAAGGCAGCCATAGAAAAATATGAAAACAAATGAATGTGCCTATATTCCAATATAACTTTATTTATGGTCACTGAAATTTGAATTTCATGTGATTTTTCACAAATGACAATTCTTGTTGTTGTTGTTGTTGTTTTCAAATATTTAAAAAACACTGAAACCATTTTTAGCTCATGTCCACTACTAAAACAGGTGGCAGGCTAACTATGGTCCAAGGTGTGTGATCTGGCCAGATTTATCCTACTACTATGAAAAGTATTGTGCTTAATTCTGAACTAAGAGAGTACAGGGATAGTGACCATTGAACAAAGGCAAGCTCATTGCAATTGCTTAATGAATATTTCCTAAATAAATTCATGATTTATTTATTTTTTTTAAATTTTTTAAATTTATTTATGATAGTCATAGAGAGAGAGAAAGAGAGAGAGAGGCAGAGACACAGGCAGAGGGAGAAGCAGGCTCCATGCACTGGGGAGCCCGATGTGGGATTCGATCCCGGGTCTCCAGGATCCCGCCCTGAGCCAAAGGCAGGCGCCAAACCGCTGCGCCACCCAGGGATCCCATAAATTCATGATTTAAATTGCTTACTTCTCAAGGTCTATTCCTTTAATAGGCACTATTTACAGAGGAAAAATTATACTGAAATTCACAGATGCTTAATATGTATTCTGTTATGACATTTGTACTGAAAAGTTTAAATTTTATATTATTTAGAATTGTAGAATTGAAGCTTTTATGCTTAGAAGAATACATTTTCATTTCCTTTTCCTATGATGGAAGGCTATTGTATTGCTAATTAAGCTGCAAAGAAGAACTTGACATGTTTATTTTTCTCTCTCTCTCTCCCTCTCTAAGGATATTGATGTCTGGAAATTAGTTTGATGAAGTTGAAAAGCTACCATGGTAACAATATCTTGAGAAAACAAAATCCTATAAAGAAGAGAAGGTAGAAAGTGAGTCTGACTGTCGGTACTAGTTTCTCCTTAAATCATGTGCTAATTTAAGAAAGGAAAGTTGTAAACCTGAATCAGAACTGCATCTGAGATATTGAGGTTTTGAATAGAATTTATGTCAGTATGTTAGGCTTGAGGTTAAATATTGGAGTTTAGAGTTCACCAAAGAGTTGCAACACTACTACTACTACTACTACTACTACTACTACTACTATTTCTACTTGAAACACCAGAAAAATTGTAGTATGGAAATAAGAGTGAACCAGAAAAATACAGCCATCATTAAAATCAAAGCCTGCTTTTAAATATGTTAACAATCTAATATGCTCTCTTTTTCTAGTTTCCTTCCCAGAAGCAAATCCAAATCATATCTAAGGAAAAAAAAATAGCATTATTAACAGCCTCAAATTTTCCTATTTTTTCCACACACAGTAGCTTGTAATTATTGTAAAATAAAATAAAATAATCAGACATACTAACAAACAATTCGCATAAGTGGAGTTGAAGAGAGAATCGACTACAACCAATTATTGGGATTTTTAGAGTAGAGGTTTTTAAGTAATTATGCTCAGTAAGATAGCAATATGAGATAAGATAGAGATTTTTATGAGATAATTAAATATTAAAAATAAATTAAATTTCCTATTTGACAAAAACAACTAAAATTATAAAATCGAAATGTTTGTTTAATAATAGATCACAACTAAATAAAGGTGTAAAATACTCCACAAGAAAGCAATCAGGAACTACATAAAACAGCATTCTTCACATGGCAGAAAACATAGAACCCAAAGTTCTGACATATAGGTAAATAAAATCATAAAAGAAAAAAGGAGAATAAGGTAAAAGTAAAATATGTAATATTAAAGACTGAGAATTTCAGTTAAAAAAATGACATCAATATACATTAGTAAAGCACTACAGATGTGTTATTATAATAAAACACACCTAGATATGATAGAACCGTGGTTTCAAACCACAGCACACTAAAGAGAAAGAGAAAATCTTGAAAATAGAGAAAGAGCATGCTTTCTCTTCAGAGACAATGAGAGATTTACAGATGACTTTTTAACAGAAATAGTGGCAACTAGGAAATAAATGGAACAATGTCTTGAAAATACACAAAGAAAGTAACTGAAAAAACAGATTTTGATACCCAATATTGCTCAAAAACCAGGAAGAAATTAAGGCAATTTCTGACGATAGTAATGGAATTTATTCACAAATGTCTTGTGCTAAGGTAAAATTCATAACAAAGGAAAACTACATGTAGATGAAATCATGACATTGCAGGAAGTGATAAAGAAAAAAGAATGCTAAAATGAGGCAAATATAAATCAATAGCCACTTGAGAGTCTAAATATATAGAAATGAATTACATATGCACATGAGTAATACATATGACAATACCACCACCAAGTATTGCATTGTTTAAAAGTGGATAACATGCAAATATTAACAGTAAATTACAGATACATCATATAATCTTTAAGATAATTAAGACAAAACAGTGAAAGAAAATGAAAGAGGTACTCTTAACTGTTTTCAAACCTGTAAAATGAGGATGATATTGGTACCTGCCTCAGCATATTATCCATCACATAAAATATAAAATGTAAAGTGCACTTACAGTTTTCTTCATGTAGGTATATATGTGACAAGTATGACCATTTTTATTACTGTAACAATATTTTAAACAGTAATGCTGTGTCATCAAAGAAGAAACAGCATAATATACTACCCTTTCACGAAAGTGAATAACTTACTAGGAAACACATCTGTAGGGATCCCTGGGTGGCACAGTGGTTTGGCGCCTGCCTTTGGCCCAGGGCATGATCCTGGAGACCGGGGATCGAATCCCACTTCGGGCTCCCGGTGCATGGGGCCTGCTTCTCCCTCTGCCTGTGTCTCTGCCTCTCTCTCTCTGTGTGACTATCATAAATAAATAAAAATTAAAAAAAAAACACATCTGTAATGTATAATAGAATTTAGAAATTTTTGATCTTTTTAATTTTGTAAAAGATGTATTTATTTTTATTTGAGAGAAAGAGTTAGAGAGTTGTTCAAGCAAGGGGAGGGGCGGAGGGAGAGGAAGAGAAGGAATCCTCAAGTAGACTCCCCACTGAGTCCAGAACCCAATGCTGGGCTCCATCCCAGGACACTGAGATCATGGCCTCAGCTGAAATCAAGAGTCAGTTGCCTAACTGACTGAGTCACCCAGGCTCCCCAGATTTTTTATTTATTTTTTATTTATTTTTTTAAGATTTATTTATTTATTTATTCAGAGAGAGAGAGAGAGAGAGAGGCAGATCCACAGGCAGAGGGAGAAGGAAGCTCCCTGCAGGGAGCCTGACATGGGACTCGATCCCAGGTCTCCAGGATCAACCCTGGGCTGCAGGTGGCTCTAAACCACTGCACCACGAGGGCTGCCCCAAATTTTTTAATCTTTTAAAAGGTAAATTTCCATTTAGCAATTAGCAATATCATATATAAAAAAATCCTCAATAAATTTCAATAAAATATGATTGTTTAAAAATATTTTTTGCATAATAGTGATTCACAAGATTTAAATTATAATGCATCTTCCTGTTTTTAAGCAGTAGAGAAAATATCATTCAACTATGTGACACTAGCTATATTAATAATATGTAAAATCAATGTGGACTTTAAGTTTGATGTACACAATATATTCTAACAATATACCTTGATCCTAATAAGGAAATTAGAAATAGATTTTAAATATTGATATTTCAATGTTATTTAGATACAGTTTGGGTTTGGACTCAATCAATTTAGAACTCATGTAGTAGTCTCTTGATTTTTAAATTAATATAATATAAGCCAGTTGACTATAGGCCTGAAAATTATAAATTTAGAACACTGTACAAATTTTACCATTTAAAATACTTTTAAAAATCATAAAATGTAAGACACACTTTTTATTTTGTTTTAATTTTCCATTTTATTATGAGAAAAGTATAAGCATATCTTTAAATTACAAATTTTCCAAGTGTTACACCAACCTCCTGTTTAAATGTGCATATATCCATCCTTGAGAAAGACATGCATTACCATGAGAAAATGCCTTAAGATATCACTCACTTTGGGATTATATTCTAGACAAACAGCTCAGAGGAATAAAATGGTAAATTCCTGGTATTACAATACCCATACATTTATCAATTTTGCCTTATTTCTAGGTTTCAGGTTTATATCCTCATGGCATAAATTATTTTTTCATATTAATGAAAAAAGGATAATTTGGAACTTTTTCCTCCCTTGAGCTTCCACTCACTTTATATGTAATTCCAGTCAGGACCCCACTGCACCTCTCTTCTCTTGTGTTGTTGATCAGATTGAATGAATCAAAAGTTAGAGGAAGTAAGACAAGGAGTTCCTGCTTCTGAATGAATGCTTCTTCGATATGGAAGGGATGGAAAAGAAGAGAGAGGTTTTTATTTTTTTTTATTTTTTATTTTTTTTTTTTGAGAGAGGTTTTTAGAGTTGCTACATGGCACTCATTGAGAATGGTGAAAAGATAAACTGTGATTTGTTATGATCTATACTGAGAGGTGGCAGTGCTTCACAGTAAAATTGACACTACACATTATCAGTGGTGGGGGGGTTCTAGAATTACAAAGCCTCAGAAATCAACAAAGATGCAGCAGTATTTTGAATCACACGTTGTGCAAATGAAAGCAAAAACAATGGCAAGATTTCATTGAATATATCACTTTGATTCCTTGATCAGTGTAAGAATCTTCCCTCAATAAGCACGTAGACGTAGACAATTATTTAATTGTAGATTTGATTATCAACTGTATTTTTTTTACTATGACTAGGAAAATAGGAAAAATATGTATATATATTTCCTGTGGTTAAAACCAGAACAAAAAAATAAATAAATAATAAAACCAGAACACCTGGCATCGTGGCTTTCTCCCTTTTGTATGGAACAAGAAACTATTTTATCTGCATCCCAGAGATATGTATTTAAAATATTCGAGGTAAAGTAGATGCAGAAAATGAAATAGTGACTTACTTATTTAACCCTTTCCTTAACTTCCAGTGCTTTTCTCGTGATTAGGGTTTTTATTAAGCTACTTAAGTGGGCCTTAATAGAAATGGTCACACGGTCAGGAAGATAAGGAAAAGGAAAAACATTATCAAGCCTAAAAGTTTGAATGAGGTTTCTTCCTAATAAGAAGTGTAATCTTTATCTAGCAGATAGAACTTTCGCCATAGTATCCAACAATTATTTTGAATATTCTCTAAATATAGTCTTCAATAATTTCTATAAAATTTCTCTGAAAAGCATGCATACTTTACATATTATCATACAACTGGGCATTGCAGGTGGCAGATTTGACTATCAGAAAAAATATATTTTCTTCTTTGTATGTCGTGGAAAAAATACACAATTTTAGTTGAAACATTTGGGTATTTAAAAAACCCATATTTCCTCTTTCTGTCATTAGTAATTCTCAATAATAGATTAATCTTTATAACCTTTTGCAACTTCCCATAGAAAAGAACAATTATTCTTGTTTTAAATTGGCAGAAACAAAGAATAAAAGTATTCTTATATAACCCTTATTCTAGACTAGTTGAGAGTCAAAAGTGGACATGAAAAGAATAAAATTCATAACCCTCCCTTGTGAGCTTTTCCCACTTGAGACTCTTCAGGGATAAAATCATTAATTCAGGATTGTCTCTTTCAATTTCTGTTTCCATCAGAAGGACATAAGGTTATATTCTCTCATAAAGTAATTTACATAATAATTCAAAATAAAGTTTTCAGGCTAAATTTTGAAAATCAGAAAAAAGTTCGAAAGGGATTAAGTAGGTGCCTGAATAGCTAAGTTGCTGATGACATCAGGAAATTAAAAATGATAATAAGGGAACCAACTTCTTACCCTGTCTAGGCTTCCCATTCAAGTTTTAAAATCCACACTTACTCCAAGCAGGCAATTGACTTTTTAATACTGTTAAAAGTGATGTGAAGTTTTAAAAGCCATTTATCTAAATGTTATGCCAATGGAACAATCAGCTATTCATTTAAAACTTAAATTCCAACCACATAGTTGGAATATATAATTCAACGTAATATATATATTCAATGGACGAATGACTCTTCAGGTATCAGGTACTAGACAATATAATGCAAAATTTGTTTTGATTAGTATTAGAACCTTCACATTAAACATCAAAACATTGACTTCATCCATTAACACAATTTTGAATGTATTCAACTTTAAGTAGCAGCATATTTCACTTGATCACTTGCTGATATTATGGTTTTAAACTTTAAGTAACTATTGAGTGTTCAAACATATATGATGGCTCCCTGCTCTTGGCTACATTTTCTTAATCCTTGTTTATATTGCCCTGCATTTGTTCAGGACATTGTTTTAAAGTTCATGTCTAAAAATTCCATTAACTGGATTGCTCTTGGGTCTCTTTCGGTCATCCAATACTTCTTTTGCTTTTTAGTGATATTTTCTTGACTTATAATATCAATGATTATGGTTTTTTGGTTTTTGTTTTATTGTTTTTTAAAAATTGTGTACTTGGCATTGTATTGGAAAAAAATTGTCATAAAATTTGGGGACTAAGATGATGTCACCTTCCTTCAGAGGTCTTATGTTGGCTTTATGTAGGTGGCCATAGGCATAAGCAAGTACTTTTTTCTGAGAACAAGATCATTTGAACTGGGCTTCCATTCCTATTTAAATTGGATTGTTTTCTATTTAACCTTATTCCTGGATGTTAAGTTTAAAATACGCCAATTAACATGGGTTCATGAAAAGTTGTATTTGTCAGGTTTACATCCCTGGGTTTTATCTTCTATACCTTTGTTCTCTAATATTATGAAACAGAAGTTGCAGAATCTGACTCCCCATGCCCAATTTAATAGTTTTCTCAAGGAGAGTTTGGGTTCATATTATGTCTCCTTAAGCAGTCCCTCAGTGTTTCAGCCCCCTTGGTAACAACATTTTAAAAAATTTTATTAAGGTATGAAATAATCTAATTCTTTGATAAGTGCTTTAAATTTTTAAACTAATTTGGAGAGGATGGATATTCTTGCATTGTTTCATTTACCACTTGGAATGTAATTGTATATCGGGGGAGTTGTGTCCCTGTATTTGCCATGTTGGAAGACATATTTTTAAAAAACTGGCATAGTTTTTAAAAGTACATATATTAGGTAGTCTGGCATTAGGATTGCCAGAAACTCTAATGAGCTAACTATTGTCACTATTATCCAAATATTTAAGATTATTATCTGATAAGGAAAGAAAAGTGAACTTCTGAGATATTTTTGGATATGCCAACAATTACTTTGTTGCATGGTAAGTACATTTCAAGTCAGTCTTTGAAATGCCATTTTTTTAAGTATGAAATGTTTGAGATGCTCTAATGATAAGCACAGATATCATTTATGTAGCAGTAATATATTATTAACATAGTTTTTATTCTCATAGTCATGATAGTTTCTGTTTTCAACAAAATGATTAAATCAAATAAAAATCTGGATTTCAGTTTGTGGTATGATTTCCTAAAACAACCTGACAAATAATGAAATTCAGCAGATGCCATTAATGGAATAAAATTTCTGCTTAAAATCTGCTATTCTAGTTACATGCTGAGTTCAGTATTATTCATGTTTTAAGACTCGTACATAAAGATAATTTTTCTGCTTCAAATCCAAAAGTTGAAATCAGGACTAAATATGATGAATATCTACCTGGATATCATTGGGATATACATATAATCATTCATGCCTTTAATAATCCTCATAGATAGGATTTATGAAAAAAATAAGAGATATATAAAATTCCCATTAGTGTCCATGCATTTAAATTGGTAAGTGCCTAGTTGTGCTATTTATAATTTAATGATATAGATTTTGGCATTTTCTTCTCCAAAGTCCATTCAAGAACTAAGACAAATTTTTTTTTATATCCATCAAACAATAAATATATGTCTTAGAGTTAGAAGTTTTATTATGAGCAACCTAAAGAGAGAGTAAAGAGTATAAACTCCTGACAACTTAGTGTCGGGGAAACTTATGTAATAATAAAAAAAGAAAAAAAGTAGAACTGAGGGTCTGAAGCCTTTAACAAGATGCCTTTGGTGCCACTGAAGGTGCTTCCACTGCATAAAGATGGGCTTTGTGATGGGCTGCTCAGTGGGCATGGCAGCTGGGGCTCTCTTCTGCTTCTTTTCCTGTTTTAGGACTGATTGGAATGCAAGGTCAGCAGCTGATGGGCAACACTGGGAAACCATGATGCAGAATAGTGGCACTTTTAGCACATTCTATCTGGTTGGGCATCTGATGCTAATCAGGACACAGGCTGCCTACTACAGCTACTCCTTCCCATCAGTCCCTGCCCATGTACTGTAATAAAATAAAAGTCTTTATTAAGAAAAAAAAATTTATACAATTGTTTGCTATGGCATTTTAAAATATAGCTACCTTAAAAAGGTAGACAAAGGAAAGTAATATGTACCTAAGTTAAGCAGAAGTAAACAGAGCAGCCCGTGTGGCTAAGTGGCTTAGCGCCCCCTTTGGCCCAGGGCGTGACCCTGGAGATCCACGATGAGTCCCACAGGCTCCCTGCATGGAGTGTGCTTTTCCCTTTGCGTGTGTCTCTGCCTCTCTGACTCTTGTGGATAAATAAATCAAATCTTTTAAAAAAGTAAGTAGATAATAAAAATAAGAGCAGAAATCATGAAATTGAAAAAAAGAAAACAATTTTTAAAATCCATAAAGCACAAAGTTGGTTCCTTGAAAAATGAATATAATCGATAAAAAAAAAAAAAATTCTAGCCAAACTGACCAAGAAAAATAGAGAAGGAAAAGTTTATCAATATCATAGAAGAAAGGTCATAATTATTGATCTCACAGGCATCTAAAGGGTAATAAAGGAATACCATAAACAACTCCAAGCACACAAATTTGATAACTTAGATGAAATAATTTCTTAAACTACACAACCTATTAAAACCCAAGCAAGGGGAAATAAATTATCTAAGTAATCCTACAAGTATTAAAGAAATTGCATCAATAATTTATAATCTGTTTAAAAAGATAGTTTCGTTTCACTGGTACATTCTACAAAACTTCAGAGAAAAAAAAATCATACTAGTTATCTATTATTCCTTCCAGAAAAGAAAAGTGAGTGAATACCTCCTCTTTCTTTGAAGTCAGTTTAGGCATTTACATGATTGATTTGAAAATGTATGACCTTTGAAAACTTTCACATAAATGTTTATAGCATTTTTATTCATAAATAACAATAATAACCAAGAAGTCTTTCAGTAGGTGAACGGATAAACAAATTATAGTATATACATACAATGAAATACTATTCAACATTTTTTTTAAAAAGACCTAACAAGCAACAGAAAGACATGAATGTGTATGTATAGTATAGTAAGCACATTTTTTTTCTCTGTCAGCTAAAAAGTTTTTGAAACAATGATGCCCCTATAGCAATAAACACATGCATTGCTTAGATTTTGGTTTCTAATACCATTTCAAACAAAAAAAAAAAAGGATTTTATTTGAGAAATTGTTGATTCTAGAACTTATGCAAAAAAACAAGAAATATACAAGATGAGACTGGAGTATCTTAAAAGGAGAGAAAGCAAACTGTTTAAAACCAACTTACCAACAAACAAACTTACATGGGAATATGTCAAAGAGGTTAATGAGCCAAATGAAAGTGTCCCCAAAGCCCAACTTTGAAATTTAAGCAAGAAAATAAGTAACAAATTATTGGATTGTAAACCAAAGTATAAAATATGCATCTTTTAGTACATCCTGTTATAAATAAATGATTGAATCAAAAAATGAGGGGGAGGAAACAAATATTCCACTCTTAAAAATAAAAAAAACGATTTGATTTATTTATTTGAGAGAGTGAAGGAGAAGCACAAGCAGGGAAGGGAGGAGCAGAGGTTAGAGAGAGCAGCAGACTCCCTGCTCAGTAGGGAGCTTGATGCAGAAGGACCCTGAGATGATGACCAAGCAAAAGACAAATACCTAGCTGACAGAGCCACCCAGACACCCCAAGAACCCAGTCTTTAGTGTGTCTTGACTTCTTTCCAAAAAGTACAGTATAAAACAAGGGGGGAAAAAAGATTTTATATATATAATCTTTTTTTAAATTTATTTTATTTTATTTTTTATATATTTTATTCTTTATTTTTATCTTTATTTTTTTATATTTTATTCTTTTTATTTATTTATTTTATTTATTTTATTTATATATATATATATATGTATATAAAATAACCAGGAGAGTCAATGTTGTCACATTCAACTGTGTAATTATATAAATTAAATATAAAGCAAGAAATACACTATTTTACTGGGGATAGAGGATAGGATGTGCAATCATGAAGTCGAAAACCTCAATGGGAGAATGTCTTAGTCTTTTTGACAGTGATGCAGCTTAGTACGTATGTAATCAACTTACATTAGTTTTCATCAAATAATAATTATTTGAAGTAAGTCATAAAAACTCATGTGTCAGAGCACAAGACAACTAAAATAATTTGAAATTCACAGAGCCTCTCATGAAAAAAAGAACTGATGACTCGGAGAAGAAACTTAAAAATGGAAAAGAAATCTTGCAAGAATCAGGTTTTCTGCATATTAAGTTAAATTTGAAAGTTTTAACAATTAAAATTCAAATTGGAAACGCTGTGTTGCTGACAAGTCAACGTTCTTGAGCAAACTTTAGTCAGGTTTCTCTGAGTGGCCATCTCAAGGAGGCTTCTCAAGAGGCTTTGGACTTCTGTGTTCCTCTCTGCATCACGCAATTTTAACAAAAATTCTCCAAAACAACTTGGCAAGAATCTCCACCCTTGGTATCTGATTAAAATATCAAATATTGGGCAGCCGGGGTGGCTCAGCAGTTTAGTACTGCCTTCAGCCTTCAGCCCAGGGCCTGATCCTGGAGACCCAGGATCAAGTCCCACATACATCAGGCTCACTGCGTGGAGCCTGCTTCTCACTCTACCTGTCTCTGCCTCTCTCTCTCTCTCTCTCTCTCTCTGTCTCTCATGAATAAATAAATAAAATCTTTTAAAATATATATATCAAATATTTGATGTTCTCCACTCTTAGGATCTGATTCCCTTAACCAGCTTCCGACATAAGTCCTTTCAAGTCAGTGTTGTCAGAGTCGCTCCTTACCCCTGATGCTCCCCCTTAGTAATTTTCTGACCACTGACTCCCACACTGCTCCTTGGCTATAAATCCCCACTTGGCCTTACTGTATTTGAAATTGAGTGTGGTCCTCTACTGATGCCTCTTTTATCCTTATAACAGGTGTTCTGAATAAATAGTCCTGGTTTTATTGCTTTAATTACTGTCTAGATATGGTCTTCCCTTGATACTGCCAACAAAGAGAAAATTGATAAGTTTCTGACTAAAAATATATAATATAATATAATATCTAATTACACCTAGAGTAGATAACCTAAAACTATAGACAATCTGAGAAAGCAAAAAAGCACCATGAGGTGTTTTTTTGTTTGTTTGTTTTGTTTTGTTTTGTTTTGTTTTTTGTGGTTGTAATTTTAAAATACATATCCAAAAAGACTTGCTTCACTAAAGCAAACTTCATCTCATGGAAAATGAAATCTAGGTGTTAAAAACAATTTCATACCAAATGATTGAAGCCCCACCTGCCCCCACCCCGAATGAAATAAGCAATTCTTCTAGAATAGTGTCTTCCCAAGGAATCTACATCAACATCTCTTTATTTGACTCATCTAGAATAGCCATGTGAAACGAGAATTCTGAGGCTCCACACTAACCAACTGATTCAGAACAGCTGAGGGCATTTATTTTTTACATGGGTTTAAAACCACATTTCAAAGGCCACCAAATTGCGAACCTAAATAAATACTTCATGAATTCTACGATTATTATTATAACACAGAGATGGTCTTGAAATAGGGATTTTTGTAAAGAATAGCATGTTTGACTGACTGACTCTACTGATTAAATTCATATACTGTTATTCATATTTTTATTTCAAATTTTTTGTATAAGTATACAATTTAAGTGGAAATTTCCTAAGTCTGATAGAATGATCTATGCTTCATTTTGATACTTCTTTGCTCTTTTTAATCCTCTTTTTTTTTCCTATATTAACTATCTAGTCATACTTTCATGCACTAATAATAGCAATTGAAGACATTTAGGTTTTGAAGCAGTAGCTGTAATTATATTACTTTTCCTATAAATAACATAGGGATTGATGCTTTTATGATGAAAATGAACCCAAGTGATTGAATATTTATGAATTAGAATCTTTTTGGAAGAGAATATGACAGCATTGAAAACATGCAATTACCAGAAATACCTACAGTGATTAAAATGTTAATTAATGACAGTTTCCTTTATTAGCATAAACAAAATCATACTACATATAGGAAAAATAAAATTCTTATAATTTTTAAAACTCAAATTTATTCAATCATTGAAGAAAATGTACTTTCAAATCAAAATGTCAAGAAAATTAAATAATCTGTTTTAATTTCCTTCTAGATATCAAGTAACATAAAACTTACTATCCAATGCTCATTCAACAGCCTTATCTAAACACCCACAAATTATTATAAAACATTTTAAAGCTACTGAAAATTTGACTCCTGTTATTCTTCTCTATTAAAACCAAAATACTTTGGAATAATTTAACAGCAACATGCAACACCAGTACTAAATATATTCGAAGAATTTGCATGAAAATCAATCTTATAAACTTGAAAATATTTTTGTTCCAATTAACTCAACACACTAACTCAGTATAATTCTCTACTTATTTTCATGTTTCTTGAGTAACGTTTTTCTTCCTCTTTCTGCTTATTCAATCACAATTGAAGACTTTAAATTTTTGACCACTCAATTGTCTCTTTATCTTAAAATCAGGGGGTGTGATATTTGGTAGTATAAGTTTCCTTATTCTAGTATTCTATTATGTGTGTGTTTCTCTTTAGGATATAATAATTTGGATATAATGGTGTTTTATTTGAACCTTATAAACCCAAACTGCTATGGGCATATTTGGTATAAAACACTCATGGTTCAATAATGACGATAAATTTGACAAAGTGCTTCTTTGTTTAGGAGAAGAGAGTTTTTTATACTTTTCTTCTAGAATCTCATCTTACTACAGAATAGTTACTTCATGGACTGAGAATCATCATATATGTCTATATATCACAGTCCTCCATATTGATATGTCAGGTTCTGATATATAATTAGTATTTTAAAATCTAACATGTCTTCACTTCTATTATTTTTCCATTTATATTCCAAGGTCCATCAGGAATAATTCCTAATATACATCCTCAAACTCCTTACTTTTACTTGAAGTCTACCAGATTCTCTACCTATTGTCACCACCTCCTCTCTTTTCTTTTTTTTTTTATTTCACTGCAATGATAATGGTTCCATCGATTTTACTCAAATAAGCCAAAGACTCTTGCATTGTATTTGTCCTTGATTTTTTTGTGTGTGTGTGTAGAAACCTGTTTCTTGATTTGTTCACCCATCTCCTTCAGATCTCTGATCACATGTCACCTTTAAAAGTGAGGCCTTCTGTGACAATATTATTAAAAAAAAAAAAACCCACTCATTATTCTATCTCCCCTATCTACCTTATTTTTCTCCAAAGTTCTTATCACTTTCTGGCCTACTTTTTATTCTTATTCCTACTATTTCTTCTTAATAATGTTTATCTATTTATCCTCTTCTGTGTGAATATAAGCAGTCAGGAGTAAAGTAGACTGTACTTCTTTTTTTCACTAAACTATAACACATTGTTTGCACTCAAAAAATATTTGTTGAATGGATTAACAAAGATTTTCATTCCATTCATTAGCAGTTTTTCTTCATAGGGTAAAATGACTACATCATTACTATTAAGGTATTTTAGACAAAAAAAATATATATATGGTCTTCCTCTGGTTTTCAATGGTGAAATACTTTTGCATTTCAATAATAAACTATTTGAAATGTTAGCTGAAACCACAGACATATTATTTAGCCTATTTGAGTCTGATATTTCTCTTTGATGCAATAAAATTTAGAACTAGATATTCCTTCAATTTACATACATAGGGATCCCTGGGTGGCGCAGCGGTTTGGCGCCTGCCTTTGGCCCAGGGCGCGATCCTGGAGACCTGGGATCGAATCCCACGTCGGGCTCCCGGTGCATGGAGCCTGCTTCTCCCTCCGCCTGTGTCTCTGCCTCTCTCTCTCTCTCTGTGACTATCATAAATAAATAAAAAAAATTAAAAATTTATAAAAAAATTTACATACATATTAAAGAGTACTAAGTAATATTATATTTTTAAAAGCTGGTGCATTTTTTGTAGGACAAATTTGATGACTAAAATGCAAGGAAATCTTAATATTCACTAGTATCAGCTTAGATGCCACTTCCAGAAACTCTTCCTCAGTCTTAAAACTTGTTTTCTATGACAATCTCATGTATCCTCTACACAATTTTCAATTTACTTTTCTTTATTTCCCTTTAGATATCAGTAGTTTTTCAGAGCAATAGGTATCAATTATGTTAGCTATTTAGTCACTGGCACCTCTCACAAAGCACAGGACATAGGAACTCAGTAAGTATGCATTAATAATAGTTAACATTTATTAAGCCTTTTCTGTTGGGCAGACACAGTTCTATTTGTTTTACATATACAAATCCATTTAACATTCATAAAACCCTACAAGTTTGCTATTGGATAGACGGGGGTTTGATAAACTATACAATTTATGAAATACATTGAGAACAAAATTATTTAATTGGATTAAAATGGAAAATTTAAGGGTAAGAGATGAACGGAGTGGACCAGAAAGCAAGAGAGGCATTGAAACTTACTATTAATATAAGGAATTTAATTTAAAGAAAAAAGTAGGATAATAAGTTAAGAAGACTTTTGTTTGTAGTGGTTTATATGGAGATAAAGAATTGGCCAAGGAAAAAAGCAGTTTCACCATGAGAGAGAACTAAAATAAGTTATAATGGTACAGTTATAATGATTTCCAATATTAAATATATAGGAAAATTCTTAATTATCACTCTAGAGTTAAGTAAATAAAATTTGAACATTAACACCACAGTGAAATTCCTGATAGTTTAATAATCACTTGAAATTCACCATATCTAGTAAAAATATATAACTAAAATCTACTGCACAATTGGTGGGTATTTTGATTTTTATAATCTTCGCTGCTACTGCCAGAGAGGTCAAATTTCTTTACTTGAGGTCATATTATTTTACACAGCTGAGATTTGAAATCAAATCCATTTGATTTCCAATTCTGCGTCTATTTACATTATGCTGGGTCTTTTTTGTTGTTGTTGTTGTTGTTGTTGTTGTTGTTGTTGTTGGGATGCGGAGGGACAGGCAGGCAGAGGGAATCCCAAGCAGACTTCATGCTAGGATGGACACAGGGCTCAACTGGGGATCTCTATCTAGCACCCTGAGATCATGACCTGAGCTGAAATCAAGAGTCAGACTCTTCACCCGGTGTTTAACTGACTGAGCCACTCAGGCACCCCAAGTCTTCTAATTTTTTAAGCAATAGATTCTATACTGATTGATTGATTGATTGATTGATTGATTTTGGTGTTTTTGTTTTGTTTTGTTTTGTTTTGTTTGTTTTGTTTTGTTTTATGGGGTTTCTATTGTTTTTGTTTTGTCTTTTGTCTGAGCAAAATCTTGAAAGGAAACCAAGTTAAGTGAAAGAGCTAACAGCTCATTTACTACTTTTGGAGCACCTCAATAGAATCCCTAAACAGGGATGCCTGTGTGGTGCAGTTGGTTAAGCAGCTGACTCTTGTCTTCAGCGTCATGATCTTGAGGTCATTATCTCAGGGTTGTGAGACTGAGCTCCACATTGGTCTCCAGGCTCAGAGTCTGCTTGAGATTCTCTCTCTTCTCCTTCTGCCCCTTCTGCTGTGTGCTCACTCTCTTGTTCTCTAAAATAAATAAATTAAAAAATAAAAGAATCCCTAAGCGATACTCTATTAGCTATTTGACCTCCTTTCTTATAAGAGCCCATCCTACTGAAAGATTCAATCCAAAAGCAATTCTTAAAAACTGAAAAGTGTTATGTGAACCTAAATAAAAATACTGTAATTACTTAGGATAAAGCAGATATGATATTAATTAAACAAAGACTTGACTTCAATAAACTAAATATAATTTATGTACAGCATATACAGAATAGCTAAACAATAGTTTCACTACTCCTAGACCTTCATTCTGATACTTTCCAGAAAAGCATTCTCTGAAAACCATTATAATCAAAGTGACTGCTGAATATTTCCCAGCAGTGTTATGCTTGAGTTGGCCCCTGTCTGTCCACTGCACACAAGAGGCATTGGGTACATGTCTTTTCTGCTCTGCATTGAGCAGTATCACATTGGTATGGAGAAATCCGCCACCATGGGAGAAATTACATCACGAAAATCCAAATTCTATAAACCATCGCTGTTTTCACAGAGTGCCAGTTAACAATTGCCAGCCCACCAATGCGCACTGATATGTTCTTAAAACAAAACAAAACAAAAGAGAAGGAAAAGAAAAGGTTGAGGTGCAGTGGTATATTAAGTTACTTTATCTCACTTTAGAATATTTCACTTTTTTTTTACTTTTAATAATTTTAATTCTAGTATAGCTAACATACAATGTATATAGTTTCACATATACAATGCAGTGATTCAACAATTCTATACCAGAATATCTTACTTTAGAAACAATTTATGATGTTGGAAATTGCCATTGCATACGGGTTTGCGACAATGGACTAATTGGGTTCAGGATTTATTATATAAATAAAAAGTTTTTGTTTCTAAGAGCAGAGTATACTTTATGAACTGATGTGAAATGAGGGTTACATTTCATTTTCACTAACTTTTCAAAATGATTGATGTAGAATTTTAATGTGTTAATTTACAGAATGAATTCATATTCAAATAGGTATGCTTGTTAAAAAAGTGAAATGGTATTAAGGCAATTTAAATGAATGCCTGAAATAACACTAGACAATCTGAATTATTGGTCTGAATAATATTTGATTTTTCATTGATTCTTGCATTTGTTAAGAAGCTGAAATATTCAAGAGCAAAAATAATCAGACACAATTTAAAGAGCAATTGGTAAAAATAGGTATATGCTTGTGATTAAGAGTCACAGAATATGAACCTATATGTTAAATCCTTCCTTTCTGTTATTTCAATAAGCACCATTCAAACTTCAAGCTATCTAACTTTCAGCAATACAATAAATTAAAACCCTGTATTTAAATTCTGAATTCAGCAAAACTTGTCGAAACGTGTCAGCTTTCTATTCATACTTCCAGCTAAGATTTAGGTGTCAGGGTGAGAGTTTAATATAAGTATTATTTCACTGTCTTCACTCAACTTAGTAGAGTACCAATAAATTTTTACCTTCAATAAAAGCTAACAAATTTGAACTTTCAGTGTATGTCAGGTATTCTAAGCGTTTTCATATATATGACATTTAATATGAAAATCAAATAAGGCAGGATAGTTTCTTAGTTTTATTGGTGGAAAGACTATAACGGATTTTATGTAACTTGCCCAAGTTTACATTGCTAATATCTGAGAGAACTTAAGTTTTACGGAAGTAACAGGATGATAATGTGATTAATTTTAATGACTACACTAGACTACTTATTAAATCATGTGACATTTCATTTATTTGAAAGATGTGACAATGAACAGCATATATATAATGTAAAACTATATATTTATTATCAAATTAGTTAGGAAAAAACTAAATTCCTGTTTTTAGCCCTAATGAACATATTAGGAATAAATTTGTTGGTAATGAGTATTAAATGATTTATTTTAAGGTAATTTTGAGACTTCTTTTTATTTGCAATTTTTAAGAATTAGCTTTTTAGAACAGGGGTTGTACTCTGTGGTCCCAAACTGAATGAAGTATTCTTTATTGTAAAGAACAACCCTCATGCAGGGTAAAGAGGACAGCATGTTACCCAGAGATTTTGTAGCAGATTTTATTTATTTATTTATTTATTTATTTATTTATTTATTTATTTATATTTATTCATGAGAGACACACAGAGAGAGAGGCAGAGACACAGGCAAAGGGAGAAGCAGGCTCTATGCAGGGAGCCGGACGTGGGACTCGATCCCGGGTCTCCAGGATCATGCCCTGGGCGGAAGGTGGGTCTCAACTGCTGAGCCACCTAGGCTGCCCTGAACTTATTTATATCCACTAGATGGGATTTGGGATTTCTACATTTTGTAAAGGAGGAAAGTGAGTTTCGTATAGATAGTAGTATCTTAAGTTTTCATTTAAGAGGAAAAATGTAGCTCAACAGCTTATTGACCAAAGAATCAAATGTATGAATCTAAGGTATGAATATAGTATAGTATATACTATATATATGCATACTATAGTATGCACTGTATCCTCCTTTTCTTGTTTTTTGGATGTCTATGTGTGAATGATAAATCATTACCACAATTCAAAATGTTTATGTTTTCTGACAATTAGCTTGGGATTTCTCTCTCTGATTGCTCCTGAGAAAGTATGCCCTTAGCCAAGTATATAGTCTTCCAGATAGCCAGGGAAATTTGTGATTTTGTTTATTTTTATTTTTTTTAATTTATTTATGATAGTCACAGAGAGAGAGAGAGAGGCAGAGACACAGGCAGAGGGAGAAGCAGGCTCCATGCACCGGGAGCCCGACGTGGGACTCAATCCCGGGCCTCCAGGACCGCGCCCTGGGCCAAAGGCAGGCGCCAAACCGCTGCGCCACCCACGGATCTCCTGTGATTTTGTTTAAACCTGGTTTCTTAAAAGGAGTGCCTGGATCACTGTGGCTTACTGTTCAGCCAATATTTGGCCGGAGGTTTTGGTTAAATCCCTTGCACTAGCAAGATTTTATCTTTTGTTGATATTTGTGTGTGCAGCTTGGGTAATGCTTTCAAGTTGGCCTCTGTCCTCTGATTGCTACTGAATAGGGTCAGTCTGGTGCAAAGAGAGCATTCTGAAACTCGAGGTCGAATGTAACCCCAGAAGGGTTCTCCATGGATGTCTCTCCCCCTGGTTGTCTCTGTGACACTTCTAGATGTAATGCTTTAATTTGGTCCCCACCGATGTCTTCATTCTTTTCAACAATGCTCTTAGGCATGGAATTCTTCAAGCTGTGGTCCATATAAAGTCAATCTCCTGTAATATAGCTATGAAGTTTCTTGTCCTTATGGTCAGCCTCCCAGATTAGGTAGAGTCTCTGCATCATTTCATAGGAGTGGGGTTTGAGATAACAGCCAGTTTCTTTTTGAGTGACAGCCATATGTGGTCTACCAGTGAGGTTTGGAGTGAGTGATAAGTTTTTGGTCTTATCAGCTTGCTCCTCTTAGTATAGAAATTCTGCTCTGCAAATGGGCTGGGGCTGGGGCAAAGGCAAGGACAATCATTGTCCAGTACCTAAGCCTGCTATCCCTAATGCAAAGCTTCCACTCTAGGTGTACAGGTATGGGCTGGGAAAGGGAGCTTGGGTCTTTTCATTGTATCTGCAAGGAATAGAACTTCACCAACACAGGCCTTGTTTGGGATTAGAAACTTTTCACCTACCCTTACTGAATGAAACTATAGTCCTCGAAGAAGAGTTACTGGTGGGGAGAGGGAGTTATGGTTATCTTATTATACTCGCCTGGAATATAGCACAGGAGTAGTTTCCATAATATGGAACTGGATATGTGGAGACTATTTTATCTTCAATTTCACACTTGCACATGAATTTTTTAAAAATACGAGATTTCAATTTTGATTACTTAAATCCCTGTTTTCATATCATTTAAATCTCCAGGCTTCAATTGTTAATATGGAAAAAAGAAAAAAAAAGATACAGATAATTTTATTTTCTCTTTTAATATTTTATTTATTTGTTCATGAAAGACACAGAGATAGAGACATAGGCAGAAGGAGAAGCAGGCTTCACGCAGGGAGCCTGATGTGGGACTCGATCCCAGGACTCTAGGATCATGACTTGAGCCAACAGCAGACACTCAACCACTAAGCCACCTAGGTGTCCCCGGATAACTTTTAATATTACAAATCTAACTACAAATTCTATCATTTTAAGTTACCAGCAAAATATAATTTATAATTCTCTATTCTATTTCAGATTAGTTCATTTGCTCATTTATTTAGCCAACAGACTTTAACTAATTTTCTGCTATGGCCATAGCACAGCTATAAACGCATTTCAACAACCATTATTAGAAATTACCTTTGGTTTCTGGATTATAATTTTAAATGCATAATGAAGCATGCACTTAAACACAAATTATACTATTTAGGTTGGTCAAACATATCTTAAAAATAAAGAACAGTAACAGAATAAAATTGAGTTAAAAGGAGGAAAAATCAGTCAATTTAAGTACTAAGTTTCAGACATCTCACTAAAACCCTGCAAGCTGAACATGCTAATTTATCAATTATTTATTCATTTGATTGAACTACTGAATTATATTAGACTATAATTTACATATTGAAAGTCCTTTCACAGTAAGAAATTCTTGAAGATTACGAAATCCATTATTGTATATAAATGAATATTGGGAAGATTTCAATTACACTAAAAATAAAAACTGTTTGACCATCAAAAATTCAAAGCATTCTTATGAGAGCTTGTAGATTAAATTCCCATATAAAATTCAGTAGTTTTTATCTTGAGTTTTAATATACTCAAAGATATATCATATGTTCTGTCCAGTATTTCCACTGTATTTTGCTGCTGAATAATAAAGCCACTTTTGACCCAATGGGCTGGTCTTACATATCTGCTATTGTTTTGAAAGTTTCAAAATAGTATGTTTTAAGATTAATTTATATTTATAATTTTATTTTAGGAAAACATTTTATAATTCAAATATCTCATTTGCCTTGAGTTAGAAGAGTAAATGGTTTATGTTTAAAAAATAAACTGAAAAAATATAAACTTCTAAAATAGACTCAGTTAGGGATGCCTGGGTGGCTCAGTGGTTGAGCGTCTGCCTTCAGCTCAGGGCATGATTCTGGGATCCAGGATCGAGTCCCACATCAGGCTCCTTTGCAGGAAACCTGCTTCTCCCTTTGCCTGTCTTTTTTTTTTTTTTTTTCCTCTCTCTCTCTCTCATGAATAAATAAATAAAATCCTAAAAAAAAGAGATTCAGTTAGTATGTATGCTAGATGCCATATGAGCATAAATCTATAAGTGAAAAGAAAAGAGCCCAAATGGGGATTTTTTTTTTTTAATGGAAATACCAAGGTTTGGGAAAAATTTCTGGCTGGTTGTTGGTTATAGACTTGCTTAATTCAACAAATAATGGAGAGCCCATTTCATGCCAGGCATTTTACTCAGGAACTGAAGATGACCTTAAATTTTTTAGTTTAGTGTGAAACCTAAAAACTTTGAAAACTATCTTGAAGAATCATATCTGATGATACATTGATATAAAATGTGCTCATGCAACTTAGAAGTTATAACATTTAAACTCGATTTGGAAGGAAGAATTGGAAGATCTCAACTGGTAAACAAACTGGGATGTGAATCCAAAGCAAAAAGAATAGTGATAACATCTGTAAATGATGGCATAAGCCATTTGAAGGTTATTAAAAGAAAACTTGGCTTTATTCGGTAGAAGATTATAGGTCGTTGTCAATAATTACCAGACAAATCATTTAAATTGGCTAACAATAGGCTCAGACTAGTTTTCTCCTTTTTTTTTAAGATAGCAAGCAAGAAAAGACTTTAAATTTAGTTTAGCTATTCACATATTAAACTCTTATATGCAATTTTTCTTTATTTTCAAAACAAAAAAATCACTTTAGTCATTCTTTAGAAGTGATTAAAAGATTTAGAAGAACAAAATGGCCTGTTTTATTATTTATTAATAGAATGAAGAAAGACACATCATTTTAATTAATGTACAAAGAGCATTCGACACAATTTAACCCCTTTAATGACAAAACAACTCAACAAACTAGAAAAATATAACCTCGACATAATAAAATCTATATAGGAAAAACACACATATCTATGGTGAAAAAGTTAAAGTTTTTCCTGTAAGATCAGAAACCAGACAAAGTGAGTGCCTGGGCGACTTAGTTGGTTAAGTGTCCACCACTTGGTTTTAGCTCAAGTCAAGATCTCAAGGTTTTAAGTTCATGCCCTGTTTTGGGCTCCATGCTCAGCCAGGAGCCTACTTGAGATTGTTTCCCTTTTCATCCTCCTCCTCCTCTCTTTGTCCCCCTCTACTCTACCCTGGCTTGTGTGCTCTCTTTCTCTAAAATAAAATAAAAAATAAAATAAAGTAAAATATTTTTAAAAATCAAAAATAAATTTAAAAAAAAAGAAACAAAACAAAGATTCCCACTTTCTCATTTGTATTTAATAGTACTAGAATTCTAGGTGGAGCAATTAGTCAGGAAAAAGAAATATAATTCATTAAAATTGAAAAGAAAATAGTCTCTGTTCCCAGACAACATGATTGTGTATGAATAAAATCCAAAAGAGTTCATACACACACATATTTGTTAGAACTAATAAAACAACTCAGCAAAGTTTCAGGATAAAAATCAACACTCAAAAATGACTTGCATTTTTTTTTATCCTAACAATGAAAAATCCAAAAAGAAAATTAAGAAAACAATTCTGTTTATAAAATCAAAAATACAATAAAACACTTAGGAAAAAATGTTACCAACGAGGCAAAAGACCGGTACATTGAAAACTGAAAAGTTTTGCTGAGACAGATGAAAGAAGACACACAATCACATACACAAATAGAAAATGGTGCCATATTCATAGATCGAAAGACAATATTGTAAGATGTCAATACTACCCTAAGTTATCTACATGCCCAATGTAATACCCATCAAAGTACCAATGATATATTTTACAAGAAATAAAAATTTGTCTTAAAGTCACATGGAGTATCAAGGAAATTCAATTAGATAAAAGATGGAAAAATAACCAACTTAGGGAACCCCATTTATTGACTTCAAAATGTACTTTACAGTGATAGCAATCAAAAGTGTGATACTGGCATAAAAATAGATATGAAAACAAATAAAATGCAACAGAGCTAGAAATAAATTTTCCTGTATATGGCCAAATGATTTTTGACAATGGTAAATAGGAAAATATAATGTTTTCAACAGATACTGTTGAGAAAACTGGATATCCACAAGCATAAGAATGAGGTAGCATTCTTACAATGCATGATTTACAAAACATAATTTTGAAGATGGACCAGAAACCAAAGTACACAAACTAAAACTATAAAACCCTTAGAAAAAAACATAGGGAACAACCTTCATGTCATTGAATTTGGCATTGATTTCTTGATCTGTGACAACAAAATCACAGACAACAGAAGAAAAAAGTGGATAAATTGGGCCGCATAAAATGTGCATCAAAGAACACTATGCACAGAGTTTAAAGGCAACCCATGGAATTGGAAGAAAAACATTTGTAAATCATATAGATAATAAGTCTTGATATCCAGAATGTATCAGAACCTCTTCAACTCAATGACAACAAATCAACCTAACAAAAATAAGGAAAGGAAAAATAAGATAAAAATAAAAATAAGCAAAGAACTTTAATAGCTCTCTCTCAAAAAAAGAAACACAAATGGCCAAAAAGCACATGAAAAGGTGCTCGACATTACCAATCATTAGGGAATTGCAAATCAAACCCACAATGAGATACCATTTCATACCCATTAGGATGGTTAATTTGAAATAAAATAAAACAAAATAAACTACAACAATAAAGAAGTGTTGGCAAAGATGTAGAGAGATTGGAACCCATGTGTTTTTCCATTGAGAATATAAAACAAAGCAGCTACTATGGAAAACATGGCAATACCTCAAAAATTCAATATACAGAATTTTCTTAATCCCTGCAATTCTAGTTCTGCGTGTATACCTAACAGTACTGAAAGCAGACAGTTATTTGTACATCCATGTTTATAGCAACATTATTCATAACAGACAAAAGGAGAAAGCAACCCAATTGCCCCTCAATGAATGGATGGACAAAATGTGATCTACACATACAATAGAACATTATTATTATTAATTATTCAGCATTAAAAAGGAAGAAAATTCTGACACATGCTGCAACATGTATAAACTTTGAAGACATCATGCTAAGTAAATAAGCCAGTCCCAAAAGTACAAACACTGCATTTTTTCACATATATATGTGAGATACCTAGAATAGTCAAATCATCATCAGAATAGTGGTTATTAGTGTTTAATGGGTATACAGCTTCAATTTTGGGGAAAAAAATTCTGGAGATGGGTGGTAGTGATGTTTGTAAGACAATGTGAATGTACTTAATTCCACAAAACTGTACGCTTAAAATGGTTAATATGACAAGTTTTACATTATGTATATTTTACTACATTAAAAAATAATTATTAATCTGTGTAGTTATCTATATATCTAAAAGATAGAGGCATCTCAGTTGGTAAAGCATGAGAAGTTTAGTTTCGGTTCAGTCATGATCTCAGGGTCATAGCATTGAGCCCTGTGACAGGCTGTGTGCTGGATGGGGAGCCTGCTTAAAATTCTCTCAATCTCCCTCTGCCCCTGCCCTGCCCCTCCCACCTGCTCATGTTCTCTGTCTCTCTCATAAATGAATGAATGAGTGATACCTACAGTTTCACTTTCTGCAGTTTCTGTTACTTTTGATCAACTGAAATCTGGAAGCAGATCGTTCTCCTTTTGATGTACTTTCAGGCCAATAGTAGCCTAACCTATGTCATAACCTCTGCTTACATCATTCACCTCACTTGATCTCATTATGTTGACACTTTGCCATCTCACACCATCACAAGAAGAGTGAGTGTAGTAAAATATTTTTAGAGAGAGAAGCCACATTCAAAAAATTTTATTGTAATTGTTGTTTTCTTATTAGTTATTGTAAATTTCTTACTGTTCCTTATTTATAAATTAAACTTTATCACAGATGTGTACATAAAGAAAAATACACAGCATATATATAGGGTTTTGTACTATCTGTGCTTTTTTGCACCCTGGGGAACTTAGAATGTATCCACCATTGATAAGTGGGAGGACTACTGCACCTCTAATTTATTAGCCAATCTCCATGACTAGACTCAGTTTTAAAAGATTGTTTTGTAGTTTCCATTTTCTAAGTAATAAGGAACTGCTTTTTAGTTGAATTTGTAACAAACCAATAAAAATTTAACCTCAGTATTTTGTTGAACATCTAAAATCCATTCCAAGTAGTATTAACTCTACATTGGAACTTGAGTAGCTATAAAAATGTACATTCAACTGTCTGCAAATCTTTCCCGGTAACAAATTACAATATTTATCAGTAACCCCCAATCACAAATACCAAAATTAAAGGCTCTTAAATATTTTGAGATTTTTTGAAGATTATGATTATTTATTTGTCACAGAAAGAGAGCGAGCATAGGTAGGCAGAGCAGCAAGCAAAGGGAAAGGGAGAAGCAGACTCTCCTCCTGAACAGAAAGCCCGCTGCAGGGCTCAATCTCCGGACCCTAGGATCATGACCTGAGCCAAAGACAGATTCTTAACCAACTGAGCCACCAAGCACCCTGTATTTTAAGAGTCTATAATAATTCTTTTTGTCTGAACACTAAGTAAAAATACATTATCCCATGATTTGTGTTCAGGAGTTCATGTAGGTGCAACTTAATAAAATTAATAAAGAGTGTCTATTCTTTTACCACTCAAAAATGGAACACAGTGTGCCAGAAAAATATCCCAAAGGAGTTATTATCATATGATAACCATATCCTCTCATCTGGCTTACTGCTAATTAAATTAATTAATTAAGTGGTCTTTCCCCAAGTGGACTTGATTTAATGTGCGGCATGTAATTAGCAGCTCAGAAAATGGAAATGAGATGATTTCTTCATGGTTTGTTCAGAGCCATGATCCAAAAGACATTCTGATATTCTGATATTATAAGTGGAGAGAGAGATTTTGATTTTTTTTTTTAAGTAGACGTGTTCTTTGATGGAAAAAGATAACACTAGAAGATAATTCTATTTGGCCGGAGTCTACTAAACAGATATAATTCATATTTGTATAAAGCCACTTCAAGCAATAGAAGCTATTTGGGAATATAAAATGGAATTTGTACATTGATATTGATGAAATACGTTTTACCCATTAACAGGTAGTATAACTTGATGTTGAAGAGCGCCAATTCTGGAGCCATGCCTCCTGGGTTAGAATATCAGCTAGATAATCTGATAAGTGGCTAGACAATCTTTGGAAATGTATATCATCCACACAAGACTAAGTTTCTGCAAATATGGATAATAATATGCCTAAATACTAGGGTTATGAAAGATTAAATGAGTTATTACAGATAAAACTGTAAGAACAGTGCCTGGCACATAGTTAATATTAATTATTTTATTGATATATTAATGAAATAAATTGATATATTGATAGTATTATTTACATCATTCTCTTTATTGAATTACATATATGATCTAGAAAATAAGTCATGAAGTTTAGATCAAATTATTGATTCATAACAAGCTGAATATATATCAGGAAAAATAGAAAACAGAAAATAGAAAATTGCTACCCAATATCTCTTCTAGAAAAAACTAAACATGGTACTTATCTAGTTTATTAAACACTTTGAAATTATTTCTTCTTTAAAATGGACAGAATAGGACTGCCTGGGTGGCTCAGCTGGTTACACATCTGCCCTCATCTCAGGTCATGATCTCAAGGTCCTGGGATGGAGCCCGGAATCAGATTTCCTGCTCAGTGGGGAGTCTGCTTCTAGCCTCTTCCTCTTCCTCCTCCCACTGCTCATGCCCATTCTCTCTCTCAAACAAATAAAATCTTTAAAAATAAAAAAAATAAAATATATAAAAAATAATAAAAGAAAATGTGGGTTTTCTTACTATTCACATTAACTGAATTTGGACATGTATATACAAGATAAAACATACATACAGGCAAACTGTATTGTTATCAATCTCTAATGAATACATTTTTGCATTATAATGTTTCCCCTAGATTAAGAGGGTACGTAGGAGGCCTGGCTGTCTCATTTAGTTAAGTGTCAGACTCTCGATTTTGGTTCAGGTCATGATCTCAGTGTCCCCAGATCGTGTCCTGCAACAGGCCCTGCAACTAACTGGGAGTGGAGCCTGCTTAAGGTGCTCTCTCTTCTCTCTCTCCCTCTCCCTATGCCCCTCTACTCTCTCTCTCTCTCAAAAAAAAAAAAAAAGTGTTTAAAAATAATGAAGTTTAAATGTTTCAGTTTACATTCCATTCTTGTGCACATAGATGGAGACACTCAATACAAAATACAACAATTATCTCAAGATGTTCTCAAGTATAGCTGTTTCTGCCCTTTGTAACTTTGGACAGTTTTTTCTTTTTATATTTAAACTTGTCTGCAACATATATCTTTCTTTCTAATATTAGCAGAGTCTATCATTTCCATTTCTTATCTGATCACTTTCACCTGTGTTCCTTTGTTGCTCTGATTCTTTCAATGTTTCTAACTACTTATAGTTTGTGGAAATTCTATATACCGGTCATTCACGCATTCTAGTCCATTCTAATGATATCTTTGCCTCACTTATATGGAAACTTTATTATTGTATTATGTATTGCACGGTATTTTGTATTTATAAATTATAGCGTTTTGTCTATAATGTATCTTTTTTTTCAATAGCCCAAATTAATTTTTGTAAAGATTTATTTATTTATTTGAGAGAGAGAAAGAGAGAGCATAAGCAGGAGAGACAGAGGGAAAGGGATAGAGAATCTCAAGCAGACTCTGTTGAGCTCAGAGCCTGCATCAGGGCTTGATTTCATGACCCTGAGATCATAACCTGAGCCAAAACTAGCAGACCAACCTTTAACTAACTGTACTTCCCAGGGCCCCCTGACCTGGATTTATTTTACTCATGTTTTTAAACTTCTACGTTTTTAAATGTGGTGTTTCCCTAAATTATGAAATCAATAAATGCACGAACAAGTTAAAAACCCAGGAAAGCATAAACAGATGAAGCTTACACATCTTTCTAGCATTGAATCCAAAGATTTTTTTATTAACATTGATATATGTAAATACCTACAAATATAATATATGCTGATATTTTATATATAATTGACATTATTATGTTTATATTTATATATTACATATTAAGTATGTATACAAAAATTGGCATATAACATTGGTATTATATGTGTGTATGATATATATGATATATATCATATATGTAGTGGCATACATATTGTGACTATATATGTGTGTATGCATATATATGTGTGTATATATATTGTGTGTGCATATATATGTATATATACATATACATATATACGTATACACAGAAATTATCCCCATCTTAAGTATTCACAATGATAAAATCTTCTTGAAGCTTCAGTCTGATTTTTTTCACTTTGGTCATTATATGGACTAAAAGATCTTAGTAGTGGTAGATGCTTATGGTCAATGAGGAGAAGCTGGGATTTTAACAAGAGGTAAAGGGGCATATGGTATAAACCTGAAACACCTTCTATTTCTCTTTGCATATAGTGACCAAACTGTAATTTCTCTTTGAAAAGCAGGGCTGTTTGGCATGCAGCTTTCTATTTTACTCAAGCATGCCTTATTTACTATAAAATTATTTCATCCCTTTATTTCAGTATGCTTAGAATATTATTTTTACTCCCTTTAGCCAATTAAGCATGTCTACATATAATACATATCTAAAGTGGTATCGCGTCACATGCATAGTTTTAAAACTGCTTTTTAATATAAAATCAAGTTTATACAAATCTCTATGCCATCATTTAACAACATATAGTCACACAGTTTCCAAATAAATACATAGTAATTATGTCCCATTAATGTTAATGACATCATGTTATTCTACTTTCATGACTCTATGAGTTTTAATAGTTTTTCCTTTTAATGAATGGCGTGATAAATATTATTACTCAACTTTGAACCATGCTTTATTTCTGAAATAACATCTAATATTTTATTATGTATTATTCAAGCACTTTATTGTTGTATTGTTATCTTTTGAGTAATCTTAAACTACATTAATACTCAGTATTTTCTGATAACCTTCATTTTTAATAAGCTTTTCACAATGTCCAATATTTATCATAGATAGATTAAAATATTTTGATTAATTTTCCTTAAATTTTTAAATTTCAAAAAGAATATGTAAGCCCATGGGCACTTTTCTTTTTAAAAATTCTTTGGTGACACCAAAACATTAATTCATGAAGAATCTTCTATGTAGATTTTCTAAATCCTTGAATCACATTTGTTCATGTATGCTTTTCTGGAAAATACATATTTAATGATGTCTTCAAATGTGTTGACATGCAGAAGTATGTTTATTTTTTAAACAAGATGTTCTCATTTTTCCATTCCCTATGCCAGCTGCTGTTTTATTCATTTTGATCATTTTTAAAGAACATTCTAGAAGATATTTATCAACTAAACTGTTTTCATTTTATTGTTTCTTCCTTTTGATTTTCTTAGATTCTTTTGATGTTGTGTTCCTTTAACAATTGTATTGCACTTAAAAATATATTTTATTTATTAGAGAGAGGACAAATGGGAAGGGGGGTAAAGGCAGAGGAGAAGCAGACTCCTCACTGAGGAGGGGATTTGATACAGGACTTGATTCCAGGGCTCTGAGACCACGACCTGAGCTGAAGGTAGACACTTAAATAACAAAACACCCAAGTGCCCTTGTATTGCACTTTTATACTATTTATATTTCCTATTGAAAGGTAAACTATTTGATCAATCATTCTATGGATATAGTTTTGGCTGCATCCCATATAATTTAATGCAACTATTATTATTTTAATAAAATTTATATTTATAATACCTAATTTCAAAATGGTCTACAACTGGAATTTTAATATTTTCTTTAACTCAAGGTATATTAATATATTTTCTTTAATTCTAAGCAGTCAGAATCTATTTATTTTCTGTTTAATATCCAGCTTTATTGAACTGTTACCCAGCAGCATGACCTATAATTTCTATGATGTTTTTGAAATCTGTTCAAATATTTTTTAATAGATGGCCATTAAAGAAAAGATCTTATGTAATTGAAAGGTGAAAGGATTATATTCTCTGCATTGATGAAAGATAAGATGCAAAGTAAAGGATTTATCATCAGCATTTATAAATCCAGTAATTTAACATCCAGTTATACATACAAAGAAAAATTGACAGTACATGTTAGCATTGGAATATTTAATCTGTCTGTTTTCATCACAGATCAATTTGGCAAAACATTAAAAATAATACAGAGAAGGGATAATACAATTAATATTATTGACCCTAAGCTACATCAATCCTGCATATCAAAATTACTTTCAACTCAATTCTTACCTTCACCTTTTATTTCTTAAGTCTTTCAATAATTTGAAACCTTTTACTAACGGAAATATATTTTAAAGTTTGTAAATCTAATATCTGTTTTAGATTAGGCTCTTGACTTAATAAATTCTGTGTTTTTCTTCTTAGTTGAGTTGTAGAATCTTTCCAAAGATCTCATTTTCTTTTTTGTTCCAGGTGTTGTTTTTGTACTATTATTAATGCTTGAGCAATCTTCCTAATTTATGTACTATCCTAACACTGTGAAATAATATTTTTTTTTATGTTTTCTCTGTTCTTTGGAATACTTTTCATGCATTTCCTCTAGCTCTATTGCTGAAATAATTATTTACATAAGTTTGCTTTTGGTGGGGTATTTTTTGTTGTTGTTGTTTTTGTTTGTTTTTGGCTATTTAGCACCCTGGGTAATTTGGGAAAGATCTAGGTTCTTCAGTAATTCCAAAAAGAGGTATTTGTTTTTAACAATTTTGTTTTGTTTCTCTGTCTTTTGTTTCTTAAAGCCACCATGCTCAGGGCCACCTTCCCATATCTGTTACTGCTTAATTCTCTTCTACTACAAGTGCACTGTGGAACTTGGTATGAAATGCTTTCTGGGTTCACTCTTAACTCTCTCCACACGCTCCCAAATCATGGAATATAGATACAAATCTTTTTGTATTCCCCAAACTACTTTATCAAGAAGTGATTTCTGAGCCATTATTGAATTACTTATCTGTGTTCCAGCACTGTATCTGACAAAGTTTATGATAACAAATGATAGTCTTCTTTAATCCTGCACAATCAACAAAAGATTCCCCTGGTTTAATATTTCTGTCTATTGTTGAGACCGGAGGTTAGGTGGTGTCCTCAAAGCCCAATCCTCAAAGGTTCTGCTTCCTTCAAATTCAGGCTAAAAATATGCAAGTCCTTTTTTTGAACAGTTGTTGTGAAGCGGCATTATTGATGATTTATCTTCCAGAGTTTGAAGTCTTATTTTGTATCATTTGACATAACATTTAGTATTACTAACTTTACTTTTGAAGTATTTTTCTGTTTAAAGATCAGAATTATATCAAAGGGTAGATGACATATTTTCTGCACTCATTCTACTGATGGAATATTTCTCCTTTCCTGCAGGTTTCTAAATAAATCTGTTTTTAATTCACGTCTGTGCTGTTTGTGTGACATGGGCTGGACATCTCACCCAGATTTATTCCCGGCATTTTACTATTTTATCTAAATGATCATCAGTGCCTTTTGCAATTCTGATTACCCAGGGGATTACTTGTTTCACAACCAAACTGTCTGCCTGCAAGGAAATTATGCTGTGGCTGCCCCAATTGTTAAGATATATTTCTTAGAAACTTTACTGTGGTAAATTATGTCCTTATGATCCCCACCATTATATTTGTAAAATATATGTGGAAAAATTGAAATATATGTGTATATAATATCTTAATCCCTACAGCACATTCTTATGTCAGCTCTATATTTAATCCTATGAGCTAATATACAATCCTGGTGAAAGTTTCTACCAGAACCTAAATCTGTGTACATCTTAAGTGTTGAAACAGAAATAGTATAGTTAAAATCCTGAATAAAATAACAAAAATTGTAGCCAACACACCATCTTAAGACATAATAGTCATTTTCTTTCAGAATATTGTAAGAAGTCTATTTCTGATCATGAAGAAGATTAAGTTTTGGTGGATTTCTTACTACTCAACATAAAAGCACTAATAAAAACTTTGAAACCACTGATGTAAAAAATGTATACTCTATAATCCATAATTATAAGATTTAGGTAAAACTTCATAGAATTTAAAATATTTCAAAGCTATTCATAGAAACAGTCTTCCCTCTTTCTTTAATCTTAACCTATTCCAGGCTCTTTAAGGAAATATATATGTATATTCCTTAAAAATATATAATGGAATATAAGTGTATGTCAATTTATATACTATATAACAAATACTAAATATATTTTCATATTCCTTGTGAGAATATAAACATTTAGTTATTATTATTCTTTTTATATTCTCTTGAGGGAATATAAGGGAATTATGTTATCAACTCCTATATTATTTTACCATTTCCAATCCATCATTACTAACAATAAAATTATGATAAATATGTGCTTCAGTTGGAAGATTTTTTTTTTAAATCTTGCTGATAGGAGAGTTTAGGCAAAGGGAACTGCATTTTTTACCTGATGAAAATGTTGAAGCAAAAAACAGAGGTTTAATGATGCCATTAGGAAGCCCAACATTTTTTATCTATCGGCTCTGCTTTTTTGGGGAATATCCCTATTGTTCTCACTGTGTCTTGATCAGACAAGAAGAACCATTAAAGGCCAAAAATTTTGCAAACCATAGTATGTCTATATCTTCTTCTGCAGTTTGATTCTTCTTATTCAACTATATGTCATGGAAGTTTCTTTTTTTTTTTTTAAGATTGATTGATTGATTGATTGATTGATTTAGAGCACACAACCATGGGGAGGGGCAGAGGGAGAGAATCTCCAGCAAACCCTGGCTGAGCACAGAGCCTCAGGCAGGTATCAATTTCATAACCCTGAGATCATGACCTGAGCTAGCTAAAACCAACCAAGAGTTGGAGACTTAACTGACCCAGCCAGCTAGGGCCCCTATCCTGGAGTTTTGATAAGCAATCTAGATCTGTCCCATTCTTTAAAATTCCCTGCTCTTGGCTCAGGACGTGAACCTGGGGTCCTGGGATCAAGTCCTGCATTGGGTTCCCCACAGGGAGCCTGCTCCTCCCTCAGCTTATGTCTCTGCCTCTCTCTGTGTGTCTCATGAATAAATAAATAAAAATCTTTTTTTAAAAAAAGGGCTGAAATAAACAAATATATAAAATGACTGCATACTGTGATATGAGTTCATATTATTTAACATGTTTTATGTTGTTCAACATTTACATTTTTTCCCAATCTTTAATACAATTTTAATGATTACATTTATACTTGTGCTTTACTGCATATAAAGATATTTTTTGGGAAAATTTCCAAGGACCTGTATTGTTTTGAAAAATAGTGTGTACATTTTAAATTGTCAACAAGCATTTAAATTGTCATTACGGTGTCTTAAAAGTTTACATTTCCACCAATACTGTATTAAACTGTCATCCCACGAACACTAGTAGATTCTATTCATAACACATTTTGACTTTTACCAATCTGGTAAGTGACAAACAGGGCAATGTGTATGGCTTTGTTATTTGCCCCAGAAATATATTCCTGCCTTTTTTTTTTTTTAATAAATCTTGAGTACTTAGATCTGAGGTCCATTAAAATTTCTCTTTAAGATTCCCCTCAACCACCCTGTTTCATCTCAACGTCTTTGCTGTTATCAAATGTTCCACCTCCGCAACCTGAGCCCTGGGTTGGCCTCGATTACTTGTTGCTATGTTCCATTCTGAATCTTTAGAGCAGGCTACTGCTAACTTTGGCAGTGAGAAAATTATGTCAACATTGCTTCTTATTTTATTCATTGAAAATATTGTTTTAAGTTCTTCAATCTTAATATATGATTTGGCAATTATAAAATCTCTAAAACCTCAAGCTGAGGTTAAATAAAATGTCAAATTGAACAAAATAACCTTACTAACTCCAGCTGCAAGTACATGTGATACTATTCCCTTTTTATACTGCCCTCTTGTTCATTGTCCTAAGTGCTTTCTGTTGTACTCATTGCCAAGAATATAACAAATCTGTCCATTCTAAAATAGACATGGTAAAGGGACCTCATTTAACAACCAATAAGAAGTCAACTTAAGGCTATTTTTGAACTACTTTTTTAGAATTTCACCTATTACTTTTCCCCTTCTCTGAGGCAAACCAGTAGTGAAGTATCCATGTCTTAACAGTCTGGTGTAGAAATTTCATTATTCAGTCTGACAATAATATTACAGTATCAGTAAAAAATGACTCTAGTATTTTATCTGTTATTCTCAATTGCGCTTGCTCAAATTTTGATTTTGTTCTTGGTCAGACAGTCAACCAATGCTATCTTCTCTGCCTCATTAGTTTCATACATAATATATACTCCTTCACCATCTATTTCCTAATAAAATTTGAGATGCTATCATTTTCATGAGGAAAGAAACTACTAAGAATCTGGAAGTGTTACTTAGTGAAAGCAATAATTGCTGTAACCCAAAAAGGGGCACTGTCTGAAACTACTTCTCCAAGTTCCTTTTCCTCAGAGTGCAGCAACAGCACAGCTCTACAGTAGCAGGCAAAACGATTAATTGATTCAAAATAAGCAACACTTTGCTACTTCCCCTGAAATGGAAGTCTGAGTCACAAGAGAAAACCAGACCAGTGGCACCTTTCTTTGATCCAAATGATTGTGGAAGTAGATAGATATAAGAAGACACCTTTTACAGCATCATGCCAGGAAGGTTAACGACTTCTTATGCTTCAGAGTCACTCTCACTGTCTAGAGAACATCATGCCTAAATTGGAAAGGGCACATCTTTTTGGTTTGGCTGTTGTCCGATTAATAGTGGAAGTCAAGCCAGTTGTTTATATTGTTACTTTTAACCCTTTATGGTCTACCATTCTACCTTCTGTGTAGACAGACAAGCAGCTGTATCCATTTGGTTCACACAGGTCCTGTAAATTAATTGAAAGAATAAAAATTATCAACAATTATAATGGAATAGGCATTCATTTGCTGTATTACATACACAATTATAAAATATTTACATGCTTTTTTATTCTCCCTTTTGAGAAAGAGGGGAGAGATAGCTTGCCAGTCTTGTAATTTGGCTTCTGTTTCAGTCAAGGAAGAAATGGAACATTTATTGGTATTTAGAGATAGGGCTCCTCATGCATGTGGTTGGAAATTAGAGAAGTCTTTTTGCTCCTGTGATATTCTCTGCATTCAAACCTTTCTCTCTTGTATTCCAGGATATCAAATTCTCTTCTTTGAATTGAGTGAACTTGGAGCTAGTAGGTATGGCTGTTGGAGGTATTGTTGGTGGCTACTTTAGTAATCTACTTTACTAGCAGATGAGCTTTAAGAAGTAGATTTCTTGCTTCATTAAATACACAGTCCTTAAATCCTGGACATTTGTACTCATTCTATATTAATTTTCCTTCTGCCACTATTCAGATGTCAGCCAAGATGTTGGCATTTTAACATAGTCATTGTGTGTAAAGATCAAAGAAACCTCACTTCAAACCATGTGCTTTGAATCTAACCTCATCTTTACCTCTCTTCTTTTTTTTTTAAAGATTTTATTTATTTATTCATGACAGACACAGAGAGAGAGAGACAGAGACAGAGACAGAGACAGAGACAAAGACAGAGATACAGGCAGAGGGAGAAGCAGGCTCCATGCGGGGAGCCTGATGTGGGACTTGATCCCGGGTCTCTAGGATCACACCCTAGGCTGAAGGTGGTTGCTAAATCACTGGGCCACTGGGGCTGCCCACCTCTCTTCTTTAATACTAGAATACGTTATAGTTACCTCATTTCTTCCTTGTATGTCTAGAAAAATCCTAGAAATGGCATCTGTTTTATATTAGACAAGAAAGTAAATTTACTTCAGTCTGTCTCCCCTTGACGAAACATGGCAATTTTCACTGCCCACCTGTTATGTGGAATGTAATGTAGTAATGTTCTTCCCAAAGAGCCAAATGATTCCTGGAAGATTCTGAGAGATTCTTGAGATCCTAAGGCTGTTGCCAACAAGTGTCCTGAAATACTCTGGGTGGATTTCATTTCAAACTTATACAGAAGAGATATCCATGTTATATACTTTACAGTGATTAAAAAAAAAAAAAAGGAGACATCAAAAACAAGAACAAAAAAAGGTATTGAATTTTACATGAGACCACTAGGAAAAAATAAATCAGCTTCTGGGGTAGGAGTACAGATATTTGCATTTTTACTAAGCATTCAGTGTTAGTAATATTATCAGAGATTACATTTTCAGGACCATTTTCCCAAATATTATAGAAACTGTTGACCTACATTAAGGGGAATTTCTCTATGATTTTAATTTACAGATAACTATCAGGGGTGTTTTTTCATAATCACAATATTTGGCTAAAATGCATACTACCCTTTCAAACAGAAAAAGTGCCTATTTATTTAAATTGACGATGTTTTGAAAAAACTTACAGGCATAAAAGACTGGGATGCCTGGGTGGCTCAGTGGTTGAACATCTGCCTTTGGCCCAGGGCGTGATCCCACAGTCCTAAGTTTGAGTTCCACATCAGGCTCTCTGTGAGGATCCTGCTTCTCCCTTGCCTGCATCTCTACCTCTCTCTGTATATCTCTCACAAATGAATGAATGAATGAATGAATGAATGAATAAATAAATCTTTTAGAAAAAAAAAGGACCAAAATATATACCTTTACAAATTGTACATCATAGCTAATCATCTTATGATCTTAGCTCTGATTTTTTTCTGTTTTCAATTTAAATTGATTTTTAAAATATTTATGTACATCTTTGAAATTTTACTTTATATTTAGCTATTTACTATTACTATTTTCTTTCAATGTCTGATTTTCTTTCAGGAATGCAATATTTGACTCACTTATCTTTCTCTTTTTGGTAATAAAAATACAAAAGTTTGGGATACTCGGATGACCTAGTCAGTTGAGCACCCAACTCTTGGTTTTGGTTCAGGTCATGATCTCAAAGTCGAGAGAGATCGATCCTACCTCAGGCTCTGTGCTCAACAGGGAAACTCACTCTCTCTCTCTCTCTCTCTCTCTCTCCCTCCTGCCATCCCCCCCCATTCACACACTCTCTCACTATAAAATAATCTTTAAAAAAAATACAAAAGTTCACTAAAAAAGTGACTTTTCTCAACCTTTTGCAAAACTATTTAAAACCCAAATTTATTAGTTTTACTTTGATTTCTCATTCAGTTTTAGTCAATATAAGACTTAATTTAACATTGTGCAGTTTGACATTTCTCTCAGTAATATTTGAGAAGTGGATGTCTGACTCAACACCTCCTAACAGGATAGACAACTTCATTTTAGGAGTTTCATGCATATCATAATTCTCTTGCCGAACTATCTATTACCCTGTAGGATCATACGTTATTTCTATATTATGTAAAATTCAGCATGCATCAAAGGTGACATATGCCATTTGGGGGCTTTATTATAGTTCACCTAACAAATTGTAAGGACAGTGAAGTCAAAATGAGATTTCAGAATGCAAAATAGCACTCATGCAAGTGGTTCACCTGATGTGCTCTTCTATTATATGCTTCTCCTGTCCCATTGTGGGGATGCTTCCTTAGAGGGAAATACAAAAAGTATCACTCTAGTTTTCTCTCACTGGGTACTACTTTTACATTTGTGATCCTGTAATCTCATTTTAAGTGTCTCTTGCAAATTGAATCATGTCCTATGAGGACAGATACTGTCATCTGCAAGAGAAATACATAGATAACTACAAACTATACCCCTCACATATGGTAAAATATATTTTCTAATACATTCAGGTGAAAATAGATGTTTCTTCTCCATCTGGTTGTATTATTTTTTTCATGTATTTTAGACATATGGCTGAGAGTAAAATACTTCCTTCTTATCTTAGCAAGGTAACAGATTAAATTGGAAATGGTGTTTTCATATAAACCCTTAAATATGACAATATAGTTGCAAGTGACAACTTTAAAGAAATGGATTCCCTTTTGTTCTTTATGAATAGAGGATGAGAGAAAATGGTTCCTGTTCTTATGAAACTTCTATCTAAAGGGGAAAACCATAAATATATATTGCATTTAAAACAACAAAACTGAAACAAGCGCCAAACAAAATGAGAATTTTAATCAGCTATTTACTGAAATAGTAGAAAATTCAGAAGCTAAAGAATAAAAGATAGAGAGTAAGTAAGTATAGCCATGGAAGATTTTCTAGTGAATTTTAAGCTACTTAAATGAGAAATGTATTTAAATCAGCTCACAAAAAGAAAACAAATAGAATTCCATTTCATAAGAACAGGATTACCTACAACCATGGTCTTGGCACTATTTTTCTTATGATTCATGTGATTCATTTCCCATTATTTCTGCTCCATACATTGAAGACCATTATTCTGGATAGTATAGGAATCAGCATGAACCTATACTCACTGAGTCTCTAATATCAAAGCTTAAGCCCCAGGGTTACTTAACAGACTTAATTTTCATGTTCAAATTTGCAGGAAAAATAATATGTTTGGTGTTAGGCCCACTTTTTGGCGGCATGTCTCATTCCTGGAACAGTCATTTGTGGTTATTGGGGATAGGATAACTCAGAAAAATCATGTCCTATCTGGCCAACTCCTTCAGTAAGTAGTATGGGCAATTTCTCTCAGTGAAGCTTTATATAAGAAAACAATGCCTGGCTTTGATATTGCAAATAGTCAGCTGGAAGAAATATGGAATGAACTAATTTAAATGAGTCTTGGAGTGAGCTGTAAGGGAGAGGCAGTTTGCTTTCCTGTGTAGGAAGAATGACCATTGTTTGATGATTTGTAAGGTGATCCAATTAAAAATGCATGTGTGTGGTACCAAGTAGATTAAACCAATGAATTCATGAGAACAAAACAGGGTGCTGTGAAGAAAAGAAAGTTAAAGTATCTTGGGAGTAAAGCTCCTGTTTTCTTGGGGATTGGATCTATATTGGTGCTTTGGGAGTCAATGAAAAAAGAAAGAGTGTACAGATAATGCATTGCTAAAGGAAGGATTTTGATTGATTTTGGATTTGATTATTTACAGTGGCTTTAATGAAAGATAAAAGAGAAGAAAGCAAAACTAGAAGATATATTTTTAAAATATTTTATTTATTTATTCATGAGAGACACAGAGAGAGAGGCAGAGACATAGGCAGAGGGAGAAGCAAGTTCCCTGTGGGGAGCCTAATGTGGGACTCGATTCCAGATTCTGGGATCACGCCCTGAGCCGAAGGCAGACACTCAACCCCTGAGCCACTCAGGCATCCCTAGAAGATAATTTCTAACAAGAGAATTGGGGCAAGGACAATGCACTAAGGTATTTCTCTATAGCACAATTTCACATTTTAGTACCTGGATCATCAAATTGTTTTAGAAGGATCCCAGGTGTAAAGATACAATAAGAACCAATCATAACATTATATGTCATTAAAATGTTTGATTTTATTATTATTTTTGTCTCAAGATCTCAGTTAACTGAAACAGTTTTGACCATGAATAGATCACATTTGAAATAAATATGACTGGAGCATCATTTCTATAATTTAATAGTTATTTCCAAGAAGATTATGTCACAGAATAACTATCCTCACCTGTCAATAACCTCCTGCCCTCATCTATCACTTGATTTATGCAATAGACATTTGCCACAACCTGAAGTACTCTACATTTACAAAAGGCAAGCAGAGCAGAATCTCAAAGAACTTCATGTCAATCTGTTGTAATCACCAGAATAAACGCTTGACAACTACATGTTTGTTCAAATGCACTCTTACCCTTATGCCTTTGCTAATATCTTGCAGATCAAAAGGAGCTTTGATTCATCAGAGGTCTGTGACTAATTCACCTTGTATGGAAGAGCAGAAGAACACCCAACTTTGCTTTAATACACTTCGCCAGATAACTGTGCCCTGAATTCATTTTCATCCCTCATCCTTGAAAAAATCCAAATAATAAAAATGCAATTATTTTGATATGTATTTTATTAGGTTCCATAGTCTCAAAGCTTTAGATATTATCATACAATTGATGCTTTGATATTTAGGATGGAAAATATGGAAGTAAAAAGCTGATGACTAGGCAAGACAGTGGGGTGGGGGGAAAAAAACTAGATATATTTCATAGTTATTTCCTTTTTTTTTTTTTTATTTATGATAGTCACAGAGAGAGAGAGGGGGGGGGCAGAGACACAGGCGGAGGGAGAAGCAGGCTCCATGCACCGGGAGCCCGACGTGGGATTCGATCCCGGGTCTCTGGGATCGCGCCCTGGGCCAAAGGCAGGCGCCAAACCGCTGCGCCACCCAGGGATCCCTCATAGTTATTTCCAAGGCTCCTTTACAAAGATTTGATATGAGAACATATCATTTTGAAGAGAGAAGCAAATGAGTTAGTGATAACTTTATTATTTAAATATGCAATTTTAACCTCTGACTGAATTTAGCAATGTGAACATAATTTAATCATTTATATCTTCCCACCCAAGTTCCAATGAAGAAAATAAAAGCAGGAAAACTTTTCTAAATATGAAAACTATTAATAATATTGACCCATCTATAATCATAACTATGGAGCCAATTTTCAAATCAGAGACAACAAAAATACTTAGTCATCTCAAACTAAAATCTTGGACTATTTGTCCAATATGGTATTCTTTTTGAGACAGGATATCATTGGTTACCTCCTCTCTCACCCAGGATAGTAGGCCAAATTGTGTAAATATCCCATTAATACATAAATTCATTTATAGAAGAGAGGCCCATGAAACTCTTAAAAATCCTCTATATTTAATATTCACTTGGTAAAAAAATGTTTTAATGAATATGAAGATAAGTAACTTTCAATCTATGTTGAATTAAGAATAAGAAGCAAGTAGAGGAAGTAGGAAAACCTCTAAATTCCTAAATCCAACAAATTATAGTGGAATGCTTGCTAAAATCTGAAAATTTGACTACTGGCTGAAATTAAGAGTACCCATACACCTTGTCCATTTGTAAGCACTTTCTCACCCTAAAGCTCTTATTATTCCAGAAGACATAAAGAAATAAGTAAAAGGGAGATCCATATGCACTTCAAGAGATAAGATCATAAAAATGATTAATGACTGCCTTCACAAAAACATTTTAAAAAGATGTAGGATTCCCATACACATTATGGTGGATTAATATACTAAAGAAACCACTCCATTGAGGGGGAAATGAACTTAGGAATTGGAAATAAGTTAAAAAAAAAAAAGTGGTTTAAGTTAATTACTGACCTACAAATATAGAATCCCAGAGGCCAAAATCAGAGCACATACCCTAAGCTTCTTCACCCTCAGGGTAACAGGGAAAGACTTATTAACATGAGTCCGTTTTCTTTTTGATGACTGGATGGATAGAGACAGGAGCTGAAGTTTAAGTCCCTTCTCCAGCAACAGGAGTCTAATGAATTACTTTTCCATTAATCTAACCTTAGATGAGAACACTTACAGTGCAAAGGTGAGCGACTTCTTGATTCTACTCCCCAGAAGTGCTCAATGAGGAAATTTGTCTTGAATTTGTTGCTAATGTATGACACACATACATACACACAATCTTTGAATATTCATAAGCACAATTTAGCCATCATGTGAAATTAAATAGAACATTCACACTACCTGTGCAGTTTAAGTCATAGTGTTCAAACTCTGGTGATCTGAGATAAAATTACCCCAGTGATTGGGAGAAGCAAATGCAAATCCTGTCACAGCTCTGAACAGTCCTTAAAGGTTTCCCAAGGAAAAATACCTAGAACATAGGTTAATAGAATTCTCAAAATAATGAACCATGAGAGAAAGACTGCAATAGAAATCAGGTATCTGAATCAGATCAGCATTGATTTCAGATATTAGAATTATCAGCAACAGAACATAAAATATTTACTACATAATTTCTATATTGAGAAGTAAAATATAAGCTAGAAACAAAAAATTATACAAAATGGCAAATAAATGTGAAAAATATAATATCTATAAGTAAAATAATTATGCAATCAGAAAGAATTGGACTATTCTCACAGAATTAGTGGATTATCTCATTAAATCACTTTAGTAGAAGATTTAAAAAGATTTTCTCATAACAATAAGAAATTGTGAGGAATTTAAAGCAACCATCCATCTATACATTTACAGGTACTGGCTCTTTTTAGTTTAGAGGAGATAAAAAGAATAAAGGAAAGAGAATATTCATATGCATTCTAAAGTATAGATTATTAAAAAATGATTAATTAATGGACCTACAACATTACTTTAAAATAGATCTGAAGAAAATATGTACCATACAGCACACATCAAGAAAGGAATATGTCACATACAACTTAAAAAATATGGAAGATAAAGGGAAAACATCTGATATATGTTCACTTAGAGCTCTAAAGGACGATAATTACATTAAAGAAAGAATGAAGAAGGAGTAGTATTTGAAAAGAAAATGCTTGTGAACTTTCTGAAAAATACCAAATTCCACATTCTGGAAACCTAAAATATTAATAAAAATAAAGAAAATAGAAATGCTTTAAGAATTTTGGCAAAGCTCGAGAAACCAAAATGAGCAAGTGAGAAACAGCATAGCAACTAAAATGAAATGATCATAACACTGGGGTTGACCTCTCAATGGCATCAATTTCAGCCAGAAGACCCTGAAACAAGATTTTTAAAATAGTGAAAGAAATAATCATGCATTTTGAATTTTAAACACATGGAAGTTACCTTTCAAAATAAGAATAAAATAAGATATTATCAGGCAAATTAAAACTCAAAGAAATTTCCAGCTACCAACACCTATTAAAAGAATTCTAAAGGATGTGCTTTAATAAGATAAATAGTCACAGTAAAAAGGTCAATGTTGCAACATTATTATAATTAATTACTGAACAAAGAGGCAGATCCAAGAAAAACTTACATTTTTATTATTGGCAAAAAAATTACAAAACATAAAATAAGAGTATATACAGATAATAACTATAAAATACATATTTTCTAGGTATGTATAATAATTATGCATGTAATCTTAATAAGCTGATAGAAAAACTTAGAGATATGTAAGAAAATTTGAATGAGAAGCAAATTGTTTTCTAGAAATAAAATAATCTATATCAAAATGATATACATTGTTACAAGTTAATTTTGTTTAATGTTATGGGAACTGATAAAATGATTCCAAATCTATCCAGATAAAAACCTGGGATATTGTCAGACCTTTTTAAAACAGTATTGTAATGAAGGGAGATCTTCTGAATGGAAAATTAAAGTATATTAAAATATACAAAAATGAAAAGTTTTTATTGAGACAGCATGTTTAATACAGTTTACATAACACATTTTGCATTATATATGCATAAATAGCTACACATATATATGTCTTGTAACACTGATAGGTAATATTAATTTTATATGTCACATATGTGTATGTTATAAAATGTATGTAACTACCCTAAGTGTGAAATCACAGAGATCTAGTGGTAGCTCAGAGCACTGACTGAAGCAAAAAAATTTAGGAATAAGAGCAAAACCCAAGGTAGTTAGTAGTCGTGGAAAAGCAGCGCTTCTGGGGCGGGGGTGAAGGAGAGAAGATTCAACAGAAGGAAGAGGCAACCATTAAAAAGTGTCTGATGATGAAACACAAAGGATGGGCAGGGGCTTTTAAATGCTTGATGATGAAGTATATTAAAAACTTAAACACAAGAAATATTCCCTCTCCAGAAAAGACATTCAGTAAATGAATCATTCTTTCTTCTCTGAAAAAAAAAAAAAGAGGCATTTCTGAATTTGAAATCCTGTGCATCACTCCACACCATCAGCCTTGTCTTCGGAAGCACAGTCAGCGTGTATACAAAACAGTTATAAAAAGAAGAGTGAAAATGAGAGCCTACAGAATTCAGCTGATGAAAACGCTGAAGCGGAAGAAAGCTGTAACAACAGTTCAAACTTAAACTCCCTGAAACAAGTATTTGGAACAACAACAACAAAAAAGACTGAATCACAAATTCAAACAGAATGGGCAAAGATGATAAATGAAGCCAGGACTGACTCACATTATAGAAAGAAACAGAAGGGAAAGAAAAATAATCATAGTAGTAAAGACCAAATAATAAGTTGGCAGAGGGCTTCTAGGTTCAAATAAAAATGTAATGAGAGGAATTGAAGAAAAGAAAGGAAACAACTAAGCTAATGAAAATGTGATAGAGACAGAAGAGTAATTGCATGGAATGAAAGACAAACCAAGATACTCTAATTGACTTATAATTGGGTTTCCTAAAGAGTTAAAATTAAACGATGGGACTTTCTGAAAATACAAAATTATTTGAATCTACATACAGATTAATTCAAATATATCTACTCCTATGTAGTTTCAAATACATGCATACTTGTTCCACAAGAAATAGGTAAAAAGAACTGCAATGATCAATCTCTTGATAAATCCTGATAGAGCAATTATACTTTAAAAAATAAGGTATAAACACTTAGGGCCTCGAGGCAGATAGATCAAGTAGTTTACATGTGTAGTAAAATTAGGCTGGCATCAGGATTCTCAAAAGCAATACATAAATGAAATAAAAAAATGGAGTTACATTTTCAAACTATAAGGGAAAGAAACTTTTGACCTAGGATCTTATGTGTGGTAAGGTTGTCCTCCCTTCAGCAAAGCTACAGAACAAGTTTTAAATATCAAGAGCTTGTTATATATATATATATATATATATATATATATATATATATATATATTTTTTTTTTTATCAGTGAACCATTCATTAAGATCTACCACAAGAAGAATCTCTTCCAAACAAGTGATGACTGGAGAAACAAGCAACATGACTAATGAAAATAAGTAAGATCCACATGTGGGGGGAAATGCTAAAATGAGCTACAAATAAAACCAAGTGACTTGCAATATTTCAAAAGTAAAACAACCACGCTGATGATGAACAGAAAGAACTAAATCAATGAACACAGGAACATAGTAATTAGACTCTATGCCCTAAGGCTAGGGAAGTATTTCAGCAAATAATGAAGCATGTTTAGAATGTTTGTTTTTGCAAAGGCATAGATTAGCAATTCTTAAAATAATTTCTCTGTGTTTTAAGATTGAGCACCTAAGTAAACGTGTTACAGCTGACGAAAGCAAGATTTCTGTTGTTAGTTACAAATATGAAAAGAGGAAGAGAATAACCCTGGAATGTTGAGTTGAAATGTTAAGTATCTGAATTCATGCTTCGTTTTTTTTTTTTTTTTTTTCTGGGGGCGGGGGGTTGGTGGGGGTGGAGGCGTGTGAGGTATCTAACTTTATCTGGAATTTTTTAATTTCAGTGTGTAAATCCTAAAAGAAGCAACTAATTGGTAAAAAAAACAAAATATATTCTATATAAAAATGTTTATATTTTATAAAGAGAAATACTGACATAATAACAGCCTCAGGTTAATGATAGAAAACCAGTACATACACATTTACATAATAAATACAGCTGCTAAAGTCTCAAAAGGATTTCCAATTTCTATGACTAACTGTATCACATTCTCCTTTATTAGAATCTTGCAAATTGTCACCACAAAGTGTCACAATCATTCTTTAAAAGAACTGTCAATACTTGAGAAATCTTTAATGAAACTTTGATGCTTGCAGGCAGAGTCTATTAAGAAATTTTTCAAATATTGTTAAATCAATATGCTGCTCATCTTTCAAATATTACACATATATTTCTATCTAAAGGTAGTGTAACAACAAATATGATGTTAATTAGTAGAGTTTAGAGTATGTTTATGTCTAAATGCTTTTATTAAAACTTCTTTTTAAAAACTTCGCTGCTTGATGTGATGGGGCAAAGATAATAAACTACAACCCAATGTGAAATATCACACATGACATATCCCTGAGGCGCCTAGGCAGCAATAGAAATACAATTTAAACAAAAACTTATTTATGCAAATTACTAAGATAAATACTTCAAAGAGAATTTGTTTATATTATTTTGCTTTCACAGATTGTCTCTAACTGTGCATATGTTTGTTTTGTTGTTGTTGTTTTTTTTTACCTAGAGAAAAGCATGAGTTTACTTGGATGTGACTTGGAAATAAGTATTCATTCACTCATCAGTAAAAAACCTGCAAACTGGGTTTAAAATGAAAAAATGGCAAGACTACCTCATTAGTCACCAAAAATAAGTTAATATTTTTTTTCTTTTAGTAGATTATATAGAATGAGTAAAAAGACAGTCTGAAAAATGTCTATGTATAAGCATTGCCTTTAAAAATAATTTTTAGTTTTATTTAATGTTATTTAGCAAGATAGTTCCACATATAGAACAACTGTTTATAATTTTTTTATTAGTTAGTGACAAACTATGTGCTATTACCTATTCAGTGTACACCGTAAATGGTGTTGTTCAGAATCCATCCCATGTTCATATGTTTTGTTTCAGCAGCAAATAATGCTATAAATGAATTAACAGTTTATTGAATTCACCTAACCTTTAAAATAAAAGATAGGATTTAAAAAAAAATGTTATTCACTGTTCCAGAAAATATAAATCTAGATAATTTAAGGTAAAAAATTAAAATAAATACAGTGTGATTGGATAAATGAATATAACTACTCCAGAAATTTTGTTCCTCATTCACCCTTTCAAACTTCTCCTTATTCAGTATAAATAAAATTATTTCCCTATACTATTTTCTTTGTTTAAATTGGCATGTTCTCACCTAAACATTCATGGATATAACTTTCATGGAGAAATTAACATTAATTTATTATTGAAATATAATCAATAACATTCTACACAATATCTGATTTAAGAAAAATAATTTATATTGTCAAGTCAAATTTACATTGATTTCCCCAAATGACTGGCTTGCCTGTACCATCCAGTTATTTGCTTATAAAAATTTGCCATTTACAATTTGCTGTGATATCCCCAATGAAATCTATGCAAATACAGAGCATAATAAATATTAAATCTTCTTTGAATCATTAATTGAAAAATAACAAGGAAATACCAGGCAGATGTAAATGAAAGCAAATATATAGTATTTCTGCATATTACTGAATCTTCCATATCTCAGCATTTATTTCAGTCTTATAAGACAAGAGTCACATATTTTATTTCATTTTTTATTTTTTTATTTTTTATCTTATTTTTTTTTAATTTTTTTATTGGAGTTCAATTTGCCAACATATAGCATAACACCCTTGCCCATCCTGCCAATGCCCCCCTCAGTGCCCATCACCCAGTCACCGCAACCCCCCACCTAACTCCCCTTCTACTACCCTTTGTTCATTTCCCAGAGTTAGGTGTCTCTCATGTTTTGTCACCCTCAGTGATATTTTCACTCATTTTCTCTCCTTTCCCTTTATTCCCTTTCACTAATTTTTATATTTCCCAAATGAATGAGACCATATAATGCTTGTCCTTTTCCAATTGACTTATTTCACTCAGCATAATACCCTCCAGGTCCCTCCACGTCGAAGCAAAAGGTGGGTATTAGTTGTTTCTAATATTTTAGAGTCTAACTATATAACTAGGAACTTACTCGTTCACACACACACACACACACACACACACAGTACATATTAGGAGTAATAAAAAAAGATATAGTTAGAGTAAGAGTAAACCCAAAAGAACTGTCCTATTATCCTACTCTCCCCCAAATTGAGTGGATGGCAAGAATCGCCTGGTGCTGGGCAAAAGCCATCAAGCCACAAATGTAGTATACAGTAGTCACAACATAACAGAATTTTCATGCCCCTGGCACAAACAAATTCACTTCTTCTGTGGAGAAAAGCCCATTCCCCTTGGATTAAAAAAAAAAAAATTCTACAGAAATACTTTCAAGGACAATTGAACATGAGAGAATTAAACCCAAGTAATGCAGGAGGATTAGGCTCCAAGGTGGTAACCATTAGATATAGACCTGCAAACATTTCAGATAATAGCATTCTCAGTTATGAATCACTTTATACATACTGACAATATCAAATGCTGTTGCTAATTAGGTATATTTAAATTCTAGACATTTTGAGACTGATTACTATGTTTGAAGAAATTAATGTCTAGCTTAAATATTTCTGCAGTCAGAACAAAAGCAAAGTTACTCAGTAGAACTGAAAAAAAAAACAAGCAATGCATAAGAGCAGAATGGGAACAAAATGTAACTAAAACTTCAGTGAGTGATTTAAAACAGATTAAACACAAATGGAGAAAGGATTAGTGAATTAAATATGACAGGAGAAACTATTCTATTCAGAATGCAGTGTGCAGAGGCAAAGAGATGGACATGAAGACTAGAAAAAGTTCTGATATATATTTAACCACATTTCCAGAAGGAAAGGACTGCAAAATTTAGTTTGAAGTAATATTTGGAAAATGATGGCTGGGGATTTTTCAAATATGATGAAAGATACTTGTACAAAATTCCACATGACACACCACCCCCCTCCAACTGGTTTAAATACAGGATAATCTATCCCTTAGAAAAAGGAAGATATAAAAAAAATAAATAAAAAGATGATTTTAAAAGCAGGCAGGAGCAATGGTTAAAAAAAAAAAGAAATTACTTTCAAATGAGAGGAGGTGAGTTAGATGATAGCAGCAATGGAAACTAATGCTAATACTATGTATTTAAATCTAGGCATTTTGAAACAATAAGAGAAACTGTCATTTTATTATATGGTTACATATAATTATAAACTTTAAGATTTTATGATGCAAGCTAATATTTAAGGAGTTTTTTTCAAAATTCCCTTTTACACAGAAATATATCTGTGTATTTATGATCTATCATGTAGTTAGCTGTAACAGTCTGTAATGAGGTGTGTGTGTATGTGCGTGTTTGTGATTCAAATTCACAACAGAATAAGGAAGAAATACTTATAACTGCTAGAGCCTTCTGGTTCTCATTTCTAAAACTGGTCATATAGAACTAGTACCTGTTCTTCATCATCTCTTCCATATTGCCTTTGCCATTAGAAAGAAACTCAGCAGATTGTGGTGTTTCCCTAGATGAGGTGACCCAAACCATAATTCCTTAGTTTTGGGCTATCAGCAGTCCTGTCTCAGGTGGATTACTGTAGTTTTCCATTGACGTTAACCATGGTATATGGTAGGATGCAGAGAACCTAAGGCATCTGCTATATTCCAGATATATTTATTATTACCTATTCTGTGTTGTAGCAGTGAAATACCCCATTAGTTATCAGAATCAATCATCCCAGACAGTACATTAACCCACTTCTCTGCCTATGGATTCAGATGCACAAGGAGCCCAAAGTGGCCAGGTGGCACTTTCAACTTGTTTAATGGAATTATTTTTGTGATTCCTGGTGTTTACTGATCCATGGTGGAAGCTTTCCTCCTTTTTGAAATAAGACCTCTAGACTAACATATCCTAGATTTAGAGACAAGGAACCAAAATTTTGTATTGTGGATTATCTAGGGAATAGTAATGAGGGGAGCCACTCCTCTTTCTGTTGTCTGATTCCTTAACCAGTAAATCATTTTATGGGAGAAATACCACTATTTAGTCGGCACTGATTTACAGCATATACATCAACCCAGAGGACAGTGCTCCAGCTCTGAAAAGTATTGCTACCTAACTAGTGTTTTAAATCAGATTTCAAAAGGCCAATTCACCCTTCAGTGTAGACAAATATTTCATGACTTAGAGTGTGATAATGCTGGCAAATTCCATATTCATGGGCCCATTCCTACATTGCATTTAATGTGAGGGAAATTCTCAATTAAAAGCAATGTATAATATCAAGATGATGTGTAGAGCATTCTCAGAGTCCATGGGTGGTAGTTTTGGCAGAGGGAAATATCCAGTGTTTCTATTCCAGTAGAACAAAGCACTGCCTTTTCCATGATAGAAGCAGCCCAAAATAATCAGCCAACAGCCAAGTAACTGGCTGTTCACCCCTAGAAATGACCTTAAATCAAGGACTCATTGTTATTCTCTGTCATTGGTGGATTGGGCAAACAGTAGAGGTATACCAAGTTGACCTTCATTAGTAGAAAACCAAGTTCTGGATCCATACAAAGCCTTCATCCCTGCCACTATGGCTATCTTGTTCATAAGCTCATTGAGCAATGACAGCAGTGATTGGGGAAGGATGATCTGTTAAGATCACCTTTTCATGTACATTTAGGTTATATACACGTATCTTCCTATTCTTTGTCCAGAGAAGTCTATCTATAAAATTTCCCCCATATTTGCTTATCAGAATTTTATAATTATTCTTTTCAAGTCCTTGACCTTTCAGCCAAATCATTGGCCATAGTCTATGAATTGACATAAACTTTTGTGCTACACATTTCTCTATCCAGGCAAAATGAAAACCTGTGTGCATTGCTTGAAGCTCTGTTCACTGACAAGATTACCTTCACCACTGTCCTTTAGGAATGTCCCAGATAGAGGCTATCATCTGCTTTTTTTTTGTGAGACATGCATATCATGAAGATGCATATGTAAACAGCTCCATTTTTTTTTTTTCTTCTGTCAGCGGGTCATAGGTAACTCCCCATGGGGTCAGAAGTATGCACTTGGAGAGAGAGGATAATGTAGCAGGAGTAGGGGCTGTGTGTATTTGGGATACTTCCTCATACAACTTTCTTGTACCCTTGGACCTGTTCAAGCCCAATGTCATCTAGGCCCATCAGAAGTGCACAGCCAACTTTGTGGTTTGATGGGCCAGATGGAACCCAGTTTATGTTGGCAGCTCATGTTCTATGGCAACTTGGTGATCGATCCATGGTTAAGCACTTAGTCCCTCCTAAGACCCTAAAGTAAGCCTAAAATTGGTCCTTCAAGAGTATGTCGTCATGCAGAGAGGATGGCAGTCTTTGACAAAACATCCTAAGGGTCTACACAGTTTCATCTATAGGACCTGACCAAAGACTCTAAAGATGTCTATACCTGCCACCAACATGTTAAGAATTGTCAGATCTGTGGGAATCATATGGTCCAAGTGGCAAAACACCTTGCATCTAGAGACTTAATTATTCTGGGCCCCACTGAAAACAAGTAGATCACTGAAAGCAAGAGTACCCAAATGAGGAATATATTTTTTAAGAGGGCCATTAGGTATTGTACTTATTTTATGGTGGTGGAAAGGGCAAGATGTACCAATTTATCTTTCACCTTAAACTGAATATGTCAACATAGCCCATATCACTGCACAGCTAGTAATTTCAATGAGGTGGAAAGTTCCTGCAATGGAATTGTGGGATTTCTTTCCTATTGTCTGACATGCAAATGTCTTACACCAATATGTCTAGAATAGGGGATCAAATCCAATTAGCATAACATCATCAAAGTAATAGACCGTATCTGGTGTCAAAGTGATTCTAGTGGTCTTTCCTAACAGATATAGAGAAAAAAAAAAATTGCCGAATCAGTAGTCCTATATCAAGTATCAGAATATGTGTTAATTAGTCCAAGCAAGGAAATTATATCTGGAATAGCAGCTGTAACAGGAGTCAATTCTTGAATAGGTTTTCAATAATACACACTCACTGTCTAAGATCTGCCTGTTTTGTGCATAAGCCAGAGAAAATAGTTGAATGTGGATGTGGTGGGAATCACCATCTTTGTATCTTTCAAATCCTTGACATTGATGGTATCTCTGCAACCCCTTTAGGTAAGCAGTATTACTTTTGGTTTATTTTTTTTATTTTTTATTTATTTTTTTTGTGGATAGAGACAGTTTTCATGGATTTTCCTGCCATAATAGCCCTCACTCTAATGTCAGGGAAGCAATGTGGCGGTTCTACCAATTGCAAGTGTGTTCAAATGATGCATTGTGAAACTGGCTAAACAACCCCAGGATTGGTTAAGACATATCATTGAGCTCAATGCAAGATAGATCTCAGCTGAAACTTCACTTATCACCTGACCTCCATAGACCTTATTCAGACTGGTGGTTAACAGTAATATTTCGTGTCTTCAGAAATTAGTTGGTTCAGTGCCATTTAATCCAGTAATTACTAAAATTTCTAATTATTTCCCCTTTCTCCTTGCAGTCACTCTAGTAAATGGGCATAAGTCTCATTGGGGAAGTCTAAGGATAAGAGTAACAGAATAATTTTTGACAGTGTAGCAGGGTCCTTTCTCAAGGACATGTAGCCTCTCCTTCATTCGCAGGGTTCTAGGTCTATAAACTGCTTCAATCTGGGAACTTATTGAGGGCTGTGACTCTGTTTTGATCATTAAAATTATAATTCTGTTCGCTAGACCCAGAACTCTTCTGCTTATAAAGAAGAAATTGTGGGAAAAAAGAAAAAAAAATGTGTAGATCGTCAATCTTTTTCTTTCCTAGGGATACTATGACCATGATCAAATACTTAACGTCGTTGGTCTCTACAAGTCAGAAAATTCATATTAGAGCTTTGACTCCCTTGTCTGATACAGTAACTGCCTATTCCTTGTCTTTGGCATTAATTACCATTTGACCCTCATCACCCTCTGTTGCTACTACTGCATTCAGGAATTTCAGGGCAATGGTTGCAGTACCCATTGTAATTTCTGGCCTATAAACAAAACCACCACACCAATCTTTAAAAATGAAGGAGCTAACCTCACAAATGTATTTCTAGAAACAATGGCAGAAAATGTGTTCCCTTGACCTTTAAGGGCCAGGACAGTAGGTCTTATATAATAATTTTGTTCCAGTATTCTAATATCCACAGGTCCCTGCATATCTTTCACTTACAGTAGCTTTCACAAAGGCAGCTCTAGCATTTCTAGCTGTAAACTAACTTGAGTGCATGTTTTAGTCCACCAAACCATCAGAGCCCTTGCTAGTCCCTTAAATTGAAACAATATATCCAAAATCTCTGTTTAAGGGAACCATATCCATAAAGTCAGCTTGATTCAACTTTATATTCTTTCTACCATAATTCCACATCCTTAAGTTTCATTCTCACATATTTTACAAGATTTCTGTCTGTACAAATTTGAAAAATCATGCAACTCATCATGAAATCACACTTTGTCCCTCAGCCTTTTGGGCATGCTGAAACATGAATCTAGTTATAGGTCTAAAAGCAAAGAAAGTATTGGGGTAGGTCCTGAGGAGAATCAGCAATGCCTTGCAAGGCAACTATTTCAGAGGAGGCCATTACAAACTCTTCAGGCAAAGGAAAGCAAAATTCCTCAAGCATGGGTGATGGAGCTAAGAATACTCATCAATATTCAGAGGATCAGTGCCTACAACTTCTCAGGATTGTCCCATATATCCCTATTCCAATTTTCAGGTTCCTGTTTCTTCCAAATCATGTCTTCATATTAACAGAAATTTGTGTTGTAATGTAGCTACTCAAAGAACTAAACTTTGAACTTGGTTTTCAAAAATATTAGCCTGCTTGTAAAAGAGATCAAGGGTTTTGTCATGGCAGATACAGAAGGTTTCAAGTAACTTAGGTGGAGATTGGACTTGGAATTTGGAGCCCTCAATTCATTCTTTTATTTGCCCATATTCTCAGTGCTACCTGAAGCAGCCACTCTAATTCTACTCCATGTTTAAACTAAAATATTCTAGAGTAGCAAACACATCACGATTCAGAATTTTGCTGTCTAGAAGTATTCACTTAGAATTATTTAATGGCAATTTCTATTGCCACACCATGCCATATAAATTTTTCTTTGCCACTAGAAATAGGCAATGTGTGACGAGATTATGCAGATTATCCAGAATAATCTTCCTTATTTCTAGTTGACATTCTTAAAATCATTGGTTATGTATTTTCATTACATCTAGAAAGTATCCCCCAGATTAGGGTTTGATTGAATAACTAGCCAATCTAGGTAGTTTACACATTAGATACACTATCACAATATCTATGAAGAAAAAATAATATCACATTTATAAGAACTTTAGAAAAATTAAAATGTTCAAGTGTGTTTTTGTGTTCTACACAATTAGCGTTCTTTTTTGGCACTGAGAAGTTCCAATATTTCTACTCAAATTCAATACTTATGTTCTATATTTTGAATTTTTAATCAAGTAGCACTATAGAAAATGCTGTCAATTTTTTTTTATAATGCATTTTACTGTGATGAAAAAAAGTAAGTAAAATATAGTGAGGTTTATTGGAATAAACATTTTAGCCTCAATATAATTTGGGGGTAAATTTCTCTACCTGTTTACCTAAAACTTCCTTGTTTATTGCCCCTTTTGTAATTTGGATCCCTTTATAATTGCCCCACTGCCCTTTGTAGCCCTTTTTAAGTCATCAACAAATAAGCTCATGTTTCTATGTCATTATTATACTCATTCTTGAGTTTGCACCTTTTTTGTTGCTGTTCTTTTCTGGTGTAAGTTTCTTCCTCTTACCTATTCTTATCATTCTATCCAACTTTTATCCATATGCAATTAATAGTGTTCCCTTGTGTTCTCAAAAGTTTCTAAAATATACTAATCCCTCTCATGACAGTAAATCTTGATTTGCAGGTTAATACTTTCTTATATACTAAGAACTTTCTATATATTATATTTATCTAAAAAGAAGTTACATTTTTCTTTCCTAGATCTTATACTACAGAGTATTTCAGATAAATCATTGTCGACATAGCACGACACTCAAGACCAAAGCAATATCATTAGGTACTGGTGAAGGCAGACTGAGCAGAACCTTATTACTTTCATATGACTAGCCTGCCTACCTTGTAACTCCAGAAAATGTATAACTGAAATTTTCCTTTGCCAGAGGGGTTTGCCCATTTTGGTTAAGCCTGTAGTAGCCACTTCCATGAGGCTAAAAATTCATTTATCTGCCTAATTTGGCTTATAGAGAAATTTCCAAATAGAATTTTCTATTATGAAAGTTTTAAGAATTTTTTGTCATTCATAATTTTGCATTTGTGAATATAAGTAATACAAGTTTTGGATTAGAAATTTTTCACAAGTAAGTCAATGATTAAACAGTTATTGGAGTAAGATTTTAATTATATATTTATTTATTTGAGAGAGAGAGAGAATGCATGAGCAAGGGAGGGAGAAACAAACTCCCCACTGAGCAGGAAGTCCAATGGGGGGGGGCTCAATCTGAGGACCCTGGGATCATGACCCAGAATCATGACCCAGGACCCTGAGCTGAAGATAGATACTTAACCAACTGAGCTATACAGATGCCCCAGACTAATTATTTCTACTGTGTATACAAGAATGATCCTATAAAAATGCGTTATAGGTAAAAATGAATATTCCAACAGAATTTTACTTATATCAATAGTGAGTATACTTTTATTTTATTTCTCCACAAATCATTCTATATTATAATTAAGAAGATCTAATGAAAATATTTAAAATACAGAAATTAAACCTAATCATCATGATCTTACTGATTTTTTTTCCTGACAATAATCTTTATCCTTCTCTATGATTGGTAAAGCTCTTTGGATAATAAACAAAATTAATTTGCAAATATTTAATGGCTGTTTTGGATATTTTCAAGTTTTTTTTTAACTTTTGGTTACACTTTCATGTGCTTTTGCATTATATTGTCTTGTTCTTAATAATGTAATCCATGTCTGTATTAAAAGGATACTTGACCAAATTTAGTATGAATAGTATTACCCTCCAGTTACATAAAGGCAATATCAAATTAGCTAACAGTTACTGTTTTTTTTTTCTTTCAACTTAGAAATGGCACTAACCCTGATAATACTAAGGATCATAATAGTAGTGACTTTAATTATATATAATATAGTGGTCCTGCCCGAGTTAGTTCTTGAATTTTGATTTGTAGTTTTTAAATAGAAATATACAGAATTATACAAACATTTGATCTAGCATTCTGTAATGTTATTTATTTTATTTTTAATATTTTTTATTTATTTATTTATAGAGACAGAGAGAGAGAGAAATAGGCAGAGACACAGGCAGAGGGAGAAGCAGGCTCCATGCAGGGAGCCCGACGTGGGACCAGGTCTCCAGGATCTGGCCCTGGGCTGAATGCGGCGCTAAACTGCTGAACCATGCGGGCTGCCCTGTTATTTTTTTTTAAAAAGTAGAAACAAATCAGAATGTAGCCCTCATGAAACAAATATCTCAATTCCAATATTCAATGAATGAAATCTATTTCACAAATTTCTAAGTAAATTGTCCAGATGGTAACCAATTTATTAGCACTTACTAATACAGAAAATGAAAATAAGCAAAGTCTCTTTAGTACTTATTCAGTAATTTTCTACTCAGTTCTATCAATTTAACCTTATAGACTACATTTGCACATAGATCTTGCTGAATCCTCTTTCTCATCCCCACTACTGTCTGTCTCTGTTATAAATACATACATATATTCATTCTGCATTGATCTCTCCCCAGCTTTTGGTAACTATTAATCTGCTATATCAATAAAGGGATGAGTAAATGTCTAATTTAATAATAATAATTATGTTAAGATTTTAATATAGCCCATTTAGTTAATTGATGTGGATAAAGTATACATCTCTTAAGTGGATAGATAGATAGATAGATACACTCAGAAACATACACACACGTAACAGTAGCCATATAAAATACATATCCTTTCATTCCCTCTTCATTTTCCATTCTAATTGTTTTCAGCATTCACAAACTAACTGTAGTCTCCTACAATTCAGAACATTGACCTTGGTCTGTCTTTATTTTACCATCTCTTGCAAACTTCTCACTGTCCATTACCTGTTCATCATGTATGGATCTTTCAGAGAGGAGATAATATCACTTATTCAGAAATGTCTTCCAGACTCTTCTAGGTACGTGATTTTTGTAAAAAGCACAACACAAATATATTTAGGTGGGTTTTTTTTTAAGATTTTATGAATTTACGTATTTAAGCGACAGCAAGAGAGCAGGAGGAAGGAGAGGGAGATGGAGAAAGAGAATCTTAAGCAGACTCTTTGCTGAATGTGCAACCCGATGGGGGGCTTGATCTCAAGAACCTGAGATCATGACCTAAAATCAAGAGTCAAACGCTTAACTGATTGAGCCAGGGGTTTCTCTTGTTAAGTGTTTAATATTGTCTTCTCTGTTATAATTCAAGCTTCATTAAGAAGGCATTAACATATTATGAGATCAGCACAGTGCCTTGCACATTATAACTGCTCAAAAAATATGCTTCATGATGAAGTGCATACATAATTTTTAAAAATCTATTTTTAAATCTTTTGACATCTTAAAATATCTATCTGGGTATGCTTCAAGTCCAAATTATACAATATGACTATTCTTCACAAACTTGTTTGTCCCTTAACATTCTCCCCTGCCAGTTAGTGATGTATTTCTTTTTAATTGAGGTGAAATTTACATAGCAGAAAATTAACCATTTTAGTTTGTATTCTTCAGTGGCATTTAGTACATTCACAATGTTATGTAACAAGTGTGCATATCGAGATGCAAAAATTTCCATCCCCCAGAAGGAAACCTCATTCCCATTAATTTGTGACTCTCATTCCTCACTACCTCCTCTAAGCTCAGTGTACCCACCAATCTATTTTCAGTCTCCAAGTGTCCGTTTTGAATATTTCATATAAACGGACTCATGCAATATGTAAACTTTTATATGTGTTTTTTCTTTACTTAACATAATGTTTACAAGGACCATCCATTTTACAGTCTGTATCAGTACACCATTCCTTTCTGTGGGTAAATAATAATTATTGCATGTATATACCACATTTTTTCATTCATTCATTCATTCATTCATTCATTCATAGGCAGTAAGGTTTTTCCACCTTTTGGATATTGTTAAAAGTGCTACTATGAACATTTCTTCACACATATTTGTTTGAATACCTGTATGTATTTACTTCAGAGTGGAATTATTCAACCATATGGTAGTTCTATGTTTAACGTTTGAAAAACCACCAAACTATTTTTCCACAGTGGCTACATCATTTTACTTTTCTACCAGTGATGTTCAAGAGTTTCAATTTCTCCATATCTCCTCCAACACATTTTCCCTTATTTTCTTCTTTACTGTGGGTTGTCTTTTCCTTTTTTGAGATGTCCTTGGATACACAAAAGTTTTTAATTTTGATGAAGTCCATTGATCTATTTTTTTTTAATTTGCTACTTGTACTTTTAGTGTCACATCTAATATCCATTTCAAAACCCAACATCAGGGATCCCTGGGTGGCGCAGCGGTTTGGCGCCTGCCTTTGGCCCAGGGCGCGATCCTGGAGACTCCGGATCGAATCCCACGTCGGGCTGCCGGTGCATGGAGCCCGCTTCTCCCTCTGCCTGTGTCTCTGCCTCTCTCTCTCTCTCTCTGTGACTATCATAAATAAATAAAAAAAAAAAAAAATTAAAAAAAAAAAAAAAAAAAAAAAAAAAACCCAACATCATGATGATTCACTTCTATATACAGTAATCCCTCCTTATCCGTGAGCAATACACTCTGGAGCCCCAGTGGATGCTTGAAACCACAGATAATACTAAATATTTTTTTTTTAATTCATGAGTGAGGCAGACACACAGAGAGAAAAGTAGGCTCCCCATAGGGAGGCTGATATGGGACTCGATCCCAGGACCCCAGGATCACACCCTGAGCCGAAGGCAGATGCTCAACCAAAGAGCCACCCAGGCATCCCAATACCAAATCTTATATATACTGTGTTTTCTCCTATGCACATATAACTATAAGAAAGTTTAATATATAAATTAGGCACAATATGATATTAACAACAATAACAGAATAGAAGAATTATAATAGTATAGTATAATAAATGTTATGTGAATATGGTCTCTTTTTCTCTTAAAACATCTTATTATACTATATTCACCCCTCTTGTGATAATGTGAGCTGATAAAATACCTACATTATTAGATAAAGTGAGGTAAATGGCATTGGCATTGTGATATAGTGTAGGATACTATTGACCTTCTAATGATATATCAGAATGGTCATCTGTCTCTGGAACATTCTTGGTTGGTCATGGGTAACCATCCCCCTCCAAAAAAAGGAGAAATATTTATTTATTAAGCTAATATTTGTTTATCTTTTCCCAAATGCCAGTGTTGGAGGTAGGTACAATGTATGATTTAGTGATACCAGAAAGCTGTAAACACCAAATAAAATAATGGATGTGACATCGGAAACGAATGCTTGTATTGGAATTGTCAACACAATGGACACATAGAGAAAAGCATATGCATACAATCATGAGGTCCTGTGCTAATGTATTTTTAAAATATCAGTCTTTGTGTGATACTAAGTATATTTTTCTGTAAAGTGATTTTTGCCAAGTATTTTCAGTGCTTTGACAGGTGAACATGTAAGGAGGGATTTACAACATATCAAACACATTATCATATAACAAATTAAAGGTCATTATTAATTACTTAGTTATTTTTTAAAAAACGTTCTAATATGACTTGATTTTCAATAATATAATTTCCTTAAAATCATCTTTTTTAAATATTTATTTATTTTTTCATTTGAGAGAAAGAGAGAGGCAAAGAGAGCATGAGAAGGAGGGGCAGAGGGAGAGGAAGTGAGAATCCAAAGCAGACTCCATGCTCAGCTTTGAGCTCAATGCAGGGCTTGATCTCAGGACCCTGAGAACATGATCTAAAGTAAAACAAAGAGTCAGAGGGTTAACTGAGTATACCCCTCAGGCTCCCTCCTTAAGACCATTTTAATGTGAGATTAATTTTCTAAAGCCTGTATAGCTAACTTTGCTTACCTGTTTCACCAGTGTATTCCATTATAAGTAAATACATTTCTGATTAGGGCAATGGCAGTCTCTGACTTGCAGACTTTGATAAATGAATGCATTAGATACACCCCACAGCTAATGAAATTCCACACCTCAGTTTAGATGACATCAAGTGTGCCACAGATTGTTTATTTTCCCTAGCATAATTACTAAGAGAAAAAAAATCCCTCATATATCATTATTGTGCTAAATAATGCATATCTTCATTGATTTTTAATAGATAACTTACTTAAAACAACATTGTGGAAGCTTATTTTTTTTGATGCAACAGATGTTGAGTTTACACAAAATAGAAATAAACCCAAGATTCTATACTTGGAATACCCATCTAATTTTAAGGATAAACTTTCCAGTAGCAGATGGTATTCCACACAGTCTTATAAAATAGGGGAAAAAAATGTTTGCCTTGACACTGTAAATTAACAGATTGGTTACAACTATACACATATGGATTAATACATTTTAAATATGTTTCTTATAGAGGTAGAAAATTCCCAGACAGGGTTATATTAGAATTATTAGACAATCTTTTTAATCCTTAAATTGAAGCATATAAATTTATATAATTCATATATAAATATAAATCCACATGCATTGCTAAACATGTATTTACATCCTTGGATTGAGCTGAAATTAATTAACAATAAATCTGACCTTTTCTAAGAGGTAATTTATCATTTGGCAATATGACAATTTTGCATCTGATTCTGATAAGAACACGTTTGGTGTCATACCGTGCAGTTCTTTTATCGCAATTTAGAAAAATATATATAAAGATGTCTTTTGACCACAGAATTATACTGAGTTGGTGAATCAACTACTCAAACATTTTTTTTTTTTTTTTTAGCAATTTAGGTAAAGTCCTCTGTCTAGAGCCAACATCTCTTTCTCCTATTCTACACACTTCATTTTTTCATTAAAAAATAACTTACTTTAATAATAAGTAAAAGCATAAAATTGCATTTCTATTGCCCTGTCACCATTTAAGGGGTTTAGTCTGTTATTTTTCAATAGTCTATTGTATTTCCTTAGACTATCAAAGTTACATTATAAAAACATGCATTCCAATAGAAAAGAAAATTAGGCCAATAGTTAAATTTTTATATCCCCAGAAAGAAAAAAAAAATCATCTTTTCCTAAATTGCAGCAGTAAGAGTTTTATTATTGCTATAAAATTTTTCTTCTGTATAAACATACATTTTATTGAGCTTAAGCCTCAACATAGTAGAGATGAGTCCCTCTAACATACACTCACAAACAATGGCTTTTTCCTATATTCACTTGCAATAATTGTAGTACAGTGCATTTAGTACTTCCTTTTCATTCTTACTTCCATTAAAGAAAACTTGAAACCACTCAGATATATCCTCTGTCTTGTATTTTTCTAATTTCTTGTGATTATCTCACAAAACGATTGCACTACAAAGATCACTGTATATACTACAAATTGCTTTTTCTAATTGATTGTCACATTAGGTTCATCTTGTGGTATGAACATTGATCCTTCTACTCAGCTAGAATAGTGTTATCTACTCAGCTAGAGACTTTGATCCAAGATGACAAGACAAAAAGACAAACAAGGTGGACTTGAAGATACAGGAAGAAGCTGACAAAGCCAGTGAGTTGACACACAGCTGGGGAAACCAAGCCAAATGGGCATAAAAGATCTGGACTTGATTCCCCTTTGGGGTTTAACTGAAATACTGAGAAAGCATCACTCAGAAGATGTAAAGTAAAACCTAGTTTGTCTCTTATATTCCTTTTATGCTTAATCAGTGGACTGCTTTCCTCTGTTCAGGGTGAAAAATGGGGCAAGTATGTGACGTCTTCATGTACTTTTCATTAATAAACAATCCCAAGCATAGACTTAGTAATCTGGATGGTTATTCCAGGAAGAAGTTTCATAGCCTTTCTCACTCACTTTTAACATTTGCCAAATATACATTCTGAGACACCTATGTTAGAGTACAGGGACTGAAAGGAGGGAAGGGGAGCAAAGAAATGTTGTGTTTAATTACTAATCAAAGTAGATAACCAGTCCTCTCTCCTGTTTTCCTGATTTGGGGTTGGTTAGTCACAAGTCCACTAACTCTGCAGTGCAGACAGACATCACAAAACACAGAAAAATTCAGTATGACTACAGGTCACGTCAAGGGTCTTCACAACACGGCAAGAACTTCTTATCTAAGAATTTCCTCTGTATGTCTCTCTATTTACCTTCCTCCATTTACCTTCTCAATATTTTTGTAGCTTTATCATTATCAAAGGTGACTAGGCTTGTGGCCCAAGCATTATGAAACCATTTCTAGCACCTATTCTGAAATTTATGTTTTGTTTTGTCACCTTTCTTTTATGTCATCTTACCACAAAGGTTATTAATTAAGTGAGCATGTATTCAATGTCCACAATATGATTCTATTTTTGCTTTCTTAATTACGAGTCAATCATTCAATTCAGAATCCCAGATTCATCATAGGGCCTGAATATATTTTACTCACCATACTGTGGCTTTTCTTAGTGTGTTCTATGATCTAGAATGTGCGTTTGTTTTCTCTTCACCACCTAAAATGTTAGAAGCTTTCTCAGACATTATGGCATAAGTCATCTAAATGAATGAGGGCTTGGGATTAGGTGGAGAGATGAGAGCTAAGTGAAATATTGAGTCTGTTTTTTTTTTTTTTTTTTTATGATAGTCACACACACACACAGAGAGGAGAGAGAGAGAGAGAGAGAGAGAGAGAGAGAGAGAGAAAGAGAGAGGCAGAGACACAGGCAGAGGGAGAAGCAGGCTCCATGCAGGGAGCCCGATGTGGGATTCGATCCCGTGTCTCCAGGATCGCGCCCTGGGCCAAAGGCAGGTGCCAAACCACTGCGCCACCCAGGGATCCCGAAAAATTGAGTCTGAATAAAAAATACTCAATTTAATATTTTTATCTTATTTTCAGTACTGCCTAAAGGTTGGGCATGGGGAAGAGAAATGAATTGGTGGAACACAGAAAATCTTTAGGGCAAAAAATATATTTTGCATGGTACTATAATGATGAACATATATATTATACATTTTTCAAAACCCATAGAACATACAACACCAAGATTGATTCATAATGTAAACAATGGACTTCAGATGATTATTATGTGATAATGTAGGTTTATCAGTAATAATAAATATATTACTGATAGGAAATGTTGAACATGGAGAAGGCTCTGTATTTGTACAGGCATGAGGTATGTGGGATATCCCTGTGTCTTCCTCTCAATTTTGCTCTGAACCTATAACTACTCACAAAAAGTCTTAACGTAGTATAATAGCTTTCAATTTTTTTGACAATTATTATCTGTAAACCATAGCTGAATCACTATCAAAGAAAAAGGATGTCTGTAATTATAAGAACCTTGATGGAATAGCTTTTGAGTAGAAATCTCAATACTTAAGCAATAGAAAGGCTAACCTTTGGTCTTCTCTGAAAAGTAATTCCTCTACCTTTCTCAGTTCAACACCATAAAAGATTATATTTGAAAAAAAATACAAAAGCCAATTTTTCTCCTTTTGTCATGTGTAATTTCCTTAACAAATAAATAATGCAAAATAAACAGCAAGTAGTAAAGTGTAGCTATTTTCCAATATGCTTATATGTTATTACATTTTGTAGAAAACTCACAAAGTGTCCTTGGTCCTTTAAATGACTCTAAGGTATAACAACAAATATCAAATGCTTTGTATCAGAATAGATACATGAGATGCCTGTATAATATTCTGGGCTTTTTCAAAGAAAATTAGGTTATGTGGAAAATCAAAGGAGACATACACTGGTTCTGTCTTTCTCACTAAAATAAAATGTTCATAAAAGTTTATAACTAGAAACAGGCATTCACCTCTGCTTCCAGTATACAGTTACATAATATCAATCCAAGTTAATTCCATTTATTTTATTTGCCCATAGTTACACCCACAGACATTTCTGTAAATCATGTGGAATCAGGTAAAAGATTAAATGGCTTCAATTCATTTAACGTGGAATCACTCAGACCCCAGGATACAATTTACCAAAAGAGAAGGTGCTTATATAATATTTCTAAGGTATTTGAATAAATTTTGCCTTAATAAATTAGAAAATGATAAGGCAGGCTCAATTTCTATCAAATAGAAAAATAAAATGCCAGTAATTGAGTTTTTTATCATATTCATTTTTCTGGTAATAAACTTTAACTCAGCCTATCCAGACTGATTATGAGAAGTGGAAAAATAGAAAGTGAAAATTGAAACTTGGTGAGTGAAGCATCACGCAGCAGACGTTGTGAAGAATCCTTACAGAGGGAAGCATCAGAAAGGCTACACACACATTCATTGACAATGAAGTAAAGGGCATCTCAGAAAAATGTGCCTTGACAAAAAGAGAAATATCCAGCGTGAGTAACTCAGTAATTGTCCTGGCTTATTTCAATCACATTTCTTTAGCGTTAAATCAGATGTAATTTCCCCCTTTCCACCATTTTGATACATTTGTGCCAACAACTCAAGTGAAATGTGACCAACAGAAAAATTTCAATCATTTCTCTATCTTGTGAATGCCAAATTCTAATGTATAGTGTCATTTTTATCTACCACCTCTCTTACCCCAAACAAATTATCCTTTCAATGCCTTTTGTTTTCAGGACATGGTAACATGTTTAATGGAAAGTCAAGCTACTATCATCTATTCTGGTTTAGATTAAAAGAGAGAAAGTAGGAAATCACAGCTCTATTTGCATATTTTCCTAATCTAGAGAGAAATGTATTTCCAAGAGAAGCTGTGAAGTATGTTCCTTTACCACTGGGAAAATCATGAAGGGGCTAGAGGATAATGATTGTCCAGCTGGGAACTGCTTGATTCAGGGGAAGGCTCCTGGTGATTTCCAGTTCTCCTCATTGTAGATGACAGCTTGTTGATATTGTAACCGGATTGGAAGTTGAGCCAGTCAATGGGGATGATGTAGTTGTCGGGGTCTGTCAGGATACTCTTCTCCAGGCAGGAGATAAAAGTATTATTCTGGAGCATTCCAGCACTCACCTGTGAGTTGTCTGGAAAATTGATTTGAATTTGGACTAAATGATACTGTAAAAAAAAAAAAAACGGAAATAATAACGATATTTACCTTTTTAGTAAGTGTTCAATACATGGTTTCATTATTATTTTAACCTACTACTATTACTAACAATACAAAATTGTAATGAAACATTTCAAAATAAAAATAAAATCTCTTACTATTATTATCTTCTCATTTAAGAGTAAAGAATTTTGCCAATATACTCATATTTTCAATGCCTCAAATTCAAGGCATATTTATTGTGCCATGGGATCCATGATTCAATAACTATTAATTGGACATCAGTTTGCAACTTAAAAAAAAAAAAAAGATCACCTGTATTTTCTAACTTTGTAAAAACATAAAAGAGAAAAAAAAAGACAGCAGTTTTAGGAGAAAGTCTCACAGAACCTTTAGGTAAATGAGTGGAGTAAAATTTTTGTCTTCTGCAGGTATTTTCCTTTTCAGTAAAGCTTATGGATTGCCAAAGGTTCCTAATGAAGGCTGAATCATTTTCCATGGACACAAAGTGTCAACTAGTGGTTAATCTTATTTATTAGTATTTAATTTGGGGGTTATCAAAAGGGAGTGTGAGTCAGCTAAAACAGGCATGAATATCACCTAACTCTGTGACATATCCTCTCTGAAGGGAGGGTGAATATGTATTTGCATGTGTATGAGATTTCTTATTTTAAACTTAAATATATTCAAAAATAAATGTCTTAGAATGCTGAATATAGCTAAAATGTTGGGTATCAGTGAGAAATATGGTTAAACAAGAGGTGTCTAAATGCTAAGTTGAAAAGGAAGGGACTGTGCTTTGTCACTCTGGTTCAGTGAGAACTGAATTTCACAGAATTCCCTTCTCTTTCTTTTTCTAGGTAGTGTTGGCCAACATGGAAAGTCATGCAAGATTTGAAGGTCATTAATCAGTCAAATAAAGTGATAGATACAACAAGGCCTAGTTAGTTCTGACTTATCCTCTCCCTCTTCTCTTTATGTGCAGATATTTCAGATAAATGTAACTACAATAACCAGCAGAGATTTCAGCCCCACTGACTTGGGACCAGAAGGGCAGTAGCTAAACCAAAGAAATAATTCCCCATATTACACCTTTCCATAAACTCCACACATATAATTTGTCCTCCTGCTTCTCCTCCTCCTTCTGCTCCTCCTATCCCTCCTCCTTCTTTTTCTGCTTCTCCTTCTTCTTTCTTCCTTCTCTTCCTCTTTCTCCAAATATCATGATTAAACTTAGAGTACAGAAATGAAAGTTTGAAAGGAGAGGAGAGTGGATTAGAGGACAGATTTTAATTTCCCTTCTCACCTTCTTCCACTTCATTGTATTTCCCTTAGTACAACGTGTAGCAAGAACAGAAGCCGTTGTTTCAGATGTGGTGATACTTATCACAATGTCACAGAGTGTGCTTAGCTGATGGAAACAGATGAAGGATGATGAGCCACCCTTTAGCATTCCCATCTCCACCTGTTCTTCCTCCAAAACCCTTGAATTTTATAAACTAAGATGACTATGTCTTCCCAATGCTGTTGCCTCTTAAAAATGTGAAGGAAAACTCCCAATCAGAGTTGGCTTGGGTTCAAGGACAGCAAAACACAGAATACAGAACTGTTTGACTTCAAAATTGTTTGTTGCTTTCTCAATAATGTTATCTGAAAAATAAGATCAAGGAAGAAGTTTATATTATTCAGATCCCATGAAATATTTCAAACCACCTGAATAATGCACGTCTCCAACAGACAGAATAATACACGGTAACTCAAATAAATGAGACAAATGTTTAAAAATAAGCAGGATATATTTGAGACAAGAAACCGAGGTGTGATTTTCCAGGCCCAACCATAGGCAAATACAAAGCCTTGACCTGGCAGCCTCACGCGGAATCGTACCTTCTCCACACCATAAATAGGGCTTTGAAGTCTCTGAAGAGAATTGCAGACAGGCACTCAGGTCCCTCTGGGTGGTCAGGCTCTTATTCACCTTCACATTCACAGGCCACACACTGTTGAGCCAACGCCATCCTAGCACCTCCACAGAAGCTTCCTTGTGTGTATGTATTTGGGGTGAGAGCAGAGGAGACAAACAGAAAGGGGAAACTTTGAGGATACTTTTCTCAGTACTTTTCCACTTCTCTTCCTCCCCCTTACAAGTTTTACCTATCTGGCATGCAACTACAAGACACATAATAAGCAAAACAAAGAAACAAAGAACACTGTCAAGGCATCAAATATTCAACAGAACAAGAAACACAAACTAGTAAGATGTTGAAACTATCTGATAAGGACTTTGATGTAACTATGATTCATATAATCCAATGTATGATAGAAAAGGTGAACATGTCTGAACAAACAGGAATTTCTACTAGAGATAAGGAGAATATATAAAGAGGCAAACAGAAGGCTTGAAGTAAAAATACATGGTGTCAGAGATGAAGCAACTGTTTGGTGAATTTATCAACAGAACAGCAGGAAAAGAATCAATGACCTTGAATTTCATTCAATATAAGTGTTCTATGTTAAAATAAAGAATTAAGATAAAATAAATTTAAAATAAAATAACATCAAAAAGCTTCAAGACAAAATCAAATGCCCTAACTTACGTATATGGAGTCCTAAAAAAGAACAGAAAGAGAATGAGTACAAGATATGTTTGAAGAGATTTTAGTTGAAATTTTCAAAAACAATTATGAGAAACAACAATTGATCCAAAAAGGTAGAGATCTCCAAATACTCTCCATAAATGTGGAAAAAGCAGTGATGAACTTTATCCATTGATGATAAACACAACAAAACACAAAACCTTCAGCAAACGCATAGAAGAAACCTCCCTGAAATGATAAAAGAATCTGTAAAACCTACGTCCAATATTAGACACAATGGTGAAAAACTCAATGTTTTCCTACTAAGATCCGACGTAAGGCAACCAGGCCTGTTTTCACCAGTTGGATTCAACACAATATGGATGACCAATTGCAATAAGACCATCATGAAAAATAAAGGACATGCAGTTTTGAAAAGGAAAAATAAATGTCTTTATTTGCATACGGTTTGATTGTGGATCCTAGAACATTCACAAAAAATAATTCTTAAGGAATCTACAAAATAGGCTATTAAAACCAATAAATGACTTAAGTAAGGCTGCAACATACAGTGTCAAAATGCTAAAATTACTTTTATTTCTGTATGTTATCACCACATAATTGGAAATTGAAATTAAATGAAAAATAACACTTATAAAAGCATTAAAACCTACAAAATACTTAAAGATACATCTAGGAAAAGATTTTTGACAATATTTGTGTGCAGAACTCTGCAAAACACTACTGAAATAAATCAAATAAACCTATGCAAATGGAGATATAATATAAACCATGTACAAGGATTGAAATAGTCAATGTTTTTAAGACATCAATTTCTCCTAGATTGATTTATACTTTCACTACAATTCCTATCAAAATCATGTTGTTTCACTTTTTTCAATGAAGTGGTGAGATTGAAAAGTGGGTCATAACCTGAGAATGAAAGTAGGACAGAAAAATTTGAAGGTTAGAGGAAAGAGAAGTTGTAGTAGAGTTATTTAAATGGGCAGGTGAATTGAATTGAAATACAAAGCACATCTGCGATTAGGGACTACAAGTTTATTAGCGCCTAAAGAAAAGAAAAAGAAAAATTTAATAAAAAGAAAAGTGAAATGTATTTCCATAAAAATCCTAAATTAACAATCTAGATAATTTAAACAGGGTTACAAGTTTAAATAGAAATATTAGAGTCCTATACTAAAGTAGTTGTCTTGTATGGGGAAATAATAAATACTGATAAAATCAAGAGATTCATAAAGCAAAGAAGCATTGCTATGGCCTCAAAGACAAAGGCCAAAATAACGAAAGTGAAATGTAACAAAAATAATGATCTATCCAAAAGAAAACATGAAAGACAGAAAGAAAAGCACAATAAATAAAACAAATGCCCTAAGTAATTGTAATAAAAACAGAAGTTTTAAAATCAACTAAGACTGTGAGTTGTGATAAAAAATAATGGTTCTAACAGTATATTGTACATAAAAGATACATATATCAAAAATATATGAAGAATATCTAAATAAATGAATTAAAAAGCCTCTGTTGTATAGAATTGAACTATAAGGATGAAGGGTGACATTGTCAATATCTGACAAATTAAAATACAGGGAAAAATATTCAAAGTGGTTGTTAAAGGACATCATATGCTGGGTAATGGAACAATAGAGCAAAATTATATAGACATTTTAAATATAGAAATTCAGCAATGAAGATTAAATAAGATAAACTAATAGAACTTCAGGGAGAGATGAATCAACACTTTTAGCTAGTGACATTAACACAACAGTTTGTAAAAGAGTAAGTCAAGTAGATAAAAAATACATTTATGACTTACAATCAATGGGATCAATTTACTTCATATAAATTCAGCCTTGATACCTTGAAATAAGGATATATGTTTAATTTTAGAACTGAAATAAACTATGAGAGTTTTCTGAAATTACATTCAACTTGAGATGTTGAAAAAAGAGGAAAGATACCAAGAAGATTCAAATCTGAAATGCCGAACTAAAGTTAAAAGAGACCTAAAATATAGCCCTGATGTATCAACCAGTGCCAAATATAATAGGTCCTTTTTAAAAAAAAAATATTTATTTACATATTTATGAGAGACACAGAGACATAGGCAGGCACCTCGCAGGAAGTCCAATGTAGGACTCGATCCCAGATCCCAAGACCACACCCTGAGCCAAATGCAGATGCCTAACCACTGAGCCACTCAGGCATCCCAGATATTACAGGCCCTTAACAAGCAATGCTTGTCACACTATTTAATACCAACAAAACCGGGAAAAGTGTTTTCTCATGGTATTTAACTTATCTTGAGAATAGTTATCCAACCCAATATAACACATGTACTAAGAAATGATCTGAGATAGCAATAATTTTAATTTAATTATAGAGGTCATGTGGTCTTATTTTTCAAAGAACAAATTAAAATGAATATTAAACTAAATTAATTGTTATTTATTTCTGTTTAAACTATTATCTGTTGAAGAACCTAGAAGAACATTATCATGCCAACAATGGGATTCAGCTATGATTCATGTACATATTAATTTATGAAGTTCAAAAAAAATGTAGCTAAGAATTTTAAGTTACATGTAAAGATCACTTAGCTAATAACCTGTGGCCATGATTCAAACATACAGTTTGGCTTCAGGATTTTCAACTTAACTGTTTTGTTACATTAACTTTTGGACTTGAATACAGGCTTTGAGGTGAAACAGCTGAAAGCTGTTTAAGAAGACGTTTAAGAAGTGTTAATTTTTAGTATTTTAATCTTGCATATCAATAAACACTGGATGGATCCACTACAGTTATGAAACAAAATGAAATCGTTTATGTAACAAAGCTACATATATGGTTTGTAAATATCCCTGAGTAATGTCATGCAGCATACCACTCCAATACACATTTTTGTGTTACCAATTTCTGTAACAATGACTACTATCATCTATATGGTCAGAGATCTGGGGACTTGGACAGTCAAGTCCAATTCTATATAAAATAAAAAATAAATATATATATTTCTATATAAAATATTGTGTAATATTTTATAATATTGTATAATATTTATAAAACAAAATGGGTTTTTTTAAAGGCTGTAACACTGAACATAATCAGATTGGAATTAAGACATTTATTATTTAAATTTAAAAAATTAAGGGGCACATGGTTGGCTCAGTCTTTGAGCGTCTGTCTGTGGTTCAGGGCGTGATCCCAGAGTCCCGGGATAGAATCCCACATCAGGATCCCTGCATGGAGCCTGCTTCTCCCTCTGACTATGTCTCTGCCTCTCTGTGTATGTGTGTCTCTCACAAGTAAATAAACAATATTAAAAATATATATATTAGTACTCTCTACACCCAATGTGGGGCTCAAGACCCGAGATCAAGAGTCACATCTCTGACTGAGCCAGCCAGGAGCCCCAGAATTAAGAGATCTTTTGACAAATCTCTGTCCCTTCTTTTTCCATATCCAGTCACTAAGCATTATGATTTTTTTCCTATTTGTCTCTCAAGTCCAAATCAAGTGCCATTTTCCAAATTAAATTCATAGCTAGCTTTTTTTCACTCGACTTCTTTTGATCTAATCCAATTCATCCTCTAAATTTCAGCTTAAGTAGTCTTGTTTCAAGCATTCAAAGCTGTTAGAGTAACTCTTATAAGACATTTCAGCAGTTTCTTATTGTTCTTATTTTGAAGACAACATTTCTAAAGTGCTTTGACAGATACGGGTATTATGCAATACCACCACATTCTCTTCCTTGATTCCTTGAATGCATAATAATTGTCTTTTATGCTATAGAAACATTCATCCATTTGGTCCTTCCAATAATTGTTTTTATATTTATGCATATAGATATCATTAAAATTATATGAGATTCATGTTTAAAGTTTAAATTTATAATATGTGTACATATATGCATAGACATATGTTTATATTTAAAGTGCTATTTTGCCAAATAGTTTTTTAAGATATTTAAGAATTCAAAAGGTTGTTTTATATGATTATAATGTCAGAACATAAAGAAAAAGGTATATGCTTATATTTAGTACATATTATATATTATGTCCTGTTATGAATTGAGCATTTGTGTCTGCTTGAAATTTATATGTTGAAACCCTATTTACAGTGTGATGGCAATGTGGGGCTGGGGTCTTTGTGTGGTACTTATGTCCTGAGGATGAACACTCATGAGTGGGATCAGTGTTCTTATAAGAAGAGGCCAGAGAGCCAAGCTAGTTCTCTTTCTACCATGTGAGGCTATAACAAGAGAGCGGACAGTAAACCAGAAAAAGGTCCTCAGCAAGAACCCAGTCATACAGGCACCCTGATGTTGGACTTCTCGTCTCCAGAACTGTGAGAAATGTTTGTTATTTAAGTCCCCCAGCCTATGATAATTTCTTCTAGCAGCCTGAACTAACACATATGAATTATTTTCATCATATACTTAAAAGTATGGAATTTACACTTAACTGTAAATTAAGTGGCGTTTACATTTAAATCCTATTACATAGTGTATATAAACATATGTGTGTGTTGTGTTTATTCATTTTATTACTAACTCTTCCTAAGATCAAATCTTTCCAGCCTATTTATTTATTTATTTATTTATTTATTTATTTATTTATTAGATTTTACTTATTTACTCATGAGAGACACAGAGAGAGGCAGAGACACAGGCAGAGGGAGAAGCAGGCTCCATGCAGGGAGCCCGATGTGGGACTCGATCTTGGGTCTCCAGGATCACACCCTGAACTGAAGGCAGGCGCTCAACCGTTGAGCCACCTGGATGTCCAACTCCCCTTTTTTTCCAGCCTCTTTAAGGTATAACTTGGCTATAGCAATCACTTATAACACCATTGACTTGTAATTTTACATTTATAATGCATTCATTTTATGATTTGTCCCACTATATTATAAATTCCGTTACAGCAACTGATAATGTCTGTGCTTGTCATTCCAGCCCCAGAGCCTAACATCTTATGGTCAATAAATATTTGGATGTATTGGATGATTGTATAAATATATGAATGAATTCCATATCTTTCATTAGATCACAAGTATGCATATGTTAAATAATTGACAATCATTGACCTCTGCAGTTAGAATATAGAGAAAAAATATCATGATGGACTCATTATTTATATACTCTAATCAATTAAGCTAACCTAGAGACTATAAAACATCATTCTTTCTGCTATTAAATCTGTTAAGTGATCTTACATCCTAATTAATTGCACAACAGACAATTCTTGGTTTGGTGCCTATTTTATGTCTGTCTTCCTCTTTTTAGATATTTCTTACATACTGATGCCACGGAAAAGTAAAATTACATCAATGCAAAGAAGAGAATATTGTCAAGAATATTCCTGTTAAAATAAGTTGATTCAAGTTCTCCCAGTGAAATGTGATTGCAAAGTGTTGCATACAAATCAGATAAGTTTAACATTATTTTGTATTTGAAATGTTATTTGTAGCTTCTGTTACTGAAGAGACAATTTATTTGTATAATTAATGATTAGAATCTTCCCAAAGGATTTATTTTTTATAGAAAGAAACCTTTGTGGATTGCAAGTAATGAAATCGTTTCATCAAGGCTCTGTGGTGATTGATTATCTTAGTTCAGGATATTTTCCTTATTCCTTGTCTAAACAATGCATTGATTTCTTTCATTTACTTTTGTAATGTCTCAAGCATAGCTTTTCAGTTTTTTCTAGTAACAAGTGTTTCTTCTGTGGCATACTATTGTTTCTATACTACTAAAGAATATATATTTGCCTTTAATATTTTATCTTGGTGCTCTAACCATTTGTCAAATAGTTCTTTATGTAGATTTCAGAATTTCAAATGTTACCTTTTTATAGTTATAAAGGCAGAACATAGAGAGAAGCATATGTTTATTATGTTTAATATTTTGCATTATGTCCAGATTGCAGTGTTCATGATTTCTTAAATTGGTATTCAGAGGTCAATTTGACAGAAAATGAATATTCTTTATTATTAAGAAAATCTAGCTATTCTACATAGTTTTTTCCCAGAAAAAAAAAGAAATAAAATCCAAGTTTTTATATAAAAAAAGAAACAATTGTGACACAAGAAAGTGTTAAAGAAATTTGCATATCTTACTTGATACATACATATTAAACAGTAACATTGCAAAGAAGTAGTGTATAAATCATAGGTGGCTAAATACACCCTAAATTCTGAAAAGATAATGCAGATAATAAGGAAATTAAGAAAAAAATTATTATCATTGTAATAATATTATATATTGACTTAGAAATAGTTTTGTAATACGACACAAGGATAAAATAGCTTAGTGCTATAGTCTGCCTAAATCATCTAAAATTTCAAATTCGTTAAATATTAATTGAGAAAAAACTGTCAGGGTAACAATTCATTTTTTTATAGACCATTTATCTGGCAACATTAGTCATAAGACATGTTACTAAACTTTGAATGAAATTTGACTAACAACAATTTTTAAAAATCTAGAAATGTAGAGGAGTGGGAATATACATGTGCAGCACTAATTAGTTTGGCACTTTAATAAATAGTCATGATATTTTTTAAATGTTTAAGAAAAAATAGATGGTTTACATTGTTATTTGACGAAAGGACCATTTTCTAAACAGTGATATTTGAGACTTAAAATCATTTAAAAAAATAAAAAGAAACAATTTCTGAAAATCTCTTTTCTGATTCAAGATGGCAACTAGCTACCAGATACTGATTTACAGCACTTTCCTCAATGTAAATGGAAATAATCTGCAAAGTCAGAGGTTAGGCCCCAAAATATATCACTAAACTTTTTTTTCACTAAACTTTTTTAGATGGCTCTTGAAACACTAGAATCTAGAAAAAATAATGTGAAGAACTTTCTACCCAATCCAAAGTGGACCTCATAACTTTTTTTTCAAGAATCAAAGTCATGTCAAGCTTTGCAGATACTTGCCCATGCTTGCCTACACAAAAGCCTTTCATTCTAGGGGCAACAGAATCTAATATAGATAGGAATTCGGATTTTGTATGTTGTCATTTATTTAATCGTTTTACCTCACTTAGCAATCTCAGACTTTTTTTTTATAGAATCACTTTTCCTGAATTGTCTCTTGATATTGTGCTTATCAATAATTTAGAAAGAGAGGACAATAATAGTACGTTTTTCCTTGAAATATTCTGAATTTATTCCATATACTTTTAAATTCTCTCTCTAAAACAAACAAACAAACAAACAAAAAAAAACAGAAAAAAAATACAAAACAACTACAGGGTGTTTGGTTCTACCAAACTACTCCCACACACAACTTCAGGTGTCAGTTGCAAGTCCACTTTGTCACCTGTGGCTTTGACCTACTGGCTATAAGTCAGCTGTTCCAATGACCCCGCCCCCCTTTTTTCTTGGGTTCTATTAATTTGCTAGTGTGGCTTATAGTTCTCAGAAAAACATTTTATTTACCAGACTACAGGTTTATTGTAAAAAGATGTAACTCAAAAACAGCCAGATGGAATAGATGCATAGGCCAAGGGGGAGGAAAAGGGTGTAGAGATTTCAGGTCCTTTGTGAGCACACCATTCTCTGACATTTCCACATGTTTGCCAAACTGGAAACTCTCTGAACCCCATCCCTTGGGGGGGGGGGTATTACATAAGCATGATTGATTATGTCATGTATATAAACTGATTAATGATCAACCTAAGTGGGAAATTGAGTTGTGAGTAAATACTAATTATCACAAGTCTGAACACCCCTGAACTTGAACATCACAAGTCTGAGAGTCTATCAACACAAAATCATTATTAGATTCTGTGGTTCTTAGATTCTTAGATTCAGTGATGCTTGAGTGGTGTCTACCATGATGTAAAAGTGCATTACTAAACACTGGATAGCATTTCTTGACAATAGTCTCAGAAAGAAGCTTCCTTAATGATAAGGAAAAATAAATTTCCTGTTTTTGATCTAGGATTGGATCCATTTTTTAGGCTAATGCTGAGTAGGACTCCTTCATAAAAATGGGCAGTTCAACCAGGCTCAGTTCATCTTGACTAATAAGTTCAGCCGCCTTTTAAGATGACAAACATAGAGTGAAGATGAGCTTGTGACTTACCTTCCAATTACTACTTTCATTCAAAGTCTTTGGAGATCCTCTATCATCAATCTCCAAAGGACATTCTTAAACATTATAGAAGAGTAACTGTCTTGCTCTAACACCTAATTTCACACAGTATATGCTTCTAAAGATTCTAATTTTCTAATTTTAAGAATGTCTCCAATGAACTCTCTACCGATCATAATAAGTAAGTACCTATATCAATATTTCTCAATCTAATCTCCTTCTCAAATTATGCTTAGGGGATTATGAAGATATTTTTATACCTATGGCAATGGTAGATCTATACTGCACCTAGATGCACTAAGCATCAATACTCCATACAGTGTGCAAAATATAATACTGGCAGTGACCTCCCCACTGTTCTTAGAAAAAAAAAATCCCATATAGCTGTGTTCAGTCCCACTTCCTTTAGGAGTGGGCATTTCTCTTTGTACTCTTTGAAACCTAAATTTCATCCAAACTCCCTGCCCCCAGTATATATATTTTATAGTGTGTTTTACAATAAAGTAAGCTAGAAAAAAAGAAAATGTCAGTAAGCGAATCATAAGGAAGAAAAAACACACTTACACCAGTGTACTGTATTTATTGAGAAAAATCTGCATCTAAATGGACCTGGGCAAGTTCAAACCTATGTTGTTTAAGGGTCAGTTGTACTGAGAGACAGTATTCAAATAAAAATGTATGAGTCATTGATGACATTATTTTTTTTAAAGATTGTATTTATTTATTCATGACAGACTCAGGGAGAGAGAGAAGGAGAGAGAGAGAGAGAGGCAGAGACACAGGCAGAGGGAGAAGCAGGCTCCATGCAGGGATCCCAATGTGGGACTCGATCCCAGGTCTCTAGGATCATACCCCCAGCCAAAGGCGGCGCTAAACCACTGAGCAACTGGGACTGCTCCATTGATGACATTATTAAGCCACTGAACCAACCCTGGGGCCTCTAATATGGGGCTTCTATTATGTAATCACTAAAAGTTCTTATTACTTCAACTGAAAGTGAAATTAACTGAACTATACACTAAATGTCTCTTTATCTGACTTATGAGATAGAGACCGAGGGTGTATATGTCACCCTTTGGTACTACCCAGAAAAAAAAAAAAAAATCTCTGCCCGAGATTTTCCTGTCATATCTGCTGATTATTACAACGCTTTCCTGACAACATTAGCTTAGACAATGCAAGAAAGGATGTGGAAAAAAATGCTTTTCAATCCTAATCTTTAAATTTTTGCATGGGAATTTGGATTTGTGTTTCAATTCAGGGATATTTAGGTTTAATTCTCAATCTGTGACAGAATGGATGAAAAAGAGTGAGTTGACATTAGAAGTGGGTGATGCTTTCTTTTCTTTGGGTAAGAGCAATGGTGTGTGTGGAGGGGGTTGGACAACAACTGACCATTCAACAGCTGCTATCTTTTAAATGAGCAATTCATTGCATGTGTGTGTGTGAGGTGGTGAGTTTGAGGTGCAGTAATGTCAGTTCTAATTCAGAAGCAGAATTCAAATGAATTGGCATAACAGTAAAACATCAAGTTCACAATTTAACACTCATTGATATATAGTATAAATGTATCCATAAGGTAAGGAAGTGGATAGCACCAAACTGAATGCTGGAATACCAGGGACAAATTCGAGCAGGTTCTTTGTTAGTGATGGATTACCATTGAGATGAAGGAATTTCATGAATGTTTGAGGAGGAAAATCCAGTTCAAAATGAGGTAATGGGTCAGAATGAAAGATGAAAACCTTAGAATGAGATCAAAGTTTCTGTGCTGGGCCATACTGGAGCAGACGAGAAAAGCAGTATTTGATACTGTGAATGTGAATGGTGTGTTACAGCGATATTCAGACTTCCCAGATTTTTTGTTTCAAGTTGGAAGTGACCTCATGCAATCCATAAACCCAACAAGAGTGTCTGAACCCGTGACTTCTAATAGAAACTTACCTACAAACTGCAGCGGATAGAAAAGGGATCTGAGAGCCTTGTTCAGGGGATTAGGAATCTTTTGTGTATAGCTGTATAAGTCTGTAACTGGGCCCTTGTCTGTGTGACGAAGAGAAAGATGCAGCGTACATCAACTGGTTTTCTAACTCAAATTCACAAGTTCTCTCATACCATTTTTTTGTCAAAGCACTCCTTCAAGAGGAAAGCGGAAGCATTCTTTCATCAATATGATCACTGTCTTATTAGGTGATTCAGGGTTCTGTTATTAAAGCATGCATTTAAATACAGCTGAAAATCAACAATTAAGCATTCTAAACATAGAAAACTCAGAGTAGCTATGAAAGAAAAATTGAGCTTCAAAGGAAGAAATAGAAATATAATCTAAGTGAATCTATAAATAGAGCAAAGTGTATTTATATGGTATACCTATTATTGAGGAAAAAAATATACTTCTGATTTCTCTTGCCGTTTATGCAGACTTCCATTTGAAATCTCAAAAATTCTTTTGTATTCCTAGGCTGAATGGTAAATGCTTTGTATGAGAGAATTCTTTTATTCAAAATGTATGGTATTATTTGATATTTCTGAAATTTCCCTTATGCTTTTAGGCAGATACCAGACATACTAAAACACTTGAGTTTTAAAATAACTGGTATTATAAGAAATAGGCACAAATTGAATATCTAAAATACTTCAGCATTATTTTTTGCTGTGAACGGAACCTGCTTTATAAACTCAAAGCCAGTTTTTTTTGGGGGGTGTATTATCATAAATACACATGAATTGTGTTCATTTTCCATTTATGTTGCAAATAGTCAACACTAGAACTGCAATATAACAACTTAATCAACATACCATAATGCTCTTCATTCCCTTGTGTCTGCATTTTCCTAGGCCAAAATGATTTATGTGCTTTATACCAAAATTAAAGATGCAATAATGAGAAACCCTTTTTGATGTTTTCTTTTATTCTAAGTACAAAACTAAATATTGGAATTCTTTAACTTACAAACAGGTCATGTTCAAAACAGCCACTTTAAAATCAGGTGGGAAGAAATAAGAATGCATTTTCTTATGAAAATGGTAGGTAAGTACCATAGCTAATTTAAGGAGGATAAAAAGAGTAAAATTTTTGTCACACAGGATCTATGATCAGAAGGGTGTACTCTCTCAGTGAGTAAGGTTTCCTCTGTCTCCCCATTTCCTTTTATCTCTCAGCAGGGTACTTACTCCTGCTTCTTCTAATCATCAAGATGATTGGACAGGGTTGGAAGGTAGGCTGATGGGTAGGCTGCTACTTTCAAACAGATTAAAGACATTGATTCTTTCAACTGATTGTGTTGAATTCCCATCTAGCTCAAATGGGTTCAGGCATTAATAGGTACAATTAGCTCTGATAGAGCTCAAATTTTGCTCAAATGAAACAGACAACAAATAAATACAAATATGGTAAATTAGCAGATCTTGATGGTAATAAGTCAGGGTGATAAGGCACAGAGATGTTAGGTGAAGTTTTTAAATTGAGTGGTGAGGAAAGACCATTGTCAGGAAATGACATTTAACCTTGAGCCAGGAGGACAAGAAGGACTTGGCTAAGTAGATAAAGTGTATCTGTGGAACTAAAAGGCTGGTCACTTAGACTAGTGACAAGTGCTGAATGATAGCCCACCAGGAGGAGGCACTTTCTGTATAAATTTGCAAAACTTTAAAATTTGCTTTAATCTATGTACACCGGTATGTAAGTGAAGATTTTCAGGTTAAGTGATGTTGTGTTTAACATTTGGAAAGATTACACTTACTGAAGTTAGGCCAATCATGAAGGTCTGCTCTCTTATCTATTTTTTTTTCCTTTGTGTTTTCTCCCTTTTATTTTTCCTTTCTTCTTTTGAGGGTTTCTTTTTCTTTTATATTTATAAGCAGGGCAGATTTTAGAATTGAATTTGATACTGTGATTTAAGAACAAGCTGTATTATTGCATTTCTCAAACTTAATATTTCTTCATGTGTGTAGTGATCCATTCATTTAACAAATGTATATGAAATGTGTTCTCCATGGGAAGATTAACCTACACATCAGGCATCAAATGTGAGAGACAAGGATCCCTGCCTTCAGAGGACAAAGGTAGAGAGTAAATATAAAATTAAACAACTAAAACACGTACCGAGTAATATAGTGATAGGGGCACCTGGGTATCTCAAGTCAGTTAAGCACCTACCTTTGGCTAAGGCCATGACCCTGAGTTCCTGGGATCAGCCCTGCTCCCCTGGGCTCCCTGTTCAGCAGGGAGTCTGCTTCTCCCTCTTCCTTGGCCCTTTCCTCCCACTTGAGCTATCACTCTCTCTTTTTCTCAAATAAATAAGTAAAATCTAAAAAAAGAAAAAAGAGAAAAAAAAGATGGTGATAAATGTGAGGAAGAAAAATAAAGCAGAGAAGATAGATGTGAACTATTAAGAGATGGGAGAAATATTTTAATTTCATACAGTGTTGTCCCAAAAGTTACCTTCATTGAGAAGATAATGTGTAAGTAAGGATTGGAGGATGAGGAAGTGTATCTTACGTAACAGGACACTTCCAGGTGGATGAATGTGAAAGTGCACACACTCTGAACTAACAGCATGAGTGGTGTTTCAGAAGAGCAAGAAGGCAGTGCAAGATCCTGTAGAGCTGCAAAGAGCATTGTAAGAATTTTTACATTGAGAAAATGGGAAACTTTTAGCAAATTTTGATGAGAAAAATGATTGGATCTGTCCCAATTATAGCAAGATCCCTCTAGCAGCTTTGTGAAAATAAACTTAAGAGAAGGGCTAAGACAAAGATTAATTAGGAGATGTTGGGACACCTGGGTGGCTCAGTGGTTGAGCATCTGCCTTTGATCCCCGGATCTTCGTGATCCCTGGATCTTGGAATAGAGTCCTACATCGGGGTCCCCTCAAGAAGCCTGCTTCTCCCTCTGCCTATGTCTCTGACTCTTTCTCTTGGTGTCTCTCATGAATAAATAAATATATATATATATATATATATATATATATATATATATATATATTAATTAGGTGGTGTTAAATAAGAGACTCAAGAGTAAAAAAGTTGCTGGGCAAAATGATAGCTTAGAAGAAAGAAGTAGCAGATTCTAGATATGTTTGGAATAAATTCCTAAGAATTTGTAGAGGAATTGGATGCTGGATCTGAGAAAAAGAAAAAATCAGTAGTGAATCCAATTTTTGGCCTAAGCAATAGGAAGGAAAGTGTTTGACATTAACAAAGAGGAGGAATAGAAGAGAAACAAAGTTTTATTTATACAGAGTAAGAACTAGAGATAAATCAAAGACCTTGTTTTTAAACCTTTTAAGTTTGGAATGCTTATGAGAATCCACGTGGAGATGACATTTAGGCAGTTAGATGAAAGACCAAAGATAAGTCTTTATATAGATGGTATTTGGAGTCAATAGAGAAGTTGAGGTCAGTAAGAAAGCAAATGTAGAATAAAAAGAAATCAGGAATAGATCTTTGGGACAAACTAAAATTTCAAAACCTGGAAATAAATTGTTAGTTTCGGAAAAGAGATAGACAATGAGATCAATCCAAAGCAAACAGTATGAATGTTGTACTTTAAAGTTAAGCCAAGGAACACATAACCAACTGTGTTATTTGCTATAATAAGTTAAGACTGATTTAGACTAATACCTGAGAGCTGGATTTTGTGGCTCTGACAAGGACATTGTGAGGGATTATTAGAATTAAAAAGAATACTTAGAGGTGACTCAACAGAAAGCCATATGAGAGCACTTGAAAACATTGACTGTAGACATCTCTTTTGAGGTATTTTGCTTTATCTAAAAGAGGAGAATCTGTGAAAGAGAGAGCTTAAGAGATGGCTTTTGTGATTTTAGTTTTTAGTGGAAATAGAACTGTTCTTGTGATCAGGAACAATCTGTGAAATAAAGAATCACAGAGAATGCAGGGACAAAAGAGGAGAGGAGCTAAAATAATATCCAAAGAGCCACTAAGTGAGGGTAGAAGCTGTCATATATGCAAGAGCACAGGTAATTCTATCATTAGAGCAACAGACTAAATGCATGAACGCAGATGCAAGTTGTGGGAATTCTCTTTTGATCAAATCCATTTTTTTTTCTCAGTTAAATGTGAAACAAGACCATTCACCTGAGAGTGAGGATGGGAAAGAGAACTGCAAATATCGGGGAAGTATAAAATTATTATCTAAGAAAGTGAGAATGTAACTGATTCAGGGAAATGGAGAATGACTCCTGGGAGATGACTTAAAGTTAGTGATCATTAATTTTAAAATCTGCTTTGCTCTAGCCATTTTCAACTACAGAAGTGAAGCTTTGATACTCTCATGTTCTACTTTACTTATTTTTCCACTATCAAAAAGATGTTATACTTTCTTTGTTCTATCTGTTTTTTCTCTTATCTTATACAACATATATTTAATATTTTGTTTTTACAACACTTTTTCTTAACCCACAAATGAGTCCTACACCCCATCAATTGCTCATTGACACACCACTGTTACGGCATGCCTGTAGCCATAGACACTAACTATAATTTAGCTCGTCACATTTAAAGAAAGATAAAGCTCACCTGAAATGTGTTCATAAGACCAACCAAGATCAATGGAATAAATCCATATTTTAGGATTAATGACTTCTTTGTTGCAAGAATATTGACAAATGAGCATATGTTCAAAATTTACAGATAAATGGTGAGTCTATATTTAGTAAATTTAAATAATTCATATTATTTTTCAATGTATTATGGGATGGTTATTATGTTGTCTAGCATATCGGCAGAAATCAATGTTACCAAGTAATAGTAGTAGCAGTAGCACTGTTTATCCCCCAAACTATTCACTTAAGATTGCTACAACTGTACCAAATTGTTCTGCATCGTCATCGTCAGCTCTTCCATTTCCTCACCAAAAATTTTTTACTTTCATTACCTACTTGTTAGTAAGTACCTACTTTCAGCATGCTGGTTTTGGACTATAACTACAATACAGCGTCCTGATTGTTATGCCATCTTCTCATTTCAACTTCTTCACTTATATTAACACTAATTAACCAGAATTATATTACTAAATTTTGAAACTAAACAAAATTTACTTAATGAATGTTCGTGGATGGCTGCCAGTCACTTCACAAATATCCTATGATGCCCTGTGAGTCTTTTTGCTATGTTCTCTGAAAATAATTTCACTGGCATCCCATACCCAGCAATGCCAAACTGTACAAAATGATAAGAAAATGCTGGTGTTTTGCTCTCTTTCTCGGACCACTAATTCTAAATCATCTCTTCTGGTTCAGGTCAGGTGTTACCTCTGTAAGGCAGTCCTCCTTAACACGGGCAGTTAATGCTCTTTTAAAATCATAAGATAACCCATGCCTACTTGTATTTAGCACTTACCTGATTCTGAGTTCTTCGAGAGAAGAATTCATGTGGTGTTTATTTCTAATTCTCTGTTCTTAAAACAATACTGGCAGTTTTGGAAAGGTGCAATAAACAATTATTAAGTGAGTAATTTAATGAATTAATAGACAATGTAATCTTCTTTTGAATATTAAAATAAGCAAGTACAGAAAAATGAGAGGAAACACTACTCTCAGGAAAGTATTACTAATACAATTATTTTTTAAAAAGGCCCAAAATATTTCAAATCAAGTCTATAAATAATTACATTCAACTTTGGAAAATACTTTAATTTTATTAATTGGGAAACTTTCTGTTTAAGAAGCAGAAACAATAGAGCAACACATTTTCATAGTCGTTTTAATTAGGACATTATAGACAATTAGCAAGTTGAAAAAGTAGCTGACATAGCTAATGACATTAGTGGCATCTAATTCAACATGTGAATAAAGTAAATAGTCCCCTAAGTATAAATATGATGGATCATGAAATGGCCTGATTAGGCTAAGCAAATACTGTAATTTTGACCTACATTGAACTTCCAGAGCTAGTCAACAGATCCTTAATTATTAGTTTAAATACTTCCAAAATTATGCAGAGTTAATTGCTATTTTAATAAGCATTTTCAGACTAACAGGTCATCGCACCCATTTGGGATGATTAGTTTAAGGACATAACACTTTTGAGAATAACAACATAATGATTTTATAAATAGATAAATGTATCTGTTTTTCAAAAATATGATGAGAAATAAGTGTTATGGTATTTTTTCTTAGGTTTTGTATTAATTTTAAAGACAAGGGGTAAGGTTATCCTACTACTCTGTACTTTTTCAAAATCAGTTGGGCTTCTAATGATATTGCCTATGACAGTGTTAGCGTGGCCTGGCCTCTAACATTTTTTTGCCCAAAGCACCATTTTTAGAAAGTCCTCAAAAAAAGAGTCTCAGAAAGAAAAGATTATCCTTTATTTTCCTTTTACATGATGCTACAAAAATGCTTGTGAATTTAATCAGCTGTGGTTAAAAGCATAAGTGATACATTCTGCAATAAAACCTGACTTCTGAGACTTCTGTCATTCCAGAAATACTATATAGGATCTTAGGTGAAATCTTTCTCCTGTCTTTTCATTTCAACAAGCAACTTCTGTTTAATGCCTCAAAAAATAAATAGACTTCACTGAGTAAAATCCATCTTTCTTTCTTCTTTCTTGTCTCATTTCCTCAAGACGGAAAGTAAATTAGCTGATTTTATTATTTTTTTAAAGATTTTATTTATTTATTAATGAGAGACACAGAGAAAGAGAGAAGCAGAGACACAGGCAGAGGGAGAAGCAGGCACCATGCAGGGAGCCCGATGTTAGACTCGATCCCGGGTCTCCAGGATCACATCCTGGGCTGAAGGGGGCAATAAACCGCTGAGCCACCCAGGCTGCCCCAATTTAGCTGATTTTAAAGATTCATGTATCTTTGTTGTTTTATAATTTCTGCTTTTAACCCATAAAAATAATCTTGCAAGTGCATTCATTTGAGAAAATAGAGATATATAATTAATATTAATTAGCTATTGCTGTTTCTTTAAAATACATTTTATAATTCTTTTCTCATTTTATCTACACAAAAAAATAATGCATAGGTACTGTATGAGTTGCCTAGGGCTGCTGTAACAAATATCACAAATTGAGTAGCTAAAAAAAATGCCAGAAATTTATTTTCTCACAGGTCTGAAATTAGAAGTCCAACAAGGTGTCAATAGGGCTATGCTTTGTCTGAAAACTAGGGGAGAATCTTTCCCTGTTTTTATGGAGCTTTTGGTGGTAGTCATCAACCTTTGGCAGTCCTGGGCTCTCAGCTGCAGTGTTCTCACCTCTGCACCCATCCTCACATGACATCCTCCCCTGGTGTCTGTGTCTTCGTATGTCATTTTCCTCTTTGGAGGACACCAGTCATATTGGAATAAGACCCATGCTATCCCAGTCCAATCTCATCATAACTAATTATATCTGAATGGTCCTATTTCCCAACAGAATCATATTGTGGCGTCCTAGAGGTTAGGACTTGAACACATCTATTTGAGGAACACATCAGCCTCATAACAGGAACCATGCAGTTGTTTTGTGGTCATTATACCTTGTTTTATTGTAGTCAGCTTTTTGATGAACTGTGTGAACGGGATGTTTTGAGGAGTAGGAGGAAACAAAATTCAGAAACTTCAATTTAGATTTTTTGTGCCTTACTTTTAGCCTGTATTTTAATTTTGAGCACATTAAAGACAAATTATATATTTTTTAAATATTTTTTATTCATTTATTTAAGAGAGAGAGCATGTAAGCATGGGGAAGGGCAAAGGAAGAGGGTGAAGCAGAGCCTCTGCTGAGTGGGGAGCCCCACGCTACTGATCCCAGGACCCGGGGATCATGATCTTAGCTGAAGGTAGACAGTTAACAGACTGAGCCACACAGGTGCCCAAAAGCTACACATTTTAAGTGCCATGGATGGGACATCTTCCTTTCACTTTCAACATCATTCAAAATGATGTTATGGCTAAGAGCAAGCCCATTCAGTCACCAGAGTACACTTCTTCCTGCTTTATTCTGCTTCTCATCTAACAGTTTTCCTTAGGTAGGATTTAGGTGAAAATAATAAAATAGCAGCTTAATTTCCTAGCCACTCCAATTTGTCTCTATAAGAGCATTCTTAATTTCCATCCATGCTTTTATTTTTCTGGATATCATTACTCTCATCAAAAGATCATCTGAAAAGATTTTTCAGTATTATAAAAATGCTCATTTAGAAAAATCTCTGTTCTTGGGTTTTGAAGGACCAGATACCAATTTTTATCAATTATCTTCACTTTATTCTATATTCAAAATATTTGTCAATTATATTTCAAAGTTTGTTGGTAATGGTAGTGTCACTGAAGATGATTATTTTATATCTTTATATTTTGGAAAAAAATTGAGGCACAAGTTCACATTTAGTTAATTGAAATGCTATTAAAGTTAATATGGAAATAATAGTAAAGAAATGTGAGTCAGAAAATATTCCTCAAAACATATAAATAGACTAGGTACATATTACTAAGCATAAGTATATTATAATCAATCATAAAAACAACAAACATGAGCAAATTTGCATAAGAGAAAGTACTAAATGGCTTCTTAAATTTTACAGTAATCACTCTTACTATAAATATAATGGCACGTGTATTCACAGAAGATATTCACTACTAGACATCAGCATTGTTTAAAATGGCAAGAAATTATAGTCACATTAAATGTCCACCAATAGGAGATTTTAGTACTTAAGTATAATTAAAAGCACTGTGCAATAATAATGTATATTATGAGAATATTTAATGACATTGGGATTTTGTAATTATATAGTAAGCTTAAAAAACAATTGAAAAATGGGGTACCTGAGTGGCTGAGTTGGTTCAGTGTCTGACACTTGACTTCATCTCAGGTCATGATCTCAGTCAGGATCATTAGATTGAGCCCTCTGTTGGGTTCCGTGCTGGGTGTGGTGGTTCCTGAACCTTCTCTCTCTCCTTCTCCCTCTGACCCTTCTCCCCTATTCTCTAAGAAAAAAAACAAAACAAAACAAAACAAAACAAAAAACAAAAAAACAAAAAACAAAAAACAAACAAACAAAAAACCCCCAAAAACCTATAGAAAAGTATTATATCTATCTCCTAAATTTAATACTTATAAACTTAAATAAATCTGTTATATGTATATGTAACAAAATATGTAACAAAAATACAAAAATATTAATAAATTATATGTAACAAAATATGTAACATATGAAAAAATTATATGTAGCAAAATACAGAATATAACAAAAATTATAGGTATATACAATATACATATACATATGTAACAAAATTATATGTAACAAAAATACAAAATATTAATAAATTAATAGTACGGGTGTTTTTTCTTCAATTTGTTTAATAGACTTTTTTTAGAACAATTTTAAGTTCATAGCAAGATTGGGTGGAAGGTACAGAGATTGTTCATATACTCACTGGCCCTGTGCATGCCTAGTCTTCCCCAACCAGTGTGGCACATTTGTTACAGCTGATGAACCAACATTGGCACATTATTATTACCCAGTGTCCATGCGTTTTTTTTTTTTAAATGCTGTTAGCTGGCTTTTTGTTCAATCTGGGGAATATATTTGTCCAACATGCTGTATGAATTAAGTAGGCAAGTTCATGGTCTGATAACTAGTTAAAACTTCTATTCAGTTGCTTAACACAAGAAAAGTTTATTTCTTGCTCACTCCACATATTTCACCCTGGTCGATATGTGGAATTGTAGGAGATGACATTCTATTCCACATGGTCACTCCAAAATACAAGGTATTGTAGAATTCTCTGACATTTCAATACATGGTCTGTGGTCACTGTTACAGAGAACAGAGATCTGTAGGAATCATTCTTTTGTTCAGTTTTGATCATACAGGCATCAGGCATATCAGGTTTTACTGCACTTCACTATATTGCATTCTCCAGGTATTGTATTTTTTTACAAATCGAAGGTTGTGGTAACCCTGCATCAAGTGAGTCTTATCGGTGTGGTGTCATTTTTCTAATAGCATTTTCTCACTTCTTATCTCTGTAACACATTTCAGTAATTCTTGCAATATTTCAAACTTTTCATTATTATATTTGTCACAGTGATCTGTGATTAGTGACCTTTGATGTTACTATTGGAATTGTTTTGGGGTGCCACAAATCATACTTATGTGAAACAGCAAACTTAATAAATGTCATGTGTGTTCTGGCCGTTCTATTGACCATCTGTTCCTCTGTCTCTCTCCTTCTTCTTCTCCTTCCTACCTCCTGAGATGCAGCAATATAGAAATGAAGCCAGTGAATAGCCCTACACTGACGTCTAAGTGTTCAAATGAAAGGAAAGTAGTATGTCTTTCAATGATTAAGCTTAGTGAGGAAAGCACATTGAAAACCAAGATAGGGTGAAGAATAGGCCTCTCTCACCAAATGGTTAGCCAAGTTGTGCATGCAAAGTTAAAGTTCTTGAAGGAAATTAAAGGTGTTACTCCAGGGGACGCACAAATAATAAGAAAGTGAAACAGCCTTATTGTCCATATGGACAAAGTTTCAATGGTCTGGATAGATCAAACCAGCCACAACATGCCCTTAAACCAAAGCCTCATCCAAAGGAAGCCCTAACACTTCAATTCTGTGAAGGCTGAGGCAGATAAAGGAGCAACAGAAGAAAAGCTTAAAACTAGCAGAAGTTGGTTCATGAAATTTAAGGAGCTGTACTATTTCCAGAATATAAAAGTACAAGGTGAAGTAGCAAGTGCTGATGTAGAAGTTGTAGCAAGTTCTCCAGAAGATCTAGCCAATGCTACTAATGCAGGTGGCTATACTAAACAATAAATGTTCGATTTAGACAAAACAGACTTCTACTGGGAGAAGATGTCATCTAGGACTTTCACAGCTAGAGAAGAGAAGTTAATGTCGGGCTTCAAAGCTTCAAAGGGCAAGCAGACTCTCTTGGTAGGGGCTACTGCAACTGGTGACTTTATTTTCTTTCTTATTTTTTTAATATTTTATTTATTTATTCATGAGAGACACAGAGAAAGAGAGAGGCAGAGACACAGGCAGAGGGAGAAGCAGGCTCCATGCAGGGAGCCCGATGTGGGATTCGATCCCGAGTCTCCAGGATCACAGCCTGGGCAGAAGGTCAGAAGGTGGCACTAAACCATTGAGCTACTGGGGCTGCCCTTATATAGTGTTTTTTTCTTTTTCTTTAAGTTTTTATTTATTTCAGCTGGTGACTTTAAGTTGAAGCCAATGCTCATTCACCATTCTGGAAATCCTAGGGCCATGGAAAATTACACTAGCTCTACTCTGTCTGTGCTCTATCAATGGAACAACAAAACCTGCATGACAGCACATCTGTTTACGACATGGTTTCCAAAATATTTAAAGTCCATTGTTGAGATCTGCTTCCCAGAAAAAAAAGATTGCTTCCAAAATACGACTGCTCATTAACAATTCATCTGGTCACCCAAGAGCTCTGATGGAGATGGACAACAGGATTACTGTTGTTTTCCCGCCTGCTAACCCAACATTCATTCTGGAGCCCATAGATCAAGGAGTCATTTCAACTTTCAAGTTTTCTTATTTAAAAAATACACGTTTAAGGCTGTCACTGCCATAAATAGTAATTCTTGTGATGAATCTGGGTAAAGTAAATTGAAAGCCTTCTGGAAAGGATTCACCATTATAGATGCCATCAAGAACATTTGTGATTCATGCGAAGTAGTCAAAATGACAAGTTGAGGAGGAGTTTGGAAGAAGTTGATTCTAGCTCTCATGGATAACTCTGAGGGGTTCAAGACTTTAGTGGAGAAAGTAACTACAGATGAGGTGGAAATAGAAAGAGAGCTAGAATTTGATGTGTTTGAACTGCTGCAAACTCATGATAACACTTTAATGGATGAGGAGTTGCTTCTGATGTATGAGCACAGAAAGTGGTCTCTTGCAATGGAATCTATTCCTGGTGAAGATGCTGTGAAGATGGTTGAAATAACAATGAAAGATTTTAGATTATTACATATACTTAGTTGATAAAGCAGCAGCAGGGTTTGAAGGATCAACTCCAGTTTTGAAAGTTCTGCTATGAGCAAAATGCTATCAAACAGCATCACACGGTACAGAGAAATTACTTGTGAAAAGTAGAGTCAATCAATGTAACAAACCTCACTGTTGTCTTATTTTAAGAATTTGCCACAGCCAGTCCCACCTCCAGCAAGCACCACCCTGATCAGTCAGCAGCCATCAACATCGAGGCCTCCACCAGCAAAAAGTTTGTGACTCATTCAAAGCTCAGTTGATAGTTAGCATTTCCTTTTAGCAATAAAAAAATGCAATTAAGGCATGTACATTCTTTTGTTAAGACATTATGCTATTGCAGACCTAATAGACTAAGTGTAGTGTTACATGACTTTTATATGCACTGTAAAACAAACAAACAAAAAATTTTGACTCATTTTATTGCAATGTTCACTTTATCTCTGAGGTATGCCTATATCCCATTTGTCAGATTAATCACATGGAACGCTATGCCCAGCTAGAGGGATATAGTGAATCCATGGTGTTGTCTTTGTGACATAGAAGATATGTATTTTTTTTAATTTTTATTTTTTTTCACATAAGATATTTTAAAATCACATTGGTGATACGATTAAGGGACAGATAATATTTTAGGAGTAATAATCCAAGGCATGAGATTCCTTTGTGATAGACGACATTATGAGGCAGGCTATATATTTTTGCATGGCATTAAGGAATAGTCAAATACCAAGGAATAATATGACCAAGACATTTAAAGTTATATAAGTAATTGCTGTTTTTTTTTTACATGAGTTATAATTGACATATAACATTTTTATTAGTTTCAGGCATACAATGTAATGATTTGATATTCGTACATATTGCAAAGTGATCATCACAATAAATCTAGTTACCACTGTCATCACAGACAGTTACAAAATTTTTTCATGTGATGAGAACTTTTAATATCTGATTAGCAACTTTCATAACCACAGTACTGTATTTTCTACTATAGTTACCATGTTATGCATTATATAATCACTTGGTTGCAAGATTTGTTTTATTGTAGTGGTCTGGAACCAAACCCACAATATCTCTGAAGTATGCCTGTATCCCATTTGCCAGATTAATCACATGGAATGCTAGAAAATGACTTATTTTTTATGTTATTTATATTATAATTGGAACTTTGTACCTTTTGACCTCTTCACCCATCTTACCATCTGCCTATGGCAACCGTTAATCTGTACTATTTATGAGCTCATTTTTTTTTTGTTTGCTTGTTTTTAGATTCCACTTAGTGAGATCATATGATATTTGTCTTTCTCTGATTTAACTAAAAGCAACTTCTTTTAATTGCATCCATTTCTTTTTAGTCTAGTTGCTTCTTATATCAACATTATTTAGCCACTTATGATTTAGTAGCAACAGGAATTCACCTCAGCTTTGCTAAGTGGCTTTTAATTTATGTCTCACATGCATGTGTTTGCTCTTTCACTTTCTCCCTTCTCTATGTTTGTCTCTTTCTCTCATGTTGCCATGTAGATATATACTTAAAACTAAAAAGTGAGACACCAAAATAATAATACTCAACTCAGGATAGTAAGACAGCCAAAAAATGTTTAATATGCTTCAGTTTATCTTTTAACATGTATTTTTTTTAATGCATCACCACTGTGACTTCATTTACACTAAATGTGGAAGACAGAATAATAATACGCTCACATATTTCTGTTATCATCTCCAGCCTTCCATCTAACTGACTTGGCAAATGGGCAAATTTATAAATTGAAATTTTGTCTAATATTTCTGCTATCATCCCCAGCCTTCCATGTAACTGACTTGGCAAATGGGCAAATTTATAAACTGAAATTTTGTCTAATATTTCTGCTATCATCCCCAGCCTTCCATGTAACTGACTTGGCAAATGGGCAAATTTATAAACTGAAATTTTGTCTAATTTTGTTTTGTTTATAACTGGAAGAAACGTTGGAATATTTTTGGAATCAAAAAATCAAGATTTGATTTTGAGGCTTGGATAAAAATAAATGATTTGAATTATATCAACTTTCAGCCTGAGAATATGAATATATTTGCCTATACAAAAAAATGTGCAATAAACAAAAGATCTTTCCTTCTTAAAGCATACATTATATGGAAACAAATGAGCTATTAGGATGACAGATTCATCAATGATGTATGGTTGTTCCCCTTTATCCTTGGCGATACAGTCTAAGACTCCCAGTGGATGCTTGAAACTGTGGATAGAACCAATCCCTATAGACTATCGTTTCTCCTATACATGCATATTTATATGAAGTTTAATTTATAAATTAGGCAAAGTAAGAGATATTAACAATAACAACCAATAAAATAAGACAATTATAAAAATATATTGTAATGAAGTTATGTGAATGTGTTCTCTCTCTCTCTCTCTCAAAATATTGTATTGTAATCACTCTTCTTATGATAGTGCGAGATGATGAAATGTCTATGTGGTGAGATGAAGTGAGGGGAATGATGTGGACATTGTGACATAATGTTAGACTACTATTGACCTTTGATGACACGTCAAAAGGAGGATCATTCTTTTACTTCTAGACCCTAGTTGACCGTGGGTAACTGTGGATAAGGGGAAACTACTATGGATATAATTCCTATGAATTCCTATGAATATATAAATTCCTATGAATATATAAATTGAATTTAATCCAACTGTTGCAGATATTGATTAATTAAGCAGAGCTATGAAATGGTACATTTGCCTTTATTTGAAAACCGTAGAAGCATAGGAAGAATTATAAGGCATTTAAGGATGAAAATTAGCAAAAAGAGCAAAGCTCACCTTCTATTACCTAGTATATTTTGTTACCAGAGCAATAAAAGCAAATAAATAAATAAATACAAATAAACATAATTATAGTGCATTCTATTCTCTTGTGCTCTCTTATAGTGTCCCAGAGAGCATTAAAATATATTTGTGTTGCTTTATGAAGACTTCTCATAACATTTTCAAACCACTAAAGCTAGTTGCTTTTTAGAAAAATGTTTCTGGTTTCTTTTATGAAGAAAATTAAACTTATGTTTAAAATATGAGTGACAAAATAAATTTTAGTAGGTCAAGATTTATAAGTCTCAACAAGTTTCTGCTAACTTTTGAAGTAATTTATAAACATTCACATTGGTTTTTTGTTTGTTTATTTTTAGTAAATCAGTCAGCCCCACTACCATTTGTGCCAGCCCTGATTATTGTACTTGTGTTTCTGTAGGAAAATTGATATTAATACATTCAGAATTTTATTTTGAACTATTCTTCTTTTCAAATTAACACCTACTACCTGGAAATTTTCAGGCTTCAAATTCATAAAATGTAACATATAGCAATCACATAATTTGTATCATTGTAACATTAGCTTCTCAGATTCGAGGACCAAAAATTTTAAGAATTATTCTTCTGAAAAGGAAAATTGGGTTAGGAAAAGGAGTGTAAGGGAGCAGGGAAGGAGCAAAAAAGGCATCAGGTAACCAAGAAAAAAAATAAAATAAGTTTCTTAATTCCCTAGCATCTATACAGACTTGAATTTTGACACCTTAGAAAAAAACTGTCTAATTTTATGATGTTTATGAGTCTTTTGCTATTTTGCCTTTTAACTTGAAAATGTCTGTTAGAAATTCTTAAATATAAAAGATTCACTCTTAGCTATGCCATGGTTACTCAACTCTTAGCATCAATATTTGCACAACTTTGCATATTTCTAAAAAGCCATACTCTTTTTAAAGATGACTCTTTTTACCCATGGCAGAAATTTAGAAAATTGAATTATAAATTTAAATTTTAACTAAGTAAAATTAAGTGAAAAAAAAAGTAGAGGGATGGAGTTGATTCATGTGAGAAATAATAGTACAATAAAGAAAAAAAATACTTGCTGTTTCTCCTTCCTTTATTACTTTAGGTACGTTAGAAAATATTGGAATTCTCAGTATAGACAGTATGTGTACTATTTAATAAAATACTATGAAACTTTAAAAAATAATTTTAAGATCAAACAAAACTTTAGAGACTCTATAATTATTCTGTACATGAACATTTAAATCTTGCTGAAACAGTGATAACCAAATCATTTCAACACACACACACACACACACACACACACACACACACACACACAGTTCTTTAATGAAAAATGTGAAAACAAGGTACAAAGAAAAGCCTTTGTCCTAGGAAAGAGAATTGCAGTAATGTTCTAGAAGATGCTACCCCTCCCTCTTCCACTTCAGTATTAATACCTCTCAGACTGCAGAATCAGTTATATTCTATTGTGCTAAACCATTCAGCCCAATTGAAAGGAAATATACAAGTCATCTAAAGCACAACTGAAAAATTCATTGAAAATGTAATTTGTCATTCTCTTTTCTAATGTCATTTTAAAGAGGTATTAAAGCCAATGTGGGAAAGCATCTTATTTCTCTTGTGGTGTTATTTTTTTCCCCCTCAGAGAAATCCCTAACCACCAAATGACAAATTTGGTCTTATACCTAGACAAAACACTCAAAGCTCAGTTTAACCTCTCTTTGAAGAATAATTTTCCTATCATAAATTAATCTCATTTGAAAATGATTTTTAAAATATGATTTATGCAAAACAAATCCCAGTTCCCAGAATAACCTGTATTTGTGGTTGTTATGCCACAGCTAGAAGAGAAATTACTGATCAGTGAGCTGTTTCAGAATGGCAACGTGAACTGCAGCTTGGATTAAGGAATCTGATGAAGCATAACATACCATGAAAGAAATAAAAACATTTTATAGGGCTCTTGGGCATTATTGACAGGTTTCTACTGCTTTTTCGATATGATTCTGTTCAGCAGGAGATCTCATTTGTAAAGAACCCTTTACTTAAACATAATAAAATGCCCCATTAAATTAGGGGACGCCCCAAATACTTTCCCATTAATATGGTTTTGTGTAGGGAATTGTTGCTATGAAATATTTGGAAACACTTTCTGGCTTATTACATTAAACTAAAACTTGAAATAAAGAACAAAGACAGATACATTTTTACACTACATAGGGATTATTTATATTTGAAATTCAGTAAGGATTTGCACAAACCTGGTTTTAGGATGACACATTCACTTATGAAAACAACAGTACTTATTTTGTTAAACCTATACACTACAGCAAAGTTACTATTTCTGTAAATAAATATTAAGAGCCCAATTCTTAAACAATTAAATAAATGCTATATTCTATTAAATAAATACAAATTTACTATTTAATCTTGTAATGGCAGCATGATCAAGTTGCATATATTTTCCAAAATGATTTAGTAAGTCTCTTTGTAAATGAGGAAATCATGCACAAGGTAAATGAAAAGCTTGATTCAAGTATGAATTTTAAATAAGGTATTTTTCCCTTTTAAGTATGAATGTATGTCATTTCTTTATGTCTCTAGTTTTCAATCTCTGGCCCCATTGGAATACTCCAAAAATATGGTAGGCAACAAAAAGGTCCTTAGACTCAATATCCAGTGATTCTGATTCTGGTTATCTGGGATCGAGCTTGGATATTAGTACTTTTTAAGAGTGTGCCTGGGATTCTAATGCATGTTGGGTGTTAATAAAAACTGCTCAAAACAAAGGGGAAAAAAAAAAGGAGTAAACTTGAGCAAAGACAGTGCAAGAGAGCTCAGTTCTTCTTCTTCTTTTTTTTTAAGCTTTTATTTATTTATTCATGAGAGACACAGAGAGAGGCAGGGACACAGGCTCCCCTGTAGGGAGCCTGATGTGGGACTCAATCCCAGACCCCCGGAACACGCCCTGAGCCAAAGGCAGACTGACACTCGACCATGAGCCACCCAGGTGTCCCTAGAGCTCAGTTCTATAGTGATACTCTCTAGATTAAGAATTTTTTCCTTTTCAGGTGAAGTTAAGATTCTATTAATGGTCCAGGGATAAACCATCTTAATATCAATATTTTTTTGACTGCCACATAATATAACAATTGCCAAACAAAATTAGAACATTATGCTCAATGTAAATCTGTGGGATATTTTTGACTCTTTGCTAATATGTGGAGGTCAACATGTAAAAAGCATTTTCAGTTAATACAAAGACATAACATTTCTGGTACAAAGTGATAAAAGAATCGCTTTTACAAGCTGACTTGAAAATTACCTTAGGTATTCTTTTAAGAAAACGTTCTAAGCATTTATACCTCTAGGTTACAATTTTCATATATTTCACACCTGCTATATGAAGTAGATCACAGAACCCAATCTCTACATGGTGAATTATCTACTTTACTGCATCCTCATCTTATGCAAAATTTTACTGTAAAATTCTAATTCCAATGAGTTGCTTTTGAAAATATGTATAATCCGTTCAATTTCAAAATCTAGCAAGTTAAACAATCTGACTGTGAGCAATTAATATTTATGTCTGGGCCTACAAATTGCAGATTATTTTCTAAACTATATGTATCCAGAGTCACTGCAGTTTGTAATCGGCCAGATATTGGTGCTGTTAATAATATTCTGCTATATTAGCATCCTCTTCACATCTGTTTCTTCCACTTCTTCATCATCATCACCTTGAATCTCCTTACTATATGTCATCTTATGAAATGCCTTCTTTCATGGAGTAGAATATGAGTCGTGAAACTATAGATTTATCGAAAAAATACCCCAGTTTCTAATCATCAACCATTTTGACACTGAAAGAAACATGAGGTAGCGTTCCACCCTCAGGAGTTATAGGAACGTAAAACAGTTACAAACGGTGTTCAATTTGCCACTTCTATTGCCTAATGATTTCCATAGTGTCAATTTGTCTGTTCTGTCCATTTATCTGCCCACCCTCCACTACATGCTATTATTTCTATCCTATGAGAAAACTGGGGATTAGAATTATCCAAATCAGCCTTACAGTCTCTGTTTTACCAGCAACTCATTTGGGAAATAATTCAAGATCAAAGAGAAAGTCTATTGTAAAACACAAAAGCTTGGCAACATCTGAGAACCTGAACATCTTTCAAAAGCTTTGGAATATGTATTTCGTGTTTCTGAATCACATATTTGAGCAACATTCTTAAAATGGTCAACAAACAATAAAGGAACAACATATTCACATTCAGAACAGCCCTTTCCTTCACATTTTTTTGCTCTCTTCAACCTTGCATTTTCTTGTATATTGCCATCTAACCAATTTGTTTCATTCACGTTCATCCTTTCTAGACTCATAAATTGCATAGATCATAGAACGTCCATCTCCAGAGTCGGGCAGCCCTGGGTGCCTCCTTTTAGGATTATTAAGTATGTTACAGTGTTTGACTTCTATTTGTACAATTTCTACTTGAAGGTTATTAGGGCAATAACTTACTGCTTAACATCTTCCAGCAAGTGCTAAACATAGCCTGTGGATCCTCCAGTGCATTAGCAGGTTTTTCTAAAGAAGTTTCATGCAGTGGAAGAATTGTTTTCCTTTTAACAGTTGTTTCTTTCTCAATCTCTCGACTCCCTCTGTAAGTCAGCCTCCTTATTTTCTGCAACGTTTTTCCATCTGTGTTGCTGGCATGGTGCACAGATGCCTGGTCTAGACATTTGTTGGCATTTCCAGCATCACGATTATCTTCCTTTTCGTTGTCTTTGAAGCCAAACTAAAATGATATCCTGTGTCTGTGAGTCGGCCAGTTGTTTGGGAACAGGATATACCAGCCTGTCAACATTGTGTGGTATTGTTTTGTAGTTGGATTTATGTTTGCGCTTGAATTTGGAGGAGTCTGGGGGTGGGTGGGGAGCCTGGGAGTTCCAGGATTAAGCTATCAATGTAGCTAGAATGGACCAGCAATTCAGCTCAGGGTGAAAACTCAACCACAAGCTGACTTTGAGATTCCCAATGGCTCGGTGCTTTGTCCTAATGCTAACAGTGGCTAAAGACTTGGAGACAAAGATTGTGCAGAGCTGGAAACACAAAAATGTGCAGAGTTTGGAAGTTTATTTCTGAATTCTCAGGTTTCCTTTCAACTCATATTCTTCCATTGTCTGTACTTTGAAATTACGTTGTTCCGGGTGTATAAACTGGTGGAGTTCCAGAATGTACTCAGTATCTGAAAACTTAAGTTGATCCAAGTTTAATGAACAATTAACACACTTCTTCATAAAAGACTCTTAGTACACTACGACCAGCAATTTTCCTCTGAATGTATTCCTAGAACATCATAAATATGTCTTTATTAGCCCTTTGCACAAATATATTTTATAAATTTTAATTATTTTTTAGTGTCCAATCTGCCACTGCATGGTAAATGCCATGAGCCTAAGAACCATATTTTTTTAAATTTATATGTGTGTCTACGGAACCCAACACAGAGATAAAAGAAAAAAATGTTGCCTGGCTAAAAAATTATGAAGTTGAAACAGAACTTTACAGATGTGAGGCAACAATATGTTTAAATACCACTGTGGAGTAACCAGTGAGGAAAGATAAAATTATGGTGGGTTATGGTTAAACCGAAGAATGTAGTTCCTGACATGATGGAAGAAATGTTACCAATAGAAAAAATAAAATAAAATAAAATAATAAAATAAAATAAAATAAAATAAAATAAATAAAATGGAGGAAGAATTTTTCTTACTAAAAGTAAGTCTAATCAAATAAAGGAGGGAAGGGGAAGAGTTTAGGAGATTCATATTTAATAGATTTATTTTTATTCTGAAGTAGGAGAGGATATTTTCCTGTTTGAGTGAGGGGAGAGTATTAAAGTAGGAAGTTAGAAGTTGGTGGCAAAAATCTGAGATAAAAGCCATCAATAATAGGCAGAGATCCTTGTATATGGCAGCAAACACTAATGTTGTCGCACATCCCATTTGCAGTGGGAATTGTTAGACAAGATGTATTGTTTATGGTAAGAAGACTGTGAGGCATTGAAATTAAAAAAAATTAAAAAGGAATTATTGTTGCATATCGCAATTGTCAGCATATTAGTAAGGTGAAGCATACTGTGAATTTCCAGGAGGCAAATGTTACATCTAACATTGACTATGCTTACTTAAAAACATCAAATAAGGGACAGACAAGGCTGAGTAGGGAGAGATAGACAGGGGACTATGTGATCAGTTCACAGAAATCCCCAAAATGCTGAGGTGTAAGGAAACCAGAGATAAGAAAACAAACCAGACCATCATGTGTGTGTGTGTGTGTGTGTGTGTGTCTGTGTGTGTGTAGGGGATGTGTGTCTTTTTCTATGACAGTCACCCACAGCTAATAAAGAATAACCAGACCCTAAAAAGAAGTAAGTCATTAAAGATGTTATCACCAGTGCTTACTCAAACCTAGACATCACAAGAATAATAAGGCCACAAGCTCCTTGGTCAGCTCTAAATAAAAGACTGTCAGTTGGGGTGTGTGGGTGGCTCAGTCTGTTAAGCGTTTGCCTTTGGCTCAGGTCATGAATCTGGGGTCTTGGGATAGGTCCCCCTTTGGGGCTCCCTGCTCAGGGGGAGCCTGTTTCTCCCTCTCCCTCTGCCTGCCACTCCCCCTGCTTGTGTGCTCTCTTTCTTTCTCTCTCACTCTGACAAATAAATAAATAAAGTTTTTTTCTTTTTTTTTTTTTAAAGTCTGTCAGTGGAGGCCCACATTGGCAACCCTGTCGGGACCCTTCTCACTCCTGAGAGCTTTCCCTGTATCCTTGCTTAATAAACTTCTACCACTTTACTCACTCTCTTTGTCCACGAGATTCATTTTTCAACTCTGTGAGACAAGAACCTCACCGTCCTGCTTCAATATGTTTCTCAAAGATTATGGACAAGAAAAAAGCATATTTAGTTAAATTAACTTTAAAAAGAAAAGAAAATTTAGAAATCTGTACAAAATAAGTAAAGTCTTATTTAAAAAAATTAAGATGAGGGAATAATGAATAAGAGATTCAGAAAGGAGGTAACAATTACTGCAGGTGGATGGGACAGGGTAGCTACATGTTTATATGAGTCATCAGTATCTGAGATTTTCTTTTGCATGACAGCCTCATGAAAGCTTTTTACATTTAGAAAAGTATGATTTTAAAAAACTAAACTTGGGGTACCCGGGCGGCTCAGTGGTTGATTGTCTGCCTTTGGCTCAGTTTGTGATCCCAGGGTCCGGGATCAAGTCCCACATCAGGCTCCCTGCATGGAGCCTGCTTCTCCCTCTGAATGTGTCTCTGTCTCTCTCTGTGTGTCTTTCATGAATAAATACATAAAATCTCAAAAAAAAATTTTAAAAACCCGAATATATAAAAGAAGGCCAAGCATGAATCAATGACAATAGTGATATGAAACTTATCATATTAAGTTAAGAATTAATCAAATGTGTACATATATGGTAAAAATAATCATAATAAAGCAAGAAAATAAAATAAAATGAGAAAACACAATATTAAGAATTAATCAAATGTGTACATATATGGTAAAAATAATCATAATAAAGCAAGAAAATAAAATAAAATGAGAAAACACAATATTATTTCCAAAGGAATTATGTGTATGTGCTCTTGTTGAATCACTATAAATGATTTCAAAGTATTTTGTTCTCTGTGTCATTTTTTTTCTTCTGGAAATTCTAATTTCCTTTTTGATGGATTCACCCTACTTTTTTCTACCTACTAAATCACTTTTTTTAAAAAAGATTTTATTTATTAATTCGTGAGAGACACACAGAGAGAGGCAGAGACACAGGCAGAAGGAGAAGCAGGCTCCATGCAGGGAACCTGAGGTGGGACTCAATCCTGGGACTCCAGGATCACACCCTGGGCCAAAGGCAGACGCTCAACCGCTGAGCCACCCAGGGGTCCCTACCTACTGAGTCATTTATATATGTCTTTATTACTATTGTTATTATTATGATTTGTTTCATTGAAACTTAGTTTTGGCAGTTGGCCTGTACTACGTGCTTAAGACCTATCATTTTAGAGAGTAAATATTTCTGCTGTCGTAGATAGTTGATATAGTGGTCATCAAGCCATGTATTACCTTTCCAAGGGACCATGATGAAGGTTTTCTGTATTTGAATTTCCTACACTCTCCTTCCTGCAGACTTTTGGAAGACGCACATCAAGCTCCTTTTCAGATATTCATAGCAGAAGAAAGCCAAGAACTATTCCATGGGTCTGATGTGAACTTCACAAACAGGAGTTTACAGATTTGTCCCTATCAAAATCTTGCTGGGGATCAGCATATCCTGTGACCCTAATGTTTGATCTCCAAGTTCCTGCTTATCTTAGAGGGGAGAAAAGTCTTCACAGCCATCCTCACTAAGCTCCCCACGGGCCTTATATCAACCTACTGCCTGCCAGGCCCAAAGCAGCATGCCTTAGGAAAGGTCGGAGAATGAGGGAGATGATTGTGACACTCATGGACACACACTGCTCACATATCCTGCCTGAAGGAGCATAAGTGACTGAGCCCAGTTATTGCCCTTGTGAATCCACCATCCCCTTTCTTGGGCCACCCTTCCCCATTCTACCCTACCTTCCAACCTGTTTCTATTAATGAATGAGCATGGCTGGGGGAACTATTATAAACCCACTCCTTTAGGAAACCTCTCTGATGACCTACTTTGGCTTGATACATCTGCTGCTCCAGAATGTTCTTAGAACTGTACTCTTGTTCAGAGATTCTCCCTATGTGTTCACAAGTGTCAGACCCGATTAGTGGTCTGAAGGCTTTCCTGTCTACTCCTACAACCTCCCCTTTATCCTTCACAAATCATTTCCTGCAGTAAATCTTGTGTACATATAAGCATATCTGGGTGACTTCCTCTCAGATGTCCCAAACTGACACAGTGGGAATGCAAGATTTATATACAATACCAGTTTTCTTAGAATCTTTGCTATTTCCATAATGTCATGACGTATAAAAGTCAAAATATTTTTTGACAAATTAAGGTTTATACCAAGAAGGCAAGAAATCTACCAGTGTAATCCATTTCACCAAACAAAGTGAGAGTTACCATATGCTCACGTCAATGGAGGTTGAAAATGCATGTGATGACGTTTCAACCCATTTCTGATCAAGTCATTTCTGATCAAGACACAAAATGGAAAGAGGTTACATCACATATAGTAAAAGATATTTACTAGAAGACAATAAAAACTGTTATTCTAAATGGAAAATCCCTGAAATGAATCCAATTAAAAGTAAAAACCTGTCATGGATTCCTATTAAGACTATTAATACCTGTGTATGCCTCAGAAGTAATTGAGAGAAAGCTCTATAGGCAGAGCTAAGTGATATAATGTATTCAGATCTTCCTCAACATATGATGGGTTTACATCCTGATAAACCTATCATAAGTTTAAATATTTAAGTTGAGATGCATTTACTACACCTAATCTACTGAACATCCTAGCTTATAGCCTGGGCTACCATAAACATGCTCAGAACATTAACATGAACCTCCAGTTGGGCACAGTTGTTTAACACAAAGCTTACTTTATAATAAAGTGTAATTTAATGTATTGAATGCTATATTGGAAGAAAAAAAAAAACAGAATGGTTGTAGGAAAGTTTGTATGTGTATCAATTGTTTACCCTCATGATCGCATGGCTGACTGGGAACTATGGCTCACTGCTGCTGCCCAGAATCTAGACAGAAAAGTACCCTAGCATGGGAAAAGATCAAAATCCAAAGTTCGTTTCTACTAAATGTGTATCATTTTTACACCATCAAAAATTCAAAAAAGCTTAGGTTGAGCCATCATAAATTTGGGGCCATCCGTATTAGGGAGTTTTGATACACTATGGTAGTTGTATAGGTTATCATCTTTGCCCTCTACTTCTAGAAATCATAAAAAGCAATAAGAAAAATAAAAGGGATCACATTCTCCATGTTCACTGAAACTTGGAGTCAGATATGATTTACAGGTTCTAGAGGGCAAAGATTGCAAAAATCGATTGAATCTTTATAGATGTCATGCAGGAGTAAGTGTGGAGGTTGTTTGCTTGGCCTATAGGTGGCAGATCGCAGGATGTACGGCAAAAATATACTTCCCACATATAAAGGAATCACCCTGAAGGGTAAACACTAAAATCTCTCATTTCCAATAATCAGATATGTAACTTCAATGGGTTGAGACTAGGTAACTGTATTTCCAGAGAGATGAAGGGAGGAGGCATGCAGAATGGAGAGCGTCAAGGCAACTCTGGAGTAAAGGATTTCCAGTGTCGGGAAAGTACCTGTCCTGAATTTAATGTGTTTATTGAAGAAAGCTCTTTTGCAGAGGCTTGTGATAAAACTGGGAGGTCCAGGGTTGTCAGCAGAAGTCCTTCAGAATCAACTTTGTATGAAGAAACACCAGAGATGGATTTTCAAAGAGCACATGCAAATGGCTTATTTGTAGGAGGCTCTCAGTCTCTAGGTCAGAAAAATAATTAAGAGCTTTGATCTCATCAACCCAAATGAGAAAACCTTGCAAACAAATAGTCTAATAAAAACCAACATCTTTAATAATGAATTAAAATATAGGAAATGTTGTACCCTTGTTATTACAGTATTAGGATAATTTGAAGAATAGAAACTTTCCTATTTCAAAGAATTATCTAAGTAGAAGTTTTTTTAGAGGGAGTGCTAGGCAACTATTCCATCATGAGATAATGAACACACACACTTAGGTTTGCAATTACTCTTATGAAGGGAGATGACAAAGCAGAAGTGTAGAAAGTCAGGGAAGGCATAAAACTTGATGGGAAAAATAAAATCATCAAGCAAATGAAGACAAAATTAGAAGTGATACCAGGGAGAAATCCATCAGAAGAAAAGCAGCAGTGACTTGAAGAATAAAAATGAGAAAAGTAATTCTCAGGCAGTCAAAATTAATTTGGAAAAGTTTTTTTTTTTTTTTTTTTTACAGGGAAATAATCAAGATTTTATTACCTATTATTAATTTTGTTTCAGATTTCCATTATTATGGGAAAAATCGGTTCTGGTAGAAAGTTTGACTTTTTTAACAATTAAAAATATTTACAATTAAACTATAATTGCCACTCTGTTACAAAGAGTGAAATGACAATATACAAAGGAATATCTTAGAATGTGTGCAAAAGTAGGTGTTAGCAACCAGCCCTCCATGGAAAACACTCTCCCAGGAAGTTCTGTTGCCTTCACTTGAAAACCATCAAAGACAAGCACGGGGAGCACATATGTCATAGGCCTTCCCAAGAAAATGTGGATGAATACATACTGCAGGGCAGCCCCGGTGGCCTAGTGGTTTGGAGCCATCTTCAGCCCGGGGTGTCATCCTGGAGATCCTGGTGTGATCCCAGGATCGAGTCCCACGTCTCCTCACAGGGAGCCTGCTTCTTTCTCTGCCTATATCTCTACCTCTCTCTCATGAATAAATAAATAAAATCTTAAAAAGAGAGAGAGAGAGAGAGAAAGAGACTCTACTAGATTAGGGCTCCTAAATATTTGCACCCTGCTTCTCTTGGAATTTATCCTGCACACCTTTCTCTTTGCTACTTTTAATTTGCATCCTTTTATTGTAATAAACCATTACACGAGTATAATTGTTTTACACATTTCTTCTAATTGTAGTAGCTATGCATTGTCTTGGGATCTCCCAGACCAATGTAATGTTTTGCCCTGACTTATTTATCAACTCATTTGATTCTAATACATATAAAAATTAAATATTATAATCTTAACTGTTTTAAAAATCAATTCTTAGGGACGTCTGGGTGGCTCAATGGTTGAGTATCTGCCTTGGGCTCAGGGCATGATCCCCGGGGCCTGGGACCAAGTCACACATTGAGTTTCCTGCATGAGGCCTGCTTTGCCCTCTGCCTGTGTGTCTGCCTCTCTCTCTGTGTCTCTCATGAATAAATAAATAAATAAATAAATAAATAAATAAATAAATCTTTAAAAATAAGTTATTAGCAGCTTAACAATGGAATCCATAAAATCAGAAATATAACGTGAAATATAGCTAACTTCTGAGTGATTTCTCTTTTCTAAATGCCATTATGACGGCTTTATGTGATAAAGTACTCTATTTTATGAAGTCAAAATCCACAACGTGATTTTATTTTATACACTGAGAAACCTTGATCATTCAATAAAATATCTGTGTCATTGGGAAAAACTCTGGAGTCTTTGCTTTTAGTAATTATTTAATATGTATTTGGTATAATGTGTATCAGAATATTGATTACGGATTTAAATTGGAAATACACTTTTTGATGACAGTACTTGCTTCTATCGTATAAACACCTGACTATTAAACCGTAACAGCTTTAATTTTGCTCACATACTTTAAAAGGAATACATATTATGGATCATTCAGTAGCCATGTTTCAGCAAAAATGTGGAAATAGTAATGCAGCTGCAAAATCCAAGAATAAGTGGATTCCCTTTCTATAAGTGAATACAAAAGATGACAAATAGTGGCCTATTTTTTAAAAATGAATTTATTAATGCAATTCATATTCAATTATATATTAGCTTGGAAATACATCCACACAATTAAATTATGATAATATGATTTATATGTATTTTCAATTAAGTCTTTTGCTTATTTATGCAATACTAACTCCAACTTATTTGGTATTTATTCAATGGAATAACAATTTTGTTTATACGTTTAGAGCAGAAATTGTTAGAAAAGGACTTTTAAGCCCCAAACAATTACTTCCTTGCCCTGGGGCACCATGACTTAGACAAGCTTTAAAAAGAATATAAGAGCTAATTTACCTTTGCTTTGGTTACTATTACCTTGTTTCTGTTTCAAAAGGTGATTCAGTTCATTTCTAGAGAAAATTCCAGAATAGAGTATATTAAGAAAAATAACTCCTAACAAAAATTATGTTTCAAATAAGAGGGGTGTGTTTTTCTGTAAGAAAGCATACCACCAAAAACCTTTATAACCAAATAAACCATAAAATAAAAGTTTTCATTTTGTTTATTATTTGTTTCATTGGTCTTCTTTGTTACGTAAAACTGATAGTTGGATTTTCATAACTTCAATAAATTAAAAGGAAATTGGTTGCAGTTCAGCTTCTCTTCACACTAAATAGGAACTTTTTAAATAGAGATGAATATATTCCTAGTACTTTAATCTCTATTGTCACTATCTCATTCTCAATTCCCTACTTCTCAAATCTCACTAAAACCAAAATTACACAGTTCAAAAGGACTGTGAGGTCATGTTAACATCCTATTAAAAAAACAAAACAAAACAAAACAAAAAAACTTACCAAAAAAGCACCTGTTTAGGTTCCTATATTCAAGCTATTCTAAATCTGAGCAATTATTTTAAACTATTCTATTCATTTATAGCAAAAGACAGGTCTCATCATTCTTTTAACACAAAAGAAGGCCTCACAGATATGTAACTCATCTAGTGGTAATTATTACAATCTTACCATCACAATTTTAATGTTTTCTGTAGTATGATGATATAAGCCATCAAATACACATTGAAAAAATATTTAAATCTACAGATCGGTTGTTGCAAAATTATAAGAATTAGAATTCACTAAATTTTGTTGATTTTCAATAACTTAATGAAAAATTCAAACATTTCATGATGTTCCAAAACTAATTTGAGACATTCTTCTTCAGTGAGCTGGTATATATTAGAATTTGAGGGAAAGAAATCTAATTTTTATGATTATCTAACCATTGCTACAACATGAAATTTAAATAAGCAAATTAAATATAAATTAAATATTGTGAAGAGACAATAATAGAGTCAATTTTAAAACACTTTCTATTATTTAAAAATGATAATGCTGCTGATAATTTTTATAATAGCTTTTCATTTTAATAGCTGTATGTTAAAGTCTCTGTAAAAGATACTGGTGGTTCTGGAGAAGTTCAGTTCATGAATCTCTGTGGGACATATAATTTTATATGCAAATTGATTAAAGTGGACTAGAACCATGCTTTTCAAGTGTTAATGTGAATACATGTAACACACAAGTCTTGTTAAAATGAATTTTCTGATTTAGTAGTTCTGGAATGCATTTCTAACAGCTTCTAGGTAATGCCAGTGGTCTTGGTCTAAGGGCCACAATTTAAATTGCAAGAATTAGATGACCTGCCCAGATTAGCCTTATTCTCAAAATAATAAGGCATTTTATATAATGGAATATTATTTTAATATCAGATGTAAAGATAAATTGGCTTATTGTCTAAGAAGAGATTTGAATTAATTTTGAATGTAGTGATGGGAAAGCTCTGCATACAAAAAAAGAATTTTGCTATTAGTATTGAAACATAGGCAATTAGAGTGAATAAGAAACTGGGAAATTTGGAGAGGATTGGCATGTGGTGACTTGAGCTTACAATCTCCAAAAAAATGAAAAGGAAAATCTTATGTCTTATGTTTTAAGTCAGTTTTGTAGGCCAAACTAAGGAATTAAAAATTATAAATTGGTGCATTTTTATAGTAACTTTTAATTTTGTAATTTTATTTTTCTAAGATTTTATTTATTTATTCGTGATAGACACACAGAGAAAGGCAGAGACATAGACAGAGGGAGAAGCAGACTCCTTTCAGGGAGCCTGATACAGAACTGATGCCAGGACCCCGGGATCACGACGAGCGCTGAAGGCAGATGCTCAACTTCTGAGCCACCCAGGTGCTCCTACAGTAACTATTTTTATGTTTATATGTTAAAAAAAAAAAAAAAAAAAAACAAAGGACAGAAAATTCAACAGAGTAGCTTTTATTTGCTCTATTTAACATTTTTCAGAAAAGAGCTTGTGCTAGTTCCTTATTGCATGAAAACAACTTTCAAATTAGTTCTCAATCCTGTCAGACCCATTGTCTCCTCCTTATAACAATAATATTTAGTGTTCCTTTAACTACACTTAAATTAAATGCACAGAGGTTATAACTTAATTGCAACTACAATCTTAAAAATCATTATGATGCCCTAATTTTAACATAAAGGAGAAATGAAAGGGAAATAAGTTATATTTCTATGTGTAAATGTCTGGACTGAACTACATAAATGATATAATAGAGTACTCAAGTGCTTGGATCCACATGTGGATTAATTAACTCTAAACATAAAAGCTACAAAATGCAGGTAAATGTGGGTTTTCCTGTTAATTCAAATACCATGAATAGTATGATCTGTGATCTAGCTAAATGGTGAACAGTATTTGGTAACATTCCCAACCAAAAAAAAAAAAAAAAGTATAATATTCCCTCAATTTATAAAGTGATTGTATTTCTGGATAATTCTGTCTACATTAAAATCGTGTGCCTAATATTTTGTGTTTATATGTAAATCAGAGGTAGTTCTAGTTGAGGATACTTAATAGTTGGTTTTTCACACACAAGAATTACTTGAATATTCAAACCATGTGCATGATGGGAATCAAATCTTTGTTGGCCACTCCCTGTATTGGACGACATCAAGAATCTGGTTTAAGTGGTACCATCTTAGTGATTGTAAATATCAAAAAGGACCAATGAGTTTCAAACTGCCTAATGTTCTCTCAACTGATCAAGTCCCAAATGATCTTTTCAAGCTTATTATCTGCCATCCTATTGATCATGAGTGAAATTGTTAGCACACGTTCACAAATGAGTGATATTTATTGTTTTAGAAGCACAAACCCGAGAATTAGAAGTCTTATTTCATTTAAAGGTTAGTTAAAACTCTACATAAAAGCTTTATCAAAGCCTTTTCTTTCCTAGTGAGATTTTTAAAAATATAAATATACTCTTAGATATCAATTATGAGAACTCCAAATAGTATACATGTAATTGTTCATTATACATTATAGAACATTTGTTTTCAGATGCAGATATTTAAGCTGTCTTAACTAGAAATTTTGTTTAGTGTCCTTTCAGATTCTTTTGTCAATTTATATAATTAAGTCAAAATCTTACTATAAACTTAATGACGTTAAGATTCATTAATGGTGCTTATTGAAAATTGTGCATCATTAATGTGGATTAACATGGTAGGAGCTCTTTCTTATACTGAAAACTTGTTTCTCCTCTGGGCTTTAAAATGAAATGTTGAAATGCATTTGTAATGTGTACTAGTAAGTACCTGTCATTATTCTAAATATAGAAAACATTAGACAAAATGAGGAATCTTTCAATAGCAGAAGCTTTATCAATAGCTTTGTTGATAAGGAAGTATATCATCAAGACAATATAGTGTCACTCTTTAAGAAACAATACAGAATTTAAAGGCAAGTAGGAGATTTTCTATAATTACACAATGCGAAATAATAAACACAAAAGTCTTTCAAGGTAACTCCTCTTCAAAAGACATTGATTAGTGATGCCTGGGTGGCTCAGTCCATTAAGCATCTGCCTTCAGCTCAGGCATGATCCCAGAGTCCTGGGACTGAGCCACATGTCAAGCTCCCTTCTCAGTGGAGAGCTCGCTTCTCCTTCTCCCTATGCCACTCCTTCTGCTTGTGCTCTCTCTCTTTCAATTAAATAAATAAAATCTTAAAAAAAAAACACATTAATTGAAAACATGTGAATCCATTAATCTGTCCATAGACACTTAGGTTGTTTCCATATCTTGGGTATTGCAAATAATGCTTCAATGAACATGGGCATGCAGATACCTTTTCAACATTGTGTTCTCATTTTTTCAGATATATTTCTAAAAGTAGAATTAGTGGATCGTATGATAGTTCCATTTTTAATTTTTTGAGGATCATTCATAGTTTTCCGTAGTAGCTGTACCAGTTTGCAATCCCACCAACAGTGCAAGAGGGTTCCCTTTTCTCCACATTTTCTCCACAGCATTTGTTATTTCTTGTTCTTTTCATGATAGTCATTCTAATAGGTGTGAGGTGATATTTTACTGTAACACACACACACACACACACACACACACATACACACAAAAGAATATTACTCAGCCATAAAAGAGAAAGATATTTTGCATTTGTATTTCCCTGAATGGATTTTGAGGGCCCTATGCTAAGTGAAATAAGTCAAATTATATCTCAATAAAACTGTAAAATAAATCTAACAATGCTATGAAAATAAACAGGGATATTTCTTGGCATTTGAGAGCAGAACCATGTCAATAGGAAGCAAAATTTTTAAAAATGCATTTATATGCTATTTGCAGCATTATGACAGGGTAGCCAGATACAAAAGATCCCCAAGGATCTGTGCATCTTGATATTCACAACCAAGTGTGGTTTGGTCTTATTCTATATCAAGATTGGTTTGTGTGATCAATAGATTACGTTAGAAATGATGATTATTAGTTCATAAGAGGCAATGTGCTGCCTTCTCTCTCTCTCTCTCAAACCGTCTCTGTGGGGGAAGCCAAAAGCCACATCATAAAAACATTCAGGCAAATTCATGGAGAGGACAATATGGCAAAGAAATAAGGTCTGCCAGCAGCCAGTAAAGGTGGATGTCAAGATGCCTTTTCTCTTTATCAAATAACATTATGTGTGACATAATCTGAAGACAAATTACTCTATGGAGTTCCTCAATCATTTCATCTTTTTTTAAAATTTATTTGATATTATTTTATAGATTTTATTTTTAGGTCAGTTTTAGATTCACAACAAAACGAAGTCTAAAGTGCAGAGTTCTTATATACCCTCTGCCCCCATACAAGTCTAGCCTCCCCCTTTATCCATGTCTCCGCCAGAATAATACATTTTTTATAACTGACAATCCTACATCAAAACATTATAATCACCCAAAGTTATTGTTTATATTACTGTTGACTCCTGGTGTTGTATATCCCATAGGTTTGGACAAATGTAAAACGGCATGTATCCACCACTATGGTATCAAGCAGAGTAGTTTAACTGCCCTGAATATCCTCTGTACTCTACTTGTTCATCCCTCCCTCTCTCCTAACTCCTGGAAACCACTGATCTTTTTACCGTCTCCACAGTTTTGCCTTTTCCAGAATGTCATAGGGTTGGAATAAAACAATATGTGTAATTTATTTCTTTTCCTTAGTAACATGCATTTAAGTTTCCTCTATATTTTTTCATGGCTTGATAGCTCATTTGTTTTTTAGCACAGAATATTTTATCTGGATGTGCCACAGTTTATGTATCCATTCACCCACTGAAAAATATCTTGGTTACTTCCAGGTTTTGGCAAATTATGACCTAATCATCTACTTTATGCTAAATAAATAGTAAAAGTTATCAGTTTATATAACTTCAAACAACTCTAATTATGTTTTCATGAGATACTATTTATTTAGAAATATATGCAATTGAGTAATAGAGATTTTATGTGTGTAAGACTTTTAAAAGATCAACATTTTCAAATGTCAATATTTTTATGCTGTTAGTAATTAGAATTAAAAAAGTATTTTGCTACATGAAAGTTGAAAAATCAAATTTATTTTTAGAAAATGTAAAAGGATATTATAAATAATTCTAAAACTGATCTAAAATCTGTGATGTAATACTCTAAATAATACTGGACATCTGTGCTAGTTTGCTGGGAAATTTTGCTCAAAAATCTTTATATCCTCTCTTTCTCTAGAGACATGGTCCAGGTCATGAAATAACCCCTAGCTCTCTGACTTCTTTCCTTTCTTTCACTTCTGCAATTTATTCACCACAGATAAGCTGATTTTCTTAAAATACCATTTTTGACCAAAATATGTATTTTGTAAGAAGCCCAAATGTGTATTATGAGAAGTCTTTCACATACAAGGAGCAGGGAAATAAAATTGTAGCTGGGTGGTGTCACAGGGCTGCTGGCAGATTAAAGATGTCTCACAATTAAGAGAGAAAAGGGTAAAACATGACTGTGTTTCATACAAATAAAAACTATATGATGGAAAGTCAAGGACATTTCTGATGATGATAATGATTTACTTAATTGCCTTATGACTTCAGCTCTATGATAGGTTTCAAGAAAATATATATATTTGTATCTTAATGGCTTTTTTTTTCATTGTTAGGTTGAGAGAAAAATCGCAGATTTCTATATCCTAAACAGAAAGAGGTCCTCTCTGGGCACCGGGGTGGCTCAGTGGTTGAGTGTCTGCCTTAGACTTGCGGTGTGATCCCAAGGTCCTGGGATCCAGTCCATCAGGCTCCCTGCAGGGTACCTGCTTCTACGTCTGCCTATGTCTCTGCCTCTTTCTGCATCTCTCATGAATAAATAATTAAAAACTTTAAAAAGAAGAAGAAGAAGAAAAGAAAGAGGCCTTCTCTGTGACTTCGGGTAACTTAATGGTAAAATTGGAAGTTTGCCCTCACCAGACTGGGGAACTGATGAATTGAGGAGAGTCTAGATGTGTACTGGGTGTTTATACACAACTGATGAATTTCTGAACTCTACAACTGAAACTAATGATGTACTATATATTGACTAATTGATTTTAACTTGAAAAAAAAAAAAAGAAACCTTAACAGCCAAATTACCAGTTTCAACATTACCAGTGATTCAACAATTCCATATGTTACTAGGTGCTCATCAAAATAAGTGTACTCTTAGAAAATGCAAAAAAAAAGATACATGTACTCTTAATCCCTTCACCTATTTCACCCATTCCATCACCCACCTCTCTTCTGGTAACCATCAGTTTATTCTCTATAGTTAGGAATCAATTTTTTGGTTTGTTTCTTCTTTTTCTTTGTTTACTTGTTTTGTTTCCTAAATTTCACATATGAGTGAAGTCATATGTTATTTGTCTTTCTCTGACTGGCATGTCTTTAAAATGATGAGAAATGTGGGGACTCAAATAAATCTAAGCAGAATAAATTCCAGAAAGTGAGAAGCTCTTCATATGAGAATTGTTTTGTAATGGTGGAACTCTGGGCAAATGACAAGGCCACTACAATGAAGGAAGATGAATGCAGCTGAACTTTTAAGGAATTTCAGTGTCTGCCTCCAGGCTGGCATGGCAGATTAAAATCCCAGTTTCAGACACAAAGTGAATTTGCACCCAGCTGCTTCCTCTTGTTTACTCTTTGTGTTGTATGTCCTATAGGTTTGGACAAATGTAAAATGACATGTACCACCACTAAGGTATCAAATAGAGTAGTTTAACTGCCCTAAAAATCCTCTGTACTCTGCCTTTTCATCCCTCTCTCTCTCCTAATTCTAGGTGTTCACTAAATATTCAGTAGAAACGCACCAAAAGTGGGGGCAGAAAAGGAGAGTTGAGTGGTCCCCTGTGTTACAGAGGCTCAATCCATCAAATGTAAGATAGTTATCCTAAAAATGTATCTGGGCAAAGCAGGAAAGCTGAGAAAAATCAATCAGAGAAACTCCAGGCTTTCAGAAAAAAAAAAAAAAAAAAGAAAAAGAAAAAAAAGAAAAAAAGAAAAAAAATGAAAGAAAAAAGAAAAAAGAAAGAAAGAAAAGAAAAATCTGAGAGTGAGGCAGGAGTGAGAAAGTATTCTAGGAGATATTCTAGGAGATCATGAACTCCTGCCCTCTAAAGTCCAAGGGATCTGAAGGCCAAAAGGGATCCAGATACGTGGAGGCACTAGACAGCAAAGAGACCACTCCAGGGACCCAAACCTAACAATTATTCTGAAGAACAGGGAGAAACCAAAAAAAATGATTCTTAACTACAGAGAATAAACTGATGGTTACCAGAAGGGAGGTGAGTGAGGGAATGGGTGAAATAGGTGAAGGGGATTAAGAGTATATTTATCTTTTTTGCTTTTTCTAGATACAGTTACTTTGATGAGCTCCTAGTAACAAATGGAATTGTTGAATCACTATATTGTACACTTGAAACTAATAGAACACTGTATACTGATTACACTGGAATTAAAATAAAGTAATCTTAAAAATGGCAATTTCATAGCTGATTCACATTTTTATGTTTCTTAGTATGAACACACAGTCTTGCAAATCTCCATATCCAAGCACGAAGCAGAAGTTCTCATGTTCATATTTTAAATTTAATCTTTAAATGAAATTTAATTTTTGTTATGTTTGCATCCATAAAACCCTTTTGGATTCACTAGACAGAGTCAACTATAAGTAAGTTACGTGATATATAATATTTTTCAATGTGAATGCCTAAATTGAAATGGTGTTTCAAATAGTGACTTCATAGTGGATTTATTATTGTAAACATATGAACAAAGTAATGAGTTGCTGAAGGGGATGATGGTCCTATCAGAATAGCAGTACGTTGACTTTACTATCACGTACTTTCATTGCATTGGTCTTTTCCAAACATGAATACATACATTTGGAAGATGAGAAATTATCTCCCTATATCTATGTCCCAAGAAGGCATTTGCTTTATTTGGTATCAAACATAAGAGGGGATGGTTGCACCCTATAACTTTGATTCTGCAGGATGTTTTTAGGCCACTTAGTCATTTATTATTTCATCTTAATTTCTTATTCTCTACATTGAGATTATTTTATTAACTCCCTATCTCATCTTTATTGCCCCATTCTCTCTTTTATTGGATATCCTTCCACAACCATGCTGAACAATCAAAAATACTACTTTCATCATACTAATTTTCTTTAAAAAAATTCTATCTTATGGCATAAAATTGTCAATGTAAGAGTGAAACACTTAGACACTAATTAATTAAACTGGCACTTTACATTAGAAAATGGTATAATATGAAGATTATGTTTATTTTAATTAATCAATTATGTTTACATTTATTAATTGCTCACTTCATGTTAGGTAAAATTCTAAGTTAATTATGATGGATTGACTCAATTTTCACAAAAACTGTGTGATGTAAATAATACTATTATCATCACCTCTGTTTTACAGGTAAGGGATAGCATAGAGAGGCTGAAAAACTTGCCCAAGGTTGAAAGCAGGGAGAGATTGAGTTAGTTATTTGAGTCTTCTCTAAAGCTTAAGAAATTAACCAATATATTATTCTGCCTCAATTGATAGAATTTCTTAGAAACATTAGTAGGATGTAAGCTGTGTGTCTAATTCAACCATTTATAAGGTCCGTTGTGCTTCATTACTAAATCACAATTTTAAGAAAGTTTAGATTAATATTGGTTTGGTAGTTTAATTGGAGAACTTTGATTTCCCTGGCTGTAAACATTTATTTTTAAAAGTCAAGGAGAAAATCAGTTCATTATTATTATTTATATGCAAATGGAAGTCTGGTCCAGTGTTAAAAGCAGCTAGAATTGGAATGAATAGTGATTCCACCTTGAAAGTGGTGGGGACAAGTGAGTAGTGATAACTTCAGTTGCTGAAATTTAATTCAATAAGTGTTCATCTAATTCCTCATTTATGAAGTTTTGATAATAACAATAATTAACATGTACTCCACACTTATTAAGCACCAGGTGTTATCTCAATTATTGGCTGTTATGTATTCAGTATTGGAGAGACCCTCTTAGAATATCCTTCTGGAAAGACATTATTTTCCCAAACTTCCCCTCATAAGGGGATGAAATATGTAAACAGTAAGTATTCTAAAAATCAGAACCATTTAGTGAATAACTATGCCTATTGATAATAGAAAAATATAATCCCAAACATTGATTTTTCCAGAGATTTAGATCTGTGGAGCTCATATGCAGGACTGTCTTATTAAATGTGAAGATTTTTCCTTTAAGGCAAGATGAATCAGGAGAACTTTCCCATCTTGACTGTAAGAGTCTTCCTCCAGTCACTATTTATATATTTTCATAGTACTTAGCAAAATTCTCTTAATTTAATAACCACTTAATCTAAATATATTGAATTGATAAATAAGTAAGATGTTAAATAAGAGTTTAATATCCACTCCTAGTGTTCATGGTAAAATGTAATTGCTAATATAATAATGAAAAAATATTAGGACTAGTTCTGCTATAGACTTAAAAGGAATAGTTTGGGATTTTAAGATTGGCATATTACTCCCAGTCCTTTGGCCGACTCTCAGATTAAACTTTTGTAAGTAATTAACCTCTATGTGACCAAGTTTGCTCATCTGTAAAACAGATACAATAATTATTATTGCCTACCCTATGGGCTTAGTGTGAGAATTAATGAGGAAATTTCTAAAAGTGAGTTCCTTGAAAGGTATTTTATAACATCTTACTGTCCTAATCTATTTGTATAATTTTTATTCTACACACCAGCAGTCTAAAGGCTTTAAAAACAATTTTTAAAAATTTAGGTTGAAATATTACTAACAGAGACCTAGTTGAAATATGGCAGTGATAATTGAAATAATCATTAGGTTTACAGTGTTTTATACATCTATTTTTATAATGAACAGTCTTTTGAGAAAGTCATCTTTTTTTCAAAAATTTCAAAATTTTAATATTTTCATTTTACTTTTTGATCCAATGGTTAGATGCCAAAGGCTAATGTGATCTATGTAAAGAAGGATCACTGACCCTCTGCACTACTAACAGAGTGAACCTATGATTTGTTTTGGGGGGACTGTTCTGTGCATTGTAAGATATTTAACAACATCCTTGGCCTTTACCCACTAGATGCCCGCTAGAAGTATCCCCAGTTCTGACGTTCAAAAATATCTCCAGACACAACCAATTGTCCCCTGCAAGGCTAATTGCATTCTGTTGAGAACCATTGTCCTAACAGAATTGAATAAGTGAATGGCCTGTACAAACTGTGGTACAATCAATTTAAACAATCTTGACAGTGGGGGAATGCACACATACGTGTAAGGTGACCATATAGCCTGTTTGCCTATAATTCTGATTTATACTTGGTATCCTAGTATTCAGTGTTGTTATCATTTGTACTAGATATTCAATTTTGTAACAGACTATCATTATCAACCCATGCAATAAAATAAACATATGAGGACTTCATTGACCTAGAACATGTATTTCCAGTTTCTTCCCCCCCCCCTTTTTTTTTGGTCTTACAATGTGTAAAATGTGCATGCAGTTAATAAGAGTTTTGCCTTAGGATATCATCAATTTAGAAGATGTAATCATTGTTTTTTTGTTTTTTTCTCTCCTCCTCCCCAAGACGATGTAACCTAATGCTTCCCATCTATGGTCACTAAACTGAGGGATATGGAAAGGCAAGGAATATCTAGTGCTGCTAACAATTTCTTCAGATATCAGATGGAGCTGGGATAATCCTCCTGCCCTGACAGCTAGGCATGCTTTGGCTGATGCTATGCCCTGAAATGTGCATAAAGTCTCAAGGTGGCCAGTCCCTGGGGATCAGTGGGGAAGGTGGGAACTTACAGATTGGCCCTACAGGCAATCTATACAGAAAGTAGACACTAAGGAATCCTACCTCAGTATGTATAGTCTAGGGGCACCTGGGTGACTCGGTGGTTGAACATCTGTCTTTGGCTCAAGGCATGATCCCAGGGTCCTGGGATTGAGTCCTGCACCAGGCTTTCTGCAAGAAGCCTGTTTCTCCCTCTGCCTATGTCTCTGCCTTTCTCTGTGTGTCTTTCATGAATGAATGAATAAAATCTTTAAAAAAAAATGTATATTCTAGCTGTGGTTGTTTTTAATATATTGCATAGTGGAAATCTACAACAATTCATTTATTTTAAAGTTTGAGTTTCTATTCTACTATAAATGATTTTAATGGGAATGGATGTACAGAAGTAAATTAGATGTTTAAGAAAAAAATAATGAATTAATGATCATGCAGTCTACCAAAATGTTTGTTGCCTTTTGTGATACCATCAACATGGAGGACATATTGATAACAATGATCAAAAGAGAATCAGAAAGCAAAATTCCTAAAGATGCATCAGCATCTACTTGAAAAGCAAGTTTGATTTTAGTTATTAAAGTATGTCCCAGGATGATAACTTAACCCATACAATTTCAGAAAGCTCATTTAATATACCTCTTTGAACTTTAGTTTTTATTTTAATTAAATTACTATTTATCTAATTACTTTTAATAACTTTTAATTGCCAGATTTCTTGTGCATGTAGGAAATGTGACATAAGCTTTTAAAGTTTTGACTCCTATAACAGGAGAATTTCACAGCTAATGTTAATTTATATAAAGTTGGCTTTATATCAACAGATGTTTCAAATAAAGACAGTTTAAGTTCAGTGTTTAATTTTGAGTTTTTCATCTAGTACATTGGACAAAAATGAAGTTTTGGAAGTCCATTTGATGGAAGTTGAAAATGAAAGTGCTTTTGAAAGTATTTGCTGCTGTAATACACATAAGAATAGCATAATAATTTTAATAATATTCTTATAAATTAAAAGTCAGGATAGCAGAAATATGTTAATATTATTTCTCCAGGATCAATTGAAAAATTTTAATAACTTAGTCAAAACAGAAAGCACTGCTATTTTTTAGCTTTTAATTATTTAATGAATGGAAAATAAAACATGAAAACATGGAGGTATTGGAATTTATGTTCAAAACAATGGGACACCATGTGATCCAGCAATCATAACCCTTGGTATTTATCCAAATGAACTGAAAATTTATGTCCACCCAAAAACCCGTACCTGGATTTTTATGGCAGCTTTCTTCATAATTGCCAAAACCTGGAAGGACCCAGTATCCTCTAGTTATGTATAACTAACTACGGAATGGATAAACTATAGTGCATTGAGACGATGGAATATTAGTCAATGCTAAAAAGAAATAAGCTATGAAGCCATGAAAAGACATGGAAGTATCTTAAATGTGTATTATTAAGTGAAAGAGGATAATCTGTATGACTCCAATTATATGAAATTCTGGAAAAGGCAAAACTATAAAGATAGTAAAAGAAATCAGTATTGCTAGGAGTTAGGAAGGAAGGAAAAATGAAAGGCAGAGCACAGAGAATTTTTAGGGCAGTGATACAATTCTTTCTGATATTACAATGCTGGATACATGTCATTATGTATTTGTCCAAACTCATAAAACGTACATCACCAAGAGTACACTGTAATGTAAACTATGGAGTTTCAGTAATTTGATGAGTTATGGAGATTTATCTGTTGTAACAAATATAGTACTGTGGTTTGGGATGTTGATAATAATGTGGTGGTACCTGTGTAGGTTTGGGGTTGTATGGGGACTCTTTGTATTTTACATTCAATTTTGTTATGAACCTAAAACTGCTCTCAAGAATAGTGTATTAATTAAAAAATAAATAAAAACGATGAAAGAATCTGAACAAATTAATAAAAGCATAAATGTGTATAATATTTATTCTGAAGCCTTAATTGAATCCTGAAATACCTCAACTTGTGTGATAAACCTTTTTATTGTGTCCTATTTTAATTGTTGAAGTTAGTGATTTTAATTTCTTTTAAATAACAGTTATTTTGGGGATCCCTGGGTGGCTCAGTGGTTTGGTGCCTGCCTTTGGCCCAGGGTGCGATCCTGGAGTCCTGGGATCGAGTCCCACATCAGATTCCCAGTGTGGAACCTGCTTCTCCCTCTGTCTGTGTCTCTGCCCTCCCCCCCTCTCATAAATAATTGAATAAATAAAATCTAAAAATAAAAAATAAAAAAAATAACAGTTTGGTATTTAGCATTCTATGCCTTCAATTTATGCAGATTTTTCTCTTATGTATTATTTTGGGGAGAACTATTGGGTTGTGTGGATATAAGTGACCGTCATCTAGGTTATGTGGAATTAAAAATAGAATTCATGACAAGAAGGAAATATGAGTAAATAGTTTGAATATATGAGGTAAAAGGGAAGTAGAGAGATATGGGAAATTTTAAAAGGCATTTTTTAAAAAATAAGCTTTTTCCATTTATTTTCCAAAATAAGTCAACCCATGGATATTCAAAACAAAACAAAACAAAACAAAACAAAAACAATGAAAAGAAAATAATTGATGATCCTGGGAACAAAAATATTTGAAATAATAGATTCTCAGGGAAGGTAAATGAAATGATGTTGGATAAAATGTTTCCATAATGATATAAAAATAATCATATTTAGGAAATATGCATGATAATTTCTTAAACAAAAATTGTTGTGGTTTCTGTAACTGTATCCTTAAATTGCCAAAGAAAATAAAAAATTTCATATAACAATTTTCAATATATATATTTGTGTGTGTGTATATATATATATATATATATATATATATATATATATATATATTGGTGGGAATGATTATGTCCTTACTTATTGTAGAGAACTTCAAGTTTTTGTTTCTTTTTTTAATTTTTATTCATTTATGATAGGCACACAGTGAGAGAGAGAGAGGCAGAGACACAGGCAGAGGGAGAAGCAGGCTCCATGCACCGGGAGCCCGACGTGGGATTTGATCCCGGGTCTCCAGGATCGTGCCCTGGGCCAAAGGCAGGTGCTAAACCGCTGCACCACCCAGGGATCCCCTAGAACTTCAAGATATTATTTAAAACAACATAGTTTGATAATTTGAATGACAAATTTTAAAATGTATCATTTGCTTAAACTTCAAATATTTTGATTCAAATATTATCATATAGGTTTATTGACATACATTCCTATATTGACAATTACTTGAAGAAGAATTTATAGAATCATCAATTCTTTTATTGACCATAGTATTTTTTATTAATAAACTATTTTTAGAGCAATTTTAGGTTTGCAGAAAAATGTAACAGAAAAAACACAGTTCCTAAATGACCTCTATCCCTTCAGACATAGTTTTCTCTATAGCTGTAGTGTAGTAAATTTATTACAATTGATGAGCTGATGTTGATAAATTATCATTAACTAAAGTTCATATGTTACATTAGGGTTTGCTTTTGCTTTTTTTTCTTGTACATTCTATGAACTTTGGTAAACATGTAGTGAGATATATCCAACATTATAGAACATCATACAAAATAATTCCCCTGCCTTTTGTCCAGTGCTCCACCTATTCATTTGTTCCTCTCCAGTGAACCCTTGGAAGTCACTAACTGTTTACTATTTCCATAGTTTTGCCTTTTCTTGGAATCTCTTGTAGATGAAATCGCGTGGTATGTAGACTTTTCAGATTGGCTTCTTTTACTTAGCAATATACACTTAAATTTCCTCCATAATTTTTCGCGTCTGGAAAGTTTACTTCGTTATATCACTAATATTCCATTTTTGAATGTACCCAGGTTGATCATCCATTCATCTATTGAAGGGTATCTTGGTTGCTTCAAAGTTTTGGCAATTATGAATAAAACTGCTATGAACAGGGACACATGGGTGGTTCAGCTGGTTAAGTGTCTGACTCTTGTTTTTGGGTCAGGTCATGATCTCATGGGTCAAGAGACTGAGCTCTCAGCCAGGTTCCAAGTGCCCTAAGCATGGAGTCTCCTTGAGATTTTCTCCCTCTGCCCCTCACCCTACCTAGGCTTATGCACACTCTGTCACTCAAATAAATAAATAAATAAATATTTTTTAAAAGCTACTGTATAACCATTGCATGCAGGTTTTTTAATGGACATAAAACTTCAACTGAATTTCAATTTTAATGGACATAAAATTTAGTAAGGTAATTACTAAAAAGTGTGATATAGCTAGTTTTAAAGGAAACTGTCAAACTCTCTTCCAAGGTCTATACCATTATGGCCAGCAATAAATCAGAGTTCCTGTGACTCCATATTCTTATAAGCATTTAGTGTTATATGCCTTCAATTTATGCAGATTTTTCTTATCTGCATAAATGCTTTGCATTTTAACAATTTTCATAGGTGTGTAATGGTACTTCATTATGGTTTTATTATTTATTTATTTATTTTAAATATTTTATTTATTTATTCATGAGAGAGATACACACACACAGAGTCAGAGACATAGGCAGAGGGAGAAGCAGGCTCCATGCAGGAAGCCTGATGCAGGACTCAATCCTGGGATGCCAGGATCACACCCGGGGCCAAGGGCAGATGCTCAACCATTGAGCCACCTAGGTGTCCCCTCATTATTGTTTTAATTTGTAATTTGTAATGACACATGATGTGGAATATCTTTCCTTAAGTGTATGTGCCTTCTGAGTATCTATTTTGGTGGCCTCTCTTCAGACCTTTGCTCATGTTCTACTGTCAGGCAATGCTGGTTTTCCTATGGTTGAATTTTAAGTGTTCTTCATATATTTTTGGTACCAGTCCCTTGACAGACCTTTGTTTTGCAAACATTTACTCACAGTGTATGGTTTGTCTTTTCATTCTCTTAACATTATCTTTTGCAGAGCAGAAGTTATTATTATTTATTTATTTATTTATTTATTTATTTATTTATTTATTTATTTATTTATAATAGATAGAGAGAAAGGCAGAGACAAAGGAAGAGGGAGAAGCAGACTCCAGGCTACGAGCCTGACGTGGGACTCGATCCCTGGACTCCAGGATCACGCCCTGGGCCAAAGGCAGGCGCCAAACCGCTGCGCCACCCAGGGATCCCCCAGAAGTTTTTATTTTAATAACAGCCAACATATCAATCTTTTCTTTCATGGATCATGCTTCTTAAGTTGTAGCTAAAAACTCAGCACTAACACTGAAGATATCCAGATTTGCCTGTTGTCTACTAAAATTTTAAAATTTTTGGACACTGCAGTTAAGTTTATGATGCAATTTAATTTTCATTGAAAGTGTTAGATTTGTGTCTATTTTTTTTCCTTCCCATGTGAATGTCCAGTTGTCGAGTACCATCTGTTGAAAAGTCTATATTCTCTCTAAATCTATTACATTTCCTTTTTTATTTTGTCAAAGATTACTTGACCACATGTATTTTAATATATTTCTATGCTCTCTAATCTGTTATAGTGATCTATTTTTTGTGTTTTGTTCCTCAGAACACACTATCTTAGCTATACAGTAAGTTTTGAAGTTAAGTTGTGTTGAGTACCCTGATTTTGTTCTTTGATATTTTGTTTGCTAGTCTGGGTCTTTTGCCTCTTTGTATCAACTTCAGAATCAAGTTCGTTGATATCGACAATATAAGTTGTTGGTTTTTTTATTGTGATTTCACTGAACCTAAATACCCATATCAGAAGAAATGACGTCTTAATAATAATAATGATAATACTTAATAATACTAATAATAATACTTAATAAGTAATAATACTTAATAATACTGAGTCTTTCTATCCAGAGACTTACAATATCTCTCCATTTATTTAGAGCTTCTTTTATTTCTCTCATCATGACTTTATAATTTATCTAATTTAGCTCTTATTTTGTTAGATTTATACGTAAGTAATTGATTTTGGGGATGCCAACGTAATGTGATTATACTTTAAATTTCAAATTCCATTTGTTCATTGCTGGTATACTGGAAAGATGTTTACTTTTGCAAATGAATCTTGCATTATGGGATCTTGCTATAATCACTTCATACTTCCAGGAATTTTATTGTCATTATCAGTGTTAAGTCTTTGGGATTTTCTGCATAGACAACCATGTCATCTACAATCAAAGGACATTTCATTTCTTCTTTTAAACCTGTATTTTTAATTTATTTTCCTGAAATTATTGCATTTGCTAGGATTTCTACATAATATTTAATAGGAGTGGTGACAGAGGACAATTTTGCCTTGTTTTCCTGGTGAAAACAACTGGTTCCTCAACGTTAAGTATAATTTTAGCTGTAAATGTTTTTGCAGATATCTTTTATCAAGTTGAGGAAGTTCCCCTCTATTGCGGGTCTGCGAAGAGTTTTTATCATGAATAAGTGTTGTATTTTGTCATATGCTTTTTCTGCATCTAATGATATGATCATATCATTTTTTTAACTTGTTGATATGACAGATTACACTAATTGGCTTTTGAATGTTAAAATAGTATTGCATGCCTGGAATAAATTCCACTTAATCATCAAGTATAATTGTCTTCATACATTGTTGGATTTACTTTGCTAATATTTTGTTGAAGGTATTTATAGCTGTGTTCATGAGAGATATTAGTCTTTAGATTTCTTTTCATATAGTGTCTTTATCTGGCTTAGTACTGGGGTGATGCTGGCCATAGAGAATGAGTTAAGGAAAATTTCCTCTACTTCTATTTTCTGGTAGACTTTAAATAATTAGTTTAATCTTTTTCTTAAGTGTTGGTAAAATTCATTTCTGAACTATATTGGTCTGGTACTTTCGTTTTGAAAGGTTCTGTTTTTAACTAATGACTTATTAGCTATTTGGGAAACGTTTATTTTTCATATAAAATAACAATCCCTTCAATGTTTTAATAATAATAGTGTTTCATAGTCTAAAACTATATACATTTTATATAAGTTTTCTAATATGATATCTTCTGTCATCAGTGCATTAATACCTAGAGAAACGATTGAAGGTTTACAATTTCTAGTTGTATTTTCTTCATCTGAACAAAGTATTTAATTTTTTTTTTTTAGATTTTTATTCATTTATTTGAGAGAAAGAGCAGCCAGAAGGGCAGAGGGAGAGGGAGAGAGAAATCCAGGGAGACTCCACTGTGGAGCCCAACATGGGCTCCATCTCATGCCCCTGAAATCACAACCTGTGCCCAAACCAAGATTTGGCCACTTAATTGCCTATACCACCCAGGTGCCCCCAAAATATTTTCTTTGAATCTGATTTCTACCACATCAAAAAATGCAAAATCCACGGGTCTTATTTTTGGCCAGGGAGATAATGTTTAAATGAGAATTATTTAAAGGGTATAAGTGACTTGCCAGGGAGTAGAGGAGTGCAATCTTTATACTCTGGAAATGCCTAGATAAAATAGAACAGACACTCCTAAAATATTATAAATTATTTCAACAGCACACATGTATCCTAAATTATTCACTGATGATAAAGTTTTGGAATATAGGTGAGGTCCGGAGCTGATGACCAGGAAATAATTCTTGAGACATCTTTGGTTTGTAAAATGGTGGTTTTATAAAAGCACAGAGACAGGACGCATGGGCAGGAAGAGAGGCTGCTTCTCTCCTGTGAGGAGTAGCTGATTATATACCTAGGAGTTGGGGGAGGTGAGCAAAAGAGAAATTCCAAAAGGATTTTCATATACTAAGGAGGACCTACAAGATACTGGAGGCCTTGCCATTATCAAGTTAAAGAATGCTTTTCCCTCTAGCAAGGTACTAACATTAAGACAATTGGAAACTTCCTGAAGAATGTCACACATATCTCACCCTGGGTAGGGGTTGTTTGTGGGATATCAGCTGTGCTTTGTCCTCAGTTAGCCCTACTCCCTCAATCACTGATATTGATATGGACAAGGTTGGTTCCTGTCTCACGGAGTCAAAGAATGAAACTTGCAGACAAATGAGGGTGAGTAAAGGACAGAAGTTTATTAACTGAGAATACAGAGAAAGCTCTCAGAAGTGAGAGGGTCCCTACTGGGTTCCTACTGAGGGCTTGTAGGGTTTGTCTTTTATTGAAAGCCTAATAGGGAACCTAAATCCTTTTAACATTATCTACTGATATCACCATTGAGTAAGGACTAGTAATAACATCTTTAATGCCTTATTTCTTTGGTGTCTGGTTATTCTTTGTTGGTTACAAGTAGCTGTTACAAGTCACCCTCCCCACCTACACCTTAGGGCAGGGTGGTCTGGCTTGTTCCCTTATTTCTTTTGTTGTTGTTGTTGTTGTTGTACCCTTATTTCTGATTTCCTTACACTTCAGAATTTTTGGGATTTTTGTGAGCCTGCTTCCCTGGCCCCCTACCTAGCTTTGCCTATCCCCATTTGTCCCTAAGTCAATACTATTTCACCAAGATAAATTGTTGTGTTGATCCATAGTTATGTTATCAGCTAGAAATCCATGAAAATACTCACCTGAGCTCCTAGGACCTTTGGGGAGTCCGCACAGACATTCCTCTGACTGGATCCAGTATTGTGGTTAGACTCACTCTTATTTTGATTAGCAGGATACATGGAAAGAGGAACCAGACAAGAGCTTTGAAAAAGTAAGGTTTGTTACTCACAAGTTGTAGACAGCATGCCCTAGGGTTACAGCTGAATCTCCAGGAGAGACAGAGAGAAGGCCCAAATCCAGGAATCCGCTTCTATTTGGGTCAAGGTCGGGATGCCTAGATTTTTTCCAGGTTCTGTCTTTATAGGTTAATTTAAAACAAGAGTGGGACTTAATGTGCAGGGAAGGAAAAGCAAATGTCAGTTATCTGGGTTCCCAGGGCTTTCTAAAATAAGAACAGGAATGGGGCAGCCCGGTTCTTTCTGCAGTTTGGTAGCTGACAATATGTTTATTTGAGGTGGATTCTTTGATGTGAGTGCTTCAGCATCAAAAGCTTAACATCATGCATTTACATTACAATCGAAACAGCTAATGGTAGATGCTTCTTACTACAGAAATTTAAAACATTTTATTTTGACTACACTTCCTTTAAAAATTGAAATTATTACTGAAAATTTTACATAATTTTGGATAGTTTTATTCTTTCCATGTTTTTTTTTTAAATGTCTAAACACCACCAGATTAATAAACTTATGCTTATTTATTTATTTACTTATTTATTTATTTGTTTTCCCATTGTCTTTGACAGTTCAGGCTGCTATAACAAGTTACCATAGATTAAGTGGCTTATAAACAACAGAAATTTATTTCTTACAGTTCTGGAAATTGAAGTCCAAGATCAGGATGCCAGTATGGTTGGGTTCTGGGAAGCAGACTGGGTATCTTGTTTCTTCATATGGCAAAAGACAGAGAGTGATCTCTCTGGTGTTCTTTTGAAAGGGAACTAATCCTATTCCTGAAGGCTACATCCTCATTGCCTAATTACCTCTTGAAGTCTCTACTTCCTAAAACCATTGTATTGGGGTTAAAATTTCAATATATGAATTTTGGGGAAACAAATGTTTAGTCCATAAAATGCATGTTCCTCTATATTTTCAAATCTAAGCACAATTACCCTTTAAAAAATAGTATTCACTCTTAATTGAGAGAAAATCCATGAATAAAAAATGTAAGATATGTAATTATTTTCATGTTTAAATAGCTTGCTCTGCAGATGTGATATGCAAAGGTGACCTTTTAGCTAGTCATATTTTTCAAAGTGGTTGTGTGTTACTATAATAGTCATTTCACATGTAACAACTACTATGAAGTAATCTTTTTCTGCATTTTAATTTGGGAATTTTAAGCTGTAGTGTTATGTATTCATTTCCCCCCAAGTTTGGGATAATGCAAAGGTCATCTGATATAAAAATCGGCAATATTAAAATTCTATTTTCTTAGGATATAATAATACCACGAAAAGTAGCAGAGAATGATTATTGATGAACTATCCAAAAATCTTCTTAATTTGTACAGTGGCATGGATGGGTATAAAGAATATTCCAATCCAAGCTAGAGTATGTGCAAGTATCTTTTATTGAGTGACACAAGTCAAGCAAGAGAAACTGAAGCAGATTAGAGCAAAGAGGAAAATTAGTGTAAGATAATGCTAGATGGGGAGGAAGGGGGTGGTGTTAAGAAGTGTTGTCTTTTTCCCAAAGTCAGTATAAAGCACTTCCAGCCTTTTAAGCTTGGAGATTGGTCTATTTTTTTTTTTTTTTTTTTTTTACTTTTTAAAGATTTTATTTATTTATTCATGAGAGACACAGAGAGAAAGAGGCAGAGACACAGGTAGAGGGAGAAACAAGCTCCATGCAGGGAGCACAATGTGGGACTTGATCCTGGGATTCTGGGATCATGCCCCTAGCTGAAGGCAGGTGCTCAATGCTGAGCCACACAGGTGTCCCATCCTGGGAAAATTTAAGTGTGGTATAACCAGATTTCAGCTTTATAAACACCATTCTGTTTTCAGTATGGGCAATAAACTTGAGTGAAACAAGAATGAGTATGTGAACACCAATTAGGTTTTATGGAGTCACGGGTATGATATGGGACAAAACAGTAATTTGGTTTAGAGTTGTGATAATTAAAATGAAGAGGGGAATGAAAAGATACTTAGAAGAATAGGATGTCAGAGTGTTGTGATGAACAATTTGATTTATTCAAAAAGAGAGAGACCATGGTGTAGAGAGTGAATCCTAGCTATTGATTTAAATGACTCAACTCATTAAGAATGTATTTGAAGAAGGCTAGGTTTGGAGAAGACTATTAGACATTTTATGGATGAGCTTTCACATAGGAAGTTGGAAACAGGGTCCTTGGAGGAGAAGTTTGGGTTGAAGATAATAGCCCTTTGATTCATATAGGAGTAGGTGGTCCTCAGAGTCATGGACATATATGTAACACCACCTATAAGAAGACGGAATGAAAAAAGGAGTACTAGAAAATCCTTAGGAACGTGTGCATCTGTCTAATAGATGAAGTAAGCCTAAAGGGGCACATGAGTTTCTCAGTGGTTGAGCATCTGCCTTTGACTCAGGTTGTGGTTCCATAGTCCTGGGATTGAGTCCTGCATTGGACTACCTGTAGGGAGCCTGCTGGTCCCTTTGCCTATATCTCTGCCTTTTTCTCTGAGTCTCTCATGAATAAATAAATAAAATCTTACAAAAGAAAAAAAAAAGAGGGGGGAAGAAAAGGAAAAAAGAGAAGAAAGAAAGAAAGAAAGAAAGAAAGAAAGAAGAAAGAAAGAAGGAAAGAAAGAAAGAAAGAAAGAAAGAAAGAAAGAAAGAAAGAAAAAAGAAAGAAGCCTAAAAAGGAAAATGAGAAGGATGGATTTGCAAGGAGGAAAAGTCAGATGAATGCATGAATGCAAAAATAAATAAATAAAGAAAGAAAGAAAGAAAGAAAGAAAGAAAGAAAGAAAGTACGTCAAGAAATAAAGGAGTAGCTAAGATTGTTGAATAATGTTGAAAGTTATAAGAGGAATATAACAGAAATCTCACATAATTTTTCAATCTGAACAAACTGCCAACTCTAGAGAGCTGTTTTGTGAGAATTATTGAGGTTAAATCAAAATTGCCATGGGCGGAGATAACAAGGAAAAGGTTACGGAAGAAAAGAGATATTGGAGAGGATGAGAAAAAAAGGAATCATTAAGAATATTCTTTTTTTTTTTTTTTTTTTTTGTCATGAACCAGCCAAAGCATTACTCTCTGTATTAAAATCCAGTTAAATCTTTATCCTGTTAGGAAATATTGCAATGTTCTTAAGTCAGTGAAATTATTTTCACTTGATGTCATTATACCTTGATATTAAAATGTGCTATATTTTAAACCAGATATGCCACTGCATATTTATTTAAAAATTCACACAATTCTATAAACTACACCCATAACAATGTATAAAAATGTTAAACTTATATATATGAAATCAGTAACTTGGTTTCATAATGCAGAGATATTTATCTTACCTTATGTATTATATACGTTGTATTTGGTGAGATCATGCATGTTTATACATAATATGAGACAAAATTATTGATTAAGTAATTAAATTCCTTTTATTTTATTTTTTATTTATTTATTTATTTTATTTTTTATTTATTTATGATAGTCACAGAGAGAGAGAGAGAGAGAGAGAGAGAGAGAGAGAGGCAGAGACACAGGAAGAGGGAGAAGCAGGCTCCATGCACCAGGAGCCCAACGTGGGACTCGATCCTGGGTCTCCAGGATTGTGCCCTGGGCCAAAGGCAGGCGCTAAACCGCTGTGCCACCCAGGGATCCCCTAATTCCTTTTATTTTAAATAGAAGAAAGTGTTTTTATTAGAATTCTAGAAGAGAATATATTATTTATTTATTTAAACTAAAATAAATTAGACATTGAACTTAATACTTACTGGTTTGATACGCTGTAAATTGAAATGAAAGTTACATTTGCATTTGGGTTGATTATTATTCAACTTCATTAAGATATATGTAGATATCTTAAATGCCCAAGGGATACATTTTATGTCAAACCATTAACCAGTAAAACATAGTAGCATAGGCATTTTAGCTGCTCATGTTTCTCTTTCCTAAATCCATGGTAAATTTCTTTACCAAAGGTGTCCTTAAAAATCAATCAATCAATCAACGATATGTTGTTGTTGTTTTCTGATTTTTCCAAAATCATAGAACGGGAAGAGGACTTTCGGAGAGGAAATCTTGGGGCATTTATATGATTTTTAAAAGATAAAATGGAAATAAATTTATTCTGATTACAATAAGAATGATCTAATTCTAACCAAGAAAACAGAAGCAAAATATTTCTCGAGAAAAGGCAAGGGGCAAATAAGAAAATAAGGCTTAACTCAATTGTCGGCTATAACTGAAGGTTGAGTGGCCACGTTGGAAAAGTGAATGGCACGCAGGATCATATGCAAGGAGGCAGGTTAATTCATAAACTCTCCTGGTATCCACTAAATGTCACTGCTTTAGGCTTAGGGATCTTTAGATTCTGGCAGAAAAAAAAAAAGGGGATTAAGACTATGGACAGCTGCTTATGGCTAGTGACAATAGATTTGCTTCAATAGCCCAGAGTTTTCCGGCCTTTTCATTTGAATCCAGTAAAATGAGTCTTAAAAAATAATGACATCTTGTATATAAAGTAAGCAGATGAAAATCCGAGCTATTAGATGACCATTCCAGGTGCCCTCATTCCCTTCAGCCTTCCATGTGTTTTCTTTCCTCTTTAGTAATCGCTCTTTAGCCAATCTTTTCATCATGATCAACAGAGGTGATTGTCAGAAGCTTGTGTGACTTTACTCATGTTGAAGTGAGTGATATCCAAGCATGTCATATATATTTGGAATGGCAATGGTAGGGGTATAGTACTCTAACTGTACAATTTCCTTTTTTTTTTTTTTTTTTTTTTAAGATTTTATTTATTTAGTCACGAGAGACACAGAGAGAGAGGCAGAGACATAGGCAGAGAGAGAAGCAGGCTCCCTATGGGGAGCCTGATGTGGGACTTGATCCCAGGACTCCCGGTTCATGACCTGAGCCAAAGGCAGACACTCAACCACTGAGCCACCCAGGTGCCCCAGGTCACATTTTCCTAAATCAAAACTTGTAAATTCTAAGTCATTAAGCTCCTCAAAGTAAAAATAAAGTAAAATAAAAAGAAGCAAATACAAAATAAGACAAAACAAACAAGAACTCCATCCTTCCCTTAATGTTCCTGTTCTGTATAGATGCTGTGATTATGGCTACTAGATCAACAAGTACTATTTCAAACCACTTATAAATCTCCAGAAGTGGTTAGTTGTAGTTGAAAACTATTTTGTCGCACCTTTGTATACATGGCACTCTTTAAAACAGAAAGTGGAATGTGAAGTAGTACCCAGAAAAGTGGATGGGATATATTGCACACTCAGACACCTATAACGGCAGACACAGATTTTTAGATAATTTCAAATGATATAGTTAAGATTTTTTTTTTTTTTTTTTTTTTTTAGCTTGAGGAAGCTGGAGACTACTTAGAACAGGAATGAATGTACCTGAAGAGCCAGGTATTATATTATTTAAGGTATTTCCAGAAATCAGAAGTATATGCATAGGGCCTGCAGCAGAGAGTACTGGTTGCTTAAAGAATATGCAATTCCCCGTTCTTTTTTAAACATGGAACTCTGGCACACCTGGATGGTTCAGCAGCTTAGCACCTGCCTTCGGCCCAGGGCATGATCCTGGAGTCCTGGGATTCAGTCCCACATCGGGCTCCCTGCATGGAGCCTGGTTCTCCCTCTGCCTGTGTCTCTGCCTCTCTCTGTGTCTCTCATGAATAAATAAATACTAAAAATCTTTAACAAAAAATGAAAAAAAAAAAAAAACATGGAACTCCAATTCTAGGCAGCCAAGTGGCAAGATTAAGGGCTATATTAGACTACGCTGATGAGTCTTACAGTGACATTATCTAAGCATGTTCTGATGCAGCGGAAAGGGCACTGTTTCTATGCTCTCTCTTTATTTCTTTTCTGCCAGGTATGTGGACAACGATACAATGAAGCAGCTTTGAATTTGAAGCCACATACTGTTCAAGGTAGTGAACAATTAAAAGGAGACTTGGTTGCTCATGAGCATGGGCCTACCACACTGACTATGTGTTCCTCTGATTGTGTGTGTGTGTGTGTGTGAGAGAGAGAGAAAGAAAAGCAAACTTCTGCTTGGTTTAAATATTCTTTTTATTTTTAACTGTGATACAGCCAGGTTAAACCTGATTCAATTTCTATCTGGACATGTACAGTTGTAAATAGCCATTCCAGCAAGAAAAAAAAAACGCAATCCCGCAACAGGGACTGTTGGGATGTATAGGAAAAAGAAAAGACAAGAGTTGCTCACTGGAAGCTATGAACCCCGTAATATTAAACTGGCCTAACAACATTTTCAAGACATTTTATGCATTCAGGTGGAACATCTACCCTCAGTCACCTTTGCATACGTCTAACACTTATTTTGCTCACCTAACCTCTGAAGGCATTTTAGTAGCAGACATTTAACAGCATAGTAAGTAGTCAATTAAATTTGAATAAAGTCTGCCTAATGAAAAAAAACTCAATTGTAGGCAGAAAACGGTAGACTATAAATGCAGATTAGATAAAATATGTGGCTTCATTAGAAGTGTTCTAGGTCTGCCATAGTCTTCTTATTATAGTTTGATCTTATGCTTTGTTCCAGTACAAGGAAACGGTTTTTCAGCAGCAATCAGCACTTTTTTTCCATAAGAAGAAACGTCTTAAACTTGTATTACCACCACCCCCCCATCCCCATTGGCTGTTTAGGCCTCCTTCTCAGGAATGAGTCCATAATAGGGTCCTCTCACCTGGCCAGAGATCCTATTCAGTATTTCCCTTAACTACCATCGCTTTATCCTAAAATTTTAAAATTCCTGTTACCTGTTTCTTCTCATCAAAATGCACAAACTTGAAGGAGGGCAATTTCCCTTGAGAGAGAGAGAGAGAGAGAGAGAGAGTAAAAGAAAAAAAAAATAAAGGAGGTTTAAAAAATACCTGCCGTATATCAGGTATAAACTCGCATACGACTCTAAAATTGAATACAGTATAGATTTGTGCTGATGAGCCGATTGCAACAGGAAGAAAAAAAGAGAGGCTGGAAGAGATTCAAGAATATATGAAAAACCCTCAGTGTGAGAGAGAAGATAGTGATCGACATTAAGGAAATATTAAACACCACTGGGGGAAAAGGATGATGTGTGTGTGACAAACACTGCTAAAGTTATCTGCAGTGTTCCTGATTTCCAGGTGTTCTCTACAGCTGTGATAACTGGGCGTGAATGGATGCAGCTAGAAGCACTCTGCTATAGTAGACAGTCCCCACTGGCTTCTCCTCAGAAGCTCCATCCCCAAGGCTTTCTCTGTCTATGGGTGTTGGCGGGAGTGGCCTAGTGTGGAACAGACTGCCTAAAAGCTGGGCAATCTGAGCTTAGTGGTCCACAGTTGACTGAATAGGTTGGTGGAACCAATTGGTGCAAAAGAACCAGGCCTGTGGAAAGCTCCAGCTCCCTCTGCGGGTGGTTGGAGCGAGCCCTTGGCTTGGCGTGAGGAGGATTGCAGGCTCTCCTGGTGGGCTGAAGGTGGAGCCCCCCAAGTTCCAACTGGCTCATATTCCTTATCCTAGGGCTGTTTTCTGGATAATGCGTATTGTCATGTTCAGAAAAGAAAGAGGGGGAAAGGGCAAAAATTGGAAGAAATTTGAAATGCATGCAATTAGCATTAAGTATTAATAGCTGGAATACATAAAAATTAAATAAAAACAAGTCATCCAGTAGTATATAAAGAGATTAGGGGAATGGGGGAAGAAGCTAGTTCTCTTTAGCTCTTATTAGCTATATTGGTGCAAAATTAAAGTCATTAGGTCAACAATAATTAAAAGTCTGATAAAATGTATTGGGTAGGATAGGAAACAAACTGGTTAAGCTGCTAATATGTGCAGAAATCTGTACAACTACCTTGGGAAATACTTTGTTGTTCTCTCAGAAAACTGAAGATACGCATATCCTATGACTCAAAAATGCGTACATGTGCACCAAAAGCTACATATGAGGATGTTCATAAAAGTTGCTGTATTAGCCAACTAAAAACAAAGCAAGCGTCTCTAACGAAGGTAAAATGGACAAATATTCACACAATGTTCTACATTAACATAAAGGAAAGGACTGCAGTTATATCTACTGGCTTAGATGAAACTCAGATGGAACTTGATATTGAGGAAAAAAAGAAGACATAGAAGATTATTTACACTAAAATAAGTGAACAACGTGCAAAACTAAGCGGTATATTATTTAGGGATAGAGTTTGTGGAAAACTATAATAGTAACCATAAAAATCATGAAAATGATTGTTTCTGGAATCCAGGAGGATAGGCAATGTGATTAAAGAAATGACATAGGGGATATCATTTTTTTAGATAATATAATTGAGCCTGCAATATAGTAAAATGCAACAGATTTGTTGTATACTCTTGAATAAGAAACTATTTTGATGTTCTCTATTTTTATATATTTTTAAAAGATTTTACTTATTTATTCATGAGAAACACAGAGAGAGAGGCAGAGACACAAGCAGAGGGATAGGGACTCGATCCCCACACTGGGATTATGCCCTGAGTAGAAGGCAGGTGCTCAACCACTGAGGTACCTAGGCATCCCTATTTTGATGTTCTCAATAGAATTTTGTTACCTTTGATGTAATTTAGAGTAGAGGTTCAGAAATATTTGTGCTTGCCTTGTGAATATATAAGAGAATAAATCTTATTCTGTTATTAGGAGGACATAGAGCACTGCTTTAAATGTGATAATAAAAACATAACATTTACTTTTTTACTTTAGAGTTGACCACCACACTGTACATTAGAGATAAAAGAAATGTAATTTAGTAATTTTGCATGTATTTTAAGGAATTGTCAAATAAAGTAAACCATTTATAAGCCTCTTCTATATACATTTTTTCTGGTTGAGTCATTTTAGACAGACTATAAATGAAAAAGTACTATGAAGATGCCTATGAACAGCTGCCACCCAGTGGAAGTCTCCTGGAACTCCAAGAACAAATGATTTTTTTTTTTTTTTTTCTTTTCTTTTCTATTCTGGGGATGTTCCTGTATCTCCTTAAAAGGCCAAAGTGGGGGATGGAAGGAAATAATTTGTTTGGTTGTTAGTCTCACAGACTATTAAATAGTTAAAAATTATTTTGGACAAATTATACAATTTCCTAAGTGAATGTGTGGATAATATTATATAATTTCTTTGAAAAGTGTAAACAAAGTGTTATGAAAATAATACAATGTTATTCAGTGAATTTTATGATAAAATACTTATATTCCGTGCTAACAGATGTCTAAAATAAATCTGTTAAGTGCCTGCTATGGTCATTAAAAGACTAAAATAGTTTTAAGTATAAAACAAATGTAATTACTAAACAATCACATTTGGAGCACACTTCAGCTATTGCTCAGTTCTCAAGCATAGAAAAAGAAGGAAGTATTTCTTCGTAGACTATTTTATGTAAACCAGTATCCCATATCTCATGATATTGAAGTCTCAGCCTTCATCTCTTGAGTCAGTTTTATTTGCACTGATAAAAGAAGGTTCAGACTGCTGATTAAGCTATATTTCTACTTTCATAATTCTGAGTTTCATTTACACACTTTTGTTAATTATATTTATTTTATTTACTTCAAAAATGAGGGAAAGTTATGTGATGCATTTCTAACCTAAAAATATATCTATTCATTGCATAGTCCTCCATGGATAGCAAAAAGCCCAATCCATTACATTCAGTATTATTATATGGAAGAACCAGCTGAAGTAAAAAATGGTTTAATGGCTACAACAATAATCCAAACTTTTTGTGAGATTAATTATATAAATTCATATATAAGATAAGAGATGTTCTGTAGATTTTTTAACCCAAAATAAGTTGTTCCTGCTTGTAAAATACCTTGATTTTGGTGTCTGATATGAATATCTTATTTCTAGAAAGATTCACCAAGCTAAAGTACCGTTATATGTTCTTAAACATCCACAGTCTTCCTAAATTGAGAGAACTGGTGTGTATAGTCTAGAGTGGAAAAAAGGAATAAATAACATTTTATACAAATGCACATAGGAAAAGAAGATATGAACGTTGTGTATTTCAGAGCACCTGGGAAGTCTAATTTCTTTCTCAACAAAATTTCCTCTTGATTTGGATTGCTGAGCCATTGGCTGAGCAAATGGGTAAAGAAAATTCACCTAAGAACTTGGATTAATCTACAAAGGAAAAAAAAAAAAACATTGAAAGACATTAACCATCAGCTTCTGGAAGAAGCAAAAATAATGCATGATAATGTATAATGAAAAATGACAAGTTAAGATGAAAATGGCAGTGACGCTGTGCCATCAATAAATTTGGCTAAGGGAGATTGGGATTTATTTTTAATGTAAAAGTCAAAATAAGACATCAAAGGATTTAGACTTTCAAACCATCAGTTGATGGACTTATCAAACAATAGGGTAAGACAGCCACAAAACAAATTATAAATAGACAAGAAATTAGGAGCAAACCTGGAATGCTTTCTTTGGATGTAAGTAGATATCTCTATGCTCTGCAACTGCACAGGAAAATCAAACCACACTCAAAAAGGACAGCTAGAAAAGTTCAAGAACTGGGGCTATTAGAAGTAACATCTTTAAGCAAAGAACAAATCTTTGAACAAGAAAAAAAAATCTAAATATAGAAGATTAGAAAACGTTACTTTAGGTTTCCCACCTAGTATTTATGTCACGGTGATGTCATTAACCTATTCAAACTTGTATAGAGAACGAAGGAAATTATGGGCTATTTGAGTCTAGACAATCAGAATTGTATGCTGTTGCAGCTGTGTGCTACACTCCTGCCGACTGTCCACCAACACACACTCCCTAGAATTGTTCTTGCTGACATATTAATTTGTTGCTGCAGATTTAGGAATTTCTCATTCATGTATGCTTATTGGGGTCCTACCTACAGCAAACTGGTTTATTTGGTTAAATCAGTCTCTTTCTATGATTTTCTGATTTGAAGACAAAAACTAATAATTTCCCCTCTTTTTATGACATTACTCCCACCACAATTCTTAATACCTTTCTAATTTATACATTAGTAATTTACCCAGATAGAAACCTGTGCTAACTTCTAAATTGATCTTTATCTATAAAATAGATTGAACTAAATTATGTGTTTTAATATTTTGTTCCCATCTTCCAAATTCAAATGAGTTCTAAGCCTTTAAGATGCATCTGTATTTGTACGAACAAGTATGCTTGTTTGCTTGCTCCGAATGTAGAAATAGGAAAATACTTTCCATGCTATAACTAATATTATCACCTCTAATATGGAGATTGATGCTCCTCCTGAGTGGGATCTATTCCAAAGATTGAGGTTAAAGACAATGTAACTTTGGCAAAAAGAGGCTATGTGATTTACCCAAAGTTAGAGTATCATTAACAGAACAGGGTTTCTAATTCAGGAATTTTGATTTTAACAAAGTTTAAATCAGAATTCACAGTGAAGTGACAAAATCAAGGTTTAATCTGTATTTATTTTGGTATCCAGGAATTAGGAAAATGGGATTCAATATCAAGAACAATTTGGCTATAACCCTCCATTAAAATCATGTCTTTTGATGTGAGAAGCCAGCCTCAATCTGCATCATTTTCCTGATTCATACATGTACCTAGCCATACGCTGAATCCATAATGCAGTTAAATTGCATTTTGAAGTTCACATCAGGCTTCTAAAACTAAGGAAAACTGAGTAAAAACAGGAAATTATGTCAGAATGGCATCTATTTAAACTGGGAAGCAGAGCCAAGATTATGGGGGGAAGTCTGGGAAGTCTGTACTGAAACAGACCTTCTATAAACCCATTTCCCGTGATCATAGTCACCACTATACCCAGGGAGGATGCTGGGCTCCATATATTCATTTGAAAAAAAAAATATAAGAGATAAGGATTTTTAGGTGAAATAATCCATTTTTCTCCCCCAGATTTTTTTACCTAAACTCCATAATTGATTTTTTATGGCTAACATTCACCAACTTTTCTCTTTTGCATGATTTCTTGACTCTGTTATCCAGTAGCATTGATTAACTCTCGTTTCTTCAATATTTAATAACTTTTTAAAAAGCAAACTATATACTCTATCATGAAGTAATAAAAACCCAAAATAAGTCTGGACTTCTGCCATTTTAAGAAGCAGAGATTTTAGTCCCAAGACCAGATCAAGAGATTTAAAGATGCACATAATGACCCAAGAAATGTCAGAAGAGATTTTTTCCACCTGACTACATGCCTGAAGCCTTGTTATTCCTCATTTTATAGTCTGATGTTTGCCTTTTTTTTCAGTGTATCATATTTTAGTTTTCCTCTTCCAGTGTTACACAGTGCCCTTTGGTCTGGACTAAAGGCTTGACTTGGATTTGGGGAGTAACTTCCTCTGTGACTCCAACATAGTCCCTGTCATGTAAACCACTCTTCTAATTGTCGACCACAGCTTGCCCCTGGAGTAACTTTCCTTTCTTGAAGGCTATTTTATTTTATTTTATTTTATTTTATTTTATTTTATTTTTTTATTTGGGAAACAGAGGAAGAGAAAGAGAGAGAATGAGTGGAGGGAGGGGCAGAGGGAGAGAGAGAAGCAGACTCCCTGCTGAGTGGGGAGCCTGATGCAGGGATCAATCCCAGGCCCCCAGGATCATGACCCTAGCCAAAGACAGATGTTCAACCAATTGAGCCACCAGGTGCCCCTCTTGAAGGTCTCCGAGGGGTCACTTTTGCTCAACCAAGCCAGCTGCTGTTTCTCTTTGCTTCCCCTTTCTGGTGATAACTAGTCATTGCAGTTAACCTCTCAAGTTCAGTTTGCATTCTTGCATATCAATCAGTCTTAGTTCCTGACTCGGTTTATTAATTTATGCATTCACCCTTCTATTCAAGAAACATTGAAAGAGTACCAATCAACTGACGGACACAGGCAGTTGTATAAAATCTTTATACAGTTGACCTTACTGATCTCATAGTGCGGTGGGGAAGGTAGACATTAATCAAATAATGCCTGTTTATCATTTGCTTTGCTTCTTGGATCTCTGATACCTATAGTTCCTTAATGGCTGGGATTGTTTCTTTTTTTTTTAAATTTTTTTTTTAATTTTTATTTATTTATGATAGTCACAGAGAGATAGAGAGAGAGGCAGAGACACAGGCAGAGGGAGAAGCAGGCTCCATGCACCGGGAGCCCGACCTGGGATTCGATCCCGGGTCTCCAGGATCGCGCCCTGGGCCAAAGGCAGGTGCTGAACCGCTGCACCACCCATGGATCCCGACATCTGAGTTATTAATTTTTAATAAATTATCTTACTTATTCATTTATTCTTTCGTCTGCTCATTCAATATTAATTTATTTTATTATTATGCATCTGGCTCAAAACACTGAACATGAGAGATCTCTAGCATGAAATCTATCTTAAAGTCTAGCAGAAAGACAGCCAGCCATTAAGATAAGTAAGCAAAAGAAATTTATCTGAGAAGAAATGCAGAATGAACTAGGAGTATAGAAGAAGTAACAGTTGAAATATGTAAGAAGTATTTATTTTCCAAATATCTACTTTCCATGCAGAGGAAATTATTCCAAAATTTCCACTAGTGTTTGCACATGTTAATATTATTATCTTTATCTTTGTGTGTTTGTATGTGCATGCTTTTCGTATATACATGGCTTAATTTGTATAATTATAGTGTATATTTTTGAAAGCAAGAAAACTATATGTAATAAAATTTTTAGGCTATAAAAATTTCCTATTAAAATGTCCTTTAATATACTGAGTTGAAAAAAATCATAATTTTCTTTTAAAAGTATTAAATAGTTAATAGTATAGATTCTATTCTAAATACTTTCAGAGGCATGCAGTACATAAAAAAAAAAAAAAGCTATGAGAACCTATCTCTTTACTTTTTACAGAAAAGGAAAATGATCCTCAAACAAGTTTAAGAGTTTTGCTTAAGACTAAATAGCTAAAAAGTGCTAGAAATGAACTTTCAATTCAGAGTTTCTGCTCTATCAGAAAATGTTGATGGTGCTAATAATGTTCATTTATTATCAGTCATGCCTACAAAGAATTCTTTAAATCATCTTTAAAATTATGCAACATTTTAATGATGTAAAATCTCTCTTTTCCTCACTTCTACTTTAAATTTATAAAGGCTAAATATTTGGCCTATCAGTAATCTGTACTGGCTTCAGCCACGTGCCAAGTCTTCAAATGGAAGATATGTTGCTGTGGCTACTAGCAGTGCTGGTGGCAAAGAGCCTTCTATTCGCCTATAGGGATTATCTCAGTTGAAGAGCGTCTCTTCTCCCAAGATCATTCCTCCTTTCTGGGGTGGCGTACATTCAATCACTGATCAATTCCTGACAATTTCAATTCAAGTTGGAAAGATTCCGAAGGACCATTCTGGTTCTCTATTTCCCTGTGGGTTTGGTAATGCGGTCATTGTACCTGCATTGCACTGAGATTTCTCTGTTTGTGCAAACTTCCTCTGCCTTCTCTCTTTCACACATATTGATTTCAAGGAAAGGTGTTCCCTACCATGTGTCTAGTACCCCAAACTTCATCTCAATTGAATCTGGGAAGTTAAACCTGAAAACAGCTGGCACCAGCCATGGTCCAAGAAAGAAGGTACAGCATATTTCAACCCTGGAATTACTGGTCTGAAAATTTACCAGATGACACGAAATGCTGCCAACTTTTGGTGTAGCTCAGAACAGAAAAGGGCTCTAATCACATTGAGACTGAGCAATTCTGTCCCTTAGACCTCATGACTTAATTCTGTCCCATAAGCCCTCTAGTATAAGAGTTATCAGTAATTGAAAGAGAAACCTTATAAAATTATGGTGAGCTCTAATGGTAAAATCATAACATAAGCCCCTACCATTCTGGAGTATGGTGGTGCCACCTGCAGTGGAAAATCATATGCCTCTAAATACAATTACTGGAAGTCTAGTGGGACATAATAGAGGTAGAGCATCTAACTACAGACACCAAATGGCCACCTGGCCGTGACTGGCTCTCATGAATGGACTTAGGTCAGATTCATCAAGTCATAAGTAGAGGTGACCCCAGCAATAATCCATCATTAGAAGGCAGGAATTCACCCTTCAAGTACACACAGAGTCAGAGAGCAAAAGCAAGCTGAACAACTGGCTCCTGTGTTGTCCACCATCACCGCACCAGTTCTCCCTCGCATTACACTTATGGTAATATACAAGGACTCTTATGACTACCTGATGGAGAAGGAGAAAGAAAAAACTGTGTGTATGGATATAAGCCAAAAATGGATGGAAATTTTCTACAGATTCATTCAGTGGTGACCTTGAAAGACAGTAGCAAGAGAAAATTCTCTTAATGAGCAAGATTACCCTGCCAGACACTTTGGACACGGTGGAAAGAGACATGGTGCAAGGTTAAAATGTATATTTATTAATAGATACTAGCAAATAGAAGAAAAAGCGAAATAAGGTCATGAAAGGAAAGTCTGGGTTAGAGGAAACAGTATTGTATGAGAGTAGGCATAAAGTGTGAAGATTATTTTAAAGATTTATTTGTTTATTCATGACACACAAACACACACACATGCACACACACGCACACACACACACACACAGAGGCAGAGACACAGGCAGAGGGAGAACCAGGCCCCATGCAGGGAGCCTGATGCGGGACTCGATCCTAGGTCTCCAGGATCCCACCATGGGCTGAAGGCAGCGCTAAACCGCTGCCCTGAAGATTTTTACACCACACATTAACGCTGACCAGAGAGTCTCTACCATGCAAAGGCAATAAACAAGTGGATAAAGTGACTCATCCAGTTGACATCAGCCCGCCTCTCACTGGCCATCATAGTACTGGCAGAAATAGACTATTCATGGGCCCAGAAAGATAGGCTTCCACTTACCAAGACTCATATAGCTCTTGTTGCTGCAAATGTCCAATCTACCAACAACAAAATCCAATGTTTAGTCCCCATTGTTACATTCTCGGATCATGCCGTGTGGTTACATAGAGATCAATTTGCTTTAGGGACATTTTCTATCATAGATCTGGGAACCAAGTTGAAGTAGGAGTGGCCTCACTTGCCTTCACTTCCCATAACTCACTTAGGAAATTTACACTTCCTGTATCTGACTTGAGGTCAACTCTGAAAAGGTTAGCTTTGGAGCTCATTGTGGGTATGCCCATGAGTACCGACCCTGCAGGCAACTCAATGTTTCCTTTGTCCGAATCTGCTCCCCCCCCCCCACTTCCATCATGATCCCAAAAGCAATCCTGAATATTTATCCTGCCCACTAATCTTCATCTCAGAATCTATACCTCAGGGAACCTAACCTGCAACATGACCTTCTGTGATTCAATTGCACAGTTTTATTCCTCGACTCCTAATTTTGCTGGATATTTCCATACGTAATTGGACTGAGCTGAGATGTAATCATTTCATCTGTTAGTATTTTCTAGCATATAACTTGTAAGTATATTCTCTATGCTAGCATTTGATATTCTCTAGCATATCCTTCTCAAAATTTGACACATTTAGTTATATAAAATCACTTATGACCACTCTGTACATTCTAGTTTTCATTATCTTTATCAATTATGCAAGCCCTACAGTTATATATATATATATATTTTTTTTTTTACTTCAGTACCATTATTCTGTCATAAACAAAACTGCATGTGCTTATGTGGAGGCACATAAATAAAATAAAAGGGTTTCATTAAAATAAAAGGGTGAGAATGATGTATTATAAGTAGATACAAATATTTCAGATGAGAATTTCATGTATACTATTATCTACACAAATTCTAAATTTTTCGATGTCATTATATGGTTTGACAGATCATGACATTACAGCTCTAATTGATGATGACACTTTTCAAACTAACTTGTCAATAACTAGTTACGTGGAAATGATCCTCGAACAAGTACTTTTCCAACAAGTTCAATTCATATATAATTCTAATTAAGTGAAATTATCTGCATCCACTAATGCAAATTATTGTAATAGCAATTTCATGAAATTTAGATATATTTTCACTAAGTTTGTAATTATGATCATGCTTTCTCTAATATCTTTAACTTTTTATCCTCCCATGTAAATGTGCATGTTGCAGGGGCAAGTAGCTTCCACCACAGAGACACTTTTTCAGATTTTATCTGAATAAAGGTAAGTAAAGGGAATTAAATTATATGCCTAATTTTTTACAGATATAGAAAATCTGAAAAATAATAAATTAAACATCTATGTACTGACCAACCAGACTAATATTTATTAACTATTTTATTAATACTTTGCTCCTTTTGATTTGTATGCGGCTCTCACTTTGCACACTCACATTGTAAGCGGAATTTGATCTCAATTATCACGGAAGCCTGGAAAGCATGGATTCCATTCTGATCTGCATGTGTGCAATTAATATGATACTGTGCAAAGTGAAGACTGCCTCTGTGTGTGTATGTGTGTGTGTGTGTGTGTCTATTTTTATATACCAATAGAAAATAAATTGTGGGCATCATGACTCCTCATTCCTGACTGCTTCAGTCCATAGCTAAGAAATTCAACACCCTCTTACAATGTAATCATAAGCCTAAAATATAATTTCTAAATTAGAATTCAATCTTATATCAGGTAATAATATATTTTAATTTGTATGTATACTGATAACAGTAATAATAATAATAATAGTAATAATAAATACTGTATTTCAATTTTCCCAATAATTGCCCCTCCTCTCAGTCGAGCATGCAATCCAAATTTACATGAGGTATTTAGTTGTAATTTTACTTTTGTCTTTTAAAATATACAGTGTATTTGTAATTTTTGGTTGTTTCTTATGATTTTTCCTTAACGCATCCAGGTCAGTTATCTTGGATGATCTGACCTCTGAGTTCTTTCTCCCAGGTGATTTTTGCCTTTAAAATAGTTTTACTGTTAAAAAAAGCACCTATGCACACAATTATTTTCCACTTCTATTATCATTAATAAAAGATGCATTGTATTCAAGTCAGTTTCTTTATTGGAGCCATTCATAGTTCTCCCACCCACTTGCTTTGACATATGTGGCATGTTTTTTTTTTTCCCCCGACAGCAACCTTCTATTTCTGTGTGCTGCATATAAAGCCTCTTTACTGAGTTGGAATCAAAATTAATTTTTTGCTGTTCCCTTACCAAATGAGAACTCCGGTATTATTAAGATTTTTTGTTCCAAAGGGTTGAGATCGGCATAGATATTTTTTCTTCCATTATAAACACTATTCTATTTCCTTTCATTATGTTATCTTAAAGAAGAAAGAAAAATATAGAGCAGTGTTAGCAACTCAGTCAGGTACCAAAATAATATTTGAGGGCTTGGATTTTACATCCTAAGATATATTTCTTTTGAATATCTGTAATGTGCTTTCATATTTCCTGATATTTCTGATGTAACTTCACATGCATTTAGTCAACCGCTGGTTATGTAGGACAGGTTGGGGGGCTGCTACTTTTATAATCTTTCTCATCTGCTTATACTGCAATGCACATATCAGTGGTCATATGTGTGATCTTAGGGACTTTCTCAGTATATTTTTAAGACATATACATACACATGAAAAAAATATATAGAATATAGGAAGTGTAGGGTTTTTTCATATTAATAAATGTAAGCTATCCAGATACGCTATTAATATGTATGTAACTTTTTATATACATTTGTTCCCATGGATCAAAAGTTTGTTTTTTTTATTTTTAGATTTTATTTAAATTCAAAGTAGCTAACATATAGTGTATTATTAATTTCAGGGGTAGAATTTAGTGGTTTATCAGTTTCATTTAACACCCAGTACTCATTACACTGAGTGCCCCCCTTAAAGCCCATCACCTAATTACCCCACTCCCTGCCCCCCTCTGCCACCTTCCCTCCAGCAACTCTCAATTTGTTCCCTAGAGGTAAGAGCCTCTTATGGTTTTCCTCCCTCTCTGTTTTTATCTTATTTCATTTTTCCTTCCCTTCCTCTATGTTCATCCGTTTTGTTTCTTAAATTCCACATATGAGTGAAATGTATTTTTTATATGCAACAGTTGGTATGTGTTATTTTTTTCCTCTGTTAAATCGTTGTCAGTAAATTCATAGATCTGGGTTCAACATTTCTTGATTTGTATCCTCCAACTTGGAAATTTTTTAAGGAACAAAGCATCTGAGAACATCCAGGTTTTACAAGAAACACTAATTTATGGTAGTTTCTGTAAATTAGTTAATATACAATTAAGCCTAGAAATTTCTTTATTTCGTGATAAATATATTAGCACATCTATGCTCTTCCAGCTATTTCTGTCTTTTGCATAGGCAATTTTTAAAATCTAAATTCAGAGTAAATGCATTTTCTATGGTCCTTTGGTAAAATTTCATTTGCCTGTTCATCTTTCTGTTCAATTCTCTTGTTTAACCATAGAGAAGCTGCTTTAGTAAAGAAGTGGTGTCACAAGGCAGATTAAAAAAATGCACGGATATAGCTGGACATAAATATGACTCAATAAAATTACACCTTCTGCTTTTCCAGGAGTAAAGATTTATTCACCACTCCACAGCATTACCTAATCGAGGAGGAAAATTGTAATATACAAATCATATTTTTGTCTGTCTTGATATTATTGAATATTTAAAGGCAACACTTAAAACAGTCATGATAGTCTCTCTTTGTCAACTTAATAAAGAAAAAATATATTTAATAGAGTTGTTTTCTATCATGTTTGAATGTGACACCATGTCAAGATGAAGCCAAATATGGAAAGTTGCTATAATTTTTAGTTGGCACATTGCCTCTCTTCAGTGTAAAAAAGAATTTATTAAAATATAGTTTAAATATACGGAATGGTAGTAGAAAGTACTGTGTATTTTTATAGTGACAATGAAGTGTTGGGGTTGGGAATAATTAATTGTTTGTCTTTACAAAACAGCAGGAGTTCACTTAGACAAATAATCAGCATTTATAAGTACTTGTAAAAAAAAAAAAAAAAAGACAAACTTACCAGCAACTACTAATCTGAGAACAAAGACTATAACAGCTGTAAATAGTCTTTATTTTCAGACATGCGATCACTAAAATGTTTACTTCTCTACAAATAGAAGTAAAGCGGCATTTGGTTAAATGTTAACTTATGTGAAATATTGGTACAAAAAGTACTTTACAATAGAAAAGGTACTTTACTATATTGAAATTCCATTTCTCTGAATAATATATTAATACAATATACATGCATATGTTGTAAATATCTACATTTGAATAAGCCTTTCTGAATACATAGACATTTCAGTGTTTCTGTATTAAATTGGCAAATAGATCATTAATATATTAGGATTTGGTTTACTACATCTCAACCAAAAATTTCAGTATACTTTAAAAATATTTACATTTTCATAATTATAAAATTTTATAGGGGTGCCTGGGTGGCTCAGTCAGTTAAGTATCTGCCCTCAGCTCAGGTCATGATCCCACAGTCCTGGAATCAAGCCCCATATCAGGATCCCTGCTCAATGGGGAGCCTGCTTCTCACTCTCACTCTCCCTCTACCCCTACTCTGCCCCTGCTTGTGCTCTCTCTCAAATAAATAAATAAAATCTCTAAAAATAATTTTTTAAGTTTTTATTTATTTATTCATAAAAGAGAGACACAGAGACATATGCAGAGGGAGAAGCAGGCTCCTCACCAGTAGCCTGATGTGGGACTGAATCCACGGACTCCGGGATCAAGCCCTGAGCTAAAGGCAGATGCTCAACCACTAAGCCACCCAATCATCTCCCCAGAAATACTTATATATTATGTTAGTACTTAAATAGATTATAGGTTGAGAATGAATTCAGGAAATTTATTCATACTCTGGCTTGTTCCAATTGACAAGTGTATTTACTTTTGGAATGACTCAGTCCACTTACATTTATCCATTGGTAGTGCAATCAAAAGAAAATATTTGGATATAACTTAGTTTCAGCTTTTTCAAGTTATGTTCATCTACAATTTCATATTTCTGATAATATCTCAAATATATGTCATTCTCTAGTGATATCTTAAGCAATTAGAGATGTACTTTAACTCTTTTGCTCTACTAATGTAAAATTATATTAATCTTGTACCTCAAGATAAATATAATTTTATTGTAACAAGAATTTTGTGTTCCTGAATATTTGCACTTAAAAGTTTTATTCTAAGGCATATATAGAATAAGGTATCATGTGGTCTGGATAAGTAGCAGTTATATAATAAAATCTTTTACACTGGAATGTCAGTAGAAAAGATTTTGGGAATCTTACCCATTTACCCGTACTTAAATGACAGAGAATATTTTATCCAGGCAGATGGAATACAGTTCTCATAATTTCAGAGAATACGACAGGGCTGACTCCTAGCATCCGAAGAACCTAGAAACTTGAGAAGCCCGTGTGAGGGGGGTTACTGCAATATTTTGCAATCTGGAGGCTAAAGAAGCCACAGGAATTCAGGTATTCCTTCCACAGTTCTCTCTTTGGGCCTGGATACACAATGGAAATACATTTTGGGATCTGGGGCTACTGAACTAGTCCTTCCCACACAGAATTGGAAGTAACAATTTAAAGCTAGATCCTGTGCTCTATAGCTACAAGGAACCCAGCTGCCTTGTAGTTTAATAGCAAAGAATATTGCAATAGCCCCAAGAGCTAAAAAGTCCTATATGTGAAAAGTTTATTTTTTTCTATAATCAAAATATTGCTCAGCTACATCTGTTCACTAAATCTGAAGCTGTATTCTGGGGCTCCCACGTACCTGCTGAGGCCCTTGCTATCCAAATACATACATCCAACATAGTGCAAGTTATACTTCAACAGCCAGAAGCCTTTGGATAATCTGATCCTGCTAAAGGCCTGTGCTTTTGCTGAGGGATGTGTGGCTGAAAATTAGAGACCATGTCTGCTAAGGTTGCCCTTACAGCCATTTAGTCGCTCACAAGGTCCAATCTTCCTTGAGCTCTAAGACTCTGCTAAGGCCTATGAATCTCCTGAAACCCAACATTGCTGGGACCTCTGCTCCCTTATTTTAGGTCATCACAGCCCAGGTTATCATTTGCTTGTAGCCCCTGCAGTCTACCTTCTCCAGAAGACACATTTCAAATAAGGGCAAAGCCACTTGGGATTATAATGACCTTCTCTACTTTGCTGAGTACACAGCAATTAAAAGTTGACTGCACACTTTGTGTCATTCTCAGCAGCTCATGTATTAATTAGCCCTTACCAACTGCCCAGGCAAAAACACCCTGCCCATACGTGGACTTCCAAACCACGTGGCCTGGACTTTACTCAAAGCTTCTCCATGTGTCTAACCTGCTGTCCTAATGCCCACTCTTGTTTTATTTCTAAATGTGTCAAGACTATGCACCAAATATTAGGGTCACTGCGGTCCTTCTTTTGACTAAATTCTGAAAAAGAAAATGGGAATTAATACTAGCATATGGAAGCCAAATTGTGAGTTTTCTTGTGAATAAAAGCTAAACCAAATGGTACAACTGCTTCCCAGAAAGGAAGATTTATGCACTTTAGACTTGGGAAGAGCTCCCCTGGAGGACTTCTCAACAAAAGAACTCTTTTTTCCAATGGACACTGGGTTCTAGGAGAGGAAAAGGCAAAGGCCTTGACCAAACATGCCCAGTTTTCTTTTTCTCAGTTGATAAATTAAATAGGTAGTCTTGCTTCCTCTGGTAGTTACTCTTATTATTATTATTTTTATCATTATAATATTCTCATGACCATGATTTTCCACTAGTGTAAAACAGGAAATGATGAGAAATAAGAATTTCTCGTGTGTTTCCGAATATAAAAAAGTGTAAGTTTCTTATGAAAATTCCTACATATTTGAGTCAAAGAGCATGCATTCTCAACTTCTAATGGCTGTCGGTGAAGACGAGAGGTTTTAGAATTAACTCAAACTCCAAGGGGTACTGGCCTTTTAAGATCTGATGATAGCATACAATAAGCAGAGCTCACTTGCAGCAAAGCCACAGAAATGCATTGACGGCATGACATTCCCCATGTTGTAGGAGTCCAGCAACATCCTACTCTGAGCCAGAGTTAATGAACACTTCTCAGATTTTATAGACCTCTATGTATTTTAAAGCCTGTCACCAATTCCACCTTTCTCCTAACACTATAAAAAATAGCATTGGGAGTTTTCAGTACCTAACCTGTCCTGGTGTCTCATCTCCTTGATATTCTTTGATATCTTGTGCACAAATAGGCAAGCTTCATATATTGTGTAGAGGAAATATCCAAATAAGTATGTACACTTTTCACATCCTCTACTCTTGTCTCCAAATAGTTTCACAGCTGAAGACTTCCAAAATCATTAAACTGTGAACAAAAAGACCGATGGGAGATCTTTTCTTCGAATATATTGAGTAAACCATTCGAACATATTCCTTTTGAAGAGTTAGTATCGTTTTTTTTAACGTGAAATGAGCTAAACTACAAATTTTTTGTTCTGTTTTCTTTAAATATAGGTCACAGCATGATAAATAATAGGTTTCCGTTGTGTTAGGCATTTGTAGTCTTAATTTGTGCTAATACCCCTTAAAACACTGTAGTGTTTCTTTATCTGATATTTGATGAAATTGTGATAACAGGCATAATATATTTCTACTAAAATCTATGTGGTCTTTAATCATACCAATTACTAATAAAAAATAGCCACTCAAACTTATAATCCTGAGTAAATACATCCAAGTTAAAATCAAGCTAAGGATTGAATTAAAACCATCATTTTCCAAGGTGTGTTTTGAATAATATGTGAGTGCATCTAGCTATCTGCTTCCTGGCTGGAAGTTTCAGGATTGTCTAGATTCACATTACCAGTTCCCTTTGCTCATTATTCCCTTTTGGCTAATTGCCTCCTTTCCTTCATTTGTACTAATTAGGCTATGTTTCGTTTGGCACCTTAGCTTGAATTGTGTCACCAAGGTAAAAGAGCTTCAATAAAGCCTAGGTATGCAACATTGCTACTAAGATTGTTATCAATTACAAATTTATCCTTAAAAATGAATTTAAATAAAGGGTAATTTAGGTAGAAGGACATATATTTCAGATTTTTTACAAATATATCCTCAAAAATGCTTTTGAATAAAAGGTAATTAAGCTAGGCAGAAGAATATATATTTCAAATATTAAAATTTATAAGAATAAATTCAATTTTCATATCTTTCCTTTACCTTTTTAAAAGTTTCTCCATAAACTTTGTGATACAATAGGTAATTCACTTCTTGGATGTGTAAAATTTTTGTTCCCTTAAGAACTTGATTACATTAATTTTTCCGCTCTCGTACTTTTTGTTAGGTACTATTAGTCCCAACATCATCAGAAATTATAATAAAGTTGGATAGGATTGCTGCTATTTGGTGGCAGATTGCTTCAAAAACTATAGGAGACTACCATCCAGTAAGTTCGCTTGTTCTATGATTTTTGCAAGTTGATTGTGCTAATGGGTTTGTGACCATATGTAGAGGCTCCACCCCAGAAGCGGAGGGATATTTACCTCTAGCAAAGATGTTGTGACTTACTAAGTATGTCTCCTCTGCCTGAAGTAGTTGTTCTGGTAATTATAGAGGGTAAGAGAAGATTCCAATTCCATTATCTGTTGCTATCAAGATGTTACCCATGTCCTGAGAGACTGCTATCAAACTATTGTTGGGAAGTGGCCATTCAGTAAGAACAGATGGTGACAACAGGCACAAGGGAATATGGACAACTTCCAGGTTTCAGATAAATAGAAGCCTGAGCTTAGCTTTAAAAAGAAAGTAAGGGAACAATTACTCAACAAGGGAGGTAAAGCATATTCAGTGGATTCATGAACAATAAGAAGACAAACAATAGAAAATGGCTTAGTATGGGTTTACGGCCATCTCTTAACAGGAAAGCTCTCAGACTTCAGCTGCTACAAGAAAAACCCAATGGCAACTTTTAAATTGAGAAGCATGCAAAGTGACCTTGTGGGGTTAAAAAAAAAATCAGTAAATAAAACCTTCAAGCCCTCAAATTTCATCTTTTTAGAAAACCTTCACAAGAAATGCTATTTAAATTTGCTACCTTCTCCATCAACACAGGATAAATACTTTATATTTTATGTGTATCTTTTCCTTTATGGCACTGCTATTTAGAATTATCTTGTCTATTTAAATATTTTTTCTTCCTCCACTAGTATGTTAGCTCAATAAGAATAGGTAACTTGTCTCTTTTGTTTACTATGTATTGACAGGATTGGAAAAGCACATACTCAGAGTGGGTTCTCAATAAATAACTGTCAAATAAGTGAATTAATTGATTAATGAAAGTAACTACATATCTGCAAGGAATCTGTACACTTGGATGAAGTAATGAATGAGTCATAACTTTATTATCAGAATTCTAATATGCTTCGAAGTTCATTTAGCTTAAAATTAAAGCATAATAGGATTTTTAAAAATATCTCAGCCAATGGACATTTAACTAATTTTAAATTGAGTGATAGAAAATTCTTCACATCTCAATCAGAGAGTTCTTTTACAAAGATAATTTTTGTGAGAAGTGTTGAATATATTCATTATACTAGTTTTTTCATTCAGAATTCAATAACCATACCACATATGCTGGTTTAGAGATGTAATTGCAATACTGCCATTACTTTGAAAATGTTATAAATCAAGGTTCTAAGGGGTTTTATTCTAGATCTCATCCTTATTTTAATATACCTATAATCTAATGTTCCCTTCCCCGCCTCCCTCCTTCATTCTTTGGTTCCTTCATTCCTTTGTTCCATCCTTCCTAAAATATTTCTGGGATTCTAATTCAGTCATCTAAAATACCTATTATTCTCTGACTCTTTCTGTATCCTAAAAATGGTGCCAATATTATCCAAGTTACTGACTACATTTGTAAGCAGAATTACAGAGGTGAAAGAGCCAAATATTATGATAAATTTCTCTCTAGTTTGAAATCAACACATAATTTCATACATATTTTGAGGAACACATTATGTATGACGTGAGAATTATGCAAATAGATATAACACATTAGGTTCCAATTGCATAAACTAAAACATAGCGGACATTTTCTGAGCTCATTCAGACTCAGTTCACACTATTAGTGATGAAAACTTTACTCTTGCTGTAATAGCTTATAATGAAAGCCAACAGTCAGCAGCTCCTACAGCTATCCACCTGTTATCCTGGCATCAAGAAAAGTACCTCTATGTAGCTCAGCTTCTCTTGGGCTCAAAGCCTTTTCTGTGCTTCATAGAAAATCCAGGTCACATGGCCAGGGAGTTCTCAACTCTAACCTATGGTCTGAGAGGCTAAGTGCCTGAATGGAGCTGAAAAGTATAACTTTCTTCTCCATGTTGTCACCCTAGACCAACTAAGGTAGTCCTTGACCAGCTGTCCCAAATCTGCACTTGACCACCATCAACTTGCAAGCTAAGTCCCATTCGCAGTTTGCTACCTTCACTTATCCTGCCTTCATTCACCCTCCTGCTTGCCTCACACAGGAATCAACTAGAGAAAAAGTGAAAGTTGGAGGAAAGAGAGATTAAAGTGGAAGAATTCTATGTAAAAGTAACAACTGCAGGTGACAGAGAAATTTTAAGTCTTGGATGCTAAGGAAATACCAAAAGATTGTGATGTAGGGTGAGAAGTTTGTTGAAAATTTCTCCTTCAATCTTTACAAGATTTATCAGCACCTTTGTTGTTATTGGTTTGTGTGTGTGTGTGTGTGTGTGTGTTTTATTATATCATCTTCTCCCCCCCACCATGGCTTGACTTTTTATGACTCCAACAGCAACTTTCAGGCTGCAAAAACATGTTTGATACCCTTATATATCAGCTGATATTTGAAGAGATCTTGCACACACATGCATATATAAGATTAAATTTGATTATAGTTATCTCGTGTAATGATCTTACAGTTTCTGAATTTATGAAGAATAGCTAGACATTTTAGCAGGAGCTGAATATGGCAGTGATGGATATCTGTCTTTTCTTGGCCACCATTGCTACTATAGTCGCATGCTAACAGATTTCGATGTCACAATAATCTACAAGAACATCAATTAACACACTGAGATTTCATATATATCTATCCATGTCCTCGTACTCACATTAAATATAGACATCATTTATTTTTATGTTCTTACAAAACGAAGGCAATTGAACCAAAGAGATCTGGATCTTTATATCTCTACCATTTATATTCTTTCTATACTCGATGCACTTATTCAACAATGAGTGCTTGAAAGATAAAGATATGATCTCAAAAAGGTATTATTCTGATGGGCAATTAAGCTGCAGAAATAATTGAAATATAATCTAGTCTATACAATAGAGGTATGTATAAGAGGCTAGAGGAGTAGGTTGGTGAGGTAATTAATGAAATATAGGGCACTATTTTGTACATAATTTTGCAGAAGATATCCAGACTATAGTTTAAAGTTCATTAGGACATAACCTTTGGATGCTATTCACATTCTACTTCAATGTGTCATCATTACATAGCTGAACTAGACTTTTTTTCTATAGCTATTTTCTATAAAACTCTTTTCTAAAGTATTTTAAAAACTTTTGAGAAGCATTCAAACTAACTCTTTCTCTCTTTCTCCATTTCTCCTGCCCTCCCCTTCCTCCCTCTTGCTCTTTCCACATTGGAAAAAAATTAGACCAATCATATTTGTACTCTGGAAACACAAATACAAAAGAGAATACCATGAATTCTGGTAGTACTGCTGCCTTTATTATTTCCATTGCTGGAACAGTAGAGACTGAATCCCCCATGCTTTCATCTCTATGTTTAGAAGAGTGGAATCCGGGTGGATATGGTGAACAGAATTTTGATGATGTCCCTTCAACGTCTGTCTCCTAAATCTAGGTACTACTCTAAAGGAATTTTGCAGATTAGCAATTCATGTTACTAATTAGTGGCATTTAAAACTGGGAAATTATCTTGGATTATCTGGGTAGGTACAATACAATCACTTGAGCTCTTAAAACCAGAAGAGGAAAGCATAAGAAATGATTTTGGAAGAAAATGAAACAATTTAAAAATATGGGAAGAAATCTACCTCCATTTTGGCTTTGAGGGTGTGGGAAAGGGGACATGACCAAAGAAGGTGGTCCATTTCAAGAAATTGAAAATAATCCTGTCTCCTAGCCAGAAAGGATATAGGGAATTCAGTCAAACCATCTCATTGTTATAAATCCCACCAAGCACCAGAGTGACCTTGAGAGCAGTTTCTTCTCCTAAGCCTCCAGAAAGGAATGCAGCCTTGCTAACACCTTGATTCCAACTTTAGGAGACTCCATAAAAACACTAACTGGAACTGCGCTGTGCTCAGATTTCTAACCCAAACAAATTGCAAGATTAGAAGTGAATGTTGTTTTACATCACTAGATTTATGCGATTTGTTAATAGCAACAACAGAAAACAAATACACCAAATATAGTATACCCTGCTCTGTATTTTCCAATGTGGATTTTAAATGTTTTGTGTGTGTTAGTCCACAGAGTGAGGCTCTACTAAAAGCTAGATGTCACCGTTCTAGTCGTGTAAGAGCAAGAAAATCATCAACAATGTTGAGGCATGTTACTTTGCAATTTCTTCCTTACATCTTCTCCTGGCGATATGACAATCACTTTTTGTAAGAGAGGAAATAAAGTCAAAGTTTAATATACAATTTTATTGTGAGAATATTTGTTTCAACTTATTTTAGTCTGAAGAATAAATAATATATGACCATTCATAAAGAAAGCATTAATATCTGTTGCAGGATATTAAAGGCTTTAAAGCAGGAGCCCTAAAATTTTATATGTCTTTCAGGTGGAAAAACAAACGTTGGAGTTGGATTTAAAGAGTACAGAATTGAAGAATAACTTTAGTCTGTTGACAGAGTCTGGACAAGAAATAAATGTTTGCAAAAATATGACTAAAACAACCAGAAGCATACAGTTTCAAAAAACCAAACAGAATAAAATACTGCAAGGAGATGTGATAAACAAGTGGATTGATTAAAATAAGGCATTAATAATGCCCATTGGACTTGAAAAATGGGAGCACATTAAGGATCTTAATAGAACAAAATTTGCCAGGTAAAAACCACATTTAAGTGTATTGACAAGTGAGTGATGAAAAAAGTAATGACAAGAAGTTTCGATGAGAAACAGAAAAGTGATAGAAGATAATAAATTAGGTAGACTCATGGGTCATGGAAGAGGTTGTTTAGAATGAAACACACTTCAACTTGTTAATAAACTTGCAGAAGATGTTTAGTAAAAAAAAAATAAGTTTTTTAAATAAGGCATATGAAAAGAGGAATAACAGTTTAAATGACAGCAGTAAGCAACTCTGAAGAATGTAATCCATTTCTGGAGTTCTAGAGGGTAGCTCTACGGTAGTGGAAAGCCTGGGGTCAGTGGAAGGGTTTCTCAGGGATGGTAGAGGCCAGAGAACCCCTCACAGGTAAGGGGTGTGAGGGCCTGTGGAGAGTGCCTTTAAGGGTATCACGGGATCCCCTTAGAAGTTTCCCCACTTCTCCAATCTGGGTGTTCATTCTAATTCCCTTTAGGCCAAGAAGCCAGATCATGAAACCAAAGCTGGATGTACGCCCCACTTTTAGTATGGGCATTTGGCAAGTTCCGGCTCATGTATGAAGTTTGCCTGTGGTTATGAGCGTTCGTGAGGAGACCATCTTTCCAATCTTCAATGTCTTTGAGTCTTTTTAAAAGCTATTTTTTGATCATTTTTCTTTGTTTGCAGTGAGAGAATTGAATCAGTTTAGCTTCTAACTGCTATTCCTGAAAGCACTGTACGTTGAAAGTTGACTATTTTATCTATGTCCCTAAGACTCACATATTCAAATTTGCAGAAAATCTCTTCATGCTTTTGCCTACAGACCCTGATCTTTTTAATCAGAGCACAGCATCAACCATGGAATAGTATCTCTTTCATTTATATAAACTTGTTCGCACCATACCTTGGGAAAAAACCTTTGGCCCTTAGCAACTCTAGAATGCTGTCATTCATGAGTTTAGCCTAAGGTTTCCAACAATTCCTCTTGTTTAAGAATTAACTCTTTGTTTAGAAAGTAGTGAACCACACAATTGTTTACTCTTTCTGCTAAATAAAATAATCAGTAAGGAGAATGAAGAACTTACTTGTTTAAAATAAAATATTAAAAAATGGTAAATGCTCTATTAAGATGTTGGACCTTTCCATTCTAGCTTTCTCATGCTGTGGACTTGAGGTCCTAGATCTTGATTTTGGCTTTAGAATTTGACTCTACCCTGTCTCTCCAAGTTTACTTATTGTTGAATATCCCTGCTACAACCCTGGCCTACTTTGTGTTGTTAACTTTACAAACACACTTAATTGACACTTTCTGGCCCCAAGGACATACCTGACTGATTAGTCTTACTATGTCAAAAAAATACATAGAAAATACAACAATAAATTGTATGTATTTGTATGTCAACAAATACATGAAAAGCATTTCCTTACTGTCATCCAGATTGCTAATTTTAATTAACTCTAAATTTATTTAATTTGAAACTAGTTTCTGTAATTTTTTCGGTGTCATCCATATTATTAGTTTTCAGAATCCATGCTCATATAGTTAAGAGGTTTTCTTCTAAACTGCATTATTTCAACTCCTGGTTCGAGTATTTAATAACTTTGACATCATCAAGTTACATCATATTTTTGTGTGCCCCTATTTTCTCACTTGAACTATGTTACTACCTAACTCATAATGTTATCTTCCGAATTAAATATGTAATCTTTACAAATGAAGGAAATAGTAGATGCATACAGTAATCCCTGAAATTTTAGTTTTTATTGTGATTCCTCCTCAGGGAGGAAGAACACATGAGCACCTTCAGTCTCACTAAGCAGGTGATTGTGTATACACAATAGATTGTGTATAGTCCTTGATAGTCAGTGTTGCCGACCAGGTTGACAAAGCTCAAAATAAATATGGGCCTACATATGTTGCAATTTTGTAAGCACAAACCCATCTTTAAAGCAGCACTTTTGTCAGAAAAAAAACATTCTTAAAAAATGGCTTTACACTAAAAACAGAGTTAGGATATATTTTTTTTTTCAGATGCAATTATCATCTGAAAAAAATCACTGCTTATTAAGTTTATCTAAAACATCATTATAAGATTTTTACAATGCTGTTTTAAAGGAAGCTTTAGAAACTTGATAAATGGAATAAAAAACAAAACAAATTACTATTTTTCAATGGTAGTATACTTTTAAGCTGTATGACAAACTGTGGCCTTACTGATAGTTTTGGAGTTTAATAATTGTGTAAGAAACAACATAAAAGAGATTCACTATTTATTATTCTTCATTCTTAGAGTTTAAAAGTACATAAAATGCACCAGCAATGGTTGCTGCCTCCATATAATGTAAAAATAATGCTTATGGATACATTTTGGTATTTTCAAGGTCAGAATATTCAATCATTTTAAATTATTAAGTTCAAATTTATCTTTCAAAAGAATTGTTCGTAGGATTAAAATTTGTAATGCAGGGTAATTTGTGTTAAAAGCAGATTATTAAAAATTAAGCTTTTGAAATGCAGAAATACAGATTTCATTAATTAAAGAATGTATATCCAATAGCACACTGTCAAAAATATCTAGAAATCCTGGAAAACCCTGCACTTATTAAAAACAATACAACTAGGGAGTATTGGAACACATTTTAGAAATATCAAATAATTTGTAAGAGTTAAAAGCAATTTTAACTAATTCCAAGAAAACTCAGAGTTATATTGAGGAATTCAGAGAAGTATTTTAATGTCTCAAACAGAAAGGAAACAATTTGCTTTTTAAAAATAACTAAAATAATTTAACATTGAAGAATTGATATTTTTTAAAAAGATTTATTTAGTTATTTGAGAGAGAGCAGTGTGGAGGGGCAGAGGGAGAAAGAGAGAAACAGAATCTCAAGTAGACTCCTGCTTGATCTCAGGACCTTGAGATCATAACCTGAACTGAAATCAAGTCAGACACTTAACCAGCTGAGCCACCCAGGTGCCTGAAAAATTGATACTTTTGATAGAACAGTTTTCTAAAGAAAAGCAACTTACCACAGAAAGTTACTTAATAGACACAAGCTTTAAAATAAATTCTGTATCAGTAGAATTTCATATCACCCTGTCATTTACCTTTATGGCAAAAAAAAAAAAAAATCAAGAGTTTCTTAATCATGGCATTTAATTTTCACATTACCTTGTTTAAATAGCAATGAGTAATAGATTTCTATCTATAGATTCTATAGATATAGAGAAAAAAATCAATGTAAAAAACTAAACCAGGATGCCTGGGTGGCTCAGCAGTTGATGTCTGCCTTTGGCTCAGGGCGTGATCCCAGGGTCCAGGGATGAAGTCCTGCATTGGGCTCCCTTCGAGGAGCCTCCTTCTCCCTCTGCTAAGTTTCTGCTTCTCTGTCTGTGTCTCTTATGAACAAATAGAATCTTTAAAAAAAAGCAGCAAAACACCAAAAACCCAAACCATGCACATCTTTTAGTACCATTACATTAAAAAATATATATATATTTATTTATTATTTATTCATGACAGAGAGAGAGAGACAAAGGCAGAGACACAGGCAGAGAGAGAAGCAAGCTCCTTGCAGGAGCCGGATGCAGGACTCGATCCCCAGACACAGGATCATGCCCTGAGCCAAAGGCCAATGATGCTCAACTGCTGAGCCACCCAGGCATCCCAGTACCATTACATTTTTTGGTATTCTCAGTGAGCCAACCAAATGGTAAAATTTTACCAATTATTCTGGTAACAACAAATCATTCCATGTAGTCTTTTTTTTTTTTTAAGATTTTATTTTTATTTATTTATTCATGAGAGACACAGAGAGAGGCAGAGACACAGGCAGAGGGAGAAGCAGGCTCCATGCAGGGATCCCGATGTGGGACTCGATCCCGAGTCTCCAGGATCACACCCTAAGCCAAAGGCACACGCTCAACCACTGAGTCACCCAGGCATCCCCATCCATATAGTCTTTCATTCAACTTCTAGGTATATATAGTGCAACTTCCTTGCCAGTTCTTTTATAATAATCATGTCAAAATTATATATAATCATGTTTTCTCTTCAAATCTTTACCAAAGCCACCCATATTTAATTGTGTAAACTATGCAGGAGCTAAGCTAAACACTTCAGAATAAATTAGTTCACTATTAGGTCGCTACGGATAATTTGAATAAATGTTCTTTATAATAAGTTTATCATTTGAATTTTTCCAATAAAAATGCCCTGCCTCTTTTATTTGAATTATATACATGTAGTATTATAATCTAGATCAAAACTAATAATTAGCGTGGAGTGTAGTTAACTTTTGGTTAATTTAGTGTAGATAATGTCATTTTAAAGCCACATTAATGGAGATCATTGTATATTTGACACCATATTTATGTGTGTGTGTGTATACATGCATTGTAGCTTAGAAAACACAACTGAAAAGAGAAAAGGGATTATAACAACATTCTGTTTTTTAATATTTTATTTGTTTATTCATGAGAGACGCAGAGAGAGAGAGAGTCAGAGACATAGGCAGGGGGAGAAGCAGGCTCCCTGCAAAGAGCCTGATGTAGGGCTCCATTCCAGGACCCTGGGATCACAACCTGAGCCAAAGGCAGATGCCCAACCACTGAGGCACCCAGGCATCCTATAATAAAAAATACTATTAAAAATGGAAGTATTTGAAATAACAAGAATATAGATATGGCATAAAAATATTTATTGGGAAAAAAAAAGAAAGTTTATCTCTCCCCAATTTTTTTTATGCTATACTTTTGGAGTGCTTACATAAAATATAAAGTTAAGTCATTCACAAAGATGCCTGAAAATTGAAATGTTAGTTTTTCTTTGTTTAATTGAAATAATTAAACTAAAAAAATAGATTTCTGATGCCTATTTTATTCACATATTTTCATTTTCCAAACTGTTCACTGAAAAAAAGAAAAAATACTTTGACAAAACTTTATCTCAACTCATGTTAAATAAAAATAATGAATACCCAATGGGTTAAATTATTGCAGGCAAAACCAATTTCTCAGTTTTCTCCACTGCTGATTCAAGTTCATTTTATGCCATTTATTGTTTCACTACTTTTTCATCATTTTTTACCCTGTTGAAGAAGCAGTCTGGTTAGAATTGCTGTCAACAGTATTCTCTAACATGACAGTTTATTCTTTCTAAAACATGCAAAGAATCAGACTGTGTAATTTTTAAATTGGTTAAGGAAAAAGGAAGGAAAATGTTATATCTACTACACTTTATTCACCTATCAACGTCCAAAATAGATCCCTTTTCTCCATATTCTCTTCATAAATGCCTAGAAATGCCAGGGCCACAGTTTACCTTCATTCCACAGGAAAAACAAATCTATTCGTAAGAATTCCAGCAAAAATGCTGCATAGGAACAAAAGTTGATTGCATTTTTAAATAAAATCTGTTTTAAAGACAAAGAAAGTGTATTATTTATTGCAATTATTATCAATTAAAAATGCAAATGTGAGTACTAACAAAGATTAATCATACCTATGTGCAAATCTCTTTGTATTAATAAACTAACAAAACTACCAAATGACAAAATCAGGCAAATTATCATGTCCATAGTTATTTCTTAAGATATTTGGATTACCTCTGAAATATTTAGTTTTGAGTTATGATTCAAAACCCAACCAGCTGTAGTACTGGATAGAGAAAAGGCTGATTTAGAAGTAGTAGGTGAAAAAAAAAAATAAATAAATAATGAACTACCGTCTTCTAAGCAAACTGGAAAGGCAAAATGAACAAATTAATCATATTTTATATTTTGTTGTACAAATTTTATAGAACATGTCAATGGTGTTAAATTCCTAATTTAGTTATAGATTTCAAAATATCAAGACAGAATTTGTAAAAAAAATAAATTCAAATCACTACAAAAACCTACATTCAACATATACTTCATATTGAAGTGTAGATAACTACATTTGAATAAATTTAGAAACACATCATGTTCCTAAATCATGATATCATATCATAAAAATGCTTAGTTTTCCTCAAACTAACATAATTATGTTTGCACACAACTTGAGAAAATATGATAAAAATGGGCCAAGTAACTATAGTTCATATGAAGGAACATGGTAATTTCCAAGAAAAATATTTAAATAGAATAAAAAATGAAAAATATATCCTAATTCATTAAGACATACAATGAAAGAACTCAGAACACATTAAAAAATTACAGTATATGATAAAAATGACACTTCAGTTGAATAAAAAAAAGGTACTTAATATAAAAATGCTTTGGATTAATTGGTATATGTCTGAAATGAAACAGAACATAGTCACAAAAGTACAAAGGTGTCAAAAGTGTCAAAAAGTGTCAAAAACTAACAAGCTATATATAACTATCAGAACTATGTAAAGTCAAGATGTATAATCTGAAACAAAACTTTAAGCTAGGAGAAAATATCGGTAATATTAGTTTGAAATTGGATTACTATGCCAATAAAACTATATACCAACATATAATATAAGATTGAATTTAAAAGATGGACTCTAGGATAGTCTGCACAGGTTTATATCATGGAATAATTTATTAGTTTTGTGATATATACAAATTCCGTTCAGGTTTCTCATTCAAGAATGAGGATAATATTCACATACACATAGCTTATAGTTTTGTTTGAAATTATATATGGATGCTGATATATAATGGCAGATGGTAAATGTTCAATAACTGTTAAATTTTATTACTTATAAGTATCATCAATATACAGAGTTCTTACAAATCATTAAGAAGGGAAACTTGGAAAAGTGAGCCAAGGGAATTTAAACAAACAATTAAGAGAGAAAGGAAACAGAAACAACATAGAAACAGATAAATTCTCTTTGATTATATTGGCAACATTAAAGAATGAAATCGCTGCTCCAATCTTTTGGAATTTGGAATTACCTCTTCACTTTTATGCTTGCCAAAGCCATTACTAGGTAATCATGCTCTTGCAAATATATTATTTGGAATTAAACATATGTTCATTAAAAAGAAGGAAAGAAGAAAGAAAGAAAAGAAAGAAAGAAAGAAGAAAGAAAGAAAGAAAGAAAGAAAGAAAGAAAGAAAGGAAGGAAGGAAGGAAGGAAGGAAGGAAGGAAGGAAGGAAGGAAGGAAGAAAGAAAGAAAGAAAGAAAGAAAGAAAGAAAGAAAGAAAGAAGAGAGAGAAAGAAAGAAAGAAATCCCCAAACAACTTAAATGCATAGTAATAGAGAAATTATTAGAATAATTATGCCATATCCATCTGTGCCCCCTTGTTGGGCTTGATGATGTATGGTTTGGCTCAACATCGTATGAATCTGCCCTTTGCTATGAGACAGCATATCCTAGGGCCTCAAAATCAGCCTCAGTCACAGAATGAGAATACACAGGGACCATGAAATGTAAGTGGCCTATATATAGCCTGGAGCAGAGGTTCAGTTAGCTATAGTTTTCATGAAAATGAGTCAGAAATAAAATTTTGTTGTTGTTGTACACAGAGATTAGTTGTTTTCGCTGCAAAAGTCAATTAATAATTCTAGAATTAGATATTATAAGGCTATTAAAATAGGTTATTAATATAAAGTGACATGAAGGTATAACAGGTACACGTATGTGTGTGTGCTTGTAATCTGCAACCTGCAAAGTATTCTCTAATTTCTGACTTTTCTTTTAAAAACATGGTTAAAATATTTGTAGTACACATTTTGTATGTGTATGATTCCTAGGAATCAGAGGTATGGAAAAGGGCCAAACCTTAATTTTGTTTAGGATGAAAAAAAAAATATTATGGTTAAGATGAGTCAGATTGAAGATGAGAATATTAATTTTTGTTCATGATTTTGCTTATTTATCTTATCAAAACCAGCTTCTATTGCTCATACAATTAATAATGATTGTGAAATTGCTAATAATATCAAAAGAAAATGTAGCAGAAATTCATATAAAACTATTCACACCATTTTATTTCTTTAAAAGCCATTGAAAATAGGAGCACCTGGGTGACTCAGTTGGATAAGCATCCAGCTCTTGATTTTGGCTCAGGTCATGATCTTATGGGTTGTGAGATGGAGCCCCACATTGGACTCCACATTCAGCAGGGAGTCTCCTTGAGAATCTCTCTCTCTCCCTTTCCTCTACCCCCACTCTCTCTGTAAAATAAAACAAACCAATCTTAAAAAAAAAAAAAACACTGGAAATATTCTTTAAAGAAATAAAACAGGGGATGCCTGGGTGGCTCAGCGTTTGAGCATCTACCTTTGGCCCAGAGAGTGATTCCGGGATCCAGAATTGAGTCCCACATCAGGATCCTTGCACGGATCCTGCTTCACAATCTGCCCATGGCTCTGCTTCTCTCTGTGTGTCTCTCATGAATAAATAATTTTTTATTATTTTTTTAATAAAATATTTTTTTAAAAAATAGATAAAACAGGTTAGAAATATTAACTTCAATTTAAAAATGAAATGGCCCCTACAAACTAAAACAATCTTCTAAGATCCACAAGTTCAGGCCAAATTTTGTGTGAAAACTGAGAAATGATAAAGACTTCCTCAAAATTTATCAGGTGACTAATTTAGGGAACAGAAAAAAAATTAGAGATTGCTCCTACAAAGATGCAAAAAAGCACATAGCAGAATTGCAATTTCAAATCTACAGGACTCTTTATGTAAAAAAAATATTCCAAGTATATTGTAATTTTCTAACTGACAGAAGTATAGAAGGAAGAGAGAGCATTGATTATAGTACAATACTAAGGACTCAGACTGAAGGTTTTTTTCTTTTTTCTGTGAACCACATTGACCTAATAAATGAGGAAAAACAAGTGAAGATAGCCCATCTGAAACAGAAGATGTGATGTATGGAGACAGTAGGTAGGGCAACAAATATGAAAATTGGTGGTTTCAGATTACCTCTGGTCTCTTCCACACCACTACGTATTAATTACTTTGATGGCTACTTATGTATTTAACTTGTAAGCACTAAGGAAAAGCTAAGTTTATTTACTGAATTTTGATGTAGAGGTAAGAATCCTATTCTTAAACAGATGGAAAAAATCTCATAAAACATCCAGTTTAGAATATGGTAAAGCAAGTTCTACAAAATTTTGAGGGCAGACAAGTATGACATGTGATGTTGGTGCCTAGTCAAGTGGTCATCCAAATAAGAGGTCATAAAAGCAACTGATAGAAATTTTAAATCAAGTAAAATTTTAGGAAACATATAAACCTTGAGTACCTCTTGATTTTTAAAAAAAGTAAAGGGATATTAATTACAAAATCTAGCAAAGCAAGAGAGGAATCGCAACAAAAAATATGGAAAGGAGAGACTTTATTAAATTAAATGGCATGGCATTTAAGACATTTAAAAACTAAAGATAGAAAATAATCGTTAGGCTATGATATGTAATATAATTGCTCTGACAACATAAACAATGCAATTTTGAGTTAAAAGATATAAAATAGTTGTAAACATGCTTTCTGTGCTTAAGCAGCAAAATGATAATAGTAATAATATTAGTCACAAATGATAATAAACACAACAAACGTAATTCTAACCTCCTGTTTCCATAAAGTGTTTCATTTTTACATTTGGGACATACTTGTACTAACAAAGTAATAGTCTTTGTGCATTGAAAATTGAATGGACATCCTAATTTTATCTGGCAATCTTATTGGGGAAGGTGTATTTGTTGGAAATTCAAAGAAACATAACAAGAGAAAACATGATACTGATATGCATCCTGTTTGGGACCAAAAAAAGCAGTTAACATTTTCAGGAGGATCGGGGAAATGTGAATATGGAATAGATTTGGAAAATGAAAAAGTATTGACATGGACAAAGGTTATTGTTAACTAAAAAATATTAAGCCATATTATATAAAATGTGATATAAATTTTGTAAACTATAAATATATGTTTATATAAATACAGAAAAAGATCCTGAAAAATACACTTTTAACAGTAGTTTTCTTTGAGGGATAAGAAAATGTGGTTAATCATTTTGTTTTTATGCTTTTCCGTATTTTCTCTGCTTTTACTATGTATATGTATACACATATATACTTCTTTTGTTATGATATTTTCCATTCTCTATCTAAAAGTGTTGCATGATAAAGATATGGAGATATATTATCTGTATATGTATTTTCTGCTCAATTTCCTTTTGAACTTAAACTTCTAAAAAATAAAATGTGTTAAAAACAATATATAGGGACGCCTGGGTGGCTCAGCGGTTGGGCACCTGCCTTTGGCTCAGGTCGTGATCTCTGGATGGAGTCCCGCATCGGGCTCCCTGCGAGGAGCCTGCTTCTTCCTCTGGCTATGTCTCTGCCTCTTCTCTCAATCTGTGTCTCTCATGAATAAATAAATAAATCTTTAAAATATATATATATATATATATAAACTAATATGTAAGTAATTCTTGATTTCATGTTCTCATCATAATCCATTTTTAAAAACATCTGAATGAATTTTAAGTCAGAAATTTCAGATTTTCCTCATGAACTCCTAATTATATTTCTCTTGCCTACAGTATTTCAGACCATGCTATCACACTGTTTTATAAAAAAAAAAAAGTATGTAAATTGAAATTTAATATATTTTGAAGTTTTCTTTGGACCATAAACTTCTAAGTATTGAAATATCTTCAGAACTGAATTATCATTATGAATATTATTTTTAAAAGCTAATGAAAATATATTTCCATCTGACTAAAATGATAAAATTATAAGGGGAATATATCAGTAAATGGGCCAATGGAACTGCTTTCTTTCAGTGATTTAATGTATCTTATGGAGCATTCTACTTGCAACTAGGTTGACATTAATTCACAGAAATGCAAGCACCAATGAACAGAAAATATGGGGCTTCTAGAAGTGTAGGTCTTATAGAAAGTAATTTAATGATTATTATTGGATGTATTAATTACCACAGAATATGTTAGAGTTATTCTAGTAAATAATAAATGGAATAAAAAAAGTGAAACAAAAGGAGTGCCTGGGTGGCTCAGCTGATTTAGTGTCCAGCTCTTGGTTTGGGCTCAGGTCATGATTTCAGAGTCATGAGATTGAGCCCCATTGCTTCTGGCTCTGTGCTCATTTGGGAGTCTGCTTAGGGTTCTCTCCTTCTCCCTCTTCCCCTTTCCCAGCTCATGCATACTCTCTCTCCCACTCTCTCTCTCTAAAATAAATACTTTTTTTTTAAGTGTAGAGAAGTAGTTTGTTGAGTGAAAGCTGCTCTCGATAACTCTTATCATTGTGTACTACTTCAGATTACCCCTTAGGAGCCAGTAGAATCTTTTGTAATATTGGAGGTTGGAAAAGGCAACACCATTACATGAAAAATGTCATAAAAATTGTTTTAGTTCCCTTACTCTATCATCTCTCTATACTCAGAATATCCCAAAACAGGTAAAAATATCCCATCTCTAATGTCATGCTTCTGTTTTAACAATTATATGTTTAACACAGGAAATGATTAAGCCTCATAGTAGTTCATGTTGGCTTGGAAGAGTAGGCTTCCCAAACTGATATTTAAAGTTGTCCCTTTTTTGGGAAGGTTTTACCTCTTGAGACTAAGTTAAATCTCAGAAAGAGTGAGAAGTAAGGCCTTTTTTAGTAGGTGGAGACAGAGTTATGCCTGAGGGCCTTCTCTAGTTGAGCAATTTAGGAAAGGGTAAGTACAAATAGAAGTTGAAGATCTGAACATTGATTCCCTTAAAGCACTTCATGCTGGGATAAACTTTTTGGAAGATCTTTTTGTACTCCAGGGGTTCTCTCTAGCCCAGTTTGAAGGACACTCATAAAGAACAAAAGCAATTTAGTTGAAAAGGTGGTAGCTGGAAAGAAAACCCAGTACATAATAGAACACAAGAGAAGAGAGGATTTAAGAACATGAAAGCATCAAGGGTGGATAACTTTTTTCCAGGCATATGGGCTATGAATAGAGAATTGAAATATATTTAAGAAGAGTAGTATCAAAGGGGGCTGAGTCCACTATCCTATATCTGAAATAGAAAACCACAATGCTGAATGTATTGCTTACTATACTAATAAAGAACCATGCTCAGAAGGACAGTTCCTCTGAGCAGGGAAGCTTGCTGGGTTGGTAACAGGTGATATATTAGTGACTGGGTTTTGGTGGATTGCCTGAAATCCAAGTCAAGTTGGTGGGTATCTCCAGAAGAAGTCTCATTCAGATAAGACTGTTCTTGACTGGTTGTCACTAGTCAGAGGTGAGTTTATTGGAGAGACAAAGTCTTGATTCTCTCAAGAATCAAGGACATTGAGAATAGTACATTCAGAAGCAACGGGATAGTACAGATTGGATGGCTTGCAAAAGTATGCTCACTGAGCGAGGTGTCCTTGATCACTTAAACTGGTTTAAAATCAATTCTAGTAGATATTTGGTATCATGGCCATGGGAGAGTTTCTTGTCTAACAGCTGTCATCCTATTTTTTCGCTTCTTTGCCTCAAAACTTCTCAAAAAGAGTTGCTGTAATTCATTGTCTGATTCCTTTCCCTCAAGTTTGTCTTATAATTTACTCCGTTTGGGATTTTTTCCCATCTCCCAACACAAACGCTTTCATCAAAGTCATAGATCCTCTATGCTGTTAAGTCTAATGGTCAGTCATGAGTTCTAATCATGCTAACCTATTAGTGGCTTTTGAACAAGTGGCCACTCTTCCCTTCCCAATATTTTTCTTTTTCATTTTGCTTCTGGAGCAATATGCTCTTTTAAGTTTTTTTTTTTTTCTTCCTTAATATTCTCTTCTTCTCAGTCATCTTTGATTCTTTGTTTTCATTTTTATCCTTGGAGTCATCTAGTGCTGGTTGCTTGAAACTCTTGTTTTATTTCAATACCCACTCCTATGGTGATCTAATTCACTCCAGTGGCTTCAAATGCCTTCTATACACTTGAAATTTCTACTGAATATGACACAAGTGTCATGTATCCATGTATTCCAATTGCTCACTAAGTATTTCCTCTTGGTGACCAGTTGTGGCCTCAAAATACTCAAAAGTGCATTCCAAATATCAATCATTAAATTTCTCTGTAGCGATTTTCTACATTTTGATTATGATAACTCTTAGAAATGCTTAGGCTCCAAGTTGAGCATTATCTTTAGCTTATCTTTTCCTGAAAAATATTTGTATCCAATTCAGCAGACAATCATTTTGAAAAACAAAATCTGAAGTCCAATTACTTACCACTATCTATCCCTGGGTCTCAGTCTTTATCATCTTTGACTGTATTATTGTTGCACCTCTTAACTGCTCTTACTGGCTTTCACTACTGAACATTTTTATTCGGTCCTCTACACAGAAGTCTGAGTGATTGTTTTAAACATATTTATGGTGCCACTTCTCTGCTCAAAATCTCCAGTGATTTCCCATTTCACTCAAAGCAAAAGCTAACATCCTCACAATGGTCTAAAAGGTCCTGTCCCTGTTTTCTTCTTTGATTCCATTTACTACATCCCTCCCTCTTACCCACTCTAGCGTTGCTACACTGACATCTTTACTTTTTCTTCCATTTATCAAGAGTGCTCCTTCTCAGGATCCTTGTACATGCTGTTCCATTCACTTCCCATGATATTCTCTTGGCTTATTCACTCACATTTTTGAAATCCTTTTTTTCAGAAGTTATTTGCTCAGTGATACATCCTCAATGACCTTATGAAAAATTACTTTCTTCTTTTATTTTTATCACTTGCTGTCCTCTTGACTAGCTTATTTTTTCACCATAGAAGTTACCATCTTATGAATTCCTGTACAATTAATTTTTTCCAAGAAGGAAGATTTTTGTTTACTATGTTGACTGCTGTATCCCATGATATAGGTTATTCTTTGACAAATAATAGGCATCAAATAAGTATTTTTTGAATAATAAATTTGTGGTAAGGGAACTTTTGTTGATAATGATAATTATGTTCTTAAGATAATAAATAAAATTTAATTTATATGGTGTCAATACACAGAAAGGAGTTGAAAAGAAAGGAGAATCGTGTTAAGATTATTTATCTAGAGATATGAAAAATTGTTACATGCAGAGTACAGATAGAAGACATTAGGAAGGAGGGCCAGTCTATTTGAATCAGAGGATGGGAAAAAAGAGTGTTTATGGGCACATATAAATTTACAGATTTAGTGGCTAGATGTTAAAGCAATTTCCCATTTGAAAGTTTCTTTTGTTCTCTGTTTACTTTGGCAATATTATCATACTTTCAGAATGAGCTGGGTATTGGAAAACCAAACTTCAGAATAAAGTGTAAAATAATTGAAATAGTTGTAGAGCATAGAGAAAAGCTGAATAGGTAAAGTAGACTTTTTGAGAAGTATACAGTGATGCACATTATATATGGTAGATTGGTATGCATTATAATGAAATCAATCTACCATTTTCATTGATCCTCTGCAGAAATGTTGAATAGTCTGGGATCCCAGCTTATTTATAGTAGGATTTTGTTTGGAAGATTGTATAAGAATACAATGCGGATCCAAGAAAAATGATAAACATCTCAGTAAAGTGATAGTTAATAGATTGACCAGGGACTTCAGACTGCAGACTGGAACATAAGTTAATAGGAAGAGGAAAAAAAAGTGTAGTAGTATCAAAATCCTGTGAGTGTAGAAATTATTAAAACTTTTAGAAGTTTAGTAGTCTGGAGTGATGATTGTGGGCATGATAGGTAAATACAGAGTAGAAGAGATGAGCAGATGGAGAAAATGATAATCCCCTTTTGAGATTGGTGATTCACACAGATCAGATGTCTAGTTTGGGGACGGAGAGAGAGTCTGGGATCCAGGTTTAAAGATCATTAATCAATAATAGTGGTATATTCATTTACATATCTTTTTGGTAGATAAAATATATTTTTAAAAGTAGAGAGAAGCACAAGTGAGTGACAAGAGTTCAACATTATAGTTTTGCTTGATTGTTTTGTTTTACTTTGTTTTTAAAGAAAATAGTTCAGATTGCCAGACAGGGGTCTTGGAGCTAAGGCAAGAATGATTAAAGGCCAAAGAACTGTTTCCTCAAAATCTGAGCTATTTTTGGTTGATCAGGGGCAGCCTTCTTTTCTGGGGCTCTTGGGAAGACAAAGTCCTTACTGAGAAGATAGATTTCATTTCAAGCACGAAAAGGTTATAGAAGTAGGTGATTTTACGCTTCATTAATAAGGAACTTAAGTGTCCATAACAGAAAGAAAGGGAGACTAAGGGTTTTGGTCAGAGAAAAAGCAAGAACAAAGCAGTAAGATGAGAGGACAGAGTATAAATACTGGAGTGGAGACAGTGGGAGAGACTAAGGGAATTTGTTTGTGTTGAGACTAAGGAAATGAGCAAGAGGTTCTTGACATACTTAGCTCTTTGTCAGGCTAATATTGAACAGTGTCCTCTGGATGGTATAAATTAGTCAGCTCTAAATTCAGCTGTAGCCAAACCTCATTTCTCCTTGATCTTCGGGGATGAAAGCCAGCAGGGTATGAAGAGTGATTCTGGTGGCTACCCAGCTAGTCAGGCCTGATGAGGGATGTTTTTTTTTTTTTTTAATTTTTATTTTCATTTTTTTTTGTGCTCAGCCTTACTGTTTTGATAGTGTTTTCATAAATATATGAGGAGACTTAAGAGTTTTGGACCCTAACAAACTTACATTCTTCCTAAAGCATTAAGATAGGTATGAAGTCCCATTTACCTGGTTTCTGTTTCTACCTATGTCTGATAAAGTGGATTTAGACTGACAAAAAGTAAGCACAATCTGGATGTGAAACACAAAATCTAAAGGCATTAAAGGGAGAATTTTAAAGGATAATTTTGGAAGGGAGAACCATACAAATAGACATACTGAGCTGTATTTTTATTTTTCAACCCCAAAATATTTGTTGGCCTACAGATAATTATATTGAAAAACTGTTTATCATCATGATCATAATATAAAACCCTTGTATTTTGGTGTTTAAAATATTACAAAGTATAACATTTTTAAAATTTAGTGTATAAAAATGCATCCTTCATGTTATCACTATATAAAAAAATATTAAAAATATACAGATTAGGGACGCCTAGGTGGCTCAGTGGTTGAGCATCTGCCCCCACCCCTAACCCCCGGGGCCTGGTGCCAGAGTCCTGGGATTGAGTTCCAAATCTGGCTCCGCTTGAGGAGCCTGCCTCCCTCTGCCTCTCTCTCTCTCTCTCTCTCGTTGTCTCTCATAAATAAATAAATAAATCTAAAAAAAAAAAAAAAAAACAACTACCGATTGAAATAAGTAGTCATGCCACATTTTATGCAACCTTTTAAGTTCTGTGTTTAATATCTTCCTGAAAAAAATTTTATGAGACATTGAAATCCTTTTTTCTTCAATTTTTTTATTTTTTTTATTTTGAGTACAGCTAATTCACAATATTACATTAGAGAAAATATCAAAGTAAAATGATCTCATTTCTAGCAAATCTTTAAGATGGCTATTTTATTTATAAATAAATTATAACTATATTTTGTAGATAATTTCAAAATGTGGGATTTAAAATGTTTGTTTTAAATTATTTTTTAACAAAGTAAAATTAATCAATTTTCATCACTTTTGTATTAATCTTAGATTTTTGCATTATTATACTTAAATTTATCTGTATATAATATAAATTTATTATGTCTGGTCTTTTTTTAGAACAATTATGAAATATTTTATATCACCAATGTGTTCTGTATGTTGAGTGTGTGTGTGTGTGTGTGTGTGTTTAAGATTTTATTTATTTATTCATGAGAAGCAGAGAGAAAGAGCCAGAGACACAGGCAGAGGGAGAAGCAGGCTCCATGCAGGGAGCCAATATGGGACTTGGGATCCCGGGTCTCCAGGATCATGCCCTGCTGAAGGTGATGCTAAACCGCTGAACCACCCAGGCTGCCTGTTGAGTGCATTTTGAGTATTAGAACTTCATACCATAAACTGGATTACTGGATCCTAACAATGTGATACACTGGAAGAAATAGAAATAAAAATCAGTTTGTCGACATTCTTTTAAAAATTTTATTCCTAAAATAATAGTTTGATCTTTGGCCTCTCACCAGGAAATATCTATTCCACTCTGTTCAGTGATGCCTAATAATTCCTTATCGGGTTACAAAATGTTCCAACACTCAATTAGAATAAAAGACCCAGTAAAAATACATGCAGGAAACATAAAACATAAAAATCCTCAGTCCAGAAAGGAAAAGAGCTATTCCTTTAGTGACTAGATAGTGCTAGAGTTCTACTTAGCACCATATTGCCAACAAAGAAAATTAAAGTCCAGGGAGAAGGCATAGATGATTGGAAGAACTTAATTAAGCCTCATTTTCATTTTGTAATCAGTATAATAATATACTGCTTTCTATTGTGTATCATGAAAGATTTTTACAGATAAAGGAAAACATTTATTTCAGTGTTCCCTTCCCTGCCTTTTGATCTTATTTCTAGTAGGCATGATACCACCATAGCAATGTGCATCTTGACCCCTCAGCCTACTTATATCATCTTTGTATTAATTTGGATTAACTTCTTCTAATGGGCTTCTATCAGATATATCTCAAACTATCATTCTATTTAAATGTGGTATTCTAAGTCTCATACTTTCAAATCATGTTTTCTGTATTTAACTATATAAGCTAATTAATTGGCACTTAAAGCATACCATTGGTACTAAATGAATACCATTTATTCCATTGTGCCATATGTATTGACTATTTTTGCTTATCAAAATTCTGAAAAAGGTATCAAATAGTTTCTAGGTTTTTTTTATTTGTATTAGCTTTTATATGCTAAAGGATAACCTCCAATTTATTTAACTGGTAAAGATGTTCTTTGTATAAGAGGTATTTGATGTCTAAAAAGCCTGTAGTCTTTTATTATGGGGCATTCTGGCCATGATTTTCCCAGAAAAGAAGTTACATTTTCCAATTAGAAAGAAGAAAGAAAAAGAAGAAAGAAAGAAAGAAAGAAAGAAAGAAAGAAAGAAAGAAAGAAAGAAAGAAGAAAGAAAGAAAGAGAAAAGAAGAAAAGAAGAAAGAAAAAAGAAAAGAAAAGAAAAGAAAAAAGAAAAAAAGAAAAGAAAAGAAAAGAAAAAAGAAAGAAAAGAAAAGAAAGAAAAGAAAAGAAAAGAAAGAAAAGAAAAGAAAAGAAAAGAAAAGAAAAGAAAAGAAAAGAAAAGAAAAGAAAAGAAAAAGAAGAAATTCTAGTCCTGAAAAATTTAACCTCAGTTTTAGATCTGGAGTCCATGCTGTTTTGATGATGTCAAATCCTAGTAAAATAACTTCTTGGTGAGAAAAATGCTTATGTGTGTGCGCGCGCGTGTGTGTGTGTGCATGCATACATTTATTGCTTTTCAACTCACCACATCAATAATTCTAATGTCACAACAAAGAATCTTTGAAAGTATAAAAAGTTACTGATAAAACGATTCTTTTGTAAAGTCTTACTACGAACAAATTTTCAAGGACAATCAGGAAAACTGCATCTATAGAATTTTACTGAAAATATATGAATGTACTACACTTAACTTCTTGATTATTTCTGTTCCTGAAACATAATAAAAGTTTGAGTAATTGAAATCTAGACAGTCTAAATTACCAATTAATCTCAAAATTGGGTTATATCATTTATTCGTTCTCATTTATGCAGAGGCAAGTGCAAAATTACTTTAGCAAATCTTCCCCTTATATCAGTTTACTTGTTAATTGTCTCATAGTGTTTCTCCTTTGAAATAACTCACTTCATAATTTTTCAACAATAAGAGCTAGAAGTATATCAACAGTTATCATTACATAAATATCTATCTTAATTACAACGTTCACAATGATACTAACATCTATATTTACTTGGCATATACCATTTCCTGGGTCTTGAGCTAAATTCTTTAACTGTGTTAACTTATTTAATCCTTACCACAATCCTATGAATGGAATATTTACTATTATCTTTCTTTTATAGAAGTAAAAACTGAGTCTTAGAACATTTACATTAATCATCCTAAACTGGATAAGAAAATATTAGAATTGGGATGTAAATTCAGGTAGTTTTACTTCAGACACAAAATCACAAATACCACTCCTTCATCTTAAGCAGGCCAGTAATGTGCCATACTAAAGTGATTTTCTTAAGTTGTGTATTTTATCATATCATGAGGTATTTTTAAATTTCTCATGCCTTTTTATTTTGCTGTATATTGGTGATTTAAATAAAGCAAAATGGCATGACAGAAAGGGCTCAGATCGGACTTTAGTCTTTATTTATTTATTATTCATTCATTCATTCATTCATTCGAGAGAGAGAGAGAGGCAGAGACACAGGTGGAGGGAGAAGTAGGCTCCATGCAGGGAGCCTGATGTGGGACTCGATCCCAACACTTTGGGATCATGTCCTGGGTCAAAGGCAACCGCTGAACCGCTGAGCTACCCAGGCGTCCCCATGTTAGTCTTTTCTGATACTTTCCAGTCTTTCTGAGCTGAACTTTTCTACTTTTTTTAACCTGTTGAAAATACTATTGGCCATCCAATATTATTGGAAGAGGTGACATTACAAAACAGTTAGAAAAATAAGTTATAATCTATACATTGTATATACATACTGGTTGTTAACCTTAGGTAGGACCATTGCTCTCCAAGTTATGTGGAATAAATACATATTTAGATAATAAATAAATAGGTTGGCTGCTGTATATAAATTCACAAAATCTTAGAATTTATTTTTTCTTCATCTGCTCATTTTCCATGTTTTTTATGTTTAGCCAATAACCTCCAACCAAAGACCAAGTAAAATAATTACTATTTGATAGTTAATTACCAACATGTCGCCTCATTTTCCGAATAATTGAGTGGATGCCTTCCTGATTCTACTGGAGCTCCAGTATGTCACTCTGGAAAGTGACATTTCTCCTGCCCACCACCTGACATGAGTCAGCCTTGTGTTGTGTAAAGAGAAGGGAAAAGACAAAAAAAGAATAATATTTCTATAATTTAAATAAATAATAAATACATAAATTCTAGTGTATAGACAAAAGATGTAATTCATTTGCATTAAAACAGGCTCAACTGATCACTCAATATATTTTCCTGAGATATTTGCATTTTATCAAAGAATAAAAACTTTCACATAAAGAAGTGAATATCTAATATTGATTTTTAAGAATTGGAAAATTGACAGAACTTCTTTCCAACCAATATATTTCTTTTGAAGGGAAAGTTGTTAGACATTGGGTATTTGTGACCTTCAGATTTCCTTGACATTAAATCCTTAAGTCCGTTTTCTTACATAAAATATGATTTTTAATAAAATCCTTATTTCAAGACTGAGGAGTTCAGTGAAATAAGAATTACAGGGGTGCCTGGTTGGCTAAGCAGCTAAGTATTTGCCCTCTGCTGAGGTCGTGATCTTGGGGTTTTGGATCAGGTCCCCTATCAGGCTCCATGCTTGGGAGGAGCCTGCTTCTCTCTCTGCTTCTGCCACTCTCTCTCTCTCTCTCTCTCTCTCTGTCTCTCATGAATAAATAAAAGTAAAATCTTTAAAAAGGTCAAAGAAAAGAATTACATACAGAAAAGTATTTCAAGCTACAATTGTCTATAGGATTTCAGATAAACTACCCTGACTTATGGACATTGTTCTAAAAATTTTTGCATGCAGTAATTTAACTTGTATAATAATACTTGGAGTTAGGTTATTTTCTCATTATACAAAATGAAGAAACATGGGTACAGATGCTACTAAAATTCCTCTCAAGTTACACAGCTAGTGAGTGGCGGAGTTGGACTTACAAGCCTACGCATGTTGCATTGGGAACCACTATGCAACACTGCTTTTCACGATTTAGCATAATTATTGTTTTGTGCTGTATCACACATTTCTCTGCTACCCCTGGAACTTTTCATATTAGCCAAAGAAGTACCAGAAACCGACTGGAATTGCCTTACATGGTGGTTTTTGTTATCAAACTTTAGAGTTTCCACTCTGGAATCATCAGAAGTGCACTTATCTGTGAACAGAGAAAATAGACCTTTCCTCTTATCTGTCCTTTTAAGGCAACAAATGTGATAAGATTCCTTTTCACTAGGGCAGCTTGCTTATTTCTGTTTTTTTTTTTTTTTTTTTTTTACAAACCAAGTTAACATTTGGCAGCTATTTTACCCACTGATGACATAGCTAATTCTACAGTTTTTCTCTTCAGTAAGAAGGTATGTGAACAGCTCTTCACCAACCTAACCAAACTGTCAGTAAATAATCCCTCCCCGTGTGAAGCTCCCTGTTTAAATTGCTTTTGAAGAGTTTTATTCTCTGCACATTTTTATTTTTTAGGTAATCAACTTTTCTGAACTTAATCAGGAAATATTTTTTGTCAATTAAAAACTATAAAAGGGAATGAGAAATAATGTTTTCATCATATCAATTTTTCCCTTTAAATGCTCTCAACAATCTCAGGTCTATGTTAAATAATATTTTAGTAGCAAATGAATGTAAATAACAAGAATGTATTTTAATTTCTTATAATAGTTTTTTTTTCTTATAGTGTTCTGGAGATTTTTCTGAACATTTCCATTCATATTTATTGAATATAATGATTTTGATAATCAACAATGTGCATTATGAACCCCACTTCTACACAGTAGTAAGCTGTGCAGTTTCAGTGTTGAAGAAAGTGTGATAATATCTCGTGAAGAGATAATACATCTCTTTCCATAGTGCATCTTGTCAGAGTAACTCTAAGCAATTAAAAATAAATGGAAAAATACTGTTCTCGGGAAATATTGTTTCAGTTAGAAACAGGTACATCCATTTCACCGTTGGAAATATTGACAACAGAGTGAGGTTAGATCAGGTTTTAAAAGCCCAAATTTTTCCAAGAATAGTCCATGCATTCTATAGACTTCCATGTGTTCTAATTGCTAAGTAACTCTTCCTTTCTTTTCCATATAATTCAATCCATAAATTGATATTCTCATGCATCATTTTGCATTACAGTGCAAATTTAGGAATGTCAATGGAGTATAGTACATTAAACTGAATCTTGGACTAAGATTTGAAAGAACAAGTTTTTAGTGTTGTCTCTACAGATTTTTGTCATGTAACTCTAAGCAAGTATTTTGCATTTTAAAATCTTGTTCTGCAATAATAGATATGATTGCCTTGCCACTGTCAAAGAGTTTTTAGGGAAACAAATGAAATAAATGAATACAGATTGATGCTACAACTATTACATACGTGCAATTTATGATGATGATGAATATGATTAACATCAGGATAATGATAGTAATGATAATATGATGAAGGAAGCAATATATTTTGGTAATAAACAATCTTCAAGAAATAACCATTAAAAATGTTTATTTTAATACTTTCTGGCTTTTTCACCATAAGTTCAATGAACCATTGTAGGTAGCCTTCTGTTAAATATATGATGATTTATTCTTCGAGGACCTCTACACAATTTTGGTAAAAAATATTTAAAATCTTTAATCCTTTTCAAAATATAAAATAAAAATATTATAGTTAGAAATCTAATATTCATTAGTATGGTTTCTTTATAAAAAACACAAATATATGATTTTTGTGCACATAAATTTGCATAATTTCATCATCAATTTTATATAATTTCCCAAAATTGGGCTCACAGTTACTTGGAGTAAGACCATTCATATAAATGCAGTACAAGGCAGCCGATAACAGCAGCATGTCTTTTCAGATCTTGGTATGGTGATCTTGAGTATAATGTATACAGTCTAACTATGGTAGACCTGTCTCTATCCCAAAGCCAGTTTGAAAATAAATTGAACCAAGTTAAAAGAAAGGAATGGAAAAAATGTTTAGTCCCAAACTAAGAAAGTGATCTTTATTTACAGGCTCAATCATGAATAATAATATTTATATCAATAATAGCTAGGATGCTTTGTGTAATTTCCGTAAGATTATTTGTGTGGAAAAAAATTAAAAATTCTCTATAATATTCATCATTAATACTTCTTTTACAAGCGTACTAATAGAGTGATGTCAGTTGTGTCCCTACTTTTGAGAAAGAAACCCCCAAAGCCAGCCATATATAAAACAATGAAAAAAATTGACAAAACTGTCGGAGTCAACATCAGCAGGACCCTGGAAACTAATCAAAAGCTTTGGGAACACTTCTTCGGGAAAAACAAACAAACAAACAAACAAGCAAGCAAAAAATAGTGAATCTCATTAATAACAGTGAGTTTTGTGGTATTTTAATTTACCTTATATTCATGTTCTGCTCCCCAGCACAGGGGTGGCCTTGAAAATAACAGCCCATATCCCCAGTGCTGGTGCAGGAAGATAACTGAAGCTCATTCACAGATTGTTTTTAGGTGACATGTCTAGTGACTTCATAAAAGTCCCACTCAAAAGGTTGTCTTTATTTCACCTAACTGGAGCTTGATTCTTACTACAGCTGCTATCCAGGGACATTTGTTTAAAATGCTTATAGGCATATGTTTTCGTTTTTGCTACTGAGTCAATAGTTAATAGTTGGGGAAAATGATTAGCTCGTCAAAAAGCTTTGAAGGAAAGGCTCGGGGTGAATTGTATTGAGGAATAAAGGATCTAAAAAGCTTTGACATATTCCTGAAAAACTGGAAGAATATGCGCATGCCCAGGGCTGTGCCCATGCCTAGGAAAGACCTAAAAAGCCCTAACCTCTGATATCTGGCTGAGCGCGAGACTGCACAAGCAGAAAGTGAAGGTTAAAATAGAATTATAAACTTCTTGGTTGAGTTTTAAAGGTATGCCCTAACACATACAGAACCACTCTGCAAACCCACACACGGAATTGGGAGGTTTTTTTTTTTTTCGTCCTGGTTCAAAGCATTTAAGGAAAACTGTCCAGTCATTAGAGAAGCTAATAGAATAGAGATTTCAGTGGTTACATGTGAGAAAAAATACATATCTTATAAAATTATTCCAGAGAATTCATTAAACAAACTACAAATACAACAAGCAGCAACAGCAAGCTCTGCAGAGAAGGGAAAATAGGATTTCCAGAGCTGCCACATTATAGTATTCAGAATGTCCAGAATTCAACAAAGAGCAAGGAGATATGACCCATACATGAGAAAAAAAGTGATCAAAACAAACAGAGGAACCATAGACACGGGATTAGCTAAATAAAGACTTTAAATCAGCTGTTTTTAAGAGGTTCAAAGAGTTGAAAGAAACCTTGTCTAAAGTACTAAAAGCATACGTTAAAATATTATCTCACCAAATACAGAATATTAATAAACAGATACCAAACAGAAATTATGAAAGAAAAATTATAATTATGGAAGAAATTATTATAAAGAGATACCAAACAAAAATTGTGGAAGTGAAAGATATAATCGAAATGAAAAATTCTCCAGACTCAACTTTCTGTAAGAATGCAAACAAAAAAAAAATCATTTTACTAGAAGATAGGTCAATTGAAATGATCCAACTGAGGAAAATACAGAAATAAAAATGAACAAAACCTCACTGACCCATGGGACATCATCTAGTATATTAACGTACATAATGGGAGTCCATGAAGGAGGTCAAATAGAGAAAGAGACAGAAATGTTTGAAGAAATAATGACAAATCTTTCAAATTTGGTGAAAGATAGTCATTAATTGATACATCCAAAAATTTCAACAAACTACAAATTGAATTTTTAAAAAGTATGGCTACACAGACCATGATCATACTGATGAAGTCAAAGACAATGAGGGAAACTGGAAAGCAGTAAGAAAAAGTGATTTCTTACACGCGAGGGATCCATAGTAAGATTTACATGTGCTGTGTCATGAGAAATCATGGAGGCCAGAAGTCAATATGGAATGACATATTCAAACTGCTTGGAGGAAGAAATATCTGTGAAACCATAAATTCTATATTTGTAAAAACTTTCAAAAGTATTGAGAGTTTTTTTTTTTTTAAAGCTTTTACTAAAGCAGCAAACTGTCCAAAACTTACAGTCTGAGATTTATTTAAAGTCTTTTCTTCATTTGTGGAAACAAATAGTTTTTCTTGGAGAAAATGGCTCAGCATTTGTAGTAATGTTGCTTCATTAATACTTGACTTGATGAGAAGTTTTGCTTCTCTAGAAACAGTAGGGAGAGACAGAGAGAGAGGGAGGGAGACAGAGAGAGAGAGAGAGAAGGCAAACAAGCAAGAAAGAAAAGGCAAAGAAAAAAGCAAGAAAAAACGAAAGAGAAGGAACGATTATTTTTTATTATATTTATATAATATTATATTTTTTCTCCATTTATTAATTTCTCCTTTCTACTATATCGGCAATTTTAATACACAAACATGTTAGTATTTTTTAAAGGAGATTATTTTATTTTCAATTTTTTTAAAAAATATTTTATTTATTTGAGAGAGAGAGAGAGAGAGAAACAGAGCAGGAGCTGGGTGAGGGGCAGAGGGAGAAGCTGATCCCCTGCTGAGTAGGGAGCCAGATATGGGATGTGGGGCTCAATCCAAGGACTCAAGGATCATGACCTGAGTCAAAGGCAAACATTTACCTGCCTAACTGACTGAGCCAAGCAGGCACCCCCACATGTATTAGTATTGAATACATTGAATTGAATACATTTTACTTCAAGTAATAAAGTTATCATTCATATCACATAAATCCTCCATTTAACATCAGATTTTCTCAAAAACAAGTCATCTGTTTTATTTGTCTTCATATTTTAGCTCATATTATCTTGTCCAAATGTTTATCCAAGCAGATGTTTCTTCTCATAGTTTGAAATTTTTCATTACTGTTTTACTAATGCCCTTGACTTCTTTTCTTTTCCTTTTTTTTTTTTTAAAGATTTTATTTATTTATTCATGAGAGACACAGAGAGAGGCAGAGACACAGGCAGAAGGAGAAGCAGGCTCCATGCAGGGAGCCGGATGCAGGACTGGATCCTGGGATCCCAGGATTCTGGGATCACGCCCTGAGCCAAAGGCTCAACCACTGAGCCACCCAGGCGTCCCACCCTTGACTTATTGTCAATTTGCATATAACTCAGCCTCTCAGTAGCCTTGATATGGTTGAAACTTCATCTTTATTATTTTTTATTCTCAATTTTCTCCCTATTATAGCTCATTTGTCCCATGAATTAATATGCCAGTTTTATACATATTAACTGCAGAATCTCTATTTTTAACACAGATATCGATTAGGGAATCTGACTCATAAATAACTGCCCCTGTGAAACCTCCATTTGTGTGTCTAAAAGTATCTAAAAATTAACATGATATAAATAGAACCTTGATTTCTACATCCCAGCCCTAAGTTTGCTTCTACCCAATTCCTTCTTATATTACTAAATGCTAGATTCATCTACCCAGTTACTTAGGCTTAGATAGAATTCTTGTCATCTACCAAATAAATCATATCAAATTAATATGAAAGATCCATTACATATTTCTTAAAATATAGAATTTCCTCACCACAGCCATTGCTCTAACCTTCGTTCAGGTCACCATCCATTACCACTCGCCTGGGCAATTTTCTCCAGATCTCCGAATGCTATACCCACCTCCACGCTTTTTCTCCTATAATCCAGTCTCGGTCCATCTCCAAAAACAAGTCTAAAAGGTAATCTTAAGTACAAAATTATGCCTAATTACACCTCTAATTAAAACCCCCTAACGCTTTTATATCTAATATATCTAATGCTGTGATGTCAATTGAATTAAGAGATTGTGTGAGGACTAGAGAAAATCCTCTTTGATGTACCTTTCTTAAATTTGACAATCATGTACTTTATATATTTTAAAATCTTGTCACTACTCTCATTTAAGTTATAACAATCGAGAATATAAGAAACGTATCAAACAATGAAATGAGTTAGCACAGAGGGATATTATGGTGATAAGAATAATGTTAGCCACAAGTGCACATAAGAGATACCTGCCAAGACTACCAAGTTGATATTTCAACCAATTTTACCAGCAATTTTAGGAGGGAGATTTCTTCATGTTAGAGGGGTTTCTAGCATTTCAGAATGTGCTTGGTAAACAATTGAAAATATGTACAAAATTGTATTTACAGAAATATTTTCCAACCTGTAATGAGACTTAAATTATACTTCTACAATTCTAATAGTACTCTGATAAAATGCAAATAGCACGAATATTGTAATATTTTTAGTCACACTAACCTAGCGAATTCATGGTGAGAGATAAGGGGAAAAAAAAACATAACAAAGTAATGAGTTAAAAAAAAAGGTACAAATATCCTTTGATTGTGGCAGTGCTGAAGCAAAGCTATGGAGCAGTACGAGAGGTCTCTGTGCCTTTCACAAATATACGGAAAAAGAGGACATAGTGTATAAGGTCACCACACTGAGTTTTGTAACTTAAATCTGTAAAGAAACTGTCTTATCTTCTGGTTTTTGTGCCTGGGTTTTTTTCTTTTGTTTTGCTTTGTAGTTAAATTTATGTTATTTGTGCCTACTTGTCATAACTAAACCTAATATTCCTTTTCTGGACTGATTTTTCTCAAAAAAATCAGGAATAAACTGATTTTTAAGTCAAGTAACATACATTTAAAATTTAAAACTCAAACAAAGTTTCTAGAATTATGACCCCACCAGAGAGCTTATGGTCCAGTCCCACCTCCACTGTGCATAGTTGAGGCTCTTACTTCCCTGTTTGCTGTCCCTGTCCTATGATCACATTTAAACATTCCCCTTTTTATTTACTTACATTTATTTTTGCATTCTGACAACTCATCTCCAAGGAATATTGTTCACTTTTCTCTTGCTTATTCTTCACCAAGCCAACACCTACACTGAAGTGGTAGGTCTGTACAAATGACCAGATTTCTCATGTCACCTTCAAAATGCAAGTATTACTCTATGTCTCAGTCTTCAAGCATTTTGGCATAGCTACTATGAGAAAATGATCCTGTTATGGTTTATGGTAATGTAACTCTTTCGCCTCAGAAAGTTAAAATTACCCCTTACTACAGCACAAAAAAATAGTCATTACACTTGATGTTATAGCCACTGGAATGGAATAATTTTTTGTCTTATAAACAATAATGCGTTTTTAGGTTTTAGTATCATTACACAGCATGCTATTTGATTAATGTAAAGCAGATAAATAAATAACAAAGTGCAATGATTAAGAGAAGAGTTAAGATTAAGAGTGTATGTATAGTGTATATATATATATATATATATACATACGTTATATGTGCATGTATACATATACATGTATGTACTTATGTACTTATACATATATAATACATTTATTTGTATTTACATGTTATACATGTATTTATGTGTTACATATATAATTGTGTATACATATGTAATACACACATTTATATATCCATATATATATGTGTGTGGATATATCTGCTCATGTCTATCTCTGTCATCTAGCTATCTATTTTGTAACATTTATCTATCTATCTATCTATCTATCTATCTATCTATCTATCTATCATGTATCTATCTATCTACCTATATCTATATCTATCTATCATCTATCTATTTAGAGGGAGAGAATGTAAAGAGGGTACAATACTGGGTTAGGTTGAATGATGGCCTCATGGTTCTTGAGTTAATATAAAGATGACAAAACACACACATACATACATATACACTTAAAAAACAAAATAAACCAAAAACCTTAGGCATCTCATGCAGCACATATAGAACTGAAAATTAATTTTAAGGGGACTCTTGGGTGGCTCAGCGGTTGAGTGTCTGCCTTTGGCTCAGGGCGTGATCCTGGAGACTTGGGATCGAATCCCACATTAGACTCCCTGCATGCAGCCTGCTTCTCCCTCTCGCTGTGGCTCTGCCTCTCTTTGTGTGTATCTCATGAATAAATAAATGAAATTAAAAAAAAAAAGAAATTTAGTTTTAAAGTGCCAATTTTCTAATTTCTATGTTTCAATACAATTCTGTTTAGAGTGTATATTAATATGTTTAGGTTATTTTTAAAAATTTTTATAGGTTGAGAAACAAGGAAAAGAGTTCTATAAATGTAAATAGTTGTTTGCTCTTCTGTGAAGAATATGATTTTCTAGAGTGTAAATATCTAGTTTAAAAAAATAAACCATTCTGTAATATAAAAAGTGTTACCTTCTATTTATTAACTTTGTTGTACATAATCATAAAAGTATTAGTAATACCTTTTTTTGACTGAATTTCCCAAGCTACATTATATTTGTGATTGTTAATATCACAAAATATTACATAATTTCTAGTGTGCTGTGAACCATATTTGTCTATTTTTTATTAGAAAGTCTATTAAACTCAGTGAATCATACGTCTTTGCATAGGTTCAATTTACACTACCTGGTAGTTTTTTAAAAAATGTTATATTCAGTATCCCTGATCCAAAGTAGAAACAAAAGCCAACAAACATTTCCTGAAAATTTTCTGGCTCTGTAATGTGGTTTCTTACTGTTTTCCAAAAGAGCTAATATATTAGCATATTGATGAAAAAACTGAATTAATACATTCAATAGGGCAATTTTCATGATTTCCAGCTAGTTCATACAGGATAAGTAAAGTATAATACCTTCAGAAAATCTTAAATTTAGATTATAATGATCTATATTGAAGTGTAAAAAAATACTATATACATGCTGCACAGTCTCTATAAACATCTTTGTTTCCTAAGTAAATGATTGGCATTTGATTTTGCTAGAAAAATCCTCTAGCTTGGTAAAACACTCTTTTCCTTTAATAGTCTTTGATTGACTTTATAGGTCTATAGATTATATGCAAAAAATATATTCTCATTTGTGAACAAAAAATAAATGGAGAGGTAAATCATCATCATCAGCAGCAGCAGCATCATCAATGTACTTTCCTATACTTGAGAAATCCACATTCTGATGTAAAAGACAAACCAATGAGCAAGTAATTTTAGCAATGTGCAAGTGCCACAGAATGTTCCAAGTGGTAAGGGAGCAAAAAGAAAGAAATCTAACTTTTTTTAAAGACTTGAAGAAATTATAGTGATGCATAAATGTTGCCCGTGCAGCCTCTGTTCCTCCTCTTTTTCTCTTTATAACATATTCATATTTTCTTTGGCAGAATCAGTCATTAATCAGTAGACAATATTTATGAATTCCCTGTGGTATTGATCCTTCACACATGTCCAGCAGTGGAGACTGATTGGCAGAAGTTAATTAGTTCAAACTCATTTATCCAGCCGAAGTGATTGGTCTAGATTTATCAAATCAGAAATTTTGTTTAATCACGATAAAATCTGACCTACATCTAAATTATAGGACTTGAAAGCGGAATATGCAACTATTGTGTCTGGGGTATTTCACCTTCTGTCTTCACCTAGTTCTTTATTTGATTCTTCATGTCTAACTTCATTCATCACTCATGAAGGATGCCTTATGTCCTTCTCAAGTCAACTATTCCTTGAAATAATACAGTTTTTTATAGCACAATTAGCCTTTTTCTCTTTGCATTTGTAATTTTACATAAATTTGTTTATTTGGTTAATGACATTCACCCACAAAAACTACCACCTTTCAGTCCAGGAACTATTTCTTAAGAAGTTTTTTGTGTCCCTGTTGTATAACCTAGCACTACATAACAGGTGAACTGTAAAGAAATAGGCACATTCAGTACATCTAATTTCTGTAGGCATTGGATGTATATGTTTTTCTGTTGCGTTAATATCATTGTCTTCAATTAAGCAGATAAATCTTTCCAGCTTTTAGTTTTGGGGCAGGTGACAGCATTCTTAGATCTTTTCTCAGTTAATAAATACTGGGCCAGTGACCAGGGACATCTATTTTTCAAACTGAAGCTACCATGTGTAGTATTCCAAAATTTTAATTCATATTTTCTAATTGAGAGAAGAACTTCAATTTTCCCTGGAAAAAGTTTTCCTCATGCAAGACTATCCGCATAAGCAGAACTGACTTAGAAACCCACATATTTTGTAAATATAGTTGCCCATTTGAAAATCCTAATGTGTCCATAGAAAGCAATCTCTCTGTGTTGGCTCTCTAAGAAATAATGGAATGATAGACATATAGAACCATAGCTTACAAACCTTAATTATATTAAACTGATCTCTTTCTAAAGTAAAGGTTGTCTTCTAAATGATAAGGTTATTTTCCTCTGAAGAATTTTTGAATTTTAGGAAGAAACATTTGAGAGTGCTTAAAGGTATTTTAAAATGTTTCCCAAACCTGATGTCAAGATTGAATAAAATAACTTCATTCCTACAGCTTTAAAAACTTAACTAAATACTCAAGCACATTCAAAAGATCAGGTTTTGTAGACTTATTCAGAAAGATTCTTGAAAAAACATACATAATGGAATGATTTTTCTTCAAAACTTTATGTTTGGGAAATAATTCTCAATATGCGACTTTTTAGGAAAGGTACTCGCTACATTTTACCCTTTCAGTTGACATGTATGTGAGTTTGTATTGTTCATGCCAATAGCAACAAAATTATTTTGATTATTATTTAATTACTATTAAGCCTCACTGTCTTAAATAAACCAATGATAATACTGCTAATTGTCCACCAGTAGTTCTCCTTTTGGGTTTTAGTTGGGCAGGTGGTCATTAAGCTAGAAATACTCTTCCCAGGTTCCATTACAATTCAAGTTCTGCCCAGTAGGACGTGAGATTCTGAAATGACGTGTGCCACTTCAGTGACACGAATTTACAAGCATGTGGATGTTCTCCATATCTGTTATGTCTCACTGCTTGAATGACAACTATAGTGGGCCACTTGGAGCCAAAAATAGAAGCTAATTGCATTATGTGCCCTCAACCTGCACTGAGCTAGAGTTAGATAAACAGTTCTCTCTTTTTAAGTCATTTTCTGGTGTCTTTTCCAAGCTTCCAATTAATTAATAAAATGAAACCTCTCATATTATCTATAACTTAGTAGTGTAAAGCTGATATTAAACAATCATAAATATTTTCATTTTTTAACAGAAATATTCACAGTAGGTCATTTTATAAAAACAAGTTTTATTATAAGATTTTTAAAATGTAATTTTGCAATTTTAAATTTAATAACAATTTTATCTTGTTTATGTTTTATACTTAGCCTCATTTTATATCGAAGCATATTGTTTTGTCCTTCATGATAGTGATGTGGAATTTTCATATGTGGATTTTCTTGGGAGTAAAAAGTGGTTTAACCTAAATAATAATACTGAGTAAATAACCATATAGATGGTACATAGATATGGCAAAAATGATGAAGACAGCACGCAAATGATAGTGCAAGAAGCACTTTCAGTATGTTAATGCTTCCTAGCAGGAGGTTGTTTAAAAGAATCAGATCTGGGCAGTCCGGGTGGCTCAGTAGTTTAGCGCCACCCTCCACCTAAGTGTGATCTTGGAGACCCCGGATCAAGTCCCACGTCAGGTTCCCTGCTTGGAGCCTGCTTCTCCCTCTGCCTGTGTTTCTGCCTCTCTCTCTCTCTCTCTCTCTCTCTCTCTCTCTTTCTCTCTCTGTATCTCATGAATAAATAAAATCTTAAAAAAAAAAGAATCAGATCTATCTATATCTCTGCCAACACTGTGATTTAGACTCTGTCTTAATTTATTCTGTGGGTAATATTCTCAGATTATTATGGTGTTAGTAAATGTAATAAACATCCCAATCCAGTAAGATTGTAATGTGGACAAAAATAAAATATTGCTTTGAGACTGCAAATAAATAGTTCTTGAATAGTGAGTATTCATAAGTGTGGTGTAGAACGATGTGTTCTGATTAGCAAAATTTCCCCACAAATTCAGATTCTATTATTTATGTAATGCAACTACTACAAGAAAAACATTTCTGATGATACGTAACCCTGAAACTATAAAATCATCTTCATTTGTACATCAACTATCACTAATTCATCTCTACAAGCATAATCATTTACAGTCATGTTTAGTTAAGAAATCATCAAGAGCACCTTTAGTGGACTTATGTAAAAATCCAAAATCATGACTTGCTGTTTACTATAGAAAACAAAGTGATAAAGAAAAAAAAGAAGAAGAAAGAGAATAAAGTTGTAAGTAAAAATTTAAATGTTTCCCAAAATTTAATTATGAAATTTTAGAAAAAGGAAGTCCATAGAAATGACAAAGCTGTTTTTAATTGATACAATGATTCTGAATTTGGACACTGGCATTTGAACATAGGTGTTACAACAATTAGAATCAAAGGACTAAAATGGGTTTTCATAATATTGGTGCACCAAAGTGAAAACACACACACACACACACACACACACACACACGCACGCACAAAAAACAACCCTTCAGTAGTTCTTAGGCAGTGATAATCAGGTGAATTTAATTTTTCAGTTGGACTGACCTGTATTGTTGAAAAAGATACCCTGTAGGTTCCTTACCATTTGTTTCTTGATGATTTAGATTAAGTAAATACACATCCTTTCCTTTAGTATTTCAAGCAAGGGTAATAAAGTTCTGTTTTGCAGAACCTCTGAGCATTCTCCAGCCATTCTCTCTTTCTACTCAGGACTTGTAGTTATATGGCAACAGCAGTTACTTGACGGATACTTGCTTGGACAGGTATTGGCTAAGTCAGGCATCACTGCACATCATAATACAATTTTAACTTCGATAAAAATTTAATATTTTTACATTTCTAATTTTTTTTTATTTCATTTACTGAGTTTCCCAATTCTGCCTCCTGTTTTATTTAACAGCTTAATAAAACTTGTGAGGTTTATCCTTTGGATAGGCTTTAGGGAATAATTTCTTTGTTCCATTTTCTAAGGAAGAGCTTTACGATCCAATAAGAATTATTGCTAACCTGCATTTATTCTTAAGGGAAAGAGCATACAGCCTGATTTAATATGGAATTTAATTATCGCTAGCATTAATATGTGATGACCACTAAGAGAATAAATCTTTGGAGAAAAAAAGAAAAAAAAAAAACACAGAAGAATACTTCATTCACCTTAAAGTAATATGTAAGTTTGCAAGTGGTTGCTCAGGTAAAGCTATTGTGCCTATATTTTCCTTCTTTCTTTTTCTTTCTTTCTTTCTTTCTTTCTTCTTTCTTTCTTTCTTTCTTTCTTTCTTTCTTTCTTTCTTTCTTTCTTTCTTTTTTTGTTGTTTGTTTTAGCCCCTTTGAATGATGCTGATTTTTTTTAATCCAGCTATTCTTATTTGCTACAGCTTTATCTTATTATTGGCTAGGCCATTTTCTCCATTCCTGTTCTTACACCTTGAAATATGCCTTTGAGAATTTAAACTTTAGTTTGATATAGCATTTAGGTCACTATTCTAAGTTATATTGAATTTAATCATGGGGTCACTTGAACCAAGTAGCTTTGCTGTTTCTAATCTACTAACTGCACATTTTCTCTGAGATTGGATAGAACCAGTCCTATTAGGATTTTTGACACAGAAGGTCAATAATTCTTTCTTTCATCCATAATTTTATATTTTATTGTCCTACACTTTTCAAAAGTTTCATGGTTTTTGTGCAGAAAAAGAAATATCCTATCACTAAACTAGATTGCCCTTTATTTGGTTTTCTTTATGTTATCATGGGACTTATTCTTCTCAAATTCAAGTTTTTCACTTGGTAATTTGTCTTTTATCTTTTTAATCTATAACATGTGTATATATAATGTTACACACATAGTGCACATTCATTTCTATGCAGTTTTGAATTTGAAATCATGTGATTTAATTAATTTGGATTTTAACAAAAATGATAAGGTAAACAATTTACCGAATGCACTTTTGCTATATCTTCATGAGGTTTTAAGGGTAACAAAAATTCTGTCTTATGATGTTTTCAGTAATTTTATGTGAATATAAGTAAACCTATGTAATATTAAACAACAGTAGATTCTTTATAGTAGATTCTTTTTTAAAATTACATATTGGGTAATTGAACATATCTAAAATTTACCTTAAAACATGGAGAAGTGTTTCATAATTTCAATTAGAAAAATAACTTCCACAGTAAAAGCTGAGAAGGCAAAACCCCATGATCGAGACCAGATGGAGACACCATTTTCTTTGACTTTGGACAGATTGTCAGGCTTAATAGTAACTAGTAACTAATAGTAACTAGTGATATATTTATAGTTTACAAACTCCTTTAAACATTGCATTTGGTCTTTACAACACACTAGTTCGGAAAAAACAAATTGAGATTTAGGATGTTATATGATACATATGAATGTGGTAAAACATTTTACTAGCAAAACCATTCAATAGAATTCAGGTCTGGTTTCTTATCCTGTATGTTTTCAGTTACAGAATGCTGCCTCCTTCAAAAAAGGTTAGTGACTCTGTTTCCAAGCATATGAAAATTTTATGCTCTATTAATAATAAATGAGCAACTACCTTATAGTGTTTTTATGTAATGAATATAAAGTAAGAAATATAAACTTGATTTTAAAATTATAGAACATTTATCTTTTCAAGTTTATTTTTAAAATTGTAGTAAATGCTTCTTTAAAGGCAAATTGCCTAAATACACCAATTAAAGATAGATCTTGTCAAAATGAGTTCAACGTATATAACCCAAATATATGCCATCTACGTGAAACTTACTTCTGATATGGCATGAGCAAATTGAAAGTAAAGCGATAGGAAAAATACATATAATATTAACATTGATCATTGATCATGATTTCATATCATGAAAACAGGTTGTCTTTTAGTTTTGTTGACTGTAACTCCTAACTCGGGGAAGCGAACTAGGGGTGGTGGAAGGGGAGGAGGGCGGGTGTTGGAGGGGAATGGGTGACGGGCACTGAGGTGGACACTTGATGGGATGAGCACTGGGTGTTGTTCTGTATGTTGGTAAATTGAACACCAATAAAAATTAATTAAAAAAAATATCATGAAAACAGGGGTGGTTATATCAATATCAGATAAAGTAAATGTAGAACAAATAAAAAACCAATACAAATGGACATTACATAATAATAATAGGGTTAATCCATAAAATATATAACACTTCTAAATGAATTTGTACCAAATGACAGAGCTATGAAACATCTGAAAATTGAACTAAAAGAAGAAATAGACAAGCAGATAATTATAACGGTAGACATCCACACCCCTAGGGGTCTGAACAGCTGATAGACTAATTGGACAGAAAATCATCAAGGATCTAGAAGAATTTAGCAACACCATAAAAAGAGAGAGAGAGAGAGAGAGAGAGAGAGAGAGAGAGAATCTAATTGATATGTAGAGAATACAGATTGATTTTTATTAAACATTCGGTTGAACAGAACACACATTCCTTTCAAGTGCCAATGGGACATAGACCAGAAGAGACCATATTCTGGACCATAAAAACAAACCTCAACAAATGTAAAAAACAAAGTTACATAAAATCATGCAGAGTATGTTCTCCAACAACCATGAAAACATATAAATCTGTTACTGTAAATAACAACAAAATATCCAAACACATGGAAACTAGACAACACATATCTACATGGGCTGTGGGTTAAAGGGAAATTCTCTGGATATATATATAATATATATATATAAACCCACTGCACTAAATAGATTTGTGGAACATAGCTAAACAAGTGCTGAGAGGGAAATTCTGAACACCAAATGCCTACTGGAAAAGAATCAAATCAATAATTAAAATTCCCACCTCAAGATCCTACCAAAGAGGAGCAAAATAAATCAAGCAGAAGGATGGGAAGGAAGGATATTAAAGAGCAGAAATCACTGAAATTGGAAACAGAAATACAACAGATAAAAATCCGTAAAATAATTATATTTTTGAAAAGATTAATAACAGCGAAAAACCTCTAGCAAGGCTGACAAAAAAAAAACAAGAGATAAGACAAATTTCTATTTCCAGGTATAAGACAGAGGTATTAGTACACACCCCGCACATGACAAGAATATGGAGATACTACCAATAATGCTACACAGGTGCATTTGACAAATTAGGCAAAGTGAGACAATTTCTTGAACACAAACTATCACAAGTCACTCAATAAGAAATGGATACTGTGAATAATTTTGCGACTTCTAAGTAAATTGAGTCTTTAATAAAACACTCTGAAACAGATATTAGGAGGCCCATATGGTTTTGCAGGAGATTATGAACAAATGTTTAAAGAACAATCAGCACCAATTCTGCACAATCTCTTCCAGAAAATAGATGAGGAAGAAATAGGTCCCACTTTATATTATGATGTTGGCCAAACAAAAACACTCCAAAAACGAACAAAAACTTGCATTTTGATGTTAAACTAAAATATAAATAAATAGCAAATATTTTTAAAACTCCAAATACTTGGAAGTTTAAAAACACATATCTAGAAACTGTCTCTAGTGTCTCTTTATGATGGTGTAGGGTGAAAATTCTAGGATATCCTAAGAAATTTATGGTAATTATGTGAGAATAATAAGGACTTTTTAAAAGGACACAGACTAGGTGGTCTATATAGAAAAATCAACTGCAGTCTATAACCAGAAATAAGTACTTTGAAAATGAAATAAAACATTCACAATAGCATCACTAAACATAAAAATCTTAGGAATAAATTCAATGAAGTGGAACAAGACCTCTCCACTAAAAACTACAAGTTTCTAATAGCACAAAATATATATTTACCCTAAAGTTTGATAATTTCAGGATTATGGTTTACTCAAAAATATGAAACAAAAAAATCCACCACCATTATTATACCCCCAACACAACCTCAAAACATTCTCAACTATGTAAATACTAGATTGTGCTAAAAGCTACATGATTTTCCACAAATTCTACTTAGAGATGTAAGCTATGAAATAATAAATGAATTAAAATAAAATTTTGTGATAAGAAAATTGTAGGGGAACTGACAGTTGATATCTCCGCATCAACTTATGATTATTAAAAGTACAGAATGAAATATATTAGATGCAAAACATCATCTGAGTTTTAAAATAGTTAAAAGCAAAATTCATTAGTTAAAATGTGGACATTTCTGCTAATTCTATTTAAATTCTACATATGAATATTTTATATGATACGTATTATGGAAAACAAAAACTGAATGAACATTTTTGGAAAAAATACTCATTCCAATCTAATTCTTTCTCTCAACCTTTTTTTTTTCCATTATGTTCTGGGTTATTTTCTTAGTGGTTGCTTCAAGGCTTACTATGTACAGCTTAATTTTTCATAATCTACTTCAGATTTCTGCTAACTTAATTCCAGTGAGATTGGAAATGTTCCTCTATAGCTCTGTCCCCTGATTTCTCTTTCAGTGATATTCATGTGTTTACTTACATATGCAATTATTACATATAAATAATACACATAAATTTATATAAGTATATATACATGAATATATTTACATGTATATAGTATATATTATATATACCTTATATCTATAAATGTTACAAATTCTATAATACATAGTTAAAATACTATTTTGAATATATTCATGTCTGTTAAAGAGGTTGAAAAATAAAAGGGAATCAAGAACATATTTATAGAATTTGTTATATTTACCTTGTTTACCATTTCTGATTCTATTTATTTATTTCTTTGTGTTAAAAATAACACCTTGTGTCATTTTTTTACTCCAATCACCTCCTTATGTTATAGGTCCAATGATATAATTCTACCTATATGTTTATACAGTTCCTGTTTAAATCAATCAAAAAACAACAAATACGCATTTGTGCTGTTCTTATAAATATATAATTATCTCTAGAAGTGTTCTTTGACTTTTAAATGATTTAAATTTTCATCTGGCATACTTGCTAATAGCCTAAAACTTCCCTTTATTATTTTTTGGAGGGCAGGTATGATATGACAAATTCTTTCTGTTTCTATCTGTGAATGGATTATTTGCATTCACTGTTGGCAGGTATTTTGCTGTCTGTAAGAGTTTTGGTTGACTTTTTTTTTCTTTCTTTCAGCTTGTGGACTGTCATCCCACTGCCTTCTGATCTCTATTGCTTCTGATGAGAAACCAGGTCTTTATCTTACTGGGCTTCCTTCATACATGACAAGTAGATTTTCTCTTGTTTCTTTATTTCTTTTTTTTTTTTAAGATTTTATTTATTTATTCATGAGAGACACACAGAGAGAGGCAGAGACACAGAGGGAGAAGCAGGCTCCATGCAGGGAGCCCCACATCGGACTTGATCCAGAGACTCCAGGATCAGGCCCTGAGCCGAAGGCTGACGTTCAACCACTAAGCCACCTAGGCGTCCCCCTCTTGATGCTTTCAAGATTTTTTGTTCTTGCTGTTTTTGGCTTCCATCATGTTTACTATGATATGAGTGTGAATCATTTTGTTTTTATCCTGATGTTCACTGAGCCTGTTGGATGTGTGAATTGTTTTCCATCAGCCATTATTCTAGTGTCTGTTCTTGATCTTCCCCCCCTCTCCTTCTCGTATTTCCATATGCACATGATAGTGCATTTAAAGATGCCACACATTTCTCTAAGCCTCTCTTTATTTTTCTTCATCTATTTTCTATTTTTCATATCACTTACTTTCAATTGATCTAAATCCCAATTCACTAATTCTTCCTTGTGCCAGTTCATCTAATTTTGGCCCCTCCGACAAATTCTTAAGTCGATTATTTGTACTTTTCATGCAAGATTTTCCATTTGGCATATTCCAATTTAAAAGTATTTACAATGGTTAATTTGAAATATCTGTTAAATCTGATGTCAGATCCCTCTTACTGGCAGTTTCTATTGCCTCTTTTTTTTTTTTTTAATTTCAGTGTGTCAGGCTGCTGTTTCTTTGCATCATGTCATAAAATTTTGTTGAAAACTGGACATTTTATATAATATATTATAGAAACTCTGGATACTTATTTCCTTTTGCCATTCTTTGTGTTGTTGCTTGTTTGTTTGTTTTGTGACTTAGACTATTATGCTGAAGTCTATTTCCCCTGTAGTGGGAAGAGTGTTTTTTTTTTTTTTTCCTTTTTTTTATTACTATTATTTTTTTATTGAAGTTAGATTTGCCAGCATATAGTATAACGTCCGTGCTCATCCCGTCAAGTGCCCTCCTCAGTGCCCATCATCCAATCACCCCATCCCCCTGCCTGCCTCCCCTTCCACTACTTTTTTTCCCTTTTTTTATTATATAAGACTTTGATATTACTCGAGAAAGCAGACTTAGGTTTGCTTATGGCTTAGGTTTGAGATGGCAGTGGCTTTAGCAGAATAATATTTGACTTTCTCTTTTCCTGATCTCTGGTAAGCTGTCTACTTTATTTGATATTATACCATTGCCCCTTAGGCTCTCGTACTTCCCGCTGATTGAACTATTGACAATGCACTAGGACATAAATTGCATACTAGTCTCATCCAATTATATTTTGGCAGAAGTAGTTTTGAGGTATCCTTGAGGTTTTCACTCCAGGGGGTTCTTCTTTGCAGTCTCTTACCCTGGTTTTCTCTGGTGCACTGGATTGCTACGGTTTAACATGTTGCTCTTAATTACAGGGAGCTGGTACTTTCAAGAGTGCATTTAGGTTGCACTTTCCATGCTCTGCTTCACGTAGTCACTCCTTTGTGGAAAGCCTTTGTTTTATGAATGGTTACTTGTGCTAGGCAAATTATCTGAGGCACTATTCCAGGTTCTGGGCCTGGATTGGCCTCTGTTCCTTTTATCTTCCCTCTTTCTGCCTCTCTAGATGTGGTGTGTCACTCTATGAGTGAGCTGGGAAGAGTTCAGTCGAGGCCTCAGTATACTTGAGCTGCTTTGCCTAGGGAAAGATTTTGTCCTCTGGGTAGGGGCTGGGTGGAAGAAGGGATCCCCTGACCTCTGAGCTGCACTTAGCAAAAATGTAGCCTTTCCAACTTTGGGTTAGAAGGGATGTGAAATGCTGGAGACCTGCCACTCATGGAAAGATAAGGTAAGCCTGGATTGGAGTGTGAGGGGAGATCTAGGACTGTCTTCATTTTCTCAGACATTTCTACCCCAAGTGAAGTCTCCATCAGGCTCAGATGTTGGGATGGGAAGGGACAGAATAAAATAGGTGGTGGCTCAAAAGTCTCATTGATCACATTGGGTTTTAGTAGACTTTCTTGAAAAAAAAAAACACATTTTTTCATTAACTATATGCCCTTAGGGCAATTTCCAGAGATTTAGAATAGCTTGGTTTTTTGTTTTGCTTTTAATAATTTTTTTCATTTTGTTTTTTGAGGCGAATGGACTGGTGAACTGCTAGCTTTCAGCCTGGAAATGGAACTCAACTTTCATTTTTTTTTCTAATACATGACAAAAACAAAATCTACATTATTTGCAAAATGATGTAGTAGAGCACCAGACATTTTCAAAACCTATAAAAGCATACTCAATAAGAGGATTATTAATATGGTCAACCTTGAAAAGTACTTCCTCAATAAAACAGGATTGCTTCATACTCTGCAGTCTGTTTTTATATTTATTAAATAGCATTTCTCCATATTCTAATGTGCATATTCTTCTTGAATCCTAGCTTGCTGAAATGCTTTATCCATTATTATTATACAACTAATTGAATTCTGCTCTACAGCACATCATGACACATTCCTATTTGGCACTCTACATTGAAAATCTTGTCATAGATAAATATCTTTGGGTTAAAAAAAGAAAACAAATTGTACAATTTGATAAATAATAACTGATGACACAGCTCGAAGAATCCTCGGTATATATGTGTGAAGTAGTCATCAGTTGAGAACAGACTTGCCTCTAAAATGTATATAAATAAATCAACAATTAAGAGTGAAAAATGAAAATGTAAAATAATGTAAAAAATAAGTGACCTCATCCAGTAAAGAGTAAGGAAGATCTGGCTAAGTGCACTATAAAAAAAATGGAAAAAATACACAATATAAATTCCATTACATAGAAAATCTAAAAATCATTCAACAAATAATAGTTCATGTAAACTTTGAATAAAATCAACTGAGAAAAAAGATATAAGCTTCAGTCAATGGTTTAATAACCCTACTAAATCAAAGAACTAGTAGGGATTTGTGCAATTCTAAAGATAGATGAAGATCAAAATATAAGCTTTATAGGACTATTGTTGAATTTGATAAAGTTATAGCAATTTGAAATCTCTCCCTCAACTATGGACAGTGGGATCCATCTGTGGATACAAAGAGGTCTCAGATCAAATGCTTACCTAGCCAGCTACTTGAGAATTATCACTACCGTCTAATTATATATTTTACTACAGTATTACCCTGTTCTCAATTGTAAGCTGTTTTTTATGGCTAGAAGCCTACAAATATGTAGCATTCTTCTGGAATGTACATCTAGGTTTCAAGAAGCAATTCTTCGATAATTCCTCTCACTGTGTCAATAAGATAAAATAAGTGAGAAAAAAATAAGGGTACATATAGTTGGAAAAGAAGCATCAGGAGGGAAATATTTGTGGGTAAAATGACATTTCTGATATGTTTTAAAGAATAGATAAGATTGTTTCTTCTTGCAGCTCAGTTTTTACCTCAAATATTTTGATGCTGTGCTGCTACATGCATACGCATTAAGAATTATGTCTTCTTGGAGAACCTGCTATTTTATTTTCCTCAGCCCCTCTTACCTCTGATCATTTACCTTATTCTGAAGTCTGTTCTGTCTCAAATTAATGTAGTCACTCCCACTTTCTTTTGATTATTTTCAGTATGGTGTATATTTTTAGTTCCCTTTACTCTGAGTCCATATGTATCTTTAAAGTTGGTTTCTTATAGAAAACATACAGTTACATTTTCTTTTTTGATCCAGTCTGACAATCTGTCTTTTAATTGGTGCATTTAGACACTGACTTTAAAATCATTATTGATATAACGACATTTATATCGACCTGTGTTATTCAGGCTGCTATATTAAAAAATACCACATACTAAATAACTTAAATAACAAACATTTATTTCTACATTCCTGGAGGCTCGGAAGTCCAAGATCAAGTGCCAGAGCTACAGTGTATTGTGGCAGCCTGCTTTTTGGTTCATGGATTGCTATGTTCTGTGTCCTCACAAGCTGGAATAGGCTAGGAAGCTCTCTTTATTCTCTTTTTATAAGGGAACTAATTCCACAATTACCCTCCCCCCCCAAAACTCACATGACCCAATCACTTCCCAATGGACTCATCTCCATATATCATCACTTTGGGGGTTAGGGTTCGACAAATGAATCTGAGAGGACACAAGCATTCATCCATAGTTCTACCATATTTAGTACTGTTTTCTATTTGCTGTTCTTGTTCTTTATTTCCATTTTTTCTTTCCCACTCTTTTCTGCATTTTGTGGATTTAATTATTTATTTATTTTATTTATTTTGCATTTTGTAGTTTTAATTGAGCATGTACTATGAGTCCACTTTCTCTCCATTCTTAATATTTCAGTTATGCATTTAAGCTTTTATTAGTGGTTGTTTTGGAATCGGCAAGTTTCTGTCAAAATTCAGTTTCTGATAAGGACTCTTTAATGGTTTGCAGATGGTTTATCCTTGCATGGTCTTTTCTCTGAGTGTACATGAAGAGAGAGAAATTGAGAGAGAGAGAAAGATAGATTCTTGATTAAAAAACCAACAGTCTCATTAGGTTAGGATCACATGCTTATGATCTTATTGAAACTTAATTACCTCCTGAGCTCTACGTCTAAATATGATCACATTAAAGGTTAAGGCTTCAACATATAAATTTATGGAGGGCACAATTCAACCCATAGCATTCTAGTCCTGATCCCTCCAAATTCATGTTGTTTTCTTTGCAAAATACATTCATTCCGTTTCGACAGTCACAAAAGTCTTAACTCATTGTAGCTTCAACTGTAAAGTATAAAGTGCAAAAATTCTCTAAATATCATCTAAATCAGGCACTGGTGAGATTTGAGATACGATTCATCCACAGGCAAAATTCCTCTCCAGCTGCAAACCTATGAAATCAGACAAGTTAGGTGCTTCCAAAATAAAATGGTAGGACAGGCATAAGATATATATTCCCATTATAAAAAGGAGAACTAGAAGAAAAGAAGGGATGATGGGTCACTCTCATGCAAATCCAAAAGAAGCAAGGCAAATCAAATGGATTTTATAGATGGAAAATTATCCTCTTTGATGTTGTCCCCTTCAATGGGCAATGGGCAACACTGCCTGGGGCCTTATGTGATGTCTCCATTCCCACAATTCAGCTGGGAGTTCCCTCCCCTGTGGTGATGCTGAGCCACCCAACCCTCAAGGCTTCTGGTGGGATAGCCTGGCCTGCTGAAATGAAGCAAGAGGAGGCAGTTCTGGTAATTTCTGAATCATCTTTGGTACCATTCCCCCCTTTTCTTGAAGAATAATGCACCATTTTAGCCAAATAGCTCTATTGTCCAGGACTGTAGAATCCCAGAAGTATGAAAGCCTTCCTATCTCTGGTCCTTTTGGTCCAAACTGGTAGCATCTTGGCTGCTATAATTTTATCTCTGTTGTTGACTTATGTTGTGATGGCTGATTAGATCCATGATGTGCACTCCTACCAACCTCCATAACCAATGGTTGTTCAGTAACATTCTTAGTATTTTCTTCAGAAAAAAAACTTTCTAATTTTTTGTGGTATGGATTTTTTGCAGAAAATTTTACAAATCTTCAGATTCTGGTTCCTATTTGCTTAACAATGTCTTCAATTTATCTCTCTTTTCTCATATTTTAAAAGAAAACAGAAAGGAGAAGTAAAGCCAGACCTTCAACATGTTGACACTGGGAAAACAATATGGAGGTTTCTCAAAGAAATAAAAATAGAAATATCATAATTCCAATAATTGCGCTGCTATTTACCCAAAGAAAACATAAACATAAAAATATATGCACCTCTATGTTTATTTCAGCATTATTTACAATAGCCAAGATACGGAAGGAATGTAAATGTCCACTCATCAATGAAAGAATAAAGAAAATGTGATATATATATAATCACAATGTACTCAGCCATGAAAAGGAAAGAAATTTTGCTACTCACAAAACCATGAATAGACCTACAGGGTATTATCCCAAATGAAAAAGTCAGACAGAAACAGACAAATACTGTATGATTTCATTTATATGTGGAATCTACAGAAAAAAACAAACAACAATACTAACAATAAGAGAGAAACAGACTTATAAATACTGAGAACAAACTAATGGGTCCTGCAGGGGGGGAGAGGTGGGAGGATAGGTGACATAGGTGAAAAGGATTAAAGGATATAATCTTCCAGTTATAATATAAATAAGTTGCAAGGATGGAAAATTTAGCATAGGGAATATAGTCAATAATAGCGTAATAACTTTGTATTCTGACAGGTAACCGCACTTACTGGGGTAAGCATTTCATAATGTATATAATTTCTGAATTACTATAGTGTATACCAACAAATAATGTAAAATTATATGTCAACTGTACTTCTATTAAAAGAAGAATAAAAAGCGCATTAAGAGGTTTATTTGGGTAAATTCTTCCATTAAAAGAAGAATTATTTCTTAATTCTATAGAATTAATTAAAGAAAGAAATAATTAAAAATAAATATTTTTTTCTTTTTCTTTGACTTTCTGCAGTTTGAATGTGATATGCCTCGATTTCTTTCTTCTTTTCTTTCCTTCTGTCTTTCTTTGTTACTTTTCTGCTTGGTGTTGCCTAAGCTTCTTGAATCTACGGTCCAAGTAAGTATCTGTCATTAATTTGGGGAAACTTTCAATATTATTGCTTCACATATTTCTGCTATTCCTTTTTTTCCTCTCTGTTCTTGTTACACATATGTTACATCTTGTGTAATTGTTCCACAGTTTTTAGATATTCTATTGTTAGTGGAGGTTTGGGCTTTTTTTTTTTTTACCACTTTTTTTTTCTCTTTTTCTTCCCATTTTGGAAGTTTCTTTTGAGGTATGCTCAATTTCAGAGAGTTATTCCTCATTGCCATGTCCAGTCTATGCATGAGCCCATCAAAGACATTCTCCATTTCTGTTACAGTGTTTTAAATTCCTAGTATATCTTTTTGATTCTTTCTTAGAATTTCCATATCTCTGCTTATTTTGTCCATCTGTTCTTGCATATTGTCTACTTTATTCATGACTATCTTTAGTATATTAATCATAGTTGTTTTAAATTCCCAGTCTGATAATTCCAACATTTTTGCCATGTGTGAGTCTGATTCTGATGTTTTGTGTCTCTTCAAGCTGTTTTTGGCCTTAGTATGCTTGCATTTTTTTTTAAATTTTTTTAGAGCCAGACATGATATAGTGGGTAAAAGAAATGCAGCAAATAGGCCTTTATTTGATGGTAAAATGTAGAGAAAGGGAAAGCATTTTACAGTCCTATGACTAGGTCACTGTGTTTTGGTGAGCTTATGCCCTTCCTTGGACTTTAAATTCACAAGTGCTTTTCAGTTTCCTGCCATCCCCTCGGGTAGGACTGCATGACTAGAGTTGACAGGAATTGGGTTTTGCCTTCCTTCACGTCAGTTAAACTGACAAAACCCCAGTAATCTAGGTTTTGGTAGAACAGTTTCTTTAGAAGACCAGCCTTGTTAAAAGAACAGAATTGTCTGCTGCATTTCATAATCATTCCTTTTTTTTTTTTCTTGTGTCCTGCTGGAAGCATGAGGAGATGTTTTCTATGATAGTCTATGTGAGAACCAGTTTAGGTTTCTGTAGGTAAGACTCAGGGAAGTGTGAGAAACCCCCAGGACTCATCTTCCCTGAAGTTTTCAACTCTCAGGTTTGTCTTCACTAAACCTACAGCACTTTGTCAATTATAGTTTAGGTTTTCCTAACTCAATATTGGCTCCCGTGGAAATTTCTGCTCAGGTAACTTGTGATTCTCCGATCACCTGTCTGCCTCCAATTTTGAGGCAGCAAATTACTGTGTGACATCACTTCACTAATGGATCTAAGAAGAGCTGTTGACTTTTTAGTTTGTTCAGCTTTTTTCTTATCAAATAGGACAGAGTGATGACTCCCAAGCTTTTCACATGCTGGACCAGAAACCAGAAGTCTGGATACAATTTTAATTAGTGCTGATGGCGCATTACTTTTAGTAGGGAGATAAGTAAATAATAATAATTGAAAGCGCTCTTGTGGTGCTTAGGATGTGAAAAATTCTCCTAAGCACTTTGTGTTCCACAACAACCCCATAAGGTATTGATTTAGAAATTGAATACACAACAAAGAAACACAAGAGGAGAAAAATAAAGGTATGAATAGAGATGTGCATACTTTTCTCCAAAAATGCAGAGCACACAGAAGATAGGATTTGAACTTAAGGCAAAAACCAAAGTTGGAGATGATATTTTAAGTTTATTGTAAGTATTTGATTTAACTGAGAATAGGAAGAGACTAATATTTTTGAGCAGGGAATTTTATTTTAGAAAATCTTCGTCTAACATTAAGATCTAGGACCAAACAACCTCAAAGCCATGTATGTCCAGTGCTGCTTATATGATTCAAATAAAAAATAACAGAGAGCAGAATTGTTACTATACCACTACCATTAATTACTACTCCACATAGACTATTGCTATCACTGTCACCACTACTATTGCTAATACTAACAACAAACAATATTTATAAAAGTTTCCCATATGCAGCCATTGTCCTAAGACTTTATACATGTTACTTTATTTTATTCTGCAGTAATCCTTAAAGCAAATTTATAAATATACTTGACAACCTCAAAAATGTAGAGAATATAAAACTTGCCCAAAGTTACTCAGGAGATAAGTAGTGGAGCTGAAACAAAGAGGGACCGATGTCGCAGAATTACTTTTTAACACTGTTCCTCTGCTGAGTCCAGTCTCAGTGAGAATGAAGGAAAGATTGTTCTGGTTGGGGTTGGCTGCAGTATCCAAAACACAAAAGTATCTGGTACTTATCCTGTGTTCAGGACATATTGAGCTAAAGAGTGAATACATGAATAAACTGCATCACACATACTTTAACCTCTTTGTCAGTTTTTAAATTCTCATGATAAAGTCCTTCTACAAAAAAATATATGTATATATATTTATATATATATATAAATTATATATATATAAATATATATATAACATGTATATATATTTTATATATATAATATATATATATTAAGGCATTTTCTGTGTGACTATCAATATATTAGAATATAGAACCAATTTACATTGCCCTAAGAGGTACTTAAGAGTGTCTCTGTCCTACCTAGTGGATCACTGTGGTTCTTATCACTTTGTATCAAAGGCAGGGTTTAAAATTTAACATTTATTACTCATTTACTCATTAACAATGAAGATATTTCATTTTTTAAAAATTCTATTGCCCATGTGTATTTTTTTCATTGAGACGCCTGCTCATTTTTTTCATTCTATAGAAAATTATTTATATGATTAAGGACGTTAACCCCATATTCTTATAATACTTGTGATTTGTGATTTTTTCTTGAATATACCAATAACATTTTCCATTTCATGTATTAATTCAAATAAGTTCTACTAAATCAGCATTTTTTTCTTATTCTAAAAGTCATTTTTAAAACTACAATGCTTCTGTAGATTTTATAAAATTCATTATTGTTTTTTCCACCTATATAAATGAGGAGCATTTTAGGTATCAATTAGAGATGGTCATAATGAACCTGGTGAAGCATTGTAACAGTATAAAGAATCTCTGAAAGAATGAAAAAGAACATTATAATTTATTCTAATCCATATAAAGAGAAAGCTTTGGTAGTACTAAACAAACAAACAACAAAAGAATAAAGATTCAAAGCACTGGGGGAAAAAAATAGAGTAGGGTCTCCTAACACAGAATTTCAATATTCTTGCCATTATCAGTCTTTTTCTGATGGAGAAATTTTAAATAAAATGTCTTAACTAGGTATCTCTGCCAATAAAATTGACAAGATAGTTGCAAAGAAGCTTTCAAATCCATTGCAAAAGCAATTTATATTCAGTTTACACCCATCTACGGTTAAAGAATAACATCGGGATTTAGCTTTTTCAAAGTAGTCTTAGAATGAATTTCACCAACATTGATTTAGTCAGTACAGTAAAAGTATGCTCTTTATGATTTTTCCCCCCTCAGGTGTATATATGCTTTATATTATAGCAGAATTGGAAAAAAAATCCATATCTCTTCTACAGATATCCTCTGGCATATATGTAAGTTTGCTTAAAAAAATACCAACTAACCTTATATAATTAGCCCACCAATTTACTTGAATATATATATATAATGTTAACATTTATGAAACCTAAGACTTAGGCAAAAACAATGGAATTCCAGGATCTCCCACTGCTATAAAGTACACTTGCTTTTCCTTTTTTGAATATTTTTGTTGTCTTGGAGAAGCTTACAACATTTCATCCATGTTCTTCTCCAGTTACATTCTAGAAATATAGCAAATGATGCCTTCTTGCAGTGGCTTCCACCCGACACTGGAAAATGAGATTAAAGCTCTACCAGATGGGTAAGAAGCACTTATTTAATCTTTATTGTTAGCAGGAAATGGTGTTGATCCATCTCAGCTAGATGGTAATTGAGCTAATAGAAGATGCTGGGGGGACAAGGAATAAAAGGTGTGGGAGGACTTGAAAGTGATGTACCTATTTTATATAGAAATGAAATCCATATCATATTTTAGCTTGTGATATGTAATGATTTATAAGAAACATGCATAGCAAAGATAAATTGTATATAAATACATGTTAAATCTCTTAATATTCATTATATATGTTTATAATTTCTGTATTGGGATTGTCCAGAAAAATAAAAAACAAAATCAGTATGTAGATATACAGATTAATTTTATTTAAAAATACATTATTTTAGATTTTACCTCACCTGATTGTGGGGGCCAGCAAGTCTGAAATTTGTAAGACAGGCCATCAGGATGGAAAGTCAAACAAAAGTTTAAATTGTAGTCTTAAGTCTACAATTGGTAAAGTGGGCAGGCAGGTTGGAAATTCAGGCAAGACTTCTATGTTACAATCTTAAGGACAAATTCCTTCTTCTCAGGGAAACCTGTTTTTGTTAAGGACTTCAACTTATTGGATGGGGCCCACCCAGATTATCAAGGATAATCTTTACTTAAACAAATTATTGATGTTAATTCCATCTACAAAATCCTACCACAGCAACATCTAGTGTTTGGCCAAATAGCTAGGGACCATGACCTAGATAAGTTGACATATAAATTTAACCATCACCATTTCAGAATGTGGTAGATACCTCACCTCAAGATTTACATATGGCTGCAATTATTTATTGAATCTAATAATTTCTTAAGCATTATATATTTTAGGTACATTTGAGTGTTTGAAAGTATTTATGGCAAGTAAAAATAAGGTCTGAACTACAAAATAATTAAAAAATAATGAATTAAAACAAGATAAAATTTCAGCAGAGTAAATGCTCAGAGTGGAGGTATAAAGAACATTCTTAAATTGATGTTTCCTCAGATTTCAAAGTAACTTTCAGTTGAAAAGCCATAAATTATTTAAAGAGTAGTTAAAGATAAATCACTAAAGAGGAGCTAATGAAAGCTTAATAATTATAATAATTAATTAAACTGAAAATAACCTATAAAGTGAAGGTTTTAAACCTTTTCTGTAGAGTATTTGCCTAAAATCCAAATAAACAAAGTGCCAAATACTTAGATTACTTTTTTAATTAAGATAGAACAAATATTTAGTCATTCCTTGAGTTCACAGATAAGAACCATAAAAAGGGAGATTATTGGGAAGTGAGTGAAAATAATAATAGTTTTAGTTTGAACAAATGGGTTGACCAAAACAATTAAATTTATTCTCATTGTCATATCTTATGTTCCTAAGCTAAATTCTCAGGTGACTTGATTTCATTTAAAAAGTTTTCAAATGGTTCTCAACCTAAAGCACATTTTAAAAGGAATTGATTAAGAGAATACAGCAGTATTTTACAGAACTCAGGGGTCATCATATGTATTCCCCTGTGGAAAAACCATGTGCGGGCAAAGACAATCATTTTAAGAGAAATAGCAAATTCCACTTACTTTTTGAGAACAAATTAAATCCATTTATGAGGAAAATCCTTGAAAATCTGACAAAGGTGAGCCATCAAATATCCATACCGATGAGACAAAGTTTATGATTATTTTCCTCGTGAGAAAGAATGCCTCTCCCTTATTTTTTCTGCTTCATTTTCCTCAAACCAGCAACCACACACTATCCATTGTTGTGTTTCCAGGATTGATCAGGAACAGTGTAGACGGAGACGGAGATTACTTAAGGGACAGGAAGCCATTTCAAGCGGCATTAAAACTTGATTATGTTTTAAAATAAAAATTGCTTTATGAATTATTGAAATGTGATTTGTTTTAAATTAGATGTTGTGATTACTATTTTCATGAGTGACTACAATAATCATATCAAAATAAATTAAAACTAGATAAACGTAAACTGCCCTGTATTCAAAGCAAACTGTAAAAAAATAAAAGCAAACTCTTGGGATTTCTGTTCTCACTGTGGCTGTAGTTGGTTTTGTATTGTCAACTCTGTATTGACCTTTAGTCTAAAGGAAAATTATAATTAATATACCTTTACCCTTCTTCTTGGTACCATGATCTTAAACATGGTACTTTTTCTTGATTGATTTAAAATGTGCTGTGCAAAAGAGATGGACAATTACAATTCTATGTGTGCTCTTAAACTTGTCTTGATGCAACCACATAAAACACACAATAAAGAAAATAGGCAGGAGCTATTTTCTTCATTCAACCATACTTTTAAACTTTTACTATTGATTATTTGGTATGTGAATATTAGAATTTAGTTTAAATACAAGTTATGAAATATTTTCCTTTCTGTAGTTCTATATAAATGGCTACATGAGTTCATTTGATTTCAATAATGAAACAATGATATATATACAGACCCATTTATTGATATTTTTCCTAGAAACTTAGCTTGTTGATAGAGCCAACCTTCTTAAAAAATAAACATCATTTGAATTCAAGTGCACATTACGCCTCATACTTGCATTTAAGCTTAATTTTTGGAAATAAAATTAACAATTCCCAGAAACCAAAATGAGCATTGAAATAATGAATAAACTTGTTTTTTAAAAATTTGGGGTTTGGGTTATATTAATCACAATCCATTTTTTAGTTACTAACAATACTGAACTGAGGTACATTAAATGAAATTAGTGAAATGGTTCACCATTTCACTAACCATTTCACCACTAATTGAAATGGTTCAAATGAAACAATTGCATGTAGCTATATTTTCATACAGTCATTCTCGATCTCAAATTATTCACTGGTCAATATAGGGTCATGCAAAGATTTTCAAATTATGATACACACCCTCCTGGGGGGGGGGGCAGGAGAATATACACTGGGGCAGAATTTTGTGAGAATAACTATCCAGGTCCTTAACTTCCATGTAAACTCTTTTCTAAAACTGACTTCCAGGGGACCACACCTGTAGGCAATGCTCATTAAGTTTTTCCTTCCTATCCCTCCTATCCTAAGGTCTTCTTCCTGTTGCCCTTTCCAACTTTATAGGAAGACATACCCCTTTATCTGGAGTGCTTCTGTGGTGTATAAGGGTGGAAAATGCTAGGGTGCTAAACAAAGAACAATTTAAAATATGTATGGTTGTGGAGCTTCCTGTGATCTAACCACCACAAAGGTATGTCTTTCTTCCTTTCACAGATGACACTAGCAAGGGCAACAAAACAGCATATTTTTTTCCTCATAGAGACATTATATTGCAAAATGTGCTGAGAGTGATGACTGTTTTTATTTAATAACTTCACTTTTTCTAACCCTTGATGATCATCCCTGGGCAGGGTCCCCCCACAACAGAAGGCAAAGACAGCAAAACTAAGTATTGAGGGCAGTGGTACCTTCTGACATCCAGGTCACAGACCTGTGGCAAGTTCAAGTCTTGACTAACTGCCTTAGAATTAGAAATCAGAATCTAGATAGTTGTCTCAGCAACACACATTAGCATGTTTTTCTGAACTGAAAAATGAAAGCAGATTTTTTGGATAGAAAATCGGTCTGAATTGGCTGATTCATTTGACATTGAATTTTGCCTTTGGCAATTAGGTTACATGCCACACATTTTCTCTAAAACGGGATTAGTTAAATCTCACTTCTCAATTTTTGAGGAAACATACTTAAGCATATTGGCAAAGGTGTTTTGAAATGCAAAAATATTTTAATTGACCAAGTCCTAGAGTATCACAATGCTATAATGTGATAATGTAACTTTCTCAAATAGATGCACATATATAAATGGCTTTTCTAAAATGCACTCACATGTAATTTTAAAACTTTAAATAACAGTAATATAAACGTTATTTATACTGCATTGGTTTTTGTGAAGACTGTAAGACTAGGGTGCTGGGATAGCTCAGTTGGCTAAGTGTCCAGCTCTTGATTTCATCTTAGCTCAAGATCACAGGGTCTTGAGATCAAGCCCCATGTGGGGCTATACTCTCAATGGGGAGTCTTCTCGATATTCTCTCTCTCCCTCATTTATTCTCTCTCCCCCCACCCCCACTCATTTGCACTCTCTCTCAGATTAATAAATAAATATTAAAAAATAAAATAAAAATAAAGACTGTAAGACTAAAATATTGTCCTTGATATCACAGTAAATTAAAAGTCAACAATAAAAATATCATTTTGAATTTATAAGGAATTGTTTACAAAATCATGTCTATAATTCCTTTTATCCTTAGAATATTTGATAGCTAATTAAAATGCAATGTATTATTGTTTTCTAAAAACATATTTTGTTTATAATTCTTCCTGGTGATAATAGTCACCACAATTGCATTTTCTTCCTGAAATAATGTAAAAATGCTTCATTTGGTCAGATTTCAAAGTAATATATGAGAGGTAGAGGGAAAAAAAAAGCACATTAAAAATTCAATTCATAAAAATCCTTGGGGATCCCTGGGTGGCTCAGTGGTTTAGCATCTGCCTTTGGCCCAGGGTGTGATCCTGGAGTCCCGGGATCGAGACCCACATTGGGCTCCCTGCATGGAGCCTGCTTCTCCCTCTGCCTGTGTCTCTGCCACTCTCTCTCTCTGTGTCTTTCATGAATAAATAAATATAAATCTTAAAAAAATGTCCACAGTTTTAAAAATTCTCCCTGTCATAAGTAATCTTTATATATAATATCTCATTTTACACTTCAAATTCTGAGTTAATACTATTTTATCCTCATTTTACAAGGAAAACCTTAATTTCAATAGCAAAGGTATTTCTTTCCACCCACAAACCCTGCCCACCCAATCATTATCCTAATCTGCTTCATATGTTGAGTGGTGGTTTTACTAATCTAATTATATGTATATGTATCCCAGAGTCATGTGAATATATTCACATCATTTCATGTGAGATGTTTTGGAGATATAGCAGCTGCCTGAAAGGGACTCTGTCTAGCATATGATGAAAATAAGCCATAAAATTGCCCTCAATATTGCAGGTCTACCAAATGACACATTGATGGAGACTAGAATCCTTATTAAACAAAACTATCATTCCATTCTTTGGAACTGCATGACTTCACCACACCCCACGTTAGGAACCTGTGAGAATGATGGGAGGCAATAGATAGTGGTAGTTAAGAGTGTAGAACTGTGAAATCATAGGGCCGGGATATTAATCTTAGCATTTCAACCTACTAGCCATATGGCCTTGGAGCATAGCATTAAGTATTCTACGCTGCAGTCTCCCTGCTGGGGACTGTAATAGCATTTGTAACCTCATTGTTTTGAGAGTTAAATTAGGTCATTCATCGAAAGCACTTAGCTTAGTGATTGGATATAATAAACAGGCCCAAAATGGGTTATCAACTGAGACATTTTAGATTCATTTTCATACTGATCTTAATTTGGGGGATATTTTATTGTTAATTACCACTGTGCCTCAAATAACTAAATTGCATTTAGTTCTTATTTATTGCAAAACAAAAAAACAAAAAAGAACAAAAAACAAAACAAAACAACAAAAAAACAAAAAAACAAAAAAACCCAACCCAAAACCAAAACCAAAAAAACAACTCTTTTAAGGGAAGTGGCTTGTTTTGGATATTTTCCATGACTCTTTTTATTGGTATGATACCTATAGCTAGTTATCATGGCTAATAAGAAAAAACTGAATCAACAAATATGCTAAATCACCACTTTTTTAAATTAATATATAAGACCAAAAAAAAAGAAATTTTAGAACTGAAAAGGTTTTCTTTAATACTTTAATTAGAAATGTATATAGATCACAGCTGCTATTCATCAAGTCAGCCACACACCTGTCTACCACATTATTTTAAATCAATTTTTTGTATATTGATGTTTGCAACAAATGCATCCATCTCTCATTATAAAGCTTTTCAGTTAATGTTTTATGTTTTTTAAAAACCTACATTATATGCTACATGGCTCATTTGGCAAGAGCTACATTTTGCATTCTTAAAATGATGACTTACGCTATAGAGCTATAGAGATAAATTTATTTGGGAGAAAAATAAATGTATTTCATTATATAATATTTTGTTATGGGAAAGTTTACAGTGTGTTTAGTAGGAAACAGGTGTATATATACCTGCTCAACACTGAGTCTGAGATATCTACCTTTTAAGATTCATGTCTGATTTGTCAATAAAAGAATTCTATTTTAATAAAGTAATTGAGAATACAGTGTAAATTTTTTCTTTGCTAATTGCTTTAGTACTTAATTACCAAAGAAAACAACCTTCTTTTATTACCAATAAGTTAAACATATATATCAGGGTTCACTATTATTTTCTATTAAAATTTTTAAATTAAATCACTATATAGGCATATAGTATATGCCGCTTATCTGCTAGCACTATGAACCCCCTCATAGATGATCTGTTTAAATACACTCTTATATGACCTTAATAAATACAATTTTCTTGCTAACTTTATTTGTTTGAAAGAAAACATGCAAATAAAATAATAAATCAATTTCTTATGGGAACAATTCAATTTATTTCTCGTATATCCTTATTCTCATTTTTCATTTATAAAGGCACTTAAAATACTAATGTCACTTCTCATACAATTTGAATGATTTTTACTTAAATTAACTTTCAACTTGAAAATACCTACTTAATAAAATGTATTTATGCTCACATTCTTTGGCTTTTCAAATTAGTTCTTTTCTTTTGGCCTAGGCTCCTTTCCCACCCCAAATCTGTCTTATTTTTATGCTTATTTCATGGTGTACATTATATTAAAATAGATGTTGTTTGTTCAAAATAGCTTGCCTCTCAGTCTTCAAATTAATTTATATGTATTATATATATATAATTAAATATGTATATATGAATGAAATACTCTTTGAGGTAAAGTATATAAATAACCATGTCCTTGAAATCTTTGGCTAAAAAGAAAACACTGAAGAGGAAAATGGTGCAAGGTCATTGTGAATAATTTGGTCTAGAAAACCATTAGTACTGAAATATAATCTTTTTCCTACTAGCTAATTAAGATTTGACAGATTACTTGACTATAATGAAACTCAATTTCCTTATTCTGAAAAAGGTAAATTTGGGATCCCTGGGTGGCGCAGCGGTTTGGCGCCTGCCTTTGGCCCAGGGCGCGATCCTGGAGACCCGGGATCGAATCCCACATCAGGCTCCCGGTGCATGGAGCTTGCTTCTCCCTCTGCCTGTGTCTCTGCCTCTCTCTCTCTCTGTGACTATCATAAATAAATAAAAATTTTAAAAAAAAAGGTAAATTTAAGAAAATTAGGATAAAATATCTACTGTGATTTTATTTAAACCTACATATGATATACATATGACATATATAAAATATTCTTTTTTAAAAAATATTTATTTATTTATTTATGATAGAGGGCTTGTATTTGTGCGTAAGGATGGGGCGACAGAAGGAAGGACATTCAGACTCCATGCTGAGTGCCTGACACAGGGCTTCATCCCTGGACCCTGAGATCATGACCTGAGCCAAAACCAAGACTTGGACACTTAACTGAATAAGCCAAGCAGGTGCCCCCTATACAAAATATTCTTAGAATTCCATTGATATATTACAGATATATAGGATAGTTATTTTATCTAGAAAAAATGATTAATTGGATAAATCTAGGTTATGAAAATGTTAAATACAAAACACATTCACTCATGACCATTCGAATCTTCCTTAATTCCAGGTCCTTTTGTCTAAAAAATAAATAACTCTGCTAGGCTACATGACAGTGTCTTTGGTGATGTTACACATATTCTTTTTGGTTTTAGAGTGAAAACTGAGGCACACTTTGCCTGTTCTTCCATTTACATCCACAACCACCTTCCTCTCCCATGTTTCTTGTAACACTTTCAGCTCATGATATAATAAAATCATTTCCTTACTTTTCTTTCTCTATAGCAAAGAAACTATAAATAGGTTCAGCAAAATATGGATTTTTCAAACCTATAAATTTTGAGAGGGACATAGAAGCTAAAAATAATTTAAATTATATAATTTTAACAATGTTCATTTACTGAGAAAAAGTGGTTTTATAGCTTTGATGGACATATGGAATTTTCTGTTAAAAATAGATTCTAAAATTAAAATTATTTTTAAAATTAAAAATTAAAAAAAGTACATTTAAACCAAACAAAACAGAACTACCTAATTTAATTACCTGAACCTTTAAATGCAATAAGAATGAATATTTCTTTTAGTATCATTCACATATTATAATCAGATTCTTATAAAGTGACTTTGCAAACATCTTGAATTACTATAGTTGAAGAATGCTTTTTTAATACAGTCTTAGTAGGTTCATATTTAATAAAATCATCCGGAATCTTCAAAGTTGTAATTCTGTTGAGTTAAATTCAAATTATTGATGATTCTGTTCTTTCCTCTTTTGACCACAATATTTTTAAATGATATGTTCTGTATACACATGATGAAACAGTAACAAAACCCCTGGTGATGTTGCTAAATGGAGAATAATTTCATTTCTATTATTTTTAACATTAAATGTAGAAATATTGCTGCTCAGGTATTTTATAAGTTAATGCCATCTTAAAAAATATTTTAGAGCTCCAAAATTATTCAAATAACTTATTTATAGGGCTCCATTGAATGTTTCATGAATTGGGTTGCTGGAAAATCAGTCATTCTAGATATTAGGACATTTAGGAACAAATTATAAATTAATTTTATTGAAAGTTGGGGATTGATGAAAATTTTCTCTCCACAAGTCTAGATATTTCAAACCATGCTTAAAGAATTTCAAATTAAACATTCTGCACTTTTTGTTTATTTTATTCAATTTCTATCATTTTTAGCAATATATTTCAATATTTTTTTGTTTTTTAAATTATTTCTTTTCAATAAATATAAAAGCTCCAGATGTTGAAGTGTCAGTGATCACTTTATTAAATAATTTAATTAAGGATTTTTATCTCTAGGGGGTGCCTGGGTGGCATAGTCAGTTAAGCGTCTTCCCAGACTCCTGGATTCAGCTAGGGCGTGAACTCAGGGTGGTGAGATTAGCTGGAGTGGGGTTCCATGCTCAGCGTAGAGTCTGCTTGGAACTGTTTCTCCCTCTCCCACTGTCCTTCCCCCTTCCCTCTCTCCCTGAAATGAATAAATAAATCTTTAAAAAAAAAAAAGATTTTTTAATTCTTTCAAAAATGAGAAGGCTTAGTTAATTTTTAAAAATCAAGACAAGTTTAGGATGCTTATGCTGGTATCTAATCTAGTTCTTTAATATTTTAGGAATTCATATTATCCAAATGATAATGGGCAACAGAGAAATAAAGCAGACCATATAATGCTGAAATATATTTTTATATTTACAGCTTCATTTACAAAAGTGCCCAAGTTATATCAATCCGATAGTATAATATAAATACAATTTAAAAATTATTGGTAACTAGGGCAGCCCTGGTGGCTCAGTGGTTTAGGGCCACCTTCATCCCAGGGCCTGATCCTGGAGACCCAGGATCCATGGAGCATGGAGCCTGCTTCTCCCTCTGCCTGTGTCTCTGCCTCTCTCTCTCTCTCTCTGTGTGTCTTTCATGAATAAATAAAATCTTAAAAAAAAAATTCTTGGTAACTTAAAAATTCTATTTTGATTCAATAAATATTTCAACTCTTTTGGATACAATTGAATTTTGAGTTCCCTTCAATCAATAATAAGTGATTCTCTACTCTGTAGAATTCTTATGTAGAAAGAATATTTTTTCTAATTGTATATTGTGGTCAGCCAATGTTTTTAATACTGTAACTAAAAATAAATCAGTAAGGACATGTATCTTTAACATCAAAACTTTTTACTGCATTTATAACAGCAGTAAAATCATGTGTTTCACTTTGGTCAAAATAAAGTTCCAAATGCTTTTTTCTGATTCTATAAATAGGATGAAACATTTAAATCATTTTATCCATTTGAACCATTGAAAGAAAAAAACTGTTCTAAAATTTGTGCTACTAAACTATTTACTAAGTTCTTGTATCGAAAGAGTCAACAATTACACCCAGAACATAGAAAGCTGGAAGAATCTTTAACAACAATAGCAATAAGGACAAGATCTACAAAATCATAACTTTTTTGAGGCCAACAAAGAGCTGAGGTTGCATGGCTGTTAAGTATCCTGCAATTCATAAAAAGTAATATTAAAAGATAAACTGAGGGGTATTAAAATTTGAAGAGTTTCTTTGAGGACAATCTGTTGTAATCTGATAGTGTCAATATGTTAGTGGTTGGCAGCCCTTTGCGTACAGGGTTAGGAGAGAGACATCACAATCGAGGAAGTGCAGAAACAAAGAACAGAAATGATTTGATTGGCTACAGCTTCAAACCTAGCTGGCTCTGATTGTCCTTAGGCGTTTTGATTTCCTAACCTTGAGGCATTTAAAGGCTCAGATTTTGGTTTGTCTGTGTAGGCCACCATGGCATTGGAGTCCTATCAGTCTAATGGCCTCCTTGTTTAATTCATGTAATAGTAAGCACTTCCAAAGAGAAACAGCTTGCAAGCACTGGCTCCCAGTTGCCAGAAACACCATGCAAGTGATGGAGATGCATTAAGGTAAATTTTTAACAAATGGCAACGGGCTGAGAATGGGCTAGCTTGAAAGTGCAGGAACCCTGGCAGCCTCAGACACCAGGGGTCCTTCCTCGCAAATCTTTCTCTCGAATCTTTACTGGGAGCTCAAGAGAATGGGTGATGGGGTGCCTGGGTGGCTCAGTTGGTCGAGTGTCTGCCTTCAGCTTCAGGTCATGGTCCTGGGGTCCTGGGATCAAGCCCCATGTCGGGCTCCCTGCTCAGCGAGGAGCCTACTTCTCCCTCTGTCTTTCTCTCTCAAACAAATAAACGATCTTATAAAAAGAGAGAGAGAGAGAGAGAGAGAGAGAGAGAATGGGTGACAGTGAGGCAGGACCCTGAGGATATTTTTCCAAACACGTGTCAGTCTGAAAGAGGTGTGTGGGTGCTGCTGCGGGAAAGGCAAGAAGCTTGATGCTGATTCTTCTCCTCTCCACAACTTACAAGTGTAGCTGCTGGGGAAAGAAGAGGAAACACTGTTGTCCCCAGGACCCAAGGGAAGAATGGATGATGCAGGAGGAAAGGAAAGGACAAACAAAATAGGCCAGGAGTGGTACCTTACCAACAGAGGAGGAGAAAACCCAAGAAAACCCCAGCTCAGCATCCCAGGGCATCAGCAACTATAATGACATGAGAGTGACACTTGTCAGGATAGTCCTGCCCCACCAACGGCTAGTCAGCAGTCAGGTACCAGTGACGGCCTTCCACAGCTAGAGAAGTGGCAAGAATGTGAAAAAGACCCTCGCAGAGCCAAGGAGCTGTAGAGCCACAGGCAAAACCTGAAAGCAGAGGATGAAGCAGAAACATTGAGAAGAAGTGACTGGAAAAAAACTGCTCCCTCCTTAAAAGCTGGAATGCTGTATATCAGGGACATGTCAATTTTCATCAAAAGTATCTTCTAGAAGTGAATGGGAAAAACTCTTGTGCCCTTGGGTTAGCAAAATTTTCTAGATATGATCCCAAAGGCAAAGCCAATAAAATAAATCATTATTAAATAGTCTTCATCAATTTTTTTTTAAATGCCCTTTCATTTGCTAGTCAGTGAATAAAATGTCCAGCCACATGTAGGTCAACCTGTTTACATGGTGCACATCTGATAAAGAATTTGTATCCAGAATATAGAAAGAACTTGCAAAATCACTCTAAAGAGAAGAGAAAAACAATCCGATATAAATAAGCCAAATATCTGAACAGAGGGTACACCAATAGCTGACATAAGAATGGCAAATCAACAAATGAAAATATGATACACAGATGGCAAATCACGTGAAGAGATGCTCAACGTCTGAGTCATTATAGAAATGCAAATTGAAACCACAGTAGTACACTACAGTGCAACTTCCAGAATGGCTAAATAAGAGGACTGAGCACCCTAAGTGCTGCCGAGGTTGTGGAAGTACTGGAACTTCATACATTGCCGGTGGGAATGCAAAATGGTGCAGCTACTTTGGGAAAAAGTTCAGCAGTTTCTTAAGATTTAATCATTCTAGGATCCAGTTAATCTCCTTCTATTTGCCAAAGAGGAACGGAAGCATGTGCACGCATCCACATGCACTTACTGGGACACAAGGCAAAAAAAAAAAAAATTCATGAAACGTTCAGATCAGACTTCTCAGGCTGCATAGCCAGAATATTCAAGCTCTTTTTTTTTTTTTTTTACACATATTTCACATTTGCATCTAATGATTTCTCATATTTCCCACTGGTTGGTCATCTGTCTTGCCGCTAAATGTGTGCATCAGGTCATAGCATGAATCACATCACGAATGCCTGGTACACCAGTGATCAAGAGCAATAATACCCAATCCCACCCCCCACCCCCCAAACCAAAACTACCTGAGAGCATGTGGAGGTAGCATCATTGGACCCTTCATAGCCAACCGGTAGTTCATTTTTCCAGTGAGCACTCTGCCTGCTATCCTTGTAAGACTGACTTTAGTTGTAAAATGTGGGGAGAAGAGCAATGAGTTACTGCTGGTGTCTCCCCTGCTTACCTGAGTTTTAAAATGAGAGCTCTATTCACTGTGCGTATATCTCATGCCATCCTAACGGAGAATGTGGCAAAATTCACACTGCAAAGCAGAGTTCTAACAAACTAATTTGCAGCTTATTTTGATTAATTACTAATAAAATACTTTGTTAAGAAATGAAAATTCTAGGGCAGCCCAGGTGGCTCAGTGCTTGAGCACGTGCCTTCAGCCCAGGGCCTGATCCTGGAGACTCGGGATCGAGTCCCACATCGGGCTCCCTGCGTAGAGCCTGCTTCTCCCTCTGCCTGTGTCTCTACCTCTCTCTCTCTCTGTGTATCTCTCATGAATAAATACATAAAATCTTTTAAAAAAAGAAATGAAAATTCTAAGGCAAATGTTGGATGCCGAGACTACAGTCATGCATTGAAGGGATGCCTGACACACTGCAGCACACAGGACTCTTTCAGTGGATTTCATATCATAGACATATTTTCCCCTTCAAAGTGGTTTGCATCCTCAAATCAGAATTGCATCCTCAGACCTCAAGATTATCATGCTTGATACATAGTTTCAACTCCTTATGGATTCCAACTACTCATAGATAAGGTAACAAAAATACCCTGCGAGATTTTTAAGGAGTGCAATTAGTAAATGAATGAAAATTGTACTTCAATTATCTCTATTTTCTTTTCTGTTCTTTCTGCTCTTCTGCCTTAACTTGTGCAAGACTCTAAATTGGCCTGAATGAAAATAAATTATCATAACTTCGTGTGTTCAAGTTCCTTCTTTTTACTCTTCCATAGTGAGGATAGTAGTATGGTCTTCAAGTGGATTTAGATCACACATGAAAGATAATGTTTGTATTTAATATAATTTAAAATAAGTAAAAGTAACAATTTTTAACGAATATTAAGAACCTTCAATAACTTGAAGCATGTTTATAATCCCTAGTAATCTGAAAATTTAGCAGCAAAAGAATAGCTAAGAAAAAGCCATTAACCTTAATTTGGAACTCTGGTAAAATAGAGGGGATTAGATTTTTGAAAACATAACTCAGCACAATGTTTGTTATTAACAAATGGTAGAGAGGAATAAATATTCTAGAGATTATCTTTGATTTTGATAAATGGAATAAAAAGACACTGTTGTGAGAACTGCATATGATAATTTGTGGGAAAAATTTTTTAGAGGGATTATATTGATGTAAAGTATCAATAATCATCACACGGTTTGCGGTCCCTCATACAATTATTAGATACACTCTGAGACAGTGGCAAGTGTTCTCTGATATTCCCTCAATAAGTCCATGCAAATACTAGTTTGCTATTTAAAATTATAAACCTCTACATGCAAACTCTCCATATCTGGGCTAATAAAATATCCTGGCCTCAAATAAAGTAGTCCTTTTCTAATACAAGTCTTGCTAATGAAGTGGTGGAGGCTGGGAGGAGCAGTAGATTGCTCTGACTTTAGAAATTGTGTTTCCTTAGGATAATACTAGTTGTCAATATTTCCCATTATTTTATGTAAATTAAGAAATCTCATCCATTTCCCCTTCTGTAATATATATTTATGGGTACTTTTCTTTCTTCGTCATATATATTATATTACATAATATAATATATATAATGTAATTTGTTAAGTTCAAAATATCCTCTTACTTATTCTTTCATAAGGTAGATTTTAATTCTGTCTTCAAGCGAATATTGCTTACTTTCTTCCTATTTGATAGGTTATCAAGGTCACACTTAAATACTTGAAAGCCTTTTCTCAAAGTATTGTCTTTCCTTATTATCTTTGGTTATTATCTTTTCCCTTTCCCTTTTCTTATCTTTTTTCCCCTTAATATTTTCTGAAACTTAGTTCTGCATTCTGTTTTGGGTATTCTATGAATTTTATATTTTATCTCTTTTATGACCCTTATATACCCTTGACTTCTTTTTCCATCTTCTCCTCCAACAAACTGAAACAGCATTTTTATTACACAAGCCTTCAGCAATACTTTGCTAAAGTTTGTTTAATATGACACTGTAGACAGATTTTTTCACCTTTTATAATTAATAAATAAAATAATTTTGACTATGAGTGATGTAACAAAAATGTAAGTATAAAATATTAACATATTAAAAATTATAGGATAGGACAAATTTTTATTCTAGACTTTTGTTTATATTAAATTATGAATCTGGTTAAAAAGTAATACTCTTCTATTTACAGATTCTCCTAATTGACTACATATCCATATTTCCATTTTCTTTAACTAATTAGCAAAGATCTACTTAAAAATAGCCTTTTAAATCTCTATAAAGATACATCTATTCATTTCTCTTTTCCTTTTATTCACAAACTATATACTATTCCATAAAATAAAAGAACTTCAAAATGTGTGCATATAAATCACAAAACTAATAAAAGATACAGTAAGTGATAATAATTTAAAAGTCCAGCAGTTTTACGGGCACCGGGGTGGCTCAGTCAGTTAAGCATCTGCCTTTGGCCCAGGTCATGATCCTAGAGTCCTAGGATAAAGTTCTGCATTGGGCTTCTTGATCCTCAGGAGTCTGCTTCGCCCCTTCCCTCTGCTTCTCCTGCTTATGCTCTTTCTCTGTCAAATAAATGTAAAATCTTTAAAAAAAATAAAAGCCCAGCAATTTTATATTGATAATATGGATTGGTTCACTCAGTATTTACTTTGATCCCTTTTAAACATAACCCATAGTGCAGGAGTAGGATATAATGAATGTTAAACTACATTTCCTAGACCTTTTGCTAATTAAGATTTTAGGTGGGGCTTAGATTGACCCATCAGCTTTTGAGGAAAGATTAAGTTCCAGGTAGAAAGAAGTATCTATTTTGAAGATGCCGATTTGGAAGACAAAAGTGGTTTGGGGTGCAGCAGCTATGGTACTGATATCTTGATCTCAGTGATTGCTTCCTCTTCTTGGCAGAGGAGAATTGGTATTATAAACGGCACTTCATAGTTGTGCAACCTTAGGATCATGAGCCAGCAGATGGTACCCCCGGAAGTCCACTTCTGCAGTGGGGATTGGTAGTTGCTCTAGAGGTCCCACCTTCATGGTCATGCCATAAGGTAGCTATGGCTTTAAATAGCTAAGATGGTACTGTTGCTAACAACTAAAAGCATTAAATAATTGAATAATTGATATCAATAATAGCTACCGGCCACAGATTCTCAAGAAAACGTGAGGTTGGAATTTGCTGGTAGGTTTACAGGTATCAAAGTGAGGGAAAAATTAGTCCATTAAACTCGGTGTTTAGTTACTTAGATTATCAATGATGTGCACCTGTCACTAAATAATATAAGCTGTTAAAGGCAAGATTTGGGGCCAAATCTTTGCTGAAAAAAAATCATTAGGGGTTGTACAAGGAATGAAAAACTATGGGAAGTCTGGATTCTTTAATTAAGCAATAAAGTCATTTAAAAGAAGAAAGACAATAAACTCTACCAGTTTTTAATCCTTATCTCAAAGCAAAATCAGAAAATGAGGGCTTTTTTATGGCTAACCTAAAAGAATTATCTTATTTATTATAACAGTAGACTTGCTGTACCTGAAATCGAGATTCTAAGCCTTATTCTGTGGGCTGGTGAATTATGAGGTAGCTTCCACTTGCCAGATATCTTTAGTGGAAATAGAAAATTTATGGAAATAGATGGATCCTAATATTGTAATAATGGCATTTAATAAATGGGATGACTCAGAGTACTTTGAAATATCCAACCTCCAGCAAGGTTCTCCTGCTTGAGTAAGACAACCTTCCTCTCCAACTGATGAATCACTCAGATATTGCTTTGCAAGAGCAAGTCAGGTATTCCTAGGTCACCCTTCATTTGTTCCAGATTTAAATTAGAGGGCAGAAATCAAAATACAGAGGGCTAATTATTAAGTTGTACCTTGAATGAAAGGCTTACCTACTAGAGAGATACAAGATTTCATTATTTATTAGGGGAATCAAGAGAACAACATATGTGGGAATGGATTCTAGAACAGGAAATGACAATTTTAGAGCAGAATAAATTTTACTGATATGAGCATATATTCTAGACACATCATATGAAAACGCTATCTTGATTTTCTGAGGGTATTTCTAATGATCAAAGCAGTAGATGAAAAACAAATTTAGTGTTGGCTTCCAATAAATAAGATCGAAATGCCAGAAATTCCTTGATATAAAGTGATCACTACTGTCAGTCCCATTTTCAAGCACCCTGAATGACAAGTAAGTAAGGGACCTCAAGGAGTATATTTGGGTGTCCTCATGACCAGGAAAGAAAGATTACAATTGGAGGTTTAGATCTACGGTGATTTTTGGATGTCAGTTAATTGTTTTCATGAATTATCAGATACTTGCATAAATCAATATAGAAAATGTAGGGAGATTCATGCAGAAAAAAAACTTACAAAAATGCATCCAGGCTATGAAAATTTTTCTTTCAATATGAGTGTCTAATATCTTTGTTTCATATCTTGAAGAACATCTCAATAGTCAGGTTAACAGTATGATTTCTTGACAGAAATCATATTTCTCCAGCCATCTCAATGCCGGATCAAATGGCTCATGCAATTTTCTGTGGTGACGGGAATAGAGATTACGCACTGGATCAACAACATGATTTTTCTCTCTCATTGGTGATCAGTCAATTACTACTGCTAAGTGTCTAATCTGCTAGCTCTGACAAATGATAAATTCCCCAAATGACATGTTTCAAGGAGACTAGACCATCACTGAGTGCCAAGTTAGGTATATTCTTGGTCTTTTTCTACCAGGAGGAAGCAGTCACTTTCTCTTGTTCTTTATTTTTATTAGTGTTCCTCCCCAACACAATTCTTCCGGAAATAACAAATACGGACCTTATAAATACTTAACACACCATCCTGATCATTCCACGCCATGATGTCCCAAAGATGGGATTTATTTTATATAGAAAATGATGAGAAAATGATGAGAAAATGAGCTTCTTTGTACCCTGTGCCTCATATGAACACAAGCTCATTTTCTATATAAAATAAATCCCATCTTTGGGACACTATTGTGTGAAATAGTACTCCTTGAAATGGATTAAATGATTAAATGAAGCAACTACCATCATGGACTGGTAGCAGAGCCTCTTAAAACCTCAGTTACAGTGTCAGCACTCAAAAACATCTTGCAAGTTAGCAGTGCTGTTGTGAGATACACTATTTGTTCAAACCAACAGCTAATATAGAATGATCTTTCTTTCATAGTCAACGTATATGATTCCCAAACCAAGGACATGGGAGAGGCATCTCTCATTTATTATATTTGATAGAACTACATGAATTTTCTTGTTGTTGTTGTTTTCCATCTTTACTATTTTGGACTTAGTTTATTTGGAGGTACCCAAAGGTCTTGGTACCCAAAGGAGACGTAATTATACCAGGGTGTAAAGCAAGTTTTAGGTTTTGGAGTTGTCACTATAGTCTTGTGGCCATTTTGGACTATATATGATCATAACAGAACAGGAAGAGAAAGGGGTTGGCTTGGGAGATGGATCCTGATGATCAAGGGAAAATAATGATATTGTTGCCAAAATGGAAATGGAGGTATATTTTTGGAATTCAATTATTTCTCAAAGTGCTTCTAATTGCTTCAATTATCAATGTCCCCTGATAGATATTAATGGAGAACAGCATCATACAATGCATGCAGACCCAACGAGTGCTGCAAGGGCAAAGATTTGACTCACCTCAAGTGTTGAAGAAACAGCTTAGCATGCTGGTTGCTGGCAGAGATAATGTGGTAATGGTGGGAGGAAATGAAGACTGGCATAGGTGCTCATTATTTTTTCCTTGTTCTTTTGCATATCTATTTATATTGATTAAACTTTTTCTTTTGTTATCTCCCCTGCCCCCCCTAGGTTTTTTAATCAGGTGTGGTGTTGTTTAAATAATAATTTAGTGGATGGAGAGCTTATAAACTATCGAATGGAACTATAACTGAACCAGAGGAGAAATTACCTAAAGGTGATACAGTGACTTAGGAATTTCTGGATGCCTGTTTCCATTTATAGATGCTGCAACTGCAATGCATTATACTTGCTTTTGTTGCTGTTGTTCTTACCAGAAGCTTAAATATGGGGAAAGTGTATATGTGTATATACATATACACATATGTATATGTAATTGAATATACATTCAATTACATGTGTATATGAAAGTGTATATGAAATTGAATAAATTTCATATTTATTCAATGTGTATTGAAGTGTATATGAAGTGTATATGAAATTGAATAAATAAAGGAGTTGACTGTAGAGTGATCATGTGTTGGCTCATTAATACTGATTCCATAGCCCTTCCAGAATTTCTTCCCTCACAGAATGAATAAGTTTATAAATAACATATCCCATTGCCCTTTACAGCTAGTATTTCAGATATTATTGATCGTCTTCCAACCCTCTTCCATATACTCTTTCAAAATTAATTTTGTATTGATATACATGGAGAAAAGACAGAGAGGAATTTTTTTAAGGAATATTTTTAATGGCAGGGATCATGTTTAGGACTGATGTTGTTAACCTATTGTTTTGGTAGCTGTAGGCAGCTTTCTGATATTCTACCTCTTGACTATTGCAGAGCTTTTACGCAGTGACTTACTTATGCAGTGTAGCCCCAAGAATGTTTATTTTTATAATTCTAAAATTACAAATGTATTTGGACAATAAAGAGTTGTCTCTGTAATTAATTATGGGTTTCTCCCATTTCTACTGCTTTCAAAATTCGACACGGTAATTCTTCGTTTAGACTGAAGGAAACCTAATATAACTATCACAGGTGTCAAAAGCCAGAAATAAAAAGTATTTATCATAGCCTAAAGGCAACTCTACTGAAATAAGTAGAAACATCAGACTAGCTCTCATGGGAGTATATTCATGTTCTCTTACGTGAAGCATGTGAAGGATTACAGTTGCTCTAAGCTTTAGGAATATTTAGAAACAAAGCATGCCATGGGATATTATAGGTAGTAATAAAATAAATTATGTTAACTTCAAATTCAGAAATTATTCCAAAATTGAAAGTGACAAAGTAAAACTAAATTCTAGAGATATATGGGGGCAAAATATTGTGGATTTTCCTTATTCATTTGTACAGGTAGTAATAAAATAACTGTTTTTAGAACTATATTTATTTATTTACTTATTTTTATTTTATTTACTTTTAAAGACACATTTATTCAGCATCATGATCAGACTATTTACATTTATCAACAGCAGGGGTGCAAAAAAAAAATCTACATTAAAACTCTTTGTTGGTTTACACTTTCCACAGAACAGAAACTAAAATAACCTGTTATACAGTTAGTCACAAATACAGTCCTGGAGTTTCTGCCCATACACATGAGTATTGTCTAAAACATGTCTTCTTTGTAGCAGCGAGGCCCTGCCACCACGGTGCTTGGCTGAGTTCACAAATCTGTTGTAACCTGTAGCTTCCCTGTCACTTCTGTGGCTCTCCTCTCCTGCTAAGTTTTGTTTCCTGGCTGTAATTAAAATCTTCTGCCATTGCCATAGCTGCTGTTGCTGCTGGAACCGCCATTGCCACCTTGGTTTCGAGGTTTGGCAAAGTATTGGCCTCCACCACCATAGGGGCCAGAGCTTCTGCCTCCAAAACTTCCTCCTTTCATGGGTCCAAAATTTGAGGATTGATTGTTGTAATTGCCAAAATCATTATAGCTTCCACCATCTCTAAAGTTGCTTCCATCATTACCAAATCCATTCTAGCCATCCCCATTGCCACTGTATCTACCACCACCTTGACTGCTACTGAAGCCACCTCGACCACTGAAGTTCCCTCCACCACCAAAGTTGTCATTCCCACCAAAACCAACTCCATGACCACCACCAAAGTTTCCAGAACCACTTCGGCCTCTTTGGCTGGACGAAGCACTAGCCATCTCTTGCTTTAATAAGGCTTTCCTCACTTCACAGTTGTGGCCATTCACAGGATGGTATTTTTGGATGACAGTCTTGTCCACAGAGCCATGGTCATCAAATATCACAAAAGCAAAACCTCTCTTTTCGCCACTGCTTTGATCAGTCATGATCTCAATCACTTCGATTTTCCCATACTGTTCAAAATAATCTCTTAGATGATGTTCTTCAGTGTCTTCTTTAATGCCACCAACAAAAATCTTTTTCACAGTTAAGTGGGCACGAGGTCTTTGAGAATCTTCTCGAGATGGCCCTTTTTGGTTCCACAACTCTTCCATCCACCTTGTGTGGCCTTGCATTCATGGCTGCGTCTACCAACTCCACGGTGGCATATGTAACAAACCCAAAGCCTCTGGAGTGCTTGGTGTTTGGATCTCTCATTACCACACAGTCCATAAGCGTTCCCCATTGCCCAGAATGGCTCCTCAGACTCTCATCGGTTGTTTCAAAGCTCAAACCTCTGATGAGGAGCTTCTGCAACTGCTCAGGATCTCCGGGAAACTCTGACTTAGACATGACAGTGGTGGGAGGGGAGACTTTAGTGATGCTTACTCGGCAGTGTCCAGGGGCAGAAAAAGCTAGAACTATATTTGACACATACACACACAGGTTCTTTATTAGAAAATACAAAGGGCTTTCTACACTACTAGATTATGTAGCTTTTCAAAAGTTACTGTCGGTAATTTTTCTGCTTTAAATGGGCCTCTGTTGGTTGCCGAGCAACTTCCTAAAATGGGTTGTGAGTGGTGTGTCATCTTAGTGTGTTACAAAAATGCTACTGGCATATTGTCCCCACCTTAGCCCTCACACCATTTCAGGTAACCTTATTTTCCTTTCAAACCTCTATACAGATAGTGATCTCCAAAATTTTTCTTTTTCACTCCCTGAGGACAATTCTAAATTGGTGCATAACTTCTGAGCTCCCAAGATACCTTATTTGTAAATGTTTTATGTACTTAGCGCCGATGTGTGATCATTGCTAGTTGGTTTGTTGACTAAACTATCATGTCTAATGAGCATTTTTTAGAGCTCTTTATCTTATTATCCAGTACAGTCTCCAGCACAGGGCTGTGCTTAATCAGTGTTTACTGATGAATATTGACTGCATACATCTTCATCAGCAACCCTGATTGAACGATGCAGCAAGTAGTTTCTGTCAGTTGAGAACTACCATTAGATTTTTGTGCTCAAATCATTTATCTTATGCATTATGTCAAAGATCAACTCATCTGCATTCTAAAGCTCCTCCTTGTGAAATGTGACATCATATTATAGCTTAAGTTGCTTTAATCAGTTCAACATATCACATAATAAACTTCAGTGACATAAGAATTTGATTAGAAGAGGTAGAAGAAAGATGATAAAGATGATAAATGGCCTCGGAAGAAGGAAGGTGTCATTTTGAAAATTGATTTAGCAATGGAAGTTGAAACTTAAGGGAGCAATCCAGTCACCTAATGCGCACAGCCTATTCAGATGCAGTTTGCACAGGTGTTTTCTTATAGTGTATTCAGGTTGCTCTAACAAAATTAACAGACTGGGTGGCTTAAAAACAACAGACATTTATTTCTTGCAATTCTGGAGGCCACAAATCCATGATCAGGATACTAGCATGGTAGGAGCCAAGGCCCTCTTCTAGGTTACAGATTACATAGGGTATTCTCACATGGTAGAGGGGGATTAGTAAACTCTGTGGGACCTGTTTATAAAATCACTAAGTCTATTCATGAGGGCTCCACCTCATAACAAAAGCACCTTCTGAAGGCCCCAACTAATACTATCTCAATGGACATTAGGATTGCAATATATGAATTTGGGGGGGGGGCAAACATATTCAGACAAAAGCATGCATTTATACTAGATTAATTTAAAACTATGGTTGGGTTATGGCAACAGGGAAGAAGGAGAAGAAAAAAAGGATTGCAGACAGCTCTTCAAAGTCAGAAGGCAAGAACATTTCTCAAGGAGAATTGTCCAAATACAGCAGGACCTAGTCAGAGATGGGAAGTGTGACAAGTACTAGCTGCTAGCTGGGTTTTAAGGAGAAATGTGTCCCCACAAAACAGATAGACCATCAATGACCTATTCAAGTTGATTTATTGACTGCCGTCTTTCTTGAAATGGGGTACTGATTAAACGATATAAGTAGATGATACACATTTGAAACTCTTTATTAACAGTAAGAGTTAATTCCAATTATCACCCTATGGATGTAATGAAGCTGTTAATCTACTCTCTGTCCTACCATGATAGGTTTAGGAATAAAAATGACTCTGATATTGCAAATGGATATGATGAATACTTCAAGTACAGAGAGATTTTAGAATTTAAAAAACAACCAAAAAAAGAGGCAAAGGTTTACGTAGTTGCTGCTACTCACAGCTTTTGTCTGATCTAACAATTTAAATTTTGGGATATGATACATACCAGATAACTTTTAATTGGAAGTAGTTAAGTAACCATTTGGAATTATTAAATGTTTCCTTATTTGTTATTATCAAATATGTTGCTTATGTATGAGGTAACATTATTTGGAGCCTTCAAAGCAATATTCCTGAATTTAATTTCGACTTGAATCGCATATATGAAATCAGATACTCTCATACAGACCAAAAATGGCAATTTCTGGGTGATTGTTATATATGTATTGGTCTTAAAGGCTACGTTTGTACATTTAAAGGAGATTAGAATGACATGGAATAAACGAGATAAATGATATGTCTGTAACTAACAAAATAAAGTAATATGTGCTAAGAAAATTATGAGCACAGTTTTTCATATCCTCAAATTATTTCAGAGAACTATGAATTCTTTACACTGTTGCAGATTGTATTCATAAAACTCCTTTTTAAAAATGGGTTTTATTTTTATTAAGGAATTATTTGTGTATTTGATTTTGCTTTAATGAATTACCCAAAGAGACATTCTCACTTCTCTGGTTGCGGAATTACTTTGCCTGCAGTAGCTCTCTTAACAGTTACTATTTATATACAGAACACTGGGTGAAGTGTATAAACTCTTCATTTTAGTCATGACTTTGTTTCTAAACAGCTACTTAATACAAATCACTTGACATCTGAACAGTTCACTATCAGCAAACTAAGGCAGATGAATTATAACTTTTTTCCCCTTCTAAAATTTTATAATCATGTTAATTATACTACTGGATATTCTTTATAATTTTATTCCAACCATAGTAATACTATGAAAATCCTGATTATGCTGTTGTTGTTTTTTTCTCAGAAAGATAGGAAAGCCAGATGGAAATGAATGAATGACTGAAATATAATTAGATAACTGTAGGATATATGCCACAGGATCTGTCTCTAGATCATTTATTACAATAGAGACTGCCATTTGTATAGATCTCTTTTCCCATCTTTTGAAAAAGGAACTTAAAATCTTTGAACAAATTGAAATAAAGAATTTCACCCTGATTTCAACAAACTTGGTTTATTAGAGACTCCTCTGAGAACCTGAATGCAATACACTCTTAAAATAAAACTAATTAAATACAATTAACCTAATATTTATTTTAATGAATAAATAAGTAATTTCCTATAGCAATGTTGAAAAATGAGTACCAGATATGATTCCAATCTTATCAAGTGTCAAGATCTATTTAACTAAAAGTTACTTAAAAGGTTTATTTTGATCTTAAAATACCTAAGCCCTACCCATTATTTCTTGCATTTTAACTGACAGAGATTTATAGAATTAATATATATATATATATATTAATATTTGGCACTGCTCATGAGTCTACAGATCAACTGGATGGTTCTACTGAACTTACACAGGCTCAGATCACCTGACTAGAATCACTATTGTATTTGATAGGTCAACTCCCTAGGCTTATGCTAGGATAACTTCACTCATGTGTAGTGGTTGGCTGTCCCTTGGCTGTATTAGCTGGTATAGGCTGAGCTAACAGCATTGTTCAATAATCCAGGAATTTAATATTGGCTTATCCAAATTTAGCAAGGGTTTGAGAAAGAGTAAGTAGAAACTCAAAAGATCTTTTGGGTCTAGGCTGAAAATTGACACACCAACCACTCTCTTCCATTCTATTTTCCAAGGCAAGTCACAAGGCCAGCCTAAATTTAAGGGGTGGAAAATAGACTCCATCCCCATAACAGCTGCAGCTGCAAAGTGACATTGCGTAAGTCTTGGATATACAGCACTGATGAATTGAGGCCACTTTTTAAAGCAACTGATCATAAAGAATAGGGGAAAAATACATAGCTTGGAAATAGAACCAAATCTATCAAAGATATTAAACTATAATGAAAGATGCAATAAAGTAGTCATGGAAAATTTAAAAATATATTGTTACAATATTAAAGTTTGGAAAAATAGTTTTGTACATTAATATTACATATAGTATATATATTTTAATCATATCTATATTTATATATCCATGTCATCATAACATGAGTAATGATAATTTAAATTCTGAAGTGCCAAAAATTTATTCAAAAGACACAAAAGATTTATTGCATCTTTAAACATTGAAAAGAACGAATCCAGGCCTAACTCAATTTGAGCCTTAGCAAATCTACCCATCTCAAAATATGGAGATATTAACAAAACTTTTAAAGTTTGAAAATAGGGATCCCTGGGTGGTGCAGCAGTTTGGCACCTGCCTTTGGCCCGGGGCGCGATCCTGGAGACCCGGGATCGAATCCCACGTGGGGCTCCCGGTGCATGGAGCCTGCTTCTCCCTCTGCCTGTGTCTCTGCCTCTCTCTCTCTCTCTCTCTGTGACTATCATAAATAAATAAAAATTTTAAAAAATAAATAAATAAAGTTTGAAAATAAGTTTACAATAGGCACAAAACAGTTGACTAATTTTTAATTACAAATTTAATATCCAATTATTTTTGAAATAGGAAGCCACTCTCTCAGGTTGATAATTTTGGTTTGATGTCAAAGAGCTCTTCATAACATATAACTCAATAAAAAATTTACACATTTCTTAAACTCTTCATGCTACTCATGATAACAATTGTTTTTACTTAGAAAATAATAGCTAAAACATTGGACATTCAAAGAGTATTATTTTATATAACAGAATTAAAGCAGTTAGAAAGGGCTTCAGGAATTTTGAGTAAAACTTCTACAATGAAATAAAAATATGAAAGGATTGTGATCAATGTATTTCCTATTATTCACAGTATATTAATTTAGAATATAAAATAATTTAGTTGACTTTGAATCAAGCAATTAATTTGCGCCAGGTATTTTACTAAAATGATTACATCTAATTATTATAACAACATTTTGAATACCATTTTTAATAAGATTTAAATTTTTTTTATTTTTAAGATTTTAATTTTTTTTAATTTATTTATTCATGAGAGACACAGAGAGAGAGGCAGAAACACAAACAAAGGGAGAAGCAGGCTCCCTCTGGGGAGCCGGATGTGGGACTGGATCCCAGGACTCTGGGATCATGACCTGAGCTGAAGGCAGACACTCAACCACTGAACCACTCCAGGTGTCCAATAAGGTTGTATTTTAGAGCAGTTTTATGTTCAAAGCAAAATGAAGGTACTGAGATTTTGTATTTCCCCTCTGCCTCCACACATGCATAGGCTCCCCCATTACCAACACTCTCCACTGTAGTGGTTCATTTATTACAACTAGTGAACCTACATTAACACATCGTTATCACCCAGAGTCCTCAGGTTTTATTAGGATCCATGCTTGGTGCTGGATATACTGAGTTCGAACAAATGTATAATGACATGCATCTATCATTATAGTATCATACAGAGTCCGTTTCACTACCCTAAAAATCCTCTATGCCCCACCTATTCATCTCTCCTTCTCCCAACTCCCGGTAATCACTGGTCTTTCTAGTCTCTCCATAGTTTTGCCTCTTCAGGTGTGTCATAGTGTTGGAATTACATTATGTAACCTTTTCAGATTGGTTTCTTTCACTGAGTATCATGCATTTAAGGTTCTTACATTTCTTACATGTCTTTTTATGGCTTGATAGTGTATTCTTTTTTAGTGCTGAATAGTATTCCATTGTGTGGCTATATCACTTCTTGGCCTTTTGGCTAAGATCAAGTGTAGCACTGTATGGATATACCAGGTTTATTCACTCACCTACTGGTTGTTTTCAGGTTTGGGCAGTTATGAAGAAAGTTGGTATAACATCCACATATAGGTTGGTTTGGGGTTTCTTTTTTCTTTTCTTCTTTTTTTGGACATAGGTTTTGATTCATTTGGGTAAATACCAAGGAGTATGATTGCTGGATCATAAGATAGAGTAGGTTTAATTTTGTAAGAAGCTGCCAGTCGGTCTTCTAAGGTGGCTGTGCCATTTTGCATTCCCACTGGTATTGAATGAGAGCTCCTGTCTCCCCACATAGTCACCAGCATGTGGTTTTGTCAGAGCTCTGGATTTGAAAGTGTGTAGCAATACTTTCATTCCACTGGTGATATTAGATGCAAGGTGTCTTTTTATATGCTTATTTGCCCTTCACATATCTTCTTTAGTTATTATTATCATTTTGAAAATAAAGGATATGAAAATCAGAGTTTAAGTAGTTTGTCAAGGTGACACAGCTGAGAAAGGTTGAGAGTTAAATCCTCTATATATCATCCAATTTCAAAGCTCATGCTATTTCTACCATAATGTAGTGTTCTTTGGTCCATCCCAACTGTAATATTCCACTATTTAGAGATAATATATTTGAAAGTCCTTTCCTGAGTTTATATTAAAGTAATTAAATGACTCCTTTTTAGTAGTTTCTCAGAAAAGACTATCCAAAATATACGTTCTTATTTGATGCTTTTTCACGTATGCAAATATTGGGGACGACACTTTGGCTTCTTCCAGTATACCATTAACCAAGGGATCCCTTTACCTCCTTATTTCAAAGATAATATCCCTAAACAACTGCAAATACTTTTACTTTAATAACCCAAGATCATAAGAAACATCACACATTCAACCATCATTCAGTTATTTAATAAGTTTTAATTAGGCACTCACTGTTCACCCTTCCTTTATATACAGAAGAGACAATGAGATTAAATATGGTGGTAACATTGTGAAGAAAAAAGCAGTACTACAGATAAATGCTAATTGACTTCAAGAAAAATAAAGGCAACTACGAACTGACATATTCCTTTTATTCAAATAACAGCTACAGTTTTGAATATGAACTAAATCCAAAAGAAGTAAAAATTAGAGAGGCAGAATGAATGAATTAGTATTGTTAGTGTAGCTTATTTGTTTTTAAAATGCAGTCTAGGTAATAATAAAAAGAAAAAAGCTGAGCCAAGGAACAAAAAAGGCATTAGATCTTCATTATTATGTCTGATTGTCAGGAAAAACTAAGATGTAGGTTGAGGTCAGAGTATCCTCTTGTGTTGTGATAAGCTTTGGTCAAATTTATTACAGAAAACCAAGCTATATAACGATGTGTACTGAAGTGGAAGATTAAGAATAACCCCTAGGTGCACATGGGAATCTCCTGTACTCAAATAAGTAGGTAATAAAAGATTTTTAAAGATTTTTCTATGTATGGGAGTCAACACTCAGATTCACAGATCCTGCCAAACTTGAAAAATCAGGGTCAATGCAATTGTATTCTTTATCTTGCATCTCTATCAAGCTTTCTGTTTCAAAAAATTGTAAAAGTTACCCATGTTTTTCTAAGGGGATAAGGAACAAATCATAAAACTGGATAAACGCACAGGGCTGGAACTATCTTGCTCAACTATTTCTTTTCTTCTTTGGGATTATTTGCTTTCAAAGAGGTTGCATTCTTCTCTGCTCCTTTATTCCATTAATTTAAATTATGGTGAAAATCTACCTAAAATAAGAAGCCTATAGGTGTACAACCAACTTAGGACAAGATGAGACTGCTTAATTTGAACGTTGCATGAGAATACCCTTTGCTGCCAAAAATTTAAGTTATAAACTTGCCATTGGCAGTTAAAAAGGAAAATGCTATTTTGATCTCAATCTGCTCGAGTCCTATTTTTGCTTCTTTACACTTTAGAACTCAGAGAGAGAAGATGGCTACTATTTATTGGACTCCTTCCAAATCTACAGGTATCAGACATGTAAATTATTCACTATTTACTCTGGGTTGTTAGAGATGTAAATTTCTCCATAGCTGGGATATTAAGGAGTATCTAGGGAACTATACCTGTGAAAGAGGGAGGCAAACAGGAGTAGCCAGCAGCAGCTGAACTGTAACTCAGTACAACAGAAGCCTCATCAACATCATGGGCAGTTATACTGCTGGGATGACCCTCAAGAGATTTCCCGAACTAGCTTTTTTCATCCTTGTACCTTTCAGTTATTGGATACAGGCCCACTCTTGGGAGGAATCTTAGCCTTCAGAAAAAGAAATCATGTGGGACTAAAGAAGAAATCATGTGGTCAACCACAGTGTTCACTTACTTCATATAATCAGTTTACCCTTTCTGGAAACTGTTAGCTCCAGATTCTGGTTGGTCTCTTTGTCTGGGGAAACTCACAAGAGGATGGTTAGCAAGATGAACTACAGTCTCTGCCACTGTAGCTAGCCTGCCAGTTGCAACTGACGCATAACCTTCCATCTCTATTGCCCTTTCTATATCTTTTACTGTTTACTAGCAGTTTTAATGGCCTGGAAGGCTTACCCAGGCTCTTATTCCTGAGTATTCTTTGGCCCTGGTCACCATGCCCTACCCAGGTCTGATTGCCGCACTTGCACATTTCCATCTCACCTGGGCAGAGCACTCCAAGAGATGATCCAAGGAATCAACAGTGCCAAACCCATTCTTACCTGATCCCATTGTGAGGCCTCAGTTCTTCCTCTTTCTGATGATCAAACTTAATTTGTCCTACCAGGATGATGTCCACCCTCCTTGTCCACAGGTCTCCTGTTCCAATTGGTGGTCCTATTAAAATTGTAAAAGGAACCTTCAAACAGCCCCCATGGTAAGCAGGAGCTCTAAAACCGTAAAGCCCAGAAATGTAGGGATGAATTATCTTAGGGATCTTAGGCTGCCATAACAAAATACCACAGAATGGGTGGTTTAAACAACAAAAATTTATTTTCTTACAGCTCTTGATGGTGGCAAGTCCAAGAACAAGGTTCTGGTAAGGCTTAGTTTCTGGCGAGAACTCTTTTCCTGGCTTGCTCGAGGCGGCCTCCTTGTTTTGTGCTCACGTGACCTTACTTCAGTGATGCATGCAAAAAGGGAAAGCTAGCTCTCTGGTGTCTTTTCTCTTAAGGAAACTTATTCTATAAAATCTGGCTCCACCCTTGGGACTTTATTTAATATGATTACTTCCCTGGAGGCCCTGTGTCCAAATACTCAGTCCACACTGAGAAATGGACTTTGGTATATAAATTTTGAGGGAACAGCAACATTCAGCCTATAATACTCTCAAAGTTAGTCACTGAGAGTGTTAAGTGTGTTCGTGATCCCATGTGAGGTAAATAATCCTGTCTGTTCCAGTGGAACACAACATCTCTGCATTTTCTGATAGTAGTGATTGTCAAGACTCCATGGGCAAGAAAGACAATAGAATATATGTGGATTCTGATCAAGATGAATTGCTTCTCCTTCTGGAGTAGAAGAGAAAAAAATATATAATCAGCTTGCCACCAAGTGCTTAGGTGTTCTCTTTGAGGCACTGTGCCCAGTCAAGGGTTCAGTTGCTGGCAAGCAGGACATTCATTGGTAAAAGTAGTTACCAACCTTGTTAATGGGGACCCATGTGTGTGGTCCATAAAAAAACCCTCCATCCTGACAACATAGTCACTTTGTTTTATGTGTCCTGTGCCAATACTGGAATGGTCACTCAACAAAACTGATCTATAGGATGCCATCACTGGCATTTGGTAAGTCATCTCCCTTCAGCCAAGGCAATGCCTGAAGAGGGTGTGATCTATTAACCCTTAGCAGGCAATACTCTTGGCAGCCAGGGAAAGTATAGCTCAGTCTTGAAGGGGAAAATGTTTCTGGTGACAAACCATGTCATATCATTTATAAGCATTATTTACATGTGACTTTTTTGATTAACCACACCGTTCATTCTATTCAAAGCTTTCAAGCTAGGCATAAATTTAAATATTTTCTGATTTTGATTAATCAAGTTTCCTACTCAAAGTTATAGAATACTTAAGATTTGAGAACAGTACACATACAGTTTGTTATTTTTTTTGAAAAAAAAAGTTATTTGTACCTTTTCATGATCCATGTATGTTCCTCAAAGCACTAGCCAATCCTATGGCACATCTTGACAGTATACATCCTAATTATAGGGTGTACTCTGCTTTATATAATTCATACTTTATAAGTTAGTTGTTTATTTGAATCAGCATGTAAATGAATATGTAAAAGAAAATGATTTCTAATTATATTCAGACATCATTCAAATGACAAATGCATACATGCTTATTTAAATAAATATTTAAATTCACAAAGATTACTAAATCCAATAACTGAGTCCGGACCACTTTGTCATCCAAATCTGCAATGCTAAACTCACTTCAATTGCATAGCCATATGAGAACATTTTTATTGTTCTTTTCCTTCTGTTCTTTTCATTCTTCCTTTCTATTACCCTTCTTACCTTCCTTCCTTATTCTTATGTTTTCTTTATTCCTTCCTTTTTAAGTTTTAAATTTTCTGTAACATTTTGCAATCTGTTATCTGTTCCTGTCTTAACAAATTCCTTAAGCCTTTTCCTATAATAGTGACCTTAAATGGTCTGTGATCTATTTGTTAAAAGCCTGATGTAGCCTGTAACCAATTCTATATCACATTTAGATGAATAGGGACACCTGGGTGGCTCAGCAGTTGAGCATCTGCCCTTGGCTCAGGGCGTGATCCTGGAGTCCCGGATCGAGTCCCACATCCGGCTCCCTGCATGGAGCCTGCTTCTCCCTCTGCCTGTGTCTCTGCCTCTGTGTGTGTGTGTGTGTGTGTGTGTGTGTGTCTCATGAATAAATAAATAAAAACTTTAAAAAAAAATTAGATGAGTAAAGTATCAGTCCCTACTACTCAGATAGGAAAGCCATATAAGAATGGTCTTTGAAAAAAAAATAACAAAAGGAATGGTCTTTGTATAAAAAATTAAGATTTATTAGCACGATAAGCAGTAACTGCAGAGATTTTAGATTCTTTGGACACATGGAAAGAGGCCTGAAGCCTCGATTATAATTAAGAGCAGGGTGCCAGAACCAGTCAGTTTCGTCTAATTAAGAGTATGGGGGATTTGGGGTTTTTTAGTTGGTTGACTGTTTGACTAGTCATTTGGTTGTTTAGCTGGTTGCTTTCTGGCAAAGATGTGGTGGAAGAACCAAGAAGACACGTGGAGATTGAGAAAGCAAGGAAGAACAACATAGAGCAACATGGTGGGAGGGTAAAAGTTGATTTGAGCGAAACATCAAACAAATTTTTAAGAACAGGTGTGTGTAATATTCAACTTCATATGTAGTTGTCAAGTTATAGATCTCTTCCATGTATCCATTAAAGCTATCTACAGAGGAATGTGCCTTTTACGAAAATTACTTATTTCAGCAAAAGTGTATACATGTCCTGTTTAAAAATGTTAACTATTTATGAATCTTTCCATTAAAAAGTAAAAATGCTCTTTTCTCTCTGGACAATGGAGAATATAAAAGTAATAATGCAGGATCCCTGAGTAGCTCAGTGGTTTAGCGCTGCCTTCAGCCCAGGGTGTGATCCTGGAGACCCTGGATCGAGTCCCACATCCGGCTCCCTGCATGGAGCTTGTTTCTCCCTCTGCCTGTGTGTGTCTGTCTCTCTCTTCTCTCTCTATGTCTCTCATGAATAAATAAATACAATCTTAAAAAAATGGAATAATGCATGTAGAATACTGAGAATGGTCCTAAATTAAATTAATTCAGCAGAGGCAAGAGGTCCCCTTTTTGGTGGGACTTTGAAACCATTACCTTAAATGGTCTATGATCTATTTGTTTACAAATGTCTGAGAAGGCATGTGGCTTTCGATAATGCGTGAATGGAAGTTAAGTCAACTTTAGGTATAGCTTACAGAGAAGAATCACTTTGGCTGGAAGAAGAGTTATTTTGTTAAGATTTTTCCTATTCAGGCATTGACTTATATGACTAATAACTGTTGAGCACACATGGTCCAGGCAATATAAAGGCCACTGTGCATGCCGTGGTCAAGGAGACAGACCCAGTCTTGGTCTTCAGGAAGCTTATAATCTAGAGAAGACTGCAAGGAAACAGCAAATATGGAATAAAAAATAAGCAAAATTTGCAGCTTGTGATATATGTTACCAGGGAAATAAAAAAGTAGTGTGATTGGTAAATCAGAGTGATTTCATGCATAGGGAAAAGGAAATGCACTCTGAGAAGAAATTGGAGCAGTAGAGTGATAATATAAAGAAGCAGTCAATATTAAATTATTTAAGGGGTGTCCAGGTGGCTCAGTCGATTAAGCCTCTTACTTGGTTTTGGTTCAGGTCATGATCTCAGGGTCTTGGGATCCAGCCCGATGTCATGCTCCCTGGTCAGCAGGGAGTCTGCTTCCCCTCTGTCTCCTCTGTTCCTCTCCCTGTTTGTGCTCTCTCTCTCTCTCTCTCTCTCTCTCTCTCTCAAATAAATAAATAAAGCTTTAAAAAATAACTTGATCTGTAAAATTATTTTTGAAAATTAAAAGAGTAGCTTTGGGATAAGCAAAACATCAGGTTAAATTAAAAAAGCAAAGTTTTAAAGTAAATATTGATAGTAATCTTTTTCCTGGAGAATAAAATAAAATCACTTGGACTGAGACATAGGGAAAAGTGAGGAAAGACTATTAAGTAGGTTTAGAAGGAGCCAACAGATGCAAAGTCCAATTTAATGTAAAAAAATAAAAAAAAAATCTTCAATAATTTCTGTGGATTCAGGCTACTACTCCTGGATAATCACTGTTATAAATTTACTAAACATTATCGTTACCATTATTTGCTTTGAAAAGTTTGCTGTAGTCTGGATATGTGCTGATTTAATATCTCTAAAACTGCCTTGTTACAAAGTAACTTAAAATGTTAAATACACATAACATTCCTTTATTTTTTTTATTTTTTAGATTTCTTTATTGGAGTTCAATTTGCCAACATTTAGCATAACACCCAGTGCTAATTCCAAGTGCCCCCCTCAGTGCCCATCACCCAGTCACCCCAACCCCTCATCCGCCTCCCCTTCCACTACTCCTTGTTCATTTCCCAGAGTTAGGTGTCTCTCATGTTTTGTCACCCTCACTGATATTTTCACTCATTTTCTCTCCTTTCCCTTTATTCCCTTTCACTAATTTTTATATTTCCCAAATGAAGAGACCATATAATGTTTGTCCTTCTCCAACTGACTTATTTCACTCAAGACAATACCCTCCAGGTCCCTCCACATCAAAGCAAATAGTGGGTATTTGTCGTTTCTAATGGCTCAGTAATATTCCATTGTATACATAGACCACAGCTTCTTTATCCATCATCTTTCACTGGACGCCGAGGCTCCTTCCACAGTTTGGCTATTGTGGACATTGCTGCTAGAAACATCGGGGTGCAGGTGTCCCGACGTTTCATTGCATCTGAATCTTTGGAGTAAATCCCAGCAGTGCAATTGCTGGGTGTAGGGCAGGTCTATTTTTAACTCTTTGAGGAACCTCCACACAGTTTTCCAGAGTGGCTGCACCAGGTCATATTCCCACCAACAGTGCAAGAGGGTTCCCCTTCTCCACATCGTCGGCAACATTTGTGGTTTCCTGCCTTGTTAATTTTCCCCATTCTCACTGGTGTGAGGTGGTATCTTATTGTGGTTTTGATTTGTGTTTCCCTGATGGCAAGTGATGTGGAGCATTTTCTCATGTGCATGTTGGCCATGTCTATGTCTTCCACTGTGAGATTTCTGTTCATGTCTTTTGCCCATTTCATGACTGGATTGTTTGTTTCTTTGCTGTTGAGTTTAATAAGTTCTTTATAGACCTTGCATACTAGCCCTTTATCTGAGAGGTCATTTGCAAATATCTTCTCCCATGTGTAGGTTGTCTTTTAGTTTTGTTGACTGTTTCTTTTGCTGTGCAGAAGCTTTTTATCTTGGTGATGTCCCAATAATTCATTTTTGCTTTTGTTTTTCTTCCCTTCATGGATGTATCTTGCAAGAAGTTGTTGTGCTCACAGTCAAAAAAGGGTGTTGCCTGTGTTCTCCTCTAGGATTTTGATGGAATCTTGTCTCACATTTAGATCTTTCATCCATTCTGAGTTTATCTTTGTGTATGGTGCAAGAGAGTGGTCTAGTTTCATTCTTCTGCATGTGGATGTCCAATTTTCCCAGCACCATTTATTGAAGAGACTGTATTTTTTCCAGTGGATAGTCTTTCCTGCCTTGTCAAATATTAGTTGACCATAAAGTTGAGGGTCCACTTCTGGATTCTCTATTCTGTTCCATTGATCTATGTGTCTGTTTTTGTGCCAGGACCACACTGTCTTGATGACCACAGCTTTGTAGTACAACCTGGAATCTGGCATTGTGATGCCCCCAGCTATGGTTTTCTTTTTTAATATTCCCCTGGTGGGCAGCCCTGGTGGCACAGCGGTTTTGCTCCGCCTGCAGCCCAGGGTGGGATCCTGGAGACCCTGGATCGAGTCCCACGTCGGGCTCTCTGCATGGAGCCTGCTTCTCCCTCTGCCTGTGTCTCTGCCTCTCTCTCTCTCTGTGTCTCTATGAATAAATAAATAAAATTTAAAAAATAATAATAATATTCCCCTGGCTATTCAGGGTCTTTTCTGATTCCACACAAATCTTAAGATGATTTGTTCTAATTCTGTGCGAAAGTCCATGGTATTTTGATAGGGATTGCATTAAATGTGTAAATTGCCCTGGGTAACATTGACATTTTCAAAATATTAATTCTTCCAATCCATAAGCATGGAATATTTTTCAATCTCTTTGTGTCTTCCTCAATTTCTTTCAGAAGTGTTCCGTAGTTTTTAGGGTATAGATCCTAACCTCTTTGGTTAGGTTTATTCCTAGGTATCTTATGCTTTTGGGTGCAATTGTAAATGGGATTGACTCCTTAATTTCTCTTTCTTCAGTCTCATTGTTAGTGTATAGAAATGCCACTGACTTCTGGGCATTGATTTTGTATCCTGCCACACTGCCGAATTGCTGTATGAGTGGGATGGAGTCTTGGGGTGGAGTCTTTTGGGTTTTCTATGTACAGTATCATGTCATCTGCAAAGAGGGAAAGTTTGACTTCTTTGCCAATTTGAATGCTTTTTATTTCTTTTTGTTGCCTGATTGCTGAAGCTAGGACTTCTAGTACTATGTTGAAAACAGTGGTGAGAGTGGACATCCCTGTCCTGTTCCTGATCTTAGGGGAAAGGTTCCCAATCATAACATTCTTTTAAATGCAGATGCCATCTCATGATAAAGTTAGTGAAAACCTCATAGTTGAAAATTTTTAAATTTCATTTCTTTCATAGAAGTTTAACGACAACAGGAATTGCTCTCTCATCCTAAATATAATAAATAGAAAACTGAATGAAACATTAGAAAGAACTGTCTTCAGACTGGCCAATGTGTAGCAGAAGTTGCTGAGCCTTGAGAAGGAGTTGAAACTCCAAGAGCCCTGCCAGTCTCTCTGAATTAAAGAGACAAAGATCCTGTTTTGAAAAAGACTAGAAGCTAGATTATTCTTGGTACAGTCCCATAAAGGAGATAGCTAAACACAGAATGAGCTCCAGAAATATGAGGAGTCCACTTACATGTTAAGTACTATCTGTGCATAAAGCTAGAACTTGAAAGTCCTTAAGATCAAGGAAAGAACCACCCATGAATAAGCAGGTCAAACCATTCTCAGAGTGTGTGGGGCTAGGAAGAGTTTCTAATCCCAGCAGCAAGAAAAACAAAATCTCGTAAAGACAGGGCATTGAGTAGACACCCGCAGAGGGCCATGCCCTAGTACCCGGGCTAGGTTGGACCTAGGGTAAGAGTACTCCAGACTCACCTAATCATATGGAAAAGCAAGTCTCTAAAAGATGGAACTGATCTTCACTAATTTATGTGTGTGCAAGAACAAAGTCCATATTTTGTGAATACAACACTCAAAACACAAAATCCATGATGTATAATATCCAAACAAAAGTAGTCAGCTAGTAAAGATGCAATAAAATATAAAATATAAACAGTTAAAAAATTAATAACAATTACAAAGAAGATAAAATAGGAGAATACCTTAAAATACCTATTATAAATGTTACGACTATGCTCAGGGATGTAAAGGAAAACTTGAACAGAGTGAGGTAGAAAATAAAAGATAAGAAAGGACATGGATAGAACTTCTATATATGAAAAATAAAGTGACTTAAAGAATAAACATGGAGTGCCTGGGTGGCTCAATCAGTTCAGCACCCAACTCCTGATCTGGGCTCAGGTCATGATATCAGGGTGGTGAGATGGAACCCCTGCAAGGGGCTTTTTGCTGGGCGTGGAGCCTGCTTAAAATTTTCTCTCTCCCTCTGCCTCTGCCTCTGCCCCTTCTTTCTGAAAAACAAAAACAAAACAAAAAAACCCAAAACAACAACAACAAAAACAACAAACCCCAACCAACAACAACAACAACAAACCCCAACAACAGCAACAAAAAACCCCAAAACATCAACAGGAAAAAACAGATATTTTATTTTCTAAAAATAGTGGAAACTATAAAACCCCAAATACAAAAAGGTAAAATAACTTCATGAGAACAAACGTAAAATAAATCACTAATAGAGCAAATGGCTGAAAACAACTAATAAAAAGAATCTATTAAAGCAGTCAAACCAAAACCAAACATTATATATGGAGGAAGAAAAGATAAAAATTTTATACCCAGAACTCCATACCCAGTAAATTTTTTTTTTAAATAAAGGTAAATAAAAGAGTTTAGAGAAATGAAATCTGGGAGAATTCTTTATTAATTTACCTGTAATACTCGAATGTTTTAAAAAGTCTTTCAAGCAAAAGGAAAATAATCCCAAGTACAAATTTGTATATACACAGTTGAAGGAATAACGTCATGAATGGTAGATATGGTGTTCCCTATTTTTAATATATTTAAAAGGTAATTGACATTTATTGTGTTTAATAGTATGTTCTGGGGAGATCCCTGGATGGCTCAGTGGTTTAGCATCTGCCTTTGGCCCAATCGTGATCCTGGAGTCCCAGGATCGAGTCCCATGCCCAGCTCCCTGCATGGAGCCTGCTTCTCCCTCTGCCTGTGTCTGCCTCTCTCTCTCTGTGTCTCTCATGAACAAATAAATAAAATCTTAAAAAAAATAGTGTAATCAAAGTGAAATGAAGCCAGAAATAGCACAAAAGATAAATCATTTCCCTAAACATCAGTGACCTAAACCAAAACAATTGAATTAAAACATAATTTAATTTAATTTAAATAATATAATTCAAATATTCCTGATATCCACATTAGGAATGAAAAGGTTAATTTAATTTTTATATATTTAAGACTTTGTTTAATATTATTTCAACATGTAATCAATAAAAATCATTGATATAGTTTGCATTTTATTCTACATCATTGAAATATGCAGGGCATTTTACACTTATAGCACATATTTCAGTAATTAATTCAGCAACATTTCTAAGCTCAACAGTCACACATAGCTAGTGGCCACTATACCAAAGCATGTAAATATAAACACATTAATTAAAATACAGTCATGGGATAGTAATGATAAAAGGAAAGACCAAACAACAACAAAAATATGGCATCATGAATATGAACAGCATTGTCAGATAAAAGGGAAAAAAAGACCACACTGTTCCAATAAAGTGGTTTAAATATATACAGACACGTATAATAAAAAATGAGAAAATATATACCAGCCAAATACCAACCAAGAATGTTAGTATCAGATAAACTATACTTAAGAACAAGACATATTACTAGGGATACAGTGGATCACTTCATAATGATAAAGACTTCATCCGTCCAGAATAGCTAATGAACTAGCTTGTTTAAATATCTAATAATAGAATCTTAAATATATGATAAAGCAAAAACCAATGGAAACTTCTGAAGCTATTGTGCACATGTAAGATATTTACAAATGTGTGTGGTGCATATACACCAATTTTTCCCCGTGGGGTTTGTTTTCCATTACCATGTTGTTTGACAGAAATAGATGAAAGAATAGGTGGGAGAATGAAAGTATAATCCAAGCATATCTTCTCTAAACTGTAAATATCAATTGATGATATGAAAGTAAATAATGCCCTCAGAGATTTTTTAAAAAATCATTCTATAAATAATAAATACTACTAATAAACTATTTAAATATTAATATAATGAGAAATGACAATATTTGAAGGCTGAAAGTTGTTGTTTTACTGAAGAAACTGAAGTTATGATTCTTAGAACTTATGCAGTGGACATAGAAATGACTAGAAGCATAGACTGACATGTGCATTATATGTGGGAATTTATCACCTTTCATTGTCTCAGATAATACAAGCATGATTCATTTTGAGAGCGGAATAAGAATTTCCTCAAATGGCTTCTTACTTATAGATATATCGGGTACACTATAGTCTTCCATCAGTAACTTAAAAGGAAAATAATCAAACTTGATTACTTACAAGGAAGGTAGAGCATAAATATATGATTGCAAGTCACTGCACTCTATTTTTTTCTGATTTTCTGTGATGATAAAAATTATTGTAAATTATAATTCATTGTTTTTGATTTATCAACCTCTTTGTTTATATTGTATAGAAGTAACAACAATTTCACTGACTGCCTAATGAATCATTTTAAATTATCTAATACACTTATGGTTACAAGTATTTTAAATATTATAATGTAAAATAGATATAAAAATCAATTACAAACATTTGCCATTGAAATATTTAATATCTGAATTGAAAACCTAAAAGAGCCAGTATATTTTAATGAAATGCAGGCATAAATTGGTTGGTAGAAAATTATATTAGAGGACAGAAATACTCTGTTGCAACCTGGGCCAGTCACTGTAATAAATTATCTCATTAATCTCACAATAAATTCTTGAAGGATATACATCAATGCTCATTTTACAGGTGAATATTCTGAAGCTGAGAAAGTTTAGGTCGCTGGCACAAAATCACATTCATTTTTCCTTAGAGTAATTTTTATATATTTCAACTTTACCCTATTATCTTCAGTCAGGGTAAAGAAAGAAAACTCATGTAGTGTCAGTGAGACTGTTGGTATATTCAACAGAACAAGGTGCTAAGGCAAGAACAGCTTGGGGTGGCTGTGACTTTAAAACTTCACAACTTGGTAACAGACTGGAAATGTCCATGATAGACATTCCTCCAAAAGTTTGATGGGTAATAGTGTAAAAGAAGAGCAGAATTTCTCTCTTCCTTGATTCTAGAAAAAACAAATTGTTTACATAGTAGCATGACTATTTTTAATTTATTATATAAGTAATAGTAGTGTTATTATATATAATAATAGTGTTATTATACTATTAAATGCTAAATTTATTCATATAGTATTTGTTCATATCTTATAAGCAGAAAAATATGTCTCAATAAATACAAATTCTTTTTGTTTGCTGGGAAAAAAATACACAAAAAGCAGTCTTTGCCTACTGAATGTTCCTGCATCATTCTATTCTATGGTATCACCTTGGCTTGGAGGGCACATAACAGTTTTGTAGCAACTAGAGCCTCCCAGTTCAGCCTTAAGAAATCTCCAGTATAGTCATTCCCCTTTCTCCATGTGTATGGGGCTAAGTTCCTTTATCCTCAGTGGATGCTTGAAACTGGGAATAGTACTGAATATACATATGTGCCTGCGCGCACACACACACACACACACACACACACCAAATTGTTTTTATAGTATTAAATATATATACTATATATATAATTATTTTTCCTATGCATGCATATTTATGATAAAGTTCAACTTATAAGTTGGTCAGAGTAAGAGATTTAACAATAATTAATGATAAAATAGAGCAATTATAACAATATGGTGTAATAAAAGTCATGTGAATGTTGTCTCTGTCCCTCAAATATTGTACTGTATTCAATCTTCTTGTGATGATTTGAGATGCTAAAATGCCTACATGATGAGATGAAGTGAGGTGACATAAACATTGTGACATAATGTTAGTCTACTGTTGACCTGCTGACAATATATCAGAAGGAGGGTCATTCGCTTCCGGATGATGGCTGACCAGGTGTAACTCAAACCGTGGTTGAGGGGCAATGACCATGATTCTGAAAACTGAGGATTATTGTTGCATCAAATAAATCCAGTGAGAATGGATTCTACTGGCAGGTATAAAATCTCCACCTTGAAAAATGATTGGGATTGTATATCCTCTACTCCTTCGTTCAAACATATGCCTGAATGACCCATGTCTCAGCATGTCATTCAAACATGTATGCATCTCATTCTTGCAATGAGACACACACTCAAATGTATATAACTGTATTAATTCTTTGAAATTATGACAATGCAAAGACTATAGCTCATTGCGGCTCTACCTGGATAAATAAAAGGACTCTGGAATCTGAAAAAACATGTTTTGTGTTGTTTGTCTTATATAAAATATATGACCTCTAGCATGTTAGTTTCCCTTACTTCAAGGGGCCAATATTGTCTGATTTATTGATTTCTCTAAAAATTAAAGAATATATCTAAAAATCTTGGCTCCTAAGAAGGGTTTAAAAGTCAATTTATTTATTTCCCTTCCTCACTAGTTTTAAATTACTAATTTCACTACAAGTTGCCCTAAACAAAATATACATACCTCAGTGTCAGAAAAGTTAAAAACGAAACAAAACAAAAAAACAAAAGCCTTCAATTCCTTTTTAATAATAAAAACTATACAGAAATAGATGATTAATGTAAAACTCTGGACCAGTGTAAGTTATATAGTTCTTTCCATTGATATCCATTTCTGTTTTCAGGATGATGTGTATATACATATTTTGCTAAGAGGTCCATGTAAAGATGGAGAATATCTTCAAATAAATTTATTGACCTCCCTAAGTCAAATAGTTGCTGACTTAACACATAATTTTGTTTCCGTTACAAAATTTATACATACTGTGTTGTATATTATCAAACTGTAAAATATTAGCAGACCTTGACTAGCAGTTTTTTTTTTTTTTGACTAGCAGTTTTTTTATTGTATTTACTTAAATTGTTATTTAATTACAACATATAATCTTGAGTACAGGTGATAGTTAACTATATCTTGAAGCATTTAAATTGTCCCTGATAAAATGGTTTCTCCCTTGTAAGATGATTTCTTTGCTAATGTCATGGCTAGAATAGGGTTCAAGTTCAAATGTGTAATGCTGTCTCTTGAGTAGCCAGCCATAAGCTGTGGTTCCTTGGGCAGAGGTTTTGTTTAGTTTATGCCTGGGCCAAAAAACCAAACCAAACCAAAACCAAAACCTAATAACCAGGTTTGCTGAATGGCAGTAATAGTTATATGGGATAACTGAAATAAATAATAAAATATGACATGGAATAATGATTAATATTGCAAACCTTTCAGTGTAATACTTGAAGATATTATGTATAGAGCCTGTATCATTTTTTTTGAAGAAAATTGTCTCTCATGGTTTCTTTTTAAAAAGATAACCTAAGATTGAAATTCACAGTTGAGGTGCAAAGTCTTTCTTCTTTTAATTCCCCAAGTCCAATTCATTCCAAATAGTAAGTTCTACTGTTGCAAACTCATTTTCTTATTTCATACATGTGAAATGTAATAACACCTGAAACCGGGGTCTGGCATACATAAATCAATATTTTCAACTATAAATGTCGTTTTCCCCACAGGTTTTGCTACTTTTGATTTAAGAATCATCATGGTTCAAAGTACAGGTTTATTCCTTAGAGAAGCAGGTTATTAGCTGCAAAATAATCACCCAGATATGAATCATTGAACAACTGCCCTTTCAAGTTAGCTGTATGTTAAAGGGAAATCTATGCAATACGCCCATAAAGAAGTACTTATTTACTAGGTGCATAACTAAAGTCATTAAAGAAATCTAGCAATAGATTTAAGACATCAAATAAGCAAAATACTTTACAAGAGGCTAGAATGTTAATGTCATGATAATGTTATGCGATGTCAAGAGCAGTTAATTTTGCATTTCCAAGGGTAGGCAGCATGATCTACACTTTCCTTAAAGGCTCATTGTGAGACTTGCAATGGTTTTAATTCCCCTCTATCTCTTTATGATGACATTACACAAAAACAAAGGTGGCGACAATTCAAAAATAAAGTTATTTATTTCATCATGTTAGTGAACAGATTATCTTGGGCATGGACTCTTGTTGAAATGTTAAAACATTTAATGGCCCATATGAAGACTACTTGATAATAAAGCAAGTTGATTGTTGCTCTGAAGAGGAACATCTCTTCAGAGATGCACTTCAATTTCCAGTGCATCTAATCGTATTACTACATGTGTACATGAATCCTGACAGGTGTAGCTCATAGTCCCTTGGGTTACGAACTTTGTCCTTTGGAAGAAATATGAGATTGAGCAGGAAAGCGGTAAAATCCACTATTTTTCTCACCTGCCTTCAGAACAGCCCAATTCATTAGTGAAAAACCATCCTGTTTTTGCCCAGTACTGAGAGAACTCCTGGGGCAGAGGATTTTCATTCAGTGCTAATATAGGGAAAGTCTCAAACAAACAAGGATAACCCAATTTAGCTGATCTTATTTACTTGTATTCAGTTGGACCAGGTAGATAATGTAAGCCTGAAGGAGTTCACCTTTCTGTTCTATTTACAAATAGTAAACTTGATCGTTTTCAATGATATTATCTATTTCTCCAGGGCCCAGAGACTTTAGCAGTAGAGCATATCAACTATTTTGCATATCAAGACAGACCTATGCTCCTGCCTTACCCTATCAGACTTCCACTCCCCACTTAGAGGTACATTCAATAATGCCTCTAAAATAAAATAGGTGCCCATCATTGATAATCTAAGTATCTAAACACAGAGTTTAATGGGCTAATTTTTCCCTTACTTTGATACCTGTAAACCTAACAGCAAATTCCAACCTCAGGTTTTCTTGAGAATCTGTGGCCGGTAGCTATTATTGATATCAATTATTCAATTATTTAATGCTTTTAGTTGTTAGCAACAGTACCATCTTAGCGATTTAAAGCCATAGCTACCTTATGGCATCACCATGAAGGTGGGACCTCTAGAGCAACTACCAATCCCCACTGGAGAAATGGTCTGCCAAGTCCATTTTTTTTTTTTTTTTTAGTAAAGTGCATTTGTTTTTTTTGTTTGTTTGTTTTCTTGTATATGTTTTTCTTAAAAAAAAAAAAAGAGGAAAAAGAAAAAAAGCCTCCTCCTTTCCAGCCCCCAGTGTCCACTGGGTTTGGAGAGGTGGAGTCAGGGCCAGGTCCTAGGAGAAGGTGTGGGAGTAGAAGGCAACAGCATTGGCAGTATAGTCCATAGGGAGGAGGTGCCTGATGTGCCTGGCCCCGAGGCTGGCCCCACCCAGGGCAGACAAGTGTTGCAGCTTCATCAAGGTGCAGGGTGCCGAGGGTACTATCTGCTGGCTCATGATCCCGAGGTTGCACAACTATGAAGTGTTGCAGTTAATTTATAGTCGACTTTATTTTGCCTTCTACATCTGTAGCTATTCAAATGATCGACCTCTTTCTCTTTCACAAGCAACTTCCTCTAACAGGATATTTTCTTAGTTTTAGGCATTATATTCCACCTCTATGATTTTTGTCATATCTGATTACCAGCTATGCTGATAGTTCATTAACATTTGCCTTTGTCTCAGCTATCCTTTTTAAATTAAATTCCTTATATATGAATTAAAGCCTTAGCCAAACACAACGGTCTCACAATCTATGTTTGTTTCCCTATGAACCAAATTCAAGTCATTTGGTTAAGCTTTTGGTCTTTGGATTCTAATATAAGGTTGGAATGTCCAGTTTCATACAGCACAGAACTGTTAGAGAAGAGGGTCTCTAGTGCTGTAAGGCCCTCTGTCTTCTTTCTAAAGGGTGTTTATTTTTGGTATTCACAGCATTGTGAGTTCTGGGCTATAAAAGTCACCAAAACAAATACATGCATATCTCTGCTGACCACATATATTTGGAAAACTTAGGGAGAAAGTGAGGGGAATATTCTAAATTAATATTGACAAATAAAATAGTTTCTTAATTAGCAAACAGCTAATTAAGGGTTGGCAAGTCCCATCTCCTTTTGGTAGTTTTGTTTCTCCCTCTGAAGTCTTTCTTAATAATATGCAAATTCATTTCATCAAAGTTTTACCCATTTAGTTTTTTTTATTGTTCCTGATAAAAATGTGAGAGATTGGCAAAAGAAATGATTGAACGTCTTTTCAGAAGAATGATGGGCACTTTCTGGCAGATTCTCCAGAGATTATGATTCCACAGGGGTGTCTACTTTAGATTGATTGGCTAGTGCCTAGGCTATTTTACACCTTGTAAGGTCAAAGTTAAATTATAGTTAACTTAAACAATGGAAAATTTTCCTGCCCACAGAAAATGCAAATGATTCTTATGCACAGATATCAATTTTGCCCAGTAGAGAATATAAATCTCCATAAGTCAGATTCTCATATATACTGGTTTTAACCATTAACTGGTTTCCTCATTACAAGTTGAATAAAATACTTGGCATAAGTTCGTTATATATTTTCATTGCTGTATAAAGTTATTTAGATCAAATGTCTTTTCTCATCTTTTAAAATGAATCCCAAATGGCTGTAGAGCTGACTTTGCTGAGTTTCCAGTTTGTGTGTGTTTATGTCTGTGTGTTTTGTAATGACTGTGTGTTGGTTGTGAGTGTGTTTTCCTAATCCACCATTTAGTGATAAGCTATTTTCTATCTGTGGCAGCAGTGATTGGGGATATGGGGGTGATGGGGATTAAGTGGTCTTTTCACTGGAGAGGGAGATCAAGTCTTTAATGGATGATATAAAAGATAAAGTATTTTAGGTTTTTCATTTGTTTGGATGTTTGTTTCCCTGTGAATGAAAACCAGTTAGGACTTCCATGGTCACTGGAAAGGAGAAAGACTGAAATCTGAGCAGGTAAGTTTTTGTGTTTTCTTTTGACTATGGCTGAAATTTATAACAAGCTCTCTATATGCACGTGTATGTGATACCTGCAATTCAGGGAAGTGTTTACCTCTGCTTGGTGAGTGTGAAATATTTTCTTACTTCTAATAGATATTAATAAATGATATTGTGTGTTCTGACCCATTTGTGGAGATAAACACCTACCTAAATAAAATATTACCTAAATTAAAAGAAAGTGTAAAAAACGAAACTTTTATGCTCTAAATATTCTATACCTTTAAGAAAAAAATTTTTTTACATTAACTGCCTTCTCAGATATAGTGTAGCAACCTAAATTCATATAGGTAAGGTGAATCTTTGGGTAAATCAGACTAGCTTAATAATTTTGATTTAAAAAAGAAATATAAGAGCTTAATAACTTTTCTATGACATATCACTAATATTTAATATTATATTAATTATTATATATTACTGATGTAGAACATTATAATAATAACTATGTATTCTATATATATAGAACATACTATAAAACATAGTATATAATATTAATAATTAAATGTTATATGATATATAATTACATACCATATTCTCAGTATATATATTGTACACTAAATATAAAAATAACAATTTATAATAAGTGTGTTATACTTATATATAATAATATATAAGTATAACAGAAGCATATGTTTTAATAATCTATTAGGCATTAAATTAATCTAGAATTTTGATGCTTTTAGAAACAAACATTTATTCCATTTAGTACTCCACCATTTTTGTGGGTCAGCAATCCAGGCACAGCTCTGCTGGGTTTTATAGTTCCATATCTCACAAAAGGCTACAACCATGACTGATGTAAGAAAATAGCATAGTAGGAAGCACCAAGAATTGCTCTTTCCACCTAGACAGCAATTATACTGGCAGAAACCGTCAGAAGTTGACTATTTGGGAACTCAGAAATTTACTTGAATGCTGGCAGCTTCCAGGAGAAAACTTGGCGGCAAATTGTGGTTAATTTCCATCAATGTCAGCTTTTAGCATAGTAACCATCACCCATCCCAAGTCCTCCAACCCCTACAGGCAGCCATGCTCTAGTGTGCTTGCTGGAGACAGGTTGAGGAATAAAGACCTTGTACTCCAAGTATTGGAGTTAACTGTTCTGATAGCTGATTATGGCTTTTGATTATTAAGTGCAATTGCAGAGGCTGGCCACCATTCTTTCAGCCCTCTATTGGCTGGAATACAAAGGAGCATCATCTGTTTTTCTTTTCTTTTTTCTCTTTTTCTCCTTTTGGGAGCCAGACACTTAAGGACTCGTATGTTCAGAAGCAACCATATATATGGTGAAATTTAAAAAACAATGGCACAAGACCAAAAACATAGTCCCAGAGAAGACTTGAGATATCCTTAAGCTTTCACAGTAGGATGATTGAAGCCCCCTTTCATAAACAACAACAGCAACAACAACAACAATAACAACAACAACAACCTACCAGCCAACCAAGCAAACAACCAAACTCTGAGTAAGGATAGGAATCTAATTTCTAAAGCTACTGTATTACAGTGTCTAGATGCTTTCTTTTGAACCAAAAATCAAAGGCATATGACGAAACAGGAAAGCATGGCCCATTCAAAGGAACAAAATAAATCAACAGAAACCATCTTTAAGGAAGCCAAGACACTAGACTTACTAGACAAGACAACTTAAAAAAAAAGTTTTAAAAATGCTCAAATAACTATAGGAAGATATGAACATAGGAAAATGATATATGAACAAAATGAGAATATGAATAACTCATTCTATGAAGTCATCATTGCCTTGATTCCACAGATATAGAATTAGAAAATACATGATCTCTTGTGACTGGCTTCTTTCATGTGTTCAAGGTTCATCGATGTTTAATATATATCATCACTTCATTTCTTTTTACTGCTTAGTAATATCCCATAATGTAGATATATATCACTTGTGTTATTTCATTCATCAGTTAAAGGACAATTGGGTTGTTTCTATATTTTGGCAATTGTGAATATGCAACTATCTGACTACAGCCATGTGCAAAGTTTTATGTGGACATATATTTGCACATACTGGAATTATAAAAATGAGTGGAATTACTAGGTCACATGGTTTTGAGAACTCCCAACGCGTTTTCCAAAGAGTTTCTTTTTTTTTTTTTCATTTTTAAATTTTTATTTAAATGTAGACTATTAGTCAAATGATTGGAAAATCAATAATGAAAAATAGTGTTTTAGAGTTTTTCTCCTGGTATAGTGGCGCTTGCGCTGCAGGGGGCTGGGGACATGGCACTCCTGTGGCACCAGACTCAGCTCAAGGGGTTATCTGAGGCCATGTGGGTCGAGGGTCCTCTGTGCCCAGGCCTAGCCCCCAGCGTACTCAGGGAAGACCACTAGCCCACTCCTCAGCCTCGGTTCCTGCGGGCCCAGCTCTGCTTGAGCTCCTCTGAGGAGACACTGTCCCATATCCTGCCCCATCATAAATATGTACAAATCCCTGCACAGTCTGGGGCACCAGGCCCAGGCAGTGGTGCTTGGCACTTTTCATTTAATGTGAAATTTTACCCACCAGACCCTGCCCAGCTATCTGAAGACATCACCAGGTACTACCTCTGCCTACAACTGCGAGATGACATCGTGTCTGGAAGGCTGCCCTGCTCCTTTGTCACCCTGGCCCTGTTGGGCTCCTACACTGTCCAGTCCGAACTTGGAGACTATGATCCAGATGAATGTGGGAATGATTACATTAGTGAGTTCCGCTTTGCACCAAACCACACAAAAGAACTGGAAGATAAAGTGATCGAGCTGCACAAGAGCCACAGAGGAATGACGCCAGCAGAAGCAGAGATGCATTTCTTGGAAAATGCCAAAAAACTGTCCATGTATGGGGTTGATTTACATCATGCCAAGGATTCTGAAGGAGTAGAAATTATGTTAGGAGTTTGTGCAAGTGGTCTGTTGATATATCGTGACCGTCTGAGAATCAACAGATTTGCCTGGCCTAAGGTTCTCAAAATTTCATACAAACGGAACAACTTTTACATTAAGATCCGGCCAGGAGAGTTTGAACAATTTGAAAGCACCATTGGCTTTAAACTGCCAAACCATCGAGCTGCCAAGCGTTTATGGAAAGTATGCGTTGAACATCATACATTTTTCAGACTGTTGTTACCAGAAGCACCTCCAAAGAAATTCCTTACCTTGGGCTCCAAGTTTCGATACAGTGGCAGGACACAAGCCCAAACAAGAAGAGCCAGTGCATTGATAGATCGTCCCGCCCCCTACTTCGAACGCTCGCCCAGCAAACGCTATACCATGTCTCGCAGCTTGGATGGAGCGTCAGTGAATGAAAACCATGAAATGTACATGAAGGATTCTGTGTCTGCTGCAGAGGTTGGTACTGGCCAGTACGCCACAACAAAGGGTATCTCTCAGACCAACTTGATCACCACTGTGACTCCGGAGAAAAAGGCCGAGGAGGAGCGGGACGAGGAAGAGGACAGACGGAAAAAGGCAGAAGAAGCCACGCCGGTCACAGCAGCACGGCACGAGGGAAAGGTACATCTCCCAGGCTCCCTCTTAGGGCTTGCCTAGACCTTGAAGAACTACTTAATAATTTTGAGGCTATAAACCAGGAATGTGCTAAGACTTAGGGTAACTCGGGGCGCCTGGGTGGCTCAGTCAGTTAAGCGGCCAACTTGACCTCAGCTTGGGTCTTGATCTCAGGGTTGTGAGTTTGGGCCCCGTGTTGGGCTCCACTCTGGGTGCAGAGCCGGCTTTAAAAATAAAAAAAAAATAAAAAAAATAAAAAAAATAAAAAAGAGGCTGTGCCATTTTACATTTCAGACAGCAATGAATGGGGGTTTGAAATTCTCAAATTTCATACCAACACATATTCTATTTATTATTATAGCCATTCTAGTGGGTGTGAAGTAGTATCTTATTATGGTTTTGATTTGTATTTCTCTGATTTGAGCATCTTTTCATGTACTTATCTGCTCTTAAAATATATCCTTAGAAGAAATGTTTATTTAAATCCTTTGTCCATTTTAAAAATTAGATTGTCTTTTATTATTGAGTTGTAGGAGTACTTTATATATACTGAATACAAGTCCCTTTTGAGATATATGATTCATAATTTTTTCCCATTCTGTGGGTTGTGTTTTCACTTTTTGATAGTAGTTCATTATTTTTTGTTATTAAAAAAGGCTATTCATTTTTATGAAATCCATTTTATTTTACTTTGTCACTTGTGCTTTTGATGTTATACCTAAAAAGAATATTACTTGACCTAGGTTCACAGTATTTTCTCCTATGTTTTTCTCTAAAAATTAAAGTTTTTTTCAAGTTTTACATTTAGGCCTATGCTCCATTTTGAATTAATTTTAATAAATGCTGTGAGATAGAATTCAAACTTCATTCTTGAACATTTGATTATTCAATTGTTCCAACGCCATTTGTGGAAAATTCAATTTTCTCCCATTGAGTTTTATTGGCATCTTTGTCAAAAATCATTTCATCATAAATATAAGAGTTTATTTCTGGCCTTTCAATTCTATTCCATTGACCTACTTGTCTGTCTTTATACCAGTATCACACTAACTTGAATGCTGTAGCTTTGTAGTAATTGTGAAATTGGAAAATGTGAGTCCTCCAATTTGTTTTTTTTCCAAGATTTTTTTGCCTATTTTGGTCCATTGTATTTCTACATGAATTTTGGGATCAGCTTGTCCATTTCTGGTGGGGGAGAAAAAAGCCAGCTGGGATTTTGACAGTGATCGCATTGAATCTGAAGGCCAATTTGGGAATTACTGACAACTTAACAGTATAATATATTCTCATCATCCATAAACATGGGACAACTTTCCCTTTATTATATCTTTGAAGTTTTTGTCTACAATGTCTAACATCTGGACTAAGCAGTGTTTATAGGCTTCATTTTTTCCCCTGTGTACATCATACTTTTCTATTTTTTGTATATCTCAATTGTTACTTGAAAACTGATGTTTTTTAGATAACATATTTAGCATCCCTGGATAATAATTCCCTCAGTTCTCTCTTCCTTGGGGTTTTGTGTTCACGTTTGCTGTCTTTCTGGTCACTTACTTGTTTAGTGACTTGGCTGAATTGACTCTTGACACCTTTTCCCCCTATGGTGTAAAGCCTCTGATGCACTTATTCAGATATTTCTTGTTTTTATATTTTAGCTCTGGAATAGCTAAGCAATCTATCAATCATAGATTCTTGTCTATAAGCCCCCTTTACCAGTTAGGTTTTGGCCTTTTACCAGTCGATACATGATAGCATGGAGTCTACTTTTATAGTTCAAGGCTTTTACTGTTCTCTCCTTCTCTCTCCATTATTCTCTCCCTCTCTATTGTCGATTAGTAGACATTTCCCTGTGTGATTACTCCTGAGAAGGCAGTCTTGGTTAGACATATGGATGCAGGGATATGCGTGATTTTATTTTTAAGTCCCAGGTATTGCCCCTACCTCGGAGTGTCATAATGTTCAGCTAGTGTTCAGCAAGCTGTACTTAAACCCCTAGTGATAATGAGTCTTCTACCTTTGGGTGATTAATGTGTGTGTAGGTCAGGAATGTTATCAAGTCTGACACACCGTGCTTGTCCCCGTGTAGGTACCACCCGATGCACCTACACAGTCTTCCCAAACCCCAGTATTGGCTGGGATCCTAGGAAAAGTCTTCCAGGCTGTCACTATCTCTTAAGCTTTTAAATGTTGTTTTTTTAATATTTTTTTATTTTATTTTTTTAGCTTGTTATTACTCTTATCACAGAGCAATACTCTTTCCCCTAGACTCTCACTTAATTTTTTTTAGTATTAAATTGATTATAAATATCTTTATGTTGAGGTAAACCTAGATGTCTTCCAGACTTTTCAAACAAAATGTATTTACATTTCTACTTAGTCTTCTGCACAATCCTGCTTACTCCCCCTTTTTAGACTAGTTGATACAAAATCTAACACAGTACCTATTTCTGAGGGCTTTGTCAGCAACATATTTATTTTAACACATTTATTGTACAGTATTTATTGGTATGCCTGCAAGCCTGTTCGCTTACCAGGAGAAGGAATTACATCTTTTTCAATTTAAATGAATGAAAACTAACTCGATGAAGAATAGAGACAATAGAATCAGATTAAATACACATGCAAAAGATATGTGAAATATAACATTGAAAAGCTTCATATAATTTCATATAATCTAATTCTCTCTATATATCTAGAGAGAGAAAGAGACATAGGAGAAGGGAGATAATAAATAAATAAACTTCTATTTATCTATCCTGGCATTTAGTTAGTGTCATAAAATTTGCTAAACTGAGCCCTTCCAGGGCACCTAGAATGTATATATATTTAGTTCTTACTATTGTGATGTGATTATTTGTAGAACTCTGACATATTTGGCCATAAACTATCGAAGAATATGTATTGTTTGTTTTGGTGTTCCTGGGCACTTATTAATTATTAAAATTCATGGTAATACCATAATGCGAGCTGCTAAATAAATTAATGAATAAATTAATGAATGAATATGTTACCTATGATTACTAGTCATTTGGTGCTTTTATTTCCCACAGTATATTTAGTACTTTTATTAAAAATATTTTAACAATAAAATTATAGAAACTATCGATGTTGCATTATGACAGAAAATTATCACAAGTTAGATTATAGTAGTTTTATTTTTTTTTTTTAAGGTGCAATTCTGGTAAAGTGCATGCCTATTGGTAGGATAAAAATCACAAAAAATTTCCTGTCAATGATGAAGTAAAACCATTTAGTTGGGTGGCTAATGGACTACCTAGATTTGTTTTCTTTATTCCTAAAGAGTTATCTCCCCACAAAATAAAAATACTGAGGACTTAAAAATAACTTAAGATCATGTATTTCGGAACAATTATATTTCTAATTCACATGTAATCTGATTTTTCTTAATCCTTTTATTCAAACCTGATATTTGCTTATTCCAAATGTTATTTCCCCCTCCCACCTCTCTAGATAATTAACTTGTCTTAAGTTTTGAATTTAGATTTGAAAAATATTATTTAACATAGTTCCATATTTCAAAGTATATAAAATTTAAAAAGCATTTATAGAAGACACATTTGCCTGTCTCTTGCATGTTAAAATATCCTGATAAAAATTTTTAGTCATGTGTTTATTAAAAAAATAATAGTTAACTTAAATAATAAACATTCTAAGACTTTTCCTTAGTTTTTTTTTTAATTTTGCAATATAAAAATTGAAAAATGATAATGCAAAGTTTTACCATATGACAATTATTACAATTTGAACTAAAATTATTAGGAATAACTTTATACAGGAAATAAAAGGTGTGTATTCTTATCCTGAATTTAACATCAATAGTTATCAAGTGTTACCTTGATATATCCTTATGATTTCATAATTTTAGCTAACTAGGTTGAAGATATTTCTAGTGCATGTTTTATGTTAAGGAATGGAAAATTAATTTGCAGAATTTGCAGCATTATGTCTGTCACTGATGAATAGTGCTAAAAATGTGTATGAATATGTGTTAAGTTGAAACATTTGAAGGAACACAATACTATTGGCAAAAATAACAGATTGGATGTATTTGGTGATATGTGGTCAGAGGATCACAAACTCCCTGCCTATGAAGGTAATGGAGAGGAGGGGCTTGGTCCAAGGTGATGGATAGGAAGATCCTGAACTTACTTCCCATGGAGACACTGAGAACACCACTGTACATAAAGACATTCCCTCTGAAACAGATCTGAAAACTTGCTGAACAGCTCCTCCACGATTAATGATAAAAGGGCCACATTAAAACAGGTAGGAGAGGCAGTGATACTGTACCCCACTCCCAGAACAGCACCCCATAACTGGGAGGATTTCACTAGGCAGCAGCTTCTCCCTAAGGAGTGAGGGGTCATGTGCCCCACATCAGGCACCCCAGACCTTGGGACTTATGCATAATTGATGGAAAGGTAAATTGGTACAGCCACTGTACCATTTCTACTACTAGGTATTTATTTAAGAAAACAAAAAAACACTGATTGAAAGGATACATGCTCCTGTATGTGCACTGCAGCATCATCTACAATAGACAAGCTATGGAGACAACCTAAGTGTCTATCAATGGATGAATGGATAAAGAGGTTGAGACATATTCACGTACCTACGAGACAGCAGTTCTGCATCCAGGGATAGACTCCAAAGAATGGAGTCATGGGGGGACATGAGCTAGAAGGTTTGCAGCAGTGCTGTTCATAACAGCAAAGCCTGGGAAACCAGCTAAATGGTTATATATATATATATACCATAAAAAAGAATGAAATCTTGCCTTTTGTAACAACATAGACAAACCTTTAAGGAATTATGCTATGTGAAATAAATCAGACAGAGGAAAACAAATACCATATAATTTCACTTAAATGTGGAATCTAAAAAACAAAATAAACAAAATGGTACAAGTCACAGATACAGAACACAGAAGTTGTTGCTAGAAAGGAGGGGGTCTGGAAGATGTCAAAAGGACAATAAACTATTAAAAATTAAGAAAAAATAAAAACAAAGAGAGATGAAAGGAATCACAGGTATATTCGGGAAATAGAGGCTTTTAGCTGAATTTTCTAGAAACAGCCACAGATTAGTCAGTAGAGTATAAAAATATAAAAAAGAAGAAACTGAACAAAATATGATTTCCATAATTCTTTACTGTGATCAAGAGGAAATATATTTTTAATTTTATAAAATCTGTTTTTCCTTGTCAAAAAAATAAAGAATTGAATTTCAAAATTATTGTCCTATATATTTAGGTATTCAGTTTAACTCCTCCAGGCCTAGAGATGACAAATAGTAGACCATATGCAAAAATTTGCATGGGTCAATTCAGCTGGTAAGAGGATAATACTAAAGAAACTAGAATAAATAGCATGGAGAATCCAAAGCCTCAAGCAGAATGAGATAAAATTTTGTGTATTGGGTTCTGCCTTAAGTGCTTTGCCTGACTAATTCATATAAGAGTCATAAACATACGACATACATACTATAATCAATAGTTTAAAAATTAATAAGCTAGTATGACCAGTTTATGTAAATTACCATTATTGTAATTTATGTAGTTGTGTTGATATCCTGCATTCTTAAATACAACACTATATTCATGCTTAAATTATTTGAAGCTCTGTCACCAGTAGACAAGAATCCAATGACATCCCTTGAAATGCTTAAAACAAATGCTAAGTTGCTTAGAGTTAAAGCTTTCCTTTCCAGTTAGCTGAAGCATAAATAGTTTAAGGGAGATAGATTTAAATCTTAACCAAAGTCACAGGTAAATATACTTTCTAACTTTAATCACATCGAATCCAAATCCATAGCCTTGAAAATTTGTAGGCAATTCTTTGGGTTTTTTGAAGAGTGCAGAATTATATTCTTATTGAAAATCATAAATAACAGTTTTCTAATTAAAAGAATCTCTCTAAAATGCCTAAAACTATTTCTACATCAATATCATTATTGTCATGATCACAAGATTGATTACGAAAATATATGAGAAATTTGGTAGGCAAAGATCTGCTTTAAATCATTGTTAAAAGTCTGCTTTCTAAAAAAAAAGTCTGCTTTCTAGATTTTCAATTCTTTTCTTTCTAAAATATTTTAATAAATAAGTATCTGAACGCTACTGGGCATGCAGACAAAATAGTGTGAAGTGTATTAGCTTTTTAAAATCACTCAAAAGGATGAAATTGTAAATCACATATCTTCTTTTTCAATCCCTTAAGAAACACGTTTAAAATATTACAAATTCATTTCCACACATTTATAGAGGCGACCCTGGCATGGAGATTTGGACAGTCACACTTCTAACAGTAATGCTCATTTTTCAAGGGCTCAGAGGAGTGATATCTGCTTGGCCATTTGCACCATAGCAATGAGCAAATATCCTTTTACTGTGTAACGTTTCAGGAAATATTGTCTAATATACTTATTTTCACATCACAGATACTGTGTTTTCTACAAACAGAAGGTTGGTGGCCACCCTGCAAAGAGCAAATCTTTGGATGCCATTTTTACATCAGCATTGTTCATTTCATGTGTCTGTCATATTTTGGTGATTCTTACAATATTTCAAGCCTTTTCATAATCATTACATTGGTTATGGTAGTCTGTGATCTGTGATTATGACTTACTAAAAGCTCAGATGATGGTTAGCATTTCTTAGTAATACTTTTTAATTAAGGAATGCACCACTAATGGACTACGGTATAATGTCAACTTTTGCAAGCACTGGGAAACCAAAAAAACTGCTTGCCTCGCTTAATTGTGATATTTGCTTTATTGTGGCGATGGAAAATTAAACCCCAATATCTCCCAGGTATGCCTGTATACCCATGTGTCAATGTAAGTGTTGAACTAATACAAAATAGTTTTAATTTAGTAGTGACTCACATATTAGTCTCTACAGATAATAACAACCGAAAAATAGTAAGAAATGAAGACTTTTAAGATTGACTATCCTTATAAAGCACCATGGATTAGTTATAGGAACTGTTTAATCACAATATTTTCTTTTTTTTTTTTTAGAGCAAATTCCATGCCACTTTCTTCTAAGACAAAGCTAATGGAGAACATATAGCTTGTCATTACATACATATATTTATGTGACCCTTGAACAATGGGTTTGAACTATCAGGTCCACTTACACATAGATTTTTTTAATATAAATATTATACTACAAATATAGTACAAATGTACTTTCTCTTCCTTATGATTTTCTTAATAAATTTTCTTCTCTCTAGCTTATATTATTGTAAGAATACAGTATATAATATATGTGACATACAAAATAAATATTAATCAACTGTTTACATTTATGATAAGTCTTCTGGTCAGTAGTAGTGTATTATCAATTGCTTTTTTGAGGAGTCAAAATTTCATTATGTGAAACTGTACGGGGGTCAGTGCCCCTAACCCCTATGTTTTACACACACACACACACACACACATAGTTGAAAAGACTTTCTGGCTCAAAATTTGTATGAATTAATATGGGAAAAAAATCTATCTCTAAAAAGTGACATCTGTGTGGTTAGAGAATGCTTTTTTTTTTAAGATTTTATTTATTTATTCATGAGAGACATAGAGAGATAGAGACAGAAACATAGGTAGAGGGAGAAGCAGTTTCCCTCTGGGAATCCTGATGTGAGACTCAATCCCAGGACGCCAGGATCATGACCTGAGCTGAAGGCAGACACTCTAACACTGAGGCCCAGGCATCCCTAGAGAATGCTTTTATAGCATCTTATTCTGATGATTCTCAAGTGTTTCAATACATTGCTTCCAAAATGAGCTTTTATAACTCTCAATCTACTTATTTTTTTTTCCAATCACACCTTGCTCAAATACTAACTGTAACAATACCTAGAAGTAGCCATATAAATGATGAACTCATGCTGGTGGAAGAAGAGATTGTTAACAATTTGTTTGTTATAGTGTCTGCAAAGGCTTAGACTACATTTTGTTAATAGGCCTGAAAGGAAAAAAATATATATATATCCTTTTATTCTATCTTGTGATCCTCTCTAAGGCAAGTGAGAGGCATTAGAGGATAATCTAAATATTCATGATATCATTTCTTTCATAGAAAGGTAGTAAGAGATATTTCATTCCATGGTCATCATAGCACAACTTAATGCTAAAAAGTAACATAACAGTGGAGAGTTTTGAAATACCCAGCATGGTAATCATAAACCCTAACATATGATAAAGTGAAAAAACCTGTGAAAAAAACATTGATATGAATCTTTGCTGATTGGAAGGAGTGTAGGAAAGTGGTTGAGCATATTGACTCTGAAACTCTAATTTCTGATTAGAATCCTGGATCTGTCATAAAGTAGCTGTGTGACCTGATTTAAGTATCTCTCTGTAACTAAGTAAAAATAGGGATTATATTACTACCCATCCTCTAGACTCTTTCTGAGGATTAAATAAGCAATTAGAATAATGTCTAGTTCATTAAAATCATTAGCTATTATTCTTTTTTTCTCATATAAATAAAGTTTTTGGAGTATTTTGATTCCATAAAAATAAAACAGAAAGGTATTAAAATATATATTATTAAGAAATAAAATATTTCCAGTTATGCATCACTGTTTAGAATTTAAATACCCTCACCAATCCCAAATACAGTAAAATTCCATATCTTGAACACTGTATGTATGTGACTATAATATTACTTTGCAAAAAATTATTAATTCTGTAGGAAAAAAAATATTAATGAGATGTATTCTATGAGAGGTACCAATTCCTTTTTTCTTTTTAAGATTTTATTTATTTGTTTATTCACGAGAGACACAGAAGGAGAGGCAGAGACATCGGCAAAGGGATAAGCAGGCTCCTCCTGAGGAGCCGAATGCGGGACTCGATCCCAGAGTCCTGGGATCATGACCTGAGCTAAAGGCAGATGCTCAACCACTAAGCCACCCAGGTGCCCTTGAGGTATCAATTCTTCATCCTACCAATTTCTGTTTTTAAGCCACATCACAAGAAAATAAAGATAAATTCAGAATATCCTATTTTATAAAGTCATGAAGTACAGAAATCGCACAACCTACACAGTTACAAAGTTGGAAATTATAAGTGTATGTTCTCGTTATTATCTTTGTCTTCAGAATAAATCAAGTTTCTGCATTTTTTCTTCTCATTATTATGCTTGTCATAAGAGAGAGCAATCGGAATTATATTAATACACAAATGAATTGAACATTATAGCACCATGCTTCATAACTTTGATATGTTTCAAGTCTGTACTTGATTTTTTGCAATTTCATTATACCTTGTCACATTAACAAACCTGTAAATACTAACTCAAACACAAGACACCATTGCGAAGATATATCTTTCCTATTTTCTTATCTTTTTAGCTCACATTAGGACTCAAGTATCAAATATTAGGTTTTGACAAGGATCATATAAATCTGTAATTATAGGATGTAATGCATTATGTAGGCAAAAGGAACAAATTTTATATATTAATATGTAGTATGAGTGTCAAAATAAAACATATTTAAACTTGAAATAAAGAGAAATATAATTATAATCTTAGGAGAAGCTACCTTCCTAGAGTGTAAGGAAATATTCATGACTATTTTGTAAATTCATAAGAATTGGAGCAGACATATAAGCAATTTTTTTCACATATTATACATACAAAATGTTTTAAGTTGCAAGGAGAAAAAAATCAAATTACAATCTTTAATACAGTTGAGGAATTTCCAACTTCCTTCATGTAATTGGGTGGTCATAGAAATACCAGATGTATGTCACATTTGATTCAACATCTTCTCTCCAGTAGACTACTGTAATAAAATATGTTATGTGCAATCTAAATAAATATTTCAGATGATGTTAATGTACTTTATGACATGAGGATTCAGGATACTGAAATTTATTCCTTTTAAAAATAATGCTAAAGATTCATTTAGCTTAAATTAACACTTTAATAAATTTCAACAATCTAGTTAGTTTATGCCAGAAACAAAGGTGATTAAATAGGAGTAAAAGAGTAATTGGTACATATACCTGAACATCCTAGTGCTTCAAACATCAAAATTATACAAAGACCGATGTACATGATGTATTACCGTGATTGGATGCCGTTCCACTGATGTTTGACTAATGAAAAAATCTATACAATGATCAACCCAACTCCATAGATGAGCTCTGAGGTCATCAAGTTTCAGAGTAACTACCATAGGTAATGTAATTATAAAATTTTTCACTCTTTGGGGATGCGTGGGTGGCTCAGCAATTGGGCATCTGCCTTTGGCTCAGGGCATGATCCCAGAGTTCCAGGATCCAGCTCCTCATCCGGCTCCTTGCATGGAGGCTTCTTCTCCCTTTGCATATGTCTCTGCCTCTCTCTGTGTGTGTCTCTCACGAATAAATAAATAAAATCCTAAAAGAAAAAAAAATTCATTCTTTGAACAATGAAAGAATCAAATGGCGAAGGAATTGTCAAGGAATAGATTGTTCTACAATCAATAATAAATACAATGATATGATTAAAGTTACCTGCTACCTTATATATCACATCTAAAGTTAAGGCAAAAGCAGTTTCAAAATAACTTCTTAAAGATTGAAATATTAAACAAAATGTCTCTGATGGTATTTATTTATTTATTTATTTATTTATTTATTTATTCTTTCTTTCTTTCTTTCTTTCTTTCTTTCTTTCTTTGAGAGAGAGAGAGAGAGGGAGAGTATGAGGTGGGGTGGGGAGAGAGGGTGGAGGGAGAGGAAGAGAAATCCTTAACAGACTCCCCTCCAAGCACAGAGCCTGACATGGGGAGTCTATCCCAGGATCCTGAGGTCATGAGTTGAAATCAAAAGCCAGACACTAAACTGACCAAGCTGCCCAGGTGCCCCAGTTTCAATTTATCTTAGAAATTTAGTGAGCATTTTAGAACTCCTAGGGAGAAATAGTGAATATATATTATATTAAATAATTATCTTGTGTTTAACTGCTCATGTTCTATTTGTGGCCCCAACACATTCTTTTCAATGACTTTTTGATTAAAATACAATATGAATATTTTAGTTCAATCTACTTATTTCCATCTTAATATCTCAGAATTTACCCCACCCCAAAACAAAACAAAACAAAACAAAAATAATTTTTACTTCTTTTTTTTTTTTAATTTGTGGTTATATTCTTCTTTCTCTGAATTTGTTCTTGCACTTTTTAAAAGGCTACTTCTTGTGTACATAACAGTTATATAGAGATGAAACTTTTGTTATCTCTTCTTCTCTCAATATTTAACAAATACTTATTGAGCATCTGGTCTGTACCAGTGTACTTTCTATCTGATATTGAAACTACTTTATTTACGGATGTAATTCAGATGTTTATGAATAGGCTTCTGAAATCCAGTTTCTATTGACATAGCACTAAATTCATTAAATGGCTTAATGTTTTTTTTTCACATTTAGTATTAAGACATTTATAACAATTACAATATAAATAGGTAGATGATGGTAGATATATGATAGAAGCAGAGTGATGAAAATATAGTGATAGAGATGTAGATATACATATAGAAAAATGCACATATATAGAAAATCCCATTTAATTCTAATGTTTTATTAGTTTACAATTTACTGATTGAATTTTTGTACTAAAATTTACCAATCTTGTTTTGGTTCAATATTATGTCCTGTATACTCATGTGTATAGTTATAATTCCAAAAATATTATCAATATATGTGCTTTTTAATGCCTATACAATATAACAAATATATGAGAAGCAAAACAAAATCATAATATGACCTTTATTAACAATGAAAACAAATGAAAATTTTATTTTTATATTATTTTTTTAAATTTATTTTTATTGATGTTCAATTTGCCAACATATAGAATAACACCCAGTGCTCATCCCATCAAGTGTCCCCCTCAGTGCCCGTCACCCATTCACCCACACCCCCCGCCCTCCTCCCCTTTCACTGCCCCTTGTTCGTTTCCCAGAGTTAGGAGTCTTCATGTTCTGTCTCCCTTTCTGATATTTCCCACTCATTTTTTCTCCCTTCCCTTTTATTCCTTTTCACTATTTTTTATAGTCCCCAAATGAATGAGACCATATAATGTTTGTCCTAGCCCGATTGACTTACAAATGAAAATTTTAAACAAACTTTTAAAAAAAGTATAACATATTTACAGATACATTCATAATTCATTAGACTACAATAATTTTTGCAAAGTGTAAATACCCATGTAAGGAGCAAATAGAACACTATTTGCATCTCAGAAGAATTTCATCTCTTTACCCACCATACCCACAAATATTTCCTATCCTTATCCTGCCCACTCACTGGAAAACATCATTCTGAGTCAAGACCAAACAAACTACTTGTTTCATAATTAATAGAAAGGGATTCATACAGAATATACCTTTTTGGCCTGACTTCTGCTGTATGTAATATTTGACAGATTCATTTATAATATTCATTCTCATTATTGTGGTAAATATTGTCAAGTAGATTTACAAAGTAATAATCCCACATCATATGAGTCCAGTTGTTCCTCTCTCAAACTTGGTATTTTTTTCTTCATTTTAATTATTTAGTTGGGTGTGAATTAGAGTCTAATTGTGTGGTTAATATGAACTACCCTGGTGACTAAAGATATTAAGCCTCTTTTCCTATGCTTATTGACTGTTTGCATCAACTTTTTATTTATTTATTTTTAAAGATTTTATTTATTTATTCGTGAGAGACATAGAGAGAGATACAGAGACACAGGCAGAGGAAGAAGTAGGCTCCCTGCAGGGACCCCAATGTGGGACTCCATCCCAGGACTTCGGGATCATGTCCTGAGCCAAAGGCAGGGGCTAAACCGTTGAGCCAGCCCCGGATCCCCTCAACTCCTTTATATGGTGTCTTTTCAAGACTTTTAAAAAATATTTTCAGTTTTTCTTTTTCCTTCCCTTTTACCTACAGATTTATAAAAGTTCTTTGTACCTTCTGCATTTTTATTCATTGGATATACAAAATAGAAATACATTATCCCACCTTACATTCAAAACTTATAGTCTTATTAGTGTCATGTGATATACAGAGGTTCTCGATTATTTTCTAATTCAAATTTGCCATTAAATATTGCATTTTCTGCTCTTTTTGCATAATTTATGCCTATCCCCAATTCATGAGGATTTCCTATATTTTCTACTAACATAATATATCCTGTTTATCTTTTATATATAGATCTAGAAATCATTGCAAATTCACTGTTGTTCTGATATTGCTTTCATTTAACTAATTCATTTATTAAAGACTCACATTTCTCCACTGCATATCATGGTCCATCTTGTCATATATCAGTTGACTGCCTTTGAATGAATCTGCTTCTGATTTCCCATTATTTTCTGTTAATCTACTTCTATGTCCTTCAGCTGATACTACAGTGTCTTAATTACTGTAGATTTTAAGAGCTATTGGTATATCTGACAGTATACAGACTCCAGCTACATTCTTCAGGATTTCCTTGCTGTTTGGTCCTTTGTATTTCCATAAAATTTTAGATTCACTCAGCATAATACCCTCCAGTTCCATCCACGTTGAAGCAAATGGTGGGTATTTGTCGTTTCTAATGGCTGAGTAATATTCCATTGTATACATAAACCACATCTCCTTTATCCATTCATCTTTCGATGTATTATGCTGAGTGAAATAAGTCAATTGGAGAAGGACAAACATTATATGGTCTCATTCATTTGGGGAATATAAAAAATAGTGAAAGGGAAAAAAGGGGAAAGGAGAAAAAATGAGTGGGAAATATCAGAAAGGGAGACAGAACATGAAAGACTCCTAACTCTGGGAAACGAACTAGGGGTGATGGAAGGGGAGGTGGGCAGGGGTGGGGGTGACTGGGTGACAGGCACTGAGGGGGGCAGTTGATGGGATGAACACTGGGTGTTATGCTATATGTTGGCAAATTGAACTCCAATAAAAAGAAAGAAAGAAAGAAAGAAAGAAAGAAAGAAAGAAAGAAAGAAAGAAAGAAAGAAAAAATTTAGATTCAGCTTATCAATTTTACATCAAAAAATCTTTCTGATATTCAAATGAATTTGCAATGGACCTAGAGGTAATTTGAGGAGATGACACTTTTTTACAAATATCAAGTCATCCAACATGAACATGTTGTAATCTTCATTTATTTAAGTCTTCTATAAATTATCTCAGAAATACTTTTTTTTTTACTGTTGAGTACAGAAATTTGCCACAGCTCTAATTAGATATGTTCATAAGTATTTTATATATGTTAATATTAATAGAAATCATGTTTTGAACTTCGATTTCAATTTGTTGTTACTATATAGAAATATATTTCTGTAGTAACCTTGTATCAATAATCTTTTAAAATTTACTTATTAATATTACTTTGTATTCTTTTGATGATGTGTAAATTGAGAGGTAGTCTCATTGCACTGGAAGAAAATTGTGGCACATTGAAGTCCCCATCCGAATTTCTTGAATGTTAATACAAACTTGCATTACTGGAATGAGTCCATCTTGTTCACTAAGTATTAATTTTAATTGTATAGATGTAGTCTGTTAGCTACACAAGGTATATTGATCTTTCATTTTACTGGTTGAATTTTTTTTCATCTTTTCATTATGATATATATCATATCTCTATTCACTAGTTTGAGGATTGCTCCTTATTTTATACTTTGGAAGAATTTATGTAAAATAGATGCTACTTATTCAATAAAGCATTGTTCAGATTTTCTATTTGCTCTTGAGTCCATGTTGATAATTTGTGTTAAGTTTTCTATTTTCTTCCCCCAAAGTTATTCATAATATTCTTTACATTTTATTTATTATTTATTTATTTATTTATTTATTTATTTATCTTTTTTTTAAAATAATAAATTTATTTTTTATTGGTGTTCAATTTACCAACATACAGAATAACACCCAGTGCTCATCCCATCAAGTGCCCCCCTCAGTGCCCGTCACCCATTCACCCCCACCCCCCGCCCTCCTCCCTTTCCATCACCCCTAGTTCATTTCCCAGAGTTAGGAGTCTTTATGTTCTGTCTCCCTTTCTGATATAAATCATTTGTGAAAATCTTTCACATATTATTTTTTTCTATTCCTCTTACTATCAACCTATAACTATGCTCTCCTTTTTATTTTTGGTATTATTTATTTATTTATCTATTTATCTATCTATTTATTTAATCATGAGAGACAGAGAAAGAGAGACAGAGAGAGAGAGAGAGAGAGAGAGAGAGGCAAAGACAGGCAGAGGGAGAAGCAGGCTCCATGCAGGGAGCTCAAGGTGGGACTCATTCCCGGGTCTCCAAGATCAAGTCCTGGGTGGAAGGCAGCTCTAAACTGCTGAGCCAACTGGGCTGCGCTATTTTTGGTATTTTTATTAAATTTTAAGAATTTCAGTATAGTTAACATACAATGTTATAGTTCAGGTATACGATGTATTGATTCAACAATTCTAGTCTCTTTTTTTCTTGATAATTTTTTCTAGATGTTATCAATATTACTAGCTTTTAAAAGCAACAGCTTCTGACGGTGTCAAATTTCTTGATCGTATAATTCTTTTTTCTACTTTTATATATTTATTTATTTTCATTTTACTTTTTTGAATTTAATTATTTATTATTATAGGAAGGTATTGATACAGATAATTAGATTGTTGATTTTTAAATACAGTATAAATTTTATTCTAGGAATGCCTTTAGTTGCATCATATTGGTTTTTATGTACTCTATTTTCCTTGTCATTAATTCCCATCATGACTTCTTCTCTTTGATACATATTATTTAAGTGACTATTGTCTAATTTTCAAATATTTGGGGGTGTTCTATTTATTTTAATTCATTTCTATTTCAATTCCACTATAGCAAGCAAGATATTCTGAAGGATTTCAACATGTTTTTTAAGGTTTATTGGGATATGTTTTTTTTTATCTCATGATTTAGACCATTTTGGAATCTATTCATATGCACCTGGAAAAGTGGATTCAGAATATTTTAAATATAGAGTTCTATTTATGTCCAGTAGGTCTAATAGCTAACATGTTATCAAATTTCCTATATCCCATTGTATTACTCCTTAATGAACTGACCACTTATCAAGCTAAAATTTACTATCTAGTAATTCATTTTTCCTTATATTTACTTTACATAACTACACTAGCTTTCTTTGGCTAAGTGTTTTTTCATCCTTTTCAAAATTTTGTGTTCCCAAAGCATGTCTTTGTAAGCTTCACATTGCTGAGTTTTTCTTCTTTTTCCAGTTTGACTGCCTTAGTCTTTTGTATGAAGTATCAAATCTATTGACATATAATGTAATTACAATGTATTTGATTTTGTATCTATCATCTTTCTCTTTAATCCACCTATTAAAATTTACTTAACCTTCTATTTTTCTCGACCAGTTACATTTTATCCCATATTTCTTTCCATTAATTGCTAGGTGTATATTCATTTCTTATTATTTTAATAAATATTCAAAAGATTAAAATATGCAACTTTAAGAGTCTAATCATCAATTTTACCTCTTCCCTATTAATGCCAAAACATTAGAACATGTTGACTCCACCATGTACTATTCTCCCATTTTGCATTATAGCTCTCTCATCTTTTATCCTTGACTTTTATATTACTAATCTTATAGTTAACAACCACATACATTTATGACATATTTATTTTATTCTTTGTTCTAAATACTTTTAAAATTTCCATATCTCCATGTGGGATTATTTTCTGCCTTTTTGACAAGACCTGAACAAATAATTTCCATATATCCTTAAATCATATTACTCATAGGATACCATTTTACCATATTTGATTTTTCTTTCTATCTTCTTACTTCCCTGAAAAATTTGAAAGGAAGTTATAGTCATGAAAGTCCCTCACCATTAAATATTTCAATATGTTTTTCTTTTTGAAAGGGTGTGGGAATGGGTGCCTGGGTGGCTCAGTCCATTAAGCTACCTGCTTTTGATCTCAACTTGGGTTGTGATCTCTCAGGTTTGTGAGATGGAGCCAACCAAGCTAGTCTAGTGGGCTCTGCCCTCAGTGAGGAGCCTGCTTCTCTCTCTTTCCCTCTTCCCCTGCCCTTCCCATGTTACCTCTCTCTCTAAGTAAACAATTAATTCAAAAATAAATAAGCAAACAAATAAATAAATATAAAAAATTAAAATGGCAGGGTGATGTTTTCCCCTGCTATAACCAAGAATTCATCAATTGTCCTAATGTTGTTTGAGGTTAAATAAAATTGTGGATTATTCCTTTTTTAATCCCTTTTAATCTGGAGACATTTTTCAGTCCATTTTTTTACAATATTTATCCACTTGTAAACTCCACACCAATTATGTTGTAGAATGTTCTTTAGCTTATGTTCTTCTGACATTATTTTTAGTCAGGTCATACACTGATCATAGACATACTATAAAAGTACTGCGTGGTGGCAATTTATCACATGCTCCAAATATCAGCATATCTCTGCTTCTCTCCCTTTGTCTATCTCTGTCTTTCTCTCTCTATCTTTGTCCATATATGTAAGAGCACACACACACACACACACACACACAATGTGTTCAGAAACTGAACCTAGGTCTCTAAATCCCTGCTGTCTCTTCTTTTAGGTAGATACAGAGGGGCTTAACATCCTCAACTCTAAATGGAATGTGTAGTCTGAGTTATTTTGTGGTTTACTTAGACTAGCTTCTAGTGTATATCAAATACCAATCTGAAAATGTTTGATGACTTCAGTGATGTTCAGAGGTTAAAAGTAGAAGTCATATTTATCATTACTAAAACAAACAAATTACTCTTTAAAAAAAACATTTTGGATCAAACATGCCTATATTATGTTAGCTGCCAAGAATATATATTGAATGTGTCTTAAGATTCTAATGAATATCAAAAGTCTTGGCAGAAATCTAGCACTTCTTGAACCATTCTACATACTATATTACTGGAGGTCAAAATAAAAATAATCGAGAGGATAGAAATTTGATTCAAATAATGTTATATTTTTTATCCAGTCTTATTAGACATTAATTTGTCTCCCAACTGATAGAATTTGTTTTAATAGAGATGAATACAATATTTTTTAATACAGATCCTTAAGATGGGGAAGACCAACAAATTTAAATATCTCCTAAACTTCTCATTATGTGGGGGAAAATATCATATGATGCTTCAAGTGAGGTAATCTTCCAGATTAAACAAAAAATTATAGTTTCCAATGCTATAGTTACAATATAAAGATATGAAAAAGATATGTGTCTCACATCCTATGCATTTCTAGATTATTGGTATACACAGCTATCACATAAGGTCACTTTTTACTGTAAGTACTTGAAGGGAAAAAGACTTTATATTCTTAATAACTTTATATCAATCTGGAATGTTTTGCCAAAACGTAAACACCTCTTTTCCAAACTTAAAACTTGACTTTTTAGAGATTATTTATTTTTCCTTTATATCTTTATTTTATTATAACAGAAGCATGAATAGAAAAATGGTATATTTAATTTGTATAAAAATGGAAAGCAGAATGATAATATAAACAAAGTAAAAAAAAAGCTATAGGCCTTCAATTCAGTGATCTTTACTCTTATGAGCTGTGTGGAGAAAATAATTTTAAAAATGAATAGAATCTATTGAAAAATATAATATCTAAAATAGCAGAAGTGGGTTATCAGACTGTATATCCATGGTACAAATAAAATATGATATACCAGTTAATGAAATAATATGCAATATTTTAAAGTTACAATTTAGATGCGATTCTAAATTTTTTATACATTTGTTTATTTTTTAAGTTGGCTCCACGTCCAGTATGGAGTCCAGTGTGCGGGGCTTGAACTCATGACTCTGAGATCAAGACCTGAGCTGAAATCAAGCTTAACCAACTGAGCCACACAGGTGCCCCAATGCAATTCTAAATTTAAATGAAGTAAAACTTAAATTCTATGTGTACAAATATTTAATATAGTTAGAAGCGGAAAACTGCTTAAATGAATTCCACTTACAGAGGACTTGAGGGAATGGTTATTGCAAAAGTTCTCAGTGAATTCAGAGCAACTTGATAGTCAAGTCTGAGGAATAGCAAGAACTAGGAAAGCTCTATAGCAAACAAAAGTCAGAGTGCAGAGGTTTGGGTGGTGTTTTTTGTTTTGTTTTGTTTTTTTGTTTTGTTTTGTTTTGTTTTTCCACTCTAGTGCTCCATAAATTACTCTGCCTATCTGTTTCTTTCTGTCATGTTGACAAATGACACAGCCTATTGGAGTCCTAATTAAAAGTTCAATGGAGAAAAATATTTTGCTTATTCCCTCATATCAAGGGAATGAGCATCCTAACCACTATGGCTAAAAGGTTAGGGACAGAGTCATTGGTTACTGCTCATTCTTAGGGAATTTGGGGTTGAAGGGAATCTTTGAAAAAAGGGATATGGCAAGGAAAACCAGGATGTATTCTAATCTAACATTTTATAAAATGCCCAGAAGGGGAAATTATAAAGACAGCTTGGAGGTTGCCTAATGAGTATGATTTTAACATCAAAATTTCTGTTAATATTATACCACACTTTACAAAATCATTTTATCATTCTTTACTCTTTTAATACCCTCCGGTATATTTTTCATAGACCATATTTTAACTAATGAATGTTTTCCCTCTGTCTGAAAAACTTTGTTAATTCTTTCTGCATTTTAATAGCTCTCATTCATTTACTAGACTTAGGTACTTGCTACAAACACATACATTTAACATTAGGGGATTTTATAGATAAGTTACTGTCCCTCATATTATAGAAGCCAAGAAATGTTCTAGTTCATAATTTAAACATTACTCTAACTTCATTCAAAGTTTTGTTTGTTTTTCTGAAACTTCTTAATAGTTATTTCCTAGTTTTGTGACAACTAACACAGAGACAGTAACTGGGAAACTATTAATATTTCCTACGGCCAAAAATCAAGGGGAAGAGAATGCTAGCCAGAAAAAAACCCTGAAAGAAAGACAAATAAAAAGCTAGCTTTCTTCAGAGAAGCAGTGCCATCTGGTCATAGGCCACACACAGCTGGATTATGGGAATTTACAGGGAGAAATCGGATGAATGGATACTCTGAATGGACTCGTCACTCCATCCAGTTTCATGCTAAGCGTCTCCATTGGCCAAAAGCTATACGATGAGGAAACCTATCAATATAACAATGAATTTCTTGGCCTCTTTGAACTTAGTAAATGTAATTTATAGTTTTCTGCTCTATTATTAAGCTTTCTGATACAAGTCTATTCTATTTAAAGAATCTTTTCACAACATATATATTGCACTTCACATGCAAAAACAGTTCGTCATCAATGTCTTCATGAAACTATTGTTTCTCATTCAGGGGCACAGGCTTAATCTTAGCATTCCTCAAAGCTTATTTGTAACTTCATTTTCTCATAGTGTGAAATGTGGTTTTCACAGTCAATATTTACATATCAACTATATAGGTGTTAAAAGGTAAACGGAGGCATGTTAAGACGTTGAAGAGTTTGTTTGAGCAAAGAAATCTATTCCATCAGGCTGTGCAAAAGGGGAAGTGGTTAGGAGCTCCATGGACAGGAACTCAGAGATATTTTATAGAGAAAAGGTGGAAGTGAAGTAAGAAAATTATTGATCAGATGCAGCTTTAAGCTGTGTTTAGCTGCTTATGGTTTTCCTGAGGTTTCAATTTGGTTCCATTGAGGCATTGACAAGCTCGGATTTTGGTTTGTTTACATATTCCACCTATGGCATTAGAGTCACCTCAGTCTATTAGTCTCCTTATTTAGTTAATTTGAATCATTTAAAACAGTTTTAAAATTTCTAAGCCTTACTTCTGTGAGAAACAAATATACCAGTTTGAACCTAGTGTTTGTAATTTATAATCCTATGAATTTCCCTCTAACCACTATTTTAACTGTTCATATGTTGAATTTAAGTTTCATCCTGCTCAGCACACCTGGGTGCCCCAGTGATTAAGCCTCTGCCTTCGGCCCAGGGCATGATCCTGGAGACCTGGGATCGAGTCCCACATCGGGTTTTTTGCATGGAGCCTGCTTCTCCCTCTGCCTGTGCCTCTCTCTCTGTGTCTCTCATGAATAAATAAATAAGATATTTAAAATGTTTTATTCTGCTCAATATATTTATTAATTTTCCTTGAAGGTTGCTTTTTGATCCATAATATTTTTAAAATTATGTCTAATATTCAAATATTTTGAGCACCTCAGATATATTTTTCTTATTGATTTCTAGTTTAATCCCTTTATGATCTGAATGTACCTTTAAATAATATTGCACTGCTTCATGCCTCTGCTACAAAGAGCTCATGTTCCTCTTCCTCAGATCCATGACATAAGGATATTTTCTTAGTAGTTCCCAATATTCACTGTATGTCCCCAATATAAGATTCATGAAGTAAAAGCCTAGAAGACACTGGGGATTCTCCTCCAGAGGCTTTACTTGTGCCATTCTGCATTCAACCGGTTTCACAATTTACAATTTACCCTAGTTAAATTTTTCTAATTGCTATTTCCTAACATCCCAGGTGAACCAGGGCTTTTATCTCCCTGACTCTGCTTATGTTACATATCAATAGGTTAGCCTGTGATCATAATGAACTATTGAGTTAAAAAATAAAAAGTGCATTTTTTTGTTTGGCTGAAATTTTTGTTGGTTTATTTCTTTCAGTCTGAGATCAAAACCCTTTTCAACTCACTACAGCCTGAGTAGAAGCTGGAAGTCTGGAAGTTTATGCATATCCTTTTTAATAAATTCCTATCCAATTTCCTCAGAATTCCCTTACATATCTTTCAAGAGTCCTGACAATACGGTACTTAAAAAAAAATGGTACTTAATACATGTAGAACATAAAAATACTTTGACATGAAAAATGATATGAGAATACAAGATTTAGAATTTATAACAATCAGATAGATAATATTATCTGATGATAGAATGAGTGGAGAAACTGGAGAAATTTAGAAAAATAAGGAGACAAGTAACTAAGTGGCATGAGTTAGGCTTAAACGTGAACTAAAACTTATATCAAGCCACACGACCATTAGGGATTTAGCTAATAAGGAAGGGTTCAGGTTAAATCAAATAATTGGTAGGTAAAAACAAGCAACTGGTGTCAGTACCAGTAATATTAATTTTTGGTCAATTCAATTGTTACAGAATATTTCAGTAAACATTAGTTTCAATGTTACTAGCTTTGTAGCTAATCATGAAGATACAGCCTTGAATGGATCACTAAATGTATAAAATTCTCTAACTCATTTTATAGGTCTTCATATTTTTCATTCATTTAGTAACTTTGATTTACATTATTATCTCACAAACAACTTGAGTATAGTTAAGTAACTGACCTGAAGTAGTCTTGCCTAGTGTTTGTGTCCTGCACTAGCTGATTCTGAGGATCTCTTTTGGGTATACAGTTAATGTTTTTAGTTTGTTTAGATTCATTAAGCTAGTGTGATAAATGCACGTCAAAGGTGTTACCAATAAATGTTGCAAGTCAAAATAGACTTGCAAAATGATGATTTACTGGTATTTTGTTAGTTATTGCATTCAAGTCTTCTCCTACAAGAATTGATAAAGCCTAAATAAAATACAGTTGCTAAGAAAAATGACTTCGCTAAAAAATGGCTCCAAAGGCTATCCATCCATGATTATTTAGAAAGATTTTTTTGGTAAAACCTCCATAATGTTTTGTTAGGTATTACTGTGTCAAACGGTTTTGTTGATATTCATATAATTGATCTATGGTCCCATATAAATGTGTGTATCACATAATGGCATATATATATAATATATGTTAAAATAAGTTAAAAATATGTTATGCAAAATATGTTAAAAATAAGTTGACATCCAATTAACAGTTTTTTGTCCTTGTAATGGGAATTTTAAGATCTCTCTTAACAACTCTCAAACATACCAAACAGCAGTGCTAATATCAAATGTAAGAGAAAGAATGAAATGTGGAAAAATTATTAAACTTTGTGTGTGTGCTCTAATGGAGATGATATCCATGAAAAAATGATCTCAAGGATTAGAAATTGTAGTTTTTGCAGAGATTAGTTAAGGATTGTAAGGATCAATTTTTGGCTTTATATGAAGATTTTAACCTAGCTATGTTACTCTGAGTCTTTAAGTTCAACCAGTACTTTTTCTGTCTCAATATAATTGTGCCTCGGGAATCATGATGCTGCCACAAAGTGAAAATCAATATTTACCACTATGAGTTGTGGCTTATAATAGCAATGATTATTATAAGTTGCAGTCTATTAATAACATAGGAGTTTTCCTATCAAGAATATTAAGCAAATAATATTTAGGTAAAGTTTATACTTCATAGCAAGGAAAGCCAAGACCAGAGATGATTAGATCTAGGTACATGACAGTGTCCTGAAACAGAGCAGTCCTGCTAGAGGATGTCTGAGTCTGAGGCAAGAAGAGAAAGTTTAGGGAGATGACCAGTATGCAGGAAAGAAAATCATCAGTAAGCTATACTCTGCTGCATAGAACAGTTGGTTGAATTATAATATTGGAGGCAGATGGAAAGAAAGATGTAGATATTCTGGATAAAATTTGAAAGACAACAACTGAGTAGGTATCTAGATAAAGGTCTTATGATGAATACTGAATAAACGGAAGCTTGGCCACTAAGACGTTGTTAGTGGATTCGGAGTATATTTTGCAGGGTAAACTGTACTGAGATTGGGTTATATCAGAATAGATACAAACAAATCATGATAATAACGACTCCATTGTTACCAAATATGGGAATTAGGATTTATAATTAGGACACAAGAAGTTATCCCTAGAAATGGAATTATGTTCCATTAAAAATTCATATGTTGAAGTCCTAACCTCCAATGTGACTGTATTTGGAAATGGTCTTTTGTGAAATAATGAAAATTTAGTTGAGATCATGATGGCACAGCCCTCGTGATGGGATTAATGTCTTTATAACAAAAGAAACAGGGAAAGACGTCTCTCTCTCTCTACCATGTGAGGACAAGGAAGAAGGTGGTGAAGATCCATTAACCAGGAAATGGGCTTTCTCTCACCAGGAGGGAATTGGCTGACTCTTTGTTCTTGGACATGCTAGCCTTCATGTGAGAAGTAAATGTCTGCTGTGTGAGCCACCCGATTGATGATATTTTGTTATAGCAGCCTGCTTGGATTAAGACAGTTATAAATATACTTTAGGAATTGTGCTAATCTAAAAAAAAAAAAAAAAAAAAAGGAATTGTGCTAATCTAATTCTGAATATTTTAATTTTAGACTCAAAATTCAATAACCACAGTCAATAACCAAGGAAATATTCACATGTCTAACTGGATCCAAACAAGACTGGGATGGAGACATTTTTTTTGTCTTCTCTCTTCCCTTCTAAAAAGGAAAGAGGATTGTTTTTAAACTATTCTTCCAGGGCACAGGCAGTTATCACCTTACTTTTCTCTTTCCCAGTACTTCTTTCATTCTTTGTATATTCTTATAAGTAAAAAGTAGTTACAATGGCAGGAAGTTCAAGTTGTAGGATTTTTCTTGCTGCTTTCCAGTTCACTTTGTAAATTGATGAAAAAAATATTTTGATTCTTCCCAGAATCATGATGAAATATTATCTAGCTTATTATCTGATCTCACTGATATTTACTGAGCATTTTCTGCCAGAGGACCCTGTATCCAGGTGATAATGTGCTGGGATGGAAACCAAGTAAAGATATTTTTCTTGGTCTCTTCATTCTTGGATTCTCGTTGCACCCAGGAAACAACCATAACACTGATTAAAGGCCAGCTTTTTGTTAAGTATTCTATATTAATGATGGTGCCTGGGATTACAACTGAAGAAAAGATGTGATTTCATTTATCTTGCTGTTTTCTCAATTATTTTGTGCACATATAAAACACCTGTATTTTGTCTATGTAATTTAAACATAGATCACAGTATTTATTTTTGTCATGTAAACATAATGAGGTGTGGGACGCCTGGGTGGCTCAGGGGTTGAGCATCTGCCTTCAGCTCAGGACATGATCTCAGGGTCCTGGGATCAAGTTCCACATTGGCCTCCCCTTAAGGAGCCTGCTTCTTCTCCCTCTGCCTATATATCTGCCTTATCTTTGTGTCTCTCATGAATGAATAAATAAAATATTTTTTAAAAAGCATAATGAGGTTAGAAATTTTTAAACATTGAAAATAAAAGACGACGATCTTTCAATCACCTAATACAGTGATAGAATAAACTACAATAAAATAAAATTCTATAAATATCTTAAAAAACTAATTTAAAAACTCTTGCATATTCTGGTATATAGCTTCTTTGTTTTTACTTCTACTTTTTACTTGATAGAGTTTCTGGGCCTACTGGATAATTCTAGCCATCAATGATTGTCCTTCTGTGCAAAGGCTTCTACATTCTGGAAAATATTTATTAATTTTAGTGTTTTTGAATATGTTTTAGAAATTTTATAATGAGGATGCATTTTTATTGTATCCCTTAAAAAATCCTACTGCCTTACTTACATTATGCTTCAGTTTTGACATTTTTTTTTTCCTGAATGTTTTGCTGTCTCTGAGCATAAAGCTAAAAGAGATTATTACTGGCATTCATTTATCACAAAACCGTGTTCTTCTTGGATTTTGTTTACATTTTTATCACCTGGATGAAAAAAAAATACTTAAGTTCAAGAAGGACAGAGCCATCTCATGTCTATTTCTCTTGCTTCCCTCAAATCAACTTTTTTTTTTTCCTTTTACTGTGCTTTTGTGTGTACTCTTGCAATGCGTTTATGGCACTGGACTTTAAGCTAGATTCACACCAGACTGAGCATTGTCATTAAAATTAACTTCTGGGACTACATGGACTGGTGGCCCTTGCATAGCATGTTTCTTTCCATTAGATATCAACAGTGACTTATGGATGACTCCATTGAAAACTACTTTAGTAACTGAATGTGATGCCTGACAAGAGAGCCCTGTGTATCAGTAAACTTGAACAGTCTACCTTGAACAAGCTGATATTTTATTTATGCTGCACTCTCTTAGCTTCTCTGGGGATAGTCTTTCTCAGTTCAGTTTTCCAATTATTCCATTGATTTTGGCAGGACCAAGGTACTCAGCCTAAAAATAAATCACGTGTAGGACTTAATTTTTTTAAGATCTTTTCACCAAGCGAGAGTTGAGAACTTTTATTCATTGGATGCCAAATCAGGTAATGTTGCAGAAGCATGCTATGGTGCAGTGATATTTAGACATTGAGTATATAGAATCACCCCTGGGGCTTATTAAAACATTCCCTACCTCCAGAGATTATGATTCAGCTTGTTGTGGTAAGGTTGAGGGATACATATTTTAACATGAATTCCCAGAGGATTTTGATATAGGTTGCTGGATCAGTACTTTATAGAAAGCTAGAACACTGTAGTAAGCATGATGATGTTGGGTTAGTAAAACTCAGATTTAATCTTAGCTAGAGAGTGTCTAATATTGTAGAATTGCTATGAATGTTGAAAACATGGCATAATTATTCAATAAATGTTATTTTCCTTACATGAGCTGGTATATTGTTTAATCCAAGAAACATGCTTTAATTTAGACTGGTTAGTGAAGCTTTTTCCATTTAAATTAAATGAATCTGTGACTATAATATCTGAAAGGCTCCTCTGGCATACTTTAACAACATAGCTTTTTGGAAAAAAAAAAAAAAGAGAGATTTTACCGAGCACTAGATATATTCCTCAACATAGCACATATTATATTTATATTAATACTTCCAGCTTCTTAATTTGTGTCAATTCATTGAATTTTTATTTTTAAACATCTCAGCCTACAGATTCCACGTATACAAAATTTAACATCTTAAATTTTCTTGTTGTCTTTGAGGAAATATATCAAATAATTCTCAAAATTTAGAACACAGAACAGGTGCAGCTATCTTTTAATTGGGATACATTTGACTTGCTGTGAAGGGCAGGTTAAGCCATCTTTTCACCAGCTCCATTTGTGAGGACACGATAGTAACATGATAGTTCTTAACAGTAAGCAGAAATGATACAGTCACAAGAGGAGGGAATAATGGTGAAAAGAGAGAGAATGGTATAATACCCAAAGCCTTCTGAAAAATGCTTACCATTTTGCATATTTATATCCTCTTAATGATTTTGTGATTAATATTTTTTGTCTGGTATAGAGAATTATCAACCTAAGTACATAGTCAGCAGCCAAAACTGAAATTCCTTGTAGAGGCAATCTGTTCAATTTCATCCTGAAAAAAAGGTATTAACACCCCCCAAGATAAAATAGCATTGAAGATTAAAGTAAGAAAAGTTTCAAAACATTCTTGCACCTTTTCCAATGAAATGACAAAATTGTTTTCATTCTAGAAAGCATTTTTGACAATGTCCCATGTCTGAGGTTAATGACAATATCTTAAGGCCATGAGTCTTGAAGAGTTAAGGAACTTGAAGGAAAAAGAGAGGGAAAAATATATATGGATGAGAGGACATACTTACTTACTACAGGGAACTAAAGAATAAAAGTGAAACAGGTAATCAGGAATATGAACTACTATAAAATTCAAATAAGAAGCATATCAACACCAAAACAAATTGTAAAAATGTGCGAATGCATGCGACTACGTTTTTTTTTCAGATTATGTCCAAATAAACATTCAAATAATCACAACCAAAAGATGTGTCAAAGCTTCTCCACGCTGAACAATGGCAAATCAGTTTGCTCTTACATGAAAACATTATTATTTATTGGTTCCCTAAGTAATCACTCTTGAGATTTAGCACAAAATATGAAGGTGGAAAGTGATCTGTATACTCTAAATAAATAAATGAGCGACAATAGTGGGATAAAATGCTTCTCACTTTATATTCCTCTTATTAATGAATAATTCTCCACACTTCATCTAAAAAAGGAAATTGTTGTGTTTTGCTATTTAGCCAGTTGACAAGTTGACATCCTTATAATGTACTTTATGATTAACCTTAATCAAAATCATGATGAAGAACAGACTGAACTAAAAACAGAGAACAAAACCTTATGAAGTTAGAAACACGTAGAATACTTTAATTTTGCTTCTAGAGTTTTTCTGTTATGCTGCCACTTATCAAGCAATCATTTAAGGTCTATTTGTATCAACTAGAATTAGGTTCTTCTAGGGACCAAAGATACACTTGAGTTAACAATACTGTTTAATAACTTGAGAAGCATGCTCATTTATGTCATCTGATGAATATTTACACACTAGCACATGGAACAGAGTCATGAGAGTCAAGAGTCATGAGAAAATAAGAGCAATGAGGTGGGCAGGAATCATTCTTCAAAGTAAAGCATGTTGGTTTGGGTCTTGAACAAGGAATATAAATCTTTCCAAAGAAGATAGGAATCCTAGAACTAGGAGAGTGAGTTTGAAAATAACCAACTGCTCAAATTTTCTAAAGTGGCAGCTGTAAATTTGGAAGCGATTGGATGAAAACTGTTAGGAAATAAAACACGTTTTTTTTTTTTAGTAGAATGATTGTGTAATGACATATTACTTGAAGTAGATCATTGGTCACTTGTGGGAGGAACCAGAAGGTTTGGAGCCTAATGAAAAACTGAAGAATTACCGAAGAGATATCCAAATACGCAAACGATTCTTTTCTAGATAAAATAATAGTTACAAACCATCCATAATTTCCCCTTCATGCATTCAAGAACCTTCTCTTCTAGTTTACGTCTTGTACCTTCCCTCCAAGCATCCTTAACTCCACCAGGAGCTACATGGCCTTTGTACTGACCACCTTTTCACTGCTCTTTACCCCTTGGTATCCCTGCTCCCCAGCTTGCATTATTTACATTCTATCATCAATCACTTTCTCTTAGATACCACTTATTAGGGATCCCTGGGTGGCGCAGCGGTTTGGCGCCTGCCTTTGGCCCAGGGCGCGGTCCTGGAGACCCGGGATCGAATCCCACGTCAGGCTCCCGGTGCATGGAGCCTGCTTCTCCCTCTGCCTGTGTCTCTGCCTCTCTCTCTCTCTCTCTCTCTCTCTCTCTCTCTCTCTGTATGACTATCATAAATAAATAATAATAATAAAAAAAAGATACCACTTATTGCCTTTCTTTGGAATCCTTTGTCCTTCTCTCACTGTGAAGTATCACGTGCTAAAAACGAAGAGTTGATAAAAATTTTAAAAAGGTTTTATCTACTGATTCATGAAAGACACACAGAGAGAGGCAGAGACATGGATGGAGTGAGAGGCAGGCTCCACATGGGGAGCCTGATGCAGGACTAGATCCCAGGACCCTAGGATCATGACCTGAGACAAAGGCAGATGCTCAACCATTGAGCCACCCAGGTGCCCCCAAAGTGTTGATTAAATCCAAATCTTTCCCTACTCTGATCATGCATCAGTGGAGCAAAATGTGGCTTGAGAAAAAGATAGCACTGTAACAACTGGTACCACTTAAAAATAAAGATAAACATCAAATTAGTAAAAAAAAAATATATATATATATATTACCTTGCAATCATCTTGTACTTCACTAGTCCACTGACTCCTCTTCAACATTCCCCTTTCACATTTTCTTTATCCTCCATTCCCAGTAACTCCTCCCAAGCTTCCTTCTTTTCCAATAATCTTGTTCATGAATTCTTTGAGAAAATAGATGCATGCAGAAGAGATTTTCTAATAATATATTCTACCTCCCTGACTCATATTTAAAGTCCTCTGCATGGAAGATTCCATATCCTTTCTCCTTATCAAATATATCATTCCAGTCTGCTCCACTGGCCTTCTCCCTGTTTTCATTTTTTTTTTCCACGCTCTACTGTGTAATTCCCTCTAGTATAAAGAAAGTGAACTTCTTTCTTCAGAAAGTCTTCCTTTTCCACAATTTCCCCAATAGCTATGCTCCATTTATTAGTTCGCCATTGCACTAATATTCCTCAAAAAGATGTATATAATTGCCCTTTTGTATTTCTCTATACCTATTTATTTATTTTAATTGAGTTATAACTGATATAAAAAACACACCATTTAAAATATGCAAATAAATGCGCTTTAACACCTGTAGATGGCCATGAGACCATCAGTACAATTCGGTGTACATTTTTGGCACACTACAACATTTCTTCATGACACCTGGTCATCCTCTTCTCCTGCCCCTTCGTATCTCCACCCTCTCCACTACTCCATACCTATGCAGCCACTCCTCTCATTTTTGTTACTGTAGATTAGTTTGGATTTCCTGAAAGTTTATATAATCAAAATGTATATGATATTTTATCTTCTTTCACTCAACATAATTATTTTGAAATCAATCCATGTTAAGGCATACAAAAATAGCTCCCCCATTTTTTAGCTCACTCATTTTTAATGTTGATTAGTACTCTATTGTAAGAAAATATCACAACCTATCTCTTCTTGAGTCACTTCAAGCTTTTTGATCATTACAAATACTATTAGCATTTGTGTACATTTTTTGTGTGAAAATGTGTTTTTTTAAAGATTGATGATTGATTGATTGATTGATTGAAGTTGGGGTGGAAGGGAGAGGGAGAGAATCTGAAGCAAACCCTATGCTAACTGCAGCACGGGACAAAGGGGTAAATCTCATACTTCTGCGAGATCACAATCTGAGCCAAAACCAAGAGTCTGATGCTCAACCAACTGAGCCATCCAGGAGTCCCTGTTTTGTTTTTCTTCGGTAAATACATAAGTGTGGAATGACTAGAACATATAATAGGTGTTTGTTTGACATTTTAAATAAATGCCAACGAATTTTCCTGTGAGATACAACTTTCTAAATTTCAATTACACATGTTTAAATTGTAAGTTTTTCATATATAACTACTACTATATTGAGAGTTTCCTGTTATTCCTAGTTTATGGAGTGTTTTTATCGATATAAAGTGTTGAAACTTGCCAAATATGTTTTCCTGCATCAGTTGAGAGCTCATGTAAATATTTTCCTCCATTCTGTTAAGATATTGCATTATATGGGTTGATTTATTCTTTCTCTCACTCTCTTTTCTACCACATGTTTTCTTTCTTTCTTTCTTTCTTTCTTTCTTTCTTTCTTTCTTTCTTTCTTTCTTTTTTTTCTTCTTTCTTTCTTCCTCATATTCCAGGAATAGATGACACTTGGTCATCATATATAATACTTTATTATACTGTTGAATTTTGTTTAAGAATTTTGTTGAGAATTTTTGCATCTATATCTATCAGGTATATTAGTCTATAACATTTTTTTTCTTGTAGTTTCTGTTTATCTTTGGTATCAGAGAAAAATGCTGGCCTCATGGACTCAAGGTAGAAGTGTTGTCCCTTCTTTAATTTTTTAGAAGAATTTGAGAAGAATTGGTGTTAATTCTTTTTAAAACTTTTCATAGAATTCTCTAAAGAAATTAGCTGGTTGTAAGTTTATCTTCACTGGCAGGTTTTTGCTTACTGATTTAATCTCCTTACTTGATGGTTTCTTTAGATTTTTAAACATTATTATTTCTTATTGATTCAGTCTTCGTAAATTGTATTTTTCTAGGGATTTATCCATTGCTTCTGGGTTATCCATTCTATTGATCTACAATTCTTAATAGGTATCATGTTATTATTTCTATGGCATCCATTGTAATGTGTCCACTTTCATTTCTGATTCTAGTGACTTGAGTATTTTTTCGTAACATAGCTTCATTTTGTTAATTAAAAAAAACTCAACTCTTAGTTTTAATTTTTAAATATTTTTTCTATTCTCTGTTTAATTCTGCTCTAATCTTTTATTATTTATTTATATCCTTCCTTGTATCTTGTGAGAGTTTTCGACTTAAAAGTTATTTGTTTGCTATAATATGGACACCTTGCTTTCTTTGGTTACCATGAAATATCTTTTCCCATCATTTCACTTTCAGCCTATGTGTGTCCTGATCATTTTACTTCAATTCGTATAAAAATATTTTTGTTTTCATCTTCTCCCTCTATGTACTTTGTGTTTTACATCACAAATTATGTATTTTATGTTATGTTTTCATTAATATAGATTTGTAGTTATTTTCATGCTTTTGGGTTTTTTTTAAGGCGCCCTAAGGAAGACTAACTAAAGTTAATTTTTTTTTTAAGATTTCATTTATTTATTCATGAGAGACACACAGAGAGAGAGGGGCAGAGACACAGGCAGAGGCAGAAGCAGGCTCCTTTCAAGGACCGTATAGGGACCTTGCATGGAGCCCAACGTGGGACTCAATCCCGGTCTCCAAGGTCATGTTGTAGGCTGAAGGCAGCACTAAACCTCTGAGCCACCAGGGCTGCCCTATTTTCATGCTTTTGTCTTTTGAATTCTATACTAGAGTTAAAAGTGACGTATGCACCATTGCAAAACTATAGAATTGTATTTTGTCCAAATATTTATGTTTGCCAGAAGGCTTTTTATTTTTGTATGATTTTGTGTTTCTTTTCAGTGTCTTTTCAATTTCAACTTGAAGGACTCCCACTAGTATCTCTTATAAGGGAGGTCTGGCAGTGATGAACTCCCTCAGATTTCACTTTTTCAAAATATCTTAATTTCTCCTTCATTTTTGGAGGAAAGCTTTACCAAAATAGTATTCTTGGTTCACAGTTTTTCCCTTTTAGTACTTTTAATATATCACTCTACTCTGTTCTGTCCTGTAAGGTTTCTGCTGAGAAAAATCTGATAATCTAACAGAAGCCCTCTTGTATATGGTGAGTCTCTTTTAACTTTTGATAGTAAGGTAACAATGTATCTTGGTAGGATATCTTTAATGTTTTCTTATTTAGAATCAACTCAGGTGTTTTTTAAGATTTTGTTTGTTTGCTTATTTATTTATTTATTTGAAAGAGGGAGAGCAGGGTGATGGGTAGAGGGAAATAATCTCAAGCAGACTCCCTGACACAGGGATTGAGATCATGACCTGAGCCAAAATCAAGAGTCACATGCTAAATCATCTGAGCCACCCAGACATTCCTGAATCAACTGAGCTTTTGGATTTTTAAGTTCATTTCCTTCCTGAAACTTGGGAAGTTTTTGACAATTTTTTTCCCCCAGAAATTATGAAGTTTTCCAGTCTGGCTGTTAGTAACCTGAACCATTACCAGCCCTATGTGATGCCATTTAGCATTCCCTGTAATTCTTTCAGGTAGTTATTTCCCTGGTCTTGAATAATTTACTTGCATGCATCAGGTGATTGGTACTATGCTAAATACTTGAGCTGGATGGAGGGAGGGCTCTGCAGATGTTCGAGGTGCTCTTTCTGTGGAGCTCTCTTCTCTATGAATCACTATGTTCTTCAAACTCCAGCTGCCTTAGTTTTCTCTCACATTCATCCCCAGCTCCATAACTCAGGGAGCATGCTGAGTTCTACTATGGCCTCTCTTGTTCTCTCCTATCTCACTAACTACTCTTTCTTGTTTTTGTTTTGTTTTCCTTTTTTTTTTTTTTTTTCATGAAATTCCTAGAGGGTCTCCAAATTCCTGGAAAATCTCAGGTTCAGTTATACATCTTCTATTATATTCCAACTAAGCCTATTCCCTTGATAACTTCATTCAACTTAGTAGCTCAAGATGTCTTTTATTTGCTGACACTACTGAATATATACCCAGAAACCACACCTCTGCCCAAACTCCTAACTTCCTGCTCTACAAAGAAGTCTACCATCTCAGCATCATAATCTTTGAGACTGGACTCTTGACCCTAACTCACAAAACAGTTATCCTTTCCTTGTTCCTAGACCACTCATCACTGAGCCTTCTTCTTCGGCTGATGGCAACAACATCATTCACCCTTCTAGTTGCTTAGGCCAAAATTTTGGAAGTAATCTTATATGTCTTTTTCTCTCTCTCGCTCTCACTCCCACATCATTACAGCAGGAAATCTTGTCTATGACTTTTTAAAAGATCTATAATTTGCTCATTTCGTTCCATTTCTACAGTTACTGCTTCAAGTCACCACCCTTTGCTCATTTGGATTCATGTAATAACCTCCTATTTAACATCTCTGTTTCTGCTGTAGCTGTTATCCCACAATCTTTCATTATCATGGCAGTCAAAGTTGTCCTATTAACTCTATGCTTTCTGTGGTCTTTTCAGAATAGAAGCCAAAACTGTCAGAATGGTCTTTAGGTTGTATAATCTTTCTACCAAACTTGCTGGTCAGTCTAACCTTATCTTCTATTTCCCTCTTTCTTGCCCAGTATTCTTTAGACACTCTGGTTTCTTTACTATATCTCAAATATATCAGTTAAGCCCCCTTCTTAAGACATTTATATTGGTTGTTTTTGCTGCTTATGAACCTTTCCCTAAATACATACCTTCTTAACTCTTTTACTTTCTTCAAATACGCTCCAAAAGAAAAACTTTTAGTAGCAGGTCTGCTCAAACCCTCCCCTGGATGGAGACATTATCTTTATTGTACTAGGCAGTAAACCAGCTTGCCACTACTCTGGAGGGAGACACTCTATTTGCTAAAGCTGTCCATTATTCAAGCATCCTTGAAAAGGTAGTCTGAGACAAAGTCGTGAGGACCTCTGTCCCCAAGACATGAATAAATGTCAAATATAAGGAAAAATAGTTAACAGTAATTAATATAAAGGAATCCTTCATATTAATATAAGAAATAAGTAAAGACTTAAAAAGATTTAGAAAAGAAATATCACTGTAAATGAACAATACCTATTTAAAATGCATAATAGCATTAGCCATAAGAAAAAGAAGTATTAACAACAATAAGAAATATTCCACACCTATCAAGGTGACAAAAACTAAGTATCTGACAGCAATGTGATTTTGTAAGGAGTCATGCAACAAAAATATTTATACCCTATGGTTGGCTTTTTGTAGAAGTATAAATCAATAGAATCATTTAAAAAACTTAAAATATTTTGTAAATTTAAAATTGAGCATTTAAAAAAAATTCTATGTTTATACCCATGAAATTTCCCATATCTAAACATATTCAGATGAGGCATGTAATTGTATTCTCATAGTTAGAAAAAGAATTAAAACCACTCTAGTGTACATAAAGAAGGATAAATAATATATATCAATACATTATTTAATCTTCTTGGGCTGTAGTTACAAAATACCATAGGTTGTGTGGCTTAAATGACAGAAGTTTATTTCCTTACACCTCTGGAGAATAGAAATTCAAGCTCAAGATTTTATCTGATTTAGTTGCTGATGAAGGCTGTCTTCCTGACTTGCAGATGGCTGACTTGTCATATGTCTGCACATGCATTCCTTAATGCATTCACATAGAGAGGAAAAGGTCCATCTTGTTTTCCTTTTCTTATAAGGCCACTAGTCTTATTCAGGGTCCCATCAGATGACCTCATTTAGCCTTCATTATCTCCTAAAGACCAAATACAGCCAAATTCCAAATACAATCAGATTAGTTTTTAGGGCTTCATATGAAGGGGGGGGAGGTATTTCAGTCCATAGCACATACAGTACAGCAATAAAAATGAATGAAATAGTACTACATGGGTAAAGGTAGATGTAGCTCGCATACATCATTTTGAGAGAAATAAGCAAGTTTCAGAATAGTTCATACATTATCATTAAGATTCAATTAAAAACAGTGACTCCTGGGTGGCTCAGTCAGTTAAGGCCCCAACTCATGATTTTGGCTCAGGTCATGACCTCAGGGTTGTGAGATTGAGCTCCACGTGAGGCTCCATGCTGGGTGTGAAGCCTGCATAAGATTCTCTCTCTCCCTCTCTCTTTGTCCTCTCCCCTCTTCCCCCATGCCCCATGCACACACACTCTCTCTCTGGAGAGAGAGAAATTCAGTTAAAAACATATAAAGCTATACATATGTTGAAAGATATATACATATGTATAATAAACATCAAGCTCAGGATAGTGCTTATCTATATTGTGGAAAGAGGGAATTCTATCTAAGAGGATAATGGGACTTCACACTGTTAGTACGTGGTTATAAACAAACATTAATTAGTATTTTTTATATATTGAATTATTTTAATATAAAGCTAAGTCTGGATAGCATTGAAGTAAATATGAAAACAACTATACAGTAAAAATACATTTTCCTTCCTATGATACAAAATAACCAAGTCTTGTTATCTTTTCCTTTGCCTCAAGAACATACCAAATACCCCCACTCTTTTTTGTTTTGTTTTTAGCAAGTAAGTAACTAGAGCTTCTCTGTGTGATTGCCTAAGAACATTTTTAAAAGATGAAGATAGTTATCCAAGGGTAAAGTGGATAAACATATCCACCAACCCTCAGGTAAGAGTGGATATTAACTGATTCCATGGAAGTAGACTGAGGTGTCCTCAAGTGTAGAGAGGCTTGCCCTGTAGGGTTTAACCCCTGTAGGGTTAAAAAAAGTAGTTACTGCTAACAAAGTTTTTGCGTGAGCACAAGATCACTAAATCAATGCAAAAGTTTCCAATAGGCTTCATACAATTAGCCAGAGTCTCAACTTCAACTAATTTTGTCAGTTTTGGTCACAGGCATTTTGATAGTGATCGAGTGGGTAGAAATAGTCCTTAAATATTTACTTAAATTAAGCTTTCTTTCATCTTAATTTGGAGGGCTTCAGGATTTAATTTTATTTCAAAAAGAATACAGCGCGTGCATATTCTTTTCCACTCCAAGTTTAGGGACTAAAACTCAAAATGTAGCAACATTTTCATTTACTCAAAATAACCAAAGACATAACCTATGATTTCAGATATATCCATAGCTATTTTCCATGACCTCCTACTACATTTCCCCTGGAGAACTCATTTAATACTAAATTTACATATTATTTTAGGTGACTATATATCATCAGCTAAAAAAATACTTTGATGACTATCTCTTTTTGCATTATGCATTGAAACGTAATTTGGAAAGTGAAAACTTTTTGGAACATTCACTATGTGTCTACCCTAGACGTACTGCCCGCATACATATAGGCAACAATTCATTTTATACTTTTACAAGCCTTGATTTATCATGTTAGTTTGGGCTGAATATCTGCTGCCTCTTCTTCTCATCTCTCTTCTACTTTATATTTTACGGGCATCCATTGTGCCCTGTAAAATTCTAAAGGCACCCACTGAGTTATTGTTCTAAATAATCTCTTCTCTTTAAAATAACTTATTCATAAATACCAAAATGAAAATGTGCCCTTTTTAAAATGTAACTGATTATATTAAAAAAGGACAAAAATTAATTCTTCATCCTCTAGCTATAAAAATATGACTAAAGCACTAAGAAATGTTTTATTAACCTCCATTAATTTAGTAGTTCGCTTCTTGATAATGAGCAAAAAAATGCAATCTTGTGGAAGTTTGTGTTAAAAGAGATGTGTGAGAGAGTATATATATATATATTTTATAGATATATGTAATTATACATACAAATTAGAGTTCTGAATAATAGTACCATTACTCTACAAGATGACCGAAAAAATAAATGGTGACTGTTTTCTACTTATCAACTTCTGAGTGTCCTACGCATTTATCAAGACACACTCACTAATTTTGGAGTTAAATTGAACAATCTTTTCAAATTCCCATGAACTTTAAAAATCTATGGAAGGAATTCTTCTCTATTTAATCAAACTAATAGACCACAAGATCTCTTGGGACACAGTATGAGAAACAATGATTCAAATAATAATTATGAAAATGTATGTGATTTCTTAATAGAAGTACTTTATTAAAGATTTTGCACTAGCCCTTTATCTAATATATCATTTGCAAATATTTTCCCCCCTTCCATGGTTTGCCTTTTAGTTTTGTTGTTTCCTTTGCTGTGCAGAAGTTTTTTAGATTGATAAAGTCCCAATAGTTCATTTTTTCCTTTGTTTCCCCTCACTCTAGAGATATGTCTAGTAAGAAATTGCTGCAGCCAAGGCCAAAGAGGTTGTTGCCCGTGTTCTCCTCTAGGATTTCGATGGATTACTCTCTCACAGTTAGGTCTTTCACCCATTTTGAATTTATTTTTGTGTATGATGTAAGAAAGTGGTCCAGTTTCATTCTTCTGCATGTAACTGTCCAGTTTTTGCAACATTTGTTGAAGAGACTGTCTTTTTTCCATTGGATATTCTTTCCTGCTTTGTCAAAGAATAGTTAACCATACGGTTGAGGGTCTGTTTCTGTGTTCTCTATTCTGGGTTCTCTATCACATTGATCTATGTGTCTTTTTTTGTGTCAGTATCACACTGTCTTGATTATAGCTTTGTAATACAGCTCGAACTCTAGAATTGTGATGCCTATAGCTTTGGTTTTCTTTTTTAACATTCTTTCAGCCATTCAGGGTCTTTTCTGGTTCCATACAAATTTTAGAATTGTTTGTTCTAGCTCTGTGAAAAATACTGGTGTTATTTTAAAGAGATTGCGTTGAATATGTAGATTGCTTTAGGTAGTATAGACATTTTAACAATATTTGTTCTTCCAATCCATGAGCATTGAATGCTTTTCCATTTCTTTGTGTCCTCTTCAATTTCTTTCATACGTGTTCTGTAGTTTCCAGAGTTCAGAGAAGAAGTATAAATGGTTAAAAGACACATGAAAAAATGCTCAACATCCCTCATCATCAGGGAAATACAAATCAGAACCGCAATGAGATATCACCTCACACAGGTCAGAATGGCTAAAATTAATGACTTAGGAAAAAAACATATGCTGGTGAGAATCCAGAGAAATTGGAACACTTTTACATTGTTGTTGGGAAACAAACTGGAACAGCCACTCTGGAGAACAGTATGGAGGTTCCTCAAAAAGTTAAAAGTAGAGCTATCCTATTTATGACCCAGCAATAACACTACAAGGCTTTTATCTAGGCATAAAAAAAATTGTGATTCAAAGGGTCTCATGCCCTCCCAATGTTTATAGCAGGAATGTCCACAATACTCAAAATATGGAAAGAGCCCAGATGTCCATCAACTGATGAATGGATAAAGAGGATATGGAAGATATAGAAATATATATTACTCAATATATTTAATATATAATATATAATATACAAATATAATATATATTAATTCTATATTATATATACTATATATATAATTCAATATATATTACTCAATATTACTCTATATATATATGTATGTCTCTCTACCTATATATATAATATATATATATATTAGTCTCTCTCTCTATATATATACATATATATATATATATATATATATATATATATATCAGCCATCAAAAAGAATAGAATCTTTCCATTTGCAGGAGCTAGAGTGTATTATGCTAAGCAAAATAAGTCAAGACAAATACCGTATGATTTCACTGTGTGTGGAATTTAAGAAATAAAACAGATGAATATGGAGGAAGGGAAAGGAAAAAATAAAATAAGAGAAAAATAGAGAGGGAGGCAAACCATAAGAGACTTTTAACTCTAGGAAACAAACTGAGGGTTTCTGGAGGGGTGTGTGGGGTGGGGGGATGGGGTAACTGGTGATGGGCATTAAGAAGAGCATGTGATGTAATGAACACTGAGTGTCATATGCAACTGATGGATCACTAAATTCTACCCCTGGAACTAATAATATACTATATGTTAACTAACCTTAATTTAAATAAAATCTAAAGAAAAAAAGTACTTTATTAATCCTTATGAATAATAACATGTAAACCTCACGCACACACACAAACACACAAGTCTGATAAAAACTGTAAGGCTTTGGTGTGTTTTCCAGTGATTTCCTTTCATTTATGATTTTGTTAAGTGCCTTTTAAGAATTCATAACTGAAGTTCCCTTAAAGATACATTGTTGTGAATCTCAAAACTTAATTAGTTAAAGATTTATAAAGCTTACAGGATATAGGATAATCTTTTAAAGCTTTATATGTATATCGGCATCTAACTGTAATTGGTAATCCTTAATATCTTGGAATAACACTTTTCCTAAAATGGGTAAAAAAAGCAAGAATATTTTATGCAATTTTTCTAATCAGTATGCCTCTAAATTCTATTTTTTCCTGCATTGTCATGAACAGACTATTTATCCTGAAGCTTATAAGATACAGATAATTTATTGCCCGAATCCCACCATTTTACAATTGAAAGGAATTGCAAAATACTAATTTGTCAAATTTATATTCTTTAAAAAAATAGAAATAGCCAGACATAGTTAAAGGCAAATTTTAAAACTGGATATTCTCATTAATTAAAAATAAGATTAACAAAATACATATTCATCATATACAATGCATATGTTTATGGTGAAACTATAATTTATTATCCACTTAGGAGCTATTTTGAGAGTCTAACAGGATATTAATGATTACACTAAAATAACTGTTGCTTCGATGTGGATGGAACTGGAGGGTATTATGGTGAGTGAAATAAGTCAATCAGAGAATGACAATTCTCATATGGTTTCACTTATGCATGGACTATAATGAGAAATAGTGAAAGGGACTACAAGGAAAAGGCGGGAAACTGAGTGGGGAAAAATGAGAGAGGGAGACAAACCATGAGAGACTCCTAACTCCTGGAAACAAAGGTTTACAAAAGGGGAAGAGAGTGGAGAGATGGGGTGACTGGGTGATGGGCACTAAGGAGGGGGGAACTTGATGGGATAAGCACTGGGTGTTACACTACATGTTGGCAAATTGAATTTAAATATATATATTTTATATAAATATATAAATATATATTTTAATACAGCAAGTATGTCTACTTACAAATTTTAGTTTATATCCATATCTAGCTCTCATAGTTTATCACTATCACTGGTATATTTCCAAACTATGTTTTTTAAATTGACCTATTTTACTATTTTTATAAAGTTAGCAGACTTTTTCCTGTACATTTTACAGTTAGTACATTTAGAATTACTGATCTCTTTATTTTACTATCTCTAGACATACATTTTTAGGTGACAAATACTGTCTCTACAGGTAGCGAAGAAACTGCTGAGCTCAGATACAATTCTTTCTAATAAAGGATATTCCCAATTCTATTTTTCCCTGTTAAAATATACAAATATTTAATCTTAAATATTTTCATATGTAGTTTTGTTTCCCATTCTCACTTCTTTATGTCTATAAATTATACAAGACAAACTCACCAAATGTTTCATTTCTTTTTCACGTTCACTTGAGTGCTTTCCCAAACTTAGATGCTACATAATTATAGGCTTTCCCATTTTCATCTTATTTTAGAAAAAATTCCCATTTAAATAAAAATTACATCCAAAAATTTCTAACTTAATTTGATTTACTCCCAACCACAGTTCTAGAATTTTGCAGTTAAATCCAATATACAACTTCTTGTATGATTTAATGTTTTAGTTACTAAATTCAATAAACTAAACTTAGGTCCCTATCTTGCTTTTTTTTTTTTTTTTTTTTTTTTTGAAATACATGTTACTGTCCTTTGGTTTACCTGATTTACTTTAAATAACTTCAATTTGGCAAACAGAAGGTTTTGGAGCTTCATATATTAAATAATTAGATAAAATATTTACAGCCCTGACTGTTACAAAACATAACAAAATTTAGAAAACTCATTAACAACAATAAAAAAGTGTAGTAACATTGTAGAGAACTTAGATTGATTTACCAAGTAATTTTTCAAATTCTCAAATAGTTCTAAAATCAAACTGATGCAGGATAGCAAAGAGAGAAATTATACAGAGTATGATTATATGGAATATTTAAAAAATAAATATCAATATTTTTAAAAATGTCACTTTGGTACTTCCACTGTGGAGACAAATATAATTTTGAATTTGTCAAAGATGATGTATCTCAATCACTATAATATTGCCACTTTTTTAGTTTTAATAGTCTATTAGGTATACAACAGCCAATTCTAAGTGCATTTATTTGTTATAAGTTTTTTAATATGATAGGAGCATTACTTTTATTACACAGTGTTTGCCACCAAAACTCATTAATTTACTACTTGGAGTATCTGATAACATTGAAGTAATTTAACTGTGGAGTTTTCTCTACCAATAGGTTCAACACATTATCAGATATCACTGCAGAATCTGAACATTCACAAAAATATTGGGAAATGATCATGAACAAAACTAATTTAGGAGAACAATTTTTTGATATAAATAATAAAGTCATCTCTCTTTCACCCCCAACTGATAGAATCAGAAATCAAGATTCTATATATTAAATACTTCCATCTTGAAATCAGCATTTTGAGCTCCCAATTGCACTTACTTCTAAGAAAATATTATCTCAGCAACTTCCACTTTAATATTTATCAAACATTTTACTCCTGTACCATTATATTTGATATTTTCCTTGCATCTTCATATTACAGCTTCTCTCAAGACCACTACCAATTCCTGAAAATGACGGATGCAAAAATTGACTTTAATTGAGACTTCTTTAGAGTGTTCCAATGGGTAGAGGAACATCTTCCATTATCTTCTGGAACTCTTGGGAGGTGACAGACTTGGATTTTCATCTAATATAATATAAATATGTAGTTGGCAAGATCCAGAAAAGTAGCCCTATTTTATTCCAGGGAGTTAGAAGACTTAGCTGCCCTATGTCTTGAGACACTAGTACCAGAAGTAGGTATGGGTTTGAGAACTGGATAGTAGACTATGGTCATATTTCTATGGGGCCATGGTAATCTATAAGAAAGAAAACTGAACTAAATAACTGTTACATGACAAAAGTATCTGTGTAATGATAATATGTAATCCCTGGCCTAGTGAGTAAAAATACAGTGAGCCAATGCTTTGAGGCTCTTCTCTTCCATTGGACTTCTCACATCAAATAGACTAGTAAGATTACTGAATTTTTAGCACAATTCCATGAAGAATTAGGACTGTATTAGGATCTCGCAATCACTTGTCATTACTTTTTATCTCATATATTCTTTGCATTCTTTGTTTGTTCTTTCAATAATAAACCATATTTAAAGCAATCTTAAGTTGAAGTGGTAACTTGACTAACCCTTACACATTAGGCCAGACTGTTATACATCGGACTCATTTGACTGTGACTTCAAAGTTCTAAACTCAGAAGAGATGTGCATTACTGAGTTTCTTAGACTTGTCATTAGCAGAAGAATTGTCTGTTTGTGCTACTGGAGAATAGTTAACATTATGTACTTTAAAATTTTCCCTGTTGTCCTATTAACTGTGTATCTTTAAGTAATCTGGCCCTGATCTCTCTCACTAGAGTTTAATTTTCTTTTCCTCAACTATAGCTAATATCTTTAGCTCTCTGAAAATAACATTTTAAATGATGTATAAATACATATAGAACATTCAAAAATTGTAAGTGTCCAGACCAATGAATTTCACAAAGTGTAATAAGCTTCCAGATTAAAAATAAAAAACCAGTAGCATTGCAGAAGTCTTCCTGTCTTCATCTCTCACGTATGTTTACTTGAAATGTTATCAATCAATTCTCTGATTTTTATTTATTTATTTTTAAAAAGATTTTATTTATTCATGAGAGACACACAGAGAGAGGCAGAGGCATGGGCAGAAGGAGAAGCAGGCTCCCTGTGGGGAGCCTCATGCGGGACTCAATCCCAGGACCCCAGGATCATGACCTAAGCCAAAGGTGGATATTCAACAACTGAGCCACCCAGGTGCCCACTTCTCTGATTTTTTTTTAAGATTTTATTTATTTATTCATGAGAGACACACATAGAGAGAGAGAGAGGCAGAGACACAGGCAGAGGGAGAAGCAGGCTCCATGCAGGGGGGCCTGACCTGGGACTCGATCCTGGCCCTCCAGGATCATGCCCTGGGCTGAAGTCAGTGCTAAACCGCTGAGCCACCTGGGCTGCCCACACTTCTCTGATTTTTAACATGAAAATACACTGCTTGATTATGAACATAACATAAAGAGATAGTTGTATACTCTTTCCTGTTCATGGAAGTAATAAAGTGGAATACAGTTCTACCCAGGAATACAGTTACCATATCTGGAAAAGGAGAAAATGAATGCAAATATAAAGTAACCCACAAACATGAGAGCCACATTCATAATAATAGCATTATTACTGACCTAATTAATTGTAAAAGATTTGGCTATAAAGTGGGAGATATTCCATAATGGAAGTTAATATCTTATTATACAAATGAGGTAAAAGGAGGTGGAAATTCATGTAGGCTAACTTATTCGATAATATTATAGAAGTTAAGCTTATCAACATTTATTTTCATGTTTTCCTTTTAAATAATCCATTCATAATTAGGGTAGTAGCATGTATTATAACATTTCCAAATGTGTTACAGACCTTGGAAAGGAACTATTCAACTCTATTTTACAGAGAACTTTTCAAAAGGTTTTTACAAAACCTCTAGGTATTAAAAAATAATTCCATAAAATCTTATTTTAGAAATTATAAAGCAAAAACCACAGTATTGACATTGTAAGTGACTTTTAAAGGGCAGAAAACTTCATATCCCTCTTAGATAAAGTCTATAGTTCACATTACAAAACATCAAGAAAATGACCAGGTTAACCTTGGTTCTCAAGGTCTCTTGTTTGTTTGTTTTTATTTTCTCTTCTACTTTTATATTATACTTGTAGTTCAAACAATGAGTTTCAGGGTAACACAATAGTGTACATATCCTCAATTTAATATATTTAGAAGTCATTACTAATAGTTTTTTTTTCTTGTTTTGAAAATGTTGAAATAACCCCGAAAGCTATTGGGTTATAAAGATCATTTACTTGTCTATGTCTCAATTTATCTGATTATAAGGTGAGAACAATGTGTCCCATCTATTTTGGTCTTTGGGATTTTAAGACTTAATGAGTGCAAAAAGTTTCTAAGGACTTTACAAGAAAGTACACATATAAATAGTATTAATGACATGTCTGGTAGATAGCAATGTGAAATGTGTGAAACATTATTTCCAAATATCAAAAAAGTCAAAACATAGACTTTTATCAGCTCTTAGCACTAACCTCTAAGAAGATCAAAGACCCTTCTTTTTGCATAATAATTTCTGGAAGCTATTTAGCTCACAAATTTTAAAAGAACATGCCCAAATGATGAAAAACGGCTTGTAGCATTAAGAAAATATATAAAAGTTTAATATAGACTTAGGGAAATAATGTCAGATAACATGGTAAATAATGCTTACAAAAACAAAAACAAACAAACAAACAAAAAAACAAACTACCAAATCCCTTTTGAAACAAGATGAAAATGGAATATCTATGTCTGTCATCCACCAAAAAATAGTGTAATTTTAGAAGTGGGGAATGCAGTTAAATAATTACCCCCAATGGTCTTTTATTGTATCTTCTTTAGGAAGGAGAGTAACCTTCAAATGGAAAGAAAAATATAGAGCGTATCACAGGTGAAGAAGTCATGTTGCCCTGCATGAATTCAAATCCATAGGTCCAAGGATGTTAGAGAAGCCATCAGCAGTTACCCCCAAATGAGCTTTGGTAGTTTTTAGGCAATAATGGGAAAAGGAAGACTTTTCAGAAAACTAAATAAGCAAATTCTCCATTTTTTTAAATTAATACTCTTCCTTTATTTTAGATAGAATACTGCGAGGGTGGTTTTGAATTTCTTCAAAGACTATTCAACTCTAAGAAGTCGTCAGGCAGTTTGGAATTGGAACATATACTAGAGTCTCCCTGTCTCAATATAGTTATTTTACAGATTACAAAATCGAAATGCAGAAATTTTAGTGATTTTCTACAGTCTTTTACAAATGATACTACATTATTGTATTTGAAAATTGAGCAAAACATGCAGCCTTCCTGTTCCTTGGTTTCTCTGTAAATAAAATGGGAATAAACAAAGATCATGATTAAAATGCCCAACCTCAACTTCAAAATTTATGCATTCTAGTACATGGTTTTAGATTTTCTTTAGACTTGAGAAAACTAAGCCTGTGTCTATATGACTCAAGAGTCATACATCTGTTTATTATTTTATTTGAACTTTTATAGGTACATTGAGAAAACCATATGGTAAGTGTAGATTTTATTCTGTAGCCTACTTGCTTTTTTTTTTTTTTTTTAATGCTTTTCTGCACAGAGACATTTCCTTACTGTGCTCTTAACTCTGGAGTAGTAGCCCCAAGACCCTATTGTCCTGCCATCCCATGCTTATTTTACTGTTTTCCTCTTCCTCTGTAATCTTCCTGGAGTCCCATCTCAATTCTCTTTGCTGAAACTTTTGTCCCTTGTTTTATTTCTCTGGTGCTCCTGACAGTATTCTTTAAAACAGTCTGCTAAAGAAGCTGCAAGTAGCTGCTGTTAATATTTACTGAAGTAGGGCACTGACATTAATGCTTGTTAATTTTCTTACTGATTTCTTGAAAATGACTACGATCTTTTATCAAACAATCTTGCATGCAGCTCCACAGAGTATATATGTCAGAGATGGAAGGGAGAGTGAGGGAAATACACCAAAGTAGTGATTTTTTAAATCATAGAATCAACAGATGATCTCTTATAAAATAACTTTGAAGCAGCAACTTCCTACACCAATTAAATCAGAATCTCTGGAGGTGGGTCTCTGGTGTCCATCTTATAAGAGTTTCCAAAAAAAATCCGATATGCAGTCAAGATTGATAATTATTGTCTAAAGAAAATATCCCTTGAGATTTTCAGCACCTTCTAGGAAGGAAGGGTTAGAAATAGAACCACTCCAGGGCTTGGTAGAGGTGATTATTGCATAAGAGAGACACAAAGCCACATAAGAGAAAAACAAAGCCATCTGGTTAGAGTCTATCAATATCTCAGGTCATATACAACCAATATTAGCAGGTTTACAAAGCACTGAATTGAAAAGAAAAACAACTTCTTTTTAGCAGGCAAACCAACAGGAATGACCTCTTTCTTCTAACATCTTCACTTGTAAGTTGGCAGGAAATCTCAAAAATAAATCATCATTGAAAATAAAGATCACACTAATGAGATACAGCACACTTCCTGAACAATATTGCTAGCCTTTGAGAATTGTGACAAGGCAATGAACTTTTTTGTGATTAGAATATTTCATATATTCTAAAAGTGCTAGTGTGGCTTTTTTTTTTTAATTTAGTTGCTTCTCCCATTAAATTAGCATCTTCTCTTAATAAATAAATATCTCTGATACTAACATGTGAAACCACTGCCTAAAATGATAATGTTAGCAATATTAATAATTTTTTTAATATGTCTCCATGTCACAGTCATAGAGCTGAGTATTTTATGCATGCCAATTTACTTCTACTCTTTCATTCAGGACCACCTTGAACTGGTTTGATACAAGAAATAAAACCTAAATAGGTATGGTGGTATGCATTCTTACATCCCCCCCCCTCAAATAAAACTATAAAATGAATTTAACTGCTATTGGTTTCCCAGCCTCCTGCATAACTCAATATTTTGTATTGGAGAATGTAAGTGAATGATTGCACATGCATGTGTTAAGGATGGTGAAACAGCTTGTCAATTACAAAATGCCATAAACATTATGTCAGTTTTAAGCTAAAAAAGATGCTGAATAAAGATTTGTTTAAGAATATGTACATGTTTATATGCTAAATAGTCTAAAATGAGTTTGTGGTTTTTTGTTAATATTTGGAATTTTTCATAAATACAACTAACCAGAAAATAAGAACATTTCTTTTTCTTTGAAGACTACACCACATGTATATGCATGAGCACAGAATAATCCAAGGAGTATAATTCTAAGCAAGCACATGCTATACTTACTGATATTTAAATTATATTTAAAATTTTTCATAAATGTTTATCTTAAATTTAGTAATCATCGTGGAGAATTATATCAAAATGAAATTCTAAAATAGTTACTGCATATCAAGAGACCTATATTTTCATAAATTAAATATTTATGGAAAATAGTACACACAATAAATAACATAAAATAACACTTAACTATATACATGTCAGTCATAAACAGTAACCTCAGGGATTATGTGTCATTCACCTTTACCCCTAAAAGAAGGATGCACATAATAGGTTATTTCGGTAATTGTTCAAATAACTGAATGAAGAGATCTGGAAAGATATAATTTATGTATAGTGAAAAAAATAGCACGTCTCTATTATCATTTTTTGACTCACTATCTTTAGGTCTTGCTAAATGTTTCCCATTCTAAGCATTAGAGTCAGAAAGATATGCTTATGCCACTATCTCTACGGTGTTGGGATGACTAAATAATCGTACTGAAAGTAAACCTTTTTTTTAAAAAAAAATGTTTTATTTATTTATTTATTTTAGAGAGAGAGAGAGAGAGAGAGAGAGACAGTGTGCACAAGTAGGGAGAAGGGGCAGAGGGAGAGAGAGAGAAGCTGATTCCCTGCTGGGCAGAAAGCCCGATGCAGGGCTCCATCCCAGGCCCCTAAGATCATGACAAGAGCCAAAGGCAGCCTCTTAACCAACTGAGCCATGCAGATGCCCCAAAGGTAAACCCTTTTTGACTTTAAGCTTATGAAACCCTTTAAGAGAAAAGTAGTTTTGGGGGACAAAATGATTCATTCTCTATTTTTATATAATGTTTTTAGAATTTATTATACTGTTTTATTTTCTATCCACTAAAGTGAAGTGTAGAAGATTTTAGTAGCATTAAGTTTGACTCCCAAGATAATAATTCTTATGGAAATAACCCCATGTTACCTGAATCTTAACCCAAGGTTTCACAATGCCAATGAATGTCATTTTTATAAAATTCACTTGATTGTACAGACTGAGCTAGGGCATTTTGAAACAAGAAATCACCCTAAATTTATTTAACCAGATAGATGTATACTTTAACATTTTAAAATTATGTGATAATTGGGTGAATTAGTTCCATTAACACTGGCTGCAATAACAAATAGATACTGAAATGTGTAATGAATGGTTTGAGCACAATAAAAATTATTTCTTCATCATCTGGAGTATATAGGTGTCCCTGACATATGGGTATCTTTCCAAAATGCTGTCATTACAGGATCCAGGCTGCTGAAAACTTGTTTATCTTCAACACAAGTCTTCTGTTATTTCACTTTTAGTCCTTGGGAGAGGGGAAACAATATAATGAAACACCCCATTCTTTTAATGGGTCAATATTGAAAGTGGCCAAATCACCTTTACTTAAATCCTATTCATAATACACAGATGGTGCCCCCAGAGAAGACTGGGACATTCAGGAATTCAGATGCTTTTGGTCAAGAAGATGCTGCAAAGATGACAAAAGCTCTGGGTCAGAATAATGCTAAGTGTGTGAAAAGGAAAAAAATAGTACAGAAAAAAATAGTACAGCTGGAGCAGAATGAATAAGGAGGGAGGCGACAAGAGTTGATGTCAGAGAGGCAATGGGCAGGAATGATCCTGGGTTGGACATGTTTGTAAGGCCTGAAATGCTATTGCAATGACTCTCAGGCTGAGCGACATGGGAAACTGCAGAGCTTTTGAGCGGAAGAGTAACACTATTTACAGATTTAATTAGCACCATTGAAATAGTCTTCGTGGACAAGACCAGAAGCAAAATATAGTTGCAAATATCTGTTAGAAGATACATTTATATATGTGTTCTACATAAAAGTGTTTTAAAAGCCTACTTAAGTATGAGTTATCTCAGGGTGGATTTTTATTTGTTTGTTTGTTTGTTGTTTGCTTTGCAGCTTACAAAGTTTAGTGGTGCTGCTGTTTTTCCAACCAGTGTTTTTTTTCATTTCCTTATCAGTCAGTTTTATTTTAGTCACTGAAATGCTTTTCCTGTAAGCAGATCCACTGAAGTTCTTTAGCTGGCTCTACCTGCAGGAGCCATTTTGTTCATAACTTTCACTTATTATTTACGGTACTATAATTCATTCCAATTCACGTAACTGTTTCTTTTTTTGAACCATAGCCAAGATTTAAAACTTTAATTAATTAATTAATTAATTTTGAGGGTGGAGAGGAGCAGAGGGGGAGAATCTCCAAGCAAACTCCTCACTCAATGAGACCCATGACCCATGAGATCACAGCCTCGACTGAAACCAAGAGCCAGACACCCAAGTGACTGAGCCACTAGGTGCCCCACTTTAATTTATTATTATAACAATATTTAAATTTTGTTGAGTCAAGGCCCATGTCTACCGTGTTCCCCAGCAAATTTTATTCTGTTGCCCAGTGCAAGGATGAGAGTTTGAATTCACAATAGTAATTATCCAATTACTTAAATTTTATATCTATTAAAATCTAGCTCTTATGATTAGCTTTGATGTTAATCTAATAGTCATTAACCAATTATTAGCATCTAAGTGAGTAAACATTTACTAATTTCTAATTTATTCCCATAGACTCTATTTATGCCAAAAACTCTTCAATGAGAGAGAGATTTGTCCTGTTTCCAGACCTCTAGACTTATACTTTCTAAAATGGTGGCTACTAAGAATGTGTAGCTATTTAACCTAGAATTAGTTAAAATTAAATAAAATTAAAATTTTAGTTTTTTAACCACATGATATAGGCCACAATTCAAGGGTTTACCTCCATGTAACAAGTGACTACTATATTCAGTAGAACAGATAAAGAATATTTTCATTATTCTAGAGGGTTCTGTTGGACAGAACTACTCTAGATAGTAACAATCCTTTTTAAGTGTCCCCAGGCCTCTCTAAAGGAAATGTTAGTTATGCCACAATCTACATTTTAAGCCCAACTAGCTGTAACATGACACGTGAAAAATCGATGAATAGATTTTGTGTGATGATTTAACAAAAACAATAGGCAGATTTAATATTGTTTGGTTTCTTCTTTAAAGGTCTTACTGTGCAGCTACTTAACTGCTTATCATTCCTGAGTGATTTTCTGTTCTTTTTAGAAGAACTCCAATAAATATCATTTGTTCATTCAAATATGGTAAGAGAATTACATCATCTTCATTGAAAAATTGGCTACCAAATTGAAATGGATATATATATATATATATATATATATATATATATATATATATACGAATATATATATATGAATTCTATTTGATGGAAATTTCATTTATAAAATTCACAGCACCCATGCCCACAAAGTTCTTTTGGTAGGAGTTGCTGGCAAGAATATGAAAAGAGTTTTACTTAGAATCATAAATGATGAGGTATTTGTTAAAATACATTTTTCTGTGCATAGAAACATCTTTGGAAACACCTGTCCCTGTCGAGCTTCAAACCTTTATTGCTTGCTATGCAGACCTCCCCTTATTCCATGGTAGTTTTTGTTGAAGCTTATAGAGTTGCAAGAAATTATAAATCAAATACATTTTAAAACAGATAATTTGATGTAATTCAGTGATCTCATCTTTACTGCTTTACATTGTCACCGATCTTAATTTCCTAGCTAATCTTAAGCAGCTGGAAATGTTTAAATTATCTCTTTTGCTATATATTTTTGAAATGTATAAAGCATTAGATAGGGCTCAGTATAAAATATTGCTGTCTGAAAACAAGAGGGCAAGATTTGTGAGAAAATAAGCTTTTAAACCACTTCATTTTTAGTTATACAATGTGGAGACTGGAGCAAATGAGTAATAAAAGGCAAAACAATTGAGTCTCCTAGGGTGCTAAATTAAGAATTTATAGTCTGAATGATGTCTCTGTAACCTCATTCAATTTTCTATTATTGCAGATCTTAAACAATTATAAACACAGATGACATAGAAATTTTCACTTATAAATCTGCAAGGGTGATAAATATAACATGCAAAATTCACTTTGATAGTAATGTTAATTGGTCTAATGTTCTCAAAACAAAGAAAAATAGGGATATTTAAAGAAAGTAACATTTTGAACAAACCAAATTGGCTGGAAGAGCTAAGATATATTTTTATTTTAAAACAGATGGGCATTTACTATTTTAAAATGGTTATAACTGCAGGTGATGTTCACGTAAATAAATATTACACATTTTCTGAGAAATAGGTATATTCCCAGAGTTAAAAAAACCTATAAGACAAAAGGGATTCAAATTTAATATTTTTGTAATGACACACAATAAAAACTGTTTCATTAAAAAATACTAGCCTTTGACATACGGGTAATTCAATGCTTTCCCTATCGAAAGAACTTAATTGTTGCTTTCCTTTTCAAAGAATCTGCTTTGAAATCTACTTAAAATTATACCAGAATGGGAGGGGGGAGCAATATGTCTAAGTTATATAGAACAGTAATAATTACAGAGGTAGATCTTTTGTTATATGTTTATTTATCCTACTAATAAATAAAATCAGCTTCAATTGATACATTACACAGGCTTATTGGCCTAAGGACTAAGGGAAATTTTGAAGAAATAATTGTTTCCTTGAGTTATATTTGTCTACTAGTCTTTAGTCCTTTTTTCTCCCCCCCATTTTGATTATATCCAGAAGTAAGGGGCCTTTTGCTCTATAATGGAACTCTACCTGAGCAAAACCCAAGCATTGCATGTGTTAAAATATGTCCTGTGATCTAATATGGCATTTTAGACTCCTCATATGGGAAATCACATTAAAATAAAATGTATTACTCTTTTATTAGTACATCCCAATAAGAGATGGATTTTTGTTAAAGAGATAATAAAGTCATGGATATTTTTAGTGCATTTTTATGGTGTTCCTTAGGTGAACAATTATGTCAATATAACTTAGATGTTTGTTTGTTTGTTTCCAATATTGTATATGTATGCCTAGCATTTATTTTTGAGGATATCAATGAAATATAAAGTAAAATCTTGAATGAAAGACATAGAAATGGCTAAATAAAAAAAAAAGGCAATTATGTTATCAATTGGAGTTGAATTGAAATACTTCAAATGTTTCTGTGTAAATTTGCATCATCTCAAAACTAAGATTCAGTTCACTTTTCTAACTTCAAATATAAAGACTAGATTAAAGCTTATAATGTATACTATTACACATACTTTTCTATAGGTGTAATGTATTAGTTGCAATTTAATTTTAAAAGTAATAATTTAGGGACAACAGACATTTTAAGGGTGGTATATACATACATATATGTGTATATGTATTTATATTTATAAAATATAAATATATATTATATAAATATATGTAAATTATATATGTGAAATATAAATATATGAATTTATATAAAATATAGATATAAATATGAAATATGTATAAAATCAGTTATTTTTATATTATCTAGAAAATCCCTTATTACTATATACAGATAGGTAATCAATGTTAGTGAATTAATAAATTTAATTATCTTTGAAATCATATTAATTAATAAGCCAAATGTAAATTGCCATTTTACAAAGTATAGAAGAGTACATGAAAGTGTTATGTGAAATATATTCCTTTTAGTAGAAAAAAAAAAAGATCATTTTAATCATTAAATAACTTTTAAAATGAAGGCAAAATATTGGTAAATTTAATAGTAGGTCTAGATATAAAATGATTCATCTTTTTGTAGCTAATTCAATTTAAGCATAATCCATTACTATATCTAAAGAGACAAAAGATTTTAAAATGTCTAAAAATTAGCTTGGAAGTTACTATTTGGAAATATAGACTCTTTTCTCAAGGAGAAATGTTTTTAGCCTGGGACCTTCACCTTCTAAAAACACGTTATTAAATTTTAGTTCACAGGACAGAAACCCCCAAACCGATTTTAAAAGCCTGCAAAGACAGATAAGGCAAGGTCGGCTGTGCAACTCTTTAGTCCTAATATATTTAGAGCATTTTCTACAATATTTTTAAATTAACTTGGATAATTGAATGTTTTCCTATCACAAAGACAGAGTCCAAGGTATGTGTGTAGGAGAGAGAGAAGTGGGATAATGCACTAAAACATGTTATGCTTAATATATTTAATCTTATGTTTATGTACATCAATATACAAATATCTTTCAACGTCCTATGCTTTAAAAATTCAATAATTAAAAACCCTCTTTCAAATTGAGTGCAAATGCAACATTTAGGTAAAGAAGTTTTTAAATGTAACAATTTTAGAATTGATATTCTAACTCTTAATTTATTAGGAAAAAAGCATATTAAACTATAATTATCTCAGGATATTTTTGAAAGACATGTCTAGGTATTCATCTCTCATGTTAATAAACACATGACTCTGAGTTCTTAGTTGACTAAATCATCTGTGTGAGTTCTCTTATTGTCTCTACAAGACAGTATGAATCTCTGCAGGTATTGTTAACCCTTCAGATCTAACCTGCCCATCTCCGCACACATATTTATGTATACACATATAAATGTAATACCTACAAGCATATGTACATATTAAGGCAAGTCACATATTCATGTGGCATTTAAAATTCACTGTGAAGGATGCCTGGGTGGCTCAGCGGTTGAGGGCCTGCCTTCGGCTGAGGGCATGATCCTGGAGTCCAGGGATTGAGTCCCACATCAGGCTCCCTGCATGGAACCAGCTTCTCTGTGCCTCTCTTTCTCTCAATGTGTGTGTCTCTCATGAATAAATAAATAAATAAAATATTTAAAAAAAAAAACCTAAAATTCAATGTGAAATAGAGAAATGTATTTTATATTTTTTCATAGACTTATCATTTATTAAAGATTTTCAGGTTAGCTATTATAAATTTTCATTTCACTATTACATCTTTACAACTATCTAGGAATAAATCCTCCCATTCTTGATGTCCAAAGTAGACAGCCCATAGATTAGATTTGATTCCTGTGCATTTCTTTTCCAACTACACCCATATTTACTATTGAATGTTTAGAAAGCTACTGCCACACTTCTAAGTCTCTGTACCTGGCTAAGACATTTAAGTCCATTTAGAGAGAAAATAATTTATAATGCTGAATTTATCATTAAAAACTTTGATGTTGATAGAAAAAAATAAAATGTTTTAACTAGAATTTAGACTCTCAGAATTTCTCTTTTTAAGTTTGACTACGTACTGGTAGTATACTCTAAAATCTTTCTTCCTAAATCTTGTTTACTTTATTCTCCAAAAAGAAACTATAAATTTTTGGAGTAAACAAAACTATATCTTTAACAAAATTCTAGTGAAAAATTCTATGGAGGAATTTCTTTTATAAATTAAGATAAAAATTAGCATGATCAAGTTTCTACTTTAAAACATGGTTCCTGGGGACTCCTGAATGGCTCAGTGGTTAAGTATCTGCCTTGGGCTAAAGGGGGGATCCTTGGGTCTGGGGACTGAGTTCCACATCTGGCTCTCTGTGGGGAGCCTGCTTCTCCCTCTGCCTATGTCTCTGTCTCTCTCTCTGTCTCTCATGAATAAATAAATAAAATCTTAAAAAAAAAAACAACCATGGTTCCTGTAAGCTAGTAGCAATAATAGTAATAATATTAATAGTATCTTGGTGCTCATGAATAAATATTTCATATTTTCCCCCATACCTTCCAGATTAAGGTTCAAAAAACTTAATGACTTAGAATTTTTAGAACTCAAAAATTTCCTTTTTAATGATTTTTTAAACAATTCTATTGAAAAAGATATTTTTTTTCCTAGACAAAGAACCAGTTTTTAGACTCTTATATTTATTGGATAATTATAATATCAATGAAACAAAATGCTCATAAAACTGAACTCATGATTGTTTTCAAAGTGCTAAAAATGAATATTATTATATGAGGTAGAATTGGAATTAAGAACAAAGTCATATTTTTTTTCAGATTCATAATTTTAAGTAAATATAATGCATTAAACTTTGAAGTAAAAGCATTCTCTCAATATATTTGTTTAATTTGAGACATCAGTGTAGGAAATATTTCCCCTCCTCTTACCCAATACAATAGTGTTAAAACTATTGACACTTGGCTTTAGAGTCTAGGAGTCACTAGGTATAACTAGGGATTTTGATGACTATAAGAATATCTAGAGTAATCATGCATCTCTATTTCCCTGAAACGATTCTGACTCCTACCTGATAGTGAGACATGCAATTTAATGAAACTTCATGTTGCTCCCCAAATTGTACCACTTTAGCTGGTGAATTTTTTTTTTAAGATTTTATTTATTCATTCATGAGAGACAGAGAGAGAGAGAGAGAGGCAGAGACACAGGCAGAGGGAGAAGCAGGCTCCATGCACGGAGCCCGACGTGGGATTCGATCCCGGGTCTCCAGGATCATGCCCTGGGACAAAGGCAGTCGCCAAACCACTGAGCCACCCAGGGATCCCTAGCTGGTGAATTATATAGTGATTCAATTCAGACATATCTAAAGTATGCAGTCCATACTATATGAACATAATATTGCCAGATGTTCTAATTTTACATAAGTATATATCTAATTTTATATAAATTATATATAAAAATATAAAAAATTAGAATCTATATTTGGATTTTTGTGCTATTTATTTTTAAACATTCATAATTTATTCAAATACCCTAAGAACTCAAGTAAACTCATTAAGCAGATCAAACAAAGTTGATTTTGACTTAGGTCCACTATTGCCAGACACTCATCTGTTCTGAACAATACAAGTAAGATTTCTTACTGATCACTGAGAAGCAAATTCCAATGTTTGTCCTTGTCTTTCTTTTTGGCCATTCATGAAAATAAAGTTATGTGTATTTTGAAAATTATTTCCAAAACAATAACATAATAGCACTCAATTTCTGTTTGTCTCTTGATCAGAAATATAGAATTAAACCATTATTCCCTTAAGATGATTTGGCAAAAATATAAATTTACTAATAGTGATCTTTCTTCTATGCTATTTCTTTTCAGTTTACCTACCTGCCTACTGTTGACTGGAAGCCTTATCAATAACAAGGAGTTGACTAACACATATTTTGTATGTTATATGTATTACACAGTATATTCTTATAATAAAGTAAGCTAAAGAAAATAAAATTGTATTGGGAAAATCATAAGGAAGTTACATTTATACTATTGTATGGTATTTAATTTTAAACTATTGTATGGTATTTATTTTTAAAATTATGTATAAATGGACCTGCACAGTTCAAACCCATGTAAAACATTATTCAACAACTGTAGTACGTTTGATACCCATGTGTATGAAATTGGAGAAAACTGGGTTCATGAACCACTTTTTATTTTTTAAATACTTGAACAAACCTAAGTTTGAGAGAATTAGGTGAAATAAAATAAATTACATTTGTGAAATATTTTAGCACAGTAATATATAATTCTATAGACTTTGAAGTCAAATACAGTTGGTTTCAAAGGCTTCTTTCTTGCTCTACCAGCCATGTATAATGTGAGTCTGGACTCTTTCTTTATCCATTCCATTCTATATTTATATCTATCTATTTATATTTCATCTATATTATCTTCTTTGACAGAGGAAAGTCTCAAAACTGATACGAGGAAGGAGATGATCCCCATGGACAGTATATATTATTAAAGGACATTAATACTGGGGGAGTGTTTTAATTACCAGAGACTTATCTGTATCATTTACTAATTTTGTCTTTGTGACTATTATTATTTTTGATTGCATTTTACCTATTCAGTGTCACACATTTTGGGCATAAAAAAGGAGTAATCATATATATTTTTTATATTTTATATATTATATATGAAAAATAATATATTTTTCAGAAGCAGTTATAAAATTCCTCTTTAAATAAGATGGGAAAATAACTATTTACTCATTCAGAGAGATCAAAATCTATTTAGAATCTTGGATCATTGATTCCCAGAGATTAAAAAACTAACATCCATTTAAGAAGTTACTTCATGTATGTTGATAAGCTCCAAGGTAAAGCATAAAGAAAACAAAGGATACTCTTCTTCAGGTGGTGTAGTAGAAATTTCCTAATTAAAGAAACATTTTCTTTCTTACTATGACTTATGCTGTTTGGTATATCTTTAACCATTTCTCCATTTACTGTATCTTCTTTGTGGATTTGCATAGCTCACAAAGAAAACTTCAAGAGTTAAAGGTTTGCTGGCACAGGACGGATAAGGAGGTATCACGGCGACCAAAAGAAATCTAACTTGCAACAGCTTTGCCCATACTTGACCTCTCAGATCTTTAATGACAAGATGTTATGTATAATGTGAACATTCTCAATAGGCATTACTGACTTTCAGGATGTGATCCTTGGTTACAATCCAGGGTGAAAGACTGGAATTATGGCATACATATGCAGAAGGAAGATAAACCTGGAACTTAATTCCATTTCTCATGAGTTTGTAGGCATTTCTCATGAGAAGTTGGTAAAGGGTAGCAAATAAATATGTGAACCCTAAAACACAGGAAAATATGTTAGAAACTTTGAAAAAATATTTTGGTGATGTGTTTTCATTTGTGATTTTGTACTAAAGTCGAGAAGTCAACTTTCTCATTTTTAATTTTTTTTCAAGTAATTAACTTTTAAAACACCCTCTCCTCTTACAAATGCTCACATACACACACATTATGAGAAAAAAAAAAAAAAACAAGTTTTATATTCACTCAGCCTGGATCATATCCTTTCCTATGCACTCCCCAATACCAGAGAGGATGGTGAGCAGTGCTATGTCAAACACTGGCTTACAATACAGCCACAAACCAAGAAAGAACACCTACACCTTCCTAAATAAAGAACCCAAAAAGAAATTATGGGATATGAGATTTAACCCTAATTTAGAGTGAGTTCTGAAAAGGGAATGAAGTCCACATCTTCTGTGTGAACTTTATGTTCACACAGAACATATACTTAAAAGAGTCTAAGAAAAAATTGTGCAGGATTTTGGTCATAAAGTATTTTCATGTATTATCTAATGAATGCTGGGTAAGTCTGTCTAAATGTGATTCACTCAGTTAGCAAGTAGCTATTTTAAAAATATTCCCCTTTTGAAAAAAATAATTACAACAATAACTAACTTAGCCAGGTATTATGCTAAGCACCTCATGTGCCTTAACATATAATCTCCCTGTAAGCTTAGGAAGAAGGTACAGAACACTGGGATTTAGATGAATAACTTTCCTGGAGGAAGACTGAAAAGTAATACTGGAAGATTTTATGATGTTCTCAAATGACACAGCTAGAAATCCAGATGGACATAGAACCTAAATGAAGGCAATGTACTTAATTTATTCTCTGCTTGCTTTCTCTTTGCTTCTATGATAGATAAAACAAGACATTAATGAAAACAAGAGGTTAAATGTAGATTATGATTGTTAATCACATTTTATTTGAAATCATAGCTATTAAAATTATTTGATTTAAAATTATTATTTTAAATCAACCTAGATACATGGATAACTTTTTCATGACTGCATATATATGTGCAGAAAAAGAAAAGCTCTACTAGGTTTTATAATGAAATTATCTCAAATTTAATATCTTTGTATAGTTAGTTCAGTTAATTATAGAAAGCCTACCATCAAACCCAGTTAGATACTTTAGAGGAAAGTATGTTTATATCACCTGAAATAACACATGGCTCTGTTAATTATTCTATAGACTTCCACATGAACATATAGAATTTAAAAAAGGATTATCCTAGGATTTTGTCTTGTGCTGGCCAAATGAATAAATATCAGAATGGAAACTTGTTGGGCTTGATCAAAACAAATGCCAAGAGGAGTTGAGAGCACCCCAAGGATCTTCATTGTACTATCAGCTCTAGTATTGGATTTTAGGGAAATTACACCCTCTTGGATGGAGCCGGTTTCCAGATTTCTGCCAGAATTCTTTAAAATCCCCTGTAGTGCCCCAGTTTTGTTGGAGAATAGGCTAAGAGCAAGGTACACTTTAGATAAAAGGTGCTTCCTAGGATGGAGACCGTCACCGTCTTCTAATAAAATGCCCCTAACAGCTCATGATGAATAGATAATGTTTGAGAATGAATGGTATCATTTTCTTGAGAGTGACAAATTGAAATCATACCATGATCAGACAGTTCATAAAAATTAGCAATTGCTAAGCTGCCACATTCAATTTTCCTCTACTCCATGAAATAAAATAGCCAAAATCATCAAACTGAAAGTTTGGGCGCTATCAAGGCCATTATAGACATACTTTGTTTTCTAGTGCTTGCCTTTATTGCATCTTACAGATATTGTGCTTTTTACAAATTGAAGATTTATGAGAACCCTGTGGCATGTCTATCAGCAGAATTTTTCCAACAGCATTTCCTCATACCGTGTCTCTGTGTCGTATTTCAGTAATTCTCTCAATATTTTGAACTTTTTCATTATTATTATATTTGTTATGATCTGTGATAGGTGGATTTTGATGGTACTATTGGAATTGTTTGGGGCACCAAAAAACACACCCATATAGGGTGGCAAACTTTTTTTTTTAATTTTTTTTTATTTATTTATGATAGTCACAGAGAGAGAGAGAGAGGCAGAGACATAGGCAGAGGGAGAGAGAAGCAGGCTCCATGCAGGGAGCCCGACGTGGGATTCGATCCCGGGTCTCCAGGATCGTGCCCTGGGCCAAAGGCAGGCGCCAAACCGCTGCGCCACCCAGGGATCCCTAGGGTGGCAAACTTAATTGCTACATGTTATGTGTGTCCTGACTGCTCCACTGACCAGTGTTCTTCTGTCTCTCTCCCTCCCCTCAGGCCTCCTTATTTCCTGAGACACAATAGTGAAATTAGGCCACTTAATAACCATACAATGGCCTAAGAGTGTTCAAGTGAAAGGAAGAGTTGCACATCTCAGCTTTTAAATCAAAAGCTAGAATTGATTTGATTAAGCTTAGTGAGGAAGGCAGGTTAAAATAGGCCGAAAGCTGAGCCTCTATGCCAAACAGCTAAGTTGTGAGTGCAAATAAAAGTTCTTGAAGAAAATTAAAAGTGCTACTCCAGTGAATATCAAGTGATAAGAAAGTGAAACAGCTTTATCACTGATATAGAGAAATTTTCAGTGGTCTGGATAGATCAAACCAGCCACAACCTTCCTTTAAGCCAGAGGCTAATTCAGAGCAAGACCCTTAGTCTCTTCAATTCTATGAAGGCCGAGAGGTGAAGAAGCTGCAGAAGGAAAGCTTGAAGCCAGCAGGGGGTGGCTCAGGAAGTTTAAGGAAACAAAATGTAAGCATGCAAGGTGAAGCAGCAAAGTGCTGCTGTAGAAACTGCTGCAAGTTCTCCAGAAAATCTAGCTGAGGTCATTAATGAAAGTGACTACACTAAATAATAGATAGTGTGGATGAAACAGCCTTATATTAAAAGAAGATGCCAGCTGGGACTTTAATAGCTATAGAGAAGTCAATGTCGGGCTTCAAAGCTTCCAAGGAATAGGCTATCTCATTAGGGGCTAATGCCACTGGTGACTTGAAGCTAGGGCTTATTTGCCATTCTGAAAATCGGAAGGTCTTTAAGAATTATTTTTACCTGTTCCTGCCTGTGTTCTGTAAAGAGAAGAACAAAGCCTGAATGATAGCACATCTGTTTACGACATGGTTTACTAAATATTTCAGGTCCACTGTTGAGACCTACAGGTCAGGGGAAAAAAAAAAAAAAAGAAGTTTCTTTTGAAATACAACTGCTTATTGACAATGCACCTGGTCACCCCAGAGCTCTGACAAAGATATACAATAAAATAAATGTTAGTTTTATGCCAGCTAAACCAATACCCATTCTGCAGCCCATGATTTCAACTTGCAAGTCTTCTTTATTGAAGAAATACATTTTGTAAGTCTATAGCTGTCAAACATGGTGATTCCTCTGAGGGATCTGGGCAGTCAATTGAAAACCATCTGGAAAGTATTCTTTATTCTAGATGCCATGAAGAACATTTGTGATTCATGGAAGAGGTCAAAATATCATTATGAACAGGAGTTTGGAAGAAATTGATTCTAATCCTCATGGATGACTTTGAGGGATTTAAGACTTCAGTGAAGCAACTAATTGCGGGTGTGGTGGAAAAAGCAAGGGCACCACAATTAGAAGTGGAGCCTGAACATGGTACTGATTCACTGCCTCTTCATGATAAAACTTTTTTTTTTTCATGATAAAACTTTAACAAATGAAGAGTTGTTTCTTGTGGATGAGCCAAAGAAATTAGTTTCTTGAGATGGAATCTATTTCCGGTAGATATATTGTCAACATTGTTGAAATAACAACAAAAAAATTTAGAATATTGCATGAACTTAGTCGATAAAGCAGTGGTAAGATTTGAAGGACTGACTCCAATTTTTAAAGAAGTTCTACCATGGGTTAGCAAAGTGCTATCAAAGAGCATAAAAAAAAAAAAAAAAAAAAAAAAAAAAAAAAAAAAAAAAAAAAACCAGCATCACACGCTACAGGGAAATGATTTTTAAAAAGAAGAGTCAATCAACGCAGCATACCTCGTGTTGTCTTATTTTAAGAAATTGTTGCAGCCATCCTAACCTTCAGTAGCCAGCATCCTGATTAGTCAGCAGCCATCGACATCGAGGCAAGGCCCTCTGCCAGCAAAAAGATAACAAAGTTGTTGAAAGCTTAGATGATTGTTAGCATTTTTTTTAGCCTTAAAGGATATCAAATTATGTACATTTTTTCAGAAAAAGATGCCATTGTACACTCAATAGACAACCGCACAATGTAAACATGACCTTTGCATGCTCCAGGAAGCCAAAACAAATCCATTCAACTAGCTTTATTGGGCATTTGTTTTATTGCAATGGTCTAGAGCTGAACCACAAGATCTCCAAGGTAGGCCTGCGCAGAATGACAAAAAGTTGATCTACGCTATTTTAACTGAGATATTTCAAAATCTAAAGTAATTTCAGAATCACCCTCAAACATTTTATAGGATTCTTATGTTCAGCACATATTACATCCTTCTATTATTTATTTATTTATTTTTAATTTTTTTTTTATTATTTAAAACAAGATCTCATAAACTGTATTTGACATCTTAGGTCACTTGAAAATTCAGAACATTCGATAGCGAAGAACACTGCATTCCACAGTCATCTTAGATTATTTTCATGTAATGCTCATGAATGTGAAATGTTGACTACGTACAATATTATTTTAATTAGCTTTCCAGTTTCACGTTCATGTCTATAGTATCTCAGAATGCACAGACCAGTGTTTCTTCTCTCACCACGTGTCTTCACTCACTGGTTAAAATACCCCTTTTCTAAATATATTTCCAGTGCCTTCTTTCAAGCATATGACTCTCTATGATTCTATGAACTTAATACCAAACTGCCCCATGAAGGTGATGGAGCCTCAGGTAAGCTTATACTAGACAACCACGCAGTTCCTGTGTATGTCACTAGATGTTGGAATACTTTTCCCAGTGACTCATAATTTCAGCTAATTTACCAGTGTTTGTAACAACAGTTGATAAAAGAGTGCAGATTAACTTCCAGGAAACCCCTGAAGGTTTTAAAAAGGTTTTTTCCTCTCACAAATATTTATTGGAAGTAGTGGAATATGTCTGACTTGGAAGTCATTGTCCTGGAGAAAAAGAACTGCATGGTAAGAGAGCATTTAGGAGAGCATGACGTATGTCCTCTGGAGTTTGGGGCACAAACATACAGATTGATGTCTGCACTGCATCTGCACTGCAACTCCAAACCTGGAAACCTGAGTGGAACTATTGTCAGGGACAGGATGAGAGGAAAGCCTGCCTGCACTCCTGCCTTTTCTCATAGCCAGAATTTATGGTTTTCCATCTGCAAAAAGAATGTAGCAATATGAGGTTGTGTGGTGTATCATGAAAGATAGGATCTGAAGATGAATTTTAAAAAAATTAGTTAGACTCATGTTGCCTATATAAGGTAAATTTTCAGTGTACATGTGCTCAGAGAACATTCACGAGCCTATACCTACACCTCACAAAAAAGATACTTGCTGTAAAGGGGTTATTTACACTAATCTAGTTATGTTTCGGGGAAAACTATAATAACATCAATAGTTACATTAAAAATAAGTAAGTAGGGGGGCACCTGGGTGACTCATCAGTTGAGCATTGGCCTTTGACTTAGGGCATGATCCCAGGGTCTTGGGATTGAAGCCTACATCAAGTTCCCCGTATGGAGCCTGATTCTCCCTCTGCCTGTGTCTCTGCCTCTCTTTCTGTGTCTCTCATGAATAAATAAATAAAATCTTAAAATAATATATATATATGTATATATATATAATAAAAAATAAAAATAGTAAGTAAACAAATAATATTTTCTTTCAGCCAATCTTAATCCCCACTCCTTCCAGGCTTATATTGAAATATCTAGAAGAAAGGAGGAAGAGTAGAAGAGGAAATAATAACCATGAATAAGTAAACCATGCCTTTCAGACAAACTGGAAGATCATGAGCTTAAAGGGCAAACCTGAGCAAAGAAGAGAGGCGGAAGAAGTGAATTGGATCTGAATCTGACATTTAATTTGCAAGGGAGTCTTACCTGCCCAAAAAGTAATGTGTTTTTATTATTGAAATGAATATCTCCCAGAGAAAAGGAAGATCTGATAGTTTGAAGATTTACACTGGGGACATTTTCCTTTTCCCATTTGTACTTGCATCATGTTCATGCATCATGTTCTTGCATCATGCAAAATCCAACTCAGGATGTTTTGATTACCGCCTTTTTTGAAACATCCCTACAAGCAGAAGCACTCATGTCCCAGGAAGGAAAGGAGTCATGCTTTATGCAGCACTGCTCACGTTTAGTAGAAGATCTTGAGACTAGGTGATGAATATTCATTTACATCAAAATAACTTAACTTGAAATTTCCAATGTAAAAAAAGGAGCTATGTCTCCCTTTGTCTTTTAAAACAATAAATATTAATTTTCAAAACAGTTTTAGAATGACAAAAAATTGAGAAGGCATACCTCGCACTCAGTTCCCCCCATTACTAACATTTTACTCTAGTATGATAAATTTGTTACAGACAGCCAACACTGGGATCCCTGGGTGGCTCGGCGATATAGCGCCTGCCTTTGGCCCAGGGAGTGATCCTGGAGTCCCAGGATCGAGTCCCACGTCGGGCTCCCTGCATGGAGCCTGCTTCTCCCTCTGCCTGTGTCTCTGCCTCTCTCTCTCTCTCTGTGTCTCTCATGAATAAATAAATAAAATCTTAAAAAAAAAAAACAAATAGCCGATACTGATACCTTATTGTTAAGTAAATTTCATACTTTGTTCATATTTCCTTAGTTTTGCCTAATAGTCTTTGTATTTTTCAGGAACCTATCCAACATACTACATAAATTTACTTGTGATATTTGCTTAGCATCATCTTGGCCATGGCAGTTTCTCTCACTTCCCTTGCTTTGATGACCTTGACAGTTTTGAGGAGTGCTGGTCAGTTATTTTGAGAGATTCCCCACTGCTGTAATTCCAACTTTGTGTGAAGTTTTATCTCATGATTAGACTGGGGTCATCACATCTTATCAAAGGTACATAGTATCAACACAATTAAGGAATGTTGATGTTGACCTTTACCACCTGTTTCAGGTAGTGTTTTCCAGATTATTCCACTGTAAAGCCACTCTATTCCCCCCCTCCCTTTTTATATTGTACTCTTTGGAAGAAGGTGAGCATATACATCCTGCTTTTAAGCAGTAGGAAATCACATTTCCTTTCCTTGTAGGTAGAGGAGCTATATGGATTATTTGGAATTCTGCATGGGCAATTTAGCTATTCTTCTTTATTGATTTATTATTCCATCTTTTAATTTATATAAGTATGAATACACAAATATTAATTGTATATGTTGGGTTATAATTCAGTATGCTTTCTTTTGTTCCTCAAATGGTTCCAGTTTTGGCTATTGAAAGCTCTATCCACACGCTCCTGCATCCCTTCATCTTTTGCGTGTTTTTTTTTTTTTAAATACTTCCTCACTTTCTAATACTACAGGAAGCAGCTTCAATATGTCCAGTCCTAAAATCATCCATTTCTTCAATAAGTCCTGGTTCTTTTTGTTGTTGAGATTAAAAACCAATATTGAGGCATTAGGTGTGCTTGTTGCTACTAGGCAGACATTGCTTTCAGACATTTTTGATAACAAAGAAAGGAAAAATAAGTGTATACAATAATTTTATAGATAAACTTAGTTCATTGTATAGACAATATCTATACATTTTTTCTGATGTATCCATCTAAATCTATATTTAAGTAAACACAAGCTCTAAATAATAACTCTAAATTTTTTTATCACATGGATCATGATAGGCTCTTCTCTTGTTAATCAGAATATTCTTACTCTAACAGTGAGAAATTTGACTCCCCTACTCTTCATCCACTTACTTAATTGTTCTATTCTAACATACATGTATGATGAATACACATATATTCGGAACTGTTATACATATATTTGGAACTGTTAACCATATTCCTGTGGAAAACAACTATATCAATTAAAGTTCAGTTCTTATATGTAGTAGTCTCTTGCCTTTAGTTTTACATTCTCTCCACTCATTTCCAGAGTTATTTAGGTCAGCACTTTGCCCCATTCCCTTTTGAGTAGTTGTTTCATACATTTTTAATGCATATTGATTATCTAGTACCAATCTGTATTCCTTTCAGGGGTCCTCTGACCTCCTAAAATATAGATTTTTAGAATTTATATACATAAAGTTTCACTCATTTTCTCTAAAATTCTATAGATTTGACGGATGCTTAATGTTATGTATTCTGCATCATAGTATCATACAGAATAATTTCAAAGCCCTAAAGTTGCATCTATGCTTTACTAATTCAACTCTCAGTACCTCCAAGTTTGTGGCAAACAGTGATCATTTTATCATCCAAATATTATGTCTTATACAAAATTTCCTATAATTGGAAATACATACTGTGCACTCCACCAGCGTCTTTTACATAACTTTGCATTTAATGTCATTTCATTGCTTGGTAATCCATTTCTTTTCATTACAGAATAAGATTCCATTATATAAATGTACTACCATTTGTCTATTCACTGTTGAAAGACCTCTTGGTTGCTTACAGTTTTTGACAATTTTGAATAAAGATAAACATTCACATGTAGATTTCTGTGTGGACATAATTTTGTAAATCAAATGGATAAATATCTTGAAATGTAATTGCTGGATTGTGTAGTAGGAGTTTGTTTAGCTTTGTGAGAAACTACAAAACCGTCTCCAAAATGACCATGCCATTTTGCATTCCATACAGCAATAAACAAGAGTTTTGTTTCTCTAGCTCCTCATCAGAATTTAGTATTGTCATTCTATTCCAGCTTTTTAAATATATGTGTGGTGGTATCTCTGTATTTTTAATTTGCAATTACCTAATGAAATATGATGTTAAATGTTTTTTTCGGAAACTTGTGTACCATCTTATATCTTTTTTGTGAGGTGCTCATTCAAATCTTTTATCCATTTTTATTGGATATCATGTTCATTGGAACATGTTTTATTGGATAACATGTTCAATGTTTCTTATTTTTGAGTTTTGAGAGTTTTTTAATGTATTTTGATACATATACTTTATCTGACATATATTTTGTAAATATTCTCTCTCCATTTTGATTTATTTTTGATTATATTTTAAGATTTTATTTATTTATTCATGAGAGACACAGAGAGAGAGAGAGAAGAAGAGACATAGGCAGAGGGAGAAGCAGGTTCTCTGTGGAGAGACTGATGTGGGATTCAATCACAAGACCCTGGGATCATGACCTGAGCCAAAGTCAGACACTCAGCCACTGAGCCACCCAGATGCCCATCTTTTTTTTCTTTTTTTATTCTTTTAATAGTGTCTTTCAATGAAATATGTTTAATATTAATAAAGTCTAACTTATCAAGCTTTCTTTCATGGGTCATGTTATTGCTGTTGAATTTAAAGGGTCACCATCAAATAGGTAAGGTCATGAATTTTGGAAGATTATCAGCCATTATGACTTTCACTTTGTTTTCTCTTCCCCCTTCATTCTATTCTTTTTTTTTTTTAATGTTTTACCTTTTGAATTTCACCCCAGTGTTGGATATTGTTATATTTCTTTTTAAATGTTTTATCTCTTGGCATTTCATTTATAGAAGCTTCTTTTGACATATCTTCAAACTCACTAATTCATTCCTTGGCCATTTACAGTCTACTGATGTAACCATTAAAGGCATTTTGTTTGTGAGTTTGATTTCTCACATTTCTTTTGATTTTTCTGAGAATTCGTACTTCTCTGTTGATAGAAAATATCTCTTACATATCATCTCTGTCTCTTATGAGAGTCCTTAGCATATTAATTATAGTAATGAGGGATCCCTGGGTTGCTCAGTGGTTTAGCACCTGCCTTTGGCCCAGGGTACTATCCTGGAGACCCGGGATCGAATCCCACGTCGGGCTCCCGGTGCATGGAGCCTGCTTATGTCTCTGCCTCTCTCTGTCTCTCTCTCTCTGTGTGACTATCATAAATAAATAAAAAAATTTAAAAAAATTATAGTAATGATTTTCTGATAATTCCAATATATATGTCATATCTGAGTCTATGCCTAATGCTTGCATTGTCTCAAGATTATTTTTTTCTTTCTTTTTACAATGCCTTTAATTTTTTTATTGAAAGCTGAACACTAAAATGATAGGCCTTTAATGAGGTGCCTTTTGTTTGTTTGTTTGTTTGCTTGTTTGTTTAATGTTAATTTGTCTATGAGGTGAGTTGGGTTAGATGTTTGTTCTAACTCATCAATTTCTCCAGTATCCTTATTTTTCTTTCCTACTGTCTTTCATTTCCTCTAAGTAATCCTATTTTTTAAGGAGTTTGTTCCTTGCAGTTCTTTTAGGTGTAATCCAGTTTTATTATATAGGAGTCCTGTCAATGGGGGGAAGGTGGAGGAAAGAAGCATTCTATAATCTTATGATTAAATTCCAGTTTCTTCATCAGGTCTGATTCCCTGGGCTATGATCCTCACAAGTGTTTCTCAGATTTTTTTTTTCCCTCTCCTAGATAAGATAGGAAGACTAGAGGTTCTTTTGCCTTTCCTCCTAAAGGGAATAGATCTCTAACAAAGTTTTTCCCAGGACAGTGAATCTTTGCTACAGAGAATAATATGGGCATATTTTGGTTGATTCTTTCTTCCAATCACCAGCCAGAACCACAAGGGGATATAATTGGCACTTCATCATGAAAACTTGGTAGATTCCTAGAGGTACAATTTATTAAAGTTTTGGGTTCCCACAAATCTCTGGCTTCCAGGAGTTTCCCTCATGTTTGTTCACTTTTGAACTCCAACAATCTATTAACTTACATTAATTTGTCAAAATACCATTTGTTTGTACATGTTGTGGATCAAGTGGGTTTTGTTCCAGATAAGCAGATCTTGGCTGTGACTTTCTGTATTTTCCTGTATCTTCAAAATCAGTTTTCCAGAACCTTCCACTGGAACAGTACAGGGGTAGGAAAATCGAAACTGGAATTGACAAATCATCAGAGGCTCAGTGTGGACAAGTCTGAAAGTTAAAACTCCAAAGGAAATTAGTTATCAAATTCCCCCAGTGTTTTGTGAGTATTGCCTCCAGGGGTCCTACCAACATTACTGATACTACCAATTATTGTGAGAACCAAGGTTCTCACAGTAAACACTGGAGACAAATCTCCTTGTGATTACAGCAGGGAGGAGGGAAAATAAGTCAGTTTGAAATAATGCAAACCATTCTATTTTTAAGAAGGCCTGCCTCAGAAAGAACTATTTTACAAGAGCCTAATACCAGGGTTTTATCAGAGCCTAACCTACCTGGATAAAGGGAAATATTCAACTCCAGCTTCTCCTAAGTATCCTATCTCATAGAAGGGACTGGGAAGTACTGATGAAGTTCACAGCCCAGAAACACAAATTTGGCTCACCAAAGAGAGATGTAATCATAGGACTATAGGTTTTCTCCCTACATTTTCCCACCACATTATTAAAGGTCTGTTTACCATAGTTGCTTTTATGTGGTACAACATGACTGCTTATCAAAAATATATATTCAAAAATATGAAAGGCCTAAAAATATTTTTAAGAGATTGAAAGAACAACAGAACTAGAGTCAGATATAGCAAGGATGTTGAAATCAAGAGACCAGGAATTTCAAAAGACTATAATGAATATGTTAAAGGTTTCAGTGTGAAAAGTATATAACATTCAAGAAAAGACGAATAAAGAAAAAAAGAAAAAGGAAAAAGAAAAAAGACCACGGAAACAAAGAAAAAAAAACACTGAAACAAAAATTAAGAATGCCTTTGAATGACTCAGCTGACTGAACAAAAGGGCAGTAAGAAACTCTGAGCTTGATAAAATGTGTCAATAGAAACTGCAAAAACTGAAAAGCTCAGTAAAAACAAAACAAAACAAAGACCAAAAGAAAAGAAAAACATTAGAAAATCCGAGAACTGTGGAGTAATTATAAAGGGTGTTATATATGTGATAAGAATATCAAAAAGAGTATAAAGAACAGAGAAAAGATATACACAATATAGGAAGAATTTTTCCTAATTAATATCAGACAGTGAACCACAGATTCATGAAGCTCAGAGAACACTAAGCAGGATGAATACCAAAAGAATTAAACTTAGAGATATATTATTCAAATTTTAGAAAATCAAAAATAAAATTTTAAGGGGCAGCCCAGGTGGCTCCGCGGTTTAGCACAGCCTTCAGCCCAGGGTGTGATCCTGGAGACAGGTGATGGAGTCCCACATCGGGTTCCCTGCATGGAGCCTGCTTCTCCCTCTGCCTGTGTCTCTGTCTCTGTCTCTCTCTCTCTCTCTCTCTCTCTGTTTCTCATGAATAAAAAAATAAAATCCTTAAAAAATAAATAAAATAACATCTTGAAAGAAGACAAAGGGAAAAATTATCTATAGATGAGCAAATATATAATTTGTATCCAAGTTCTCAAAAACCATAGAAGTGAGAGTAGAGTAAAAAATATAATGTTGGGGGAAATAAGGGTCAACATATAATTCAGTACTCTGCAAAATCATCCTTTAAATATGAAGAAGAAATAAAGATTTTATCAAACAAAATTGAAGACATTTGTTATCATCTAGATCTACCTTGCAAGTACTCATAAAGAAGTTCTTCAAAGAGTAGAAAAATTGTATACACCTGAAACTCAGGTATACATAAGAATGGAAAAGCATCAAAGGATAAGTAAAAACAAAAGTAAATAAACTTTTTTTCTTGTTCTTGATTAGACAGATAATAACTTTGTTTTAAATAATAGAAACAATGTATTCATTATAGAGCCAATTTGATTTTATACTTATATATACTTATGTATAACTCAAATAAATGATACCAATAATACAGGTAATGGAAAGAAGGAATTAGGGACATTTTGTTATTAGATATCTGCAATACACATGGAACTGCATACTGTTATCTTAAAGTATATCTGGGTTATTTGTAAACTTATATTGCAAATTCTAGGGGAAAAATTTTAAAAATTAAAAAAAAACACACTCATATGCTAAGAAAGGAGAGAAAATGTAATCATGTAAAATGCTCACTTAACACAAAAGGCAGAAAAAGTCTGGAAGACAAAATTTGGAACAAAATACAAGAGCAACAAAGAGAAAACAGTAACAAATATGGTAGCTATTAATCAATCTATATCAATGATCATTATAAAAGTCAATGGTTTAGCTATATCAATTAAAAGACAGATTCTCAGAGTGGGTCAAAAAACAAGACCCAACCTATATATTGCCTATAAGAAACCTAACTCTCAGAAACAAACAAGGGGTGATGGAAAGGGAGGTGGGCGCGGGGTGGGGGTGACTGGGTGACAGGCACTGACGGGGGCACTTGATGGGATGAACACTGGGTGTTATGCTATATGTTGGCAAATTGAACTCCAATAAAAAAAAAAAAAGAAACCCACTTCAAATATAAAGCCACAAATAGATTAAAAGAAAGGACTAGAAAAAGATCTACCCCAATAATAACAATCTAAACATATTTTAGACAGAGACACCTCTGAACAAGGAAAGTTTTCATTGATATAAAGGAACATTACATAATGATAAAGGAATGAACAGTCCAAGAAGACGTGAGTGCTTAATGTGTATGTGTTTAACAACAGAACACAAAAATATTGAGGCAAAATTGATAAAATTACAGGGAGAAATGGATGAATCCACTATTACAGTTTGAGATTTTTAACATCCCGTTATCCAAGTGTACAGACATAGCAGGCTGCAAATCAGTAAGGACATAGTTGACCTCAACAATATCATTAATCAACTGCCTATAATAGACATCTATAAACTACTTCACTCAGCAGTAAAAGAATGTGTATTTTTCTTAATCTCAGATACAATATTCACTGAGATCAATCATATCTAGGCAATAGCACAATTCCTAACAAATTTAAAAGCATAGAAGTTATACAAAGTCTGCTCTCAGACCACAATGAAACTGAACTAGAAAACAATACAAGAAAGGTCTTGGATAAGCTGGAAATCTCAAACAATGTGGAGATTAAACAAGACTCTTCTAAATAATCCATGGGTCAAAGGAGAAATCATAAGAGAAATTTTCAAATATTTTGAATGAAATGAAAAGGAATATACAACTTAGGAATATTTGTGGGATGCAGTGAAAGCAGTGCTTACAGGGGAATTAAGAGCACTGAATGCATATATTAGAAAAGAAAAAAAAAGTAAAATCAACATCTAATTTCCTCCCTCTCCCTGCCCCATCCACCCCCACCAGAGAGTGGAAAAAGGAGACCAAAATTAAATCCAAAGTAATCAGAGGAGGTGGAAAATAGAGCAGCTGTTAATGAAGTAGAAAACAGAAAATCAAAGGAGAAACTAAACGAAATCAAAAGCTTGTTCTTTGAAATTATCAATACAACTATATCCATACCAAGTAAGAGAAAAATAGAAGACACAAATTACTAATATCAGAAATGAAATAGTAGGCACTATAGACACTATGGACATTAAATGTATAATAAAGAAATATGATGAAAAATTCTGCTTACAAATTTGATAATCTAGATGAATTGGACCAATTCCTTAAAAGATACAACCTGCTAAAATCTCATAAGAAGAAATAAACAATCTGAACAGCCCTATATCTCTTAAAACAAAAACAAAAACAAAACAAAACACCAGAATCAATAACCTATAGCCTTCTAAATCAGAAAGCGCCAATATCAGGTGGGTTCACTGGTGAATTTTTTTTAAAGATTTTATTTATTTATTCATGAGAGACACACAGAGAGAGGCAGAGACATAGGTAGAGGGAGAAGCAGACTCCCTGTGGGGAACCCAATGCAGGACTTGATCCCAGAACCCTGGGATCAAGACCTGAGCCAAAGGCAGATGCTCAAACACTGAGCCATCCAGGTGCCCCAAGTTCACTGGTGAATTCTAACAATGCATTTAAATGAGAAACTATCAATTCTCTTTCAGAGGAGAAAAGCAGAAGGGATGCATCCTAGTTCTCTGAGTCTGGTCTTATCTGAATACCAAAACCAGATAAAAACACTGAAAGAAATGATATTCCAATGTATCTCATGAATATAAATGCAAAAATCCTCAACAAAATATTAGCACAAATTATGCATCATGAACAAGTGGTATTTATCCTAGGCATGTGAGGCTGGTTCAGTTTTCAAAAATCAATTAATACAATCTATAACATCAACATATTAAAACAGAAAAATCACACGATCATTTCAATAGAAACATTTGACAATATCCAATGTTAATTCATGATAAAAAGACAAAACCCTCTCGACAAACTAGAAATAAAGGGGAACCTCTTCAATTAGACAAAGAACATCTACCAAAAACCTACTACTAAAGTCATCATATTTACTGGTAAGGAACTCAGATCTTTTCCACTAAGATCAGAAATAAGGTAAGGAATGTCTCCTCTTCCCAATATTTTTCAATATCATAGTGAAAGTCTTAGCTAATGCAGTTAAGACAAGAAAAGAGGGGAAAAAGTATATAGATTGAGAAGGAAGAACTAAAAAAAAAGGGGGGGTTCTTTTTTTCACAACTGACATGACTGTCTTTTTTTCACAACCGACATTTGACTGTCTATCTATAAAATCCAAAAGAACCAACAAAAAAAAAAAATCCTCATGGAATTAATAAGCTCTTATAACAAGGTTACAGAATAACTAAATCACTTTTCTATATATCAGTAGTGACTACATGGAATTTGAAATTAATAACATGATACCATTTATATTAGCAGCCAAAAACCAAAATATTCAGATATAAACCCAACAAAATATGTACAAGATCTATATGAAGAAAACTATCAAATTCTGAGAGATACAAAACAACTAATAAATGGAAGATACTCCATGTTCATGGATAGGAAGATTCAATACTGTCAAGATAGCAGTTCATCCCAAACTGATCTATAGATTTAATGTGATTCCAATCAAAAGCACAGCAAGTTATTTTGTGGTTATTGAGAAACTAATTCTAAAGTTTATATAGATAGGCAAAAGACTCAGAATAACCAACTCTTTATGGAAGGAGAAGGACAAAGTCACAAGATAGATATTCCGCAGCTTCATGACTTACTATAAAACTATGGTAATCAAGATAGCATTGTATTGGTGAACAAACACAAATAGATCAATGGAACAGACTATAGAACCCAGTCTTAGACTCATTTAAATACAGTCAACTGCTCTTTGACAAAGGGGGAAAGACAATACAATGGAAAAAGGCAGTCTTCTCAACAAATGAGGCTGGAACAGCAGGAAATTAATATGCAAGTAAACGAATCTACATACGGACCCTTACACACCTCACGAAAACTAACTCAAAATGGGTTAGACCTAAATATAAAACACACACCTATATTTCTTGGAAGATAACATAGGAGAAAATCAAGATGCATCCTTTGGTAGGGTGATGACTTTTTAGACATAGCATCAAAAGCATAGTCCATGAAAGAATTGGCAAACTGATTATTAAAATTAAATACTTTTGTGAAAAACAATGTCAAGAGAATGAACAAACAAGCTTCAGACAGATGGAAAATATTTGCAGAGGATACATCTAGTAAAGGACTGTTATCCAAAATATACAAAGAAATCCTAATACTCCATAACAGGAAATAACAATGCAACTAAAAATGGTCTAGAGATCTTACATTGCTGCAAAAATCTGCACATGGATGCTTATTACAAGTTTATTCATAGTTTCAAAAACCTCAAAGCCTCCAAGATGATCATCAGTAGGTGAATTTATTAATAAATTATGATACATACAAGTAATGGAATATCATCCAGTGCTAAAAAGCAACAAGCTACCAAGTCATGCAAAGACTTGGAAGACATTTGATGCATATTATTACATGATATTATGTGAAAGAAGTCCATATAAGAAGGCTACAAATGGTATAAAGGCAAAAACCATGGAAAGAGTAAAAAGATTAATGGTTGGGGGCGGGGGATGAATAGGCAGGGGACAGAACTTTTGTAGGACTGTCAAACCCATTCTGCAATCATACTATAATGATAGACACATGTCATTGTAACTATGTCACAAGCCATAGAGTGTCTAAGACCAAGCGCAAATTCTGATGTAAACTATGGACTTAGGGGGATCCCGGGGTGGCTCAGTGGTTTAGCACCTGCCTTCAGCCCAGGGCCTGATCCTGAAGACCCGGGATTGAGTTCCACATCGGGCTCCCTGCATGGGGCCTGCTTCTCCCTCTGCCTGTGTCTCTGCCTCTCTCTCTCTCTGTCTCTCATGAATAAATAAATAAAATCTTTAAAAAAAAAAAAAACTATGGACTTAGGTAACAATGGGCCATATAAGTTCATTTATTGTGTCAAAACTACCACTCTGGCATGGGATGTTGATTGTGGGGGGAGGTTGCAGGTATGTGGGGATATGTGATATGTGGGAACGCTATACCTTTGCTGTGAAATTAAACTACCCTAAAAAATAAAGCTTATTAATTTAAAAAAAAAGTGTGGTAATTCAGACAACCAATATCCAGGTGTTGCTATGGAAATGTATAATGTTAAAACCACATCATAAAACTGGTAGTTGCCTTTTGTTTAAAAAAAAAAGATCTTATTTATTTATGGTGTAATATACAGAAGTTTTTGGTGTCATGTCAAGAAATTGGAAAGAACACAAATTTTAACCATTGTCAGACTGGATAAACACATTGTACTTATCAGTGCAATGAAACACTATTTGTTATTAAAATGAATTAACTACTAATACAACTTAAATCAATCTCAAACTACTGTATTGAGTGAAAAAAAAAAGCCACACAACAATAGCATGTAGTGTATAATTTGAGTTTACTTTGAGTTAACTAATACACATATATTCTAGAATTGATAAATACCAGGTTCTTATCATATCATATCATATATTCTAGGTTGATAAGAACCAGGGCTGCCTGTATACGTTTGTGTGTGGAGTGGCAAGGAGCATTGCATTGACTAGGAGAGGTCACAAGGCCACCTTCTGGGGTGAAGAAAAAATGTTCTTTATTTGAACGATAGTAACATGCATGAATACATTCTCAAATCTCATAAAAAACACTTAGGTTTACTTTATTTTACTGTATAAAAATGTACAACAAGCTAAAAAAGAAAAATACTATTCTGCTGCATTTATTCATTATGCAACCAAGCAATTTAAGTTTTTCCTCAATAATTTGATTCTCATTTCCAAAACCTCTAAGAGTTTTTAACGTAAAACTACTCTTTATTAGTTCAATATCCTTCCTATTCTTTCTGGGGATATTTATCATGTCTTTTTGTTTAATTATTTTCCACAAGTCTCTGTGAGTTTGGTTTTCCCCCCTTTGTGGATTGTTCAATTTTTTTGCCTCCGTTTCACCGTGATCTCGCTTTTCAGATAACTTTATTTTGTTCCTTTGTAAATTTGCCTTTTAATCTCTAATGAAAGTCAGCTCTTTTCATTATTAATGAAAACCTGACTTTGGGCCAACAGTTTAGGCCTCAGCTTATGTTTTTATAGACGAGTTCATGGGCGGAATCCCTGTTGTTGCAATTTGGGCTTATCCCTTTCTTTCCACCATATTCCTCCTTGATAAAGAATCTACTGCTTTATCCTGTGGCCATTCATCCTTCACTAAAATTGCAGAGTGCACAGCAAGAGTTAGGGAGATGCACAGAGCGGGCCAGATAGCTTGCATATTTCTTCACTATCTACATAACAATCAGACTTCAAAACTATCCTGGAACTGCCACACACACACACACACACACACACACACACACACACACATTCATATATTCTTATCCAGACTCTGGAAAGCACTTCAGCACTTATTCTTTTTCTTGGTTCATTTATATAATTCTTTTGAACTTTGGTATTTATATTACATGAACAAAGAAAGATTCCCTGAAAATATTCTCCCATGGAAGAATTAATTTAAGAGCCTCACGTACTTCTTAAGGTGAAATTGCCACAGGAATTAACTAATCACTAGGGTTAATAGCTAGTTTATTTGCTTTTTTCCCCCAGTAGACAATATGCCTTATAAAGGCATATCAATCCTGCTTTCAATTTCATTTCCAAAACTACGTAATCTATCTTCTCATATGACTTAGAGAGAGAGAGAGAGAGAGAGAGGGAGAGAGAGAAGGGTAAAGGCATTCAATCCATAAGGAGAACCAAACATTGATTAGATTCATTCAGTGGAATAAAAATTAAAACAGTCACACATACATGCACACACATTACTTTCACAGGAGGCACCATTATTTCACTATTTACTCCGAATAATGAAACAAAACAGGTAAAAAATTTCACACTCCAGATACTTCCTACTATGGGATTCAACTTACAAATGGACTTCACTAAAGATCTATGTGAATTTCAGATAATCCACACTCTGAAACTGATTCAAATATTTATTTTGCACACAGTGCTCCCATTGTTTCAACTTTGTCAAGACTCAAAATCTCAGATAGCTCAACAAAAACTCAGACAAGTATGGACTCACCATTGACTACATCTGAGGGAAAAATCCTGGATCTTCACATTTTGTGTGAGTGACCTTTGGTAAGTGACTTAATTTGTTCACTAAACAAAGAGAATTAAACACTGGAAAACTTAATTTGTTCACTAAATGAAGATATCAGATTTTTCTACAAAGCTTTATATGATTTATGATGATATTATGAGTAATAAAAATCCATATTTGATGAATGAGCAAGAAAACAAAGCACAGTTCATATCATGAATTTAAAATCTACTATAAGGCAAGTTATCTACAAAAATATATCAAGGCAATTGTGCAATAAGAGCATTGCGAAGTTTCAGAGGAAAGAGCAACAGTGCAGTATATACAGGTCAGGTTGTTTACACAAAAGAGTCTTACAAGATTCACAAACTTAAAATGAACGTAAATTAAAGGCAAATGGACAGGTTAGGAATTGGTGATGGGAATGATTCCAAATTTGTCAGTCAGCTTTGAGTTAACTAATACACAGATTAAATGGAAATTGTTGTTAAGGACAAGCTGGATACAATGAGAGAGGGAAAGATTTTATAGGTAGAATGGATTAAGATTTTGGAGATTTTTTTAATGTTACCTGAGAGACAAGAGAATATAAGTAGAAGTTACTGAACAGATTATTAAAATTACATAAATAAATGCTTTGAAGTGGAAGCTTAGCAAAGAATTTGGTTAAGGGTTGGAAGATCACATTTCCATTTCTGATGAAGTAATTATAATGTTTTATGGCTTCACAAATAAAACTATCATATTTCTACATTGTTTCTAGTAACATGAAAATTGATATTTTCCATATATCGAATAAGAGTGCCACTCTCGCTTTTGTATTAGATCTCTTTATTTCTGTATTGTTATTGTTGTTATATATTGTCTGGCCTTTATACTCTCAGGGCTGAAATTCAAAATACATGCTGTTTACCTGTAAAGTGTTTAAAGTTAGATTCTGCTGAAATTGTTAGAAAGGAGATTGAGTTATAAGGCTCTTTTTTCCAAAAAAGTGGGACCCAAAATAGACAATTTGAAATAGAGTTGCACTTTATATTAAGTAAGCAGTTTCAGTATGCTTACCATATGAATACTTTGCTAAACTTATACTTGGGAGTCTGGTTAAGGTTAGGAAAAGATCTATATCAACTTAATGAACCCTACTTCTGCTGACATACTCAGAAAAGATAGCTTAAATTACAAGATGTTACTCTTACACAGAATCAAAATTTTTAACATAAGCTAGAATTCAAAGAATGCCATTTTAAATAGATCTTCATGATGTCTTCTTTTACTAAACAGATTTTAAGGATTTATTTGCATGGTGGTGAATGCCATTAAATATGTTCTTACTACATAGGCTCAAAGTAACCTGTCTGGTAAACAATTTGCTTAAGGGTGCTTCCTGTGTCCCTCATTTATCAATAATTCCATCAAAATACATCATTTAATTTTCCATAGACACTAGGAAGTCTGAGTACAGATATTAATATAAATGCACATATGTATTAAAACAACACTGACAGAGAGATATCTTATAGGAATGGATATATTTTCATTTTCCTTGCACATATTTTATATACAACCTCATCACAGAAGAGATAGAGAAAAAAGAAAGTTTATAAAGAAATCCTAATTAAGCATTAAATGTGATTATTAAAAATATAGAACATGTTCACTTGGAACATAGAAAAAATCACATGTTTAAGCCAAAGATATAATATCTGAAAAAAAAAAAAACTTAAGTTTCAATCAGATTATCTTGGACAATGACACTACAGTTTGAACATAGTGGTTTGAATCCATTTACTGTTTTTAAAATGTCTGAGCATCGATTTTCTCATCTGTATAGTAGAAATGGAATTACTGTAAAAGATACGATATAGTTAATGCCCAGGGAAAGAATAAGGCAATTTGGATAACAAATTATATAAGTGAAGTATGTTTTTAAATCTCTAAAATGTTTTATCTTCACAGAATTTCTAAGTTAATTAGCAAAGGCATTTAATAATATTTCAAAAGCCTTGATACAAGTTTTAAAAGCATATGTTTTACAAATAATTTCTTCTAATTACAAGAACTTAAAATAGAAACAATAAAAAAATTTCGAAACCTGAGTCTTGTATTTCCACTAACGTTTCTTGTTTACCTATTATCCCACATTAGGAGGAAAGCATTATAAGATTAATGTTAATTTCTTATCTATTTTTTCATGTTAGAGGGAAATAATTCTAACATTGTATAAAATGATGCTATTATATGACAGAGATAAATATTTGACTTTTATTTTAGGAAAAAAAATCAATAAATATTTGGTAGTCATTTTTAATGCATACAATTGATGACCTGACCATGAACTACTTGAGGTAAGGTGAGATAAATCTCTTGAACGAAAAGAGTAAAAGTATTAATAAAATAAGAGAAATCAGAAAATATGTAATTATGATTATTTCCTCATTTTTGCATCAAAAAGTAAATAGTATCTAAAAGGTATAAAACAAATTATGAAGCTAACTCAATATCAAGCAAATATAGTATAAAGAAAATATTACTCAGAGAGCAATAAAATGTACTAAGGAAAGAAGAGAAAAATATAATAAAGGTACAAGTAGGAAAAACATACAAATATTTAAAATTAAAAAGTGAGAAGATGGCTTGGTTGTTCAGTGGTTGAGGTCTGCCTTTGGGCCAGGGTGTGATCCTGGGGTCCCGGGATCGAGTCCCACATCAGTCTACCTGCATGGAGCCTGCTTCTCCCTCTGCCTGTGTCTCTGCCTCTCTCTCTATGTCTCACATGAATAAATAAATAAAATCTTAAAAAAATAAATAAAAATAAAATTAAAGAGTGAGAAAACTATTACAAAAAAAAAAAAAAAAAAGAAAAGTAGGAGAATTGCCAATGAGTGCTTTCTAAAACCTATCTCTAAACACTTGGACAAAAGAAAATATTTTCTAGGGCATATTGGTTTAAAAAAAAATACCCAAAGAAACAGATATTCCAAAGTGACAATGAAATAAATTAAGATTTCAGTGTGTAATGCCTGCAACTAAAATAATATTTTGAATTTTTTTTCTTTTTTTTAAGATTTTTTAAAATTTACTTTTATTTCAAAGAGAGCACATGCATGCGGGCATTCAAGTGGGGGAGGGAGGGGCAGAGGGAGAGAATCTCAAGCATGACCCCTGCTGAGTGTGAAGCCCAATCTCAGGACCAATAGGACCAATGAGATTCTGACCTGAGCTGAAACCCAGTCTGACATGTAACAACTGAGCCACCCAGGTGCCCTTATTTTGAAATGGGTTCTGACTAGACACTGAATCTTGATCTTAAACTCTCTAGTCTCCTAGTTCTTCCTAGTCTCCAGACCATAAAAGCATATATTTCTGTTTTTTTATAAGCCACCTAGTACATTACTTTATCATAGCATCCCAAATAGACTAAGGCAAGAATTCTTTCAAAAGATAAATAGATTATGGTCCATGGTCTTCAAATTTTTCAAGTAATAGAGATTAAAAACAAAATCTCAACACTTTTTCATCAATCCATAAAAACAATGACACTAAAACCTAGAGGAAAAGGTACATTCAAATACATATATAGTCTATGGGCAACCTGGGTGGCTCAGTGGTTTAGCACCACCTTCAGCCCAGGGCATGATTCTGGAGACCTGGGATTGAGTCCTATGTCAGGCTCCCTGCATGGAGCCTGATTCTCCCTCTGCCTGTGTCTCTGCCTCTCTCTCTCTCTGGTCTCTCATGAATAAATAAATAAAATCTTAAAATATATATATATATATATATATATATTCTAAAACTCTCCTATGAATTGGAAATAATAATATATTAGCAAGTAGAATTCAGAATATTTTTAAAAGAATCATCAAAATCAAGAAACATTAATATGAGGAATGCAACCTTTTTAATATTAGGAAATCCACTGTACAATAAGTTCTAAAAATTTCAATATATCTTTGCAGAGTTAAAAATATTTAGGATGTAAGAACACGGTGATGGCATAGCTCTTATTCATTCAGTAACAACAAAAATTAAGCCAGACAATTTAAAAATTCACAATGTTTTCTGAACCCATCAGGAGGCTGACATTAGTACCCAAACAACGAACCCAAAATCTAAGGAAAAACAGGCACCTGAAAAGGAATGTGGAAATTTATATACAAAAAAATAAATGCCACTAGACACCAGCAAAGACAGCTCAGTTCCTCAGAATGAGGAAATGGTAAATACTAGGTGTATTATCTAGACAATATAGAAGCCGTGGGGGCTGCAGTTATCAATGGAATTCATACCCACTTGCAGGCTTTTCTCCATAGACTTCAACAGGCACTCAAAATCAATTGGTGAAAAGGTTTCCTGTGACAAAGCGCTGGATAGAATTCCACAACACTCATTGCAAGAAAGACAAAAATTCTCCTAGATCTTTCCACCTCCTACATGTAGTAAAAGCCATAACTTACTGAAAGAAAGAAAGCAGATACTGATTTTCAAAGAGAATTCATGATAAGCTATTGCATCTGTAAGAAGGAAACCAAATACAACCTGCTGAAATACCCAGAAGTGTGTGGGAAGACCCATTTGGAGGTGCAGTAAAAAGAGAAGACTTAAAACTGAGGTTGGAAGTGAAACTGAGGAGTCTGTCAATACCAGTGCGGAGCAACTGGAACTCTTGCACATTGCTTGAGCGAGTACAGAATGGTACAGCCACTTGAGAAAACCATTTGGCTCTTCCTTACCAAGTTAAATATATACTTAGCATATGTCACTAGCAGAATAATGACACCTTTCCCCTACCCCGCCATAAAATGTCAATTTTCTACCATGGAACCTGTGAATATGTTGTTAGTTGCATGGAAGGATGGGATTAAAGTGACAGATGGAACTGTTTCCTAATCAGTTGACCTTAAAATTGGGAGAGTACTGGATACACAGGTGGCCCAATATCATCCCAAGGGTCTCATAAAGTGGGGAGAGAGAAAGAAAGGTAAGTCAGAGTCAGAGAGAAATCTGAAGATGCTACAATGCATGTTTTTGAAAAATAAGAAAGGGCCTGGTGGATTGTAGGCAGCAAAAAAGTGAATTTTACCTGAACGCTTTGAGAAAGAATGTAGCCCAGCTGATAGATTGGTTTCAGCCCAGTGAGACCTATTTTGGATATCTGACCCCTAGAAATGTAAAATAATATTTTTGTTGCTGTTGTTTTAAGCTAATAAATATGTGATAATATTTTAGAGCAGCAATAGAAAACCAATATATCATATGGCTTAGCAATCCTACTCCTAGGTATTTAGCCAAAATAATTAAGAGCACCTTTATGCAAAAACTTACACATGATTCTGTACTTTTATACATAATGGAAATAAGTCAAATACTCTTCAGTCAGGGAATGGATAAAAAATGGTGATATATGAGTACAATAAAATATTACTCAGAAAATAAAAGAACAAACCATTAAGATATAAAAACTTGATTGTCAAATGCATTTTGACAAGTGAGTAATAAAAGACAAAAAATTGTATAATTTCATGTCTGTGATATCCTGAGAAATTTAAAAAAAACCTATACAGATGGAGAATAGATCAGTGGCTATAATTACATAAGAAAAGAAAAAGAGGTGAAAAAAATGAAAACTAAGCAGCAGGAGGCAAAATCATTGTATGTATACTTTAAAAATTTAAAATAGTAATCTAACAAACTAATCTAGTAAGAGGATATCCTCATGTCTTTGTACACCACTTACTAAGTTTCTATTTTTAAACTATTTCAATGATGTCTTTATATATACCAAAAATTTTAAACTTCATTAAAATAACTAAGTTTTAAAATGTAAATATAAGCATCAACTTTTCAGAGAAAGGCATCATAAACCAGAGGTGCTATTTCTCCTAGATTTTTATATAAATTAAATATGAACCAAATTAAGACCTGTTCCCTGTTCCTGACACAGCTTCAAAAACACTTAGAATTTTCCGAGCGATAGGACTGTCTTTTTGTGCTAATAAGGTGACTCATTTTGGGCCACCAGATGTTTTTAGTATGATGGCAGTCACTAGAAATACCAACTACATGATTAGAAAGCTGGAACTCTGGGTCACCTGAGTGGCTCAGTCAGTTAAGCATCTGTCTTCTGCTCAGGTCATGATCCCAGGGTCCTGGGATGAAGCCCAGCATTGGTCTCCTTGCTCAACAGGGAACCTTCTTCTCCCTATCCCTCTGCCTGCTGTATTTTCTCTCTCTCTCTCTCTCAAATAAATAAAATATTTAAAAAGAAGAAAGGCGAAGACAAAAAAGAAGAAGAAGAAGAAAAAGAGGAAGAAGGATGGAACTTTGAGGCAGTCCACCCTCCAGGGAAGAGAAGAGGTCTGGAGGTTGAGTTCAATTATATGGAAAATGATTCAACTGACCAGGTGTATGTAATGAGACCCCAATAAAAACTGAATACCATATGCTATGAAGCTTCCTGGTTGATGAACACAGTTCTATATTGGGAAGGTGGGAAGGTGAGGTGTCCTGACTCCATGGAAAAAAGGCATGAAAGCTCCATGTCCAGAACCTCCCCAGACCTGGCCACATGAATCTTTTGTAGTTGGACCTTTCCGAGTTATATCCTTCATAAAACTGTAATCACAAAAATAGCATTTTCACTGAGTTCTATGAGTTATACTGGTGAATTATCAAACTTGAAGAGCCTATAAGGAGATCTCAAGTTTTTTAAAATCCAAGTAGAAGTTCAGTTGGTTTGGGGACACCCAAATTTTGCAACTGGCATCGAAACTGGGGCATTCTTGTGAAGGACTTTGCCTGTAATTCATGGACTCTGCACTAACACTGGTTAGTTAGTGTCAGAGAACTGAATTTTTTATAATTGTAAAAAATGATTTTTTTTTGTAATTGGGAAAATTGGATTATTAGCTCTACTAGATTAAGCAGCATATCATAGAGTTATGGTTTGGGAGAATAAAAAGAAATCAAATGGATAAGGTGAACTTTTAAAAATGTATTATAACTGGACTGCAATGCATTTGGATTTAACATAATAAATAATATTTGAAATTATTGGCAGAAAAACTGGTTAATGGATTAATTAATTAATTAATAGCATTTAGATCCTGAATAAACAAATTATGGATGGTTCAATTTGGGATGTAAAATTAAAACTATAAGATTATTAGGAAAATATAAGACTAAACTCATTCATGTTCTCCGTGATGGAAATTTTTTCTAAGTAAGACATAAATATCAAAAGCCACAAAGGAAAAGATTAATCAGTTTCTTCCATGAAAATTTAAAATGTCTACCTAAGAAAAATCGTTACAAAAGTGGAAAAAATGATGACTTTAATTTAAGATATTTTTCAAGTAGATTACAGGAAGCTAATTAATTAAAATGGAAACATCTAACAAATTAATAATAAAAAAGATGAAGTGCCAAGAAAAACGTTTCAGTCTATGGACAGCTAATCACAGTAAAAAAAAAAAAAAAAACCTACTTACAGAATCAATGAAAATAACCTCATCCTTAAAGATAAAATACCAAAAAAAAAAAGATAATAATAAAGTCAAATAAAGCAAAAAGCAAGGGGAAACGTTTTTCTCTCCACAATAAGGGCAAAGGTTAAAATGTTTGATAATGTTTAGCATTTGCCAATTTTTGGAATAAAATATTATCAACTCCAACTTTGTAGAGCTGTGCTTATCCATATGGTAGGCATTTGCCATGTGTGATTATTTAAAATTAATTAAAATTAAATAAAATTTACAAATCAGTTCTTTAGTCCTATGAGCCATATTTCAAACCACATGTGGGTAGCATTTATTTCACTAGACAACATAGATTTAAAGAACATTTTCATCAGCACAGAGAGTTCTTTTGGATAGCACTATCCTTGAGAATATTTTATCTTATTAAAATTAAAAGCACACAGATATACATACAAGTTTTATTCAAGAAAATTCACTACTAATTATTTCCTATATAGATACACTTTAAGCATTACATTAACCTCTATGTAAATATTCTTGAAAATGACTAAATATTATTTGTGAGAGTAAAACAGAAAAAAAATTCAAAGAGCATCACTGAAAGGGTAGTTAAATAAAGTATGCTCTCCCAAAACAATAGGTTAGTTTTCAATTGTTAAAAAACATGTGTTTATGATAACTAGAAAATATCAATATATTTTGAGAGAGGGCCTCTGTGTTGGAAAACTTCTAGGTGCCTGGGTTGCTCTTGCTCAGTTGGCTGAGTGTCTGACTTAGGCTCAGGTCATGATCTCAGGGTCCTGGGATCTAGCCAAGCATCAAAAGACTCTGCTTCTCCCTCTCCCTCTCCCTCTGCCCCTCCCCATGTGCTCTCTCTCTCTCTCTCTCTCACACTCTCTCACTCAAATAAATAAATAAAAACTTTAAAAAAAGACTTATTTTTTCATCCTACACTTTTTTGTCCAGCTTAAAGTTTTTAGTTTATGCTCATGATTTGTTTATATAAATAAATTGATAGAAGGGAAATACATAAACAAATAAAAACCACATTGATCCAGCCATAGATTACTGAACTGATACTGCACAATTTATGTTAAGACAAAAATAATGTGATTATGAATTGCAAGACTGAATTATTAAAATCATTGATCATAATGTATCCTTCTTAAGTAAAATAGATGTGTTTTTGGGCACTGGTTTTGAGAACTTATCAAATTTATACCTATAGCTGTGCACTCAAACATTTTATTCCTTATTGAAAATTTGACTTAAACTTTCCATCAAAAACAATGGTTAAAGACTTTCTTGAGAACTACAGAAGTAGAATTTGGGCAGAACTACCATATCCAGTTTCTGAGAACTGAGGTTCTTAGAGATTAGAACCCATGATTCCACCAGTCTAGGGGGAAAATTAGAGGAAGGGTACTAGAGCAGAAATATCCGGAAAATGTCCTCAGTACACTTTCTTTCTTTCTTTCTTTCTTTCTTTCTTTCTTTCTTTCTTTCTTTCTTTCTTCTTTCTTTCTTTCTTTCTTTCTTTCTTTCTTTATTATTTTGTTTATTTATTCATGAGAGACATAGACAGAGAGAGAGAGGCAGAGACACTGGCAGAGGGAGAAGTGGGCTCCCTGCAGGACTCAATCCCTGGACCCCGGGATCACGCCCTGAGCCAAAGGCAGATGCTCAACCGCTGAGCCACCCAGGTGTCCCCTCAGTACACTTTGTAATAATTTTATTTATCTTTTCTCAAAGACTGCTAGAAACGCATGGCTGTAGATAGCTATATTGGTTTTTGTTGTAAAGGATTTACTTGTTCTACCTGATCAGAAACTTTGGGTGTTTCAGTTTTAGGACAAAGGAGAGTGATACAATGGGGACTCTTGATCAATATCCCTATTACTTTCTGCTGCAAGAGAAAGAAAATTGACAATTAGATTTGAATGAAACCTATTTCAGCAATACGATTTTATACATTCCCAGATTCAACTAAATTTTCATTGCTCTCTGCCACCCAAAAACATTTAAACCCAGAAATAATTTTATGGATATGTCTGAATCATAAAATATGGAATACAATATTGAAGTAAATGAATTACTCTGGAGATTTGCATGCCTGGAAAAGGCGATTTTTTTTCATTCCATTCTGACTGTCCAAAAGTATTTTTTTTTTTTTTAGTGAAACTGACATTTAATGCTGTAATTCTATATCCGATCAATGAAGCTTTTATTTATATCGAGGGTTTTCATGATGAGAAAATAAAAGTTACAATTTACAACTCCTCCAATCTATCAGGGCGTAGTTCCCAGGAATGACTTTTCGTATTAATTCAATTTAAAAGTTTACTGGGAAAAATAAATAAACAAATAAATAAGTGCCTTAGCACTTCAGACTTCTTAGGTTGGTTGCAAAGTAAAAATATCAAAATCAACATCCATCACTTCACCAACACTGTGCTAATATTTTGCACTTCCTTGCTACACTTACAGTCCTTCATTTATTTAATCATCCCAAAAGCATTATATAAAGATGACAATTTTCCCAGTTTTTGGAATGTATTCCTCCTTGGCTTCATGATATTACACATTTTATCTGTCTCTTCCTTCTCAGCCACCCTTTTATATCCTCTTTGTAATAACTGACAAATACCTGTGGAACAGGGCTAAGTCCAATAACCCCTTTCCCAGCCTTCAATGCTTCATTCTTCTTTTAAACTGATTTTTACCTACTGTTATAACTCTATTTTTTTAATATTTTATTTATTTATTCATGAGAGACACAGAGAGAGAGAGAGAGAGAAGCAGAGACACAGGCAGAGGGAGAAGCAGGCTCCATGCAGGGAGCCCAATGTGGGACTTGATCCTGCGTCTCCAGGATCATGCCCTGAGCTAAAGGCAGCGCTGAACCACTGAGCCACCCAGGCTGCCCCTGTCATAACACTAAATGCCACCATCACGCTGATAATTAACTTCAGTATATATCCACCTTCAAATTATCTTCTAAAGTCAAAAATCATAGATTCAACTACTACTTCACATCTATACTAAGATTTCTCCCACCATCTCTACACATCTTCAGAAACGAAAGCTTACATTTATCTTTGAAAAAATATCTTCCTTAATTAATAAATAAATTAATACCAATTTCTTTAAATTGCACAGCCATATCTTTACATCCTCAAGATAGGAAGCTTAGGATCAGCCTGAAAATCTGTCCTTCAAATCGCACACACACAGTTTTATCCATTCCATACTTCTCATATGTCCATGTTTTAATCTTCATTACCTTCAACCTTACACAATCACATCATCATTTTCCTAAATTTCAAAAATTGCTTCCAATAACCTCTTTGTTGTAATTCAAGTTCTCTTTGTAGTTTCCAATAAAAGAAAAGATCAATTAGATTTTTGTTTATTTCAAGTACCTAGTGTACAAGTTAATGGATAAATAATTTTTAGCAACAAATAAGCCCATCAGATTAAAACACTGCTCAAAATTCCTTTTTGAGAAATTTTGTCAGTAACATAAAAATCAGTTGTATCAGTGAGCATAATTCATTTTATATGTTTACTTTCATATTTCCCACTGATTTATGGCTTTCATTATTTAGTATTTCTTTCAATTTAATAGGAATACACCTGAACCATGCTCTAGAGAAAGAGGCACTCCGTCTAGGAGTTTGGTGATTTGGCTGCTAAAATCTTGCCATTCTTTGGCTGCACCTTACACTCTATTACCTCATCAGCAGGGAGTAGGTAATAAGAAATAAAAGGAAGAAAGCAGGATTCTACAATCTCAGCAGTAGATTGTCTTCTTATGAACAAGTTTATAGTCTCTCCCTGTAGTAGTATTACACATGCTCCCTGGAGCCAGAGTATACTTTCTTACTCCTTGGATAGCAGGAGTGGCCAAATGACTGCCTTTGGCAAAGCCAATCAAAGGTGAGGGGAAGTGAATTATCACTTCTCACATTAGTGCCATTTCAAGACAAAGGCTTTGTATATTTCTACTCACCCTCTTCACCTTTTTTGTTCTTCTGCTATCTGCCATGAGAACATTCTTGTGGCTAAACTGACAGATAAATGGAGCAAAGCCCATGTGTTATATGAGGATAGTAAAAATGTCCATAAAATTTTGCAAATCAATTAACATAAGTTAATTTCTCTTGGCCCTACCTCCAATTATCTTTGTTTTACCAGATTGTCCCAAATGTAGTGGTAACTCGTTTTAGTTTTGCATACGTAGAGAATAGCGGCCATTGGTCAGCAACTAGCAGCACACTTACTTTGCTGACACATAACAAATATATAAAAAATCACACTTAGAGAAATATATCAGTTGTCTGATTTATTTATTTTAGTTTCTTTATTACTTTTTTTTTTTTTTAAGTAGGCTCCAGGGACGCCTGGGTGGCTCAGCGGTTGAGTGCTTGCCTTCGGTCCAGGGCATGATCCCAGGGTCCTGGGATCGAGTCCCACATCAGGCTCCCTGCATGGAGCCTGCTTCTCCCTCTGCCTGTATCCCTGCCCCGCCCCCCCCATGTCTCTCATGAATAAATAAATAAAATCTTAAAAAAAAATAATAAGTAGGCTCTATTCTCAATGTGGAGTTGAACATGAGGTTTGAAATCATGACCCTGAGATCAAGACCTGAGCTGAGATCAAGAGTTGGATGCTTTACTGAGCCACCCAAGTATTCCAATCTTCATTACTTATTTTTACAGTTCATTATTTTAATTCTGACAAAACTGAAGAGCAGTTCTCGAACTTTGGTAAATGTAAGAATGTAAAGCCACTCAGTGCCCATGTCTTCTGGGGAGGCTTATTCTTCATGTCACACTTTATACCAATTTATAATATCAATTAATGTGAAGTCTTTATAACATGCATATGAAAACACAATATCATGAGTCCAAAAAGTTGTTTTAAAAGCTCCCCAAAACATAAAAACTTTTAAAAACTCACTCTCCCTGGAATTGAAAGACATGGCATTAAAATTGATGGTTTGGCCATATTTTGCTTTCTATGTATCACCACTTTGTTTTCCACATCCAAAAGGATACTTTAAAAATATATATTTTGTAATTTTTTCTTTTAGTTTATTTTTTATTTCTTAACATCATAATTAGGGCTCTAGGTATCAGGAATGAGGTTGGACTATGATGGAGAATATAAAAACAGAAGACTTTTAAAGGAGTTTTGTTATGGGAAGTAAAAGACAAAACAAAACAAAACAAAAAAATAGAGAAAAAGACCATAATAAAACTACTTTGAATGTGAGACAACCATAAGTTCAAAACCAAGAAACTTGGTAGAAAAGGAGTTGGGGGATGTTGCTACAGAGAACTCAGTGTGACCACTGTGAGATGAATGCAAAATAACCTGAGTACAGAAGAATAATTATGGCAATACTTCATAAATTTGTTGTTATTTACTTATTTGCTGGTGAAGAGTCCGTTATTTGCATATACCCATCAAAAAGATTGTATCAATTATATCTTCCTCAAATTTATATTATTTAGAATTATAATATTAAACATATATTTGACATTCTATAATCTCTTTCACTTTAGGAAATTCTGATATTCCAGTACCCCACTTTCTAACTCCAGGATGAAAACTGTTGATAACAAGAGGTTTGATAATGACCATCCAGGCACACATAGCATCATCTATTCGTACACCAGAATGTAAGAATAGAGAAAACTGAAGCATATTCTAAGTGATATCAAGATAATGAAGAAATACAAACTATATTATAAAAGGAAATACAGACAACTAAAAATAATTAAACTAGATGAGACAATTGTAGAAATAACAGATATATATATATATACTTGAAATTTAAAAGTATATAGTGTATATATATATATATATATACTTGAAATTTAAAAGATATATATATATATATATATATATATATATATATATATATATATACTTATTTATTTGTTTGAGAGAGAGAGAATGGAAGTGTGGAGAGGGGCAGAGGAAGATAGAAAGAATCTCAAGCAGACTCCCTGCTAAGCCTGGAGCCCGACGCTGGGCTTGATCTGAAGACCCTGAGACCATGACCAAAGCCAAAACCAAGAGTCAGAAACTTAATCAACTGAGCCACTTAGGTACCCCTGCATACTTAAAATTTTCAATTGATTTTAAAATTAAATTTAAAGTGCAAATAAAATGAGCCCCTCTTATTTTAAAAGACATGAACACATTAAAAAAAAAAGGAACATATAGGATAAGCTTAAGATCTCCATTGATCACAACCAATTCTTATCTTCTTTCTTCTCTTCAAATGATCAAACATGATTTTGAGTGTCATCCTTTTTAGGTAGTTTTAATAGTTTGCATCTACACAGACACAGTTTAGCATTTTTTTCTTCTAGTGTGTTTGTTTTTGGTAGTGAGTCAAATGGTTTTAGACTATATTTCTTTTTCTGAAACTTAAATTTTAAAAACTTTTAAAAAGTACTTTGTGGTAGATTGAGATTGATAGCTATACGTCAAATTCATTCTTTCAACACCTATATGTATTTTATTATATGATTACACCGCATTATATTTACTATTGAATTTTGAAGTACATATAAGTTTTTATTCTCTATTTTACACTACTACTTCAAAACCTGCTTTTACATCTTTGAATATTACTGCTTACAGATGAATAAGGGCAGATCCAAGGAATGAAACTCTAGATACCATTAATTTATATGAATTTTCATTGGTTAGAACCCAATTTTATGAACCAATTGTAAGAGATTATGGGAGATATATTTTTTAAAAAATGAAATGGAGTTATTACTGGCCTTTTTGTACTCTTCCAGTGGCCTCAGTTTTAAATAACATTTATCAATGTTGCAAATTTGCAACATAGTGTCGGCAGCAGCAAATGAGCTTAAAAATAGCTACAAATTAATTTAAAAATTTAAATTAAAATTTAATTTTTAATCCAGAGGTATAATAATTATTATTTAAAGAAAGATTTTAAATGTGTTCTAACCACCAAGTGTCCTTTTTATGATAGTGATATTTGCCTTCAGCCTCAAATTTGGCTTTTACCTCAGATCTGTACTGTTTTTAACATTTCACTGTTTAACTGAAAGAGCTATTCTTATCCCCTTGCTAATATATATAGACATACATGCATTTAGGTTGTTTTATTTTATCACACTGGCTATAACATTAAATATTTGTGAACTTATTGTATTTTGGGGAAATATATTGAAATATCTCCATATAATTATGGCTTTAAAAATTCTCCTGGCTCATCTATCTTTTTAACATTATATATTTAAAGCTTATTAAAAGAACCAATTTACTCAATTATTGTGATTACTGTTATATCTGAATTTAACATTTTATTTTATCGTATGTCAATATTTTCTCCTCTCATTTAGTTTGTCTTTCCTTCCTGTTTTGTTTTGTTTTGATTGAGGTTTCTTTCTTTCATACTTTACCTCAAGTTTTTGAAAATTAGTCATTCTATACCTTTAGTTATCTTTATAAAAAGTGGCAAAAATTATATCATTTCTATGTCATCATCTAAATTTTTAAGATTTATTTATTTATTTATTTATTTATTTATTTATTTATTTAAGAGAGAGAGAGCAAGTGAGCAAGAGCAGGATGGGTAGAGGGAGGTGGTGAGAGGGAACCCCATGTAGGGCTGGATCCCAGAACACTGAGATCATGACTTGAGCCCAAGAGTCCACTTACCCAGCTAAGCCATCAGGCACCCCATGTCATCATCTAATTTATTATGTATTACCTTCACACTGAAATATTTTTCACTCTTTTACATGTATAATATATGTTAATGGAGAATTAAGAGCCTTGTTTATCCAATATAAAATGATTTAAAGATGTTAATAATTTAAAAAAAATGTACCTCCTCTACAAAAGCAAAAAGAGATCATCTTTTATTTTGAGGTGTCTCCTCCTCTATTCCAGAGAGAGAAAATATTTACATTGCATACTAAATAAGATTGCCCATCCCTCCCTATCTCCAGCGTGAACTTAACGCCAGCTTTGAGGACAAAAAAGAAGGAAGGAAAGAGAAAGAAAGAAAGAAAAAAAAAGAAAGAAAGAAAGAAAGAAAGAAAGAAAGAAAGAAAGAAAGAAGAAAGAAAGAAAGAAGAAAGAAAGAAAGAAAGAAAGAAAGAAAGAAAGAAAGAAAAGAAAGAGAAGAAAGAAAGAAAGAGAAAAAGAAGAAAGAAAGAAAGAAAGAAAGAAAGAAAGAAAGAAAGAAAGAAAGAAGAAAGAAAGAAAGAAAGAGAAAAAGAAGAAAAGAAAGAAGAAAGAAAGAAAAAAGAAAGAAAAAGAAAGAAAGAAAGAAAGAAAGAAAGAAAGAAAGAAAGAAAGAAGAAAGAAAGAAAGAAAAAGAAAGTAACAAGGGGAAAAGAAAAAAATTGTTTTCACAAACCATTTCAACATGTTTAACTACAAATAATAAAATTATTTTTAAATCATTCCACTTCTTAGGATAAAATGATTCTAGTATTTTTCTTCACATTTGGTGTGGCAGTTAGTTATCTTTCCTAGGAGCTTGTACAACCGACTATATACACACAAGAAGGGTGAGGAGTGAGGGGAAGAGAGGGTGGATACAAAGGGAGAAAACAGGAAACAGAGTGGAATGAGTCAGAGAGAGAGGAGACAGGGAGGAGACACAGAAGGAGATAGAAGGAGACAATAGAGAAAGACTTAAACGTTTTTGAGTCAAGAATCAGGGGTAAAATATATTTATATTTACTTTCAGATTATATATACATTTTTTGTTATTTAGCTGATTTCCATAAACTTCAACTCTGTTTAATTTGTATGAATTGAAATTAGTCAAAATGTGCTCTAAATTTTAAGCAGATTACTGTCAGATGAGGTTCTTATGTTGAAAGAAATTATTTTTATCTTTTTCTTGTACTGTAAAGAGACAGTAAAAATTATTTTTGTACATTAATGAGATAGTGCTAAAATATATTATTTTAAATGTGACGTATTATTTTCAAAGACACTTTTAAATAGAATGTAACATACTTGAAAAAGGAGACATAAAAGATGCCATTTCAAAAATTAGTCTTGTTCTTTCTCTGCCTTGTTAATTTCCGAAAATGTAACAAAGAATTATAAATGTAAATATTTGACTTTTAAACTTAAAGACAATGTTCAATTTATGAATAATCATTTGCAATTTCATAAACATTTTCAAACACACTATAAGGCCAAAGAAATTTTAGACTGATTTTAAGAAAATATGTATATGTACATTTTAAAAATAATTTTAAGAAAATAAATGTATTTACGTTTAGAATCTTGAATCAAAATCTAATTAGAGGTAACTGTTACCTGTTTTTCTCAAATTTTTATATGTGCAAGTGGAATTATGGACTGAAATGTGTCCTCCTCAAAATTCATATATTGCAACTTGGTCCTCATATTTTAGAATTGACCATATTTAGAGATAAGGCCTTTAAAGATGTAATTAAGTTAAAATGAGGCCTCCTAAAAAAAATGAGGCCTCTTGGATGGGACTTAATCTAATCTGACTGTAGGGAGAGACACCAGGGAGGAGGTGCACATGGAGAAAAGGCCAAGTGCAACCAGAGACAGCAGCCAATTGCAAACCAAGGATAGAAGCCTTAAAAGAAACAAACCTGCAGACACCTTGATCATGGACTTCTAATTTCCAAAACTCTGAAAAATGAGTTTCTGCTGTTTAATTCACCCACTCTGTGATGTTTTATTATGGAAGCCTCAGCAAACTAATACAAGTACTATTCAGCAAATACCAGCAATCTACCTTAAATAGTCACTTCTATTTCCTGTTCAAATCGCTAACTTCAGGGCACAGCAAAATGTGAGCTATTTGCAATATTTTTATGAATTAATATCACCTGAAATAAAAGTGAAGACAAAGAAGCGTTATCCATGAATACATTATGGAGTATAAAGATATATACTCTATAATATATATTATATATAAATAAATGTAAATATATATTTTATATATTATATAATATATAATACTCTATAATATATATTATATATTATATTGTAAAATATATAACATATATGTATGTTTATAATATAATATATAAAAATATATACATATTTTATTGAGATTCTATTTGCCAACATATAGTATAACACCCAGTGCTCATCCTATCGAGTGCTCCCCTCAGTGCCTATCACCTAGTCACCATCCCCCTGCCCACCTCCCCTTCCACTTCCCCTTGTTCATTCCCCAGAGTTAGGGGTCTCATGTTTTATCACTCTCTAATTTTTCCCACTCATTTTCCCTCCTTTCACCTAAAATCCCTTTCACTATTTCTTATATTCCCCATATGAGTGAAACCATATGATGATTGTCCTTCTCTGATTGACTTACTTCACTCAGCATAGTACCCTCCAGTTCCATCCATGTCTAAGCAAATGGTGGGTATTTGTCGTTTCTAATTGCTGAGTAATATTCCATTGTATACATAAACCACATCTTCTTTATCCATTCATCTTTGGATGGACACCGAGGCTCCTTCCACAGTTTGGCTATTGTGGTCATTGCTGCTAGAAACATCGGGGTGCAGGTGTCCCGGCGTTTCATTGCATCTGTATCTTTGGGGTAAATCCCCAGCAGTGCAATTGCTGGGTCATAGGGCAGGTCTATTTTTAACTCTTTGAGGAACCTCCACACAGTTTTCCAGAGTGGCTGCACCAGGTCACATTCCCACCAACAGTGCAGGAGGGTTCCCCTTTCTCCACATCCTCTCCAACATTTGTTGTTTCCTGCCTTGTTAATTTTCCCCATTCTCACTGGTGTGAGGTGGGATCTCATTGTGGTTTTGATTTGTGTTTCCCTGATGGCAAGGGATGTGGGGCACATTATAAAGTACTTATACAAAGAATATATTTGTTACATTTAATAACTAGTGTGATTGTTCAGAGAAAATATTAGACTGTCCCTAAATAAAATTAAACCCTGTCTTCTTTTCACAGTGATATTTACCACCCAACTTTTATTGCTATTGCCATTGCACAGCATAACATCAAAAACAAAAAACAGGGACAACTGAATGGCTCAGTGGTTAAGCGTCTGCCTTTGGCTCAGGGCATGATCCCGGAGTTCTGGGATCAAGCCCCACATCAGGTTCCCTGCATGGAGCCTGCTTCTCCCTCTGCCTGTGTCTCTGCCTCTCTCTTTCTCTCTCTCTCTCTCTCTCCCTCTGTGTGTCTCTCATGAATAAATAAATAAAATCCTTTAAAAAAAGAACAAAAACAAAAAAACATACTATTGATAAAACTAGCTGACAGAGCCCTATACAAATTACTAAGATTCCAGTCTTTGGCTTTCATCGATATTTCCAGCTTTAAGCATCTTATTTTATCATCATATTAATTCATGTATTCATTTATTTTGGTTGAACCCTTTCCACAGACAGCAGGATAAATATTGAGGAAAAAACCAGGAATAAGATATAGAACACTTACTTCAAGAAAGTTCACAGCGTGGATATAAAGGACACACATAGTTGATACGTTGTGTTCACAGTAAAGGCACCAAGATGCAAGAGGTCAATTCTGGAAGAACTGGGCAATAGGCTATGATAGTTTGACTTGAAAATTAGCTAGGACATCTAAAAATTCACTTCTTCTGTATTTGGAACAAGATAACTTGAATCAAGAATGAATACTTAAATATAGCCCCAGAAATGGAACTAGCTATTAGTTGAATACTGACAATGGTTTGAACAGTGCAATTCAGATCTGGAAACCATTTCTACAGACAAATCTGTTTCAGCAGCTGTTTTGGGGAGGATGGGATCTGTTTCTTGGTCAATGGTGGAAAATATGTACAGATACCATAGAAAGAATCCCTAGGAAATATGATATGGCAAAAAATAAAATAACGTAACTTGATTAAATTTTACTGTCCTCCAAAATCATGTGAGATAATAAATTCATAGCAATGTTGAATTTGTATATAGAGACAGACAGAACTAGCTAGAATAAGAAAAATGGAATTTTTAAAAATAGATTTGGCTTTCCTTTCCTAGGAATAAGTACAAAATATTTCAACAAGTATTTCCAAAATTGCTCAGATGTAACATATCTATGTGGTGAGTAAGCGAAAGAAGATATTCAACAAGTGGGAATTCTTTATTAGGTATTATTTATTCTGAATATGATAAAGTTCTTTCCTTAGATAAAACAATTAATACTAAATAAGCACCTGTTATTTCACTTTTTATAATTTATTTTTTAACCTTTATTTCTCACATAAACTTTGACCGATAAAATTTTCACAGGGCTGGCTACAAATTCTTAGGTCCATTATGTTAACGGCAAAGAATAAAATGCTGTTTAAGTTCTTATTTTTCTTTTAGTCTCCCTTCTCAGGGGTGAAAATAAATAGAATATAAAACCCAGTTTCAATTCTACTTACAACAGAAAATGTACAGTGATTGCACTGAACAGCAAAATGAAGAGGTAGATATAAGACTGGTAACTGTCCAGTTCATAGACTAGACCTGTTAAAGTACTTCCTCGAGGAAACTAATTTTTACACCATTTTCTTTCACCACCTATATTCAAAAGAAATTACACAGCACACACATGCATGCATTATTACATTCAAACTCCCACACTACACACAAACACTCATAGCCACATCCTAGTGACTAAGTTTTTTGCTTTTTTTTTTTTTTAGTTAAAGATTTATTTATTTATTTATTTATTTATTTGAGACACACAGAGAGAGGCAGAGACACAGGAAGAGGGAGGAGCAGGCTCCATGCAGAGAGCTCGACATGGGACTCAATCCCAGGTCTCCAGGATCACACCCTGGACTGAAGGTGGTGCTAAACGGTTGAGCCACCGGGGCTGCCCCCTAGTGACCAGGTTTAACAGAATGTACAGCTCAGACAATTTCATAATAGTCATCAAGCATCCTATTATTCTCAGTTTTAAAGAAAAAGCATTTAATATTTCCTTATTGGATTTGCTTAGGTTTCTTGTGCATATCTTGTATCGGCTTAAGACTTTCATGTTAATCCCAATTCTTTAAAAACCAATTACAAATATGTGTCGAATTGCATACGATTATTTTTTCTGCATGATTTTGTCAAATGATTGTGCTGATTTATTTTCTCCTGTTTAGCCACTTTCTAGTCATAGTATAAAACAAAATTCAACACAATAAAACACACATGCACAAATTAGATTCTGTGCCATAATATTTTGCCTATAATTTTTAGTCTTATCTCATGAGTAGACTGGATTCTAGATTTCATGTACCCTACTAGCCTTTGTGGAATTTGGGGTAAGATGATGCAATTTTCTTACAAGTTGGAAATTTTTCTCTTTTCATATTTTCTGGGAAAGTTTGTGTATATTAAAATTATTTGGATCTTTAGTATTTGATACAATTCATCAATGAATCAAGAAATGATCTGTTTCTGGGGTTTTTCCTTTGTGAATTATTTTGAAATAGTGATTTTTTTTTAGTTACACATGTTAAAATTTCTAATTTCTTCTGTAGTCACATTTTTACATTTCAAGAAACTTATCCAATTAATAAAATGATTGCCTAAAGTTATTCATAACATCTTATCATCTAGTTAATATTTATAGTACTGCTATGTTTTTTTATTTTTGATATTAGTTATTCTTTTGGGTTTTAAACTTATTTCTGTTTTCAGTTTGTCCTATTATGTGTTACTTTTGCTCACTTCCTTTCATTCTTTCCCCAAGTTACTAGCTTGAACGTTTTAGTAAGTACTATAGGCATGTCAGCTTCGAATGTAATTAATATCTTCAACATCTCTGGACAGTCTATAAGATGTAGGAAGTTTTAGCTTCTTTCGTCATCCAAAACTTTATGCTTTTAGACTTGTCTGATATAATCACATTTATTTCTTTTTTAAAACATATGTTTATTTGTTTTTTTTCCTTTTTTCTTCAAACTTGTAAAGTTAATTTATATATACATATTTTTGCCAAGATTTTCAAGCCCAGGTTTTTTTTAAACATTTTCTAAAATTTCACTCTGCATAATACCCTCCAGTTCCATCCACATCGAAGCAAATGGTGAGTATTTGTCCTTTCTAATGGCTGAGGAATATCTTCTTTATCCATTTGTCTGTTGATGACATCGAGGCTCCTTCTCCATGTTGGCTATTGTGATATTGCTGCAATGAACACTGGGGTGCATATGCCCCTTGGTTTCACTACATCTGTATCTTTGGGGTAAATCCCCAGCAGTGCAATTGCTGGGTCCTAGGGCAGGTCTATTTTTAACTCTTTGAGGAACCTCCACACAGTTTTCCAGAGTGGCTGCAGCAGGTCACATTCCCACCAACAGCGCAGGAGGGTTCCCCTTTCTCCGCATCCTCTCCAGCATTTGTGGTTTCCTGCCTTATTAATTTTCCCCATTCTCACTGGTGTGAGGTGGGATCTCATTGTTGTTTTGATTTGTATTTCCCTGATGTCCAGTGATGCGGAGCATTTTCTCATGTGCATGTTGGCCATGTCTATGTCTTCCTCTGTGAGATTTCTCTTCATGTCTTTTGCCAGAAGCTTTTTATCTTGAGTAGGTCCCAATAGTTCATTTTTGCTTTTGTTTCCTTTGCCTACATAGATGTGTCTTGCAAGAAGTTGCTGTGCCCAAGGTCAAAAAAGGGTGTTGCCTGGGTTCTCCTTTAGGCTTTTGATGGAGTCTTGTCTCACATTTAGATCTTTCATCCACTTTGAGTTTATCTTTGTGTCTGGTGTCAGAGAATGGTCCAGTTTCATTCTTCTGCATGTGGATGTCCAATTTTCCCAGCACCATTTATTGAAGAGACTGTCCTTTTTTCCAGTGAATAGTCTTTCCTGCTTTGTCAAATATTAGTTGACCATAGAATTGAGGGCCCATTTCTGGGTTCTCTATTATGCTCCATTGATCTATGTGTCTGTTTTTGTGCCAGGACCCACTATCTTGATGACCACAGCTTTGTAGTACAACCTGAAATACAGCATTGTGAGGCGCCCAACTCTGTTTTTCCTTTTCAATATTCCCCTGGCTATTCGGGGTCTTTTCTGATTACACACAGATGTTAAGATGATTTGTTCCAACTCTCTGAAGAAAGTCCATGGTATTTTGATAGGGATTACATTGAACGTGTACATTGCCCTGGGTAGCATAGACATTTTCACAATGTTAATTCTTCCAATCCATGAGCATGGAATATTTTTCCATCTCTTGTGTCTTCCTCAATTTCTTTCAGAAGTGTTCTGTAGTTTTTAGGGTATAGATCCTTTACCTCTTTGGTTAGGTTTATTCCTAGGTATCTTATGCTTTTGGGTGCAATTGTAAATGGGACTGACTCCTTAATTTCTCTTTCTTCAGTCTCATTGTTAGTGTATAGAAATGCCACTGATTTCTGGGCATTGATTTGTATCCTGCCACACTTCTGAATTGCTGTAGGAGTTCTAGGAATCTTGGGGTGGAGTCTTTTGGGGTTTCTGTGTACAGTAGCATGTCATCTGTGAAGAGGGAGAGTTTAACTTCTTCTTTGCCAATTTGAATGCCTTTTATTTTTTTCTGTTGCCTCATTGCTGAGGCTAGGACTTCTAGTACTATGTTGAATAGCAGTTATGAGAGTGGACATCCCTGTCATGTTCCTGATCTTTGGGGAAAGGCTCCCAGTGTTTCCCCATTGAGAATGGTATTTGCTGTGGGCTTTTCGTAGATGGCTTTTAAGATGCTTTGGAAAGTTCCCTCTATCCCTACACTCTGAAGAGTTCTGATCAGGAATGGATGCTGTATTTTGTCAAATGCTTTCTCTGCATCTATTGAGAGGATCATATGGGTTCTTTTTTTTTCTCTTGTTGATATGATGAATCACATTGATTGTTTTATGTGTGTTGAACCGTCCTGGCACCCTGGGGATAAATCCTACTTGGTCATGGTGGATAATCTTCTTAATGTATTGTCGGGTCCTAGCAGCTAGTATCTTGTCGAGAATTTTTGCCTTTGTGTTCATCAGGAATATTGGTCTATAATTCTCCTTTTTGGTGGGGAATTGTCTGGTGTTGGAAGTAAGGTGATGCTGGCCTCATAAATGATTTTGGAAGTATTCCATCCCTCTCTATCCTGCGGAACAGCTTTAGTAGAATAGGTATTATTTCTTCTTTAAATGTTTGATACATTTCCTAAGGGAAGCCATCTGGCCCTGGACTTTTGTGTCTTGGGAGTTTTGATGACTGCTTCAATTTCCTCATGTTCAGGTTTTCTATTCATTCCTGTTCCAGTTTTGGTAATTTGTGGTTTTCCAGGAATGCATCCATTTCTTCTAGATTGCCTAATTTTTTGGTGTATAGCTGTTCAAATACGTTTTTTAACATCATTTATATTTCATTGGTATTGGTTGTGATCTCTCTTATTTCATTCATGATTTTATTAATTTGATTTTTTTATTTTTAATAAGGCCGGTTATCTTATTATTGTTTTATCTTATTAATTCTTTCAAAGAACCAACTCCTGATTTTGTTAATCTGTTCTATAGTTCTGATCTCTATTTCATTGAGTTCTGCTCGAAACTTTATTATCTCTTTTCTTGTGCTTGGTCTAGGTTTTACTTGCTGTGCTTTCTCCAGTTCCTTTAGGTGTGAAGTTAGCTCGTGTATTTGAGGTTTTTCCAATTTTTTGAGGGATGCTTGTATTGTGATGTATTTGTGTCTTAGGACCACTTTTGCTGTATTCCAAAATTTTGAAAGGTTGTATCTTCATTTTCATCAGTTTCCATGAATCTTTTTAATCCTTCTCTAATTTCCTCATTGACCCTTTCATCTTTTAGTAGGATGCTCTTTAGCCTCCACATGTTTGAGTTTCTTCCAAATTTCTTCTTGTGATTGAGTTCTAGTTTCAAAGTATTGTGGTCTGAAAATATGCAGGGGATGATCCCAATCTTTTGGTGTCTGTTAAGACCTGATTTGTGATCCAATATGTGGTCTGTTCTGGAGAAAGTTCCATGTGCACTTGAGAAGAACATGTTGCATTCGGATGGGATGTTCTGTATATATCTATGATATCTATTTGGCCCAGTGTATCATTCAAGGTCCTTTTTTCTTTGCTGATATTCTGCTTAGAATATCTGTCATTTGCTGAAGATGTCATGTTGAAGTCTCCTACTATTAGTGTATTATTATCTAAGTATCTCTTTACTTTGGTTATTAGTTGATTGATATACTTGGCAGCTCCCACATTAGGGGCATAAATATTCTTGATTGTTAGGTCCTCTTGTTGGATAGATCCTTTAAGTATGATATGCTGTCCCTCTTCATCTCTTACTACAGTCTTTGGGATAAACTCTAATTTATCAGATATGAGGATTGATACCCCAGCTTTCTTTTTTCTTTTTTTTTAATATTTTATTTATTTATTCATGAGAGACACACAGAGAGAGAGATGCATAGACACAGGCAGAGGGAGAATCAGGTCCATGCAGGGAGCCTGATGTGGGACTCGATCTTGAGTCTCCAGGATCACACTCTGGGCTGCAGATGGCGTAAACCGCTGCGCCACTGGGGTTGCCCTATACCCCAGCTTTCCTTTGAGGATCATTTGAATGGTAAATGGTTCTCCACCCCTTCATTTTCAGGCTGGAGGTGTCCTTGGGTCTAAAATGAGTCACTTGTAGACAGCACATAGATGGGTCTTGCTTTTATATGATACCCTGCATCTTTTGATGGGATCATTTAGCCCATTCATGTTCAGAGTAACTATTTAAAGATATGAATTTAGTGTCATTGTATAACTTATGCAGTCCCTGTTTTTGTGGATTGTTTCTTTGAGCTTCCTCTTACTTTTACAGTGTCCCCCTTAATATTTCTTGCAGAGCTGGTTTGGTGGTCACATATTCTTTCAGTTTCTGCCTATCTTGGAAGATCTTTATCTCTCCTTCTATTCTGAATGAGAGCCTTGCTGGATAGAGTATTCTTGGCTGCATGTTCTTCTCAATTAGGACCCTGAATGTATCCTGCCAGCCTTTCCTGGCCTGCCAGGTCTCCGTGAAGAGGTTTGCTGTTAACCTAATACTTCTTCCCATATAAGTTAGGGATCTCTTGTCTTTTGCTGTTTTAAGGATTTTTCTCTTTATCTTTCGAATTTGCAAGTTTCACTATTAAATGTTGAGGTGTTGAATGGTTTTTATTGATTTAAGGGAGGGCCTCTCTATATCCTGGATCTGAATGCCTATTTCCCTCCCCAAATTAGGGAAGTCCTCAGCTACAATTTGTTCAAATATACTTTGTGGTCCTCTCTTCCTGTCAGCCTCTTCTGGATCCCAATTAGACTATAGTTTTCCTTCTCAAGCTATCATTTATTTCCCAAACCATTTTCTCATGGGCTCTTAATTGTTTTTCTCATCTTTCCTCAGTTTCCTCCTTTCCATCAACTTGTCCTTTATGTCGCTCACTCTCTCTTCCACTTCATTAACCCTAGCAGTTAGATCTACCAGTTTGGATGGCATCTCTGTTAAACTATTTTTAATTTAAGCCTGATTAGATCTCAACTCTGCAGTAACAAAGTCTCTAGAGTCCTTTACGCTTTTTTTCCAGAGCTACCAGTAACTTTATAATTGTACTTCTGATTTGAATTTCAGACACTGTATTTAAATCCACATTTTGTAACTCTGTGGCAGAGAGTATTGCTTCCAGTTCTTTCTTGTGTGGTGAATTCTTTCTAGTCATTTTGTCCAGTGCAGAGTGGCTGTATGAGCGAGCTGAGTCAAACATATCAATAATGACCTACGTAAAATACACCCTAAAGGATTCCAAAGAGGTCAGAGACCAGAAAATAAAAGAAAAAGAACAGAACAAAATAAAACAAAAGGACTACTAAAGTGAAAACCAAATTTCAAAACAAAGTAGTAAAAATAAAAAGCCAAAAACCAAAAACAAAGAAGAAAAAAAAAGGGGGAGGGAGGACAGTGGTGGGAGAAAGTGGTAGTTGAGAGAGAATGTAGTCTCCCTGAGGCCACCTAGAGGTGATCCTCGCAGTTCTGAGTGTATTTCTTTCTGTATGTTAGAAGATACTTAATCCAATTATCTATAAACCTGCAATACTTACATAAAGATCCAACACTGACCACAAGAGCATAAACAAGATAAAAGAGGGGGGGCAGAATGGGAAGAAAAAGAGAATTTCATCTCATAGAATGAAACAACACAGTGTTCTATTTGGTTCTGGGTGTATTTTGGTCATGTGTTAGGAGGTTCTAACTTCCACCATTGTAAAACAAAATAAGACCAAAAAAAGAAAATAAAAAATAAAAACCCATATCTCATATATCTGCCAGAATTAAACTGAATACATTGAAGGGAATCCAGACGTGAAAAATATATCTAAGACATGTAATCATAGAAATATGAAAGTCAAAAAGGAAAATTTAAAAATGAAGAGGTGGTAAAATATTGTAGTTAAGGTGGGAAAAGAGAAAAAAAATACTGGAATTTTTTAGCCTGATATAAAAACGAGTTGTAATGGGGGAGGGGGGGAAGGACACTCTAGTTCTATATACTATTTCCCATCAGTCCTGGTGCTTTCCAGCACTTCTTTTTTTTTTTTTTTTTTTTTAAAGATTTTATTTATTCATGAGAGACAGAGAGAGAGAGAGAGGCAGAGACAGAGGCAGAGGGAGAAGCAGGCTCCATGCACTGGGAGCCCGACGTGGGATTCGATCCCGGGTCTCCAGGATCGCGCCCTGGGCCAAAGGCAGGTGCCAAACCACTGCGCCACCCAGGGATCCCTCCAGCACTTCTTGATCAGTAAACTTGCTCTTCCCCTGTCTTTCCAGCTCGTCTTCTGGGGGAGGGGTCTGCTGTGCTGATGCTCAGGTGTGTGCACCTGGGGGAGATGCCTCGCCCCCTGCTGGGCTTAGTGGGAGCCTTTTACCCCGTGAGGCCTGTGTTCCCTGGTGGCTTGCTTCTCCCAGGCACACAGTGACCCAAGGAGGAAAACCAACACTGGTGGTGGCCAGCTCTCCAGCCCTGGAGTCAGCTCCCCATGAGTAACCAACCACAGTTCCCCAGCCCGCACTGGCCTTGGTGCTCCTGGGGGCTTGTGCAGGTGCACTGACTTGCACAGCTCGGGGATGCCTGGTGGCAGGAGAGTCCTCGCTGTCCTGTGCCCTCCCTACTTCCACCTGTCCCAGGGGGAATGCAGTATCACCGACTTGTCGGTTTGGACACCCTGGGATCCAGGGCCTTGCACCACTGGACCTGCACTCCCGGGGACCACCTCTCCCAAAGGGAACAGAGGACAACCACTTCCATCCGTTGCCCGCCTCTAGGGTAAAGGGAGCTCTGGAGCCAGTCTGCATAACCCACGGGCTTCTTGCAAATGCCCCGAGGGCTGCATGCTCCAGCCCTTTACTGATACGGGATCACCATTTGTGGTGCACTTTCCCTGGGTGCCCCCTCCTCTTATAGTGACTCTAGGAATCTGGAGGCTTCACACCCCCTCCTGCAATTCTACTTAATTACCCTGCTAAGCACTTTTCCAGAAGGGAAAACTCCGGGGCAGATTTTTAAAGTTCCTGGTTGTCCAGGGCTGGGCTCTCATGTCCCGGAGGCTTTTGCTGTTCAGCTTTAGCCCTGTTCCTCATGGGGCCACTCTCCCATTTTATTCATTTTTTATTTTTTTCTCTTCCTACCTTTTTAGAAATGAAAACTTTTCCCTCTCTAGCATTCCATTTGTTCTCTCTTTACATCCCAAGTTGAATTTGTAGGTTTTCAGGATGTTTTGAAAGCTATCTAGGTAAGTTTGTGGGGCCAGATGAGTTGAAGACCCCTATCTTCCACCATCTTGCCAGTCTCCCCTTGAAGACTTGTCCAACTAGCAAATTCATTACTTAAATTTCCCCTTAAACATTATCTCCTAGGGAGAGACCTTGGGTGAGCCAGAGTCGAGCTTCAAGCCCAGTTTTTATCTTTGCAAAATTGCAAGCATAATTATTACATGATGTGTCTGATAATTAAAACATCTAAAGGATTTTTTGTGTGTCTATTTTCTGTTGATTCACATGTTCTGGCATCTATCACCTTCTTTCCTTGAAAAGATTTGTATTTACATTCCATTAATTGCCTGGATGCACTATTAGTTTAGTATTCTTTAAATTATTCCTTTTCATTTTTTGATCATTCTTGGAATGTGAACTTGAGTTGCAAATATATACTTCTGGATTTGAAATTACAAATTCTAAAGGACTTTCTGCCTTGCTTTCTTTAACAGCAAGGCACATTTATGGATACTGTTGATGACGTGGATGTGGTGTTGGTGAATTTATTTCTGGTTCATACTTAGACAATATATGGAACTTTGTGTACCTGTTTACTAGCCAAAGTTTCTACTTTTGGACTATACCTTGGATGAGTGCTGGCTTTTGTCTCTATCTTCATGACCCATAAGATATTGTAAACAAATCTTAGATTTTACAGTTTTAATCAATGTTTTTAGGGTAAAGTTCCTTCAGGATTACCATTGCCTCACTGGGTTCCCCACTGCCATTTAGTCTTCAACCTTGTAATTCTTTAGTAGCATCTCATCACATTGCTTTTATAATTATTAAAAACTACTTAAAAGTATGCTAAACACTTGAAGATCCCCCATGTCTATACCAATCCACCTGACCATCATCAGTGTACCTTTTCATGCAGAAAAATGAAAAAAGGATGGGGTAGGGGTTAATACTTGCTTCAGTTTTAGCTTCTTGTTTTTTTTTTTTTTGTTTTGTTTTTTTTTTTTTAATTTTTATTTATTTATGATAGTCATACAGAGAGAAAGAGAGAGGCAGAGACACAGGCAGAGGGAGAAACAGGCTCCATGCACCGGGAGCCCGACGTGGGATTCGATCCCGGGTCTCCAGGATCGCGCCCTGGGCCAAAGGCAGGCGCCAAACCGCTGCGCCACCCAGGGATCCCTAGCTTCTTGTTTTTACTATAGCAGCAATAAAAAATTTGATGGTTACTTCCATTTTGTTTTTTAAAACATTATTTTTTAATGCAGTTTTAGGTTCACTGCAAAATTGAGAGTCAAGTACAGAGATTTCCCATACAAAGTGTTTCACAGGATCCTGACCACTGTTAACACCTTCTCTGTGTTTGGCTTAGGCATCCCCAAGCGTTCCACTAATTCAGGGAGCACTTATCAAAGGCCCTATGAGATCACACTTGTTTCTTGTTGAGATTTTTCTAAGCACACTGTATCTGACAACAGACCTAGATTTGCAGCCTCATGCTACACACGAGTGGACTCAGTCATTGGACATGCAATGCCCAATGCTCCACATCACCCCAAAGCCACAAGACTATTGAATGTTTTAATGAAATTAAAGGATAAGGACACCTGGGTGGCTCAGCAGTTGAGTGTCTTCCTTCTGCTCAGGTCATGATCCCAGGATCCTGGGACTGAGTCTCACATCGGGGTCCCTAGAGGGAGCCTGCTTCTCCTTCTGCCTATGTCTCTGCCTCTCTCTCTGTGTGTCTCAGGAATAAATAAATAAAATCTTAAAAAAAAGAAAAAGAAATTAAAGGGCAGACTGTTGGCTGATGAAAGAGACTAAGATAATGTCAGTCTGGACTGCATATCTTAGGTAAGCCTCCCCTGGTGTCTCAATGCAGCAAGTCTCCAAAAGGACACTTCTCATTTGTGTCACATGTCCCATGAGACACTCTTTCCTCCTTCAGTTTTACAATTCTTTTCTGCAATTATTGATAACTCAGTTCCCTGGGGGATCCTGTAAGGACTCCGTGTTCCACGCAGTTCTTTTCTAAAGATTCAAATATACAAGAGATCAAAATATCTGTCAAAGAAAAGATGAGAGACTATGTAAGAATATTTTGAAATCTTTAAAAAAATCAGGATTTTATATAAACCAATTCTTAAACACAATGTAGCTTTCTGACTCAGATATATTAAGCTATTTTTCTCTAAATATGTTTTTGTCCCTTTTGCATTAATTCTTTCCAGATGAAAGATTTTTATAGGGAAAATAGGGGAATGATAAAAAAGTAAAGTTTTGATTATTAAATGGGACAAACTGATCATAACAGAAATAGCAAATAAAAAATCTAAAATCCTCATGTCTAAGGAGGTGGGGAGGGAGAGGGAAGGACAACAATGATCGTTTTAGAAAACTGCTCTTGAAAGCTTTCCTCTTCTAAAATAAATACACACACACACACACACACATGCACACACACACACACCCCTATGTCATCATTATAAACTGTTAGGAGTGTTTTGGATTCAGACTGAATTTGACCCCATAATCACACCTGACAGTGCCAACTATGAAGCAGCAGCTACTGTGTGTTCCTTGTAAGACACTTCACTCCAGCTGTTGTCCAAGCTTATGAGACTGAATGTCTGATATCATGGACAAGAAAAACTGTTGGAAACTGACAGCCACAGGCACTGCTCCTGAAACCAAGAACTAAGCTGAATTTTTTGTACTGGACTGGAAATGGGTCCCCATTAGGCCCTGTTAACTTGATTAACATATGCTTTATTTGGGGTATCCTAACACTGTAAATATTTTGTTTCCAGGGTTACTCCTTTCTTGGATTATACTTCTTGTATGGACTCCCTACCATGATTCAATCTCAGTCCTGGAAGTCTTTGGGTCAACTTCAGCCAGAGATATGCTGTGCAGAATTGATGTTGCAGACCAGCTAAAAAAGATTCATAAAGAAATCGGAAGAGCTCCCTGGTTCTCCAAAGTAGACCTTAATGAGCAGTGATCTATCCTTTCCTGCCTTGATAACTGTTAGGCCTGATGGTTACCTTCAGTCTCACAAACAGACCTGATTTTCCTACTGGGAGTGATCTTGGTAACTGCCTTGGTGTCTTGACCCAAATCAACTGAGATATTATCACAGCTCCTAATTGTCTGACCTATTTGGAGAGTCATGATTGGGTAGCTATGTTTCTTCCTCATGTCTTAAAAAAATCAAGGGATGGGGTTGAGGAGTCTTGCTCCCTGCTGAAAAACTACTAATGAGTTCTCAGGCCAAACACAGGCAGTTACAAAAGCTTTACCTGATAAACTTCACAAGGTAAACTCCCTCCTCCACCAGACCTGGTACAAAATCAGTGCCCTATAGTCTCTAAAGGTATTATTGTCAAGGACTCAGAGCTTCCTGGCTGCCCTGCTCTTAAACCTATCTGTGTTCCCATCCATGTGCTTCCATTTAGAAGTCTTCTTACTGGCAGAGGACAGAAAAACTCAAAGATCCTTTTCCCCACCTTGACTCAGTACTCACTACTCTTCTCTCAGGCTTCCCTCTTCTCCATCCCTCTGACCACCTCATTCCATACAATTGAAAAACTGCTTCAGACTCTTGTTTAGGGCTCCCCACTCAAGACTATCCTGATTTATTTGACCTTGACTATTCCATGAGAACTGAGTACTGATTTCTGATATATACATGAGAAAAGAAATTCGACTAATATTCTCATTTTTTTGAAGGAAAAAAAGTTGTCAACTTACAGTTATATATTCAAACTTTCATTGATGGTAAAATTAAGGGGTGCCTGGGTAGCTCAGTGGGTTAAACATCTGCTTTTGGCTCAGGTTATGATCTCAGAGTCCTCAGATTGGGTCCAACATAGGGCTCTTTGCTCCACAGGGAGCCTTCTTCTCCCTCCCCACTCTGCCTGCCACTTCCCGTACTTGTGCTTTTTCTCTGTGTCAAATAAATTTAAAAAATCTTTAAAGAGAGAGAGAGAAATTAAGATAATATCAAACAAAAAATAAAATAGCAGGAGGACTTTGCAACCATAAGTCAGCTCTTATAAAATTTTTAGAGGATTTCCTTTACCAGAAAACAAACATACAAACAACAAAAACATTATAAGCTAAGAGGATAAGCAGAAGGATACAAGCTGGAAGAATTTTTAAAATATGTTAAAAATAACAATGGTAATATCTAATGGGTAGAGTGAAAATAAGTAAAAATAAAATATTGGACATTAGTAATACATAAATGAAAGTATTAGAATTAATGTGTATTTCATAATCACTATTTTAATCAGGAGAAATCAAACCATATTGATTCACTTAAAAATCAGTTAAATGTTTAAGTTAAAGTAGATGGAAAAAGTAAGAGAATATACCTAGTTGTATAAATAGTAAATAAAATATAGAAGAAAAATAAATAAGGAAGAGAGAAAAAAATATAAAAGTCCAATCAACCTAAAGGGAGACAAGAAAAAAAGAAGAGGGAGGGATACAAAGTATAACATATAGAAAGCCTCATAATCTTATGAAAAAAGTTCAAGTGTAACATAAATAGAACATATATAATTACAAATATAAATATGAATGAATTTGGGGCGCCTAGATTGCTCAGTAGGTTAAGCATCCAACTCTTGGTTTTAGCTCAGGTCATGATTTCAAGGTTGTGAGCCTGAACCCCACATTGGGCTCCACACTCAGTGGGGAATCTGCTTGAGATTCTTACTCTCCATCTCCCCCTTTCCCTCCCTCCTCCACACACTTTCTCTCTCTCTTTCTCTTTCTACAATAAATAAATCTTTTAATAAATAAATAAACATGAAGGGACTACATACCCAGTTTCAAAGTAAAGTGGATTAAGATGATAAAGCCTATATATAGGGTTTTTAACAAAAATGTTCTGAAATGCTAAGAGGTCAAGAACAAAAAGAAAGAAAGAAAGAAAAAGAAAGAAAGAAAGAAAGAAAGAAAGAAAGAAAGAAAGAAAGAAAGAAAAAAAGAAAGAAAGAAAGAAAGAAAGAAAGAAAGAAAGAAAGAAAGAAAGAAAGAAAAATACATATGACAGTAAATATTAGCAAAAAAGAAGCTGGGATGATTATATTAATATCAGACAGAAATTAAGTAAAATGACATGCTAGAATAAAAGGTATACTACATAATAATAATTTTGAAGTCCTCAGGAAGATATATTTTAAAAATTGGATATCCCAATATGAATCTCAGTTATCAAGAGTAAGAGCCGGGTGGTGCCTGGGTAGCTTGATTAAGTGTCCAACTCTTGATTTCAGCCCAGCATTTAGGGTTGTGAGACAGCTCCATGTTGGGCTCCACACTGGGCATTGAACATGCTTAAGATTCTCTCTCTTATTTTTCCTCCACTCTCTATCTGTCCCTCCCTCTCTTAGAAAAAAAAAAAAAGGTAAGAATTGACATCTATGTGAAAAATAAACTGACACCATTAAAAATATTAGTACTCCTGTTTCAATAATTTATAGATCAAGTATACAGAAAAATCAGTTAAATTATAGAATTGAATGTTATTCTAAGCTAAACGTACATAAATATTAATTCCATAAATGGAGAATACCGATTTATCTAAAACTGGCTCCAAGTAATGATTATCAGTGTGTTGGTCCAAAATGCTGCATTCAATAATTTATTAAGTTTGAATTTATTCAGACCACAAATTCTGACTCCAATGCAACAAGTTAGAAATAAATAATAGATAATTAGAAGAAACTTTTTATTCAGAAATTTTAAAACATACTTCTACAAACATGAGTCAAGAGAGAAATCTTGATAGAAGTTATAAAATTCTGAGGGCTGATTTACAATGAAAAATATTATACACTGGGACGCCTACGTGGCATGGTGGGTCAAGCATATGACTCCTGGTTTTGGTTCAGGTCATGCTTTCAGGGTCTTGAGGTCAAGCCTCAGATGAACTCTTGTGTAAGAGGCACCCGACTGAACTATACCCAGTTGCCTCACTCCCAGAAACTGTAAGATAATGAATGCTATTGTTTTAAGACACCAAGTCTGGATAATTAGTTCAACAGGAACAGATAACAAAAAATGCAAACATAAAAGTACAAAAAAGAAAATTGCAGGAAATCTCAAATGTGCTACATCTAACAGCACATAGATGTAATAGTGCTAATTATTAATAGTAAATGATAAGAGTAAATACGTAGACTGCATCATAATCGCAGTAATGTGTGTTAGATATTAAAGAATTGAGCAACATTGTTTAGCATTAAAAATAATTTAAAAAACCCAAAGGATCACAACATATTCAGAAGTGTCTAATAAGATTCTGTATCTGTCATGGATAAAAACTGGTAATTGCTAATAAACATTATTAAATTAATAGAGGCATTTACAAAATCTTATAACAAGCATTATACAAAATGGCAAAAGTATTTAAGGATTTCAAAGTATTTATTTTAAGATCAGAAACAAAAAAGTATGCCAATTAGTTAGTCAACATTTACTTTAAGCTTTAGCTAGCAAAGTATAAGACATTAAGAGTAATAAAATTAGTAAATGTCAAAAGGAAGAAATAAAACTGTGATTATTTTCTAATTGCAAAAGATGTTTTATTCAACTACATTGAATTTAAAGACATATGTTTATAAAAATCACATTGAGTGCAAATGTGTGAAATCAAAATAAGAGATATATGCAACACATACTAAAAAGTTAGCAATGGACAACATAGATTCAATTCAATCGTAAGAAAAAAAAAACAAAAGGAAAATTGGCAAACGTATATGGACACTTTAGAAAGAAGACATACAAATGGCACATAAACATGTTCATTATCACTTGCCCACTGTATTAAAGAACTGTAAATTTAAATCACAATAGTGCATCATTTCACACTAATAAAATTTACAAAAATTACAGGTCAAACAATGTTTTGGGTTGTAGATGATGTGCAATTATGAGAACCCCAAATTCTGATACTAGATTTGACAAAAAATACTTCAATTCAACTCCATATCACTAGTAAACATTATAAGAATATTTATTTTTCTTTTCCTCTTTTTAAAGAGTGTGTGTGTGTGTGTGTGTGTGACCAGAGGGGAGGGGCAGAGGGAGAGGGAGAGAGGGAATCTTTAGCAGGCTCCATGTCCAGCACTGAGAGGGATGTGGGGCTCAATCTCAAGACCCTGAGGTCATGACCTGAGCCAAATTCAAGAGTAAGATGTGTATCTAACTGAGCCATCTGAGCGCCCCTCTTTAGAGCATTTTTCTTAATACTAAATTATAGGAATCAACCTATGCAACTCTTAACACACTTATGAATATATTTTTTGTACATACAATGGAATATTCTACTCTAATCAAAAGGAATACTGCAAGATACATCCACTTGGATGGATATCCTAATCATGACGTTGATTGACAGATTGAAATCATAGACGAATTCCTTCAGTAAAGTCCATTTATATAAGTTTCAAAAACAAGAAAAACTAAGAATGTATATTAATGGACACTAATAAGAAGTAGTAGAAAAATTATGTAGGAAAAAGAGAAAACTCACAAATTTGGGGGTTAAGAAAACGGTTTGTATTGAGCGATCACTAGCAGCTTCTAAAATGCTCCCAATGTTTTATATCTTGGACTGCTAAGTTGTGTAAGGTGTATTCTTATTATCATCCTTTAAACTATGTGCACATAGTTCAGTATATATTCCACAATAAAAACTTTTACCAACTTTTAAATGAGTTTTAAATTTATGAAGTCTTCAAAATTTTTACCTCATTTTTATTCAAAAATATTTGTTGTGAAGCTTCAAAAAAGTATTTTCTAGCAAAAACATCTACTTCTTAACCACTGCTTTGAAATAAATAACATCTTTACCATCTCTTAAAAGAAAAAAACAAAAAACAACCAAAACTGAGGCTTTATTGAAGGCATTCTTCACCATATGAGCTATGTCACATAGTATCTTTGAAACTATTTTTGAATTTTTTTTGTGTGTGAACTCATTACTTCAAAGAAGATCATTCTCTATTCTTTATAGGATTCAGATGGATCTAGATTTATGCTTTGTTAAAAGGAAAAAATACTGGTATTCACATCGTGTTAATATCATAAATGCAAGAAATACACAGAGAGAGAAGAAAGATGAAATTTCTGAGTTTTCTACATCCTTTCTGAAAATCCTGCTGAAATGTTCTGTTACCAACTAAATTGTGTGTGGGTGTGCGTGTGTGTAAAACTCCGATCAAGGAACTGCTCTAGTGCAATTAAAATGCTAGCTTCAGAATTGTGTAACCAATCATTATAATTATTTAGCAAACTTTCAAAGCCAATTTGGTTAAAACAGTTTTTCTGAAACTATTGTAAAACTGTATGCAAAAACCGACACATATGGGATCCCTGGGTGGCGCAGCGGTTTGGCGCTTGCCTTTGGCCCAGGGCGCGATCCTGGAGACCCGGGATCGAATCCCACGTCGGGCTCCCGGTGCATGGAGCCTGCTTCCCCCTCTGCCTGTGTCTCTGCCTCTCTCTCTCTCTCCCTCTGTGACTATCATAAATAAATAAAAATTAATAAAAAAAAATTAAAAAAAAAAAACAAAAAAAAAAACCGACACATAAAGAATTTTATTTTTACTTTTTTAAGATTTATTTATTTAGCGGGATATCTCTTATTTTGACTTCTCACATTTGCACCCAATGTGTTTTATATAAACAGATATATTTTTGCGTTCAATTGTTGCAGCATAAAAGAAATTCATCCTTTTAACTGCATAAACACGAGTCATCTTATTCTTCACTATTTATTCTTCATTCATATGGTGAAAACACAAAAGAGCCTCTTGATTTTGTGTGCACATGTATGTGTGTGTGTGGATAGATGGGTAGATAGATATAGACATATATACATATACACATATACACATATACACACACACAAGAATGTAAAAAAACAAATTCTAATGTTGCAATGTTCCTTATAACAGCTACAAAAGTATGAATTATAATGATACCTGAAAATTCAGAAGGCCATTGTGGGGATGGGTTTGGCAGGCATGTGCTAAAAGATTATAAAATGAATTAAATTTATTTTATATTATATATAGGAAGTGAAAAGTACATAATAGATATGAATTAGTTTATTGACAAACTAGTAAGAAATCTGTCATGTTTTCCTTAAATATATGTAAAAAATGTAAGGTTGATGTTTGGGGTTTAACATTAAGTCTCTTCCAGATTCTCAGCTATTCATTCATTTAAAAATATGGCAGAAATGATGGATATATTTATCACCATGAACCTAATATTTTTTATTTTATTTATTTATTCATGATAGACATAGAGAGAGAGAGAGAGAGAGAGGCAGAGACACAGGCAGAGGGAGAAGCAGGCTCCATGCAGGGAGCCCGAGACGGAACTTGATCCCGGGACTCAAGGATCAGGCCCTGGGCTGAAGGCAGGCACTAAACTGCTGAGCCACCCAGGGAATCCCCACCATAAACCTAATATTATAGGATGACCTAATACAATAGTTTATATGAAATGTCAATAACAATGAGGCAAATGTATAAAAATCATGAAGATTTTTAAATATTTTACCATATGAAATAGTGAAGTCCAACATTACAAAATAAAAACTAGGCTCTGGACAGGACATTTTTCTAAACACCTCATAAGAACAAATTTTGAGGCAACAGCATGGACTCCTTCCTCTCACTAATCCACAAGTTTTCAATATATATCAAAAGACAGGATAGTACAAAGTAACTGATATAAAGTAATGAGTAGTAGAATTGGCAGAGTATATCCTTACTTTATTTTGTTTTACAATATTATGAAGAAGGTACCAAATTAATATTTGAGAAAGTTAAAATACAGAGGTTATGTAAGTTGTCAAAGTCCACAGGGTATGAAATAATATACACTAGTTCTAAGCCATGCAGTCGGCCGCCAGGTCTTACACCACTCTCCACATCCAAACTAGGGCTTTTGAAATAATTTGAAGGTGGAAAAACCATATTTTGAAGTTTCAGAAGAAGAAAACTAGAACTATAAAATTTATTGTTATCAGCCATAAAATCTTCAAACACCTGGAAATTTCATAAGGCAAGATGATATAACATTTCTCAAGCAATAAAACAAGGGAAAGAAAATAACGGAATGAGAAAAGATAACAGAATGAAGTAAGATTGTAGATAGATCATATAGAACAAGGTAATGACTAAAGATGTAATAGAACATGAGTTAAAATTAAAAAAAAATATTTATATAAAGTGCCTAACACAAACTAGTATGCAAGTAGCCATTAGCTATTAAAACTATTATAAATCATTTGCCTCTAAAGGAAGCAGATTCTGTTGTTAATTTTTTTACTGGTTTTCAAATTGGCAGAAAAATAGATGGACAATTCTTGTCCTCTATAATAAACAATTCCCTTTTTATATCTGAATATTAAGTGTAGTTTTATCTTCATGACTTCACTTTCAGTACTAGGTTCTAAGAGTCATTTCATAATTAAGATATAGAGATTTTTTTTCTTTTCTAAACTGCTGTGATTTTTGCTATTTTCAATGATTCTTGAATCAATGAAGTGGACCAATTTGACTGAAAGTCACATTGTAAATATGATCTTTTTTTTTTATCCCCTCACTTCTGGCTCTTTAGTTATTGATATCACTCCTATTCATTCATTCATTTGATAATACATATTGAGCACCTATCAAAGGCCAGGTATATCGTGAATACTATTTTGTTTGCCACGTGTCTATGGTCTGGCACTGGATAGGATGGGGAGTATATCTGAACTCAAGAGGAAATTCTGGATTCAAATGGAAAAATTCACAATAATCTAAAGGTAAAAACTGATAGAGATACATGAGACTCAGACACTATGCCATCAAATATTTTCAATTATAAGAAGTCAAAATAAGGAAGAAACAAATCACATTTCAATAAGCACTGAATAAATATCAGTGTGGACTTACAAGAATCTTCACAAACAAATGAAAAATCTGTGCGGCAATGTCTAGAAAGTAGGTTTGGGCAAAATTTTGTGGTTTCAGATTATGATGACCTGCCAAGTTGTAATTCATAAATATTTGTCATTTGACATAAAGTTTGCTTACATATTTAAGGTTTCAGGAAAACACAATTCGGGACTCCTGGGTGGCTCAGGGCATGATCCCAGAGTTCCAGAATCAAGTCCCACATCGGTCTCCTGCGAGAAGCCTGCCTCTCCCTCTCCCTTTGTCTCTGCCTTCTCTCTGTGTCTCTCATGAATAAATAAATAAAATCTTTAAAAAAAAAAAAAAAAGAAAACACAATTCAAGTAACTCCATTAAAAAATAAACAATATTTTTTTTAATTTGCTTGTGGGAAAAATCAAAACTAGGAATTTAAGAATGCAAAAGAAATCAAATTAAATTAAAATTTCAATTAAATTTTAATTAAAATTAAAAATAAATTTAGAAAAATATTCATCCAGTTAGAAATCTGTATGTAAATGTCAAGTTATTACTGATTAAATTAATTCAATGAAAAATCTAAATTATAGTAGTAAAGACATACTCAGCAGATGTCAACAGATTATTATTGATACTACCAATGATAAAGTAATTCTAACATATTATATAATATTAGCATATGGTGGTAAATAATGAATATTTTGGTTTTTCCCAATTTGAAAATTATAGGATACAGCTAAAGGAATTATTTTTAGATATGTAAATCATTAATAAAATTTTAAATAGATCATATAGCTTTTTAAATACTAAAGATAAGGGGAAGCATATTATAATCTCTACAGAAAATAAGTAAAGGAAGGAAATGTGTAAAAAGAAAAAAATCTTAATGTGTTTTAGTAATAAGAGTAAATATGAGTTATATCAATAAGTTTAGGTAGTTTAATAACTCCCATTTAAAAAATTCACTTAGGAAATGAAGAAATCCACTTATAGAAAAATTAATATAAATAAGTTATAAAATGGAAATGGTCTTAAAAGCCCACAACATATGAAGAATTGTTAAATTCACTGCTAATTAAAGAAACACAAATTAAAATATCAAGGAGCCACTATTTTCAATTATCATATTGTAAAATCATGTGTTTAGCATTATCTAATTATTTGATTGATATTCTCCACATAGCACATTATCCATTACAGATAAATAATACTTTCCATACAGGAAATAACCATAATCTGTATGAAGAACAGAAATGTATTCATATGTTGGAAGAAAGAAGACTTAGCTATACGGAACAGTTTCTAGGTGGTAGGACCTGCATGCTCTTCATTATTTGATTTTCATTCCTTTGGTACTTTCCAGATTTTAAAAAGAAATATATGTTTCTTTCGAATCAAAATAGGTTATCTTAATTGTCCTAAAGGATAAGAAGAAAATAATACTTTGAATGATTACAAGTTTACAAAAAAAAAAAAGACAGATGGCAAGGCTATGTTAGAACTTTATCTGTTCATGGAGAGCATCTTTCAGTTTATTACACAGAAATGAATTCTAACTTAATCCTGATCCTCTAGATATCTAAATATCTGGAAAAATATGTCCTTTATTTTTAGGTCATTATTAAATAGGTATATTAATCCAGTTTAATTATGGTTTAATCCTAATTCTACTTTATTTTCTTATTTTATTTTATTTTTAATTTATTCATGAGAGACAGGAGAGAGAGAGAGAGGCAGAAACACAGGCAGAGGGAGAAGCAGGCTCCATGCAGGGAGCCTGATGTGGGACTCGATCCCAGGACTCTAGGATCACGCCCCGTGCTGAAGGCGGCGTAAACCACTGAGTCACCTGGGCTACCCTAACTTCTACTTTAGATGCTTGTTAGTTGTCTCCTATTTATCCTGTCATGTTAAGAAACCATCTGACAATCACCTTTTTTTTTTCTTAAAAATATTGTATCATGCTGAAAGCATCACAAACACTAAAATATTACAAATGAGGTCCAACAAATAATCTAGTAAATTTAGCACTTAGTAAATAAAAGCTTTCAATTATAGGTAAATCAAACTAATATCAAATTATCTTTAAGTAAAAAGTTAGGGAATGGCCTTAAACAGATAAAACGTACAGACTTAGGCTGGTTTTAGGCATAGCAGGATCCAGCTCAGTTGATGTCACCAATTATCCATCTATCGCTCTCAGGTTCTCCCATCTTTTAGCTCTGTGCTGTAATATGTAGGCTTCATATTCTACGCAGGCTTTCTAGATAGATTCACCTTGCCCCCTCACACACACACTAGGGTTGCATTGTTTTTATATCTTCTGGTCAAAGAAAAGTAGCTGCCCTCTTACCATCCATTTTATTCCCCTCAGTGGAATGCTGACCCTGCTTGAAAATATGCCCAAGAAGCCAATCACTGCACCCAGAGGGCTGGCTTTGGTCAAGTAACTTCCGTAGAAAAAGCTATCATGACTTAACTTCCAGTCCTAGCAATTAAGAAAGGAAGAAAACACCAAAAGAAAATTACGTGAGGCAGAAAAATAACCCCTTGGAAACTTAGCCATTTATTTATTCTTAGTGGCCAAACTCTAAGAGGTCAAAACAAATATCCAGTTTCATTTTGTCAAGAAACTTAGACTGTACTTTGTTCAAACAGGTAGAGGAAACCATCAGACACTTCTTTTCTAGCTCTTCTTCCTCTTCCCATCACTTAAGTGTGACAATATGTCCTAAGGGAACTTAGAGATCTTGCTGAAGGTCATTATTTCATAATTATCCTGAATATTCTAGCATTCTCTATCTCATTAACTGATATATACATTTCTCCATTCTTCTCATCTAAAGACATAGGTTACCCAAGAGAGGAACTTATCATATTTTCTTTCATATATTTTGGCTCTGTGAGAAGAGATCACATTTCAAATTATGAACAATTTATCACCAGTAGGCCTTGTCTACTGCCTATCAATAAGTATGGGTTAAAAAAGATTAGAATGCTCTGGAATATTCAGCATGGTTCCTTTTACCTTCACTTTCCCAGAAGATCAAGGGAATTGTTCTGCAGTATTTGTGGTTAGAACCTGCTCAAGTTCCTACAGCTATCAACAGTTTTCTGGACAAAGATGAAACATTTATCCTTTTCTCTCTTTTTGACCCCTCCAGAATTTGAAAACTATCAAAATGACTCTTGTTAAATACATGATTGCTTGCACCATATAGGCTTAATTTGGGGAATCACTTGCATCACTGCTTCCTGAAATGAGACATAAACTTTTAATTAATCTGACCTATTCTCAGGACTAGGAGACTGGTTCAATGAGATATGGAACAATATACCAACTCAGGACAGGCTCAAACCGCACCTATATCCAAGAGCCCAAAATGTGAAATATTTCATAAGTCTTTGAACAAACTCCTAGGGACCCTGGAATCACTGACTTAGCTTCACTGTGGGTTCATTCCAGTTAGAAACCATGGCTATAAACTGGCTTTTAGATCATTGCCTGCAAAATAATTATAGGACTTGGTACTATAAACCTGCTCATATCTGTATCTTCTATATCTTCAAGGTTACAATGTGCCCTATCCCTGACTTTTGGCTTATTAGCTACTATCAAGGCAGTTAATGTTCTCACCATTGACTATAATGTCTTGGCATCATCCCAGGGTGACTTGTAGTGTAAGTCCCGACAGTGCTTTACTTTTTTTTTTTTTTTTTTTTAGTTTTGTCATGCAAGTGCCTGACTTAAGTTTAGATTGTTGAGGCATCATTTCAGGAAACATCCATTTCTAAGAGGCTATGTCAAATAAGCATACTGGTACTTGGCCTCTTGAGGAAAGAGCAAGGTTTCCTCCCCCTATTGAGCCTCCTTTGTGTTGGAGATCTTGTTTGATTTCAATAACTGATCATTGAACACAGTTCAATGGGCTACCTGTGTTTTCTCTCTTCCTGACATTTAAATTCCAGTTCTTATGTTTTAAAGTCCTGGTAAAGAAATAAACTGAGAAATCTAGCCAACACCCTCAACTCCAATAGAGCTCCTGGTGGGGCACCTAGGTGGCTCAGTGGTTGAGTGTCTGCCTTTGACTCAGGTCATTATACCCGGGTCTCGAGATGAAGTCCCACATCAGGCTCCATGCAGGGAGCCTGTTTCTCTCTCCACCTATGTCTCTGCCTCTCTCTCTGTGTCTCTCCTGAATCTTAAAAAAAAAGAAGAAAAATTCCTGATATAAGCATTCTCTCCCTCTCGCACACGCTCTCTCTCTCTCTCTCTCTCTCTCTCTCTCTCTTACAATCCACAACCTCAATCTGTGGTCCCAGTTGTGCTGTGTAATTTCCAGGACTTGTAAGTAATAAATAATATTTTTTTTTCAAAAGTAGCAGCAGCATAGAAACCACATGAAAATTCCATAGGGTCAACAGGTAAACCTCATTTGTGAGGTTATGTGCCTAACCACCGGGAGGCCCAGAACAATAATTAGGCTAGTGTGTTACAAAGAGCATATTTCACTGAGTGAATTATAAATTCTGCTATGGACAGTTCTACTTTAAATGGAGAATGGAAACTTACCTAAGCTTCTGCTAGTTTAGTGGCTTCTTCTGTTTCAAAGGAAAATCTCAAAAGATCAGCAGTGTATACTGATGCTTCTTGGTATTAGTTTACCTTCTAGACATTTTTCTTTTCATATCTTTAGAGACTCAAATTGTAAAAACAGTAATAATATTGTTCAACTTAACTATTCATACAGAAAATAATGATATAGAGCAATCTTATCAGCGGCAGATATCCTTCCTTTCTCTTATAGACAATCTAACATGACATCCCTCCAAGGGATCAAATTTGTCATTTACTATGCATCCTGAGGCCCTAGAAACCTGCCCAATGGAACGCAAAATTTCCCTTCAGAGTTGGGGAATTTATGCTATTAGTATCGTAGAATTAGGGGACTTAAGAAAAATAGAATCCCTCGACCTCTAGAGCTTTTATTTCCACTGTATTTTCTAAGTCAGATAGATTATTGGATAAATATAACTTTAAACAGCACATGAAAAAGCTATGCAGCAAAATTTATACACCAAGTGTTCTAGGCCTGAAATAAATAAGTGTAAGCAAAAAAAAAACTAGAGAAAGCCAATCTTCTAATCTTCTAATCACGAGCAATTTTTTTTTCCAGTCTTACTTGGTCAGTCAGTATATTTAAAACACATGTAGAAGTCTTTGTAATTATAGCACAGTAAGACAAAATGTATTTTTCAATAAACGTTATTAGATAACGCATATTTTCCTAAGACGGCGTTCTAAAATATTCTAGTTCATATCAGTCCACTTCTTTACACATCACTAATTGTTCCCATTATGCTACTGGCATTTTAGAATCATTGATTAAACATTCATGCTGCATTAAACAATTATGCGATATACAACTCTGATATGGATATATTTAATTGCTTTGGGCAAGCCTTAGTTAAAAAAAAATAAATATATATTTTAAAATACAACACTGATAAAATTAATGAGCATATTCTGAACCCACAATTAAATAAAAAAGGATTGATACTGAAAAACCCAACAGAAACAGGAAAAGTAAAAAATCCCTCATCTTGCCAGAATCTTTGTCACTGCCTGTCAAAAACAAAAGTGGGAAAGCTTTGATGAGTCCAGTTAGTGCAATGCATGGATCAAAGTGTCAGACTGATAGGATCAAAGGGAACAAAATGAAGTGGTAATGTTGTGCACCAGATTTGAAACCACGGCAATGATGAGAGGTTCTCACCGGATGGAACAGGGAAGCTTTGATTAGTGCACCTTGTTTGTACTGTGAAGGCATCAAAGTGGCAAATGCGCCTGGATCAAATGGGGCAGAAGGCAATGGGTAATGGAGCACTCAGAGCTCACTAGAATTTAAGCAGAGATGTTGATGATGTGGTGGAGGCCAATGCACACATCCCCATCTGGCAGCTGGGAAGAAGAAAAGGAAGGAAAGAGAAAAAAAAATAAAAAGAATGATTTTAATCACTTGAAAGTTCGTTGATTATGGCACAACCAAAGAATCAAATAGCATTTTCAATTATTGCCTGGGATGTGAAAACGAAATCATTTCTTAAAAGTGGGCAATATTACTAATTGTTTGCTGTTGATTGTGCTTCATGTATGCTTTGTTCATTCTCAACAGTTCTATTACATCTGTTAATTCACACAGTAGATTATCTTTGACTTTATATACATGTAAGTCTGTATTTGCTGGGGATGGTCGTATGCGTGTTATCACTTAGAGTACACTGCAGGAATAAGATTCATTTAATAGTTAATTTTCACTTACTGTGTTTGTGGGGATTATGCATTCCCTGGGAATCAATTCCATTTAAAAGTTAAGTCGTAAGGCATCTGTCTAACTCACTTGATTAAATTCTCTTTTCCCCATACTCCAAAGTTACAAGTAGCGTTTGTAAATTAAAAAAAACAACAACATATTATTGGAATACTGAAACATTTAAATAAGATATTCCCTAATATAGCATAGTGATAATGCCTCAACTAAAAATATAGAAAAGTGGGGACACCTGGGTGGCTCAATGGTTGAGCGTCTGCCTTTGGCTCAGGGTGTGATCCTGGGATATGGGATCAAGTCCCACATCGGGCTCCCTGCATGGAGCCTGCTTCTCCTTCTGCCTATGTCTCTGCTTCTCTCTCTCTGTTTTTCATGAATAAATGAATAAAATCTTTTAAGAAATATAGAAAAGTGTTCAATTTTACTAAAATTACAATAAAATTGAATATGTTTAGCATTAATATGACTAATATTATCAGCGACAGAGTGAAACTTCTCTGAGGCTGTGTACCAATTGCTGTATTTTTATTCTCACTTATCCCTACAACATCCCCATAAGTGGGTATTGCCATGAGGGAGGGGGAAGATTTTCTGGTGATTTCAGGAAGTAATATAAATATCTTTCAAATCAAAGGTAAATTAACCATTGTGACCAAGTGGGCAGAAAGGTATTGCCCGCTTAAAATCTGTCCTTTGTTTCTTCCTTTCCTTATGGCCACCTTCTGTCAAGGGAGTAAACCTGGCTGCTCCATGGAGTTTGAATGTCACCCTGTGACTTGCATTAACCAATGAAGTATTATCAGAAAACATGGTCACTGTAGGGATAAGTGTGCTCTTAATGTCTGGCTTCCACTCTTGCCTTTTTGCTCTTCACTTTGAGGACACGTTCCAGATGGCCGCTGCTCCAAGAGAATGAGCAAATAGAGCAGGCCATCACCTAACACAAAGCCTTCAACTGAGCAAGCCCAGATGATCTCTAAACTGAGCCTACCAGAGCCATGACCTACCCACTGAATAATGAGCAACACCAATTTGGGTATTAATTGTTACAAAGAGTTATTTTGGCAACGGCTCTCCAGAACAGCATTATGCCATTGGTATTTTTACATAAATAGGTCATTGATCAAATATGCATAATTATTTGGTCAAATGCACGATCCTTTTAAGCAGAGCTTGTAGTTGTTACACAGGTACTATTATTTCCTCCTTTATTATTCTGCCCTCCTCCTATTTTCCCCAAAAGTACTTTGCATGGGTTACTAACTCGTGAAATCTCTGTGGAATGTATTTTAAGATTTGTTCTCACAAGAGCAACAGGGGGTGGAGAAATCTACTGCCTGTACCTCTTGAGTATTGGTACGCACACAGCGATGCTGATTGTACATCTGTTCTCCGTCTTTGGGAAATCTGTCTTCTCAAAAATCTTATATTTGTTTTTTTTTTTTTCCACTATCATTTCATATCACTTCTAAAGTGTTTAATAATAAAACCATCAAATAACTGAGTCTCAAAAATTACTTAGATTTCATTATGTTTTCTTTGTTGATTTCATAAAGTTCAAACGTAGGCAGATGAATAAATAGCCAAACGTATGTTTTAAGTACACTATTGATGTGCTTCTGGAAGTGAGGGTAATCTCTACTTAAGATGAAGTTATAGGGTCATAAAACCTTGCCCAAAAAATGGTTAAAACTGTTGCAATAAATTTCTCTATTCATCAATTAACACTGATACTTTGGGATTATGGAGAAAATTGGAAAAACATTTAAAAGGTTTTTCTGAACAATGAGCTGATTAGAAGATTTAATAAAAGTTAGAAATCTTAGGTTTATAAACACTATAGCATAAAACCAAATAGTATCGAATAGTGAAATTAGGAAAGAAAAAAATTCTGTTTATTTTTTTGGATACTGTTTTAACCTTAGGACTATAAATTAGAAGGTAATTAAATTAATTTTTAAATTATTAAATGCCTCTGCTAAACTGTATTATAATTTATTAATATGATGAAATGTCCTTTAACAGAAAGTGATTATATAAACATAATATTTTAATTGATGAATTTATTAGTACAAATTATTAATCTCCTCCAAATATGTTTACTGATACCCTCACACACATAACTCTGCCAGGAAGTGTTCATAAAACTTGACTACACATTAAATGATTGCAGTTAGTTAAAACTCTTTCAAATAAAGAAACTTACAGCTCATAATATTAGAGTTATAACATTGATTAATTTAGTCATTCAGTTTTGTACTAATTGTCCTGAACAGCACTAGGCATTCTGCTAGTAAAAAGACAGCTCATTTTACATAAATTTGAATATGGCATAAATGAAATTAGATTATCCAAACCCAAATGAACTATATTCCCCAAACTCAAATTACTAAGTGACTGATAAATCAATGTACAATCTACCCTCAATATTAGAAGATTAGCTTTTGGGGATCCCTGGGTGGTTCAGCAGTTTAGTGCCTGCCTTGGGCCCAGGGCATGATCCTGGAGTCCCGGGATCGAGTCCCACATCAGGCACCCTGCATGGAGCTTGCTTCTCTCTTTCGGTGTCTCTCATGAATAAATAAATAAAATCTTAAAAAAAAAGATTAGCTCTTGATTAAAACTGACAATATTTATTGGAAAGATTAGAAATCAGAATCCAGTACATAAGATTGATCCCCAGATATAAGAGGAAATTTTAAAGTATATCAAAAAAGAGTACCCTTTTTTTATTGCCTATACTATTTAGACATGTATCAATAAGTACTTATTTTACATACTTTGATGCTATAACAATGACGTTAAATGCAAATATTTACAATAAAATATACTTTAAAACATACATAATACTTAGTAAAGTTTTAAGAAAACCTAAAATATTCTTAATGTTTTATGTTTCTGTTGAAAAGATAATGTGATGTAAAAAAAATTGTTTGCCATGATTCATGAAAATAAGGAATGAATCCAGGAAAAAAAAAAAAAACACTTTCATTTTCCCACTTCCATTCTTGTTATTTCTCAATATACAAGCAACATTTAAACCATGATATATAAATAAATAAATAAATACATAAATAAATAAATAAATAAATAAATAAACCATGATATTTAATTTAGTTAAGGAGGTTAATACTGTTTTTTTTTTTTCAATTCCAAATCATTGGAATAAACTTATTTTATAGAAATAATATAGGTGGTTTAGCTAAAACTACTGAAATGAATGTTACCTAAAGTTGATATATTTGATAAAATTCTTTTCTTAAGGGTTTTATTCATTTATTTGAGAAGAGGAGAGAGGAGGAGAGGGAGAGAAAGGAAACAAGAAAGAGAAAGAAAAAGCACAAGAGCAGGGGAGCAAGAAGCAGACTCCCCACTGGAATCAGGGAGCCTGAGGCAGGGCTTGATCCCAGGCCTCCGGGACTATGACTTGAGGTGAAGGCAGATGCTTACTAGTGAGCCATCCAGGTTCCCCTGATATAAGTTATTTTAACAGAAGTATTGGTTGTGTAGTTTTTAAACTACCAGAAATATGTAAAAAAAAATGGATACTATCTATACATTCAGTTAATTTCTACACGCATTCCTTCACTCATTTTATATTTCCCTCTCATCAATGTCTTCGCGGTTGGCTATAATGAGATGCACAGTTGTGAAATGAAAAGTGCATCTATAGAAAGTCAGAGAGATGCTTTGATCTGAGCCTCAGTTTGACCATCTGTAAACATGGAAATGTGAGCGCTCACTCTTCGACTTAAAGGTGAGATGACTTATATCAGACACTTTTAGCAGAGGGCTAGGCATGTGCGAGGCATCCGTGGAAATTTAGTAACTATTAGTCATTATTATTTGTCTGTACAAAGCCCCATTATTTGCTCTGGCCTCATGGGTTTGCTTTTAGGTGCACACTGTGTGTAGAAAATGGCTTCAAGTTGGTAGCCTCTATTCCTATGGGAATAGGGACTGGGCATGGTTGAACTAGTCACAGAAACCCAAATTAAAGGAACTACTATTCATTCAGAAAAGCATACGTTTGCTGTGGAAGCTGTTAAAACTCTGATATTCTTTTTTTTATAAATTTATTTTTTATTGGTGTTCAATTTGCCAACATATAGAATAACACCCAGGCTCATCCCATCAAGTGCCCCCCTCAGTGTCTGTCACCCAGTCACCCCCACCCCCCGCCCTCCTCCCCTTCCACCACCCCTAGTTCGTTTCCCAGAGTTAGGAGTCTCTCATGTTCTGTCCCCCTTTCTGATATTTCCCACTCATTTTTTCTCCTTTCCCCTTTATTCCCTTTCACTATTTTTTATATTCCCCAAATGAATGAGACCATATAATGTTTGTCCTTCTCCAATTGACTCATTTCACTCAGCATCATACCCTCCAGTTCCATCCACATCGAAGCAAATGGTGGGTATTTGCCATTTCTAATGGCTGAGGAATATTCCATTGTATACATAAACTCTGATATTTATTCTAAGGCACCTTATCTCCAACTATTCAGAAATGGGTTGAGATTTATGAGTTTTATGTGTGGAGACTGTGGGTATGTATGTCCACCATATTCACTGCCTCAGAGTGACACTAAGACACTGTTCTATGTCAATTACTCCTCAATAAAACTGGAAAAATACTCAAAAATACACATAAAAGGGAAGGAGGACGAGGAGGGGAAAGAGAAGAAAAGGCTGGTGTAACTTCCCATGGGATAGGGAAGAGTAAAGTTCGCTCCATATATTCAGCCGGCTGTCTCTGGTGGTCCTTCAACTCTAGAAATATCGACACCACAAGGAATTAATTCTACCTTTGCGGGTTGTCTACAGCCTTGCTACTTCAATGGTACCACTTAAAGGCCTGAAGTTAGCTTCTTCATTTATGTGTGCTGACAAATATAAAGCAGGCAGCCATGACACTAGGAGAAATTAAATCTCATCTTCAACTGCTTTGAAATTTATAGTGAAATATTTTAGACAGCAGAGAGCTTTGTCATGAATCCTTCAAACTGAGCAGTATCTATGTCTATTCAATGATTCTCATCATATGTCTTTAAAATATCAGTCCTGTATTTTATGCCTATGATGGTTCAACCACCTGGCCCAGGCAATCATCTCGCTTTATGTGTGTTGTAGCTGTTAAGTGTTGGGAAGGTTCTGGTATTATTCGTGGAAGAGGCCGTTTGTTGGAATGAATATCAAACTGTTGCTTTTGCAGGATCAATTTTCTCTATAATTGCTACTGGCATTAACAGTCATCTCTGAAACTGCTCCTAGAAAACTGGCTGACGGACTGGTATGCAGAATAATCAAAAGAGCTACTGGAGATAATGACATTTCTTTATAGGGAATTGCTTGAGGAAGATTTTCCCTTTTAGCAAGATGACTACCACATATGGTTAGAAAGTTTAGAAAGGGCTTTCCTTCCCTTTTCGGCCTAAGGCGAAACTATAAGCTCAAATAGGCTTTGTCCCTTGGAAGATGTTTGCTTTCTTCAGCAATTCTTAGATTAATGGGCATAACAAGGACGGGATTCTATTGTGTGAAACAGCAGGTCAGCATTTGCTCATGTTCTGATTGCTCCTGAAAAAAAAAAAAAATCAGATTTTCTTGCAAACAACAGTTAAACCATTTTCTTTTAGTGAGTACATTAGTGTTTTACAAGGCTGATGAGAAGTAACAGGATGAGAAATTTCTCCTTTTTCTGCGCACTGCCCTCAATTCCTTTTCACACATTCATGTGAGTGCGATGTGACAGTAAAAATAAATCCATGTTCTTTTTACTAGACTAAGTGAACTTAAATGAATCCCAACTTTATCTTTTTTCTCACATTATTAGCATTTTTTTCAGGCATTTCATTTAGTTTTTAGGTCAAATCTGATGAAGAAATGTGTTAAGAAAATTAGAAATCGCTCAAATAGCAAACACCAAACTTTTTCCAAGGCGCATGCTGGTTAGTGTTTCTTCTTACCTCTTTTAAGCATGATTTTTTTTTATTTCTTCTTTCTTACAGCTTTCAGTGACCTATTCTCTGGGCTATCCCCAACATCCATGCTGTTTTATTCCCATTTTTACTTTTCAACAGAAGAATCAGGGTTTAGGATGGTAAAAATGAAGTTGCTTTGAGGGGCAAAACAATAATTAAATGTGATAGCTCCTTATTATTGTCAGTTTCCTCCCAATTCCTGTTCTTTTCTATGCACACACACACTCACACTCTCACACACAAGATCCCAGCTAGTCTCCTGGGATGATGTTATCCAACACAAATATAATACAAGGCACAAAGGTAAGCCACTTATCTAATTTTAACATTTCTAGTACTCACATTAAAAGCAACAAATAAAGGGAGTGTCTGCCTGGCTGGCTCAGTCCTAGCAGCATGTGACTCTTGATCTTGGGTCATGAGTTCAAGCCCCATGTTAAGTGCAGAGATTACTTAAATAAATACAACTTTAAAAAAACACAGATAAAATTAATTTTAAAAGATATATTATTTAAACCAAGAGATTTAAGAGATTTTTTAGCTCTATTGCCATTTCAATATGTAATCAATATACAAATGAGTTCTTTGTGATTAATGGGAATCTTTTTTCTGTCTTAAATTGTCAAAATCCAGTTGTATTTTACACTTGGATTATTGTAGGGCATGTATGCAGGAAGGGCAGGGTTGGCAGTACTGACTTTGCCAGGGGTTTCTGGAGACCAGCACCCTTGGCCCTGCTTATTTCTTCAGTCCATCTAGTACACCTATAAATTCTATGACCTACCTGCTACCCATCTACTAAGCCATTTTTCTACTTAAGTGTTTTTGTTTTGTTTTGATTTTTTTTTTTTTCCAGGTGTTTTGCCACCAGAGGCCCTGATTGATATGAACTCACATCCCTTTCAAGGGCTCCTTTTCCTCTGCATACATTTAAACCATCCTTAATAAGCAAAACCATTATTAGTTTGTTCTAAATAAATTGCAGTCAGTCATGCTTATCAAATTAACAGCCTAATTAACTAGATATACTGCTGTATGTATAATATATGGATTGAGCCAAAATAGAATGTTACTGTTCTATCTTTAACCTTTCTCTTCATTTCCCTCCTAAGCAGATTTCTTTTGATACTATCATATGAGTATTGCTCTTTTCCACTCTCTTCTCTTTTTTATGCTTACTTTGAATTAATTTTCATTTGCAGAATGCCAAAAAAAAAAATAAATAAAAGAACACTTAATCTCCTTTTTCCAAGATTTTTTTTACACAATGTTGGGCTTTATATGCAAAGTAAAAAGCTGTTTTTGGATACTCCTTGTCTAAAATTCTTCAGAGCCAATATCCTTCTGGCCTCTGTAAATTTTAGGATAATATCCAAACTCCTTAGATTGAGTTCTAATGCTTTTCAAATATTAGACTTTTTATCTTTGTATCCAGAATCATTTCTAGGTGCTCCTCATTTCAAAAAATGACAGTCAAATATGCTTTTATGACACATTTTTGTCACAAAATAAGACACACACCTCATACTCTTACTGAGTTAAACACTCCATTTAAAAGTGTCCACAATACCTTTATTTTCATGTTCCTTCATTAATTACATTGTATTGTGATTCTTTATTCATTTTCATGTCTTCTCCAGTATACTCTAAAATTTCTGGGAAGTAGGCTCAATGAATATTTATTGAATAAACTGAAAAACAAATAGTCAAATCAGCAAGAAAACCCACTTAATAAGGATGTACATATTTGTTTTAAACTTAATTGTAATTGATGATAATTGTTCCACTCTGTGGTATTTGTTGGAGAACAACTGCTTGTACTCTGAAATTGGAACTGACTCTGAATAATTGTTATACCACTTAGGAGCCCCTATGACTTCAGGGAAGTTATATGACTTCTCTAAGGTAGAATTCTTTCATTTTTATAATGGAGATAAAATATCTATTATAGACACTGCAAAAAGATTAAAGGAGATATAACAAAACAAATATATGTATTTGCTCAAATATGAAATGCTCACTGTAGCACACAACTTTTAGTAAGGACTCATTAAATTTCATGTCATTACGTATGATATTTGTTTAAAATATTTAATATTTTGATTATTCAAAAATCTTATTATGCCTACTGTGCACTAAGCAATAATTGTTAGCACTTGTCTACAAGTCCTAACCTAGTAGTGACACTTTTAGAAAAACAAAATTAAAAAATCACAGGAGATTAGTTCTCTCTTACTGATAGTACATTTGTATCTGAATTGTTGTGTGTGTGTGTATAGATAAGAGAGTAAAAACTATTTCTATTTTTGAAATTTAATGAGGTTGAGTTCTACACAACAATGACTTTTTGTTTCAGCATCCTAAGTTTTGCAAAATTGGGCAATAATCCCTAAATTTGTATTTTCTTTATATTATCTCTTAGAAACAATAAGGCCCAATTTGCTCACTTATTTGGGTCTTTTCAGTAATTATTTCCACTTGGGCATCCAATATCCTTGTTGAAGAGTGTTCCTGATATGCCTATCTTTGTCTAATATAGTGAATCCACTTTCCCTTTCTTATTCTTGAGTTCTGCTACCCATTGTTTACTTGAATGGGTGTTAAGGGTGTCTCCAGGAACACTTACTTGAATAAAGAATAAAAACCCATCATTACAGGACCTTTTATCTTAATGATATTTTCTGAAGCAATGAGAATCACACTATAACTTCTAGATTTAGGTAGAGTTTCAAAACTTTGTAGGAAACTATGTTCATTTAGATACCAATTGGTAATGGGCAGAAAAGTGTAATAATTTATCTCCAGTCTTAATTTCCAGACTTCTTTGACCTAACTCTCCACATTCTTAATGTGATTAAAGCAAACAAACAAAAAATGTTGCTTAATATTCTAATATGGTGTTTTTCTTATGGGACAAAGAGGTCCTGTCCTGACTGACCTCCCTTAATTCATTAAGATTTTACTCATTTCAAGGGTATGTTGTCTATTATTCACACAGAAATGAATTCACAATATTTTTTCCAAATATGAATTTAGTATTAAGATCACTCTTAGTTGTTATTATATTATTTTGGCTCCTCTGTGACATTTGGTCTAGGAAATAGTCATAAGTTAAACATGATCTTACATTGGATTTACCTGATGATATTCTGAAATGCATGGCTTTGGAAAGGATAAATTTTTAGTAATATTCTTAATTCCATTACATAAAATCATACATGGGAAAAGATTTATCATGTTTAATTTAAAAAAAATAGAGAATAGGTTGGTAAACTGTGCCTGATTATAGTTAATTTTATCAAAATATCCACTCCTTAAAGGTGTTATATGTATGTCAACATTATCATATATTACATCTTTAATGCTTATTAAATTTTATTAAATGTATTGATTTTTACGTCATTTTAGGAAATAGTCTCTATGTGGTGACATTGCTGAAAAGTAATGTCATATAATTAACCAAATGCAAGTGCCAGGTATTGATATTTTGACTGAAGGTAGCATCTTCTATGACATTACTAATGGGACTCATGAAAAACAAGAACCTGAATTCATTTAGCTGAGGATTATTCTGTAGTAAGATGAAAGAGGAGAAAAAAAATCCATTGCATTCACGGACTTCTGAACATGTTATGACATAAAATAATTGCATTTCTTGAAACAGAGTCACTTTAGTTTTTTCAATTACCCATAAACTCAAATTCTGTTGCTTCTTAGCATTTTGTCATATAGTTAGCTTATAGAGTTGACCTTGAAACTATAGAAATATAAGAACTATACATACAAAAACTCAGTTTTTCACCAATTTTTAAATTGAAGATTCACAATGATACTATTATTCTTAATATTTCTATATTGCACACCAAAAATTGCAAGTAACACTACAGAATTTAGAATCATACTTTTATTGTAGAATATGTGAAAAGATTATTTGGGATAATTAAAAAACAAACAACGATCTATTGTCTTCCAGCTTAAAACACAGAGGTCTTAAATCAAAGTTTCTTGCCAATATTTTTTCCTCCTATATTTTCATGTTAAAGACTATTAAAGCCCATTCATTCACAAAACCAACATTTATTGGCCAATTAAAAGTGCTTGGTAGAAATACAATAGTGAGCAAGTAAAGGCTCCAGTAATTATTACTTCCAGTGCCAAAAACTCATATTAAGTAAATAATTATAATAATAGTATGTTCACCAACAGAATTCATATTAGAATACAAAAGAAAGCCTTATAGATGTAAAAGACAGAGGAGTATGATCTAAGTGTACCCTGAGAAATCACCCTCATACTAAAATGAATACATGTTAACTAGGTAAATGGGGTACAAAATGAAACAAATATCAAGAATAGCAAATGTATGGACCTGTGACAGGAGGCTAGGTAGGCATACTAATTACAAATTTGGGAGTAGTAGGAGATATAGTTGGAGAGAAAGGCATGGACTAGACATGAAATGGCATGCCAGCCATGTCAAGACTGCATATTTCATCCAAAGACATATGGGAAGCTACTGAAAGACTGGTCTTTCTTCTTTTCTTTTCTTTTCCTTTCTTCTTTTCTTTTTTTTCTTTTCTTTCTTTTCTTTTTTCTTTTCTTTCTTTTTCTTTTCTCTTTCTCTTTCTTTCTTTCTTTTCTTTTCTTTTCTTTTTTCTTTTCTTTTCTTTTCTTTTTTTTCTTTCTTCTTTCCTTCCTTCCTTCCTTCCTTCCTTCCTTCCTTCCTTCCTTCCTTTTCTTCCTTTCTTCTTTCTTTTTGTTATTGATCCCAAGTTACCAAAATCTATAGAATCTACATAAAGTTATGAAATGGTGGGATGCCTGGGTGGCTCAGTAGTTGAGTGTCTGCCTTTGACTCAGGGCCTGATCCCAGATTCCTGGGCTTGAGTCCTACATTGGCCTTCCTGAATGGAGCCTGCTTCTCCCTCTGCCTCTGTCTCTGCATCTCTCTGTGTGTGTCTGTCATGCATAAATAAATAAAATCTTTAAAAAAAAGTTATCAGATGCTTATATGTACAATACTTCAGGATTGAGAGGTAAGGTCCTAACCATAGATTTTACTGTCCAAAATATTCACCTATCACAACATGGCTTGTCATGAGAGATGGATTATTATGCTGAGAAATAGCAAGCACTAGACCTTTGAAAATGTTTATTAAAATATATTCATCAAACTGGGCTTGTGTCACTACATTTCCTGCCCTTCTCCTCCAGTAATGGAATTCATTCTTTTAAGTCAGATTGATTCTGCCCATTTTACATTCCTCCAGCAATAACAACGAGACCAAAACTACTAAGAAAGCACATCACGCTGGAAAATGATCGATTAAACCTTCCCAAATATCAACAAGACAAATATTTCTTCTTTTCCTCTAAAAAATAAAATTCTGTCGTTGCTTTATATTTGATAACTGAATCATATGTTTGTGTGCACACGTGTATTTTTTAGAGTTATGTTAGAAAGCTACTAATAATTAATGTAAACAAGAATAGATGCAATTAATAAAGATAACTGAAACCATGAGATTGAAAATAAAAACCTGATTATATTGACATTTTTTAAAAGATTTATTATTTATTTATTTATTTATTTATTTATTTATTTATTTATTTGAGACACAGAGAGAGAGAGAGAGAGAGAGAGGCAGAGACACAGGCAGAGGGAGAAGCAGGCCCCATGCAGGGAGCCCGATGTGGGACCTGATCCAAGGTCTCCAGGATCATGCCCTGGGTTGAAGGTGGTGCAAACCGCTGAGCCACCCAGGCTGCCTTATATTGACATTTTAAAAAACAATCTAAATAATTTTATTTAATTTTTTTAAAAAGAAAGTAAGTTTGATTTAGAGTAGTTAGCAGAGTGAGAAGAGGGCAGGAGTGACTATCAAAAAAATACAAAGAAATAAATTTTTATGGAAAGGGAGATTATTTTATTTAATTGTATGCCAAATCATGGAAAGGAGAGAGGGAGTTATGAAAGAACGAGCAGGAAAATGCAATTTAAAAAAATATTTCTGTTTTAGAAAAGAGACATTTGATCCATTCATGAGAGTGGGCATTTGGTCCTTTCAGATAACTCAAAGACAGAATGAAATCATTTTAATGGTTCTCTAGAAGGGTACACCATCCATTGTGTTTCAGTAAACAAAAGTTCTCTTTTCATTAGGATAAAGACCTCTTATGTTAAGGACTGGAGCCTATTCTTTCATTTAGAACCATTTTATTGTGGCATTCTAGGTCTTAGATTTGGGGTCTAAAAAGAGCTAACATGGATAAAGAACCTGACTTTTATGAAATTTAGAGAATACTAATAACAGAAATAGAAATAAAAAGGCAACTATGATAAGTTACATAAAAAGAAGTACATAACAAATAAAATGAGAAAAATTTCTTTTATGAGATAGACAAAGAATTGATAAGGAAGCATTAATTGATCTGGAATGTGAAAGATGCCAGAGGTCAGATCACTTAAATACACATAACAGTATATATAAATGTCTTTGGAAAGGGGAAGGGATCATAGTACATGGATCAAGAAAAAGACTAGTGTCTCTGGACCTGAAATGGTTAAAATGAGATTAGGCTAAGTGGAATTCAGGAGACAGAAGAAATCTCATCCAAGCCTTATGGTAGTTTAGTCTTTTTTTTTTTTTCTATTTCTAATGGGTAATCAGTCTCCAACATATAAATAAAAACAATTTGATATAAAGTTATTGAGTAAGGACATAGGTACATTAGATGTAAAGTTATTGAGTAAGGATATAAGATATAGTAAGGACATAAGTAAGGATATAGGTAGGGGGTTGTATCAGGGAAGAAAATAAAGGAATGGAAGAAAAAGATCTTAATAACAGGTTTAGATACTGAGCCTCATATTTAGGAATTCTTGCCTAAAGAGTGTGAGCCATTGGCCTGGAAGAAACACTCCCTGAGAGCACCATTTCAAGAGACTGGCATGTACCTCATCCACAAAACCCAGCTCAGCAACCCTCCTACAATTTATTATGGCAGTTTCTCTATGGGATTAAAGAAACATAATAATAATAATAATAATAATAATAATAATAACAACACAATTTTCAAGATTTTGCAACCAAATCTCCACCTAATTTGGGATAACATTAACATAATAAGATTTTGTGTCTTTGTATTCCATATACTTGATCATCTTACAAGAAAATCTTCCCTCCATACCCAACTGACTCATGATCATTAACATAGGATAAGGAGAAGCTTTTATACCTGGAATTTGAATTTTAAGGCACATTAAAAGATTCAAATTACGGACAGTGGGGAAATATAATTCTCTTAAAATATAATTAGCTACTGCTTATTTACTGTGTATCCTGAATCCCACACTATGATACACTCTGTACATGTCCTAATTTTACTTTCTCCCCATTCAAATACCCCTATTATATTCAGAATGCCAAAGGTTATAAAATTTTATCAAGATACTTTAGCTATGTATAATTTCAAAATCCACATCTTTCTTTATACCCTTCAACAGTGTAGAGTGATAAAGGTAGACTGAGCTACATCATGTCTGAAAAGATGTCATGGAATTTGACAAGTGGATGCTTTAGCAAGGTTGAGATTCATAGAGTGGTGGGAGATAAAGTCAGGTTCAGAGGGAGGAAGAGTAAAAGAGGAGAAAGTAGAAAGTAACTACTTAGTTTATTCATAAGAAAGTTCATAGGAAGAAAAGTTGTAGAGATTGAGGTCAAGACAAAGGAAATTAGTTTATCCTGAAGAAACTGAGTAATAAATTTTAGTAGGATGGAAAAAAAATAACAAAAATAAATTGAAGAATACAGAGATAGAAAATGTAATCAATTCAGAATTCTTCAGAGGTGAAAGGCAGTGATATGATTAATGTGTCTGTGGAGTGATTTTCCTTAGAAAGGAGAATGGGTAAATATTTCTTTGATGCAGAAGGGAGTACAATAAGACCAGTTTTGAAAAATACGAACTGCAAAAGCAATTATTTTCCTTCATAACAACATAAACATTCTTTATTCTGGAATCCAAGCTCTCCATTAATTGGTACTAAATTGCCCTTCCCTCTCATCATTTCACAAACCAGTTCTTTATACAGACCAAATCACTGTATTCATTGTAATCATCATCTGAATCCCAGTCCTGTTTTCCCATTTCAATGTCTCATCCTAGTGATTCTCCTAGCACAGATATCTCTCCCTTCCCATCATGACCACTCTCATCTCTTAGGTCCCATGCAAATCTGCTCCTCTGTGAAGTCACCTCACCAGCACATTTTAAAATTATCAGGCATTCCTTCTTAGAAGGGACTGCTTGTACAAGTATTAATAATTTATTGTAATACTTTTGGATATTATTTATTGCATTCTATGTAGATAGAGTTATATCTACAGTTCTAGTTCTATATAGATTATATTTAGGGTTATGTCTATCATCTATCTATCTATCATCTATTTATCTATTTATCTATCTAGTTATGGGCTGAATTATATCCCTCATAATTCATATATTGAAGTTCTAAAATCAATGCCTCAGAATGAGACTGTATTTGGAAATAAGGTCCTTAAAGAGGTAATTAAGTTAAAATAGGGTCATGATATCAGCCCTAATCTAATATGGCTAGTGTTCTTATAAGAAGAGGAAATTAGGAGACAGACATGCGCACACAGGGAAGATTATGTAAAGACAAGAAGAAGATGGCATGTATGAACTGACGTGAGAGTCATCAGAGGAAATCAACACTGCTGACACCTTGATCTTAGACTTTTAGTTTCCAGTATTGTAATACCAAAAAAAAAATGTTGTTTAGCTCTCCAGTCTGTGGTACTTATGGTAGCCCTAGCAAGTAATTTGATATATGTTATACAAAAACATAATCTCAACAAATAAATGATATCATCCTGGGTATTTTTATATATCACTCTTAACATATCACAGTGTCTTTTATACAAAGTTGTAGTGCAATGTAGTGGTTAAAAATTCAGATTATGAAGTAAAAGACACGAGTTTTACTAGATTTCACACAATAACTGTATAAACTTTCACATAATATCTAACTCCTCTTATTCTAATTCCTTTATATATCATATATGGATAATAAATATCTCTTCCTCCTAAGTATATTAGAATTACTGGATGAGGATGTTAATATAAAATATTTGACATAATACAAGGTCTATAATAGCTTTTAGCTAGTATTACTCTTGATAAATATTATTTTGAATTTTATAAACTATTTAATATGACCAACTCATTTTTATAAATTCACTACTATATCTTTAACTATTAGAGATTTTTCAATATATTATTTCTTAAGTTACATATATTATTTTAGATTATAATTTTAACATTGAATATTACTTAGCATTAAACAGATTTCTGTTGAAAAGCTCATAAATATGATCTTGATCATCAAAATTCATAATAAGTTAATTTAAATGATTATACTTCTGGTAGCTTAAAATGCACATCCAACCATTTATCATGTAGAGTGAGTTCATATATTGACTAGATGTTTCTCACATTAAAAAAGTTTTCATAAGGGATGAAGCACACTAAAAAACTCACTTTCAAAAATTTTCTGAGTTCAGTAAGGATAAATGGTGATTCCAAACTAAATATTAAACAGATACCCTATAAGATAAGGGATCACAAATTTACCTTCAGTGGTAAAGTCTCTGTGAAATTTCTGAACCACCAAACTTCTTTATGCATCCTAGAAGGGCAACAAATATAAACATTAGATTCCACACACTAAGCCTAAGCTAAATATAGTAAGAAAACCCAATTAACTTAGAAGACAAAGGTCTGCATTTCATCAGAGTTGAAGAGTTAAAATGATTTTTTTTAAGAAAAATTCTTGCGGTGCCTGGGTGGTGCAGTCAATTAAGCACCAAATTCTTGGTTTCAGTTCAGGTCATGGTTTCAGGGTCATGAGATGGAGCCCCAAGCCTGGGGCTCTGCGCTCAGCACCAACCAGGTCTTGAGATTCTCTCCCCCTCTCCCTCTGCCCCTCTGACTCTGCTTACTTGAACTAAAGAACTTTCAAAGTGCCTCTTCTAATTGTGGTAATGAGTCAAAGGGAGAAATCCCCTGATAATTCATGACAAAAATTAACCTTGATATGCGTTGAATTTTTGAACTCCTAACAGGGCAGTTGAAATACTTCAAGGGGTAAACTAAGTTAAAGTGATCCCAGATTGGTAGTATCATTAATTACTCAGCAGAAACAAATGAATTATCTAGCACAAACAAATTTAGCCCTAGCTTTAAAAAAAAAAAAAATCTCCTCAGAGAAAGCGATAAGGAATATAATCAGTACATATCACAGGCCATAACACAAAACACAAAAAACATACAAAACATACAAAACACACAACATACAAAAAAAGACAAAAGGCAGGTAAACTGAAAATAACACAGATAATAAGCAGTGAAAGAGAGATTTCAGAAGGTAAAATTTACATAAAAATATTTTTAAATCATGGCTAATTATGTTTAAAGAAATAAAAATGTGGTAGTACAAATAAGGAACTAATGATGATAAGGAAGAAACCATGAAATTTTATAATAAATAGAAAAAAACACGTAGAAATGAGCAAGCTTCACATCAAACATATGGCTTGAACTCATGATCCCAAGATCAAGAGTCGCATGTTCTACTGAGTGAGCCGGTCAGGCATCTCTGAAAAATACAATTTTTGAAAACTTAAAACCAGTAAAACTGGGACACCTGAGTGGCCCAGTGGTTGAGCGTCTGCCTTAGACTCAGGGTGTGATCCTGGGGTCCTAGGATCAGGTCCCACATAGGGCCCCTCACAGGTAGCCTGTTTCTCCCTCTGCCTATGTCTCTGCCTCTCTCTCTCTGTGTGTCTCTTGTGAATAAATAAATAAAATCTTTAAAAAAACAGTAAAACTATCAATAGCTTGATTGAAGACAAAATTAGTAACCTGAAATATATTTCTGAAGGAATTTTCTAGAATATAGCACAAAAAAAGACAAAAAACATATAAAAGGTATGTGTGTATATGTGTGTGTGTGTGTGTGTAAATAAATAAATACAAAGAAAGATTACCCAACAACAAATGTCTCAGGTCAGGGTGGGGGGGAAGGAGTTTACACTCAACTCATAACATACAATTTCAACTGAATATTTATTGATAAGTTTAAATAACTTGATAACTTGAACTTTTTTTTACAAATAAATTTTTACTTGCATTTCAAAGCTAAATGTATAAATGCTTACTTTAAAATTTTAATAGCAATATTTTAAAAGCACTAGAAACCTGGAATTATATTTAAGGTAATTGCAAGCTTTGACAAACACTGAAACACAATCTCTCCAAATCTCCTGATCATAGACTATTAACACAAGATTTTTTTTTTTGTATTCTCCACATAAACATGAAAAAAAGTCATGTGTCATTCAAAATATGGAAGAAACGCTTCTTTGCATATAAAACTGAAAGGCATCTGTGATAAATATAAAACTATTATTCATGGAATTTATAAGTTTGTAAGGATTGATTGAATTTAGATTCAAAGCAAGTAAAAAATCTCAAGTATCTGAAGAGTATTTTTCAAAAAGCAAAATTTGGCTTTCTGAGGATAAGCTCACATACTTAGATACACAATTGTTTAATAACCAACAGAAATGTAGCCTTGTTCAATTATGTCCAACTCAGCAAACACTTGAATATAAAAGATTGTGTGAGGCAGTGAACATATAAACACAAAACTCAGGAACATTTTCCTTCAGAAATGATCTTAGATCTAATACTTTAGTTAACACATTCATACTCACTCAGATTAAAAATATAAACTGATATATAAAGTGAAAATTAGGGAACTTACATTACATATATAGTGTCACATAGCTGGAAAGTGAATTAGAATCTAGGCAAGAAAGTATCTTAGAATCTTTACATAAAAACTCATATGACTAAGCAATATTTCTATATAAGTCCTCACCTGGAGTTAGAATTATTCGAAAGTTCGTGGATACTAAAATGAATGGTTTATATCAATAGTAAGAACTCCTCTTACTTTTCACAACACAGCTTAAAAAATAAGGAAACAAAATACAAATAAATAAATAAACAGCTGAAAATATAAATAAATAAATAATAAATAAAAAGCTGAACCCAAATACTAAATAAAATTCTATATACTAAGATACATAAACTGAGAATGACTGTATATAAAGATATAAAATGGTATATGCAAAATTTTCTTCCCCTCTAAGAAACTGGTAAGACTCTGAAATCAGTATTCTAAGGGAAAATGTCTATACTGGTCTGCTCCGCATTTTCCTGTAGGATGAAATCCATCCTACATTTCAAGTGCTGTACAAATTTCACTTTTCGTGCTGTTCTCCATTCATGACATTTAAACTAAACTTGACTACATCTTCTTCTCATGTCGCTTCTATTTTCTGCAAAATCTTTTTAGTCTTTGCATGTATTTGAAATGCTAAAATTCCAATCTTAATCATTCTTCCCAGAGAAAGCTACTATCATCAAACAGTAAAAATACTTTTTGACTGTTTTACTCATTATCCTACAATAATTTTCTTCTGATGGTTTTGCCCTGAATCCTTCTTTTTGTATATACATATCTATCAACATCTGCCATGCTAGATAATCCAATAGTTAGAATAGATTCAGAGTACCAGCAAGGCTAGAAAGTATGCCTACATGCACGCATGTACGCAACACATTTTTTTAAGTAAATTATCTATAAGGTGTCCATACAGTCTGAAAATATATAAAAAATTTTCTAACAGTCCAGACTATAATTCCTGCATGTATAATGGGCTATATATTTTCAGACTTTATGGAACATCTCTGTGCACACACATGCACACAGACTTCACATACACAATCATGAAAGTTTTTGCTGTGGCATAAATCAGAAACTGTTTAAACTTCCTAAACTTAATGACCTACTCTTAAATATATATAGGAAGATGTTTCATATTTTTTAGTGCAAGAAAATCTGTCAGGGGCACCTGGGTGGCTCAGAGTTTTAAGCATCTGCCTTTGGTTCAGGTCATGATCCTGGGATCAAGTCCCACATCAGGCTCCCCACAGGGAGCCTGCTTCTCCCTCTGCCTATGTCTCTGCCTCTCTCTGTGTGTCTCTCATGAATAAATAAATAAAATATATTAAAAAAGAAAATCACTGTTTCAGATTGAACATAAAAATAAACCCACCTTTGATCAGTAAGCATAAGTGTCAGGTTTTTTTCACATAACGTCCTTAGGCATTTATAACCCATTAAACACTGTATACCCAATGAAATGTAGAACATGGAAGTACAGGGGAGAATAGACCTTTCAGAAAAAGAAGTATGGAAGGCTTCAGATAAGTGATGACATGTAAGTTGGATTTTGAAAGACGAGTAAGACATGGACAAGCCTAAAAGAGGAACATTTTAGATAGAATCAACATCGTGAGAAAAGCTCACTGATGTCAGAGTCTAAGGCAATAACCCATTTTGCAGTCTCTTCTTACCTTGAACAGTATCTATAAATTATCATCACAAAGCTGACTCCTCCTTGTCATCCAGTTCTCTGCTCAAATATCCCCTTAATTCCTAACCAAGCAGTAACTTTCTCACAGACTGAGTCAATCTTTATCTCAGCACCCGGTTTCATTCATTTTCTTCTTAACAAAGATCACTACCTGTTATGTTAGATAGAGCGGCTGGGAAATTCCTCTAGAAAAAGTGACATTTAAGTAAGGACCTAAATGAGGTAAGATGATAAGCCACAAAAAGCTGTTGGAGAGGAATATTCCACCAAAGGAAGCAATAAAGGCAAGGACACATATTGGCTCTCCTCCGTATGCTCTTGAACCACAAGAAAGCCAATTTGACTCTTGTGGCAGAATAAATTAAGGTGGAAAGTCACAAGATATGTGGTTAGAGGTTGGATAATGAAGGGTTTTATGAATCATGGGATGTTTGCATTATAATCTGAATATTATGAAAAGTCATATAGAGGATTTAAATAAAAGAAACAATATATAATTTATGTACATTTTAAAAGGTGATTTATGGGAAAATGACTCTACAGTTAGCAACATAGTTTCAGCTCAGTATACAAAAGAATTGTATCTATTATACAATCACAAACTCTTGGTGATGATAAGGAAATTATTAGTAAAAGTATTCCCAAAATGTTCCACTCATTCATACTCAACCACCTAACAGTTTGATGTCCTGGATGCAGCAGGAAGAAGGATGACCAATGAGTAGGATATTATAATAATCTGGGTGAAAGATTATGAAATCTTAGTCTTGTCAGCCAGACTGAGGGAAGAAACCCTTAGTGGTCCTAGGAAGCATTGACAAGAAGCTTTCCCAGGGGATTGAATATATTGCACTAATAACCATATTTTTAGTCCTAAAGCCCTAGTCTCTTAACTAGTGATCAGGATTGGATGAATCTTGAGAGACATATTACTTTAGCATTAACCAAACTCAAAGTGGTAGTCGCCTGCAACTCTGTTTATCTATCACTGGGTGTATACCTCATTCTACTTTAGATTTTTATGGGAATTTTCATCTTAGTAGACTAACAAGAGACCATCCAAAAAAATCCCTATATTAGATCGAAAGGCACCTTTACACTCAAAAGTAGCATATTGGAAAAAAAAAAAAGTAGCATATTGGAAATACTGGCTACTTTTATTAAAAACAGTTGGAATTAGCAGATTGTGACTAATGTGTATTTGTCCAAAAAAAACATACCAATAAAAAAAAAAATACCAATACCTTTGTAGCCTTTTCTTTTTCTTTTTTTGGTAGCCTTTTTTTTATAAATGAGTCTAGCTACAACATCAGGATATAAGTGTAATTTTACTATTTTATTATTAAAGAACTCTATAAATTCGGGCTTATTTTCCTGGTAACATTGTCTATGGTACCATAAAAAAAAAGTACTGAGAAACTTGTGTTTGGAGTCCCAACAAAAGTAAGAGCGATGTAACCAGATGTAATCAAGAGCCCACAGTTTCTTTCACAGAAACACACAAAAAATGAAACCTCCTCTGGTGCAACAGGCATCCAATCATCACCACTCAGCTTTAAATAACCCAAAGGGAAGCTCCTTGATGCCTTTTCTCCACCACCAAGTGAGCCATGTCAACTTGAAGTCATTGAATAGTATCACTTTTCCCAGAGCTCATGAAGCAATGTTGTAAATTTCTGTATAATGCCTCGTATTGAATAAAATAAGGAAAGAAGAAACAGTGTAAATCTTTGGCATCTAAAGTCTCAGGGTATTCTGAGACTTCAATCACATCATTATTTTAAGAAATCAAAATGAAGTCAGGGAGGCATGACTTTTGGGACAGCTGGAGGAAGGACTTCTGAAAATCCAGTCCTCCATACAAGCAACAGAAATATTCATAGCCACGAATATAGAAAAAAAAAACTAAAAAATAAGCAATTTCATAAAACAGTTGAAGATTTTAAGATACCGCATAATAACTGATGGAACAAGTGGACACAAAAATCAGCAGAGACATAGAAGATTTAAACTATGGATATAATAAGATTGACCTAATCAACACATATGTAGAACATATATCCAACTGCATAACTGATACTCCAAGATAATGGACAGCATTTAGCAAACTGACCACTTGGTGCACCATTAGGCAAGTGCCAACCAATTTCAAATGATGAAACAACACAAAATATGACCTGTGATCACAGAGAAATAAACTAGAATATCAATCACAGAAAGACAACCAGAAAATTGCAAAGTGTTCACAACTTAAACAACACATCCTAGGAAACCAATGAGCTAAAGAAGAAACCACAATTGAACTCAGATACTACTCTGAGATAAATGATTTATGGAAATGCAGTTTATTAGGTGCCTCGGAAAAAAAGGCTGTCACAATTGCAGATGCTGCAAACATTAACAAGAGAATAGTAGACTTAATTGAGCTCCCTTCAAAATTATGTTGAAGTCCTAACCACCCCCAGGAACAGTGAATGTGACATTATTTGGAAATAGGGTCGTTGCAGATATAAGTAAGATGAGGTCATATTGGACTAACCCAGTCTGCCAATAGGACTGGTTGTCTTTTAAGGACACAGAGGAGAGACACAGAAGAAGGCTATGTGGCAGTGGGGACAGAGATTGAAGGGACGCAGCTACAAGATAAGGAACACCAAAGCGCGCACAACTATCAGAGGCAATTAGGAAGAAGCAAAGAGTTCTTCCTTATGGTCACTGGAGAGAGCATGGTCCTGCTGACACGTTGAAACTCAAGTCTGCAGAATTGTGAAATAATAAATTTCTGTTGTTTTATGTAAAAAAAAATCAAAATTATTGTTTTTTAGGCCTCTGGAAATTAACAAAGATTTGCAACCATCCTATGAGCATTGATTTTTTTTTTAAATGCCTGGGTTTGTATAAAAACAGTGAACTTTGTGGCAACTTAATTTACCTTTTCTTTTACCAAACTCATCTCTGTTGTATGTTGTCCTAAAAACAAATCCATCCACCTTGCAATCACAGTAATTCTGAAAAACAGCAGTAGAACAGCCAATGAAGTAGGCAAAATGGACTTAAAACCTTCAAAAAAGAAAAAAAACATTATTAGTGAATTTTCAGTATTTAACATCTGTCAGTTCCTGGGGAATGTCTCATTTGCCAGACTTACTTGACCTGCTTTAGGTCTCCTTTGGTTGGAAAAACTGTAAACATAGGGCATTTGTCAAAAACAATAGGTAGCAATTGTTCAAATCACATCTACCTGAGGTGGCAAAGCTAGTTGTAAAAAAAGAGATTGGTAAAAATCCATAAATGAGGATATGATGAATCACACGTCCCTAAGGGCCTTTCAAAAGCTCTCATTTTCTTGGGAAAGGAGGAGGCCACATGCAGGTAGAGGTCATTGAGCTTACCCAGGAAAGAGCTGAAGAGACCCAAGAGTCCTGTTTCTGGCTGATGCTCAGACCACTGCAAGAGCAAAAGTCGTAAGCTGCTAGAGGATGGCAAGTAAGAAACTGCATACACACAGCTCTGCCGTAAAGGCAAATGGAAGATTCTTAACTCACATATGCAATCATGAGCAGTGATTTGAATGACCATACAAGAAGGGGAAAATTAGTCCAGGAAGATAGCTTAAGAAACAAAAATTGACAACAGCAAATGATTCTTGTGTCACTTTTTTTTAAAGAATTTATTTATTTATTCATGAGAGATACAGAGAGAGAGGGAGAGACATAGGCAGAGGGAGAAGCAGGTTCCATGCGGGCCTCGATCCCAAGACCCTGGGATCATGATCTGAGCCAAAGGCAGATATGCTCAACCACTGAGCCACCAGGTACCAAGTAAATTAGTGTATAGTTTATCCGAGACTAGATGAGTTTTCCAAATGGGTGAATTTAAACAGAGAGAGAGAGAGAGAGAGAGAGAGAGAGAGAGAGAGAGAAGTAGAGTCAATTTTACAATGAAAGAGAGAAGATATCCTTGAGGTAAAGTTAGATGAGGAGAAATCAGAAAAGAGAAAACAGGAAGAGGCAGCCAGAGTAAAGCTACCTGTGTGTTATCTTGGAAGCCAATCGGAAAAAAGGTATCCAGGAAAAAAGGAGTCATCAAATATAACAAATTTAATTCTATAAGTAAAAAATGAAGGAGTAGGAGATGAGGTCAGTAAAGGGAAACTGATGGCCTGGAAATCCTCCACTTCTCAAAATGACTAAAGATTCATCAAAGAGCATAATAGTAATGGTGAGGCTTCATGGGACGAGCACTAATTAAATTGATATTGATTCTTTACAAATAATATATATAATTAAGCTCACTTTAATTCCCACAATAGATTTTTTCCTAGGGTTTTGTGCTTCATATAATTTTTAATGCTAATTCCACCACAGAATATAAAACAAATTGATTTTTAAAGATGGTATTTTTAAATCATAGAGACATACAGTCATCTACATAGTGTCTCTAGTTAAAACAAAGAAAATCATATAAAGTATTTCAAGAGAGAGAAATTTATAGAAGAAATTAGTTACACAATTGTTGGGGAGCTTAAAGCGCGCGCGCACACACACAAATACACAGACTAGGATATCACAGAGATAATAATTGGAGGAAACAACTGCTGGGAAGACTGTGAGAATGGAAGGAATATGCTGGATTAGGAGACCCTGGAAAGACACTCCGCAGAGTTGGGATGCAGAACACCAAGTAGGGGGCTTTGCAAGCTGGCTCTGTGACACTGGCATGGTTGGTCCTGGGAATGATGAAAGAAGCAAGAGACTGGAGCTATTGTCTTCTGTGCAAATGAAGGGCAGCTTCTCCCTCCTGAAAGACAACAGCTTTTAATAATCTACACCATACGGGAGTATGAAGCTTAATATATGTTAAATCATGAAGTACTACTAATTAATGAATAAAATAAAATGTTACAAGAATCTATATGTAAGTCCTTTGTTTGCTAGAACTCTGTACTTCACTTTCAAGATACACACACCAGGAGAAAGTACCTTATTCATCAACAGAGAGAGAGAATTCCAGGTCAAAGACTTTAATTTTCATTAGACATGGGTATATAAATAATAAAAGTTACATTTATGGCAATTATTGTAGAAATTTTAGTAAGCACCCACTTATCCAAAAATAATCAGAAAATTGGGTCTTTTGGTTAATTGAACATTCTTGTTAATTGACATTTGTCAAATATATCATACATGGATTAACAGTGTTCAAAGAACTAGAATAAAATAGCAGACACTTGACATCAGAATTATAACTCTACAGTTCTTCCTAGCTGAATAATTCTGACTCCCTTCAGGATATACAAGTGTTCAAACATTACTTAAAGTATGTCATTGATTCAAATTAATCAACAAATAATTATAGTCGCATAATATTTAGTAGTAGAAGGTGAAACTGATAAAAATTGTTATTGACTCTTGGACACAGTTTGGAGTTTGTAGAAGTAAATCTCTAAATTAAAATTATTATTATTATTTTATTTTTTATCTTATTTTTTCTAAAGTGAAATTAAATAAAGGTACAAAATATTATCAGTAGAAAACTAATTCTATATTTTTGGTTAGTTTTCTGGGCTAATAGGTGTACACCCTATCACATTAACATAATGATAGGGATCTACCTCAGAAAGATAAATTTTTTTTAAATATATTAATTATTTTCCTCTATATCTACATGCTCTTTATATTATATTTTTATTTCGTCTTTGAATTTACTGCTAGTAGTTTTTTGGAATGCAATAGAAATAAGCAAGAGTTTCATATTTGTACTACAAAAACTATCTTGTAGTAAACTGATTAAAGAAAGAACATGCCATTCTTTCTGTTTTCAATTGCTTATCACTAATTATAACTAGAGAGTTTCAATAATTCCTCAAATATAATGGTAGTGATAGATACATTATAAATTTCAATGATCACTGAAAAAAAATGACCCTTTCTTTATTGGACCAATCAAAAATTATGATATTAACCACAGTTTAAATGAGTCTAGTAGAAATAAAAGGTGATATTTTAATAAATCAAAAGACCACTTGTTCTCTAACTTTATAGACCACAGGTACAGACAATAAATAATAAATCTTTATTATTGATTAAATAGAGTTCATACTATATCACTGAGTGAATTTTATGTTTTGTTTTTTTTTATAATAAATTTATTTTTTTATTGGTGTTCAATTAACCAACATACAGAATAACACCCAGTGCTCATCCCGTCAAGTGCCCCCCTCAGTGCCCGTCACCCATTCACCCCCACCCCCCGCCCTCCTCCCCTTCCACCACCCCTAGTTCGTTTCCCAGAGTGAATTTTGAAATCAGGTTAGAATTAGCATCAGTCATGCCCACTGACTTTATTCTCCTTATATTTTATTTTAAAAAAATAACAGCTTTATTGAGGTATATTTTGGCGTATTATAAACAGCATATATTTTATCAATGATTTGATAGGTTTTGTCATATGTGTGTACCTGTGAAACTACTAACACAATCATGATAATAAACACATACAACACCCCAAAATTTCCTTAAGACCCTTGGTAATCCCTTCCTCCTATATTTCTTACCCCTTTCTAGCCTCTGGCAACCTCTGATCTGCTTTCTGTTAACTATATATTAATTTGGATTTTGTAGAATTGTATATAAATACAATCACATGGTATGTACTTTTTTATGTAGCATTTTTTCACTCAGAATAATTATTTTTAGATGTATTCATACTGTTAAATGTATCAAAAGTTAATTCATTTTTATTGCTAACTAGCATTCCATTATATGAACATTCTGCAATTTATCAATTTACTTGTTATGGACACGTTTCCAGTTTTTGGCCATTGCACATAAAATGACTATGAAAATTCATGTGCAAGTTTTCACGAAAATTTGTTTTCACATCTCTTGGGAGAGGAATGACTGGGTGAAAGAAGAGCTTTTTGATTAGCATTTTAAGAAACTGTCAAATTTTTTTTCACAGTGATTGTCCCAGTTTAATGCCCAGGAGCAATATATGAAAGTTCCAGTTGGTCTAAATCCCCACCAACATCTGATCTGATCAGATGTTTCAATTTTAGATATAATAATCGGTATGCCAAGATATTTCACTATAGATTTAATTTTCATTTTGCTAATGATTGAAAATGTGTCTGTCATTTATAATTCTAAGCTAAAGTGTCTCCTTATAATGCCTTTTTAAAAAAAAAATATGTTGTTTGTTTTCTAACTAGTGAATTATAAGGATTCTTGCTAAATGCTAGATTCTGGTCCTTTGTTAGAAGTGTGACTTACCAATATTTTCTTCCAGTTTGAGGCTTATTTTTTTATTCTTTTAACAGTATCTTTTAAAGAGCATCCTAACTTTTATTGATAAAGTCCAATATATCTTATCCAACAGACTCAAAAATTTCACGGATGCATGTAAAATAGCACATGAAATTATGGTTATGCATCAAAATGTACATAGAGACATATATTCATTTATTGTCTTCTATTTATTTGAATCCTAATTCTACATAAACATCATCTTCTTCATCACCAACATGATCAGTGTACAGGGGCCTCCAGTCTTACAGGAATAATTAGAAATGGGTAAAATGTTATTACTTTTCAGTTGAGGCCAATCTCCTTTGTATTACCAATGTGCACAAATTTTTCACACTTTCCTAAAGTCATTTTCCAGAAAATAAACATTTTATTTCTGAAAGGAAGTGATACCAATATGTGAAAGGATGCCATCTCCCTCAGAGTATTCATGTCTAGAATATTTTTAACATCCTTCCTTTCAGTAGACTGGACCATCGCTCTTGATTCATCACTTTCTATGCATATTCAAGTCTCTTTTTTTTTCCCTAATTACTTTGTTGTACCTTCTATTAGAGTGATTGAGAGTATTCCTGACACCATTAATGTTGGGTAGGGCCAAATGACTTGCTTTGGCTGATAGAATATTGGTGAATGTGCCATGAACAAGGTATTTACATGTGGATGGTTGCTCTGGCTCACCTTTTGTGTTTCTGTAGGCACCATGAGGGGAGCATGACCTCCTATAACTATTCTCCCTTCAGTCTGAACTTCAGCATGGGCCAGTAGCGTGGACCAGACTCTGATCTGAAGCTTGAAGCCAATCCAACTGTTATACAACACACCCTAAGATAGAGCTGCTCCTGATGACTCACAGAATAGAGTAAGAAAATACATGTGTGTTGCTTGGAGCCTCTGAGTTATGAAGCATTACAGTAGCAATAGCTAATTACTATATTTATATAAAAATATGTGGATGAGAGGGTCTTAATATACAATATTCATCGTTCTTTTATGAAGAAGTATCATTCTTAGAAATAGAAAAATAATGTCCTCATTTCAAGGAATAGATTAAGCTACCAAAAGGAATTCTATAGATAAATTCTCAAGTTTATTTTTGAAAAAAAAATAGGGAAAAATAATTTAGAGTAATAAAGATAATTATATAAACTAGTTAGCTTCTCTTGAACTTTATATTCTTGGGTAGTTGATGAGAAATGTCTTACATATATCTTTTAAGGCTCATTAACAATCCTTTGAAAAACAGCATTAACAACATCACATAAGGCAGTGTTTCTCAAAGCGTGGTTCCCCACACCAACAGGATCAATTTCATTTGGAAGCATGTTAGAGACACAAATTGTTGGAACCCTCCTGGAACTAAATCACAATCTCTGGAGCTGAGGCACAGGAAAGGGTATGTTAACAATCTTCCAGAATATCTCAACTGAAGTTGAGAACCACTAACGATAGGGGGAGGTAGTGAGAGATACAGAGGCTAATTTATACAGACAGCTACTTTTGTTTGTTTAGGATTTTAACCAGATATTCCTACTCTAGAGCTTTATATTATTTGCTAGGTGCTGTGTACACATAATCTCACTTAATAATTAGCAAACCTACAAATTAGATATTGTCATTCTAATTTTTACAGATGAGGACACTGAGCTCCTGAGTTAATAGTTAATAAGTTGTGAACTGGTATCTATGACTAGATCTATCCAATTCCAAAAGCAATATTTTACTCCTATACAAAAACTCATTCATAGCAAATTGAAAATAATGGGTACTTGGGTGTCTCAAAGGTTGAGCATTTATCTTAGGCTCAGGTCATGATCCCAGGATCGAGTCCTGCATCAGGCTCCCTCGCCTGCTTCTCCCTCTGCCTATGTCTCTGCCTCTCCCTCTGTTTCTCTCATGAATAATTAATGAATAATTAAATATTTTTTTAAGAAAATAGCAAATTGAAAATAAACAAGGGATCAAGGACACCACTAAATAGGAAAATATAAAACTATGCTGTCACAGTGTTAGTGAGCTAGGTCTTATACAGATAAAGAAACAGAAAACTTTCAACGCATGAAACACTTCTACAGAAGCTATCCCGAAGACAGTTTTTTGAAAGTTACTTTAAGATAAATTTTATTAATGAAAAAACACAAATAGTTAATGTTACTTACATATTAATTTGATTTTCAACTTAAGTCTTTTGAAAGGTTATAAAGTACTGGCCTAGGACCATTTTTTAGCAAGTAGAAACTTTTGTTTAGCTCAGAAAAAAAATGGGGTATTGTGTCTGGCTGTTTTTTCTTTTTTCCTTTACTTTTGGTTTTTATTTTTAGAGGAGCTTAAGTCTAAGCTTAAAAACTAGGAGAAGTTATACAAAAACAAACAAACTATATATCCAGCTTCTTTTAATAATCAGTTCTGGCAACCCTAGGACCAAGTTATAGTTGATATGACAGGTAGAAATACCTGTAGCGTAAGCTTTCTCTCTCCTGTTAACCATTTCCTTATTAGCAAATGCCATCTAAGTAGCTGTTGAGTGTACATGCTGGAGTCAAACATCCTTGGCTTTAATCCTTGCTTTACCATATACTAGGTGTGTGAGCTGGGGCAAGTTTTGCAGATTCCTCCTGCATAAAATAGATCCTGCATTAGATATAGATAGATAAAATAGATAAAACAGTAATAGATCCTGCATTCATTTGTTGAGAAATTAATGACTTAGTGCATGAAATGTATTCATATTGTTTCCTAGCCTCTAATAAGTGCTCAGTAATGGTTAGCTACTATTTATCATCTTTTCTTCAATAAGAAAGAACATTTTCCCTGCATTCATTCATGTTTGTCTCAGAGATAGGGCTGCCAGTCAACAGACTGGATGTTCCTAATCAAATAAATAAATAAATAAATAAATAAATAAATAAATAAAATAGATGATTTATATAAGTAAAGATAATGATAGGAAGTTTGAATAAAAGGACTTTTAAAAAATGAGCAGGCTATAGGAAACCTCCAGGAGTAGTAGATGCTGTCGCCCATCCTAAGACTAAGAAGCAAGAAGAGGTACTGGCTACGAGCCTTCTGAAGGAAGGAGTAGTTTGCATGCAGAGAGGACTTAAAAGAGCTGTGACTTTTGGCTAAGGAAACAGGCAACTTAAGAGGATCCTGGAGAGGAGTGTAGGGAGAATAAATCCTGAGATCTCCCTTTTGTCTTTCTCTTCTTATGACTGAACTCAACTGAAAGCCGGAGGTGTAAGGAGCTCACTAATAGAGTCTGTGCAATCTCCAGAGAGAGACGCAGCAGGGTGAGGATTAGTAGAAAAAATTCAAGTAGATAAGTGAGAAGATGTCCCAGCATATGATAGTCATGAAGTAATACTAGGCAGTTATTAATGCCATATTTTCTAGAGCCTCATGCTTTCTACAGAAGCACTATATATTTTGCTTCTTACCCTTTACTATTTGGTTCCCCTTAACTTGTCATACCTTCAAATCCTTCAGAAAGTTGATTTGGGTAGTTCAGTTAATTTTTGTCCAAATAACATGGATTTCAATGTCTGTTATCTTAAAGGTAATAGAAAACCACCATAGGGCAGCCCGGGTGGCTCAGCGGTTTAGCGCCGCCTTCAGCGCCCAGGGCCTGATCCTGGAGACCCGGGTTGAGTCCCACATCAGGCTCCCTGCATGGAGCCTGCTTCTCCCTCTGCCTGTGTCTCTGCCATTCTCTCTCTCTCTGTGTCTCTCATGAATAAATAAATAAAAATCTTAAAAAAAAAAAACAAAAAACAAAAAAAGAAAGCCACCATATAGCTGATTAACTTTGAAAATTTCAATAATCTTGATAATGTATGAATATCCACCATTTGCTTCAACATGGATGTGGATGGACCTGGAGGGTATTATGCTGAGTGAAGCAAGTCAATTAGAGAAGGACAATCACCATATTGTTTCACTCATATGGGGAATATAAGAAAAAGTAGAAGGAATTATAAGGGAAAGGAGGCGAAATGAGTGGGGAAAATTAGAGAGGGTGACAAAACATGAGAGACTCCTAACTCTGGGAAATGAACAAAGGGTAGTGGAAGGGGAGGCAGGCGGGAGATAATGTGACTGGGTGATGGGCACTAAGGAGAGCACTTGATAGGATGAGCACTGGGTGTTCTACTCTATGTTGGCAAATCGAATGTCAATTAAAAAAAAAGAAAAAAATATCTTCATATTGGTCATTGGGATCACATGATATAAACAGGAGGCTCTCAGCCCAGAAACGTCTTAGAGTGGCTCTTTGGCTAAGACCCCAGAAGGCAGTGTGTTGACAAGAACTACCATCTCTTTAGTGTGGATATATACTGTCGTGTAAAAGAACCTATTCATTTTTTAGAAGAATGTCATTAAAAGACACAGGCCCAATGAAAAGGATTCCTTATGCTGACATAGGGCTCCCTTTCGCCAATCAGCCACACACCTTCCTGTGGAATGCTCAGCAAGCTAAGCCAACACATAACAGTTTCAATTAGCAATTGAATTTCTCCTACGTAAATATGGATAGGCAGAAAAGATTGACAGAAATTTGAAGAAAATCTAACATGAAGGGAAAACCAAAAATAAAAAGAAATAGAATGAATTTTCAATAAAACAAGCGAAAAAATAAAGGAGAAGAAAAGATAAAAGTAATTTAAAAAAAAAACAGTATCTTCGGAGAAATAAGAGGAAATCTCTGATCATGAAACAGAATAGCCCAGACAAGTTGAAATAGAGATTTTTTTTTCTGAGAAATTCCAGTTGTGACTGAGGGCAAGGAAAAATCTTACTAGTGAAAAAGAAGAAAGAAGGAAGAAAAGAGAGAAAAAAAAAGGACTATTTAATAAATTAAGTCTCCGGGAATCCTTCCTATGAATATGTCCTTGAATTCTAGCTACTAGGCGTATCTTTCAGATAGCACTGTAGAAAATAATGTGTTGGAATTTTTGCTTATTGAGTCAGTAATTAGCAAAAAAGAAAAAAAAAAAGAAAGAAAGAAAGAAAGAAAAGGAAAGGAGAAAAAAGGTTGAGACTTCATTCATTTTGAAAACTATAGCTCGATCAACTGTCCAGGCTTTTTTGCTTTTTTTTTTAGGATGCAAGGTAGGTGTGGTTACTTTGCATATGTGTTGGTCAGTATCTCTGAATACTTTCCTCTGTGAGATAAAATAGACATCTAATCATAATGGTTCCAGAGCAAAGTATAAGCTTCGTTTTCACATTTCAAATATATTAACATTTTCTTCCAAGTATAAACCATTTTTTAATGACAAACAATTGCTTCTATGGAAAAAATGGAGTTTGAAGTATCTTGACTATCCCCAAACGGAATAAAGCACTGACACATGTGTTGAGATTAAAAAAAAAAAAAAAAAAAAAAAAAAAAAAAAAAAAAAGATTGAGCATATAGAAAGAAAGATTTTTAGGAAATTCTGGAGCAAAGCTTGCATTTCACTATTAAGTCTCAGTCTTCACTAGGTAAAAAGTATAAAGTCATTTTGATTATTTTAGTCCATAACCAGAAAACACAGTTTCATAGGGTTTGAGAGCTAAATAGGAACAGAAAGTACTGTGTCCTACTCTCAGAAAACTAAATTCCACGGAAGGCAAATTACTTCCTTGGATCCTGTATCTTCTAATGACAGTGCCAAACACAACCCAAATTCTTATGTTGTCCTAACAGTATAGACCCCAAATTGTCAGATACTCCTATTTGAAATGCTGAAATGAAGCCATTTCATCAGCATTTCGCATTCAAATTTCCTCTCCCATATTCATGATGTGACCCTGGGGAAATAATATTTTAGTTTTTAGCATATAAAATTGGAATCTTGGGGCACCTGGGTGGCTCAGCTGGTCAAGTATCCAACTCTTGATTTCAGCTTACATCAGGATCTCCGGGTTGTGAGATTGAGCCCAGTGTAGGGCTCCGTGCTCTTCCAGAGATTCTCTCTCTTCCTCTGCCCCTCCACCCCACCTCACCTGTGGGCATGCTCTCTCTCTCTCTCTGTCTCTCAAATACATACATAAATCTTCATAAAATTAGAATCTTCATTTTATTATATTTTGTGTTGAACTTGTGTTAAGGAGTAAGAAATAATTGAATTACCCAGTGAACTTTCAATCTATTAGGGATAAACTGACACATATACTCTAAATGCAATCTTAAATTCTGGAGCCATTGCCGAAGTAGACAAATGGTTTAGTTGTTCCAAAAAAAAAAAAAAAAAAAAAAGGAGTGATGAATTATATCTGGAATGCATGAAAAACTTCAGAGAAGGTTATATGAACTTAACTCCTGAAAGAATAGGTTTTATCTGTAGAGATAAGGCGGTCTGGAGACTGATGATGGCAGGAAGGGAATGACAGAGGTAGTGGTGGGGAGCATTTCAAGCAGAGGGACTGTTCTTAGCAAAAGGAAATCCTAAGAACTGCAAGAGTTCTAATACTAGATGATGATATCCGAGGAGAACTTCAGTAAGAGTTGATGCTGAAAAGCCAATAGAAGCAGAATTTGATGTCTCCTTAGACAATATCGAAGTGACTGGATATTTTGTTTTCCTTTTGTAGACAACAGCAAGTAACTGAAACAAATAGTGGAGTATTTCTGTTTTATAAATTTATAAAAATTGTGAATAGATGGATGGGATATTTGGAAAATGATGTTCAGGGTGTCTGAGCGGCTCAGTTGGTAGTGTCAGCCTCCGGCTCAGGTCATGATCCCCACATTGGGCTCCCCGTCAGCAGGGAGACTGCTTCTGCTTCTCCTCCCCACTCATGCTCTCTGTTGCTATTTCTGTCTCTCTCCCTCTCAAATAAATAAGTGAAATCTTAAAAAGAAAGAAAGAAGCAAAGAAATGTTCACACACAGAATTTGAGAAATGGAATTATCATCTATAGTCTGGTGACTGACTTTCATGATCATACAAATCGTGATACAATTTCTCGAGATTGGGAATACTGGTAAATGGAGTATTTGGCAGGGAGAAAGTAGGGGGAAATGGAAATGTTAATTAGATAGTTGCATATGTGGATGAAATTCAGGAAAAGAAAAGAAACCATTTGGGTTTAACATGTATAATGAGAAGAAAAGAGTGGCAATAATAAAATTCCACTGGTCTTTTAAAAAATATTGATAAATGATAAGACATTTTGGTAACACTAAATCCAACTATCTAAGATAAAGTTTAAATTTTACTTGAGCTTTGCAAATGTGCCACAAAAAGGAATGCACTTCCAATTTATATTTGCTGAATCTGTAAGTAGCTGTGGTATTTTTCTCCACTTAACTTTTACAAGAAAGGGCTTTATCAGAGCAACAAGCTCCAAAAATACATATTTAAAGCAGAAAACATTAGATTTTTACTTGCTATACATATTCAAAATCTGTTTTCTTCTGTAGGTGAAAATTGCCAAGAGTCCCTGAAATACTCTCAATAATCATAACATATTCACTTAAAACTAAAAAATTCTTAGTCATGAATAATACGATTTTATCCAACTCTTCCAAAAAACAAACACTTTGACTCATTTGTGTTTTGTTCTAATGGATTACATTATTCATATGGTTGAACGAGTGAGTAAACAATGGAATGGCATATGGTACAGGATTTTTCCAGATTTATGGTCACTCATTACTCAGATACTTGATGTTTCCCTGGGTAAGAATCAAGTAGTTGTCTCCAAATGTAACTTTTGCCCCCCAATGGAACAAGTCATGCCTATGTATCTCAGATTTGCTGTTCTGTATCATTTCTGTAGAACCTTTAAATCCTACAACCCAATATGAATTTTATTATATTCACAATAAGAACAGTTAATACCAAATACCTGAATGTACTTCCATGGTCAAACAATGTTTGAATGGTGTTTTGAGGAATTTAAATCATTATAAGCATAATTCAAGCCATATATTTATTTAAACAATCTGCTTAAACAAGATTTTTAGAAGTCTTTTGAACACAATTTCCTTTGTGGACATATATGTCTCACAGTAAAGAAAACTACATAGTGTATCTAAAATGGCATCCAATTAAGCAATACTCAGAAGTAGTGTATATCCTTTAAAGTAATGTCAAGAAAAAATACAAGATATTTTAATGTTGTATTTCCTAAATGTCACAATAGAATGGATAATTTTGTGATATTAAAGTGATTTTCACATTCAAGTATAATTTTTAAATTATTTCACTCTAATTCTACATAGAACTTTTGGGTTTCAGGTGTCTGGAGATTTAAATGTCACCTACAAGCTCAATTGTGATTATGATTATTCAATTTCATACTGCCAATTTTTATCAGTTTTGCATATTAAAAGAATAATTTTAAGCTATTTTAAATACGAAATCTTTGATTTGATATCAACCTAACAAATATACCTGATTGTACATGATGTGCTTAATTAGTCTGATGAATATGTATGGTTGGTTTAAGTTTGCTTATGGGGTATTTAAGAGATAAACATTTTCCTTTCTTTATCCACTACTTTAAAATATACGTTAGTCTATAACAACAATATAAAATGAGTTTATCAACTATACCGGTAATGCTAGAGTAAAAAGATTTTTAACTTAAGTGTGAAATTCAAAATAACATATCTAAAAATGTATCAAAATATTTCACTTCACTTTGCATGTGGAAACCCAAGCTAAGACAAAGCAAAGATGTTCATCTTTCCATTAGGAAAATGTTCCTCTCAGGAAAATACGTCATATTTAATGATGATAAACCAGATATTGATCAATAAATTATAATCTATGCTCTTTGATCATTATGTAGGTCATGTGTACATATAAAAATTTTCACAAGGGAAAATGAATTGGCAAGAAATATTGTACTGCTTATGTCCTTAAGTTTTATTACTAATGATCTAAACTCTGAGAGAGAGGAAAGGCACTCATCCTATGTTGCTATTTATATGTAGTTTCCTATAAAATACTGGGAATATCTCTAGTAAGAAAGAGCGGGTACAATCTACTTTTTAATTTAATTATTATAGCAGATAGAATACCGTTTGCTATGAACAGACGAGTGTTTTATATCCACTCTTAGTCAAACTCTGCAATCTAAATAAGTAGATTAATTGATACATAATAATGATAAGGCAAGCATTACTCATCATTCAGACACATTGGAGTAAAAAATTGACCAGTAAAATCCAGGTCTAGTTATAATGGACAAAAGCCAGGAGAGGCAAAAGGCCATTGGGGAAGGCAGATGATAGCAGTTTTACTCTGATAAATAACTGTCTAGATTAAAAAACAAAACACTATCTTTCTAGTCCACTACCACCACTACTGCCCTGAATGTGTGGGCACATTGTCTCAGAGTAATCATATCTGGGCCATGATGAAGGGTATACACCATTCCAAGGAAAGTTAGTGAAAATTCTCCAGCTAAAAAACCCATGGCCAGTACTATTCCCTTTGGTTTAGTAGGGGAGCAATCTCCATGTGGCCAGAAACTTGGCATAAGCATGGAATGTTTTCTCTGCCCAGTGTGGATGTGATAGATATTTAGATATTTATATTAGTATGTTAACCAAAATAGAAGTTTATCGCTTTGTGACACAAATATTTTAAGGAAGGAGATCCAGGTCTGTAATGGAGGCTTTGCCCTGTGAAATCCTCAGGAAGTAAAACTATTTCTATTGTTACTTAGTCCTGTGCTAGCTCCATTTGTAGGGTCACCTCTGAGTTCAAAATGGCTGTTCCAACTCCAACCACATTTTCTGCATTCCAGGTAGCAGGAAGGAAAAAGATAGAAATAATAGACAGGAGTCTTTCACCCTTAAAGAAGATTTACAGAAGCAACTACAGAACAATTTCTTAACACAACTCATTGGCCACGCCTAAGTATCAAAGAGGATAAGAAGTATAAACTGTTTTCAAGGTAGCCAGTGCTGCATGGTAAAAATAACTATAATAAAAACCCAGTCTAAAAATACCTATAATAGGGCAGCCCGGGGGGCTCAGTGGTTTAGCACTGCCTTCAGCCCAGGGCCTGATCCTGGAGACCTGGGATCAAATCCCACATCAGCCTCCCTGCGTGGAGCCTGCTTCTCCCTCTGCCTGTGTCTCTGCCTCTCTCTTCCTCTCTGTCTGTGTGTGTGTGTGTGTGTGTCTCATGAATACATAAAATCTTCTAAAATAAATAAATATAAATAAATAAATAAATAAATAAATAAATAAATAAATAAATAAATAGAAGTACGTATAATATAAGACAAATGTTAAGCATTTGGTTAAGTGTTTAAAAGAAAGTAAGATTAAGAAGTAATCTCACACCTGCTTCCATCAGTTGAGTGCCTGACTCTTGATTTTAGCTGAGGTCATGATCTCAGAGTCATGGGATCTAGCCCCGCGTAGTGCTCAGTAGGAGTCTGATTGAGGTTCTCTCTCCCTCTGCTTCTGCCCCTCCCCTCTTCTAAAAATAAAGAAATAAATCTTTTTAAAAAAAAGCAATGTCCATTTTGAAAAGTAAAAGGATTAAAGAACCCCAAACAAATATAGTTCTACACAGTTAATGATCATTGCTGTATTTCCACACTAATTATGCAGTTTATATTTCTCTACATTGACAGGAAAAAGAAATGTAACAATAACCCATGAGCCACTTCATCGCAATCATTTAATTTTAATTTTTTAAATAAACTGAAATAATGTCAATTTTGTCTCTGTTCAAAATTATAATTTCACGAAAAGGATTTCCTCTCCCTCCCCACTTGGATAATTCAGAGTAAAATTATGCTTTTACAGTAAAGATCGACATAATCTGTTTTAACTGGCAAAATAGAGGATTTAAAATTAACTGTATAGAACTGTAAATAGAAATAAAAGGGTTTGTAATTGACTGTAGGGATGTAAATGAAGAATAAATCAGGCCAAAGAAACATCAGCTCCCATCAATGATCAGAGAAATTCAACCTAAAGCAATTTTTTCTCCTGAACTATTCAGAGAACTGCAGCTCTCTAAAGCTGTTACAGATATGCTTGCAAAATAATTCTTTCAAACCGCAATAATTTGAGAAATACCCCAAAAAACACACACATCTGCAACTGTCTACTGAATTCAGACTGTGAAGTCGACCAATTTAAATCATATCTCCTCATTTTTTTTTTGCTGAGTAGATATTTCCTTCTTGTCTCCTAAATGAGCAAAACTCTATAATTCATAGTTTTTAAACTGTTTAATAAAGGCTTTGAACAAGGAAGTTGCTCAAACTGATAGGGCACAGATTTTGAAGAGCTGACAGGTAGGTTGAGACTGCCTTCTCAGTTACTTGCCAGTGCTATATTTTGAGCAAATAATTGGATAACGCTTTTCTCTTCTCCAAAAGTCTCAGGATTTTACAGTGACATTCCCAGTGTCAGCAGTGGCTTCATCAACAGTTACGTAAAATGTGAAGACACCACCAGGAAGTCCTGTTTCACACTTCAGAAAACTAATGTTAGTAGATGTGTGGGTGTGGAAAAATAAGCTGTGTGTTGTAGAAAGGTTTGTAATGGAATGTTTGAAAGAAAAAAAAAAAAAAGATTCCCAGAATATCATTGTCTAGGCAGTGGGCAACCTAGTGATTCGGTGAAAAATGAACACTTTTGAGGAAGAAGGTTCTTTTTTTTTTTTTTTTTTTTTTATACGTTTCAGGCACAAATTTCTTCTGTTCCTAATGTGAAATGTATGCAATGGAGAATAAAAGTCATTTTATAAGTGGTAGAAAATCTAATGTCAATTCCAGTCTTCCTGTTCCTCATAAGCAGAGCTTTTAGAAAGCTAAAAGTACTATCAATAAATAGAACATTACAGCAGGATTCTTTAAATAATAATTCTAAGAGTCTAAGTAAATGGCCTAAAGTACACTAGAAATGAAATGCTATATTTAACCTCTCAGTGCATGCTGGACAAATGAACGAAGAAAGCAGTTGAACTTAAGAGTATTTTTGATTGAAAAAATAAGCATGACAGCGCTATTTTTGTCTCCGCATGTGCCCTGTTACAAGTAAACATAGTAATGATGTTTGAAGTAAGACCACCAAAGGAAACACTATCATAATCAACTTACAAGTGCATGTTTTGGTATATGGTTTTTCCAGTTTACAGAAAATATCTTTCTAAATGACTGGATGGACAATGACTTTATGTTACTTCCCCCACATTTCAAAAAGGTATTTTCCATAAAAATATTTCAGTTGTAGTTCAGCAAGATGGCCTCCATCTCACAATAGCACCTTGCTGAAAACTGGGTTTCATTTTCAAAGCAACTTCAAGTTTAACCATAAATACAAATTATTACTTAGCATCATGTTTTTGTTTGCTTTGTTTTTTGAGAACAGTTTGCTCCAGGGAAGTCTAAACATTTTGAGGATAGGAATGCTTCATTGTGGTAAGACCAACGAGGCTTGTAAATACTGAATAACTGAGAAGTTGGGATTGAAACTTCCCTCACAAGATTAAGACTTTCTAAACCACCCTGGAAAAAAGAATCTATCCATAACTTGCTTCTCAAAACTTCCTGGCATAAGGAAAGAAATTCATCCTTAAGAGGTATTTGAGATAGACTAATGTGGCTCCAAAAAGCAATGCATAACTCCTAGTTTCATCTCCAATATGTAAATAGCTTTAAAAAACATCACTCAATTCCCTATAGGTGAATAATAAAAGTTGAAAGAAACTAAAACTCAGTAATTTCTGGGACCCATCAGAGAACTGAATTCCCAGGACAAGCACTCCCCGAGATCTAGTGACACAAGTGAACCTGGAGTAATGGTCAGGAGCTCCTTACCTGGAGCACAAGTCAATGGAGCCCTCAACAGACACAGATAATTAAGATGTGGCTCTGATGTATTTTTTGAGGCTAAGTATGGATTTAACTGAAAGTGGAAAACTTCTTGGGGGCTGCAGACTTTAGGTGACTCCATACTTTCATGGGATTTATGTTCAAGAATTCCATCAGGTTTTCCTGGTGAAGATGTAAGAAAGAAAGATCTCATGGCTCTAGGAGAGGGAGAAGAGTAATTCTTGTTAATTATACCACTACACCACAAGTGTTTTCCCTAACAAAAGTCTACTCTTCCAGAGAAGACTTTATCAGAATCTTACCCCAGAGCCTTGATAGAAGATCATCCCTCCTACATTGCCCCCTCCAGACTTTCTGTCTCATAGAGGAGGGGAAACAGCTATAAGAGAAGAAAATTTGCTTCAACGTGGATGGAACTGGAGGGTATTATGCTGAGTGAAATAAGTCAGTCGGAGAAGGACAAACATTATATGGTCTCATTCATTTGGGGAATATAAATAATAGTGAAAGGGAATAGAAGGGAAGGGAGAAGAAAAGAGTAGGAAATATCAGAAAGGGAAACAGAACATGAAGACTCCTAACTCTGGGAAACAAACTAGGGTTGGTGGAAGGGGAGGAGGGCGGAGGGTGGGGTGATTGGGTGGCGGGCACTGAGGGAGGCACTTGACAGGGTGAGCACTGGGTGTTATTTTGTATGTTGGCAAGTTGAACAACAATAAAAAATAAATTTATTATTAAAAAAAAGAAGAAGAGAAGAAAATATCATGAAGGGCAGAGGCCAGAGACAAAGGCCCACGAAAGGACTGAAATAAACTGGAAGGTTATAGAAACATCTTCTTCAACACCCTAACACCACACCAACAGGACCTAAATATAACAGCTGTGGATTACAACCGAAAAGAGCTAAAAGACACAGTCTCTCTCCAAGGATAAGTAAAAGGAACCCCAAAGTCAAGAGGAGTCAAAACCAAGAACCATCAAGAAACTTAAAGCTTCTGGCATTTAAACTGCAGCAAACAGAAAACAAAGCCCAATTCCTACTCCGATGAACATAAATCTTTGCACTGGAGAACGATTTTACCTCAGTCCTATTATTGGATGCAACATGTTTAGTTCCTAACAAAAATCATAAGGCATGCCAAAGGCTTGGGGAAAATCGACAGTTTGAAGAAACAAAGCAAGCATAAGGACCAATTTTCAGACATAACACAGATGATGAAATTACCAAGCAGACAACTTAAAAATAAATATGATTAATAAGCTAATGGTTTTAATGGATAAAGCAGATAAAAAGAAAAAAAAGTAAATGGATAATGTAAGTTAAGAGGTGGAAATTTTAAGAAAGAATTAAAGGGAAATATTACAAATAAAAATATTGTCATAAAAATGAAGAATATCTTGATGATGGATTTGGGAAAGAATCAGTGAGCTTGAAGGATATATCAACAAAACTTTCCAGATATGAATGAAAAAATAGAACAAAACATCCAAGAATTAAGGGAGGTTTTAAAAATAATTGAAACAAAAAAGAAACAATGAAGCACGAGCAATATCTGAAGCAATATGGCTGTGAAATTTCCAACATTAAGGAAAGATGCCAATCCAGGAAGCTCAAAGAACCCAAGTAGTATAAATAACAACTACCACACCCAACCATGAAAATAACCTACACTTAGGCATATAATATTCACTCTAGAAAAAAAAATCAAAAGCATATTGTATTCAAACTCCAAAGAAGAAAAGAAAAAAAAATATTTGGAATACAGCAAAAGCAGTCCTGAGGGGGGAATACATCACAATACAAGCATCCATCCAAACACTGGAAAAACTCAAATACAAAAGTTAACCTTGCACCTAAAGGAGCTGGAGAAGGAACAACAACGTTGTCCAGATCAAACGTTTAAAGAAGAAATAATACCTTTTCTACTAAAGCTGTTCTGAAAGATAGAAAGAGATGGAGTACTCCCAAACTCATTCTATGAGGCCAGAATCACCTAAATCCAAAAACCAGACAAAGACCCCATCAAAAAGGAGAATTATACACAAATATCCCTGATGAACATGGATGAAAAAATTCTCAACGAGATACTAGCCAATAGGATCCAACAGTACATTAAGAAGATTATCCACCATGACCAAGTGGGATTTATTCCTGGGATGCAAGGCTGGTTCAACACTCATAAAGCAATCAACGTAATTGATTATATCAGAAACAGAAAACACAAGAACCATATGATCCTCTCAATAGATGCAGAGAAAGCATTTGATAAAATACAGCATCGATTCCTGATCAAAACTCTTCAAAGTGTAGGGATAGAGGGAACATTCCTCAGCATCTTAAAAGCCATCTACAAAAAGCCCACAGCAAATATCATTCTCAATGGGGAAGCACTGAGAGCCTTTCCCCTAAGATCAGGAACATGACAGGGATGTCCTCTCTCACCACTGCTCTTCAACATAGTACTGGAAGTCCTACCCTCAACAATGAAGCAACAGAAAGAAATAAAAGACATTCAAATTGGCAAAGAAGTCAAACTCTCCCTCTTCGCTGATGACATGATACTGTACACGGAAACCCCAAAGATGCCACTTCAAGATTGCTGGAACTCATACAGCAATTCAGTAGTTTGGCAGGATACAAAAATCAATGCCCAGAAATCAGTGGCATTTCTATACACTAACAATGAGACTGAAGAAAGAGAAATTAAGGAGTCAATCCCATTTACAATTGCACTCAAAAGCATAAGATACCTAGGAATAAACCTAACCAAAGAGGTAAAGGATCTATACCCTAAAAACAATAGAACACTTCTGAAAGAAATTGAGGAAGACACAAAGAGATGGAAAAATATTTCATGCTCATGTATTGGAAGAATTAATACCGTGAAAATGTCAATGCTACCCAGGACAATGTATACATTCAATGCAATCCCTATCAAAATACCATGGACTTTCTTCACAGAGTGGAATCAAATAATCTAAAGATTTGTGTGGAATCAGAAAGAACGCAAATAGCCAGGGGAATATTAAAAAAGAAAAGCAGAGCCAGTGGCATCACAATGCCAGATTTCAGGTTGTACTACAGAGCTGTGGTCATCAAGACAGTGTAGTCCTGGCACAAAAACAGACAAATAGGTCAATGGTACAGAATAGAGAATCCAGAAGTGGACCCTCAACTCTATGGTCAACTAATATTTGATAAAGCAGGAAAGACTATCCACTGGAAAAAGGACAGTCTCTTCAATAAATGGTGCTGGGAAAATTGGACATCCACATGCAGAAGAATGAAACTGGACCACTCTCTTTCACCATACACAAAGATAAACTCAAAATGGATGAAAGATCTGGATGTGAGACCAGATTCCATCAAAATCCTAGAGAAGAACACAGGCAACACCCTTTTTGACCCTGGGCACAACAACTTCTTGCAAGATATATCCATGAAGGGAAGAGAAACAAAAGCAAAAATGAATTATTGGGACTTCATCAAGATAAAAAACTTCTGCACAGCAAAAGAAACAGTCAAAAAAACTAAAAGACAACATACAGAATGGGAGAAGATATTTGCAAATTACCTATAAGATAAAGGGCTATTATCCAAGATCTATAAATGACTTATTAAACTCAACAGCAAAGAAACAAGCAATGAGATCATGAAATGGGCAAAAAACATGAACATAAAATTCACAGAGGAAGACATAGATATGGCCAACAAGCATATAAAAAATGTACCGCATCACTGGACATCAGGGAAATACAAATCAAAACCACAATGAGATCCACCTCACACCAGTGAGAACGGGGAAAATTACAAGGCAGGAAACCACAAATGTTGGAGAGTATGCGGAGAAATTCCCTCTTGCACCGTTGGAAATGCAAACTGGTACAGCCACTCTGGAAAAGTGTCAAGGTTCCTTAGAAAGTTAAAAATACAGCTACTCCAGACGCAACAATTGCACTACTGGGTATTTACCCCAAAGACACAGATGTAGTAAAACAAAAGGACACCTGCAGCCCAAAGTTCATAGCAGCAATGTCCACAATAGCCAAACTGTGAAGGAGCCCTGTGTCCATTGACAGATGAATGGATAGAGAAGCTGTGATCTATGTATACGATGGGATATTCCTCAGCCATTAGAAATGACAAATACCCACCATTTGCTTCCACGTGGATGGACCTGGAGGGTATTATTATGAGTGAAGTAAGTCAATTGGAGAAGCACAAACATTATATGGTCTCATTCATTTGAGGAATATAAAAAGTAGTGAAAGGGAATAAAGGAGAAAAGAGAGAAAATGAGTGAAAATATCAGTGAGGGTGACAAAACACGAGACACCTAACTCTGGGAAATGAACAAGGGGTGTTGGAAAGGGAGGTGGGCGGTGGGTGGGGGTGACTGGGCACTGATGGGGGCACTTGGCGGGATTAGCACTGGGTGTTAGGTTATATGTTGGCAAATTGAACCCCAATAAAAATTAATTAATTAATTAATTAATTAATTAATTAATTAAAATAAAAAAGAAATGTCAGAAGAAACTTAAAATATTTGAATAAAATTATAATAAAGATTCAACGTACCAATATTTGCAGATTGCAGTGAAAGCTGTGCTTAAAGGAAAATTTGCAGCAGTGAAAACACATCAGAGAACAAAAGGATCTAAAATGAACAACTTAAAAGTTTTCTAGTAGGAAACTACAGAAAGAAGAGAAATACGGAGCACCTGGGCAGTTCAGTAGTTAAGCATCTGCCTTTGGCTCAGGTTATGATTCGATGGTTCTGGGATCGAGTCCTACATCAGGGTCCCCACCAGGAGCCTGCTTCTCCCTCTCCCTGTGTCTCTGCCACTCCCTGTGTGTCTCTCATGAATAAATAAAATCTTAAAATAAAAAAGAGAGAGAAATACAAGCCTTAAGCAAGATGATAAATAAATAACAAAAATCAGCAGGAATTATAGAAATGAAGAAAAGTATTATTGAATAGATAGGATAATAAACTATATTATAGACAAGTCTATGCCTACCAATTTGGTAATTTCTATGAAATGAACCAATTTCCTGAAATATGCCACCTGCAAAAACATACAAGGAGAAACAGATAACCTAATTAGCCCTGTATCTATTAAGGAAACTGGAACAACAATTAATGATCTTCCAAAACTGAAATCAACAGGTCCACATCGTTGCACTAGTGAGGTCTACTGAACATTCAGGAAAGCAGTGATACCAATTCTCTATAATATCTTTCAATAATAGAAGGAGGATGAATACTTCCTAATTAATTCTATATTGTCAGCATTAGCTTAATACCAAAACAAGATAAACAATATCTCTCATTACCCAGATGCAAAAATTTCTAATAAAATATTAGCTAATCTAACCCAACAATGTATAAAACAAACACCATATCTAGCAAGATTTAATAAATAAATGGGGGAGAAAAGACAAATATCCTGTGCAAAAGAATTCCAAATAATTTATGTTAATACTCTGCCCTCAAGAAAATGGATGAACGTCACAGCCATCAGGGAAATGCAAATCAAAATCACAATGAAGAGCAGCCCAGGTGGCTCAGTGGTTTAGCACCTGCCTTCAGCAGGGTGTGACCCTGGAGTCCCAGGATCGAGTCCCACGTCGGGCTCCCTGCATGGAGCCTGCTTCTCCCTCTACTTGTGTCTCTGCCCCTTTCTGTGTGTCTCTCTCATGAATAAATAAATATAATCTTGAAAAAATAAACAAAACCACGATAAAGACATCAACTCACACCTGTCACAATGGCTATTATCAAAGAGACATAACAAGTTGGTGAAGATATAGAGAAAAGGGAGCTCTTCTGCACTGTTCGTAGGAAAACACTATAGCTCTTCCTCAAAAAATAACAAACAACCATATAATCCAGCAATTCCACTTCTAGGTACTTATCCAAAGAAAATAAAACCAGCAATCCAAAAAGACAATGTGCCTTATAGTTAGTATAGCATTATTTACAATAACCAAATTAAGAAAACATACTAAGTATGCATCAGTAGATGAATAAAGAAGATATGGTATGTGTGTGTGTTTATACATATGTTATACATATGTGTGTGTGTGTAATGAAATATTACTCAGCCATAAAAATAATGAAATCTTGCCATTTGCAACAATGTCAGTGAGCCATGGAAAGATGGATGGAATAGGTGAAAGAGCATTAAGAGGTATAATCTTCCAGTTATAAGATAAGTAAGACGTGGATGTAACATACAGCATAGGGGACATAGTCAAATAATGTTGACTTTATTGTCATCAGCTTTTATGGTGACAGATTTTAACTAGACTTACTGCGGTGACCATTTTGTAACGTGTATAAATATTGAATCACTGTGCTGTACCCCTGAAACTACTACAATATTGTATGTGAATTCATCTTCAATAAAAAGGTATATAAAAAAGCTTCCAGAACTTGTCATAAGCATGAGGAAAGATGGGACCGACCCCTGAAATGTAAAAGGGGTTTGAAACAAAGATTCAATTCATTGTAGAAAAATAAAAGTATATTTGTTGCGAGAGAGAGAGAGAGAGAGAGAGAGAGAAGAAAATGGATTATACTTTCCTCCATTCCCTAAGTGTGGACTATTCACAGTGACTTTCATCCAAAGAATAGAGTGTGCAAAGGGGAAAGGTTACATTACAGTGTAGAAAACTGACAAACACCATCTCAGTCCAGGTGATCAAATAGACAACAGTGATAAGTCATATCGATAGTTTGGAGCCTTGATGTGATATGATGAGAAAGGCAATCTAACTGTGTGGCACCACAGGTGAATCACTCCAGTTTTATCATGAGAAAAACACTAGGCAAATCCTGAGAGACATTCTAGAAAATGCATAATTATGCTCAGAAGCATCAAGGTCACACAAAACAAAGAAATTCCTAGAGAACTCCGCAACTGATAGGAGCTTAAGGAGATACCAGTACGAAATGTAATGCATTATGCTAGGTTTGATCTCAGAAAAGAAAAATAACATTAGGGAAAAATGAGAAAAATCTTAATCATTAACTCTAGTTAACAATAGTGTATCAATATTGGTTCATTAATTGTAACAAATGTACCACACCAATGTAAGATGCATTAATAATAGGGGAGTATGGATGCGAAGTATATGGAAATTCTCTGTTTTAGATTAAATACAATTCTCTAAAGCAAAACTGTTCTGGAATGTCTTAATGTTTATTTTTTTGAAAATAGTAGATACTGGGGAAAAAAAAAAGTATAATTAAGTCCAATGCAATGTAGCTTATTTCCTCATTCATCCCAGGGACTTCTGCAGAATTCCTTTGAGATACACATTTTGGGACAAATTAGATAGGGCTCTAATAGAATTCTAGTCTTTAGGGAAAAAATGATATACTCCTGCTGCCTACGGATTCAGCTAGATGACTGATGATGCAGAAGGGAAAAGCAGTTATTACAAAATCAACAACAGGTGTACAGGGACATACCAGTAAATGACCAAAGATGTTTAATGAGGTCACCTCCAATCAAAGATGAAATGATGGGTGTGAATATGTTGAGAAAGACTCTGGCCCCTGACAAACTGAAGCATGCATTAGAAATCCAATGCAAGTCAATGCAAGTTTGAAAGTCAATTTAGATTTACTGTGTTGTTACTGTTACTGTGACGCTATTATACTGCTGGCTGATAGGGCCTGAAGAAAATCAGATGCAGACAGAAGATTAATGATTAAAGATTAATTTTGTCTATAATATAGTACAAAATATAGTACAAAAAATATAGTACAACATATTGTACAACAAAAATATACACAAAATATATACAACAAAACCAAGGAATAATACAGTCAATATATTGCGAAGCCAAATCCACTCTTTTTTATTAAAGGCTATTTCAATTACCACAAATAAAATGTCATAAACCTTGAGGAATTCAAGGGAAAAGTAAGCCATGTTCAACTTAGTGTCCATGGTACTTCTTTTAGGGTCTCTTATGCATTGCAGAGAGAAATCAGAAGCTGTATTTCCCCCAAACGTAGTTCTCAGGTTGGGTAAGCCACTGGGAGACACTTGTCCCAGAGTTAGAAAGTGGAAGGGGAAATCATGCCTGAGGCAGGTGGAAGCAGATTTTGCACAAAAGCGGACCTTGAGACACATACGCTGGTGCTGCCAGCAGCTGAGGACAGATGTTTGAGAAATCTTGTCAAAAATGCTGAGCTCTACCATCTTTTCAGAGCTCTAGCATCATTTCTAGGAAAATGGCCTGCTTGAACAGCTAACAATATTCTTATTTATTTATTTATTTATTATTTATTTATTTATTTATTATTTATTTATTTATTTTTAGCTAACAATATTCTGATGAGACTGGTGACATTTACTGAGGTTCCATGTGGGTGCCTGTGAATCAACTATCTTAAAGAACTTCTTCTTGGCCTTCTTCACCTAATCCTCCAACAAAGGTTGAATTAGAATGGCCTAGATTAGGTCATTCCTCCTCAGAAATCCTAGAGTAGTTGTCGTTTTTGTAAATGAAACATTACTTTTCAAGTAAATAGATAATACCAAGATATCCATGTACAGGATGTAAAGTTATAAAATCCCTCTTCTAGGATTTGAAAGAAATGTATTCTATGGAATATCAACTGATTTGTGGCCTTTTACTATCTTAGAAGCAGAATGATATATTTAATAGTTCTAGGCTCCCATTTTCTCAACTCGCAAGTGACACTAGACACTAACCCAAAACCTCTCTAGTTCTGTTGTTCTTCAAGTCCAGAGTATTAAGATTAACTAGGTTAGAGACGAGATGATGAAGACTAAGAGTCCACTTAGAAATATTGTTGGGACAGGGAACTTAACAGATGGATAATTTGTTTTGACATAACAAATAACAGAAATTTAACTGTTTCTTTAGTAAAACATAATTATAAAATATAATGGATAGCATCTTTCTAGCCATCTCAAATCTTTGTACTTTTCATGTGTATGATGAATTCCAATCATTTCATACCTTACATTGGCAGCAATCACTTAAGCTAACTTTCAAGATAAGAAATAATTAATCAAAATTCCATATGAATTTTATGTCTTGGTGCTGCTAAACTCTAGAAAGCATAACAATCTATTATAGTTGGTCACATTCCAAATATAAGGTCCTATCCAAGTGTTTTTTACGTCTGCTGTTAAGAAATGACTACAAAGTCGAGTGCGTAAAACAACACACATTTATTCTTTAATAGGTTGGTCTATAAATCAGAAGTTTGAATTGGGTCTTACTAGGCTGAAATCAAAGTGTCAGGAGGCCCTGCAGACTTTAGGGGAGAACCTGTTTGCCTCCTCCAGCTTCTAGAGCCAGCAGCGAAGTATTATACATTGTCTTTTTTCTGTTATCTGTGGCCAAATCCCCTTCTGTCTCCCTCCAATAAGGTCACTTTTGATTACATTTAGGACCGCTAAGAAAATCTGGAATAATCTTCCTATTGCAAGATCTTTAAAAATTCTATCTATAAAGTTAGTTTTGCCATATAATATTCATGAGTTCCAATGACTTAGACCAGGATATATTCAGGAGCCATTATTTGTCATAATATAGCAATCTTAAACATAATACTGCTTAGTACCTCTGTTTCTACAGCTAAACTTGCACTTTTATTAAAGCAAACAATAAAAAAGTATAGAAAAAAAGCCAATAAAGTAGATAAAATGACAAATTTAAAAATGTCTAATTAACTTAAATAGTAGCAGAAAAGAAAAAAAAATGCAGGCCAGAGAGAATTAGAAAATATGTAGGAAGATAGATATATGTGAGGCATAACAACTAAATTATATTACATAGACTATACACTCCAATTAAAAAGACAGGTATTTCATTAGAATAAATTTGTAAGTATTTTATTTAAATTCAATTTGCAAAAAAATAAAAAATAAATTCACTTTGCCAGCATATAGTATACTCCCAGCACTCGTGCCATCAAGTGTCAGAATAATTTAGAAAAAAACTAATATACAGCTATGTGCTTCTAAGTGGTATATTTTAAACATGAAGACATGAAAAGGTTAAAAATAAAAAGGTAAGATAGATCATGCAAAATCTAAACTCAAAAGTTGATATTGCTTCATTAGCATCAGATGGCCTAGACTTCAGAACAAGTAGCATTACCAGAGGTAGAGTGTCATTTTCTAAAGATAAAATGGCAGTGGAATATTCCTAAATATGCACTAAATAACAGAGTTGCAAAGTGCATGAAAACAAAATTGATAGCACTAAAGTTAAAAAAGGATAGGTCTACAATCATGGTGGAGCATTTAATATTCATATCTCAGGAATTGAGAAGGCGGATATATAAAAATATAATGACGAAGAATATGAGAGATTAATGAAAATAGAATGTTAAAATTTGAACATGATCAATTAAATTAAGTATTATTTATATAACACTACACAGCTAGAATAAATGCGAGGTCATAAAACAAACTAAACAAATTATTTAAGTATCAAAATCATGGAGTATCCACTATGATCCTAATCAAATTAAAGTAGAAATCATAAGATACCCAGTTATCTCCCCACAGGTTTGGAAACTAGGCAACGTACATGTAAAAAGCCTATTGGTTGAAAATATTTCCAACTAAATGAGAATTAAAGTGCAACATATTTAAACTATCAATGAGTGCCTGGGGGGCATAGTCAGTGAAGCGTTTGTTTCGTGGTTTTGGCTTATTTCATGATCTCCTGGTCCTGGGATCAAGATCCGCATTGGGCTCTGCACTCAGTGGGCAGTCTGCTTAAGATTCTTACTCTTCCTCTCCTTCATCCCTTTCCCCACTTACATACTTTCTCTCTCTCTCTCTCTCAAATAAATAAATCTTTTTTAAAAATCAGATCCTAATACTACATCTATATAGAGGGAAAAGCATAGTTTTAAATGTTTGTATTGTAAAGGAGGACAAGTTTAAAATCTATGAGCAAAGTTTTCAACTTAAGAAGCCAGAAAAGCAAATTAAAGAAGCTAGAAGACTACATTGAGGAAGATGTAAGTATGGATTAAATTTCAATTATTTAGAGAGAGAAAAATGAAATAGCAAAAAAATGAAATAGAAAACAATAAAAATACCAATGACAGAAGTCAGTTTTTTAAGATAATAGAAAGGATAGAAATATAGCAAAACTAATCAAGAAAAAATAATTTTGATATCAGGAATTAAAGAAAGATAATTGCTACATATTATATAAATATTAAATTATAATAATAAATATAAATAATATTATGGCAATATTTAGGAAATCAGAAGAAATGGACAATTCATTGAAGAGTACAACTTTCCAAAACTATTAGAAGAGGTAATAGAAACTTTGAATATGTGTCTATTTTTTTTGTCAATGAACTTATAATTTAAAAATATTTCTATAAGAAAGCTCAGTTAGGGATCCCTGGGTGGCGCAGCGGTTTGGCGCCTGCCTTTGGCCCAGGGCGCCATCCTGGAGACCCGGGATCGAATCCCACGTCAGGCTCCTGGCGCATGGAGCCTGCTTCTCCCTCTGCCTGTGTCTCTGCCTCTCTCTCTCTCTCTCTGTATGACTATTATAGATAAATAAAAAAATTAAAAAAAAAGATTTATAAAAAAAAAAGAAAAAAAGAAAGCTCAGTTAGCTTTACTAGTAAATTATTTCAAATATTTAAACACATTTATTGATTAACCAGAACAAAATACTGCCTAACTCATTTAATCATTTTATTAAACCTTTCAAAGATGTTACTAAGAAGAAAGTTATAGATCTATATCCTTCATGAATTTAGATGCAAATGCAAAAATTTGCAAGAAATATTAGCAAATTGATTCCAGTAATACAAGGAAAATAACACAACTTGACTATACAGATTAAACCCAGGAATGAAAGTTTGGTTTCACATTTGAAAATAAATCGATTTAATTCGCCGTTTTTAAAAAACTAGGGGGAAAAAAGCAATCCACATAAAAGATGAGAAACTACTCGCCAAAATTAAATATGTAGGATTAAATATGTAGGACCTCTCAGCAAATCAGAAGTAGAAGAGAACTTTCTCATAAGAAAACAGTTGATAGGAGAATGTAAGGACAACAAGAAATATCTTAAATGTAAATCTAAAACTAAAAAGCTTCTAGAATAAAAGTTGTGCAACATGTTCAAAACCAAGGGTAGGTAAAAATTTCTTAGGTCAAAAATTGAACCTATCTAAAAGGGAAAAAAATAATTGGACATCATTAATGTTAAAAACATCTTGCCCATAAAAATAACCCATTTAGGGCAGCCTGGGTGGCTCAGTGGTTTAGTGCCTACCTTCAGGCCAGGGCGTGGTCCTGGAGACCCTGGATCGAGTCCCACGTCAGGCTCCCTGCAAGGAGCCTGCTTCTCCTTCTGCCTGTGTCTCTGCCTCTCTCTCTCTCTCTGTCTCTCATGAATAAATAAAATAAATCTTTTAAAAAATAAATAAATAAATCTCTTAGATTCTCTTAAAAAGATAACTCATTTTTAAAAAAGGAAAGTGAAACCAGTAACTGCAAAGAAAATATTCCTAATACATATCTGTAACAAATAATGTTTTTTTCAGTTTTTATTCATCAAGAAAATGGAACCTAAAACCACAATGAGACACTATGCCACACCCTTTGGGACATAAAATAAAAAGATAATATCAATATTACTATAGGACATGAAGCACTTGGAACCGTAACATACTTTAGTGGGTGTATCAAATGATTCAAGAACTGTAAAATGCTGTTGGTCAGCTATAAAGTAATAATACAACCACCCATTACCCAGTGATTTCAATTTTATGAATTTACCCAAAAGAAATGAAGATGTTTCTCTACAAAATATGTATGCAATTGTTTTTAATCTTATCTTTATTCATCCACTCGAAAAATCTTGGGAAAAGAAACTTAAACATCCACAAACAATTGAACGAATACACCGAGCCTGATAATTAATTTTATGAGAAAACACCAGTAAAAAAGAATGATTAATTCATAAAACAAGTGAATAAATTTCAAAGACATATAGTTGAAAAAAAGAAGCCAAACACAAAAGAATTCATGCTGTATTTTTCATTTGTTCGATGAAATTATAAATTGATTAACTTAATCTATGGAGATAAAAATCAGAACAGCAGTTGTCTCTTTGTACCTTTGGGAAAGGGGGTTTGACTAGAAAGGAATGTAAAGAACTTTCTGGGATGATCAAAATGCTCTAAATACCGATTTGGATTTAGTTACAGGAAGAAATGGATACTTAAAACTTATTGAATTCCATATAACACCTATTATTTATTTTATGAAAATTGTATTTGAATTAAAAAGAGTTTGGAGGAAAAAATATCTGGCAAAAAATTAACACTTATCATATAATTTAGCAATTCCATTTTTTGGAAGTTTCCACGTGTATACTGGAAACACGTTGACACAAAGTCTGTGTATAGCAGTTTATTTATAAATCACTAAAACCTGGAATAACTCAAACATCTTTCAACAGATGGAGGATAAACAAACTGTATAATATCCATACAACTAAATGCTACTCAGCAATAAAGAAAAAAAATAAACTATTGATTCATGCAACAATGTGAGTAGCTCTTAAAGATACTTTATTAAGTGAAGGATGCCAGCTCCCAAAGGCTACATGTTGTAGGATCTAATTTACATGACATCCTGGAATAAGCTACGCGAAAGAGATAGAAAATAGATCAATGGTTGTCGAGGAGAAAGGCAGAAAGAGGTTGTCTACAAAGGAGCAGCAGGTAGAAACCTTTGGAGGTGACTGAATGGTTCTGTATTGTACTGTATAGTGGGTACAGGAGGAGGCATTTGTCAAAACCCGCAGAGTGAATTTTCCTGGATGCTGATTTAAAACCAAAACAAAAGCATGATTATCAGGGGTCCCAGAATGCAATGCAGATTGTATAAGAATGGATTTAATTATACATAAATGATATAGCTACATTGAAGGGAGTAAAGGAGCGGATCTACGAACTTGAAGGGATTTGCAGTGCAGAAAATTTGGTAAATATCATCTTCCTCAATAATCAAGGATAACATCACTGGTAGAAAGCCATGATGCTGTCATGTTCCCCTTGATAGGACAAAAATGAAAAAGACAATTCACCTTTGTGGTATTTGTGAAAAGTATGTGGAAAAACTATGGGGATTATCTGTTCTTCAAAAGTTTTAGTGAGTTATCTTGGAAAGGAAGCTGGACCTGATACATAGTTTAGAAATGACCTTTCTATTTAAAAAATGTAACTTTCTATGGAATAATATATATATTATATATAATATATATATTAATTACAGATTGATCCCCTACTACTTACCTATGTTCTCACTCCACATTCATTGTTAGATAACTTTACAAAATGTTTTACCGCTTCATTGAAACATAGCTGGTATATAATAAACTGCACATAACTAATGTGCACAATTTGGTAATTTTTTTTTGAACTTACTATGGGCCTGGCAATGTGAAAAATGCTAAAAAAAAAAACCCATTATACTGGATGAGCTCTACGATTTTTAAGTATTGAAATATGTGTAATAAACACGTGGAATCATTATCATAAGAAAGAAAGTGAAAAATCCATCATCTCTGATCATTTTTTTCTTAAATCTCTTGGGGATGTTTCAGCTCATGCTCTCCCCTCTGCCTACAACGCTCAAATCCTCCTGATTTTGACTTGGCTGGATCTTAAACCTTGAAGTCTTCACTTACAGTTCCATCATTCAAAATGCCTTTCATAACTAATCTCACACCGCACAGCCTGATTTCTGTATACCTACTTTCATTTAACTTACTACATTATGTTGTATCCGTGTCTATGAGGCAATCCTGCCCAAATTAGGTTATATCAACAGTGGAAGGAATTTGTTTCATCACGACATCCATAAATTTTAATACAGATTAGCTGCTAAATACACACCCGTCAAATTATATAATTCCATGGTTTGTACCCTTTGCAGAAACACACATTATGCTTCTGTTAAAATATCTTATTTTAGATGATATTTTCTGACAAAACTACCACACTTGTTATGATTCAAGAGGTCTATGAAATAACATAGTTATCTTTTTTAATTAAAAGCCAATGGTGTGTGTATTTAATTATTTTGGTTAATCAAAACAGAATGTTCTTAAAAATGTGAATGTGTTTATGAGTCCAGTGCTTCTACTATTCCAAAACTTTCATTATTTAATAAAATTACTGACTTCCAAATATACTTGGTGTGTTTATTTTGTTTCTTATCTATGATTGCTTTATAGTATAATTATATGTTCTCCATCAGTGATTAAGAACTTTGCATATGAATTTATATGAGATTAGATACTATATTATGGTACATCTCACGATCATAATTATCATAGACAATCACAGCTTTAAAGCCTCTAGTTATTTGGTGACTAATATATACTGGGCACTCTGCTAATATTCTGTATATAGCAACTCAACAAATTTTTACCAAAAACCTAAAAATTGGGTTTGTTACTCTTGTTTATCAACATGTAAACTGAAACTCAGAAGAAATTTGAGAGAAGCAGAAATGGTTAAATGGTGAAAATATCTTTTAAACTATGAAATAAATTAAGTTACTTTCACTCGGACACACTTCACCAAGTAAACATCTCTACTTACTGTCACATCCACCAGGCACAGTGACTCAAACTGCTCAAATTGTATCATATAATAATATAGCTCTAAAACAATAACTTACAATGTTATAGCTCTTTACAATTTTCAATATGGTTTAACAAATAATACTACTTCCCAACTCTGAGGTAGTTAGGCCAGATTTATGTCTCTACCATACAGTTATGGAAACTGAAGTCCAGTGACTTGAGATGATTAGTCGTGGTCATAAGACAACCCATTCCTTCTGACTAGTAGAATGTGAGGATTCTTCTGGCCTTCCTGTTTCTTCAGAAAACAGTACGTTTGTTCTGGCCTCATTGCATTGACAATGAGGCAAGTATATCCTGAATGTTCTCTGTATTTTATATTATTGTGGTATATTTGATTATCCATACCAAAACTTTCTGACTGCTTATTAAAATAAACTAGTAACTCATCCATTGATTCAGGATTTCAACATGAAGGGAAACTATTGGCTACTGCTGTCATTGAGAAGGGCTAGTATATTTAATGCAGTTTTTTTAAACCTAAAAAATAAATTGTGCTTCTGTTTACCTTGTATCTTTTAAGGTAATTACATCTATCAAATTTTGAATTCCCTAAAACCCCTTAAGTATGTAATTTTAAAACTATGCTGGAATATAAATCTGTTAATCTTGAAGTTAGATCATAGTGCTAATATCAACACAAGCATAATCTAACGTTTTATTAATTTTGTTTATGTGTTAAGTAGTTGATGCGGATTAATTGAGCTGTGCTTTGCTAATGAGTTACTTTCTAAGTGACAATCAAATAGTAGATATTTCTCTCCAGAATTACATGCCTTGATAATTGTTTACTAATTTTGAGGAAAAATGTATTTAGATATTTTATTTTTTTATATTTATTTATTATTATTTTTATTTAGGAGAGAGAGTGCACACATGCTTGAGTGGGGATGGGGAGGAGTAGAGGAAGAAGGAGAGAATCTTAAGCAGGCTCCATGCTCAGTGTGGAGCCCCATGCAGGGCTCCATCTCAGGGCCCTGAGATCAGGACGGGAGCTGAAATCAAGAGTTGGATGCTTAACCAACTGAGCCACCCAGGTGCTCCTAGGTATTTTATATTGCATCAATTTTAAATTTCAAACATCATTAGAATATCCTTTTGGTTTTTCAACTAGAAGTAAATTATGTACAGCCCATTGAAAAATAACTACACTGAGCCATTAGATCAATTATTTGTGACAAATTAATACCATCATTAAATCTTATGATGGAAAAGGAATTTGGATTAGACTGAAAAACTATTTAAGAGTTTTATTTGATATACTTTTTAATAATTCTTAATTGTATACCTTTGTATAGTTTCAAAAGACAAATCCAATAGAGTAAAAGTAGTCTGTTTTATTACTTATAATTAGAAGCAAAAGATTAATCATTATGATTTTAGTTCTTTAAAAAAAAAGTAGTTTATCAGACTTAGAGTATTTTTATAATTTTCATGTTTTACTTATTTGTATTTTCATTTATTTACCTGTATTACTAAATGGCACAGTTTTAATATGGAAATGAATTCACAACTCACTTGTTTCATGTAAAAACTGATTAGTTTGGAATAGAACAGAGGTAATAAAATTTACTTACTTAAAATAAATGCTAATTTTATTTCTTTATTTTTTTTTACTTCCTTTGGCCTAGCACTTAAACAATTTGGGCTTCAGTTTTACTATTTGCACATAGAGAGTGGCTAAATTCAGGTTCAGATTTGCCCAGTACAGTTAAACTTTATAATCACTGCCTTGGTTTGTTTCCCATATTCTTATGCTCTTTCAAAATTCTCCCTGTAATGACAACAAATTCTATGGTAATCTTATACTTAAGGAAAATTATACTGCAGGATGTTAACATATAAGTGATCTCAATTTGTTCAATAACTGCATACGTTAAATTATTTCGTATTAATTACCAAATTAAATATTATGGAACACACATACAGACCATAATCAATATCAGTATTTTATTTTTTCAATGTTTTATAAGTACTGCAATGTAAGTATAGCCAAGATTATGTAGATTTATTTTAACATATAGTAAATTTTAATCTACTTATTTTGCTCTTTCACACCTTTGTCATGAGATATACATAGCAAAATGTGCCATCTAAGCCACTTTTAGGTATAGGCTTCAAGAGCGTTAGGTATATTCACATTGTTATGCTTCATTTGTATTTAAAGACTATATTGACAATGAACCATCAATACACCCTGAAAATCAAAACTAAGCAAATTCTATGCAAAAATCACAAAATGGGTAAAGGATATGTTTAAGTTCTAAATTTCTATTTCTATTTCCAGAAGAGTGACAAATGAAAAACGCCTTCACCTGATTCCATATCATGTTTCCAGATCTACTGTTCAGGCAGGCTGGTTCCCTATTTCATGTCCCCTAACTCAGGAATCTCTAAACACTAAAGTATGTCATGACATAGCAAATCTCTGGCCCACTGTTCCTAAGTAGTTCTGTGTGTCTCTGTTCTTTGCAATCAAAGAGCCTCGACTATAACAAAGAGCACTGAGTTCAAAGAACTTCATGTTAGAAAGTTTCTGAACTTCCTCAGATACTAATGAGAAATGCAAAAAACAGAAACTTTGTGAAACAAATGTGTTTAACTTGTATTTCACGCTTCACATGAAAATTCATATTGTGCTAAAATTACCAAAAATGTTATCAAAATGATCTCTGAGAATATTTTTGCATAAAACCATGAATATGGTCAACTGTAATATATTAAATATATATATTTTTAATAATCATGATATTGACTCATAAATTTGCATTTCTTTTCCCAAATGTATAACATGGAACCTCATATTTATAAATTTGTTATTTTTAACTACAAGAGAATAATATTTAATTCAAAGAAAGAAAACATGCTTTGGTTTGTAACATCTTTGGCTTATGGAGTGAATTATACTTCTTCCTGTCAAACTATAATAAAATATCCCTGTTGCTAACAAACAATACTTTATTATAAAAGTTTGAAAATAACTGGAAAATCAAAAAGGGCAGTGGAATTGAGGGTAAAAACTAACATTCCACAGGTCAATGTGAATAATTAAATAGTTTAAAGCTTAATATGTAGATTAAAAGTTAATGTGAAATAGCTCCCCTGCTTATTTTGTAACCACATGAGATTATGATATTCTAATACTAAATTAAAATACTAGCTTAAAATAAAGTAATAAAATAAAATAAAATAAATAAAATAAAATAAAATAAAATAAAATAAAATAAAATACTAGCTTAGATTAAATGTTCATGGTGTTGTACATTCAAGGTATTATAAGCCTTACAGTCATAAAACACTTTCTTAAAGAACAAAAGATATCTAATTGAATTTCGTATCTGTATTAGAGAAATTTAGAGTAACAAAAATAAATTTTATGAAGGCTGTCACATATACATAAGTAATTTTCATTGGTAAGTGAGATAGTAAGCACTGAAATCCCCAAAGGCATAGAAAGATTAAATCATGCTGTAAGTTCATAAGAGGCAATGTATATACTACCAATGAGCTTAGTGAACATATAGGGCTTCATCTTCTACACCAGTTTCCATAACCTTGTTTAATTCAACCTTAATAATAAGGGGAGATTGAGGGAGGAAGTATTTTCCTAAAAATCTAATTCAGTCGGGGGTGGTATCTGCACATGCGCACGTCTGTGTGTGTGTGTGTGTGTGTGTGTGGGTGTGTGTGTGTTTCATGTGCAAATATGATTATTCTGTGTTGATACAGCAGATATTTGATGGGGTTTTACAAATGTGAAGATAATATGTAAGATATATATAATATATTTTGAGTGAAATGTTGTTGAATTACTTTTCTTTTTAGAGGCCTTTTCTAGAAATTACACTTGCATTGGGGCCCCAATCCAGTTTCTGTATCATAGATTATATAAGGAATAATGTAATAAGGCAAGATAGTGCATTGAGAATCATACATGATTAGGCTAGCATACTAAAATATATATATTTTTTATATATATTTATTATAGCAAACTAATATATATATATATATATATATATATATATATATATATATATATATATATATAAAACGCCTGAGTGGGTCAGTGGTTGAGTGTCTGCCTTGGTCTCAGGGTGTGATCCCTGTCTGAGATAGAGTCATTCCCTGGACTCCCTGGGGGGAGCCTGCTTCTCCCTCTGCCTATGTCTCTGCCATTGTCTTTCAGGAATAAATAAATAAAATCTTTTTAAAAAAATTGAAATTTAAAAAAAGATAAAATTTCTTTGCATAAGGCATCAGGAGAAATAAATGAATCAGGTATCTTTAATACCTAAAAATAATTCTAGCATATGGTTGATATGCAGTAAATAATTTTTAAATGATAAAAAGACAAAACTTCTAAGACTAGACTGGTAATTATTTTGTTCATTCCTGTGTTGGGAAAGAAAAATTTTAAATTGAAATGGAAAAGAAAATCATCAAATTCATCTCAATAGATACACTGTACCCTTACAAGATACTTGAACCTTTTCCTAAAACACTTCATTTATTTTTGTTTCTTTTCTATCTTCATAGACTAAGCAATATATATCTACATTGCATTGAGATAATCAAGTGGTTTTTTTAAATTCTTTAGTCATCAGTGAGATTTATTACTCATCTTAATTTTATTTGTAAATTTTAAATTCTATGCTATCTAAACAAACTGACATTTGTGAATTATGTAATACTATCTCATTTATAATACTGAATAAGACATTTTCAGTGATTTAGTATGGATAGTATTTTCCAAGGGATAAAAGGGACAACAGAGTAGATTGGTTATAATCTGCCATCACCTCACCATCACTCACAAATGGATGTGTTATGGGCCTATTTGCACATGATGTTTTGCTGGGCACTTCTTCAAATACCATATTCAGTGAATAAATCAGCCTCTGGGTGACAACAGTCTTCCCGAAACAATCAAACTTTAAAACAATATTGAAATATATGGTTATGCAAGAAAAATGCTTGCCTTAAAAATTCAGGATATTATGGGAAGTCGTTGTAGATATTCAAGATTAAGTCAATATAAAAGCATGCACTATATTTTGAAAGTGATACTTATCAGAGAGTTCTTATTGTTCTAAAATGCTTATGCATTTACTAGAAACATATCAGAGCAGGAAGGGAACTTTTTTCAAAATATTCCATTCATTGAAATCTTATTTATACAGAACTTTGAATTCGGCAAAAGAGTTCAATATGAATCTTTCAAGTTACATGACCTGTTTTAAAACTGTAGGATTTATTTCCAATTTCTTCTCACACAAGTCCCTTCTTTGCTATCTCAGTTATATATTTCGGTGTGTCAAATAGCAAAACTCAAAATAGAAAAGAAATAACGTGAGTTTGTCATGACACTAAATTACCAGCCTCAATTCCATTTTCCCTAATATTAAGGGAGAAAATGTGGCTAAGTACCCAGTAATTTTTCTCCTCTTCTAAAAGTACATTTTTGTCTAGTTAGCTATAAATCAGTCTCACTCTTAATCAGATCCTTTTAAAATGCATCTCCTTATTTGTTTACCCAGATTCCATTATTCATATTTCACAGGTTCATTGTTTTTATTCTGAGAATTGTGAAAAATGACATTATACAATTGGAAAACAAGCCATATCAGCTGTTATTATTGATAAAATGTTTACAAATATCAATCATTCACAGTCATGACACATACTTTCTAAAATAGGTGTCAAACTTGTAGTTTGACATAGTCTTGTTTGTCATCAAGGTAAACAAATGTAATAATCCCCTACATCAGAAAGACTTTTTTTCTCTCCTCTATAATTTTTCAATCCTTCAAACCTTTCAATCCTTCACTGGTTACAAAAGTTTGAAAGCTGACCTCCAGGCATCTCTAGTTTCCAAGATCACCCGCACACACATAATGCAAAGGGAGTGACCCCCACGTCCCCCTCACTCATATAAAGATTCATAAAGATGTCCTTTCTTGTTATAATTATGGTGAATGTGGCCGACACCATCTGTCTCTAACCAGAAAAAATGTTTCCTCTTCCTCCTTTCCAGGAGATTACTCATTAGCATCTCTTTCAGCTGGATTTTCATACAGAGACAGAATTGAAGAGGAATGGTTTTCTTTCTGATTAAAAAAGAGAGGTGTGAGATCTTCCTCACTATTTGCTTTGAGTGTTTATTCAGTAAAGAGAAACAAAACGGTTGGAGTTGCTGCACCTTCTTGTGACCATTTGGGATGTGAAGCTCTCTAAGTTAGAAACATAAACATTAAACATACAAAATCCAACCTGGCACAGGCTAATAAGCTAATGATATTCTAAATAAAGATAATTAAGGCAAATGCTAAATGTTGTCCTTTTTTTCCCTGGAATTAGTTACCTGTGAACTCTGTGAAATTATTGTTTCCACAAATCCAAAGAAGAGAATTATTTGAAGCAAATTATAATATTACTCCCAACACTCCATTTCCCTTAATATCACATAGATGTAAATATGAAACCGTTCTTCTCAGAACCTAAGTAATAATTTAGTTACTTTATAAATTTGATGGATGTGGTTTTCTTTTGTGCCCTGGCATAAACAGAGTTACATAACTCAGAATAAAACTTTTTCTCCAAAAGACAGTAGTAGCATTAATTACTTTTGACAATAACCATAAAGCATCTTTTTAAGAAATGAATTACGGTTGGCTCAGGAGTAAACTATGACATTAATTTCCTATCACTGAATGTTGATTTCATATCACTTTTTGAAATAATTCCTCCTCTCTATTTCTGCCTACATTCTAATATAGAGATAACTTGAAGTATAGAAAATGTAATGTCTGCCACCACCCCCGTGCCTTCTAAAAGCTCAGAATCTAAAACTGAAAATACACTGAACCAATTAAAGACATAATTTAATTAACCAAAACCAATAAATGGCATGCCTACCAAAATCTTTAGGTTGAAATAATATGATGACCTAATCATTAATATTTATATTGAGTTACTCCCAACGTGTTCTTCATTATTGAAAAAAAAAAAAAAAGAAAAGGGAGAGGTAACACCAAGTTTCCTATTATTATTTTAGGAAAATAAAAATAAAGAGAAAAAGGGGGAAAAAAAAGAAAAGAGAGAGGTAACACCAAGTTTCCTATTATTATTTTAGGGACTACTAATGGTGTAACCACTTAACATGTTCCTTTCCTATGACCATTTTTCATATGACCATTTCCAAATGACGGGAAAGTTGCCACAGTGACTAGGGTTAACCTGTTTAACAATAAAAAGATATATCACGTGCATTTTTAAAGGAAACTCACGTTGCTGTGTTGAGATATCAGTCTGATGTTCTCGCTAAGACATGTGGACAGATGATTATAGCTGTTCGGTCAATGCATGAGTCCCATCTCTGCCAAGACTTCCTCCCTCTAGTCATGGATTAGTGACCTTTGGGCAGCTGCCTAAGCACGAGGGAAAAGATGCACGTGTCTCCATCTGAAATGCTCCGTAGTAATTCTAACTGACTGCAGTGATATCTACTGGTGACAGTGGAGAAAGCTGACAGCTGCGGGTCCCGTTGTTGCGGCCAAAAAGCCACTCTTGTGGAGATCTTAGATGAGTATATTAAGTACTTTTACTAGCTCAGCTGGTGAAGTTACTTTAGCTCACTTGGCATGAGCACTGGCCTGAGAATAGTAAATCAGCTCTTAAAAGTATCTTCTTGTCATCTGAATTGTAAATGTTCAGTGAGCTAATACTAATCCTCTTTTATAAATAGAACTGACCCTTTAGTGCTTTAGTGGCATCAAGAAAGTTTCTTCTTTCATTTTGCTAACTTTTCTTTTTTTTTCCTTTGTTTAACCCCATTTGCCCTTCTACACACAGTGAGCGGAAATCTTCAAAGAGCTCAAGATTGGATTATCAGAAAAGAGGACCGCAGGTGAACCTACATTAGCGTGTTGGCCTTACACACTAAAATGCTGCCAGGAGCTAAACTCAAAACTGTAGAGCAGAGTAGGGAAAAGAAAAAAAAAATCTACTGTCAGAAAACTTAAGAGCAAAGGAAACATACCGTTAGGTAGCCCACAAAGTGCTACTGTTTTTCAGTAACATGTATTGTCAACCTTTCCTCCAAATTATCTGAACCTGTTCATGAGACTTGATCTTAGATGTGTCAAGGGCATATGGAAGTTCATTTTTTCATCACTGGGATAAACTGTTCCACTAGATTACAATGATTTAGTCCTTCTTTAGGCTTGATTGAACCTGTTTACACATTTTTTCTATCTAACAATACATAAAATACTCCTCCAAACACCAACACAAACATCGAGAAAGAAATTTGAAGTCTCTAAAGTCCTGCTTTTAACATAAACAAATAATTACAGGAAGCACAAAACTTCAACTCTTCTGGCAAAGAAAGCATACAATTAACAGAGAAGCTAAGTGAATTTTTTTCTTACTTGAAATACTTGACAGAATGGGCTGTTTTATGTCCTTTATATACCCACTGCCTTGAACATTGGACAGCAAAAATGGTAGATGCTTAATAATTCATTGACAAGTAAAACAATGAATAAATGACATGTATGAGTAGTAACACATTCTTGCCATTTCTGAACTTAATTGGAAAGTAAAATTGGTAAAATTAAATTTGGATGGTGTAGTGAGATCTACAAAAATAAAATAATTTATCTATCCTTCTAGGATGCCCTCATAAGTGAATTTAATTGCCTGTTTTATCTAATTAGAAAACCTCTAAATATCCCAAAGATTATTAAGTTTCCCTCATTCATCATATGTTAATATTATCAAAGTATTATAAATTACATGGTTTAAGCATCTTATTAACAGAGTTCTGTTTAGGATAAGTAATATTTCCTCATTAAAATCTTCTTTGTAATTTTTCCAAGAAAAACATGAGTACTATTTTTCAAATATAGCTGTTATCTGACTTAATTTAAAAATAATATCCTTAGAATACTGTCTTTCTCTTAGAAAAGCAGTGTAAGTCACTTTCTACACTGATACAGGTTTACAAAAGGATAAATAAAATTCTTTAAGTTATATAATTATGTGAAGCAATATCCTAAGGAAGCAAGCCAGTCTTTAAAATGGGTTTTAGTTTTGTGTTCCCAAAATCAGTGCCATAAAGGTTTTCATTATTGCTCATTTTAAAATATGCTTATTTTAAATATTTTAAATGCTGCTTATTTTAAAATGCTCATTTAATTTGCCAAGGCCTAGTGCCCTCAGGAACACCGTTCCCTGCAGATGCTAGAGATGACAAATATTATGATTAGGATAAAAATAAGAAATAGTCGGTGCAGTGTAGAGAGGGCTGCTTGGTCTGTTCCTCAAAGTGTGAGTTCCTAAGTTGCCATCGATATGTCCCAGGCCATTCATAATGAAAAAGCAAACAAATAAGAAATGTCTACATATCATAACAAGGCATGTTTAAAAACTATTTGGTGGGGATCCAGAGCTGCTGAATTGCTTAATTACTCAAATTTAACTCTCTAGAATGATTTTTTATTATATTGGCTTATAGTGACACTAAAATAGAAATTAAAATGCGGAAAAGTGCTCAGGCAATAAAGTGAATAAAATGCAATAGAATAATATGTATGGACAACTCATGTGCTTTTTAGAATTATGGCTGCAACTTGAGTCTCATTTATTCTGTTATTTGCTTAGTGTTGTAATTAACAACAAAAGTTCACAATAGAAAGGTCATGTGAGAATTTTATTAATTTTGCAGTTCCTACCCATTTGTTTTCCTAATATAATGATCATCTGTAATTCATCTAAACATGTGCATTATTCCTCTGAAAGGCAACACGGTAATATGGTTATTTATACTTCCAATTTTCTTATCAGAAAGATCCAGTTTGAGTGTAGGGTTCTATTAATTTGATTATTAAATCCTCTGAATCTGTTACCCACCTACAGATACAGACTATAGTCTCAATAGCAACTTCTCAGTAACATACCTTTAACTGAGCGTTTTATAACATTTTACATTAACAACTTCCTTAAAATTAATAACAAAAGTAATAATAAAGTTATACTTGTTTCATGTAAAGACTTGTTTTGGATTTAATAAAGAAAATCACTGCTGCTAATGTTGGTCTATAGAGCGTTTGATCAATCCTTTATTTAACCATGTAGAAATGTTATGGTTGAAAGTATTATAAAAAGAAAAACTTTTATGGTGTCAAAGTTGTATAACCTAAGAAACTCAGGGTTCCACCAATCACGATAACATACAGAACCCTAGAATACAAATCATTTGCAATAATACATTTTGGGTATGATCACCAAGGAGGTGTGTCACACCATCCTTTTTGGAACAATTCTTCACAGTGTATCATCACTATTTACATTTTTTCTGCTGGAGGTGAGGAGGATGGGTTTCATGGTAAATTAATTTTTGAGAAACAACAACACCCTATGCTTCCTACTTAAAGTTTCACCATGCATTTATCAATAGAAAGACTTGAAGAAACCCTGTAGTAAAAAAAAAAAAAAAAAACTTATTTTCATCACAAAATTCCTCTTAGTGATATATGCCTACACAGATGCTACTTTACAGACACTAAAGAAGCAGAAACACAAGATTAAGAATAATTGAAATAAAAGCTCTTATAGAATTAACTAATATCTAAAGGAAACCAAATTTATTTCAAGAAAAAATATAGAAGCCTATTTGAGTTCTAACTTTCATAGGTACATTAGAATGATTATGTCAGCTCAAATGGATAAAAATCAGAGTAATCAGATCACTGACTATATTGAATAGATATTTTAAAGACATAATGATACATAATTTCAAATTACGAAGAAATAAAGATTTGTTTTTTTTTTTTTTAAGAAAAAGATACCTCCGAATGCTTCTACTTGTGTGGCATAAATCCAATTTTAAAAGGCTTTATAAATTGGCAGCTGCAACCAAAGTTTTGTGCGAGCTAGTCCTTATGTGTTCACATTGTATGCAGTTCCATTTGTCAGATTATAAGAGGAAATAGTGTACATTGAGAGTATGGTTATTTTTGAATGTGGAAAAACAATTAGTTGGAAAGAAAGGAAATCTGAGGGAAGGACCCCAACCTGAAAAGACAGCAAAGAGCAAGATTGGGGTACCTGGGTGGCTCAGTCAGTTAAACATCCAGCTCTTGATTTCATCTCAGATCATGATCTCAGGGTTGTGAGATCCAGCCTCACATGGGGCTCTGTGCTCCGTGTGGAGTCGGCTTGAGATTCTCTCTCCCTCTCCCTCTGCCCACACCCCCCAATAAAGTCTTTGAAAAACAAACAAAAAGCAGTAAGATGACCAAAAAAAGCAAACAAGTAAGCATACCACAACCTGATAATACTGAAACTCACGGAATGGGGCAAAACAGTTTACTACCTACAACAGTGCAAACAGCAGAGGCATCAGCATGGTAGTGCAGGTTTTCCTGAGACTGAGAACCAGGGGAGATGAAGCGGGCCCAGATGGAGACTGCATACGAGGTAGTTGTGCCACAGCCGAGGAATCTAGGTTCAAGGGATCAACACTTTTTGTAGTGAGCAGAAAAGAAGCCAGTCTTCTCTCTTTGGGAACAAGGACTTGCCTAGTAGTCACACATGGTTTCCTTGACATACTTAAGTATCTACATGACTAACTACTGAAACTACTCATTATCAGGAGACACTTGGACATTGCTATTCGATATATTCAGCAAAGATGGGCAAGGACACTCAGGAACCATGCCAGATTGATCTCCCAACAGGAGCAAATAATATCTGAATCAAATTAATATGAAGAAATTAAATTGTGTAACATATCCACAGCAACTAAAAAAAAACAAAAAAACAAACAAACAAGCAAACAAAAAAACTGGTTAGTGTGATAGTTGGTAATCACATGAGATTAATTTTTAACCAATAGTTTTAACTTCTTTTCATCCTTAAGGTATTGTGCTCTCGTTTTTCAATTTTTGGATTTTAGGGAATGGTACAACTTAATTTACAGACTAATTATAAAGTTTATGGACTTACATTGACATATCTTATTTTAAAATTTGGATAATTTGATGAATCACTATTAAGAGTTCCATATAAGGAAGCTCTAGTTCGGCCTCAACTCAAATAACTTTAGCCGAAGTTTGATGACAGATCAAGCTATTATAAATTGAAATTGTATTATCTATTGGCAAAATGCTGTAAATGTCATACTATGAAAAGGTCCATTGATATCAAAAGTAAAATCAAATGAAACAATCTTTGCAAACATTTATATATGAAAAAATTGAAAATGTTTTTTCATTATATCACTAAATGCCCTTTCACATTCATAGCCAGGTGAGGGATAGATACATATGCATGATAAAGTGAAAATACTGTATGTGTGTATGCAGAGTGCTGACACCATGTAGGAGGCCACTTTAAACACATCCTGTGGCTGTGATGGAAGGCGGCCTTCCCAGATAGCACACCCTGTGGAAGCATTAACTGAATAGACAAAAGAAAGAAGGAGAGACAACACTTAACAGTGAAGATACCATCTGAGAAACATCAATATTCAATTAGCTGAAAAGTATCATGGAAGAGTGGTGAACTTGGAAACTTTGGCTGGAGCCCTAAATGATCTTTGTCATAAAAGACCTACTTGTGATTATGTTCTGGCTTAAAGACTTTATCTTTAAAGTTCCCATGACTTTATAAAGTCACAAAAGAACAAAAGAAAACAAAACAAAAACCTTGAATTTAGGAATGCCATTACATAACACATTTTTTTGAGATGAATTTTTTTTTTTATTCAGTTGGAAAAGGGATTTAAGGAAACCTTAAATAGTCAAGTTAGGAAGGAAATAGTGATAATTACGCAAATGACAAGATGCCTCTAATTTAGGTGGCAGCAATCAGATGAAGAGCTAGTGGAAGACACTTGAAGAGATGGCATCATGACATTCTTGATGGTGAATTAATTGTTGAGGAATAAAGAGGGGTTCAGGAAGATTGCCAACTTTAATGTAGTTGGTATTATTAACATTATAAAGGCATGATCGATAAGATGGACAATTTAGGGAAAAGATCAGGGTGGAGACATTGTGGAGACTGAATTAATGCCATCTACTGTTCATTCTCTCTATATATTAGAGTCATGCATTCCTACTCATTGTTATACCACTGGCCCTGAACAAGGAATGCAAAACCAATTTTACTGACCTTAAGCATAGTCCGGTGACCATTCTGGTGAAGGAAATGTCAGCAGACATGATTTTATTATTTCATCTAGGTAAATTTTTAAATGTTCCCTTGTAATACAGCTTGGGCTCTTGCATTCCTACCCTATGCCATGAGAACAACCAGAGAGAGAGGTCCCAGAATTAGAATTCATGCCGAATCCAGTCACACCTAGCAGAGATGCAACTGATTCACGGGCTGCATATAATATAAACAAGAAATGCTACTTATAATCCAGTGTGAAAATGGGGGCATCATCACAAAACCTAACTAATACACAAATAAATGCTGTATAGTTAGTTTAATGTCAGGTTTGAGTTACCTAGTGAGAAATAAAAGAAGAATGTCTAGTAGGAAGTTGTTTAGGTACAGAAAGTACATAAAATAAGAGGCAGAGGATAAAGATAAAAAGAGAAATATGTACCTCTCAAAGTGTCCTGGCAATAGTAAAGAGGATTATTAAACAAGCACCTTTTTCCTGACACTAGGTAAGAAATCTATCCAAGGATGAAGGTGTCATAGCCTCAAATCTGTAACCAAAGTAAAAATCTTTTTGGATCCCAGAAAAACAAGAGCAAGGATGCATGTAATTGAGATGTTTTACATCAGTAGGCCTATGTTCAGTGAATTAGCATTGTGCAATAATGACTTTTGGAAATCCCAATTTGTATCATTATACTCACAGTGTCTCTGGAATATTAGAACCATGGGGTTGTTGTTTTTTAATTTTGAAGAGAGATCTAATAGTGCCATCAGAAGAGTAGTTGAGTCAGCTTTATTAATAGCACAAAGTATTAAGATGTTTGATATCCAAGACCTGTTGATTTCTACTCTATTTCAACCTATTGCATCCTTAAGCATCGAGTAAATGATAGCAGTCCCCTGAAACTTTCCTGTGTGAGTTTACAACATTAAAGTGTTCCAGGGTCTCATTATTAAACAAGCTTCTTTGTTAAAAAAAATATTTTATTTATTTATTCATGAGAGACAGAGAGAGAGAGAGAAAGAGAGGCAGAGACACAGGTAGAGGGAGAAGCAGGCTCCATGCAGGGAGCCCGATGTGGGACTCAATCCTGGATCCCGGGATCACACCCTGGGTCAAAGGCAGGCACTCAACCACTGAGCCACCCAGGCTGCCATTAAACAAGTTTCTATCTCTTCAGTAATGTGTATTAATTTTAACTCTTCCCAGTCCTCTCACCTTCTAAGATTAATTCTGCTGTAAGATAATGAACCATTTATGGAATTATAACCTTGCCCAAATAGCAAGATAGTTTATCTGGACTCCTCAGTTATTTATGCAAATCATTTCATCCTATTGTAAATATCCAAGTTAATGGGCAATCTCTAGAGGATATATAGCTTACGTTCATTATAAAAGTCACAAGTATATCTGAACATGTGAATTTTAACATTTTAGGAATTTTTAAAAATGAAGCATTTTTAAGGACTTTTCAACATTTAAGGAATCTTAAAAAAATGAAAATAAAAAGATTTCAGAACTTTGTTACTCATTAGCACTTTCGGGAAAGAACAATACCTTCTTTATTTCTGTATCTCCAGCAACTAGCCAGTATATGGCACAAAATAAGCATCTAAGAAAAGGTTGAAGAATGCCTTTCTCAGATAATTAGTGCATAATTTTGAGATGGACAATTTGTTTTAGTCTGGCACCAGATACCAAATCAGGAATACGTGCAAGGTTGTGTTTGGGATGTACAAGCTAAACAATGCTGTGCAGAAAATCAAGTTATCCTAGAGAGATGAGCATAAGCTGGAAGTCAGCTTTCAGAAATCCTCACTAGAAAGTGAATCACGAAGAAGCGATTTCAACCATTCAGCTGATTCTGATGATCAATCTGCTTTTAAGCACAGAGGCAAAGAATAATTACATTAGAATGCTTCAAAATTAAGAATGATGCGCAGGATCGAACAGATAGGATTCTTGCACCCCAGTGGTCTCTCTATATAAACTGTCAAAGAAGTCTGCCTCTCAGAACAAGATATGTTTCAGTAAGTGCTGGTGATAATAAAAAAAGGAGCAGATCTAAATAATCTTCCCGCAGGATCTCAGGGGGCAAATACCTCTGCAGCTCATTTTCTCTTGGAATTCTATCTCCAGTTCTGCTTGAGAATATGAATATTGTGTAAGCAGATGTTTTATGGGGCTACTAAATATGCCTATTTAAAAAAAATAAATTTTAGCTTTTAAATTTAAAACATTAAGTTTTAAACAATCTGTCATAGGAATTTCATGATTATGGATATTAAAACAAATAATTTTTATGAGCTGCAAGAATGTAAATGTAGTTCCATTTTGCCACCAAAGGCTCCATACTTTGTCTTTACTTTGAAAGTGACAAGTAACACAGTTTGTGAACACAGAAAAAAAAAAAGTAGCCTGGTTTAGGTGAAGGATAGAACACAGAATTGTGCATGTTGTTTTACGTCCTGGAACACCAAAAACTATGACTCTTCAGATAAGAGAGGAAGAAAGCTAAATTAAATGACATACTTTTGGTTATGTCATATATGCTATTCTATTTAATGATCTTAGCAGTTCTTTTAAAATGACATTATTATTTTCAATTTTCAGACACTGAAACTAGGCTCAGAATGTTTAAGAATATTGTGCAAAATCATATAACTAGCATGCAAATGAGTTTGATATAAACCTACCTCTGTCTTCTTTTATTCATGCAGCAAGCATTTATTAATAATACAAAGTAGGTCAGGACCTGTTCTAGGTAAATACAATTCCAATAAATTTTGAAATTTCCTATTTTATTTTTTTAAGCTTTAGGAGTGTCAGTTTTTCCAATCATAAAATAATGATTTATGTATCTCTCGTGTACAATTACTTATTTTTTTAAAGATTTTATTTATTTATTCATGAGAAACACACACACAGAGAGGAGAGAAAGAGGCAGAGACACAGGCAGAGGGAGAAGCAGGCTCCATGCAGGGAGCCTGACGTGGAACTCGATCCCGGGTCTCCAGGATCACACCCTGGGCTGAAGGCGGCGCTAAACAGCCGAGCCACCCAGGCTGCCTTCCCATGTACATTTAAAATAATATACATTAAATTGTTTTATAAATTACAGAATGCTATTCAAATATTAGTTTTAAGTAAATAATTGTTTTTATATTTTTGTATTAGCATAGGCAAATATTTGTACCTGCAATGGTGAAGATAAAGAATAGAATTTAGGGAAAGGATTCAACAACTGTACCCCATTGTCTTAATCCATTTGGGCTGATATAACAAAATACCACAGGTTTTGTGTCTCTTAAATAACAAAAATTGATTTCTCACAGTTCCAGAGGCTGAGAGGTCCAAGATCAAAATGCTGGCAGATTGGGTGTCTGGTGAGAGCCTGCTTTCATGTTTATAGACAGGATATTTTTGCTGTGTCCTCACATGATGAAAAGAACTAGGGATGCTGTGGGGTCTCATATAAAGCTGCTAACCCCAAGCATGAAAGCTCTGCCCTTATAACCTACTCATTTCCTAAAGGCCCCACCTCCTAATATCATCAACATATGAATATTGGATAGACACAAACATTCAGACCACGTACCAATAAAAATATATAAACAGCTCTGTGGGAACAGGACTTGAGGAGAGGAAAAGAATAAAATTGTTTCAAAGATACTTTTTGAATTCAGCACAGGAGTTTTCAAAGTTAGTGTTAGAAATATGTAATTTTTCTGGAGATCTGGATAGATTTATAACATTAAATAATGAAAAATTGGATGTCACCTTGAGTGTTGCTGGCCTGTATTTGCAGTGATTTGTAAGGGCAGAAAATGCATTTTGGCAGTTCAGATAAAAAGAGTTTAAAGTGGGTTAGTCGTTAGGTAACAAGTGAGGATATTAAGATAAAAGCAAAAAAAAAAAAATAGGGAGAGATGGAAGCTGATGAAAGAAGTACAGAGAAGGAGAAAGAAGATGAGTTGTAGCATGAAAAATTGGTGAAGATCTTAGCATCATTTACATTGTCCTGATTTGTTATATAGGCAATTTCCTCATATATGAACATTGATATTGTCTGGACAATATATAAAATGTAATATTACAAAGGCATTATGAGATAAAATTAATGCTGTCCGAATAATTGGTTTAATATAAAGATCAAGAATTAAGATCTCCTAAATTATTATGTTTACTTTTTGGCAGGCTTTTTATTAAAGTTCATATAATGTCTTAAAATCTTACACATAACATGTTTTATTTTTTTTTCAGAAAATATCTAACTTTGAACATTAACTAAGTAAACAATAAATATTACTATCAGGATCCAACCCACCAGAATAATGTATCATATTTATAGTTCAGATTAAAGTTAAGGAGTTTCTGCTCTATTTCAGAATTATTTTGTATCATGAAGCCAAAATTATAAGGCATTGTTCCAGAGTGAAAAACCAAACACCAAAAACCTAAAAGCCATAGTTGTTCTTACGGGTAGGGTGGGTAAAAATGAGGGAAGCAAGCATTTAAAGTCAATGGATCCACATATTAATAATTTAGGCTGATTGTAAGGAATTGGTCTTTGTTTTGCTATTTATATATACTTGAATTCTTAAAATATTTATTTTATACCATAATCAATTAATTATACATTAATGACTAGTTACAAAAAGTAAAAGCATTATAAATTGTAGAGAATTAGAAGGGACATTAGAATTATATATTTCAGTGGAATTAAAAAATATAGCATCAACACTATTTATTCAGATGATATCTGATATGAAAAAATGATTATATAAAACATAAAATGCTGGGTAAAATAATTTAATATGCTTCCAATATGTAGGTCTGAGGAAAACTAGCAGACTCCAGGGAACATAATGGAATGTGGTTTCAGAGATGTTATTAACCAATGAAATTTCCAGATGCCATCCTAGTACTGGATCTCTTTCATATATATTAGGGGCTTCTAAAAGGCAAGGAGATGAATTCGAGAATACCACACACAAAGCTAGTCTTAGGATGAAATAAGTACCTGGAAAACAGTAGAAAGAAGAAAGAAAAAAAGAATGAAAGAAGAAAGAAAGAAAGAAAGAAAGAAAGAAAGAAAGAAAGAAAGAAAGAAAGAAGAAAGAAAAAAAAAGAAAAAAGAAGGAAGGAAGGAAGCCAGGCAGGAAGGAAAGAAGGAAGGAAGAAAGAAAATTGCAGACCATAAGAAAATTTTAAATCTGCTTTTTTATTTGGTAATGTTTAAATAAACAAACCAATAAATAAATACTTTTTGAGTTATAATGGGCATTTTAATAATGGTTTAACACTGTAAATTCAAATTCTAATCTGTTACTAACTCAAATTTTTTAATTTAAGAGGAACTGGGCTCGCAATGCTCCCAGGAACTAGATAAGATCAAGTACAATTCCTCTTGGTAGAACCCCAGTGAAAGTCATCCTCAAGAGTTTTCACAGATAGAATAACAATAATAGACTCACAGTCAAAAATTACAAACCACATACAGAAAAAGTTCTATGAGTAAAAGTCATGTGAAACAACTAACGGAAACAAACCCACAAGTACTTCTAAACTTAAGTATACTTTAAAACAATTCAATAATCATGTTTCTACGTTTAAAGAAAGTAAAATATGAGGCACCTGGGTGGATCAGGCTGTTAAGCATCTTCGTTTGGCTCAGGTTATGATCCTGGGGTCCTGGGATGGAGCCCCACATAGGGCTCCTGGCTCAGCAGGGAGTCTGCTTCTCCCTCTCCCTCTGCGGTTCCCCTTGCTTGTGCTCTCTGGCTCTCTCTCTCTCTCTCTCTCTCTCTCTCATCCACTCTCTCTTTCTCTCTCAAATAAATAAATAAATAAATAAATAAATAAATAAATAAAAATCTTTTTTAAAAAGTAAAATAAAAACAAAGAATAAATTGAGGATCCTAAACTATTAAAAAGGGATAAGCATCCCTGTCATCTAGTCAAATGGAAATTTTAAAGACAATGCAAAGACATACACATTTTTAAATAATGGTGGTGTTAAACATGAGGTTAGAGATGAAATTAGAGTTAATAAAATTAAAACTGGAAACAAAGAAAGTGTTCAGAACAAAGTGTTCGGAATAAATATCTCACAATAATGAGATATTTTAAAAAATAACTAGAAAATCTAAGCTCTATATCCCAGATTTTTAGGGATAATCTTTTTATATATATATAATGAATAGAATCTCTTAATGAAAGTCACCATTCTTCAGATTCAGGAAGTCTAAAGAATCTTATCACAATAAATACAAATGTATCCATGCCTAGTGACTTAAGTGTTACACAACAGTTGACCAATGAAAGGAAAGATAAAAGTTATGCAGCAGCCATAGGACACAAAAAAGTTTTCTTCAATTGGTAAAAGAATTAAATAATTGACTTAAGGGCAACAATGGAAGTCAAAAGAAAATAGAATAAATCTGTGTTGAACCACTTTAAAGCACAGGAATATAATTGCATTGAGCTACTTTTCATTGAAGATTTTTTATACAAACATAATGCATGCCCACACATAGTGTAAATAGTTTTCAACTCCTTAAATTAGAAACAACAAAACTAAATTACAACAGCACAATGTAAATTGGGAATCCAATAATTCTAAATTTCTTCTTCTCATCATTTTTTGCATGGCATATGAAAAAATTCACTTTACATTTTTAAATTAATTTAAATACATGCTAAAAATATGGACCACCTTAAAATGGAAGATGAGAGGCAGAAAGTATACATTTAAAACCAGGAGAAGGAACATTTAATGAGGAGGTAAAAACTTCAATCAGACCTAAAGAAAGATAGAAAGGAATAAAATATAAAAAAGTAAAATAAAATGAGACAAAAAAAAAGCAAATAAAAGGTAAAATGTGATCCAATTATATGAATAGCTATAATACATGGAAATGGAAATGGACTGAGTCAAATGCATGCAATTTAAAAAGATAACCTTCAATAATGTTTGCACGTAACTGGGACATAAACATTTCAGCTGATAATCAAATCTGCAATAATAACTAAAAAAATTGAATTGATAATTTTTTAAAAATATTTTATATATAACATAATTACTGTATTATGATTAATATATATTTTAATTTATAAGTGATTTGGTTTATTTTATTACATATTATGTAATATATTAACATATACAAATAAGTTTTAATTATCAGTTCTTTTATATATGAATAAAGGTATCAGTGTGAAATGTCTAAACAAACCAAATTCATACAAGGAAGAGCATTCTTCAGTTTACAGATATCAGTGGCCACTTGTCACAAACGGTAGACACTTTTTTATTCTGGGCATAGGGATCTGATTGTGCTCAATGTAGGCATCAAGGCTCTTCAGGGCATGTAACCTAGGCTTCCAAGAAGCAACATTAAACTGAGTTAAAAATGCAAGTGTTATGGAATGAATGTTTGTGCCTCCCTGACCCAAATTCATATGTTGAGTCCCCAAACCTCAATGTGGCTATATTCTGAGATGGAAGCCCCTAAGGAAGGAATTAAGGTTAAATTAGGTCATATGGATGGAGCACGATCTTATAGAATTAGTGACCTTTCAAGAAGACACACCAGAGATCTAGATCCTCCCCCACTCCTACGCACACACACAAGAAGAGGCCATCCAGAGAAATCATCCATTTATACACCAGGATAAGAAATACCACCAGAAACTGAATTTGCCAACACCTTGATCAGAAACTTCTACCCAACTTAACTGTAAGAAAATACATTTCTGTTGTTTAAGTCACCCAGGCAGTGGTGCTTTGTTATGTACCAGAAAGATATTTATTAGGAAGTAATGCTTATGAAATATTAGATAAAATAAAAAGAAGTAAGCACACTTGGGCAGGGAGACACTTAATAATAACACAAATCTGGCAAATTCTTGGTCAGCACAATGGAAGCTCTGGAGCAAAGATTGCTCCTTAGAGGCAAAAATGTCCAGGACCCAGTACCAACAGAGTGTTCAATCATCCGCTGCGTGTGCTTAGGAAGAACCTGGCCTTTGCTCCAAGCCTGAGGTAGATCCTGAAGACTCTAATAGCTGTAGCAGTCAGCTAACTGAACTTCTTACAGATAAATGGCAAGTTCTTTCTTGAAGTGAAATTCAGATAATGCACTGCCATGTGAGCTACTGCCCACGCCTTGTGCTACGCAGATCTATTTGTCTATACATATGTAGGGACTAGCTCTTGCAATATACCAGAGATCCTTCCTACTCAGGGAAACTCAGTAGATACATGTTAGTGAAATTCACTTTAGTCCATTACTGCGGTTGGTCTAGGGCTGCAACTGGAATTCCTAGCCTATGTTGATTGTGGTGGTTTACTTGGTATTGGACCTCAATCCCCCATTCTTGGTGGTTCTGACTTATGGTAATCATAGTATTAAGATATGAGTACTACACTACTTGTCTATTTAGTCACAAGTGGGGTAAAAATGACCAGGAGGCACCCATGTGGATCACCCGAGTTCCCCACATAGTCTCTTCTTTAGAGGAATTGAGGTGCATTTATCAAGATGATGATTCTTCTTTCCTTCTGGTCCCTGGACATAAGGCTTCAAAAGTATACTGGTGTCATTATAGCTTGGAGTTTAATGGAACCATGGCTGTGTCTTCAGGCAAAACTGCACACTCTTTGGAATGAAGACCTCTAAGTCTTAAGAGGTCAAAGTTATGAAGACAAGAACTCAGATTTTGCCACGGAATCATTTGAATGATGTCAATTCAGCATATTTCCTATAATGACAAAATTCTCCACCTATTGATTCACACAGAACCAATAGGATGTGTATAGATAGAGAAAATAAATTGATTTTAAGAAATGGACTTTCTGTTGTGGAAGCTTGACAAGTCTAAAATTTGATATTAGAAGCTGTTGGACTCAAGGATCAGGAAAGAGTTGAAATTTAAGTCTAGGGGCAGTCTGCTGGTGAACCAAAAAGAATTAATGCTGCCGATGAAGTCCAAAGTCAGTCTTCTAGGAGAATTCTCTAATTGTAGGGAGATTAGCTTTGTGTTCTACTCTGGCCTTCAACTTATTGGATGAGGCCCATTCACATTATGTACAGCAATCTACATTACTCAAGGTTCACTTATCTAAATGTAAATCTCATCCAAAAATATACTCACAGACACATCTAGAATAATATTGAACTAAATATCTGGGCACCATGGGCCAATCAAGTTGATTCAGAAAATCAGCCATCATATCTGCTTCTGCCTCTTGCTTCTCAGAATCATATATTACTCTTATTACAAAGAGAGCATTAAATGGAGGTCTCTATTTCGGTATGTATATTACACCCTGGATGGCACGCAGCTTCTGAGATGACACATCCAGATATGCTTTAGTAGGCCATCAGCATTCATATGGTGAAGAAACGCAATCAGTGGGCCTCATAGTCCCTGGTGAATTTCTGTAACTTCTTTGCTATGAATTGGATCCTTTTGTCGATTGTATACGATGTGGGATTCCATGCCTATTAATTTAACACATAAACTCCAGATAATGATGCTGCCTAAAGTTCTATGTGCAGGAAGTGCAAACTCATCTCTGGAATAGGAGTCTATTTCTATAAGAACAAATCACTTGTCCATTCAAGTTCCCAATGTGCCACCATGAAGTTGGTAATGCCAACTACTTGAGACTACTTGGTTGTTTCATTACTTTTCTATGGTGGATACATTCTGGTGGTCATGAATATGAGATACAAGGATCTTTACATCCATGCTTACTTTACTATATCCATCCATATGTGTCTGCTTCATACCACCTTGTCTTCTATTTTCTAGGCTTTTTCCTTTTATGAACTTGAATACACAATCTGGGTATTTGCCACTGCCCAAAAGTCCATATACATTCTTACTTGAATCACTATGCATTTCACATTAAGTAGAAGACCAGGTTTACCACTTAGAGTCTCATCCACTGAAAAGATTTTCTCTTACTACTTTCTTTCAAGGCCAATCCTGACTGGTTATAAAGCAACTGTTGTTGATTTTTTACCTATAACAACATACTGAGCCCATTAATTCAAACAGGAAGCATATTTATTTTCCTTCTCCAGCTTCTATGACCCTCCCCACTCCAGTACAACATCTCTTAATGACTGAGATCAGTGAGGGGTGCTACTGCAGCCACATGGGTGACACAGCAGTAATGGGCACACACTAGTAATACGATGGCTGACATGCATATGTTAATACTAAAATAAACCATAATACAGGAGTATTATCAGAGATAAGGACATTTCATAATAATGAAACAGCCAATTCCCCAGGAAGACCTAATCATCTTAAATGTGTTTGTACCTAATAATATAGCATCAGTATACATGAATAAACTAAATGAAACGGAGAAGTCAAATTCACAATCATATTTGAAGGTCTTAACAGTCCTTCTTCAATAACTGATAGAAGCAAGTACAGAAAAAAATCACGAGGCAATAACAGATTTAAACAAGATTTAAATCCACTTGAGATGATCTGTGTATCTAACACTATTTATACAACCTTAGAAAATCTACTCTCTTTAGGTGCCTATGGGATATTCACCAATATAGGCAATATGCTATCTCATTGAGCAATTCTCAATAAAACTCAAAATCATTTGGTCTAAGTAACTTTGCCAATTTAAATAATACAAAAAAAGTAAGATTTAAAATCTATTATATGAACAACCCTCTCAAGAAACCAGACCATGAAAAGCACATTCATCTCAAAAATATTAGAAGGAACACAATTATAAGGAAAGAAATCAATGGAAGAGAAAACAGATATAAAATAGTCATCACAAAATGTATTTTTGTAAGAGTGATAAAATATAACTCTTTAGCAATTTTGATCAACTAAATAAAATAGCAAAAACAATTCACCAATTAGTAAAGAAAGGCACACATCATTACAAATCCTTAAAAAAAATGAAAAGGCCAAGATAAGCACTACTACACCAATATATTTGATGATTTAAGAAAAAGAACAATTCTTAGAAAAAAAGACACATTAATGAAACTGACCCAAAAAGAAAAAAAAATAATTTAATAGTTCTAGATCTCAAATATATATATGTAAAGTATTTATCTATCTATCTATCTATCTATCTATCTATCTATCTATCTGTATTTATATTCCATATATATATACTATGGATTTAACACATAAACTCCAGGTAATGATGCTGCCTAAGGTTATAGTACATAAAGGTACTATACGACTTTAAAGTGTTACTATAAAGTTACTTCAAAGTTATTTCATTAATACTGTGTGGTATCACATAGGGATAAGCATATCAGTGAGGCAGAAGAGACACAGTAAGCCCTGACTTCTGTGGCCACTCAATAAAAACATCCAAATAATTCCATGAGGGAAAGAATATACTTTCAATAAATGATGGTACGGCAACTGGAAATCCAGAATGGAATTCATTAATCTTGATTCTCAACACTCTAAACTTATTTCAAGATGAAACCCGACTATGAAGCTAAACTATGAAGCTTCTAGAAGGAAATACTGGAGAATATAGTAATGACCTGGTGTTAGACAAAAATTTCTTAAACAGAAAATGTAACCAGGAAAAAAATAACAAATTTGAGTTTATAAAAATAATTAAAAACTGCTTGTTAAGTACACTACTAAGAAAATAAGAAGTTAAGCCAGAGAAGGGAAGAAAATACCTGAAAGTCAAATATCTGCCAATGATTTCATATTCAGATTATATAAACTGTACAAATTAATAAGAAAAAGCAAACAACCTAATTAAAAAATGAGCAAAGGATTTGAAAAGTCTCACCTAAGTTAGAATATTCAAATAGACTATAAGCACATGTACAGTTGTCAAACATCATTATTCCTTAGAGAAGTACAAATTAATTCACAGTCAAAAACAATATCCAAGCAGGAAATCAAAATTATTTACAACCCCAAATTAAAATAACAATGAGACTATTATATACCTATTAGAGATCTAAAATTAAAATATGTTATCATGCCAACTGTTAATAATGTGGAATAACTAGAACTTTTATGTATTCCTGTTAGGTATTTAAAATGGCATGTTCACTTTGGAAAACAATTTTTTTTTAATTTAATAAAGACTGAAACATACACCTGCCAACTACCACAGGCTCTATTACTTATTTACCCAAGTGAGCCAGGGAACAAGATTAAAAAGGAGCAAGAGAAAATGTCATTTTGGGGGGTAAGTATGATAGGTAAGTATATTCTCTTGATTATGGTTATGATTTCATGGATATATATGTATATATATATATAGACAAAATTTACCAAACAATGCACTTTAAACATAAAGTTTAATGTATATTAAATGTATCTTAAAGTTGTTAAACACACATTTAAAACTTTTCAGAATTTGCTACTAAACCTAAAAAACATATACTCAGTAATCCAACAATTCTACTTCTGGAGAAAGGAGGGCCTATGACCACAAAAATATTTCTACAACAAGGATTATTGTAGCTCTATTCATCATAACCACAATCTAGGAATAATATAAATTTCCATTACATAGAAAATGGGAAAACTATGGTGCTAGATTCATACAAAGGAATATTAAGCAGTAATAAAGACCAAACTATGGATAAATGTAATAATATTTTGTAATAAAATAAATTTTGTCTTCATTTAATTGGTTGTTATATACATATAAAAATTACATTAAAATTTCACATTTAAATATCAAGCTGTACAATTAAGATTTTATTTCATTGTGTATAAATTATACTTCACTAAAACATACAAATATATATACATGTATATATGCCTATATTTATGTGTGTGTCTGGGTATGTATATACCTCTTTTTCTATGATATATGTAGAATATAAATACATAGATAAATATATACATATCCATGCATATAGTAAAATACATGGGGGGGTGTAAAAAAAAAGATAGGAAGGACAATATTGATAGAATTAAAGCTGACATGTATTCATAATAGCTAAAAATAAGAAAATTTGCTACATAATGATGGAGTAATTCCAAAGGGATATAAGAATTCTATATCTGTACATCTAATAATAATCAGTTCAACAAAAATAATAACTTAATAAAATTAAAATAGAAAAATAGACAATTCCACAAAGTATAAGATTATGTTAAAACTGGCCAATTAAAGGTATTAAATATATCAAGATTATCAATTTGTAATAAATAGAAGATTTTAGAAAACAATACTTTATTCAATGTGTGTGTATATTTTTTTCTGTACTCAATTGGAAAATATATCTGTAGTATAATATATTTGAGAAAATCAATGAAGTGTGACATAAAGAAATTTTCAGAGATTCTGTATTACATGTAATATATTTTCTGGTCACTGTGCAACCACACAATTATATTGAAAATGATGATGTAAACATTTAAAAATTCCCATCTACAGCCCAAAGAAATAAAACATGCCAATAGTATTTAAGAAAACCCAGAGAATGAACCTAAATTTAGACATACAAGGAAATTTACATAATATGTTTACATTAAGTATATAAAATGTTACAGTGTAAAAATTGGAATGTTAGAAAACAAATCAGAAGAAATATAAATGAAGCAGAAATAAGAATAGACTATAGATTGGAGGAAGTTAAGATAGTGGAATAATAGGGGGACTTTGGGCTTGCCTCATCCCTCAAACGTAGCTGGATTAACATTAAACCATTTTGCACAGCTAGGAAATCAATCTGAAGATTATGACAACAATCTGCACAATTAGATTGAGACAACATACAAGTATGAGGTGTGGAGACATGAACTGGGGGAAAGAAAAGCTGCAGTGGGCAGAGGGAAGGGATTCCTTTATAAAGAGAGAGGACAGAGGAAGAGAGGGGGAGAGAGGGCAGTGGATCAGGGTCAGGCAAGAAAAACTTTCCCCCAAAACCAGCGACTGGGGAATCAAGAAGAATTGACTGTCATAAGTTTTTACAAACATGGGAGCTCAGATTCTGAGGTTTTAGAAGTCTGCACCATTTTGCAGAATCAAGCCAGGCAGGCAGTAATGTTCCTGGGAGGAGGGTGGAAGCCCAGGAGCAGAGAGTGGACAGCCTGGTTTAGGGATTCCATGGGTTGTACTGGGAAAGAATTTTCCCATCGCTGGAGTACATTTATCATGCAAGTGGACATGAAAAGAAAGCTGGAGTTGACATACTTATATCAGACAAACTAGATTTTATAACAAGGACTGTATAAGAGAAGATGGAGGACACTATATCATAATAAGGGGGTTTATCCAACAAGAAGATCTAACCATTATAAATATATATGTCCTCAAGTTGGGAGCATCCAAATATATATACAAGTTAATAATATACTTAAAGAAACTCATTGATAGTAATACAATAATAGTAGGGGACCTTAACACCCCACTCACTGCAATGGACAGATCACCTAAGCATAAAATCAAGGAAACAATGACTTTGAACAACATACTGGACCAGATGGGCTTAACAGGTATATTCAGAACATTTCATCCTAAAGCAATAGAATAGGCATTCCTTCAAGTGCACACAGAATATTCTCCAGAATAGATCACATACTGGACCACACGTCAGGGCTTGATCAGTCCAAAAAGACTGAGATATATAATACATATTTTCAGACTCCAGCACTATGAAACTTGAAGTAAACTACAAGAAAACATTGGGAAAGATCACAAATACATGGACATTAAAGTATATACTACAAAAGAATGAATAGGTTAACCAGGAAATTAAGAAATTTTAAAAAAATACATGGACATGGGGTGACTGGGTGACTCCAGTTGGTTAAATGTCTGCCTTTGGCTCATGTCAGGATCTCAGGGTCCTGAGATCAAGCCCCATGTCAGGCTCCCTTTTCAGTAGGGAGTCTGCTTCTCCTTCTCCTTCTGCCCCTCTGCCTACCCGACCCTCTCTCGCTCTCTCAAATAAATAACTAATAAAATCTTTTAAAAAATAACATGGAAGCAAAAAATGAAACAAGACAGCCTAAAACCTTTGAGGTGCAGGGTAGGCAGTCTTATGAGGGAATTATATAGCAATGCAGGTCCTCCTCAAGAAGCAAGAAAAATCTCAAACACACAATCAAACCTTACACTTAACAGAGATGAATAAAGAAAGAACACCAAATAAAGCCTACAACCAGCAGAATAAAGGAAATAATTAAGATTAGAGCAGAAATAAATGATATAGAAGTTAAAAAAAAAACACTAGTAGAACAGGTCAACAAAATTAGGAGCTGGTTCTTTGAAAGAATTCAAAAAATTGATAAACCCCTAGCCAGACTTGTCAAAAGAAAAAAGACTCCAATAAATAAAATCAAGAATGAAAGAGGAGAGATCACAACCAATACTGTAGAAACAGAAGGAATTATAAGAGAATATTATAAGCAATTATATGCCAACAAATTGGACAATGTGAAAACAATGGATAAATTCCTAGAAACATTCAAACTAGAATGCTGAAACAAGAAGAAACAGAAAATTTGGACAGATGTATAACCAGTAAAGAAACTGAACCAGTAATAAAAAAAAAAAAAATCTCCACATCAAGCAAGAGTCCAGAGCTGGAATGCTTCTCAGGGGAATTTTACCAAACGTTTAAAGAAGAGTTAATATCTATTCTTCTGAAACTGTTCAAAAAAAAAAAAAAAATGGAAGGAAAACTTTCAAACTCATTCCATAAGGCCAGCATTAACTTGATTCCAAAACCAGATCGAGACCCCACTAAAAAGGAGAAATGCAGGCCAAATTACCTAAGCATGAATGCATATATATATATATATATTACTCAGCCATAAAAAGGAAGGAAATCTTGCAATTTGCAAGGACATGGATGGACAGTGTCCTTGTGATGAGCACTGGATATTAATTTCACACTGTATACTAACTAACTGGATATTAATTTCACACTGTATGTTAACTAACTGGAATTTAAATAGGAACCTTTTTAAAAATGTGGAAGCAGTTTGTACATAAAGTGCTATATAGGGACGTCAGGGCTTTGGCTCAGGGCATGATCTCAGAGTTCCAGAATCGAGGCCCACATGGGGCTCCCCACAGGGAGTCTGCTTCTCCCTCTGCCTGTGTCTCTGCCTCTCTTTGTGTCTCTCATAAATAATAAATACATGCATACACACATACATAAATCTTTTTTAAAGTGCTATATAAAATTTTTAAGTGCTTATTAAAATAAATAAATAAATAAATTTGACAATCAAAATAAACCTATTCTAATTGAATCTACAACTTAGGGTTTTGAAATTTACTGCTTGAGCCTGATGCGTACTCTCCTCTGAGTTCAACTCGGAACCAAGCCCTGTGAGTAGATTAGGCTGTTAATGGCATCTCTCCATTTATGAAGTATGAAACCACTGAGCAGCGTCCTGCCTGAAGGCATTAAAAGAATATAGTCTCAAAAGCACGATTTGGTCTGACCCTTTCAATTTGTATGAAAGATATGGAGAACAAAATAAGTGTTTTTCAGGGGGAAAGAAGACAGAAATGGCTCTTAAATATCAATAATGTCAACTGATTCTGAGTACAGAGCCTTTTCAAAATTCTGCACCAAAAACTTTTTGAATTAAGATATCCCAACCCTATGTAATCTGATTTTCTTTTTGCTGAAAGAAAACTAACAGAAACAGCATCTTTATCCCAATAGAGAAAGAAATATGTGATTGACAAATTATAACTCCAGACTCATTCTCAACACCCAACACAGAGGAGAGTTATCTCCATTTGCAGCCAAATTGGGAAATTGGATGCTATGATACCACCTACAAACTTCAGACATCAAAAAAAAAATGCATTACTTGAGGAAAGAAAAGCTATAAATGTTTACTACTAGAAAAATAGTGTGAAATTTTCGTCTCTTAATATTTTATTTATTTATTCAACAGTGAGAAGGAAAGAGAAAGAGCACAAATGGGAACTGGGAGAGGGAGAAGCAGACCCCCACTGAGCAGGGAGCCCAATGCAGGGCTCTATCCCAGGACCCTGAGATCATGACCTGAGCCGAAGGCAGATGCTTAATGGACTGAGCCACCCAGGTGTCCCTGTGAAATGATTTTTAAATCTAAGTTAATAAGTATTTGTGAGGTATCTTGTACTCTTTTAAAACAGCTGTTAAGCAGGAACTTTCAATTAACTTGAAGCCAAGTGGCCAGGAGGCTTACGCGACTAAAATGACAGAAAATAAAATACATGACATTAAACCTGATTTTATATCAAATGGGAACATACCCAAAACAGAATTTTTAGGAGAATTCCTTCATATTTTTTCAGTGTAATTAATACATCTATAGCTTAGAGTCAATGGTAAATTTCTAATTTATCTTTTTTTTTTTAATTAATTTTTATTGGTGTTCAATTTAACATTTTAATTATGCTCTTTATACTATAAACAATCCAAGAAATGCAGATCACACATGTGCTTACTACAGCACTGCTTAAATGTAAAAGAAGGATTTTTATTTATCCATATTTAAATATTCATTTCTATCTCCCTTAGAACAAGTAGATGTAAAAACAAACTACAAATACTATTAAAATATTATTGTGCATTGTTATTGGTGGCTCATATTGTGGAAATTGTTTTTATGTAAAAGTAAATATTGAAGCACTTAATAAAGAAAAATCATCTTATTTAAAATAGTTGGCATGTTGAAGACGTATAACATATTTGTATAGGAATTAAATGAGTGAGGTTTCTCATTTCAGATAATTAAAAGGCATGTATACTTATCTTGCGATTATAATTTGATAGCTATATTTTAAGTTGAAACTACTCTTTCTAAATAGATAAAAATGTTTTTAAGTTGTTAATGTAATGACTTAAAAAGCTAATTATTGTATAATGTGCTTAAGTTATGATCTATTTAAATGACAACATAAACACACACACGCACACACACATACATACACTTATAAAAGAGTAGTGAAACTTTTAGCTTTCCTATCATTTCAAAGTTTGGTATTCTATTATAACAATAATCAGTATCACAACAAAAACAGCAGCATTTAATGGCACTATTAACTCAAAAACCTAAAACAGCAACTACATTAATTATATTCATTATACTTAATTGAACATAATCATCTAACCTAACAATTCCTTGTACACTAATTAATAAAACAGCATGTCTTCTAGATCAGAAATATATAAAAATAGTCTTTCTTTTTGAGTAGATCAATTTCAGTAAAACGTGTTGGGCCACAATTTAGTGTAAAAAGAAGATACTGAATTACATTTAGTTTTAATATAATTTTAGTGTACCTTAATTTCATATCATTACCAACAATGACATAAGAATATAGGGCTAGATATTTTCTTTTAATGTAAAGCAAATGTTTTCCAATAATCCTAGGATTTTTACCACTCTTGTCAGCAAGTGATTTTGGAAAAGCTGTTACTCTTCATCATTTTATTCCAACTGTCATCTTCATCAAATGCCCTACTCAAATCTTTCCCTCTCACTCTCACTGGTTGTGATTTTGTGTCCTACCTAAGAAAATACTAAAAAACTATACATTCATATTGTTATATTTTTACACCTCTCTGAATATAAAGGGTGTTCCTTTGTCTCCAAGATTTCTGTCCCCAGTGACACAAACCCTTGACCAGGTTAATAATCACTACCATTTATTATTATATCTCACGGAGACTTTTCTATTCCTTTTGTATCTTCTCTGCAACAAGTGACTGCAGTTTCCATCTCAAATTCCCTCTCTCTGCTTCCTCTCTCTCCAACTTCCCAGCTTATTTATGAGATCTCTTTCATATTCAGCATCAACTTCAGCCACCATCATTTACTCGCCCCCTTGATATCTATTTATTTTCCATAATATAATTTTTCCCTCAGTTTTTACATTTCATTCAAAATCCAGATAACAAAGCTATAGGCCAAAATCTCCCCAAATGGTATCTATAATTTTTCTGCCACTAGGCAAGCCACATATGCTAATGAATACGATAAAGCTGTTTCTAAAAGTCAACTAACAGTAGAGAACTATGTAACCCCTAATTTTCAAATCAACTCAATATTTTGTATTAATTATCCCCTTTAATGGAAAAGAATGTTGAGGATCACAGAAGGTAAGTCTTCACAGTTTATGAACTGCAAAGCCATGATGAAAATCTTAGTTTGATTATATGTACATGTTTTTCCTACCAAGCCAGGTTGCTTCTCCATATCCAAATGTCTTAGATGTTCAATATGTAACTCAAACTCAATTCCAAAAATCATTCCATCATCTCTATTCCTCTACTTCCATGTTTTCTCTCTCACAGTGAATAGTACTGCATTTCAAACCAATCATTCAAGCCAAAAAAATCAGTGAATCAAATAGGCTTCTCCATATATATAATCTGTACAGAATTCCTATGGATTCTATTTAATTTTCTTTCTAATCTAGTTTTTCTTCAATTGAAAAGACAACCACTGATACTGCTTCATGTTAGCCCTTATCCTTTTGAGTCAGAAGGAGACCAAAAATTAGTATCTTTATTCCTTAGATCTGTCTTCTATATAGGACTAAAAGTGATTTATTTTATTTTATTTTATTTTTTTATTTTATTTTATTTTATTATTTGAAAGAGAGAAAGAGCAGGAGGAGGAGCAGAGGAAAAGGGTCAAGCCAACTCCTTGCTGAGTGTGGAACTCAATGCAGGGCTCAATCCCACAACCCCGAGATCATGACCTGAGCTGAAACCAAGAGTCCAAGGCTTAACTGACTGAGCCACCCAGGCTCCCCTGAAAGTGTTTGTTTGTTTGCTTTTATCCTAAGTCAAGTTTGGATAGTTGCTGCTTGAAATAATCCATTTTGGGTGGAATCAAAACTAAGTTTCTTAAGATACTCTACAAAGGACTAAATAGAATGGTCCTTAAGCACTTCCCATCTTGCATGCTCTCCTCACTCCCTGCACTCCAGCTTGCATACTCTCTATCTAATCATCTAGTACAACCAGCAGCTTCAGGGCTTTCTACTTGATTGAAAATATTCACTTCATTGGCTCCTCTTTTTGCTATTTAGCTGACTTTTTAATGTATTTCCCCCATGTGATCTACACTCTTCCTCAGCCATTTTCTATTAAAATGTCCTACTTTTCTTCAAAACATTTTTCTATATAAAAATAGTGGTTATGGGGGACCTAGGTGGCTCAGTGATTGAGTGTCTGTCTTTGGCTCAGGTCATGATCCCGGGGTCCTGGGATCGAGTCCCACACCAGGCTCCCCACAGGGAGCCTGCTTTTCCTCTCTGCTTATGTCTCTGCCCCTTTCTCTGTATCTTTTATAAATAAATAAATAAATAAATAAATAAATAAATAAATAAATAAATAAAATCTTGAAAAAAATAGTGGTTACATATTTGTGTACTTATTATCTCCTCCCAGTAGAAGGTAAAGTTTATGAGAGTTGGAGTCTTATTCATTGATATTTTGATTTCCTAAAACAGTATTGGTAGCAATTCAAATATTTATTGAACATATAAAAATACTTGTCATTCTAAGGTAAATTTTAAAAAGAATACTCATTTTTATTAGATAATTTAAGGAATTAATTATTTCTGATTTCTACATGACATTTTATTGAAATATGCCTTTGACTTCAAAGTCACTACTCCGTCTACCATTTCCTACCCATTGCCTATATAATTAATAGATTTCATTCTAGACATATATTTCTTGACATATTACCTGACATTTTAACCTAATCTGGCACAGATACACTATATTATAAAATAGAGAGTAATGTAAAGTCCTCAAAACACTTGGTATTTTTGGAATATAAAATAAAAGCTAAGACATACACAGAGTCTTCCATTTCCAGGAATATAGCTGGATGGTTGTTCTGTTTATTATGTTCAACAGAACAGAATAGGGATTAGGGCCACCTCTTCCACTGAAAGATTAAGTACGGAGATGATAAAATAAGGTTTTCTGCCCCAAGTACAGAAGAAAGCAAAATCCAAAGAATTAAATTACTCTTAAAGTTACTTTTACCATGAGAACATTTCCTAACCCCAAGAACTTGAACATCAGATTTTTCTGCTTAGACACCACAACACTGGAAACCAAATGCAAGACATGTTCCACATGGGCTATGAAGTGGAGGTATATTCACCATAAATGTGGGATCCCAAAGGCTACCCCTCAGTATAACAGTAAACCCCATTAAGCTGCTCTAACACTCATTGTCAGAAGCCTGCCAGGAACTCCCTTACATTCAGCAGATCTGTAGCAGGGAGGAGGAAACTCCACAGAAGCTGTAATCAATAGATCTAAACAGCTTATAATTCATTACTTTAGCATATACTATTCCATATTAACTTGATCTTTGTAACAAACTAGTAGCGAAGGTTCATCAAGCAACTGTGGTTATCCCCCACTTTAAAGATGGCGAATGAAAAGCAAGATAGGATAAAGTACTTTGCCCAATGTCACCAAGCTAGCAAACAGCACAAACTACCTAAGGCAGAAATCTTTCTAAGCTATTAAAGTGCCTCCCTGTTTCATGACGCTACACAAAATATCACTTGAAAATTTTGACTGCAAAATTCATAACTCAAAAGATATGTTCCTACACTCAACTAAAATTTTTGATTGCCAAATTCATAGCTCAAAAGGTTGTATTTCTATAGTCACTTTAGATTTTATGGAATTGAAATGTCACGGCGTGTATGGTGTATGACTTGTGTGTGAGTATTGACTTCCTTTCAGATTCCTATGGTGATTTTCTGCTGCCAAATTCAAACGTTTATACATTTCATAGGCAATCTTTACAATATAAAATGCTTCCATTAAGATAATTGAATAAATAAAAAGTCCAAAATAGAGAACAAAATAAATTCTTCATAGATCTTCCATTTTATAGATTGTATATAATAACATTTGTAATAGATGCATTCATATATGTGTATGTAAGGTTTGCTGAATTTCTTTGTAATAATAATTTCAAATATCTCATTCTCTTTTGTCCATTTATTTTTAAAATAAAAATCTTGGGCAGCCTGGGTGGCTCAGTTGGTTATGAATCTGCCTTTGGCTCAGATCATAATCCTAGGGTCCTGGGATCTAGCCCTGTACCACGCTTTCTACTCAGTGAGTTGTCTGCTTCTCCCTCTCCCACTGCCCCTCTCCCCCTATTCCTACTCTCTCTCCCCCCTCATTCCTGCTCTCTCTCTCTTTCTCACTTTCTCAAAAAAAAATTGTCTTTAAAAAATAAAAATCTTAGATCTATTTTAAAAGAATCAATAATATTATGGGAACATTACAGCATGAGCATATTGTTAAAAAAGAGGGCAACAAGATATTCTCTTAGATACAAAGGCTAAATAATGATACCATTCCTACTAAATAAAGATATGTCCAAAATGGAAGTTAAGTAAAGAGAATTTGGAGCATAATGGAATTAGCATTGAGAAATAAAACCAGATAAGAGAGCTTGCTGTTGATAAATTAATAATAACAATTCTGGTCCATAATAACGGATTAGTTTAGATCCATTAAGAAGTAAACCATAGGAGTAACGCAAGAGGGGAAATCCCTAACTTCCCTGACTTGTAACTCAACATCATAATCTTATGTGTCTACAAAATCCAAATCCAGTCCTTCTCTCCCTACAATGTATTTTATTTGATCTGTCAGTAGTTCTTTGATCCTCAAAAATTAAGGAATAGTCTCATGTTCCAAAATACCTTCCGCCTTCTGTAAGGTGTAGGAGCAGGGTAGGTAGAACCATAACATCTAAGATATGTCAACTGGATTGCTGAATCTCTCTCTCATACAATGACCCCTTTCAACATGGTGGTTGTCCCTTTAATACCTCTTCAAAAAACCATGTGGTAGAAGGCTAATGATGCTAAAAGCACTTTCAGCTTCCTCCACATATAGATGTTTTCTCATAAGACCATGTGTATTTTTTTTGTCAGTGGGTTTGCCTTTTAGGAACAAAATTCACATACTTGTTTTTCTGCATGGCTGTAAACTATTTTCAATGTTCACAAACTATCCGATAATATATTTTTGATAATAAATCAACCAGACACCAAAAGAGAATTTGTAAAATTAAGTTCCATGATTTATTTTATTTGTAAACGCATAGTGATCTTTCGCTATGTCCCAAGCACTGAACTTGTTGCCTTAGATACAACTATAAAAATGAAAGGCAAGATTTCTTGGGTAATTCATAATGAAGTAGGGATGACAGACGTTAAGCCTGGGGCAGGTACTTTGATGGGGAAGTACAGGAGAACAAACAACAGAAGTTCCTAACCAGTCTAACACTCCAAGAAATGATTCCTAAAAGTCTATATATAATTTATAATCTGAAGAATGAATAACAGGTACTGAAGAGATTGCTGAAAGGAACAATGCATGGAAACTCTCTAAGCAAAATATCAGCACACCTGTTCCAAGAAATTCAAGAAAACTTTAGTATGTGTGGAGAACAGAATAAAAGGGAAGAAATCAAAAGGACAGATGGTCTTGGGCCAGATGATGTAGGACTTTGCAGACCAAGTCAATGTTTTGAAGTTTTATGGTAGGCATAATGAAAAATCTTTGAATCATTCTGATTCAAGAAAAATAATATAGTCAGCTGCATTTTCAAAGATCACTTAAGTTTAGTATCCTAAGTCAACTGTCAGTAGATATATTATAGACATATGACTAGTTATGAACCTACCATAATGGTTAAGATATGGATATATAGAATTGGAATGACTTCGGGGCTATTCTAGAGCAAGAATAAATCAGATTTGGTGGCTAACTGGAGGTACAATTGAGAAGGGCAGGAGGAAACTAACTCAGACTAAAATTCAGGGGATTAGCTTTGGATGAGAAATGATTCCTCTTCTAAGTAAAAGGTGACGGAAGTGGTGCAGGTGTAAGTGTAGGTGTTTTGGCAGTAAGTTTAATGAATTTGATTTTTCAGGGAAGTAAGGGGAGGGTATTGTGACGGTATAGAGGCATAAAGAGACAATAATGAAAAACAAGTTATTTAATACAGCAAACCAAGAAAAGTGTTGTTGACATAAATAATACTGGTTTCTCAAGTAGCATAAAGACAGACTATGTGTTTATAGTGGTGTTAGTCTAGCCAGCTGAGAGATTTTTTTTTCCAGTGGATTTGGTTGTGGTTTTACCAGGCTGGTAGAACCAGAGCAAGGGGTTAGAGTAATGAAGCAATGTGACCAAATGCCCTGGTTCTGTTGGGATTGTCCTAGTGTTGGCACCGAAAATCTTGTGTCCACAGAAATTTCTCAGTCCAAAGGAAGCTGTGATGTTTGGTCACCCTCAGTGTTAAAAAAAAAAAAATCTATCATAGCAAAATAGAGTGAGCCAGATAAAATTAGAGACATAAGATGGACTTAAGGAACCAACACAGAAGGGGGGTGGGAATAGAGGATTAAAAATAAGAGAGGAAGTTGTTGAAAGTTTTGTTGAAAGAGGAATCTCTGAATTTATTTGCCCACTAGTCCTACATTTGTAGGTGCTGAATTCTAAGGTGTAGGTAACTGAAAGCAGTTATGGATGATAAGCTATTATTGGTGAGAAAGTCAAGAAACTGAGAAGTCATACTGTTGAATGGGTTGACAAGATCAATATTTTAATGCTGCAATTTATTGGGCAACATTTCCATTAAAACTGTAGACACTGTTGGCACACTGGGTAAAAGCATTTTATTCCCATGGCATGTGCCTTAAATGAGCAAGGGTTGTTTTTTTTCTTTAATTACATCAGATCAAAACTGCACAGAAGATGCTAAGGAACTGAGGAGAGCATTTACCATACCATCTGGAAGGTACCTAAAGTGTGAAAGAATCAACACATGCCACCTAGAAGAGAGGCAAAGAAGTAATTTCCTCAGGAGAGTGTTAGATTTTGTGAAATAAGAAGTATGAGAAATGTTAGTTGAAGAGATTGAATAGATAAGAGCCTTCATTAATCCTGAAAAGTGACTTCTGTAGGAAAATAAAAGTGCTATCCAACTTTGGAAGCAGGTCATGAATTTTTCCTTAACATTTTTACCACAATTACCAGTGGGCACTAAATTATCAGTAGGTATATAACCCTCAGAACTCATTTTCAGTTTTTCATAGTGCCTATCCCAGTGGAAATCTTGACCAAATATATACATTTGATCTGCAGGTGCTATATAAACCATTTAATTATACCCTTGTAAATACAACCTATACTCAGGGTATAAGCATCTATTTCTGTTCTGGCCCCTCTTTATTTAATAAATTAAATGAAACCTGTGACATAAAAAAATAAATTAAAAAAATTAAAAGAATTAAAAAAGAAAACTGTGACATGCTTATTTTATATATCTACAAGTCATGATTTTATTGTCTCTTAAAATTTGTCTCTCAACTCTACAGCATGGAAATTTTAAATTAAAGTTTAATATTCTAATAGACATCTACTGGTGTGGGTGTTTTTCCATTTTAAACTGCAATAATATGAAAACACAGCTGCTAATATCTACTTAATACCACTATAATTATTACTGTGATTAAACAGAGACATATACACACACCCCAAAACTGATTTGACCTGCTAAGAAACAAAAAAGTGCATGATTTCTATAAAAGCTTATTGTATTATTTTTTTAAATGTAGTGAGGTAATTCTATATATTTATCTTTAGCTGTTGATATTTTATGCGTAAAAAAAACCTACCCAGAGTAAACTCTTCCCCAAAGGTGTCACATGAGATGATTGCTAATAGTGCAGACAGATTAAGGTAAAAATCATGGATGGGGTGGTGAAGCTCATGTCACATACCACGTTTTTTATGCAGCACCTACTGATTACCTCCAATCCCCAAGCAGATCCCTTTTCCTTCCCCATTTCTTTTCTTGTTTGAGTTTGTTCTCTTATTGAACAATTTTTAATAACAAAAGAACTATACATTTTGTTTTGTTTTCCAAATAAAAATTAAAATCTATGACAAAGCTTATACGAAATAATATGTGAGAAGTCTGTTTTATGATAAAGTGCTACAAGTTATAAAATATAGGATTGGCAAAAGTCAGGTGATGGGACAATTGACAGAACAATGCTAAGGGACACAGGTAAAGTGGAAAATTTAGTTTGATGAACCACAAACAGAGCAGCCTTCTGCTCAGAGGTGCAAGCTCTTCCCTGGCTTTCAAACCTTCATAAATTCTGTCAACTGCGGATAATAATCCCAAATCTCCTGGTATAACCTCAGCGCATTCCTGGGTGTTTACTATAAGGGTGAGTGCATCAAAGCTGACTTTTTTGCTTTGCTGCCCAGATTTTCAATCTGTCTGAGGTATCATATTACTGAAATTAAAAACGTAGTATTTCTTATTAAAGAATGAGGATATGTTGATCTGATGAGGTTAAGTAAAATAAGTGCTAGATATAGAATATGCAATAAACCCTACTCTTAGTTAAACACATGAAATGCTAAAACACTTTGAGTTTTTGTTCGGTCACTGAGTATAAGAATAAGATAAAAAAAAAAAGTATATTATGATGGTGGCAATCCAATTTTAAATACTTTTTCAAGGGGCACCTGGGTGGCTCAGTTGGTTAAGCACCTGCCTTCTGCTCAGGTCGTGATCCCAGGGTCCTGGGATAAAGCTCCACATCAGTCTCCCTGCTCAGCGAGAAGTCTGCTTCTCCCTCTCCCTGTGCCTGCCACTCCCCCTCCCACTTCTCTCTGTCAAATAAATAAGTAAAATCTTTAAAATAAATAAATACATATGCACTTTTTCCAAGTTTCTACTAATTTAACAATTTTTAAATGTGCTATATAAAATGTTGAACTTGATAAAAATCTAACTTTTAAATAATGTGTTCCTTTAAAAAAGGAGTTTGATATTTTTCTAATCAGCAAAGAAATCTGACCAAAAAAAAGACAAAACAGTGAATGTTACATTCAATGATGCAATGTATTTTGCTTGTAGTCTTGTTATAAATTGCAGATTATAAACTTCACTTACCACATTTGTCCAATATATTCTTACAAGTTTTCAATATTTTTTACAAGTTTTAGAATTAGCATTACAAAGAAGTTCTAGAAATAATATTTTGTCATTGTCACATTTACTAAAAGCAATTCTTCGTCCAAAACCTTTCATGATCTTCTCTGTGCAAAGCTCTGTGAAAGATACAGGCCAAACAAAGAATCAAAAGCAGATAAATTCTAGTTTCTGAATATTTGAAGTTTATATTCCAGCAAAGGGAAATATACATAAATGAACAATAAAATAATATAAGGACTGTGATAAAAGTATATATAAGTTAAAAAAAAAGTATATATAAGTTAACAGCTAAGAGTAGGGATTGTATGGTAGAAATGCAGACATTAGAGAACTGAGTAGAAGCCATAAATAGGAATTGAGTGTTGCAAAGCACAACTAATAAAGTGAAAGCAAAGGAATAAAGATAAGAGAATATAATCAATAAACCTGAAATAATAAAATGTATTAGCTTCCTAGAACTACCATAACAAAGTACCACAAATGGGTATCTTTAAAAAAAAAAAAAACAGTTCTGGAGTCTGAAAGTCTAAAATCAAGGTATTGGCACTGGTGGTTCTTTCGGAATGCTCTTAGAGAGAAAACTATTCCATGCTCCCAGTGACTGCCAGGGATCTTCGGCGTTCCTTAGACTGTGGATGCATCACTCCAATCTCTGCTCAGTCTTTACATGACATTATCCCTGTATCACTGCATTTTTACACAGTCACTTACTTACTTATAAGGACACAAGTCATTGGATTAGAAATCCACCCTACTTCAGTACGTTCTCCCTTTAAGGAATTACAACTGCAACAACTTTATTTCCAAATAAGGTCAAGTTCTGAGGTGCTGTGTAAGAGTTAGGACTTCAACACACCATTCTGGGAGACACAATTCAACCCAAATTCTAAGAGCAAATGCATATTAAATAGTAAGAAAACACTTTCGATACTTTTAGCATTTTACTCTCACAATATCACTTTGCAATGGTTACTATTATAATTTTGATTTTCCTGAAGTAATTTTACCAAAGTCACAGAAAGTTAAGTGATGTAGTCAGCCCTCAAACACCAAAGCTAATTTAAAAGCCCATTTTTTAACCATTAAACCATCTAGCCATTATTTAACTATGTTATCCTGCCTTCTACGTAGTCCAATTTAATTAGATCTATATATGGCATATGAGTGAAAAAAAAAAAGTTGAGAAAGTAAAAGAATGACATATCTTAAATGGATGGAATTCATGCTTTACTTGGAGACAATTACAAACAGTGATTATTTATTAAAAGGCATTCATAGTCAGATCCCTGTTTTGCCAAAAAATGGTAGAAATATGAATCACAGCAATTTGGGGAGATGTTGAAGAAAATAAATAGTTTAGAGGCTAATGTAATAATATGTAAGGATGTATGAGTGGCTGGACTTTGAGACTGGGAGATATTAGCTTAAAAATGAAGAGAAAAAATTTAAAGAGAAATAGAACTTGAATATAATTATATGTGAGGCTAAGAAAGCACTGGGTGTTATGCTATATGTTGGCAAATTGAACTCCAATAAAAAAATAAAAATAATAAAAAATAAAAAGAACGAAGCTGGTTGAAAAAAAGAAAAGAAAGCTGAATGATTCAAAGATGATGCTATCATCTCTAACCTTGCAATAATGCAAACAATGCTACTGTACCACTAACTAAGACCAAGGGGGAGATGGTAACCACTTCACTCACTCATTCTAACATATAGAATTTATATTTTGAGTTGAATTTATATTTTGAGTTAATTTTCCGCACTATTCTATGGTGTTTGTGTCTATTATTTAAATGAGTTTGGTAGGAGACTATGTCACATTTTAGATAAAAGCTAGACTCTGGTCTCTCAAAGGTATGGATCTCAGGAAATCTGCCACTCACCAGTGGACCTCCCAGCAAAAACACACAGTAGGAAAGGCAAAGCGTAGATGATCTTAGATATGATAACACATCAGAGTAGAATATATATTATAGCCTAGTTTGGAAATGGCTTTTTGATTTCCGTGTTATTTTATTAGAGGTCTCATTCTGGGCACATATGCCAATGGACTTAGTACATTGGGTTCTCTTTGCAGGGTTTACGGGTTTCCACATTCCATACCTTTCTTCTCTTTAATTAGATATCTCTTATCTTCCCTTTTCCTTATAAATGTCATATTTGGTTGCTATAGGTTTTGCCTATAAACTTGCTCAGCAGGCAAGTTTCTAAAATGAGGGACACAGGAGAAGTCTGGGACAGTGATTCAGACTCTTGCAGGTGGGCTTTTACCTTCTGTCAGTATGTATTGACAACCAATACACAGTTAGGAGATGAACTCTAATTTTCTTTATCATTGCTGGTTGGTAATAAATTTTGTTTTGCTGTCATCCTTTGAGAAGGATAGCTTTTGTGATTGCTCATGTAATGAAATAATTAGGATTTTTTTTCAATAATGCTGAAATTGTATGGGAAGACAGCACATTGTTATCTTTTCATATTTTGAACGATGAGCTTTCAAGTACATGGTAGCAATTTGATATTTTTATACATTGCAAAATTATCCCCATGATAAGTCTAGTTACCATCTGTCACCATAAAAGTATCGAATCACTATGATGTACATCTGAAACTTACAGGGCATTGTATGTCAATTATATTTCAATCAAATAAAACATGCCAAAAAAAGACACATGGTAGCTTGAAATAATAAAGCTCTGCATGTTGAAAATCCCTATCTTTCATGCAATTCTTGGTTTCACCATGCATTTGATATGTATGTCCAACTGACTGCTAGGCATTTTTTATTAAGAACAGATTTAACCAAGTGATTTAATATAAAGAAAATATTGATAATATTTTGCTGACCACAGAGCCTCAGATATCTCTATTATATTATTTTTTTAAGAAAGAAAGGGGTATTATAGTCTGTTGGTTGTCAATTGAGATGCACATAAGGATCATTTGGGGATATTTTTGAAAACTACTAAAGCGGGAGATCCACCTGCAAGTATTCTCAACCAACTAAATGTGGATGGACTGGGGACTTGGATTTTAAAACTTACTATCATACACAGCCAGTATTGCAAACCGGTGCTTGAAGATTCCAATCCCTGTGTACTAAATATGTCCCTTTTGGGTGATTCCTTTGGCCCCGAGTTCAAAACTAAAGGATCCCCTTGCCTCCAGCAGCATGGTTTAGTTTTGATAAACAACAGCAATGATGAACAAAATTGAAATTGCTTATTAACATATCACTGCTGAACTTTGTTTTCTTCTCTTGATGAGCATAACTGAGTTTTTGAAGCTGAAAAAAGCCTGCAATTAACCCTATTATTTACAGCCAATGTGATTTGCCAGCAGAGTCTAACACTTGCTGGGTCAAATGGTGTCTGAAGAAATATTTGTCATTTATTTTCACTGCTTGATTTCTTTATGTTGAACAAATGTGCCCAATAGAAATAAAATATTATGTGCCATGATTGATGAATCGTGTTACTATGCATTTCATGTGGCTCATCTTTTTGATAAAGTTGTAAAATATTTTTCTCAGTTTTAGAACTCTAGAAATTAAAACTCAAAAGATTTTCTCTGAACATTAATGTATTAAAGCAGTTAACATATATTCCTATAGCCCTGAGATTATGTATTTATTTTTAAATAATAGCATGCTGTTTACCTCAATTAATTTCTAGCTTAAGTTTAATTCCTAGAGTTGTGTAAGTGCTATATCAAGGATTTATATCAGAGAATCTTCAATTCCCTCATAGGAATCAAGTAAACCAACTGAAATATCTTATTGGTTGACTGTATTCTTTAGGATGAGTTGAAGCTAGCTATACTGGTGAGTCAATTTTATACCATTCTATACCGTAGTTTAAAAAATTAGTAGAAGTAAAACTATTTCCAATGATTTTAGTTTTATTTCAAAAAAGCACGAAATATCAGATTTATGAAAATTGTCACTTATTTTTTCATATTCCTTGAAAATTTATACTTTGAAATTAAAATGCTGTGCAACTTAATTGTGTCATCCATAGAGTAGTTATGAAATTTATTTTTTTTTTGTTTTTAAAGATTATTTATTTATTTATTAGAGAGAGAGAGAGAGAGACAGGCAGAGGGAAAAGCAGGCTCCATGCAGGGAGCCTGACGTGGGACTCGATCCCGGGTCCCCAGGAAGTTATGAAATTTATAAAGAAGTTTACATTGTAATATACTAAGCACCTAAATTTAAATTAGAATAATCAGTATCTTCTTTTAATACTTTCAATGGATAGCTGCTAAAATTTGGAGGTAACATTAAAACTTGTTTTGAGGGGGGCCTGAGTGGCACAGTCAGTTAAGCATCTGCCTTCGGCTCAGGTCATAATCCTAGAGTCCTAGATGGAGCCCCACATTGGGTTCCCTGCTCAGGGGGGAGTCTGCTTCTCTGTCTCCCTCTGCCCCTCTCCCTCCTCCTTCTCTCTCTCTCTCTCTCTCTCTCTCTCTCTCAAATAAATAAATGAAATATTTTTTTAAAAATAAAATAAATAAAAAATAAAACTTGTTTTGAAGTCCTAGAAAAATATTAGAGGGAAAATAGGGACCATATATCTTAAATTAAGTTCCAAGTTTTTTCACCTTGCCAAAGGCCCCATTTGTGAAGGTCTTCTTACTTGAATTCTACATTTAGTCCAGTGTTTTGTAATGCCTGATCCATTTATCTATTTTAATATATATGCCCTTTATAGATATGCTCTACTTTTAAGTTACTACTACTGATCTTGTCTTATAATTGTTCTATGCTCTATGGGGTATAATAATATAATAACAATAACATGTTTTGGATTCTTAAATTTAGTATCCCCCTACTGACCTTCTCTTCCTACTCAGTAATATAAATAAGTAATAAATATATATAAATATGTCATATATTTATGCACATAAACAATGTAAAATGATTTTGGTAAAATTGTCTAGAATGTGAGGTTAATAAAAAAAAACTAATTATGCCTATTTTATATATTGTGGTGAAGCCCAGATTAAAATTTAGGCATGGCATGTGGATTGCTTTTATTATTGTTGAAATTACTTACAAACTATTTATATGATTGGGAAACAGTATTTTCTAGAATAGTATGATTATGCTGTAGCCCTGTTTAACCATTTAAAATGTGAACAGTATGACTTGAGATATGCTTTAAGCCTAAAATGCTCAGTGATTTTTGAAGACCTAGTTTGAAAAAAGAATGTAAATATCTTAATTTCTTTTTGATTTTGTGTTCAAATTGTAGTATGTGTGGTAAATTGGTTTAAATAAGATACATTCCTAAAATTATTTTCAATATTTTTAAATTTTTAATGTGGATGGTATAAAATTACATTTGTTGCTCACATTATATTCTGATGGACAGCGCTATTCTAGAGCAATGGGCAAAGTACTTGTAAGCATAAATAACATTAATGATTTCTTATAAAGGAAAGGCTGCATGTAATATCTTTATAGAATTTTATACATCTGTGTTCATATTTTGACTGTAGTAGTTATATTATTTCCATAATATGGATGGGTTTTGGGTTGTAAGTATAGTCAGTAGCTCGTGCTTAACTTAGTATGTGCATAAAATTTATTAGAGAGGATGTCAGTCTTAATTTTCTTCCAGTGTGAAATGGTCAGGAGGTTAAATACAATAATAACACAGGATTGTTAGGTTTCTTTTGATTCTTCAGGATCATATACAGATCCCATTTAAAAAATTTTAAAGCAAAAAAAAAATTTTAATGCTATAAGTATCTAGTCCTTAAAATTAGTTTCTATATTGGGTTTGCTCTGTTAATTCAACCAGAAATGAGAGCAGGTCCATTTATTGAAATTCTGTTTCGTTTCAGGCATTACATGCTATGCATTTGAGAAACGCTACCTCACTTAAACTTTGAAACGGTCCTATGATACCAATATGAACCATTGCCAAGTGTTCTCTCACAAATGGTTTTCACTATTAATTCAGCTGTTTTCAATCTATCCTAGAAAGAATTAAAATGCACCATTTTGTAACTTAGGTCCCTCAAGTAAACAAACATCAGAGTGAATATGGCTTATATTTTGATTGCTGAATACTAAAACCACCACTTCAAATAGAAAAATAAAGATTTTGTCATATTTCCAAAAGTAAACTGTAAATAAAAAAATAAGATCACTGTGTGTAGAAAGAGAGAAAAGACTGCATTGGAAAACTGATGAATTTTGTCGTTCATGTAGTGACTCTCAACATTGATTTTGACATATCCCAAAATAAGATTGCTTTGCTGCAATTTGTTTTTTTCAGTTTTGTTTTTTTTTAACAGTTCAAGACAATTCTCTTCTATGGAACTCTTTGTTAATAAACTACACTGTGAATTTGATAGTATGTTTGTGAATTATTACACCAAAACTTTAATATTAGCAAACACTTATATGTACAATGTTCACAGTATTAAAGCGACTTGACATATTAATCTAACTCTTACAGAAACTACAAAGTAATATATTATCTCAATTTTAAAATGGCACAGAATGATAAGTAACTTGCCCAAAGTCACAAAGCTAATAGGATTCAAAGTCAGGCATCTCAAATCCTGAATATGGCAAAGCAAGCACGCAAATACTTTGGACCTCAAAATCTTTTTTTTTTCTGTTTGCTGTTGTTGTTTCTGTGAAAGTCAAATTCAATAAAAAAACAGTAAAGACAAACTTCTTTCTGGCATTGTTAAGTTCCACTTCCATATTCAGAAGATATAATCTGGAGATTTGAAAATGCAGAGGAAGAAATCACTGTCAATTTCCTTGCCTGCGTGCCTCTTCTGTTTCTAAAACCTAATAGTTAGATATGTAGTCACTTTGTTCTAGACAGATCTCTAATTATCACAAGGAGTTTCACAGAGTTCTAAAATAACAGTAATTTGAATTTTAAATACTTAAAATAATTATGTGTCATATAGATTTTGGGGACAGAGAGGGGCTTCACACTATTAACTGTAAAGTTGGAGGTTTCAGCCATCCAAAATGCCAGAAATAATTATTACAGAATTTCAAGCTGAAATTAACCAGGAACAGCACATCTTCTCTTAGGTTTGATAGAGCACTTTGAGAGAGTCAAATATAGGTTTCTATTCAGTGTATGAATCTCTTTTTTTAAAAAATTTAACCCAAGAAGTGTTTATAACTGAATCAAAGTCCCCTGGCACGATGCTTAAATGGAGCACACTGTTTTAAGTCTGTGTTCATTCACAGTGATAGGGTTTTTATGTGATACATATTTTACCAATCATTTTCCAATTGTAAATATCAAAACGGAGAATTTTCCATGCATGACACTATTAAGTCAAAGTATATTTATTACTTTCTGCTAATAGCAAAATATCTTGAAAGGATAGAAACAAACTTCACTCAAATGTCTTCATTATTAATCTAGTGTTAACTCTTTTGTGCTTATACTACACTGTGTAGACTCAAATATTTAAATGTATAATTATCTTTTTAGCTTTATTTTTTCCTTCAACTACAGTTGTCTATAAAATATGGAGACAAACATACTTGTAGATTGAAATAAGCAAAAAGCTAAAGGCTGAAATAATCATACCACAGAATTTCCAGCTTCTATGCTGATATTAATCAGCTTGCGAATTGTCACTCCTGTCTCTGTAAGAACAACATGAACTAAAACCAATGGCTATTCTTGGACACATCAGAGAATGGAGGGCAAAGGCAGGGCAAAAAGCCACTGACAAATCTGGAGAGACAAATCTAAAGAATCACAACTGAGATCTGCTCACCTGAAAGAGAAATTACTGAAGCTCTAAACAAATAGGATAGTTAATGATAAATTTAACAGTGTGCTGGAAGCTGACTCTAGATCAGTATGAAAATGAAAAAAAAAAAAAAAAAAACCTGAAGGATGTAGTCTTAGTACAGTCCACATCTGTTTTTCCTCCACAATACCAGCTCCCCCAGGTTCTTATAGAGGAGAGTCAACACCCTCATGGCTCTGGCAAAGATAATGGAAAATATTTTGAAATAATTAAGTGTTCTCTGTAACACCAGTCTTCGCTGCAGAAAAGACTTGACCAGAGTTGTATCGCAAATGGGGGAGAGGCACCTCCCCAGTTGCAGCCTCCTTTAGCCTTTGTATATCCACTTCAGGGGAACAGTGTGACAGAAACTATTTAATCATGATATTAGAGGACACTCTCTTCCCTCCTGTCTAACTTACCACACTATCAGGACCTCAGGATAATAACAGTGGATTACAACAAAAAGAACTGCAAGACAAGAAACCTAAGGAAGCAGTTTAAGGAAGCCTAAAGACAATAGGAGAAATGAAAAGAAGGACAACTGAGAAATCTGAGGCCTCTAATACCTACAACTGTAGAAAAAGTTAAATACAGTCCTATTTATAGCCAGATTAAAATAAATGCTTATCAAGCCCAGATGTTTTTGACAATAAATATAATAAGCATTTAAAGATGAATGTTGCCAATTTGACACAATCTCTTCTAGAAAACAGGAGAGAACACTTTCTAACTCTTTTTATTAGGTCAGCATTACCTTACTACCAAAATCAAATAAATATATTACAAGAAAGGTAAGATCAATATATCTGCAGATCAATATATCTCATAAACACAAATATAAAAAACTTCAACAAAATATCAAGAGATCAAATTCAACAGTCTGTAAAAAGAATCATATACATAAACAAGTGGGAATTATTTTGGAAAAACAAGGCTATTTCAACATTCAAAAATTAACCAGTGTAATCTACGTATCAGGAAACTAAGGCAAGAAAATTATATAATCTTATCAATTAAGTGTTAAATACACGATAAAATTTCTCAGCACACCAGAGATAGGAGATTTCAACTTGAAAAAAAGAATGTTTGCAAAAAATTCACCCCGTGATAATAGAGAATAAGAAAATAAGAATTCCCCCCGTAAAGCTGGAGGAGGCAAAGTTGTCCTCTCTCACAACTTCTATTCAATATCACATTCTAAAATGTAGTTTTCCAATACATAAGCAATGAACATGTGGGAAAGGGGAAAAAAAAAACAACAACAACAATGAATTGACAATAGCACCAACAATTGAAATATTTAGGTAAAATCTAAGAGAATACGTATATTTATATGCAAAATATTAGAAAACTCTGATGAAAAAGTCAAAGATCTAAAAATAAATAGTGTTCTTGGCCAGCAAGACTACTGTTAAGATGTCAAATCATCCCAACTTAGTTTATAAATAAAAGGAGGAGAGGGACAACGTTCTGTGCTGAAGAATTGCAAATAGTTTATGTAGATACTCAACCTTCAAGGAGGTGGGTGTGTAACTTTATATACTCCTTATGAATGAACTAGACAAAGCAACTTCCTTCCAAAGAGTCCAGTATGGAAAGCGTGCAGGGAAATAAAAAAATTTACAGTTGAAAAAACCGACAAACCCTACCTCAGCCAGGGAATCAGGCCACTATGAGTGTTCATAAATCATGTTGATAGGAGGCTATACCTTTGATACAATGTGATGAAAATGGCACTTTGCCTCTGTGGACATCCTTCCCAAAACACATAATCCCAGTCTCATCATGAGAAAAACATCAAATTCTGATAGCTGAATTCTAGAAAATACCTCGAAACTAACAAGGTCTCATCAAAAAAAACACAAAATTGAATTTTTTTTTATAAAAGCAAAAACAAAAAATAAATTAAAAAAAAACAAAATGTAAGAAAATGTCATTGCTAAGAGAAACCTAAGGAGAAACAGTGACTAATTGTAATGTGGTATCCTATGCTAGATCCTGTAGGTCACTAGATGAGCGATCATACAGGAGAACAGAAGAAATGCCAAAACATAAATAATACTTTCAGAAGAAGTCCCATTTGTTTTTGGTGATAGGAAAATAAGATATAATCACTCATATTTTATAGTCATCTCTAAAAATATGGGCTTCCTTGAAAGCACTGACACAGAAATCAAGACAACAAACACATGATATCAGGTAAAAATCAAGAAAATATTAATATAGTATGGACTTCAGTTAATAGCTTTATAACAAATGTATCATACTAATATAAAATGTTAATAGTAGGAGGAACCCGATGTGGGGTATGTGGGAACCCTACTATTTTCATAGATTCTCTGTAAATCTAGACTGCTCCGTAAAATAAAGATGACATTTTTTTAAATGCCTATAGTCATTTATGCTTGGAACAATTTCATTTTAAACCCAATTATTATGTGTATACTTTATAATATTTTAAGCCTAAGTCCTGCTAGCATCTCATGTACTTTGCTTCACTTCCATATAGGTATACTATACTTACACCATATTATCAAAATCTTCAAAACATTTTAAGGATTATTTGATTAGAATAAATGAATTAGCAGTGGAAAACTATTAATAAAAATTAAATTAAAATGCCATTAAAAAGGCAGGCAAAAGTGGTTATTTTCTCTATACATCTATATAATTCAGTTTTACACATTGTTTTCTTTCAAGTAATGTCATTTCACCTAAATAATCCTTTAAATTTATTATTGTTTATTAACAATTATAATTGTGGGGTATCTGATGTATATTTAGTTCTGAGAGTAAATAAATAAGTGAATAAAAGTTCAGCAAAGAATCAGGCAGGAAACAAATGCTTATTTAGGGGCGAGGAGAAAAAAAGAAGAGAAGGTAAAGGACAAAGATATTTTACCCATGAAGTAAAATGGTGTTTACATGCTTAAATAAAATATTACCTAATCATATAACTGTTCCCCAAATGTTAACAAATAGCTGACTTAAGATATTTTAGTTTCCTTCCATATTTTAGTTTCTACCCACCTTATCATAAAAAAAGAAAATGTACAATTGTTTGATTTAAACATTGCAGAGCTTACAAAAATGAAAATTTAAAATCCAAAAAGGGAATAAACACAGCAACTTACCTATAACTTATATTATAAGACATGACTATACGCATATAAGCTTATAAAATTTCCAGAAGTGCCAAAAAGCCTACACCACATCATAAAATTTCTAGCCAGAAAAAAAGAAATAGCTGCCTTTGAATAGTATGGTTGAATGCAGAGTCAATATTTTTAAAATAACACTGACATTTTTTAAATGATCATTTTAGAAATTATATAATTGTTTAAATTTTGGAACATAATTAATATATTATATCGCAATTAAGTAAAATAGTGAGATTATTTTCTGTGTTTCTATGAAAAGGAATTGGCTATGACAGATGTATCAAAGCAAGGTATTTAACTTGACGTCATAATAGGGAGAGATAAACACCTGATGGGTCAAACTTCCTCAAAACCATTAAAAGAAATAAGATGTACTGAAATTGTGAATATATATGTGTTTCAGGTGCAATTAGTGGGCTAGGAATACATTAACATTATGGCAAAAAAAATAACACTAAATTCTAAATACTGATAAAATTAAGTCAATAAGGAAAAATGCATTGAATTAAATGGCAGTAATGGAAACAAGTCAATCAGGACAGATTTTATAGCCAGGAACAGGAAATTTTTGAAGACTATAATAGATGAAGAAAATGTTTTAGATTACACAGAATCGTAGGACTTAATTCTTAGAATTAAAGTCAGAAAAAAAATTAAAGTCAGAGAATCTGATGAAATCAGTTAATATTTTAAAAGCGTAGATGAGTGATCATATGGGAGAGCAGGAAAAAATGAGAATACATAAATAATAATTTCAGAAGAAGTCCCATTTGTTTTTGGTGATAGAAAAATAAGGTATAATCACTCATATTTTATAGTCATCTCTAAAAATACGGGCTTCCTTGAAAGCATTGACACTGAGAAATCAAGAATAATTGGTTTAGATTATAACAGAACAATATTTTGTGGAAGATAAAAAGTCAGACAAAGGTAACACAGGTAACACAGGTAATATCCTAAAAGTATACACTTGAAAATTGGTAAAGAAAAACAACAGAAAAATAAACAAGTCTTAAATGAAACTGTGAAAAGAGTCTAACTTCACTCTAATCCAAACATTAATAATTTTTAAATGTTAATGAAACAGATGTTTTGAGCAAATTTTCAATTGATATATAAGCTAAAACACTACTAATAATTTTTAAATCATAAGATTATTCATTCATTAAGTAGGTTCAGTCATTATAGTCCTTATCTTCACATTTCAAATATTTTGCCATTAAAATATTAAAATAAAATATTTGAATTCCTGTTATATGTGCAACATTAAAACCTATGTGATCATTTTCCCTGCCATTATTATTTTAATTTTGAGGTAAAATAATCCTAGGATTAACTTTAACCAATCTGATGATCTAAATTTTAATCGTTATCATTGCCAACATATACACGTCACTTCAGCAAACATTACAACCCCAGAATTTCTGAATAAAACGTTTCTTTTAAGATTGTCTACATTTGCATATTCTTTTCATTCTGCAAATGCCCTTCCTCTCCTTAACTATTATTTTCACTCTGTTTAATCTACTTCTCCTTGATCCCTTCTTATCCCAATTTCCCTCCCAAATTCACTATAGAATAAATATATACACACACAACAATATAATGTAGAATAAGAATGTGGCAGATCCAGTGGCTGCCTGATAATTATCTCCAAATGATTCCATATTACATTACATATAATTATATTAAGACAATCTATATGTTTTATTTTGAGCATAAATGGAATAAAATGAAACAAATATTTGAAGAACGACTATGTAGAACACATTCTACTAGATGTCTTACACATTTACTTAATTTTAACTCCAAAACAAACCTAAAATGCTTGTCCAACTTTCCACTGTTTGAAGAAAAGAAAACCAGGTCTAAAGTAAATCATTTGACTTGTCCAAGATAACACATCCAAGATAATGAATTTTAAATCACTTGATTTTTTAAAAAGTCGTAATAACAATTCAACGGGGAAAAATTAATATTTTCACACTTTACTCGAAAAGCTTCAAAAACACTGAAAGTCATATGCAAAATTAAATTAAAATGGATCTTATAACTAAACATAAGACCTAAAACCCTAAAACTTCCAAAAGAAAACATTTCAGAGAAAATATTTGTTAACTTGGATTAGATCGATGTTTAGTTAATGTGACATCAAAAGTGTGATCCGCAAAAGAAAAAGAAATCCTAATTTGTACTTTGTCAAAATTAAAAACTTCCACTCTTCTAAGATACTGTTAGGAGAAGGGAAAGGCAAGCTCTCATATGGGAAAAACTATTTGCAATCATACATCTAATAAAAGACATGTGTCTAAAATACATAAAAAATTCACAGTAAAAGAAAGCAAACAATTCATAAACTAAACGGGTAAAGTACTTGCATAGGCATTTTGCCAAAGAAGGTATAAAGATTTCAAATAAGCATATAAAAATATTTAATCCAATTAGGAAAATAAAATTTTAAACTACACAGATATTGCTGTACATTTATTAAAAATCCTCTCCATTCCAAGTATTGGTAGGATATAGAGCAACTAGACCTCTCAGACACTGGTAGTAGAATGGAAAATGGGGACAGCCACTTTGGAAAATCTGGAAGTTTCTTAAGAAATTGAAACACCTACCATGTAAACCACACATTACTAGCTTCAGTTATTCCCCATGACCAATAAAAGCATGCATCTATGCAATGATTAGTATATGGATATTCACAGCATATTTGTAATAGCCCCGAACTGGAAATGGCCCAAATGTACATCAATAAAATGGAAAAATAAACTGTGGTATGTCCACGTAATGGAATGAACTTCTGATGTACACAAAAACAGATCTTTCAGAAAAATTATGTGAAATGAAATGGGCCAGATAAACAAGAGGTCAGGTAAGCAATAGAAACATATTGTCTGCCTTCATGTATATAAATTTTTAGAATATAAAACAACTAATTGACAGAAACAGTTAAATTGTTGTCTTGAGATAGGGAGAAGGGTTAGGGAAGGGCAGAAAGAAGGTAGCTCAGAAGGGCATAAGGAAACGTGAAGGCTGATGATTAATTTATTGAATGTGGTGATTTTACAAGAGGATATATATTTCAAAATTTGTCAAATACACTTTAAATATGTGCAGTTTACTGTGAGTCAATTATACCTCCAGAGAACTTTAAAAATATTTGGTCAGGGCATCGTCTATTAAAATCCTTCTATAAATTTAATTTTTTTATCCTCTTTGTAAGATTTATATCTTGGAAGAGTTGGTCTTTTCTGCCTGCGTTTCTTTCCTCACCTTGTGTTCACCCCTCAACCCATGCCAATCTGGCTCTTGCCCCAGGCTTCTGTCAAAATTGTTCCCACTAAAAGTAACCAATGGCTTCTATATTATTCGATCCAAGTTACTTTTTCCTTTCCCGTCTTACTGGACTCGTTAATAGCATTCAATATTGTTAACTACTTCCTTTTTCCTTCAAACACTGCTTTGGTACTAAAAAAAAAAAAAAATCATTGCATCAGGTTTTCATCTATATTTTAGCCAATGTCTTTCTTCAATGTTGACTCAGTCCTTGTGAATAGACATAGTTCCCCTCATTTTTTTCTGTTCTAAATCTCACTCCCCATTATTTCAATTAGCATCTCTACACTTCAAGTTACTTCAAAATATTTTTTTCATACTCTAGATCTCTGAATTCTAATCTATACATTCATGTCTACTTGGTCATATAGAAATGCCTTAAACTTTTTAATCAAAGGGGTTTTTTATCCCCTTTGTTCTCTACAAAAGTAGCCAGTGTAATATTTTTAAAAGTACAAAACTCATATATCACCCACTCTGGAAAACATATCAATGATCTCAGGTTAAAATTTAAATATATAGCATGATCTAAACATAACTTTGCCCTTATCTAATTGTGGATCATCTTATACACGCTGTTTCTAATTTTTTGAATTCCAGATATACGGACTTTGTTTAAATTACTTGAACATTGCTTTCTTTCAAAGAGGGCTTTAAGATGCTTTTCTCACTGGCTGGCACTCATCCCAATCCCTCCCAGCTTTTCATCTTTTTAAATAGTCCTTCTCAGATCTCAGTTCAAATGAATTTTCATTAGAAAAGTCTTTCAATTTCCTGTTATCAGCTATCCTTTTTTCTCTTGGCACACTAACACATATTTTTTTTATTATAAACTGATATATTTGCTTAGTGGCTATATACTGCACACCTAAAACCCCGTAAGTTCACCATCATGTATCCCTTTTGCTCATTACTGTTTCCTCATTGCCATGAACAGTACCTGAGACACAGAAGACAAATTAATATTATATGTGCCGTAGAAAGAACTACCATAGCTAGCTCTTTTAATAACCTATATACAACATAATATTGTAGTTTAAAAACACAGGCTTGGAGACAGGAAGTTAGAGCATCAAATACAGCCTCTATTGCTTCTTTGATGTATGACTTTAAATAATTTCTTTAACTTTCTAAGCCTAAATTTCTTCATCTCTATAATGGATGTAATTAATAAAAGTTTTCCCTTAAGTTTTTATGTATATTAAAATCAATGATCAACACAAATTCCCAATAGAGAACCTCTAAAACTATATATCCAATGCTTTTTGATATTATATATATAGTATTTACATATAGATATATTATATATTATATATATACATATATATATATAAAGGAAAGTTGCAGGCAATCACTTCTTATATAAACTTCAGGAAAGAATTAAATAAAACAAGGTTATGTCTCAATATGATAGACTTACAAATATTTAGCCTAAGAATTTGAATACAGTAAACCCAGTTTAGAAAATGACCAGTCCATGTTATGAGAGCATACTTGCATAACACCCAGATCAAGGGTGTGATAGTACATATAACTGTAACCACTATGAAAACAACCTATTTAAATTGTCTGTCACATTATTCATTGTCTGATAACTTCATCAGCTCCCACTTTTATTGATATGCTTTCAATGATTTAAGAGCAATGTCATGAAATAATCGGCATAAATAATTTATAATGTTTAGATATGTAAAGTCATAAAGAAATGTGGAATGAAATCCTATCATTAATTTTGCTGTTACTAATTAACTAATCTTTTTCAGTCTTTTTTTTTTTTTTTTTTTGGTGTTTTGATGGATATAATCAGGCCAACATATGAAACGAAATGTGGTCAATTTGTTTTTCTTTTTCATGGAAAAGTGACAGGACTATATTTCCTTGGCTAAGGAGACAAAACTGTGTGAAGTGCCAATTGTCAAAGGACTCCAAAAATATAACAGAAAAATCACTAGTAAGGAAAAAAACTACAAAGGAGTGGTTAGAGGATGCCTGGGTGGCTCAGCAGTTGAGCTCTGCCTTTGGCTCAGGGTGTGATTCCGGATCGAGTCCCACATCAGGCTTCCTGCATGGAGCCTGTTTCTCCCTCTACCCATGTTTCTGCCACTCTGTCTCTGTGTCTTTCATGAATAAATAAATAAGATATTTTTAAAAATAAGTAATAGATTAGAAAAACATACTAAAACTGACAAAATTGATGACAGAAAACATTTAATATCTCTATTTTTTCCAGCAACCAAAATGTTTCCTTCATTTCCTAGGCTAATAAAGCATCCCATTAAATATATAGTGATGGAAAGTTGAGTTAATACAATGTGATATATATCTTTAGTGTTTGTGATTCTAATAGTATAAGGAAAAAAGCAGTAGTAAACAATTTAAAATAGATCTCTAAGAAAATTTTAACTTAATTAAAATATAAATACTAATTTTTTTATTGGGATCAACATGACCTACAGTATAATAAATTAATAACATGGTAGATTAAAATGCTATGCATTTTGGCCACATCTCCCCAAAAGAGAGGACCATCTGTTTCTCTTCCCCTTGGTTATGGGCTAGACCTCCAACTTTCCTTTACCACTAGAATACAACAGAAATAACTGTAATTTATGAGGGTGGACTGAACCTTAAGATATCTGCAGTTCTTGCTTTCATATGTTTAGAGAGTTTCCTCTTAAGAACTCACTCATCATACAGAGAGAATTCCAAGGCAGGTGGAAGGTCACAGCTAAGGTGCTCCCATTGACAGTTTCAGCTAAGGGCTCAGCCAACAGCGAACACCCCCTACCAGCCTCGTTGAGTGAGCCATCTTGGATGTTCAGGTACAGTTGAGCCTCCAGCTCACTAGAGCTCCAGCTGGCATCATGCAAAGTGAAGATGTTCTCAACTGAGTCAATTATCTCAGTCTGTTCAGCTGCTAGAGCAGAACACCATAGACTGAGTAGTTTACAAACAACAGAAATTTCTTTCTCATTGATTTGGAGGCCAGGAAATCAAAGGTGAAGGCACTGGCAGATTTGAGTTCTGGTGAAGCCCTGCTTCCTGGTTCACAGAGGTCCATCTTCTCTCTGAGTCCTCACATCATGAAAGGGGAAAGGGAGTTCTCTAGGGTCTCTTTTATAAGGGCACTAATCTTATTCATAAGGATTCCATCCTCATAAATAAATACCTCCCCAAAACCCCAACTATCTCAGTATCATCACATTGGCGTTTTGGAATTCAACATACGAATGTGGGGGGATGCAAATATTTCTCCGACAGCACCAGTCAATGCACAGTATCAACAGAAATAATAAATCATATCATAAACTGCCTAGCTTAAGTATGGTTTGCTATGTAGCAGTAGAAAATGAAATAGAGGGTAAAAGTTCTACTGTGCTCTAAAATAAGCAGTGACTCCAGAATCCCTGGATTGACAGTAGTTGTCTGACCTTGGACAATTCACAATTCACTACATTTCTCTGAATCTTGGTATTAACAGAAATCATATGGTGGGACTGTTGTGAGAAGTGAAAGGAAAAGTTCCTATAAAGCACTTGCACAGTGACTGAAACATAGTGAAAAAGTTCAGTAAAGGCTGTCTGCTGTGTTGTTGCTATTGAGGTTGCTGTTAAACTGGTCTGTATGACAAATTCTATGACGTGTCACGCTGCTAAGGACTTGTGTTGAGCGGAGAATGGAGATACGATTAGTATACAATCTCAAAATACATATTTTAATGACCTGTTATTTTATTTTATTTTTTTAAGATTTATTTATTTATTCATGAGAGACACAGATTGAGAGAGAGAAGGCAAAGACACAGGCAGAGGGAGAAGCAGGCTCCTAGCAGGGAGCCAGATGCGGACTAAATCCCGGGATCACGACCTGAGTCAAAGGCAGGCGCCCAACCACTGAGCCACCCAGGCCTCCCAACCTTTATTTTAAATAAAAGCAATACTGTCGCACAGAAAGGTAACTTCGACAGTACATTAATAATCTGTAACTTATTTTTCCTATTTTATTGTTTTAGAAAAAATATATTACTTTTTTCCCCCAAAAAATGCTCAAATGGATACATTTATTATGATGTTATTACAAAGATTAAATACCCAAAGTTAGTTGATTATAGTTTGGCATGATGACAGAATTGGTGTTATTTTTTAACTAATAAAAATAATTGATTTTCGGGCAGCCTCGGTGGCTTAGTGGTTTAGCACCTGCCTTTGAACCAGGGCATGACCCTGGAGACCTGGGATCAAGTCCCACGTCGGGTTGGGCTCCCTGCATGGAGCCTGCTTCTCCCTCTGCCTGTGTCTCTGCCTCTCTCTCTCTCTCTCTCTCTCTCTCTCTCCTCTCTTTTCTCTCTTTGTGTATGTGTCTCCATAAATAAATAAATAAAATCTTAAAAAACTAATTGATTTTCAAGTGGCTGGGTGGCTTAGTCAATTAAGCATCCCACTCCATTTCAACTCAGGTCATCATCTCAGGAGGGATGGAGCCCTGCGCTGGGCTCTGCATTCAGCGAGGAGTCTGCTTCTCTCCTTCCCCCTTCATCCCTCTCCTCACTCAAACACATACTCTTTCTCTTTCTCTCTCTCTCTGTAAAATAAATAAATCATTAAAAAAGTAATTTATTTGGCTACATAACATAATACTGAAGTCAACTCATCCCAGAAATATGTCATATACAAGTCTCAATATTTCATTACATTATGTACTTCATTTATCTGATTACAGTTTAGTTTCTGAAAAGAACTCTCATTTATACTGAGCACTCAGAAAATCCTTTCTCTTTTATTTATGTTTTTAAAATTTCTCAGTGGTATTCTCTAATTAGCTTTAAACTTTCATTTCACATTTAAAATGGCTTTTCTTTGTTCTTAAGAGAAAATTAACACTGGATTGATACTAATAACTAGTATCTATTTGTGTTACCCAAACAACAAGTATTTTTATCTTTATGTTTGACCAATTGCACATCGTAAACCACTAATTTCACTTGCAAAGAGTCAAACTCTTAATTTCCTCTTCATTTACCCTTTCTAGCTCAGCAGGACATGTCTCTTCTCTCAAGCCTCCATAATAGACTTAATTCACCCAATAGAGAAGAACAGTCATTCTGATACATGGTTCTGAAAAACTCTGCTATTGCTCTCTATTGACCTGTCCACCAAATCTCACGGACATCTCCCTTAAACTTGAGGTATTTTATGCTTGAGTGGTTTGTATTGCTTCATGATATTAACATAAATCTAGATTAGTTCCAAAAGACTAAAGGAGAAATGCAAAAGGGAAGTAAATTAAGAGAATATTATATGTCTGAAAAGAATAGAGTTTTATTTATAAAACTAAGGGAATGCACTTATATTAAAATCATCTAGTATTTCCTAAAGTTTCCATGTTAATTTAGCATAGATTTATGGTAGCTACTTAAGTGTGGTCAGCATAGTTTGTTCAGTTAGTTCTCTTACTCATGCTTGGTCTTACCCAGAAGTTTCTTGATCAATATGAAAGCTACATTCAAACTGCTACTTTCTTTAATCACATGAGTCAATAGAAAAAAAAAAGTCGCACTAAAAATCACAGAATTTGCCAACATATTTGAATGATTAAATAGCAAATCCTGATATAGCCACAAGTATGATGAGAAAACTTGCTTTGATTGGCCAATGTCAACTAGCAAATTGATAACTAATGACTAACACAAAAGTGATGTTTTTAGATTTTTCTATCACGAGACTTCTGTTTAAGCCATTTAGTAGTATTACTTTTTAAACAATCTTAATTGGCATGCAACGGATTATATTATTTCTAAAATACGAGGAACTTAGCACAAGAGAAGCTTCTTCAGTTGTGTAGGCTGTGACAGAAGCAGAATTCACTTAATCCTTGTTAACTAGTGGTAATTCCATAGTAGATAGCTGTACCAATATGTAACACCATACATGGGAAGTAGCATCATCATAATAATGTGATTTAGATGTCAGACCAAAACCACATGTCTATGAAAAATAGTTTTAATGATCAATTCTTGCCTTCCCTGTGCAAAAGAGTCTCAATTAAGGACTATGTGAGCTAAGCTGTCCATCATCAATTAGGTGTCATTAAATCTCCTACTATATAGATAGTCATGAATATGACCATCACTATTCCAACATCAAGTAGAAGTAGTATATATGAAACAGAATTCAAGTGGGTGCTAGAGCATAGCTAAATTGTATGAGGAGCTGGCTCACACTCTCACTTCCAACCATTCTTGCTGCATTGCCATCTTTCCCTCAAATTGCGACTATAGCCCCACAACTCCCCAAATTCAAAACAAGCTCATAAGGGTACCTGGATGTCTCAGTGGTTGAGCATCTGCCTTGGACTCAGGTTATGATCCTGGGGTCCTGGGATCCAGTGCCAGATCAGGCTCCCTGCAGGGAGTCTGCTTCTCCCTCTGCCTATGTCTCTGCCTCTCTCTGTGTCTCTCATGAATAAATAAAGCAAATCTTAAAAAAAAAAAAAAAAAAGCTTATAGATGGTAACACAAGTTGGTATTCCTGAGGCATAAATTGCCACAGATACTACCTCATTCAGGTCGTTCTTCTAAAGGAGTGAAGAAGGAAAATCTTCCCCATGGGCAGAATTTCAAGTAATACACCTGGTCATTTCACCTGAAGGACAGATGGCCAGAGATACAGATCTAAGGTGGACAGAGATATTCCTTCTCCCCTGAACTTAGCAGGTAGAGAATGGGGTGTTCACCCATTCAGATTCTCCTGGCTGAGGTTCTGAAATTATCAAAGTCTGAGAACTTTATACAAAGACACAGAGTCAAATTAGATATTGTGTCAACTACGGTGGAGTTAGGTGTCCAGGGACAACAGTAGCAACAATGACAGTCAGTAACTAGAGTTAATGGTGATGTTCTAATCAGGTAAGTTCTCTGTCCTGCTTACACTGACCTTTGTCCAAGCCTAATTCTACAATACTCCATGAAACTCCATAATCTAGCAGATAATTTTTCTAAAATGACTATTTTACTCAAGGTAAGCAGAGTTCATTTGTTTTATGAAGTTAATAAATGTGACAAATGCAGTACCATCTCTTCATATAAAGATAAATTGTTTATTTATTTTTATTTACCAAGCAATATTTTTATGAGCTTATGCAGGGTCTTTGAAAAAGAAAAATACTTTTACTTCCAATATATGAGCATTTATCTTTAGAGATTTTTTTTTTTTTTTGAGAGACAGAGCAGAGGAAGAAGGAGAGAATCTTAAGCAGGTTTCACAGCCAACATAGAGCCAAATGCGGAGCTCGATCGCCACACTCTGAGATCATGACCTGAGCCAAAATCAAGAGTCAGATGCTTAACTGAGCCACCCAGAAGCCCCTATCTATAGAGATTCATGTTTCAGAGCTAGATTGACATTCTAGGATTATGTTTTACAGATAATATTGCCATAGCTAATAACAAATCTCCATAAATTGCAATGCACTAAAATATGTGATTTTCTTATTAATATAACATGAAAAAAATATACATAATTAGAAAATGTCCTAAAGTGCTAGAAGCCTTATACACTAACTAGTATTTTGTAACTAAGATTAATGTTTTATTTTACAGAGAAATATGAAGATTTTTCAGATTATTGCGGTAAAAGTAGAATGGAAATTAAAATTTAATCCAAACATTTTAATTAGTTTAATATGAGAACTAGACTAAGTCTACTAATGTGGCAGGACTGTGAAATAATCAGCAAGCAATAAAATAAATTTTAAAAATGCATAATTAGAAAGCAATAATAAACAATGTTTACTTTGTTTTGAATAATCTATGAACTATAATTGCTGTTTCTGTTTATTCGAATCTGGCTCAAAACATAAATCATCTTAAGGCCAAATAAGCTGCTGTTTTCGTCTTTTGATATTTTGTTTCTTTCAAAAATATTTGCAGGGGGGCAAGATTTCTACTTTACTCTGAAGTTGGAGGAAGCTCCTGCTGAACTCATGAATAGAAAACTTAATTTAAAACGTAATGGCATCATTTACCATACGAATTATTATAATTAAGCATGTTAAGTGAGCTATGGCTCTCATGTCTGTGTTCTGAATACTCAAATATGAATACTGAAGATATTGTTCTTCATTGAGCCAATAAAAGTATCATCAAAGGAAGCAAATGACTGAAAGGAACTGTGGTCACTACAAATGTCAATGAAGCCAGAAATAGTCCTTTAAAAATCAGCTATGCTGCCAGTGAATGCAGAAAGGGCAAAGCTTATGAGTCATTGACATAATCAAAGTAATACTTGAATGGGCTACTAATCAATTAAAAATACAAACTAAAATATTCCAGCATTTTAATTCACATGGGCATATTCAATTTAAAAGACCATATTTCATGTGTAAAGAGATATAACATTTATATTTCCAAAAAAAATGTTTTTCTACATTTTTTAAAAAAGAAAATAAAAGTGATCTAAAGCCATGGTCTGAAACTCATTCTGTACTTAAATGTGTATCTGGGAAGCAATAGAAATAATAAAGAACATTCTTCTTTTCCAATCTCCAAAAACACATTTAATCGGAATAATGTAACTGATGGATGTCCTCCACAAATATATGTAGAGGTGATGGACCATGCCCAAGTTGCTCATAAGGCACTTAATAAATGAAAGCAAGAGAGAGACAGACAGAATAATCAAGAATTTCAGAAGGAGTAAGCTGTAGGTTTTTCCAGGTAGAGAGACATAAAAATGTCAGAATTATTATAAACTGTTTGATACATAAATATGTAATAATGTCTTGGTATCTCAAAAGAGATAATGCAACTTGCAAACACTCTTAGGTCAGAATTTATGTACTAATTTTATCTCACTCAGAAGTTAAATTAAAACAAGCCTTGACTCTGATTACATACTGATGCAAATTAGTTTACCAGACAGTTATGATAAAATGTATGCTTTGATAAAATTGTGCATCAGGACTCACAAAATGGAGGCTGACCCAGTGGCCAGGCCCGTGTCACAAATCTAAACCAAAGCTGATCTGCATTTCTGGGAAGCACCTGTCAAGGAGAGCTAACATACACCAATCACAACCCTCTCATTCTGCTTTAGCTCGCTTACCTTATTCTAGAATCTAGGACCTGCCTAGCCTTATAAGGATATCCCCAACCTCCTTGCCAATCATGGTCTATTTCTGCTCACCCCTTTTAATATTCTATAAAACTCATGTTTGTCCAAAATTACTCAGGCAGTGTGATCCACTTCTTGTGAAGCAATGTATTTCTCCAATCTATGAATCTTTTTCCCTTAAATAAAAAACACCAAATTCATTTCTCATTGTTCTAGTTTTGTCACTTGACAAGTTATACCAACCCATAGGCACATGTTGATGCTACCTAACATGCCACTCATTATATAAATGAATATTATATAAAATATTCAACTCACAATTTAAATTATAACAAGGAAAGTTTTTAACAATTTATCCAAATGCCCACTAAAATATTTATAAAAAAGGAAAGAATAAGATAGGAAATTTAATCTTTATTGAAAAATAAGACTATTGTCAACATATGAGTAGTTTCGTTTAATTATACTTAAGAATTTCATTAAGAAAAATCCAATCAAGGGAAATAAAAACAAAAATAAACACTTGTGACTATAACAAAATAAAAAGCTTCTGCACAATGCAGGAAACAATCAATAGAACTAAAAGGCAACCTGTGGAATAGAAGATATTTGTAAATGATATATCCAACAAAGGATTAGTATCCAAAATACATAAAAAATTATAAAACTCAACACCCCAAAAAACAAATAATCCAATTAAAAAATGGACAAATGGCATGAATAGACATTTCTCCAAAGAAGACATCCAAGTGCCTAACACATGAAAAGATGCTCAACATCAATCAGCAGGGAAATGCAAATCAATATTATAGTGAGATATCACTTTACAGCTGTCAGAAGGGATAAAATAAAAAACACAAGAGGTAACAAGTGTTGGTGAGTATACAGAGAGAAAGGAACCCTTGTGCACTGTGTAGGAGTGCAAACTAGTGTCCTCTCTATGGAAAACTGTATGGAGGTTCCTCAAAAAGTTAAAAATAGAACGACTCTACGGTCCAGTAATCCTACTACTGGGTATTTACCCTCAAAGTACAAAAACACTAGTTCAAAGGGATGCATGCATCCTTATGTTTATTGTAGCATTATTTAAGATAGTCAAATTATGGAAGCAGCCCAAGTGTCCATTGAGAAATGAATGGATAAAGAAGATGTGCTATGTACACACACATACACACACACACATGCTGGAATGTTATTCAGCCATTAAAAAGAAATCATGCCATTTGCAATGACATGGATGGAGCTATAGAGTATAATACTAAATGGAAATAAGTCAGCCAGAGAAAGGCAAATACCATATGATTTCATTTATATGTGTAATTTAAGAAATAAATTAGCAAAGAAAAGAGATAGAGAGAAACTGACTCTTAACTATAAAGAACAAATTGATGATTTCCAGATGGAAGGTGAGTGGAGGGATGGATGAAATAGGTGATGGGGTTTAAAGAGTACACCTATCATAACATGATGAGCACTGAGTAATGTTACAGAATTATTGAACCACTACGGTATACACCTGAAAACTAATATAACATGGTATGTTACCTATATTGGAATTAAAATTAAAAAAACGATAAAATTTTAATCCCTCTTTCACATTTAAACTGCATCAGCCTCATGAACACAAAATAAGGTAGAAATATGCTTTATCCCTCCTTCAAAGTACAAACCAGAGACCCTTACGGTGTAGCAACCATACTCTAAAACCTGGCAGTGCTCCATTGCTATAGATTGGCAGTTTTCGAAGAAGGTACTTCCCATTCCTTAAAAATGAACCTTAATTCTTTATGCCTTGAAAATATACAACTTCTCTGTAATTTAAGATATTTTAAGGAGCATCTGAATGACTCAATTAGTTAAGCATCTGACTCCTGATTTTGGCTCAGGTCATGATCTCAGAGTTGTGAGATCAAGCTCTGCGTCAGGCTCCATGCTGGGCATGGAGATTGCTTAAGAATCCTATCTCCTTCCCCTCCTCCTCTAAAAATAAATATATTAATTAATTAATTAATTAAATATCTTAAAAACAGAATTTAGAGATTTTTAAAAAATATGCTCAATGCTCAGCATGTGGCCTAATATAGGACTTGTACTCACAACATTGAGACCAAGACTTAAACTGAAATCAAGAGTCAGACACTTATCCCCACCCCCGAGCCACCCAGGCACCCCAGCTGTAGAATTTTTAAATCAGTAATTGACAGTAATCAAAGGAGAAATAAAATACATTCAAAATATTGACATGTAACAGATATAATGACATACATAGAAGATGAACCCTAAAATAACAAAGTTTATTCTTTTCAAAGTATACTTGGAACAATTACCAAAACATATGCTCTTCTTTACTCTATTCAAAAATGTGGAACTAGGAAAATCATGTATTTCCTAAATATACCAAAAATGTATCCATGAAGACACAAAGAGTAATCTTATACTTAGTGATGAATTATTACGAGATTTATTGCTAAAGTCAGAAGTGATACAGAGGTACCTGCTATGCAGGTTCTATTCAATATTATAGAAGAAGTGGTAGGCAACTGTATTTGGGCAAGAAAAGTTCTTATAAAATGGCAGTTAAGGGAATAAGAAATTAAAAAATATATATGTACTAAGCTTTCGTTATTCATAGCCACTTGACTGTGATGATAGAATATTAAAAAGTATCCATAAAATATTACAATTAATAAAGAATTTAGCCAGATATATGGATTAAAAAAACATGTTATAAGCCATAAAGCATTTTTATGCACCACAAATAATATAAAAATTATTATATTAATGTTGGGGCACCTGGGTGATTCAGTCAGTTAAGCATCTGAATCCTGATTTTGGCTCAGGTCACCATCTCAGGGTCCTGGGATTGAGCTCCCCCATCCCCCTAATGCCCTGTGGGCTCTTCACTCACCAGGGAGTCTGCTCAGGGATTTCTCTCCCTCTTCATCCGTCCCTTCCTCACCCCACTCTCTCTCTGTCTCTCTCAAATAAGTAAGTAAGTAAATAATAAATAAATAAGTAAATAAATAAATAAATCTTTTTAAAAAATGATAAATCTCATTTAATTTTCAATAGATTAAAAAATCAAGTATCTAAAAATAAATCTAATGCAAGATTTGCAAACTGGTACATGGAAAACTTCATGACATTAATGATAGACTGCTGTAGAAACCTTAAAGAGAGGAATATAGAATATTCATGAAGTGGAATGTTGACCATTTGAATAACATAAATTTCTCCAACTCATTTATAAATCTAGTACTATCCAGATTAGAATACAAGCTGGAAAAAAAATGAATACAAGCTGGAACCTGTGTGTGTGTGTGTGTATTTGTGTGTGTTTGTGTGTGTAAATGAAGAAACTGACAAGCTGTTTCCACTATGTGTATGGGAATATAAAGAATGAAGAACAGTAAAGTCAATCTCAAAGAAGAAATCTAGAGGATCCATATTATCAGATATCAAGATTACATTAACTATCATAATTAAGAAAGGGTTAATAGGGTCTAGAAACAGATATATCTAAGTCTGCTGATTACAGCACAGCACACTGGGAAGCAATGATTATTCTATGACTGTGCTGTCACTTAGACAATTACATTAAAAAATTAATCTTAACCTCTAACTCACACCATAAACAAAAATCAATAATGTAGAATAAACATGAAAGATAAAACAACAATGTTTTTAAAAGAAAAATGGAAAACTATCCTTATGATCTTAGGTAATCAAAGATTTCTTTAAAAAGACAAAACAATAAGCATAAAGAAAAAAATGGCAATTTGAACTATGGTAAAATTTGATGAAAATAAATTAATAATGGAAAAATTGGGGCACCTGAGTGGCTCATCAGTTGAGTGACCAACACTTGGTTTTGGCTCAGGTGTGTTAGTAGGATCGAGTCCCACTTGGGGCTCTGGGCTTAGTGTGGAGTTGACCTCAGATTCTCTATCTCTCAAATAAGTAATAAAATATTTTTAAAAATGGAAAACTATTTAACATTTACATGTTAAATTAATATATATTTAATAATTATATGCTAAATATTTAGGTATGTTTTATATACACGTATCTGACAATATAAACATAATAAACAAAAACAAACTCTTACAAGTCAATGTTATAAATGAAGAAAACAAAAGGAAAAAATAGAAAAATACATGAACAACCTCTTCAAAAGTGAAATATTCAAGAGGCAAATAAGTATATGAAAAGTGCTCCGATTCATTAGTCATTAAAGAAATGTAAAATAAAATAGGCTGTCCCACTGTATATCCACCAGAAGGTTAAAAATGAAAAAAGATTATTTGAAGTATTGGCAAGTGTATGAAAAAATTTGAATTCTCATATGCTGCTGGCAGTTTAAATTTACACTATTTACAAAGTTGCTATGCTGTCCTTTTACAACATAATGCACATCCCATGAACCAACTATTGCCAGCTTACATATGTATCTACAAATATGTAAAACTACATTTGCCAAAAGATAGGCAATATTTGTTCATAGCAATAATATGTGGTATCAACTAAGAAAACACCCCATACTCATCAGCAAGACAATAAATAAATACATACAATGGCCTACTATATAGCAAGGAGGAAAACAAATTACATCTTTGTGCTGCAACATGGATAACTCACACTAACATAATGTTGAAAGAATCAAGACGCAAAAGAGACAGGCTATATATATTTGATATATATATGAATAGGTATATGTATTTTATAGGTATTAAACATGTAAAAAGGAAGGCAGCAGTAATAACACTAAAGTATGGGGAAGAAGTCAGGATAAACATTACCCTTCAGAGTTGATAATGATTGCAAAATATAAGCATAATGTGAACACTTTCTGAAATGCTGGTAAAGTTCTGTTTCTATATCAGATAGTATTTACAACAGTAATATTTACTCTAATTTTATCAAGATCTACATTTAAAATCAGCATAGTATTTTTCTAAGTGTGTTACAGTTCAATAAGCATCTATTCAAAATACATGCAAAATATAAAATATAAATTATAAGTAATAAATACCCAAATTTAGAATCTATATTTTAATGAATGTAACTTGATTCAGAAATTGCACTATAATTTTAACAAAATAATGCTATTTTTAATTTCTGTTCAATGACCATTTAATTGTCAAAAAAAAAGCTACTATGTTCCATTCATCATCTGCATAGGCCACATAGGTAAAACTTCAAGAAAATTTGAATTGTATACAGTTGCAAAATATTTCTCTCCTGCTTTATACAATTTCATGAGTACATCATTAATGAATGTGTTACTCCAAGATCATGAATTGGAATACCAAGTGAAGGAAGTTCTGCAATACTGAACACTGAATACTTCAACATGCAAAACCAATTTCTCTGGTCCTTTCTAAAGGATGATATGGCAAGGTAATCAATAAGCTTTCCTTAGCATTTCTTCTCAAATCCTCCTTATGCTCCAAAGTCCATCTCCAACACTGGCAGCATCCCAGCCCATAAATTCTGTACCAATGTATTCAGTCACTTTTTTTGCTTTAAAACACAGGGCAAAAATAGAGAGAGTATTTTTCTGGAGACTGAAACATGTAGGAAATTTTATGTTTAGTATTACGGGATGCAATATGTGAGCAATAGGTGCTGAACTTACATGCAGTTGTGCTAGTGGTATGCTGAACTCTTTACATGCAGGCTCATGACAACTTACATCTTCATGGTGTAATTTATAAGCCACTTTTTTAAAAGATTTTATTTATTTATTTATGAGAGACAGAGAAAGAGAGGCAGAGACACAGGCAGAGGGAGAAGCAGGCTCTCTGCAGGGAGCCCAACTCAGGACTCATCCTGGAAACCCAGGATTACACCCCAAGTCACCTGTCCCCTCCAACTTACCTAGATAACTTTCAAACCATCCTGAAAACTATGAATTTGACCTGAGATTTAAAGAGAGAACATCTGGAAAGCTACAGAGAGAAGAGTTTGTGCTTCTAACAAGTACAACTTGTTTTTAGCCACTCCGCACTGAGCAAAAGGACTAGAAAGAAGAACTCACACAAAAGAAAGAATCAGAAACAGTACTCTCTGCCACAGAGTTACAGAATTTGGATTACAATTCGATGTCAGAAAGCTAATTCAGAAGCACAATTATAAAGCTACTGGTGGCTCTGGAAAAAAAGCATAAAGGATTCAAGAGATTTCATGACTGCAGAATTTAGATCTAATCAGGCTGAAATTAAAAATCAATTAAATGAGATGCAATCCAAACTGGAGGTCCTAACGACGAGGGTTCATGAAGTAGAAGAAGGAGTGAATGACACAGAAGACAAGTTGATGGCAAAGAAGGAAGCTGAGGAAAAAAAGAGAAAACAATTAAAAGACCATGAGGAAAGGTTAATGGAAATAAATGACAGCCTCAGAAGGAAAAATCAACATTTAATTGGGATTCCAGAGGGCGCTGAGAGGGGCAAAGGACTAGAAAGCATATTTGAACAAATCATAGCTGAGAACTTCCCTAACTTGGGGAGGGAAACAGGCATTAAGATCCAGGATTGGAGAGATCCCCCCTAAAATCAATTTAAAATTCAACACCTAGGCATTTAATAGTGAAACTTGCAAACTCCAAAGATAAAGAGAAAATCCTTAAAGCAACAAGAGACAAGAGATCCCTAACTTATATGGAGAGAAATATTAGATTAACAGCAGACGTCTCCACAGGGACCTGGCAGGTCAGAAAGGGCTGGCAGGATATATTCAGGGTGCCAAATGAGAAGAACATGCAGTCAAGAATATTTTATTGAGAAAGGCTCTCATTCAGAATAGAAGTAGAAATAAAGACCTTCCAAGATAGGCAGAAACTGAAAGAATATGTGCCACCAAACCAGCTCTACAAAAAATATTAAGGGGAACTCTATAAAAGAAAGAGGACGTCCAAAGAAACAATCCACAAAAACAAGGACTGAATAGGTATTATGGCGACACTAAATTCAGATCTTTCAATAGTAATTCTAAACGTGAATGGGCTTAATGATCCCATCAAAAGGCACAGGATTTCAGACTGGATAAAAAGCAAGACCATCTATGTGCTGTCTACAAGAGACTCATTTTAGACCTAGGGACACCTACAGTCTTAAAATGAAAGGGTGAAGAACCATTTACCATTCAAATGGTCCTCAAAAGAAAGCAGGGGTAGCCATCCTTATATCAGATAAACTAAGTTTATCCTGAAGACTGTAGTAAGAGATGAAGAGGGACACTATGTCATACTTAAAGGATCTATCCAACAAGAGGACCTAACAGTCATGAATATTTATGCCCCAAATGTGGGAGCTGCCAAGTATATCAATTAATTAATAACCAAAGTTAAGACGTACTTAGATAATAATACACTTATACTAAGATACTTCAACACAACGCTTTCTGCAAATGACAGATCTTCTAAGCACAACATCTCTAAAGAAACAAGAGCTTTAAAAGATACACTGGACCAGATGGATTTCACAGATATTTACAGAACTTTACATCCAAACACAACTGAATACACCTTCCTCTCAAGGGCACATAGAACTTTCTCCAGAATAGACCACATACTGGGTCACAAATCCAGGTCTTAATTGATACCAAAAGATTGGGATTGTCCCCTGCATAGTTTCAGACCATAATGCTTTGAAACTTGAACTCAATCACAAGAAGAAATACAAACACGTGGAGGTTAAAGACCATCCTGCTAACAGATGAAAGGGTCAACGAGGCCAGGAAATTAGAGAAGATTTAAAAAGATTCATGTAAACTAATGAAAATGAAATTACAACCATTCAAAATCTTTGGGATATGGCAAAAACAGTCCTGAGAGGGAAATATATTGCAATACAAGCATCCCTGAAAAAAAAAGGGGGGGGGAACTCAAATATATAAGCTAACCTTGCACCTAAAGGAACTGGAGAAAGAACAGCAAATAAAACCTACACCCAGCAGAAGAGAGTTAATAAAGATTCAAGGAGAACTCATTGAAATAAAGACCAAAAGAACTGTAGAACAGATCAACAAAACCAGGTGCTGGTTCTTTGAAAGAATTAATAAGATAGATAAACCATTAGCCAGCCTTATTAAAACAAAAGAGAAAAGACTCTAATTAATAAAATCGTGAATGAAAAAGGAGAGATCACAACCAATACTAAGGAAATAAAAACAATTTTAAAAACATATTATGAGCAGCTATACGCCAATAAATTAGGCAAACTATAAGAAATGGACGCATTTCTGGAAAACCACAAACTACTAAACCTGGAACAGGAAGAAATAGAAAACCTCAACAGGCCAATAACCAGGAAAGAAATTAGATCGTCACTGGAAACCTCCCAAAACACAAAAGTCCAGCTGGCTTCCCAGGGGAATTATATCAAACTTTAAGGAAGAAACCATACCTATTCTACTAAAGCTGTTCCACAGGATATAAAGGGATGGAATACTTCCAAACTCATTCTGTGAGGCCAGGATCACCTTAATTCCAAATCCAGACAAAGACCGCACCAAAAAGGAGAATTATAAACCAATATTCCTGATGAACACAGATGCAAAAATCCTCAACAAGATACTAGCCAATAGGATCCAACAGTACACTAAGAAGATTATTCACCATGACCAAGTGGGATTTATCCCCGGGATGCCAGGCTGGTTCAACACTCGTAAAGTAATCAATGTGGTAGATCATATCAAAAAGAGAAAAAACAAGAACCATATGATCCTCTCAAGAGATGCAGAGAAAGCATTTGACAAAATACAGCATCCATTCCTGATAAAACTCTTCAGAGTGTAGGGATAGAGGTAATATTCCTCAGCATCTTAAAAGCCATCTACGAAAAGCCCACAGCAAATATCATTCTCAATGGGGAAGCACTGGGAGCCTTTCCCCTAAGATCAAGAACATGACAGAGATGTCCACTCTCACCACTGCTATTCAACATAGTACTAGAAGTCCTACCCTCAGCAATCGGACGACAAAAAGAAATAAAAGGCATTCAAATTGGCAAAGAAGAAGTCAAACTCTCCCTCTTCATAGATGACATGATACACCACTTAGAAAACCCAAAAGACTCAACCCCAAGATTGCTAGAACTCATACAGCCATTCGGCAGTGTGGCAGGATACACAATCAATTCCCAGAAATCAGTGGCATTTCTATACACTAACAATGAGACTGAAGAAAGGGAAATTAAGGAGCCAATCCCATTTACAATGGCACCCAAAAGCATAAGATGCCTAGGAATAAACCTAACCAAAGAGGTAAAGGATCTATACACTAAAAACTATAGAACACTTCTGAAAGACATTGAGGAAGACACAAAGAGATGGAAAAATATTCCATGCTCATGGATTGGAAGAATTAATATTGTGAAAATGTCAATGTTACCCAGGGCAATTTACACATTCAATGGAATTCCTATCAGAATACCATGGACTTTCTTCAGAGAGTTGGAACAAATTATTTTAAGATTTGTGTGGAATCAGAAAAGGCTCCAAATAGCCAGGAGAATATTGAAAAAGAAAACCGGAGCCAGGGGCATCACAATGCCAGATTTCAGGTTGTACTACAGAGCTGCGGTCATCAAGACAATGTGGTCCTGGCACAAAAACAGACACATAGATCAATGGAACAAAATAGAGAATCCAGAAGTGGACCCTCAACTTTATGGTCAACTAATATTTGACAAGGCAGGAAAGACTATCCACTGGAAAAAGGACAGTCGCCTCAATAAATGGTACTGGGACAATGGGACAGCCACATGCAGAAGAATGAAATTGGACCATTCGCTGACACCATACACCAAGATACCAACACCACACACCATACACCAACTCAAAACGGATGAAAGATCTAAATGTGAGACAAGATTCCATCAAAATCCTAGAGGAGAACACAGGCAACACCCTTTTTGAACTTGGCCACAGTAACTTCTTGCAAGATACATCCATGAAGGCAAGGGAAACAAAAGCAAAAATGAACTATTGGGACTTCATCAAGATAAGAAGCTTCTGCAAAGCAAAAGAAACAGTCAACAAAACTAAAAGACAACCTATAGAATGGGAGAAGATATTTGCAAAAGACCTATCAGATAAAGGGCTAGTATCCAAGATCTGTAAAGAACTTATTCAACTCAACAGCAAAGAAACAAACAATCCAATCATTGAATGGGCAAAAGATATGAACAGAAATCTCACAGAGGAAGACATGGACATGGCCAACAAGCACATGAGAAAATGCTCTGCATCACTTGCCATCAGGGAAATACAAATCAAAACCACAATGAGATCCCACTTCACCCCAGTGAGAATGGGGAAAATTAACAAGGCAGGAAACAACAATGTTGGAGAGGATGTGGAGAAAAGGGAACCCTCTTGTACTGTTGGTGGGAATGTGACCTGGTGCAGCCACTCTGGAAAACTGTGTGGAGGTTCCTCAAAGAGTTAAAAATATACCTGCCCTACGACCCAGCAATTGCCCTGCTGGGGATTTACCCCAAAGATACAGATGCAGTGAAACACTGGGACACCTGCTCCCCAATGTTCATAGCAGTAATATCCACAATAGCCAACCTGTGGAAGGAGCCTCGGTGTCCATCGCCAGATGATGGATAAAGATGTGGTCTATGTAAACAATGTAATATTACTCAGCCATTAGAAACAATGAATACCCACCATTTGCTTCAATGTGGATGGACCTGGAGGGTATTATGCTGAGTGAAGTAAGTCAATCAAAGAACGCTAAACATATGGTCTCATTCATTTGGGGAATATAAAAAATAATGAAAGGGAATAAAGGGGAAAGTAGTGAAAATGAGTGGGAAATATCAGTGAGGGCAACAGAACATGAGAGATATCTAACTCTGAGAAATGAACAAGGGGTGGAGGAAAGGGAGGTGGGGGGGTGATTGGGTGATGGACACTGAGGGGCTCACTTGATGGGATGAGCACTGGGTGTTATACTATATGTAGGCAAATTGAACTCCAATAAAAAATGAACCAAAAAAATTAAATTTTGTAAATGTATATTCAAACAAATTATATTAAATGCTAAAAATGAATATTCCAAATGAATGATTATTTTAATACAGTTTAATATATTCTATTCTGAGAAGGATGATTTTATATCTATTTTATCTCTATGGCAGAGGCAGTCTATAATGATGGTGTGCTACTGTGCATCTCTTCCACATGGAGATGAAAGCCACCATGTTAGGAACACTTATATAGCCAAAAAAGGGCAAATTCTATAATCAGGTATTTACTATTTTGACATCTAAACATAAGGAAATGAAAGAGAGAATGTTAATAATAGACCACAAATCACAATTATGTCTTGTATGTGCCCATTACATTGAAAGTAGAAAAAAAATTGAAAATATTATTCTATTGTTCTAAACCTACAATCCAATTCAGCAAAGAACTTGCTTGCATCACTGATGAACAAACGATGTTCTCCTACATGTCTTCATTATTATTAATGTAAAATAAAAAATATCAGCCAACATTCATGCCAGGACTATACTTGCTAGTCACACATTCAAAGGCCAGCCATGTATACAGGAATAAATAAAAAAAGATCCATATAAACATTCTGTGTATAATTATTAGCTATCCATAATTTACAATAAATAATATTGAATATTTTATTACTTATAAGTAATATGATATACAATCTTTGCAGCAATAAAATGTATAAGTGTATATACATGTAGGTATATGCATGTTTTTATGAGAGCCTGTTTTGAAAGAATCAAGATGAGAGCCTGTTGAGAGCTTGCTGTTAAATATTTACCAGCAAAACAATAAAAGAGATCAAGTATTTAATAAATTCATTTTTGTGAGTGAATGTGATACAGAGGACCTCCAAAAGGACAGGGTCCAGAGGAAGTTCCCCTCCCACCTGCATCTAAGATTGTTAGGGAAGTTAACCAACTCTCCCAAGGCCCACAGTTTATAAATGGCATAGAAAGCCTTACAACTATAAAGAAAATTGTAGAAGTTGAAAACATGATTGATCTATTTCAATGTTTATTCCCACTCAACATATTGCCTTCTAAGCTTTCTTTTTTTTGTTGTTGTTGTTCAAAGCATGATCTTAAAGATATGTTTAAGTTAATGGATGTAATGCAGGGTTCCTACACTGTATTGGCACATGTTGGTGGCCCTCTGTGTCCTAGATATATATGCACACAGGGTGCAAGTAAAAATCTACAGAGTGAAAGTTGGTTTGGATCCTCTTCATTTCATTTGTTTAGCTTTTCTGTTATTTTTCTTTACTTACATGCATTCCTGTGAATAAATCCTTGTTAAGTTAAAAAAAAAAAAAAGAAAAAGAAAGCCTTACAACTGAAAGTCTAACGTGGAAGTCATGCTTTTTCGACTGCAGTGTCTTCTGAGATCATGTCATGCATCTAAAAAAAGCATACGTTTTCATAGTAGAAAAACGAAGTAGGAAAGATATTTTTAAAAATCAAGCACCATCTTTAGTTTTGTAAAATTGGGAAGATATAAGAGAAATAACTTTATAATGTTAACTATTAAAACAGCAAACATCTTGCTAAATAGCTAGAAGTATTTGCAAGACGCTATCACCCCTGCTAATGAACATTTTCCTGGAAGTCTTAGCTAAGGCAATATGTAAACAAGTAAACATGAGTAGTTTAATGATCCGAATACAACTAATAATTTTATTGCAGTTTGGCACATAAAGTATTATTATTTAATTACAAAATTTGAGGTGATAAACCAATGGTAGAATTACTAAGAAGGTGATCCAAATTCTTCGGGAGTCATTATCAGGTATTGGTAAAAATTCTAAACTCTGGAGACAAAGTGCATAAATTCAAATACCAGCTCTTCATCTTACATAAATTAGCACATATTATTAAGATCTCTGGGCCTCAGTGTCATCATTAGTATGTAGATAATACTTACCACCCATAGCAACATATGATTTGTTATACAGACAATACATTGGAAACAACATATATCATATGAAAATTCATATTGAAAAACTGACACCAAAATAGGAGATCACTGTTGTAAACCTTATAAAATTAAACATAATTACATTATCTTGGTAGATTGACTGGAATTACTGAACCGATAAGGCTTTCTGTGATGTAACACAAATTCGAGAGGTTGTGCAGATAATTAGTGTTGCTTTCTTCTAAATGAACAGCCCTCTGTGAGTCCGGCCTTTCCTCCCGTCAACTGGCACAACTCGGTTGATCAATGTGATTCGTCATATCAGCAAGAGAAAAAAAAACCCATATGATCCTCTCAAGAGATGCAGAGAAAGCATTTGACAAAATACAGCATCCATTCCTGATTAAAACTCTTCAGAGTGTAGGGATAGAGGGAACATTCCTCAGCATCTTAAAAGCCATCTATGAAAAGCCCACAGCAAATATCATTCTCAATGGGGAAGCACTGGGAGCCTTTCCCCTAAGATCAGGAACAAGACAGGGATGTCCACGCTCACCACTGCTATTCAACATAGTACTGGAAGTCCTAGCCTCAGCAATCAGATGACAAAAACAAATAAAAGACATTCAAATTGTCAAAGAGGAAGTCAAACTCTCTCTCTTCTCAGATGACATGATACACCACATAGAAAACCCAAAAGACTCCACCTCAAGATTGTTAGAACTCATACAGCAATTCAGCATGTGGCAGGATACACAATCAATGCCCAGAAATCAGTGGCATTTCTATACACTAACAATGAGACTGAAGAAAGAGAAATTAAGGAGCCAATCCCATTTACAATTGCACCCAAAAGCATAAGATACCTAGGAATAAACCTAACCAAAGAGGTAAAGGATCTATACCCTAAAAACTATAGAACACTTCTGAAAGACATTGAGGAAGACACAAAGAGATGGAAAAATATTCCATGCTCATGGATTGGCAGAATTAATATTGTGAAAATGTCAATGTTACCCAGGGCAATTTCCACGTTTAATGCAATCCCTATCAAAATACCATGGACTTTCTTCAGAGAGTTGGAACAAATTATTTTAAGATTTGTGTGGAATCAGAAAAGACCCCAAATAGCCAGGAATATATTAAAAAAGAAAACCATAGCTGGGGGCATCACAATGCCAGATTTCAGGTTGTTCTACAAAGCTGTGGTCATCAAGACAATGTGGTACTGGCACAAAAACAGACACATACATCAATGGAATAGAATAGAGAATCCAGAAGTGGGTCCTGAACTTTATGGTCAACTATATTTGACAAAGAGGAAAGACTATCCACTGGAAAAAAAAGACAGTCTCTTCAATAAGTGGTGCTGGGAAAATTGGACATCCACATGCAGAAGAATGAAACTAGACCACTCTCTTACACCATACACAAAGATAAACTCAAAATGGATGAAAGATCTAAATGTGAGACAAGATTCCATCAAAATCCTAGAGGAGAACACAGGCAACACCCTTTTTGAACTCGGCCACAGTAACTTCTTGCAAGACACATTTATGAAAGCAAGGGAAACAAAAGCAAAAATGAACTATTGGGACTTCATCAAGATAAAAAACTTCTGCACAGCAAAAGAAACAGTCAAAAAAACTAAAAGACAACCTACAGAATGGGAGAAGATATTTGCAAATTACCTATAAGATAAAGGGCTATTATCCAAGATCTATAAATAACTTATTCAACTCAACAGCAAAGAAACAAACAATCCAATCATCAAATGGGCAAAAGACATGAAGAGAAATCTCACAGAGGAAGACATAGACATGGCCAACAAGCACATGAGAAAATGCTCCGCATCACTTGCCATCAGGGAAATACAAATCAAAACCACAATGAGACACCACATCACACCAGTGAGAATGGGGAAAATTAACAAGGCAGGAAACAACAAATGTTGGAGAGGATGTGGAGAAAAGGAAACCCTCCTATACTGTTGGAGGGACTGTGACCTGGTGCAGCCACTCTGGAAAACTGTGTGGAGGTTCCTCAAAGAGTTAAAAATAGACCTGCCCTATGACCCAGCAATTGCACTGCTGGGGATTTACCCCAAAGGTACAGATGCAGTGAAACACCGGGACACCTGCACCCCGATGTTTATAGCAGCAATGTCCACAATAGCCAACCTGTGGAAGGAGCCTCGGTGTCCATTGACAGATGAATGGATAAAGAAGATGTGGTCTATGTATACAATGGAATATTCCTCAGCCATTAGAAATGACAAATACCCACCATTTGCTTCAACGTGGATGGAACTGGAGGGTATTATGCTGAGTGAAATGAGTCAATCGGAGAAGGACAAACATTATATGGTCTCATTCATTTGGGGAATATTAAAAAATAGTGAAAGGGAATAAAGGGGAAAGGAGAAAAAATTAGGGGGGGATATCAGAAAGGGAGACAGAACGTGAGAGACTCCTAACTCTGGGAAACAAACTAGGGGTGGGGGAAGGGGATGTGGGTGGGGGGTGGGGGTGACTGGGTGATGGGCACTGAGGGAGGCACTTGATGGGATGAGCACTGGGTGTTATTTTATATGTTGGCAAATTGAAGACCAATAAAAATAAATTTATAAAATAAATAAATAAATAAATAAAATAAAACCTTAAAAAAAAAAAACACCATTGAACTGTTTGTTGCTACTGTCACTACTAACTACTCCTTCTGTCACTACTAAAAGTACACACTAGGGATGCCTGGGTGGCTCAGTGGTTGAGCATCTGCCTTTGGCCCAGGGTGTGATCCTGGAGTCCTGGGATCGAGTCCCATATCGGGCTCCCTGCATGGAGCCTGCTTCTCCTTCTACCTGTGTCTCTGCCTCTTTCTCTCTCTCTCTCTATGTGTCTCGTGAATAAATAAATAATTAAAATTTTAAAAAATAAAAGTAAAAACTAATATTCAAAAAAGGAAATGAATAATGTACCCATAGTTGGAAAGACTAAATATTCCAATTTTCTACAAGTTATTCTATAATTAGATGCGATTCTAGTCCAAATCCCAAAAATGATGTTCATAGTTGACAAGTGTGCTATTACAAACCCATGTGGAATAACAAGGGGCATTGCATCGTCAAGACAAACTTTAAGCTATAACATTAGGAGGAGCACTTCATCCTGGCAGATATTAAGACAGTTAGTAATACCACCTGATGGGACCGGGATAGACAATGAACAGATTAGAGAGCCATGATTCAGATGCCCACATGTGAATATTTACATCTGATAACATTGCCTTTACAAACTGTAGGAAAACACTTGAATATCCATTTCAGCAGATGATGTTGGAACATCACTGATTATATACAGAAAAAAACATTATACCATATACAAAGTCAATTCTATCTATCATATAACTTCTGGATGACCGTAGTAGGAAATAAAACACTGTATCAGACCAAACTCAATCCCATAGTAGTGCCTGAAAGAGGTCTACAAAAGAAAAATAAAATCATGCCACTGAAATATTCTCATTTCATCTTGAAGGAGGATGAACAGAGATTTGGGCAGGTGATTGGGTTATCACCTTATGATTCCACATATACATTTTTTTTTAAATTCATGACACTACGGGAGAACTGTGAAATTAACTTCTTTTGAGTCCCTATAACTACAGTTGAAATTTAGATAGGTCCTCAATAGTGGAAATTTGCATTTTAGGTCTGTGTATGTGTTTTAATTACTTTTTCCCTTTATCTGATAGATAAACTTCTATTTCATAAATGGGATTCATTCTATTCGGTTATGATGTGTCCATACCACAAGGTTAGGCATGTGGTATCAAAATTATTTTATAGCAAACTAATTGCTTTAGAAATGGCCACACAATGCAAAATAGATCAATTACATTCTTCCCAAAAAGAGATATTGGAGAAGCAGCACACTATTCATCAAGAATATATCGATTTAAAGGCATTCTAAGGGGGTGCCTGGGTGGCTCAGTTGGTTAAGCATCTGCCTTCAGCCCAGGTCGTCATCCCAGGGTCCCCTGTTCAGCAAGGTGTCTGCTTCTCCCTCTCCTTCTGCCCCTCCCCAAACTCATGTGCGCTCTCTCTCTCTCTCTCTCTCTCTCTCCCTCTCTGCTCCCTCTCTCTCACGTAAATAAATTTTTTAAAAAATAAATAAAGGCATTCTAAGTTGAGTCAACCAATTGTCATCATTACCACAAAGACCTGGCTAGCAATGAAGCCAACATAAAGGAAACTAGGGATCCCTGGGTGGCGCAGCGGTTTAGCGCCTGCCTTTGGCCCAGGGCGCGATCCTGGAGACCCGGAATCGAATCCCACGTCGGGCTCCCGGTGCATGGAGCCTGCTTCTCCCTCTGCTTATGTCTCTGCCCTCTCTCTCTGTGTGTGTGTGTGTGTGTGTGTGACTATCATAAATAAATAAAAATTAAAAAAAAAAAGGAAACCCACTCCAAGAGAGATAAAAGATTCCTGAAACATAACAGACTTCAATCAGACATGACAGAAGCCAGGAATGCTCTTTGTCCTCACCATTTTCTGTGTTGAATCTAACCATCAAAGTCTTTACTATTGTCACCATAAAAAGTAATAAGTTGGGTGAGTTAAACATTAAACTAAGGCTACATAGTTAAACAGGAATGGTTATAAAATTGATTGCAAATGATAATAAGGTGCTAGAAATTGAACAGCTTTCATTCAGGATGAATTTATTAATACATGTCTTTACCGCTCCTTTAGTAATCTTGTTAACATTAGGCAAGATCAACTAACTGCTGCAACAAATGGAGACCAAAATAAATAGCATGTTATAGATCGCATGTCTATGTCCCCCTAAAATGCATCCACTGAAATCCTAACCCTTAACGGGATAGTATGTGATGGTGGGACCTCTGAGACATAATTAGGTAATGAAATAGAGCCTTCATGAATGTGATTTTTTCCCTCATAAAAAGGGACCAGAGAGCTAGCTTGCTCACTTTCTGCCACAGGAGGATACAAAGACAAGTCAGTTATCTACGACCTGGAAGAGGGCCTTCCCCTGGCCTCAGTCATGCTGGCATTACAATCTCAGACTCCCAGTCTCTAGAACTGTGGGAAACAAATGTCTGTTTATAAGCCAACCTATCTATGGCGCTTTGTTATATCTGTCCTAGGACATACTACAAATGTATTAGAGCTTATTTTTTGCTCAAAAGAGTAAACAGGTCAGTATAGCAATCCTCCTCCAAATGGCCAACAGGCTTTCTGCCATCTTCACCTTATGCCAATCCAAGGCCTGTTTGGCAATGCTCTCCATTCCAAATTCCAAATAGACAGAAAACAAATAGAGCCTAAAGGAGCATACACGGGAATTTTTAATGGGTCAAGACTAGAAATGTCAACTGTGTCCACACTTCATTGGCTAGAACTCAGGAAATTCCCACACAAAAGAACAAGAGGTAAGAAACCTTTGCTTCCAGGATCAAGAGGTGGAGAACAAGTGCATTTTTGGGCAGTTAGTACTTTCTCTACAAACCACCTTTCTGTTGATACATATCCATGTGCACGGTCTTCCCATGGGTGGTACAGACTCACTCTTTCCCCAAGGGGGCATTCCAAAGTTTTATCCACTTACCATATTACCATAGATCATTGAAATTTCAATCTCTGGATATTGAGTAGTTCTCTCCATAGTGGCTGGATCCAGTTGTAGTCCTACAAAGTATGACATAAAGGACAAAAGATCAGACCTGTGTATGTTATCAGGGGTAGAACAACAATACAACCACAGTAGAAAACTTACATTTTGGAAAAGGAGAGAAAAGATAATAAACAATACTGCAAGGTAGGCCCTGTAAGGCATCTCCTCCTTAAATGCACTCCTTCTGAACTGCTGTGGAGAAAGTTCCTTTATTAGACCCACATTCCTGACCAAAGAACTTCCTGGTTCATTGTTCTCTCATATATCAGAATCTTCCCTCTGAGAGACACTTACTTTTTCATTACTTATGGAAACTATACATCTTGTACAGGTTATGTCCTTCTTGTGGGAGTCTAAGGATTGTTTTGAGTCCTTTTTTTTTTTTTTTTTTGGTTCTAGGCAGTCAGGAAAAAACACTATAATACTATAGTGGGACAAGGTCTTAGTCTTTAAATAAACAGGAATTTTTATAACCCTATAATTATTAAGAGAGTATGCTATCAATGAAAGATGATCAATGAAACAAAAACACACAAAAATATATATCATTGATATATGACAAAAAAAAAGATAACATTTCAAATCAACAGAAACCTATATTCTATTTTTAAACAGTGCTAAATCAATTATCCATATGGTTTGGGGAGTGGTTTCACAACTGTTAAATTCAGACAGACACATATTCATAAATACATACATGTGAATATAATTTTGTACATTACCATAATATATGAAAAATTTTAAAAAGAAAATATTAGCTATTTTATTATCATAAGCTTCGTATTAAAAACTGACAGATGCAGTACAAGAGGGTCCCAGTTTCTATTTCCCTATGTAGGGAGGTTGAAAGTAACCAGTCCATCCTAATAAGTAAAATGCTAAACAGACTGAAAAACTGACAACTCTTCTTGGATCCATAGTAAAGGGGAGGACACAGGGCAAACTGCTGGCCCCCAAATCAGAGAGACAAACAAGCAAATGAGCTTAGCCTACCAGAGCAAAGACTCACATGTTGCAACTGCTACAAGAACCCAGTGCCAGGTAAGAAAAACTGAATTACTAGCTGAAATACTAGAGGCTCAGTGCCGACAACTCTGGAAGTTAAAATTCCAGGGGGACAGAGTCATAAAGGTGTTCCACAATATTGTGAGATTTACCTCCCATAGCCTGACCAGATTCCCACAGTAAATGTTGGAGAAATCTCTCCCAGGACTTCTAGCAGAAGGAGAAAGTAAACCATTTTCTTTTTTAGTTATTTGTTTGTTTTTTTTATATGATCATTTTTTATTGTGGTAAAATATATATATCTAACCCAAAATATGTAATTTCTACTAACCACTTTGAAGTGTATAATTCAGCAGCACTAATTACATTTATAATGCTGTACGACCATCACACTGTTTCTAAAATATTTTGTTCTAAGGGTATGGTCATTTTATTTTTATTTTGTAATTTTTTTAATTCTCCATGCTTTTCCTTTTATTTATTTTTTTTGGTTTTAAATTATTTAAATTCTAGTTAACGTATAGTATAATATTGGTTTCAGAAGCACAATTTAGTGATTTACCACTTACATAAAACACCCAGTGCTGAGAGAGGAGGCAAGATGGTGGAAGAGTAGGGGTCCTTGAGTCATCTGGTCCCCCAAACTCACCTAGATAACTTTCAAGTCATCCTGAACACCATGAATTCAACCTGAGATATAAAGAGAGAACAGCTGGAATGTTACAGAGAGAAAAGTGATTGCTTCTGACAAGGTAGGAAGGTGGATAAGAGGAAAGGCAGGGGAGGGGAGCCATGGAAAGCCATGACAGGAAAGCGATGGAGCAGACAATGGGGAACTTGAGAAATCTGAGCCTGATTCTTCCCTGACTGAAAAGTGTTCAGTGAGGAAATAGGGCAGACTCACTGGAGGGGCAGTGAAGTCTCAAAATTCCAGGAGACACATAAGTATAGGAGCACCCAGGAGAAAGCTCACACAAACTGTGGTTGGATCACAGTAAAGGGCTGGAACACTGCAACCCTCCTGGGGCATCTGGGAGAAGCAGGCCAGGGGCACAGGCCCACACCAGGACTCTCTTTACCCTAGAGCCTGGCAATAGATGGAGGCAGGCTGTCCTCTGTTCCCTTCGGGACAGGTGAACCCTGGGAGCATGGGTCCAGTGGTACAGGGCCCTTGATCCAGAGGAATCCCAGCAGACAAAGCTGGCTACCCTCCATTCCTCCAGGGACAGAAGGAACCAGGGAGGGCAGAGGACAGTGAGAACTCTCCTGTTGCTGGGTGCCCTTCAATTTGTGCAGACCAGTGTCCCCGCACCTGCACCCAGGAGCATCTAGGCCACTGTGCGCTGGGAGACTGTAGTTCCGTAGTCTCAGGGAGCTCTTGGCTCCAGGGCTGGCCACTGCCATTTTTTAAATTATTATTATTATTTTAATTTTCACCTTTCACCTGGGAGAGGTGTGGCCTCTAGGTACAAAGGCCTCACAGGGTAGACAGCTCACACTGAGCCAGTCCACCTGGCAAGGGGAAGGGCATCTCCATCCAGGCACATACACATGAGCATCAGCATAGCAGGCCCCCCCTCCAGAATAATTGTTGGAAGAACAAGGGAAGAGCAAGTTTACTGACCAACCAGCACTGGAAAGCTCAGGGACTGAGGGAAAAGAGTATATAGAACTCGAAGGTTTTTTCCTTACAATTATCTTTCAGGTTAAAAATTTCCAATATTTTTTTCTCTTTTCCTGACTTAACTACAGTATTTTACCAACTCTTCATTTTAAGTTTTTTCCTTTTAGACTTTCATATTTCTACAATTATATGTCTTAAATATATTCTTCATTTTTGGATTCCTTGCAACATATTCAATTTAATTTTGGTTGATCTATAAGTCATGGGTTTTTTTGTTTTGTTTGTTTTTTTCTGTCTTGTTTTGTTTTATAATGGTGGACGTTAGTACCTTCTAACACACGGACCAAAGTACACCCAGGACCAAGGGGAACACCGTGTTGGTTCATTCTGTGAGATTATATTCTCTATTCCTTCCCATTCTGCCCCCTTCTTTTATCTTGTTTTTGTTATTGAAGTTGATATTGGGTCTCTATGTAAGTTTTGCTGGTTTAAATAAACTCAGATTTTAACATCTTCTGACATACAGAACAAAATACACCTAGAGCCAAGAAAATCAACTTCTAAGTCCACTTGGTGAGACTATATTCTCTCTCCACCACTACTTCCTCCTTACCTTTTTTTTAATTATTACTATTTTTTTTTAAATTTGTTTTTCACTTTCATGGCCCTTTTGTTTCATTTTGTTCTGGTTTTCTTTTTCTTTTATTTTTTGGTCTCTGATCTCTTCAGAATTGTCTATGGCGTATTTTACTTAGGTCGTGGTTGATATTTTTGACCCTGTTCACTCATACAGTCATCCTTCACTGGATAAAATGAATAGAAAGAAGAATTCACAACAAAAGAAAGAACCAGAAATAATACACTCTGCCACAGACGTGCTAGATATGGATTTAAGTACCATGCCAGAGATACAATTCAGAAGTACAATTGTAAAATTACTTGTGGCTCTGGAAAAAAGCAAAAAGGACCCTAGAGATTCTCTTACTGCAGGCTTGAGATTTAATCAGGCTAAAATTAAAAATACTTTAACTGAGGTTCAGTCTAAACTGGATGCTCTAACTGCTAGGGTTAATGAGGTGGAAGAATGAGTGACATAGAAGACAAGTGGTTGGAAAGGAAGGAAGCTGAGAAAAAAAAAGAGAAAAACAATTAAGAACCCAAGAGGAAAGACTTTGAAAAATAAATAATAAAAAAAAAGAAAAATAAATAATAGCTTGAGAAGGAATAATATTTGGCTTATTGGGATTCCAGAAAAGGTGGAAAGAGAGAAAGGATCACAAAGTATATTTGAACAAATCACACCTGAGAACTTCCCTAACCTGGGGAAGGAAACAGGCATTCAGAACCAAGAGATAGAGAGGACCCTTCCCCCCAATTCAACAAAAACCAATCAACACCCTGACATATGATAGTGAAACTTGCAAATTTCACAGATAAATAGAAAATTGTAAAAGCAGCTTGGAAAGGGATTCTTAACTTATATGGAGAGAAATATCAGATTAACAGCAGACCTCTCCACAGAGACCTGGCAGGCCAGAAAGGGCTGGCATGATATATCAGGGTACTAAATGAGAAAAACATGCAGCCAAGAATACTTTATCCAGCAAGGCTCTCATTCAGAATAGACAGGGAGATAAAGAGCTTCCAGGATAGACAGAAACTGAAAGAATATCTGACCATCAAACCAGCTCTGCAAGAAATAATAAGGGGGACCCTGTAAGAGAAAGAGGAAGAAACAATAAGCAGAAACAGGCATTGTATAGGTAATACTATGACACTTAATTCATATCTTTCAATAGTTACTCTGAATGTGAATGGGCTAAATGATCCCATGAAAAAACACAGGGTCTGGTTTTATCGTACTGGATGAAAAAGCAAGACCCATCTATATGCTGTCTGTAAGAGGCTCATTTTAGACCTAAGAACACCCCCAGACTGAAAATGAGGGGGTGGAGAACCATTTACCATTCAAACTGTCCTCAAAAGAAAGCTGTGGTAATAATCCTCATATCAGATAAATTAGATTTTATATCAAAGACTGTAATAAGAGATGAAGAGGGACACTATCTCATACTTAAGTGGTCATCCAATAAGAAGACTTAACAATTATGAATATTTATGCCCCTAATATGGGAGCCACCAAGTATATCAATCAACTAATAACCAAAGAGATACTTAGATAATAATACACTAATTGTAAGAGACTTCAACACGGCACTTTCAGCAAAAGACAGATATTCTAAGAAAAATATCATGAAAGAAACAAGGGCCTTGAATGATACACTGGACCAAATTTATATCACAGATACATATAGGACATTCCATCCAAATGCAACTGAATACACATTCTTCTCAAGTGCACATGAAACTTTCTCCAGAATAGACTACATACTGGGTCATAAATCAGGTCTCAACTGATACCAAAAGATTGGGATTGTCCCCTGCATATTTTCAGACCACAATGCTTTGAAACTAGAGCTCATTAAGAAGAAGAAATTTGGAAGACAATCAAACACACAGAGGTTAAAGAGCATCCTACTAAAAGATGAGTAAATCAACCAGGAAATTAGAGAAGAATTGAAAAGATTCATGGAAACTAATAAAAATGAGAGTACAACTGTTCAAAATCATCAGTATACAGCAAAAGTGGTCCTAAGAGGGAAATATATCGCAATACAAGCCTTCCTCAAAAAATTGGGAAAAACTCAAATACATAAGCTAACCTTGCACCTAAAGGAATTGGAGAAAGAACAGCAAATAAAGCCTAAACCAAGGAGCAAAGAAAGATAATAAAGATTAGAGTGGAACTCAATGAAATACAGACCAGAAGAGCTATAGAGGAGATCAAAGAAACCCAAAGCTGGTTCTTTGAAAGAATTAAGATAAATAAACCCCTAGCCAGTCTTATTAAAAAGAAGAGAAAGGACTCAAATTAATAAGATCACGAACAAAAGAGGAGAGATCACAACCAATACCAAGGAAATACAAACGATTTTTAAAATGTATTATGAGCAACTATATGCCAACAAATTAGGCAATCTGGAAGAAATGGATGCATTTCTGGAAACATACAAATTACCAAAACTGAAACAGGAAGAAACAGAAAACCTGAACAGGCCAATAACCAGTGAAGAAATTGAAGCAGTCATCAAAAGCTTCCCAAGACACAAAAGCCCAGGGTCCAATGGCTTCCTAGAGCAAATGTTTCTATCAAACATTTAAGGAAGAAATAACACCTACTCTACTAAAGCTGTTTCAAAGGATAGAAATGAAGGGAATACCTCCAAACTCATTCTATGAGGCCAGCATTACCTTGATCCCAAAACCAGACAAACAACCCACTGAAAAGGAGAATTACAGACTAATATCCCTGATGAACATGGATGCAAAAATTCTCACCAAGATATTAGCCAATAGGATCCAACAGTACATTAAGAGGATAATTCACCACGACCAATTGGGATTTATCCCCGGTAAAAGGGTGGTTCAATATTTGCAAAACAATCAACATGATAGATCACATCAATAAAAGAAAAATCAAGAACCATATGATCTTCTCAATAGTTGCAGAGAAATTATTTGACAAAATACAGCATCTATTCCTAATTAAAATTCTTCACAGTGTAGGGATAAAGTGAACATTCCTCAATATCATAAAAGCCATGTATGAAAAGCCCACAGTGAATATCATTCTCAATGAGGAAAAACTGAAAACTTTTCCCCTAAGATCAGGAACACATCAGGAATGTCCACTCTCACCACTGTTATTCAATATAGTACTAGAAGTCCTAGCGTCAGCAATCAGACAACAAAAAGTGAAATAAAAGGCATTCAAGTTGGCAAAGAAGAAGTCAAACCCTCCCTCTTCACAGATGACATGATCCTGTGTGTAGAAAACCCAACAAGACTCCACCCCAAAATTGCTAGAACTCATTGCTAGTCAGCAATGTGGCAGGATACAAAATCAATACATAGAAATTGTGGCACTTCTATATACTATAATAAGACTGAAGAAAGAGAAATGAAGGAATCAATCCCACTTACATTTGCACCCAAAACTATAAGATATCTAGCAATAAACCTAACCAAAGAGGTAAAGTAACTATACTCCAAAAACTACAGAACACTTCTGAAATAAATTGTGGAAGATGTAAAGAGTTGGAAAGACATTCCATGCTCATGGATTGGAAGAATAAACATTGTGAAAATGTCTGTGCTACCCAGAGAACTTTACATGTTCAATGCAATTCCTATCAAAATACCATGGACTTTCTTCACAGAGTTGGATCAAATAATCTTAATATTTGTATGGAACCAGAAAGGGCCCTGAATAGGCACAGGAATGTTGAAAAAGAAAACCAAAGCAGGGGTATCACAATGCCTGACTTCAAGCTGTATTACAAAATTGACATCATCAAGAGAGTCTGGTACTGGCACAAAAACAGATACATAGAATTATGGAATAGAACAGAGAACCCAGAAATAGACCCACAACTCTATGGTCAACTGATCTTCAACAAAGCAGGAAAGAATATCTACTGGGGAAAAAAAAGGAAAATCTCTTCAATAAATGGCGTTGGGAAAATTGGACAGCCACATGCGGAAGAATGACACTAGACCATTCTCTTACACCAGACACAAAGATAAACTCAAAATGGTTGAAAGATATAAATGTGAGACAAGAATCCATCAAAATACTAGAGAACACAGGCAACAACCTTCTTGAACTTGGCCACAGAAAATTCTTCTAAGGATTCTTCCATAGATATGACAGCAAGGGAATCAAAAGCAATAATGAACTATTCGGACCTCCTCAAAATAAAAAAGCTTCTGCACAATGAAGCAAACAGTCAACAAAACTAAAAGACAACCTACAGAATTGGAGAAAAGATTTGCAAATGACCTATAGATAAAGGGCTAGTATCCAAGATCTACAAAGAACTTATCAAACTCAACACCCAAGAAACAAACAATCCAGTCATGAAACGGGCAGTAGACATCGACAGACATTTCTCCAAAGAAGACATACACAAGGCCAACAAGCACTTGAAAAACATGCTCCACATCCCTCGCCATCAGGGAAATACAAACAAAATCACAATGGGATACCACCTCACATGAGTGAGAATGGTGAAAATTAACAAGACAGGAAACAACACGTGTTGGCAAAAGAGGAGCCCTCTTACACTATTGGTGGGAATGCAAACTGGTGCAGCCACTCTGGAAACCTGTGTGGAGGTTCCTAAAGAAGTTAAAAATGGAGTACCCTATGGCCCAGAAACTGCACTGCTGGGGATTTACCCCAAAGATACAGATGTAGTGAAACAACGGGACACCTGCAACCCAAAGTTCATAGCAGCAGTGTCCACAATAGCCGAACTGTGGAAGGAACGATGATGTCCTTTGACAGATGAATGGATAAAGAAGATGTGGTCTATAGATACACTGGAATATTTCTCAGTCATCAGAAAGGACAAATACCCACCATTTACTTTGATGTGGATGGAACTGGAGGGTGTTATGCTGAGTGAAATTAGTTAACCAGAGAAGGACAATCATCATATGGTTTCACTCTTATGTGGAATATAAGAAATAGTAAAGGGACTACAAGGGAAAGGAGGGAAACTGAGTGGGGGAAAAACTAAGAAGACAAACCATGAGAGACTCCTAACTCTGGGAAACAAAGTGTTGCAGAAGGGGAGGAGGGGGGGTAGATGGGGTCACTGGGTGATGGGTACTAAGGAGGGCACTTGATGGGATGAGCACTGAGTGTTATGTTGTATGTTGGCAACTTAAAAAGACATTTGCAAATTAAATTAAAAAAAAAAAAAACAGTGCTCAGCACAAGTGCTCTCCTTAATACCCATCACCCATCCACTGCTCTTCCATTGATTATCAGTTTGTTCAGTCTACAGCCATATCACCCTGAATGCATCCAATCTCATATAATTATCAGTTTGTTCTCTATAGCTAAGGGTCTCTTATGGTTTGCTTCCCTATCTTTTTTCTTTTTTTTTTCCTTCCCCTATGTTCATCTGTTTACATCCAAAATTCCACATATGGCTGAAATCATATGGCATTTGTCTTTTTCTGTCTTATGTCACTTAGCATAATACTCTCTAGCTCCAACCACATTGTGACAAATGGCAAGATTGCTTTGTTTTTCATGACTGAATATTATTCCACTGTATATATTTCCACAACTCCTTTATTCATTGTATCAGTCATTGGACATTTGAGCTCTTTCCATTATTTGGCTATTATCGATCATGCTGCTATAAACTTTAGGGCGCATGTGTCCCTTCAAATCAGTATTTTTGCATCCTTTGGGTAAGTACTTAATAGCACAATTGCTAGATCATAGGGTAGTTCTATTTTTAACTTTTTGAGGAACCCTCATACTGTTTTTCACAGTGGCTGCACCAGCTTGCATTCACACCAACAGTTTAAGAGGGGTCCCCTTTCTCTGCATCCTTGCCAACATCTGTTTTTTTCCTATGTTGTTAATCTTAGCCATTGTGACAGGTGTGAAGTGGTATCTCATCATAGTTTCGATTTGTATTTCCCTGATGTTGAGTGTCTGTTGGCCATCTGGATGTCTTCCTTAGAAATATGTTTATTCATGTCTTCTGCCCATTTATTAACTGGATGATTTATTTTTTGAGTGCTGAGTTTGATAAGTTCTTCTTAGATTATGGTTATTAACCCTTTATCATGTATCTCAATTGCAAATATGTTCTCCCACTCCAAATGCTTCCTCTTTACTTTGTTGATTGTTTTCTTTGCTGTACAGTTTTCTTCTCTTGATGAAGTCCCAATAGTTCACTTTTGCTTTTGTTTTCCTTGCCTCAGGAGATGTGTCTAGTAACAAGTAGCTATGGACAAGGTCAAAGAGGTACCTGCTAAACTGATTAAACCCCTACAAGACGTATCAAAAAGAAAAGAGAAAGGTTCCAAATAAATAAAAGCATGAATGAATTGGGAGAGATTACACCAATACAACAGAAATACAAATAATTATAAAAGAGGGGATCCCTGGGTGTCTCAGTGGTTTAGTGCCTGCCTTTGCCTGGGGCATGATCCTGGAGTCCTGAGATCAAGTCCCACATCAGTCTCCTTGCATGGAGCCTTCTTCTCCCTCTGCCTTTGTCTCTGGCTCTTTCTCTCTCTGTCTCTAATGAATATATCTTTTTAAGATAATAAAATAAATTAAATAAATAAAATAGTATTATGAAAAATTATATGCCAACAAATGGGGCAATCTGGAAGGAATGGATAAATTCCTAGAATGGGGCAATCTAGAAGGAATGCATAAATTCCTAGAAACAAACAAACTACCAAAACTGAAACATGAAGGAATATAAAACTTGAACAGACTGATAACCAGCAAGGAAATTGAGTCAGTAATTAAAAATTTCCCAACAAACAAAAGTCCAGGGCCAGATGGCTTACATAAGAGGAATTTTATCAGACATTTAAAGAAGAGTTAATATCTTCTCAAACTGTTCCAAAAAATAAAAATTGAGGAAAAACTTCCAAACTCATTATGAGGCCAGCATTACCCTGATTCCAAAACCAGACAAAGACCCCACTAAAAGAAAAAAATATAAGGCCAATATCCCTGATGAACATGAATGCAAAAACTCTCAACAAAATTCTAGTAAATCAAATTTAAGAGTACATTAAAAGGACTATTCACCATGATCAAGTGGGATTTATTCCTATGCTCATCAATATCCATGAATCAATCAACATGATACACAACATTCATAAAAGTAAAGAATCATATGATCCTCTAAATTGATGCAGAAAAGAGAATTTAACCAAATACAGCATCAATTCTTGATTTAAAACAAACAAATAAAAAACCTCAGCAAAGTTGGGATGGCAGGAACCTAGAAAATCATAAAGGTCATATACAGAAAACTCATAGCTAACATCATCCTCAAAGGGGAAAAACTAAGAGCTTTTCTTCTATGGTCAGGAACAAGAAAGAGATGTCCATTCTCACCACTCTTGTTCAACATAGTACTGGAAGTCCTTGCGTCAGCATTCAGACAACAAAAAGAAAGAAAAGGCATTGAAGTGGGCCAGGAAGAAGTCAAATTTTCACTATTTGAAGATGACATGATTTTGTATGTAGAAAAAATGAAAGACTCCACTGAAAAATTGCTAGAACTGAAACACGGATTCACTAAAGTTGCAGGATACAAAACCAACATTCAGAAATCTGTTGCATTTCTATACAGCAAAAAGGAAGCAGCCAAAAGAGAAATCAAGGAATCAATCTCATTTACAACTGCACCAAAACCACAGGAGACCTAGGAATATGCCTAACCAAAGAGGTAAAAGTTCTGTACTCTCAAAACTATAAAACACTTATGAAAGAAATTGAAGATAAAAAAAAAATAGAAAAATCATTCTATACACATGTTAAATAACAAATATAGTTCAAATGTCTATAACTATCCAAAACAATTTATACATTTAACTCAATCTCTATCAAAATACAATTGGTATTGTTAATGGAGTTAGAACAACCAATCCAAAAATTTTTATGGAACCACTAAAGACCCTTGAAAAAGAAAGGCAAAGCTGGAGGCAGCACAATTCTAGGCCTCATGCTGTCTTACAAATCTGTAGTTATCAAGACCATACAAAAACCCATAGATCAATGAAACAGAATAGAAAACTCAGAAACAGAAGCCATAACCATATGGTCAAGTTGAGAGAATATCCAATGAGAAAAAGATCATCTCTTCAACAAATGGTGTTGGGAAAACTGGACAGCAACATGTAGGAGAATGAAACTGGACCACTTTCGTACATCATACACAAAAATACATTCAAAATGGATGAAAGACCTCAATGTGAGAGGAAAACATCAAAATTCTGAAGAAGCCATTTTTAAATACTCCCGGGCATGATGTTCTTCTTAACAAGGCCCGCCCTTATGTGAAACTAGTTAATCGAAGCTAACCCTGCAAGAGTATTATCACAGCATAATTGGCCCAGGGAAAGGAAATACCCAAATCACTGTAACCAACCTGTCCCAATTAAGGAAGGAGAAAAGAAATGAGAAACACTTGTCAAGTTGTAGTCCAGAGATACAACTCACTAAAAAATTGAGACCTGCTTGTAGACTATAGAATGATTCCCCTCTCCTGACAACTGGCCATGCATTACTAAAGGCCTACTTATAGTAGTTCCTTTTATTCAGTGTATAATGTCTGAGTATCAAGAAAAAATCATAATGCAATTATATTGTAATAATAACATGAAATTATATTGTACATTCATTCTTTATTTCATTGACTCAGCTCTTACGTTTATTAATTCCTCCTTTCTATTTTCTTTGGTAAGATTTATTGCTCTTTTATATCATCTTGAGATGGAAACATAGATCACTTGTTCTCAACTTTCATTCTTTTATAATGAATGTGCTTTAAGCTCTGCGTATTCAGTTAAGTGCTGCATTAGCTGCATTTCATAAAATTTGAAGTGACAGAGCAAACAGCAGAACCAAACATGGCAGAGATGTTGGGATGCCAGACTAGGAATTAAAACAACTATAATTTATATGCTAAGAGTTTTGAGGGATAAAGTACACAATATGAAAGAAAAAAATGGGCAGGGAGACAGAGAGATGGAAATTCTAACAAAGAAAGAAAAAGAGATGCTACAGATTGAAAAAAGAATGTACACCGAGGCTCCTTCCACAGTTTGGCTATTGTGGCCATTGCTGACATAAAGACTCCTAACTCTGGGAAACGAACTAGGGGTGGTGGAAGGGGGGAGGAGGGCGGGTGTTGGAGGGGAATGGGTGACGGGCACTGAGGTGGACACTTGACGGGATGAGCACTGGGTGTTTTTCTGTATGTTGGTAAATTGAACACCAATAAAAATTAATTAAAAAAAAAAAAAGAAAAAAGAATGTAACAGAAATGAAGCATGCCTTTGATGGGCTTATTAGTAGATTGGACACAGCTGAGGAGACTACCTGGTCTAGAAGATGTAGCAATAGAATGCTCGAAAACTGAAAAGACTAAAAAGGCTGGAAAAGCAGAATAGAAAACCTAAGGACTGTAGAACAAACACACAAAGTGTGTATTTGTGAACAAATACACAAATATATATATATATATATATATATATATTGGGAATACCAGAAGGAAATGAAAGAAAGGAACAGAAGAAATACTTGGAAGAGTAATGACTAAGAATTTCCCTCAAATTAATGTCAGACATCAAACCCCATAGCCAGAAAGATCAGAGAACACTAAACATGATAACTATTAAAAAAAAGAACTACACATACGAATATCATTTTAAAATTATAGAAAATCAAACATAAAAAAAATCCCAGGAAAAAAATCTTACCCATAGAGAAATAAAAAAGCATCACAATCAACTTCTCAGAAACCATGCAAGTGAGAAGAGAGTGTAGTGAAATATTTAAAGTTTTGAGAGAAGGAAGGTACCAGCCTCTAATATGAATTTATTCTTGTAAAATGAAGGAGAAATAAAGATGTTCTCCAAAATTGAGGGACTCTGTTACAAGTAGATCTGCCATTCAATAAATGTTTAAAGAAGTTCTTTAGAGTGAAATAATATAGACCAGAAACTTGGATTTATATGACAAAGTAAGAGCACCAAAGAAGGAATAAGTGAAGGTCAAACAAAATTTATTTTTTTATTCTTAATGGATCTAATAGTAATAGTTTGTTCAAAATAATAATAGCAATAGTGTCATTCAATTACATATGCATATATATGTGTGTATATGCTTATATATGAATATATATATAAGTGAAATAAATGAATGACAGCAATGATATGAGATAGAGGATAAAATAAGGATTTTTTTAATATAAGATATGCTATCGTAACGTGGTGTAGTATCATTTGAAAGTTGTCTTGGAGTATAAATGTACATTGCAAACTTTAGGACAGCCAGTAAAAAAGTAAACAAAAAAAAAAGGAAGAAAAAGAAAGAAAGAAGAAAGAAGAAAGAAAGAAAGAAAGAAAGAAAGAAAGAAAGAAAGAAAGAAGAAAAGAATAAATGATGTTGAGAAGGAAGAGAATGTTGAATCATAAAATGCTTAAGAAAATTAAAAAAAAATAAATGGTTAATTAAAACCACAAAAGGCAGAAAAATGAAAGACATATGTAAGGCAAAGAACAAGGACAAAAAAGAGTAAACATTAATTCAGCTATTTCAATAATCACTTTGAATGTCAATAGTATAAATGCACCAATTAGAAGACAGAGATCGTCAGAGTGGATCAAAAAATATGACCTAACTATATGTTGTCTACAATAAAACTACTTTAAATATAAAGACTCATATGAATTAAAAATAAACAGATGGAGAAGCATACACATCATGCTAACTGTAATCAAAAGAAGGCAGGAGTAGCAATATTAATTTCAAACAAAGCAGAATAAAAGATAAGGAAAATTAACAAAGAAGGGCATTACATGATGATAAAGGAGACAATTCTCCAAAAACACTTAAATCTGAATGACATAACAACAAAGCATCAAACTACAAGAGGCAAAGACTGTAAAACTGTCAGGAGAAACTGATAAATCCACTCTCATAACTGGAGATTTTAATACCCCTCTATCAGAAACAGAAGACAAAATCAGTAAGAACAGTTGCCCTCAACAATACCATCAACAAACTGGACAGAATTAACACCTGCAGGCTACTTTATTTAGCAACAGCAGCAAAATCCTAAATAAATAACCAGAAAATTGAACCAAACTATATGTAAAAAGAATTATATCCCATGACCAAGTGGGTTTATCCCAGGTATACAAGGCTGGTTCAACATTCAGAAAGTAATTAATATAATCCATCACATCAACAGGCCAAAAAAAGAAAAAAAAAAAGAAGAAGAAAAGATAGATCACATGATCATATCATTAGATGTGAAAAAAATATTTGAGAAAATCCAGCACATATTTGTTGATAAATATTCTCAGTAATTTAAGAATAGAGGGGTACTCTTTCATTTTGACAATGAGTAACAAAAACCTACGGCTAACATCATAACTAATAGGAAGAAGCTTGAAGCTTTCTTACTGTGATCAGATATGAGGCAAGGATGTCCCCTCTTACCACTCCTTTTCAACATCATACTGAAAGTCCTTGCTAATGTAATAAGGCAAGAAAAAATAAATGAAAAGTATACAGACTGAGAAGGAAAACATAAAACTGTCTTTGTAGAAGACATGATCACCTATGTAAAAAATCTAAAAGAACTGATTTTTTTAAAAAAAACTTCTTGGAACTAGTAAGTGACTATAGCAATTTTTCAGGATATAAGATCAATACACAAAAGTCAATTGCTTCCCAATATACCAATGATAAACAAGTGGAATTTGAATAAAAACATAATGACATTTACATTACCAACCAAAAACTGAAATACTTTAACAAAATGTTTAAAACTGAAATACTAAAAATCTAGCAAAATGTTTATAGGATCCATATGAGGAAAAGTATAAAACTATGATGAAAGAAATCGAAAAAGCTAAATAAATGGAGAAATATTCTTTCTTCATGGATAGAAAGATGCAAAATGACCAGGATATCAGTTTTTCCTAATTTGATCTATAGATTCAATGCAATCCCATTCAAAATCCCACCAAGTTAGTTAATGGATATTAACAAACATTAAATCTGGGGTTTATATGGAGAAGCAAAAGACCTGGAATAGCCAATACAATATTGAAAGACAAAAACAAATTTCGAGGTGTGATGCTGCATGCTTTCAAGATATATGAAGCCACAGTAATTAAAATGATGTGGAGTTGAGGGGGCACTTGGGTGGCTCAGTGGCTGAGTGTCTGCCTTTGGCTCAGGTCATGATCCCTGGGTCCTGGGATCAAGTCCCACATCAGCCTTCCCACAGGGAGTCTGCTTCTCCCTCTGCCTATATCTCTGCCTCTCTGTGTGTCTCTCATGAATAAATAAAATATTTTAAAAAATAAATAAAATAAATTTAAATATAACGGTATGGAGTTGACTAAAGAGTAGATAAATAGAGCAATGGTACAGAATAGAGAACCCAAAATTAGACTCCTCTACGTATAATCACCTGATCTTTGACAAAGAAGAAAATGTAATAAAATGGAAGAAGACACCCTCTTCAACAAATGGCACTGGAACAAGTAGACAGCCATATGCAAAAAAAATTAATCTAGATATTGACCTTTTACCCTTCACAAAAATTAAGCAAAATGGATCTAAGGTATAAAACTCCTAAATAATAACGTAAGAAAACCTAGATGACCCTGGGTATGACAATGCCTTTTTGATACAGAGGAACAACCCATGAAAGAAAGAACTGATAATCTGGACCTCATTGTAATTAGAACTTTTGCTCTGTGAAAGACATTTCAAAACAGTTAGAAGACACCGACAGGGAGACTGGCAAAAGACACAGCTGATAAAGAATTTTTATCCAAAATATACAAAGATTATTAAAACTCAACAATAAAAAATAACCCAATTTAAAAATTGGCCACAATCTTCAAAGAAGATAGACAGATACCATAATCATATGAAAAGATGCTCTACATCATCTGTCATCAGAGAAAATCAAATTAAAACAATGAGATACACTGCACATCTATTTAGGATGGCCAAAATCTGGAACACTGACAACAAATGCTAACAAGGATGTGAAGCAACAGGACCTTTCACATGTTGCTGGTGGGAATGTAAAGTCTAGAGGACAGTTTGGCAGCTTCTTATAAAATGAAACACACTCTTAATCATATGACCCAGCAATTGCAGTCCTGCATATCTACCCAGAAGAGCTAAAAATGCATGTCCACACAAAAACCTGCACATAGGGATCCCTGGGTGGCGCAGCGGTTTAGCGCCTGCCTTTGGCCCAGGGCGCGATCCTGGAGACCCGGGATCGAATCCCACGTCAGGCTCCCGGTGCATGGAGCCTGCTTCTCCCTCTGCCTGTGTCTCTGCCTCTCTCTCTCTCTCTGTGACTATCATAAATAAATAAAAAATTAAAAAAATAAATAAAAAAAAAAACCTGCACATAGTTGTTTATAGCAGCTTTACTCATAATTGTGAGATAACAGAAGCAATCAAGAAATTCTTCATTAGGTAAATGAAGAAACTATGGTGTATCCAGACAATGAAATATTATTTGGCACTAAAAAGAAGTGAGCTATCAAGCCATGAGAGACACAGAGGAACCTTAAATACATATCCCTAAGTGAAAAAAAGTCAATCTGAAAAAGCTATATACTATATGATTCCAACTATACAACAATCTGGAGAAAGGCAAAAACTGTGGAGACAGTAAAAGGTCAGTATTTGCCAGGATTGGGAAGGAGGAGAAGAAGAACAGGTGGAGCACAGAGGATTTTTAAGGCAGTGAAAATACTCCGTATGACATTATAACAGATTTCACTATGCATTTATCCAAACCCATAGAATGTACATCAGCCAGAGTGACCCCTGATGTAAGTCTCTGTGTCTTGGTTTGAGCTCAGGTCATGATCTCTCAGCGTCAGGAGATAAGGCCCTGCATCAGTCTCCATGCTTAGTCTGCTTGAGATTCTCCCTCTGTGCACTACCCCCACCCATTCTCTCTTTCTCTTAAAAAAAAAATTACAATAATAATGAATAAATCTTTTTTAAAAAAAATAAAAGAAATAATAACAGAGTTTTCCTTTTCTGAGGCATTAATATGTATTGATGAGGCAGGCAACACCATCTGTAAAGAGCTTTATGGCAGTTGGCCTGTGAGGGATACTGCAAGGAAATCTGGTTCATTGTTTATGATGGGAAAAAATGGAATCCCAGTATAATACAATCCAGGTGAAGAAGGCATATGGAATTAATAAAAAACCACAAGGGAGGAGTGGTAATCAGATCTACTGACTTTCAAGAAACTGAAGCAGGGGATATTTTATTATGATATCCCTAGAATATAATAAATGAGCAACTTGTATGTGCTTAACATTAATAAAGAAAATAAATCCAGTAAGTAAAATTTAACACAGTAGATTAGAACATTTACAGCCTTAAGTCAATTCATAGATCATAAGTCCTTTGACTAATGAATGGAGAGGCTTGTGGAAGACCCTTGCAATGGTGCTTACAGCTACATTAAATGAATAGGTGTCCAAGCCTTCTCCAGCAAGATATACAGCCATTCGCTTGGGTGCCTTATAACTGCATACAGATAAATACCCAAATCTCCAAAGGTTTGTTAAATGTAGGTTCTGAATCAACACTAAAGTTCAGAATACAAATATGTCTGAGGCCCAACTGCCAGAATGTGTGGTCAAATCACAGAATCTGTGTATATGTCTCCCAGTGGAATCCGTGGATCCACAACCAATCCTATGGTTATTTTTTCAGTTCCTGATGCAAAGTTAGAATCCTTTCATTGACTCTCCAATACTAGGGCCATAAAAGCTAAAAGGAAACTCAGGACTGCTTCCTATATACAAATAGAAGATGAAAAATAATGGACTACTAAACAGGAACATAGTCTGAGTGGACGGACTATAATTACATGCAGCCAAATTGATAAATCCCACAAACACAATGTTCAGAGAGGGGGGAGACCCTGTATAAAAGAGTACATACTGTATGATTCTATGTGTATAAGGTTTAAACACAAACTAAACTACTAGTCTTTAGAAGCAGGATAGCAATAACCCTTGGTGGGAACGTAGTTACTGGAAGGGAACCGAGAGGGTCTGTGGGCTTGATCTGGATCCTGATGTTGTACATACATGACTTGTGGTCTCTTGTTTTTATGTGATAATTAAATAAAAATGCTTTTGAAAAAGTTAAAAAAAAAACAATATCACACCTTCAAGGAGCTAAATAAGATTTTTATTACAGTCTGAAGATGTGAAAGTTGCAGGATTGATCATTCCTATACTATCCATTTTTACCTTATCTTTTGACAGTGGAAAAGCCTGACAGATGCTAGAAATAACTGCAGATTATTATTAAAGTGATTAGGTTGTTCAGATCCAACAATATTGGAAGTGTACATGGGCAATGACAATAGTGTGTGGAAATTCTGTTAAGTCTCAATAGGAGAATCACATTAAGGACTCATTAGTTTTGGAGTAAAGCTATGCCCTTTTCTGCCAAAATCATTCTACTTTTGAGAAGCAACTCCTGGCAATTTACTGGGCTCTAGTAAAGACTTTTAATTAAAAGGCATCAAGCAAATATGCAGCATGAGTTGCCCATCACAAACTGGTTTATATCTACTCCATCATTAAATGTTAATGGTGTGTACGAGACTCAGTCCAACAACATCAAGAACTCACAATTAAATTGCATGAGATGATGGCTCAGAATCTCAGGAGGGTTATTCATGCCGCTCACCAGGTCTTTCCAAAACCACAGGTATGGCCTCAGGGTGGAGGATTCCCTGTGACCAGGGAGTAGGAGATGAGGAATGCAGACCTGATTTGTGGAACTTGAATGGACCCATGATTACTACATTATTGAGGATTATCAGTCAGGAAAATCCTAGAGTGTATAGTTTCAGGCAGTATGTCTGACTGTCCACTCTTCCTAGAAGAAAATAAGTTTTGATATTCACACTCATGGGCAAGAACTGAGGTTCACTGATGGCCATTCAATTGGAAAGGGAAAGTTTGAAAAGTGGGTATAAACAGGTCTGAAGGAGAGATATGCATGAAACTTTCAGAATGGCCACAGAGTGTGAAGATAGCTGTGAATGGCCATGCAAAGTTCATGAGTCCTCAAGATCACCCTCATTTCTGATAGGGATTCTAAGTTTGGGGGTCCCAAGAACTCTCTTAGGTTCAATATTTCATCAGAACTAGCAGAACTCATAAAAAGCATTATACTCACAGATACAGTTTATTACAGCAAAATTACACATATTAGTATCAACAAGGCCCAAGAGTCACCAAGCACAAGCTTCCATTTGTCGTCTCCTAGAGGACATTCATATATTGCTTCCCCCCCCCAACACACGCACAATATATGACAATATTTATTGAGTAGTGCCAGACAGAGAACCTCACCTGGGCCTTTGTATTTACTGTGCATGTCAGGCACAATTCCAGATGTTTTAAAAATAAAAAAGTAAAAACACATTCACTTGTTCCAAATATTAACCTGATGAGGTAGTACCATTTTTATCCACATTTTATCATTACGGAAGCTGAAGCATACAGAAATAACCTGATCAAGGTCCCAGGTAGTGGAAAGAGAACTATAAGCCATGCCATCTGGCTAAGAGAACCCTTCTCTTAACTACTATGACCTGCTGATTGAATTACTGAAGTGCCGTTCTTATCTTCTTGAAAATATGTTTAACTTCCTGAAACAACTTTGATAGAATCTTTCATTTTTAGGAGAAACCTCTGCTTTATATGTTTAGCTTAAAAACTCAAGAGATTCCTCTTTTTTGTAAAAGGCAGGACAGTCAGGTAGGGGTGGCAAATAAGAGACAGCCTATCCCCTGGTGCTTTCACACTGCAACCTTTGGAGAAAATATTTGCTGTTTTAAAATGGAAATACACAAAAGCAGACATTGTCTAGACTTGAGGTTTCACAAAATTATTGCTTTTTTTCATTTAGCTGAAGAAAGTGCAACACAGCAGTTAAATTTAAATCTATACAAAAAAGCCCCAATTACACTAAATAATAGGAATTCTAATGATTACTTCACTAAGTTTTCTGAATATAACATTTATGTCTTAAAAAAATTCCCAGTAGCCAGTGATATATTTTTCATTCACAGTATTTGAGTGATCTGTCTTTTGAATAATAGTAAATACGGCTCACATTTATTTTAAGATGTCAGAAAACAGTCCAGTTGACAATATTAATAGAGTAGAAAATCCATGATCGCAGAAGCTTTCCTGTCTAACATGACAACCTTCTAAATTACTTGTCAAAGTTGACCCACACACAAGCTTAGATGAACTAAGTAAGTTAGGCAAGTTAACAGTGAGTGTAAAAAGTGAAATAAATCAGAATTCTGACGATACTTATCGCTATACATATCTTGGAGTAGAGAAAATAGACAAAAAGCTTACCTATTTCCTATAACCATCTAAGAATAAAAAATATATTTATACCAAGTTCAGAGAAAGGAGACTTTTAACACATACTTAATGTCATCATTCAAACAATACAACAGGGATTTATTTTACCATCAATGAAAAAACTATTAATAAGGATGTCAAGTAAATAATGTTTATGATAAAATCAAACTATAAAGATGTCATTTGCAATTAGAAATATTAACTTCTTTTCTTTTTCTTTTTTTAAATTATTTATTTATTTATTTACTTATGATAGAGAGAGAGAGAGAGAGAGAGAGAGAGGCAGAGACACAGGCAGAGGGAGAAGCAGGCTCCACGCCGGGAGCCCGAGGTGGGACTCCATCCCAGGTCTCCAGGATCGCAACCTGGGCCAAAGACAGGCGCTAAACTGCTGAGCCACTCAGGGATCCCTAACTTCTTTTCTAAATTCAAATTTTGATTCCTGAAACCCAGGATTAGAAAATTAAAAAAATAAGAGTTCCATGAGATAATCCATCACCCAAATGTATAATTGTTCAGCATATTTTAGATGCAAGAATTTCTTCTTAAATAATACTTCAACAATATGTTAAGGACAAATTCCAAGGGTAGAGATTAAAAGTTAGCTTATTATTATACTTAATATTTGATGAAGACTTACAATGTCATTTTATATGAATTATTCACTTATTAATCACAATAAACCTATGACAAGATCTTATTTCTCATTCCATTTTTTAGATGTGAAAACTGGCGATCAGAAGACATAAGAATTTGTTCAAGGTGCAAATGTAGAGACAAGATTAAAACACAAATGTTGGGATCCCTGGGTGGCGCAGTGGTTTGGCGCCTGCCTTTGGCCCAGGGCATGATCCTGGAGACCCGGGATCGAATCCCACATCAGGCTCCCAGTGCATGGAGACTGCTTCTCCCTCTGCCTGTGTCTCTGCCTCTCTCTCTCTCTCTCTGTGACTATCATAAAAAAAAAATTATAAAACACAAATGTTACAACCAACATTTTTTAAGCACCAACACAAGGAAGACTTTGATGTTAAAGATTTTACAATATTGGATGTTTGTTTAACAAAACTATTCAAATACATTCCCAGTCTGCAAATCCATCAAATATCTATAGAAGTTTTATAATAAATGTTTAATTTGCCTTGAATCATTCTTCCTACAATGTTTATTAAAAAGTTAGGGCAAAAAAATAAATAAAAGATAAAATTTTAGGGCAATTCACATGCAGAAGAATGAACCATTTGTTCACACCATGCACAAAGATAAACTCAAAATGGTTGAAAGATCTAAATGTGAGACAAGAATCCATCAAAATCTTAGAGAAGAACACAGGCAACAACTTTCTTGAACTTGGCCACAGCAAATTCTTCCAGGGAATATCTATGACAGCAAGGGGAACAAAAGCAATAATGAACTATTGAGACTTCCTCAAGATAAAAAGACTCTGCACAGCAAAGGAAACAGTCACAAAACTAAAAGACAACCTACGGAATGGGAGAATATATTTGCAAATGACATATCACATAAAGGGCTAGTACCCAAGATCTATAAAGAACTTATCAAACTCAACATCCAAGAAACAAACAACCCAATCATGAAACGGGCAAAATAAATAAATAAATAAATAAATAAATAAATAAATAAATAAATAAATAAATAAATAAAAGAAACGGGCAGGAGACATCAACAGACATTTCTCCAAAGAAGACATAGACATGGCCAACGAGCACTTGAGAAAATGCTCCACATCACTGGCCATCAGGGAAATACAAACCAAAACCACAATGAGACACCACCTCACATGAATGAGAATGGTGAAGATTCACAAGACAGGAAACAACATATGTTGGCGAGGATGTGGAAAAAGGGGAACCCTCTTGCACTGTTGATGGGAATGTGAACTGGTACAGCCACTTTGGAAAACTGTGTCAAGGTTCCTTAGAAAGTTAAAATACAGCTACCCTAGACCCAACAATTGCACTACTGGGTATTTATCCCAAAGATTCAGATGTAGTAAAACAACAGGACACCTGCAACCCAAAGTTCATAGCAACAAAATCCACAATAGCCAACCTGTGGAAGGAGCCTTGGTGTCCTTTGACAGATGAATGGATAAAGATGTGGTCTATGTATACAATGGGATATTGCTCAGCCTTCAGAAAGGACAAATACCCACCATTTGCATTGACATGGATAGAACTGGAGGGTATTTATTATGCTGAGTGAAATTAGTTAACCAGAGAAGGACAATCATCATGTGGTCTCACTCATATGTGAAATATAAGAAATAGTGAAAGAGACCATAAGGGAAAGGAGGAAAACTGAGTGGGGAAAAATTAGAGAGGAAGACAAACCAGAAAAGATTCCCAACTCTGGGAAACAAAGGGTTGCAGAAGGGGAGGTGGTGGATGGGGAGATAGGGTTACTGGGTGATAAGTAGTAAGCAGGGCACATAATGAAATAGGTGTTATACTATATGTTGCCAAATTGAATTTAAATATTTTTTAAGTTAGGGCAATTGATCTTGTACGTGTTAACATACTTTAAGAAACATCATCATGTGTCATAGGAACACATACTTTGAGTTTATCCCTACGCAGCAGAACATGAGCATACAAAAAAAAAACACAGAAAAAAGAAGTCAGAAAAAAACATAAAAGTGTTGGCAAATTCAGATCTCTTCCCAGTGTCTCCCGTGAAGTACTTTTCTAAGACACTGCAGGATCATTTTGGCCCTCTGTTTTCTGCTTCTATAACTGTTATTTTATTATGCACATTAATTAGTTCAGCAAGAAGTCTAGATTTCCTCCTGGCGTAAAAAGAATTTACTGGCAGCAGAAAAAACTGGCATTTCTCATAGTTGCAAGATAGCTGAACTGTAGACCTACAAAATCTCTAGTCAGAGAGAAATAAAGCAAAGTAAAGAGCTGCCATCTCCTGAGCATCACCTAACACCTATGACATAGTGTCCTAGCTGTTTTAAAACATTGTTTCATTTAGTGCTATAAGAAATCTCTGTGGACATGGGATCCCTGGGTGGCACAGCGGTTTGGTGCCTGCCTTTGGCCCAGGGTGCGATCCTGGAGACCCAGGATCGAATCCCACATCAGGCTCCCAGTGCATGGAGCCTGCTTCTCCCTCTGCCTGTGTCTCTGCCTCTCTCTCTCTCTCTCTCTCTCTCTCTGTGACTATCATTAAATAAATAAATTAAAAAATTAAAAAAAAAAGAAATCTCTGTGGACAAATGGATTAGTGTGCATACCTAAGTATACTAGACAGCCATAATTTTCCAGCATTAAAGGAAATTTTAATTTATAAACAATTCTGAGTCAGATACAATTCTAAAGCCTCAGTCTAGAACTTTGCCTGACACTGAGAGTCAGTAAATGTTCTAAGAACATGTTTTAATATATTAAATCCTTGAAGAAATATATCAGCATTTTATATGTGGTCGTTAGCCTTTAATTATAATGAGCAAGAAGGCATAACTTAAGTTCTTTTTCAAAGAGAATTAAGATTAAAAGTGTTGGTAATAGAAAACCCAAAAGCCTCCACCCCAAGATTGCTAGAACTCATACAGCAATTTGGTAGCGTGGCAGGATACAAAATCAATGCCCAGAAATCAATGGCATTTCTATACACTAACAATGAGACTGAAGAAAGAGAAATTAAGGAGTCAATCCCATTTACAATTGCACCCAAAAGCATAAGATACCTAGGAATAAACCTTACCAAGGAGGTGAAGGATCTATACCCTAAAAACTATAGAACACTTCTGAAAGAAATTGAGGAAGACACAAAGAGATGGAAAAATATTCCATGCTCATGGCTTGGCAGAATTAATATTGTGAAAATGTCAATGCTACCCAGGGCAATTTACACGTTTAATGCAATCCCTATCAAAATACCATGGACTTTCTTCAGAGAGTTAGAACAAATTATTTTAAGATTTGTGTGGAATCAGAAAAGACCCCGAATAGCCAGGGGAATTTTAAAAAAGAAAACCATAGCTGGGGGCATCACAATGCCAGATTTCAGGTTGTACTACAAAGCTGTGGTCATCAAGACAGTGTGGTACTGGCACAAAAATAGACACATAGATCAATGGAACAGAATAGAGAACCCAGAAGTGGACCCTGAAATGTACGGTCATCTAATATTCGATAAAGGAGGAAAGACTATCCATTGGAAGAAAGTCTCTTCAATAAATGGTGTTGGGAAAATTGGACATCCACATGCAGAAGAATGAAACTGGATCACTCTCTTTCACCATACACAAAGATAAACTCAAAATGGATGAGAGATCTAAATGTGAGACAAGAGTCCATCAAAATCCTAGAGGAGAACACAGGCAACACCCTTTTTGAACTCGGCCACAGTAACTTCTTGCAAGATACATCCACAAAGGCAAAAGAAACAAAAGCAAAAATGAACTATTGGGACTTCATCAAGATAAGAAGCTTTTGCACAGCAAAGGATACAGTCAAAAAAACTAAAAGACAACCTACAGAATGGGAGAGGATATTTGCAAACGACATATCAGATAAAGGGCTAGTTTCCAAAATCTATAAAGAACTTATTAAACTCAACACCAAAGAAACAAACAATCCAATCATGAAATGGGCAAAAGACATGAAGAGAAATCTCACAGAGGAAGACATGGACATGGCCAACATGCACATGAGAAAATGCTCTGCATCACTTGCCATCAGGGAAATACAAATCAAAACCACAATGAGATACCACCTCACACCAGTGAGAATGGGGAAAATTAACAAGGCAGGAAACAACAAATGTTGGAGAGGATGCGGAGAAAAGGGAACCCTCTTACACTGTTGGTGGGAATGTGAACTGGTGCAGCCACTCTGGAAAACTGTGTGGAGGTTCCTCAAAGAGTTAAAAATAGACCTGCCCTACGACCCAGCAATTGCACTGTTGGGGATTTACCCCAAAGATTCAGATGCAACGAAACGTCGGGACACCTGCACCCCGATGTTTCTATCAGCAATGGCCACAATAGCCAAACTGTGGAAGGAGCCTCGGTGTCCATCGAAAGATGAATGGATAAAGAAGATGTGGTTTATGTATACAATGGAATATTACTCAGCGATTAGAAACGACAAATATCCACCATTTGCTTCAACGTGGATGGAACTGGAGGGTATTATGCTGAGTGAAATAAGTCAATCGGAGAAGGACAAGCAGTGTATGTTCTCATTCATTTGGGGAATATAAATAATAGTGAAAGGGAATATAAAGGAAGGGAAAAGAAATGTTGGTAAATATCAGGAAGGGAGACAGAACATAAAGACTCCTAACTCGGGGAAACGAACTAGGGGTGGTGGAAGGGGGGAGGAGGGCGGGTGTTGGAGGGGAATGGGTGACGGGCACTGAGGTGGACACTTGACGGGATGAGCACTGGGTGTTTTTCTGTATGTTGGTAAATTGAACACCAATAAAAATTAATTAAAAAAAAATAAAAAAAAAATAAAAAAAAAGTGTTGGTAAAGACATATATATATATATATATATATATATATATATATATATATGTTTAGATTGCTTTAACAAATATAGAGAAATTTGAGAATATGCTGGTCATTATGTATGATACAGAAGCTGCCTATGCCAAGGCATTCACATCAACATCATAGATTACGTGTGCATACACGTGTGTATGTATGTTGGGGAGTGGAGTGCAAAGATAAAATCCCATAAAAAATCATGTCTAATACATATATGGATAAATAAAATATTGTTGGATTAATTAGTGTTGTCTTTTCCTCCTCCCAGATTTTCTTCTTTTTCTTTTTCTCCACTTTCCCTTCAATAAAGTAAAATTCCATGCTTCAAAGTATTCAGGATAGGTATATGACTGGACGGAAAATAAAGATAGCTTACCAGAATTCTTAACCCTTGTTTTGTAAATCCTGCACCCACTGAGCATAATGATGTCAATTATAAATCAAAAAGAGCCTTACAAAAGCAGGAGGCTAGTTGGGGTTTCCCCCACAGTTTCCGATAGTTTCCCTCACAGCAAAAGGAATGCTGTGTGAGAGTAGAGGAACAAGTAACCATTGTCACTGGCCACTGGTCACCAGACTCAGAAGAGATTTTGTCACAAGAAGTATGGCATGGCAGCAGCTAAAAAGTGGCAGACAAGTAGATTACTGCCATAAGTGAAGGCAATGGGACGTCAGCATGTCCAACACAGTCATCAGAAGCTCATTTCCATTCTCTGGGCACCAAGTAGGCACTCAGAGTATGGAGGAACACACTAGGTCAGGTTCAGAGAACCTACTGTGCCGAACATGGGACTCCCTATGAAGTCAGAAAGTGAAGAAGTCACAGTAAAATAAATTACAAAGGAAATAAAGTGGTATTTTTTATACATCTTGTCTCCTTGACTGTAATTACCACCTGCGTGATTGTAAAATAATAAAAGTAATACAAAGTACATAAGAAAGACACAGGAATCACTACATGTGTCACAGAGAAGGTGATTGATTATCTGAAAAAGACTTGCAAGATGAGAGAAAGCTTCCTTAGCAGTGAGAGTTGACATATGCAAAGTTAGAAATATCTCTAATCCCATATTTTGATCTCAGTACCATCAGCAATACATTACTGTAGGACTAAAATATGAAAATCCATAAGCAAATGTTTTTAAGACATGTAGAGTTGCAATAAACATAAGATGTATTGGATGAACAGAATAATTTTATTCAGTAGCAGTTCTTTTTAAAAAAATACAATAATAGTTCTTGAAGTATGGTCAAAGGACTCCTAGTGATCCCAACAATTTTTCAAGGGTCCCACAAGGTCAAAAGTATTTTTCTCATAATAATAAGGCCTTTGTCACTCTTTTTTCTCTCACAAGATTTTGTTTGATGCTTACTATAAATGAGATTCATTTCCTTATTTCTTTTTCAAAAATTTTGTTGTTGGTGTGTAGAAACATTACTAATTTTTGTACGTTAATATTATATTCTACAAATTACTGAATTCACTGATTAGAGGTCATAATTTTTGAGGATTTTCTAAATATAAAATCGTGTCATCTGCAAATAGAGACGATTTTACTTCTTCCTTTTCAATTCTTATACACTTTACTTCTTTTTTCTTTTCTGGCTACTCTCCATAAGGCTTCTTCTTCTTTTTTTTTTTTTCCATAAGGCTTCTAATATCATGTTGAATAGGAGAAATGACAGTGGGCACATTTGTCTTGTTGCTCATTTTAGAGGAAAAGCTTTCGTCCTTTCACCATTGACTATGATGTTAGCTATGGGCTTGTCATGGCTTTTATGCTGAGATATGTTCCTTCTACGGCTAATTTGCTAAGAGTTTTTATTATAAGTGGATGTTGAATTGTGTCAAATGCTTTTTCTACATCTACTGAGATGATCATGCTATTTTCTTCTTTCATCTATCAGTGCAATATATCACAATCATTTGCATATGTTGAACCATCCTTGCATCTGAAGGATAAATAACACTTGAGCGTGGTGAGTGATCCTTTGCTGCTGAATTCAATTTGCCAATATTCTGAGAACTTTCTCATCTCTATTTATCAGAGATATTGGTGTGTGGACTTATTTTCTAGTAGTGTCCTTTTCTGGATTTAGTATCAGGATAATTCTGACCTTCTAAAGTCAGTTTGGGACTAAGTGTTCCTTCCTCTTTGATTTTTTTGGAAGACTTTCAGAAGGATTGGTGGTACTTCAATGTTCAGTAAAATTCACCAAGGAAACCATCTGGTCCAGTGCTTTTCTTCGTTGGGAAATATTTGTTTTCTGATCCCATATCCCTACTAGTAATTGGTTTATTCAGATTATCTACTTCTTCCTGATTGAGTCTTGGTAAGTTGTAGGTTTCTAAGATTTTGTCCATGTCTTTTAGGTTGTTTAATATGCTAATATATAGTCATTTATGGTAGCCTTCTACGATCCTCTGAATTTCTATGGTAATTGTCTCCTTTTTCAATTATAAATTTGCAGATTTGAGTCTTTTCTCTTTTTTCCTTGGTTGGTCCAAGGGTTTGTCAATTTTATTTATCTTTTCCAAGTATCAATGCTTACTTTGCTTAATCTTGAATTTGCTTTTCTGTTATTTCATTTATTTATGTTCTAATCTTTATTATTTATTTTATTCTGCTAACTTTTGAATCACTTTTCTCTTTTACTAGTTCCTTTGCGTATACAGTTAGTCTGTTTATTTGGAAATGCACTTACTTCCTTTTTAATTTTGTTAACATTTTTTTAACTTTTTAAATTTTAAGTTATTTATTTTTAGTTTCAATTTGTTTTATTTAACTTCATTAGCTAAGATACAGTACAATACTACTTTCAGCTGTACGATTTACTGATTGAATATTTACATGCAACACCCACTGCTTATCACAAGTGTCCTCCTTAATACTTATGACTTATTTAACCCATTCCCTGCCCACCTCCATTCTAGCAACTGTCAGTTTTTTCTCTATAGTTAAGAGTCTGGGGATCCCTGGGTGGCGCAGCGGTTTGGCGCCTGCCTTTGGCCCAGGGCGCGATCCTGGAGACCCGGGATCGAATCCCACATCAGGCTCCCGGTGCATGGAGCCTGCTTCTCCCTCCGCCTGTGTCTCTGCCTCTCTCTCTCTCTGTGACTATCATAAATAAATAAAAAATTAAAAAAAAAATTAAAAAAAAAAAAAAAGTTAAGAGTCTGTTTTATGCTTGCCTCTCTTTTTTGTCCCCTTATGTTCATCTGTTTTGTTTCTTCAATTACATGTATGAGTGAAATTGTATGGTATTTGTCTTTATCTGACTTTTTTGTTTTGGATAATCTCTCTAGCACCATCCACATTGTTACAAGTGGCAAGACTGAATTCTTTTTCATGGCTGTATATATATATATATATATCACCTCTTTATCCTTTCATCAATCGATGGACACTTGGGCTCTTTTCATTATTTGGCTATCGTTGTCTTCTGCCCATTTCTTAACTGGATGATTTTTTTTGTGTGTGTGTTGACTTTGATAAGTTCTTGTGTGATTTTGGATGCTAACCCTTTATCAGATGTGTCATTTGCAAATACCTTCTCTCATTCCATAGGCTCTGTTTTAATTTTGTTGATTGTTTCCTTCACTGTGCAGAAGCTTTTTAATCTTGATGAAGTCCCAATGGCTCATTTTTACGTCTGTTTCCTTTGCCTCAGAAACATATCTAGTAAGAAGCTGCTATGGCTAATCAATGCCAAAGAATTTACTACTTGTGTTCTCTTCTAGGATTTTGATGGATTCCTGTCTCACATTTAGGTTTCTCATTCATTTTGATTTAGTTCTGTGTGTGATGTAAGAAAGTGGTCCAGTTTCATTCTTCTGCACGTGGCTGTCCAGTTTCTCAACACCACTTGTTGAAGAGACTGTCTTTTTCCCATTGTATATTCTTTCCTGCTTTGTTAAAGACTACCGGACAGTATAGTTGTAGCTCTATTTATGGATTCTCTATTCTGTCCCATTGGTCTATGGGTCTGCTTTTGTGCCAGTGTAGTCTCGATGACTACAGCCTTGTAATATAGCTTGCAGTCTAGACTTGAAATGTTTCTAGCTTACCTTCCTTTTTCAAAATTGCTTTGGCTATTTAGGATCTTTCGTGGTTCCATAAAAAAAAATTAGGATTGGTTATTCTAACTCTATGAAAAATGGTGGTGTTATTTTGATAGGGACTGCATTAAATATATAGACTGCTTTGGGTAGTTACAGACATTCTAACAATATTTGCTATTTCAACTATTTCAATCCATGTGTATGGAATCTTTTTCCATTTCTTCTTGTCATCTTTAATTTCTTTCATAAGTGTTTTATAGTTTTGAGGGTACAGACCTTTTTACCTCTTTGGTTAAGCTTATTCCTAGGTCTTCTATGGTTTTGGTGCAGTTGTAAATGGGATTGATTTCTTGATTTCTCTTTTGGCTGCTTCCTTTTTGGTGTATAGAAATGCAACAGATTTCTGATTGTTGATTTTGTATCCTGTAACTTTAGTGTATCAGTTCTAGTATTTTTTTTTTTTTTTAGTGGAGTCTTTCAGCTTTTCTACAGAGTGTCATGTCATCTGCAAATAGTGAAAATTTGACTTCTTCCTGGCCCACTTCGATGTCTTTTCTTTCTTTTTGTTATCTGAATGCTGAAGCAAGGACTTCCAGTACTATGTTGAACAAGAGTGGTGAGAACGGACATCTCAGTCTTGTTCCTGACCATAGAGGAAAAGCTCTTAGTTTCTCCCCATTGAGGATATTAGCTGTGGGTTTTCTGTATATGGCCTTTATGATTTTTCCTGCCACCTCTACTTTGCTGAATTTTTTTTAAATCAAGAATGGATACTATATTTTGTTAAATGCTCTTTTCTACATCTATTAAGAGGATCATGTGGTTCTTATCCTTTGATTGATTTGTGAATACTGAACCAAACTTGCAGCCCAGCAAAAAATCCCATTGACCATAGTGAGTGATTCTTTTAATGCACTGTTGGATTCAATTTGCTAATAATTCTGTTGAGAATTTTTGCATACATGTTCATCAGGGATTTTGGCCTCTATTTCTCCTTTTTAGTAAGGTCTTTGTCAGGTTTTGGAATCGGAGTAATACTGGCTTCATAGAATGAGTTTGGAAGTTTTTCTTCTATTTATATTTTTTGGAATAGTTTGGGAAGAATAGGTATTAACTCTTCTTTATATATCTGATAGAAATCACCTGGCAAGCCATCTGGCCCTGAACTTTTGTTTGTTGGGAAAATTTTAATTACCGCTTCAATTTCCTTATTGGTTATCAGTCTGTTCAAGTTTTCTATTTCTTCCTGTTTCGGTTTTGGTAGTTTGTATGTTTCTAATAATTTATCCATTCGTTCCAGATTGCCTAATTTGTTGACATATAATTTTTCATAGCATTCTCTTATAATTGTACTTCTATGGTGTTGGTTGTGATTTCTCCTTTCTGTAATTTTATTTATTTAGGTCCTCTCTCTTTTCTTTTTGATTTTATAGTTTTTTTTTTTTTTCAAAGAACCAGTTCCTTTTCTCATTGATCTGTTCTACTGGGTTTTGTTTGTTTGTTTTTATAGGACTTATTTCTGTTTTAATCTTTATTATTTACCTTCTTCTGCTGGTTTGGCTTCATTCGTTTTTCTTTGTCTAACTCCTTTAGATGTTAGTTTGCATATTTGAGATTTTTCTTGCTTCTGGAGGCAGGCTTGTATTGTTACATGCTTCCTTCTTAGGACCACTTTTGCTGCATCCCAAAGATTTTGGACTATTCTGTTTTCATTTTTATTTGTTTTCATGTATTTTTTCAACTTATTCTTTAATCTCCTGGTTGATCTATTTATTCTTTAGTAGGATGTTCTTTAACCTCTATATATTTGTGATCTTTTCAAATTTTGTCCTGTGCTTGACTTAAAGTTTCATAGCATTGTGTTCTGAAAATATCCATGGTATGACCTCAATATTCTTGTAGTGGTTGAGGCCTGATAGGTGACACAGTATGTGACCCATTCTGGAGAATGTCCTATGTGTACTTGAAAAGAATGTGTATCCTGTTACTTTAGGATAAAATGTTCTGAATATATCTGTTAAGTCCATCTGCTCCAGTATGTCTAAGTTCATTGTTGATTTTCTGCTTAAATGACCTTCCATTGATATAAGTGGGGTGTTAGAGTCTCCTACTATTATTGTACTATTATCAATGAATTCCTTTATGTTTGTTATTAATTGTTTTACATATTTGGGTGCTCCCAAGTTGGGGACATAAACATTACAATTGTTAGATCTTCTTGTTGTATAGACCCCTTTATTATGATATAGTGCCTTTCTTAATCTCATTTCAGTCTTTGGTTTAAAATCTAGCTTGTCTGATATCAGTATTGCTACTCTAGGTTTCTTTTGACATCCGTGTGCATAGTAAATGTTTCTACATCCTCTCTTTCAATCTGCAGATGGTATTTAGGTCTAAAATGAGTTTCCTGTAGGCAGCATATAGATGGGTGTTGGTTCTTTTTCTTATACATTCTGACACTCTATTTTTGATTGGAGCATGTATTCCATTTACATTCAGAGTGATTATTGATACATATGAATTTAAAGCCATTTTATTACTTCTTTTGTCATTTTTGGAGATTTTCTCTATTCCTTTCTAGTGTTTATCATTTTTTATCTTTCTTACCTAAAGAGTCCCCTTTATTGTTTCTTGCAGGGCCAGCTTAGTGGACAAGAACTCCTTTACTTTTTGTTTGTCTGGTAAACTCTTTCTCTCTCCTTCTATTCTGAATCATAGCCTTGCTGGATGGAGTATTCTTGACTGTGGACTTTTCCCATTCAGCCTGTTGATTATATCACTCCACTCTCTTCTGGCTTGCCAAGTTTCTGTGGAGAGATCTGCTGCTAACCTTATCTGTAAGGTTTTCCCTTGTAAGTTAGGGACTTCTTTTGTCTTGCTGCTTTTGGGATTTTTTTTCTTTATCTCTCTATTTTGCAAATTTAACTATGTCTTGGTGTTGGCTTGCTTTTATTGACTTTGATGGGAGTTTTCTGTGCCTCCTGGATTTGTAAGTCTGTCTCCTTCCCCATATTAAGAAAGTTTTCAACTACAATTTCCTCAAATAAACTTTCTGTCCTCTTTTCTGTCCCATTTTTTCTAATGGAACTCCTATGATATGAATGTTATTATGTTTGATGGAGTTACTGAGTTCCCTAAGTCTACTTTCATGGTCCAAGAGTTTTCTATCCTTCTTCTGATCAGCTTCATTTCCATAAGTCTATCTTCTATATCAGTTAATTTTACCTCCACTTCTTCTATCCTGTCATCATTACATTCAGTTTCAAAACTCAGTTATTACATTTTCATTTAAACCTCATTGGTTTTAAGCTATTTTATCTCTGTGGTAAGAGTATCCCTGATGTCTCCTATGCTTTTCTTAAGCCCAACTAGCATCCCTATGATTACTGCTTTAAATTCTGGATAAGGTATATTATTTACATTTGCTTCTATTAGATCCCTTGCCATGACCTTTTCTTGTTTTTTGGTGGGGGATGAATTCCTCCATGTTCGTGTTTTGGCTAGGTCTCTGTCTTCTTCTGTTGTATTCTATGGATGGAGGTTTCTGTGATTTGCCCTGCATAACCAGCCACCCACACCTGAATATATGCAGGCAGACTAAAGAACATTGTTCGTGAGACTTATGCTGCATAAGAGAGTTTGGGAGCCTGGTTCGTTGACATTAGCTGGCCTCCAGGCTAGAATTACCCTTCTAGTCTGGATGCCAAGAGCTATAAATTTTGCCTTGTATCTCCCCTGGATCTAATCTGGGCTGGCCTCCTGAAATGGAATCTGAGAGGGGAGACAAGCATACCTCGCCCAAGACCCTTGAAGATGTAAAGACACGATAACATAGACATGCAACCCACTCCAAACTGCATGTAGGCAAACAAATGTTTAACTTCAGACTCCATCATTTGCCCCATTAATATGGCCCTTATGAGGATGGTCAGTTGGAAGTCTCACCTGAAAGAAGGATGCTCCATTCAGGTCTCTCAATCAGGACTCCAGTCTGACTGTCTTCATAGAGCTTCTTCAGCTAATGACGTTGGGTGTTGTTAAGTACTGGTTTGATATAACTCTCTTATTCTCCTTTACTGCTTACTACTACCCTCATCTATGTGCAAATTTCCATTTTCTTATGTTTCTGTTAGATTTTTATAATATCAATAAAGGATTTTTCCCCTTCAAAACTGAGAGTAGAACTCTTGTGAAACTTTGCTTCAGAACATCTGTGTGTTGGTAAAGTCTATTAGGTTTCCTGCTCCTGAGAGTAATGGTTTTATGAAGAAGTCATATACTCTTCAGGGCCTGGTGCTTCAGGAAGTTTCTCTGGTGTATTCTTCATACACTCTGCTGCTGTGTTGTGGCTACTCTATCCCTCAAGCCAGTCCTCAACTGAGTTCCTCCTTGCCTACATTAGGGAGTGTTTGGACTTTGGCCAAAGTGAGGCAAGTTTTAATAACGTGTGGTCTTGTCTGCTTGTTAAAAGAGACCTGATGCTATTTTCACTAGAGCTGAAGATCTGCAGAACTCTATGGTCAGTACACATGCTGCATGGGGGAGGGGGGGTGCCAGTCTTCTGGGGAAGGGGCCCCGATGCACTGGTTCTCTGGCACACTTGCCTGAGAAAAGCAGTACTAGCAGAGCACAGGGGGCAGGGCTTGGTGTAAGCAAAGTAGGCAGTCAGTGTTGGCACTGTGCTGTTTACTGAGGTTAGTTTATGCTGAGAGGCAGGGTAGAGAAAAGGCACAAGCCAGCTCCTTTGTCTCAGGAGAGGGGAGTTTGTGCTTGCTGGTGTCAGGGAAGCCCTCCCAGAAGAGTGAATAAGTGTCCCTCGTCTGTCCTACATCTTTTTCAGATCATTGTTTTCTTACTGTGCCCCTGTTGCTTGACTGCCTGGAGTAGCACAGTGCATTTTGGGCTCTTTCACAGCAAGTCTGGCTGAGTTTTAAAATGTTTAACTTTAGAGACCTGGTGTGATACAGTCTTGTGCTGGTCTTCTGGTGGAGGGTCTCACCATGCTGGGATTGATGCAGGTCTGACCCAGAAGGGCAGTTGCGCCAAAGCACAAAAGTGTGGGGTTTGGAGCAAAGGATATTAAGGGGCCAGAGTTCAGGTTAGCCACCCTCAACAGGTGTCTCTGTGCCTAGGCTGAGGGCGGGGGTAGGGAAATGGGTCATGCAGGTTCCTTTGTCCCAGAGAGGCAATGCCACCTCTCTCAGATGCACTCCAAGAAGGAGTGCTTCTCAGGTGATCCTCAAGTCACGCCATCTGCCCCCCAGATTACCTGCCTTCTCTACAGGAGCACTGCAGTGTTCTCTGGGCTCTATACCAGCCACACAATAAACGTGTAAAACTCCAGGCTTTGAGCTCCGCTAGTTGTAAAAACTCAGGAAAATCAGCCCCTCTCATTTTCCCAGTTAGTGGCTTCAGGGAAGTGTTCCCTTGTGTGATCTCCTGCTCTCCTCTCTCAACCTCACCTCTCCTACAACCAGGGCTCCCTCCGCTCTGCAGCACCCATGATCCTTTTCCCCCCAAACCACATCTCCATATCTCCTACTTTCCACAATGTGGCCTCCTTCCTCCCTCTGGTTGTTTTGTCAGTCCTCGGATCAATTTCTTGGGTATTCAGGATGATTTGATATTTATCTAACTGTGTTCAAAGAAGAGGCAAGCCTAGGGTCCTCCTACTGTTTTGCCATCGTAGTTGCTCTTGCCTCTTAATGTAGGCATTTGTTGCTAAAAGTTCCCTGCTTAGAACTATTTTTGCTACATCCTATAAATCCTGGTGTCCCTAGGTAAGGACATACCTAGAGATTATAGAGACCATATAAGGACATACATAGAGATTATATGTAGATCCACTGTTCCCTGTTTTTCATTCTGCTTTCTTTTTTGTGTTCTGATGTCGTTTTTTTTCTTTGTTTGTTTTTTGTTTTAGTATCAGCATACTTTGCTTCATTGTGTTCCTTTGTGTAACTACTACCAAATTTTCCCTTGCAGTTACCATGAGGCTTAAATAAAATATGGTAAAGTTATGACACTATTTTAAACTGATAACTTCAGTACAATTTGTAGACTTTACAAATTTTTTCTTCTCCCCCTCACTTTCTAGTTTATTTCTGTTACAATTCACATGTTGTTTTTTTTTTTATTCTGTAACAGCATTAACAGATTATAGCATTCATGGTTATTTTTGCTACATTCAGTTAACTTTCAAGCTACTGTTTTGAGTAAATGCACCACCATTACCATATTGCAGAATCTAACTATGACTCTATATTTACCATTGCCAGTGAGATGTATGCTACCTTTTTGTGTTTGGGGGATGCTAATTAGCATTATTTTACTTCCACTCAAATAACTCCCTCTGACATTTTTTTGTAAAATATGTCTGGTGGTAATAAACTCTCTCAGCTTTTGTTTGGGAAAGTTTTTATCCTTCCTTTGTTTCTGGAGGACAGCTCCATTGAGTATAGAATTTTTGATTGAGTTATTTTCTTTCAGTATTTTGAATGTCATTCCTTTCTCTCCTGACATGAGAAGCTTCTGTTGAGAAGTCCACCTATAGTGATACCTTGTATATAATTTCTCTCTTTTCATTTGCTGCTCTTAAAGTTCTTTGTCTGACTTTTGACAATGCAATTATACTGTGTTTCAGTGTAGCCTTATTCAGATTCAATTTATCTGGGGTCCTTCAGGCCTCACAGATCAAGATGGCTATTTCCCTCCCTGGGTTTGGGAAGTTTTAGCTATTTTTAAATATACTTTCCATCCCTTACTCTCCCTTCTTTTGGAATTCCCATAATGTAAATATTACTTATTTCCATTGTGTCCTACAAATCCTGTAGGCTTGTGGTCCTCTTTTCCATTCTTTTTTCTTTGTGCTTCTTCGACTAATTTCCAATATTTTAATTTCTAAGTTGTTGCTTCTTCTGCATTGTAGACGTCTACTTCTAAAAATCTCTATTGAGTTTTAGAGTTCAGTTATATTTTTCAACTCCAGGATTTCTTTTTTATTGTTGTTTTTAATGGTTGCTACTTCCTTGTCAAACTTATTTTATTCATGCATTGTTTTCTTAATTTCATTTAGTTGTCTATGTTTTCTTGTAGTTCATTTAACTTTCTTAGAGGGTTATTGCCTATTCTTTCATGGTTCACAGATTTGTATTTCTTTAGGTTTACTTATTGAAGCTTTATTCAATTTTGTGGTATCATATTTACTTGATTTATTGTGAGCCTTGATTCCTTACATTAGTATCTGTGCATTTGAGTAATGGGGCTCCTCTTCCAGATTTTACAGGTTTGCTTTGGCAGAGATTGCTCTTCACCAGTTAGTTCAATTTGCATTTCTTGGTGTGTCTGCTGATAATGCCTTTGAGCAGCTGGTGCCTGCTATCATCGTCTACTTTGAGACTAGGCAACTGTTTGAACTCTGAGGACAGAGATAGGGGGTGTCTCGTTGACAGTTAGTTGGATAAGACTGCTGGCTTGGTTCCCTTCCCAAGGGGGCTGTAGGATGAGCTCTGCATTTGTCAATACTCTGCTCAAACTTACTAGATGGCTGGGACCGGGTACTATAGTAGTAGACAGGGTTATGAATTAGCTTCCCTGCCCTAGAAAAATAGAAAGCCAGGGCCTTGTACAGCTTGTTTTGAGGGGACCTGAATCAGGGCTAAATATAGGGCATTGAGTTCTTTGGTCAGATAAGGGCATCAGTTTTGCTCTGCAGACAGCAGAAGCCACAGACTATATTCTGCTCAAGGGCCACTGTACATAGTCACACTTTTGAATTAGCTATGCAGCTTCCTGTTTGCTCTCATAAAGTTCTCTGGTTGGACAGGCTGGAGGCTGTATTTAACAACGAGCAGGGCTATAAACTAGATTCTCTGCTTGGGTACAGCTAAAGTAGCTCTAAAACTGGTAAAGCTCTTTGTTGTCTTCAATTAAGTTGACCTGCACCCCCCAAGGTCCCTGGCTGTACAAGGCCACTGGCTTTGCTCTACATAACTACTGTTTCTGTCTGTAATTCTCTTGCCATAAATACTGTATACCTTTCAGGTGTTTTTGCCAGCTCTTCTGGCCAGAAAAAGCTAAAAACACTCTCCACAGCAGGTGGGGCTATATCTCAGCTTCCTTGCCAGGACAGAATGGGGAGAAGCCTCCCCAGGCTACTCTCAATTTCCCAAACAAGCTATCTGTTTAGGTGGGGCCTGGAGCCCTCCTGCCTTCTTTGAATTAATCCTTCTCCCTGTGTGTAGTACTGGAAGCCTCAACCTGGGGCATTAGTTTTGCTCTGGGGGCAATCAACTCTGCTTATCCACCTGTCAGCTTAAGTACCCCTGGGCTATACAGCTTCCATGGGTTGCTAGTCACGTGGGCCTGGAAGGCAGTCTCCACAGTGGGTGGGCCTATGGCTCATCACCCAGCCTCCATGTAAGTATACTGGGCTCTAGGCCAGCAAACTCTTCCTTTGAGGATCTGAATCAAGCAGATCTGCGACCCCCTCCAAGTTCCCTGGTCAGAGTACACCCTTCATTAGGGTTTGCAGATCAGCAGAGGAGATATTGCTACTTGGGCCCTACAGGTATCAACTCAGTCTGCCAAGATCTATGTGCTGGTTGTTGCAAATCTCTCCCCGCCTTTTCTGTGGCAGTAAGATTCTCATTGATTGAGCCCCACAGATTCCCTTGCAATCTCCATGATGCAAGATCAGAGTAAGGGTTCCCACAAAGACCCCTAGTTCTCTTTTCCTACTGGAAAAAAACAGAGGCTCAAGGGAGACCTCTCTATATGGTACTATGCTCTCCTGGGGGAGGGGCAATGTGGTCACTATGTAGCTGTTCCTGGTACCCTTCTAATGCAATTTGTCTTTGTTTCTAAAGTACAGGGGTGTGCTTCAGCCTCACCCACGTTCTAGAATTCTCTCAGTGATATCTTGTTCTTGAGTAGATATCAGCCGTCCTTCTTGTGAGTGGGAATAAAAGCATAGGTCAGAAATGACCCATGCTGGCATATTGGTGATGTCATTCTCCAAAACACATAATTTGATATACATTCTCAGTACTGTAGTTTGAGTGTTGAAACTCACTGTTTCCAAAAATCACTAAATAAAGATGGACTTTATGAGTTTACTGTTCATTGACAATATACTAAGTATAATAAAATTATACTATTAAGCTATTAACCTTGAATAATGAGACATGAACAAGGAGAGAAGCCTTAGCCCTTACCTACTGAAGATGAGTTTAAGGTTTCTAAACCCTTAAAAATGTCCAGAAAATTAATTGCTAGCCCACCTGCCTGAGGATTTCATTTGGAGAATAAGGCCATAAGTCAATTAAAATGCATGACTTTATGCTGGTTGTGACTACACAAAAGGAAAATTTTGGTTTTTGTAAATACAATGTGTGAACACAAAAGTAGCATATATAATTGATGACAAAGAGATGTACATATATACTTACCTTGTACAGAAACATACATATGTATATGTATCATGTTTACAATGCTAAAAAGTATTTACCCATATTGGTAAATGAAAATTTAAACGACAATTAGGTGTGGAAATAATTGCAAATATATTTCTGAACAATCAGATGGACTCTGCAGTGTAAAAGAAAGACTAATGGCTCATTTGAAATATCAATATCAACAAAATTTTAGAGAAAGCCAAAATAAAGTAAATATTTAAAGCAAAAAAATTCTTAAAAGGTTCATGAGTCCTTCCTCATTTTAATCTCATTACTTAGAAAACCCAACCCTAAACAAGACAATAATACAAGCCAGGAGACCAGGTTCTAATTGACATTTTTCCACTATTTCACTTTGCCACTTAAAACAAATCAATTAAACTTATCTACATCTTAGCTACTTCCTCCTTAAAATTAGGAAATAGATTAGATGAATTCTATAGTGCCTCTAGTTCTAACAGTCTAGGATTCTGATTACATTGTCTGGAGACCAAAAATCTTTAGAGCAAGATGAAGGCTACCACTTAGTGATATGTCCTTAATAAATAATATTACCACAGGGGGATCCCTGGGTGGCTCAGCGGTTTAGCACCTGCCTTCAGCCCAGGGCATGATGCTGGAGTCCCAGGATAGGGTCCCACATAGGGCTCCCTGCATGGAGCCTGCCTCTCTCTCTGTCTCTCATGAATAAATAAATAAAATCTTAAAAAAAAAAAATAGTCCCACAAACATAAGAAGGGCAAAAGCTCAAAGGCGGTAGAATGGAAGATTTATACTTCACCAGAGAGGTACATGATTCATTTCTTCACTTCATTCAGGGCTTGGCCAAAATACCCCTCAACAAAAAGGTCTTTCCCAAACACCCCATGCAACCATTCACCCACTGTTCATTGAACACTCCCATTTTTATTTTTCTTCCTAGTACCCCTTACCATTGCATATTTTACATGTTTAATATTTTGGATGTTTATAATATATAAATACTAATATAATGTTGCTAATATAATGTCCATGAGGCAGTTTTGTTTTGTCTTGTTTTAATTCTCAGTAGTACTGCTAATAGAATGATACGTAATATATGAATGGAGCTCAATGAAAGTTTGTTGATTGAATGTTTGATGCTTTCAACAATAAGTAGACCCACAGGACTGGATCATAGAGATGTGTTGACACTGTGTAGGGGAAAATAAGATTGGAAAAGTAAGCTGGAACATGGTATGAAATGGTTGGTACAACATTCTAAGGCAGAGTTGTCCAATGAAACCCTCTGTGATGATAGAAATATTTTAAATTGGTGCTATCCAATTCGGTAGTCACTGAATGGTGGCTTTTGACATGAAATTGTGATTAAGGAAACTTTTTTTTTTTACTTTCAATTCAGTTTATGTTTATTTATTTTTTTAAAGATTTTATTTATTTATTCATGAGACACATAGAGAGAGAGAGAGGCAGAGACATAGGCAGAGGGAGAAGCAGGCTCCATGCAGGGAGCCCGATATGGGACTCGATCCTGAGTCTCCAGGATCAGGCCCGGGGCTGAAGGCAGTGCTAAACCGCTGAGCCACCCAGGCTGCCCAAATTCAGTTTATGTTTAAATGTAAAGACCTACATATGGCTGTGGCTACTCTCTTAAGCTGTGCATTCTCTAAGGAATTTGAAACTTACTCCAAAACCAAAGAGCCATAGAAAATTTGTATCAAGAAAATTAATGGGATAAGAACTATATTTTTGAAAAATCATTCTGAAAGTAATACTCTCTACTTGGAGTAGAGAGAAGCTGGAAAGCAAAAGAGCCAGACAGAAACTGCAAAAATCTGGATGTTACAGACTGAGGACCTGAATTAGGGCAGTGACAGGATGAATGGAAGGGGAATAAATGACTCGGAAACACTGAAGAGGCAAAACAAACAGAATTTTTAATTTATTGTTTTTATGTCTGCATAATCAGACAATGGCTAAGAGAGAGAGAGATAATACCCCCCATGAATCATGTTCAGGACACAGATTTCCAAAAAGGCCTCATCAGCTCACTCCTATAATTTATGGGCAATAGGGATGTTAGGAATTCCTCAGTCTTCTCTTGTCTTCCCAAAGTGTGTAAAACATCCACATCTTTTAAGCCCTCCTCATCCAAGTTTTGGGGTCCTTTCTTTATCAGTGAAAAGATATCTCTCCCTTCCTTTTGGGTTGGATTTTGAGACTTTAGAGGGCTCTCCCATACAAGTACTGTAACTCCTACAGCATAGGACAAGAGTGAAATAATAGCAACAAATGGCCTCAGGAAGAAAAAAAGTGGGGGAGGGGCTTATGGAGAAGCAGGAAGGACCAGTTTTTTATCAAACTATGCTGATTCATTTGCATTTCAGCTTCTATAACTACTCAGGGATCAGAGTTCTCATGATTCTTCCTAGGACTTGGCTTGCACACTTTGGAGCAAATGACAGATGTCATCGCTGTCATTCCTCTAGACCTCACTCAATCTTCTCCCACTATAGGACCATTCCAGCACCACTGGGACTTCTCTTTTCAGTCATGCCTGCTGAGTCTTGGCTCCTCCAGCTGCCAGGGCCTTGGCCAGAGGAGTTCTGAGCCAGGATTTTGATGTGTTTAACTGTGAATCCATGTTTGCTGCTACAGGTGATTAGAATGAAAACACTACCACTAACAAAAGAACCCAGGTAGTAGAGAAAAACATACTAGTGTCAAGAAACATTTACTGATAAAAATTCAGATCATTGGGCAACCCGGGTGGCTCAGTGGTTTAGCACCTGCCTTCGGCCCAGGGTGGGATCCTGGAGACCCGGGATCAAGTCCCACATCGGGCTCCCTGCATGGAGCCTGCTCCTCCCTATGCCTGCGTCTATGCTTCTTTCTCTCTCTGTCTCTCAAGAATAAATAAATAAAATCTTAAAAAAAAAATTCAGATCATTGTGAATACTTTTTAAATCCATATGCCAAAGTATTGGTCATGGTTCAAAAACAAAAGCATACATTTAAAAAAGAAAAAAAAAAAATCTTTGCTTGCTTGCCTAGTCAAAAAGCAAGTCCAACTACATTCTGTAACCAATTTAAAGCTGACATTAAATAAGACTGTTTCTAACATTAGATATATGTGTGTGCACATATATGTAATATATATAAGCAAATACACATATAAATTGAAAAATAATTTAAGATTTAAGACATTATCAAATAAATCCACTTTGTTCATCATTCCTGTAGAAAGCCATCTGTGACAAGTAGGCACAGGCTTTTCTTTAAATGGAAGATTACATTTTTATTTTAAGTTCACATCTAAACAGTGAAACCCTTTCTATCACAACACAAGGAAGACTTCTCCCATATTGGCAACTGTTTTTATATGGTTGGCAGGTTTCAATGGGTCTGAACTCATATGAATAAATTCCAACTACTCCACTGGATGAAAAGCTCACACACTTCCGCTTTTAAAGATGAAGTAGAAAATAACTGCCAGATGTAAGACCAAAGAGTGATTTAATATTTCATTAACAAAGAAGCCTTGGCCCTTATTTGCACTATTAAAATCTTAATATAACGAAGTCATATAATGGGACAGTCAGAATTTAGAAGCAAATAAAATTCCTTGGCAGACCAAGAATTCTTGCCACCTGTATCTCAAGGCAGAAGGAAGCATACTTTGCGTTTAGGATCTGTAACAAGCACATTAAAGTCAAAGGTGCATCTATATATCCCAAGCTAAGTAAAAAATGAAAAGAAATGCCTGAGGGCTCATGTTCTGAATAAAACTGTCTACATTTTGAGAAATTCCACTCTCTATGGACTTCTAGTGATTATAACAGCAGGAGATTGAGCCAAAGAGACTCAAAGGAAATTGAAAAGCATGGTTTTAAGGGAAAACCCCAACACCCAGTAGAATGAGAATATAGATTACTCAGATTTCAATCTATTTCAACTAGTAGGACGATGTATTTGTGTTTGGACGACAGCAGCATGATAGAATATAATCCATCTGAGAGACTAGCATGTAATAGCCACCTCTTCTATTGTTCTTCTGAAAGACGTGTGATTATAATTGTAAAGTACAAGAAGCTTTTGAAAGAATTAGATTTCAAACCTAGGAACTACTAAAACTTTTCAAAATGAGAAATCATACTAAAAAGCGATCATAGGTAGGAGCCTAAGCAGACTACAGCTTACCACTTAGTCGTAATGCTAGTCTAGGTTCACTCTTATTTTACATAACTAGAACTTCATTAGAATTCAGTATGATATGGATAATTTAGTAATTTCTAAGAATTAAATAAATTATTCATAGCCTTATGCTAGAAGACAGATGAGGATTAGAAAATCTCACAACTGTGAGTGTATTTATTTGAAAGTGCTGTACTGATCTAGACACTATATTTTAAATTTTCCCCCCAAATTTATCAATTCATTACTATATTTTCATCACTTTGTGTAAATAAGGTCAAGAATTGGTATTTCCTTTTTCTTTTTTAACACTTCCCTCGCCTATCCCATCACCTAAGAGGTATAGATAGGCTTCATCACTGATATGGATCTAGCAGAAGCATTTGGAATTACTGAATCTGAGGATATAGGTTGGAACTTATCCCATTACAAACACATAAGTGTGATTTTCAAGATTTTGAATGAAACTTTTATATCCTAAAATTGTATTAGCTTAACTGGAAATAAGCATCTTCTTAGGAATAACCTTTCAAAACGACGACAGTCAAATCTACTGCAGACAAATGTAAGTGAACTTCTCTAATTCTATCTTTTTTCTTGTCTTGCCCATTTTGCCCTTATTTCACTTATCTAAAATACTTGCTAAAAAGCAAACAAGGAAGAATGTGTATCTGCTAAGTTGTCCTCAAAAGATTCCCTATGACTCACCCCAAATTCTTCAAAGAAAAAGAAAATACAGGGATCCCTGGGTGGCGCAGCAGTTTGGCGCCTGCCTTTGGCCCAGGGCGCGATCCTGGAGACCCGGGATCGAATCCCACATCAGGCTCCCGGTGCATGGAGCCTGCTTCTCCCTCCACCTGTGCCTCTGCCTCTCTCTCTCTCTCTCTGTGACTATCATAAATAAATAAAAAAAAAAAAAATAGAAAAAGAAAATACATTGACTAACATGTAAAACAATAGGAAGAACTTTTGAAAAGATTATAAATGTAAATAATTTTAGCTAAATATGGATAAGGCAAGAACGCTCATAGGAAGAAATTTGGAAGTAGTTTAAATTAGAGCAGGGCTCTTTCACCTATTTTTAAATTGGCAATGTCATGTAAAATGTGAATTTGTAACTTTAAAGTTTGAAACCGCATTTAAGGGGAGACATCAAAGAAATCTGAAAAAAATGAGACTTGAGTACATATCTTAACTTGTAATTTCTGAGTTTGTCCTTGATCATATTATTTAATGTCACTCAATCTCATAATTTTCATCAATAATATAATTATATATATACTTATAGATTTCATGAGATAATTGAAATATCATATGTAAAATATTTGATAAAGAGTAAATTTCCCATTTAGTCAGATACCTAACTAACATAAAGCAGGACCAATGGTGAAATCAGTTGGGGAGCCTCTTTACCCAAAAAGCACTATCAGAGTAAAACTAATTTCAAAGCCAACCCGCTTTTATCCATACTTACTAGATAGTGAAGACCCACTGTAAACAAATCTCCCAAGAAGATGAAAATGAGCAAATTAAGACTGGCCTCCAAGTTAACCTAGAAAAATCAATACACAAGAAATGTATGACACCTGAAAGTGACATAATTGCTCCCAATAAGCAAGACTTGATTATAACCTCAATATACCACCATCTCTAAAAACAGAATGTGTCAATCAGAAATGGGTTTGGTTGGTTAAAGAAACATAGGGGGGAAATAAAGGAATTACAAACAGTCGCATTGGTAGGAAAAAATAAGAAATTTTTTTTAAAAGCACTAATCATAAAGGAGAAGATGGATTGATGTTAAAGAAAAAAATGTATCAAAACATACACTAAGGATGCCTGGGTGGCTTAGCGTTTGAGCCTCTGCCTTTGGCTCAGGGAGTGATCCTGGAGTCCCGGGGTCGAGTCCCACATCGGGCTCCCTGCATCGGGAGCCTGCTTCTCCCTCTGCCTGGGTCTCTGCCTCTCTTTCTGTGTCTCTCATGAATAAATAAATAAAATCTTTTAAAAAACAACATACACTAAAAGAGAACAAAGTTAACCATTATATGATAGGGAATACTTACATTACATATTATAAATATGGGGCTCCTATCCAGAATTATAAGAAAAAAGAGAAATAATAAGAAAAGACAAACTGAAAAATGGGAAAAGGAACTGAACTGGCAGTTCATAAAAGTACAAATCCAATAAATTTATGATACTCATTGGTAATTGGAGACACGTAAGTGAAAACTGTTATGGAGTTTGGCCGCACATCTATGAAATTATCAGATAACTAAAATTTCAGCTGATGCCATGGGTTATTAAATATGTGAGAGCAACAGGAACTCACATAAACTGCTGATGAAAGGCATAGCACTACAGTGGCTCTGAAAATGTGTTATCATCTAGTAAGTATATATCTCATATAAAATTATACAGTTGTACGGGGATTAAATATACAAAACTGTTCATAATAATAGTGTTTGTGATGGCCAAAAATAAATAACAAACATATGCAATAAAGATAAAATATACAAGCTGTAAAAAAAAACTAACCACAGCCCACCTTCAATAATATATGATTCCTATAAACATAGAACTCATTAAAAGAAGCATAACACAAAATATGCACAATTTCATTTATATGAAATATAAAAATATATAAAACTATTATTTTGCTACATGAATAACAAACTTTTAAAGAAAATTAAGGAAGTGATTCTCTTAAAGTCAGAACAATTCTAATGACCACAGATTGGGAGATAATCATTGAAGGAAACAGGATATTTTCAGATTGTTGGGAATGCTGTCTTGATATGGGGGGTGGCTACCTGGGTGATCACTTGATAATTATTTAATATTTTTTAATATTTTTAAAATGGAGGCCATGCCCATTGTAGTGGGCTGAAAAGTGGTCTTCCAAAAGGTATTTCCACCCAGAACCTCAGAATGTGATCTTATTTGGAAAAGAAGTCTTATAAATGTAGTTAAGAGAAGAATCTCTAGAGATCATCTTGGATTAAGGTGGGTCCTAAATCCAATAACAAGTTTTCTCATAAGACACAGAAAAGAAGAGACACAGAGATACAAGGAAGAAAGCCATGCAAAGAGAGAGGAAGCAACTAGAGTTACATTGGCATATGCCAAGGAAAATTGTGAGCTACCAGAAGCTGGAAAAAGCAAAGTAGAATTCTTCCTTAGAGGCTTTGGAGGAAGCCAGCAGGTGATTTTTGGATTTCTGGCCTCCACACCTTTGAGAGAACAAATCTCTGCCATTTTAAGCCACTAGGCATGTGGTAACTTGTTACAGCAGCTCGAAGAACTAATACACACATTCTATAGACAATATTGTCACTGAGCTCTTTACATTTGGGGCTGTGGAAATGGCCTTGGTTACATTCTGACTCAATCATTTACAACCCTTGGGTGATTTATAATATCTTTTAACCTGTTTTCTCATGTGTAGAAATTATCAACCTGAAAATGTTGCAGTACAGGGTAAACAATAAAAGATCTCAGTACATTGGTACATGTTAACGACCTGGGTAATTATACACATTTATATATTCTCCTCAGTGTGCCACAAATAGTGGACTCTTCTTCAGAGAAGACCATCATATGAAAGATGAATAAATTAAATAATTTTAGTAATACTATAAAATTAAATTAAATCAACTTGCTTTAGTCTCATTTCAGGAACACCTAGCAACTTGGCCCCAGCAGAGGCTGTACCTTATATGAAGTAAAGAGGCTTTTCTAGTCACACAGGTGTTCACAGCTCTGGTCTCTGTGAAGTCACTCATGGTTGTGGTTAAATACATCCTGCTAGTATGTACCGGTCTTACACTGCTGGTCAATAAGAAATGATACCATAGAAACAGGAATAATCTCAATATATTCAAAGAATCAGGTTTTTCAGAAACCTTGAAAAATCCTCTTAGATGAAGACTTTTTAGGAAAACAAGTATTGGCCCTTCCCCAAGAAGAAATCATAACCTTTTCCTATTCTGTACACTTATTTGAATCTCTAGTGTAAAGCATGGTTCTAAAGAAAAAAAAATCATCTAAAAATGCAATTACCATCTACACAGATAACCATGGTATAATTCTCACATAAACAAAATTAATTCTAGTTTTAACATTATCATAGTGATCATAATTGTGCTTTATTTAAATTTTTAAATGACGAGAGACCAAATAAAACTAAAAATAATGAAATGTAAAACACAAGCACTAATTTCCTTTTTTTAAGGTAATATTTATGGTCCAAAGAAGATTAGTAGTATTAATTTTATTTAAAATGAGATGATCAATTTTTGCTTTGGAAACATAATAGGAACATGTACCTCTGGCACCTAATCTGGTTTCCTGGTAAAAGTGACTTGAAATTTGTCATCACTAGGAAGTCTTTTTCCACTAGAAGCTTACTCATGCGTGTCTATTCTGACTAAACTTATCCATTCACCTTCACTGAGCTCTTTACCTTCCTAACTAAAAACAAAAGTATTAAGCTGTATGGTGGTTCAGAGTAGAGATCCTGCCTATTTCTTAAAGACCTATTATTAACAAATAAATATATTTTGAGAGAGGGAAAGAGAGAGCATGGAGGGAGAAGCAAGCAGGGGAGGGAGAAGGAGAAGATTAAAATATCAAGCAAACTCTGCACTGAGCACAGAGTCCAAAGCAGGGCTCGATCTCATGACTCTGAGATCATGACCCTATGATCATGACCTGATCCAAAACCAAGAGATGGTCACTTAACCAACTGAGCCACCTGGGCACCTCTAGAGAGATATGCCTAATTAAAAAAGTAATAGGTAGATTCCGATTATGAGTTGACACAGGGTCTTTTCCATATAAAATTCTTAGCTCTAGTATTTAGCAACTCTGGGTCTCCATTTAAATAATTTAATCTTTCAGGGCTGTTTATTCACTTATAAAATAGAAATGATCATACCTACAGCAAAAGGTTAGTGCATATAGAAGCATTCATACATCAATAAATAACATCACTTAATAAATATTAATTGGTCATCAGTCTTATCCTCCATTTTTAAGTCACCTCTTTCTGAGCTCATTTTATTCTTCACAAACTCTAAATTTTTGGACTACTGTCCTATTTCTCTCATCTTTCATCCAAGCCTTTTGAAGGATTTGTCTGTTTCTCTTTAGTTCCTCATCTGCCATTCATTGCTCAATCCACAGAAATCTGACTTCAAAATAAGGCTTTTAATATACATGCTGTGATTCATACATATCCACATTTCAAAATGCAATCTATATGCCAGTGACTTAATATAGGCCTGTGAGATGCATACTCCATCTTCCATTCCCTTATTTCTATTTAAATAAAAAAAAGCCATTTTTTTTTGGTTTTGTTTTTAGCCTTCCACATTACCACACAGAATAAAAGATATTTCCAGAGCTTCTTGGTAATTTGGTGAGATACGACTAAATTATTTTGCATGCAAAAGAGATATAAGCAGACTGGGGTGAAAGCTTGGCTAAGTCTCTTTAAAAGGGAGGAGCTGTGCCTTTTTCCATTTTGCTACTGGAGACACCATTGTGATGGAGCTTCTACACTAGAAATTTTGGATCCTGTAAGAAGTTCCACACCTAGGAGGGCAGAATGGAGATCTAAAATAAGTCTGGATGACTGTTTTTGTGCTCCATTCAGCCTAAGTTGCCTTCCACTATGCTTCTTCCACAAGACTGAAAAAATTCTCTATCTTGTTTAAGCACCTGTGATATGAGTATTTGGTGCATCTTAGTTAATTCAATCAATTCTATATATCTGAACCAGACCTTTCTGATGAGTTCCAGTCCTATATACAGATTGCTATTTAATATTTCAAAAGATCCTCAAGGTTAATGCATCTGAAACCAAAACAGTTGTCTCTCCCAAACTTCTTTCCCATATATCATGTCTCAATTAACCATACCAGTATCTGCCCACTTATTCAAAACCTACATTCCCTTGGATGCTTCCTCTCTCATTTGAAATATGAAATACTCAACAGTATTACCTTGCATTGACTTGAATTCATCTCCTCCTCGAGTTTACCCTCATTTCAGTAGTACATTCTTACCTCTACCTCAGTTACAGAAATTTAATGCTACCTATCAATATGCTTACTGAATTATATACATTTGAGTAGGATATTTTATGATATTGGCCAGTGATATCAATCTTTTTATAAGCATTAGTAATGTCTAAAACTCATGGGCAACAACAGTGGCAATTATTCTAGCAATAGGCTAAATACAGATTCTAGTATCACTGACAGAATGTTTCATCCATACATTTTTAACATTTGGAACCAAGTATTATAGAAAATCAATTGAGCACTCTGGTATGCTCGGTAATACATTTTTACTGATGAAGGAATTCAATCAGTATATAAGTATATATGTGTTTTTAAATCATCTTTATTCCAGTGGAGGAAGGATCATATTTGAATTCTATAGTTAGCAAGTAAAAATTTCTCACAAGAACATTTTGCCATCTCAGCTGATGCAAACAGTCATTAATGTGAACTCACTAAAATAAAATAATAAAATTTTTAATTACCAAATAGTTTTGCAAATTAAAATTATGCTACATGACTTCTGGTTGAACATGGTTTCCCTCTAACGCCCCTCAAAACTGTCTTAAAGTGACAAGTAAATTAATTTTTAAAAACTTATGTATACACAAGAGAAAGAAAAGGAATCACAGCAGATGAGGACTGTCTTTTTGGTAAAAGAAAAGTAGATGGATACGTGATAACTGACATAGCATTGCATAGAAAGTCAATGTGAAAGTGCCCTCACAGGAAGAAAGTCATGTCCCTCCTTACATACCACTGAATTACTCAGGAATTGGAGTTACCAGTAGAGCACATGGGATGAGACTGAAAATAAGGAGATTCGTAAAAGAAAAAAAAAAAAAAAAAAAGGAGATTCGTTAAAAGATGGAATAAGTACAAGAGGCTGTTATCTCTGGGTCTCCAGGCAAAGGGTGACAGATGGAGGTGAGATACCCAAATAAAAATAAAAGGTTTAACATGAAGTCTGCATAGTCAAAAGTGGCATTTGCCAGTCCATTTTATGTTTATCTGCAAGAGATTAGAAGATTTTGCTCTATGAAAATTAGCCCAAGATAAATGACCCCAAACATTCATATTTAAGAATCCCAGATTAAATGATTCTTCCTACTGTGAGGGACATGTACCATTCTCATACTGACCCTTGTACACTGAGCATCCAATGAACTCTTTTTTTTCTGATCATCAAAGCAACATTTTCATTCTGCTTTAACACTGAATGGGCGGTGAATGAGCACCACAGCCAAAACAATCCTATAAATGAATAATATTGAACAAAATCAATAAACAGAAAATAGGATAGGATCTGAGAAGAAAGAATTGACACAGGAAAAGGATAATAATTCAAAAGAAAGCATTTTTCCCAAAGCGATATTTTAAAAGTACAGTAAAGGTTAAACACCTCTTATAAATTAAATATATGATAATAGACATAAAAATATCCAGTAGAAAATATGGAATTTCAAATTGAGAAGAAAATTAGACAGCAGGAAAGAAATAACAAAGACACAGAAAATAGGAAAATGTAATAAAATTGAGGCACTGATTTAATTAAGTTTCAAGAAAAATTAGAACAACAGAAGAAAGTAAGTTTAAGAGTATCAAAATATTTCCAGAAACTGAAAGACATATGTATATTTAAATATATATATATATATATATATATATATATATATTAAACACACACATATTTTGGAATGAAAAATGGTCCAGTGAATAGTTAGCCCAATGAAATGTGTTTTTGTTTTGTTTGTTTTGTATGGAGTAGCACACAGGTTGCATCATCTTGAAATTTCAGAATACCGAAGGTAAGGAGAAAACCCTACAACCTTCTGGAAATATAAGCGAGCACAACAGGTCACGTTACACAAAGCTGGAGTTAGAATCAGAATATCATAAGATTTTTCAAGAGCAACCCTGGAAGCTAGAGGAAACGGAATCTTCAATATTTGGAAAAATAAACATTTCTGAACTAGAATTATATCCTCAGTCAAATACGATGTTCAACAATGTTTTTCAGAATTGTATGATCTCAAAAATGTGAATCCCAAGACCAACTCCTATCTCCTACCTTATGTTTCTGGAGGACACATTTACCTAACATTAAGGAATAATCTAGAAGGAGGAGAAATATAAACTGAACACAAGAGAACACACAGGAAACTTCTGGATGATGGTGAAAAGAAGTCCTGGATTGATAACTGTATCTCTGACCTGCAGCTCAGCAGCTTCATAACAGAGTAAGATGCCAGCAGTGAAAAGGAAAGAAAAAAAATCTAAAAGATGATCTGATGTGTATGTATGGAGAGAATTTATAGTGTTTCTGGAGAATTTGGAGTGATAGGTCTATACAAATTAAAGACAATTTATAATCGACTCCAGATAAAAACCATTGCACAAGAAAGTAATTATATGCATAGTGCATGGCACATAACTCAGATATAAATGTAAGCACCAAATAATGTTCTAACCAAAATTATAAAAAGGCTTCAGTGGGATAATGGAAGGAGTAGAAGCGTGTTTTTATATGTATGAGTGGATTGTTAAAAGACCTTCTTCTCTGGGACTTTAATAGCTATATGCAGCCTAAAATTGAGAGGTTAAGAAATAAAAATATCAATGAGGTATTTAGAGCTGTAACTAAAAATATCAAAAGAAAAAGCTTATAAAGTTCAAAATACTTGTCCTTGGTGACTGGGTATCTTGGATGGGGAAGGTGGGAGCAGAGGATTCCTGTTTTTTGCACACTGAACTATTTAGTTAAAATATACCCAAATGTATTATATTGAAAACATTAAATTAAAAATTAGTTATTTTTAAGCAACTGTAACTTGAAATATGTTAGAACCTAAAACAAAGAAATGTTTCTTAGGAACATAAATGCTATAATTAATAAGTTGAAACTGTCATGTCAAAGTGATTGAACAATAATGCTTTAATATTTTCAACTATTTTTAAAACTTTGAAAACTACTTAATCTCTAGCATATATACCTTCCCCATATAATTTTTTACGCTATTTATTTGTTTAGTATACTCTTTTCCACTGTGTCAAAAAAGTCCAATACTACACTGAAATTTTCTGAAATTCCAAATTAATCAAGTGTGAATTAATATATGATAGATGCTAGACAGCAAAATCCCAAATGCTGGCATAAATTCTGCTTTTAAATCAACCTCAACTAAAAAGTAGCAAAACTGAGAATAATCTCCATAAAAGTCCAATATTTTACAACATAAAAAAAAAATCACTGGTAAGAAAAAACAAAAACAGTCTTCATCTATCTGAGGTTGAGGTGAGAAACACATAAACAAAATGTTACTCATTCTATTACTTGTGCATTCAATTCTGCAATTTATGTTCCCCCAGTCTTGTGTTCATTTTAAGAAAAGTTACTCTTCGCTTTTTTATTAAAGTGAGAGAGAAATGAAAATATTAATGGGATTGGCCTGGCATAATGCATTTGCAAAGGTGAAACCTTAAAGTGAAATCGAATGGGGCACAGGAAATCAAATGAGCTTAAGGATTTAACTATAACCAGGGAATAAAAGGTTATTCACTTTTGCAAAATCAAAGCAGTCTCTGACGAGTCTAATTAATGAATAAAATTATTGTTTCTTTTACAATAGACCTTTAAACTATTTCTACTCAGCAGTCTCAAAATGATTTCACTAAGAGCTATTGGAGTTATTGAGCTGAAATGGCAGCTGCTGTTTTTCTTAGTTCCCTTTATTCCATAAAAGGATTGGTAACTTACATTTGGCTCCAAAACACTTCTCCACTAGCAACTCCCCTCTGCTTTGTTTCCCCCTGAAAAGTTTAATCTAATTTAGAGTATTCAAAGGGGGAAAGCACCAGGTTATTTTTATAAAGTAATTAAAAGCATGATGCCTTTTATTCAATTGCTTCTAAATTAGAACTGCCCTTTCAAAGAAATATTAAGCTGAAACAGATAAAGTTCATCTTCGTAAATACGACAATTAACCGTAAGCCAAGTTCTCCATACCTGTGGTTTAGCAGCATCCAAATGAAAGATTAAGCAGCTCTCAAACTGCATTTTGAACTATTTAGTAGATGTCAAAATACTAAATCCCTTACTCTTAAAGATCAATGAAATCTATTTTCATATTTGAATACCTCTTTATCATAAAAACATATTCACGCCCTTCTGGTAACAAAATAAGATTGATACTGACTCTAGATTGGAACATAGAGAAGCTTCAACAAAATATTACTTGGACAAAATTATGTATGCAGTCTGGAATTTTTTAGTGAGTCATTTAGGGTGAATAAAACTAAATCAAATGAGTAGGGGAAAATGTAAAAAGGTGAAAAATCCCCTGATTCAATTAACTAAAGGCAAGCTGCCTCTGACTTCTTACAACTGAGACTCTTCTGTGGATACAAGTAGGCTAATTAAATAGGTGGCTTTGTGCTTCTTAATTACTCATTTCTCCCAGAAAGATATTATATGAAATTTAACAATCATTCTATAGAAACCTGAACACATTTCCAATTGCACGTAATGAAATTGTTAGAAACAAGATATCCACAAGCATGTGTAAGACAATTATATATATGGTGTACTGAACTGAGCTCATTGTATGTAAATGAATGATTCAAACAAGATTCTTTTAACATTTAGGATTAAAAATATATTAACTGCATTATAAAGTTGTAAACAGGAATTCTTTATAAATTCTTTATATATTCTATATAAAATAGGTTTGCAGCAAATCAGGTCTGGCCAATCGGTACACTAAATATATATGAAGCATCTTTTTAAAAAACAGATTAAATACAATCTATAATGGTATAATTTATTCTACAAAGTCCAAAAATAAATCTGCAAAACATAATTTTCTTTACAAAAGAACTTCAAAAATAACTAATCAAGGACTTCTTAAATATATAAATGTAAAGCATTATTATCACTAAGGTAATTTGTTATTAACTTTATATACATGGGGACCACTGAATTGAAATTATCCCAAGATGAACTGAAAATGTCTCTTATTAGAAGGACTATAGGTGACAACATTTAACCTTTTCTCTTTGTTTTCATTATGTATATCATCACATGTGTAGCACTTAACTGAATTCATACAGATTTCTATCACCGTGCTTTCAAATCTGGTGATACTTCTACCCACATCCTGCCAGTCATTTGTCTCTTTTCTAATCTATATACAACTCTAAGCTAGAAAGAACGAAGCAATGGCACTGCAAGCAAGTACTCAGACTAGTCATGTCACCTTACCACTTTTCATATGAAATTTTTTAACCAGAAAAAAGTTTCTGTAAAGCACCAAGCACAATGTCCCAAACACATAGGACTTTCACATTTTTAAATAAGTAAGTAAATAAGTATATGAAGTTAGTAGCAAATAAATAAGTAAGCTTGGGAGATAGGCATTTTGCTAAAATAAAACTAGGAGATTTAGGCACGCAGGAAAAAAATCAAAGCATTAAAACATGCGTGAGCATTTTGTAATCACAGATTATGCATTCACAAGAGGACATGACTTCTTCTAAGACCACTGCTTGTGTAAGAATGGTATTTTTGCAAAGGGCAATGGGGGCAGGCCCTTGGAGCAGTCAAATTCGATAAACTTTGTCGTGAGTTTCCATGTGAAACTTACTTGTTCAAATGGTAATAACTACATTTTCTTTTTTTTTTTTTGCTTTTAATTTATTTTTATTATTGTTTAGCCATTCCTCATGAAACATGAGGGTTTTGTTAATGTAACCAAGAAATTCTTTCAAGGTCTCCTTCTGGGGACTCAACATCTTAAACCACAGTTTTACTTCCACTGACACATTCTTAAATACTACCTTATGTTTCTGCCAAGGGAAAAAAAAAGGGGGGGGGGAACCTACTCTATATCCAGACATCCCTTTACACCTTTTTTTTAAAAGCCTTCTTGCCATTAGAATGACAAAGTTATTTTAGTGGTTCTCCCACTAATTTAGTGTTTGGGGCAAATTGCCTAGTGGGAAAACATTCAATTTAATGGCTAATGAGAAATCTACTTTAAAGCAACTCCTGAAGGAAATCTTAAAAAAGAACAGCTAAAGTTGCGTTTGTTTTCTCTTCCCAATGCAAAACAACCATAGTCTCTTACTAATAACCCATTCTCTTTCATCTCTGAGTTCTATAACCCTCACAGATTTCAGAGGTACTTAATTTTAAATTAAAAGGTCCTCTTAGCCTGCTCAACTTTTCTTATCCTCCATAGCACTTTTCTGACATAGGAGATAATTTATTTATTTAATACATTCATTTGCTGCTGTCTGTACACCCACATATGAATTTGAAGGCAAGAATTTGTCTATTTTATTCACTAATATATCCCAAACACCTTGGCACATGATAGGTGTTGAATATGCATTTCTTGAATGAATAAGTGAATTCATCAACCAAAATTTCTTGCCATTTTTTTATTTTAAATTGAAGTTACATAGAGCATTGCAAGTTATTAACTTCTGGGGGAGCCTACATGTAATAAACTTGAGTTCATAAACTTGAAATCTAAATTATCATATAGGTCCCTGCAAGCACAACCTAAATAAATGATTTTTTCTAGGCCCTAGCCAAACATACAAAATAAGTCAACTGTACTCATCCTGCAATATCCATCAACATCTTGAAGATGTTATTTATTTTTTTATTAAACCTAGGCATCAATAGTGAAAAAGACTGAGACCTCGACTAATATAATAATAAAAAAATTCTTAGAAAGACATATTCTATGGGACTATGGTAGGTCCAAGCATAATACTTCTTTCAGGTGAAAAGATACTCATGTTTAACATGCTATTTGATTCAAAAGCTATCTGAAGGAGTAAATTTTTCAAAAACGGAGGCTAAATCCTGGGGTCCATTGCATTTCTCCAACACAAACCAGAGCAGATTTGGGTTGGTCTCCTAACATTTGCATGGTTTCAATTTGTTTTTCAAATGAACTTAGCTCAGTATATTTAATTAATGTCTTCTTAGTTTCTACAGGTCTATGCCAATTTTAAACTCCAAATACTTAAGGGTATTTAGACTTCCAAATGCTAGAGAACCATATCAAAAAACAATAAAACCTGTTGGGAAGTACTCAAGAAACACTCAAGTTCTGAGAACCTATCTTTTTGACCTTGAAAAAGAAAAAAAAAAAAAAGTCTGAAGAAACAGTTTCTCTCTGAATTTCTCTAAGTCTACTTATTTCATATTAGAATTAATAAGGCTTAAATATCAGCTCAAGAGAATCAAATGATCCTAAAACAATTGCCCAGCATTAATGTGAGCATTTGCAAGCAAGCAAATCTATTTGAAAACTATAAGCCAAACTATAGGCCAAAAATTGCAAAGCAACTGACTACATTAAAATGAATAAACAAATTATGGTGGGGCAAGGAACAAAGCAAGCAAGCAAACAAACAAACATTAAAAAAAAAAAAGAAAAGAACCCCCCCCCCCCCCCCCCGCAAGGGAGAAAACATGTACAAAGTAAATACCACTTACTCAGCAGTATAGTAGCACTTGGTAATGTCAGCCCTACACTGCTCATTATTGACTTGATCCTCAGCAAGTGTCTGAATCTACTCTATTCTCAATTTTCTCCTCTATACGTAAGGATTTGGGATTAGATAAAATGGTTTTAGTTTAAAAGGTAAAGAGATTATCTTACAAAGCTCAGTATGTCAAACAAAACAACAGAAAAGTTGCAGGGCACCGGAGTTTGACCTGCTTGCCTCATTGGTTCTCACCTCCACTCCGTCCCATCTTCCAACCCCATATGTCTCTGAGTCACCTTCATAAAACCGTTGGATGCTCTTTGTGAAAACTTCTGGAAAGAATGGCGTCAATGGACCGCTCTAATGAGGAATGTTCTTATCCTCCATAAGATGCCACAGTATGGGTATCGATCATCAACTTAAAGTTTTTCTGTTTCTTTATATCATGTATAATTTTATCATCATACTCATGAGTATAATGCTTTCAGAGTGGATATGAGGCATAAGGAATAGCAATTTTGTACTTATTCGCAAAGATTGATATCACACCTCAAGATAGTAAATCGAGAAAGTATTGAATTTTTCCAATTACCAGGCAAAGCACATTTGCTTGTAATTTTTAAAACAGAAGATGGAGAAGCAGAATAAAAAATTCTCTTGTCACTGCTTTGATATGTAATTCTAAGAAATTTCGGTTTTAAAATTCTGATGCTAATATTAAATCAACTGGCCAGTGTATATTATACTGTTTCTAATGGATCTTTAATAATAACCTTACAAAAAATAATAAAAAAAACCTTTGTATCTTTCAGAATAAACCTGAGATTTAAAATACTTCCCAAGCACACACTCTTATTTGAGGAAGTTTATCTGATTTTCTCATGTAATAACAAGAAGGAGGGGAAGGGAGTTTAAAATGGGAGTTAGAATTACAATAAGCTTAAATACGAAACTGTTAACCAACTGAGATATCTTCTACCTGTAATAAAACATGAAATTTAGCTGTGTATACTGCCACCTATAATTCACTGATATATAACACCTTCTTTTCAGATAAAAAAAAAAAAAAAGAAAATTCGCAAATATTGCTGAACACAATACAAATACAGCAGGGATTCTGTGACCATCAGCAATTTAAGAGAACAGCATCATATCCAAAAAGATGTTCTTAAATGCCATGACCTTCATTTTTAAAATCTACTTTATTACTAATTATTAAAGTTAAAACAAACTATAGAATCGATAACATTTCTGTCTTTACATCTAAAATTCTTCTTCATGTGTAAAATTTCAGAGCACAGAAATAGAGGAGTTCTCGTTATAGTCTCCAATCTAGAAATCAGACCTCATGCTCTCATGCATGTCCTTATTTTAAACATAAGTTATAAGAAATGCAGCTAAATCCAAACTACTAACTTTAAGGGTGAGGGAAAAAAAAAGAAGCACTTTTTTAAAGGGACATTTATTTTAAAATTGTAAATGAATTTTCCCATCCAAGTTTAATTCAGGTGTGCTATTAAAAAGAATCATGACAAGGATCAATAAAAATTTTAAAATAAATAAATCATGTGCTCTAGGGTGATATTTACCTCCTTTTTTTAAACTTTCAGAGATGAATATCGTATATTTAATTCCACAAAAAGTTAAATAAAAAGTGACATACTAAAGCATAACTGAGTGGAAAAAACAAAAACCTTTTAGACAAATGTTATTATAAATTTCAATAAGAAATAACCATAAAAACAACCATTAACTTAGTTTTTCAATCAGAGGACATTATCAAAGCTACCTATGCATGTTAGAAATACTCTCCACTTGGAATCTGAAAAACAGGCTGTTATTTTAGGACTCTCTCACTGAAAGAAACCTTTTAAGAGTTTCTGGGAATCTCAGCACCAAAAATTGGGAAATTTTTCTAATTCTGGCAATGAGGGATAGGTTGAGAGGCTAGCAATCTAAATTCCCTTCCTCCCACATCAGTGTCAAAAGGAACTTACGTTGCAGTAAAGAGAGGTCCAAAAGTTTCAAACCTCGATTTCCCCTTCCAGAATCTCCATCTGTTGCCACCATTGAGTTCCCAGGTGCTCCCAGGATGCATCCCAGGTGAAGACCACTGTTCTCTATTTGAGGGCCTCACGTTGTGGGAAGAGCACAATTTCTGCTGTTTCTCACAGATTTGTTTGAGAAGTTCTTTTTCTTGATCTGAGAAGTAGAGCTGAAGAGCACAACATTCGGCCCTGTTGCAAGAAACATGACTGGAGTGATGCAAGCGTGCCTCATGTGGAAGGATTTCAATCTAAAATGGAAACAGAGTTTCCAAAATGCAAAATCTCATGCAGGCGCTCTTAGGGAAACCTGGGAGACTTGATTTCCCATAAATGTCCCATTTAAGAAGGAAAACTTATCTCTGGCCCAATGAACATCCTCCAAGAGTCTCTCCGTCCCCTCAAGCCAATAAACGTACTGCTTGGATGCTGGCTGGACTCCCTGCTGTCTCTCCTTGTCCCTAAGTCCCTCCCCAGGCCCTCAGACTCAGCAACACCTTGGTGCATTTTGCCTTCTGACTTGCAATTCTTTTGCTATTCCTGAATAAACTCAATTTCTGGTCATTCGAGTTTACCTCTTTCTTCAGTTGATAGATACTGCCATGAATCTAATTGTCCCATGGTTTTATATTTTTTAATTAATGCTCAAATCCAGTGAGGAATCCATTTTCATATATCATGAAAGATGAAAAACCAAACCTTTCTTTTCACAACAGACATGAAATTTCTCCATTTTAAACCAAGCAAACGTCTACATATCATCTGATGATGTGTCATCTCTCCTATCCCATTGATTCTTTTTTATTTTCTTATACCAAAAACATAGTTTTAACTACTATGCCTTTTTCCCTCCTAACATGTGTACTTTAACTTTATACTGAAACCCTTTCTTTTTGGTCAACTAATCCTGACTTTATTAGTCTGTGAAAAACCTCACAGGACTCCTCTCAATCTTGTATATGTAAAATAGTTGTCAGACCAATTAGAGAATTATTTCCAAACTCCATAACATCTAAACCAAAATATGGGTCTTGCAGTTATGGAATAAGGAAGCTGGGAAATATATATATAAATAAAATATTATTATTTTATATATATAAATAAAATATTATTTATATATATAAATATATATGCAATATATATAATGGCAATATATATATAGTCAAAAGGAACTATATATATAGTTATATATAGGGTTTATTCATATTTGTATATATACATAATGTGTTTATTCATATTTGTATATATAGTCAACATATACATATGAAATAGGGTGAAAATTAGAAAACAAAATCATAATAATTTATCACTTTTGAGTAGTAGTTGGAGAGAGAAGAAATGAATTTCATTAGTTCTAAGTATTTATACAATGAACTTTCCATCTTAATTTCTTTGCAATAACCAACTTGAAAAGACCTTTCTCAAATACGGATTATTAAAAACATAGATTGTGGAATGGAGTAAAAAAATATCATAGAAATATCTTTCGAGATAAATAATTGTAGAAACTTAAAAGGTCAATCATTCAGTTATTTAGTCAGCACAACTTTATGAAGTACTGGTTATGCAGCCAACAAATCCATCAAAGATGTGACCATCCAGCTGAATGTTTGTTAAGTTCCTTGGGCTTAAACAATACTTCTCTCTCTTATCTGTCCAACTGAATGAAAATATGTTCTTGTTAAATTAGATACTTAGGTAGTCTGAGTAGGAAAGGTTAAAAAAATTCTTTAAGAAAATCAGCAATCAGCACTTCATCATTAGATTAGCAACAGCCAAGGTCCTCAAATGTATGTGCTAATGAACAACCAATAATATCACATTTTATCATAATTCTGAGGCTGAATATTGGCTATTAGCACAAAATATACCAAAAGCATTACTCAAGTATGATGCTGAATGCACCCTTGCCTGCTAACCTTAAATTTGGCCAAGTTCTTGCAGGTGGTGATGGGGAAGAAAAAATCCAATGCAACAAAATGAAGGCCTTCTGACAGTGTAGACTTAAGGGACGGAGTCCAGAGTAGGGATATTGCCCCATAATTGAAGAGACTACTTTGCTGTTTTTATGCTTTCTATAGAAGAGCTTTTTGCTGTCACTGCCTCACTTCTTCACTGTGCAAATTCCTCTAACCTGCTTCGGATAGTTCTAAAATCATAACAAAAGGGCACTTGAGTGGCTCAGAGTGACTGACTTTTGATTTCAGCTCAGGTCATGATCTCAGGGTTATGAAATCCAGCCCCGGGTTAGGATCCTGCTCAGCACAGAATGTGCTTGAGATTCAGTCTCTCTCTGCCCCGCTGCCCCTCTCCCCCTCGCCCCACTCATGTGTATATACTCTCTCTTCCTCTCTCTCTCTCTCAAAAATAAATAAAATCATAACAAAAACTGCCTTTTTATGGAAATCTTTGCTTAACTAATTGGTTTTGTTCTAGTCTATTCCTTATGTAGCTGGAAGTCACAGTCATTATATGTTTTAATAGTTTTTTAATACTGATTATGAAGTTATCAAAACTTTTAATGTATATTCTTTATCAAATTGAGTATGAATCCTTAAAAATATATAAATCCATGATTTATGTATCTTTTCTATTCTTTCAGTATCCCTATGACTCTGCTCCTATCACACCAGCACCCATGCATGTTTTTGTTTCTAAAATTGTAAGAAGATGCTGAAGAGAATACTAATAACAGCAATATTAGGCAGAAAAATTGCAAGGACAGGATGCTGAAGAGAGTCAAATACAATTGAGGCTTAAGACTCAGAATTGGTCATTCCAATAAACTCATTCTATTTTAAGTGACTGATTTTCACTGGTTTGTTTTTAATTTTGAGAATTTAGTACTTATCAGGATGAACAGAGTAATTAGTATTAAGGCTTTACACAAAGAAACTTGAAAAAATAAGTGAATCTATCAAATAAGAATACTTTAATCCTAAAATTTTGATAAATATAGAAGAAAAACAAAATTTTACAATGGCAGAGCCATGTTCTTGTCAAAGCAATTTTAAAAATGTATCTACAGGGCAGCCCGGGTGGCTCAGTGGTTTGGCGCTGCCTTTGGCCCGGGGCCTGATCCTGAAGACCCTGGATCGAGTCCCAGTTCGGGCTCCCTGCATCGAGCCTGCTTCTCTTTCTGCCTGTGTCTCTGCCTTTCTCTCTCTCTCTCTCTCTCTCTCTCTGTATCTCTCATGAATAAATAAATAAAATATTTTTAAAAATCTAACTACATATCAGTATTATCATATAAATTAAAAACTTACAGAAAATTTAAACTTATCTGGAAGAAAATAAATTTTAAAATAAAGCACAGTTATGAATAAAGGTCATTATTGATTTTTATGTTTTGGTGCCTAATTAAAATTTTGTTAGTTTAATCTTCTTCTTTATTATTTGCATCCAATCTTCAAATTTATATTATAATTTCCTATAAAACAGAAACCACGTGGAATTGTTTTTGCACCTCAAAGTAAATATTTTAGTTTGTGTTCCATAAGGGAAATAAAGCCACTAGGAATCAATGCCAATTATTCTTAATAAGTGTCTTATTTAAAGACACCTCATTCAAAACATCTCACTCTAACAATATTTAACATTTTTTGAGAGTCTACCATGAGCCAAGAATTTTACAGAGAGTATTTTAGTTAAGCCTCACAATGACTCAACAAGGTCAATATATATCATCATACTTTAACAGATGTTCAGCATGTTTGACAGACTGACAGTTTCAAAGGAGTTAAGTAATGTGTCCAAATTCAGATATTTTGAGAAGCAGGGATTTGAGCCCAATTTGGCTTAATTCTCAAGTTTATGTTCTTCATAATTTACTGATGTATCATTGCTTGCCACAGTTGGGTGCTGTTAGAGATGAGTAAGACATAGAACCTATCCTGTAGGGCTTACATCACACATACTCTGAGTGGATGGATACAGTTAGTTTCTTCTAAAAGAAACATGATATTCTCCTCCGTCAATACTTATTATCACCATAATAATACATATTTTACTTACAGTGGGTAATTAAGTTTTCATAATCATCTTCCTTTGATTATTTCTTTCTGTATTAAAATTGTTTTAAAGTTGATTACTTCCATTTTCTGCTGGCACAAAATTGTCAAATAAATTTGTTCAACTTCGAATTTCAAGTTAAAACGATCTTTTCTAAGCAACACTGAAGAAATGAGTATAAAGTGAGAGCTGAAATTTCACGTGAGTATAACAGTTTTCCTTTTAAATCAAAGACCAGTTCAGAAATATACACAAAATAAGAACTAATATTTGCATTGTATCAAGTGGATACACTGCTTGGTTTTTTTTCCAGCTTTTAACAAACTCTGATAAACTAAGACAATACTTCTGGGACCATTGATCAACACTGTACTTTTCAGGACTGGATAAAGCAGAGACAGCTTCCTTTTGGACACGTTTGTTGTATCAATTTCCATTTTCAGTCATTAAAACCTACAATTCCCACGTCAGGCGCTTCTACATGAGAAAGAGATGACTGCTATAAACCATTCAGTCTAGTAAGAAAACATAATCAAGCTTGGGTTCCCCGACAACCCACACACACGTACACACACACACACACACACAAAATTAAAAAAACTCCTCCTTAAATTAATTTATGAATCTCTCCATAGCTCAACTCAATATATTAGCCATTTTGCCTAGAATAGAAAACCAGTACTCTTGTCTGTACAAAATCTGGATGAACCCCACCTCTAAATCAGCTCTTTTTTTGTTTGTTTGTTTTACCTCTTAAGTAAATCTAACTCAAACTAGAAAAATATCATGGTGTAGGAAAGTAAGCCTCCACATGAGCATCAAAAGGCCTGCGTATGAATTTTGTATTAGTTTTGTGAGTTACTTAAATTCTGAACATCCTTAGTATCTTTACCTTATAATGTTGAAATGATAATACCTAGAGACCTGGAGAGAGATTTGATAACTTATGTTAGAATGCTTGGAATACACTGGATGTTTAAAAGTCAATAATCAGTTTCCTCTAAAACAAAACAAACAAAACAAAAAGTCTAATAAAATATAGCCATTTTACAGTATAGCATTGCTAGACCCATTTAAATAAGACATCGTGAAAATCAAGTTTCTAACACAAAGAATTATACCAACTAGGCAGGCAGTCAAACTGAAATAGATAATTCTTTTATTGAAGTATCTATTTACTGTTTACTATTGTAATTCCAATTACTAATTACTAGTGCAATTCTCAAGTTACATTTGATATTCTTTGCATGGTGTCTGTCTCCAATAACATTTCTGAACTCTTCAGAAAATAATGCTATGGCTTGTAACCCTAATCACAATTTGGATAATCTCATTTTGTATTCATAAACTCAAGGGGCTTCCCCTTAAGAAAACAATTTATACTTGCCAAACACTAGCATTATGCTGACTGTATCATTGTCAGATAAGAAGCAAATACACTGGGGAGGAAAAAACACAGACTTCTAGACACCTTTCTTCTTACTTATATAAATTTAATCAGGGCTTGCAATTAATTTTTGAAATTGTTCTAAATCGATCTTAATGTTCAAACCCTCATTTCTACCTTTGGGCCCCATCAGTAAAACCTGCATATCACTCATGTTAGCAAAGCAGCTTGCTTTTAAACGTGATGTCTTGTAGTTATTTACAATCCTAATCACATCATTGATTTCAGTAAACTTTCAGTAAGAGTGATTATTAGTGCTGTCAAAAGCAGAACCTGTGATTCAATTTTTTTTCTTTTGCATTTTTTTTATAAACCTAGATAATTAAGATCAAGCCTGATAATATAGTTCTGGAAGCCCCAGAATTAGGGGCTTTGGAATTAGGAGTTTCCTGTGGTTGAGTATGTAATACAGCAAAGACACTGCCTTCACTTAAAATTCTACCCACACCCTAAAATACTTATATAAGCTACAAATGGTTAAATAAAAGTGCTAGGAGTAGTCACTCATCATAACACAGAAGTAACTACAGTTTTTTTTTTTTCCCAGAGTCAAAAAACAACCACCACATAAAATTTTATCTGACTGATTTTTTTTTTCCCTGTAATTTAAGACAGCCATAAGATCTATTCTGTCTACTAAGGCCAAAATAAAACTAAGGTATATGACCTTTTTACTAACTCAGGGGTGTCTTTAACACACTAAAGAATTAAACAATGTTCTGGAAAAATAGGATAGACAAATATGAAGAAGGTAAGAGATATTTTGGAGAAATCAGATTTTTTCAATATCAAAAGCAATGAAGGGAAAAGTTAAGATGAAATCACATATTTTTTTTTTAATTTTCAGAGAAAGAGGTCATGATAGAATAAAGATCGTCATTCTAAATTAGATCTACTTATTTGCATTCTGAAAGAAGGTGTGGAAGGAAACAGAAGTTTCCAAAGGTCTATTTATCACTCAAAGACACAATATGTGAAGGAGCTGCCTAGAATGTTAGTACGTTCAATGTTCACTCCCCCCATACTCAGGAAATATATATATATTTGGAACCCATATCAGACACCATTGCCTAATTTAAAAATATTCCTGGACCTCTATTGATCAATATCTCTTATAGAAAGGATGAGAGTGTAGCATCTGAACTGAAACAGTATTATTAGAAAATGATATCGTGAGCATTAGGATGTATAATTCATGTTGCTTTCATTTGCTCAGACCATTGTAAAAATCCATAAATCATTTTCTTCTTCATGTATTGCTTAAGTGCAATTTGTCATTTTGCATTAGAGGGCTGCTTCAGCTCATCAGTGCTTTTAATTCACTGTTTAGAGTTTAACAAAATGCTGGCCCCGTCTGATAACTGAAAGACACTGAAATGTGAAGCCGCACCAATATTAACTAGGTTAAACAAAACGGAGAAGAACATTTCTACTTGGAATATCAGGTAATGCTTTAATGGAATATCCAGTATTCCCAGTTCCCAAAACGTGGATTAGTTTGCTCTCTGTTGAGTTCAGAGCACAGTCTCTAAAGAGTTCCCTTTAACTAAAAACGTTAGTATATATACAACTAAAAATGCATAGCACATGCTATAAATCTTTTCTAGAAACTGTAGTCAACATTCTCTAAATAGAAGAACAAAAACTAACACGGTGTCTGTGCCATTGTCTCCAAAGCCCTGCCTTCCCACCTCTTAAGTTAGGTTACACTACTACGAATAAACCGATTTCATGGACACCCATAAGAGATGCAGTACAGTCCGGGTCCTCTGAGTTTGCTCTCTGCACTGGGAATGACAAACGTCAGGAACCGTCTAGCTCAATCCTGGCCGAGTCTGGTTGTTTGAAAGACTTCTTATTGACAATTTAAATTTTTTTTTCTTCCATTTCTTAAAAAAAAAAAAAAATCTCTCAAAGCTCTGGGCACACTGCAATAATAAGAGGATTTAGAAACAAATTGCTTTCAAGTCAAGTTAAATCACTGCAAACACTCATTTATCCAAACGGCTGGTTAACAAACTTGTTTCCCTCCCGCCTTTTCCAGAAAAAGGGTTAGGGAAGAAAGCAACCCTGGTACCGACTTTCAAAGTTTGGAACCATGTATATAAAAAATGCATTTGTGGGATCCTTAGCGCCCCCCCCCCCCCCATCTCAATTTTTTGCTGTAACTTAGAAACCAATGAAACACGCGCCTGTGCATTATCAATCTCCTACACCAACCAGGACTTTTATGAAAACTGATTTGGGTACACCCCTTGGATTAGCAAGGACTGCTTTCCCCTTCTGATTTAGGATGCAATTTGGCCCAGATGGTTGCTGCCCTGGACGGGGAGTAGGATTGTGTTCTCTAGGTACTGGGGCTCCCTTCCCGGTCCAGGAACTGGGGGTGCAGGGTGGGATGCAGTATCACAGGATAACTCTGGATTTCAAAGAGGTCATGAACCCAGCTACCAAGGCTCTTGTTTATGCAAACCTGGCCTCACTAAATTCCAGGATCCACCGAAGGGAATGCAATAAGAGGCGTTTGGGTTTTTTTTTTTTAAGGCTTTTGTGGGTGACAGGGTGGGGCTGTTTAAAGGTGCCAGAGCCGGCTGTGACTGCCCTGGCTGCAGCTCGCTAGGGGAGGGGGGCCTGGATCGGGGCTCGGGGCTGCTCCCCGGGCAGAGGACCTGGTCTCACCCCGAGGGTCCCGGGCAGCCGCAGGGGCCAGAAGCCAGGGACGCGAGACCCCGGGGGCCCCCCCGGCCGGCGTGGGCGGCGCGGACACAGGCTTGGGCGACCCAGGAAAGGCTGCAGAGCCCCCAACAGGCGAGCCCAGCTGAAGGAGAGCTGGAGCCTTCTCCGCCTTGCCCTATGCCGCTGCCGCCGCTAGGAGACGCCTGCAACCCACGTTTGCATTTGCAGAGAGCGTCCCCGGCTCCAGCACGACTGGACCCAAAAAAAAAAAAAAAAAAAAAAAAAAAGCAGCAGCTCCAGTGTTACAGTGGATGTAGTGATTATTTACAGGCCAATCTGGCCATCTCTCCACGCCCTCGTCCCCAACCTCTGGAAGCTCCACGGCTCCCAGCGAACCGCCCCAAGTCGGCTCAAACTTCACGTGCAACCCGACCACACCAACCCCCTCCCCCGGGTTCCGGATCCGCATTGTCATTCAGCCCACGCGTCTCTCACACGCAAACACGCGTGCACACGCGCGCACACACAAGTGTTTCCAAACGTATAAAGGGGGGGGGGAAAAACAACAACAACATTACAACATTACCGTCATTTAAAAAAAAAAAATGCTCCAGGATTCTGATGAGTCAGCTGGAAGAGCTCAAGATTTTTCGTTTCAATCCCGCAGATCTGAGAAAAAAAAAAAAGGGGGGGTGGGGTGGAGGGAGGGAGAGGTACGGCTGCAATGCTGCCGTTATTAATATTCAGATGCACTGTGATCCCCTTTGCATTGATCCACAGGTCCTTTTTGTAAACTGCCGCCCCCTTCTCGGCAGCAGACGCGAGGCTGAAATCCTTGCAACTGCAGCGGTTTTCTGTTGGGCAATTTGCTGCAGCTGAGAAAGGATTAGCCATTTTTGCAGGCATCTCTCCCTCTGACCGCTCCAAGGCGGGCCCCGTGTCCATGAAGGAGCCTGGGGGGTGGGGGTGGGGGCGCCCCGGCCCTGGACGCGCGCTCGCGGGGCGCACCGAGCCCTGCCTCGCTCTGCAGTCCCGCGCGTGGACACGCGCTCTCCTGACGCCCCCGCCGCGGACACAGGCCGACGTACCTCGGGCCGGGGAAGGGGCTCTCCTTTTCTCGCAGGTTGTGGCCGTGTCACTCTCGGGTCATCCATTAGCGGGAAGCCGCAGGGGACCGTTCTGTACTGTGGTATAAGATGAACACTGAACAAGGGGGGGGCAGCTTTAGGGGATAAACAACCCCCAGCAGCCCATGAATGAGTATTAAAAAATAATATATGCATATGCTTTAAAAATGCTTTTTTTTTTTTTTTTCTTGGATAATTGACAGTCATCTCCGTCTCTAACATTAAGGAGTTAGCGCTGTATTTTAACTTCAGGAGAACGGGATGCATCTGCCCCCGCGTCGGGGAGGCAGGCAGTGGGCCCCGAGAGCTGGCCAAGCGCATCCTTGGAGATCAGCGTGTGTGTGTGCGCGCGCGCGCTGCGGGGCTCCGTGGGGGCTGGCACAGACCTGTGCGCCGGGCCCAGGAGGATGGATGCGGGCACCCTTAGGTGTGCAAGCGCCTTCGCCGAGAGCCGCAGCCGCACAGACCCGCGCCCCGGTGTGCGCGGCCCCTGCCCGCCCACTCGCGCTCACCCCTGCGCGAGTTCTCAGCCGTGCAGCCGCTCTCCTGCAGCGGTCTTGCCTCAAACTGGGCAACGACCCACGGGCGCCCCGGTTCACTCGGGGTGGGGGTGGGGTGGAGAGAGGGATCTCCAAATGTCAGAAAAAGAAAAAGGAAAAAAGAAAAGAAAAGAAAAGAAAAAAAAAGCAGAAAATAGCCCTCCCGGTTTTGTAGGGGAGGAGGGGCGGGGAGAGGGATCTCCAAATGTCGGGGGGGGGGGGGGGAAGCAGAAAATAACCTGAGAGCGCCCCGGTTTTGTAGCGGGGGGTGGAGCGGGAGAGGGATCTCCAAATGTCAAAAAAAAAAAAAAAAAAAAAAAAAAAAAAAAAAAGCAGAAAATAGCCTGAGAGCGCCTTGCAGCGCTGCACTCGGCCGGGCGAGGCGCAGGGACATCCGGGGCGCCTTGCAGCGCCCAGCGATGCTCGGCTGCCTGCGAGCCGGTCACTGATCGGGGCGCTCGCGGCTCCAACTAGCCCCCCCCCCCCCCAGGGAATTGATCTATTGGTAAGAGCGTGTGTGCACAGACACTGAGCAAGTCCAACGCGTCCGCACGTCCATCGCAGCTGCCGGCCCACACCTGGCGTGACCCCCTCGGCTTCTCAGGACCCACCTCCGCCCCACGCTCCCAGCGCTTCACCCTCACGCTTAGTTTTACACGATCCACCTTATATCCCTTAAAAAAGAAAAAAAAAAAAAAAGAGAAAAAAAAAAAAAGGATGCCCAACCCACCGCTGCCAGAGTCCCTTAATCAGGTAACCCCTTGCAGTCGGTTAGTGGCCTCCCTGCAACTTTCCCCCTTCCCCGTGATTTATTTCCACGATCGGCAGCAAAGGAAAATACCTTAAAGGAAAAAGAATGTTAGCGTCATTGGAAACCCCGCTCCGGAGAGAGGATGCCGCTGCCGTCGCTATTATGTTTTCGCATCTGCTGATGCAAACGGGGGAGCCTCTGTCTATTCCCTGTCGGTTCACCTGCGGCTGGGGACTGGGAACTTTCCGCGGCACAGTCCCCAGCGCGCGCCTCGGGACCTGCCGGGCTGTCCTCGCTCTCACACTCACACTCACCCCGGCCTCCCGCCCCGGCCCGGGTTGCGTCCCGCCCCCTCCCGGCTGCCGAGTGACGCGCCTGCCTGACAGCCGGGCTGGCCAATTGGCGGCGGCCCGGTGGGTGGTGCTCCTCAGCGATTGGTTGGCAGGTCGGGGGCGCTGCGCAAAAACAGAGAAGCGGAGCGCTCGGAGCTCAGAAACTGCCAGCCGAGATCACAGGCTCTGGGGCTGAAGCAGGAGGAGGGAAAGGACTGGAAGGAAGAGAGAGAGAGACAGAGAGAGAGAGAGAGAGGAGGAGGAGGAGGAGGAGGAGACAGGGTAGAGAGAAAGAGGCTTGGGAAGAAAACAGCAGGAAAGAAACTGCTCATCACTCTTAGGGACAGGCAAAGGATGCTGGAGAGGAGCGCAGAGAGGGGCAAAACTCTGAAAGCCAAAACGTACCAATAGAGCGAAAAGAGGAGGAAAATGCCAAGAAGAAAATGCATCCGGAGAAACGAAGAGAATGAAAGTTTTATGCTGCAGAGCCGTTCTGTGTTTTTCCGGCACAAAATTCTCTCGCTGTTTTTAAGCCCTTTTGCATTTGCCAGCCGTTGACATTGAGGCATGTTCAGCGGTGCCGGCTGCATCTCCTCTTCCTTCTCCTCTTCCTCTTCATCTTCCTCCTCCTCCTCCTCCTCCTCCTCCTCCACCTCCTCCTCCTCCTCCTTCTCCTCCTCCTCCTCCCTTTCCTCCTCCTCCTTCTTCTCCTCCCATCAGCAAGAAGACAAACCGAGGACAGTCTTGAAATATCGAAATTTCCTCCTTGGGATTTGCCAGCGCCGCGTTGCGCCAAGACTGTCGGAATAAAGGACGCTGACTATTGTATTATTATCTTATTAATCGGTCAGTGGGAAGATTACAGATGAGGAAAGGGGACGCCTGTCACCCTTCCTGCGCTAAGATTGAAAAATGAGGCTGAATTGGGGGAAGCCCTAAAATGAAGCAAAAGGAATAAGATTTTTAAGGACAGAAAAGCCACAGGAACACCCCCCCCCCCTCCCATACACACACACACACATAGGGCACTTTTATTTGTATTTTTTTTTTTTTAGATTTTTTTTTTTTTTTCCCGTGGTGGTGGGGGAGGTGATTGGGTGGCTGACTGGCTGCGGGAAGCTGCTTCCTTTCCCTTTGGAGATGATTGTGCTATTATTCTTTGCCTTGCTCTGGATGGTGGAAGGAGTCTTTTCCCAGCTTCACTACACGGTGCAGGAGGAGCAGGAACATGGCACTTTTGTGGGGAATATCGCTGAAGATCTGGGCTTGGACATTACAAAACTTTCAGCTCGCAGGTTTCAAACGGTGCCCAACTCGCGGACCCCTTACTTGGACCTCAACCTGGAGACCGGGGTGCTGTACGTGAACGAGAAGATCGACCGCGAGCAGATCTGCAAGCAGAGCCCCTCCTGCGTCCTGCACCTGGAGGTCTTCCTGGAGAACCCCCTCGAGCTGTTCCGGGTGGAGATCGAAGTGCTGGACATCAACGACAACCCCCCCTCCTTCCCGGAGCCGGACCTGACGGTGGAGATCTCGGAGAGCGCCACGCCGGGCACCCGCTTCCCCCTGGAGAGCGCGTTCGACCCAGACGTGGGCACCAACTCGTTGCGCGACTACGAGATCACCCCCAACAGCTACTTCTCGCTGGACGTGCAGACCCAGGGGGATGGCAACCGGTTCGCGGAGCTGGTGCTGGAGAAGCCGCTGGACCGCGAGCAGCAAGCGGTGCACCGCTACGTGCTGACCGCGGTGGACGGGGGAGGAGGAGGAGGAGGAGGAGGAGGAGGGGGAGGCGGAGGAGGAGGAGGAGAAGGAGGAGGGGGAGGGGGCCTGCCCCCCCAACAGCAGCGCACCGGCACGGCCCTACTCACCATCCGAGTGCTGGACTCCAACGACAACGTGCCCGCCTTCGACCAACCCGTCTACACTGTGTCCCTGCCGGAGAACTCGCCCCCGGGCACGCTCGTGATCCAGCTCAACGCCACGGACCCAGACGAGGGACAGAACGGCGAGGTGGTGTACTCCTTCAGCAGCCACATCTCGCCCCGGGCGCGGGAGCTCTTCGGGCTGTCCCCGCGCACCGGGCGGCTGGAGGTGAGCGGCGAGCTCGACTACGAGGAGAGCCCCGTGTACCAGGTGTACGTGCAGGCCAAGGACCTGGGCCCCAACGCCGTGCCCGCGCACTGCAAGGTGCTGGTGCGGGTCCTGGACGCCAACGACAACGCGCCCGAGATCAGCTTCAGCACCGTGAAGGAGGCGGTGAGCGAGGGCGCGGCGCCCGGCACGGTGGTGGCCCTGTTCAGCGTGACCGACCGCGACTCGGAGGAGAACGGGCAGGTGCAGTGCGAGCTGCTGGGGGACGTGCCGTTCCGCCTCAAGTCCTCCTTCAAGAACTACTACACCATCGTGACCGAGGCCCCGCTGGACCGCGAGGCCGGGGACTCCTACACGCTGACGGTGGTGGCGCGGGACCGGGGCGAGCCGGCGCTCTCCACCAGCAAGTCCATCCAGGTGCAGGTGTCGGACGTGAACGACAACGCCCCGCGCTTCAGCCAGCCGGTCTACGACGTGTATGTGACCGAGAACAACGTGCCCGGCGCCTACATCTACGCCGTGAGCGCCACGGACCGCGACGAGGGCGCCAACGCCCAGCTCGCCTACTCCATCCTCGAGTGCCAGATCCAGGGCATGAGCGTCTTCACCTACGTGTCCATCAACTCCGAGAACGGCTACCTGTACGCGCTGCGCTCCTTCGACTACGAGCAGCTCAAGGACTTCAGCTTCCAGGTGGAGGCGCGCGACGCGGGCAGCCCGCAGGCCCTGGCCGGGAACGCCACGGTCAACATCCTCATCGTGGACCAGAACGACAACGCCCCTGCCATCGTGGCGCCCCTGCCCGGGCGCAACGGGACCCCCGCGCGCGAGGCGCTGCCGCGCTCGGCCGAGCCGGGCTACCTGCTGACCCGCGTGGCCGCGGTGGACGCGGACGACGGCGAGAACGCGCGGCTCACCTACAGCATCGTGCGCGGCAACGAGATGAACCTGTTCCGCATGGACTGGCGCACCGGGGAGCTCCGCACCGCGCGCCGCGTGCCGGCCAAGCGCGACCCCCAGCGGCCCTACGAGCTGGTGATCGAGGTGCGCGACCACGGGCAGCCGCCCCTGTCGTCCACCGCCGCGCTCGTGGTGCAGCTGGTGGACGGAGCCGTGGAGCCCCCGGGCGGGGGCGGCGGCGGCGGCGGGGGCCCCGGGGAGCAGCAGCGCCCCGGCCGCTCGGGCGGCGCGGACGCCTCGCTGGACCTCACGCTCATCCTCATCATCGCGCTGGGCTCCGTGTCCTTCGTGTTCCTGCTGGCCATGATCGTGCTCGCCGTGCGCTGCCAGAAGGAGAAGAAGCTCAACATCTACACGTGCCTGGCCAGCGACTGCTGCCTCTGCTGCTGCTGCTGCGGCGGCGGCGGCTCCGCCTGCTGCGGCCGCCAGGCCCGGGCGCGCAAGAAGAAGCTCAGCAAGTCGGACATCATGCTGGTGCAGAGCTCCAACGTCCCCAGCACCCCCGCGCAGGTGCCCGTGGAGGAGGCCGGCGGCTTCGGCGCCCACCACCACGCGCAGAACTACTGCTACCAGGTGTGCTTGACCCCCGAGTCCGCCAAGACCGACCTGATGTTCCTGAAGCCCTGCAGCCCCTCGCGGAGCGCGGACACTGAGCACAACCCCTGTGGGGCCATCGTCACCGGCTACACAGACCAGCAGCCCGACATCATCTCCAACGGGAGCATTTTGTCCAACGAGGTAAGGCTGAAGCGCAAGGACCACCATCTCTCATCTCCTCCATCCGAAAGCCTCCTCTAGCCCGGCCCTTGTATCTCTGGTGCACTGTGTATTGATACTTAGGATACTCACTTCTTTGTATCTCTGTGGGGGGGGGGGGGGAGGCCGTCCCCCACCCCTTCGTCTGTAACCTAAACTTTTTCGTGTGGTCCCTAATCCCCTGCGCTCCACCCCTCCCTGCACATTGACTTTCATCCCCTCCCCTTCCCCCTCCTCCCTCCCTCCCTTGGTGCTTTGCCACCTTGGACCTTCCCTCTTCCCTCTGGCATCCTTCCTTTAAAGTCCTAACCCCTTCTCAAAAAAAAAAAAAAAAAAAAAAAATCTGAAAGTGGAGGGAAAAGTGCGCGGGGGTGGGGGGAGGGAGGGAAGAGCGAGGGAAATGCGGATGGAGGGACTTTCGGGCCCTGGCCAAGGTCTTCCCGCTCTTTGCGTTTGTCCCAGGCACTAATAAAGTCAATTCTGTTTGCTTTGTTTATCGATGCTTTGAGTCGCGCGTAAAAGTGAGCTGTGGATTGTCTGACTTTGCACAGCCGCCTAAACTCGAATGCATGTTTTAGCGAATAAGTTATCAGATCCTTGTCCTCCGACCTCGGGTTGCAGAAAAGGCTTCCGTTCGGCCCTGGACAGCATTTACAGCCGCCCTGGAAGCCCGACGCCCACACGGTGTGAATTTGAATGAAGTTGCCTTGGCACAGCCCCCTGTAAGCGTACACTAACTAACGGAAGGCTTAAGCAATTGTGACCTTAAATATATATATATATATATATACCTTTTAGCTGATCCTCACCTTTTGCCACTGTTCTGGGTAAATCGCTGCTGTTGGCTTTCTTCCTCAAGGAATTTGGCTTGTCAGTTCTGATCTCTTTTTAAAAGATGGGGAAGTGGCAAAGTTGGAGGGAGGGAGGGAGGGAGGGAGGGGGAGAACACAGCTGATTTGTGTACAAGAGAGTTGGGGCCAGAAGAGGTGTGTGGATGGTGGATGGTGGACGCTGGGGAGGAGAGTGCACAGGGCGTTTTGGAGGGGGAAAGGTATGGGGCTGGGGTGGGGGAGTGTGGATGATGAATTCCTTTCTCGGCAGGTTCTTTTATTTATTTGAGTCTCAGAGATTATTAATTGACTTTCATGAATATTTGTACAGCTCATTTGTATCTTAAGCACATTTTGAAAATAAACAACAAAATAATTCCATAAAATATCCAAACTTTTTGCTTATTGAGCGTGCTGTTTTTTCTTGTGTCAACCAGTATGCACCTGAACACTTTTTTAGGCCACTGAGGGAAAGACTGCAGAGTATACCTAGGTTGACTCTGTTAGGGACAGTAGTTTATGAGCCCTAGCTATGAGGTCATTTGCATTCTCTCCTTAAACACACACACACACACACACACACACACACACACGTTTAAAATTGGCTTTTTATTTTTGCAGGTTTTTTTTTTTTTTTACCCCTTTACTGAAAAGCTAGACTGAGGTGTCTCTGGATATCTCCCTCCCCTTACCCAGCAGTCACTAGCCTGAGGCCTTAGGGCAGCTTGCAAATGCATAAAACCGTACACAATTACCTAAACTAGACTCAATTCCTAACCTCAGAAGAGGACTGCTAGTTAAGCCCTTAGCATTCAAATGCTCTTGATTTATTTATTTTCTTTCTAGACTAAACACCAGCGAGCAGAGCTCAGCTATCTAGTTGACAGACCTCGCCGAGTTAACAGGTATGGACTCTTTTTTTTATCCCCCTAGCTTGGTGTATGGACAAGTTTACTACCTATGAAAGTTAGAAATTAGACGTATTATCCAATATTAGAATATAAGATGTATGAAAGCATCTCCAGCTAGGGCAGATCATAAATACTGTCTATGTTGGGGTTCCTGGACAATACATTAGAAATAGGGGTGTCTTTCATCTATATACAACTTACTGAATATATTTGAATATTTTATCAATTTATACTCTTAACACTACTTCTGATAGTCCCCCTGTTCCAAGGGTCTATATACTCTGTTTTATGACAATGATATAAACATACGCGTGGCTCTCCTCGCAGAATAATGACTAAACGTGACGTGCCTTATTAAAGGCTCCTACTGACTTTGCTCAGTTGTAAAGAGTTAGGCTGTAAGGTGATGAAAACTAGCTGTTCTGCAGGAATAAAGGCCACTGTGAGAGGTCTGTGAATCTGCAGCACCATTGGTGACCATGTGGTGGCAGAAGAATGTTTTCTGTGTTTCTTCACCTTTTTTAATTCTAATATTCACGTTTTTGTACTTCTAGTTCTGCATTCCAGGAAGCCGACATAGTAAGCTCGAAGGACAGTGGTCATGGGGACAGTGAACAGGGAGATAGTGATCATGATGCCACCAACCGCGGCCAGTCAGCTGGTAAGTGTGCTCAAAGGGCAATGCTGACTTTTATAGTTTGTTGTTGTTGTTGTTGTTGTTGTTGTTGTTGTTGTTTTCAAAGTAAATCTAGAAAGAGTGATGTCCTAGGTATTTTTTTTTGTAGGGTTAATGTTGCTAAGTCCACACCAGGAATATGGTGTCATTCTATGTTGATAATTACATAGTCAAAGAGGATTCTAAAAATGCCCCTTTGGGTACAGTTAGAGACTTACTGTGAAATATGTTAGAACATGAGCTTATTTCTTCCTTATGTGATGTTCTTTCGTGCAATTAAATTGAAATTCAAAAACCTATAGATTTCTCACCTGGTCCAGGCCTCAGTCTTCAGTCAATGAAGGTATTATTAGACTTGTTTATGGATGAGGTAACTGAAGATGAATGAAATTGATTGACCTGCACAAAGTCACAGAGAGTAAGTGGATGATGATTGGGAACTAGAATCCAAATTTCTTCCCTTTTGAGAGCGATGCATTTTGCAAGCCACTGAGTATTGAATGAGAGACGGAATGGTGATTAAAAGTCATGAACAGGCTGACAGCAAGGTCTCCAATGCTGGGTTCTTAGGCTTCGGTCCATTAGTAAACATTGGATAATGTGTATTTTCTCAAGCATCCGAGAAGCTTCCTCATATTTTCCTTGCGGTCCATGACCTGTCAAAATTTGAACCCCGTGCTTATTCGTATGTGAGGTTAATGATGCCTGCTGATAGGGTTGCAATGCGATACATAGATCTTTACATTGCTTATTTATTTTAGTTTACTTTTTCCTCTATGAATTTAACCGTGAAGTTTTATAGGGTGCTGATAACTCTATTTCCTAATCCTTAAAGAAAAACACTTTGAAAAATAAAATATATGCCTTATAATAATGAAAATGATTTCATAACGGTTGGATTTTCTTTCCACGTCATTGGCATTTCAACCGAGAAGGGGGCGAAGAGGGCTGGTTGATCTTTTTTTTTTTTTTTTTAACTTTTTCTTTTCTCATTGAGTCCTGTGTCTTTGTGACACGGAGAGAAGTGGAAAGGCAGATTAACTCTTGTGACTTATAAAAACATCCGTCACTGGGCCATCTCCAAACTCAACTCTGTCCCCTCGCTCTTGAGCTTCATTTTGGTTAATGATGTAACCCCAGGGTGGAAGAGTCCTCATTTTCGAGGTAACATCAGTCCTAGAGAGCACACATTCCTTAGCACACTTGGTGGACCTCTGAAGGGTGCTGAGGCAGTGTGTCAAAGGGCAGCACCCGCCCCACGGTCGCCTGGCAGCCGTGGTTACTGCAAGCCTCTCACTTGGCTAAAGTGTGCTGTGTCTGAGGCTGCCTTAGCCTTGGGAAACACAGTCAGGAGGGGGGAGTAAAAAGGCTGCTCAAGGGTCTCTTTATATTGCTGCAAGTCATTAATATGCAGACCTAATGAGACTTGAGAACTGCCAAGAATCCCCGGAGGTCCCTGCCCCTTGCGGGCCTTCACGCTAACTGAACAGAGCATCTATTTAGTGTCTGGGAACCTGACAACAAACCAGAACTTGCCAGAAGTTTATATTTGAGTACAAAGTCCCTTTCATTTTTGGCCTATATATGGCATATGATTTATTGTTACCTTTAAAAAGCTGTACATTCAGAATTGCTCGTTCCTGTTCCTTTTTTTCAGGGGTTCTAATTTGAGTTAGCCTTTTTAAACTTCTAAGACAAAAGGCTTAATATTAAAACAGAGTATCTGCTTGGTGTTTCCTTGGGTGCATTTTATTCTTTTCCCACTCCCCCACCCTCCCTCTGCTTTGTTTTTTTTTCTGTAGCACTCCAGTCTCAATGAACATTTCAATTAGTTTAGTTCCCTCAGACATAATGAGCTATAATAACCTAACCAAAAAGAAAGAGAAACGAATAAACATCTGCAAAAAGTGCTAAATTTGGAAGATGGATGGGAATAGAGTCTTATCAATGAGCCTTCCCAGTAGCTACTTTATTTCACAGGGACTCAGTGTTGCCATTTTGGTAATGTTTCTCTCAAATCATTTGAGATGTCAAAGCATTAGAAGGAAAACTTAAATGCCAAATTGTGTTCTGGAGAACATTTTCTAAAAAAGCAAGGCAGTTCATATTTTTCCTCAGCAGTGGCAAAAAAAAAAATATATCTGCCCTATCTTTACCTTATTAAACGTGAAAAGTATTACAGAATTAACGATTTATTTTGGTATTGCGTTGGCAGTTCTAGGGCAGCCACAACATACTGAGTGCAATAATCGCTGTTTTCGAATTGTAATGACACTCTTGTATTAAGAAGTCATCTCACCTTTGTGTGCTGAATTGCAATCAGACTTACTGTGTCTTAATTTTATTGTAAGAGTGATTTTGAAGTGTTTTCTTTTATAAGTATAAAACCCTAAATGCAGAGAATTGGAATGCATCGACTTAATGACTTTGCCCAGTCCATACTGATGTTGCGTACTGTACACTCTACAGCAAGTAGCGATAAGGTTTCCTAAAAGATGAGCCTATTTCAGGTGAAAAAGTACATCTGTTTTATTTTCTTGTGAAAGCCAGGTACTGATGATCTTCCCATTTTGTAATATTTAAGACACATTACTCATAGCGCATCTATTTCCAGGTTTAGGATATGGGAAAAGTTCACACTAATAAGCAAATCTTACTCAGCCAGTTTTTAGGGGGAGGACACCAGATTGTGATGGAGAAATGATACTGGAATTCTGAATTCCATTAATTAATTAATTAATTAATACTCTGAATTCTCTTCTTCAGTCTGTCCCTCACTCCATGTGACATTATATACACTATTGAGCTTTAGTGCTTCACCTGTTTAATCTTCCTACCTTTGTATGTAGCCCCAATTTCTTTTTCGATGTTAGCATTATTTTGTATTTATTTATCTAGATATGCCTTCTGTTTATTCTTCTATGAATAGTTTTCTTTTTTGTTCTTTCTCCCCTACCCCCCTTGCTTTTCTCCTTTCTAAAGCCATTTGCAGTCACCAATCTTGTTCATAGAAGGGCTTTAAACACGGAGGCAGCTGCACAGAGAATCACATAAGCTTTTTCAGTTTTCTACTGCACCTGGCTCCATGTGTGAAATTCTTCGGCTTGACCACTGCTCTCTGGCATTTTCTTTCTATAGCCTTGTCAAGGTGCTTTCCGTTTTTTTTCAGGGCACTATTGATGTATTGGTTGCATTTGGCAGAAGTCCAGGGAGATGTGGTAAATCTATGCATAAACCATCACAAGAGGAAAATCTGATTAATATGGCTTAAATAGCCAAAGAAAAAAAAAGGGTCAAAGTATACCTAAAAGAAATATAGTTTCAATTTTATTGTATGATTAGAGTAAAAGATTTTTTTTTCTGATTTGCAATACTGATACAAAAATTTTAGTTGCCTATTATTAAACATTTTAACGGTCTTGCAGGTACGTCTGAGGAGATATAGTTAGTTGTAAAATTTCCCTTGCCTCGTTTATTGAATATCTGCGGTATGCATACCATTAGAATTATCAATTCATTTTTAATAATTGCGCCTTCTTAAAAGATATATATATTGAAGAAGATAACCCTAATAAACAATTCTGTTAATCTTACTTGTTATGGTTTACCTGAAAATTGTCAAGTCACTCCTTCCTGTAAATTTTAATTTCAGTTACAAGTTTAGCTTCTAAATGTGTTTATTTTTTAACTAATTATTGAGATTGATATAAGACACATGGTCAAAATTTGGCTACACATGCCAAAAAGTGATTTGAATTGTCAGTATCTTAAGACTAGTGGATAAAGTACATCAGGAAATGTGTTCAGCTGTTTGCACAACTACTGCAATAGTAACAAGACAATGTTTGATTTATCACAAGTACAGATTTCCCTTTCACAACTCCAGTAAGAATTTAGATACAGGCAGATTAGTCACTTGTAAATAAAGTGACTTTACATGATTGATTGCAAAAGCTTATTCAGATTTCTGGTGAAAATATGAACTACAAATTGATGATACAGAAAGATTTATAATTGGAAAAAATACATGATAAAATATTAGAGAAAATGGAGAAAAATATAAACATTTTGAATGATAAGTAGGGAGCAGTTTTAATGTACATGTTTTGATTTTTTCATGAGTGAATCGTGTTCGTAAATACCTGCCTCCAAGCTATATTTTCCTAAAAACTATAGCAACTTTTGTGGTTATAATTTATATCTCTCCATTTTTTTGTGTTAAGTGGTTAAAGGAGGGCTGGAAATATCTTCAAAAAATGAAATATTGATTTTCCTTAAATTAATTTATCATGTTATGAAAATTTAAACATTTTTTATGAAGCCTTGGTGCACGAGGAAGAAATGTACATATAACTCTATATTATTACATTCCTCAGGAAATAGCACACATGGAGTACAGTTGAAATATTTTTGAAGTCACAGTTTTTTCTCAGTGATAACATCACTGCCTCTAAGGAACAAGTTTTACTCGCTGGTTAAAAAATATGTATTTTAAAATTTGTCTAAATATATCTTTGCATAACAGGCAGTCTATCATGTCAGCTGTCATGCCTTGTAGGACAGATTATTTCTGAGAGGTAGGAAAAATAAATAACTAGGAGAAGAAATTTCAAATAATGTGTATATGTTGAGATATTTCTTCAAAATTGCCAAAATTTCAAAACTGAGGTTTGGCCTGTATTTGTCCGCTGTACAAATCTGGCAGGTTCCGTAGTAAGGGGATTTGAATAAGAGAAACTAAAGATCAAGTTAAGTTTTCTCTTGGACCTTTTTTTTTTTTTTAATTTTTATTTACTTATGATAGTCACAGAGAGAGAGAGAGAGAGGGAGAAGCAGAGACCTAGGCAGAGCGAGAAGCAGGCTCCATGCACCGGGAGCCTGATGTGGGATTCGATCCCGGGTCTCCAGGATCACGCCCTGGGCTAAAGACAGGGGCCAAACCACTGCGCCACCCAGGGATCCCTCTCTTGGACCTTTAATTTGAGCTATTAAAATATTCCAAGAGCAATGTGGAAGGCATGCATTTTAATATGTCGCCTGCCCTATGATACCTGGCATTCCTGTGTATCGCGTAGTCACTTATCACAACAAAACTTAAATACACGTCTGCTTATTTGGTCATTAAATAATATATTTAATGGGACTGGTGATAAATGAAAAAAGATAAAATACTGGCTGTCTTTCAGTGACTCCCTGAAGTGAGGAATGGGAATGGGGACATTTATCTGGTTCTCAGACTATAGCGCTAAAAGGCAAATGGTTTGAAATTTATTGATGTGCTATTTGTTCTTTCTCTTTTAATTTTGTTTTGTTGCTCTGATATTCTCCTAATGAGAAATCGGTACACTTGCTCTATCAGTAAAGCTGGTGAAATACATTCATGCACAATTTGTGATCCCTTATCTTTCATTCTGGTCTTATAAAGCTGTGTATACTATTGCTATGGGGATCACACTTTAAAAGGACTCATTCATAAATTTACTAAGAACATTATATACAAGTGTTTTCTTCCTTCTGTCAGGTAAAATTGTTCTTCCAACAGAAAACTTTATCATGTTTCTCATTTTTCTTGTTATGCACATGATCTATTTTCTGTACAGGTTCTCAACTCATGAGAACTTGATTACATCACCTAAGGGCATTTTAACTAGCCTCTAATAATCAAAGAAGCTGAAACCCAAAAAAATTGTTAATTTCCAGAGAAGAAAATGGGCACAAAAAAACGCTCTACTAAAAGTCCTTCTAATATAATCAAACAATACCTTAATAATGTCGAGAGACTAGTTTATTAAAATTTTTCTATAAGAGAGACGATCATATTTAAAAATATGAGAGGCCTTGGATACAGGTACTTGAAAATATGTGAAAGATTATTAATGGTCTCATGCAGTATATTTAAAATGATATTCCTCAGTCATGTGAAGAAAAGTTGCACTAATCCCAAATTTCACATTACATACCCATCTTCTTCAGGGTCTAATAACACGGTTCGATCTTAGTATTTAGATTAATTCCACCAACTTCAAATTTAACATGACGAATTTAATTTTCAAACAAATAACTGCTCATCATAGTTTGCCTTTTAATAACAGTTCCGTCTATCCAAAAAGTCTTTTTTTTTCTCTCTCTCTTTCTCTAACACAGTGCAAACAGGGAGCACTCAGTATTCAAAATATACATTTTTCTGGTCATATAGCTTTAACCTACCTAGTATGTCAATATTTATCAGGGACATTTTCCTTCCCTTACACTTTTTCTTTCTACATATCTCCTTGAAGAAATAGGATAACAAACTGAGCTACTCTTGTGTCTAGAAAAGCATTGACATGTTTCACATGCTTTCTTAGTCTGGTTCCTTATCCTGGTTTCAGCTCACGTTTAAGTTCCTCAACAGTTCACTGATCAGTAATTTATTTCGAGGCTTATGCATGACAATTATCAATGGAACATTATAATCAAAGTCAGACTCGGCATTATACATAGTTTAATTTAAAATAAAAAAAAGTCATATAGTGAGATTAATATATGATAAGAAGCTTCGTTTTATTTCTTTAAACATAATTTACATAATTAACTGTTCTGAACTCCAAAATACTTGTGAATAATCTAGAAGATTAATACTCTGAAAAAATATCTTCCGTATTTTATACATACAAATGTTAACATATACACACAAACAAGTAAAGCAGTGCCATCGGGGGTTTATAAACTAAAACTGACTCAAGAGTTCAAATCGCTCGTGGCATTTATAAGAAGAAACAATCAAATGGGTTCATTAAATAAATATTAGTCTGTTGATTAAAAAAAGAAATTCATACTCATGCATTTGAGAGTTTCTTTTATACAGAATAATCATGCTTGAATTACTTTAAATTGATCCTGTTTAAAAACATGCAGAATAAATGTGTTAGTATGTTTAGAATAATATTAAAATGTGATTTGGGTTTATGTACTTGTTTTTCTGGGTAGGGATAGTTATCAAAATGAATATCTAATAGTATTCTATAATGCTCAAAAACCGTTACGCTTTGCTGAAGAAACTGAACTTTGAGTCATAATCAGATAATATGGAATAGTCTTGTCAATCTGTGGGAAACAATGAAACTTGAAGATGTCATTTGAAATCTTAGAATTCTCAGATTAGTAGGGAAACAGTTCTAGGTCTACTAGAACAAGTGTTTTCCAATATAGAACAAGTAATAAGGTATTTGTCAATAGTATCTGCAGCTGACTCACATTACACTTGATTACCTTGGTTTCACTAATTATAGTCATTTGTTCTGGGTTTGTCTGCAGTGGTAAATGATAAGTGGTTTGTCGTAATATGGGCTACCAGAATGTCACTGAAATATACCTTTTAGGGTCATTTTCTGAGAACCTAAGAAAGCATACTCTTGGCCACTCCTGAAATGTTTCATTCTTTTTTTTTTTTATCTAATCTAAATGTTTCATTCTTGTTATTTATTGGCTTGTCAATATGTGTGCCGTATTTCTGCTGAATTTCACTTTTTGTTTCATGTCCAGATTCCATAATCTAAAGATCATCGTTTATACGTCGCATAGTTCTGCTGTTTTTGTCTCTAAGAAACAGAAAATGTTGGATGCCTCATCATCATTAGAGATTGTGGATCAGAAAAGCTTTACGCCTTGCATTTTTCTCTGTTATGAATTTCACCAGAGATCTTTGAGTATTCACTCCTTTTCTACTCCCCTGTCCCTAGCTATTTAAATAATTTAGAGCCAGATTTTCTTTCCAGTACTCTGAGAATTTTAGAGACGTCTACCTGAGGGTCCTGTTTGCTAGAAGAGTCTAGCTCTTTGGAAAAAGAGTGCAAAGACATTTTTGGTTCCTGTGAGGTTAAGGGCAAGAAAACTTTGGCAGAACCCATTCAGCCAGCACTTTGCAGGCTCCCTGTCATCTCTCACGGTCGGGAGTCCTGTATCTGCAGTGTCTCTTTTTCCTGCTTACAGGTATGGATCTCTTCTCCAACTGCACTGAGGAATGCAAAGCGCTGGGCCACTCGGATCGGTGCTGGATGCCTTCTTTTGTCCCCGCCGATGGACGCCAGGCTGCTGATTATCGCAGCAACCTGCATGTTCCTGGTATGGACTCTGTTCCAGACACCGAGGTGTTTGAAACTCCAGAAGCCCAGCCTGGGGCAGAGAGGTCTTTCTCCACCTTTGGCAAAGAGAAGGCCCTTCACAGCACTCTGGAGAGGAAGGAGCTGGATGGACTGCTGTCTAATACACGAGCGCCTTACAAACCACCATATTTGAGTAAGTATTACATAAAAGGCTTTATCAAAGTATTCCCTTTGAGGGAGTGAGTTCAACCTGCCATGCTTCCCAGTAAGAATAGAAGAGTTCAAGTGGTTTTCAGAAACAAAGATAAAAGTGACTCTTGGAGGCAGGCAGCACTTTGCTGTGGAAAAATGAATATACGCAACAGGAAGGCAGGTTCCTGTGTCAGGACATGGTTGTTGACAACAGTCAAACATCACTTTGGATGTTGGAAGCATTTTTCAAATGCGCTTCTTATTTCCTTTGAATATTGCTCTCTTGCGTACTTGATTTCATTGTGTTTCGAAGGGCTTCGTTAAGATAGAAAAACATCTCTTGACACTGGAGTCACGGGGAGATTTCATTTTTTTTTTTTTTTTTTTATTGATGGCAGCATTATCGCACAATTGATCCTTCTTCCATAGTGGCATTACACATTTTGGGCTAAGTTAGGAAATCAGTGCAGCTATGACTTTGACTATTCAACACGATTCAGTAATATGTTCCTATGGAGTAGAGTCTCTGATCAGAATCAGAGCAACTATGTGATGGAAAGATATAGATAAAGCAATATTCTTTATTTACGTAAAAGGTGTTCTTCTAACACGGGGACATTAAAAATTGTACTCAGCTCTTTCGATATAGGAATCATATTCTTTAAGTGGATTATTTTACACAGCCACTGTGAAAATAAAATTTCGTAGAGATTCTGTAGTGTATTTCCTTTGAGGATCTTGGTAATGAAATTATCCTATTATTCTCTGCCACGTAGTTATCTTTTCCTTCTAGTTAATGGATAAATACCAGTGATAATTCAATAGTTTGGTCAAACCACATAAACTAATATGTGAAAAGGATGCAACTCATAAAAACTCAGTCAAAAGATGACTTTAATCATGTATATCAAATCCAAAGTACATGGTGTCTTCTTTCTTTCATCTTCTAGTACCAAAAAAATCATGGAATCATAAGCTAGGAACAAAAACGAGGCAGATTGCAGATGTATCATTTCTTTTATGATTTATGGACTGGGAGGGAAATAGAAAAAAAATACTGAAAGGAAAGAAAAAAAACTTGAAGAACATATATTTCAGCTCTTATGAATGTATATATGAAAGGCGCGAATGGAAGGCATTGAGGACAAGACTACTACTCTAGACACTGATAATAAGAGTAGACAAGTGTTCTATGAATAAAGGAATAGAGCTGCCATTGGATACATACGCTGTGATGGCAATGATGATTAAACTGTTTTATGAAAGATTGCCTTCAGCTTTTCAAATTAGTTGGAAATACCTTTACCCCACGCATGATACAGTATTTTAGCATTTCAGAACCAAATAATTGCTTCTGTGTATGAACCATTGTATTGCTTTCTTTTTTGAAGTCATATAATACAAGGAGAGCACATATACTTAAGGAAAGTATCGAAATGTCTAACAATTACTATGATGAAATTTGTATGCTAAGGTCCTAAAGTTTAGTTTACATGTCTACACACATTAGTGATGTAAAATCATTACACGTGTTGCGAGGAATCAAAGAATTCATATGTTATTTAATTAAGAAAATGGTTTGTTTTCATAATAGTCAGATATAGGAGAATAAATTACTTTTTAAAAGCTTTTTTTTTTTTTTTTTCCTGTTTTAGCCAGCTCATACCACTCTAAATTTAGGGTTTGGGATAAAGTGTGACCTGGGTGAAAAATAAGCAGAAATAGAAGTATTTTGCTGTTCTTACTTATACTCTCCTTAGTTCTTCATAGAACTTTAACTTTTAGTGTTTAATGTTATCTTAGGCTCACAATTATCTTTAAAATTATATCAAGGTTCTGATTTAATAGACACAGTCAATTTTATGCTTAATTTGTTAGTATAAACAACAAGTTAAAACCTTTCCTGACCATTTTGCCCTAAAAATTCACATGGAGATAGTTGTTAATACTTGTATTATTTATCATCAGGAATGGGAATATTCTCATCTTCTAAACTGAAAAGCATGTCCCTTATGTAATTAAGCTGAAAACTTGACACCTACAACTTATTTTTAATCAGAATGTTTAAGTAATTATTGAGGTAGTAGTTTTCTTTTGCTGAATATGCTTTTAGTTCTTTAGTGAACATACTGTGTATTTAATGTTAAGAAAAGCAGCTGTGTATTTAGTCATTTTTGTAAAGCTCTAAAAATAAACCCTAATGAAGCTACCACTGTCATTTATAAAATGATCACAAAATGGTAATATGCTTAATAATGCAAATGAGATCATTGTATACACAAGAACGTCCCATTTCTATACTTCTGGTTGTTAAATTTAAAATTAAAAATCGCAAGAAACCAACTTCTACCCAAAAGTGCGTGCATGCACATGTTAAAAAAATGTCATTTGTGATTCTTTTCAATGCCCAAATTCAACTATATTTCCTTTTTTTTCTTTTTAACGTGTAAGAAAAGATCCATGAAGAGTATACATGATGCATTTAGTGAAATGGAAGTAATTTTTTAAATCAGGAATAATTTTGAAAATGTCTATTCAAACTCGTTAGTCATGAGCACTTTATGATCATGCTTGCTCATATTTTCGTTATAATGTTGTAGTTGGTTAATACTCAGATTAAAAACTAAAGGGATACACTGAAAGATTGAAGAGATTAAACATGTGGAATATTGTTGTATTCAAAACTGTGTTTAGATTATCTTAAAATGCTAATGAATTTTAGCTTAGCTTTACCTTTTTTAGAGAAATAAAAAAAATAGTAAAATATCACCTTAACTTTTAATTAAAAAATAATTACTGTTTTTGATACATATTAAAATGAAACACGAAAAAAATTATTACCTGGAGTTTAAAAATAACGCCACATTTTATCGTGGAGAACTCAAGAATTTCTTTAGTACTATAGACATTATTTAAAATAACAGTCTTTCAAATGACACATTATACGGAAAGCAACCTGGATAGTCTCAGCCAATATGGAGCATAAAAACAATTGAAGTTCAAGAATATATTGTTAAAAGCTGTAATATTAAGATACTTTAGAAAACCCCAATAGTTAAAACAGTATCTTTAATATTACTTTTGCAATCATCCTTGCTTATAATTTTGGCTTCACATTTTAAACATCATGGCTTATGACTTTTGTCAGTAAATAAGCATATCTTTTCGCTCAAATCATACACAGTACAGTAGTTAAGGTGTAAGACTTTATTACTTGGAAACTTGTTGATTTCTTGTCAATAAACATAATCAGTGCCTAAGAATTGACAACAGTCAAAAGACAACCAATGAAATTTCATCTAAACTATTTATGAAATTCTTTCTTTCATTTCATGGGTCGTACAATAATAAATTACATTGAATGAAATGAAAAAATACATTGACCTAAAAAAATTTAAAACTCTAAATCCATGAAATTTTCTAGACTCAAGGGACTGTAGGGAACCATTTATTGAAGTGTCATGGTCCATCCTGTGTTCACATTACACAACATTTTGACTAGTCCAATATGCCAAAAAATTACTACTTATCTCCTGACCTAATTTTATTTTTGCCTACTTTTTGAGTCCTTTTGAAACTTCAATTCGACTCAATCTTAACATAATACAAGAAAAGATGTCAGAACTTTGAAATATGCCTCTTGAAAAACTGCTGACACTTTACCTAGAATTTTTTTTCAGTAAACCTCATTTTGAGAAAATTCTTTTGGGCATCTATGTTATTTCTATGGTGCACTTCAAGTTTTCAGCTGATTAAAATTGTAGAGTATGTTTTGTTTAGACACATCACTTTCAATCCCTTCATTATCTCAATCTGCCTTCTGTGAGTTTTCATAATTTGTTGAACTCGATAGTGTGGTAAGAGCATACATTAGATTCAAAATAAAACAACTTTTCTTATTGGTACACATTACCCTCACTATTTACGAGTCCCTGTATATGTTTTCTCTGAGATTTCTATATTCCTGTAATGTCATAAACAGCATCACTTTATGAAACATTAAAGTCCACAAATAACACTATTATCCATGGCCTTTTTAACATTTCTGTTGCATAGGTCCATACATCACTAAATGAATGGTCATCTTTTTTTAGGATTTTTTTTCCTAGTACATATGTTAATTTCTGTTCCCTTTTTATCTAAGTTGTGTTGATTTTTTATAATACCCTATTTCTGAGACTTTTGCTTCTCTCACTCTTTTAAGGATAGCTCTAGATTTGTGAACCCAACTTTTTCACTTTTTTAGTTTATCCCTTTATGACAAATCTCTGGCCTTTGAATCACACTAGTCCATCACATTTGTTTTTCATCAAATTCCCTTGTTTAGTAATTAAGAATTGAACTCAATCAAAATAGTTTACTCACCTGAACTCAGTGATTAGAAAATAAATGAAAACTCAGGGCCAGAAAAAAACAAAACAAAACCCAAACCCAGTTCATATTCTCTGTATATCTACTGTTAGATTTAATGTTTACTGAATTTTATGATATTTTACTTTAAAAAAATGATAATCTAGTCACGGTTTATATCATTACTCCAGTTAGCTATGCAGCACCCTGGAACCTTCCTGTAACTCCAGATAAATGAAATATTTTCACATCATCTGATTTCTTGTATAGTTGTTCAGTAATGGTCTACCTCAATTAGTAGGACTTCAAGTGAAATCTATAAAAATCCTTCTGAGGTGAACATTCATTTTACACCTATACATCTGACAATTTCTGTAGGCAGCTTATTTTTCACTTATTCAGACATCAGTGCTTCTCGGTGACTTATCACGTCATTCAAAATTTGTGTCTTTGGGTGCATTAGAACTGGTTAGTATCCAATACTCTCTTGGCCTATTTAGACTCATTACCCAGCTGTACATACTATAAATGCTAAATAATTATGTGATTAAAAAATGAATGAATAGCTAAATGAGTGTTTTTAAAGTACCCAAATAATCTTTAATGCTGTCATTATACTTTCATTTACACACATGTCTGCCCATAGGTTTTATTTTTTTAATCTCTAGGCAAACTTTTTTTTTCCAATTTTTAAAATATGTTTTAAATTAGTTATATTTCTCTCGTGCTATTACCCACGAGTTTTTACAAGGGGAAGTAGATTGTGAATGCATTCAAAATATTGAAATGCACCTAATCAAAGTGCTTTGTAAAATATGATGGAGTTTTTCAATACCTGGGGACTTAAAACTCCTCTTGATTCATTCTAAGAACTTCTATTATATTCTAAAGAGGTGTTAAATTTGTTTCATACTTGTCAACTTTTTTAGAATTTTAAACTCCCCTTTCTTACCAGATCTTTGAGATAATCTTTCCTTGACATATTTTATTTACTAGCAGCTTTCATAGATTAGGCCTCATCTTTCACTTCTTTGTAAAGCTAATAGTTATAAATTTTCATCAGTTTAGTCACTTATTTTTCTTACATAATTCTCATGTAGGAATTATTTATTTGCATGTTATTAATTATATTTTCAAACTGACAGATATGTAGTTAAATAAAAATATACTTAAGGATATAGAGAGAAGACTTAATTGGTAACAGTAATTTATATCTTTATTCAGTATTTTATTTGCACTCCTTAGTATGTGGGTCTCCATCTATTATTTAAAGCAGTTTATTTTGTGCATATTTTGCATTTTATTGATCTAACATTTAGCATATTAATATTATTTATATACCTCATTTTATATTACAGATCATTTCCATCCTCTTTCTTATTTTGTACATTGGAAGTAAATCCTTATAAGCCTTGTCCGTCATGTGAGCCTAACAAAGGAAGATTATCAATTAAAATATAAATAGAATTATTCAATGAAAAGGATTATCTACTTGGGATATTTTCCTGCCTCATCATACTGAAGATGTGTGGGTCAAAATTTAAATGCATTAAGATATAAAGATATTGTAAAGAAGTCTGGAATATACAAATTTAATTGCTTATAAATATCATTAAACATTATTCAATACTCAATGTGCCAGACTTTTTTTTGGGTGAGTCTGCGTCTTCTGAGTCCTTTTAATAGGAATTAGACAGCATCATTTGGACAATATGGCTTGGAAACTGTTTTGGACTGTGAGGTTCTTGTTCAAGATTAAATAATTTTATCAAATCAGGACTATACTCAGCATAATGGGAGTCTATTTAATGTTTCCCAAAGTATAATAAAAATCTTGGAAGTTTTATATCAAGATCCAATAAGACTCCCTAAATCCTGCATTAGTGGGCCTCTAATCATCTAATCAATTTAGGTGGGGACAGTATAGAGGATTTGAAAACATTTAAACCTAAATGTAATTATGTTCAAAAGGATCTAGATAAAGAGAAATTATAAGCTAGAAAACTTCACAGATAAAAATCAGGGTTTTATTTCTGATTCTTTCATCAATACATTATATGGGATTAGGTTTGAACATTATAGCTAGGCACATAACCATATTCTTTCTCCTAGAGATACTTTTCTTTTAAGTGTGAAGATTGAAAGAGTATATGTGAACTTAATTTCAACAAAATTTCCATAATCTGTAGAGTTATTAAATTATCAATGACAAAAAAAATTATCAATGACAGCTTTTAAGTCATTGAGTTCAATAAGTAATTGTAAACATATCTTCTGTGTTCTATTTCATGAGTCTGTTGTATGGACACATTTGTGCCTATATGCATCCCATATAGAAGAATTTAATTTTTAATTTTATTTATCAATTATCAGAGGAGAAACAGAGCATAATTATTTAACTAATGACTACTTCATTATCAGAAGCTGTTAAATATAATAATATGGTGTTTTTTGAGAAACAGACAAGTGACATAATCGATTTCGGTCTGTTTATCTTTTAAGGTACTAGTTGTACTTTTTGAGGCCCAGTTCCCATTGCGTAATGCAGCAAAATTAACCATTACACTGTAGGGGAAATAGATGTTTGTATTCTGAGGAAAATATTATTGTTGCTGTTTGTACAAATAGGACTTTTTTCCTCTTTTCATGTTGCTATTAGCCAGAATCCTACCCTAGATTCCAATATTACCTGTGCTGGATATCTAATGGTATATTTTACACATACTAGAAAAGTGACTTAGTTTATCATCAAGTAGTTGAAGATTCATATTTATTCCAATATCTATATTTAAGCTGAAAGCTAGATAAAGACTGCATTATTCATAAAAAGTATTTTTTGTTAAAGTTTTCAAGAAGTGTACTAAAAAGGGAATAAAAAAGACCCAAGCCCAGGAGAAATACATAAATGAAGTCAATATCAAATATCTTGAGTTATTTCTTGAGTTAAATTTTGAATCACCCTGGTTAAAGAAATAGCCATGGTGAAGGGGTTCTTTGCGATCTCACTAAACGTATCATTGGGTTTTGTCTCAAAGTGCAATACATGGTAGAAAGTTCTGAGTCAACACAGCAACAGTCGATAATAAATTGTACATAATAAATTGTCTTGATAGTACACACCTGATGGTGTATATAAGATAAAATTTTTCACATGTAGGTTTGAGCAAAATAGCCTTAGGAATAGGACCATAGATATGAAGGTTAATGTTACAGTTTAACTGTTGCTGGCATTTTATTCTTAGAAAGCGTGTAGAAAATCTGGAGGCTGAACTGTAAGATTAGTAAAAAATTATTGTGCTTTTCTTCCCCACTATTAATAAACCTTTGCTAGTCACTAATGGTGTGGCTTTAAGGTTTATTTGCCAGAGAAAAACTCATCAGATGAATACACTGGATATCATGAAATCTAGTTATCTTTTGGTAGATATGTCCTGATTCTAGAGTTAACTCAGTCTTTTTGATAAGAACAATGGCAATAGAAAACAATATTACATAGAATCTACAGAATTCTACTGAATTATACTTTTAGACATAAAAATGATGGCTAATTTCAAGCATATACAAAAATAGAAAGAATAGTACTAAACTCTCCATGTTCTCCAGCCTAAACAATTATCGATTCTTGGCCAAGTTTGTTTCATCCAATGCTAAAACATTTTCTTTTCACTCAGATTTTTAAAGCAAATCCAGAGATCCTACTGCTTAATCCATTAATATTTCAGCATATGTTTATTAAAGATAAAAGTCTATTTTTATCACTACTGCAAGAAGAGTATTCCTTTTTTAAAAAGTTCTCACTATCATTGTCTAGTAATTGTTCAAATTTCCATACTTTCTCCTAAGTAATATTTACATGTAGATTTATTATTTATATTTTTCTCATAAATATTAATGCCATTTACATTTAACTAATTTGATTCATGATTAAAATAAGCTCCATACATAGCAATCTATTTTTATTTTTAAACTTTTTATAAAAGTATAAAATACTTGTAGAAAAGAACAAAATCACAAATGTATATATAACCCAAGTTTTCACAAAATGAGCTCACTTGTGTAATCTGTGACCACAGCATTAACTGGGTATTGTGTTCAGTAGTCAAAACATTACTAGTACCTCAAAAAGTCCTGTATTTTGTCCTCTTCCAGCTACTACCACCTCAGGGGGTGCCACTGTCCTGGCCTCTAACCAAAAATTAATTTTTCTGGGTTTTTAATTTTCTATCATTTGAATAAATGAAATAGAATAATATATGTGTTTCCCTAAAGTGTAATAGCCAGTTATTCTCTCTGATAATACAGGGTAAGCAATCAGCAGAGCCTAAAATAAAACAATGTGTAAGCTAAAAAGACAGGTTAGTTAGCATGTGTTCTCCTTGCACATGATTTCTCTTACTATTTTTGGAATTCTTAGCATGTCTGGTCATTCAGAAAATGCTTGGTACCTGTCTTTATATCCTCCTTATTGATGGAAAATAATCTATTAATTTAGTGGTGTTTTATAGAAGCAAATATTTATATGTTCATTTGAATACCAGACTATAATGAAAGAGAAGAAAAATTGAAATGTCTGTATTTCTCATTTCTTTGAGTCTGGGTTAGAGGATTGTGGCAAATTGGCATTCATGATGCTAAAGGGACACTTACTAAAATAAAGAGATTAACATTTTAGAAAATGGCATATCTGAAGAGTTTAAAAGGATTGAGGGACTGTGAATTGAGAAGAAAGGGGGAGAGGTGACTTAACAAATGTTAAGTGTTAAACAAATACTACACAGATAAGATAGCGATCGGTTAATCTGTCTTTCTTGAGAGCAGAAAAGAGAAAATGGAGCTATATTGCATCCCGAGAGATGTAAATTACACATTATGGGAAATATTCTGACCCTGACATTGGTATTTGCTCCTGAGAGATATGGAAACACTATACCTAGAGAGCTTTACAAACTACCAAAGTAGACAGCATATGTCAACTGTGATTTGGTGGAATGGCACTTTCTAGCTCTGAGATGTATTTCCTGCAGAACCCATTTCCCAGCACTGGGGCTGGTGAGGAGGGAGTGAAGGGGATAAGGCTCAGTTTTACCAGAGGATGAAGGGAAGACAATTGATAAAGCCTAGATTTTGATCTATGTCCTTCCCTTCCTGTTTCTGTGTTGATGACTTCTTATTTTCTTAGGGATTTTGAAAGGACAAAAATTGGTTTTATGAAGACTTCTTTGTTCCCCTCACACATGGAATTGTAACAGACAATTAAATATCCAAGACTAGAAATTAAGAAATCATAATTTTAGAAGGAAATCTGGGGACATGTATAGAGGGCAAAAGTGGAGTATAAAATGTCTGTTATATTATATATATATATATATATATACACACACACATATATACATATATGTATGTATATATATGTACATGTGCAATATATAACATATTTTGTATCTATTAAAAATAAAATATTGTATCATTACAAATAAAAATGTAAGGCTCCATGTTATATATAATAATAATTTATAAAAGGGAGAGAGAGGAGAATAGATTTTAAGTATCCTACTGTATCAAATAAATAATCCTTATTGAACTGGCTTATTTCTTCTATAATAAGAATTTTCCACTTTTGGTATCATATTATCTTCTGCTGAATTTTAAGGAAAATCCTTGGTGTCAGCTACCATGAAATGGCTCACAATTAAGTAAAAAACGGAAACCGCCATTAATAACGATTTGAGGTCAAGCTGCCCATTTCTTAAACTTAATAGTACTATGTGCTTTCTTAACTATTTTGGAAGGTATAGCAAGCACACTGTATATGATCATTACTTTTTGGTTTGTTACTTTGGAGAGTAAATTAAAATGTAGACTTAGCTTGGCAACATGGAAGCATGAATTAATTACACACTTAAGAAAAATAAGATGAAAAGAAAAATAATCAGATGGGAAATTGTATTAGCTAAACATTAAGTCTAAATTTAATAACAGTAGTAGCTATTACCGAGTGCACATTTTATAGGCATGAAAAGATGAAATAAGACACAATAAAAACACCGATTTCATAAATACACAGCCAATGTTATAAGGTGATAGTTATTTTTATCAAGCAAGGGTGATGAAATAATTTCTGATTTAGAAACATGGATATTTTGTGATTATATAAATATACTTAATTTTATAGCGGCAAAGGAGTTTGGTATTAAGCAACGTAGAAATGCCTTTTTTGATAGACTGGAATGAATTCTAACTCCTTTGAACTTGAATTAAGCGAAGGATTTAGGAAATCAATATTTTTTAATTACATATAGAATGGTGTGAAGATAATTATTTTTCAAATTATAAGAACAAAATATTGACTCATTGAAATTACTGAGAAAGGTAATTTTTTAAGAAAATTACTTACTTAGAATTATTACTTAGAATTAGTAATTCTTACTTAGAATTATTTTTAGGAAATGCTTGATGTTAAATAATTTAGTTTTCAGTTTTTGCATTTACAATTGAGCCTGGGATCTAGGGACATAATCCTTGAGAACTTATATTGCTTGCTTTGTAAGAATTCTTCATAGAAATTATGTTTTCATGAAGCTTATAGAGAAGGTGTTCTAATATATCTATTACGGTGAAATATTATCTTCCCCTTAAATGAAAACATTTAATGTAGTTTATAAAAGACATATTATGTTTCTCTGAGGTTAGTTTTAACTCTATGCCCTTTATTAATCTTTCAAAGTTTTTCATATCTCAGTTACTTTCTAATTTCAGAGGGATGTCAAGAGGTCCTATTACTTGTAATACTATTAGTTATCCTAAAGTAGTGCCATGGTGGTTTAAAGCTGTAGGAAAAGTTTTTAACCAGCTGCTTTAGGCATGTCTTCCCAAGCTACTGACAAAAACAGTGTGACCCATATTCAAGAAAAATTATCGTTGAGCACCTACTATATATTCCAGGCACAGTGATTTTCAGTTTTGTTTGCCTTAGAACTAGATTACATAAATGTCCTGCAGGACAACTATGTAGGAAAATGATTATGGCTCCTGAAGTCATCACAGACAGATGTGAAAATAAGATCAATACCTTAATTTAAATACAAATGTAATAATGGAATCAATTGAAATACTCTTGAGAGATATCCAAGGGAAAAACAGAAATACTGAGAACCTTGGTTGCAAATGTAAAGGGCATCAGATCAAGTTCATTATTAGTGATCACACATAGCCTCATGCATCCTCATTCAGTCGAAGGATACAGTATCTTCTCTGTGGATCAACATACTCGGATCAGATCATCTTAGTGTCGCCTCTCTCTGCGCCATTCTAGAAATATGCAAAAGCATTTTTAATTATTTATATCCTTCCACCCTATACCTCATGCCAACTACCAGCCATCTTTTGAGATAATTCTAAAAAAAAAAAAAAAAAGAATAAACCGACCTGAGGCATATTATAACACTAGCAAAAAGTTCTCAACTTCCTTTAAGATGTACATGAAGCACAGCCTACTTTCTAGTTGGGTTGTGATCTTGGCAAATACTCAAAAAATACCGTAGTCTTATTATTTTGGGGATACATCTTCTTAAGCATCACTGATTTTATCCATTTTGACTTTGTGATCACTTGGAATTTTTAATTTCAGCAAATATCACTTTCTGATTTTGTTCTTATGGTATGTGTGTGCTTCCTTTGGACTTGCATCCTACTACATAATTACAGGAGTAGGTCTTTATACCTGTCCTCGTATCAGAGAAGTGATGTAGTATAATTAAGAGCTCTGGTTATAGGGCCAATCTGCCAGCGTTCCAATACTGATCCCGCCAGTTCCTAGCTGTGTGACCTCCGTAATTTCTTTAACCTTCCCGTAACTCATTTACCTCATCTGTGACATAGATCCTCAAAAGCTCATTGTAGAGATTAAATTATTTAACATATCTAAAGCATTGAGTTCCTGGCCCAAAGGAAGCACTCATTAAGTGTTCACGGCAACCATATATTCAGTTAAAATTGGAACAATGACATCAGCCTGAGTATGGAGAAAATTAAAATTCTAGCTTAAATAGAACTAATTATGCTTTCTTTTACTCCCAGAGAAAAATCAGACTCCAAATGTTCTTTTCACGATATATCACTATTTTACATCTGCAGTATATATTCTTTCACATAATACATATGTTTTAAAAGTTCTGTATCCCTATTTTTCTTTTTCATCTGTGAAACCAGTGAAACCGATTGAACAGAACCAAAGGTATAATGCCCAGCAAAGACTAGATTGTATTCATTTTATGGTGATGTTAGTCACAAACCACAATCATTTTTTTTTTTAATTTCACATTCTTCTTATTTTATTTGTGTGTTAACAATGACTAAAGATATTTGATTAGGTACGACAAATGGCAAAAATAATCCGACAAAGAATACACATTTGAGATGACAGATTCTTATTTTAGTATAAGAAGCAGCATATATTTGAAAGTAAAGAATTTATATTTCTTCAGGCCCCCCCAAAATTGTTAACTGATACAAATAGATTCCCACATCTAATTTGACATAATCTGCATTGTGACAACTGTACTAGCACAATAGAGTGGACTCTGGCCTTAGACAGGACACTGTGAGTTCCAAAGAGTTCGGCTACCCTTGTGTGGGAGACCCAGATGCCCAAAGATCATCGCACAGAGTGAAAACAATCTGTTACTATGTGAAAATTGAATCTTTCTATAAGATAGACGAAAGATATCTCTGCCTCCATCAGTATTTGAACCTGCAGAAGCTCAAATGTTTTCTTGCTTCTTTTTCTTCACTAAGATCCCGCTGTCTGATAAACCTAATTCTTTCAGTCAGCATCTTTATTTCTGTTTTTGTAACTTTGTCGTTAAAAGTCATGTAGAACTATCAAATGATGTCACAAGCTCATTTGAGAAATGCCTGAAAAACCACCCAAACTTTACTTTCTGTGTCTGGTTTATTCGTTGGGCCCATTGTGTACTGTTCAGGATTTTATGATTCCATGTGTTTTCTGTCTCCTTCCTTCCAGGTCGGTTTTGCATGTTTATCACTATTTTGCCTGAATAACAACAAACCTAATGACTAAGTTTTAGTGCCCAATTACAATTCAGTATTATATATTCTTCTTTTTATGTGCCTAATATGAAAACAAACATTTCTCATTTTTTTTTAATGGTGAAATTTCCTCCATTTAATAGTACTGTTGCCCAACTATAGGGAAAAAAAAAATCAAATTTTAAAACAGATTTAATTGTTTTTTCATTTACATATCTGTGAAAGAAATTTCAGTGTCAACTGCAATTAAGTATTTTCTCTCTTCTCAAAATGCACTGATCTCATTAACAGATAAACAAGACATTTTCTTTTTTATATAAATACCTTTGGCTATGTTTGGAAAAGATCTCTTAGAGTGTAACCAAGGAAGGATTTAGAGAACTGTACTTTAGGTCCTTTATTGGAGAACTATCTGAATGATTTTTACTGATACAGAAAAGGGCATTCCATGGAGTATAGAATTAGATGAACAAAAGCGTGAAACGAGAGAGATACATGGGAAGAAGTGAATACTCCAAGTTATCGAATCTATAACATAAATCTAAGGGGAATAGTGGAAGTTAAAGTTTGAAAGTTATGTTTTGGATAGATTAAGATTCATTTTAAATAATAAAACCAATAGTAATGGTAGCGAACAATTGTTAAGCACTTATTATCAGCCTAGTACTAAGGAATCTAAGAGTTTCTCAGATACTAATCCATATAAGCCTTACAATAACCAAAAGAAATAAGTATTTTGACCCATTTACAGATTATAAAATAAAAAAAAAAGAGAGAGAGAGAGAGAGAGAGAGATGTCCAGTAACTTGTCAATGGTCTGATGGCCAGTGAGGGAGAGCTAAGCTTTTATTTGAGACCACCTGATTCTAGAGGAAGCGTTTATTTGTGTCCCATTCGCTATTTGAATCCCAGACTTGAAAAAAACTGGATGCTATTCAGAGAGGAGTCTGCAAAGATGTTGTGTTGGTTGTGTTTTTGGTTTTGTTTTTTGTCAACAGAGTGTTATTGCAGTTGTCAGGCTTTGTGGCAATAAGAGCCTTGTGGAGAATGGCAATGAAGGGATTACTATTAGAGAATTAAAAAAAAAAAAAAGGAAAGTATTAGAATTCTAAATGTAGCAATAAAAGATAAAGTAGTTATCCAGGATGGTTCCGAAATCTTCAAACTGAATGATTGGGAAAAGATTTCTCCCCCCGCCCCCCCATTATACTACTACTGAAGTTCATGTGCTTGAAGACTTTATTCATTTTAAAGATTTTATTTATTTATTTATTTGAGAGAGAGAGAGCCAGATTGGAGGAACAGAGAGAGAGGGACTACCAGGGCCCGATCTCATCACCCTGAAATCATGACCTGAGCCAAAAACAAGTGTAGTTGCTCAACCAGCTGAGCCCCCAGGGCGCACAGAAGGGAATACATTTTGATTGGAAAACTAATAACCATACTACATGTTGGCAAATTGAATTTAAATAAAATATATTTTTAAAAGGAAAACTAATAACCAACTAGGAATACCCTTGAAAGTACATTTCAATAAGATGGAGAGAGATAAAATACTATGCCTAAAATATATATCAAAAGTACGAATTTTTTTACAGTCTCACGATGAATTGTGAGACTGTAAAATGTGTACGTTATTAAATTAAGATTTTTGGAAGTGAAAAGTTGATATAAGGAAGGGTGATAACTAAAAATACAAGTAGGTTGGAGTTATTTTTCGATAGGAAAGATTTGATCAAATGCATATGACCATTAATCACTTAAAAAAATGTTGTTTTAAATGCCATAATTAAAATTGTCCCTGTGTCTTCACTATTTCTGTGAATTGGCGACCAGATGTTCCCAGGATGAGATTTACTTGTGTCTCTCTGTGAAAGAATAAACAAGAAGCTATATATTATTTTAGAAAATTCAGTTTCACAGTTATAAAGTAAATTTAATGTTAGCCTATGATCATTATCTGCCTTATTTTTTCTTTTTTAAAATGTGTGCGGAAAATTTTTCTATGCTTTTCTATAGGTACCTCGCTTTTGCTGTTGATAGTACTTGAGGCTTGAGATTTGGGACAGAATCATTTCTTTGAGCAGCTCCTTTTACCATTTTTTTCTTTCACAATTACCCTTACTTAGTATTGCGTTATGAGCTCCAAAACACCCCGGTAATCATTTGATTGCAAAATATTTTGTTACATTTTGAAGATTTGGGGTGATGGAATACAAACTATTTCCAGATATGTGAAGGATAAACCCTAGTAGCTTTGCTGGGCTCTGTGAAGAGACACAGGTGCACTTTCTTTTGTATGCCCCAAACCCAGTCCTTTCTGCCCAGCTCACCAAAATTAATGAAGACTCCTCTGTTTTCCACGGGCTTCTACTGTCAAGTGGCATATTAATTCATATTTATAGACGTTTGACTTCAGTAGTCTCCTCTAAAAATTTTAAGAAGCTCTCTGTTGTGGCCATAATGATGTTCACTAACTTTAAAAGGTTTTTTTGTTTTGTTTTTACGTTGAAACCCTGCCTACAGTTTTTGCTTCATGTCATTCAATGATTGTCAGCTTCTCCATACACCATTTTCCCCAGGTCCTTGTGCTTTGACACATTCTATTTTCCCTCTGGAATGTTCTCTCAGATACAAAACCACAGCCCAACACATGAGGTTGGCCATCTTTTATCATTAATCAACATTCAACTAATTTTTCCTTGAATAAGGAGCCTTTCCAGACAAAGACAGATATACATTCTTCTTGTTAACTTCTAGATTTTTATACAGGATTGCTGTTTTTAAAATGCCTTGTAAAAAAAATTGCCTCGACCATTGGATTGCTAAATCTTTTAAGAGCAGAATCCATGTGTATTCATTTTAGTCTCAAGTCCCAACATTTTGTTTGGAGCAAAGTAAACACCCGTAAGTACTTATAGACTACATCAATGAATCAACAAGTGGAACATCCTAAAGCTAAGAAAGCAAGTTTTTTTTTGTTGGTTTTTGTTTTTCTCTTTAGTTATCTAGATAGATATCCTCCTGACTTACAAAATCAATATAATTATAATAATCTCTTAAAGCCAAAGCAAATAATCAAAACCCCCCAAACCTCACCATTTTCACTCCTAATCATCATCTTGCAAAATTCCGAAATTTCCATGTACTTTTTATTCTGTTCTTAACTCTATTTGTCCTTTTAATATTTTTTCTGATCGATCACTTTTTCTTTAAAACCTCCTTAAGCCTCAAAGTGCCTGGCTGGCATCCAACTCTTGATTTTGGCTCAAGTCATGATCTCAGGGTCCTGGGATGGAGAGCCCTGCAGTGGGAAGTGTGCTTGAAATTCTCCTCCTCCCCTTCTCTCTGCCCTTCCCCCACTCGCAAGTGTGTGTGCATGTGTGCATGCTCTCTCAAATAAGTACATAAATCTTTAAAAAAAAAAACAACTCCTTGAGCCTCATGTTTCACTAACACCAACTATTGATTTCACCAGTATATTTTTTCCAATGGTCTGTTGCATTTAATTTACAATATATGTAAAAAATTAAGTAAATATGAGGTAATTAAACATGAGCATAAATGGAGATCCATTGTTATACATGATTATAGGCAGGGACAGGAGATTATTGATAGTACAAGATAACTATGGCTACAGGCAATTTATCTGACTTTCCTTTAAGGTTTGGCAGTTTCAGTGTAACAATTATTACATGTTTGGTATTTTTACTTATCATCATTATTGCATAAGTTATTTTCAGATTGTTTTCTTAGACAATTATTTTTCTGTGCCCTTGTGGCAACTGAATAGCTCAAATACTTCTTTTGGAATAAGACAAAATTTTGACGTTTTGTATGAGAACTTTGTTAAACATGCAGGTAGGTTTGTACATTTCTCATGTTTTAAAAATGATATAGATACTTACATATAAACACATATTGTTGATATTATTTAAATAGGATCTATAACTGGCACCAGCAAAGATTGTCTAAAATTTGAACTTTTTCCTAGATTTTTGGGATATTTTTCACAAATAGTAAGCATATAACATGACTTTTATTTTATTTATTATGTGGGTATTTACCGTAATTAAGATGAACCCTGTTTAAGCACAAAGTGTAAAGTCATGAGATGTAATATAACTGTTTAAGGACCCAAATCTTGTCATTTACCTTGTACATAATTAATTTTTAACAAGCATGATATAATCTTATTTCCACAATTTAGCATTTTTGTTATTTTTTTAAAGGTGAGTTTGGTTCACTTCCTATCAGTTTTTAAAGATTTTATTTATTCATTTGAGAGAGAGAGAGAGAAAGAGAGAGAGAGAGAGAGATTGAGAGCATAAGTGGGGGGGGCGGGGAGGCAAGGAGCAGAGGGAGAGGGAGAAGCAGGCTCTTTGTTGAGCAAGGAGCCCAAGGGTAGATCCTGAGATCCTGAGCTGAGCCAAAGGCAGACGTTTAACAGACTGACCCACCAGGGGCCCCGCCTATCAGTTTTCAAAGCTTTAATTATCTGGTGATAGGTTAGATTGCAAGAGCTAGAGGGAGGTTTAATGAGTTTCTGGAGATAACTAAAATTAAAATGTATACATACCTTTAGATTTTAGAATAAATGATTTAAAATTATATTTATTATGCAAAAGAAGAAAGAACATTTTATCTAATATGCTATATCTATCTCACAAAAACAAAGATTTCATTCAAAATCAAGGTTAAAATTTAATCACGACACAAAGAAATAATTCAAATGACAACCTTGCATTCATGTATGACATTAAATTCATTAAATATGAATTTGTATTGTAGATAACTGAATTTCATTTCTTGTCTTTTGAATTTTATATATATATATATATATTACTTTCTTCCTTTGAATTTTAAATCTTAATTTAAATTTTAAGAAATTTTGATGTCTTAATTTTAAATCATTTTAGATGGAAATACATATAAAATTATATGAATTCTAGTGTTATAAGATAATTAGAAAATATAATGCAACATTTTTCTAGAAAACACTGTAATATTTGCCTCACTGGTAACTAGTGTCATCTGCTGTGCCATGAAGCAGATGTCTTGGGATGGGGTTGCCAGGTTTAGCAAATAAAAGACATGACACCTAAATACTGCATGGGTCATATGTACACCAACGAGTATTTCATTATTTATTTGAAATTCAAATATAACTGGGCATTCTGTTATTTTCTCTTCCAACCCCTCACTGAGCCTGAAATTCCTGTTTTTAATCTGCTATTTGTTGTGACATAGAAGCAACTGAATTATGTTAGGGGAAATCAGAACATTAAGAATCTTAAATAAACAGCCATGTTTTTACACATAGTTTTTAAATCATGTGTATTGTGTGTGTCTTTCTTGAAAATAAACTTGTATAAATTGTGTTATAAGTATCTTATTTACCAATCCAGAAGATTTTCCACTTATTTTCATGGTTTAATTATCTAAAGTCTTACTTAAATTATTTTGAAATTGTATCCCTATTTAACTAGGTTATTAGTGGTTAAGAGATTAGACACATGGCTATATATTTTTTAAATTAAGGTCTTATGTATTTACTTTTTAAGCTTTTCCTATCTTTGCTGGAATGTGGGCTTAGTTTTCATATAAAAGACAAAGTGGCGCGCATCACTAGCAGTTGATCTGAACTCACCGTACAATGATATTTGTGGCAGATAGATCTATATGCATAAGATCTTTATACCTGTAGGAATGACCAATCCCATTCAGGCATTTTTCTTGCTTTCTGCTTTGAAAATTACTGCTAATTTCAATATTGCAGGGAAATAACTAATTTGATCTTCTAATGTTGTTTTGAAGAAAACTAGTTGAAATACGAGTGTCTAAATGTCAGTAAATATTATTGCTCATTAGTCTCAAAGAAAAAGAACCATTTATTCTTTAAAGGAAAATATGGATATTTTGTGAGAATTTTAGATACACAAAATAATGGTATTTGTCTAACTTAAATGAAAGTATTCTTTGTCATTATTAAAGTGAGATAATTGAGTGGATTGTCTTCAAAAGAAATTTCAAGAGTACTTCTTTACTGCGCATGTAAAAATGTGATTTTCAAATAGTTTTGGAACAAATCAGTGTTCATATTTAATGGATTATGACAAAGGATTCCAGGAAAATTTTCAATGTTATCATAAACATAGAGGGCAATATATGTCAGAGTTCCATTGCCCGACTACATATCAAAATAGAGTGGAAGCACTTAAAAATGAATTCAGTCTCCAAACTTGATTTTAAGATACCAGTGAGTTGAGGTAAGGTGTTTTTGTTCATCAAAAGCGCTTGATGGAACGACTAGCGTGGGCTGGACAGGGTTATGTCCTATTATTTCCCCACTTCATGGAAAATTTATTAAGCTTCCAAGGCATAGTTTCCCACATTTCTAGCTGAGTTTGAGATAGATTCCTTGAATCTATAAAATTTTATACAATGCTTTGTCATAGTAGATTTTTATTTTTTTCACAAATACTTTAACTTAAAAGTGTAATGTCTTTAGCATTTAAAAACATATTTAGCATATTGACAACTCTTGGGTTTAGATGGAAAAATTATGCACGATTACTAAGTTTTTAGCTATCTTGCATAAATCAATTTAGATAATGATAATAATCAAGGTGTATTGTCTAATTAAAGGAGCTGATACACTATCATTGGTTTTTTGCTATAGAGTTCAAAGCACTCTTAATTAATCTAATTAATTAGAGTTAAAGATTTTTAAGCCAAACAAAATTGGGTTACTATAATTGTACATCTACCCTGTCAAAAATATTAGTGGTAGCTGACATGGTTGCAGTAACCCACAGAGTAGTGTGAAGGTGATTTTAAGTTACACGTCACACATACACACAAACACATGCAAATATATAGAAATCTCTAGAAGCCTATGAGTCCTCTATCAAGAAGGAACCCGGGACATTTCAAGAGGATTCATTTTCTCATACAAAGCTACATAAGGGTCATGGTAAACTGTCACAGTTGTGGAATGTACTTCTGGACAAATAGAAGCTCCTATTTTCAAGGTTGTTAAGTCTTTTAATTAATAACAAAGTTTGGCTTGAAAATAAACATTGAACAATACATTCTGAACTGTTCACCGATAGTAAATTCAGGGCTTTGCAAGTGCATCAACTTTACTTGATCTTAGGGGGCTCATTCCAGCTCACAAAATAAATTTTTTCTTTGCATATACCACTCTTAGTGAGAAAATTAGCTCTAATTCATGTATAATCCATAGCCTCAAATCAGTATACAGTGTTGTTTTGTTTTTTTGGGTGTTTTTTTTTTTTTTCTTTTTTTTAATTCATGAAAGACACAGAGAGTGAGAGAGACATAGGCAGAGGGAGAAGCAGGCTTCCTGCAGGGAGCCAGATGTGGGACTTGATCCTAGGGCCCCAGGATCACACCCTGGGCCAAAGACAGACACTCAACCCCTGAGCCTCCCAGGTGTCCCAGTAAAAGGTCTTTATCACAACTAATATGTAGAAATATTGGTTGCATTAGATTCTTAGGGGAGATGGCGGCTAGTGTTAAGTAACAAAAATTCAACCGAGTGCATTTTAAAGACCTAACTGGCCTTATTAAATGATTCACCAATCGGGCAGCATCGCATCCAGCAAACACTGGGGCCCTCTGAGGAATTTTACAAAATGGAAGGTTTTATAGAAGGAAGGTGGGGCAAGAAAGTTATTAGCAAAAGGAAAGGACTGTTCCAGGCAAGGCTGCTTCTCCTTAGGGGGATAAAAAAGGGGTCTTATGCAGATTACCTCATCTTCCTTTGGGGAAGGGACAGGGCCCTTGTGTCTGACTCACTGGAGCTAATTGCTAATCAGAAAGTTACCTTCTGACTGACTGACTGACTGACTGACTACATCTCTGGGGGTGGTTGAAACTGCATTTAGATTAGGTAGGTAAGCGGCTCCAGTTGAGGAATTTGGTCTAAGTGATGTCATTTTGAAAGATGAAAAGGACAGGCAGTGATTTTCTTTGTAATAGTAGTTAAGGGTGCTAAATTTGCTAGAGTTAAAATGTCTATGAAAAGGACGCGCTCAACATGCTTGTCCATTTACTCATTTCACTGATGCAAATTTCTATACCACAAAACTACGGTTGCCAATTCCTTATGTCTTCAAATACCCACGAATGTATCTTTTAACAAGCAGCTATTAATTGCAAATTACGTTGTAAGCATAACATACACATATAGCCCAAACTGAACATTTTGGCTTTAATAGGTATTTCTTGCATGAATGTTCTCAAGCATTGTTTGAGTCATTTATTTCACAAAGTTTTCTTTCTAAAAGACTAATCAAGTTGGAACCACTTTCTCCAGATGAACTCTTAATTTCTAGATATATTCTCTAACCCCTTAACTCTGTCAAGATAGAATAAGAAGCAGACTGTCTGATGAAAGGAAAAACAGAAATTTAGTGTGAGGATGTTGTGAATATTATGAAATAAATGTAAGAACTCAAGTTTAGCCAAGTTCTTACAGCCGCTCTAAGCTAGTATATTCGGACAAAAGAAATATTAACAGAAGGTTTTCAGTCTTTTTATAATTCATGATGTTATCCATTTTTTCATTGAATATATCTTAAAATTTAAAATCTTGTCAGTTTTATGAAAAGGAAAACATTTGCAATATGAACAATGTACAATTATATTTTAAAATATAAAAGCAAAATTTTTTGGGTTTTTTTGTTTCTTTTTAAAAATAAATTTATTTTTTATTGGTGTTCAATTTGACAACATACAGAATAACACCCAGTGCTCATCCCGTCAAGTGCCCCCCTCAGTGCCTGTCACCCATTCACCCCCACCCCTCACCCTCCTCCCTTTCCACCACCCCTATAAAAGCAAATTTAATACTGTTCAAGAGGGAAGATAAGAGACAAATCAAGCAGCGACCCACTTTTAATAGTTAACTGCTGCTATGCTCATTTCTAGACTTTACGGTTAAGACAGAAAAAAAAAATAGCCAGGTTTTTAAAAAGAATCCTCAAAAATGGCTCAAGAATAAGATAGAGGGAAGTTAAAAGAATTGATTATTCAACTGGACAGATCTCTAATGGAGGCTTGCTTTTAAACGATCTTTCAGTTTATGATATGCTTTTTACTCTGGGAACAGAGGGCAGGTGTTTCTGCCTTGTATAAGGGGTAATGGGCTTTAACTCTCCTCTGCTAGATTCACTTTACATATAAAGAAGTGTCCTGACCCTGAGGCTCATTAAATATTTGAATGTGCTCTGGAGTAGGTTACTGATCTCAGCCTCTGGAAGTTTTTCACTGCAGTGGAGTCTCAATCATCTGGGATATTGGAAGGTTTTCTTTCTTTCAGTCACAAAAATAGGTTAGATCGCTCCACACCTTTCTTTTTCGTTCCTTTCTTTCTTCTTTCTTCTTTTTAAAGATTTTATTTATTTGAGATCAGAGAGAATGAAAGAGAAAGCATGGTGGGGGGTGATTGGGCAGAGGAAGAGGAGAATCAGGTTCCCTGCTCAGCAGGGATCATGACCTGAGCAGAAGGCAGACGCTTAACAGACTGAGCCACCTCGGTGCCCCTGTTTATTGATTTCTTTAGCTTCTGTGGTTCACATACTGTCATAAAATAGAAAGGGTATTTTGCTTCCTGTTAGGCAGGTATAGAAATGTGAATATTCAAGTCATTGAATTGCCATTTTAATATATCATAACAAATTACTTTTCACCAAGCTAATTGTACTATTATTATGCATGGTATAAATAGGATATCAGGACTGGCATTTTTACAATTCTCTTTGCAACATACATGCTTATAGTCATTGATCAGAATTTGTAAATGCTCCAAAGTTTAATATCATACTTAGGACAAATTATCAAGGGCAGTAACAGGATGCCACATATAAGGAAAGATATTTAACCTGGAACTTTCATTAAAACAATGTATGTTTAAGTATATGCATGTATATATATATATATATATATATATATATATATATTTTAAGATTTTATTTATTTATTCATGAGAGACACAGAAAGAGAGAGGCAGAGACACAGGCAGAGGGAGAAGCAGGCTCCATGCAGGGAGCCCAATGTGGGACTTGATTCCAGGACTCTGGGATCTTGCCCTGAGCCTAAGGCAAATGCTCAACTGCTGAGCCACCCAGGCATCCCTGCATATGTATATGTTAAATACATACATACATATATATGGTAAATTGTAAAAAAGTAAATATTTGAATATCTCTTTTCCATTAAGAGTGGTTTTTACATCTTTGGTTCAGACAATAAATTTCTTAAATATGAGATTTCTATGACTTATTCTGAAGAATAAATGCAGTGAATGAATAGGTAGAAGTAGGGACACCTAGGTGGCTCAGAGGTATTTGCCTCTCTCTCTGTGTCTCTCATGAATAAATAAAGTATTTTAGAAAAAGAATAAGTAGAAGTAAAAAGAAACACTAACAGTCCTTTTCCTATTATTTTAGATTTGACTGAAAAAAAAAATCTTTTATCTATACCAAGTGACCAATTCCCTACATATGCTGATGAATAGCTAGGGGGAAAATATATTTGTGAATTGAAAAGAAAAATCAGAAAATTTTCAAGTATGCTTTCATAATTCCCAGACGTATGTAGAATACATCATAAAGCATAGAGATTCGATGTATATGACCCATTCTCTCTAGCCCGAAATGCTTCAGCAAGCGCATAGCCATAACAGTTAATGCTGTGGAATAACTGTCCTTGGCACTGACTCTTAAATGTAATAACATTGCTATATGTGTGTGTGTGTGTGTGTGTGTGTGTGTATTTATACATATATAATATACATATATTTGTGTGCTACTTGTTCAGCATTAACCCAGACAGGCCTCAAAGATAATGAGTATTCAGTATTCAAACTCAGCTCTTAAAAGCCTTGAAACAAAATGTATGTGGCTATAACTTTAGTAATAATATTTATTTTCTCTAGTTTGTCTGGCAATACTTCACATTTGGGAAATTTGCTTCAGAAATGGAGGAAATCTTTCCTCCTGATTCCACTTTGTTCTGACCGGTAACCATAGCCCTTATCACTTGTCCTATTCAGATGGGCATTCCTGAGTTAACAGATAGGTAGGAGGAGGTAATTTAATAAAAGAGGATTATATTATTCATACAACAGCTGGAATAGGTGCGCTTTAAATAAAGGCAGCACACATGCAACTCTAAGCAGTAATGAAAATATGCATTTAAAAAATATGCCTTTTAAGCTTATGTTTAGATTTAAGATAGCAAGTATAATGTGTGCTCAATTTCTGTTTTCTTAAAAGTCTAAACTATTTTAATAATACAATTTCTTTTTCTATTTTGACTAAAACAAATGAACGCATAAGATCCATGCTAATAGCTTTTCCCATAAGTAGTCTTTTAACCTAATTAGAAATATTTTGCTGATTTAAATATGTATCAGGTTGACTAATTTCCACATTGTACAAAGATGCAGCTTTTCAGTATGTGAATTTTTACACAAAATAAGTTACTTTATAGGTTGAAGATAGGTCAGTCTTGAGTTTCTTTTGTCCTTGTCCTTGAACTACTAAAAAGATGTTTCCTATAAGTCAGTACTTTGAGAAAAAGCTTCATCCTGGAAGTAATATCGCTAACATATTTTGAGAAAACTAATATTGTTTATAGGGTGTTAATATTTCCTGAGTTTTCCATGAAAGCACAGGATTATGTCTTATGCAATTATTAATAGAGTTCCCTTTTACTCACATAATTGTTCAGTTTGGACAATAAATTATTTGATCACTGTAATTACTTGCCCAATTCATTTTATGAACTTGAATTTCTGTGGTGCTTAATTATTCTAATTTACTGAAGAATTTTAAATTCTGAGTGGTATAAGCAAAATATATTCAAATCAGATATACTCAAGTTTATCATGAAACAGTATTTGAATTCAACAGCATAGGAAGATAGGATTTAATTATTTAAAAAGGGCAGTATTACTACCAGGTAAGTTATAACTACCAGGTAGTTTTGTGTTGTAGCTAACTTGTTTTATAATTCATGATACTATATAATATTACAAAACAAAATATGTTTTGATTGTTTTCAATACTAGTTACTATACAGAACAGGTATATAATCATTGTCACTTTATTTCTGTCAATGACGGTACCTGACTTTTACAATTTTAATTGACGTGTCTGCTAAACAGTAGCCTAGGGAAGCAATGTTTGATAGTCTGGTTCACAAAATGAGCTTCTGAAGAAAAATAAGTGAGAGAACTAGGGAAAGAATTAGGAAAAATATATAACCAAATAACCCACTTGAAATAAATGGAAATACCATAGAGGAGGAATTGAACTGACCACTATATTCTTACATTTGTGTAAAGGAACCCCAAAAAGAAACAAAAAAATCCAACTATTCACCAGATTGAAATAATTCAGTTATGCTATTTAGAGTAGTTCCTAATTCTTAATTGCCTCTCTCTCTCTATATATATATATGTATATTATATATCATATATATAATTTTTATTACAATTGATTTTATACAACCAAATTACCTTTTATCAAAATTGAACACAATTTTCAGTACATATTTATTATATATCTATTATGTGCCAGATTCTGACTGAGGGAATGCAGTTTCTGTTCTCATTGTGCTCATTGCCAAATATAAAGATTATGGATAGGTGGGAATAAATATCCATTATTATCATAAATAAATAAAATACTTAAAATCATAAAATCTAAATGATAGAATTTGGAAATTCTATTTCATAATTCAATGCATTTTATAAGACTGGGCCAAATTCAATAACTTTTTCTCTTTTCACCTTTACCTTATTTATAAGAAAAACTGATTGCTTTTAGGGGATAAATTTATATATTTTTTTTTATTTTTCAGACATAAAAAGGTTTGATTTTTGCATAATCTCAAAGATGAGATAAAGTAAACCTAGAGAATGTGAAGCATCCTTTAACTTTTTAACTACATAAGTATTTTCTGGAACAGTTTTCTGTATTATATATTGATTTAATATATATAACTTGACTTTATTGAACTAAACATATAGCCAGTTGTTCATAGGTATTATAAAGACTTGCTCAAGAATGCTTAAGGGCCATACATTTTTTCCCTATACTCGGATCATGCCTAAGTAGTGAAGTAAGGATTGTCTTGTATTTCACTTAAAAATGTTAGTCTCTACATGACTGGTGGTCAGCATATAAAGTATACATCTCCCATGCAAGACTGATTTTTTAAAATATCAAAATTGTCATTTCCAGAAAGCCAAGCGCCAGAATAACCTGACCATGAGAAACCAAGGTTAACACTGAAGTATTTTGACACTACATGGGTCTGTACAGGGACACAACTTATTTCCAACTGTATTTGTTTCTTTCACAATAACATGCAATTCTAAACTCCAAAACCCAGGCTCCTTTTCTTAGAGTATTTTTCTTTCTTTTTCACAGCACGGAAAAGGATATGCTAGTCAATTCTACAGGATTTACCTGAAGCAGCATGATTTGCACAAAGTCGACCAACAAAAGCATCAACTTTTCAACTTCATTATCTTGGCCATCCAGTTAGTTGTGTGTAACTGAGTATTAGATTGCCGGCGGAGTCATCGTGGCCAATTATAGGACCTGATTGCTCTCAGCAGGCCTGAGAAATGAGTTGAAATGTGCAGAACTGTAGAAACTTTAGAGGCAACTGATTTTGCCTCTCCGATCAGTGTGTGCCTGTTTACAGCACTATATATCTTTCTCTCTCCAAATGTCACTGAGCCCTTTAGATGTTTATATTCACCACGAGAAGCCAGTCATAAAGATAAAGGAAATTTGTGCATTATAAATGCAATATCACTGTTTTAAACTTGACTGTTTTATATTATTTTTTGTGTGATCAAGTGTTCCCCAAACTATTCCAACTTTACAAGAGAGATTGTGATTATGTTCTTTTCACCTGTGGGTTATAAAAAACATTGTATTCTGAAGACCCACAAAATATCAAAGACATTCTGTAGTTTATACACCGTGTTGCAAAGTGTTTACTGTACTATTTCAAAGCTTCTAAATAAATATAAAATATATATATTATATTATATAATTTTCCTAAAATGTGGTACAACTCAGTTGGTTTTTAAATGGATTCATACAGTCCACATCATATAGTAAAGTAAAAGGTAATTCAGGGTCCCAAAGATAAACTTATTAAGAAAAAAACAATCCTTAATAATTTCCTCCCAATTTTCATATCTTATTCAGCCCTGTTTTTCCTTGTTTAAAAGAAAATGAAGCTCTAAGCTACAAAATTTTGTCAAGAACTCGTACTGAATTTTCAATGCCAAAGATATAGCTGTCGATGTTATCAGAAGAGCACTGAACATGTAATATCAAAATATCTAACAATCTACATTCTTTCGATTCTATTTCTATGGCTTTGAATTTAGAATCGTTTAAAGCTTTTATAAAGAATCTATAAATTCATCTGTATTTGTGGTTAGGAAAAAACAAAAACAAACACTGGGTGTCTGTACATTTTGTGATGTAAAACACGTCATTAAGATTACTGTTTTAAGAAGTCCTCAACCACATGACTCACACAGAATTTTATTTTACATAGTTTTGCATAGTTTTGTGACTCCTAATAACACACGAATATCAAATTTATTTATAACTCTATATGAATATATAGAGATATGTTGATATCTGAACTGGTAAAGAGTAACTATAAGACACAAGGGATCTCTAAATTTAAAATAAATAAATTTGGAGATAGAAGCATGGTACATTATTGCTTCAGTATTATCTTACATGTGAAAGTTTTATCTCTTAAATATAGTCAGTGTTTTATTAATAAGAAACATCCTCATGAGTCAGCTTTGAAAGGTTAAGCTTGCCTCTTATTTTTAAGTCAATGAAGTTAATTATTAAATCCATTAAGTGTATTTTCTTTTCTTTTACCTATTTTTTTTCTTTTTTCCTCCTGTTTATTGCTTAACTAAGAGAGATATTACGAGAGAAAAGAATTCTCATAGCTCCCCTCTAAAAAAGCCTTTAATATATCTGAATGTTTGCCCAATCCAAATCACAAATCAATTTGGCAATATTTACCTTCATCGTCAAATGATCTTATGAATTCAGGATATTTTGAGCTGTGCTATATTATTAAAGAACAGATTAAAACTTAACACATAAGAAAAGTTTCCCACCCACTCCATTTTATGGTCACTTAAATGGGAATATTTTCCTTCTATTTAACATTAAAATGTATATGTATATTCATAAGTCCTTGATATGTATATATTTGAGTGGCACTTTGTCATCACTCATTTGACTGTTATCAAATTATAGATATTAATATGTCATAATTCCAATCATCTTATATACTGAAATAATATATGTAATGTTCCAGCCTTTTGGGGACCCTTTGAAAATATATAAAACTAATCCATCATATATGACACAAAAAGCACATGCATTCACATAGCTGCAGCAGTAACATTTTCTCAAACTTTTGGCACTACTACATTAATATTTTGAATGATAAACTATTTTAGTAAGGATATGTTTCTATATAATTTAGGTGGAAAAACGTCTGTTTGTTGTAATTACTTTTTAAACAAGAAAATGATTTTCTTGTTGAATCACTCTGCTTTAATTAAAACCTTTCATTCATCATTTTACAATTATGGGGGAAAACACACATCCATCTGCTTTATCACATGCATTAAAAATAAGATTATACTCACTTCAAATATTATAGTTATATTCATTCATGCAACTCTAAGAAAGTTTCTTTAATTATTTAGCCTTTTATGTCAATTTATATAATCTCCCTTGAACAAATGTCTTATGCCATATATTTATGCATTAGTTTTTTTTATATGTCATAGTAACAGTTCTCCTAATTTGCATTTAAATTCTTAAATTATATCATTAATCTCCAAAAACAAACAACAAAAAACAAAGAAGTTTTACCTAATTTGTGGGAAAAGTAGAATTATTTAAAACAAAATACCAAATGTTTAGTTATTAATTATCTATTGCATCCAGAATAAATCAGAAATTACAATAGAGTAAGGTTATCACCTAGCAATTGGCTAAAATGTTATTTACCAATGATGAGGGACTCTAAAACAGAAGAATGCAATCCACCGATAATAAGGTGTCAAAAAAACACTTATTACATTAGCATGAAAAGCAATTTTAAAATAGTTTTTCTGTTTAACCTAGTCATCCTAATACCCAATTTTACATCATTTTATAAATATCAAAGGAAAATAATATCTAAATTATTAGTCAATATTTCATCAGTAAATTATTTCCAAAATGAATAATCATGGCATTTACTCCTTTGTAACATGGTTAGTTAAAAGTAGTAAAAATGTCAAACTATTTTCCTGTGGAAACAGTATCTTAATGTTTCAAAGGTATGTCAAACGACAATTTTTTAGAAATCTTTTATCCACATGTAAAATTCTAATTTTTACCTTGTGAACATAATTCTGTGAAATCATTTTAAATCCAAAATTTAAATACCACATCAGAATTACTTTTCAGACATAATGGTATCCCTGTAAGTGTATCATCTTTCTTGGGAAATATGAAGGAAATATGTACATTCTGTTTTTTGAAGATATTAAATGCAATGCCTTTATCAAACATTGCAAATAAGTGCTATAGTAGAAGATTTAAATATTTTCATTATTCATCCTCTTGCTTCATTTCTTAATAGTGTTATAATTTGCCAGCATATCTCCTGTAACGTAGAAACTCTCCTACTTCTCTGATAAAGGAGGAGCAGAAACCCTCACAATTCTCAACATAAATTTTAATAACTGCATGTAAATTGTATCATTTCACCTTACCAAAGTATTTGCTGGAGTAAAGGTACTATTTAATATAATTACTCAGTCAGAATATTGCAAATGTTGGGCAGGATAACGAAAATTACTTACAGTACTGACTGATGAGAGAATTGTTAACTCTCATTGCATGTGGTTTTCTTTCACCCCCCTCATATTTCTGTGTGTGCTTTGAATACCCGAGGAACTCAAAAATATTTAAAACATTGGTATACTTGACAATTTTTCTGAAAATCCTATATTTTTCATATTGCAATTTCTTGGGTTCTTTATCTTTTTCAACTCTAATTTTGTAGTGGTAAAGGCTTTGCACTTAACATCCTTTTTATGTTCCTTTTTAACAAGGAAAAACAGAAAATGACAAAATTCCATATTTTTTACACCATGGAATAGTAAAATTATTTTATATATTGTTAGCACTTCAAGGAATTACCCTCTGCTAGGTTGAACAAAATCCTTATACAGTAATTTGTGAAACTACTGTTCAATAGAGTATTTTTTTTTCTTCTAAAACTTGGCATAGGTTTTAGATTATAGCATTCTATGAGAATGCTAGTAGATGGGTGCCGCCAGAGTATTGCAGGCAATAATATGACTAAAATTCTAATACTTTAGTGTGCATGCATGTATTTCTAATCACTGTTATTTTTTAAGTATTTGTAAAATTAGAAAAATGACTTTTATTTCTTGAAAACTTGTCACATGCTTAGTTTGAAGTTTTACACTCCAGATGTTTTTGAGTTGCATGAAAATTTTGCATTAATGATGCAAATATTAAAATTTCACATGAGACTCAAAAATATCTGAATGCTAGAACTCAGACTTCCAATACATCCGTACATCAGAGAGCTGAAAGTAAGCAGGGAATTTCAGCTCTAAACACATTTTCGAGACAGTTATCTGTGAGTGAAAACAGGGTATTATAACAAAAGATGAGTTTAAATCTTAACTATAGTGTTTGTTACTGTGAATGCTACAATAATACATAAGTAAAATGAGTGTAAATGTAATATATTATTTTATACTGCTGTATACATATGAAATAAATAAAACTAGGATACATATTATGCCATTTTTCCATGCATCGATCTTCCACTGACGCCTGTGGGAGCTTTGAATAAAAATCAGTGGCAAAATATGGCCCTAAGTTTAAAAACAACTAATGCTGATTTAGTAGTTTTAGTCTTAATATAACAGGTCTAAGGGGACATCTGTTCAAAACTGAGTCTCATTCGAAGAAACATATGCTAGGTTTAAAGGATTTCATGATATTTATACTTTTGAAAGTAGGCATTTAGTTCCATATGATTCTCATGATACCCACAATGAATATTTTAAATATATATTTTTCCCACCTAATGTTATATTTTCTTTTTAATTTTTTTGATTCGTAGTAATACCAAGGGTCCACAAGGAATGATATAGAAGTTGTACACAGGATATGAGTGCCTTCAAGCAATAAGAGGAAAACGTTTTATCTAAACTTTTAGAAAGAAATGATTTCATATTTAAAGTCAATGGAATCCTAAGAAAAAATAAAATACAGAAGGGTATCACTATTCAAGAAGAAAATATAAATTATAGATTTTTATAATGTAAGAATAATCTGAATGAATCTTGCAGAAATTTACATTCTGAAACAGTTAAAGGTAATAGAAGAAATGTGCTTTGTAATTTCATATGTGGTTTACGTAACTGATTTTCTTGAGTTCAGACTATACATATCTGGACAGAAATTCATTTTGTGAAGAGACAAGGGATAGGACTAGAAATTTCTCTTATTTGGACATCGAATAAAGCCAACCCTACGGTGGAAAAGAAATAATTGAAATATGCAGGAATGATGATTCTCAATAAAATGTTGACAGCTATAACTACAAGTTACTTTTCTCCCCTAGACCTGTACCTCCTATTCCTCACTTTTACCCTTTCTAGGAATCATATCACAGACTCTTCTATTTAAGCACTATTATGAATTTTCAGACATAAAAATTAAATATTATTAATTACACACCTATATTAAGGCCCAACAATAAGGGGAGGTAAGAATGCCTGGTAGTAATATCTACCTTTATGAAAGTTCTAGTTTACTTTGAGAACCAAAGAAATTATAGGAAAATATTAAATAATTAAGTAATCAAAATTTTGGTCAAAAACCAACTGTGGGTCACAAGAGTAATTCAATGTATTAAGATTAAAACTTAAAAACAAAACTATAAGTAAATAGAATAGAAAAAAAATGTAGAGTAGAAGAGTATAAAAAAGCATCACTCATGGTAAAATTAAATAATTGTTTGTGAAACATTTTTTCTGATACATGTGTGAAATAGGTCACAATGTGAAATATATTTCTTGCTGTGAATCATTGCCCAAATGTTTGAAAAACATTACACCATATGATCACTCTTTCAAATTTAAATTTATTTAATGCTGTAGAAAGTCAGGGAAGATCTTTTTAAAAAGTTCTTTCACATCTGAATCTTGATCTTTAGCTTTGTAAAATATGAAGTACACTTAGCTGTAAAAGTCTTATGAGAATTAAGTGAACTGACATATGTGAAATGCATAGCACAATGCTAATGCATATTAGTTGGTGTATTTTATTATTAATATCATTTTTCATCCCTTTATCGCTGTTCTTAATTACCAAAAGTATGGAATATAGTCTACAAATGGAAATCAATCCTTTCACAAAACTCCAGACTGCTTCCAAGTTGTATTTAAGCAGTGCTTATTGCAAATTCTCAAGATTAAAGTTGACTTGCCTTTGGCATCCACTCATCAGCTCAGTTCAACTTTGCCTCTCTATTTATTGGTGGTATGGAGTCAAGGAAATAAAACTCACAGCTGCTGAGTTCCAGTCATTTCCCTTTTGCAACTCTCAAACAGCCCTCTATTCCTACTATGAAAAATATATATGTATGATTGCACTAGGATATATTTACCTGATTTTTTCCCCCTCAACCTCCAATGTGCTTTTTGAATAACTTTCTATTTCCATGCAAATAAATGTTTGTTGGAGTTACTGAATAATTGACAGAATGATATTTTTTGCATACGACTTATATTATAAAATGAATTTGGGCAGTGTGAAATAACAAAAAATCAACTGAGTAAATTTTAAGGATCTGACTGGCTTCATCGAACAATTCATAAATCAGGCAACATCCCATGTGGCAGATAGAAGAGAGCTCCAAAGGGCTACCGAAAGGGAAAGGTTTTAAAGCCAGGACAAGGGAGTTATAAACAAAATAAAGGATTATTTCAGGCAAGGTCATCTCCCTTTGGGGGATAAAAGGGTCTTATTATGTGGATTACTTCACTGGTGGTGAGCAGAACATTCCAGGCTGATTGATTAAGATTGCATTCCTGGGGAAAGTTGAAACTGCAATTAGGTTAGGAATAAAGCCCCCATTTGGTGATGTGGGCCTAGCAGAAGTGACTCCATTTTGGACCTGTGGTTTCCTTTTTAACAATTCCTTCCTTTGATCAGACTGTCAGCTTGACTGAGAGGTGTGATCAAAATTCAAGGTATTAGCACCACTCTCAGCTACCGCCTGGCAGCTTCTGTTGTTTCTTTTTGTGGAATCCATAGGTCACAGTTCCAGGTTCACAGTCCTTAAATTTGCCATTCTCTTTGCTTCTTTTCTGGAATACCAGTCTTAGGGAGATCATTTTCTTGGTGGTTAGCAGCTCTGAACGTACATTTAAGGCTTTTGAGAGAATACAATGCACTAGGGAGATTATTATGATTTTAATAGGATAATTTTTAATGTTTGGAGTGAACTTTGGAGCCATGGTCTACAAAACCCAAACCAATCAAAATCAAATAAGTCAAAGAAAGACCCCCAATAAACCAGTCAAGCCAAATGGCTCACTCAGGGATCTTCTGTAACAGAGTTACAACTTCTCCAAAGTGTTAATCCATGGGGAGCAGGTGGTGTTTGCCACAATCCAGACACCTCCTCACTCAGCTAATGGATAATTGAGGGCTATATTTTTCTCAAGAACAACTTTGGTCAGAAAGGCTAAGGATCCTTAGTGGGTAGCTATTATCCTAGCAACAGATTCTACTCTACCTTCAAAAATAAAGGAGACGTTTCTTATCATATGCTCATTGACATTTATCCCTAACCAGGCAAGTATGGCCCTGCCAAAGGGAGCACATCCTGAGTCATGAATGCCTCCTGGGAGGTCCTTTCTAGCTAGATGGTGTAAATTCAGGGGAACCAGCTAATGAGATGTCTTAGTTAGTTTGTGAAAAATTAGGGGTACAGTTGGATAACCTAAGTGGTATTGCCCAGGTGTGCACCAGCCATCTAGGTATTCAGGTCCAAAGAGAATGGTGAGCACCATAGACAAAAACAAACCCTGCTAGGGCACAAACCATTCCTATTAAGGAAGTCCTATTAATGGATTCATTCACGGAGATTGGTGCATTTGCCCCTTCACCCCAGGGGTCAATTAGGTTTTCAGCACATTCAGAGAATAAATCTCGCAGCCTAAAATAAAAAGTTTTTCTGAATACCTTGCAAAGATGGGTGCTGCTGGAGAGATCTATTAACGCAGGGGAGGCCAGAGCTGATCTAGACACTCAAGGGAATGTGAGAGTGTGATTATATGAAGATTTACATAGGTATATGAGTTTAATTGCATAACTACAGTTATAATTGGAGAAAAGAAAAAAAAAAAAAAACAAGGCACTGGATGTCCTGTTCATAATAGTTGAACTTGGTAAAAGACTTCTAAGAGGGATTGACTGAAGCTCATCCCCATCACCAATGGTCTAGGAAGTATAGATGAGGATGTTAGCTCTCTAGGCCAATGCCAGAGTGAAGAAAACAAAGAGAAGAAAATAGCTTTCATGTTCAGTTAAAGGATGAAGTTTTGACCTGGTGTCTTGAGTGGAAGAAGTCTACACGAATGTCAGCTACTTGTATTCCTTGTCGGTTTGAGTCGGGGGTCTTCAGTATCTGTACTGGACCAAGTGTCAAGTAAAGCCTTCTTTGGCTGTGAGATGTGTACCATGGACTCAGTGCCTTCTAGTTTTGCAGCAGTGTCGGTGGTGAGAGTGCTTGTAAATCCCTTCTAGTGGAGCTCAGGGGGAGTCCTCTGATGATGTTTCCAGAATCATACCCAGTGGCCAGACTTCAGATAATGACTAAAAGGATCTTTTGAATTGGGATCTGGGAAGGCTTTAACTTGTCGATACCCTTTAGCCTAAGACATTAAATACTTATAGTAGCTAGCCATACTAGCCTGCAACAAGGGATCAGCAGAAAGTTGTATACCAATAGACATTGGTCTACTGATGGCTATCTCATGTAGAGTTAGTTTATGTTTCCCAAAGGGGGTCTGTGAACAGTCAGCGAGGCCAAAGGAAATACCGTAGGTCAAGGGAGTCCAGTAGTTTCAACAAATATGGAGATTTTGAGTTTGACGATCCCATTAGTTTTCTCAAGCTTGCTTGATGATTGAGGATGATAGGTACAGTAATGATTCCTAGAAGTTTGCAAGGTTTTTGTTAAAGTTCATACGATTTGTCTAGTGAAGTGGGTGCCTCGATCACTGGAGATTGCAGAAGGAAATCACCAAATGAGAAACACGTTCTCTAATAATTTCTTTCCACTGTGAGCATCAGCCTGTGGCAGGGGAAAGCTTCAAACTATCTGGAAAACATACATAAAATAACAAGTACATATCAATATAACCCACACTAACAGGCAATTGAATGAAGTCCAGCTAAAGTGCTCAAAAGGACCAGAGGGAGTAAGTCCAAGACCCTGTTGGGACAAAAACAGTATCTCCAGGATTATGAACTTGACAGATTAGATGTTGGTATTAAACTGTTTGCACATTTTTTTAAAAAAATTATTCATGAGAGACAGAGAGAGAGAGAGAGAGAGAGAGAGAGGCAGAGGGAGAAGCAGGCTCCATGAAGGAAGCCCAATATGGGACTCGATCCCAGAACTCAAGGATCACACCTTGGGGGGAAGGCAGGCATTCAACTGCTGAGCCACCCAGATGTCCCATGTTTGGACAATTTTAAAGAAGTTGCTACACCAATGTCTATTCATAATTTGAGTCATCTTAAAGGCACCATGGAGAATAAAGGAATGCAAAAACTGAATATTGAGGTTTACTAGGGAGCCAGGAAGAACTGTTATCTTGGGTTTCCCATAGCTCCAACCATTTACTTAATTTATAGCCACTGTTTGCCCACCTTATTTTTTTCTGAGTCAGGAGCAGACAATTGCTATGTCATAAGAACGCCAGGGTGACAAAAGTCTGGCAATGAGGGGTTATTTTTTTGCTGAAGCAGAATGGAGTTCAGTCCTGAGTTGCAACTTTTATAGACTCTTGTTGCTGTCTGTGCATGAAAGTTAGCTAGAGCATTTCCCTGGTATTCAGGGTCAGTCCTTTTAGTGTGGGCTTCAATTTTGATGACAGCAATTTCAGAAGGTAAAAGAATAGCAGTAAGAAGTTCATTTACTTGTCTGTTTTTTGATTGGGGCCTGGTTATGGTGTTACTATCCAGTAAGGAAGGACTACTTGGGAGGGGGAATCTCCCACGGGGTAAGTCGCCTCAACAAGCAGAGCCCCAGTCCCCAGTGGTTCTAATTGTAGACTTCTTGAAATTGTCATTTCTTAGCTTGGCAGACAATGTTCTCTAGAGCTGGCCTTGGGTTGTTCAAAATTGTTTTATTTTTCTCTTTTTAATTAATAAAAATATTTAGTTCTTTATTATGAAAACTAGGTTTTTAAACTTATCACCAAAATAAAGCAACTTATATTAATCTGTGATTAAATTAGTGCTTCTAAAAGGGCACTTGTATGTTTAAGGGAACTAGATTAATCCATGTAAAAACTTCTATTGAGAATATTGTGTAGATGAAGACACTTTTTGTTTTGCTTCATCATACATATTTACTTGGCTTGGGAGTAGTTGCTAATCCTTGGGTCATTGCTCACCTAGTTTGCCTGGGAATAAGAAACATTTAATGAATGTTGCAATTATCTAATTTGGAACACCATCTCCATGCTCTTGCTTCCTTTATCATTGTGAGCGACTCTTCTCTTAATCATGAAAAAAAGGAAAGAATACAAGCATTGGTGTGGTAATGCATAAGCCAGAAACTGAATTTTATTCTAGAAGTGTGAGGATGTTTAATATTCTCAGTTGTGTTTCTAATTAATAATGGAATCAGTGGCCAACTTCAAGGTTTTCTGGTAATACATTTCTCTCAAAATTGATATCTGAGTGTGTGTGTGTGTGTGTGTGTGTGTGTGTGTGTGGTGGGGAAAAGTATTAACAACACAAAAGAGACTCATGGAGGAATGCATGAAGAAAATCATCTTATAGGCAAACATATACATTTTGTGCCACTCAATTAATCTTTAGACTATTTAGAATGCCTGGTTGGAAAGTAATGGTATATTTGGGTATATTTGTTCTTCAACAGGCTGGCATGGGTTTTTCCACACATGGGCCATCAATGATCAATTTCTTCTGGCACCGTGTGGTAACCACTCTTAAATTATGCTGGGCTATGCAGACCACAAAGAGACAACGCAATGGTCATAATAAAATATACCAAGTAAGTTGACGTAGAGAAAAAAAGTGAGAAATGAGAGAGGAAAAAGAGGGAGAGAGAATTCAACCAATTGTCTTCCCTCCCCTCATTCTCCAGTAAGTTTTAAGAGACTGAGAAGCAGTTATGATTTTTAAAGTTCACGTAGTCTTATACATACGTACGTTAAAACAAGGAGAAAACTAATGAAAATGAACAATGGTTGGGCAATGCTAGCTAAACTATAGTAAAGAATGAGATAAAGTGATATACCTTAGGAAGGACTAAAACAGAGAAAGGATATATAAATTTTGTTTTAAAATATAGGAACACCCAACTATCTCATTGGGATGCTTCTGTAGATATGTGTAGGTATGCGTTCTATACATCCATTGTTTCTCTGACAAAGGATGTACAGATTTACATGATAGTGTCGCAAATATTTTACGGTTAAGGTGTCTCAGTGATCTTAAGAAAATGCACTTGCAATTATAGGGGCTAGAACAGGGGGAAAACTGGAAATGCCACCAAGGGATCATGCAGAAGCATGTGACACTGGCATAACATTAAAGGAACCTAAATGACACGTTTACAACACTGTGTTTATTAGTCAAGAGTATTGCTGCTGAGGTGGAGTGAATGATATTGGGCATTTTTCAAGCTTAGATATAGTTTGAATGTAAGACTTCCTCTAACACTCCAGACGAGTCTATTCCAGTATTAGATATAATAATAATTAAAAGATGAAAATAAATGCTGCAAATAATGTTGCATTATGATTTAGAGGATGTTATGAGGTAATTCATAACAATAAAAAAGAGAAACAAAAACGGAAATTGGGGTAATGAGAGACCCACTGTTGTAAATCTCTAGCTAGGAGGCAAGTGAGCACAGATAACTGAGACTGGACTAGTACACATGGAGGAGGAAGGACAGAATGGAGAGACACAGTTCAAAAAACAAATAGATGGTGTTTCCTCCCTGATGACATGGTCAGATGACTGATGAGGGAGAGGGAGAAATGATATGACTGGGGTTTTCATTTACCAGAGTGATTGTGCTGCCTTTAAGTACACAACATAAAAGGAAGAAAAGGGCAATCTTATTTGTAGGAGGGCTTGTTAATTTTCTCATTATTCCTCAATTTTTAAAAGAGATTTTATATTTATTCATGAGAGACACAGAGAGAGGCAGAGATACAGGCAGAGGGAGAAGCAGGCTCCCTGTGGGGACCCGGATGTGTGGGACTTGATCCCAGGACCCTGGGATCACGACCTGGGCTGAAGGCAGACGCTCAACCACTGAACCACACAGAGGCCCCTATCACTCAATTTTTGCTAGCTGCTTGCTATCCAAGTGGAACTTGAACTTGATCATTATATTTAAAGATATTCAGAGAATTTTAGATTTTTACCATTTTATCAAATGATAGTCAGTCTCATGACCTGAGCCGAAGGCAGACACTTAACTAACTGAACCACCCAGGCGCCCCTAAATTATAACTCTTAAGTTGATTTTTTTTCCTTATGTTATTTGAAAATAATTCTATAAATATGTAATATGTAAATTAGAAATATTTTTAAAGTTCTTCCCCCCCACCCCGTGCGACTTTGGCTAGTGCATATGCCAAAAGTGGTCTTGCCTAATTTAAAAAGGAGGCAGATTAAGTCAAAAACCTCTGGCTGTTTGTGTGACATTCATGATAGATACCACATAATAAAGAGGAAGACATATAAATAAAAATAAATATAGAAATAATAATTGTCTTTAAAAAGCTATTTATTTTTCCTTTCCATCTGCTCAAATAACATTTTCAGCAAATATTTTTGAAAAAAGTCATAATACCTTCAAGTTGTTTGACCTGTATTCATCAACTCCCATCTAAATTCTATTAGCAATTAATTTTCTTTTCTTTTCTGTTCTTTTTTCTTTTATTTTCTTCTCTCTTCTTTTTTCTTTTCTTTTTTTTTTCTCTTTTTTCTCTTTTTCTTTCTCTGTGATCCTCACAGAATCATAGACTTTTAGTGCAGAGCAGGTCCTTGAAAATATTCTTGTCCTTAACATACCTATGAAGAAAATAGGACAAATATAGACCCACTGATGAAAGGACATAACCATAAACTTAATGTCCCAAGCCTTTATCTTGACTGAATTCTTAACCTGCACCAGGCTGCATTTCTAGTCTCGGAGTCTTATTTTTACTTGAAATCCTAGGAGTAACTATATTTAAAAATACAAAAATAAGTTATAGCATCTAGAACTACACTTTATATTTTTAAATTTCAATGCTCTCTCTATGCCACATGCTCATTTCTAAGGATGATTCTCATGTATAAGGCACCATGAAGTGTGGCCTAAGAAACTAGAGTCCTTTTATATTTAGAATAAAATGTTGTTTTAATATATGCATTTTTATTCCTTTTAACTAACATGTTATGTTGGCAGCGAATAAGCAAAACTGGAGTCAAGCTAATATGAGTACATCTTCCAGAGAAATCCCATTTAACAACTGCTACTTCACCAAGAATAGGTCTGAATCCTCTGTCTTGATAAAATCGTTATCATTCCCGCTAATACATTCACCCAACTTAGCTCAATCTACTTCAATTAAGTTAATCAAATACTAAATGAAAAATAAGAAAGAAGGTAAAGGGTGATTTTCATTGTTGACTCCTCACCCTGTTGGTGAGGGAGAGATTTCCACCTTAGGGTTTGAGGATGGGGAACACATAACATAGGACACTGGACAGACAGACCAAATTGATTAACAATGTATGAGTCAAATATTCTCACAGCCTGGGGGAGAAGGACACTTTACAGAACACAGGGCCACCTTTCTAGGAACTACGAGAAGCAGGCTTCTTTGGTATCCAGGGGTGGGGGCTCTTCCGTGTTTCCCACTGGAGGATGTGATCACGGAGAATTCAATGGAGCTAGCAGGGAAATGAAACCACACAACCTGAGAACCACACTCCTGGTCCCCCTGATAAGCAGAGCTGTTTGGCTCAGGGATCTTATCTTCCAGGGTAGAATGAAGACCTTGAGGATAGACCCTTCAAGGCACTCCTAGATATGCCAGATGTCAAGGTAGCACATAATATCGGGCTTTAATTTTAGTCCTTATACCGTGATGGATTCCTTGATGTCTTGACATCAGTTTTTACCTTGGTGATGAACTGAGACTTCTAGGTAGCAGAAGTACCTCTCCAGGACATGAAGTAGGCACTTGACCAGGAGGAAGACAGTGTGATGAGAAAAACAACTATTTTGAGTTGCTGCCTACGCATTTCACAGTACAATTACCCTGCTCATGCACACAGTCTGGATGTTCAGATAAGGACCAGAGCTTCGGATTCCCACCAGAAGTTCCCACTTTGCTTTTCCTGGGGCACCTTTTAAAATAACCACTTAGAATTAAGCCAGTGAAAAGTCAGTGATGTCCACGACAACCATTGTCTAGGTGTCTGTTACCCTGCTTTCATTTCCTGCTTACTCATGGCCTGGGACAGGGAACTGTCTTTTCCCTCCCTCCCTGAGATCTGTAAGCAATGAAACCTTGTGACTTTATTTCTTTTGTGTGAGTGTATTGAAACTGTGTTTTTGATCAAAATGACCCTGAGTTCATTTCCCCAAAGTGGGTGCTCGGATACTGAGGAGCCATCTGCCAACCTTGTGTGGATGGCTTTTGCCTCCTCATTCAGCAGATCATAATCCGCATATTTTTAATTTGATACATCAGCTACGGGCCCCCAACACAGAGAGTCACAAAGTGAGGTGACCTTCAAAAACGTGAACTTTAAAGGTGTTTCCTTTATGGCCAATAAAGGAAATTGAGGAACTCATCTGGCATTAGCACAGGGAGTACATGTCTCCAGGGAATGTGGACTTAGATTAATCCATGCCTGTGGCAATAGCAGAGGGTTATTTGCTTTCTTTGGAATTCTTTGAAGGGGTCATTAAGCCTCTCATTTAAACTGGCTGCCTGGGGTCTACAGGGGACATGGAGAGGTATTGAATGTCTTCTTCAAGAGCCCAACATTGTCTGTTTTGAGAGGTGAAATTAATGCTTTGGTCAGGATCAATAATCTCTGAAATTCCAAAGGGAACAATAGGAGTGTCCTGGTGAGGCCTTGAATTGTGGCCTCAGTACACTTAGTGACATCTCTTACCTTGATTTATATTTTAGGTCGCAGTGAGACAAGAGGTTCCCAAAGTCCTTTACCTCCAGGGAACAATTCTTATATAATACACCAAGGGTTTATAACAATGTACCTATGGAGGCATTTTCTGACCAGGTTATCCAGTGCTAAGATGAATGCCTGATGTATGGTCAACTGTGCTGACCCTTAGAGCCTGCATTTATCAGGGACATCCTGGATGCGAAATGAAAAGCAGCAACATTCCACCAAGTTCCATCATATATAACAGTGGCAATATGGTCCTAAAGTATATAGGTTCTGATTAATTATTCACAAACTTGCTCCTGCAGGGCTCTCCATGTTGCTAAGAGGTCTGGGACAGGGCTGACCTCCTCTAATACCATGGCATCTGGCCAGGATCTGAGGAGTGGTGAGGCACCGCTCTCCTTGGCTTTGCACAATTCACCATTAGAGTGGTGGCACCATTATATATGAGCATATATCAGGGAGCAGATATCACTAAGTACTGGGTACCAGTCCATCTCCAAATAATGGAGAGGTGACACAACTGCTGTTTCAATGAAAAAGCCCCTAGCCAATGCCAATGTGCCTGGGGCTTGTCATAGTGCTGCTGGTTACCAGCATGTCAAAGGGCTCATCTTCTAATCATGGGGCTTGATTGCCCGGCTGGCTGCACAGATAAAAGGATTTTATTGGAGGTAAATTCTCACTCTGGGGACATTGCCTACCCCCCCCCCCACCCCAAAAAGAAGACAGCTGTTGCTGGGCTCCCAGACATCTTCCCCTCACCTATCCAGAAGGATTGTGCGGGGTCATAAGTTGCCTGTGGACTTCTGATAAAGGAAACTGACTGATATATGTGGTAGTTGTTGGCCATGTACTGAGAACTCTTCTGCAAACAGTCCATCATGGACTCTGAGCATCTATTCTTTCATGTCAAGCTGACCATTATGCCTTGGGTCATGGAACCAGCACTCATTAGACCTGCACAGTTATCAAACGCTCGGTTCTACAGGCTGCAGTCAAATCTGACTCGGCCATATCCAATCTGGAAGGAAGAGACCAACAGCAATTTATTTGTCACAGGTAGTCACAGCCCTGGGGTGGAAGGTGGCAAGAAGGATGCTGCGCATCCACACGGGGTTGCACCCAGAAAGCGTGAACAGCCAGGGGCTGTAGGAGGCAGGCTTTGTAGTACCAAGGTGGTAAGGTGTTCCCTGGTTCTGCTGAGATAGGATTGGCTGTTTGAATTGGCTTGTTCTGCAAGCTAAGAAGGAACCAACAGCTATCTTCATCTCGTCCCCCTGAGAAGTAGGGTTGTCTGCCTGGGGTATCTTAACTTTGGGAGCAAAGTAGAGAGAAAAATTGGGGAGTTGGATTATTTGAGGTTTTCGTAGTTGTGCCAGATGTCAAGGCAACATATAAATTGGGCTTAATTTTGGTTATACCATAACAGTGAACAGTTACACTGTTTGATAGGACCAAAATCCCTGAGAACCTTGAGGAATTTAGATCTTGGTCAGGCTTATTTCAAGGCAAACTTGTCAGATAGTAAGGTCAGGTTCTTTGAGAGGTTTTCCATATTGTCTTCCAAAGCAGAATATTTTTCCAAAGTGGAAACTAAATGTTTTATGAACATAGGTCCCCCAGCTCCTATGGAAACTTATGGAAGGGTCTCTTTGTCATCAAGTTCTGAAATTTCATAATATCATGAGATTTGATGTAGATCTGTTTCCATCTGAATTGCAGATATTTAGTAAGCTCTTTCAATGTTTAAACTCAAGCTCTCAGTTTTGGGATATTTTATTGAATGATTGCTCTCATCATTTCTGCTCTTATTTTTTTTTCATCCTTTTTCTTTTTTTTAATTTTTTTAAAATTTTTATTTATTTATGATAGTCACACACACAGAGAGAGAGAGAGGCAGAGAACAGGCAGAAGGAGAAGCAGGCTCCATGCACCGGGAGCCCCACGTGGGATTCGATCCCGGGTCTCCAGGATCGTGCCCTGGGCCAAAGGCAGGCGCCAAACCGCTGCACCACCCAGGGATCCCGTCATCCTTTTTCTTTATCCCTTATTATTTGAATATTGAGCCTCCTCAACTGACCTACCAATTTTCTCCACTTTTTCTTCTCCAATTTCTATTTTTTTTTTTTTTTTTTACTTTCTCAGAGATTTTCTTATGTTCATCTTCCGATCTTCTATTGAGGCTTTTATTTCATTTTTTAAAAAATTATTTTAAATCTAAGAGTTATTTGTGTTTCTTTAATACTTCTCTTTAAAGGTATTTTGAACACTTTCCATGCATGCAAATTTTCCATGTATCCATGTATGCATTTTATCTCCCTGGAACAGTGTCTCTTTCCAGGAATTTATGGTAGGTATTTTTTCTTTCTTTCTTTCTTTCTTTCTTTCTTTCTTTCTTTCTTTCTTTCTTTCTTTCTTTCTTCTTTCTTTCTTCTTTCTTTCTTTCTTTCTTTCTTTCTTTCTTCTTTCTTTCTTCTTTCTTTCTTTCTTTCTTTCTTTCTTTTTCTTCTTTCTTTCTTCTTTCTTTCTTTCTTTCTTTCTTTCTTTCTTTCTTTTTTTTTTCAAATGTCTGGTGATGCTTAGCTGTATGCCCATAATTAAGAACAATGTTTAAAATGCTGAAAGTAAACTCTGCCCTTGTGTGAAAAACTTGTTGAGTGTTTATCTATTGGGCGATCTTGCTGGATCATTTAATTAAGGAAACCCCAATGTCCATATGTTTGGTATATTTTTCTTCTTAGGCTAGTTAGAGATATTCAGAGAAATGTTTTCAGGTCTTCTGCCTGAAGGTATAAGCCTGAACACTTGCATTCTGAAAATTAATTGGGGAAAGATGGCTGGGAGACTCAAGGGCCTACATTTTCTGGGTATGATGATCTCACATTAAACTGTACCTGCTGTCTTCCAATGTAGGCACCTCTGTCTTAACCTCCTTAGAGAATAAATCTCCTGTCTTCTAACCAGAGGGGATAATTGATCACCTACATATGCACAGTCGATGAGAGAAACCTAGGAGTCTAATTGCTTCTCAATGACATTTTTTGATCCTTCTTTTTATTTTTATATTCACTCCTACTTCAGAACTAATTTGTTCTATTAATTCCCGAGCCTTTGGAATATTCTGTGGGATAAGTCAGATTTCTTTCTACATACTCTTAACTTTTAGCTCAAGATTATATATTTTCAAAACTAGTAAGTTGATAGCAACTTGCTAATCCATTTCCAAACTTCCAAAAGGTTGTTACAGTTGTTTGTTCACTTGTTTCTTTATCTTTTACTTGTTCTTGTAGACTTTTCCATAGAAAATGTTCTTTCCTGTGAAGTTTTATGAAAAGCTAAAGGTCTGTGCATAAATTCATCTCCTCTCTCTTTTTAACTGGAAGTTTGAGAATAAGCTTTGCACACAGTGAGCTAAGTCTTATAACACAAAGTCATGAAAAAATCTGCTCTTAGATTATTGAGAGTTTGTGGGAGTCTTAACTACAAGTACATATTTCTTTGTTGTTAGGGCCATCTAGAAAGCACAGATGTAAAAAAAAATAAAAATAAATTAAACAAAAGAAAGCACAGATATGCTTCATATTTGGGAATTAATAATTTAAACATAAGATATACATAATTCTCTCATTACATATCAATAAGTGAAATCATAAAATATGACATGCAATTACCGTTTTCCCAAACGTGACTATTATGGTGATTTTTTTTTCACTTTTGGTTTGTAAGGAGTTTATCATTATCTTGAGTTCTAAAAATTTTAGATGGATAACAGTAAAACCAAATATATGACAGGTATTGTTATATTTGATATAGATTCGAGTGGTGATTACTTATTCAATTGGTTTCAAGGTTATAATTATGTATGAGAATACAATTTGAAAACTGATAGTGCTTTTCTCTTACATTGGTTTATTCACCATATTATTCTACTTTGAATAGTGCCTGAAATTAGTGTCCAAATAGTATCAGGCAACTTGCAAGCTTTAGTACTTGAGGTCAATTTAATTACACTGTGCATGACAGAAACTAGGCCATTTGGGTATTGCCTTTGCCACCAGCAATTGACACCTGAGTGTTAATGAGCTGGTAATTAAGAGCTGGCACATACAGACACATTTTACTGTTTGGGACTAGGATAACCATATGCTACATAACTTCGGTGCTAAGTATTTTGTTAGCTTCAGAATTTACACAACTAATGTCTGTGAGGTTGTTTTTCTAATCTTCCTTTTGCCGTAGGGGGAAAAAAAAGATTAACAAAGAGTTACTTTAAAGAATAAAGTAACTGTACTTGTCATTTCCAAGTTATGAAACATTCTAAAACTACTGAGGTCATATTTGGAGAGCAAATATTTGGAAATAATGAGTTTGTGGAGTAGCAATTACTTTCGGTTTAAAACCACATTTAGTGGACTTCTATTTTGAAAAGTCTTTTTTAATATAAAAAGGTACCAAAAGCAACCTAACGTGAATGTATATATGTAGGGTAGGCAGCCTCTGGGATGGCCCGTCATGATTATCACCTGCTGCTACTGAGGTCTTTAAGTACCTCGCTTCTCCTGAAGGTAGTTGAGATATGGAACCCAATTCTATGAAACAGGATGTCGATCTAACGTTAGATCATAAAAGCTGATGTTTTCCATATTGGGAATCTTCTTGTATACTCTCTCATTCTCTTTTGGATTGCTTGCAGAGATGTGGAGGCAGCTCTGTGGTGAGACCCATGTGGCGCGAGATCGAGGCCTATCAACAGACACATGAGCGAGGTCTGAAGCAGACTCCCTTCCCCAAGTTGCATCTTCAGAGGAGACCACAGCTTCTGCCAACAGCTTGAGTGCAATCTCAAAAGAGCCCTTAGAGGCTCCCAGTGAAGTGCACTAAGAGCTTTGAATCATACAAGTTTGGAATATATTGTTTTCCAGCAACAGATAACTAATATGATATGGAAGTGAGAATCCTATTGTCTGCCACAGCAATATGAATTATTGATTTTTCTGATGTGATGCGTATAATCAAACAATATGTATAATGTACATGCACCATTTCTTTGCCTTCCTCTCCAATTTTCAGTTCTCCTTTCTTCCTCTTCTCCTCCCTACCCCACAAGAAAGTCCCCATCACTTTCTTGATTAATCTTCTATTGGTTTAAAAAAATAAAACTGTTCTCATCAGATGAAAAATGTATTAACCTTTGTGAATTTTAGTTGTGGGAATTACTTCTAATTTTCTTCTTTGAAAGAGTTTGCTTTTCCATCGAACCCTCTGTAGGACATAGAGCCTTTTATATGCAGATTGATATAATTATGCTTTGAAATAGCTTTGAATTCCCTGTAGCTTAAACTGAGAACATGAAAGGCCAAATGTTATATCGAACTGAAGGATATGAAAGTGCACGTACATCAATCCAAAATGAGATATAGAAATGAACAGCTCTTTACACAGTGATGTCAGTTTTTGACAGATTATTGAAGGATCTTTATAACTGCCGAGACTGCTTTGGGTAGCATGAAAACTCTGCCTGGGGATAGTCTTATCAGTTTGTATTTTTTATTCTTTCAATACCAAAAGGTGAGTAGATGTTAAGTGAAACAAGAGAAATACTCTCTGACAAAAGCTTTAACTCTCTTCCCAAAGATGACATCTGGCCCCACATGGTAAAACATAGTGTGATGCGATGATGGAATCATCCACCCAATCTGTCATGCTAGCGATGGCAGCCTAGATGAGGAGGTTACATTTTAGGAAGTCGACAGGAAACCCACTTGGCAATCGTCACCTCTGTAGAGATCCCAGTGACAGACAAGGGTCTCTTCTGCACAGGAGGGAAGTTTATTGTGCCCGTGACAGACATGTCAAGAGGATTTAAGGCGCCCACATTCTTTCTTGTAACTAGCAGGAAGATAAAAGGATAAAAGGAACCCAGTGAATTTTGTATGTTCAAAACCTTGAAATCAGTACTGTTTATTTACAAGCAGATTCTAAAAAAAATCTAACTTTATGTCGAAAGAGTATGCACTGCTCACTTTTAATATCCCAACTGTTTTAAGTTAAATCAAAGTACATCCTAGAATTGTTATTTACATCAGCCATGAGTACTTTTTTTTTTTTCCTGCTTAAGGGCACATCCTCTTCTGAAATTATAATCCAAACAAAAGAATGAAATATTCACTTCATCTGGATTTGTTAGTAAAGGGAAATATATCTTAAAATTGAAGATGAAAATCTCCTAATTTCTGGTGTTTCTAGAACGTGCAGATATTAAGTAATTGTAATTGAAATCAGAACAAAGAGGGGGGTAACACTTTGAACAAAATATTCACTTTGATACTAGTACCAATTCAAGTAGAATTGAGAAAATGATGAATAATGATACTTTTGTATTCAGTCTAGGCTTGGAAATTGTACCTTGCTTGGCACTTCGCTAAGCTTACCACTTCCTGATCTGCAAAATATATATGAGAGGAAATGATGGTAACTTAAGCAGTAGTTGAGAAAAACATTATCATTAATTAGCTCTGACACTATAATTAAAAATACAGATGCCAATCTCCTAAAATGTCTCTCTTCTGAAATTATTGACATGATTTAAAAAAAAAATTAAAGGCTTTAAACATATAACAATATATATGTTAGATTAGTAACACTCTTAACTTCGGTACTATAGAAAATATACAGACAATGTATAATGGGGAGCATAATGCCTCTGAAATTATTTCAAACTGCATTCTCTTCTAGCTCTACTATTAAAACTGTTATGACCTTGGTAGAGTTCTGCAGTTGATTTGGAAACTCAATTCAATTCTCATATCTAAATTAGGGTAATTTTATAGAGAGACTCTTTTAGGATCTGGTGTGTGTGTGGGACATACTCACTCCATAAATTCATGTGAAACTCACTGTTCAGTGGAAGTTCTGGGTAGGAATAAAAAACAAACTAAAAAACTTGCAATACTGTGTAGGACTTACTAAAATGCTTCTATTTATTAATGATAAGGAATAGTTATATGGTGAGTTTTACTGGCAGGTGTGACAATTTTCTTGATAAGAACGATAAAAGACCATCTCTACCATGAATTTTTATACAATTCCAAATTGTGACATGAACCAAGGTAAATATATAGGACTTGCATTAAAATCAAAACTATAGTAGTTTTAAGCTGTAATAAGAGCTAATATTTATTAAGTATTCCATCTGTGACAAGTACTGTGCTACTGATCACAACATTCATATGAAAAGTGATATTTTAATCAATTTACTAATGACGAAACTATAAGAAGCTTGTAAACTTGATTGTTCCTTAGTTATAAGGCTAGTGATTGTTGAAGCTTAAAAGTGACTTCTGATGTATGGAGTCTTGATATTAGCTACCTTAAGTAATATAGGAAGAAAAAAATAAATTGAAGTAATTAAGCAAATATGGTTTCATTAGAAACACCCATAATAAGTGTATGCTGAATTTTTAAAAAGATTTTATTTATTTATTCATGAGAGACAGAGAAAGAGAGAGAGAGAGAGAGAGGCAGAGACATGGGCAGAGGAAGAAGCAGGCCCCATGCAGGGAGCCCGATGTGGGAGTCAATCCTGGAACCTTGAGATCACGCCCTGAGCCTTGAGATCATGCTCAACCTCTGAGCCACCCAGGTGTCCCTGTATTTTGAATTTTAAAGATAAATTAAGATATATATGTTCCTCTCACACTTAAACCACATATCTATATTGTCTAAACAAAGCTTATGGTGCAAATATTAGAAATGATCAAAAGACTAACAGATTTGGATTGTAGGTTGTATACTTTTCCCTACAACTTCAAAGTACAATAGTACATTTCTCACTCTACTGAGTTTATGTGCATATGTGTCCTAATGAGGTAGGAACTTGATGGTCACAATATTGGACATAGAATAGAATAGAATAGAGTACAATAGAATATGTTGCAGTAAAATGTGTTTTAGAGGTCTCCTTGTCCAAAATTCCCAAAGCCTGTTACATGAAACTTCAGAGTCACTTGATCAAAGGTGGGGTAAAAAGAAATATAGGAATTTTCATTTTCAAAGGGACATTGCATACTACATCAATTTTTTTTTTTGCTACATCAATTTCTGAAAGATTTATAATTCATGTCACCCTATTAAAAGTCTCACAGGAGTCTTTAACTTAAAAAATTCCCATTTAATGTTTTTCAGCCTAGTATGTGTGTATGTATACACACATGTAAATACAGACAAGTATGTTGTATGTTTATATACATAATGAATGTACACGTATAAAATTTATAGACATTTCATCTAATGATCTAAAAGGATGTCTATCATCCTTCAGAAATGCTGTAAAAACCAATGCTCTTTGTTTAAAAACAGATTATTTGTAATTGATTTGCATGAAATCAAGGCTAATAAGGAGCTCTTTAAGACACTGATAAATTACATTCATTACTTATTCTTAATTAAAAGGAATTGAAAGTACACCTTAATGGAGAGAGGGTAATTAATATAAGCATTGAAGAAAATGATAATTTTTTTAGTCTAACAGGAAGCCTTTCTAACATGATTTACCTGATTAATATTTGATCTGTGCAATTATCAATAATACCAGATCATGTAACTACTTTTTCAAGTTTGAATAGTTCATATAGCTATTGGTTCAAGAACCAAGGGATATGAAAATTAATGAAAAATTTGATGATTTTTTTTTCTGAGAACTAGTTTTTAGTAAATTTGAAAATCTAACAATATCTTCTATAGTTAGTTAAATGTCATCGAATCAGGTACCACATAGTCTAAGCATTGTAGCATCATCTCATTTCATACTATTTTCTATTCCTTTCCTTTTCAATATTAAATCATCATTGCTTTCTTCAAGCCTGAAATCAAGCCTTCCTCACCCAAAAACCCAAAGTTTTCTGTGGATGACCTTGCTTCCTCATTCACATAAATAGTTTATGCATCAGAAAGGATCCTATAACTTCTAAAAGTCTCCTAATCTCAACATCATCAGCACCCATCTTTACATCTTAAAAAGAACATTTTTTTGGTCACCATTTGTATTTGTCAACACTCCCGGTAAGCAACGGAATGCCAATATGCATGGGCTTAAGAGAAAAGGATTATTTTCATTCAGGTACCTGAAAGGTCTATGAGTGGGTGTATTGAAAGATCCAAATGAGAAGACTAATTCTTAAATTCCAAGGTTGATCTATTCACTGATGATTTTAATCCCATTTCTTCCTGCTTGCTCTTGGACATCTTGCTCCATCAGTCATCTCCTCCTTTCCTTCTTCCTCTCCACTCTTTGTCCCTCAGTTTTTAATTAATTTTTAAAAAATATTTTATTTATTTATTAATGAAAGACAGAGAGAGAGAGAGAGAGAGAGACAGGCAGAGGGAGAAGCAGGCTCCATGCAGGGAGCCTGACGCGGGACTCGATCCTGGAACTCCAGGATCATGCCCTGGGCCAAAGGCAGGTGCTAAACCACTGAGCCACCCAGGGATCCCTCCCTCAGTATGTAAATAAACATGTTTAAGCTACCTTAACTTAAAAATTACATCCTTACACAACATCTCGATTCATATATAGGCATAGCCTCTCACTATGTCTCAGTATATCCTAGCTCAAACATCCCATTGTCCCTTTGACCTCAAACCTTCATGTTTCTCAAGCCAATTCCACAAACTCAATACAACCTGAAAATTAAAGCTTCACTTGTGGACCCTGCAGAACTTGTCTTGGTGCTGCTGATTTATCCCTCCCTCCCACAAAAGTGATCAAGGTATCCTCCAAAGCTAGAGGTGTCCAGAATTCAGTCTCTGATAATCCTTGTTTTCCAGCTCTTCTGTTCCCTCTGTAGGAGCCCCTCAGGCTTCACATCCAACCCAAATGAGCCAAGGCCTCCTCTTACTAAGGGAATTGCAAGCATAGTTGCTTTATTGACCTTCACAGGTAAGTGCTTTTTTTTTTTTTTTTTTTTTTTTTTTTTTACAAATTGAAGATATGTGGCAAGGGAGTCCATCATGCAAGTCTTCCAGTGCCATTTTTCCTAAACCACTTGCTCACTTCATGTCTCTGTGTCACATTTTAGTACTTCTCACACTATTTCAAATTTTAATTATTATGATATTTGTTATGGTGATCTGTGATCAGTGATTTTTGATGGTACTATTGTAATTATTTTGAGGCACTATAAACTGCACCTACATAAGACAGAAAACTTCATAGATAAATGTGTGTCCTGATTGCTCTACCAACTGGTGATCCCCCACCTCCTTCACTCTCCTCAGCTCTCCTGATTCCCTGAGATACAACAGTATTGAAATTAGGCCAATTATTAGCCCTACAATGGTCTCCAAGTGTTCAAGTGAAAAGAAGACTCACGTAGCTCTCACTTTATTTATTTATTCTATGGCTCTCACTTTAAATCATAGCTAAAAAAAATGGTTAAGCTTGGTGAGGAGGCACACTGAAAGCTGAGACAGGCTAAAAGCTAATTCTTCTGCACCAAACAATTGCCCAGGCTGTGAATGCAAAGGAAAGGTTCCTGGAGGAAATGACAAGTGCTACTCCAGTGAAGACATGAATGATAAGAAAGCAAAACAGCCTTATTGCTGATTGTGGAGAAAAGAAAGCTTCGGTGGTCTTGATAGAGGATCAAACCAGCCACAACACTCTCTGAAGCGAAAGCCAAACCAAAGCAAGGATCTAAATCTCTTCAATTCTATGTAGGCTGAGAGAGGAAGCTGCAGAAGAGCAGTTTGAAGCTGGAAGAGACTGTTTCCTGAGGTTTAAGGAAAGAAACTCTCCATTGCATAAAAGTGCAAGAGAGAGCAATCAGTGTTGATACAGCAAGTTATACAGAAATTTACCTAAGATAATTAATAAGGGTGATTTCATTAAACAACAGATTTTCAAAGTGGATGAAACATCCTTCTTTTGGAAGAAGATGCCGCTTTGGGCTTTCATAGCTAGAAAGGAGAAGTCAACACCGGGTTTCAAATTTTTAAAAAGTAAAGCTGACTTCCTTGTTAGGGGTGATGTACTTGGTGACTTTGAGTTGAAGCCAATGCTCATTTATCATTCTGAAAATCTTCAGGCCCTTAAGAATTGTCTAAATTTACTCTGCCTTTGTTCTGTCAATGAACAACAAAGCCTAGATGACAGCACATCTGTTTATAAGATGGTTTATTGAATATTTTCAGTCCTCTGCTGAGATCTGCTCAGAATAAAAAAATATATATATTCCTTTCAAAATATTACTACTCAGGATCCCTGGGTGGTGTGGCGGTTTAGTGCCTGCCTTTGGCCCGGGGCGCGATCCTGGAGGCCCGGGATCTAATCCCACATCGGGCTCCCAGTGCATGGAGCCTGCTTCTCCCTCTGCCTGTGTCTCTGCCTCTCTCTCTCTCTCTCTGTGTGACTATCATAAATAAATAAAAATTTAAAAAAATTTAAAAAATATGACTACTCATAGACAATGCGTCTGGTCACCCAAGAGCTCTGATGGAGATGGACAGTAAGATTCATGTAACACAACATCTATTTTGTAGTTCATGGACCAAGAAGTAATTTCTACTTTCAGGTCTTATGATTTAAGAAATACATTTCATATGAGTATAACTGCCATAGATAGCAATTCTTTTGATGAATCTGGATAAAGTAAACCGAAAAAACTTCCGAAAAGCATTCGAGGTGACATAAACAACATCTGTAATTCATGTGAAGAAGCCGAAATATCAACATTAAAAGGTCTTCGGAAGAAGTTGATTCCAACCCTCGTGAATAACTTTGAAGGGTTCAAGACTTCAGTGGGATAAGTCACTGCAGATACAGTGAAAATGGCAGGAGAACTAGAATTAGAAATGGAGCCTGAAGATGTGATTGAATTGCTGCAAACTCATGATAACACTTTAATGGATGAAGAACTGCTTTTTAAGGATGAACACAGACAGTGGTTTCTTGGGATGGAATCTACTCCTGCTGAAGATGCCGTGAAAACTGTTGAAATGACAGCAAAGGGTTTAGAATAGTGCATCAACTTAGCTGATAAAGCAACAGCAGGCTTTGCGAGGACTGACTTCCAGTTTTGAGAGAAGTTCTTCGGTGGGTAAAATGCTCTCAAATAGAAATCATTCACGAAAGGAAGAATCAACAGATGCAACAAGCTTCACTATTGTCTTATTTTAAGAAATCGCCATGGCCACCCTAACCCTCAGCAACCACCACCCTGTTCAGTCAGCAGCCATCAACATCAAAGCAAGACCCTCTGCCAGAAAAAAGATGATGACTTGCTGAAAGCTCAGATGATAGGATTTTTTTTTAGTGATAAAGTATTTTACAATTAATGGATGTACACTTTTTAGACAGAAAGCTATTGTGCACTTAATAGACTTTAGTCCAGTGTAAACATAACTTTTTATATGCACTGGGAAATAAAAAAATTCATTTGACTTTGTTTATTTCAATATTGTCTTCATCGCAGATATCTGGAGCTGGATACACAATATCTCTGAGGTACACCTGTATCTGCGCAAAAACAAAGCCACTAACTGAACACAATAAAGTATCCTTAATCTTAGAAAATAGGTCACCTGTGCTAAGAGATGGCTTTATGTGAGAAGAATAGACAACAAAAATTTGGATATTTGGATATTTCACTCTTTCAAATACTAACATTACACTTTTGTCTATTTTGTGTCTAAGATACCAAATAATATTTTTAAAGATTTTTTTTGGCTAAAATATTTTAATACCATTGACTTACCAGATAAAATATGAACAGCCTCAGTTCATACCCTGAGCAATGAATTCAACCTTTCTTCTTCCGAAGTTTGTCTCACATTTTTCAGTCTAGGAACCCTGAGGTGTATTTCTCCTTAGTTGAAGAACAAACCTTTCTCAATCTCTTTGCCCCTGGTCCTTGGTATTCATTTATGTGAAACAGTATCAGTCACATTTTTTGCCTGGTGAACCCCTATTCATTCTTCACTCCTCAATGGCTCAAATACCATTTTTTCTATGACATCTTTGACTGGTGTAGACAAACGTCTGCACTTCTTTTACTCAATTCTCTTTCTCTTCTTCTGGAAGTGACTTGAAAATGAATCAAAGGATGACTTTTGCCTTCATGATGTTTATAATCTGGATATATCTGAGAGTCACATGCAAAATGTTTAAGAATGAGGAAGATAATTTACAAATCATTGTCTAAGTAAGATATGTTATGAGGGGAGAGATTACACAGTAGCTCTATGTAGAGCCTATTGGAGAAGACTTATTTATAGAGATTAGTTTTAGAGATTACAGAAAACAAACTATTATGTGATCTTTATTAAAGCATCAGTAATAAACACTAAATTCTTCATAAATAGGATAAAGGCCACTTCACTTTATTGTGTTAATGTAATAATGTTTATATATTAAAGCAATATGCTGAAAAAATGAACAATTTAATACATTAGCTGCAGAGGGATTTTATATTGCTGTATGAATAGTTATTATTTTTTTGCTGAATATGTCAGTTACCTTCTTATCTATACATTGCCATAAAAATAAAGCCTAGACTTTTTAGAACATTGAAATAAAAGGCATTTTGAGGTTTATTTCCCATGTTCATCTAAACTATTTGGGAAGGATTTTTCCATTTCCAGGGTTTAGTTTGACAGTAGTGTTATCAATATCAGGAACTATAAAGAAATCATTTTTATCATCCCAGGAGTTTAGCACTATGCTTGATATTTAGTATACTTTGAATATTTATTTTTAAGTTGAAGGCTTTTATGAAAGAAGCAGCTCAGTTCAGGTTGACATTCAGCATTAATCTGGGAAGTAATTTAATTTTTTTCCTAGAATGCTATATAAAAGCCGAGAAAGTTTATTTTGGCAATAGAATGACTATCTGGACAACCTTCCAGCTCTTTGAAATTGTGTCTTCATGGTGTGATTTAATTGCCTTTAATGAAATGATGGGAGTTCTTTGAATAACCGTATCCTCAAATTTTATAGAGAAAATTATACATACAATTGACCCTTGATCAATGTGGGTTTGAACTGGAGGTCTATTTATACATGGATTTTTAAAAAATAAATACAGTACTGTAAATGTATTTTTTCTTCTTTATGATTTCTTAACATTTTCTTTTCTCTAGCTTACTTCATGTAAGAATGCAGTATATAAATATAAAACATATAAAATATGTGTTAATCAACTGTGTTATCAGTTAAGGCTTCTGGTCATCAGTAGGCTAATAGTAAAGTTTTCAGGGAGTCAAAAGTTATGCGTGGATTTTCAACTATGTAAGGAGTTCAGGGCTCCTACCCCTGTGTTATTCAAAAGTCAATTGTCCACTGTACAAATAATAGTTTTCAAAAAACGTTCAGATTTTTTTCTGTTACATTGTAATGTTTGAAAAAACAAAATACATGAAATATTAATAATTTCTTTTGCTATGGAATCTGCTTTATCATTTGAGTTTTATCTTATTTTCTTTGGCATTTCTCCATTTCATAATATAATGTCATTTTTAAAATAAACACAATAATTTTGTCATAGAGGAAAATCTGGCTTTAAGCAGGGATTCCTATAGGTCTCTTTTATTTTTAATTTTTTTTCTTTAAGACAGAGGTGAAACTGGAAGAAATACAATAGCTCTAGTTGTAGAAACAGAAGGGGAAGTAAATCCCCATTGTGTTCAATTGATAAAAATGATAGTTGGGGAAGGCAAATAGTAGCAGCCTCTCTGAAATGCCATAGGGAAAAAAATAATATTTCATACTAACGTAGCTTCCTATTATTCACTCATTGAGATTTTTTTTGGCCAACCTATGTTCAATGTTTGGTTTTGTCACTTTCTATCTTTGTAATAGTGGGTGATCTCAGTAACCCTCATAGTAAATTTGGGTTTGTAATACTTTTCCCCAAGCATTGTTATATGGACAAGCTTTATATAAAATGACAGTAATTGGTAGATTTTTTTTTGTTGCTGTGACTTTGATGGTGACAAGCATGTGATTCTTAAATGAGCCACCATAATGGCCCTGGGCTAAGATTATGGGATACAATGATGAGTAAGACAGTTCTGGCAGTAGTTCAGAACTTCATATTCAAATGTTCATAGGTTGCACAAGTATTCCATAATTATGAAAAAAAAAATCTACGACTTAGCTGGCCCAGACTAACCAATTGTCTTCATCTGGTCTTAAGATTTCATTTTTTCTTCATATCAAATGGAGCAGAATAATATCCGTGTTGCTTAGACAATCAATACTTAGATAAGTAAGCTTGGAGGATATCCAAAGAGAAGTTGTATTCTTCATTTGATCATCAAATATATCTCATGTTCCAGATTATGTTTAAAAGCTATTATAAATGAGTTTCATAGACTCTGGACTATAACAGATGCAGCATGGCATCAGGATTTTCACCTGAGAAGGTAAGAATAAGGTCAACACCCCCAGATTAAAGTAAATTGCAACTGTCAATAAGGAGAAATGGTAAAAGGTAGCCAGGGTATCTTAAAATTCCCAGGAACTTGCTTTGCTTTTCACTTTACTCAAAAGTGTATTTCATCTACAATTACTTAGCTCTGGCTTATACCTCAAACACATTTGGGGACTCTTCAATAATTGTGATACTCATTAACATTTGTTGTATATTAACTATATCCCAGTCACTGTTTAACCAGTTTGCATTACATTTGATTTTTACACCATACATTATCGGTCAAAGTACATTAGAAAGAAAGAAATCCCCTCTAGCTATATTAAGCATGCAGGAATTTATTGTAGATTATGAAATGCCTCACATGATCTTAGGTAGGGTTAAGGAAAAGAGATCTTTGGTTGAGAATTTAGGAAGCCCTTTTAATGCTATGCTGCGAAGCCAAGTTTCTAAAAGAAATGCTCCTCGTCCATGAGCAGGTGTATCAGTACTGTCACTGCCATAGTCAGGAAACTGCCATTCTCAAGAAGCCACCACTACTTTGGAGTAGGAGACTTTAGTAAACAAAAAGTTCTCTTAAGTATATAAACTAACATACTCTTTGGTTTACATTATACATGTAAGCATACAGTCACTAAAAAGTTAAACTATATGTTGGCAAATCGAACTCCAATAAAAACAATACTTAAAAAAATAGAAGTATCTATCCTCAGTAGAGTCAGGGATAATGTGCACTTTACCCATTTTCCTACTCAACTATGGAATCTGTTTCTTGAGCATATCCTCTGGTTTGAATTTTGAGGTGAGCCTCACTGTAGACCCGGTATCTTTCAAGTTTGAAATCAAGACCGAAATGGAGCAAAATCTGATTACTCCAATGAAGTTTTTATTAAATTATACAGGCAAGAAAATGCAGACTTTATTTTACCATCAAAGCAAGTTAAACATCAGTGGTAATTGATCTGCAGACTTGAAATGCCAAAAGAAACCTCTGATAATGTTAAATTTATTGATTCCTTTAATACTTAACTGTGGTTGTTCAGAGACAGATTTTATTTATTTATTAATTTATTAATTAATTAAATAATTTATTTATTATTATTATTTATTTATTGGGAGAATCTATTTCTCTTTTATGTATTTATATATTACAGATAACTTAAACCATTAATGTCATTTGACTCACACACTTTAAACAGTACAATTTTTTTTAAAATTTTTATTTATTTATGATAGTCACAGAGAGAGAGAGAGAGAGAGGCAGAGACATAGGCAGAGGGAGAAGCAGGCTCCATGCACCGGGAGCCCGACGTGGGATTCGATCCCGGGTCTCCAGGATCACGCCCTGGGCCAAAGGCAGGCGCTAAACCGCTGCGCCACCCAGGGATCCCTAAACAGTACAATTTTGATATTTCATTGCTTGCTATGAAAATATCCTGAGCCATCTAATGAACTCTAGACCAATTGATGTGTTCAACAAGAAAGACCACTGAAGTCTTTTTTGCAAAAGACTGAACTTCTGCAACTGAAATTATATTTGTCATTTCATAGCTACAATTTTTTTTCAGACATTATATCAGACTGCATGTTCTTGGCAAACAAATATGAAACATGATGGGATATATAATGCAAGGTCAACCTGAATATGTATAAAATTTTAAGAAATAAAGCGAGCTGCCAGATGCAGATTAATAGCTTGGTATCCTTTCAAATTATTACCCTTTATTTAGTAGACATTATTGGAAAATTTCCAAAGATGTTTGTAGGGGAAACATATTCAAATGTTTACCTTAGGGACTTCTGGGTGGCTCAGTGGTTGAGCATCTGTCTTTGGCTCAAGTCATGATTCTGGGTTCCTCAGATTGAATCCTGTATCAAGCTCATCGCAGGGAGCCTGATTCTCCTTCTGCCTGTGTCTCTACCTCTCTCTGTGTGTCTCTCATGAATAAACAAATAAAATATTTTTTAAAATATTTACTTTAAATAGTCTGCTTGATTCTTGTGAAAACCTCCACTAAACGTCTCTCTATTTCATAGCTCTCTGCTCTGCCTTCCAGTCTTTCTGTTTCCTTTCACCCAGGGCTCTGTGTTCTCTGTGGGGTGTCCTTTTCATCACAATGAAGATGCAGATTTAGTTTGTGATCTTCTCTGTTCTATTGTAATTAACTCTCTGTCCTAAGTTTCAGGATGGTAAGGTCTGTTCCTACTGCAACATTTTTTTTTTCCTTGTTAAAATTGTAAGAAAATTTCAAAGGCTTAGGGTTAATACTTAGGAATAATGAGTTGTATAATGCACAGCTTTGGAATTCTATCCTTTTATTTTCTACAAATAATGTATATATAATATGCATTATATATAATATATTTTATATGTATAATTATATGTAATATAATACATATATTATTAATGTATAATATATTATATATAATAATATAATTATATATAATAGAATAATGCATATTATACAATATATATTATATATTATAATATATTATATATACATTATGTATACATTATATATTATACATACATTATATATATTTTATATAAATAACACATGCAATATGTATACACATACATAGATACACAAATACACAAACCTCTTGTCTTACATCAAGCACAAAGATTGTTTGTAAATTGATTACATATTTTAGGAGAAAATATCATTCAGTACCTTTGTGACTTCAAAATAGGTAAGACTTCTTAAACAGACCTAATGATGAGTGAAAATTATTTAGACTACATTAAACATAAGAACTTCTACTTTCACAGGACACTAGATACAGAATGAAAAAGCGACCCATAGAAGGGAGAAGATTTCACAGTACATGTATTCGAATAAAGACTTTTATCTAAAATAAATACACAACCCTTACAAATAGTGAAAACAGATAAACCCAGTGGAGATATGAGCAAAAGATTTCAACAGATACTGAACAAAATAAAAAACTCAAATAACCCAAATCAGTAACCATACATAAGATGCTAAGTGTGTGATCATCAGATAAACATAAATCAAGACCACAATGAGATATATTGCATACTCACTGTACTGGCTAAAATGAAAACAGATGATACAAATTTGGGGGCAGGATGTGGAGCAATAGCGACTCTCATGCAGTATGGAAATATGGGTAATATTTATGCAAGAACCTAAACATTTTAAGACCAACCACTCCCAAGAAGGGCTTACATGAGTACGCCAAAGGACATGTTTGAGAATATTTCTAGAAATTCAATTTGTAGTAAACATACACTCAGACATACAAATGCACAGACAAAAAATAAAACCTGGAAACACAAACAGGTAACTCTGAGAAAACAAACAATAAAATTATTCAAATGGCTAGCAAAAATGGATGGCTAAATACATTTTAGCTGTAAGTATATAGTGAAATACCATACAGCAATGAGAATGAATCATCTATAATTGCACACGATGATATGCATGAATCTCACAAACAGAATGTTGAGCTAATAAAATCGGACACAAAACGGTACACATTGGAAAATTCTGTTTATCTAGGGCACAAGAAGAGGGAAAATACTATACGGTGTCAGGGTAATGCTTATAGTTTGTTCAGTAATATCTGAACAAGCATAAGGAAGGAATCCAGGATGCTGGTGTAATTCTCTACCTTGACTTAGGTGCAGATTTTTCAGGTGTGCTTAGTTTGTGAGCAACTCCGTGATTACATGTGCAGTTTTCTATGTGTAGTTTAATTTCAGCAAAAATGTGAAGATACTAAAGAAGGCAATTATGCCACAGACCTACAAAAACAAGAAAGCCCTTTTCAGAAACATTGGAATATTGTGTTGTGGAAACAAACTGCATCTGACACAAGAGCAGGTAATAGCCAAGAGAATTCAAGGGGAAAAAAAAAAAAACCAAACAAACACATGACAAAACTAAATCATCATTCGTGCATGAATTGCCATGTGAGGTGGAAGTACAGATTTGGCTGTTACCATGTAACTGCAAGGTAGAAATAACCCTCATTAAATAGAGGAGAATTTCCTCTCAGATGGAGAGAATGAGGCCTTCCACTGTTCCCAGCTCAGTAACATGAACAGCCAGTTGTCATTTCACATCTTAAAAATAACTGAAAACGGTAAAGTAAGAATGGATGGTTTGTTCCTGGTGGAATTATAGCCACTGACAAGTTGTATTCTCTTTATTGTGCACGAGGTAGTTGCAGTGAGTTGTGTTGTGGATTCGTGTGCCCTCGGTGTAACACTCTGCAGGACGTGTGTGTGCCAGATGCGGTACATTTTATGATTTCCTACATTAAATTGTATTTGGCTCTCCTATCACTTTTAGCAGAGTGGAGAGATGTCCAAGTAATGGAGATCCTTCCTCTTCTCCTGTTCTTTTGACAAGAGCAAAAAGTTGTGCCTGTATATTGAGATCGGAAAAAGATTTACATGTAACAGAAAACTTTTCTGTTTTCTGCTCCAAGATAGGGATGATTTTATTTTATTTTATTTTATTTTTTTGATAGGGATGATTTTAATGACTGAATTCGGCAAGCCTTTCGAATTTGTTTTCTAACTTCATATATTGGAGACATTCAAAATATTTTCTCACCAGATGCTTACCTGTTCTTTTCATTGTATTCTGAAGAATTATTCTCTTCTGATTTTCTTAGATTTCTTGAACTATAGCTTTTCCATCTCATTTTCCTCCTCCTTTCCCATTCAGTATTGGGTTTCCCCAAAGTTCTCTCTTAGACTTTCCATCTTTCTCTATGTTCTCTGTCTGAAAGGTATGTATCCACCTCCACGCTTCTAACTAGGGCCTGTATGCGTCTTCAGACCTGACAATTTATCTTAGTTCCAATCTGGGTTTAGTTACTGCCCGTTGATTACCATTACATACTGGCACCCTGCTGCTCTGTAGGCGCTTTATAATCAAGATGAATAAAACCAATTTCACTGTTAGACCAAACCACATTCCTTCTTTCTGAAATACTGGCTCGAAATTGACTTTTTCTCATAATTTATCATACAGCATAGGTTCTAGCTCCTTCCTGTCCTCTTCCATCCCAATATTCTTAACCTGACTGAATCTTCCTGAATTTTTTTTTTTGCATAACTCAATGCAGTATTTTTTTTCATAACTCAATGCAGTAAACTTTCTTTCTTTCTTTCTCTTTCTCTCTTTCTTTCTTTCTTTCTTTCTTTCTTTCTTTCTTTCTTTCTTTCTTCTTTTTCTTTCTTTCCTTCTTTCTTTCTCTTTCTTTCTTTCTTTCTTTCTTTCTTTCTTTTTCTTTTTCTTTTTCTTTCGTTTCTTTTTTTTTCTTCTTTTTACTCGTACCAATCTCATCTCTTTCCCATCTAATACACAAAGCATCAAACTTATCTTTTAAAAGTGTATAACTCTCACTGCTTGCTTTACTAAATTCAATCAGAGATTCTCCGCTTTGTAGCAGGTGAAGTATAAACTCCCTCCAACGTGACAACCCCTTTTTCAACCTCATCTTGTGCTACTTCTGACCACACACTTCCACTTAGGAAGATCTGCTTGCCCTCGCTTCATGCTTCCTTGTCTTTTCCCACATTAGTGTTTCTTGCCAGGAGTATTTTGCACCCCCCCCCCTTTTTTTCCATATGGAAAGTTTCTCCTCTATTTCTTAGATTCAGGCACTTTTCACTTGCTCTGTGTTGTCTCCCTGATAGGGTTAAGTGCTGAGAATAAAAGGATATACCAAAAGACAAAGTCCCTGCCCTCAGGGAGATTGCAGTCCATCTAGAGTTGGAGACAGACAATAAACGGGTGAACAAATAAGTATAGGAGAAAATCACATTATTATAATATACTTAGAAACAATTAAAAAGGTTCAGGCACTTGAACATAACTAGTTCGGGAAGAAATTTTAGAGAACTTTCTCTATGTTTGAGCAGAGAACTTGAACTGGGGCTTTGTACCAGTCAGTAATGTCATTTAACTCTGGTAGCATAAAAAATAGTTTTTTGGGGAATGTCTGGATTCGTGTGCCAAAAATAGTTTTTTGGGGAATGTCTGGATTCGTTGACTTGGTAAGTTAAGTCCGCCTTTGGCTTGGGTCATGATCCCAGGATCCTGGGATTGAGCCCCACATTGGGCCCTCTGCTCAGCGGGGAGTCTGCTTCTCTCTCTGCCCCTCCTCCTGCTTGTTCTCTCTCTCTCTCTCTCTCAAATAAATAAGTAAATAAAATCTTTTTTAAAAAAATAGGTAGTTTTTCCCCTCATTTGAGATTCCAGAGGTAGGCCTTTGCTATAGAGGTTTAGTTATTTGATAAATAAACCAGTGACTTACTTATTCTTAGCTTGCTGGCTGTCTTCCTCTTACTTGTTGCCTCATGGTTACAAGTTGCTGCTGCAATTTCCATCCATCCCCCCTTTGTTCAAAGCAAAAATGAAATAAAAAATAGTTACATTTGTCATATGTTTTGAGGGAAAGGACAGATTTCCCAGACAAGTATCCAACAGATTTTTGCTTACATTGTTTTGCTACAACTTGGAAATATATATATGCACCAATAGCCAAGGAGTCTAAGAAACTATTTTTGTTATACTTGGTTGGAACGAACATCATCATTTCCTCCATGCGACGTGTTAAGCAAAAAGACAGGAGACAGGCACACTGAATTCACGAACAGGCAACTGTTCGTGAATGCCAAAGACTTTAGGTTGAAAAATAGCTGGTCATAGTCAAGAGTCTCAGAGAGAACTTCCAGAATGGCAATCTAGGTGGAAAAATTTTTTGTGTATCTGAAGAATAAAGGTAGACCTATCATAGCTTGTTGGAAATGAGAAAAACGGGGTGTGGTGGATGGCAGAGTCAGAGGTACGGAGGCTAGATTGTAATGTCTGCTCCTGCACAGGAGCCTCCGTTACTTTAATTGAGGAGCCACTTTTTATGCATTTCTTTATGCTAAGTACCTTGCAAAATCCTAGGCTAATAGTAAGTTTCATTTTTTTTTAATGAGTGAATTAAGGATAACACTTTATATAAATATATGAAAGAGCTCTGTGATTTCCTTGTTTATAAATAACTTAAACTGTATTCACAGGAACATATGTTAATAGGTCAAAATCATCTCATGACTTGTAGTCTTCATTTTCAGCACAGACTTCTCCAGCGTTAATCACGTCATTTGAAGCCATGAAGGCCTAATTTTAATTGTCAATTGCATCAATTCCATAATTCCTCTTTACATATGTTATTTTGGTTTGTTTTGTTTTGGCAAAGGAAGCCATATGAAAAAATATATATGTTGGCATGTTGATCTCAAGTATCAAAATAATTTCATAAATTTTCTATTTATTTTTAACTGTGGAGTTCTGATCATATTTGATATTTCACAGCTGTGAAAAATTCACAAATAACTTTGTTCAATGGTATTTGATTAAGAAATTACAGACTCTGATTTTTAAAAGTGGGCACTGAAATTTGGGTAAATGGTCTATTTAACCAAATGTTACATTGAATATGTGATGCATTAGCCCTAATTTAGGTGGTGTGCAATTTTTATCATATGAACTGAAAAGAAGTGATTGACCCTGGTATTTTCAAAAGCAATATGCTAAATTGCAACTAGCGTTACACCTTACATCAAGTACTGCATATTTTTTTTTACTTTGTAATTGTTCTTTTGAATTCTTTTACAATATAAAGCACAAGTTCCAATAAGGAAAATATTAACCATAATTTTCCTTATAGTCATAATAGAGAGCTATTTGTGGAAAAGTTTATAATATGCTACAGTTGATTAAATTCAGCAGCATACTATGTGTTACAACATTCAGAAAGGTTTCTGTGATTTTTAATAAATTCTATAAAACCAGTGAATCATTTTCTTTTTGTTTAAGGCCAAAATATGTGTACATATTTATATACACACACACACACACACAAACACATATATATCCACACACACATATATCCACATGTATATATCCACACACACATATACATACAAATACAGACATACACACACACATACACATATATATATGTTTAATTTTTTCCATGTGAGCCTTAATATAAAGTATCTTTGCTAAATTTTTGTGTAATTAATAATATATTTTTTTTCTAAAGCATGGGGTTATTTTCCAGGTTCCCTGTACCTTATACTAAATTACTTTGAAAGTCTAATTTTTGTTTCTTGTTTTTCCCATCTGGTCTTCTTACATTATCATCCTATGATCTGTTTCCAAAATAATGCTGGGAAATGGAGTGTTGATTTCTTCTTTACTAAAATATATTTTCATTATTTTTGAAGTAATGAAAACATTTCTATTTTTGTTCAGTTAGCTGACAACACCTTTTTCCATTATTTTATTTTTAGCTGGCTAAGTTTAAACTTGACTGTGTGCCTTTTAAAATTCAAAGTGAAATAATCAGACCATTTTACTTCCATTTGCCATCAGCTGAAGGATTAGTTACTTCAACTAGAGGACAATATAATCAATAATGGCTAAATTTATGCCTAAGATGACCATGCTTGAAGATACCCTTTTCTTTCTTGGAAGCATAGTAAAGTCCATCATAAATTTGGCCAGAAAAAAGACCCTTGATTCCTTTTAAGTGTCTGTCACTCTCTTACAGTCCATTTTTATGGAAGGGAGGTAAAATGATAAATCACAAACCATTAGTCATGAAGGATCAATCATATCTTCCTAAAATATGCCATTCTACCGTTTAAGTCCCAAATAGCTTTTATATGCAGCTAAGCAGGCTATTTCTTGCCATTTTAATATTAAAGCAATCACAAAAACGTTATACATTCAAACTTGGAATTATCAGGATAATTTAGATCTACATTATTTTCCTGGATTAAAAAAGTAATTTAGCAGGTTCATACTTCCTTTTGTTACTGAACTATAATTTCCATCTTCAAATGCTTTCAGAGTATGGAATTTACAGACCTAATAAAGATTAAGTATTGATTTTAATACTTAACAATACTTTCCAGGTTTACAAACAATTGAAGATGAAAGCAAAATTTTACTGTGCTTACCATACTCATTCCAGAAACATGAAACTGCATTAACAATTAAAATTTTGAGAAGATATAAAAATGACATTGTATAATCTTTTATAACTGGAAGCAAAACCTGTCTCATCTCCATAATTTGTTCCATCCGGTTATTCCGTAAAACAAAAACAAAAAAAAAATCAAGTATATTTATTTTTCTGAAAATAAAACCTCTTCAGTAAGATATGATCTTCCTCAATTAAACTTTGGCTTTCCCTTCAGTAACATACTAGGTATCTTTATAACTTTTCCCCACCTCCTCCTATTCCAATCAAATTCAAATACGTATTTTACAACATTAGTCACAAACTTGTTCTCTTTTTCCAAATTAGAATACAACATTTCCCAGTAAAATATTCTGATATTAACTTCTTAATTGCAGCAGGTATGATCCAGAGAAGTTTCCACATGAGAGACCTTCATGTAAGGATTACTTGAAGAACTGCTTTAAGTCATATTTTCTATAAACTGAAGACCTCTACTTTCTTTAATGTCCCATTGCTGTGCCAAATCTTCTAGTATTTTTCAACTACTTTTCAATCTGTGCTCAAAGAACTTTCTCTTGAAGAACATTGTTCAAAATTCTACACATTCTCCTAGAAAATTATGACCATTGCTCACAATAGCAGAAGAGTTGCTATATTTTTTCCCTTCATCTTGCATCACTATATCTAAGTGTACTTAAATGTTGTGCTTTTAAACTTATGATTATGTCTGCTGACACTATTAATTCTCCACTCCTTACAACACACTGCTCTCTTGGTTCTCATGGTATTCTATTCTATGCTTTCTATTCTTTCTATTCTATTCTATTATTCTATTCTATTCTTCTATTCTATTCTATTCTATTCTATTCTATTCTATTCTATTCTATTCTATTCTTTCTTCCATGTGAGTGTCCTATTCCATTACTTCTGAAAGTGTATCTCTTTTTATATTGACACGGTTTAATATATGCACTCTTTTCCCTTTATTTATATATTTCTTTTCTTGGACTCTGCCTCTGGTATTGTCTCTTTATTTTTGCTCGGTTAATATATTCAAACTCATGTCTTAAATGATTATTGATTTAACTATTAACCATAGATTAAATTTCAGTGTTTCTCCACATCCGCCCATCCTTCTAGACATCCCCACATGAATATTCTAAGATCTCTCTCCCATTTTTTCCTTAGCACTTCTAGGTGATGGTGTTAACTGTCCCGGGATGTTAAAGTCTGAAATTCAGAAGCCATTTTTTATCCAAAATGTCCTTGACTTAGTTCGGAGAGTTCCCTAAGATTACTCAGATAACTTCCTTATCCTTTTCTCTGTCTCTAGTTTCATACCTTCTTCTCCTCCCTTTACTGCTGACCTTTTCAGTTTATTGTTAAAAATATTACCACAGTATTTTCTATAATGTGTCAGTTAGATGACACACTGTTCCCTTTGTCTGCACTACCTTTTCTAACTCAGTTAGTATCACGTAAAATATTACAAAATGTTTCCTAATTTCCAGGAAGTCTCTAGAACATCCCATCTCATGTTTCCATTAGACTTTGATTACCTTCTCTTGAATGCAAACTGTTGATTGTAATTTCTGGAATATGACTGAAGTATAGTGGTGGACTACAAGGCAGAGCTATTGCCCTTTCATGTGAATACTTGTAATGCTTAGTGGAGTGCATGGCGCTGGGTAAGGACTCAATAAATATTTACCCAAACCAGTGAAATTAATGAAATATAAGTGAATGCATACATTCTTCATAGGCAGAGCTTGTCATGGCAAATAGCTATGATAAGGCACGTAATGGTAGAAACTTATATTTTTAAGTTACTCAGAGGTTTAATATGCTAGGTTAATATTAATGCTGTCTCAATTTACATGATATATTTCATTTTAAGAATTTATTTAAGAAAAAAAAGAATTTATTTAAGGAGCCTTATTTCACAACTTTGTAAATCTCTTTAGTGTCTGGCTTTTAGAAGAAAGTGGAATTCTTAGCCAATATTTCCACATTCAATCTCTTACCATATATTTTTTTATGACTAAAGAATTTGGAATAAATATTTGTATACGGCATACAGATACGTAGTTGGAAAAGGAAGGGGGATATTTCAATAGTCCTTTTGGATAATTATGGGTATTTTATTTTGGTACCACACTAAAACTTGACAAATAGTTGTTTCCAAGTATTGGTGGCAATGCAAAATCTGAAGCAGCGTCAACAAACTTCTTCAAATTCTATTTTTATGAAAACAGCTGGCCTTGTGGACCTCACTGAAAGTGTCTTGGAGACCTTGAGAATTTCTGGATCATTCTTGGAGAACCATTGGCATATAGAATTATGTGCTTTTAAAATGGATTGTACGATGTATAAGGCATGGTATTAGGTTCTCTGGAAGGTTACAATGAGGAAGGCTAGCTAGTTGAGAGATCACAACACTAATGCAGGAACTATGTTGGATTTAAGAAAAAAGAGAATTACCCTGGGTTCTCAAATCCCAACCTTTCATTACCTGAGATACAGTTGCTGATTCAGTAAAAGGATCTCTAGTGTCCAAATGTACCTCTAACATGTTATTTTCTCAAACCTCCCACATTTTGATCACACTTTTCTAGAGGAACACTAATTTGATAATATTGGAAACTTGTGGTCCTTAAAAAATAAAAAAGTTCAGAATGGATCAGTATAGAGTATCAGCATGGGAGATCATTAATAATGTGAAGAAATTTGAATATATCATTGATTTGGAATGAATTATTAATTGTGTCCTGGAATAAATAACTTATTCCTGACTCAGTTTTCTCATCAGTAAGATAAGTTATATCTAGAAATTACCTTTAGGTCCTTTCGGGTTCTTCATAAATTTTGTGATATAATGCTACCACACTATTAGTATTACATGCTCCTTAATATTAATATAGTTTAATAATTTGTTACATATTACTGGAAAAGTATCACGAATTAGCTTAATATCTTCTTTAAGTTACAATGAATATTAATTACTTCCTGTCAGCAAAATATATTAATTAGGTTGATTATATTTCAGGAATTATTCTCTTAAAATTGACTGTTAAAAATATCTATGAATGAAGTCAAAAGGTTAACACATTCAATATTTAATTGACATTCTTTCTAAAATATTCATCAATCATTCCATTACTGATCAAGATGAATATTTATTTTATTTTAGTTTCAATGACTTACCTAAAACAAAAATAGAAATAATATATCTGTTTTTAAAAAATATTAAGCCTACAGGCATTTATTTTCTTAACTTATGACAACTCAGTCTTCTTTATAGCTATTAGAACATTTATTCTGGATCTGTTTAAGTATTTTGCAGGAGAGGTAGTTTAGGATATCCTCATTAAATTTTTCTTTATTAGTTATGCTATTAAAATTTATATTTGGAGTCAAATTCTACCCATTTATGACTTCCACTTATTATTCTTAATGGCCTTTCTAACAAAGAATTCCTCAACTATTTGTAGATACCTTTTAATCCTTTAAACTTAAAGTTTCTGATACCTAGGCATTAATTTCTTTGTTCTTCAAATTAATCACAGAATATGATCTTTAAACATTTTTTGAAAAATCAGGCCAGACCAGCCTTATCTGAGTAAAATTAATCTGTCCACATCTCTCTTAAATCTTGGCCCTCAAATCACACATAATAGTCCAGACATGGTCTTATATATCATGATTTATACAATAGCAATTTTTGAGTTATAATGTGAAGGAAAATATTTTATTTCTTCACATATCTCTTAAAGTTAATATTAAATCAAGGAAAATAATAATTTGGAAATCATAAATGGAAATGATAGTTTAAAAAATATTGTCATTTCCCAAATTTGTGTTTCTTAAAATGCTTGACTTGATAGTTCTGATTTTATATTATTATTTTATACCAACAAAATACAATTATAAGTACCTATACTATATGAAAAGTATAGGGGGATCCCTGGGTGGCTCAGCAGTTTAGTGCCTGCCTTGGGCTCATGGCATGACCCCGGGATCCTGGGATTGAGTCCCACATCGGGCTCCCTGCATGGAGCCTGCTTCTCCTTCTGCCTATGTCTCTGCCTCTCTCTGTGTGTCTCTCATGAATAAATAAATAAAATCTTAAAAAAAAGAAAAGTATATTAACTTTATATATCTCATAGGAGTCTCTATGAATTCTATGTATGGAAGTTTTAAATACCTTAGTTATAGAAAATGTAGTAGACTGTGTTTTTTATTTGTTTGTTTTGTCTACTTAGCATGGTTTCCATACATTTTCTTCTAAAATAACCCATCACACTTTTTTTAGAGAACTTCCCCACCACCTGTAGTGTTGATGGGATTATCATTCTCTGAACTAGTCTTTGGTCCAAAGGTAGGACAAGTATCCCACTGTCTAGGTTGTTCTGAACTGTTAGTAGGTAGTGGTTAGAAAAGGTTTTATCTCATAAAGGTGTTAAGATGGGATGCTGGAAGTTTACCCTCCCCAGAAAATAGATGTACCTATTTGAAGAAAAAAGGGATGAAATCAAGAGATAAAAAGTAACCAAGACAGGCAAAACTAAGCAAATGAAAAAGATAGTTGAAGGCATTATTTATTTGCATTTTAGAATCCAGGTGAGATAAATGATCTTTTCATCATGAGTTACTTTGTGATGGTGTTCTATTCTTTGCAACCAAATGCATCCTTATTAAAGTAGAAAGTATTAATAATGTTTCTTCAAGTGTACATTGAATAAATTAAATCAATTTTAAAATGATCTCTGGGGATCCCTGGGTGGCGCAGCGGTTTGGTGCCTGCCTTTGGCCCAGGGTGCGATCCTGGAGACCTGGGATCGAATCCCACGTCGGGCTCCCTGCATGAAGCCTGCTTCTCCCTCTGCCTGTGTCTCTGTCTCTGTCTCTCTCTCTCTCTCTCTCTCTGTGACTCTCATAAATACAAAAATAAAAAAAAAATATTAAAATGATCTCTGGTAAATTCTTGCTTCTTCCACTATATAGAATTTGAGTATTCAAGAAATATTACCTGGTGGAGATAATGGAAGATAATTCCATATTCTGATTCCATCTTTGTAATACGATGAGAAAGACAGACTAATGTCTTTTATAAAAGGTCATTGTCTGTGCCTTTTCTTTTGAAAAGTGAATATACACTTTGTCATTTAATTCAGTATTTGATTTATAGTTTCCCAAATGTATTTTATATTACTTTTCTTTATTATGGAATAATTAGCAGTGGGAGTAAGGAACAGATTTCTATTGAGAGCTTATAGATCACTTCTAAGTTTCTAAAAATATTCAACATTTTGTCTCTGCTAAGATTTGGCCACAAAGCTGACAATTAGTTCCTTTCTTTTAAAAAATTGATTACACTGATAATGAGCACTTATCTTAAGTTTGGCAACTTTACTTAGTGGTTAGTACTGAAAATGAAGTTTTCTGTGTCCTTTCCATGGGTTCTGAAAGATATTAGAATCTCTTCTAAAATAAGCTTCTATGTAATGAGACATTAATGGGTGCCATTTAGCCCGCTACTTGCTACAGTGATCTAGCTTACATGTGTCAGTAATATTTAAGAGTAAAAGTGCCTACTTCAGAAGGTATCTATATTTTGACGAGGCAGAGATTTAAGTTTCCAAATGAGCAGAATACTCCATGAGCTAATTCCCATGTATACTCTAGGTTTTCTAATATAACATCGTATTATGATAACTTCCATTTGAAAAATCTTTTATTTATTTGGAAAATACTTCAGTGGGAAAATAAGCTTGCAGAGACTGCTTCACTAATACTGAGGGGAAAATCAATGTTTTAACCATATAACCTATTTTGTAATCAACATTTTTATGTATCATACAACAGGAGGAAAATCTTACCTCTTAATTCTTTGGATATTACTACTCTCAATCTAATTTACAGTAACAGGCAGAAAAGACTTCATGCTTTGTTACATAAGTTAGAGATATGAAAGTTCTTTCATTTCTACACTGTCTGATTTTAATTTTATTCTTTTTAAAATAAATTCTTGAAAATATATCATATGTCTTTCACTTTACATTATTACAGCTACTTAAAATATTATTTTTGTAACTAAATTCAGTAGTATGTACAAAAATAATTGACCTGATATATTTAACATTGGATCATACACCTGGGCAGATCTTTCTTCATTGTTATTATTGTGTACAAAAAAAAGTTTACAAAGTTCTGTTTTACAGAGGCTGCACCAATTGTTTTCCAACTATTACTTTTAGATGTAAAAAAAATTAATATATGATTCTTTATATCCTAATCTAGTTTTGCATGTCAGTGATTAGATATCTGGCTCGGTACGGAAGTACCATTTATATTGTCAGATAGTACACTGCACAGCTCCAAAGTACCCCACTAACATGGCCAACATGGAAATGATGCCCTCTAAAGACGTAGAGAGCAAAATTTACACAAAATGTCTAACAGACCTGAGTAGAGCATGGAGCATGCTATGTTCTGCTCTTTCCCTTACCCCTTTCCTTAGACTTCTTCCTCAGGACAAATTTCTTGAGATTGGAATTTATGTCCAAGTATCACAGTCCTGATTACTCAAACTTTTGTAGATTTTTTGGTCCCTTAGCAGCAATGCTGACAACTGACAATTGCTCAGTGTGGAATTGTGGTCTTGTCTTTTCTGCTCTCCTTATGGCAATACTATGTTGTGTGGCAGAAACACAGCCTAAGTATAGATATAGACAGAAATTTTCTACCAGCACTGTAGGAGATGTTCAGTTGCTTCACATCTCTGCTAACACTTGGCAGTCTCAGATTGTTTAGCTAATCTGCTGTATGTCATTATTTCTAAAGTGGTTTTAATTTGCAGTATTCTGATGACTGCTGAGCATCCTTTTAGACATACCATTTGTCTACTAGACATATCATTTGTATATAGCCTTCTTGGAGTCTATTTCAGAGGACTCCTAGCATCTGGTAGTTCTTGGCTTATGGCAACATATTTCTAATTTTCAAGTGATACTCTTCAAATACATGTGTCTTTGTGTCCAATGAGGACATCAGTCATTGAATTAGGGGCCCACCTGATTGAGTATCACTTTATCTTAATGTAACTAAAGACATCTGCAATGACCAAATATGTTTACATTCTGAGATCCTGGAGATTTGGAACTTTGGGAGGATGCAATTTAGCCCATTACAGTGACTTTCTCTTTTAATTGGAAAATGTAGCCCATTTTTTTTGCCTTTTTTTAGAGTAATCAAGTTTTTTTTTCTCATTATTTCATTTTTTTGTCTATTAGTTTGTGAATTATATTTTCTTTTAGTAGACTTTTATCATTATTGCATTAGAGTACACAAGCTGTTCCTTAAGTTATTAAAGTCTAATGTAACAGTACTTTTTCTACTTCCCAGACAATGGAAGTAACTTAGAACACTTTATCTACGATTAACTGTATAACTAGATGCCTCCTGCCATTTTCTGAGAGCTTATATTAAGAAGTAGGTGTTATGTTAGCATGTACATTTAACTGTGAATTTCAGCTGAGAAAACTAATGTTATATTCATTAACTTTGATAATCCCTCAGACAAAAGCTGTTCATCAAAGTGATATTTTAAGTGTTAGTCCATTACATTTATTTCCACTATTAATTCTATGTATTATTTATTTCATACCCGTAAGTGTCTATTAGAGGAAAAAAAAAGCAACCACTGAAGTTGAAATACTGCAATATTAAGGAACAAAGATCTTAAAATTCAAAAATTATCCTCAAACTCCAACAGACCTCAAATTTTTATTCCTATGATCAAGCAAAAATATTTCTGTTATGTCAAAATCCAGTATTTTAAAGTGAAAGTAAAATTATGATTCCTGCTAAGTGGATTTTATTCATGGTGCATACAATTTTTAAATCTTTTTCAAATTTTTTTTGAGTAAAGGAGTTAGCAAATAGCACCCTGAAACCATTTCTAATTTTTTCACTGACAAATTATCTATGTAATTTTAAAAACAAATTAAGTTTTTATCCTTTAGGAAACAGAGGTGATTCAAAACATGATAGTGGCTTTTGTCTATTTTGGTGCCATTGATATGAAACTAAACTTATATTCAAATCTTTTTTCATAAAAAGCCAAAATACAGTATCATGTACAATTTAAATATTTAACAATATGTCTATACTGTAAAATAAATTAATTTAAATTAGGTAAATAAGAATATGTCACTGTTAAATATAAAATAGTCAATATTGACTCTATTATGAATATTGTTACTTTATCAAAATGAACTTTATAATGCATTCTTTAACAAAAAGTTATTATGAAATACATTTCATACTAAATACTTCTTTAAGTAATTTTTTACACATTTAATGGGATTATGTCTTACTCTGAAAGGGGCTGCTAAATCAAAAAGAGATTGGGAAATGTTCCTCTACCAGATAGGTGAGCAAATGCCAGAAACTAGATTTCAAGATTTAGGTGATCCCTTCATGTTAGCAACTGAATATTAGAAAATCACAAAAAATGGAAACAAAGTAGATGTGCCTCTCTATTTGCAAAGAGAGAGATAAATGTATATTTGACCATAAAGGGAAAAAGAAAACATTCTACCTGTTGAAAAATAATCAGATGTAACTGAAAACAACAGTAAGTCAGAAAATGAATTGTTGCCAGTATTGAAAAAAATAAAGATTAGAAATCCTCAATAAGAAGCTCTATGAAGAAAGACAAAATATCTCCCAAAGAGAGAACAATCTAAAATTAAAGGTTAAAAAAAGATGCAAATGTATTTAAATTAGATTAAGAAAGAAAAGTTGAAAAGCACAAAAAAGATTTAAGAGTGAAACAAGTGGCACAAGTATCAAAATGATGCGAGGTAAGTATAAATGGTAGACATCAAGAAATTTCAAACCTAAGCCTTAATAGATATTGTTAATTAGAAACCAAAACAATCATTATAAAAGTTATAATAGAAACTTAATAGGAGAAAAAGTACTGGAGCTGAGAAAAATTCTGAGTCTGCATGTCAAATTTGTCTGTATTTCACTACCAAACAATTCTTTCAGAGGTGTAGTCAAAGCTGTACCTGGAACAAATTTATTAACATAAAGCAAATCTTAAATAAGACAGAAATCATTCATTTATGGGGAAAAGTTCTTTGATTTGGATTGTTTTATGTGTAAGATGTCACGGGTATGTTGGGTATTACCAAAGTTGTTGAAGTTGCTGGTGATGCACTGCTCCAGGGAACTAGTGTCCTGTGAAGGAGGCAGGACAATACTAATATACTACATATATATGTATATGTATATTCATGTGTATATATTAAAATATTTTATACCTGTTAAATATAACATATACATACATACATATATATACTACTAAAATTAGAGCAGAACAACAATATCATAAATAAAAATGAGTTTGTGAGTGGCCATAGGGCCATAATGATCCTCAAGTGATTAAGTAGTATATGGAATGCTAAACAAATACATACCTACTCGTGTTAGTGAATTGATCATTGCCTATTTTCCCACGGGAAAAAGGAGAAACAACCTTCAATTCACAAAGAAATGTGAAATATTTAGATTTAGTTAATTACAATAATAACTTTCCCTTCCTGAGTAGTGCAGTGCATGTAGTTTATCATAGTGAAAAAGATAGGTATACAAAATGTAAGAGACATTTTAGAAAGATAAGTAATGATAAAACTAGCAAGGTGGTACTGCAAAAATATTGAATCATAGGCAAGGTGGATTACAGGAAAGGGCCTCAAGCAAGCCTGAAACCTCTTTCTTCTTTTCCAGTTAAATTGCCTTCATTTCCTCCTGAGTGAAGGTAAACATAGAATTTGCTGGATTTTAAGGGCTTGGGAAGGTTATCTGAAATGCAATATACTGATCTGTCCTCGGCTTTGTCTGTATAGCTTCTTTTACACAGAAAGGTTAAAAAAAGAAGTCTTTACATTAAAAGGACTTCTAACCTTTCATTGTTTTTGTTGGTTTCCTAAATCAAGTGCTGTCATTCCTATGACAAAATTGCTATCAAGAAAATAAAACAGAGTGACATTCTAAATAGTGACTGGCATTGCAAAAGGTGATAGTACTTTAGTTTGGAGAGTTAAAAGGAAAGTTTCCTAGGCAAGAATGAGAATTCAAAAGTAAGGAATTAGGTAAATAATTCAGGATTTCTGTGTGTGTGTGTGTGTGTGTGTGTGTGCTTTTTTTTTTAAAGACTTTATTTATTTATTTAAGAGAGAGAGTGCAAGAGGGACAGCAAGAGCTGAGTGGGGTGAGGGGCAGGAGGAGAAGCCAAGTCCCTGCTGAGCAGGGAGCAGAGGCGGGGTGGGCGGCTTGGTCTGTGACTCTGAGATCAAAGGGATCATAACTTACACCAAAGTCAGACATTTAACCCTTAATCAACTGAGTCACCCAGTTGCACCAAATGAACATAAATTTGTTTATGAATGCTGAAACTTCCAGCTTATTTTCAAGAAAAGTAAGAGATGTGAAAATAATGATTATTTGTGAAAATCAGACATTATTTCTTATTGGTGCTCTCAAGACTGACTTAATATTCAAATTTAATGTCTTACAGATTTAAAAAAATGACAAGAAAATGATTTACACTGTAACCTATTACACATAAATATATGTATAGAGACATAGAAATAAACAAAATTGAAACACAAGTTTCATAAAACACTTCTTGGCGTTGCTAGGTGTGATACTCTCTGATTTTTATTGGTGCATTTTCTGTTTTATAATTTTTCTTGTGCTGGGGAAAAGCTAGCTAATATATGGCAGATCCACTGCTTGAAAAAAACATGAATTTAATACATGCCAAAAATGAGAACATTTTTAAGTAAAATGGATTTATAAATTGCATTTCCACTTTTATTATTAACTGTAATTGTTCATCTAAAGGGTGGACAAATTGTTATTTCTTTGAGAAAGAAGTCTCTCTTCATAAAGCACATCATTGTCCTTCTGGGTAGAATTGCATTTTGGGCCTTAATAAATGAGTGGGTAACGGTTAACCCTAATACATGCTCATGTACTTCTGCAAGACTCATTTTTAAATAATAGACAAAGATTATACAAAAAAAATATTTCTTATCCCGTTCAGAATAACAATACCAAAAAAAAGAAAACAAAAAGCTTCTGGGTCAACTTGCTGAAAGTAGAAGCCAATTTTATGTTATTACTCTAGAACTCTATCCTTGTCCACAATTAGGAGCCCCTTTTCATCTACCTTAGTCACTTTATTCAACCCATTAATCTTTTAGTGACTTCTGATCACATTAAAATATCCAGTTGTACCTCCAAGGACAAAGTTTTTCTTTAATTTATATTTAACATTAAGGATATTAAGAAACACTGGAGGCTCTCAAACGAGTTAGGAAAAAATACTTTTGAAAATGTTTGAATCAATTCAGTAATATTAAAATAAGTACATTTTCTTTCAAAGTGTTTAAGGAGACATTATATTGGCTTAAATATCACATGCTGATGTACACCATACTCATGATCCTTGAGCACATATCATAGCAAACATTTCTTCCGTTCTATGACTTTTTCTTTGCCTACTTTTCCTAGCAACTAGAACTGCACCTGGCATATATTATGTACTCAAGAAATGGTTTTAATTAACCAAGCCACACTATAATAGCCTTATGTACTCATATTTCCATAAATTATGACATATGTTAAATGTTACATTGACCAAGAGGAAATAGCCTTTCAGGAAAGTAAAAACTTTAAGGAAGAAACAGTGCCATTTTAATGAGTTATTGATGAATTGCTCCAGGATAGCAGAAAAGCATTTATACACTGTAGCTAGTTTAAAGACAGGTGACCTTTTAAGAGATTAGTTAACCTTTCAGCAATTTTGGAGAGTTACTGTTTTGAAAGATAAAGGTCAGAGTAGAACTCAGAATGCAGTTATTGTCTTCTCTGTGTTTGGTGCCATGCCTTTAATTTTCAATAAATTAATTCCAACTGTAGAGTCTGCTCAGATTTACTTTTTAAAATAAAAGGACAATATAGGTCGGAAGTATTTTTCAGGTACTAAATATGAATAATCCGGACACAAAAACTCAAAATCTTAATTTATTTGTAAATTTCACCTTTAATCTTTTTCATTCTAAAAAGTTACTAAGACAAAAATGCTTTTGAAGAAAGATGCATGATGCTTACAGTGATTTTTTTCCTCTTTAAGAAAAGTTCATTTTGTTTTTTGTTTCATGCAAAAAAAAATTTTTTTTTCAGACCCAGTCATTCCAATTCTCTTCACCAGAGCCCCTGTATTCCTAAACCTGGTGTTTATATATCTCCTTAGATATCTTAGCACCAAAAGGAAAATTGGACTGAGTGTTTAGATAACAGTAGCATAAAATCGCATTTCTGTGTAGGCTTTCATATGCTTGAAATTTGTGCAGAGGAAATAACCTAAAATATTTTAACATTTATAGATTTTGTTCAGGTTGTGATAAGCAAAGGATCATTAACCTGACCTACATGCTCTCTTTTTCCTTTATAGTTTCCTATATCCATATTTTAAAATGCATACAATTTTATTTTTTGACCTATTCATTTCAAAATAAACCACCCTGTATTTTGGAAATAAAGAAAATGTGTTTTTCTGCAAGATTTGATGGTATTTACAAAGAGGTCAAGGCAATTTTATATACCTGGACATATAACTTAGTTTCTGATGTTTTATTCATATTCAGCCAGAAACAAATATAGATAATACAGTGTCCAGACTTAAGAAAGCATTAAAAAACAAAAAAGTCTAAAGTCATGCTGTAACAACTATAGTCATGTTTGAATGAACTGGCACTATTTTGAGATGGCACTAAGCTTACTAACAGAATTTTATCTATTCAAAGATCTGTCAGTGCTTTTACAATAAATTTCACTTTACGCAATAATTATTATTCACCAGTTCTCATCATTTCAACATCAATGCATTCTTAAAAATGAAAGAAACCCTGATTGACATTTGAATTCTCTGGTCATTCAGTAAACAAGTATGGAGTAAAACAAGAAGACAATTGAAGTTAGGTGAAAGATATTTTAAATAAATCAGACAGCTGTGTTTTGTTTTGTTTTTTGTTTTTTTTTTTCCTTTAGTGTGTAATTTAGCATTAACTTTATCATTGCTCCATGTGAAAATATCTTTGGGTGAGAGAATGACAATAAAAACATGGGTATAATTCTCATTTGTATACTATTCTGTAAGAAGGCCATACTGAGGGCATCCACCAAGTATTAAAAATAAAAAGTCAAGAGGTAGCTTCTGGTTTCATAACCAGATTCTTTCATCTTATCATTCTTTTTTTTTTTAAGATTTTATTTATTCATGAGGGACAGAGAGAGAGAGAGAGAGAGAGGCAGAGACACAGGCAGAGGGAGAAGCAGGGTCCATGCAAGGGGCCCGACGTGGGACTCCATCCTGGGACTCCAGGATCATGCCCTGGGCCAAAGGCAGGTGCTAAAACACTGAGCCACCCAGGGATCCCCCCTCATCTTATCATTCTGATATTTCCACAGGTGTGAACTTTGTGCTTATGAGTCAGGATGACTGCTGTAGTAGATAAAATTATATCATATTGTGGGGCAGCTCAATGGAGGAAAGCACAAAGACAAAATGGTGAATGACATGCAACATCTATCTTTAGTCTTTGGTAGACTACTAGAGGGCATTGTGCTTAGCTTCAGCTTTTGTTTCTATTTTTGAACCTAACTATGCATAGTGATTAATATTTTATTATTTTCTTAGATATCTTCCAAAGACCAGAGGAAAAAATACATTTTCTTTTGTATTAGAATGAAATCCATTGTATCTGGCAAATACTTGTATGTGTCCACTAGATCCTCTTATCAATCTAAGATACATTATGGGTTCTTAACTTATTTTTGCCATGTCTTAAAAATATTTGCTATCATCATCTTAGGAATTATTTCATCACTCATCATTTATTCCAAACCATGCTATAAAAAGATGATAGATGAACAGATACTATAATGGTATCACTGTCCTTCAGTGTTATCATTCAGTTGTCCCAGCTATTACACTGTTATTTCAAGAAGATGTGAAGAAAGCTGATAGTCTGCTGTAGCTTTTAGTGAACACAGTTGAGAATTCAAATTTGCATTTTCACCTATGATGACAAAGAGAAGACATTTAGTAAAGTTAGATATTTTGCTATTCATGGAAGATAAATGCAAGGAGATAAGTAATTGTCTAGAGGTATGTTAATCAATATGGTAGTCATTAATAGCCACATGTGACTATTACAGCACTAGGACAAATAATACTAAAATTTGTATAGAACTGAAAAAGACTCCTAATAGTGAAAACAATCTAGAGAAAGAACGAGAAAGCTAGAATTACCATAATTCCAGATTTCAAGATATACTATTAAGCTATAGTGATCAAAACACCATGGCACTGGCACGAACATTAAGGCATTCTTACACTTTCCAGTTAAGGTATCTTGTTTTGTTATTATTTGAGGCAGTTTTTATCTTTTTTAACAATTCTCTTTATAACCACCTCCTTCTCCCTCTTTCTGTTCCAGAAGGGATTTTAGTGTGAAAGTTTCCTTAAACCCTGCATGGAGGGTCATAATGTCATCACACAAAGGTGAGCACACTAATATGGACACATATTCTTCTAGGGCTTATAGTGGGCAATCTTAACGGCCATACATGATTTTGTTCTACCAAACCAGATGATACCAACAATATTGATTTGCAATTTCTCCTTGACATAACATAGAGCTTTTTCTTTGTCCTTGAGCTGGACTCAGCTGTGAGCTTTTTGGCTGGAATGGTCTCTAAATTGCTTGTACCTTTATCTGTCAGGATGACTACTGATGAAATTTTCTATCCTTTTGTTGGGTGAGTGCCCAGTGCTTTCTCCCTAACAAGCCGAGTCTTAATCATACATGTTTACTTCATTATCTGAAATCCCCCCATTCTCACTCTCTCCTTACAGGAATAGAAGTATCTGTTCTACTTTTTGTTAATGTCTGATAGAGACATCCTCTATATCATCATAGCCTTCTTCTTGTCCCAGTTTAATTCCTCTCTTTTATTCCTTGCGATTAAAAAAAAAAAAAAAAAAAAACCTAAACTGGTATGGCAAAATCTTAGCTAGGAACAAAAATTATTACTTAAGAATATTTTAATCCTACTATGAAATGAGCTATATAATGAACTAATTATGACCTATGTTGTGACCTAATAATGACTTATGTCATGACCTAATTAAATAAAGGTCATTAACACCTAAGAGAAAGTAAGTTTTTTTTGTTTTGTTTTGTTTTTTATTGGAGCATCTATATCCAAGGCAGTTGTTAGATGCACGCCAGTACATAAGACGTTTTACAAAATCTCTAACCTCAAGTCTCAAGTACGTGGCCAAACAGCCACAGAAAGGATAAATCTGGCACATGGCATGTCAAGGGCGTTCTATAGGAGCTTAGAAGAGCTAATGATGATTTTTGACTGACACAGGGCAGGCAGCACGAAAACGTAGACTCAAAGAGGGGTCTTAAATAAATGCCTGTTTAGTTAAACATAAAGCAGAATTGGGGGTTATTTGGATCTGATTATGACTACAATTAATAACCAGTGCTAGTTCTATTAATGGCTACATTGGGTACCTATTTCTCACTAGTAACATATAAGAAAATGGTATGTAAATTATTGCATTTGGTCCCGATGGGTTTTGAGCATGTGTGCCATTTACAGTGATGTAGAAGAAATCTGGTATGGCAGGGATCTGAAAAACAGCCTAAACTAAGGGGACACCTGAAATAGGCTACATACTTAAAGAATTATCTAAACATTAGGTAGTAAGAGTGGTGGGAGGGGACAATAATGAGAACTATTAGAATGCTGTAGTTGTTGAAGTATAAAGAACATGGGCAACAGTGTCCATCATAGCTGTAAGTAAAAAACACACATTTCCCAGTTATTTGAACTTAGAGACTTTCTTTCACTTTGCTTCTTTGTTTTCTTACTTCAAAAACGAGAATAAAAATAGCTAACACGTGTATTGTAATGATTAAGAAAAAAATTATGAAAAAATGTTAACAATATCTGGAAAATTAAGAAAGCCTCGAATTCTTTAAAATATTGATAATACTAGCTGAGAAATGAAAAAAAGTAATAAATTTGTGGATCTAAAATTAAGGTACCATGAGACTATTGTTATTATCCTAAGTCATTAAAAGTAATCAAACTTTTTAGATGGAAGTGAGCAAACCAGCAAGTCAAATATCCATCCCTCTACTTTGGGCTAAATCCCAAACCAGGAATGGGTCTGTGAGGCATTATGCCCTGGCAGTCCTTTTTATTTGCTTTCACTCTAATCTAGAACAGGGATAGACATGACCTTCTGCTGTTTGTGTGCAACTCCCCTATGAATGCCAGAGAGTAAATTTGCCAAAGTATAATAGTTTGTTGTCAGGCAAAAGGAGTTTGGACGGTAGAAAGAGAATAAGAAGGAAGTAGCTTTTATAAAAAGCTTTAAATGGATGTATTGACTAATTCAAGTTAATTTTAGATCACTTCACAGAGAAATAGCCTTGGTTCTTCCCTTGATATATTGACATTATTATGCTGCTTTAGAAATTATTTTTCTGAAAAATGTCTTAGGTTTATCTTTGCCTCTTTCAATTCCTGTATAACCCAGCATACCTTATGACATGCCATCTATGGTTTGTCCAACAAAAAAGCACCCCTTGCCTCTGGAAAATTCTCCTAAACATGTGGCCCACATGGAAGCTTTTACCTTCTTCGAATCTTCAGTTTTGGAAGTTGAATACTTGATCTAAGCTAAGGCCATCATTATTCCCTCTCCATTACAGCTGCTTAGCCCAGGAGTGGAAATCTGACTCTTATGGGGCAAATCAGGGAGCTCTCCCAGGACGGTGACCTGCACTTCTTTTCTGGTAGAAGAGAGAGAGATGTGAAGTGCTAAGGATTCTGGTACTCCTGGTCCCTGTCAAGTTGAAGAATTTGGCCTGCACAAAAAAGAAGGAACACCCAGAAACAGAGACAACAGAGGAAAAGGCAATGGGGGACAAGGGGACAGATGAGGGAGGGAAAGTAAGGTGAACAGATGGATGGAGTGATGGGTGGAGAATGGTTCTCTGAAATTCCTTCCCCTTCTTTTCTAAGAACATATTACATTAGTTTGATCTCACTGGTAGTTGAGTAAAAAAGTTTTTCACAATTACATCTCAGTTTTCTGAAATTTATATCAGTATTTCCACAGTTACTATGATGATTTTTATCTTTTAATTTTTTGGTAAGGACTTATTTATTTGAGAGATGGCATGAGCGGGGACAGCGGGGGGGGGGGGGAAGGAGAGGGAGAAGCCGACTCCCCACTGAGCAGGGAGCCCGATGCCATACCGATGCTGGTTGACAGACTCAATCTCAGGACCCCAAGATCATGACCTGAGTGGAAGTCAGACTGCTAACCAACTGAGCCCCCCAGGTGCCTCCTAAGGTGATTTTTAAATGACAGTTTAGCAAACATGTTATTTTGTGAGAGATTTATATACTGTTTTTTCACCTTTGTACAGATTCAATATTTATTATATGAATGAAGAATTAGTCACCTCAGACCACTGACCTAGGACCTGCATTTGAAAACAAGTTGGAATAAGGATGTTGCTGGAATTTTTCTCTCTTGTTTTACAAATCACAACTAATCTTAGTATTTTCTGACTGTAGCCTTCCCATACTCTGTGTCTTATGTTCTCAGTCTAACGTCTTCTAAATTTCATATTAGCAAGATAATTTAACTTACATGTTTATACAGACGATCATCTCTTTATCTCTGAGACTTTCAAATTAAATAGTGTTCTTTTTAATGAATCACGCAGTCGAGTAAATTACTAACCTGAATATGAATCTCATTGAATTAGTAAAAGTATTGAACAAATGAGCAAATATATTACACGTTTTAATATTTTGTCAGCTCTATTCAATTAAACCTGATTATAGCACTTAAAATAACAAAGTTTTAAAATGTTAAAAGTTGTAGTGTTACCAAGGAAAAGATATCTAATGGATTGTTTTCTGTTTTTCTCTTAAAATCATGATTTTATCACCTGGAATATCTTTTTTTTTTTTTCTCCTTCCAATGAATTGGCTTAACACATCATAATTTGACGGGTTTTAGGAAAAATCTTCTTAAAATGTCAAAACCTGCTTATAATATTCATATATTGAAAAATGTCATTGATGGTCATCTCTAGCATGCCACATTGAGGAAAATGAAAAAATGTTTCTTCATTAAATATGGTATTATTGTTACTGCGGTTGAATTAATTCTTGCAAATGAAGTACAGGTTGATGACTCAGCTAAGTACTTCCTATTTGATTAAAAGATTACTTTCTCACTTTTCCTCCTGCTTTAGCCATTATCCCCTTTCTTCCTTTCCTCACCTTCCATGTCCCTTCCTCCTTCCCTTTCTCTAGTCCTTCTTTTTTGTCAAAAATGGTATTCAGTGCTCACTCTGCTAAAGACTGCTAGAAGAAAGGAATGAGTAAATAAGAAAATGCAGAGCAAGGCAAGTTCTCTTATAGTGTAAGGATGTAGTCCCAAAGTTGCATAAATTCACATTTGAAATGTTCCAACTTGAGTGGTCTGGGGGTGAGAGAAGGCAGTCTCAGGAAAGGAAAATTTAAACTGATGGGTGAGTCATGTAGATCCAGGAAAAGTTGTTAAATGTTGTAGAAAAATATTTCCTGGAAAGAAGAGTCTTCTCAAAGGTAAAGAGGTGAGTTAGGACATGATGAACATGGCATTTTAATGGCACGGACAATAATTCAGTAGTGCACTTAGTGTGTAAAACTGGTTCTCAATCATGAAAAACTTGCAAATCATGTTTAGAAGTTTTGACTTAAATCAGAAAAATTTAAGGGTTTAAACAACAGATGGGTGTGGTCAGGCTTGGAGTTTATTGTGGTTTTGGTGAATGGGTGAAGGAAGGATTGACTGGGACATTTGAGATAACTACTGGGTCCAGGAAGACCAGTTGGAGGCTGTTTCTGTAATACAGTTGAGAATATGTCCAGAAAAGAATGGCAACAACAGATTCTGAGAAAATTAAATAACATTAGAAGTGATTTTAGAAGTGGATTTAATGGAGATTAATAATTATTTTTGTAGTTAAAAGCTTGGAGGAAATAATTCCAAAGTTTATACCTTAAGTAACAGAAAATAAAATGATCTATAAATAAAATCTATATGGGGACATGACAGTATACATTTAATAAAATTTAGACAGCAGATACACATTTTTTAGAACATACGGATATTTAAATATACTATATATGTCTGTGTAGCCAATGTACAAAGGCCAAGGACAGGACGTTACAGGAGTGTCAGTAATATCCTCACCAAAGATTTCATCACATATATTATTTCTCTCTACATATGACAAGCTTATGTTGGCTTGATTCTAGGGTTAAGTTTGAAGTTTGATGCCTATTATTACTCTGTGTCTGGTAAGCAAATGGAATACAAACCCACATTGGGACATAGGTGGGGACACAAGAGTCACAGAGCTAAGCATTCAAATAGAATCATAGCATTGAACGAGTGACACATCCATTGCAGGTCTTGTCTGGTACACCATAAACCAAGTATGGCACTGAAAAAGATCATTAAAGTTGGAGAAGGCCACACGGGGAAGTAATCATCCCTTCTATCCACTCTTAGAATCCCTTCAGAACTGTCAAATCCCTAGCCCGTTTGTATTTTATTTCTAGAAAATAAGATCAACTACATCCAGGACTTTCGCTTGATTGAGAAGTGAAAACCTCATCTAAAAATAAAGTGAAAGCAATTTGGCATCACTTGTTTTTGATAAGTTCATGTTGACTACTGAATCAACTATGAAAGTACTGAAATACCTGTAAAACAGAGAAAATAGAAGACATAAATTCCCAACGCTCAATATAGATTTCTCTTGAGAATGCAAACATGGTTCCAATAATATTTTTTAAGATGGTAATACAATATTAGACTTCTTATTTATTGTTAACCTAGTCCATGTAAAATATTGAATATTTTATTATATGTAATATGGAATATTGAACATTTGAACATTACAGAACACATAATAATAATTAAGAAGTGTATTACATGCCCAAAATTTTTAGTTAATATATGTGCATACATATATTCAAAAATTGAAAATATTCAATAAACTATTTTCGCATGTAAAGTAATTTAATATAAAAGGATATCATTGGAAAATATTTAAGGATATATGCTTATTAAATTGCTAAGGAAATTCATAATAAAATATGTCTTGCTCAGTAGGTGATTCCCTTAGCCTTTAGATACCATTAAAATGAGTTTCCATATGCAAATATATTGTAAAGTATTTTAAAAAGTAAATACTTTCTACCTGTTTCCTGCTGTTATGGTTCATATATTTCTACCTTTTTGGGACTTTGAATATATAACAAAAGTGTTGAAATCCATAACTTCATATATTTTTTAATATCTTGTCCAAAAACATGAAGTTTTATAAGTCTTGCATATTAAATTTAAAGTGGTAATTGTATAAAAGACAAAAGTGATTATCACAAACACATATACTTAAATTTGTTCATAGTTTGCTATTTACTTAGATTTACATTATAATGCCTTGGTCACTATGCACAATACTATACGAGAAAAGAAAAAAAAGAAACACTAAGTTTTTTCACTAGTTTACATTAGCCTTCTTAGCTCACTGGCACCAATATTTTAGTTTCTCTTTACTTCTTATATCTAGATTCTTATATCTTATATCTAGATTCTGTAGATTGGCTACAGACAATAAAATGCACTGTTTAGGATAAAACACATGTAAATATCTAGGTTCATTTAAGATGTTAATACATCATTTTAGTGATTATAATGAATAACTGGCATTTTGCTCAATCCTGGAAATGTTCAGGTATTAAAAATTAAACCAAAATATTCTCATCTTGTTAGAGAACCACACTCAATGGTTACTGTGGCAATGATTGTTATTGTGTCTTTAAACTAGTGTTTAAAAGTAAGTCCGTGATAATATAATAATTTATGAGATGTAGTTTGTTGGGATAAATAGATTATATTTATTTTCTCATTTTAATTCAATGGGAATTACAGCAATATCCCATTGGCCTTCTTTTACCTTTTATATGGCTGTGATCTTGTTAACCTAATGTTTTAAAATTTTTCCAGTTTTAATTTACTCAGGAGTTATATAGTATTTTTACTTAGCAAATATCTATTTCTTAGCTTAGGTAAAGTACCTAAATTTAAGCTTACAAGATATATCTTATTTTAGTATCGTCATTTTTCATATGAGGAAACTAATGATCAGAGAGCTTAAGTATCTTGCCCAAGGACACAAAGCTATAAAATGGAAGACAAGACTCTAAGCATAGTTGTTTTGTTTTGTTTTGTTTTTATTAACATCTAGCATTATTTTCCATAATAATTTTGCTGCCTGGTAATCACTTTTTGCGAGTCCTATTAAAATTAGAGTGCCAAATTACTAATTTTCATAAAGGACAATATTATTAAGTGAAAAAAATTTGATAGCTAATAAGTTCTTTCTTTCCCTAATAAAGACCCACATTTTTCAATGTACTTTTTTAAAGCAAACTCTATCCTCAATGTGGGGCTCCATCTCACAACCCTGAGATCAAAAGTTACATACTAGAACCCACTTTTTTTTTTCTTTTAATGGCTTTGGAGTACTAAGTTTCTAGGTACATTTTCACAAGATAATAGTAACTTAAACTTTCTTTTTTTCATTATGAAGATATAAGTGCCAAGTCAGGAAAAAAAAATGTATATATATATATATAATTTATTTATTTAGTTATTTATTTACTCATGAGAGACACAGAGACAGAGACACACACAGGCAGAGAGAGAACCAGACTCTATGCAAGGAGCCGGATGCAGGACTCGATCCTGGTACTGCAGGATCAGGCCCTAGGCCAAAGGCAGACGCCCAACCGCTGAGCCACCCAGTCATCCCAGGACCATATATTATATAGTTTGGTAAATAAATTGTATAATGTCTTAAGTAGCTTGGATTCTTCTTCAAATCATATATTTTTTGAGTAATACTTGCACATTGTTTTAAAGTCTATTCCTCTCTCAGTCTCTTCAGAACTCTAAAACACATAATATGAAGTAGTTGTGATCATTAATTTCATGTTTGACTGGGTAAGGGATGTGTAGATAGCTGGTAAAAGATTATTTCTGGGTGTGGTTGTGAGAGATTAGCATTTGAATTACTAGACCAGGTAAACAATAGCACCCTCACCAATGCAGGTTAACATTCTTCAACCTGTCTGGACACTGAATAGAACAAAAAAGACAAATTTTCTCTCTGGTTGAGTTGGGACATCAATCTTCTCTTGCCCACGGACATTTACAGTCCTGATTGTCAAGCTTTTTGACTCAAACTGAATTTCTGACAGTTTTTTCCTGGTTCTCCAGCTTGCAGATAGTAGATCGTGGAAATTTTCGGCTTCCATAAAAACATGAGTCGATTCCTATAGCGAACAAACAAACATCAATTATATCTATCTATAGATCTTCTACTGATTCTGTTTCTCTGGAGAACATTGGCTAACTTACTAACTCTTACAATTATGCTCTTTAAAGCTTTTACACTTTTCATTATTCCTAGAATTATTTACTAATGTTTGATAATACTTGATTGGGTTGTTAATCTCTTGTGAATTAGATTTTGTTGTTTAGATCTTTGTTTTGTACTTAAAACCTTAAAATCTTTCAGTTGGATTAAAGATCTATTAGAACTCTTTAATAAGAAAATTCAAAAGCTTTGTGAAAAGTTTTATACCCTACTTGGGGAAATTACAACTTTATCCTAATATATATTAAAATAGAGCTCAAGAAAATTAAATTTCTCTTCCTTTCTTTGTGCAATATTTTATATATTTTAGTAGTTTTCAGGTAAACATTGCAAAAGAAAAATGCTTCAAAAGTAATTTAAAATTATTTTTCATTTAAGATCTTTTAAATATTTTCTATTGTTCCCTTTATTGAAATCATTTTTTAGTTAATGAAATTTATATAGAAATTACATGAAATTGTTAAGACATTTTGTAAATTTGCATTATCTTGACATACTCATTTGTTTGAATATTCCAAATTGATATCATACAAGATTATGTGAAATTTCCAGTTCGTCAAAAGTTAAATTCATTACCTTTTTAAAATTCCATCTTATACTCATTGAAATTTATTCTAAATCACATCGTTAGATCAAACACATTCACTGAAATCTGGATAAGAAAAAGATTAAGCAAGTAACAGTGAAAAGCCTAATTAGTGTATTTCACCTTCGTCATCAAACATAAGTAGAGAAATGATCAAAACCTTTTAATGGTCAGAAGTGGGCAAGTTTGTGGGCATTATCTTTCATCTGAAATAACTCTTTTCTGCATTATCTGAGAAGGTCAGTTTTTTGGCTTTGTTTGGAAGAGGTTCAAAAATTTAAGATTTAAAAGGAAATTATAGAAAGATTTTAAAGTCATATTTCATGCATACATTTTTCATGATTTGAAGTCTATGAAGTGGGAGAAATTAATAGTATAAAATTGCTAAAAAGAAATCTGAATTTAATTGAAATTTAATCATGGTTATTATTGTATTTTTTTATGTTAACACTTTTTAAAACTTTTGAAACAGAATAATTTAAGTCGCATTTTCAAATGGAAAAGTTGGATTGTTGAACATATACTGAAATCCTGTAAAAACTCAAATTGAAATGAAGAAAATTATGAACACATTAGATGTAAGGATTTTTGAAATATATAGATGATTTAATAGCAAACAAATTTTCATGATATTAATTACTAATTATTGTTTATTGGTTAAAGGAAAGTTCAGGCATTTCCTCTATATAAATTAACTTATATAATTACCATTGTATTAGTATTTCTCACATTTATAAATGAAAAAATTGATACAAAATATAATTATGGGATTGGCCCAGATAACTATTAAAGCCAGTATTTAAATATGTACTGATTGTTCTGGTGTAAACACTTCCAATCACTACATTATAAAATGTCTACTTCATATTGAACTTAATGCATTGAAATAAAAACTCTATACCAGTTACAAAACGTGAGTTAAGATTTACTCATAATATGGGGCTGGTCAAACAAGTGATATATATATATATATACATATATATATATATGTATATATATATATTTTTTTAAACAAGAGATAATTTTGAACAAGTACATGAAACCATTGCTTTTTTACTGATGCATACACACACACATTTTTCCATTAGTTTCTATCAATTTTGTGTGTGTGTGTGTGTGTGTGTGTGTGTATATATATATTTATTTAAAGATTTTATTTATTTATTCATGAGAGATACACAGAGAGAGAGAGAGGCAGAGACACAGGCAGACGGAGAAGCAGGCTCCATGAAGGATCTCGATATGGGACTCGATCCCGGGTCTCCAGGATCACGCCGTGGGCTGAAGGTGGTGCTAAACCTCTGAGCCACCCTGGCTGCCCTGTGTTTATATATATTTTTGTGTGTATCTACTCACATGTTTTTCCAAGGGGTATCAGGATAATTGCTAGAGAAACTGTCAATTAAAAAGATAAAAAGTTTGCTCCAAAAGAATACAGTTAAATTGAATATACCATCTAACAAACAAATATAAACTCCATTTCAGAATTGTTTTCCAAAGTGAAATGACCAGTAGGCATCACAGCAAGAAGTTAAAAGAAAAAAAAATTACTCTAAAAGAAATATACAACGTTATCAAAGGAAAATAAAATAAACAATCGGGAGCACAAATAATATTTTTAGTAGCTGGTAACCTGAATAGAAACATCATTATTTTCTCAATCCTAGATTTTAAATATAAGATTTTCCTAATCCTAGACTTTTTTAACCCAGACTCCATTTTAAAATGTAGGAAATGGTTTTTAAGGATCCACATATCCTGGCACTGCTCAAATATGCTGATTCAGGGCAGCCCGGGTGGCTCAGTGCTTTAGCACCTGCCTTCAGCCCAGGGCATGATCCTGGGGTCCCCAGACAAGTCCCGCATCTGGCTCCCTGCATGGAGCCTGCTTCTCCCTCTGCCTGTGTCTCTGCCTCTCTCTCTGTCTCTGTGTCTCTCATGAATAAATGAATTAAACATTTTTAAAAATATGCTAATTCACAATTTCTGGGATCAAGTTATTTGTATGTTTGAAAATTTCTGCAGAGTAGAGAGACTATTTTAGAAATCCCTGATGAATAAATCTGTTCATTTGGTTCTTTTTATGGTGTTTTATTTCACCCCTATTTCTGAATAAGTTAGTTGGATATAAAATTCTTGATTGAAAATTATTTTCTTTTAATCTTTAAAGATATAATGTAAGTGTGTTGTGGCTTTCTTTTGCTGTTTTGATTCCTTAGTTGAAAACCCACTGTATCTCTCCAATTGTTTTTAATAAAAAGCAACAAAAACAAAAAAATATTTGCTTTATAAAGTATATTAAATATACAAAAAGATATTTAAAGTTTACAGCTGAATAAAATCCATAAATTGAACCAATACAACCAACTGCCATCTCTGAAGAAATAAAACCCCAAACCCTCAACCTCTGATCTCAAACTACCTTAGAATTATTAGCTCTTTCCTCTCACTGGTATGCATTATTAAGTCTTCTAATAAACTTTACTGGTTTTTGCCTTCTTTTGGATTCCTAAAGAGGAATTATACAGTACATACTATTTTGTGTTTGACTTATTTTGCTCAAGATTGTGTTTGTGAGATTTATGCATTTATGTTGGTGTTTTTCATTCACACTGCTATGAAGCATTACACTGTGTGACTGTGTCAAAGTATATTTGTTCATTCTGCCTTTTGAAATTTTGAAATTTATTTTATTTTTTAAAGATGTTATTTATTTACTCATGAGAAACACAGAGAGATTGGCAGAGACATAGACAGAGGAAGAAGCAGGCTTCTCACAGGGAGCCTGATCTGGGACTTGATCTCTGGATCCGGGATCATGCCCTGAGCCTAAAGCAGATGCTCAACCACTGAGCCACTCAGGCGTCCCCTGTTCATTCTGCTTTTGATGACATTGGAATTCATAAGTACAGTTATGAATATCCTACTACATGATTTTGTTTGGGGAACCTATGTATGTAATACTGTTAGGATTATACCTAGGAATTAAATTTTCTGGGCTATAGGTTAGGCACATTTCACTTGAGTAGATACCTCAATAACATTTCTTAAAGAGGGGCACTAATTTACACTCTCACCAAGAGTTTATATGGGTTTCGATTGTTTTTACGTCACCATTGTTTGTTATTTTTCACCTTTTTCATTTTAACCATTGTGGTATGGTGAGTTCCACCAAATGTATTTTTTATTTGCATTCCCCGATGATGAATGCAGTTGAATATCTTATACTTATTGGCCATATGGATATCTCCTATTATTGTCTTTTTAAAGTGTTTGTCAATCTTGACCATTTATTTCTATCAGCTTTGTGCCTTTTTTCTAGAGTGTTGTTGTAGGTTTTTTTTTTTTTTTTGCATAATCTTAATACAAGGCCTTTAATAAATATATGAATAGAAACTCAGAGGCTGATTTTTTAAAAAGATTTTATTGATTTGAGAAAGAGAGTGAATGCACACACAAGTGGTGGGATGCGCAGAGGAAGAAGGAGAAATGGATTCTCTAATGAGCAGGGAGCCTCACTTGGGGCTCTACTCCAGGACCTCAAGATCATGACCTGACCCGAAGGCAGATGTTTAACCTATTGAGCCACCCAGGTGTCCTGACACTGATTTTAAGATCTTCTAATTTCGTTGTTATTCTGCAGGGAACTGTCATAGATAAAGGTTCCTTAGCATCCTAAATGTAGAAGACTAAAACAGCTATATTATTATACTTATTATGGGTCAAGAATCCACGAGAGCAGAGCAGAGACAGTTTCTCTGTGCTCCACAATGTCCAGGACCTCAGCCGAGAAGATATGAATAGCTAAGGCCTGGACTTATTAGGGGACCTCTTCACCTAAGAGTCTGACACCTCAACTGCCATGAGTCTAAGGAGAGGTTCAGCTTGAACAGTTGAGTGGTGCAGCTACCTATGGCCTCCCATGCACCTTGAGCTTCTCCTGGCATCCAGCTGACTTCCAAAAGGGAGATTTCTGGGAGGGAATTTCCCTAAAAGAAGTATTTGAAAAGAGGCAGAAGCCACATGACCTCTTCCAATCAAGCTGAAGAAGTAAAATAGCATCATTCCCTCCACATTCTATGGTTTACAAACAAATCCCAAGGCCATCCCAGATTTAAGGAGAAGGGAATTCAATTTCTCCTCTCGGAGGGAGAGTGGTATGGTTATACTATAGAAAATCATTTGGAGTATAAGACACTGTTGCAATCGTCTTTGTAAAAATATGATCTTTCATAGTACAGATTCTTAAAAATACATCCTGTTTGGGATGTGTCATGCTTCCTAAATAAGACGATTCATGTTTTCTGTTTATCAATTCTGAGTCATTCTCAGTTATTATATTACTTTTTAGTATGGCTTGTCCCTTATTTCCTCATTTTTCTTCTTTTTGAAATTCAATGAGGTAACTTCAGGACTATTTTATCATCCATTATTTTTATCAGCTCTTATATCTGCTTCTTGTAAAAGTATGCTACAAATCGGAGTAATTTTTTTCAGATCTGCATCCAGTAGCATCACTTCTTTTGTCATCCATACCTACTTGAGTATTTAACTTAGCTCTATATTATTGCTGTAAAAGTTTACACTTGTCAAGTCTAGAAAACGAATTTCACTCATCATCAAATATACTTGGACTTTTTTCATAATCTTTTGTTCTTAAATCACAGCTGTGACTCCACCTTCCATTTTTTTAAACATTTAAATATACCTATTTGTATTTTATATCCAATTCCATAACACCTTAATTTTTGAGCAGATCAATACTTTGTGGTGATGTTTCTACTGATTCTAATTCATAGATGCTTCCTGTGTGTTTGATGATTTAGGATCTGGAGCCTTTATGGGATGTTATCTGGGTAGGATGTTATCTATAGAAATCCTGTGGAGCCTGCTTTAATATTGCCTCTTCAGTGGAAAGTTGCTTTTTAGGTGAATTGAAATGCCACTATCTCATGTCATTTTAGGTTAATTTCTTAGTTTCTTAGTCGGGGAGTTCCTGCAATATACTGAAACTCCAAAGCTGCATGGAATTAGGTCCAAATTTTCAAGTTCTCATGAGCTGTATATTCCCCATCCAGTGCCATTAGGAACTCCTTTTTCTAATCATACCTCTTCATAAGTGGGTGTATTTTTCTTAGTACCCTTGTGGTTAACATCTTTGTCTTCCATGGGTCTCAGTTTTAACCCAACAATTTTTGTAGACCCAAAGTATTGTTTCCAGTTGTCAAAAAAGTAAATTGCAAGCCTCTTGGTTCTTTTATCAGAAAATACTCCCCAGATAGCTGCAGTTCAGCTACATTTTGCCACTTCTGGTTTCCACTGTCCTCCATTTGGGGTCAAAGGAGTTTTTTGTTTGTCTTCTTTTGTTTTTAACTTATGAGTTCAACTATGCTTTTTAAAAATGTTATCTTAAATCCAGACTTGTTGGTATTATGAAGCAGGCTAATTTTTAAGATGTCAAATCTGCTTAGTGTCAGGAATAGAAATCTTTCTGAGGTATGTTTTTCCAAATACTTTATAAATGAACAATCTATCTGCATTATTTACACGGATTGAAGACTACATGTTTTTATTTATGCCATTCAAGCTTCAATATCTCAAGGTTTTCTTTGAAAATTAATTTTGCATATGACTTTTAATCATTAATGTAAGCATTTTGGGATAAAAAGTCTTAAAAATATGAACATGTTTCAAATTTTTCTGAAGACTGAATTTCCTCCAATATGAGTCCCTATGTAGCTAATTATAGGTTATTTATTAAGAAAGATGAAATTTAATTACAATATTCCTCTTAGCTCTTATATGACTGGCAAAGGTGATACTGCTTTGTCACTGTGTGTGCTGAACCTACCCTGGCAGCCTCTTGCAGGACCTTTACATTATTTCTAGTGATGATAGCTTGTATTGCAATACCCTAGCATTGACCCTTTCATAAGAGATTTATAAATATTGCCTTGTAAGCAGCCTGCAGATCTGGGTTTCTGGAAACCAGACAGGGCATTTTGGATGCTGGAGATTTGGCTTCAGGAAATCCTTCATCCTCTCTCTTTAACAAACCCATTGACCTTTAGAACCTGGGGCAGTACTAATCCTTTTGGTCTGGCATTTCTTAGCAGGAATTCACTAGAATTTCTTCTTTCTGGAAAGTTTTAGTGGGTAAAATTAGCAGAAGTGCTGAACTTGTATTTTGTATATGTATGCAGAAGCCATAAAGGTATAAATACCTAAAATAAATCTAACAGTTTGCTTCTCACATGTTCAAAGGGTTGTCTTATTAAGAGAGAGTTACCTTTCTCTGTGTACTGTTAACTAGAATCAGGTAACTGCAGAATTAGGAAACATGAATAAAAATTATGGGCTTTACTCTTCAACGGAAGGATAATATTTAATAACCAAAACTGTTCAGGAATGGAGTAAACATGCATGTAAGAGAATCAGAGCTCTGGCATTCAAGGTATTTAAACATATTTTTTAATGATAGTTGTTCTTTGTAAAGAGGATCTTGCATTTAGCTGAGGATATACCTGAAAACACTTCCATTCTAAAGTCAGGACAACCATCCATCATGGTATAGCGAAATACCATAATACTTTGCAGCTTAAACCCAGAGCATGTATGATTTCACACAGAAATGATATGCTCCCTGTCAATCACTCCCATTCTTCGTAGGTAAACACCAACCTGGTTTTTAAGTTCATCTTTTTTTATTTTTTTAGTGTTATTTAAGTGGATCATACAGAGTACACAGTGTGTACTTTTTATGTGTGTCTCTCACCATCCAAATGATTTGTTCCCAGATTTTGCTATATTTTATAGGTAACACTAGTTCATTCATTTTATCTCTAGATAGTCATGAGTGTGGAAATATACTATAATTTCTTTACTAATTTTAGTACTGAAGGACGTTTGGGTTATTTTCCATTTTATATTTTTTGAATTGTGCCAATTCAAATATTGCTGGACTTATGTTGTGATAAGCACATATATGTGATATGAATATATATGCATAGTTTTTTAGTGTGTTCAGCTTTAATACATACTATCAGTTTTCTACAGTGGCTGTACCAAATTCACTCCTGCCATAATGTAGGAGAATTCCCTGTGAGCTACATCTTCAGAAAAATGTATAGGTTTTGATTTTTGTTTTCTTATATTGTTTTTATGATGTTTTTATTTTTGCTTTACTTTTCTTTCATGTTTATATGTATGTATATACGAGTGTATTACATACAAGTAAACATGTTGGACAGCCTGCTGAGTTGAGCTTTCAGGTGACACAAGTATCAGCTGTCATCTGATTGCAACCAGATGATATTCTAAGTGAAAATTACCCATTTGAGCCCACTCAACTTTTAGAATCATGACAAATAATAAAGTATTGGGGGTTTTTTTGTTTTTGTTTTTACTTTTTAAAATATTTTATGTATTTATTCATGAGAGACACAGAGAGAGAGGCAGAGACACAGGCAGAGGGAGAAGCAGGCTCCATGCAGGGAGCCTGATGTGGGACTTGATCCCAGGACTCCAGGATCATGCCCTGAGCCAAAGGCAGATGCTCAACCACTGAGCCACCCAGGTGTCCCAATAAAGTATTATTTAAAGAGCTATATTTTGAGGTACTTTTGTTACATAGAAAAAGAGAACTGAGTTCTTATATACTTAGTATTTTTATATTTTCCTGATAGGTTGATACTGTTATGATTATTAAATGAAGCTCATTATAACTAATAATCTTTCTAAGCACAAACTGTATCTTCTCTGATACTAGTATGTAATATATATAGCATATAGTATGTATAGTTTATAATAATCTTTTAATCTGATTGTTTAATGTTGGTATAATGCATATTTTTTAGCTTTAAAGGTTTCTATATGTATATATATGATGTATGTCTTGTATAAGTACATAGTTGGATTTTGTTCTTTTCTCCAGTGGGTCAAATTGTCTTTTAAATAGTGCATTTAGACTGGTTTCATTAAATTTAATTATTTATGTATTTTTTATTTAACTATATTTTTACTCATTTTTCTTTTTTTCCCCTGTATTCACACAATTTTTTTTTTACTTCCTTGCCTTTTTGGATTAATCCAGTATTTTTATTATTTTATTTTAAACCTAGAAACTCATTATTATGCATTACATTATTATTTCTAGGAGTTACTGAGGAATTTACAATATACATTCTTAATTTCTTAAAGCTTGGTATAGGTACGTTTAGATCTTTGTCAGTAAGTGCTTTTATTTTGCTTTCCTTTAAGACGCATATTTTGGGGGGATGCCTGGGTGGCTCATCGATGGAGTGTCTGCCTTGGGCTCAGGGTGTGATCTTGGAGTCCCTTGCATGGAGCCTGCCTCTCCCTCTGCCTATGTCTCTGCCTCTCTCTGTGTGTCTCTCATGAATAAATAAATAAAATCCTTAAAAAAAAAAATGAGGCATATTTTGGGTGGGCATAGAATTTTAGATTGGCAGTTATATTCTATAAATAACTTGGACATTATTTTATTATCTTCTAGCTGTAGGTTTTTTTTTTCCCCCTGTCAAAAATTAAGTGTCAGTTTTATTATAGCTTCTTAGAAGATAAAATACTTTTCCTTTGGGTGCTTTAGAACTTGTTTTGTCTTTTGTCTTTTGTTTTTTGTTTCACTATGTATGATGTGTATAGGTGTAATTTTCTCCGTATTTATCATTTTGCATTTTGTAATTTTTTTTTTGAATTTGCGGTTTGGTGCTGTCATCAATTTTTAACATTATTTTGACTATAATTACATCACATATTACTTCTCCCTCATCTTTTGTTTCTTGAACTCTGATTAACTGTTTACTGGACTATTTTGCTAAGTAGCATAATTTTCTTTGCAGGCTTTTTTGGTATTTTTTCAACTCTTTTACGTCTCTGTGCTTTATTCTGGACATTTTCTAATTTATATTTCAATCTGCTAATTTAGCTAAATCTAATCAAATGATAATGCTATGGAATGAACTCCTAATTTTGTTATATGTGTTTTTTAAAATATTATATTTATTTATTTGAGTGAGAAAGAGGGAGCATGAGTGGGGAGGAGGCACAAAGGGAGAATCAGACTCAGTGCTGAGCAGGGAGCCAGACCTGCAGCTCCATCCCAGGACCCTGAGATCATGACCAGAGCTAAAGGCAGATGCTCAACCACTGAGCCACTCAGGCATCCTTGCATGTATTATTTATTTGTATATCTTCCACTTGACTATTTTTAAATATCTAAAATCATTTTTTAAAGATTTTTTTTTTTTTTTTTTTTTTTTTTTAGAGAGAGACAGTGAGGGAGAGAGAAGGAACAAGGGGAGGGACAAAAGGAGAGGAAGAAGGAGAGCCTGATGTGAGGCTCCATCCTGGACTCTGGGATCATGACCTGAGCTGAAGGCAGACGCTTAACTGAGCCACCCGGTCCCCTTAAATATTTCAAATCTTTATGGAAGTTCTTCATGTTGACATATATATTGTAAAACATTAATTATAGGCAATCTGAAATCTCTGTTTGCTATTTATGTCTCTTCTGGATCTGTTTAGATTGGCTTTTTTCTATTTTTGTTAATTTTTATTCGATAATTTTCTATTCATTATACAATATAACATATAACAAATTCTAGAGATGATTAGAAGTTCTTGATGTTGTGGCTTTCCTCCAGAGAAAAATCACCTTTGTTTTTGCCAGGCTGTTGTTCAAGGGGCAAATCACCTTAATCCAATAGGGAATTAAGCTGTTTAAAGTTGAGTTCCAGTTCTTGTATGAACTGATATATTTCTATTTTGCCCTTTTTCCTGAAGTACATTATCTCAGGGCTCCCAAGTGAACACTTAAAATATTTACCAGACTATCTTTTTGTAGGGTTGGGAAGATAGGGCTGGTTCAGTATATTAATATGATTACCCAAGAAGCATGAACAATGTACTAAAACAAGCAGATAGCACTAGACCATGGGTACATTCTCAACAATATTGAGAAATATTATTGAGAAACAAATCATCAGAGTAGTGTGAATAAGGCTATGTTCTTATAAATGTTAATTAATATGCATAATATTAATTTCCATATACAGCATTTTATATATTATGTATTGTATGACTTAAGTGTAAATGCTTTCATATCCTAATTTTATCTTTTCTACAAAATTTAACTTTTAAAAAACACATAAAGTAATGTGATTTTGAGTAAAACTAACTAGAGATAATTTTTATAAATATGAAAAAGATACATATAAATAATGTATTCCAAAGCAGATAATATTTTGTAATTTTGCTGTAATAAAAATTTTAATTATTGTCAATTCATAACAGAGGTGAAACCTAATTTCCAAGGAGAGATGAAGAGATTGATTGAGGCCCTATTTCTTGTTAGACACAAGTTAGGGTCATTGTACCTGACAAATATATTTGACATGGTTTCTACTTAAAGCAAAATGAGATTATGAGGTTTGACTCTGTGTGTGTGTATGTATGTGTATATACAGATCTACAGATGTGTGTATGTATATGTTACAAGTTAGAGAGAATCTAGACAGAAATAAATAGATAAGTAAAATGTCTCTTCACTATGCCAATACTGATATTCTTTTATTTATTTTTACACAAAATCCCATTTAGGAAACCAGAGATGAAAACGAATCAAATGTTTTTTTTTTTTTTTTTTTTAAGATTTTATTATGTATTCATGAGACACACAGAGAGAAAGGCAGAGACATAGAGGAAGAAGCAGGCTCCCTGTGGGGAGCCCCATGTAGGACTTGATCCCAAGATCCCAGAATCATGACCTGAAGCCAAAGGCAGACATTCAACCACTGAGCCACCCAGGTACCCTGATCAAATTATTTTAAAAGTATTAAGTAGAAATATTTGGTAGCCAATGTAGAGATACATGAGTTTTAATTAAGAGTTCTAGAGAAGGTGTCTGTTTCTCTTTAAAGCTCTTCATTTTCTAAATGAGAAACAATAAATGGCTCATCTGTTATAAATTTACCATTTGTAGACACAGCACTGGATTCCAGCCCATTTATATAAATAATTGGTCATTTGTAGTATAAAAAAAGTCAAAATTTACCCTAACTTGTTTTTCTGCCTCAAGTAGACTCTAGATTTCTCTATAATAATGTAGGGAATTATGTTGTTACTTCCAACTCTTTTGTTGTAAGTTAGTATTTATATAAAGACACTTGGCAACTATTGAAAAATACCTATTTGGCAGTGTCATTATAAACATTATCACTGAAATGTATATAGATATATTTACAGAAATGTAATTTTTTGATTCAGAAATATAAATGTTAGTATGACTCCATAGAAATATAGCTATGTAGAAATATTGTTATAGAAATATAACAAGAACTTTAGTAATTAATGTAGTATAAATTCCTTGCAGATTTTTATAGAAGCTTCTAAAGACTTTCCAAATTTCTATTCGTGAGCAAATTGAAACATTCATGTAACCTAATATACTATTTTCCAATTGTCAGTCTAATACTTGCCTTAGGAAGGCATGGATATAAATCTGTACTGAAAGTACAATGAAGTCTTTACAATGGGGAAAAAATGTAGTATTAACCCAAAATTATATTTGGCAGATACCACAGCCAAATCCACAAATAGAACTCTCTGGGACATCAAAGGTAACAATTGGTATATTCTATTGCCTGGGTCATATACAAGGATTTTGCAGTTAATTTGAGGTTGTACATACTGATTTCAAAAGGGGAGAATCAGGGCTTAGTTATTTTCTTTTTGAGAGTTTGGCTTTCTTATGTATCCTATTGTATGGGAGGGGGGACTCTATCTTTTAAATGATGTTATAATTTATGCTCATTTCCATTGCAGATTCAAAAGTAATATTTTTCATGACTAAGGTCAGGAAAAAACTCTAAGCTCCGTGATGTATTTTAGTATAATAGTTTATCTGGTGAATATTCTTAATGTTTATAAAGGGTAATTTACCTGTCAATCCAGCACTACACTGGCATACAAATTAGAGCCTGTAAAGAAAATATTTAAGTGTAGAAACAGCAGGAAAATTGAAGAAGAGTAAGCAGCCTCCAGAAATGGTGCCATTGTATTTTCTCATTAAAAGGAAACATTTTTTTTTCAGAGTCAAAAGATGGTATAATACACAATATTCCATTTTCCTGCAATATTTACTAAAATATTTGTAGCCCGTGGATGTCAGTTTCAACTGTATGCTACATAATGATACCTAGGTGATTACGTTTAAAACATTAGTCTTTTGCTTCATGATCATAACTGAATTTTGTACCTGTTAACGATTCATCTTGCCCTCAATTTGACCAGGTTACCGGCTCCAAAATAAAACACCAATACAACTGTATCCATTCAGTACTGTTTTTCCCCAGTTCTTTCTTTTATATGCTGATATTATAAATCTATCTCGACTTTATTCCGAAACCAATCTAAGGAGGTCTAGCTATCACACAAGTAGAAAATCAGGATAATTAGAAGATCATCAGTTTCAGGTTCCCATCTAACAATCAAACATACTGTGTTTTCACTTAGTCATAATTACATATAACTCTAAAAACATCTGGAAAAGCTTAAGTAAGATTTGATTAATTAAGAGAAAAATTCTAATTTGAATAAGTTTGCTTATTTCTCTTCTTGCTTTTACAAATTCAAGCAAAGTAGTATATTTCCAATTCAAATATACACATATTTTTAGGGAAAATAATTCATTTGTGATACTTTATGCCATTAACAGCTGATGATGAACTTATCCATGCATATTATCCATATGAAGTAATGAAAACAAAATCCAACTGCCAAAATATCAAAGTAACATTTATTTTTACCTACTCAGACTACAATGTGTTTATGGTATATGCGATCATTCCTTTGCAATATGCAGTCCAAATCACTGAAGACAAATTCACTACATAGTCCATATGAATTCCTCGTTTGATTTGTTGGTTTTGGCAACATCTGTGTTTTTATAGGTCAGCACATAAAGAATGCACTGCAACCTTAATGCCTCCAAAGGGACCTGCTTTCCCCTTTGTATAATGACTAGCATTTTTAGAAGGTTGAGCAGACATTCATCCAGTGTGCAGTAGTGAGCATTTCAGGAATGTTCTTGCAGCTGAAACAATTATACAGTACCATGGAGAGATGTGACAATAGAGATAATCAGTCTCTCAAGGCTGTAATGTGTTCTTTGTATGCACTGTTACAAGTCAGGGTGCCAGACAAGAACACTAGGGCTAACACACAGGGCACCTGCCATTACAAACACATAAAAGGATGTGGAAATGTTTCAACATGATCTAGTAAATGGATGGTACAGCTATTTCATCAAGTTTAAATCTAATTGCTTTAGCCCTTGTCACACTAATGGCAACATCATTCCCGTTACTGCTGATTCAGAAACAATGCTGCTGTGTCCATTATGGCAGTCCTTCAATCTAAAATGAAACTCTATCTCTATACATAGGATAGATATACAAAGTGTAGCCAGTTAGAAAACACATGGGAATCTTTTTCTCCATTTTAAAGCATATTTGAAGCACTAATAAGCCTTCAGACTCAATGAAACGCATGCAAAATATATTGAATCAGGAAGGTAGCAAACATGTCAAAGGAAGTGACACTCAATATGCGGCATTCTTTTTGGAAAATATTTATGACTTCTTTTTTTTTCACTAGTGGATATGAGTTTCTCTCTGTGATCCATTTAATTCACCAATAAAAGGAATTTGACAGATGTATTGACTTGAGGAAACTAGTATATAAGTTTCTGATTTAACAATAGTCAATTTTTCTATCAAAGTGGAAATAGAACTACAGCTTTTACCCAACTCTTTTTATTCGTTATTAATCGAACCAAGCATGTATGCATTTGGCATACTGTTATTGAGTACATATTCTGTGCTAAGTAATATGATAGGCCCTCTGTTTATAGTCAGGGCTTATACAGCCACCATTATTCCTGCCTTCATAGGGGTGGCGATTAGTTGGAAATCATTGCCAGCTACTTTTTGCAAAACATGGAGCTCAGATTTGCAGGAAGACATCCTTTCTGTTGCAAGCGTATATAGAAGTTCAGAGAACTTTTTTTTCTTTTGTTATGACAATAAGACAGTTCAAAAATTACTGGTGACCAGAAGTATTTAACCATTAATGAATTTCTTGTCTATTGTCACCACGGGGAATACTGCTACTTGGAATGGGAATGTGATGGGAATATGTATTCCTAACATTCAAATAGGATCATTAAATTCCTTTCCCCTGGAATGTCCATGGAGATAATTTTAGAAATTGTTCAGGTATACTTGAATTTATGCTATTACTATTTATTGAGTATTAATAAGATTTTGTGGGTTGGTACCAGTATATAATAATTTCTGCAATTATAAGCTTCCTTAGTGTTAAATAATTGACTCACCTAGAGCTCTTGGAATGCAATTCCATTTACAAGTTGAATATTATCTTCTTTTTCACTCATGGTTAAGAGCTTATCTTAAAAAAAATCATGCAATTACATGGAAAGGGATCCAACTCTTCTATAGAAAGAAGAGATAATTGCCACCCTATTCCCTATCTTCTAAGTAATATTTTAAAATTAATAATAAAGCAGATAACTTCTATAGAAAACTAAGAAAATGGGTATACGAAACCATGTTGTAATGTATTAAATTAAACATCAATGCAAGGGTCCTGAATAGAAGGAATAACAATATACAGGGAATCCCTGTGTGGATCAGTGGTTTGGTGCCTGCCTTCAGCCCAGGGCCTGATCCTGGAGTCCTGGGATCAAGTTCCACATTGGGCTCCTTGCATGGAGCCTGCTCCTCCCTCTGCCTGTGTCTCTGCCTCTCTCTCTCTCTCTCTTTCTGTGTCTCTCATGAGTAAATAAATAAAATCTTTTTAAAAAAGGAATAACAAGGGATCCCTGGGTGGCGCAGCGGTTTGGCGCCTGCCTTTGGCCCAGGGCGCGATCCTGGAGACCCGGGATCGAATCCCACATCAGGCTCCCGGTGCATGGAGCCTGCTTCTCCCTCCGCCTGTGTCTCTGCCTCTCCCTCTCTCTGTGACTATCATAAATAAATAAAAATTAAAAAAAAATTAAAAAAAAAAAGGAATAACAATATACATATAAACATGTGTTTTAATATGGAATTATCAATGGTCATAAAGATGGTATTTCTGTAATAAAACATTTGTGCTGTATTTGTATTCTAAATTAGGCATGATAGGAAATAGTATGTAAGTCTTCTCTTTATTTCATTGTCTGTGGCCTGATTTCTGAATAACTAAGAAATATTTTTGGAGTTTAATTTCATAAAACATTTTTTCAATCATCCATTTAAAATATACTTTAGTCTCTTGTTTGTGAAATGCATAGCACTAAGAACCTTGGGGATAGCATTAAGGGGGTTCAATCAGAAGTAAATCATAATTTTAAGTGATTTATAATCTTATCATGTGAAGTCTGATTTTTTTATCTTGAAACATTGAAATCTAGATTTGAAGCACTCTCAATTAAGCAATAATTATTTAGAAGGAAATTACTGTTATAGTTCTCAAGTCAAGAGTGTGAACATGTTCTACAACTTAATAGCCAAAAGGTTATGATCTTGGTAAACGGACTCACCAGAGTGTACCTCTTTGGGACTTCCTTGCATCTCTGATATGGGAACTCTGGTCCTATATCCCAACTCTGGGATAGTGATAATACCTGTCTCTCTCCACCACTCAACACACTTGAGATAAGCTTATTTTAACACTCTTCTAGTTTTGACTGGTCCTTTCCAAGTTTGTGGAAGAATCGATGTGAACTCTGGCTTTACACCATCCTCTCCAATTTGTCTCCTCCACATCCTTGATTTTATAACCTGATGCTGCTCACTCAGGTAATTACGTTTGCCTAACCTTTGGTTATTTTCTCATATTTGATGAATATGACCTTTGAACAATGACCCAAAAAGAGTTCTACTTCTGCCCAAACTTTTGTCCAACTTCCATATATTGTTTATTTTCAGTTGGGTCTTGCTTGCTTTCAGAATGAGTTGTGACTGATAAATTCTGAGAACAGCTTATGAAACCACATGAAAGGTCTAGGTAATGTGATATTGGAGCTCAGAAGAAGTAAATCTCCCTCTAGTTGACAGCTTCATGGAGGAGTTGACATTGGGTTGCATCCTGAGAGATAGATAGGGTTTGGATCTGTATAATTGGAGAAGATTTCTTCATAGATGAAAGCAAATGCATCTATATATAAAAAATATACAGATATATAACTGCTCACTGCAAACAAGATTAGATAGTGCTTTAAATGGCAGCTCTATGGAGCAGTGAGAAGACATGCTTGATGACAAATGGGTATGAACTACATAGATTTGCTGCACATTTGAGCATATAAACAGAACATCAACTTTTTTTTTTTTTTACAAGCAACAGTTGAACGTCTATCCATTAGCCTTATTTGCAAATAATACAACATGGTTCCTTCTGAGGCCCCTTTCTTCTTATTTACCAAAACTCATCATGCTTAAGTAGAGAGGGGGCTAGAAAATCTAATCCAATGGTTTTCAAACCTAAGCATATATAAGGTTAATTTGGATTTTTAGTTAAAATTTTCTAAGTCCTTCCTCCAGAGTTCTGATGTAGGTAACAGGTCTGACGCAAAAGATTTGCAGATCACACAAGTATTGGATATGCTGGACTCTTTGGTTTCCCAGAACTGCTGTTAGAGGTCAGTCCTACACTATCCCAAAGAGGTTTTCACTCTGAATTGACACCTTTGCTTTTCCATATTCAGGCATTGTAAGCTGTGGGAGTTTTCTCTTGGAGTCTAAAAGCATTCTTAGCGTATCTGAATGTATATACATGTTCAACATGCTGATAACTATTTCTCAGAGCTCCAAATTGCTGGGCCGGTATGGACATCCAACTATGTCCTTTTATAGAAATTGACCCTCCTGAGTACCTTAAGGTACTTCTCTGAGTTACTGCTGCCTCAAATCCAAAAACTCATCTCCTGGTGAATGCCTTTTTTCAAGGATCTGTCTTAGTCATGCAAATGTTTCTCCCTCTAACCAGTGACTTGTTTTGTATCCAAAAGTAGTGAGTTAAATCACTGAAAATGACAATTAAATACTAAAACTATTACCAACAACCCTAAACCATAACCACAAAGTTCATCATATAACCTTCTTTCAGGAAAATAAATGCCTATTGTTCAGTATTAACCTATTAATAAGGCCATTTGCATGGTGCAGGACCAAGAAAATCAGCACTAGACTTTGTCTTTTAACTTCTACCATTATGGTGTGTGTGTGTGTGTGTGTGTGTGTGTGTGTGTGTGTGTATTAGTAATTCTTTTCTCATTAGGCTCATTTTATTCTGGGAAGATGACAACATAGTCAAAAAATAAATAATGGACCCTCTTCCTTTCTCATCTCAACAATTTTTCACAGAATTCTGTGATAGATGATAGATGTTATGACTTAATAAAACTATACACATCGAAATATAATTCCTGGATTTAAAGTGTTTATTTTGGGGCACCTTTCGTAACTCAATTGGTTAAACAGCTGACTTTGGCTCGGGTCATGATCTCAGGATCCTGGGATTGAGCCCCATGTTGAGGACTGCAAAGAGCCCAGAGCTCAGGAGGAGTCTGCTTGTCCCTCTCCCTCTGCCCCTCCCCCTGCTCATGCTCTCTCTCCTTCTGAAATAAATAAATAAAACAAAATTTTAATTTTGTTTCTGTTACCAGTCTTTTCATATCTAGGAATTATGACAGAGCAAGGATGATAGGATCAGGCTCTACAAATTATTTGTACCGTTTGTCAGGTGGAAGCTGGGATCCATATAGCACAAAAGAGGATTTTCCTAAAACTACTCTGGAGAGATGTGCTCTTATATTACACAAAAATGTTATTTTACAACCATAATGTTGTCTCATTCTGAGGGGAAAAAACAATTTTATTTCTAAATTACTGTGGCTGCTCTATTGTAGTTTAGTTTTATAGCTGGTAGTTCAACTGACAATTTTTATATGAAATTTCCAAAATATTTTGGGAGTGTTGCAGTCTTCAAGGGAAAAACTAGCAGGTGATGGAGGTCTTTTTGAGAGATACATATGTGGTTCACTTCTCAAATATAGTTTTTAAATCAGTTGTTCTTTAGTAAATAAACAAGGGACTATGTTTCTGAAAAAGCTTTTAAGGCAATTTCATGACAGTTTCATGATTTTCAATGAATAAAACACCAAGTTGGGCTTTTACATGCTAGAAATGATGTGTTTACTTGTGAACATATCCCATGGCTACCTTTTCCTGAAAGGTAAGTTATTTAAGAATTCAGAGGTACCTCCTCAGAAAAGACATTCTAAAGCCCTAGTGCATTGTTTCTTTTAAAGAAAAACACTTTTATTAGTGTCTAAAATAGCATCTTAGGATTTATATAGAACTTATAAAAAATATATGACTTTTGAACATAAATTGAATCTCACTCTTCTTTCTTGTCCTTGAGGAATTTTTCTACCTTCACATAGTAGTTGTGATCTTAAAGAATGTGATAAAAATAAAGAGAGTCCTTTCCTCACTGCAAGTCATATATTCTATTTTTCAACTTTTCATGTGTTTATCACATTCCGGAAGTGAAATCTTTCTACACAACAAGATTCTTCATTTTTCTGAGGAATTACAATTTAAAGGAAGCAAAACAGAAAGCACACCTCAAAACTTATTTTGGAAGTTTACAAAATGCCAAAGCGAGCAAATCTTTAAAAACATCCTCCTAGGATATTAAAAGTTAAATGAAATAAATGATAATTATCATGAAACACCTTTACCACTTTATGATTGGCATGTTTAAATAATTCATTTTGAAGTGGGGGGAAACACCAAAATGTCCAGACATATTATTTATTTGAAATAAAATAATTACTGAGGGGAGACAGTTGCATGAATCAATCATCTAATCACGTAGTATAGAACTCTTAAGTATTCCCAAAAGATATACCATCCTGCGATAGGACCGCTAATAAAACTTACTTAGTTACCCACAAAAATATTTATGAATGAAACTGAACACAAAATACAACCCTGCAAATTCTAATAAAACAAATGCTAAATCTGTTGCTGAAATAAGAAAGGAATGGTACATAATACAAAACCTCTTGTACTGCATTGAGAACACCATTTAGTGGTTTAGGCTTATTGTGCTATGTGAAAGAGAACAAAAACCTACCAATTTAGGAATGCTGAAAGATTCTTATATCGTTACTCACTGTCCCAGAGATCAGAATATCTGCCAGTGAAAATTTCTAGCTATTATCTTTTTACAACAAAGTTGCCTTTTGAAGTAGACAGAAAACTCTTGGACCATCTGATGAACCCTCATTACAGTATGATGGGATTATAATTCAGTGAGGTATTCACAAATAAAGCTCCTACGGTAGAGGAAAATGTTTTTTTTTTTAAGATTTTATTTATTTATTCATGAGAGATACAGAGAGAAAGAGAGAGAGAGAGAGAGAGAGAGAGAGGCAGAGGCACAGGCAGAGAGAGAGGCAGGCTCCCTGCAAGAAGCCCGATGTGGGACTTGATCCTGGGACTCCATGATCACACTCTGAGCCGAAAGCAAGTGCTCAACCGCTGAGCCACCCAGGGATCCCCAGGAAAGTGTCTTGGTAAATGACATATTAGACGTTGTAAATTTTAGCGTGTCTCCTCTTAAAATTAATTAACCAATCAAGAGTAGGAACAGGTATTACACCATCCAAGGTAGATGCAATTCCTCTGTGACTTGTAGGCACAAGGAATAGATTAGAAAGTGTGAATCAACTAGTCCTCAGCTCTAAACATGAGGAGCCATTTGCTTTTGTGTTCTTTCTTTTGTATCTCTGTTTTTCAGCCCTCTCACAGCAATAAGAGAGCCCAAGGAAAAATTCATGCCTACTGTGTGTTAACAAACATGGGGTCAGAAAATTCTCTCCCAGCGAAAAAAAGGGATACATCATGGGCCTCAAATAGGGGATCCAGCATAAGGATGGTAAAGCAATGTGAAATACCCAAAGAAAAGAAAGAAACAAAAGAAAATCCGAACGTACACAGAAACCAAAATATACAAACAACAATACATCAAAATGAAAAGTGAACCAAAGGGAAAAAGGAAGAGCTATGCTTATAATTAAATTTATATCCATGATAGATTAGAAGCAAGTAAAAGTAATGCAGAGAAATTGCATTTGTCTTGGGATGGAAAAAAAAAACTGAAAATTTTCTAGAATATAGGTGAAAAAATAAGGATGTAGATATGATACTAATGAACTCACACACATTGAATTTAAAAAACAGAGCTTCAACAAGTCAAATCTAAGACAAACAGAAAAGAATAGTTGAGAGAAACAGATGTCATGTGCTGTGCCCTGTTCCAGTAATTTTACAGAGACTAATCTCATTCTCACAAGACTGTGAGGTAGTTATTGATGTCATATTTACTTTATAAATTAAGGCACTAAAAATTTCCCAAGTTGGTTAAGTAATGCAAAACTAATTAATGGAGTAGGTTTTGACCCAGGTTTGAGCACCAATTTCAAATACATCCTGTTGGTAAAGATGTGTTTTTATATTTAAAAGTCTTAAAAATGAACAAAGAATAGGATAGTCATAGTGAAGATTTGGAAAGTGTACAAAATCAGTTTAGTGTGCAAACTATGAAAATTCTATCCTTAAGTTTTCTTTTTCCATGTGTTATTTTTGCCCAGTGAACATGCGTGTGGATGCATAGCTATGAATGTGTACGTGTGTGGATATGTGTATATATATATACATATATATAAATGAATGCATGTGCATATGTGTATGACAGAGAGAGAAAGAGAGAGAGAAAGTTATATTTATAAGAGAAATTTAGAAAAAGGGTTTCCTCATATATTTCTCTGGCACTATGACAGGTCTCCCTTTCATACTCCTAGAATAAAGACTGAATAATAATAAGGAAAATTTCTCTTGCCCATGCTAAAAAACTGGTTACCTCCCTTTATAAAAGCTAATGAAATAAAGCATCTAGAATATTAAAAAAAAAAAAGAATCATTCACCGAATCAGTAATCACATCCTTATAAAACAGAATTTTTTAGTTTTTGTTTTTACTTCTTTATTTTAAATAGAATTCTTTTTAAATATGTGTTTCCTTGTCAGAGATTTAAGGGTCATTATAGAGTGCTGCTTTGGTCATTCTATTTAAAAATGGTTTAGTATTAACAAAATGGTTTAGAATTTTGGGGAACAAGTATATTTTCATAGAGAAAATAGTAGGTTAATAAACGTTGTACATCTGTGAATTATCGTTGATGACCATATTCAACAATAACAATAACTTAAGCGAGAGACTTACGTTTTGGGATCTCAACAGATTTGGGTTCAAATCTTTTATTCTTATTTTTTAAACATTTTATTTATTTATTCAGGGGAGACACAGAGAGAGAGGCAGAAACATAGACAGAGGGGGAAGCAGACTCCCTGTGGGGAGCCAATGCAGGACTCCATCCCTGGGCCCGGGGACCACGACCTGAGCCAAAGACTGAGCCACCCACATGTCCCTGGGTTCAAATCTTGACTTTGATATCCTCAGGGGATATTTAGTCATGGAATTTAATATCCTTAGGTCTTAGTTTTCTGCTTTGTAAAAAAAAAAAAAAAGTATCATATTGGTTCACAATGTAATAGTTGTAAAGATTGCATTTGAAAAACTTTACATTTACTAAGGATACTCTTCTAATATCGTAACAGGCGTAGGTCCAACAAATGCATCTAAAACCAGACATTTTCTGAAGTAATTTATGTATATTAAATACTTACAATAATCTTATGAAATAGTGTCTATTATTGTCATCATTTTACAGATCAGAAAATTGAGGGAGAAAGACGATAAGTAACTTGTCCAAAGTCACTTAACGCAGCTCAAATCAGATCTGAATTTGTGCCGCCAATCGCTTCCTTAGACAACTCTCCAAATGTTTCTTTTCTTTTTTTTTTTAATTTTTTATTTATTTATGATAGTCACACAGAGAGAGAGAGAGAGAGGGGGGCAGAGACACAGGCAGAGGGAGAAGCAGGCTCCATGCACCGGGAGCCTGATGTGGGATTCGATCCCGGGTCTCCAGGATCGCGCCCTGGGCCAAAGGCAGGCGCCAAACCGCTGCGCCACCCAGGGATCCCTCTCCAATTGTTTCTTAAAGGGATTTCATGACCGTCAGGGACAAAGAAGATGCTTTCATGACTGTTCAGTCCCACTGACTGAGACCCAGGTGGGAACCAGGATGTCACAGCAGAAATGAATGTGACCAAGGAGGAAGATTCATGAAGAAATGACTGGGGATGTTCCTCCTCATAGCTGCCTGCATTCAAGTTTGTTTGGAACATTAATTGGACTAGAAAAATCCTCAGCTGAATTGACTAAATTTGGCATCCATTGACGGTAAGTGCAGATTGGACGTTAGAGCCTGTGATTAGTAGTTATGGGCTCCAGCTTTCCTTATCAGGCCTCAGTATACTAGCCTAACCCTTAATCTGGAATAGAGACTGTGTCTCAAGGATAGGATTGTGCAGAGGAAGGAAGCCCTCAAACTTGTGGCTGCAGTTGCTTGAAATTTAGCCTCAGCAGCACAGAGGTGGGAGTAATAAGAAATGCTTGTTGTATATCCTTTCCCAGAAAGATCCCTGTAGTCACAGTCTGAGAGCAGGGGGGAGAGATTGATCTTCTTGACTCGGTGAAGCCAGACAGGGCAATGAGAGCAGGTCTTGGCTCAAACACCACAGATTCTCTTCCTTTACTGGGATTTATAGATTTTCTTAAATAAGTGTTTCTTCATTTACCGAATGCCCTCATAATATTTAAAAATATTTTTCTCCTCTTCTGGCTGTTTTGTTAGGGAGAGTGTGCACTCCCATTCTAGAAGTGGCTCCTTTTACCATATTCTAGCATGTGGGAAAAGGGAAAGAGCTCTCACAACCTCCCTCCTCAAAGCATATGATCAGTTGGAGAATTTTTCACAGATTGATAGTCTTACGCGTCGTTTAGGAGCATCATGCTTTAAAAATCAGGAAGATATTTGATTGTCTCTGACTCTCGGTACTTCTATTTTCTACATGTTTCAGAAATTATGGAGTGCTTTGGGAAGCATCATTTCAACATCAATTGAAGTTCTTTTCAGAATCATGGCAATCTTGGATAAAACTGCAAATAGTTTTGTTTATTCAACAGGATCACTGAAAATGTGGTTTCTGCAGAAGCCCTACTATAAAATATCCAGGATAATGTATTCTTTTTCACTTCTGTGTCTCCCTAGCATCTGAATAATAGTGAAAATGATGGTTGGTTCAGTTGGTGTTGTAATAGAAAATATGGGACTATAAGCTGATGTAGCTATCAGTTTTTTGTGTTTTGAAACAATGTGGAGGGCAGCCTGGGTGGCTCAGTGGTTGAGCGACTCCCTTCGACCCAGGCCATGATCCTGGAGTCCTGGGATCAAGTCCCGCATCGGGCTCCCTGCATGGAACCTGCCTCTCCCTCTGCCTGTGTCTCTGCCTCTCTCTCTCTCTCTCTCTCTGGTCTCTAATGAATAAATAAATAAAATATTAAAAAAAATAGAAAAGAAACAGTGTGGAGTATATATTGGTTTAATAAATAGTAGTTACTACTTCTACAGTTATAGAAGCATTTAGCCTTAGCTTGAAAATGCCCATGGTTTTACTCAATCCTGCTGGACTTGACACTCCAGCACAACTCCCTACTTAAATGAACAGGGACCAATGTACTTTTTCCAGATTCATACCCTATAAACAATTGCATACAGTGATGCATCATCTTTTGTTTCTTACTGGTTTTCCTTTACTCTTGGATTAAGAATGCTAAATTTTTCATGAGATTTACATATTTTTTACTTTGAATGATAGGAGAGGATCACTTGAGAATAATTTGGTTTAATTTTAATTTATCACTGTAAGATTCAACCTCCAGAAGTTCTTTTGAATAATTTTGTATTTGTTGAAATATTAATTTATAATTGAGATGGAAATAACTGACCTTATTTCTCTATGGTTTGGAATAAAGTATCAATTGTTTGAAAAGGATATGCAGATGTTTTGTGGCATGTTAATATTTTTATGTATACTAAAGTGACAGCTTTGTTTTGAGCTTGGGAAAAAAACAAACAAACAAAAAAACACCTTACCAGAATAGTTCTAGGTATTTTAAAAAGAAAATTCATCAAATTCATTTGAATGGATTGGAATTATACTTATGTGTTCTATGTTTTATGTAAATAGATAACCAGCCTGCCTCTCTTTTTTCTGTTGTTTCCATGGATAGAGACAAATACCAGATGTCTATAAAGAAGCCAAAAGTAACATAGTTCTAAAAATTGAAAGCTTAGAGTAGCTTTCTCCCACTGAGCTGTGATCCTAAAGAATGAAATCTGGAAGCTAGACCAAACATTTGTGACTAATATCAAAATGCTGTGAGATGATGTGGGCTTTATGTAAACCTTCAACAGTTGTGGAATTGGTAACCTTAACAGTGGTGAATTTTCTTCAACATTAGCACTAAATGTTGTAAGTTGGGTTCTTGCATTTGATGAGAATCATAAAGTATATTGTTTCAGTCCCTTTATTTAAGATATCATGAACAGTAATTGATATTACTTAAATCTAAATAAGTTATCACAAAGATAATTAATTGAAAACAGAAGTGATTATCATACATAAACATGGTTTTTAAAGTGTAAGAAGTGTTCAATATATTATTTCATTCAATTATTACAATTGAATAAATTGACTATCAAAAGATTTGAGAATTTGCTTAATTAAGGTTGGTACAAAGTTTGGATTAGAATCCAGGATTATCTAATTAAAAAAAAACCAAAACCTGAATACTTACTGTTTTTCTACGTTGACCAGACTTGAGTTAAGCTTGAAAGCTTGAGTGAAGTTCATATATAAGAGTAAAAACCCTATAGGAAAGAGGGGTCAAGAAATGTAGATTTGGGGTGAAGAGTAAACACGTGGTCAACTTACCCTTAGAAAAGATGGATCCAATATCACATAAAGTATGGACTTAGGTTGATTCCAGCATCCTTGAAATTTAGTTTCCTCCTTCTACACACAAGATTTCTCTTTGTAGACTAATGAAAAAGTTCCAGTGTTAAGTATTAAGGAATGAAGAAAATACGCCTATTATCACTGAGAACCCAGGAGTGAAAGACAAGGCATTTGTCCCCAGTAAAACATCGCAATGTGTTTGCCCTTTTGTAGGAGGTAAGAAAATGTCCAACAATTTAATCCTTTCTCTTCTTTTACTTCTGCCTTCCTTTAGAAATAAAATTTTTATATAGACAGTATGTTAAAGTCATAGTGATATCTACAGTAGAGGAAGAAAATAAGATACTGGAATGAAATGCAATTAAGTTCTAATGAAAGAAAGAAAAGAACATCGTAACTATGGTTTTAAAGCCTGCTATTTCATTATATGTTAACAACATGCTATTTTAAACGTCAAATATGGTATCGCGGAAAAGTAGAACAGCTATGCTAATTCTGGTCAATAATGATTTGAGGGCAGAAAGAGTCAATATAGTATGATAAAGCAATTATATAGTAAAATAAGGTAATACACGAACAGTTTCTTGAGTAAAGTGTGACCCGGAGATGCACTAGGGGAGAAATGTGTTTAATAACACCTTGGAAGCAAGAGGAGGGCTGATAATTGCTTTGTCGTTAAATAATAAAATGGCTATTTAGAGGGTACGATCAGGAAACTATTTATTATTGCTAATTGGCAACAGATATTTCTGATTTGACTACTGTCTCTTTAGTAAGATGTTGCTTTTCATGTAAAGAAGTAAATTCTGTGTGTAAAGATTTGGCAAAACACCAGTATATTTTACACTTTTTTGTACTACTGATTTTATTTACAATTTTCCAACCTCCTAGTAATGATCATTTTGTTTAAATGATGTCTGATTCATCTATACTTTTTAATAGGTGCCTAAAAATGTCTGTTGAATGAATGAATCCCTAGATGGGTAGGTAGAATTTACTCTAGATCATATGATAAGTGGAAAATGATGTGTAGCATTATATATGTAAAATTTAAATTCCCATTTTTCCAGAACTTTTATCTCTAGTGCAGAACCTCAGAAATATATAACCTTTTGCTCAGATTTCTTTCTTTCTTTCTTTCTTTCTTTCTTTCTTTCTTTCTTTCTTTTTTGCTCAGATTTTTCTGTACTACATAGAGTCCTTGGCAGTTTAGGGATTAGTAAATTTGCTAATTTACTTTATAGATAGAAGGATGCTTTCCATGGGATGAAGTTGACTCAATATTTGGCCCTTTATATGTACATGGTATTGAATCTATATTAGCTTCTCTTTTTAAATAAAAAATCTATCCATTCATGAGAGATACAGAGAGCCAGAGACAAAGGGAGAGGGAGAAGCAGGTTCTCTCTGGGGAGCCTGATGTGGGGCTTGTTCTCAGTATCCAGGATCACGACCTGAGTCAAAGGCAGATGCTCAACCACTGAGCCACCCAGGTGCCCCTATTAGCTTCCCTTTTTAAATTCAGTCTTCTATTATTTTAAAGATTTGTCATTGTTTAATTATTCGGTGACACTTTTTTCCAAGCAATAAAAGATGATTTAGTTTGTGTTATAGGAACAGTATATTTGGAGAAATCAACACATGTAAGTATATTAATCCAAATTCTTGACCTTCCAAAGTAGCTGCTAAGTGAAAGAGATTAATAAAACAAAATTGAATAGCATACTATATATAAAGAATATGTAAAAAGATATATATGTATATATATATATAATTTTCAGAAGTGAAATTTGACATAATTTACAAACTTTCTCATGGTATTTTCCTTTTTCATCTTGTAACCTAGACTGATGTTCATTTGGATAAATTTAGAAAACTAATGCCTCATTTTATGCAAGAGAGGTGTAAGATTAAGTAGAGTAAAAACCTTACTAATTATCACATCTCTGATCTACATACCTTCTTGCAAGAAGTTTTTAGCAAATATTAAAATGAGGTCACATATCAGGGCATTATTTTTATGTTACCACAATTAATAGGAATTTGAAAATATGTATGTGCACTTAGAATTTTAGTAAATGACTGAATATAATGTCAAGAAATAAATTGCTAGGAAATATATTTCTTTTATGATTTCATTCTACTCTTCCTCCTTTTTTTCCACTACAAATGCATTTCCTCATTTAGTCCCAAAACTTTCTATAGAGCTTTCTAGATAGTCATTACCCAGGATAACATCCTCCCATAATCTTCAAGAAATTTGGTGTGAAGGGAAGCCTGGGTGGCTCAGCGGTCAAGCATCTGCCTTCAGCCCCAGGGTGTGATCCTGTGCTACAGCCCCGGGATCGAGTCCCACATCGGGCTCCCTGCATGGAGCCTGCTTCTCCCTCTGCCTGTGTCTCTGCCTCTCTTTGTGTCTCTCATGAATAAATAAATAAAATCTTTAAAAAAGAAACTTGGTGTGAGGATTGCTTACAGGCTGCTCTGCCTTTGGTCTTATCTTTGGAAACAAAATATTTAAACAGAAAGAAATAGGGTGAAATATAGATATTCATTTGATAGTGGGGAAAGAATATAGATCCTCAGAACATAAAATTCTACTTTGTTTTCTATTACAAGCAACTTCATTTTATTTGCCTGGATACCTATCTCAGTATTTTTAAAAGTATAATTTTTTAAATAAGGTTTTATGTATTTATTTATTTGAGAGAGAGGTTGCGCATGAGAGTAGGGGGAGGAGCAGAGGGAGAGGGACAAGAGCACTGAGTGGGGAGCCTGATGTGGGGAGGATCCCAAGACCCTGAGGTCACGACCTATGCCAAAATCAAGAGTTGTACACTCAACTGATTGAGCCACCCAGGCACCCCTAAAATATTTTTATTGTGAAGTACATCCTACATACAGAAACATGATTAAAACATAAATTGCATCTCAGTCACTTATTACAGAATATGGAGGCAAGGTCAGCCTCAGGGGTTTTGTCATGCTCTTAGAAGGTCCTATACTTAAATGCTATACAGTCCATCTTAAAATTAATAATAGTTTTTGAACAGAGTCCCCAATTTTCATTCTGCATTAGGCCCCACAAATAATGTAGTCAGCCCTGTACAGAGATGAGTAAATACAATACTGCCAGCAGCTCAGAAGCTTCGATTGTGTTTCCATTGTTATTAAGATCCTAATGTTTTCCAATTCCCATTACGATTTTTTTGACTTAGTGTTACTTTAGTTTAAATTAAAATATTTGAATATTTCTAATTAAATTTCATTATTACTTTCTAGGTAATTCCACAAACGTATAATTTGAATTGTTTTTATAATCATTGAGACTTCCTTTTTGTTCAGGCATATGGTCAACCTTAGTCATTTTTTTAGTGCATACGTGTAGAGAATGAATAACTTACAGTCCTTAGATGCCGTGTTGAATATGTATAAATGTAGTGAAATCTGTTAGACATAATTTCAAAGTTTCATATGATTTAGTACTTTTACTGTTCTGTCAATTTTTAAGACGACTGTGTTAAAATCTACTACGATTGTGACTTTTTCGATTTTTTAAATTTTTAGTTCTGGCAATATTGCTTTATGTTTTTTTGTGGACATACTAGTTTACAGACATAGTAATTGTTATATCTTCCAAACAAAATGAACTCAGCGTTATATTTTATCACTCCTTGGAAATATTTGTCTTAAAATCAACACTGTCTCATATTAATAGAACTATATGAGTTTTGGGTTAGTGTTTGAAGTGCTCCATTTCTTCTTTTTACAATCAAACTATCTGTGTTGTTATACGTTGATATGAATTTCTTAAAAATATATTTATTTACTTATTTATTTATTTATTTGAGAGAGAGAGAGAGAGAGTAGGGGGAGGAATAGAAGGAGAAGATATTCAAGTAGTCCCACTGAGCTTGGAGCGCAATCCTGGGCTCTATCTCACTAGCCGTGGTATCAGAATCCAAGCTAAATCCAAGAGTTGCAGCCCAGGTGGCTCAGCAGTTTAGCACCTGCCTTCAGCCCAGGGCATGATCCTGGAGACCTGGGATTGAGTCCCGCATTGGGCTCCCTATGGAGCCTGCTTCTCCCTCTGCCTGTGTCTGCCTCTCTCTCTCTCTCTCTCTCTCTCATAAATAAACAAAGTCTTTAGAAAAAGCAAAAAAGTAAATCCAAGAGTCGGATCCCTAACTGACCGAGCTATCCAGTCAACCCCGTTGATACGAATCTTAATAAGCGTAACATAATTTGGTTTTGTTTTTATCTATTCCTAACATTCTTTATCTCACAATTGAATTGAAAAGTCCATTTACCTTTAATGTAGTTATGGTTTTGTTTCAAAGTCTGTTCACTTACAGTGTGCTTTCAGCTTCTCCATATCATGCTATTTTTACTCTCCTTCCTCACATTAATTTTGATGATTGAGTTATCATCATCATCTCTCTCCTCTTAACCTGCTAGGTATGCCCTCTTTCACTCTTCTTGAGTGATTGCACGAGTAATGAAATTATGAATCTTCAACCCTTCAGCATCTCAGACTTTGGCATCTTGCCCCTTTCATGCAATGCAAGGATTTATAAGGACACTCCTTACTTATAATCTAGTGTTAGCATATATACTTTGAGCTCATATTATTAATGTTAATATTTGTCCATCCATATATTTACCCTTCTGTCTCATCTTTATTCCTTTAATCTTAGAACTTTTATTTGGAAATATTTCCTTTGCTTAAAATATATGGTGAAATATTTTCTCAGATATTTTTTGTTTGAAAAAATTTTATTCCATTTTTTTGGAAGCATATTTAAGTAAAGATAGAATTCTAGCTTAGTTATTTGTTTTAAACTTTGAAGATATTCTAATACTGATTTCTGAGCCCACTGTTTAAATTGAGGCCAGTTATAAGTAAAGCTGTTGCTTCTTTGAAAATCTGTGCATTTTCTTCTCTGCTTTTCAGCCATTTCCTCTTTGTTTTTAAGTATTTTACTTTGATATGCTGAGGAGGGGCAACCTGTTTTATTTTTTGCTTGAAGGTCAATGATAATATTGATATTCCCTAATTTCTAATCATTAATATTAACTTTTAAATTTTGTACAACATAAAGACATTCACATGGTTAATTTAAATAATAGTAAAACATAAATAATTAAGGGTCCAGCATTTTCAAATTTTCTTCCTTTTGAATCACCTCTTTTCATAGAAGTAATCATAGTGAATAATTTGATATGTACACTCTCAGGATGTGTTCTGATACTTTATGTGTGTGTGTGTGTGTGTGTGTGTGTGTGTGTGTGTGTTTGTATTTTGATGTGTTGGAGAGATTTATAAGTAATACATCTTAGTTCTTTTGCTATTGTTTATGTTTTAAATATTTTCTCAAACTCTGACATCTTTCATGAAATTTTTTGAAGTCTTTAGGTAGATAAAGGGCTTAAATTGTTAATACAAATAAATAAATACATTTATTTCCAACTATAAGTCTTGATATGGGTTTTGTTTAGCAAAACTTCCCAACACTAATATCATAAAAATATTCCTTATAATAATTTTAAAATTTTACAAGATATGATTTCTGATTTAATTTTACAACAGAAAAATTTTAGAACTTAATTTTGTGCTCCTTATCAGTTTTTGTTTCCCCAAATTAAATCGACCATTCATTCATTGAGTAGAACAGACCACTTTTCACTGATACAAAATATGCCCTAAACTTAAATGGCATCTAAAATTATACAATTTAGGGGATTCTTGGGTGGCTCAGAGGTTTAGTACCGCCTTCAGCTGGGGGGCGTGATCCTGGAGTCCCAGTATCGAGTCCCACATTGGGCTCTCTGCATGGAGCCTGCTTCTCCCTCTGCTTGTGTCTGCCTCTCTCTCTCTCTCTCTCTGTCTCTGTATCTCTCATGAATAAATAAATAAAATCTTAAAAAAATAAAAATAGAATTATACAATTTTGCTATGATCTATATGACTATTCTAGCACAAATATTATTTATATCCCTTGACATAATAGTTTTATGTTTCAAACATGGGAGAACAAATTCTCTCTCATAGTTTATATTTCAATTGAAGAGGTGCTATTATTGAATATTTCTCTTCTGATTTTTGTAAAACTCATTTTACCTTGTTCTATTAAATATTTTATTGAATTTGTTTTTGAGTGAAATAAAAAATTTAACTCACAATTAAAATATCTAAAAAATTTCAGAGACACTTCGGTGGGTCAGTTGGTTAAGCATTTGCCTTTGGCTCAGGTCAGGATCTCAGGGTCTGGGATGGTGCTCAGCCTTGGGCTCCCTGCTCAGTGGGGAGTCTGCTTCTTCTTATCCTTCTGCCCTTGCCCCTGCTCGTGTTCTCTCTCTCTCTCTTTCAAATAAATAAATAAAATCTTTAAAAATAATTAATAAAATAAAATATCTGAAAGATTTCACATTCATAGCTTGAAATTTAGCACGCAGTTCTGTATAATCAGTTCTTGGTATGTATCCTTTATAAAGTTTCATGTTCTTACATTTTGTTTGGCAGGGTATTTGTTAAGGTTAATTATAAATATTTTATAGTTACCCTAGCTCATTTGAATGTGCTCTTTTATTCCCATCATATCCTCTGTTATGTTACTATTGATGTATAGGACAGCTAAAGCATTTTTGTATATTCACCTCTAATATTTCCTTAGTGGATTCTGTTCTTAAATTTAAAAGAGTTTCTGAGTTGTCTATTTTATTGATCTTTCCACAGAAAGAACTTTAGATGTTATTGATCAAATCAATGGGTCCTTTGGTCATCTTTTTCATTAATTTCTCCTTTTATCTTTATTAATGCCCGTCTGGTTTTTTAATGCATTTTTTTCTTTAAATGTACTCGAGTTGAATATTCATTTATTTCCTGTCTTTTTTATTTTTCTATATTTTTTCAGGCTTTCTCATTTTTAAATTAGTCTACTTAAAAGGTATATATTTTCTTCTGATAAATGTGTTAATAATTACTATTTCCTAGGTATCTTTGTACAGATATTGTGATAAACATTTCCAATGCTTCTGTATGGTGAAGTAAATTACCCAAGGTTGCACATTTTGAAGGGGCAGATTTGGGACTCAAGCCCAGGGCTGCCCAAACATGAGCATGAGTATAACATTATGCAGCCTCCCACCCTCTGAATATTTATTGGCAGCCACTAGTTTTGATGTCATTTTAATCTAATAATTTCTTTTGAAGAATACTTAAATGGTTTCCTGAATATAGAGTTATTTTTGTTCGTTCTTTTGCTAAGTTCAAAATATTACTGCTTTGTAATAAAGAACGTGGCTGCAATGATGTCTGCTTTTTGGAATATAAAAATATTTTCTTTTGTCTAATTTTGTGAATATTTGGTGAGTAGTTAAACATTATATATTCCATATAGGTGCGAAGTTGTGTTTGTACATATATAAAAACAAAAGTAATGCTAGTTGTCCAATCGATTACCTTCCAAATCCTTGTTAATTTTCTGTTTACATGATCTGTCCATTTAAAAGACTATTAATTTCTTTCACTACAATTATATATTTTCAATATTTTAACCTTTCAATATTTTAACCTCTGCCTGTATTTATTTACAATAAAATATTTTCAATATTTTAACCTTTTTTAGTCTGAAAATTTTAAAAAGTGAAAAACTATCCTGTTATTTATAATAATTTTAACATATCAGTGCTTTGTTGTAATATGCACAATAGGCTACTATATCTTCTGGGTTGATTGAATTTTTTATTAATATAGAAAGCTCATTTTTTTTTTTTGGTAGAGTTCTTTGCTGTTTTGTCTCATTGAAATGACCATAACCTAATTTCTATTTTTAGACATATTCATGGTATATTGTTTTCCACTTTATATTTTTAATATTTCTATTTGTTTTGCATTAGCTGTGTCTCTAATTAATATAGTATGGCTGGAGTTTTAATTTTTTATTCATTTTTTAGATTTTTTAAAAGATTTTATTTATTTATTCATGAGAGTCAGAGAGAGAGAGAGAGAGAGAGAGAGAGAGACTGAGACACAGGCAGAGGGAGAGGGAGAGAAGCAGACTCCATGCAGGGAGCCCGACTTGGGATTTGATCCCAGGTCTCCAGGATCATACCCTGGGCCAAAGGCGGCACTAAACCACTGAGCCACCCAGGCTGCCCAGGTTGGAGTTTTTAATGTAGTATTGCAGTTGTTCATTTTAACAAAAATCCATTTCTCTGTAGGATCACAGAGAAATCTATTGCATCGTGAAGTAGTGAAGCTCAATTTTCTAACATCAATAGTAAAATGTCTCAAGATTTCCATCTTGGGATAAAACATTTAAAGTAATTACGCCTATTATATTGACTAGTAACATATTTCATGAACAAGTAAATCACATGACAGCTTTAACTTTAAATTCATTCCCCTAGAATATCATAGCTGGACGCCTGGGTGGCTCAGTGGTTGAGCGTCTGCCTTTGACTCAGGTCATGACCCTGGGGTCCTGGGATCGAGTCCCATGTCGGGCTCCCCACATGGAGCCAGCTTCTCCCTCTGCCTGTGTCTGTGCCTCTCTCTCTCTCTCTCTCTCTCTCTGTGTGTGTGTGTCTCATGAATAAATAAACGAAATCTTAAAAAAAAAGAAAATAAAGAATATCATATGCTATATTCAGGATCAAAGTGAAGACTATACATTATTTTTCCCCCATGGGCTTCCTTTCAGTTTACTGTGTTAGACTGAGCCCTCAAACTCATATGTCCCTAATCATCCCTTGTATTCCGTGTGTACTTTAGGAACACGTTCATCCATAGAAACCTGGATAAATATAATCACAACCATGGAATATCTACAGTGTCCTCTAATCTTTCAAAATAAACGTTGAGTAAGCTTAGAATATTTTTCAAACGTTGTGATATTGAGATTTGCTTAGGAGCCTTTGTTTTCCATTAATGGTTGTTAATACCTTGTTTAAGTAGTATTAATCTCTCACTTGGTTTGTTGCATCTTTTGTATAACTGCTGCTCAGAAAACATCATGTGCTCTTTCCAAATGGCTGCCTGAATTTGTGCTGGACTTCAAGAATACTGGAAATATGCTCCCAAGGATTTTTGAACAGTGGAGAGCAGAGATATACCAAGTTATCACATCCTTTCCATCACCACTTGTTTTGATAAGAGTGACGATAGGAACAGCTTTAAAATCAATATTGTGGCATTTTATTTAGGGTTACAAAAATCAGTATCTGAAAATCTGTATGCTTTTGGGAAAGTGACTAGCAAGTTTGGCTTCATGTATCAGATAAAATGGAGATGTTTAAAATCCCAGAGCTTTGCCATAAATGCCATATTTGGCACACTTAAAATACATTCAAGACAACCTATGAATTTTAATAGACTTTAAGTGGCAAGTCAGGAGAGCTCATAAAAAATCATAGAATACTGTCATCATGTTATTACCAAAGTTCCATCCTTTTTAATACAAATATGGTGGATGGAGATATTGTAGCGAAGTGATATAAATGGTCCCCTTGGGTTACTACACTGAGATTAGAAAATTATCCACAGTTAAGGAAACAGTAGTGTTTTAACGACTCAGTGAATCAGGTTCCACAAATTTGGTTCAATTTAAATTGTCTGAGAAATAGCAGCAACTGAATATGCCAGGCAGTTGTAAGGAACTAAATCTTTATTTTGTCGTTTGGTTTCTTCGGTGGTGGTTCTAAGCAATGTTTGTTGTCAAATGTTTGTCCAGCAAGCAGTTTGATAATCACTCCCAACACATGATAAAGTAGTAATGCCTGAAAAATCAGCAGAAGAAAGTCCATAACATAGTCATTCTACCACATAAAGCTCATACTCAAAGTAGCTAAGCATCTGCTATAAGAATATGTGGCCACATACATGTGGCTTCATATATACTCCTTGTGTACATAAAATCTTACATCTATCCTAAATGTAAAAGGTTAAAAATCAATTAAAAAAGTAAAGTGTGCCAGACTTAGCCTATCTTTTAAAAGTCTAATGAAATCTGGTTGCACCACAGTTTTGATGTCAAACTGCTTTTTCTTCCTGTTTACATTTTGCAAGAACAAGAAGCCTCAGCTGGAAAATTGGCCCATAATCACAACCTATTAAGCTTTTACTGATATTGCAATAGACATAATGGTTTTTTAATGAGCTTATCCATTTTAACATTTATATAATTTATTAACTTTTTTCTTTTCCGTATTTTGTATATTAACTAAAAACTTGGGTTTAATAATTTTCTTTACTGAACTTTTGAATCTTCGGAATTCGGTAATAGCACTATTCAAGTTACCATTGATCATTTTACCGAGTATAACCAATAACTTGGATTTTATTGTAGGGCTAAATGTACTGTGAATACCCACTCGTGTTGAAAATCCATACCCACATGTGGCAGGGTATCTGCCTTACGGAGATATAGTTTCAAAGGAATATCATCTTTTCATAGCAACCTAGGTAGGATCCCTGCCTTCAGGAAAATAAATTTCAAATATTACATGTTATATAAATTTGCAGTTGAATAGTCTGTCAGCATAATTGATGGATAAATTGTCAGGCTAAGAACCTCCACTGAAAAGACAAAGCGTGGCATTAAAGACCAAATAGATGTTTTGAATGTGTTTTTGATAAATAAACTAGCATGGGCAGCAGGGACCAGGAGAGCACCTGAGTCAGATGTCTTGAAGATGGATGAGAAGAGAGTGGGCATAAGAGAACATGCCGAAAGCAGGCAAATATAATCTTTTGCCACAGTATATTTTACCCCAGTGGATACAATGTACCAAACTTAAAGGAACAGTTTAGGAAACTTTTGGTATTCCTATACTCATGTTATTTGGAAAACAATAAATTATTAACCTTCCAGAAATTATTTTACAGGGGCATAACCAAATAATAATAGACATACTTACAAACTACTCTTCTTAATTACCTTTGTAATTGTGTGCTTTCCTACAAAGAAATAATAATCATGAGACCAGTTTTGTATGAATATATAACCTTTATTTCTACTGCTTTTTATTCATATGACCGTCATACCTGTTGCCTTGAAACCAGAGGTATCAAATGTTGCAAATAGTAAATGGAAAATATGTGAGACTTTTGCTGAAACTAATAAACTACTTCCACAGAAGTGCTTCCTTGAAAAGAACTTTTCTTTTAAATTGTCACCACAAATACTGAAATAGCTCTTCTGCTTTTCTCAAAGATCTTGAAAAAAGTCCAATAATTTTAGCATGTCTAAATGCAATAGGCTGCACAATATTATACGATTATATTATCTGCGTCTGTGAAGACATATGCCTTCAGATCAGACCTATAGTCACAACAGCATTTAAAACTAGGGTGCTTCGGGGAGATGCCCACCTTCAATTCCAATATTTTATGTCCTTTGCCCCCAGGCACACCTAAATCCACAAACATGTGTATTCAATAGGAGTTCTATTAAAGTAAATTTAAAATTACAGGCAATGTTTGAAGGTACTCCCAAGTCTTCAAAATGTCATTCAGGGAAATTTGCAGTTCTTTCCTAAACAGAAAAATGTAACCTACTTTAATGAACTGAATAAAAACGTCTAATAACCTGTTCATGTTACGGAATAAAAGAATTTGCTCTGGGTCCCAGAGTATGAGAGTGAACCAATTTACTCAGACTTCTGATTTTACATGCCACCCTACGATCCAGGTGCTAAAATGCTCTGGAGCAGAACTCAGGCAGTATAGCTTTTCTATTCATTAGGCCACTTACACCATTTCTTGGCGGCTGCCCTGCAACAGTATGAGTCATTAGCACGAGTCCAAAATTGTGTGAAGAGAGATCTATGCTTTTGTCCTGTGGAAAGTCTTTTCAGTACAATCAAATTTGCTTCACGGTGTAATTTCACAGCTTGTGCGGTAGTCACTGACAGCTCACAGCACTGTTATTCAAGACTAAGCAGATGAGAGAGACATAAACGACTAATAACATGCAGGAAGTTATGTCTTCAAAGTAGCAGCCTAATTGTGCATCTTCATTTAGTGAATGGTTCAAAACAAATTAAAATTTCCTGACCACTGGAGGCAAAAGCAATGCCAAACGGATAGGTTATATCAAATCCTTAAAGGGTGGAAATGTTCTTAATAAAATGTCACAGAAGAAAAGAAAATAGTGAAAATAATACAAATGGACTAGAATAAAAAAAATCAAACGTTCAAACCGAGTAGTAAGCAAATACATACAAAATTATTTAAAGTCTGGCTTTGCCTAAAAAATGGCAAAAAAAGAAAAAGATTTCTAGTTGGTGAAAATACAAGAAACAGACAATCTTGTATACTTTAGGGTAAGCGTAAATTCCCCACAAATATATATATATATATATTTTTAAAGATTGTATTTATTTATTCATCAGAGATACAGAGGGAGGCAGAGACACAGGCAGAGGGAGAAGCAGGCTCCATGCAGGGACCCCGATGTGGGACTCGAACCTAGGTCTCCAGCATCACAACCTGGGCCAAAGGCAGGCATGCAAACACTGAGCCACTCAGGCATCCCCCCAACAAATATGTTTTTAATTAAAAAATATATAATGTCTTTTGGTTTACTGACCCCATTTCAATTATTCAAAGGTGATAGGAAATTTAAGAAATACATATTTCTTTTTAAACATGATATCATACTGTTTTAAAGCAGTAGTAAATATGCTGTGACTGAAAGAATTTTTTTTTTTTTTAATGTTCAAGAACAGAACATTTTTTCCTTATGGAGTGAAGTTCTGAAAATGTTAACACATGCGTAACACCTGTAACCACTACCATAATCAGGATGCAGAATAATTTTATCATCCCCCAAACTCCATTGTGCCATCCTTTTATATTCACTTCCTCCCTCGACCCATTACCTTTGGCAACTACTAATGTGCCCTCCAACACTATAATTTGGTCTTTTCCAGAATGTCAAATAACTGAAGTATCGAGTAAGTAATCTTTTGGGATACCTTTCTTTCATCCAGCATAATGCCTATGGAATTTATCCAAGTTATTGTGTATATTAAAAGTTTGTTCCTTTTTATTGCTGAGTATTATTAAATTGTTTGGGCATGCCAATGTGTGCTAACCATTCACTTACTGGAGAACTTTGGGCTACTTCCAGTTTTTAACAATTATGTACAAAGCTGCTATAAACGTTTTTAGGCAGGTTCTTGTGTGAGAGTAAGTTTTCACATCTGTAGAGTAGATATTCTGGGTTGGGATTCCTGGGTTACAAAGTGTAGGTTTGTTTTTTTAAGAAACTGCCAAACAATTTTCTAGCACGGCTGTACCATTTTTTATCCCAGCCAGTCATCTGTAAGTGATCCAGGTCCCCACATCATTAGCACCTGGTATTGTCAGAATGTGGTTTGGTTTTGGTTTTGTTTTTCCCAGATGTTCTAATAGGTATGCAGTGGGAGCTCATCATGGTTTTAATTTTTATTTGCCCAATGGCTAGTGATGTCGAACATATCTTTATGGTCTTATCTGACACTCTAATCTTTCCATGGTGATGTATCTCTGATATCTTTTTCCTATTACTTGATTGGGTTGTTTTCTAATGGTTGTTGTTATTGTTTTTTTTTTTTTAAGAATTCATTTATTTATTTGACACAGAGAGAACACAAACAGAGGGATGGCAGGCAGAGGGAGATGGAGAAGCAGCCCCCACTCCTTGAGGAGGGAGCCCAATACAGGTCTTCATACCAGGACCCTGGGATCTTGACCTGGGATGAAGGCAGACCCTTAACGGCTGAGCCACCCAGGCACCCCTCTGTTGCTGTTTTTAAGACTTCTTGTATATCCTAGATATTCAGATATGTGATTTGCAAACATTTTCTCCCCATCTTTAGCTTGCATTTTTTATTGTATTAGCAGTGCCTTTCCAAGAACAAAAAGTGTTAATTTTCCTGAAGTTCACCTCATCATTTTTAGTGAATCATGTTTCTGGTGCTACTTATAGATTTTTGATTATTTCTTAAATAGAAATTTTATTGCTTAATTTTGTGAAGGACTAATACAAACTCAAATGTCCACAGAAGAAATTGGCCAAAGTATAGTATCTGCATGTGATAAGATCACATCAGCCATTATAAAGGACAACTTAGAAGAGTATTTAGAAAAACAGAAAATGTTCATTAATAAAGATTTTATTTATTTATTCATTCATTCATGAGAAGCACAGAGAGAGAGAGAGAGAGAGAGACAGAGACACAGGCAGAGGGAGAAGCAGGCTCCATGCAGGGAGCCTGAGGTGGGACTCAATCCCATGTCTCCGGGATCAGGCCCTGGGCTGAAGGCAGTGCTGAGCCACCAGGGATGCCCTAAATAAAATCTTTAAAAATAATAAAAAATAAATAAAATATGACTGATTCTCTAAGTATTGAGAATAACCATGTTAATATTTTTCTGTATTTTCTTGTTTCCACAAAGAAAATGCATTTGTTAAAATGAGCAAACAGAATTACTTTTACAAAAATAAATATTTCATAAATCTATATTTAGGTTTACAAATTTAGATTTTACAAATCCATATTTGTACTTCAAGAAATCCATTCGTTAAAAGATATTTGAATGCAGAATCACTCTAGTCATTACAATTTTAAACTTCATGATTTATTTGGCTCATTTGAAATGTTTGACGTAGGTTAGACACACGTATGTTAGAGTCACTTAAAAGTAGAATAAACGTGGCTTACCCATTTTTATATGATTAATATTTCCAATATTCTCAGCATTGACATAGCACATGATTCTTAATTTTACAATGAAAAATGTCCTGATCTTGTATACATAAATATTCCTTCAAATGTCTTTTTCTTCTTAATATGGAAGTAAATATGTAATTGAAGAAAGAAAATCTGATAATTTTAAAGTTTAAAATTGTAGTTAGTAAGCAAAGGATCATATCACATTATTACCTATTGTGTATAAGCCTTAATATTAGTTTTTATCTGCCTCACTTGAGGTGAGATAGTTTAGAAAAACAATTTTTAAAATGCTGTAGGAAAAATGATGCGAGTTGGAGAGTGAAGCTACCTAACTAACAAATGCAGGCTGGTTCTTGAGCCTGTCATTTCTTCTGTGAATTGTATGCAACTGTTTTAAAGTAATTCTTTCTTCTTGCAGGCTGCACACTGATTCTTAGCAGTTGTTTCAGTCTCTAGGCCTTTATGCTCTGCTTCTAAAACAATTCAGGTTCAGAGCACAGTCTCAGCCCCAAGAAAACTAGCAGGGAATCCTACCCTCTAATCTAAGCTCCTGTGCTAGTTACACCCATAGTGTAGATGTCATGAGAGCCACTAGGGGGAAGAGCGACAAAATCCTGCGCCAGAGACACCCAGAGAGGCCTTATTCTGGCAGCAGCCCTTGCTTGCAATGTTTTCTGTCTCTGTGTCCCGTAGCCTTCAATCTATAAATCATCAACATCTTTAGACTGAGCCTCTCCTACATAATTGTTTTAAACTACCTAAGTGAATCTGTTCCCTTCCATCTAAATAATACATCAGGGCTTCTCTACTGCAGCTGAGAAGCTAGACATATGAAAAATAGCCTTGTACAGCCTCCCAAATTTTCAGGTTCTGAAAATTACCATCTATCTATAGGTTTCAGACTCCTTTGCTATCTCTAAATCTGAAACAGGGTTTTTAAAAAATTTTCTTAAAAGAGACATTTGTTTTTGAAAAGAGAAGGCTACACTCAGACACTTACATCGAGATACAAATAGAATCAATGAATTAATAAAAATATGCATGGAATATCAGTTCTGTGCATGATGATTTATTTATAAAATTCCATTCAAAATCTTATAGAGTAGATATAACTTCTGTGAATTACAGGAGAAAAAGTAAGTGCAAAATTTACCTGAGCTTTCACAGGTATTGTAAATGTCAAGGTATGTCTTTCGTTAAAGATGTGCCAATTGACTGGAATAAGGATGAGCAGAGCTGAATTTTCATAGAAACTCTATTAAGCAGACATATTTGGTCAAACTGTCAAAGTTCCTTACCTCTTATGAAAACATTGGGAATATTGTCGAACTTCCTATGTTGATAGAGGTCTTTTGCTAAAAGATTATATGTTATTTTAATACTCATTATTGAATTGATGATGTGTAAAACGGAAGCATAATTAGAGGCTGATTTTGAAGTAGTATTTTCTATTAAGAGATTTGATAATAAAGAGCCAAAGGATATAGCTGAAAAACTTAACAAAATTCATTCATAATATTTTATTATTATTTAACTGATGCTTTCACACATGTTCTTATTGAAGACAGGAGGAAAAGACAACAGTAAGCAAAAATTAGATGATTTAAGGGAAGATATTATTTGGGGGAAAAGTTCTGGATGAAGAAGGAGAGAAGAAATCTGGATGATTAGAAGGATAAGTTACCTGAGGCAGAGAAGAGGAGAAGAGGTAAAGATGTGGGATCTTAGCGTGAGAAAAATAAGCAACATGTCTTCCCCCAGAGTGTGATTTTGAAGTGAGAGGTGCAAATTTTGTTAAGAAATCTTTTCAAATGGGATCCCTGGGTGGCGCAGGGGATCCCTGGGTGGCGCAGCGGTTTGGCGCCTGCCTTTGGCCCAGGGCGCGATCCTGGAGACCCAGGATCGAATCCCACGTCGGGCTCCCTGCATGGAGCCTGCTTCTCCCTCTGCCTGTGTCTCTGCCTCTCTCTCTATGTGACTATCATAAATAAATTAAAAAAATTAAAAAAAAAAAAAAGAAATCTTTTCAAATGTAGAAGGCCATGGAGAAAGGGGCATTATTCGGTAATACATTGGGATTGGTATTCAGTTATTTATTGAACAAATATTTGTTGAGCATAAATCATGAGTAATATTGGTGAACCATAACACATGTGCTCCTTAGCTGTCTGTTAGACGGTGTAAAAATAAAACTTCAGGAAGTGCTCAAGACTTGATTTTTAAGTTGACATGTCAGCCTAAGTCACACTGCCCTCTAAGATTTGGAGCAGCCCAGGAACCCTTGCCTAGGTCAAGTAGGTAATCCAGTGACTTTCCTGAAAGTGTTGTAACTTCCTGAGGGTTTCATTCTCTGGAGTTTGAAGTTTCAGCTTTTGATGAACTCTTTCTCAAATAGATCTCATTCATCTGGCTTTTTTTTTTTTTTTTTTTAGTACCTCATTGAGCCAGGCAAGAAACCCAACCTCCTCCTTGGTTTTTATTCTCTGAAACACTTACACAAGGCATTTGTATATGTGGCAGATTAACTGAAGATTTAAGAAGCTGGAGAACACTTACCAAGTCGTAATGCAAACAATGTAAAACTGAAAATTAAACACACTTTTTCTAAAAAGCCTATTTACTATCATGACCAAATTTCCCTGCAGATTCTGCTTCCTGCCTTGTTGCTATGTGATATTGCTCTCTCCCTCATCTTCCCCTCTCATGCTATACATTCCCATTCTCTTGTTTTTCTTCCTTACCCCCAAATTTTATTAATCTTTATGAAGGTCTTTGTTCTTGGGTCTCCGAACAAAGTCTACTCTACAGTGAAGGATGGTGGCAATGAGGAGGTATCTATCATCTATCTATCTATCTATCTATCTATCTATCTATCTATCATCTATCTATCATCTATCATCTATCTATCATCTATCTATCATCTATCATCTATCTATCATCTATCTATCTATCTAGATACACATCTATCTATATATGTAGATTTTACTTTGGTCTTCTTGTTCTATATATAGGCTTTAAGCCTATGAATATAGCCAATGGAAATAATCCTTCCCTTCATCAAACTCATGACATTTTCTGCCGTACTACATTTGATATTTAATATCGGGACATTTGATAAAAAGAGATCATCTTTAAATATCTATCACTAGTTTATGGCTGGGTCAGGGTCCCATTAAGAAACAAATGGCATCTTTGCAAGTTGTTGCTTGATCTGGAACATTTTAATACATTCTTATTTTACACTGTGTTACATCAAAACTCTTAATAATGGCCCATAAGACTTTGGACAATCTTTAATAATTGAGGCTCCTTACACTTTGGGATTTTAGCTTCTAGAAAGTACCAAGTCATTTTGATTTCATCCCATTCTTCTAGATATTGATTGATGCTGTTTTTTTTTTGTTTGTTTTAAACATGATTATCATGATGCTTTTTCTTAAAACTATGCTAAAATACACATATAAAATTGAACATCTGAACCATTTTAACTGTAGAATTCCGTAGTATAGTATATATCAAGTATATTCACAATTTTGGAAAACAAATCTCCAGAACTTTTTCATATTGCAAAACTGAAATTCTATACCCATTAAAGAACAACTTCTCATGACCGCCTCCCTCCACCTACTGGCAACTACAGTCCTACTTTCAGTTTCTATGATTTTGACTACTCTAGATGCTTGATACAGGTGGAATCATATAGTATTTATCTTTTTGTGACTGGCTTATTACACTTAGCATAATGTCTTCCAGGTTCATCTATGTTGTAGGATGTACCAGAATTTTCTTCTCTTTTTAAGGCTGAATGATATTTCACTGTATGTATGTATTGTATATTGTTTATCCATTCATCATCCATGGTCATTTGGTTTGATTTCACTTTTGGCTTGTCCTGAATAATGCTGCCATGAACATGATTGTACAAACATCTCTTCCAGAACCTACTTTTATTTCTTTCAGATATTCTTTAAACACCCAGGACTAGAATTGTTGGACCCATGGTAATTCTATTTTTAACTCTTTGAGAAATCACTGCACTATTTTTCATAGTAGCTACACTATTTTACTTCCCCTCCAACAGCACATAAGGATTCCATTTTGTTCATATTCTTGCCTACATACTGCCTTTTTTTTTTTTTTTTGCATGGGTAGCTCTCTTTCTTTATATCCATTTAAATATTAACACCTTAGAAAAGTCTTGATAATCTGATCTAAGGATGTTGCCCTCTCTGACCAATTTATGTCCATCAGGGTGTCCTGTTTGTTTCATTCATAGAACTTAAAATTTGTTCTAAGCATATAATTACTGGTTCCTTTACATATTTGTAAACATACAATTTACTATGTGAACACATGAAATTGGAAATGTATTTTTCCCTTTTGTCACTCTCTGACATGATAATTCTTAAAAGATGTATTAATGGAGGCTTTTTATATACTATTCATAATGGCACCCTTAGATAAACTTCAAGAGCAATAATAAGACTCATAATTTTTGGTAAATACATTGTAGTGAGTTAAGTATTTTATTACAATTCACAATCTCTACAATATTAAAAGTTACATACACATTCTATTCCTAGTTTTTGTTGAAGAAACTTAAGCTTTTAAATCTCAAGGTACATGAGTAGTCAGTGGAGAAACGGATATCGAGAACAATATCTACTTAATCAAAGTCAAGTTGTTAATGCATGGTCCTTGAAAGATAAAAATATAACTTCATCTGAATCTAATACTGTGCACTTTATGGTTACCATGCTGAAAAAAGGATTTTCCAGAAAAATACGTTTCTACCTTTCTACACAGTCATACTTTTTATAATAGCTTCACGATATAAATTCACCTTTTTTCTAACAGGTATGTTCATGCCTGCATTGCTACAAATAGCCATTTTAGTATTAAATGACTTTACGTACATACAAATATCATGCAAATGTAAAATTGTGTTTAGTTTCCCTGTGAAACTGTGTACCTACCTATTACACTACTCACTGAACTGCCTAAGAAAAATTAACATTAGACAGAGGTACTGCTCAGGAAAAATAGAGTTATCTGATTTAGATTGTAAATATTACAGCAAAACCAAATAAATTAATCAATATATTACTCTTATTTGGATAACTTTATTTAAAATTATATCTTTAACAAAAAGCAGTTACAAAAATAAAAGCACCTATAGTTTCTATTCTATTAAAAAAAAGTTAATATGTAAACCACTTGTGATGTAGAATGAATAATACATACATTATGAATAAGAAAATTTCTGTTTCATCATTTTTGTGAGCTGACTACATGACAGTCTTTTGACAGAGTGATGTAAAAAGTACAATAGAACATTAGTCTCTTAAATTTTAACAAGTTTTAAGTAATAAATTCTTACTATTTCAAGACATTTATCATGATTCCTTTCTTTTAGACATATATTATTATAGGGGTATATAGTTCATGTGTGTTTGTGTCATAATATTTATGGATGGAAAATGGCCATTGAATCATTAAATGTTATACACATTCTAATATGTTATATGTATAGTATGTTTTATCTTCTTTATTTGTTGATAACATGTAAACCTACGTTATATATAATATATATATTTATATATATATAAATCTATGTTAACAAGATATTTTCCTTCAACACAATTGGATAATTATATGAATCTGTACAGTTAAAAATACACATTCAACTTTTTCATGAGCAAAGTCTTTTTAGGGCATGTAAGTAAATGACTCAGAACCAAGGCTAACTATATTCATTTTTCTATCACCTGTTATACCTATATCCATCCTATTTTTCCTTATGAGCATTTCTCACATGATTCTTTACTATGAAAATGAGGAGCACGTACTTAAGAAAAGGGAATGGCCCTCTGAGATTGCCGAATAGAATGTAGACCTGTGGGGAAGCACTTAAATATATAATTCTCCAGAAATTTTACTATTTGAAGGCTAGGGTAATAGCATGCAAATTTCATTGCCACTGACATTTTTCACTTGAGAATTAACATGTACAGAACTCATTTTTTTTGTTATATGAAAGAAATAATCTTTTCTACCTCCTGCCACTATACCTGTTTTCCATCAGAGCTTTACAATTTCTATTAATGTTGAGTTTATATTGCATTTTACTAAGGAGAGAAGTATTTTTCAGCAAAAGTTTTATTGAAGTATAATAAGCATACAGAGAAGTGCACACATCTTAGATATCATGAATCACTCAGATTTTTATATTTAAATCTGCGTATATTATGCGATTTTTAAGTTGCAAATACTTTTAAAATATGAAAAAAAGGATAGCAACACTCAATTATGTATAAAGCAAATTTATTACTCAGGAAAACCACATTGCACATAGCAGAGCTACCACATACTCCTATTTTGGTTGTTGTAAATAAGTAAACAATATTTTTGTAAATAAGATAGATTCTATTTGGGGTTAACAGAGTTGTAATCTCTGGCAGTTATAAGAATACATTAAACCTCTAAAAAATGTCTAATTTTGCAAGGACTTTCTGAAGCCTTTATGTAACAATGATGTTGGTGGAAATAGTAATGGGAATTGGATTTATTCATGCTTATTGTGTGCCGGGCATAGTTCATTGTCCTCTGCATATTATTAACTCACTTAAACACTATAGCAAGTCTGTGATCTAACTATTGATATCACCCTGATTGTGCTAGCTAATAAATAAACCTCTAATTCCAGAGATGTTTTCTTTCACCTACAATGTATATTGCTTCCAAGGCATGGAGAAGTTTAATTCTATCTGACAACTGTAACTTTTGAAACTTTAATTAAAATCTTAGAAGAGACACTGATACTTTATGCTCCTAATGTTTTAGTCATTTCTTTTATCTTTTTTCTAAATTATTTATTTAAGTAATCTCTATACCCCATGTGGGGCTCAAACTCATGACCCCAAGATCAAGAGTCATATACTCTTCTGACTGACCCAGCCAGGGTCCCCAATTAATTTATTTTATATATGTATGCATGTATATATCTACCTATTTATGTCTATATATTATATATAATCTTAGACTTTTAAAGTCAATTGTGATTAGAGATTTTTCTTTTTCCTTTTTTCTTTTTTTTTTTTTTTTTAACTTTAGAGATTTTTCTAACCAGGCTTCTCATTCCATACATAGTATGAGGCCCAGAGTTGCAAATAGCTCAAACTGAGTTAACGGACAAGGTCAGTAGAGCTATATTTCTCTCTCTTTTTTTTTTTTTAGCTTTCATTTATTTATTTTGGGAAAGACAGTAAGAGTGGGGGGAGAGGCAATGGGAGAGAGAATCTGAAGTAGACTCCACATAGAGTGAATAGCCCCACAAATCTGAGATCATGACCTGAGCTAAATCAAGATACTTAACCAACTCAGCCACCTGAGAGCCCAGAATTATATTTCTGAAATCACATCTAGCACATTTTTCTGTTATGGTGGCTACTCAGTCATTGTGACTCCTATTTATTTATATGTTATATATAATGTGAAGCAACACTTTGGGTGGACACTGTAAACTTCCTTATGGAACATGGACAGCTGCTCAGATATAATTTCATTAATTTGGCAAAATACAGGCTTCTAGATAAATTTAGCTAAATTTGTATATCAAAAAGTTAACCATTGTGCTGATATAATGATGTTAAAACTTCCTTGAAATACTCATGTTCCTTTTATTAAAATCTTGGGTAATGGCAAATATAAATCTTGACAGTGTCAAATGTTCTATTTAGCACATATTCAACATTATAGTTGAAGTCCAAGAAAAAAATATATATATATTGCAGAGTGTCTTTGGTCACACTGTGTAAGAGGCTAAAGTTATTTTAAAAATTCAGTTTGGGACACCTTGATGGCTCAGTTGTCTGCCATTGGGTTAGGGCATGATCCCGGAGTCCTGGGATTAAATCCCACATTGGGCTCCCCACAGGGAGCCTGCTTCTCCCTCTGCCTATGTCTCTGCCTCTCTCTTTCTGTGTCTTTCATGAATAAATAAATAAAATCTTAGCAAATATATATTAAAAATAATTCCCTTGGGTTAAACTTTCTTGTACCTTATGTATATGAGACACACCTGGGATTCATCAAATGCAGTAAAATATGTAATAAACATCCTCTGACTTAACTAGAACACTAACACCAACGCTAATTTTCACATGCTGAAAAGTATACATGCCTGAATTATATTATTTCAAGTGATAATTAATATTAGACAGGTTGAGTAATAGTTAGCATTAAGCTATAAACAAAGCTTTAATGAGTGAGAAATCACAGAATTGCAAATCAACTATTTTTTAAAACTGGAATAAATGGGAAAAAAGAATTTAGGGTGCATTAATACAATTCAAATATATACATAGGTTTTTATCAATACAGTGTTAAGTATGAGCTTGATGAGATTTCTTTTATCTGTTGAATGTTTCTTTTGGTATTTACCTTTTTCTGTCCCTAAAGATAGCAATTATTGTTTAATTTTAATATTTTGTTTTGACCCCTATCTTCCTCTCCCTATATAAAATTATTTGTACAGCTATATCTGATTGGTTGCTAGTTTTCTAAAGGCATAATAGGGGCCTGAGCCTCAGAGTAGCAGTGGAACTAAGCCTTATATTTCAGTGTCAAAAAACTTAAGACACTAGAATATTCATTTCAGAGAAAAAATAATTTGTAAGTAATAATGAGCTATTTTATTTTTTTGTTGTTTAGAAAATTAACACTCCAACTTCTGATTGGTATTGACTTGTAAATCATAGACAAAATATGATATTGATAATTGTTTTTGTTAAGTACCTTTCTAATCAGGATACATAGAATATAATATGATTAGAAGAGTTTAAATTTGTTTTAAAAAGTCTCAACCAATTACTGCTACTGTATCTTTATAGGTTCCTGTTTGAAATTTAAATTAAAAAAATTAACTTTTCAAGTAATGGAAAATACTTGGTTGTCAAAAATAAGGTACAGAATACTTTTTATATTTTTTTCATAGAAAATCCTGGATTTGACTTTTTTAAAGGAAGTTAAGAGAAGATTTGTGAAAAAAAGATCACGGTGCCTCTTCAAGTTTAGCACCTAGTATTTTATTTAGTGGATGTCAAGTGTAGCTCCAGATGTAATGAACAATAGCACAGGTTGTGAAGCATTTACATTACATAAAGTGCACATAGGAAAAAGAAACAAGTATTCACAATGCTACAAACCAACTAAATTTGCTGAACATATGATGAAAGTAAGATAAATTATCAGCAAAAGAAAGTAACAATATATTATTAACTTAAAGTATTATGTTCATTGATGGTAAGTGTTAAACTATTGAGTATATTAGATGTTTTTAAGAAACAGAATAAATGAATGCTTAAGAAATCTATCATTTATATAAAGGAAAGTATTCAATTTAGTAAGTTATCTTAATGACTATCAACAAAACATTTTTAGACAACCAATAAGGGGTATAATGGATGGATTTTATTATTGAGTTTGAATTTGGAGAATCTCCTTCAAAAATATTAGGCTCCATAGGAAAGAATGATGCATAACATATTAGTAAGTGATTTACACAGAAATAGGTTGGAAAAGGAATCTCAATCTTGGGATAATGCTATTCAAATACCTAAGACAGATTTCTTTGTCACAAATATATCTACTGTATGTAGTACTTGGAAATGACTTTGAAAATCTGAGAAGATATATTTTGCATTATGTACTCTATTTATTATAAGCATATATTGTCAGTGGGTCAAAAAAGGAAACTGTATTGAAATTTTCCAAATTAATATTTAAATAAAAGATTAAAATAATTATAGAAGTGTCCAGTTATGCCTTATGATCACATACATGTTCATAGATTTTGTGTCTTTGGTTTCTTAAGCAGAATATCATTTTCCTGGTAAATGTGATTCTCTTCTAGGCTTCTAGAAATCTGCTTTGATCACTGCCTTGAGGTGAATCCTATGTATTAGAAATTGGTTTCTCAGGTGATATGCCAAGATAATGTTTTTGTTTTGTTTTTTTCATTTTGAGATGAACTTAATTGAAGTGCAAGCATTAATACCAAAGCAATAGTACACTAGAAACTAAAATTCCCATTAAGCATATTTTAGGGATCAGATAACTCAAGTTAATTTAAGTACTAGACATTTTAGGGAATGGGACATACAAAGTACATAGATTCAGAGCAAATCAAAACATAACAAGCCAAATTAGGAAACTTAATGTCAAAGTCTTAGATATAATTAAATAAAACTTTAAATGACATGAAATAGGAAAACATCTTCTTTATATTAGGAAAGGATATGTACTTGACGAATCTTTCTTCAATTTCTTCTTTGGAATGCCCATTTTTTAAGGCTGTCTTAAACTCTAGATGTTATTGAGTTATTTTAAAATATACACAATGATAAAAAAAAACAAAGAACACCCTGATCTCTTACCTACTTTATTCTCTAACATCTCTTATTTTCAAATGAAAGATAAAGACTGTCTCCTTTCTCTTCAAGCCTTAATTGATTCTACTAACTTAAAAAAAAAAAAAAGAAAAGAAAACTTTTATTAGACACTTTGCTCTCTCCTATGTACCCAAATTCTTTAAACAGGTTGCCTTTATTTCATTAACTTATCTGTCATGAGTAATCTGACTTTTTATCCCTACAGAAAGCCTGCTGTCACTTCATATTGGAATTATTGTTGTGGTCTAATGAAGGAATTTTAGTAAAGCTCTCTTGACTAATCCCCAGTATCACTGCACTTTAGGATTATGTATACCTAAAGCTTTTTTTTTTTTTTTCTAATATACTTTGTCCTCTTTTGATATAGAAACCCTACTATTATTTAAGAGCCTTTGCAATTCTTGCATCTTCCATGAAGGCTTTCTTGGCTATTTAATTCTATGACAATCTCTCCATTCACAGAAATTGATAGCATTTTAAACATTTTTTTTCATCCTGTGTCTTTTGTCATGTATGTAACTACCTATATAGCTTTCGTCTTATTTTAATGGTTTTAATATTTATTTTATATTATTTTATTCTTATACCTTATCTTTAACCATATTATAACTTCATCCAAGCAGGACTGTGTTATCTTCTTCCTTTATATAACTACCAACAGAATATTAAATTACATATTCAGTGTGTGTTTGGTGAAATGAGTGATAGAAGGAAGGAGGAGGGAAGGAAAGGAGGGAGGGAGAGGAGAGAAGATGGAGAGAAGGGAAGGAAAGTGAGAAGACCTACCTAAGACTTCTAAATATAATCAGTCACTATCTGCTACTTATTCAAACTCAAACCACATTAATTTTGTGCAATGCAGTAAATCTGATGTAATAACAACTCAGTCATAATTCTCAAAAAGGAAAAATAAATATTATTGGGAAGCATTGGTGGTCACAGAGTGTAGTCTATCACTGCCACCTTTCTTGGTAAATTATTTTTCATTTTTGTAGGACATGGGACATATAAATGTTAGAAAAGGAAACAAGTCATCTCAAGGCCTTACAACACTATTATATCCTTTTACAATTTTGAGAATATCAGAATGCATTGTCAAATACTTTATAGTACACATAGCTCTTGTCGAATGAATTGATAGTTTTGGTCTGTTCAAACGATCCCACCGTGCTTAATCAGAAACAATTTGAAAACAATATCCTCAGTCAGAATGAAATTATTGTTTATGTCATTTTGTCATTTTAGAAAGAGCCTAGATGAAAATAGCTTTATATTAAAGACTCTTGTTGACATAGACTGATGATATTTTGTCTTTTTATATTGAATCAGTCTATTAGTTTTAATTTCTGTATATTCCTTTTAATTCTTGATATTTAGAAAAGTGTTCCTCACTGTATCAATCTCTCCTTATTTATTATATCTGTTATCAAATAATTCTTCCAGAATAAGCACATTCTCAGATTACTCTTGGCTGATTCACTAACACAGTGGTAATAAAATATATTGTAGATAAGGAGTATTCAATAAAGTGAACACATATCTAGTAATAAGTATTTATGATTTTTTTCTATCACACCATGTACCAAAAGTAAGTAAATCTATTTGTAACCAGTATATGTGCAACTTCAAAACTGACTATTGGTGCATACCCAAATAATTTAATGTTTTCTTGTTGAACCATTCCATTCTTTTATTCATTCAGTCCTTGTATATTCTATTAACTGCACTATTTTAGGTTAAAATGGGCTATAGGATTTGTCTTCAAGAAACCCTCAGGGTAATGGTAAATATAGACATGCAACTTTTTACTGCATCTATAGAAGTACAGAGGAGGTAAAGACATGTTTACATGCCAAGATCAGGGCAATTCTATATAAAAGCAGTAACTCTTAAATTATAACTAAAAAGAAGAAAGGGCACTTAGCAAGAATATTTCCAACAGAACAAAGTGGAGAAGTAAGAATATGAAAATATCTGGTGACTTGGTTTGACAGGACATGTGATATGACTGAGGTACAGGGTATGGTATGAAAAGGAAGGTTAAGTACGGCTAAAATGGGTTGTATCCTTAAGCAGCTTATGCATCGAGGTAACATTTTTGTAATTTTTCTATTCTCACACAGTGGGAGATGTGAAATAATATTTGTGTTGTAGAAAAACAGCTATAATAATAGTAGAGAGATTATACTTGATATGATAGAAATTAAAATTATGGACGAGAGTTAGGAGTTTCCTAATCATTTGAGTGGAAATTAATGAGGAAGTGCCCTGGGTGCAGGTCTTAGTCATTTTCTGTCTACATTCACTTTCAAAATGATCTCGTCTGAACTTACATCACATCTATCCAGACATTTGTCCTGAACTTCAGACTTCTGCATCCATCTGCCTAGCCATCTGATACTCAACATGTCAAAATCTGAGCTCTGTTATGGGTCTCCCCACAGTTTGGCTAAAATCTTCTCCAGATGTAGTTTTCCATCTGAGCTGATATTGAATCTACTTTTGTTGTCCTGGAAAAAAAATAATTTGGATTCATCTTTCTTCTATTTACCAATCCTTTGATTCTATGTTCCAAATGCATCCAGAATCTGATGGCATTTCACATACTAATGCCCTCTCCTGAGAAGCAGCAACTCATTTTGATTATTTGAAGATCCTGCCTTGTTGGTCTACCTGCCTCCGTCTCTGCTCTTCCATATTGTAGTCTCATAACACAGTAAAATTCAAAGTTTTGCAATGATCTCCTAGGTCCTACATAATTAATCCCAAACTCTGTCCACTACTGTTCATTCTGTTCTAAGCACATTGACCTCTGTTTTGTTTTTTCCTTCAACATATCAGAGATCCTTCAGTCTTGTGGCTTTTGCACAGCTCTTCCTAATACTTGGAATGCTTTTCTAAATCACATATCTTCATATTAACTTTCTCACATCCTTCAAGTCTTTTCTCAAGCATCAATCACCTCACTTTGGTCTACCTTGATTGATGACCTTAGAATTGTAGATCCTTCCCAGTTCATTTCTAATTCTTGCTACATACACAAGCTGTCTCTTCCATGCAATATACTTTACCTGTCACTATTTTTATTAGTCATGATATTTTCTCCTGCTAGAATATAAATTCCAGAAGTACAAGGATTTTTGTCTGTATAGTTTAGTGTTATATCTAAAGTACATAACAGGTACTCATTATCTACATTTTTAATAAATGAACGAATGAATGATCTGCATCAAAGTGCTGGCAATTGTGATAGAGAAGGAAACAGAGATGATAACTATTTATTATGGCAATTTGACAAAGTGGGAGGACTTAGAGTTTGGAAATTATGAATTGAATTTGTATTGCCAGTTTCTCATTGACTGACCATGTGATTCTAGATGATGAGGGAAGGAAACAATGAAGTGGCTCAAAATAATCATTGGAAAGATGGGAGAAGAGCCAGGTGAGCATGATATCCCAGAAGTGAAGGAAATACTTTCAAAAAATTGGAATAAGCAATATTAAAATGTACTATAGGGAATCCCTGGGTGGCTTAGCAGTTTAAGTGCCAACCTTCAGCCCAGGGCGTGATCCTAGAGACCCGGGATCGAGTCCCACATCAGGCTCCCTGCATGGAGCCTGCTTCTTCCTCTGCCTGTGTCTCTGCCTCTCTCTCTCAATCTGTGTCTCTCATGAATAAATAAATAAAATCTTAAAAAAAATAAAAAGTACTATAAATAAGTCAATTAACAATTTTATTTGAAAATTAGGACATCATTGATGATAAAAAGACTATTTTTAGTGGTATAGGATGGATAAGAACTCATTTTGTAATAGGATTCCATGATAGATTATTTAGATAAATAATTTTAAATTGGGTGAGATATTTTTAATGATTGCATTTTATATTTTTTTAAAAATTTCCACTTGCCTTCAAATTCATTCTTGTTACTTAAGATTTAGATCTAATCCTACATTTTTTTCTTGATGAGATTATTGTAAGGTTATGACAAAGTTATTTGAAATTTAATTGGTGCATTTGGAATATAGCAAAATAATATATACAACATACAGGCAGTTTTAAATTTACGTAAGAAGACTGTTCTCTGCATAGTTTGGGGAATGTCAACTGACAGTTCCATGAAAAAGTTTTCAATGCATAATACTTGTATGAAAATAATTGCTCCTGCTTTCTTTTATAATATGATTTCCACAAATTGCAGACAAGACAATTGATAAAACTCAGAGTTTTAAAAGTCTAGTCTGCCCTAAATAAATACAGTTTCCTTTTTAAAATAAGATTATCTCAGCTGTTTGTTTCATGTGCTCTTTCCCCCTTGTGTAATTCAATAGTGTGAGTTGCCCATAAAAGTGGAGTAATTTAATAATGAGTTAGCAGACAACCTGAAGAACATATAAAAATAATTTAGGTAGTAAATAATTATGTAATAGCCTATCTTAGATTAATATACTTACAAAAGGATTCAGTTAAACATTTAAAAGGTAGATTTTCAAAAACAAAAAGCAAATGCGCAAAGACTTTACCCAAATCATGTAGAACTTGTACTTTTAAAAGTTAGCATTGACTAAAATGTTTGTCATTCATTAGTTTCTGAACTTTCCTGTGTCTTAAACTATAAACTCCCAGTTTATCAATAAAATATATGATTTTGCTTAGGTTTTATTGATATTATCTTTATTCTCAGGAGGTAATAAGTGATATTACTAGTCAATGAACTATATCCTTAAAAGAGATATAAGTTATAGTACTGATCATAGATCTGAACAACATAAGTATTAACTTTTAGAAATATAGGTTTTCTTCAACTGCCACTCCTCCAAGTTAATGATCATTTTCCACCTTTTTTTCTCCATATACCAAAAAAGGAACATCCATATATTTTTTTAAAAAATTTTTATTTATTTATGATAGTCACAGACAGAGAGAGAGAGAGAGAGAGGCAGAGACACAGGCAGAGGGAGAAGTAGGCTCCATGCACCGGGAGCCCGACATGGGATCCGATCCCGGGTCTCCAGGATCGCGCCCTGGGCCAAAGGCAGGCACCAAACCGCTGCACCACCCAGGGATCCTGGAACATCCATATTTAATTGCGGCAATACAACCATAAAATGACATAACACAAAATCAAATTAAAAGTTTAAATGTTTTAAAATATATAAAATTTTATCACAAAAAATATAGGTTACTATTTACATAATTTGGAAGATTGAAAAGTTATCTCTAAGCATAAGATCAAAAGCTGAAAAAGATAAATAAGACTGAAATATCAGGTTACTTGATTAAAAAAATTCTGTATCTCAAAATGTCATAAAGTTAAATATAATAACAAACTATAAGACGTTTATATGATTTATATGACAGAAAATAATATTCTTAATATATAAAAACACCTTCTAAATCCATAAAATTAATGATCAACTCAAAGGTAATGGTGCAAAGGAAATGAAAATAATTTATGAAAGGATATAAAATTTCTATAAAATAATAAATATTGAACCTGAAATGCAAGGAAATAAATGAAAGATAAGACTCCATTTGGGTTTATCATTTATCAAATTTTTTTTATGGAATATTTATTTTTCAATGGAATCACATGGTATTTTTAAGATACAAGAAAAGAAATGTCACATCGGTAGGCAAATTTAAGGATATACTCAAAATATGTAAAATGTGCAAAGTCATATCTTTTAACAAAATATTCCACTTATTATCTTAAGAAACCTGAAGGCCCACTAAAAATTAAATATTGTCAAGAAACTAGAAAAAGTCTGGCAAATTTTACATAGAGAAATGAGTAGGAAATAAAATAGATAACAGCGTAACCAATAAAATAGTGTACAGCAAAGTGAATCAGCAAAATGAAATATTTTTTTTTCCAAAAACAAGTAAAATTGATAGATTATGATTAGACTGAACTAGAAAAAAAGAAGAAAAGGGTCCATATTTTCTATATCACACATACAAATATGGACAATAGTTATAGATTCTACAGACAACAAAAAGTTAAGGCAAGTGCTTTATGAACAACTTTCTGACAAAAATTTAATATTTAACATAATTTTAGAGGTTGATGTACTTCTAGCTTTGGCTATTTTAAACTACGCCTAATAGGGGCCTTGGTCAAACCATCATGTTTTCTCTGATACTCATGATACTTATGTTGTCTATACATTGTCATCATGTTAACCTTCAACTTGTCATTTTTTTTTTAAAGATTTTATTTATTTATTCATGACAGACACAGACAGAGGTAGACATATAGGCAGAGGGAGAAGCAGGCTCCCTCTAAGGAGCCTGATGTGGGGCTCGATCCTTGATCCTGGGATTATGCCTTGAGCCAAAGACAGATGCTCAACCACTGAGCCAGCCAGGTGTCCTGCCAATTTGTCATTTTCAACAACCTTTTCATCTTTCTGGTGTCGAACAGTTTGATTTTTTTTTCTTTTTTTTTTTTAAGATTTTATTTATTCTGAGACACAAAGAGAGGCAGAGACATAGGCAGAAGGAGAAGCAGGCTCCTCACATGGAGGCCAATGTGTGACTCAACCCCTGGAACCCAGGATCATGCCCCGAGCTAAAGGCAGATATTCAACTGCTAAGCCACCCAGGCATCCCTCGATTTCTTTATTTAAAAAAAAAAAAAAAGGTTTTATTTATTTGCTTGAGAGAGAGAGAAATAGAGAGTGAGCAAAAACAGGGGGAGGAGCAGAGGGAGAGAGAGAAGCAGACACCCCGCTGGGCAGGGAACCCTATAAGGGGCTTGGTCCCCTGACCCCGAGATCATGACCTGAGCCAAAGGCAGATGTTTAACCTACCCAGGTGCCCCCTAACATTTCAATTTCTGACCTTTACCTCCAAAAGTGTAAGCTCATTTGCTCCAGTATCCTAACTCAAATATGACTTCAGTCTCACTAGCACCCTCAATGCATTGATCCTGCCACTTTTCCATTGTCCATCACTTCCTACATATTTTTCCTTCTCTCTTTCCCAATCTTACATTCTAGGCAAACCCTTAATCCTGCCTTGGTTGTGCTCTTACCTTTTGCCTTCATATATCTTTTATTTTCTTGGTTGTAGCATATCCCTGGTTAAAGCCATTTTTTTTTAATCTACTCCTTCCCTGTACCTGGTATGGGGATGTGGCTAGATAAAACCCAAAGAACACTGAGAATATAAATTCAAAATAAGTATTATCTCACTAAAAGCTAAAATGCCGAAGCTCCTCAGCAATCATATTTTACTCTCCTAGCTGATAATCTTGCTCCCTATTCAATGGGAAGGCCAAACAGAAATTTAAGAGAGAAAACTCAATTCAGTCTTCCTCATGTGCTTCTCTTTTATTTTTAGCAGAACACTTCACTTCTAATACCAGATGTCTGGGTTTTTTTCCCCATAAACTAAGCAATTCTGCAAAAACAACTGGGTGTCCTATAATTTAATTAAATTCTGATAATGCCTATGTAAAGGCAGTGTCAGATTCCATAGGTTTAGGGGCCAGTCCCTCCATTGGATGCCAGTTGCAAGTATTAAGTCCCCAGGTTATCCATAACTTCTGTCCAACATGGCTACAAGTTGGGGGTTCACATGACCTCCCTAATGTACATCAGTATTTGCTAGAGTAGATCACAGAACTCAGGGAAACATTTACTTACATTTCCCAGTTTATTAAAGAATATGATTAAAAGTACAGATAAACCGTCAAATGACAAGATACACAGGGCAAGGTCTAGGAGAATCCAAAGAGCAGGAATTGAGGCGCATCACCCTCCAAGTATATAGAAATGTTCATCTGCTTGGGATCTCTTCTAACCCCATATTGTTGGGCATTTTATGGGTTTTTTTCATGTGGGCATGACCAATGGAATACCTGATTCCATTTCCAGCCCCTCTCCCCTCTTTGAGAAGTAGGGGAGGAAGGTGGGGGTGAAAGTCACAAAGCTCTAATTATGGCCCCCACCTAGGAGCCATCCAGAGTTGACTTGGAACAGAGTGCTGACTTTACACTCAGGAATTTACAAGAGTGTTAGGAGCTCTGAAGCAGGAACCAGGAAAGAGATCGATAGATATTTTTTCTATTACCTCATAGAAAGGTACACTAACTTTTCTCTATCACATTTACCACCTGCTGTGCTGGTATAATATGTCTTCAGTATTTTTATTATGGGTAAACCATCTCTACTCCTGGCTAAGACCAAGTCCTTTATACATATGTTAGGTCTTAACCTTTTTCACCTACTCAGTGATATGACCCGAGTATGGCATTGCCTGTTTTCCTGAACCATCCGTATATGTTCTATTTAAAATGTGTCCCAACAGCAAACAAAACTGCCCCCATCTTAAAACAAAACAAAAGAAAACCAAAAATTTTCCTTCTCTTTTAACTCCCTATATATCTCTAACTACCACATTTCTTTCTTCATATAAATTTCCTAAAATGGTCACCTGTATTCACTGCCTGGGATGTTTTTCCTATCAAATCCTCTTGAAGCCACTCCACCATGCTACCAAAATTCTGTTATGACATCAATGATTTTTGCAATGCTAAACCTAGTGAATTGGGATATTTCTACCCTAATGGAATACACTAAATGATGTTTAAAAAATATGATGACTCCATCATGAAAGCATTTTCCTCCTCTGATTTCTAATATACCACACTCTCCTGGTTTTCCTTTTATCACTGAGGCCATTCCTTTTTAGTCTTACTTGCTGATTTTTCTTCATCTCTTTGCCATCAGTGTCCAGGACTCAGCTCTCGGATCTTTTCTATTTTCTCTCTACACACACACACTGGGTAAAATTATGTAGCACCATGGTTTTAAATATATTCCCACACACCAATGACTTCCAACTTTAAAGTCTTCCTCTAATCTAGATTTACATATCCAGTTTCCTACTAGACATCTCTACTTCTATGACTCATAAATTTATCAAAGTTTATATACTCCAATTGATTGCCTGTTATTCACCGTAATTTTAACAACTTTCCTAGTATTCCCATCTCAATGAATTGCAACTCCATTTTCCAGTTGTAGTTGTAAAATAATTCAGTTATCAATAATATATCTTTTTACTCAAAATCTACATCTGGTCCTTTGGCAAATCACATTGATACTTTTTCAAAAATCCAGTATTTACCACTTTTCTTCACTTCTTTTTTTGTTACTCTCATCCCAACCATCAACATCTTTCCCTGGCCCCTCTGCTTCTATTCATGCTCCCTTTTGCCTATTATTAGCCAGCAGCCAGAGTAGTCTTGTTTGAAACCAAAATCAGACCATATAGTTCCTCTGCTGCATGACCTCCAAAGGATTCCTGACTCTCTTAAAACACAACAAAAAGAAGTTTTTCAGATGGTTTGCTAAGTCCTACTCAAATACTGTTTGCTCCTTTGTCCAGCATTACCCAAGGACTTCATCTTTTACCATTTTTTCCCCTCACCTCTGCCTCCATGTTGTTTCTTGAAAATTGAGGAAAGCTCTCTGCCTGGGAATGTTTTCTGCCTAGAGCTTTTGGTCTCCTATTATCCCCATGATTTATACCTCACCTCTTCAGGTCTTGTCCCAATGTTTCCTCCTTATGGGGCCTAACCTGGTCATTCATGCATCATCTAGAATTGTAAGTTTCCTATCCTACTTTTCCATCTACATTTCCTATCCTACTGCTGTACTTTATTTTTTAATAGAAGATATCTCCATGTATTAATGATGGTAAGTAAGATACTTGCTTATTTTGTTTATGTTCTTTCCCATCAGAATGCAAGCTCCATGAGGCTGGGATTATTTTCTGTATCCCTGTGCCAAGCACATAGTTAAGCATACAATAAATACTTGTTAAGTGAATTGCTAAATAAATCCAAGAATCTCTGTAAAGATTCCACTGTAGTAGAATACGGTTATCTCAGATAAATATTCCGTATTGTAGATTGCAGAGATATTGCCTGATTCTTAAATGAAATTCAGATTTTTTTCAAGGAAAAAGAAAAGGATGAACTGTACATTTAAGCAGACAGCAATATCTGCCATGCAGATACTGATTAAAATACTTAAAGAGTGACTTTGCATTATCTACTTTTAAATTTAATCATGTGGAAATCATGTTATTACTGTAATTAGAAGTATATTAATGGACTTGGAGGATAATTTATAGTTCCCATAAATAAAAGTCTGAGTTTTGTGCATTTTATTGAAATCATGAATTAGCATTTTGAGGGTATGTTAAATAGTATTTAATATAACTTTGTATTTTAAGAACATATAAAAAGCAAGCTTTATGTGAGTAGAGACTTACCTTCTTATGATGAGATGGGGGTATAGCTAAAAAAAGAGATCTGCTGGCTTGTAGGAACAAATTAATTTATTATACAAATGTTAAATACATATTATGATAATACAGCATACTAAACTCAACAAAGATTAAAAGATGCCATTACACATAGTATATGTCTTCAATCATTCACAAATTTCTGTTGAAAAAAGGATGTAGAAAATGACTATTGAAATGAAAATGAGGTTCAGTAGAGAATACAAATAGCAGAGGAGGGAAAGAATGGCAAAAACATTTAGAACAGTTTGCAGGGAACTCTGATAATTGATTTCTTCTCAAAAGGGGGAGAGAAATTTACAAAATAGGAACCAAGGTATGCTAGGTGATACAGTCCATAATTAAATTATGACCATCTGATATTCTAAACATTTTACTGTTCTCTATTTAATATCTCCTCTAAGGATTGGTGTGCTAGTGCTGTTGTAACAAAGTACCACAGTAATTTGTGTTGATATAAATAACAGAAAGTAGTTCTTCTATATTTCTGAAGACTAGAAGTTCAAAATCAAGGTGTTGACATGGTTGGTTTGTTCTTTCTGATAGGGCTGTATAGGGAGGGATCTCTTCCAAGGGTCTCAGTTGGCTTGCTGATGTCCGTCTTCATGTTCATAAAGTGTTCCCCTTAAATATTTCTCTATCTCTAAAATTTATCTTTTTATAAAGGCATCAGTCATATTAGATTAAGACCCACCTCAACGATCTCACCTTAATTAATATAGCTCTGTAAACATCCTATCTCCAAATGAGGTCACATTCTGAGCTGCTAGTACTAAGATTTCAACATATAAATTCTGTGGGATACAATTCAACCTGCACCAATATTTATTAGTGAGCTCCCTCGGGAGCTCTGGAGCAGGTTTGTTGGTTGGTTAGTTTGTTTAATCTCATTATAGATATTCAAAAATATTTATCAAATGTTTTTGGAGTTTGATGTAAACTTGATCAAGAAACACGAAGCCTATTTGGCACACAACAATTTGCTCTTTATAATGATAAATTAATTGGAACTCTTTGGAAATCTAGAATCAGTAATCATTTATGACATTTACAAAACAACTCTTATTCTTTTTAATTTTTTCATCATAACCAAATAATAAGCATCCTTTTCACCCAGCCCCAGTGAACTGGAATTATATTATTTGTCATATCCTTTGATATACCAAGCAATTTGGAGTTCTATAAAAATACATTTAGTGCCCATTTGTGTCTAAGTCTACTGCACTTATTAACATGCTGTGTGTCATATTTCTTCTAATCTCTCCATAGTTTTATGTGACTTTTGAACTAGGTTTCTATCTTAGTACTTCAATAGACACAATTTTCTTGATAAAACTAGAAATCTGCCTCAAATTCTCCCCAGTTTTCTGAGGTCTGCCCTAAAAAGCTTTTACCAACTTAAGACTCCTTGCACTCCTTGCAAGATAAACTCTCCTCTCCTTCCTTTAAAATGTCATATTTAAAAAACTTTGAAGAAAAATCATCTCTGGGGGGACCCAAGAGAGATTTTCCTAAAACAACTTTTTTTTAAAGCGGGTAGTTAAATGAAGTAATTAACATTAAGTCACTCTATCTCAGACAAAAGTGGGAAACTGGCAGGCAACTTCATTTTTCTGTTGGCAAGATGTTTGGGAAATGCTACCACTCTCTGACTTAATTCCTCGGCAGATATCTCATTTCACATATCTCATTTCTTATGCTAGATTTTACCTTCAAATGACCTATGAGGTTTCATACTCATTATTCTTTTTTTAAAGATTGTATTTGAATTCAAGTTAGTCAACACACAGTGCAATATTAGTTTTAGGTGGGGCACGTGGGTGGCTCAGTGGTTGAACATCTGCCCTTGGATCAGGGCATGATCCCGGTGGGATCAAGTTCTGCATCAAGCTCTCTGCAGGGAGCCTGCTTCTCCCTCTGCCTATGCCTCTTGCCTCTCTTTCTCTAGTGTCTCTCATGAATACATAAATAAAATCTTTTAAAAAATATTAGTTTTAAGTGTACAATACAATGATTCAATGCTTCCATACAAGTCTCGGTGTTCATCACGTGTGCTCTTTAATTCCCATCATCTATTTCGTCCTTCCCCACCCACCTCCCTCTAGCAACCATCAGTTTGTTCTCTATAGTTAAGTCTGTTTCTTGTCTGTCTCTCTCTCTCTTTTTTCTTTTTCTCTTTGCTTATAGTTTTGTTTCTTAAATTCCATTTATGAGTGAAATCGTATGGAATGGGAGAAGATATTTGCAAATGACATAGCCTATAAAGCGTTAGCATCCAAAACATATAAAGAACTTACATAAAGAACTCCACACCCAAAAAATGAATAATCTTATTTTAAAAAGGACGTAAGATAGATATTTTTCCAAAGAAGACATACAGATGGCCAAGAGACACATGAAAAGATGCTCAACATCACTAATCATCAGTGAAATGCAAATCAAAACTACAAGAGATATCACCTCATATGTGCCAAAATGGCTAAAATTAACAATTCAAGAAACAATAGATATCGGTGAAGATGTGGAGCAAGGGGAGCCCGCTTGCACTGCTGGTGGGAATGCCACCTGCTGCAGCCACTCTGGAAAACATTGTGGAGCTTCCTCAAATAGTTAAAAATAGAGCAACCCTACAATCCAGCAATACTATTAGGTATTGTCTACCCAAAAAAATATAAAAATACTAAATCAAAGGGACACGCACATGTTTATAGCAACGTTATCTACAATAGTCAAATTATGGAAACAGCCCAAGTATCCATTGACTGATGAATAGATAAAGAAGTGGCATATATATATATATATATATATATATATATTATTCCATTATATGCATAATGGAATATTACTCAGCCATAAATTTGCCACAACATGGATGGAATTAGAAAGCTTTATGCTAAGAGATATAAGTCAGTAAAACATACTCATTATTCTTAAAAATCACATGTTATTCTACTCAAAAAATTCAAAATGGACAGACATACTGTAAAACTTATCTGACATATATATGTCAGTTTTATGATCATATACATCATATGATCATATCAATCATTCACATACATACTATGAATGATTTTCAGTTTTCTTTTTTTTTTTTTTATTTATTTATGATAGTCACAGAGAGAGAGGCAGAGTCATAGGCAGAGGGAGAAGCAGGCTCCATGCACCAGGAGCCCGACGTGGGATTCGATCCCGGGTCTCCAGGATCATGCCCTGGGCCAAAGGCAGGCGCCAAACCGTTGCGCCACCCAGGGATCCCCTCAGTTTTCTATTCATGAAGCATAAAATGAAATGAAATAATCTTCACTTCTTCAAAGATGTTTTTCCCTCCTGACAGAATTTAAAAAAAAAGTTACAATAGAATTTGGTAGGGCAATTTAAAATCTGTGAGATGTACTAATTGAGTAAGCTTGTTTGTAACCAACATAGATGATAACAATGTTAAACAGAGCTATGGAAAAATAATGAATTACTGGAGAAAAATTTTATAATCAAGTAATGTACAAAGGCATCCCTTTGTCTTTGAGAGTATATTCACATTTCAGTCTCAAAAATATGAGATTTCTCATTGAGAATAAAGAAAATACTGGATTTAACATTGAACACCCAGTCAATTCATAGGTATGTTAGAAACCCATTACAAAAATTTTAAAAAATAGTAGGTTTATGTAATAACAACTTGAATATTGTTTTAAAAATACTTTTGTGAGAAATAAATATAAAAATCAATGCACAATTGTATGTTGGAGAAAAATCATGCCAAGAATGTATCATTTTAGACTGCAAACATGTGCACAGCATTTTTTAATACTTCAATCATAAACAATAATCAAGTTACTTTATTGATCATACAGAAAGTAAAGAGATCTGAAAGTTCATTCTACTACATTACACAAGCATTATTTTGAGGCATTTTTTATTAGTTAAAAAAAGAAACAAATGTAGCTTAATTTTATACTTGTTAGTAAGGAAATAATTTGGATTTTGATTAATAACATAGTGCCACGTTGAATTAGTTGACTTAATTTTCATGGGATCTCAACCTCTTTAGATTAGCCAGCATGCTGACATGGTTTGGTACCTTCAATTAGCTTTGTTCAATTATATGAACTTGTGATTAGAAGAGGCTAACTGTCAGCCAATGTTATAATTAGATTTTCTAAAAATAAAAGATAAGAATCCAGTTACATCTGATATTGTCAATACACATCTATGATAGTAATTTCTAAGTACAAGTAACATGGACCTAGCTATTTTAAACTTACTTAAAAAGTATATTTTAAAATAGAATTAGCAGCTTAGTCAAATAGAATGTTTCTCAGTTCCTAAGCATTCAAGTCTAAATTGCTGCAAAAATGATTTTGCACAACTCTTGGTGGAAAACTTTGTACCTTTTAATATACCACAAAATCATTCCTCACGTTTAAAATACATCAGTTATATAAATGATTTTTAATATACCATGCCTTTCTTCATGCTGTTTTGCTTATATTAATATAATTTTTCAATCTTTTTTCTATGATAAATGTATTATATTTACAAGCTTATTCTTTGCTAATTCTATATTTATGAAAAATTATAATTGACTCTGTACCTGCTGCTTCAATAGAAAAATTTAACTTGCCCCAGATTATTTTAATGCTAACACCATTTATTCATTCTTGTCATGTCCAAATTTGTAAATTCATATGTGAGTACATATATAAAAATGTATATTTTGATAAAAATATGATAAACTGTTATACCTTTAAAAGATCATATGTCTAACATAGTCTTAATACTCAGCTGATTTATATAAAAATCCAATTCTAGGATTTAAAGAAAACACTTTGATTATATATCATAGAGGTTAAGTGGTTTCCAAACTAATATCTTTCCTATGATGTAAAGTATCTTTTGTGAGAGTGGGGAGAAATAGAAATATAATTATATTAATAAATTAACAGGGTTTAATTTATTGAATTTATTGTCCAGTACAAATGGTGAAATATTTTTCATGAACGTAAATAGTAATCACTTGCCTTGCTTGCGAGGCAAAATCTTGAAAAAAAAATCAATGCATCTCTTCTAGAAAATAAACTGATATGGGAGCATAGAATTTTGAAAATATAACTCTGAATATCAAGTTAATAGTTAATTAATAATAATTCATATTTATTGTGCTTAGGTTATTGTCAGCTGATATGCAAGCTTTTTACATATCTTATCTCATTTACTTCCTGGAACCCTTTTTGCACTCTGTACAGATTAAGAAAATGAATAGCTTAGCAATACTCACAAGTTTTATGGTTAGTATGGATAAAATTGCATTTTAAAACCTAGAGGGATCCCTGGGCGGCGCAGCGGTTTGGCACCTGCCTTTGGCCCAGGGCGCTATCCTGGAGACCTGGGATTGAATCCCGCGTCAGGCTCCCTGCGAGGAGCCTGCTTCTCCCTCTGCCTGTGTCTCTGCCTCTTTCTCTCTCTCTCTGTGACTATCATGAATAAATAAATAAAATCTTTAAAAACAAACAAACAAAAAAAACTAGAAAAACTAGGATTTGAAATTCAAAAATTCAAGTTTTTTTCATTTTACAGTATACTTTACAGCCTCTAGTGTCTTTCACCCTTTGTGCAGGTAAGAAATTGGAAAATATGATGCAGCTTATTAATTGTAACAGAAGTGATATTCAACATTTTGCAATCATTACAGCACAGGACTTTCTCTATTAAGAACCAATATGCCCTTATGGTTGCCTAACAAATGAATAGCACCACTTAATGATTGTTTATCCTGTGTTAAAACATAAGAAATTGTGACTAAAACGAGCACTTTTTCTATTATACTTTTCTGACTTCCAAATGTTATTATTTCATAAAGTGTCAAATTTGTATAAACTCTTAAAAAGTTTGCAAAACAAATGGTATTGCATCAATATTTTGAAGTCAAGCAATGCCCAGTACATTTTTTGTGTCTGGTATATTATATCACATAACTGGGGATTCTATTACAATTATTGTATAATTTTAACACTAATACCACCAACTATTGAACACATGCGGTCTCTACCTAAGTAATTTTCATTCAGTTCTTGGAAAAGTAAAGTCATGTGCAGAGTCTCATCAAATTTTATAGCACTACTAAATGAAGAAAAAAGAATCGAAACAAGTTAGGCTAAACCATTAGCTGCTAAGTATGAGCTTAGGTGTCAATACAAACCTAGGGCTATCTTATTTTACATTCTTGCCATTGCACATAGATATCACTGCATTAACTTATACTTCCTTGAGTCACCCAGACACTGAGAATTAACTCAAATATTGCCTTCAAATAACGATAAATAATATTTTTCTAAATTAAAATAACATCTACTTTTATATAAAGCAGTATTAAGCCGGAAAGACTTTGGATAAAAATCTAAATCCATCACTAAAGTAATGGTATTATTTTATACTGTTATTTACCCTCTCTGGACTCATTCTTGTCTTTCTTCTATCTAAAATAACATTAGATTTCTTGCTATGTGGCTAAGAGCACGCATTTAACAAACTGCCCTAATTGCATAAAGACTAGCTAAGAGATTCTTGAAAATGGCAGTTATTATTATAATTATTACTATTTATTATTATATTAGATATGACCTTTAAATCAGATACGACAACCATATCCAGAAGCACATTGAAGAAGAGGGAGTAATTTGCTCCTATCATTTTGTCAGTATTATATGGAGATGTTCCTTTTCAAATTTAGACCCTTAGATTTCCCGAGAGTCATGCGATCCTTACCACAGTGTATTATCTCTTAGGAAACAAACTTCTTATCAACAAAACTTCCCTGACACTTTTTCTTTTAGGATCTTTGCTGTGGGCTAATCAGAAAAAACAGTCCCTGTTAATGTGTTAAGGAGGTAAGTCATTATTACCCTTTATGTGATATTATTCTTACTGAGAAATTAATATATAATATATATGAAGCCATTCCAAAAAGTGGAGTGTCCGGTTTGGGGATATTTCAAGAAGAGAAACCTTTTTTTATTCACTGGATTTCAATCATCAAAATAGGCCACTGAAAAATATTAACTATAAATAGATAATCCTGGACTGAGAATCAAAAGACTCTCATCTACACTGGCTCCGCTATGTGGTTGACCCTGAGTATAACACTTAACCCCATTCCTTCCAATTTCATTCTTATTAAAGGTGAGATCTGAGCAAAATCATTATTTAAATATCTTATGCATTTATTTTTATTCATTTTTAAACAAATAATTAATCATAGCTAGCATGGCATGGTACTTCTGTATGCTTTTGTTTTGTCATGAGGATTTGGCAATGAGCAAGATAGACAAGATGCCTGCTCTTCCTAAAATGCCACTCTAGTGAGGAAAAATTATATATATATATATACACACACACATATGTATATATATATATATATTCACTAAAGGAAAACTATATAACTATATATATAGTGTTAAAGAAAAACATTGGTGTAAAAGTAAATAACGTTATGCAGATTATTCAAATATGATTTTGTGATTCAAAAAATCCAAACTAACAATTGGCTATTAAATATTGGATGGTCAGAGAAGGCCTTCTGAGAGAACATCAAACTGAGATCTGACCAACAAGGAGGAAGCAACCCCACATGCCAAGATCAGAAGAAGGAAAGTTCTATGAGGTAGGAACAACCAAACCTAAGATCTTAAGACAGATGTGAGTTTGTGCATTTAAGACCCAGAAGGCTTGAGAGTCATCTCCTTGGCACAGTCTGTTGAGCACTGATTTCCCTCAGGCCATGATCTCAGGGTTCTGAGAATGAGCCCCCCTCAGCTCTGTGGTGGGGTGAGGCCCTTTTAATATTCTCTCCCTCTGCCCCTGCCCTCTCATGCATTCACTTGCTCTCTCCCTCTCTCTCTCTTTCCCTCTTTCAATCTAAAAAAAAAAAAAAAAAAAAAAAAAGGAAGGCTTGAGGGTTTGAGCAAAGGGTGAGAAGTGAGATGAAGTTGGAGTGGTAAAGCAGTGCCAGATGGTGCATAGCACTGTTGGTCAAAGTGATTGATCTGAACTTTGTGGTTGATGGAGCTGAGGTGTATCACTTAGGGGGATGACACGATCAGATATGTGATGCATTGATGTATTCAATGCATGTGAGTATGCATTGAGTATGGATTATGAGAGTAGGAGAACGGGATGAGAAGTAGAACTGGGAGTTATTGCACCAATGTAGAATTTGATAGTTTGGACTAAGCATTTGAAGGAGGGATTTTGAGAATTCAACAATCTGGAATCTTTGAAATTTAAACATTAGGAAAGATAGCACCCTTATCTTTCTGTGTTTCTGGGAGGGTGGGAGCTGTCTTTGATAAGCACTAATTAGCGAACACGGATGGCCAAATCATACTGACCAACTTCCCACCAACTTTTACCAATACCTTTCTACTAGATCATCCCAGGGCTCAAAACTGCTGTCACCATGTCTTTCAGTAGAGTTGAGTTTAGTCTCTCTCCTCTATTACAGTAGTCTTGAATAAAGTCTTAAAGCTGACCCAGTACAATTTTTCTCTTACAATAATTAACATGCAAACTTAGATTTTTGATTTGAATGATTGTGGATGCTTTATTTAAAAACGTTTAAGACTATTATAAAAAATGCTTCTTTTTACATATTTAGAACTATTTTACTCATATTTAGCTCTTTTTGCTTTAATTATTTGGAGTTTTCCACTTTGTTTTTTGTTGTTACTGTTTTGTCCATGAACATACTATTTCTAGGTAATTAAGAACCTCTGTGCTTGATTTTTATTTTAAGACTTTTTCAAAAATCATTTTAAAATCTTAATTTTAAAAATGGATGCCTGTGTGTTATTGAATAAAATATCAGAAAGCATTTTACTCTTTTTTTTTGTACTATCCTATAAAAATGACCATTTTTCTCTTTCTTCACCTCTTTTTCTTGTCTTTTATTCTCAAACTCTTTTTTTCCACTAGCAGTCTCCATTGCTAAACGTTGGAAGTCCCGGAGATCTGTAGGAGGTTCCCTTCTCCTTCCTGACTGCACAACCTCACATCATTCTTCCCCATGTAATCTCACTTAGTTTCATGGATTTATGTAACATCTATATGCTGAGAACTTCACACGTATATATCTTCAACACAGGTCTTCACCATGAATTTTCCACTCACACACATTACTTTCTTTGGAAAGCTACTGGCATTCTAATCTTAGTACCTCAAACCCTGAATTCTATTTACTTTAAAATCTCACGCTCACCCTACCAGCCTTCATGGTGTTTTTTAGGGTTGTGTGACTGACTTTCTTGACAAACACCATTTTGGTAATAGCCCAGTACTGTTTGGGGAGAAAGGACTTCAAATTGTATTATCAGTAGATAGAAACAAATTTTCTCCAGATATTCCCCCACACTGGGACAACCCTGAGACTTTAGGGATCCATGTACTGCAGAAATGAAAGAAGTCCCTGTATATGCAATAATTCTGCATAGTAATGTAGATAGGTATATTTACCTTAAGCTCATATGCAATTTAGGAAGCATTAAGTAGTAATTTGCTTTCATTTCTCTTATTTATCAAAATCAATGTCTGATCTGTTCTTAAAATATTTAAATAACCATGTCTTAAGCTTCAACATTGAAAATATGCTTAATTATATTAGACATTAAACAAACCCCAAATGTATTGTGTATGTAAATATATTTATTTCAAAGATATTTGTGCATCCATTATGACAACTTAATTTCACCATATTCATTATTTGCATGTTTCACTAATAGTTTTGAGTGTACGATCATACTTTTTAGAACTTTGGCTCATTAGACAGCAAAAAAACATATTCTTCATGCTGGTAAGTCAGTAATATTTTGGCAATTTCATGCATAAGTAATTAATCTTGTATTTATATTTCTAACTGTAAGACTATCTTGTTCTATTTCTATGGAAATGGGTTGGAAAAAGATAATAAGATAGAGATAGTTTGTTTCAAATATTTTATTTATCTTATATATTCATGTTTTCTTTATTGTATCTCTATTGTATGAAATTTAACAGGTGAAGGATCTTTTTCTCATACCTATCCTTCACCCACCCAAGTCTCCTACCCATAGACAACAATTATTCATGATTCCTCAATTGGCATTTCAAGAATTTACAAGACTATACATAATATCATTATATTACATATTTATTGCTTTATAGATTTATTTATACTTATGTACATATATACACATATACAAATAAGAAGTGTGAAAATTTTGTGTATATATATTTCTCCCCTTCATTTTTACAAATATCTAACTAATAAAACTAACATACTATACATAAAAATCTGTATCTTATTTTTGAATCATATTTTTGAAAATAATTTTATATTAGTTTTAGTATCCATTGTTTTGTTAAATTTGAAACAATATTCCATGGTACAGATACGTCTTATTTAATAACTAGGCCATTAGGTATTATTTAGCTTATTTTAATTAATTTTGTCTATGAACAACACAAAATTAATAAATTAAATGTAGACAATTTTTTACAAGTGTGATATATCTTCAGAATAAATTTATAGAAATAGAAATGGTAGTATGAAGGGTAGTTTGATTTTTAATTTTGCACATATGACTTAAAATAATGAGATGGAGTTTCATTTGAAACTTGAATTTAAGAAATGATTAGCTATGTTCCATAGCTGAACTAGTTAGAATCTTCATAATACTGCTCTTGAAATTTTACTTTGGGTTATAAATTATTAGGTATTACAAGGAACATTTGCTTTGCCAGTATTAAAAATAAGCTGGGCAGATCATTTGAAAATATGTTTAAATACTACAAAGTTCTGTCCACACATAAATAAAATTAGTATTACTCATTGACTTAACAAAGCTAAACAATATAAATCAAAACAATGATTTGAGTTATATTCTGCAGAATTAGATGAGATTGAAGTACTTTTGAATATTTCATTGGATACCTAACTTCATTCCTAAGAGAAAAGAAATCTTTTTTTTTTTCAAATGACTTCTTAAACAGAACATAACAAAATCTGTTACTCAGTATCTATAGTCATTTTTTGAAGACAGTGATAATGAAGTTGTTTATGATTTTTATCCAAAGAGAGCTATGTGGTCTAGTTTTTTTTTCTAAGCCTGCAGCATAATGAAGAACTTTAATGTCCCATCAAGGGCAAATGGACGCTGGATATGAAGTGATGGCTCGCCCTTGCAAAGAAATGTCTCTTTAGATGATGTCTTAGAAAAAATCAGAGGAAATTGCAATGGGAAAACATTCAGACAAACATCTAAGAGATCTGTTATGTGGAATAATTGTGTAACACACTTGTGATGATAATTTTGGAAATTTGTTACTGAAAGCAAATATTCAAAGATTGCTTGATCAAGCTTCTATAAAATTTAGTTTGCTGAACTCACTTTCTTCCAAGAAGGAAATGCTGCTCTAGACTCCAAAAGATAAATCGTTATGTCTCTAATTAAATTGTCAAAGAGTTCTGAGATTTCCCTTTGCTTCCCCCTTTAATTTTTTTTTAAAAATGGTTTTATTTGATATAAAATGTTCCCACTGATATATGTGGATGTGACAACAATAAAAAAGCTTAAATGATCTAATAATAAATAGATTATAATTTTGTCATGGAAGATGCAAGGCAATATTGTTAATCGTAAATCTACCGTAGCCCAATTTTTAATTTTTGACTGTAGTTGAATATATAAAATCATTAGTTGTGCATATTCCATAGATTGCGATGTGAAAGAGAAGAACATTCTCTATTGAAAAGAACATTCTTTTTATTGTTGTATTTAACTTCTTATTTAGAAATGATTGGTTTCAACCTTACAGAGGAACTTCAGAAAACATAGCATTTTTATATGCCCATTATTTATACTCACTCATTCACCATTAACATTTTCTCCCATATGTGTGCTCCTGCTTCCTCTCTCCCTCCCTCGATCCCCCTTATACATATAAGTTTACAAATGACTATACTTAATGCTATTTCTTTTCTCATTTGACAATAAATTACAGACATAGAGTATTCTGTTATTGTATTATCTTTTCTCATAAGTCAAGATACCTTCATCAAACAATGTGTGGTGTGATGGTTAGCCAAAGAAAAATATAAAGAGCATTAAACAACAGGTAATAGAAACGTCTCCATGCCATGAATTCAGTGTCTGGCAATTTCTGTCATTGGCACGTGCCTAGGATGCAGTTTTTGTTGTTTCCTGTTTAGGTAGTATTTTAAACAAATAGTACCCCTGGGCCAAATGGTTAAAAAATGATAGATTTGATTGATAGTGAATTAAACAGGGTTTTATGCTAGATTTATTGCTGACATATGAGAAAATTAGAATCAACTAAGTTTTAAGAATGAAAAACAATAACACTGAAACTACAATGTATTGAATGAAAGAAAATGGTATGTGTGAGTGTGAAAAATTTTATGAAGTTCTAGTGACAATGAGGCTGTTTGTGATTTTTATCCAAATAAAGCTATGTGGTTTAGTTTTTCTAGTTTTAGATAAAATTATGTTAAATTTCTGAAGTTTGGGAAACTTAAAATGATCCTTACTATAGAGTTCCAGACAGGTGCTTCTTTACTTGCCTTTTCCTGACCATTTGGATTTGATTTTCTGTCAAGTGGATATTCATAGTGTTTACCCATTTTCATTCAAATTGCATACCATTTTCTTGTTGGCTTGGAAGAGCAATTTGTGTAACAAATGTATAACTCTTAGCCATGTGTATTGGAATTTTCTTCCAGCTACTATTTGTCTAGTGGCTTTAATATATCCTTGCTAGAATGTTTTCATAGTTAAAAATTTACTTTTTACAATTTATAAATTTATGGTCTAAATTAAAGTTTTCTTATTTGGTTATTTGTGTAGGTTTTCAGATTTTCTTTTAAAATATTTGTTTTTGCTTTTACCATTTTAAGCCTTTGATCCACACAAAATACATTTTAAATATAAGAAGGTTATAATTTTCTTTGATAGCTAGTTATTTCAGCACCACTAAAAATACATTATTTTCTTATCAATAGCTATATACTCTTTGAAATAATACATTAAATTCACTACAGTCTTATAAATTTGAAGTTATATTGAAACAAATTTTTCAAAACCATTCTTCTCCCTCATCTTTTAATATTATTAAATTCATAGTCTTTAATATATTTAAATATATAGCTTTCAACTTAGTCTTAAAATTTTTTAAACCAATTCCAACACAAATTCTGTAGGGATAGGTAATGGAATTTATTAAAATACTATGTCTTCTCATATAATAATATATTACTTTTTACATTTATTCAAAAGTTTTATACTTTACATTAAAAACATAATTTTGGTTTCCTGTCAAGTTTTTTCCTAAGCATTTTATATTTTTGTTGAAATTTTGTATAAAATATTTTCTCTTTCATTTTAGATGTTTATCTGTAGATTACATTTGGATTTTGAACATATTTTTCACACCTAGTAATCCCATCAACTTTCTTTATTCTAATGATTAAAATTTTTCCTCAAAGTATATAATCAAATCACGGGCAAAAGTACCGTCTTTTCTAACATATATGCATATTGTTTAATTTAATTTTTTCACTGCATTGAATATTTCCTGTATTAAATAGTAATAGTGAAACCAAATTGTGGAACATACTGGACAGCAATGCTTGATCTCTGACACCATGTTCAATGTCAATACCATGAAGACAAAAAGACTGGAGAATTCTGACAGGTTAAAGTGAGAGATGCATGATATGAATTGAATAAATAACAGAAAAAAATTGCTATAGAAGATACCTGAAAATTTGGCAACATTTGAACATAGATTGTATGTATCATAGCAAATATGTTTGTATTAATTCATTTTTTAAAGGATTTTATTTATTTGAGAGAGAGAGAGGGAGAAAGAGAGAGCAAACATGAGTGGGGGAGGAGAAGAGAGAGAAGAAGAAACAAACTCCCTGCTGAGCAGGGAGCCCTATGAGGCTTGATCCCAGATCCCAGGACCTCAGGATCACAACCTGATCCAAAGGCGGACTCTTAGCCAACTGATCCACCCAGGTGCCCCACTTTCTTGCATTTTACCTATAAGTATATACAAATAGAGGGTAATAGTAATAAACAAAAGTAGCCGAATGTGAACAAACGGTGAATTTCCATCATATGGAAATTATTTGTAATGATCTTGCAAATTTTCTGTAAGTATAAAATTATCTTTAAAAAATAAATAAAAATATAAAAATAATGGTGATATTCAGAAATCCCTGTTTATCTCCTGATACCAACTGAATTTGTTTTAGTGTTTTCACATTTAATAAAATATTTGTTATAAGTTTTTGTTAATTATAAAAATTCTATTAAGAATATTTACTGAATTTTATAGAATCTTTTCTACAACCATTTTGAACAACTCCTAAGATGTGCTGAAGTATGTTAATAAGCTTCCTGATACAAGTCACCCTTGTATTCCAGAAATAACCTTAATTGAGAAATGTGCTTTTTATAAATACATATAAATATATAATATATATATTTTATATATTATATATATATATATAAGAAACAAGTTGAAAATTTGAATAGACTGGATGCCTTAGAGTAATTTGAAAAGGCAATTAAAAATATAGCTCTTAATGTTACATTAGGATTAAATGGGTTCATTGCTATTTTATTTTAGCTTAAAAAAAATCTATTATTCCATGCTACTAAAACTATGTTTTCAGTTGTAAAAGAGGAAAGTGTCTTCCCCATTTAAGACACTAAATATACATAATAAGTTATTAAGTAAATAAATACACAAATAAATAAGCAAGAAACATCTGTTGAGAAAACATGTCAAAATTTTTATTGACACAGGTGTATTAACAAAGGTTTGGAGAGTTTAGGCTGTCTGCTGGGTTTTGTGCAGTGGCGGCTGTGGTAGCAGAGGTTGCATCAGGGGAACTAGTGAGAAGTCTGGAAGGCTAACTGGTTAGCTGCCCAATAGGTACTCTATGTATGCATACATCTTAAAGGAACTCGTTAAGGATACTTCAGGAGTCTCTTCTTGAAGAGAAAACCTACAGTCATATAAATTTGAAGTTATATTGAAACAAATTTTTTAAATAAATTAATTTTTTATTGGTGTTCAATTTACCAACATACAGAATAACACCCAGTGCTCATCCCGTCAAGTGCCCCACTCAGTGCCCGTCACCCATTCACCCCACCCCCCACCCTCCTCCCCTTCCACCACCCCTAGTTCGTTTCCCAGAGTTAAGAGTCTTTCATGTTCTGTCTCCCTTTCTGATATTTCCCACACATTTCTTCTCCCTTCCCTTATATTCCCTTTCACTATTATTTATATTCCCCAAATGAATGAGAACATACACTGTTTGTCCTTCTCCGATTGACTTACTTCACTCAGCATAATAATCTCCAGTTCCATCCAGATTGAAGCAAATGCTGGGTATTTGTTGTCTCTAATGGCTGAGTAATATTCCATTGTATACATAGACCACATCTTCTTTATCCATTCATCTTCTGATGGACACCGAGGCTCCTTCCACAGTTTGGCTATTGTGGCCATTGCTGATAGAAACATCGGGGTGCAGGTGTCCCGACGTTTCACTGCATCTGAATCTTTGGGGTAAATCCCCAACAGTGCAATTGCTGGGTCGTAGGGCAGGTCTATTTTTAACTCTTTGAGAAACCTCCACACAGTTTTCCAGAGTGGCTGCACCAGTTCACATTCCCACCAACAGTGCAGGAGGGTTCCCCTTTCTCCGCATCCTCTCCAACATTTGTGGTTTCCTGCCTTGTTAATTTTCCCCATTCTCACTGGTGTCAGGTGGGATCTCATTGTGGTTTTGATTTGTATTTCCCTGATGGCAAGTGATGCAGAGCATTTTCTCATGTGCGTGTTGGCCATGTCCATGTCTTCCTCTGTGAGATTTCTCTTCATGTCTTTTGCCCATTTCATGATTGGATTGTTTGTTTCTTTGGTGTTGAGTTTCATAAGTTCTTTATACATCTTGGATACTAGCCCTTTATCTGATAGGTCATTTGCAAATATCCTCTCCCATTCTGTAGGTTGTCTTTGAGTTTTGTTGACTGTATCCTTTGCTGTGCAAAAGCTTCTTATCTTGATGAAGTCCCAATAGTTCATTTTTGCTTTTGTTTCTTTTGCCTTCGTGGATGTATCTTGCAAGAAGTTACTGTGGCCAAGTTCAAAAAGGGTGTTGCCTGTGTTCTCCTCTAGGATTTTGATGGAATCTGGTCTCACATTTAGATCTCTCATCCATTTTGAGTTTATCTTTGTGTCTGGTGCAAGAGAGTGGTCCAGTTTCATTCTTCTGCATGTGGATGTCCAATTTTCCCAGCACCATTTATTGAAGAGACTGTCTTTCTTCCAATGGATAGTCTTTCCTCCTTTATCGAATATTAGTTGACCATAAAGTTGAGGGTCCACTTCTGGGTTCTCTATTCTGTTCCATTGATCTATGTGTCTGTTTTTGTGCCAGTCCCACACTGTCTTGATGACCACAGCTCTGTAGTACAACCTAAAATCTGGCATTGTGATGCCCCCAGCTATGGTTTTCTTTTTTAATATTCCCCTGGCTATTTGCAGTCTTTCTGATTCCACACAAATCCTTAGATTATTTGATTCCACTCTGTGAAGAAAGTCCATGGTATTTTGATAGGGACTGCACTAAACGTGTAAATTGCCCTGGGTAACATTGACATTTTCACAATATTAATTCTGCCAATCCATGAGCATGGAATATTTTTCCATCTCTTTGTGTCTTCCTCAATTTCTTTCACAAGTGTTCTGTAGTTTTTAGGGTATAGATCCTTTACCTCTTTGGTTAGGTTTATTCCTAGGTATCTTATGCTTTTGGGTGCAATTGTAAATGGGATTGACTCCTGAATTTCTCTTTCTTCAGTCTCATTGTTAGTGTATAGAAATGCCGCTGATTTCTGGGCATTGATTTTGTATCCTGCCACGCTACCAAATTTCTGTATGAGTTCTAGCAATCTTGGGGTGGAGGCTTTTGGGTTTTCTATGTACAGTATCATGTCGTCGGCGAAGAAGGAGAGTTTGACTACTTCTTTGCCAATTTGAAACAAATTTTTTTAATAACAAACATTTATTGGTGTCACTTGTGGTAGAAAAAGTTCCTACACCTACATGTGCACGATGCAATTGTTAAATAGAACATTTCCAAGGTGAAAACATACCCTAAAACCAGCTTTTTTTACCCGCTTTTTAAGATAGCCAATTCTCCCTTTGCCTCCCACCCCAAGACATGTGAGCAACTGCTAACGAAAAGCAGTAAACAGCCATTTGGGCTATCGCATTTTCAACTCCACTCCAAGGTGAAGACTCCAATTACATTCGAGACTTAAGCTCTCTCAATTTTCTCCTAATGAAAGTTCCTGAGTCCTTTAAGAGGAGAGTCTCTTCCTGAAGAGAAAACGTTCTAGTTTAGTTAATATCTTCATTTGGCAGATATAGAAGGATGTCCAAGGGGGTGATGTGACCTGTCAGAAGTTCTCACCCACAGTAAGTACTCAAGGCTGGTGTGAAGCATTGTTTGTGCCTACAGAAAAATACCTGCTTGTTCAGCAAATGGAAATAAAATCTAGATCCTGAAGTTCTCTCATAATGTTCCAAATTTGACAGTGACATAGAAGTGGAGAATCAGTTTGGAGAATCAGTTTGCAGGCTAGTTGATTGGAAGTGATCCTGCTTGGACACAGCTACATGGATTCTTGGCTGCTGTGTATACCCCATAGTATCCAGGGCAGCCACATGGCCCTCATCCAGAGAGGATGTTAACCTTACAATTCTTTTGAGTGGCATTCCAAAGTGAGCAAGACACAGCCATTCCCGTAGGTTACAATATAAATCCGTTTCCTGAAGCAGTGAACCACATAGGTCCTGCCCTCAATCTATCACTTTCATCTTTATATCCAGTCACAAAATATCTACTTTTTTATTATATTTGGATTTTTTCGAAATAAATACTTCCTTGTATGTAAATATACTCTACTCTCTGTATTCATTTTGTTACCAATCACCATATCAAACTCTTTTTTTATTCTAGTCAATGTGTATATACAACTACATTTGATCATATATTCTGTACATTATTTATTTGAAAAAATATGTATGAATATTGAATGAATAGCATTTGAAACTTAGGTTAGATTTGTTTTTCTTTGTTCTAATTTCTTGGTTTTTTTTAAAGGGAAATATTTTTCTCTTCTTTGATATTGATAACATTTAAACTTTTGAAGTTGTATTAAGCTTTGAAACTTCTAGATTGTGGAATGTATTATACGAATTTTCTATATTTCTAATTATTTTATAAATAAGAATTTTTATTAAGTAGTTTAGAAAAGTGTTTTGATTTTAACCTTTATTTCTTTTTTTTTTCTTTTTAAGTTTTTATTTGTTTATTTGAGATACAGACAGATTGCACACATAGAGGAACAGTGAGAGAAGTGAATTATTTTCTTTTTGTAAACCCAGTGTGGGGATGGGTCCTAGGACCCTGAGATCATGACCAGAGCTGAGGTCAAACTTAACCAACTGACTAACTAAGAACATAATTTTGTTTGTTTTCTATAGAAAAATGATTATGGAAGACCTTCGCCTAATTTTTATTTTTTTATATTTATTTAGACAGAAAGAGATAGCAGGAGAGGAGCAGATGGAGAATGAGAGAGAAAATCTCAAGGTGATTCCCCATGACCACAGAGCCTGACTTGGGGCTCAATCCCAGGATCCTGAGATTATGACCTGAGCCAGATCCAAGAGTCAGATGTTAACCACTGAGTCACCCAGGGCCCAATCCATGCCGAAATTCTTTTTTTTTTAAATAAATTTATTTTTTATTGGTGTTCAATTTGCCAACATATAGACTATCACCCAGTGCTCATCCCGTAAAGTGCCCACTGAGGTGGGCACTTGACTTTTATTTCATTGTGATAAAAACATACGTGATATTATTCCTTATTTTGAAAATTATTTAGTTTTTTTATGTTGTTTTATTAGCATGCATACTAAAAATGGTGTATTTCAACTCTATTAAATTTCACAAATATTTTATATTTGTATACTTCCAAAATGTTTTATGATTTTGCATTTAATAGTTTTATCTCTTAAGGACTTAGAACTGGGATCATCTTCTGTACTATTTTGTTTCTGTTTTTTTTTCTTTTTTACCTAAAATATTTTGTATATTTTAATGCTATATAATTTAGCTTGTGATAGTTTATTAGTATATATTTGTTGTTATCCTGACCTTTAACATTTTCACTTTTTTTTTTTAAAGAATAAGCCTGGTATTTATCATGGAGTTGGGTTATATTTTTATTCCTAATGTTTTCCTTATTCCTCTCTAGTATTGGTATACTTTGAGATCTATTCCCATCTTTTGCAGATGGTCTTTCTGTGCTTTGAGTTGAGATTTCTTCTTTTGAATCCATCTGCCTTTGCCTTTCAAACATCTCTTTATAATCCCTGCTCTATCACATAACCTCATCTTGTTTTTAATGTGCTCTTAAATCATCTTTTTCATTTCTAAAAAGAAAGGAAATCTGTGTAATTAGCCCACCATTTTGAGCCAATACAGATTGTTATCTCTTTCCATGCATTTGAACTGTCTGAAGAAATTGAGTTAAAGAACTTTGTGTCTTTCAGGTTGAATTATGAAGGCATCAGGTTTAAGGTGGAAATATAATTGGAAAAAAACTTTGGCTCATGAGACAGTAGACAGAATGTTAAGATCGTAAACTATTTTGTCTTTTTTGCTATGGATACAATTATATTTTTCCTTATTATGAATGGACTTATTTCACCACATGCAATTCTACTCAGAGAAATTTGCATTTAATATTTCCAGAGTTTCATGATATTTAAAGGATGTTTAAGGATACTAATATATCCTTCAGACTGATGTGCTAAAATTGACTTGAGATTTTAATTGTGTGGGAAAGAGTTGGTAAAGGTTAGAAACATGGCATCCATAGTAATGCATTTATAGGCAGGGGGATAATAAAAATATTTAGCATATAATGTGGTACTGGAATCAACTCTTTCAGTTGAACTAATTGACTAATTAGAAATTGACTAATCAGAAAAGAAGCTGAACACAAATATAGGTATTGCCATGATGATGTGTAATGGCTGAATATCAATTGTTTACATATAAATATTTATAATTCTAGATTTAGAGAAAAATGTTACAAAAAGTGAAACACTACCCATGTCTAAAATCTATTGTTTTTGAACCAGGGATGTTCTAGAGTAAGTGGGTAACTTAAAAGTAGGCATTGAGTTCTCTAGAAGTCAGTACAAAGCCAAGGCAATTTTAAGTGGAAAGACAAGCCAAATTCAATGTCTTTTATGTTGGCCACACAGGTAAAATGTATTTATAAAGTCTAGAAAATTAAAGAAAAACAAGAGTCTCACAAAGAGAATGTTGCTGCTTTAAAAATTATTCTAGTCTGAGTTGAATATAGAACTAGTATTTATTTTAAAAATCAATCACAACCCCACTTTATATCATAAAGTAAACTATTTTGCAGAATTTAATAGGATTATGGTATTGATTGGCATCTATATAAAGCCACCTGATACCCCATACCTATGAACTATGGCCTATTATGTTATTGAGCACAGGAGAAGAGAAAAGGGATTAGTCTGTGAAACAACAAGCAGATCTCATGTCTCTGTACAATGTTCACATACCTGTTAACTCAATAGTCATTTTATGTTAGTAAATGTCAACCAATAAAACAAAACAAAATTAAAAAGTGATCTGTTCTAATCCTTGAAGCATCTGGCTAAGCTTATTTGAAAAACTCAGTTTGGGTGCCTTTTCAAAATCCAGGTACTGGATATGAAAGAAGAGTTTTTGTTAGTCTGTTTCTTTTCTTCACAAAGATGAAAATACTACTGAATCATTTATTTCAACTGTGTTTGATTTCAATGACTTCTGTAGTGTCTTAAGAATCATTTAAACAGACCAGATGCTAATATTGAGCTATTCTAGCTTATTTTCAGTCGAGGTCAGGAAAAAGTGATGATGGTCTTGTGGGAGCATAGGAGAGGGAGGAAGCTCTAATTATTACTACAAATGCCCTTTGTGTCCAACAATTATGTATATATCACAGTAATTTCCTGGCCATTTATGTGTAGGAATATATGAAGTATCTGATAAACAGGTAAATTTCAAATTGTTCATACCTAAAAACATTTGTTCCTTAAGTGCTTCTTACTTGAATTCTAAATGTCATAGACTTTGCTGCTTTATTTTTATTTCATAGGCACTGCCAGTCAAGAAAGACCTATCTTCCTTAGAATTTCAGTTAAAATATACTTATTTGTAAGCATGTTGAAATAGCATTGGGTAAATGGCAAAGAACCTTATAATTGCTTTGTAAAGAATTTTTATAATTTTTAATTGAATAGTTGATTTTCCAGATAGTCAAAAAGAAGTAACAGTCACTTATACAGGTAGCCTATACTTTTCAAAATTATAATTGTTATAATATTGTTCAGATATCTATAATACTCATTGCCTCTGAATTGCTTTTCTTGTTCCATTTGAGATTTTAGCAGAGTTGTGCTTCAATATCTCCGTCTTATTCATGGATGTCCATAGTCACAGACAAGAACCTCTGAAGGGTAAATTTTCTTTAATCTGAACCTAATTCCAAAATTTCAAATTTTTCAAACTCAATCTTCTTAGAAAAATAATTTACGTGACATGATAAACTGAGTAATTCTCCACACCCTCATCCTGGAAATTTGTGAGCTACACCTTATATGGCTAAAGGGACTTTGAATATGTGATTAAATAAAAGATTTTGAGATGGGGAAATTATGCTGGATTATTTAGGTTGGCTCTGTATGTAATCATGGGTGGCCTTGTAAGAAGGAAGCAGAGACAGATTTGCCTCTAAAGGAAAAGGCAATGAAACTTAGATTGGAGTCAGGTGCACTGAAGATGAGGAAAGTGCTATAAGCCAAGGAATAGGGATGACCACTATACGTTGAAAAAGATAAAATAAAAATTAAAAAAAATAGAAAATAAATAAAATAAAATAAATTAAAAAAAGAAATAGATAAAGAAAAAGACAAATAGATTTTTTTCCTGGAGCCTCCAGAAGAGAAGAGCCCTACTCATACACTGATATTAACTCCATAAAACTCATTTTGGACTTCTGATCTCCAGAATTTTAAGAGAATAAATTCTTATTTACATCTTTAAGCTTTTCTGGTAAACATGTTACAGCAGCAATAAAAAATTAGTGTACTTATTTTTCACATGATTATTGCTCTCCCTATTTACTTTTGATAATGCACAAACAGAAAAACCTGTATTTTGAAATGTGTCAACAGGGGCAGCCTGGGTGGCTCAGTGGTTTATTGCCGCCTTGAGCCCAGGGTGTGATCCTGGAGACCCGGGATCGAGTCCCACATCGGGCTCCCTGCTTGGAGCCTGCTTCTCCCTCTGCCTGTGTCTCTGACTCTCTCTCTCTCTCTCTCTCTCTCTCTCTGCATCTCTCATGAATGAATGAATGAATGAATGAATAAATAAATAAATAAATAAATAAATAAATAAATAAATAAAATCTTTGAAATGTGTCAACATTTACCATTGAAATAATGAGAGTCCATGGGTCAGTCCAATTCTACGGGGAAGCAGACACCAAGATTGAGTCAGAAATGGAAAATATTTATTGGGCATAAAGTCTGAAAGACAAAGGAGGGAGTCATAGTAGGGAGAATCTTCAAGTCTGTGATGCAGGTTTGATACCTATGAAAAGACAAGAGTAAAGAAGAAATATTGGACAGGAAGAGTTACTGAGGCAGGTCTGAGAAAGTTTCATCCATGCCAAAGGGAACTCCAGAGAAGACAACCTGTTCAGAAGTTCCATATTGCACAGAAACAACATGGGCCTCCACTGCGCCTCACCCACTCATTCGCTGAAACTCCTCAGGGAGAGCGTGTTCTTTGGTTAGAAGACTGTGGCCGATTCTAAAGGTATCACATCTGCGATTTCCAGGTGATTGCATCCTGGTAGCCGTTTTCTTTGGCAGGGATATCCAAGTGGCACATGTCCATGGCTGCCACAGTCAATTGAACAGTAACAGAAGCTCATTGCTACTGTCCGTCAGATGGGAAGTGTTGGGTCTTGCAGGTCACAGAGAAGGAAGGGGTGAACATAAAGATTCTTAGAAGGTACATTTATTTAGGGTGGGAACCAATTCTGGTATCCAATAATACATAAAGCTGTTGTGTATCAACCAAATGTCTACAGTGTCAATTTTATTAGACAGGCATTGCTTTTCTCCCTTTACTTTGAAAACTAATGTAGCTGTGCTTCGGATTTTCTGTCTTATCCAGGAATGTACATTGTCACAGAGAAGAACCTCTGAAGTTTGAGTTATCTTCAATTTGGGTCTTACCTAGAGCCTTCAAGTTTCCCAAACTGTGTTTTCTTGGGGGTATCTCTCACTATACCCTATCCCAGTGGTAGAAACACTGTCTAAAACTTAAAAGATGAATATAAATGTTATCGTGAATTTTTAAAATTACACGTGTATTCTATTTATGGTTTCCTTGATTTGATGTCAAAGTCCAGGAACACTATTATTTTGTCAATAATTTCTTGTTTGAATGTCAATAAGGCAAAATCATGTGGGAAGAACAGCTGATTCTTTTATTCCACCAGTTACTCAACTCTTGCACCAATACTCAATTTTCATGCATCCCTTTCCTTTGTCGCCCTCTTTCACTACAGCAAACAAGCCAAATTTCCATCTACCAGTACAACATAATATATTATGTTACTAAATGTGGATGATCAATGGTTGTTAAAAATAAGTTATAGGGGCGCCTGGGTGGCTCAGTCAGTTAAGTGGCTGCCTTGGCCCAGGTCATGATCCCAGGGTCCTGGAATCTGTAGGAGTGGCTCCCTGCACAGTGGACAGTCTGCTTCGTCCTCTCCTCTGCTCCTCCCCCCTGCTGCTGTGCTTGCTCTCTCTCTCTAATAAAACATAAAATCTTTAAAAAAAGTTATAAACTTTCCAAATTTAAATCTTAATTATTTCTCATAAACATGTTGAATGTCTGAAAATCCTAAGATTTTCAGTCATGACATTTTCATGACTCGATGGTTGATATAAATGCTTCTCTGAGAAATCTGAAATTATTTAATACATTGTTTTTCAAAAAATTCAACCTACCCTCAAATGTATTTATACCATCGTTCATCTTTATTTTTTCCTCCATTCCTGAAATGAAGTAATAGTCCTTGTTTTAAGGCCAATGCATCTAACTGGGCATTAGTCTTCTTGTCTCTTCCACTTATCTTCTTTTATATAGGACTTTACTCTGGACAAATGAAATAAAACAAAAAGCCTCATCTAATTCCGTGTCTCCTAACAGCTACCTCCTGACATCTCTCTCCATTTTCTGTGCTAAATTTCTTGAACCAATTGTCTAAATTCACTTCTCACAAACAGTGGGGTAGGGTTTTCATTGACAAAAGAAATACCCTGAATTTTCTCTCTGAGGCTACTCCCTGTTGCCCCATTTGTGTACCTACCTTTTTCTTGCCCTGGATATCACTGGTTACTCTCCTTTTCCTTGTCTTCCATGAGAATGCACGTTTTCCCCCCAACACATTCACCATTGTGCCTTCTATTATCTGCTTTTACTCTATCTACAACTTTTATTTCTTTCCTTTCTTCTTCTTCTTCTTTTGTGTGTGTGTGTGTGTGTGTGTGTGTGTGCTTTAAAAAATTCCAGTCTCAGTCCGCTATTTTGGTTACATGATTCTTGTCCACGGGAGACACAGGAGACATCTTCTACTCTTTTATCCCAATAGATGACTGATAAATGAAAGACTAAGGTATTTATATTCTTCAGTCCAAACTTCTTCCTGACTTAAATAACTATTATATATCTTCTTGACAAATGTTCCATAGGAAACTCAAATTAAAAATAAAAAAGAAAGCGTCCAAATTTGAACACGTTATCTTCTTTTGTTACATGTATTCCTGCATTCATGTCCTTTATCTGAGCTGTTAATATCACCTGTTATTCCAACAATTGTGGTTATTTTTGACTTGCATCTCTTTTATCTCACGTACCAATTATTTGCTAAATCTTGGGGTCATAATCGTTTACATATTTACTGTATTTATGGTCTTCTTTATCTCTATGATTCTTTTTTAATAAAGATTTTTTAAAAATTTTACATGTGAGAGAGAATGAGCTAGCAAAATAGAATAATGGTGGGGAGGAGGAGAGGGAGAAGCAGGTTTCCCTCTGATAGAGAAGCTGCATACGGGGCTGGATCCCAGGACCCCGGGATCATGACATGAGCTGAAGGCAGATGCTTCACTGATGGAGCAGCTCCTCTGTCTCTATACTTCTACTGGTACCTAAACACAGGACCAAAATTAAGGTCTTAGTTTTCTTTTCTAAATTTTCTCTTCCGTTTATTTGGAAACACCTTGTCCAATCCAGTGCCAGTGCTCCTGTTAGAGTGGGTAGTTAGGTTTTAATAAGATGACTAGAGTTCAGCAAAGGGGGAATCAGGGTCAAATCTTGGGGAAAGTTAAAAACTTGTCCTGACAGCACTCTCAAAATAAAGAGATAAGAAAATGGATCAAATCAGACAGGTCCAAGGCAAAGAGGGCCATAAACCATGACCGAGTAAGGACGAAAAGACTTACAGCCTTGCTTCCAAAGAATCCTCATCTTACAAAATGAATATTCCACATTCTTATTAACAACTGTCAATAAAAAGGTGGGCCCCAAGCCCAGGGGCAGAGGACTTGCTAGTGCTCCTGCTCATTCTCTCTATTGGGACCTCAGAGAACAGAAAGGGGGTAGGAGGGAGAAATCCTACTCTCACATCTCAAGAACTTATTTTCACTTTAATAAATAATAAATGCGTCACTCATCGGCCGTGTTGTGTCTATCCTTGAATTCTTTCTCTTGAGGAGACCAAGAATCTCTGGCAACATCTTTGGGATTGGTTGGACAGAGGCCTTGGGCTAAGGGGTCTCCCCAGTCCACCTGGTAACACTAGAATAGAATGGCTATTACTTTTTTTTTTTTTTCTTATCTAATGCATCCATGTTCTAAGTTACCAAATCTTGCCAATTTTTTGTTTTTCATGGCAGGATGGTGAGGCATTACTTGGCTTAATCCAATGTTTCTCAAATGTGTATAATATTTAGACTTTGTACAAAGGAATATATTTCTCTTAGGTTTCTTATACCCTAGAGTTGATTGAAATTGTTTTCTTAACTATGTAGAAATAACACTGAGTATAAACACTAATGTTTGTAGCTATTATATCATTATCAAACCAAAACAGATAAACAAATTAATTACAAGAAAAAATATAAAACTATGTCATTAAAAATAATAATATCAATGTAATGGTATGAATGATTATTTTTTCTGCTGAAATAATGTCTGGATGGCTACGAATCTTTTGAGGTTAGCATGCCTATACTGCTTTGTGCTAAATGATTCAATTTTTTTCACTACTTTCCTTTTTATTTCTTTTTTTTCTTTTTTTGATGAAATGTGTATCTTTATTATGTGAAGTAAAAACAGTAAGAAAAAGTAATAGAAAATGTCATGGCCACTGTCTTGCTGACCCTGGGTTAACAACATATGGCATACGGAGCAGAAGTCATTCTCAATGCAGTAAATTCTACAAGCAAAGAATATTGTCTCTGAGCATAAGGTTGGGTGGTGCATTTCTATTCCAGACTGAGCCAGGACAATTATAATGATATTGATGATATTAGCTTCATCGACAGAAAAGAGCTGCATTTTGTGTTACAGACATATTTTATAGAAGAGAAAATAGACTCAGGGAAATCTAGTAAATGTCACATTTTTTTATCTTCTTTACTAAATCTTTTTAGTAAGAGCTGTCTAAATTCACTGCCTTTCTCCCTCTCTCTCTTTCTTTCTATTTTTTTTTTTTTTTGTAACCTCCTTCATGGATTTCTCTCTCCTACCCCCTTTCTGTTCTATGAGAGCTTCCTTTTTTTTTTCTTTTTTAGATTCCACATATATAAAAAAGATCATATGGTATTAACCTCTATCTGATTTATTTAATTTTGAATAATGTCCTTGGGGGCTAGCCATGTCATCACAAATAATTATTTCACTTTTTTATGGCTGAATATATATATATGATATATGAATATATATGAATATATATATATATATATTTCTCCTACAAGTTTTTCATTCATCCATTAATGAACACTTAGGTTGTTTCCATATCATGTCTATCGTACATAATGCTGCAATGAGCATGGGGCTGTGAATATCTTTTTGAGTTCGTGTTTTCATTTTCTTTGGGTAAATATCCAGAAGTGGAATTGCTGGATCATATGGTAATTCTGTTTTTTTTTTTTTTAATTTTTTGAGGAAGCTTCATTCTGTTTTGCATTGTGGCTGCACCAATTTACATTCCCACAGGGAGTGGACAAATGCTCGTTTTTCTCCACACAGTGCCAATGCTTTTCACTTCTTGTCTTTTTGATAATAGCCATTCTAATAGATGTAAGGTGATCTCTCATTATGACTTTGACTTGCTTTTCTCTGATTATTAATAATGTTGAGCATCTTTCCACATAGCTGTTTGTCGTCTGTATGTTTCTAGGAAGATGCCTCTTCAGATTCTCTGCCCATTTTTTAAATTGGATTTTAAAAATCTTTTTCTGCTGTTGATTTGTATGAATCCTTTATATATTTTGGCTATTAACCCCTTATTAGATATATAATTTGCAAATACTTTCTCACATCCTATAGGTTGCCTTTCCATTTTATTGATGATTTCCTTTGCCGTGAGGAAGCTTTTTATTTTGATGTAGTTTTACTTTATTTTTGTTCTTGCTTTTTTTTCACATTTTTTTTCTTTTCAATGTCAAATTAAAAGAAATACTACTTAGACCTATATCAAGGCATTTTCCACCTATGCTTTCTGCTCAGAGTTTTATAGTTTCAGGTCTTATGTTCAAGTCTTTAATTCATTTTGGAGTTAAGTTTTGTTTGTAATGTACAGTTGTATTAAAATATCATTCTTTCACATGTGACTGTATAGTTTTCCCAACACTATTTATTGAAGATACTGTCTTTTCCCCATTGTATATTCTTGGCTCTTTTGTGATAAATAAATCAACCATATATGCATGGGTTTATTTCTGGGTTCTCTCTTCTGTTTCATTTATTTATATGTTTGTTTCTATGCCAGCAACATACTGTTTTAATTGCTATAGCTTTATAATATAGTTTGAAACAGTTTGATCATGGTGTATGATCCTTTTAATTTTGAATTAAATATTCAAAAGTATTATTGAATTTGGTTTGCTAATATTTGCTGAGAATTTTTGCATTTATGTTTTTCAGAAATATTGACATGGGATTCCCCCCACCCCACCCCCTGCCCCATGGTGCCCTTGTGTGTTTTGCTATAACAATGTAATGGGGCCTCATAAAATGAGTTTGAGAGAGTACCCTCTTGTTTTGTTTTTTGAAAGAGTTTGAGAAGACTTGGTATTCTTCCTAATTAATTAATTCTTCTTTGAATGGTTGGTGAAATTCACCTGTGAAACTGTCTGGTCCTGAAATTTTGTTTGATGGGCAGTTTTTGATTAGTGATTCAGTTTCCTTACTAGTAATTGATATGTTCAGAATTTCTATTTCTTTTTTTTTTTGAAGATTTTATTTTATTTATTCACGAGAGACACACACACACACAGAGAGGCAGAGACACAGGCAGAGAGAGAAGCAGGCTCCATGCAGGGAGCCCGACGTGGGACTCAATCTCAGGACTCCAGGATCTCACCCTGGGGCAAAGGCAGGCATTCAACCATTGAGCCACCCAGGCGTCCCCAGAATTTCTATTTTATCATGATTCAATCTTGGTTGTTAGTATGTTTCTAGGAATTTATTCATTTCTTCTAGGTTTGTCTAATTTATTGGCCTATTATTGTTTATAGTAGTTTCTTATGCTTCTTGTATTTCTGTGGTGTAATTTATAACATCTTCTCATTTATTTCTGTTTTTTAGTCTTCTCTCTTTTTTTCTTGGTGAGTCTAGTTAAAGGTTTGTCGTTTTTGCTTATGCTTTTAAAGAATGAGCTAATTAGTTTCCTTGACCTTTTTTATTGCCTTTTTACTCTATTTATTTCTGATCCAATCTTTGATATTTCTTTCTGCTACTAACTTTGGGATTTGTTTGTTCTTGTTTTATCTAGTTCCTTAAGGTGCAAAGTTAAATTATTTCAGACATCCCTTGTTTTTTGAGGTAGACATTTATTAATATGAATTTTCTTCTTAGAACCACTTACCTTAAAAAAAAAAAAAAAAGAACCACTTACCTTGCATTCCACAAAGTTTAGAAGGTTATGTCTCCATTTTCATTTGTCTCAAGGTATTTTTTTTTAATTTCTCTTTTGACTACTGCCTTGACTCATTAGTTGTTCAGTAACCTATTACTTAATCTCCATATATTTGTGAATTTTCCAGTTTTCTTCATGTAGTTAATTTATGGTTTCATATCATTGTGGTTGGGAAGGATGTTTGATAAAATTTCAATCCTCTTAAATATATTAGGACTTATTTTGCTATAACATATGATCTGTCCTGGAAAACGTTTCATGTACACTGGAGAAGAGTATATTTTGTTGCTTTTAAATGAAATGTTCTGTATATATTTGTTAAGTCCATCTGGTCTAATATGTTGCTTAAGGCCAAAGTTTCCTTATTCATTTTCACTCTAGATGAACTATCCATTGATATAAGGATTCTCCTTAAAATTTCCTATTATTGCACTGCTGTCCTTTTCTCCTTTAATGTCTATTAATATTTGCTTAAAATATTTTAGGTGCTTCTCTATTGAGTACATAAATACTTATGTGTTATATCTCCTTATTGAATTGAACCCTTTACCATTATGGAACAAATACCTTTATCTTTTATTACGATCTGTCTTAAAGACTACTTTGTCTGATATAACTACTCTAGCTTTCTTTGGGTTTTCATTCTCATACATATCTTATTTCCATTCTTCACTTTCAGTTTGTGTGTGACCTTACATCTAAAATGAGTCTTTTGTAGGCAGCATATAGATCGGTCTTATTTTTTTTTAATCTGTTCAATCAATCTATGTGTTTTGAGTGGAGAATTTAGTCCACTTATAGTTAAGAAAGTAATTATTTAGACATATGTACTTGTTGCTGTATTATTAATTGTTTGCTGGCTGTTTTATAATTCCTATCAATTCTATTAGTAAATATGTCACATGCCCATGTCTTCTTTTCATCTATGTTATCACTGACTTAGCACAGGTGCTCATTACCCTTTGCTGGGACCGTTTGCAAGGCATGTTAACTAATTCCCTTTTCCAAAGAGTTCTCTTTATCAATTCTCTTCACATAAAAACTACACATAAGAACCACTACTCTGTCTAAATGCAAATCCACTTACTTAAGTTCCATTAGTCAATTATTTAGCCTAAAAGATAATGTCTATGTTCTTCAATCTAGCATATAAATTCTTGCAAGAACTAATATTTTTTTTAATGGCTCTATCCTACACTTATCCATGCCAGTCAGAGAAAGAGAGAGAAATATATATCATATCTTTATGAGAGATGGAGATTTCAAATTTAAGGAATTGGTTTGTGCCATTGTGTGGGTAGACAAATCTGAAATCTGTAGGGCAACTGGCAGGCTAGAGATTCAGGTAAAAGTTGACTTCATATATAAATATTAATATATATATATTCATATATATATTAATTCAAATGTTGGAAATAGGCAGAATTTTATTGAAGTCTGGAGGCATAGCTCCTTTTTCAAAACAATCTGTCTTTACACTTTGTATCTGCAACTTATTGAATGAGAATCATGCACAGTATGGAGGGTAATCTTTACTGAAAATCACCTGATTTTTTAAAAATTAATCACATCTGGATCCCTGGGTGGCGCAGCGGTTTGGCGCCTGCCTTTGGCCCAGGGCGCGATCCTGGACACCCGGGATCGAATCCCACATCGGGCTCCAGGTGCATGGAGCCTGCTTCTCCCTCTGCCTGTGTCTCTGCCTCTCTCTCTCTCTGTGTGTGACTATCATAAATAAATAAAAATTAAAAAAAATTAATCACATCTAAAATATACCTTTACAGCAATACCTAGACAAGTGTATGACCAAACTACTGGTTTCCACAATCTAATAAAGTTTACACAAAACATTAATCATCACTTATGATAAATAGCCTTCTTTCTCTCATCTACCTATATTATTTCTATTTCTCTTCAAAATACAGCTGCTGGGAGTCTCATATGGCTACTATAGACTGTGTTGGTTGGCCCTAATCAATAAAACATTGTGTTTTAACATTTTCTGTCAAAAAAAACAAAAAACAAAAAAAAAAAAACATTTTCTGTCAAGATTTTCCTTTACAAGAACATTATCGTTTTCCTTCAAAGTTTTACCTTCATAATGATGTAAATAATCTAGTATTGGATATGGAGGTGTTGATCATGTGATGCAAGACAGAGGAACTACTGACTACAAAGTTTTAACTAATATAGTCACCTATAATGAGTGAGGTCAGTCATACAGCACCTCCTCCCAGATAACAACTATAAAATATAATGAAGGAGGGCACTTGTCATGAGCACTGGGTGTTACATGTGAAACCAGTATTACCATATATGTTAACTAACTTGAATTAAAAAAAAAACTTGGAATAAAAAGGAGTTTCAAGTGTCTAGTTAGGAGATCTTATTTAACCACAAGGTCTGGATGTCTAAATATTTGAATTACAATTAATTGGCTAACTTTGTGAATCTATGGATAGATATTTGAAATATAAAGACATTTTTCATCTAACGTCAAATAATCAACATGACATAGATAATGATTGGAAGAGAAAATATAAAATATGTTGGCTCAAGGCCACTCAATAGAAGTAAATAATAAATATGAAGGTGGAGCTTATAGAGAATTAGGGAAAAATCACTACTGTGGATGCATAATTTTACTACAAAAGACCAGATAGTCCAATAGATTTTGCAGGCCATGTATAGCCTCTCTCATGTATTGTCTTTTTTTCTTTTCTTTTCTACAACACTTTAAAATATGGGCACTATCCTTAGCTCATGGGCCAAACAAAAATAGGCCCCTGTCAGATTTATCTTCAACGTGTAGCTCTTAAGTAATTTCATAATTCTCTAGGAAATATGTAATGACAGGAGATGTCTCCTCATTCTTTCAAGTGTATTTATGATCTGTTCCTTTCTTTCCTGCATTATGTAGGATATCTTTTGGCTATGGAAAATAGAAAAATCTAAAATAAGGGTTGCATAACTAAGACAGAAATTTATTTCCCTCATGTTACCTTCAGAGGCACAAAATCCAAGTCTGAGCCACAAATTTTGTATGGATCCAGGCTCCTTCAAACTTACACAGTCCACTCTCATTCTCTTGGATCAAGATTGAATCTGTGTCCTAGATAGATGAAGGAGAAACAAAAAAAAAAAAAAAAAGAAAAAGTGACAGTACCAAATGTATCTAAAGAAGTGTTCAAGAACGCTTCAATAACCACTTATGTTTATGTTTGTTTTGTCCAAACTTACTCATGTGAGTACATCTAGCTGCAAGGGAAGTAAGGTGATCGATTGTCCTTATACTGGATCATAGTGTATCCAGTTAAATTTTCTGTTTCTGGGATAGAAAATGAAAACAGATTTTAGGGGATAACTACTGGTTCCTGCCATGATTCCTCCTTGTTTGAATTAGGAAGTTCAATTATGTTATATAAATATTTAGTCCTATGGCAAATTAAGTATACATACAGATACAAATATTCATGTTATTTATTTTTTTCTAAGTTATCTGTCAATATATTTTAACACTTAGTTGAATCATTTCCAGAAATATTATTTTGTGAGAAAAAACACAGACTAAATTTCTCTGAGAAACAGCTATATACCACAAAGCCTAGTTGATCAGATATATATATTATCTCTTTCTGGTAATAAACTCACTATCAGGATTTGAATGATCTTACTAATGTATATTAAGATACCATATTCTGAAATATATTTTTTAACTTGTCAATTTCTCATGCTCAGGCATGGAGAATTTTTTTAAATAAAAATGTATAAGAGGAATCTTTTTAAGTAGTTCACTGTTCTAAAGGAGAATTATTTAATGATTCATTTCACCCAAATATGCCCCAAAAAGTAACTTTACTATTGTCATTTTAACCACAATAATAAAAATGAGTAAATAATAATTTCCCTCATATTTATAGCTTTATCATATGCATTTTTAAGTGAAGGCTCTCATTAAAAAAAGAAATTGAGATGTGAATAATTTGATGTCTATATACCTCACTTTTCTAATTGTATCTAGAGACATTATTTTGATTTTTGATTTCCTACATTTACTTCACACACACAGACACACACACATACACAATTTACAATATTTATTTCAGCTCTACCTGGGAAATAATCATTATTTTATACACATATCTGCAGAAATTTTTGTAACCAAAACAAAAACATAACAAAAAGATAAATAAAAGAATTAAAAATATTAACTTTGAAAACATATATGATATTTTAATAAGCTCATAAGTAGGTGGAAAGTATCCTAAAATCCCTACATAATAATAATTTATAACACTATATTAAATGAAGAATTTCTACAGTGACTCCACTTATGTTATTTGCAGATTTTCTTCATAGATGACTGAAGCACAAGTGGTACAGACATAATTCTTCTATTATTACTAGATATTTATTAAACTGCTATATTATACTAGGTTTGATTTAAATTTATTAGAAATAAATTACATAACATAATCTTTCCTACTTCAATAAAAATGATCTCTTTCACCAAAATTATACCTGGTGACCAAATTAGCATTTATCTAATTGGAAAGTGCTTCTTCCATGCAGACTTGTAGGTGCAGAGTGATTTATCTTGCAATTCCTAGCTGTGATCATTCTAAATGCATAGGAAGTCAACGTGTTCAGTGGCCTCTTCTCCTTTGTGCAAGTTCTTTTATTTCAGAGTTAATTAATAAGCAGTTATAAAACCTCAGGAGTTCTGAGCAGAGAATGGTGAGCATTGTGTAAATATTTAGTCTAGTTCTATACAGGCAAAAACAAAACTTGTCAATTCCAAATAACATATGCCACTGAAATACTGATTGGTTTCATTTTGTGAATTATGCATTAAGTTTTATGTACTTGAAAGCTATTTAAGAAGCCTTCAAACTCAGCACAGAGTTGGGAATTCCAAATGATTCACATTTCCAGATAAAAATGAGTATGTTTCCAAATATTCCTGAAAAATGGAAAGGATATGTAGAAAGACAAAGAAGGGTAGCAAATCAACTTGGCTGAAGCTTTAGTTTTTGGTGACATGTCCCTTATGAATATTATCTGATTCTTTTATCATGGTTGTTACTAACTAATACAAAACATTCATCCTAGGATGTGCCACATAGGTTACTATGGTAGCTGTAACAACATTACATTTTAGAGTGCTGGCTGCTTGATTTAGCATTTAACAGCTGTTAACGGAATTATTCCCCTGTAGAATTCTTAGACATACCTGAGTCAACTTTATTTTACTTTATTTCCTACAAAATAAGTTGTAACTTTCTTTAAAAATGTTTTATTTATTTATTTGAGAGGAGAGAGAGAGAGAGAACATTAAAGAAAGCAAGAGCAGGGGGAAGGGGGAGAGGAAGAGAGGGCAGCTGACTCTCCACTGAGCAGGGAACTGAGAGGACCCCGGGATCATGACCTTAGTGGAAGGCAGACACCCAACTGACCAAGCCACCCAGGCAACACTTAGTTGTGACTTTTTAAAAGTGACTAAGTACTTTACAAAACTTCATCAGAATAATACAAACTATCCTAAAGTAACTTCTCCAAAGTATTTAATTATTATTTAGGAAAATAAATATATACGTATAGGAAAATTAACACCAAAAGAAGTGAAATAATTAATTAATTATAGTTTGTTAGCCACAGCCAAGAATCCCTTCCAACTCTGTTCCAGAGAGATTTGAGGAATTGCTACTTAATAGCTACACAAAGTTATGTACATTCATTTTATTTCTTTAATGTTTGAGGGGTTCAAAATTGATTGTTTCTGGTATATGATGGCTGATATTCATGTAAAGCTGGGCTTCTCATCAAATATTGGGTAAATATTCGCAAATGTAATATTTTTTAAAATAATAATTATTGCCTTAGAGTCTAATTTGAGACACTACTCAAAAGCCATCATTAAATACACCATTTCATATGTGTTTTCCTTATTGCAAATTGAATTTACTAATAGTTTGGTAAAGTAAAAGACATTCACAAGATTTATAGCAGAAACAATCACAGCAGATATTCTCTGTATTGTACTGAGGCTTTGTTGAGCTCATGGCATCCGTTGATTAACTGCCATTGGAGGCATAGTTTCCAACAGGGCTGTGTCACAGCTCTATGTCACTGTGTTTCATGAAGTTACTGGTAGGCCTTTGGGGAGGGTAAGTGTATAAACATTCACTTAACAAGAGATGTATGGACAAGCTGTGAAAGTAATGACTAATTGACTGCCATTCGGGATTTATTTGGAAATCTTTTGACTCCAGCTCCACCTCACATGATGATGAATGACATCTCTTTTTCTAATAGAGGAAACAGCAGGCTTAGGCCCAGAGCAGACACTCTGAAGTGTGACTAGAAGTCATAGTGATTCAGTGTGTGGAAATGAACAGATAGAGATGGATTATATAAGGATTCTCACTCACTTTTTCAGTAGTGAAATTAATCAATTAGGTATATATAATACTTTATTTTTTTTGCAGGATTAAAATGGCAAATTACATCAAAGCATATATATGGTTGAAACTCAAATGCTTTAATTTCACAGGTGTTTATTATTTATTAGCTGAAGAAGGAAAGCATAGTTTGTTTTCTGTGAGATGTAGTTTATATTTTATTAATACTGCCACAGTGTAGAATGGCCAGATGTCCACACTTGGCTTGTTAATCTTCATGGTCTTATTTAAAAAGAGTGCATGGAGGTGCCTGGGTGGTTCATTTGTTTAAGCTGAGGAGCTTTTGATTTTGGCTGAGGTCACAATCTTCTGGTGGTGAGATGGAGCCCGGCCTAGGACTCCATGCTCAGCTGGGAATCTGCTGGGGATTCTCTTTCTCCCTCTCCCTCTGTCCACTCCCTTGCCCATGCTCTCTCTCTCTAAAATAAATATATCTTTTTTTTTTTAAGGAGTGCTTTAAAAAAAAATTTTTTACTACAATTCATTTTCTCAATAATCATATCTATTCCATCAAGTTTATTTATTACAGTCTAGTAAAACCTTACTCATGAGACCCTTCAAATGTGTATCAGTGGGCTGTATACTTGGAGGATAATTGCTACCGTATATCTTGTATGGGGGGAGGGGTGGAGAGAGATAAAGGAAGTTTCCAAAGGAATTTTTATATGTTAAAGGAGACTTTTGGGATCCTGGAGGTAGGGATAATGTTAAACTAAAATTGCCTTTTGCCCTTAGCAAAAAATTAGCACTGGGGCAATTGAATTCCCAGAGGAAGGTCACTCTGTATGTTTCAAGGATTTGTCCGTGGGTTGTTAGTTGTAAATTGTAAGGAAATTCATTTTTTTCCTTTGCCTTTTTTTCTCACATCACCTTCACTTCCCTTACTCCCAGGTCCTGAGGGTGGGGGGATCTTGAGAAGGGCAAAGATTGATGCTATTCATATAGTAGGTTTAGATGAGGAACCCCAAATTCAGGATATTTTAATCTTTTAATGTGGGCTGGTAGATGACTTGCTCAATCTTCGCCACATATGGAGACAGAATTTTTATTTTCCTGGTCCTAAAGCAAATATGCTCGCTTCCTTGAGGATAGTCACTATCTCACTCTTCTAAGTTTTTTTGCAACACAAATGTCCTGAAAATAATTGAGAACAAAAGCTTATTCAGACATGCAGAAATACCATAAAGAATATCTACCAACAATTAGGAGAAAGATAACTACCAAAAAAAAAAATTATAAAGTTTTTAAACTACCAAAACAAAGAAAATAAAACAAAAAAAAATCAATAAAAATAGGCCAGTATGTGAAAAATACTGCATAAATATGACACAAAGGAAATATGAAATAAAATGATGGCAGATATGAGACTGGACATATATGTTCCACCACCAAGTGTAACTGGGATTGTTTCTTTTTTAAAGGCAAATATTTTCAGGTTGTTTGCAAAGAAAAATTCATGTGTAGCTTCTGAGAAGCTACATAGTTACAAGAAAAAGATACTAAAATTCAGGAGAGACAAAAAGCTATACCAGATGGATACAATCCAAAGTGAAATCAGCATTGGTACCTGAAAAGTGAAATTCATAGCAGCAAAATCAAGACAAAAGATCCTTCATAATATATTAGCACAATTTTTATAGTGAGGATATAACCAAGTATGACAGCAGCCATTAACAAAATTGACAAGAAGTTAACAGAAACTCAATAAAAATAGATGACTTCAACATATCGCTCTTGGACTAAGACAAGTTAAATTGTTAAACTGTAAGTAATAATTTATGATCTTATAATGTAAAAATGATTTAAACAATAAGGTAAATTCCATGGATGCATAATGAACTTTGCATTTAGATAACAAACAACACATTTTGTGTTCAAATGCATGTGGAGAATTCAAAAAAGGAAATGGGATAAGGAAATAATTTTATTTGTGTATATTAATTAAAATGAAATATATTATTAAAATGAAATATCTAAGAACTAGTTCATAATATAATTCTGTGACACATATTAATAAAGCCCCTTCTTCCTTTTAAGCAATATTCTAGGCACTGCTATGAATACATTACTAAGTTCCTGTACCTTCTATTATACTTTGTGTAAATTGTGCATTCATGTATTATTTCTCTGTTCTGACCCTCCATGTCCACTAATATAACAATTACGTATAGTTTTAATTCCGTTGCTTGGTCCAAGATATTTTTTAAAACACACACACACACACACACACACACACACACTCACTCACTCACACAGAACGGCCCTGATTTTCTTCACACATAATGGTCCAAACAAACAAACAAAAAACAAAACAGATTGCTGAAACACTGCTTCATATACTTTCATAATTATAAATAACTGCAGAAAAATTGAGGATATGAAATAAATAGTAAAGGAAAAGTACTAAAGTGAGATTTTGGTTAAAACTGAAATAAATGGCAGAGTAAATAGAGAAAAGAAAAGCACTGTTGATTGTGCATAAAAGAGAAAAATGAGAAGGTAATGAAAGTTGATTGTTGATTGCTCTGGTTCCTGTGTGTTGCCTTCTGTAATGCATCTGCATGTCTTTTTCTGCTTTTATGATTTTAATTTCATTTCTATGCAGTATTGCTGAAGCACAGGCTGTATCAATATCAATGAACTATTAGAACGCCTCTTTTGAATTACATTTTTTTCCAGAAACCTTTTCTAAACAGGAACAAGCCAGGTCTTTTGAATATTTCAAAAGATATATTAAGCAGTTACCAGGAAGCCGTACTTGTGCAGACTTTCAAAATAAAGAATAAAGTGTATTTTAATTTAATTAAATGAACATTTATTCATTTAGGATAATTTATAGGATAAGGAAGTAGCAAGACTAAAAGTAATTGAAAGACATTCAGAAACCAGGCTGTATTCATAAAGATTTTGTGTATTTGGAAAAGAAGAAAATAAATTGTCAGCTAATTTATTTATTAACAATTCTAAATTCTATTAACAATTCTCAATTTACTAGAAAAATATGTAACCTATAGCTGTATAAATGTCCAATGACTTCTGATAAATCCCTGAAATAAAAATTCAAATCTATATAATCTTATGAATTGATAAGTATTAAGTTGAGAACAGATAAAAATGAGAGGTAGGTCACCTCTTTCTCAGTAGAATTTTAGTTTTACTTTTTCATTTTAAGTATCTCTGAATGAAGGTTCTACTCACTGATGTAAGCAGGCATATCTCATACTTCTATTATCTCATTATATGGATATTTTTTTTATCCAAATGAAATATCAAAAAGACCATTTAATTCTATGTAATAGAAAATAATATCACATTCATTTGGAATTTGATTACAGAAAACACAGGTGTTCAGTAGATCGGATTTGTATGTATGTTTCAACTGCTACTGGTGGGGTGATTCATCTTTTGTGGCTTACCTATCCTTTACTACTCATGTCCTTTTCTGCTTCTCCTATGTCCTTGGCTGAAAACCATTGATCGTCTCTTGAAATATCATGGAGAGAAAAGGTTAACGTCCAGATAAGTTTATCTTATCATAGAAACATTTTCACTACATTTCCATTGAGGTATATCTTGCAAAAACATATGCTCTGGGGAAAGGTGATGGAACGTAAGTGTGCAAAAATAAATTCTGTGTCTGTACATGTGAAGGATTAGTTGGGTATAGAAGCTTGCTTAGAAGTTTGTACATGTTTGTCAGTCTATTTCCACTGAATTCATGTCTTCTCTTCCTTGTATATTCAAAATAAAACCAAACAAAATAAAACAAAACAAATGTGTCTTAGCAAAGGAAGTTAACTGGAGGACACATACAGAATTAAAGGAGTCAGAAAACTCCAGAAGTCATTAGACTAGTCACCTAAATCTGTAGGAGTTTGACTGTCTAAATGATCAAATATTTTAAAATATAAATAGTCAAAATATAAAAGTCAAAATCATTGATATTTGCTCACATGTGGGGTAGCAAGTGTGCTGATGCAATTTACAATCTGATACTTTAGAATATTATGTATTATTCCTTCACTTAAGTTTTCTTGTTTTGGTGCTTATTTCCTTGGCTCCTTTTACTGTTAACTTATAATGGGGCTCCAGACAGTCACCATCATCACTATAGACCACATATATAGCTAAATGAAAGTAAATCAAAGTATAATAGAATTTGACATAATGTCATAAGAATAAATAATCACCTAAAATATCTCTTAGTATGAATCTTTCTTAGTAAAATAGATCTGATTTTATTAATTAATAATGGGATTTGTCCTATTTCTTTCTCTCCAGCCAAATCTTCTCTTCCTTATTCCCCAAATAAATACTTAATATCCAAGCATTCAATATGATGCCATAATAGCTTACTGGATTATGTGTAAATCTTAACAAAGTTCATACTGCATGGATTTAAGAACGGCAGTACATCTAAAAGAAGGAAACTAATTTTGTAGATTTTGCTCATGAATTATGGTATTAAAAGTCTTTGTTTCAGAGTTAAAAATAAATGTAGATTTCTTATCAAGTAGACAAGTTGTTCTGGATGGGGAAAATTACCTAAAATTACATATATTAAACTCCTGTGGAATTTTCTGAAATAGTTCACAATAGTTCATAAAAATACAAATATACAAAGGATACTTTTGTTAGGCAGAAGTTTGTATCAAAACAGAACATACCCTTACCCAATGAAAGAATAATACTTTCTCTAAGAAAGGATGACTACTGCAGAATCAGTCCTAAACTCCTAATTTTTTTAGAAGAAAAAATGTACCTTAGGATTCCAAACACTATAAATTAGAACTCTTTCAAATTCAGTTTCTCAGACCTCATGACCAAATACTTATATACATATACTCAAATAGGATGTAGGACTCTGCAGTTTTTAAAAGGATCCATATGATAAGAACAGCAGTGGTTTGTGATCCATGTTTTGTAAAGCATTACAGGTATTTGGTTTCCTTGCATTTTTTTTTTTTTTTGAAAAGTGCCTGGGTTGTTAAAATTCAGACCTCTAAATGTTTGATGCTATAAGGTATAGCTCCTGGGTTGTGGGTAAAGAAAATAAGACAACTGATCAAGTGGCCTTCATTTGATGTCACAGAATTACATATTCCCTCACCCTGACATCAAATTTGGCCTTTAAAAGATGCATAAATATGTTTATGAGTGCTCTGGGCATATCAACATCAAATTCCTGCCTCATTTAAGTTGTTTAGCAAGAGTGCAAGAGTGAAACATACTAGAACTTTCAAAATTAAATATTTCATAAGAATAAAGATATGTATATCTTTAAGAATTCTAAACAATTCTAAATGGGTGGCAGGCACTGAGGGGGGCACTTGATGGGATGAGCACTGGGTGTTATTCTGTATGTTGGCAAATTGAACACAAATAAAAATAAATTTATTATTTAAAAATAAATAATTAAAAAAGAAAAAGAAAAAAAGAATTCTAAATAATGTTTAGCAATTTGCAGTTGATGATCTGTACTGATCACAAACAAATGTTTATCCTGTACAATATGGAGATTCACTATAAAGTAAGGAACTTCTCTGGTGGTCTTAGACACAGCTCTTGGTCCCCCAACTATGTGAATCACCTGCACATTATTATTTTTTTTTAATTTTTTATTTATTTATGATAGTCACACACAGAGAGAGAGAGAGGCAGAGACACAGGCAGAGGGAGAAGCAGGCTCCATACACCGGGAGCCCGACGTGGGATTCGATCCCGGGTCTCCAGGATCACACCCTGGGCCAAAGGCAGGCGCCAAACCGCTGCGCCACCCAGGGATCCCTCACCTGCACATTATTAACACAGGGACAACTTACAACACTGCATCATTCAGAGAATTGTAACAGTTTTTCTCAGAGTATAGAACCAGTTTCAGGAATGACATGCAAAATGCTTAGAAGTCTTCACTCCTGTCCTCATGAGAAGAATAGTAATATACGGAGTCAACAAATTTTCTTAATTCCATTAGAAGATTGAGTTGCAGAAAAATGACTGCCCCTCAAACTGGAGAGATAGGCAAATACAAAGAATCCTGGCTTACCAGGAAGAGAAAACATTGCGAGAGCCAGAACTGAAAGTAACACTCAGAGATTAATTAACTAATTGTTGGGTACTGGCCCTCCACTAGTTTGAGAAGTAAAAGTTCCTAGAGGCTGAGCCTGAGGAGATACCCCCCATTTTTGTTACTTCTCCTTCCTGGAGTCTTCTAGTATTCTTAAGGTGAAGCTCAAGAAAAAAATTCATTCCTGCTCTAGCAAGGTGACTGGAAAAGTAGATATCTTATTATTGCTCAGAGTTCTCTATCCTCTTCAACCAAGGAAAGACTATTTTACCAGAGCTTAACCAACCTATAAAAAGGATGATATCTAACTCCAGCCATCACTAGTCCTCCATTCATTAAGGACTAAATAAAGGTAAGAAGCACTGGTGAGGATCACAGCCCAGGGGTACAGGCTCATTAGGTGTGAGATCACATAGAATTATAGAATGCTTCCTCTTTCCCCCTACACTTCATTAATAGAGCCCATTTACCTCAATTCTCTTACCTGATACATCATGTCTAGCTTTTAATAAAAATTACAAGGCATGCTGAAAAGCAAAACAACAATCTGAAGAGACAAAGCAAGCAACAGAACCATGATCAAATGGCAAGGGTTTTGAAATGATCAAATGGGTTTTTGAAAAACTGAATAATTTGCTAAGGATGCTAATGTAAAAGGTGGACAACATACAAAGAGATATGGGTAGTATAAGCAACTTTAAGAAAGAATCAAAAAGAAAAGGTAGAAATAAAAACATTGTAACAGAAATGAAGAATACTTTTTGTAAGATTGACAGGAGATTGGAAAGAGTGAAGGAAAGAAAAATTGAGTTGAATATACATCAATAGAAATACCCCAAACTGGGACACCTGGGTGGCCAGGATATGAGTTTCTGCCTTTACCTGAGGGCGTAATCCTGGAGTTCAGGGAGGCTGCTGCTCCCTTTGAGGAGCCTGCTCTCCCTCTGCCTATGTCTCAGCCTCTCTCTGTGTCTCTCATGAATAAATAAATAAAATCTTAAAAAAAAAAAGAAACATCTCAAACTAAAAATAAAAGAGAAAAAATGAAAAAAATGGAGATGGATAAGAGAATATCCAAAAAATGCTAGACAACTTCAAAAAGTATAACACATGCACAATGATAATACCAGATAGAGAAGGGAGACAGAAACAAAATATTTAAGGTAAATGGTTAAGAATTTTCCAAAGTTAATAACAGAAAACAAATCGCAGATCCAGGAAGCTCAGAGAAGTATGCTTAATTTATAAACAAAATGTCATGATTAGTATGTATTTACAGAAAAAAAAAAAAAGAGCAAATAATAGGGTTGGGATACTATCCACAGCTTTAGGCCTCCACTGGAAGTCTTGGAATATATGACTCATGGATAAGGGAGAATCATCACTGTAGAGCATTAAAAGGTTATTTTAGAGAAGAAAAAAAATGTATCAAATCCATAATTGAAGCTTTTACCTTAAGAAACTAGAAAAAAGATTAAGTCAAAAACAAGAAGATGAAAGAAAATAAGAAGAAATCAATGACATTGAGAAGAAAAAAATAGATAAAAATTAATGGAACCAGATTTGGTTCTTTGAGAAGATTGATACAATTGAAATACCTCTTAGGTGCCTGGATGGCTCCGTTGGTTAAGCGTCTGCCTTCAGGCTCAGATAGTGATCCTGATGTCCTATGATCAAGCCCATGATGGCTCCCTGGTCAGTGAGGAATCTGCTTCTCCCTCTCTCTCTTCCTCCCCATTGCTCATGTTTTCTCTCTCATGCACGCTCTCTCTATATATATAATATAAAAAGATTTTTTAAAAATTGAATATCTCTAGACAGACAATGAAAAAGGGAGAAAACATAAATAATGCATGCCAGGAATCAAAGAGGGGATTTCCCTACAGATCCCATGGATATTAAGAAGATGAAAAAGAAACAGTAACAACTATATGACCAATTACATGGCCCAATCTACTAAAGTTGAATTCATAGTTTAAAATATCCCAACAAAGAAAACTAGTTCTGGATGGTTTCATTAGTGAATTCTATTATTTGTAGAAGAAATAATAGCAATTCTACACCATCTCTTTCAGAAAACAAAAGAAAAATACTCCTCAACTCATTTTATGAGGTCAGCATTACCCCTATATCAAATTGGACAAGCACATTGAAGAGAACCACAAAACAATTGAACCATAAAACCAAGACAATTTAATGGAGAAAGAATAGACTTTTCATGAAATAGAGTTGATACAATTGGGTATCTACATGTCAAAGAATTAATTTGGACAACGCTTTTATGCCATACACAAAAATTAACTAAAAATGGATCATGCACTTAAATAGAAGAACTAAAACTATACTTTTGGGAGAAGATATAGAGGAAAAGAATATACATATATAAAGAGACATTTCTTCTAGGAAAATATACAAAGAGCAAATAAACACATAAAAGGTGATCCACATCTTTAGTCATTGGGGAAATGTAACCAAATCACAATGAGATACTATTTTATACCCACTGGGATGGCTATAAGAATGAGAAAGACAGGTAATAACAAGTGATGGTGAGGATGTGGAAAAACTAGAATGCTCTCCTTGCAGCTTTTATGGAAAATAGTTTGGCTGTTCCTCAAAATGGTAAGCAGAGTTAACATATGACTCAGCAATTCTATCCCTAGATATATAACCAAGAGAACTGAAAATACATGTCCACTCAAAAACTTGTTCACAAATATTCACAGCAGGTTTATTCATGATAGTGAAAAGTTAAAAATAATTGTCCATCAACTGATAAATAAACATACATTCACAGAGTTAGATATTATTTAACAACAGAAGGGAATGAAGTAATGTTAACATGCAACAAGGTGAATAACCTTGAAGACATCGTGCTCAGTGAAAGTCGCTAGCCCCAGAAGACCATATAATATATGATTCCATGCATATAACTTGTCTAAAATAGACAGCTCTATAGACGCAGAAAGTAAATTAGTGGTTGCTAGATCTGAGATGTGCGTAATTGCTAATGTGCATGGGATTTTTTGGGGATGTTAAATGTTCTAAACTTAGATTGTGGTGTGGTTACACAACACTGTGAACATAATACGAAAACATTGAATTGTATAATTCTTATTGGTGAATTTTATGGTATATGATTTATAGACATTTAGAGATGTTTAAAAAAACTATGGTAAATAATACCACCTTGAAGCTTAGTAATAAGAAAAGCAAACTACGTCGGGGATTTATTCTTTAACATTAGTTGTCCTTAGTTAATTTTTTGCGTTGCAAAGGGGCTCAGAAATAATTTACTGTAATTTCCTACTTTTATAATAAGAAAACTAAGGCCTAAGGGATTACTTAACTTGCACAAAATATTTTTTATCAGCATACAAACTTATTTGAATTCAAAATAATATGGTTATATTTAGAATAATGTGATAAATAATTAAAACAAATATCAATCATGGTTCTGAAACAGTTCTAAAGATGTCATTCTCTTGAAGTGAAAAAAAAACATAGTAAGAATTCTTAAGGAAGGAAAAATATAAAAAACAATTTTGCTGAGTATTGGGGGGGGGTTGTTACAAGAGGGACAAAACTAAGATAATGTAACAGAGTCCAAATTATGAAACATGCAGCAAGAAATTCTCCTGCTTTATCAACTCCCTGGAAAATACATCAGTAACCTTTGTAAAACAAGCATACACCTTGGTTAGCAGGACAAACTCCCTGAGGGGCACAGGTAGCAACTCACTAAACTTCCTATTTTTCTAACTCCTTTCCTCACATCAATTTCTTTTCTTTAAGACAGATTTCATCCTGTTGCAAAAATATTTGTTTTTATATGTAAAGTGGGGTGGGTAATATCCTGATTGAAGTATGAAATGATTCAGTTGAAGATACTCAGGGATCAAACTTGAAAAAGGTCAATCAGTAGTTAACAGAGATGATCAGTGGCTTGCAAAAAAAAAAAAAAAAAAATCAGATAATACATGTTTGCTAAATAGATTAAAAAAAAGTGGAAAATTCTAGGGTTTACTGGGACCTAGACAATCAACAGCAGACAAGTGGCCTTTGATTAAACCCATTTACTTGGGTAGGGAGCTAAAAGGAGGCTTCAGGATAGAGTTTGGTATCCAACAGTGTTCACAGCCAAAGGGCAAACTCAAAAGGCCTCCTCCTCTCATAGAAATTGGAAGATGCAGGAAAAGTCTTTCTCTGAGTAACCCTTTGCACACATCATCCTGTAGACCTGGGCTTGACTGTCCAGAAGGGTTAGGTGCTGGTGGCAGCCTCGTGCTAACCCCAGATTCTTAGCCATGAGTGTTGCTCCAAATCTACCTAATAGTTATTAGCAGATGGAATTCCATCCATCATCCCAGGCACAGGGTTGTGTCACTTGACCAACACCATCCTGAGCTCATATTTAGTATTTTAGCGAACAGTTTTGAGTCAAGCCCTACCTGGATTTCAAGATCCGTAGCTTCAGCTGGTCCAGTCATACTGGTAGCAAACATCATGTTGTTTCAGAGGTTTGCAGCCCACATGGTCCCTACAGCTCCATAATACACCACACTGGAGCACATGCACCTCAGCGACTCTTGCACAGCAACAAATTTATCTTCCGCTTCTCTCACCATAAATGACTTTCCCAAATGGACCAGCCTCCACACCATCAGAAACAGGGGTATCCATGAAAATGCTCCCATTTTCTCCATTTCTTTGGCCAATTCTTTTGAACTTGCAGGATCCATAGTGCTAAAATCTATTAATAGCCTTCTTGTTCTTCTTGTTCTTGTTCTTGTTCTTCTTCTTGTTCTTGTTCTTCTTGTACTTCTTCTTCTTGTTCTTCTTCTTGTTCTTCTTCTTGTTCTTCTTCTTCTTCTTCTTCTTCTTCTTCGAATTTCATTTGCTTGGAGTAAACTTCTCTTGCATTGATACTGGTAGGCAACATTGTAATAATGCTATCATTTTCAGTTAATCTGCTAGGGAAGACTACCTGTTCACTGCCATCTGGATACTGCCTGTAGCATCAGGGAACCCATCATAAATAATGAATGGATAGAATGAGATTTTTTTAAAGATTTTATTTATTTATTTGAGAGGGATAACAAGAGAGTGTGACAGAGAGCACAAGTGGGATGGAGAAGCAGGCTCCCCACTGAGCAGGGGGCCCAAGGCTGGGATAGATCCCAGGACCCGTGGATCATGACCTGAGCTGAGGGCTGACACTTACCAGACTGAGCCACCCAGACACCTCAGCCATGAGTGTTTGTTTTTTTTTTTTGCCATTAAATAACCCATGTTGCCCTGTCCAATGAATCCAACTGGAGTCTTAGAAGCCATTGACCTAGAACACAGAGCCACCAGGCACTGCCTGTAGGATGGGGATGCTCCAATACCAGACTCTGGAGGGTGCTCCATAAAGCACAGTGATTTTGAGCCTAGCATGTCCTCCCAGCCTCATCTCCCCTTTATGACTTCGAGACTCTGCCTCCTGGCTTGCCCACTGACTGCTTGCATAAGCTATTAAAAGCAATTTAATAGCAAAGCCTACTCACATCATTGTTGTGTAGATTAAATTTGGCAAAGCTACTTTTAATCTACAAAGTGCTATATCAGTATATGATATATATTATGTAACATGTCGTATATAATATACAATAATAGAATGTTTTATTATTATTTATGACTTCATTAGAGTGAAGTCTAACTTGTTTAATATTCATCATTTTGAAACAAGAATAAATTATGACATGTGAATTGATAAAATTTCAATTTATATTCTTATCCCCTGCTGTTTGCCTCCTGTCTCTACTGTGAACTTTTTCTAGTGTTTGGAGAGTTTCTTAGTAGCAACTTTGGGGATAGAGTATTATTTGATCATTTTAAATTATATTTTTAGAAGGAAATAAACTCTCTCTGGGTTTAAGATAATATAAAAATCAAAATCAATAGAGAATATATTAGTCTGGGATTGGTTTTGAAAGTTCTCATATGGATCAGGGGGTCAGAGCACTGAATTGAGTCTCCTCTCCTTAATGGGTTTTCCCTTATATTATTTAAAGTACTCAAAGAGAATTAATCCTTGTTGTGGAGAACATTAAAGGAATGGATCAATTTTTCCCTCAAAGGAGTTTTCAAATAACCCATATGACCTTTGCCTTTTTGATTGTTCAAATCCTAAGATATCTTAGTATGTCTCTTGAGATTTCTTTTTTTTCTTCTTCTTTTTCAATATTTGTGTGAGGCGTCGGTTTTTGCCTGGGGCAAGAACCTGATAGAGGAGAAATAGGAATGTTTTAAACGCACAAGAATCTAATATGCATTTTTTAAATCAAACCTTTTAAAAGGCATTTTTTTCCTTAAAGAAAGATGAATCCAGGAAGAAAATTCGAAGGACTGAAAATCGCAAAAATTAAACTATAAGTATTTCAAAAAAAAAAAATGTCTGTATTCAAGTCTCTATTTGACTACAACAACAACCACTTTCCCTATTTCCCTGAAGAAAATTTTCCTCAATTTTGCTTTACTTAATCCAAGAAATATATGTACATTCTTACAAATATGAACATACTCCTGCTGAAATCACTTTTCTAGCACTCATAAAGAGATACATTATTTCATTAAATCATCTGTCTAGGTGCTTTTTCCATATTAAGAAAAAAAAATCCTCTAGTTGATTGAAACTTGGCCAAGCCTATCTATCCTCCTTTCAGAAAGATCACTAAGGAATTTAATGCCAGATTTTTTATTCCCAATCATAATTGAAGAGGTAATCTGTTACTGAGTTTGATATCCTTTAATTTCTTTTTTTAAGATTTTATTTATTTATTCATGAGAGACACACAGAGAGAGGTAGAGACTCAGGCAGAGGGAGAAGCAGGCTCCCCGAAGGGAATCCAATGTGGGACTCCATACTAGGACCCCGGGATCATGACCTGAGCCAAACACAGATGCTCAACCAACTGAGTCACCAGGTATTCCCTGGTATTATTTAATTTCCACTATTATTTTATTTACTCTATATCCATGATGCTAGAGTGGAGAGTTTTGAGGCAATCAAGTACAATTTGAAAAATGACATAGGGTTAACAGAGACTTCAACAATTTTGAGTGATTCTTTCTTCATTAGAGATAACTTTTAAAAAAGAAATAAAGTTATTAAAATGACATAGCCCTTCTCAAAAATTATTTTTAAAATATTATGTTTTTTACTTCCTATTCAAAAAATTCCAAATCTGGGCAGCCCAGGTAGCAGAGCAGTTTAGCACTGTCTTCAGCCCAGGGAGTGACCCCAGGGTCCTGGGATCAAGTCCCACATCGGGCTCCCTGCATGGAGCCTGCTTCTCCCTCTGCCTGTTTCTCTGCCTCCCTCTCTCTCTTCTCTCTCTCTCTGTTTCTCTCATGAATAAATAAATAAAATCTTTTTTAAAAAACTCCAAATCTGCTAATATGCAAATAGCAGAATTATATTATTTTTACTTACGATCCAATTCATGAATCCCTTTGTGCTAGGAATTACTACTGTACCTATGTCACCTGCAGGACTGCCTGACTCCTAATTGGTAAACTTCCTTCTTTCTTGGAAAAACACACATTATATTCCATTATTATCCTTTTAAAGTCTTTATGATCTGTAGTGACATCCACTTTCACTTCTGATATTGGTCATCTGTGTCTTGTATTTTCTCAAACAATTTGGCCAGAGGCAAATTAATTATATTAATTGTGTCAGTCTGGGTCCTCCTAAAAGCAAACACCAGATAGGATTTGTTGCTCAAAGGAGTTACTACGGAAATGTCTGAAAAGTATAAAAGGGGAGAAGGGGACAGAAATCAGATGGGAAAATTTCCAGACAACAATGCAAATACGACAGCTGTGAAAAGAGGGGAAAATAAAGGAAGAATTCGATGCGGAGACCTCTGACACAGCATGGTTCTGAGAAAGTTTCGACCATAGCAATGGTTTTCCCCATTAAAGGAATCCTGTGTTAGGAATGGGCCAGGATTGGTACCCTGGCTTGCCTTTTCTTTGAATGGTTCCAGAGCAGTCGCCTACCAATGGAGCTAAGACATCAGTCAATGATACTCTTCATATTACGTTTCTCTTGAAAGGGATCTGAGTAGAACATTTCCATGGGTGTCATAGTCTATAGCTTGCATGAAAAAGATACACATATTCATGTAGTCTTCCATGGATCCTGTCCATCTGTCTTCCAGAGGAGAAGCTGAGTAGAATGAAGTTAGTAAAATAAATTACAGCTCCTATACCAGGTGGTCTTGGAGCCACAGCTCATACCTCATTTTCTAATTCCTACTGCATTCTGATCTCGCTTCATCCTCATCTATCATTTTGGCAAATCTTCATGACTTCCCAGATGGCATGACTCAGATTCCTGTTCCCCCTAGTCATCATACTGCCTCCTTGGGCGAAGTTACTGTGCGTGTCCATTTACCATTATAAACAGGCAAAGGAAAACTAAGAAGCATCCAAGTAGATAACTTGTGTTTTATATTTCTCCTTGATTCCATTCGCAAAACCAGTGCAACCTCCTTCTGTTGATCGGGGCCAAATACTTTTTCTAAGGTAGCGTGATTCTTTTCTTACCTGCTGTTTCTGGAAAACCAGAAGTCCAAACTCTCCTGTAGTGGTGATGTTTTTCAGTTCAAAGAAATCATTGCAGTGTTCTTTGAAAAGAGACCTCTTTGTGGATGAAAATTGCCAACCCCAGGTTTTGGGTCAAGAAGCAAAAAAAAAAAATCCTCAGCAGGTCATGAAGAGTGATGGCATCTGGGACCACTCTTATTTCCACTGATTAGTACTCTACCTACGGATTCTTCCTACGGGGGAAACAGCTCCATATAGAGTTCTCTGCTTCCTGAAGAACGATATACATTCTCTCAGAGCATTGCTTCTGAATTGTTGCTTTAGCTGTGCTTTCACTAGGCTATTCCACGGCTCAGTGAGGCTGATTGTTCTGTAGAGTGCATGGCCATGGAGCCACTTCCACACCTCCTTATCTATGAATTTAGTCCTCACTGAATGCTATATTGTGTGGGATTTCATTCCTGTGGATCAGGTCTTTTGTCAACACCAATATGCCAGTACTTGCTGAGGCTCTGCAGACAGATTTGAAAACCCATACCCAGAGTAGGTGTCTTTCCCTGGGAGGAAAAACAAAACAAAACAAAACAAAACACCGAGCCTTATAGGATGAAAGGGTCCCAACTTAGTCAGTTTGCCACCAATGGACTTGCTGATCTTGAGCAATAGAACCATGTCCCGGGACTCAGTTGAGGTTTCTGTCACTGGTGGGTTGGACATTCCGAGGCATCAGTAGCTGGATAGGTAGGTAGATAGGTAGGATAGACAGGCAAACCTTGGTAAGTAGAAGTCTATGCTGTTCAGTTCACATGTAGCTTTGCTACTGTGGCAAGACTATTTACTTGCCCGCTGTGTTGTCCTGTGGTGGCTAATAACAAAGCAAGGCCAGGGTAGGCTGTTCAAGTCACTTTGGTTGGTTAGTGCCTATGCCATGGTGGATATTTTCTGGTAGGTATAAATGCATCTGTCCACATACCTTAAACCCAAAACCTCTTGTCTCCATTCTTATCATACTGTTCCTTCCAGACCCGAGACCACCCAGTCTGGCCATATGGGGCAAAACTATACATAATATTATTGCTCTGATTCTAACTCTTTCTGGTTCTGTTTCCTCATATGGATAGAAAAGAATAAACACATTGGACAAATGAGCAACTGCATATAATGTCCTGGGGTCTTATTAATCTGCTCTAGCAACTATGCAGCTTCTAGTAGAGGAGCTGCAATTAGGGCCACAGTTTGGTTGAGTTTGCAGTAATCTACAGTATTCCCTAAAATTCATTGGGTGCTATGGGTTGAATGGAATTTTAGATGTAAAAATGTAGGGATCACCAACCCTGTATCCTTTATCCTTTAGCTCCTTAATGGTAGCACTAATCTCTGGCATTTTCTTAATCCTGGGATGGAGATATATATCTATATCTATATCTATATCTATATCTATATCTATATCTATATATATATATATCTACTTATATATATATATATACCTATGGGATATATATATATATCCCATAGGTATATATATATAGCTAAATATTTGTATTATATATAAATATATAAAATAATTTATATATTCTACTAAATATTTATTTATAGACTTTTTTTTTTTTTTACTTTTAGAGAGAGAGGGAGTGAGCGTGGGGGGTTGGAGAGGCAGAGAGAAAATCTCAAGCGGACTCCATGCTGAACTTTGAGCTTGATGAGTAGATCAAGCTTATAGCCCTGAAATCATGACCTGAGGCAAAACCAAGGGTTGGATGCTTAACCAACTGAGCCACACAGGTAGCTCTTTATTAAATATTTATATTATTTACTATTTTGAATAGGTGGGCAATATCAGGGGTTTCCATTTGTCTTTTCCCCCCATGTTATCTTTTATCCAATATATGAAGGACCCTATGTGGTTGTTACTCGATTTCCAACAAGCCCAGTGATAGATTCAGAGAATAGGGAAACGACCACTGGGTGGGTCTGCAAACCTTGTGGAGCCACAGTAAGCTGAACTCTAGTCAGCACTTCATTTATTACATGACCTCAACAAGTCCTCCTTCTAAAAGTGGGGCCATGATGACACTTCAGTTCTCCTGGTTTTAATGTCAACTAGTATTTATGCCCTTTAACCATCAAAATGTTGGGGTATTCCTTTCCCCAGGGTGTAGTCACCTGGTAAATGACCATTAGTCCTTCTCGGGGGAAACCAGGGAAACAATACAAGATGTAATACTGGAGAAATATTCTGATTATAATACAGTAAATAATTACAGTAAATAATTATTGTGGGGGCTCCAGGGACCCTACAACCATTTTAGCCAATGGGTTCCAAATCAAAAAACTCTTTTTTTTTGTTGTTTTTGTTTTTGTTTTTTAATAATGAAAATCCTCTGGCATTCTCTGCTGGGAAGTATACTTTTTCTTTTCTTTAAGATTTTTATTTATTTATTTGAGAGAGAGAAAGAAAGAGAAAGAGAGAGAGAGAGAATGAAAGCACAAGAAGGGGGATGGGAGGAGGGACAGCCAAGCAGGCAGCCTGATACCACCTTGGTCCTAGAGGTCTGTGAATTGAGTAAGGGATTTTTTTTGTTTGTTTGTTTGTTTGTTTGCTTGTTTAATCAGGGCAATCTCTCTTAATTTCCTGCTCGTCCATTCTTCCCTTGTGATTGGAAATTCCAGTATGCCCATTTTCCTCAGCTTTTCCCAAACCCTTGCCTTTATCTCCTGCCAAAGCGATGTCCAGTCCTATCACTTTATCTCCTGCCAAAGCGACGTCCAGTCTTATCACTCAGCGTGAACCACTGCATTTTCCAGGTTTCTAAGAACTACCCCAGCAAGGAGTACATCCCATCACTCAGAGTCCTGACAGCAACCTGAGACATGACTCCTGAGTAAGAATTTCTTATTTATCATCTAATCTTATATTTAGCCCTCTGGATCAATCATTCTCATGTTCAACCCCAAGAATACATCTTGGACTCCTACCAGTAGATGGTAGCTAATTCTTGTAGCTCCACCAAGGGGTAAAATTTCTTTTCTTCCTTATCAGACTCAGCATATTCCAGTGGGTTATCCTGGGTTCTAACCATTTTTATTGGCAAATAAGCCAGGAGAGGAGATAGAAGTTTTCTAAGGGACAACTGTTGCTATCTAGAAGAGAAGGAGGGATAGTTCTAACTATGGAGGGAAGGGCTGCCTCTAAAAGTCTCATTGTTCAAGGAAATCTTACAAAACCAAAATCTTTGGAGACATCTACCTAAGTATCCCCGCTCTATATTTCAAGCTGTCTACTTTCTCTCTCATAGCCCTGACCTCAGCATTAAAGACCTGACCAATCAGAGTACTTTAATGTTTCTAGATCTCTACACTTATATCAGATCTTCAGTGATCTTTGGAACTGTATCTGCTTTTTCACTGAGGGAGATAAGACCCACTTTATAGGATGCCAAAGAAATCCTCTGGCCCTCACACTTTTATTATTTGTTTAGTGCACCTCATTTCTCATTACAGAGGGTGCCAGTTAGGACTGTTCTCTGTGTGTAAGCACTGCTTTTCCTGCATCTTTTAAATGTCTGAATCACTGCATCAGAGAGGGTGTTCCCTTCCACCAGTACATTTCTCCAAGTCAAAAGTTCTGAAATCTTGAGCAATCAGACCATCAGTGCCAGAAACTCTCAATACTACAAATAAAACTTTGTATGGGTCCTCTTTGCCAGCCAGCCAGAGAGAGAGCCAAGTCCCAAGCTTCTCTTACCTCTCATTTTCTTGTGGGACTGACAGTATTGCCAAAGCTGAGTGGGAATAACTACGCAAAAGATTTACTGAGGGGAATGGTCATGAAAGATAAAACAAGAGGGAGCAGGAGAAGTTATTTAACTTTTAAAGTTTATTAAAAACAGATATATGGTCCCCACATGATCTATATTGGTAATATAACATTTGCTCTTGAAAGAGTAATTATTATGCTCTTGTTAGATGCAGTGTTCTATAAATATCAGCTAAGTTACTTGAGAGTGTTTAAATTTTCTATCTTACTGATTTTATTTTTGTTTTTCTGTAAACTACTTGAGAAGAATCTTAAAATCCTACCTATTATCAAAAACTTGTTCATTCCTCTCTTTAATTTGGTCCATTTTGCTTCATGTGTTCTAAAGTTCTGTTTTAGAAACATACACAATTTATGTTTGGTAGCTATTGAAATACAGTGGGAAACTAATAATGATTTTAAGATTCAATGTTGTCTTGATATCGCAAAAAAATATTTTAGTGGTTTACATTTTCATTATTAAAACAGTTAGACACTGACCTTCTTTATTACTTTCAGGGAGAGGATATTTCCTGTCTATAGCACAATGTCTGATGTCTAATATATCATCCCCGTGAACTACCAGGATTACTATTGTAACATTTACAAATCTTACATTTTTGACCTTTTAAGTTAACTTAGATTTTTGCCTAGGGGCCTATAGAATAAATGTTAAGTATAGGTTTATGCAAATATGCACATTAGTTGGCAAGTTAAATGTTAAAATGATGCTTTGAGGGTGGAAAAAGACAAAATCTAAGAAAATATGATAAAATTTATCAAGCTTATAAAGTTGGATATATTTACTTTAGTTTTGTTATTTTTTTTCAGAGTTAACCCGAGAATTATTATCATGTGAATAAATATAGATGATCAATATCAGCAAATGTTAATACCTTAGAATACTTAATTTTATTAAGTTTGTGCTCAGTTTTTAAATGAAGAATGTTTATTCTTCAATAGCAATGTTAACTTTTATTTTACATCTAAAGAAATAAAGCAATAGGTAATATTTTGGCATATTACTTCCACGCAGTAATTCAGTACATCAAGCAAATATCAAAGCTAAAGACTTCTTTTTCACAGCAACATTTTACATTGCAACTTGGAAGAGGGAACAATGTTCAAAAATTTATATATACTTTCATCATAGTTTCATAGAAAAAAAGTTTAATATTCAAATAATTGAAGAAATAAATATCAACTAGAATAATAAAATACTAGTTATTTTTTGCATTCCTAAGTACATTTTGGAATTTTTCCTGTAAATAATTATGCATGAATACCAATAAAAATATTTCAAACTTTTGAGAAAAGTAGTGCTCAATGAGTTTTATTTATTCTCTTTTAAATGCTTGTCTAATTTTTTCTCTACCGAAAATCAGTAGATGTTTGGACGTTTTATTACAGGGAATATCCAAACAGAAGAAGAAAAGTGATGTTTGACTGGATTGGAGGCATATTTAGATCAAGAGAAATTAAATTCTTCATATGTTGTCCGCACAACTCCTTCTGAAAAACTTAAATTCCACTTAAAAAAATGTTATGGCTCTCACTGTATATAAATAGTAGCCAGTTTGATTTTTCTTTGTATTACACTGGAAACTAAAACCTATAATATCGCCAACAGGAATACGGGAAACACTACATCATAGCATATGAACAACAGTGTTTTTCTCATCAAAGAAGTAATAGGGTAGCATTCATGCTTCATTTGGAATAAAAGTAAAGTATTAAGACAAAGAGATTTATTCTATGAATTAGGTGGCAGAGAGTTCTCTCTGAGCTAAAAATAAACCTTAAATTCTTGGGAGATAATTTGGTGAGAAGAGTTTTGCATAAAAAGTAGTATTCTTTTGGCATTTGAAATAGTATTATTTGCTAAATTTATAAGTATGCCATGAATGAGAGTAATAGATATTTCTCTCCTAATATGCAGTATATATAATCTCTTCATATTTCATTTCCTTCATAACTAAATTAAGCAACAGAATGTTTTACATTGAAATAAATAGAATTATTCTGGTTTTGTTGTTGTTGTTATTGAATACCTCAAAGTTACTAAAATTGAGTTATTTTTAGAAATGAATTTAATTTCCAGTACTAAAAGCTTTGGGAAAGGCTGCTTTCTGGAAAAATCTATTGTTTTTTATCCTAAGTTGTTTTTATTTTGTCAACGATAGTCCATAGTTAATTTTCCCAACTCTGGACTAGTCATTGTTTGAATTAAGAATGCTGGTGAATAATCTCAATTGCAGTGCCAGTTAATAAGTCATTTCTTGCTGAAGTAGACCATGTAAGGCTTAAAATCTTGTCTTTAGCATGATACATTATCATAAGGTCATATTCACCTTTTAAAAGATTGATGACACTACTCTGAAAGACACTAGTGGAGTTAGGTTTAGTTTTATGGCCAAACATTCTGATGTGACTTTCACCCAATCAAACACAGACACAGAGAGAAATGACTTAGAAATGATATAATGGAAAGACATTTCAAATTTGTGACCTAAAACAGTCACTGTGATGCTACTTATGTCATATTTCATGTTAGAGGAGTTATATGTAAAATCGGTTGGCTCTACAAAAATCATAAATGTATCAAGGATATAATATTCTGATCTATGTTATTCAATTAAGCTTAGCAAGGACTACCTTTCCATTTTCATGACAAAATAAATCAAATAAATGGTATGTGGGAGTGCCTGCTTGGTCAATTTCTGCTACAAGTTTATTTGAATCTTTGTTAGTTTTAGAGAGCTCCTTTAGTTGAAAAAGCACCTTTTACAATCATGAACTAATCAGTATCCCTCTTATTTTTATAATTTTAAATTTTGAAAAGGATTATCTGGAAAAATAATATCACTTTTAATAATCATGATAGAAATTCTATTATGTGGAAGTATTAATAAGTGAAAAAGCTGAGATAGCATCTTCTTATTAAAATAGCTTACCCCCTTCTGCAACTTTAATATATTCTTTTTCTCCTTGCCATGATTGAAGTTGGCAGTATTAAGACCAATTGTGCATAGGGCCAGCCGAATTAGCGACAGGAGGCAATTAGATTTGACCAGATCAACTAGAAATTTTCATAAATTTTTGTCAGTTTATAATAATGAATAAACCTGTGTGAGCATTCAAAGAAAAATGTTGACACAAGAAAAATATTTACATTTTAATATGCTGGAAATTCCCAATGAAATTATTCAAGCCTCGTTTCATCTCTTATATTTATTTTTGTATGGGAGACTGAAAAAGCTCCACAAACTAAAAATGCCTGTTGATGTCTCCTGAGAATAGGGACTAGTGATTTCTGACTTTGCTGTGGCATTGGTGTGTTGACAGACTTTATCCTGTTGCTTTTTTTTTTAGATTAATTTTTTACCCAAGTAGAATATATTTTTTAAATGTGCAAGTTGAATAATGGAGAAATGAAAATACTGTATATATCTGATTTTTTTCTTCCACATACATTCTCAAACTCCACAATTTTAAAAAATAGTTTATTTAAACTCAATTTGCCAACAGATAGTATAACACCCAGTGCTCATCCCATCAAGTGTCCCCTTCAGTGCCCATCATCCAGTCATCCCACCTCCCTCCCTCCTCCCTTTCCACAACCCTTTGTTTCCCAGAGTTAGGAGTCTCTCATGATTTGTTTTCCTCTCTAATTTTTCCCCACTCAGTTTTCCTCCTTCCCTTATGGTCCCTTTCACTATTTCTTATACTCTACATATGAGTGAAACCATATGATGATTGTCTTTGTTTGACTGACGTATTTCACTCAGCATAATACCCTCCAGTTCCATCCACATCGAAGCAAATGATAAGTGTTCGTCCTTTCTGCTGGCTGAGGAATATTCCATTGTATATATAGACCACATCTTCTTTATCCATTTATCTGGTAAAGGACATCAAGGCTTCTTTCATAGTTTGGCTCTTGTGGACATTGCTATTATGAACATGGGGGTCCAACTCCACATTTTTTTATACCTTATGGGCACATAGAGTATTTTTCAATATGAAATTTTTGAATGAGTGGACTGACCAAGGAATCCTTGATGCCTCTTCTCTCTAATTGTATGCCTAATCCATTAGTTAGTTCTGTTGTTCTACTTTTAAAATATTTCTTGACAAAAATTTTAGCACCACCTTTACCACTAGCACCGATTCAAAGCTATCATTCACTTCTGACAGGACAGCTCAATACCTATCATCTGGTTTTCTGGCTTCCTGCTTACCAGCCTCACTTTTTATTTTATTTTTCAATTTTTTTGGAGACATTTATTTATTTGAGAGGGAAAGAGAGAGAGAGAGAGCATGAGGCAATGAGAGAGGGAGAGAATCTCAAGCAGACTTCACACTGACTGTGGAGCTGGACACGGGGCTCCATCTCACAACCCTGAGATCATGACCTGAGCTGAAATAAAAAATCACACACCTAACTGAGCCACTCAGGTGTGCCCCCAGCCTCACTAACTGCAAATAGAATTATGTTATCATTCAATGGTGTCCATCCTTCTCGCCTCCATCTAGAAGCAGGACTCAGAATCCTTATTTTGTTCTACAAATCTTATAACCTGAATCCTGGCTCACCTTCGACCTCTTTTCTTGCCAATCTCCCTCTCTACTCCCTTGTTTTTTGTGCATCGCCTCTATGTTTCTTGAACACATCAAATACACTCCCACATCTAGGCCTCCACAATTACTGTCCCGTTTGCCTGAAGCCTTCTTCATACTGATTTCAGCTCATTTACCATCTGTGCTCAAAAAACTTTTCCTGAACATACTATCTAAAATGCCAAGCCTAGTCACTTTTGATTCTTTTAGGTTATTTTTTTAAACGTTGTAACTGATATTTCTTTATATGTGTATATACTTACCTGATAATTTTCTATCTCCTCTTTGATGAAGGGGACATTTTTATTATTTTCTCTGTTCTCTGTTATCCCAGTTTCCCTAGCACCCAGACAGTACCCGAAACATAGTGAGTTCTCATAAAAAGTCAGTGAACTGAATGAATATGAATGACTAAGATGAGAAATGGTTCAAAGACTTCTGAAAATTGAAATGTATTGAATAATGTTTTGAATCATTTAGGGATGATATTTCAAAGAGTATAGTCAGTATTAATCAAGAATATTACAGGGACTTCAATTTCAGTGAGTCCTTGTTATTCACACCAAATTTGAACACTTAATATTTTATTGCCAATGTGTTTAACTCTGAATTGAAAGGTGTTTTCACAAAATCGTGAACGGCAACATCCCTTTAAGAATGGTAAACTCAATATTGTTCTCTTATATTTAGTAATGAAGCATTAGCATTTTCAATAATTTAATCCTAATAATACATAAGTTTAAGGATATGTGTTGTTCCTTGGAACTACTCAGAACGGAAGTAAGTGTATTCACCACTGTCTTATAACTGTTAGAATTCTGTGCACTTCATTTAAAAGAGTAAGAAACAATAATGTAAATTAAAGCAAATACCTAAAGTTGTGGTGAAAAACATAAATTAGTAACTAGACATGTGAAATTAATGTTGTCATACCAAATTGTTAGATAATACATTTTGTATGATAAACTAATCTTCTGCTCATTTAAGTATGAATATTTCCTAGAAAAATAAAAGTAAAATTCTTACCAGTTCTGAGTAAATAACTTCCTTACTTTGAGGTTTTTTTGTGTATTTTTGTATAAAAGCACCCCTGGAATTCTTTACATTTTTATTTAAAAATTAACATATCCTGAAAAACTAAAAGAAAAACATTTGGTGTATTACTGTAGATATGTTTTATTATACATAAAACATTTACTACATTGATAAAGGATTACAATGATAAACTATTCCATTGTTTTACATAATACACTTAAGAGAATCTTTGAATATTCAATTTATACCTATGGTTACCATTTCCAGATAATTCTGTGATCATCTAAATTCTCCAGTTCCTTCAATACTCTGACCACAGATTTTTTTTTAATCAAGCTTAAGAATGATTTAACATCTCTAATCAGCACTCACAGGTAAACAAATATTGAAACTATATTTTATATTTTGTAACTGACTGGTTACTAAGTCAGGTAACTATGCTAGTGAGAGTGATATTAGCCTGTTGGTCTTCCATGACCACATATGAATAGTTAAATTTTCTACAGGGCCCAGAATAGAGAATTTATTTATAATTATTTAGTTATTGATAAGTTATGGAATCAGGGGTTTTTAATAACATTGACATATTGCCAGTTACTAATTACTAACAATTTAGGTAATAATGATACAAGGCTAGTATTTTAAATTATGCATTTCTGGATTTCCCATTTTAGACAATAAAACAATAGACCTACAGGGACACTGTTTTTTCACAAAATTTGAAATGAATGCCGTCATCACACTTAATTTTAATGTGTTTACATGAGTAATAAAATTAACAAGACACATTATACTCCATTTGTATTTAGTAAATATGGGACCAGTCAAGATGATAAATAAAATCTGCATTATTTTCCAAGGATTTTTATTTTCACTACAAAATTGATAGGAAAGACAAATACTCCTTTATTCTTATTTAACAAAAAACGTTTCCTTTTTCTGCTCATTCAGTTTTTTTTTTTATTGAACAGCATTTAAAATGATATTTAAGAATATATCACCATGTAAGGAAAAATTGGGAAACAATGAAACATTTTTTTTTCAGTTTGAATTCTACTCAAATCAGGATCAATTGCTTAACTTCATTAGATTTAAAATGTAAAAAGTACAATATCACTGTCCATAAAAGGAATAAATATTTCAAGTTTTTGGATAAATATTTAAAAGCATCTATGGAGACACATATTCAGTATCAGAATTATTGGAATATTTACTCAAAGTAAATGGAAAGGCTTTTAAAATATGATATGTATTTAAAATATGGTATATGTAAATATATATAAGCCCCTACAGACATATGGCTCCTTATAAATATTTATATTTATATTATATACTCATTTAATTTTGAGAAAAATTGGTTTATTGTGTCTATATGACTATAGTCAATGATTTAATGAAATGTACTTGCCCTCTGACCTCAGGGGAAAAAATGGGGAAAAAAGACAAATGATCTTTAACAAATGCATGGTTACCAAATTACAAATTATCTGCTCTGAAACAAAGCTAAAAGTGTTATAAGACATTACAATAGTAGATCTAAATTCATATGGAGTCAGGAAAGGCATTTTCAAGGAAGTAACATTTTGTTTTTTGAAAGAGATTGATGGAGTAGGAACCAGAAGGAATATCAGGAAAGAGCATATATGGAAACTGTGAGTGTGGCTGTGGAGGAAAGGCAGAGAGAAAAAGAAAAAGTTTGGGGAAAAAAGAGGAAGAAGATCTGTGAGGCTGCAGTGTAAACACTGAGAAAGAGGGAAAGAAGGACACTAGATAAAGTTAAAGAGGTCAAAAAGATCAGATAATGCAAAATTTCCCAGGGGAGAATACTCCAGTGTGGGAACATCCAGTAAAGAGATTGAAGCCAGGACACAATTTTACTGGCATAGAAGTAAGCGAGGACAAATTGGAATAATTCTCAGGATGTTTGAGACTTGACAAAAGCCCAGGAGACATGATGGGGGTTCAGAATAGAGTGTTGGTAGGGAACATGGAGGGAAGTAGAAGTAGTAAGGATATCTGTGTGTGTGTATTTAGAGAGTTATTTTCATCTGTTCATCTATATTCCACTGATCTAAAGGATGACTATGTAGAGTTAGATCAACTAAAAGATGGAAGAAAAAACAAATATGGTTTTCAAGGGAATTTGGAATGACATTAAGATGCCTACCTGCTTTAGGTGGACCACAGATTAATATCAGCTTTCAAGCAGTCAATTCATTAAGTAAAGACTTCTTAGTTATAAAATTCACCCTATATATAAAGTAAAACCAAACTGCTTTTTTTTCAGGTGTATGATTAAAGATAGTAAGATCTAGCAGGGGCTAATCAGAATTTTTCCTGGAATATTCAGATGGCTAAACCAAATACACTGAGGAATGGGAAAGTAACAAAAGTCATACCTATATTCCTGTGTGTGTGTGTGTGTGTGTGTGTGTGTGACAAACAGAAAGAGAGATGGAAAGAGTAATTGATAATGTCCTTTATTTAATTATTGTAGTAGTCACACAAATATTAAAGAAGTTTAATAAGATATCCAGCTCTTATTTTGTCACTAACTGTTATAAGAATGCTGAAAGCCTACAGAAGGAAATAAAGTTGAAAACTGTTTTAAATGTGAAATGATGTTCTGCACATTGCAAGTACAAAGTAAACGAGTGATATTAAACAGGTCACCTGTAGACATTAAAAGATTTCCTTTTGCAAGATTAACTCGATTAACTCATCAATAAATTATAAATAGAGTTAACTAGATTATTTTTAAGGAACAAACAAGGAGATAAACACTTTAGGATCAATACAGGTAATTAAACCTGTTACACGTTACAGTCATTAGTTTCATAGTTTAGCAGATGACAGAAACTTCTATTGGAACCAAATCGAATGTGCCTGTTAGTAACAATGAGTAATAATAAAGTACAAGGCTATGTAACAGAAACAAATGAAGTGGAAAGTAAAATAATAGAGGAACATGACAAGTTAATTTTTTTTTTGTTTTTGCTGTACAATGTTCTTGGAATAGAGAACATCATAAACAAAAATTTACTTTTATATCTGCTAATTTCATGGACAGAAACATAATGAATAGATCAGATAACCTGCTTTATAAAGTTTTTTGTATTCTCTTATCAAACATCAGACTCCATAGCTCTCCTGTAGCAAGTGTTTTACTCATATTATGTGAAATGATTAGGACAACCACAAATTATCCATTTTAAACTGGGTATTTTTTGAAACTCTCTTTTATATTTCTTTTTATGTAATAAAGAGGTTATTTATTCACCTACTAAAAATATGGAACTCTCTTCCTGAAAATATGCCTATCTGAATATTTAACTTCTAAACTGCTTGTTATTGATCTATTTCATGCAACTTTAACTATTGAAGGGGGTTAGTAATAATTATAATAAAAAATTGAACAAACCAATAGAACCATTGAAATAAATGGTCAGGAAACATTTGGGAGACTCTAAATGCAACGGCAGAATCTGGTATCCAAAGAAATAGAACTAATGAAGCAAACAGAAAAAGCTTTAATAGTAATGTAATAACTTTATTTTAACATTTGTAAAGATTATAAATAGTCAAAATGGTATCTATCTATTAAACAGAAATGGAAAAAAAATAAACAGAAATGGATGCTGTGAAGAAGAAATCATGCCTGTTGTTTTATACTTTAAATTTATTCATAACCCAATTTGTTCTGAAGGGAATTAACAAGAGTTGGTTTTGTGTTTTCCTATAACCCTTTACCTCCCCTGTCATACAGAACTCTCCTGACTTTGCAGTGATGGTCAGGTATGTGGCTCATGTCTCAACTACACTGCAAGCTCTTTGAGGGCATCAGTAGTGCTGCCTCTGCATCTCCTACCATATCTGGATAGGAGTTGATGATATGCACAAATAGGAAGAAGGGGTGTCTTTTTAGCTGGCTTACCTAAGAGTTCTCAAAAATGTTCCAAGTCAAGGGATTAAAAAAAAAAAAAAGATATCTACAGTAGAGCTGAGGTCAAGAGCCAAGAAATACTAGGTCATGTGTCAACTTCAATCTCCAGTATCAGCATACATAGGTGGTAAAGATGGCATGGAAGTAGAAAAAGACAATTAAGAATGAAGGAAAAATCAAAGTGAGAATAGGAAGGTCAGCAAGCCAAATCCCACTCCTTGGCAGCCTTTATATACTGCTAGGGCAGATAGTATGCTGTAAGGTACCACAAGAGACCACAGCCAGTTTCTGACTCCTAACAAGTATTCATCAGTATTAGATAAGCTGGGAAAGAATATTCATAGTCTACCATTTTTTTTTTTAGTTTTAAAACTAAAATAATGTCCCTCCCATTGACAAAATATATTATTAAGTTAAATAAGCAAAAAGGACCTTAATTAATGTCAAACTTGTGAATTGGAAGATGGTTAAGAATTTTTTCCAGCACATAGAGTTAAAGATAGATAAGGAGCAGAAATGACAAGTTAAGAGGAAGAGTGGAAATATCCATCAGTTCCAATACTTATTGGACTAATAGGAGTTGCAGATGGAGATACAGAGAGGCCAGAGATGACATTCATCAGTCATCCAGTTCACAAATACGTGTGCCTACTTTCTTCCCTTCAATGAATTGTGTCAGTGATAATAAGGGAGACCCCTTCCCTAGAGAAAGAAGATGGACAATAATCACAGAAAAATAAGTTAGATCATTCGGATATATATAAGTATTAAATTAGAAGATAAAATCTGTAATATGATAGAAAAAGATAGTGTTTGGAATGGTGTAGCTGGAATTACTTAATATAAGACAGTCAACATTGTGAACAGCATTGGAAAAAAAACTACACGCACACACACACACACATATATATAATGATGTGGCTGGAATTATTTAATATAAGACAGTCAATATGGTGAATGATATTGGAATTAAATATATATATATATATATATATATACACATATATATATATATGACTATGTATTATTTTATCTATCTTTCTATAGATAGAAAGGAGGATTGTCATGTGAAATCTAAAAAAGCATATATAGGAAGCTCTCTAAAAGGAATGAGATTGGCATGTTTGGGAGAAGAGAAACAGTGGTCTGAGCATGTCAGGTCATTACAGAATGAGGTGAAGTCAAAAATGATGGACAGAACCTTATCAAATGGGAACTTTTGGCCTGGCCTACAGAAGGTAGTATCTTATTTGGGTTGCAATGAGAAGTCTTAGGAGGATATGGGTTGTATGCTTTAAAAAGTTTCAATTCTGCTTCATAAAAGTCATTTTCCTTGGTAGATAGAAATGCTATCATAGCTTTAAGTGGGAAAAACTGAATAGGATCAGTTTGACTGCTGTTGAGCTAGTTGAACTAAGAGACGATGATGGCTGGCAAGTACGAGCTGCCAATGGGCCCTACAGAGATGGCTTCCAGAGGCCTGGGAGATTCTTAGGTTATCCCTACCACCTATCACTGGAAGGTCAGGTCTACGAAAATACACCACTTTTTGGTTGCCTTATTATTTATTTATTTATTTATTTTATTTTTATTTTTTATTTTTTTGGTTGTCTTATTTAATTGGTCATCAGTTGGCACAAATTATTTTGATTGCACAGATTCTATTTTAGTTTACACTTACAAATTGCAATTTTTCTAGCACATATCTGTAAGTATTTGGCCCGAATTTTACACAGCAAAAAATGTTTCAGTGAAAATTTAAAGGTTAGATAATTTTCTCATTCAATTTTTGCTCAGAAACAGAAGTTAGAAAATACAAAATGAGCCTTGGAGTATGGAATGATACATTAATCATCAACTGGATATTTTTAAATGGAAAACTTTAATACCATTACCTAACCAATTTAAAGTAACTTCTACTTCTATCATAAGGAGATTTCTTTGAATCTGTATACATCATGAATAACTTTAGATTAATAAAATTTTATAATTTTGGCTAATGTCATCTGTCATTAAAGTGAACAAGGAAGTGCACTGAATTGTGTATAAAAGATTAATAAATTGTATTACTTTTAAATATCATTACTAGAGAACCTGAGAAAAATATGCAATTCTTTGGAGCCCATGCATGACCAGCAGCTAATTTTTCAAGTTTATTGTGTCAGAGTTGTGCTTTCTGGATTTCAGAAGCAATTAGTTTGAAACAAATGTTTGCTGAATTGCATTAAGTTTGGGTGAAAGTTTTTAAAGAGTATATTGAAGATCAAGAACAAGAAGAAATTCAACTTCTCACTTGATATATACATTGCTTTTCAAAAAGAAAGTTAAAATCTTAGTAAAATACCTCTTTATTTCTGATTAATCCAAATTTATGCCTTAGTTCAGGGAATATCTCATCCTCTCCTCTTTTCAGATAATACTGAAGTATGCCTTTGTTTAGGGAACTATTAGTGAAAATGCCAGTGTATCTATTCTATGAAAGGGGTACAAAATACAGTGACCCAAATAACCAAAAATATATTCCATCGGCATTTGTCATAAGAAGGGAAGGAAGGTCATTACTTGGCACAGTGACCACCTTTCTCAGTACGTGATTTCAGTTTTGGAAACCAATGAACTCAGTACCTTTTTCTCTCTCAAATATTTTTGCATATCTATATAATTTTAAAAAATTTTTCAATTGATTCTCAGCGTCCATCCTTTATTCGAGGGATGAAATTGTAGGCTGAACAGACCAGGACTGAGATAAAAAATTAAAAATTTAGCATTCTTCAGCCTCAATAATCTATAGTGCTATAACCTGCAGGGAAGAACACTCATGCAACTATGTGAGAAATTCCCAAATAATTATTAATAAATACTGGATTTTTCTAACAAAGTTACATGCCTTACTATTTTTACATAACTTATTCAGAGGTGGCTAGCTATATTTATATTAACCATAGATATTTCTATTGAAGTATTTGTTATGCAATATATCCTCCTCATAAATGGATCAAACGCAGATTTACTATAAATTAAGCACTAAAATTTCAATATGTTTAAGTGCTTAATACAGAGTTAAATGCTCTTAAAATGTCAAATAATCTATATATACTTAGATATGTGTGTGCGTATTGCAGTTGCTCAGACATGTATAAGCATCCATGTATATGCTCCACTATTATTCTATAGAAATAGTATGCTCTCATTAAGTAACAGTTAAAAGTACAGAAATAGGATAAAAAAGATAATGGTCTTTTTCATGTGTCTCTTTTCCCCAAACCTGATTCGAAAGTCACCTTCAGAAATCTTTGCAAACAACAGTACGTATGTATACTACAATACTTTTACACATCTTTAAATATGTTTCTGGTTATGTGTATAAACCACATGGCTTTTCTTTGTCATTTCCTATAAATGGGAGTCATACTCATATTTTTATGAAACGCTTTAAAAAATTTAAGGTGCCTTGGATGCGTTTTATTTTCATTCACATAATTTCATTTTTTGATTAATTATTTAGAAATGTCTTTAAACTAGCGATTATTGCACATGGTAAAGGAAAATAAATAAGCCATGTAAGCCTTAAACAATATATAACCTTCTCTTGAATTACTATTGACAGTTTTCTATATTTCCACTGTAAGATAGTGTTGCATTGCATTTTAACTTGATTTTTATTTTATTCAAAAATATAACAGAATAACTCCTTATTCTTTATAAGACTGATGAAATATGTCATTAAGTGGAATATTGTTTTTTAAACAATCCACTGTAATAGGAGTGCGTATTTTTTCAATTTTTTTCTGTAATTACAAATGGTATTTTAACGAACATGTCTATATACAGATAGGCATATTTTAAATGTATTTATGTGGTTAACTTAAGGGCATTTTAAACTTGAGTTTTTAGCAATATCACAGAATTTTTAGATGGACTGCACTTGATACAGTAAAATCTAAATCCTCCTTTATAGATAAGGAAACTCTGGTTTTCCAATATCGTATGGTAATATCACTGCCACCAAAAAATGTATTTTTTTTCCTGTGGAATTACTTCTATATTTTTCTGCTTTATAAATGCACATTTGTTGATTGGGAGATGAACTTAAGACCTCTGACAATCCAACATCATGCCAAGTTATACTTGCTTCATATTTAGAGCAGTGATTTTGCTCTGCAGATTTTTCTAAGTTTTCCAATTCTGAAATTATAAACTCCCTTCAATCCTAATGATTGTGCCCTCATCAATCCTTATCTTTCTAGACAGATTTATTTTCCTGATTGCATTTATTACGTTGAATTACTTTTATTATTATTATTTTTTTTTGTTCATCTTCCTCTTCCTTCACATGAAGTACAAGTGTCAAGATGTCATGAGGAAACTGGTATTTGTCTTTTATGCACAGGGATAGCTCTAGCATTTAGAATGAAATTTATTGAACAAATTATTTTCTGCCTTTTTTACTGATACAAGAAGCATTTTACTTTCATTTGTCACAAATGTTATTATATGCCACATCAGGTACACATTACTATTATTTTTAGATGCTTTCTTCAGAGTTCTATGGCTACTTGCCCTAAAAGGAACAGATTTGATATATATGTACGGTTTGTTCTTTTTGTTTTTTTTGTTTTGTTTTGTTTTCCTCTGCTGGGCAATTAGAGGGCGATCTCAGGTCAAAAATCTTTTATTTTCAGGCTTGGGACATTTTTGTTCATTATATTTAGGAATACTTGTTCCCATTCTATATTTCCTTTTACTTCTATTTATTTGCTTTTGAAGAGACCATATTTTGCCTTTTGCGCTTTTACTTCCTTCTCTTACCTTTTCTTTCATTCTGTCTATACCTTTGTCTTTTGGCTTTCTAACCTGGGAGGTTTCCCCAGTGTTGTATTATTATTTTTGCTCTCATTATATTTTAATTACCAAGAATTTTACCTTGTCTTTTGAATATTTATTTTTTGTAGCTCTCCTTTCTTATGTTTTGTATGCAATATTTTCTCTGATCTGAAAATATTGAGTAGAATTTTCCTCAATCATTGTTATTTCCTGAATTGTTATTGTTTCATCCACAGTTAATTTTGGTTTTCTTTGTACTTTTATTCTTTCCCTTTCTTCAGTTGTTTCATGATCCTTGATTGTTTGTTTATATTTATGAATTAATGAGAAGACTGGTTAATATAGACAGTTGGGGGTCACCTGGGTGGCTTAGTTTGCTAAGTGTCTGCTGGGGTACTGAGATTGAACCCCAAAATGGGTTCCCTGCTCAGAGGGGAGTCTGCTTCTCCCTCTCCCTCTGCCTCTCCCCCTTGCTCATACTTTCTCTCTTACTCACTTTCTCTTTCCCAAATAAGTCAAATCTTAAAATATAGATAGATTATAGATGATAGATAGATAATAGATAGATAGTAGATAGATGATACATAGATAGTAGATAGATAGATGATAGATAGATGATAGATAGATGATAGATAAATAGATAGTAGATAGTTGGGAGCATTTCTTCTCTTTTGGGTAGGTTTGCTTCTCTTTCGGATTCCTCTGCATGGGCTGTGAGTGCTCTATCCATAAGTCAGAGGTTTTAGCAGACAGGATTCACCTTAGTGCACACGTTCCCTGTCATCTAACACTTACACCATGCTCGGAGATGTTTTATCACTTACTCTAACACTCTCACTGAGAGTTTTAGCTAAACTCTGGTAACTTTTTAGAATGCAAAATTTGTTTTTACTTGGGAGACAGCAACACTTCTGCTCTTCTCTCTGAATGTGTAGTGATGATGGTGACATAAGGTATTTGGCCCAGTTGTTCCAAATGTGATTACCTTGATTATTAGCCTACATCTCATCCCCACCCTGAATGCACACTGTCCAAGTGTGGGCCTTTCTGAAAACCTTACAGTTTTCAACCATAGCTGCCTCCTCCCCTTCCCTATCACATGCTCCTTTGCTACATCACTCTCACACCTAGAGATGCTCTTAGCTCAGTTATTGTGGTTTTATTGGGGCTATATCTACTCCATTTTGAATACGCTGCTCCACCTCCAATGAAATTTTGGAAAAAAGAGGTGAACATATGAATGCCTAAGCATCATCTTACATGGAACACATGGAATCTCTTTTATATCTTGCCTTAATGTTTTTTTTTCTTAAAATACTTGATCAGACAACTAACATTTCAAATCTATTTTCAAATGGTTGAAATTATAAATATTAATCAAAGACAATATGACAAATGAGATCTTTTCCCCTCAGATTTAGAGATATACAACATAGGGTTATCTATATAATTCTTTCTGAATATTAAAATCTATTACAATTTTATGTATGCCCATTTTAAATCTAAATGGTCAATAGTTTCTTCTACTTCTCATACTTTTAGCATGATTCTGATATTGCTAACTGTAATGAAAATATAGTCGTCTATTTATTAGCATTATTTTTAAATAACTCCTGATAGTTTTAATTATTTCACACTATTACATTTTAGGTAAAATTATTAGCTTACGTGCATCTGAACAAAAATGCTAGTGTCTTATAGGCTATGGAACCATATTAGTTATATAGTGGGTTCTTGGAGCAGCATGGGGGTGAGGGATTCCCCTAAGACAGTCCATGAACAACTGCTGTAACAAACTCAAGGGACATTGAGCTTCTGTTTTTCACTTTTAGCATCTCACCACACTTATTTTGCATTGTTGATCTCTATAGCGAACAGGGTCTAGTTTTACTTTTTTTTTTCCATCGAGAAGAGATTTGATAATAATTTATTTTTTTAAAGTCCATTGTCTTTTATAGTTGTGGTGATTTTTCTGTGGGCCTGGCTATTAGAAATTGCTGGGAACTAGGTGAAAACATTGTGCTCGATGTTGTTTCCACAGATTTTATGCTTCATTTGTTCTGTAGAAAAATGAACACAAGCTTTTCAAATAGCCGTATCTTGCTCAAATGTGTTTTTAGGACCTAACTCTACAGCTCTCCAGTACTTTGGCCTACCATCAAGAGTAGTGCTGTGAACAGCAATTCCATAATATAGTATTGCTTTTGTTATTTTATGACAATCTGCAGGCACTCAGGAGCTTTAGATCGGCAATTCATATAATCCTACCACATAATGCAAATTTCCTTGAACTCCAAGGTAGCATTTGTCTTAGTAGTAACATGAAGGTGAACATGGAAGGCTGTGGAAAAACCGGTGATTTATGATCCATGGGAATGACTCTGCCCCACTGGCTGGTTAAGTGTGGGGCTTTAACAGCTATAAAGCATAAATCTACTGTCTATGAGGCTGCTCTGTTTTATTACTATTTTTCTAACTTGAGAATTTTCCTGTTGGGGATAGAACCACCTTGTCTCATCATTTATTACTCATGATTAAAGCTTTTGGTACAGCACGGGTCTGCATATGGTGGTATTAGAATTTCTTAGTTGTACAAGGGATAACTTGCATCCATCCTCTCAGGCTCTCTGGTTCTCTTCTTTATGGTTAAGGAAGGAGGCTCGTGGTAAAGGGAAGTAGATCAGTAGAGATTCAGGGATGGAAAGAGTCCAATTCTGAGAAACTGGGGTGGTGGTGGGGAAATGCAAAGAAAAACAGATATCTGACAACAAGAGACAACAAATCAAACCTTTCAAAGATGACAGAGGAAGAGCAAAGAGTGAGAAAGGAATGTTCTTAAAGGTAGGAACAAGAGGGAACAAAGGGAAGAGAGACTCTCTGAAACACTGACTTTGAGGAACAGGAGTTGAGTCCTTTCCTGCATACAGTTAATGTTTTTGCCTAGCTGATCATTTTTACTCCTGATTTTTTTTTTTTTTTTTGTTCCACTCGGGTCTATTACTGGCGATTTCTTTATGCAATCACGCATCTTCTTTATGTCATCAAAGAAGAAAGTGTATTTCTTGTCTGGATAACCTTTTGCTTAACAAACAAATGATGCGTATGCGTGTGTGTTTGTGCAACCGTCATGTAGGTACTAACAGTTTTCAAATTGGCATTGTGAGTCTTGTAGGGTCTCAGGCAGAGATGTTATGTCTCAGAGATTGCCATATGTGACCCCACAGTCGCTGTTAGCTTTAACCAGAAATAACCTCCTCCAGCGGGCCAATCACAAGGTGGTTGTCAGTGGTTAATCCCAGAGTGGGACAGACGGTCACTTTCAGCAGGTTTAGTGGTTTTCTTTGTGTGTGTTTTGGGACGCCAGCGGTCCTTGGTAGAGAAGTTGTCTTCTTACAGGAGTCTGGTGGCCTGTGTTCTTCTTCAGCTTCACAACTTATTCGTTCTGTGACTTGGAGCTTGTCCCTTTATTGTCTTAGCCTGTTTTTATCCCCCCAGTCTGGAAAGGACAAATAATGCTTCCCCTATTGCCACCTAGTGCTGTTATGAGGACAAATAGATATTATATCCAAAAGCATACAAGACTACTTGATACCAGAGAAACATAAAGATTCATCCTCAAAGTGTGGGAGACTATTACGTGTGTGCATATTTCTATCTTCTTTAGATTTTACATAATAGGCAGGAGGTTTTTTGTGGTTATAGTATTTTATAGGAGGATTTCTACTAGATTCTTCCCTATTTTTAAAACTTTACAATAATATTTCAGGATAGGTTTACTTTGTAACAAATCCCTGGCTGCTATCAAATTATTCCAATATAGCATGCAAATAATAACCTTGTCATGTGAAAATATAGAATGTGTTTCTATATTTTCTCACTAATAAATAGCTCAAGGAGTAAACGATTTGAGTCATCATTTGCCATGCTCTGACATAAATTTTCTCTCTCTTTTTTTTTTTAGCAGTAATAAGAATTGTCTACTTACAGTGGGGTTTTCATTACTAAGGAAGTCATACAAACATAAAATATATCTGTAATACAGTTAATGTCTGTCTGGAAGTCTCCATTAGATAACTTTACAATTTAATACTACAGGCAAGGCTTGAATGTAATTCAGTGACGGCAAAATTAAATTTGAATTATGATTATTGATCTTAGATTACATGTTTCAGTTTTTAATTTAAAAATATGATTAGATTGACTCATTCAATTAAACCTAATCCCAACCAGTGACATAAGGCATATATGCTCGATAACATCTTACTATTATTTTAGTATACCGTGCTACCATGTTTTAAAATTGCAGGAACATGAGCTTAGAAGTTTGATAAAAATATCTGCTAATTAAGTGAAAGTTTGTTATATGTCGTGTTTTAAATGTTGAAAAGTTTAGTAAAGACAAACAATGACAGTAAATCACTCAGTAAGTCTACCATGAGAAAAAAAGGAAACATTATAAAATAAAATATGCAACTATAATGATTATATGATTATAATGTTATTGACAGAAAGTGTCTTCCAGAAATAATTATGAAGCCTGAAAGGGCACAGGTCATATGCATTATTTACATCATCCAGGTGATTTATATAAATGCAGATATGTAAGTTGCCATATAACTGAGATCAGTGTGAATTTTTATTTTTCTGAATTCGTCTCAGTTTTACTAACAATAAGAATCACTTCGAAAAATAGATCTGTTTCACTGATTAGTTGATTAGATTGAAAAGAATTTCTGCTTTACTCAAACCAATCAGTACCAAACATGTATCCTGGGGATCTGGGGTCACATGCAGCTATGACTGAAGAATGAAAAGGTTACTTGCTTGTTACGTGCGTTAGTGCCTGGCTAACATCCAAAGTTCACACAGCAGACACCAGGTTGAAGTATTTATTTTCTCTACAGAAACAACAACTTTTTGGAACTAAAGCCCAGTGGAAAAAAAAAGTTTAAAATCAAAACGATTTTCTAGGCTTTTGTTTTTTTTCCATAGGCTATTCCTAAACTAATCATCGAACCTAATCACTTGAAACCCTGGAAGGATTTCTTTATTGTCTATGAATATAGACACAAATACAGAATTACTTTATTGTCTATGAATCTTTTGTTGAGGAGCATTTCCAGGTCAATAATCTGAATGCTTTGGAACACTGTGGAAAAAGTATTGTTGTGGAAAGATGAGAATATATTCTGATGTAAACAAGTCTTAGCATGTTGCAAGTAGAATGTCTGCAGCAGAGTGGGCAGGATTGGCTAATGGAATGTTTTCTCGCTAATATCATCTCCAGGGCCTGAATATTTCTGGGTGATACGTAAGTTGATCTTTCCAAAATAATGTAGCTGAATAATATGTCAGAAAGAAGGACGAGGTTGTTCATGATGAACTGGTTATGGCTTTTATAATTCAGTACATGAAGAAAAAACATGTTATTTATAAAGACAGATGTGAATGCACACTGCACTGAATTCACTCGAAGTTTTAAATAATTTACAATGACATATTGTGCTACGATTTAGAGTCTAAATCTGAATTGGATTTTAGAGAGTTCTTCTCCGAGGATTCTTGCAACTCTAAAATTTGAGTGGGAGGGACAATTGCCGCATACAATTCCTGTGCCTCTGTGTTCAAACCATATTGAAAGTTTTCTTTGCCACACCCAGCATTCTCCAAGAAATAAAATGGGGTTGCTTATGGATTTTTATGTTTAATTGATACATTGCTATGCTACACATTTTTGGATGTGTATTAGTGTAGATGCACCATCATTTATCTCTAAGTCTCCAATTGTGTTCTTTCAAACTGGGAAGGGAGCAGATTTACTAACAAAGCTACAGATTTCTGTGCAGGTGCTGATACTCTTTATAATGTTCAATATAGTTTCACAAATGTAATTGTAAGTGCACCGTGCGTCCAGTTCTTCTGATTTATTCTATCAGAACTCACAATGTTCTTTTTCTTCAGCTTGACTGATAACATTTATTTTACCAGTGGTTTTATTTAATAATAACCAGCCAGAATTAAATGGCATCGTTGCCCCCTGCCTTGTGCTGTACTTTTGGAATTCTGGTACCGAAGCAGAAATTATAAAGTTTCCGTTCACAAAATGTAGCATCAATGGAGAAGAGGATAGCACTTTTTCTACTCTCTGATTTTTACCAATAAACACTCCCTTGAAGTATTTTTGGAATTCCCATGCCAAGAGCCACTATCCTTGGACAAAAAAAAAAAAAAAATATATATATATATATATATATATATATATATATATATATATATACTGTGTACCCAAAGTTGAAGTAAAATGCAGCTTTTACAGTAATTGAGGGGCCCTTTTTACCTCAAAAATCTCAAAGATTGAGTGAGAATGTGTTAAAAATAACCAAGTGCTCCCAAACATTGTGATTGGGAACTCACAGGAACATCTCCAGCCTGCTGTGCTATGATCCTTCTAATTTGATTTTCCCACATGCAGATCTTACTTTGTTGCTTTGTCCTCTTATTTGTTCTTAAGAAAGAGCGTGAATAGGGCATCATTCACTATCAGGGTAAAAGAGAAGTAAGGCAGTAGAACTTTAGGAATTAATAATGGAAAGTGATGAGACTATATGGTATGACAAAGCAGCAGACATAGTTTAAGGGACTGCCAGGTGCAATGTCGGGGACAAGGATATCCCAATATCTCATTGTTAATGAATGAAGGTCATTAGCATTTCCACTTAGGTGCCTACCTATCTATCCATCCATTTATCTTTTGTTTATCCATTTATTATTTATCAAGTAGAAGTTGTTTTCTTTTGTATCACTTTGCTTTGTTCTACTCTTTGCTCAGGAAATTGTTCTTTATTTCATTGTTTAATAGTATTGGATTTTGAGAAATTTTCTAGTTTACATGACTTTCCATGGAGTCTTGAGCTAGGTGTTGATAAACTATAAGTCAAATAATTTACTTAGTTTCATGGCTAGGAAAAAAAGCTTTATAACCAAAGGCAAAAGAATTGACCAAGAACAGACTTGAATTTCAGTTTCATAATTTCATTGTTCTCTTATTTAATAGGTTGCAGTATTTGCAAACATAACCGTTCCAATGTTTTTCAGAGTGCTTTGCCCCATATGTGCCTATATGCCACCCCATAAAAATATTCTTTACACTTTATGTTAGGGAAAAAAGAACTCACCAACACTGCTTTGCTCCTTCTAAAATTCTTTCCTCCCGGAATATTCTTACTCTAGCAACCCTAAAAATGGGTTTTCTCATTCCTACATTTCGCCTCTAATTTTACCAAAATATCCAAAAGAAATGGCTCTAATTTTACCAAAATATTAAAACATAAATTTAAATATCAGTAAAAATTTATTTTATTTTATTTTTTTTTAATTTATTTTATTTTTGCCAGTCTCTAGTTTATCCTGACAATACAACTACTCTACTTTTGGGCCTCCAGAAAAGCCTACAACAAATTATTTTCTTTTTCAGCACAGTAGGAAACTAGAAGGGGGCATTTCAAAGGCACAAAGCTGCATCCTCTTGTGGAATACATAATGGACATACACAAGTTTAGAGCTGTCCCTAAACTACGTAAGTCTATTTAATCCATTCTGCATATACTTTCTTTGCTCCGACTTACTGCAGTTGTAATTATAAAGCAGCGGTGTGTTATTTCTTAATTGCTTGTGTTTCTGATAAGAGCAGCTTCTGGATCTGCATTGCTCTGCACCTCTTCCTAGTACCTGGAGGAATACCTGATGTTTTGTGGGTGCAATTTATGAATATTTGGATTAATGATTGTGTCGTGGACATCTGGCCTTAATAATGAACTCATGTGTCACCTTCCAGAATAAATTGGTTTAAGTGTTAGATTTTTGATTATGGAATTAAAACTACATTTATTAAAACACTTAACATTTTATATTTAAAACTGCATTTTATTAAATGGAATTAATCATGAAAAACATCAATTAATACTTTTATGTTTATTTTCATTTATTTTTATTTTTTATGTTTATTTTTAAATAAGAACTAGTCATAGTAAACATTTTATGGTATCTTTATTGACTGCATAAGGCACACCTACTCTGGTGCAGTTCTGCTTTTATTCTCTCTTACTATTGGGCTAATTCTAATTAATTTAATTCATAATTTAGCCGTATGGAAAAAAATGAAATATAAATGAATTTAATAAGAAAAGAAAATACATTTTACTTTTATTATTATTATTATTATTATTATTATTATTATTAGACTTCAGCTACCTTTTTTAAAACCAGAACTTGTGGGACACCTGGGTGGCTCAGCGTTTGAGCATCTGCCTTGGGCTCAAGGTGTGATCCTGGGGTCCTGGATTGAGTCCTACATTGGGCTCCCTGCATGAAGCCTGCTTCTCCCTCTTCCTGTGTCTCTGCCTCTCTCTCTGTTTGTCTCTCATGAATAAATGAATAAAATCTTTAAAAAAAAACTTGTTTCAACACGTAGTCTAATGAAGTCAATAGATATTTATAAATTTATATCTCTTTATGTGATAAGATTTAGATAATAGTCTAATGATAGTCTATAATTTTCACGATAAGCATTTTAATTTTTTAATAAATATAAATTTTATGACGCTTGATTCACAGATTTTTTTTAGTGTGTTTTATCTTCTGGTCTTTCTCTTTGAACTATTTAATATCTCTCTTTGTGTTTAGCAATAAAATAATTATGATTATTTTTGCAAATTAGGTGCCTTTTATTAAACTGTTAAGAAGAGTTTTGTTTTTGTCCTATAATCCATAAATAAGGGCATAGAAGTTATGTTTACTTTTTATGTGTTAACTTGGCTAGATCATGGTTCCCAGATATTTGGTCAAACATTATTTCAGATGTTTCTGTGAGAGTATTTTTGGATAAGACCAATATTTAAATCAGTAGACTTTGAGTAAAATAGACTGCCTTCCAGAATGTAGGCAGATTTCACCCAATCAGATGAAGGCTTTAATAGAAAAAGATTGAGCACTCCCCATGAGCAAGAAGGAATCCTGACAGCGAACTGCCTTTGGACTTGAACTGCAACTCTTCCCTGAGACTCCGGCCTGCTGTCCTACCCCATTAGGTTTTGGACTTGTCAAGCCTCCCTAATCACATAAGCCAATTCCTTAAAATCTCTCTCTCCTTTCCTTTCTCTCTCTCTAGACTACACACACACACACACACACACACACACACACACGCATGCATGCAAACAGACCCTGTTGGTTCTATTTCTCTGGACAACTCTACTACAACAGATTTTACTTAACGTCTATTCTTCTAATATTTTTCCTATCCCTTCGGTGATATTCATGCTTTGTATTTTGATATGAACAAGAATAAACCATGATCTTAATAAATGTGTTGTCAATAATTCAAGTAGTTTTTTGAGGACCCTAACTATATAAATTTAAGAATCAGTTATATGTAACAGTTATATGTGACAATATACCCCTCAGTGTTTTGGAATAACATTGTAGGTCACCATTATTTTATTGCAGGCACTTGTTTTTACATTTCTTTTTAAAGCTGTACACTGTCATGAAAGACAGGAGTATTATGAATGCATATTACTCAGATGTATCCTTGCTATCTCCTATCTCTGGTAGTTCCCAAAGCATCCTTATTAAACGCTGTTGTTGCCTTATTAAACACTCTGTAGGGTAGCTGCTACTGATCTTGTTTCTAATATGCTGGATGTAGTGCCATCATGTGTTCTGAGTGTCTTATTTATAAGTCTTGCAATAACAAGTACTCAATAAATATTTTATAAAGTATTCGAGTCTAGCTATAGTTTAAAAATATGCTCTATCTACAAGGCATGTGACCATTCCATAAAAGACAAGTGATTGATCCAATTTAAAGTAGAAACAATCACAAATGGAATCAAAAAAAGAAACTAGGAAAAACTACCAAACAAATTGGGAAAAACAGGAGTTAGGAAAAGTTATGAAGAGAGCCGGGATTGTTTAAAATTTTAATTGGACATGTTAGATAACTTGGACTGTAAATTAACATAATTGTTAAAATTAGTATAAATTACATTTGCTTGCTAACATATCTGCCCTGTAAGTCTTTAGTGCTTAACTCCTTCAATAACTTCTTTTATTTAGTAAGAGTCCCTCAACTAACCTTTTTTTCTAAGCCAGTGGACATCTGTTTGAACTTGTGCTGTGTTTTTTATTTCCTGAGTTTTCATTTAAATTCCAGTTAGTTAATAGGCAGTGTAATATTAGTTTTATGTGTAGAAATTAGTGATTCATCACTTCAGTACAATACCCTGTGCTCATCACAACAAGCACCCTCCATAATCCCCAACACCTATGCACACATGCCCCGCCCCCCACCTCCCCTCTGGTAACCTCAGTGTGTTCTCTAGAGTTAAATCTGTTTCCAGGTTTGCCTCTCTCTTTTTTTTTCTCCTATTTTCATCTGTTTGTGTCTTAAACTCTACATATAAGTGAAATCATATGGTATTTGTCTTTCTCTGACTGGTTTACTTCATAGAGCATAATCCTCTCTAGCTTGGCACTGGGGTTTTCATGATGATGTCTTCTTCAGGGTATTCTATAAGAAAGTTTGGATCCTTCAATAATTCTGAAGTAAACTGTAGTTATGATTCATTTTTATTTGATACAAATACCAATTTTTGATTGAAGTAATCTAGTACTCCATCATTAATGATGCAGAGACCGAGAGTTAGAGGCGACATTGGATGGTTTTTAAATTGTGAAATATCTATCATGCTACAGAGATTGAATTCTCATAATAGGTGATAACAGGATGGCAAGATATATTGGCATATTTTTATCCATAGAAAGATATATGCTTTCTTGATATAAACATTGATTCCCAATTTAGGCTCAGTCACTATGAATATCTGAGTCAATGAATCTTGGTATTGACTCTAATAGTAATCAATTCCTACTTCATGTTGCTGAAGTCATAAATCATAGTTACATGACATTTTGGTGTTACTGTTTTCTAATTTCCCATGACATTCTCAAATCAATACCTCACTATTTACTAAATGAAGAAAACAATTTATTCTGATAACTCATTTGTAGTACATAGCATTTTAAAATTATGAAGCTGATATTTTAACTTTTGTAATTCCTAAAAGACATTGCAAGATGAAATGTGATCAAGGGAACTTATGTTCTTGACACCTTTGAATCTTAAATAACTTGATTTATAATTGATGATTGATGCACATTTTTATTTCTAAGTGTGAAGGCTACATAAACAAATAGGCAGCTACATTATTTTATTCAGAGACATGCCACTTAAAGCCATATTATAAATGCAAAATACTTGAAACTGAATTAAGCATTTTAACCTGAGCCATAAAATTAGTTGTTGGAATGCAGAGTTAGAAGATAATTGCCAGATTTCAGCATCAGTATGTACCATTTTCTAAAACTTTAGAAGTGTTATGACAGTCGTTAAAATATAAAAAGCTGCACCTAGATGAAATTGACTCATCAAAAGAAATATACAGCAAAGAGACTACAGAATGGGCCTAGAAAATTAACAAGGCCTGGTGCTCTCTGCCTAAATCATTGTTACACACTAATTAGTGCTGTGCTCTGATTTGAGGCTTTAAATTTGTTCCTTTGAAGATTTTCTTAAAATTGTATTCAAAGGAAAGGCTCTTCTTTAATAAAACTGTATAATTCTCCATTCACTTGGGAAACATAGCTTCCCAGCATAATGCTGCTGAAAACCAGGAGCCGACTTCTAATAGAGGTGCTAATTATTAACATTCCAGCATCAGCCAAACATTGCATTCTCTTGGACTGAAATAAAATAATAGTGCACAAATATTTCTCCTCTATTCCAATAAGTACTTGAAAAATTCAATAATGTTCATTAAATACATAAATGTGAATATTAAAAATAAAGATTTTCCCCCTGTGATTTATTATGTACTGTCTGAAAAGCATAGCTAAAGGAAGGCATCATTATATGGCATAAAAAGGAATTCTTTGGCTGTTAATTATAATGTAAATTTATCCTTATACCAGGGGAAAAGGATGACTTCATATTTAAAACCATCGGGCATGGCTGGTCACTCAAAATAAAGGTGCATTAATCTTTAATAATTCATACAGTACAATATGGACAAGGATAATATAAAATGATGAGATACCTTAAAGTGATTTAAAAGAAAATTCTAGTAATGGTCTGTTATAAATGGAAGCTTGACAGAAGAAAAGAGGCTATTTAACATTGTCTTCTAGAAGATAGTTAATAGGAAAATTTACACAGACATTAGCTCCATCCAATCTGCAAATACCTTATTTACTACTCTTTTTCTCCACCAGCTTTACAATGACACTGAATGTAATCTAGAATCATTTTCCTAAGTGAAGACAGTTATCACTGTCATGTTAGAAAAAGAAAGACCTTGGATTGGGAGTTAAAATAATGAACTTGTTTAGACATTAACTCTGTGTGTCTTTGGGAAATTAACTTATCCTCCCAGGCACTCTGTTTCCTCATCCGTCCAATCAGAGAGCCAGAGAAGCCAATTTCCAAATGCTCACAATTCATATCATTAAAATCAAGGCAGCTTTCACCCTGAAATGTGGCAGCTACTGGGAGGGTGGGTATTTTTTTTTTTATCATGTCAATTTAAATACACGATACTTCCAAGATTTTCCTTTCTTGTATAGTTCCAAGTAAGGATTGGACACAAGAGGTATTTGTAGGAGACTGGGAGAAGGTGAAATGAAAGCCATTGCACGTTGGGAGCTGGCATCATTTCAGGCAGTGAGGGACAGGTGCAGAGTTGTAGCCTGTTCTCATATTGCTCCGTGACCAGCTCTCCCCATCAATTTCTGGTCCTGCTGATCTACTAGGTGCTTAGCCATCAACTCGCAGAGACAGAAGTGATTCAGAGCCAACAGCCATCCATAGACATCTACCTTGCTCAACTTGTGCCCCCCTCTCGTAGCTTTCTGTGAGTTCTGACATTTTCATCTCTCTCAGGGCTATTTAGTGACTTTTTTTTCTGATCCCCTTTGAACCTTTAATTCTTCAGTTTTCCAATAATTATGTAAGACCTAATTTATATAGCAAGTTCTTAATTTTCTAATACCGACTCGATGGATCCCTTGCTGATAGAGTTGGTGAATGTATGTATCAGGGTGATATTACTTTAATAGATTTATAGACAATATATATATATTTATATATAATAGTTGAATAGAAAGTAAATGCCTACATGCCTTCAATTTTATAGATCTGAGAAAGTTATTAGAAAAGTATAGAATTCCTAAACATATTTAAGGTGGAAAGCAGTACAAAATCCATATACTCTAGGTTTTAGATCATTTCACTTTCCTGGATTTTGCCTTATCTTTCAAATTCTATTTAAATTTAGCTAGTCAATATCTTAAAGAAAACTTTTAAATAGACTTGAATTTGATATTCATATAAGCTAAGTGAAAATATGGAAAAACTTTGAACACAAGCAAAAGTATGGAAATTTTACTAATACTGAAAATACTATTTTAGATAGTATCACAGCTCATCTGACATGAATTCATTGAGGAGTTCAACTTCCTCTTGGTTCCTAAAGCCCAAGTGAACTTTTTGTTGTCCTAAACATCATTTTTCAAAAGCACTGTTTCATATTTCCTTTCAAGGAGTCTTTGTGAGGGGCTAGAAGGAGCAATTATTCAGATTTTCCCAAACCTCACTTTTTTTTCTTTCCATCAAATTGTATGTATACAATTCATTCATGAGGAAATATGATGGGCTGCAGTAGGCCCTTTCCTGGGAATATTGTTATCAAAATTTGGGAACCTGTGAAGGCTATAAAAGTGACAGAGTGATGATATGCATATACCTATCAGTTTGTGTGTCTGTCTTAACTATGTATTTTTGTTTACAATTTTAAATGTAAAGCTAACATCTGTTTATAAACTGCGACTTTCAGGAAAACTCAAGCTGATGAATGAGGAATTCTCAGAGATAATGTGCAAAATGACAGATCCTGAAATACCTGAAAATTGAGTTTACAGTTACGATTCTAGATAAACTGAGGGAGTCCAAATATTTCCTCAAAAGGTCTCAGCAGAGGCAATTAGGGCAGAAGAAATAGAAAGACCAACCACCTATCTTTTTCCACCATAAACAGCAGAAAGAAATGCAAAAAAAAAAAAAAAAAAACAACTTAGGATATTAAGAAATTTTAGCTTTATCTTATTCCCTATAATGCCTATTTTCATTTAATTTTTTGTGAATTAAACAGTGTAGATTCTAGAAGTATTGAAAGAAGAGATAAACTAGATCCCTCTTCTCCCCAAATAATATTCTAAATTCATGCTTTACATATAATGTGGCCAATAATTTTGTTCTGTACTGATGGGAACTAAAGTGAGAAAAACCAAACTGGAGGGGGGACAGAGAAAAGGTGATGTAAATATTTTTCCAAGTATTTTTGACAAAATGCCAATTTTTCATGACTTAGAGCCAAGGGAGAACAAATTATAAGATATTTTCATGAAGCTAATTCCAAAATAGCAACTAGTTCCATAGTCAAGAGGAAAAGAACTTACATATGAATTATCTGACTCTGATGGGTTACCCAACAAACAGCCAACAAAGTCACAGAGAGAAGAGCTCAAGATGAACAGAGTAGAAAGGGCCAGAAGATGAGGAGACAAAGGTGAAGAGCAGTTTGGTGTCCTTATCTTTTCTCTATAACAAAGGGTCGGTAGGAGAGTAGTTGCTGTATTCGTTAGAATTAGCTTTGACTGCAAGTGTTCAAAACACAAATAGCAGCAGTATAAGTAAGCTATAAATTTCCTTTTCCGTAGAAGAAAGCCACGTTTCAGCATTTCAAGGTTATTTTCATAATTTACGTTGTGGTTTCACAAAAGTGTCATTGTGGTAGCCAAAATTCCAACATGACCACCAAGAATGTTAGCCCCTACTCTACACACCCTATTTAATCCTCTTGTGTAAATGGAAATTGTAACATTATTCTAACCTATAAAATATGGAAAATACAAAGGGATTTTGCAGGTGCAATTAGGTCCCTAAGCAGTGGACTTTGAGTTAGGAGTAAAAGACACTTCTCCTCGGTGGGCCTGACTTATTTGGGCGAGCCCTTTAAACGTGATTTCAGGCTTTCCTTTAATTAGAGGCTTGACGCAGTAGAGACATTTTCTTTTTTGGCCTCAAAGAAGCAAACTGCCAGGTTGTAGTAAATGGTACAAAGTAGGCAAGGGTGGGCAGCTGCCAGTGGCTGAGTGTCTCAGTCCTGTAACTGATAGGAACTGAATTTTCCCAACAACCACCTGGGCTTAGTAGAAGATATCAAGCCCCAGAGCAGACCATAGTCCCACCTGACACCTTTATATTTTATTTTTTTATATTATTTATTTATTTATTTATTTATTTATTTATTTATTTATTTTATTATTTATTTTTTTATACTTTATTTTTATTTATTTTTTTATATTTATATATTTATAGCCTTGTGTGACCCTAAGCAGAGATCCAGCCTAAACTCCTCACCCCTGAAACTGTGAGATCATAGATGACTTTACCTCATGATTTAAGACTCCTTGAACATTTGCTCTCAAATCCCTTACATAAAATGTAACATGAAGGAAGTTTTTTTTTTTTAAAGGAGAAGAAAAGGCAGTGCCTCATTTTAAGAATATTTCCTAAATTTCACACACAATAATTCTGTTTAGTTCTTACTCACTGGAGCATTGTCATGTGACCACCTTTAGCTGCAAGGCTCCTTGTTCTGGATAATTATTGAGGATTCTCTGTCCCAGAAAGAATATAAGAATGGATATTAGGGGGAAAATGAGAGTCTCTACCATAAAATTGGAATAATTAAAGTCTGGCTGTGACCATCCAGAATGCTACCAGAAGAGAGACCTGCCTGTACCATATTCAATCTGGTCATAAAATAGCAATATACAGAGCAATCAATTATCTTAGAAATTGTCAAATACTAAATTCTACCTCTGATAATAAAAATAAGACCTATAGTTGTTTTTACCTTAAAAATACATAAATATAGGCCACAGAATATTTCTTATGCTGATTGCTATCTCTGTATGATAGCCATATTTATATTCCAAGTATATTTTTGTTCTTATAATTTAAGGAATAAATTATAAATAACATTGTAATAAAGTAAAATTCAGAAAAGGTTTTGTGGATCAATCCACATCAATCAAAATCAAACTTTATGCTTTCAAATACATTGAACACTTCATCCAATTGCTTATTTTAAAGATTCTCAAGTAATAATCAAATTAAATACCTTTGTATTAGTTTTCTAGGGTCACCATATCAAATTACCCCAAAAAGTGCGTGGTTTAAAACGTTTAAAAGGTTCATTCTCTCACAGTTCTAAATAAAAAAAATCAGCAAGGTCAGTTCCATCTGGAGGCTCTAAGAGAATCTGTTCCATGCCCCTCTTCTAGCTTTTGGTGACTGCTATAAATCCTTGGTCCTCCTTAGCTTGTGGTAACATAACCCAAACCTCTGCCTCCTTCTTTCCATGGCTGTAATCCCATTGTGTATGTCTCTTGCCCAAGTTTCCTTCTTCTTATAATGACATCAGTCATTGGTTTAGAGCCCACCTTAATCCAGTATGACTTCATTTTAACTTGATTCTGTGCAGAAAGACCTCATTTCCAAATAAGATCACATTCACAGGTTCCAGGTGGACATGAATTTCAGTGGGGGGCCGGGGAGGGCACCATTCAATCCCATATGACATCTTTCCAGAGGTCATTAGTCAAGTATAAACAAGTGACAGTTAGTCATAGAAGAATATCAATTGGTGGGAAGGTGGCTGGAGGGTGGCTAAAGAGTGATGGAGGCCACTGAAGTTTAAACTAATGTCTGAAGCCCTGCAGGACTATCCACACGTGGCTGCATGCCACATTTCGCCTTCTGGCTGCCTGAAACTAAGCATTCTTATTCTGACATAACCATAATTTCCAGACTCTCAGGAATTGAAGAGCGAGGTCTAGACACTTTAGGAATTGAAGGTTCAAAGTTTAGAGTAAAAGAGACACGATAAAATTTTGCAGAGATTTGGTACATGGTAGAAAAGCAGTCTTTTGCCCAAATACATCTATTATCACCATCAGAGTTGAGTTTTACTTCTTTACTCTTACAAATCACAGACTGTGAGTCTTCATTTCTCTTATTACTCATCTATTCTTCTCCCAGTGTCTTGATGTGTTTCTGGATAAGAATCCAGTCTTTTTTTTTTTTTTTTTTTCATCATTCCTCACAATTCCTAACACAATGGTTTTATAAAATAGATAGTCAATAAAAGTTTCTTTGAATAAATGGAATTATAATAATTTTTCATTGCAGGGAAAAGGAAGTGGATCCTACATAGAGTATCTAGGAAATCACCAAAAATAGGTTAATTGAGCAGTTCCTACTAATCAAATTGTGAATTACTTACATGCTCCTTTCCTTTAGAAAAATATTAAACAATCCCATTCAAGAACATGGTATGTTTCCTTTTTTTCAGACCATCTTAACTGTTCTCTTCTTCATTTACTAATATTTATATTTCTGCTGAGAGATTTTGTATAGTCTGCAGTTAATTCTCTGACATTGTATAATTTCATTGTTACTATGAATAGTATCCTAATTATAGATTGCATTTTTTAGGTAAATCTTGCTTATGAAGAACAACATATGTTTTTTTATAAGACGATCTTACATAAAATCAGTTACATAGGACTGAAATATATTTTATCATATATAAAGATTGAATTTGAGATTTCCTTTTAATTCATATTTGATTAGTATGTATTTTTCCATTCTTTAAACTATTATACATTATCTTTCTTTACTATCATGCATCCAATATATCATTGTTATTATCTTTATATGTTATAATTATGTTGCCCTGCAGTTAAAATATTATTTTATTTTTGATATCAATCATACTCAGAGTATACTTTTTTGGTCTTTTTTCCATTTATTTTAATTAATGGCATAATTGGACTTCTTTCTAATATTATATATACTTTTATAATTTAAAAAGAAAACTAAATTCCTTATTCCACTAGATATGATACTTTTTTATTTGCTAGTTTAAAAATTGTGTGTTCCTTTAAAAATTTAAACACATGATTGGACTTTAACATTTTATTTATTTTTATGACCATTTTCATGACATGCATGTAAAACTTAAGTCCTTGAAATCTTATTGCTTATAAGTGAAAAAATATTTGATAGCTGTTTTTTAAATTTGACAAAAAGCACTGTCTTACGTAAATTACCATTAGAACTTTAAAGTTCTAAGAAGTATTTAAAATTCTAATGCTAAAGAACCAACTTCAATGAACTGTGTTAAAAGAACGACTGAATTATCATTCTCCTTATCGTTTATGAAATAATTGTAATATCATTGTCATACAAGGAGATGGTCAGAGAATACGTAGCCAAAAAGTATAGGGAAATAAAACTGTTCCAGAAGTGCAGATAGGTGATTAAACTAAATAAAGTTATAAACAAAATCAGTCTATTTTCAAAATTTTGTGATACTAGTGATATTTTCTCATTGTAAATATTTATTTTGTGTGGAATTTTAAGTTTGCAGTTTTGTATAAAGAAAGCTCCAGGGATCCCTGGGTGGCGCAGCGGTTTGGCGCCTGCCTTTGGCCCAGGGCGCGATCCTGGAGACCCGGGATCGAATCCCACGTCGGGCTCCCGGTGCATGGAGCCTGCTTCTCCCTCTGCCTATGTCTCTGCCTCTCTCTCTCTATCTCTGTGACTATCATAAATAAATAAATAAAAATTAAAAAAAAAAGAAAGCTCCAATATTTAAAAACTTCAATCCATTAAACTTGAGTGTCTCTCTGATACTCTCTTGTCCATTTGAATGTATCTGTTTGCTGTAAATTGATTTTTACATTCCACTCATTTTACTTAAGTGATATGTGTCATCAAGTTTTGAAAAAAATCTCTTTGAAATAGAGACTATATCCTTTTAGTGTATGTTTGCTTCTATTCTATCCAATAATATGTGTTAGGAAAGGTAGTATATCCATGCTATGTCCCTCATGTGATGTGAAGCAGTATGGATAAGGTGAACCAGTGCAGGGAGCTCCAAATACCACAGAACCATTGTTGACTTGGCTAGTTTGCTTTTATTCCACAAGGCCACAATTCAAGGGCTTCACATTTAAATTCGTAGAAAAGAAAGAGTGTTGGAAAGGCACAGTCATTGACAACCAGCCTTGGGGTCATAGGAACGATGCTCAGAATTTGCTGTTCCAACCTGATTTTGTTTCATTCAATTTCCTATTCTCAGCAAGACTTCTAGATAGTCTAGATGCTTCTTCCCAAACACCGATAGGTGGGCTATACCTGCAGATTTCTGGGGTAAGAAAACAAGCAATCGTCTCTGTGCAATGACAGGGAGACAGCAAAGTTTCTTTGAACCACCTTGTGATGACTGCCTCTGGATTCCTGCAGGCCCAGGATACATCTGATCCCCACAGCCCACTCTGCAGTACATGGGCCAGATCAGGACAGCCGTCTGTATTCCCAAGGATGTCTCCGAGTTGTGTGTGGTTCTGCATATGTGTGGTTGTGAGTTATTCCTACACAAACTGACTTTGGATTTCTGTAGTTTTGCTAGCGCAAATATTGGAAACATATTGAACAGCCTAACTGGTTGAAGGATGTTATGTTACACCAGTTCTCTGTAGAAATTCTTTGCCAAGTATATTTTCCACTTCTTTATTTTGAACTTTCCTGTATCTTTATCATACACATTTTTTTTTAAGTAGGCCCCATGAGTGCAGCCCAACACAGGACATGAACTCATGACCCTGAGATCAAGACCTGAGCTGAGGGGATCCCTGGGTGGGTGGCGCAGCGGTTTGGCGCCTGCCTTTGGCCCAGGGCGCGATCCTGGAGACCCGGGATCAAATCCCACATCGGGCTCCCGGTGCATGGAGCCTGCTTCTCCCTCTGCCTGTGTCTCTGCCTCTCTCTCTCTCTCTCTCTGACTATCATAAATAAAAATTAAAAAAAAAAAAAAGACCTGAGCTGAGATCAAGAGCTGGGGGCTTAAACAATTAAGCCACCCAGATGCTAGATGTAGTATGTATTTTCTATATGCCATGCATAGCCACCTACCATTCATATACCATATCCCATACATACATATGCCATTAAATTAAATAAAATTTTTTCTGATATGTGACTTTTTGTAATTTGACAAATAATCTCTACACTAATTTTATAGATTGCATCTCTCCTTCGATATATATCTATATTCTATGTTTTTAGTTTTTGTCAAACTTTCTGCTCTGTAGTAATTGTTTTTATGATTTATAAAATGTTTGCTATGAAGGGATTTTATTTCATAAGTAAGAAAAAGAACACGAGTAAGAGAATGAACACACATTCTTATCACAACAAAAGAGGCATTAACAGCTCTAAGTCATTCAACCATTTAGCCCTTTACATGAGTTAATTCATGTAAAATAAAGATTTGGAGCCTAGTCATATCAAGATTTGGAGCCAAGGCATATCAAATTCATGTCTTTTCTGAAATTTCTTAATTCTGTAAACAAAGGCAAAACATTGAAAACAAACTGGTAAGTAAGGACATTTGTGTAACAGGCACGGGGCATTTGAACCTGGATTTAGGTACAACTCTGACACTGAGTAACCATGTGACTTTTGCAAATTGTTTAATCTTTCTGATTTTTTATAATCCTCGACTATAAAATACTGATACTAATACTCATGTAAAGGAGGTTTTTAAAACTGTCAGTGACATTTTAATGCAAGGAGACAAGATTGCAAATATTGGGAACATGATGAGTAGATGGCAAATGTTTAGAATAGATATTGTATGGGATTATGCATGTTCAGACTGTATATTGCAGAGAAAGCTAGTTATTAGAAAATGTTCCTGTCTTTGATATTCTTACTCAAAATTTCCAGCAGTTAAGTTATGGAAGAAAGAGGAAGTCAAAATCTTTACCCCTGTTTGTCTTACAGTTTAGCTACCATAATTATATATATATTGGGTTGTTCCTGAAACATAAATATATAATATAATTTAGGGACTTTTTTTAGTCTTGACATTATTTTTGAAATTGATTTGTATATAACAGTTGCATCATTTTTGAATTTCTAATAAGTTGTACTACCATAGCCCCTCTTATCACTACTCAACTTCTCATGCTCTCATTATAGCACATATTAAACTCAAAATTATATATAATGACATCATTTAACAGTAGTAACATATGTCACCTACATATATTTTACAACTTTATGATATTAGTTGAGATATTAATCTACTAAATATATTTTAGTTCAAAAACCAGTAACCTTGCAGGTAATCATAGTGTAACTAGGTTGCAAAACTGGTATCACAGTCTTGCAGTCATTGTGTGGCTTTTCAGCTTCATGTAATATGTTTTATATCTTTTCTTTTTAATTGTGTCTATACAGACACAAGTTACCATTTTTGGATTTGAAACGTGAAGTTTGGGTTGTGACAATTATTTCCGCAGTCTCCAAGAAAGCCATATCACAGTTCTATTTCACATAAATTGGCTATCTTAGCTGTGAATATATATTATGTGCAGATTTTTTAAATTTAGTTGTAATATAGCAAGCAAGCTGTTATAAAGGTATCAGTTTAGATCACTCTGACTTAGTATATTGGCTCAGTAATTAGAGGGGTCCGCTATTTTTCTGATGATCCGAAGTTTCTCTGAAGTTTTTTTCTGATCTAAACAAACTACTTTCTCCTTGTTAAAACTGAAGGACAAAGGGTCGCAAAGATTGAACTCAATTGGAAAAAAATTAAACTGACTTTAGTTTCAGCTAATATAATGTGGCATGGAGCTGGCATTTAATTCCCATTTGTTTACAAATACCAGACACTATGGAGCTTCTGAAACCTCAGGAGGAACTCCTCTCAGAGAAGGAAAATATATTAAAAGAAAAGTAAAAGTCTCTTTTACCTTTTCCATTTCTATCCTCAAACTGTGACATCTAACGTATTTTATCTAAGCCAAATTCTCTGTGCCAGAAAAGAAGTTTGAAAGCAAATATTTATTTGATAAAATAAGTGATGTAAGAATCAAGGAGCTGTCTACATTGATCATATAGTATTGATCTATAATTATTAGATGAATTTGGAAATTACATTATTTGTTATTTATTTTACCAAGAGGCTCTCATTCTTTGAAACAAATGAGAAATCACTTGGGACCACGGGAGAGGTGGGATGAAACTCCAAAACTGGCACCAGATAACTCTCAGTTCTTCGCAAGGGGGGGGGGGGGCAGATTTGGTGAGCCACGGGCCGCAGAGAGGAATGAAACCACAACCACCCCGACAGTTGTATCATTACTTCCCATCTGTAGCCTCACAACCTCCTGGACTGTTTTGACAATGGAAGCTAAAGAGTTGCATACACTTTGCCAATTAGAGCATTTAACTTCTGAGTTGGAAAAATGACTTGAAGTCCTGTGATAATAAAGAAACAATTCCAAAGACACTGAAATGTTTCTGAGATTACTTCATAAAGGAATCCCATCTCCCCATCTTTTAACTTCAGTTTGTCTTGGACAGTGTCCGACATTTTTTTTTTTTTTTTTTATGAGTAGCTCATTTACCAATCATGGGATATAATCCCAATTTGTGAAGTTAAAAGAAAAAAAAAAGTTTGTCAGCTTATGGAAAACAGTAACACATATTTGGTTTGTCATCTAATATAATCTTATTTTTAGACATCTAACTTTGGGGAGTGGATTTTCTTTTAATTTTTTAAAGTTTTCTCTCCTTTGTGATTTCACTCAAATATCCCTCTAACCTACAGTGATTTTTTTTTCCCCTGACACTCAAAAGGGCTATAGTAATTTTGAAACTTCATGAGAGATTTTCAGGGACACAAAATACATTAAAGGTAAGCTAATTCTTTATTTCATTTATGTAATTCTAACAAAATACATTGAGAAGAATATTTTTTTACTACCCAAACTCCCTATACTATGATTCTAGAAATTGAAAATGTACCAAATCACTAAATCCCATCCATTTCACAATGTAAACAAGTGCAAAAACGCACTCGATTCTGAACTCATGATCATGTAATACTTTTTATTATTTTTACTTTTTTCATGTAATACTTTTTAACAACCGTCTTTGTATTTCACATTGGACGGAACTATCTCTTATATGTGTGCTATGTTTTAAATTCATTTGGGGAATATAAATAATAGTGAAAGGGAATAGAAGGGAAGGGAGCAGAAATGGGTAGGAAATATCAGAAAGAGAGACAGAACATAAAGACTCCTAACTCTGGGAAACGAACTAGGGGTGGTGGAAGGGGAGGAGAGTGGGGAGTGGGGGTGAATGGGTGACAGGCACTGAGGGGGACACTTTATGGGATGAGCACTGGGTGTTATTCTCTATGTTGGCAAATTGAACACCAATAAAAAATAAATTTATTATTATTAAAAATAATAAAAATAAAAAATAAAAATAAATAAACTCAAAGAGGGCTTTAAATTTACTTCGGACATTAAGAGTTTATTCTAATCATTATTATTTCCACATTGCAGATGAGGATTCTGTCTCCATCAGGGTACCTAATTTAATCCAGACTGCATTGCCAGTAGAAGGCAAAAGGTGCTCTGAATCATAACTCCATTTATTTTCTGGAGATAGTCCTCATTTCACTGAAGTGGCTTCCGTATTCTCTCAGTCACTGTCCTGGTTGTGTGCATGATCCCAGCACCCTATTGAATCAACAATGTATAAGAGACTAATCAAGAAGTGAACCTTATTCTACAAAATTACAAGTGCCTGTTTATGTAAGCACCGCATGAAATCAATATCTTTTTATTTATAAGTTCCTTACTCCCTAATTTCTACAAATAACTATTTGATACTAAACAGATATACAACTGCAGAACATATGACCACAGGAAGGAAACTACTTAATATTTGTTTTATAACTGACACAAACTGCTTTATCACTTTCGGGTGCAAATATAATCCTATCACTCCTACTGTCCAAATAATTGCTAGAGTCTTAGAAGTTTTAATTAGCAAGAAGCACAACATGCCCCTCCGGCCCCATCTTAAAATGATCAGAGAACCACGAGCATGAATATCAAGTCAAAGGTATTGACCTGGGGATCCCCAGGTGGCTCAGTGGTTTAGCGCCTGCCTTCTGCCCAGGGCGTGTGTTTGGAGTCCCAGGATCGAGTCCCACATCAGGCTCCTTGCATGGAGCCTGTTTCTCCCTGTGCCTGCTTCTCCCTCTGCCTGTGTCTCTGCCTCTCTCTCTGTGTTTCTCATGAATAAATAAATAAAATTTTAAAAAAAAGGTATTGACCTATCTTTCTGTTAAATAATAAAATATAAATAAATAAATAAATAATAAATTTTTATTAAATTTTTATATAAATAAAAAATAAATAAATTAATTTAAAAAAAAAGGTATTGACCTATCTCTACAGATAGGAGGCAGGTGAATGATTATAAGGAGTGGTCTGTCCTCCAGAACCTATACTTTGGCTGCTGCTTTGCTGCATCACTGAAATAGCCTTTCCAAAGGATCCTGACACAACCTGATAGCTCCACTTCATTTCATATTTGCAACTTTGTACCAAGTTCCAAAGTTAGTGCAATTTTAGTTCACCTTCACATCACTCACCTATCTTCAAAGCAGGGCATTTTGCCAGGTAATTAAGCCTGGAGATTCCAAGTTCGTCCCTCTATTGTGCCTCCGACTGGAATAGCCACAAAACCTTAAGCCCTTGGTGTTATTGCAGATCATCAGCCCAGATGGCAGCTTCCTGTAGGGGAAATTTTCCTTTAGGACCTCTGATACATTTTCATGCCAAAAGATGAAACTTAGAATAATATCTAAACCTGCAAAAGGTTCTGATAAAACAAATGGTCAAAGAGAAAGAGATTGTGATTTTATTCAGTTTGTTTCAATAGAAGCTCCCTAACGCATATTCAAATACATCCTCCGCCTTTCAGATTCCAATATTCATCAATAGGCAAGAGGGGTAGTACACTTCCACCAAATCAAGAGTGATTACACGGTGCAATAAATATCTACCGACTTTACATTTGTGGAAACGAAACTTCATGCTGTGTACCTCACCATAAAAACAAAAATCAACTCCAGTTACAAGATGCCTTGCTTGAGCAAATTGCAGCGGGTTATAGTCCTCTGTTGATAATTCAACACCCTCATCCCCCCACCCACTCAACAATTTTTAAAAAGATTTTATTTATTTATTTGAGAGAGACAGAGAATGAGCAGTGGGAGAGAGAGAGAGAAGCAGACCCCCCACTGAGCAGAAAGCCCAACATAGAGCTCCATCCCAGGACCCAGAGATCATGACCTGAGCTGAAGGCAGACGCTCACCTGACTGAGCCGCCCGGTGCCCCAATTCAACAGTTCTTGAGGGTTAATAAAATCCTACGCTGTGAGAACAAACTGAAATCAAAATATGCTCAATAATGTAATATTTTATCATATTTTATCGTTTTATTATATTTTCACATTTGAAACAATTTTATAGAGGTGCCCTCTCTACCCACTGTCTAAATTCTATCACTATTGTTGTATTATATTTGGTTTGTCATCTATGTATCCGTGTATCCATCTCTTGACCAAACATGTTTTTTTCCCAGTGCATTTCCAAATAAATTTCAGACATTTTTCTCTTTAAGGTATCAGAATGTACATTGTTAAACAGATTTTAATATTTGTTTGGTTTTCCTTATGATGAAAATTAATATAAAATGAAATACACCCATTTTATATTGCACATTCTCTGAGTTTTTCCAGATATCTGCTTACCAACCCTGAGCAATATATAAAATATCATCATCAACCAAAAGTTGCCTCTTTCCCTTTTTTAGTCAACCTTTGCCACAATGTTACCCCAAGGTAAACATTGTTATGGTTATTTTCCATGATATATTCAATTATTCTGTTCTAAAAATTCATTAAAGTAGAATGACCACGTAGTATGTACACTTTTGAATAAGCTGCTTTCATTTAGTTTAATAACTTTTAAAATTCTTCCCTATTGTCGACTGTATGGACAGTTCATTCTCTTTTCATTGTTGAATAGAAATATAAAATTGCATGAATATAACATAGCTTATTAATTCTCCTGTTAATGGACATTGAGCTTGTTTCCAGTTCTTTGCCATTATGAAAAGAGCTATGAACATTTTCAGACAAATTTTTGTGACGTTTGCTTTCATTTCTCTTGATTAACTACATAGGATTAGAGTTGCTGAGTGATAGGGTAGATATACGTGTAGTTTTAATAAAAAATTATCAATTTTTTCCAAAGTTGTTTAGTATTTTGGATTCCCACCAGGAATTTGTGGGAGTTCTGACTATTCAGAACATATTTGCCAGTACTTGATGTTTTAAGTCTATTTAATTTTATCATTTCAGGTGGATGTGGAGTGGTAGTTTTTGTGGTTTTAATATGCATTTTTTACTGTGTAATAATGTTAAACTGTTGACACATTTTCATACATTTATTGGCCATTTTATATCTTTGTGAAGAGCCTCCTCAAAGCTTTTCTCCTTTTTTATTATTGGATTGTTTGTCTTTTATATTAAGGTGTAGGAGGTTTTCATTGTATGTAGATGTTAGTTGGTTGAAGATATATTTTGTGAATATGTTCATCCAGATTGTGTTTTCTTTATTTTCTTACTGTTTTCATCATATGAATACAATTTTTTAAATTTTGCTATGTCTAATTTTATCATTTTTTTCCTTTAGAATTATTTACTTCTGTAACACATCTAACAAGAACTCCTCCATATCAAGAAAATGTATATTCCTCTATAAGTTTTAACAGTTTTAAGTTTTATATATAAGCCTATGTTCCACTTAATTTAAATATTTTTGTAGAATGTGAAATAGGTAATATGGTTATTATTATTTTCATATACATATTCAGTAATTCCAGCACCATTTGTATATAAAAGACTTTTCTTGCCACAGCAGCTTGCCTGAGAGCCTAATTTTCCTAAGCTGAAAATTAGTCATGTAAATATGTGTTTATTTGGGGGCTCTCTATTTTGTTCGATTAACGTGGACATTGTTCATTATGCCAAAACAACATTCTCTTGATTACTGTAGGTTTATAGTAAGGCTTGAAAACAGCTAATCTAAATATTCAAAGTTTGTTTTGTCAAAATTACTTTGAATATTTTGTCTTTTTCTTCTCCATACACATTTTATTTTATTTTATTTTATTATTTTATTTTATTATTTTTAACTTTTTATTTATTTATGATAGTCACACACACACACACACACACACAGAAAGAGGCAGAGACACAGGCAGAGCGAGAAGCAGGCTCCATGCACCAGGAGCCCGATGTGGGATTCGATCCCAGGTCTCCAGGATCGCGCCCTGGGCCAAAGGCAGGCGCCAAACTGCTGTACCACCCAGGGATCCCTCCATACACATTTTAGAATCAGATTGTCGATTGCTACTAAAATATATAATAAATAAATACATAAATAAATAAATAAATAAATAAATACCAAACAAAATTTGTTGAGGGTTTGATTTGACATTGACTAAATCTATATATCAGTTTGAAGTTAACTTTTAATATCAACTCTTACAATCTATGAAAAATATTTTCTTATTATTTATTCATTTATTAGGTATTCATTAAGCATAGAGGTGTTAGCACATATCTTGTTAAATTTATTTCTAAGTTCTTTAATTTTTCAACATTCATACAAACAGAATTTTTGAAGTTTTTGTTCGTAGTATATACAAATATTAGTGCTTTCTGTATATTATCTTGTACCTTGAGGTTTTCACTGATTAGTCCTAATAATTGCATCATAGATTCCTGATGATTTTATGTATAAGCACCAAGCCATCTGCAAATAAATTTACTTCTTCCTCTTTTATTTTTGTGCCATTATTTCTATTCTTTGATGACTGAGACTTCCATAGTAGTGATGAGAATGGTCTTTTTTTTTTTTCTTGTTCCCAACTTGAAAGAAAGTGTTCAAATCTTCACTATTAAGTTGGATGTTAGCCCTAAATTTTTCATGAATTTCCTTTATTAGGTTGAGAACATTTCCTTCTATTACTTAAATTGTTACACGTTTTAATTTTGAAGGAGTGTCAAATTTTATAAAATGCTTTTCCTCATTCATTGAAATTTAAGTTGTACTTTTTCTTCTTAATTCTGTTAATATGGCAAACTACATTAATTGATTTTAGGAAGTTAAATTGACCTTGTATTCCTGTGACAAAACCTATGAGCTATGATGCATTATCCTTTTCATATATTATTGGATTCAATTTTCTAAAATATTATAAATTAATTTTACATATAAGTTCATGAGGGCATATTAGTCTTTAGTATTACTTTATTTTAATGCATTTCTGTGGGTTTGGAAATGTTTTCTCCTCCTCTATCTTGTTAAAAAGTTTATGTAAGATTGGTAGTATTCTTCCTTCAATGTTTGGAAGAATTTACCACTGATACCACCTGGTCCTGGACTTTTCTTGTTTGGAAGGTTTATGATAATGGATTCAATTTATTTCAGGATTTATTTTAGGATTATTCAGATCTTGTCCTTTGTCTCATGTCAGTTTCAGTAAGTTGCATTTTTCAAGAGTGGCTCATTTGATAGAAGTTGGTGAAGTTGTTGGCAGAAAATTGCTCATAATGGTCTCTAATCCTGTATATACCTATATCTCTTATAATGATTTTTGATATTGGTAATTTGTGTTCTTGTACTCTTTTTTTTATTAATCTAGTTAGTAGTTTATAAACTGTGTTGATCTTTACAACAAAACACATTTTCTCTGCTAAATTATTCTGTTAGTATGTTTTCCTTTGTATTAGTTTCTACATGATCTTCATTATTTCCTGATGGTCAATTAGGATTTACTCTTGTTAATGAAAGGGGAGTGTTGTGTTAATATCAAAGTAGATGGTTAATGGTGCTATTCAGGTCATCCACATCTTACCAATTTTTTGCTTAGTTGCTCTATATATCAATCATTATTTTTGTGGTATATGTTATTTATTTTTAGTTCTTTGTATGGAGTTATTGAATTATATCCTAAACACTGTGAATGTGATGTTCTCCAAGTTGTTGACTTTGGCAGGGCGGGGGGGGTGGTGTATGTTCTTAGTAGGCTTCTAACTTTGTCATAATGCAAATCCTGCCTCTTAGAAGCTAACAAATCCCAGGTTGGTTCTTTCTATCTAACTGAAGTCTGCTCTATCATGCATAGCTCACAGGTAAGTCAAAGATTCGATAGAATTTATATATAGAATTTAGGACTTCTTCACTTTGGCTCTCTATTGTCTCAGATTTATCCTTTATTTTATAACAGCTGTGATTGTCCAAACTCTGTCTTCTGTTTTCTTCAGGCTAAAAATACTACACTTTCTATCATTGTCTCAACCATCATTTTGTGCCACAGACATCTTCCTTAAAACTTAAAGCCAATACACAACAGTAAGCCTACTTCAAGCCATTTCTTTCTTTCAATATTTGACTCTTCTCCTTAATCTTCTGTATGTGTTCACTCTCTAGCTGCCTCTGTATTTTGCTCGACATAATCTGTGTGAATATAGGTCTAGTAGGAGCTTACTTAGCCAAACCAAAAGTGGAACTACTCCAAATTTTACTAATGTTAAAAGACACAAGAGTAACATACGCTAATGATATTCTAATTGCTTACAGTTTAGTTATATTTAGAGCAAGACATAATATACATGGGGAACTGATTCTTTTTTGTTGTTGTTAAAGATTTTACTTATTCATTCATGAGAGACACAGAGATAGAAGCAGAGACACAAGCAGAGGGAGGGAGCAGGCTCCCTGCAGGGAGCCTGAGGTGAGACTCAATCCCAGACCCTGAGCTGAAGGCAGGCACTAAACCGCTGAGCCACCCAGGGGAACCAAGGGAAACTGATTCTTAACACAAGTTTTGACAGTCAACCATTTCAGGTAGCAAAACCAAACCAAACCAAACCAAAACAAAACAAAACAAAGGTTTTATTGTTTGACAAGTTATCTTATATGTAATTCAATTGATAGTTTCTTTTCATGTATCCTGTGCTAATTTTTTTAATATGTTATTTTGATTTATACAAAACTAGAATTGGCAAGCTGTGGCCTTCAGGTTAAATCTAGCCCACTGTCTATTTTTTTTAAGATTATTTATTTATTCATGAGAGATAGATAGAGGCAGAGACACAGGCAGAGGGAAAAGCAGGCTCCATGTGGGGACCCCAGGATCACACCCTGGGCTGAAGGCAGTGCTAAACCATTGAGCCACCCGGGCTGCTCCCACTGTCTATTTTTATAAGAGAGGTTTGATTTTAACACATCTATACTTACTCATATACATATTGTCTAAGGATGACTTCTACCCATCTTAGTATAGTTGAGTAGCTGAGAAAGAGCCTGCAAAATCTAAAATATTTACTCGCTATAGAAAGTCAAAAATATTGACACTTTATAGATTTGCTATACACGATCTAAAATATACTGTAAGCTTTTTAAGGTGATGCTTTTGCTAACTGGAAGAATCCAGACATGTATAAACTGTTCCAGCTTATATACTGAAAGCAGATAGTGTTTCTTTCTAGTTAGAAATCAACTCTCTAAGACTTTAGCTTTACCAGTCCCTCCACCAGCCATTGAATTGTGAATCAGAAGACTGCTTTATCATAATTATTGTTTTATCGTACTGTAATCATGTTGTTTTTATAAAATGAGATTAGTAATACCTTCAGCTGTCATAATATTATCTGTATTTTCACATGTTCAAGTGTAATTTTAAAGAAGGTATCATTCATTTTCTTTATAAGATGGAGTTTACCTATAGGGCATAGAAAGGGCTCTTTGTTCATTAGTCCTATATGTCTTTGGTTTCAGCATGTCTTTTATTTGCCAGTATTTCAATATTGTATATTTAAAATGCATTAGTTACAGATATAAATAATCTAGTAATGACATTTCTGATAATGATTACATCAATTTATAGTTATATATTTCTCAGAACAAGTTTCTCTTATGATTTTCATTAGTTATCGATCATGTATACATTCTTTAATATGTTTCCTCTCACTGGTTTTTGCTGGTGGCCTTTGTCATTGACATGAATTGGAGATTTAAAGAGTACACAGCAAAATAAAAGGAAGAAATTTCACTTTAATTGTTCATTGTCAAGAACAATTATAGTGAATTTTTTATGTCAATCAAGAAAAAGAAACATTTTTTTTAGTTAAAAAAATATATATTTCCCATAAGAAATCTTAAAGATCTAGTATTCTCTTGAAGCTAAACTTTGAATTCAGGCTTTTAAAGAAATATGCTGATTGTGGTGTATGACATAAGAAACTCAATATAAATAATTTTTTTTCTTTTAGACTTTATTGAATTTGTCTATCTTTATTTGGGAAGACATAAGGGGAAAAGAACATCTGTTCACCTAATATTACTATTATTCATATTTCATCACACTTTTAAACTCTAATCTTAAGATTCATGTGAATATTAGCATTTGTAAAGTTACATAGCTGCATATCTATTTCTTCCAACCAATTTTCTTTCATGAAAAAAAAAATACTAAATTACCTTTTACAGGGTCAAAATCACAGGATACAATAAATCCTTTTAATCTTTCTGTGTCCACATTTGGCCTTAATCTCCTTGTTCGTTTTTGGACTCAAATATCCAGAATAAAATTTTATTTTCCTCAGAGTGGAGAAACACATTCTGCAGCTTTCATGTTTAACAACTCAACAACCTTTGCTCAAGATTAAATACTTCATTGTGTCTACAGGCAGTTGCATATTTATTACTCCCAAGGCAGCGGTATTTGAAATAAATGGAATTGAATGACTCTGTGAAATAGTTTCTGAAATCCATATATTGTGAGTTGCTCTATCTCAAAGGAAAAGAAAATATTTCTGATCCCCACTCTGAGAACAGTCCTTGTGAAACACACTAAGGCTATGAAAGTGATGGACATTTTAATACTGGTCATTTTGGCTCAGTTCCTTTTTTGCTGTTGGTCTGAAAACTTAAAATCATAGAAATGATTCTTCATATTTTTATTCTTTTTTTAAAACAGAAATATCTATTTCTCTGGATTTTACATATTAGTATTTGACAACATCTTTATTAACACAATATGTCAAAATTGAATTTGCAAAAAGAGTGAAATAAAGTTGTGGTTTAATAAAAAATGCCAGTGAAGTGTATAAATGTATTCAAATGAATAGATAAATTATAAATAAAGTAAAAGTCAATGTTTTATTTCTTGGATAAATTGAGGTCACCTATGAATTTTGTTGATATAGAGTCTAATTTCTTTACAATGGGGATAGCTTAGTAACTATTTTGTTTTGCTAACCAGTCAAATTTTTAAAGTAAACAGATGTTAGGGTCATTCTTGACTGTCTAACTTCTCCCAATTCATCAAAAATTTTTACTTGTGTAGAAATATTTTCTTTCTCTCAAAGTTTTTTGCTTTTATATTGCCAATAGTTTGAATTAAATCTTCTTTAAAATAACAAAAACAACAACAAAAATTGAGCTGCTTCAGAGCCACTTCTTCATTTTTAGAGGTGATTGTGCTTATACAGCAAACAATGCATTGCTAGCATCAAAATGCTTAGTTATTGAGTCAGAAAAGCTGAGTGAGACCTGAATCCACAAGTATCTCTTCTAATTCCATTTCTCTCTTCCTTTTTATTTTCACCTAAATAATTCCCACCATACTTCTGGGTTATGTCTGTAGATGATTATTATCTTTATCACACATAACTTCAGACATTTCACATCCCTGATTTCTATATGTGTTTTTCTTTAACAGACCACATGATTTACTTTTCCATGTTATAATCACAAAATTCATTTCCCCAAATCTCAGTGATTCCTCCTAAATTGTATTTATTTCTTCGTGTTGAGACTGCTTTCAAATTCACATTTAATAATTATGTTCAAAGTTAGTATATAGGATCTCAGTGTTATTCATGAATGCTTTTCAAGGTATTTTTACCTAAAAAATCATTAAATATTTACTTTTCTATGGAATTTGAGTGTGTTGAAATGAATATTGTTCTTACATATGTGTGATTTTTGAACATTTCTTTTTCCTTAGCCTTTTCTTGTCTTTCCTTATAGTATCCCTAAAACTGCATCAGAGTTGGAAAGTTAGAATATTAGCAAAATTACCTAGTTGTTTTCCAAATATCTATAGGTCTTGCTACGCTTTCAAATACTATGATTTTTGACAAAATATTTAGAATAAATCACTAGTTAAGTCAGCAATGCAATATTATAATAACATTATCATTTTGTGTGCATATGTATATGTGCAACCACTATTATAATATTATTCATTCTTGCTATATGAGCTTATTTCTTTGACCTTACTATGTTATATATTCACAAAACGAATTTTAGTCTTCATAAATAGATGATTTATTTTTCACTAACCTGGTATTATGCCACTTACTTTAAATCCTACTGCATGTTATACTTCATTCTATCTAACAGGATTTAATACTAAGAATAGCTAAGCTCCAAAAAAAGTTTAATTTCTAAAACCTGGTATATAAGTTATACAAGTTATATAAGTATCTAGGAAGATAAGTTAGATGGCAGGACTTTGTTTCAGATGGAGACATGAAAAGCTTTAATCCTAAAATTCTCCTGAATCTTCTGGGACTGCAGAAGGAACCCATTCTTTACTATCTTGGCCTAGCCTTTCCCCATTGCTGAAGACCATGCAGATGTTTCTTCCTCTTCTTTGGGCTATTTCCCCTCCAAGCCATAAAGTCATAACATAATTTACCTAAGGCCAGGTTAGGTCTGATAAAGAAAGAAATAGGCTGTATTTTAAAGGAGCTTCAGGGACCACGTATCATGTAAAAGAAAAATTTGGAAGAGTATGTATGGGATTAGATTTTCAGGGTGCCTAACCAAGAGACAGACTATATAGTTAGATAAAATAGTTATATTGATTTGGGATCATTTTCTGGGGATAAAGGATTTAAGAACCTAACATGAAAACAGGGAATGGTATGAACATACTTTCAGGATGCTTCCAAGAAGCACAGAAAATGATGGTCTGCACTGGGATAGAAATGCCAGAATTTGGATGGCAGACAGATATAAAACAATTTAAAGACTCCAAGATGTAGTCATTCTAAGATGGAGATTTATTACAGCTGGAAAAAAACAGCCAGAGGACTATGCTGCACAGGAGGACATAGAGGATACATCATTGACCAGACCAATGAAAAATCTGCTGGTGATACTCACCAAGAAGCTCATGAATCACTTCCCTCTAGATCAGGGCTAGCAGTCGATGTCTTTGCAACATTGGGCTCATTGAGACTAATAGAAATGATTGGATTCTAAAACCACATTGGCTAAGTGGCAGCACTTACCTGTTAAAAGACATGAGCACAGGCTTTTGCCATATGTAGTGGCAAGATCAGAGACCAGGGTGGGCTAACTTCTAGAGAGTTATGGAAATGATGAATAGAACATGACATCTCAAGGGGCAAAATTGATTATCGGCCTACACAAGTAGTGCTTAATCTATGGTTCAAAATAAATAAGGGATGAATACTTAGGAGGATGGAGACAGTCATCAAAATAAGGAGTCATTGTTCCTTGCCCAGTTTCTAGCCTTAAGAAAGTTTTCAGACCAAGAATGCATGATTTAAGGAGAGACCAGATCCCCGGGAAGGAAACTCTCTATATAACACTATGGGAAGTGACCATGGCAATTATTACCCCAGGCCTCCTCCAGAGGCCCTGTGACCATATAAATGAATACTTGTATACTGGAAAAGGAGATAACTCAAACATTTCAGAGACCTTTGGTCACAGAGCCTTACTTAACATTGATAATTCAAGACGTGAAGCGGCATCATGGCTTCCTATTAGAGGGACGGTATATAGAAGCCAGGTAACAGTTGGAGTCTTTAGACTCACGCTGACTATTTGCACAATCCTTGACTATATAATGGGAAATACATAGTTAGTGGTCATTGACATAAAATGCATGTTGATTTCCTGTTCCATGAGATAAAAAATATTAGAGAAGACCATGTGGAAGTCTCTGGAATTGTCTCCCTAAACTTCTTCCAACCAAGCTGGTAAATAAAAACAATGTCATATCCTGGGTATCATGGCAAAAAATCAGTATCACCCTCCGAGATCTAAAGAATGCAGATGTGATGATCCTCATCATATATCCATTTAATGTATCAGTTTGATCCCTGTAAAAACCAGATGATGGTCTATGCAAAAACCAGGTGGATCCTATTATAGTGAACAGCTGTAAAAACTCATGAAACAGTAGCCCCAGTGGAGATTTTTTGCCAGATAGAGAGACTTCGCAAAAGCAGATCAGAATGTCTGTGTACATATTATGTGACCATCGATCAGTTGAAAGTATCATTTTCAGAAACAGTTCAAATTTACTTTGACTAGACAACATTATACAGCTATATTCTTTTCACCAAACTGTTAATTCTCCTGCTCCCTGTCATAATATATATTTTGAAGAGACCTGGATCTGCTCAACATTTCAAAAAGCATCTTACTGCTCCACTATACTCTTGACACCATGCTATTGGAGTGGATGAACAAGAAATGACATGTACATTGGAGTTTTTGGTAAGAATGGTAGCAGTAAAGAGAGAATTTTATAAACCCTAAAAAATTTGGAGGTCTGCACCAATTAATATAGTTCTGAGGCATGCAAGCATGGCCTCTTCAGAATAAAGGAAATGTTATTGCATCTGGTACTTCCCACCACAAAGAAGAAAGCATAATGCCTGCCTGGTCTCTTTGGGTTCTGGCCAACAAATACCACACCTGGCATAGCTTTGAGATATATGGCAGGTGATACTAAAGGCTATTAGTTGGTGGCATCCCACAAAGAAAAACTCTGTAATATATCTCTACTGTTCTACAAGCAACATTGCCGTCTGTGCCATATGGCCCAGCACAACCTATGGTATGAAAAGCAAGAGTGCTGGGAAAAGACCCAGTTTGGAGTTTCCTACAAGCTCAGTGAGAAAATCTAAAGCAGACTTCCTGATATCATAATAAACTATGCCATTGTTGGTGCCAGATTATATACCTTATAAAAAAGATCCTAGTGGTTTCTTGGTCCTGAGAAGTGCCTACTAACGCGATTTAAAGTGATCATGCAGTCGAAATGGCTGGCTATGAGCTAGATTCTTTTATAAAGCGGGGGCAGGACCAGTGGCGATCCATCTAGTAACCTGGAATGTGCATATATCAGATCAATTTTGTGCTACAAGATCAAGCACAGGCAAATTCAGGTGGCATAAGCTTCATAAATAGTTGTCCCAGAACCTCACATCATCCACCATTGTCTTACCGGAGCCCCTTCCGTTCTGGCAGTAAAAGGAACTGCCTAAGATTGGTTTACAGAGAAGTTAGTTGAAAAGAGATGATAATACATGACAGCCGCACTCAGTAGTGCCCCCAAAAGACAGCAGTGAGGGAAAATTCTCTCATTGGGCAGAGCTTTGGCCAGTACATTTCAATACCTACATTCCATAGAAAGAGGAGTGCCCCAAGGCTATGGATTAATAGAGAGTGATGAATGGCTCCTTGGTTGGTCAGGGGCCAAGAAGGAGGGAGCTTAAATTCTTCCCCTACCTATCTTACTTCCTTTTCTTTCCTTCCACAAATGCTGATCCCAAGAGAAATCCCTAATAAAACCCCCCACACATATCTATTTCAAAGGCTGCTCTTCAAGAAATCCAACCTGCCACAAAATCCCTAGCTTAGCTGTGGTTTCCTTCAAATCCAACTGCCAATACAGTGTTTTCACCAGCTACAAACTATGGAATAAAAATCCACAGCTTTCTTCCTCCTTCTCCTTCTTCTTCTTCTTCTTCTTCTTCTTCTTCTTCTTCTTCTTCTTCTTCTTCTTCTTCCTTCTTCTTCTTCTTCTTCTTCTTCTTCTTCTTCTTCTTCTTCTTCTTCTCTTCTTCTTTCTTCGGCATAGGGTGTATTTTGAAGGAGGCAGGGAATACAGGTAAATACCAAATCAGAAAACTTAATTTAGTCATTTCCAGATAATCTCTTTTTCTGGTTTATTTCTTCTTCATTATAAAATATAGATTCCTTTTTTTTTCTTTCCCTCTTCTATGTTGAATTGATTCTAACTTGTGAAGTTAATAAGAGAGTTGGATGGTTCGTAAACTCTCCTGTACAAATATCTCCTGGTTCAACTAATATCCGATAAAGGAGGAAAGATTATCCACTGGAAGAAAGTCTCTTCAATCAGTGATGCTGGGAAAATTGGACATCCACATGCAGAAGAATGAAACTGGACCACTCTCTTGCACCAGACACAAAGATAAACTCAAAATGGATGAAAGATCTAAATGTGAGTCAAGATTCCATCAAAATCCTAGAGGAGAACACAGGCAACACCCTTTTGAACTTGGCCACAGTAACTTCTTGCAAGATAATCCATGAAGGCAAGAGAAACAAAAGCAAAAATGAACTATTGGGACTTCATCAAGATAAGAAGCTTTTGCAGAGCAAAGGATACAGTCAACAAAACTAAAAGACAACCTACAGAATGGGAGAAGATATTTGCAAATGACATATCAGATAAAGGGCTAGTTTCCAAGATCTATAAAGAACTTATGAAACTCAACACCAAAGAAACAAACAATCCAATCATGAAATGGGCAAAAGACATGAAGAGAAATCTCACAGAGGAAGACATAGACATGATCAACATGCACATGAGAAAATGCTCTGCATCACTTGCCATCAGGGAAATACAAATCAAAACCACAATGAGATACCACCTCACACCAGTGAGAATGGGGAAAATTAACAAGGCAGGAAACAACAAATGTTGGAGAGGATGTGGAGAAAAGGGAACCCTCTTACACTGCTGGTGGGAATGTGAACTGGTGCAGCCACTCTGGAAAACTGTGTGGAGGTTCCTCAAAGAGTTAAAAATAGACCTGCCCTACGACCCAGCAATTGCTCTGCTGGGGATTTACCCCAAAGATACAGATACAGTGAAATGCCAAGACACCTGCACCCTGATATTTCTAGTGGCAATGTCCACAGTAGCCAAACTGTGGAAGGAGCCTCGGTGTCCATCGAAAGATGATGGATAAAGAAGCTGTGGTCTATGTATACAATGGAATATTCCTCAGCCATTAGAAATGACAAATACCCACCATTTGCTTCAACGTGGATGGACCTGGAGGGTATTATGCTGAGTGAAGTAAGTCAATCGGAGAAGGACAAACATTGTATGTTCTCATTCATTTGGGGAATATAAATAATAGTGAAAGGGAATAGAAGGGAAGGGAGAAGAAATGGGTAGGAAATATCAGAAAGGGAGACAGAACATGAAGACTCCTAACTCTAGGAAACGAACTAGGGGTGGTGGAAGGGGAGGAGGGTGGGGGGTGGGGTGAATGGGTGACGGGCACTGAGGGGAGCACTTGATGGGATGAGCACTGGGTATTATTCTGTATGTTGGCAAGTTGAACACCAATAAAAAATAAATTTATTGTTAAAAAAAGTATCTCCTGGTATGTGCAGCCATGCATTGAGATTTTTGGATTTAGTCATTCCTGCTTCTTAACTGTTGACATTTCTCCACTGTGTTGCAAGTGGCAGTGGGGATGAGGATGAGAAAGTTTCACTGAGGCCACTGTATCTTCATGTAGCCTCTCATTCACATTGCCCACTCTAATACCTGAGGCTGCAATGGCCTTACCATAACCATGAGACCCACTTTAGGCTGGTAGTGTTCTCCTCCAGCTATTTTGCTTCTCCTTTTCAGGGACATGTAATGTTTCTGTTACCCCTCCCTGTCTTTGATAAGCCTTGGGGACCTCAGGTTGTCATTTTACCCTCCCTGACCCTGATTTCAGATGCAGCTCTCTCTGTTCTCCTGCCCCACACAGTTAAGGGATGCCTATGGTAATAGCCACCCTCCAGGAGTTTCAATTGCAAAGAGGAGGATTGGTGGTAAATGTTCATGAATCCTTAAACTTAAAGAGGTACTCTAAAATTCTTCCACAATGGTGATTAAGATCTACAAGGCACAGGACCTGTGATAATGGTGTCAAAATATTGTTCATTATCCCTAACACGTAGAATTGATTAAGTCTGGAATTTGAAAATTATCTCCTATTGTCAAGCATTCTTCCTGTATCTATTGTTTCTGGTATAAACCTTCCTTCCACATGCAAAATGAGATTTGGTTTTTTCTCAACTTACTGTTTCTGCACAGAGCTTCAAAGGCTCCTTTTTATTTATTTATTTTTATCTTTTTTTCAAAGGCTCCTTTTTAGAGGCATAAAAGTTAAGATTCTGGTACACGTGCTCTAAGAACCCTCCTCTGAAGGCAGTTTGTTCTGGATCTCTTCCTTTGCCCCTCAAGAGATTATTAAGGCAGAGCATGCCCACAAGTTTGTTCATCTCCCCACCTCTTTCACTCTACTCCAGAAGGACCACCTCCGTGCATCACATTTGCTTCATTTGCCCTCTGGTTTCCTGTTTGACTTCCCGAAGAACAGCTGCAGGAGTTGAGTAAAGGGAAAAGGGGCATGAGACCAGAGTATCCCCCCCGCCCAGGTCTCTCCAGGGCTGCCTGGAGCTAGGTGGCACCCACATCACAGACTCTCCATGCTCTTTCCCTCCAATTTTCCGGAATTGCCCCCATCCTCAGTGCTTGTGGCTTGGTGGACTAACTGCTTGGCTGCAACTAAACCCATGGGTTACTATAATACCTTTCTGGAATTAGTTCTTGAAATAAGTCAGATCCAAATTCTTCTCCTTCAAGAATGCCATCATTTTTCTGATTTGAAGAAACTTCTTAGTGCTGCCTGAAAGGTGAAAGATTACTAATGATAGGAAATCACTGGGGGAAAAAAAAAAAAAAAAAGCAAACATTTGTTAGTATGAAAATGTTATATATTCCAGGGAGGCTGACACAGATATGAGTAAGAGCTATGATATTTCACACTGTGTTTTCAGTTGTGAAGACAAATGGAAACTTTCTCTAATTTGCCTTTCCTCCATTCAGAATGTTCTTGTTAGGAGAATTCTTTCATAGAAAACGGCTAATACATTCTGGGAGTATCCACATCAGGGTGAGGCATCTGGGCTATGATCATTCTCCAGACAAAGCCCTTTTCAGCAAAGATATTCACGGCACAAACGTGATCTTCTCCTAATTTCTTGGGACATCTGGACACTGACTTAGTATCTCAGCCTCTCTCAGACCAATTCTTCTCTCTCTCACCTTCTTTTAAGAAGTCAACCATGCATATCCTTTATTTGGTTCTCACCCAAGTCTGGCTGAATTTCGTTTCTCCTCTGGGACTTGTCGCCTGGGAATGATGTTCTCCATTTTCCTGAACTGCCAATGTTGTTTGAACTTCATTGATAATGAGAAATGTTCTGTTTTTCTATGAACGATAGTAAAGAAGGACCCTTGCACCTCGCCTTAAAATTATCCCCGTTTTTAAAGATGAATGAATTCTCATTCTGATCCTGAATTTTAAAAGCAGCCCCTGTTCCCTTATTCATTGAACCCTCAGGGTAGGGGGTCTGGGGCACAATGACAGATACTCCTCTAGGAGATCTATCTTAGTTCTAAACCTAATCTCTCAGATCTTTCCTCAGCACAGGCAGACTTTATATAAAATACATTGGCCACATTCCTTTTCCTCTTTTTTTTTTTAAAGATTTTATTTATTTATTTTAAAGAGAGAGAGAGAGAGAGAGTGTGTGTGTGTGTGTGTGTGTGAGCATGGGGAGGAACATAGGCAGAGGGAGATAATCTCCAGCAGGCTCCACACTGAGCACAGAGCTGAGGGTGGGATTCAATCCCAGGACTCCGAGATCCTGACCTGAGCCAAAATCAAGAGTCAGATGCTAAACTGACTGAGCCACCCAGACGCCCCTACAATCCTTTTCCTTTTGACTTGGCGTGACACTCTAGCGGTAAAGTGCCAATTTCCTCAAAATGTTTTTCCTTATCTGTTTGCCCCAAGTAATTCTAATGATTTTTTTTCAAAATGCAAATTTGATCATGTCATCATTCCTGCTTAAAATTCTCCAATGGCTTCCTTACGCTCTAAAAAAACCAAAATATATGTGAACTATAGATGTTATGCATATATAAATCTTCTGCACGGTCTAGAAGATGTCACACGGCTTGGCTCCTGAGGCATTCTCCATGCTATACTCCAGCTACAGTGACTACATTTTGACTTTTCACATTTTAGGAATTCCTCTCAGTGAAACATTTACTGACCTCCCAATTGAAGACAACCCCTTTGTTGCATGCTTGCATATTACAAAAATATGCATAATCTTTGTCCTATGCTTAAAACTAGCTGTAATATTTATCTTTGCAGTTATCTCAGATTGAATTTTTAAAAAGAATCCAAGAATGCTAAAAGGAATATAACTCGAGGGGCACCTGGGTGGCTCAGTCAGCTAAGTGACTGCTTTGCATTTTGACTCAGGCCATGATTTAAGGGTTGTGACTTCTGTGTCTGGCTCTTCACTCAGTAAGGAGTCTGCTTGAGATTTTCCCTCTCCTCTTCCTCTGCCCCCACTCATGCTCTCTCAAATAAGTATATAAATCTTTTTTAAAAAAAAAAAGTATAATTCAATTACTCTAGAATCATTTATTTAGTTGATATTGTCTTTACTGTTATATTATAAACTCAATTAGAACAAAAACCTTACGGTATTATCTGATCAGGTTTCACTGTGGTTTTTCCAGCACCTAGCAAAGTGCCTGAAACATGGTGGACTCTCAACAAACAACATGGATAAGGAATGGATATATGTCCACCCCTCTGTGGCCCTCCTCCTTTGGAATAACCTCAAGTCCACACTCATCTTTTAATTACTCTAGAACGCACACAATCTTTTCCTTTCTTTGCATATTATTTTTCTTTTTACTTTTTTTTTTTGACCTAGTTCTATTTCTTCGAGCCAGAGTTTGAATATTGTTTTCTCACAGAAATACACTTGGACCAAAAAATGTAAAATGAGTCCACTGACACTAATTTCACTTAACACATATACATCTCACTCACAGCAATGGTTTCATTTCTCTGTTCCTTAGTAAACTTAAATATGGTAAGGCATGAATTATGCCTTCTTTGTACATCATTTTGAATATCTCACATCTAGCACAAAACCTGGCACCCTGTGGATGATTGCCCCTCATAATGCTACATATGAAGTGGCTAGGTTCCTGGATTAATAAAATACAAAAAGTTTCTTGCAGTGTGCTGCATTTGATCTATGTCATCAAAGAAATGGCATTATTGACACAGTTGATCTAATACTACTTATGTTAATGGTAATCAAATACATAATTACTTTGCCCAGAAAGGTCAAAAGTATCTCCAGAACATCTGATAATTCATTTCCTGTAACTCTTTGTTCTCCTAATTTCCAGCCACACATTACTTGTTTAGTATAGTCCAAACATTTATTTCTATTACAGATTTACTTTGCAACTTCTGTGTCACACTCATTGGTCAGGGTATTTTGTAGGATTAAAGGAAATGTGAGACATGTTCACTGATGTCAAAATGCTTGTGTTCGTCAAAATGTTTAACGACATTATGTGGTAAAGGACAAGAATTTACAAGGTAAAAACAAATGGTGTGGTGTGAAAACGTAGAGTTTAAAGAACAAAGTGATCACTAGAGGTCAGAAGAGACAAAACAAATCAAATGTCTTGAAAGAGCTAGGGCTTGAGCTTGTTCCTGAAAACTGAATAACATTTGACAGGAATGAAAAAGAGGCTATTATTCCTGGATGATACCTTCATAATTGCAAAGCTCCTAGTTTAAATAAATAAATAAATAAATAAATAAATAAATAAATAAATAATAAATTCATCTCTGCCATCTGCAGTCATATGCAAAGTCATGCCCAGTGAAGTCACATTACCTCCTGAGATCCCTTGCTACCGTATTTACCATTAACATTTCAGGTATTGCTTTTTAAAAATAAATTAGAATATATTATAAAGATAAACTTCATTATGATTGATTCACTCCTATTTGTGTCTCCTATAGCCAGAATAGAGTACATTATTTATTGATCTCTTACCCACATTCTTCTACTTTACTATTACTAAATGAATTTTGACTTATAAAGAATGACCCATAGAGTCAAATGTCATCTCCTACTCAATAGAGTGCTAATTCCTGTTGCTAAAATGGTCTCCTTCCTATCCTAGGAATGTAATGCATATATTGCTTATTATAGGATTTCCATAAAATATTGATGTACTAATACCTTATCCACTTAAAGGATGTGAGGTCGAGGGTTCAAGAAAAAGGATAGTCTACTCGGAGTTTCATCATAGGAGGACATTCAAAATTCAAGGGTTCTGGATGGAAGAAAGAAGAATGCCCCGCTGTCATGCCTTCCATGGATTTTGCTGTAACGAGGTTGGTGCCATATTACAGTTCTGAAAGGGACTCTGTGCAGTGGGAATTTGAAGGAAAATTTGTTACATTCCATTAAACAGGCTATAATGAGATCTTTTTTAACGTGATTAACATTTTATGCTTTTATATTATTATTTCTGTATTTAGGATTTTATATTTTTAGGAGTATAGCACAGAAAGTATAAAATCTGCGTAGATAGCAATTGCTAATTAACAGATTAAGCCTGTGTTAAGCGAGAAACATCTTTATTAGAGCCAGACAGACTCCCTTCACCCAAATATCTATGCATAATATCAGCTGTAAGTCGTAAATTTTTATGAAAACTGCAAAATAATTTATGGAAATGACTGAACTAACTCTTTGAAATGAAAAACACATATTTCTAAATATACTTTTTTTTAATGAAAAAGACATGCCTGGTTCTGGTACCAGGCTCCAATTTCCCTCCCTAACGTTCAGGTGTAACTACCCAAATAATTTATTTTCTAGTTTGTTCTTGGTGCTTCTTTTTCAAGGTGGTGGGGATCCTTTTGTGAGGATTCAAGTAAAGTTCTCCTGCTTTGCTATCTAGGCTGGATGACTGCCTCGGGGGTCTTAGTCTTTGCTTGTGCTCAGGGTCAAATCACAGTCATTAAAACACCACATCTTTATCAATTATCGTCTGCAGACAGCTTTGCTTCCTTCCAATATATTCTGCAAAATGCTGGCTTCCCGTTTTAGTATTTCATTATGAGGCTGTGTCTTTTAGCCTCTGTCTCTAACCTGAACATTCTGAATCACTGTGATTGACGGAATTTTACCTGCTGGCTGCATTTTTACATCTACAACTTGCCTTCCGCTTTTTATTAGAGTGAGAGCAATATTTTTTAATCCTCTAGGCTGGACGAATGTTTTTATTTAGTGTAAAAGCTGAAAATAATTACCCCGATCTTAGCTCCTCCATAGCCTGTCCTTTCTAACAAATTAAATGATCCTTCATCAATAATGGTGGCTCGGGATCTACGGTTAAATCACTTCACGGCCAGTTTTAGGTAAACTACCTTTTCAAGTACATTATTTTACTTGCTTTTTATCTGCAAATGTTAAAAAGAAAAAAAGAAAGACAACGTACACACAAGTGTACACCCCTGTGTTTCTTTTTGATCTGTTGCTTTGGTCCCTGTAAACCAGACCTTCAGGCTGAGGCATTAGAAGGGGAATTATATATAAGGATACAGAGAATAGAGTCAAATTATACATTTCTAAGTATCTAAGTCGCCTTGAAAAGCAGAGGTTTGATTTGCAAGGACACATCTTTTTGAGGGAGAAAAGGTTTCAGAATTCAGAAAGCCTGTTTTTGCATATCAAAAGCAAAACCCCAAAGGAATCAAGGCCTAGGGCTTCTGTCCCTTAAAAAAAAAAAAAAAAATTCTTTCTTTTTTTTTTTTTTTTTTTTTGAAAAGCCAAACTCCCCTTTTCCTGACCAAGCAAACAAGAAGGAAATTAGGGGAAAACAATGAGTTCTTTGCTGATATGAGTTCAGAAAATGGTCCGGCCAACAGAGACCCCCTCTTCAGGCAATAGGAAACCGTAAAAACCTCAGACAAGATTTGGTTTGAATAGAGTTGTGAGAGCCCTGTATCTTCCTCGCCTTGATGTGTTGAGAGAAGTGGTGAGCCTTGTAGGAAAGTCTCTCCTGGCAGCCTTCAGGAAGGCAGCGTTGTTGACACAGTGTCAGAAAAGGTCCAGGCAGAGAGGGCCTGAGAAAGCTCCGACTGCATTTTCCTCAGGAAAATACTTAGATGAATTGAGTTTATCATCAAAACTGGAAACTTTTGAGAATAAACTGGTGAGTGACTCATTATTAATCCAGCATAAACCAGTAAGTCTAGGGCAAACCCAGGCACGTAATCACCTCAGAAAAGAAAATACAAATTCCAAGAGACAGAGCCAGAGGATCCTGGACAAAGTCACTGATGACATAAAATAAAGTCTATGTGGTTCCAGGGCTGAGAGCGTCTCATTAGATGACAGTGGGAACAGCTACTGTAATGAAAGACCACGGAGGGAAGATAGACAACTTTACATACAATACCACTGGACAAGAATGGCTACATAGACCCAAAGATTCCTATATCATAGTTATGGCCATAAAACAGAGGGGATAGGACAAAAAAAATAGAGAGTGAGAAAACCATAAAAAGGCCAGGAAAAACTGCAAGCATATAGAGCTAAGGATTCTCAGAAAAAGAAAGAGTAGATAGAGCTTTTGTGACACAAGAGAAGTCATTTTAGACACCCAGGTATTTTTTGTGATCTCTGTCATTCTTGCCCAAACACACTTCTTGCAGAACAATGCAAAAAAACATCGGTAGTTAAGGATTCTAAGGAAACCAAGGGAATGCAAGACTAAGTCTCTCTACCAGGCCTGAAAACAGCCAGGCCACATCAAGACAATAGATCAGTGGTAAAACCCCCCAGTGCTGCTTCAAAAGTAAAGGAGGCCCTGCATGCCTTACCCCAGATAAGAAATCCAAGACCCCACCCAGTCCCTCGTCTCAGTCCTGCAGTTACTCTCTGCTTCATTATAATATTAAAGTCTCTACTCCAAGAGGAGCTCAAGCTTCATTAACATAACATAGGCTGCCTGCAGAAGCACTTTTTCTAGGTGTGACTACTCAACCTGCTGCCCACCTTTACAAGGGATGACAAAACTCCCCTTTCTGAATATTCTTCCTAACCCTAAATACAAGAAACCCACTACGCCCACCCGGGAAGTCAAGGCTTTGGAAGTTACTCCCCCCTGACCAATGTATTTGGCTACATTAAAGTATCCTTGTGTGACTTCACCGATGTAATCTCTATTTGTAACTCACAGAGGAGCAAGTTCACCTTAATTCATCATAAAACTATTCACTGTTTAATATTAAGTTTTTACCTAACAGCCAACCGTGTATGATGAATCAGGATTGAGGTTATAGAAAAATAAAGGCTTCTATTCAACCATGTTCTTGGCTTGAGAGTAAGTTACATGGCATAGTTTTTATCCACAAACTACACAGAACAGGAGGTATTGCATCCATTTTTCAGATGAAGAAACTGAGCCTCAAAGACATTTGCTGAGCAACCCAAAATCTCAGAGCACGCAAGATAGGGTGCTGTATCATCTAGTTCTTCGTGCAATATTTACAGTAGTATTTCTTTTGTTTTTGTTGTTTTTCTGTTTTTCTGTAGAGTTATCCATTCATCTATACTCTCATAAGTGTATCTTCTTTTCCTTGAGATTGGAAGTAAGTTTTGAGGGTCAGTGTAGGATTCCAAGTTGATGTGATCAAACTGGTGAACATTTTTTTTTTTTTTGTCTTTTTCTTGGTAGTAAATGTTTCTAGTAGTGGTTCTGCTTCTTATGTTTTGATGTTTTTTTGACACTCTTACCACTGCCTACCAAAATCTAGTCATATTTGTATATATTCATTATGCACGCTCTACTCCACCATTAAAATGCAACCTCCACGGAAGCAGGAAATTTGTCTTTTTTGTTCATTTTTATAACATTGTGGCTGAAACATTGCTACAATCTTAACAGGCATGGAGTAAGAATTTGTCTAACCTATTAATTAATGAAGAAGCAGTAAGCCTCATCAAGTATGGCACTAGAACAAACAAAAAGTTGACTGATTAATTTTGAGTTTAATTTTCATGAGTACCATTAAATTAATTACACTGCATGTGAACACATTATCAGAGGTATCTCTAGAAGGGTCATTCCTGAATTCTATCATGCTTAATGATCACTTGGTGAACTAGTTAAAAATGCAGATCCTCAACCCCATCATTAAAAATTCTGCTTTAGTGGATCTGGAGTGGACCTCCGCAAATCGCTTAACAGTCATTGAACAAATACCCTAAAGAATATGGTCAAGTTGCTATTTCAATCTAGGCTCTAGAGCTTTTACTCAGATTTCAATATGTAAAACAAATTTCATATATTTACCAGCATTTTCTCCATGCTTTTAAGTACTGGTTTTTATAAAACTATAGACCTATAAATATATATACCAATTTCATACTATATTGAATAAATATGGAACATGATATTTTGAGAAAAAAACATTGCATGTTCATCATGCTCATGATGGAGATTGCATGCAGACTTGAACCTTCATTTTAAACATGTTCAAGTGGTAAACTCAAATAGATACAGTTATCTGTGCACATGAGTGCTAGACCCACTAAACCAAAGAGGTGGATTTGCGGACATACTGGGATTGCACTTTGGCAGAAAACTTAGATTCATAGCAAAAAGTCACATCCTCATGAGTAGATAGACCATCCTGTGAGAAGTGATTGTTAGCAGGTGTCCGAAGTCTACTTATTATTGTAAAAAATAATGTAAGCAAAGAGTAAGTATTGCTCATTTTGCATATGAAGGAAAGGGCATTGCAGCAATTTGAGCACTTTGCTCATTTGCAATGGGAATAGTCTTTTGAGTAGATATTTTGATTGACCTTGTTTGACAGAATGTTTAGAAAGAAAAGTCCTGATTTTTTTTCTCACCTATAGAAACATTTACATTAGGGTCATGGGGAATTTAGTATGCTATTGCTGTTGGCTCTATATTAAGGATGGTAGAATTATATTGGAATAAAGGTGTGTGATACGTAATCTGTTCTCAGGAGGACGTAGAATAATGAGCTCTGAACTCTGGCCATAGCATGCCTTACACATTCTAATGCTACATAACAATACATCCTTCTTGGATTTAATCCAATGGATATTCAGGTTCCGAGAACATGAGAAAAATATAATTATAACAGGAACGCATCCAAAAATACGTAGAGTGTAGTGGATTCTAATATGAACAGTCTGTTGTCTGTCTTTGTCTTTTTAGATGCGTTAGCAGCTTTTTACATTGTTGTTTTTTGATACCACATGCATATTGTCAATGCCTAAATCACCGGCTCAGACCTACCTCTCCCCCAAACTCATATATCCAGGTCCTTAACTAGATATTTCCACTTGTATGTCTGATTACATATCTCAAATTTAATTCAACATATCCCAAACTGAATTCCTGCTCCTTCTCCAACCAAACATGGTCCATCCACAGCTTTCCCTATCTCAGTTGATAACTAACTTCAATTCCTTCATGAGCTCAATTTCCTGACTGTATTTCCATCATTGAGCACTTCCTCTTATATACAAATAATCTTCTAGGAAATCCTATTGGCTCCACCTTTAAAATACATACTATTTCCAACTACTTTTTACTGAGTCACTGCTATCAAATTGATACAAGCCTTCTCCATGTCTTCTCTTGTTTGTTGAAATAGTCTCTGAAATTGTGTCCTATCCTACCATTGTGCCACTATATTCTATTTTAAACACAGAGGAAGCCATTAAAAGCATAACTCAGGACACATGCTTAAAGTCTATAATGGCTTTTTATTTCACCCTGAGTAAAAATTGAAGTCCTGAAATTGACCTACAAGACCCTATGTAATCTGGCCCTAGTTAGATTTCTACCATCTTCTCTGAAAACTAAACCTTCTTTTCATTTCCTTCCAACCACACTGTTGTCTTTTTTTTCTTTCTTACTTTTTTTTTTTTTTTTTGCTTGCTCTTGAAATTGTCAAGCAAAATCTTATTTTAGGGTCTTTGCTCTAGGTATTCCCTCCTCTTTGTCTCTGCTCTGTCTTCCAATGTCTACACGGTGAACCCTGTAACTTACTTCCAGTTTTTGTTCAAAGCTCATCTCTTAATTTGCTGTTCTATTCAGCCCACTTAATATCACAACTTCTTTCTCCCTCTTAGCACTTCAGCCACTGTAGGCATTGTTGAGTCCCATTCCTGCCTCTTTTTTTTGCTTTTTATATAGCTATTATGTTCATCAAACAAAATATGTAATATCCTTAACCCATTATTAATTTTATGGGAGCATACTATTGTTAAAAAAAAAAGGTACACAAATATACATATATAACACAAAGAATTATTAAAAACCAAAAACTGGGAGATCCCTGGGTGGCGCAGCGGTTTAGCGCCTGCCTTTGGCCCAGGGCATGATCCTGGAGACCCAAGATCGAATCCCACATCGGGCTCTTGGTGCATGGAGCCTGCTTCTCCCTCTGCCTGTGTCTCTGCCTCTCTCTCTCTGCGACTATCACAAATAAATAAAAATTAAAAAAACAAAACAAAACAAAACAAAAACTGTATAATTGCCACTGACTAAAAAAACCAAAGCATTGCTAGCAGCTCAGAAGCACTCTCTCGCCCCCTCTAATTGCTCTTCTCTCCTTTCTCTGCAAATATTGTCACTACCCTGATTTCTCATACATTAATTACATTTTGCAGGGTTCGAACTTTGTGGTGTGTGTGTGTGTGCGCGCGTGCACACGTGTGTGTGTGTGTGTGTGTGTCTATGTGTATGAATCCTATCTTCTTTCACTCCATGGTATTTTGTGAAACTCATCCATGTTGTTTCATCCGGCTGTCATGTTTTAATTTTCATTGCTAAATAAATTTCATTATATGACATATGACAAGTTATTTGTTCATTGTATCAGTGAAAGGACATTTGAGTTCATAATCTTTTTTTTTGTTTATAGTCTACTATATCCCTAACACTTTAAGTTTGATGAAAATGAAATCTTTATCTATTGTATTAATCGATTAACACCAAAAATCTAGTACAGTGCCTAGAACATGACAAGTAACTTAAATATTTGTTGAACTGAAATAAGTTGAATTAAAAATTGAAGTAGATTCTATTGGTTTGTTGTTGGAAATAATGAAAATACTTATATTTTGATTGATTTTTGAAAGCTTTTATTCATATTTCACTAATATTTATATAGGATTTACAAACAATTGAAAATAAAATAATGATTTGGAGTTTGTGAAAAGTATGTTATCAGTGTGTATAACAGTTTGGGGAAATAGAGCTCAAATAGCTTTTCATGACCTAATACATCACACAGAATTGAAAGATAAGATTGGTCAGGATTATCAAAACAGTCTCACGTTAATCTTATATAAATAAAATTGAAGCATCAAATGCCAATAATAGTCATATAATATTTTAAAATTTATAAATATCTAGGAAATTTACAACACTGTAGACTATTTAGGAAATATTCTTTTGCCTAGTTAAGGAAAATAGGTATTATAGACATGAAACATTTAAATGTATAAATTTAATTTCTCATAGATTATTTTATTATAAATATTTGATAATATCCAAGAAAGGTGAATTATCACCTGATTAATGGTTTGTGTGACAATTAATTAACTAAATTAATAATGAATGGTGGCATTATGAGGCTATCTAATTCATTTACTATGTAATAACATACCAGTTAATGCTTAAGAAAGTGGCCAGTCATTATCAATGTACCATTGTGCGTTGTGCTAACATTAATCGGATCAAATTAATGTAGTGTTACTTTTATCTTAAGCAGGCATTAATGAACGCCTCATCATTTCAAAATGTTGCCATGACATATTATCAAAATATCAAATGCTTAGCTTAATGTTTAGTATAAAAAGGTTCATTTGATACTCATGTTAATGAGATTTTTTTTCTTTTTATTACAGGTATAATTAAAGTCAGGTATTATAAAGGTTTTTTAGGTTATTTAAATATATAACAAGACCACCTTCAAAGTTGTACTTGTGAAGAATAATAATACATTTAAAGCTATGAGAATTCTTTTTTCATACTCCACTTTTAGCCAGAAGATCAGTTCATTTCTATTAAGAGACAGAAATATGACTTCATATTAATGATGGAATCAAAACAGATGGAGCTATCTAATGGTTCAGGCAGGAAATTGGAGTAGGAATTATAGCTTCTTACCCTTATATCTACCACTGATTCACTAAATAACCTTGGGCAAATTACTTAAGCTGCCAGGTCAAATTTTCTAAGTGCACGTCTTCTTTTTTTATGCCCAGAGCTCATATTAACAGAAAAAGGAAGCTCTGGAGATATAGAAAAAGGAAATGATATAATATAGAGTGGAGGAAAAAGCCTTTGGCATGAAAGAGATTAAGTGGCTTACCCAAAGTTTCACAGTTCGTATGTGGACTACGGGAGATTCAAATTCAAGTATGTGACTCATTGGCCCTCAAGTACCAACCTTTTAATATCAGTTGTAAAATAGCTGCCTTGATTTTGATTATGATAGTACAAGCTCAGGGTTTTCCTGGCAAATTACAGATGTCTAATAAATATCACTCTTTTCAGTCTTTTCTCTCATACCCAATGCTTTTGATATTTACTCTAAAAACAGCATATAGATTTATGTGCTCATTTAATCTAGACTCTACAGTCATAATTCTAGTACTTATTATTTCTCATCTAGGCATTGATTTAAAAATTGTTCTCAGTGACTCCACTGTTTTCCCAAATTTATTTCTGCGTTCATGCTTTATAAAACCAATAAATGATATTTAAGACCATTGGAATGGTGGTAGAGCAAACAGAAAAGAAGGAAGGCTATGCAGAGCTCTTTAAACATGAACATTTACCAGTCATGTAGTGGAAGGATCCAAAAAAAGAATGATATATCCTTGTCTCTGTCTTGAATCTTCTTTCTGACCAAATTCATTAACGCAATACAGTGATTTTGCTTCTTATATGTTATCTATCAACAAATTTCTATCCAAATGGGCGTTTCTCTTATTCAGACTTACATTATTCTTTAGAAATTTTTCTCTAGTCTCCTTGTTTCTAATGTTCCTTCTGCAAATTTATCCTCCATATCATCTATTTAATAGGACTCTGTGATCTTTTTAACATCAGTTTTAATCTAATTTATTTCATCTCAAATAAATCCGAACTTCTAATTTGCCGACCACACATGACATCCGTATACCTTTGCTTATACTATGTCCTCTGCTGGAATGGCCACAGTTTTCTGTTTCTAATATTCACTCTTTAGCACTTGACTTGAATTTGACCTCCGTGAACCTTTTATGCTTTTGTTCACACCAATTATTGGTGTTCTCCTTCTGTGTTTCCACAGTGCATTGCATATACTACTATAATTGCATGCATTCCATTATTATGTAATTATGTTCCATATATTTTGTAATTGTTTCCATTTTTTTCTATCAAATTTTGCTCTTTAGAGATGGTACTATATATAACTAGTTCAAATGTCAAAGAAAAAAAAATTCACACTAGTTGGAGTTAAACAAAAAAACTCTATTTAAGACTATTGAAATAACAGGGACCAAGACTATTGCAATAGAGAAGAGAGACAACCCAACTCCATCATAAGGAAAGGTGGGAGGTGTTTTAAGCACTGAGGTGAACTGGTGGAAAAACACAGCATGTTAGGGAGGAGGTTGGTCATGTTACTAGGCTTTTCTTTTCTTTTTTTCTTTTCTTTTCTTTTCTTTTCTTTTCTTTTCTTTTCTTTTTTTCCTTTTCTTTTTTCTTTTCTTTTCTTTTCTTTTCTTTTCTTTTCTTTTCTTTTCTTTTCTTTTCTTTTTTTTCTTATTGACATTGATGCCTATAGGGGTTAGGCTCCTACACTCCCATGGAGACTGGGAGTTAGGAGTGTTGTCTTCCTTGATGATTACATTTCAAATGGATGGCTGCAGGGTCCTTTAAGAGTACTGTTTCTGGGTCATAGAACTGGCAAGAGGCTGGGAGAAGATTTACACCTCAAAGGAATAGAGAAAGAATTCACAATTGCAAGTTTTCTAAAGTAAATGCTCTAAGAAAAGGCAGGTTAGAGGCCTATAGACAGGAAGAAGCCTGTCTAAAGTTCAGTCAAGCTGAGGAGAGTATTAAGGCCATTTTAATCAATATTTATATTCACAGTTCTGAGACATATTAAACACTCCAGAAATTTTACTCTGCTGCAATGTTCTATGAGGTCTAACAAGATATTGCAGCACAAACATTTTCTTGAAGTCATTATTATTTTTGCTTATGTACATATGCACTGGGCATTTGATGCAGGGCATAGTATGAATATTTTCTTTCCTTTAGTTCCCTTGTTTGGGTAACGATGAGTTTCTTCCTCATTATTTTTCCTTCCCTTCCTCCTTGCTGCCTTCTCTGTAGGTTCTGGCTCCTAACTTCTAGCTCACTCCAGGGAGGTCCACTAACTTCCATCTAAGTGCCAAATCTGTCCTTGCTTCTATCCTGGGGAGTCAGGAGCAAGTCTTTACTTTATACAAAGCAGGAAAAAAAAAGGCACTATCATGCTAATTTTGATTACCACTCATGGACCTAAGTAGATATCATAGTATATTAAGCACACACACGGGTACAAGCACATACACATACACATACACATACACATTTGCGTGCACACACTTACACTATATATCTAAGGGGTAAAGTTGGAATCTGTGAATTTAAAGTCAGGTTAACCAAAACTTCCCAAGTGAAATGCAAAGAAGAAAAAAATGAGGAGAAAGCCAGAACACAACATCCACAAACATGCTTTGAAAATTTCAAAGGTATTCACATGGGTGATTGGAATATCATAGTAAAAGAAAGAAAGAATGGAAAGGAAGATGTATTGAAATGACAATGGCCAAGAACTTTCCGAAGTTACTAAGAGACACCAAACCACACATCCGGGAAGCTTAGAGGACATCAAGCAGAACAATATCAATACGCCTAAGCCTATTATATTCAAACTTCCGAAAAATAGACAAGAGAAACTCTTAAAAGAAGAAGGATACATAAGTACAGGTTGAACTTTACTCATAGGGGGAACAAAAATAAGAATTACAATGAATATCTCATTAGAAACTATGTAGATGAGAGAGAATGGTATATATTTTAAGTATTTGCATTTAAAAGATTCAATATAATATTCTATATCCAGCAAAATTACCCTTTGAAAGTGAGATAAATACTTTCTCAAACAAAAACTGGGGAAGTTATTGCCATCAGACTTGCCCTACAAGGGTTGTTGAAAGAAGTTTGTTGGTGAGAAGGGAAACAATGTCAGTCAGAAACTTGGATCTATATAAAGAAGGAAGAGCATTCATTCCATGAAGAGGAAAAAAGAGTTTTGAGAGGGGAAAAAAAAACACATATATAATCTTTCTCCCTCAAAATATCTCATATGAATTACTGTAAACGATGGCTTTCCAGCCATGAAAGCAGTAGTAGTTATACTTCCTACAACAGAGCAAGGTAAAACTGCACATGCATTTGCTTCTTCAAAAAACATTGTATCTGGTGGGCTGGGTGGCTCAGCTGGTTAAGTGCCTGACTCTTGGTTTCAGCTCAGGTCATGATCTCATGGGTCGTAAGATCTAGCCCTGTGTGGGGTTCTGTGCACAACGGGGGAGTCTGCTTGAAGACTCTCTCCCTCTGCCCCTTCCTCCACTTGTACATATTCTCTCTCAAATAAATTAATAAACCTTTAAAAATAAACATTATGTCTGTTCACACTAAGCATTTGTGTTATTTACAGGAATTGCCCTAAAGTAGTGCTCTCAGCATAGATACTGCCGCTGGAGAGTTTATGATTTAAGATGGTGACGGAAAACTATGAGATGTGAATAAGGCCAATGAAATATATTCTTTAATGAAGTCTATACATAAGATAAGATTGCATAGTATGCATTTGCAGAAGATAGCAGTGCACGAAGGGGTTGTTAGAAAAAAGAAGTACAAAAAATAATTCTTACCATCAGGTAGAGTGCCTTAAAGAAATTGGGATTATCTATGATCAATTCCAGAATTTAAGTGATAAAACAAGAGTATTGGATAAATGAACAACAGGGAAGAGCTATAGTTATTAAAAACTGGTTTGTGAATCTGCTGTGATTCATCCTTCTTATTCAGTTCACACACATAGATAAGTTTGGTGGCACAACATATTCCCAATTTGTATTCCTCCCCTTATGTTTGTGAGAAGAGTGTCAGAGGAGAATAGCTAATATTGAATTCTAATTTCGCATCTGACATATTCTGTGGTTTCTTCATTTCTTTCACCATCATTATTTCCACTTAAGTATAGATGAGGGCTCAGCTGTTGAGTATTTTGCTGAAGCTCCTACAGCTTGAAATAGGTAATTAAAAATCTGCAGGAAGAAAACATAGTTGCAAAAATATGTTTTTAAATTAATTATCTATTACTACTATTTACTGAAGTAGGCAAAGGCCTGATAAGCCTAATGATCGGGAAAAAAAAATGAAGCAAAACAAATAAATTGGAAAAGAGCAGAAGTAAGCCAAAATAAAAGAAAATGCAAGAATTTAAGAGAAAACTACTCAAAATCAACCCAAACTAATGGAAAATCTAAAAAGATGAAAATGTCTTTATCTAAGTATAAATTACCAAAATTTCCTTTGAAAGAAATGGAAAAGAATGATATTTCAATTGTCATAGAAAATATGGGTAAGGTGATTGAAGTTAAAAACCGTAACAAACATGTTTACAGTTGAATTTGATCTGTCCTGTTCAGAACATATTTCAGTTCTCTAAATTACTGAAGATGATTGAGAAGATGGAAATTTTCCCAATTCAATATACAAAGCCAGCATAACATGTGATTATATCAGTTGAAGATAAAAAGGCATTAAATAAAATTCAAATGTCAATTCTAACAAGAGCTCTTAAAAAAAAGAACAGATGCTACTATTTAAATGTAATAGACTATTTAACAAAAGTGAACAGCAAACATTATTTTAAATAGAGAAGGTTTGAAGTATTTAATTAAAGCAATGGTATCCTTTATCATCATTGATCCTTGTATCTTTGGAAATGGTACATGTAAAGCAAAGAAATAACTAGAGGAAATAATGGAAAAAAAAACAGATAAAACTATCTTTTACTGCTGATAATGTGATTTTATACCTTAAAAGCCCCAAAATAATGCTTTAAAAATACTATATTTAATAATAGGTTTCTGTGTCAACATGTGGGTCCACTACTTAGTCTCCATTATAGCAAAAGGCACCTGGATACATAAATGAGAGAAAAAGTTCCACTCAACATCAAGACAGAAATTTGTGTGCATATTACAAAGGGATAACATTTTGAAAAGGCATAATTCTTATATGAAGAAAGCTATATTATTTTTGAATATCTGAAAATGTGATCTTAATCAATGGGAAGACAATATTTGTCATTCCTCTTGATTAAAATGCAAAAAATTAATTGTACCAAAATAAATTTATAAATTGAATGCAATTGTACACAAAATTCTAGTAGAATCATGAAAATTATGAGCAGTAAAGTGAAATTTCCCTTACAGATACCAGATAATGGAAGAAAATAGAGAAGCAAAATAGACCATCATTATTTTCATAACAAAGCACAAGACACTTATTATTTCAATGCAGTGTGAAATATTTAATATAAGACATTGCACAGTTTAAAATTCACGGAAGAAAATAGAAATGGAAGTACATTTTATATCATACCCAACAATAAATTTCAGATAGTTTAAAGTTTAAATTAAGGCAGTATTAGTTGTCTTCTGATAGATCTACTCTATAATGCAGATGGACAAAAGAAATATGCAGATTTCTGAATAACATGATACTAATTTATTAAAATAGTCTCTAAACCTCTCTCCCCGGTCATACTGCATGTATGTTTAAGAGAGAGAGTGTGCATGTGTGTTGGGGGAGTGGATATGGAAACTTTCTGTCTCTCATGAATAAATAAATAAAATCTTGAAAAAATTTTGCTGACTTTTTTTTTTTTAAGATTTTATTTATTTATTCACAGGAGACACAGAGAGGCAGAGACACAGGCAGAGAGAGAAGCAGACTCCATGCAGGGGGCCTGATGTGGGACTCGATCCCGGGACCCTGTGATTTTACATAAACATATTTTTGGAGAAAGAGGAAGCAAAAAAGAGATAGGTAACCCACAGTCTGCCTCCTTTTCCATAGAAAAATAGGTTTATACATAATCACATTCATACATGAATGTAAAATATACATACTCTCGTGTATCTCCCACATGATTTAAGGAAGGTTCACAGGCATTTTTGCTTTGTATAATCAAAATCATCTCCTAACTTTTTGAGATTGTGTATTATACTTATTCTGTATTTTTAAAATTTGTTTTATTACATATTCTTGATCTGTCTCTTTGTAGCGTTCTGTTTCCTGTACTACGTGTTGTCTTCCCTTGACGGTGACCCTATTCCCTACAGATTGTTGACTGACTCAGCTCATTTCTCCTTTTCGGAGTTGTATCTGGTTATGTGTACCTACAGGGGGCCAAAGTCTAGACCCTGCTTTTGTCTTATCTAGGTGATATATAATGAGAAGGGAGGGATGAATCTTCACAAGAGGAAACACTGGCTTTCCAGAACTGCTGTGACCTTTGCTGGTGAGCTGTCTCTCCATCAACAACTTCTTTCTTCAGGGTTTTTAAACTCTTTGAAAGGACCATAATGGAAGGAAAAATGACTTTTAGAATGTAATCCTGAGGGTTTGATGGAGTGAATGCCCAATTCAGCTCTTCAACCTGCTTCTCCTTTCACTATTTTCTCAGCCCAGCAGGTTTTCAAGCTGTTGTGATTTCACCCCAGGGGCTTCTGGTGGTAGACAGAGCTGTGTTACATCTCGAAGGGGAGCAGAGGGTGACCCTTGCCGACCAATGAGAAGGTGACACAAAGAGAGTTAAAAAATCTCTTCCTCACCTCTTTTGTCACTCCTGGGACTCTTAACAAAGAAAAAATTCTTGACAGCCAGGAGCTACCCCATGACTTGGTCATTGTTTGTTTGTTTTATACCTCCCTTGAACTACATTTTCTCACCTTTTTCATCTAAGGTTAATTTTGCTTTTCTGATGTTTCTGTTCATAAGCATCCATTATTTCATAATTGGCATTATGTGTTTTGAATTATGGTATAATTTTTAAATGTAGAAAATGTCTTGGTCATTTTCTTCAAAAAAAGTTGAACATAGAAAAGTCTCCAATCACTTTTAATTAAGGATGTGTGTGTTTGAGTGCACATTGTTATTGTGATGTTTTGCACAATAGCACAGCAGTAACCACAGGTTGTAATTTGAGATGGCTTTTGTTTTTACTTTTCTTGCGTTTTGCATTTCTAGCATTTTCTGTTTGCTTGTCCCATGCTGATGCACTTCTTTGTAGTTAGCTGTAGCTTTTTACTCCGAACTGCCCAGTTGTTGTACTTCCTGCTGATAATACTGTATTGTTAGAAATCTAACATTAGCCTTACAAACCACTGGAGTACTGGCCTTTGGCTACATTGTCTGTAGGAATGCCAGGTGCCCATGCATTCGGCATTAATGTGTGATATAGTCCATTAGCCTCAAGTCTTTATGAGATCCTCTGAGGTTGGCTGAATGTTCCATACAGACTTTAAATAAAACGAATTTATTGACTTAGTGTAGGGCTTTATTGTCTGAATCATTTTTGGACTGCCCTTGAACATTTTTATTTGTTAATACATTTATTCATTTTTACTCTTTACATGCTGTTGATTTCAAAATATTTTATTGTCTGTGAATATTATATTTGGTTATGTAGGGTTTTTATTTATAAAACTCCTGTATTAAAAAATAAAATAAAATAAAATAAAACTCCTGTATTAAATTGGACTTATACACACTAAATGTAGTGTTTACCATTTTCCTTTAATGCAGAACTATATAAATATAAAAAAGTTATGGAAAATTTGACTATAAGCACAAAAGAAGTGAAATACAAATGTAATAATTATCTATATTACTTAGCTAGAGACCTCTAAATTTTAGGTGAAATACCTGAGGAGAAAATGTGAAAGTTGTAAGCTGGTACACCACATTAATATATTGATTTAATAATATTTACTTGATAGCTTGAGGAAGGTGTTGGAATTGATCTTTGGTAATATGACTTTACAAGCTCTTTTTAAAAACTTTACATTTATAGGTCTTTAAAAACTTATTTTCAAGAATTTCGTTCCCCTTGATGTAACCATATATGTAAATCTATAGTATATTTTCCATGCTCACAGAGGTAAATTCTATTTCTAGGTAGACAGGGACTTCTGAAAAAATTAAACACAAACAGCATCTTCTAGGCTAATGGCTGCTGCCTAAGTTATAGCCCCAAACACACATCATCAAAAAGAGGTAATGTGGAACGCCTGGGTAGCTCAGTGGTTCAGCATCTGCCTTTGGCTTAAGGCATGATCCCCAGGTCCAGGAATGGAGTCCCATATCAGGCTCCCTGTGAGGAGTCTGCTTCTCTCCCTGCCTATGTCTCTGCCTCTCTCTCTGTATGTCTCTCATGAATAAACAAATAAAATCTTAAAAAAAAAAAAGAAAATGTAAGCAAAATTCAACATTGATCCATAGCAATTTTCAGAAAAAGAGCATATTACAAAATGTTTCTATATGGGTAGAGAAACATTCTTCACCATCAGATCCATTTCTGGAACCCATACCTAATCAGGTGGAGACTGCACAGGAAAAAAATAGTCCTCAGGACCCTAACCATGACACGTAGGTAAAATCACATTCAGAATGAGAGTCTCCTCTTGCCTGTGGGAATACTGGGACCAGGTCTGAGATAAGGTACATCTGAATGCTGGATACTGGAGAATGGAATGGAAGGAGTTAGAAGATGTTAGTTCTGAGGAGGCAGTCTTGGGGAGGACCACTTCAAGGGGAGAAGGAGTGACCTAGAGAGGTGAAACATTTGTGGCTAGGTGGCAGGGTGGAAATAAATGAGTAAAGAAATAGAAACTAATGGTCCTACAGAATCAACAGTTTCACAAAATCAGAAGAGCAATCAACCCTTTTTCACTTAAAAATATGAAAATAATGAAATTACACTATGCTATGCTTTAAAAAAAGTTACTGTCATAGGACACTAAGTCGACTACCCAGAACTGTTACTCCTGCCTATATAGAATAACTTCTTATTGCTGGTCAGGGTTTTATAATGAATAGAAAGTAGCTAACAACAGAGCAACAAACTTTTACAAGAAGAAGAAAAGAAAACAACAATAAATTTATGTGGTAAAAATCTATTCCTCAAAACACACAAAGCAAACATGAATGGAAGAAAAGTAAAACAAAATGTCTTGAAATATTTTTTCAAAGAAGCATCTGTAGAAATAACTGCAGATAAATTGCATCTGAAATTAAACACAGATCAGAAATGACAAAATCAGGAAGCTGTCAAATCAGGGCTGATAGAGTTCTATAAAAGTACAAGTAAAAATCATTTGGGGAAATGATCACATTTTAGGGAGTTCAAATAATAATTTTCATAAAACCATTAAAATGCATTATTAAAATATAATAAAGTGCAATAAAATGCACATTGACAAGCATGCATTGGCAAACAGAAATTTTAAAAAATGAAAATGAAATAAAAAATAGACAAAATGATGATCAGAAGAAGTGGGATGGAGGTAAACAGTACACCAAGAGAGACCAATATTGTTACAATTAACATGTATGAAGAATAAGATAAATAAGTGAAATAGAACTAATTGTTAAGACTATAATCTAAGGAAACTTCCCCCAAATATAAAGAGAACCTGAATCTATATATTGACACTAACCATATGCAACTGGGTGAATTGATTCACAGTCAAAAATTTCCAGGCATACTAGTAAATTAATCGACTTTAGTATTAAAGGAAAAAATCCTCTGAACTTTCCATCCAAAGAGTCACCTACCTGAAAGAGAATTTGGCTGTAATCAGAATCCTTAATACCAATATAGAAGGAAGGGTAAGGCGAGCAACATTTTCAAGAAGTTCAAGGAAAGAAAATGCAAGTTGAGCATTTATTATATCAAAGCAATAGAAAAAACTGTTTAAACATGAAAAAAAAATGTAGGGACTTCTGTACTCATGAGGTCTGCTTGATGAAAATAGAAGAGAATAGTCTACAACCACAAAGGAATTCACTAGAAAGAAATGGTAAAAGGATGATCAGTGAGCTGTTAATATATTTAAACATAGATTTAAGACTAAAAGTAAGTTGATAGCATGCAGAATGTTATATTAAATCTTATATGTTCTAACAAAATGAAAAAAAGATCAGAGAAGAAAAAAAAAAGGAGGAAAACTTAAATAACCTCACTGAGTAGTTGAACCTCATAATTGACAAAGAACTTAAACCTACCAAAACTAGTAGAGACCTCCCCCACATAGGAAAAAAAAAAAAAAGAAAAAAAGAAAAGCTATTGGGTACTTACCATACAAGGCATAAAAGGAGTAAAGGAGTAAAAATGGGATGATTAAGAAAGCCTTAAAAAAAGTGTGGGCAAATGTATCTTAGAAAGTACAAGTAAAATTTATGATAAATAATTACACATTAACAGACACTTTAAAATAGGAAAGGCTTCAGCTCTCAATGAATACAAAGTAATTTTGAATATCAGCATTTCCAGAGGCACCTGGGTGGCTCAGTGGTTGAGCATATGCCTTTGGTTTAGGGTATGATCCTGGGGTCCTGGGATTGTGTCCTGCATGGGGCTCCCTGCAGGGTGCCTACTTCTCCTTCTGCCTGTATTTCTGCCTCTCTCTGTGTGTCTTTCATGAATAAATAAAAATAAAGTTAAGAAAATATATCTAAATTTCCAGTAACACAAAAAGCAACTAGTTAAAGCAGAAACTACAAGAAACTGAAGAAGGAAAGGCTGAAATACACTCATATTAGGAGCCCTTAACATATCACTGAGTCAAAGACAGGTCAAATGGGCAAAGAATAAGTAAGATACTACAACTCAAATTAGATGAATATATATACAAAATTTTCAAAGTGATAATAGAGAATATATTTCTGAAGCTTACAGAGCATTCTAGAAAATTTAATGTGTATTAAGTAAAAAAAAAAAAAAGAAAAGACTTCAACAAGTTCTAAAATGTAGATACATTACAAATAGTATTTTCTGGTCACAATACGAAAAACTAGAAATTAATGTTATAGCAAAAGAACAAAATATCATTCTACATAGAGATTTAAAAATTCTTTAAGAGAGGGGCAGCCCCGGTGTACCCCCTTCAGCCCAGGGTGTGATCCTGGAGACCTGGGATTGAGTCTCATGTCGGGCTCCCTGCATGGAGCCTGCTTCTCCCTCTGCCTGTGTCTCTGCCTCTCTCTCTGTGCATCTCTCATGAATAAATAAATAAATCTTTAAAAAAATTCTTAAAGAGAAATTGGTGAAAGAGAAATACAAACCCAATTAACAGTATTTATATTAAAAGTAATTATTAAAACACTTGGTATCAAAACCCATAAGTTAAAACTGAAACACTGAGTAGAAGAAAATCCATATCATTGTGTTATATGTACAAACACATATCAGTAAAAACAAGACAAGGAAAATAAATGGGAAAAAAATCTCAAAGTAATAAGTAGGAAAAATTTAGTAAACTTAAAATGAGGAAAACAATATCAATAAAAGCAGAAATTAATACAGTAAGAAAAAACCAGTAGCTAAATATACGTGCACATATATATACACAACATATATAATCATATATACTTATATTATGGATATATATACACATAACTATATATACATAATGTGTATTTGTACATATAATACATATATATTTGTGTTTAGATGATAGACTCTGAAAAAAAATAACATAATACACAAACCATTACCTAATATATAACAACAGAAAAACAATACATTACAAATATTTACAGAATAAAAAATGAAAAAGAAAATCATTTAAATAGAATATATTGGGATGCCTGGGCAGTTCAGCAGTTGAGTGTCTATCTTTGGCTTAGGTTGTGATCCTGAGGTCCTGGGATCGAGTCCTATCAGGCTCCGTACAAAGAGCCTGTCTGTCTCTGCCTCTCTCTGTGTGTCTCATGAATAAATAAATAAAATCTTTAAAAATAAATAAATAGAATATATCAATATCTTATGAGCATTTTGCATAACTCTATGCAAATTAACTTAAAATCTAGATGAATGTCTTGGAAACCTAACATTAAAAATTGGCAACAATTTTGAGAGATAATTTTTAGATATTTAGAAAGAGAAATGGTTTAAACACAGGTTTCTACAGAAGAGAAAAAAGAAAAAGTAAAGTTTAGTTTGTTTTATTTAGGCAGGTAAACGATTATATCTAAACATGATAAAGACAACATAAAAGGCTGACTCACTGATAAATATAAACACAAAATTTCCAGATAAATATTAGCCTGTTAAAAAGAATATAGAGAAATAATATAGCATGACCATAAATCTGGGATCCATTCTAGAAATTTAGTTCACTCATGATTCAATATTAATAAATATATTAATGTAATTAGTATAATAGACCTATACAAACATAGCATCTGCAAAGAAACAGAAAAGACCCAAATTTAACATTATTAATATTAATACATATACATTTAACATTTTTAATATTAATACATACATGTACATCATACATACCAACATAGAGAGTTAGAAGGATGAAGTGTTATAGCTGTTGATGACTCTAGAGTGACAAGCATGTGAGTGATGATATTTAACAATGAGTCTCCCAACATTTCTGTAAGTTGGGAATGTTAAAGAAATGGAGGAGGAAAATCCTAAAACATTTTCAAAAATCTGATTTAAATCAATGTGAGTCATCTTTAAAATAGCAAAGGCATTGACCTACTTTTATTTTTTAAATCTGAGTTCCGGAGACAATTTCTAGGAAAGAAATTTTTCTTACATGTCAGTGAAGTATTCATAGAATCAAGACCACTAAGAAGCAGTTTTGCTGAAACATTTTCAAAGTGTGTCTATCTCTGAAAATTTGAGGCTGCTTCAGGTTATCTCAGTGAGATTATACTAACCACCGATATTTACCCTCCTCACAAATCCAGCTGACTAGCTTGAGTAAATGTTTAATGTTGGTTTTACACTATGTTTTACCACCAAATTATATAACACTACTTAACACACATCTTCAGAGTAGGTTATGTTGTCCAAATGTGGTTAAGATCATGGGATTTTTTTTTTTTGACCAAAACATTGTTACAAATTTAAATGATAAACAAATAAAAATGGTTAAAACATGAGATAGAATTCAGCAAATTCTGATATTTACAGTATCTTATAACATCATGAAAAGAAACTCTTTGTATTTTAAGTTATATTTTATAAATTTTGTTCTTGACGTTTCATATAATTTGATATAATTCAAATTTCTACAATAAGTAATGGAGCTCACTGTCACTAAATAATATCACAGCATCATGCTCCTAGTTTATGAATAGGTTTTTCCCTTTGTCCCTAATTATCCTTTTTATGCTTATTTGTGCTCTTTCCTTTATTGTACTTTTTTGTTATTTCTTTTTCTAGATGACCAACCAAACTTTCAGTAGTAGATAGAAATTCAAGCAAAATATTTGTATTTATTAATATGCAGAAAAAATGGGGGAAAAGATGATTTATTCCTCCTTTCAGCTTCCACAGTTTAAATAAATACATTGTTTAGTGAGAGGAAAAGGATTTTGGGAGTTTGATGGTACAAAATCCTGAGGACAGTTCTTTAAATAAAATCTCCTCAATTCAAACTCCTCTCCTCCTATACTTACTTATGAGAATCAGAGAAAATGAGCAGTGTGAAGAAGAAGAGGCGGGAATGACCCCCGGACCTGGCCAGAGCCAAAGCCGTGCATCCCCCATCCGTGGGGCCAGTGCTTACATCCCCCACCATGGCCCCATGCCCAAGTGAAAGGCTGAAGGGGAGGCTAAAGGAGATAAATCCAAGGTGAAGGATGAGCCACAGGGAAGATCTGCAAGGTTCTCTGCTAAACCTGCGCCTCCCAAGCCAGAGCCCAAGCCTAAAAAGACCCCTGCAAAGAAGGGAGAGAAGACACCCAAAGGGAAAAGGGAAAGCTGATGCTGGCAAGGATGGAAATAACCCTGCAGAAAATGGAGATGCCAAAACAGACCAGGCACAGAAAGCTGAAGGTGCTGGAGATGCCAAGTGAAGTGTGTGCATTTTTGTTAACTGTGTACTTCTGGTGACTGTACAGTTTGAAATACTATTTTTTATCAAGTTTCATAAAAATGCAGAATTTCGTTTTACTTTTTTTTTTTTTAAGCTATGTTGTTAGCACACAGAACACTTCATTGTTGTTTTTGGGGAAGGGCATGTGTCACTAATAGAATATCTCCAAAGCTAGAATGATCACAAGGGGAAAAACACCTTTCCCTTCTAGTTTTGAGAAACTTCTGCTTGGCTCCCAGGAGGATGGATTCCTTGATGTTGACACACATGAGCCAAGTTGGTGGTGTGGAAAAACTAAAATTCATTTTTTTTTGTAATGTCCTCTTCTCACTCTCTGCCTTCAACATAGACTTGACTCCCTTAAACCCAGAGACCTGCTGGAACCTGACCCCAAGAAATGGTTCCCAGTATGTCAGGCAATCTGGACTTTACAGTGTCACCACTGAGATGGTGTCCCTAAAAGAGTTCCTTTCTTTAGCTTGTGGATCTTCAGATTGATAATTCTGCCATTTTCATTGCATTTCCTGAAAGTCAAGGTCGGCTTGTGAAAAGTTGTTAAACAACATGCTGAATGTGAACTGCCAACCCCCACTCTAAACTTTCCCTGTTCAGAGCATCACATGAAGACTTCATTGGGTTTTAGAGTGGCTTTCTGATTTTGGTAGCCCATTGAAGAAGGGAGTTTGAAAGTTGTATCCTGTTAACGATCGTCCGCCCTTGTCCTGCCTGAAATACCATGATTGTTTATGAAAAGTACCTTTAATAAAGGTGGATACAGTTTGGACTAGAAAAAAAAAGAGAGAATCAGAGAAATTGATCAATATCTCATTAGGACTGCTTTCCCATCTCATTAGGACTGCTTTCCCATATAACATAACAAGGTTTAAGAAGTATCCTTTCAGCCACATACTTTGAAGCCAACATATTCCTATTTTCTGGAGGGTATTGCATAGTTCCTTTCTCTCCTTCGAGTCATCAGGTTTAAATGGAAAGACCACCTGAGTGGGAGCTGTGGGATGGAGCTGTCAATTCTGGCTCTAAATGAATTAACTGTTACTTGAGACTAAGTCATTTCATTTCTTTTACCTTATATCTGACAGAATCTGAAGTTTGAGACAATGAATGAGACTGTGTGTATGTGAAATTTTAGAACTCCAGTGAAAAAGAATTCAGTGGCTTCAAAGGAATTTAGTTTTAAATCAAAATTAATTATTCAAGCAATCTCTTAGGAGGCTGGCTAAGTATCAAATGTGCATGTAAAATTTGTTAATTTTTTTCTTTATTTTTACATATATTTTGTAGTTTATTCATCCTCTGACACTATAAATAATCTTTAGAAAGCATAATTAAAAAAATAACATTAGAAAGGTGTTAGGACTGAAAGAAGTTATGATGATATCTGTTAATAAAAGGCAACATTTACAATGACTAGTCAGTTGCATTGATAAAATAAATGATGTAAAAATATATTTTATCTAATACAATTATTGGGCTATAAAATTTACTGGGGCTATTATCTTATAGCTTTATTTTATTGGAATGATAAAAATACAAATAAATCCATACATTTTTGGTTTAGAAATTACTGAAATGAAACTTTCTACCATTTAATTACATCTTTCAAAGGACTGTAATCTCTTAATTGCCGTGAGCTTCTCTTTTATCCTAGTAATTGGCATTCATGCACATTGCATTCATATTAAATTTTTCATGTCAGAAAGTAAGACTGACTGCTGAATTAGATGCTTTCCAAAAGTAAAGCTTCTGCTCTTTTAGTTTATGATATATAAATCACATTGAATATCCCATCAAATATCACGCTTTGATGGGGTTAATCTATATGTTAATGATTTCTCTATTTTCTGTGATATCCTGGCCTTTTCATTTACTTAATACATTGTACTTGTGCAGTTTATATTGTTTAAAAAGGAAATGTGCAAGTTAGTGAAAGGGACAGCATACTCTTTGATGACAGGGTAATTACATTCTGTAGAATTTGTGTTTAAATGCTATTAATACATTCAAATTAGGTTAAAAAGCTCCTTTGAAAGGGGGTTTGTCTGTAATAGCAAGACTTCGTATAGAAACTGCAAACAAATCACAACATGGGCATAAGAGAGGAGTAAGTACTCTGTGTAAAACTATTGCATGGGAACTAGATGGGGTTTATTGTATTTTAACAGTCGAAGAAGACAAGCTCAGAGATTTTAGATAATATGTTTAGCTAGCTAACTATACTATAAACACAATTCTATATCCAGAATAGTAAAGCCTCAGGGATTTTCCAAAATCTCTTCACAGTTGGACAGATACGAGGCAGGTATAGAAGAAATAAGGTGGCAAAGAGAGCTGCTGGGTCATTATGAAGAACCTTCCCTTTCTGGAAGCGTGTAATGTAAAAAAGGCACAGACAATAAGAAAATGAGGCATAAGAAAATGAACTGAGTCAAAGAGACTTTTCAGTAAACCAGTCATTGAAACTCAAGGTAGGTCTTTATCTTAGCAATCAATGATACAGACCACTAAATAGAATGCCCAAGTTTACTCTACACCTTATTTCTATGTGTACTCTCTTGGTTGAGCTAATTTCAAACTTTTTTTTAACAGATTTTATTTATGAGAGACATACACAGAGAGAGGGAGAGGGAGAGGCAGAGACACAGGCAGAGGAGGAGCAGGCTCCATGCAGGGAGCCTGATGTGGGGGACTCGATCCAGGGTCTTCAGGATCACGCCCTGGGCTGAAGGCGGGCGCCAAACCACTGAGCTACCCAGGGATCCCCAATTTTCAAACTTTTTATGTCTTGGTTTCCTAATCTGTAAATGGGGATGTATATGACTATGTAGTAAGTTTTTGATGTATGTGAAGATTAAGTAAGCTGATGCATATTCAATGTTTAACACTTTGGGACAATGAATTTGAGTCAATATTGTCATTATTAAAATAACTTTGGGGACATCTATAAACTTCACATTATGCTAAATGTACTGATATTGGCACCTAAAATTTTCCTCTCTATGCTCAGAATTGGCCGAGTTAAAACAAAATAAACAAAAGGCATGTGTTTTATTTCTCAGAATAAATGCACATAACAGGAAATATTTGATTGCTTTGCTCTTAACAAAATTTGAAGTAAATTGTGTAGCTAACTTATTCCCATAGCAGTATAGTCATCATACACTTCCAAATCTCTGAAATGACGGAAAATTTTTAATTGAGATTTCCTTTATGTTTCTTAAAAATCTATTTATTTATTTATTTATTTATTTATTTATTTATTTTATTTTTAGCCAAAAATTTATTTTTTAAAATTATATAGCTGGCTGTGTTTTCCTTCTGATAACTTAAAACATATCAACCTCTGTTAAATCTCATTTGGCTTTCTCTCTCTTTTTTTTTTTTTATCAAAGAATATGTACTCTTACCCAGATGGACTGCTTCCTTCCAGCTTTTTTGCTAAGTGTTTGATTACACATGTGTGTTGGAAGGAGGGTGATGTTTTTCTATGCAAAAGGTTTCATACTGCTTGAAACTTTCTGCTAATTTTTCACTTAATAATATATTTCAGGACTATTTCTTTGTAACATAGATTTGTCACTTTTAATATTCCTCCAAAATTCTTAGCTCACAACACTGCTCTTCTGTGCAGACCAGATGTAATCTGTCTTTCTGATCCTCAAATTGTCCAATTCAGTTAAACATTGACCCTAGACAAAAATTCAGAAATCTCTCCTAAACAGAGCTCATTCTGGTTTTATATAATTAGTTGTTCGGATATCCCTCCTACTTCTTGAGTAGCTCGAGTAGCTCTTGAAAAACAGATTTGGGGTATTAAGCGACAAAAGTAAAACAATTTATAACACGTTGGTTGCCCTTTATTCAAGAGACATCAATCCATGAGTTCAGAGGACACAGTGCCTCACAAGCAGTGGAGCACCCTGGCTGAGAGATTTGGGGCCAGAGCAAGATTTATAGAATGTGCTAAGAGGCGATGCATAAACAGGATGTGATTGGCTAAGACGTTGAAGATTTCCTGATGAGGCCAGCAGGTCCTATTTCCTAATATAAGCTAGCTAAAGCTAAGTTGGAGGATTGTGGTTGGTGTTAGGTTTCTCCCACAGTGAGGCTTTTCCCGTCAGTGCAGGCCGACTTAGGTTTTGATTTGTGATGTGGTCTGAGCCACTGGGATAGTCTCCATTTTATGGATCTTGACATACGAATGAACTGTAACAGGGAAGGGAGGAGCTTGAGGAGAAGCATGGCTCTTGTGAACTCAAGAAATAAGGAAGAATTAGGGTCTCTGGGCATATCCTTCTGCACCTCCTTTGGTCTCGAGAGCAATGATGCTTGTCTCCTGAGTGGTTTTTTTTAGCCTTAGAGGTACCCATAAATAAGATCTAAGAAAAAGATAATTTTTCAACTTTTTTTTTCTCACATTATAGCCTATCAATACTCTGACCTCTCCCCTACTAAGTGTTGTGCATCTAGTCTCTAGGTCAGAGACCAGTGCCTCTCTCTTCTGTAGGTTCATGTCTTGCAACTCTAGAGGGACCCTGACAGGTCCATTTCCTCTCAACTTAATGTCTGCAGTGCAAATAGACTTGAGGGTGACGTAGGAGAGCAGACCCCAAGGCCTTCTCTCTCACAGACTCTTCTGCACAGGCAAGTGAATGTAGGTACTTAGGAACACGATTCAAACAAGTTGACACTCTAGATAAATGAGTAGTGGACCGTGTGCTAGTGGACAAGTCTTGGCAACCCCTCACTCCTCACTTTCTCTTCCTTTTTATTTGCCCTAATTCGTAACACCAATAGTCTCTTCTCTCTTCAAGAGATAAAGGTGATATATGTGGAACCAGTTCATTCTCCACACTACGGGAAAGCTCTAACCTGAGTTTTCAAAACCCTTACCTCATTAAGGAGAGAGAAAAACAGAGTTTGGGTTGTTTTTCTCTCAAAAACTCTCTTCCTCATAAGTAACCTTAATCTTGCATTTCAGAAACTGCTATTACCTTCATGTTTTCTGCTTCCATTATTTTTAACTCCTTTGAGTAAGATAAAAGATTTGGGTGAGCTAGGGTAAAGAGGGCCAGAAAACAAAAGAAAAAGAATAACACAGCTTTTATTTTTATTTTAATTTTTTTTTAATTTTTTTATTTTTTATTTATTTATGATAGTCACAGAGAGAGAGAGAGGCAGAGACACAGGCAGAGGGAGAAGCAGGCTCCATGCACCGGGAGCCCGATGTGGGATTCGATCCCGGGTCTCCAGGATCGCGCCCTGGGCCAAAGGCAAGGTGCCAAACCGCTGCGCCACCCAGGGATCCCAATAACACAGCTTTTAAAAATACTTCCCATTTCCTTAGTAATAAAAGTCTTGGCAATTCTGCTTCTCCTGATTAAATAAAGATGGAATAAATAGCTTTGAATATGTCTTCTGTACATAGACATGATAGTTTCTCTAAGGCAGATAATGAGGAATGGATTTGCAGGAACTGAGCACATTTTTAATTTTTGTTTCTACAGATAATCTCCCTCCGAAATGGCTGTCCTGATCTATAGTCCAACGAGCCAAGTCAGAGAGTACCATTTTCCTCATGCCTTCACCAATACTTGACATTAGCAAACTTAAATCCATCTTACTATTAGCATGTATTATGTCATTGATATACTTTCTGCTTCATTTTATTTAGAATGTGTTTTTAATTCAAGCACCAATATGAATATAAACAAACAATAGTAAATGTGTCACATATCATAAAGTCTCAAAAATAAGGTGCTCCAAACGTGTTATGACCAAGGCTCCAAGTCCGCTTCTCTGCATTTTTGCTAGCTCTGCTTTGCTTCTTGTGTTTGCATCATCCTCGGGCAAGATTTCATTCTTGTCATTAATGGCAACAGCAATTTCAGTTCTCGCACCCAGATGCAACAGTGTCCAGAGGCATAAAGGAGGCCATTTCTCCCTCATGTACTTGTTAAGAGAAAAAAAAAAAAAAAAAAAAGAAAGAAAGAAAGAAAAAAAAATCCTAGAAGTAATCCTTGCCCCCAATAAATAACGACCATTAGAATTTAATGCCTGAACCAAGACACTGGCAAAGATTATACCGTGTAGATTCTAAGGTTGGTTTCTACCAAAGAACAAGCCCCTTTGGCAAAAGAAGGAGTTAGCCTTTCTTGAGGTGAGTGGACATTAGAAAGAGAGTGGAAGTTGGACAATGAGACAAACTGTGATGGGAAGATTCCAGTGATGCTGGGGTGAGAGCTATCTAGGCAGATGACAGTTTCTGCTATGTTTTTTTGTAAGAAGAAAAGAGAAAATAGCCTTCCCTTTTAAAGATACCCCAAATGGAGAATAAAGTGTATTCAAATAGGAAAAATAATTATGAAGTTGTAATAAGTATATGAAGAAAACTAAACACACGTGATATGATGATGGAATCTATGGAATTTCATGGCAGAAATTCAATTTATAAAATATTAGTGTTTTTTTTAAGATTTATTATTTATTTATTTATTTATTTATTTATTTATTTATTTATTTACTTATTCATGAGAGACATAGAGAGAGGCAGAGGGAGAGGCAAGCACGCTTTCTGCAGGAGCCTGATGCGGGACTGGATCCCGGAACTCCAGGATCACAGCCTGAGCTGAAGGCAGATGCTCAACCGCTGAGCCACCCAAGCATCCCAATATTAGTCTGTTTTAAAATCCAAAGTTGTATGATTGCTAACATAGCTTATGATAGTATATAAATCTCTACAGATTATTGTCATGTTTTAAAATATGAACAGAGATGAGTCTTCAAATATAACTTCTCCACAAATCGAATACTTTATTTCAACATGATAGGAAAATCAAAACAACAGCATTGTTGAGATCAATGTCTGGCCACTGGTAACAAAAATGACTCATTCAGTGAGACTAATCCTGCTCTTTTCATCACCGACAATATACCTGAAAGCAAAACAAGTATCAGAGCTCACATTTTAGAGGCAGAAGCTGAAAATAAGGCAAATAAGTATGCAGTGAACTGAACGGTGCTAAGTAGTAAGGAGAGGGAAAAAGCAAGGAGAAGGGGTTAGGGTGTACCAGATTAGGATTGGTGCTATTATTTTAAAACCATGATTGGTTAAAACCTCTTTTAAAAGATGATATTTGATCAAAGGCCTGTAGGAACTGAGGACGGAAGTTATGCAGATATCAGGGTATATTTTACAATTCAAGTAGAGACAAGTGCAAAAATTTAGAAAAAAAAAAAATCAAGTGACATTTTCCAGATAAAACAACACAGTGAATGTCACAACTGTTCACTTTGCAAATGTTATTTTTACTTTTTCTTAAATTTTTTTATAGTCAAGATCTAGTTGTAGAAACAAGACATAACATATAAAAATTTCACTACGTATTGAAAGTTTCAGCTACATTCCCACTCCGCTTCACAAAAGAGATCATAGCCAAAGGAAAAATAATGGCTACATCCAGATACATATTTTTATTAAACAAGATTTCTTCCTGTATTATAATCACCACTTCTAGCACTTCTTAGGCACATCTTCAGGCTTGCTACACAAATGGTACCATTTTTCAGTGACAGGTTATGAACATTCAAATAAAGAGATACGGATACAAATGTGTCAGGGCTTGTAAAACATTCTCTAAGGGAAAGTCATAGTATGGCTGTCGTAATTGAGTCACTAGAAACAGATATCCTGCAATGGGCAGAGATAATTATCCAAGTTCTAGCAAAATATCTTTGGTGCAGCTTCTCATAGACTCAGTTTCCTTTGAATTATTCATAAGGTTGACTCAGTAAGATAATGCATATAATGCTTTTAAAATATGACATATGCATAATCAATGGCTGCTATTTTTTATTGCGACATCCATTCTTCTATTCCATAATCAACAGGCATTTTTGAGATTACTAGGTTGTTTCCTCTCTTTTTGTACGGCTTCAACTCTACACTCACTGCAGGAATGCGTTGAATGTGTATCAGTTCTTGGGAATGCATTTGGGGGTGTGTGTGGTGTGTGTGTCTGTGTCTGTCTGTTTACAGATATATAAGTGCTCTTCTGGTTCAGGTCTTATTATGAAGAGTCTGATCATTTTTTTTGATGTTTTCTGACAGCTTTAAAGCTTCAACCATCCCCCTTTCCTCTGCCCCACAGCTGAATAAGCTGCTAAGGAAGCATGGATGCTCGCTCCTTTGACCCAGATGAGAATTTTAAATTATGAAGCCCCTTCCCATGCAGGACAACACTCATGCCAGCCTGCATCCTAACCATTAAAAAACCAAAAATTCCAGCTGGTCTCCTTTCCTGCTCTCTTAAGCCATCTTTTTGAACAGCTTGAGAGTCACCCTACTCTCCTCAGAAAGTCTCATGCGTATGCCATCATCAGTCTTGACAGGCAACCAAATGTTGGATGGGAGCCATCCTATTACTACAATGTGGCTAAAACACACCTCTTTCTGTTTCTTACTTGTTCCTGTTACTTATTTTGTTACTTGTACTCAAATTATTTTTCTTTAAAGACATAAGGACACACATGGGTATAGCTACATCGGGATTTTGTTTCCTGCTACATAGTATTTATATTTTATTAGCTGTATCCCAATTGGTTGACACTGCATTGCCACAATTTGTTACCGCTACAAAGCGAATTGGGATGAATATTTTTTATGTTTCCTCTCATGAATCTAAGTAATATTTCTTTCGGATCTATAGCCATGTCTGATGTTGCATGTGCCTATCCTTTGCATATTTTTCTATTTTTGTTCCTTGATTTGCAGGGATTAATTGCGCATGTTAAATATTACATCCTAATTGAACATTTCACAAGTATCTTCTCCCAGACAATTTTCTTACTGATAAAATGTCTCTGCTTATCTTTTGTGCAAAGGCAGTTTTAACGTAATATAAAGAAACCAACAACTTTCATAACTACTTGTGATACTTGGCTCCTGTTGCAGAAGTACTTCCCACGACTCGTAACTAGTATTAATATTCTAAATGTTTTGTCGTCCTTTTTAGAGTCCATAATTTTTTATTCAGTGTAAGATTAAAAATCTGGTTTTATTTTTTTTCTCCCAATAGTGATTCAGTTATCCCAAGATCATATATGAAACAGATCTTTTCTTCATTGATTTCTATGACTTCTTTATCTTATATTGGTTAGCACATAAACATAGGTTATTGCTTATTTTTTTCACTGTGAACTACTGTTTTATATTCTTTGGCTTCTTGCTTTGTGCTAAGAGTTAGTAAAATGAACCCCCATCATGCTTTTTTTTTTTTCAAACATAGATTATTTAACAATCTTTATTTTTCAAAATAGCAATTTGACTGGGGTTGCATTTAATTACTAGTTTATTCTGAGAAGCAAAAATCAGCCATTTAATCCACTAATATGTTATGCATTTTTTACTTATTTAGATAATTTTAATTGAGTACAACGGGATGTTTATATTGTTAAGAGTCATAAAATTTTCTGATGGTGCTATATCTTGTTTAATTATTTCCTAAGATATTAGAACCTTTATTCCTATTTTGTACTATAAATGAATATATTCTGTAGCACAGTAAACGTCCATTGTTGTGTATTTAGTTGAGATCTCAGGCATTAGGCAGTTGGCTGTCTTTGAACTCCTATCATTCTACATTCAAAACAGGAGTGAGATAAAAATAATAATAGTCATTATTTTTTTAATAAGAGCAAGAGGATATGGAAGAGATGGACCTGTCCTTAGATAAATGTTAGTCTAGGCAACTCCAGAGAGGTACAGTGTGTCCTTGAGTTATTACTTTTCTTCTTGCTCAGTTTTCCTGGATTTGGATCAAAATATGGGTAACATCCAGGTAGATATTCCCTCAACTGCTGTTCTTTTTTGAAAGACATAGAGTGCCACAGCACCGAGTTATCTTTATCAGGTTGAAGCCAGAGCAGACAACTGCCCATTGGTGATGTCAAGCCATCTGGGATCCCACTGCCGAATCCTGTCTGCTCAGACTGGTCAGAGCATTTTATTAACCGGTAATAATGCAATACTGAATTATATGTGATTTATGTTTTATACCCTATTTATCATACTCTGGCAGGTCTTACTGCATTTTCTAATTGCTTTTTGCTGGTGCAGAAAAATTCCTGTTACATTTGACCAAATATTACCATAATCTCTCAACTACTTAAAAACTTGTTGATTTCTGTTACATTTTTTCACAGTGATGATCACATCATCTTCAAATAGTAGAAGCTTCATCTGTTTTCTTCCAATTCTTTTTCTATTCGTTTAAAACATTAGCAAGTAGTATTTTAAACAATAGCAGCGAACTCAAATATTCATGCATTTTCCTGATTATTAAAGTGAATATGTCTATAGCTTATCTACTAAGTGGGATCTTCCTGAATGTTTAGGGGATGTAATCATTATCAAACTATAAATTTTCCTTTCTTTTTTATCTTCTTTAAAAATAGATAGTGTTGGGACACCTGGGTGGCTCAGTGGTTGAGCATCTGCCTTCATCTCAGGTCATGATCTTGGGGTCCTGGGATCGAGTCCCGTGTGGGCCTTCCTGTGGGGATCCTGCTTCCCCCTCTGCTTGTGTCTCAGCCTTTTTCTGAGTCTCTCATGAATAAATAAATAAAATCTTTAAAAAAATAGATAGTGTTGAATATTATGAAATTCCTATATGTTTATATCTTAACATTTTGACTATAAGTTCTTCTCTGTGTGCCATATCCCTAAAGTTTGATCAACCATAAATTAAGTATCTAAAATGCCAAAATCTAATAATATTTTTCAAAGATTTGATTATTTATATGAGAGAGAGAGAAAGAGAATATGTATGAGTAGTGGGAGGGGGAGAGGGAGAGAATCTTTAAACCTAACTCCCTGCTGAGCACAGGGTCCTACCTGGAGCTTGATCTCATGAACTCACGACCCTGAGATCGTGATCTAAGCCAAAATCAAGTCTGATGCTTAACCGATTGAACCACCCAGGTATCACTAATAATATTTTTATCCATAGTAATCAAACTAAAAGTTAAACAGTGCATGAGTTTCAATATGAAAGTCAGTAGATATAGTTTTAACCACCTTAAGTACAACAGGTAAATTCAAACTATCAGGACATACATCTGCATGTTCCATTTTGACTAAACCCATAAAAAATAGTTTTAAAATAAAGATAACAGTGAATTCATTATGTAAGTTTAAAATTAAACTTAAAAATGCTGATAATTACTTTTTGGTTATTTACTACCTCTAGTGAATGCTCACATGTATGTGACTACTTGCATGTATATAATTTAATAAAATCACTTAATAAAGTCATGTCTTTTTCATAAAAATTCCCTTTAACTGCAAATGTTCTTATAAATGTACTTTCAAGTGGTCTAACAAGGTTTCTTAAGATGCCAATTGAAAATGTTCTTGTAAATGTCAATTTCTGAATAAATTTTGAAATGTTCTTGCAATATCCTCATGATTTGGATTTAGTGATCAGGAGAGTAAAAATGTTAGAATTTCACTTGACTAGATTTTATCCTAAATAGTTGTAAGTCATACTGTGATACAAGCCTAGTAATTTGTGATACAGAGAATTTACTGGTGAGATGTGTGTGTGTGTGTGTGTGTGTGTGTGTGTGTGTGTGTGCTTAGAATTAAAATCTCTCTGGGAAGAAATGATTTTTGTAATAAATAAAATTCAAAATAATATAATCATGTACAATAAATGTAAGATGAAACTGAAGAAGAAAAATGCACATATGGATTTATGAAAAATCTAGGAGTTGGGCTGAATATTTAGAGATGTGAAAAATTTGAGAAGTAGATGAAAGGTTAAAGTAACTGTAGATAATTTTATACCTTCTTACTGCATTAATCTAAGAATACCTTAAAGGCTTATTATGGTTCTTTAATTATTTTTATTATAGTAACAAGGTACGTTAACTGTTACTGATCCTGGAGGACAAAGGCAATTTTCTCTTCTTTCTATACTCTCTTTTTCTTCTCAAGTGGATGATATATAAATTAGCCATTTATCCTATTCCTGAATGAATTATATCAAATATTTAATAACATCTTGGTTTGATAACCTTCCCCATGTGATCTTCCTTGATACTTAAATGTAATTGGAACATAAAAAAATGTTGACATTAACAACTGTTAACAACTCCCCCTGCATTAACCTATTTGAAGATGAGCCCTATTTATACATTACACCAGATGTCTTTCCTGGTGGACTTGTGTTTCCTTCATTGGCCTGTTTGATTTATTTTGCAGATTTATAATACATTAAGCAGAGGCCGGTAGAGCAATGACAGTAGAACCATCAATAAACCTGCGTTCAAACTGTGTATCTCTACTGATAAGAATCTAAAACCCTATGGAAGGAGGGTGGCCAGAAGCCTTTCACAGAATCTCAGTGGATTAAGAGACACTTTTACCACCTTCAAATAATATGTTTATAGTCATGGAAATGTTGTGATTGCTAAGAAAATAAATATATAAAACTTTAAAAATAAAAAAAAAATGAGCAAGAGATATGGTGAAATTATTCTGCATTTATTGGCAGTACCTATTTACTGCTTGCATCTTAATGGAATCATGTAGTATAACCTTCATGGCATGATATGAATGCTTTTAAGCAGGGCCTTTTAGACGCTACGACAAAGTTAGCAAGGTCACATCTTCATCAGTAAACTTTCTAGAATAGAGAAGCATTAATTGCCTCGGTGGATTTAAAAATAAAGTGATGTATTTTACTCTCTAATTTCCTACCTGTATGCAGTTCGGTTATTAGTAGGTGTGGGCATATTTTCCCCTAATCAAATTTTTCAAACCATCTCTATTAAGAAGTCAGTAAAACAAAGTATTGAAATGCAGATTGCATTGATTTGCTCCAAGTTATTGCAAGGTAAGAGGAAACAGTTATCTTAGGGTAAATCAATATAATCTACATTAAAGTACATTGTCTCTTAGAGTGCCAGGAAATATTCAGTGATCTCCATTATAAAAGTGTCCATTGTGACCACCTTATGCTGTCAGTCCTTAAATTTATATCCCTTGCACCTCAAGGTAAGCAAGATTTGTAAACTTTCTCACAACCTAAATTTAGTTTCTACTGAGTTTCCTCTCAATGTCTCTAGTTTCTGGTCAGAGAGGGAAGCAGTGTCTGGTTAATTTCATCACAAATAAATATGAAAAACCAGAGTCTAATTATTCTATCTCCAAATATTGATATTTTTATGTCACCACTATCCTAAAGCTTATACTGTCATTATAATTTTGGTTATCATGTAATTATTGTTCTATTAAGTATTGCCATCCCCCAAAATAAATATATGGTTTTATTCTGATATTCCTTCAAAAAAATCTCTACTGGTGGAACAGGAAATCCTTAACATTTCTGCTTCAGTAAGCTAAAGGTACTTTTAATCACTCTGCATGCAATATTAATTTCTTTGTATGAATAAAAATGAATCTTGTAAACTATTGCTAGGAAAGGAAAAAAACAGCAAAGTTGAAGCTATTCCAGTTTCATAACAGTGATTATTTTATACTATAAATATATAGGAAGAGAATAAAGTGTATGAAGCCTAAGATGTCCTTTAATTTTCTTATTGGGATAGATGATGAAAATTTCTATATTGTTTAGTTTAGAAATTGTAACAAATCTTTCCAGTTCTCAATAATAAAAGGACAGATGCATTTCCATGTCACAAAAGATGATATTGAGCATAAAAGATGGTAGTATGAAAAAAGGAAGATCTATGAGATCATGCCCATTACTGTTTTTTTTTTTTTTAATTTCTTTTTTATTTATTTACGATAGTCACAGAAAGAGAGAGAGAGAGAGAGAGAGAGAGAGAGGCAGAGACACAGGCAGAGGGAGAAGCAGGCTCCATGCACCGGGAGCCTGACGTGGGATTCGATCCCCGGTCTCCAGGATCGCGCCCTGGGCCAAAGGCAGGCGCCAAACCGCTGCGCCACCCAGGGATCGATCCCCCCCCCCCATTACTGTTTGATTGACAAGTCACTTTTTGTCTGTCTGTCCTGAGAAGGGGATGAGAAGAGGAATTCCAGGCCTTCCAGAATGTTTGAAATAGTACAAAAATATGATGTTAGGTAAGTCCATTAGCACAAAGGTTTTGTAAAACTCTTATTAATTACAAATTGGGAAAGTTTCAAATGTGAATTTACTTTGAATATATATTAATTATAACTCAAATATACATGCCAAATTGCTCGGCAGCCAAAATAAACATTGCTGTTGAAATGTGCTCTCTCATGTTTTATATTTTCTCCTTTTTACTTATCGTAGAACTGTTTATTATCTGTCTCCTTAAGGGTCATAGTCTTTCTAATTTATTAACAGTATCTTCATTTTGAGAAAGGCATCTCTCAAAATTCTAGGTAGCTGCACCCATCCGCAAGTCCTCAGAGTAAATAATACCACTTCTAATTCAATCCCCTTTCCCTTGTCCATGATGTCCATGGTTAGTTTAAACATGAGGATGTCATTAAATTCTGATCACTTAAATGCATGGCAATATCTGATGAAGGGACTTAAGAGAAATTTTCTCTTTTTACCAAAAAAGAAACATTAATAAAAAAATTGCTCATTTCAGATTTGACAAGAAGAATTAGAGAAAGTTATGACTGCAGGTTGTGTCTATCTTGTGACCATGTGTGTGGGAAAAATGTCCTAGCGATGGCAGTAGAAACATATAAAGATTAAAAAGAAAAGAAAGAAAGAAAGAAAGAAAGAAAGAAAGAAAGAAAGAAAGAAAGAAGAAAGAAAGAAAGAAAAAAGAAAAGAAAGAAAAGAAAAGAAAAGAAGAAAAGAAAAGAAAAAGAAGAGAAAAGAAAAGAAAAGAAAAGAAAGGAAAGAAAAAAAGAAAAGAAAGAAAAGAAAAGAAAAGAAAGAAAGAAAAGAAAAGAAAAGAAAAGAAAAGAAAAGAAAAGAAAAGAAAAGAATACAAAGACCAGGAGATTTTTGAGGTTACCAGTGTACTATTAAATGGACCAATTGGAACCATCTACCCTCAGATTTCTTATAAAATAAAATAGTAAATCTTTGTAATATAATGTATTGTTTAAAACTGTTGCATATTAAGCCACTCACACTCAAAATTTTCCAGATTTAATAAAGTTCACAGATGTCCCCACACATCCATAATTCTCTCAAAGATGAATTCACCATATTTTCACAAGGAGAAAGAAATCTTCAAGGGGAACTTTCTACTCTTTGAAGATCAATAAAATAATACACCCCAGCCTTGTTCACCCCTATCTTTAGAAGCTTCTCTTTTTTACATGAATCTCCTCCACTTGGAATGGAAGACTAATTAAACCCACCACTTGTGATTTTGTGAACCTCTTTAGCCATTTTTTAGGAAATTTTTCTTTAGGTTGTGCTCTCTTCTGTATCGACAACATCTTTCTGTCTATGGGTCAAATCTACCGTCATCTGGTATCTCTCATATCAAAACAGGAAGAAAAATAACTAAGTCTTCCCTAGATTCCATGTACCCTTCCAGGCTTGTCTTGTGACAAGTTCATGTGACCCATACATTTCCAGTTTTCTTCTTTAGATTTGGCAGTTCTTTGTAATTTCCTCTTCTCCTTAACAACCCCCTGTAAATCTTGAGTTTTCTTACTAGAACTTAACCACCTTTCTTTTCTCTATCACACTCTTTCCTAAGTGATTCCATCTATTCCCAATTATGTGATATATTTTCAAATGACTCTCTAGGTCTTATTCTAGACTAGAGCTCTCCACTGAGCTCATAATATGCTTAACTATCTCCTTGGTATTTCCACTTATCTCATAATCATTTAAAATTTTAAAGCATACAAAATAAAAATTGAGATATTAGAAACCACAGTTTTCCCAATACTTTTCCTGGTTTATTTTCTGCCTGCTTATAGCATATAGTAGCATAAAGTCAGTAAATTCTGCTCAGTAGAAGAGAGTTTTTCTTATGTAGTGCTCAACTTGGAATGACTTTTTTTTTTTTTTTTTTGATTAAAGTTTGGTTGGGCCATAACCCTAAGGCAGCAGCATGTCCCAGGTCTCAGACAAGCAAGTTAAGCATTTCTAAGTGAGAATAAACAGGAACCAGGACAGCAAGAGTTGATATTTTGCAGAGATATCATAAAAGTGGAGCTTATTTCATGTTTAGAAATCGTAGAAACTTACGCAGTCTCAGGAAGGAACAGAAATTGAACCTCTGGAAATAGAGCCAGGGATGCTTTCTGACAATCTCAATATTGACCTGAAGCAGAGAGGCCGACTGTGTTCAGCAGCATAGGGCACCAATCTTGATGGCAAAAAAGGTTTTTGTTGGTTTTGCTCATTTAATTCTTTTTTGTTTGTGGTCCCTAATGCACGTGAAAGTGAACACAGAAAACAATCATGGGGTAATAAAAGAAATAGGGTGACGAATAAAGCAGAGCAACTGAACGGAGCACAGGTACATTCACTTGTTAATGAAATGTACACATTCCTTCTTATTGAGAAATTAACTATGTATCTTAAATATCCTTCAGTGAGTTACATGTATGTAAGATTTGCATATTTATCCCACTCTGAATTTCAGACTTAGTCATTCTCAATTATTTTATTGTCTACACAGTCCTGAGCTTAAGAGTTCCTTTAGGTTTTGCTATAAAGATAAAAGTAACATATGAAACATGGAATAAAAATTCAGTGCTTTTGGTAAAGGAACTCTAAATCACAGTCTAAACAAAGCATGGGAATTCATGATTACATTGCAGAAATAGTTCATTGCTAGATTCCTAGCAAAAAACAATTGTTTCTTTCTTTTTTTTTTTTAAACTTTTTTTTTTTTTAAGATTTTGTTTATTTATTCATGAAAGACACAGACAGAGAGAGAGGGGCAGAGACACAGGCAGAGGGAGAAGCAGGCTCCATGCAGGGACAGGGAGCCCAATGTGGGACTCGATCCCGGGTCTCCAGGATCATGCCCTGGACTGAAGGCAGGTGCTAAACCTCTGAGCCACCCAGGGATTCCCCAGAACAATTGTTTCTTAATAAGATAATATGATATTACTTGAGAGACTCCCATGGTATTTATTTATGTATTTATGTATTTATGTATTTATGTATTTATGTATTTATGTATTTATGTATTTATGTATTTATTTATTTACATTTTATACTTTTATTTTTTCACTAGGACTCATTAATGTAAGTGTTCCTGGCTGGATCATATAAGTCTCACTTTTCAAAAAAGATTGCCAAACGCTTTTCCAAATTGATGATATTATTTTACATTCCCACCAGCAGTGTAAGAGAGTTCCATTTCCTTCATATCTTCAATAACACTTTGGGAGGGTCAAGCTTTTTAATTTTAGCCAATATAATGGTTGTGTAGAGATGTTTCCTAATATTTTAATTTACATTTATCTGATGAATATGGTGCTAAGCATCTTTTGATGCATATTGTTCTTTTGTGAATTATCTTTTTTTTCTGTGTTGAGTTGATTTTTCTTGTTATTATTGACTTGTAGGAGTTCTCAATGCAAATCCTTTGTTAGATATGCATTCAATAAATATCTTCTCCCAGTTTGTGACTTGCTTTTTCATTTTATTATTGGTGACCTGTGAAGAGCAAAAATGTTTAATTTTGATGAGGTTCAACTTCTCAAAATTTTATTTTGTCATTTGTGCTTTATAGTCTGTTTAACCAACTTTTGCCCACTCCAAGATCAAATAGAGTTTTGTTTATGTTCTAGAAGTTGTTTTATTTGGCTTTGGGTTTCTTTTATTTTTTAAATGCTCTTATAAATGGTTTCCTTCTTTACTTAATATAAGCATTAAGATAGAGATTTGTCTTTCATTTTTTGAAAACTGTTGCCAATTAAAATCTTATTATTTTTTCAGAGATAATAGTGAAGGTGATATAAATAGCAAAATTATTGTAGAGATCTTACCATATCTATAACTCTTTTAGTTGAATTATCACATTTAATGCTAAGAAGAACTGTAAAGGCACATTCTAACAGTCCCTTTTATGTAAAACAAACTGAAATAGAAAAAGATGACGCAACTAGTAAGTTGCACATATGGGATCTTTCCAAATAGCACAATTTCATGGCCAAACTCCTTTTCATTGAACATATGATCTCTCAAAATATAATTATTTATGACCAAGATTTTAGAAATTTCCACTAATTTAATAGAAAGAGCATATCTACAACTTTTGATGATTGGCTTTAGACACTCCAATTTAATATGTATTTTAAAGGTCTAAAAATTCATATGAGAAGTAATTTCCACCTTAAGCTTTTTATTTGTTGTGAATATTTTTGTTTTGTTTATATTTTTATTTGTGGGAATGCACGTATATATTTTGCGTTTTACTTTTGCATTTGCTTTTGCTTTTTAGAAGAGAAACTTTAGTACAAGTAGTCAAGTACTTGTCATTTCCACATTGAATTGGTCCTTCTGGGGTGGGTGCTATGTAAAGGTGTAAATACACCAGACCAAGTAACCTATTTTAAGAAAAGTTTTTCGTAAATTCCCCAAAGATATACTTAATGTGTTTAAAACAGTTCACTTGTCTCTGTCTTTCTTTGTGGGACAAATGTCACATATGTATCTGTAAATCCACACCATCAGCAGAATTATATATACTCAGTCATTACTCATTCAGTTCTTCTAATTCACTTGACAGTTGACACTGGTTATGGGTTTTTCCACTCATTTAAGTGAATTTACATTTATTTTTCCATTATTTGTGGACATATTTCTATACATCGAAGACAAAGATGGATGGAAGTAAAGTAAATGGCAAAGATTTATGTCAAATATATCTAAAATGATTTCTATAGTGACATTTTATACTCAAAAATAATCTTTAAAACTTTTCTAGTGATTTAGGGGAAAAGTTATAAATATTTGGAAAGTATTTACTGAATAAAAAATGAATAACTGAAAAATTGTTCACCAGACATTAATTTGAATATTTGAAATAAAAATAGTTGAAATCACCATATCGGTACGTCATATTGATTAAGATTGTGAACTTTCTATTTGGCTGTGTCACTTTGATTAGTTTGGGGTCAAGTTATCCAGCCTCTTGCTTTCAATTATCTATCTTGTAAAATGGAGAGAATAATAGCATGTAACTCTTTAGATTACTGTGGTCTTAAATAATTTACCTATGAAACACTCTGAAGAGTGTTTGACACAAACTAAGGGCTAATTAAATGTTAACTGCTATTATTATTATAGATTTCACACCTTTGGAAAGCAAGAAAAAGTCCTATGTCTTTTTAGTTAGTATTTATCAATATCATATAGAAATGTATACGATTAACTTCAATTAGCATTTAACGTAGATTGCCTTGCAAATCCCATTTTATTTTTTATTTTAAAGATTTTTATTTATTTATTTGACCGAGGGAGAGGTCACAAGCAAGGAGAATGGCAGGCAGAGGGAGAGGGAGAAGCAGGATTCCCCCCTGATGTGAAGTAGCCCAATGTGGGGCTCAGTCTCAGGGCCCTGGGATCATGACCTGAGCTGAAGGCAAATGCTTAACTGAAGGTGCCACCCAGATGCCTCAATCCCATTGCATTGTAAACAAACAGACATTTAAAGGTGTCCTATCCCCTAAAATTTGTGTTCAAAATAAATGACTTTATCTCCCTATCTCTGTCTTCCCTCACTATGTGAATACATTATCACTTCCTACAAGCTAATGTTTCTCAAAGTATAGTCCTCCAACCACATGCAGCAAACACATCTAGTTGCTTATTCAAATAATCGTTTCAGGTTCTCATTCCCAGAGATGCTAATGAGTTTGACTATGGAAAGACTAAGAGATTTGCATTTTTAACACTTATTCCATATATCTTAGGCACACAAAAGTTTAAAATTCAATGTTTTGAAAGACTGATCTATTCATTATTACCCAAATGCTTATGGTTCCTTAGCTGATAAGTGCCCTCTTTATGGAAAATATCTGTTTCAGTAATTATCCTCAAAGAATGCCATAACTTTGCTATATTTCACATATGCAACATTAGTTCATTTTTTTAAACCACATTCATCTTTCAAATTTTGACTCACATCCAATCACTTTCATGTCTTCAATTTTTTCAAATTTTATGGAAAAACACAGGCAAACCCTGAAGAAACTTTTACTGCATCACATGCTATCTTGCTTTCTCTATTTATTCTAACTTGCACTAAGGTAACAAAGTAAAGAATAATGGCGAGCACAGCAGTGATGATCAATCAGACAGATGTGGGCTTGAACTGATTGTGCTAATTACTGCAGATGTTACTGGGTCTCTCTGGCTACTCTTTTAATCTTAAAATATTAAAATGCTTACCATATTAAATATTTTAAAATACTAATAGTGTGGTATTCACTAAATTGATTTGATCAAATATGATTTATATAAACTACCTGATTCATACCTTGCACAAATTAGTCAATCAAAACATTTACATTCCTAGATTTTCACTTCATTTTTTTTTAAAGGATTTCATGTAGGAAGTGAGTATGTGAGTGCGTACCAAGCTAGATGCTTAAACATTTGGGTCTTCATATCCATAGCCTAGAATATAAATATTCATAAATAATTTAATTACCGTCATATTCAAAAAATTAGAGTGTCAGAGCAGTATTTATGTTTTCATACTAAAATACATATTGATTACTTATTTACATGTATGTTGTCTTCATTAACCTGAGCTCCTTACTTGTATATCTCTATAGCCTCTTGTATAATATGATAGAAAATAAGAACTTTATAAGGTGTTGAATGAATGAATGAGAAATTCCAAAGAAATTTTGAATTCGGCAACTTGTTTAGTCTTGGAGCAGAGCAATGCATTTTTGTTTGTTTTTATCTGATTATTAGTGTATGCATATAAAACAATTAAGATCTCTACCTATTCTTTGCTATTTAGTTTAGCTGTCATGTCACTCACTCTTTAAATGTAAAACTTGGCATCTGGGAACTGCTGATTGACTAAATGAATGAACAAATAACTAAGTTTGTGGATATTTCATAATCCTGAAATCCTGGTATTAATTTACAAAAGGGCATTTTATTTTCTTTATTTTTTAAATATTTTTATTTATTCATGAGAGAGAGAGAGAGAGAGAAGCAGAGACACAGGCAGAGGGAGTAGCAGGCTCCATGCAGGGATCCTGACATGGGACTCGATCCCCCGGGTCTCTAGGATCACACCCTGGGCTGCAGGCGGCGCTCAACCACTGAGCCACCTGGACTGACAAAAGCGCATTTTAGATGGATTTGGAGGTAACTAGGTCAAAGCAATTTTGTCCTTTTTTAAGTGTAAAAATTTTTCAGTTCAAAGAATGAGGAGATGTATCCACGGTCACAAATTATTTACTCTGAAGACAAAAAACAAAAACAAAAACAAAACAAAACAAAACAAAACAAAACAAAACAAAAAAAAAACAAAAGGACATACATATGGGCATTTTGTTCATTTATTATAACAAATATTGTATAATGGAAAACAAATTTAAAATAAGAAATATGGGGCACCTGGGTGGTACAGTTGGTTGAGTGACCTATTCTTGGTTTTGGTTCAGGTCATGAACTCAGGGTGGTGAGACAGAGCCCCATGGTGGGCTCTGCACTCAGCACAGAGTCTGCTTGGGCTTCTAACTCTCCCTCTATTTTTGCTCCTCCCTCTTGCTCTTTCTCTCTATCAAAAAAAAAATGCCTTTAAAAAAGTAAGTAATACGATAAATTTGAAATTGTACATACGTTTTAAGAAAGCATAAAAATGAAAGTTAAAACTAACTTTTTGGGATGCCTGGGTGGCTCAGTGGTTGAGCATCTGCCTTCAGCTCAGGGTGTGATCTTGGGATCCGGGATGGAGTCCCACATGAGGGTCCCTGCAAGGTGCCTGCATCTCCCTCTTCCTATGTCTCTGCCTCTCTCTGTATCTCATGAATAAATAAATAAATAAATAAATAATCAATAAAGAAAGACAAAAATTTAACTTTTTCTCTGTATAAAACTATTTGTAATTACCCATGATCAGAAAAATGTGAACTATAAGAGTAAGACTCAGAATAAATTAGCAATAATCAAATTCTTTAAATTTGTCTACATATTTATTATCTTGGCCAACAGTACCATTTTGATAAGATATTGCTCACTGTGATTCAGTTTTTGGGCTTTATGACTATTAAGAAGAAATTTGAAGTCAATAGCTAATGGTAATGATAACTGAATAGAGTGACTAAATTTTGCCCAAACTACTCTGAGAATAATGGATATGGATAATGGATGGAAAAAAGGTAAGGAAAAAGCTGTCATTACTTTAGGTAAGATAATTTTCACATGAAATCAGTATATGTACCATTTATGTTGTCAACTTAATATTTATTAAAAAGAGTTTATATAAGAACAAATATCCTTTTTTAATGGTTAACAAAAATGAGATTATATTTGTTTCACTTAAGTGGACAAATTTATGGACTAATTTGCAGGTCTATGAGATCCATCAAGAGTTTATTGTATATTTACTCTATGCTCTGAACCGTGACTGTCCCATTTTAAGTAAATTTCAAGAAAAAGCTTGAAGGTTGGTCAGAATCTTCGCTGGCTCAGAATTGCCTAAAGTATTTATCAAAATGCATATTCCTGGACCCTTACACACAGAGATTTTTCAATGTGTAGGAATAGAGTAGTTCCTAGGATTCTTAACACAGACTCCTGGGACTTGCATATACTAAAATTTGAGCATAACTGGATTGGAAAGTAAAACAGATTATACTTTTTCTTATTATTTATTGCTAATTAAAATATTGCACAATTGTGATAAACAGTCCCTTCTCTGCTTTCTAGTCTCTGAAGAGACTAGAAATGATTTTAAATGATTGAAATATTAGCAAATCTTATCTACCTTATTGCCAGTGACCCGCTCTAGCAAGCCAGCATATATTTCCTAAATTACTTGCAAGCTACTAAAAGAGATATTTTTTTCTGAAGGACATAACGACAGTTTTCCTCCTTACTTTTTATATTTGAAGGACCAGAGCTTTACCAAACCTGTTTCTTATTACAAGTATTACCTTATTTTGTTTCTGCTGATTTTGGAAAATAACAACAATGAAAAAAAAAAAAAAAGAATCTCTACAACACTTGGTTCTTTAAAGCCTTTAAATCTGATTAAAAACAGTATTGCTATGTATTTTTACAAATTTCTGTAAGAAACATCAGAAGAAACTGTTAACAGCTATATTATAGTCTTAATTCTGGGTCTATTTCTAGCAGTGTTCAATGAAAAAGATAAAAATTGTGCCTATAAGTATTTGGAATGCCTTTAAAACAAATAGTTTCCAAATTTGAACAGTTAACATATTTGTTTTGTTTTCTAAGAGCTTAAATGGAAGCAACTTATTATCTGTAGCATAATTACCAACCAAGCTATTAAGCTCATTAATACATACATATTCATTGTGTATATTACTTTCCTGTCTCTGCAAAGTATTACGCTAAGAACAATATAGAATACTAATCCTTTAACAATGGAGAATATCAGGTTAGGATTAGACATAGTAGTTTCTGCTCCTTGGAGTTTATAGTTCCATATGGCCATAAATCAACATAAAACTTTGGACCTTTTTTTAATGGAATAAGGGGTACTCATTACAGGGAAGTGGCCCCTAATTTTAAAGGGTAGCGATGAAGAAGAAAAAGTCCAAGTGACAGATGGATAAAGACACAAGTGTCTTTATTCACAAACAGTGGATAAAGGTGTTCAGATTCAAGGAAACTTACTGAGATATGGACACCAGCCCTCAGAACCAGAGCAGTAGGAGAAAGTCAGGAGGCTGTAAAACAAAATTTTTCATTCATTCATTCATTCATTCATTCACTCTACAGAAGAAGTACCATTCTAGTAATTTTTCCACTGACACAGTGAACTGAATCACACTGGTTCTCAAAGGGTAATGAAACAGTCAACTTAAAGTATACTATATTAAAAATATGTGATCATATTTTCATGTGAAATACATCAGAAAATAAAATGTATAAACTAATTAAAGTTGGTTCAAAAATGCACCAAATTTCAACTAAAGCTGAAATATGTAAAATTTGACACCTATATGTATAAATACATAGTCATTCTTTTTCTTACAAAATGTGTCTGTGACAAAAAGCTAAAGGATTATACCCTCTTGTGGTTTTATTACAGGGAAAATGATACAAAATTCTGAGGGTGATTAGAACAGTATTGCTCCAAAGTCACTGGAAGGATTTAGAAACTATGGTACCTTATTTCCCAGATGTACTGATAAACCTACAGGATTTGCAAAAGAATTTAGTTACTGAATTATATTAAAAGACATCAAGTACAAGATAAATAGAATATGTTTATTATTACAGATGTAAATATTGAGCATAAAAAAAGACAGCTGTCTACACTAAGCTAATTTAATTCTTCCTGGTACAGTTGTACATCTGGATCTCAATGTATGTAATACTCAGATTAACAGTATTTTTCCATAATTGGATTTTAAATGCCACTGATAGATTGATCTGCATGTATATAAATTAATAAAAGAGAAAAATAAAAATATGTTTCAAGTTCATAATACCTCTGTTTTTTGAGTTGGCTTATATTTCTGCTTATAGTTAAACAATTATTTTACCTGAACTTGCTTTTTAAAAGATTTTAAAGATTATTTTTAAAGATTTATTTATAAATATTTTTTAAAGATTTATTTATTTGAGAGAGAGTGAGAGGGAGAGTAGGGAAAGGGGCAGAGGAAGAGGGAGAGAATCTCAAGCAGACTCCCTGCTCAGTGTGGAGCGCAACGCAGGGCTCAATCTTAGGACTCTAGATCATGACATGAACAGAAGCCAACAGATGGATGCTTACCCAACTAAGCCATCCAAGTGCCCCTTAACTTGCATCTTTAATGATGACGATGATGATGATAATTATTATTATTATTTGTAAAGATTTTATTTATTTATTCATGAGAGACACAGAGAGAAAGAGAGAGTGGTTGAGAGAGAGGCAGAGACATAGGCAGAGGGAGAAGCAGGCTCCATGAAGGGAGCCTGATGTGGGATCACTCCCTAAGCCAAAGGCAGATGCTTAACCGCTGAGCTACTCAGGCATCCCATTATTATTATTTTTTTTTTAGTGAGAGTTTTAGAAGTCTTATTTATTTTACTATGAACTTTTAGACTTTTACTAAGAATAGCAATCTGCTATATGAAGTAGGAAAAATTGTTTTTTAGACAAAACATGTTTTCTCATGGTGGTGTTTTAATATTTGGAAACATCTATTTCCTAAAGAAGTATAAACAATATAATTTGCTGTACTCATCTTTTTCCATGCATGACTAAAGGAAAAAATTCATTTCACAAGGTCCAAATTGTTAAAATTTTAGTTTATATTATTTTTCCCTAGAGTCAACCTTCATCTATTCTGATTTTTTAAATTTAATTTAATTTAAATTAAATTAATATATAATGTATTATTAGTTTCAGAGGTAGAGGTCAGTGATTTATCAGTTGTATAGAACACCAAGTGCTCATTATATCATGTGCCCTTCTTAATGCCCATCACCCAGTAATCCAATCCCCTCACCTGTTTTCTGAATTTTAAAAAATAGTTCTGTTATCTAACTTCAGGATATGCTATTGGAGCAAAATATTTTTTTAACCATTTAAAACTATGTTAGACATTTTTAACTTCTTACTAAATGTTTCTGAACATCAAAATAGTTCTGAAAATTTTCTTGATGTTATAGTCAAATATGAACATTAGTTTATATAATTATAGGCTGACATAGGTACTTCCAGGCTTGTTCTAGATGATAGAGCTTTCATCTATCTATCTCTTTAGAGATAGATGAATTATCTGCTTTCTGAAACTTTTTTATTTGAGTTTTTCTGTCTCTTCTTCATTAATAGACTCTCTCTTGAATTCTTTCTAATTTGATACTTTTAATTTGTAGTGGGCTTGGAAGCCCGATAAAAGCAACAAAAAAAGTTTTATTAAAATGCATGAAATAAAAGAATATCTAAAGATATTTTGCTATCATTGTTAGAAAAATCTGGCTACATATGGGTAGACTATTTTTCTGGAAATCTGAGATTCTAAACATATGTTAATGTGTGTGTGAGTACCAAGCAAATTTTTCTGTTCATTTAATTTGACAATTAATAAAGAGAAACTCACAAAATGAGTGTTTCAGATAAAATTAACTTCCCCTAATAAAAAATTCAGGGTGTCTTTGTTTGAGTTTCCCCAGAGGTCATCATTGAAAAAAGAATCAGACTGATTATTACTTTCTTAGTGTTTCCAAGAATAATGAGTCCAGGTGAGGCGATATCAAGAACAAAGAGAAGGGAGTATCTAGGGACAGCAGTGACCAGCTCATTTCTGTAGGTGAATGGGGGCAGTTGGCCCATCAGGGATGTGTGTGAGAATACACTTTAGAGTTATTTACCCTAAGAATGAGAGCTAGAGTAATTTACTTGCCAATGCCCATCAAGTCATATTTTGGTGACAATAGTTGGGGAAGAGGAGTTAGGACAAAGGGGTGGAAGTGTAATTCCTCTGCACTTTTAGCCTTCTGACACTTTTCATCCTTTGAGTAGAATTTATCAGGCAGAGAGTGGTATTTTCTCAGAGTAAGGAGCTGTATGAGAACTGTGAGGGCTGAGTACACACAAGAATACCACTGACTGGGTCTCTTACTGAAGATAAAGATAGAATGCTGAGACTTTTAGGGTGGATTAATAATAGAAAAACCCTGGGATTGTCTGGTGAATGCTATATTGAATTATGTATGCTTGATCTATTGTAAATGTGTCCTAAATCTTTCCTTAAATGTCATTTTTTCTAAATATTAGATCACTATTGCTTTGTCTCTGCTAGGGCAATCAAGACATATCAGAGAAGTGAGGCGGGAAATGATTGGGATGCTCCAAGTGAAATGATACTGAAATGGAAAGCATCACTGATGTTTTTGGGTCCCAAAAAGGAGCTGAAATCAAGTACTTATGACCTTGTGAGTGTGCAAAGTTACAAAACAAAAAAGTGAACAATACGCTTTGCATCTGCCATTTTACATTACTGGAATAGAAACAGACTTTTAGAATTACACAGAATGTTCTTTAGGTTTGTTTCAGTAGCTTCCGTGTTAGAGTGGCTTCGGGAGTTTTCAAGGAAAGCTAGGATGGCATCTTTGTATAATGAACATTCCAAATGACATAAAGGTAATGATATGGAGGTACTGGAAACAAGTTTGCATTATTCAAAGTGACAAATGTTAATTCAGTGGATACACAATCTGTCACTTGCTTGGGACATGGTCTCACAGCTGTGGGAATCAACCTGAAGCATGACTTACTGAAAGTCATTCCAGAAGCACCTGTTCCAGACAAAAGGATAAATTACTTTTATTCTTAGCTTATGTGAATATTATTTGAAATGTGTGGGTCATTTGCCCCAGATTTGGCATTGTTAAGAAGACTTATCGAGTTCACAGATGTTGTGCACACTAAGGATCAGAAATGACTGAGCTGAATGCAGAGCAAAGGCTTGCAGAATTAGATAATGAAGGAGAAAAACTCCCTTTGGGAGCTTAATATTTTGACCAATTAGATTTTCTGACTTCTTTTGAGAAAAGTAGATTATGAGAGTGAGGGCTTCTATAACTGAGAAGCATACAATTTAGTAAAAATTTATTTTTAATAAGAGTAAAACAGAATTTTAATGAAGAAAAACATGAACAAAGATTTTGTGTGATGCATTTTTAGTCAGTGTTTAGTAGTGCTTTATTTGCTTGTACAGGTCAGTTTTAAATTTTACCTCTATAATTACTGTGTAGTTTTTATCCATACATCAGACGTTTAATAAATAAAAATATATTTTCCTTTTTTTATATATAAAAGGTCTATGATTTCTCAGATGGCTTTTTATAGAGGCATAGATTTTTAATTGATATGTATTATGGTAATGAAAATAAACACAATTTAATAATCACCTGGAGAGAAAGTTATGAAACCTCCAAATGAATCTTAAATGGAATTCAGAGCTGCAGGAATCTAGTCCAGAATAGGTATTTGCCAACTGTGGCTTAAAAATAAGAATCTCATTTCACAATTGTTAATAATGTATCCCTTTTCTGAAAATTTGGCCAAGTAGTCAATTATTATCTAATGTGTAAACTAAAATGAGCAAACACAAACAACACGCACATACATATACCTACATATATAATTTCCACGTCTCTAATCTAAGCATCTGTCTTGGGCTCAGATTAATATCCTGGGATCAAGCCCTGCATTGGGCTCCCTGCTCAGTGGGGAGCCTGCTTCGCCCTCTCCCTCTGATGCTGGCCCTGCTTGTTCTTGCTCTCTCACTCTCCCTAGCTGTTAATAAATAAATAAATAAATAAATAAATAAATAAATAAATAAATAAATAAAAATAAAATCTGAAAAAAGTTACTTCATAAGATGCATCATTGCCCACATATTTGATTACTTCAGTGGTGAAAACAACCATAATTATGCTGCTCCTAGAAAAACTCATCTTTCACATGAGTGTATCAACTTTAAGAATTGCACAGTAGGTATAAGGGGACAGAAAAGATATGATGAAAGAATTCTAAACTAATTTAGCACTAAAATAGAGATACATTGGCAATATAAAGATAAATATTATAGAAGGGCATAACGTTTTATTGATATTTTTCCAAATATTTAAAAATTAATGAACCAAACTGGATAATCATTGCAACTAGACAAGGCAACAGTCTATGTATTACAAAATGCTTAAAAACTGTATGACGTAAACAAAACCAGACTCTTATTTGAACATTAAAACCGCTGCTAATTTCTAATCTGATGTCTCCACTTCAGATGGTTCTTCTGAAACTTGGGCTACCATAACTGGTGAATGACACTAGTAAATTTCATCCCTATTTATCCAGTATTTTGGGTTCTTCATTATTTCTTAGGTAGATACCTAAGACTGCCTCAAAAATGGTATCCTCACATCTGATTGTATTCCATTTTCAACACTGAAGTGTAGAGTGATATTTCCAGATGGTCTGCTTCCCTTAAATGGTTGACATACAAATCATCTGATAGCTTCTTTTTCTATTATCATCTCTCTTACTATTGGTCCTACATCTTTTTTCAGTATCCAAAAGACACTGAACTATTAGTGCTCCTTCTAGTCTTCAAACCTTTGAAGATACCCTTCTCTCAGCCTGGATTATTGACCTCTTCATTTTTGTCTGATTGTTTTTGTTCTTGTCTTTAAGATGAGATGAGCAAGATGGGTATTTGGACTGAATTATATAAATTCTATAATGTGGGTTTTGTGCCCTCGTGATTATGCTTTATTCTTAAATTCTGTAACACAAAAAAAGTTGTGGAAAAATGTAAGAAAAATATTCTCTGTATGTCATTTTTTTTTTCTTTTCTCTCTTTTAAGGTGTGGAAGGGGCAACTCTAAAGTTCCCAACACAAAAGTGCCTGTTGAGAATTATTATCAGAAGTCTTTATCAATCATAAGTCTTTTTTTATTAAGAGTCTTTTGCACATAATACTGTAATTTGTAAGTTTTTCATATGCCTACCACCCTGGAAATATTTATTTTAACTTCAATCAATATGAAACAGTATTGCTCCTTAAAGGAATGAGTGAGTTTCAATGAAGAAAAAAATCTAATTAATTTTGAGTTGTCATGTAGGGTTCATATCAGCCATGTAATCTAATACATGAATTTAATGCTGGTTGAGTCATGTTAGTTGAGTATGGACCATGTATCACATACAGCATCTCAAAACTCATTAAAACTTTCAAAGCCTAAATCCTATCAGTCTTAGAGTTCAGGAAATTGACGCTCAGGGAGGCTGATTAACTTATCCCATGTCATAAAGTAAGTTTTGAAGACAATCTGCAAATCCAAATCTTTAGAAATACAAACCTTTTTGCCATCCTGCTGCCATGTGATCAATTTGACTCTTCTCTAACATTACACAATTAGGCCAAACTAATTAATTGTCTCAAAAATATACACAGAACCATTCATTTCCAATGAAACTATGTTTTATTACCCTTCTTATCAATATTGTACATCAAAATGAAAAAGTGACAAGGGAAAGATTTCTTTATTTTCAATTATGATTCCAAAAGAGCTACTCTTTATAGGGATATAATCTTACAAATTTCTAACTAGTAAAACAGCCACATCCATAAACAACTTCAAAAATAATATCCATAAGGGATAAAATAAGGAAATGTTTCTTCCTATCAGCTTTTCAAACTTCATAGGTGTAAAGAGTAATTGTGACACAAGATAGACCATACTTGATGATGACAATACCAATGAACAAAACCTTAGAAAACTAAGAAAAAATGCAACTGATCTAGATGAAATTGGTGTTTAGAAAATATGCCTTAGTAAGTGCCATCTAAACAAACAGTTATAACTAAAATAATGACTGTACTTAGTTCAAATAGATGTTCTTTCTATGATACAAAGCACCAATCTTTTACAATTAAGTAGAAAAACACTTTGCTAATCTCTTATTATTAAAAAGGCACCTAACTTTCCAAAGGGGGGAGAATCATATATGTTTCCAAGTATTTAATAACATAGAAGAAGCTATAGAAATTTTTATGCTTAAAGACACTTCTGAATGTTACTTAGGCCATTTAAAATGAAACTTGGTATTTCTTTTATCCTAACTGCAGTCTCTACTGCTTTTCTAGAGAGAATCCAATTGCCTTTTTGCTTTTTTCTTTCTTTCTTCTATTTTCTTTCATCTTTTTTGGCTGTATAACCAAAATAATCAAGATTTTAAAAAAAATAACGTAGTATATACTTAAAATTGAATAACTTTCTGGAGTTAGTCCTAATATATATATATCTACTCTCCATATATTTATCCTACTAGTTTTTATTAAAGTTTATAGGTCTTTTATTCAGAGATCAAATTTTTCTCATTACATTTAAAAAATGATATATTTTCATCGAGTAAGTTTCGATTTTCTTCCTTTTCAAAATTGTTATCCATCCTTTCCTAATAATATAATATATTGCTTTCCTAAAATAAATTATTAAAATAAATTAAAGCACAACTTAGATAAGCAAGTAACAATGCAATTGCACAAAGATAAAAAGACTAGGGGAAAATGAGATCATTTATACAATTTAGTTTTGTTATTTTCTATATTCTAAAGATTACAAGCATTGAGTTTACATTTGTAGGAGGAAAAAAGAACAGCAATATATCTGAAAAGCAGGCATGAGAATGTAGCGAATATATGCCTTTGATCTAAATGACAGAAATAAATTTGCCAATAGCATAGTAATATTAGGCATGTTTAAAGTGACCTATATTACTTGAAATTCAGGTTCAATATTTTTCAGTTTGATGAGGCCATTCAATGTAAAGCATAAATGAAAATAAGTTATGTACATAATATCTATAATAGAATTTGCTACATTAACTCTTGCAGATGTGGGTTAATATATTATTTGCATATATCCTCAAGTCTGTCCTGTTCTTTGCCTGGATTTATCACTAGTCTGCAGACATGGCTTGCTGCTGGAAATGGACATGAACAATTAAATTTTCAGTCTGAAATGCAGTGAAAGATTCCACTCCAGCAGCATTTGCTAAGCCCTTTGGTAGCTGTACTGATAAGGCAAAAAAAAAAAAAATAGGTTCAAGAATAAGAAATCTAAAGTGGAGATGCAAATCTCATGCTCCATTGCTATATTGTTGCCTTAGAATATGCTGATCCTGACTGGACTCAAACTAGCTTTACCAGGAGAACTAAACAGAAAAGAAAAGGAGGTTATGGTTCTTTCTTTCTAAAGTATTTTACATTCATTTTTTTATTACACCTTCATGACAGGGAAATAAAAGGTCATTAATATATATTTAAAGCAGTTTTTGTTTCAAAAATTGTTAAACACATAGACTTTAGAGATGCACTGTATTTGTGTTTCTAGTTGGTGCTCTCTTTAGACACACACACAGTCAGATATACATGTCATGAATTTATGCCTAAATGGTGTCAGATTATGTCTAATCAATTTTGTCAAATAAATTGGTTGAATAAATGTCAAGTTCCATATTTAAACAAAGGAGGGATATTTTTAATATTTCTATAATGTCTAAAACAATTGATTGTTCTCAATTTACATGTTTTAAGGATGCTTGTCCCTTAACTACTATTTATCAAAATTTAAAAATATACAAACATTCAAAATAGTGCAGATATTTCTCTGCCAGGTTAATCATCTGCATTCTAATAGATGTTTTTTTTCAAATAGCTGTGCACAGTTACTTTAATATAACTAGACAGATTTCTCCTCAGTGAATTTTAATCTAGGAATGATTTCACTGGGGAAAATGATGGTTTTCTATGACTATGATAGACAATTGGAAAAATTAAAATATGAGAGGATAATTATTTTTTATAATTTGAACTTTTGATTTAAAAAAATCATATAGTGAGAAAGTTGGGCAATTTTATATTGGATTCAGTTTTTTTCTTTATTTGGATTGATCTCTACCTTGTAGGGGTATGTAATACAGGTAAGATGAATAAAGACCAAAGGAGTCAAATCCAGCTACTAACCTACAAAATTCATCATGGAGAACTCAAGTAACATGAATTAACTCTAAATCTTTTCTGTGGAATGGAGCAAGCACATATTTATTGCTTTGTTAATTGACATAAAACTAATCTGTAAAATTATGGACAAAATATCTCTACATCAGCAGGTACTTTCTTAATAATTTTAGTATTTTTTAAATTGTGTGGTGTGTTTTTCAAAACTATCTTTGAGTTTATTCTTTTGTTGATCTTTGGCAGTTGTTTTGGAAAGTAGCAATTTTTAAAAATATTTTATTTATTTATTCAAAGAGACACAAAGAGAGCCAGAAACAGAAGCAGGCTCCCCATAGGGAACCTGGTGGCACCACTGGATCCCAGGACTCCAGGATCACTCCCTGAGCCGAAGGCAGATGCTCAACCACTGAGCCACCCAGGTGTCCTTAGAAAGCAGCAATTTAAATACATAATTACTAATTAAACATTGCAATTCAGTTTAATGCTACACAACATGTGAATTTACACATATCACTCAATTTAAAGATAAAAGTCAAAAACTAAATTGAGCAAATAAAGCATTTATTTTGTTTTTTTTTTTTTTGTATCTCCACTCTAAATTACTGTTTTGTTTCCTTGCAATGGAATCTTTATATGACTGTTACTGAGGTTACCAGGTTTATATTTTTCCTTTATGTTTTCAGTGTTTGCCATTACCTTTAAACATTTTTGACTCTTTGAAAGATGAAGAAGAAAATGCTCTTTTCGTGGAAAAGTCTGCTGTTTTCGCATATTTAACTTCATCTCAATCTGCTTGTTTAGTAGAGAATCACTAATTCCACCTCTCAAAACAGTTCATAATTGCTCTAAATACTCGTTACTGTGGGTAACAATAATTTTTGTGAGCATTTCAATCTCTTTATTACTTCATTCTGAAAGCAGGAGAAAAACAAAACAAAACAAAAAAAGAGCAGCTCTCTAAATATTAAGACAATTGAAAGTTCAGAAGATATAGAAAAAAAACAAAAATTAACAGTTTGTTTGGAAACATTTTATACAGCATTTAATAACACATCCTGGTATATTTATATATGAAATATCGAACTTATATTCGAGAAAATACTGGACAAGTAGCCAAGTTTTATTGTAATTCTGTCGTATTTAATCTTCTTCTAACCTGTAATCACAGTGTCATTTTTAATGCAATTTTTCTTCAGATTTAACTTTTAGATAGTACGTGCATAGATTCAAACACAGCATGGCAAGAAACACTATTTTGTGCCTCAACCCCATCATACAAAAAGCCATATAATCTATATATGATAATTACAAATTTTAAAACAGAAAACATTTATAATATTCATTTTTGCATGTGTACTGCTTCATCTGAAACCACATTTCTTCCACTATTCAAATTTCAGTTCAAAGTTTACTTCATAAAGTGTTTCCCATTGTAAAATGGATTCCAAAGATTTCTTCCTGTTGTTCTCTTACATTTATTTATTCTTCCTAACATATGTTGAAGCTATTTCCAATTTGGATACACTGCATTTTTCCCTGAGTGTTTCTCCTGTGCGTTCTTTCTGATTCCACACATTGTGACCACTGTGGGGGTCCCAAGAGAGACTTGGGCAAATATTTAATAAAAATCCTTTAATTTAATAAAAACTTCTTCCCACAAGATAATATAAGTGACTGGGAAATTATGTCATACTGCAAATGGGAAGAAAATTAGATGGAGACTATGTTGTGTGGCTTTGATTTTAGAATAGCTTTCAATGAAAAAGGCCAAAAACGTGATGGAAATTATATAGGCCAGCTACCCCCCCCCAAAAAAAACAACAACAACCACAAAAGCAACAACAAAAAAGCATTTATTGGATACCTATTATATATTCAGATTTTACAGATATTAATATCCAAATTACAGGCATGATCAATAATTTGCAAAAGAGGAAAGTGAAGTTCAGAGTTTTCAAGTAATCAACAAAACCCACCACTTAACAAAAGGCCCAGCTAAAATTTAAAAAAATTAGGCCACTCCAGCATCATAGGCTGTACCCTCCCAGCTTTGCCACCAGTGTTTGCTTCCTAGTGAAAGTGCTTAATTTATGCTTCCATCACTCCTGCAGAGTAATCCTTTAAAGAGGTAGAGCTACGTCTTTTTCAACTGCGTGCTGTCTGACTACCTGGTGTTTGTATATAGTACATATTTGATGAATATTTGATGAAGTGAATAAGTGTTTTTAAGAAATATTTTCAACCCCCAATTATATATCTGTCACAACTAGGTAATGATTTTAGGGCAACTGTCATTTGGATCTCTAAAATTGTTTCTGTTTTTTTTTTTCTTTTTAATGTTTATTTATTTATGATAGTCACAGAGAGAGAGAGAGAGAGAGAGAGGCAGAGACATAGGCAGAGGGAGAAGCAGGCTCCATGCACCGGGAGCCCGACGTGGGATTCGATCCTGCGTCTCCAGGATCGTGCCCTGGACCAAAGGCAGGCGCCAAACCGCTGCGCCACCCAGGGATCCCTAAAATGGTTCCTGTTTAACTTAGAATCAAAATAGGAGTGTATCTTATCAGAAAAACATCAATCAAGTCTACAGAATGCAAAGACCATACTACTTAGTAAAGGTAGTTTCATGAAAAATGTTCAAGAAAAAAAAAACTTTCATATTCAAATAAAATAAATTTTAACAAATGTTTCTAAATCTTCAACACGATCATTGGACTTTTAGAATGATAACATGTCTTTGGAGGCTTTTTTTTTTTAAGGATGTTATTTATTTATTTGAAAGAGAAAGAGCATGAGTGGGGCAGAGCAGAGGGAGAGGGAGCCTCATGTCCTTGATGCCAGGGCTGGATCCCAGGACCCTGAGATGCTGACCTGAGCCGAAGGCAGATGCTTATCCACTTACCCAATTGAGCCACCCAGGTGCCCCCAGAGGCTCTTATAATGCACATTAAAAAAAAAAAAAGAAAAAAAAACACCTCAGGACTGAAAAGTTAACCTACACTTAGCACAACAGTGTATTCTCAGAAATAGGACATAATGAGTCCTGATCAATGTGTGTTGCATTTTTATTCTACACATTTCTGATGATTATTTAACACTACCTCTTCAGATTTTAGTTTTATGGGGAGGAAAAAAAGGAACAATACTTCAATTCAGTTGAATATTGAAATAGAGATTAGTCCTGGTATGCTCTGTGAACAAGGTCTATTATCTACTTGATTTTTAATTACCTTTTTAAAAAAAATATGTGTGTCCTGGGATTTTACTTCCCTTTATTATACCTGCTAGACCCTGAACTTTTCATTTCAGACTATTAATTACTGTGATATCCCCAGGTCATTTTCTACCCTCTGTTTCTGCAGGATTAATATCAATCTAAACATTTACTTTAGGTCTCTTTTTCTATCTCCCTAGATAACTAACTTAACTTTACTCACACTGAATCTTTTGCTGCTGCCATAACAAATATCAATTTCTCTTCTTCTTAACAATTTCCTTCTTAGTGCTAACAATGTTTCCTACTTTATCACTAAATTTTATTGTCAGGAAGATTCTGCTGTAGAAATTCAATTGTCTGTAAATCTGAGCACCAGTAAAGCTGCTAAAATCATTGTGAGTCTTATTTAACTGTCTGGCACATAAATCAGGTAGATTTTATTTGATTTCAGTGGGGTGTTTTTCTAGACCTTAGCACTCTAACACATACTGATATTAACTAACCGCACATTCAAGTGCGTATTAGTGCTTCAAAGAGGAATGATTCATCCAATAAGCACAGCCTATCTTTCTAAATGGCAATCATCAAGAAACATGTCCTGAGTAATGTCATCCTGGGTCAGTAATATAAAAGGGAACTGGAAATTCAAAGCTTTTCAATGTTGTCATTACTTCATTCTCTGACGGCGTAATAGTCCTTAAATGTTAAGCATGTCAGATTCTGGTTGTAGACCACCCCAATCAATCACTCTTCACATGAAAAGTAGCGTCTTTAACTATCTTTATAGCATTATGGTAATTCATTACTGTTCGTATGTGTCTCTACATTTAATTTGATTGTCTTAAGTTTACACACAACCATGTGTAGTAAATATTCTTATCATTATTTTCATTGAAAGTTCTAAAGTCTGAGATTCAGAACGAAAACAACTTTTCACAGTAGAAAAATTGGTGCATGCACGAACCAGGATAGAGATACAGATGGGCTGTGGAGATAGAAACAGATATATGCCTGGGTTCAGATTTTGGTTTTAGCCACTACCAAGTTCAGTTCTTGAAAATTAGTACACACACACACACACACACATGCACACACACATACACATACATACACAATTATATATATAATTTTAATATATATATGTAATACAATATGCATATGTCTACATATACACATAAACATATGTACACATACACATATACATATTCAAAAATAATTACAATTTATTAAAGAAAAATGCAAACAATGCATACAATGCATACATTTAATTTGTTTTTAAATATTTTATTCATTTATTCATGAGAGACCCAGAGGGAAAGAGAGACAGAGACAGAGACAGAGACACAGGCAGAGGGAGAAGCAGGCTCCATGCAAGAAGCCTGACATGGGACTCAATCCTGGGACTCCAGGATCACACCTTGGGCCGAAGGTAGGCACCAAACCGCTGAGCCACCCAGGGATCCCCTGCATACAATACATTTAAATGTCATCAGAGGCAGAGGCAGCAAAGCATTTGACAAATCAAAATGATTTTATTATAAAATAATGTGTTTAATTTTATGATTTGGATACCCACATTGAGTGTAATAGATTGTCACCTTTCCCTCTTTGCTTCTTTTTTGCTTGTTGTTGGTTATCTTAGAGGCTTTTTAGAGAGACATTTTCTAGGACCACGAAGATCCCTTTTTAGCCATTGCCCTTGATTTTATATAAAGCTTTTTTTTTTCAGTAGCTAAATTTTACCCATGCTTACCACATTTAGTGTCTGAGGCATGTGGGAGCATAGGATTCTACTCTAAATTGCAGTCATAATGAAGAAGCCAAAGAATAGGACTGACTTATCTACATTTGTTTTTTAAAGAATTGCTTATAATGGCAATTTATTTCTATTTCTATTTTCAATATACACGTGTATGTTAATTTTGAAAAAGTAAGGCTCACATTGAGAGCACAGAAGCTAGATAACATTACCTAAACTTTCACCAGGTTAAAATGTCTGTGCTACAATAAGTTCTTAGTGAATTAACAAAATGAAGGAAATGAATTAAAAATCACATTTTTATGTGAAGAGTGGATCACTTTTAGCAGAAGTCAGTATGGAAGCAGATTTGTATAAAATACATAAAAAAAACTATTAAGTGAAAAATACCCAGGAGTATATAGATGATATGGATATAGATATATAGGTACAATCCATAATTTCAAAATAAACAATTTAGAAAACCACATGAGACTCATCTTAAAATTGGTACCAACGTAGAATTGAATGGAAAGATCCAGGATGGGCCTTCTAACATCTGTAGCTGACAAACAGAAAGAAGAGACCTTTCTAAAAATTCATCAATCTGATGATAAACAGTGACTTTAAGGATAATCATAAAGGAAGTGCCTGATGAACACTGTACTGTGGTTAGAAAGACTCAAGAAACTCAAAAAGTCTCAGGCATGATAACTATGAAATATCTACACATAGAATAACCTCACTGCCAAAAACAAAGGTAAAAAATAATACTCATTTGAAGAAAAGACACATTACCTTCAAGACAGCAATGACATGATTATTATGAACTTCATAAGAGAAGATACCAGAGTAATATTTCCAAGATCCTATAAGAAAATTCGCTCTACCATAGTTTTCAACAAAATAACTAAATACATAGTAAAATAAATGAAAAGATGAGACACTAAACCAGGACTATAAGGTTTAGATTCAGCTTTCACCTTTTTCATCTTTCATTCATGACAGCTAAGATTTGGGTTGTGTGGCAAAAGAAAACAGTAAAAAACTGCAGAAGTTGGAGTCAGAATCTGGTAGGTAAGCCCCAAACGTGCAATAATGCACTCGCCATAGGCAATGCTGCGGCCTAGGCTGCTAGCAGGGAGGGGCTCTACCTTTTGCTGGGGGAAAAAACAAAACAAAACAAAAAACAAAACACCAGACTACACCAAAACAAAACAAACAAAATTAGAGCTTTAAAGGAGGTCAGTATGACTCATAGATAAATTCATTTGAGTCCTATTTTCACCAAGAGTAAAAACTAATAGCTTTCCTTTCCCAGGGTAAATATACCCTATTCTGAGTCCTGGGTCTTTCTCTGATAAGAAGCTCACCGGAGTAATATCAGCATTTAATATTTCTTCAGAAGACCTCCTGAAGGCTGACACTCAGAACATACTGGAAAGTTGAGCGCTATTGAAAACAATAGCCAAAAGATTGAAGGAGACAGAACTGACCAACATGAAAGAAGCTATCAGAATTGCTAAGACTGGAGTCACAAAGGGGTATAAATTTTCAATGAGTAGTGAAGACCTGCACATTGTCCCCAGGCAACACTTGAAAAGTATCTGTATGTATAGGAGAGGTATGATATGGGATACCTGATTTTGGAGTCTTAAACAGAATTTGGCTTGGAAGCACAGTAAACGTGTGTTGTTAAACACAATGCATGAGCTTGACTGTAAATATGTCAGTGGCAAATATAATTTGACTAAAGGTTTATTTAAATGGTTTTCCTATTTGAAAGTGTCAACTTGATTGGAAGATAGCAATCTGTATTAGATGATAGAAGTCGGGTTGACATGTTTCTTTTCTCTTATTCTGATTAGCAAGGATGTGGTCTATGCCAAGTATCAGCTAGGAGATACTTCAGCCTGGGATTTAGAATCGTGATACAGGTACATACTAGACCTTGTCTGGATCCAGTTGTGACATAAGCTTCAAGTCAAGCACCAGATGATGATCCAGTGCCTAGCTACGAGGATGTTGGTCATGGGTGTCCAGGGCACATGTGCCAAGAGGGCAGTTCTTCCCTCACCACTTCTGTGTAGTGACTTTGGCTGTGATTGTCATTGCCTAACCCCATAGCTTTTCCATGTGTGAGTTTTCTGGTCGTTTCAATAATCCTATGAGCCCCTGTTATATTTCAGTGTTTTCCTTTTCTGCTTTTGTTAGCTAGCATTTTTTAGTTCTTTGCAAGTAAAAGTCAGGATGTGAATCCTGAATCCATTTTTTTCTCTTTCCCTTTCTCTCACCAGGAATCACATTCAAAACTTTCCTCTGTGAAGAAGTGTTTTACACTGTCATTAGAAGGATGACAATAAGTATCTAAAGGATGACAATAAGAAGGATAGACCTTCTACCCTGCCTATCCCTAAATAAAAACAACTTAGAACCTTTAAAATAGCATGAATCTGACATAAAACATCAGTAATATGATTATGTCAGATGAAGAATGGGGGATAGAAATAGGAAAGAAAGATGTTTATTTCAATGATTCATAGCCTGAAGTTTTAAGAATTTTAGTTTTATATAATGTGTATCAAATTATTTTCAATGTTTTGAGATTTTCTTTCACATTTTAAATGACCATATCTTGGCAAAGAGAAACTAATTTATCTGCCCAATAACTAGACAAATTAAGACTGACAATCCAGTTTATTGGTTCCTAACAGAGTGCAGGAGAAAAAGCACAATTTTCTGGAAAACTTAGTATAATGACAAATCAATAAAAATTAGATGAAGCTTTATAAGATTACTTAAAAATTTTAAGATATGGAGAAAGAGATTTAGAGATTGGTCCTATTGCTTAGGAACTAAGATAATTCATATAAAAACATCCTATTTCTGTTTTTTCCCCATCAGCACCTGAAGAGATCTAGAGGTATATCTGTGCTTATTACAATGGTGGTAGGTAGCAAAACTGGAGTTTCATTTAGGACTTGCTCTAAGCAAAATTGTCCAGTGTTTCACTAACCCTTTCCTGGGATCCATATCTTCTGGACCTAAAAAATTGCCTCTTGTTACTAGTATATTTTCTTTTCATAATGCATTGAAATTTACAGGACAAATTCTAATATCTAAATAGCATTAATTGCTAAAAAGGAATAATTAGCTTTTTCATAAAATTATTTCAACTAAAGAAATGCTTAGTGAAACCACCTTATCAAAGACCTTGACTGAAGAGTATCTATTATTTGTTTTAACACAGAAGCCAAGGGAACATATTTTCATTGTCCAGAGACATATTGAGAATGAAGTCTTTTTTTTGGTAAGACTTGCTCCAAAAGAGTTATTTGGAATGAAAAAGGAAGTATATATAAGGGTATTTATTGGAACACAAAGATGTTGAGTATCTTTTCAATGTACCATATAATAATATTTTTATTTCTCTTTGATTAGGGAAAACCCTACACAAATAGATGATAGTTTGTGTGAAATATCATGAGCCTGGAAAATATTAATTAAATGTATATATATTTATTGAGTTTCCAGCATGTGTAACATTTTTTGTATTACAGTGCTAAAATATACTTACACGTTCAGTTCATAAAACTGGTATTTATGAATTTAAATATTTTCTGTAGTAGGCAATTTTCTATGTATTTGATGAATTCCTCACAACCACCTAATGCGATATAGAACATTATGCATACTTTTAAAAATAGGAAGCTTAAATTTAAAACAAGTTGACAAAATTAACATTGGCAAAGAACAAGCAAATGGTAGAAATGACGTTGCAAAACATTTCAAAAACATACAAAGAGTTGCTGGATTGATTGTGTTTACTTTACAAAAGCAGATTAATATATAAGAGAAAAGCAATGTGACAGTTTTGGATTCATTCATAATTGCTCAATAGTTATTCCTAAAAAGAAAAAGAAAAACATTAATGCCAATATTTTTTCCAATCCTGAATATACTATCATGGTACATATCCCACTGTAGTATCTGTTTCATGGTAGACCATTAATAGATATTTGCTCTTGCCATCTTAGTAATTATAACCAATGCATACTTTTGTTTTAGTTTCTTGCTTGTTGAGATCATATGTCATGTGATTTATTTAACAATCCTTTCATTGATTCTTTCAGTCAGTCAAAAGATACTTATTGAAGCCTGTGCCATATGCCAGACAACATCCTACCTGCCAGTTTAAATTGAGGGCAAACTGGTGAATAAAAATAGATTCCAATCCTCAGTGTGTTTATAAGATGGAGAATAAAGATTAATTAAATATTCATAAATACATAAAAAATATAACAAATGCTAATAAGTGTTATATTCATGATTCTATGAGAGTCAGTAATCCAGGGCTAGACTTAGGTAAAGAGATCAAGAATTATTTCCTTGAAAAAAATTACATTTAGGGGTACCTGGGTAGCTCTGTCAATGAAGTGTCTGACTTTCGATTTCAGCTCAGGTCATAATCTCAGGGTCCTGGGAGTGAGGACCACGTGAGGCTCTGCTCTGGGTGCAGAGTCTGCTTGAGATTCTCTTGTTCTCCCTCTCCATCTGCCCTTCCTCTTGCTCATATTCTCTATCTCTCTCTAAAATAAATAGATAAAACCTCTTAAAAGTTATATTTAAGTTGATATTTTATGGGTGGCTGGAAGAAAAGACCATTCCAGACAGGAGATGTGTGCAAAGATTAAAACATGCCTGACAAAGAAGAGGGACAAAAAGGTCGGTGTGCAGACAAGAAAGTTGCAAAGATCTATGAGGATGTTGAGGTCGGCAAAGATCAAATCATAAAGGACTTAGAGGTCATATTAATTATAGTCATAATTTTATTAGCTATGGGAAGCTGCTGATGAATTTTAATTAATGGTGTGAGCTGACCAGATTTGCTTTTGAAAAAAAAAAAAATTCCAGAAGTAGTGTGAAGAATGAGAGGAAAGCCAGATGGATGGGAAAAGGCAATTTACTATTCTGAGAGTCTAGGTGGAAGATGATATTTCCTGAGACTTGTTTTGTGAAATCAAGAAACGAGAGGAACAAATAGTTTCAAAAGAAAGTTAAAGCTATGATTGATAAAACTTAGTGATGGTTTTATTATTTGGAGCGGAGAGAGAGCTATCTAAGATGACTTCATGTTTTTTTGCTTGATCAACTGAGTGGAGGAGGGTGTCTTTAAATAAGAATAGAGATATGTGAAAGTAGTTTGTTCTGTGTATGTGGGTGTTATTTGCGGGTACAGCTTGCACAGTTAGAGGTGGATGAGGGATCTATGGCTTTATCTTAGCTATGCTGAGTTTGAGATATTTGTAAGGCAGGCGAATATATAAATGTTGAGGTCAACAGGGAATTCCAGATGGCACATGATTTGAAAATCAGTGACGTGGCTGAATGAGTGTTTACAGTGAAAGATAAAGAAAGAGGACATAAAACTAGGTCTGAAGGACCCCCAAAAGCATGATAGAGGGAGAGAAGAGCATCTATTTTTAAATGTGGCTACATATTTAATGTTGGTTTGCTTTAACATAAAAAGAAAATGCTAAAGATGTTTGAATTTTTTTCAAGAAAAAATGCAGAAGAATTACCTAACAAAGTAGCAATACATTCACCTTAATTTCATTCCTACAAGTTAAACCACATCATTTAAGAAACAGCAATATAACTTAAAATATTAATGTTAACTTTCTTATAATTCAGAACAGAATGATCTACCTTTAAAAGTTAGTTAATATTGCTGTGAAAATGGATTGTGGTCTCATTATCTCTGACCTAGTCAATGGTTATATTCTATTTTTTAAAGATTTTATTCATTTATTCATGAGAGACAGAGAGAGAGAGAGAGACAGACAGACAGACACAGGCAGAGGGAGAAACAGGCTCCATGCAAGGAGCCTGATGTGGGGACTTGGTGCTGGACCCTGGAATCACACCCTGAGCTGAAGGCAGATGCTCAACCACTGAGCCACTCAGGCATCCATTCTAAAACCAGCTTGATATTGTCTAGTTTTTCAAGGCTTATTATTATTGATTTTGTTTTTGGTTTGTTTTTGGTCTGTGGAAAACAGATTAAGTTTAAAGATCATTAATAAAGCCATCAGATTTTGTTCAAATGATAATGTGAGTGCTATTTTTCATAAAAAGTATAGTATTTAATAGTATTTTAAAAGTAATATCTTCCAAGTAATGTGTGTTTTTGTGTATGTGTGTCTGTGTATAGCCTTACTCATACCAAAATATCAGGGAAGTAAAAGGAGATGCATCTATGTTCATGCTTCTTCCTGAGTTGATAAATAATACACTGGCTAGTAATTTTCCTTCTTCTTTCTTTCTTTCTTTCTTTCTTTCTTTCTTTCTTTCTTTCTTTCTTTCTTTCTTTCTTTCTTTTCCTTCTTTCTTCTTTCTTTCTTTCTTTCTTTCTTTCTTTCTTTCTTTCTTTTCTTTCTTTCTTCTTTCTTTCTTTTTCTTTTTCTTTCTTTCATTCTTTCTTTTTTCTTTCTTTCTTCTTTCTTCTTTCTTTCTTTCTTTCTTTCTTCTTTCTTTTTCTTTCTCTCTTTCTTTTTTTTCTAGTAATTTTCAAAGGAAAGTAACTAGAAAAGTCCAGGCAAAATATACATCCAATCAGACTATCAGGAATTAATTTGACTGATAAAATGCATATATGAAAGACATTATGTCAGATTTGCTGACTTCAATAAAAATCTCACATTGCTAAAATGTATGAATGAGTAAACTAAAAATGATTACCTTTTAAAAATCAATTTGTAAATAAATAAATAAATAAATAAATAAATAAATAAAATAAAAATCAATTTGCTGAATGTCCACTATCAACATAGGTTTTCAGTCAAATTCTTATAGAGAGAAGGAAATGGAGAGAAGTCTATATAATATAAACATTAAGCTTTTTAAAATATATCCTAAACAGTCAATAATCTTGTTATGTAATTAAACATTCCACTCCTTCCTCATAGTTTGTGCTTTCACATACAAAATGCATAATGGAAATACTATTCCATTTCAAAATGGCAAATTGGATGCTTAAAGTTATGAGTCAATTAGTTTTTTATATGAAGTTTCAGAAAAGTCTATAGTTCAGCTTATCACATATCATTTTATTGTGGATTTCATTGCATTTCAATAGAATTTACAAAATTCTGAGCTCTCAAAGGGACTCAACACAATCAAACTAAAATATTTCATCAATTTTTACCTCTTTTATCTTTTATATACATTAATATCTATACTCAAAATGAATAGAAATAATGTTATTCTGTCCTTTTTATGAGTGATACAAACTCTAAGTCATTTAGACACATAAAATAAACAGCAGGAAAAGGAGGAGAAGCCAGATTCTACATGTGACTGCAGGTAAATGAGGTGACCACCAACTGTGTAAAATCAATGATGCTAAATTTCAATCTTGTCAAAATATGTTCATGGTATAAAAAGTATTATATTTCCCTTCTTTTGACAAATCGATCAATAGCATGATAGAATCAACAAAGGTACAGACTCATAGTCTGAATGAGATATGAACTCTTTTTTATATTTTTCCAGAATAGTCATAGCAAAGCAATCTTGCAGACTCCGGACTCCTTCTCTCCCCCATGTTTTGTAGTCTTGTGTTTTTCGTATTCTTCCGTGCTTGCTGTTTTAAGAGTGTTTTGGACTTCACTACTCTCTGGCTGTGGGGTAGTGAGAATCTCCTTAACTCACTGGATTATGCAGCTTACATGTACTAGAAGGTGGGGGGAATATAGATCAGAAGTTAAATGTGATGAAAGAGATTTAAGAATGGACTGTTTTCTGAATTCTTCTTTATAATCACTCAATGATTATGTTTTTCTGTTTTGTTTTGTTCTGTTTTGTGTCTGTCTTACCAAAACATTAACCCCTTTGCTATATAGTTTTTCCCTTAAAAGAATATACTTTACCTAATTTTAGAAATATTTTGAAAACCATTAAGACATATATACACACATATCTTTAAGTGAAAAGGCTACTACAAGTTTGAAATTTTGCTTCAATATTAACCGTAATTTTTGTTTGCTTGTTTGTTGATGGAGATATCATATGTTAAAAATGAAATCAAATCCATTTATGGACTTGTAAATTTTGTACCTTGTTGGTGATGTATCACTTTCAAAATTTAAATAATTTTTCTTTCTTTGGTTAGTAATGTCTAAAAAGTATACTCTTCAGGAAAGGGGAAAGCAATTAACAAGAAGATATTGTCACCCACATAATCTGAAAAATCAAAGCAAGTTTTTGTTTTATAAGATTTATTGAGACATAACCTATTACAAAGTACACAGATCTTAAATAATACAGATCACTTAATTTTTAAATATGCATGCACTATGTATGAAGCATAGTCATATTTCATTAGGTAGAATAGTAACGATTAGACTGTATTGGTGAATCCATAGTTATATATTACATATTTGTCTTCGCATCTAAAAACTGGTATTTTTCCCTGAGTGCTATCACAAATTGAGGTAAAGTTTTAAATTTCTATCGTTGACTTTTCACCACTTGTTTTCCTTTTAAGTTCCACATTGTCAGTTTTATCTCTACTAAATTATTTAAAAGGACTAATTAAAGGAAAACCAAACCCTAATATAGATTCAACTATTCTAATTTGTCTTAAATGATTTTCTTTATTTAGACTGTACAAGTGAGTACTGAGTCAAATTCAAATTCAGAATTGAGATTTAAAATATGCTTCAGCCAATTTATGCAATAGTCTTTCTTCACTTCTTTTTTGTATGTTGTGTCATAATTTGTATTTAGTAGAGTTAGGGCCAAAGTACAAACATAAATCAATACATCTTGTATTAAAGTCTTTGTATCTATGAAGTTATTCATATATTAAGTATTCTAAGTTCTTCTACCTTGACAATGTACCTTTATAAGGATCCTGAATTTCCAAAGGTGACTTAAGATTTTTGGACTTTTCAGCCTTTGTACTTTTGGTTGCCCCTATTTTTTTCCAACAGGTAGGTCCATCCAATCTCAAAAAGAACCTCTTGTACACACTCATGGATGTCACAAACTGTACTGCATATCCAAGCTTCATTTTCCCCAAGTAGTTTGTTGTTGGGCAAATTCTGCTACTGATTTCTTCTCAGTGACGGAGTTACAATCCACATTCCATTTTACATAGTACAGTACCCCCCCTTATCTACATGGGCTTTATTCCCATCCCCCTTGGATATAAACTCCAGGTAGCATCAAACTCTATATATTCTGTTTTTTCCCCATCCGTACATCCTTATGATAAAGTTTCATTTATAGGTTAAGCAAAGAGATTAACAACAACAACAATAAAATAGAGCAATTACAACAATATACTGGGAAAAAAGTTATGAGGCTATGGTGTCTCTTTACCTTACTGAACTGTAATCATCCTTCTTCTTGTTTTTTTTTTATTTATTTATTTTTAAATTAATTTTTATTGGTGTTCAATTTACCAACATACAGAAAAACACCCAGTGCTCATCCCGTCAAGTGTCCCCCTCAGTGCCCGTCACCCATTCCCCTCCAACACCCGCCCTCCTCCCCTTCCAACACCCCTAGTTCGTTTCCCAGAGTTAGGAGTCTTTATGTTCTGTCTCCCTTCCTGATATTTCCCAACATTTCTTTCCCCTTCCTTTATATTCCCTCTCACTATTATTTATATTCCCCAAATGAATGAGAACATACACTCTCCTTCTCCGATTGACTTATTTCACTCAGCATAATACCCTCCAGTTCCATCCACGTTGAAGCAAATGGTGGGTATTTGTCGTTTCTAATTGCTGAGTAATATTCCATTGTATACATAGACCACAGCTTCTTTATCCATTCATCTTTCGATGGACACCGAGGCTCCTTCCACAGTTTGGCTATTGTGGACATTGCTGCTAGAAACATCGGGGTGCAGGTGTCCCGGCGTTTCATTGCATCTGAATCTTTGGGGTAAATCCCCAACAGTGCAATTGCTGGGTCGTAGGGCAGGTCTATTTTTAACTCTTTGAGGAACCTCCACACAGTTTTCCAGAGCGGCTGCACCAGTTCACATTCCCACCAACAGTGCAAGAGGGTTCCCTTTTCTCCACATCCTCTCCAACATTTGTGGTTTCCTGCCTTGTTAATTTTCCCCATTCTCACTGGTGTGAGGTGGGATCTCATTGTGGTTTTGATTTGTATTTCCCTGATGGCAAGTGATGCAGAGCATTTTCTCATGTGCATGTTGGCCATGTCTATGTCTTCCTCTGTGAGATTTCTCTTCATGTCTTTTGCCCATTTCATGATTGGATTGTTTGTTTCTTTGGTGTTGAGTTTAAGAAGTTCTTTATAGATTTTGGAAACTAGCCCTTTATCTGAAACGTCATTTGCAAATATCTTCTCCCATTCTGTAGGTTGTCTTTTAGTTTTGTTGACTGTGTCCTTTGCTGTGCAAAAGCTTCTTATGTTGATGAAGTCCCAATAGTTCATTTTTGGTTTTGTTTCTTTTGTCTTTATGGATGAATCTTGCAAGAAGTTACTGTGGCCAAGTTCAAAAAGGGTGTTGCCTGTGTTCTCCTCTAGGATTTTGATGGACTCTTGTCTCACATTTAGATCTCTCATCCATTTTGAGTTTATCTTTGTGTATGGTGCAAGAGAGTGGTCCAGTTTCATTCTTCTGCATGTGGATGTCCAATTTTCCCAGCACCATTTATTGAAGAGACTGTCTTTCTTCCAATGGATAGTCTTTCCTCCTTTATCGAATATTAGATGACCATAAAGTTCAAGGTCCACCTCTGGGTTCTCTATTCTATTCCATTGATCTATGTGTCTGTTTTTGTGCCAGTACCACACTGTCTTGATGACCACAGCTTTGTAGTACAACCTGAAATCTGGCATTGTGATGCCCCCAGCTATGGTTTTCTTTTTTAAAATTCCCCTGGCTATTCGGGGTCTTTTCTGATTCCACACAAATCTTAAAATAATTTGTTCTAACTCTCTGAAGAAAGTCCATGGTATTTTGATAGGGATTGCATTAAACGTGTAAATTGCCCTGGGTAACATTGAGATTTTTACAATATTAATTCTGCCAATCCATGAGCATGGAATATTTTTCCATCTCTTTGTGTCTTCCTAAATTTCTTTCAGAAGTGTTCTATAGTTTTTAGGGTATCATCCTTCTTCTTGTGATGATGTGAGATGACAAATGCTTATGTGATAAGACGAACTAAGGTGAATGATGTAGGCATTGTGACAGAGTGTTAAGCTACTACTGACCCTCTGATGATTTGTCAGAGGAGGATCAGTTGCTTCCGGACTCTGGTTGACTGTGGGTAACTGAAACCACAGAAAGCAAAAGCACACATAAGGACAGAACACTACTGTGTTAACAAACTTTCCTATCAAAGTTATGTATTGATTCTAAGTATCCATAGACATCCACTTGCAGTAATTTGACAAGTCTTCAGAAGTCTATCTTGCTTCTGCCTTCAATCACCATTTCCAGATGGGCATGTTGACAAATTACAGTTGACCCTTGAACAACATGGGTTTGAACTGAGCAGGTCCACTTACGTGGATTTTTCTCAATAACTATCATGTTCGGACACCTGGTGGCTCAGTCAGTGAAGCATTCAATCTTGCTTTCTGTTCAGGTAGTGATCTCAGGGTCATGAAATAGAGACCCATATTAGGCTCCATGCTCAGTGTGTAATCTGCTTGAGATTCTCTCTCTCCCCTTTCCTTTGCCCCATCCCCTGCACGTGTTCTCTATCTCTCTCTAAAATAAATAAATAAATAAATAAATAAATAAATAAATAAATAAATAAATAAAAAAATCTTAAAAAATAAGTAAATACAGTGGAAAACTTTGGGGGTTTGCAACAATTCAAAAAAAGTTTCAAACTGTGTAGCCTCGGAATATTAAAAAATAGAAAAAGTTAGCTATTATTGTAAGAGTACAGTGCATAATACATGTAATATACAAAAGACATGTTTATAGTATTGGTAAGGCTTCTTATGTCAATAGTAGGTTATTTGTAATTAAGTTTTGGGGAAGTCAAAAGTTACCCATGGATTTTTGACTCTATGGAGGTTGGTGCCCCTACCCCTGCATTGTTTAAGGGTCAACTCTATGTGCTTAGCAGTCTGTGAGTTTGTAATCACAAAGCCTTAAGTTAGAAACCAGTGAAAGAAAACACACACACACACACACACACACACACACACACTCAAAACTGTCCTTATTGTGTGCCCCCTAATATATACCCAAGAGGCAAAGCCATAGATGAACTCATTTCTGCCAAGCTGTTCTTTCGTGACTTCGTTTTGAATGGGGAGAAAAGTGATGTTTCCCAATAAAAATTCTATCAAATGCTTCAAAGCTAAATCTCTGCAAATCCAGCAAATTTCTGAATGGTCGAAAATTTCATGTTTTATTCTCATTGCATTAATTTAGAAACCTTTTAAAAAGAGGATGAGTCAAAGCTATAACTTTGATAATGACAAAGATTTTTATCACATTAGACAAGATTGCTGGAATAAGACTGAAATAAATACAGCAGCACTTGCCAATGTAGAATTTTGTGTATAGCTTCTTGACCAAAACAGCAAATGTAGATGTGGTGCCAGGTTTTATATTTGCTTATATTGTAACTCTAAGATTTCTTTTTTTAGACAGAGCTATGGTTGCTGGTAAAGCGACTTTCTAAACCTTTAAAGGCACTAAATATATATTCAAGCTTCAGCTATCTACTCACAAATTAGTAATTCTCTTTTTAAATGGAATTAGCATGCATATAACAGAAGAAAAACAGTATTGCCTGTAGGGAAGGCAGTATTTTCAATCCAATTGCATGCTGACTGAAAATGACATAGCTGTATTTTCTTCAAAATATTCATTTCAAAATATTAAAAGATATTTCAGTATTTCTAGACCAGATAATGTAATTTGGTAGCAGAAATGGCTTCGATTTTCTTCCCTTGCTTTAAGGCTTAAACCAACTCAACCATTTCCAAAGCACATGTTCAATTTAGTTATCTGTTTCCGGAACAGATGCTTATGTGGTTTTATCTGCTGCAAATTATTGATAAACTATTTATCAAATCCCTGTCATCAAATTCTCAAATACCTTTCCAGTTGTTTTAATTCAATAAAATGCTAAAGATTTAGGGGGAAATATTTCAGCCTATACTGACATTTTACCCTTTCCTGTTTGTATTTACTCAGGTCTTTCTGTGACCTTTTGGTTTGTTGAAATTAATCAGAATGTTTCTAGTTAAAAGGCTTGTTAAAAATACTCTTCAAATATTGATCTACTAATTTGAATTCCTTTTGAGGTAAGGTTAATTTTTTTTTTTGAGGTAAGGTTAATTTGAAGTTTCTTTATGTTGTTGCATTTTGTATTTCGGTACTTATGCATTATCATATTGGTTCGAAAATAACCAGATTATCCTATTTTGGCTTATTTTTGTCATATCTTCAAAGTGCTCATTCGTAGCATGGAGGTAATATAAAAATCAAAATAAATATAATACATTATATAAAAATATATTTATCTGCTGACATAAAGATAATAGGAGTTCTAATTTCAATTTTATATTTAATTTATTTAATCTTATTTTAAATTAATGACCCAACTTGTAGTTATTTAGAATGATATTTGTATTAAACTAATAACCAATGAAATAAGTGTTGAATATTGTTATGAATTTACAAAATAAATATTAAACTGGTTTGACACAGTAATTAACATCCTTATCTAAATCTTGATTGATACCAATAATAATTATTAAAAATTATTTACTTAAGTAGATATCAATGACATTAATGCATAATTATTAATAACTAATTATTTGTTATCAGCATAAACAATTTGATTTAAGGATGCAAATTTTTTCTACCAATTTTTTTTCTTTGATTTTGACTCCTCATCACAGATGTATATTATACTGTATATTAATTTAATTAGTTTTAGATAAATCTTTAAAATAATTGAAAGGATATATTTCCACAACATGGAAGAACAACTCGGGAGTCATCAGTACATATTATAGATTACTTCATTTAAAAAATATGTTGAAAAGAATTTTGACTTGTAAGGCTCTTAGTATGATAACAACTTGCTCTTTTTAAAAGCTTTTGGTTTTATTTGAATAAAAGTGGGTAAAACATTTAAAAAATAAACTATTGTGATTAAGAAAAGTTGACCAAATAAGTTATTTTAAATTTGATACACATCTATTATTATTACACACCAGATTGGAAGATTCCAATTGTGTAACTTCCTCAAGGAATTTAAGGTTTAAAAAGCAGAAGATATGTACACATTTGAAATAAAGGCAAAATAAAATCATAAACATATCCAACAGGACACAGAGTGAACATAAATTTATTTATTTTTAAAAGTATATCTTCATGATATAAACAGGATAATCACAACGAAGAGATCAAATGTAAATCAACTTTTATGGAGCCAGAGTGTATTACTAGTACGAGAACAAATATCCTGATGGTTCACATTTCTATCAACCACCTAAAAGTTTCAAGAATCGTTTTATTAAGATTGAATTATTAGTCCTATGTATTATTGTATAGCAAATATCTTATTGTAATAGTATTTAACTTTCTTAAAGGATAGCTTATGTGCCTATTTTTTTCAAGTTTATGTGTTTGAAAAAGTCCAGAAAAATATTAGATTGGAAGGAAAGCTTCTTCTTCAATAATTATCTAAAGAAAATACAATACATAATGTGACACACAAGAAAAAGCAGTATTCCTATATATGATGATCAGAATTGATTATTCCCTAATTATAGTACCCATATCTTACTCAAATTTTTCTAGATTTCTGCATAATTAAATCAGAATATATTTGTTAAAAGTGTTGGAAATAAACAATGTCTTTTTTAAGGATTTTATTTATTTATTTGAGAGAAAGAGAGAGCACAAGGGGATAAGGGGCAGAGGGAGAAAGAGGCTCAAACCCAGGGCCTGAGATCATGATCTGAACTGAAGGCAGAAGCTTAACTGACTAAGCCACCCAGGCACCCGAAGCAATGTGTTTTAAAAACAAAATTGAACAAACTGTTTTATTTGGTATATAAACTTTTTTCTTAATCAGGCCAAAATCACACTAACTCTATCAATATCAGCATGGGAAGTATTTTCAATTAAGTATCAACTCTATACACTGCTGTTGGGTTATGTAAATTGGTATATATTTTGAAAAGCAGTATGTCAGTTATGATGAAAACCTTAAAAATAATTATATTTTGATTCTATGATTCTAATGTATATTCTCAAGAAATATCAAATTAAAGAGTGGAAAATCAGAAGGAGAAGATGTCAAATTAAAATGTTCAGTGGGGTGCATAGACTATGAAAACCTGGGTTCACCTCAGAGATACGGGGTCTTGGTTGGGGTTCTCATGAAATCACAACTGAAGACACATACAGCTAGTTTATTCATAAGGCGATCTTAAGCAAGCAAGAGAGATTTCTCTAACAGCCACTCTTGGCTTTGGAGCTCTTCATTTGGCTGGCAGAGGGCTTGTCAGTAGAATGAAAGATGAATTCTCTCAATGCTGAAGCTGCAGCTGAAAGAGAGGGATGAACTCATTCCCCAACTTCAGAAAGAGCTGGAAAAAGTCCAGCATTCACAGAAGGCTTTTGCTTCAAGAGTAGATAAATCCACAGAGACTGAACTTCTAGTTCAGTGGAATCCTACATGCACAGAAGGTTTATTTAAACCAGTACATATTTCAACCTAGGTTAAATCATTTGACCATAAGCAATGTTATCACCAACCTGTGACATATTAAATATTGAATAAAATCAGTTTTCCATCTAAAAAAAAAGGATCAAGAGAAAGGCAGTTGGAAGAGTGAAAGTGGAAAAGAGAACACTGACAAAGGGTAAGCTTCTGATCTGGTTAGTGTTTTGAGAAACTGGATTTAGATCTATCTTGCTGGGATCCATCTGAAAAATCAGGCCAGTCTGCATCATTTTGGTCTCCACAAAGAAAGGAATTTCTGTTAATTTATCTATGAACTTCTGAACCCCAAGAAATGATTTTCCTTCGAATTTTAATCCCTCACACTTCTGGGTTGTCCTACGTTCCTGTAGGTTTTTTTTTTTTTTTTTTTTTTGCAGGGTGGAGGGAGGCAAAATATTTGAGAGTAGTGTCACTGCCTGGAAACTGGATACTGCTGGGTTACGAGGGAAGTGTTCACTCTACCTGTGGCTGGAATGAGCTAGAGAAGGACCAGGAATTTGTGGATCAGGGCACTCTGAGAACCTGACTTGAATAACCCTTGGTACAGTCAAATCAGTTCATGCCAACAGTAAGTGCACTCAATGCAGCGGTCTCTTATATTTTAAAAAAAGATTTAAAACAAGAGGATTGGTGGGACAGATAGAGTCTAAAACCCTGTAGTTGTTCTTGAGACTATAACTGTTGGTCTTCCTCAACCACTGGTGGTCTGTTCCTTGTTTGCAGCCCCTTCAGGCGTTTCTTTAACTTTCCTAGGTTACATGTGTGCATGGTGAGGCCACCCAGATTTCAATTCCCGAGGGGACGGAACCTTTAGTTTTCTTGCCCTGGTCAGTCTCCAGTTGCTGAAATTGTCAATTGCCCAATGTTCTCACTAGACACATAAGCAACAAGAGAGACCCTAGTGAATTACTCAAGTCCTAGATGTACTCTTGTGTGCCTGCTGGCTACACATTGTAATCAAGATAGATTATCCTCTCCAGTATATAAATTATGTCCTTTCCTGCTAGGTACCATAAAAATCACCATATATCATCGGATATTTTAATTTATAAACAGCATCTTGGAGCACAGCACTCCAGCTCCTTAGGGTGTCATTCCAAGCTGGCACTTTAGCTAAGTGTTTAATGGTCACTCGTTCTGAGGAGACATATGCAGGATTTCATCCCTGCAAACTAGTCATTCTTAAGCCCTCAGATTATAAAGTCACCTTTCTTATCACAGTCTATCTTCAAGTGACATAATACAACTTCACAGAAGAACTTTTCAATAACAAGCATTTATTTCTTCCTTCCCAGCCTTTAAAGTATTATTGTCATATATTATACATACATATAGTTATAAAGCCCACAACCCAGTGTTACTACTTGCTTAGTCATTTATCTTTTTAAAGTATATGAAATCTAAAAAAAGAAAATTACCCACTTAGTTACCATTTTCTGTTTATACATCCAAATTTCAATCTGGTATCATTTGCTTTTACCTGAAAGACCTTTAACATTCTTACAGTATGCGTCTGCTGGTGATGACATTTTTTAGTTTTTGTATGTGGGATGGTCTCTATTTCACCTTTAAAAAATGCAAAGCAAGGCGCTAACTCTGTTCAGCTCTATGAAGACTGGGTAATGTGAAGAGCTGAAGAAGAGCATGAAGCTAGCAAAGGTTGGTCCATGAGATTTAAGAGAAGAAGCTATCTCTGTAACATCAAAATGTGAGATGGAGCAGGAAGTGCTGATTTAGAAGCTGCAGCAACTTATTCAGAAGATATAGCTAAGATTATTAATGAGGTTGGCTACATTACACAACTTTTCTGATGCAGATGAAGTAGTTTTCTATTGGAAGGAGATGCCATCTAGAACTTTCCAAGCTAGAGAGAAGTCAATGCATGGCTTCAAAGCTTCAAAAGATAGGCTACCTCTCTGGTTAGGGGCTAGGACAGCTGGTGAGGTTAAGATGAAGCCAATGCTTATTGACCATTCTGAAAATTATGCTAACTTGGGGAGCCTAAGGGTTTCAAGTCCGTTAAGCATCTGACTCTTGATTTTGGCTCAGATCATGATCTCATGGTCATGGGGTTGAGCCCCATGTTGGGTTCCACAATCAGCAGGCAGTCTGCTTGAGATTCTCTCTCACTCTCTTTCTCTGCCCCACCCCTGTTCTTTCTTAAATAATTAAATAAATAAATCTTAAAAAAAAAAAAAAAAGAATTATGCTAACTCTACTTTGCCTGTGCTCTGTCCCTGGAACAAAAAAGCCCGGATTACAGACACATCTGTTTACAAAATGGTTTACCGAATATTTTAAGCCCATTGTTGAGAACTACTTCTCAGAAATAAAGATTCCTTTCAAAATATTACTGGTCATTGACAATGCACCTGGTCACCCAAGAGCTCTGATGGAGATGAGTGCTGTTGTCATACTTGCTAACACAACATCCATTCTGCAGCCCACCATTCAAGGAGTAATTTTGACTTTCAAGTCTTATTATTTAAGAAATACATTTTGTAATGCTATAGCTGCCATAGATACTGATTCTTCTGATGGATATGGGCAAAGAAAATTGAAAAACTTCTGGAAAAGATTCACCATTCAGGATGATATTAAAGGCATTCGTGATCAAAAGAAGAGGTCAGTGAGGTACCTGGGTAGCAGTCAGTCAAACATTTGACTCTTGATTTGGGCTCAGGTCATGATCTAGGATCATGAGATCCAGCTTTGCATCAGTCTTTGCTCTGGATGTGGAGTCTGCTTAAAATTCTCTCTCTCTCCTTCTCCCTTTGTCTCTCCCTCTACCCCTGCATCTCTGTTTGTTTGCACACACTCTCTCTAAACACACACATACAGACACACAAGAAGAGTTCAAAATATCCACATTATCAGAAATTTAGTAAAAGGTCCTTCTAATTTTCATGTGTGACTTTGAAAGATTTAATACATCAGTGGAAGACATAACTGCAAAGGTGGTGGAAATGGCAGGAGAACTAGAATAAATGGAGTGTAAAGATGTGACTGAATTGATGCACTCTCATGACAAAACTTGAATAGATAAAGAGTCGCTTCTTAAAAGTGAGCAAAGGGGTGCCAGAGTGACTCAGTTGGTTAAGCATCTGCCTTCAGGTCAGGTCATGATCCTAGGGTCCCGAGATGGAACCCTGCATTGTGCTCCCAGCTCAACAAGGAGTCTGCTTGTCCTTCTACCTCTGCCCCTTTGCCCCACCCACCCCACTGTTCCTGCTGACTCTCTCTCTAGCTCTTTCTTTCAAATAAATAAATAAGATCGTTCCAGAAAAAGTGGTTGCTTGAGATAGAATTTACTCCTGGTAATGATGCTGTAAAGATTATTGAGATGACAGCAGAGAATTCAGAATAGTACATAAGCTTAGTTGATGAAGCAGCTGCAGGGTTTGAAATGATTGACTCTACTGTAGGTAAAATCTATAACACAGCATTGCACGCTGCAGAGAAACCATTCATAAGAGGAAAAATCAATCAATGTGGCAAACTTCGTTATCTATTTTAAAGAATTTCTATAGTCACCTTATCCTTCAGCAATCACCACCCAAATCAATTAGCAGCCATCAACATGAAGGCAAGACCCTCTACCAGCAAAAATATTACAACTCACTGAAAGCTCTGACAATGATTAGCATTTTTTAGCAATGAAGTTTTTTTTTTAATTAGAGTATATACATTGTTTCTTGAGACAATGCTATTGCACACATAGTAAACTACACTATAGTGTAAACATAACTTTCATATGCATTGGGAAGCCTAAAAGTTCCTTTGATTCACTTTATTGCAGTATTCAATTCATTGCAGTAATTTGGAACTGAATGCATAATATTTCCAAGGTATCCCTGTACTTTATAATAGATGGCTTTAATTCTATTTCTATTCAGTGATTGTTTCAACAGATTCAGAAAAAAAAATGAAAACATGTGACATCATAAAAACATTTTAGGAAACTAAAGATTGAAGGTATTCCCTAAACCTGATTATGAACATCTATAAAAAAATTACATCATAAAACTATAAAACAGCAAGGATATCTCCTGATACAGTTTCTATTCATCATTGTACAAGAGTTTCTCACTAGTGAAATTCGATAAAGAAGATAATAAATTCAGTTTGACAAGGAGGAAATTAAAGATTTATTTATTTACTATTTGAGGTAGTCAAGGGGCAGAAGGAGATGGAGAGAGAGCATCTCAAGCAAACTCATCGCTGAGCAGGAAACCCAATACAGGGCTCGATCTCACAACCCTGAGATCATGTCCTGAGCTGAAATTAAGAGTCAGATGCTTACCTATCTGAGCTACCCAGGCAACCCCCCTCTTTAAAAATGTTTTATTTATTTATTATTTTATTGAGAGAGAGAGGAAAAAGGTGCAATTAAATTTTGTCCAGGTATAAAATCCAGTATAATCTAAGAAGAAAGCTAGTAGAACTAACAAAGGCAGTGAGGCTGTAGAACATATGATTTATATATGCAAGTCTGTGATATTTCTGTATTCCAGTAGGGAGCAATAATAAAATAAAATAATTTTTCAATTTAATTTTTTCAGGGATGAACCTAGGAAAAAAATTCACTGAAAATTGCAAAATATTGCTGAGAGATATTTATGAAAATCTAAGTGGAGTGAAAAAACTTATTGATAGGTCAGAAAACTCAGTATTGTTAAGATGCTAATTCTAAGAAAATTTATTTATAAATTCAATATAATCTTAATAAACATCCTAGATTTTTTTTTGGTAGAAATTGTCATGATGTATCCAAAATTCATATGAAAATTTGAAGGATGTAGAATAGCTAAAACGCTTTAAAGAGGAAATCAAAGTTTGAAGACTAACACTAACTGGCATTATTTTAAGATTTACAATAAAGCTTTTGTAATCAAATCAGAGCAATATAAGCATAAAGATAAACAAATGCATTAATGCAACAGAATAGAGTCCAGAAATTGATCCACATATACATATGGAGATTTATTTTTGATGAGGATGCTAAAACAATTCAATGGACAAAGGATATTTTTCCATCAGTTGGACTGAAACATTTGAATATCCATTCCAGAACAGTAAACTTCCAAGAATGCCTCCACACTATAACTAAAAATGAACTAAAATTGGATTGTAGAATTAAATGTAAAAGTTAAAACGATAATATTTCTATTTAGATACAGTGGAAAATATTTGTAGCCTCAGCTTAGCAAAGAATTCTTAGAAACAAGTTTGACAACTCAATCCATAAAATAATGTTGGTAAATTGAACTTTATTGAAATGAAAAAGTTTAGTTCTTCAAATGATACTATCCAGAAATGAAAGGCTCTCCACAGTTAGGGAAAAAATAATATTTGCAAATCACATGTACTTGTAAAGTTCTTGTATTTAGAAAAATATAAAGAATTCTTAAAACTCAATAACATGCAAACAACCCAATAAAACTAGACGAAATATTTGAATGGACACTTAATCAAATAATATGGATAACAAATAAGCAAATGAAAAGATGTCAAACATCATTGGTCATTAAGGGAATGTAAATTAAATCTACAATGAAATTGCATTATATTAGAATGACTAAAATGAAACAAAACTAAACAAAACAGAAAAAAACCTGACCTTGTAAAATGTTGGGAAGAGTGTGGAGGAAGTGGTAGTTTCATATCTTGCTATTTTAAATATAAAATGATAGAACTGCTTTGGGAAGCAATTTGTTATTTCTTTAAAATAGTTAACATAAATCTATCATCTCTATAATCGAGTCATTACATTCCTAGGTATTTACTCAAGAAAAAAAGAAAGCAAATGTCCATAAAGAGATTTACAGTTTTTTTTTTTAATAGCAGCTATATGCATAATAGCCCCAATTGGAAACAACTCAAATTTCTTGTCAAAAGAAGAATGGATAAACCAACGGTCCAGTTATCTGTAGCTGCATAGAATGACAAAGTTGAAATCAAATTATGCTTCATTAAAAATTTATGACAAAAAATACATACTCTATGATTTCCTTTATTTAATACTCCAGAAAAGAAACCAATCTAAAATGAAAGATAGCACATCAGTGGTTGCATGTGGAAGGGAATGAGAAAAGATGCAAGAGGGAGCAAATTTTGAGGAGATACGACTACTTTTTGTGGGATGAAGGTAATTTCACTCTCTTGATTGTGATCATTGTTTTGAGGATGCATTTTTATTTCAAATTCATCAAATTGTAAATGTTAAATATGTTCTGTATTATATGTCAATTATGCCTCAATAAAGTCGTCAAAAAAATTTAAACTCCGTAGGATGGCGTGTGTTATTTGCAGGGTGGAAGTAGGTTTATTGGACAACATTCTCAGGTTATTTTCAGATTCAAATTTATATATATGGGTTCCTACAAAAATTGATTTAAATATTGTTTTACTACCATATTTTCAAATAGTAATTCTTTGAAATCAGTGAACAATCTGCACATTCTACGTAAGGAAGTAACTTCAGTGATTCTACTCCTTGCTTTGACCAATGATTTTATGATATGGTCTGAAACTAGAATACACAGACTTGCTGCTTTTCCTTTCATCACTTTTTCATTTCAGGTACTTGGAGAAATGACCCCAATTTATCCTCTCACTAATGCCTTGACATTGTGTTTTTCTTCTTAGGCTTGATTCTGTCCTGTAATTCTATCTTTTATACCTATTCTGAATTTATACTTAGCTCTCTGTTAAGGGAATTAAAATGTGAAACATTATACATTACAGGTATTTTGCCGTGACTCCTTAACATACAGTAAATACTATACAAATCTTTGCTGATAGATTGATTAAAATTTTATGTATATCCTATTGCATTTAGCATTTTATTAAGCAAACTAAGTAATATGGGTCACTCAATTATTTAACTGTTTTTGGAGTTTCTGCTATAAGCCAGATCATGCACTAATCTCTAGAGATTCAAAGATAAATTGAACAAATGTCCTGTTCTTCTGGGGCTGCTTGCTCACTGTCTTATGACAGTTTCCAACCTAAGTTTTGCAATATATTTTTTAATATAGTATGATTTTGCTTTATACATCGTTATGTTTTATTGAGCAGATGTTTATCCATTATGTATAATCTCACAGATATCACTAGAAGTCATGTTCTGTCAAGGCAAAAAATATTTTTCCGTACAATAAATGACTTCTGTGAGTAGGACTAATGGAGGATAACAGTTAGTTTCCAAGATATGGAATATCTCAAGGCTTGCTGTGTGACATAATGAGAAATATGCCTTCTGAAAAAATGAGGGGAAAATTAATCAGAACACTTAAATATGGGCATTATTATTTTAACCTGCTAACTCATTTATTTGGATATATGACATTAAAAATATTAATTTCAAATCACTTCGCTGCCTATTTGCAAGCCATCTGTACAGAAAAAAATCTTCATGACTATCGATGCTACATTCTCAGGAGAGTCGTAGTTCACTGCAGCTCTGGCGTTAATTACAGCAAAATGGAGGTTAAAAATGGCTTGGGAGCAACAGTGCAATATTGTTTGGAAATAGTTGGCCTAGTTACCTGGGAGGCACCCAAGGTTTGCCTACCAACAGGATATTTTTGACAGCTTTTCAATTGCCTGAAGCAGCCTCAGTGGTTGCTTTCACTCTATTATAATCCTAAAGGAGTATAATTATTGCTGCAGTAAACTTAAGTGGGACAACTTTGCAGTTTATTTTGAATATACTTCATATGTACATGATCTATCACAGGATAAAAACTCATTTAAAGTCTGTAAAAACTTAATTTGTCTAGGATTATAATCGCCTACATTTAAGCAACAGGTAGAGCTGAAATTATATATTTATATAGTATGTGTATGATATATACATGAAATTATGTATATATATTTGCACATATAAATTCAAATATGTACATATACTTTTACATATGTCATTATCATGTATTATATATAAATATATATTGCATTGCATGGGTGAAAATTATCTGAATAAAAATATTTATATGATAGGTTTTTGTGTATAATCAAAATATCGCCTGTAATCAATATTGGTAAGTCATACTGGTGATTGGACATTTTGGCATTGATTATAGATTTGTGTGGAGCATTGCATCTTTTGTGCAGTACCTACACCAAGTCACTCATCAGAAACTAGAAATGAATTCCCTTTGCCTGTGTACAACATGTTTGCCTGGAAAATGACTTAGAAACTGACTGATTATAATCTTCTCGAGTATATGTAGATTATATATATTTATTTATAATACTAATTTTGAATAATAAAAATTACTAATCTTTTTGAGTGTGGAAACTACCATATTAGCTCTCTCTGTGATCTACATTTTTAAGGGAAGTTACACTATTAGTTTATTTCTTGAATATTTCCTTATTTGTATTTTACCAACTAAATACTTTTGAATAATATATCATTTTACCCTTCATTGTACTTCAAATTATCTTGACCTTTATTTTTTATTTGGTGAGTACTGTTTCCACCTGTTTTACCTTACATTTAAAAATGTAATTTGGGGACATCTGGCTGGTTCAGTCAGTTAAGAGTCTGTCTTTGGCACAGTCATGATCCCAGGGTCCTGGATCAGGCCCCACCTTGGAGGTCTCTGATTGGTGGGGAGCCTGAGTCTCCTTCTCTCTCTACCACTTGTGCTCATTTGCTTGCTCTCTTGCTCTCATTCTATCTCTGAAATGAATAAATAAAATCTTAAAAAGAAAAGTAATTTGGATCAACACTATCAAAGCCAGTTGATCAAAGTCCTGACCAACAGCGATAAATCAGTTCATAGTGTGACTTTTGCCATGATATGATGTAAATGACATTTTTCCTCTGTGGTTTTCCTTCTAAATTACATACCTAAGTCCAATCTTAAGAAAGACATTAGAGAAAAACCAGTTGAGGGACATTCTATAAAATAGCTAACAATACCTCTCAAAACTCTCAAGACCATCAAAACAAGGCAAGCCTTAAAAACTATCACATCCAAAAGGATCCTAAGTAGATATGACAATTAAATGTCATGTGATGACCTAGATGTGATCCTGGAACAGATAAAAAGGCCTTCGGGTAAAAATAAAGGTAATCTTAAATTATGGATTTTCATTAATAATAATGTATCAATATTGGTACATTACATATAACAAAATGTACAAAATTAATGTCATATTTTAAATAAATAAGTGTAGCATTGTATATGGAATTGTCTGTAATAATTGTAATGTTTCTGTAAATCTAAAATTGTTTTTTTAGTTTATTTAAATATCAATGACCAGATACTAGAATAAAAATTGATTCATTTTATTTGTTTAGCATAATGACAAAAGACATATACATCATGGGAAAATAAAGCATAAAATTAGTCAAATTGTTTTATTTTATTAAAACTTATTTAGATTGATTCATCATATATTTCTTTTAAAATAAGCTATTTTATTTTATTAAAAAAATTTTGAGGGACGCCTGGGTGGCTCAGTGGTTGGGCACCTGCCTTCAGCTCAAGTCGTGATCCTAGGATCCCGGATCGAGTCCTGCATCTGGCTCCCTGCGAGGAGCCTGCTTCTCCCTCTGCCTGTGTCTCTGCCTCTCTGTCTCACTCTGTGCCTCTCATGAATAAATAGATAAATCTTTAAAAAAATTTTTTTAATTATATTTGACACATTAGTTACAGGTGTACAGCAGAGTGATTGACCCTTTCTATACTATTCTATGCTCATCACTCATGTAACTATTTATGACTGTATGACATTATTACAGTATCATTGACTCGATTCCCTATGCTGTACCTTTTATTTCCTTTAATTATTCATTCCATAACTGGAAGTCTATATCTCTACTCTTTTTCACCCATTTTGCCCATTCCCCCCACCTCCTTTCCCTCTGGCAACTGTCAGTTTGTTCTTTGGATTTATAGGTCTGATTCTGCTTTTTGTTTGTTTATCCATTTGTTTTTATTTTAATTTTTTTAATTTTTTTAATTTTTATTTTTCTTAAGATTTTATGTATTTATTCATGAAAGACACAGAGAGAAAGTCAGAGGCATAGGAAGAGGGAGAAGCAGGATCCTTGCAGGGAGTCTGTTGTGGGACTTGATCCCAGGACCCCAGGATCATGACCTGAGCCAAAGGCAGATGCTCAACCAATGAGCCAACCAGATGCCCCTTGTTTTGTTTTTTTAGATTCCACATGAGTGAAATCATGTGGTACTTGTCTATCTCAGATGAATTTATTTCACATAGCATAATACCCTCTAAGTTTATCCATGTTTTTCCAAAAGGCAACATCTCATCCTTTTTAATGACTATGTAATATTCCTATATATTTCACATCCTTTTTCCATTCATGGACACCTAGATTGCTTCCATACCTTTGCTATTGTAAATAATGCTGCAATAAACATAGGGATGCATAAATTTTTTTCAAATCAGTGTTTTTTTGGATTTTGGGGGTGAATAGTCAGCAGTGGGATTATTGGATGGTATGGTATTTCTATTTTTAATTTTTTGAGGAACCTCCATATTGTTTTCCACTGTGGCTATACCAATTTATATTCCCATTGACAGTGTACAAGAGTAAGAAACTTGTTTATACTAAGGGTTGCTGGAATAAGAACACATTAAGACAATAAATGTTCTTATAGCCATACTCTAAAATTATATTTTACATGACATATTGTTATCTATAAATACACCCTGACAATTGTATATCAGTCTTAATATAGTAGCAGATATATTTTATGAAAAATGTATTTTCCTTTTCATACAACAAATGTCATCCATATATCACTGAACTGTATAATCCTAATTGTATAATTCTATAGCAGAGGGGGGAATGTCTTTTTTATAACCGCAGCTAGTGATTACCTCTTGTCTCAAACCACAGGGATTGTTCTGCCCTTGTAATTTCTTTGCTAGAAATGTTAATAGCAATGTTAAAACAAATGTTGTTTCTATTTGTTAATAATATATATCTGTTGAGGAATATAAAATTAGTAGAAATAATAAATACCGGAAGTGATTTCTTCTGGTCAGTCATACTGTGGATATATACAACAAAAAGCATTTCTTGGAATTAAGATAAGCTGTAAGTTATTTGTGATTTAAGCATTTATAGGTATGCCAAAGCCCCACAGAAACTATTTTTTAAATTAAGATGCTGTAAAAAAAAAATCAGGTACATAGTCCAAAGGGAAATTTCTTACAAATCTGTCAAAATATCTTTTGACTCCCAATTCTATGCACATTTCAGCCTCTTCATAGGTAAGAGGAAAGAAAAACAAGGTATATATGCTACTAACATGGAAAATCTAGTTTTGAAAAAAAATCAAGGAACTTCAGTGCTGAAACAAATATAATATCCTGAGACAGGGCTGTTCAATAGAACTTTGTGTGATTACAGAAATTTTCTAAATCTGCTTGGTCCGATATGGTAACCACTTGCTTCATGTAACTGAAATGTAGTTGATATGACAAAGGATATTAATTATTATTTAATTTAGATTTAAATTTAAATAATTTTATCTGGCTATGGTTTTGGACTAAGAAGTTCTAAAACAACCTATTAACTTATTCTTTATTGTAGCACATTAAATAGTGCAAATTATGTGGCCTGGGATAAATTGTAAATATTGGAATTTAAAACATAATTATTATACCACTTTTTAGGTGTTTAATTTTAAACATTGAGATGTAATATCCAGTATCATATATTTAAAGAACATCTGAAGAATCTTTTACATCAGAAATTTTATGTCCTTTTTTCTCTTTAAATTCATATTTAACTACTGAACAATTTCAAATACTAACAAATTTCATATTTACACTTAAGTATTTTCATTACATTTAAATGTAATGAATGTTAAAAAATGTACGTAAATTACACATATTTATTTGTGTCCTTGAACCTTCATTTTTCCTTCTATTGACTCATTATAGTTATTAATAAGACACAAAAACACATTTTGGTAGTGATTAATTATATCAAGTAAATTTTATTAAAAATGAAACTCAGTGGATGTTATTTACTGTTACTATCAGAAGGTATCTAATAGCAATTCAATTATTTTTTCATCTTTTTTATATTCTCCTAAATAAATATAAGGAACTACCTTTGTCAGAGAGATTATTCCCTGTGTTCTAGGATTTTTATAGTTTCAGGTCTTCTATTTAGGTCTTTAATCCATTTTGAGTTTATTTCTGTATATGATGTTAGAAAGTGGTCCACTTTCATAATTTTACACAGAGCTCTCCAGTTTTCCCACCATCACTTATGGAAGAGACTATCTTTTCCCCATTAGATATTCTTGCCTCCTTTGTCATAGATTCATGACCGTATAAATATGAGTTTATTTCTGAGTTTTCTATTCTGTTCTATTGATCCACATGTCTATTTTTTGTGTGCTATTACCATACTGTTTTTATTACTACAGCTTTGGAGTATATCTTGAAACCTGAAAGTTTTGCTTTTCTTTCTCAAGATTGCTTTGGCTGTTCAGAGTCTTTCATGGTTTCATATGAATTTTAGTATTTTGAAAAATACCATTTGTGGAACTATCTTCTACAATAAAAATAGAAGTATGTAATATATAACCTTTGCTATGCAGTAGTCTTTGGCAAGAGTAGAGAGATGAATGTGGCAGGATCATTAAAAAATGGTTACAATTCTTCTTCATCCAACATGTTGTGTAAATTCAGAATCTCCCAACATGGGTCAAATGACTCTGTTATCTCTGCTCTCCTCCTCCTAGACCAAAATTTGTATCAGAGAGAGGAAGGGAAAAATCCTCCAATGGGTAATTCATGCCTTGAATAAGGGGTCTACCCAGACATGAATATTGTCTCTTTTGTTTGGCACCGAAGTAAGCAGTCTGCCAAGATGAAATACGTGTTGTTGTTGTTTTGGTATCTTTTTGTCAAATAGGAAAAGAGAGAAAACTGAAAGGAAAGGAAAGAGTGATTATATTTCCATTACAGAGGTGTCCTCACACTAGGTTTAGAAGAGAGTCCCTATAGAAATGGAGGTTTGGAAGGTAATATACTATAGATTATATATGTTCATGTAGCCTTTAAAGCAAACTTCATGTATACCCAGTATTACAATTTTTCTGCTTAGAAACTCTTGGTAGATCATTTTATTAGAAGTAGTAACCATAGTGGTCTTTGATGTTGAGATGTTTAAAGCCGTCTTATCTATTTTTTCCACATTGAGTTAAAAATAAACTTATGTTTTTTTCCCAAAGGTTTATATGCTTGGAAAGTTTGTATTAGTTTACAAAAATATAGGGATGCCTCAGTAGCTCAGAGGTTAACCATCTGCCATTGGCTCAGCGTGTGATCCTAGAGTGCCGGGATGGAGTCCTACATCGGTTCCCTGCATGGAGCCTGCTTCTCCTTCTGCCTGTGTCTCTGCCTCTCTCTGTGTGTTTCTCATGAATAAGTAAATAAAATCAAAAAAATAATTTACAAAACTATATGTATTTGTGATGATGGACCTGCACATGCTGTTTTAAGGTAAACTGACAGAGTTAAAAGTCATTGTTACTCCCTTTAACAAAAGGAATTTAAAGAATAATTAAAACCTCCTATTTTAAATGTGAATTGAATGTAAATATATATCAAATATATATTTATAAAAGTATTAAATTTTACGGAGAAATAAGTTAATTTTTGATGTCTGTTAAATATTAAATGCAAGTCTCAAGAAAGTATAATGTGAAAAGTTTATTTTCCTCATTATACATTTTTAAAGTTTTAATATCCTTAACTTATAATTGAAGCAAAATAAAAATGTTATTAAATAGCTTTAAAACTAGCCAATATAATTGAATATTAAGAGTTTTTAATTTGGAAATTAAAAGCACTTTCATTTTTGCCAATGTTTTTGAAAAAAAATTTCTGCTTATGCATACCCCTAACCGTCTACTGCTTCAGCATATAGGAAATGTCTCCTGGTTCTTTTTTTACTTTAGAGTGCCAGAAATTATTTTCCTTTCTATTCCCAACAACAACAAAAAGATAAAAATTGCAACCTATCATCAACCTTTCATCTAAATCTTGGACCTAGTTCATCATTGCTAAATTGCAAACTTGGCGAAAAGTTCTGGTCCCTTTCCATTGATTCTAAAAGTGATTGAGTTGGAGATTGCTAGTGTAGATAATTGAATCCTACTACATGAAAGCTTGGATTTGTACTCAATGGCCTCTTACTGCTTCTCTCATCTTACAATTCTGTCCTATTTAACCCAACCACAGATTATATATAATCCGAGAATAACCAAGGCACTTTTCATTGAAGAATTAGACAAAATGTCTATTTGTGCAAAGCATAATGCATCTTCAGTATGTAAACTATTGGTACTTGACTACAATTTGCTTCAAAAATGAGGAAGTAGTAACTGCTATGGGAAGTAGTGACTATTCTATTAAAAGTTTTTCTTTATGCCTTCATTAGTAGGTCATGTAGAAATGAATCTTCTAATTCTGGTAAGGTGGCTTCTACTGAAGCAATAAAAGCAGCCATCTATCTAACCTCTCGTAAAATAAAATGTTCTCTGCTAAATCGGAATCCATTCTGAAAACACATGGACTAGGCTTCAGTCAGGGTTCTTCAGAGGACAGAACCAATAGAATGTAGGTGTGTGTGTAGATTGAGAGAGAGAGGGAAAAAGAGAGAGAGAGAGAAATATATTTTAAAGAATTGGCTTATGCGATTGTGGAGGCTGGCAAATTCAAGGGCAGGGTAGGTTAGTAGGGTAAAGATCCAGGGAAGAGTTGACACGAGTTCAAGTCCTAAGGCAGACTGCTGGCAAAATGTCCTCTTCCTCAGGAGAGGTCAGTCTTTTCCTTTTATGTGTTCAGCTGACTGGATGCATCCTGCCCACATTAGGGAGGACAGTCTGCTTTACTCAAAGTCTACCAATTTAAATGTCAATCTCATTAAAAAAAAATACTTTCATAGAAACACCTAGAATAATATTTGAATATCTGGGTACTATTTGCTGAGCCAAGTTGATACATAAAATCGACCATCACAGGTTTCATCCTTTATTCTTTTTGTCTCTCTTAATTTCAGAATTTTGAATCCATGACTAGGTGTGTAGAAAATACAATAGGTGCAGAGGCCGAAATATACCCCAAATTCCAGAACCACATATTTATCTTTCACAGAGATGCTGGGGACTGCATGGTTTACACACATTTTCTTTTACATAACGAATAATGAGGGTGAATATTTTTGTTTTATTTATATTTATATTTTACATTATATTTTACTGCTCACTGTATTCACCATGCATAAGATAATAGTGAATCCTGATTACAGCATATGAACTTGGACAAGTCTGAAGAAACAGAATACATTTATTGAGATTTTGAATCTCATGCTGAGAAGATGCATATAACTTTGACCCAAACACTGCTTCCAGGCTCTGAGGTAAGAAGTGAAAAACAATGGATTAGTGGCATTTGTATTTATGCAAATGGATTGGTTTAGTTGTTCTCTATCGTTTACCTGTTGGCTCAGTAATACAAACTGGTGAATTCCTATATCCTTAGAGTTGCCTGGAATAAGGATTGTTTCCCTAAGATCCGTTTATTATTTTATTCAATATGCTTTTCTCCCATAGAAGTTAATTCATTGCCGATACAACAAGAGATGACAGTGTCACATCCCATTTCTGTCTTGTTTATCAGAATGAGTTATGGTGCACATCATTTCATCGGAACACATATTTGAGTGAAGAATGGGATTTTGAGGACCAGTGAGTAACAGGAGCATCTCCAGGACCAGAGAAGCAAAAGAAGAATGTAATACAGTAATGTGCTTTCTCATTCCAGTTCTGCCCAGATTGATCACAGCCCTTGTCCCAGTTTGTGTGTGTGTGTGTGTGTGTATGTGTGTGTGTGTGTGATAACTTTCTTTAAAGGCATGTGAAAAGCAGACTCCACCAGATGCAGACTTTCCACAACTTTGTAATAAGTCCTTCCCTCCTTCAATAGTCAAAAAATGTATAATTTATGGTGCATCTACGGAGATGTGATATATAAAGCAAAGGTAATATTTAATAAATTTCATATGAACAGTCTCTACAATTAGCCATGAAACTAAGGTCATTCATAAAAGTAAGACCATATGAGTTTTTCCTCATTTTTCTGATGGAGTTGTGTAATTGACCAATTGCCCCTGGATTCATTCACTCACAGACAGAAACACATTTGTGCTCAATTAGAGGCTGATAATTTTTGCCTGTCTTTCATTTTGGTGGTGAGATAAACATTAGCCTATGCCAAAATTCATTTCCTTTGGAAAAATTTGTATTTCTAATTAATAGCTGTATTTCTAGGATAAGAGGTGGCTTAGTTGAGAAATCACTTTACCTTTTCTCTACCAATATTAAACCTCAAACTTTTTTCTAAGCCTCTCTCAGTTTATCTAACTGAACTATCATTAATCTCAAATGTCATCATTGCAAAATGTCACTATCTTTTATGCTATATTTATTAGCGGCTCATAGTCTCTTCATGGGGACAACTGAGTTCCAAGCTATTAAATATTTGATAATTAAAATGTTTAATTGAGTCACGCTAGCCCTTATTTCTTACTTGTTTACTTTCTCTTTATTTTATCTTTCCCCTTAAGTTTTCACCTCACTCTTCTCAGCATTTTCTCTCATCTCCACTATTTCCAATTGTTCCTTTTTTATTGTGAGACATAATGTGATTAAAATTTCTCATTTCCCTGCTTTTCTTTTACAGGAAAGATGAAGCCTTATTAATTTGTCCAGAAAACCCTTTCTTTGCAAGGGGAAAGTACCACATAGCTGGCAATGCCACTAGAAAGATAATCCTGAAGGAAAAGCAATCCAACTTAAACCTTTCAGTTGACTCCATGAGGACAAGAAAGCAGTGTGGGTTTCTTCATATCAAGGAGACTATTTGTAGTTGAATCCTTGAAACAGCTTTGTATATTTGGTGGTGGCAAAATATAGAATTAGCTGTCCAGAGCTTAGTATTGTAATAGCTGAGAACAGGAAGAGGACAACTGTTGGAGAGTAGTGTAAGAGGGGAGATAAAATAGAATTTGCGAACATATTTCTGGGTCCCTCAAAAAATAGAACTGAGATTTTGAAAACCACATCTTCAAATGCATATTCATTAAAAAGACAGGACATAAACATAATTAGCCAGCCCTACCCAATTTCTCCCTTCTCACTTTCCCAGTCTGCTGCATCATTACATAACTGGTGTCCTAGACCAAACTATTAACAAAATATTTTTTTAAATCTTTTTTGTACTCTGCGGTATAGGAAGGGAAGAGAACTCTAATTTCACACATGCACACAACTGGTGAATATTGACTGCCTGCAGAGCTCTACCAGCAGAACCAGAGGCCCTGTCTGGGTTTGGGAACAATTGGGAAGGACAAGAGGGGCACGTCACCTACACCTACAATTACACTGGAAGCCACAACTTTAGCATACAAATTTGATTCACGATTTTACTTGCAATTTAAGATAATATTTAGAAAATTGCTTTGAATTATTGTATAAATGGCTGAAAAATAAAATATTTGAACTAGTGAGAAAAAGTGGGAAGGAAGTGTACTTTATATAATACAGTAAATAACATAATTTCGTACCTAATACAAAATATAGGAAAATGTGTTTTATATATAATACAATCCAATGCTTTATAAGGGTAACTATATCATTCTTATGAAAGTTTAGAACTTAATTAGACTAAAGAGAAATACTTTTAGGTACGTGTTGCTAGAAATTAACATAGCATCTATGTAACACCTTCCTGTGGTTGAACATGTAATTAAAAAACATACAAATAAATATATGTGAGTATATATTAGAGTATATATACACATATATTAAATATATGTAAGTATGTAATTATGAATATAGTTTATAGTAGTTATTTGGAAATCTTTAAGATAATTCTGTTAAATTTTTAGTTGTCCAAGTTTTTTTTTTTTTAAGATTTTATTTATTTATGAGAGACATACACAGAGAGAGGCAGAGACATAGGCAGATTGAGAAGCAGGCCTCTGCAGGGAGCCCCATATGGGATGCGATCCCAGGCCCTGGGATCACACCCTGAGCCAAAGGCAGACACTGAACAACTGAGCCACCCAGGTGTCCCTAGCTGTCCAAGTTTATATTCTTTTTTAAAAAAGATTTATTTATTGGGGAGGGGGGGGGCAGAGAGAGAGAGAGAATCCTGATGTGAGGCTTGATCTCACAACCCTGAAATCATGACCTGAGCCAAAATCAAGAGTTGGACACTTAACCAACTGAGCCACTCATGTATCCCCCAGGTTTTATTCTTATATTTAAAAATAAGGGATCCCTGGGTGGCGCAGTGGTTTGGCGCCTGCCTTTGGCCCAGGGCGCGATCCTGGAGACCCGGGATCGAATCCCACATCGGGCTCCCGGTGCATGGAGCCTGCTTCTCCCTCTGCCTGTGTCTCTGCCTCTCTCTCTCTCTCTCTCTGTGACTATCATAAATAAATAAAAATTTAAAAAAAATAAAATAAATAAAAATAAAATTTCTTACAAAAAGAGAATGTTAAATAATTTGGTAAATTCTTTTCTACATTCCAACATTCATTTGTGAAGTTTTAAGATTTTGTATCTTTGATGTTACACAACACATTGAACTACATATGCTTTTCAATGACTCATTTATAAAATAGCTGATTTGATACTCACATCGCATGGAAGCAGGCCAATGTTGCAATATAGGAAACAATTCAATTCTAAACATAGCTCACTGAGATTTCTATATTGAAAAGCCACTGTTGTCCTTTAGTAAACCACTGAAATGAATTTAGTGGCTGGGAAAACTGCCAGACAAACAGAAATACAAACCAAACTCCTTTAAACCATAGAATTACAACATCCAAGTAAGCATAATTACCACTCTTCATATCCTCATCCTGCTGGCCACTTCAACTCTGCTCTGACAGAGAATCTAAGTTTTTAGAGTAACAAACTAAGCTGAATCTTGGCTTTAGCAAAATTCAAATTTTCCAATACTGTCACCTGCCAATTAAATATCTGTCTTTACATTGCACTTTTAGTTATATAAAACTAATAATATTTCTTATATTATCAAGGTATATGCACATTTGTCCCAGCAAACCTGTATAAATATTTCAAATTAATTATAAAATTAAAAAGCAATGGTCTACTTAGTAGTAAAAACTCAAAGACATTGAAATTAAAATTAGAATAATGTTAAAGAGATCTCCCTTGACCAGTAGTTTTAACCTAGGTATAGACATAGAAATATACTTAAGAAAAAGCATAATATCAATTTTGGAAAAGAGGATCAAAAGATTATTTGTTAATAATAAATGAATATACTTAACTGGAAGAAAACTATTATAATTTATTAGATAATTTATAAGTTTGGGGGTCATATAATATAAATAAAAATCAATAACTTTGAGAAAATAAAAAGATTTGAAAAGTAAATTTCAAATTGACTCAATCAGAATGAGGTGTCTCTATGTATACATATATAATTTGCAACAAGAATGAAATGCACAGGACCTATATGAAGGTAAGTAAAAATGACTAGAAAATAGCTTAATGAAGATTTAAATAAAGGAACATATGATGGATCAAACTATTCAATTTTATAAAGATGTTAATTATTCTTATAATAAGAATCATGTAGTATTTGATCAGAATCAATCGGATTTCTCAACATTTTGAGGATACTTGTGTATATGTTTAGCATAATTTAAAATTTAAATTTGTGTGAAAGGTATGGATATATATGTAATGAATAATATAAAATATATATCACAAAATTTCTAAATGTATGTGCTAAAAAGACAGAATTCATTCCACATTACTAGATTTTTTGTGATTTTCACTGAGTTATTTACTTTTTGCTTATTTGTATTATTTTAAATGTAAAATCATAATCTCTCCTTAGAATTTTTTAACTAGAAAAAAATAATTATAGGAACATTTCAAAATGTTAGACATGCAAAAGATGAAACTCAGTGTTGGTTTGTGTATTTCTGAAGTTCAAAAACAAAAACAAAATGGTCCTTTAAGTCATTGGGGGAATTCAGATGTGCTGAACTAAGAAATTACAAATTAAAAGAAGAATAAGTGTTCTACTCAGCAATAAAGGCAAAGAAAGAACGAAAAAAAAAAAAAAGAAAAAGGAAAGAAACAAATCAATCATCAAAAAAGTTATATACTATTTTCCATGAATTTGACAATATTCACAAGTGCTAAGTACCCTTCAATGTATTTTGAAGTGATTTCTGTTGTATTATAAGCACTCATTGTATCATTTTGTTCTCTAGGTTTATCTTTATTCTTGTATTAGAATAAAATAATTTTATATCCTTGTAATGACAAATGTATTACAAAAAACTGTACTATCTTTCCTAGTTATTTATTATTGGAGTACTCAGGATATCTTAAAGTATGTTTTCATTTCATATTGATATTGCATACTTTGATTCTATTTTTCTTCACCCTCATATTCTACAAATAATTCTATGAATGTATGTTTTGATCAGAAATAGTATATTTGTAGGAGAAAGCAAAGAATTTCTCTCCTAGTATTTCCTCCAAACAATTAATAGTTTCCTTATGAATTGGTTTTTCCAAAATCTGTAAAATAAATTTCTGTGGAAAATGATCCTTTAAAATCTGTGCTATTGGGGCATCTGGATGGCTCAATCAGTTAAGTGTCTGCTTTTAGCTCAGGTCATGATCCCAGCGTCCTGAGATCCAGCTCCGCCTTGTGATCCCTGCTCAGTGGGGAGTCTGCTTCTGCCTCTCCCTCTGCTGCTTGTGGTCACTCTCACTCACTCTCTCAGCCTCTCTCTCTCTCAAATAAATTAAAAGTCTATAAAAAATAAAATCTCTGTTATTACACAACCCTTAGAATATTGTTGACTATATGGAAATCATGCGTGTTTCTAAAATGGTGATAATAATTGAGATTACTATATTGTTTGTTATTGCTACATGATTTGTATAGTATTAAGGATCGTTACCCCATTTAACTTAAATAATGAACATACGAGGTATTTTCCCTAATTATGTAGTCAAAAAACAAGTTTTAGACTGAATAAATGACTGTGGTAGCAACGCAGAAGTAGAAGGGGTTGAGTCAGGACTCGGATCTAGTTAATTCCTATTTGAATCTTTTGTTTTTAAATGATGAATCCTTCCAAAATATTTGCTTAAAAACATTTTTTCAAATATTTTTTATTTACATGTACTATTAGTTATGACTACTAACGGCCCATTGGTTGTCATATTTTGTTTTGCAAGAAATGAAGAGGATGGTGTTAAGAAAGGGATCACACTCTCACACAGTGCTCATGTCATACTACATCATTCACTTCTTCTAACAAACTCTAAGATGAGGCAATATCCTCTCTGAATGAATAAAATTTCCTTCAAGTTGAGGTAGTTTATTCAAAATCATTACATTGTAAAATTAAAAAAAGCAAGGATTCGAATCCAAGCCTAAACATCCAGCATGAGGTGTGTGATTCCCTTACAGCAGTGCTCTTCATTTCAGGCTTGACCACAAGACTGTTTACTTTGAGATCCCCAGTAATTATTTTCCCGTTCGTCTCAAGAATTATCTCAAAATCTACAGCCTAGTATTATTCTAATTAAAATCACTGTATATTTCATTTTTATATTATATTCACAGATTATCATGTCACATAAATTGTATTGACCTAATACATTTATTGAAAGATTTTATTCTCCTTCAAGCTTCTGGCCCATGGAAGGCTCTTTACTAAGTTAATAGCTGACTTTCTTTAAAAAAGTATATGTCTAGATTCTTGGCTACACTAAATCTGTATGGGCAAATTTTCAAATTCTTGAATGAATCTAGGGTACACATTCTTTTCTGTAATTATTTAAAAAAATGTTTTAAATAATTGGGACATGTAATGATTGAAGTAGTCATCACTTCCATTCTCTAATTTTCTTTTTTTATTGGAAGAATGCAATTCGGTTCAGATACTCAGAGTATTACTTCTAAATAGCATGCTTCTTTAAAAGAAAGTACAGATTTTATAAAGCATTCAGTTGTATGATAGCACAAATGGGAAATGTCTCCGATCAAAATTAATTCAGTTGCATAACAGCCAATTTGTAACCAGGACAATAAATAACTGCTGACACTGAGTTTGGATGGGACATAATTTATCAGATAAAAACTAGAGGTCATGATGCATGTAAGACAGCTCTTTGCAGCACTGAGTTTGGTTGCAAAATAATTTAAATAGGACTTTTGAAGCAATTAATTCATTAAAGGCTGCCATTTTTCAGCCAAAGCAAGACATTCCTCTTCCCTTCAAATAAAGGGGAGACTACATCTAGCCTATTAAATACCTCCAAGTATTTTATAGTTTACAGCTTAAAAATTTAGTGAAACAAACTAATCATGTCAAACACATTCTTACAAAGGTTTTTATTTTATTTATTGTTATTTTTAAAAAAGATTTTGTTTTTATTTATTCATGAGAGAGAGGCAGAGACACAGGCAGAAGGAGAAGCAGGCTCCATGCAAGGAGCTGGATGCAGGACTCGATCCCAGAACTCCAGGATCACGCCCTGAGCCAAAGGCAGACGCTCAACCACTGAGCCACTCACGCATCCCTCTTATGAGGGTTTTTAAAGCTTAAATTAGGCACAAATATATAAGATGGGCAACTATCCCTATTGAGATCATGGTTGACAAAGAACAACTTGATAATCTACTGGTTTTGATAAATGTGTCCTTCTGAATGTCTCAATTTCAGAAAAGTGAATGGTTAACATAAAATAAAATATATCTTTATTTTAATGTAATGTACACATATTTTTTCATCATAGAAAACTTGCTATATTAATCATTTCTTAATGATGAATGTCTACAGTGTTATTTCTGTATTTCTTAGGATATCCAGTTGCAAAATATAGACTGTCTGTGTAGGTCTCAAAGATGATAGCATTGTTTTAGTGTCTTCTAAAATTTGAGTTTTGAAATTTAATAACTGCAACCAAATTTCCTGTCACATGCTTCTTTAATAAAATTAAATAATTATAGTAATAATAAAAATAAACTATTAAGTATAAGGCTATTCCTTATACGATATTTACTTTGAATTATAAAAATAAATTACTTATAGAAATTAAAGTAGGATTATTTATTTCCAGACTTTTGTCTTTCAAGAGATATTTTCTTCTTACTATAGATATTAACAAGTACTTATTGATTTAGTTATTGATCTAAGTTTTAGGATACAACTGTGAATTACCCAGGCCAGAGCTCCTTTGTTACTTGTTACAGAATTTTTTTTTTTAGATTTTTATTTATTTATTTGAGAGAGAGAGAGAGAGAGAGAGAGAGAGAGAGCATGAGAGAAGAGAGGGGCAGAAGGAGAAGGAGAAGCAGGCTTCCCACTGAGCCAAGACCCCAACCTAGAGCTCGATTCCAGGACTTCCAGATCATGACCTGAGTGAGCCAGATGCTTAACCGACTGACACACCCAGATGCCCCTTGTTATGAAACTTCTAATTGGAAAAAAAAAAAAAACAAACATAGATTAAGTACAGAGTTAAACTAAATATTTGCATATTAGTGGTAAATACTATGGAGGGAATAAGGTGGGAGACGTGATTGATCCATGGATTAGAAGAGTGGAGTTATTTTTGAATGAATGATCAAGTCTCATATATCTGAGGAGGTAATGACTTAAATGAAATCCAAGAGATGAAATTAGCTAACTTTCATAAAACGAGAGAAGATAATTCATGTAAGGAAAGGAGTAATTCCAAAGATTCAGAAGAGAGAAATAACTTGTGGGATTAAGGGAAATAAGGAAGCCAGTGTGGCTAGAGGGAAATGTAAAGGGGGATCAGTGGTGGAAATGGAAACAGGGAGGGGGGGAACCCTGATCAGTTGAGGCCTTTTGGGCTACAATGTCCTTTTGCACTGATTTCTTCTTCAGCTTAACTATGAAAGGGAGCGTGAATGCCAACTTTCCTTCACTGTTGGGAAGAACTGTTGTCATACTGAAAAATGGCTTCAGTTGTATAAAGATCATGTTTATCCACACACACTACCAGCAATATACACTCTACCAGAAGACAACTGTCTCAAGCTCTAATTAACATGACCCTGGGCAAAATAAAATTCTACGTAATTTGCTTTTAATGCAGCATAATAAAATGCAATAAAATTTATTGTTAATATCACAATGTGATTAACATAATTGCATAAGGACTATGGCATATATCTATTTCCTCAGAAAATTATTCAAACAGTAAAATGTCAAGTTCTGAATAGCATACAGGATGATATTTTAAAAAGGTACATTTCATTAAGGACAAGTTGGAAAACTGTTCATTGCTTTATTATTTCTTTAGCCAAGACATAAAAAAAAAAACTTACTAAAGTTAAGAATGTATATAAAGTAGTAAAAACAGTGAAAGCCAAAGATATGTTGATGGTGTTTTCGTAATTCTGTATTTTCAAATAACTTAATGTTTCATTCCATGAGACCTATATCAGTTATTAATGAATGAAGTCGTATATAAAACAAACTTGAAATGCAGTAGTTTAAGCAAAATAAGTAGTCCAAAATATATAGTCCAGGATTAGAATAGTAGTTCCAGTGCTATCATGTCTTCCCCTATATATTAAAATTAAAATGATAATATCATTCAAAAAAGATAATCCCCACACTAATTGCTGCTTAATAGAAGCTTTCAAAGTGATCCTCATATTCGCAAAGTATTTCTAAATACATATATTAAGAAATGAATCTCAGAATGTACGGGGAAACAAGCCTATTACTGACCACTTAGACACAAAATGGCCCATTTTGTCATGATGCAACATAATTCATATTTTTAAAGCTTTTTAAGTTGAAATATACCTAACATCATATTTAAAACTTTTCACATTTACCTGTTCAGCATCAATTATGCCAAAATATGTTTTGTCCCTTATTAAGTTATATAAAAATATACCTATTAGCCAGACTACAATTTTTAAAGAATTCCTATTAAGAGAAATCCCAAAACTTACAAAAAATCTATGCACTTCTCTCAATTTTCTTTGTGAAAAGCACAAACTGTAAAATACAAATGCTTTTTTACAATACAAATATATCACAATTCAGCACTATACAAATGCAGGGCTACTGTTCTCTTGACTGAAGTGAGGAGATGTAAGATTTGTTTTTTGTCACAATGCATTGTATATTAAGCGGCATACAGAATTAATAAGAAAAATTACCTTAAGTATCAATTGTTAATGAAAGACAGGAAAGAGAAAATATGTGCAAGCATTAAGGTTCTGAATATAGATAACACTGCCATTATTTGGAAAAGTCTGCTTGATAGATTATGTTATTCCTTCAAATGGCACCAAATCTGCCATTTCAGAGCTTCAGTGTTAGGAACACTCATAAAATGATGGAAATCAAAATGGTCGAAGTAATTTTAAGCTGAGAAATGTACTTGATTTTTTATCTACTTGTAACATATGGTTTCAAGAACATAAAAACTACTCGCCAGGTATGTTTCCTTTCTCAGCATTGACTCAATATATAAATATTTCATCCCTTAACTTTTTCTCTTTCATTTGAATTAGCCGAATGTACATCTTAAACTCGTTTGTTATTTTATTTTAATGATATTCTATCAGTACTTATTTTTCTTCCTCCCCTGACATATTTTCACTGCCCTGCACCTTTCCAGAGAATATCAAGTCAATGCTCTGAAGATATGCCCTTTTGTCTCCTTACAGAGCTGGGTCTCTTCTTTCATCTTAGAATTCCTTCATCTACCATAAAAATGGAGTGAAAAGACGGTACTCTCATTTTAAATACAAGACTATTACTGTCCTTTAGGAACTGCTGCCTCCCTTATTTCTTGATCCTTTTAGGTATACTTATGATAGGTTTCTTAACACTTTTTTTCTTCTTTTTTTAGGCTTCCTTTATGATTGAAGGTGGTGAGCACTTTTGTATATTTCCTGTCTGCAGAGTCCTTCATTTCTGATGGCAAAAATTGGTCTTTTTTATTGTGCTAAAGAAATTGATTGCCTCTGCCACATTTAAAAGAGCAATGATGATAATTTTGGTTTAAGGGTATTGGCAGTTATGGAATTTAAGTGAAATTTCCTAAAATTCTTTTATTCTGCTTCTTTTTCTGTAGGGCAAAAAAAATTAACATTTCTTCTATACTTTACACAGTTCCCAATTCTTGGTTTATTTTCTCCCATTTCTTAAATTTTAGGGGGCCAAATGCAAACATATAATTAGGGTACCTACTGTACAAGATAGGAGAATAACACCCCACTGGATGTTCACTAAACTACTACAGTGAAACTACATAAAACTTCTACTATAAGTTAAATGTTTACTTGCATCTAAATATTTGCTTGATGGAATGTATTTAAGAAGATTTTCTGCATTTAACCTCTATATAAGTGGGTATAAGGTAGTTTTAAGTTATGTAACAAAATTGTTTTAAATATATATATAACATATATATGTGCTTTTCAATAGTTTATACATTAAACAGAATTTTTATCACTTTCTTATAAAATAATTATAGTATGGTTTTCAATTGATTCTATATTATCACTTTTTCTTTGGTTTGTGTATGAGATTACTATTTTTCCTTGATTTTTATATGAGAGTACTTAAATTTACTATTTGATATTATTTTTCTCATTTCTCTTTTTATAAATTGTCCCATTATATTTATAAATATTTAGATTCTAAAACCTATAAGTTATTTCTTCTAACAATATAGTTCTTTACAAGAGGGCTTGACCAAGGTTGATTTTTTTCTTTCTAAGCTCAGTGTCCAAAGTCAGATTTGCTCGAACAATATTTCTTTTCTTTTCTTTTCTTTTCCTTTCTTTTCCTTTCCTTTCCTTTCCTTTCCTTTCCTTTCCTTTCCTTTCCTTTCCTTTCCTTTCCTTTCCTTTCATTTCTTTTCTTTCATTTCCTTTCCTTTTCTTTCTTTCTTTCTTTCTTTCTTTCTTTCTTTCTTTCTTTCTTTCTTTCTTTCTTTCTTCTCTCTTTCTTTTTCTTTCTTTCTTTCTTTCTTTCTTTCTTTCTTTCTTTCTTTCTTTCTTTCTTTCTTCTTTCTTTCTCTTTTTCTTTCTTCTTTCTTTATTTCTTTCTTTCTTTTTGTTAATAGTTTTCTTTTTTAAAAAGAGAGAGAGAATGTAAGCAGTGTATATGATTAAGTGAAAACTGATTGCTCTTGTTTTTTATGGTAACATTCCTAGAAACCCTTTTATTTTTTTTTTAATTTTTTATTTATTTATGATAGTCACAGAGAGAAAGAGAGGCAGAGACACAGGCGGAGGGAGAAACAGGCTCCATGCACCGGGAGCCTGATGTGGGATTCGATCCTGGGTCTCCAGGATCGCGCCCTGGGCCAAAGGCAGGCGCCAAACCGCTGCACCACCCAGGGATCCCTAGAAACCCTTTTAAAAATAAGTTTAATTACATATGAAATAATTTTTAAGACAACTCTATTATATAATTTAACTTTTTGTTTGGGTTTCCAAAGTGTCCCTTTACTATAATAATATTTTATTTTCTAAGTTACTGACAGGAAAGAGGAAATAAAGAACTGCCTGACTTTTTACTTTGGCTTTAATTTTCTTCTAGAACTTCCAAACCAGACATGGTTGACCATCAACTTACTAAATAGTATCTATGAAGTATTCAGGCAGTTGCTTAAAGTCACCGTGCTCTCTATTCTTATCTAGGAAAATGGGTAAAACAATAAAAACTCCCATATTTAGCTGAAATGCAGATTGACTGAGTTAATCATGTTGTAGGAACTCAGTAACTGATAATTATTTCAATCTTTTTCAGAATAAATATTTCAAACTTAAAAGACTTAAATTTTCTAAGAGGCTTAAGAAAAACACCTAGCATGTATTAAGCCAATTTAAATTAGTTATTTATTAGTAGAAGTAGTATTAGTATTTATCTCACAGCTCTGGGATTACGTTACATGGAATAAGGACAAGATGAAGTGAAAGACTTAACTTACTGGTTCAGGTAGTGTTTTGTTCTCAGCCTCATCATGAGAGCTCTGGAACACAGACTGGACAGCAGAGTTTATCCTGATTTATTTATTTTTTCCCCCAGGGAAGCTTAGTTTTAGCTGTCTGAATGTCTGCCATTAGCTAGTAGCCATCCTGGCAAGTAAGAACAAGAATCAGTGGAAGATAAAATTTATAGTCAACTCATGGCAGATGGTTTGACTCCCTCAAGAGCAAGCCTTCTATGAAGGTGTTAGCTATTAGAAATAACAACCATAATGATTGATAGAAGAGTTCCCTTAACTGGTAAATGAAGGCCAAGGGAACTGGGCTAGATACCATGAGAGTCTACTTTGGGAACTCTTGGCTTCTCTCCCACAAGTTTCTGTCTGATAAGCTCAATGTTAAGTCTTGGTCTTCTTGCTTTATTTTTTTTCTTTATACCATTAATATATGTGCCAAATATATTGCATTTTCTCAATACGTTGACTTCCAGAAAATAGCAGCAAGATATGTAAATAAATGCCATCATCAATTAATGAGATAAATAAAGGAGATAAGAGAGACTGTGTTCAAAACTTAGGGCAATAACTCTTGTTTTGTTTTGTAAATTTTATTTATTTATCTGAGAGAGAGTGAGAGTGAGAGAGAGCATAGGAAGGAACGAACAGAGGGAGAAGCAAAGGGAGAGAAGAGAACTTGCCACTAAACAGGGAGCCTGAACGGGGTTCAGTCCCAGGACCCCGAGATCATTACCTGAGCCAAAGGCAGATGCCCAACTGACTAAGCCACCCAGGTGCCCTGGAACTCTTGCTTTGTAATTCAAGAAAACATGGATAGTTTTCAGAAAAATATGTGTGACCTCTGGGAATTATATAAATGTGTGTTTCTAAATATGAATGCATATTTTCCTAGAACTCTATTCTAAAATGGCTTTGTAACATAAAATGCTGGAGAATCCCTGATGTAGAATTTGAAAATGGTTATGGCTATGTTATCATGGCACCATCCATGGTGAAGTCCCAGACCCTCCACCTGGCTTAATAGTGATTAATACTTATCTACAAGAATAAAGGGATAAAATTGAACTAATTGTAAAATGACTTGATTGGAAGACTTCTAATACCTCATTTTCATTTTTGTCCCTAAAGTCATGATTAAGCAGCCCTGAATTTAAAGTGTGATTTCTCCTGGTTGCTATCTCTTTTTTCAAAATTTCAGTATTATTTTAGTGCTGGGGTCTTATGTTTTGGCTGTGCACTTACCCAGGAGGTTGTATCTAGACAATAGAAGGATAAGACTGAGAAAACAGGGGAAAAAACATTATTTAAATTTTGCTCCATTTATTTCTAAATTTACTAGTCATTTCTAATTGTAATTCATTTATTTATAATATTTGAAGATGCGTTTCCAGTTGAAGAGGTAGTACAATACAGTATAGTAAGGAGTAAAGAGGAAGTCTGTGTGCCTGCTGCTTCATCTGTACAATGGTGAATAATAGTTATCCCTCTCATAGGCTTCTTGTAAAGTTTAAAGGAGTTAATAACCCTAAAGTGATTCAACAGAGCCTAGCACATAGGAGTACTCAATAATTATTAGCCATTTATCATACACAGATTCTCAATGAATGCTATTATGATGATCCTATTTAAAGAAGAATAATTTAATGAAAACAGCAGATTGAAGATGGAAAATTATCTAAACTAACCTCTTTAATTTGTGGAATTGCTTACAAAAACCTTGGGGCATGACGGGGATATCATCAATGTTGTATTCTGCATTTATCTACTAGAGTGAAGTATGCCTTTCTGAAAGATATTCATTAGCATCGTCATCCCCATTTGATTATCAGCAACAGGGATTAACAATTGCCTAAATAGTAGTGTGAATCACTGGAGCTGTCCATCATTACTAATGATAATATAATTTATTATAAATAGTGATTTCGGATTTGGATACTAATTATAAGGGTGCTTGGTCATCTTCCAATAATTAGAGTTAAATATTCTAAAAATTAAACAATTGTGTTTTTCAAATGATATCTGAATTATTTGATTGTAATTGCATTTACCACTTGTTAAAGGCAATCAAGTGCTTTTCTAATATAATTTAGACTTAGCCTGGGTTCATTCACTCAGAATGTTTAAAATATTACAAAAAATAAAATTAAAAATAAAAAAGAAGGAAAACATATAACTCAGCAAGAAAACTGGCTTAATCTATAAAAAGGGAAGAAGCTATATATATTTTTAAAGATTTTATTTATTTATTTATTTATTTATTTATTTATTTATTTATTTGAGAGAGAAAGAACAAGAGGTGGCAGGGGGTGAGGGGGAGAGGCAGAAGAGGAGGGAGAAGCAGACTCCCCACTGAGCAAGGAGCCCAACACGGGCCTTGATCCCAGGACCCTGAGGTCATGACCTGAGCCCAAGGCAGATGCTTAACCAACTGAGTCATCCAAGTGCCCTAAGAAACCATATTTTTTAGCCTTAGTAAAAACAAATAAAATAAAGATGAAAGTTTCTAGAGGAATGTAGACATTAAATACGACCTCAGAATTGACTAAGGAGAAGACTGTTTATAGACAGAATGAGGCATGATTTTATTTTCATTAAATCACTTAGGTCTAAAAAATACACATGATTCTTGATTTCTACTGTATTATGCATACTGTAATTAAAATGTGAAAATCTACTTAACCACAGAGATAATTTCAGTCTTCATAATTATATTTGTTTAATACTATTCTTTCTAATAAAAGGATAAGCATTTCTATCTAGAGTTTTAAAACCAGGAAGTTCCTTTCTTTCCCAACTTTTCCAAATATTTGAATATATTTTTCTGAGCTTGCTTTCTCATGATAGTAATGGCTATGTTCTAAATTTATTGCTATTAGCTTTTGATCTATATATCTTTGTAAACGTACAGCCCTATATACCTTTTTTTTAAGTTTAAGGTCCTTTTAAAACTTTATACTTGCCACTTTTCTTGCTCTCATTATTCTGTACTAATCTCAGACAACCTCAGCTCTCTCTTGGATTTTTGAAGAGGGCAATCCAGATGAGATGGGTTATTTGGAAAGCAACTCTTCCCTTAAGAATTAGTTACACTGGCATGTCAAGACAGATGTACAGCAGCTTATTTCCTCCAGGGCTTCTGGGCTGTATTACTCCTCAGGGCACCATTCACATTGTACTCTGGAATTGTGCTCTGAGAAAGCATTCACATAGAATACAATGAAAATGATGCTCACCAAGGTTGTATAAGAAGTTCAATTGATCTAACTTTATTTATTCTCATCACAATTCCTATATATCAACTCATATATAATAATGCTATGATTTTTTTAAATTATCATGCTGAAAAGACAATGTAAAACATACAATATAGTCATGGTTAGTATTCAAAAGAATTCATTAAAAACAAATCTATATATGAGTTTATACTTAAATTTAAATCTGGATCTATATTTTACAAGTCCTAGAATATTCTAAAGCAAAAATATACATTTTTATTTTATTGCCATCATTATCTTACATTTATATAAATATGCTCATCTACATTTCATATTACAAATATTTTTATTAAACTGATTATTTTTAAACCAAGCACTTTATCTCCCTTATATATGTTCTACAACTTTAGTTTTTATGGTATATTTTTTAAAAAAACCTTTTCAGTCTTAAATTGTACCAAGAAACAAAGAATATTCTTGAATCCTGTTATAACACATACAGCAATTAGCAGAGCACTGTATATAATCTTTCCAGTAAAATAGAGCCAAGACGTCTCTAACAAAGTATTACCAGACACACCTTGCTGACCCAGAATGAATGTTGACTTGGTGATTGGCAGACATTTCAGTGAGGCCTTTCTGGAAGGATACAGCGTATGTCTGACAGGCTCTAACAGATGCCAAGATGGTTATAGCCGCCCTTGTACCCAACCTGGGAAAATGGAAATGGAAAGGAGGATTTGAGATGGCAGGAACAACCAGAAGAGGGAGTAAGAACTTTGAGTTGACTAAACATTTGCTAAATGAGACTCTTAAAATCACAACACTGAGTTAAACCTCAGACTTAACCTGTAGCAAACAGACACGAGAGACCCAAAGCAAGAGAGCAGTAATAGACAACAAGAAATGTAGGCTTTATTGTACATATAAGTGATAGTGTACATCTAATTCAGATCATTCTAAATACGTACTAGTTCACAGAAGATTGAGCAGCTTTGTGGCAGACCTAACTAACTACAAACATTTGCTACACAGATATTTTTAAACAGATGCAACATGCCATGTACTTGCTGCTCTAGTCACTGAGGATAAGCTGAGTACAAATCAGTATTATATCTGCCCTTATGAAAATTGCGCTCTAGTGTGGGAAGACAGATATTAATAAAAGAATCACTATAGGAAATTCAAAATAAAAACAGATAGTTTTCTTTTAAAAAGCGGGGGAGGGAACAAAAAAAACTGTAAAGTTTGTAACAAAAGGGCATGCCTTGAACTGGGAAAGGAGGAGCTGGAGTAGACATAAAATACTCTGATCTATGACTTGTGAACTGAGCCTTGACAGGTGGCATGGAGTTAACGAACATGGTTTGGAGGGGAGAAAAATCTACCCTTTGCTTTCTTACCTGGTAGAAATTTTAGAAAATCTGAAAGAGGGAGAGAAAGTTTGCAAATTTCTCATTTACAGATTTTGAGTGTTAAAACTCCATCTTTCTTCTTTAACACTGTCTTCTTGAAGATTACATCTCTATAATCTAGTTTGAATTGGGGAAAGGAAGGATACAAGAAGAAAGATGAAAAATTTTGCCCTTCAAAATACAATCTTAAGAAAATTAAAAAGGCAAGACACAAACTGGTAAAATTTGTTGTTGAAACACAGATCTAAAAAAGTCTTGCGTGCAAAATAAATTAAAATCTCAAAATTAATTTTAAAGGAATTCATTTTTTAAATCAGTGAAATTTTATATTTGCCAAAAGATTTATAAATGGCAAATAGCTATGTTAAAGATGCTCAAAATCATTAGTTATTAAGGAAATGCAAATTAAAGTACGATAAGATGCTACTCTACAGCAGCTATTAGAATGGCTAGAATTAAAGACTGATGATGCCAAAAGAGAATATGAAATAATAATTTTCACATATTGCTGTTGGTAATACAAAATTTACCAGTGCCTGGAAATTAGTCTTTCACTCCTTTTCCTTTTGTAAAGATAAATATCGTATAGCACAGAAATCCCACATCACACTCATGGGCATTTATCTGAAACAATCAGCTAATCAATATATTTATAATAATATATATGATTTCTAATTAATAAATTATATTAGTTTATGAAATAATTTTATATGAATTTATCCTTACTTTTATATGAACTTCAACAGTATAAAAATTTATGAGTATAAATAGAGACAATTTTACAAATGAATGACTTACCTTCATTTATATGGCAATCTATAAGTTTTTGAATGAAATTTTATTTCAAATATTAATATATAGTTGGAATATTTTTAAATATTAAAATGTAGTTGAAATATTTTAACATAAATAATTCCTGGGTGATAATCTATCAATGCCTGCTAACTCTTCCTATACAAGTTTGTTGTATAACTTTTTCTAAAGCACTGGGTGTTATTCTGTATGTTGGCAAATTGAACACCAATAAAAAATAAATTTATCATAAATAAATAAATAAATAAATAAATAAATAAATAAATAAATTCCTATACCTGATACTTGATATCCAGTTACAACTGTTTAGTATCTCTTATACCTCAGTTATTCTCTAGATTGATATATGGATAAAATAATGGTTGACATTTAGATAATTGGTATTTATATTGAATTTTAGAAATATTGTAATTATCCTTAATGATAGCACTAAGTATAATGATCTTTATTTTGTTTTCTTTTTAAGATAAAATATGAAAATTGTATATAAAGTGAAATATAGGGCAGCCCCGATGGACCAGCAGTTTGGAGTTGCCTTCAGCCCAGGCCCTGATTCTGGAGACCCGGGATCGAGTCCCATGTCAGGCTCCCTGCATGGAGCCTTCTTTTCCCTCTACTTGTGTCTCTGCCTCTCTCTCTTTCTCTCTCTCTCTCTGTGTCTGTCATGAATAAGTAAATAAAATCTTTAAAAAAATAAAATAAAATACAAAAGACTTCTAGAAATAAAGACTTCTATGAACCCAATAATATGGAGTATAAAAATGTCCTCTAAAACTTTTTATAACAGATAATAGGTTTTTGGATTAGAAAATAACAATTAAAGGTGTTTTCAGAATTTTGAACACCATGAAATATTAAAAATAGTGGTATTTGATAATTCTATATAAAAGTATTCTAAAAGTAGCTTGTGTCTTGTTTGTGTGCACATTTACACATCATGATCTGATATTATAATGACAGTAAAAAGCTAATGAGTAAAAAAAAAAAAATTCCTCACTCTTGTTTCAATCATCCTTTCTTCAAGCCTAAAGATTTTTTTCACTCCCATTATGGCTATTTCTAATTTGTTTTCATTCCTGATAACCGATTGTATTATTTATACATTCAATCTTTTTGATTATGAAATTAGTACAATTTTTTGTGTGAATTGTAATCATCTGGGAGAATAAGATTAAAGCCATCAATAATAACAATATTACTCAGAAATAAACACTATTCATGTCCCAGTGTGTTTCTTCACCTGGTAAGGATGTTCCAATACTTGTTTATTCTGTATCTTCTGGTAGGTTACTACCAAGGATATACACATATAAATAATGTTAGATTAAATAAATCTTGACCCATAAATATGCAAAGATTTTCTGGGGAAAAATAAGATATTCCTTTACCAGGTTGACATATGAGAATTTAAAATGTTTTGATAATTAGTTATAGTTAGTCTCCAAAAACATTATACCAAAGTAATATTTAAAAACACTCATTTGACCATATACTCTGCATCACTGTGTTATCAACTAATTTTACACCAATTTTGAAGGTGAATATGCTATCACATTTGTTTTATTTTACATGTTAGTGACCCCACAAATGTTAGAGATATTTTTTCAAATGTTTCCTAGCCATTTAGGATTTCTTATTCTATCTATCTATTAACCAATTTAAAATTGGATGTGCCTATCTTTTCTCAATAATTTGTAGTAACTAGTTCTATATGGATAGTCAGGAATATATGCTCCATAACTAGCTTAATGTTTTTTTTCTTTTGTTTGTTAAAAAAATTAAATATTACTTTCTGAGAAATGAAAAGAAAGTCTTTAAGGTACTAAAAGGAGAATATTATTTAACCCATTCTGAATTTAGAAGGCCACACCAGATGTTTGATTTCCTTAACGTGGGTACTTAGAGAGTAAAGGCCAGGAAGTAGTCTGTGCACTTAGTATCTGAACTCTAGTCAAAGTGGCTCCTTGCTTATTGGTCGGCTCCCATGACTTGATGGTAGTGTGCTATTTTGATCATCCTTACAGAAGGGATTGTGCATGTACTAAGTGCAAGACTTTTTTGCTGATCTTGATAAGAACAGAAAATCCCTTGTGGAAAAATTCTCAACTTTCTAATGTATCCGAGTGGGTTAAGATTTTCTAGATAGATTGTAAGATATGTAAAAGGAGAAATGATTCTGATTTATTTTATTTTATTTATTTATTCATGAGAGACACAGAGAGAGAGAAGCAGAGACACAGGCAGAGGGAGAAGCAGGCTCCATGCAGGGAGCCCGATGTGGGACTCGATCCTGGGTCTCCAGGGTCACGCCTTGGACTGAAGGCAGAAGCCCAACCGCTGAGCCACCCAGGCGTCCCAGAAGAAATGATTCTAATAAGCTGTTAGGGGGTCTACAGCTGAGTTGACATGAGAGAAAATGATGAAATGTGGATTTGAAATGAGGAGAAGAGATTTGATAAGAAGAAGTTAGTGAATTTCACTTCTTCCAAGAAGAAGTGAAAATTCTCTAGGAGAATTTAGACCTCCTAGAGAAAACGAAGCATTCCTTCATCTCAAGTAGGAACAAGTAGCTGTGAGGAACCAAAGCTGAGTTGAAGTCAAAAACATTAAGAATTTAAACAAAAATATGGTAATAAGGCTGAAAAATTTAGTAGTAAGATTGAAAAATAAATGATAGATGATAGTTCATAGATGGATAGATAGATGATAGATAGATAGATAGATAGATAGATAGATAGATAGATAGAGTCTTAAACCAGGAAGCAGTGTTCCATGGGAGTTACAAGGTTGTGTGAATATTACTCCAAAAATGAGAACCAAAACATTCTGGAACGAAGGTGCATCATGAAGGCTGGTTGCATGCCAGAATATTATGCCGCATATTTAGATTGTCTATTTAAATATAAGGGGTAGTGATGACTATGGTTAAATGTATTTTCCATTATGCAAATAGATTTTCTTGTTCATCATTTCATGTCTAATGACTAATACAAAATCACCATTCATTTTGGTTGGCTTTCTTGCAGTGTTTTTCTACATTAAAAAAAAAATCCATTTAGGCACCCTTTCATGCATTTAATCAGCAATGTTTGGTGTATGATGTATTAACGTTCGATTTAATGAATGATTAACTAATAATGACAAAAACCATTCTGGAGTGATGTAGATACAATTTCTTAAAAACACAACAAAAATTTGCATTACATACGATATAATGAAGTATTGCGGTTTTGATATTTAATTATTCTTTAAAAAGAAAGAATATTCTTTCCATATATGGCTAGAAAAGATAGATTTTTCTTGGCTGTGCATTTCTTAAAATATTTTCTTTATTTATTCATGAGAAACACACACACAGAGAGATAGAGAGAGAGAGAGAGAGAGAGGCAGAGACACAGGTAGAGGACTCCATCCCAGGACTGTGGGATCACTACCTGAGCCAAAGGCAGACACTTAACCACTAAGCCACCCAGGCATCCCTCAGTCGTGCATTTTTTCATCAAGTTATTTCTTCATGCGAACTTCAGTTGCTCTGCCGCCATGTGAACCACATAATCTAGATTAGAAGGATCAGTCTTGTATTGCATCTTTTTTTTAATAAGTTGCAGAGAATTCCCAGTATCTTCACTTACAGTTGTATCTAGGTTTCTAGTGAAATTACTAAAATCTCACCAATCCTATTTCCTTAGTTCTAGATTGACTTTTTTTTTCTTCTGCAAAAATGGTATCATGTAATGGTAAAGAGCACAGGCTCTGGAGATAAATGCCTCATTTTAAAATTGGACTGCCTTTACTAGCTCTGTAACCTTGGTAAGTTTTTTTAACTCTGTTTATTCATCTAGGTAAGGGAGATAGTAAAAAGCCCTGTCTTATAGATCGCTTTGAGTCTTACATGGGTTTTCCAATGTGAAACACAGAAGACCTAGCATGTATTAAATTCTGTGTAATGCTAACTACATTTATTATTACAACCACTGTACTACCGTTATCTCTACTAAACTTATGTGTCATTCTTGATATTTCAAAGAATATTCTGCAAAATTTGAGCTGTGTAATATCCTTTAAAATATTTTTTCCGTCCTATTTAATGATCTGTCATATGTGTCATTTCCTGGACTAACAGAAAGTGATGGTAAGCATACATAGTTAATTTTAGGTTTCTGGTCACATGATTATTATTATTATTATTATTATTATTATTATTTTTTTTTATGATAGTTACAGAGAGAGAGAGAGAGAGAGAGGCAGAGACACAGGCAGAGGGAGAAGCAGGCTCCATGCACCGGGAGCCTGACGTGGGATTTGATCCAGGGTCTCCCGGATCGCGCCCTGGGCCAAAGGCGGGCGCCAAACCGCTGCGCCACCCAGGGATCCCATGGTCACATGATTATAATTTACAAATTATTCAGTACTGAACAGAAGACACTAGTACTGTAATAACTACTGTTTCATCTGGTAAAATGTGCTACTATTCTCCTATATATTCTTATATAATCTAGAATGAATTTATAATCACTAAAATTGGCAGTTTCTTACTCTGCTTTTATTTTTTTAAGGGCCATTCTTTATTTATTAACTTTTGGGCATACTTCACAAGAAGAACAAATCAAGCAAGTACCTGCATTCCCAAGTATCTTAAATCTCTTTTCCATTCCCCATCTCCCTTGCCTACAGGTTCTGGAAGGAAATTTATGCATAAAATATAAACCTAACAAATGAAGTCTTTACTGGTGGCTGGGGCTTCCATGTCAAATTCTGATACCAAATTCTGTTGAATTTGTGTAGACCACAGGGGGAGTCTCTGTCATCTAAATTAGGCAGAACTAAGTAGCTTAGAATCCAATGAACTGAAGGTTGTTTTTTCCCTATATCTACTCCGAGCTCAAATAAAATTGTAGCTCTTAAATGGTGGAAGCCAAAGGATGCCAAGGAAACCATAGTAACCCATAATAAGAAAGGAGAACAGAAACCGGAAAGACAGAACAAAAGCGTGTTTGCCTAATGACTAGAGCACAGCAGGTTGGAGCAGTGAGAGGGTGCTACAGTATTGAATTGAAGAATAAAAGCTCTGCAGTTGAACCCTTTGGATTCAAACACACAGAATATATGACTTTGTGTAGGTTACCTAACCATTTTCAGACTTGTTTTTTTTTTTAACTTATGAAATTGGAATAATTAAAACAGCTACCCCGTAGAGTTTATGTAGGTTTATAGACATTTTAAGATAATATAAGGAATGGTATGATGCAGCTTCCTATCACCTAAAAGTGCTTGATAACTATATTAGCCATTATTAATTTGGTCTCCAGGTAGCTCTCTCATGTTCTATGGAAATAAGAGTAATGGAAAAACAGAGATGTGATTTGTGTTCTTAGAGGATTAAGCTCTTGTTCATTTGAACCTCTGTGAGGCTCATGAAGGGAGGCAAAAATAAAGCACCAAGGGTAAAGAGTGATGCTGATGAACTAGACTGTTCATTCATTTATGCACCAAATATTTATTGAGTGTATCCACCCTTTAGGTGTTGGAATTCAGTCAGGAGAATAAACAAAAATTCCTGCCTCTGTGGAGCATAGATCCTAGGGCAATGTAAATAAAATAATCAAATAAGTAAAATATGAGGCGTGCTAGGTGGTGGGAGTGCTAAGAAAAAGCAAAGAAAAGGAACAGTACGTCAGGCAAAGTATGCCATAATTGGCAGAGTAGCTGGCAAAGTCCTCCCTGAAAGGTGACGTTTGAAGAACTTGAGGAGTGAGGTGAGGCATAAATGAAGCCAGATCACGGAAAGTCTAGAAGATTTTCAGAAAGATTTGACTTTATCCTTAATATGTTGGGAGAAATTACTGGGAGAATTAGAGGTTCAACAAATTCCAGCACGTGTTTTAGAAAGGTCATCCTGGGGCACCTGGGTGGCTCAGGTGATTAAGCATCTGACTTCAGCTCTGGTCCTGATCGTGGGATCCAGACCAGGTTTGGTTCCATGCTCCGCAGGGAGTCTGCTTGTTTCTCTGCCGCTCCCCTCACTCATGCTCTCTCACTCTCCCTCAAATAAATAAATAAAATCTTTAAAGAGAGAGAGAGAGAGAGAAAAAAAGAGAGAGAGATATCATCCTATCTGCTTTAGTGGAGAATAGTTTGGGTAAAGGGAACAGAAGGGAGAGATCCTTGGTAAATATTGTAGCAATCTTGGTGAGAAACAATGTTGACTCAGATCAGGGTGGTATCAGTAGAGAATCATGTGTAAGTGGGAGCATTGTAGATATAAGTATTAGAAATCTAACAGGTAGGATATCTGATAGATTAAAGAAGGGTTAGAAGGGAACTCTTTAAGGATAGGTTTGCCATTTATTGACTTGGGGAAGCCTTGAGCAAAGATAGGGATGGTCTATGGGAGGGGTGTGTAGGACGGGCAATGATAAGGAGGATGAGGAATACAGATATCAGAATATTTACCCCAGAAGGAAACATCCATTGTGTATTTTCCCTTCCCAAGTTGTATAAACTCTGGAACGGATGGCCGGGTTTTGGTTTTGAACCACAGAATTAAAATTTTACCTTGAAAGCTTTGATGCAGCTTTATAAAAGGAAAAGTAGAACTTCACAAATTGGAAGTTTCGAGAGAGCAATCATGCCCCTAGCTCTATAGTCTTGTCACTTAATTGATCTTTAATTTATCTAGTCATTAATTCGAGAAATAATTTTGGAGTGTCTTCTTTGTTCTAGGGAGTGTGAAAACAATTTACATATGTGATAAACAAAGCAACTATGATTCCTCCCCTTATTTGAGTTTACACAGCTCACTGGGGATATGTATGGGCATATGTGTTTCTGTGTAAATCATTAGATGATTCTAGGTCAAGGAATTTTGCCAGGCTATTGTGTTAAGATGCATCAGCATGTCAGCAGGTTAAATGTTTAGAAGCAGTCATTATTATAAGTGATTAGCTATGTGGATCTGTACAATGGGGAATCTTAAAAATAGATTTTGAAAGTGTAGCAGAACAGTGATTTTTCACAGAAAGTGAGGAATATAATGCTGCATTTACAAGCTTGCATTATAGCATTCATCATAATCTCTAGATTTATGAACATACTTCAAAGGACCAACCACCAAAGAGCAGGTTAGGACCTTTTCAAGATGAGCTAACATAAGTGATATTCAAAAGATACAAATCATTTAAAAAATTTTTTATTGGAATTTAAAGATAAAAATATCTAAATTCAGGAAGCAGTGTTATTTCTGTTTTTTTTTTTTTTAATAGTTACAGACTCAGTGTAGTTAGAGATGTATTTACTAATAAAACAGCTTTTAAATTAATGGCTTCAGTAGCTGAAATGGCATTCCTAACAAAACAAGCTGGAACAAAAAGAATGGTCTATTCGTATTAAAATATGTGCTATTGTATGTAAAATTTTATTTGCAGATTTGTTTTATAAGACATCGTAATAAGAATATTTTAAAAACAGTTAAATACTATTGAGTATATATAAAAACAGATTACATTTACATGTAAATATATATTTAGAAATATGCATTTATTCATATATACACTTATAGACTTATGTGTATGTACTTACATACTTACACATATATACTTATATTTACTAATTTGTGGGTATGTGTATGTACTCTATAAATTATCAACAAAAAACTAGTAGGTTTTTACTTAAAACTTGATTTTGTACTAATAATTTAGATAAATTCACTGATTATGTTAGGGTATAACTTTTTTACATCGTCTGATTTTCTTCTTTAAATGATTTGAAAAATTTAAAAACTATATCCATATTTTTAGGAGGTTGTGTTAACCTTATATGTGTGTACAGCTACATATGTAACAGTATACATGTATCTATATATATTCTGTTCATGCTTACCTTGTAGAAATGTTGTATTTGAATTTTCATAAGCCACTGCCAGATTTATATGCCGCTCCTTTTCCTGTGTCCATTTACTACAGGAATAAGGTACTTTATGAAGTAGAAATTTCCTTGGTTGCCCTACTTAAGAATCCCTCATTTGAGAATATTTAGTAAATGACCCCACATTATGCTGTGAGTCTTGGGATTGGTAGGAGTTATAAATCGCCCGGCACCATTGAAGGTTAAAGACAGGAGCATCTGAAATTATGCAGGTAAATTTGATGCAGCCTTGAATTGGGAGGCAGTGATGCAAAATCAAAGTGATCATGGTGAATTGCTTTTGGTGTCAGCCGACTCTGCTCCAAGCACAGAGCCCAACTCCATAATTCTAAGATCATGACCTGAGCCTAAAATCAAGAGTTGGACGCTCAACCAACTGAGCCACTCAGGCACCTCAAGATCAGAACTTTGTTAAGAGACATTTTGGAGTTGGTTGTAATAGTCATGAAATGGTTCAATGCAACAGCATCCAGTCTACAGGAGCACAGTGGCAATAATATCAGTCATATACACGCCAGTAATATGCATGCAGCACTTACGGTATGTCTGGTTTTCATTTGCCTGTGCAGTGGGTTTTCCAAATATAACCACAACATCTCTATCTTATGTACACTTCTAGAATGTGATCTAGGCATCCTGCCATCAAAGAGGGCTCCTGGCTTAGCTATAATGAATAGAATGGGGTGAAAAGGAGGCTGTGTGATTTCTGAGGACAGATCATAAACAGTGAGGCTCCTTTCTCCCTGATCCAATGGGATTTTAACTCTTGAAGCATTCAGCTAGCACAAAAGTAGGCCGAACCTTTTGAGGCCACCATGCTGTAAGGAAGCCCAATTAGCTACCATGGAAAGACCATGCTTGAGCTAATAGGAGAAACATATGCTACAACATGTAAAGAAGCTTCATAACACTGCAAATATTGCATGTATTCATGAGTAGACAGTAAAGGAGATGCAGGAAATGTGAAAATCCTCAGGATCAGTCTCCATGTGAGCCTGTACATGAAAATATAACAGAACAACTCTTTGCTTGAGTATTTCAAAGACTCTGTTGCCACTAAAGGATGTAGCCCAGAGTAGGTCAGAAGGCCCTTGGGGTCACAGTAACCAAAACCTAAACTAAATCCATTTTGCTTTCTCAATTTTGCAGCTCCACAGCCACGAATCAGGTTTCTGAAAAGATGACAGTAATCTTCAGATTGAAAATATCTTCTATGGAACCTATCACCCAGAGAAACAGGGCTACTCTGTGCATGGTGTTGGCAGAATATGCAGGACCTCTCAAGCAGCTAAATGTCATTTGAAACCCAGTGAGACCAAGGTTCAGTCTTTATATTAGGCTTAGAAATAAATTACTAGTGGTCTCCATTAAAGAGCAAAAGAGAAAAACAGCTGTTCATCTCCGTCCTAAATTCAATATTATTTTTATTTGCCACACTCTGAAGGTTATGTCAAACATTTTCGAATACTTTTTATTTCTATGAAATCGCTTTTCATTTGGTTTCTTTTCTTGTTTTATATAGTCACATTTACTTTATAGAAAAATGTGTTACAAATTGGTATTTTTATGAACACAGATACGATGCCTAATTATGACCCAATACTCGAGACTCCTAAGGACAAAATTAAAAGAAAGTTACAATCAGTTAATTACTTTATTAAGCTCAGGTATAGGATGTTGGAAGCACCGGATTAAATCCGAATATTTTCCCATCATATGCCTCATGGAAATGAAGCAAAAGCTTACTGTCATTAAAATTAAAATATATTGAAATCTAGATGTTTTTGCATTTAGGAAAACCTTCATGTAACACGCAGAATTTTGTTAGCACAAACATGAAAAATAGGATTTACTTTGTAAATTAGTCAGTTCAAAATAATCGTCACAAATGGTTTTAAAAAAGAATTGACTTAAGTAAAGCTATATCTGGAAAAAGCGAACAAGAAAAATGTTTTTTTATTATTTGTATTACATTCATAACAAATGACATTGATAAGACAGTGGCAAGAATGAGGTGAAAATTGGAGGAATATTCATGGCAATTCTAAGTGCCTTGAAAAGTTGATCTGAATTGCTTGCATCAAAGAGAAAATAGACTCCTTAATGATCACTCCTCTGACAACTAACAGTAACATCATTTTTAGCTATGACTGCTAAAATTAGATACCTTCCTCTTGGAAATATGCATTCCCTGACAACAGCACAGGATGACAGCCTTCACCTCGTGATAAGAGGGAGAGTAATAATTCAGTTTAAATGAGCAATTTCTGTGATAAAGAAAAAAAATGTTACTTAAGAAGGACTTGATGGGAGAATAACAAAAAAATTGTGCCACACTAATTACTTTAGCAATATTTAGTAAAACGTTTGCTTTGATTTTAAATAGAGTACACAATTTTCAAGATATTCACTTATTAGGCCTGTTCATACCAGGAAAAGAGACTTTTATTGTTGACAAAAGGGCTTTTAACAACTTGTTATAAAATTATGCTTACTTGAATAAACGACACAATGGAATGTACTTGTTAGAAGTGCAAACAAATGACTTTTAAACTGCTGCCTTAAGGCTGCTAGCTGTTGATAACTAAACTGGCAGGCCGATGCCACGATCATTTCCCTGGCAGTGCAAAGCTAGACTATGGGACCTTGTCAGGCCATCCATCACAGCTTGTCACCTGAAGACATAAATAAAAATTCAGCATTTCCCCAGATCTATTAGGAGCCTGGTATGTCTATTTAGAGTCCCCATGGCAAAATTATGGCTTAAATTCAGACTTTTAAAATGTATACATTAGTACTAGTGCAGACATAGAGTCAACATTCATTTTGCACACTTAAAACAAAATGTACCGAGAAAATTAGGTCCAAAGTGAGAGAAATAGCTATAAAAATATTAAGTTAAAAGCCTCTAATTTTATAAATCATGGTAATTTGACAGATCAATGTGTTAATGGGAAGGAATTGCATCTATTATGGCTATATAGAATCACCAAAATGTCACAGGAAGAAGGGAAAAAATCTTCTTGTTCTTTTGAAATATTTTGTTAAAACATACTCTAAATAGAAGTATGGGTTAGAGAATTACTCTAGAACAGAGGTCTATAAATTTTTTTCTCTATAGGGCCACATAAGAAATATTTCAAGCTTTGAAGTGGTCTTTGTCACAAATTCTTCTTGGGCTTTATTTCTCTTAAAAACCATTTAAAAACCATTCTTAGTTCATCAATGGTATTAAAAAGGTAGTGTCCACGGGCCAGGCTTAACACATGGGTCATACTTTGCAGACCTCTGTTTTGGAAAATCAACAAATATATATAAATATATATATATATAACAATATAATATATAATAATATAATATAATATGATATAATATATATAATGAAAAGGGACAATTTTATAATTTAAAAGACTTTCTTTTTGCTCTTGCAGTAATTAGTTTTCAGGTAACAAAGAATTCTACAAAAATATGTCATATTTCATGACTTTGGAAAAGTAACTATCAGATATAACTCCTGGCATGTGAGTGCATTTCAAATCAAATCAGCATTTCTAGCTATACTTACACATTTTGAAAAGGAGAGTTTAATACAAGTTGGATGGTACTCCAGGTGCATTGTCACTTAAAATGGTACAGAGAGTAGTCTTGAGACAAACGGCATTAAATTTAGCTCAATGCCAAAAGCAGCTGTTTGAAATAGTCCTGGATGCACTTCAGACATGTATGCCTTGGTGTGAGATTACAAATCATCCCTTTTAACATGCACGATTTTTATCACTAACATAAAAGCAACCACAAAATAAACTTTGAATTTTGTTTGGAATTGTGTGCGTGTGTATGTATGTGTTTATCACTGCTGCCTGAAAAGTAAAGAATAATCAGTCTTGTTAGATATTTTCAGGAGTGGGAAGGACTCATTGTTATAGAAAAAAGATAAAGCTTTCTGTGTTCTACAGGGAATAAAAGATAGCACAATGATTATGAGATGCAGTGGAATCATGCATGTTTTATAGAATTTTTTTAAGCCAGCAGAAATTGTGTCAATTAATGAAAAATTATCACCTTCAAACAAAATATACTTATTAATTAGTCTTCTGTTTTAAATGCTTAGATTTTTAAACAATGTTTTTGTTATTTTTTCGTGCCAACAGAAATGAAAGTATTTCAACAAGTCTGAAGGTATTTTTAAAAATAATTTGACTATTTTTTCTGCCCTTATAAAGTAAAAAGAAGTTAAGTACTTAAATATCATTGACATTTTGAACCAATAAGTTGCTGCCAATTTTCAAATATTCATAAGGAGGTTTTTTCATTAATAAACATTCTTGTGCTCCAGGCATTGTGTAGGAATTAAGAAATCCAAAATGAATAAGGCTTTACAAATGCATTTTAGAGGGGACAACAAGCAAGTCATAGTTCAATTTTAGCATTTGCTGGGCAGAGATACAACATGGATACTTTACATAAGTCCATGATTTAGTACTTAAAACAACCCTAGGAGTCAGGTCACAAGCTGAGACTCAGGAGATTTAAACAGTAATTTTATTACCTATAAATCAAATAAATAATCAGTAAGTAGCAGTCAAGACTTTTAAGATAGGTTTACCCTGAATCCAAATTCTAATTTTATTTACTGATTCACCTGTTTACCCAAATATACTCTCTAGCTATTGTTTTCTTTTTCTTTTTTTTAAAGCATATGCTTTTTATTTTTTTTATTTAGTTTTTTGTAAATTTTTATTTTTTTATGATAGTCACACACACACACACACACACACACACACACACAGACAGAGAGAGAGAGAGGCAGAGACACAGACAGAGGGAGAAGCAGGCTCCATGCACCAGCAGCCCGATGTGGGATTTGATCCCGGGTCTCCAGGATCATGCCCCGGGCCAAAGGCAGGTGCTAAACCACTGCGCCATCCAGGGATCCCTCTAGCTATTTTTTTTTTCAACAGTAAAAGAAAACATTCCAAAGTCTTAAGGGAAACACAATCATAATTGCCTAAGGTTTACTACGATTAGTCCTGGATTATGTTCTTGTGACTAAAAATTTCCTTCTCCCTGAGATTTTTGATTATTTGTAAGTTTTGCCAACTTGCCATCTCCACCTTTATTCCATTATTCTTGTCTTCACTTAACTCATGTGTTTCTCACTTTTTATAATTTTCATTTGTGTATATGTTTCTACTGAACTTATTAATACTCAGATTTTTTAAAGATTTTATTTATTTATTTGAGAGAAAGCAAAAAAGAGGAAGTGAGCGTAATTGGGGGAAGGGCAAAAACAGGCTCCCTGCTGAGCTGAGGACCACATATGGGGGTTGATCCCAGGACCCTGGGATTATGACCTGAGCTGAAGGCAGACACTTAACCAACTGAGCCACCCAGGCATCCCAATGGTCAGATTAAAAAAAAAAAAAAGATTTATTTATTTATTTGAGAAAGACACAGAGAGAGATATTGAGCTCATGAGAGTGCAGGGGTTGGAAAGGAAGGGAGAGAGAATCTCAAGCAGACTCCATGCTGAGCACAGAGCCCTCCAGAGGGCTCAATCTCTTGACCTGAGCTGAAACGAAGAGCCGGGCATTTTAACTGACTGCACTACCCAGGTCTCCAGGGTTTTTTTAATTTTTATTTTTAACTTGACTCTAGATATCATCTTATTTTTCTTCTTCCAATGTAGATTAAAACACACACACACACACACACACACACACACACACACAAAACCTTTTCCAGTGTAGATTTTTTAAAGTAGCAATAAGTAAATGGAAAGAACTAGAAGAAAAAATGAGAAAGTGGGAAAGGATTGTAGAAAGCAAGTTACTTTATATCTTAAAGAAAGCTTCAACATATACCCAGCAAAGAGGGGAACTTGTTGGGGCTCTGTGGCCTCGGTCATCTTTTTTCTCAGAGAGTTAGCAATAAGGTGGTAGACTACTGACCCTTCCACCACTGGCAGAGAGGGAGACCAGGGCTGAGTATGGGAAATGCTTTGGGTTCATCACTGGCAGGCAGCTATTTCCACTGATCTCCAGGTTTCCAGATGATCAGTTTTACCTTATCTTTTACCTTAAGTCATGATGTGTTTTGCATGCTTAAATCAAGAGTGTGTCCTTTAACATGAGACAGATGGTGTGTCTGACAAAATTGGATTCAGAATTTTTTCCTTAACATTACACACAACTAAATGTATACCCGAAAGATGATTATTAAATGGCCAGCAAAATGTTACTAGAGGGAATTTAAAAGAATAAAAACTTCTTTGGGTCAGTTACTTCAGTTAAATATTTCTGATTATTTTATAGGAAAAGCCATATAATAAGCCAATGGGAACCAAGAAATTGCTAATATTTACTTGGACATGCAGAGTTTTAAGAATTCTTTAAACTCCTCATTATGGCATGGTGCAAGCGATGCTATAATTTAAGTAAAGCACTTTGCATTGAAATAATTTTTTATCACACAATTTCACTTATGGCATCACCCTTGAAACTCCGTTGTAGATAGGCTGGATGTATAAACGTGTTAAGTTTCAGACTTGTGACTTGCCTAATGCCAAGTGTTATACAGTTAGGGCCACAACATGCATTTCTCATTCTCAATGCAATTTTTCATTGCACCATGGTGTCAAATAGGTACAGGGTATAGTCACACTGGATTAATTATGGACTTCTCTCTGGAAGCCATGGAGTTCAGGTGCCCTTGAAGACAACATAACATTCCCACGATGGCTATAGTCCAAATCTCAGGTAAGGAGGTGGGTAGCACAGTAGCACAATGAGGCAGAAAAAAATCTCAAATTCAAAAGCTATGTTAAAGTTACTTTTTTCTATTATTTATATTGCTGGTAACGTGATTTTGATGAAAAATGGTAACTAGAATACATGTATGATATATATGATATGTATATATCTTATATATAAACAGGTGTTACTATATTTTAAAATTCTTATTTACCAACAGTTCTATCAATATCTGCTATGCCAAAAATATCCATAGTTTCTTGAGTTTAAACATGATCTTCCTTTTTTCTCTATTGCAGATTCTACTCTTGTGGTGCCAAGATGTGCTTAAATGTAGCAGAACATCTCTATAACCTGTAACAAGTTTCCTAGTTTCAAAAATAAGCAGCTTTTTATTTATTTACTTAAGGTTTTATTTATTTATTTGAGCCAGAGATAGCACAACCAGGGGAAACAGCAGGCAGAGGCAGAGGGAGAAGCAGGCTTCCTGCTGAGCAAAGGTGCCTGGTGTGGGGCTCCAGGACCCTGGGCCCCTGACCTGAGCCAAAGACAGATACTTAACCAACTGAACCACCCAGGTACCCCTATAAGAACATTTCTACTGTTAATTCAGATATCACATTCAACATGTTCTGCCCCTAGGCACTCTTTTGCTTTTCCACATATTTTACATTTCATACCCTGACTTTTTGGTTTATCAGAAGTCCTCTTTCCCTACCCTAAGCCAAAGCTCCAATTTTGACTTATCTTTATAAAATACCTGGGGGAATGTTCTGCTCCTTTCTAAAACTGTATCATGACAACTGCTCTGGTCCCAGAACACCAAATTCTTATCAGGGACCTCTTCACTCAAGCATCATGGCTAATCCTTATTAAGATCACCACACAAAGTTACCAGAAGTACACTAGAACATTGAATGGGACACGTAGGAAAACATTGACTAATTCACATTACAGAAAAAAAAGGAGAGGAGAAGAAAGGAAAGAAAGAGATTAAGAGAGAGAGGTTGCGAGAGAGGCAAAATTGATTCAGAGAAAAATTGGTCAAAACTTTATAGATGAGTGAAACATACACATTCAGACATAAAGGAGAGGTGAGGAGACATACTGGAAGTGAATCATAATGCTGCTAAGTTTTAGGAAGGGAATCTTAAATGCGGTATGTTCTCAGCTCAGAAATACTCTTACTGAGTACATTTCCACCATAAAATGTTTTTCTCAAAGACTTTACTCTCATAATCCTTCCTTAGAAGATGGTTTCCATAAGAGGGTACAATTTCAATAGGCCCAGTAATTATCTCTGACTACTTATATAAGAAGCTTCATGGAAATCATTCCCACTAAAGTTTCATGCTATTCAATAGGATTTAAGGAGGTAAATCCACATTCCTAGAGGGCCCATAAATGCTATATATATATATATTATCTTCCCTACAGATTGCCTAACAAATGGGATCCTACTTAAAGCATATCTAAATTAATTTTGTTAAATTTTTCCATGCCCATCATGTAAAGTATACTAAATACCCTTCAGATTCCCGTTCATGCTCCAGGCTATTTCTGGTCACAAAGTGTTGTAGCCTTCTGGAATAAGCCAGAAACATCCAATCATTAATTTATTTATTCACTTATTAATGGTGATGAATTCCTATAATTTTTGTTTGTCTGGGAAACTATTTCTCCTTCAACTCTGAATGATAGCCTTGCTGGAGAGAATATTCTTGGTTGCAGAGTTTTTTTTCTTTCAGCACTTTGAATGTATCATGCCACTTTCTTCTGGTCCTTCAAAGTTTTCAGTAAAAAATCAACTGATAGCCTTATGGAGTTTCCCTTGAAAACACAACTGTTTTCTTTTTCTCTTGCTGTTTTTAAATTTCTATCTTTATTACTATGTTTTTGCCATTTTAATTACTGTTTCTTGGTGTGGACCTTTTGAAGTTGATTTTGTTGGGAACTCTCTGTTCCTCCTGGATCTGGATTTCTGTTTCTTTCCCCAGATTTGGCAGTTTTCAGTTATTATTTCGTCAAATAAATTTCTTGCCCCTTTTCTTTCTCTTCTCCTTCTGGAATCTCTATAATGTAAGTGTTGTTATACTTAATGGTGTCTCTGAGTTCCCTTATCTACTCTCATTTTTTATTTTTTTCTTTCACCTGTTCAGTTTGATTGCTTCCCATTATCTCCAGGTTGATGATCCATCCATCAATTTCCTCTAGTCTATTTATGCTCTCTAGTGTATATTTAATTTCAGTTATTTAGTTCTTCATCTCTAATTGGTCCTTTTTAAATGTTTTCTATCTCTTTGCTGAGGGTCCCACTGGAGTCTTCCACACATTTGCTTCTAAAGCCCAGTGAGTTTCCTTATGACCATTACTTTAAACTCTCTATGAGGCATAATGCTTGTCTGTGTTTCATTTCAGTCTCTTGTTGCAATTTTGCCCTCTTCTTTGATCTGGGACATATTCCTCTGTCTCCTCAACTCTCTGTGTCTGTTTCTATCTCTTAGGAAGCTCAGCTATGTCCTCTGCTCTTAGAGGTAGTGGCCGTACGAAGGAGAGGTCCTGTAGTGTCCTGCAGTGCACTGTCCTCCATTCACCAAAACCTGGCACTTCAGGGATGTCGTTTATGTGTGTTGTATGCACTATATTGTTGTGGCTGAACTGCATTTGCATTCAGTCCAGTTGTCTGCAATGGTTCTTTTTGCCTGCTATTGGCAGTGTTTGATCCCTGTGTTATTCATGGGCTGGTCTGGGGCCACCTTGGGCTTGAGTTGAGTTAGATGAAGTGTTTGTCAGACCTGCAGTTCCATAAAACAATAGGGTGCTCTCCCTCTGTTGTTCTCTGAGAAGCTTTCATTGACAGGTAGGGTCGACGGTCAGGCTAGATCTCTACCCCCAGTCTGCTACTGCAGCCTCAGTTGAACTGGTCTGTGTGGTTGTCTTCCTCTTTCCCCAGGGCAGGAGTCACTTTAGAATGGTGCTGGCCCTCTTAGAGCTGACTATTCACCGTCATTTTGTGGTGCTGCTTTGGAGGGCATGTTGGATGGGGTGGATCTGCAGGAGATCGCAGGTCAGGGAGTACGGTGTTGACAAGGTTTGTGCAGGTCTGCTATGGTGGAGTGGGTGCTGTAGCTTCTTTGGAGAACCGCTGAAGGTGGGTTGGAGGGGACAGGTCTTTAGAAAAGCACAGTGGCTGGGTGTCAGCAAGTTAAGTGAAAGTATTAGTGCTGCACTGGTTCCTGCAGGTGTCCCTGTATCTGGTTGATGAGGGGAGAGAAATGCTTTTGCCAGCTCTTTTGTTTTTGAAGTCTCCTAAAGATCCCTGCCCCTATAGCATGCCTTCTGAGATTAGTAAATAGGTATTCCTGTATACCCCAGTCATTTTTCAAATTGCTGATTCTATGCTGCTTCTTAGTGCTGCTTCTTGTTTGTTATGCTGTTTCTTTAAGGTGGGGCCTCAGTTTCCTATCATCCTCTGGTATTCCCTGAACTGAGCCTGCTGATTTTTTAAAGTTCCAGGTGTTAAGCCCCACTGATTGTAAGAATTCTGTGAAGTTAAGCCCTTCTGGTTCTCAAAGCCCAGTGTTATGGGAATTCATCTTCTCAGTGAGGATCCTCCATGCCTGAGGTGCCTGGTGTGGGGCCCGATCCTTTCCCTTCTCCATGCCTGCAATGTCTCTTCATAGCATTAACAGTCTTGCAAGTTGGTTTGCTTCCCAATTGCATCGCCATCTCTTCCTATCCTTTTGGTGGACCTCCAGAGTATACTGGTACAGGAATTTAGAAAATAATCCTAAATCAAAAGCTTATTAACAGACTCCTTAACCTCTGAAAATAGAAAAAAAAAAGTTACTTAAGCCACTCCTGGCTTAGGGACTGTCTGGGCCAATTTTAATTTCTATCATGGGCCAGCTTGGTTCTGAACACCTAGGCTACTCATAGTTAAGTGTCTGAACATCTACAAGATCAAAACTCTGCTTAATAAGGTGATAATTATTGAAATTAATAACACAGACATGGTGGTGTCAGGGCCAAGGCCAGACAGCCCCAAGATGGGTTACTTTGGCATGAATGTTATTTTGAGTTAAAAACAATCAAAACCCAGCAGACTCAGGAAAAGCTCTTTACCCCTCAACTGCTTGCTGGTACTATTAACAGAGATTCCTCTTCATCCAAGAAGCTTATCTACATTATAGGGAAACCTTTGTTTTCTGAACATCTCCTTTTACCTTCCTGCTAATGACTTTTCTCTCTTGTATCTTCAGACCCTATCCCACACCTCATATAAGTGTCAGATTGCCTCACAGTCTTTGGAGCTCCATGTCTCTGTGGATTGTGCATACGTATGCTATTAAATTTGATTTTCTCCTATTAATCTGTTTCGCCTCAGTTTGATTCTTAGTCCAGCCAGAAGAATCTCAAAGGGCATAAGAAATTCTTCCTCCCCAACAGTGGTTTGCCAAATTACTCTCTTGCTTTTATATATGTTTGAAATTTCCCACAATACGTTTTTTTTTTTTTTTTTTTTTTTTTTTTTTAAGTAGCGCGGTCTTGAAAACTTATCTGGAGAGGAACATTTAAGGAAGCAAAATGGCAAATAAATGAGATATGACTGATAGAGGAATGAGTATTTCAGGGAGAGAGAACAGAAAGTGCAAAAAATCTTTCAAGGGTAAAAGCTTAGCATATTGAGGAATAAGTAAAAAGTAAGTGTGACTAGAGCCAAGTCAGGGAGGAGCAGAGTAGTGGGAGCTGAGCAATAAGGGATTTAGTCAGATGTTCATCCAGGCCTTGTGTATATTTTGATTTTGGTCTGAGTGTGATGAAAGTTATTGAAAACATTTGGGCAAGTAGAGGTGACATGTGTTAAATTAAAAATAAATCTCAAGTCAAACATTTATGTTAACATTTTTATAGGTATGCAGTCAAGTTCTGGGCAACTGTGTTGGCACAAAGAGATGATATAAGATATTACACTAAACTAAGTGAGAGGAATAATAGCTTGAATTGAGGAATTGGGGGCATGTAAGGTGGTGATGTGTGGCTAGATTGGAGAACTTGATAATAAATTTTATGTGGTGTGTGAGGGAAAAAGAAGACTCAGTGATGTATGTTCTCCTGAGTGATAGAGAGGTTTGTGGCAGTATTATTGAGAAGGTAAATATTGGGGATTGCTGAAAACAGTTTGAGCAGAGGAATCATGGTTTTTTGTTTGTTTGCTTGTTTTGGACATACTAATTTTGAGATCCCTATCAGTTATCCTTGTATATTTTTGAACAGGTAGTTATATATTAGAATTAAGAACTTAGAGACAATCTCTGAACTGGAGACTTCAAAGTTATCAACATAATAACAGCATTTAAAGCTACATGAGCAAAAAAAAAAGTGTGAGTGCATACAGAGAAGAATGGATACCCTAGTAGTGAATCCTAGTTTATTCCAACTTCAAATAATTGGAAAGGAAATGAGGAGCTAGCAGAGGAAATGGAGAAGGAACAAAGTGCAATAGGAAAAAAAATAAAAGCACGTGTGTCTCTATAGCCAAGTGCATAAACGTTGGAAGAAATAGAGGTTTTTTTATTTCCAGGAGATGGCACACTAGATGTACAGAGAAAATGCTCCCAGTATAGATTCTTATGATTGATGGACATAATATTTTAAACAAAGTTGTTTTTAAGGCAAAACAGAGCAGGTGGTAATGTTAGGGAAACAGCCAGATGCCAAAAATGACAGGAAACCTGCCTTCCACAAACACAAGCTAACACTGGAGCTGGTATTTTTCTTCAAAATCGTCTTCTGCTCTGTGGCAGCCTGGAGCCTTGGACTGGAAGAGCCATCTATGTACAAGATGAGGAGGAAAAATGTAGAGTGATCTGGGTGGAAAATGGGATCACAGATCCCCATATAGAGTCAGGTCCCCAATGGTTGAAGTTGAGGAGAAAAAGGCCCTCAAAAGGAGACTTTCCTCTCCCAATCTTGTTCTGAGTAAGACAGGGGTAATGAAAAAGCTTCCGTGAATAAATCCTAACTGTACACCAGTATTTACTCAGTGGGTGTCTGAATTCTTTTTGTGGTCTGAAAAGTCTCAAGTTGAGAACTGACATTAACATTTTTCATAGGGTGGTTATACCATCAGGCTCTAGGCAAGTGCCTGACAGAAATAACACACTCTTCCTTTCTCAGAGAATGTATTTTAGAAACAGACCTAAAAGATGTTACAAAGAGAAAAAGGAATGGGAGCTAATAATCATAGAATAATAAAAATATTTCAAAACAAACCTTAATGTCAAAGACTACTGAAAGGTTGAGTACCCTGTTGCTGATTATCTTGAAATTAGTGTTTTGTCTCCAGTTGTGAAGAGGAAACCCTGACAGGGCTGGGTTCAAGAGGAAATCGTGGTTGTATTCACGTCCTACGGCTGCTGTAACAAATCACCACCAATTTAGTGACTCCAAACAGCACAAGTTTATTATTTTATACAGTTCTGGAGGTCAGGAGTGCAAATGGACTTCTAAAATCAAGATGTTGACAGGACTGCATCCCTCCTGGAGGCTCTAGGGGAGAAACTGATTCCTTGCCCTTCCCATTTTCCAGAGGCTGTCTGGGTGTCTCCTCGTATGGCCCTGTTCTCTATTTCTATGCCCCAGCTTCCACACATACACGTCCTCCCCTCGTTCTTCTGCTTTCCTCTTTCACCTTTTAATTACTGACATCAGGACCACCTAGATAATGCAGGATAACCTTCTGATTTTAAAATCCCTAATCTAATCACATCTGCAAAATGTTCTTTTGCCATGTCAGGTAGCATATCCACGGTTCCCGGGATTAGGACTTGGGCCTCTTAGGTGGGTGGGTGGGAGGGCATTATTCTTGGCATCCATAAAGGGTTGAGGTGATGTCTGGAGGATCAAAGGAATGATAGATTGTGTATTTTAAACAAGCAAGGCCCTTCTATTTTCTTTAATATATTTGTGATATGTAGGTTTAATGGATGAGAGAGACAGATATCTGCAGGATTATATTCCTATGATAAGGACTGCAAGAGTTGGAGAACGGCATAAATTGGGTGAGGACAATTCATCAAGTACAACTTTCAAGAGGGGAGTTCAGGTAGCATAGTAAATTTGGTGGTGAGAAGATGATCCTCTGATTGCTTCTATTGCTTCCATGAAAAAAAAAGAAGCAAGGTTATCAGTGAAATTTAATATATTATTGACATTTAAAATGAAAAAAAAAAAAAGCTAGTAGCACTACTACAAGATAAAGTTACTGTCAGAAAGCCAAGAACAGGAAGATAATTAAGATATTCCAGATGCCAGGTGTGTGGGACAAACAAAATCTGGAGCCAACAGTCAGGGTCCAAAAGGGGATAATATTAAAGAATAGATAGTATAGAATAGAAGCTAATCAACAAATTTTGCCATGACTAGTAAAAAGTATTGCCTGAATTAAAAGCATAGGATAGAAAAGTCCACAGGAAACAGAGACAAAGCTGTACCCACAAAACAAGTGAGACAGAAAAAGCAATTAGTGTTTTATTTTTTTTTAAAGATTTTTATTTTTATTTATGATATATATATATATATATATATATATATATATATATAGAGAGAGAGAGAGAGAGAGAGAGAGAGAGAGGCAGAGACACAGGCAGAGGGAGAAGCAGGCCCCATGCAGGGAGCCCGACGTGGGACTCGATCCTGGGTCTCCAGAATCATGCCCTGGGCTGAAGGTGGCTCTAAACAGCTGAGCCACCCGGGCTGCCCCAATTAGTGTTTTAAAGACCAGAATCTGCAGCTTCATTTATCTCATCCCTGTCTTACATATTGACCCCACAGTCTGTTGAAAGTCCCTTCTAAAATATTTTAAGTCAACTTTATATGTCCTTTCTCATTCCTATTGCAATATGATTTCTCATTCCTATTGCAATATAACTCACTAAGTAGGAATTATATTTTTAGAGTATAATATTTAGAATTCACTTGCTCTGTCATTTAGTAAAATTGATATTTAGCATGTTAAAAATATGCTATGACAATGTATAATAAATATAAGTAACAATTATAGTATCATAAGCTATAATAATCATAATCATTATTTATTAAAAATCAATAATTTTTCAATTAATTGTCTGTTAATTAAATTAACTATTTTATTATTTATTTATTTATTTATTTATTTATTTATTTATTTAAAGATTTTATTTATTTATTCACGAGAGACACAGAGAGAAAGAGAGAGGCAGAGACACAGGCAGAGGGAGAGGCAGGCTCCATGCAGGGAGCCTGGTGTGGGACTCGATCCTGGAACTACAGGATCATGCCCTGGGCTGAAGGTGGAGCTAAACCACTGAGCCACCCAGGCTTCCCTAATTGTTCTTTAAATAATAATTACTATTTTTTAAAAAGTAGTAATTATAAATGATGCAGTACTCTTTGTAGTAGTAATAATAGTAGTAGTAGGATATATCTTTTATTGTCTGCAATATGGCAATTACTTTACAAAACTGGTTTTTCAGAATCTCCTTTCTATGTTGAACAATGGAGTTTAAATTTTTTTTTAACAACAGAAACAACAATAATAATGAAATACTAAGCCCTAGAACGTTTTAAAATTTTCTATTATAGACTATTATCTCTAAATCCTTTGCACACAATAATTCATTTAATTCCCTACAAAACACTAATAGTATTGAGTTAGTATTATTAATATCCTTCTTTACCTGATGAGATGTCTGAGGGTTCAAAATATTAAGCATCTCTCTAAAGTTTACAGATCATGGTAGCACCTTATTGTTTCAAGAAGTATTTTAAGAAACAATCACTTAAAAAAAACCGAGGTTGGGATATATATGTGGTGCTTTTGCCTTGACTGCCAGAAACAGATATACTTTATATTTTATTTCTTTTATTGACCTCTAGGATGAAAAAGATTAATATGGACTTTCTGATTTTAAATTACATGCAGTGGAAAAAAGCATTTCCCTCTGTAAAACAACATTGAGGAAATAGAGCCAAGGTATTTCCTATATTCAGAAGTGTATAGGAAGTTGATTGGCATCTTGATGGATTCCATTGCTCAGAAAATTGTATTTTAGGTCATCTGCTTTGATGTGGGGTATGGCATAGCATCAGTCACTTGTGAAGAATGTAGAAGTAAGGGATTTTTACAAGATAACCCTAGGTTTCAAGTGAAATTATAAAATTCTATGAAAGTAAAGATATTTCTAGGTATTAAAAATTTTACAATAAGAAAACTATATTGTCTGATAAAATTACCTGCCTGTCTGCCTGTTGTTATTACTCACTGATTCAACTTTGTGGTCCAAAAATGTTGTTCAGGATAAGCTATTAAAAGAAGTTTCTCAAATACATTCATCATGCTTGCAATATATAGGACTGCCGATATTGTAAGATCAAAGGTTCATTTTTACATGTCGTCTTTATCTAAACTTCTAAATATTTGTGCAAAGTTACAAACCACCTTCTTTTGGTGGTAGCATTTTTACTTAATAAGGATAGATTTGCAAACTGAGATAAAACACATAAAAGTAGTTGATACCATTTCTTCAAATCAGGAGAGATATTTATTCTTATTATCTTTTTATTGAACTTATGCAATTATCACAGAATCTATGGGCCATGATTCTGGGAAAAGAATCAGGTGTTGCTGATGTTGATAATTTGAGCAATGGTTTAGCTCTGTTTATATAAGATGGATAAAGATTATTTTAAGAAATGTTATGGAGAGAAAGGAAGTAATTTTGTACAGGTTACATGAACTTTGATTCATTGATTTATTTTTGAGAAAGAATATAGGCAATGTACCTATTTATCACCTAGTCTATAAATGGACCAACAATGAAGTTGTAGAACTAAAAAAAAAAAAAACAGATTTCAGACATTGATTATTTTGATGTATATTTTTCCCCTGGGTACTTCATTGTACAGCTGCAAATTTGGATCAGCAGCCAAACATTTCAAACTAATGGTCAATGCTCAGCATCTCTGCCTCCTCTACTCCCATTCTATTCACCAAATTTAGTGTTAGTTTCCACTACTATTACTCAAAAAGAATAATGACTCCAGATCATGTTTCCAATTAACTCCACATCACTAAATTTAATGGACATTTTAATTTTTATATCATAATTATTTCAGCATCATTGGATGCCGTTGAACTTCTTGAAATACTCTTTTCCTTTGCTTCTAAATCACAACGATCTTTCACTTTTCTTTCAATACCTTGGTGATTTCCTCTTCTTTGAATGATTATCCTGCTCTATCGAGACATTATTTGTTGTAGTTTTTCGATGGTCATTTCTAGGCTCTCTTAGCTCTCCTTACTTTTGCCTTAGGTGAGCTCTTCCATGCTGATGGCTGGATGATGACCACATATAAAAATGAAGCCCAAATTCAAGCCATTAGCACAGACGTCTTTTTTCTGGGCTCTAGAGCTGTGCATTCAACTGCTTGCAGGACATCTTTTCTCTGATTCCTAAAAGGTAATGTGTAAAATTGGGGACAGTAGCCATCCCCAGACCAATTCTCCTTTTGTCAATTTGTATCTGTGAATGTTCCCACCATTTTTAGAGTTAGGGCAAGTCTAAGCATAATATTCATCTTTCAGAGCCAAAGGCTTCCTAAAGTCTTTTTCATATGATTGCTTATTTTCATCTACACCTCCAGCATTCTTATCCAAGCTACAATCCTCTTTCATGTGGATTAGAACAATTCTTTCTATTCCAGAACATGATATACATTCTTATATTAAGCCTTTATTTTATTTTTTAAAGCGTTTATATAATATGTCCTATGTGCCAAGCTCTATTCCAAGTACTTTAAAAATACTTCATCTTCAGAATAACTCTATAAGGTATTTACAATTATTACCCCTACTTTATAGGTGGGGAAAATGAGGCACAGAGAAGCTAAGTAACTTGCCAAAGTAAGCAACCAAACCAGTTTGGGTTAAAACCCAGTCTTAATTAAAACCAGACAGTCTTAACTAACTCTTTTTATTGCCTCCTGTTCTGTTTACTAAGGCAGAAAATTTAGTAATGTGTTTTTAAAGTGCACAATAAAAAGGGTTTTACTTAAAGAGTTATTCTTTAAAATTTTAAGTAAGTAACTCCCACATCATTCCAGACCACTTGGGTGGTTTATGTGTTCACACTAGAAACTTTAATTATAATAAAAAAGTCCTTTGGATAGAGATCAACACTGCAATAGAGTCTGTATATCTCTATTTCAGCCATTTAGCTGAATGTATAACCAAACAATGGTTATGACTCATACATAGGACAATTTTTTTTAAGAATGTAATAGACTGTGTATTTGGGACTGCAAGGGCTTTTGAATATGTTAATATTTTGTTAAGTTGAAATAATGTCATAAATAACTAAAAATAACTGCAATTTTTTCTAAGTTTCTTCCCATATCCTTAAAATTAGCCAGCCAAAAAAGCTATATAAGCACATGAGCTATCGACCTGTTTATTCTTCATCTTTGAAAAATATAATATTTATTTCCCATTAGGAATATTCTAATGGAATAGAATTTTTGCTTCCCATTTTAACCTAACTTCTAAACAATTATTTAATTTTGCTGTGTACTTTATTGTTCAGTATGCAATATTATGATTGAAACATAGATCCTAGACACAATAAATCCAGAACATCGGCCAAGCCGTTGCAAAAATAAATCTGCTTTTTAATGAAAACGTTTCCCTAAGTAAGAAGACAAAACTAGTATCCGTACCAGCATATTTAAGAGCAGATAAATATTTTCTTTAAGTCCAAAATCATGCAATAACATTGTGTTTCAGAATTGCCGTATTAACTATTGTTTGGGGTAATGAGTTGACACATACACAGCTCAGTGCAGTGTAATCACAGATGAGCAGCTTCGACAATATAACAAAGACTTTGAAACATCCATGGGAAAATAATAAAAGATTTGAAATGGGAATAGATTCAACAGGCTCTTTGCAGTTAACCTTTAAAAATGCCATTTGAAGCTATTGAAAAGAACCAATACAGTAGTTTAAGAAAAACGTGTCATTATGAAATGTTATTCATCCTGATTGAACTAGTTTTTCTATCTGGTATATACCTACACATTCGTATCTTGAACAAGGTGGAAAAGTATTACTTTTCTCAAAATGAAAAGTATGAGAAAAAGTTCATTGTTTATTTTAATGGAGAATAGAAGTGACAATGCAGCAATCACGTCTTCTATCACCATTTATTTGCATTTTATTTCAAATATTTTTCTGAGTCCTATGCTTACCTACTTGAAGTGCCAGAAAAAAAAAATCGCATGATCAAGAATGCTAAGAGGCAACAACAGCAGATTGACCTGCTATCTTATCTGGTCTTTGATGAATTAGAATGGTCCATTGCACTGTTTTAAGAAATTATCTATTTAAAAAAAAAAAAGTCTTGCAAAATAACAGAAAGTATTTTTTATCAAAGAATATAAATACAGTCCATACACCAAAGTGTGAGAATGACAGATATTTTCAACGGGAAGATTAATTTAAAACTCTAGAAGTTCTTAGTCATCTTTATCTTCAATGTCATTTGCCTCGCAGCACTGGAGAGATCTAAGAGAAAACCAAAATATAAATAATGAGAACAGACATGTGCATACATATATAATCTATACACATATATATATGCATATATAAGCATTATATATGTACATATATGGAGGTCAACTAAATTTTTATATATGTGTGTATATATATATATGTTTTTTTGAAACTTTAAAAAAATTCTATTTCCTAAATATTTTGCATTTAAAGAAAACATGTATTGCTCTTTTCCCTACTGGTATGATACCTTATTATCTATATGAAGAGCAAGAAACTTTGAGAGGGTAGTTATCTATGCCGTAGCCTTGCTGTCACTGTTTGATTCTATTAAATCCTCCTGTACCCACAGGTACAGCCTTATCATTTGAAACACTAATGCTATATGAAAAGTGAGAAGAACAGAGAGGTTTCCTAGCAACTCCTGGGATCTTTCTAAAGCAAGTCAGTTAAAACCACAGAGTACGTGAAATGGGTGTAAATTAGAATATGAAGCGCAGTCATAGGTCTTGAAATGCCCACTACAAAACACAGTAGCCTGTAATAGGAGCGGACTTGCTCCAGAAGGAAATCATATCAGAGCCTTGACAGCTTAACAATCATTGAAATAATCCTGCTTAAATTCCACTGAAAATGTGTAAGTCCAAGAATCAGAACCAAAGTGACAGTACAAAATTAGAGTTCATAATGCCTAGTGCCTGTACTCTGAGTGTGGACTCTGAGAAGTGTTTTATCTTTGCCTGCTCCTACCCTCTGCACACACTCACTCTCACGTGCGTGCACATGCACACACATGACACATGTTTATTACCCTCCCCAGAATTACTAGGGGAATATAGGCATATTGATACTTGGTTAATTCATTTTCTGTTTTTTACATATACACTCACTTCATGACAACAAAAAATAGTTAAAATATATTTAAGGGAAACATTGCATTGCTGGAAAAACTTTTTCCCTCGAGCTCTTTAAAGTACAATAAACATAAGTAGCATTTATATGGTGCACAGCATTTGAAATAGTACTTTTGCTTATGCTCTTACTCTATATTTTCCAAATTTCTCTGAAGTAGTGGTTATTTCATAGCCCCCTTTCAAGACAAAAGAACCATGTTTGAGAGAGATTAAATAGTTCATTAAGGCCACTTAGCTAATAAGTGGTTGAACCGGAATTCCAGATGAGATGTTCTAACTAGAAGACTTTCTGTTTGTCTTTACATCAGTTTCTCGCCAATTTTTATAGAAACACTTTAAATGAGGCTTTTAAAAAGACATGATCAATGAGTGGTTGACAACTTGCAAGAGGAAGAGTTCCCATTAAATAAAGACTGCCTTAAATAACACTGAAAAAGTTTGCTCTCTCACTAAAAAAGAGTCTAAAAAAGTAATTATCAGTAAATATCATTTTGTACATTCACTAATCTATCCTCCCCTACTTTAGAAAAAAATAAAATAAAAAAATAAGGCGTCTTACTGAAAGCAGTAGATCCAAAATAGAGATAGTAGCAAAAAATTAGGTTAAGGATAGTGCTGCAAATAAACAGAGTGCTGGCTTAACTTTGATTTTTCTACCAACCCACGCAAAAAAAAAAAAAAAAAAGAAAAAAGAAAAAGAAAAAGAAAAAAAAAGAAAAGAAAAAAAGTCCATTTCACAAATGTCTGGGTGCAATGCATAGACTATTCTCTTTGTAATACAGATAACAAATATATTGATCAAAAGAAACTGAAACTTTCTATATGAATTTGAAACACTAGTTTAGCTTCACTAATCATTTCTTGCTTGATAAAGAACAGGTAATAATACAATTTCTATATGCTAAGACTTTTTTTGGAGGGTGAAAGGATAATAATGAATATTATTTTATAAACAACCAAGCACTATTCAAACATACTTTGATCAAAGTGATGCTAGTGGAGATTTTTCCATTGGAAATAAATGGTTAATTTTCATTAATAGCTATCATATTTATCAACTTTTTACATAGACTTCTTACATATTGACTCTTGTGAAAGTTATTTGCTTCCAAAAATGAGAAATAAGAATAGAATAATCATAGCAGAACCAAAATAAAGTAAGCATTTTAAATAGTTCACTCTTCCATTTTTATGAACGTTTTATACTCTGTGATCGAGGGTGTTAATGATGAGTCAAGGTGTGAGAGAGAACATTCAGGGAAGGCAAGAAATGATAAAGTGTACTATTACAGTGATTCATGCTATAACTTTGGTTTGTTTTGGATAACAAATGTTACAGTAGAGATGAATTTTCTTTCTTTCTTTCTTTCTTTCTTTCTTTCTTTCTTTCTTTCTTTCTTTCTTTTCTTTCTTTTCTTTCTTTCTTTCTTTTCTTTCTTCTTTCTTTCTTTCTCTGTTATCTATCATTATCTATTCATGGATTTATTTATTCATTCATTTATTTCAAAATTAGCAATGACAAGATTTCTTTTCCTTTATTTTTAAAATTTAAATTCAAGTTAGTTAGCATATTATTATTAGTTTCAGTGATTCATCAGTTGCATATAACACCCAGTGTGCATTACCTCAAGTGCCCTCCTTAATACCCATAATCCAGTTACTATCCCTCCTCACTTCCCCTTCAGCAACCCTCAGTTTGTTTCCCAGAGAGAAGAGTCTCTCATGGCTTGTCTCTTTCTCTGTTTTTATCTTAATTTATTTTTCCTTCCCTTATCCTGTGTTCATTTGTTTCTTAAATACCACATGAGTGAAATCATATGGAATAGATATAAATATCTATTTATAATAGATATAAATAGATATTTATATTATAAATATCTATATATATTATATCTATCTAGATATAAATATATGTTTATATAATATAATAATATATATAATTATATATAATTATGTATAATATAATATATATAATAGATACATAATAGATATAAATATATAAGCATATAAATAAAATATATAAATATATATCATATTTATTCTGAACTATGTCAAATAAGAAGTGAATCAGGATTTAGATAAGGAAAAACTTTATGTCAAAACTTGTTGTCAATAGGAGGAAATGGACTATCGAGTCAGGGGAGGAAAACTATTGCCATGGAGAGAAAGTACCAACCATTACATCTGCAAATGTCTCAAGTTAGGTAGAAAGTTGCTTTTCTTTTATAGGGAAAGTAAACAAGAAAAATAAAATAAAACAAAACAAGGAAAAGCAGGGACGGGAGGAGTGAGATGAAAGAATGAATGGACAGAGGTGGTAGAGATTAGGACAGTAGGTAAAAGTATCTTTTACCTTGATGCCAGCCAATTCTTGGAGAAGCTAAGAAAGGGTTGTTTATTGACTCCCTCTGAGGGGGGACCCAAAGTTCAGGGTCCTGAGAGAAGCAGGGTTGTTTGACCAAGGCTTGGTTATTAACAAGCATTCTGGTTCCTATTAAGAAGTCTGGGCCAAAGGCTGAGTGAATTCTTTATGAGATAAAAAATGAGAATTTGGAAGGTCTGTGTAAAGCCTTATCAAAGGGAATATCCCTGAGTCTTACCTAATTCATTTGAGGAAAGATTTTTATTTTATTTTATTTTTTTGCAATAAGTAGCTTTCTGGAACATTACAGAATGAGACAATTTATTTATTGCTGTTTTACGGGATCACAAGAGTCAAATAAAGTTAAAGATTTCCAAGCACTTTCTCTAAGTTAGCTTAAAGCTTGACATTTTTTACACTTACTTTTCATTTGTCTTCTAACATTAAATAAGTATTATGAATATTTCAGCTTCAGAGCATTCTTCTTTATTTTCATAGGAATTCAAACATAATTTTCTAGTTACCACATTCATGACTTGTGGTTTGTAGTTGTTTGTACATTTTTTTTGTGTTTGTTTTTTTAAAGGAAAGATAAACAGAAGGCGGCTTTGGAAATGCTGCAGTGTAGTTCAAGAACCTGATAATTTGCAGGTTCAATTCTGACTTTATGAGTGCTTCAGGTATATAGCCCTAAAAGTTCACTAAATGCTTTGCTGCACACTTACAATGTTTCAATCTGTAATAACTCAATAATTCATTCAGGTTTTGTTTGCTCCGGGATGGTAAAGTTACCTTCATTAGCACTTGTTGGTAATGCAAAGAAGCAGAAATTTGCTGAAAGCAAAATACCTGCCTACAAGATAAATAAATGTATATACATATGCATCTACATCCACACACACACATCCACACACTATTTAAACTTTGTGAAAATTAAATATGGTTTATTTTCTCTGATTTTTGTCCTTATGAATAAAGCCTTAGGCATCAATTTGGCGTGGAGAATGGCAAATGCATTTTATAAAATACTGTATATATCAAAATACCACAAAGACGCTGGATTTTTTTAAATTGTGATAATGATAATATTTTGGTATCACAACCCAGCTCCCTAGTAATTTCTATACCTTTAAAGCTATTTACTCGCAGCTTTGACTTTAGCTGATTTTCCTCTATCTGATAAGGTAAAAAGTAATTTGCCCCACTTACATTATCTGCATTTGTCCACTATCTTCATTAGGCTGGAATATCTTCTCTTGCTTGTAGTTTTTTCTGTCACTCATTAGTCCAACAAGAAATAGAACCAGAATAAAACCAGATATATCATAAGTCTAGTGTCCTTATTTCTTTCTAGAGTGATGACCAAAGTCATACTATACCTTTTGAGGACTAGCTTTCCATACATAGTAAGATCAATCAACAGTAGATGCTATTGTTCATATGACCACAAACTTGTGACATGTTATCTGAATCTTACACACGGCAAAACTGAGGCAGATGAAATATGTGAGATATCACTGAAGGTAAATGACAGAAGCAAGACCTGCATCTGTGCCTGTATATCCTCACAGACTAATGTCATAACCACTTTAAAACACTGATCGGATAGCTTTTGCAAACCCAGAAGGATTAGTGGCCAAAAGATGACTTTTAAAGATATTACACACTTGTTTAGTTGAATTAATCTCATTGGTTGGTGACTTATGATGTCCCTAGTTCCCATAGTGTGAATTTGATTAGGCCAGATAAGTTGTTTTTCAAACTACAATTAAAAAAGTCTACTCAAAATAAAAATGTTGTACCTATAAATAATGTTTTATCTTCATACATTTTTTCCATTGTGTTTTCTTTTTTTTTTTTAAATTTTTTTCATTGATTTTTCAACTAGAGATTATATTACCTTACAACAAGTGAAAGGAAGAAAGGCAATCTTCATAAAGGTTATATTTTTTAGACAACAAAAGAGTAAAAATATTAAATATCCTATATATTCAAAACTCTAAAGGTGGCTCCCAGAAATCCTGGAACTTCATTGTTTTCTAAACTCTCTTTCCAAGTTACATGGCCAGATTTTCTTTCATCTACTTTCAAAACAACCTCTCATTCCAGTTAATGGTCTCCATAATCTCCTCCATGAAAACATCCACCAATCATGATCATTCCAACCATTGTATATTTCTGTAATGCTTCCAACAGATTAGCTCTGTACTCATTTGTAGATATTTTAACAAGTTAATAGTAATATCATTGTTCTATGACCAGAGACATTGAAAAATGTTATAAATTGTGAAGATTATAATGGAGCAGTTGTTTAATAATAAGATATGAAGTTTATATTTGCCTTATTTTTTCTATTTGGGTTATACTTGACAATAAAAAGATATTTAAAGCTAGTATAAAAGATATCATAATTATATTTCAATAAATTTGACGTTTTAGGTAAAATGGAAAATCTCCTGAAAAATGCAACTTACTAAAATTAAGCCAGAAAGAAATAGAACACAACATTAATTCTTAAAAAAAAAAAAAAAGAATCTAAATGAAATGAAAATAATGAAAACAGACAACTACTTCAGGACAAGAATTATTCACTGGTAAATGTATAGAAATAATACTAATTTTTCACAAATGTCATCAGAGTATAGAAAAAGAGGAAGCACTTTTTATATTATGAGAGACTACAATAGCCTTAAGATCAAAATGTCAAGAAAATGAAAGTGTAAGCCAATCTTATTCATAAACGTATTTTAAACATCTTTAACAAAATATTAGCAAATCAAATACAGCTATATATCAAAAGAATAATTAAAAAATGAAAAAATATGACAATTAAACTGAGTTTCTTCATGAATGTAAAGTTGATTTAACATTTCAATTAAATTATGGAATTCAGCACACTGATGTAATAAGGAATTTAAAAATGATCATTTAAAAACAAGCACAAATTGTGATAAAATTTCAAAGACAAAAACCTTATATGCATAGCTTATGTGTAGCTATAAATGAAACCGTAAGAAGTACAAACTTAATGACAAAATGTTAACAAAATGTAATTATACTCTAGGGAGTACAATACAAAGGATTTAAGATATGTGTAAAAACTGTAAAAGAAGAAATAAAACTTGTTTTTTGCAGACATATAATCATATACAAAAACAATACAGAACAAATTTCAAATAAATTACTTATTCAGAAAGTTAATAGATATAAGCCAGTAATCAAAATGAACTTGTAATTTTGTTTAAACCACTTGATACCACTTGTCTTATTTTTTTAAAAGATTTTATTATTCATGAAAGACACACACACACACACACACACAGAGAGAGAGAGAGAGAGAGAGGCAGAGACACAGGCAGAGGGAGAAGCAGGCCACATGCAGGGAGCCTGACTTGGGACTCGACCCCAGGACTCCAGAATCATGCCCTAAGCCAAAGTCAGATACTCAACAGCTGAGCCACCCAGGCATCCCATAAACTTGTATTTTTATGTGTAACATAAACATTATAAAAATATAAATACATAAAGGTGATCAAACTAAGTCTAATGACTTTACATGATACAAGACTGAGAGAAATTAAAAGATTTAAAATTAAGTAATTTGAGAAATACAAGATTTTCATTAATTGAATAATTTAGTATTGTTAGGATGCCAAATCTATCCAAATTAATGCATAATTATAATTTAGAGTGGGTGAGCTTAAAATATATATTAATGGGTGCCTGAATGGCTCAGTCTATTAAGCATCTGCCTCCAAACTCAGTTCAGGATCCTTGGGTCCTGGGATTCAGCCCCGCCCTGAGTGGTGCTTCCTGTTCAACAGGGAATCTTCTTCTCCCTGTCCCTCTACCCCTCCCCCACTTGTTCTCATTCTCTCAAATAGATAAACAAATAAAATATTTAAAACAAAAATGAATGAATGAATAAATAAATAAATAATAAGTAAATAAAAATCTATTTTGTCACTCAAAGAAAGAACAACAAAAAAATAGTCATGACACCCATGAGGAAAAATAACAAGATTGAGGAAGTTTTTCTACTAGTTATCAAAACCTGTAACACTAGAATAATGAAGAGATCTTAGTTTTTTTTTTTTAATTTTTTTATTTATTTATGATAGGCACACAGTGAGAGAGAGAGAGAGGCAGAGAGAGACACAGGCAGAGGGAGAAGCAGGCTCCATGCACCGGGAGCCTGACGTGGGATTCGATCCCGGGTCTCCAGGATCAGGCCCTGGGCTGAAGGCAGGCGCCAAACCGCTGCGCCACCCAGGGATCCCGAGATCTTAGTTTTGATGCAAATAAAGACAAATAGAAGAGTAGAACAGGTTAAAAAGGCACTTGTAATTGATTATAAAGATCAAATGGTACAGACATATTTTGCACAAAGCCTAGTTCAAAGGAAGTTTTGAAACATCAGTTTTTATTATATTCTGCATTTTTCTACTTTTTAAAAAATTTCCCACATCAGCAGACCTCAATTCACCCTAACAATCTCATCTTAGCCAATTACATTGCCAATGACTATTTCTAAATAAGGTCACATTCTGAGGTACTGGGTGTTAGGACGTCAACATGTGAATTTGGGGGAGAAACAATTCAACCCATAACATAGCCCCTCCTAAAAATTGTTCCTTTTACACCCAGTTCATCATGCTATGCTGGATTGAAATATGGGGATTAAAAAAAAAGCAAAGGTTATGGGATAGAATTTTGTTAGGCAATGACAAAATGAAAGTCATGATTTGAAATGGAAAAATGGAAGACAAGAAAGGCTACCATCAGTGTGAGAATGAGGGCCAATATAAATTGGAAATAAGTTTTCAACTTTGACAGAAAATTAAAATGTCAGAATTTATTTTATAGCTAAGATGATTATTTTTTCTATACAAGGATACAATAAAAGGGACTATTCATTTAATTAGCAGATTAGGAGGTGATTCCTTTCCCTCACTCTGAGATTTAAGTAAGAGATAGTAGAATGAAGGTCAGAGCCCCATAGACTGGAACAAGGTTGGTGGAAGTTTAATAGGCAAATCTCAGGGATATTACATCATCAGAGCTGGTTTTGACAAGATTCCATTAGCATATTTCGTTGACACTTCTATTCCAATCATCTAGGAGAGCATCTAACAAACTCGTAGATGTCCACCGACTAGATTGTAAAGGAATGGGCAGAAATCCAGATTTTATTTTCTCATCCGTAGTTCTACTTTCTTATTTCATATATTCTCAATTATTTATTCTTCTTTTTCTCTTATCTATTCTCTATTTCCTTCTCCTTACTTTACTCCTCTATTTTTGTATTTTGATTCTGCTCTGTACTGTTCTCTTTCTTCATTTCCTTTTTTGAGTAGTTTCATTCTTTTTTTTACCTTTATGAATTTCATAAATGTTTTAATACATATACCACTTTTTTAGATTTTATATATTTTTATAAAGTTTTTTTTTAATTTTTTTTATACTTATTTATGATAGTCACAGAGAGAGGGAGAGAGAGCAAGCAGAGACACAGGAGGAGGGGGAAGTGGGCTCCATGCAGGGAGCCTGACTTGGGACTCGATCCCAGGACTCCAGGATCAGGCCCTGGGCCGAAGGCAGGGGCTAAACCGCTGAGCCACCCAGGGATCCCCCACATGCCACATTTATAGGTGAACTTTCCTTTGGAGCATTACTTACTCCATGACATGGAGTAAAGCCAGTTTAGCTTGGCAAGAGGCAGAGCACACACAGCAATTAAGAGAATACCGTATTTTATACTATGACTTATAGAAGAAAGACAGCCTTTCAGTAATGACTTTACTACATTGAATAGCAACTTACTCAAATATAGAGCAAAGATAATAGATATAGAGCAAAGATGTTGCTATCTTACAGAGTTGATCTGAAGATTGTGAGCTAAGTTTGTGTATCACTTCTGGGTACCATATCAAGCTTTCAAATGATATTAATTATTTATTAAGATCTGGGATCCCTGGGTGGCCCAGCGGTTTAGCGCCTGCCTTTGGCCCAGGGCGCGATCCTGGAGGCCCGGGATCGAATCCCACGTCGGGCTCCCGGTGCATGGAGCCTGCTTCTCCCCCTGCCTGTGTCTCTGCCTCTCTCTCTCTCTCTGTGACTATCATAAATAAATAAAAAGTTTAAAAAAATATTTATTAAGATCTACAAAAAATAGAGAGTGAGAAATTAACCAAATTCATAACTCTTAATTAACTTGGTGCTCGGAGGGTCTCCTTTGAATTAATTAATAGAAGAGAGAGAAGGTAACCATGGATCACAGTGGTGTCATGACAGCAGCGCTTATAGGCAAGTAGTATTCAGTTCTAGCTATTATAAATATTTTCTTATCAATGGCTGGACATAAATTATCAAGTGTCTTTGATTGGCTTAAATTTCTTAGGCTTGCTACTATTTGATTTCATAGACATCTCCAAGTCAGTCACTTGACTTGATCAAATATTGGCATGCTCAATAGGCATTTTAAAAAATATATTAAATCTTCCCTAAAATATTCTTCTGTAAGCACAACCTGTATAAACAAAGTTTATGAATATAAACATTTCAATTATTAGATTAAAATGCATGAAATAAATACCCATCTATGAAATTTTGTTAATAAAATAGAGAATATTTGTTAATAAAACAAAACTATACTGATTTAGGGAAAATACTATAGTATCAACCAACAGAAATTTCTGCAATGATGGAAATATCCTATATCCTCTCTGTCTAGTTTGGTACCATTAGTCACATGTGACTATTGAGCACTTGAAATACGACTAGTTGGACTGAGAAAGCAAACCCGTGATTTAATTAAATTTTATTAGTTTACATTTACACTTGCCACATATGGCTAGTAGCTTCCATATTGGACAGTGCATATTTATAACACCAAATTTGTAGGGAAAAGTGTCTTAAATATTGTTAGCAGTTAGTATTTTGTCAATAATGTTTGTTTCACAGTATAAAAACACTTGGAGAATTATGACCATGCTTTATTGTGAACTGCTGTTACTTGAAATAAGTAGACAACCTTAGTAATATTCAGTTTGACAGTCTGTATAACTATGTAAGGTATATAAATACATGAATTTCTTTATTACCATCAGTCTAGTTTTACTTTCTAAATAATTGTAATATTTGACTTCCCATAGTGAAGCAGATCTTCAGAAATCTTGAAATTGTTGAAAATTTTATGTTTTTTTCTTTACAACCAAATGCTACTTCTTAAGTTCCAACAATCTAATTTGACTGCGATTCACACTTAAATTCCATGGGATCAAGGGAAATTGATAGTAAGCCAAATTTTTTTCAATCCGTTCTAGCTCAATTCATTACTGAAAGAAAAAGTGACTACAACATGATTATTAATATCTTTTTTCCTTTCACAGGATAATTTACAAAATAGGTTTCAGCAGTAATTACTTATTTCACCACAAAAAGATATTTAGTAAGCAAACATGTATCTTTCATTATTTTTACCAGCCTGTTGCTCAATAAACCAATACCTATTCAGTATTTTTTCATGTTGCTACAAATAAATACTTGCTGAATAAGTAGGAGGATATTTTGCAATTTATTTATTTAGAGGAAAGATAAAGAAAAGAAATATAGTATTCGAATTAGTAACCACAGGAATTCTTTTAAAAAGATGGAATTGGAAAAAGACTTCAGGTTTAGAGATAGTTGTAGCAAAGCATGGAATAAAATGATAAAATAAATATTTATAGACCGACCAACACCAGATAAAATTTAGTCAGGGTTTTAAGTTTATAGTCTCAGACTGAAAAAAAAAATATTTGTATTTCCTTTCAAAATGTCTTTAAAATTAAAAAAAATAATGTTTATGCTGTATTATGATTTACAACATTGATATTAGTCTTAGTTGGAACTTTGCCATTGAAATATAACCACATAAAACTTTGTTACTATTTCCTTTTCAGTGTTTGGAAGATTGTATGTTTTTATGAAGCAGTTCCATCTCTCTGGCAGTATTGCTTCTACCACCCAATAGGTTATTAAGTATTCTACGGTTACCCCAAGATAGAATATCTGGCTCACACACCAGTTTGTTGTATGAGCCAATGGATTGGCTTTTGAAAGTGTTTTAACTGGTAAAGTCCTTTTAGAAGTTTGCTACAAGAAAGACATGTTATACTTTGCTGCTTCTGGTTATGTGTTAGTTGAATGAAAGCAGTAAAACAATAATGTTTAGCCAGATTCTTGTTTGAGAGAACAATGCAATCACAACCAAAATAGAAGAAAACCAACAAAACAACACAATTTTACTCTTCAGATTATTATTTGTGTTTGCTGCCTGAGTATTACGTGTAAAGGTAACTCTGACAGAATTAGAAATGTCAGCAGATAATTAGTCAACACCCATCGTTTCCAGATTACTGTGCTAGATGCTTAGGGAGAGAGAGAAATAAATAAAATAACTGAGATCTATATTTTTTACACTAGACCTCACAGAAACATTTGAGTAAAGTAAACTGACCATCCCAATAATCTGGATTCTGAAGAATGGTTTATGCTATTGGAGACTTTGGTGGCTCCAAACTACATTAATTAACCTCAGATTAAAACAGCAAAATATCTATAATCATAATATAATAATAAAAAAATGTGTGAAAACTTTTCTGGATAAATTTGCACAGAAATCTCTCTTTCACCAGTCAGATGCACACATGCTCACACACACACATATGGAATTGACAGTGAAGTATATAGTTAGAACTCTAGGATCAACCAACTTTGTTTTTTTTTTTTGTTGTTGTTGTTGTTTTTTTTTTTGTTTGTTTGTTTTTGTTTTTTGGATCAACCAACTTTGAGAGAAGTAAGTAGATGGCTGGAATATTATCAATATTCCTTTGAACACTTATAACGTATTAAGCATTATATTATGTGCTTTATGATATTGTTTTATTTAACATAAGAATACTATATGATAACTTCTTCTAACATTTTTATTCTAACAGATAAGGAAATTGATGAAATTTACTTCCGAGTTATTAGGGAAAGATATAGAATTCATACTTAGGATTCTTCCTGCTATACCCGTTAGTTCCCAATGAGTAGTCCTCAGACCTACAACATTGACAACAGCAGAAAACCTTTAGAGAAGCAAATTCTTTTCTACACCTTATTACAACATTGAGCTTATTTCACCTGTATATTTTCATGTCCCCACCATTTCTATTTGTCTGACCACCACTACTATCATGTCCTATCATAACATTCCATACATACTTTAAACAGAGCAAAGGGGGAATTCCATCTTTAAAAACGAACCAGGCAATTTGGACAACACATTCTTGACAGTGGAACCTGGACAGCAGTTATCAGACACTGTAGTGGAAGTTCTCACTCTGCAGTATAGAAAGGACAGCTGATATCAACTGTTACGGAAATGAGATAAAATGGAAAATTTTAGCAAACTGTTTAAACTATTTCTTAAAGAAACTTGCTCCATTGTCATAGATCTTGAATAGCCTCTTGGTCAGTCATCTGGAAGCAATTCTTCACGTAATTGATGAACTTGGCTTCTACTTTGGGAAGAAAAGGATCTTTTTCTATACCTGCTTACATTTTTGCTTTAATGTCTCTACAGGACTAGGTCCTTCCTGTGTTTTGAGAATCTTTTCCTTTTTTTTTTTTTTTGAAAGATTCTTGATGTTTTTGATGTTGGTGTTGATAGTTTTGAGTTTTTTCCACTCTGGTTTGCTTTTTGTGTATTTTTGGCTCGAGTATCTCATATAGATTTCTTTACTGAAGCTTTTTCTTCAGTTTCATCATCTTCCAAATCATTATCACCATCTTCATCGTCATCCTTGATCATCATTGTTGTTATCCATCATCATCTTAATCAGCAGCAAGTTTGACTTTTTTCTATGGAAACTTGTTACCATCTCCCAGACGCAGAACATTTTTCCAGATATACTAAGGAGTTTCACATCCTCTTCTGCCATATCTTCTAACTCTACATCTTCCTCCACAGCCAGTAAGTGCTTTCCACCAACATGCCCAGTCTGTGAACCACCATTTGAATGTGAGACCACAGGCAGTGTTATTTCAAAGCCCCCAAGGGAAACTGTTGGCTGCATGGACATTTTCAAAGTGGTGAGTGTGATTTAAATTGGACTGCCTTCATAATTCATTTCCCCTGCTTCAACAATGTGCAATTCACCCTTTTTACCAGTCCCTAAACTGACCATTCTTAAAGATAACTGGTGCTCATTTTCATCATTATCCAATTTAAAGTGATAATCTCTGTCAACCTTTAGTTCACAACTGAAAAGATAGTTCTGGGACCTCAGGGTGCTTATGTCCATGTCTATCCAATCTTCTACAGAATGGTGAGACCCACTTAGGTGGGAGAAAAGGCAAATAGAAATCAAACACTACTGTTCCACAGAACAGATGCACAGGACAGCATCACTTCAGGCCTAGAGAAGCAAAATTTTGAACCCCAACCAAAAAAATCTACTGAGTCAGAAATTCCTGGGTAAGACCCAGCAACCTATACTTTTAAAATTCCTCTGGTGATTCCAATGCATGTTGATGTGTGACTGTAATCACCAAAACTCATTATCTTAAACATAGCCCTACACTTAAAACAGATATTTGTGCTTGGTATCTGTGTGTGAAATAGTTGAAATTATTAGAGTACTCTCTTAGTCAGTTTGGGCTGCTGCAAAAACATTGATTTTTCATAGTTCTGGAGCTTGATATATCTAAGATCAAGGTGCCAGCCAATCTGATGCTTTGGTGAAAGTCCTTGTCCTGTTGGCAGATTGCAGCCATCTTATTGTATGTTCACATGACCTCTTTTTTGGGCATGTGGAGACAGAGAAAAAGAGCTCTCGCATCTCTTCTTATTCTTACAAGGGAACTAATCTCATCTTGAAGGCATCACCCTTACAACTTCATCTCAACTAAAATAACTCCCAAAAGCCCTCCCTAAATACCATCATGTTGGTGATTAGTGCTTCCACATGTGAATTTTGGAGAAATGCAAACATTTAGTCCACAACAAATTCCTAATACTATAATGGATTTCAACAATATGATAATTCCTAATTATGAGGCTGAAATACATCCTTACTGCAAAGCTTCAGTAGATCTTCCACTAATGGAACATTAAAAAAAGAAAAACCCTCTTGAAATTATTATGCAGATGCCACATTTAAATAGATTGTAAGAAAAAAAATAATTAAAGGAATAAATCTGATTTTCACTCCAGCTGAATGAACAATGCTTTTTGTTATATCTAAAATTTCTTTACTTTTCTGGTAATGAATATAATATATTCTTCTTTAAAAACTGCATACAATTTTCTCATGGTACTATATATTTAGTGAAGATGAAAATCAAATGCTGTCATTGTCTTTAAAATGTAGTTGATTGTCGTATTGGAAAATTGTAGATAGAAATGTTTGAACTCTGAAAACCTTCAAAAGCAGAGAGTGATTTTCAATAGAAAAATTCAAAATTATAGGAAAATGAATGGAGATGAAACAATTCCTCAAAGGATTATGTGCTTGATAGGTATATTAGTTTCTTAGGACTATCATAATTAATTACCATTGTTTGAGTGGTTTAAAGCAACAGAAATTTACTCTTTATAGTTCTGGAAGCCAGAAGTACAAAATGAGGTGTCAGCAGCCACACTCCCTCCAAAGGATCTAGGGGACAATTGTTCCTGTCCTCTCTAGTTTCTGGTGACTGTTGGAATTCTTTAACTCTACAAATCTCTGCCCACCATCCTGTGGCCTTCTTTACCTGTGTGTCTGGGTTCCTTTTCTCTTTTCATAATAGACACCAATCATTGGATTTAGGTCCCATCCTAAATCCAGGATGATTTCATCTTGAAATCCTTTAAAAAGTACATCTTCAAAGATGCTATTTCCAAATAAAGTCACATTCTGAAACACCGGGTGGAAATTAATTACTGCAGAATAACCCAATACAGTGGGCAAAAAACTAAAAAGAAAATAGATTTTAAAAGTTAAACTCCTTAATTACTAGCTTTTTTGTAGGGGATTATTCAAAACATTATAAAGTGGTATCGTTCATAGTATTTGATTTATTTCAAGTAAATCATTGAAATTCCAGCCTTTATAAACAATATTCTTCTGAAAAGTAAACATAATTTTGAACTTAAGCTATTTCAATCCTCTGTTACTGCAGCTCATTTATATAATCAGAAACATGGTTTGCCACAAAATACAGTTTAAATTTTATGGAATATTTTTGTTTTATTTAAGGTTATGGGTATTGTTAAGCAAATTTCAGGAGGAAAGAACCTGTTGTATTACTCTATATTCTCAAAATCCTCACAAGGATATTTTTAAATTTTGAATTCTTTTTTTTTTGTCCACCCATAATAACATAAAGACTGTCTATTGTAAACCATTGTATGGGTAATGATATAACTTATAATTACTGGTTAAGGAATTCACTTTATGTCCACAATGAAAATTTAAACAGCACATGTAGGTCTTACAATTTCAGATAGGTTTATTTATTTGGTAATAAGCCACAGATACTGTGAATAAGTTATGTATAACTCACACTGATAATAGGATTCATGTAATGTGTTTTGAGACACGCTCAACCATTATGCAAATTTCAGGGGATATAACTCTAAACAAAGGAAGGCACCAAAGAATTAACATGGCAATATAGAAGGCACAAAATTAAACGTCTCCAGAAGAAATGCAGGAATCCTTAAAATGTATAGAGCAGGTATAGAAAAAAGCAATAATGAAGACTGGAAAATTGGCAATTATATGCCCTATCTAATAACAGTGAAATGCAGAATATTTAAAAGAAATTTGGGACCATACAATACATCTTTCCACTGCCTTCATCCCGAGACACCAGAGTGCCTACAAATAAAAATAGGTTAGCAAAACCAGCAATCCCCATACAAAATGATCAATGTTGTATTAGGGACATGTATAGGAACAAATTCAGGAGTCAGGTAAGACTTTTCTGCAATAGTGGCATCTAAGGTGAAGGTAAAGAGAGCATTTGGGTCTTGACAGAGTAATGGAGCAGAAGAACATTCCATTCAAAGAGTACAGTGTGTTAAATTACCTGAAGGCAAGTTCAGTTTACTGTATCACTGGGTTTTAGGAAGAATAATGCTAAAAGCTGAAGCTGGGAAGGGAAATAGGGTCCATATGAAAAGCCTAGTAAGCCATATAGAGTCTCACCCTGGGAACATTGGGGAGCCAATAACAGAGTTTACCAGGAATGTGACATGATCAGATTTTACTTTAAAAATAATATTTTGGCTACAGTGTGGATAATGGATTTGATTTGTGAGCACAACTGGAGGCAGAGACTCTAGTTGGAGGCTATTAGAGTAACTCAAGCCAGAGATGCTGGTGGCATGGACTGAAGTGTATCAGTGGAAATGAAAAAGAAATAGACTGAAGTGAATCATATTTAGAAGACAGACCTGACACAATCTGGTGATGGATTATATGTGGGAGACGAGAAAAACGAGAAAGCAGAAGAAGTCTGATGATACATAGTTTCCTGGCTTGAATAGATGGGTAGATAACAGCGTCACTTTCCCTTAAGGAGTGAGAAGAGTTGAACATGCTAATCAAGATTACCATTTATCTCTTATTTTCCCCCATTCAGTTTCTTTCACAGCATAATTCCACAGCTCTAAATTCAGCCCGAGGACATAATATGAAAGTTGTGACTCTACATAATACGTTGCCAAAGTCAAAGTAGCACATTTCTTACATTTTATTTTTCTGAAGTCAAGATATCTTCTAATTGGTGCCAAAATAAATTTGCCAGGCACTTGGCAGAGGAGCTGTGAGGAAAGTACCAGAGGATGTGTTCTGGCAAAGTTACACCTGTGTGCATTTGCACTTGCTTTTCTCTAATGAGAGTAGTTAATAAGGATGCATACATAAATTGAAAGTCATCTTGGAATCACCGAGAGTGTCCTCTATGAGAAGACCAAGTGGAAGAAGTTCCACCCAAGTTCTTGCATGAAGGCTACCACAGCAGGCCAAATCACTGAGTGTTGCCCCCTGCAGAGGATGAGTCTTTGGAGAAGAGGAGGCAAATTAAAGACTTCTTAGTTTAAGATTCAAAACAGTCAAATAACTTGACCTGTTTGGGGAGAGGGGGTAGATTATGGGAGGGCATTTTGTGGGTCTCTCCTGTAGAAGTTGCTGGAAAAAAAAAATCATATTGCTAGCAGCCAGAAAGGACAAATATATGTGGATCTAAAAGCAGAATGTAATGACTACAATATTAAAGACTTATCAGACCTCGGCACAGAGAAAATGGCTGGGCTCTTTGAAGAACAATGTGGCCTGACTGGGATGAAACCAGTAAGACATCTTTAAGTCAGAGAAACCAGATTACCAATGTCTGGTACATATATAATGTGGATTTAAGAAGCAATAGCAGAAGTCAGCTAGTCTGACCCTAGTATTTATTCAGTGTGTGAAAGTCAAATTGTGCCATCTGAAAGGCGCTGGAATCCTAGGTTGCTGGAAAATTCACACAAAGATCCAAGCAAGCTATATAGTCTTCTTACTAATAGATTATTAAATATATCCAACCGTAATGAAAAATCGCTATTGTGTGTGCGCTCCAAATTTAAGTAGTATATACATGTGCAATACGTTATGGCATTCACACGGTCTGTATCAGAGAGAAGTGAGCAGTGCAAGGTGGTATATCTTCCACTGATTGTCATTGTAACACAATACATGGATCTGTAAGTTAAATGTTTGGCCCCAAATTGGTAACACAATAAAATGGATCTGTAATTTAAATGTTTGGCCCCAAGTCTTGATGACAAAACATTAAAATGCTTTCTAAAAAAGATTACATTTTGATAATCTTAAAATGAAAAACTTAATTTAATTATAATTTATTTAAAGTCACAGACAACACATTATACACAAAGTAATTGCCACATATCTTGGAAGGTTTGGAATTCTGCCCCCAGTAGAAGGTCTGTTGTTACTATTCTTTAATTGTCAACTACTATGACCCTGACCATATATCTAAGGTCAAAATATCCAAATTTACACAAAACGTGCTTATCACTTAATGATCAACCAACCATGAAAACAGGAAAATATACTATGAGTTCAAACAAATATTAGTTAGGAGACCCTGGGTGGCTCAGTTGGCTCAACAACTGCCTTGGCTCAGGTCACGATCCCAAGGTCCGAGGGATGGAGGCCTGTGTTGGATTCCTGCTCAGCAAGGAGTCTGCTTTTCTCTCTCCCTCTGCCCCTCCCCTCTGCTTGCACACACACATACACACACACACACATGCTCTCTCTAATAAATAAATTATTTTTTAAAAAGATTTTATTTATTTATTCATGAGAGACACACACACACACACAGAGAGAGAGAGAGAGACAGAGACAGAGGCAGAGACACAGGCAGAGGGAGAAGCAGGCTCCATGCAGGGAGCCTGATGTGGGACTCGATCCCGGGACTCCAGGATCATACCTTGCCTGGGCCGAAGGCAGGTGCTAAACTGCTGAGCCACCCAGGGATCCCCAAAATAAATAAAATATTTTAAAAATATTAATTAAAGACAAAATAATATATGGGTAGTTATGTTGTGAATGATTGGTTGTTTAAAAGTATAAAATCACATGCACAGGTTATAAAATATAGTGTGGTCGTGTCGATGTGTTTAGGGGATTGAGAAGACTAGAACCAGACTATAAAAGAAGCTCGATTACCAATCTTTATCGTAATATGAATAAATACAAGATTTTCTCCGGTTCTAAAGGTTTCGTATGTACATATTCTATGCAAGGTTAACATTTCTCCTACTAAACTACTTTTAAAGTGATACTATGTCTACAAAAATAAATGCCATCTTAGAATTAAGAAATTCTGGTCACATCTGTGTTTCCTTTAAGAAATAACTACTGGAGGTTTCTTTCAGGCCAAAATGGGTTTCATTTTTAATTATCTCAACAGAAACTGAATGTATAGTCAGGGTTCTCCAGAGAAACAAAATGAGGAAGAAATTATATACATCAAGTTGATTATAAAGTATTACCTCACAATTATAGATGCAAAGAAATCCCACCATCAACTGCCTACAAGCTGGAGACTCAGGAAAGTCATGGCGTAATTCAAAGGACTAAATGCCAATGGTGTTGATTACAGTCTGGGTCCGAAGGCTTGACAACTAGGATAGTGTAAGTTGGATCTGTAAGCGCAAGTCCCCGTTTGAGGGAAGAAGCCTGATGTTCCAGCTCAGACATTCAGGCAGAGAGTGAATTCAATCTTTCCCTACCATTTTGTTCTATTCAGACCCTCAATGGATTGGATGATGCCAACATTGAGGAGAGCCATCTGCATACTCAATTGGCCAATTCAAATGCTTATCTCTTCCAGAAATATCCCGCCAGACACACTGAAATAATACTTAACCAAATATCTAGGCATCTTGTGCCCCACCCAAGTTGACACATAAAATTAACCATCACACTGATACTCCAAAGGAGTTTCTTAAATTAAAAAGTCACAATACTTGTACCTCTTTATGCAATCAAGTGTGCCTATGGATGCAGAAAGATACAGAAAGTTCTGGGTTTAACTACAGACTTTACAAGGTATGCAACAAAATAGAATTACAGTATCTCAAATCCTTATCTTGCTCAAATACTTTTCACTTTCTTTAAACAACTATGTTGCTTTCAGGCTGCAAAAACCCCAATGAAGGATTGTATCCATATTAAGAGCTCAGAGAACCCACTTTTTCATTTCACCCAAGCTTCCAACTTAAATGGTATATATCAAGGAAATCTTTCTTGACTTCCCAATTATACACACACAGACATACACACACAGGCTCTCCCCACCCTCAGCCATACCCTCACATATTATCTTACTTTATTTAGCTTTATAAGAATCATTACTACTCAGGATCACTTTAAAATCTATGTATTAACTTATTTATATTTTGTCCATTTATTAAGATATTGACAGAATGAGAGAATGACCAAGACTTATTGGCACAGTATCCAATATGTGAAGAATAGAACCAGACATACATTAAGAACTCAGTGTAAAATTTGTTGCATATGTGATTCATCAGTTTGTCCCATCAAAAATGTCCTTGAAAGTAACTACGAATTATAGTCCTTGGAGGAAGAGTCATTGAAAAGAAATATGGCCCCAGAAAAATACTTTTTATTTGGACAAGCAAATATTGCGAAACATTGACCAATCTTGGAAAGAATTGGCAATGGCCATATGAATTTAACTAATGGCAATATTAAAGTCTGTTGTCTTGTTTATTTTTGAGAAAACATTTTAATATTTAGTTTTTCTATTTTAGTTCTAGCTTTCAAGTTGCTTCTTCACCCCATCATTGCTCTCAACTATTTATGTCTTTATACCATTTCTTTTTTTTTTTTTTTGTAAAGACATATTTCTTTATTTTAGAGAAAGAGAGAGAGTGGGGAAGCGGGGGAGAGGAACAAAGAGAGACAGAGAAAATCTTAAGCAGACTCCATGCTGTGCACAGAGCCCAACACAGGGCTGGAGCCCAGGACCCTGCAATCATGACCTGAACAGAAATCAAGAGTTGGACACTTAACCAGTAGAGGCACCCAGGTGCCCTATAGTGTTTCTTAGCAGGAAACTAAATTTTTCCCTGATGTTTAAAAGTGTCACTGGCTGATTTAGATAAAGGGCTTATATAGGAAACTATTGTTTTCATTTATGAGTATTTCCCTAGATTTAAGGACTTTTTCTTTAGCTTTGGCTTCTTAGAGAGATTCTCTCTTTTTCCTTACCTTTGAAAGTGCAACATTCATATGTAAATCAATGATATGATTATGTACTTAGAGAAAAACAACTCTTATAAATACAGAATAAAATACGAGAATAATGGGAAGAGGGAGACAGGGCTAAAATAATCTCTGATTTTATAAATTAGCATTAGTCAGAAAAACTCCATTAAATGGTTTACTGAAGATGGAGATCTGAATATGGAGGAGGTACTGAATCACTTATTGTGTAATTGGATGTAACTGACAAAAAAAAAGTTTGTAAATTTTGTCAATTTAGCAGAAGATTAAAAATATGTTTTTTTGACCTAGGCTACAAGAATTCACGATAAATATAAAACTAAATATGGTGATATCACGTTAGGTGCGGTGGAGGATTTTAAAAAGCACTCAGATATGTATCCTGTTTTCAAAAATCATAGATCCATGGATGAAATCAAGAGTGGTGTGTAAAAGGAGAAATACCCAAATGTCAGGGGGGTGTTCAGAGACCAGAGATTACTTCTAACTGCAAAGATTAAGAGAGGGTTAGTCAAGCTAACTACATTTGTTCTTGTCCAGAAAAGATAAGTATGACTCAGACATTTGGCTGTGGGATGTGTGTAATCTGGATAGTGGGAACAATATGAATAAGATCCATAATTTGGTGTATATATGTACACTGATGAAAATTCTACTTGCTGAAGTTTGAGGTTTGAGAAAGAGAATGGACAGGAGGTACTAGAAAGTCTGTATGCAACTAGATCATATAAACCTTGAGTGGGAGTAGAATTTTATTTGATTGGTGACGGAAAGTCAGGGGACATTTTTCCATAAGGGCATGGCATCGGCATTGTTTTACTTTAGGGAAAAATGCTCAATATCACTGCAGTGGATATGGAACATGAGAACACCATAGACAAGATAGTAGAATCTTCTGAAGCAGAAAGTTGACAATAAGCTTAGAACTAAAGTATAAATGTCAGAGATTCTTAATGAAGGATGAAGAAACTTGGCAAAGAAGAAAAATGAAAGGAAATTATAAGTGATTTAGAGTTATGATAATGCCTAAAACTTTTCATAAAATCACTACATATATGAAGTTTATATCACTACTTATACATATACCCATATTGTATATTATCCCTTAGTTGGGATTTGTCTGATGTTGTTTTGTCCTTTTTTTTTTTCATGATTAGAATGGAATTATGAATTTTTAAGAAAAAGACCAAAGAAGTAAAGTGTTATTTTTATCCCATCATATCAAAGGCACCACTATGGATTGAATGGTGTCCCCCCCAAAAAAAAGATAAATTAAAATCCTAACTCTCAGTTCCTCAACGTGTGATCTTATTTGGAAATAGAGTTCTTGCAGAAGTAATTAGTTAAATTAAAATGGGGTTATGTATACACATTATTTATCAACCAAAAGAGCTTCTAATGGCCAAACATGGAACGATAAATAATGTATTACTGTATTATAACCAACAAATATTTTAAAATTCCCATGAGTTTATAATGATATAACTAAATGACTGATTGCACGAGTGACTAAGATACATGAGGAGATTTGACAAATCTCCTATACAGAGGAATTCGAAATAATGTATGTATATGCTCCATCTACAAGGAGGTGGACCAGAACTCCCCATTCCTTCCATGTGGGTTATCCATAGTGACTTCTTTCAAAAAGCGCAGGATAGAAAATGGGGAAAATTGAGTAATTTAAGGTTGAGAAACCTGACAAACACTACCTGTGCCTGGCGATCAAGGTTAACAACAATAGCGATAAGTTATGTGAATAGTATGCACCCATATTAGTTTCCTAGGGATGTTGTAACAAAGTGCCATAGATTGAGTATTATATTACATAAATATAATAAATGTATTGTTTCACAGTTCTGAAGTCTAGAAATCTGAAATCAAGGCATCATCAGGGCCATGTTCTATTGGAGTTTCAAAGTCTCCAGGGGATTCCATGCTTTTTCTTAGCTTCTGGTGTCCCCGGCAATCCTTGTCATTCCTTGGCTTATAGCTGCATAACTTCCATTTTTGATTTCATCAGCACATGATGTTCTCTCTGTGTCTGTTTTCACATGGCTGTCTTCTTAGAAGGATACTAGGCATATTGGATTAGGAGCCCCTCCTACTCCAGAAGGACACGTTTTAACCAATTAAACCTCTTTGCAGGTAAGATCACAAATTTTGAGATACTGAGATTAAGGACTTTTTTTTTTTGCAACAAAAAACCTCTTTGCAGGTAAGATCACAAATTTTGAGATACTGAGATTAAGGACTTTTTTTTTGGGGGGGGGAGGGAGATATAATTCAACCCATGTCATGGCCCTTGATATAATGTGATGAAAATGGCACTTTACTTTTGTGGTTTTCCTTCTAAAAAACCATAATCCCATTTTAATCACTAAAAAGCAAAGCAAAGCAAAACAAAACAAAACAGAAAAGTCACAACTGAAGGATTTGTTTACAAAATACTTGACCAATATTCCTCAAAACTATTAAGGTCATGAAAAATACGAAAAGTCTGAGATACTGTCACAGTAACAAGGAGCCTAAGGAGACCTGTAACTCAGTGTAATATGATGTCTTACACATAATCCTGGAACACAAAACAACATCAGATAAAACTAAGGAAATCTAAATAAAATATAGACTTAAGTTAATATGATATAGTAATATTAGCTTATTAATTGTAACAAATGTGTCATAATTAATATAAGAATTTAATAATACTAGAAACTGTGGGACAGATGAGAATTTTTATACTATCTTTGGAATTTTCTCTGTAAACCTAAAGCTGTTCTAATATAAAACATTCATTTAAAATATATTCACTATTACAATTCAAAAATGAGGTAACAAATGTAAAATGCTTTGCACAATGCATTACATATAACAGATGCCATATAGTAGCCATTATTTATGTAAGTTTCATTGGATTTGCAAATATTAACATAAAAATTGAATAATAATTAACAACAAATGAAATAAATCCACATTTGCGATGTCAGCCTCCTCTTCCCTGTTTTTAATATAATATGCTAAATGTATATCTCCTGCTGGGATCTAAAATGAGTGAATATGGCTTAGCAATTTTATAATTTTTTGCTAGTCTTCAGATTGCTATTGCCAAAGTTAATAGTTTAAGTAAAAGCTCTGTCTTCATTATAACAAATGAAAGTGATTTACAATTATATAAATCCATTAAATTTAATAATGCTTTAAATTTCTGGATAAAGAGACAAACCCAATTTCCATACGCTGACAAATGGTCTGGATCAAGAAACTCAAAGTAATTATAGATACTGACATTCCGTTGGGATATTCATGGATCTATATGATCCATGTTGCTCGATTCATGTAGTTTAATGGAGACTCTTGAGTTTTCATGAAGAATATTCTCCTTAATAGAGACTCCAAGCCTTTATTTTGGAAGTTCAGAAGATGATCTTGTGGCTTTAGGACTCTGATAAAGAATTGAAGGTTCAGTGCAGATCACTCCTTGTTGTGGTCTACAGAATCTTATAACATCTGCCAATCTTTTTTTTCAGATAGCCCCCTTCTCCCTCACCAAGTGTGTTTCAAAATTACAAAGCTCATGTCTAATCCTCAAACACACCAAATCATCTCCTGCCTCAATTCAGGGCTTTTGCACTCTCTTTGAAATAGTTTTCCTCCTGCTGGCTCTCTTCCCTCTGCCAGGGTCACCCTCAGTGAAGACTTCCCTTTCCACTCCCTTTTAAAATCCTGGTGCTGCTCTCACCCTAATCCCCAACCCATTCCCCTTCCCATTCATTTCTCTCTGACATTGATCTTCATTTGGAGTCCTATAGTTTTCTAATTCTAGTTTACGGATTGTCTCCTTTCACTAGATTGAGAGCAGTAACTTTGGCCTGTTTTGTTTTCTCTTCTAACCTGGTGCACAAAACACTGCCTGGCACGTACAAGATATTTAGCAAATAATTGCAGGATAAAAGAATAACAACACAAAATTAATGAATTCATTATTTAATGAGGATCCATAATAATATTCTTTAGTCTTATTTTCAAACATAATTCATTGTTTTGCCTAAATAGGAAATCATAATCAAGTTTTACACTGTACATGTAAGCAGATTCAACATTCATATAAAATCATAGAAATTTCAAATATTCATGGAGTCATTATAAATGTTATAAGGGAACAATTATAATCTTAAATATTATATGATCTACTAAATCTCAAGGATACAAAGACCCTATAAGGACAATACATTCCTCTTGATTTTTAAAAGCATCTTATTGGTAACTGAAATAAGATGGTTAAATATATCTCTGTGATCTATTATTTATTTATTCTAGGTTATAGTCCATTATTTTCAGTTGGGGATTTTACATACCTTTGAGTTATTAACATAATAGACTATAAGGATTTCTCTGGCAATATGTTGGTAGGAGATTACCCATTTATATAATAAAGTAAAATACCATAATTTTTATTAACATGTCATGATTCCAGTAATGCACTAAAACCCTCATAAAAACATTAATTTTGATGTATGGCATAGATAAGGACCAGATAATAAACACGGAATGAAACAGTGTAAATGATTTAGATCTATGGATAGCCTCTAAATTAGCCATCAACTAAGAAGGAAAAAAAAGTATAAAGACATCAGTGTGATTAAATAAATGTGGATGTCTCCTCAGTGAACTAAAACACATAAAAAGGCTGTAAGCATGTATGTTGCATAAAAAAGTCTTACCATTTACCTCTATAATTGTATATATTATTTATTTTCAATAATATTGGTCATTACACAGTATAGATTCGATTACATAAATAAAAATAAGAAATTTGTAAAAGCTGCTATTACCTGAGGTGTTTTTTTTTTTTTCTTTCCTTTTGGCACATTATTTGCTATATTCCAGTTCCTTAAATATATATTCATTCTTTTCACTCTACCTTTTGAACTAGTTAAAACCCAATCATTTGTGCAGTTTGCCTGCAGGCAAGGAAAAGAATACACAGACTTTCTCCCTGCATTTTATGCTTTGCTGATGGCATTTATCTCCATAACTAATATTTATTGTATTTTCATGTTTATAAAGATGGCATAAATTACTTAAGAAACTGTTTTTAATTAAAAAAAGAATTAATGTAAAACACAACTATAGATACTCCCCCAGATTTAGCTTTTATGAACATTTTGTATTTTCTTCAAAAAAATATTTTAATGACTGCATAACATTTAATAATGTCTAACTCATTCTTCACGGTTTTAAATGCTGCCTATATTTTTAACATTATACATAATATTAGAATTAAAATCCTTGGACTTTGCCTAATTTGAGTGCCTCTCAAAACAGAGCCAGGAGGAAGGCCTGGGTGCTTGTACTTCCTAGAGTAAGTGAACTCAGGGAGCAGGGGAGGAGGGTGGGAGAGAAGGGAGCTAGGGAATGGAAAAGGCAAATAAAAAGGGAGTTTAGATTTAATTCCTGTGGACGGCTACACTCAATGTCTCTGTCAACTGTGCAAGACCTGTGTGAGATATATCCCCACAATTGTCCCTCCAAGCACAAGTGGAAGATGTATTCGTTTTGCCCCCTGCCTCTCTCACTTCCTAGTTGTCCTGGATCCTAGCTGAAGCAGCTGAGCTGAGGTTTTAGGAAGAGGCCTGGGGCAACAGAGCAGAGGCCACAGTGAGCGTGTGAGCTGTCAGCCTGTCACACACATTCTCCAGGAGTTGCAGCAAAAATGAAAAGTGCATCCTTGGAGTGGCAGCAGGCAGGGACACCTTCTCCAGCTCTGGCCCAGGGGCAATAAATAAGTCAGGTGGCATTGGCGCTCCCACCTCCACCACCTGGGCCATTGCAACTGTCCCCGCCAACTCATGGTGGCAGTGGCGACTACTGAGAGACCTGGGACCCTCTGGAGCATATTTGACAAATATGCCAGGTTCCAAGCTTTCCCCCTTCTACTCAGACCTTCCTCTTAGCATGAGGACATGGCATTATTTCTCCCATCTTAGGGGGAACAAAAAAAATCCCTCTTGACCCTTTTTACAACTATCACTGTTTCTTTCTTTCCTCTGCAGCTAAACTGAGAGCTTTTTCATTCCCCTCTCACTGGCTCAAATCCCTCTCCCATTTTCTTTTGAAAGTATTTCAGCCTGGCTTTTGCTACTAATCCATTGAAACCTCCATTGTCAAGTTCACCAATTACCTCCCTGCCGCTAAATCCAATCTCAGACCTCATCTTATTTGACCTATTAGCAGTGTTTGACACAACTTTGTGTCTTCTTTTCCCTTGAAAAACGTCTTCACTTGACTTAAAGGATTATTTCCTGTGCTCCATCTCAGGCTGGTAGGGTGCTTTCTCCCCAACTCCCCCAATCTTAACATTGGTGTGACTAAAGCCCCAAGTCTTTGGGGCCCATGTATCTTTCCCATGGATAGTCTCTTTCTTGATCCTTCCTTCCACTTCCTGGATGTAAATACCATCAGCATGCTGATAATCCCTAAATTTATATTTTTAGCAAAACCTCTATGCTGGCATCAAAAATCATGTATTCAGCTAACAACTCACTTGGATATTAATAGGCATATGGAATTTATCAAAAACCTAACTCCTGATTTCCCTCTCTTATAACAAACAAACAAGTAAACAAAATATCTCCTCCTCCCAATGACTTCCACGGTTTAGTTAAACGTTTTCTCTAGTCTTCCAATTTTTAGGTCACATTTCCTCCATGTGTCTTCTTTTGTCTGTACCCATAAGGCCTGCTATGTCCATCCCAATACATGTCATCTCTAGGCACCTTGGTCCAAGTCACTTATCACTAAGATTGTTACAAATCTCAGAAGTTGTTTTCCTTCTACTTTGTTTAATTCCCCTTTAACCTATTCTACCTATACAAAGCAATCACAGTGATCCTGAAAAAAAATAACATTAATCGGAGTATGTTCTCCCGCTCAATGCCCTCCTGTGTCACCCTATATGTCTCTAAATGAAAGCCGATTATCTTACAGTGGTGACGCTTCTAAGGGTATACACAATCTAACATCTTTTCTATCCTTTCTATCCAGGCACACACAAACTATTACCCTCCTCATTTTCTTCACAGAAATCTCTAGCTCTTCCTCAAACAAGAGCTCACAGGGTATGTTCAGATCTTAAATGGTCTTTGCATTTTTTTTTCCTCTCTGCCTAAAATGCCTTTTCAAGGTTTGCCTACGTGAGTCACTTTCTCAATATCTTTCATTACTTTGACTTCCCTATTTAAATTTCCACCACCATTTCTTTGCTGCCATTCCGTCCTCCTTCCCTTCATTATTATTTTTCCCTAATACCTATTACCATTTAACACACCATATGTTAGACCTATTCTCTTTTTTACATCATTGTAATTTTCTTCAAAAAAGAAATTGTTGACCATTTTGATATTGGTTATATTTCAGTGATAATGATAATATCCCGATTATGTTAAGTAAGCACTTAATAAATAGAGTAAATGTCGAATTAACATATAACTTGTCATCTTATTCTACATAGATTCAAAGTTTGGAGACAGCCCATAGTACTATTTAATGAATATTTTTGCAGTAAAGAATAAATAAAATTTATATTTTAACACATTTTTATTGGTAGATTACTATTAGTCAGCCTCTCACTTTTGAAATAGAAGTAAGTCACGGTTGATTTCTTTTCAAATTGTGACATCACTAGGAGCCTGAGTTCTTGCACTTTCTGTGAATATCTCTCTACATGTCTTCTATGTCTCAGCACTTTCTGTGGAGATATGGTGCCAACATTGATGTAGAGAGCAAAATTATGCTTTCTGAGAAGAAAAACACCCTTGTACAACACATCTGCCATGTTACTGCATGTTGTGAAAAGAATCCACAGAGCCAAAATGAAGTAATACAAATAATAAGATATGATGCACAGTTTTTTTTCCCTCAATCTTTGCCTCCAAGGTAAATATGGAAATGAAGAAAAATCTGACTTCATGCTCTTTAAAATTTCTCTATAAAATCATTATTGGATGCCAACAGTATTCTTGTCCATGTTTTCGTAGTTTCCTTTCTCATTCTTTATTGAACGACTAGCATGTGTTAGATACTTATGACAAAATTCGCTATTTTGTTAAGGCCCTTCCTAAAATTACCACTCAATTTTCTTGTAAGAGGCAAATGAGATAACTGACATTGACTCATCCAGTGAGGAAGTGAAAACATAATAATAGACAAAAGGATATCTAAATATCCTTTTAAATCAATTTCTTAGCATAATTCTACTTCATTGTTTATTATTTTTCCAACTTTAATAAAATGTGCCAAGAATCATTAATTAAATATTCCAGGGGTTTTGAATTTTCAAATATTTTCTTTAGTGTTTTAGAGCAAGACAATTTGAACATGTCGAATATCCAAAAACAAATGTCAAGCACAATTTCATCAAATACTAAGTTGTCTCTACAATAATATAAAAGCTATTCTCTCCAATAAGATTGTTCGTTTGAAGTGTGGACTTCAAGGATTTTTTTTTATTGAATATTTAATTGCCTGAGCTAATTTGTCATTACATTTAGCAAGTTGGCTGCTTAAATCTGTCTTAGAAAAAATCAGAAACTAATCAATAACAGTAAAAATAAAAACATTGTAATGATTTAGCATTTCTTCTGAGTAAAACTAATAGAAATCGGATTATATGAACTGTGATTTTCATTAAGCTGAAAAATCCATTTATTTTTTTAAAGGAAGAGCTAATGCTTTCCATACGAATCATCAAACTTTAGATAGTATTATAATGCAAAAATATAACCCAAAGCATATTGAGTTTTGAATTATAATTTGAAGAAAATTATTTCAAGATGTTTAGAAACTAATATGTTAAAATAATGAATACCAGAATATTATCATTTACCAATCATATACTTAAATGAAAAATTCTTTTGTCTAATGTCATACATCTAGTTTGCATAAATGAATTATGCATCAACTATAAAAATACTGAATTTTGTAAAAGTAAAACTAATAATGTCCTTTTCAAAACACATGTCCTCTCTATAATTATTAATTTATTAACGTTAATAATGCTAAATTTTATCATATTCTGTTTAAATTAAATTTCATTTCTATTCTACTTCAAAATACAAGAGTACTAAAAGATTGCCAAATATTTTAATGTGTTTAATTTATTTTGCTAATTAGGAAAATAATACTCCAATATTTCAAATGCTGACCTTCCAACTCTCAGTTAAATGATATACTAAAAACAAGTTCTTTATTTAAAATGAGATTTATTATAATCCTCTAAATGCATTGCTTACAAGGTTTTCAACCTGAATTAGTTCAATTAAAAAAAAAAGGCTTAAGTTTAAAGCCTATACACATATACAGATTAAAAAGGAATTGCAATAAATAAAGCAATCAACGATTTTCTTCTTTCAAATCCAAGCAGTTTAAAAATAATCTCTTTCTAGCATTCTGCTGTTACTCATCTGATTCATCGGATATGCTAGTTAAGATAGTTACTACTTAGGTAATGTTCAAGGAATCCTCATATGTGTCCTTCTATTTATTCCTTTCATCTTATATCTGAGATAAGCAGAACAAGACTTGCTTTATTATCACTATTTATGAGAGCAAAAGCTAGATGTGGAGATATCATTTGCCAAATCCAATATTAGAACCCATAGGTGCTTAGCACTAGTAACCAATTTCTGTGTTGTCTCCAGAATTTGAGTACATAAAATATAAAAATAAATAGGTCATCATATACCATAAAGTCGATCACAGTTTACATAATTTCTCATTTTAGACACTTTTTTACTGCTTACAAAAGTTTACCATACTATGCTCCTTTTTGAAGCTGCTCACTATGATAGTAAATATCTGCTATGTTTCCAGGGCAGTCTAATTTAGGAAAATACAGAAATCAAATTAATAGTCTTTATCTTCTCATGTCTCAGCACGTATTCAAATATCATTTCCTTAGCTTTTGAATATTCTTATAGTACATTTGGTGTGGTAAGGTTTATGCATATAATGTAAGACCAGGTCTTTCTTTTTGACTCCAAGGAAAATTTAAGCTGGTTTTCAGCAGACCCGCCCAATTATTAATACTGCCCAATGACATTCCCTTTCTGACTATAAACTTAAGAGTCAAGAACTCATACTCGATTTATATGTAATGAAGGGACTGGGTTGATAAGCATCCTAGTTATTGAAGAGTGTTCAGAGAGAGTGATTTGAATTGAGCAGGAGTGGATAATTGAACCCACTTCATGGCAAAAAGAAGACATGTCGATAAGGTTTCATAAGTTCACTTCCTTGCTGATGATTTAGATGCTTGTGCAATGTACCTAGGCAACCATTTTGTGCTGATTTTTCTTTTCTTTTTTTTTTTTTCTCACACCACCCCCTCCTGGTCAGGCTTCCCTATCATGTGTCCCACATATTGTCATCCCAAATTCCAATGATTCAGTTTCACACCCAATCTGGCAAATTTCTGCCTCTTTATTCTTGTCTTTCCAGTGTTTTGTATAATATAAATGCTATTTATTGCTTCCTTCATTATTTACTGCTTAAGTCTCAAAATCCTTCTATTTTCCCAGAAACCTTCTTGGGAAAGATGTTTTGGTTTCCATTTGCCTCCTCCTCCTCCTCCCACATTGAACCTATCTACTGAGTTGCATTTTTTTAGTCAACTTACTCTCCTGAGGTATCTGAGTTGATAAAGGGCAATTTCCTCTTCCCGCCTAGATTTTGTCACTGGTCTGACAAACTGGTATAAGACAGATTAACAAAAGAAAAACATACCGATTTTATTTGATAATTTTACATTCACACAGAAATCTTCAGAAGGAAAATGAAGACTCAAAAGGGCAGTCAGGACTGAGAGTTTATATACTTTTTTTTTTCCTTAACAAAGAATTGATCCATTTTTAGAAAAGTGACAAGACAAACGGGTTTAGGCTAGGGCAGTAAATGTGGGAAAGGGACTAGGAAATATATGGGGGAAACCAATGAAAGATAAGGATTGTTTTAGTAAGGTTGTTTGTACAGATCCATCAACTCAGTCTCCAGTGATAAGAATGTTCTCTTCCTGGTACAGGAAGGACATCTTTCTCATGGGAAATTTTATTATGTGTTTAGGTAGAAACCAGAGGTCAGAGAATGCTTCCTGCAACTGCTGTTTCTCAAGTAACATTAGCTCAACATAATCAATATGCAAAGTGTCATTTGGGGATTGGCATGATCCCTTGAAGGGGGTCAGTGATTACATTTAAATGTGCCTCAATGGAAAGCAAATTGAGTTGGATAGAAAGACTGATAACTGGATTATTTCTTACACCCCTTCCTATCCATTTTACAAGACTTCCTGCCTTTCTTTATCTCATAACTAGATATGGTTTCTGGTGCAAACTTAAGTGAACTTGCAAACTGGAAAAAACTTTTGAAACTCAAGTTTCCTTTTAGAAAAGTTTTCCTTGAATTAAAGAGAATGCACTTACTCAATTAAATGTGTTCTATAATGCAATAGAAATAGTATTGACCGTTAATTCTAACAACTGAGCCCCTGCCACTTATAATTCATTAAATTAAAAATTTTAATACATTAAAAACAGTAATATGTTGTATACCTTAATGTATGCATGTATTAATGAGATAGATAGTATTAAACATATTTTAAAGATCATGAAAGTGGTCATTTATTTTTCTCAGAGTAATGGTCTAACAAGCATTATAATTAAAATTTGAATGCAGGCATTTCTTACTTCAAATCTTTATTTAAATCATTAAAGTATGCTTTTTTTCTCTCTTATTAGTCTGAAACCTTCTCATAACAACCTTATCAGTACTCTAAAAGCAACATATATATTTAGAAGAGAAGCTCTTCCAACAGACTGAAGGTAGATAGATGTCAATGCTTTCTTGACTATTCAGTGAGAAATCCTCCCTCATTTTAAACAAATTTGCCACCCATACATCAGGATTACCTTCTTAATTTTAAGAACGTCTTAATAGAATTTTGAACATGTTGAATTTAAATAGGATGTCTGTACATTTGCCAAAATCTTATCCAAAAATTATTTTTTCTGAAGAAGGTTTAGCATACAAAAGTTATAGGCCAGTTCAGAGTCTCTCCTTATTTTTAAAATTAACTATTCTCCGTAAGGAGATATCTAAAAACATACATTTACATGAGGTCTTGAGATAATCCAAATGGTAGAGTCTGAGAGCTGGCAGTGAGGTGAATGGATTTTTTTTTATAAGAGTTCTCAAGGAATAATTATTCTCATGACTAATTTTATTTTTAAATCAGACAAGCTTGAATGATTATCAAAGCACATTGAAGGAAAGTCCAACATGGGCGTATTTTCTAAGATAGTAGAAGGTCATTTCAAAGATCTGGCTTCTAGGATAGTTATAAACAGTTTGGTTTTCATCCATAAAGAGGTTTCTTTTAAACAGAGTATTAATTTAGCAGGTTTTGTGAAAAAAAAATTAGTGGCAAATACTCATATTAGAATTGTGCTATGGTCTATATGAGATGAAACTTCAATTCTATTTTGCATTGTCTTGTTCTAACTTTACTAGTCAAATACAAATAATATTTGTACTACTATTACCACTATTAACAATAAGATCCAATTCATGTAATCCGAGTGTACATGGTATCAGAAATACAGTTAACCAAGATGTGTTATAAAATTAAACTTTCGTCTTTTATGAAGGTTCATTTTGAATATCACAAATTTCTTAAACTTCTAAATTTTTCCATAACTTTTGAAAAAATATTCAAATGTTAACATTGTATAAAACATACTTTCCACCTAATGTTCCTAAATTTCTGCTTTTTTATGACATTTACCATGTCAGAGGAATGTGATATCAAACTACATTTTATAATCACTTAGATATGTAAATTTTCAATGCTTTTCCTTGATAAAGTAAAATATGTGAACTCCAAGTGAGGAAAATGTTTATATAGGAAACCAGTAACTTAAATTCTCTGCAACTCATCAAGGTAATATATGGATCAAGATGTTAAAGCAACTAACAATCTACGGTTTTCTAGGAAAGGGAAAGCCACTTTGAGGAAGAAAAGTATTTGCTTAAAAAAAAAAGAAAAGTATTTGCTTAGAGACTTCTTTAATAAATCTAGATTTAATACATCTCAAAAATATTTGAAATTTGGAAATAATGTGAGAATATGGATGGTACATCCTTTCAATGTCACGTGAGGTGAAGTCCATCCAAGGATTGTTTGGGAAAATGTACTTATCTAAATTCACTGTTTATTACTGCTTAAAGTTCCCAGACTTATTAAAATTACATGATAATTTGTAGGTTTTTGTTCAGTAGTGGTACAGAATGATTCTCAGTAAAACAGATGACTCCAAAGGGTTGTGCCCCTATTAGATATTAACCATGTGTAGCTAATCCAGAAACCCCAACTTGTAAAATACTCTGTTAACCAGTCATAAAATCTCACTGCTTCCCTCATTATATTCCCCCCAAATTATGAAATTATTATATTATATTTTATATTAAGCTTTTTATATTATACTTTATAATTATTATATTATATTATATTATATTATATTATATTTTATATTATACTTCAATAAAAGACATACATATATAAACGAATGGATACAAAATGTAACATGAGATAAAATGGTATCCAAGATGTAGGAATACATGGAATGATGCCTATAGGTTAATATGTGTAAAGTCTTTCAAAAAATGCTTTTAAAATGAAAAAGACTTTTGGAAGAATAACATATTTAATAAAGATTGTTAAAGAATGGATGAAACTGCTGCTTGTGGCTAAAGATGGAAGGTAGTGTAGCAAAAACAAAACAAAACAAAATGAAAACACAACCAAACAAACAAAAACAAAACCAACTCCTTATATGACTTCCTTACTTCTTTTTTTTAAATTCATTTTTAAGTAATCTCTACACTCACCACGGGGCTTGAACTTGCAACCCCTAGATCAAGAGTCACATGCTCTACTAATGAGCCAACTAGGTGTCCCCTATCTCTTACTTCTGACTCTAAAAAGAATATTTTCTCAACTATATCAGAGCCATTACTCCCTCAAAAAAATAAGTGATAGACTTTGCTTTTAGAGCAATTTTATGTTTACAGAAACAGTGAGTAGAAAATACAGACAGCTCCCATATCTCTTACACACACAACACACATTTTTTCTTATTCTTAGATTCTCACATTAATGTGATATGTTTGCTACAATTGATGAACCAATATTGATATAATACTGTTATTACTGAGGTATAATTAACATATAGTGTTATATTAGTTTCAAATATACAATATAGTGATTTAGCAGTCTATACTTTCTTCAGTGCTCCCTGTTACAAGCATAGTCACCAGGTTACCAAACAATGTTAGTAGCATCTTATTGCCTATAGCTATATTCCCTATGCTCTACTTTTCATCTCTGACTTATTTATTTTGAAACTGGAAATTCATACTTCTTAATCCCCTCTATCTATTTCACTCATCTCACTACCCAACTGCCCTCTGGTAACCACCAGTTTGTTCTCTGTATTTGAGTCTGTTTTTGTCTCTTTGTTTCTTTGTTTTGTGTCTTAAAATCTACACATGAGTTAAATTGTAGGATTTTTGTCTTTCTCTGTGTGACTTATTTCACTTACTCTCAAACCTTGTAAGCCCATCCATGTTATTGCTAATGGCAAGAGTTTGTTCTTTTTTGTCGCTGAGTAATATCTCATTTTATATGCATACATGTATACATATCACAGTTCTTTATACATTTATCTATGAGTGGACACTTGGATTTCTTCATATATCTTGGCTATTGTAAACAATATTGCAATAAACACAGGAGTGAACATATCTTTTCAAATTAATGTTTTCATTTTCTTTGGATAAATACTCAGTAATGGAATTTTTGGATTATATGGTAATTCTATTTTTTTTTTTTTTGAGAAAACTCCATACTGTTTTCCATAGTGGCTGTACCAGTTTGCATTCCTATCAACAATAAACAAGTGTTCCTTTTTTCTCCACATCCTTGCCAACACTTGTTATTTCCTGACTTTTTGATTCTAGCCATTTGCTAGATGTAAGGTAATATCGCATTATGATTTTAATTTGTATTTTCCTGATGATTAAGGAGTTGAGCAACTTTTCATGAGTTTATTGGCTATCCATATACCCTGTTTGGGAAAAAAGTGTCTATTCAGGTTTTCTATCCATTTTTAATTAGATGATGATGACGATGATGATTGGTGTTGAGTTGTGTAAGTTCTTTTTGGACATAAACTCCTTAACAACTAAGGTATTACATTTAAATTATTTATTTATTTATTTATGATAGTCACAGAGAGAGAGAGAGAGAGAGAGAGGCGGGGGGCGGGGGGGCAGAGACACAGGCAGAGGCAGAAGCAGGCTCCATACACTGGGAGCCCGATGTGGGACTCGATCCCAGGTCTTCAGGATCGTGCCCTGGGCCAAAGGCAGGCGCCAAACAGCTGCGCCACCCAGGGATCCCCAAGGTATTACATTAAATTATACAGTTCAATGATACCTGTAAAAGTACTTTGCTTCTTTTTTTGGTTGGCTTACTTGTGTAGCAGTTTGATCACCTTTGTGATAGTGCTTAAAAGAAAAACTCCACAATCACTCTTGCTGAGTTTTATTTTATTGTCATACATATATCAGGATATTTCCATGGTATAGGCTTGATTGCAGGTATAGTAAATGGGTTCTTGTCTTTTCTCCTAACAACACCATATCAGCTTGTAAAAAATTCAACTCCAAAGTCATTGATTTTTTTTTTAAATCTTAAAACTTCTAGAACTATTGTCCTTAGAGCATTTTTTTTCTTGAATATGTCATGCGGTAGAATTTACATATAAAATGAACAGTTATATAAATCACAAACTCTGAAATTAGTTCTAATTATTCACTGTCATATTGTCCACATTGTGTATGCACCATTGTGTGTGTGAATAGTATGTATGTGTGTATATATGTGTTTGTATGTATATATATACTTTTCATAGGCTACTCCATAAATATGTATAATTTAACAATCGACTTTATTTTAAGTAAATATAAACCCTGAGCTTTATTCAAAATGAGCATGTTAGACCTGCAATGCATGTAAGAGTCTGACAATCTACTGAATTTTAGTTTTTTGAATACAACTCATTCAAATGAAAGTACTTGGAGTTCTTTGAATGTTTCATTTCCCAGCCTCCTTTCTCTTTATTCTCTAAAATATATAGACACACACACACACACACACACACACACACACACATGTATACACATGCTCTATTTATTTTAATTAATTAATTTCATTAAATTGCTATGCTTTGCAGACACAAATTCTGTCTAAACTCGCAAAAGATGTGGGGCACCTGATGACACAGTCTGTTAAGCATCCAACTCTTGGTTTTGGCTCAGATCACAATCTTGTGGGTCAGGAGATCAAATGTGTTTTTTTTTTTTCAATTATCTTAGCTCAGAATAATCAATATCTTAAAATGACATATTCTAATATCCTTCATTATTGTTTTTCTCATTTTATTGGTAAGAAATTTGAGATATTTATTTAAAGAGATGGGACAATATCACAAATTTAGTAAAATGGAAAACAGTTTAAGTCAAAGTTTTAATGATTTTAGGCATTTTGACAGTAAGATATATATGGGTAATATGTAAGCTATTTGTGACGTTACAAATATATGTTCCTTGATCTATCTCATTCAATAGTTCAGGGAGGCTAAAAATGCTTCTTTTTCGAAGAATATCTAAGGAATTACATTGCTTTTCTGTATTATTCACATATTTTTGGTTTCATAAATGAATAACAGGCATTCCATCAATTGAGAGAAAAACCACTTGTATAAAACTGCTCAAAATATTTCTAGAATAAAATTAATATAATGAATATTTATCTATTCTAGGAATATATACAGGCAGATACATTTATATCTTTAGAGTCTTGATTTCCTTTTCTATTGTTATTAACTTTCTATTTCTGATATTTATTTTATATATATATATATATATATATATATATATATAAATAAAATATACCTTTATATGATACACAGAAAGTCTTAGGACTTGAGTTTCCCTATATCCCTTATTAGCAAGATGAGACTATTTTTACAATAAATGCTAGGGAAATCCCTATCGTATAGCATAAATTTTATGTTAGCTAGTGCAAAAAGTAATTATTTTTCAACACTTTAAACAACTTTGAAAACTAATTTTATTATTGTTCATTTTGGAATACTTGTAGATAATATTTTTCAGACCGTATTGTGTGCTGAGTGTTGTGATAAGTACATAATGGTGTTATCTGATTTATTTTAATTTGTTTTAAGTATCATAATTCTATGATAACCAGTTTGCACTTATTAATCAGATTGATTAATCAAGCTATCCAAATTATTGGATTGACCTATAGTCCATTCCCTTTATATCTGTGAAATAAAAAATCTCCTTAATACACTAATGAACTATCTCAAACTTTCTTAATAATTATTGGCTTAAAAAACAGCAAAGTCACACTTTTATAAGGATATACCTGTAAATCACCCTGAAATGTATAGATTTATGGGGCAGGGCTGACTGAAAACTGAAATCACCTAAGCACCTTTCCTGAAGACTTAAAGGAGAGAAAATGGAGAAGTTAAATCAATAGCTCTCCTAGTTGATCAGTGTGCTTACATACATTATGCTTAACGGAACTAAAGGCACTATAATATGTAGAATAGAAGAGACACTTTTTGATGGCAGCTTTTGATGTGTTTCTGGCTCCCTAAAGAAAAAAGTTTTCTCTGTTCGGAGCTCATGGTATCACTTGAGTTGATAAAGTTTGGTGCTCAGTAAGATCACATGGGTCTGCTGTGACAGTTCTGTGTTATACATTTGTAGTAACACAATAGAAAATTACTTTTTCTTTCTTCCTGTTTTTTTTTCTACTTATAATTCTCCTAAATACAAAGTAATACAACCAAATAGATGCTTATACATGGATCAGAAGGTGTGAACATGTCTCAGCAAAATCTTTTCAAATATCATCTATTTTATATACATTCATTTATTTGTATTCTTTACAAGAAGTACATGGTTACACACAGATGGGTTTATTTGATTAAATATTTATCATTGAAATCAAATGTATCCATTTTTACAGGGACTAAGAGGGCTAAACCTATCTCTTTGTTTACCATTTTCTCCTCAGAATTTAAAACAGGCCTTTACTTAGTCCACTCTTTTTTTTTTTTTTTTAATATTTTTTTTTTGAATTTTTATTTATTTATGATAGGCACACAGTGAGAGAGAGAGAGGCAGAGACACAGGCAGAGGGAGAAGCAGGCTCCATGCACCGGGAGCCCGACGTGGGATTCGATCCCGGGTCTCCAGGATCGCGCCCTGGGCCAAAGGCAGGCGCCAAACCGCTGCGCCACCCAGGGATCCCTACTTAGTCCACTCTTGACAAATATTTGCTGTTTGAAGTACTGCCAACTTAAAGATTATTTACATTTATAAACTATAAGCTTATTAAAATTAGATAATTTAATATAAAATCCTACTACAGTATTTCCTTTCAAACTGTTAAAAAAGCAAAACAATCCCAGAGAGTTAATATTATTTATATTATATATATAATTATATATATATATAGATATATAGATATATAGGGTAGAATAATTCTTCCATATGAGAACTTCTTTTTTTTCTTTTTTTTATATGAGAACTTCTAAAAAAGATTAAGAAAAACAGTACTAAAGGGCAAAAATGTGATTGTGAATATTAATTATATTAAAAACAAAATATCCTTCCTAAAACATGAACTTATTATACCTTTAAATTTAATATCAAACATATAAAAATGGCAAAATTTTAGTAATACGATTTAAAAGACATTATAAAAAAAAACTGGGTTCCTTAAGGGCACCTGGGTGGCTCAGTGGTTGAGCGTCTGCCTTCAGCTCAGGTCGTGATCTTGGGGTCCTGGGAGCAAAGTCCCACACCTGGCTCCCTGCAGGGAGCCTGCTTCACCCTCTATCTATGTCTCTGTCTCTCTCATGAATAAATAAATAAATAAATAATCTTTAAAAAAAACCTGGGTTCCTTCAAATAAATGAAAAACAGTATTTAAATGAAAATATTACCAGTTGCAAAATTTTTGAAAAGATAACATTTATTAGAATTGCTGATTAATAAGCACATCATAAGTCATGATTTTCTATTGTAAATGTTATAATTGTTTCTTTGTATTTTCCCCTTTAAAAATTCTATGTATTTTGTTTCAGTTCTCTGAACTTCATAAGTAAAAACCAATGCTCCTTTGCTGGAATAACATCTTCTAACATTTTCTCATAACTGTAAATATGTCTTTTCTTTATTATACACCTTAAATGGGTTAAATTCTCCCATGGCCTCAACAGTGGAAGAAAAAATCTACCTAAAATCACTCAAGTGAAGGAGAATCTTCCACTTGTATCTTATTTGCCTCTATGCTAAGATTCCCTGTTCATTACAGGTCTGTTGACACTGGCCACATTCCAATGTGTGAATAGTTTGAAGAAATTTTCTTTTCCAAAATTGGTTTTGTCTGTCTCCCCTTATGTGCCCAGGAAATGAAGTACCATGGATCAATTGATAATAGTTATATTCTATCTGGCTGGGCACAATTAGTTAATACTCTTTTATTTTCTTTCCACATTGACAAGTATTTCTTCTCCATACAGTGCAGTCATTGATTTTTCACGTTACCTCTTCTGATTCAGATCTATTCTGGGCACCAGTTTTCTGATGGGCGGATTCCTCCAAATGCTGTAAGAAAAGTCACCTGTTTTGCCACTTTGAGTCATTTTATTTACCACATAAAGAGTTTTATTTCTTCAAGTCTAAAACCTACTCTCTCTTTTTTTTTGTCTGTTTTGTTTTTGTTTTTGTTTTTTATTCACATTAATCATTCAACTTAATTCAGATGACCATTTCATGAAATGTATTACTTTAAATAGAATCAATCTAAACTCTTTATATCTATATATATGCATATATATATTATATAAAATATATATATATATATTATATGTTGGTACATACACAAGTTCTTTTTCAAAGTAAAATTCAAAATGTGTTTAGTTGAACTACTGTGTAATAAGAGGACAAGGAAACAACAAGATATATTTGACATATATAAATTATAACTACAAAGTGTGGCAAGCAATGATTTCTACTCTCTCATCTTGTTTCCTAATTATGTGAAAGTCTTTGGAACAATGAAGAATGATGTAGATTTGTCAAAATAACATATAGATCCAGACTGCAAAATACAGTATAGTAAGAAAGTGTCCCCTGCCATCCTGATATTGTTCACTCTAAGGTACCTGTATGGACATAAAGCCCCTCTCTTATAATACATAGGGACTAATGGCCAGCCCAGATTTTTTTTAATTATTATTTTTTTTAAGTCTAGACTTTTGAAGAGAAGAGAGGTTGAGGGAGTGATCTCAAAAAGATCCTCAGGAGGATCTCCCCCTGCTCGTGCTCTCTCTCTCTTAAATAAATAAATAAAATCTTTAAAAAGTTTTTTTCACAAGCTTAAAGCAGTCCCTTAGTAAAATTGAATTGAGTCTACCATTTATATCTGTATTAATGTATCTATGCTTCTATCTCTATCATTAGTAACACTACTAAAAAGAAAAACATGTGTGGGGCATTCCATCTGGCAAAGATGGAAATAAGGGATGGGAGACATATAAATAGCCAAGCCTTGGAGATATTATGGGTTTAGTTCCAGACCAAATATCACAATATAGTGAGTCAAATGAATTATTTGGTTTCCCAGTGCATGTATAAGTTGTTTATACTGTAGTCTATTAAATGTACAGTAATCTAAAAAATGTACATTAAAATTTGATCATGAGATTGAAGCAATTCAGTTCCATCTATAGGCTCCATTTCTAATTCTAGTTCTCTTGCTATTTCTGCCACATTTGTAGTTACTTCCACCACTGAAGTCTTGAGCTCCTCAAAGCCACACATGAGGGTTGCAAGTAACTTCTTCAAAACTCTTGTTAATATTGATATTTTGACCTCTTTCCATGATTCATGAATGAGATCTAGAATGGTGAGTTCTTCCCGAAAGGTCTTCAATTTTCTTTGTGCAGATCCATCAGCAAAATCACTAACTGTAGAAACTATATGAAATGTCTTTTCTTTCTTTCTTTTCTTTCTTTCTTCTTTCTTTTCTTTCTTTCTTTCTTTCTTTCTTTCTTCTTTCTTTCTTTCTTTCTTCTTTCTTTTTCTTTCTTTCTTTTTCTTTCTTTCTTTCTTTCTTCTTTCTTTCTTTCTTCTTTCTTTCTTCTTTCTTTCTTTTTCTTTCTTTCTTTCTTTCTTCTTTCTTTCTTTCTTTCTTTCTTTCTTTCTTTCTTTCTTCTTTCTGTCTGTCTTTTTCTTTCTTTCTTCTTTCTTTCTTTCTTTCTTTCTTTCTTTCTTTCTTTCTTTCTTTCTTTCTTTCTTTTCTTTCTCCTTCCTTCCTTCCTTCCTTCCTTCCTTCCTTCCTTCCTTCCTTCTTTCTTTCTTAATGGATTTCTTAAATCATGAGACTTGTTGAAAAGTTGAAATGATTCCTTGATCCATGGGCTGCAGAATGGATGTCCTGGCAGCACACATGAAAACACCATTCATCTTGTGGTAACAACTCCATCAGAGCTCTTGGATGACCAGATGTAGTGTTGATGAGCAGTCCTATTCGAAGGGAATTTTTTTTTTCTAAACACTAGGTCTCCACAGCAGGCTTAAAATAATTGGTAAACCATGTTGTAAACAGATGTGCTGCCCTCCAAGCTTTGTTGTTTCCATTTAGAAAGCACGGGCAATTAATTGTAGCATAATTCTTGAGGGGCCTACAATTTGCAGAATGGTGAACGAACTACCTTCAACTTAAAGACACCATGTACATTAGCCCCTTAACAAAAGAGTCTTGTTTGACAATCTTCAAAGCTTTCAAACCAGACATTGACTTCTCCTCTTTGGCTAGGCAAGTCCTAGATAGCATCTTCTTCTAACAGAAGGCTGTTTTGTCTCATTGAAAATCTGTTGTTTAGTGTAGCCAACTTTATTGATGATCACAGCTCAATCTTCTGGAGAACGTGCTGCTGCTTCTAACCTCAGCATCTGCTGCTTCATTTTGCCCTCTTCTGTCAAGGAGACAGCTTCTTTTTTTTTTTTTTCAACCTCATGAACCAACCTCTGCCAGCTTCCAACTTTTCTTCTGCAGCTTCCTCACTCCTCTCAGCCTTCCTAGAACTGAACAGAGTTAGGGTACTTGGTCTGGATTAGGTTTTGGCATAAAGAGATATTGTAGCTGCTCTGAGCTTCTCTGCAGACCGGCAAAACTTGCTCCATCTCAGCAACAGGCTGTATTGTTTTCATATCGTTCATGTATTCCCTGGAGGAGCTGGCACTTTTAATTTCCTTCAAGAACTTGCCCTTTGCGATCACCACATGGCCGTTTGGTGCAAAAAGCTTAGCTTTCAGATTCTCTGGCTTTTGACCTGCTTTCCTCACTCAGCTTAATTATTTCTACCTTTTCATATAAAGTAAGGTACGTGTGAGTTTTCCATTCACTTGACCACTTAGAGGCCATTGCAGGATTATTAATTGGCCTGATTTCAATATTATTGTACCTCAGGGAAGGGGAAGGCCCAGGAAAAGAAAAGAGAGACAGACAGGGTAGGGGGACAGCTGGTAGGCAAAACAGTCAGAACACACACGTTTATGGATTCAGTTTGCTTTCTTACATGTGCGTGGTTCATGGTGCCCCACGATAATTACAATAGTAGCATTGTTGATCACTGATCACTATAACAAATATAATAATATAATATTAATGAAGAAGTTGGAAACATTGTGAGAACCACCAAAATGTGACATGGAGATATGTACTGAGCAAATGCTGTCAGAATAACGGTGCCATAGACTTGCTTTGACACAGAGTTGCCTCACGCCTCAAATTTGTAAAAAGCAAAATATATGTGAAATGCAGGAAAGGGAAGCACAGCAAAGCAAGATATGCCTATAAATGAATAAAACAGAACGACTAAATTAAATACCATTAAGTCCACTAGTTTTTATTGTGATAATAAATGTAAATAGGTTACTCTGTCTGGTAAATAATCAATGAAATTTGGCTTTAAGAAGCCAATGACAGGAATGCCTGGGTGACTCAGTGGTTGAGCATCTCCCTTTGTCTCAGGGTGTGATCCAATCCTGGGATCTGGTCCCACGTTTGGCTCCCTGCATGGAGCTGCTTCTCCCTCTGCCTGTGTCTCTGCCTCTCTGTGTGTCTCTCTGTCTCATGAATAAATAAATAAAATCTTAAAAAAAAGTCAATGACATGACATCCCCAATCGACACTCCTCACTAAACAGTGACTTAATGATTTAAGAAAGTAGTTATATGTCTTACATAAGACATGAATAGTTGTTATAATGAGTTTGAGAAGTAGAAGACTAGTGAAGTTAAATGTTTTTTCATCAGACCTTCTAAAAGCACTTGATATGCTGATGCTACCATACTGGTCCTAGCATAGGATGTATTATGTTCTACTTCCCAGACTGACTTAAGATCAGATATTTTCCCTACAAAACTTTTTCAGAATAAATATTCTTTGGACACACTTAGTAAAGCTGTGTCCTGGCCTGATATCTGATATCTAATACAGTATATGCCTTCAGACTTCTAAACAAGTAGCCTTGTCACTACATTTTCTGGAAATTTTTTAGGCGAACAATAGAAGAATATAAAGATTATCTCACCCCCAGAATATATGACTTAGGTATATTGATTATTTTGAGTCATAGGCAATTGAAAAACAGCACACACAGCAAGAAGTATTCTCTTGGTAATGCAATTAAACAGGAGACCATAGGACTGAGGGGGCTGTAATGCCTTGACAGCGCATAGGAAATAAAGGAAATCTAAATCAGAGTAAATTTTCATAAGTGGATCGAGGTGAAGAACTCATACCTGAAAACAGCCAATCACAGGCAAACAACAAGGCTTCCCCCTAATGAGACAACTGCTTAAACTATTGTCAATCAAAACATCTACTTGCTTCGCTTCCTCATCTGCTCTATAAAAGCCTTTTCCAGAGCTCCTAACCACCTTTGGTTTGGCATTGCCTGAAAACGATGTTTGCGCAAAAAAACTTTTGAAAATTTTAATGTGTCTCAGTGTAGCTCTTTACACTCTGAATTTGCTTTAATCTACTTAAAAACTGGCATATCTTCCAAAAAGAACTCCAGGTCAAAAATCTCCTTTCAGAGCACTTCATCAGCAAGGGAAGATCGACTCGTATCACAGGAAAGGAGACTAAAAGTTGACACGCCATCCAGAAAACTTTGTCACAAACTACCATAGCTCCCATCTGTTCTTCCAAAGGCCCATTCACCTTTCCTAAAAATCATTGACTCTCCCTAAAAGGCCTACATTGAGCCTAAATTCTAAGCCACCCCAGGAGTTACTCCCATGCATATATGAGATATACATATTAACATACTTATTTCTTTTTTTCTCTTTAATTTATCTTACAGAAGTCTCAGCTGAAAACTCAGAAGACGTAGAGGGAAAATGATTTCTCCTTCCCTACATAGGACTTACAGAGTGGTTTATAATGAGACTCACACATTACATTATACAAGTTTTATCATTTTGATTTTTTTCTTGTACATTGCCTAGTGACTCTGCATCACCCCACTTTATATTATACACATTTAAAGGCAATTTATAGGTGTCAGCCTGTCTAGACTGTCTGGCATTTCTTTAGACTGTCATTGATCCTTCTTTACAGTTATGACTCATGATAACTGGCTAAGATATATAAAATCTCCATTTCCTATTGAAATATCATCAGGAACAGTTTTCTTCCAAATTCCATAATTGTGAACCATTTAAACATCTCAGCAACTCATGTTTGTCTCACTTAATACAAGGTATTTTATCAACAGAATCATTAAATATACCATTTTTGGTTTAAGAAAAATCACACTCTTCATTTATGTGTATTTGAGTGTGATAGAAACTTAAATGTATTTTTCTTCAGCTATCCAACTTTTATATGGTTTCAACTTTTGAAATGAACTAGTTTAATTTTCCATGTAACTTTTACGTCATGGTTTTATCTGATATTATATTTTAGCCACAAAGGACTTTGAAATCCGTTTTGCAACATTTTTAATGGTTCAACTGTTTCATTCCTAAAACTATTTATTTTCCTTATGGTGCATAATAACATTTTATTATGTTCTTTTGTGCATTTTTACTACATATTCTGAAACATAATCATTTTATTGCCATTCACTTTGTTGATGTCAATATTGAACAATAATAAGAATGTAACGACCTGTTTTAATAAGCCTATTATAAGCATTCATGTATTATCATCTCTATTATGATTTGATATTCATAAGTGTGACTAGATGGTTTATGGAGAGTAAATAACTGAGTAGTACTACGTTTGTAAGCTCAGAGAGAAAATAAATGATTGTGTATCAGAAATAAGTAAGTGAACATGAAACACACTGGTGGTCACAGCTTTTTAGCTCCTGAGAAATGACTGCAAGTCCATTAGGTTCTAGAAGGCACGAATTTCATGAGCAGTTAGTGCTAATGGCTTTGTACTGCAAGACATCCCTGGGTATTTGCAGTTATGGCAATAAAGTTTAGATGACACTAAGGCTACACTTGATAAATCTGACTGACGTCTGTGAAGAATATAGTGAAAGAGTAATTGTAAGGTAATTACGAATAATTCTATATAAGAAGTTACAGCAAGAACAAATTTATGGATTGAACCATCGAGCGTGTTTAGAATGAATATGCAAATGACAACTATTAGTGATTATTATGTGACTTCAAAGGAGGTGGCTAGAAGAACGGAAATGCCACAGGCGATGTGACACATGCGTAGCCCCAGCAGCAAAAATCAAACTAAACACATTCTTGAAATGACAAGTGTATTATTTCAAAATACATGATAGATCATCAGCGAGCATTCCAACATCTAGCAAAGTTCAAAACCCAGGAAGAATCCCAGAAAGTAATGTTATCCTCTCCTTACATTTTTTCTTTTAAATAGAAAATGGCAGTAAGTGAAGTTATCATAGAATCAAATGGACTTTCATTCTCCAGTCAAGTGTTAGCATCTGTAATCATGTGTTATGCTTTAGCAGAGAAGAAACTATTATACATCTACTTTCATGTTCCGGGGTATTGAGGACTTTTAGGTGTCATATCTCTTCATCAGAACCTCCTCTTTTGGTGAGAGAATCACTTAAAGGTTTTGAACCTTATCCCATTGACAGAAGACAGAGGATTTGAAATGAAAAAACTCCTCATAACAAAGTGTCAATGTGTATGTGTTTAGATGGAATAAATAACTTTATTTTTCTCAAAAAGAGGTCCAGCTCTTATTACTAAAGATTCTAAACCAAAGAAATCCACTTAGAAGTATATGTGTGTGTGTGTGTGTGTGTGTGTGTGTGTGTGTGTGTGTGTGTGTTTAGTAGAGATCATTATTCTAAAGGAGAGACCTAGTTTCCATCAGAGTTTCCGAGTGGATTTATGACATGATCCATATAGGTGGGAAAAATAAAAAAAATACTGAGCGAGTGCTTATAATTTTAGTTTCTTGAGTAAGATTACCCTGGAGATTAATATTTGGTGATAAAGGTTTATATAAATTTACATACCTCCGTGTGTGTGTGCATGCACTTGTGTGTGTGTGTGTGTGTGTGTATGTGTGTAGCAAGCATGTTTGTCACTGAATATTTATAGTTTAAAAAGTAAGAATGGGGCTCCTGGATGGCTCAGTTGGTTAAGCATCGACTCGATTTTGGCTCAGGGTGGTGAAATCAAGCCCTACTTTGGGCTCACTGCTCAGCAGGGAGTCTGCTTTTTCCTCTCCCTCTTCTTGGCCTCTCCCCCGTTCATGCTCTCACTCTCTCGCTCTCTCTCCCCCTCTCTCTCCCTCACAAAAATAAATAAATCTTTAAAATAATATAAGAAATGAAGGCAATTATATAAATAAATAACTTGCTTAAAGCCCTAAACATGCCAGAACTTTTGAGATTTTATATTTTATTTAAATTTATATTATTACTTACATTGTTATTAATAAAAAATGTGGTAAAATTTACATGCCATGAAATTTATCATTTTGACCCACAGAAAGTATACAGTTCAGTAGCATTAAATGAAATTATAATGTTTTATAACCATGACAATTATCTAGCCCCTAAAACATTTTCATCATCCTTAAAAGCTCTGTACCCATTAGATAATAACTTCCTACTTTTCTCGCTCCCCCAGATCCTGAGAACCTCTATCCTATTTTTAGTCTTTTTGAATTGGCCTATTAGGGATACCTCATATAAGTAAAATCATACACTAGTTTTCTATGTCTAACTTATTTAAATTAATGTAATGCTTTCAGTGCCCATCTATGTTGTAATATATATCAAAATTCTCATTTTCGTGGCCAAATAATCTTCCATTATATGTATATAGCACATTTTGCTTATCCATTTACCTGTTGATGGACAGTTGGGTTGTTCCTAACTTTTTGCTCTTGTGGATAATGCTACTATGAATATTGGTTTACAAATCCCTACGAGACCCTGCTTTCAATTTTTTGAATATATATCTAGGAGTGGCATTTCTGAGGTTTATGAGGTTCTATATTTAATCTTTGAAGAACCATAGGCTGTTATCCACTGCTGCTGCATCATTTTACATTTCTACCAACAATGCACGAGCATTTCAATTTCCCCATCTCCTGGACAACATTTGCTATTTTCCTTCTTTCCCTCTGTTACACCCAGGCTAGGAGATGTGAAGTGAGACTACATTATAGTTTAGATTCACATTTCCCCAATGATTAAAAATATCAGACATCTCTTCATTTGCTTAATAGCCATTTGTTATGTATATTGGAGAAATGTCCATTCACATTCTTTATTTATTTATTTATTTATTTATTTATTTATTTATTAATTTATTTATTTATAGAGACAGAGAGAGAGAGGCAGAGACACAGGCAGAGGGAGAAGCAGGCTCCATGCAGGGAGCCCGACGTGGGACTTGATCCCAGGTCTCCAGGATCACACCCAGGCTGCAGGCAGCACTAAACTGCTGAGCCACCTGTGCTGCCCTCTTTGTCTATTTTTAAATTGTTTTGTTGTTATTAAGTTTTAGGAGTTCTTTATATATTCGATATGAATCCACTATCAGGTACGTGATTGAAAATATTTTCATCTATTTAATAAGTTGTCTTTCATTTTCTTGATCTTATGTTTTGAGGCATAAAAGGTCATAATTAATGACATCCAATTTACCTATTGTTTTTTTTTTTTTTTTTTTTTTTTTGGTGACTGCTTTTAGTGCCATGTCCATGATATCACTGCCACATGCATGAAGACATTCCCTAGTGTTTTCTTCTAATATTCTTATAGTTTTAGCTCCTAAATTCTTAAATTTAGTTCTTTTATCCATTTTGAGTAGTATTTGTATATGGCTTAAGATGAGGATCTAATTGGGGATCCCTGGGTGGCTCAGTGGTTCAGCACCTGCCTTTGGCCAAGTGTGTGATTTTGGAGTCCCGGGATCAAGTCCTGCATCAAGTCTCACACTGGGCTCCCTGCATGGAATCTGCTTCTCCCTCTGCCTGCCCACCAATTTATCTTTTGCATGTGGCTATCCAGTTTTTTCCAGTATCATTCACTGAAAAGACCATCCTTTCCCCATTGAATGCTCTTCTTACCTTGTTGAAAATTAAACAATTCTGTGTTTGGAGGTTTATATCTGGGTTCTCTTTTTTTTGGGGGGGGGTTCTCTATTCTATTCTCTATCTTTATGCCAGGACCAGGATTTTTAAATCTTTACTTAAATAGATTTTTCAAAAGTTTTAAAGTTGAGAAATGTGAACACTTTAAATTTATTCTTTTTCAAAATTGTTTTGGTGATTTGGGATTTCTCATAATTCCATATAGATTTGAAGATGGGATCTTTTATTTCTGCAAAAAAAAAGGACTGTTTTGATAATTCAATATTTTCTAAATGAGTTAGATCTCGATCTTTAAGTCACTTTCTGAGTATGGAATCTTGACAATGTTGATTCAGTCCTCCTGTTCATAAACATGGAATGTCTTTCCATTTCTTTAGTCTTATCTAAATTCTTCCTTCTATAGTTTTTTAGTTTTCTGCACAAAGGTTTTCATTTCCTTGGCTACATTTATTACAAAGTATTTCATTTTTTTAGATGCTACGGTACATGTAATTAATCAAATAAATTCTTTTCAGACAAAAAAACTGATTTTTGTATATAGATCCTGTACCCTGCGACTTTGCTGAATTTGCTTATTAGTTTTAGAAGTATTTTTGTGTGCGCTTCCGTATATTCTTGAGATTCATGTCATCCACAAATATGAAAAATTACATTGCTTCTTTTCCAATTTGATGTCTTTTATTTCTTTTTCTTATCTAATAACTCTAAATAGAACTTCCAGTACAACGTTGAAAAGCAGCAGTGAAAATCGAAGTGTTTGTCATGCTCCTGAGCTTTTGGGGGGAATCTTCAGTCTTTCACCACTGACTATGGTGTTAGCTGTGGGTTTTTCATAATTGTCCTTTATCAAGCTGAGAACATTTTTCTCTGTTCTTCATTTTTTTTAGTTTTTATTATGACAAGATATTCAATTTTGTCAAGTGCCTTTTCTGTGTCAGCTGAGATGATCATGGTGGTTTTCTCTCTTGTTCTGTTAGTGTAACCTGTTAAATTGGTTGATTTTCTTTTGTTGAACTACCCTTATTGACAAGATAAATTCTACTTGGTCATGGCATATAATCCTTTTAATATTCTGTTTGATTCATTTTGCTTATATTTTGTTGAGCATTTTTGCAAATATATTTATAAGGGGTGCTGGATTTTAATTTTATTTCTTTTTTTTTTGGGGGGGTGTGTGTGTGTGTTTTAAATTCGGCCTTAACATCAAAATAATATTGATGTGACAAAATCAGTTAGAAATGTTTCCTCCTGTTCAATGTTTTGGAAGAATTTGAGAAGAATGTGGGGTAATTCTTCTTTAAATATATGGTAGAGTTAATAGGTGAGGCTACCTCATCCAGGATTTTTTTTTTCTTTTGGAAAGTTTTTGATTGCTGATGAACCTTTGTACTAGTTATAGATTTACTGAGATTGTCTATTTCTACTTCAGTCAGTTTAAGAAATTTGTATGTTTTAAGGTAATTGTCCATTTCTTCTATTTACAAACCTTGGTGTACAATCATTAATTGCATTCTTTTAAAATGCTTTTTATCTCTGTAAAGTTTGTAATATCCTCACTTTCCTTTTTTATAAGATTTTATTTATTTATTTGAGGGACAGAGAGAGAGAGAGAGAGAGAGAGAGAGGAGAGAGCAGGAGTGGGGTGAGGGGCAGAGGGAGAAGCAGATGCCCCAATGAGCAGTGAGCCTGATGCAGGGCTTGATCCTGGACTCCGGGATCATGACCCAAACTGAAGGCAGACAATTACCAACTGAGCCACCCAGCAGCCCTAGTATATTCACTTTCATCTCAGATTTAATTATGTCAGTCTTCTCACTCTTTCTTGTTAGTCTAGCTAAAGTTTTGTCAAAAAATCAACTTTTGGTTTATTGATTCCATTTTCAGTTTTAAATTTTCTATTTTATTTATTTCCATTCTAATCTTTATTATTCCCTTCCTTCAGTTAGCTTTGGGTTTCGCTTGCTCTCTTTTTTCTACTTCTTTAAGTAGTAAAGTTAGGTTATTGATTTGAGATCTTCTTTCCTTTTTAATTTAGGCATTTACGACTATAATTTTACCTCTGATCACTGCTTTCTCTGCATCCCATAAGTTTTGATATGTTGTATTTTCATTTATATTCCTCTCAGAGTATTTTCTAATTATATTTGTGATTTCTTTGATCTATTATTGGGTTAAGACTGTGTTTAGTTTCCACATATTTGTGACTTTTCAGTTTTCGTTTTGTTGTTGAATTTTAACTTTATCTTGTTGGTTGGAAAAAAATACCTTGTATGATACCTCTTTTTTAAATCTAGTAAGACTTATGTTGTGATCTAATACATGGTCTATCCTGGAGAATGTCTAATGCACTCAAGAAGAATTTGTATCCTGTCATTGTTGGGTAGGATATTCTATGTCTAATAAGTCTAGTTGGTTTATTGTGTTAACTTCTCTATGTCCTTACTTATATTCTGTTTAATTGACCTATATATCCATTATTAAAAGTGATGTTTTAAAGTTTTCAGCTATTATTGTAGAGCTATTTCTCCCGTCCATGCTGTCAACTTTTACATCTTAAATTTTGGGAAGCCATAGTTAGAGGTATAAATGCTTATAATTATATCTTCTGCTGTATTAAATATTTTATTAATGTTAGTAATGATCTTTGTTTCTTGTTACTTTTTTAAATTTAAAATCTATTCTCTTTTGTTATGATAATAGGGTAGCCAACACAGCTCTATTTTGGTTACTATTATGTGAAATATAATTTTCCATCTCATTACTTCAATCCATTTGTCTTCATAACTAAAAAAAAAAAGTTTCTTGTAGACAGTATATAGTAGAACCATGGATTTAAAAAAAAATCATTCTGCCAATTTCTGTCTTTTGTATGAAGAGTTTAAACCATTTAAATTTAAAGTAATAACTAAAAAAAAGAGGACATACTTCTACTTTGTTCTATTTGTTTGCTACATGCTTTTTTAAAAATAACTTTCTGTCCTTTATTTTTCCCATCACTGACTATTTTGGTATTTAGTGATTTTTTCATTCTGAAAAATTTTGGTTCTCCTCTCACTTCTTCTTGTGTATATTCCATAGATATTTTCTTTCTGATTATCGTGGGGGTTGCATTTAGAATTTTACTGTTATAACAATTTATTTGAACTTATATCAACCTTACTAATACCTTACAAAAACTCTGTTCCTATAAAACTCTTACCTATCCCCTATTTTATTACTGGTGTCACAGATTATTATGTCTTTTACATTGAAAACCCTGAACTATAATTAATAATTGCTCTTTTTAAAACACTTTTCTTTTAAATCATGTAAAAATAAAAATTGAATTCATAAACTAAAAATAAAATTGTGCCAGTTTTATAATTTTTCATGTATTTACCTTTACCAGAAGTTTTATTTCTCCATATGGCTTTGTCACTGCCTACCTTCTTTTCATTTTACCCAAGACTCTCTTTATCACAAGTCTACTACTTTTACTATATAATTTTTTTTTACTTTTACTAAATAAATTCAGTTTTTTCTTCCTTCCAGTTTGACCATTTTCTACTATATAAATTCACTTTTTTTCTTTCTTTCAAGGTTTCTGAGAAGAAATTGATTAGAAGTCTTGTTGAGAATTCCTTGTATGTGAACAGTCTTCTTCTAAGAACTTCTATGAACCTGTGTCTTTCCCTGGGAAGTGGTTTACAATGATTTTCTAAATTCCACTATATATGGGGTTAATTTTTAATGTTCAGAAGAAACAAACAAATAGGTTGCTGTCCCTTTAAGTTCTCTAGATGCTGCTTCAACTTTTACTTCTGTATTTTTCATTTAACCATGTAAGATTATTTTTGGTCTCTTATAATATACTATTCATCAAGAATTCAATTAATCTTCTCTGTCCACACATTAGATCATTATATATTAAGTTACCATAGTTTCTAATTCAGAATGCTGTCATTAAGAGTAATTTCACTCCTTAGCATAGACCTATTCACATGTTATTTTAGCCTTAAAAACTCAAGAGATTCCAGCTATAAGATACATTTTCTAAAAGTATTTTATTTAAATTAAAGTTCAAAAATAGATAAATTATGACTCTACTTTTAGTTATAATTGATAGAAGAGACTTAGAATAACAATCTAGTACTAGACCAAAAGCAGTGAATATTATGTGTCAACATGTGATTTGTGTCTATGCTTATGTTTTACATCTTGAAAATTACTATAATAGGTGTTATTTTAATATTTTCAGGATTAAGTATTGTAGCTACCTAGTGTCTCCAAAAGTTTAGATTAAAGGTGCATTTTATTATATTATCTGTTAGAAAATAGAAATGTCTTTTTTTAGTGTGACTTTTTAATAATGACCTTTTTTTTTTTTTTAAGTGTGACATTCGAACTCGATTTCATAAGTGAATTTTGATTTGGCCTCACTTGTCATCACTAGTGATTCCACTGAAATCTCCTCTTATTCATTTTCTTTCCATGAGTGGCTGATTTATATCCTTTACTGTTTCTGAGTTACTGGGAAACATAAAACAAAAACCAAAAAAAGTAAAAAATAATAATGTGTTCCAGATAATTATTGTTAAGATACCACTCATACTGGAGATTTCAAACATACCTCTGTGGGAAATACTGAAATATTATTACACTACAACAATGCATTGTAATTTTCTCATTAGTATTTCTTTTCCTTTTTGGGCATATATATATATATCACCAAATACATTATAAGAAGCCTTCCTAAAGTTACTTACACTGAATAACAACCGTAGGTCATTGGACTATAGCTCCTTTCTGAAGGCTGCTAAAAAGGTCTTACTTTAATGGCAAACAGCTTTTACTAACTTCCTGGGATTCCAGAAATGCTAATCAGCAGTTCTAGTCTGCAGCACATTTATTACACCCTGACATGCTGAAGACAGCCAGTTACAAATAGAACAGCCTCTTGAAAAATGCTGCTCCAGTGTTTTATAATAAAGTGCACCAATTAGATGCATTCATTAGGACAAACTGCTTGTCTTTTCCCATATTAGAGCTTTTAAAAAAGCACAATGTATTTCATAGTTCACCCTGTTCTGTATTATTATTAATTGAACATAGCACGTTACAAAGTTTTGATCTAATAACTGTAAATACATAATGAATAATATTTCCTTGGGGACTTTCAGGTCTGCAAGAGCTCACTTGGTTTCTTTCATACTCCAGGATGAAAAACATGGAAGTCTTTTTCTTTTGCAAAGCATTCCCAAATACTTGAGGGACACCACTGCAATAAATAACAACACTCGCTTGTAATTTAAAGTTGTCGTTTCATTTAAGAATTGATTAGAGTCTTTGCCTAAGACATATTATAATTTTGTTAGGAACAAAGATTCACAACTTTACACATAACGCTCATAATATTATATATTGCATTATTAACTTAATTCCCACATATAAGGTAATATTTTGATATCAATACAGTTCTGAGGGCAAGAATTCCAAAAGGGAAAAAAGGATTATGAATGTTGAATGTGGACAAGGATCACTTCCTGCCCGAGTGGGGAGGGCACAGGTTTATTAAATAACACTGTGAATAGAACACAGCAAGATTGATTGGACTGCTTTTTCTGATGTGGAGAACATTAATTCTCAGTTTCCTACTTATATGCTAACTGGCAATTCCAATTCCTCTCTACAATGGATATAGTTTGCATGAAGACCATGACTTACATTATAACTTTTTAGGCTCCTGTTTGAATGCAGAAGTACTAGAGATGATAATAGATAAGTATCTATTTGTAATTTGTACAGTTTATATTGCTATACACTACCAAAAAAATGGAAATGTTCAACTGTCATACATTCCTGGATTGATCTCAAACTGGATTAAAAAAAATGAGGGTAAAACATGTGAGTTAATAGAAAAAAGAGTGATACTCTTACATATTCTTCAGCATTTGCCATATAGGTGTTTAGAGTGGAAATCTGCCTTTTAAGAATATAATCATTGTTCCTTTTTATTTTTTTAAAGATTTTATTTAATCATTCATGAGAGACACAGAGAGAGAGAGGCAGAGGCACAGGCAGAGGGAGGAGAAGCAGACTCAAGGCAGGGAGCCTGATGTGGGAATCGATCCTGGGACTCCAGGATCACACCCTGGGCCAAAGGCAGGCGCTAAACGGCTGAGCCACCCAGGGATCCCTCATTGTTCCCTTTTATTTATTTTACACAAAAATAACTTTGTTAGTTGGTACCATTTGCTAGTGAAGTACATATAACAAACCCCCTTGGCCCCTTACATTATCATAAAAATATAATTACAGTCACAAGTCTGCTCTAATATTTTGCTTATGAATGACAATAAGAAAGATATTTGGCATAAACATGTGAAAATTATATAAATAATGTCCAGGGTGAGTATTGAAGACATTTACCATTGTCTCTGGTGTGAAAGCAGCATCAGAATGGATGTATTGATCGATTCACATGTTGCTAAACTTAAACTCCTCTGGCCACACTGGCCTTTACTGGCTAAATAGTAACAAATGCATATATAAGGCTAAAGTAAAAATTTCATAAACTATATTGACTCTTTTTTTTTTAAGATTTCATTCATTTATTCATGAGAGACAGACAGAGAGAGAGGCAAAGACACAGGCAGAGGGAGAAGCAGGCTCCACACAGGGACCTTGACATGGGACTCAATCCCTGGGTCACCCAGGATCAGGCCCTGGGCTGAAGGTGGCACTAAACCGCTGAGCCACCCAGGCTGCCCAACTATATTGACTCTTAATATTTGAAATGCACCCTGATTTTTCTACTATCTATTTTAATCAAGTTTATTTCATGTTGAAATATTAGTAACAAACCACTGCATTGATTTCATGATCCACTGAGAGTAGCTCTGAAATTTGACAAACATAGCATTAGATAACACCGTGATAACATTAAAAAAACAATATTTATAATACTTTCCTTTTCCAACGACAAAGGAAGATGTTTGGTCATATAACAGTTTCTCTGCCATCATCCATATACAACATAGTTTTAAAATATTTAACAAATATTTATTGGATCCCCTCTCAATGCTATGCCAGCAATTTGCTATTGTAACTATCATCATCACTAAGATTATAAAGAAATGTTTTTCTGTATTGGTTTTGTTTTTTGATATATATGTTATACTACTTAGCTATATTAGTGACGAAATTACAAAAATCATGAATTACTTTAACTCTAGAATCTTTTAAGTAATAGAATTTTCATGCATGATCAAATATAATTAAAAGATAAATTTTAAAATCAGCCAGAATTTTAATCTTGGAAAATTCAAGACTTTTTTACTATTTAAATACATTAAACCTTTTTTAGACAGGTAACACATTGAGAAATAATTTATTTCTTGATATTTGTCTTCTTATTATAGTATAAAATTTAATGTGATAGTGTAAATACTATAGACCCAGAAAATTCACTTTTAAGATCTATGCTGAATTTTATAACATAATGTTGTGATGATTTTTAAAAGTTTATTGATTTGGAAGATAAATACTTCTGCTTCTTTATGGTGTCATGTGGAGTTACATAGGAACATAATTACAATGAAAATATGACATAATAGTGACTAATGAGCCATTATATATCTTTATGTTTGAACATCTTGGAGAGAAACATTGAAAGTAAAACCATGACATAACTGCTGTCACTTTGAATAATGGTATCCCTAACAGAAAGCTAAATAGCATCTTAATGTTCTCTTATTTTCAGGTATCTTTAGCTTACTCTTAGCCTTTGTCTGGACTGTCTATAAAAATCCCAGTTCAATTTTACGTTATTCTTATATGATTTCTTGACATAATCTGTTACGTTATTAAATTTGCTTTTTTCATTATTCTTCAGATGCATGTGTTTTTATGCCATAGATAGGTAAAAATCTCACCAGATACTGTAGTATATGAAATGATTGAAGGATAAAGCCGTAAGAGGTGCTGTAGATCAAGATAATAATTTTAGTCTTTCACTGGATTTACAATATATCTCAAATGTTAAAGAAATAAGGAAACCATTTTACCTGCTACTCAATTGGAACAAGAGGATAAGCAAACTGCCATCTTCACCCCTTCCAGGGAAGCCAGGGTCCTGAGTGGACCTAATGTAATGGCAGTTTGACACTGGATGTGAAGAGAATCAACCCCCAGAGACTGAGGGGAAAAGCAAGCAGTTCCTCACTAAAACATATGGCAGGGAATGAGAGAGCAAAAACTTTTTTTTTTTTTTTTTTTGGTAAAGATTGGATGCTTCAATTTTATGCAAGGACAAAAGCAGAACATGAATATTTCCTATTAACAGCAAAAGAAAGCTTTCATATTAAGAAGTGACAACCCAGAGCAGAGAAATAGGAAATTCATAATACCATGAACAGAATATGTATAAATAAATAAGACTTATATGGAATGCTTAGAATAGAAACTATTCACTTAGCTGTAGAAATGCTGTAATGAGGGAAAATTGGAAATTTATATAGTAAGAATTGTGTATCATAAATAATTTGTCTTGTACAAATGTGCTTAATTTGACTGACAGTAAATTGGAAAAGATTCTCGTGCTTTGGTGAGGGTTCAGTAAAATGCCACAAATCCTGTTGACATCTTAATATGGATAGGGGTGGAGGTGGGCGCGGGTGGGCAGGGAGCTCCTTAGATAAAGCCTCCCTTTGCCATTGTGGATGCATGGATCTCCAGAGTAGCTGTATCCTTTTTCACTGCTACAGTTCCGTTTGAGATCATCAGCCCAGAGAAAGCAGACTAGTCAAAAGGCATTGCTATCTGTGAATCTTTAATTTTTGACTTAAAAAGATTTACATAGAATTAGGGCAGATAGAATATATAAAAATTATTTAAACCAATGACACAGCTGTCTCAATGACTGATATACTTAAAGGACTGTAGGTTTGAAAGAAAGGGCTTTTACTATTGCAATTTTGAAAATATCTATCATTCAAGTTTGTTTCTGCCTACATTTGGTGTGGGTTAAACGCAGCAATCTGAAATTACAAAGCAAGAATATTAATGACAAGAGAAATAACTTCAACGTTTGTTAAAAATACCTTCTTTCCATCTCAAACCCAGGTCTTAGTGGAAATCCTCAGAATTGTTTGCCTTGTCTCTTCATAATAATCTTTTTGTATACATAGTCTATGTCTCCGAATAATCTTCTTCACTGTTATTATTTCTCTAAAATACAAACTAAAACACAAACTGGATCATGCTTTCACTCTCCTGATAAATTGTCGCATTGTCACCTTTAGCCATTCAACATTAACCAAAGCTGACATCTTCAGTTATGCCCATGTGCCTTTGCATGCGTTTTGGGAATTTTCCTCACTTTCTCCTAAGAAAAATTCTCCCCCTCCTTCGCTCCAATTTCTATATGAAAGTGCCCCTTATTACTATATAGTAATTGTCAATAACATCTATCTTCATAAATTAGGTTATTCAAGTCGGGAGTGTATTTAGTTCATTTTTATATTCCTGGGCATATCAAAACATTCAACAAGTTTGGTTGATTCTAACTTAAAGACTGTCTATATTCTTATTGCCTTCTCTTCCAGTAGCCTTGAAAATTTTGATAATAATTGGAAATGCAAGATGTATACATGACAATAGTCAATGTTTAATCTCAAACATTCAACAAACCAATAAAAAAAAAAGAGAGAGAGAGAACCCTCTGAATTGTCTACACTGTAAGGACAAAATTAGTTTTCTGGGCCTTATGTTATTTGTAAATGTCTTCCTTACCTCTCTTACTTTGAAAATAAATGCAGCTCCAAACATTTACTTGAAAGCTTTCTTCTGGAAATAATGGATTGCTTTGCATTTGAAATCACATTAATTTGTTTATCTCATCAGGAACTCAGCAGCTGTTTGAAGTTGATGCTGTCAGTATTGACTATATCAAATTTGAGTTGATTTTTTAATTGATCACTTACCCAATTGCAAGCTAACCTCAGGTCTTAAATTTTTCCTAAGATTCATTAATGTTATTTAGTCCATAAAAAGGAAGCATATTGCTCCCCATACACTGTCAAATCCTTTCAATATGCATACCGATTAATTTGTTAATTCAGCACATTTTCAATGGGTAATTACAACACTAGTCTCTAAACAATAGGAGAATGATAATAATGAGGAACATTTACCTAGACTGTACTGTTTAAAAATAATAAGGCCCCTAAAAGTTTTGTTTTTCTTTCATGAGCATATTTTTATACAAGCATACTAAATTCATATATTGCAAGGCAGATTAATAAAGCTTATTGTTTTCACATTATGGCAACATTTGTACTTGGAATTTTTTATAAATTGATACATGTATCTTTTATAAATTTACGTTCTGAAATATTTTTGTTTACTTTCTCCTCGTCAATATTTCTACAGCTTAGAATATTAAAAATAATAACCAAATAAACTTTCATATTCTAAAATACATAACACATGTAATATTATAAACTTTAAATAAACTTTAAAATATAATATATATAATATTTAAAAATTACATACACAGATAATTTTACATAGAAAAATGCCTTAAGCATTTAAGTTTATGAATTGTTTAATCGTAACAGTTTTTATACATGTGGAAAAACCCATCTCCATAAATGGTCTGGTAATATTTTTTTTGCCTAAATAATAATGAACTCCTTAAGCAAAAAAAAATATCCTTTCAGGGGATCCCTGGGTGGCTCAGTGGTTTAGCCCCTGCCTTCCGCCCAGGGTGTGATCCTGGAGTCCCGGGATCGAGTCCCACGTTGGGCTCCCTGCATTGAGCCTGCTTCTCCCTCTGCCTGTGTCTCTGCCTCTCTCTCTGTGTCTCTCATGAATAAATAAATGAAATCTTTAACGAATATATCCTTTCAATTACAAAATTCATCAGAGTATTTATATATCATTCTGTGAAATACATATAAATTGTGTACCATATCAAACCACACTTTATTTTTTAGTTATCTGGTGAATGTTTGTGACTTTCATTAAGAAGGAAGATATAAGAGGAAGAGCAGAATAGGGCCAGATATAAAAATAATTAGCTATTTCTATTTTGCAAATATAGATTTTAACCTTCTTAGGTACACATACATGGAAAGTTCTGAGAAACTTTATTATGTGTGTCAGCATCTTTATATGTGTGTCAGCTCAGGAGTTTTATTTATTATTTTTATTTGGTTTTGGTGATAGCTTGTTTAAAAGCTTATGAGAACTGATGGGGCTCTTGGGTTTAGCTCAGTCATGATCTTTTGGGTTATGAGGTCGAAATCAGTGTCAGGCTCTGTGCTCAGTGGGGAGTGTGTTAAAGATTCTCTCCCTCTGCCTCTCCCCTCATGCACGTGCTCTCTTTATAAAGTAGATAAATAAATCTTAAGAAAATAAATAAAAGCTTATAGTTATAAGGCACTAGAGAGCCTGAAACTAGAGATACAGAAGACAAGAAATAATCGGCAAAGTGTGGTACTTGAGAAGGAAGCAAAGCTAGAAATCAGGGCCTTGTTAGAAGGAATCAATCTGAGAAGCAAGATTGTTCACTGTAACAAAGAAAAGACAAATGAACATGTTGGTGCAAGTAAGCTTCCTGGTTCAGAGATAGAATTTGAGGAGATTCCTCTCAGGGCTTATTATAATTCCATTCTGGAGTAGAAAATGAAATTATATCTTTAGTGTGGAGTTTTAGGTGAATATAATCATAATGAAGAGAGAGAGGGAGGAAGGGAAATAGGGAAAGACAGAAGAATGGAAGGAGAGAGGAAGAGAAAGAAGGCAGGAAGACACATAGGAAAGAGAAAGGATAAAAAAAGTCAAGACAGATCTAGGGGAAAAAAAAAGAACAGATCTAGGGCATTGCTTGAATACGAATATTAGGAGTCTAAAATGGTGCCAATGTGTATATAGCCCTTACCAAGCTGTTCTGGCATCCACAAAACAGTGTTTTTATTCAAAATTGGAATTTTCTAGACAAATATGTTGTATGGACAATGTGACAAGGCAATTAGGTTCATCATATTTGCATTCATTGTCTAAGAACTAGATGCAGATAATAGAAAAATATGGAGCACAGAAAGACTTAGAAAATAAAGTGGAAGAGTCAAGAGAATAAACATGTCAAAGTAGTCAAAGAGCTATTAAATTTGTTTTTTGTAACTGTTTCTGTAAAAAACGTATATAACCCTACACCAAATGTTCCTTTACCAGAGCACTCTTTTTCCTTTGCGAAGATTGTGTATTCCAGGCAGCTGTCCTATGTTGGACTCAAAGAAAATTCTCATGCTTCCTCAGAAAAAAAAAATGCTTTTTTTATAAATGGAATGAAGATGTGTAGACAATTGGATGCAGAATGCTACAGCATGTTTCTTGATTTATACAGTTAAGCTATGTAAAATTCAGATGCCAAGTTTGAAACATAGAAATCAATTTCCCTTTTCTGTTGTAGTAACAGTAATTAATACCTGTCTAACTTTGTGTTGTCTGGAAGCGCGGGCAAGCAAAGGTCACTTATGCAGCTTATCATAATAAGAAAGGAAAGGAAATATGTACACAAATAGCTTGAGAATTTACAGCTGCATACATTTCTCTCATTGAACAAATGTTTTGCTATGTTTAATATTTACTTCATTAAAAGCTTTAACTGACATTTTTAGTCATCAACACATTATATCTTAACTAGAATTTTGTTAACAAGATATCAAGTTCAACTTTGTTTGAACTTTGCATCTTGAGGAAGACATGATAATAGTGTCACTGTGTACAATTGCTGATTCTCTTCTGTGTGTGTATGTGTGCCATGGAAGTTTTCCTTTCATTTATTATAGACTGTTCTCTTACCGTGAAGACATTAGGAAAGAAACATTTTCAAGTTGGTAATTGGAACTTCTGTGAAATAAAGTTCCCTATAGGAATTTTACTTCATTTATCTCCTTTGGAATACACAGAGGGCAAAAAACAAACAAAAATAAAAACAAACCAAAAAAAATCAAAACAAAACAAACCAAAACACATCCCCAAAACCAAACCATATTTACAAAAACATGTCCCATGAAACTAAGAATCAATGAAAGAAATTAAGCTATAGAACATCCTTGCCAAATTCTGTAATTGTTGCACTCAAATATAAAAAGATGTGCAAAAACCAAACAATATAAAAAACTAAAAATGTAGAACAAAATGCACACTTCCCTAGAAATCATTATTGGTCGTGAAAATCATATATGAAAAATTTTTATTAGAATATTATATCTTAGAGTCCTGATCAAATCAGGGAAGAAACCATTTATTTCTAAAGAAGACAGAATGGTACAAAGGTAAACACCATGCTTACATGTAGTTTCTATTTCAATTTAGCAACCTAGCCAGATGTCAAAAAAAGAAAAAAAAAAAAAGAAAGAAAGAAAAAAAGAAAAGAAGGCAAATAGCAACATCCAGGGAACACTACATGACTGTGATTTTAATGGTTTTACTTTGTGCATCACTAACCTTTGAAATGCCAACTTCTGAAAGTACAATTGCTAAGAAAACAACAGATTTGATGAGAGAGTGTTGAACAGCCAACATGACTCTTAGATGGACACTTCTCAGTCCCCTTTCTCTCTTCATTATTGCTCTTCAATAAATCTTTTCAGTAAATTGATTACTATATTTATATATAATTAATATTCTCCAAAATATAATTACATGTGATACAAAAAAGGTAAATGATTTATAGCAGAGAAAGATTATTCAAAGAAATAATTCCAAACAATAACTCAGAAAAAATATGGACAGCTGGTATTATGAAACAAAACAAAATAAAAAGTACCATAGAAAGAGTTCAATAATGAGACAATTTTTTAAAAGGATAAAAACAAAATAAAAATCAAGTTGACAACTTTGTGAAGAAATAGAAGAATAAAAAGATCTTAGTGATTAATATAACATTAAACACCAAAAAAAGAAAAATATATAACTTAGAACATTTGAAATACCTATTGAAAGTCAGGTCAAATGTTGGGAAAAGGCCAAAAGATATAAATATAACTAAAAAATTAAATTGCAGAATTAGAAGACAGAGAAATTCCAACATGCACAAAAATAATAGTGTTGAGTAAAAGAACAGGAAATAATGGGAAAGAGGTAGAGAATCTGAGAAAAAAAATCTTTAAAAAATATGAACATTACAATACAAAGGTCTATCTTTTACCTAAGTTGATATGGAAAAAATAGTAATATAAGTTCCTTAATTATTCAATTTTAATATTAAAAAATCATATTAGCAAATACACAGGAAAGTCAAGTTGCCTACAAAGGGGAAGAGAAAGAATATTATTAGCGTAGGCTCCTTTTTCCCCCACAGTAAATACCAGAATTCAGATTGTAACATCAATAATATTATGAAGTAAACACTGTCCCAATGAAGTAAACACTGTCCCATTATTTTTTTCTTTAATCCAAAAATTGCTTCAATATAAAAAGAGTATGCAAAATAAAAGGGTTTAAATTGATAGATATTTATCTAGGGTTTCTACATATTATCATAATTGAATTATCCTTGAATTGTTTTTAATTTTGACAAATACTTTTAAGAAGTGAAAGTTATACTCTGAGAACATAAATAGAAATAACACAACGGGTAGGTAGATTTTTTCTCGGTGTTTAGAAATATGCACATAACCTAACCCCAAGAGTTCCATTTCTGAGAATAAATCATAGAGAAGCCCTGTGCAAGTGAATAATTATACCTGTTCAAGAATATTTATTGCATAATTTCTGAAAGAGGAGAATATTCAAATGCCTAAATGATCAACATATTAAAATGATTGAACTAAGACTGTTCATATCAACATCTATAAATTTTGAAAGCATATGAATGGGAAAAAAGCTGCAGAATATTAACATGATACCAGAAAAAAGAATATTAGATAAAATGTTAACAGCATGAAAAGCCAAGTTAACAAGTTAACAAGTAAATGAGATAATCTAACAGTTCACAGAAGATAGTAAATTGCATTATTTTGCATAATCATATAACTTTGCATAATGTAGTACTTTAAATATTATTTAAATCTTATCTTATTCTCTCATGAAAAACACATATATTAGCATAAGCCCTTCCATATATATATAAACCTATTTATCATGGTAAGGCTTGCATAATATATAAAATAGTCAAATCACTCTGTTGTATACCTGAAACTAATATAATATTACATGTCAACTATACTTCAATTAAAAAAAGTGTACAAGACACTCAATTGTCTGGCTATAAAAATATAAGCATCATAATACATTATAGTCCTATAATACAGGCATTTTGTCATGATCAGTGGTGCTGGTAAAATAACACTTTATAGAGTTGTAAATTTTTTCTCAAAATTTTATTCATTTATTTGAGAGAGAAGGAGCATGAATGAGGGGCAGAGGGGCAGAGGGAGAGGGATAGGCAGACTCTCCAATGTGGGGCTAGATCCCAGGACCCCAAGACCATCACCTGAGGTGCAAGGAGATGCTTAATTAACTGAGCCATCCAGGAGTGATAATTTTCTTTTTTATGGAATTGTGTTACAGATTCAACTCTATCTGTAACAGTTAAAATAACACATTAGAAAGAAAGTGTAGAGAAAGTATATGATGACATAGAAGATATCTAAAGAAATTCTATGAATAAAACTGCAGACATTAATAGAGAAAAGCTTTTTAATTGCATTTGTTATTTAACATTTATATATTCATGTTCAAATGCAAAAACTGCATCTTAAATTTTATTGATCATATAGTAAACTACAAGAATAATGAAATTTCTTGAGGCACCTTGGTGGTTCAGTCAGTTAAGTGGTGGTGTCTTGATTTTGGCTTACGTGATCTCAGGGTCATGGAATTGAGCCCTGTGAGGAGCCCTGCATTGGGTTCCATGATCAGCAGGGAGTCTTCTTGGGTATCTCTCTCCCTGTCCGTCTGGTCTTCTCGTTTTCTCTTTCTCTCTCTCTCAAATAATAAATAAATCCTTAAAAATAAAAAGAACAATGAAATTTCCTTTAAATTAGAGATTATGTCTATACTTTTCAAATGTACTGATTTGTACTAAGTGTATTTGCTCTTAGCTCATTGGAATCAATATTAGTATCATTAATGTTCACACATAACTAAAAAATTATTGACCTGTTTGAATAATAAGTAGATTTTGGAAAATAGTTTTGAATGAGGAAGTGATACTTGGCAATTCAAATTTAATTTAATAACATTTAGATACTACATGACAGGACCTGAGATTCTGACCAGAACTGCAGTAAGACACTTAACTACTGAGCCACCCAGACACCCCAAGATGATTTTTTTTCAAATTGCCAGTGTCCAGAAAAATTACTAATTGTTTTTACCTTACATGTAATAAGACTTGTTCAACTCTATGAACCTGTCCCATGATAAAAATTCAAATGTTTATACAAATAAATATTAATTTAACTTTAAAAGTATTGTTCATGGATATGTTAATTAAGTATCTGTATTAATAGGTAAATGTGCTATGCTAAGAAAATACTAATGTATAAGATGAAATATAGTGAACAAAAAACTACCAAAGTAAATACTAAAATTAGATAATTTAAATTTAAATGTAGCTCAAATCTTACTTTGTTTCTCAGATTTTAAAAATTATCCAAAATTTTATGTTTATAAAAAACTCATTAAAAATGTGTACAGGTGGTAAAACAAGTCTTGTTGCTGTTCTTTTTTTCTAGTTTTCTCATGGTTACTGGGAATGTTCTCCTTGAAGCAACCAATTGGGTTTTATATTTGCATTCACAAAGTGTACCTGACATTGTATTTTTCCTATAATAAATATTGGTTTGAAACAACTAAAACATCAATATTGATGTGAACATCTAAACTAGAATCTCTAAGTCAATAAATATTATACATACAATGAATAAACAGAATCCAACCTTTTAGAAGCTCTGAAATACCAACTAAAAGTAATGGAAATAATGGATAATTTTTTTTAGTGCATGAAAATAGGCCACAATGACATAGAAGCAATATATTTGAAGTGTACTGTGATGGTCTGTCAAATCAGGCTTTTCAGTCAGATGCACAGCCTTTTCATTCTCTCATTTTCTCTTTACATTCTCATCTATCAAACACAATCCTTGGTCTCATACTCTACCTAAAGACTTTTCTGACAGTTTTGAATTCCATTATTTTTTCTCTTCTCCATTCATTATGATATTCCTCAAATATTTTAGTATATGTTCACATGCAAGAGGTGAGCAGGTTTTACTAAAGTTCCTCAGACTAAATAATAATTAATTTACCACTTATAAATAATAAATAAGCTAAGTTAGGAGTTTTCAACTACAAATAACAATAATCTCCTAAAATGTTTTATTTATTCATTTTTTAATTTTTTTAAAGATTTTATTTATTTTTTCATGAAAGACACAGAGAGAGGCAGAGACACAGGCAGAGGGAGAAGCAGGCTCCATTCAGGGAGCCAGACATGGGACTCAATCCCAGGTTTCCAGGATCACGCCCTGGGCCAAGGGGAGTGCTAAACCGCTGACCCACCTGGGCTGCCCAATAAAAATGTTTTAAAAATAAGTCGACTGTATTAGCTCACATAAGAGGAAGCCCCAAGGCAGGGTAATTTCCAGAGTTCTTTATTTCAAAGACATTGTCAAATATCCAAGTGTGTTTGTTTTGATCTCCTATCTGTGTTGGCCCATTAGGTTGGATCCTCTTATGAATTCTAGACAGCTGCAAAAAGTTACAGTTGTCTTCAAGCATTTTAAATCTCTCTCTCTCTCTCTATGTGTGTATATATATATATATATAATATATTGTATTATACATACATTAATATTATTAATATTAATATATCAATATTATATGAACTATTAATATAAATATAAAATATATTAATGTCAATTATTTATATATATAGTAAAAGCTTTGCCTTTTTTTTCCTCCTAGCACCTACAACCTGCAAGGCACATTGACAAATTGACAAATAAATAAATTCTACTATAGACTGCTATCTTTCCATTCCAAAACTTTCAAGAAAACTTTTTTCAGAGGAAAAAATGGACCTAACTAAGAAACACCTAATTTAACTGTTGAGGCATATTGAATTAGGCCTGAATGAGAAGAGTAATTTGAATACACTCTGAGATTTAAAACTTTCAGCATGCGGTTATCTAAACTGGAACATCAATAACTAACTAAATACTCAATTGTTAATAATACCAGTGAAAGTATCCTAGAGTTGCTAGCCTTTCATTTCTCAAAACCAACATTCTCGATACTTCCTAACTTCTCTTTTTTTAAAGTTTTTTAAAACTATTTATTTATTTATTTATTATTTTAGAGAGAGAGAGAGAGAGAGAGAGCAGGAGAGCATGCAGGTGTATATGCAGGGGAGCAAGAGAATATCGAGCAGATTCCCCACTGAGCATGGAGCCTGACACAGGGCTTTATCTCACAGCCCAGAGATCATGACATGAGCCAAAATCAAGAGTTGGGCATTCAACCGACTGAGCCATCCAGGGCCCCTTCTCTCTCTTTTTTAAAGTTTTTCTTTAAATTCCAGTCAGTTAACATACAGTGTAATATTAGTTTCAGTTGTACAATATAGTGATTCAACACTTCCATATAGACACATGAAAAGATATTCAACATCACTGATCATCAGGGAAAGACAGATCCAAACTCCAATGGCATGTCACCTAAATTTACTCTTAAATCCATTGGACACAGGACTCCTATTCTTGGGAATACCAAAGTTACTAACGTTGTCCATGTGTTCTCTTAGATCTCCAGCCACTGCTCATATCAAACTTCCATTTCTTGATGATTGCTGATCTCAGTTGATGATTAAACTTAAAAGTGGTTTAAGAACTTTGAATGACCAACAGGCTTAATGTCTCTGATGAGTCAATATACATTTAATGTATATTAAATTCACCGGATTTCTAATTGGTAAAGTTGGAAGGAGAGATATCTATAAGAATGGTTTCCTTCAGCATTTACTGATTACTGTTTTACAAACCAGGGCAAGATTATTTTCACTCTGCTGGAAATTTGTATGTTTTTGCATGATCTCCAAATTCTTCAGATTCTAGAATGTTTGATGAGGAAAAAAAAGCTCATTTGACAAGATTTAGGTAAAACTTTCCTCTTTTGATTAAAAATTTGGTACATATTGTATTCCAAAGATCATAATATGACAAAAATAAAGGGAAAATAGAGAATGAGACTTGCAATTGTTAAATATGCTTTTTATTATTGACATTCGCATATGAAAATGATGGTACCCATCTTTAACACAGTTGGAAAGAAATATAATTGTCATGGAGAATGTGACAACATTCATAGGTGTCATGCTCATGGTTAGATCTGTTTTACTCCTTGACATACTCACACTGACAAGGTGCTTATCACCCTTGTTCCTACTATTGGCTCACAGTCAATAAAGTATCATTATCGATAGATTCTACACCCCATTTCCTTTTTGGATTATGCTTCTGACAAACTAGAGTGTTAATCAAAGATAAAAAGAATTCTGTAATTTATCTTAATTGTAGAATTAATATTTAAACATTACATGCTCTACTCTCAGAACCTGAAGATTTACTTCTTTATTTACAGGGCCAAGTGTAGTGAAATTCATCGATAATGAAAACCACTAATACAATTTCATGCTCACCCTCCCCAACAGTTACCTTGCGTCATTGAGAACTCTACCAGGAAAGAAAATACAAGGGATTGTAAGGGATTTTTGCCCTTATTATTTTGCTCCTACTATTATACTAAAAGTAATTCTGTACCCAATTGGCCACACTAAAAAGAAACATATCATCCCCTGAAGTATGTTTACAGTATATTTTGCACCTAATTACTTCATGTGAACATTTGCTTTCTCATTGAAGGATTGAAAACTCTTTGAGGTCAGGCCTCAGATAATGTGGAAATTCTGGTATTTGCTTTAATTTCCTCTCAAATATAAAAATAGACACTCATTAAATCTCTCTAAACTTTGCTTTGTATAATTAAAATAATTATGACAAGTATTTTTTGATGGTAGGAGGAAATATACCATGTCAACTGCCTTTTAAATAAGATCCTGGCATTCATCTACAATTTTCATATGTTCAGAATAAAATATCCTAACTTTGGAGGAAGGAAAATCTTCAAGTTCTTTAAGCTATTATAATCCATTGTTTTCAATGTTACTTTTAAACGTACACCTGTTAGTATTTTAAGATAACTAATTAGAAGATGTCAATTATCAATATATTCTTAAATGACAGTATAGTAATTTGTATGATAGTATATAACATAGATTAATCAACTGTTTTGCAATAGAGACCTTGGATAACACATACTTAACTGATTTATAGGAATTTTTCATGCAAAATATTTTCTTCTGCAAATATTTGGCTGGTTGGCCAACACTAGCATTATCTCAAAAGAATTTTCAAATGAAATTAGAACGTCCACTCAGATACTCGTTGAAAAAAATAAGAATTTTTACAGAATAAAATATAAAAAATAAAAAAATCATTAAGCTTGGATTTTTTGAAAAACTAATTTGATCACTTTTATATCTTGTGAAACTGCTCTGAAAACAAAGAACAGATATTCACCACATTTGAATTTAAAAAGTGGGGGAAAGAGAGCAGCTCCTGACATTCTGAGGATGGGCTGACATATTTAGGCTGTTATTTTCCTATTAGATATAAAACAATTTTGGGGCACCTGAGTGGCTCAGTGGTTGGGCTTCTGCCTTCTTCTCAGGGCGTGATCCCGGGATCGAGTCCCACATCGGGCTCCCTGCATGGACTCTGATTCTCCCTTTTTCTATGTCTCTGCCTGTCTCTCTCTGTCTTTCATGAATAAATAAATATAATCTTAAAAAAAAAGGCAATTTCACAAAGTACCATCCTTAGACAGGTTATTCTAAGACCATGATAAAATGGGACAAACTGAGACCACTTTGTAATTTTGTCTAAGCACAGTGAAAAATAAACAATTGTTAAAAACTCCAAAATACAAACACCTCCCTCACCTTCTGAGAAAAATAAATTAATATTTTTAAAATAACTATAGCTTCACTCTTCTGCTAGTCTCCTCTTACTATAGGTAAATTTTATTGAGATAGACAATCACAGAGTTGCCTTCACTTTCTGACAGCATCAAACCTAGACAAACACCTGCTTCCTTACATCTTCACAAAAATTACCCAAAGACCCAGATCCTATAATGGGTCCTTTCTAGCACCTTCCTTCAGAGATACTCCATGGTTCACCATGGTGTGTGTTCTCCCTTGCTGCAAAGATAGATAAATCCAATTTGCTTAACTATGAGTGTATTTCTGGTGGTCTTTGGCTTGATTATGTTAAGTGAAAGTGACAACTTTTAAGGTAATGAGGCAAAGAGAAAATAGCCATAGTCATCAAACATCTAAGTCATGCTCCAGTTCCTATTTTAAATTCTCGTGTGCCTAAAATCAAACAAAAGCACACATGTACAAACCCTCTTTCACATTTAATCCAGGAGGGAAACAATGGAAAGTGCTATGAATTCACCATTATCATGAGAAATAACACTTGAATCAAGGATAATGAAAAGAAACCTGTAAAAGTGTGTGCCTGTGTGTGCAAATAAAGCTGTGTTTAAATTTGAAAAGTAAAATTAGTCAACAGTTGTGTTCTATTAGTTTTTTTTTTCTTTTTCCTTTTAAGAATTTGGTGGGAGTGTGGTAGGTTGAATGATGCCACCCCATTGCCAGCAAATGACAAAAATCTAATCTTTGAACCTTGTGAATATGTTACATTATATTTTACAAGGGATTCTTTCAGATATAATTAAGGTTCTGACCATGAAATAAGGAGATTACCCTGAATTATTGGAGTGATCCCAATCTAATCAGATGAGCCTTCAAAAGTAGAGCATTTTTTCTGGCTTAAAACCAGAGCTATAGCAAAAGGAGGAGGAAGGATTGGAAGTAGAGAGAGACTTGACCGTGAGTTGCCAGAAAGAGGTTACATGAAAGGCACCAGAAGGAATAGGACAGTCTCTAGGCATGCAGACTGCTCTCTAGGTGACAATGGGCATTAAATGGGGACTTCAGTCCTCCAACCAAAAAGATGAACTGAATTCAGTCAGCAACCTGAATGATTTTGGGAGTGGATCCAGAGCCTCATGAAAGAAGTGCGTCCTTGCTCACACCTTGATTTCAACTGTATGAAACTAAGCAGCGAACATAGTTGTGTGATGCTGTATGTGGACTCTGACATACAGAACTGTGAGACAGTAAATGGGTGTTGCATCCAACTGCTCAATTTGTAGTGATTTGTTATTGTGGTAATAAAAAAAAAAAGCTAAAAATTCTGTTTGAAGCTCGGGGTTAAGCAAAAGAGTTTGTTCTGCACCCTTTGGGACTAATCCTTATACCAGGACAAAGGTGACTCCTTAGCTCAACATCTATTTTTGCGACATATATCTTTTTCCTGTTTTCTAGATTCTACAAATCACTTTTATAAGAAAAAAAATTACTGTGTTTCTTTATATAGAGGAAAGGAGAAAAAGAAAGGTATAGGAGCACTGCCTTAAGAAAGTATCTAGGCAAAAAAAAAAAAACAACAACAACAACAAAAAAAGAAAGTATCTAGGCAACAACAACAAAAAAATGTAGTAAAAGAATAAAGTATGCAAGGAATTTATATGAGCTTGGATTAATCTAATGTATAAATACAAGAATAAATTTTGTTATACTAAAGTAGTTGGGCACAGGGAGAAAAGTTTCAGAATTGTTGTAATAAGCTAATGAGATGAATGGATTTTGAGAAAGGTGTTGGTCATTTGAACATCATGAAGACAATAAAGTAAAAATAAAATTCTGAGGCTTAGTATGACTATAAAGTTATAGATTTTTAAACAAGTTGCATGTAAAAATTTTTGATTATTGACATGCATGTACACATATGCATTTATACAAATATATTTTAAAATTAAAAAAAAACATGCAGAAACCTACTTAATTTCCTTATGAAATTATTTTGATTATTGCTAACTACTACATACTTTTTCTAAATAATGAAAGATATGTTTTATATTATAGCAGTATCTGAATCTAGTAAAAGCTAAACAAGCATTTGAGGAAAAAAATGTGCCCAGTTGGGCATAGCTTTCTGTTTATTAGGGAATCAGAACTACTTCACAAACAGAATGTCTCTAATTCGACTTGGCAAGATTTAAGTTTAATCTTTTTCTTAAGAAAGATATTTGAATTTAATATGGATTCTTGCATTATATATGTATATCTTGCATTTTAGATATATATATAAAGATATATATACATATTTAAGATATATATCTTTCATTTTATATATATTTATATATATATTTATATATTTATATATAATTTATTAATATATATTTATAATATATTTATTATATATATTTATAATGAAATGTCAAAAAAAGTCTGCTTGTCATTAATTGCATTAAAATTTGTGAGGTTCCTGGGATCCCTGGGTGGCGCAGCGGTTTGGCGCCTGCCTTTGGCCCAGGGCGCGATCCTGGAGACCCGGGATCGAATCCCACGTCGGGCTCCCGGTGCATGGAGCCTGCTTCTCCCTCTGCCTGTGTCTCTGCCTCTCTCTCTCTGTGTGACTATCGTAAATAAATAAAAATTAAAAAATAAATAAATAAAATAAAATTTGTGAGGTTCCTAATATAAATTCTAGATAATAGTCCTTATCTTGTGTCTGTCTCCAAGTTATTTTGAAAATTTCCTAAAGTGAGTAATTCAGCTTATAGTGTTAGAACCATTTAGAGATTTCATTCAAATGCATGTGTAACAAACACAAGATTGGAATGGTTTAATCAAAAATAGATTTGTTTTCACTTACCATGTTTGTAAGTAGGTTACCCAGGATTGGTGCAATCATAACACAATGTCTTTAGTGTCCCAGTCCCAGTCTGTCTTTCAGCTGCAATACCTTTTGTTGGTGTTCTCATGATTGTGGAATATTCACAAAGACACTTCAGCATCTCTATCCTTTCTTTCTGTACACTGCCCAGGAAGAAGAAGAAAGCAACAAGCTGGAAGTGGTAAAAAATAAAAAAGCAAAAGTTTCCCAGTCAGCTCTAGTATCTATCCTTTGGCTTAGTTGGTCAGAATTTTGTTACTGAATAACTCTTGTTGCAGAAAATTCGTGAAATATCGCTGACAATTTAGGCATGTAGCCATCTTGAAGAAGAAAAGGAGTTTTGACTGGTAAGGGAGTAAAGGAAAATGGATTTGTGACTGCATGAGCCGTGTGTAACGAGGCTTACTAACCTTAACTGAAGACATAGTCACTTCTCCATCTTTAGTATCTGATGCCATACCACAGTTAGACTAATGCATACTTTTCTAATTGTAATTTTGATAAGAATCGCATTAAGAGTATAAAACACCTTGGATGGCACAGGCATTCTAACAGTATTTGTTCTTCCAATCCATGAGCATGGAATGGCTTTTCCATTTCTTTGCGTCCACTTTCTTGTACAATTTCTTTCATAAGTGTTCTACAGTTTTCAGGGTACAGATCTTTTACTCTTATGGTAAGGTTTAATCCTATTGTTTTGGGTATAATTATAAATGGAGCCATTTCCTGATTTCTCATCCTACCGCTTCATTATTGGTGCATAGAAATGCAAGATTTCTGACAATGCTTCTGTATCCTGTGAACTTACTGAATTTGTGTATCAGTTCTAGCACTTTTTTGGTGGAATATTTTGGGTTTTCTCTATATACAGTATCATGTCTTCTGCAAATAGTGAAAGTCTGACTTCTTCCTTACTGATTTGGATGCCGTTTATTTCTTTATATTGTCTGACTGCTGGAGGTAAGACTTCTAGGACTATGTTTGGTAAAGTGGTGAGATTAAATATCCATTTCTTGTTACTAACCTTTCCTCACTGAGGATGTCAACTGTGCATTTATCATATATGGCCTCTATTAGATTGAGGTATATTCCTTCTAAAAGTACTTTGTTGAGGGTGTTTACCATGAATGGGTGTTATACTTTGTCAAATGCTTTTCCAGCATCTGTTGAAAGGATTATATGGTTCTTATCATTTCTTTTATTAATGTGTTGTTTCACATTGATTGATTTGTGGATATTGAACTGCCCTTCCAACCCAAGAATAAATCCCATTAAATCATGGTGAATAATTTTTTTAATGTGTTGTTGGATTCAGTTTGCTGATATTTTGTTGAGGATATTTGTATCTATGTTCATCAGAGATACTAGTCTGTAGCTCGCTTTTTTTGTGGTGTCTTTATCTGGTTTTGGTATCAGGGTAATGCTGGACTTACATAATGAATTTGGAAGTTCCCTTCCTTTGCTTTCTTTCTTTCTTTCTTTCTTTCTTGTTCTTTCTTTCTTCTTTCTTTCTTTCTTTCTCTTCCTTTTCCTTCTTTCTTTCTTTCTTTCTTTCTTTCTTTCTTTCTTTCTTTCTTTCTTTCTTCTTTCTTTCAATAGTTTGAGAAGAATCAGTATTATCTCTTCTTAAATATTTGGTAGAATTCATCTGTGAAGCCATCTGGTCTTGTACTTTTGTTTTTGAGAATTTTTTGATTACTGATTCAATTTCTTTGTTGGTAATCAGTTTGTTCAAATTCTCTTTCTTTTTCAGTTTTGATAGATTTATATTTCTGGGAATTTATCCATTTCTTCTAAGTGGTTTAATTTGTTGGCATATAGTTTTCATAATATTCTCTATGATTCTTTGTATTTTTGTGATGTTGGTTGTTATTTCTCCTCATTCATTTGTGATTTTGTTTATTTGAACCTTTAGTTTTTGATTAGTCTTGCTAAAGGTTTATTAATTTATCATTTTTTTCAAAGGACCAGTTCTGGGTTTCATTATTCTGTTCTATTCATTTTTGTTTTGTTTTTGTGTCTAGATCATTTATTTCTGCTCTAGTTTTTATTTTTGTATTTTACTCTCCTCTGCTAGGTTTAGGTTTTGTTTATTTGTTTGTTTGTGTTTAGCTCCTTCAGAAATATTTTTTAAAGTGTAAGCTAAGGGCACCTGGGTGGTTCAGTCAATTAAACTACTGCCTTGGTCTCAGGTTGCAATCTCAGGGTTCTGTGATTGAGCTTCAAGGTGGGCTCTTTGTTCAGTAGGGAGTCAGCTTCTCCCTTTGTCCCTTGCCCCCTGCTCATGCTCTCTCTCTTTCAAATAAATAATTAAAATATTTTTAAAGAAATAATAAAAATAAGATGTAAACTGATTCCTGGAACTTAAGCTCCTGATATACAAGAGTTAATAACTGGTACATGAGTAGATAGATGTTCCATAATTACTTTAAATACACATTTTATGTTATATTAGGATGGAGTTCTTACAGCAGTATAATCATAGTATAATATAAGGGAAAAAAGTAAGAATGATCCTTGGTGAAACAATTAAAGATATTTTTGTTTTCTCAGGAAGGTAGTATAGCTAATGTAAAAGTATGTAGTCAAAAGTTTGGTGGTTTGGTTACTTCTTGAAAAAACCCCATTGGACATGAAACAAAGGTAGAAAAGAGGGAAATTAGGATTGCAGAAGGCTGAGAATATTTGTGAGATGGGATATTGAATTAAAACAGAAATAGCAATCTTTTTTCCATCTCCATGACTTATTTTATAACTGAAATTTTGTACTTCTTACTTTTTTTTTTTTAAGTGTGTGTTACTGTTAAGTGTTTAGATTAATGAGAACAGAACAGGGAATGTTGGTTGGGGATGTTCAACAGAGAATCAGCATAGGTGATTAAAGCCATGAAGAAAAATTTGTTCATGAGGGATCATAAGTGAAAAGAAAAGACAAGAAAAAAAAAACAAGAAATCTATAAAGAATAGTCACTAAAAGGAACTGAAAATGAATCAGTCAATAGCAGCAAGAACCAAACAACCAACATCTATTGAGTGTTAATTATATGCCTGGCTTTTTCTTAAGCACATTACATCATTTAACAATAATTACAATAATGTTAATACATATAATTTTCATGCAGATGAATAAGTAATGTCATGATATTTGAATGATGTCCAATATGAGTAGATTTTAAGAATGCAAACTAATCAACAGTGCCAAAAATGAAGCAAGAACAAAGAAATTGAAAAATAAAATGTATTTTTATCTTACTATATTTCTTCATGTTTACACTGAAAAACAGATGATTTTATAAAAATTTCATTGTATTCCATATGTTTCCTAATTTTGGAAGAGTGAGCAATATTTGTTTATTTGCTGTTCCATTTTATTTCTCCATTACATGCCTATATCAGTAAGATGAGGAGAGACAGTTCTCAAATTCCTAGTATTTTTTTATTTGTTTTTATTGAAATTCGATTTGCCAACATACAGTATAACACTCAGTGCTCATCCCATCAAGCGCCCTCCTCAGTGCCGGTCACCCAGTTACCTCAACACCCTCCCACCTCCCCTTCCGCAACCTTTTGTTCATTCCCAGGGTTAGGAGTCTCTCATGGTTTGTCTCCCTCTCTATTTTTTCCCACTCAGTTCCCCTCCAAATTCCCAGCATTTAATGGAAACCAAATAATGTCCTTTTCCCTCATTTTATCCAGTTATTTATTTTCTTTTCTTTCTTTTTTTTTCTTAAAGTAAATATGGACATTTAAACTATTGGGTTGAGAACTATAAGGAACTCAGCACAGAGAGCTCCATCTTAGCTCCTGCATTAAGAGACTTGGTCAGCCTTAACCTGACCTCTATCAGACTAAGCCCTAGTCCTTGGGACAAGGCAGGTTATTTTAGAGCTTCTTTCTGGCTCAGGGCTGTCAAAAGAATGATCTGTTTGTTATAGCCATACCTGATGAAAAACTCCATCCTCCTTTCCTTAGAACATTTAGTAAAAATGTCTTACAATTATGAATCTTTAATTTGCCTTAGTTTCATAAATCTGATGCATTTTATCTTTTCAAAATCAGTCAATATTAAATATTTATTTATTTTAAAAAGAATATGCTATGTTATTTTCCCTAATGTGAATTCATATTTGGGGGAGAAAAAAACATGGCCAAAATCATGATTATACTAAAGAAAAGTCATTAATTATTAATTTGATTAATCAATAAATCTTCTTTTAGAGCATTCTAAATACCAAGGACTCAAGTAGTTTGCCAATTTAAATAGGTTGGATTTGAGCAATACTTGAATTAAAAAAGGAACAAGGTCATATTAGTTTATGATATTAAAAAATTCCATTCTAGTGAATATCAAGTTGGTCAGTAGTGAAATGAGCAAGAATGGAGTTAATATGAAGTGAGAGAAGTGAGTCCAAAAAGACATCCAGAGAGAGCAATCAGAAAGTACTTTAGGTGCAAATAAGACTTTATATTTTTTTCTAAGTAAAATATAAAGACAAATGTTTGATAACAGAATGGTAATTTGAGTCATAAGTGGAGCTAAACTGTTTTGCAGATAATATAGGCAAAAGAAGTTAGAACAAAGACTGAAGATTATTGAGAACATGCTTTAGCAGTCCAGCTGAGGAGAAGACATTCAAAAGAGATTTAAATATTGCACAAAATGAGAATATGTAGAATTTTGAAGTTAAAATGGACAAAATTTGCTAACAGGTTGGATATAGGGTGTGAAAGCAAGAAAAGTATCAAAGACTTAGGTTTTTGGCCTAAAATTACTTAAATGATGGTAAATGGAAAATGTATACCACAAATGAATATTCAATAAAAATAGAATTCAATTCCAGATTTAGCAGTTGTCACTTGAGTTGTATTCTTAATAGCCTGTTTATATGCCTTTGTATAATCTTTAGTGTTAGGGACAGTAGTAACAGAGCAGGGTTGGATATAGATTTCTGGGTCCTGGGATTAGGGATGCATGCTGATGTTCAACAGGGAGGGACTCTAGTTAGAAAGCAAAGAGATGCTTGCATTTAGTGAGAAATTTTGTTATAATAATTTAGCACAAATGATAAAAGGAAGGAAAATATTTATTTATAAAGATTCAGTTGTATTAAATTGTACTATGTTTTGTTGCAGTAGAGCAAACCAACTCTTTTGTGAGATGTAGAATAGCTGTATAAAATATTGGAAAAATTAGTTTCATATAACTGTAATTAAAATGAAGAATTATGGAGACATGATCTCAAAGATAAGTAAAACCCAATGCTAAGAGACAAACATTTGAAGTTTCTTTGTAACCAGGTATCTAGTAATTCCAGAAGAGATGGTATTGAGAAAGAAAAGCTAAGAAAATATTTAGCTAAGCTGGGGTCCCAGGTAAATCAGAGTTTAACTTATTTGTTTTATTTTTGTATCAGGGTTCAAGAAAAACAGAATTATAAATAAACTGGCCTTCTCACAGACTGAAATTCAGCTTAACTCATCAGAATATCCATGAACCAGGATTGATAATGAACTTATTGATTCTATTATAAGATAACATCATGTTAGATCTCACATCATTACCACAATTTTGTATGCAATTTTTGGTTCATCATCATCGTCATTATCGTCATCCCGCAGCCACAGGAGATGGGACAATGCAACTGAAAACTAAAAGATAATATAAATAGAAATACAAATTTAAAATAAATGTGCTTAATGTAATCAAAAGGATAAAATGGGAAATTGAAAATTTGTAAAGGAACTGGAAACAAAAAAAAATCTGATGAAAAATTGAAAGTAAAACTAAAATAATAAAATTAAGCTCAAAATTTGCTAGTGAAGAAACTAATGGAGATATAGTAATAGAAGAAAGTTCATTTTCATAATGAGAGAAGAATAGCCCTTATTACATCAAGCACCATATATATAAATTTCTTCTACAGAAGTCTAGAAAACTGCCTGCTATTAATACTTATATTCAAAACTGCATGAGATCGTTATAGAGCAATAATGCAATACAAGGAAAGGAAAATAATTATATGAATTGGAAAAGAAGAAATAAAACTGTACTTGTTAAGTAATATGATCGTATACCTCAAAATTGGAATTATTAGAACTTTATTATTAGAATTTATAATCCAGTTTGGATGTTTGCCATTTAATATATAAAAATCTAAGGTCAACATACAAAAAAAAAATGATCAACTTTATTTTATTTTGTCTGAGCAATAGATATATAAAGGAAAATATGTGTTAATAATTCATATTTATTAATAATTGATCATGTCAAATATATATGAATAAGTCTAAGGAAAGTTATGCTAAACATGAAAAACAAATACTATGTTGAGGAAAAAACTAAAGCTTGTAGAAATGGAAAAAAAAAAAACCTCAAAATTGCAAAGATATGGATTCTCAAATTGCCTTGAAGACTCAATGCAATTCCAAATGAAAATGCAAAATAAAAATCTATCAAAATGTTTATATTCTGACAACTCAACTTAAATTTTGTATAAAATTGAGAATGATCAAGAAAAACAAAATCAATTTTGAAGAATGACGTAGAAGACCTTGTTTTACAGTTATTGAGATTTTTTACATTGCTAAAAGCATTTTAAAGATGTGATTTTGCTTATTGAAACAAAACAGTTGAAACAAAATATTGACATAAAGCAGTAGGAAAAAAATAATAGCTGTGTTAGCTTGTTAGAACTATCAACAACATTACACAGGCTGGGTATCTTAAACAATAGAAATTTATTTTCCCAGTTATGGAGGCTGAAATTCAAGATCAAAGTTTTGGCAAGTTTGGTTTTCTTCTGAGACCTCCCTCCCACCATGGTTTGTACATGATCACCTTTTTACCATGTCCTCTAATGGTCTTATCTGTGCAAACACATCTTTTGATGTTTCTTTGTGTTTACAAATTTCCTCTTTTTATAAAGACATCGGACTGGGTTATGGCCCATACTGACAACCTCATTTCACTTAATCACTTCGTTAAAGGCCCTATCTCCAAATACAATCGCATCCTGGTGTACTGGAGTAGGGGCTTCAAGACATTAATTTGAAGATGGGAGTAAAATTTCAGCCCATGAAAGTGCCTTTTAAATAACTGATTTTGTACCCCAATGTTTATAACAGTAATGCCCACAATAGTCAAACTATGGAAAGAGCCCAGATGTCCATTGACAGATGAATATATAAAGAAGATGTGGAAAAATAAAAAGACGATGTGATAACTACTACTCAGTCATCAAAAACAAAACAAAACCAAACCAAAAGCAAAATCTTGCCATTTGCAATGATGTGGCTGGAACTAGAGGATATTATGCTAGTTGACATTAGTCAATTAGAAAAAGACATTATCGTATGATCTCACTCATATGTAGAATTTAAGAAACAAAACAGAGGATCATAGGGAAAAAGAGGAAAAAATAAAACAGGACAAAATCAGAGAGGGAGACAAACCATAAGAAGACTCTTAACCATAGGAAACAAACTGAGGATTGCTGGAGGGGCTCGGGGATGGAGTAGCTGAGTGATGGGCATTAAGGAGGGCATGTGATGTGATAAGCACTGGGTGTTATATGACTGATGAATCACTGACCTCTACCTCTGAAACCAATAATACATTATATGTTAATTAATTACGTTGAAATAAAATTTTAAAAAATAACTGGTTCTGGATCAGCTGGAGGACCCAATAAAATTAAATTTTAATCTCTATCTCTCTCCATAAAAAAAAGTTTCATATGATTATTGATCTAAATATTTATTGACACACATTATGCTTTATGAAATTTTCCCACCTTTCTTTGATATTCTGTTTGTTCATTTCAGTTTTTTCTCTTTGCATTTCAGTAAGGAAGTTTCTATTCAAACCTTCAAGCCCTGTCCGGGATACTGATGAGTTCATCAAAGGTATTCTTCATTTATTATGTTTTTGGTCTTTAATATTTCCTTTTGATTATTTCTTAGAGTTATAATCACTCTATTTGCATTGTCCATATGTATTCCATGTCCTCTATTTTTTTCCCATTAGAGCCCTTAACATATTAATCATAATTATTTTAAATTCCTCATCTGTTAACTCCAAAATTGGTGTTATATTTGACTCAGATACCAATGATTGGTTTGTCTCTTCAGATTTTTTTTCTTTTCTTTTAGCATGTCTAGTGATCTTTATGCTGAAAGCCAGACATAACATGTTAGATAACAGAAATAGAAATAAGTCAAACTTTAGTGTGAGTTTTTGTATATCTGGCTATAAATTGGTATGTGTTTGGTATTCTCTATAGCTGTATGTGCCAGAGGCTCCAAATTCACATAGAGTCCTTGATTTTGTCTCTCATGTTATCTTCGGGTTTCCATAAGATTTTTTCTTTAGATACAGTCTGTGTCTTGGACCTCTCTCAGTTGTAACCCAATTTTATTACACCATGGCCCTATTGATGAAGTGCCAAGGTATGGGAAAGGCAAAACATTTTATACTCTCACGATTAATTTTTCATCTTTTAGTGGTTCTGTGTCCTTGAGCTATCACCGTCACAAGTATTTTTTAGGCCCCTGACTCCTTTCAGTGAGTAGGGAGACTAAAGGTTATAAAGTTGCATAATTGCCTTTCCTCAAGTCAGAAAATGCTCTGGTAATGTATTTTCCAATGAAGAATGGACCTTTTTTTTTTTTTAATTGAGAATTCTCTAAATATATTTCTAAGTTAATACTTCTTCCTTTCTATGCCAGAAACAGGAAGATTTTTCACAGATATTTATTCTGAGAATCTTGTGGGGTTACTGTGACTAAACTCCAAAAAAGTGTGCAAGATCCCCTAAGACTGAGTGCACAGCAGTTTTTCACTTTTAAAGTAATCTATTTTAAACTTCTAGCAATTTCTCGAAATTATCACTTAGATTTTTTTGACCAATTTATGGCTCCAGTGGCCGCTATGTCAGGTAAACTGGTCTTGCCTGTGATTCTTTGTGTTCTTCTCTCTCTAGATTTCAGGTTGGGGATTTGCAGATAAGGGTCAGTTGTATTTCTATACACTAACAGTAAAACATCTAAAAACTAATACTACTTCCAATAACATCAAATAATAAAATATGTTGAAACAAATGTAACCAAGGAGGTAAAAGATCTTTACAATGATAACTACAAGACATTGATGAAAGAAATTAAAGAAGACTCAAACAGAAGGGAAAATATTCTGTTTTTATGCATCAGAAGAATTAGTATTGATAAAAATATTGTTAAAATTAAGATTGTTAAAAATATTGTTAAAATGTCCATACTACCCTAAAACATCTACAAATTCAATGCCATTTCTATCAAAATTCCAAGGCATTTCCCACAGAAATACAAAAAACTACCCTGAAATTCATATAGAACCACAAAGATTCTTTTTTTTTAATTTTTTTTAATTTTTATTTATTTATGATAGTCACAGAGAGATAGAGAGAGAGGCAGAGACACAGGCAGAGGGAGAAGCAGGCTCCATGCACCGGGAGCCCGACGTGGGATTCGATCCCGGGTCTCCAGGATCGCGCCCTGGGCCAAAGGCAGGCGCCAAACCGCTGCGCCACCCAGGGATCCCTAGAACCACAAAAGATTCTTAATAGCCAAAGCAAATCCTGAGCAAAAACAAATCAAGGGACATCATACCTGCTGACTTCAAGTTATACTACAAAGCTATAATAATTATAGCAGTATAATATCCTCATAACAATAGATATATAGAGACCAATGGAACAAAATAGGGAGCCCAGAAAAATAAAATCAGGCCTCTACCTAACATCAAAAACAGACATTAACTTGTAATAAAGACTTAAACATAAGATCTGATTCCATAAAACTTCTAGAAGAAAATATATGGTGTAAGCCCCTTGACATAAATTTTGGCAATGATTTTTTTTTTTTTTTTTGGTTTTGACATCAAAAGCAAAGGCAACAAAAACTAAAGTCAAGAAGTTGTGTGTGGGCGGGTAGGAAGTGGGGCTACAGCACATTAAAAAGCAAAGGAAAGAACAAAAAGAAAAGGCGACCTAGATGATGGGAGAAAATATTTGCAAATTATATATCTGACAAGAGGGCAATATCCAAAGTTATAAAGAATTTATACAATTCAATAATAAAAAAAAATCTGGTAAAGAAATGGGCAGAACAGATGTAGGTACTTTTTCAAAGACATCCAAATGGCCAACAGATGCATGAAAGATAGTCAGCATTAGGGAAACACAAACCAAAACCACAGTGTAATATTACATCACACTGATTACAATCGCTATCTTCAAGAAGATACGGGATGACAAATACTGATGAGGGTGTGAAGATAAAGGAAACTTTTACAGTGTTGGTGGGGATGCAAATTGATTCAGTCACTTTGAAAAACAAAATGGAGGTTTCTCAAAAAATTAAAATTAGAACCATCATGTGATCCACCAATTTAATTTCTGGGTATATATTCAAAGGAAATAAAACAGGATATCAAAGAGGTACATGCACTCCCATGTTTACAGCAACATCATTCACAGTAGCCATAGCATGGAAACAAGCTCAGTGTCCATTATCACATGATTGTATAATGAAGTGCTATACACAATGGAATGTCATTCAGCCATGAAAAAGAAGAAAATCTTGCATTTATGACAATTTGGATAGATCTTGAGGATATTATGCTAAGTGAGATAAGTCATACAGAAAAGATGAATACTGTATTAATCATTTATATGTGGAATCTAAAAAACCTGAAGTGAAGTTGAAAAAGCAGAGAGAAATGATGGTTATTGGAGATGGGGAAGTGGGGGGATTGAGGATATGTTGGTTAAGGGTTCATACTTACAACAAGTACATAAATAAGTCCTGGATAGATAATACACAGCATAATACTTTTAGGCTACTGTACTGTATTACAGCAATACTGCTAATAGACTACCTTAATTGTCCTCACCAGAAAAAAGAAATGAAAATTATGTGACATGATAGAGGTATCAGCAATCTCTACTGTGATAATCAAATTGCAATATATAAATGTATCGAAGCAACACGTCATGTACCTTAAACTTATACAATGCTCTATGTCAATTGTATATTAATAAAATAAAATTTTAAAAAGGATGGTGGTTATCTCCCTGACTTCAAGTCAGATGTGTCCTTAGATTTCCCAGAATACTCTTGGCATTTATTAAAGTAGTTATCACAGAATTCTATAAATATTGGTTTAGCTGTTTCTCTTTTCAGTGTAATAATGTATTTCTCTAACCACACTGGATAGTATCGTGTGTATTTTTATTCATTTGTGTTCAACTAAAATTTGTTAGGTAAACATCCAATCAAAAATTCTCCATTTGACCTTATTTTCACCTTGGATCTTGCTGATGCTTTTATTATGCACTTACTAATAAGCAATCTAAATTTAATGACTCTCGCCTTTTATCCATTAATTAAACTCTTTTAGAAAAATATGTTCATATTGTTGAGTGCAGTAATGGAAATTAAAAAGTGTAAAATCAGCACTTTTCTTTAGCTCAGCCATCTTTAAGCACAAAAGCAGTTAACTGCACCCAACAATTAAGTTATATTAATGCAAACAGGAAAAGAGATAGCTATATTTTGAAGCATGTCATGTTAGTGACTCTCTAGAGGTATATATTATTTTGGCAAAACAGAGACCACTACTTTCAGTATTACAGTGGCATGCTGGGACATGGTGAATAATTGGTTAATTAGGGGTGGGAAGGAATCTTGATCTGTAACATTTGCTGGTTTATGTTCTATAAATATGCCTTATTATTGATTTGAAGCTATCAATATGATGTCATGGAATAGACTTGAGAGGCACAATTGTTCTTCAAAGGCAACCATTCCAGCACAAAACTACTTGCAATTAAAAAAAAAAAAAAGTCAGTTACAGGTGGTGTAACAGATAAAATAAAGCTCTGTTAAATTATTCTACTTCAGATTTCACATTAAATGGCAGTTAGAAATTTAACATTATACTTTAAAAATCACTTTTCTGTGAAACTAACATTTAAAGTCCATTTCAGAGGGATTATCATATTAAATCATTTTAATTTCACCAACAATTTCAAGTCTATTTGACAAAGGGGCAAATGGCCTAAAGTGAGGAAAGGCTTTCCATATTACATAAGGATCTATGGAAAAAGATAGAAAAATGGCCTCAGAAAAGCTATGCTTCATTAGTTTAGTCTTTGCCTTCAACTACTCTTTTCACAGATATAGCTTTATTTCAGATAACTTTCATGAATGCCTTAGGATAAGGATTACAATAGAATTTAAATGACAAAATACCATTTTAGCTCAAGTATGCCCAGGTTTACATCTTCAATACATACATTTTAACGTGTATTTGACCAAACGACAGAAATGTAGAGATATTTTGATATTCTAAAGACTTTGTCTTTTAACTGATAGTGTTATCTCTGGAAATATAAGATCTGTTGTAGTTTATTATTAATACATAAAGTATTTCCACATCTTGCTCCACATACATAGTTTTAGCAAGTCCTTCAATTACTATGTATTCTCTAATGGGATGAACTGATTTATTGGTGGCTTCCTCTGTGCCTTCTATTCTCCTGTCTGTGTATAATTCATTTACACTGGGAAAAAATATATATTTTCAGGGAGATCTTTTTAAGTTTAGCTGCAAAGCAGTAGGTTTAGTTCTTAAATATTGAAAACCTCCTATATCACTAATCAAGTAATGTGACCCCAGCATTGAAGACAAAGTATTTCATTAGTTTGCATAAAATATACACTATTTGGTGGATACTTTAAAAAATATGTTATTCTGGTATAATTGTGTAGACATTTCTTATTTTTGGTGACTTGCATGTATTATTTCAACTGATATCTAAATTACTCAATAAAAATGGCTTTGGAAAAGATTTAATTTGTGCTAGCACTGTGCTAGGTTCTAGAAATGAGTTCTTACAACAAGAAATAGTGATTTCAGGTAGACAAAACAATTTATCCTTCATAAAAGGCATGGAACTGTGTGATGTGCCAAAAAAGAATTAGCACTGGAGCCAGATTTCAACACACCACCATTTAGAAAATTCCATCTCTATCATATTCATCACATGTTCTGAGGAAAATTGCACACATGAGAATTGAATGATCATCTAAAGACAACAGGCTAAATTGATAATTGAGGTGAATAATTTGTGTAATAAAGTAAATTTATTTAAGGGACTTGATTACTCATATTCATTATCTGCATGATGTGAAGTGCTCTACTTTCAACTCTGCTTTAACTAATGAGAACATCTTTTTAACATAATTGATGTTAAAATGATCTTCCTTATGGATTTTATTATTTTTTTATGTATTGGTGTTATACACTTTTATATCCTAGGACAAGGATTTTAGAGTCCCTAAAATTAATGTATATGATTCTATGATATATCAAGGTATTAACCTATGTTTTTCTTTTCTCTTTTATTTCCACTGAATTTCTTTCTTTATTATTTTCAAGTAAAAGATATGAGACAAGACAGAAGCCAAAAGTAGTCTGTTAAGTCTTGGTGTTCTTTTTTTTTTCCTAAAGAGTAAATCCCTAGATGTGTTTATAAGATTGGAGAATTTAGTAGAGAAAGGGGACCATGGAATTTCAGATACTACATCATGCACACACTCAAAAGGAAGAATCACTAGCGTTATGGCTGAAATTTCCTTTATGAACTTGGAGAGTTGTTGAAAACATAATGGTGGCTCCAGTACAGAGATCTGATAGGCAGAACAATGCTGCCCCAAGTTGTCCTAATCCCCAGAGTCTTTGAGTGAGTATATTTTATCAAAAGTTCCTTTATAGGAATGATTAAGTTAAAGATCTTGAGATGGGCTGATTATCCTGGATTATCTGGGTGAGGTCCACATAACCTTAAGAGTTTTTATAAGTGAAAGAGAGATGCAAGAGAATAAGTGATGTAATGTCAGAAAGGTTCAATAGGCCATTGCTGATTTGAAGGTGGAAAAAAGTCCAGGAGCCATGATTATTAGCGCTACACAGAAGTTAGAAAAGACAAGAAAATGGTTCTCCCCTAGATCTTCCAGAAAGAAGCACCACTTTACTGATACCATGACTTAAGCCCAGTGAGAACAATTTTGGGCTTCTAATATCCAGAATTGTAAGATGCATTTGCATTTTCTAAGTTGCTAAGTTTGTATAATTTGTTACTTCAACCATAGGAATTAAATACAAATAAAATGTCAGGAAGATGGCAAGAGAACAGATTACATGGCTCTGTTGTTGATGTGTTTAGCAGAGGGAGAATTATAAATAGACAAACAGGATCTCTTGCTCCAAGCATGCCACAGAATCAGAAGAAACAAGCCAATGGTCCTGAAGAGCCATGCTATGAGACTGATATCTCAGTGTGGACAGAGGTAAAGAGATGACCAGATGAGTTTAGAGACAAAAAATTAATTTCTATGCAGTGTTCATGTCCTCATGCTTGACTTTGATATCATCCCTCACTTTAGAACTCATTATCCGATTCTTATGTTTTGTGCACAAATATTCAGAAACAGTATTTATGTTTATTTTTCCACTTCTTCAATTTATTGGGAAATCTCGAAAGACTAACTTGATATCCTTAATAATAAATGATATCAAATGAAAAGGCCTATATTTCATTTATTTTTACTGAAATTCTATTTTAGATAGGGAACCAAATATACTGTTTTTCTTTTTTTTTTCTTAAGATTTTATTTATTTATTCATGAGAGACACAGAGAGAGAGGCAGAGACACAGGCTGAGGGAGAAGCAGGCTCCATCCAGGGAGCCCAATGTGGGTCTTGATCCTGGGTCTCCAGGATCAGGCCCTGGGCTGAAGGCAGCGATAACTGCTGCACCACCGGAGCTGCCCATGTATTTTTCTTTATATCTCATTGGAATCTCAATAAAGTGTTGACTACAAACTTTTAACATGGCCCATAACCGAATTCACAATATCATAGGGTTTGAGATACTTAAAGAAAATAGGAAACATAAAATACTTATACCAGACAAAGAGTATCAGAGAGAACACAATCAAATATACATGACAATACTTACTGAGGAACAGTTGCCAATTTTTTAAAAATCATTTTAAGTTAGTCATGAATCTAAGATTAATAAAAGTATCTACATGGAAAATAAAGCATATCTTAATATATATGTATAAGCCTAACTGGATTCATTTTTCTCTTAATTACTTTTGATTTCAGGTCCTAGAATTTTTTTCAGGCAAAAGATAGCTAAAACAGGGCCTTTGAAATTCAATTTGCTAAACCCTTAAAAATGGAAATTATATTAGAAACATTAAAAATGTTTCATATGAACTTAACCAGAGCTCTTATCTGGTTTCAGATAGTTAAAATGTTTGAAATTATCTTTTAGTTGCATAACTTTACCCTTATTTTATCTTTTAATTTTAATAAATATTTCAATCATTGAAGCATTTAATGAATATTTTGATATTAAAAGAAGAATCAGTCTTGCTAACTTCAAAAGAATAACAAGACGTAAGATTATTTTTGAGTGACGCTTAGGTGGCTCAGTGGTTGAGGTCTGCCTTTGGCTCAGGGTGTGATCCCAGGGTCATGGGATAGCATTCCACATGAGGTTTCCTACAGGAAGCCTATTTCTCCCTCTGCTTGTGTCTCTGCCTCTCTCTCTCTGTCTCTCATGAATAAATAAATAAAATTCTTTTTTTTAAAAAAGAAGATTATTTTTGAAAGTTGGGGGAGAAATTTGCCCTGTCAGGTCAATTTGGATGACCCCAAATATTATTCTTATTTTAATTGCACTTTAGAATTCAGACAAGAGAACCAAGTTAATATATTGATTACATTTATTTTTCTTGTGATGGCTAGACGTATAGTATTTTCAATTAGCTATACTAGAGAGGAAAAGGGAAAATAGAATCAAAACATCATTTAGTGTGTTTATTTATTACATAGTTATGTCTGGTAGCTATTCAAATTAAGTTGGTTATTGAAAAGCTTCAGATCTCATTTTTCATACTATTATAAAATATGAAGGAAATATTTGCACTGTAAGAATAAAGGTAATTTCTAGCAACAAAATTATAACTGTATATTGATAGGGCATTAACGATCATTCAAACTAAATTTTATTTTTAATAGGAAAGGAAATTGAGAGTGAAAAGTTTATTGACTTGCCTAAGGTTTTTAACTACTTAGGAACATTGAAAGATATGAAACTTTATCCTCATTTTACTGCTTGTTTGCTTTTTTCTTCAGGTTATTGCAGTCAATACATTGATTTTTTACAGACAATACTGTAAGGATGTTTTGCACATGATTTTTTCTTTGAGTACTATAATATATGTTATAATTGTGAAACATGCATTTTATTAAAGCTGGTTTAATACATCTTCTCAATCCTTCACTTTACACTTGACTGAAGAAACATAGATATCTATTGAAGATGTTTGCTATAGATTACAAAATAAGTACACAAAATCTCTACCCTTTCCCAGTACCTCAATGCAAACTTCAACATTGGAGAAAGAAAATAGATGAAGAAATAGAATGAATGGGAAAGAAGAAGAAAGAGTTTTAAAGACAGCATGTTCTATTCCTTCACTGCCTACCCAAATTATAAGATCATATGTGAACTGAGGAGATGGATGATAATTTAATTAAATGTAACATTAAAGTTTTAAATTGATCAATACAGAAGAATGAAGGTATCTAGAGGAAACAACAAGAAATAATATTTAGGCTGCATTGAGGACAGTGTTTTAATGGCCATATAGGAATAAAAATATGAGGACTTGAACTCACTCAAATGAGAATTCTGGAACTAAAATAACTATACAAAGACAGGTTTTCCCCAAACCTAGCTTGTTCAGTGAAAGGTTGGGGTAGGGAATATAAAATTAAATTGAGATAATGGGTGACCAGAAAGGGACTATATTTACTATTTTGGCCTCTGTTGAAGCTGGATAAAATTAGGAAAGAAAGAAAGAAGAAAAAGAAAGAAGAAAGAAAGAAAGAAAGAAAGAAAGAAAGAAAGAAAGAAAGAAGAAAGAAAGAAGAAAAGCAAGAAAGAAAGAAAGAAAGAAAGAAAGAAGAAAAAGAAAGAAAGAGAAAGAAAGAAAGAAAGAAAGAAAGAAAGAAAGAAAGAAAGAAAGAAAGAAAGAAAGAAAGAGGGAGGGAGGGAGGAAGGAAAGAAGGAAGGAAGGAAGGAAGGAAGGAAGGAAGGAAGGAAGGAAGGAAGGAAGGAAGGAAGGGGAAGAAGGAAAAAAAAGAAATTTCCACCAATGTAGCTGCATAATCAATCTTGCTAACACAGAAGTTTGAAGTTCAAATGTATACACATGTATGATACAGGAAATCTAAAGGTTAGAGGTTAAAAGAAAGTGGACTCAACTTTGTAGTACCCAAGTACACCTAAAAGATGTAAAAACTATTCTGGAGGAAGTCATTCTCAAGGTATAACCCTTATGATCTTACACCTTTATATCATTTAAATATTATCTAGCAAAACATAAATAGAAGAAAAACGTGGAAAGAAAACCTATAGTAAGGCACAATTAAAGACATTAGAAACTATTAGCAGAAGAATTAAGTGTCGATGTTATCAAATATGACATTATTAAATACAAAAAAATGGGAAAATTTGAAAAGAAACTTTTAGTGACCACATTACAGGGTTAAATAGACTTTACAGCAAAAATAACACTAGCAGTTTTAAAGGGTTGGTTATACAATGACAAATGTTTCAATTCACCAGGAGAAAATAAGCATTCTAAATTCACCTGAAAATGTTGTCTCATTTCTATTTTTAATGACAAAAAGACATGATCACTTTGACAGCGGGGACAGGGTAGTTTGTGACCTCTACTTTTTCACTTTCAACTACAAAATTCTATGAAATGTATATTCTCTTTTTTTTGCTAAAAATTATTCACTTATGGCAAAGACACATCCGTATTCAGTCCAAATGTACCGAGGGCTTCCAGTACTGGGGATGGCCTCTGCTGCACATGGACTTTGCTTTTTTACCCTGATAAAGAAGTGAGTCATCTTGATAGCCACATTCTCCCTATTATCTTTGAGGTAATGGCAACAATATTAGAATCTACCACTGCCAATAGTTTATTTTTTCCACCTGCAAGAAACTGAATTTCAAAATAAGAGTAAAATAAAATTAAGGTATATAAATGATTTCATGTAGAAGAAAGTACAGTGAGAGGTAGTTTGACTTCCAGGTATGAAGCACGCTAGCCTAGGATCCATTCCTGTATGGTTCTCTTGACTGCCTGTCTCCACATGAGCATCAGTCCTGTGATGATTGCTCTCATGGCTCAAGAAGGCAGTGGAAACTATGGAGGTACAATAGGTATTTGTTCACATTCATATGGAAGGGAGAGGAATCTTTATGTAAAAATGAATTACATTTTTTCTTGAGTATTATTAAACTATTTCAGGTTATCTACATATACCTAACACAACAACTCTTTAGTTCAATATCAGATACTGATAGGGATTATTCTTCTGTTCCTGAACCAAACACAAACCTCTGCAAGGGTTGCTATCCCCGGAACTGACACTAATCAGAACTCAGAGAAGAAACTGGGTTGGCTTCAGCTTCTCCTGAGTCACCTGCAATTTAATTGTTGAGTAAATACAAGAAGAAAATTGTGGCTCTCTAAGTAATATTGACAGAAGGGAATTGGTAACCTAGTGTGGGCATTACTTAGGGGTTAGTGTGTGGTATAGAAAAATATTTTCTTTCTGTTGAACCTAACTATAACTCATGAAATTCAATTTTTTTTTGGTTTAGAAAGATAGAAAATTCTACAAAACAAATATGTGTCTATACTATTTTACAAAATACCAATATTTTTATGCAATTCAAACCAAAATTATTGTTTTATTTTCAATTAAGCAGAGATAATTCACTCCATTAACAATTAAATCAGAGTCTATAATTATCTGTAGTAATTTGAATATTTTGAAATTTGACTATATCCTAGTGTGACTTTCACAAATGTGACTACGCTCTGTTTACTGGGAGGCCTTTTATAAGATGGGCCTTGTATTTGTCTGGGTTCTCCAAAGAAACAGAAGTAATAGGATATTATATATATTTAAATGGGAGAGAGAGAAAGAAGAGAAAGAGAGAGAAGAATTTACTATAAGGAATTAGCTCATATGTTTATGGAGGATGAGAAATCCAAAATCAAGTCTGAATGCCTAAGAACCAGAAAAGTTGATATAGATTACACTCCAAGGCTAGTCTGAAAGTAGAAGAAGATTAACTTCCCACGTCAACACACCCAGGTAGATACAAATCTACCTTACTCAGGGTTTTTGTTTTGTGTTTTTTTTTTCTGATTGTAAGATGAATCTTTTATTAAACATATGCTACAAAACAAAGATTGTCAAATTTGGCTACTCTTCCTCTCTGTAACATGGCCCATCCCTAAAAATCCAAATGTGCAATTGATAATCTTTTCAATCTGTCCGCATTTTAATGGCTTTAAAATATGTGAATTTTTTAAAATTAATTTTTATTGGTGTTCAATTTACCAACATACAGAAAAACACCCAGTGCTCATCCCATCAAGTGTCCACCTCAGTGAATTTAATTGGACAATGACTTAACGTGGCCACATTTCTATACTTACAGAAAATCTCATTCACCAGGCACTCAAATCTTCATTAGTAAACATAAAATTTCCTTTGCCTTCTTCACATTGTGGCAGTTTAAGAATTAGGAATTATATTTACTAATTTGCTAACTTATCAAATCAGATATTTTGATTAAATGTGATTTTATCCATTCACTGCTTTGAATTGATTGATTTTATCCTCTACAATGATGAATTTTTCATATTCCTACAGTTAGTATGAGCATGGGTTCATCTACCTTGCTTTGGATTATTATATACTAAGTTTGCTTCCTCTTCCTATTCTGTCTTTCTACAAATGCTAGTTATGTGCAATTTAGGGTGTTATGAATGTGCTCTGAATCATTTAAAGACTGAGCAAGTTTCCAGTGCTATATATTTAATCCATTCTTGCCACTTTTTTAGAGTTGAATTGAGAAGAATCTTCATTTTTGTCTTTAGCCAAATTATTATTGTACTATTGATATTTAATAATAATATTATTATTACACTATTGATATTTATTTCTATGTATACATCAAGGCCATCAAGATAATAACCATTTTTAATGACTTCAGAGAGTCACTACTTACTCTTTCAAGTCCACAGGTACGACTGTCAATGGCCTGGCCAAATCTATTCGTATTACTCAGGTTTTTGTTCTATTCAGGCTTTCGGTGGAATCGATGAGACCTACCCACACTGGGAAAAGCAGTCTGCTTTACTCCCTCTGCTGATTCTGATGTGCCAATCTTGTCTAGAAACCCCCTCAAAGAGACACTGGGGGATAATGTTTATCCAAATATCTGGCAACCCCATGGCCCAGTCAAGTTGACACATAAACTTAATATCAAAAGACTCACATAGTCAAGGGAACAATGTGAAAGTGTTTGGGGGAAACCTATTTTTTTTAAGTATCTGTTATCCATTATGGGCTGTGGAGATCGTATAGGTTTACATTTCATGTTTCCAAAGAAACTGTGAACATTGTTAGCACTGCACATCTGTATTTTCATATGAACTTGAAATCCGTGTTGGTGACCTTCACAATTGCCTTAATTAGCTGAGTCTTACTGAGTGAAGGCAGTTACACTGGTTTACTACAGTACTTAAATATGTTCATAATTTAATACCATTTTCTTCAAAGGAAAACTGCAAATATGCCCTTACCTTGACCCATTTTATTAATTTCAGTGTTTGGAAGCCAAACATATGGAAATCAAGCTTTTGTATAAAATTGGAGTCTAACTGGAAACACACTTAGTAGTAAAGCAATGAAGCAGTAAAATTGTAAGAAAATCTTGTGTTTTTTTTTCATGAATCTGAGATCATATCTGCTGTCCATTCATGTCTACATAGTATACATAGTGTTTACACATATACATAATATTAAATAATTAATTCATTCAGTTTATAGAACTTACAGGTTTTGTATTTAATGCTCTACTAATCCTCTCTCTCCAGAAAGGAGTGAACTGTGATTATTTAGTTTATTTAGAAAAATGTCTTCCTAATATTTACTCTAACATCTCTACCAAGAAGTTAGAAATTATATTTTGGACAATGAACCACATGGACATTGATATCAACTCATTTTAATGAACCCTAAAAGATATATTCTCATGACCCCTAGAGGAGAAAATACGAGAGTCAGTTGTAAAACATTTTTAAATGTTTCTATCCCATTGGGAAATCTCAAATATCTCTCAAATAACTTCAGGAAATCTTTTCGTTCACAATCTTATGTGTGTGTGTGTGTGTGTGTGTGTGTGTGTGTGTGTGTTTCTGTTAAACTTATTTAGGGCAAAGACAATTTATGCCCACCATTTCTAGTGTAATTATTGAGTTAGAGTAATTATAGTAGATGCTCAGTAAAGTTTTGACAATAAATGAACAAATGGATGATTAAATGCTAGAAATATCAGGACTTGCATTTTTTTACTTTCTAACACAACTAGATAGAAACATTTCCTGAAAAATTATTATCGGATATCATGAATTAACTTTATTGTCTTTGTAACTTATCATCAACCCAAACAAGCAAAGCATGTGATTCATGAAAAAAATTAAAGCCAAAGTTTCAAAAGTTAATATTGAGTGAATAGAATAAATCAAACTGAAAACTTTCCCATATGTTCGGTAGTAAAGAAAAAAAGAAAAACAAACCTTAAAATATGCCTTTGAAAACACGAAGAGAAGAGGAGGTCCTGAGAGCCCAAGATAGAGTGTTTCAAATGGCAGGGGGATAATATGAAAATGTGAAATGTGAAAATGAGTGAGGAACACAGTCCTCCACTCCATCAACACTCTCTGAGATGCTGTAAAAGGGACATATGGGAGCTCAAGCTTAACTCAGAAGTGGGAATTTCTTTGCAGTGATCATAATGATTTTATAACGTTTCTTATACTTCTGAGGAGACAACGTGTGTTAAAGATAACAAAAAATGTCATATTTATTATAAGCTGTTTAAAATGTTTTCTTTTAAATAGAACATTATGCCCATGCATATATACATGAATATGGATATATACTTTCAATCATAATTATTGCAGAAGAAAAATATACCACCTATCTTACTTAATGTTGCCAAAAACATATTTCAATAATAAATTACAAATTCTTGGTTAGAAATCTGTTATATGAGTTCATTTATCTTATAATTTTTTTAAAATTGAAGATATTATCAGCATCTAGGACTAACTTCCATAAAAGATACTTGTATTCTTAATTGTCAAAGATAAGTGACTAGCATTCTAGCCATATCTAATAAACATGAAAGCCCACAGTTGAGACAGATACCAACATTCCACGTGGAGAGGGAGTTGTAATATTCACTGGTATAGGTAGATAGTATAAAAGTTAATAATGCTATAGGAGAATGACATGATGCACATGCACAGATCGTAGTGTCCTGCACAGATAATATTTTCCTGCACAGATGATGTTTTTCTAGGTGACCTGTGCATATCCTTAGATATAGTATTTGACATGGTCTACATAGAAGAAAACAGAATATGGCAATATTAGTGATTTTACTAGTATTACTAATGTAAAAAGTGGCACATTTAAAATTATGCATATCCATTTACATTTAATAATACACATATGTTAATATAAAATTGCATTTATATTGTTTTGTTATTGCAAAAACTTTCTTTTTTTAAGATTTTATTCATTTATTCATAAGAGACACACAGAGAGAGGCAGAGACACAAGCAGAGGGAGAAGCAGGCTCCCTGCAGGGAGCCTGATGTGGGACTTGATCCCTGGACCAGGGAGCCAAAGGCACGCCCTGAGCCAAAGGCAGGCGCTCAACCACTGAGCCACCCAGGCATCCCACAAAACCATTTTGAGGAGATTGTTGACTAGTCTGAACCAGACTCGACATATCATTACTTCTTTTTATTATTTCACTTTTGAACTATATAAAGTGCTTTGGTTACTGAAGATGGAACAGTGTTCAAAATCCAGGTTACATCAAAACAAATTTTGTAAAGCAAATGTATTTTTGTGTTTCAATTTATGGACTCCTTCATTTAAAATTAAAGTGAATATATTCTTTTACATACACAAGCATGCATAGGTGGTAGGGAGGAAATCTCGTATTAACTTATTTTAAACTTCATTTTTGCACTTAAATTTCCAAGACTCTATCTCCACCCAGTTCTAGACAGCAAGACCTAAGTCACTCATTTCCTCAAGGAGGCTGCTGTCTCTGTGAAACCAGTGTAGGAGAGATGGAAGATGAAATTTTTTATACTTTCTGTAGATAGAAAAATTTTCTAGTGTTAGTGAACATTAAATGGGAGAAATCTCCTTCTCAGGGATCAATTGGCAATGTCTGGACTCCTTTTTGATAACTGTAACTGAAGGGAAAGGGGTGAACTATTGGCATCTATGGGCAGAAGCCAGATCCTCTGCATCCCTCAATGCACACAGGAAAGTTTCTTCAACATAAAATTATCCAACCCAAAATATCAATAGTGCTGAGGCTGCCAAACTCTGGGCTGGAGGAAGTGGAGAAAAGGGAACCTCATTAATATGAGAAAAAAAAAGGCAAAAGCAAGAGCTCATGAAGTTCTTTCTTAAAATGCACTCCCCCAGGATCAGGAAGGCCCGTGGGAACAGAGTCTGCTTGCAGAGAATTTGAGTCTCTATTTCGGTTAAGTGCTAAACGTCACTTAGGCCAACGAGATGCTTTCTCTTTGCAAACTAAGAAGGATTTTCCTTGTTAACAGTAGCGAGCATGGCACCTACTCAGTGTCCAAGGACTTTTGTTGCCTACTTCTGCCCCCACAATTTGTTGCTTTGTCAAATGAACTCTCTATAGCCCACCCTTGTTTCAATGACCCAGGACATTGGACACTTTGAAGGGAAGTGGTGGGGTGGTGGGGAAAAGTCTCTACATCTCAGGCCCCAAGCAGTATCATACAGCAGCAGCAGAAGACTGACCCTCAAGCAGTGTAATAGTTAAGCACCTTCCACCCTTCACATACAAATATCTCCTCTTCTCCGAAAGTAAAGTTTTTACCTCATGCTATTATAAAAAAAATAATAATTTAAAGTCTCCATCCTAGCAAACAATTAAAAAGAGATGAGAAAATTATACTGAAAGAGAATGATAATGATTTGTATTTCTGTTTGCCTTATATACATAATATTTTCCCTTGTAAGTCCGTGGTAATTTTCATGGAGAGTCATCATGATGTAATTACTTTCATGAGATTGACAGCAACAGCCAATCTATTATAGATTTTTATGACATGCTAATTTCCCATCTGTCCAGGGCACTTCTTTTCATGTGCCAACATTTTAGAGAAAAGTTAGAAGAATTGAAAGCCTGCTCCTCTTCTAATTGCAGGTTGACAATTATTAATGCAATCTTGCTAAAGAGGAGGCACGCCTCTTCATTTTTTAAAAAGGTCACTTTTATAAAAAAAAAAAAAAGATAGTTCACTATAACTTCTAAATTGAAAATTATTTTCTAGTAATGTAAGTAGGCTTTTTCCCTCTTCCATGCATGTCTCTAATCCTAAAACGACTCCCTTTTGCACATTTATTTCCGATATTCTCTGTGAAAATTCTTTCACATTAAGAACCTTTCCCAAAAGGCTTCACTGAAACATATCATATAAAGGATCACAAAATTCCTGTTAAATCTTTAAAAAAAAAAAAAAAAGCTATTGTGAACGCTATAAATGAATCAACCAAGGACAAACTGTATGATTGGTTTTCTCTCTGATAAATGCAAACAAAGCAATATACACAGAAGGCTTAAGAAACATCAAGTTGAAGTAAAAATTTAGGTTACATTAGGAAAGACCATGAATACTTGTGTTTACATTTCTTTTTTGGTGTTGCTAAAGTGAGTTACATTTGTGCCAGCGTATATTGCTCTTTGCAACCTGGGCTGGTTGCTTCACATCACAAGGGATCTCATACTCTTATTCATGTGTTGGACAGATGATTGTTGAGTGAAAGATTTGGTAATGTTAACAGACATTACTCCATATTTCAATTTTTAGATATATCGCTTCTCTATTAAGTAGAGAAAAACAAGATTGATGGCACTGAAAAGTGCCATCAGAATGCATGGAAAATGAGTATGTGATGAGAGTGAGCTACACGAAAAAAAGGTACTGTAGGAATCTTTTTAATTAGAGACAACGCACATGATATTGTAGGGTAATGAAGATTTTACAACAGTTTGTAAATGAGCATCGTAAACGATTTTACAGGAAGCAGAAGAAATAGAGACCACCATTCATTCCTAAGTATTTCAAAGGGATGGTTCTTACAAGAGAAGCAAAAGTAATTTTTTTTGAGAAGCAAAGGTATTTGAATATGACCCCACAGTAGTCTCTCCCATGCAATACATCCCTCTATGAAAGAGGACTTTCTAGCCTTCTTTTTTCAAGTGAATCAGGAGGAAATCCACAGTTTAACTAACATGCCACTAAAATGGTGTGACACAAAAGAAAAGCAATATTAAGCGGGAAAGGTAAATTTAGCAGTGCTGATTAGATAAATACTCAGCTGATGTGACAATTATTGAAACCGGCATTTGCAAGTTGCATTAGATCTGCACCCTTTTCATTTAATTTATTAGAATGCTCTGCATACAGATTAACTCCCTTAGCCTAATATTTCTTGGTTCATTAGCATTAAAATGAGAACTGCAAGTTCCTTGGAATAACCTTTAAATTGTTTCTTCTAACTTCAGCACAACTTCTGACAGTATCTCGAAATCTCCTTGAACTATTATTTTGTCATGTTCAACTCTTCTCAAACTGTTTTTAATTTAGTCTTTACCAAGGGCTAGAGCTTTTAAATTGACTTTTAAAAGGAATCTACAAATTTTGTCCTGGATACCGGGAGCACACGGCCAAGAACTTCCAAGTCTTTATTTAGACATGCTAGTGAAACTTCAGGCCATATGGTGGCTTTGAGCATTTTTAAGTCCCTAAAATATACTAAGGGGGCATAGTGAGGGTGGTCACACAAAATGTTTATGCATGATGTTTTCTCTAAATCTTAAGGAGCAGAAAAGAAAGGGTAAACAGTAAAGTTCTTGTTACCATGTCTTCTGCTTTTTCAAAGGACTCAGGAAATTTGCTGAGGGCACTGCATGGTATAGGTTACCTTAGTTGGATGGCATAGAAACCAAATTGTTTCATAGAAAAATGCTTTGAAATTGGAGTGGAAAATAAAAGAAGCGAGACAGAGAAAGGGGGGAAAAAACCACTGAAAAGACTATAGAAACATCTGTAGGCAATGCTGGAAAGGAGATAGTTTCTTGAATTTCCAGATGACAAACACCTCAAAAGTATCATATGATCTGCTGCCTTTTAAATTAAATGACGGTAGGAATATGATCTAATAATTTTCTGGTTGTTTGTTTGTTTTTAATAAATGTGGTACAAAGTGTTTGGGAGGAAGACCTAGTACATTTAATTCATTTTTTAAAATGCATTTCAAACAACAAGCAGGTGAGATTTTCTAAGTCCAAACAAATTTCAGAAAGTAAAAATAACTTTATGAATGATTCCAGGGGAAAATGGACCAAACTCCATGATTTATAATTGCGTCCCAGGGAGAGTTTCTGAAGGCACTTCAGGAAATTACATTTTTATGCTTCTTTTTCAAAAATCTTAAAACTAAAACAGCCATTTAAAATATACCACAAAATCAAACATTTTGACTTCAGTTTTCAACAGAACTGAGAGGAAGTTAAATTACTGATTTGAAATTATTGCATTTTACAAATTCTGATGATATGTCTAGTAGTTCAACAATATTAATTTTGTAATCTGAAATCATAGATATTTCAATGGTTACCTATAGTTTCCTTAGGTTTTCTTATTTCTATCTGCAATAGCCTCTAATCTTTTATCACACATGAAACATACTGCTATGCCTTTTTATTTTCTTAATGATATTGATTCTGCAAGATATGATTGACCCAGTTCAAATTAACAACAATAAACAAAATCGAAGATTGACTTTTATAACAAATTCAATTTGTTTAACAAATTCAATGTTTATGTAAGTGAAGTTCTTCAGTGGTTGTGAGAATAGCCATCAGTGCACACATAGCCATGGTCCCCACGCATCCTTTGCAGAATTCTATTACGTAGTAATGAAACACAGTGAAGGGAAGGGTTTCATTTCGTCACTTGGGGTTTCCCACTATGACTTTCACAAGAGTGTACTCTACTCCAGTTGAGTGCCAAGTGCTTAGAAAAGTGAGACCATAGAGCCCACCCATTGAAAAAACACTTTGAAATGCATTTCCAATTCTACAGAAAGAATAGTTAACAAACATATGTTTCTTAGTGACACCATTTTGTTCTAGAATTTTTTTTTTCTGGCAGTGACTATTTTTTCCATGTACTGCACTGCACGTGCTACATTGCATGATCTACATTTTTATGCAGTGTTACACCCAGCCTGTTTCCATTTAGGTGACTAATTTTGAAGTGATACCTTATAAAAGCAACAGATTGAAATTAATAAAACAGCTATGATTTTGCCTGCCCAGAAGAAGTAACCTGTTTGCCTGAATTTTCGGCGACTACTTTTTAGTTGTTAACATGATTGTCATTTAGTTGTCACAACCGTATTTTGAAATGATGCAGCAAAATCAAACTCATTTTAAATATTTGCAAGTAATTATGTTAATCATGGGACAACCTCTATTTAATGGGTAATAAGATACACTCTTTTCTTAACAAATAGCAGCATGGTACAAGAAAAAAGTTTTCAGATCTGTAATTAGCGGTTCTTGTTCTGCTTTTGAATATATAAACTTTTATTTTTTGCAAGATCCTCAAGCTCTTAGAAGCTGTGTATGCTTACCCTAAAATCACATCTGTTGTATTTGTTAGGCAAAGGGAATGTTCATGAATTCTCAAATCCCTGCCATCTTTTAAAGCAAGTGTGATGTATGTATGTATGTATGTATTTATAAAATACCTCCAGTGCTTCAGTTGTAGCAGATTTGATGATGGATTTGAGAGATTCTTAACTGGAAGTCATGAGTTTTTTTCTTTGGATTTATTTTTCTTCTCTCTGTAAAGGATAATCTTTATAATTATTTGATAGTTATTTTAGTGATGTTCCACTAATGATAAACTCTAGCTTTTTCCTCAAGAATAATTTAAGTATGTTTTATTTATCCTTAAATGATGGCCAGCTTAGATATGAAATTCTAAATTGAGGGTTTTATTTTTTGCTTTTGTTTTTTTTTTGTTGTTGTTGTTGCTTTCAGTAATCTGAAACTATTATTGCATGCTTCCTGGCATCTACATTTACTAATGAGAAATAATATTCTGAAATCATGTCTCTCTGGGTAATTTCTCTTTTCTTTCTGGCTTACAAAACGTGTTTGTTGAGCTATAGTTTCACTTCATTGAATGTAGTAGTATATTTATTTTTATAGATTTTATTTAGTAATCAAGAGCTTACAGAGATATAGCATATATTTGGTCAGTTTAGGTACTGCATACCCGGAGGAAATCCAATGAACTCTGTAAAAAAAAATACTAGTTTTGGGATTCTTTAAGTGCTGGTTAAAGAAGAAGAAGAAGAAGAAGAAAGAAGAAGAAGAAGAAGAAGAAGAAGAAGAAGAAGAAGAAGAAGAAGAAGAAAAAGAAGAAGAAGAAAAAGAAGAAGAAGAAAGAAGAAGAAAAAGAAGAAGAGGAGGAGGAGGAGGAGGAAGAGGAAGAAGAAAAGAAGAAGAGCAGTCATGAGATTATTAACCTGGACAATATGGAAGTCATTTTCTAGTTTCCTAGTGAGCCAAACTCTCAGTTACCAACAAGTGGGACCCCTGGTGTTAGGTAGCTAATTCCCTGAGATGACTTAAGAGCTGACATTTCTTCATATTATCTGCAAAGATCAGAAAAAGGGAAAATATAAATAATTTGTAATTCCCACTCACAATTTTATTTTTGGCTGGAATATTTTATTCTGATTTTTTTTAAAAACCATTAAATCCATTGTATATCAATTTCATTTATTTCTTTCCCAAGAACTATGTGTTATAGCTTATCAACTAAAATGGTGATTTTTATATTTTGGTTATTTTTCAGCTTCTCCATCAATTCTGTGTTCTACCTCAACAAATTGCTTTCCTATTGTTGTTAGGTCTTGTTTGTTTCTGTCAAACAATTACTTTAACTTATAACATACCTTATAGGCATAGAATTACCTTCCATCTTTCATAGACATGGACAGCATTCATTTTTAATGTGACCTCTACATCTCTGTGTGTACCTCCTTTCCTCTTTAACCAACTCTGTCATTTTCCTTACACACAGGGTTCGCTATTGTGTCTTCTCTGACTTTTGTATATAGTATCTGTTAGATGATCAGTTTATCAATCCTAAAAAATGGGTTCAATCATTTAGAATATTTTAGATAAAATTCCAAAGGAACAAATCCAGTTGGTTCATTTTTCTTACTTACAACAGGCCATAGTTCATAATGTCTTGGCCACATTATTGAGCTCAACATTCTTGGATGAGTCGTCGACAACCTAAGTGACTGGCTGTCAAACAGTAATTCAGATATTCTAGGTAGGCTCAGCAAGAAAGATACATTCTGTGATCAGAAGAGCAAAAATGGGATTGATCTTGATTTCTGGCATATATATATTGTTCAAAAACTTATTTAAAATATGTATATAAGTGAAATAAGACAAACTGAGAAAAAATACCATATGATTCCACTCATGTGGAATCTAAAAAAGAAAAACACAGACAACAAATGAATGAATAAACAAATAAAAGGCAGAATCAGACCTATAAATATAGAGAACAAACTGATGGTTGCCAGAGAGAATGAGGTGGGGGGATGGGCAAAATGGTGAAGGGAAGTGAGAGATACAAGCTTGAAGTGTTATGGAATGGATAAGTCATGGGAATAAAAGACACAGCATAGGGAATAGAGTCAATGGTGCTGTAATAGTGTTGTACGGTGACAGATGGTAGGTACACCTATGGTGAGCATTAATATAATATATAAACTTTTTGGACCACTATATTCTACACCTGAAACTAATGTAACATTGTGTGTCAACTATACCCAAATAAAAATGATTAAATAAAATTATATATATATTACATATATAATAAAAATATATTAATACAATTATATATATTATTATATATTCTTATGCCTAGATGGACATGTCTATAGGAGAAAATAGGTGAAACAAGGGTAAAGGTGCAAAAATTAACACAGAGGAGACTATCAGATCCTAAATGAATGGCATGTACATGTATGATAGAAAATAATTGTGTTAGTTAAAATAGAGTTTTTAATAAATTAATGGCAAGGACTGTGCATGTTTGAGTATGTGCATACTATGCATTAAGACCTTTTAGAAATTACGTTTAGGATGCAGTGTGGCACTTTTCCTTGCTATATGAGTTCTACTCAATTTAACTTGTACATGTTAAAGGCTTTTATTATGTATGTGCAAGTTATATGCTACTTCCTGAGGATATGACTGTAAATGTGATAGATATCCTCTCAAAAAATACTTGAATTCAGAAAGGAGTACAAACAGTTACAGGCAGAAATATCATGTATTACATGCTATGATGACCAAAGGTAGAAATTTTTAAAATCTCATTGAATGAAGTGGCACATAAAATCAAGTAAAAGATTTTCAGATGAAAAGAAGTTATCAGGAAGAGTATTCCAGAAAAGGATGCAATATGTAAAAATACACCAAAACAAAGGAGAAAGATCATGAAATTATAGAGTAAAATCATGAGCAGTGGGAAGGCAGGTGGAGGTGGAATGGTAAGATTTGCAGATGGACAAGAGGTTAGTTCATGCAGAGTTCATGCAGTTCATGTATAATGGCCTATATGTATATGCAGAATAGTCTGAGGTCAATGGCAAGTCAAGAACTTGGAAAGTAATAAGGGTAGAAGAGATACATGATCGTATTTGCACATTGATCTTTTTCTTTATTTCAGTGTGATACATCGATTGGGAAGGCATCTGTGAAAGGCTAGGAGGCCAAGCAGGAGGTAATGACAGCATCCGACATGAACAATGAGCCAGGAGCTCCAGTATTTTGCATGAACCATAAGCCAAATAAGCAATCTGCTATATCTATCAAGAAAAAGTGATTTAAAGTCATGCTTTATATAAGAATATTCTAAATTTTATTTTAAATATTAATATTTCAGAGCATAAACAGTGGTTATAAAATTGATTGAGACTTCCACATTTTTATGACTAAATTCAGAGCTGTCCCTGTTTTTACTAGATTGATACACTGCACTAGTACTGAACCTCATCTAAAATATGAGTAATTGAAATTTTTGTTTATTTTGCTGACATTTCATCTAATAAATTTTTCATCTGACCAGTGTTTCGGACTCCTAAGTCTATATGGGATATGTCTGCCCTTAGCTTTGCTAGAGGCAAAATGTATTTTTGTTGATAAAATGAGCATCATGCTTTCTTCTGGAATTCCCTATTCATGGCTTATTCAGAAGGTTCTTTCAGTCTGTTCAAAGTCCTCTTCTTATGGTTTCTTTCTTTCTTTCTTTCTTTCTTTCTTTCTTTCTTTCTTTCTTTCTTTCTTTCTTATACTGGTGAAAGCCTGTGTGATTTTGTTTTCTATGAATTAAGATGATAGAGCATTCCTTTTAAAAATGAAATAAATGGGATATAGAGATTTTTTTTTCCTCAGTGACAAAGAAAAGCAGTACAACGAAACAATTCATTAGATTTGTATTAATAATGAAAAAGAAATGTGTGTATTCTATAACGTTTGAAAAATGTAAACTGTTGGTTCATTAGAATGATAATTATCTTATTTTAAACATAGTACTTAGACTAAATAGAGCTTTGTGGTCCTTCCTTCTTTCCCCCAAATCTTTTCGTTCCTCTTTTTTCGTCTTTTATTTCAGTTTGGAAATGTTTTTAAGTTATATAAATGTAAAGAGACTTCGTTAGATTATTTGTTTAAAAACCTAAAAATTATAAAGAAATGTTTTCACATTTATATCAAAATTATACTTTATGAAAAATAATGGATTTAATATTAATTAATAATAAAACAATAGTCATAAATGTGTTAACTCCATTGTACCAAATACTAGAATATTTTTAGTAGTAACTGCTTAACTCTCTAGTGACTTTTTTAAGTTCGCTAGTGTTTGGTTGGCATAAATTTTAATCTCTTTAAGAAAGTGAAGATATAAAGCTAAGTGATAAGTCAGTAATAAGAATTCAGATTTATATTTATAGTATGTGACACAGGGAAAAAGCATATTTTTTCTTAAAAAATAATGTTCAATAAATTCACATAGCATGTACTAAGGGCAAGTGAAATCAGTAACAATACAATATCATAGGAAATACCAAGTATTTAGAAATTCAGTATCAGCCAGGAAAAAAAAATATCAAACCTAATGATAGTGAAAAAAATCATATAAAAATGCATGATATATAGTGAAAATACTGCTCAGAAAGAATCTTACAACTTAAATACTAAATTGTAGGAGGAAAAAAATATTCTAAATCAATCACCCCAAATTTTGCCTTAAGATACATTAAGAAAAAGAAAAGTAAATTACACCCAAACAACAGGAATAAGATAGAGAAAACAAAGAGAAAAATTACAAAGCCACATGTTGACTATTTGAATATTTTTTTAAAAAAATGACAAAAACAAAATAAAAACCCTATAGCAGCTACTTAGATTGATGAAAAGAAAAATATCTCACATATTATAATAATATGATGCATGAGAGATTATCATCATAGAGCCTATAGATAATCAAAATGTAAAAGAATATTTTGTCCAGTTTAATACCAAAACATTGGAAAACTTTGATGAAATGGATATATTCCTTGGAAAATGCAACTGAGCAAAAATGCAACAAAACAGGAAATTTTTGTAGCCCTATATCTTCTAAAGGAACAGAACTTAATCATCAAAACATTTTGCTACCAAGGAAATTATAGGCACGGATGGTTTTACTGTTGAATCTTATCAAACAATTAACAAGAAATAATACCAATTTTATGCAAATTCATCCAGAAAACAAAAGGATCCTTTTCTACTTGCTTTGGAGGCTAGAAAAACCATAATGTCCTAACCTCACAAAGACCTAATAGAAATGTATGGATTAATATTTCTTATGGATATAGGTACAAAAATACTTTAAAATATTGGCAATCGAATCCGGTAATTTGTGAATGGAATAACATATCATGACCAAGTAAGTGTTATCTCAGTAATGTAGTTTAAATAAGCCATTTTGATAAATGCAGAAAAAGAATGTGAAAAAAACCAACGCCATTTTTTTGTTAAAAGCTCTCAGTAAGAATAGCAGGGAACTTCCTCAATCTGATAAAAAAAACAGGTACGATAAAATCTACAGCTAATATCACAATGAATGGCAAAATATTGAACATACGCCCCTAAGGACAACCACTTTTACTATTTCACATTCTGAGGAGCGTTCAAAAAAAAAAAAAAAACAACTAGAAATACTAACTAGATTTAGCACATTTGCAAAATATAAGGCTAATATAAAGTTAATTTCATTTTAAAGCACTAGCGGCAAACAATACAAAAATGAGATTTAAAACATTCTGTATACAAGAGTGTCAAAATTCATGTAAGTTAACCAAACACTTAGCAAGAAATAAGAAAGAACTGTATAACGAAAACAAAACAAAACAACACAGATTTGAGAAATTAAAGAAAAGCTAAAGCAATGATATATTATTCTATATTCATGATTTGGAAGATCCAATATTTTTAAGAAATCAATGTATCCCCACTTGAATGATAGATTTAATACAATCGCAGTCACAATTCCAGTAAGCTTTTTCTTTGTTTGTATTAATAAACAGTTTTCAAAATGTACATAGACATACAGAAGACCTAGGGAGGCTCCTGGGTGGCTCAGTGGTTGAGCATCTGCTTTTGGCTCAGGCTGTGATACCAGGGTCCTGGGATCGAGTCCCACATCGGGCTCCCCTCAAGGAGCCTGCTTCTCCCTCTGCCTACGCCTCTGCCTCTCTCTCTGCCCCTCACTGGGTTTCCCATGAATGGATAAATAAAATCTTTAAAAAATATATAAAGTGCATTTAGTACTCTTGTAGATAAACCTCTTTCCAAATATATAATAACTATTCATTCAAATACTTTGTCATTTTATTTGGTTATAAGTGTTTGCTATAGCTCCTACAAAGGTTTATTTCTTGAACATTAATGATTTTAATCATTTTATAGTAAATATTTATCAAAGCACCTTTTCATGTTTTTGATATTTTACTATACAAACTTGTTTCTCTCTTATATCATGAATACATCATGAGGTATATCGATATATTTTTATTAGTTTTGACTCTCCTTATTGTTATTTTTTTCCTTCCTTCTATTAGCTTTATATCTTTAACTTAACCTTTAAAAATCTATTATTTATTCTGTTTATGACAGAGTGATCATGCTGAGACACTACTCAAATTTTATTTCCCCTCTGGCTGTTCCTCTAATAGGACTTCTAGTTTAAAGTAGTGTTAGCCTAAGCACATATAACATTGTCTTTCCTAACTTTGCAGTGAATCACATAAGAAAACACAGGAAGAACCAAAATGTATAAAAATATCACTAAATAGGAGAAATCAGTTATTGTCTGAACTCAGATCCAACAATGAACAATTGACTACTCTGAACTAATGTAAAAAGACAAATTTCTTCCCAAATTGTTTAAGGCACTTGGAAAAAAAAAATAGAACTTTCTGTTTCAACTACAGTATTATTGTGTCTTCTTTCACTTTTGTGAAAAGATTTTTGATATACGCATAAACTTTTGTTATTAATTTTCTACTTATTAACATTTCTTTCAAATTTGGATATGTTTCTGACTAATAAGATATGCAAAATTATCAGCAAGATGGCTGAGTTCACAGTAAAAATATCGTTACTATTTCTGAGTGATATTTGCCTATATTCTCATAATAAATTATCTAACTTTTCATCTTTTGTACTGCCATTCGGTTTTCTGAACTCTTAGACTACAATGTAAAACATACTATTAAAGATATTTTTCATTTTTTTACTGATGTGATCACTAGTTTAAATTCATTTTTTAAAATCTCCCTTTTAAGGAGACAATAAGTTCTTTCATAGTCTATTATTTAATGTCCTATATTTTAGGTAATAGAAAAAATTTTAATTCTTAAGAGGTAGTTTTGTCTGTATACTTAGTGTTTATTTGAAATGACAAGATTAAAATATTTTAAGTAAAGAAACAAAACATGGGGATCCCTGGGTGGCGCAGCGGTTTGGCGCCTGCCTTTGGCCCAGGGCGCGATCCTGGAGACCCGGGATCGAATCTCACGTCGGGCTCCCGGTGCATGGAGCCTGCTTCTCCCTCTGCCTGTGTCTCTGCCTCTCTCTCTCTCTCTCTGTGACTATCATAAATAAAAAAAAAAAAGAAAAGAAACAAAACATGTCATATAAGTGTTTATTCATGAGTATCTGCTGAGCAACTTAACACATATTTTGCAGAGAAAGCATATCAATCAGTCACAGTCTTTATTAAAAAGCATAGATATATCAAACTTTTAATACCTTTTTTTTAAGATTTTGTTTTTAAATAATCTCAACACCCAACATGGGGCTGGAATTTACAACCCAAGACTGAGAGTTGCATGCTCTATCAAGTAAGCCATCCAGGAGCCCCGAGATTTTAATATCTTAATGGCTTATCATCACTTGTTAAAAAAAAAGTGAAGGATTATTTGAAAGCTATTGTTTTCTGTATAAGATTTCATTAATTTTTGAGATGAATATTTCCCAGAGATGCTTGACTGAAGAACTGATTAAGATGAAATGTGCCTAAAATATTTAATGGAGGATCTGCTCTAAGATATGTTCCTTGAACATGTTTGTCAACACAGAACACCTGACAAATTCTAATAATAATATTTTTACTCCATTAAAAATAACATTGCACCTGTGACTGATATGTAAAGTATGTGTGTACTTTTTAAAATGTATATGTATACATTTTTTTAAAAGTCTTTTGTAATTTAAGATTATATTTCTGTGACACTTCTGAGGTTTCTTTTTTTCCCCAGTGGGAATTTTTTAGAACTTTCTGAATTTTTAAATTTTGACATAATAGTATAGGATTGGTAATGACTTTTCTTTTTCATCCTTTAATTTGTTATTCATTCCAATATATTGTCAATGACTTCCTTCAAGCATCATTATCAACTAATTGGAATATATCTGCACACCATAGATTTTATTAATTTCTTCATTTGTTTAAGTGCTGAATGGCCACAGATAATTTCGGGGTTTTGTTTTATTTTGTTTTGTTTTACTTTTCCTGAGCCCTCTACTTGGTTTACTTTCTCCCTATTTCTCAATTAACCTCTATTTTACCGCAGTCACAGGTCATCACACATCATTTGATATTTGGTACTGGTTTTCTAATTTGTGGACAGCATACAACATCTTCAAAAATTAAACCAAGTTTTGCTGCTGTTGTCACCAAATCACACAAAAATGTATGTCAAAGTACAAATATCTTTAAAGAGTAATGAATAGGTAAATTTCAAATATATTATGCCCCATATTGTATAGACTTTGAATTACTATAATTATGTAGCCATATTTTTGTTTACACTTAAATCAACATTCACTTAAAAATGGCTTGTACAGAAAACTAGACATTGAATCAGAAATTAAGACTTTGAACAAAATGTTACACTTAACAGTGTTAAAAAATATAATGGCATCTCATTTTGCTTTAAGTTGTGAACCTTGAGGATGAAGTCATGAAAAAAATATCATCTCTACTAGATAGGGCTTTTCTTCCCTTAGGATCATGAAACACATACCCACAGTAACCATAAATACACACGCTTTGTAATTCATGGTAATTATAAGCCATAATCGTGATGCCAACTTAGGCCCTCATGAAGTTAAGTGTAGCCTGTTTTAGGCTTCATTTCTGAAGATGTTTTTCAAAGGTTGAGATGTTTTCTTTGGTGTAAAGTTCTCTTAGAGTTTGAGTTTCCTTTGGGGATAGTTAAATCAGGTGAGATGTAGATCCATTTTATATTAAGGTTTTGTATGGCATTCATATTTAAATTCATTATTCCTGTTTCTTCCTTGCTTACAGAACTCTCATTTTATTCAGATAAAAAGTACCATGTGAAGGAGATAAATTGCAGTTAGATTTAAATGGTGAATCTCAAACCCAGGTGCACTTTATATTCACTGAAGAACTCATATGAAATGCTGATGCCCTGGAACATTGGACTAATTGGTTAGGGATGAAGGCAGTATCAGTACTTTTAACGATCTCCAAATATTTAATGGTTTAATGCTTAAACCAAGAGACTAGAGATTTTAGAGCTATTAACTAGACTTACAGGGAAATATTTCATTTCTGATGAAATGCAAAATTGAGAACAGGACAAAGTCTTTGTGTCTCTGGAGCTCATGTTTTCCACTTTCTCTTTGTTGTTTTCTTATTTTGAAAATGCTAGTGTGGCAATCTCATGTTTGAAAATATAGCAGCTTCTTTTTTCACCTTGAAGGGTACACCCTCCTCAAACACCCTCCTCAAAGCTGGAAGATTGGAAGGAGTGAAGGAATTGAAATCTTTATGATATTAAGTTGCTGAATCAACCTTACTGATTTCTTGATAAATAAGTAGCAAATACTCTGAGAGTAAATTTTATGTTACTTACCACCAAACATAACCTAATTGATTTAATTACTGAGCCAGGGAATCACTCAATATTTCGCACTTAATTCAAAAAAGTTAAAACAAATAAAGTTTTTTGGCTAGTAGATTTAAACCATTGCAATCTTCCATTTTTTTTCCAATGGATCATTCCCCAAAACTCAAGTTCTTTGAACTAGTTTAGACTTGCTATTGTGCATTTTGAATAAGGCCATGATGTTAGTTAAATTGTTCACATCGTGCTCTAATAATATAGTTGCAGTTCATTTGACCCATCAAATATTATAAAACTAATGCCTAGTTTAACAATGTCTACAAATTGAGGTCCAACCATATTCTAGTATCTTGCTTCGTCCAGAATTCAGTTATTTACACCTTTATTGAGAGAGATCAATGAAAATGTTTAATTTAGTGTATAAATGTATGAGATTTATAATAAAACTTGTGTTCAAATCCAATCCTTGAGCTTTATTGGTCATTTTAAGTACTCTGATACGAAGAAATACCTGTGGCCTTTCTAAGGACAGTGGCAGTGTTGGAGAGGTGGAAAAATAGACAAATATGCAGGAAGAGGATAGGACAAGGCAGAATAACTATTGAATTGCTCAGGGCTCTTAACCCAAATCTTACAAGAGGAAGCCATTCAAAAGATTGAGATATATAATATAAAAATAATTGTCATTATATATATTTTTTCATATGAAGAAATGAAGGCAATGAGTGGTCAAATAGATTCCCCCAAATGAATTAGTTATAAACTGATGCAACCAGGAATGGAATGTTCCTCTACTTTTAACACTAAGTAATACTTCAACAATTCAGGTTTGTTGTTTCATCTTTTGGTGCATGATAAAACTGTGATAAATGAAAATATGTAGGTAAAAGTGGGAAAAAATTGAAAATAAACAACAGCCTATGACACCAAAGTAGTAGCTGAAGAAGCAAAGCTGTATAAAGATAGAAACCAAGACTATTCAGTGCACCCAAGGGACCAGAACCCAGAAATGAAAAGCCACCTGGAGACCTCTGTTTCTCTCTGCATTCTCCTAGACAAGCTTTGCTGCTAAGGCAGGAGCAAGTGTCAGCGCTTCTGTTATAGAAGCAAAAGGGACTTTATATCCTCAATCCAACATGAAAAATAAGAATCCTTGTAAAGATCCTGGTTGTCCTAAATAAGGCAACAGGTTCGTGCTGTGACCACAAGGGTGGGTCCCATTAGGACTTAAAATGAGAGCTGGAGTTTGGGGATTTCCTGGAAAATTTTATAAAACAAAACAAAACAAAATGGATGTGGATGATCCAATCAAAAAGGAAAAGTACACCTGGAAGACACAAATTAAATATCGTTGTATCATGTAAGGATTTTGGATCTTACTGTAATTGCATTGGAAGCTACTGAATGGTTTTAAAAGGAGTGGTATAAGTATTTTTCTGTTTTAAAAGATTTTTTTTGGCCTCTGTCTGAAGATTGAATTAGGGACACGTGTGTATAAATGCAGCCTTAACAGGAGGATACAGCTTTGTAAGTGACCTTTTCCAAACAATATTAAAAGGAAAATGAACTATTAGGATGGTAATAGCATTTATACAAATTTAAATTCTTATATATTTTTGTAAGTAGTAAACACATTGAACATATCTCTAATTCTAAATGATTATGGTTTTTCCCATAATCTCCATATGAAAAGGGAGTTGGTCAAAGTTAATTATAAGCAAAATCAACATTAAATAATATGACATGTTAGGTTTGCTTCTGTTATGCTAATTATTTATTTTCTGAAGCAGTTCCTGTTTTAAAAAAGTGAGGGGGAGGGAAAAGATTGGGAGAAAAACATCAATGGCAGATTTTAGAAAAGATACAATTTTTTTTCCATTTAACAATAATGGGAAGGTGAATACAAACTTTACTTCAAACTAATTGGACAAATTAACTAAAGTTTCTTTTTTTCAGAACCCAACAGACCATTCTTTGTGAAAGTGTATTTGTTTCTATCATACAACTTGAGCTTCAAATTCACCCTCAGAAAGCATTTTTTCCTTAGTTTATTCAAACTATCTGACCATTTAATGACCATGCACTGAGCATTCATAATTATTCTATTTCTCAGTTTGCTTTTTGAATTATCTGCCTTATCTTGCATGTTTAAAAATATTGAATTTTGGGGATCCCTGGGTGGCTCAGTGGTTTAGCACCGCCTTCAGCCCAGGGTGTGACTCTGGAGTCCTGGGATTGAGTCCTGCATTGGTTTCCCTGCATGGAGCCTGCTTCTCCCTCTGCCCCCACCCCCCTCTCTCTTTCTCTGTCTCTCATGAATAAATAAATAAAATCTTTAAAAAATATATTGAATTTTGTGTAGGGGCATGGGTTAGAGAGGTGAGGGGGGATTAAGGAGGGAACTTTTTGTGATGAGCAACAGGTATTGTACGGAAGTGTTGAATCACTATATTGTACACTTGAAACTGATATTACAATGTATGCTAGCTGAATTTAAATAAAACCTTTTTAAAAAGCAAAGTTAATTAGAAACAAAATATTTTATATCTGTTCATAAGATTAAGGCATGGGAAAATAGTAGTTAAAGTAGGGTCAAATATTTTAGTAGAAAAACAATGTTTTAGTTAATATGGTAGTGAACATATCTCCGTCTTTATGTTCACTGATCTTTTAATGGCCAATCTACCAAGTAGTTTATGTATTTATTGCTCTCTATATTCATCTTCTAGTTTATTTATTTATCTATATCTTTCATATGATATCCCCAAATCTATTGCCTTCCATATTCCAAAAATGATCGAAAGTAGGTAATGTCATACAATATTTATCTAAATAAGGCTAGCATACTTGAAAACTTTGCAAAAGTGTATTTGCTTTAGATACTGCAAATATATCTGTTTCATGTATGCAGACACCACCATAGGCAAGCTAGTGACAAAAATAGTGTTTCTTTTCAAAATTTATCACTATCTCAATGTTCTCTTCTGTCATCTTCTAATGGGCCCTGTGCTCCTTGAGATACACCTGTGTTCCTTGAGATTCACCTTCCTTGCCAGGGCTACCCTAGACCCTTGAGTGAATAAATGTACATCTCAGGTTCACAGGTCAGCAGTTATGTCGGCAAGGTACCTGGCTAGGTGATAAAGCTAATCCATGACAACATAAAAGAAAACTATTGAGACTTAGTCAATGTCCAAATGTAATGTCTATATTTTACCAGAGTCCTCCTTGAGATAATCCCCTCCACCCACACTACTTTTTTAAACTCAGAAGAGGTGAAGTTACTACAAGGATAGAGGTTAAGACAAAGCAGAGGCAGGGGCAGTGCTGCTTCGCTGTCAGAGGAAGAGATTTTCAGGAAGCACTGGAGCCCCATGTTCTTATTCAAAATACCTTAAATTAGTCACCACTTGCATAGCACATGGCTAAACTCAAAAGGAAAATAAACTATTGTGAGCACCATAATATACACAGGATTTTAAAATCCTGTATATGTCATATACTCAGTAACTAGAAAACATAATAATTGAATATCTAATTTACAGATTACATTTTTTTGGCTATTCCTTCTGCATAAGTATAGGGGATTTTTCTCTTTTCCAACTTACTTACTTTTTAAAAATGTTTACTTAAATTCTTAAATAATAGTTTCAGATGTACAATATAATGATTCAACACTTCCATACATCACCCAGCGTCTATCTCCAGGGCACTCCTTAATCTCCATCACCCACCTCCCTTCTGGTAACCAGTTTGTTCAGTGTATGGGATTTTTTTTAAGATTTAATTATTTATTTGACAGTGAGCAAGAGAGAGAAGACAAAGAGAGAGCAGAGGAAGGGGCAGAGGGAAAGGAAGAGAGAGTCTTAAGCAGACTCTGTCCTGAGCATGGAGCCTGAGGCAGGGCTCCATCTCCTGACCCTGCCATCACCACCTGAGCCAAAACCAAGAGTTGATCTCATAATTGACTGTGCCTCCAGATGCTTCCAGCATATGGGATTTTTAATCAGTTAACTCTAAATAAATTATTTTTTTCTTTGTAATATGAAATTTAAAAACCTTTACATTTTTTGTGACATAAGAGCTGTGAGTGGTCATAGATGTCTTAAAGATAGAAAATGCTCTCTTTTACTTATTATGTACAGCTCAGAAGAAGTAAAAAAAAAAAAGAAAGTAGTCAAGGAAGTAATTATTTGGGGGAAAGAAAACACAAGGGCAATAAAGACGAAGTAACTTTCTAAAGTGGACTAAATAGGACCAGGATTTAAATTCTGCTGGATTTGATTTCAGAATTAGATTTCCTTATATCCTAGCCTTTTTCTTAAGAAAATTAAAACCATAAATAACAGAAGATAGCGGTATTATAGATTTGTATATGCCAGTGGATTTTATAGGGTTAACTTTTATAATATTTTTCATACTAACCCAACAGATGGTACTGCCTCTATTAAATGCTAGCATCAACATAGAAATTAATAGATTAAATTAACATTTATTTATTTACATTAAAGAACTAGGGTATTTTTATAGCAAGGTTGATTTAAGTTTTATATAAATAAAACACAGAGATGGAAAAATCTCCATGTATATTTATGGAGCGTGCATGTTTATGCACATATTGTATATGTTATATATTATGTATTATGCATACATAATACTACACATTATGTAACATTAACCCAAAAAGTAGCTTCACAGCCCTAATAATCCAAAATGCTCTGGTATAAGGAATCATTATTTTGGCTGACAACTGTACCACATCTTATAATAAGAATCTCCTTCACTTGCTCTAACAAGCAAATTCCCTGTTTCTCAGGAACATTCTTTTAGAGAACTGAATGCGTATCTGCCTTGAAAGGCTGGCCTATCTACGTTGCCATTTTTCTCCTTTTATTTTCAGTATTTGGGATTCAGCTCAGGTCGAGACCAAAGAAGCAATTCTACTTCGCAAGTGGTGCAGCTGGTTTCCTCCAGCGCTCCTCCATTCATAGTGAGGGAAGGAGTGGCCGCCTCATATAAGATTAGTTTAGGGGAAAATCAATACTGCTTCCTCATCCTCATGAAGTCTTGAGCGATGCTGGCCAGGATCCAAGGAGGAAAGGCTCAAGTGGAAAAAACTTGGCTGCCAGTGAGAACGATGCTTGGAGATGCATACCAGGTTATTTGAACTTTTGCCAGTGAATGCATCACTAGAAGTTGGAGGTAACATGGCTCTCCTCCAACCATCTGCTTTAATTGAAAAATATAAATACTGGAAAACAAGAAACCAAAGGTTCCTTTCCCTTAGTCATGTGTTATTGCCCAGTTATGAATTAAACTGTGTTCTTCAGTATTAAAAGGTTTCTTAAATGTGTATAAATATGACATTAGAAACAAATAATAAGTCATCCTTATAGTAATCTTACAAATTACTGATGAGTTTCATCAACATCTTATTGATGTGTGTTATTTGAACTCGATTAAATAGTTTATTTTTCCTAGTCCCTTTTTTGTAGACACATTTAGGAAATCATCAGAACTCAAATCCAGAAATCCTTTCGATGTCATAGACACATACATTGTTTCTTTATGAATGTGGTTGGCCATTCTAAATAAAATGTGCCTAATATCAAGCAGAATCAAAGGAAATGTAATATCTTACCAATATGAGGTGAAAATTTGACTGATATGTGGATACTTTTTCTCAATAGTATGATTTGTTTCCATTCTACAAATAAGGCCCATTTAAGTGCTAGATGTTTAAAATTCTAAAAAAAAAAATAACAAGCAAGATAAAGATAATTCTCTCATGGAGATTAAATCAAATAGAGAAAGACTGATGTTAATTTAACCCATGTAAAGGAATCACTAAATGAGCAAAAACATGATAGTTTACTTTAAACCCACTACATCTCTTTCCCCACTAACATATTCCCCCCAATTTGAGAATCACATAAGTAGAATTTAAAAATATTCTAATGAAATATTTTAGAGTATTTTGATACAAGTGTTATCTTATTACTTTCCTGGATGAGGGTACACATGGACTCCTAAAATGCTCCATATTTTTATCATTACCAAGTAAGTAGAAAAAACATTGGATGATAAAAATAATAATCCAGATTACTTAGTTAAGGATTGGGAAAACTGAAATTCTATATGACATAATGAGTCAATATTACTCTAATAAATATTGGGTATTTTAATATAAGCAATTTAAACTTTAAATATCATCTTCAGGATTCTAAATATAAATTTAAATGATTTCAAATTAAAAATACTACAGTATATGAAAAAAACTTAAAAATCTATTGTAAGTGAATTATTATATACTTATAGATACCACATATATTTGTGTATATATGTATATATACATATATATGTATATATATATATATAACTACATATAATTACATATATTTAGTTACTGTTTAGTAGGCCCTAGGAGTACAAATAAAACATGATCCTTGCCTTAAAGTGGACGGAGACACTAAATTGAGAAAACTATAGAAGTTAAAAGGCTTTTCCGAATTGACGAAGCTAATAGTTTTCAGTAACTAAATTATAAAAACAGTGCATTTCTCCCAACATTCTAAGTCCTTCTGCACCATGTATTTATCTCTTTTTATACTATCTCTAATAGGAAATAAAATTAGAAAAAAAAATAGAATGTAGAAAAATAAAACTTCCATTAAATAGCAAAATACTATTGCCATTAGAGAAGACTGATACTTAACAGAAAAAAGAAAAAAGAAAGCATAACCATAACTTAAGAAGTTGTGTTAATTAGCTAGACATGCTGTAACAAATATCATAGATGAAATGGTTTAAACAACAGACACTGGGGCACCTGGGCAGCTAAGTTGGTGAAGCATCTACCTTCCACTCAGGTCATGGTCTCAGGGTCCTGGAATGGAGCCCTGGGGAGTCTGTTTCTCCCTCTCCTTTTGCCCCTCCCCCTGTTTGTACTCTCTTGCATGCTCTTTCTCCAATAAATAAATAAAATCTTAAAAAAAATTAACAACAGACATTTATTTTCTCACAATTCTAGAGGCTAGAAGTCTGAGATCAGTGTTTACTAGGTTGGGTTTCTTCTGAACCTCTCTGTCTGCTTTGCAGATGGCTATCTTCTCTGTCGTCACAGGGTCCTTCCTATGTAGGTGTCTATGTTCTATAAGGATACCAGTCATATTGGATTAGGCCCCTTTGATGGCCTTGTTTAACCTTAGTTCCCCTTTAAAGGTCCTTTCTTCAAATGTAGTCATGTCCTGAGTTACTGGAGGTTAGGACTCCAACATGAATTTTGGAGGGACACAATTTAGCTGAGAACAAAAGATGAACTATCTCTCTTTGAAAATTAAAAATGGTCCCTTAAACATGATTAAAATATAAATGTAATATCTACAAAATATTAAAACTTGAATATAAAATTCAAATAAAACTAAAGATTGTTGCATACGTATTTTGATTATTATGTAGGTATAAGCTGTGATCATAACGGAAACTACATAAAGAAAATATCTAATTCTTTTGATCCAGCTTTATGTTCTAAGTATTTAGCTATTTTCCATGTTTAGTGATTTTATTGCTCAAAACAATTCCATGATATTGGTTCTGTCATTATTTAGAATTTTTAGATATAGGGAATCAAGCCTAGACTTTTCATAACCTTCACAGGGTAATATGAATATTAAGGAATTCAACACAATTATATAGCTCATTTTGTTTGAGTATAAGCCCAAGCAAGCATTTATTTACTATAGAATAAGGACTTTTTAGAACTCATTATGCCATATTTTGATAAGGAAATAAAGTATAATATAACATGTAACATATTCTGTACCTCTAGTTTGCTAAATATCTTCAAGCATTCTCACAAAATAAAAAAATAAATATTTCATTTTGCTCTACTATGGGCATATTTGTTTCCACCATTAATTGTACAGCATGATAACAATCCATATTCAGAGGATGGCTGGGTTGCTCAGCAGTTGAGCATCTGCCTTCAGCTGGGGGCATGATTCCAGAGTGTCGGGATCGAGTCCTGCTTCGGGCTCCTTGTGTGGAGCCTACTTCTCCCTCTGCCTATAGTCTGCCTTTCTCTCTGTCTGTCACGAATAAATAAATAAAATCTTATAAATAAATAAATAAATAAATAAATAAAGGCAATATTCTAGATAAACCAGTGAAATATTTTACTCTACTAGAATCTAGTTAGTGACACAAATACACAGCCTAAGTAAAAATGAAATTTCACACATATTTCATATAATTCTTTTTCACTTAAAAATATATATAAATATTTACAAAGTTGAGAAATTATTTTGGTATAAATTATTTATAGTGCTGGATCTATTATTTTTTTCAATATTGTTGTTTTAGGCTGTCAATTATATAATAAAAACTTCAATATTAACTCTTATGACCATAGATAAGTGTTTTTCCTTCAAGGCCTAATTAGAATTAGAAACCCAGACTTCAAAATTAAATTTAGCTTTCTAATTAACTTTTCTGTGAATACAGCATTGAGATGTGTAACAAGGATTTTTTTTTCATTTTGTCCAATATCATTATCTTTTAATATACAGATAAATAATTTGGTGTTCACTTTTTGTTTAGTGGTGTCTTTTCCCATTTTATTTTATCTTACAATTTTTGAACAAATGTAAAACAAAATAATTACCTTATAAAGTGGAAAACAATTTTAATCTTTCATCCTAAGGGCACTTTGCAAAGAGTCAATAGTGCTATATGATATAGAATATTTCAAATAAATCATAATTCTTTGGATTTAGAAATATGAAGAGTAACTCTAGTAACCAAATTAGATGTCACACTGTGCTAAATATGCAAGAAAAAAATCTTCATGCAGATGGTGAAAATCAAATCCATTCTCGACTTCACAAGCCATGTCTATATGATGAAAAATATCAGTTCAACAAACTATCCATCTGCCGTATTCAATCATCTTAAAACCAAATAAATGAAATGTAAATATCTTATGACTAATTGTACAAAAATGTTTTGACTTTTTGAAAAATGTAAACTATAGATATAATTCTATCCAACAATTCTTTGATATTCCCATTAGTTATAGTCACTACTAAGATGGCTATGGTATTAAGGTATGTGTAGTTGATATTTTTAAAGTGAAGTCATTGATCAAAAATAAAAGAAAATACTTATCCAATCATCCCATTTCTTCTCTTCTGAATTAATTTTACAAAACAAAAATTAAAAGAAAACCTAATGGCTAATGTTTGCTTATAAGATATGTGTGATGTTAATATTTTTTAATGTGACTGAACTAAAAAACTAAGTATTTTTTAGTTTTGTTACAGTGACTATAATGGTGCTTGTTATATAAATTAAGCAGTATATGTGAAATTATTTCCCAAAACAAAGTTGATAAAAGTAGAATATGAAATGCTCTTTTTTAATTTTTTTTTTTTTACTCATGAGAGACACACAGAGAAAGGCAGAGACATAGGCAGAGGGAGTAGCAGGGAGCCCCATGCTGGACTTGATCCCAGGATCCAGGGATCACAACCCGAGCCAAAGGCAGATGCTCATCCACTAAGCCAGCCAGGCATCCTTAAAATGCTTTTATAATAAGATTATTGGGGGGAAAATAACATAGTTACTAAATGCTTTGGAGTTTGTATATTCCCATGCCTGTCATTGAAATCAGATTCAAGCTTCCAACTAAGTTACTGGATGACTGAATAAATCAATTAAAATATCAGTGTTTCAGGTTCATTTCTTCAATAAAAAGATGAAACCTATTGATCTTAAGTCCATTGGTTTGAAACTTTTTTGATCTCATGATATATGATGTATTAAACCATTGTTTAATTGAAATAGATGGCTGCAAGTTAACAAATATAATAGCATGACGTAATAACATTTATTTATTAATTTTAAAATATTTATTTGTTTGTTTGTTTATTTATTTATTCATAAAAGACATAGAGAGGCAGAGACATAGACAGAGGGAGAAGCAGGATCCCTGCTGAGAGCCCTGTGCAGGACTTGATCCCAGAACCCTGGGATCAAGACCTGAGCCAAAGGCAAGCGCTCAACCACTGAACCACCCTGGATTCCATGTAACAATATTTAAATATGTTTCAAATGAAAGCAAGTGTACATTTTAAGGTATAATTTAGTGATTTAAGTATAACTAAGGAGGCTTAACTTTCAAATTAAACCAAAGAAATATTTGTGTATTGGTATTAACACTTTATATCAAGTGATATAATACTATCCATGCTTGAAGAGACCATCTTAAATGACTATGATAAATGTTTCAAAAATTCAGTTGCAATTTGATTTCCTTCTCACTCATAATATACAAATGCCAAACGATATAATACTATCCATGCTTGAAGAGACCATCTTAAATGACTATGATAAATGTTTCAAAAATTCAGTTGCAATTTGATTTCCTTCTCACTCATAATATACAAATGCCAAACACTCAACTTTAGAATTTTTTCTAAAGCAGTGGAATTATTAAAAATACCAATATTTGAAATTATGACCAATCTAAGGTCATGTAATTACATAGGAGCATATGTAATTATATAGAATCAATTAAATTAATATAAACTAGATTGAAACTAATCAAGTTACTTTTAAAAAAAATAAATATTTATGCCTTTTCAAGTAATAAAAAAAAAAAAGGCTTGTTTCCTAACATACAGCTAAGCAGGAAGAAATGCAAATGAGACTCTTTCACAGATATCCATGTGATACACATATAACTGAATGACAATCAATAGCAGTTACTTTTAGTGGAGTTTGGAAGTTGTTAGGAAGAAATTAATCTCTTAGACAAGGGGTGGAAGATTTTTTAGAAAGGGGTAATTGTACAAAAAAGTCAAATTTACAATTGTAATACTCTTTTGTACAAAAAACAAAGTAATCCAACTTTTTTCAAGTTCAAAAGTAAAGCATGAATTTTATTTTTTAGCAAATGGTAATATGCAGAAAACAATGTAAGGAAGGATCTAGAGGGAGTCCTAAAATTAAGAGGTCTTTATTTTGAATATGGCTTAATTTAAACTGTTCTTTTCTAAAAAAAGATTTTATTTATTTATTCATGAGAGACACAGAGAGACAGAGTGGCAGAGGCACAGGCAGAGGAAGAAGCAGGCTCCATGCAGGGAGCCTGATGTGGGACTCGATCCCGGGTCTCCAGGATCACGCCCTTGGCCACAGGCAGGCACTAAACCTCTGAACCACTCAGGGATCCAAACTGTTCTTATAATTTACTTCATTAGCATAAGTGTGGTTTCTGTTTTGAAATGTTTTAATTAAATAAATTTGTATTGTATTACAATATAATCAAAATGGTATCTGTATGTAAGTGTTGAATCACTAATTGTACAACTGAAACGAATATAACACTGTATGTTAACTAATTGGAGTTTATTTATTTTTTAAAGATTTATTTACTTATGAGCACAAGGGGGAGCGGTGGAGGGGGAGAGAGAGAGAGACAGAGAGAGACAGAGAGAGAATCTCAAGCAGACTCCTCACTGAGCACAGAGCCCATCATGGGGTTTGATCTCAGGACCCCAAGATTATGACCTGGGCCGAAACCAAGAGTTGGAAGCTTAACCAGCGGAGCCACCCAGGTGCCCCAAATAACTGGAATTTAAATAAAAACTTTAAAAATCTTGGGAACAAGAAATTGCAAATATTCAAGCTTTAGAATATTTTAAAAATAAAAATAATGGGATCTTACAACTTGAAGAAATATATTTTATTTCATTCTTCTTATCCTTTACAGATGTCCATGTATATTGCTATGCCTCAAAATAGAAGTCAAGGACTACAAGTGAGATCATTTAAACTTGACTTCAGATACTATTAAATGATGATCATCATTAGCCCTCAGAAAACAGTGTATATGGAATTAAATAGGCATTTGCTTCTTAGAATTTAGATATAACTACCAAAAAGACAATTATTAATCATTGATTGCAAACAGTATGCATAACTAATCAACTAAGGAAAACTATGTTCTATATTTCTTAATTTCAGATTTTTATTTGTATATCTACATGTTTATATGATTGCCTTCAATATATTAAAAACAGTCTATTTCTATAATCTATTATCTAACTATCTATCATCTATCTATCTATTTATCTATCTATCATCATCTATCTATCTATCTCCACATATGAAACTCACAGTACTATTGACAAAGGCATGAAGCACTTCTGTGTATTGCTGGTGGGAGTGTTAAATGTTTCAGCCACTTTGAGAAATAGTGTGGAATTATTTCTTTTAATACAGTTAACATGCACTTACTATATAAATGGAAAATTCTACCCCTAGGTATTTACAAAAGAGAAATAAAACAAAACAATAACAACAAAATAGTTTTACTCGAATGTTCATAATAGTCCTAAACTGGAAACAACCCAAATACCTACTATCAGGTGAAGGAATAAATAAGTTGTAGTAAGTTTACATAAAAAATAAAATGGATCAAACATGGTACACTCACCCAGACAAATGAATCCTATAAATATTATTTCTGAATGAATAAAACCACATAAAACATATTGTATGAGTCTATTTCTGAGAAATCCCATAACAAACTAAACGAAGCTGTATCGAAACAAATCATATCAATTGCTAGCTGGGTTAGGCATTAGATAATTTTAAGGGTTGGATTACAAAAAGATAATGGAATTTTCTGGGTAAGTGGAAGTGTTCAATATTCTATTTTTTTTTGAGATTTTATTTATTCATGGGAGACACACAGAGAGTGGTAGGGACATAGGCAGAGGGAGAAGCAAGCTTGCTTCTGGGAGTCTAATGTGGGACTCGATCCCAGGACCCTAGGATCGTGACTTGAGCTGAAGGTGGAGCTCAACCACTGAGCCACCCAGGCACGGCCCAGAAGTGTTTTATATCTTGATTGGCGTGGTATTTGCACAAAAGTATGCATTTGTTAAGAATTACCCACTGCATGCTGATTTTTAAGATAAAGACTCAGATGATTGAAAACCTTGTGATACAGTAATATATTCTTGTATTTTCTGGAAACACACTTTTGAACCATGTAGCTATGATTCTATTAACTGTTTCTATTGTTTAATTCAAATAAGAAAAGAAATCAAATTATAAATCTTCAGGGAGTATTGTGACAGGGCAAGTGCCACCTATAAATATGATCACTAATAAGATCTTCACCTTATTATAACATATCATTTACTACTCTTTTAAGATTTTCCTCAGATACTTTATATCAATTAGAAAATGGGACACATATGTTCCAAGTCACATCTAATACAAATGTTTGAATACTGAAATATTACCGTATCTACAAATGTATGCAAATAGCTTGTAAAACTTTATCATTTAGTTATTAGGGTGTAAATTTAATTTAAATTTAAGTCATTTAAATGCTTTTGGATTTGAAGCAACCATAAAGCATTTTTTTAGCATTTTTGCCTTTGTGCCAGGTTGGCAATATTTCATGTTGTATCTAAGGCTTAATTCTTAATATTTTCATACTATGTAATTATGTATATACATAGTGCAGTTTCTGTCCTCTATTTTACAACTTGAGTTGTCTATTATATTCAACCAACCTTTAATTCTAACCAGAAGATTTGTACATAGCATATTTTCGTAATTGTGTACTTCATTTTGTTTACCTAAAGAGCAGTTATGCTGTGTTATTTGAAAATACGGCAGTGGCAGGATAAGAGTGTATTTCAGGAATGTGGGCTTTGTGAAAGAATGCATGAGATATATGTTTATATAAAAAAGAGGCCAATTAATAAGAAAAAAAAGGGTAAAATGAATTAAAGTTATTAATGACAGCTTTTGAATTTCATGAAGAAGTCATATATATAAATTTGCCACCTGAATGTCTAAAGAGTAGATATTAAAAATATATTAATCCAGAAAATGTCTAGTAATGGAAAATTCCAGATCATATTTGGCAAAAAGGAATGAGAGAGAAGAGTGAATCTCTGAAGTAATCTAAATGAAAAAGCAGCAGTATTTGTGGTTTAAATAGACAGGAAAGTAGGGTGAGAGATCAAATGATAATTCCAAGATTTTTTGCTTCTTAGAGCAGGAAGCTGGCAATATGTTCTGCAGATATCAAAGTCTGGCAATAGAAAAATACAAAGCTGCCTCACTATCTTATATTTCAAGTGGTGAAGTTACATCAGGATTTTAAATCTATATTTGATTCTTCCATTTCATGCAATGGCATTTCACATGACAATCACTTAAATGGAAAAGTATTTTGAAGCACACCATAAATTATATCTTTATTATCATGATGTAAAAATACTGAAATATATGCTATTTAGTGGGCAGATATAGCTTAGGTACCCAAGGATTTCAATGTTTTTCTTGAGGAAAAAGATTACATGGTGTTCCAGTGGAAACACTCATATTTAGCCAGTGCTAAGAAAAATTGCTTTCATGTTAGATTTAAAAGTTTCAAACTTTTTTTCTGACACAGTTGAAATATATAGACCTATTTAATCATGATACTTGTGGCAATATTTATTAAGCAATTACATATGATAGACTCTGCATTATAAAGTATACATGGAATGTCATATCTAATATCCATCAGGATTTTCTGAATTAATCATATTAATCTTTCTCATTCATGTTTGGAAGAATCCTTTTGAAGGTGTCTTTTGATCTCCAGAGTTTATCATTTCACTGGTCAAGATATGGTAGTATTTAAATACTACCATGAACAGATCCGTGGTTTAGAAAGCCAAATTTGACAATATACAAAGATGTAATACATTAGAAAAATGTTATGAGTTTTGTCCCTACAATTCCTGTCACTACTGCCAGCCTCATGGCTTTCACATTTCACATTGCTTCACTTAAAATTAACAATTATAATCTTATTAAATGTTTACTGTGCTAGCCGTTCTTCAGAAATGAAGAAGGATGAAAAGATGCAAAAGAGACAAAGAGAGAAAGAGAGAGAGGAAGAGAGGGAAGAAAGACTATATCAGTTGCTCATTTTTCTATGAAAGTTATTTTGCCTTGTTTTTATTAAAATAGTGTATAAAATGGTGTATATACATATTCAGATTTTATCTTTTCCTACTATAAGAGTTGCAGTCTTCTGATTTATCATTGCCTTTTAATTTTATGTGTTTTTGAATTATAAGCACCTAAAACTTTTTGCCAACAGATACAGATTATATATATATATATACACACATATATAAGCAATATATATATATGCGCACCTCCTCAGATCCTCCTCATAATATAATAATATAAATAATATATATAATATATATTTATACAGATAAATATATATTATTTATATATGGACATATTTATGTATATAATATATATATTATTATATATATATATTAGATATGTATTATATATATATATATATATATAATTATTTGACGGTTGCCTGGGAAGCTCTGTGGTTGAGTGTCTGCCTTTGGCTCAGAGTGATCCTGGGGTCCAGGATTGAGTCCTGCATCAGGCTCCCCCTGAGGCCTGCTTCTCTCTCTCTTCCTATGTCTCTGCCTCTTCCCCTGTGTCTCTCATGAATAAATAAAATCTTCAAACAAAAGTAAAATAAAGATTTGAGAGAAAGAGAGAGCATAAAAGTGCTTGTGGCCGGGATGAGGATGGGCAGAGAGAGAGGGAGAGAATCTCAAGCAGATTCCCTACTGAGAAGGAGCCCGATGGAAGCTGAATCATACCACCCTGAGATCACGACCTGAGCTGAAATGGAGCTGGACACTTAACTGATTCAGCCATCCACGTGCCTCAAGACTACATTTTATTTTTTTTTTATAGAATCTTTTTTTTTTTTGTCTTTGGAGCTAAGCAAAGCTCATTGGAATCAGAGACTATGTTACAATGTGACTACCATCTCTCTCTCTATTTGCTTTATTTCTAAACTGAGAAGTAAATCTTTGAGTTTTCCCTGTGCTTCACTGATTTGATTATATGCAGTATCAACTGCTTTGACTATTTCTAAATATTGAGAAAATGTTATACAAACTTTTATGACGGGTGCTACCCTGTCGGTCTCTTCATTCAAGAGCTCATCTTTTAGAAAGTAGGTATACAGGTTGTACCTGCATTTCCATGAAAATATTTTCTTACGCAGAATTGTAAGGGGTAATATCAGTGCTCTTCCCAGATTTTCATTGATTCCTTTCATATCTCTGTGTGCACCTTCTCTAGTCCCTGTGTGTCGGCTTCACAGGAACTTCAAACAAATTCTCTTCAGATGACTCCCCCAGGTTATTTAGCTTGCTTTTCACACAGAAATGCCTAAGAATTTATATCACTGGGATGATGTGAGAGGGCAAGGACTAGCCAATAATAAACTGATTGGGGCAAATAAAAATCCAACTCTCTTATCTAAGTGTTTGGACACACCCAGCCATGATGTACACTCTAGAGCTCCCCTGGCCTGGGAAGTGAAAGCTGGAAGCTGGAGTACAGCCTGGAATGTACCACTTGCTTAGCTTCTTCCTCTTTCTTTTACATTACTAACTTCTAAACTTTTCTCCCTGCAAACTTCCTGTTAAATCCCCATTTCAAGATATCATTCTAGGAAATCAGACTTAGGATCAGACAAGGTTCTCCTCTGAAAAATCAGAGAAATGTACATCCGTGCTAATCTAAATTATGTTATATATATTATGATGTACATGTAATATAAATATATATTTTTTATTATATTGTATGTATTTTTTACATTGGTCAACTTATTCCTTTTTTATTTGATTTAGTTTCTTTTAGGGGATAAATAATATGTACACATGATTCAGAAATAGCAATTAATAGGAAAGTATACACAGTCAATCCCTAAGTTTAGATGGTTCTACTTAGCAATGTTTTGGCTGTACGATGGTGAAAAGTTGAGTAAGGGCCAGGCAGGATTAGGTTGGGAGCAATGAAATCAGGCTCACAAAAATCCCAAGAATGTGGAGATGAAAGAAAACCAGAGATAAATATACCAGACCATCCTGTCCCAGGTGTCAGAGGTGGGGTCTTGTTATAACAGTTGTTTGTGACCAACGAAAATTACCAGACCCTAAAAAAATAAGTAAGCCATTAAGGATGTTATCACTAGTCCTTACTAGTGATAGCATTAGATATGTTAAAACAATTTGGGTTCCCTGGTTGGCTTTCCATAAAAGACCAACCCTACAAGTCCTCAGTGGCAACCCCGTCAGGAGAGCTCCCTCTGAGAGCTTTCTCTGTATCTTTGCTTAATAACCTTCTATCACTTTACTCACTCTCCTTTGTCCACGAGATTCATTCTGAGACAAGAACCAAGCTCTCTCGTATCAAAGTCATACACATCCAGTAGAAATCCTACTACAAATTTTACATTTTTTTCCCCAGGCTGGCTGTATGAGATATGATACTCTCTCATGATTTCCAGGGGCAGTGAGCTTCAGCTTTTAGAGAGTGGAAGTGATGTTTCTGCTCTTTAAGGTTAAACTGTCTACATAAATTATTTTGAAATCTTTTGCATAAGAGACTTGTTTCTTCAAACTGTTTATTAGTTTAGTCAATAAGTCCTTTATATCCGTATGGACTCGTGATATTTGTTTTAAACTTTAGGTTATAATCCAATATTACCTCATTTATTCTGTTGCCCAAGCAGGTTGCTCAGGTATTGACCTTTTAACCTTTTGACATACATTGATCATTGAGGACTTTCTTTGAAGTGGGGGGATTCTTTTTGGTTGTTTTGTTTGTTTTTAGCATTTTCTTATTTTCTGGTGCTAAAGGATGTTGCAGCCTCATCTTGTCTATTTTCTGTCCCAGTCCTAGAATCATCCATTTTCTAAGAAGCCATTATTCTTCCTACCTGGAGAATGACATTATAAACAATCTGAGTGCTGGGTCTGGATGGTGACACTCGAGCACCATTAGTTCTAGGCCATTTAAAATGAAAAAAAAAAAAAAGGAAATACAAATATGCTTGCTAATCCTTTTATATACACGTATCTATAAATATTCCTACATGTGGCCATCTGTACCTATATTAAGCTAAACATGAATCCATGTTAATAAATTTAACTCTAACCCATTACCACATGGATCATGCTAGCCTTCCCCCACTTCCTGATTGTGAACTGTCATTGCATCAGAAAAAAAATCTGGCTATAACCATCTGCCACCCATTTACCGAAGTTTTCAAAGTCGGGATACATATGTAAAGTTACAGAATTGTTAACTCATACACTCATAGAAAGAACTTTATCAACTAAAATACATACTTATTCAGTTTCTTTTGACTTTAGTTTTCAGGTTCAACTCATTTTTAAAGTTTGGACAATGCTTTTTTTCTGCCACCACTTTCAGAAAATGAGGTTCTTTCATACATTTGTGATACACTTCGATTATTTTGATATATCCTATATCCCATCAAAGGACCCCCAATCTCCTAAAACATTTTTAAAATTTAAGTACATTAAGACTCACTCTTTGTACTAAAATTGAATGGGTTTTGACAAACATGTGTCATGGATCCACACACATGATATCATGCAGAATAGATTCACTGCCATTCTGCCCCAAACCCTCAGCAACAACTGATATCCTACAGTCATTATAGTCCTGCTATTTATAGATTGTCATATAATTGCAATTACATAAAATGTACAATTTTTGACTGGCTTCTTGCACTTAGAATTATCCATCTAAACTTGATTAATATACTCTTTTCTTTTTCACAAAATATATTTTTTTAAGATTTTATTTATTTATTCATGAGAGATAGAGAGAGAGAGAGAGAGAGGCAGAGACACAGGCAGAGGGAGAAGCAGGCTCCTCGCAGGGAGCCTGATGCAGGACTCGATCCCAGGACTCCAGGATCACGCCCTGGGCCAAAGGCAGACGCTCAACTGCTGAGCCACCCAGGTGTCCCAAATATATATCTATATTTTTTTTCATTACCATGTTTTCAATGATTTGTCATCTCATTTCTTTTTATCATTGAATAATATTGTATTGCTTTCCCCCATACCACAGTCTGTGTAACCATTCACATCTTTTGAAGGACATCTTGATTCCTTCCTGATTTAGGTAAAAATGCTGCTATAAAAGCAGGTTTTTGTGTGGATATGAATTTTCAAATCACTTGAGTAAATGCCTAGGAGCAAAATTGTTTAGGCTTGTAAGAAACTCCAAAACTGTTATTGAAAATGAATACAACATTTGCATTTCCAAAGACAACGAAGAGAAGAATGAATTTCCCATTGATTCAAATTCTCATAAGCAACTGGTATTGTCAGTTTTGGGGGTTCTCTTTTTTTTCTTTTAGTCATTTTATTTTATTTCTCTAAAGATTTTTATGTATTTATTTGAGAGAGAGAGGGAGAGAGAGAAAGAGGGGGAGAGAAGAAGCAGGGGGAAAGCCTCAGGAAGAAGTAGATTTCCTGCTGAGTGGGAAACCCAACTTGGGGCTTGACTTCAGGACCCTAAGATCATGACCTTAGCCAAAGGCGGATGCTTAACTGACTGAGCCACCCAGGGGTCCCTAGGATGCCTAATTTATTAATCTATATTTATTTCCATTTTTTTTCTTTTAGTACACAAGCTCTAAAGGCATGAATTTATCACAGAATTTAGGTAAGGCTTCTACCTACATTTATTTTTTGCATTGGGTCCTCTGGTGGGTTCTTTGCTACTTTGTCGAAGATCAGTTGTTACGTTGGCATTGGTCTAATTCTGTCTATATCGGCATGGGTCTACTTTCTGAACATCATCTCAATTTCTAGTTTGCCAAGAAACTTTGTCATGAATAGGTGTTAGGTTTGTGAAATGCTTTTCATGAATCAATTGACAGATTATATTACTTTTGTTACTTTGCATATTATATGGTAGTTTACACTGATTAGTTTGTTTTTTGAAGTATAGTTAGCACAAAATGTAATATCAGCTTCAGGTGAACAACATAGTGATTTGACAATTCTATACATTATTCAATGTTCTCCACAATAAGGGTGATCACCGTCTGTCACCATATGACATTACTACAATATTATTGTCCATATTCTCCATAAATGCACACATTCTATCTTCATGACTTATTTATTTTATAATTGTAAGTTTGTATCTCTTAATCTCCTTCACTTATTTTACCCATCCCTCTCTCCATCTCTTCTCTGGAAATTACCAGTTATTTTTCTCTATATTTAAAAATCTGGGGATTTTTTTTTTTTTTTTTTTTTTTTTTTTTTTTTTTTTTTGGTGCTTGGGTGGCTCAGTCGGTTGAGTATCTGCCTCTGGTTCAGGTCATGGTCTCCCAGTCCTGGGATAGAGCCCAACATCAGGTTTCCTGCTCAGGGGGGGAGTCTGTTTCTCTCTCTCTCTCTCTCTCTCTCTCCCTTTGCCTCTCTCCACTACTCATTCTCTCTCTCTCAAATAAATATATAAAATCTTTTCAAAATAATATTTTTATTGATTAATTTTTTATTGTTGAATCTGCATTGCATACCTAGAAAAAATCCCACTTGATCATATTGGACAAATCTTTTTAGAAATTGCTGGTTTCAATTTGCTAATATTTTGAAGAAAATTTTTGCATTTATGTTCATGAGGGATGTTGGTCTGTATTTTCCTTTCTCATAATGTCTTCATCTGGTTTTGATATTAGGGTAATGTTGGCCTCAAAGAATCAGTTAGAAAGGATTCCCGATTCCCTCTGCTCTATTTTCTGGGAGATATTGTAGAGAATTGGTATTATTGCTTACCATAAAAGTCAAAATTTGTGTCTTTAGTATCTTTTCCCCTTTTAAAGTGTCCATAAGGGAGGGACAAAGCAGTAGGAAAGGCCTGAGTTAATCAATACAGGAATGAGAATAAGGAGTATAGGGGGGCGGGTGTCTAATATCATAGGTGTTTGCTACATTTTATATAAGGTGGGAATTTTCAGCCATTCACGTGGACTAAATCTCTCTTCTTTCTGTTTGAACTTGTTCAGAAGAAAGGTCAGCAAAATCATAGCCTCCAATAGTTTTTATTCATGTCACTATGTTTTGTGAGTTTATTTTCATTCCCTCTAGAACCTAACACATTATACAATAACAACCTTTATTAGGCTGCATTGTGATTTTGAAGAAAGTTTTTGCTTTCGTTGTCATTTTAATGACTATTTGTGGAGAGAAAAGAATTTGTTCAAGTTCCACCATTATAACTAAGAATTTTTGGTTCTTAAACTTTTGAATGCCTTCTTCAAGAAGGCAGTGAGTAGTATTAATAAGGATAATAAAAAGCTGGTAATAACCAAATATCTAATAATAGAAAACATATTAAGTATTCTTTATCTGCACATAATTTTGAATTATACTGTCTCCAAAGATTTTTTATGAAAAAAAATTTTAAATTAAAAATTGCTAGTTATGCTGTGAAGTACAAAAGAATCAGAATGAAAAAGATTAAGAAATACCTCACAACCTTTAAAAATGCATAAACAATTGGAAATAAGTAAAGGCACTATTTTTCCTTCTTTTAAAAAATGTATAAAACTAACATATGAATCATATAATTATAAAATAAATTTTAGCTAACATCATCAGTACAGTGAGTAGCTTCTACATAGTTTTTAACCATATCTATTGTTAAGGGTGATTAAAGAAATGTGAGCATTTGCAAAAAGTTATCTTGCAGTATCCAGATAATACATGAACACATAGCATAAACTAAACTGACTGCATGGCTAGAATATCTTAATTTTCAAACATCCTTTTTTTCAGAGATTTTAGTCTATTTCAATTTGCAGAGAACACGTCAATAAGATCATGTATGTGGACATACTGACAAACTGATTTTTTTCTAAAGCTGTGAAAATATCAAACAACTTCTTTTTCCAAAAAAATAAAGCACCCCTGATTTGCATCACAAGGTTTGAGGGTTCTTTAATGAATATCTTACCCTAAATGAATATCTTACCCTAACTTTGGTTTGGTATTCTTTTAAAACACTAACATGCCTCTGGAACAGTGTCTGGCGATCACATCATGCAGCTTCTGGTGGAGAAACATCAAGAATTCTATGCTTCTAATACCTCTTCTTTGCAGCCTTCAAAAAATAAAGGGATAGATCATGAGCATTTCACTTTTACAGGGAATTTTAGCATAGATTAGGCAATCTTCCTCTCTAAATGGCCAGATGCACATTTTAGGCTTTGGAGACCACATATGATCCCTGTTGCAACTATTTGCCATTATAGTGAGAAAAAAAGCCCTGGATAAAACTTGAACAAATGGATATGGCTGTGTTCCAATAAAATTTATTTACAAAGCAGGCAACCAGATAATAGGGGATAGTGTGCTAACTTTTAATGAGATTACATGATTGACATTATGTCTTATACATGAGAAGTTGCATACTAAATATTTATAAGATACAGAAATAATTGTTATGGTTTTTTTAGTTTGCATCATCAAAAATTTGGTACTGTCTGTATAATTCACTTACTTGAATAATGGATTTCAAAAGTGGTTATTTCAGAATCATCTAATATCCCTTGGTATTAGAGTGAAGAGGATTCGGTTTTCCTTTTTAATACTTACTATTACTAATCGACCAATCTAACAGCAAATTAAAGAACATGCATTTTTCAGGTGGAGAATTACCATACTAAACACATACATAAGTTGAATATACTTCTTTAGTACAGTTAAGAGCTTTCCAGCTCTAACTCAATATATGTGCTCCCCCAGACTTCACATTCTATAAAAATACATTAAAAATGCGTGGCAATGAATATGGTAGCCATATAATTTGTCAAATAAACCAGGACACTTGAAAACAAAACAAGATATTGTTCCTAATTATTCCAGAAACAGAAAACTTAAACCAGGATTGTTGGGGCCTACGCAGGATTTAAGATCATCCTATTTATAGGGAAACAAGAGGAAAGACAACTCAGAAAAGATGCAAGTCTGTACCAAAGCTGTAAGTTAAGGAATAATTGGTCTTGGGGGAGATAATTTGGACCACTTAGACAGTTCAGCCCGGTAAGAGGGTGCCCCTGAGATATTAAATAGGCATAATAGCAACAATCTAGAAATCCTGACAGTGGTTTCCTTAGCTCTAAGGCTCCTCAGCTACTGTGAGCATGAAGCTGAAGTGGAACCCTGCATTAGTGGAGCTGCCATTCACATCAGCACGGTGGGCTGTGCAGCCTTGTCAGCAGCCAAGAGCTGCATGAGGCTGAGTACACCTCTCTGTGGAAGAAACCCCAGGGCCCGATACTCATTTCTAATTTTGTTGAAATACAGCCCAAAGAGGTCTAGCTCCAGGAATGCACACTTGCCTTTTCCTGTTGGAAATTATACCTATGTCTATTATTTTAACTTTTCTCATGTAAGAAAGATTGTGAATAAAGCAATGTGACTACCACATATTCCTGATGTTTCTCCATTCAGCAATTATGTCTGAAAATTCATGTTACAAAAAAGGACTATGTTTCCTACAACTCCAGATAAAACAATACACTGAAATGTTTTAAAGATAATTTCAAATCTACATGGCCTTGTAAGATATAACAGAGAGGGAGCTCTTTTGTACACTTTGCTCTGTTGTTCCCCAACATTTTGCAAAACTACAGTATAATAGCATAACCAGGATATTGACATTGATGGACTACATGGATCTTATTCAGCTTTTCTAATTTTACCTATTTTCATTTGTGTGTATACATGAAATTTCAAACATATTTATTAATGTGTAGTTTCTTATATCCATCCTACAGGCAAGACCCTGAAAAGCTCCAACTCCATAGGAATCCTTTTTGTTGGCCTTATAACCACTGCCACCTCCCTCTTTGGTTCCTCATCTTTATTGCCTGTTAACCACTAGTCTGTCCTCCACTTCCAAATTTTCTCATTCCAAAAACCCTGTATAAGTGGAACCAAACAGTTTGTAAGTTTTGGATGATGGCTTTTTGTTTTTGTTGTTGAGCCTAACTTCCTGGAGATTTATCTAAAACTTTTGCACATATCGATGGTTTGTTCCTTTTGTTACTGATTGGTATTGGATGGTATGGATATAACACTGTGTATTTAACCATTTGTCAATTGAAGGACTTCTGGTCTGATCCTAGTTTTTGTCTATTAGAAACAAAACTGACATAAACACTCATGTACAGGATGTGTTTGAACACAAATTTATAAATATCATAAAATTATAAATATATAAAATATATTGGCATATTTACTAATACCCCAAAGTATAATTGTTGGGCCATATGGTAGTAATACATACAGTTTTTACAATAAACTACTAAAGTGTTCTCTAGAGTCATTGTACCGTCTCCCACCACAGGTCATGAGTAATTTAGGTTCTCTACAACCTTTCTATAAGTATTTGGTATTGACATTTTTCCCCCTTTACTTTTAGCCACTCTGATAGATGTGTAGTGATACTTTAGTTTTAATTTTCATTTCTCTAATGGCTAATAATGTTAAATATATTTTTATATGCTTATTTGGTACTTGTACATATATCTTCCTCAAAGTGTCTACACTTTTATTTTGGTTAGGTTAATTTTTTTTAAGATTTATTTATTTATTTGAAAGACAGAGAGAGAGAGAGAGAGAGTGCGTACAGCAAGTGCAGGGAGGGGCAGAGGCAGAGAATCTTCAGGCAGATTCCATGCTAAGCCCTGACTCCATTGCGGAGGTGTGATCACACAACTCATGAGATCATGATCTGAGCCGAAACCAAGAGTCAGGGGCATAACCAACTGAGCCACCCAGTTGTCCCTGCCCATCTTCTAATTAAAATGTTTTTTGTTGTTGTTGTTGTTGTTGTAGTTGAGTTTTGAGGGTTCTTTACATCCTAAATACTAGTCAATCAATGAATATGCAGTTTGCAAATTTTTTTTTATTTGCAAATATTTTAACCCATCCTATAGCTTACTATTTTTTTTCAAAATTTTTTACAAAAAGCTTTCAAAGAACAAGTTTTAGTTTTGATGAGAACTAATTTAACAGCTTTTCCTTGGGTGGACCATGCTTTTTGTGTCAAGTATTAGAACTCATACCTAGCTACAGTACCATGATTTTCTCTGTTTCTTTCCTAAAAGTTCTATACCTTTATATTTTACCTTTAAGTCCATGATCCATTTCAAGCTAATTTTATAGTAAGGTGGAGGTTTGGATTGAGATTCAATTTTTGACTATGGATGTCTAATTGCTCTAGTACAATTTGTTGAAAAGACTATCTTCCTTCCATTGATGTGGTTGTGCAGTTTTGTAAAAAAAAAAAATGAGTTGAACATATTTTTGTGAGTCTATTTCTAGGTCATCTAGTCTGTCCCATTGATCTATGTGTTTATCCCTCCTTTAATATCACATTCTCTTGATTACTCTAGTAATACAGCAATCCTTAATATTAGTTAGAATAATTTCAATCATTTTATTCTTCTTTGGTAGAATAGTTTATTCTAAATCTTAGAATACTTACACATGGCCAATAAGCACATGGGAAAATGCTCCGCATCACTTGCCATCAGGGAAATACAAATCAAAATCACAATGAGATCCCACCTCCCACCAGTGAGAATGGGGAAAATTAACAAGGCAGGAAACCACAAATGTTGGAGAGGATGCAGAGAAAAGGGAAACCTCCTGCACTGTTGGTGGGAATGTGAACTGGTGCAGCCACTCTGGAAAACTGTGTGGAGGTTCCTCAAAGAGTTAAAAATAGAGCTTCCCTATGACCCAGCAATTGCACTGCTGCGGATTTACCCCAAAGATATAGAAGCAATGAAACACCGGGACACCTGCAACCCAATGTTTATAGCAGCCATGTCTACAATAGCCAAACTGTGGAAGGAGCCTGGGTGTCCATCGACATATGAATGGATAAAAATGATGTGGTCTATATACACAATGGAATATTGCTCAGCATCAGAAAGGATGAATACCCACCATTTGCTTTGACATGGATGGAACTGGAGGGTATTATGCTGAGTGAAATAAGTCAATCGGAGGACAGTCATCATATGGTTTCACCCAAATGTGGAATATAAGAAATAATGAAAGGGATTATGGGGGAAAGAAGGGAAACTGAATGGGGAAAAATTAGAGAAGAAGAAAAGTAATGGGAGACTCCTAACTCTGGGAGACAAACAAAGGGTTGAGGAAGGAGAGGTGAAGGGGGGGGTGGATGGGGTGGTTGGGTGATGGGCACTAAAGAGGGCACTTGATGGGATGAGCACTGTGTGTTATACTATATGTTGGCAAACTGAATTTAAATTAAAAAAATAAAATGTTATTAATTACTCATGTCAAGATTGCTAAGGCTATTCTGGATCCTTTGTGGTTCCATAAAAATTTGAGTATTTTTTATTCTAGCTCAGGGAAAAATTCTGTTGGCATTTTGATTGGGATTGCCTTACATGTGAAGACTGCTTTAGGTAGTATAGATATTTTAACAATATTTCTTTTCCAATCCATGAGCATTAAATGTTTTTTTTTTCCATTTCTTTGTATCCTTTTCAATTTCTTTCATAAGTGTTTTATAGTTTTCGAGTACAGATATTTTACTTCTTTGATTAGGCTTCTTTTTAGATATGATACAGTTTTTGGTACAATTATGTAGAGAATCATTCCCTTGATTTCTCTTTCTGCTGTTTCCATATTAGTGCATGGAAATGCAACAAGTTTCTTTAGAGTAATTTTATATCCTCAACTTTGCTGAATTCATGATCAAATCTGGCAGTTTTTGGTGGTTTTTGAAATTATCTACATAGAGTATCATACCCCCTGGGAAGAATGAAAATTTGACTACTTGTTTGCCAATTTGGATGCCTTTTATTTCTTTGTGTTGTCTGATTGCTGAGGCTAGGACTTCCAGTACCATGTTAAATAACAATGGTGAGAGTGGGCATCCCTGTCTTGTTGCTTACTGTAGAGGAAAAGCTCTCAGTTTTTTCCCATTGAGGATGGTATTGGCTATACGTTTTTCATATATGCACTTTATCGTGTTGAGGTATTTCCCCTCTATCCCTACTTTGCTGAGTGTTTTTATCATGAATGGATGTATTTTGTCAAATGTTTTTCTGCATCTACCTAGAGGATTATATTCTTTCTTTTATTAATGTGGTGTAGCACAATGATTTATTTGTGTATACCAAACCACCTTGTAGCCCAGGAAAAAATCCCATTTAATCATGGGAAATAATTCTTTTGATGTACTGTTGGATTTAATTTGCTAGTATCTTGTAGAGAATTTTTGCATCCATGTTCATGAAGGATTTAGCCTATAATTCTCCTTTCTAGTGGGTTCTTTGGTTCTGGAATAAAGGTAATGCTGGTCTCATAGAGGTTGGAACTTCTCTTTCCACTTCTCTTTATTGATTAGTTTAAGAAGAACAGGTATTAATTCTTCTAACACATCTGGCAGAGCTTCCTTTGGAGAGCCACTGGGCCCTGGACTTTTCTTTGTTGGAAATTTATTTATTTATTTATTTATTTATTTATTTATTTATTATTTATTTATTTATTTATTTATTTATTATTTTTTATTTTCTTTATATATAGCAGGAAGGAGGGGCAGCAGGAGGAGAGAGAATTCTAAGCAGTCTCTGCACTCAGCCCAGCACAGAGCCCAATGCAGGCTTTGATCTCAGAAACATGAGATCATGACCTGAGCTGAAACCAGGTTGCATACTGAACCCACGGAGCCACTCATGCACCCCTTTCTTTGGGAGATTTTTTTATTACTGATTCAATTTTCTTGTTTGTCATGATTCTTTTCAAATTCTCTCTTTCCTGTTTCAATTTTGGTGGTTTATGTATCTAGGAATTTCCTCCAAATTGCCCAATTTGGGGGATATAATTTTTCATAATATTCTCTTATAATTGTGTGTATTTCTGTGATATTGGCTGTGATCTCTCCTCATTCATTTTTACTCTTATTTGTTTGGGTCCTTTCTCTTTTCTTTGAAAAGTCTCACTAGGTGCTTATCATTAATTCTTTTGAAGAAATAGATCTTAGTTTTGTTGATCTGGTCGACTGTTTTTTGTTTGTCTTAATATCATTTATTTTTTCTCTAATCTTTATTGTTTTCCTTCATCTGCTCCTTTAGGCTTTATTTGCTATTCCTTTTCTTGTTCCTTCAGGTTCTGTATTTGAGACTTCCTGCAATATGCCTCAGTGTTAGCTGGTTTTTGTTGATTTTGGTGGGGGTTCTCTGTGCCTCCTGGATTTGAATGTCTTTTCTTTCCCCCAGATTAAATAATTTTTCACTTATAATTCACTCAAATAAATTGTATGCCCCCTTTTTCCCTGTCTCCCTCTTCTGGGACTCCTATGATACCTATGTTATTACACTTTATGGAGTCACTGAGTTGCCTAAGTCTACTTTTGTGATCAAGATTTTTTTTCTCTCTCCTTTTCAGCTTCAACTATTTTCCATCAATTTATCTTCTATATCACTTATTCCTTCCTCTGCTTTTTCCATCCTTGTGGTCATTATATCCAGTTTGTTTTGCTTCTCGGTTATAGCATTTTTTATTTCGACCTGATTAGTTTTTAAGCCTTTTACAGTTGCAGTGTTTGCCCAGTTTCCTCTATGGTTTTCTCAAGCCCCACTAGTATCTTTATGATCTTTGTTTTAAATTCTGGTTCAGGCATATTACTTATATCTATTTTGATTAGCTCCCTGGTTGATGATGTCTTCTTGTCCTTTCTATTGGGATGAATTCCTTTGTCTTGGCATTTTGTCTAGAACTCTGTCCAGTGTTTGTTATGAAAATCTGTACCTGGTCCTATTTCCACTAGAGCTAAAGCTTTACAGCACTCTATGATCAATAGACCTGGTGCATGTGGGTGTTTTGTGCTGGTCTTCTGCGGGGAGGGGCCTGCTGCTGCTCTGGGCTCAATCACACTTGCCCTGGTACAAAAGGCATTGGCAGAGGATGGGGGCAGGGCCTGTTCTAAGTGGCTCAGGCCACCATGTGTGCTGTGTCACTCCCTGAATTCTGTCCTTGCTGATGGGAGAGGTGAAAAATGGTGTTGGCCTGCTCTCTTCCCCAGAGAGGGGAATGTGTGCCCACCACTGTTCAGAAAGCCCTCAAAGAAAAGTGAACGATCCCTCTACCCTGTGTCCCTAGCTTCCTGAGATCCCTGCCTTCACTCTGTGTCCAAGCCAACTGCCAGCTTGGTGGCATGGCACGGTGCCCGTGGTGTTTTATCTCAGGCATGAAGCTGGGTTTCAAAATTCCAAATTTTAGGGACTAGGCTTGGAATTAACTGCATTGATCCTCTGCAGGAGGGTCTCTTCATGTTGTGGATGATACTGGTGTATCCCGAAAAGAGCAGTTGCAGATCATTAGGGGCTTTGGTTCTATGGTAAGCATAGCAAAAGCTGGCATCAAGATTGGCTGCCCTCAGCCGACCTCCCTGCTCTTATGCTAATGAGGGAGCCAGCTCAAAAGCACCCACCATCTCTATTGTCCCCTGAGAGGTAATGCTGCCTCTTCTGAATGTACTCCAAGAAGAACTGTCTCTCCCAGCATGATCAAAGGTGTTTTTAGAGGATGTTGTCTGTTCCTGAGCCTCTGCCCTTCTTCTTCATAGAAACACCACTGCATTTGCCAGGCTCAACCCTGATCATGACTTTCAACTCTACTGCATATAAAAACTTGCAGAAAGCATCCATTCTTGTTTTCCCAGTCAATGACTTTGGGGTTGTGTTTTTCTTGTGCAATCTCCTACCTGCAGTTTTATCTCCCTCCTCTCTCCATTATCAGGGCTTCCCCACTCTGTAGCACCCCCAATTCTTTTATCCCTCAAATCACATGTCTTCACTTCCTACCTTCCACATGTGGCCTCTTTTCTCCCTCTAGTTTTACTTTCATTCTCTCAGTCCTCAGATCAATTTCCTTGGTATTCAGAATGATTTGAGAATTATCTAGCTGTGTTGGAGGGATAAGGCAAGCATAAAGTTCACCTATTACTCCACCATCTTAACTCCTCCCTTATTTCCATAAGTTTAGAGATTTTCCTATTACTTTTCTGTAACTGATTCCTAGTTTTATTCCAGCATGGTTGGAGAACACAATCTGTATAATTTCAATTATTTTAGATGGTTGAAGTTTGTTTTTATGGCCTTGAGTATGGGCTCTCTTAATTAATGCTCTATTGGCACTTGAAAAAATCTGCTTTTAAGTGAATACAAATTTTATTCACTTTATTTGATGAAGTGTTATGTGTCAGTTGTATTGATTGATTCCCTTATTATCTCTTTTATCCTTGCCTAATTTCTGTAAAAAAGCCTACCAGTTGCTAAGAGGGAAGTATTGAAATTCCCTGATGTAACTGTTGAATTTTCTAGATTAGCTCTTAATTCAATTAGTTATTATTTCACACATTTTAGGGCTCTAATATATGTTAAGTCTTCCTAGTAAATTGAATCTATATCATTATGTAATATTCCTCTTTATCTCTAGCAGTTTTCTTTGTTTTGAAATCTACTTTATCATGATTTATCCTTTAAAAAATTAGTGTTTAAATTAAAGTAAATTGATTAAAAACTTTACTGAGCTTCAATTTTCTTTTCAATTATTTCATTTTGAATATGTGTACTACCCTTACATCCATTCTAATCTGTAACATTCATCTTCCCTAGATATAAAGTATAAAATAAAGCCTTTTTTTGAATCAAATTTTAAGTTCTAATACCAGAACGCCCGTTGGCCTAACACATATCTATCTTTTTTTTCTAGATAGGTCCTCTGAGGCAAGGACAAAAGCAACAATAAACTATTGGGAATACGTCAAAGTTGAAAGCTTCTGCACAGCAAAGGAAATAATCAACAAAACTAAAAGACAACCTACAGAATATGAAAAAAAATGCAAATGACATATTTGACAAGGGGTTTATATCCAAAATCTAGAAAGAACTTATCAAACTCAATATCCAAAAAACAAATAATTTGTTTGAAAAATGGGTAGGAGACATGAATAGACATAAAAAAGACAGATGGGGCAGCCCCGGTGCCGCAGTTGTTTAGCGCCGCCTGCAGCCTGGGGTGTGACCCTGGGGACCTTATATCGAGTCCCACGTCAGGCTCCCTGCATGGAGCCTGCTTCTCCCTCTGCCTGGGCCTCTGCCCCCCTCTCTCTCTCTGTGTGTGTGTCTATGAATAAAATAAATAAAATCTTAAAAAAAAAAAGACAGATAGACAACAGACACATGAAAAGATGCCCAATATCACTTATAATGAGGGAAATATAAATCAAAATCACGAAGAGACATCACCTCACACCTATCAGAATAACTAAAATGAATAACACAAGAAATAATAGGTGTTGGCAAGAGAAAAGAAATGGGAACTCTCTTACACTGTTGGTGGGAAGACTATAAACTGGTACATTCACTCTGGAAAACAGTATGAAGGTTCCTCAAAAAGTGAAAATTAGAACTACCTTATTTTACAGCAATTGCACTACTGGGCATTTACCCAAAGAATACAAAAATACTAATTCATAGGGATACTTGCCCACCTATGTTTATAGCATTATTTATAATAGCCAATATAATGGAAGCATCCCGAGTGTCTATTGACTGTTGAATGGATAAAGAAGTGGTATATACCACAGAATATTATTCAGCCATAAAAAGAATAAAATCTTCCCATATGCAATGTTATGCACAGACGTAGGGGGTAAAATGCTAAGTGAAGCAAGTCAGTCAGAGAAAGAAATACCATATGATTTTGCTCATATGTGGAATTTAAGAAATGAAACAAAGAAACAAGGAAAACAACAACAGACACACACACACACACACACACACACACACAGAAACCAAGAAAAAGCTCTTAATTATAGAGAGAAAAAATTCATGGTTATCAGAGGGGAGGTGAGGGAAGGGGAGAGAATGGGTGAAATATATAATGGAGTCTATGAAATACAGTAATTATGAGGAACACCAGATGGTTAAAATAAAATCTTAAAAAAAAAATTGAACAGTAACTTCCCATTCTGTCTGGTTTAAATATTTTAGATATAGAAAAGACAACTTCCTTGTATTAGAACATGGTAGATTCATATGCTACAATTCGTTTTAAAACACATATTTTGGGACACTTAAATGGCTCAGTGGTTGAATATCTGCTCAGGGCATGATTCCAGAGTAGGATCGAGTCCCACACTGGGCTTTCTGTTTAGAGCCTACTTCTCCCTCTACCTGTGTCTCTGCCTCTCTTTCACTCTGTGTCTCTCATGAATAAATAAATAAAATCTGAAAAATAAATAAATAAATAAAAAATAAAACACATATTTCAAATGAAGCAAAGACATCTCTGAACTTGTTTTTGTTTTTGTTTTCCATTTGTTTGTTTAAACATCTAGTTGATTCCAGCATTGCATATACTAACATGAGTCCTTGTGATTAAGTTTCATATTCTGATAAAATGCAAAAGTTTGTATATAATATCATTTGATTTACTTTCTAAATTACTGTCACATTCTTTATTTACTTAGCATCTTTTTCTAAAAAGTAGTAGCACTTAACACTTTTCATCATGTTGAGGATATTGTTTTATTGCTCTTTTTTCCATAGAAAAACCCTTTAAATAATACTAGGAAAACTTTTATGCTGTCACGCAGTATAAAAGCATTTATGATGATAAATATGTTTGTTTGGAAATTAGTACACATGCTCTTATGATCCCACTTTCAAGCTTAATAAAAGTACTCAAAAACTTTAAATAACAGAAGACAAGAAGTTTTGAAACTTTTTATGTGATATATAGGTATTGAAATATTTTAAAATATGTTTAGGACTTGGTTTTTAAAGATGACATAACACCTATACTGAGGAATGAAATGAAAGTCTTAGTGAGCAATCCAAAGAAGGAAAAACAATTTCATAATTAATATATGGGTTTGCAGTGTATCCAATAGTGATTTACATATTAAAGTGTAGCAGCATTTGCTTATATTTTCAGTACCAACTTACTAGCTCATCATAAAAATAGGGTTTGACTTCTGGATATAATATATTTTCTTTATAAAATATGTCCTGAATTTTAGATGAGAATTTTACATTATAAATGTACTGTACAGAACATTCTGACAAAGATTATAACAAATCCTTCTTCAAATTTTACTCTGATGTATCATATATAACAATGAAGAATGGAACCACACACATACAAAAGAAAAATGAAATATTCATTTTATGTGGTACTTCTACAAATCTTTCAACATCTGAAGATATAACTTTCCTACTTTTAATCAAACACATTAAGTATACAATTATTGCCTTCACTACTGTACTTGAGTTTTTTTTTTTTTTTTGAGATTATTTTAAAAGAGAAGTCTACTTTCCCTTAAATATGAGGAGGAAAATACCTTTAGAACATGCTAAATGATTTTTTTCTTACTGAAGTCATATTTTATGTATTATATTTTTTATCAAATGTCAAAATCTCAGTAGCAGCTAAAAGCATAAAATAGGAATATAAAAAAGTCTAACTTAATTGACTTAAAATTATCAAAATTTTACTTTTCATTTTTTAAAACATTTTTTTTAAATCTTTTTTTTTTTTTTAAGATTTTATTTATTTATTCATGATAGACATAGAGAGAGAGAAGCAGAGACACAGGCAGAGGGAGAAGCAGGCTCCATGCACCGGGAGCCCGACGTGGGATTCGATCCCGGGTCTCCAGGATCACGCCCTGGGCCAAAGGCAGGCGCCAAACCACTGTGCCACCCAGGGATCCCTTTTAAAACATTTTTAAAAATATTTTATTTATTTATTCATGAGAGACATACAGAGAGAGAGAGAGAGAGAAAGGCAGAGACACAGACAGGGAGAAGCAGGCTCCATGCAGGGAGCCTGATGTGGCACTCGATCCCAGGTCTCCAGGATCATGCCCTGGGCTGAAGGAGGCACTAAACCGCTGAGCCACCAGGGATGCCCCAAAATTTTATACAAATTATAAGATTTAAGTTGAAATTCTATTTATGGTATAAGTAAAATAATATATGTCCACAAAAGTATTTTGAAATATATATTTTATATTTTAAATCACATCAAAACATAATTAATAAATACTTAAATATGAAATTAGACAATATTTCATGTCTTAATGTTCTTTACTACACACTACTTTGCTAATTATTCAAGAATATTCAATAGAATCATCCAATGCAAATTCTAAATTCGCAATATATTTATGTGCTAAAATCAGAGAAAACACATACATAGAGATTTTTCTGAAGTATTAATATAAAAGATTTGTGAAAAGTTATCTGATGTGATAAATTTTGTCTAGAAAGTGATAAATTTTGGGGGAACAGCAGAAAGATGGCATCAAAGTAGTAGGACCCTAGCCTTCCTTCATCCCATGAACAGAAGTAGGTAACTATCAAATGATACAAAATATCCCAAAAATCCACTTAAAGACTGACAGAACAAAATCAACAGCTAAGGAGACAGAAGAGGCTACATCAGAGAAGGTAGGAAGGACAGAAACATTGTTTAGATGAAGAGTAGATCCTGGCTCCTGCAAAAGGGAGGGACTCATGGTCATGGAGAAGAGTGAGAGAGAGAAGAGCACACAGAAGAACACGCAAGACAAATGTTTCTCTGAAACCATTGGTTTAGAAAATGAGAGAGAGAAAATTTCATGAATTCTTGCAACTAGTCAGGCTTAAGGCATTGAGTTTTGAAGGTCAGCAGATTTGGCTGGAATAGAATCTGGAGAGCACTTGCTGCATCTGGAGAGAAAGCAGGCAAACACCCTGGGGGCAGACAGCATGGAAACATAATCTGAAGAGTACCTGGAACACACTGCGGGATTATTTACCTTTTCCAGAGTGTCCCAGAAAGGTAGCATTTATGGAGACACCTCTTTGGGAACAAAAGAGCTGGCTGGCACCATTTCCCTCCCCTGCCTGAGGAAAGCAGGGTAGAACTGACACCAGCTGCCTAACTTGCTAACAACAACCCTCATCCCCCTGAACTCTAGTGGAACTGCCCTTCTCAGTGATGCTTGCCTCAGTCCCCGTATGGTGGGCCCTCCCTCAGAAGACCACCACAATCCTCTTCCCACACCACATCTTTCAACCAGAGTTTTGCAGAGCCTTAGTTCCAGTGGCGGTGGTGACAGATCTCACTTTACAAGCAGACCAAAGCACCTGATTAAAACTTACCACATCCAGGCCAGGAATCAAAGCCAGCCCATAACAGGCCAGGAGAGCCTCTGCAGACTACTGGCCTGAAGAATACAGCAGCCAGAACACAATAGCAGAGGGCTCACAACACACACAAGAGAATCCTTGAAGTACCAGGCCCCGGGAACTACATGATCTTTTCTTCATAAGGCCATAGGAGATAGAACTAGCTTTTCTAACACAGAGAAAAAGGCAGAACCTTAGAAAAAAATGGGAAGACAGAGGAATTTATTCCAAATGAAAGAGCAAGGTCATAACCATGACCTAAGTGAAACAATATAAATAACATGTCCAATGAAGAATTTAAAGCAATAATCATAAGGAAACTCACTGAGCTTGAGAAAAGAAGACATAAATGAATGAGTCCCCCACCATAGAGATAAATGAGTTTAAAAAAGAATCAATTAGAAATGGAGAGTATAATAAATGAAATTAGAAACATGCTTGATGCAATGAATAGCAGGCTGAAAAAGCAGAGGAATGAATTAATGATCTAGAAGATAAAGTAAGCTCAGTAAAAGAGAATTAGGCAAAATGAGAATAGATTTAGGGAAATCAGTGGTTCCGTCAAACGTTATAACATTCCTATTTTAAGAGTCCCAGAAAAAAAGAGAGAAAAAGGGGCAGAAAATTTATTTGAAGAAATAATAGCTGAAAACTTCCCTAATATGAGGAAGGAAACAGATATCCAGATCCAAAAGGCACAGAGAACTCCCATCAAAACCAACAAAAGCAAACCAACACTAAGACACATTGGAATTAAATTTGCAAAGTATAAATAATTGTATATATAAATTATGTACATTTATATATGAAGATATAATAATTTCTAAAGAAAAAATCTTAAAAGCAACAGGACAAAAGAAGTCATTAACTTACAATGGAAAATCCATTAAGGCTAGTTAGTGAGTTTTAAACAGAAACATGATAATTCAGAAGGAATAGTATGATATACTCAAAATGCTGAATAGGAAAAATTAGCAGCCAAGAATACTTTATCAAGAAAGACTATTATTGAAAATAGAAGGAAAAATAGAGTTCCCCAGACAAACAAAAACTAAAGGAGTTCATGACCACTAACACAGCACTGCAAGAAATATTAGGGGGATTCCTTGAGTGGAAAGGAGAGATCAAAAGTGACAATAAAAATGTAGCAAGCAAACAAACAAACAAAAAGCAGTGAAAATAAATATTTCTATAAAAATTAGTCAAAGGACTCAGACTAAAAAATATATAAAATGTAAGGACGCCTGGGTGGCTCAGTGGTTGAGTCTACCTTTGGCTAAGGGCATTACCCTGGAGTTCCAGGATGGAGTCCCACATCGGGATCCCTGAATGGAGCCTGCTTCTCTCCCCTCTGCCTGTGTCTCTGCCTCTATCTCTGTGTGTCTCTCCTGAATAAATAAATAAATAATCTTAAAAAAAAAGATATAAAATATAATAACATATATCTAAGATAAGAGGAGGAGAATGGAGTCAAACTTGAACCAACAACTTAATATATATATTACAATTTGCAAAAGAGGTTATATACAAACCTAATGGTAAGCATATATCAAAAACCACTAATAAACATGTAAAGAATAAAGAGAAAGAAATCCAAATATATTACTAAAGAAAATCAGCCAAACACAAAAGACAGAAGGAGAAGAAAGGGATCAGAAAAAATCTTCAGAAATCATCACAATATCAGTAATAAAATGGCAAGAAATTTAATTTTGGCAGATATATGAGATATGGGTTTTTGTTTTTTAATTTTTTGTTTTGTCTGCCTCGTTTTGTTTTACAATGGTGGAAGTTAGCACCTTCTAAAATATGATCAACATACAACCAGAAGCAGTGGAACGCTGTGCTGGTTCATTGTGTGAGATTATATTCTCTCTTCTTTCCCATTCTGGCCCCTCTTTTATCTTGTTATGTTTTGGTGGTCAGTGTTGGGGCTTTCTATAAGTATTGCTGGTTTATATAAATTTGGAAGTGAGCATCTTATAACATAAAGAACAAAATACACTCAGAACCAAGAGGATCACCCTCTGGGACCCCTCAGGTAGATGACATTCTCTCTCTACTACCTCTTCTTCACCAGCAACATCCCCCCTTTTTTTTCCTCTTTACTTTTTTCTACTCTTTTTCTTTTTTCTTCTTCTTTGTTTTTGGCTTTTGGCTTTTTGTTTTTACTACTTTGTTTTAAAATGTATTTTTCACTTTAGTGGTCCTTTTGTTTTATTCTGCTCTGTTCTTCTTTTTATTTTATTCTCTGGTCTCTTACCTCTTCAAAATCATCTAGGGTGTATTTTACTTATGCCCTGGTTGATATTTTTGTCTTAGCCTGTCATGCAGCCACTCTGCACTGGACAAATGCCTAGAAGGAAGAATTCACCACAAAAGAAAGAACTGGAAACAGTACTCTCTGCCACAGTTACAGAATTTGGATTTCAATACAATGTCAGAAATTCAATTTGGAAGCACAATTATAAAGCCATTGGTGGATCTGGAAAAAAGCATAAAGGACTCTAGAGACTTTGTTACTGCAGAGTTGAGATCTACTCAGGCCAAAATTAAAAATTGATTAACTGAGATGCAATCCAAACTGGAGGTCCAAACTACGAGGGTTAATGAGGTGGAAGAGAGAGTGAGCGACATAGAAGACAAGTTCATGGAAAAGAAGGAAACTGAGGAAAAAAGAGAAAAAGCAATTAAGAGCCCATGAGGAAAAGCTTTGGTAAATAAATGATAGCTTGAGAAGGAAGAATATATGTCTAACTGAGATTCAGAAGAGGCTGAGAGGGAGAGAGGACCACAAAGTATATTTGAACAAATCATAGCTGAGAACTCCCCAAATCTGGGGAAGGAAACTGGCATTCAGATCCCAGAGATAGAGAGGATCCCCCCCAAAATCAATAAAAACCATTAACACCTTGACACTTAATAGTGAAACTTGCAAATTTCAAAGATAAAGAGAAAATTCTTAAAGCAGTGAGAGACAAGAGAGTCTTAACTTGTATGGGTAGAAATATCAGATTAACAGACCTCTCCACGGAGACCTGGCAGGCCAGAAAGGGCTGGCAGGATATATTCAGGGTCCTAAATGAGAAGAACCTGCAGCCAAGAATACTCTACCCAGCAAGGCTCTCATTCAGAATGGAAGGAGAGATAAAGAGCTTCCAAGATAGGCAGAAACTGAAAGAATATATGACCACCAAACCAGCTCTGTAAGAAATATTAAGGGGGACCCTGAGGTAGAGGGAGATCTCTCTTTTTTTTTTTAATATGAATGGACTAAGTGATCCCATGAAAAGACACAGGGTTTCAGACTGGATAAAAAACAAGACCCATCTAGTTGCTGTCTACAAGGGACTCATTTTAGACCTAAGGACACCTCCTGCCTGAAAATGAAGGGGTGGATTACCATTTACCTTTCAAATGGTCCTCAAAAGAAAGCTGGGGTAGCAATTCTCATATAGATAAATTAAAGTTTATCCCAAAGACTGTAGTAAGAGATTAAGAGGGACACTATTTCATACTTAAAGGTCTATCCAACAAGAAGACCTAACAATCATGAATATTTATGCCCCTAATGTAGGAGCCGACAAGTATATCAATTAATAACCAAAGTAAAGACGTATTTAGATAATAATACACTCATACTGGGAGACTTCAATATGGCACTTTCTGCAAATGACAGATATTCTAAGCACAACATCTCCAAAGAAACAAGAACTTTAAATGATACACTGGACCAGGTGGATTTCACAGATACTTACAGAATTTTCCATCTGAATGTAACTGAGTACACATTCTTCTCAAGTGCACATGGAACTTTCTCCAGAATAGACAACATACTGGGTCACAAATCAGGTCTCAGCCGATACCAAAAGATTGGGGTTGTCCCCTGCATATTTTCAGACCATAATGCTGTGAAACTAGAACTAAATCATAAGAAGAAATTTGGAAGAAACTCAAACACTTGGAGGTTAAAAAGCATCCTATTAAAAGATGAATGGGTCAACCAGGAAATTAAAGAAGAATTAAAAAGATTCATGAAAACTAATGAAAATGAAGAAAAATCATTCGAAATCTTTGGGATACAGCAAAAGTGGTCCTAAGAGGGAAATACATCACAATACAAGCCTCTCTTAAAAATTGGAAAAAAACTCAAATATGCAAGCCAACATCGCACCTAAAGGAATTGGAGAAAGAACAGCGAGTAAAGCCTACACCAAGCAGAAGAAGAGAGTTAATAAAGATTTGAGGAGGACTCAATGAAATAGTGACCAGAAGAACTGTAGAACAGATCAACAAAACCAGGAGTTGGTTCTTTGAAAGAATTAATAAGATAGATAAGCCACTACCTAGCCTTATTAAAAAGAAAAGACTCAAAGTAATAAAGTCCTGAATGAAAGAGGAGAGATCACAACCAATACTGAGGAAATACAAATGATTTTAAAAATGTATTATGAACAACTATATGCCAACAAATTAGGCAATCTAGAAGAAATGGATGCATTTCTGGAAAACCACAAATTACCAAAACTGAAATAGGAAAAAAAAAAAAAAAAGAAAACCTAGTAACCAGGGAGGAAATTGAAGCAGTCATCAAAAACCTTCCAAGACACAAAAGTCCAGGGCCATCTGGCTTCCCAGGGGAATTCTATCAAACATTTAAGAAGAAATAATACCTATTCTACTAAAGTTCTTTCTTCCTTTTTTTCTTTCTTTCTTTCTTTCTTTCTTTCTTTCTTTCTTTCTTTCTCTTTCTTTCTTTCTTTCTTTCTTTCTTTCTTTCTTTCTTTCTTTCTTTCTTTCTTCTTTCTTTCTTTCTTTCTTTCTTTCTTTCTTTCTTTCTTTCTTCTTTCTTTCTTTCTTTCTTTCTTTCTTTCTTCTTTCTTTCTTTTCTTTTTTTTTCTTTCTTTCATAGAAAAGCAATTTATTCCATTATAAGCACTAACACAGTTAGTCATGGAGAGTAACAGGCCTGCTGGTGAAACAGGTCACCCAACATAGAGATTGTACCAAACTAGTGGTCAAGGACCAACTCCTAAAAAAAAAAAAAAACACATCTTGAAATGTTGTATATAGCTGTTGAAAATGTTTAAAAACATTTGAATATGAATAGCTAAAATTTATTAAACTCCTGTGAGTTGGAAACATATTTCAAATACTAATAAACTATCCTTCGATGAGATGTCTCTGAGGCTTCACAGCCTAATAAATTTGTTGGTATCCAATTTACAATGTAAAACTTCTTTGTCCTGTCTTTCCTTGTCTCTCTCTTTGTGTTTCTCTGTTTCTCGCTATCTCTGTTTCTCTGCATATATGTCTCTCTATCTGTAAAATATATATAAATACACAAAATGTTATATATATATATATATATAATAGGTTTACATATTTAAATATATAATTGCATATTTAAATGTATAATTATATATATGAATATATATTGTTGCTAAAAGATACAATGAGGCATACTAAAAGTGTTTATTGCAGCCAAAATCAATTAAAATTGGGCAGCTTTCAATTTGGTTGATAGGAAGTGGCTTTGAGAAAATGAACAAAATAAAGATTTTTATAGCTGGAGGGAATGGAACCAAAGTTTTATGGGGAAAAAAAAAAAGTCGGTTAGTTATTGCAAGGTTACAATTCTTTAGTGGAAGATAGGGGTCCATCAGGCAGTTTAGTTAACTGGTGCTGATCAGATGATTCCTGATTGACTAGTCTAAAATTCCGGAAGAGCCAGAACTGTGATTAAGGATTAGCATGGTGTCCTGGGGCTTGGTATAAGCAATTCCATATGGGCCCTGTTGTCTTGTTTATGTAATAATATATATTATATATATGCAACTCCATATGGGCCCTATTGTCTTGTTTTAAATATATATATATATATATATATATATATATATATATATATATATACAAGCTATCAAATATATATATATTTGTCTTGTTTTTAAGCATAAATATATTTGTCTTCTTTTTAAATATATATATATTTAAAAAGGCCCTATTGTCTTCTTTTAAATATATATACATATATATATACAAGCTATCAAATATATATATATATATATTTGTCTTGTTTTGAAACATATGGGCCCTATTGTCTTGTTTTAAATATATATATATATATACAAGCTATCAAATATATATATATATATGTCTTGTTTTTAAACATAAATATATTTGTCTTCTTTTTAAATATATATATATTTGATTTTAAAAATCATGTTTTTTAACTACTGTAAGATATTTTCTTCCCAAACATTTTATGTATGTTGGTCTATTATTCATGGGGCTCTCCAAACCACCTACCTACAAATTCATCCCATTCTGACAAAAAGCACGAATTGTTATCCTCCTAAAAAATCTTCTTGCTCTGAATGTTGTTTCCATTCACATCATCCTCTTTACTGCTATCAGATCAGAGTATTCTTTTTGAAATGAAAATTTAAACGTGTCCCTATCCATATTACATCCTTTTAGTGGCACTTCATCTTGTCCTCACCTTTCAATTTACCAAACTTATCTTTTCTCCCATAACATATTAAAATGTCAGAAACACCTGAGTCCCGTGTTCACCATTTGCCATGTGTTCTTGGCAATACGGCTCCACCTTCCCTGTTCAGATGACCTCAAATGCTCATCTTGCATTTTACCTTTTGTAGTAAAGTATCTTTCGCTATCTTTAAAAGTCAAATAGACATCTTTCTACCAGGATATTGTTCCTGATATACCAAATATGATTAAATGCCTGTCTTTTATTTCACAATTTAGTTTTACTTTTGATTCTCTGTAGTTTGAAAATAATTTGCCTAGGTATAGATTTTTGACATTTAACCTACTGAGCTTCCTGGATCTGTAGTCTGCTGTCTGACATAAATTTGGCAGACATTAAGTCTGTTCTTTTCTCTTTGTTTTCTCTTTCTTGTATTCCCATTCCCCCATATGTCTCACTTTTTGGAGCAATTTCATGTTTTCAGATATTCTGTTTCAGTTCTTTTCCCCCAGTATTTTTTCTTGTTGGCTTTCAGTTTTAAAAGTTTCTATTGACATATCAAGCTCAGAGATTTTTCATCAGCCACATCAGTATACTAAAGAGCCCATGAAAGGCAATCTTCATTTCTAATATAAGGTTTTTGATCCCTAGCATTTCTCATTTATTCTTTCTTAAAATTTCCATCTTTCTGCCTATATTACTCATCTATTCTCACATGTTGTCTATTTTTTTCAACTAGAAACCTAGCATATTTATAATAATTATTTTAAATTATTGGTCTGAAAACTTAAAAAACCCTGCCATTTCTTTCTTTAAACTTTAAAAAAAAAAAATCTTTTATTATGCCTTGAATTTTCAGTAGAAAGTCAATGCAATACGCTGAGTTAAAGTATCCCAGTAGTTTCCCATGAGTTTTCTGCTTGTGGGTCTCTACTCTGCTAAATTGTGATTTTCCACATCCACTCGTCCACCTTTTAATTTGCGTTGCAGCAATTTGACTTATAGCCTCAATTCTGTGACAGACCTAAGATGAATTGTTGGTTTGCATTTTTTTCATGTTCAGTTTTTTTTTTTACTTCTTTTTAAAACAGACTGATGACTTCAGAATTTCTTATGTGCTACAGCAAGAACTAGAAATAACAGCTTTTTTAAAATGCCTATCTTGTTTATCTCAGTAGATACATTTATATGATCTCGTTCCTTAGAAAGCTACATGTTACTCTAAAGTTTGTCTATATCAATTTTTAATACAATTGTGTAGTTATTGTTTTTCCTACTTAATAGTATATATTTTGCGAGTGGCGATTACATCACTATTCATCTTTCCAACACTAGAAATCAACTCAATGTTTGAGTATTAAATGGTTTGGAAGTGGATTTAAAAAAGTGATAGCTATAATAAAATACTATTTTTGATAAGTTATAAGCTTAATTTCAGCTTAGATATTTGTTAACTTATATCATACTTTTTAATGAATAGACACTATTCAGTCAAGACAGGCTAATTTACATCACAGAATCAAAAAATCCCCAAATCTCAATATCTTTAATCAACCATTTAGGTTCATTTCTTGTTTATATTAACTAATGGTTGTCTGAGGTCTTTGATATATTTGAGGTTTATTGAGAATCAACAAGGTGACAGGATCAAACATCTGGGGTATCACTGGTGAATAATTCACCAGCTTATACAATTTTTCCTTAGAATTAGCACACTTGACAGTTACTCATATGTCTTTGGCCAAAGAAGTCACATGACCGTACTTAATTATAAAAGGAGCAAGAATTTGAAAACCTACGATGTATCTTCCAAACTGGCTCTCTGTAATAACCTGCCCCTAGGCATGGTATTAAATATGAACATCAAGACTCATTTTTTTCAAACATTTTAAAACACTTATTATTCAGTTTAATTATTGTTAAATTATCCTTTGAGAATGTACCTTTTCTTAACCTGAATCTGATAAAATAAAAGCTGTCCCCAATAATTTGATTAAAAGTAACTTCAAAATAATTGATGAGATATATAGGTAACATGATATCATGGAAAAAAACATGGCAAAAGAAATTAGTAATGGAAGTGAGGCATTGCACCTAATAATTGAGGGCCCTTGGGCATGTTACTTAACCTTTTAGGATGCCGTGTTATGATCTTTATAATAAGAAAGTGGATTAAATTATATCTATGTTTCCTTAGCTCTAAAATTCTGATTTATGAGAACTAGTAATGAAGACATATTATATGGTTGCAGCTTCCTCCTACCTGCTCTGTTTATAAATTGCCTAGACATTGAATTCTCAGTATTCCCAAGCCTACTGTCTAACTTCTATCTTTTCTTTGACTAATTAGGCAGATGAAACTAAAATGGATTAGCACAAAGTGCATTTTCATGGTTTGCAGTTGCCAGGAAACAATATCTGAAAGCATTAACTTTTCAGATATTATTTTTTAAAATTCACTAATTAGGAGAATGTGCATTGAATAGTTACTTTAGAAATATAATTCAACAAATATCTTTTAAATCATTCACACTAATTTTAGGTAGTTTTAAATTTTTGTTTCTATTAATAATTCATTATACTAAATGTGTGAGTTAGATGTTCATGAGATATGTTTGTACATGATTTTTTTTAAAAAATTTCTTTTCAAAAATACAAATAAAAAATTAAGGGAATTTGAGATTGATTTTAGCGTCAAAAGTTAGGAGAAGTGATTGAAAAATATATTTTTTTCTTAAGTAATACAATAAGTTTAATCAAACAAAAGGTAATTGAGAGTGCTCTTATTATTAGGATTGAAGTTTGAAAATCATATATTACAGTTTAATTTTAAGATATACCTCACAATTTCCATATAGCTGATGTATTATTTTAAATATTTTTGTTTTATAGTCAATTCCCAAGTAAATGTTTTATGTCATCTTGCCTTATTTATACATCTTTGCCTTACATATCTTTACATTAAATACAGTCATATTTTAAAAATCTTAATATTCCATTTATTCATCAATGTTGATAAGTCTATGTACTTAGGAATCCTATATTTTCCTAGGTAATTTACTCTCATATTTGCTACATTAAGAAGTTAACTAGTTTTTCTTCCAGAGATTTTATCTGTTCTGTTAACTTATCTCTCTTTACTTCCATACTGTGTATATTTCATCATGTCAGAAGATCACTACTTAAAAAAATAAAACAAATAGGGCCTAGTGTTATGTGTTAAAATCTGTAACTCAATATTTAACACAGTATTTTGGTTATTTTGCCTGTTTTGTTGAGGATTACTCATGTAATCGCCTTGCTAAAAAAGTCACGACTTAGTATTCAAAATAAACTTTAAATGATATTTTGATGAAGACTGGACTCTGAAATCATATTTTACTAAAGATATTCTATAATTTCTAGTCTGGAGTAATTTCTAGTCTTTCTTTATATTCTCAACACAGCTTTTAGTCACTTAGATTTTAATTTGTATATTATTTGACTTTTTTCCAGGGAAGAGTCTTTTAGGTCAATTATGATTGTCAGATCTCAGTAAAAAAATAAATACATAAATAACCAACTGAAATGTTGGAAGAGCTGGGAAGGTAAAAGTTATAATAAGAATTGTGACATTTTCATTTTTCAGAATGTGTGTTACTGAGGAGTATGTTGATGATTGAATACATTTAAAAATAATGGGCAATAGAAGAATTAAAAATGTAAATAAAATTCAAAAGATAGAGGAACAAACTACAAAATAAGGGACTTGTGATGATATTAAAATATTGAATATATTTATTAATTTAAGCTACTTAATAGCAAAGCATGTTTAGACAAAACAAGAACTACTGAAAAACAGCAATGCATATTTACTCTGCTGCCTGGTGGTATGTTAACTCTTCTGTTTTCTGTTACATTATAGTCTAGGAGAAATTTATTGGTTGATTTTCTTCTTTTAATATTCTGAAGAACATCACACTAGTTAACTCTAGTGACAGTATCATGTTAATTGACCTGGTGGTCAGGAATCTAAAAGTTGCTCTATGTATTTTGGAAGACACGTTGGCAAGAGGGCAGGACAGAAACCATATTAATATTCAGAGATCTGTTATACTAAAGATTTCAAAAATTCTAAAGATTTAATGATCTGGCATATGTTGGCAACTTGCAGCCCTATGATTCAGTGAGAGACAAAGCCCTTATTGAGCCATTTGACTTGGAATCTTCATATGTAGCTCTAGATAATATTGCTTTCCACCATCTCATTGCTGAGGCTGCTGCTTGCAATCTGGACCCAGGGTAGGAGAGGTATTTAGAACTAACCCAGCAGTATGGTGTATGTATGTACAGCTGTGGTTATATGACCCAACAGATCCACTGATGATAGACCTATAATAAAAAATTCCATACAGAGTCTTTGGTGACACCAACAGGGGGGCTGCGGAATTCCCATATTCATTTAGTATAGTTCACATAAATTAAGCTTGCTTTTTAAAGTATAAAGTGTTTTTAGTGAATCATTGCTGCAGTCTCCTGCTGGTCTGTACACTCCATTCTATCATATATTACCCCACATCTAGATGTTCTTTCCTATTTGCTTTGCAGCACACTGGAGGGAAGGTGGGAATTCTTGAAGAAACTCTACCAGAATAAAAAAGGAGTACCAAAGTGGAAACAAACAAACAAAAAGTAGCACATATACCATGTCTACAAGTTGTTTCTTGTTTTACTTCATTAGATAACTGTAATAGTAATAATCTTTGTTAAATTTTGGCCCAAGTATCTAACACTGCTCTCTAAGCTGTAGATCAGGTTTCCTAGATCCAGTTCCCAAAGTGAGTGTAAGTTTCTTTTCTAGGTGGCAGACAGTCACCTAGGAGGTATCCAACACTAGTAGAAAACTCACCTGTCTATACACTGGCAGCTCAGGTATGAGAACATATTAAACTACTACCCAGTGAACCCAGCAATCATACCATATACAGCACTAAAAAGTATCATCGAGGTTATTCTAATGTAGGACTAAAGATATCTGCTGATTTTAGTTCAGCATCTGTGCCTGAATTAAAATATTTGTTTCTTACATTTTATATTTCCCTTGAGTCATCTATAACATTTATCCACAAAAATCAACATTTAAAAGATGGTTTGAATGATTCTCTTGTGGATAAATCTCCTTGTGAACATTTTATTTATAGTGGTCAACATGAATCTGTTGATATATTTCAGAAAAATAGCTCAAATGTGGTTTTTTTAATCAAATGTATTTTTTATGATAAAGAGCCTATGACTCTAATTAGTCTTAATAACCATTTTAGTCCACTCATGTAGTTATTAACACTCCATGAGAGCCTACAATGTCCCAGGCTTTATACTGGGTACCTTAAATACATTAATAAATTTAATCCTTATTTTGTAAGGTAAATATTATGCCCAATTACACATGAAAAAGGAACTGGAGATTAGAAAAGTGAAGCAAGATGTCTACATTTATGTATCTGGTAAAAATTAGGGGTGGCTATGTCTGTGCAATTGCAAAAACAGTTTTTCAAATTTTATTCTTTCCTGGGAACATTTTCTTTTTCCTGTCTAGAAATAATAACCCCATTAGAATCTATCATGTGTTGAAAATAAAAAAAATCCAAAACTTTTAATAATTTTCTGCTTAAACTATCAGTTTTACTAATACAAAATTGGTAGTCCATTTCACTCTTTAAAAAATGTTTATTCTCAGAAAATTATTATTAAAATATGATAATTCACATGAAGTAAATAAGATTCCTATGGTGATAGTTTCCCTTTACATTTATTCTTTCTGTTTTAAGATTTATTTATTTATTTGTTTGTTTGTTTATTTATTTATTTATTTATTTCTACAACTGACATGAGGCTCCAACTCAAGACCCTGAGATTAAGAGTCACATGCTCCACTGACTGAACCAAGTAAGCACCCCTACATTTATTCTTTGAACTTGTCTAAGTTAAAAACAAATCTGTTTCCTGGGAAAAATAAATTTAACAACATGTGCACTGAAAATATTACATACATACCTGAAATGTCATCTAAGAATTTTGTAATTAAAACCTACATACTCATAGCCATTTTGGAAAGAAAATTAGGAGTATATTGAAAAGATCTTTCAAGCTATTTCTGATTATTAATCAAGGATTATAGGACAATTATCATATTCCCTTAATGTAGTAAACAATATATAAATCTATAATTTATTAATCATTTTAAGTTAAGGAGTATTTAAGTCACCATTCATAATTTCTATTAATACATTTATGAGAGCCATGTAGAAAAAGGCTAGATAAAAAATGTTCGGTATAAATCGGTGGTGCTCTACATTTCAATATTTTATCTGTTAAATGATCGATTGATTATTTTTCCATTCACTTATTTCTTCCACTATATTTTGGACTTAGATAAGATAATGACGAGAATGAAAAAAGCATCTCTCAGTATACTTCTGCATCTGTACAAGAATTCAATTATTTGGAGATGCTGAATATCTACTGATAAAATATAATCAGTTAGAATAAATAGACCAGAGAGGTTTTATAATAGGCAAGTTTTCGATAGAAATGGTATAACACAATCTGCGATTCACTCAAGCTGAATTTGTATTAAATTCCATATTCAAACACACTTTCATTCAGCAACAAACTCTAGCACTGCATATACTTGAAATGATTAAGAGCATAGGTCTATCCTTAAAGAAGAATGTCCTTGTCAGACCTAAGCATAGGAGTGTTATTGAACCTCTTAACTTCCACAATAACAGAATTTCTTTGTCAGGTTGGGCATTGATTGATTTGCAAATAGCATTACATAGAAATACTAAGTGATTAATATCTTTGTGCTTCTTGACATTGTTAAAACACAGTTCCGATATCATAAGTTTAAGGGCTACCTATAATAAATATTATGAGAAACAATAAGTTATATTCATTATGATGTGCTAGTTTACACTCAAGAGTCAGTAGGCAGCTCTTTGTTGAATTTAAGTGAATAGCCACTTGACTCTGCAGATATAGTTCTTAAACTGAAAATCTCAATGCAAGGTAATACTTTTCTCGAACCATCAGAGAAATGACTTAGAAATGGTTGTTTTGAGTAAGGGAAAAAACATGGCATCCATTTGGTATTCCAAAGCATCCTTCAAATCCTAGCTGTGAGTTTAGAGGAGGGGATAATAAATCGTATGTAATTTATGTAGTGCAGAATAGGGCAAGCAGCATAAAAATAGTGGTTCATGCAAATGGGATTGGAAGTTCTCTTTTCATTTGTATCTGAAGGTGGATGGCAGTGTACTTACATTCATTTCCAATGATCAAATCACTTTTACCATAGCAAAGCACTATTTACATTTATATGTTAATGCCTACATAATAGCACTAGAAAATATTCAGGAGTCACCACAATTCTAAAGAGAAGATGCAATCTGAATTTCTTTATATAAATAATTACTTTCAGGCCATCAAAGATTGATGTTATGCTTACTAAGTTAATATAATAAAAATGAGTAGTTATTAATAATGTAAAATAATAATAAAAGCCCCTGTTTTGCAGCCACCAACGTTGGTCTTGAAACATGACTCCTCTCTTACGGAGAAGTAGCTCCATATGACTCATTTTCTTATCTGAAAAATAAAGAGATCATCATCATTATCATCATCTCATGAGATTATACTTGACAATAACTTATTATTCTATGTAAAGGGCTTTGTAGGCAACTGACAATGTTGACAATATCTTTCTCAAATATCCCTTTACTGTATACACCTCCTTCCTTTTCTGATTCTTAAAAAAAGAGCTCCTCTATAGTTCTTGGCTTCGGTGAGAATGAAGTTTGTGAATACCAGTTACTACTTTAATATTATTATTATTTTTCTTAGTGTTATTCTTTACCTTTAACTTCTGTTATTATAAGAAATAATACCCAAGTTTCTTTTCAAGAAAACATAGACATTTGTATTTTATACTGGTGCATGTAGTTTTATGGAAAGAGTATAACTTGTAGCTGAAAGCCATGGATTTAGATATTGTACAACTTTTAGATACATGATAGTAGACAAATCATTTATTATTCTGACTTTTAGACTCATCAAATGAAATTCTGGGGCATAATATAAAATTTACTTAAGTGAATACATTCAGAGTTAAGTGGCATTTTGAACAAAAATTCTTTTTGTTTTTGATCTGACTTCCCAGTCTTGAAAATCAAGATCAGTTGATATCAGGTAATATGAACTGTTTTGGCTAGTTCTGGTCTTCAATCCAATGAATTCTCTAATGTATCTCATGATAAAATGAGCCATTCTTATTAAACATCTACCTGTATATATTTATCTACAAATGAACAGTGTTTCTCTCTAAAATCTATTTTCCATTAATCATTCTAGAATAACATACAGATATTTCTAAGCATAAGTAATCTATTACACAAAACATAATTAAACAGTCTTTAATAATCAAACAGTCTTTAATCTTTATATTGTACTAGTAGTTATATTAGTAGCTATTTGTATTAGTAGCTTAGACTAGTGGTTATCTTTTGACAAATAATTCATTTACAACTAAAACTTATTTTAGTCCACAATAAATGTAAAACTTGGTTCCCTCAAGTTTAAAAAAACCAAATATATATATATATATATATATATATAGTGAACTACCACAGCATACAGTATAATATCACAGCATGTTGTTTGTTTGTTTATTATACCACACTCCCCCCCACCCCAAATACTTTTCTGGTGGTTAACAGGTCTGCAAAATGTTGTACAGAAAAAATCTTATGATTCTATAAGGCAAGCAGTAATGCATTCACCAGATTATGGATTCTGGTTCTGAAATTAACAATGCCTGATGCTTCCTTTTAGAAATGTATATACATTAATCCCAAAAATATAACAGTTGTAAGTATAACAGAAGTAGAGGAGTATATTTAGGTCTGGTAGATTATCAAGAGTCAGAACATCTTTTTTGAGTACACTCTATTTTTATGTGACTAATTTGAATTCTCTCCCTGGATTTTTAATTAAGAGACACAGTAGCATTGCAACATAAAGATACTTAGAATACACCTAAGTAAGATTCCCTTCTTGTTGCCCTTTGAGGCATAGTTCTTATAGCTTCCATAATATTTTCTATTATGGTAAGGTTTGCTTTTTATTTAATTTATTTTGATACTAGTTCTATTTCATAGACCCAATAAAATTGATAGCGCTCTTTGTAAATCTGAAGTGGAACAAAAATATTTAAAATAAAAAGTTTGTAACTCATTTGGCCATAAATTCTGGCAAAATCAATGTTAACCCAAAGTAACATAGGCTGCTAACAGACTTCATTACTCTCTTTGGAATGAACATTCATATATTTAACTAAGAAATGATGATATAGAGCACCAGTAGGGATATACATAATACAGAATGTAAAATTATGAAATACATTAATTTACAAGATTTTTTATCATTTATTTGCTTATTTCAATAATTTTAAGACTTATGGCAGTTTTTAACTTCTTACATATATTGCCAAATAGTAAACAATATTTGTAACTATATTTCTTTCATTTTCATTTAATAAACAATCAGGGATGCCATTCTGAGCCGTGGCTTATTCTTCAATTCATTTAAATGCAACATAAATATTTAAAAGTCTACTAGAGGTTCTGCAATATTTGATACAGTTACATACCCCCAAAATATTATTTCCTAAGTGCCTAGTTGTACATTTACCAAAGCAATCAGGAAACAATTCATGAATATTATATGATATATTGCTAAATTGTGTACAATGAAGTTCTAAAAGCTATTGGGCAAAGAATATGAATTATGCAATAGATTTTGGTATCACTAGTAAATCTATACTGAAACAGAACTGGCTTACCCTTCTGACATAAGAATGAATTTTGTGAGATGTCATCTAGGTAGTGTATTGTGACATACTTACAATTCATGAACTGTTCTCTCCATCCCATCCAAGTTGACATCAGAAGGATATGACAGTACAACTCATGGGATATAGAATTCTTCATAAGACATTATAACATGATGTAGAAGTTTTCAGCTTGTTTCCTGACTCTGTTTAGAGTAATTAGAATATATAGATTTTATTTGAAACCACAAGTATTCTTAAAGCAAAATATTCATTTTTTTCTTCTATCAACCTTCTTCTATCAACCAAAGAAGCACTGCCTTCTTTCAAAAAAGATTTGTGTGTTTATTTTAGAGAGAGAGCATGTGTTGTGTGAGTTGGGGGGTGGAAGGAGAGGGAGAGAGAGAATCTCAAGCAGGCTCCGCTTGCTGAGTGTGGAGTCCAGCATGGGGCTCCAGGCGGCGTTGGAACCCATGACCCAAGAGATAATGACCCAAGTAGAAATCATGAGTCATCTGCTGTACCAACTGAGCCACCCAGACGCCCTGAACTATGCATTGTCTTTATCTCAACTTTCAAGTCTTTAGACTTTACAATAAAGAATAAAAAAAAATTACTTACAGAAGTTGTAAATTGTAGGTGAATCATATAAGTACAAAAATTAGTATAGATTCAAGAATATGTGTAATTTTATTCTCAATATAGTTCTTAAAACATTTTTAGGAAATTAAGGCTAGCCAAACTATCTTTGCGCAATTGAATTTTAAAGCAAAAACATGAATCCATATTTATTTCATTGCTTTGATAACATATACATACGCACAAAAGAAAGGAAAAACCCAAAACATAAGTTGGCATTGAAAAAATATGGAGTTTTCAGATTTTACTAAATAACTACTTTCTGAAATCATGTATACAAATGGGTATACTTGTAATAAATTTTCTACACAAATAAAATTTATGTTATTTATGCTAGAAAAAAATTCAAATAATAACCGCACCAAAAAAGCATTTGAAACTCACAAAACAGAAAGTTCTGAAGCGAAGAGTGGCTCCTGTGTTGCTCTTCAAAGTGAAATTGAATAACTACTACCATGCAGTTACATTTGCATTTTTAGGCTCCTTCTTCATTCCTGTTTTTCTCATAATGGTCGACTGATGCATTGCTACCCACTGGGACAATGCCACTAATGCTGTTGCTGCAATTGCTGCTGCAGTGGCATCAAAAGACTTCTTCAGGCTATTATGCCAGGTGTAAGAGCGAGACACAAGTTCAATCCGGACCCCTGAAGAGCCTGTCTCCAAGGTCTTGTCAGCTGTAATCTCTCTGAAAGCTCCTGTTCATCAGGTCTAGCCTAGAGCAAATAGCAAATCCCAATAGGTAGTCTGTTCAAGAGAATAGAAAAATCAGCAGAGTTAGATGGTTTTATAGCAAGTCAATCAAGGAATGAAGCAATTTTACCATTTTTATCTAGTCTTTAAACATTTTACTTGGCTAGTACATTGGCACAGACTCCGAAAATTTTTTGAAAAGTCAGTGCATATATGCTCTGCTACTTAATTTTTTGTACTGTTTGGAAATTATTTTCTTTAAATAACACAGAACTTCCGAAGCTTGGAAATTATTTCTTTAAATAACATATAATTTCTGAAGCAAGGGAAATGCATTTTAACCATGAAATCTAACCAATGTTTAGCTTAGTGCAAATAAACCAATTCCATTTGTATTATATTTATTTCCTATAACAAAACAGTCTGTCTTATTCTGTTACCATATTACAAAATCTATTGCCTGATATTTTGACATTTATTTGGCTACATTGATTTATGTGACAAAGATTGACCCTAAAATCTATTGACAAACTATTTCATCTGAACCAATTTAATTTAGTTCTACAGAGATATACTTGACAAGAAAAAAAAAATTGAAAACACATGCTAATAAGTGTATCATTTATATTTAAACAGGTTTATCTCTCATATTTTAGTGGTCCAAAACAATATTGTTAGTGTTATTATTATTATTATTCCTATTATAAGATAATGAATTTAAGGAATTCCTATTCCTACTATAAGATAATAGGAATAATAATAGTGATAATATTTGGTACCACAAATTTATGAGATAAAATTAAATGTAAAAACGTATTTATTAACATGCTATTTGATAACTATATTTTGAAACTATTTGATTTCTAAGATTAGAAGATTCTCTAAGCCACAGGAAAAACACTACCAGTATTCACATCTTCTGAATATATCTTTATTGTTTACAGTTTGCAATAACCAGTAAGTATAACAACTGTTATCCTATAACAACTTCCGCCCCTTTTTTTCACTTGGATAGATAACCTTTTTTTGAGCAGGCACATTAGAATTCTAGATGTCCAAGAAGAAACTCACAGACTTCCCACAAAAACCACCATCTTTGGAACGACCCTTGTTGCAAATGGAACTTTAGGAGCACACACTGAAAAGAAAAGAAGAAGAAGAAGAAGAAGAAGAAGAAGAAGAAGAAGAAGAAGAAGAAGAAGAAGAAGAAGAAACAGCACGCCACAACCAGCTCATTTTATGGACTGTTTTACAGTTCTAAATTTTGAAGGTAGTAAAAATTTGGAGCTAAATATTTAAAATATTAGGACACTAATTCCTATGTATATGTTATGAAATAAATTCAAATTTTAAATCATTAAACAAAATATTTTTATCATAAATTGTTTTCTGGCCCTTTAATATTTCTTTATTTTTATCTCTTTCCTCCTTTTTAAATACATATTTATACATATGAATGCACAAGTGAACTATTTGACCATGTTATAGACTGGGTTTGCATGTAGAATTTGATTTGTTAGTGATTTGAATAAAAACAAGTGTTATCACTAATATAACAAAATCATATAATATTTGTGATTGTTATAACTGAACTCTTTAATAATTAGATTACCTAATTATTTGGGAAAAAGTTTTACACAACTTTTTACTTTTTACTTTTATACAACTGGTAACTTGCTCACTAGTAAAACATGTAGATGCACAAATATGACAATTTCTCTCTGAAAGAAAAGTGCGGATTACTTCTTTTTGTTGATGTCTTATGTCGAGTATATATAAATTACCTCTCCTAACACCTGTCATGGAGAGTGGGAATTCTAAGTTACTTAGATATGTTAGATTATGACATTCAGTTAAGAACACCCTGAGAATCTGAAGTTCTTCCATAAATAGTAATTTTTAAAAGTATGATGAGAAAACGTTTATGATCATTAACTTCAATTTATAATAGTTTAACTATATTTCTCTAAAATATTAAATTATTGCACAGTTTTCCAAAGATTGCAGAATGTTCCTTTATTAAATGTAGGAACAGAATTATCAAGGTTTCTATTTTATTAAGAAAAACAAATTATTTGAAGCCATTTTGCACTTTTCCACTGACAACTATGATAGGCTTAAATTCCAAATTGAGTATCAGTATATGGTGGAATCATCACTTTCTGCTCAGTTAAGTAATTTGAAGATTTCAGAAAATCTAAAGCTCGTAAAACTTTCAGGTTTTTTTTTTCCGCTCTTCTTGAGTCATAAAACAATCTGTGAACATAACCACACATTCTATTGGTATTAATAAGAAATAGAAGAAAAATTATTCCTAAGTCATATAAAACAAATTAACCCAATGTTTCTTTAATTAAAATTTGAAGACAAAAGCAATCCAAATTTATCTTTTATATGTCTATGTTAAGAATGATTGTATGTACATCATTATATTTAACCTGAAATATGTCAAAATGAGCTCTAAATATTTTTTTAAAAACTCCAGAATTTTAGGGGCATCTGGGTGGCACAGTCAGTTAAGAGTCTAATTCTTGGTTTTGGCTTAAGTTGTGATCTCAGGGCCATGAGATTTTGAGCCTCTTGTCAGGCTCTGCACTCAGTGCAGACTCTGCTTAAGACTTTATCTCCCTCTCCCACTGTCCTCCCACTTGTGCTCTCTCCATCTAAAATAAATAAATAAGCATTTAAAACAATATATAACAATTATAATTTTAATGATTGATTAGACCATGAAGAAGTTGGAATTACTTATAAAGTACTCCCCAGCCCCTGAAACATTAAACTTTACACAATATGGCTTTATCATTTACAAAGTAGGAATAAAATGTGGTATTCAAATATGTTTTGTTTGGTTCTTTAATTGGTATTATCTCAGCCCAAAACCTCATCATAGTTTTGATCTATATAGCAGACATGATATCTGGAATAACCATACTAGAATTAAAAAACAATAATGTGACAACACAAGTCTAACCATTTAAAAGTAGGCACAATTTGAATATTATTAAATTTTTCTTAAAAATATGTTTGTGATGGAGGGACAGAGAAGAAAAAGAGAGATTGAGAAATAGTAGAAAAGAGACTACATGAAATATAAAATAACATATTTATATGCATGGTTGACCTGTTGGAGGAAAAAAAAGAAAATCGTAGCAATGGAAAGTGACAGAAAAACCGAAAATGAATAAGCCAGAGAAAAGAGTGTGTCCAGAGTCCGGTAAATATCATCTGTTGACATTTGTTAATTTAAATATTTGGTTTTATTAGTAATAGGTCAGAAAGAGATTCCCACATAAAGCCCTGACTGCTAAAAATTTCATGTTCAATGTGTGAACAAGAAAAACGAGACAAATCAAAACCAAAATTTAGAGGAACATAATAGAAATAGAAATGTTTCATGGTCTTGGTCTTGACTTTGTGTGATGATGGGATGGAAAGGAGCTTATCCTGAGAATTTGTACCGTAAACATTGTTCCATTTTCAACTGGGTTTGAGGGTGGGATTTGCACAACCGTGTTGCTGGGGGAGAGAGCCAAACAACAACAAAATGTTTGCTTTAGTCATCTAAAGTGGTTAGTGTTCATGGAAAACTAGTAAAAACAAGAAAAAGTAATCTCTAAAAAATGTACCATAAAAGACCTTAAAAAAAATAAAAAGACCTTAAAGAATTCCAAGACCTAATGTACCATTGAGAATGAGTAAATACAAGAGGAAAACATGGGGGGAAATGCCATAAAAAAATAATAAATCGTTGTATACATGGTTATATACCCAGTTATCTTTTTTTGGGTACCTGATTCACAATGTAACTTGAAATTTTTTTTTAATAAAAATTGCTTAAAACTTTTTAACATCCATTTTTAACCATGTATACAACGATTTATTATTTTTTGCTTTTATTTAAATTCTAGTTTGACTTGTAGGCTGATATACATTTCCCACCAACCTAATTTTTACCCTGTTCATCCTGCATCCTGCTCATTATTTCCACAGATATTTTTTATTGAGAAAAAAGAAAATATGCTAACATTTTGCTCTAAAAATTGAGAAAAAGCACCTGCTTAAAGCCATGGTAAACAATACACGGCCTGCTGAAGAACTGAGGGAAGGTCAGGGTGATGTGAATACAGACATCAGGATGGAGGATAGCATCTAAAGAGGAAGGAGAAGCAGACGGGACAAACCTACAGGCCCATACTGACCAGCTTCATGTTATTACTTCTCAATTCAAGGATAAGTGGGAATATATTGTAGGAATTTCATCAGAAAAGGATGAAATGGGATTGAACAAATTTGTGCTTTAATAAAATCATATTTGCTGCAGTATAGTTGTCAATTGGAGGAAAGTTAGAAGAAAGAAATGAAGTTAGGAGGCTATTGCAGTGTCAAAAGCTGAAGATTAATCTGAAGAGGGTAGTGCAATGAAGATCTTGAGTAGGGAGCAACTTAATTGATAGAAATTAAAATCAAGAGAGCTGGGGCTCAATTTAAAATAGTGAGAGTAAAAGAAAAAAACCCAAAATAGAGTAGAAGATATTAAAGCAAAGTCTTACATCACAAATGCATTATGTAATAGAATGGAGCTGATATCATTTATCAAGAGCGGTAAAAAAAAAAAAAAGAAAATGGCTGGGCTTGGAAAAGATCTGAACTTTGATTTGAACTTTGAATACATTCATTGAATTTGATGGAAATTTGATGGAAAAGATCTGAACTTAGATTTGAACTTTGAATACATTCATTGAATTTGATGGAACAATGTGAAGATTATTAGAGGGAGTCGGATTCTTCAGTCTGAAGGTAAGATAGTAAGCAAAAAATGCTCATTGTTTTTAGCAGAATGGAGGTCTTTGAAGAAATGTTGGCACAAAACCCAGATTATATTATTCTAATGAGTCAAAGAAAAGTGAGAAAACGGAGCCTGAATATGAGCAAACCTTTATAAAAGGGAAGCCTATGAGGTACTACTAGGATTATATTATTGAAATTATTGTCTAGATGGAACACCTGGGTGGCTCAGTGGTTGAGCATCTGCCTTTGGCTCAGGTTGTGATCCTGGGGTCCTGGGATCCAGTCCAGCATCAGGTTCCCACAGGGAGTCTGCTTCTTTCTCTGCCTATGCCTCTCTCTGTATGTCTTTTATTAATAAATAAAATATTTTTAAAAGAAGTTATTGTCTAGATGCAGATTCAATTGCTATAATGGGGAGATGGTGTTTCAATAAATAAAGGAATAATGGTTGGAAAGGGTTTCCTATGACTGAAATAAGAATTGGAACCCCAAATTAAGTAAAAAATTTAGCCTCACAATATACAGAAAAGTACTTACACTGTTAGAACATCAACAAATGGAGAGTGGGGTTCAGCTATATTTACGTTAGTATCTGATAACTTACTGAGTAAAGGTTTCTGTTAGGATGGTGTAATTCCTGGTTCCTCTGAGAGACAGAAGCTGGGCAATCCAGAACTGAAAGCATGTAAAACAGATCTGGCAAGTAGAGTATCTTGCTGTTGGCCTCACCTATATGTCCTTCTTTGCCACTGTGACCACGACTCTCGTGATCTCCAACCAGTTCTGGGATGATCAATGACAAAGGTTGGCTTTGTAAAGGGAGTCATTTTGTTTGGTTGGTTGTTCCTGTCTTTCCCGTGGTAAATGCTTTCTGATCAGAATAATATGTAACACAAAAATCTTCAATCTATGCATCCACCCTTCATCCACATGTCTCTAACTCAGATTTCTTGTCTCTCACTTCTAGTCTTTTTCATTTTCAAGTACCTTGTCAGCAGGTCAGACCATTTGCCACCTAAAAGCAGTCTTCTAAACATTGTAAACATTGTGACTATTTTAAATATCACTGAAAGCTTATAATGTTGGCATTAGTATTATCTTCCCTCTCTTAATAATGAGGTAAAAAAAAATGTTTACTTGCCCAAAGTCATATTTTAAGTAAGTGTCAGAGCCAGGTTTTGAACTTGGGTAGTATGACCCCTGTGACTCCTATGCTTATGACCTTTTTGGTAGATTTAGCTCTCTCCAGTCAGGAATTCTGGACAAATGTATGTTGGACCCTTGCCAGGTAACTCATTCCACCCTTGTGGAGCAAGAATCCAGGAGTGTTTAGGGAAAAACACTTGTTAGTGTGGAGAAAAGTCCCCTAACTCAAAATTGGATTTACTATTTTCATTTGAGTTTATCTATTTCCTGATTAGTCCTTAAACTACTATTAGAAGTGACTAAAAGCTATTCTTAGGCATATTTGATAGAACCAGCCTATATGGCTTCAAAAATAACAAGGATAAAGCAATTTTGACCCTGGCATTGGTGATACAGAATTCATAGTGGGCAAAGTAAATAAGTTCTTAAATTCTTCTAGTCCAATCCTGTCACAAGGCTGTGATGGAATTACATTTTCAATGAAAAGGAGTTTACATGTAATTATTACTCATTCTTATTCATGACCAACGTGGCCCATCATGATTAATTTGCAAATAAATGATACACAATTAAATGGATGTACAGTATTCTAATTGCTGAGTGCATTTGCCTATAAATAAAGTGTTTTTCCAGAGTGTTTATTTCCTTTTCTTCTTCTGCAAGCCTGTGCATTAAAAATTGTTACCTTAACATTTCCCAATCTTGGTGATATATTGGAGTGAACTAGAAGAGGTGGTCTTTTTTCCAAACATCTTGCAGCTCAAAGAGCATAGAAATTTAGTGTCTGAATCCATATTCGTAGAAACTATTCAGAAGTTATATTACCACAATCTAAGGAATTGGAAGCTTTTGATCAAGTTATGTATTTCTTTGGTTTTTATCTTCTTATTTTCCTAATGAGTACAGAAAAAAAAATACATAGAGAAATAAACTTAAGATAAAATTAAAGAGGAGTCGAAATATATTTGTTTTTTTCTGAAATATTTACCAGTGGGGGGCCAAACCTTTTCACTATGTTTAGGGATTATGCTTCAGTTTTAATGTTTCTGAACACATTTTGAAGTAATAAGGAAATTTTTCACATACACAAGAGGCTTAGAGTTAACAAAAAACTTAGAGTTAAGCTGATCCAATTTAGGTTCTCTGATGGATTATACTTTCACTGAGTGGCATTTTAAACTAATTTAACAAACAGTGGCATGACTGGTTCTAGTGGGAACTGGAATTTGAAAATTATATGGCCATGATCCTCAATTTGCAAGGACAGATAATACAAGTACAAAATGATTGTCTCAGAATGTGATTTTGATGTGCCATTGACACTTGCAAAAGGAGAAAAGTTCATTGAATGAGAAAGATTGTGGCAAATTTCATGGAGGATGGTCCATTTTACTTAATCTGTACTTACTAAAATTTTCAAAATGCATGCTGAGGATAGACCAAGGAAAATTAAGAGGATAGACCAAGGAAAGTTACAGATAGGTCAAAGTGGGAAAAATACTTAAAAACCATCCATGAGGTTAGCTTGATGAGAGAAGAGTGCATTAACAGGGAGGTATCTTCATTCTGATCCTTCCCTTTCTCACATCTATTTTGCTTTAAATTACTGTTGTGCGGTCACCTGCTAATGTCATGCTGTCCAATGATCATTTCTAAAGCCAATTTGAGTCAATCATTCTCTTCTTTAAGCATCATGTTTAGGTGATTTCTGGGGTATTATAATTCTCCACAGCTGCCTACTCCACTGGCATTTCTGTGTCAGTCTTCTGGAATGTATTATTCTTAATCCCTAACCCTGACTGCGGCCATGACTGGTGTTTGTCCAAGGACCTTCTCTTTCTCTATCTGTTCTCCTTGCTAAGTGGTATCATCTGGTATCATGATTTTAAATACTATGTCTACACTGATAATTAAATTAATAAATTAAATACTATGTCTACACTGATAATTCAATTTGTATCACCGATTCAATCACCCTGGCTAAATTGCATACTTAAATAATCTGTTAAATATTAAATAGGCAGCACAAAACTAATGCGTCCTATTCCAATTTTTTTGGTTCAAATTTTTACTTAAATTTTAGTAAGTTAACATATAGTGTAGTATTGGTTTCAGGAGTAGAATTCAGTGGTTCTATCACTTTTATATAACACCCAGGGCTCAACACAAGTGCCCTCCTGAATACCCAACATCCATTTACCCATGCGCTGCTCACCTCCCTTCCAACAAACCTCAGTTTGTTCTCTGTAGTTGAGTCTCTTATGGTTTCCTATCCTCTCTATTTTCTTCCCTTCCACTATGTTCATGTTTTGTTTCTTAAACTTTACATACAATTGAAATCACATGATATTTGTCTTTCTTTGACTGACTTATTTTGCTTAGCAGAATATCTAGTTCCATCCACAGGGTTACAAATGGAAAGATTTCATTCTTTTGGATGATTGGGAAACATTCCCCCTCTACTTTATCCATACAGTCAAGAAACATTTGGGCTCTTCTCGTAATTTGTCCATTGTTAATAACACTACTGTAAACACTGGGGGTGGATGAGTACCTTTGAATCAGTATTTTTGTGTCTTTTGAGAAAATTCCTAGTAGTACAATTGCTGGATCATAGAGTAGTTCTATTTTTAACATTTTGAGGAAATTCCCTACTGTTTTCCAGCTGTATTTGTATTCCCAACAACAATAATTCCCTTTCCTCCACATCCTTGCTAAAATCTGTTGTTTCCTCTGTTGATAATTTTAGCCATTCTGACATGTGTGAGGTGGTATCTTATTGTGGTTTTGACTTGTATCTCCCTGGTGATGAGTGATGTTGAACATGTTTTCAAGCGTCTGTTGGCCATCTAGATATTTTCTTTGCAAAAATGTCTATTCCTGTCTTCTGCCCGCTTCTTAACTGGATTATTTGTTGTCTGGATGTTGAGTTTGATAAGTCTGTTATAGATTTTGGATTCTAACCCTGTTCAGGTGACACTTGCAAATATCGTCTCCTATTCCGTAGGCTGCCTTTTAGTTGTTTTGATTATTTCGTTCACTGCTCAGAAGCTTTTCTTTTTTAATGTTCAGAAGCTTTTATCCCAATAGTTCACTTTTGCTTTTGTTTCCCTTGCCTTAGGAGATGTGTCGAGCAGAAAGTCCCTACTGCCAAGATCAAGGTGGTTACTGCTTGTGTTCTTCTCTAGGATTTTGATGGTTTCCTGTCTCACATTTAGATCTTTCAACCATTTTGAATTTATTTTTGTGTGTGGTGTAGGAAAGTGCTCCAGCTTCATTCATGTTGCTGCTCAGATTTCTCAATACCATTTGTTGAAGAGACTATTTCCTGTTGGATATTCTTTCTTGTTTTGCCAAAGATTAGTTGACCATACAGTTGAGAGTCCATTTCTGGGTTCTGTATTCTGTTCCAGTGATCTATGTGTCTGTGTTTGTGCCAGCCCCATCCTGTCTTGATGACTACAGCTTTGTAATAGAGCTTGAGGTCCAGAATTGTGATGCCTCCAGCTTCAATTTTCCTTTTGAAGATTTCTGTGGCTATTCTAGGTCTTTTATGATTCCATATAAAGTTTAGGATTGTTTGTTCTAGTTCCATGAAAAATGCTGTTAGTGTTTTGATCAGGATTGCATTGAATGTGTAGATAGCTTTGGGTCTTATAGACATTTTAACCATATTTGCTCTTCCAAACCGTGAACATGAAATGTTTTTCTATTTCTTTGTGAATTTTTCAATTTCTTTCATTAGTGTTCTATACTTTTCAGAGTACAGATTTTTACCTCCTTGGTTAGGTTTCTTCCTAGGCATCTTGTGACCTTTGGTGCAATTATAAATGGGATCAATTCCTCGATTTCTTTTTCTACTGCTTCATTATTTTGGTATAGACATGCAATAGATTTCTGTACACTGACTTTATATCCGTTGACTTCGCTGAATTCGTGTATCAGTTCTAACAATTTTTTGGTGGACTGCATCAGATTTTCTACATAGAGCATCATGTTATCTCCCAACAGTGAAGGTTTGACCTCTTCCTTGCTGATTTTGATGCCTTTTTTTTTTTTTCTTTTTCTTTTTGTTTTCTGATTGCTGAGGCTAGGACTTCTAGTACTATGTTGAACAACAGTTGTGAGAGTGGACATCCCTGTGTTGTTCCTGACTATAGAGGAAAAGCTATCAGTTCTTCCCCATTGAGAATGCTACTAGCCATGGGTCTTTCATATACTGGCTTTATGATGTTGAGGTATGTTCCCTTTCCCTACAGTGTAGAGGGTTTCTATCAAGAAAGGGTGCTGTATTTTGTCAAATGCTTTTTTTTTTTTTTTGCATGTATTGAGAAGATCATGAAAGATCATCTTTTCTTTTATTAATGTGACATATCACATTGATTGATTTGCAAATATTGGACTACCCCTGAAGCCCAGTAATAAATCCTACATAATCATGGTGAATAATTCTTTTTAACATACTGTTGGATTTGATTTGCTAGTGTTTTGCTGAGAGTTTTGACATCTATGTTCATCAGGGATATTGGCCTGTGTTTTCTTTTTCAAGGGGTCTTTGGTTTTAGAATCCAGGTTATGCTGGCCACATAGAATGAGTTTGGAAGTTTTCCTCCCATATTTATTTATTTTTTTGGACCTGTTTTAGAAGAATAGGTATTAAATCTTCCTTAAATGTCTTGTAGAATTCCCCTGGGAAACTACCTGGCCCTGGACTTCTGCTTGATAGATTTTTGATTACTGATTCAATTCCTTACTAGTTATGACACTGTTCACATTTTCTATTTATTCCTATCTAAGTTTGGTAGTTTATAGTTTCTAGGAATTTATCCTTTTCCTCCAGATGGCCAAATGTTTGGCATATAATTTTTCATAATAGTCTCATAATTGTTTGTAAATCTGCGGTGTTGCTTGTGATCTCTTCTCTCTCATTCGTGCATTTATTCATTTATTTGGGTCCTTTCTCTTTTCTTTTTGATAATTCTGGCTAGGTACTTATCAATTTTATTAATTCTTTCAAAGAACAATTTCTTAGTTTCAATTGACCTGTTCTACTGGTTTTTGCTTGTTTTCTGTATCTTTCATTTCTTCTCTAATCTTTATTATTTCCTTTCTTCTGCTGGCTGTAGGATTTATTTGCTGTTTCTCTTTTTAGCTTCTTTATATGTAAATTAGTCTATATATTTGAGGCTTTTCGTGCTTCATGAGGTAGGTCTGTGTCCCTATATACTTCCCTCTTAGGACTGCCTTTGCTGCATCCTAAAGGTTCAGGATTACTGTGTTTTCATGTTCATTTGCCTCCATGTATTGAAGACCTAAGAGGGAAAAGGTATTTTTTTCCCATTCATCACATAGAATATATAATGTCACTTTCTTATGGCCTGTCAGGTTTTTGTGGAAATATCTACTGCTAACCTGATTTGTCTTCCTTTGTAGGTTGGGGATTTCTTTTCTCTTGGTGCTTTCAGGACTTTTTAAAAATGTCTTTATTTTGCAAATATGCCTCAGTATTAGCTGTTTTTTGTTGATTTTGGTGGGAGTGCTCCGTGCCTCCTGGATTTGAATGTCATTCCCCTGATTAGGGAAGTTTTCACTTATAATTCACTCAAATAAATTGTATGCCCCTTTTCCATGTCTCCCTCTTCTGAGACTCCTATGATACCTATGTTATTGCACTTTATGGAGTCACTGAGTTCCCTAAGTGTACTTTTGTGATCCAAGATGTTTTTTTTTTTTTTTCTCTCTCTACTCTTTAGCTTCAATTATTTTCCATCAATTTATCTTCTATATCACTCATTCCTCTGCTTTTCCCATCCTTGGGGTCATTATATCCAGTTTGTTTTGCTTCTCGGTTATAGCATTTTTTATTTTTACCTGATTAGTTTTTAAGCCTTTTACAGTTGCAGTGTTTGCCCATTTTCCTCTATGGTTTTCTCAAGCCCCACTAGTATCTTTATGATCTTTGTTTTAAATTCTGGTTCAGGCATATTACTTATATCTATTTTGATTAGCTCCCTGGTTGATGATGTCTTCTTATTCTTTCTATTGGGATGAATTCCTTTGTCTTGGCATTTTGTCTAGAACTCTGTTCAGTGTTTGTTATGAAAATCTGTGCCTGGTCCTATTTCCACTAGAGCTAAAGCTTTACAGCACTCTATGATCAATAGACCTGGTGCATGTGGGTGTTTTGTGCTGGTCTTCTGCGGGGAGGGGCCTGCTGCTGCTCTGGGCTCAATCACACTTGCCCTGGTACAAAAGGCATTGGCAGAGGATGGGGGCAGGGCCTGTTCTAAGTGGCTCAGGCCACCATGTGTGCTGTGTCACTCCCTGAATTCTGTCCTTGCTGATGGGAGAGGTGAAAAATGGTGTTGGCCTGCTCTCTTCCCCAGAGAGGGGAGCTTGTGCCCACCACTGTTCAGGGAGCCCTCAAAGAAAAGTAAACGATCCCTCTACCCTGTGTCCCTAGCTTCCTGAGATCCCTGCCTTCACCCTGTGTCCAAGCCAACTGCCAGCTTGGTGGCACGGTGCTCCTGGTGTTTTATCTCAGGCATGCAGCTGGGTTTCAAAATTTCAAATTTTAGGGACCAGGCTTGGCATGGAACTGTGCTTATCCTCTGGGGGAAGGTCTTCCCATGCTGTGGCTGGTACTGGTTTGTCCCAGAAAAGCAATCACACAACCACCAGGGGCTTGAATTCTGTGCTAAAGTATAGCAAAATGTTGTCATCCAGGTTAGCTGCCCTCAGCAGGCCTCTCTGCCCATATGCTAATAACTGGGCAGCTTCCTGGTACCCACTGGGCCTTTTGTCCCCTAAGAGGCAATGTCCCTTCTAAATGCATTCCAAGAAGAGGCACTATCTTTCCCAGAGTGACCCAGAGGATACTCAGAGCTTGCTGTCTTCTTCCCAAGCCTCTACCCTCTTTCTCCACAAGAGCCACTGCTATGCTTGCCAGGCTTGACCCTGGCTATGGTATAGATTTCCAAAATTTCAGACTTTCAACTCCACTGCTTATAAAAACCAACCCCTTTCATTTTCTCAGTCAATGGTTTTGGGGGAAGTGTTTTTCTTGTGCAATCCCCTGCATGCTGCTTTATCTCTGATTCTCTCTCTGTCTCTGTCTCTCCTCTCTCTGTGATCAGGGCTCCCTCTTCTCCATAGCACCTGTGATTGTTTTCTCCCCCAAATCACATCTCTATGCCTCCTATCTTCCACAAAGGAGACTCTTTTCTCTCTCTAGTTGTACTTTCATTCTCTCAGTCCTCAGATTGATTTCCTGGGTGTTTGGAATGATTTGATAATTATCAAGCTGTGTTCGAGGGATGAGGCAAACATAAGGTCCCCCTACTACTCTACCATCTTAATTCCTCCCCCCTTCCACCAAATCCAAATTTGAATCCTATTCCCCCAACTGGCTTTTTGAGATATTCTCATAACATTTAATAGCAAATCTACATATTCATTTGCTCAGGCTTTTTTTAAAAGGTAATTCTTTATTCATTTTTTTTCTATATCAAAAATTCAAATCCTTTTGAAATATCTAAAATGCAACATACTTGAGATATTTCTCTACCACTTCTCTAGTCCAAGTTACTATCTTCTACTAGTTGGTCTGTTTTAATAACCACGTTAAAATATATTCTCTACATAGCAGCTAATATAATACTCTTAGAATTAAATTCTGGGGATCCCTGGGTGGCGCAGCAGTTTGGCGCCTGCCTTTGGCCCAGGGCGCGATCCTGGAGACCCGGGATCGGATCCCACATCGGGCTCCCGGTGCGTGGAGCCTGCTTCTTCCTCCACCTGTGTCTCTGCCTCTCTCTCTCTCTCTCTGTGACTATCATTAAAAAAAATAATAAAAATAAAAATAAAAAAATAAAAAAATAAAAAAATAAAAAGAATTAAATTCTGGGTTACTAACTTTTTGTAGAGGAGTGATATATTGACTCTCCTGCAGATAGAAATTATAATTACTACTCGAATACAGATAAAAACCAAAATAAACAGAAACTACCAGAGGGCTCTGGAGAGTGAACAAAATAGGCAGATTTCAGAAAGGAGATGGTGCATGGAGAGAATAAACAGTATAGGATGAGGTCTGATTTTTCTGACTGCCCAGACCACAGAATTTCTGGGTTATAGTTTAAAGTGTCACAGAAAAGAGGGATCCCTGGGTGGGTCAGTGGCTTAGCACTTGCCTTTGGCCCAGGGCATGATCCTGGAGTCCCAGGATCGAGTTCCACATCGGGCTCCCTGTGTGGAGCCTGCTTCTCCCTCTGCCTGTGTCTCTGCCTCTCTCTCTTTCTCTCTCTCTCTCATGAATAATTAAAAATTTTTTTAAAAAAGTATCACAGAAAAGAATCAAGACTACCACAGTTTCTGCAGGCTTTGGGGAGAAGGTCATGGAAAGAGAAAGTCAGATTGAGCTAACTAGAAAATGCATATAAACTCCATGCAGGTCTCAGGCTGACTACACGTTTAAAGAGTAAACTGAGGGATCCCTGAGTGGTGCAGCGGTTTGGCGCCTGCCTTTGGCCCAGGGCACGATCCTGGAGACCCAGGATCGAGTCCCACGTCGGGCTCCTGGTGCATGGAGCCTGCTTCTCCCTCTGCTTATGTCTCTGCCTCTCTCTCTCTCTCTATGTGACTATCATAAATAAATAAAAATAAAAATTAAAAAAAAAACACTTTATAAAGAGTAAACTGAGATCAATGTCAACTAAGATTTGAACGGCAACTCATGGTAAGCAAAAGAGAGTTTGCACCATAAGTCTAATAAAGTTAATTGTCTGGTAAAATAAATATATCAGCAGTCTTCAAAAGAATATAGTAGAATCAACAATTTACATGAAAATATATTTGTATTGTCCATGGTATAGTTCAAAATTACTCGACATACAGAGAAACATGAAACTGTGCTCAAAGGAAAAGATGATCAATTTAGTTCATTCTGTGACGGTACAGATATTGGAATTATAAAACAAAGACTTTCAAGCAGCTATTATAAAGGTAGTCAATAAGGTAAAGGCATTTACTCTTGGTATAAATAAAAAGATAGAAAACCTCAGAGAAACAGACATTTTTGAAAAGGACCAAATGGAAATTTTAAAACTGTATAATGAATGTCTTAAATTAAAATGAGAAGTTGCCTGGATGGATTAAGTGGCAGAAAGAAGTTGGGAGAGATAAGAGTCAGTGATCCTGAAAATAGGTGAATGAAAATTATCTATGGGAATTAATCCATGAAAATGGGTGAATGAAAATTGGGCGGGGAAAAAGGACAAATAATGAACAGAGCTACATGGATCTGGAGGCCACGGAGAAGGTCTATCATATGAAATCTCTCAAGGAAAAAAGAAAGACAATGAGGTAGAAAAGTACTTGAAAAAGTAATAGTTGGCAATTACCTCCAAATACTGGAAGATATAAAGTTGTAAATCCAAGAATTTCAACAGAACTCAAATGGGTTAAATTTGACGAAAATACTTCCAGCCACAATGTACTCAAACTGCTAAGAACCCAATATCAAGAGAAAAGTTTGTAAGCCCTTTAACTCCCTATTAGCATGTAACATGGAGGCATCATGATGTAATGGTTAATCATCCTGGCACTAAAGTCAGACCACATTTGCTCAGGTATTATCTCTACCACTTGAGCAGTCTGGCTGTTGGCCAAACGTATATGTGTTATTTTTTAGAAGAAATCATAGAAAACTACAAAGGTTTTACTATGTGCTAGGGGGATGAGGAGGGGAGGAAATCTTGAGGCATTTTCCTCCAAATCTCTGTACCCAGTATTTTTTCCACTCTTAGCCCTCTCCCTTTTTCTTTCCGCATCCCAGCTCCTTGGTCCATAACACTGCAGAAGGGCTGTTGAGGGCTCTCTTGGAAGTGGTTTTCACGTCTGCATTGATTCCTCTGACTCTCCACTGGTGCTTTGTTCCACGTGGGAGAATGTGGCTGCTTTCTCTGGTTTAGTCCCTTGTTTACATTCTAACAGCAAGTAATTAAAGCTTTGATTCTTACTTCTATTTTGACTTGTTGCTTTAATCTGCTATTCTGACACCTGGCAGCTTAAATGTCTTGCTCTAAGGAGCTCCTGACAAATTGGTTCAGTGAGCAGGGACTTGATTAAGCATAATGCCGTTGGGAGGAGGAAAAAGCCTGAAAATCATGTGGAGCAACTTTGTAAATCTATTGAATATCCCACAGGGGTCTAGTGGATCATTTGTAAGAGTCTGAGGGTCCCACGTACTTTTTATCAATGGATCTTAGAAAGTACTGGAGAAGCCCGTTGGCACTTTGCCAGCCATGTCATTCCATCATGGGGAAGGCTAGGAGCAACAGTGCAGCATTCTTGGAGTATGCTAGCACATTATTGATGAAAGATTTTTTTTTCTTTTTTGGCTGTTGTTTATAAGGAATATGTTTGGATCTTCTCTTTTACCCTTGACTCCTGGCTAAGTACACTTATTGGGTCAAATTTAAGATCTAACACGAGATTTGAAAAAAGCTAAGGAAGAAATTCCCTAGCAACTCTCTGTGGTCTTCCAACCATAGGGCTGAAAATAGTTGGGAGACTCCTGGGAGCTGAGTAAACCCTAAGCAGTTTTCTGTTGCTGATAAAATCCTGGAAGTGCAACAAATAGTTGAAATTTTAGGGGGACAATAGGGTATAGAACCTTCAGGATTGATTTGCCCAGAGGCATCAAAGAGACTTTAGTGATTTAGCTAGATCCTTTCCAGAGTTGTTTATTTGCTCCAGCTAATGGGAGAGTGGTCCAACTGATAGAGTAGCTTAGCTAGACATGAGCAGGACGGAAGAGCAGTGATAAATAGGTTACACCTTAGACTCCCAGGGGCACAACATCACACATTAGAAGACTGAGGACACAACATCCTGATTTTGTGGCTTCAGAGACCCCTCAAAATCCTGGCCTTACGGCTTCCAACAGGCCAAGAGCCACAAATGCAGAACATGCCCTCTCTTCCACCTGTGCCCCAGGGTAACCTGTAGACTCATTATAATGCATTTAGATTGCATTTGGAAGGCTGCCATGATGGTTCTAGTTACAAATCTTGTAGGGTCAAAAATTTCCTCTTCCAACCTATCGGCAGAGGCCACAAGGATTGGAAGCAGCCTCCATTAGCCACAACCCTGTCCTTGACCCAAGAACTCCTCCCTCTTCCCATAAAAGGAAATTATCCCTGTAGCCTCAGGACAGTTGCCACCTCTGGGGCTGTCCATTTGCCTTTCTTGAGAGTGTACTGTCCTGAATAAACTGTTTTGATTGTGCTTGCTGCTTTCCTTCTGTCTGACTTTATTCGAATGCAGATCCTCATGTAAATCTTTCACACAGAATCCAGGAACCAAGACTTCCATTCACACAAGGCAGATTCTCCCACCACTGACACAGTGTGGGGTGCATCACTACAAACTATCTCCTCAGGGTGCGCAGAGAACAGCTGTTACCAAGGGGCGATCATAAACAGTAGCAGCGGCACCCAAGACTGCCCTCTGCAGCTCCTGGGACTCTGGGCAGGAAACAGCTGTCCACTCCTACAGGCTGCTCTGCTCTACCCAACCCTCCATCCTCCCAGATCCAACCCACAAGACTTGTGACTAAATCTTGATGGATGGCCCTCGTGACTAACAATGTTCCTGTTCCTTTCAACCTTCCCTTTGAGCTTAAGTGAATCAGAGGTCTTTTTGTCCAGATCTCTAACTTTCAGGAAAAAATTAGACTAGAGGTGAAGCCCCTGACCCTTCATCCACAGGAAGAACTGGAGGCTCTGTGCCAACATTAAAGTTTAATAGGAAGAGGAAAGACAATTACACTTCTTGGATCTTGTAGATAATCATGTACAGGTGACAAAATAAGGGAAAAAAACAAATAATGCTTTCTGGTTTTAGGAGCTGAAACTACCACCACCAGACCCCTTAGCCATGCTTGACTGTGGATGAGTCTCTTTAGGTTCCTACAAATATCTACTAGTATGGCCCCCATTGCTGAATGTATCACTGCTGTCGATGTATTGTCCATGTACAGCTCTGATAACTTTCACCCCTACACTTTTCTCTTGGTAATTATAAAGAAATGGACAAATCATATTTAAAATAATTAATGCTATGACCTCTAAAGAAAATCATAATTACATTTTAAATTTGAAATCAGGAGACTTTAGGATGAATATTACTTCAAGATGACTATTCATGATATGTACACACAGTATTTGGCTCTTCAATAACTCACCATATATTTATTGATCATCCAATCCATAATGTTTTAAGTATGGTACTGCAGACTCAATCTGTCCTGTCATAATATTAATTTCTAAAATAAACATTAAGAAAAAGAGTTCCAAATAAATAATTAAGTAAAATTTGAAAGATGTCATGAAAGAACATTAAGGATAACAAGGTATCATATATCTGAGAGTCTAATCTATTAGGTTACTATTTAATCAATTTATTCACAAAATAAAGTGAGGACAATTAGATTCTACTCACTTTGATAAATATTATGGTTAAAATAGTAAGCAGATCCACAATATAGCTGCTTACTGAGCTTAGCCTATTAAATTAAGTAATCAGACAAAAAATAAAACAGGTAGTAAATGCTAAGGACTTAACATGATATTATGAGCATAAAATAAAAAGTGTATACAAAAATGAGGAGAACAGAGAATATGTGTATGTGACTAAGGAAACGATGAGAAAGTAGAGGGTTAAAGAGATACAAGCAACATCTAAGTAAAACCAAGGTAAAGCAAATAGATGTCTGAGGTTGTGACTACAGTATCAGAATAAGATGAGTCATGTGAAGGAGCAGAGAAGCCAGGGAGAATGCTGAGAGGCACTGGTAGAGTAAAAGACTGGTAGAGTTAGATAGAGCTCAGATGTGTAGGCCTTTTTAGTTCTTGCTTGGATTTTAGTCTTTATTCTCAGAGCAATGTGAAGCCATTAGCATATTTGATAACTGAAACAAAGGATTTGGTTTTGTGTTTGGAAAACTGCACACTGGTGCAGTGCAGACATGTAGAAAATGAACTGGAGAAGGACCACAGTAGTATGGGAGGGCTAATGGTAAATCCAAGTCTGTCTCTAGAAAAAGTCTATGTCTAGGCTGGAAGTGTAAATATGTAAGGTTTCTGTACTATAGATGGTAGGTAAAGCCAGGTACATACATCAGATTGTCTGTGGAGGAAGTGTTGAATGAGAATAAAATAAAGTAAGTCTATCACTGAAACCTGAAGGGCAAATGCTGTATGTACGTGTGTGAATGTGTATCAATAGCATACAAATATGTGGCACTGTGTATGTAATCGAAAAAATAAGATCAGAAAAATATGGATAATCATTAAACTGATTTTTTTAGAAAATAATTATGTATTTATTTGACAGAGAGAGTGTGCAGGGCAGGTAGGCAGAAGAAGAGGGAGAGAGAGTCACAAGCAAACTCCCTGATGACCGTGCAGCCAACAGGGGCTCAGTCTTGCAACTCTTAGATCACGACCTGAACCGAAACTAAGAGTTGGAAGCTCAACAAACTGTGCCACCCAGGTGCCCCTAAACTTTGAAATTTATGGCCAAAATAAACTCTGCCCGCAACAATGGAAGATTTTTTTCCTAACTACAAGTAACATAGGGCTCCCTAACAAAAGCAAGAACAGCAACCATAACACTTCACACTAGACATATTTTAACTTCTGAAAATACCAGTAGTAACACAGATGGTGGGTTAGACAAGATTTTTAACCACCTGTACTGAATCTATTTCAAAAACAATCTCTGTCTCAGTCAGCAAATTAGGCAGGTATTATTTCTATGAGGAGTACAAAGTTTGTGATGAGTCCAGGGTCATTTCCATCCACACTTCCATTGCTGACCAATCTCCAATTCTACTTTGACTATAAGAATTATTTTAAATATTCAATTAGTTTTGTAGGACTGTTACTTGAATATGTAGATCAGTAGCCCATTGAGATCAGGGATAGGAGCACAACATGGGGACATAAAAAGGTCCCAGTATACTCAATTACGGGTTCAACAATTTTTATTTTTATTCTATTTTTTTAAAGATTTTATTTATTTATTCATGAGAGAGAGAGAGAGAGAGAGAGAGAGAGAAAGAGGCAGAGACACAGGCAGAGGGAGAAGCAGGTTCCATTCAGGGAGCCTGACATGGGACTCTATCCCGGGTCTCCAGGATCAGGCCCTGCCTGGGCTGAAGGTGGCGCTAAACTGCTGAGCCACCTGAGCTGCCCAAGGGTTCAACAATTTTTAATGCATCACTTCTAGCGAACTTAAAAATAAACACTGCCTGAAATTAACAAAAGGTAAATCGTCTCCTCATAGTTAAATACATTTGACAGGGGAAAGGATCTTTTCAGGCTATAAAGTAGAATCCACCCCTGATAAATATCTAGTAGAGGCCAACATTTGATCAAAGAGTTTTCACACCACTTTGCAATTAATTTAAAGTCTAAGGTAGGAATCTCATCACCACCCAAGGGTGACATGAGAAGTTCAAAGAGAAAACATAAACTACATATTGACAAATAAGCCTATAAAAATCTTTCCAAGTTTGAAGATGAGTTAACACATACACACACATAAAACATCGTAGCGTTAATGAAAAAACACTTTATTTCATAAAAGAAGTGGAGACTTTCTGTGAAGAATCAAGTAAAGAAGAATATTAAATTATTTACCAGAGAACACTAAAAGAGTTTCTGTTTATATATTAGCAATCAAATATAAGAAAACAAAGATAACCTAGAGTCTGACAAGTAAAAGGAGGCAAATAGCTATAAGATAAATGGAAAGATTTTAAATCTGCAAAATAAAAACATAAGAGGTGGCAAAAACTCAAACAATACTCAAAAAAAGCAGATACACTAAAATTTTAGAAAACACTTGATTCTCTTATTGCCATTGATATTCTAGAATTTAACTACAATATGGTTATGAAATGCAGACTGTAATAAGAAAATCATTGCCAATGAAGAATGGTTCAGTGAAACGTTTTTTAGAGAATAAGGCTAAATTAAAAATGTTTCCAGGAAATGTAATGTGATAGAGCTTACCACAAACAGATCCACTCTAAATGATATTTGTAGAGATATTCTAGTAAGAAGGAAAATAATCCCAGAAGAGAGTCTGAAATTAAAAAAAGTGTTGTCATCAAAAAAAAAAATCACATTTTATAAGCACCTATGATTTAATAGGTAAATATAAACAAAAGACACACACCATATAAAATGGTAAAAAAAAAATGGTAAAAATAATGCACAAATCATTGGCTTAAAAAGAGATAGCTTATATATCAGAAAATATCATGTTAGTCAATAGAAGAGTAATCAATTATGTTTTAATCACTTAAAAACAGTAAACACTCAATAATTACTAAATAACTTCCAAATATTTTCTAAATAATTTCTGAGTAGAAAATAAAAATTGAACAAAAACATAAATAAATAAAGGCAAAGGAGAGAGAAACAAATAGGGAGAACCTGGAAATACTGGTTCATAAATTAAATTGACACAATTTTAGTTTTAAAAAGCCAAAATCATTTGGAAATCAAAGCTACTTCTAAATAAGTCATACATCAAAAAATCATAAGAAAATTTTGAAAACTTTAGAGCTAAACAATTAAACGATTTCATGTTTAATTGGAAAGAATGAAACCAAAATAGTACTAGAAATATTTAGCATTGAATGGTTATACCCAAAATTGGAGAAGCTAATATTTACTTAAGCCCAGCACTTAGATGTTTAAAAAATATATGAAGACAAAAATAGAAAAAAAGAAACTAATGAATAGGAATACAAGACAGTAGATTAATTCACTGGAATACAAAAATATAATGAAGAGCCCAACAAAACCAACATGCTTTCCTTTGAAATAGGCCATAGAAATCAGTAAATATATGGTATACTTGATCAAAATATGAGGAAATATTAGTTGGGGGGGGAATATTAGTTGGGAGGGGGAAATTTCTAGAATGCGCAACTTGTAAAAACTTACCAAAGAGAAAATTTTAAACCTGGACTATCTTATAATTTTTAAAAATGATTAACCAATAATTTAAAATTTTCCCAGGTTTAATAGAAAAGATTGAGAATATTTTTATAAATTCTGAAGGAACAGATTATAAGCATACCTCAGAGATATGTGGGTTCAGTCCCAGACAACCGCAATGAGGTGAATATCTCAAAAAGCAAGTCGAAATAATGTTTTGGTCTTTCTGTAAATATCAAAGTTATATTTATTCTGAATTATAAATTAGTAGTCAATTTTTATTATTGACCTATTAAGTGTGCAATTGAATTATATCTAAAAAAATGTGCATGCCTTTTGTCTTTATTGCTAAAGAAAAAACAACTATCATCTGAGCTTTTAGTAAGTTATAACCTTTTTGCTAATGGAGAGTCTTTCCTAGATGTTCTTTTTTTTTTTTTAAATTTATTTATTTATGATAGTCACAGAGAGAGAGAGAGAGAGGCAGAGACGCAGGCAGAGAGAGAAGCAGGCTCCACGCACCGGGAGCCCGACGTGGGATTCGATCCCAGGTCTCCAGGATCGTGCCCTGGGCCAAAGGCAGGCGCCAAACCGCTGCACCACCCAGGGATCCCTTTCCTAGATGTTTTAAAAAATAAGACAGCAATGAAATTAGCCTCATTGGATTGACTTCTTTTCACGAAGAGTATCTCTGTAGCATGCTATCCTGTTTGAAAGCATTTTACCCATGATAGAATTTCTTTCAAAATTGGAGTCAATCCTCTCAAGCCCTGCTGTGGCTTTAGCAACAAAGATTAGGTAATACTCCAAATCCTTTGTTGTCATTTCAATAAACTTCACAGCACCTTCTCCAGGAGTAGATTCCATCCAAAAAAAAAAAACCAAAAAACCCAGTTTCTTTGCTGTTCCATAAGAAGCAATTCTTCATTCATTAAAATTTTAACATAGTATTGCAATAATTCAGTCGCACCTTTAAGCTTCACTTCAAACTCTAGATCTCCTGCTATTGCTACCACATCTAAGTTGCTTCCTCCCCCAACGTCTTGAATTCCGCAAAGTCAGCCATGAGGGTTGATATCAATTTCTTCCAAACTCTTTCTTTTGATCTCTTTCCATGAATCATAAATGTTCTTAATGACATCTAAAATGCTTGAATTCTTTCCAGGAGGTTTTCAATTTACTTTGCCCAGATCCATCATAGGTATTACGATGCCGTCTCCAGTACAACTATATATAAAACAGAAATGTGTTTCTTAAATAATAGGATTTGAAAGTCTAAAAGTATCCATGGGCTGCAGCATGAAGGTGTGTTAATAGGCATGAAAGCAATATTTACCTTGTTGTACATCTCCATCAGAACTCTTGGGTGACCATGTGCATTGTCAACGAGCAATGATATCTTGAGAGGAATCTTTTTGTTTTTTGAGCACTAGGTTCTAACAATGGGCTTAAAATAATCAGTAAACCCTATTGTAAACAGATGTGCTGTCATACAGGCTTTGTCGTTCCATTTAGAAAGCACAGGAAGATTAGATTTACCATAAGTCTTAAGACCCCTAGGATTTTCAAATGGTAAATGAACATTGGCTTCAACTTAAAGTCACCAGCTGCATTGGCTTCTAACAAGAGAATCAGCCTGTCTTATGAAGCTTTGAAGCCAGACACTGATGTCTCCTCTCCAGTTAGGAAGTCTTACATGATACCTTCTAATAGAAGGGCTGTTTTTGGTCTACAATGAAAGTCTGTGGTTACATTTAGCCACCTTCATCAATGATCTTAGCTAAACCTGGATAACTTGCTGCAGCTTCTCCATTAGCACTTGCCGCTCTTCAATTTGCACATTGTAGTTATAGAGATGGCTTCTTTCCTTAAACTTCATGAACCAACCTCTAGTGGCTTCCAACTTTTCTTGCAGTTTCCTCACCTGTCTCAGCCTTCATAGACTTGAAGAGACTTTGGATCTCACCCAGGATTAGGTTTTGGCATAGGGGAATACTGTGACTGGTTTGATTTTCTGTCCAGAAGACTAAAACTTTCTCCATATCAACAACAAAGCTGCTATGGTTTCTCACTCCTGTGTTGGCTGTAGTAGCACTTTCTATTTTTTTCAAGAAAACTTTTCTTTTATATTCAAAACTTGGCATTTTTGTGCGAAGTCCTAGCTTTTGGCCTACCTTGGCTTTCGACATCCCTCCTTCACTAAGGTTAATCATTTATAGCTATTGATTTAAAGTGAGGGACACATGGCTTGTCCTTTGATTTGAACACTTAGAGGTCATTGCAGAGTTAGTAATTGTACTAATTTTAATACTGTTGTGTCCTGGAGGAGAGGCCCTGGAGAAGGAGAGAGATGGGGAATAGCAGGTTGGTGAAACAGTCAGAACCTACACAACCTCAATTAAGTTGGCTATATTTTATGGGCAGAGCTCATGGTGCCCCCCAAAAACTACAATGGTAACATCAAGAATTACTGATCAATATTACCATAACGAATATGATAATAATGAAAAAATCTGAAATAATACTGTAAGAATAACCAAATGTGACATAGAGATATGAAGTGAACAAATGCTATTGGAACAGCAGCACTGACAGACTTGTTCAATACAGAATCATTACAAACCTTCATTTAAAAAAAAATACAATATCTGCTAAGTGCAATAAAGCAAAATGCAAATATATTATGCTTATATATAATTTTCACAAAATTTCCTCTAAAGAGTTTTTCAAGTGACAATTTCATAATGTTTATCAGTTGTTATGAACCTAATTCCCAAATGTGATAGGATAAAAAAGGACAGTCTCTTTTATAAATATGAATATTAAAATCTGTAATAAAATATTAGAAAACTGAATATACCAGTGTATATTTAAAAATTAATGCATCATAATGAAGAATGGGTATCTCACAGTAATGTAGGCAAGATTTTCAAACAGAATGTGATTTAGAAAATTATTTTGTCCTGGGGAGTTTCAATCCTGCTGGAGGTGCAGTTGAATACTCAGTGAATAGATGTCAGTGAAAGGAAAAGCTGACACTATTCTCAGTCCCAGGGCATAGATCTTGGCATTGCGCACTTGAGACAGGATGGGGAGTTGTAACTAACAACTCACAGTTCATTTCCATAAGTTCCCAGTGCCAAGAACATGGCTTTTGGTCACATTTTTCCTAAGTCTTCCTCTGTAGAGGTTCCTTTCCAGAACTAATCATCAGATTCCCAGTCTTGAAGCAGATCCAAATCTCTGAAATATTTTCCTTCTACTCACTGACCTCAAATTATTACTGGGGAAAATCACCCTTTCCTTTCCTCATTTTATTATCCCCGAAGTCTCTTCTCTTCTATGCTTTCATCAACCCTAACATTATGTTTTTTTTATTCCCCATCCTCCTTAATGGCTCAAAACTTGAATCATTAGCCATGACAAATTTAATTTGAACTTTCCCCAAAAGCAAGAAATTTAATTTTAATTTGAAAACCCTCCCAGGAGATGAAGAAAAAAAAAATACTAGGATGTCATTCTTATAAAAAAACATGAAAAGGTGAGTTTTTGTTTTAAAAGAAAAGGCTAAACCATTTATCATGCCATGTAAACATAGTTTCATGCACATTAATTTCTTACAATACATACAGTCTGAAACAACTTACTGCCATTTGAATAAAGCATCTTTTCTCTACAACATGAGTCAATTATGGTTTATAAAATGTAAGGTTCTAATCTCTTAGTACCCAATAAACATTTTATGGTGACAACTTATTTCCAGACAAATGAGTACACAAGACAAAAACTAGCTGTTTTTTTCTTAGATAATTGTGTAGAAACTACAAACATACTGGAAGCAGAGCAATTTCCACAAAAGAATAGAAGAATTTTTAATCTAAATTGTCATAGAAAACCAAAGAGCAAGTGTTCATTTGATTCATCACTAAGAACATTTAAATAAACCCAAAGCCTGTCTATAAGGCCTATGTTGTCTGATTAAGGAGTTTTAAAAGTTTTCTGGATATTTCTCCGCAAATCATTCAACGTGATATCCCACATTAATAAAAGCAATGATAAAAACCTTATGGTCCTCAATTAGATACAGTAAAAGCATCTGACAAAATACAGCATCCCTTCTTGAAAAAAAACCCTCTAAACTGTAGAGATAAAGGGGACATACATCAATATCATAAAGTCCATATATGAAAGACCCATGGCTAGTAGCATTCTCAATGGGGAAGAACTGATAGCTTTTCCTCTATAGTCAGGAACAAGACAGGGATGTCCACTCTCACCACTGTTGTTCAACATAGTACTAGAAGTCCTAGCCTCAGCAATCAGATAACAAAAAGAAAAAGAAAAAAAAAAAGGCATCCGAATCAGCAAGGAAGAGGTCAAACCTTCACTGCTGGGAGATAACATGATACTCTATGTAGGAAATCTGAAAGAACCCACCAAGAAATTGCTAGAACTGATACACAAATTCAGCGAAGTCAACGGATATAAAGTCAGTGTACAGAAATCTATTGCATGTCTATACCACAATAATGAAGCAGTAGAAAAAGAAATCAAGGAATTGATCCCATTCATAATTGCACCAAAAGTCACAAGATACCTAGGTAGAAATCTAACTAGAGAGGTAAAAGATCTGTACTCTGAAAACTATAGAACACTCATGAAAGAAATTGAAAAATTCACAAAGATATAGAAAGACATTTCATGTTCATGGTTTGGAAGAGCAAATATGGTTAAAATGTATATAAGACCCAAAGCAATCTACACATTCAATGCAATCCTGATCAAAACACTAACAGCATTTTTCATGGAACTAGAACAAACAATCCTAAACTTTATATGGAATCATAAAAGACCTAGAATAGCCACAGAAATCTTCAAAAAAGAAACCTGAAGCTGGAGGCATCACAATTCTGGACCTCAAGCTCTATTACAAAGCTGTAGTCATCAAGACAGGATGGGGCTGGCACAAACACAGACACATAGATCATTGGAACAGAATACAGAACCCAGAAATGTACCCGCAACTATTTGGTCAACTAATATCTTCAACAAAGCAGGAAAGAATAGCCATTGGGAAATAGTCTCTTCAGCAAATGGTGTAGTGAAAACTGAGCAGCAACATATAGAGGAATGAAGCTGGAGCACTTTCTTACACCATACACAAAAATAAATTCAAAATGGATGAAAGACCTAAATGTGAGACAGGAAACCATCAAAATCCTGGAGAAGAACTCAGACAACAACCTCTTTGACCTCAATTGAACAACTTACTACTAGACATGTCACCATGGGCAAGGGAAACAAAAGCAAAAATGAATTATTGGGACCTCATGCACATAAAAAGCTTCTGCACAGCAAAGGAAAGAATCAACACAACTAAAAGGCAGTCTATGGAATGGGCGAAGATATTTGCAAATGACATCTGATAAAGGGTTAGTATCCAAAATCTAAAAAGATCTTATCAAACTCAACACCGAAAAACAAATAATCTAGTTAAGAAATAGGCAGAAAACAGGAATAGACATTCTTTCAAAGAAGACATCCAGATGGCCAACAGACAACATGAAAAGATGCTCAACATCACTCATCATCAGGGGAATATAAATACAAATCAAAACCACAATAAGACACCATCTCACACCTGTCAGAATGCCTAAAATTAACAACTCAGGAAACAACAAATGTTAGTGAGGATTCAGAGAAAAGGGAACTCTCTTGAACTGTTGTTGGAAACGTAAACTGATGTAGCCACTCTGGAAAACAGTAAGGAGGTTCTTCAGAAAGTTATAATTAGAAGTATCCTATGACCCAACAAATGCAGTACTAGGTATTAAACCAAATGATTAAAAAAATGCAGATTTTATGGAGTACCTTGATCAGCATTATCAATAGTGTTAAAGGATGGAAAGAGCCCATGTGTCCATCCACTGATGAATGGATAAAGAAGAGGTGGTAAATGTATATGCAATGGAATATTACTCAACCATCAAAAAGAATGAGATAGGGGATCCCTAGGTGTTTCAGCAGTTTAGTACCTGCCTTTGGTCCAGGGTGTGATCCTGGAGTCCTGGGATCGAGTCCCACATCGGGCTCCCTGCATGGAGTCTGCTTCTCCCTCTGCCTGTGTCTCTGCCTCTCCCTCTCTCTCTCTTTCATGAATACATAAATAAGTAAAATCTTTAAAAAAACAACAACAAGACAAACAAACAAAACAAAAAAGAATGAGATCTTGCTCTTTGCAACCACGTTAATGGAACTAGAGTGCCTTTTTCTTAAGCAAAATAAGTCAGTCAGAAAAACACAGTCATATGTGGCATTTAAGAAACAAAACCCATGAACATAAAGGAAGGGAAGGAAAAATAAAATAGGATAAAAACAGAGAGGCAAAGTATTAGAGATTTTTAATGTTAGAGAACAAACAGGATTTCTGGAGGAGAGGTTGGGGGAGGTGTTAAATCAGTGATAGGGGTTAAGGAGGGCATTTGTTGGGACAAGCACTGGGTGTTATATGTTAAGTGACAAATCACTAAATTCTTCTCCAGAAATCAATACTATACTAGATTATATGTTAACAACTTGAATTTAATTGAAACGTCAAAGAAGAATAAATAAATAAATAAATAAGTAAACCCTTAAAAAAAAAAGAAAGAAATTAGCATATTTTACTTCCTTTTTCTATTTTCTATTTCCCCATTGTGTTATTATACTCTGATATATTAATCTGGATTATTACTGTTAAATCTATATTTCTGCATTTTATATACACTATTAAATTTCCTTTGAATATTTCAATAGGTATAATATTAACAACATACCAAAAAAAGTTTAGGGATATTTCATACTGTAATTTGACTAAATTATGCCATTAATATACTACTACAAAGCATGAAAATGAAATATTTCTACTAATCTATGCTAATAAAGTATTTGGACCGCCTAATATTTTATTTCCTAAATTCCAAATAAAGTACCGATTAAGATCTAGATGCCAACTTTCTGGATATATTTGTACAACTACTTAATAATGCTAAAAACTTGTTTTCAAGTAGTGTGTATTGAGTCTTTAGAGAATTACTCTTCTTTTATCTTGTCTATATATACGCACCAATATGTCCTATATCAAAATAACTTCCCCATATAGTTCTCTATGTACAACTATGGAATTTTTCATTAGCCATACCTAACGTGACTAAACGTATACTGTTTGGATAATAGAAATCACATTTTTAAAATAGAGTTCCGTTTTTACAGGAATGCACCAATGTATATATGTCTTCCTGGTGCTTCGCTGAACTCCTTTATCTTGAGAAATAAAGGGTGTGCAGTAATGTTTTGCACATGATTTCTAAGGAATAAGAGAATAACTTATAAAATTCCCTGAATCTTTCCACATAAGCATAACCCTTGATATATTATTTAAAACACCTCTTAGAAAATACTTACATAACCGTTAGCTTTAAAGTACATGTATTTGCTGGTATTTTAATTTTAACATATTAAAAATCAGTTCCCCTCAATAACAGTTATATAATTACCATTGTAATCATATTAAGTGAAAATGTTTATTTAAAGTTGTGTTAAAAAATGAGAAAAGATACTTTGCAACTGAGAATAGAGCCCACAGAATTGCAAGAAGAAGGGTTAGACAGGTACAGATAAAAAGCAAAACTGCTAAAGGCGCTGTGCGTCAAGTAGACAGAGCAGCGAGATCTTGATGGCGGCTATCCATGAATTTTAAAGGAAGTGAACAAGAAAACCAGTGAACCTTTAACTGACATTTTTTAAAGTTCACTAGACTTGGGAGAGATTCTAGAGGATTTGAAAGCAGCAAACATGACTCTGTTATTTCAAAAGGGTCAAGATAGAAAGAAAAAAAAATTATGAGAGCAGTGAGTTGAGAAAAGTCTAAAGCTCCATGTGGGGAGAATAGTAGAAAAAAATATTTTTTTACTTAAAATAATCAGCACAAATACACTCATTGGATAATGTGCTAGGTAATATAAATAGCACACACAAGAAAATACAGGTTTAAATTTGAAGTCAATCTTGATATTGAAATAAACCTTGAATAGTTGCAGGCACAGAAGAAAAGGGAAGTAAAATCTTCTAGTATTTGAAATGTTTTTGGGGGGTAAAGAAAAGAAAAAAGAAAAGAACATGCTTTAAATTTAGAAAACATTGGCTTAGTATAGCACTTAATCTAGGGATAACTAAGTTACAAAGTGCAAAATCTCACTCAAATGGGTTAACATCAAGGAGGATGTATCTGAACCCTTCGGAGAATCCCATGGGACATAATTTTAGGAACAGTTTCACACAGCTGTGAGAAAGACTGGCTGGATCTATTGTTTCTATTAAATCACCTTCTCTATCAAATTTTCCCTCTTCCCTCTCCCATCCTCCCTTCTCTCTGTCAGCTCTTGATCTTCAAGGTTTTTAGTTTGATCCTCTTATGGAGCAAAGTGGGTTTGGTTACCACTAGCCCACTAGTTCTGGCCCTGACTCATCATGAACTTCTCTTAAATCCAAAGGCTGTTACTATCCAGCCACTTGCTTCTCAATTTAAATTTTAGAGAAAATGAGTTGTCTTAGGTTGGGTAAAGTGTTTATTCATCAGTCAGTAAGCTGTGCTCAAAAAACCCCAGATCACCAAACCTTAATTGGAAGTGAGATGCACTTCCAATAAATGAGTAGATAGTTTCAGGTTTCAGGGTCAACAATTTTGAAGATCTTGTTCAAAGATTTCAGAGATTTTGCTCAACAAAATATGGTGATTATAAGGCTGGGAGTCCTATATATTGTGTTAGAGATAGCCACTGACAAATCCATAGAAAGATGATGACCAGCATAATGAGATTTGTAATTTAGAAGTATTTTTTCTGTTATTGATATTAATACCTTTTTAAAATTAACATAATAGAAGAGGAAAACAACAGAGTTGTAAGCTTTTCCATATTCTACTTACAATATGACTAGGGCTGTAAGTAAGAAACTGGGCCACTGGGCTCACAAGGAGGTTTTCTGGAATTCACAGGAGCCGGCAAATAATTAGATGTAGAAAGAGAAGAGCGGGATTGTACTCATATTTCTAACATGGGTAACTTTGGGTGGAAATTGCAAATCATGAACATTGAAGAAGTGCAATGCTTGGTGTATGACTAACTGGGGAGCGGTTGGGGAATGACATTCATCAGACTTTTGTCAAAGAATTTTGAACTAATGAAGTTAGTGGAATGTTATGGAGTAGGTTCCCAAATCAATGTGGTCTAAAGAACTAGGCTCAGAAAACTGGCAGAGGCTTGGAATGTCAGAAGTGGGAGTTCCTGGGGCACTGTGCCGTGCAGGGACCATGAGGAGGTCCCACTGTGGCAGGCCTACGGTACCCGTAGCCTCTTGGCACCATCACAGCCTTCTGCACCGGTCATCATTTCCAAATTTGGCCTGAATTTCCCTGCTATTCTCTATGGATCCAAGTCTCAGATGAGAGCTAACTAACTAGCAAACCTACATCACCTATCGTAGCCATGAGGAAGAGGTTTGTTTTCCTTTCTAGACAACAAAATCCTGCCCTACTACCCAGGAAAACAGCTAAGAATGAGTAAGGGACAGGAGGGGCTGGGGTAGGGAGAGATAGATTGGGGGCTATGAGATAAGGCCCGTAGAAATCCCCAAAATGAGAAGGTATAAGGAAAACAAAGATAAGGGAACATTCCAGACCGCCCTGCCCTAGGTGTCAGAGGGGGAAGTCTTATTTATGACGGTCTCCTGTGGTCGGCAGAAAATAACCAGATTCTAAAAAGAAGGAAGCCATTGAAGATGTTATCACTCGTTCTTAATCAATGGTGCCACCAGTAGAGAAGTCAGAAAGATGTAAGTCCTTGGTTGACTTTCTATAAAAGAATCACCCTAAAAGCCCTCAGTGGCCACCCTGTCAGGACTCCTCAGAGCTTTTCCTGTATCCTTGCTTAATAAACTACTATTGCTTTACTCGCTCTCTTTTGTCCTCAAGATTCATTCCTCAATTCCACGAGACAAGAACCTCACTCTCCCACTTCAGGATGTTCTGCTTAAATAAGAAATGCTTTTAGATGTCAGCCAGCTGAAAATAAGATAATAAATAAGATAATAAAAAAAAATGACAAATATCCTCGATGGAGAGCCAATAGGTCCACATCTGTGGAAGATTCCACCTACATAGCTGCCAGTGTGATTCTAGAGCCTCATGGAGAGATTCTGGTCTGTTTTTTGTTTCTTTGTTTTGTTTTGTTTTTCAACATATGGTTAATTTTCAAAACTGTAGCAATAGCTGTGATCATTCAGGAAGTAAATCTAGATTAGGAAAAGGAAGGATTGCAGAATATTAAGGATCAGTGACATTTAAACATAAGACACAGTAGCCCATAGCGCAGAGTCGCCAACCATGATGAAAGCTACTGCAGTGGGGTAGCACATCATCTAGCAACTGAGTTACTATCAGGAGGTCCTTGCTGACTATTAACCCTATGAAAGCTCGAAATCAGAGCCGGTAGTTGTCAGATTGAAGGAGTAGTAGAAAATAATGAACCAAAGACAGCATGAAAAATGAGTATATATATATATATAAAATACTATTATACTATATATTATATATAATATAAATATTATATATAGTATATATACTACACTAATACTATATATTATATTATAATATATTATATAATTAATATTAATATGTATACTCATTATTGTATATTAGACATATATATATACATATATTTTACTGTTAGAAAAAAGAGAGAATAGAGGATAAGTTTTGTTGTGTTCTTGATCCTTTGAATGTTTATTTGAGAGTAATATTAACAAAATGAAGGGCTGGTAGGAAGGACCTTGCAGATCTGGGGGTTGAAGTCATTGATGAGAGGGAATTTTGGAAGCAATTCAAAACTGACAATTTATAACAAAGACTGTGATTACTAAAATCATTTTCACTCTTTGGGTTTCTCTCCTTGGCTTGAAATATGTATACAAACACCCCCAAAGAAGAAGAGGAGGAGGAGGAAGGAAAGAAAGGTAGGAAAAGCACCGTCCAATGAAGATGCAAAAAACATAGGGAAAAAAAAGAAGAAAATTTTTAAAAAATAAATCACTGCAGAGAAGCACAGGGAGAAGGCATGAAGTATCCTGCACGGTGATCTACTTTATATACTTCTTTTCTGAAAAAGACGCATACCTCTTTTTTATACAGGCTAAATATTTTGTAATAATGCCTTTGGATAAAGAATCCTGATGTCTTCTCAGGCAGGAATTTCTATATAAAGCGTAGGTAATTAGGGCCTCAGGTTATGTATGAGCGTCTAATGGCCCAATTAGTCCTTCAGGGAAGCTAGGTTTATTGTTCCATTGTTTCCTCTGCAGCGTTTCCAATTTTAATGTAGTCTCCCTATTTAGAAAACTTGCTTTGTACTTTGACTCCACTTGAAAATTAAGGAACTTTTGGCTCTGATTTATATATACCTCATATATATAAAACAGTATCTATTTCTCTCTCTCTCTCTCTCTACCCTCATAAACTCAAAGAAGGCCAATATCATTGATCTCTGACAAAGACCCTCCCTTCACACTTTAGCCAGACTCCCCTGAACCTTCTGGTCAGGCCACACAAATCTGGCACAGCCTAGTTGTAGTAGGATTTCTGCAAAGTCAGTTTAGGGCAAATCTGCCACCCTTGATATCTGGTGACTCAAGATATTTCATCAAATTCTGCATTTTCCTCCATCCACCCAGGTGATGGCTCATCCCCCGGCCCACCTTCAGCAAGAATTTTGCTTGGGCAGTCTACCAAGAATTCCTTCCACCCTTGGTGTCTCCTCTTAGCAATTTCCCATTCACCCACCTCCCGACCCTGTTCTGTGGCTATAAATGTCCACTTTCCCTTGTCACTCAGAATGCAGCCCTGTTCTATAACAAGGTTTCTTCTGCTATTGCAAGAGTTCCTGAATAAAATCTATTTTTACCTCTTTAACTACTGTCCAGCCCTACTTTTCTTTAACACCTCTTTCAGTTCTAACATAAAGTAAAGCTCATTCATATATTAAATAAATGCTCATATATGCTTGTTGCTTTACCAATAAAATAATTTTAAATATAATTTAACATTATCCAACTTTCACTTAATAATAGCATTATTTAGTATCTTTTATTCCCTTTCCCTTATATATCCTTTTCCTTGCTCTTTGCATTTGCAATGATTTCCCTACTCTTAATGAATATTGTAGGATTGATTTTGACCTTACATACTTCTAGCTTTGATAAGATATGAAAATAAAAGTATTCTTGCTTATATTTCATCAAAATATAGTCATTTGGGGCCATTCCTTATTACCAGATTTTAAAAATCTGTTTTATAATATGTCCATTTTCTATTAGTAAAGGAGGTAATCTACAGTGGTTTTAAAATGCTTATTATATTGTCATGATAATTATAGGGGTATTATTCTCCTCCCATTCATTTTATGCATTATTTTCACTCTTCTTTACATTCCATAGTTTGAAATGCCCTGCAATATATTTATATTTATTTGAACTAAAATGTGGAGGAACGCATGAGCATTTTTACTGTCTTGAGTGTGCTTTATTACTGTTATCCAGACATCTAATAGGATAACTAAAATTGTAAATGAACCACCATACTTATCCTCATTGTCAGATCCTCCCTTCTCCAAAGTAATTTAATACAAATTAAATAAATTATGATGGATCTGCTATTTATCATCTTGGTAAGTTACTTTATAACAGCTTTGTGACCAAATGATGCAAAGAATTCATGTATTCTTTGAATTATTTTCCTTGTTTTGTATTCTAGAAAAATATCCAGATTGATCTATCTTCTATTCCTGATGATTCTCTGCCTGTTTCTTGTGGCAGTATCTTTCCACGTGTCAAAGGTGTTCTATTTTATTTCTGTTTAGACCAATACTGCTGCCTTCTTTAAGATCGGGTTCATTTCATTCAAATGACTACTGGAGTTAAAAGAGAATTGCCAATTTAGTAATCTCCTACTCTGCCCATTCCCTGCCAGTTTCCCCCAGGTCAGCCTTTGATTGGATGAGAAATTTATGCATTTTTGCAGAAGTCTAATCAGAATGCATGCAGAAAAACTTCACTGCACAATGGAGATGACTGCAAAAGCCCCAGAGTTTATGTAAATAAGAGGGTGTTCAAGGCAGCCAATCTAGGACTCAAAAAGCTTGATTTGAGTGTGCCCAAGAATAGCTATAGAAAAGCATCCCTAGTTTGCATTTTAGTGGATGAGTTCTCCTTGCATCAAAGTTAGTTCAACTCTTTAAAGGAAAACAAAAGCATTACAGAATGCACTTTTGTTTTTTTCAAGGCACAACCAAGGACTGCCAACTAATTAATTCACATCTTTTAAAAGCTTTATCATCATATATAGAAAATTAGTGTAAGTGCATTCTTTGTCAAGAGTCAATTCAATCATCATTAAAGTCGCTCAAAAGAATCCACCACTTATCTGCTCCTTCCTCTGATGTACGTCAGTCAATTATATTAGAAGTTAATATACACAATCTCACATCTGTTTCTTTTATAATATTTATACAGAAAATATTAAGTGAAGTAAGCAGAGTGATTTTCTCAGGTCTTATTTTGCATCAGACAGAACTAAATAAGAATGCATGTATCTCAAAGGGAGGTTTTGAAAACTGTCTCAAAACTTCCATATTAGTCTAAATTATTTGGTGCTCTGGATATGTTCAATATTAATTTTATTATAGCATAAACAATTTTTTTGTCAGTGCTCTCCAAACCTCTTTTTTCCCCTCAAGGACTGGTCATATTTGAGGATATATGTGTCATCATAATTGTAGTTCCGTGAAGATTATGTAGAGATGGCTGTCTCATTTTGCCTTTATGCCAATAATGGTAAACAGCCTGTAATAGGTTGAAAAATGCCACATATACTCCAAAGCTATGTCTGTGCCCTAATCCTTAGAATCCCAATAAAGTGACTTTATTTGGGAAAAAAGATAAAAAAGATCTTTGCAGATATGATTAAGATAGCGAGTTTGAGATGAGAAAACCATCCTAGATTATCAGAATAATCCCTGACTGCAATCACAGGGTCCTTGTAAAAGAGAGCCGGAGGTTAAATTAGATGCACACACAAAGGAGGTAAAGTGAACACAAAAGCATGACTGGAGTGATGAGGCCACCAGCTGAGGGATGCTAAGGAGACACCGGCAACCATTGGAAGCTGGAAGAGGCAAGGAATGGATTCTCTCCCACAACCTCCAGAGATGGCACAGCCCTTTGACATCTAAATTTTGGAATCCCGGCCTCAGCATCATGAAGGAATAAATTATGTTGTTTTAAGCCACCAAGGTTTTGGTTATTTGTTACAGAAACTCTAGGAAACTCAGTCTCATCCTTGGGCTGTTTTCCTTTGTCAAAGACTTGGACATCTCTCGTCTTCTCTTACACATTCTTCTGAGTGTGTCCAGATCAGTAAGGTTCATGTGTGTTGACAAGTTAAAATTATTCCAATAGTTTCTTTATTTTCCCTACCTTGAAGGGGTCTAAGGCTAAAATCTGACACTTGAGCTTTCTTGAGTAGGAAGGAGGGAGCAAAGTTTCCAAAATAAAGGTCTAGGTCGGAGGTTACTCAGTGGAATTTTTGGAAAACAGGATTGGGCATATTAGACTATTTAGTTACCATATTGATCAAACTGGGGTCTGGGACAAAAAGCATCAACTAATAAAATGTGTATTATTTGGCATTTACTATCTTCATTCTTTTCCTACAATGATATATAAGTTGGGGTGATTAATCCAATGCAGTATTTAGACATTGTTGTATCTTTTGGCCAGTTATTAAATAAGAATATTGAATCAAAAATTAGTAAATTTGTTCATATTTCAAAATAAAATTCTTAAATTGGGATTTATAGTAAATGATTTATTTATAGTAAATTATTATTATAATTCCTGTAGGTATTACTCTAGACAGTAAAGCGAGTTTCTATTTATTTATTTATTTATTTTGCAAGTTTCTTTTCAGAATCCTACTAATAATCTAGCTTGTCTGTTTAAACTAGGAAGAAAAAAATAGCCGACAAAAAGCTCATTTCAAAAGACACTCTCAGGTCTCTGATAAAGCATTATTTTATGTGCCACCCACATTGTGTAGTATAAAGGTAAAGCAAATACTTAAAGAAACAGTACCCAGAGCAAAAACAGAAAAGACAGAGAGAGAGAGAGATCCTAGACTTATAGCAAGTCAGTGTATTGATATATCTAAGGGCTCTGAAGTAGTTAGTACTTGATTCAAGGCAGAAGCAGAGTTTCTCCACTCTTCATCTTCAAGTAAAGACGAATGGGCTTTCATAATGGACCTTGCTCTGACAATGGGAATAAATGACTGTGATATCTGAACATTCTCAAGGAGACCCAGAGATTCAATATGCAAAGTCTTTCATTTTATCATTGAAAGTACAGCCTTGGATTATTACTGACAGCCAAGATGCAGTTAAAGTAAAGGTCATGCAGACTATTGACAATAATAAATTTTAAGATTTGGTATCTTTTTTCTCAGGCCTACTTCAAGTCATTTACAAAAAAAAAAAAAAAAGATAAAAGGGAAGAAAAGAAATAAGTACTTTGCCCTAGTGCAGTTTAAAACAACATATGCATTTTTCAGATTATTTATGAATACCAAACAAAAAAACACCGTAGTTTTCAAAATTGTGTTAATAGTCTCGAAATTCCTAGGTAAGAATATCAAATCTTATAGGGGCATGTGGGTGGTTCAGTAGGTTCAGCCTTTGTTGGCTTTGGCTCAGATCATGACCTCATGGGTGGTGAGGTGGAACCTTGAGTGGGGCTTTGAGCTCAGTGGGGTGTCTGCTGAAGATTCTCTCCTTCTGTTCTTTCCCCAACTCATGCTCATGCATTCTCTCTAAAAAATAAAAAAATAAATCTTTAAAAAAAATATCGGGATGCCTGGGTGGCTCAGTGTTGAGCATCTGCCTTTGGCTCAGGACATGATGCAGAGGTCGGGGATCAAGTCCTGTTTCGGGTTCCCTGTGAGGAGTCTGCTTCTCCCTCTGCCTATCTCTGCTTCTCCCTCTGTGGCTCTCATTAATAAATAAATAAAATCTTTAAAAAGAAAAAAGAATATCAAATCCTATAAGGACTGCTGTACAATATAACTGAAGTTATTATAGTCTCATTTTGATCAAGTTTCACAATATATAATAGAAAATTTTCTATTATATATGCCTGAGATTAGAAGATCCTCATTTTTTTAACAAATTGCCTATTTCAGTTATTTATTAATAGTTCTTGCCTCAAAAACAAAGACAAAAATATGCCTTTTAAATCAACTAGTAATCTGTGGTTGAAGTATTCATAGTTAAACTGTATGGAGAAGTCAAAAATGATTTATTTGTTTTCTTTAATAAAAATTTGTCTTCTTGTAGTAATATATTTCTATCAACAAAACTATATCTAAAATTACAATTCAAGATAAATTTTATTTTAGAACTTTCTTTTTATGGATATCAACTTTCTTCCTCATTTGGATGGCTCTTAACTTTTCACTTTGAATTTACCAGTTCCCTATATTCTCCATTGTTACAACGTATATATTTTCTGGCTTGCTGCAGTATAGGAAAAGCCCATTTGGCTTAAGGCTTATTTATTTATTTATTTGAAAGAATATCTTGGAGAAGCTAAAATTTTCTGAACATAGAAGCAATGAATTTAACAAATAGCAATACTTTATTAACATCTTCTGAATATACATTCAGAGTATAGCATGTGGAAATATTTGATTCAAAATATAAACCCTTCCCCGCCCAAAAAAAAAGTGGGCGATTTTTATACCCAAATGAGATCAACATAAGGGATGACAGAGGAAACCATAGACATCACAAAAATTAGAGACAAAGTGTTATTAACAGCCAATATCTAAAAACATAATCATTATTATTTTAAAAAAGATTTTATTTATTTATTCATGAGAGACAGAGAGAGAGAGAGAGGCTGAGACACAGGCAGAGGGAGAAGCAGGTTCCATGCAGGGAGCTCGATGTGGGGCTCAATCTCTGGACCCTGGGATCACACCCTGACCTGAAGGCAGATGCTCAACCACGGAGCCATTTAAAAACATAATTTAAAATAGACACCATTGACTCAGCTCAGGGCTCTTCTGTTTGCACTGGTTCTTCTAATGCACAATTACTGGCACACAAGGGGGAAAAATTGTCAGGACTATTATTCATCTGTGGGCTCTGAATTATGACCATAAGAACCACATAGCAGAATAAGGACCTGGAGAGCCTCAGCCATCTCATTATTTATTATTCCATATTTCTTCAACCCAACCACAACTGAGGACCATACAGAAAAACTTTCTAAGAAGAGACCTACTCTTACCAGCAGCACAGATGAGCAAGAATCATCTCTGCTCCTCACTCTGGCAGAGGCCTTCAAGAGGAGGAGGAGTAGATCCAAATGCCTCTTTACAAATTACAAGCACACAGAACAGTTGGGTACTGTTTTCTGGAAGTGTAGGTCCTCAGAGCTCAGGCTGTCAGTGTGATATGCCACATGAACTTGAAATGTACATTTTAACAATACACCGCCATTTAGATTTAGACAGTGACAGAAAAACAGTTTAATATCTCATGTAATTTAACAAATATTTACTAATCCCCTACAGGGCCATAGAGTGTCATTTACTTGGGTGGCATAAAATGTGGAAGGAATTGTCGGCACTGTCATAATTACAAAAAGACACTTACCTAGGCCTTTTTAGCTTCACAGTGTGCTTATATTATGAATATATTCATTTTATATAACTTCTTTATAAAAGTATAGTATGGTAAGGGAAGTTTAAAAATTTTCTGTATTAATAATTTGTGGCTAATATTAAAAAGCAGAAGATTCCACTGATACAAAAACTTCCTACAAAGAGCTATATAATATATCCTGGTACCTGGCATAGTTTCAAGCTATTGATTGATTGGTTATAATTTAGTGACTCCATAAAAAAAGTCCACAAATATAGAAAAACAGCAAAGTAGGCAATAAAAAAGTATTTCTTAATACTAATATTAATAATAAATCTGTATTGAGCACTTCTCATACACCAGGCAGTGTCTCAGCGTCTCAGCTCTTTGCATGCATTAAATTATTTGGCCATTTCAACAGACTAGGCACTAAGTGATTATTAATTTCAAACTTAAATAAGAAAAAAAAATGGAGGCACTGGTAAACCTAGCCAAATTTGCAGATGTGAGGGGCAAAACTAAGATTCATAGCATGACAACTCGAATCCTGGGCTATGGTACTCAGACTTACGTGGACATTTGTTGAAATGTGTTTGAGTTTAGAAACTTAACTCTTGAGAACAATATTGTTTCATCAATTAAGGCATGGTATTTTAGTTGAAAAACTGACATTTCAAAATGACTGATGAGCAGAATGTTGATAATGCTGTTGAATGCATGCAGAATCAAAACCGAAACAGTGTTTGGAGCCAAATTTTAAAATGTCTCTTGCCTTTCAACTTACTCTGTAATTTTGGTGGAGAGTCAGCCTTTGTCAGCATCTGCTTTCTCATTGCTGCAAATGAGGAGGTAAATACCTCCTCGTAGCTTCATTAGGAGGACTGAACTAGAGGCAGTGCCTGGCAACAAACTTCTCCGTTAACATGGTAGTTATGTTTATTAATATCAAAATTTGCAGATTAAAAAAGTATATTTTAAATTTCCCAACACTGCCACAAATGCTCATGTAAAAAATCTTTGCCAGTATGTCTTTGGGATACATTCTGAGAAGACTGTTGAATCAAAGGGTTGCCTGGTCAGTTTTGCTAGATACTCCCAAATTCCCCCTCCAATTGGAGCTGAGTGACATGTTAACGATGCTTTATTCATTTTAGACAAAACTGGAAACAATTTAAATATCCATGAGCAGAAGAATTGTGAAACAAATTATGCTGTATTTATCCAATTGAGATGTACTCAGCAATAAAAAAGTAAATTATTGATGCATATAGCAGTATGGATTAATGGCACATTGTGTTGAATAAACCTGAAAAAAAAAAGAGTGCATACTGATTGCATGATCTTATTTGGATAAGATTCTAAAATGAAACCACAAATGTTGGAGAGGATGTGGAGAAAGGGGAACCCTCTGCACTGTTGGTGGGAATGTGAACTGGGGCAGCCACTCTGGGAAACTGTGTGGAGTTCCTCTTTGTTCCTCAAAGAGTTAAAAATAGACCTGCCCTACGACCCAACAATTGCACTGCTGGGGATTTACCCCAAAGATACAGATGCAGTGAAACACCGGGACACCTGCACCCCAATGTTTCTAGCAGCAATGGCCACAATAGCCAAACTGGGGAAGGAGCCTCGGTGTCCATCGAAAGAGGAATGGATATAGAAGCTGTGGTCTATGTATACACTGGAATATTCCTCAGCCATTAGAAACGACAAATACCCACCATTTGCTTCGACGTGGATGGAACTGGAGGGTATTATGCTGAGTGAAATAAGTCAATCGGAGAAGGACAAACATTATATGGTCTCATTCATTTGGGGAATATAAAAAATAGTGAAAGGGAATAAAGGGGAAAGGAGAAAAAATGAGTGGGAAATATCAGAAAGGGAGACAGAACATAAAGACTCCTAACTCTGGGAAACGAACTAGGGGTGGTGGAAGGGGAGGAGAGTGGGGGGTGGGGGTGACTGGGTGGCGGGCACTGAGGGGGGCACCTGATGGGATGAGCACTGGGTGTTATGCTATATGTTGGCAAAATGAACTCCAATAAGAAAAATAAATTTAAAAAAAATTGCAGATTAAAGTTGAAATAATTTATTATTTATTACACTATATAAACATCCCTTCTAAAATTCACCTCTTGTGGCTACAAACCTCGACACTTTAGCATTATTTTGTTTTACCCTAAAATGTCTTTGCAGTGTTATACTTTCCACTTACAGCTGTTTCCTTGTCTAAGAGCTGACGCTATCTTTAGGCCATGTACGTCCCATAAGCAAGGCTCATACTTGTTTGGTTATCAAACGTAGATGTATCAAGCTCTAGTGAATTCATTGGATCCCTCCTTTCCTGATGACAATACTCCTAGAACAATTAACAAAGTGGGATAACACACACACACACACACACACACACACACACACACACATCTATTTTAGTTTATAATAATCTGACACACCAATATGTTCTAACTCCAGATTTAATTTATGTTAATACAGTTACTCACTTTACAGGCCTGTAGGGAGTGGTCAGAAAAATTCTGTTTGATTTATTCAATAATCAGATATTGAATACTGATAATATGATAGACTTTGGCTCTTCTCCATAGAATGTTCTCCTTTTCTCATCATTTGAGAGATGAGCAAATTTTGCGTGTTCCCTCTTGTGCTGAGCCCACAGGGGGAAAACTGTGGAAAGTGTCTGCATGTCCAGTAAGAACCATTTCTTTGTTTGTTATGGTCTGTGGGATCCTGGATACAAGCCCCAGTGACTTCCAAAGGTAGGTGTTTTGGAAGCCAGTCCCTCCACTGGGAGTCTTAAAAGTTGGGGTGATAGTTGCAGGGTACAAACTCTTGGCTCCTCAGTAAGAAACTCAGAGTTACAGATTCCCACTCAATTGTATGACACTGTGTTTGGGGTGGGACTTAGCCTTTTCTAACCATTTTGATGTGGGTATTTTCTAATTGTCTAGTGTGTAGGAGTCACTCATCCAGTTTCTGGATGTCTCAGAGAGGAAATTGATCCACATGGAGCCATACATTTGGTGCATTTGTGGGAGAAGGGGACTCAGGAGCCGTCTATGGCACCATCTTCATCAGCTCCCCCCAGATCATACACTTGAATAATAATTAAAACAGAGATATTCTCTTCCAACCATATTTGGATTTTTGGATATTTGGATATTTTATTTGGATTTTTATATAATGTGCAGTACTTTGGAATTTGTATATTAATTTTTTTTACAATTACCTTACATTATTTTTGGAAAAGTGAAGTTGAGATTGAAATTTCAAGAATTCCTTCTAATGTTATTTACAAAATGACTACTACAATAAATGTTTTTTCCTTTAAAGTGGTAGGTGAAAGTGCTATAACAGAACAGTTGGCAACAGATAATACCTGCCATTGTATAGCTGCCACTTCACATTTTTTAACCCTCTGAATGTGAGGAAATAATTTTTAAGTTCCTTGGAAATGTAGAAGGGAACTATGTTGCTCTATGCTCAGTTGCTTTTCTGGAGAAGAAACAAAGAAGTTCCCTACATCATGACATTGTACTGCAACCATATCCAATATGAACATTTTTTTCTGCTAACCAAAATAGGATGTAAACATTTTGTCTTCATATTTCTTTTTCTAAAGATATTATTTGTTTGTTTATTTAAAACAAGGGAGAGAGAGAGAGAGCGAGAGAGCAAGTTAGAGAACGGAGAGGGACAAGCAGACTCTGCCCTGAGCATGGAGCCCACCTAAGGCTTGATCACAGGACCCTGAGATCAGACCCGAGCCAAAACCAAGAGTCAGAAGCTCGACCCACTGAGCCATTCATGCACCCCAAGTCTTCATATTCCTTGATGCACCTTACTACGGATACATAGTCCATCTCTATTAAAGTCTTTATATTCATTGATATAAAATCTCTTAGCTTCAAATATAAAATGTTCCATATAATTATAACGTATAAATGCTATAGTATGTCTGATGCAAAACCAATTTTATGTCTTGTTTAAGACAAACATACTGAAAATAAAATCATCCAGAATATAAATTTCAGTGCCTAGACAAACACATTAAATAAATGGTGAAGAAAATAACACAGGATAATAAGAACTTGAATGACCCAATGTGGGTGTGGAGGGGAAGGGCCCCTTACATTGATATTATCATTAATATTGTTATTCATGTTTACCTACTGTTATTAGGAGGTAGGTATCTAAATCCAGTTAACTTTGATGGGTAGTTGCACAAAGCTCCAGATCATAGTGTGGATGATTTCTAATGAAATTTCCAATATTTGTCCACAATTTATCTGAGTATTTTCATCCATTGACATGAGTCCCTTCCATCTACCTTAAGTGTGTAGACCATTCATAACAGATGGAGAATAAATACAAAGAAAAGCCCTGTTTGAGCTTATCAAGTCTCCCCTTCAATCAGTGTTCCACGTCAGAGGAGTCAAAGTCTCATTTTTCAAGTCATTTCCAGTAATTCTCTGCCTTCCCTTATCCCAAATTTCTATTTGTGCATGTTTGGTTTTTTTTTAAATTATAATATCATAAGTGAATAAAGAATAAGTATTAGGGGTCAGAGTGGGGGGCATGGGACACTGTAACACTGCCTAAAATTTAGCATGCAGTCAGTAGAAGGATGGCTATTCAGTTTTCTGCTTGGTTGAGATTTTGTTTCTGATCCAGGGATTAGAGAAAGAGCAAAGAAATAAAGGTCTTTCTATCTACTTTCTGGCAGGCAGACACACTAGCAGCATCATACTGATTGTATATTTAATCCACTCTCCTTGGCCTTGTAGTTAATGGAAATTCCTCTCATATTCTGACAATAAGTTGACAGTGAGTCCCAGTTCACAGTGTTGTGCAATTTCATCTTTTTAAAGTCTCTTCCTAACAACTTTAGAGAAAAGGTGGAGGAGGCTATTTCAAGGACTGCTAGCCAGATGACATTTTCAACTGGAAATGAAAGTATAGGTTTTTGAGTCTCCAGTATATCTGTGAATTCTGTATAAGAAATAATTTGTTCAACAACGAAACAGATGTGCTATATACTGACCCCATAGGAAAAGTGGGAGAGTTAATGCTAAGTAAATAGGATACTCAGTTTGCTAAATTTCCACTGTGATCTCCATTAATCTTTTTTCTTTACCATTTGTATCACTTATATGCTATTTTTCATGCACCCTTCAGGTCAATTACCCTGTAAAAAATATATTAAAAATCACTGACTAAAAGAAAAGTTACTTGACATCTTCAGTATGATTATACTTTTTCTGAAAATTATACACAGGAAGAATTGGATCTTTTTCAATATTAAACTGTGAAAATCATACACAATTTATGTTATTTCCTATGCTCACGAGGACCTTTTATTGAAATGTTTTTAATCCGGTTATAGATATTATTGGATATTGGTGGAGCACCAATTGCTTTACTACACTGCTCCCGGCATCTACATAAATTATAACAGATAAATACTGCCTACGTGACGCTTACTTTATTCCCTTTTATATGCTTTTGCTAAATTTACATGCACCCTTCAAGTTTTGTACCCAGTGCTACTTTTCCTGACCTGTCTACTAATTCTTAGTTATAAACTCTTTGAAGATGGAAACCATATTGATATCCCCTTAAAGCTCCCAATCTAGTTGTTAAATATATGCTTTTTGAATAAAAACATTTTAACTACGCAGATATGCCTTTCAAAGAAAATGGCAGTCTTCAGTGTCCTTGTAGTTACCCCTCAGGAAAAGTTCCTCTTTCTATAATACTTGCTTAATATAACTAATTGTAGTTACTAGATAAGAAATATCAGTATCTCAAGTTATTTATTATTACTGGATATTAGATTTTCATAAATGTGGTTAAAACACTGCAAAACTTGTCAAGTGATATTAAGAATAAGCTCACGAATTCTAATGAGTCTGAAAAATATTTAAATAATTCATGAGTACACTCAAAATACACATACACTCATACACAAACACACACACACACACACACACACACACACACACACACACACACACCTCATCTCCAGATTAGCTGATGATAATAGCAGTGTCCAAAACAATGGTTAAGTTTGTAGAACTTATAAATTTATGGAACTTAGTACCATGTTAATATAAAAAGTGAGAGAGACCTTAATAGGAAAAATAAACAACATTACATGAGTCTTGGAGCTTTATTTCATATTTCTTAAATTAAATTACAGAAGAAGCCATTATTCATAATTGGGTGTATATTTCCATAATGCCTCAATTTCAATGTGCGAGAATTGAGCCTTTTCTTTTTAGCAACAGAATTTTTTTTCTTGTAAATGAAGAAGTTTGTTTTTATTTTTGCTCTAAGACACAGATGTATGGTCAAGTCTACGTTGAAACTTGGGCTCAGTTATTAAACTAAGGTTTGCTTCATTTTATCATTTATTTTCCTTTTACCTTGATTAGTAGCTTTTGCTGTTGTATTTTAAGCTGTCAAAAAAAATAAGCTGTCTTCTATCCATTTTGGAAGAAGGCAAGGTGTCAGTCATTACATAAGTAAAAATATAAAATATAAAATTTGATAATCATTTTTAAATGAACTAACATTTTACAAATTGACAAGATTAGATTAATAAACATAAAAAACATACCTTCCAAAAACATATTCAGAGTTAATTATGGAAACAGTATGTCACTAACTCATACCTGTCCATATAATTAAAAAGATCAAAATAATTAATTAGTTTAGGTCTTTATTAAAGAGAAACAATGGAGTAATACCTTAAATGTAAATCTCTAATTTAATGAATTTCCCAAGAAAATTTAGTAACTTTATCCTGATGTGAATTTAGCTGAATTTGCTTAAGTAATATGTGATATAATATCAGTAATCTCATATGAATAAAAGTTTCTTCTGGTAGTGGACCATACTTGGATGTAAATCCTATAATTTAAGGATTATATAATTAAATTTTAAAAGAAAAGAATAAAATGTTGTCCCCAGAGTAGTGCTGAAAACCGAGCATTATCACTTCTGTTAAGTGGAGCTCAGTCTTTGGGGATGGCCCCAATGTGACACTATATTGACAGTATAAATGAAACTACTTACTATAATATGCATACACCTGAGAGGGCACTCAGGTAGAGGCACATAGTAAAGCTGGCAGCTGAGGGCTTCTTGGCAATGCATTTGGGGTAAGTAAGGCATTATGGGTCTTCTAAGGGATAGATTAAATTTAATAAAGAAGCAAACACTAGGAAAATGATTCTATAACACTATTTCTCTTCTTATAGGAGATGAAAGCAAGAGCGTTAAATACCAGAACATACAGTATTGTTGCCAGTGGCACCAGTGAAAGAGTCAACAAGCAAAGAAAACCATTTGATGTTTTCCTTCTTCTCAGGACCACTAATTAGAGAGAGAGAGAGAGAGGAAAGAGAGAGAGAGAGAGAGAGAGAAGAGAGAGAAGAGAGAGAGGTTTCAAGGAATTGAGTCATGTGATTATGGAGACTGGCAAGTTGAAAGTCTATGGGGTGGACTGGCTAGACAGCCAAAGGAGTCAATGTTGCAGTTCAAGGCTGAAGCCCATCTGCTGACTGAATTCTTTCTTGCTCTGGAAATGTCAGTCTTGGTCCTTTTTATGACTTCAGTTGATTGAATGAGGCTCATCCACATGATGGAGGGCAATCTGCTTTATTCAAACTCTACTGATTTAAATGTTAGTCTCATCCAAAACCATTCCCACAGAAACATCCAGAATAATATTTGGCCAACTTTCTGGGCACTGTGGCCTAGCCAAGTTGACATACAAAATTAACCATCACGTTGGGCCATTCCAGATAGAATGTACTATTTTCCTCAAGAAGTATTAGCTTATTTCTTATATTTTTCAGAAGGAAGGACAAGAAATAGTTCAAAACAAGGGAACAAAAGGCAATCCACAGTGCTCAAATCCTAGAGGCCCAGCTTATCGCATCAAAGCCCAAATATAACAACTATGGCTGGTGAGTAGATGCATTTGTTGCTGTTACTATCACATATCTAAGCTGATGGTATTCATCCATCACATAAGAGCAGTTATTATATCAGCAAATATATATTGTGAATAAAATCATTTCAATTATTTGCTTGAATTTGTGTGATGGCTTCCCTTTGAACTCCAGTTACGATCCAAATTCAAAACACGGCCTAAAATTCTTTTGGGATTTGTGCCCTGTTCACTTCTTAAATTCATCTCTTGTCACTTCTCCCATTACTCTTTGTGTTTCAGCTAATTTTTGGAAGATAACAATTATTTTCTAACTCAAGACTTTTGAATCAATGGTTTCTTTTGCCTAGAACACACACAAGTATTCATTACTAGCAAGCGTACCCTTGTTTGTCCATTCCAGATTCAGGTGAAATTAGCCTTGAAAGGACTATCACAGTTACAAGTCTCTTTTAGTCCCCCCCCCCTCATAGTCCCCTTTTAAATCCATAGCTTTTATCATAATTTTAATATATATTTATCTGTTCATTTGTGTAATATTGTTTTGCCAGGATGTTTTATTCATTGTTATATTGTCAGAGCCTGGCACAATTTCTGGTAAATTATAGGAAATCGGCAATCACATTTAACTTATGTATATTGCATTTTTAAGCAACTAGCATACCAAGATGTTTTCTTTGTCAACTACTGAATAGATTGCCAAGTTTTTAGCTCTATTAGTAAACCAATACTACAACAATTCCTGTTAAACATTTTTCAGTACAATAATCAAACGTGAATAATTTTAAAATTTGAATTCTATCAGCCATGTATCTAATATCTTATAAACATGTCAATTTCAAATTTAATATGCATGTCCTTTATGCAATTTCTCCACCCCCACTTAAATATGTAAATCAGGCGACTTCAGTTAAAACAGTTTGATAAATTTATTCACTGGGCTCCTTGTCTCAAATAACAAGCAAAAAAAATAAAAAAATAAAAATAAAGACACAAAGACAAAGAATTAAGAAAACATTGACCTTCTAGGGATCCCTGGGTGGCGCAGTGGTTTAGCGCCTGCCTTTGGCCCAGGGCGCGATCCTGGAGACCCAGGTCTAATCCCACGTCGAGCTCCCAGTGCATGGAGCTTGCATCTCCCTCTGCCTATGTCTCTGCCTCTCTCTCTCTGTGTGTGTAACTATCATAACAAAAAAAGAAGAAGAAGAAGAAAGAAAGAAAGAAAGAAAGAAAGAAAGAAAGAAAGAAAACATTGACCTTCTAAAAAGTACAAAACAAACAACTTTTGACATAATATAAGTAATAATGAAAGTGGTTCAGAAAGTCCAACCCTGGGCTCAGACTCTGATTCAGAATAGGCAGATAATTCAAAAGAAGATAAGAAGAACAAACATATGTCGTGCAGGACAAGAGGCTAATGCCAGCTCAGTGATGAAACTAGATTTTCTATATACAAATGCATGATGGCTAAACTTATTAGAATTAAGAAACAAATCCTCAGGATGAAAGTTTGATTTCTGAAGAAGATTTAAAAAATTCATAAGTAAATGCTTGATAATAAAATTTTAAAATACCAAAAGGAAAAAGAAAATTCTTAAAAGGTACCAGAGAAAAAAGACAATCTACAAACTCATGATAATTGAATGACAGTAGGTTTTTTATTCCCCCTAGTAACAATAAGAAGAAAGCAGAATGGAATATTTCATCTTATACACTTAAGGAATACATGCTATGTGATTCAGAATTAACTTTCCCATGAATTTCAGTAAGTTTTTTTTTTTTTTTGCTTGTTTATGTCTGTAAAGATAGCCAGAAAAATCTTTCTTTTCAAAATTCAAGAAAGTATTGTATAAAGGGGTTCCTGAATGGTTCAGTCCTTTAAGCAGATGACTCTTGGTTTCGGTTCAGGTCATGATCCCGGAGTCCTGAGCTCCAGCCCTGAGTCTTGCTCTGTGCTCAGCAGGGAGTCTGCTTGAGATTCTCTCTCTCTCTCTCTTCCTCTTCCCCTCTGCTTTGCTCTCTCACTCTAAAAATAAAATAAAAGTATTGTATAAAAATTATCATCAAATAAAAGTTTTTTAAAATTCTGAAATCCCATAGAATAAAAAAGGAAAAGGAAAACCTCTAAAAGAAACAGGTAGTTCAAAAGAAAGGAACCAAATGGATGATAGGAGCAATGTGCCTGCGTAGTTGGGTCAGAAAGAGGCTGGCTTTCCAACAGCGTGTATGGGACAGGAGGCAAGGAGTCCATGAGACCTCACAAATTGGGAAGTGGAAGTGAGAGTCACCATATGCAGTGTGACTCTTGAAGAGCTAGTGAAAAAAATAAAGAAAAATCTGGCCACCCATAGAAAATGACAAATATTCAAAGAAACCTTAAAAAACAGATTTAAAAATTCTAAGATATTCATAGCTTATTGGGAAAATTATCATAAAATTCAAAACTTAGAATAAACAAAATTGAAAAGATCAAAGATAAAATCTTACAGAACAGAGATGATGCTGTATTTGAAAGGATCTTTTATGTTAAAATACTTTTAAAAAATTAATGAGATAATTATCTCAAACAAGAAACTGAGATAAACATGAGGAAAGTGGAAAAGATAAAATCATAGAAGAACTTTACAAAATAAAAATTAATAATCCAACATATGTGTCAAAGAAAGATTTTTTAAAAGTTGTAAAAACTTAAAAATCATTGTTAAAGAAAAGCATATGCCAGTAAATTTTGAGATATAGATGTCAATTTCAAATAAAATTACATCAAGTTTAGTCAGGAAGAAATGAGAAACTTGTCTAAACTGAAACCATGGAATTATTAGTAAAAAAATCTTCTAAAGACACCAAGTTAAGGTGGTTTAAGAAACATTCTTACCAAAACCTCATGGAACATAAAGCTCGTGCTTTATTTCAGTTTTTTAGAAGCCAGGGACAAAAGAAGCATATACCTAGTTCATTTTGGTAAGATATCAGAATTAGTGCCAAATTAGTACCAAACTATATAAATATATTAGAATTTTTCTAAAAAAAAACATGTCAATATAATGTAATCTATCAGATTATTTTTAAAAGGTATACAATCACATAAATGGATTTAAAAAATAATCCATATAGATCAACATTCATTCATAATGGAAGATCTTCATGCACTAGGAAGAAAAGCTTAGTAAACTGGAAGAGACTGGCTTTATCATCACGGAGTGCACTGTATACATTTTTCTTAAAGGAAAACTTTAGAAACACCTTAAAGTTAGGAACAAGAAAAGGATACCGAGTGTTACTGCCATTATTGAATACATTACTGGCCCTAGATAATATAAGAAAGCAATAAAAGTAAATGAAATATAACAATTGTAATGGTAGTCTTTTAAAGATGATATGATTGCGAACATATATAATCTAATGAAATCTAGAAGCAATAAGAATTGATCAGAAGTTTCAGCAAGGTGCCAGATATAAGATCAAGATCCAGAAATCAATACCATTTCTATACACCAGCAACAACCAATTTTAAAATGTAATAATAAAAAAATTCTATTCTGCAATAACAGCAAAAATTGTAAGTTATCTAGTAATGAATTCAATAAAAGATATTTAAGACATTTATAGAGAAAATTATGAAATGCTACTGGAGGGTATAAAAGAAGACCTAAACAAACAGAGAAAAATCCTTTCCCTCAGTGGAAATCCTCCATATTTTTTAGATGTTATCCTCTGATAGTTTATCTATAGATTCAAAGAAATTTCAATTAAAAACCAATTTTTAAGTGGAATTTCAGTTGACTTAAGACTAAATGACTTAGAATTGTCAAAAAATTATGAGGGATAATAAAATAGGATGTGAAAAAAAGAATTATTTTAAGTCAGTAATTTGGCTAGTGTTCCACTAGTGCAATTTTATAGATAATACACCAAAGAAATGTAAAGAGAACATGTATCTATTGAAGCTTAGTATATAAGAAGAAATATTAGCAAATCAGTATAGGAAATATGTACTTTCAAAAATCATTGTGGACAACTGGCCATCACTGTAGAAAGTAAAATATAATTCTATCCTATTTTAACAACATATATTTTTCAAACATATTAAAGATCGTACTGAAAACAAATTCTTTAAATCTGCATTAAAAATGTAGAGAAGACTCTATAATATTCATGTTGGGAAGGACTCCTTAAGCAAAATATAAAAGTACAAGCCATAAAATGAAAATTATATAAATTGGACTACCATGCAAAGAATAGATCCATCAAAAGATACTCTAAGCAAAATAAGGAATACATGCCACGGCTTTAGAGATAATCATTGTAGGGCAGTACAGAGTCAAAGATTTCTATTCAGATTACAAAAAGAATGATTAGGTAGTAGAAGAACAAATAACCCCAATTTAAAAAAAAAAATGGTGGGATCCCTGAGTGGCTCAGTGGTTTAGTGCCTGCCTTTGGCCCAGGGTGTGATCCTGGAATCTTGGGATCGAGTCCCACATTGGGCTCCCGGCATGGAGCCTGCTTCTCCCTCTCCCTTGTCTCTGTCTTTCTCTCTCTGTGTCTCTCATGAATAAATAAATAAAATCTTTTTTAAAAAAATGGGAAAAAGGTTTAAAAAGAACAGCCACGTAAATTGAAATATGAATATGCAATAAATGTGAATAGGTGCTCAAACTCAGGAGTAATCAGGAAAAAATATTTGAAACAGTACTATTCCATTTCATATCCATCAGATTCAAAGTTGACATGTACCATAATTAGGAAGAATAATAAATACAGAAACTCTCATTTACTGCAGGTGAAACCATGCATTATTATGTCCAATTTGGAGAGAAGCTTAGCACCAGGTCATATCGTTAGAGGTGTTCATACAAAAGTTGAGATTTTGGGGTACCTGGGTGGCTGTGTCAGTTAAGCATCTGCCTTTGGCTCAAGTCATGATCTCCTGGTCCTGGGATCAAGCCCACCTTGGGCTCTGCACAGCAGGGAGTCTGCTTCTCTCTCTCTCCCTCTCCCTCTCCCCCCTCTGCCCCTGGTCCCTGCTCATCCTCTCTCTCTCTCAAATAAATAAAATCTTTTTTAAAAAATTGATATTTCTACTTATAAGTATATATCTTTTAGTAAAACTTTGGTACGGGTACAGAAGGAGAGCTACACAGAAATTTTCTGCATCATTATTTGTAATAAAAAACACATTGGAAATAAGTTGTCAACAAGAGAATGGATAAATAGCTATGGGCGTATAGAAGAATAACACATTTGTATGTGTGTTGCCTTTGTAGTCATAAAACCAAGCTAATTATATCACTCCACGCTATAAACAGGTGTTCATACAAAAGTTGAGATTTTGGTCTCAACTTATACTGGTCCTAAGCAGTATAAGATTAAATTTTTGTTTTATTTGATTGTATATTATTTCCCCCTTGTTTCTGGTCTTCATTTTTACTATGTGTGATAGTCAGCCTCGAAGATGGCCCCTGATGATGCCTGCCAACTGTCGTATGGTCTCCTGTCACATCTACTAGGGTTGTTCTGTGTGACCCGTAGAATATTGCAGAAGTGATGTCATATCACCTTCTGAGACTGTTCTACGAGACCTTGTAGTTTATATCTTGCTCACTTTCTTTCTCTCTGATTACATTTGCACTGGAGACAGCCAGATGCCATATGTGAGGACATCCAAGCAAGCCCAATGAGGAAGCCCATGTGGCAAGGAACTTAGGGCATCAGCCAACAGCCTTGTATTATTTACAAGCAATTCTTGGAAGTTGGCCCTGCGATCCCCATTAAATCTTTAGGTGCTTATAGGGCTAACCCACATTTTGACTGTAGCCTCAAGAGAAACCCTTAACTAGAAGCATCCCATTAAGCCATTCTTAGACTCCTGACCTTTAGAAACTGAAGTAAACATGTTTATTGTTTTAAGCTGCTATGTTGTAGTACTTTGGCATGTAGCAATATATCACTAATAATTCCCTTTTCACTTCAGACCCCTATGCTAATGTGTTTGACGTTGGTCCTTTTTAAGCATATAACCTTCAAAGATACATAATGCTGCTTTTTGTAAACGTATTTTCAATTTACAAGAATCCAATTGTGCTATAGATGCCTTTCTGCTTTGTGTTTTTCACATTTTTTACACCAACCTATTTTGCTAAATGTATAACTAGTGATGTTTTTCTCTGAATATAGAAAAGCCTCCCATAGTATACATTCTTCATAACTCATCTTCCTGCATGTCCCCCTAGACACCTGTTAACTAGTTTTCTCTAAGGTATATACCCTGAAAATGATTGTTGTGTCACAGAATACACATTTTATTTTCTTTTCGAAGGCTGGCATCATTGCCTTCCATATCTTCCCTGTGCTTATTATATTTTATTTATAGTCACCTGGGTGGCTCAGTTGGTTAAGCATCTTGACTCTTGATTTCAGCTCAGGTCATGATCTTAGGTTCGTGAGATGGAGCCCCAAATGAGGCTGAGTGTGGCCTGCTTGAGATACTTTCTCTCTCTCTCCCTCTGTCCCTCGCTTCCTTTAAAATATATATAATATTGCTATATAATATTATATTATTATATATTAATATATTAACAATGTATTATTTGCTTATATGAATGTATAGCATATTAATATATTATATTATATATTAATATATGTTACTGTCTTATTGAGTAATAGAGCAATATTTAAACTATTTAAAAAATTAAGTTTCCACTCTAGCTATTTCCTTCAGCCTCCAACCTCTTCTCCCCAGAAGAAAGATAATTCAATGAGCTCCTTGAGAATCCTATTAAAATTATTTATTGTAGGGGTGCCTGGGTGGCTCAGTTGGCTAAGTGTCTGCTCTGGTCATTATCCTGGGGTCCTGGGATTGAGCCCCACATCAGGCTCCTTTTAAAAAAATGTTTTATTGTATATCAAGTAAATTCACATTCTTTATACTTTTACCAAAATAGTAGCATAATAAACACATTGTTTTCCACTGTACTACTTTTTATTTTTTAATGTCGCTTGAAGAGACTTCTACTTTAGAACATAAATGACTTATTTTTATATATAAATATATAGTTCACCATTGATTGAGTTTATCATAATTATTTAATAATGCCTTTAGAGATAAACAAATTAGATTAATTCCCATCTTTAAAACTTGTAGATAATCTTCCAAAGAATAATCTTAAACAGATAAAAATCACTTACATGTGTACAGGCTTACCAATAAAATATAGATTTGGAAATATATTTCTGAATCAAAGACTAAGAGTATTTACAATTAAAACAGATATAAATATTTAAATAAATATCTCCGTATAGAAGATAAGGATAGATATAAGAGGTTCTACCAATTTACAAATTTATATCAGAGGATCAAGGTTTGAGATTGCTAATCCCACATTACCTTCCCTTTCAGGTATCAATTCAAACTTCTTTTGAGTGTTTTGTTTGCTCTGTGCATGTGCATATAATACAAATATATATTATTGAAAAGCTCTTATGCATATATTCAAAACTTACGAGGTTCTAAAGATGAATGAAAAAAAGTAGGTTTAGCTCAAACCTCTTTGCTCAGTCACAGGATAATTTTCTCCTGTGGCAGCCATGTTTACCAGCTACAACACATACACATTTGGACACATAAATGGATTTCTCTTATTTGGACATATATGTACTTCATTTGCATTGCAAGAACTGGAAAGAGAAAGCTCTTGCCACGTGTGTTTAAGAAAGAGACACCAGATTTCTGTGTAGTCATTTATATTAGGAATATATGCCTTTGCTATCTCAACATTCAGCCTCTGGCAAACACCATCCTTTGTGGGTCTTAACAAAACGATACTTCTATTTATTTTCTATCTCTTCAGAAAGATTGGGGAAAAGAGGCTCCATACCATTGCTAGTGATAGTATTTGAGTCTGATTCAATCCAGGAGGCTTAGGTCCACTGCACAGCACTCAGTCTAGGCATACCCCTACGGGCCTATCATTTCTGTCCAGTCAATGGAAGGGAAAATAAGATGTGTACACAGTTTCCTTAAATTCATTGTTCCAGAATTTGTGAACATTACTTTTGTTTACTTTTTAATGAATACAATTTAGTTACATGCTGACACCTAATTTCAATGGTGTCTGAAAATACAACTTAGTTTCGAACTTATGTTTATTTATTACATGCTCGTTTTCAGTCATTTTTTTGTCTTTTACTCTTTTATTGTTTTTAAGTTGTTTACTATGAAAAGGGAGAACAGATTGAAGAGCAGAAGTACTCTTTGTCACGTTTTATAGCTTTAGCTTTCACATTTATGTCTATAATCCACACAGAATGCACATCTGAATATGGTGAGAAGATATTTGTCTTTATTTTATTTTGGCTATAAGAATGAGTTTTCTTAATTTAATACAACTGTTATTGACATACCTATCTCCATGTATGCGTGGAAATGTTTCTTCATATTTCTATTCTGTTCCTTTGGGGTTTTTTTTTAATCACTGGCTAATATCATACCATGTAAGTTTTTTGCATATTTCTTAGAGCAATTTTCTCACTATGATACTTCTTTTAATTTTGTTTTACTCCCATAATAATTTTAAAATCAGATTTCCAAATTTCACATACTCATAAACACCAGACACCCACACTTCTCTATTAGAATCCCCTTAGGTAGTACTGATTATAATGTGTTGATCATCATGATGTAGATGTATTTTCATTCATAAACATGACATGCCTATCCATTTACACATGATCTTATTTAATTTATTTTAATAAAATTTTAAAAATTACCATAAAATTTTATATTCTCTATTAATAGATACTTTATTTCATTTTATGATATTATAAGCAGTGTCCTTGTTTCTGGAATGTATTCTAATAATAAATATTTGCTATTTATTTTAAAGGGAGAAAAAATACAATGTATTATCATATTATATTAAGTAGCATGTTCAAGATGTATAAATACCACTTTCAGGGGAACATAATGTTTTCTTTGGAAAAAAGGAAAATGGCGTTAGGAAAGTTTACAAAATAATTTCCAACCGTAGGTAGAATATCTAATGTCTTTATAAAATTAGACATTTTCGACTGAAATACTATGTTCATTAATTATCCATATGTTAGTTTGTTTCATGTATTCTCTAAAAGTTTTTCAAAAAGTTGAGTGATAGTTTGTTATATGGATTTTAAGGTATATCACATACAATAATTTAAAGGGAGGTAAATTATTATGTCCTCTGAAATTTTATATGTGTTTTCTCTTAGGTTTCAAAACTATAATTAAGGTGACTTACATGTTTGCAGTGTCATGCAAGTGGGAGCTATAGTTGCATGCAATCTAACCTTAGATATGAAACTGCCAGATTCTAGATTTGACTTTATAGTTGTTCCAGGAAACTGTGCCTAATTTTGTTACCTCCCCATGGCTTGAACTAGCAAATTAGAGATAATCACATGTGTGCTACATTTCAGTGGGTTAATCTACCAATGATGTGGTACAACAGATGCAATTCCTGTGTAAGCAGAAGTAAAATTGTGTGCGCAAAGTAAAATTAATGTACGGAGGCACCTGGGTAGCTCAGCTCGTTAAGCGCCTGACCCTTGATTTTGATTCAGTTCATGATCTCAGGATTGTGGGATCCAGCCCCATGTTGGGCTCCACCCTGGGAGCAGAGTCTGCTTCTCTTCCTCCTCCCTCTGCCCTGCCCCTATTCTCTCTAAAAATAAAAATAATAAAAATAAAATAATAATAATAATAATAAAATTAACGTACTATTGGCAGTTTACAGAGTTCAGTTAAGTGAACATTTATTAAGTGTATGCTATATCTCAGTTAAGAATTTGGGGTAACAAAAATGAAACAAAACAAATACAACTGATAAAAACTGATAAAAGACACATAGTTTGACTTAAGGAGCTTGCATTCTAACCCTCCTAAAGGATTGGGGTAGAGTGTTTCACCAAGCACTAATATTCATGGTTTCTGGGGCTTTTTAAAAAATGTTATTTATTTATTTATTTATTTATTTATTTATTTATTTATTTATGAGAGACACACAGAAAGAGGCAGTTACATAGGCAAAGGGAGAAGCAGGTTTTTCAAGGGGAACCCAATGTGGGAATTGATCCCAGGATCCCCGGATTATGACCTGAGCCAAAGGCAGACACTCAACCACTGATACACCCCGGTGCCCTATCTAGGGTTTTAATATTATCTTCCTTCTCAGTGTTGGCAAATAATGTGTGAGTCTGTTAGTATGTGAAAGTTCTTACTAAAATTAACAAAAAATAAAGACTTGGATACCACTGTTGTAGAAGATCTTGTTATTTCTAAAAATAGATGTAAGACACTTGGTTGATTAACTCACCAATTGTGTAAAACAAATTTTATCTGATGGTGGATAATATCTAAAATACTTATCATTTAACTCATGTCCTGTATCATTCCTTTTTTCCTCCCTTGTTGGGTGCCCTTTCTCCACACAGGATGTCTATATAATAGCATTCAGCTAGGGAGACGAATACTAAAGATCTGAATATCATTACATGGTCTCTAAATTATTTTTATAATAGTCATAACTTTCCATAAGTTATGAGTCTAAGTTTTTAGTTTTAGTTGGCAAGATCATTTATTTTCATATATATAGCAACTTCAATATCACTACATAATAGCCAAATCTGTGCATCAAATTTTAGAAATTACTACTTAACTAAAAACCCGATATAATTGTGTATGTCCCATTACAATCACAATAGTTACAAGTCTGAAGTCTAAACTCATTTTAATTTTTCTTAAAAAATAGTTCATGGCCAGTATTCCTTACCATCACCCTCCAGGCACCAAGTCAGAACCATGATAGTCCTAAGACTGCCTCTTTTTCCCTTGATGCTACATGTAATTTGACATCTCCTGGGTGCTCGATTCTAAATACTTTCTTCAAGTATTTCTATTTATTTCATCTCTACTACCACTGGCCTACTAATAGCCCCCACCTAACTTCATTTACAATAACATCAATATCTTAAGGGTGTTTTTGCGATTTTCTAACACCACTTCCTTTAGTTTTCAGCATTGCTTTTAAAATGAAAGCTTCCTGTGTGCATTTGAACTTGTCTCAACCTCAACAGGGTTGTGATCTTTCAGACATCCCAGGAGATACAAAAACTTTGTGACTGCACCCAGCAAATTTGTTCAGAATCATCTAATTGTCCTTACCTTTGCAGACTATATCAGGTCCAGAGCAAACTACTTGTGGTAGTCTGCTCATATGGCAATGCGTATCCTGTGTCCTCTACTTGGATTGCTCTGGCCTTTTCTCTACTAAAAAGTTCTACAAAGCCTTTTGCCATTCCTTAAAGTAAATTCTCTCCTTCCTACCTCAATAATACTTTGCTAAAACCCCAAAAAGAGCACTAGTATAGGATTCCAGCTGACTCCTCGGCGATGAGTCTGTCTGGAGGACTTCTCTTAATCCTTCAGTTCCTTGCACGATGCTGTGACCATATAGGCATTTGCTGACTGTACACATTAATGGATATGTATTTTTTTTCTAATATACTGTGGCTTTTAATTGTATACAGAAAAAAAATTCTCCCTCTCTGTTAGTAGATAGGGGTATGTGTTTATGTAAATACTGAGAAGTTCATTTTGTATAGAAGTAAATAGGATTATTAGAATGTAAATCTCATCTAGGCCCCATTCTAGGATAAACTGTAGAAAACAAACAAAAGACATAATACCTACAGACACCTGAGTTCCTAAGTTTCTTAAGATGTATTGTTAGCTCTACATAGATGGCAGGTAAACTGAGCAATCAGAATATTCAGCCTCCCTCTCATATCACATACACTTACTATAATACGTGTAAACAAACAACAACCCAGAGTGTTGCGCACTCATTTTTTGTGCATTCTTTCTGCACAAATGCAAGTCTGGCTCATGTTTATACTTCAGTGATTTTTGAAAGAAGATTAATGACATGAATATTTACAAAGAAAATGTCTATGTGACCAACATTTATGCGCTCTTGAATATCAGTGTCACGGTGCTTTGCAACGGCTGCCTTTTCGCCACACAACCTTATTTTACGGAGGTGACAGGCTGTCACACGTAAGGTTTATTTCAATTACTTCTTTTACTGCTTTAATTCACAGTCTATTTTCAGTGTCTTTTCCTTTGCTTTTCATATGTTAATTGTGAGTTGAACCAATTAACATATCTAACAAATCCTAGAATTATTTTTTTTAATTCAGATTGAGGCATGTATTTCTGCTGCAATACATTAGCCTTTGCTAATAGTTCAGTTTCCAGCGCTTATCTACATTTTGGAACAAGGTTATGCCTATAGTTACTTACTGCATTGCTGACTCTCTGGCTTCATTCAATGCCCACTTTTAAGAACTGAGTTTAATGACTTTTATTTCTAAAGAGTCTTGTTAAACTCTATCTCTGAAGGCAATCTCTAATATTTCCTCAACAGTCCGATTTTTGTAGAAATACTATTGTGAACTCAAATGACATAGTCTTCTGTTAGGCCATGTACCTGGGGATGGAACTGTGAAGAAATGTGGGAAAGGAATTTGGGGCAAGAAAATATAGTTACATTTTTTAAATGATGGTATCTGAGATGTCAGGGCTGACAATAATAAATAATTACATTTATGCTTTATATAATATAAATATCATTTTATATGATTGTGATAAACAACAGCAAACATGCCAAAATTATTCAGTTTTATAGAAAACTATATTTTATATTTATTTGGAATATCAAGGGATTTTATATTTACCTTTCAGAGATGCTTCCTTTTTTCAAAATTACAGTATGGCTGAAAAACAAAATAAGTCCAAATCTGCAGGTTAGAGAAACGGATTTCCCCTGCAGCAGACAACTTTTAGGTTAGCATTTGTTTACCTATTATCTATCTTATACCATCATGATTTTGTTCAGATGTGAATAAAAGAGAACTTTTGTATATTGAAATTTTAATTATATCTCAAGCAATTTTAAGATCCACAAATCTAAAATCTTATGTATATGAAGGCACAACAGACAATGGCCTGTTCACTATCCAGGTCTTCATTTTATCAGGTAAAATGTAATTAATTGCAAATAACAGAAAATTGAACTCACATTGACAAATGACAAAGGAGATTTAGGTTCTTGCCTCACATCCACACAAAATTAGGGTCCACAGAGATCTCTTTTCCATCTCACAAATAGCCAAAAAGCCCAGATTAATTTTAAGTGACTTTCAATATCACTGAAAGGTTTTCAACTGTATCTGTTTCTAGTTGCGGTCTTCCTCCGCAGGCTGGGATATCTTGTAGTAGTAAAATTGATACTGCAACTGAAGATCTCATATTTCTTTCCCAGACTGTCTGTAGGGAAAACTTCATTTTTTTAACCATTACTTAATGTTCTGGTCTTGATTCTAGATCAATTAAATTCAGATTTTGAAGCAAGAAGGTAGTAAGAAGGAATGCCAATTATGGCCCTTCTTGGAGATGGGGGATGGAACCAAACCCACTCATGATATAAGACTGCAAAACAACAATGTAGGAATGGATGACATAGACAGAAAACAATGTCCACTGTCCTGCAATGATATAGACATTATATTTAAAGATAAATCATTGTAAATTCTGAAATCATGGCCACATATTTTGTTGTGTATTCTTTTCAAACTACAAAAACAATAAATGATCATTGCAACAAAACTAATCACACAGATGCAGACAAGTAATCTGCCTCTTTCCTTCCATGCAAACTATCAAATCAATGTTTCAAAGACAACCTACCACACCAGAGACACATGACTAAAAATTATATCCAGCCTTGTGCATATTGTATACTCATTTTTGTGAAAATAAAGAAAAGCACTGTCTCGTTTATTTTTGTTAATTTAGTCTATTTTTGGCTATGGCTTTCTTAATGACAATATAAAAATCACATGGAAAATGGGATAAAATGCAAGACTCCTGTTTAACAAATTTCTTAAAAACATATCCCCAAAAGAAAAAGATCTTCCCCTATCACTATCACTATCACCTAAGATCAGAAATAGAGTATTTTGAAACCCCAGAAACATTCCACTTTTTCCCACCAAACAATTCCATCACTTTCCCTAAAGAAAACCACTATCGAGGCTTAAAGTATTATCTTTCTCTATAACAGTTACACCTAAATATGCATCTCTGTATAATACGGTTTTGTTTTACCCGCTTTCAAATTTTTGACAAATGAAATTGTACAGTAAGTATACTTTTGTCTTTTCCTTCTGTAATATGTATATTTATGAGATTTATCCATCAAAGACATAGTGCCATAGTTCATTCATTTTTCCTGCTGCATAGCGTTCTATTGAAAGATAGCTGTATCTATATCTAGCATGCAATTACTGGTAGACATTTGATTTATTGTCAGTTTGGGACTATTATGAATAATGCTAATTTTTATATTTTCGAAAGTTTCAGTGAAACTATGCAAATATTTCTGTTAGAGAAATTTAGGAATAAAGTGGGAGAGTCATCTTCCAAGTTTTCTATGAAGAAATGATGTATCTAAGTAATCTTTTTAGCAGAGCATATTTGTCTCTCAGGATAGTTTATTGTATATACACCTGGTCTTATGAGCTATAGCTATGCTGGAGAAAAAAAAAAACAGTATCATGTATCTTTAATCAGGTGTCTTCCTAGCAGGACTAGCAATATATGAAAAAGTAGAAACTGCAGGACTAACTCACTTCCCGTGCTAACTTATACCATGAATACTTGGTGCTTCTTCTGTGAACCCAAAATGTGTCTTGGGGAAAAAAGTGATTTCAGGAAGCTGCATATGAGAAATTTAGGACCCCACAATTATTGATTAATAGTAACCATTGTTGTGGTTTTCCTTTAGTTTACTTTGCTAATTATGAGTAAAGCTCAGAAATGAATTAAGCTTGTGTATTATGCAAGTCTGCAAATTTAGCCCTCAGTAGTGGTGCCAAAATAATAATAATAACTGATATTTATAGTGATCTTATGTGAGGTAAGTTTGTAAATAACTGTAACAATACTAGAGTTTAGGAATATTATTATCTCTGTTTTATAAATAAGGAGATGGAGAACTTATGTTACTTAAGCAATGCCCCATAGCAATTATGGACCTGGATCCAGTCTGTGTTCCTAGCACTATATCACTGTTAGAATGCCTTATAGCTTGTGGGTATCTAGTATAAGGGATAATAACTTCTGGAAATATAATTTTTGGAGGAACACACAACACTGGTCCTCTACCAGATTTATTCTTTTAGTTGGTACAGGCTCTTCAGATGGGCTGGGTTGGGTGGGAAGAGTTGTTATGATTAGAATTATGATAAAGATGAATATTAGTTTAGTTCATCAAATAAATTGAATATATAAATACATCACAAAATTTCTATTTATACTCTATCTGGAATTAAAATTAATTTGTATACACTCTGGTGGTTCACAAAATAGGTCACTATGCAAATGAATATTTTTCACTGTTACTTTAACTTTTCACTCAAAGTGTAATACCATCCAATTTGCTCTATTGTACATAGAAGCTCTAGGAATATGAACAAACAAGAATAGGCTTAAAAATTGTCTAGGACTAAGCTTTGTTTTCATCATTTTTCTTTCTCCTTCTATGTTATTTATACCTATAGTTACAAATTTTAATTATCACATAATCATTGTCTTCCTTTAGACTTTATTTACCACTTGTTTCATTCTCAATACCCTAATAACTTTTCTGCTCTAGACTTGTCGAGATGATGGCCGTGCCATAATATTCATTTCTACTTGCTCTTATTCAGTGTCTTTTTTTTTAATTCAGCGTCTTTTGATGTGTTCACATCATTTTTGTTCTCTTTTTCTTAAGATCTAGCTGTCTGATAAATTATCTTATCTAAATTGTGTCCTTTATCCAGTTAAGATTTATAGTTCCAAAAGTACTGATTTCAAATAAATTCTTAAAAGTCTGTTCATGCAATAACTCATTCAATATTTTATTTAGATTTCTCAATTAATTAACAAATTACAATTTCATACCAAGATTGATTCTTGTATCAGTGAGGGGCCTAGCAGCAAACAAATCACTCTTGACAAATAATTGAGACTAGTTTAATAAATAAAACTTTTAAAAGTTATAAACAAGATTTAAGACTAACAATTCAATATTCTGGAGCTAAGAAAAACAGGGAATTTTACCTTCCTTATCCCTAAAAAGATAGGGCAGGGATTCATTCTCCCCACCCTCTCATCTATTTCTGGAGTTTTTTATTTTCCAAAACAAACATAAATCCAAGAATAAGGGAATTCCTTCATGCCATCCAAACAGAACAGTTTTCTGGGTCACAGAACATGATAGTGATGGGTGGATAGTGGAGTTGAAGGAAATTGCAGAAGAAATCCAACAGAATTCTATTGACATCCTTTTTACATATTTCTCAAAATGAAAATGTGTGTGGATGAAAAAAGTGACTCTCCTTTCCAGTGTGCACCTTCTTATGAAGAATGATCCCTAGTTATCCTATGATAACTATCCTAGTTATAGTATGAGCCTCTCTAGATAACATGCCATCTTCAGTATCTGTTTACCTCATGGAATATTTATACTTCAAAAGAGAACATCATTGCCAAGGGATGAACAATTTCCAAACATTATCAAATTAGCACAAAGTTGTGCCACAGTGTGACCCATTTCTAATAATTATTGAAGATTTCATAAAACGGTAGAAGATTTTGAGGCATTACATGACTACACTAATAAAAATCTTCAGTGTTAAGACATGAGAATAAGGATGCCTGAGTGGCTCAGCGGTTGAGCATCTGCCTTTGACTCCGGGATCAAGTCCCGCATCAGGCTTCCTGCATGGAGCCTGCTTCTCCCTCTCCCTATGTCTCTGCTTCTCTCTTTGTGTCTCCCATAAATAAATACAATCTTAAAAAAAAAAAGATGAGAATATAAGTAATTCTGTCCTTTATTGGGATATGTTTCTGTAAGAATCCTTTTATTTAATGGGAAAAATATCTTCAGAACTCCCTTCTGTGCATATCAATGTCTGTTCCAGCTCTTGAATGTTTTTTATAACTAACATAATCTTTGTGAGAAATAGATACTACTCAAGAATTTTTAGTTGTTATTTTGTTAATGTTCATTGCAGGTATATTCAATTTTAATACCATAACTATAAACATCAGAGTGGCAAATAGTTATCTTTGATTACTCAGAAACCAGTCTCCATTATTAAGCCACATTATTGATGTGGTTTTGTGAGTTTTCCTCATTTTGACACTGCTTAATCTTTTTCATGAGAAATCTACATCATCATCATCATTGTGCTAATAACTACTTGATGGTATGCATTCATTATGATGTAAGGACTGTATTAATTGCTTTAATATATATTTATATTTGATATTTACCATAGTTCTATAGTTCATTCCATTATGTAGGCACTAGCCACATGTGATTCTTTAACTTTAAATTACTTAAAATGAAGCAACATTAAAATTTTAGTCTTACTAGTCACATTTCAAGTTCACAATATTGATGAACTGAACAGATTTAGAACATTGCTTCATCATATAAAATTTTGTTTGGCTATTTAATGAGATAGAAATAGTAAGTAACCTGAACATTTAGCCACAGAAAGTCTTATTTCAGAGCTATAGTCATAAATTTCATCTTATACTGTATATTTCATGACAATAGAACCCATCTCTATCATAAATACAGTCTGCAATTTTTTAGCAGAATGACTATGTATAATAGAACACTGATGTATTAGTGACGGAATGACTAAGTGAATTTTTAAAAATTAAGATAAATGGCTTAAAACTAATTTACTTAGCATTTGTATAAAAGATAATCATTAAATATCTCATTCACTGTATGACCTTGTATGAATTATCATGTCCTCTATCCCTTTAATACAAAGATAATAATTATGTATATGTTTTGTGTTCCTTTCATAATTTTAAATTTGTTATAGTATTCTATATCCCCAAATTAATTTCCCTATTAAAGATACTATATTCTTATTATACATTTTGCACATTGGTTAGCTTTGTAAGACTTAATCCATCAGAATAGCAATCAATTTAGTTCTGAATAGTACTTGTCTTCTGAGTATGACAAAAGTAAAAATGAACTAAATGTTTCATTACTATTCCCACTGGATTTTACTCATGTATTTCCAATACTCATTTATTGTTATGACACTGTTTTATCAATTTACAAGTATGTAGACTTCTAACTGTGTTCCCCTGACTATTCATTGTATCATCCAAATTTGAATTATGCAAACTTTTCTTTCTATTGTGTCTCTGTTGTACACTAAAAATGGCATAAATCTTTTATTTATATTCAATTCCCCTAGAGATTCAGGTACTTTTATTCATTGAATGGTGTTCAGAGAATAGTTGTGAATATTGGGAACTTCTCCTCCTTCAGAGCTTGTATAGAGTTCATTTGATAACTAATATGCATCTGGGATTTTTTTTAGCTTCTGTATATTATTCACCTTGATAGGCAGCTTTCAACAGCTGTCAGAGAACAGCTTTCTGTACACTCAGGAGTGCTTTATTCAGATTTATAAAGATTAACCAAGAACAAGAAAATGATTATGAATTATTTTAAGGTGTGGGAATAAACTCCCTCTCTAGGAGCAAAATTTCAATAAAATTCTATATAATACTTCTAGTTTGTGGCCACTGAAAATTGTAACCAATACTAGTAGCCAATAATCTGCTAATCTCAGCATAAAAATTATATTAATGAGAATACACTCAGTTTGTATTTCTAGATTCAGTGGTGTAAGCCTCTAAATTAAAGTCAACATTATGTGCTGCCTTAACATTTAATAAGATTGGGATGGCCTCAAATGGCCTAACTGCCAGCAAACCTCCCCACTCTGCTTACACTGATAAGGTCCCCTAGTTACACTCTTGTTATCTAAGGGGCCAGATAGAATTCCAGCTCATCCATGAGTAGTAGGCTTTAGTCTTCTGACAGCCTATAGAATTATTCAGAAAAGCTAATTACATTCTTCCATGGGAACACAGAGCACACCACCCTTTCGACACTACAAAGCCTGGCTCTTCCCACAGCCTCTGGCTTACTCTGTTTCCAAGTACAGCCGCATATGGCCCTGCAAAACATACAACGTCCTCTTTCCCTAAGTATATATGACTAATAATCTGCTGTCAACCTCATCTGTCCCATATTATGTATCTGTGTCACGCAATCCTCGCAACCTGGGGTAGAAATCCATCTCTTAACAAGGGAATGAGTAGAAAACAATTAAATCAATTTGATGTTTTATTGAGTGTCACATGAGTAATATTTGCACAGTCGGTAACAGAAGTACCACTTACTATCCCAAATAACATATGTAAACATTGCAATCTCTTTTATAGCTAACTTCTTTAATAATGTATTTTTAATAATGTATTTATCACTAGGTTACCAAAATTATAAACACCTAAAAGACAGTGACTAGAAGAAGAAATTAGAAAAGACAGTTCTTGGTACAATAAATGAAGATTAAAAAAACATGCTAGCCAAAACAGAAGTAATAAGAAAATATTCCCTCAAGGAACTACCAGATACTGAGGGAACTCAAAGACACAAGCCAGAAAAGCAGTCTTGAGCTGACACCATGATAGCCCAAGGAACAGGCCTGAAGAATAGAGATTCGGGTTTTACCACATTCATGTTTATAAGATTATGTGACCTTGATCTTTTACTCAGTGAAGAACTAGATTAACTGAAGAACCTGTCAGTAACTTGATTTAATTGGTAAATAGGTAAGCACACTATTGAGACACACTATTGAGACATATCCATCATATGCATATAATTCAAAATGTCTGGGTATTTTGGGAATTGTTAGGGATGTAAGGAAATGTGAATTCTCACATACTAGTTGTCTCTAATCTATGCTTGTCAAGAAGATTAAGTATGAAGTAAAATAACTTAAGAAAGAGGAAGTTCTCCAGAGAATTGGTAAATGTCATGTTTCCTTTTTTAAGATTTTATTTATTTATTCATGAGAGACACAGAGAGAGGCAGAGAAAGAAGCAGAGGGAAAAGCAGGCTCCCTTTAAGGAGCCCAATGTGGGACTTGATCCCAGATCCCAGGATCATATCCCGAGCTAAAGGCAGACACCCAACCACTAAGCCACCCAGGCGTCCTGTCTTTTTTTTCATTTCTCATCATAAATCACATCATTTAGAAATGTACATGTGTCCAATATAAAGTATATTTAGATTACATTATCTAGGCTTAGCTAAATTAAGGCTCATAAACAGGTAAATGATCTAAAGCTTTTTTTTTTTCCTCCAAAAGAACCTAAATCGAAAGTACTACTATGAGATCAAAGCATAATATAAAAATGATTGAAAATGATAATTGTCTTATCTAACCAACTCTGACATGATGTCAGCCAAAAAGTGAATTATCAAAATTATTTTAAATATAAATATAGCCCAGTGATCTTTATTGCTGGAACATACACTCCATGTATATTTTTTACTTGTTCAGTTGGGAAGCATAAAATCATTAAAAACAGAAAGATTTCAGTAATATTTTTTCTTTCTATTACATTATTTTTAATTTTATGTTTATGTGAATATTTTATAATGCATATATTGTCTTAATATGGAAGAGGAAAACAAATGCTTAAGTGTATTGACTAGAGAGTCATTAAAATAATGAATTTTGTTATCCAGATCCAATAGGGAATCACCCAGAGAAAAGAAAAGAGCTTAGTGGACAAATGGAGAAAAAAAATTGAAGTGCCACTGGGTTGGAGCAGTCTTTGCTCTAGTTCCCCAACCCCGACTCGTAGTATAATAGAGTGGAGAGCAGGATTTAGGATTTAGAACATATATATGTTCTTGCTCCCAATGTTATTTTTAAAGTTGTTTATTTCTTTTTGAATTTCTACTCTAACAATCTCTATCTTCAGCCTACAGGGAAATGAATCCAATAAATAATGGCACAATGTTTTCATTATGCTAGACCACTAGAGATGCAAACCTAAAATTTAATATCATTTGTTTTACTGAAACATAGAACCAGTCTTAAGAATTATCTAGAGAGTATGATTCATGTACGATGAATATATATATATATTTATATATAAATATATATATATATTTTAAAAAATGATAGAAGCTTGAAAATGCTGGGGCAGAGAAGGGAGAAAAGGAAGAATGAAATAGAAATAGTAAGTAAAAAGAGAGAGAGAATGAGAGAGAGAGGAAAGAGCTTGTAAGCAGCGTTTTATGTCAGGGGGGTACAATGCCTAGTACAGGCACACAGAAATCCCAGTTTGAAATTTGACTGAATATATGACTAACTCAGACTACATTATCCAAAGGATTTTCTTTCTCTAACACATGACCCACACTTCTGGCTTTTTCCAGTGTTGAGAGAATATAATGCCAACCTAAATCTTAAGTACTCCTTTAAGAGTCAAAATCTTTCCTTTTTCCCTTGGTATGTATTTGCACTATTAGGTTTTTTTAAAAAAAATAATTTTGTAGAAAATAAAGAGAAAAGAAACACACAACAGACAACAACCCATGGTCAGGAAGAAGGAAATAAAAATAGAATTCTAGATTTTATTTCAATCAACCTTTAATCAAGTGTTGCTTCCTTAATCAGTTTATGAAAACCAAGTCTCTAATACTATAACCATGTTTCAATCCTGTCTGGTTTAAATGTTAAAAACAGAACAAAACATGACAAAAGTTGGTACTAGAAAAAAAAAATTCTAATAAGGGACAGATTGTATACAATTCTGGCACCATTTTATGTTCTAAAGTTGTCCTAATCTTGTATGACTCCTTTTGTCCTTTCTTGTATGGAGCTGTCCAGGTTGTTTGCTTTTCTCTAGAAAAATCTATACATTTTATTTGACAAGTATTTCTCTCAGCACCCTCATCAAGTCCTGACAGGACTATGCCTTCCTAACTTCCTCAGACGTGATTACTTAGAAGAATAATCCTTAGGAAGTGATTAAGCCTGGTTCTTTCCTTCAATCAAGAAATATTGCTCTCACTATGTTTTGTTTTACTGGGCTTTTTATCTTGAGATAATTGTAGATGCACGTGCAGTTGTTAAGAAATCACACAAAGAGGTCCTGTGTACTCTTTCCTAAGCTTTCTTCAACAGTAATATCTTAGAAAACTATAGTACAAAAGAACAACCAGGATAATAATATCCCTACACTCAGGATGAAGAATGACTCCATCACCACAGGAATCTTTCACTATACCCTTTCATCGATAGGCCCACTTCCCTTCCTGCCCCTACCATTTCCTTAGCCTCTGGCCACCACTAATCTGTTCCCCATTTCCATAATTCTGCCCTTTCCAGAATGGTTTAGTAATTATAACAATGAGGTACGTTATCTATTGGGATTGGCATTTTTCTCTCTGCATAATTGGCTGGAGATTGAGTCACTGATTTTATCAATAGTTCATTTCTTTGCACTGCTAAGTAGTAATCAATGATCTGGATGTGCCACGGTTTGTTTAGTAACTACCCACCCATCGGAGAACACCTGTCCAGGTTTTGGCTATCACAAATAGGGCGGCTATAAACATCTTTGTACAGGTCATCTGAGTGAACATAAGTTTTCAGTTTTTGTACCTAATGCCCAAGAGTGCCATCCCTCCATTTATGGTAAGTTTTATGTTAAGTTTAAGGAACTGAAAAGCCACTTTACAGAATGGCTGTATAATTTTATATTCCAGCCGTGCAGTGTGAGTGACCCAGTTTCTCTGCAACCTCTTCAGCATTTAATATTGTTACCATTTTTTAATTTAGACTTTTTTTTTCTTTTTCTTTTTTTTTTTTTTAGACTTTTTTTTTCAAGACTGGCTTGTTCATTCTCGTTCCTGTGCCTTTCCATATGAATTTTAAACTTTAAAATCATATTTTAAATTTTAGTTATATAATATGTTTAATTATAATTATATAATAATTAAATATTTAAATTATGATTATAAATTTAATAGATAGATGATAGATAGATAGGATTTTGATGGAAATAATGTTAAACCTCTACATTACTTTTGGAAACCTGACATCTTTACAATCTTGAGTCGTTCAGTCCAACAATACAGTATGCCTCTCCATTTATCTACATTTTCTTTGGTTTTTACAATGCTGTGTAGTTTGCAATATACAAGTCTTCCAATATGTTTTGTTAGACTTCTACACATATTTTTTTGAGTGATTACAAATGATATTATATTCTTATTTTTTTATTCATTGCTAATATACAGAAATACAATTGGTACCCTGATATCCACCTTCTATCATGCAATCTTGCCAAATTCTTGTTAGTAGTAGGTGTGTTTTGTGGATTCCTTGGAATTTTCTACATACAAAATCATGCCATCTATAAATGGGGGCAATTTTATTTCTACTTTTTCTATCTTTATGCCTTTTATTTCCTGTCTTGTCTACTTGCACCAGATATAAATTCCAATGCCACATTAAATGAGTAGTAATAAAGAACATTCTTGCCTTGTTTGCAATTGTAGGAGAAAACATTCAATCTTTTAACATTAAGTATAATATTAGCTCTAGGTTTTTTGTAGATTTTCTTATAAAGTCAAGGCATTTCCCTTGTATTCTAGTTTTCTTAAAGTTTTATGATAATTGGTAAACTTTTTTTGCACTAATCTACTGATATAATTTTTCTTTATCCTGTTATGATAGATCATTTTGATTCACTTTTAATATTAAAACACCTTGATACCTTGAAATCAAGTCTATTTAATCTCAGAGTGTATTATTTTTTATATATTTCTGAATTTTATTTACTAATATTTTGTTAGTGATTTTTCCACATATATACATGTAAGGTAATGATTTATAATTTTCTGACTGTCTTCGTATGGCTTTGTTTCAGGGTAATAATAAGTTCATAAGCAAATTGGAAGTGTTACCTCCTCTTTTATTTTTTAGAAAAGATTTTGAAGACAATATAGCTTTTCTTTAGGGACTTGTCCAGTAGAACTACCTAGGTCTGGAGAATATACTTTGGATAGTCAGAGTGTTTTTTTTTTTTTTTAAGATTTTATTTATTCATGAGAGACACACACAGAGACAAAAAGAGAGAGATAGAGATAGAGAGAGAGAGAGAGAGAGAGAGACAGGCAGAGGGAGAAGCAGGCTCCAAGCAGGGACCCCATGTGGGACTTATCCAGGATCACACCCTGAGGCAAAGGCAGACGCTCAACCACTAAGCCACCCAGGGATACCCTGGAGTGGGGTTTTTAATTATAAATTCAATTTTCTCAATTTTATAGGATTCTTCAAATTATCTAATTTATATTGGGTGAGTGGTGATCATTTGTACTTATTTATAAATCTATTTCATTTAAATTGTCAATGGGTATACAGTTGTTCATAGTATATTCTTAATGTCTTTCTGATGTCTGTAAGTCTAGTATTCCTTATATTGATAATTTGTGCCCTCTCAATTTTTTCTCTGCAGAGATTTATCACATTTATTGATCTTTTCAAAGAACTGGTCCTCTGTATCATGGATTTTATCTTATTTTTCTGTTCTTAATTTAATTAATTTCTGGTTGTTGTTGTTGTTTTTTAAGATTTTATTTTTGGGGATCCCTGGGTGGCGCAGCGGTTTGGCGCCTGCCTTTGGCCCAGGGCGCGATCCTGGAGACCCGGGATCAAATCCCACATCGGGCTCCCGGTGCATGGAGCCTGCTTCTCCCTCTGCCTGTGTCTCTGCCTCTCTCTCTCTCTCTGTGACTATCATAAGTAAATAAAAATTAAAAAAAAAAAAAAGATTTTATTTTTAAGTAATCTCTACACCTAACATGGGACTCAAACTTATAACCCTGAAATCAGGAGTTGTATCCGATTTCTACCAACTGAGCCCACCAGGTGCCTCTAATTCCTGGCTTTATTTTTATTATTTCCTTCATAGTCATTTCCTGTAGCTTATTTTACTAGGCCATTGGAATGAAAATTAGGTGGGTTTTTTTGGGGGGGGGAGTTTGTTTTTGAGAGACAGAGAGAGAGAAAGGTGTGAGCAGGACAAAGGTAGAGATGTAGAGAGAGTCTTTTTTTTTTTTCTTTTTTAAAGATTTTATTTATTTATTCATGAGAGAAAGAGAGAGGCAGAGACACAGGCAGAGGGAGAAGCACGCTCCATGCAGGGAGCCTGACATGGGACTCGATCCCAGGTCTCCAGGATCATGCCCTGGGCTGAAGGCAGCGCTAAACTGTTGAGCCACCGGGGCTGCCCTAAAGAGTCTTAGGTAGGCTCCATGCTCAGTGCAGATCTCCATGCAGGGCTTGATCTCACAACCCTGAAATTATGACCTGAGCTGAAGAGTCAGGCACTTAACCAACTGAGCCACCCAGGTGCCCTTGAAAACTAAGATTATTGATTTTAGACCTTTCCTGTTTTCAATGAATACATTTATTTATTTATTTTTCAATGAATACATTTAATGCTATGCATTTCCTTCTTAGCACTGATGTCCCTGTTCCTTGACACTTTTGATATATTGTATTTTATTTTTTATTCAGTGAAGTCTATTATTTTTCATTTCCCTGAGTTGTCTTCTTCTTTGGTCCGTGGATCATTTAGAAATGTGCTGTTTAGTTGCTAAGCATTTGGAGATTTTCCTATTATCCTTCTGTTATTGATTTTTTTTTCTGTTTAATTACATTGTGGTTAGAGAACACATTATGTATTATTTCAATTATTTTAATTTGTACAAGTTTGTTTTATGACCTAAAATATGCTTCATCTTTGTATATGATCTGTAGACACTAAAATGTTTATTCCACTATTGTTGGGTGAAATGTTTCACAAATGTTGATTAGATTCTATTGGTTGGTGGTGTAAGGTCTTCTATATCCTTGCAGGTTTTATCTAGTTAGTCTACGCATTGTTGAGAAAGGGGTGTTGACATCTCCAAATATAATTGTATATTTTCCTATTTTACCTTTTGTTCTTTCAGTTTTTGCTTCACATTTTTGCAGCTCTGTTTTTGGTGTCTGCACATTTAGAATTGTTGTTTCTCGATGCAATGACCCATTTATAATTATATAGTGCTTTCTCTGTTTCTGATAGTTTGCTTTAAAGCCCACTTAATCTCATTAATACAGCAGTCCTAAATTTATTTGATTAAGGTTTGCGTGCTAAATCTTTTTCATTCTTTAACTTCTTTTTAGTTGTTTTTTCATTCTTTAACTTTTAACACCTGCTTATACTGTTATATTTGAGGTGCATTTCAGTTTCTTATAGTCAGCATTAAGTGGGACATGCTTTTTTTAAACTCTCTTATTGAGGTATAATTGCCATATAACATTATATTGGTTTCAGATGTAGAGTATAATGATTTGGTATTTTTACATTGCAAAATGATCACCACAATAAGTGTAGTTACTATTCATCATTGCAGAATTAACTTTTAGGATTTATTCCCTCGGCAACTTTCAAGTATACTCTACAATATTATTAACTGTATTCAGTGTACTGTACATTATATGACCACAACTTACTTATTTTATACCTGAAAGCTTGTACCTTTTGGGCCCCTTCACCTATTTTTCCCAGCCCCTACCCCTGCCTCTGCCAACCACCAATCTGTTCTTTGTTAATTAATGATTTTTTTTTTATTGAAACTTGGACATTTAAGATATTGTGCTATGAGACTGGATCTTATTTAAACCTGCTTCAGCTGGTTTCCTCTGAACAGCTCCTGTAGTGGGATTCCAGATTCCTCACCTTCCCTCTCTGATGCTCAGTGAGGGGTAATCATTGTTTTTGCTGGATGGGAGTGGCTATTATAGCTTCCCACAGACCTCCAATGATACTGGCCTGACTGGGGGAGACATGGACACCTCATTATTGCTCCTTATATGGCCTCCAGTGACCCCACAGGGAAGGGGGTTAGCAATCTCTTAAGTGTTGGCCTATGGTGTCAATCATTATTCACCGGGACAGATCTGCTACTACTCCAGCAGAGGAAGCAGAGTGTCACTGCTTCAGGTTGGGGTGGAAATCTAGGCTCTCTATCCAGTCTTAACTGATACCACAAGATGTGGCATTATCAATGCCTGGTGGGGATGAAAGTCCTGGGTCCCCAGATCTGTCCTCTCTGATCCCACCCTGGGGCTAACTTAGAATTCTTTGTTACAGCTTAGCAAGCAAGCATCCAGGATCCCCATTCAGTCTTTGTGGATGTAGGTGGGTTGGGTTTGACTCAGAGTCTTCTGTGAGGTTTGTTTGGAGTAGAGAGGTTTTTCTCTAAAAGCTTTTTTGTCCCGCTAGGCTGCCCTTTACAAGGTCCTTTGACTAGAAAACAAAATTTTAAGGGAGTTTTTTGCCAATTCCCATTAGTGGTATAGGGGTTGCTGACTTCTCTAAGTCTGGAATTTATGATGCATAAAGAAAGCCAGTGAACTTACTGATACGATGTTCCTTGAGTAACAAGATCCACAGTTGACCTGCCACCATCTTTATCATTCAGAATTTTCTTATGTTTATTTTACATATAATATTAAGAGTATTTAGTTTTAATAGAGGGAGTTATAAAGACAGTATGCACACCCTATTATCCCAGAAGCAGATATTCTCCCATATATTAAATAAGTATCTATTAGGTTCAAAAGTATTATACTTCCTAAATACTCACCAAAAGAACAAAATAAGTCATTCCTTTGATTTAAAAAAAAAAAATTTAAAAGATTTTATTTATTTATTTATTTATCCATGAGAGATACACAGAGAGAGGTGGAGACACAGGCAGAGGGAGAAGCAGACTCCATATGGGGAGCCCAATACAGGACTTGATCCCAGGACCCATTATCATGACCTGAGCCAAAGGCAGATGCTCAACTACTGAGCCACCCAGGCATCCCTGTTTCTTAGATTTTTTTTTTAATAGACTTAATTTCTAGCCTTCACATTGCTAACAGTCTTTTAGTTGAATTAGCCCATCCAGCCCCTCACTTTCAGTTTAGAGATGACGTAGAGACCCATATAACCCAATAGTATTTTATCAGTTCTGTCATTGATTATAAGATAATTATAACTATAATTAAATGGAAGTGAGTTATATATCAACTTAATGACACATCCCAATTCCAATAATAATATAAATGACGGGTTGTCTAACTTGGGACAAAGAGAAAGATGTGTGCAATTTTCCTTTTCAAGTTTTTAATTCCCAACAATGCATGAAGGGTGCTTTTAAAACTAGCAAGCAAATAGAACAGCAGCAATGTAGAGCAACAGGTACACTTGTGACCTACCAGTATATAATCATTAAAACTATGATTCCAAAGAACACTTAATAATACAGAGCAATGCTAAAATTTGTTAACACAATAATGCTATAAAATAAAACCAATAGGAAAGCCAAGTATGTTATCATTTGTCCTTCCTTCTTACAAGGCCCTAATATTTTTGTACAGTGTTCTGTTTCTCACTTTCATGTGGGCCATAGCTCTGAAACCGTATGTTATGAAAGTGTAGAATTTTAAATATAGCTGAAGATACACAGAATATCAAATTTGTATTACCTATATTCACAACAGCAATAAAAATTTAAAAATCACATCTACAACTAAACGATTGGCCTTGTGAAATAGTATACAAAACCAAGCAGTCCAGCATTTGAAAGCATTTGGGGTTCTTGATCTCTGGCTCCTCAGGGAAGTCAAGGTAAAGCCTAGGTTTAGCTAATTAAACTCTCTTTCCAGAGGTTTTGAATTTTGAACATAATGAAGCAAAAGATTATAATTTCTTTCATGAGAGCACTGGTGCCTGAAAACTGAATATTTTTTATCCTGATTCTTAAACTTTTTTTTTTCTGTTTCTAATTATAACAGTTGAGCCCATAAACTTTCAGGTAGCTTTAGAGTCTCCCGCCCCACCCCGGCCAGCCCACCACATTCTTTTTTTAAGAAATGTTTTATTTATTTATTCATGAGAGACACAGAGAGAGGGAGAGACACACGCAGAAGGAGAAGCAGACTCCCACAAGGAGCCTGCTGTGGAGGTCGATCCTAGACCCCAGGATCAAGCTCTGAGCCAAGGCAGATGCTCAACCTCTGAGCCACCCAGGCATCCCTGTCGCCCCCCCCCCCCACCTCACCCCCAATTCGTAATCAGAATTGGTTAATGTGGGATGCCTGGGTCCTCTGCCTTCAGCTCAGGGCATGATCCCGGAGTCCTGGGATTGAATCCCATGTCAGGCTCCTTGCATGGAGCCTGCTTCTCCTGTTTCTGCCTCGCTCTGTGTCTCTCATGAATAAATAAATAAATAAATAAATAAATAAATAAATAAATAAATAAATGGAATTGGTTAATATTACTATCTACTAAAGAAAAAAAAGATCCCAACTGATATTTGCAAAAACTTAAGTAAACTTATAAGTTGTTAGGACACAGTTTACCACAATTATACAACTGAGCAAGTCGTGACTTTATTTAATGATAATTTTTAAATTTTAAAAATTTGTCCTGTTTGTTTTTCCCTGTCATCCACAAAATAAGCAAAACTTTGGTATTGTTTGTATAGTCAATAAAGTCATTTTAAGAGCAAATAATGCTGAATATAAATCAGCAGGAATTAGAAAACTATGGCAAGTCAAAGAAAGGATTTGCTCTGTAGATTGCACAGCTCTCTATCCACATTTGTTTATCTCTATCCACATTTGTTTAAGCAGCTGTTGGCAACAAAGTAGATGTGAAAAACATTGGGTCGAGGTCATATCACCATGTATGATGAGCTTTGACAAAATGAAGGTTATAGTTAATTACTTAATTCATATAGTCATTTTCAGAAAGAAAGTTCAAATAAAGAAAACTATGCATAACATTTTATTATTTCTTCCCTCTTTCTCTTGTCCCTCTAATGATCAAAGAGTTGAATTGGTTTTGATGGTAATTGTATCAGGATCCCTAATCCTGGTTCCGCCAAGGTCTTCCTTTAAAAATCATAGCATTTCTGCCTTTGCAATTCTGACTTTAACTGATGCTATGAGATTAAGGATATCATACCATGTCTAGAGCCCATATTTATGTGGGTCGCTTTTATCTAAAAAATTCCTATGGCCTTAAGGATAAAAGAACTGTTGAATCTTAAATACTGCCTTAGTATTTTAATCAAAGACAATATATTTTGGAAGTAATTTCTTTTAATTTTTTTATTATTATTTATTTATGATAGTCACAGAGAGAGAGAGAGGCAGAGACAAGGCAGAGATACAGGCAGAGGGAGAAACAGACTCCATGCACCAGGAGCCCGATGTGGGATTCGATCCCGGGTCTCCAGGATCGCGCCCTGGGCCAAAGGCAGGCGCCAAACCGCTGCGCCACCCAGGGATCCCCTTTGGAAGTAATTTCTTATCTGATTTTGAAGCATTTGGGCAATGGATTTGAGGAGTTTTCAATATATTTTGTATATAATCAATTACTTTTATAAAAGCCATAACTAAATGAGCTATTCAGAAGAAGTCTGTATTTTTAGTATTACACTTTAGAGTAGAATTGGACCTCATGTATGGGCTTCAAATACGCAGATTATAATATTTTGTATTATCCATTATTTTGGTAAACTCAAAAAGAAGTTTTTAAACTAGTACCACTTAAAAGTATTCGATATTCTTAGTAATTCAAGCTTCTCTTGAAGTAAATTGGTCAGTAGACTAAAATATCAGAACAGCAGACAAATTAAAAATGTGTGAATCTGGATCTTTTTGGTCATAATATATACACTTTATACCAGAATGATCATTCTTCTATGCTTTATTTGAAAATAAATAATTTAAGTTGTTATGAATTCAAGTGAATTTTAAATTCTTATTTTAACTCAAAAATTAAAACAGAGAAAAATGTGATATTTTTTAGAAAATTGCCTCTTAAGGTAATATGTTTTTTGGTACAATACTATTTCAATGTTAACTATATGCCCATATGGTAGAAATTACAGAATTAATTGGCAAAGAACATTATTTAGTTGATGAGATAAGTACTTTAACTACAAATAAGAGTCCTATAATAATGTGTATTCTCCTAAACCTCATTGATCATTTGGATAGCAATGGTTTTTATTAAATGTTGGATTAACTATATTTGGATTATTTATTGTTGTTATATGTTGTTAAAATGAAATAGCCTCAGTATAGGAGCATTTTATAACATTTCACATATTTCATCTCAAGGATAGTAAACCCAGATATTGATAAGTAATTACAGTAAATTATATTAAGAAAGATATATAATATAAACAATCTTGAAGATGGCTAATAACCTAAAAAGCTATGTTTATCTGATCTCTGATTAATAAAAGGACAAAAAGTACTGAAATATGCAACATCCTATTTCCTGTCCCCAAATAGTTCCAAATCAGATGGGAAATTGCTTCAAAATACATTCCCTTTTTAAAAAATAATTTCAACATCTATTTAGAGCAGATCTCACTTGTAAAGCATACTTTCACACTATTATATAAATAATTGTTTTAACCCTTAACGTTTTCAGGGAAGGATAAATAGCATACAACATGTTAATTTTCACACATTATCCTTTTTGGCTAAGAAATTGTTGCAGATAAATAGTATCTTTACAAAGATCATGATATTTTAGCTGTGTACATGAAGAGGAGGAGGAAGGGATTGGGTTGAACCATTTCATGAAAGCTACTGACATTAATTTGAGCTGTGTCTACTCATTTATGAAGCGAATATTAGGATACAGCATACCTATTTCACAAGATTAGTCAGAGGAAAAGACACTAAATGTAGAGAAGTACTTTACAAAATATAAACAATGATATAAGGCAAAAAGTCACTGGATACACACCTATTTATCTGTATACACTTACAGATATTACACAAATACTAGAGGTATAGAGACATAAGCCTCTGTTTTGCACACACAGAGTGTCTGTGATCCTATTTCAATTCAAAACTATGTCATATTTGTGTTAAATGTATACTTTTTTGGTGTACATTTATATTCAATTAGACCCAGAAGCTTAATGATCAGTTGATTATTTAAAAGTAATCTCTACTCCCAATGTAGGCTTTAAAATCACCATCTCAAGATCAAGGGTTGCATGTTGTACCTACTGAGCCAGCCAAGTGTCCTGATCAGCTAATTTAATTATATTATATGTCAGTTCCTTTCCCAGCTAAAGATCTGAAGCTCTGTTTTTTCTTTTCTTCTTTACATTTTTTATTTAAATTCTAGGTAATTAACATACAGTGCAATATGGCTTTCAGGAGTAGAATCCAGTGATTCATCACTTATATACCAACCCCAGTGCTCATCACAAGTGCCCTTCTTAATCCCCACCTTGCACATCCCACCCTTCCCCTCACTTCCATCCATCAATCCAGATTGTTCTCTAACGTTAAGTGTCTCTTGCGGCTTGTTTCCCTCTCTCTGCTTGTTGTTATTATTGTTATTGTTGTTCTCTGCCCCAGATATGTTCATCTGTTTTGTTTCTTAAATTCCACAATAAATGAGATCATATGGTATTCGTATTTCTCTGACTGACTTAATTTGCTTAGCATGATACCCTTTAGCTCCTCTAGCTCCATCCACATCATTGCAAATGGCCAGATTCCATTCTTTTTGATGGCTAAGTAATATTCCACTGTATGCATATGTGTCTATATGTGTGTATATGTATATGCACATACAGGTGTGAGGTAGTAGCTCATTATGGTTTTGATTTGTATTTCCCTCACGATAAGTGATGTTGAACACCTCTTCCTGTGTCTTTAGCCATCTGATTGTCTTTGGAAAAATGTCTATTCATGTCTTCTGTCTATTTCTTAACTGAATAATTTCTTTTGGGTGTTGAGTTTAATAAGTTATTCATAGAGTTTGGATACCAATCCTTTATGAGATACCTCATTTGCAAATATCTTTTCTCATTCTATAGGCTGTCTTTTAGTTGTGTTGATTGTTTCCTTTGCTGTGCAGAAGATTTTTACCTTGATGAAGTCCAAAAGTTCATTTTTGCTTGTTTCCCTTATCTCTGGTGTTGTATCTAGTAAGAAGGCACTAGAGGTACTAGAGGTAGTAGGTCAAGGTCAAAGAGGTTGATGTTTGTGTTCTCCTCTAGGATTTTGATGGTTTCCTGTCTCACATGTAGGTCTTTCATTTCTTTTGAATTTATTTCTGTGCATGGTGTAAGAAAGTTTTGTTCCAGTTTCATTCTTTTACATGTCAGTGTCCAGGTTTCCCAACACCATGTGTTGAAAAGATTGTCTTTTTTTCCACCAGATATTCTTTCCAGCTTTGTTGAAGATTAGTTGATCATATGGTTGTGAGTCCATTTCTGGGTTTTCTATTCTGTTTCATTTGTCTGTTTTTGTTCTAGGACCATACTGTCTTGATGATGACGGCTTTGTAATATAGCTTGAAATCTGGAATCATGATGCCTTGAGTTTCGTTTTTCTTTTTCAGGTTTGTTTTGGCTATTTGAGATCTTTTTTAGGATTGTTTGTTCTAGCTCTGTGAAAAATGCTGGTGATATTTTGATAGGGATTGCATTATATCTGTAGATTCCTTCTGGGTAGTATAGACATTTTAACAACATTTGTTCTTCCAATCCATGAGCAGAGAATGCTTTTCCATTTCTTTGTGTCCTTTTCAGCTTCTTTCATAATTCCCCATACTTTGTTGAATATAGATCTTTTACTTCTTTAGTTAGGTTTCTTCCTAGGTATCTTATGGTTTTTGATGCAATTGCAAATGGCATTGTTTCCTTGATTTCTTTTTCTGCTGATTTGTTATTGGTTAATGTAATAGATTTCTGTACATTGAGTTTATATAACTTTGTTGAACTCATGTATTAGTTCTAGCAATCTTTTGGGTGGAGTCTTTCAGGTTTTCTAGATTATCATGTCCTTTGCAAATACTGAAAGGTTGAGTTCTTTGCCCATTTGATGCCTTTTGTTTCTTTTTGGTTTCTGATTGCTGAGCCTAAGAAACACTTCCACTCTTATGCTAAGTAGTAATGGTGAGAGTGGACATCCTTGTCTTGTTCCTGACCATAGAGGAAAGGCTCTCAGGTTTTCCCCATGGAGTGTGATATTAGATGTGAGTCTTTCATATATGGCCTTTATGATATTGAGATATGTTCCCTCTATCCCTACTTTGTTGAGGATTTTTATCAAGAATGGATGCTGTACTTTGTCAGATGCTTTTTCTGCATCTACTGAGAGGATTATATGGTTCTTATCCTTTCTTTTATTAATGTGGCATATCATGTTGATTGATTTGTGAATATTGAACCAGCCCTGTAGCCCAGAAATAAATCCCACTTGACCGTGGTGAATAATTCTTCTAATATACTATTGAATTCAATTAACTTGTCTCTTGTTGAAATTTTGGCATCCATGTTCACTGGGGATATTGACCTGTAATTTTTCTTGTTAGTGGGGTCTTTGTCTAGTTTTGAAATCAAAGTAATGCTAGGAGTTTGGAACTTTACCTTCCATTTCTATATTTTGGAACAGTTTGAGAGGAATAGGTATTAACTCTTCTTTATTATTTTTTTTTAATTTTTATTTATTTATGATAGTCACAGACAGAGAGAGAGGCAGAGACACAGGCAGAGGGAGAAACAGGCTCCATGCAGCGGGAGCCTGATGTGGGATTCGATCCCGGGTCTCCAGGATCGCGCCCTGGGCCAAAGGCAAGCGCCAAACCACTGCGCCACCCAGGGATCCCCTTAACTCTTCTTTAAATGTTTGGTAGAATTTCTCTGGGAAGCCACCTGGCCCTTGACTTTTGTTTTTTTTTGTTTTTTTGGAGATTTTTTATTACTGATTCAACATCTTTGTTGGTCATGGGTCCATTCAAATTTTCTACTTCCTCCTGTTTCACTTTTGGTAGTTTGTATGTTTCTAGGAATTTGTCCATTTCTTCCAGATTGCCCAGTTTGTTGGCATATAATTTTTCATAATATTCTCTCATAATTGTTCATATTTCTGCAATGTTGTTTTTATCCTCTCCTCTCTCATTTGTGATTTATTTATTTGAATCCTTACTCTTTTCTTTTTTGATTAAGTCTGGCTAGGAGTTTATCAATTTTATTAATTCTTTTGAAGAACCAGCTCTGAGTTTCATTGATCTATTCTATACTGCTTTTGTTTGTTTGTTTCTATATTAGTTCTGCTCTGATCTTTATTATTCCCTTCTTATGCTGGTTTTAGGCTTTACTTGCTGTACTTTTTCTGGCTCTTTTAGATGTAAGTTTAGGTTATGGAGTTGAGACTTTTCTTGTTTCTTGAGGTAGTCCTGTACTGCAATACACTTCCCTCTTAGCACTGCCTTTGTTGCATCCCAAAGGTTCTGGACTGTCATGTTTTCATTTGCTTCCATGTATTTTTTTTTAATTTTTAGTAACTGCCATGTATTTATGGTCTTTCCAATTTTTTGTTGTGTGTGGTTGACTTAAAGTTTTACAGGGTTGTGCTCTGAAAATATTCATGGTATGACCTCAATATTTTTTTACTGTTGAGGTCTGATTGTGAGCCAGTATGTGATCTTTCTAGAGAATGTTCTGTGGGCACTTGAAAAGAATGTGTATTCTACTATTTTAGGATGAAATGTTCTGAATATATCTGTTAAGTCCATCCAGTCCAGTGTGCCATTTAAAGCCACTGTGTCCCTGTTGATTTTCTGCTTAGATGATCTGCTGTGAATGGGATGTTAAAGTCCCCTACTACAATTGTATTATTACCATTGAGTTTATGTTTTTATTAATTGATTTATATATTTGGGTGCTCCCAAGTTGAAAACATACACATTTATGATTGTTAGATCTTCTTGATGGATAGACCCCTTAATTGTGATATAATAATGCCTTTTTTCATATCTTATTAGTCTTTATTTTAAAATCTAGTTCGTCTACATGATAGAGCCATATAAGTATGGCTACTCTGACTTTCTTTTGATCCATTAGCATGATACATGGCTTCTGCATCCCTTCATTTTTAATCTAAAGATATCTTTGGATATAAAATGTGTCTCTTGTAGGCAGCATATAGATGTGTCTTGTTTTTTTCTCTTTTCTGATGCCCTGTGTCTTTTGATTGGAGCATTTAGTCCATTTACATTTAGAGTTAATATGGAAAGATATAAATTTAGTACCATTTTGTTACCTGTGAATTTCGTGTTTCTGGTGATATATCTCTGTTCTTTTCTACTTTTTGTTTTTGGTCTTTTTTCCCCCACTCTAAGAGCCCCCCTAAATATTTCTTGCAGGACTGTTTAAGAGGTCACAAACTCCTTTAGTTTTTGTTTGGAAAACTCTATTTCTCATTCTATTTTAAATAACATTCTGGCTGGATGCATATTTTTTTTCCATCCAGCACATTGAACGTACCCTGCCTTATCTTCTGGCCTGCCAAGTTTCAGTGGACAGATCTGGTGTACACATGATCTGTCTTCCTTTGTACGTTAAGGACTCTGTTTCCTATGATGCTTTCAACATACTTCCTGTCTATGTATTTAGTGAATTTCACTATGATATGCCCTGGTGATGGCTGGCTTTTGTTGAATTTAATGGGAGTTCTCTGTGCTTCTTGGATTTTGTTGTCTGTGTCCTTCCCCAGATTAAGGAAGTTTGCAGCTATAATTTGCTCAACCCTCCTGCCTCTTTTTCTCTCTTTTCATCTACTGGGACTCCTATGATAAGAATGTTATTATGCTTTAATAAGTTGCTGAGTTCCTTAAGTCTACCTTCATAATCCATTTTCTTTGTTTTCCTCTTCTTTTCAGCTTCATTATTTTCCATAATTTCATCTTCTATATCAGTCCTCTGCTTCATCCATCCTTGTTTATATGGCACCCATTCAGGTTCTGCATCTCTTTATAGCATTTTTAAAAAGATTTTATTTATTTATTCATGAGAGACACAAAGAGAGGCAGAGAGAGAGAGGCAGAGATAGGAGAAGCAGGCTCCATACTGGGAGCCTGATGTGGGACTCAATCCTGGGACTCTGGGATCATGCTTAACCACTAAGCCACCCAGGTGTCCCAGTTATAGCATTTTTAATTTCATCTTGGCTAGCCATTTGAGGTCTTTAATTCCACAGTAAGGGATTCTCTAGTGTTTTTTTTTTTTTCTTTATTCAAGCCTAGCTAGTATCCTTATAATTGTTGTTTTAAATTCTAGTTCAAACATCAAACGTATATAGGTATTGGTTAATTTCCGGCCATCATTTCTTCCTGTTCTTTCTTTTGGGGTAAATTCCTCCATTTTGTCATTTTGGAGGAAAGAAGAAGAAAGAAAGAAGAAAGAAAGAAAGAAAGAAAGAAAGAAAGAAAGAAAGAAAGAGAAAGAAGGAAAGAAAGAAAGAAAGAAAGAAAGAAAGAAAGAAAGAAAGAAAGAAAAAGCAAGCTTGTGTGGCTCAGTGGTTGAGCATCTGCCTTTGCTCAGGGTGTGATCCTGGGGACCTGGGATTGAGCCCTCATTGGGCTCCCCACAGGGAGCCTACTTCTCCCTCTGCCTATGTCTCTGCTTCTCTTTCTGTGTCTTTCATGAATAAATATAGTTAAAAAAATAATTATAATAAAATAAAATAAAAAATAATTAAATAAAGGAAGCTGGATCCTACGTGTGTTTTTGTGTGCATGTTAGGCAAAGCTTGGTAGGAAAAAAGGGAAAATAATTAAAAATAATTTTAAAAAGTAAAATGAAAAAAATATAGTAAAATAAATTGGTCATTCTGTATTCAAAAAAAACAAAAACAAAAAGCCAACCAAACCAAAATACCCTAAGAAAGCTACATCCTGTTTCCCCTAGAGCTGAAGCTTTTCAGCACTAGATTTGGTGCATGGGAGGGGTTTGTGCTGGCCTTTTGGGGGAGAGCCCTACTGCTCTGACTCTCAGGCCAACTTGCTCTAGTGAAAATGTACCCTGCAGTATGTTGTGGGACAGGACTTGGTGTAAGCAGCTCCAGTCTCCACTTGGTGGCACTTTTTTTCCCTCACTGAGGTCAGTCACTGCTGGTGGGCGAGCTGAAGGGGAACCTATACCTGCCACTCTTCAGGAAGTCCCCATAGACAAACAAACAACTGCCTCTCTTGTGTCCCCTGCCTCCATCAGATCCCTGCCTTCACCCTGTCTTTGTCTGAGCTGCCCACCTTTCAGGTGGCACAGCACTCCTGTATTTTATCTCAGGCATGACTGAGTTTCAAAGCCCTACACTGCAGAGATCCCCATAGGATAGACCATGCTGATCCTTTGGGGAAGGGTCCCACCGCACTACGGCTGGTCCAGGTTTGTCCCAGAAAACAGCCACATGACAGTGCAGTGGTTCAGAGTTTGGTAAATCGCAACACACTGTCATTGCCGGGGTTTGCTTCCCTTGGCCAGTGTTTTGCACTCATGCTGGTGAACAGGGTGCTCAGTGGTGCCTACAGGGTCTTTTGCCCACGGAGAAGCCATATCACATCCCCCAAATGCACTCCAAGCAGGGGAACTGCTTCTCCTGGTGCAACAGAGGGGATCCTCAGACATGCTGCCAGTCCCTGGGGCTCGATCCTGCTTCCCCATCAGAGCACCACTCAGCTCACCAGACACCACCATGGGTGTGGCCCTCACCTCCACAACTTCAGATCCTGCACTCCACTGTTTGTAAAAAACTGACAATATTTAGACCCTCTCCTTTTTCCACAGTCAAAGATTTTGGGGAACAGTCTTCTTGTGCAGTCCCCTGCACATGATTTCACTCTTTTTTCTTTTCATTCTTTCTCTCTGTGTCATTCTCTCTTGCTTCTCTTGCTCCTCTCTCCATGATCAGGTCTCCTTCCCCTCTGTAGTGTTCACGGGTCTTCTATCCCCCAAATCCGCTCTCCACAGCTCCTACCTTCCACAGGTCATTTTTGTTTTCTGCTTGAAGATGTTCAGATTTGTTCTCTAAGATCTCTAATTGATTTCTTGGGTGTTCATAATGATTTGATATTTATCTAACTATGTTCAAGGGAGGAGACAAGCTTAGAGTCGTCCTTACTCCTTCACTGCTGAAGCCCTCATAACAGCTTGGATCTAACAGAAATATAAATAAAAGATAGTAAGCTACTTTGGAGCACATTTCAGTTGCAAAAAGGAAATAAAAATTGAGCGTGATCATCATAGAGTTAATCTGATCAGAAAGAAAAACAAAAAAAACAAAGAAACAAAAAAAGAAAAAAGCCAAACACACTTTTTATCCCATGTTTAACATTAGGTTGACTTAAAATCCATTAATAATAATTGGTCAAAAGTGCACTGAATTTTGTTGGTTGGATTTCTAATGAGGGCAAAATTCCAAAGCTTCTCTTCAAGAGGATGTCTTAGCCCTGTCAGGAGAGAGCAATGGAAAATCCTGAGATCATCTAGCACTCACACTACACGTGGAAATTAATTGGATGTCATTTGTGCTAATAAAAGGATTACCACTTTGGATATAAGCTGTTCTGTGTCTGCCCAACTGCACACTTTTATCATAGATTTCTCCAGAATAAGGGAGCTATTGTCACATCTGTTTGTCAGTGAGAGAAGATAATCATGGATGAACATAATACAAGTGAACTTCCTAAAGGTATGAGTTGGAAGAAAAAGGAGGTCACAAGAAGGCATGCTGTGTAGAGAATACCTGGACACAAAATGTCAACCCAATAAAAAATGTGATATTACCGTGTTTCTGAGGTCAAGCGACTCTTGAAACCTGTTCACTGCCTCAACATTAGCATCATGTACACAATGTAACCCAGGACATTGAGAAGCCAGGTCATAATTATAAACTCCTTATCACAACAACAAGCATTTGATTTGTTTTCACTTTTTTAATGCTCAGGTTCCATAGCTAGCAATATTTTTCTTTTTCATTGTAACTTTTCTTGTCACTGTGAAGTTAAATTCTCTGCTAGGTAGCTTAATCACCTGCTCCAAAATGAATGTTTCTTAGTTCCTAAGACATGGCTATCATCTCAAGGAAGATTTGTAACTAGTTTCCTGAAATGTTGGAGTCTGAACATGCAGTAAATCTCCAAAGGCTCTGTGCATTTTGTTTCTAGTACAATTTTAAAAATCGTGTTAGAAATAATAACTGATTTTCCTGCTTGAAAAACCCTTGTCTCAGGCACAAACGGAACATACTCTTGTGCCTTATACTTTGATTTCAAAAAGTATTGCGTGGAGAGGACATGCAGACATTTGGAGATTTCATGAGTGCTGCTAGACACATGCACTGACAGTGTCTATATGCAATTAATACCCACTGGACACTGACTTGAATAGAGAAAGTGTTTAATCTTCTTAAGATTAAGACAAAATCTAATCATGTAGGGAAAAGTAGATGAAGTATTGATATCATGATTCTGGCAGTATTACCTCTCTTTTTTGGAACTTCATTTCACTACTAACCCATTTCTGTATTCCCTTTAATAGTGGCCACATGCACACTGAGGCATAGATGTTTTCCTTAAAAATATTGGATAGAGAAGTACATACTTTTTTAAAACAGACAAGAGCAAGACAATTGCCTCGATTTTCCACAAGGCATTGGCTCTGGAGATACTGTCTATGGGGTTAAAATGAACAGTGCTTTAAAATTGTCATCAGGCAGCTTTTCCCCTGCCTTTCAGAGTTCCCTTTGTACTTGTACGTTTGAGGAAAGTGGGTGGGGTTTTCTTTTTAATTTTTTACTCTATCCTTGTAGAATCTTCTTTTCTACAATTGCTTCCCTTTTATCCTAACTTCCCTTTTTAAAGTAGCATTGAACCTACATTTGCTGCATTGTGTGAAAGTCTATAAAAAATCACTCATCCTTCATAAAGATGCTTGTATTACAGTTCTCAACTTTGGGGTACGGTGATTTGAACACAGATGCAAATCCTATGAATGTACCTATCACTTAATTTTCTGTACCACTACTGCAACATTAAATGGCTTTATGTGGATAAAGATATTCAAACTCATTAGTAATGTAAAGAATGCATGTTAAAATGACAGTGAGATATAATTTCATAATGACTAGAAGGAAAATGATGTCAGATTACCAGGGTGGATGAGAATGTTGAGTACTGAGACTCTTACCTTACTTACTACTGTTGTGAGTAGAAATTAACATAACCACATTGTAGAGAGTGGGAATTGCATCATCGCTACACATGTGAATAACATATGATCCAATTTCATGGTTAGGGGATGGATACTCTAGAGAAATTCTTACACATGTGCTTTTTTTTATTATTTTATTTAGTTATTTATGATAGTCACACAGAGAGAGAGAGAGAGAGGCAGAGACACAGGCAGAGGGAGAAGCAGGCTCCATGCACTGGGACCCCGACGTGGGATTTGATCCCGGGTCTCCAGGATGGCGCCCTGGGCCAAAGGCAGGCACCAAACCGCTGCGCCACCCAGGGATCCCTACACATGTGCTTTGATAGTAATGGTTGAAATATTCCTAATAATCTTCAAAAAATGGCAAAGATTCAGTAAGGATTTGGAAATCTCTTTTTTTTTTAACAGAATTAAACATAAAAATTTTTAATAGATATAAGTTTGTTAAGTACATATCAGAAGAGGTAGAAAGAAAATAGATTTTCCCAAAGATAGAAACTATAGGAAGCGACTAATAGCCCTAAGGCCAAGGCGGGGTGGGGGTGGGGGATAGAAAAGATTGAATATGTTGAAACTCAAGAACTTAGAGAGAAAGCCCTGCAGAGCTGAAAAATAGTCAGGATCTCTGAGACAGAGGTGGTGGGCTTGGATCTAGGCCTTTGGGTAAGGGACCCAGTTATCCAGTACTGGTGGTGTCTCTGAGGGGGCACAATAAGGTTTTGTAAATTGGGGTGAAACTACAAAGCAGACCAAAATATTGCTACTGATAGGAATTCCTATTGCTGAGATGAAGATGTTTGCTGGAATGATTATCAAAAGAAGCAGTCAGGAGCAAGAGGAGGCAAGTAGGCAGAAGCAAGACCATTCCTCCTCCTCTAGCTTCGTAGTCTCTTTAGAACACCCAGATTAATGGAAACTAACCAGGGGTCAGCTCACAAAGTGGAGATGTGATTTGCAGAAGTTCTAGCCCAGAATCTCAAAGGAGGGTATAGGATTATGTTTGGAGTTGAGGACCAGTAACCTAATAAATGCTCAAACTGGAAATAATCTCACTGTCCATGATTGGGTTGACACAAAACTATGGCATGTTAACTAACATACTATGCTTCTGAATGAGTTAACTAGTCTACAAAACAATTTTTTGCAGTGAAACACAAGAAAGAAGTATTTATTTCTCACGGGTCAGCAGGAGAGCTATTTATCTCAGAAAGACTAGGAGTTCATTGACCTAGGCTTGACTAAGGCGACCTTCCGTCCAGGTCCAAGGTCCAAGTCTAGCTGTGTTTGGTTTGTTTGGAACTCAGACTGCAGGAACAGCAGTAATATTAGTGATGGCAGAAGCACAAAAGGGCAAGCTAGAAAAGTTTCTTTAAGTTCAAATTCCTTTAAGACCTAGGCTTGGAATTACACTATCACTCCCTTCACATCTAATTTGCCTAAGCTAATCACAGAACCAAGTCCAAGTCAAGGAGCCAGGAAGCCCACCCCACCAACTCCTCCTTCCCAAGGTAATATCAAACTTGTAGGGGCTGGAGATTAAAAAGAAAGAAAAAAAATGTGATCATTAGTTCAATTTGCCATTGTCTTCTCTCTTGGCTACAACTATTCATAACCTCCCACTTGCAAATAGCACTCACCCTCACATTAGGACCCTGTAAGGCTCATCTGACTCTGACACTAAGATCTCATTAAATACATTATGCCCTCAGGTTTGATTGAAGTTGCTTTTGATCCAAAACTGTGAACTAAAAAATTATCTGTTCTGCACACAACCAACCATCAATCATCAAACACTGACAGTTTGACACGAAAACCACAATAAACACTATTGTTAAAAAGGGAAGAATGGGAAGGATGTGACAGTCTTTAGTGCATAGAAATTCTGAATTTCCACTGGGAAATGTTAAGTACCTTACCCCCACTTAGAGTACACACAGAACCCTGTTTCGGCTTCCATTCCACAACATGGGAGTGTCTCCCATAATCTTGGCTCTACGTGTTTTGCATTTCCTGCTCCCTGCCTGTAGAGAGTTGGGGGCTCAGATGTCTTCATTATATTAAACAGAGTCTCATTTCATTTCAGTTTAGGCTGTCAATGCTTTTGCCAATATGACTGTCTCTAAAAACATTTTGGGTTTTCCAAATATTTTATTCTAATCAAATTAATATGCCAAAAGTCATACACATAATGATTTTTAAGATGTGCCTCTCTTTCTGGAAGCAAGAAGAAATATTTTGAATACATCAGCTTTCTGTAGGTCTATTTTCTTAACCTTCCTTGGAGTCGATTTCTAGTTGAAATGATAAGTTGTCACCATAACTCTTTTAAAGTTCTTAACAAAAAGTCATGATGATTTTGGCCTTGGCTATTTCTGTAAAACCAATGCCACATATTTTAAGATTGTGTTCCTCAATTTGAGGCTAAAACATGTCAGCATGTCATGGTCTGGGCCCGAATTTAACAGACAGGAAAATATATTTGTCCATGATGAAGCCTTAGCAAGAGTATAGATGCAGAGAGGGGTAAAGAATTGGGACCAATCCTTAAACAAAACACCAGTGACAAGAAATCAACTCCAGCTACATATATTGATATAGTTGCATTATAATATATTAGAGGTAACTGAAAGAAGCAAATCACAGAATATACACCATATGTTTACATTCAAATAAAATTTGAAACATGCAAAATTGAACAATGCATATTTTAAGAAACACATTCAGATAGAAATATTTTAAAAGAATATCAAGAAACCATTCATCAACTTCATGATAACTTTTAACTCTAGGGATGGTAAAAATGATGAGATAAGGAAAGAAAGTGCAGGGGCTTCGACAATAATAGTAGTGTTAGGGGCTTTTTAATTAGTATACTAGTTTTTCATTTACTATTATTTTTGTTTTATCTGTTTCTAAATTGTATGAACAGTTTTTTGTGTGGATATGTGTATACTACATCTATATTACAGAGGTGTGTTTTAATCTACTTAGCTTTGAGAACATGAAAATCAAGGAAGTACATAATGAGAGACGTGGTTAGTCTTGTTCTCCCTAGAGGAGAGAAGGGTGGAGGATGTGAACAGGGGAGGACAGAATGGAGGGGTAAGCCAAGAGCATGGCCAAACTGCATAAAATTCAAAGTTCCCTTGCCCATTCTTTTTCCTATGCTCAACAATGCAAACTGGAGTAATTCCTGTTCTCGTTATAGGCATAAACATTAAAAAAGATGAGTGCCACTGTGTAATTAAGTGATATCCAGATGGAAGCAAAAGAAAAATTGACCATCCAATTCAGTGATGAAAAAGAGAAAGATAATCAGGTTTATGAAACATCATGAAAAATTAAATCTACAAGCTCACAAATTTCTTTCAGTCTACTCATGATATATTACCCAAAGCTACGTAGTAATTTAATAATACTTTGGAACAATTGAAAGAAAGATTTAAGAGACTGGCTTTGAAAAGACATAAAAGCTTTTCTTTTGTTAAGTTGCCTCATAATGAAGAGAAGGAATCATATTAGCTGAAAGTAATATGCCAACAGGATGCTCCTTGTAATTCATAACAATTCAAAAATACACTGGTGTTGAATTTTTAAGTATTAATCAAATAGATAATTCACTGGTTCTAATGGTAGGTATTTGAGATTAAATACCTTAGACTCTAAAACTTTTACTGCAATTATCAGCAGAGATCTCTTTTGTAAATTTTAAATATGTTTTGAATATGTGCATACATTTTACATACATTTATTAATATTTAATCCATATTTTAAATCAATTTAAATCATGAAATTAAGTCCTAATTTTATAAAAAATGACAGAGAACAATTACCTTTTGTAAAATGCAATTAAATTCAGTAATATCAAGGGGATGTATTTTTCCTTAAAAAGCACCAGCAGTAGCTAATCAAAAGAATCACTGCATATTTGATTAATAGCAGCTTGCATTGGTGTTATGCCCGTATATTTAGGGCACAAAGGTTTAATTATTAATGCAGTATTTGAAATGAGTAGGTTAAGATAAATGTTACCCTTCATCCTCTCTTTTTATTTTCAAAAGTCCTGACAAAAAAAAAAAAAAAAAAAAAAAAAGCTATTGTCTCTGTTTCCAGTTAACTCTTGGCTATTGGATATATATTGTAGGCAGCTAAGGAAGCATCAATAACTAGCTCCTAATCAGCCCTTTGGTGGCTCATCCATTAAATTAATTTGCATCTTCAACCACTCATCTTTGAAGTCCTATTGAATCAAATGACCTTATTTTAAAAAATCATGTAGGATTTCACTGTTCGAATCACAAGGCTTTTCTCATTAAGTTATAGAAAGCTTAAAAAACAAAGTGAAATTAATGTTGTCTGGAAACTCTTCTTTGATTCCATGATTAGAAAGAAAACCACTTTTAAGGATACTTTTTGAGATTGAATTTTCCTAAGTGAGGGCATTTTAGGAATGTAATTATGATAGGTGTAATTTATGTAATCAATTTATTTTCTCTTAGAAGAGTTATATGTTGGAGGGACAAATATCAAAGTGACTACAGGGAAGGAAAAACAATGGCCACCATGACAAGAAACCAAACAGAAAAAGAGTGACAGTGGAGATTAGGGGTATTTTTCCTTCTTATCTGAGGCTTATCTGAGGCTTTTTCCCTTCTTCTCTTCCATTTCTCTTCTTTTCTTGCTCATCTCATAGAAAGCCAAGTATACTAAGCCATTTAATCCTCAATAATATATATATATATATATATATATCTCCTAGGAAAAAAGCTTCACTAAGCCAAGTAAATATTATTTTGATGAAATGAAGTGAGAAGAAGTTTTTGAGAAAGTAATAACCAACAATATTTAAATTGAAGAGAGCAAAATACAGAAAGTCAGCATAGTAGCCATATATATCATGCACTCTCTAGTTCTTCATGTTTGCAATCCACTCTCTGCCACTCTAGTGTAGTAAAATGGTAGTCTTCACATCTGGAGTCTGTAGCATCACCTAGCAGTAAGCCAAAGCATTTCAAAGTGCTAGTCATTAATGCTTGAATCTGGAAGGTACTATGCCTTGTGGAATATCATCTAGTATCTAATGGAATATCTAACTAGTATTCATGAGGTATGTATGAACTAAAAATAGTCTAACTATTAAAGGAGTTAAATTGCCAAGCCAGTGGGCTGCTAGATGTAATCATTTGGAGAGTTGTCAAGATAATTTTTTTATATTCTTATACATGCATAAACACACTTAAATATTTAGGCATCATTCTTAAATACATTTGGTAATTCATTCAATACGTACTTTTTTGACAGCCTATTTTATGCCAAACATGGAGCTGTACCAGAGTGTATACTGATCACCAAGGCTGACTCAGCCCCACGCTTGCAAAGTTTACAACTAACAGTTGAAGAAACAAACTAATAAACAAAAGAAAAATATGTCATTAGATATTGTGGTTATAACAATACAAGAAAAAACTCCAATCAGAGAACATTGATGAATACTATGGAAAAGCCTCTCAAAGGAACTGACATTTTAGATAGGACCTGAGAATTAAAAAAATAAAGGGAGAATGAACCATAAATACTAAAGATCAGCACAAAACAAGAGCTTACTTATTTTGAAAATTAAAAGGGAAATGGTGTGGGAGCACCTGGCTGGCTCAGTGGGTAGAACATGTGACTCGATCTCGGAGTTGCAAGGTCAAGCCCCACATTGGGTGTTGAGATTATTTAAAAAATAAAATCTTAAAAAAAGGAGGAATAATGAGTCTAGATGGTGCTGTAGGATATGATTGTTTCATAATGAAATAAATGTGCGCGATCATATCTATAGGCCTTCTAAGCCATATTTAAAAGTTTAGATATTCTGGGTGCCTGGGTGGTTCAGTGGTTGAGCATCTGCCTTCAGCCCAGGGCATGATCCCTGGGGTCCTGGGATCGAGTCCTGCATCAGGCTCCCTGCAGGGAGCCTGCTTCTCCCTCTGTGTCTCTGTATCTCTCTGTGCCTCTCATGAATAAATAAATAAAAATCTAAAAAAAAAAAGGTTTAGATATTCTTATAAGGGCAATAAAAACACTATTAAGGCAATTTCACAAACATGTGAGCAATGCAGACCAACTTCAAGGTTATTTTGGTGTTCTGGTGAGAAAAAAAAAAATACCTTGGTCTCTGAGTAGCAGTAGCAATGAAAACAAGTGAATGATTATGAGAAATTAGGTGAGACAATTATCAAATTTGAAGATGGAGGTAATTAAGATATGAAGGAGAAGGCAGTGTTGAGAATGACCCCCAAAGTTCTTTTTCAGGTGAATGCTAATGATATTTGAGTGGGTGAGAACAACAGAGAGAGCAATTAATTTGCATGGAAAGGAAATTAAGAGTTCAATTTTGGATGTGTTTAAGTTTAAAATTCTTGAAAGACATTCCACTCTAGATGTAAATTAGAATGGTGGATGTAAAAGTATGGCACTCAAAAAAGTGATCTGCTCTGGGTTACACAGTGTTCAGCCTTATAAAGACATCATTTAAATAACATAAGAAAAGAATACAAAGAGAGAAGAGATCTTAGAACAGAGTAGTGAGGAACTCTGCTATTTAGAAGTTGATGGAAAAAGAGGAGTTAGATAAGGAGACTGAGCAAGAGTTACTGGAAGGTCAAGAAATGTCATACATTTCTCAAAAGACATACAAATGACCAAGACACATTAATAAATGCTGAACATCCCTTGGCATCAGGCAAGTAAAAATCAAAACCATGTTAAGATACTTACACAAGTAAAAGTGGCTAAAATCAACAACTCAGGAAAGAACAGGTGTTCTCTGAGAACAGACACAGAGAAAGGGCAACACTTTTACACTGTTGGTAGGAATGCAACCTGGTGGAGCCACTCTGGAAAACAGCACGGAGGTTCCTCAAGAAGTTAAGAAGTTAACGCTAGTTAGAGCTAGCCTATGACCCAGCCATTGCACTACTAGATATTTACCCCAAAGTTACAAATGTAATGATCCGAAAGGGCACCTGCACCCCAATGTTTATAGCAGCAATGTCCACAATAGTCAAACTATGTACAGAGGTGAGATGTCCATCAACAGATGAATGGATAAAGAAGATGTGATATATATACCACATGTGGAATATTACTCAGCCATCAGAAATGATGAATACTTACTATGTACATCAATGTGGATGGAACTGGAGGGTGTCATGCTGAGAAAAGTAAGTCAATCAGAGAAAGACAAATATTATATGGTATCACTCATATGTGGAATATAAGAAACACCTCAGAGTATCATAGGGGAAGGGAGGGAAAATGGAATGAGAGGAACACAGAGAGGGAGAAAAACCATGAGAGACTCTAAACAATAGGAATCAAACTGAGGGTTACTGGAGGGGAGTGGGGGTGGGGTAATAGGGTGATGGGCATTAGGGAGGCATGTGATGATTGATGAGCACCGGGTGTTATATGCAACTGATGAATTATTGAACTCTACATATGAAACTAATGATGGCTAATTGAATTAAAGAAGAAGAATAAAAAAAGAAATGTTGGCACACATGTCAAGAGCGATATCCCAAAGAAAAAGGTAATAATTAATTGCCAAACGCTCTTACAACGGGGCAGAGGATAGTTTAAGAAGTTGTAGCAGGCGTACAAAGAGTTAAGCTCTGGGAAAGTATCAGAGACTCTAATTATGACAAATCATGATCTCGGGGTCCTGATCCAGGCCCTGCATTAGGCTCCCTGCTCAGTGCAGAGCTTGCTTCCCCCCCCCCCCGCTCCTCCCCATTCCTTACCCCCAGGTGCTCTCTCTCTCTCTCACTCTCTCGCTCTCTCTGTCAAATAAATAAATAAAATCTTAAAAAAGAAAGAAGGAAGAAAGAGAAGAAAGAAAGAAGAGGAAGAAGAAGAAGAAGAAGAAGAAGAAGAAGAAGAAGAAGAAGAAGAAAAGAAGAGAAAGAAAGAAGAAAGAAAAAGAAAGAAAGAAAGAAAGAAAGAAAAAAGAAAGAAGAAAGAAAAAAAAAAGAAAGAAAGAAAGAAAAGAAAGAAAAAGAAAGAAGAGAAAGAAAGAAGAAAGAAAGAAAGAAAGAAAGAAAGAAAGAAAGAAAGAAAGAAAGAAAGAAAGAAATGAAGAAAAAGAAAGATCAGAATTTCTCCTCTAGGACATCATGAGGCAGATCTGGTTCCTCTTAATATGGCTCCTGACCAACACTTCCTACGTTTCACCATCAGTAGTAATAGGATTAAACCTGGGGACTGAGAAACATTTGATTTATGGTGGTTTGAAGGGACTCTGGCTCTGAAAAGAAGGAATTTTGGTCATGAACACAAATAGGCTGCAGGTGAGAAGGCACTATGGCAACCAGGTGACTAACCGGAAGTTCTTCTATCAGGAGAATGAAGGAAGCCTGTACTCCACATAGAATTAAGGAAATTTTAGGAGACCAAGACAATGAGGAACCAGATTTCTAGATATAAGATAAAGACATAGGTGATTTTGGTTTTCTTTCTATGTAGTTTTACCACAAGCTATTCGGGAAGTGATTTTCCTGGATCAAAGAATATATGGCTTTTTTTAAAAATTATTATTATTACAAAAGGAGCAGTACGTTAATCAGGATGTTCAAGTTGAAAATGCCAAAATCCCAGTTCAAACTAGTGTCCAATATGAGAAAAATCTAAAATAAAATAAATTGCTGTAACTGGAAAGTCCAGGTGTGGTATGGGTTTCACAGCTGAGAGGGACATAAAATATAAGTTCGGACCTGTTGTCTCTCTTCTTCTTTCCCCTTTATTCCCTTTCACTATTTTTATATTCCCTAAATGAATGAGACCATATAATGTTTGTCCTTCTCCGATTGACTTACTTCACTCAGCATAATACCCTCCAGTTCCATCCACATAGAAGCAAATGGTGGGTATTTGTCATTTCTAATGGCTGAGGAATATTCCATTGTATACGTAAACCACATCTTCTTTATCCATTCATCTTTTGTAGGCTTTTGTACAAAATCCATGGAAGTGGCCAGAGCTAGCTGGAAGCAAAGTCACCATGGAGTTGCCTACATGGACCTTTTATGTGAAATGGAAAATGTATCTGTGTAGACAAACAAAATAGACCTAACCATATGAGGTGCATCATGATACCTCATAGAAAAGTGTGCCTCGGCCTCTGGTGGAAGCAGCCCCGTGTTCAGGCTTGAGGCTCGGCAAGCAGCAGTTAGACTAAATGTGATCTCCAGCCACCCACCTGTCTGTGCCTTGGGGAGTTAGCAGCAGTCCTTGGAGGCCAGGCTTACATTATTCTACCTAACAACCCAAAGAAGTAGAAAATTCCCTGTCAACATATACACATACAATGCTCCCCTCCCCTCCAAAAAATAAAAAAATAAAAAAAAATAAAAGGCCCTAATTGCCTGGATCAATTTGCTCATGAATTAGGATGCCTTGATGAGTCAGGCACCCTTGAAGCACATGACAAAGGAGGTGGCCATTCCGCCAGCAGTAGAGGGTATTTATTGTTATCATATAAAAGGAAATAAGGGCTGCTGAGTAACCAAAGCAAGTGATGCTCCCTGCTTCACAAATCTAGTCCCCCCCCCCTCTCTCTCTCCTAGAATGCAGATTTCCTTCCAAGAAAATCCTTCCCTTAGGTTTTAAACATGTTCACAATTATCTAACTCACACGTACACACACAAATCAGAACTCTCTTGACTATTATCCTCCAGCTATGCAACCACTATTTTTCTGTGTCTTCTCTTTCACATGCTGATTTCTTAGCAACATCTCCTAGACCTGTGACGTCCATTGCTCTCCCTTTCACTCTTTCTTTAGCCCCATCCAGGATCTCTCAAATCATTCTGCTGAAGCAGTTCTTGTGATGGCCACACATAGCATTCTTGTTAGCTCAATGAAACATTTTTTTTTCATTTTCATCTAACTTGACATCTTAGCAGAATTTGACTTTACAGACCACTCCTCTCCCGTCTTGAAGAAATTTTCTCCTCTCTGCAAAAATGGCTCCACACCACCTTGACCTTTCTGGCATCTCTGGCGAATTTCTTTTTAGTGTTTCCTTGCAGGTCCATCTGCCTTATTCCAGCTATTAAATTTTGAAGCACTGTGAATTTCGGTGCTTAGCTCTCTTCTTTTTCACTATTCATTCCCTCCCCAAGCAATCTCACCCATGGTTATGTATCAAAATACACAGAGATAGCTAAAAAATCTGTACCTCCAGCTGAGGCATTCCCTCCAAGCTATGGATTTGATCTCAAACTGCCATGCAAAAAATTTCTTTTGCATGTCTTAGGGGCACGTTTAATTAAACATGGACTAGTTTAAAAAAAAACATTATTTTCCTCCATTTCCTTCATCAAGCATGCACACACACACTCACACAGTCCTCTTCTGATGGCACCATCCCAGTGTGTAACATCGCCATCCACTACCATCCAGTGAATGCTCTCTCCCTCCTTTACCTCCCATAGTCACTGTATTTGACCTCCTGTTGATTTAACTACATAGGATTATATCCTAAATTTGTCAATATCAAGTCATCTTAATTTTCATTACAAAAGCCAATTCTGTATTATCTCACACCTGGAAGCCCACAGTAGCTAATCAGGAGGTTCCCCACCGTCTGTGCCTCCAATTCTTTCTGACCAATGTGGTCGAAGCAGTCTTCCGAAACTCCAGCAATACCACTCATCAAGCAAAATCTAACACGAGACTTAAAATGTCCCACACTGTCTGTTCCTATCCACTTCTCTGATTTAATTTTGTTCCACCTCCTTTCACTTTGTCCTTTCTTTCAAAGACTCAGATGCGGCTCCTTGCGATACAGCAACAAATGCCTAAATGTTGAAATATGTATTTTAGTGGACCCAATATCATAATAATTCAATTCAAATTGGGAAGGATTAAAAAAAATAAACAAACTTAGTCACCAGTCCAGAACCTAAACTATATAGTTTATCAGCTGACTGATAGTCAGCTTATCAGCTGACTTGAAGTACCACGTAATAGGTGAAGGGTAAAGGGTGAAAATAGATAGCTCTGGCATATACTAGTTATACAATTGTGAACATTTTCATCAGAGATGGGGTTGGCGTGCAGATGGATAGATTAGTGGGTGCAATGTATCAGGAATTTATGAAATATGGGGAAATGATAATTATCAGGAATATGAAGTGCAATGCTTATTTTGGAGCAACTGATGATTTGGAAAATATCCCCCAAAAATGCTGAGGAAGATAAGTCACTAACAAAAACTTAAGTGTGAAAGCTAAAGAGCCCCTTTGGAATCATATAAATAGACTCTCATCACCTGAATCTCAAAGGCAGACAAATATGATGACCAGGTTCAGGATTGAATTATAAGAGAAGCGGAACTCCAGACAAGGGTGAGTTCTTAATCTCATGCGAATTTCAAATCTCTCTCTGAAATCTGGTATAGGAATATTTAGGCCAACACATTTGGAAATCTTGAATCCTGAGATTTATCTAAAACTTCTGGACATTCAGAGCTATTCCACTCTTCTCTGTTAAAGCCACTTTTTACCTGATTATGATACAGAGCCCTCTGCCTTACAAGACAACACACACTCCTCCCATCAAGACATACCTCTTCCCTCCTGGCTGTAATACCAATAACTAGCTATGTTAGAAGATAATTCCAATGGAGAAAAGTTGGATTTCTTAAGAGAAAATAAGATATAGAGATTACATCTCAAAGGAGTTACAGAACCTAGATAACATAAACTGGCAATTACTAGAAGAATAGACATATGGCTAAATCCTACAAGGAGTAGAATGAGGGAGGTTGAATATGAAGTTTAACAAGAAGAGTTTAGGAATCTGAAGATACGTACCTTTATATATAATTATAATTAAAGACACTAAATTTCTCTAATTGAGTACCTTTATATATAATTATAATTAAAGATATTAAATTTCCCTAAGTAAATGAAGAGATTTGACATATTCATGGTTAAGAAAGAAACGATAGCATAAAGATTCATCCATTGATCCAACAACTATTTACTAAATGTCAACTACATGTCAGGTACCCTTCCCAGAAATTGAGATAACTCAGCAAATGTAACAGAACGAAATTTCCTAATTCTAATTCTCTGCATATTATTTGATAAAGTTATTACAATTCTAATACAAATTATGATAGGATTGGGTTTCTTGAAAAACTTGGAAAGCTAATACTAAAATTTAAATGGAAGAGCCAAAGACCAAATATAGTCAACATACTGAAAATAAAAAAGAAAGAGGAGATAAACATTGAGGAAGGTGACTAGAAGGAAGAGCAAGAACACATCACATGACCAGGATCACCACCCTACTTCCAGTCGAAACACTCCTGCCCTTGAACAGGGTCATTTCAATAGATATAGACACTAGAGCTACTTTGTGATAGCACCATGCTCACATTGCCTCAGCTTCCCGTATTAGTTCCATGCAGATATGGTCCCAATACCGTGATTTTTCTGGAAATTAAGTGAGTACACAAGGAAACCCTCTCTTATTTACCAGATAGAAAGAATGCTATTGAGAATTCTCCTTTTGCTTTGCAAAGAGATAAAATATTCTCTAAAAACAGAGAAGATGAAGTTGAATGTGACTCTCCAAAATGCATAGGTCATCTTGATAAAAAGAAAGTTTTAAAAATATTTTCAGTTCATTAAAAATTAAGGGTGGTGTGAATTTGTAGAGTTCACTTAAACTTGCAAAACCATGGTCTTTTTCTGTACTGAAAAAAAAATAAGATGTTTAGACTAAATGATCCCTAAACTTTCCATTATAGATTACCTTAATTCCCATTGTTCTGCAAGTGTTATTATGTGTTCATTTTGTAACTTTACTTTGGCTCAGAACCAATAATTTTGTTCGTTTTCTGCATTGATTATTATATGTGTTAGAGGATCTATCGTATCTTACTAAGCATATATGTGCTTTTCCCCATTTCCCTGGGAATTGTGAGATACTTGCACATTTTATCGTTTGTCTTTCCATTCCTAGTGCCTTACCCACCAGGTGCCTTATATGTAGTAGGCAAACAATATTTATGTTTAACAATTGATAGATTATTTTAGAGGAACTGGACTTCAGTCTTTTTAAATATCAAACCCAGAGTGTGACCCTTGAGACTAATGGACAAATATCCATTTGTAATTAGTTTTTAAAATAGTAGCCTTTCCATATTGGTTAATTGGCTTCTCTCTGCATAACAAAGCTATTATCTTTGAACCAAACCACTGAATGAAATTCATAAACTGTTGGAAAAATATTGGAGTGGTTTTGTTAGTTTGTTAGTTTGTTTTGTAGTATAGGCTATATTCAAATATAAAATATATTGATTGACAGTATTTTTTGGTTTCAGTCTTCTACAGCCCATATAATAATACACAGAGAATAATGATATTGAAAAATGGATGTGCTAAATGGAATTTGCATTACTAATGTAGTTCAGCATCAGATTTTAACATCAATTAGTTATTTAGCAGAATCAACAATTTAGCCTTTTTTTAATAGGAAAAAAAATACAGTCTTTTAATCATGATAACTTGGTCTGTTGGACATTTGACTCGTTACTTTTAGATTACAATCAGTCTTGATGGATTATTTTTATTTTATTTATTTTTTGATAGATTATTTTTAGCATAATATGAGGTTAAAAATTATAGAGGCAAAAATATATGTATCTTGATATTTAAAACTCATAACTGAACATTAATTTAATGTGACAGAGAAGATAAAATTCAAATGCCTGTCTTTCAAATTGATGCTTTTCATCAACTTCCCGTGAATACATTAGTTTCATTTACTGAAAGAGTAATAACATCGATTCTTTGAGTATTACAAAGAAAGTAAATAAGAAACATTGTACTTACTATGTAATTATTATCAATTCCAAAAAATTAAAAGTAATTATTCAAATCAATACACATTATGTTATGTGCACATTTATGTATATTGAATCCATGACCAAAGAGAGACATAAAATTCATGAACATGACTTATGGCCTCTTCAACATCAAAGGTGCTAATATTGTTGAAGAAATTAATTTTATTTTGCCATCAAAACTTCATGGTAAAATAAAACTCCCTTATTTGTGAACTAATTTTGCCACAACAACATAATAGAAATGCAAAAAAATATCTTTTTTTAATATATTAACATATTTTTGAAGTAAATTAAGGAGATAAAAATAGACGTTCTTAATTTCTTTACACAAATTTATTCATATACATTTGACCATCTTGTGTCATATATGTTATAGTATTAAAAGCAAAGAATCTACTCCTGATAACCTAAGCCTTTAGTAAGTGGGTGATCAATAATATCAAAACCATGTTTTGGGGAAGCCGGGTGGCTCAGTGGTTTAGTGCCGCCTTCAGCCCAGGGCGTGATCCTGGAGACCCAGGATCTAGTCCCATGTCAGGCTCCCTGCATGGAGCCTGCTTCTCCCTCTGCCTGTGTCTCTGCCTCTCTCTGTGTGTGTATCTCTCATGAATAAATAAATAAAATCTTAAAAGAAATCATGATTTGAACCATGTTTAAATCTTGCAACACTTCTGTGAGAGTCCAGAACAAACTTTAGTTAAGAAATAATTGCTTACTTGAAATGTAATTAAACCCCTAATGTATTTAAGGTGTAATTATTGTTTTACAATGGCTGAATATGCATAATAATCAAATTCCTTGTGTAAGAAATGCAGTGTCCATTTTAGAGAAAGTGTTTGTCTTAGTCAGTGTGGGCAGCTATAACAAATTACCACAGACTCAGTGGCTTAAAATACATAAACTCATTACTCACAGTTCTGGAGGCTGGAAAATTCAAGATCAAGCTGCTAACAAATCTGGTGCCTGCTGAAAACCTTCTCCTTGGCTTGTAAATGGACATTTTCTCCTGTATCTTCACATGTCTGTGAGAGAGAGAGGAAGTTCTCATCACTCTTTTTGTTGTTGTTCTTCTTGTTGTTGTTTTTTAATGGCTTACTTATTTTATTTGAGATAGAGAGAGCTCATGAGAGAGAGAGCATGGGCATAGGAGGAATGGCAGAGAGAGAAAATCTTCCAGCAGACTCTATGCTGAGTGCAGAGACTGATGTGGGGCTGGATCCTACAACCCAAAGATCCTGACTTAAGTCAAAATCAAGTCTGACACTTAACTGATTGAGCCAACCAGGTGCCCCTCATCACTCTTATTTTAAGACAGCTAATCCCATTCATGACAGTGCCACCCTCATGGCCTAATTATTCCCCAAAGGCTCCTCCTGATATCATCACATTAGAAGTTAGGATTTTGAAAGAAAGAAAGAAGAAGAAGAAGAAGAAGAAGAAGAAGAAGAAGAAGAAGAAGAAGAAGAAGAAGAAGAAGAAGAAGGAGGAGGAGGAGGAGGAGGAGGAGGAGGAGGAGGAGGAGGAGGAGGAGGAAGAAGAAGAAGAAGAAGAAGAAGAAGAAGAAGAAGAAGAAGAAGAAGAAGAAGAAGAAGAAGTAGGGGGAGGAGGAAGAGGAGTTGTTGGAGGAGGAGTTGGAGGAAGAGGAGGAAAAGGAGGAGGAAGAAGGAAGTAGAATTTTGGCATATGAATTTTCTATGGACACAAACATTCAGTCAATTAGTGTTTAATGTAGAATGATGAGACATGTCAAATATTTATTTTGCTGGTAATGGATACTTTGGAGGACAAAGCACAACTCTTAAGCTCCCATATTCTCCTTTTCATTGCTCCACCAAAATTCATAAGCTACCATATAATTACTATTTCATTTAATGGTATTTTGTAATTGTTGCTTCATGCAGTAAAATGAACTCTTCTGTGATTTAAAATACACGTAAAAATAATCTCTGTGAAGTAATGTTTAGTTTTTAGAACTGCGCAGGCAGCAATACTCTGTTCAAATCCTTAATTCATATGCAATCAACTCTTTTTTTTCATGTTATAAGCTACTGATACAGATTGACACAGATTCTATCCCTGGAGTATGGATATGAACATTTTAATTTATTTATTTTATTTTATTTTATTATTTTTATTTTTATTTATTTTTAATTTTTTTTTAAGATATGGACATTTTAAACTATAACCCACTCAACCTGATTCCTAAGACTTTCTATGTGATGCTTCATAAGCCAATTGTCTCACTGTCTTGTCCCAAGTTTTATATACATTCCAGAAGGTGCTTTCCTATATCAAGGCATAAGTGTATTTGCCCACATGTATCAAAGCAAAGAAACGCTTCTTTATTCACACAATTTATTTGCCTTGCTTGAATAAATTATTTTTTTTTAGTATGTCAGATTTCAAACTTAAGTTTTAAAATAAAATCTCCTTTGTGTTCAAATTGGAAGAGGTCCATGAATTAATTAGAGAGACGTGGATGTATGTTTGAACCTTAGCTACATTGCTCAGTTGAGTTACCTTGAGCAGGAAACTTAGTCCTTTTAAGTAAGATACACCTTCTTCGTCAACCACCTCAGCATAAAGGCAACAGCATCTATGTGGAAGACTGTACACAGTGTGTCTGTACCTAGCTCATGCCCAATAGAATTTGGTCCATTAAAATTATTTAGGACCAAGTTTTTAAAAATATTCCTTCTTTCATATTGCTAAGTGGATATAAACTTATAGACTTAGAATATTTTATGCCAAATTTTAGGACAGAATCAATCCAGATCTGTGGAGTCTTCATGGTTTACTGGAATATTATTCCCTTAAGAAGAATAATTCCAGTGTTATTGCTAATCATGCAATTTATGAATTCCCCTAAAATTTAATGTATTTATAATTATTTAATAACTAGAAAATGCTTTTGAAATATGTATCTCTGAAATACTGACTGACCATATGAACATCTTCTATAAACGTGTGTTTTGTATAATCTTTCACATAGAAAAGTTACAAAGGAATTGTTGTAATTGAACTACATATTTCATCCAATGCTGAAAAGCCTGAGCTGCTGAAAGGTGAAATATTAGGTAAAGACTTCACATCTTAATGATTTAAAAATATGCTTCAACATGCCATATTTTTAGCTAAGCCAATGCTTATAATCTCTAGATATGTCAAAGAAAGTTTGTATTTGTAATCAATCTGTGAAAGACAATGACTGGCTTTAAAAGTGATGTATAACAATTCATTACATTAAAAACATTAAATTTGGGGGGAAGCATCATCTTTTATAGTAATGAAAGAGAGACAATACGAGCTGGAATGAGATGCAAACTATTTTTAAATGTAGCCTTAATTTTAATTGTCTACTTTTCATGAATAGATGTCTTCATGAATAAAATCTTGTTAGAGGCAGCAAGTTAGAGAAGCAATGCAAATTTAAAGGAGCATTTTTCACTTTAAGTACAAATGAATGTTTATCAATGGCTATACATTATTTATGATCTAATATAATTGTTTATCATTACTCCTGTAGGCAGAATAGATTGTAACGAGAGCACAGATATATTTACATTCTCCCCACAATCTATGAAAGCCAGTATATTAACGATTCACTGAAATATTGTTTTCAGGGCAGCTCCTCAGATTACATGGGTCTTCAGGCATGACTTGAGATTTCCTTTCATTTCTTTGAGGAGAATAAAATCATGCAAATGATCCACTCTTTTGTGCGGCTTTGGAATTTTTACCACTTAGCAAAGATTTTGTTTTAATACCCCTAAGGACATTAAAAAGTTTGTAAAGAGAATGGATAGTTATTACTTAAATTCCCCCTCCTTGCAACAGGAATCACAAGCATTCATAATAACAAGAATGGGGTTTAAGAAGTCAAGTGGTTTCCAAGGATTCAGTAGAACTAACTTCAGGATAGAGACTTCTATCAGTGTCAGAATATGCTGCTCTAACTAGTATAAGAAGAACTAAGAGAAGAAGAAGAAAGAAGAAGAAAGAAGAAAAGAAGAAGAAGAAGAAGAAGAAGAAGAAGAAGAAGAAGAAGAAGAAGAAGAAGAAGAAGAAGAAGGAGGAGGAGGAGGAGGAGGAGGAAGAAGAAGGAGGAAGAAGAAGAAGAAGAAGAAGAAGAACAAGAAGAAGAAGAAGAACAAGAAGAACAAGAAGAAGAACAAGAAGAACAAGAAGAAGAAGAAGAAATAATAAGAAAATAGAATAATGGCCCCTCAGTAGAAGGGATTAAGGTGGTAGTTACCCTAAGGTGGTAGTAACTACCACTACTTTCCTAAGAGGAAATGCCTGCTGAGGCAGAGTTACGGATTTAAAAACAAAACCAAATGAACTAATAAAACACTAAATAGATGGACTCCACCATAATGGACCCCACCATAATGGACCATGACATTGGAGAAGATGGCAATTGTTCATGCATCCCTCAGAGAAGCCTGGAAACTGGCTGAAAGAAATGTTTTACAGAGATCGTCCATGACAATAACACCTACCACCTCCCATAAGAGTGGAGAGACATCAGGCCTGAAACAGAGAGAAACCAAACAACAGGGTAAAAGGGGAGACAAGCTTCATTCAGCAGTGTCTACGTTACCAGCAAGCTTACTTCATAGTCAGTCAGACATATGTTTGGGGCCGATGTGGAGATTGGCCTACAAGCAGCTAAAAACATGATTCTGGTATAAGAAATTTCTCCAGTTACAACTCCAAATACATCTGTGCTTAGAAAATTACCAGGACTAAAATACAGATATTTCTCATATTCATAAAAGAATTGGTTTTAAAGAAATATTTTTTTCAAGACTAAAGAAAATAATGATGCGGCAGGAATTTGACTTTTTTGTAGTTTTATGAAGGGTTTTATTATGTAACAGGTATAGTTTCTATGATAATGATTTTGTTTTTTTAAGGATTTTATTTATTTGAGAGAGAGACAGGGCACAAGCAGAGAGAGATGCAGAGGGACAGGGAGAAGCGGACTCTCTGCTGAGCAGACAGCCTGACTCAGGGCTTGATCCCAGGACCCTGAGATCATGACCTGAGCTGAAGGCAGATGCTTAACCAACTGAGCCACTCAGGTGCCCCAATTACAATGATTTTAATGATGAAACACAAGATTAAATTGTCAAGTTAGCAAAATAGCTTGAGGCAGAAGTCTTTAGACTTTTCTGTTTTTCTTTTTCTTTCTTTCTTTCTTTTGTTTTTTTTTTTTTTTTTTTTGGTCACATGTGCCTCTCCCCATTCTAATAAATTATTTTTAAATCATGAAACATTGAATGTGCAATATTCATATTTCAACATAATGCATCTAAATAATTTTTCATCATGAGTGAACTATATTATATTACTTGTGCTTCAAATTCCCTCACTCCTAATTACGCTTTCTAAAGCAATAGCAATACAAGTGGCCTGATTTCCAATGAATAATGTCAAGCTCAGTAAAAATTATTAAACTCTGGTATCTGTAAAATAATCTGGCACCTGTTTTAGATGGTACACATCAAGAGAACACTCAAAGGAAAATAAAGTCTAATATAATCATTATTAAATGTTTATTAGTCACAGCTCAAAATCTCATTTATTGTATTGCTGCAAAGAAATACCTATTTCCCAAGCACAAACATCTTTAAGTTTTGATAATTAAAACTTTGGATGTCAATATTCCTCTAGCTCAAGGTAGTGGGTATTATAGTGCTTATCTAGTAATGAAAACTTATTACTTACCATTCAATTTTTCTATTTTTAAACTAAGCCACACTATTTTACATTTTTCCTTTCAAAAGTATTCAACCAAATACTTTTAAAAATGTTGCTTTGTCATTGACATAGCAAAATATGGAGAAAGAATAAAACAGAAGATAAATAAACTAAGTAAAATGAAGTACATTGCTGACTTAACATTATAAATTATGAAAGAAAACTATTTTGGGCATTTAGAACTTAGAAATTATATGTTTGTATTTTTTCTCCCTATGTATGATAAATGCTCAATGAGAATGAAAAAAAAATGAGGGAAACTAACAAAAACAATCATTGACACCATTTAATATTCCCTCACATTTCTTTTTTATTTTATTTTTATTTTATTTAATTTTTTTTTACAATTCTTTTTTAAAGGTTTCTTGAAGTACATTTGACAAAATGCTAGGTATTTAGAGTGTACATTGTGATATGATATACATATACACTGAATATAAAAGGATTCCCTTGATATACAAGGATTCCTTCCATCTATAAATCAATGCATCCATCACTACACATATTTTTCTGTGTAAAAACATTTAAGTTCTACTCTCTTAACAGATTTCACTCTTACAATATGGTGTTATCAGCTGTAGCCACCATTTTATACATTAGATATCAGACCTTATTCATCTTATAGTTGAAAGTCTAGGCCCTTTTATCAACTGGTCCCTATTTATTTCCCCCACACTAGGGCCAGCATTTGTCTACTGTCTGTTTCTAGAAGTTTCACTGTTAATTTGGATTCCACATATAAATGATATCATGCAGTATCTGTGCCTATTGACACAATGCCCTCAAAGTCCATCTATGTTGTTGCAAACCACAGGATTTCCTCCTTTTTCATGACTAAAGGGTGCTCGTTGTACCATTGCTTTTTCCATTTATCCATTAACAGACAATTATGCTGTTTCCACATCTTCACTGTTGTGATAGCTAAGATAATGATACCTTGAACATGGAAGTGCAGATATTGCTCTGATATCCTGTTTTCGTTTCCTTTGGATATATACCAGAAGTGAGATTGCTGGATCATAAGGGCTGTTCTATTTTTAATTTTTTAGTAAGCTTCATACTGGTTTCCAAAGTGCCCGTACCCATTTACATTCCCAAAAATAGCGCATAAAGGTTCCATTTTTTCCCCACAGTCTTGCTAACACTTATCTCTTATCTTTTTGAATCATTCTAACAGGTGCAAAGTGATATTTCACTGTGGTTTTGATTTGTATTTCTTTGATGATTAGATATTTTATTTTGAGCACATCTACATGTACTGGTTGGCCATCCATATGTCTTCTTTGGAAAAATATCTAGTCGGATCCTCTGCCCATATTTTAACTAGATTGTTTGGCTTTTCACTATTGAGTTTATGTTACTTATTTACATATTTTGCATTTTAACCTCTTATCAAATATATGCTTTCAAATATTGTATCCAATCTCATATGTTGCTTTTTCTTTTCTTTTTTCTTTGCTTATTTTCTTGGCTTTCTCATTCTTCTCCCCCTTCTTCTTTTTCCTGTGCAGAATCTTAAAAGTTTGATGTAGCCCCACTTACTTATTTTTGCTTTTAGTACTTTTGCTTTTAGTATCAAATAAAAAAAAAAAAAGCCAGAACTGATGAAAAGTTGCTTACTTCCTGTTTTATTCTATGTGTTTTAGTTTTAGATCTTCAATCTTAAATCTTTAAACCATTTTGAGGTGGGTTTTGTGTACGTGTGTGTGTGTGTATGGTGTTAAGATATGGTTCAGTTTCATTCTTTTGCACTTGGTTGTGCAGTTTTCCCAGAAAAAATTATTGAATAGACTGTCTTTTCCCCACTGTAGGGTCTTGCCCCCTTTTTCATAAATTGTATATATGGGCTTCTTTCTGGGTCCTCTATTCTGTTCCATTGATACATGTGTCTGTTTCAATGCTAGTATCATACTGTTTAGATTACCATAGCTTTGTAATATGGTGTGAAATCAGAAAACACGATGTCTCTGGCTTTGTTCTAACTCAAGATTGCTTTGGCTCTTTAGGATCTTTTGCAGTTCCATAAATTTTGGGATTGTTTGTACTATTCTCTGTAAAATGTCATTGGACTTTTGGTAGATATTGCTTTGAATCTGTAGATTAATTTGAGTAAAACATATATTTTAACAATGTTAATTCTTCCAATCCATGAGCATGGAATATCTTCTATTTATTTGTGTCTTCTTCAATTTCTTTCATTAATGTTTTATAGTTTTCAGTGTAAAGATCTTTCACCTCCTTATTTAAATTTAGTCCTAGATACTTTATTCTTTTGATGTAATCATATTTTTTTATTTCCTCTGACAGTTTATCATTAGTGTATAGAAGTGCAACTGATTTTTTATATGGATTTTGTATCCTGAAACTTTACTGAATTCATTTATTAGTTCTAATAGTTTTTTGTTGTTGTTGTTGGAGACTTTAGTTTTCTGTATATATAATATATCATCTGCAATTACAGAGAGTTTTACTTCTTTTCCCATTTAGATGCCTTTTATTATTTTGTTGTTGTTGTTGTTCTTAAATTGCTCTGGCTACTACCATGTTGAATCAAAGTGATGAAAGTGATCATCCCTTCTTGTTCCTGAAGTTAGACGAAGGGCTTTCAGCTGTTCACTGTTGTAGATGATATTAACATGGACTTTTCATATATGACCCTTATTATATTGAAGTACAGCCCCTCAATATTCAGGGTTTTTAAAATTTTTTTCATGAATGGATTTTAAATTTTGTCAAGTGATTTTTCTGCATCTGTTGAAATGATCATGTTATTTTTATCCTTAATTTTGTGAAAGTAGTATATTATATTGAGTGATTTTACTGACGTTAATCATCTTTGTATTTCTGAAATAAACTCCCTTTGAATATGGTGTATGATCCTTTTAATGTACTTCTAAATTCATTTTGCTGATATTTTATTTAGAATGTCAAGTCTCTTTTCATCATTTATAACTCCGTAATTTTCTTATGGTTTCTTTTTCTAGTTTTTGGGATCAGGGTAAAGCTGACCTCATAAAATAAATTCAGGAGTGTTCCTTCGTTGTCGTCGTCGTCTTCTTCTTCTTTTTGGAAGAGTTTGAGAGGATTATCATTAATTCCTCTTTAACTGTTTGGTAGAATTTACTAGTGAATCCATCTAGTCCTGGATTTTTCTTTGTTGAGAGGTTTATGATTACTGATTTAATCACCTTATTGTAATTGGTCTGCTCAGTTTTCTATTTCTTCGTGATTCTGTCTTGGTAGGTTGTATGTTTCCAGGATTATATCATTTTATTTTAGAATGTCCAATTTGTGGGCATATAATTGTTAATAGCAGTCTGTTATGATCCTTTGTATTTGTGTGGGATCTTTGTCCATGCTGATCTGTGTTATTTCCTTCTACTGGACTTCCTTTGTTTTTCTCTTTCTATTTCCTTGAGGTGTAAAGTTAGGTTGCTTTTTGAGATTTTTCTTGTTTCTTGATGTAGGCATGTATCCTATAAGTATCTCTCTTAGAACTGCTTTTGTTGCAACTCAGAAATGTGGTGTGGTTTATTTCCATATTTGTTTGTCTCAAGAAATAATAAAATTTTCAGGGCTGTATATTTGATATCCCCTCATAATTCAAACTGTGAAAGTGTGAACTTTGACCAGAGAACTGTATACTTGATGTTTTACCATGAAAACTGGTTTGGACTACAGCTTGGAGGAATAGTTTTGTTTTTGTTGTTTAATTTGGGGCTTCGTTTTGTTTTGCTCTGTTTCAACAGAGAAAAATGCCAGTGTAGCTCATGTTACATTATTCTATTACCTATTATGATAAATCAGAGTTAATATACCACTGAGAGGGGTATATCATATAAATGATAAACCTAGTGATAATTGGCTAGAGTCACCCAAAAAAGCTAAAATTTTCCAAAGATGAAACAAGTGAATACTTCAAATTCAGTTCATAGTACAAATAGCTATTTTGACATCTGTAACATCTGGGAGCAACTCTTTCCCTCTTTAAGGGATCTCCAATCTCTTCTCAGACAACAAACTTCACATCCTGAGAAAATAGTTTGACACTACCTTTCTACTCTACTCTTCATAAATAAATTTTTAAACAAGTAATCACAAATGATTCATATCAATTCACTCTTCAAAAGAATACTTTTACTCTTCCAATGAATCAAATATAAAGCACAATAATAATAATGAATACATAAAACTACTACCAGGATCGCCAACCAGCAGAGATCTATGCAGATTTTGAGGGGCCTAAACCTTATACAATTTGGAAGAGTATCTGTTAAAACAATATTCAACCTAAGAATATAAAATTATATGTACAGTGAATAATTCTTAGAATGACCAGTTTAGTTACAGTGAACTTCAAATGCTGAATAATAACACTAACAAAACAAAATCCAGGAAAAAATGACATATTTCGTTTTCCTTCTGATATGTCTTTATAATACTGCATATAATACTGCTTTACCTACCTTGGTGGCATCTCCATTGTCTTTTTATATAAAAACAATTTTGTAATGATTTCCATAGAAACACCAGAAAGATAATTCAGTTTTTTCCTCCGCCATATCTAAACAATATTTTAAAAATGCTTAAGGTTTGAAAAATCTTTTTAGATTTTGGAATTAATTAAAGTTGGTTATTGGTAATGTCATATAAGACTTTATAATTTGTTTAAAATATTCTCTTCTGTGAAATACCTGTTCATATTGTTGAGCTACAAATTTAAATTTCCATTAGCTTGTATAATCTTTAAAATTTTAATATGTATGATTTAATTTATCTTTGCATATTAACTTTTTTTTTGGTCATACACTTTTAAAATATTGTCCATTCCTTTGTGTGTGTGGTTAATATCAAGAACCAAGTATATTATTTGGTTCATAAAATTCGTTGTTTAAATATTTTTGATGGTTAAAGATAAATTATTTAACCTATTAATTTTATTATCTATGTCTCCTTTTAAACTTTTTTCATGTCCTAAGATTATAATTATGTTCTCCATTTTCACCATAATGTTAGACATTCCATTCCTAAGGTCATAATAATGTTCTACTCTATTTTTTTAAATATGGAAGTCTAAATTTTCACATTTAATTCCCTAACCTATTAAAACTTTTTTTTTTTAATGTCATGAGCTAAAGCTCACATATTTTCATGAACAATTAAATGTCCTGAAGTTACATGGTATTTAGTCAGTTCTTTATCTGGTTATTTGCAAAGTTATATCTGTGATATATCATGATTCCAGTCAAAATGTAATTCCTGTATCTCTGTTTCATTATTTTGCCTACCACTGCATGTACCAAAATCTCTCAAATATCATAGCTTATAATAATCTTTGATATCTGAAGTGATACTCCCATTTTTCAACATCATCTTGAATATTCTTTGTACATGATCTAGAAAAAATCTTATTTGTTATTTTTTGGAACATAAGGGGATGTGAATCTGGAAAAAAAAATATTTTTTATCATTACAAATTTTTAACCATACTAGCTCTATAAATTTGAATACCACATACAAATGATCTTTGGCCTATGGTTCAAATGTTCAAGGAAGAGAATTCTGATTATATTTTTTCTACCTAATTTTGGCATGAAATTGGGCATTGTGTTTTGCACTGTTCACAAACTGATCACTGTTTCCATAAGTAGATTTTTTTAGCTCACCTTACAACTGAGCATATTACATCTTAGCTTTAACTGGGTGTTAGGAGTTCCATTCTCCCCACAATTGCTTGCCTAAATAATTCCTTCTCATACCATCAATTCTTTTCATTTTCATAGTTTCTATGCCTCTGTTGGGGTTCTCTAAATATTCATTCAATACAAGCAAATCTTGTTTTTATCATTGACCACAATTATAATAGCTTAATTATTACCAACTAATCTTTATATACTAATTCCAATTTATCCTTATATACTAATTCCAACTGATCCTTGTATACTAATTACAACACTAGGTCATTTAAGAATTTGTAGCCACTAATTTTATTTCACTTTGTTTTGCTTTTGTCTTGAGAATGATTCACATTTTTCTGTTTCTTCACATCTTTAATAATCTGGATTGCATTCAGGATAGTAGGGTATTATATTTAGACAATCTGCATCATGTTATATTCCTTGAAAGAGTATTAGATGTTTATTAAATTGTTTGTTTTGTTCTATGAAGCAGTTAATTTTGTTGTCTCAAACTGTATCCATATTTTGAGTGATAGGTAAAACCTGGGTTCATTTATTTTATTATTAGCTGTGGTGCATGGAACCTGTCCCATAAATACATAATTTAGTGGCCAGAGAGATTTTTTTTTTGTCAGAGGTTACCTTCAGAATATAGTGTTCCGTATCTGTGATTCTTTCCTTTTTGGGTCCCCTCCATGATCTGATATGCGTGGTTACCTCCAATTGGAATGTGATTCTTTGGTTCACAAAAACAGTGGGTTATCTCTCAGATATCTAGCCAGTCCCACATTCCTGACTGTGACTAACAACCATAAAAATTTATCCAAGCCATTTTCTCTAAGTACCTGCTTTTTGTTCTATCCAATGTCTTCAGGTTTTTGTTGTTGTTGTTTTGTTATTGTTGTTGTCTTTGTTTGTCCAGAATTTGTAATGGTCAAAAGGAGATTTGTCTAATAAGAATTTACATAGCTATATCAGAAGAAAACTTTATTGTCATCAACCCTAATGCTACCATTCCCATTTGATTCTAACACATCCCTGGCTTTGATTTCAGGCTTCTTTTTGTTTTTGTCACTGTTGTTTTTGTTTGGATGATGGTCTTGTTGGTTTTCTAGGTTTTGCAAACTCATCAATAATATAAAAATACCTGTATTTCCTGTATTTAAGTAGATTTCACAAATTCTTCATCTATTATTGTATTAGACAAGAGAAGGCATTGTTTATCATCAATGTTAAGATGTACATGCCTTGTTTTTAAGATATATATAACATATTTATATCTTCTGGTTCCTATCAGTGTATTTTTATTGTAAGCATTCTATAACAGAAAAATGTTCTAACAAAAGCACAGGAAAAAAAAAAAAAAACAAAAGCACAGGAAACAGAGGGTTAGTTCTTAACTATATTTCATGAAAATTATAAATACATTTGGTTGTTTGTAGAGGGAGAATTCAATTTCAATTCCTTTGTTGAGAAAAATTAGTTACATTTTTCAGTTACAAATCTCCTCAGGGATGAAGGGAAAATATTATATAAATAAAAAAGCAAAATGTTTGGATGAATTTCAAAAAAACATTGAACTTGATGTTTTCGTTAATACAAAGTAATGTATATGCACTTTTAAGTTTGAGTGCAATATAAAAATCTTTTTCTCTAAATTGGCTTGGAAGTTATCTGAAAAAGCACAGATCAATGATGCATCTGACATTCTTGCTTAGTTCCATGAAGATTCATGTGTCTCTATGTGAAAGTATTTGCAGGAAATATAAAATTCTTAAAAGGGAAAACACAAGGAGAGCCAAAGACATCTGATGAATGCACTGCTCAATGATAGGGCTGAAAATTGTTCTCACTTCCCTGAGGAATTAATGGAATTTACATGAAAATATTTGAAGACATCCTAAAAATAATAAAATAGAGTAAGAAGAGCCACTGTCAAAATCACAACTTGAACTTTGAGTTGATTACCCCAGTTATTTGGTTTTCAGTGCTCATTATTAAAAGCATAGTCATTTAGGTTAAAATTATAAAAAGTGATATGTGAGTTGTTTGAATCACAAATGGAAGAGTGTGTCGAATAGTAGAAAAGCTTGTGGTGAATAAGCAAAATGTATGGGCTTTGGACTTACAGTTATCACTTTTTAAATATGAGCATGTGATTCAATTTCTCCAAACCATCATTTTCATTTTAAAAATTAGGACTAACAGAATAACGATATATATTTTGCCAAACACACAGAATTCTTATGAAATTCAAATGAGGAAATACATGTGAAATTATTGAAATTTATCAAGGAATTAATAAAGAGACAAATTTGGAATGTGTTTTGAGAATAGATCTCAAGTTAAAATTAAGTATCTTTGTTGTTTTCAGATACTTATACAGTGTTGAGTATTCATTAAGTGAGCAAATAAACCATCATTGCACTTAACCAAATTCTGCACTTAGAAGAAATCCTTCAAACAATAATATTTATATTTTTAAATTTATTTTTCAACAACTATTTAATATGTTACAAGTAAGCTCTGTACTCAATCTCGTGAAAATGAAAATAAACTTAATGCTCTCAATGAGCACATAGATTAGTAGAAATAAAAGAACACATACAACTTACTCTGACCCAACATATTAAGTGTCATAAGTGCACATTATAAGTGTTATGGAAAAATAAATGAGAAAAGTAATTTTTCTTGGAGAATGTTGTAAAATAATTAGCAAAACATAATATTTGAACTAGTAATGGAAAGCTAAGGAGAGGAAAAACAATAGCCAAAGTTTAAAAATAATAGCTAAGAGTTACATGGCACTTAGTCTATTTTAGACATTTAAAATGCTTTGCATTTGCACAGTGACTTCATTCTCACAACATACAAAATCATATTTAATTTTCTTGATAAAGGTTAGGTGAGTCCCCCAACAGCGGATACCAAATTAGTAGGAGAGCTGGGATTCAAGCTCCAGCAGCCTCTGCCACCATCCAAGTACCTAACTTCTATCTTATATTGCCACTTTTGATCATGTCAACAGTTTTCACTAGTTACAAATGGCAGTGAGCATCCACCAAACGAAACAGCATGAGCAGAAGCACAAGCCAACTACAGCGCAGGGAGGGGACACATTTTCTAGTGACTCTAGTGAGTTGAGCACAGGGTGAGAGGGCAGTCTCTGTCATGTTCACAGAAAGGAAAATTAATTAAACCCATATGACCACTTTATTGCGCTGTAGCCTATCCGACAATATTCACCTTAACTAACCTCAGTCAGTTGCTTTGAAAAATATTCTTATTATCTTCAGTCTTGGGCAGGATAACAGATAGTTACTTTTTGTCTGAACAGAAAGAACTGTTATCTGGAAACTATTTACTTTACCTCTCCCTCTTGTGAGAATGGAAGGATGGAGGACTGATACTGTTGTGATGATAAGTTCAGGATGGTCATTGTGAACTTTCTATTAATAGAGGCAAAGAAAATTCTCAAGCACAAAGTACAAACAATACCATGATTTCTGTAAGTAAAGGAAAAACATAATAACATACATATACATATATATTTTGTATGAAATTACACTATTTAAAACTAATATTAAACCATTTAGTTCTTACATGATAATAGGATATCAATAAATTATAAATCACATCTATAGTAACCAATATACTTTCACACTATGCTTAACAGAGTTTTATTTAAACAGATGAAAAACACAGGATTATAGGAACAGTAGTTTCCATGGTTTCAGAGTAAAGCTAATGATTTCAGGATCAAGTGAACAGGTATGAAATTTCACAGATTCTTGAAAAATACAATGGCAATAAGATATTGATTAAACATATGCATCTGGCTGGAAACTACATTTCAGAATTCAAGATAATGAAATATTGGTGTTCCAGTAAATCTTCAAAGGTTATCTCTATTCTTTAAAGTGAAGCTTCTAAGGATTATCATAATGTTTTATTTTTAAAAAGTATGTATTGCCTACTCATTGGAAAACTTCAAGGAATAACTTGAATCTGGTAAACATTGAAACATCCCCAAGGACTACAAACTCATGCATTCTTTCATTGAATTTCTTTCATTGAATTTTGAAGATAATTTTAAGGTATTCATAATTCACTTAATTTAAAGTTAAATTAATTTATTCATTCTATTCCTTTTTTATCCATATTTAGAATCTATTAATGTGAAAATTTCTGTGAAGGAATAAAACTATGAGATTGTTTTTATCTTTAAGTAGCTCTCAGTTTAATGAAAGTGATAGACACATATTATTAATGTAAAATAAGTGCTAATACAAGTTCAAAGGGGTTCATTACATATACATAGAATTCAAGTTATCTACCCTAACAACACAAATAGGCTCAGATAAACCTTCAGAGAAAATATTTAGATGTACAGGCATGAATAAAGAATTCAAATCTTCCAATTGCATGTTTTCCTTAAATATAGTTTAGTTATGTGCCCTTAAAGGGCTCAATAAGAGTGATGCACACCAATTTACATTTATTTACCACTTTAAAATTGACTAATGAGTATTGGATAAACAAGACCGTTTTGGATATTCGTGAATTGTGGGGCAGGCAATTAAACAAATAGGAGCAACAGTGGCCCAAAGAGGATGATACATGGCCAAAGTTGTGCAGCTGAAATGAGGTATAGCTTCCTTGATTTTTAAGTAATTCTTTCTTCCTTATACATTAGACCTTCTTCCAGGTACAGCTTAGCAAATCAAATCATCTGTGGAAAATGAGGGGAGTCTATTAACTTTCATGCATCTCTATCACATATTTAGAATCCAGCAAAAGCTATAAAAGAATACTATGGAAATTTACTAACGTTATCTTAAATAATTATTTCCTGCCTCACGAATACTTATTGCATGTTCAGTGGTGTCTTAATTGCTCATGTTAAAGTCTTCAAGGTGAAAATAAAAGGCAGATAAAAGGCCTCATCAATAACAGAATGATTACACCAGACAGTCTCAAATGAGGCTCAGCAAAGTCTCCATGGTATTCTCAGCGAATAAGAGAAAGAACTATTTAGTTCAAAGACAAGAGCATATGCCTACAATGACTATGTTCTTATTCCCATTAGAAATACTTGGATTTTCACAATCTAGGAGAACACCTACTGCCTTCTCCAATTTTTTTCTCCTTAGCACTTATCTTCCCACATACTGTATACTTTATAGTTTATTCTGTTTATTATGTATTATCCCTATCTGAATATAAGCTCTCTAAGGGCCAGGCTTTTTGTGTTTTACCTTATTGCATTCCTTGTACTTAGAACGGTTTCTGAATGGCAATGGTTATTTCTAAATATTAATTTCAGATGAGCTTTATATTATTTACAATCATTTTATAGTTAATATTTAAAATATGTATTTGTAACTATTAAACAAATGAAACATTCAATTAATTAATTTTTGAAAGTCCAATAGCATGAATTTTATTTTTGTTTAACAAGTTATTAATTTATTGGGGTTTCTGGGTAGCTCAGGGAAGTGTCAACTCTTGATTTTGCCTCAGGTCATGATTTCAGGTAACTGAGGTTGGCTAGCTGCACATTTAGTGTGGGGTCTGCTTGCGATCCTCTCCTTCTGTCCCTCTCCCCATGCATGTGCAAGTGCTCTCTTTCTCTAAAATAAATAAATAAAACAAATCTTTAAAAAGTAATAATTTATTCATTTATCAGAAATACTCTTAGTTGACTATCATGTGACTGATACAGTACTGCAGTACTATATGTGGTGAGCCAGGACCTGACTTCAGAGAGCATATAGTATTGTGGGGAAAAAATATATATTAAACCAATTAATATATTTTTAACTATCCCTGTTCATATAACAGAATGGCACATTTTATTTCCCCTGAGAGCATCAAGAAGGCCCCATAGACAAAATATGCATTATGCTGAAATTTCATGGATTATTAGTATTAAAAGAGTTATTAATGTTAAGGGTTTTAAGGTTGTGGTCAGGAATAGAAAATAACATGTGTGAAGGTGTTAAAGCAGAAATAAACTAAGTGTGCTCAAAAATAAATAAGTTTTTGAGTGGCTCAGTCAGTTAAGCATCTGGATCTTGGTTTTGGCTCCAGTCATTATCTCAGGGTCACTAGGTTGGGCCCCACTTCAGATTCTCTCTCTCCCTCTGCATCTCCTCTGTTCATGCTATAAATAAATAAATAAATAAAAATAAATAAATAAATAAATAAATAAATAAATAAATAAATAAATAAATAAAAGAAATCTTTAAAATAAGTTTTGTTAGATTCTAGCCTAGTGATCTGGGAATAAATCCAATAAAAAATGGCTTGACCTGGAAACTATCATGTAGGACCTTGTATATCATGATGGGTATTTTTATCTTTATATTAAGGACAATGAAAAAAATGGACAATTTTAAGGAAGAGGTGTGATTATGATCAAAGTGATTCTTTAAAAGATTGTTTTTTTCTTTTCAGGAGAGTGCAGATGAAAATGGATCAGTACAAAACAAAAATAGATGCAAAGAAATATTTTAGATTATTTTAGTAGCCCAATTTAAAAAAATAGAGATGAGTTAGCTTTGCTGCTAGCAGTGGGGATAGGGTTGAGTAGATTCATTCATTCTTTCATTCAAAAAGTTAGTTTTTAAGTATCAACTATTTTTCATGCACTCTAGACACTGAACAATTAGAAGAAAACAATACCCACATGAGGCTTATAGTTTATAAGGGAAATCAAACATTTAAAAATACTGGTTATTAAGAGACTATGGCAAAAGGAATTTGCTTTTAATAAGGCTGTGAAAGTTGGCTTCTCAAAGAAAGTGACATTTCACCTACCACCTGAAAATCAGGATGATTCTATCCGAGCAAACAATAGACAATAGAAAGTACCAGATAGAGATGAAAACACGTAAGGGAAAATCTTTGTTGAAGGACATAGTGAGTTTGAGAAATTGAAACTTAGCAGGAATATAATAAACCACTGGAAAGAACAAAATGGGGATTGAAAAAAAAAGTCAAATCTTGTAGACCTTCAATGAGTATAAGTTATTTTTAGGTCCCTGGGACTAATGTATGAAAAATAATTACAGTTGAAAAAGAGTGGACACAGTTTTTATTCACACTGTAAAAGATATGTGCTAATTAAACCATTTAGTTTAAAAAATTAAAATTTTATTTTTCTTAATTTTAATGTAATTAATTTTATAACATTTCCTTTACGGTTGCTGATTTGTATGTCTGTGGTTGGCTATCATTATTTTTATTCATTTATTTTTATTTGTTGTAATCATACACAAATCCACTATAAAATGAATGAAAAAAAAATGCTGCTAGTAAAATACTCTTGTTAATCAGGTTAAAGACCCATGTGATAGGTAAACATGTAGGCAGTAAGGAAAAGATCACATTCTCTTCTCCTCTTCCTAGAGGAAATACTTCTCCATTTGCATGCCACCTGGGTTATTTTCAGCCTTTCTCAGTTCTCAAAAAGCATGGGTGGCCCAGGTATTCCTGGGTTTTCACTGTCTGCAGTGAGGATGCATTCGGGTACACACTTCCTACAATGGGTAAACATATTAGGACAGTATTTAAGTCCTGAAGGGCAGACAGGATTTTAGGAAGTATATGTTTATGATATTTGGGAGGTTGTGTATTTAACAAACCTGGACATTCCTGTAACACGTTGTACAAATTCTTAGTAGTAAAGCTGATATTTTACTCTTCATCTCCCTGAATCCCTCAATTGGTTTAGCATTCAAAAGTGAGGAGGAATTGCACTTATTAGTGTTTTCAAAATCCCAAAGTGTGATTTTCTTCTAACATGTGAAAGGCAATCAAAAGATCTCAAAAAATTAACTGTGTTGAATGATGCAAGTAGTGAGTATTGCCAAGCTTATAGTATACAACGTATATCACTAAATCAATTATGAATGCATAAGATTTTGTTTGGATTAACTAAATGCACCAAGATATATGAATAACATCAAGAATAGTAATCTGGAATAGATGAATAATAGAAGACATTTTTTTGGTCCCTCATTACCACCAAAAATGAAAACATGATAGAATTATGACTGAGAAAATAGTGCTTTTGTGAAGATTATTTGTAATAGAGGGAAGACTAAACATGATATATGAAGCATTTATTCCTAATTTCACATTAGAAGATTTTACATTTATTTACAATTCTTAATCCTTAAATCTTAAAACATTATTAGCTGCTTATTTTAATTTTTTTCCTTTTAATAGGTTAAAGTGAGCTAAATGGCATTTTGTTTATAATAAAATATCATTAGCCTAAAAATAAATAAATGATATTCGTATAGCTTAGAAATAATTTCTTGTTCATGAAATACTAACCATATTATTCCTCATACTACTAGTACTGATTAATAATTACCAATCACCTCCCTGCTGACTATTGTACTAAGTGCTTTGCATGTATTATTTTATCTACTTAGCACAATTCTAAAGTTATTATTATAGATTTCATTTCATAAACCAGAAAGCTGACATTTAATAAGATTAAATACCTTTCCCAATATAACAGATCCAGCATGAAGAGTAGCTCAGTTTCAATCTAAGAAATCTAGTCCAGAGTCTATAACTCTAATTTTCTTCTATCCCAAACTATAGATCTTGTCCTACTTAAAAATGATATGAACTTTATAAAATTTCCTCAGAAACACACAAGGCCAAAAAAGAAAATAGATGTAAATAAATATATTAACCATTTTTAAGTTAATAAATCAACTGAAATATTTTTAAAAGCAAATAATATACATATATGCTGAAACAATTTTTTTAACGTGCTACAATTAATAGGAACAGGATAGAAATTGTTACTTAAAAAAAAAGCTTTGCTATGCCCTAGTTTAAAAGAGAAATGGTTTCAAAACTTTGACAGCAAAATCATCATAAGTTTTACCCAAAAAGATGTGAAATGAAATCTCCTATTCAGTTACAATTCTGGTAGTCATCTTCAAATGATAATATAAAGTTGTAGAACTTTCCAGCATTGCCCAATTTTGCTATGTGGTTCTCCACTTTTACATTAGAAACAGCTCTCATAAACTTGACTGGAGTGGTAATAGTTATTTTGTTTCAAATAAAATTGTGCTACTCTAAAACAACTTTTAATACTGCATATACAGTATTAAAAATCATGTTTCCAAAACATTTTGACAATTTGCTTTTCAATCAGATATTTGACCTTTTCAAAGTACAATATAATTGACAGTGTCTTGGAACATCCCATGCTCCAACTTAGACAATGTGGATGGACTTTAGAAGTCTCAGTATCGTTTTACCCACTGTGGAAAATTTGATTGTAGTTTCTATAGGTTTATGTAATGCACATTTTTAAATTTTTTTTTAAGATTTTATTTATTTATTTGACAGAGAATGAGCACAAGCAGGAGGAGCAGCGGAGGGAGAGGGAGACGCTCTCCACTGAACAGGGAGCCCAATGCCGGGCTCAATCCCAGGGCCCTAAGGTCATGACCTGAGCCAAAGGCAGATGCTTAACCGACTGAGCCCCCAGGCGCCACTCCCTGTAACATTTTCTTTCCAAGAAGTGAGCTGTTAAGAAAGTATAAAGGAAAACAAAATAACAACGTGAAACGTGAAAACAAGAGATTAATCAATCTGTACAAATGCACCCATTTTTTGACTAACGAAATTCAAAGGCAAGTAAGTTTAAAACTCAGACAAATATTTTTCATGAGTTATTAATGTTCTTTGGTCATAGCACATATTTGAACATCTATAACATTTCCATATTTTTACTTATTTGTGGACTATATATATTGGAGGATACATGTGCTAAGCACAGTGACAGCACACCGCCAGTGCAGACCTACTCACACTATATTCTCAGCCAAAATAGTTGTATTGAAGTTGAATATATTGACTACTAATTCTGAATAAATTTCAGTAGATATTTGATCAGCACTTATTCACTGTTCTGTAAGTTCTAGCCTTTCACCTTGACAGCTTGCAAAAGAAACCGCTACTAGGTTTAATTACTTTTTTCCCATCATGCAGAACGTTTTCTTCAGGCATATCAACCATTAAACATTTATAATCTTTCAGAGGAAATGCATCGAACTGGTGGAGTCTGAGATGCCATAAGCACATTTTTCCCCTTTATCTGGAGGTTATGATGAATTTTGTAAAGAATCCTAAGTTTTTAAAATTATTTTGCCCAACAGAGGGAATGGGGGGAGGGAAGGTGAACATATGTATGTATATTAATTGTTCCATGCTAATGTCAGGGAGGACAGTTCCACATTGAAAAGGATGTTTAAGCTAAAGTATGATCTTAATTCTTTTTATGGATTCTCATTGATCTGGTTCTGAAGCAATTACTTGACAAGGACATAGAAAATCATAAAGGAGAAGCTCAGCTAATGACAGTATAAAGACACTTCTGATAAGTGGTCAGAAATATGATCAAGGGCGATTTGAGTTGTTTTAATCACTTGGTATAGGTTTCTGAATTGCATTAATGATGGTCACATTCGTGTGTTATTAAGCCTCATTTTATACAGGCAAGTGCATGCCAGGAATGTAATAACATTTAAGCCGAAATATTGAAAGTGTAATGGTTATGCTTTCTATTTCATATTATTTCTATTTGGCAAACAGCTTTAAAATTCTCTAAAATTTATCTTTTTATATTTTAATGCTTTTAGGAACTGCATTAAGCATTTGAAATCTAAGAAACAAAACTCAAATTAATTATACATATAGATTAATACTGCTTTTCTTATAAGTTCCTCAATCGGGATAGAATAAACAGAACCCAAAGCATTATTAAATATCTGGCAGCAAAAAAAAAATAAATAAATAAATAAATAAATAAATAAATAAATAAATATCTGGCAGCATTATTTCCAGCATGTTTAACCAGAAAACCTTTCTATATGATTGCATATTATATTAGGATAATAATTCCTAATGGCTAAGAACAGTTATAAAATCTTAGTAAATTAATACAAGGAAAGTCTGTCTTTCATATAGATTATGACCCAACACAATTAAGGTCTGCTTACAGTGCTGCTCTTTTCCAGAAAAGATCTAGAAATCCAAGCTACCTGTATCTTGTGGCTCCAACAGCCACCAGGTCAGCCACAGAAATATCCATGGGATCCTCTGTACATAGTTGGCCAATGATCAATGAAAGCCTATGATAGAAACAGTATTATGGTCAAGTGTCTGAATGTGTAAACCTTCTACCCACCTTCTACCCACAGTCCTTTGGCCAAGTTGCATAGGAAGTAAGGAACCACAGAGGATTGCAATTTATGGGAAGTATTGTCTCCTACAAGCCCAGGGTGAAGACGTGGGATTTGAGAGAAATCATCCCATCTCTGTCACGTATCTTATCTACTTAGGCAGTCTGTCCCCCCTTTTTTTTAAACCAGGAAATGGATTAAAGTTCATTTATTCACTCAACAAATATAAATATAGCAAGAAATTACAGTTCCAAGCAATTTGCTAGGAGCTAGGGATGCAATGGAATAACACTGAAAAGATCTTTTGCCCTCATTGAGTATATATATATTTTCATGAGCCGCTAAGCCTGGGGCAAACAAGAAGTTATATAATTACAGTTAGATTAGTGCTCTGAAAGTAGTAAGTGGGATAGTATTTTAATATTCTATGGGGGATCATTTAGCTGAGGGAATCTCCAAGAGAATATTTTTCAGCTGAAATCTGCAGTACAAACTGATGCTGTGAAAGCAGACCAGGGACAAACATACCAGGCAAAGGGGACATCAAGCATGAGGATCTCCAAACCAGAAAGAACTCGATGTGCATAAACAGGAAGATGGCCAAAGTGGCAGAAACCTAATACCTTACTTGCACTACAGTAGCTAGTTTTTGCCTTGGATAATCAAGGGAAAAGAATTGATATTTCTATCTTGCCAGGTTTTTGAAACTTCTTTTGCCCTGACAATATTTCCAAAAGTATATTTATCATAATATGCATGATATTCAAAATTGCTTCTATTTTTAGTAATAAAATGAACTCCTTTAAATGTCTTCCTTTTATAATATAATATCTAATACCACTTGCTTTTCACAAGAAGGGCTATACTGAACTTTAAGACTATCTGAAATCACATAGGGTTTTCCACATGTAAAAAGCCATTTCCCGTAATGGTAGTAGAGAGAAGTAGCTTATCATTCTCTTTCTACAATTTAAATTTCATACTCTATATAAAATAACTATATGTAGGCTTTTAGAATACAATGTCCCTTTATAATGTCAAGATTTGAAAATTTCGCACTATATGTGGAAATATTTTTCCAACTTTATTGAGATACAATTGGCATATAACATTGTGCAAAGTTCAGTTGTATAAGGTGTTGATTTAATACACTTATGTATTGCAAAATTATTACTACCATAGCATTAACCAACAGATGTATCATCACCTACTTACTATTTCATTTTGTGGTGAGAACATTCTTTTTTCTTTTTTCTTTTTTCTTTTTTTTTGTTTTTAAGTAGGCACTATGCTCAGCATGGAGCCCACCATGGGGCTTGAACTCACACCCTGAAATCAGCACCTCAGCTAAGATCAAAAGTTGGACGCTTAATGGACTGAGGCACCCAGGACCCCCAGTGATGGGAACATTTAAGATCTACTTTCTTGGCAGCCTTGAAGTATGTCATATAAGAGTATTAACTATAATCAAAACATGCTGTACATGATTCATTATTCACTTTACAACTGGAAGTTTGTACCCTTTGACCAGCATCTCCTCATTTTTCCCAATCCCCCAGTCCCTGATAACCACTGTTCTACTCCCTATTTCTGAATTTAGCATTTTAAGATTCCACATGGAAGTGATAGCATAGAGTATTTGTCTTACTCTCTCTGACTCACTTCACTTAGCATAATGCCCTCAAGGTCCACCCATGTTATGGCAAAAGTCAGGAGTTCCTTCTTTCTTGTGGCTGAATAATATTCCATTGTGTGTGTGTGTGTTGCATCTTCTTTTATTTGTTCATCCATTGAATAATACTTCGGTGATTTCCATATCTTGGCTATTGTGAATAATGCTGCATTGAGCAGGGCAGTGCAGCTATCTCTTCCATATTCTGTTTTCATTTCCTTTAGATACATACTCAGATGTGGAATTACTGGATCATTTGGTGGTTTGATCTTCAGTTTTGTGAAGAATCTTGATACTCCTCCGTACCTCCATAGTGGCGGAACAAATTTACATTTCCACCAATAATGAACAAAGCTTTCCTTTTCTTCACTTTTTCATCAATACTTGTTATCTCTTGCCTTTTGGCCGATAACCATTCTAATAGGTATGAGGTGATATTGTGGTTTTGATTTGCATTTCCCTGTACCTGTTGGTTATTTGTACATCTTCTTTGGAAAAATATCCATTCAGTTTTTATCATGTTAAAATCAGATTGTATGGTTTTTTTGCCATTAATTTTATGTGTTCCTTACATATTTTGGATATTGACCCCTTATTATATATATGATTTGCAGCCATTTAATAGCATGCATAAAGTAATTAAAATGTATATACAGCATGTGACTCAAGCTTAAAAAATAGTATGTTTTTATTATATACACATATTTTATTCTATATATATATATTTTTTTCTACATGTTGGTACTTAAAATTGTGACAAAAAATTGATTCTTTCAGATATAAAATAATGTATTCCTATGAATAGTTCTTAAACTTTAGATTTTAATGAGCTTTATATATTTTGTTTTAATGTGTTATTTACCCTTAATTTAAATTTCAACTCACTTTATGACTCTAATAAGATGCATAGAAAAAGCACCATTAATTCATATTAGAAATTCCCTAAATCCCTTTACACTGATTCCCAAAATAAGTAGCATCAACCTCTCAGAGACATAATGCTAATTTTTATTGATGGCTACCATCAGGAAATTAGCAAACAATGTATTCTAAGTTTCATTTTGAAAATCATAGAAAGTAAAATAATGAGTCTGTTGATGTTATATTGTTCTATTATGCTAAGAAATTCAAAGAATATATTATTGGAACATTTTGTAATTACCAATCATTCTTAAACCAAAGGCAGAAAAAGAGTAACAAATTATCTGTAGAGAAAAATCATCTTAATATTCTTTTTCCTTAAGCTTCATATTTAATATAAGGAACAATCAGAATAAGTGGTAAGTGGTTTCTTAACATAAGGATATTATTAAGCTTATATTTTTCATAATTGTTGTTATACTTATTTCACTATCACCTTTCCTTTAAATATTTACATACACTTTAATATCTGTGCATATTGGAAGATTCATTTTGGAAGATTTTTTCTTTCATTTTTGCCTAGTCATTCTATTAGAATTATTCAAATCACATAGATTAGTTATCGAAATTTTATTTATAATACTTTTTCATTGGTGATCATATAAAGTAATTTTTAATTTCCAGGAAGTATTTCCCAATATAAGTTAAGATATATCTACTTACCAATTAATTTTTATGAATAAGAAGTGGGAAAGTAAGTGAAACAACAGATGGTTTTGAATTTATTTGTAAAGTAACTCTAGTTTGATTTCTCAGTGAATTCTGAGTAAATAACTAGATGAAGGGCATGCTCTTTCTTTCAATATTTTATAAAATGTTTAAATCTATCCTGACATTTTTTGTGTTATTTCTCTTCCAAGTGTGATTTGTTGCTGGTGGTATAAAGAAATGCAATCAATTGGGTTGAAAATGATTTGATTTGAATGGTGCGCATAAATGATTTGAATGCAAGTATCCTTTCATAGAAAGAACATTTAAATAAAAATTAGAGAAATATGGCTAGGGGATAATTATTGTCCTATGAATGAAATTGAATAAAGAATAAGAGAAAGAATCTATTTGTCAGCTTAACTCGTAATTTTAATACTGGGCATTAGCATTCATTGGGCTTGAGTTACTAAATAATCGAGGAATGAATTGCAAGCATTTATATTTTGGAAAATAATATTGGTAAAGTGACAACACACAATAAACACAGAAATTGAATAGCTGAATTCTATAAAATATGTCAGTGCATCTTTTTGAGTTCAGATATTAGAAAATATACAAATGCCTCTCCATAACTTCCTGATTATTTGTTTGAAAAGAGCAGTGAACTGGTTTCCATCAAATAAGTTAGTTGAAATGAGATATTTAATTTGGAGAATTGATTTAGAAACAATATACTAGAGTACTATAGGAAAAAAATAAACATTTAAAATTCACTTAAATGATAAATTGTATCTATAAGTCAAAACAGGAAAGAAATACGTGATTTTTTTCATTGTCCTAATTATAAAATCATACTAATAATTACAAACAATGTGAAAGAATAAAATAGTATATCGTTGAGGAACAAATGCACAGATGCATCAATCTGGGTTATATGACTAGACATACAAGACCAAAATCTTAGTAATTTTAAACAACAGATACTAATACATCAGTAGGTCTACATGTCTATCAATATTTTAAGATGTTTAGGGGTTTCCTGCTTATCTTAGTCATTCAGGAATCCAAGCTGATCAAATAGTGACTGTGTTTGCCAGTTTCTAGAGGGGAGAAGAAAAAACTCAGGGGTCTCACACTTGCAAAGAAGTGTTTGACTTATGTATAACAACCAGAACCAGTTTGATGCCTTCCTCCCATACCACCCATATCTGAAATAGCACTTGAATCTGTACTAGCTACCATCACAACAGGCTCCAAACTAGATAGCCAACCAACCTGCTCTTATATATAATGCCATGTGAATACAAGGGTATAGGTACATAATTCAGGACTCTAGAACTGTCCACAAAAGTAAACAGTCTATACCAGACAAATATTATATGGAAATCTGGTTCCAGGATGTAAAGACAGACCAAACAACAGGGTTCAGGTAAATATACACATTTGTAAAAATAGGTATACAAATTGAGAACTACTTGGAATATTGCTGTCCCACTGCTTCTCCTATTGGTGTATTTAAGAAACTTTGCGACTGTGATATCACATTTCAATACAAGTCTTTTCTAAGTTCACTGGAACACACTAAAAATAAAACAAGTCATAAGCTTGTTCTACTGGAGAAGTTCAGCTGGGAATGCACCAAATTGCAGCGATCCATGGTTTACCGGTCCTTGCGTAGAATGTGGTATGGAATTGACTCCAGAAGGATAAATGAAGTGAACATTTGCCTGCTAACTCTCATTCATCATTGGTCAAAAGTCACCTCATGATGTGTTAATACCTTGCACTTTCAGGCTCATACATGCCTGAGTAGTTAAGCAGGCTTTCATAGTCCATCAGAAAAGTCCTAAGACCAAAAGTAGAACATAAGGTTCTAAAACATAAGGTTCAAAACATAAGGTTTTGAGGGGATCTTCAGTCAAGTCATAACTATTCCAACCTGGTATTCTCAAAAATGATTCATGTAGAAAGTGATCAGAGGTGATTTGAAGCAGGACATGAGATGTATCCAGTAAAGGATCATTATTAGTGTAATTATTAGTCTATTCAGCTCCTTAGTTGCTCCTTCAATTTTTCTAATGTGTTTCTTCCAGCACATATTTAAAAATGAGGCACCATATCAGATTAATTTTGAATCTCCCATTTATATATTGCTTCTATTTTTTTGTGTGTGTTCTCTTTTCTAGAATTCTTTTCTACCTTTCCCTTCATTAACATTATTCTTGGAACTCTTGGACACAATTTCCCATCACATGCCACTTCTTTGGTGGAAGTGAGAAAACTGACATAGAATAAACTGGACTTTTCTTACCTTCTCTGTCTCTATTCTCCACAGCACTAACAGGTGATTGTATCAAGCTTAACTGAGGGATTGGAGATTATCAAAACAAAACAGCAAAAACAATTGCAATATAGAAACAGAAATATCATAGCTATGTGCTCAGTATAATATTTTGCAAGTCTAGGGAAAACCATCAAGATATGTTAAGTAAGTTGCCATTGTCAGATTACCACTGGTGCTAACCAGGCTTCCTTATCCTTGGTCTCTACCTTTCCCATACTGTACTTATTCTAATCACTACTTTTCATATTTGCACCTACCAGTGGGGATACTAATAACTGTCCCAGAATACAATTCCCTAATATATACAATCTTCATATACTCAATGCACAAATTAACCTAATTAGTATTTCCTTAAATTTGATTCATTTGGCTTTGAGGGACAATCCAGAGAACTTCAGTGATGGATACTGACACACCAGATGTATTTAAGAAACATAGATCATCAAAGTTTGAAGTCCTTCAAGATCCTTGTGACTAATTATGAGAAAACACACACACACACACACACACACATACATTGCAGGCATTGAAAGTGCTATTGGGACTGTATAATCTAAATCCATAAAAGATAAATATTTTCTGAACTGGCTTACAATTATAAGGATCTAATTTATGGGAGCTTATCAAGGTCTACTATTGCTATATCATTCTCTAGATCTCTATGTTAAATATCTTGCTAGCCTGTTCATGTGTTGCCTGTTAAAAAAAAATCACAACCACAGAGTAGCTGTGATGTTGGCATTTTCCAGATATTTTTTATCAAAAGGAGAGAATTTTTTTATTTTTCAACATCATCCTTGAACATACGATGCGTGTGAACTCATCTGGACTATGGTGATCAGTTATATGGTCAAACGTTGGTCTAGATGTTTTTGTAAAGGTAGTGATGAACATGTACAGTTGGAAGACTGAAGTAAATCAGGTTTTCTTCCATAAGGCAGATGGGGCTTCTTCAATCAGTTGAATAATTTAAGAACTACAACAACAACAAAAAATAGGTTTCTCAAAATAAAAGAAATGAGGTTTTCCAAAGAAAATTCTGCCTCAGACTACAATATAAGAATTCTGCCCAAATTTCCAGTTTTCAGACTTGAGAAAGCAAATTTTTACCTGAATCTCCTGACTCTGGTTTAAGAAACCAATGTATCCCCTTCCCCTGGCCTACTTGTGAAATACATCCCTATCTGGAATTCCAAACAAACAAACAAACAACAACAACAACAACAACAAAACCCTGATATTTAAGCATTTGTATTTTATTACATTGGCAATAATCGAGAAAAAGTTATGCAAAAAGAAAGAAATTTTCTGTAATGTTTAGATAATGCCAAAGCAAGATCTTTCGAGCACAGGTTTCTCAGAAGGGGGCTTTGCCTGAAGAAGCAGCCCCAGGCCTACCCCTATTTAGCATCACTAAATGTAAGAGAACAGATATTCTGAACAGAGACTGCAGGATAAAAGCAGTGAGATGCTACCACCTTTCAGGGTGGGTCACCAATAAATGGCAGTATCATAGGCCTATTTCACCTGTCAATGAAATGAGTGAGAGAAAGAATGGGAGAAATATCATGAAGAAGAAAGAGACCACATCCAAGTTGTGTTTCTTATTTCTCCATCTTGTGGTAAAAGTTTAATCGAAAGATAGGAAAGAAGGAAAGTAAAGAAGAGCAGGTGGGCCAAATTCTTCTCCACAGAAACAACAGGTAAGTCCACTTATGAATCCAGCATCACTTGGAGAAAAAAACAAAACAAAATCTCAAGAAACAAATTCCAAAGAGGGGCACCTGAGTGGCTCAGCTGGTCAAGTGTGTGCCTTTGGCTTAGGTCATGATCCCAGGGTCCTGGGCTGGAGCTCTACATAGGGCTTCCTACTCAGTGGGGAGCTTGATTCTCCTTCTCCCTCTGACACTTCCCCTGCTCATATTCTCTCACTACCTCTTTCTGTCTGTGTCAAATAAATAAACAAAATCTTAAAAAAAAATCAAAGAAAAAAATAGACCACACCCCAAAGGCTATAGTACAGGCAAGGATCTTGTTCTTGACTGAATACATAATAAGGGATTAAAGAAAAGTAGAAAAAAACTTTGAGATTCCTCAGAGGGCTCTCAAGAAAAAATAAATCAAACTTCTTAGCTTTGCCAATTAAATATCTCCCGAATCAACATGCTTCATATTTATGAAATATTTATCAATTATTGAATATACATAAACACACAAATCAGAGCATTGACTTTGCTGTGTTACATAAAGTTATTTAAAAGCCAATGTAATATTTCAGAAGAATAATGTAAGACAATATTCCCCCCACTGTATTCCTATGGTTAAAGAATAAGAATAAAGAGGAAGAGGAGGAGGGGAAGAGAAGAAGAAGGAGACAAAGAAGAAAGAAGAGAAAGAGGAAGAAGAAGAGTCCATTATGTTCTAAAATATATCTTTAAACTCTATGGATACACTGATGAAGGAGATATTCATTCCTCCACCCAAGAAATATGTGCCAGATACAATGCAACAGCATGATTATAAATCTTGGAGAACATATAACAGTGAAAAACAATTATTTCTATTTTTGTACAATATGCTTCTCCTTCTATCACAAGGTGGTTTCTATGTCCACCAAATATGACTGGGCTGGCCTTGTGACTTGCTGGGTCAATAGAATAAAGTCAAAGTGTCAGAATCTGTTTACAGCCTGGGACAGCGTATGATTTTGTGCAGTCGGAAGCCAACTGCCATTTAAGAAAGCCCACTGCCTTGTTGGAGAGCAAAGTTGGGTGGATACAGAAAGACCCTACAAAATAAGAGACTACGAGGGGAGATGAGAGGTCCAACCAGCCTCCCACCATTCCACCCACTCCAGCTAAGGCACCAGATAAGTGAGTGAAATCATGATGGATCCCAATCCCAGTCAATTTTCCTGAGCCAATACAAAAGAATCCCATACAATATGGAAAATGTATCTGCATTAATTTTCCTACATCATTCAAATATAAGCATTATATCAGGACCAAGTTCGCCACATTATGGCATATTAAAATGAAATAAATTGCAGGAAAATTGTGTAAGCACAACAGGAAAAAAAAAGAGGCTAAATATCATATAAAAGGCAGATGAAGAATTCCCGTTGGAAGATAACATTTTCCAAAGGATTGAAATTGATTTCCTGAGTGTTTGAAGAATTTACTACTAATGATAATTCTATTGTACACAGGCTCAAAAAGGAGATGATAAAATAATAAAATGAGATAATAAAGGGCTTGAACTAGAGAAATAAATTGAGAACCAATTACTGAACCACCACTTACTCTGAAAAAATCTGATAACCAATAAGAGAGTATTTAATATTTATTAAGTAACTACTATCTACCAGGAACCCTTATAACCACATCGCTTGTGTTACCACTTTTTAGTCCTCACAATAATACTTCAAGATAGAAAACATTAGTCTCTCCCTTTTAAAAATAATGTAACGTACACAAATGTAACATAAACAACTTTCCTAAGGTTTCCTTAAGGTAGCACATTATAAAGCTAGCAAGCAAATCTTGGTTGTGTGTCCCCAGAGACCCTGCTTTTAACAAAATATCACCACAGTGCACTGCCTCTAGAAAAGAAAATCAAAATTAATCTCATGAAGTAACGCAGAGGGGAGGGGGAAAAAGACAAGATGATTAAAGTCAGTTGAGAAAAATTATGGATAAGGCGAACAGATAGCACTAGTTCAATATAAAGTTAGTTTATAACTAAGTAATAAAAAATCAATAAATGAAAGAAAAAATTCAAACACATAACAGCAAACTTTCTATAAAATGAAGGAAGAAACGAATATTTTGATTGGAATTAAATTACAAGAGGACAATTTGATACGAAATTAGCAGCATCAAAGCACATTCTAGTTATATTATTATTCAACTATAAAGATAAAGATGGTTTCTTCAGGCATTCAGATAAGAAAAAAAAATCATAATCATATGGAGACTACCATTAACATAGGAAAACAAATGCAAAGTGGCCATGAAATACTAAGGAAAAGATCTACAGTATCATATCAGGCAATTTGTCCCTGTATTATAGAGACAGGAGGCAGAAATTCTCAATGAGTTGAGAATTTCAATTCATTGAAATTGAATTGAATTGAATTGAAATAATGACTCTGAGTTGCAGGAAAGCTGTTAACAGCACTGGTTCAAGGTAACGAGTTTCTTTTACTCTGAAACTAGAGACAAAAGGGTGACGAGATGATTTCATCTTTATGATTAAAGATCAATATATAAAAACACTGATGCAGGGTCACTTGGGTGGCTCAGTTGGTTAAGCGTTTCTGCCTTCTGCTCAGGTCATGATCTTGGGGTCCTGGAATGTGCACCAGCCCCCCACCTCCCCATCCTCAGGCTCCCTGCTCAGTGAGAAATCTACTTCTCCTTCCCCCTATGTCCCTCCCCCTCATTTGTGCTTGCTCTCTCTCTCAAATTATAAATAAATAAACAAACAAAGGCAATGAAGACAAGGTAAGCCACTGAAACTAAGAGACAGGAGAGAAGAAAAGTGCAAATCATCTCCCCCCCTAAATGTCTAACATTGAAACTATCCAACAAGTGGTTTATTTACCAACTTGCTGATGGTTTTAGTGGCCTCTCTTATTATACTTAAAGCGATCATTTAGTCACTAATATATTACACTGAAAAATCGTTGTTGGAAATGTAGAAATTTCTTTCATCTCACATGACTGTTTCTCCTAAATTAAATTACATAGAAGTATTTGCCTTTAAACAACACAACTTCATTCTTATAAAGCTATTTGATGTATTGATGTAAAAATGCATGTACTTATCAGTGCATAGATATCTAGAAGCCTGGTAACTAAATGCTAACTTACTGAGTGGTGGGATATGTTCATTTTTAAATTTTTCTTATTGCTTGAAATTCCTACTAACAGACATGCAATAACATACCAAATATACCTGTGAGCATTAACAACACAACCTGAACACACACACAGAGTATGCGTTAAAGAATCCCTTTAATTTTTTTTTATTTTTTTAAAGATTTTATTTATTTATTCATGAGAGACACACAGAGAGAGAGAGAGGCAGAGACACAGGCGGAGGGAGAAGCAGGCTCCATGCGGGGAGCCCAACACAGGACCCGATCCGGTAAGGAACCCCTTTAAAGAACATAATTGTGTCTCTTTCATTTTGCTTGCCTCCAGCCCCTTGTCTAGTCAGACAAGACTGACTACAACTGAAATCAAAAAGGTTGCTACTTCTGTTCTCCTATGGATTTTCGAAGGTTTCCTGTCTCATGTTTAGGTCTTTCAACTCTTTTGAATTTATTTTTGTGTACAGTGTAAGAAAGTGGTTCAATTTCATTCTCTTGTTTGTTGTTGTCCACTTTTCCCAATGCCATATGTTGAAGAGACTATGTTTTCTCCACTAGATTTTCTTTCTGTTTTGTTGGAGATTAGTTGACCATATAGTTGTGGGTTCATTTCTCCATTTTCTATTCTGTTCCATTAACGTACATCTGTTTCTGTGTCAGTACTATGCTGTCTTGATCGCTACAACTATGTAGCATAACTTGAAGTCTGGAATTGCGATGTGTCCAGCTTTACTTTTTTTTTTCAAGGTTGCTTTGGTGATTTGGGGTCTTTTGTGGTTTTATACAAATTTTAGGATTGTTTGTTCTAGCTCTGTGAAAAATGTTAGTGGTATTTTGATAGGGATTGTGTTAAATCTGTAGATAACTTTCGGAGGTATAGACATTTTAGCAATGTTTTTTCTCCCAATTCATGACCATGAAATATTTTTGTGTCATCTACAATCTCTCTCAAAAGTGTTTTATTGTTTTCAGAGTACAGATCTTTTACCTCTTTGGTTAGGTTTATTCCTGAATATCTGAAGGGTTTGGGTGCAGTTGTAAATAGGATTGATTCTTTGATTTCCCTTCCCACTGCTACATAATTGGTGTATAGAAATGCGACAGATTTTTGTATGTTGATTTTGTGTTCTTTCACTTTGCTGAATTTGTTATCAGTTCTAGCAACTTTTTGGTGGAGTCTTGAGTTTTCCATATAGAGTATCACGCCTTCTATAAATACTGAAAGTTTGACTTCTTCCTTGATGATTTGGATGCCATTTTATTTATTTATTTATTTATTTATTTATTTATTTATTTATTTATTTATTTTTATTTTGGTCTGCTGAGGCTACGATTTCCAATGCTAGGTTAAACAACAGTGATAAGTGTGGACATCCATTCCTGACCATAGAGGAAAAGTTCTGTTTTTCCCGATTGAGGATGATATTAGCTATGGGTTTTTTGTATATGGGTTTTATGATGTTGAGATAGGTTCCCTCTATCCCTACATCATTGTGGGTTTTTATCAAGAAAGGATGCTGTACTTTGTCAGATGCTTTTTCTGCATCTATTGAGAGGATCGTATAGTTCTCACCCTTTCTTTTATTAATGTGCTGTATCACTTTGTTTGATTTGCAAACATTGAGCCACTCTTGCAACCTAGGAATAAATCCCACTTGATCGGAGTGAATGTTTCTTTTAATGTACTACTGGATTCAGTTTGTTAGCATTTTGTTGAGAAATTTTGCATCCATGTTCATCTGCGATATTGGCCTGTGTTCTCCTTTTTTAGTGGAGTCCTTGCCTGGTTTTAGAATCAGGATAATGCTGGCCTCATAGAATGAGTTTGGAAGTTCTCCTTCCACTTCTGTTTTTTGGAACAGTTTGAGAAGAATGGGTATTAACTCTTCTTTACATGTCTGGTGGAATTTCCCTGGGAAGCCATCTAACTGGCCATGGACTTTTGTTTTTGAGGAGATTTTCAATTAGTGACTCAATTTCTTCATTGGTTTTTGGTCTATTTACATGTTCTCTTTCTTCCTTTTTTAGTTTTGGTGGTTTATAGGTTTCTAGGAATTTATCCATTTCTTCCAGAGTGTCCAATTTGTTGCCATATGATTTTTGATAATATATTCTTATAATTATTTGTATTTCTGTGGTGTTGCTCATGATTTTTTCTCTCTCATTTGCAATTTTATTTATGTGGGTTCTTTATCTCTTACGTAAATTTTTTGTAGATCTCTTGTCATAGTTAAACATGTACACTTGTTTGTGCAATTTTTTAGTAGTCTGTCCCCCTCCCCAGTGGAATGTAAACTCATTGGAGTAGGGACAATATTGGTATGAGACTGAGCAAGATGAAAATTAGGATACTATTTTTTTTAGTAGTGTAGTAATAATATTTATGCAAACTCTAGTTAGTACTTTTTATTCAGACGTGTACATTTAGCTAATTATCTCATTTAAAGCAACTTTGTAAATTTCAGTAATAAGGTCAGTCCCTAAGTTTTAGTTTAAAGCAAAATTTATTTCTGTCTTCATTTCATGCTTATCACACCTTTTCCAAAAGCAATGAAACCCATTCAAACATGGAGTCTATTTTAAGCCTTAAAGCTGAATTTTTTTCCCAATTATCAAGTAACAATGTTTAAAGAGAAATATGCTTTGAAAAAAATTGAGGAAGCTTTTTATTTAATAATAACTATGTTCATGTTCTTCATATACATATTTTATAAGTATATTAAGATATAATATTTAAATAGTGAACATATGTGCAACACTTCTTTTCAGAGTTTGTAATCAACATTTTTAGCAATCAGTATGCTATAGACAACAAGAAATCAGGGTGGGCACCTGCCATCATGCCCCAGCAGGTCCAAGAGCGCCCTTGCTATACCAGGCATGAATTCTTTCTTCCCAGACCGTGGATTCAAGGTAATCTGAGAAGATTCTGCAAAAGAGCCCAAAGTGACTTTCACGTTGGGGTGGGGCGTTGAGGGAGATGATCCTAGAACTGATAGTATCAGTTCACTCTAGCTCCTTGTTGCCTTTCAGCCTGGTTTGTGAACTTCAGGGGTGAATTAAGATAAGTGAAACATATTTCCTGCCATGAAAAAAAAGTTAATTCCTCCATAAAATTCCTTAGAAGGCTGGAGGATGTAGACTCTAGTTGGGCAGCCTCTGCCAAAAAAAAAAAAAAAGTAGAGACAGTATATGAGGATACCATAGCCCCCTGCCACGGGTCTACAATAGAGCAGATCCTCAATTAATTATTTTGAATGAATGGATAAATGATGTTTCTAAAAAATGCACTCAAACTTCAGAACTTGTGGGGAAATTTTTTCTTGTAAGAAGCATATACCTACACACAAAATATAATTTCTTTATATTAATAGAGGAATTTTTGAAGAAAATTAGAAACATACAATCCACATCTCCCAATCACATTTTTCTCATTATCTGTAGTTTAGTTTATGTAATTCCATTTGACCTTTATTGCTGTGTGTATAAATAGAGGGTGACAACGCTTTCCTCATAATCCAACATACAGAAAATAAAGGATGAAGGAGAGAAAAGATCATAAACTGATAACACACACAAAGCAATCCTGTTTGATTGTATAGGAAAAGCAAAATTTCTTCAGATGGGCCATTCTAGTTCATGGTTTTGATAGTTTAAAAATAAAAAATCACCAATATAAGTATGTTCTACTTAAAATTAGAGACCTACTTTAGGTATAGGATACATTTCTTCAAGGGTACCTGATTGACTCAAACAGTCAAGTGTCTGCCTTTATTCAGCTCAGGTCATGAGCCCAGGGTCCTGGGGTCAAGCCCCACATCCAGCTCCCTGCTCAGTGGAGAGTCTGCTTCTCCCTCTGTCTTTGCCTCCTCCCCTCTCCCCCCTCTCCTGCTCTCTGTCTCTATCTCTCAAATAGATAAATTAAATCTTAAAAAAAAAAAAGAAAAGGATGCACTTCTTCAGCTATACTTATCAAGCCAAGTAAGGTTTATGAATCCCACTAATGAGAGCAAGGTGCAGGGAGGAAGGGAGTGAACTGTGATTGGCAAATCAAGTCTCACTCCTTGAGATTCTGAGGGAGTGAAGAAACACTGGAAGAATGTGATTTAGAAACTCACTCTACCGAGGATTTTTCTTGTTTTTTTCTAATCATATATTTACTATTTATTAATACTTGTTTATTTGCAAAATTTTGTACTGTGATGTCTTCTAAAATAGTTAAAGCTAACCTACAAATATGTACAGCTTATAGCAAAGTGAAATGTAGTCAGAGTAAGCAAGAAAAAAAAAAAAAAAGCATAGGAAAAGAGGGATTCCTGGGTAACTCAGTGATTAAGCATCTGCCTTCAGCCCAGGGTGTCCCTGAGTCCTGGGATCAAGTCCCATGTCCGGCTCCCTGCATGGAGCCTGCTTCTCCCTCTGTCTATGTCTCTGCCTCTCTCTTGCTCTCTCTCTGTCTCTCATTAATAAATAAATAAATAACTTTTTTTAAAAAAAGTATAGGAAAAGAAGATGAAGCTTGAATAGTGTAATATACAGGTTGCATATATGAGGTGATTTGTACTTAAACAAGCCACACAGTAAAGAACTACCTAACATCTAACTTGACAAGGAAAAACAAGTTGCAAGTTTTAAAATTCCCAGAATTTTCCTGGAAAATAGTAATTAGTCTGATATTTATATTAAACGGTATATTGTATTTTTATTGTAAGATTTTAAACTGAAACTTTGTGCACTTATTACTGGATATGAACATTTCCCTGGATGTAGAAATAAATGAACCAATATAAACTGCTTATACTGAAAGTTACTTCTTTCATTTCTAATTAAGTATGTTAAATATATGTTAAAGGAAAATGTAAATCATCTTTAACATTTAGTACATTTCTTTGTGGCGTTACTTTGATTATTCAACTTAAATGAATACAATTATTCACTTTCATCAAATATAAAATTTTTTATTCTCCTATCTGTGTAAATTCATATTATAAGATAGGTTTGTTTCATATTTGAAGTTCTATGATAATCTATGGCATAATAATTTCTAAGGAGGAGAATAAGACCTAATGATTATTTTTAATCCGATTTTCCCTTAGTCATGAGCCTCTGTAAACTAAAAAGATCTGTTTTCTCACTGTGTTACTATCAGAGCCACAAGAAATATAAATATATTGAGGTATAGTCACGAGTCCTTGGTCACTTCCTAGTTATGATGACCTTAGGGAAGGGAGCTGAGCTACTAAATAGTTTACTATTATGTGACTATACCATGGTTGAAATAATCAGACTTCTATATAATACATATCACGTCTTAGTATATCTTCACTCACCTGCTTGATTTTATTTTTCCTCCTTTAATATATTCCCTAGTTGTCTGTTGATTTGCTTTTATATTCCCTAGTTGTCTGTTGACTTGCTTTTTCTCACTTCCTGAAAGTGATTTTATTTACATTCTACTGCTCCCTTAATACCATAATATTACAACCTTCTTGATTAATTCAATCTCTGAGTCAAGTGGCTTGTGCATCTGAAGTTTACCTACTAAAAACCCATCTCATAGCTGTGAGTTACAACTGTATCTATGAACCACTACACAGGATGTATTACCTATTTGTCTCACAGAGTATAAGTTCTTTAGCTTTCTCCAGGTTGAAGAAAATCCAGGACAAGAAAACCTTTGTCCCTAGAGCATTTCTCCTTTTGTTTTTCTTTTTTTGATATTTTACACATTTAGCATTCAGACTAATAAACATGTAGTTATATACCACATACTTACTATCATATCTTAAAGTTAGATTTAAGTTTCTCGAGAAATGACCTTCTCTATGTTAATTTATTTATTCATTCAAGAAGATTTATTGAATGCACACCATCTGTAGAAACTAAGTAAGGTACTTAGATAACTGTGAATAGGCTGTAAATTGAAAAGAAAAGTGCCTTCAAAGTACTTTCAGAGAGTGAATAAATGAGAAAATTTAAGAAATGGTATAATTTTATATCATTGCTTTCTTGAAAAGTCTAGTACTGGGTAGACTTACATTTCTCACTAACTGTTCCTTATTTAAAAAAAATTCAGTGTTCTTCACTGCACAAATAAATGAAGGGTATTCATATTCTCTCAATAATCTCAACAGAGTAAGGACAAAGCCTTCTATAGCTGAGGTGACCATCAAATTTATGGCCTAAATCAGTACAATTTGAGGGGCTCCTCGGTGGCTCAATCAGTTAAGTGGTTGTTTCAGCTCAGCTCATGGTCTCACAGTCCTGGGATCGAGACCCACATTGGGCTCCCTATTCAGGAGGAATCTGCTTTTCTCTCCCCCTCTGTCCCTCCACTTCCCCTCCTGCTTGCTCTCTCTCTCAGATAAGTAAAATCTTTAAAAATAAGTTAATAATTAAAATAAGTCAGTACAATCTGAAAGTGAAAAGAACATTGCTAGTAACTGCCAAACAGCAGTCTTGAATCAGGTAACCCAGGGCAAACATGTACTTGTAGTTCTGGTAGATAGAGTTTTGCTGAGCTGGAAATGGAATTTTTAATCACTTCACTGATTCTAAGCAACACAAAGACATCTTGCCAACCAAACAGATACATTAAAACAAACAACAGTGAAGACAAAATTAGGTAGCATTTTGAAGTAATCCTCATTAGAAGGAAGGAACAAAGCCATTTTAGAGCACTTAAGAGGAATGCAGTCTACATCTTTTCCTGGAGGGCTCTATGTAGTATGGCACAGTTCCTGTGTTTGCTACAACATTAAAATGGAAAGCTTGGAGTTCCATGACCCATTGACTTCTTCCAATCACCAAATATTCACAGATGTCCCCTGTGTTTTTCATAGATTATTTAAAAATCTGTAGATCCTAGAATTTTTATAAAATGTGCACATTATTTAATGTGAATACTATTTGGCTAGTGATCAAATGCATGAGTTAGAAAATATTTGAACACTAAAACTGTCCAGGAATGTAACTTTTAAAGAAAGTATGAGATAGAATAGATACATCTGTAAAGGAGATAATTTTAATAACCATTAGAATTATTTTAATAAAGCACCCTATTTCTTTTTTTAAAAAACCCACTATTTCTATTTGTGAAAATAACATATACCTTACCCTCACTTCTGACTGAGAACAAAGGAAATGAAGTGAAAATCTAAATTTACATAAATTATAATATTATTAGGATTAAGGTCAACCCATACATGACAATTCATAACATATTTCTGAGATATTTACTGGTAACTTAATATAATTTACAATTATTAAGATGAGCTTCAACATCACCCATTTTAGTGACGCTAAACCCATAAACCATAGCCTCCATCCAGTCATGCGTATCATAGGTTAGATATGAAACACAACTGAATTCTGAAAACTCAGGGTAAAAGAGTATGGAGATGTTTAATACTTATTAACATGAAAACTGAATGCTGGCAGACATTCTCAACATACATTGATATTGTGAGATTATGCCTCAGCATTAGAACTATAAAATTTATGTTTAGCAGCATATCATTTTCTACTTTCTCTCCATAGCTTATGATTTGTACAGCATTATGATTCTCCTATAATATCATATAATTTCTCATTTTGTTTTGACAGAAGGAACAAAAAAAGGATGAGATAATTTCTCACACAGGCCATCGTGAGAAAAGCAATGCATCCTCCAAATTAAATATTTGCCTAATACTTAGTCTGTTAATAGTGGGCTTATAGTTGGTATTTATAACTGTATGCATCTTTCTTCCAAGGACAGTTTTATTTTATTCTTTGGTCACAAGGGGAAAATAAATACAAAAAAGAAAAGAAAAAGAAAACAAAGTATGACCAATGGTACATATGAACTTTACACTCGTACCAATATTATACATTTCTTCAAAAAGAGTTATCCTCTGACATAGTATAGATAAAATTGAGAAGTTGCATAAACATGAATAATTCTTGGGATGCGTGGGTGGCTCAGAAGTTGAGCAACTGCCTTTGGCTCAGGGCATGATCCTGGGGTCCTGGGATCGAGTCCCCCATCAGGCTTCCTGCATGGATCCTGCTTCTCCCTCTGCCTGTCTCTGCCTCTCTCTGTATGTCTCTCATGAATAAATAAATCAAATCTTTTTTAAAAAAAGTGAATAATTCCTAATTTATCAGACAATTATTCTAAATATTAATTTTGAAAGGTTCCCCTTCCCCATGCAAAACAACCCTCATAGTTGTTTAGAAACATGAATCCTTTATTTATTACTTTTTCATAACTAGTTTTCTCATGTGTAAAATGGGGATAGTAATTATCTCCTGACCCTAGAGATTGATTGGGAAGTGCATGGGGCATACCTTAAGGATCTTTAGATCTTTTGCTGGGAAAACAAGAAAACCAAGGGTTTTGGATTTTGTTTTTGTTTGCTTCTGGAATTCTGTTACATGAAAATATGAGAATTGGAAGTATCTAAATAATGTATGTATTTGAAACCATGGGGAGAAGTGCTGAGAGCTCCAGGACAAACAGGGATTAAACAGGGTTCATTTGTCTTCCAGCTTCCAGTGTGCAACCTACTTCCTATTCATTCCCTCCAGATAGGTTTCCAGAAACTAGTCCTTTTGTAAAGGGCCTGTGTTGCTACGATCTTGCCTCTGAGGTCCTAATTACTGTTCTGTTCTGTTCCTTTGAATATAACCCTACCCCCTTTGCTCAGAATTTTCCTCTTCAACGCAATCCCCCATGTTGCTGGCAATCCTATTATGCAGATTTTTATTAATTTTTCTGAGATCATACTGGCACATAATTTTCATACTATGTCCTCTGATCTGTTCACTAGAAAATCATGTATATCAGGGACCTTACCAAGTATCAAAATTCCCCCATTACCATTTTCATTAAATTTCATAAATCTTTGCTTTTGAGCTCTTACAACTACAAAACATTGGCCAGCTTCTAATTCCATGACAGTCTATGACAAAATTAAAAAAAAAAAAAAGAGGCTGTCTACAATCTGCACCTTTCTTCCACCATTATTTGCTGTTTAGTATTAAAGTCTTCTAAAAGCAGAGCCAACCTTCCTGTAGGGTGACAGAAGGGACAAGAACGTGATTGAACGGTTACATGAGGCTTAGAATTTGAGTTTCTTTAATATTGTAATGGTGGACCCAGAATGGAAGAATGGTCACTACTAGAGTTCCCAGTTCATTTTAACTGCCTTTCCCACAGAGTTGAGAGTGTTTTGGGTAACATCAGATCCCTTCACAATCCCCAAGCCTACTCATCTCCAACCTTGAACAAAGAATACTGAGTGCAAATAACACAAAGATGATAGAAAAGTGAAAGTTTCAGATTACCATGGGGCCCTGCTCTGTTTACGGGTGGGATGAAATTCCCATAGCTAGAGGCACTCCTTTGAATTGAGGTGAAATAATTATCTCCAGAAAATTATTATTCAAATATACAAATGGTTCAGCCCTCATTAACACACTGTCACAGTTTACTTGATCAAATTAAAGAATCCGTGGTTTCAGGGTTCTGTAAATAAAAGGAAAAACTGTCAGTTTTGCTTCATGAAATTGCAAATCTCTCATACACAGCACCAGGCCAGAAAGGGAAGGTCTGCAAAGGACCCCGCAGTGAAGCTTGACCTCCTGAGGGTTGTGATTGAAGTATAAGGAACCATGAAGCCTGAGGTTTGAGGTAGGAAGACAGCAAGAATCTAAAACCAATTCTGATTTTTTTTTTTTTGCTACAATTTCACCTGGGGTTGTTTCTGATATGGTCATGCTTATAATGTGTTAGAACATGTAAAACGTCTCCTTCTGTATTTGAGAGGCAAAGAGGGCTAAACATTGGAATAGGCTTTTAGAAAACATGATAAAATATTTTTTCCCAAAGTTCTATTTTATTAAAAAAATCAGGAAATACAACTCCACTTCCATGTCTTCCTGAAGGCAAGGGATAAAATTAAGGACATTTCAATATACTTTCTCTATTTAAAATAATGATTTCACAGGATTATGTAAATTTGAAGATATGTATATGTATCACAGCTTGTTAATATTTATATATATAAAGGTAAAATAAACTAAGAAAATATACTTAAAAGATTTATTTATTTATTTATTTTAAATATTTTATTTATTTATTAATGAGAGACACACAGAGAGAGGCAGAGACATAGAGGGAGAAGCAGGCTCTCACAAGGAGCCCAATGTGGGATTCCATCTCTGGACCTAGGGATCATGACCTGAGCCAAAGGCAGATGCTCAACTATTGAGCCCCCCAGGCATCCTCTTAAGAGACTTCTTTGCAATCATCTAAATCTGAAGTTAAAATTTAGGACTAGGTCAGACATTTCTTTGTCCCTGTAGAATCATAACCATGATAAAGATCCATCTCAGTTAAAATTTTCTTTCAACATGTCATACAGTAATATACCCAGACTACTTGAAGGTGTTTGCGTGAGGTGTAGCATCATGAGGGATGAATTTATGTTTTTCATTTTAACCTACCTGAGCTGGAGAATAGCTGATAATTAGGGCAATTACTGAGTTTGTGCTCTTGCGGTCATTCTTCACAGGTGACAGTGGAAGAAACATGACAGTATGTTACATTTCTCTAATTACTTTTTGTGTCAATTATATAACACTATTAAAAATATAATTATTATACTTGGGGTTCTTTTATATATCTACTTATTTTCTTCATGTTTGTATCTCTCGTGCTTATAGATGTAATAGTTTGCTCTGTCTATGGTTCAAGTCATATGTTTGTTTTCACTGCCTTTTGATCTTGGATTATTTATAGTATTCTTAAATGAAAACCGACAATATGTATCAAGTTATCATCACAACTCTTTAATTATGTGAAATTCCTTCTGAACTATTTTATGCCAGGATAGGAATATTAGTTATTGCATTAGGGCAAGAGAGTGTACAGTTTCAGGAAGTGGATACATTTTCTCTTTTTCTCAAATTCCTAAGTTTTAAAGCTTTTCTTGATTTAACTTTCCCTATGTATGAATAATTATGCAAAAAAAGGCAAAATTCTAGATTCAAGTATAATATGTGTTATTCACGTTTTCTGGATTGTAGTCCTATTAACAAATATTTCAACTGCAATAGGAAGGATTTAAGTCACAATCCACCCCCCCCCCCAAAAAGAAGAAGAAGAAGAAGAAGAAGAAGAAGAAGAAGAAGAAGAAGAAGAAGAAGAAGAAATAAATTACTAAGTGGTCACTAATATCTTATCCCAACCTTTCCAATTATGCATTCCAATAAAATGCGAATTCATGCTTTATAAGTTGAACCAATGCTTTCAAATGAAAACAAATAACATAGCAGCACACCTACACTGAACCAAAACCACTATTTTGAGGGAATGACAATAAGAGACTCGATAAATTGTTCAAACATGTCATACTGGTCACAATAACTTAGTGAATGACAAAATTATCAAGTTTCAGAGAGACAGATGTCTTTCTTTTTTTTCTAGGTCAGTTAAACAGATATTACCATGTCAGCAAGAAAACAAATGCTATTTTCTTTTCTTGTAAAGCACACAATGGACAAATGTCTGGCTATAGGCCAACATAATAATTGGATATCTCCGATTTTATCATCTGTGCTGAATTATCTTCTTCCTGTGACAAAGTATATTAATACAATCCTCATTGTATTAGTGTGACTTTTGACTATTTTAGTAGTGACTATATGAACTTTGAAAATTTTAACACTTAAAGACCATCCTCCAGAGTAACAGGCAATTCAACACAGACCTATTGAAAATAGCTACAGAGAAGCTGCCTTAGTTCATTCTGTCCACTGTAACAAAAATACCATAGACTCAGATAACGAGTTCTGGAGTTTAGGAAGCCCAAGATCAAGGCAGGCAGGTTAGGTGTCTGATGGAAGCCAACTTCCCGATTCACAGATGGGTATCCTCTTACTGGGTCCCCATGAGACAGAAGGGACAAAGAGAGCTCTCTGGGTACTAACCCCACTCATGAGAGTTCTGCCCTCATGACTTGGTTGCCTCCCAAAGATTCCACCCCATAATATCATTGCATTTTGGGCTGGGTTTCAATTTGGGGGAAACACATTCCATCTAAAACAGGAGCTGACATCCTGGAGTGTTAATTTTTACCACTCATGCTATTTGTTGCCATATCTTACTTTTCTCCTATTATCAGATCAGGATTGTGTATTTCCTTTCGAATATTTGACACTGCTTTTTTTTATCAAGGTTTACATTGATTTGCAAATTATTTAATCAACATGTTATTCCATTTCCAGTACTATCTGATATTCAGCTATCTGAACTAAGAATGGTAAATGAGTTTAATTCAGTTCTTTTCACCTATGACAATTTAACTAAACTGTAAAATACAATGAACCTCACTTCATAACTACAGAGAAGTTACCCTAGTATTCTGAAAATTAGTGCAGTTGTAAGATGTCAGCGCTTTGATCTCTATTCACCAGTGGGATCAGGTTCATGTGTCTTGTCAATAAATTTAATTAAAGACTTTGATATGTTGTGATTAACTGATGTGCACTCCTAAGACTAGATGAAGTATAGTGCTAAAATTATTTAATAAGCAGAGATGATGAAGAAAAGGTAAGAAATTAAATAACACTTTGTTTTAAGCCTTTTTTCAACATCATGGGTTTGATCTTTAAATAAGGAAAGCTGGGGACAGGTTGGAAGGTCATTTAATTAAGAGGTCTAAGGAATGCTCAAAGACATTTCTTAATTTAAACATTGAACAACTTGACACAATCACAGTCTATCTGAAATTATTTCATATTGTTTCTTATGGATGAAAATGAAATAATATCATGACACATCGATTATTTCCTACCATTTTTTAAGCATTGAAGAATGCTGCACAATTTACCAAAGAAGTAGAAGACAATGAGTATGTACATAGGTAAAAATTTCCATAATACATAATAAAAAAGCTCAAAGATCAAACTTTTGTTGAGTTATAAGCTGTGGATAGATGTGGCCTGACAACACAGAATAGCTCTATTGACCTATTTTTGTTTTTCCATGTGCCCATATTTGTAAAAGGATTTATAAGAAGCTGATAACTGCTCCTCACCCAATGCTAGATGTTGTGCTTGAACATATTTTAGATAGTTTTTCTATTTCATATTTATTTTTTTTTTCTATTTCATATTTAAAACTATCTTGCTTTTCTGACTAACACAATAAAAGCTGTAATTGTTAAAGATTATTGATTCAATACCATGAAATGTAATTTTGAGAATGACAAATTCACACTGTCATAAGTCTGCTAAATCCAATTCTCAATTAAAATAAAGTATGTTAGGGACACCTGAGTGGCTCGGTGGTTGAGTGTCTGTCTTCAGCTCAGGGTGTGATCCTGGGGTTCTGGAATCGAGTCCTGAATCAGGCTCCTTGTGGAGCTACTTCTCCCTCTGTCTATGTCTCTGCCTCTCTCTCTCTGTGTGTCTTTCACGAATAAGAAAAATAAAATATTTTTTAAAAAAGTTATAAGAAATAAAGTATGGTCAAATAATAAATTACACATGAAGTATCAACAAGTTATCAAATGAAAATTTGAAAATATTGTATCAAATTTTCTAGATATATTATCTCTTTTATATACATGGTATAAGAGAAAGTGACAAGGTCACAAGTAAGACGCACATTACATCAAAATGTCAATGAAATGAGAATCACTGAAATTCTAATATATATATATTTTTTGCCCATAAACACTGCTCCTATCCACTTAAACTTAGATTATAATTGTTCTGATCACAGTATGGGAAAGGACCCTGGCAAAATGATACTGCTAAGAGTTTTCAGAATCCTCTAGCTGATGCTCTAACCACAATACAAGCAATGCCACAGTAGGTTTTAAATCTAGGACAGAATCAGCTTTCAATCCCAAGAATTCCCATTGCCAGTCAGGAATTCTGGGTAATAGTGCTTTAAATAATGGATGTAGTCAAAACAAATTTAGATACACTGATTACTTTAGCTTTCAGGGTAAGGAATTTTATTAGAAAATGTTCTTTTTTAAGCATTGAAAAAAATTTTTAAAGTGTAAATAAGCCTTGGGGAGTTATTTCAACTAATGACACAATCTGAAAAGAACTGAAGCAGCCAAATCCCATGTCTGAAGTTGAGATTGATTGTCGCTATAGTATAGAATTTTATAGCATCTCTGGAAAAAAGGAAATATCACCTTTTAATGTGAAGTCATAATTTAATTTTCTTAGCTGATGTAAACTATTTTGCTGACTTTTAATGAGCCCAGAAAAATGCTTAATATTTGTATAAGTCTTCAGTTGTTAGATGGGTCCATACCCTGAGTGAAAAAATGGGTTGCAGGATTGAATATAAATTAAATGGGATTAGATTTTCCTTTCATTGTTTTGTATTTTATATAAATAATAAGTAAGGTCTGTTATAGACAAAGGAGAAGCAAGAGTCGTTGTTATCTTTTGCCAAACTGTATATAACTGCTTGGCTGTGGCAATATGGATTTGGGTACCAACTGACTACCAAAGTGCTTGGAAATGTTCACTGAGGACGTTGGACCTAAAGATCTTAGACCCCCAGCGTACACCATCTCTCTAGGTCAATTTCAAAATAGTCTGTCGTTGCCTCATATATTAAAACGAATGAAAGTCATAATTACAGTAGCCTTCAGAATATTCTATATTTACAGGTTTAATTATTTAATTAAACCCTTTAAATCTTTTTAATTCACTCGGATTTTTATAAGCTTTAAGTGTGTATGTAGCAAAGAAGTATTTTAACATTTACTCCCTCATATTTTTTTAAAATTTATTTATTCATGAGAGACACAGAGAGAGGCAGAGACATAGGCAGAGGGAGAAGCAGACTCCTCATGGGGAGCCTGACTTGGGACTCAATCCCAGGACCCCCGGATCATGCCCTGAACCTAAGGCAGATGCTCACCCACTGAGCCACCCAGACATCCTTCTACCTCATATTTAGAAAGTAATTCAATAGTCTCAATTGACCTGATTTCATCAACTATTTTAACAGGTAAGAGTAGTCTAGTTTTTGCATTTTTCTTTGTAAAAATATGGGACCATCATCAAAAAAGGAGACCATTATGTGTTCCATGATCTATGTCAGGCTTGCTATGCAAGTAAATCCATGGTCAGTTAAATTCCTCTGGCATATAAAATTTAAAAAGGCCATCTATAAAGGAAAAAAGCCACCCATCCTTTGGAAATAGGGTCGTAACAGGAAAAGCCCACATACTGCGTCTCTGGCTTTCTTTTTAAGTGTTTTTTTTTTTGGGGGGGGGGGGAGCATACATTTAATATAACTGAATGGAAAAGGATACAGTCTTCATAAGAATGAAGGTGGTTAAGACGGGCATTTCCAAACCTGGTGCAAGCATGCTTGGTGCTTCATAAAAAAAGGAGTGTATATACCGTTAATTTTTAGTTTTATATTTTCCTTTCATAAGTTATGCTCACAAATAATTCATTTTTGGTGTTCTAGCATAAAAACCAGACACACAGTAAATATTTTAAATTCTTTATTTTCATTTCAACCATGACTGTAATAATTTCCTTTTTAAAAATTCTTTTGCCTCCTCTATCTACAACCATACTCCGAAGTAGCTAAATACCATGTATTATGGACCCTCCAATTAGGGTCTTATTTCATTGAAATCCTAGTTGCAAATTAGAGCTTGACCACACTAAATAAGAGCAATTGTGTTTCTCACTTTGTTCAACTTCAACAAATTCTTTCCTAAAGCCACTAGAAAAAAAAAAAAAACATACAATTTAATCAGCCTTGAATCTGTAATAGTTTTCAGAAATGAACTTGGTACATTTTTTAATTAGTTTTATATGCACAACTGCTAGCTATTGCTTTGATTACTCAAGTTGCCAAGTGCTGCTGAGTGTGGGTGGGCACCTTGTTTACTGGTATAGAGCAGTGTCCTCTCACTGGGTAACATAAATGAATCATTACCTGTGGGCCATTAATGCTTCAGTGGTCACAATGACTTCTTTATAGGCATGCAAAGCAAGGTAGGTAAAATAAACAAATGCAGGGCCAAGTCTTAGTAAGTATCCTGTAGAGAATAGAGGTAATTATCTAGAAAATTCAGTACAACACATAAAATATTTAGGGAAAACTTGGGATTAAAATAACCAACAAAAATTCTCATCGAGTTCCCAACATTTGTCCCAAACTGTAATTAAATTGCATCTATACCCCACCATCTTTGCTTTAAGATCAAGGACATTATTTCAGTTGTAATCTGTGTATATTATTATAGCCCAGAACTTATCAAGAGGGACTGGTAAAAATCTTAAGAGAAAGTAGAAACTAGACATTTAGTAGAAACATTAGGCATTTTATCAAATATTTTTCACCATTAATCACTAGAACAAGGGACTTGAAGTTCAGATTATTGTATTTACTCTTGCTTTGTGATCTACCAACATAAAAAACACAGAACAATATTCATTCCATGTCTACACATCTATAAAACAGGCCCTGATGCTTCCACCTCACTAACCTTATGTTTTTAGTCGAATGATTATAGCCACACCAAGAATCCTAAACACAAAATCATAATAGTTAATGAAAAGGATTTCATGAAGGATTTCATGGATTTCATGAAGAAGGAAAGAAAACAAAACTATGCATTAATTCCTTGTAGCCATCTAGTACACCACTCTACAGTGACAAGGAGTGAGTATTAGTTAATTTTGAAACTTGCTTCTAAACTAGTAATATACTTTAGAAAAATAAGGGAAGTGTTGCTCCAAATAAATTTATAAATTTGAAGTAGTTGTCTTGCAGCCTATGCACTTATTGCCTCAACTGTACTACATTTGTTTATAATATTGTTTTGGATTTTTTTAAACAGAAGAGACTCAATTGTCTAAAGTAAATCTCATGACATCATTATTTCTATTCCTACTCCTCAAATTTAAAAACCCTGATGGCTAATGATGTTGAACATCTTTCCTGTTTTTTTTTTTTTTAAGATTTATTTATTTATTCATGAGGGATACAGAGAGAGAAGCAGAGACACAGACAGAGGGAGAAGCAGGCTCCCCACAGGGAACCTAATGTTGGACTCAATCCCAGGACCTCGGGATCATGCCCTGAGCCAAAGGCTGACACTCAACCACTGAGCCACCCAGGCATCCCTTTCATGGTCTTATATGCTGTTATGGACTGAATTGTATCCCTCCAAAACTCATATATTGAAGTCTAACCCCAAAATTGACTGTATCTGGATGTAAGGCCAATAAAGACATAATGAATGTTAAGGGAGGTCTAAAACGTGAGACCTTGACCTCATAGGACTGGAATCCTTACAAAAAAAAAAAAAAAATACAGAAACAAAATAAGAGAGTTCTTTATTTCACTCTCCACCCACATGAAGGAAAGATCATGTGATGACATATGGAGAGGTTGGCTGTCTACAAGCCAAGAAGAGACTTCACCAGAAACAACCTTGAGAGTGCTTTGATCTTAGACTTCTAGCCTCAAGAACTGTGGAAAAATAAATTTCTATTGTGTAAGCCACTCAGTCTGTGATAATTGGTATGGTTGCCCAGCAAACTAAACATATCCAATCTGTATATATTATATTATATTTTATTTTAATTTATTTAATTTTATTTTATTTTATCTTATTTTATCTTATTTTATTTATTTATTTTATTATTTATTTTATTTTATTTTATTTTATTTTATTTTATTTTATTTTATTTTATTTTATTTTATTTTTTATTTATTCATGACAGAGAGAGAGAGAGGCAGAGACACAGGTGGAGGGAGAGGGAGAAAAGCAGGCTCCACACAGGGAACCTGATACGGGACTTGATCCGAGGTCTCCAGAATCACACCCTGGGCCAAAGGCGGGCCAAACTGCTGGGCCACCGGGGCTTCCCTAATCTGTATATATTCTTTGGTGAAAGGTTTCTTCATGTTTTTTGCCCATTTTCTAATTGGAATAATTTTTTAACATTGCATCTTGATAGTTCTATACACTAGATACTAATGCTTTGTCACATGTGTGGTTTGCAAATATTTTTGTCACAGTCTATATTGTTGGGGAGGAAAAATTTTCTTTACAGTTTAAGATTCTTCTAGCTGGTCTAAGAATCAAATTGATATGAGCTAGATTAACAGGAGAAAATCAAATTTCATACATACTGGGAATCCACAGAAACACGAGATGCCAAAGATAATCAGATAAAATGATATATACATGTGTCTCTAACTAAGGAAAAGGGGGTAAAGGTCTTCCACAGGACTTCAACAGGACTTCAAGGGGCCTTCAACAGGAAGGAAAGCAATTCATAGGAAAATAAAACAGAGTAAATGTTTGGTAAACAAATGTCTTCTGGGCCATACTGAAACAATGGGATATAGATACGAATTTTCAACAAGCCAACTTTGCTACATTCCTCCCTGTTTACCACCTATATTTCCTATTTTACTGTAGTTATCTATGATGACCATTGTATTCCTGGAGTAGGTCCTTTATCTAAATTCTTTTGGGAAATTAGAAGATCAAAGGTTCTTCCTTGCTTTCGCTTGAAATTATCTGCATGCCAAAGTGGCATATTTTGGGGTGACTAGCTCTGAGCCCTTGTAATAGCTTGTCTTTTCATCATTTTAAGAGTATTTATAGAGAAAAGTTTAATTTTGATGAAGTCTAATTTATCATTTTTTCCTTGCATGGACCATATTTTTAGTGTCAAGTCTAAGTAGTCTTTGACCAGCTCTAGTTCTGAATATTTTTTCCAATGTTTTTTCCTAAAAGGTGTTGCATTTCATATGTAAGTCTGTGATCCATTTTGAGCTTTTTTTTTTTGTATAATGTATGAGACTTAAGTCGAGTTTCTTTTCTATTTTTTTTTACCTGTACATAGCCAATTTGCTCCAGCACCATTTGTTGAAAAGACTATCTTAATTTCACTGAAATACTTTTCTACTTTCATAAAAAAAAACCACTTAGGAATATTTATGTGGGTCTTTTCTAGGTTTTCTATTCTGTTTCATTGATCTATGTGTTTATATGTCCAATACTACAGAGTGCCTATATCAACATTACACTCTTAAGTACTCTAGCTATCTCATAGTCTTGAATTGGGTAGATCAATTCCTCTAAAATTCTTTTTTAAATTGTTTTAGTGATTGAAGATCTTTTGCCTTTTTCTATAAATATTAGAATAATCTTGTGTGTATCTATAACATACTGCTGTGATTTTGATTGGAAAAATGTTAAACTTATGTTTTTCTATACTCCTACTACTTCTGACACCAGACGTGTGAGTTTTTCTTTACCAAGCAATTCTCTTCTTGTTTGAAACTGACTGCCATCCTACAATTTACTTCAATTCTGACACCAACTGCCTGGAGTTATTATAGACCCTACATGTTAAGGGGGGTAAAAGGGGAGTTAAAGGGCATTAAAGTCAGTCCCACAAAACTGTTCTTCACTTCAAATGCCAATCACAAGTTTAAGATTCTGGCATTTCTGACTGACTGGCTTTAAACTTGAGCTTCCCACAACTCCCTTTTTTGGGTTTAATAACCTGCTAAAATGATTCAAAGAATTCAGGAAAGCACTTACTTACCATTACTTGTTATTATTATATTACTAAAGGATATAATTCAGGAACAGACATATGGAAGAGATGAATGGGGCAAAATGTTGGGAAGTTGGGCAGAACTTCTGTGATCTCTGGATGCAATACTCTTAAAGCACTTCCATATGATCACCAATCCAGAAAGCCTCTGAATTCTTTTTGTTTAGGGTTTTAATGAAGGTCTATTATGTGGACATGATTGAGTAAATAGTAAATCATTGGCCCCTGGTGATTGAACTCCACCTCTAGGTCATTTTCTCTCTTCTGAGGTCAAATGGATAGGGCTGAAATTTCCAAGCCTCTAATCCCATGGTTGGCTCCTCTAGCAACCAGACTCCACCTTCCAAGAGTCATTAACATAAACTTACCTATGGTAATGAATAGCAAAAATTCTCCTCACAACCCCATCACTCAGAGGATTCCAAGGGTTTAGAAGCTCAGTGCGAAGAACCAGGGGCAGACCAAATACACATTTCTTATGTCACACTTGTATATTAATTTGAAGAGCGCTGAAATTTTAATTATGTTGAGTCTTGCACTGCATGAGTATGTGTTTCTCTGCATATATTTATATCTTTTTTTAATTTCTTTTCTCAGTGGTGTTTAGTTTTCAACATATAAGTCCTACATGCTTTTGTTAGTTATACCTAAGTATTCAATTTTTTTGAGCAGTTGTGTTACATCTTTAATTTTAGAGTCCATGTGCTAATTGTAAGTATATAGAAATCCAATTGATTTTTGAACAGTTGTATTTTTTTCCTTCAAAGTTGCTGAATTTGCTTGTAAGTTCCATGAGTTATTTTTATAGATTCCTTAGCATTTTCTAATTGCACAATCATATCATCTGGACTAGAGACAGTTTTATTTCTCCCTTTCCTAAATTAGGCCTTTATTTTCTGATTCTTGCATTATTGCATGGCCAAAAACTTTCATTTTTGTGTTAAATAAGGGTGGTGAGAACAGATGTTCTTGACTTTTTCTCAATCTTAGAGAAAAGACATCCAGCCTTTCATCAGTATGTGTAATGATAGGTACAGGATTTTTTTATATAGATTTTCTTTATCAAGATGAGTGAGTTTCTCTCTTTTTCTATTTTTCTGAGACTTTTTATCATGAATAGGCATTGCATAGGTGTCAAATACTTTTTTTCTGCATTGAGAGTCTGGTCATGTAATTTTTAATCCTTTCCTCTCTCTCCTCTCCCTCCATGACTATAAGGATAATGTGAGATTTCTTATTTTATCTATTTTTTTTCCAGATATTTTGTCTCTGATATATATTCAAATGGAAATTTCTGTTGTTCTATCTTACAGCTCATTATTTCATCTGTCCTTTCTATTCTTTTGACTCCATCTTTTGAGTTTCTTATATCAATTATTGTATGTTTTAGTTCTGAAATTTCCATTTGGTTCTTCTTTATATCTTTTATTTTGTTGTTGATTCTATTTTTTACTGAGATTATATTTTTATGTTTGTTTTACACATGTTTGTATTCTATTTTTTACTGAGATTATATTTTTATGTTTGTTTTAAACATGTTTGTAATTGCTCATTGAAGAATTTTCATGATGGTTGTTTAAAAATATGTCAGACAATGCTATTATATCTGTCTTTATGGCATCAACTGATTACCTTTTTTTTTTTATTTGGTTTTAAATATTCCTGGTTCTGGGTATAATAAATGACTTTCTATTGAAATCTCCATACTTTATATACTATATTATGATATTCTGGATTTTATTTAAATCTTATATTTTGACTAAATTGCCCCAGCAAGGTGAGGAATGGTCCACTCTTTCACTGCCATATTGTATAAAAGTTCAACTTCTCATCTGCCACCTTTGACACCTTAAGTAATGGGCTTGTCACTGCTACATAGAAGTAAAGTTCTAGCTCCTCCACTAAAACCTTCACAGATAGTTGTCTGATGAAAAGAAGTGCCTTGTTACTGGTCTCTGTAGTTTCCACTGATGCCATGGGGGAAGTGATGATGATGGCCTCTTTATTATCGGGCTGTGGTGAAAGACTTGTCTATCCACAAAGCCTCCTCCAGCCCTCTTTTGTTATCTCTTTGGTGATGGGGAGGAGTGCCTTATCTCTACTGGTTGGGGATAGAAATCCAGGCTCCCTACTCAGCCTTTTGTGACACCATATTGGGGCACTAGGGGTGACTTGTCACAATTTGGCAGCAGTGGATGCCTATGATTCCCATTTAGCCTTCACTGGCATGGTTAGGGGTTTACTGTGGTGTTTTTTTTTTGGGGGGGGGGGATCATAGTAGGGTAATTATCTAAAAGTTTTTGTTTTGCTAGCATACCCTGTCATGGTCCATTGACCAAAGAGAGAAACTTTTATTTAATCTTTCTGTCTGCATCTTCTGACATTTTGGGGTTGCTAGCTCCTTCAGTTTAAAGCCTGAGATATATGAGGAAAAAATAAAACCTAGGGTATTCACCACCATGTCATTCTCTCCATCTCATTGGCTCTAGCCCATCAGTCTTCTCTCCACCTGTCAGCCTTCTAGTGTTTGCTTTACATATCAGCATTATATTTGTTTAGTTACACTTTGGTTATATTTGTTGGTAGGAATAAAGAAAATATTCCATCTGGAATTCTGGAAGCAGAAAAACTGGGTTTCCCTTTTGGGGAGTAAATTCAAGGATTATTTATGAGACACAGAAAAATAGTGTTTCATTATTTGTAATCATATCCAAGTTGTGACAAAAACAGCATTTTCTAATATAAGTTGATAAAAAATATTAGGATCCAAGTATCCAGTGAGAAATAGGATTTGGAGAATGTAGTTATACTGCTCAGAGACTGGAACAGGACCAGAAATTTTCATTTGAATGTGATTTGCATATTAGTAATTGGTGAATTGTGGAAATGAATGAGATTGCTAAGGAAAAAAAGGAGCAAGAAAAGGAAGACAACATACAGAACTTTGAAGATAGCAATAAAACGATTTGAGAGAAAGTAGCAAGCGATTTGTTATTTTTTTCAAAATCTATGCAAAAATAGAAAACTCCCATTCATGTATTCTTACATTCGTGTCTAAACATAGTTTTGCAAATACATACTAAAAATTGATCAGCACTCTTTTTGATAAACTAGGATTTTTATTTCAAATAAAATTTTTTTTTTTTGGAATAACAAAATAAAAGTTTATTTTATTAGATTTTTTTTTTTTTTTTAGAGCCAATCACATCTTTATTAGTCTCTGCAGCAGGGTCACTGGAGCCCCTACCAACAAGGGAATTTTAGCAGGCTACTCTGGCTACTGGGCAGGAATGTTAGCACTTCTATTAGGACAGAATGGCAGAAGAAATTGGAAGGGAGCCAAATGGAGAGACTGCACAGGTAGGGCTTCCTAGTGGATCAGGCCCAAGAGGTGAACACTGCCTCTCCCCCAGGGTGAAGGAAGAGACAAAGCCTGAGATGGTGACAACCACAGATATGGACAGAGGTCCCAAGTTCTTGGGGACCAGGAATGCATGGCTTGATGGAGGCACCCATCCTAGGGCTGGAGGTCCCAAATAGAGCTCATCTGCTCCCCAGCAAGGGGACCCCAGGTTCAGCTCAATTGCTGCCCCAGGCATCCTAACATGGGGGAAAATAAGTGTATAGCCTATTTCTCAATCTCTTTATTTTATGGTGCATAATTTAAGCAGTTTGGTAATATGACATCCTGAGGGTGAAGAAGGCAGGATACATTTGTTCAAAATCTATTTCTTTATATTTTGAAAAATGAAATGTTTACTCCCCACATCAAGAGCAGATAAATACCCTTGATCTTGAAATCAACTGTAATTCTCCTGATACAAAAATGTAGTGAAATGAGAAACATGTTTACTTTTTTCCTTTATGAAACTCCAGCATATTGGCCCTAAAGCATACAATTTTATAAGCCAAAAAAGACGAAGAGAATAGGAGAGTAGATGACAACAGATGAGAGAGGTCAGTATAATTATAGAAGAGTAAAGTAGTTTAGACCAGTGACTAACAAGGACAGGGAACATTGAAACCTGAATGCTAAAGGAGACACTGGAAAGAATCAAACTGAATAGCACTGTGAAAATCCAGAAAAATCTCAATTATCAGAATGGTCAGTACCTCCAGAGAAGGCCTAACTGGGAGAGCCAAGATGGGACAGTGAGTTAAAAGTCTAGATAGTCTATTCTAGAATTCCTACTCTCTCCCAAAATTTTCAAGCAGTTATCACTGTCCAAGGTAGAATGAATTTTCGTGCTCTCTCAGAAATCATCATATTCCCATAAAATTGCATAAAATAAAGCCCTGTTTTTTCTAGTCTCATCCATGTACTAAAGCTCCAAATTATATTGAAAAACTCACCAGAAAGTTAAACTTTTTATCATAAAAGTCAAGGATGAAAGAAATAAACAAAAATAACCAGAAGAAGCAGAAATATGTCAGCTAGCAAAAAGTATCCTTTATAGCTAATGGAGTTTATACACACACACACACACAGTTTGTATATAATGGTCTGTATATACATTCATAATGAAAATATTATAAAAAGGAAATATTTATATACATTTATGTTTATATATAGATAAATATCATCTTCACAGAGCTAATAGATCATATTGCATCCATAATCTAGGAACGAGAAACCATAAAATAAAAAACAGAAATTTCTAGTTCAGAAAATAAAATTGAAAAAAATATTATAGGGTGACTTGGTGATGGGCACTGAGGGGGGCACTTGATGGGATGAGCACACTGGGTGTTATGCTATATGTTGGCAAATTGAACACCAATAAAAAATAAATATTTTTTTAGCTTAGATATTAAGAACATGACTAAAATGGGGAAATGTTCATATTAAGTATTTATCTGTTGTAATTCTTTTCTTTACGAAAAATCATTGTTTACAATCTCTAAGAGGGATATAAATGCATCTTGCTGTTAGCTGGATCAAATAAAAACTAAATCATTTCTAAAAAAAAGAAAAAAAGAAAATATATAAGGAAATATTTAACAAAATTCAATAGAACAATTCAAAAAGAAAATTCAGGAATTGCCAGAGACACAAAACAAACGGAAAATAGATTAGAAAAGGAGAGAAAAGATAAGAAAATAAAAGTAAGTTTTTAAAATTTCCAATATCTAACTAATAGTAGTTTTGAACAAAAGCAAAGCACAAAAAATGGAGGGGGAAATGATCAAAGAAATAATTCAAGAAAATTCCCCAGGACTTCAAGATGCATTTTCTATGTCAGAGGATCCACAGAGTGAGCAGATCAGTAAATGTCAATGGCTCATGCCAAAGACACATTATACATTATTATGAAATCAAGACCCTGGAATAAAGATAAAATCCTCAAAGATTACAGAATAGAAAAGTAAAGAAATAAAAAGAAGTCAGAAAGAGAGAAGGAAGGAAGGAAGGAAGGAAGGAAGGAAGGAAGGAAGGAAAGAAAAACAAAAACAAATGTCATATGAAAAGGATCAAGAGGATGAAGGGCATCAATCTTTTATATATATATATATACATACATGTATATCTTTATAAATATCTATAGACATATATAAATATATGTCTATGTATATCTTAAAAGACATGCATAATCTGATAGATCTCAAAAACAGATCTCTAATCTATGTAAAAAATAGATAGATGATAGATAGATAGATGATAGATAGATAGATGATAGATACACATGCACACACACAAATATGGGAGGTTTTTAGAAGTTTCTCTCCCATACATCCTTACTCAGGAACTTCCTATGGAAATTGCTCACTTGCCAAAACAGATTTGAGGATAGGGAGAAGGTGAGGAAGCAAAGGAATGAGAAACATAAGATTAATTTAACAAGGATCCAAAACAAGAGTGAAGCAAAAAGTAGCCATGTCTTATTGTTTTTTTTTTTTAATATAGAATCAATAAAACACTTTAAAAGAAAAATAGATAAGAGGAAGGAAGGGAAGGAGGAAGGAGGGAGGAAGGAAAGAAAGAAGGGAGGAAAGAAGGAAAAAGGGAGGAAGGAAGGAAAAAGGGAGGAATGAAGGATAGAAGGGGGAGAAGGAAGGAAAGCAAAAAAAAAGAGAGAGAAAAACAAGAGTGAGGGAAAAAAGGAGGAATATGACAGGTCACGAAATACTATTGAACAAATTGTTAAATATATTGTAAATCAGCCCTCATAGTATGAGAGCTGTGCATCAGGGGTTAAGTACAATAAACATAAAAGTTGTAAATGCAAGCCAGAAAAAGTCATAATAGTAATCTTATGTTTAATAATATATGATATGAATATATTTATGAGTTGAGTGACTTAAGATAGCAAGTGCATGACAAAGAAATATCTTAAAAATTTGCCCTGTTTCAAAGGCATTTAGGCCTAGGCAGCACTATTTTTTATATCTTGAGGCAAAAAATGACTAACTTGGGTTGGAGCTACTTACATTACAGGGTGCTAAGACGTGTCAGTTTTCTTCAACATCAGATAACCATTACTCAGGGGAGTGCATGACAGTTTCTTTAGAATATCAGCCAGGGATACTTTTTTCAAGTATTTAATTCCAGATTCTCAATATGTTCTTCCCTAAATTGAGCTGGCTAAAAGTTTATAATATCAGTTGCACTTTCCCACTTGCCCTGCCACGATCATTCTTTTGTCCCTTTATAAAAGAAAGGTGAACCATTATGCATTTCAAATTGTCAATATGGTGCATTGTCCTAACGTGTTAAAAACTTCAGAACACCAAGCAAAAAGAATTATGAACATTGGTGATGCTGCTGTGAAAATTAATGACAGTATTACAAATGTTGTTATCACTCAAGAGGATTCTAATTCTTAAATTTCAACAAAATTGATTAAGATTTCATTTAGTTGGCAGATAGCGAACCTGAAAACTATTTTTAGGATATATTATTCTTTTATTTGGATGATAAAATTTGGTGTTATAAAAATAATTAAGTGACATCACTGTAACAAAAATTCAGCCCAGTACTATCCAACTTTGTATTCGAAAAATATTTGTTAAAATTTTCATCAAAGTAAAACAAAGTTAGACATAAAGTTAATGGTAAAGCCTGAACCACTTTTCAAAAGTAATAGATATTCACAGATGATACATAACCTATTTAGAAAAAAAAAAAAAACTGCTCTGGGGGGACACATTTCCAAGACAATAGTTAAGTGGTTCATGTTTAAAAATTACCTTTATGGTTTTATTTCTGGCAATGACGGAGTAGATGACTCAAACCAGTCTTCTCTCATTTAACAACTGGACAAGCTGGACACAATCTTTAAAGTATCTTCTTAAAGACTCTCTTTGAAGGCGTTAGCAGTCGACCAACATCATGAGGACTTGTGAGTCCAAGGTCCAGGAGGGAAGAAAGGCCCAGAGAAATTAGCTTATCCTTCAGGGTAACTTCCAACTAGAAACCCGTTATCTGTTGCCATAGTGAAAAGAAGACTGCGTGAGAAACTCCAAGAAGCTAAGAAGAGTTTTTAACAGACTTGCTGGATTAAGGGGGCAAAATTAAGATTCCAGGGCCTGGCAAAGAAAAATTTCATTATTAATAGCGCTCTCTTGAATCCCATCGCCTCTTCAACTCTTTGTTCTCTTTTTTTTTTGTGTCTTAATACAGTGCTGTCAACATTAAAGAAAAGAGCAAAATAGGCAAGTCAGGACCTCATATGCTGAGGAGAAATGGGAAAGGTAAATGCATAAGTAAATCTAAATTAATATGTATTTCACAATTAATATGTACTTCATAAAAGTAATAATATAAAGAAAATTAAAATAAAGATTTAACAGGGGCGCCTGCATGGCTCAGTTGGTTTAAGCATCTTCCTTCAGCTCAGGTCATGATCCCAGGATTTTAGGACTGAGTCCCACATGCCCCTCCCTGATCCTTGGGGATCCTACTTCTCCCTTTCCCTCTGCTTGCCACTCCCTGTGCTTGTGCTTTCTCTTTCTATCAAATAAATAAATAAAATCTTTAAAAAACTTTCTTAAAAATTAAGATTTAACATATATGCCAACAATAATATAAAACACTTGCCAATATTGACCATATGTTAGGTCATAAAGCAGAATCTCAACAAATGCCAAAGTTTGATTCATAGTAAAATGTACTGCACACATCTTTTTAGTAAGGAAATTGTGTGCTAATTTTCAAATGCTCTGTGTTAAAAGTTAATGAATATTGTTTCAGACAAAATGAATAGAAAATCTTCTCATTCTAGTCAGTAAACAAATAATTTAACCTGAAAAATGAAAAAAAAAATTGAAAGGATGGATATTTGTCTTTACTAAAGATGTATCATTGTTCTTACTTTTAGATATGGAATAAAAGTTTCTCTGAAAGGGGCCCCTGGGTGGTTCAGTCGGTTAGGTATCCAACTCTTGATTTCAGTTTGTGTCATGATCTCAGAGCTATGGGACTGAGCCCCATGACCAGCTCTGTGCCTAGCATGGATCCTGCTTAAGATTCTCTCTCTCCCTGTCTCTCTGCCCTTCCATTTCTCCCGCTCTTAAGAAAATTCTCTGACAATCTTTATTTCCTTATATTTCAGTCTACTACAAACAAGCTTTTTTTTTAAAGATGGATAAATTAATCAGGAATTATATATATATCAATGGAAACATCTGAAAATTATTCTTAAATGTTTCCTTCACTAATTTGAAACACCAGTTCCCTAGCTTTTTACCTTATTCCAAGACAAACCACACTTAGAAAAAAATAACAATGAGCAAGCTAAACTTACTATGTATGATAATTAGATATTTTATATATATTTAGAATTTGTGATACATATTTTGGGAGGGATACCGTCTAAATCCAATGAGTATTAGTTTGTCCAAATTAGCAGTTGGCCTTGTTTCCCATTAAAGACTTAGGGGAAACAAGATGAACAGAATGCCAAAAAGAAATTAGATCAATCAAATTCCAGAAGTGAGATTTATGAAATTTGAGACTAGCGTTTTACAAAAAGTCTCAGGGTACTTTATTATTAAATCTAATTTCGAAAATGTAATTAAGCATATTCACAAATTATATTGAAGAGAAAAAGCAAAAAATTAAGATGAGAACCATTTGGTTGATATTAATTGATAAATAGAGATGTAAGTAACATATTAGGTTAGAGTTGCATTAAGAATACACCTTATTTGAATGTGATCTCTTTATAAAGAAAAAGCCTACCTCTCACCTTATAGAATACAATATCAGTCATGCCTCTGTAGAGATACTTGTTTCAACAAGTTATGCTAATTGGCTCTGGGAAGGTTTGACAACTTTCCCTCCCCATCCCAATTATTATTAAAATACTTTGGTCTTTGTACTACTCTACTAACTAGATTTCTATGACTGTTTTTTAACCTTTCACACCACCCCTTTCTTCTGAGAGAGACCGTTCTTTCTAGAACTGAACTATAGGGAGTCAGTCATATGCATATGAATAACAATATTTGAAATAAAATCTATAATGGAGTGAGGACAAATTCTACTGCACATTTATTTGTGTGAATGCAGCATATCCTCATGACCAACCTGTGACGTAGTGGGTATGATCTCCATTTATAAAACCTAGGACACCTGGGTGGCTCAGTGGTTGAGCATCTGCCTTTGGCTTGGGGAGTGATCCTGGGGTCCTGGGATTGGGTCTTGCATCGGTTCCCCACAGGGAGCCTGCTTCTTCCTCTGCCTATGTGTCTGCCTCCCTCTGTGTGTCTCTCATGAATAAATAAAATCTTAAAAAAAAAAACTAAAATGTATAATAAGCAGGTCAATTGCTCAATATCATGGAGCTCATCCATTTTTTTCCATCCCCACAATTCATGTACCTAATTTCTCTGTAAAACTGCATAGGAAAGGCACCTTGCTGACTCAGTCAGTAGAGCATGTGACTCTTATCTCAGGGTTGTCAGTTTGAGCCTCACGTTGGGTGTAGACATTACTTAAAAATAAAAATCTTTAAAAGAAAAACTGCATAGGAAGCTTACACTGTGCTGTGTGACCTCATCTCTCTGGACACAACAATTGAGTCAGGGATGGATCAATCTATCTATCATTTATCTATCTATCTATCTATCTATCTATCATCTATCATCTATCTATCTATATCATCTACCTATAAATACAGTTGACCCTTGAACAACACAGGTTTGAACTGAATGTGTCCACCTAATACGCAGATTTTTTACAGGACAGTACTGTAAATGTGTTCTCCTTACTTTCATAACGTTTTCTTTTCTCTACCTTATTTTATTGTAATGATACAGTAAATAATACATATACAAAATGTGTGTTAACCAACTGTTTATGTTATCAGTGAGCCTTCTAGTCAACCGTAGGCTATTAATAATTAAGTTTTCGAGTCAAAATTTACAAGTGATTTTTCTACTGTCATCACCCCTACCCCTTGCATTTTTCAAGGGTTAACTATATATAGAAGCCCATAGCTTCAAAGGTGAACTGTCACAAAGTATCTGCTGAACAAGAGTGGTTTTTACTGGACGATGACTATCAAAAGTAATCAATTCCTTTCTTTTACAGATTTTGATTACTTTTAAATAACCAATTCAGAGACCATGACAGGAAATTTGAGTATGTATATATTTGGCAGGAGTTTGAGGTAGTTTAAAATGGAGGTCTTATTTTCTCTTTGAATTAGGAAGCACAATAACTTGCAAGAAATAAAAGCAAAGTGGTTGGGTCAGATATTTCAAAGAGTAAATATTTTTAAATAGTACAAAGACACAGAGAGCAAGCCAATTTAGAGAAATCTTGTGGAATTGCTGAGCGGTTTAATGGTCTCTGTTAAATATGATGAAGATAATTTTATAGATGCCTTGTCCAGTAATCATCTTTAGTAATCCTTGGTGATTCAGGCAAGAATGTGGACAAAATGGTTGTAGGAATGCTCTAGAATTGAGGTTTTAGCCTTATGGGAAGGATAGACTAATAGATACAGGGACTTAACATATTGGGTAAATAATAAATGAACCTATGGACAACTTAATATAAGCATAATTCAATAATATATTATTAGTGGATCTAAAAAATTAGAAATTGCTTTCCTCTGGGAATACTGTGTTTGATTTCTTTTCATCTGAAATAAGTAAGGAATTAGAAAGTAATGGATGATAAAAATCATGCAAGTGTCTTCAGTTTCCTTTGCTCCCTATCAAATGCATTGTTCTATAATACCAAGGTGTTAACACTGGCTCTAGCACTTTCGGTAAGGATGGGATTCTCTGTTTCTAAATGTTTCTAGGCCCCAGAATTGGTGTGAATATATCAGTGATGTGGTTGCATGGCAGTTCTCCCAAGCCTTTCAGCTAATTCTGTGCAAGCTATTAGACCTGTAACCAGAAGTAGGTAGGGCGGTTACATCCATTTTATAGTTTCCCGCAGGGTATAATATGTGGCTCCAGGTGATATACTGTCAATTTTTTTTTACTTCCTTAGAATGATAATATATATTTTCCCCTTGTATTTTATAACAACTTGAAAAGTGAGGAAGTTTAGGCACTGAGGTTTAAAGAACTTAGATATTTCCCACTGATTTTTTTTTCAGCAAATAAAACCATATATCTTGGTTAATTTTGTTTAAAAACAATTGACAATAATCACGGACAGTTAACCCCATTTGACTGAGAGGGAAAAATCATTACATGTTTATGTCAAGTGATATTAAAACCATGTGAGAAAATGTTCCAGTGTTCTATAATAAAACTGAAGACAAAGAAGTGTCTGATAAGCAGGAAAAGCACAAAGAGGTTAATGGACTGGATATTCCCAAGAAGTCAAAGACAGGTGATGTTACGGTTTTTGAGAATATAGTCTCTTGGATCTGAAAGTACCTGATGTCAGAGCTGGAACATTTTAAAGTGATTATAACCTAGAGGATGTGAATGTGGGAGTTTATAGCAGATGTTGAACAAGGAAAATGTATTGAGGTCAAAGAGCTGAGAAGCCAGGGTTTGAATGGATCATCCATGTCTTGAAATTACCTCGAATTATGAGGCAGTTCTTAAGATGAAAAATAACGAAGCCAGCATCTTCACTTAGTAAATGAATACAGGCTTGAATTTATGAATGAATAGCATTATCATATTCTGAAACTTCAACTAGGCTTATATCTGTTGAATAAATCTATTTTTTTATTTGTGGAGTAACAAATATCATTAATTATCTGAACAATTCTAATGGCCTCTTAAATGAACTGTGTTCAGATTTTTAGTTCTTTTCAACATATTCCCCAAGCTGGCATCAGTTATTTTCATTATGCAAATCTTTCTTACAAGATGACTTCCTGCTTTCAGAAAATAAAACACAATGCCTTGAACAATCTAGTTCCAATTTAATTTTCCATTATTGTAGTCCTCCTTTCCTATGTCTCTGTTACACACCCATTACTTGTCCTTTATACTCAGTGAACCACGTAACATTTTATGCATTTTACAGCATCTACTCTTTTTTTCTCACCCTATCCTTGGAACATCCCTCTACATGCATCCATCTGTTCATTCAAAAATATATATTGGGAGTGTCTGTGACTCTTGATCTCGGGGTGGTAAGTTCAAGCCCCACATTGGGCATAGAGATTACTATATATATATTGTATATATGTATATGTATATATTATCTATAACATCCAAATGCTAGAGATGATAAGAATAAGTTAGTTAAGAAGACGTATTTCCCAAGAAATAAGTAAATAAACAAATGAGCAGAAAAATCATTAATTATGATAGGACCTAGAAAAAAAAGAAAGAAGAAAACAAAGAGAGAGAAAGAAAGAAAGAAAGAAAGAAAGAAAGAAAGAAAGAAAGAAAAAAAGAAAAAGAACCAACAACATGTGTTTGTTCATTTTTTTCCCCAGAAGTTGTGACCTAGAGACCTGGTTTTGGTAGAATTTTAGGAGAAACTTTTCACAGAAAGTGGGGTGGCTGAAATATGAAGAGAAGGAAATTTAAAAAGTGAAAAGTAGGGTTATGGAAAGCCTTTGAAGCCCCAAGGGTCTTGAAAAAAGAGGGTCTTGAAAAGTTTCTGATGACCAGACTGGCATCAAATGAATTCAGGAGTTAGGCTGAGTTAAGATAAGAAAGTCAAATGTATTAAAACTGAAATAGGAAGTATGTGGGATTGATTTAACATGCGACATGATCTATGGGGATCCCTGGGTGGCTCAGCGGTGGAGCGCCTGCCTTCAGCCCAGGGTGTGATCCTGAAGACCCAGGATTGAGTCCCACATCGGGTTCCCTGCATGGAGCCTGCTTCTCCCTCTGCCTGTGTCTCTGTCTCTGTCTCTCTCTCTCTCTCTGTGTCTCTCATGAATAAATAAATAAAATCTTTAGAAAAAAAATAACAAGTGACATGATCTGATTTACACTTTTGCTCACATTCCTTAGAGAGTAGAGAAAGGATTGATAAATTTGGGAAATATAAGGCCATTAGTAACAGTGAAATGAGGACATGTTCACTGTGGAGAGAATAAGCACATGTTTTGAAGAGCTCCTCAATAGCACTTGCTGTTGGTTGATATGCAGGGGCTTAAAAAAGAAAGGAAAGAATCAAAGATATGTAGGTTCTGACCTGGGCAGTTTAATAACTGATGGTGCCATTTAGGAGAATCTGTTGGAGCTATAATAAATCAAATGCTCTGCTTCGGCCCTGTTAAGTTCAAGATGTCTGGGAGATATCCACCAACATGTCTCATGTAAGAACCAGGCATATAGGTCTGAAGCTTAGAGGGAACACTGGCTTTGGATGTGGTTTTTGGGTACAGATGTAGATACAGCTCAAGACATAGAATAAGATATGTGCACATATGTATACACACATATGTATTTTCATATAAAGTACTTATATGTATGTATGTATATGTATATACACTACGATCTGTATGAGGGTGTGTAGGTACATATGGATGTGTGTACGATGTGCATTTGTATGTACTTTGCGACCACAAGGTCATCATCCAGATGATATTTATGTCCATAACAATGAATGATATGACTTGTTATATTTGTATATCCTTACAATAGTTCCACCCCTGTACTACTACTGCCCCCAATTTTTATACCACCAGTAGTTTACCTCATATATAATTCATTGTAGAAGTTTGTTATCTCACAAGGTAACAAACTTTGTTGTGGAAGTTTGTATTGTTAAATAGTATGCGGGCTCCTGGGTGGCTCAGTTGATTGAACATCCAACTCCTGACTTCAGCTCGGGTCATGCTATCAAGGATCAAGCCCTGCATCAGGCTTTGGCTCCCTTTCCCTCTCCCCCTACCTCTCATCTCCACCTCTTTCTCTCTCTCTCAAATAAATAAATAAATAAATATTTTTTAAAAGATGTGCATGTGTTTTCTGTACCATATATAACTGAATTAAGTTTCATGAAATTTTCATTCTTGAGCTCTTCTGTCCTATAGTGTGTACCTTTTTTCTGCTACATTTATTAAACATTGTTTTTTTTTTTAATATATTAATCGATCCAATGCAGCCATAAATGTGGGCAATCTGGACACACATTGTGTTTTTTTCTACTCAATAGTAAAATTTTTAGTGAAAGCCTAAAAATGTATTTGAGATTCTTGCTGTGATAAAATAACCGCTGTTTTATTCACTGTTTGAAAATTGTAGAAGAGGGAGTAGGAGTTTAACTACATATCAAAGGATAGAATTATTGGCCTAGGTCATGGGGTCATGTGGTCTAACCCATGGGGTGGGGTGAGATAAACATGTTATATTTTTGGAGTAGGTGGATTAGCAATAAAACAGAAGTTGTAAGTGATTTCTTGCAGTAATGTGCACATGTTTCACCTTCTACCTAAAAAGTTTCTCTCTAGGACCAAAAAAAGCTCTATATTCTTTCTGCATTTTTGTCTACACCCAATCTCCTTGCATTCTAACCTCCTCCTTTATCATTTACTTTCTTTATTTTAGAAATTCTCCTACTTGTTTATTCCCTTGGAAGGCAGTTTTTAATGTGCAGTATGATTCTGTTTTTATATATTCAAGTTGCTTTCATCAGGTTTCCAATTATGTGACATAGAGTTTGATCATGCTTTTTTTTATCAATTAAATATTTATCTTTAACTAAATTACATAAAAGGTCACTGTCTTGGTAAATGCCCAAGGGGAATTTTTTTTTTTTTTTTTTTTTTTTTTTTTTTTTTTAAGGAAGGAAAGAAAAACAGAGGCTCACACCTTCAGGACCAAAAAGATTTAACAAACTGTGAGCATAAAACTACTTATCTAAAAAAACTCATTAGAAATGCAATGTTTTATGATAGATGATCATTAATTGAAAATAATACCTCCCATATTTTACATAACTAACACTAAAGTAAAAGCTTACATAAATATCTCTATGCTCAAGCCAAGCACAAGAATTATTTGAATTAGTTCAGCCATGTTCATGCATCCTACTTTTCTAATTAAGGCATAACATATTCCCCGAACTTTTCCATAAATGGAATAATGAGCACCAAAAGCATGTGCATAAAAATAACAGACGTGGGCTGCTTTCTTTTCTGGTTAATATCACCTGTGGATGTGTCACACACTATGTATTTAAAAGGATCTAAAAAGAAAGTGGTTATTCAAACAGGAAATGAAACCACTGCTACTAAGACATGAGCTTGCTTGCTCTATTGCTCAGGATTAAAAAAAAAAGAAGAACAAAAGAAAGAAAAGGAAAGATGAGGTGATGAGGTTTAAAAGGATGGCATGGTGGGCTAACAATGGTCAGTCTTCTGAAAAATAAAATTATTTGTAGTTGTTAAACTGATAAAGAGTTCAGTGATGGACAATATCCACTGTGGTCCCAGGATTAGAGGCTGGATTTTCTGTATGGAGATCCTTTGTAGCATTTCTTTCTTAAAATGTTTGCATCTTTTAAAAATAATGGCAACAATGTATGTGTGTATGCCTGTGGGTGTAGGTGTGTGTGTGGGTATGGGTGTGTGACATTTTTCTCATCATAAAAATATAGATAAGATATTCTATTGAGTTGCTGGATGTGGTAATAGCTAAGATCCATGAACAATCACAGTAATTCTAAAATTTAATTTTAGACCATTGTTATAAAATGATTTGCATTTGTAATAGCTATTCAAGTAACAGGTTTTCAGTAAAGTTGAAATATAAGAAAAAAATTTTTGAATTACTGAAATTACCAAAAAGATAATTGATCAAATGAATATAAAACCTGGTATTGGTCTACTTTTTTTTTCATTAAAGATACTTTTCCCCACAAAACTCGTTATTCTTCAAATGCAATGATTGTATCATACCGAATAATGTTGGAAATAGTCATAATTTCAACTATGAAGAAAAATGCATGTGGTTCCCTTTGGTGTTTCAGAATATTTGGGGAAAGGGACACCTGGGTGGCTCAGTGGTTGAGCGTCTGCCTTCGGCCCAGGGCGTGACCCTGGAGTCCAGGGATCGAGTCCCATGTTGGGCTCCCTGCATGGAGCCTGTTCTCCCTCTGCCTGTGTCTCTGCCTCTCTCTCTGTGTCTCTCATGAATAAGTAAATAAAATATTTTTTTAAAAAAAGAATATTTTGGGAAATATTATTTGCCCTTAAATTTGCATCTATTTTGAATTATGCAGTGTGAGTTAGAAAACAAGATTTGATCTCTTGGTTCTACCTTAACTACTTTTATCAGATGCCATACATCAAAAGAGAATCTAAAAAGTGTCCTTCATGAGTCTGTCCCCTCTCAGATGTCACCTTACTCAGTTTTGTTATTACACCCAGAGCAATGTTTCTCTTTCATTGGTAATTTGCATTTGGCACTCTCTCACACATCGATTTTCACTTGTGCTCCCTATACAGCAGTAAGACTTGGAATGTCTAAGTTGTGTTTGATATTTCATTTGGGAGTTCTTATATTCTTTCATTGCCACTAAAATCTATTTTTAAGAGGACTAGAGTTAATTCGTCAGAGTGAGTGTAAGATCTTTAAGGCTTTAAAAGTCCTGTGACAGTTAACTTGGTTTATGATATAGGAGGGGGTGACCTAATCTTTTTGATTAATAAAACATCATCATCATCATCGCATATCACAGAAAGCTTCTAAATTATATTTACATGAACTTTGTAGGAGATTATGAATAAAAGAATAAAGATTAAATTCTGAAAAGTTATTTTGCCTTTAAAGAATAATGTTCTTCACTGGCGAGAACTAACAAAAAGTTTAATATGTTGAAAGTGAACATGAGACAGTGAATATTAATCCATGTTCTATCTGCTTAGAGCTACACATTATTAAAGCACATCCAATAAGTTTTCATAAAGATTGCAGTGGTCATTACACACAATGTATCACACAGGAGATTGAAAAGAGTTATAGCATTTATCATCCAACTTCTGCAAAGACGTATGTGCTCATTTCTACAGCAAAACCAAAGAACCAGTTATTTCATGAGTCAGACTTCAAAGCAAGTCTTTTCATTTCAATTACGGATAATTTAATCTACTCAGATTTAAGTGTATAGATGTCCAATGTTTATTTTAAACATATATTCAAAAGGCTCAGACCTGATTTATAAGAAAAAATTTTGGAAGCAGACATCAATGGTAGGAAGGACTGTTACCCTACTCTTAAAGACTGCCGAAGGCAAAACTAAATAAACTGGATGGAATTAGAGATAGAGACAGAATGATTGTGGAGTAGGTGTTTTGGAATGATGTTCATATATTTACATCTCCAAACACAACACTACTAACACTACTCTACTCCCACCTTGGGAGAAACGTGTAAAAAAAAAAAAAAAAAAAGAAAGAAAGAAGTATAAAACACAAATAAACCTAAAAAAAAAAAAAAACCTGAATAAAATGACATACAGTTCTGATTTCCATTAGAGTCCCTAATGATGCTCATTACAACCCTAACTGCATTTTAATGCTGAAATATAATGCCTCTATTCATCATCAGAATGGAATACGGATGCTGACAATTGACGAAACTTAATAATAGAAGAGTTCACAAAATTCAAAACTCCCTGTGTATATTTTCAGCTCGAGAGCAAATGTGTGATGGATGTTGATCAGCTCCCAGTAAAGTGAAATGACACTTCTGAAAGAGGAAATAAAGATAAAGTGCTCTAAAAAGGTTAAGCAGCATCACTCATTTGGGCGAATAGGCACAAGACAGAGTGAAAGACTTCCTGACAAAATTAAAAAGAATAAAAGGGCTTTCTAATTATTTTTCATTTGGGGAAGGTTATTGTAAAGCAACTTTTAATAGGTCACTTTCTGGCCTCTATCAGAAGCCAGCTTTGTTTGTAGTTTTGTGTCTGTGTGTCAACACGCGTGTGGTTCTTTAATTTTTTGAGAAAAATGAGCTCATTTGTTTTTACACAGGATCTTACACTTAGAGGTAGAAATCAGACATGTGGGCCAGCACCATTCTCAGGCCCAGAGAAATCAAAAGGTTAGGAAAGGTCAGCTATTCCGTGGGGATAATCCGTTGTAGTCTCTCATCGAACAACTGAATTGTTTGGGAGATTCTATTACAGGATGGAAGGTACCACGTTTTGATTCCACTATTACTAAGAAGTGAAAACTTTCAAATTTTGTTTATGCTTGATAAATGTTCACAATAGACAATTCTGTAAATGTAGAAGCTATTAAGGACAAGATAAACATCACTCCTGGTGTCATTTACACAGATAACCCTTGCTGAGATGGAGAAGCACGGCTTACACTGTCTTTACTTTGGGCCTGGTTTCTCCATTCTGTTCTGCAGTGGTTTTTGTGTTTTGTTTTTGTTTTTTTTTAAGATTTTATTTATTTATTCATGAGACACACAGAGAGGCAGAGACACAGGCAGAGGGAGAAGCAGACGCCTTGGGGGAGCCCGATGTGGGACTCGATCCCAGGACCCCAGGATCACGACTTGGGCTGAAGGCAGTTCAGTCACTGAGCCACTGGGTGCCCCTGTGCTGTAGTGTTTTTTCCTCCATATTACATCATGAGCATTTTTTTTTCCTGTTAATGGGCTAATTTCAGAAAAGCCCTATCTATTTATTTGATAAGAATATATCCTAGTGAATGTTACCCTAGGATAAACTTATTCTAGACTAAGAATGATCCTAGTGAAACTAACATTAACATTCAAACTGTAAAATATTGTATCCTATCAATTTGTCCTAGTCAGGATGGGGTGACTGATAGATCACAGAGCCTAGAAACTGGCTGAGACTGGGAAGTCTTTGGAAGTTTAAAAAAAAAAAAAAAAACAACAACAACAAAAAACAGAGAACTCCCCTGTGAAAATATCTTTTTTGTGGGGTGATTTCCTCACTATTTGAATTGTTTCCTATGCAAATTTGGTGGTATGAGTTTTTTGGTGGAATAATTTTGAGAAACTCTTTTTTCCTCTAGGAAGTCATTCATTTCATCAAGGGTTTTAAAACCATTTGGATAGGCCTACAAAATAGTGTTTGTGATTTTTTAAAAATGTCTCTATTAATTTAAGTTTTTAAAGATTTTTTTGAAATTTATTCATGAGAGACACAGACTGAGAGAGAGGCAGAGATACAGGCAGAGGGAGAAGCAGGCTCCATGCAGGGAGCCCAACATGGGACTCGATCCCGGGACTCCAGGGTCACGCCCTGGGCCGAAGGCAGGTGCTAAACCGCTGAGCCACCCAGGTGTCCCAAAATTTTCTCTACTTAAGTGGTCATTTTCCCTTTGCCATTTCTTTATTCTCTGTCTCTCTCTCTGTTTCTATATCTCTATCTCTGTATCTATTTTTTTGATCAAATTAATAAGTGATTCGGTTAAAAAAATAAATTTTAATATATAGATTTGCTCTTTACATTCTCTAACTTATTTGTGGTTTTTTTCTTTATCATTCTCTTTCTTGTTTTTTCTTCCAATTTACTTTGTTGTTCTATTTTGAGTTTCTCAAGCTGAGAATTTAATTCACTTATTCTCATCATTCTTTCATCATAACAAACATACATATGGCTATAAATTATCCTCTGCTCACTATTTTAAATACCATAAATTCTCTTGTTTTTATTTTGCTGGTATTTCACTTGTATTTTCCCTTTCATCTAATAATTTTTTAGTAGAATATATTTCTACCTTTTTAAAGAGTTTTATTTATTCATATGAGAGAGAGAGAGAATGAGAGCAGGAGAAGGGACAAAGGGAGAAGCACAAGCAGAGTCTAGGCTGAGCAGGGACCCTAAGACCCAGAGACCATGACCTGAGCCCTGACCCGAAGGCAGACACTTCACTGACAGTGCTACCTGGGCGCCCCTAATCCATTTCTATTTTTGACTTGGCTCCTCCCCATTGCTAATTTTTGGGGGGGTTTATCTGTATTTTGTAATCCTTCCAGTGACATATTAAGGTTATCAAAGATTAGGATCATTCATTTCTAATAATCTATACTACCACCATCAGTGACAGAGGAAATTCAAATAGCTTTTGCTGGTGGAATCTTTTTGAATGATTCCAGTGTTCAAACACTTGGCTTGCTTTTCGAGGGGCTTACCATTTTGCTTTTTATTAGCAATGTTTTTAATGTAGCTACTAACCATTTGGGTCTAATCTCTTTTTTTGTTTCTATTGTTCTTCTACTAAAAGATTTACTAACTCCTAATACTCTAAAGCCCACAAGCAGTTCTCAGACTATATTTATATGTTTTATTTATATTTTATAATATATGTTTATATATTTATAATATACATTTCTATTTAAAAAAAAATTTTATGGCCTGGCCCAGGGATTCCAACTGCTTTCCTTTCATCTTTCAATCTGCCACTGTGCATGTTATGTTTTGGAATTCTATCCCTAAAAAAAATAGCTTCTGTTTCACTCCAGACACTAGTGCACATGTTATTTTAATTTCAATGATTTTACTGGTAATAAATTTTGGGAAATATAGTTATAAAATAACAAACCTTGATGCATATGAAGCTTGAAGAGATGTTATAAATATCTTATTTTATTTTTTTCCATATCTGTACTAGTTGCATTTTTCCACATTTTTATTAAAAGGCATCCCGAACCCATGTGTGAGCCCACGACTTGTACTGCCTCCACTCCATGCAATGAAGTATCAGTACTATAACACACACTGATTCAGAGTTACAGAGTGTAAAACAAGCTCTGATATCAAAACTCTATGTTTACTGAATATTTTGTTTGGTTCTGACCTTTGTCTGTAAAAATGCTATAACTGTAAACATCCAATCTACACCATTTTCTTGAGCAATAAATTCACTTGCTCTACAAAGTAATATCATATAGCGACTAGAGGTACAAAGCTCTTTAGCTGAAGTGATTTTAAATTAATTTAAAAAGCATTGATTATATTTTATTCAGCTATAGAAACATATCCTTATAGTTTTCTTAGCCTAAGGAATATATATGTCTACCTTATGCTTATATTAACAGATTTTTTTTATATTAACAGATTTTTCACCATTTGCCAACTTAACTAAAAAATATGTTTAAATCGCTGAAAAATACACAGTAGACATTTAACAAATAAATTGCTATTAATAAAATGATATGAAAAGCAATATTTTTCTTTTTAAAAAAAAATGTTACCTGTAAATTAAAGTGGCATGTCCTGAAATAATATCCAAGAAGGCAAAGAATTCCATTAATCATATTAGGAAATTATGAAATATACATTGCTTAAAGAGAAAATAGAACACTAATTTTTCTTCAGTAGATTCCTTTATTTACTGGATACAAAAAATTGCTAACCTATTAAAAAACAAACAAACAAAAACTGCTGGTCGAAACAATTAGGGGAATTATATATTAAAAACTAAGTTAGCATTTTGTATTAGAATCACCAGCCGTTATTTAGGAAAAATCCACTAAACTTCACAACCTCTTATAGTTTGTTATTTCAAGGTAACACTTTTTTTTTTTTCCCAGAACAGATTGTTCTACCAATTTTATCCATATACTTGGTAAACTTATTTCAATAAACATGTTTTTACTTCTTTATCTTCTTTGCCTAATTACCTTCAGATTTTAAGAGAGATCTGTAATATAGAGCTTGATAATATACTCCAGATGTCTTCCATCTGACGATATTGTTCTGAACGTATAAGAGACTTAACAGTTCTCTGTTACCCCTCAAAGAGCAATTTCATAAAGTGAAGTATTCACTCTACTATTATACAGTGGTCATAGATTGCCAGGAACTTTTAAATATTCTGTTATTTGCATGTTTATCTTTATACCTATTTATTTCCATGATCATGTAAAATTCTTCTCTGCACAAAATATGATGTAAATAAGTCCAGAGAATAGAACGTGAAATAGCTTATTAACTTGTTAAATAATTAAACAAGGATGCTATTAGGCTAAGGTGGCTTTGATGTCATAAGCAGACCAAAACCTAAGCCTATGATAACTTTAAGGCTAGAAAACTAAAACTAATGAGAACCAATCACAATCAATCAACAAGTCTTTAAGCTATAGGCCGATCAACCATTTTCGTAGTTTGCGTCCACCCTTTCTCTATAAAAGTCTCCTCAGAGCTCCTGTTGGTAGAACATTCTTATCGTTACCTGGTTTAGCACTGCAGGATCAGAATCAATTTTTGTTAAAGGTCTTAAAAATCGTAAAATGCTTCGGGTTCTCTTTAATAACTCCAAAGCATATATTCTCTAGACCAGCTAACAGTGGTCCCATGTTTACTATAACTCTGATATCCAAATCACCAACTTCTAAGCATGTCACTAGTTCTTCATCATCTTGGTAGATTTTCACTTCCCATGACTCACCCTTCAAACTTTGACAAAATTTTTTTTTTAAGATTTTATTTATTTATTTATTCATGAAAGACACAGAGAGAGGCAGAGACACAGGCAGAGGGAGAAGCAGGCTCCATGCAGGGAGCACGACGTGGGACTCGATCCCGAGACTCCAGGATCACGCCCTGGGCTGAAGGCAGGCACTCAACCGCTGAGCCACCCACGGATCCTCCCTTCAAAGTTTATCTTAGTTGCCTTACCTTCTAATATAAAATTTTCAGCAAATCATCATTGTCATTGTGCCTATCTCTGTGTGATGTGGTGATGAAAAAAGGCCACACTTAGTCCAGAAGAGGTTGGAAAAATGTTATAGCAATAATTAAACCAGCTGTATTTGGAAAGCAGCAAATCAGTGATTTTCAAGATTTTGATTTTTTTTTTTTTTAAGTATTCTCTATACTCAATGTGAGGATGGAACTCACAACCCTGAGATCAAGAGTCACATACTCTAGAGGCTGAGTCAGCCAGGCACCCCAAATCAACGGATTTCAAAGTTGAGATGATATCCTTCCATCTCTAAAATCCCTCTAAAGCTAACGAAAGCATTCAAATCCTTACAAAATCCTAGGCCACAAAAGCATTATATGATTGGTTCATTTTCTACTACCTCCTTCTTTTTTTTATATATATATATAAGATTTTATTTATTTATCATAGAGAGAGAAAGCACAAGCAGTGGGGAGAGGCAGAGGGAGAGGGAGAAGCCATCTGTCTGCTGAGCAAGGACCTGAGGAGATGCTAGATTCCCGGACTCTGGGATCCCGACCTGGGCTGAAGGCAGACACTTAACTGACTGAGCCACCTGGGGGAGGGGGGGGTGGGGCAACCGCTTTCCATTTTTAGCTTTCCTGCAACCTCGTTGGTTTTCTTGCTCTTTCTTAAAAACCTAAGCTACTCCTATCTCAAGATTTTTGCATTTGCTCTTTCCTCTAGGGGATATTTTCTTCCCCCAGATATACCTTCAGCTAGCTCCCAGGCTTCAGTGAGGATTCTGCTAACATGTCACTCCCTCCCCATGGAGAACCTCTCCCAGATTGCCCAAAGACAACACTCCTGGTCACTCCTTATCATTTTACTTATTTTTCTTTCTTGCATTCATCATTAATCGATATTATTTTACAATAGTTATTATCAGTCAGCCCCATGAATTCAGGGATTTGAACAGTTTTGTTTATTATTGCAGCCCCAGGGCCTAAAGCTTCCCTTTGCAAAACAGAGCGCTGGAAGGGCTGAGAGCAGGCTGCTGAAGGCAATTGAGACCCTGGGGGCTCAAGAGAAACTTTTGCCCCTCCCTTAACTACATAGAAGCATCTAAATTGAAGGTCTTTCCCAGAAGAAGGGTTATTAGCAGAGATAAATTTTATCTGAGTGACCATCTATACCTCAGAGCAAATGTCTAGTTACCAAACATCCACTCTTCTTACTGCCCTGTGAAGTGCAAGCCTTTCCCCTGAAGTCCCAGACCCCCACCCCCTTCTCCTTACTTCAGAACAAGTATACTTGATTCTGCCTGTCTTTGGAATTCCCATGTCTGTGTGGATTCCCTCTACATACATTATAAACATTTATTTTCTTGGGGCGCCTGAGTGGCTCAGTGGTTGAGCATCTGCCTTCAGGTCAGGGTGTGATCTCAGGGTTCTGGGATCCAGTTCTACATCCGGCTCCCCACAGGGAGCCTGCTTCTCTCTCAGCCTCTCTCTGTGTGTCTCTTGAATAAATAAATAAAATCTTTAAAAAAAATATATTTTCTCCTGTTAATCTGTCTCATGGTAATTTAATTCTCAGTCCAGTAGAAGGACCCAGGAAGGGGATAAGAATCTTGCTTCCCAACAGTCCTCAATACACTTTTTGAATAAATAAATGAGTTATTCAAATTTTATTGATTGTGTCGCCTTCTCAGGATCAAATACAATAAATAATTTGAGAAAATTGGGTATCTTCAGAGTAAGTTAGACAATCAAAGTGGACTGAAGGGTAAACATGTAGAAGTGAGGCTCTCACAGTGATGTTTGGGGGACAATATGGGTTTTATATGGATGTAGAAAAAAATCAAATATATTTTGTAAAACTTTTACTTTGATAACTTCTGCCTTAAGATCAACACAAGCTTTAATTTTGAACTTTCAATTAAATATAGATAAGCAAATTCAGGGGTCAAACTGTGGTGGGCAAACCATTCACAAAAATACGTGGTGGCCTGCACATTCCTTCCACAGGAATATAACCTCATCTTCAAATAGTAAGCCCCATTCTGGGTATGGCACATTTCCAATGGTTCATTATCAAATCATATAATGCAAAGAAAATATCCACCATTTTCCAAAGTCGTACCTCCATCAACTCTATGAAGATACCTGCAATGTTTCCCTGAGGTCATTAAGGCACCTTTTGGTAAACATCTCATATACTTCCTTATATCTCTGAGTAGGGACCCTGATTAGCCTCAAGGAAAACAGGTTTTTAGAAACTAAGGAAATAAATGCCAAGCCATAAGAAAAGATATGAAATATATTTTTGCCAAATTGAGCTCACATTTTAATAACACATTTTACATCACATTTGGTATCCAGCAACTTTTAGTGAGGCTCTATATTCTTATGCAGATTATGTAAAAATGCTACTTGCATAACATTCTGGAAAGGAGATTTAGAAAGTGTTATCTTCTAAAGATCATTTAAATATAAGAGTATGGAGCAATTATCCGTGGATGCTTAAAACATCAGATGGTGGAAAAATCACCTCATCCTGTTCAATGGGAACAATCTGGAGGCAAGTAGTATGTCTTGTAATTGTTTTATTATTTTTAGTTGAGAAGAAAATGCTTACCAGCGTCTGATTACCTGCCCAAACCTATCTATATGAGCAGTTTTCAAGAAAGAAAAAAAAAAAAAAAATACTGCTTGGCAATTGTTGCCTATTAGTCAAGGAAGTGCTTACATTATGATGTTTGAAGACACTTTAAAATTAGAACCTTGAAGATTCTTGACATACTTTTTAAGATGCAAAGATGACATGAAAGAAGACTCCGAAGAAACCCATGTTGTATCCATGGAACAGCTGAACATCAGACTTGAGAAAGAAAAGAAAAAAGGATTTTATTCTCAAGCTGCTGTATTTTTGAAATAACTTACAAATACCAAATGGAAAACACTTTTGCAATATTTTACACTTTGCAGACCAATCAAATACATCAGAATAGAATAAAAAGAATAAAAGGGAGAATTGACTTTCCAAAAATGTTTCCCTTTAGATTATATACTCATAATTCAGCTTTGGATTCTGCTTCTTGTCTCAGCTTCCCTAAATGAATCTGGAGCAAAATGTAAAAATGCATGCGCAAGGGCTGGAAAAGGTCACTGCAACATTTATTCATTCAGCAAATACTTGGATGCCCATCAAGTGCCAACATCCTTCTTAGGCCTGTAGAGAGAGCAGAAAACTCTTACAGAGCTTACATTCTGAGAGAGTTTGTTGTCTCCTGTTATTTTCCCCTCTTAACCGGTCTGACCTGACCATGACTTTTTTTTTTTTTTTTTCCATTCGGTTCTGTTGTGTTTCTTTTTGTACCATTGTTCCTAACCAAGGAGTTAGTTTAGACTTACTATCTTGGTGCATCATCAGCAACCTCGATGAAAGTAACAGATAGTTTTACTTCTTTTTAAGCATTCTGTGTGATAGGAAGATGTTTTGGCAATGCACTTAATTATCTTAAACGGTGTTATCCATTTCTCATTCTTTTTTAAGACCTGGAAATTATATGTATTCATTAAACTCTGAGGCTCTGAATGCTTGTAGCAGTCTGACACGCTCCATACTATTTATAAAGGAGGTTTAAGAACAGCAATCTGCTTGGAAGGGTTAGCCAGGGGACTTGCATTTAACTTTAAGTACATTTGCTTGGCGTCAAGATAATATGCGTGGTCACATAGCACTAGCACCATTTTATAGAAATACAATGTACTGTTTATTACCGAAATTTACAGGCAGGCATAAAACGAGCATGATTTGCTGAGATTACAGAGAGGAAGAAAGAAGGAGGGGATGATTCCCAGGTAAGGGAGTGGTTATCTAGAAGGCTGGCATTGCCGTCAATTGTGACAGGGAAGACAGCATCAAGATTGGTGGGATCAAACGTGTTACATTGGAGTTGCCTGTTAGAACTCCAAATGGATTGATCACCTCTGGAGTTAGTGGGAGATGCCAAGATTTTAGGTAAACAGTGAGGTCTCATCAACCTCTAGAGTTAAGGAAAGGTCACTGAGGAGAGCTTGGAGATAGGAATTATCATCAGACTATTTGGCTACTGAGAGGGTGGGAAACTTGGAGAAACTGGCACCAGGAGAATGAGAAGAGAGGGTTCCTGTGATAGGAGGAAACCCAGGAGGTTGTGAGGTCCTAAAGGTCAAGAGAAGAACTGGTGGATCAAGGAAAGACCCATCATCCACTGAGTCAAGGGCTGCTAAGTCAAATGCAATGAGAACTGAGAACTCATCACTAGAGTTCGCAGTATGGAGCGTTTTGATAACCTTGCCAAGAATATTTATGTACGTCTAGGGATAAAAGCCCGATTCGAGTGAGTTTAAAAAAGAAGAAAAGGAAAATCGAAACCAGCGAGTATAAACAACTCTTTCTCGAATTTGCGCTAAACGGGGGCTGGAGAGAAACAGGGAAGCCATTTATACACAATCTGTTCTTCTTCTGCAAATGAGTCAATAAGAGTTGTTTCTTGGGTATAATATTCTATAATATTTTAAAATATGCCTGAGAATAGTATTCTGTATTTTTTTTTTCCTAACTGAACCTACTCCATCTTTTATTATGGGAAAAAAATCTTTCTTTCTAAAACAAATATGACTATTTTATTTGGGCTTGATGTTAAGTGCAACATTCAGAGCCAGGTAGACTGTTGTCTCAAAAAAAAAAAAAAAAAAAACCCACTATGTTTTATAATCCCAACCCGCAGAAGTGTGGGAATTTTGGAAAGAAAAATATACTTAACCTTTCTGTGCTTCATTCTCCTAATTCATGAAAAACTGCTGATAAAATGACTTGCACAAAATAGTATGTAAATATCATATCCATTACATGGCATCCATACAATCTTTCAAGAATTCTAATGATGCAAAAACACCTCTTTTTTCTCTTTTGCTACTTTTTCACTTCCCGGGAGTCTTTTCAGTGCTTAATTTGAAGGAAGAGTTTCCTATTCAAAACTTTAAAAAATCAATTACATAACTGGGATTTCAATTTCTAAGTCAACTCTGCAAGTGTAAAGGAGTCGAATTTGGAAATAAGCTTGACAGTCAAACCTATAGTATTGGTTCTATTGCTGCTTAGCACAGGGATGTAATCCTCACAAAAATACTATTTGATCCCAGATAAGAAAAAAAAAAAAAAAAAAGAAAAGAAAAGAAGGTAATGGATTGCCCCTCCACATGAAACCGTAAAACAGAGTTCTGGGTTGCTGCCATTCAAATGAATAGGAACCGGCAGCAATTCTAACACCTATCCAGTTTCAATTTTGTAACATCTGCAGGCATCATTCTGGAAATGGTAAGCATTTTAATGGTCAGGCCCTGTCCACTTATGCATTACTATTTCCAGCATTATCCCCTATTTCTATCTGGAAAGAGAAACTAAAAGGTGACAGATTGCTGCGAATGAAATGAATGGAGATCCATTTGCATTCATTTCAGCAGCAGCACACACGCTACGTTCCCATTCTTTTGTTGTCCTTCAGAGATCTCCCTCTCTGCTTTGGAGGATTCAAGAGCCAGACACTACATTTTGATAATGCAGCTGGAACCCCAAGCGTCAGCACCTGAATTGATTGAAGGGCATCAAACAACTTTATAATTACAGTCCGTCGCCCCCCTTTAAAATACAAATTCGTTCTGATTGAATCAAGATCGAAGCAGCACATTCTCTGAAAACTGAGTTTTTATAAACTTGAAAACTTTTAAGGATCCAGCGCACACCCACTAATATTCAAAAAGGAAATAGCACGTTGTGTACTTTATTTGAATTTGAAATGTGACTAAGAAAAACCCTTGCATCTTGTTTGGATCCAAAGAAAGGTTGATTTCAGTCATTTAGTAACCATCCCTAGAAATACCATTTTGGGAAGATAATCAGTGTTTGTACTGAACTGAACGTATGACTATGATAATGCAGCTTAGATGTATATGTACTTATTCTGTTTTTATAAAAGGGCTAGAAAAGAAGAAGGGTGATTCTTAATATTTCTAAATGTACCTTCACACATAGATCAAATTTTATCCCGGATTGTACCTTGCTGAAGCATCTCAGCCCATTTGGTTGGCCAATTAAAGGTGAACTAGAAAATAGAGCTAAATATGACACTACTTATTATAATGCCAGATCTGGGGGCGTCTGGGGGGCTCAGTCAGTTAAGCGTTCAACTCCTGATTTCTTTTTTTTTTAATTTTATTTAAATTCAATTTACCAACATATAGTATAATACCCAATGGTCGTCTCATCATGTGACCCCCTTAATGCCCATCCTATTAAGGTACCCTATCCTCCCACCCATCTCGCCTCCTGCAACTCTTAGTTTGTTCCCAGAGTTAGGGGTCTCTCAGGGTTTGTCTGGCTCTTTATTTTTCCCCACTCAGTTTCCCTCCTGCTCAGGTCATGATCTCAGGATCCTGAAATCAAGCCCCACATCAGGCTCTGTCTGTGTTGGGTTTGGAGCCTGCTTAAGATTCTCTCTCTTTCTCCCTCTTCCCCTCCCTGCCTCTCTCACAACCCCTGTCTCTCTCTGTCTCTCTCTCTCTCAAAAATAAGAATAATAAAAAATAATAATGCCAGATCAATACATTTACAGTTCAAATTATTCTCTGGAGGAAATTCCTTTAAATTTTTGGAAAAAAGGCTCACTTTGTGCTAAATTCCAGCAAATAACCATTTAAGAAAGGAATAAACATATGTATAGAGCCTTAATTGGGAGTTTAATTATAACCAAAATGAAGATATAAATGATCAGTTTTAGTGGTATGTTTCCTTTTTTTCTTTTTTTTTTCCTTTGCCTTCTAAGGGAAATATGTATTTCCTATCAAAAACAAAGTTGTTGGAAGGAAACATTAGACAACTTATAGCAGCTAACATTGAATCAGCTCTGGAATCTCTGTATTTTGCAAGTATAAAGACCTACATAAGTGATTTTGTAATATATGTATATCATGATTAGTAAAGTCGCTAACTGTACTTTAATATTCCTACTTATTTGTTAATATGTTCATGGTATTCAAAGTTAGGGGTCTAGGTATAAAAGTGGAAGAGCGGAGATGGAATACTGTGTTTCGAATGCATTGAATCCATATTTGCAATTTGAAGTATTGCAGTATCAAAAGCAACTAAGATTTGACCTACTGAGAGTTTGAATTTAGGTAATTAAGACACTACAGGCCAGAAGTTTTTCCTTTGTATGAGAAAAAATCTTGCCCAAAATTTTGCCTCCAAACATCACAAATTCATAGTGATGATTATCTTTTATTTTTTTTTTTTGTTAAGATTTTATTTATTTATCTGAGAGAGTTAGAGAGAGAGATCATGAGTAGGGGGTAGGGTAGAGGTAGAAGCAGACTCCCTGCAGAGTATGGAGCCATGTGGGGCTCTATCCCAGGACCCTAAGATCATGACCTGAGCTGAAGGCAGCCTCTTAACTGACTATGCCACCCAGGTGTCCCAATTATTTATGTTCTAATACAAAACACTGTCAATAGCTTTTGGTAATAATGAAAGACAGGAAGCACATATAGCAAGATGATTATTATTTTTTATTGAAATATCATCTAATATGGAAGGCTACTTTTAAAAAGTCCTTAATGTCCTTTTAGGTTTATGTTTTCTTTTTCTTTTTTTTAAGACTTTATTTATTTACTTGAGAGAGAGAAAAAGTGAGAGAGCAAGAGTAGGATGAGGGGCAGAGGGAGACTCCCTGCTGAGAGGGGAGCCCAGTGTGGGGCTCGATCCTGGGATCCTGTGATCATGACTGAGGCAAAGTCAGACGCTTAACCAACTTGAGCCACCCAGACACCCAATGTTTTATTTTCAATAAGCTTTTCCCTTGGGTTTATTTGAAGTTGTCTTGAGTATATTAGTTGAATAAGAAAAAATGGAAAATTGTAAAGAGGAAAGGAATCTTCTCTACTTTCTGTTTTTCTAAAACAAACCAAAAAAAAAAAAAAAAATCACATGAAGGCGCAAACTGTCATTTCAGATTATAAGCAACATTTTTCTTTTCATACAACTCTGGGAATTAACCAAACAAGTCAGAAAAAGGAAAAACAGCAATAGCCTCTTTTGTGGCAGCTTTCAGTTCTTTGAGTGTTTAGATTGGTGAAATTGCAATAGTGTCATTTACTCAGTATGTGTGTGGATAAAATGTGAGGCCAGGCCAATAAATCCTGTTCCAAATAAATATATGGTAAGGCTTCTATCATGGCAGAAAATAGATTATCCTTTCAATTCACATTTGATTTTAGGTTATATGCAAAAATGTGTATGTTTCATTTGATCTAGGCTTTGACTTACAATATGTCAACATTTGGTACCCATGAAAATGTTGGAGTTTGGAGCCTATGGCTAAGAAAGAATTCTTGAGATGTTTTTGATGCAAAAAGGTGATCTTATTAAAGCATGGGGACTGGACCCATGGGCAGGAAGAGCTGCACTGGGGTCCTGAGGAGTGACCTATTATCTACCTTCAAGATGGGAGGTGTTAGGGATACACAAACCTCCACAGTATTTTGGAAACAAGGGCTCCAGGACCCTGAAGGGCTTAGCTACTGTTAAGAAAAAGTCATTTATTACTGTTTAATAAAAACTCAGTCTTGAGATCCCTCAGATGTGTATCAGTGGGTCATATGCTTGAAGGATGATACCTAACATGTATCTTGGGGGGGATAGAGATAAAGGAAGTTTCCAAAGGAATGTTTATGTGTTAAAGTAGACTTATAGAATCCTGGGGGGTGGGATAATGTTAAGCTGAGATTGCCTTTTGTCCATCAGCAAAGTATCAACATTGAGGTGACACACATCCCATAGGAAGGTCACTACCTTTCAAAGTTTTTTTTTTTTTTTAAGACTTTGTTTATTTATTCATGAGAGATGAGAGAGAGAGAGAGAGAGAGAGAGAGAGAGAGGTGAAGACACAGGCAGAGGGAGAAGCAGGTTCCATGCAGGAAGCCTGATGTGGGACTCAATCCTGGGACTTCAGGATCAGGCCCTGGGCTGAAGGCAGACGCTAAACCGCTGAGCCACCCAGGGATCCCCGGTCACTACCTTTCAATTTAGAGGTGTTTTTATATGAACTATGGTGGCACTGTGCATTAGTAGAAATCAGTTGGGTGCCATAAAATGATATAAAACTTCACAATGCATAACTTTCACTTAGTATTATAAAATTGTAGCTTAAAAAGAATTGAGAAAATTGTAGCTTAAAAAGAATTTTGAAGATTCTTCTTTTAATCTAAGAGAAGAATCCCCTGTCATATTAATGAAGGGTAGGTAGAGAGGCTCCATGGTTTTCAAAAATGGCAGTATGTACCGTAATGTAAGGCCATCCACTACGATTTTTGTTGTTGTTGTTTTGTTGTTAAGCACACTCATTATGGTTTTTTTCTTTTTATTTATTTATTTATTTATTTATTTATTTATTTATTTATTTATTTTAGAGAGAGAGAACATTCAGGAGGGAGGAGTGGAGGAAAGGAATCTCTGGCAGATTCCCCCCTTAGAGAGGAGTCAGATGCAGGGCTCCATGTGGGGCTGGATCTCATGACCCTGGGATCATGACCTGAGCCAAAATCAAGAATCAGACACCCAACCAACTGAGTCACTCAGATGCCCCTCATTATGTTTTAAGAAAAGAATTTCTTACAGTGAGCTTAATTTACGTTTTTTTTTCTGTCTACTGATCCTAATTCTACTGCTTTCACGACTTTGATATGTTCTAATACCAAGACAAGTAGTAATATAATTCATTTAACAAACAAAATGCTCTAGTGTGTGTGTGTGTGTGTGTGTGTGTGTGTGTGTGTGCACGCGCACACGTGCTGTGGGGGAAGAAATCGATTAATCGATTTGTTAGATTCTCCAAAGTTTGGATACTGCCATTTATCATCAGGGACGTTTTATTTCTGCGGTGTCTCCTCATCACTTTTATTTTCATCCAATAGTGATGCCACCTGACTTTTATCCAAGATCACGTGTACATTTCACTTGACTTAGTCAGATGCTCTGTGCACTGCTGTTTTCTATATTTGCCCGGATATCTGGCTTCTTTGGATCAATATCAAAGTTAAACTACAATTACAGTCTATTCCCAAAATAACCTTCGTGAACTTGGATCCTAGGTACTCCTTCATCTCACCAATCAGAATCCAACAAGTCCTAGGTTTCTCCTGATTATGAGCCTCTGTAGGTAGCCTCAAGCTTCCCCAGAAGCTCCCCAGGTGTCCTCCTCAGTCAAACTTTCCTCCTGGGCAGACTTCAACAGAGCGCTAATCTCTAAGTACTTCTTTTCCTGCCCCTATCATCAGGTGAAAATAGATGGTCATTCTTTGACAGTGACCTAATGTCTCACCACTCAGTGGTCTTTCTGGAACAGGAATATCTATAACATCTAAGAGCTTTTCATAATTCAGAATCTCAGGTCCTACTCATGACCAGCTGAGTCATAGTCATCCTTTTGACAAGACAGCCAGGTGATTTGTATGCACACTCAAGTTTAGGAAACTCTCGTCTTTGGGGCATACTGTTTCTCTGCAACTCAGCATCTCCTTGAGATATTTCTCCCAATTCTATTGGTTCGCCCCCTAGGCACTGACTTGGCTAAAGTACATCTGTAACTACACATCAAAGATATAACACTATTCCAAATTCCTGGTTCTCAAATATTTGCAAAAATTACCAAATCTCCTTTATTCCCTTCTCAGTTCAAACTTCTCTGATCCCTTCAACCATTTCTCTTATGTAAGTGTTTCCAGATATCTTCAAATCTCAGCCATTTAGAACATCTATTAGGTGATTTCTAACCTGTCAATATCCACAGCAAGTGCAGGTTTCTTTTTTGCAAACTGCACAGAAAACAAAAAAGTGAGAGGTAAATGCAAATGGGAGACAGGCATGACCGATTATACATTACCAGTGTGCTCATGTCTTAATAAAGTTGAGAAATCAATTCAATTTTTGGCTTTTCTCAGAGAAGTGTTGCCCAACAAGATACAGAATGATAAATGTTGACCTCTTAAAATCAGTAAGGTATGAAGTGTAACAAAAATTATTAATATAATCATGTGATTAAGTAGGTCTCTATCAATGAATCACAGCGACGGGATTATTCTGACATTAACTGCAGGAGTGAAAAATTAGGTCATTAGTTAAAATCAAATGCAAATATTGTCAGATTCTGGAACATTTCTTTTTAAACATTAAAGAAGACATTTTCAATTTGCAGAGATGTACACACATCAATTTTAAAGTATATCTCTATGGCAAATAGTTTTTTTTTTTTTCATAAAAATAGTTCAGTATTTGGAATCCTGAAATAGATTTTTTTTAACCGTTTGAAGCATGGATGGCTATATTTCAAAACAAATGAAAAATTTCCTAAGATTAAATTTTTATTTATTTATTTATTTTTAAAGATTTATTTCTTTATTTGAGAGACAGTGTGAGCAGGAGGAGGGGCAGAGGAAGAAAATCATCAAGCAGACTTCCCACTGAGGCAGAGCCTGATGGGGGTCTCGATCTCAGGACTCTGAGATCATGACCTGAGCTGAAATCAAGAGTCAGACGCTTAACCAACTGAGCTACCTAGGCACCCCTAAGATGAAATTTTTAAATGAAAGATATTTTATTTTTTAAAGATTTTATTTATTTATTCACGAGAGACACAGAGAGAGAGAGAGGCAGAGACACAGGCAGAGGGAGAAGCAGGCTCCATGCAGGGTGCCCGATGTGGGACTCGATCTTGGGGCCCCAGGATCATGCCCTGGGCTGAAGGCAGGCGATAAACCACTGAGCCACCCTGGGATGCCCAATAAAAGGTATTTTAATATGAAAATTTACAACTGAATATTTTCTATACATGTGTTTGATCATAACAAACCAATAAAACTGAAATAGTCTAGATTCCAAATATACCCCCTTTTTGTCAAATGTTCACATATTCTAAATGGAGTCTTTAGATATTAAAGATTACATTCACATTTTAAAAGATTTAAAATCTAAAATGTGTTTTTCACATACATATATCTTGAAAACCAAATAGGAGAAGTTAGTTGTTTGCCTCCAAGATATGGTTAGACTTCATCACTAGCAATGTACAGAGAAGTGACAATTTTGAACACATATCTAGTGGGTAAAATTATGTAATGAATTAGCATCCTAAAGCTTGGCCATGGAACATCTTTTGTGGACTTAACTCTATAATCAATGACGAGTCATAAGAGGTTATTGGGAAGGAAAAATATGTGACCCAGGTTTTGAAAAGTTAGCTATGGAGGAAAAGATGAAAAGACTTTTAAATAATTCAGACCCAGAAAGACTTGTCAAAAGATGGCTGTAATTATCCAGAAGAAAAAAACTACTCATAGATGATAGATAGATGATAGATAGATAGATAGATAGATAGATAGATAGATAGATAATAGATAGATAGATGAGAGATAGATAGATAATAGATAGATGGATAGATAGATAGATAGATAGATAGATAGATAGATAGATAGATCTCCCTGGTTATAAATTTTTCTAGCGATTCAATTCTCTTCCAAAGTCACATTATTCCTGTGCTATTGCTTTTTTAGGTACATTCCTTAAGTAATTCAATGTCCCTAATAATGACATGGTTGTTATGACTCATAACTTGGCACCAAAATATTCACTGAAAGCTATAACAGATAAAGCCTTATAATTTTTATTTAAATTTAATTTTCTTAAAAATTTAGGATGTCCTGATATGTTTCCCACGTATCCACTCTCATTAGTGGGCATCGTGTTTGTCCAATTGCCTGGTAATTGAATATTTGTATAGAATTATTCTAATGAACTAGATTCAATTTAGTTGTGAAAAGGAATAAATGAAGAAAATCAGTTTGTTAACACAGAAAGAAAAAGAAAATAAAAGAAAGAAAAGAAAAGAAAAAAGAAAAGGAAAGAAAAGAAAAGAAAAAAGAAAAGAAAAGAAAAGAAAAAAGAAAAGAAAAGAAAGAAAGAAAGAAAACAGTACTCTATGCAAGAAACAATGAAAGGAAATGTAACAGATCATGAGAATTAAAAGAATGACCATTGACTTGCTTGAAAGTAACAATTAGTGAGAGAGAAAAGCTGGAAAACAGATAATTCAGAAATGTTTAATAACTGCTATAATCAATGGAGAACATGAAAAAGGAACTTAAGGAGTGAGAAGTGTTTTAAGGACAATTTCTGAAGGAGGTAACATGCATGGTGAGACTTCTGCAATGAGAAGGAGTTTATGTGACCTTTTTCAGTCTGATTTTTTTCTGATACTCAAAAAGGGCAAGAGTTATTTCAGGGTTTAAGGAGGCAAGTGCCTCCTTTTGTTTATCATCATAGAATTTCCCAATTCAATAGTCTTCAAATGTACCAAATGGGTTAGTGATAGGGTTAAAAATAACCATAAAAGTGAGACACCTGTGTGGTTTACTCAGTTAAGCATCAGATTCTTAATTTCAGCTCAGGTCATGATCTCAGGGTCTTGGGATCGAGCCCTATGTCAGGCTCTGCACCTTGCCCCTCCTCCCCACTCTCTCTCTCACTCGCTCTCTCAAAAGAAAAATTATATATGAAACATTGTGGGATGCATGTTATGTTATGTATAGTATATGCTAGGGGTTGTTTCTCTGAATCCTCAAAATACTATTTATGAGACAAGTACATTGTTGGTTTCCAAAACCAGTTGCATCAGAACAGATGTTTTTCTTTCACGTTCACAATAAATCTGAGTAATTTCGAGAAAGTATTTGGTTCACTGAAAAAGGGGTGGGGGGGAATGTGACCTACGACTCTTTAGGTTTAGTTAGTTTCATATATTAAGAAATGCAGTTAAATATCATTTACATTTTTAAACATCCTTTAATCCAATAAATGAAACGATTGGTGTTTTTAAGTTTGGTCTTGTGGCAAATTAGAGGAATTTAGGGCTGATCAAGGTAAAAGGTGCAATAGCACATCATGAGCTTTGTTTGGAGGCAACTTGGAGAGGCTGCATGGGAGGGTCAATCCCTGACAGCCTGTGACCTTCTAGAGGCAACAACTTGAGCCACCACCAACCAGAAGGGGAAGAAGTCAGGGAGCTCTTGGAATTGGATGGTGGGGAGGGATCACACAGGGAGTTTACATGTCCTGATGTTGTTGCTCAGGAGCACGGTGAAGACTTCCTGAGTCCCAGAGGGCAGCAGTGGCCCCGGGGTCTTTCCTGGTCCCAGGGTGTGTCTTATCTATGGCTAGCAGGTGTTGGGTGTGGTTTGTGAGGCTTGCAAAGCAGGAAAGCTTTAATGTCTAAACCTGCTTACTGTAGCTAGATCTAAAGCAACTGGATGTGTAATCATTTGAGTTTGGGCTTTTGAGCTAATAGTTTTATTTTTAATCTACCTTGAAGAAGTAAACATGGGGCCAATATATAGCATCCATCTTTTTTTTAATTTATTTTTTTATAGCATCCATCTTAACCCATTTATATAATAAATAGTGTGTTGGCAAATATTTAACATTGCTTTTTTGAGTATGTGACCTGGTAGGAAAACCTATCATTGATAAAAACATATTCTTTCTGTGATAACTTTTTTAAAACCCACCAAACAATGTACCTTTGTTTCAGTTTCACTGAGTTTCCAACTTGTTTTTTTTTCCTATTTATTTCCTTTTAATCTCACAAAGATAAAAAAGATATGCCTTCTATAAATGTAAAATTCATAAGCATAAGAACAATTTAGCAAAATGATTTTGGAGAGATCATTTTACCATTATTCATCTGTAAATTAGGAAGTTACCTGATCTCTAAGGACCCTTCCAAAGTTAGATACGATGATTAATATTACAATATTGTCTTCACTGATATGAGTCCTAACGTTACATTTACCTTATTAATATGCTTAATAAACTGTTTTACACATAGACAATAAAATATTAACTCTCGATTTAGTTCAAGCTGATTTAATTAAAGGAAATAATAAAAACATTTCTATAAAATGCCAGGTAAAAAGTGGATGCACAGTGCACATTGAAGTGTAGACATTTCTATGCTTTTTTATTTGGAAAAAGGTGCAAAGGTAAGATCATTAGTTTGATCGAACGCCTTCTGTTTGCCAAGCATTTCCCTACATTATTTTGTTATGACAGTCTTCTTCAGTAGATATAGCACCTACATTTTCAGGAATGAGGAAACAAAACCTCTAATTAATCAATAATATACTCAAAGTGATTTAGTTTTTAAATAACATAGTCTGGATTCAAGTATCTCTTTATTAAAACTTCATAATTTGATACATTCTTATGGATTCTTAAAGTCTGGATATTCAATTAATAAGATTTGTTGCTTAATCTTTTATTTTAAATATTCCTAACATTAAATATTAAATGCTTTCCATCTAAATATAGCCTTTAATGCTTTCTAAATTTCATATAGACCCAAATGCATTTTATTATACCCACTTTTGAAATTATAAAAGAAGAGATGTGACTCAGAGATTTATTCTATTAATACTCAAGAGACCAATTTAGCTGTTTGGAATAATAAAATAAAGGCCATTTTCATATATACTTCCAGAATTTAAGAAACAAATGAGAATTAATTTACCTTTCGTTGGAAAAACAGGGAAGTGTGGGTGCCTGGGTGGCTCAGTCTGTTAAGTGAAAGACTCTTGATTTCAACTCCAGTCATGATCTCAGGGTCGTGCTATTGAGCCTTAGGTGGGGCTCAGAGCTGGGCATGGAGCCTGCTTAAGACTATGTCTCTCCCTCTCTTTCCACCTCTCTCCCCTCAAAAGAAAGGAAAAGAAAGAAAAGGAAAAGGAAAAACAGAGAAGTGATGTTATCCTTGTTCATATTTTTTTATATCTCTAATTTGTGAGACACAGGAAGAAGTACAGAATCACACTCAGGACAACAGACACAGCCCTAGTCTCATGACTGTGATATCACGTTATGGTTATGACAAAAATGAACTATCCTTTACATAAGTAAAAATGTAAATGAAATATTAAATAAATAAATAAGTAAAAATTATGTGGCAGAAGTCAAAACAAGACTAGTGATACCTCTAATTTTGCATTATATTGTATCATTATTATTATTTTTAAAAATATTTATTTATTTATTAATGAGATACACAGAGAGGGAGAGAGAGAGGCAGAAACATAGGCAGAGGGAGAAGCAGCCTCCATGCAGGGAGCCTGACGTGGGACTCGATCCCAGGAGTCCAGGATCAGGCCCTGGGCTGAAGATGGTGCTTAACCGCTGAACCACCCGGCCATCCCATGTTTCATTATTTTAAGAAAGTTGAAAACCTTCTCCTACCTTGAGGAGGAAATGGTAAGAATAAGGAAGACTTATTGTAGTATAATTGTTTCCTTTTTAAACAACTAAATAAAAGTCAACCAAAAATTAAGAATAGTAATTAAAATGCAGTATTAGCAATAAATTTCCAGCATTAAAACCATCCACTGTCCTTTATTCAAAGGACATATTCTTGAGAAGAAGGGAGAAGTGAAGATTGCAAGCCATTTACTTTATATAGAATCGAGTATTTGTAAAAGTCACTAGAGATATGGATTCTTAAAATCTTTTATTTCAATACAAACTACATGACCCCCTAGGTAATATTTTTTTTCTTAAACATGAGTCAGAAAGGTGATTTTTTAATACTTTTGTTTATACAGAAGCTGTTCATCAAAAGCATATGTAATAAACGCATAAAACAGAAAGAAATAGGCTCTGAATTTCCCAGTACTGGTGTTTTCTTAAATATATTTCTTATTTTGATTTTTGTATTATATTAATTAATCACATTCATCTAATCTCTTTTACTAGAATTGAACAACCTTGTGGCAGGAACTGTGTCTTATTCATTTATGCTCCACAGAATTTTCTATGTCCTGAATATGATATGCATGGGATAAACATTTTCTCACTTGAAAATGGATTGATTCCAGCATTATTACTCAGTTCTATTAAGGCCACAAGTTATAATCAACATATATTGTTTTTTAAAAAATTCCAGTTTATTATATTTCTTAATTTGCTTTGAAAAATCCACATTTGTTGTACATGTAATTTCTCTTCATCCAGTCATTTCAAAATTTATATTGAGAAAAAGAAATGTAAGACATAGTTAATAGTTAGCAATACTCAAACTCAAATGAAAGCTGTATTTTAAATTTACATTTAAAATTAAATATAATTTCGGTTGTAAAAAGTGTATGTTGTGTCATAAGAGTCAGCAAACTTTTCCTGTAAAGGATCAGATAGTAAATATTTGTAAGTTTGCAAGCCACACATCCTTCGTAGTAGCTACTCAATTCTATGGTTGTACCATGGAAGCAACCAAAGAAAATATAAATGAAGGTGGCTGTGTTCCAGTAAATCTTTATTTACGGGCACTGAAATTTATATTTCATATAATTTTTACATATCATGAAGTAGTATTCTTCTTTCCATTTTTAAAAAATATGTGTGAAAGCAATAGTTTTCAAGACATATGATAATAGGCAGCCAGTAGGATTTGACCTAAAGGCCACAGATATAATCCCCATTGTATCAGAAAATGTCATTCATTTTTTTAGTCACACCCACATTTGCAACCAAAGATACCTGTAATTCTCCTGCCTAATTTTCAATTATGAAAGACAAATACCTTATTCTTATTTTACTTTTTAACACAGCATGAAAGCCAAGATTGAATAAAATTGAATTACATGAAAAATTTTAGTACACTAAAAAATACACTAAATTATGCTAAATATACATATAAATAAATGGAATTATACATCTGACATTAGCATGCAAACATATGTGCACATATATCAATGCAATCTTGGTGGACTAAAATTGGGATGCATAGTATTTTTAATTGAATTTGATCCAAAATTCATTTTCCAACCCATAAAATGAACTTTACAAAGGATTTTTTATTTTATTCTAGTTCAATTGGGATGAAATTAAAAAAAAAACCTGCAAACATTAGTTATCACATTATAACAGGATGCACTGATATTCCACTTCTCAAAGATATTATTCATTTCAGCCTATTAAAAGAAAAAGGCACAATAATTATTTTTATGCACAGAAGGAATTGAGAATTTTAGTGTACATTCTTTTCTTAAATTTTCTCTTTCTCCTATTTATGTTTGACACTTGCAAAGCCTCTGGTCAAATTCAATAAAAATTACAATGTAACAATTTAAGCTAAACAAAATTGAATACTTAGGTCAATTATTACTTGCATTAGTCTGGCATCTGACCACTTTAAGAATAAGAATGAAGAGTCTACAATTAATCCTGATAAATATATTTAGCAATTTCCTGTAAGAATATATAAACTGAGGCATTAGACAAATTTGACCTTTTGTCTTGTGGGATCTTCATTATGAAGGCTTGTGATTTTAATCATGATTCCCAGTTATGAACTTTGATGTTCACTGACTCTTTTTTTTAATTTTTTCTGGGGTTAATTTTCTGGGCTGCTTCATTTGTTCTGCACTACACATTTAACTGATTTAATTCTGATTTATCTCTGACCTTTTAGTTTTTTCTTCTTCTTGATTTAGGGATGGTGTTTTCACTCTATCCATAAAAACAGATCATTTTGATACAGTTTTGGACAAATATAAAGGCAGAAAGAACATTTTCACATGTCTGTTTAAATATGTTTTAATTGCCTAATAACGTATTCAACAGAACTCCCTGGCCCACTTCAAAGCCATTTTGAAATTTACCCAGACACTTTCCTATTTAAAAGGAATGAACCAAAGTTGAGAAATAAATAATTTACTCATGGCAGGCAAACAGTTCAGCAGATTGAGGTATACTTAAATCAAGGTATTTTATGCAACCCTCAGCAAAAACACAGAAACACCTAACTGATGACTACTAAAGTTTCTAGTATTTTCCACATGGAAATATTAAATGAGAAAAGCAAAAAAGACAAAAACAAAAACAAAGCATATTTTCTAAAAATTCCATTTAATTAAACACAAATTACAATCTTTATATATTACATAAAAAATGTGATTTTTTTCCACAAAAATTATTGGTAGTTGGTGGAGAATTATAGTTGGGGCCTAAATTGGTGACTTTGGTTATCAAGTAGAAACAACCATGACAAACAGGAGGGAAAAATCAAAGACATGAGGATTATGAATTGTAGAGAAAAAATTAGAGAAATGACAGGTGAATCCAGGAAATATACAAATAATAGGAAGAGAAAAAGAAATGAATGTGAGAGAATAATTTTTCCAACAAAAGGAAAATAACATCCCTAAGATAAATAAAGATCTAAATATGCAAATGATGACCTTATGCTGGGTAGAATTGATGACACAACAGCACAAACTTTGAGAAATTCAAAAATTAAAAGACATTTGTAAAGGCTCTCACTCAGAAAAAAACCAAACTACCTCACAAGTAAATTTGGTATCTTTTCACCAACACTGGAACCCAAAGATGGCTAATAATATTTACTGAAAAGAGCTGCCCCACAGAATCTCCATGCAACAATGATATAATTCATTTAACAAAGTGAAAGGACTTCACTTGTATACACAAAGAAAATATACCGCTCACTCTATCTGAGAAAAATACTTAAAGAAGAATCTAGCAAACAATAAACAATAAAAGAACCAAAAGAACACCTCCAAAAAGGGAAAGTGCAGAGAAGAGAAATCAATGTAAAGTTATTTACTCAGTTTACAATAATCCTTTTTCTTTAAAAAAGCTATTGGAGCGGACAAGAATGATTCTATCCAATTAATTCTACTTGAATTTGCCTGAACACCAGAAATTGACCAAAAAGTGACCATGTGACAAATGGTTTAATCTCTGAAGTCTTCATAGTCATTCTTGCCATAGAAATTTGGAATTAAAATTCAGAAAAGCAAATAAATTATTGTCAGTACCAGTGAATGGGTGTGAACTGGGAGCTTTGCAGTGACCATCTGCCCCCCGAAGCACTAAAGTCCCGAGAAGTAAAGGGGAAAAGGGAGGGAAATAAAACAGACACAAATGAAAAATGGCATTCCAAGTTCCTATTTGTTCAAATTTTACTTGGATTCCATTGACCATTTAAATTCACTTCTTAAAGAGATAGCTTTTGCTTAAGGAACACCAAAATGGATATTTATCATTTGCCTTGGATTAAAACCAGTGTGCAGCCCATATTCTGTGATAAATATGCTCAACCAGGTAGAGATTTAAGTATTCAGAATATGTATATGATCAGTGAATTATCTGTGTCCTCAGTAAAGGTCTGTAGTATCAGAGTGGAATATTGTAGTAAGAAGCAAAAATACAATAATGCAAGATAAAATGGACATACTTTGGGAAACTAAAGAAGAAAGGGGACTCATTCAGTTAAAGGGATTATTACGAAAGACTCCTGAGCTGAGATGACACTTGAACTGCGTGTTTGAGCATAAGTGGCATTTAACCAAGGGCAGAATATGGGAGAAAGTCATGCTAGACAGCAGAAACTCCTATTAAGGCCCAGAGGAGTATGAGAGAAGGTCATTCTCAAGCATCTATAAATAATCAAAAAGTGTTGGGAGAAGAGGGAGGCATAATGGAAAAAGGAATATAAATAAGACAGGCAACAAATTATACTCAACCTTTACCTGAGTGTGATGGGAAGCCACAGAATGATTTAAAGCTGGGTGGAATGATAAATTTCAAATTTTAGAGGAACCCTCTGGAAGCACTTCGGAGGATATGGGGTGGCCAAGAAAGCAAGTGAGGAGAGATGTGGAAGCTATTTGAAACTTCTAATAGAAATAGGGTAAATAGCTGATCAAAGCAGAAGAAAATGGTGACCGGCCCGAGAGGATGGACTCAGGAGATAACCAGGAATGGTTTTCCACAAGCATGGGGCGGCCTCAGAGACTCTTTTAGGTAGCAGCTAGACAGGAGCAATGGGAGGAATGCCCTGAGGCAGAGCCTCAAGTCCTTGGAGGGGGTGAGCAGGAAGCAAGAACCTTGGTAAAAAAAGAGCCACACATTATAACCCTGGGGGCTCAACATCCTGATTTTGTGCCTTCAGAGATCTTGGGGCTGACATATATCAAGAACGGATGGACGGCCTCAAGTGTAGAGCATAGTTTCCCCTCTTCCACCTCTGACCAAGGGTAGCCCCTAGACTCATTATATTTGCTGTCCACCACAGCTCCTTCCAGCCCAGAGAGACCCAATAATATCCAAGTCCAAAACAACCTAGGGGCAGGTTCTACCTCACAGAACCTGACGGGTTTCCCACCTTGGGAGTGGTGGAACAAATGTTAACAAACTTTTTTCTGCTTGTTGCTCTCCTAATTGGAGCGCAGATCCCCCAGGTAAATTTGTGGTGGGGCATCCAAGGACCAAGACCTCCATTCACACAAAACAGACTCCCTCTCTCACCTCTAACACTTATCACAGGGGTAGAAACATGAAACTCATTTATACTGCTTGTATATGAACAAATTGGATAGGGTATGTAAGAGCACCTTGCAAAATTAAAAAAATATAAATCTTTGGTATTAGTCTTATTAAGTGCAGATTTGTCATTGGAAACTGAACTGTCCTCTCAGTCACTCTTATTTTAGCTCATTTCTTTTATATAGAGAACAGACCACCCCATACTCGTCTTATTGCTCTCTCCCTGAGTATTTCTCATTTCTACCTTCCCTTCCACTTTGACATCTCTCTCAATCTCTCTCTCTCTTTTTTTTTTTTTTTTACATTTTCTCTTCCTTAACTCCTCTCTTCAGAGAGCACTTTTTTTTTCAGAATGTTGGTTCAAGCTAGGAAGCAGGATTAAAATTGAGCTCAAATGTATTCATATATTCTCTATTGAGCACTTGTAATGGGTTAGGCACTGTGGTAATGAGGCAAATGGTCTCTGTCCTCCCTAAGGTTTTTTTTTTTTTTTAATTTAACTTAATTTAATTTATTTTATTTTAATTTTTCATGAGAGACACACAGAGGCAGAGACATAGGCAGAGGGAGAAGCGGGCTCCCTGGACCCTGGGATCGGGTCCTGAGCCAAAGGCAGACATTCAACCACTGAGCCACCCACTACGTTTATAGTCTAGCAGGTAAGATAGTCAAGTAAAGAAGTGTTGGTGAGGGAAGTCGTGTGGAGTAGTTTTGAATTTCTATGGAATCATGGACTAGAAGCTATACAGCTAGGAATGTCAGTCTTCAGAGAAAAAATGTTTTGGAAGAGAACTGTTAGCATTTGAGGAAGGAGTATTTAGGTACCATGCAGAGTCAGGGGGTAAGATTTATTCCAGAAAATGAGAAGGACGTCTTGAATGTCCTGATGCAGAAGATAACACGATAACTCCCATGATAATAAAGAAGTTCAGTTCAGAAAAACAGATGGTGAAGAGAGAAATACTGAGAGAGTCAAGGATGCCAAATTAGTATTTTGTTTACTACATAAAGAGCGCTGCCTTAAGAATCACCCAGTGATACCTAGATGCACCTTAAAGCAAAGTCCATTTAAGAAAGAACATCTAAATCAGAGTATTTATGATTATTATCACATCTGGGGATACGGGGAATATGAAAGCGACTTAAAAGGGAAGGAGAAAAGTGATATTTTATAAAACTAAGTAAATATTATTTCTGTAAAAGATCATTCTCGGATTAGTTTTTTAAGACTATGTGCTGACCGAAAAACCAATTAAATGGCTTGAAATTGTTTGCATAGGGAAAGGAACAAACTTGAAACATAGACATAACTGTAGCCTAATGTATTGTCATAAAATATTCCAAGGTGATGTTATTATCTCCTTATATACATAGCCCCCCCCCCCCGCCCCTCAGCAATAAAGGCAGAAAGAACAATTGACAGGCAGCAGCTGCATCAAGGACTGCAAAGTCAGAGCCCCTCATCGCCATGTGGCATGACCTCCATTATCAGCAGACCTGTCACTCACACCCACTTGAGAAGTTTCCAGGTAGCATTCAAAGAGGTTGACGATTATGGAGCCAAGTGGAGGAGTCACGTTACAGGTAAGTAAATTGCCTATCAGCCTAGGGCAGTAGAAACTTCTCGGGAAATGATGCCAAGGTCAAACAAAAAGTAATAAAAAGCCCACTGACCAACAATGATATAAGACACAGTATCTATTTTAAGGGATAGCTCTGATGTTTTTCAAGGACTCAAAAACGTATTTGAAAATCCACAAACCCCCTTTTTCAGAAATAAAGGCAATTGGAATCGTGAAAATCCATGTTCCTTTGGGAGAAAAGCCTCAGCTGTTAACCAATTGAAATTAAAAATTGTGTGTCCCCACCTATTTAATTAATTCCTTCCTTCATTTATGTTTTCCATTCTTCATTTATGTCAGTATTCCTAATAAAAGAGCTTTGTTTTGTTTTGTTTAATTCAAACTACTAGTTAGTATCAGTGTTTGGTAAGAAGGAAATAATACCATGCTGCCAATGGCTGCAAGGAAATGTAAAACAATTTTAAGATGTATGAATTTATTTTAGAATTAGGAGACTCCTATTGTATTGTTATTTTTAAACCATTCGATTAGATTTCAAAATTTTTCTCAATCTTCTATGCATCCATTAGTTCCTTCATTTTCTACAAACTTAATTGACAATTGTACTCTTCACATATGAATACAACAATTAAATGTAGGCATCCTCAATATCTATACGTTTTGTACTTTGTTGCCTTGTTACTATAATTATATTTCTATGATCTTTAGGCTGTACTCTTGTCCGTTCTTCCTTCCTTCTCTGTCATCTTTCCTTTTCTTTTGTAAGTTTTGCACCCACTCATTCTAATGCATTGAGGCGGAGGGAGTATCTTGTGCGCCACCAAGCAATTCTCTAACACCAGCTGGGTGTCCTACAATTCCGCTCAATTCTGATGCTACCTGCTACCCAGACAGTGTCACAGTCAACAGATTAAGCACTTGGTCCCACAAGACTGCCCTCTACTTCAGATGCCAGGTTGTCACCTGCGCTTCTGAGCAAATGGCTAAAATCATAGATTACCACGGCCTCTTGCTTGGGATTGATTAATATGCTAGAACAGCTCACAAGACTCAGGAAACCAGTTTACTCTCTAGATTACTGGTTTATTAAGAAGGATATTAAAGGATAGGAAACAATAGCTAGATGGGGAGGTAGATGTGGTGAGGTACTGAGTGAAGGAGTTTCTGTCTCTGCGGAGTTTGGGCCCAGCATGGAGGCACATGGAATCATCTGGTTCACAAAACTCTAAGCTCTCCAAAGCACGTCATTTTAAGTTTTAACAGAGGCTTTGTTACGTAGGCACGAGTGATTAAATCATTGGCCATTGGTGGTCAATTGAGCTTCCAGGTCCCTTCCTTCCCTGGAGATCAGGGGGTGGGATTGAAAGTTTTAATCTTTTCATCATCTTGTTGATTCCCCTGGCAACCAACCCTCATTCTTAGGTATCTTCCAAAAGTCACCTCATTAACATAACAAGTGTGGTTGAAGGGCATTTGTTATGAATATTAAGAGGCCTTTATCACTCAACAAATTCAAAGAGTTTCAGGAACTCTGTGCCAGAAATGGAAATGAACACCAAATATGTGTTTCTTATTTTGAATCACAATATCACACTTCCCTTCCTTTCTTCTATTTTTTTTTCTTTCAATAATAATGTCTAAAACAATATGGCCATTTGTAATTTTTCCAAAATGGCCACAATATCTTCTCTCCTGAAATATGTGATCTTGATATTCCTGCCCTTCTATGAGGGGTCCTATGTTCTCTTCCTATATCTCAGTAGGCCACTGAACATGAAGGAAGTGACTTCTGAAACTAAGTAACTGAGAAGAAAAAAATGTCTCTGTCTTCCTTTGGGGGACACTTCCCTTTGGAGCACTGAGTGTGAGTCCCTTGAGGCAACATTGCCTTGAAGAGCCACAATTGCTCCTGCAGGGAGACCAGATGGAAAACCCCCAATGCTACATGGATTGAGAATAACACCCAGATAGCCTCCCCATCTCCCAGCTCACAGATTTCTATCCGTAGCAGCCATCTGGCTACAACCTTCTGAGAGATCCTGAGCCAGATCTGCTCAGACAAGTCCTTTTTGATATCCTGATCACAGAAATCATGAGTTAATGATATAGCTATTGCTTTAAGGTACTAAATTCATGGTCATATGCTATGTAGCTAGAGAGAAGCAGAGGAAATGCCGAGTTTATTTTAATGTCCATAGATGCTAAGGTCACAAAAACGAGTGGACTCTTCCTACAACTTTTTTAAGCCTAGTTGGTAGAAAATAATTATAATGCATAAAAAGGACAATACAGTGCAAACAGTACAACAGAGTTAAACCTATTATGTTTTGGGAAGCCCATGCGGACTTGTTGGGAGAGTCAACGGGCCTTGAGCATCTCTGAACGTTCTTGTTGGCTATGCCAGGAATGCATTTTCCAGGATTTTGTTCTCGGCACCAACAATGTAATAAGGATCCTGCTTACTCTGCCATGAGTAATAAAGTTCTCTGTCTCTGAACCAGGAGCGCTGTGCTTTCTGCTAGCACCCATGAAACAGTGACAGCCCGGTTCCTAAGTTTGTAAGTAGGTTAAGGAACAATTTAGCAGTAGTCACATTTGGACTTTTATAGCTTCTCAGGTCTACGTGGGGTAGCACTCTCCGTTTTCATGGTTGTATAGGCTGCCTATTTTTGACTAATTAGAAATTAAAACTAACTGCTTTACTCTATAATTTTTGGAATATTTTTAATGATAGGGTAAGATCATGATTGAAATTCATGACAGCCTATGACAATAGTCAAATCCCTGGATAAAAATCTGTTTATCTTGTTTGATCAAGAGTTTCAAATGGGTAAAAAAAAAAAAAAAAATCAATTTTCCCTTATTGTTGATATTTCATTTTTAATTTTTCCCCTATTGTTAATATTTTAAAATTTGGTTTATCTGTAACTGGATTCCACCTGTTGGTGTGAGAATTCACAAAGGGCCTTCTCTTTGTTCCTCATTTCTTTTTTTAAGATGTTATTATTTATTTGATGGAGAGGGAGAAAAAGAGAGCACAAGCAGGCAGGTAGAGGTAGGCAGAGGGAGAGGGAGAAGCAGGATCCCCACTGAGTGGGGAGCCCAATGCCGGGCTCCATCCCAGGACCCTGAGACCATGACCTAAGCCCAAGACAGACACTTAACCAACTTCCCCATGTTCCTTATTTCCTAGATTTCTACCTTTCATTTCATTCCCTCATTTGTTTCAATGGCCTGACAACTTCTCAGTTAGTAATTGGCAATTACCATCTGGTTTTATAAAAATGTGATCGTCTCTTGTGTGTCATACATAATATGATTCCTCAACTGAAATGTAGACTGGGACAGAGTGGTTAAAGACAATTTTACCAAGTAAATTACTTATGTCTCAAGAACAATATGAACATAGTTTCTTGTTTTACAGCATCCATTTTTCTAAAATGGTGCAAGTTCTTCCCAATTAAGGTACTAGATAAAATACAATCATTAAATACAATCATTGTTATCAATGATGAATCTTGAGATTATTAATCGATATAATTGCACTATTTTTTCTTTGAAGTATACGCTTGGATTTTCAAATATTTTGTTTTGAAATTTGACATATGTATCTTAAACAAGTATTGTTATATATAGTCACATGCAAGATGTTAAAGTACTCTAAAACAGGAGAAGAACTGAGTGATTTTATAGTGCCATACTGTATTTTACAAATTAAACATAAGTGACACTAACAACACACACACACCTGTGTGATACGGATTCATTTCTCAATATCATGCAATAAGTTAAGGAGCTACCTTTAAAACATAAGTTTCCTAAATACAAGCTAATATAATTTTAAATAATTCTTAGTAGAAATAGATATTTTTATGTGAGCTTTTCATATCTAAGTATAAGGAAGAAAAGCGCACGAATTTTACATTTACAGATCAATGGATTTTACTTCGCAACATTCAGTATCACCCAAATCACTGTGTCAGATATTATCAAATACCCAGAAACTACCCATGTGCCCTCTCCCTCTCATTATGCTCCCTAAAATATATACACTACTCACTTCTTCATGAGAGAATAGTTTGCTTTTTATATATTTTAAAATACCATGTAAATTATGTCACATGGAAAGTACTCTGAGTCTCTATTTAACATTCGTTATATTTGGGAGATACATGCCCCTAGTTTTGTAACAGTGTTTTGTAAATGTTTATTGCTGCACACACTTTTAAATCTATTCTAACCTTGGGGCACCTGGGTGGCTCAGTGGTTGAGAGCCTGCCTTTCACTCAGGTCGTGATCCCAGGGTCCTGGGGTCAAGTCTTGCATCCGGCTCCCCGGCAGGGACCCTGCTTCTCCCTCTCTCCATGTCTTTGCCTCTCTCTGTGTGTCTCTCATGAATAAAGAAAATTTTTTAAAAAATAAAAAAATAAATCTATTCTAACCTTGATGGACGTTTAACCAGTCCTAGCACAGATGGTAATCATTTGAATATTGGATTTTTGGAATAGTGCTCTAGACATTCTTTTATATTGTCCTCGGGTATGTGTGTGCATACACACACACACACACACACACACACACACACACATGCACACACACTTGGTATTATATCCTGAAGTAAGATTTCTACATCATGTGGTTTACATAAGCTCATAATCAATACTGATGACCAGTTTTCCAAATTAATATTATCAATCACCAATTTATACTCTCAGCAGCATTATATGAGAAATCCACTCTCCCATATCCTTGCCAATACTTGTTATTCCTTTTCTGTTCCCATATTATTCTCTGTCTCCACTGCCCTCTTTCTTTCCTTCATTTTAGCCATTCTAATGAGCTGTAGTGGTATCTCACTGTGGCTTTCGCTGGAATTCGTTAGCATTATCAGTTATTTTTAATATTCTTTTTAATATCACGTGTATTTAAAAACTTCAAAAACATTATTGTTAACATTATAAACATTTGGTATTTATTTGCATTTATTTTAACTTTTATCATGTTTCTTGTTGTTTCCTTTTCTGGTATGTCCATCAGAGATCACTTTATTTATGTTGTCTAAAAAAGACAATTCTTTAATGCAGGGCTACTGGCAGGAAATTTTCTTATTTTTGTCTGAAAAAAAAGTATATTTTTAAAGATTTTATTTATTCATGAGAGACATAGAGAGAGAGGCAGAGACACAAGCAGAGGGAGAAGCAGACTCCTTGCAGGGAGCCCGATGTGGGACTCGATCCAGGACTCCAAGATCACACCCTGGACCGAAGGCAGGCACTCAACCGCTGAGCCACCCAGGCATCCCGGTCTGACAATATTTGTATTATAACTTTATTTTTCAAGGATGCTGTTTTTGGTTATAAGCTTTTATGTTGGTAATTATTTTCTTTCAGAATTTAAAACATATCACTACATTATTTTCTTTCCTCTATCATTTCTATTATAAAGTCAGCTCTCAGTTTACTTTTTGCTTCTTTAAAAGTCATGTATCAAAAAAAAAAAAGTCATGTATCCTTTTTATTTCATTTCATTTGCACTGCTCTGGATATTTCTTCTTATTTTTGCTCTCCAATCGTTTTACTATGATGTGTTTGAATATGGTTTCTTTGTATTCATTCTTTCTGTAATCTGTTTGGCTTCATGACTTCGAAGATTGATGCATTTTGTCATTTTTATACTTTTTTTTTTCAAATTATGTCTCTATCCTTCTAAAACCCCACTTATACTTATTTTGAACTTTTCATCATTTCTGATGTTTCATATAGTTTTTTTGTGCTTTATTCCAATTCTTTTCTTTATCTTATTCTGCATATTTTCTACAACTCCACCTTCTACTTTATTAATCCTGTTCTACTAGTTTAATCTGTTATTAAGCTCATTTATTAAGTTCCTATTTTTTGATATTTATTTATTAATTTGAGAGTGAGATAGAAAGAGAGGAGGGAGGCAGAGGGAATCTTTAAGCAGACTCCCTGCTGAGCATGGAACTTGACAGGTGCTGGGACTCTGTCCCACAAGCCATGAGATCATGATCTGAGCCAAAACCAAGTCAGACTGACTAAGCTACCCAGTTGCCCCTAAGTTCTTAACTTTAATAATTGTATTTCAGCAATTTCTAGAATTCTAGATGACAATTCGTTATAAAAATCTCAATTTTCCCAGATATTCTCAATTTTGTCATCAGTTTTCTTGAAATTACAAAGTAATCAATATGTACTTTCTATTAACTAATTTGTAACCTGTATCTGATAACTAATATCTGGATCACCTGTGAGTCTGTTTATATTTTCTGATTTTTACTGTTTAATTTTTATTTTCAGTTCATGTCTTTTGCCGTGTTTTGCAATTTTTCTTGAATGCCAGACATTTTAATGATAAATTGTAGAGACCTTGATGATTTTACCTTTCTCCATAAAATATATATATGTATATGTATATATATTATGTTTTTATAGACAGAGTAATGGTAGATCATATTGATGCAAAAAGAGATGAGATAGTTTAAAGCTAAATTTAAAGCTTTATAAATATCAGACAATTTATAGTTACGGAGTTTTTCCTAGGACACATTTTTATCCTGGGTCTCATTTAAATATCTGGGTTGTTTCCAGTACCCATACTCCAGAGTAGGCCCTATACTCCTTTTTGTATATTTATTTTCCCTAGCTCATTTACATTTCTTTTTAAAGACATCTTATTTTAATATATATTGTTAATCTACTAACATTAAACTGCATGGCCTATAGCACTTTCACTCATGTCCAAACAAAGCCCATCCTACACATATTTTTCTCTATAATGCATATCATAGCCATCTTTGAACTTAACACTGGACAGCCCCTCAATACCATTTTAAATAGCAAAATTACTAATAAGCACAAAAAATAATAATAATGTGGCATTAAATAGACACAAAAAGAACACTTGATTACAGTATGAGAGTTGAAACTGTAAGGCAGTTGTCCTGGTTGTCCTCAGCTAGAAATATGCCAGTCAGGCCCCTCAAAGGTTTTGCTGCACTGTACCTGTCCACAAATGTCCATAAAAATTCCATAAGTATTGATTTGAGAATTACAGTTAAATTTTAGTGAGCAAATTCACAAAGGTAGAACCCAGGAATAATGAAAATAGACTATATAAATGTTTATCATATATTTAAATATAAAAAAGGCCCACAGGGCAAAGAGAAAGAAAATTCTCATTAATATCATTTGACTTATGGAAAAATCCTGACCAACGCTTCGTTAAATCTTGAATTTAACTGAGAGTTAAAATACCAATATTCTAAAATGCCTGAGAAAGATGATAGGTAGGAAATCTCATATGTGAGCATACTTAATATTTGATAGTTCTGTAAAAATAAAAACAACCACAATAACCAAAACTTGCCAGAGGAGAACACACACCAATGGGACTGTCTCAGTAAGAAGGCTTCAAAAGGAATTTTAGGATCTGGCCTTGCATTAGGTCATTTTTGGAGAAGGTTTTAAGAAAATGAAGCTTTGTTCCAAATTAGATACAGTCAAGAAGAAGAGGTAATTCTATAGTAACTTATTTTAATACAACTTCTCTAAAACACAGGAGGAATGTCATAAGGCTAAAATTGTACTAACTTGCCATCTCCTAGCAACATCAATGCTGAGTCAATAATCCCAGGGGTTGTTGCCAATGGTGAGGGACTGTTTTCTTTTTCTCGAGGATACAAAGTATTAACAGCATTCACTCCAAATAACCCATATTGCATCATCTCTACTATCATATATGTGATTGAGGATCATGCAGGCCATCTGATCATGCATTCTTCTTTTGTGCATGTAGGAGATAGTAATATAAAGATGAAAGGGCATGACCTGTATTAACCCAAAGTATTAAAATTTATTGCTGGAAATAGAAACAAGAGTTTTAAAAGAAATATTGCACAATCATAAAATATCCACAGACAGTGTCAGTTTATTTTTTTTCCCTGAATAAATGGAAGATAAAAAAAATAAAACCTTAAAAGAAAAATCCCAGAGTTTTATAATTTGAGCCTGGATGTTCCCTCTGGTTTTGTTGCCTACCTACTTGTGCTTCTGTATACTTTTCCTTCAAAAATCAACAATATTCTCCTCTTAGAAAGGCAGTGTGATTTCTACTTTTTGTAGACATTTATCTCCAGAATTATCGGATGTGCATTTTATCATGAACTCGTAGCCTGGCTTAGGAGGTTATTATACATGGACATTACAGTTTGTTGTTAATCTAAAAGGCCATTATGATATGAAGCAAAACAAAAATCAAAAAGTGGTGCTGATATGTTGTTATATCAGCAGCCAAATGCTTTTATTAATGTTCAAAAATATATGCCGATTTTTAAATCAGTAAATATATATCTAACTTTATTGTTAAATTGTACTAGTCATATGCACAATGTGTCTTCAAAGTTTACATTATTAAATAGATCTTGGATACTACTCCTTCAAAGAGTCAGAAAATCGTTGGGTTTAAAGAGAATAGTTAAATTAGTAGTCATTCATGTGCTACTCCAAAAAAGCCGTTTAATAATAATGTTAATTTACACACCCACGTGCACACAGGCACTCACATACACACTACTGCCTTTAAGTGCACTTTGGACTAACCATACATAATCTGGGGCTGCATATTCCAGGGCCAGGAAATAGTAGATAACTTCCAAGTAACGATGATTTGGGGGCATTTCAGTAGATACCTGAATATTGAGCCCTGAATGTTGAAAATACTTGATATCTGTAGGTCTTATGTTGTGCTGCAAGCAGATTGATAAAATCATGATTTTATTTTCTATATACGCATGCAGAGAGACAAAGAGACAGAGACAGAGGAAGAGAGAATGAACACTGAATACCACATTTGTAGTTCCATATCATCGACCCACCTTCAAACAACACATTTTCTCACAGATAAGTTAGGTTATTTAGAGCAACTACTAAAATTTTCCTTCTGCAACAAAGTTGGTAGATTGTGGGGTTGAATGGAGGTGTGCCCTCTAGGCCTCATGTGAGAATTCAACATGAGGTTCCACATCTATCCCTTGTTTACCACCATGGGGCCTGCTTGACCAAGTCCCAGGTCCAGGCTCTGCAAAGCCTCGAGTGTAGGTCTGAGTCAGCTCCTGGAGTTGACATTCTCACTAATCACAGTCCTTTGGAATATTCCTTGATTGTTCATGACCAGAGTAAGGGCCTGTATCTCTGACACAGGATTGTGTCCTCAAGGTTTGGTCTTCCATGACGATTAAACAGGTCTAGAGGAATATTTGTTATTAGATACCTTTAGGGTCTTTTTTTTTTTTAAGATTTTATTTACTTATTTATGAGAGAGAGAGAGAGAGAGAGAGGCAGAGACACAGGCAGAGGGAGAAGCAGGCTCCCTATGGGGAGCCCGATGTGGGATTCCATCCCAGGACCCCAGGACCACAACCTGAGCCAAAGGCAGACGCTCAATCAATGAGCCACTCAGGCGTCCCCATTTAGGTGTTTTTACTGAATTACTGTTCATAATAATATATCTGTTGAGTTGCATAAGAAATTTCCAATTTACTGGGATCCCTGGGTGGCACAGCGGTTTGGCGCCTGCCTTTGGCCCAGGGCATGATCCTGGAGACCCGGGATCGAATCCCACATCGGGCTTACGGTGCTTGGAGCCTGCTTCTCCCTCTGCCTATGTCTCTGCCTCTCTCTGTGTGTGTGACTATCATAAAAAAAAAAAAAAAAAAAAAAAAAAAAAAAAAGTTAAAAAACAAAGAAATTTCCAATTTCCAATTCCTTTTTTCCCTTAACATTTTTACAATTTCTTTTGGTTGGGACGAGGTCAGTATAATTCAAAGATCTCAGTGTAATTCTTAATTATGCTTTTTATACTTTTATTTTTATTAAGCTTGTCAAACTGAATGTAAAAATAATAGTATGTTCTTAATAATGTAAAAGAGACGCTATTTTTAATTTTAATGTAAATGCTACACTGAAAGGAGAAACCGCCTATTTGAGCTATTATGCATATTTCATTGATAAATTATTTTAACAAGATAGAGGTTATTGGAAATTTAAATACAGGACTTAAATTGTAATTAAGAGTTTTTCATATATCAAAATAAAACAGAGATATGTAATCTTCCTTTCTTATAATCATCTGATTTCCATGTTAACTACTTAGGTAACATGAAAATGAGTTTAAATCTCCTTCATAGCAATAGAGGCCTGTAGTTTAGTGGCTGCTTTTTCTAATAAAAGCTATTTTAAATAAATTAATCTGATTCTCAAAACATCAAGACAAATTGATCCTAACATAAAGGTCAATTTCGAACATTGATCTGTTGTATAAGAACTTGATAATAAAATCAATTATTTAAAACTAACGTAATATCCATGATATATAATTCTAAATGTGCTCCAATCTTAAGGCTTTTTCACCTGAAGAAACTCAAGTGATTGGTGACAATATTTTCTTAATAAATAATAAATACATAGCAATTGTGTTATTCTTTGGGAAAACAAACTAAAAAGTCATTTTTCTTTCTACCCTGTTGATTCTCTGCTGGAAAATAGATTGAGAGGGAGTTGACAGCATTTGCTGAGGACCCAGAATGACAGTGTAGGATTAAATCCATGGGCAGAACTTAGAATTCCAGGTGCAGGGAACAAGAAATTAATAGAAGAAGGCAGTTGTGGCTTTAACATCTATTTTTGCAAGACTGGCATTCAGAAAGAAATGGGAGTTAGAGAATTAGTGCAACTACTGAAAATAAAACATTTACAGAAGTAAAAGTACACCTCTAGAGCCTCAATAAATGAGTCTAATCATTGACAAGACACCATGAATTAGTGAAGAATTAATACATTTCCTTGAAGTGGGAAATACACGAGTATTAGAAAAGACACTTTATTCTGTTGGCTTTTGTCACTTTTTTGCTCACCAATTTTCAGCCTGTTCACCAGTTTAAAGGAGTAAGTGAGCAAGGTTTCTAGTATTTTCTAATTTTATTCTATCATCTGTTTCTTAAAAGCAATGATGTCCTCAGGTCTCTGGCCTCAGATACTCTGTTGGTACTTTTCTAAAATAATTTCCATTTGGGTTTCATTTGTCACTTTTAGTCAAATCATTATCAAATCTGCATCTTAAAACATGACCTTCAGAGTCTATTCTCAAATGCCAGAGAAGCACCTCCCCAAGGTAACTTGAAGGCACCTCAAACTTAACACATCCTTCACTAGGTTTTCTAAAGTTTTCTAATCAAAAAGAAAATGAGATATTTTTAAAAATAAAAGCAGAGAAAAGAACAATATTCATTGTCCCCCCTACCTGATTTAATCTCTATTGATATTGCAGTATAGTTGCTACTAAGTTTGTTTCTATTTTTAAACAAAATCACTCAATCGCTTTTATAAAAATGGCATATTGTTATCATAAAAATTTCAAACATTACAAAAAAAAAAAAAAAAAGCAGTGTACTATCAGACTAAAGCCCATGACCCAAGTTAGGAGCACGAAGTGAGTATCACTGCAGAAAATTCTATTAATTCAAAATTTACCATGAGTTCCTTAACACAGCCCCTCCTTTACGGAGTTCAGCGTATAAATTCACCTTTCATTTGACTAAATGTAGTGGTCAAGCGGGTAATTTTCTGCTTCACCCTGAAAACTCAAGGATGCTATATTTACTGAATTTGTTCATATGGGGAAGTCTGTTGATTCTAATCCTAAATGGGCTGTATGTATACAGGCAACATTTCTCAAGGCACTGTCAGCCTCAGATTTTGCAGACATTCCTACATTGTCGTTTAGCATTCATTCTGTTTGCTTGCTTTAAAAAGAGAGAAAAAGAGAGACCTGAGACCAGCTTGATCATTTTCACCTAATTTGCTCTTTTTTGCCCATTTACAAAATATTTTTTTAAAAAAGATTTTATTTATTTATTCATGAGAGACACACAGAGAGGCAGACACATAGGCAGAGGGAGAAGCAGGCTCCCTGTGAGGAGTCTGATGTGGGACTCGATCCCAGGACCCCGGGATCACGCCCGAGGCCAAAGGCAGATGCTCAACCACTGAGCCACCCAGGTGCCCCACAAAATATTTTTTTTCTTTCCTCTCTCTTTGAAAAACAATTGTTGTATGGGAATATGTGTCTCTATTTTCTTAAATTCGTTAGGATATAGGACCCTTTTATGATATTTCATTTTAAGAAAGTACACTTTATTGTCCATATTATACCTTTGCACTCTAGAAATATATCATGAAACCTCCAAGTGTATAGTCTTTAAACGTTTTTTCAACTATTACAATCATCTCAAGCTTTTCCACTTCGAAAGTGATTTGGTTTTTAGTGGTATATTTTCTCTTTCTTGTTCTTTCTCACTATGAAGTCCAAAATGGGTGCTGTGTTGATTCACAGTTTCTTAGGTCTTCATTAATCATTTGGTGTTTCAGCTCTTATTTTACTAAATTATATTCTTACTGAGCTGATTTATGTAGCTGGAAGTAATTGCGAGAAATTCTGTTTTCTTCCTTGAACGGGCTTCTTTGACTTTGGGATATTATGTTTCTCACTATTTCATCTGTTTTAACATGTTTTTCACGCATTGGTATATATTTCCTTCATTACCTGATACTATTTTTGTAGGCTTACTTATTTGGGGCCAAATCCATCCAACATTGAAATTTGCTTTGAGGACTGCATGAGAATTCTTGTCAGTCTTCCCACATATCTGAGGGCAGTTTGTTTTCCCCTCTGAGCTATAGTTGGAGGTCTGAGTGTGGCCTAGGGTAGATGGATAGGGAAGGTGAAAATCTCAGATGAGCAGATAAGGCCGAAATGTATTTCAGAATAAATGAGCTATGCTCTTCCTTCTGAGAGTTTTAAAAATATCTGTACAGAAGTTCATTCCCCATAAGTGTCAGGGACCCAGAAGGGAGTACAGTTTTTATGTGATCCCAATTATTTACTCAGTTTAAGAATAACCCTGGAGAGTTAACTCTATTTAGAGAGGGTCATCTCCTTCATTTATTTTCCCCAGCCTACCTACTTATTCCCAGCAGCTGTTTCCACTAATTCTCAAACAAAAAGAGAAAATAAATGATGTGCTATTCAGTTTGCTACTCCCTAGAATTGAGAGCATTAATAAGGATTCTTAGGGTACTGTGAACTCAACTCTTGTGGCACCAAGGGGTGGAACACTATGCTTGTCCTCTATTTAAGAACCTTCTATTACTTTGACATTCAATGTTTAAAAGTGTAAGACATTAGAGTAGGTAGGCTTTATCCTTTACTTGATTACCACTTGAAGCGTTTTATTTGTTTTGCTTCTTACTACACTTAGCTTATTTTCACTGGGTTATAAGAGAGTCAAATTCTAAGACAGGGTTTCATCAAACAGCCTTCCCAAACAGCCTGAATTCCTAAATTTTGCATTCCAAACCACTATTTATTCCAAACTGTCAGTTCTGTCCTCCAGCTAATCTAAGGGTATCACCAAAGGTTTTGACTCCTCGTTTCTGGTTTCTCTGCAACATCCAGTCACCCTTCGAGGTATATCAGTTCGATGCCTGAAAATACCTTGGTGATGCTTTATCACGTTTGTTTCTGAAATACATGTTCTTAATTCAATTCTACATTCCTTCTCTAATGGACTATTAGGCAAAGCACTTAATTAGAATTGCAACCACTAATCCCCCTAACTTCCAAAAATAACAAAGAAACAAGCCTTTATTGCTACCAAGCATGCAAAATACATTTTACCTCTCTCTTTAGTCTTCAAATATTTTGTGGCTTTCCTGTTATTACAGACGTGCCCCAGATGACACAGCTATAGCTAATTAGGGACAGGATCAGGATTTGGATCTACATTTGACAGAATCCACCCATTCTCATTCCATTACTTTAGAAGTTCTTCCCTTTGTTCATATGACCTTCAGCTCAGGTCATAATCCTGGAGTTCCAGGATGGAGCTCTTCATTGGGCTCCCTGCTCAATGGGGAGTCTGCTTCTCCTTCAGCCCCTCACTCCACTCTTGCTCTCTCACTTTTTCTCTCTGTCAGATAAATAAATAAAATTAAAAAATAAAATAAAATATAAACCTAAAAGGACATTAAGGACTTTTTTTAAAAAGCATCCATATCAGATGATCTCTCAATAAAAAAAATAATAATAATCTTGCAATATGTGCTTCCTGACTTTGCTTCCTGACTTTTCACTATTACCAAAAGCTATTGACAATATTTTTTATTAAAACATAAATAATTGGGACACCTGGGCGGCATAGTCAGTTAAGCAGCTGCCTTCAGCCCAGGTCATGCTCTATGGGTCCTGGGATCAAGCCCCACGTGGGTCCCTGCTCAGTGGGGAATCTGCTTCTCCCTCTCCCTCTGCTCCTCCCGCCTGTTCATGCTCTCTTTCTCTATCTAAAATAAATAAATAAAATATTTTTTAAAAAGGACATAAATAATGAAATAACTACATTTGCTCCTTTGAGATTTTTTAATGTTGAGAAGCCCTGATCAATTGGGAATAAAAATAAAATAGAAGGAAAGGAAAGGAAATTAAAAAATAATAATAATAAAAAAGAAGGAAAGGAAATTATCTCTTTTTCTACAACTAAATATTCCCATTGAAAATTAAATCAAGTGTCCAAGAAACACTTCTGATTTGTTTCTCCCACTTAATAAATACTATATATTGATTTTACAAAGCAGTAAAATAGGGTCTTTTTAATAATAGTTTAAAAAAGTATGGTGTAAACATTTCAGGATTTTTTCACTTGATATTATTTTTATTTGCTATAAATGCCTTTTCACTGGCAAGGAAACTAGAATTCCATGCATTAAAGTTGTATGTGTTTACCAGTGGCCCAACAGGGTTTGATTGTATCATTTATCCTAATTTTAAATTTTCTTCTTTGAAATGATAAAGCTACTTTTAGCCAGAGTTTGGTCCTTTACATTGTAAGCAATATATTCCATGACATATTGGTATACTAAACAATTTCTATTCTTTAAAATGAATAGTAATGACTTCTTGCCCTTTGAAAAGCTCTCTCTTTGAAGACAGGTATTATGATAAAGTTCTAAATCAGCTTTGTGGTAATAATAAACTAAAGTTGCTATTAATATTGAAATATCAAAATCAAGTTTCTATCATTTAAATACAAACTGACCATTATGAGCTACCCGTGGAAGGAAAACAAGTTTACTGAGCACACAGTATGTGGCAAACAACGTATTAACCACTTTACATTTACAATCTCGTTTAATCCTAGAAAATAAAAAAAAGTCTACAGAGTCATATTTTATATAAACTTCAATAGATAAGGCTATAGAAGCTCCCAGAAAAATATTAGCAAGGAAATGCAGCTACCATATAGTGGAGTGAGTATTTCAACTCAGCTCTGACGGGCTTCAAAACACATATTATCTTCATTACTCACTCCCACATTAATGTGGTATAAACAAACCTTCACCCACCCACTAGACAGTTATCACCCATAAATGTGCAAGAACTTGCTGCACTCTAGAGTCAACAGAAACACACAGGAAGAGCGGGAGACAACACAAAGATACAAAAATGCTCTTCTCAGATTAGGGCATATCCATTCAACCAAAAGTTTGCTCAGGACCAAATTCAAAATTAGCTTTGAAAGTTCGAATAATAGTTCCTTATTTTGGAACAGTGTCAGTCCTCTGACTTTAAAATGATATTTACTGAATCTCAGATATCCCGAAGTCATGTAATGGTTGGTTCATGATAATAACAGGATTTCCAAGCAGCTGCTTTATGGTGGGCAGAGGAAATCAAATAAATGTAAACTGATTCATGACATGAAACAATGCAGCACTGCTGCGACTGCCAGAAATTGACAACAATCAATCAACTTGACATGCAGCAATTAAAAACGAGGTAGCTGTAATTGAGCATATGTGTCAAGCAGCTTATAAGTCAAGGGGCGGAGGCAGAGGCACAAATAGTTACCAGATCTAAAAACACCGCATCTTTTCATTAATCAAAGGGCAGACTTCATAACTATGCTCTGTAATGAGCCTTACAAGTAATGTCTTTTTTGTTGTTCGAGTATCTTCTAAGTAAAAAAAAAAAAATGTGGATATATGTAGAGTCATACATAATTAGAGTGTAAAGCTACGCTTTACAAGTCATGCTGTGTAGGCTTAATCTTCATTCTTTTAAAACAGTGCTAGAAATAAGGGGGGCTGTGGTGCAAAAAGGTTCAAGCAATTTTGCATAGCATTTGTGCAGCAAGTTGACTGGTTGGCATTAGTGGAGCTATGTGCCACTGATGGTAAGAAATAAAATAAATCCTTAGGGGAAAAAAAATTACATTGAGCTGGGATATGACCCAGATTTCCTGAATCTATCTAGCTCATTCTGCTTCACTATATTGGTTCCATCATTAATATTTGAAAAACTTTTACGTAGTAAAACAAACGTCTATTTGAAGTTAGCGGGTATGGATTTTACTCTTTAAGAAAAGAATTAGAATAAAATCATTAACTTCATCCTTCATGGAAGCAGCAAATGAGCCAAGGGAAAACCACATTGTACCATCAGCATGAAGTAGCACTTAGAATTATATAATTCTCCTGAAAATGGGAGATAATGAATCCACTCAAAGTATGGGTGATCCAAGACATGTAGTTGCAAAGAATCAGAGCCCCACAATCATGACAGGAGGATACGAACTGCTCCCTCTGGCTTTTTTTAAACTATAGCTTGCTGAAAACAGAGATAGTAGGCAAAACTTATTCCCTGTAATAAAGCTACCAAAAATCAAAAGGCTAAAGTGGGAGGAAACGTTTTTTTAAAAAAAGAAAGTCCTATGCTTTTTTCTATTTTGATAGGAAACAATTTTTCAAGAGGAGAAAAATATTATATATATATTATCTATCTATTATCTATCTATCTATCTATCTATCTATCTATCATCTATCTACAATAGAGTCTATAGAAATATATATACATTTTTCCAAACTCGGCACTCCCACAATAAGAGAATATTTGAAAAAATAATGATTTTTTGATCCAATGAAAGGCAGTAATGTTTAATCTTGTTCAATCTATATACCAATTACATACAGCTAAAGCTTAAATATCTGGTGAATTTGTAGGTGGTTAATCTGCATGATTCAAGCGCTTATTGCTGTGTTATTGTTACAGTTTTACAAGTTTTCTAATCAATGTTTGGACCCTGACTAAACATAATTAGGCCTCATGTATTCATCTAATCTTCCTCTTCCTAAATTCACTGCATGAATACTTGATTTTCACTTTTATTTTTTATGTTTTCATATTTTTATAAATATCAGATACCAGAATGATAGAGAAATTGAGAACCTTTCTTTTAAATCATATAAAGGCCATGTCAAGAGGTCATCAGAGATGAAAAATACAGGTACATCATGAAATATTGAACACTGTACAGCTAACCTGCTCTGATAGACACATCAGAAAATATCACATAAATGCAAATGGCATTCCAGAACAAAAGGCTGTCACTTCTTTCTTTTTGAAAAATAGCTGTCTAACCTATATGTCTTTCCTCACCCTCATAATTGCCTTTGTAAAAGTGGAAGATACACAATATGCATTGAGAGGCACATATGTGTATGTAAAAGAAAAAAGTGAATTCATAAAAATGAATACAGTGATGTAAATGAGTAAAAAAATGCCTATATGCAACATGAAGATCTCAGATCTATCAAGACAATAAGTAGTCTCAAGTTTTCCAAAGATTTGTAGTTCTTATCCAGTAACAAAAACAGATCATTTATTTTTAAAACATTATGAATTTTTTAAAACAGCACCATAAAACCCAGATTTACTGATCTTTCAAAAAGATCTTTTAGTCACTTGTCAGAGTAAAAGTATTAGAAATAAGGACTGTCATCCAGCATGAAGTAATAAAAGGGATAAGGACACATATTCTCCAGGGAAGTATGGTCTAAGCATCATAATCCATGTGAACAGTGTGAAAATTACTTATAAAAGTATTAATTACTTGGTGTGGTGTTTAATTTTATGTATCAACTTGACTAGATCACAGTGTGCCCAGATATTTATTCAAACATCATTCTGTAGGAGTGTTGTGGACAAGATTCACCTTTGAATTGGTAAACTAATAAAGCAGATTGTTCTCCCTACTGTGGATGGGACCCACCCAATCAGTTGAAGGTCTATATAAAGTAAATGACTGACTCTGCTGTGAGTAATAGAGAACTCTTCCTACATGACTGCCTTGAGTTGGGACATTGTTTTGTTTGTTTGTTTGTTTGTTTTTGTTTGTTTGTTTGTTTTCCTCTCTTTAGTCTCAAGTTAGAACATCAGCTCTTGGATCTTAAGTCTACCAGCATCTGGACTGAAACTACACTATCAATTCTCCAACTTGCCAACTTCAGATCTTGGGACTTAGCCTCCATAATTGCATGAGCCAGTACCTTATAAAATATATTTTTATATATATTTATATCCTATTGGTTCTCTTTCTCTTGAGAACCTTGACTTGGCAATAATTAAAATTGGCAAATCCATCTATTGCCTCTAGGATTTATATGTAAGAATGGCCCAGTTAAATATGTATTGGTCAAATGTTATATGTAAAGCAATCTTCAGTGCACTGTTTGAAGTTAAAAAAAAATACATGTTCTCTGTTGTTAAGAATTTATAATAGAATTGGAGACATATACAACTAGTGATTGTACACAACTAGCAATAATGCATGCCAAGCAATTATTGGTATAATTAAGAGATACATAAACTACCAGGGTGCTTAGGAAATGAAGTGATTTAGTCTATTTAATATGAAGACTTGAATATACCTCCTGCTGCATCAGTAAGAATTCCTTCAGCAGGAAGTTTTGATGCAGACATAGAACACTTACCAATGAAGAACAGTAATATATATATATATATATATATATATAAAAGTAAGTTAGCACAGAGCTTTTGCAATAGCTCTTCTCTTAACATTTACTTGTGGAAGATTCAACTTCCTTTTTCTCAACATTATAGAGCCTTAAGTTAGTGTAGTGGGGCCTTATCTAGTCTAGACCATGGCTCTCTTTTTACATATAAAAGATGATTTCCATTGGCAAAGCTCTGAGCTTCTTAAACTGAGTAGGAGTCAGGCTAACCATAAGAGACCACAGACTTCCTGGTACCCCAAACACACACATACAGTAATGAGATTCATGACATCTATTTCCCTCAAAGACGACTATAAATCTTTAGAGTTTGTATGATAAATTCTATTATACTAAAGCATATACGACACTGGGATTATCATACTCTTATGTCAACTGAAATAACTAAAGATTCTCTCAAACAGAGCTACAGAAGTAATAAATGAAAATCATATTACTTCAAACTAATCACACTGACTAACCTGCCATAGCTGGAAAACACTAAAACTTGATTCGGATTTAAGGAGCAACAACCTTTATTTTATGGACATCAACATACTGACTCTAAAGTTTATGTGAAAAGGCATAAGACCCAAAATAGTCAACATAATACTGAAGAAGAACAAAGAAGGAGGACTGACACTATCCAACTTTGAGATGTTCTATAAAGCTACAGTAATCAAAACAGTATGGTATTGGGGAAAGAATAGACAAATAGATTGATGGACCAGAACAGAGTCCAGAAATAGACCCACATAAATAGAGTCAACTGACCTTAGAAAAAGAAGCAGAGGCAGTATGATAAAGCAAAGATAGGTTCCTCAACAAATGATACTGGAACAACTGGAGATCCACCTGCATCAAAAGGACTCACCACGGACCTTACACCCTTCACAAAAGTTAACCCAAGATGGATCATGAACCTAAAGGTAAATGAAAAACTAAGACTACTAGGATATGACATAGGAGAAAGCCTAAATGGCCTTGGGCATGGCCATGATACAACACCAAAGACATTGGGACACCTGGGTGGCTCAGCAGTTGAGCATCTGCCTTTGGCCCAGGGCCCGATCCTGGAATTCCAGGATCGAGTCCCAAATCGGGCTCCCTGCGTGGAGCCTGCTTCTCCCCACCTGCCTGTGTCCTGCCTCTCTCTCTCTCTCTCTCTCTCTCTCTGTGTCTCTCATGAATAAATAAATAAAATCTTAAAAAAAAAAAAACACCACCAAAGACATGACCCATGAAAGTAATAATTGATAAACTGAACTTCATTAAAATTAAAAACTTCTGCTCTGTGAAAGATAATGTCAAGAATACAAGAAGACATGGGATGCATGCGTGGCTCAGTGGTTGAGCATCTGCCTTTGGCTCAGGACCTGATCCCAGGGTCCGGGATCGAGTCCCACGTCAGGCTCCTTGCAGGGAGCCTGCTTCTTTCTCTGCCTATGTCTCTGCCTTTCTCTCTGTGTCTTTCATGAATAAATAAATAAAATCTTAAAAAAAAAAAAAAGAATACAAGAAGACAAGCCACAGAATAAGAGAAAATATTGCAAAAGACACATTTGATTAAGGACTATTATCCAATATAATGCAAGGAACTATTGAAACTCAACAATAAGTCACTGAAAAACCCTACTAAAAAGAGGACCAAAAATCTTAATGGACACCTCATCAATAGAGAGCAAATAAGCATATGATAAGATGCTCTACATCATACATCATCAGGGAAATGCTAATTAAGACAACAATGAAATACCACTGCACACCTATGAGAATGGCCAATTCCAGAACACTGACAACACAAAATGCTGGTGAAGATGTGGGTCAGCATTATAAATCATATGCTGCATTGAGAATGCAAAATGGCACAGCCACTTTGGAGGACAGTTTGGCTGTTTCTTGCAAAACTAAACTTACCCTTACCATATGATCCAGCAATTGCATTTCTTGATATTCACCCAAAGAGTTGAAATCTTATGTCTACACAAAAACCTGCACATGGATATTTACAGCAGCTTCATTCCTAATTGCCAAAACTTGGAAGCAATCAAAATGTCCTTCAGTAGGCAGATGGATAAACTGTGGTAGATCCAGAAGATGGAATATATTCAGCAGTAAAAAGAAATGAGCTATCTGGCCATGAAAAGACACAGAGGAAACTTAAATGATTATTACTAAGAAAGAAGCCCATCTGAAAAAGCTATGTACTACATAATTCCAACTATATGACATTCTGGAAGAGGCAAAACTATCGAGACAATAACAAGATGAGTGGAAATAAAAAAGATGAAGGTGGAGGTTGGACAGAACGCAGAGGATTCTTAGCGCAGTGAAATTGTCTCTGTGATTTTATAATGGAACATATATGTCATTAAGCTATTTTCCAAGTCCATAAAATGTACAGCACCACAAGTGACTCCTAAAGTAAACTATGGACTGTGTGAATACAGTTTCATCCTTGGTAAAAATGCACCATTCTGGTGAGTGATCTTGATAATGGGTGAAGCTACGCATGTGTGGGGTCAGGGAGTACACAGGAAATCTCTGCATCTTCCTCTTACTTTTGTTATAAAACTAAAACTGCTCTAAAAAATAAAACTAAAAAAAAAGAAAGGACTTTTAAACTTCCTAAATAACGACAATAAGAGCTGATTGTCACAGTCTTTGAAGATAGTTGTCTCTGAAATAAAAATAAATGTGAATGGAAAATAAAATAAAAATGTTCTGACATTCTTTATAAATTCTGAATTTTATGTCAGATTCAGAAACCTGGCGACCATGTACAATACTTCTAAAATATTCCCACTTATTGTCTATCTTCATATGTAATATGCATACTCTTCCCGGAATACCACAAAGGACCGAGCAAATATTGACTCTACGACAGAAAAAAAAAAAAAAAGGCAACGTGTGCTTCCTTAAAATTGACTTTTTTTGCATGTCCTGATTTTGCTTTTATCTGCCCTTATGGATTAGAAAACTAAGAGATCCTGCTACCAGGAAAAAAAAAAAAAGAGTTTACTCCAAGATTTATTTAATTAGCATGACCAAGATTTATAGAATTAGCATGAGTACTACTATGGAAATATTTTCCTAAAATCCATGATGTACCGGGAGACATGCCAACATTTGTTATGTTTTATGATGCTCCTTAGATGAGATTACAAATACGCCCATGCCCAAATCCTTATTGGACTGATGTGGGGAATTTGCTAAGTATTTTGCTTATGGATTTATAGAACAGCTCTTTTCCTGCTAGGTGTTAGGTACTGCTCTCAGCATGGAGCTTACTTTCCAGAAGGGAAGGTAGAAACGAAACACATCAATATATTATCACACTGCTGGGTGTGGTAGCGGGAGGAGGGAGCAGCCAGGTAGAGAGATAGTGAAGGCCAGTAGGGTACCTTTCATATAGTAATCAGCAAAGAGCAGCCTGAGACAGTGACATTGAGAGGTGCTGAGACAGTGAGTGGAAATAGCATTTCAAGCAAATACCTTGAGGTGAAAACACGTTGGTGCTGTGAGGCTCACAGGTTTTCCCTGAGTTTTCCTTAAAGAAGAGACAAAAGACACTCGAGTTATTAAACAGCGACTGGAGCACAGCTAGTGTGGAAAAGGGGGTACATTGTCAGCACTTGCCTGACTCTTGCTTCTCATGCAAGTCAAGGGCTTCCCCTAGCCAGAGAACTCTCTTTGTGCATGGCCAGGTGGCCAGATTGCAGATTCTTATCTGCCAAAAGAAATTCTGTGGTCAAAGAAATTCCCAGGTCCGGGTGGTTGTCACAGCAGTACAGCAGGCGTGCGTGTGCATGTGTGTGCACGCCTACATGCTTGTGTTTTGCCTCAGAGCTCACCTGCAAAATTACCAAACCCTGCCCTGCTCTTTTCCAACCCCTTGATTTCTAGTGGAGTTTGTCCTCCTGTGCTAAGCTGGTAGTTTTGTCTTCCATCTGCACTGACACGCTCTCTGTCCCCTCCCCAAGTAACACAGGTATTGTGCAGTCAGCCCCACGTCTGGACGGGAGCACCCCCATTTCTCCAGCTCCCCAGTGTCTTCTCTTCTCACTACCCTTCAGGTTCTGATGCTCAGCTCTAACAACGAGGACGATAAAACAGATGTGGGAAGAATCTTTCGAAATCCTATTTGTATTGCAAATAAATATTGTTTCCTTGCAGTTTCACATTTTCAGAGGTTTGGCCCTGTCTCACTTTCATTTTCCGATGACTGCCACTGCATCTAATGTGACCAGTACACAACCATAAATCTCCACGTAACACTGTCCTCTTTCCCATCATTAATCTTTGTTTCGACAAGCCTCAAAACTATTGATTGATTATATTTCATTCCATTGCCATAGGAAGGCTCTTTTGAGACACAGTCAAGCCACCTTGGCTGCCTCAGAAGAAATTATCCAGATAAAAGGGCCAGAAGCAAAGTAGAGTAAAAATAAAGAACTTTCCTGGCCCACCATTTCTGAATTTTTATCCCCAACCCAACACTTCTATCATTCTTTCTTGACTTTCCTTCCTTATCACTAATTACATGTTTCCTCCCTCTCCTTCCTTGCTCTTCTCCCCTTTTCCCTTCCCCTTTCCTCTCATGCTCGCTCTCTGTCTCTGTTTCTAGCCTTCTCTCTCTCTCTCACTCTCTTTCATCTGCCTTCCCCACTAACTTGTAAGTTTTGGAGACAAAGGATTTTTTTTTTTTTTTATCCTGAGTCTAGAATAGTGTCCGACTCACATAGATGAATGTGTTTATAGAATGAATGAATGAATGAATGAATGAAAGCCATCTAGAAGTACTGGCAGGTGACTACACAGTCATGCCATGCAGGATTGTCTATCTGCTGAACGCAAAGCCTGTCTCTTAACGTTGTGGCTCAATGACAACAATATTCTCTAGGCAAAAGATTTTCCTGAGAGTACCTCTGTAGCTCTCTGATATTCCCAGTATATTATAGTTTTGGTTGTTTGAAACTCAGCAAAGAACTAGATACCTGAAGACACCCTTCTTTACCTGAAATGGTAGAAGTTTAGTTGCCCAAGGGAAAAAAAAATTGACTTTATCCACCTAGATGAGCCTTGTTTGCTTGAAGACAGTCTTTTCTATGCTTCATGGATAGAGATTCTTCTCATCCAGGAACATCTTTCTGAAGGAGTAGCTGTGGAGGCAAAGCTCATAGACGCCTCTGACTGGTGCATTCATCATCATTGTTCACCGAAACAAGGCTTGGCCTACAATGATACCAGATGTTCTACAGGCAAATACACAATACCCTCTGTTTTTCCAGAACATGAAATCCTTCTCAGCTTGCAAGTGATGGGATTTATTGGTATGGCCACAAAATACCCTTCAGTTCTGGTGGTGGAGCAATGGTACGTGAAAGGGAGGATACACTTATCTGAGCTTGAACTTTGGACAATTTTTTTTATTATTATTTGAATAGATTCAGTAAGGCAAAACTTAGAGTTCACATTCACCACAATCCAGTCTAATGGCCATCATCAGTTTCTTGAGCATCTCAAATATTATTTCAGCCCAACAGAAATGTCTCTTCTGGCCCTTTCTTAGGCGTCAGTTTGAAGCTCCAGGCCTCCTCCCTCATATTTGTGGAACCTGGAGTGAATGACAATAAAGGGCCCTCCCTACAGTTAACCAAAGTATAAAGGTAAAGGGCACAGCTATGCAGATGGCAAGGTTTGGTCAAGACTACTGATCCCAATCTTAAGGAGTTTAGGGTCCAACTTACATAGTTTGAGGGAAGAGTCTACACAAGATCACCCTAATATTTTTTTAAAAAGATTTTATTTATTTATTCATGAGAGACACAGGGAGAGAGAGGCAGAGACACGAGCAGAGGAAGAAGCAGGCTCCATGCAGGGAGCCCGACATGGGACTCGATCCCAGGACTCTGGGACCATGCCCTGAACTAAAGGCAGACGCTCAACCACCGAGCCACCGAGGCATCCCAAGATCACCCTAATTTTTGACACCAACTTCAAATTTGCAAGTTTCCCAAAACCACCCTCAGTTTTAATATTTTTCTAGAAATTATCTGCTAGTTGAGTCTTAACAAAACTCAACTCCCTGAAACTTATACAAAAACTTAAAATACTCATATTTACATGTATTACAGGGAAAGATACATTAAAATAGCTATGGAAAGACACACATAGGGAAGAGTTTGACAGGTTTCCAAATGGAAGTTTCCATTGTCCCCAAGATGCTTTACTATCCCAGCATTGAAGTGTGGTGATACACATGGAATATTGCCAACCTTGGAATCTCCTGTGAATCAAGATGTCCAGAGTTTTTATTGAGGCCTTATTATATATGCATGATTAATTTATTACCTATGTAATTGAGCTCAATCTCCAGCAATCTCCTGAAAGTTGGGCTGGTATCACTTGGCCCAAAGCCCCTACCCCCAATCATATTGTTGGTCTTGCTGGTGTGGCTACTCCCACTCACACTATTGGGTGTGGCTGTCCCCACCCTAGTAAGATCTAAGAATGATCGTGATTACTAGGAAAGAAGAGGTTTTCAACTGGGGAAATGTTAACTGAGGGGATATCCTTAAGGGTATAACTATATACCAATCCCAGGAGCAAGAACCCTTTATTACTACTTTATAAGATTATTTGGGAGTAGGAGGCACACAGTACTTAAATCTGGGGTTAAGGGGGAAAAAATCATTCCCAGTGTTCTGAGATATCAATAAACATAGAAGAAATGGAAAGAAATGGCAATACCGAAATTTCCAGCATTTTCTTGTTTTATGGAGTACAAATCTAATTTAGTGTTGGATGTAGGCAATTTCTTTAAGATAAAAATATAAGAGACATTTTAGTTGCACAAAGTTCAACTCCTGTTTAGTTAAATCTCAATGTTTAGAGACACAGCAGTTTCAAGGAGCTGGAAAAACACTGTTTTGAGGAAAAGTGAGGCATATAGGTAGACAATTGTATTTAAAAAGCATATGCTAGATGAGAGGTAAGGATTACTGGTCGAAAAGATGGTATGATATGTGCTCCCAGTGTGGCCCTTTACCTTGGATTTTCCTGCTTGGGTTAGAAGAGTAAAGGACAAATGTTGACATGCTGGCTCCATCGGCATGATCACTGTAGTCTTATGCATATAACACATTATAATTTTCTTTTTCTACAGTGTGTAGATTGTTAAATATTCCTATTATACTACAATTTTACAAGTGTTTACTATAACACCAATGGCATTACTGATGGAGATACTATATATATATATATGAATTTCTATTCATATATCTATTTCAATCTCAGACACATTTATAGATGTTGACTCACTAGATAAACGAAATGTATGTCATCTTAACAGTTTCCTGTGCTCATGGATACAATATAAATTGGTACTGCCATTTTTAGTGCAATATGATGAATATGTCCAAAATGTTGTACCAGTTTGTCTCATCAGGCCACAACATTCTTCTCATCCAGCCACGAACATAATATTTTGATAAGATCCCACTTCAATCTATATAAATGTCAATAAATAATACTTTAAAGTTATCAAATTTTCATCTTTCGAATTTGTATTTTTTTATTACATTCATTTCATTTTTATAACTGGCACATCTTGGTTACTAAAAGGTTGTTCTCCTTTTATTCATATAATGGTTATTTATATATTTTTCTATTGAAGTATAATTGACATATTACATTAATTTAATTTACTTTAATTTACTTTAAAAATTTTTAAAGATTTTATTTATTTATTCATGAGAGACACAGAGAGAGAGGGGCAGAGACACAGGCAGAAGGAGAAGCAGTCTCCAGGCAGGGGCCCCAATGTGGATTCGATCCCGGGACTCCTGGGATCATGCCCTGGGCTGAAGGCAGGTGCTAAATTGCGAAGCCACCCCAGCGTCCCTTACGTTAATTTTAGATATGTAACATAATGATTTGATATTTGTATATCATGTAAAATAATCACCACAATAATTCTAATTTACTTTCATTCCCATACATAGTTACATTTTTTTTCTTATGATAGGGATCTTTAATATTTCTCTTTAGCAACTTTGAAATGCGCAATGCAGTATTAAGTATATTCATCATGTTGTACATTATGTCCCTATGACTTAACATAAATAAGTTTGTGGAAGTTTGTGCCTTTTACCCTTTGCAACTATTTCACCCACCCCTCCATCTCCACCCCCAATCTCTGGCGACAACCAATCTGTTCTACTACATATAAGCTTGGTTTGGTTGTAAGCCTTTGATTTTGACATTCCTATGTTTTTCAATACCATCATTTAAAATGTGTAGCTAGTCACATCTATGTATCATCACCATTTCCACCTAATATGTTCTGTTGATTTTTAGAAAAGTTTTCTTTATGTTAAAACTTTTAAACGTTCACTTATATTTACTTTGGTTTTGTATCTCTACGTTACCTATTTAATTTCCTTTTAAATCACTTTTTTTTAATAATGAAATTTTAAATACAGATGATATAAATACAACTTGGGCCTCTCATGACCCAATCTCTTTTCCAGGATACCACAATTAAAACTAGAAATCTTAATGAGCAATATAGAGCTTTGTTCTAAATCTCCTTAAGGAGATTTTTCTCACGTAGTCTCATTAAACATCCTATTTATTCAGTTCTCCAATTCTCTAAATGTTTCCCCTCAAGGCAAAATTTCTCTCTGATAGCTTCCCATCATTCTCTGTTCTTCACCCCAACATACACTCTTATGCTTCTTTTCAGAATATCATTCACCTGCCTAAAGATAGTTTCTGGACACTCAATCTTTCTTCTCTATTTGTCAAGAGAAGCATGTAGGACACAGTTAAAAAAATATAAATCATCACTTGCTCTCACAAAATTCCTTATAAAAAATGTCATGGATAATAAATATCTTTTTTGTTGCATATAATTGCTAGCATTGTTTTCTGAGATTACTAGTTTTTCCGATTGACCTGTCTATTCTGTACCTGTAGCGTGTCATAATTATTAGAGTTTTAGGATTACTTGTGCCAGTTCTCTCATTATCCCACTGCTTAAATAGCTTTATAATTGTCACTTGTTTTGTTGTTTCAAATGGGTTTTGAGATATTTGTTGGAGTTTAATAAATATCCATTTAGAGTTTCAGGGAAATCATACTAAATTATTACACAAAGTTAAGATAAATGTGTATCATTTTAATAATTTTCTTCCAGTGCATGGTCATGCTATAGCTTTCTATTGAGCTGGTTGTTATTTATAGTTATAAATAAAATGGAAATAAAATTATTAAGAAAGATAAAAATTTACTAAGATAGAAAGTTGATAACATTGAACACTTTTCATTGGCGTTCGTATAATTTGAAGCAGAATGTGATGTGATAGTTACATTCACAGCCTGATAAAAGAAATGGTTTTCTTTATTCAGTCCATGCACATTGCTATTATTCTGTTTAGAGTATTGACTTATTATTTTCATTATTTTTTTTGACTTATTATTTTTAAATCACATTTTCTCAGTAAAACAGCAATTAACCTCTCCCAAAATAATTCTCACCAAAATTTTGTAGAGATCATTTGGATTATCTTCCTTCAGGAAATATCGGATAGAAACAGAAACAGAGAAAAGATTTTGAGGGGAAAAATGTGATTATTTTATATATAACATATTTAATAGAATTATTTGGGTATATTTTACTTGAATGTCCAGTAATTTGGAAGAGGAGGAAAGTTGAAATAAATAAAAAACTAATCAAAATATAGCTGATAAATGTTAACTATCCTTTTGCCAGTGACCAGTGCAAATGATGTATTCATTGTTGAATATTTTTGAATCCTTTGTTTCTTTTCAAGTCATGTCCTCTTCAGTGGTAATTTTTTCTTAGAGAATATAAATGTCATTTCTGTATTGCCTGTTTATCTTCTCTTATTTCACCTGTAATATTGGATAAAACTTACTGAACAGTGAAAGAGTAATGTTGATAGGCACACCCTTATTTTATTCATTCAACGAATAACTTTTGAGTTTATATTGTGTTAGGCCTCACAGATACTGTAGTGATCGAGCCCTTAGGAAATGTATTATTTATTAGTGGAGATATTATTAATTATATTATATTAATAATATACATAAGTAATAATATAAATAAATAATATCATTGTAGATTTCAAAAAGCGCTCTCATAATTGGGTTGTCAGATAAAATTCCAGGACACCCAGTAAGTCCAAATTTGAGATAAACAATGAGTAGTTTTTCATTTTTCACTTTGTTTTTGTTTTGGGGGGAGTATAAATGTGACTCAGATATTGCATGGTACATACTCATACTAAGAAACGACATATGTGCTGTTTATCTCCAATGAACAGGTCATCAGACATTTCTATTTGCTAAATCTGGCAATTCCATCTAAAGAATATAATGAAATGAGAAGCTACCTCAAAGGAACAGAAGAAATGAGAATTGAGAGATGGATATAAGCCGGTCTGAAAAGAACTAGGAAAAACCATACCAAACTGTAGGCATGTATGTGCAGGCTCATAGGAAGGAATAGGCTCCGTTGCCTTTAAGGAATACAAAGAAGGCCAGTGTGGCTGGATAAAATGAAGAAGAGGGAGAAATTGAAAAGAATTGAGAAGCCAGATTGTGCAGAGCCTTTTGTCAGCAAGAATGAAATTGTTTCTGAAGCTAATTAGATTCTTCTATGGGTCTTTTCCCCATTCTGTTTCCATCTCTGTTACTTCTATTTGATAGAAACTGTTATCTATTCTTCTATATGGTAGAAATTGTTATCTATTCCTTTTTTTTTCCTGTAATAACAGAATTTTCAGGTAGGTGCATGACAATTAGACTAAAACAAATACTTTTTCCAGTATCCTTTGCAGATGTGTGTGATGATATATGCAAGGGCTTATTTCTGGGCTCTATTGTATTTCTTCTGCCTATATGTCTTTCTTTATGCCAGTTCCACACGTTTGGTTACAGTGGTGTTATAGTAAATTTTGAAATCAGGAACCTCCAAATTTTTTTGTAGGATTGTTTTGGGTCTTTGCGATTCCTTGTAATTCCATATGAATTTTAGGGTGGATTTTTCTTTTTTGACAGAAATTCATTGGAATTTTGATAGGGATTACATGGAATCTGCATATCACCTTGAGCAGTGTTGATTATTGATTGTTATTGAAGTTAACAATATGAAACAAAATTTCATATTTGAAATTTCATTTTTTAAATTTTGCATAACAAGTTTATTTTTTTAAAAGGCATATAGACAATAAACAAAGTAAACGATCAGATCTTCACTTGTACCCAATATTATCTGTCTTAGAACTGTTCCATTAAGTTCCAGTCTCTAAACATCCTAAATTTCAATAATCATCCTCTTCATCAGAGTCCATGACTTTTCTTCTGTTGAATTTAACTGTGGTTTTCTTTTCTGTTTGTTGGCTTACTTTTTCAAGGATTTCTATTAAACCTTGTTCTGATACCTCCCCACTGAGTTGTCCGTATCTTGCCATCTATATGAGGTTATTCTCTACTGCTTTAGTTTTTTCAGACTTTACAAGTGCTAAGTTACTTAAACGGGCCCTGGGCTGACTGATCCAGGACTTGGGCTAAGATACTGTTTCTCATTTCTGCCAATCCATGAACATAGGAAATCTTGCCATTTATTGATATCTTTAATTTCTTTGAGCAGTGTTTTGTTGTTTTCTTTATGCAAACATTTATAGGTATACATTTCACTCTTAATATTGTTTTCACTGTATCCCATATGTTTCTGTATGTTGTATTTACATTTTCATTTCTCTCAAGGTGTTTTCTAGTTTCCCTCATGCTTTCTTCTTTGACCTATTAGTTGTTTAAGAGTATGTTATTTAGGGATCCCTGGGTGGCGCCGCGGTTTGGCACCTGCCTTTGGCCCAGGGCGCGATCCTGGAGACCCGGGATCGAATCCCACGTCGGGCTCCCGGTGCATGGAGCCTGCTTCTCCCTCTGCCTGTGTCTCTGCCTCTCTCTCTCTCTCTGTGACTATCATAAATAAATAAAAATTAAAAAAAAAAAAGAGTATGTTATTTAATTTCTGCATATTTGTGAGTTTTCCAGTTTTCTTCTGCTGTGAACTGCTAGTTTCAACTGTGATCAGTAAAGATATTTTACATGATTTTTATTTTTTAAATTTATTAATATTTGTTTTGTGGCCTAACATGGTTTATCTTGGAGAACAGTCCATGTGCTCATTACCTTCTTTCTTAAACTCTTATCACCAGCCAGACCTGGCTTTTACTTCCCACCTGCTAAAAAAAACTCACTAATTTTTGTCTTACATTTTCCCCTAAGTTTTCCTTTCTGGCTTTCCTCTTAACTCAGGAAAATGAAATCTAAAACCACGCCCCAGGTAATGGCAACTGCCCAGACAAAATCTCTAACCGACCCAGACCACCCAGACCATTTGAACCACACCTGATTAATGCCTGCACAGAGGGACCCTGTAATGACCTCTGAATTGACCTTCCATTATCTTTACCTTATTATAATATTAAAATTTCCATCCACGGAGGAGCCTCAGCCTCATTTATATACCATACAAAGTAGGTGTGGGCATGTTTCATTAAGGCGTGTGTGTGCCCTTATGCACACCTCTACATAGATGATAAGGTTTTCCTATCTAAATATTCATCCTAACCTTAAAGGAGCTTTATTCACTCTCTCTCCAGGAGTCCTGGTTTTGGAAGGTATTCCCTGTCATCTTTTTTGTTGAAAATAAAAGTTTTCTCTATGTGACAACACAGCTAGTACAGCTTCTGACTTGCCAAGGATGAACTCATATTGGTTCGATTACACCTTCTCTTCTCCTTTCTTTTATTATTTGGATAAGAAGCAACCAAGACTATAATCTTTCTATTTATTGCATTTCTTAATGAAAAAGGAGAAAATAACATGTGTACCTATTACTTTACATGTATCTTTTCCTGGGCTGTACTTTTGCTCTAAAAATATCTCTTAAAAATATTACTAATTCTTGTTTTTAGTGCTGCATTTTCTTACTAGACCTCCACTTGTTTTTAAGAAATAATTGGTAGATATTAATGGCTGGGTCCACTTGGAAAAAAAATAGCATTAATTTTTGAGCCAGAGAATGTGCTAGATCACTACCATCTAATATACAGATTAAGTTTTTGCTTTTAAATAAATATATCCCAGGCATAATTTCACTTTGTCTCTATCCTCTATTATTTTGAGTGAGGTAAAACAAAATAAATCAAATCAAATCAACTCTAAGAAAAAAATTAAGCACTACAACTCATTCTTGAATCAATTAGAATTGGTAGGCAAATTATAAAGATGCATTAATCAGCTAAATATAAAGGGAACTTCAAATACTTTCAATATTAGATCATGATAATTAAACAATTAAAACTTTTTTTCAAAAATGACTTAAGTTGCTTTTCTGGAATTTTACAGACAAGACTAAAATTTCTTCTCAGTAGGGTTTCATATTTTTACCGCTAGACAAATAGGCAGGCTTAGATTTTTAATGTCTCTGGCTTTATTATTTATACATTTCACCTGCATATCTTAATCATGACAACTGAAATGTTCAAAAAGAAATATGCAAAATAGATCTTCTGATGACAATTCATTTTATTTGAAAAGATCATATGCCTTAATCCCTAAGGTAACTTCTCAGTCAAAGGCTGAAATAGTACAAGATTCAGACGCCATGTTCTATCAGAATTCAATGCTTACTTATTTTTAAAACATGTTACATTATCTTTTTATTTATGATATTCAAAATCACTCGGAAATTCCCCTGCAAGTATTTATAAAACTATTTGATCATCAGAATTCAATTCAACATGGTTTATAAACAACTTGTAAAAGAAAGTCATAGAGAATAGGGTTCAACTGAATAATTGTAACAGGCAAAACATTGACTTCCTTATTATCCTATACTTTCTAGCTTATAAAATACAATCTTTACTTGAATTTTCCATAGGTAGAACACCATCACCATCTATCCAATTGGTTATACAAATTACACTTTAAAAGATGCAAATTTAATTTTAATATGTATCTATTGATTTCATAAATCATCGTATTTATAATTAAATTGTCATCCAACTGATGAAAGGACACAGAAAAAATGAAACAGCTTAATGAGCTTTCTCTAAGCCATTGCCCACCAGCTTAAAAAGCAGTTCAGTCTTGTTTACATAAAAGAAATACTTCTGTAGACCCACTATAAACTATAGATTTACAGTTATAATTATTTTTCTCATTGACTTCTCTATTATACGAAGGACCCTGCTGTGATTCAGGATCTGCTTTTAGATGCACTTTCATCAGACAGTTTTTAAAGTATATTGGCATATCTCAATTCAATTACAATTAAATTATTTTTAATCTGAACTGCATCTTTTAGTCCTTTTTTCCCCTTCCAAGTTGAATCATTCTGCCCTTGTTTGTGTAAAAATTCATGCTGATTTTTCATTTTTTCCTTATGATTTGAGAACCAACTTTGATCTATCTAATTAAAACTTCTGTGAGGAACAAAACATAAAATGACTGCCAGGAGGCAGTCTGAAGTTATTTGAAATGATTTGAACATCAATGCTCTAACTTTCCAGAGCACCCTCAAGTGTTTGCAAAACCAAGTAAACAAATTGCATGATCCTTCCGAAGTATAATTAGTCTTCGGTTATACTATACTCTGGTGCCTTGATAAGCCAATCCGATACACAGCCGTTTTAAAATGTTAGCAAAACAATTCTGATGATAGGCTATCTATAGATGAATATTGTTTGGGTGGAACAAAGGACTTTAAAGAAAGGAAACGGGATAAAACAGACTGCAGACTTTACACTTATTTAGAAAATCAGAAAAAAAGAATAAAAATAAGAGAAATGTAGGCAGACATAAACAATAAAGAAAGGAAAAGAGCCAAGTCCCAGAAGGATGTTGATAGGAATGAAAATAGAGACATTTAAAAAATGTAAATCTAGAGCTATTGCTTAAATTTCCTGTCCATAGATAGCTTATTTCCTTCTATGAAGCTCTGCAGTATTGCTGAGTGAGTAAGCCAAAATGTAAATAAGGCTGTTGAAGCATAAATGGAGACCTAAGAGGTGAGAAAATGTTATGCTAATAATCAAAGAGGTCTCTGAAGGTCATGGGGAAAAAGTACATACGGGCCAAGGTAGAGTTATCCATTTGGTCTCTGGGACTTGCTAGAAATTATTCTAATGTATAAGAAAAAAGAGATTCCTAGTACTTTTGAAAATGCCTATTATATAAAGTGAATAATATGTTTTTCTAGAATAGAAATTTCAGACAGTACAATTCTTTAGGACTATAATAAATATTCATAATATAATGAATATACCCACTATGCCAAAAGGATATCCCTGGTATTAGACATTTATAAACATTTAATTTGGGGAATTTAAACTCAAGAGTGAAGAAAGTACTGAAGAGGTAGTTCTAAAATAAGTCATTTTACTGTGTTTTGGACATGGCAGTGATTATGTGGTTTTTATACATCCAATCATTGACTCATCTATATCTAAATCTTCCTAAGATATAATACGATTGTGGATGCATTTTGTACTGGGAAATGCTTTATTTGGATAATAAAGTAAATAAAATGTACACATAGTGATATGTACACATATCTTATTCTGTATGTCAGTCAAACATCTGAAATGTTTTATGTTGGGTATATCGTGGCTTTGCATATAATTTCTTAACTTGATAACAACAATAATAACCACTTTGATGCAGGCAGGCCGTGTCTAAGAACCCAGAAAGGGTCCTGCAGGACCAGCCTAAAGGTCTTCATGAAGGTTGGAAATCAAACATGAGCTAACGGAGGTGAAAGCAGAGTTTTATTAAAGATATACAGAGAGATTCAAATGAAGCATCTCAGAGACTTGGAAGGGAAAGGAGGGAGTCTCATTTTTGCTTGGGATCTGGGGTTTTTATTGGCAATTATGATCTGATGCACGTGTTCTTTCAAGCTCCAAGGAGCAGGCATCCAGGAACAAGGACAGGATTCAGGTGTCTTTTATAAACCACTCATTCCATGAAGCCAGGGGTCTTGATGTCAAGATATCTAGAGCTAGGGGTCTGAAATAGGCATATGGCGGCTCGGTGTGGTCATTCCTTAGATATCATTTATGTTCTGGAAGACTCCAAAGATATCATTATCTCTTTGTCCCTTACAAGGAGGACATACATTAAGGCATGTATAGGGCATGGGTGTAGGTCCTAGCAAGAACAGAAGCAGGAAAAGAAGCAAAGCTGAGGGGGGGTGACCCCAAACAGTATTTTCTTTCAGGGGTTCCCTTTGGTTTTCCAGTCTCAATTTCAAAGGTTATACATAAAATACAAACTGCTAAATAAAAAATAGTTGATGCATTCTTTTGAGCTTCCTTAATCATTAAACTATATCAACTGCATAGATACTGTAATCAGGGTAAATGCATTTAATTCACGTTAAAACACTCTCATGTCTAATGATCATCATATTACTCTTGTAAAATGATAAAAATAATAATGAAGAACCGAAGAAAGGTAGGCAGGGCCAAAGAGGGCCCTCCCTAAAAGGAAGTCACACTTACCCTAGAAGGAGCCATCCACCCTTTGCCACGTGAACAACTCCCTGATAGGTAGAGGAGCACATGTACAAAAACCTGATTGGGTGACAGGTACATGGATTAAAACAGCCCACCAACATTCTCATAAAAATCTCTAGACTTAGAAACTCCTCTGCGGTTCTGTCACTCTTCAGGAGCTTTCTGCTATGGCTCAATAAACTTTGCTGTGCTGCCCACCACTCTTCATCTGGTCTACCCCTTGGTTCTTTGCAGCAGTGACCAAGAACCGTGGGCACTAAAGAAAAAGAAACCCTGAAACAATAATAAAATGATTGATAGATATAATTTTAATTAAAATGGAACACAAAGATGAAAAAACCAAAATGAACATATTTCTTCCGTGTAAGAAATTTAATATGGAAAAATAAATGGAAGGCAGGAACACAGTAAGCAAATCAGTGAACATAGCGCACTATGTTGTCACCTTGATAAAGAACACAACAGAAACATCATGACAAAATAATGCACTTTTGTTCCATAAATCAGGGTTTCTCACATCATCAGTTGTGCTATTTATTTCATTGACATTTGAACTAAAAAGTCCAGCTCCTGTGAGTTAAAAAACAACATTATAATTCCATATTTTTAGAATTTTTTTAAGAATGTCACACTTTTTTAGCAGCTTTATAACACACTTCACTTTATGCTTCCCCCAGCATTTTTTGAGGGTCCATTTCACTACACTTCACCCACCCCCAGAATGAACAGCAGAATTAACTCTTTGCAGCTCTGGCAAATGAAAGTTGGTGCTTCATTTTAGTGTATAGTTCTTTGATCACTATTAAATTGAGCAGATTTCCATATGATTATTATTCATGTGTTTTTTTCTCCCTGAAAATTATTTGTTCTTGCTCTTTCCTCATTTTTGGTGTTGAAGTAGAACTTTATTGTTTTAAAGTTTTTATTTTAATTCTAGTTAGTTAACATGCAGAATTATATTAATTTCAAGTGTGCAAGATAGTAATTCGACACTTCATACAATAGCTAGTATTTATCACAATTGTAATCCCTAATCCCCATCACCTATTTCACCCATCCTCCCTCCCCTCGGATAACCATCAGTTTGTTTTCTACAATTAAGAGTCTTTTTCTTGGTTTATATCTCTCTCTAGCTCTTTTTCTTCCCTTTGCTCTTAAATTCCACATATGAGTGAAATCACATGGTATTTATCTTATTTCACTTAGTATTATACTCTCTAGCTCTATCCGTGTCATTACAAATGGCAAGATTTTCTTCTTTTTATGGCTGAATAATATTCCATCACACACACACACACACACACACACACACACACACACACACCACCTCTTCTTTATCCATTCATCAATGGATGGAGACTTGGGCTACTTCCATACCCTGGCCATTGTAAATAATGCTATTATAAACATGGAGGTACATGTATCCCTTTGGATTAATGTTTTTTTGTATTCTTTGGGTAAGTACCCAATAGTGGGATTGCTGGGTCATAGAGGTAGTTCTATTTTTAACTTTCTGAGGAACCTCCATGCTGCCTTCCACAGTGGCTGCACCAGTTTGCATTCCCATCAATAGTACACAGGATTCCTTTTTTCTCCACATTCTCATCAACACCTGTTGTTTCTTGTGTTGTTGATGTTAGCCATCCTGACAGGTGTGAAGTGATCCTCATTGTGCTTTTGATTTCTATTTCCCTGATAATGAGCATCTTTTCATATGTCTGTTGGACATTTGTATATCTCCTTTGGAGCAATGCCTGTTCATGTCTCTGGCCCATTTTTACCTGGATTATTAATTTTCTGGGTGTTGAGTTTTATAAGCTCTTTATATATTTTGGATACCAACCCGATGTATCAGATACATCATTTGCAAATATCATCTCCCATTACTTAGGCTGCCTTTTAGTTTTGTTGATTGTTTTCTTTGCTGTGCAGAAGTTTTTTACTTTGATGTGGTCCCAATAGTTTATTTTTGCTTTTGTTTCCCTTGCATCAGGGGACCAAGGTAGAAAAAAGTTTCTATGGGAAATGTCAGAGAAGTTACTGACTCCACTCACTTCTAGGATCTTCACATTTAGGTCCTAATTCATTTTGAATTTATCTTTATGTATGGTATATGAAAGTGGTTTCTTTTAATTCTTTTGTGTGTTGCTATCCAGTTTTCCCAACACCACTTATTGGAGAGAATTTTTCCGATTGGATATTCTTTTCTACTTTGCCAGAAAATTAGTCAACCAAATAATTGTTGGTTTATTTCTGGGTTTTCTATTCCATTCTATTTATCTACGTGTCTATTTTTGTGCCAGTACTCTACTGTTTAATGTAACTTGAAGTCTGGAATTGTGATGCCTCCAGCTTTTCGTTTGTTTTTGAAGATTGCTTTGGCTATTTGGGGACTTATGTGATTCCATACAAATTACAGGACTCTTTGTCTTAGGTGTATGAAAAATACTGTTGGCATTTTGGTGGGGATTGTATTAAATGCGTTGATTGTTTTGGGTAGTATAGACATTTTAACAATATCTGTTCTTCCAATCCATGAGTATAGAATGTCTTTTCATTTTTTTGTGTTGTCTTGAATTTCTTTCAACAGTGTTTTATAGTTTTCAGAGTATAGATCTTTCACCTCTTTGATTAGGTTTATTCCTGGTTATCTGATTATTTTTGGTGCAACTGTGAATGGAATTGTTTTCTGAATTTCTCTTTCTGGGGCTTCATTATTGATGTACATAATGCTATACTTTTAATCATGAGCTGACCCAATGTAAACCTTTTCAGTTTCATTTTTTAAAATAAGTGAAATAATTAGTAAATATTCTTGCATGAGAATGATTCTTAGTTTGAACTTCAAGTAAAGGCAATGTTCATCAACAAATGTTGTGTGGTGTTTACTTAAGCTGCTTTTAACTTATTCCCAAGGTACACTTCTGATCCTACACAATTTACCAAGAACTTAACTATGTTGTTAGTATTTCCTTTTGAGAAATGAAATTAGAGAAATTTATCTGGGAAATTAAGATTAAGTAAATAATAAAGATAACCTTTATCTTATTGTGAAAGTTTTCTTATAATATAGAAAATTATGTTTGTGCAGATTTATATAAAAGACACATTCATTAAATATAACAAATAACAACCAACAAATTTCAAGAAGATGTAACCAATTGCTGCAGTTGGTCCTGAGATTGGCCATAACTGATATTCTTTATATTTTTCTTCCACTGCTCATGTAGATTTCCCTCAACTTGAGTCAGCACTTCAGCTAGCCAAGAGCACTGGTGCATGGGATAAATCATACTTTCATGCCTGAGGGTTCCAATTCTTTGGTTATCATGTCTTTGCTGCGATTGACATTTAAGATTTTGACTCAGTTAAAGCATTAAGAGGTTCCCTAAGGAATCTCCTTAGCTCCAGATCTATTCACATTCCACAGCAGCAACACCACCTCCTCATGATAACTGAGGTCAATTATCTCTGCCAGTATAGTTAACTTCCTTTTTGATTGTTGTTTTATTGGCAAAAGGAGCTCAAAATAACCAAAGTAAATAATTTTAAGTTTAGTGAAATGTTCTTCACATGTTCTTGGGTAAACACATCCCTCCTCTCAGAAGCAGGACTTCTAGTCCATAAGGCCAAAAATTGCTAAAGGAGGCAAAAAAAGCACTCAATTTTGTCACTGGGAACAATGATGAGAACGTACTCAGACAAAGGTATTTTATATTGGAAATATTATAGGCATTAGGTTCAAAGGAATCCACTCTTATACCATTTTTGCTATACTGTGGATTGCTTTTCCAAGGCACTGTTCGTGATCCCATTATAATAAATCAGTTAACTTGTCCCTGAGAAAATTTGCTGGCCAAGACACCGCATATAGAGAAGGAAAACAGAAACACATAGCCACACCCATGTCAAAGCAAAAATTGCACCAGACAGTGTTAAACAAGGAATCTCAATCTTATTTGAGATTTTGCAATAGGGAAGGGGACTGAATTCACACCCACTGAAACAAAACACGGAGAGTTTATTAGCTTTGGGATGAGCTAGTGGAAAAGTATTCGAGGATCTTGAAGTTGGGAGTTATCAGTGGCATGTGTCCAGCACACTGAGTTATTTCTGAGTTTGCAAATGTTTTTCTCTAGGATCAGGCTACCTACATTTGCTAATTGCTGTTAATTTAATTTAGGCTCCTACCCTCCTTTAGTTAGAGACTAGGTAATAGGAATGTCATCTCCTTTGATGTTCACATTTTTTAAAAAGATTTTATTTATTTATTAATGAGAGACACAGAGAGAGAGAGAGGAAGAGACATAGACAGAGAGAGAAGAAGGCTCCATGCAGGGAGCCCCATGTGGGACTCGGTCCCAGGACCCTGGGATCATGCCCTGAGCCAAAGTTAGACCCTCAACCGCTGAGTCACCCAGGCGTCTCTGATGTTTACATTTCAGAGAGATTGTTCCTAAGTCTTTGAGACAGACATTCCCTGAGTTTAAAAAACAAACAAACAAACAAACAAACAAACAAAAAACTGGCAAGAGTTTAGGAGAAAATTTATGCACATTTCAAGGGAAGAGAACAAAAATTTCCAGTCGAAAGTTTTCTGAAGTAAATGCCATAAATAATGGCAGGTCAGGGGCCTATACTCTGGAAGAAGCCAAACTGAGGAGAGCTCTAAAGTAGGTCTTGATGACTCAGCATAAATACCAATCCAAAACAGATGAATTATTTACTATTCAAGGGTAGAAAGGATCCAGTGTAAGCTGTCTATCACAATCTACCACATTGGCTAGCTGAACTCCTCCAAGGAGGGTGCTATCCCTAAGGCTGACCTTAGTCTCTACTGGGAATTGGTTGAGCATTCAACATTCAGTGGCAATATCCCAAGCTCAGTGAGAGGGAGCCCATGTTGCAGGGGCATATTTACCAAGCCTGCTCTTATGGCTTTTTTCATTAGGATGACTGTAAGCGATAAGGTGACTGACGCTAGGATGTTTTTGTTTTCTTGTTTTTGATTTTATTTTATTTCGTATTTTGGCAAAGCAACAGTTATTAAATCTGTGATACATATTTGAGAGAATTTTGATCCATCCGTTAACTCAATGAAGCTTATTTCAGGTATGGGAGAGGTTTCAGAGCTGTGCTACACAGTCCCTTTAATGGCCATTATTTTGTGTGCATCTGTGTGTGTGTGTGTGTCTGTGTGTGTGTCTTCCTGTTCACTTTGACTCCTGGTGTGTAGATCTGACTTTCAACTCAAAGTACCTCCTCACATTTGCATTCTTAGAATCCTAGGATTTGTGTTAGAGATAGCAATAGTGTTTGATTACTTAATTAAATCCTATCACAACAGGAATATATGCACATGTATGAGGACTTCACATTCAAGAATGTTTTTTGATGTTTTACGTAGATGTTTTCGATGTTTTGCAACAATCTTCTTAATAGCCAAAATTCCAAAAAATCCAAATGTTCATGAGTAGTTGAAGGGATTTATAAATATATTGCTACATGGGACATTATACAGCCTGAAAATACATGAACTAAAAAAATTAACTCAAAACTGAGGGGGGTTACACAAACAGCATGTCAAGCAACTGACGTCAGATCCAAATGAATAGATACTGTGTATGATTCCATTTAGATAAAGTACAAAGAAATCAATACTAGATATTGTGTTAGAGTTCAAGGTAGTATTTATTTTGGGAAAAGTGAGGGGCCTGTGATTGGAAGGAACATTAAAGGACTTTGAGAATGCTGGTAAAGGCCTATTCTTGACCTGTTTGTGATTACACAGAAATTTGTGTGAAAATCGTGAAGCTGTTGCACATGCAAATCCTTATATCTTGAAACATGGTGAGAGTTTATTAGTACTTAGTGAAAATGTTTTACTTGAATTTTTCCTTGTTTGCCAAACAAATTCAATGTTATGAGAATAAAATGAAGAGGTATTTTTTTCCCTGAAATTTTTTCCTTAAATTAACTTGTATTAATTAAATATGCCTTCTGATAACCTAATTTAATTTATTCTCCTTCTTCTTCTCCCTCCTTCTCCTCTTCCTCTTCTTCTTCTTCTTCTTCTTCTTCTTCTTCTTCTTCTTATTCTTCTTCTTCTTCTTTCTTCTTCTTCTTCTTCTTCTTCTTCTTCTTCTTCTTCTTCTTCTTCTTCTCCTTCTTCTTCTCCTTCTTCTTCTTCTTCTTCTTCTTCTTCTTCTTCTTCTTCTTCTTCTTCTAATTGGTCACTGAGACCTTTTCATTTTGCACCCAAAACTGTTGAGGATCTTGCCTGTAGACACCCTCTGAGATTATGAGATTACACTATGGATACACATGGCTCCAGACACGTGATGAGAAGCAAAGTGAGAAAAATAATGTTTTGGGTCAATCACATGATTACAGAGCTAGAGTTACCAAGAGAGTTACAGATGGCCAAGTTGGGCCTCTGTGACACTTCTAAGGAATCAGTGAGAGAACATTACCGGGGTGAGAGATGGAAGTAACTACAAACTAAGGGCCTTATCACTTGGGACCTTGAGCTTTCCATGGGAAAATCAGAAGCAGAGGTCTAATCAGCCCAATTGTGATGGAAGGACTCAGGAGCTTGTGTGCACAGAACTTACCTGGCTATTGGGTTTCTGAAGTTCCTGCCAACAAACTTAGCCTTGCTGTCCAGTTCTTCTTTATTTCTGAGGTACTGGCAATATTCGGCCAAGTGCTCATATTAGCAAAGTGTTCCAGTTTTGATCTGCCTGGAGCAGAGCCCCACCACCAGGCCAGCAATGAATGTGTCTTCAGTATCCCACAGGGATGAGACACCATGAAGCCCCCCCCCACCTCCACACCCCCCCCCCCCCCCATGCATCGGACTGGACCAACTTGCTTGCCTGAAAAGATGTCATCTCAGAGCCAATTTGGTTCAGTTTAAGCAGGAGGCAGTTGCAAGACTTCTTACCTACGAAATCTTAGAAATCTGTTTTCGGTTGTTAACTGTTGAGACCATTCCCTACCACCTAGATTCCTGTCCTGGCTATGAACTTTTTTTCAAGCTTCCTAGTCACCTTGGTTAAGAGATGTTGTATAGACTGGGTAGTCCTTGATGAAGAATTTGTACAGGTTGGTCAGCTTGTCAGATGTGATATACTTGCTCAAATCCAGATCACACTTTCTCTGCCCTGAAAAACTCTGAGGCAGCCACGTCCATGCCAATGGCAACCTTATGAGCATAAGCAGTTATCTTGATCTCATTCTTCAGCAGCTGCTTTTTTATTCTTCAGAATGTTAGAAGTAAACATGCTTCCATCCCCGATATCGGTGGCATCTTTCCCATGTTTCTCATTGATGACATTTTTCAGGTTGTGGTAAACCTCTGCTCCAATGCACATGGCTTTCTTGAGGTTTGCTGCACCAAATGGGAGGATCATGAACTCCTGTATGGCCAGCTCATTGCCAACACTGTTGATCATACTCTCACTTCAAAATTGTCAGCCAAGACAGCAATGTGGAGGTACAGGGGCATCCCATTCTCAATAGCTCCAGCTTTGCAGACAGCCAGAGAAACTCCCAGAAGGGAGTTAGCATCTATTCTATCTGTCTTTATCATCAGTTTCTCAATCTTCCCCTAGTCAGGTTCTTGCTAATCAGAGTAGATGTAATAGTTTTATTGATGTGCTCACAGCCTTTGAGACACCTTTTACCACATAGCATGTTTTATCATTGTCTAGGATCTCTAGGGCCTCTTAAACACCAGCTGAGTCACTTTTGAGATACAGAGATCAACTTAAAACAGTGGGATTCCCATGAGAGTGAAAGATCTCTCTGGTCGAGATATTGAGAATAGTCATGGTTCATTTCTGGCTGCCAGATGTCATGATGGGGCAAAGAAAGAGAGGGTGTTGCAGACACCAAAGGGTGAACAGCTGTAAAGTGTGTGTGCACCAAGTTGCCCCTGAGCTCCTCTCTGTGCTGTCTGCCCCAATGCCCTTCCCTGCTCCCGGAGAGTTACAATAAAAACTTACAATATAAAGTTCTTTTATATCAATAGTACCTGTCTACTCTGTCAACACATTTAGATTTGTTAGAACACTTGGACTGTAATAAGACATTTCATTGTACCTTTTCAAATACATTGCCATATATTTATTTTATTATTAATAAAGATAATAGAATTAATAGTGGGGAGTCTTGAAAAATGTAAAAATTTTTCAGGTATTTCTAGCATAAATTTCATAAATTACTATTTTCCAGTATTTTGTATAATCTGAAATGAGGTCTTTGTAAAGTATATGAATTATAACCATTTTTATCCCTGTAGCTTGTGTTTCTGTTAATGTTTCTGTCATAAAAAGAATTTATTATTTTGTTTTGTTTTTTGTTTTAAAGATGTTATTTATTTATTTATTCATGAGAGACACAGAGAGATAGGCAGAGGGAGAAGAAGGCTCCTCGCAGGGAGCCTGATGCGGGACTCGATCCCAAAACCCCAGAATCATGCCCTGAGCCGAAGGCAGACACAACCACTGGGCCACCCAGGCATCCCAAGAATTTCTTATTGTAATAGTCTTTTTGTTAAGTTTTTTGCATCTATGTCTATGAAAGATATTGGCTATAACTATTCTTTCCATTATTGACTTCAGAGTTTGGTGTCAAGAATTGATTTACAAATTGTTAGGAAGTTTTATAACTTTTTATTCTCTGAACAATTTTATTTAACATTCTTGAAATTTCTAACTTAAATAGAAAAATACATTACGATTTCTTAAGTGATCTTCTTGAAAAGATTTCAATAATGGATTTAATTTCTTTAGTAGATTAGAATACATCAGATTTTCTATTTTGTCTTATGTCAGTTTTGTAAGTCACAGTTTTTATGGATTTTGAAAAATTGTTAAATATATTGAAATAATGTGTATATAATATTTTATTATTCTTATATCATTTAGAATCTGAGTGGTGTCCCTTTTTAAAAATTCTTGATATTTTCAGTGTGTTTCTTCCCTCTTAATAAGAACTGTTAAGGATTCATTCATCTTAAAAATCATTACAAAGAACCAACTTTGTTGGTTTTGCTGATATTATCTACTATGTTGATATTACTCCCTTTCTATTTTATTAGTTTTAGGCTTAATTTTAGGCTTGATTATTTCCATATATATTTCATTTTGGTTTCTTTTATATATATGAAATAATATATATGAGTAAAATACATATTATAACATATAATAATATATACTATGTATATACATTCTAAGCACTAGTTTAGGAAAATCTCACAAGTTTTACTATGTCTGCTCTTTTTTATTATTTCAAATTATTCAAAAACTTTTTGTGTGATCTTCTCTTGACCAATGTTTATTTAAAATGTATTGTTTGATTTTGTATTAATTGGATATTTTATTATTATCCTTTGTTACTGATTTGTAGGTTAATTTTGTTGTCATTAGAGAACATCATCTGAAAAATTATAATCTTTTGAAATTTGTTTAAGCCTTGTAAATTGTGGTTAGTTTTCTGTGTACACATGAAAGTGATGAAATCTGTTATTGTTGAATGTAGTATTTTAGACATCAGGTTTGTCAATTAGGCCAAACATAATATTGCCTTTTAGATCTTTTATATCCTTATTGATCATTTGTCTGCTTGTTCTATCACCTATTGATAGAGGTAGATATTTCTATCTCATCTTTGTTCTGCTAATATTTTTTAAAATATTGTGAAGCTGTTATATTATTTTCATAAGGCATTTTATTTTGAAAACTTCTGAGTAGACTGACTTTTTATTATTACTGTAAAATGTCCTTCTTTATTTCAAATATTGATTCTTGCCTCAGTAATGGGATAGCACATTTGTATTAACTTCTTAAGTGTTGTCCTTCATATTTCACTAACTTGATCCAGGAGTTTATTTCCTAAAAATCGTCAATAAATTAAGAACAAAGAAAATGAGGCCCATAATTGCTAAATATGGGTTATGTAAAGATGATTTTATAATTTTGATACTCATTCATTCGTTCACTCATTCATCTCTTCATTTATTTAACTGGATTAACGTACCCTTTTTGTGTTTGGTACTGAGTTGAAAGGGTTGAGGAAGGGATATATTCGGCTGAGAGGGGGAGATTCTAGAAAGTTTAGAAAATCCTTGGGCAGGGGCACCTTGGTCACTCAGTCAGTAAAGCACCTGCCTTCAGCACAGGTCATAATCTTAGGGTCCTGGGATTGAGCTCCCAGTTGGGAATCCCTGCTTGTTGGACATTCTGCTTTTCTCTCTCCCTTTGTTCCTCCTCCCTGCTCATTTTTTTTTCTCTCTCTCTCTCTCAAATAAAATCTTAAAAAAAAAAAAAAAGAAAAGAAAACCTTGGGGCAATAGGAAAGATTATAGATTTTTAAGTGCTCTATATGTAGCTTGGTCTTCCTAAAAATAAGTTTCTAAACATTAACAAGTTGATGCCAAATACTACATTTTACATAGTTTCTTCATATAATCCTTGTTATAATTATAATTAGATGAGATCATTAGTACCAACAATCAAATTGGCAATATTAGGGACTAAGGAGTTAAGTTTTTGAAATTAACTTGTATTGGAATATAGGCTAGTGTTTTAAAAATGATCAAATAAGAAAGAATATGTATATACATTTGAGCAATTTTTAAAGGGAAAATGGAAGGACTAGAAGAAGAGGTTGGGAAAATTCTCCAAATAGATATGCAAATTGGCAAAAAAAAAAGCACTGAGACATAGCAGGTGAATTTAGGGGTTCCAGTTTTCATGTAAAAGGAGTGTTAAATTACCAAAGAGATAATATAAGAGAGGAAGTAAAATCCTCAGAGAATAATTTCCAAATGCAGGAGAAAATCAATAATCTTCAATATGAAAGGCACAGATGAGTAACAGGTAGAGGAGTGAAAGGTGTTGCCTATGCAGATATGTATAAGTAAACTGAAAAAGAAACAAGGAACAAAAAGAGTTTACTGAAGTATAAGGAAGAAAGAATATTTTTTTTAAAAATGAGAACTGAATTAATATAGAATCTCTTCAGAACCTAAGAATACTGTAGGACACTAATACAATTACTGAGGGGCGTATTTTGGATACAAAATTTAAAAAAAATACCTATATAATTAAAGATATGAGGCTTAAAAATTATTTCAGGCATGAAAAGTTTTAGAGTATTTAGTTCTTATGCATCTATATCTAGGAAAATAAGTAAGATTTATTTCTATTTTTAAAAATCTAAGAAAAAGGGAACAGTATGAACTCCATGGGAAAAAAAAAAAGTCCTGAAAAGATACACTCTGAATATGAATCAAATCAAATCAAATACATTTGAGCAAGTGATATAATAAAAGAAGACAAAATCCATTTGTTCATATACTTGAAGTATTACAAAGTAAGTGGTACAAATTTTGTTTCATAAAGTTTTCTTCTCTTTGCAAGTTTATTTACAATACTTGGTTCTGCAACATCCATTAATAAATCATAGTATTGTAAATCTGTGTTGTTGGACCTTAATCTTCAGAATCTGTTTACGGACAGTATATTCACATTCAGGCTAGAATAGAATGTAAGTGTTCTAAATTTTGACAGCAATAACAAAATAATTACAAATTTTGACAACAATAACAAAATAATTATATGGTTGATAGAAGTTGGAAAAGCAAGGTTACATGGAAAGGAACAGGTTAGATAATTCCATACCATGTATCATGTGGAGTTAAGGGGAAAATTCTACAATTTAAAATTTTAAACCTAACCAATGAAGATCAAAACCTTCATGAAATATTTGTAAGAGGAAACAGAAAATAAGTTGGGTAATTGTAAAAATGCGCTAAACGTTGTTTCACAGCAGCATATCAACGGTCACCACCTAATTCGGTAAGTCAAGAAATGGAAAAATGACTCTAGGTATCTGCAAATTGTTATTACAGACTCCACGTAGCTTCTCTAAGCAGGAAATAATTCCCTAAAAAAATATTACACGTCTCACAACATTTTCAGGAGTGCCAGATAGTTAATCTTGGCTATTTTACAACCAGGCAAAAAGTAGATCCATTGAATTCAGGGAGAAAATTAACACGGTGCTGGAGTTCTCCAACTCAAGTAAAACCACATGCGTCACCTATCCCTCTGCGTGTATGACTCTGAGGACTAGTGGCACCACAGATGTGCCACACAGCAATCCTGGACTAACAGGAGTCCTTGTATACTTGCTACAACAAATATGCAGCTGCCACTCTGTGTGGCTCTTTTCTAAATCCAAATCTAATATGGAAGCGTCTAATTATTAAAAATGCCACTCACATGCCTGCATTCCAGAAGCAAGTGAGTCTCAGAAATGTAAACTAGCACCACTAAGATATGTTAGTGGCCTTTGCTTGTTTGTTTAAAACACAGAAATGTATTCGTTCATTGATTTTAGAGGCCAGAAGTCCAAAATCAAGGTATCAGCAGGGCTATGTTCCCTTTCAAGGCTCTAAGGGATGATCCCTTCTTGCCTCTTCCAGCTTCTGGTGGCCACAGGTATTTCTTGATATGACACATCATCCAAATCTCTTCGTCTTTTTTTTTTTTTTTTGCCTCTTTATTTTTTTTAAGATTTTATTTATTTATTCATGAGAGACACAGAGAGAGAGAGACAGAAAGAGGCAGAGACACAGGCAGAGGGAGAAGCAGGCTCCCTGTGGGGAGCCAGACGTGGGACTTGATCCTGGGTCTTCAGGATCAGGCCCTAGGCCCAAGGCAGGCACCAAACCACTGAGCCACCCAGGGATCCCTTTTACCTCTTTAAAATTGATAATAGATATATATGATTCATCTAACTGTTCCCTAAATTTTTCCAGCATCATTAAGATTTTGACATATAACATGTGAATTTAAGGTATACAGTGTGATGATTTGACACACATATAATTGCAAAATGAACAGCACAATAGTGTTAGTTAACACCTTTATCTCTTCACACCTTTTCTTTTTAGTGTAATTCTAATAGGTGTTATTATGAGTTAGTTTCTCATAATAATATCTTATTTTATTTAGGAAATAAGATGAAAAATGTTTTCCTCAGTAGAATTTTGTTTATTATATTCCATTATATATATAAAATATTCATTATATATATATAAAAATGTATATCTATCAACATTGTAATACTTTTACCTTTTCAAATTAATAAAAATAATTATAGTTTTAATTTTCTGAATACTTATCTATGCAAAGCACTTTTCTCTTTACATTCTTCTACTTAATTCTCACAGCAGCTCTTGGATGTAGACAAAATAGTCTCACATTACTAAAAAAATAAAAAATAAAAATTCTTGAAAGTTAACAGAACTTTCATGCACTCAATCAAGACAGAAAATAGCAGAACCAGGAGTGGAATTTAGATTTTTCATTTTTAATATCCAAAAAGCTATAAGAAAAGAAAGTTGTGATTATATTTTTTTTTAAAAAAAAGAGAGGAAAACTTACAAAAAATTCAATATCCAACTTACATAACACAGATTTACCATTCTGGGTGAAAAAAGATATGTAGGACAATAATGAATATTTTTAAACAAACTGTTAGTGAATGTCAATATAATCACAACTTTCATAAGTGTCTGCTAATTTAATATTGTTAAAATTTTCTTTAAAAGTAATTCTGTTCAAAATCATCTCAACTCTCAACTCTCCTACTATGTATTTACAGTTGGTTTTGTTACAATATATAAACTATCAAAATAAAATTATTTTCAAATAAATATCTAGCTGCAGACGTATATGTAATTTATTATATACCAGTGTGTCACACCTTTCTTATAGCTTTGGATTTACTATTTTAAATAAAAGTCCTCATAAAAATTCAGCCAATATAAGAAACTTTGAAAACTGTCATGAATAGAAGACACTGGTGGTTACCAGAAAGGCAGGAGGGGGGTTGGGTGAAATAAGGGATGGGGATTAAGGAGTGCACTTGTGATGAGCATTGGGTTTTGTATGGAAATGTTGAATCACTATATTGTGCAAGTGTAATATTATGCTGTATGTTAACTAACAAGAATTTAAATAAATCTTTAAAAATTCCCATGAATAGGGTTATTTTTGTATTGTATGTTTTTATGTAATTCCTTGATGACTCTGTACATTTGAAACTCTATGTAGCTTAAAACCACTTCTTTTAACTTCACAAAAAATTATAATAACTTTAATTGCAATTTAAAATTTTTAACTAAATAAAAAATGCAATGAATAGTGAAAAGTATTTAAAAACAAGTTTCTTTGGAGAATCATAGTTTAATGTGTACAATAAAAATGTCCTAAATAGCCTCTCATCCAGAAATTGCTACTCATTTTACATTATTACTAAAATTATGCATTAATAGCTCAGTAACTTCATTGATTTTTTTAAAGTCTTTTTCAAAGTTCTTGGCAACTAAATGCTGTTGATGAATAATGCAATAGTTTGCTAAAACACCTGGAGTTTCCTATTTAGGTTGGCTGTAAACCTGTGTTCCCTACTAACCGTTAGCGTTCCATCTGTTATATAAGCGATGTCATTGGAAAAGGGAATATTTTTTTCCTGTAAACTAACTTTAAAGGTTTCAAATATTGACAAGCTCTGTGTATTACAGTATGTTATTCTAAGTGACATCTCCTCTGTCACTTTTTAAAAATTATTTTTGAAAAAAATTATTTCATGAGCTCAGGGTCATGATCTCAGGGTCCTGAGACAGAGCTCAGCATTGCGGTTTGGGCTCAGTGGAGAATCTTTGCTTCAAGCTTCTCTCCCTCTGCCCTTCCCCCATAGCACACTCTCTCTTGCTCTCTCTCTCAAATAAATAAAAAAAACAATTTTTAAGAGAATTATTGCATAATTCTCTTAAAGAATAAGCAGACACCTTATCCTACTCTTCCTCTATCAAAACCCAGTTTATTTATTCTGTATCACTTTATAAATTCTGATAACATATTATCTTTGTCCCTCTAGTTATTATCTATTTCCTCCCCCACCCACACACACCCAGACACATTTACACACATAACACACACATTGTCTGAATGCGAACTTCTTGAGAGTGGGACCCTTGTCTGCCTTCCTCATTGCATCATCACCAAGACTGAGCCTGACACCTTGTAGGCACTCAATAAAATACCTGGTAAATAAATAAAATAACTTACTTTTCGAGCATTTAATTTCAACTAAATGTCCTTCTCAATGAATCTTAGGTAATAGCTTAAGACACAAAGTAATTAAGACAAGATCAGAGCAATTCAAGCTGAACACTGCAGTGTGATTAGTCGTAGCAGTGACTTACATGGTTATTTTAATGTTAACTACCCAAGAAGACAGCTTTCACATTAAAAAAAAGAAAAGTATTGTTATGATCTGAATTTCTAAACTAAAAGTCAAATGAGTGTATTCTAATCGTTGCACAATGTGTTATCCAATCACAAACTTTGAAGCATTGACAGTTTTAGTCTCTGGTGTAAGAAACATCGACGTAAGAAAACTAGTCATTCAGAATGAGCCAAGGTACCCTTTAGCAGAAATATGGAATTACAGTTTGCCTGAGGAATACCAGGATTGCTCACGTTTGCGTATTTAGATTAATAGTACATTTCTACAAGGTTTGCGCTATAATTGGAACTTAAGTAACATTTGTAAAGTGTTATCCGTCAGAGCCTGAAGAGACCCAAAGAGAATGTATGTCATTATGCAAAATTACTAATTAAGTACAAGTAATTTAGCAGATAATTTACATGTTCATTTTATAATAGAAATTATTTAGTTTTAGGGTTCTCTTTGTATTTCTAAAGTAATCTTGACCCAGGGGATCACAGACTGTTAAGAAGAAGTATAAATTATGGAATGAGACATATGTTTAACTGATTCATAGAGCTTTTGTTGTGGCTAATGATTCCTCTAACGGTAATTGCATAAGGGAAAACATTTTCTTTTTAAGTAAATAATGTTCATTACCTCTTAAATCTACTGTCACTTGACAACACTAATGTGGAAAAATTTCTACCTTCTTGATTAGCTCTCCAAGGATATCCAGCAGCTTTAAATTAATATTGATCAAACAGAAACCATCATATCTATCAAAATGTTCTTATGAATGTGGATGCATGGGAAAAAAATTTCAATAGGTTCTAGGAAAGAGAAACACTTTCTTGAAATATACTGTAAATATATTGTAAAATATTAGGATGAGGAAATTATGCTGGAATGTGGGATTTATTTTGTGGTCATTGATAAATACCAGATCCATTGAGAAAATCTTAAATATTTCAATAGTAAAGATTTATAGCTGTACAGTCAAACTGTGGCCATATTACATTTACAATTGTTACCTTAACACTACCACTTGGGGGAGAAATGAAAACAAACCCGCACTCCCCAACTGACAGTTTTTATCCAAATCATCTGAAAAAGGGTAGGAACTCTATTTATTCACAGCTTTAGTACCGATATCCTAAAACAGTGCTGAGTCACGCTGTAGGTGACAACTCCTCAAGTTCTATTTTCTTTTGGTTTAATTTATTGGTGGCTTTCAAGTAACTTTTCAAAAGTTTATTGTTTAGTTATTTTATTTTTCTAATTGTTATTGGTGTATATATTTAATGTATATACTTAATGGTATCAAATTTCCCCCTCGTAATTCCTTTAGCTATACCTCAGATTCTGCTGTTTCATTTACATTTTGAGAAGTATTGCAGTTTGACATGAGTTTTCAGTTCCATCCAAGAGTTGTTTAACGTTGTGTTTAATTTCTAAATAAATAAATAAATAAATAAATAAATAAATAAATAAATAAATAAAATAATTTCTAAATAGGGGAGCTTTTTGTTTTTCCATCTTGTTATTTCTAGTTTTATTGAAAAGAGTTCAGAAAATGTTCTTTGTCTTATTCTTATTTTTAAGAATGTATTAAGATTTCCTTTATGACATTAAAAAAAGATAAATTCTTATGATCATTTTCTGTGCATTTAAGAGAGGTACAGTATCTTTATCTGGGTTAAAATTTCAATATGTAAAGTCTAAATTATTGAAAACAAATGTGTAGTACTTCAATGTATTTTCAAAATTTTTGCTCATTTGATCTGCCTTGGATCAAGAGACATGTCTCAAATTTTATTTATTATTTTTTAAAATATTTTATTTATTTATTTATTTATTTATTTATTTATTTGAGAGACAGAATGAGTGTGGGGAAGGAGAGGGAGAAGCAGACTCCCCACTGAGCAGGGATCCCAATGCAGGAGTTGATCCCAGGACCTTGGGATCATGACCTGAGTCAAAGGCAGATGCTTAACCGACTGAGCCACCCAGGTTCCCCTCAAATTTTATATTTATTAATTGTTTTTGTCTATTTCTCCCTGAACCTGCTGTAGTTGCTGTTGAATGAAAATCATCGCACTGCTTGCATAAAATTCATGACCATTATAGTTTCACAGAGAAATATTTTTTAACTTTATAAAATTATGATTGCATCATTTTATACTCCCTTTGGTCTAAGTTTTTTCTTTCCAAATATCAAGATTTTAGCCTGTACATTCTTTTCCATTACATTTGAATGGAGTATATTGGTGCACTTTTTTTATTTTCATCACTTCTTAAGGTTTGCTTATTTTTTTTGAGATAATTTTTAGCCAATAAGAAAATATTTTCTTTCTACTGGTGATTTAAGCCGACTTAATTATTGATATAATTGATATATTTAGACTCCAATTTCTTATATTTTTTTAAGTTTTATTTATGTGGAATTATATCAAAATGTAGTAATTTATTCTCTCATCATACATTTTGGTATTTATAAAGATCTGTAGTTTTAGATTAATGGTTACTTTTTTACTAATATGTTTTAGAATATTCTCAGTCTTCTCACTTTGCTGGATTCTGTCCATTATTCCCTTCTATGAGTAATATTGCATTTAACTAGAAACATTGTTTCCTCATCTCCCTTTCCCTCCAAATTCAATTTGAAGCAATGTCTCATACTCCCAGTTAATACTTATAAGGCAATTAGTGAACTGATTTTACTTTCCACATCCACTTTCAGTTTTCTAAACCACTTTAATTGTGTTACTTTTGTCTAAAACATCAGAGCAGTCAACTAACACATGCTTTATAGGTGCTCCTTATGTTTATCACTTCTTATAAATATATATTCAATGTTTATCTCCAGTTTTAATCTTACATCCTTAATTGTTTACATTTTCTAAATATAACTTTCTAGCAATTTTCCTAGGAAGGACTTATCGGAACAATATTCCCTGATTTCTGTCATATTCTTAAGCTTGTCCATGGCCTTCAGACTAGAAGATCAATTTAGATAGTAGATCTTTTGATCAAACTTGTTTCCCTTAGGATCTTAAATGAATTGTATGGTTTTCTGGCACAAAAAAACTGCTGTTGAAAATTGTAATGTCAATCGGATTCCTTTCCTTTGTAAGTCAGTAAATTTGAGTAATTGGCTTTATTTTGTTAAATAATTCATGAATCTCATCTAGCAGATAGGAAGAAGTTCCAAGGAGTTGTGCAAAATGGAAGGGTTTTAAAAGCAGAAAGAGGGCAAGACAAGGAAAATAGTGTATTTTTGGGGGGGCATGGTCACCTTCCTTTTGGGGATGGGAAGGTCTATCAAGTGGATAGCCACACTAGTGCTCCGTGATAATTCCAGATCAGCTGGTTAAAGGCTATAATCCTTGGAGAGGCTGAAACTCCAGTTAGGTTAGGTGTTAAGTCTTGATTTGCTGATGGTGGGCTTAGCACTAGTGACTCCATTTTGGACCTGTTGTCTCTTTTTTTAGCAATTTCCCTTTTTTGATCAGACTCTTGGCCTGAGATATGATCAAAATTTAAAGCTTTAGCTTCACTCTCAGCTATTACTCTGTAGTTCTTGTAGCTTTTACTGATCTTCTGTATGATATTCACAAGTCATGATGTTTCTTCACAGACTCTCTGTGTGGTATTCACAGGTTATGACTTCAGATTCACAAATTTAGTCGTTTATTTTCTTCATTCTTTTTTGGCATTCTACTTTTAGGAAGATCATTTGCTTGGTGGTTCATGGTTGTGAACAAGCATTTAAAACTTTTGAGAGGTGGCCCCGGTGGCTCGGCGGTTTGGCACTGCCTTCAGTCCAGGGCATGATCCTCGGGACCCAGGGTTGAGTCCCAGGATGGGCTTTCTGCGTGTAACCTGCTTCTCCCTTTGCCTGTGTCTCTGCCTCTCTCTTTCTGTGTCTTTCATGAATAAGTAAATAAAATATTTTAAAAAGTTGTTAAAACTTTTGAGAAAATACAATGCCTTTAGGAGATTCTATGATTATTATAAGTAAGATAATTCTCAATGTCTGGAGTGTACTTTGGAGCCATGATGCTCAGGACCCAAACCAATGAAAATCAAGTAAGTAAAAAGACCCCCTCCCCCAAAGGAGTCCCCTTGTTAAGCCAAGTGGCTTGCTCAATCGTGTTATATGACCAAATATCTACTATCTCAGAAGTGTTAATCAAGATGCAGCAGGTAGTGTTGGCCAAAGCACAGATACTTCACTGCTCAGCCAAGATAATCAAGGGCTATCCTAACATCAAGAGCCTTGACCAGAGAGTCTAAGGATTTTTGTTCGCCAGCTATTGTTCTAGCAGCAGATTCTGCAATATTTTCAAGAGTCAAGGAGTGGTTCCTGATCATAGTCTTTAAATCATAGTCTTTAAATATATAGATCATAGTCTTTAAATTTATACCTAGCCGGAAAAGTAGAGCCAAAGGAAATGAATCCTGAATCATGAACTCCTCCTGGTCAAGTCCTGACTAATTTGATGATGTAAATTCAGGGGATTTGAACAATGAATTGTCTTGGTTCATTTGTGCAGTTAAGGGGCATAGTTGGATATCCTCAGAGGCATTGCCTGGTTATATGCCAGATATCTAGGCATTCAGAGGTCTAAGGGAAATGATAATCACCACAAAGATAAACCCTGTCAGTGCACAAACCATTCCAGTTAATGTGGCATTATTAATGGATTCATTCACAGGGATTATTGCATTTGCCTGTTCAAACCAGGTGTCAGTTGGGTTTTCAGCACATTCTGAAAGTAAGCCTCCCAAGCTGAAATAAAGAATTACTTTAAGTACTTTGCAAAGATGGGTGCTACTGCTGAGATTTTTTTCATGACTGGGGGAAGACCTGATTCAGATAATCATGGGAATGTAGAGGTGCAACTGTACTAAGAGGTACATAGGTATTTGTGTTTAGTTGAGCAAGAAGTTATAATTGGAGAAAAGATAAAAAGCCACTGGATGTTCTGGTCATAAAAGTTGAGCTTGGGAAGAAGCTTCTAAGGGCTGTCAATCATAGTTTATGGTGACATTGGGAATTGAAGAGAAATTGGTCATAGGGAGGATGAGGAGGTCTCAAGCATCATGGATAGATTGAATTCTTTGATGACAGATGAAGCAGTCTATAAGGTTACCTCCCTTAGCAATGGCCTGAGAGACATAGATGAGGGCCTCCTCTTTCCAGGCCAATGCCAGAGTAAAGGAAAGACAGAGAAGAAAGAGTTTCTTATTTAGTTAAATAGTGAAGATTTGATCTGGCATCTTGGGTGGAAGCATTCTATATGGTTGTCAGATACTTCTTTTCTTTATCATTTTGATTTGGAAGTCTCCTGTGTCTATATAGGACTACATGTCACACAGAGCCTTCTTTAGCTGTGAGATGTGTACCCAAGGTTCAATACCTTCTAGTTTTTGAGCAGTGTCAGTGGTCAGGAGCACTAGGAAACGTCCCTTCCAGCAAGGCTCGAGGGCTGTCTTCTTCTGATATGGTTTCTGGAATACTCTAGTCACCAGTCTCCATGCTATGACCAATAGGACCCTCTGAATTCGGTTCCAGCAGGTTTCTTCAACCTGTCAATGATATGCTTTGGCATAGGCCATTAAAGACTTACAGTAGTTGGTCGTATTAGCATAACACAATAAAGGATCAGCAGAAAGTTGTATGCCAATAGACATTGGCCTACTGGTGACTACTTCTTGTAGAGTGAATTTATGTTTCCCAAAGGGGGTCTGTGAACAGTCAGGGAGGCCAGAGGCAATACCTTAGGCCAAGGGAGTCCAGTAGTTTCAACAAATTTAGAGAGTTGAGTTTGACGGTCCCATGAGTTCTCTCAACCATGCCTGATGATGGAGGGTGATAGGCACAGTGATAATTCCAAGAAATTTGCAAGGTTTTTTGCTAAGACTCTTATGATTTGTCAACTAGAGTGGATACCTCAATCACTAGAGATTGTGGGAGGTATAGGGAGTGCGAAACACATTTTCTAACAGTTTCCTTGCCACTGTGAGGACATCAGCCTTGAGGCAAGGGAAAGCTTCAGTGGATCCAGGATGCATATATAACAACATGGTGATAACCCATACTGGGAGGCAGTTGCATGAGGGCTAACTGTAGGTGCTCAGAGGGTCCAAAAGGAAAAGGTTTGACATCCCTAGAAACAAAAATAATTTTTTGAGGTGTATGGGCCTGACATATCAGACATTTGTGGTAAAATGTTACATTTTTAGAGTCTCCCCACCAATGTTTGTTCATAATTGCAGTCATCGTAAATGCACCACAGTGGGTGAAGGAATGTAAATTCGGAAAACTGGGTTATGCCAAGGAGCTTGGAAGAACCAAGCCATCTCTGGTTTCCAAGGTTCATTGAACTTTAACCATTGTCTTGTGTTTCTTAATTTCCCTGATTCAGAAGTAGATCGTTGTTGTGTTGCAAGGACATCAGGATGCCCAAGTCTGGCAACATGAGGTCATTTGTTTGTTTGTTGTTTGTTTGCAAAAGCAGAAAGAATTTCAACTACAATTGTCACAAACTTCATAGATTCTATTGCTGTTGCTTTTGCATGAAAGTCAGTTAGGACATTCTCCTGACACTAAGAATATATTTTCTCTTAAAAGTTCTACCAAAAATAGACTTTTTCTTTAACTTAAAAATACAGCTTTGGAAAGCAAAATTGGGAGTTGTTACACGTCATTACATATTTTATAAACAGTAGTGAAAGAAATCAACAGGATGGATTAAATTTTCAAATATAAAAATGCTCATTTCAAAAGCTTGACTTTGTCCTTTAGTAACTTAAAGGTGGGGTCTTTTGCCAAAAGCTTTGGTCTTTTGCCTCAATTTTGATGACAGCAATTTCAGTAGGTAAGAGAATAACATTAAGAAGGTCGTTTACTCATCCATTTTTGGTTAGAATCCCAGTGGGCATAAGAAAACCCCTTCGTTTCTAAAACCCCCACAAAATCATAGATGACTCCAAAGATACATCAATATAAATATTAACAGTTTGTCCTTCTGATAATTGGCATGTTCCGGTAAGGGTCTAGGGCTCTATCTGTTGGACTGGTTTAGCTCATGGAAGATCTCCCCTCTCAAGTAGTTCATGTTGGATAGTAACAGCATACTAGCAATTTTCCAAGTAACAAAGATATGTCTTGCACATCAAGATGTGGAGTCACAAAATGGGATGTTATTACCTCATGGTCATGGGGCTGGCGTTCATCAGACAAGGGTATAATGTAACAGGATTTAGAATGTTGAGACCTTAAGGATTTAGATTAAGTGGTGAAAGCAGAAGGATCTCATTGGAAGTTGGTCAGCCTGCAGAGAAATGTTGAATCAATTCAGAGTTAAGAAGACTTTTGGATAGCGTGTGGGGTTTACAAGTAAATGTCATTTCCTAGGGTCAAATCCACTGGAGCTTCTACTAATTTTGCAGCTGGAGCTCCATAGCCTTAAGGCAGTTCAGATATGCACAGACAACAGAATCAAGCTGTAGACTGCAATAGGCCATACAGCTATGTTTATTACTATGTTCTTGTGTGAGCATTCCCAGGGCTTGCTTATCCCTTTCATGCACAAATAAAGTGAAAAGTTTGGAATGGTCAGGTAACCCTTGGGCGGACAGCTCTTGTAATACTTGTTTTAGTCTTATAAAGGCCTGCTTATATTTTTGTTCCAAAGGAGGAGGTTCAGGGGCTGAAATTTTAGTAAGTTCATAAAGTGAAGTGAATAAAGAAAAATTAGGAACCCATGCTCTGCAATAGCTACCAAGACCTAGAAATCCACAAAGCTGCTGCTTAGTTGTGGGCCTGGAAAACTCTTGAATGAGTCGAATTCTTTTTGGAGATAGCTGGAATCCTTCAGCACTTAGATTATGACCTAGGTAATAAAACAGCGTCTCCAAATACTTGTAATTTCTCCTTAATTACTTTGTCTTTCAGTTAACTGTTGTAAGCAAATAAATGGGATCCTTTATGGGTCAGTAACTGAGCATAGGTTGTCTGCATATTGTAAGAGGGTTGATTTTCTTTAAATCTTGTGGAGTGCTTGAGAGAAATAGGCAGGGGTCTCAGTAAACCTTTGAGTTATGACTATCCAGATATATCGTTGACTGTTCTTACTAAAGACAAATGGATATTGGCTGTTAGGGTCCTCAGGGATGCTGACAAACGCTTAACAAAGTCTGTAACAGCGAACCATTTTGAGTCTGGTGGGACTTAAAACAAAAAACTTTTCAAATTTGGAACAACTGAGAAATAAGGGAATTACTATCTTATTAATAGATCTCAGGTCCTGAACAAGTCACGATCTCAACACATTAGGTTTTTGGGCTGGGAAGATTGGCATTAGAGGGGCTACTCCAGGGAATATGAAACTGTGGGCAATTAGGTCTACTACTGGTGTGAATCCTTGTATACCCCGAAGTTTTAATGGATATTGAGGTAATTTGGGAAGAGCTTCAGTTATGCCTGTATAAGTTTTTTTGTAGGTTTTGCATTTTTATTCTCCCTATATAAGAAGTAGCCAAGTTTTAGAAACCTTGATTAAATCAGGGGACTTTTGTTGGAATTCCTACTCTTCTATCAAGGACATATTGTAAGGAATATGAAAGTTCAGGTTCAGTCTGGTCCGAAATCTCTAAGGTAAGGTCTCCATTGGAGGCAAAATGTATTAGCCCTTTTAACTTAGAAAGAAGATCTCCACCTTATTGATTGACTGGGGTTGTGTCACATAGCAAAAAAAGAGAATGTTTTTCAGTAAAAGTGGTATCAGAGTCACTTGTGCTTGTTGAGACAGAAATTCTCTTAAAATTTTACTAGATACCTTCACTATGGAAGCTTTTTCACTCTGAAGGATTTTTTTTCCTGAAGGATTTGTTGTCCTATGAGAGTGGGGTTTATTTATTTATTTATTTATTTATTTATTTATTTATTTGAGAGTGGGGTTTAAAGTAGCAAGTGTGGCTCTGACATCTACTAAAATTTAACAAGGATTCCCACTAATTTTAATTGTAGTTCTCTCTTAGCAGCTTATGAGAATTATTGGTTGAAACCTTGGAGTTCCAACAACTCTGGGAGAGACTCATTTGGGGGCCTTTCTATGGGGATAATTATGAAGGCATTCAGCTCTGTATGACCTGAAATATTTGCATAGAACCTTTGAGAACAATCTTTTTCCCAGTGTCCCAGTTGACTACAAATCAGACATCAATCTGTGGGCCAGTGTTTTGAGGATGGATCCCTAGAGGGTGCAATGTGAGAGGACCCATGTTAACTAAGGTCTCTGGCCTTGGACCTGTTGTAGTTGTAAGGCCAATAGTTTCATGGACTTGTGTTTATGATATTGTTTCAAAGTCCTTTCAAAGTGTTCAACTATGGCCATAAGTTCAGTCAGACTGGTGGTCCCCATCGCATTCTCAGCCTTTTTATAAACCCACTAGTTTCAGGAGGTAATCCATTTACAAATAGGGCAGCTACCATGTCAATCTGAAATGCCATAAGAAGATGACTTCCAAATGGGCTTAAAGTCTGCCATAGATTCATCTTTCAAATGGGGAACTGCATCTGTCACCAGTAGTTCCCAGTATGGAATTTGAGGAGGAATTCCAAACAAATGGGGAATTATAGGGCTAAATTGCTAGCATTTCTCAACGTGGAGTCTGGGTATTGAACCCAGGGATGGGTTTTCAATAAAATGGGGAATTGTTGTCTCAACGACTAACAGTTCCCAGTGAGGAATAGGAATTCCAATCAAATGGCATCCTGCCTGGAAAGCCAATTAGACTGGGAGCAGAAGTCAGAACCAAAAGGAACTTACCCACGGCACTTGGAAACATCAAGAAAGACACAGAATTCAAAAGGGTTTGTGGGTACCATGATTGTGTTTCTCATGGTCCCAAAAGCTGTGGGAAGACTCCTTCTGTCCTAATGCTGCCACCAAATCCATTAAAAAAAAAAAAACCTTCAACTGAGTAGATTTGGATACCTAATTGATTTTATTCAATAATTCATGAATCAGGAAGCACCTCATCTAATAAATAGGAAGGAGCTCTGAAGAACTTATGATGAAAGGCTTTTAAAAGCAGAAAGGGGGCAAGACAAGAAAAATAGTGTACTGTTTCAGGCAAGGTCACCTTCCTTTTGGGAATGAAAAGGGGTCTATTAGGTGGATTACCTCACTAGTGCTGAGTAGGTAATTCCAGGTCAACTGGTTAAAGGCTCCAATCCTGGAAGAGGGTGAAATTCCAGTTAGGTTAGGTATTAAGTCTTGGTTTGCCCATGCAGAGCTTAGAACTAGCGACTCCATTTTGGGTCTATGTCTCTTTTTAAGAGCACTAAATCCAAAGCAAGCAAAAAAGGGAAGGAAATAGGAAAGATTAAAACAGAAATAAATGAAACACAATGAAAAGAGAAAAAAATTGAAAAGTAATGGAGAAAGCTAATGAAACCAAAAGTTGATTCCTCGGAGATAAAATTTATAAAGAGAAAGAGAATAGGGACGTCTGGGTGACTCAGAGGTTGAGCATCTGCCTTTGGCTTGATCCTGGAGTCTGGGATCCAGTCCCACACAGGGCCCCTTGCAGGGAGCCTGTTTCTCCCTCTGCCTGTGTCTCTGCCTCTCTATGTCTCTATGAATAAATAAATAAAATCCTTTAAAAAAGAGAAAGGGAATATATCTTGGCTATGAATATACCCAAGAGAATTGAAATTACATATTCACGAAAAAGTTTTCACACTAATATCACAATGATCTTATTCACAATAGCCAGGTAGTAGAAACAACACAAGTGTTTAACAAGTGATGAGTGGATAAACAATGTGGGATATTTCTCCATAAAAAGGAATTGAGTAGTGATGCATGGCTGCAACGTGGATGGAACTTTAAAATATTGGGCTAGGTGAAAGAAGCCAGGGACAAGAGGTCACGTATGATATCATTTATATGAAATGTTCAGAACAGCAAATCCTTATCAACATAAATTAGATTATAGTTGCCAAGTGCTGGGCAGGGGGAGGAGAGAGTGGGGAACAGGACTGCTAATGGATACATGTGGTTTCTTTTTGAATGATGAAAAGGTTTTGGAGTTGGATGATGGTGATGTTGCACAACTTTGTGAGTACACTAAAAAACACCGAATTGCACATTTGAAAATTGTTAATTTCGTGGTACATGAATTATAGCTCAAAAAAAAAAAGACATCTAGAATAATTTTTATGGAAGCAACCCAAATGTTCGTTCATGATAAAAGGATAAATAATTTGCAGTATAGTCATAAGACAGAACAGTGTAGGACAGTAACTATGAACCCATTACTAGTACGCTAAGTAGTATGCGTGAATCTTACTAAAGTCTCTTGAGTAAAAGTGACACAAGAGGCTGCATATTCAATAAATCAATTTGAGTACAATTCAAGGTAACTAAAATTAATCCTTAGAGTTTAACATCAAGATAGAAATTACACTAGAATAAGTGTGATAGAAAGTGGTTAGAAGGGGGTTAGAGGGTGTAGGTGAAGTTCTGTTTCTTGGCTTGAGTGGTAATTACACAAATATACTTATTTCTGAATTATTCATCAAGTTATATGCCTAGACTTTCTACAGTTTTCTCTGTACACATTATATTTTAATACAAATTTAAAATATTAAAAAACTAAATAATATCCTTCACCCATACGCAGATTTTCCCCAGCGTTTTCCCCCCATACTTTCTAAGGAATATGCTGCTGCTATGTGTGTACTTCCTAAGCCAAACACAACAAATTTGGTAAGATGTGATGACTTGCTGCTGAGTGTCATTTCTCTACCCTGTACTCCACCTTCTTAAGAACTTACAACCTGCTTTACTTTTTGGCAGCACAGTTTCCATCTCATGTTCCTTCTAGACTAAGATCAGATCTCCGACAAAGAAACATATCTACTCTATATCCTAAATCATGAAAAAGCATAGGTCGGGAGGACAATGAACTTTTGTTTAAAAAAATAATAAAATATTTAAAAATAAATTTCTAAATGTTTGAAGGTGAGCTTCTTTGACCTTTTCAAAGGACTTGCTTTTTTCTCCTTGCAACACTATGCCATGTGGTGTAATTTCAAAAAGAGGCAATGCTGTGCATAAGGAGCCTTCCTTGACCCTTGTGAGAAAAAATAAAAAGAAAAGAAAACTATTTCCATTTTGAAAAGATCTCTTATTTACTTTGATCTGGCAAGAGATCCCCCTCATCATTTCTTTTTTTCATAAGCAAGTTGGAAGGCTCCTTTTACCCCTTGCAATAGACAACACGCTATCTGATAAAAAGTTAAAGCTCTGAATGAGGAAGGGATTAACTTGATACTTGGTACTTGAAATAAAACCAGTTTATTTCCAGCATGTCGACTAAGGGAAATAGCAGCATAAGAAAAGGATTAAAAAATACACAGAGACCAAAAAATGTAAGGTCTCCTCAGCCATGGTAAAGGTTTATACCTGACTTTAATAGTAATGGAAAACCATGACAAGTTCCTAAGCAGAATGACACCATCAAACTTGCATTTGACAGTTTCATTTTGGTCAAAATCAAAATAAATATTAAAATCAAATAAGATGGGACGCCTGGGTGGCTCCGGGGTTGAGTGTCTGCCTTCGGCTCAGGCCATGATCCTGAGATCCAGGGGTCAAGTCCCACATGGGGCTCCCTGCGAGGAGACTGCTTCTCCCTCTGCCTATGTCTCGGCCTCTCTCTGTTTCTCATGAATAAATAAGTAAAATCTTTTAAAAAATTTAAAAAAAGTAAGATTACCACGTAACTTCAGTGCCAATTTTTTTTTTTTTAAATCAATTGTAATCTCGGCAACATAAATGTCATTTGTAGGGGCACTTGGGTGGCTCAGTGGTTGAGTGTCTACCTTTGGCTCAGGTCTAGATCCCAGGGTCCTGGGATCGAGTCTCTCTCAGGCTGCCCAGAGGGAGCCTGTTTCTCCTGCCTATGTCTCTGCCTCTGTGTGTCTCTCATGAATAAAAAAAATAATAAATAAAATCATAAATAAATAAATAAATGTCATTTGTATAAATACTGTGTGTAAAATATTAGTGAACAGAGTGGTGAATAACACTAGATTATCATTTCTAACACCTCCCTTGGTATTTCGGTAAGATACTGATGTGTCAAAATAGGCTAGTTATAATTCTAATATTTGGTTTACATTCAAATTGAGGTACTTCTTTGATTAACAAAGATTTTCTGGAATTACTGTTACAAAGCCTTACTTTAGTTTCAAGGAACTAGGAATGGCAATATGTCAAAACCGTGGTGTGTTGGTATGCCACTGGCATATGTACAAAGATAAAATGGAATGTAAATCAAAATTGTGATTCACTGTAGACTGTCAGATGTGGTTTCCTGAGATAAGAGAATCCCAATGGAAATACCAAATTAAGTACACACACACATACACACACACCCCCACAATGAATCACGACCAATATTCACTCTGTGTGAAAGATAAATAAGTAAATAAATGAAATAAAATAAAATTATAACAACATCCACAATTTCAGTGACATTGCCTTTGGAACTCAAATGTGCTGTTAATATTTGGCAGAACTTCAAGCAGAGCGTATTTTTAATATCCAAGTGATGTAAATATAAATGGGTTAACAAAATCTGATGCAATGCCATTGTGCAAACTGCCAATATCTCTCATAAGCTGAGCATTTTCTTTACTATGGCAAAGAAGGCCGCTAATAGAATCATTTTTCTTCTATTCCTTGATGGACTCAATGGTTTCATTCACGGAACTTCAATAGAGTTAAGACCATTCCATGAACACTAAGATAAGACATGGCCACGAGACAAAACCAACACATAGCTATAAATATTTCCTCTGAGCATACCTGCAGAATAATCTGACCTTAGATTCAAATCTAAATATAATTGTAACTCAGAATTTAGTACGTCTGTATTTTTTTTTTTTTTAATACAGGATGCATGGGTAAAATGTGTGAGGATCATACCACATTGTGTATACAGAATTAAATCTTGAAAAGCTTTAAGGATGCTTGGGTGGCTCAGTGGCTGAGCTTCTGCCGTTGGCTCAGGGTGTGATCCTGGGGTCCTGGGATTGAGTCCCGCATCAGGCTCTCCAATAGGGAGCCTGCTTCTCCCTTTGCTTGTGTCTCTGCCTCTTTCTCTGTTTCTCTAATGGATAAGTAAATAAAATCTTAAAAAAAAAAAAAAAAAAAGAGAAAAGCTTTAGCTAAGTCCAATTTTGTTAATTCCTATAATTTAAGTGTACTAATGGGCCTAATAACAAATAGTTTTGTAAAGAAAATTAGCACCTATGAATTTATCTTTGTGGTTAAGTTACTTCTATGTATCGGAGCCATTTTATAAGCATATAACATTTTAGATGTGTCTCAAGATTTATTCATCACACTGTCAGTAGGAACTTTCTTTTAAAATTCTTTGTATAGAATATCACAATAGTTGGGTGATTTAGGAATATGTCAGAGATATTGTGGGTTTGGCTCTAGACCACTGCAATAAAGCGGATGTCACATTAAAGTGAGTCAGATGATTTTTGTTTTGTTTTGTTTTCCAGTGCGTGTAAAAGTTATGTCTATTATATACTGAAGTCTATTGAGTGTGCAATAGCATCATATCTAAATGCAATATACATACCTTAATTTAAAAATAACTTTATTGTTGGGGTGGTTCAGCAGTTTAGTGCCGCCTTCAGCCCAGGGTGTGATCCTGGAGACCCGGGATTGAGTCCCATGTCAGGTTCCCTGCACGGAGCCTGCTTCTCCCTCTGCCTGTGTCTCTGCCTCCCTCTCTCTCTCTCTGTCTCTCATGAATAAATAAAATAAAAAATCTTTAAAAAAAATACTTTATTGTTAAAAATGCTAGCCATCAACGGTGCTCTTAGCAAGTCATAAACAGTGACCACAGATCACTGTAACAAATCTAATAGTAATGAAAAAGGTTTGAAATATTGCAAGAATTACCAAAATAAGACAAAGAGATACCAAGTGAGCAGATCCTGTTGGGAAAAATGGTGCCGGTAGACTTGCTCAATGCAGGCTTGTCATGAATTTTGAATTTGTAAAAAAACACAGTATCTGTGAAGCACAATAAAATGAGGTATGCCTGTATAACAGTAAAATAAGAGTCTCTTCCCTGTGGTGCTATGATTCTAAAATGTTAACATGCACGAAAACATATTTGGCTTTGACTATACCTTATGTTAAAACTCAAGAAACCAATACCTATTAAATGTAGATTTATTTTCAAATATTACTGTAAGAAACCGTTTGTAATCTGTTGACAATTATTTTTGCTGGAAACCCATTTGGGTGACTAAATTGAATCTAACCTTTGCAGTTAAATTTTTCAGCAGTTGCTTAATTTAGACCTAACAGAGTATGATTGTAAAAACACAAGTCCCATTACCAAACAAAAATGAATTCAATCTTATACAAAAGATACTGCATAATTTGTTCCTTAGGATTGTACAATTTGAGGTAGAAAAAAAATCGCCTTTTTTGACTTATGTGAAAACTAGTTGTAGAGAGAAAATGGAATTTTAAGAACTGTTTGTAAGCAAAACTTGAAAGAAGAAAGAAAATAGCAAATAGATAATGAAATTTACAATTAGATGTAAATAATAAAAAATATCCAGTGTTTAGTGGATGTATATTCCTAAACTTATTTCTACTCTTTGACCTTCCTAAGTGCATTCTGCACAGAACTTAGAAAGTTGATTATCTGCCACTAGAATTGAAGAGACTGCAAAGTGGTACAGAAGTCTTACTAGACTATGCCTGAAGATATTTAAACTCTGAGTATTTTGTTAGGTAAAATTTCCTTTTCTAGTATGAATTGGAATTTTCTGCTAGCCAAAGATATCATGAGGATATTTAATTTGTTCTACTCTTTAAAATGTAGATTAAGAAAATCTTTTCTATCTGCTGTTTCATCTATTTTTAAAAATTACATTAGGAGGCGTATTTTCCAAATACAAGTAATCGAATTCTAAATACTCAACATGTAGGGATCCCTGGGTGGCGCAGCGGTTTGGCGCCTGCCTTTGGCCCAGGGCGCGATCCTGGAGACCCGGGATCGAATCCCACATCAGGCTCCCGGTGCATGGAGCCTGCTTCTCCCTCTGCCTGTGTCTCTGCCTCTCTCTCTCTCTCTGTGACTATCATAAATAAATAAAAATTAAAAAAAAATAAATAAATACTCAACATGTAAGATGAATTTACTTTAACAATTAAATGCAGAAGTGTTTTAAAAATAGTCAATTATTCCTGATCAAAATTTGATCTGTGTTTGTGCCTCTTTTTAAACACGGTCCCATAATTACGAGTAGCTGTAAAAGAAGTATCAGTTTATACGGAAGTTGGTGTCTTGCGACATGAAACACAAGTATCTTCATTTAAAAATTCAAGTTGTTTTCAGTTTACTCCTAAGACAAACCGATCTTTAGAAAATCAGAAATACTCAAAAATTAAATAAAAAGATCATTTTTAGACCCGCTTTTACCATCAAAAGATTAAACCTTATTTGATCTTTTCGCAGTGGATTTATAAAATACTAAGAACAGGACATTACCAATTCTAAACCACTTTAAAACATTTATTTTTACGGACTACAGATTTTCACTTACAAACTTAAAAATATTTAGAAATTTGAAATTTTTAAGTAAATGTTAGAAAGGCACATTTATTGAACTGGCTGTGCACGCCAGCAACAAACTTGGCAATGCGTGTGGGTAGAGGAAGGCAAGAATAGAAGCAGTGGCTCAAGGCACCTTTGTAAATTAGCTCTTACTGGAATGCTTATCAGAAAAGCAAAGATTCTTCTTATTTATCAAGGCACTTGGGCATAATGATTAAATTTTCTTCAAAGGGTGAACTTGTACTGCCAACTAGGATGACTTGATATTATCACACGCACAAAATTGGGAATGAGCAAAATTCAAATAAAAGAATCAAGAAAATCCACAGGATTATATATTTTTGCAAACTGACTTTGTCATTTCTTATGGTAAATATTAAAAATAAGCTATTTCCACTAAAAAGGTAGAATACGGTGTCATGAAGCTACAGCTACAATTCATCTAGACATCTGATATTATGTCCTATTATTCCCTTGTGTACACAGCAGAGAACTCAGCTCCCTGATATTATCTTAATCATCCATTTACGAGCATTATGAAAAATTGTTCAAATATTTGGACACTTTGATAGACTGGATTATCCAGAAAGAGATGTCAAGGCTTGACACACCTACTACACTTCCCAGGCCTGTCGTTCTTCTTAAAAACTCTGTTTTTGAGGTATAAACTTCTTAACGCAGTGATTCCGAGGCCCAATGAATTAGAGTTGGCATATGAGTTTCACACAGATTCTTACAGTAGGTAGGTTATTTACCAAACATATTAATGAAGCTTGAAAACTAAGATACTTTTGAGGAGATTTACTATAGGTTGTGGGCAACATACTTTTGTCAAAGACAAAAGTCTTGTTAGAAATTATTCAGAATATAAGGCTCTAGATGTAACTGAAGATGATACAGATTAATTGCATGCGTGTATATTTGAGTTCTCAAAGTGTTTTGAATCATAACATTAAATCCACCTAAGTAAAAGACTGGAAATTCTGAGTTTAAAGACTGAACTTTGGAATGACCCTCAAAACTATAAACAAAGTGAGAATACGGGAGAAAAAAGTCTAAGATTTTGTTCAATGTAACAAATCTATACAAATGAAAAAAAAAAACAACCCAAAAGGAAAACAGACTAAGATCATGAAACATTCAGTTCACAAATATGAAAACACAGATGGCCAACAAATAGGAGAAATGCTGTTTAACTTTTGTAGTAATAATAATAATAAAAAAAGTGACCGTGAAATGTTTTGCTTTACATTATCATTGTGAATTGGCTAACAGCTTAAACAAAATTTCTGATTCTTGAAGTATATGGAAATGGGCGGCCCTCCATACTGGTAATGGAAATGGAAATGGCACCACGTTTTTTGGAGAGCACTCGGGCAAAATTTATCAAAATTATTTTAAAAATCGCTGCCCTTCTGAACATTAATTCCAACGAATTACAGATTTTCTTCAGAAAGTAACTGGATATATCAGCATATATAAGTTTGCAAGGATGTTTATCTCCAAGTTGTTTATGACAGAAGAAAACAAGAGGGGGGTTAGGAAACCATCTACAACTTTTATGTGTATCAAGAGGAAATGCATTATAGTACAAACAGAAACAGTGAAGGAATAAGACTCATTAAAATGATAATGCAAATAATTATTTGTGGATATGGAAGTGGACTATGGCATATTGTAAAATTTAAAGAGTAATCTGTAATAAGGTTATAAGGATTCCACTTTTGTTAAATTACTATGTGTATATGTCTAAAAAAAATTGAGGGGATACGCAACACGTTTAAAAAGACGATTTTGTCTGAATAATAGAATTATACGTTGCTGTAAGTTTTTGATCCGTAATTTTTTCATTGTCTCAAAGAGACTTCTAACTTAGAAAATGTGCTATGAATAAACCTGTAGTTCATACAAAAATAAATAGAAGCAGATTTTCTCATTCTTTCATAGCTAAAGTATTGCCAAAGAAAATATTTTAATATAGCTTTTGTACTGGTAATATACGAAACAGAAGATTTGAATATATGGTTACAGGAAACCTCTAAGCAGAGTAAAAGAAAAAAATAAAATAAAACAGCAACAACAACAACAACCACAAAGCTATTTTCCAGACACCTTTGGTAAAACAGAATTTTAAAAGTAATTATTTAAACGTAAATAAATAACTCTTGTCTCCGTTTCCAAGGTGGATTTCAAATAGCGCACAGTAAAAATCAAAATAAAAAAACCCTCTTTTTCAAAAAGTATAAAACAAAGATGAATAATAGAGATCAAGGAAAAGAGAGAAAGAGAGATCTGAAAATGGGATTAAAAGTTATTCTAGAAAACAGGCAAATTGATGTAATTTCAATTTATCAGAAAATCAATTTAGCGAGCTTCTGATAAATCGAGGCCAAAACTTAATGGGTTATGTAAATCTCATGTTCTAATAAAAAGAGACATGAGTCCATAAAAATAAAGAAACATACTCTTCTGAACCCTGAGATAATATCATTACATCGAACATAAAATAGAGATCGAAAAAGAATTGTTGAACTGAATTTCTATATTCTCTATATTTGACTTTTATAATACTGGTGTCTGGAAGAAACGTAAGGCATTAATACTAACCTGTATCGATTTGAAGAGATTTAAGACCAGGCCAACTTTTTGTCACCTTAATTGATACAAATTTATGACTTAAGGAATGTAGAAGTTCAGGTTTTACTATTCGAGTCCTAATGTTGATAACTAGCAAGCACATAGATGACAGCCTGCCAACGGAAAGAATAGCAAAATATCCTAGAAGTCAGGTTTGTAGGAAACCTTAAAAACCTCCACCATTAATTTCAGCCATCAGAAGAACAATCATGTCAGGATATAAATTCAAAAGGCATTCAACTCTTTCCTAGTACTTTAAACATTAATTCAAAATATAACTAGGTATTGAATTTATACTAGCAAATCTTAAACCTTTGGTTTCTTTAAAAAGCTCCGACGAGAACCTAGAAAATATCTATTTGGAAAAATAAATTACTTTGCAATCCTTCGGCCTAAGAACTGGTTTTTAGCATGTTTTCACAGAAGAAACTAAAGCTAGCAATAGTATTCAAATACGAAAGAAGACAGGGGCTTGCGGTTCCACAGTGCAGTGGTTATCACGTCTGCTTTACACGCAGAAGCTTCTGGGTTCGATTCCCCAGTGGAACCAGATGCAGCTGCACTTCTTTAAAAAAAAAAAATAGGACATAAACTCTAACAACTACCTCCTTTCCGATGGTTCAAAACGTAATAAAAATATATCTAATTATGCTTATTGCTACGCATCCTAAATCAAAATCAGAGACAATATTGTAATTGGAAGGGGTGCCTCTGTCAAATGAATCCAGCTTGCAAGATTCATATTTTGTCCCCCCACACGAGAAAAATAGCTTTGTCTACAAAAACTCTTATCGCAAAGTCTACTGGCCTGAGCAGCCCTCTGCTGGGATTTGCGGTCCTCTGTGGGGTAACTGGGGCAGAGAACAGCAGCCACTGTGCAGGCCTGCGGCTGCAAAGGCCCTGCGGCTGCAAGCCCCTGCGGCTACAAGCCCCTGCGGCTGTAAGCCCCTGTGACTGCAAGGCCCTGCGGCTGCAAGGCCCTGTGGATGCAAAGCCCTGTGGATGCAAGCCCTTCGGCTACAAGCCCCTTCAACCGCAAGCCCTGCGGCTGCAAGGCCCTGTGGCTGCAAAGCCCTGTGGATGTAAGCCCTTTGGCTACAAGGCCCTTTGGCTACAAGGCCCTTTGGCTGCAAGGCCCTTTGGCTGCAAGGCCTTTGGCTGCAAGGCCTTTGGCTACAAGGCCCTTCGGCTGCAAGGCCCTTTGGCTGCAAGGCCTTTGGCTGCAAGCCCATTCGGCTGCAAGCCCCTGCGGCTGCAAGTCTCTTCAGCTGCAAAGGCCCTTCGGCTGCAAGGCGTTTGGCTGCAAGGCCCTGCGGCTGCAAGGCCCTGTGGCTGCAAGGCCCTGCGGCTGTAAGGCCCTGCGGCTGTAAGCCCCTTCGGCTGCAAGGCCTTTGGCTGCAAGCCCCTGCGGTTGCAAGGCCCTGTGGCTGCAAGGCCCTGCGGCTGCAAGCCCCCGTGTCTGCAAGGCCCTGCGGCTGCAAGGCCCTGCGGCTGCAAGGCGTTTGGCTGCAAGCCCCCGTCTCTGCAAGGCCCCGCGGCTGCAAGGCCCCGCGGCTGCAAAGGCTCTTCGGCCGCAAGGCCTTTGGCTGCAAGGCCCCGCGGCTGCAAGGCCCCGCGCCGACAAGCCCCGCGTCTGCGAGCGCGGCGCCTGGGCCCGTCCCGCCGTCCTAGGGCCTCTGGGCCAGGGCGATGGACAGCGGCTTGGAGCCCAGCACGCGGCCGTTCATCTCGGCCAAGGCCCTGGCGGCCTCCTCGGCGGCGGCGAAGCAGACGAGGCCGAAGCCCCTGCTCCGCCCTTCCTCCCGCATGATCTTGACCCTGCTGACGGCCCCGAAGCGGGCAAACTCCCTGCGCAGCCCGTCCTCGTCCACGGCGTCGTCCAGGTTCTTGACGTAGAGCCCGGCGCCCTGCGCCCCGCGGGGCCCGTCCGGGGGCCCGTCCCGGGGCCCGTCCCGCGGCCCGTCCCGCGGCCCGTCCCGCCGGCGCTGCTCGAACGCGCGCCGCAGCTCGGCCTGGCGCTCCGCCTTGCGCTGCGCGCGGCCCACGAACAGCGGCTGCCCGTCCAGCCTGCGGCCGTTCAGGGCCTCCACCGCCCGCCGGGCCGCCTCGGGGCTCTCGAAGCTCACGAAGCCGAAGCCGCGGGACCTGCCGCCCGCGTCCGTCATCACCTTGACGCTCAGGGTCTTGCCGTACTCGCTGAACACGGCCCTGAGCCTGGCGTCGTCCATGCGGCCGCCGAAGTTCTTGATGTACAGGTTGGTGAAGTCGCCGGCGCGGGCGCGCAGCTGCAGCTCGGCCTGGCGGGCCTGGCGGCTCTGGAAGCGGCCGACGAAGAGCCTGCAGCCGCGCAGCTGCGCCCCGTTCATGTGCTCGATGGCGCGCTCGGCCGCGCTCGGCTCCTGGAAGTGCACGAACGCGTAGCCCCGCGGCCCGCGCTCGTCGCGCACCACCTTGGACGACAGGATCTTGCCGAAGGCCGAGAAGCGCTCGAAGAGGGCCTTGTCGTCCACCGAGCGGTCCAGGTTCTTGATGAACACGTTCCCCACCCCCGACCTGCGCAGGTGCGCGTCGCGCTGGGCCCACATGAGCCGCAGCGGCCGGCCCCGCAGCACGTCGAAGTTCATGGTGTCCAGGGCGCGCTGCGCGTCCGCGAGCCGCAGGAAGTTCACGTAGGCGTAGCCCAGCGAGCGGCGGGTCAGCAGGTCCCGGCACACGCGGATGGACAGCACGGGCCCCGCGGCGCTGAACTTCCTGAACAGCGCGTCCTCGGTGACCTCGGCGTCCAGGTCCCCCACGTACAGGGACGCCTGGCGGTACTTGGCGGCCACGTTCATCGCGCCCCGCAGCGGAGCGGTGCAGGCCGAGCTGGCGCGGCGTGCAAGGGGGTGCAAGGGCGTGCGACGGGGTGCAAGGGGGCAGCTCCTGCAGGTGACGGCAGGGCTCGCACCTGGGGAGCGCAGGAAAGAGAAAGAAAAAAAAAAAGAAAAAAAAAAAAAAAAAAAAAAGCAAGCTCCCTGCCTCCCCCGAGCTACCAGTTCTGCTTCAGTGAATTTTGCAATCTGCAAGGCAGGCTCCGGGGGAGGGCGACGGCGAGGGCGAGGGGTTGGGGTGCGTGTGCGGGGGGTGCAAGGCGTTGCTTCTGCTTCCCCCCTCCCCGCCCCCGCTCCCCACCGATCGCAAGGGGCGGCCCGGGCCTCCGCAGTCGGACGCTTCTCTGCACGCACGCGGGCCGCTGGCTTCGGCATAAAAGCAGGCCTCTCCCGGGCTCGCTGCAAAGTTACGGGCGCCGCGGGAGCGACTCCACAAGTGGCGTTGCCGGCGGCTGCTCGGGGCGCGCGGGGCGCGGGCCGGACCCGAACCCGCCCGGGCCGCGGTGTGCGAGCGCGCGGGGCTGGGGCTGGGGCTGGGGCTGGGCGGGGGCTGGGCTGGGGGCTGGGGGCTCACCCGGGGCTGCGGCCGGCGGGGGACCCGGAACTCGCGCGCTCAACTTCCCGCTGCCAAGCGGGATGTTTGTCTTTTTAATATTTTTTGGAGGCTGCGTGCCCCCCGCCCCCCCCGTCCCCCCGCCCCCGACAGCTGCGCGGCCGCGCCGAGCGGGGGCGGCGACCTGGGTGGAGAGAGGCAGGCGCTGGGAGGGGCCCCGGCAGCCCCCGCCCGCAGGCCCCGCCGCAGGCCCTGCCCTGCGCGCTGCCCCGGGGTCGAGGCCCGACGTCCGGCCCCCGCCGCGCCGCGCCGCCAGCTGCACAAAGCCCGAGGCTCACTTCTTTATTTCTATTATTATTCTCCCCCCCCCCCCCCCCCCAGGGCCGGCTTTGCAAGAACGTGCATCTCAGGAGATCCGCGAGCGCGCCCTTTGCAAGCGGAGCTTCTCCCTGAGGATCCTAGGACCGCGGCGGGTTCCCTCTTAGAGACCCACGGCCGCCCCGGGAGCTCGGGAGCTCGGGGCCCTGCTCGAGGGATCCCCAGGCCCCACGTAGGGCCCTTCAGAAGTGGGTTTGCTCCGCATCTACCCAATGTGTTGAACGTGGTGTTTACTTGGCCTGAGGCTGGTTTTCGTGCCCAGAGACCTGGAGAGACAGTGCCCGAGAGAGACTACCCTAAGGAGTCACTGGATGGACAGGTTTGGAGAGGTCCAGCCCATTCCTGACAGTCAGAGGGTTTTTTTTTTTTTTTTTTTTTTGCATTAATGACCTTATCTCCACTAGCATTTAATAGATTGCTTAAGATCATTCTCGTAAGACTTTAAGATGCGGTGGATCAGCTTATAGAACGCCGATTTAGTGCTTTTCAGACTTCCATGGACATAGGAATCGTGCACCTGGGGGATCCGGTCTGAAAGCAGGTTCGGATTCGGATTCGGGGACGTGGAATGGACTGGAAATCCCATTCCTAAAAAGCTCCTGAGTGAGGCGAATTCTGCTGGTCTGTGAACTATGCTAAACAGCAAGGCTTAAAGCTAAGATGCCCCATAGTGGCGTCTTTTCTAATGCAAGGACTAAAAACACTATATTTCTCCTTCAGAAGATAATGATACTCTAACAGTGTAGTGATACATTTAAAAAAAAAAAAACACTAAAACTGGAGTGTGATTTTCATTATAAAATCCAAATTGCTTTTAACATATCTAAAATGGAATAAAGGGTCCGTGATTCCTCCCCAATTCATCCCGATTAAGGGCTTCTGTTTTGTGAAACTTATGGTTACGTGTTGCTCCTGTACTATTACTAGTTCAAATAAATAATCTTTTCTTTAACCATATCTTCAGGGCTTCAACTTATAAAAGGAAAAATGACCCGTTGTATAGTTGGTAGATACATCAGTAGATATCAGCAACATTCCAGTACGTGCTTGGAAAATTCAGACACTATTTGGCATTATTTAAGGTAAATGAAAGCATCTTCGCATTCAGAATTATCATTTTTTAAAGGAAAGTTCCTGATGATATATTTCATCATCACGTTCAGAATTCTCATTTTTTTGAAAGAAAGTTCCTGATTATATATTTCTTAAGAATTTTGTCTCAGGACTTCTTATTTCTAGGAAAAATGCCCAAGATCACATTAAGGCCTTTGTACAGTAGTCATTCAGGTACCACAAGGTATCCAAATATTTCAAGAACTCACGGGCTTTTCATTTTACTTGATGTGATCCTTGCTCAACGTATCGTGAAGAGTGAGGAAGAGTTTGCAGATTCAGGATTTAGAACTATATTTTTTGTCTCTAATCAACTGTGTGCAATAGGTACAAACCTCAGTTTGTCAAATTACTACCAATCATGCTCCTTCCTGTTTATTCTACTCATTATACTGTTTTTATTTTATTTTTTTTATTTTTAGATTTTAACAAAGCAAGCGTTTTACGCGTCTGTGATTTTTTCCCTCTCTTTAATTCTCTAAATCTCATCTTTTTCTTTTGTCAGTTGTGTTCATTCACTAATTCCTTAATTTGGGTGGTCTTTCCACTTGCCCTGTCTTTCCATTCTAGCTGCCGCTGTCTTTGCCTCATGTCCTTGTGTATTATTGCGTGAGTTTTATTCATTCATCTTCTTTTGCCCATATGCCAGTCCATCTATACGCCAGTCCATCTTGCATTTTGCTGCCAGAATTAATTTTGCTAACGTTTCTTCCATTGGATTTTAGTGAAAAATAACAAATGGCTTCCAGAACTTTGCAAAGTCAGTCCCATCCTCGGTAAGTAGATCTCTGTCAAGCTAGTCCTTCATCTGTTTTGCATGCACATGCAGTTCTTTTATTACCCAAATTTTGTCATCCTTCAGCTCCATTTGTGACATTTTTTTTTTTTTCTCTCAATAGTCCAGCTGACTGGCGTGGATTACTTCTTTCCTGAAACAATTTATTTAACATATCCATTCCACCCATGAAACTCATTTTGGCATGAGTTCATTGGCTTTGATGAACCTTGACACAAAAAACGATGCCGCCTATGATGTTGTCTTACCCTTTCCTTAGCCATCGTTACACCTGCGTGTGGTGTCGACTTGAGCATATTTCAACTAATTGCCACTATTTTGCCTCATTTTGAAGTAAGTTGTGATTTTGTCAAACTTCTGTTTCTTTTAGCTCAATTGTCCCTTTCATGTACAGATTTGTTACGTGGATGGCTCACAGAATTAAGCGGGAAGAAGGTGCCGCTTTGCTTAAATGACAGGAAAACCGTCGATCTTTCTATTCGTTGATAGTGATATCAATGCAGGTTGTTGCTTACTTTGGTATTTATTTTGGGAAACTGAATTGAGAGCTATTTTGAGTATGAAAATGCCTTTTAAAATAAAAAATCTGTTGTAGTAATTAGAGCAAAGTAGTTTCTGACATCTGTTTGCATCACTGCTCTGTTGTACTCAACTATTAATAAGATTTTCCTTATTTTTTGCTCAAAATGATCTTCAGTGTCTTAATGAAAATAATTGCATGAGTTAAATTTCCTTTTATTAAATTTTGAAAGTGCCATGCTTAATATTTACTCCAAAGTATATTGTGTCTTTCAGATTATTTGGGTTGCATTTCATTTGACAATTATGCTCTCTTTCCAGTTTTAATTGCTTTCTGATATATATATATAAAAATTTTTTTTACTCAAATATACTGTTGACTTCTTTAGCATGCTCTCTTTCCAGTTTTAATTGCTTTCTAATATATATATATATATTTTTTTTACTCAGATATACTGTTGACTTCTTTAGCATGAGGATTGTGATTTACATATCAGAGTTAACCTCCTCCACGTGGGTCATACTGAAACATCACACACAATAAGCAATAAGCAATGTTCGATTACTACTAGATACTGATCAAAAGTTCAGTTCGATCCTAAATATCATTTATTAGTAAGATATCAGCCATCATTGCAATAAAACCGAAGAAGATAGCATCTTTCTGCAAAAGTCTCACGACTCTTATTAGGGGAAAAAAACAAACAAGTTTATAACAGTGTAAAACCAATAATCTGAAATAGATAAGATGGAAATTTAGCACAAGAGATATTTGCACCATTCTGTCTAGGAAGGTAAAAAAAGCCTTTGCAGAGAAGATGGCGTGTAAAACGATTTGGGAGTCTTTTTGTGAATCCCCAGAAAACTCAGGGATAAGGAAAGTTAGTAGCAACCAGTATCCATTTAATATTGTGGGAATACAAAGTGTGAAGAAGGAAGTGGCAGGAATTGAGGCAAGAGAAGACGAAGGCAGTAAGGCAGAGTGCCTCACATGCCAGGCTATGACACAGACCTCATTCTGAACGGGAACTATTGGAATAATTGATCAAAGTGACATGTTAATGGAACATTTCAGAAAGGTAATGTGAAGATAATATGAAGTCTCGGAGTCACGGAAACAGGAAGCAGGAATAATGGAAAGAGGCATAATCATGAACCATTTTGAATATGAAAATGCATTTTAAAGTAAAAATCTCTCATACTAAGTAGACCAAAGAACTTTCTGAAGTCTTCTTGAATCATTGCCTGAGGTAGTTGATCCCTTAGGATAGTTCTAGAAACTGAGAATATGGTGATTATTGAGACAACGGGTGGTGAAACACAGGAAAGCTGCAATCTGACTGCCCTCAGATGGGTGCCCAAAGCCCTTTCATTTTTGTCACTGTGCCTTCCCTACTTCACTTCCGTCCTTGCTCCACATGAACTCTGACTTCATCTTATGTTTGTCCCATATGACCAAAGCCTAGAAAACTGTTCAGTCTGTAGGCTTAGATCCTTCGGAGTTCCTTTGTCCAAAGCGGTAAGACTTGTTCTCTGTCATCAGTGCTGATCATTTCTCATAACGTCAATCCATTGTGTTATTATGCCAAAATCTCAACCTCACCAGGGGTAAAGTTAAGGAAGAACAGAGGGATCTGAAAGGGTCAGAACATACCCTTTGGCCAGCTCTCTTTTCTTAATGGAACCCACGTGCCGGTGCAAAAGAGAATCTTTGGTGCTTTGACCTTGATGAAGAGAGAGGGATTGGAGGCTACTTACTAGCTGACTCTTCATACCAGGAAGGTCTACCAGCCTTCACCGAGACATTCATCTCCTTACTGGCCATTCACACAGAGATGACTTTCTGACACCCATTATGGGGAGCTAACTGCCATCTCCTTTGGACAGAGATCTTTCTTGCTCATCGTTCTAGTTTTTACTCATCTACACTGCAACCCTTCTCATCAGTCAGTCAGATTCCTACCCAGAAGGCAGTGTCCCAGTTTTCCTATATAGGCTTAACCTCATAGGTCTCTGTACATTAAGATATATGGAAGTGAGGCAGTAGAAGACATGGTCCAAGATTGACAGGGCTACTGGGAATCGATCTTTAGGCGTTGGCGGAGTTTTCCTTCTCATTCTCCTTCCCTCCTTCATGTATACCCCTAAAGGGGTACCTTACTAAGTACCGTGAGCAGGCTGTTACCAGTGTAGAGTGGAGGATTATTATCTGCCCCTGGCCTGTGCCAGGCCTACTTCTGTAATTGGGTAAAAACATTCTGTGATGCAACAATTTGCTGCCTAAGCGTAGTTTCTCGCTATAACTAGCAAACTCAAATACTCAAAATGCCTTCTAGTGATAAGGTTCCTTTCCTGTAGTTTGCTAACTTCTGTCTTCAAAGTAAATTCTTTTCCTTAGGTAGCAATTCCTGCCATCTCGCCTAGGTGTGTTCCTGCATTTCCTGATACTTGCTATTCTGTCAAACTGTCAGAACTAATCAGTTGGCTCAGGAACTGCCCTATTTAGATATTTGCTATGTCATGTCCTCCTTATTCGATCCCATTACTACATACAAATGAGCCACAAACAGGCTCATTATGGTATTTTTTTTTTTATTTTCTGTCACTGCTTCTCCCCACCAACACACACGCATGCACTCCACACCACCATCACCGTCTCTAAAATGTAAATTCTAGAGGGCAAACACTGTATTTGACTTAGTCACCACCCTATTCTCTCTCTCTCTTTTTTTAATTTTTATTTATTCATGCAAGACACACACACACAGAGACATAGGCAGAGGGAGAAGCAGGCCCCATGCAGGAAGCCCGACATGGGACTCGATCCCAGGACTCCAGGATGGCACCGTGGGCCAAAGGCAGGCGCTAAACCACTGAGCCACCCAGGGTCCCACCACCACCATATTCTCACTGCCTAGAATAAGAGCTAGCATGCAGTGGGTTCTCAAAGCATATGTTTCGAGCGTCGGTAGACAATTATTATTCACAGGCCTCTTAGTTTCTGCACAGCTTGTCAATAAAGGCACTAGAGTTTAAATTATGTTCCAGACAGCTTCGAAAGATAGAGATAGTGTTCCTCTCTGAGGCAAAGTGCAGGTTGATTCACAGCCTAGCAAGACAGAGGTACCGTCTCTCTTTGGAGCACGAAACAGGCATGTTCCCTCTTCATTATAAAACATTTAGGTCTTCTAAGCACTGGGTTGCTCTTCTTTTAGGGAACTTGCTATGGGGTGTTGGTGTCACCTGGATGTTCACACATCACCATATGGGGAGCTTGGGCTTGCAGAACTGTTACACACACACACACACACACACACACACCCTGCTATTGTGTTTGCTATGGTCAATACTATGAATAATAAAGTCTTCATCTCTCACCCAGAAGCATGGTTTATTCTACCCACCGTTTTCCCTAAAATGGTGACAAGCTAAACTTGTAGCTTACAAGTGAAGGTGAAATCTCAGATTCTCCATAGTTTTTGGCAGTTTTAGTGATGAGAATGGAATAGTGACATAGCCACAGCTCTAGAGAAAGGAAGGCTAAGAGCCTCACAAATGGATTAGTGGGATTTGAGGGAAGTCTATGAGTTTCAGCAGCAAAAAGCATTGATCAAATAATACCATCTATAGGACAAAAAAAAAAAAAAAAGGCTCCTCAGTTTCTTGGCTGTTAATGGGAGGAATTGGGCAGGTCACTTCAGGGTAACAGTAGGGAAATAGGTATAAAGTCAACTGCCCAGATGGTGCCCTGACTGTTAATTTCTTGGGGAGGCAATTTCCTCACTAATCTGGTAGTCAGCCTCACGTCCGTCCCTTTGAAACAACTAATACTAAAATTACTCCAGGGCTGGCACGCTGTTCTGATATTTTTTCAGACAACAGTTGCAAGAACTTGTATCTTCGCTGAACGTGAAAAGAAGGAAATTCATATAAGCTGCTCTTATAGTCCATCATGCCAACCTCAGATTCATTTGAAAACGAGAATAAAGGATCTCAAGTCGTGTGTGTGTGTGTGTTTGTTATTCAGCAGGTACTGACTACTAGAAAGCAGCTTTGGCTTCCCAGATTTTCCTGAGGCAGAAGAACTCTTGTGGGAAACTGCCGATGACTAATTGGCCAGAATTCATGCTCTTACTGTCCTGATGGCACTTGAGGAAGATGAGCCACTGGAGAATATGTTATTGATTAAATAAATTGTATACAAGTTCTTGCAGTAACCCCCTTTCCACTGTTTTGCAAAAGTCCCCTAGCTTCTATGTTAAAACAAGGTGAAAGTGAAGCAACAAAGGCCTCAGATTTATCGCTTTAAAAAAGCTACTACGCTGGGGATCCCTGGGTGGCTCAGCGGTTTAGCACCCGCCTTCGGCCCAGGGCGTGATCCTGGAGGCCCAGGATCGAGTCCCACGTCGGGCTCCCTGCATGGAGCCTGCTTCTCCCTCTGCCTGTGTCTCTGACTTTCCCTCTCTGTGTCTCTCATGAAAAAATAAAAAATCTTAAATAAATAAAAAAAAAAGCTACTGTGCTAGGAGGCAGGCCCACATTGGCTAAAGTACACAAGGCCAGCAGCCCCAGTTGCAAATACTTTGGCTGTGGCTGTTAAATAGGTGTCCTCCAAGACCGAAAGAGATGGTGGTAGTCATTAGGAACATACCTCCTGAGAGAGATCTTCGAGCAGGCTAAAAGTACTGGAAATTCATTTAGTTGAACCCCAGGCTGCTATCACTCCACTTGAACCTGATAACAAATGCAAAGCCTTATTTTATGGCAAGGTGCTGTTTTCCTTATATGCAAACCCCAATCCTTTTCTCCTCCTCTACCCCCACCTCAATCACTTTCATGAGAAAGATAATTAATGAGTGGCCCAAGTCTCCCCTGTCCCCAAAAGGGAAACCAGATGTCAAATGGGGCCCTTCAAGCATGCTGAAGTATTTTAGGGGAAGGGAGAGAGTCAAATTTCAATGGCTTTATTGATGCCCAAGTCACAATCCTACTTGCTCCTTTGGAAGGAGGGAGTGCCCCAATCCAACTGAAAGGTTTGGGCATTATTCATAGTAGGGAAGAAAAGCTGAATGGACCTTGTGGGTCATTTAGTGGTGAGAACACAATATACTGTTTCTTTTGATTTTACAGCTGGATTTACACTAGGAATTTAGGTGCCAAGTGGACATTCCTACCAATTTGGCAGATTAAAGACAACCCTCTTCAGGAGCACTGCCCTTTGGACATAAATAGCTGTTTCTTATTGAAACATCTGGGACTCTCCTATAAATGTCCTTGTTAAGGGTCATTGACTCATGGGACTGATAACCATCAAGGTCGTGATTGAACTTGCAATTCTCTGATTGCCGCCAATGCTGTGTGAATCCATCGTTATATTTTATATTTCGTAACTATGTTTCCGATTCGGGAAAGGTCACACTGCTTTGAGTTTTACCCAGTCCTGGAAGCCTCTGTCAGGGTTGTCCTCTCCTGGAGCAGTGCACATACCACGGACACATGCACCACGTTATAGTGTTACTGTTCAAGCTCAGCCTGCACCATTGTGACTATCATTGTAGCCCCGGAAGCCAAAATGTCTTATTTTTGTGTGTGTGTGTTTTTTTTAAACCAAGAATATTTAGTTTGACCATGGAATCTATTTTCTTCCACAAAGCCACTAAGCAACGTGTTGATATTCATGGTGTTCAGTGTGTTTTCCATAGTCTGCACTTTCCACAGGTATCTGGTGTTACGGAGAATTAGAATGTCCTTCTCAAAAATCAACTCAAAATGATTCTGACTCTACTTTCTTCAACTCCTCTTGGTCCAGATCTTTTTATTAATTAATTAATTAATTAATTTATTTATTTATTTATTTATTTTTGGTCCAGATCTTTTAGTCAGAGATTTTAATCACTGAATATGGCTGTCCACAGCAAGTGATCATCTCTTTTGGCCACTTCCTGAGAAATGATCAGGGTCGACGGGATGGGTTTTTTGGCCGAGTATGAATAGTTGGCGTTCTGCTCCATCCCTTCCTGACCACGCTGGTGTAACTTTCCCTTATTGTTATCATCAGGCCACATGGACTAGTTAATATACCCTCCAAGTGGTAGCCTGGCCAAAAGGAATTCAAGGGTTTCAAACTCTCTTCTAATGCAACTACTTGGATATCCTTCTTAGGCATATTTTTAGACCATAAGAATAATGACAGAGGCAGCCCAGGTGGCTCAGTGGTTTAGTGTCACCGTTAGCCCAGGGTGTGATCCTGGAGGCCCAGGATCAAGTCCCAAGTCGGGCTCCTTGCATGGAGCCTGCTTCTCCCTCTGCCTGTGTCTCTGTCTCTGTCTCTCTCTCTATCTCTCATGAATAAATAAATAAGATCTTAAAAAAAAGAATAATGACATAATGACCATTTATCAATTGAACACTATCCTAGTAGTAGTAGTATTCGGCAGTACAATACTCACCAAGTCCCTTTATCGTGGTCCATGCCAACCAAAAGAGGGAACATTGTCTCTCAGGTACTTGGCCTTTATGGATAAAAAGTCTGGGTGCAAGTAGAAGATGATTGGGAAATGAATCAAACTACAGATCCAGAAATGGGACACAGCAATTTTGTGGCAAAAAAGGAAGAGCATCAACCTAAGTACCCAGCAAATATCTGGGACTCCAAGAGATATGGTGATGGGACAAACGTCAATCATCTCTGCCTTTCAGAATCATCCCAGACGCTTGCTCGTGAAGAAAAACACCCTGGTGTGCTGCTCCCAAGGTGTGGAGAGCACTTTAAGTGTCATTGACTACTTTGTCTTCCATCTCCTATCACGTGGCTCTGACCGTGATTCAAATGCCATTAACCCAATACCCTTAAGCTCATTGTAAAGACTGTGGAAAACAGCAAGAGATGGTCTTGGCTCCTGGACTTCCTGTGTGAAACAACTGCCACCATCTCAGATGTTTTCCCTACTCCCTTTTCTGTGACGGTTATTCAGTCATTCCACGTAGTAGATGAATGCCACAGACCAGGAGAATGGGTTGGACTGGCTGTTGCCAGACAGTTCCTCAGAAACATAACAAAAAAACAAAAAAACAAAAAAAAACAAAAAAACAAAAAAAACCAAGCAAACAAAAACCTGCTTTTTGAACTAAATTAGAAATGCTAAAGATGCACCAGCTAGAGAGGAGGACACATCAGTGGCACTGTCGACCTGTGACCCTGACTGATGTAAATCCCATATAAGGGCACAAAAAACTGTAAGGACACTCTTTTTCCTAGAGGTACTATGTGGATCTGTGGGATTGTTCTTCTGTTTAGAAGATTGGCATTTGGGCAGCCTGGATGTCCCCCCCTCCCCCGGTTTGGTGCCACCTTCATCCCAGGGTGTGATCCTGGAGACCCGAGATCAAGTCCCACAAGGGGCTCCCTGCATGGCGCCTGTTTCTCCCTCTGCCTGTGTCTCTGCCTCTCTCTCTCTCTCTTCCTCTGTCTCTCATGAATAAATAAATAAAATCTTTTTTTTTTAAAGAAGATTGGCATTCACTTGCCTCTCCCCTGAAAACATGGTATCTTGCACCTTAAAAATGGTCCTTAAGAGACCTTCATGTGCTTAAGGAAATAACATCTGTATATCTCACAGCTGTCAAAAGACCGTGGAGTGTTCTCCAAAATGAAGAAATTCATGGATATTTTTCCCAGAGGATGAATGATTTGAAATTTATATTGCAACCTAGAGACAATTATCCCTATATCATGAGTCATCTGATTAGAACTGGTGGTATGACATTTGTTCCTGACTTTATCTGAAGTGATTAATTAACAGCATTTTGGCCCTGGAAGACACTCAGGTTAGCTTCAATTCACTTTTCCAAGTTTGTTAATGATAACAGAATTATCCAGACTTTATCCTTCCAAAAGCCAAGGTACTTTCTGTATAATCATGTGTGCATCCTACCATACCAGGATTAGTACTCAAGCCAGTTGGAGAAAAATAAAAGAAGTCATTCTCCATCTAAGGTAGAGCTGATGGTTTATAGGAATTGTTCAGTTGATTGGGTCCAGAAGTGTGGTATAAATGGTTGAGAGTAATATTATAAGTTTATCTCAGCTTGTTGTTTGGAGTCCTGTTGGTAGCAGCCTTAATATCAATAATAAATATGAGACAAATTGAGTGGATCTGTTCCAGCTTCTGTTGGTTAGAGTGGCCAATCTACTCTACCATGATCACTCAGAAGACAAGATGGTCTAGAAGAGATGGATATTGATCAATCCACTCTACTTCTGATCACTCAGAAGACAAGATGGTCTAGAAGAGATGGATATTGATCAATCTACTCTACTTCTGATCACTCAGAAGACAAGATGGTCTAGAAGAGACGGATATTGATAAGGAGTGACTTTCCCTGGGTCTTTTGTGTCCCTGAATGAAATGTGAGGAACGGCCCCATCATGGTTCCAAACTTTTCAAGGATGTTTATATAGTGAACAGCCTTGGAAGATAGAGATGGTGTCTCTATCCAAGGCGAAAAACCAGCATTCTTACTGTCCTTCATAAAAGATATCAGCTCTCTAAGCTCAAATTTCTCCCCCTTTAATGAAAACTACTCAATATTTAGGGATCACGTGACTCTTTTCATATAACCCTTTGGTAATTGTGCTTCGGGAACGAGCAGAGGAAAATGTTTACCCTCCAGCCACTGCTAGTACGATGAGGGGTGAAGTCCTTTGTATCTGATCCAGGGATTTGATGTCTTTGGCAGCATCCATGAAGTGGGGATGCTAACTTGGGACTGGAGTACTTTGCAGGTAGGGTAAAGTCAAAGCCTTCACAGCTGTTGACACTGAACAAATACATGAGTTAAGGATAACCTCCTTTCCTGAATTTGGAGGAAGACATCACTAACCTCACTGACATTCTTTTTTCTTTCTTCTCTGTTACCAGTCAGTATACCTCTGCCGTCTCACACTGCACTCAGCACCACTTCTCCATCTTCACTGGCCCAACTGTGATGCGCTTAAATGCAATCAGTAAGGCTGCAAGCTGCCTGGGATGTGGCCTTTAGCCCATGTCTTTTGTAAGTTCTCCATTTTGAAGGTTTCCATGGGTTTCCTTAGCCCTCTTCCTTCCTAATGCCCTTAGCAAAATTAGCATTAGCCTCGCAACAAAATTGAAAACAACTTGGATTTAGAGTACATTTTTGGCATTTTCTACTCATCAAAAATGTACTGAGGGATATTTTTTAGCCTGTCCACCACAGCATGAGCAAAAGCCTCTAAAGTCTCCATAATCTTGTTTTTCAGGCTCCGGAACATTTCACTTTGGTCTCCAAACTCAAGCACTGCTACGCGAGCTCTATAACCATCCTGGGCTTTTATGACGTGAAGGTATTGAGGAGATTCTGAATTGTTTATATTATTTCCTTCCTAAGACTGAAAGCTCATGGTTTCTTGGTGGATGGGGTATAATTCAGGATTGACTGGAATTCTTCCTTAATTTCTCTCTCTCTCTACATACACACACACACACACACACACACACACACACACACACACACACACTGGAATATTACTTAGCCATAAAAAAGAACAAAACTCTGGCATTTGTCATGATTTTGTTTAGAGTAACATAATGTTAATTTAAAAAATATTTTATTTATTTGTTCATGAGAGAGAGAGAGGCAGAGACATAGGCAGAGGGAGCAGCAGGCTCCATGCAGGGAGCCCAGTGTGGGACTTGATCCCAGGACCTCAAGATCATGACTTGAGTCAAAGGCAGACACTCATCCACAGAGCCACCCAGTGCCCACATTATGTTACTTTAATATTTCATTCTTAAAGAGCCTGCTCCCCCAGGGATGAGGAGAGGAAGAACAAGGGCTTAAAGAGACAGAGAGCCTAGACAGCCACACCATTATTTGGATAATTACCAACGATGACCTGAGTTAAGACAGCGGCATTGGGAAGTAAAATAGCTTAAAGTTGTTATATATACAAGAGATCAAACTGACATATAATCTGAATTATATTTTTTTTTCTAAAATTACTCTAAGAAAATGTTAATATTTAACTACTAAAAGCAACTATGTGTTGCATATCATTTACGCCCCCCAAACTGTACATTTGTATATAAAGTATTGAGCACAAGGGAAGAGTACAACAAACAGTTACTATTTAAAAAAAAAAATATTTCGTTATTATCAGTTTTCTATACTCTTACCTATTCATTTCTGCCAGCAGTTGCAAAGGGGAGATACATTTCCCATCATCTTAGATTTGGATATCATGTGCAGAAACTTTATATAAGTTATCCAGTACAGTAGTCCCCTCTTATTTATGGTTTTGCTTTCCCCGGTTTCAGTGACCCGCCATCAACGACAGTTTAGAGGCAGAGGATCCTTCTTCTGACTTAGCATCAGAAGCTCAATAGCTGCCATACATTACATCACAATGCCTATGTCATTCACTTGACTTCATTTCGTCTTGGAGGCCTTTTGTTAGCTCACATCATCACAAGAAAAAGAAGGGTGAGAACAGTATAAGATATTTTGCCACAGAGAGAGATACCACATTCATTTAACTTTTGTTACACTATATTGTAATAATTACTGTGTTTTATTATTAACCATTGTTAATCTCTTACTGTGCCTAATACACAGTTTAAACTTTATCATAGGTATATATGTGTAGGAAAAATATAGTATAAATAGAATTTAGTACTATCTATAGTTTTAGGCATCTACTGAGAGTCTTGAACTGTATCCCCCCTACAGATTAGAGGACACTACTGTAACCAGACTAGAGGAGAGTGAGGATTTCAATCTGTGTGTCTCTAATTACCAAAAACATGTTCTTTTTGTTGCATAGATAACATTAATGTTAAATATATTTTTGATGTCTCCGTAAGCATGCCTGTGTCTCTAACTTTTCATTGAGATTTGATTGGGGTGTAATGTCGTATAAATTTAAGATCACAACAACATGTTGATTTGATGATACATTTATACTGCAATATGATTACCATGGCAGCTTTAGCTAACACCTCTATTATGTCACATAATTATCATTTGTTATTTCTTTCCTGTAGTGAGAACAATTGGGATCTAGTTTCCTACCAACTTTGAAGTTTATCATATATTACTGTGACTGTAATCTCCGTGTTGTCCATCTCTGATTTTTTTTAACTACAACTAATTTACTCTAGTAGGCATTTTGAGAACAAAAGCCAATAATAACAAAGCTTAAAGAAACTTTCTAATTCCATCATCACTCAAATTTGTTTTCCCACTTGTTGACTCATTCCAGTAGCCATTTATGATATCTAGTCTTCATTCTTTGTGCCTTTACTCCTGGTATTTCTTTAATTGACCTTCCCTTTATATCTTGCTGCTACATCTCTTCCTCCCCTCAGCTAACTAATTAAACAATCTGCAAGACCATAGTGTGTGAGTTCCTAATAGACAGTGTGTCAAGGAGACACTGAAGACAAATGCATCAACAGGCCATGGATGAAGTGTCAGGGGATTATGGGAAGATGTACCACTTTGACAGACAGGGACTTTGAGCCAATAAATCCCCCAGGGATCTCCTTGACCCTCTGGAATTTTCACACAGACACAGCTGTTCTGTTCCCAGAAGAGATACAGGCTAATTTTGGATGAACCACAAAAAAAAAAAATCCTCCACTCAGGAAATTTTTGGAGGAGATGATCCAGAAGGTAACAGAATGAGAGAAAAAAAAATGATATTGAAAAATGGCTATGTTACAGAAATAAAATAAACAGACCTGGAATCATATTAGGTCAATCTGAGGAAAAAGGTTATTTCTCTAGTAATGTAAGGCTAGTCATCTTTATGAATTTTTTCTGTAATTGATTTTTTGCATTTGTGAAGGAGACATTGTGACACATGTACGAAAGCCAGATTATCTGATATAATAATGAAAGCCAGCAGTTACTCTGTGCTTACTATAAGCCATATTCGATTATATATATGAATTATCCCCTTTAATTTTTATAAGACAGTATGTGGTAGATACTATTATTAACTTCATTTACAGATGAAGTGGATGAGGCACAGGAATTTAATAACTTGCCTAAGGTCATATGGATACAAATCTAGAGAGCCTGACTCTATGGTTAGTTCTTGGCTTCATTGGTGAGGCATGTTGTAGAAGTGAAGACACCACTGAATGGTCATTGTGAGGCTGTTTCTGGAAAGGTAGTGGAGTGAAGGTGTCTACTCTGTCTCTGGTTTCCTCCGGTAGCTCTTCTTTGCATTGTAGCCAATATTAGTCAGTAGGCTCTGACTCAAACACAGATTTAGTTTACCTTTGTGCCTACAACCCTCTCCATGGGTCTCTAACACTTTTTAATACTCTGGCCCCCTTTATTTGACTTGGGTATTACTCCAAACACTGGTGAGCCACTGAAGGATTTCCCTTGCTCTGAAGACACCGCCCCTCCACTCTCTACCCACCTCCAAATACTTTGCACACCATTCCCTTAGTTTCAACCTTACCAACATTATCCTCATCCCCATTCCTAATATAAAATGCAAATTAGGCAGGGGCAGACATTCAGCCAGCCTTCTTACAGTGCAGGAGAACTGGGTGGTTAGAAGACTTAGATACACAATTTCTGTTGGCAGATGTTCTAAGCTACGACAACTTTTTATTGAACTGGAATTTTCATTGATTTTTTTTTTTTTTTTTGCTTTATGTCATGTGAATTTTAAAATGTCCTCAACAAACCCCTATTCTCTCACCAATATAATTTGTCTTTAAAAACATTTCAATCTTTTACTTCTCTAGTAAACTACGACTTATTTTGTCTTCCTTTGTTGATTATTAGTAAGTACCTTTTGTTTTATTGATACACTTTAATCCTTTTATGGGGATTATTCATTTTGAGTGGTGTTTATTTTCTACTCGCTTCAAACACACACACACACACACACACACACAAAATCCATTTCTTGATCATAGACTTACCTCGTTCTGTAGAGTGCAGTGCGATTTGTGGGGAAGATGTAAAACTCTTTCAGTAATTTTACTCCCAAAGAAAAATTCTCTAGTGGTTCCTATCATATTTCTCTTTCTCTAATAGACCTTAACATTACCTCTCCTTCCTCTGTCTGTGAACCATATCTTATGTCCCATTTGAGTGATATTAAGTGTTTTCTGTAATAACAATTCATGTGGCTCTTATGAAGCTCACAAGTGCTACTAAAAAAAGGGCCACTACTATTTTGAAAATCATAGTCTAATTATTATAGTTAATATTTGTCTTTTGTTTAGCACTGAATGGTAACCAGATTGATTTTTTATTTTTTCTTCTAAGAAACATTAAATAGCCTTCATGGCTTATTTGTAGTAATAGTAGAACAAGCTAAAAATAGGACTTATCACAGGACATATTTGGAAGAACAAGGAAATTTGGCTTGGAACACAGGAAGTTCATGGAGAATGTCAGAATTATTTTGAGAAGTCGAGTTCTAACTTAATCTCTTTATGTTAAAGAGCAGGACTAGTAACATTATATAAGGGGCGTTTCAGCATAATTTGGGTATTCATTAAAAATAAGAGGAGTTTAAAAATGAAAATTCAGGGTTTTTTGAAGTAACAAGTTGAAGTATTCAAGCAGAAGCTATATGAATACACAGCAAAAGTGTGATAAAGAGGATTACTCCATGGGAGGCTGGAATAGATGATCACTAAGATTTATTCCTATTTTAATATTTACGGTATATTTATAATTTTATGGAAGCATGACATTAAAAATTAGAATAGGTGCTCAAAATATGTAATAATTTAATTCAACTATATATAGGAATATTTCATGTCTATTGGATGTTTGAGTAATTACAGTAGAGAGATATTTTAAAGAGAGTATTAGGTAATCAGTACATATTGTTGTTTATTGTTAATTCCTTGATATGATTTTTCTATATCCATAGTCTTTTCAGTAAACTACAGATGCATATTCACAGAGTTTCTTTTAAAGACTGATAAAAGCAACAACACTAATAACTATCGTTAAAATTGAAATACAGCAACAAAATTTTATTTCCACTGTTTTCTTCACTTTTACATACACCAGGGAGGAATGCCAATACCTATAATTCTCAGAACCTGCATTTAAATATCTTCAGATTACCTGAGTAAATATTCTACTTGATTTCTGCAAGGGCAATTAGTATAATTCTTCCCTCAAATATACACTCTGGGTTTAGAAGACTAAAACTCTACAAATGTATATGCATATATTTTTATGCACAGATGTTTATGGATTATATATAACTAAATGTTTGTATGTGTATTTTTTATGTTGAAGGGAGTAAAAAAAATATAGGAAATGTACAAGCGTGTCTGAATGTCAAATCCTCCTTTATTTGAGGATATGCTATTTTAGGTGATTTTTGATACATATGTAAAATGGTAGTAATCAACTAAGATATGCTTTCAACAAATGTTTGCTTGATAGTTGCCAAGCATTGTATAAAATGCTGGTGGGGCGGGTAGGCGGTGAGCATGATGTTAGATACAGTTCTTAAATACTGCTTGACTACAGCATAGTGGAAGGAGGGAAGCACACATGTAAATATCTAAATAAATAAGTTACAATAAAACAATGCATATATCTTCAATATTAGTGCCTATCATTCATTCCCAATTGGTAATAGAAGTCTTCTTTTTTTTTTTTTTAAGATTTTATCTATTTATTCATGAGAGACACCCAGAGAGGCAAAGATATAGGCAGAGGGAGAAGCAGCTCCCTGCGGGGAGCCTGATGCAGGATTCAATCCCGGGACCCCAGGATCATGCCCTGAGAAGGAGGTAGACACTCAACCACTGAGCCATCGAGGCATCCTTGGGGATAGAAACTTTCATTTGTTTTCATTTTATAATCACACCCGGGGCTTACTTGAGTGATCTAGGTAAAGTGAATGTCTAGGAAATACTGTTGATTTAATGAGCAACTAAATTGTTAAATTACCAATGTAATATCTTGGTATTCAGCAAATTGGTTAATCAAAATAAATAAAGCATAGTTTTGATTGGTTAACATATTGCGTATCTCTTGGTAGAAACAGGTTATTGAAGAACAGCACTTAGATTTCCCATGTAAGAATATCTGCTTTGAAATACAAAGTCCATTAACTATGGTATGTTAGTGGAAAAGAATTGTGAGTAATTTGTTTCTGATAAATAAGAAAATGAAAGTTTCTTATGTGTAGCAAAGACATGTAAATGTATTTGGCTTATTGACTTACAGAAATTAACATTGGCTAGGAAATAAATTATAAATACCAAATATTATTTTTCCTAATGCCACAGAAATCTTTTCTTCTCTGGTATTCTTCTCAACCCACTGAAATTGTTTCTTCTTACCCACCTGATATTTATTTAATAAAGATATTAAGGGCTCCGGAGACTAACTGAAATATAAAGTTAGAAGTAATTTATTTGGGAGAGTGATGAAACTGCGGCAATTAAAATCTATAATTTCCCAAACAACTTAATTAAAATTTTTTTCCCCAAAATTATAAAGTGTTGGTTCAAATAGGCAGGTTTAAAATATCCACGGAATACTGGAGATAGGTGAATTAAATCCATTTTTCTCAACCACTGACTCCTTGGAGCTCTGAAAGTTTGACATCCAGCTCAGCATTTGTAAGCTGTGTCACCATGGGCAAGTCACTTCATTTCTTTATGTCTCACTTTCTTAATTTGTAATGCTAGGTTGCTGCTAGCATGTCCTAACTCATACAATAAGGTTGGTATATACGAAACATTCAATATATCTACATATTTCTTTTAAAAATTAGTCCCTCTCTCTACATGTTCTCAGTGAAAATCTAGCCACATGGCAGTTGAATACAAGGTCTAACAATCTGCTGAGTGGCTGGTAGGCAGAGCGGAGGGACTGGGGTTCTCTTACTGAAAATTAACACTGAGCTAATTTCATCAATGTAAATCTATCTGTCTGGCTACACTTCTAATTAGTGTGTGAGGACTTCAATTTCATGTCAAGAGAGGGAGAGGGAGAAAAGAGGTGGGGAAAACAATGTAAGGGTGAAATGGAAAGTTTTGTTTGGAAAGTTTTATTTAAATGTTTTGTGTTCCCTCTTAACCAACACCAAAAAGAGGGAAAAAGAATTTTGCCATCCCAAACAGGAGTGTTCCTTCAGAGAGGAGTGGGCAATGCATGTTAAGAGCTGAGAAATGTCTGTCTCTCCAGGCTGCTGCTCTTCCCAGCCCAGGAAGCCCTGGGGTCGGATGGCCAGTCCTAGTTCACTTCTTGGGAGCCCCCGGCAGCCTTGGAATGAGTGAGCAAATCCCCTTCCTGTGGAGGAGAACCTGGTCTCCCCTGCAGTAGGGACTTAGCATGATGGGGCCTGGTGGTTCCAGGAGGGGAGCAGAGTGGGAAGGTCAGATCCAGAATGTTCCATGGAAGCTCTGCGGCCTCCAGGTCTGGAGAAATGTGTTTGCTAGAAAAATAAGATGCTTTGAGAATTTCCCAAGGCTGAAATGACCTTGGGAGACTAAGGTAATCTATGGAGATTTCATCAAAGCTATAACTATTGGGACATGGTCAGAAGACCAAGGAGGTAAGAGAACTGAGTGTTTGGAAAAGACTGGATTTATTAATTCATCCTTTAAGTCTTAGGAGATTTTTAGTTCAGATACCCATCTGACATAATATATAGTCTTCTTACTCCCTCCTGTTTTATGAGAGTGGTAAGAGAATGTAGATATTGTGTTTTGGCTCCGCTCATCTAGCATTCGTTATTCTAATAATCGCTAGAAAATCCTTTTTTGTGACCAAGAGATTCTTGAAAAACTTGTTACACAATATTCGATATTAGAATGATATACACAGTCAAAAGAAAACCATCCTTATCTTCAGTCACATTAAGTGTCTTTGTTTTAAAAGAGAAGCTGAGATTATGGTAAACCCAGCAAATACAAACACAAAGAACACACACATTAATATATCTGTTACTCAAAGCAGGATATTCAAATATGAGATAGGCCTATTATTTGGGACTTTGGAGAAAGAAGGTCAGATTGTTACATGAAGTTCATTCTCCATCTCTTGCTTCCAGGAAAAAGTATTCTCAGGGTCTGGTTGGAACTGCCTGGGGCAAGTTGCCATGGCATCTGTGCCCAGAATGATTTGGCTATGGCTTGTCACCCCCAATTCTTCAGATCCAGGGAAAACCAGATAAAGTAGAATTAAATTTCAAAGCATCTTTGAAAAGTTGAATGCTTTATGTCCACCACTATGGCCTCACTACATAACGACGATTCAATAAACGCAATACTCCCTTTTCCTTCACATGGTATAAGAAGTGGAGTCTGTTTCACATCAGTCCCATTCTCTGTGATTTTACATCACAAATAGAGATTTGAATTAATATTGACTCAAAAGCTTTGTATTTTATAAGATGCCAGAAATCACTAATTAATTTTTATTACAGTAGCATTTCACATGTTATCTACTATTCTTATCCTAGAGTCTGCTGTATATAATTCTGAGAATAGAGATCTAAAAAGAAGACAGCTTCATTTTTATTTTATATCATCCTTAATTCTTGGAAAAAGTTCAGAAAAAATTAAAACGTGAACAAGTACTATTATCAACTACTGTTTATGTAATAAAAATAATTAAGACATGGGGATCTCTGAGTGGCTCAGCGGTTTAGCGCCTGCCTTTGGCCCAGGGCGCGATCCTGGAGTCCCGGGATCGAGTCCCACATCGGGCTCCCAGCATGGAGCCTGTTTCTCCCTCTGCCTGTGTCTCTGCCTCTCTCTCTCTCTCTGTATGTCTATCATGAATAAATAAATAAATCTTTAAAAAAAATAATAATAATTAAGACATAAAATGTCCACCCAAGCATTGAAACTGGAGATGACTTTGGAGATCATCTTCAATTCATTATTTTTTTAAAATGTAGAACAAAGCAAAATGACAATAGCAATAAAACTCAAATGTAAATATTTACATGCCTTATATCACATAGTTTAGCCAGATTTTTCCAGAAGTAGGAAAAGAATCCATGCCCCTGGATGTCCACGCTTGTCTTGTTTCATGGTAAGTCCCACCTGTATGTTACCTAACTTCAAGGTTAACTACAAAATGAAGTTCAAGATAGAATGTTTTGTCAACATCGCTTAAAAAATTGATATTCTGTTTTGGAACAGGCCTGCTAAAATAAAATATTTTTTTTGCCAAAATATGATGTTTTAGAGCTTCTACTTATTAATCAAGTGAAATCTTATTTTTCAGTTGAGTAACATTTAAAAATTCTTAGGTTTTATTTTAAATAAGTAAAGGTTAAATGTGTTTTAAAAATATTTTCCCCAAATGGCTCAGAATATAACATATACATAGTATCAAAAGGAATTTAAAATATAATTTCCCCATTCCAACAAGCGTAATATACTTAATTGATTAGAGGGTCATGCTGTTGTGTGTGAAGGGAGGGATGGGGAACAATTATTGCCTCCATCTTTCATTATTTTAGAGAGTACAGAGGGCTTAGATTCCATTCCTCGGGAGAGTTCATATCAGCCTAGATATGTCCTATTCCTTCTCCACACTTCTTTGCTCACTCTTATGGAAGGAGAAATTCTTGATCTGATTGTGAAATTGGTGAGAAACTGACATCCACTGACACATACCCCATGTAGCGTGTGTACCCATAGAAAGTAATTTGTGAGCTATATAGCAGAAAAGGCCCAGACCATTTCTTTCCTTCAGGGCCACCAGAAATCCTTTGTATCTGATTTTGTGAAGCCTGCTAGGATCTGACAGGCCCAACCTCTCTTCCTCTTTTGTACTTTCTGCTCTGCTAAATTTATTAGCTGCTTTAATCCCCCACGCAGCTGTCCAGATAAGTGTCTCCTACTCAGACACAATTTTTGAAGCAAGAGAATCCTATAATTTAGATTCCATTGGGTTTGGTGGATGGATGGTGGAGGGGGCAAACATAAGGAAGCTCAATTTTTGTGTAGAATGCAAACTGCATTCGCCATTCTCCCTGAAATAGGCAACTCTGGTATTTTTGAGTGTTAATTTCCTTTAAATAGTATGTTAATAATGTTGAAACTTCATTTTGTTCAACAGCTTTATGCATCTGAATCTCCATCCTACCTTTCTCTCCCTCTAGCCTAAATATTAAAAAAAAAAAATCCTAGGGAATCCCTGGGTGGCTCAGGGGTTTAGCATCTGCCTTCAGCCCAGGGCGTGATCCTGGGGTCTCAGGATCGAGTCCCACGTTGGGCTCCCTGCATGGAGCCTGCTTCTCCCTCTGCCTCTCTCTTTCTCTCTCTCTCTGTGTGTCTCTCATAAATAAATAAATACATAATAAATAAATAAATAAATAAATAAATAAATAAATAAGCTCTTTAAAAAGAAACAAGTTTTAGGACATGATATTTGTTAATTGAATGATGAATATAATATTGAGAGAGTGACTTTTAAAATTTTTATTTTTAAAAGTTTAAAAATGTGTTATGAAGATGCATTTTGATGTGTTGGGAGTGAGGGAGGGAGTGGGAGGAAGATACTATTCAATATATCCGTTACAGTATTCAAGCATGAATTTTCATTTTCAAACTTTTCCCTTGGGTTCATTTATGTCCAAAGAAAAAAAAGACAGGCTAGAAAATAGGATAAGTTTACAATTTTAACTGCAAGTTTTTACAGAATCTAATTTATCTATACTAGTTTAAAAGACAGGCAATATTCTAAAACACCAAATTGTTATTGGTTTTGTTCCTTTTTTGGCTAGGTAACTGTCTAAAATATAAGAGGTGAAATTGGCAAACAAGTTGTGTGGGAAGGGTCCGTCTGTTTCAGGTAACATGCTTTTCAGATTAACTGGAGTCTGGGGGTGATATCCTCAAGACTACACTAGACAGAAGGAAAGGCTCAAGAAGTCATGACATTTAATTACGTAACTAGCCTATCTCTAGCAAACCATATAGGATGAAATGTCATGGATTCTTTTTTTTTTTTTTTTTTAATGTCATGGATTCTTATGTGCTAAACTTATCCTTAGCTTTACCAGATTTCCCTATTTTGTTCCACCTGAAATTCCTTTCTATTTTAATATTTCTTTAAAAAATATTTTATGGTTTTTTAAACCACATCACATCTGCCGTGGAATGATGTGAACTATAGTTGATGAAATAGGTTTCTTTCCAGTTTCGAAGAGTTTAGCTTGCTCTTAGATGAGCTTTGTATGCTTGATACAACGCAAACTAGTACTTCAGATTTCAATCAACTTTACATTGCAAACCTAAGTACTTACTGTTGAAACATTTTTTCTAAGATTGATTATGTTATAGGTGAGTACATTTGACATATTCAGCAGTATAGATGGGATTTTGTAGAAATATTTATTTTAGTAGGTAAACAGTGCCAGTCTGTAAGTTAAGTAATAGTATACTTACTTTCAATTTTTTAATGTGGTTTTAGTGATTTTTTTTTTTTGCTTAAGATTTTATTTGACAATATTTTCACAGAAAGAACAGAATAAAAATTAATTTAAATATCATGAAACTACACTTGCTTCTGTGTAAAATGTCTTATTTGCAGAGCAATCCACCCAAAATGAGATATAAATATCCTTGTTGATAGGAAATTATACTGGATAAAAGAAGCCAGAGAGAATGTTGCTTTATAAGAAGTTTGTTAAAAATTTCCTTTGTTCCTGGAAGTTTCTAAACTCGAGTTTCAGAAACATAACTCAATTTTTTTTCATTTATCCTCCACAGAAATATGTGAATTTAATATGTGAATTTTCAAGATGCCCCAGAATGAAGTAGATCAACATTTAAACCATTCTTGCTAGAGATTTAATACAAATTCAATTTGATATTTGACCTTTGTTTTTATGAGTGAAGTATTTGTCTCCATGTAACCTTTTGCCTTTGAATCACTGGTTTTAAAATCTTTAAACTGAGTTAAATACCTCACTTGGAGCTAAACGACTCTCAAAAAAATTAGAATCACAAAGGCTTACTGTTACTGAGTCATTAATATTTTTAAAGCTCTCTATATTGTAAACATTTTGAAACAAATAATCATTTAAGTATTGTTGTTTGAATAATTTCACAGAAAGGCAGTAGGAGCTCTTTGGGGAAGAGTTCCCATGGAGTTGAGGCTCGGGCCTCTCAAGGTATGATACTATCCCACCGTTGGTTAAGTGGTAACTCTTTTATTTTTATTTATTTATTTTTTATTTTTAAAATTTTTTTTTAGTGGTAACTCTTTTAAGTTCAAATGTAATACATCAGTTTTTATGCCTTTAGTTATCAGTGTACTATGGATTGCCTCCCCCTCTTCCTTTTCACCTTTGGCAGACTTTGTTATTCTTGCTTCTTTAAATGGTTATCTTTATTGGTTTAAGTGAAATTATTTAAATGAAATTATCTTACATCTGTGAAAGACTGGGAAGACAGGAGGGTGAATCCAAGAGTAACAAAAGGAGTTCAATGGCACATCCTGACTGCTACTGCTGGGATGACATGAAGGGAAACAGCAAATGCTGTTCATGCTTTCATTTTCTAAGACGCTCACATTAAGAAAATATGACAGAAAGTTGGTGCTCTAGCATAACTCAGCAAAGAGAAACACTGCTAAATAACTGACCCAGAGCCCCCACCTGCTGTTCAGTATCCACAGGCACCCACGTGAGCATATTCATACTCCATCTACTAACAACTTAGCTCTAACAGGATGCAATGAGCCTCTGAATAAGGATCCTCTCACCCTCCAAAGTTATCCAGCTCTGAGACGCCCAGGTGGCTCAGCGGTTGAGGGTCGGCCTTAGGCTCAGGGTGTGATCCCAGAGTTCCAGGATCCAGTCCCACATGGGGCTCTCTGAATGGCATCTGCTTCTCTCTCTGCTTATGTCTCTGCCTCTCTCTGTGTCTCTCATGAATGAATGAATGAATGAATAAATAAATAAATAAATAAATAAATAAATAAATAAATAAAATCTTTTAAAAAAGGTATCCAGCTCTCCCTGATGTTAATTCAGTCATAATCCCCATAGAACTCTACTGGACACTTGGATGAGGGCCACCAGCTTTCACATTAAACCCATATTAAAGTTTAGCAGCGGGATCCCTGGGTGGCGCAGCAGTTTGGCGCCTGCCTTTGGCCCAGGGCGCGATCCTGAAGACCCAGGATCGAATCCCACGTCGGGCTCCCGGTGCATGGAGCCTGCTTCTCCCTCTGCCTGTGTCTCTGCCTCTCTCTGTCTCTCTCTGTGGCTATCATAAATAAATAAAAATTTATAAATAAATAAATAAAGTTTAGCAGCTTAGTGAAACTGTGGTGAACCTCCAGACATACAGATGCGCATCTGATAACTATTTATCCACCTATCTATGTCTTGTATCTATGATTGCCCTTACTCTTTCCCTCCATTGCTTTCTTACTCTTTAACTTTCTATCTGGCTTTTTTTTTTTTTTATTTGAAAATCTCAGTTACTTTAGAAGTTGATAAAAACAATTTGAGGGAAGAAGTAAATAGTCCATATCTATAACAGCTAATGGAAAAAAAAAAAAAGTTGACAAAGTCTATAGATTTTGTCAGGAAAATTAGACCCAGTGTTTGGAATTCACAATCAATTCCTTGGCATTTTAGATATCTTGCGGGTATTTGACTTTCACCATTATTTTTTGTAAGAAATCTAAATGAATATATTTATATGAATATGTTTCTAATTACATTATCATTTTCTTTCTTGGTTATCAGGCAGGGCATGATTGATGAAGGTGTTAAAGCTGTAAAGGCAAAATAGGAAATATTTTATAAATAACATCACACTACAAACTTCTACTTCCTTATAGTCAAATAACTGAGTTTTTGAGAAAATTGAATAACATAAGGTATATAATGAGCGATTCTGATTCAAGCCAGTAGATTCATTACATATAAGTACTCCATTCTTAGAAGGTTGTATCGAAGTCATAGAAGATATATAAAGAAGAAATAAGTAAATAAAAAAACTATGAGGCACAGAAAAATAAGAACATATAAAAAAGCTTGGAAAAACTCCCAGGAGAAAGCAGATGGCAGCTGATCCAATTACATTAATTAGTTTTTATAATGAATAATGTTTACATAATCATACCACCATAAATGCTACTTATTAATGTTTAAGTTTTAGAGGCAACACATAGAACAATCCTAATAAAGTGAATTATAGGTATAGAACAGAATGTAAATGTGACTTAAATTAAAAAGGTAAAAAAAAAAAAAAGGAAGAAAAGACTAATATGGTTAACATAGAGAGAAAAAAGGAATATTAATTACCCAAATGTCCTCCTCTTTTATATTTGAAAGTCAATATTCTCTAACATTTACATAAGTCAAAACAGGAATAGAGGGATGCCTGGGTGGCTCAGTAGTTGAGCATCTGCCTTAGACTCAGGGCATCATCCTCGGGGTCCTGGGATCGAGTCCCATGTCGGGCTCTCTGCATGGAGCCTGCTTCTCCCTCTGCCTGTGTCTCTACCTCTCTTTCTCTCTGTGTATCTCATGAATAAATAAATAAAATCTTAAAAAAACCCAGAAATATAAAATAGTTATATTTAAACTAACAAAGATGATCATTAAAAGAAAGAAGAATAACAGAGTATGCCAAAATAAAAAAGTGTAAAAAGAAAGTAGCCAATAATATAAGGATAAATAAAGTGAAAACTGAAGTAACATTCTTGCCCTTGTAAGAATTACTCCATAATTAATAGTAATTGTTTAATCTGGAATGATTTGCTACCAATTCCTTATTTTCTTGACCTCGACATGTTTGACAGACACAGTAAATTTTTAGGCAGAATGTCTCTCAATTTGGGTTTGTTTGATATATCTTCATATTTAGATTCAGGCTGCATTTCTGGCAGGATTTCCAAGAAATGATAGCACATCATTATTTCAGGAAGCACATAATATCAGATTTGTGCACAATTTGTTGCATTATTAGTGATGTTAATTTTAATTACTTCTTTAGGGGAGTTTGCGTCCGATTTCTCCACTGTCTAGTTGCTCTTTCCCCACCACAACTAATTAGTAATTTGTCTGGGATACTTTGGGAATATGCACTGTAGATTGATAATATTGTATTGATTTTAAATTTCTGGAATTTTATCATGTGTTGCATCTACATATGAGAATATGCTTATTCTTATAAAATATATGTGAAGTAGTGAGAAGTAAAGGAGTATAATATTCCCAACTTAATCCCAAATAGTTAAGAAAAAAAAATTGTGTATGTATAAATATATGCATAAAGACAAAGATGAAATTAATGTTGCAAAGTGTGAGAATTAGTGGATCTAAGTGAAGGGGATCTGGAAGCTCTTATTGTTGCATTTTCTTTGTACATTTGAAAATAAAACAAAATAAAATGTTATTAAAATAAAAAAGAAATTGTTTAATATTTGACCCATCCATTGAGATAAAGGAACAGGGAAATTATTACAAGTGAAACTTGGTATTAATTTGGAATTAGTTATTTATTTTGCTGAAAGCAAAAGGGAAGTAGCAGAACGAGACAAAATATGTCTAAAAAAAGAGAAAATATGTAAAAATTAAATAAGAACTCTTCATACATAGACATAAGTAAATAAATTTTTATTGTCTTCTTCAGAAACATCTAATAATTTTGTATAGATATTTTCTACTTCAATGTGTGATCTGAGAAGCTTTTCCCTTTCCCACCATAATACTGTCAGTGTTCAAAGCATATTAAGAACTCTTTTAGGAACGTTTTCAGGGCTGTAGCACTTAACATTTGTAGCTTTTGAGTGTTTTTTGGATTTTGTAAAAAGTACCAATGTACAAAAAGCTAAATGTAGTGACTACAGAATGAATAAGAGGTTAAAAGTAGATAACATAATTTGAGGTAATAAAACATTATGTAAATATGCAGTATCAAGATTGATTTTCTTGTTTAGCTTATCAGTTGAGACTAAAAAAGAGAAAGTGCTAATTGATTTTTAAAACAAGTGCTTTGGATTAAAGGCATTTTATTGCAAGTCACTGTACAAAATTAAGGTGCTCAAAAGAATGTACAGCATAACCAGTATATGCTTGAATGAACTACTTTTGACATTTTGTGGCCATCCTATTAATTCATTTATACACTCAGCAATCATAAATTACATACCTGCCCCCGTACCAGTGGTGATTAGTTTTATCTATTCCTTTTTACCCTATGTCAGACACTGTTTGGGGAACCTGTTTCTTAACCTGCGTGGAATCTGAGATTTAGTCAAGTCACTTAAACTCAAGGTCACACAGCAAGCAGTGGTATAAAACAGATTTGAATCTGTGTAGTTTGATTCCAGAGTTAACCAGTATAAATACTATTATGTACTTCCTATGATTTGATCTATTCCCTCAAAAAACTCACTGTACTGTGACAGAGAGTAAAATTATAAACAGACAATCCTGAAAATAAACATGAGTTGTACTAGTGAGCAAATGTGAACAGATTATTATTATTTTTTTCTTTCCAGAAGCACAGAGAAAGAAAGACAGAGTTTAAGGAGCAGAATAGTGTAGGAGTAGAGAGTACTCATGGAGTCATATATGAATTCAATCCTGCATCTATCACTTACCAACCCTGGACTCTGAAGCAACTGGAAGAGGTGAAGAAAGCATATGGAGAAGAAAAGGACAGTTCCATTAGCCTTATGGCTAACTGCTACTGGAGTATATGGCTTCTACTGGGGAGCTAGTAGATCCCTAATATTGAGCTCCACAAAGAAAAAGTCTTTTCTATTCATGTCACAGATAGGAAGGCAGATCTTCAGCAGTTCCTACCTGAGGAGTCTCCTTATAAAACAGCAGGAAGGAATGTAGAAGGATGCTTGCTTCCTATGGACAGGTAGCTCACAAAGGAGAAAGTACTCCCAAGGATTTTTGATTTGTTCTTACCAAATGAACCATTCGGTTAAGTCATTCACCTCCACCCTGTAAGAGTGAGTGAGGGAATGGAGAAGGGCTAGAAATCTAACTCTCAGGGTGGGCAGTTAACATGGAATTTGAAAGCAACACGAGTAGAGATGTTCAAGGTGTAATTATTCCCATTATCAGTGTTTGAAAAACTCAGGGGAAAAAACATAGAATCACAGAAGATAGATGGAGTTTAGGTGAGGGCTGAAGTAGGATTAGATCTTTTTTTTAAATATTTATTTATTCCTGAGAGACACACAGAGAGAGGCAGAGACATAGGCAGAGTGAGGAGCAGGCTCCCTGTAAGGAGCCTGATGCGGGACTCAATCCCAGGACCCCAGGATTACAACTTGAGCCAAAGGCAGATGCTCAACTGCTGAACCACCCAGCCATCCCAAGTAGGATCAAATATTAATAACTATAAAAAGAGGAACAAAAATATTATGCTAAAGAACAATCTGTGGTAAGACACTCAGCAGTGAGGGGATTTGGTCTATTTCAGAATGATCAGAAATTTAAGGTGGTTAGTGGGAAAAGGTGGTTATGAGAAGAAGAAATAGAAAATAATGTAAAAGATGAAGAGAGGGAGCAGATGTTGAAGGAAATTTAACGCCATCTCAACGCGTTTGGACATTATCATGTATGAAAAAGGAATCTTTAAAAAAGCGAAAAATGATTCAGTTTTTATTGCTGTTTGTTTTTAAACAAATAATGCCTAGAGAAGTGGAAGGTGGAAAGAAAAGCATCATGGGGTGTTTTAACACTCCACATGAAAGGTGATAGTAACTCTGGAGATAAATAAAATTTAGGGAAAGTGTTTATTTGTTATTTATTTATTTATTTATTTATGGAAATAATGCAGTAGTTGGAATTTGATTAGATTGAGAGATAGAGTGTTAATTCAATTATTGTCCCTGGCCTACGGCTCCAAACACAAAAAATATAAAAAATAGGAGATAAAGATCAGGTATAGGAAGAAATATGGTAAAATTAGCATTGTAGATTCAAAATAACAAGACTCTAAGAATTATAAAAATAAGTTTAAATCACAGTGCTATCCCTTATTATCTGTGTATTCTTGGGTTAATTACTCAAAATCTCTGATCCACAGTTTTAACATCTATATTAAAAATACTGAAAGAATTACAATTCAGAATATTTTAAAGGATTAGAAACATTACTAGTATCAGGACTCCCTGTTCTGGGCCCTTTGGTATCCTGGCATGATTTAAGACCACTTGGTATTAAAAAACTTAGAAAATATTAAAAACTGTAACATTGAAAGAAGTAAGGATATGGCTTTCACCAACCTAGTTGAAGAGAGGATACAGCTCGGACATATTTACAGAAGGTACATATAGAAATTATTTCTGAAATGTAAGAATTTTACAATCCTCTCCTACTTTCACTTCCACTCCATTACTCTGATAGGTAGAGGCAGTAAGGGTTTGGGGTCAGGGATCTTTCTCCCAAGAAATCTATTCATGGTGGGCCTATTGGTGGTAAAAAGGTATATTTTTTAGGAAGATATGTTATTTTATGTTCTGCACAAATCAGTTGATTTTTTGGTCTATTAATCAGTCTAGCAGAAGTATATTTGAAGTCTTCTGAATTCAGATGTCTAGAGGTGAGTCTCCCCAGTTTATTTTGGTTGCACAGCGTCTATCGCTTATACTGAACAATATACATTTCTTTGAAAATCAAACAATGTGTGCATAATTTATACCATTCTCCATAGAAAATATCAAAAATAAATGTTTTTTAAAAAGCTGTAGGCGTGGTAGTCACGGTAAGGCATCCTAGTTGGACTAACTCACATATAACAATTCTAAAATGTAGAAAAAAATATTTTTTAAAGATTTATTTTTTATTTATTTATTTATTTATTTATTTATTTATTTATTTATTTATTTATTTAAAAGAGTGAGCCAGTGAGAGAGTACGAGCAGGAGGAGGGACAGAGAGAGAGGGAGAAGCAGACTCCCTATTGAGCAGGGAGCCAAATGTGGGGTTCGATCCCAGGACCCTGGGATCACCACTTAAGCCAAAGCCAGACACTTAATGGACTGAGCCCTCCAAGCACTCCTAGAAAAAAAAAATATTTTTTTAAAGATTTTATTTATTTATTCATAGGAGACACACACACACAGAGGCAGAGACAGAGGTAGAGGGAGAAGCAAGCTCCCTGCGGGTAGCCCAATATGAGACTCGATCCTTGGACCCCAGGATCATGCCCTGAGCCAAAGGCAGATGCTCAACCGCTGAGTCACCCATTTTCCAGGGTGCCCTAGAAAAAATATTTTTAAAAAGCATTTGAACGCACAGAAGAGTGATGACAAGATAGAGCTACAAGGGTTTTATTCTCGAAGGACAGAAAGCGTAAGGATAATATTTTGAGTTTGCAGCTCTCTGCTAGAGGGCTCAGCCCACTCTGCACACATCTCCAGGAACACAAAAGCAGATGCTTATTGGATGTGTTGTCAGAAGGCGGATTTCAGAGCTGGAAGATCAGATGGAAAGATAGAGGGAGCCCCCAGATCTGCATTTAAAAATTCCCCCAACCCTGGGATGCCCACCCAACCTACATTGAGAGACCTGTTGTGCCAGTTTCTACCCTACTCCACCTAGATCTATGTCCTGATTTGTGGAGCTCTATGAGCTGTCCCTCATTCTTCGACTTCCTGAAATTAAGTTTAGCCAAATGAAAGGAGGTAAAGGTGAAGCGGGACAGTATTATTTATTTTCCTAGCTCAGCATCCCCTCCCCAGCTTTAAGTTAGCAGAGGCTGTTTTCCTTAACTAAGGTCAGAGCTATTGCTAAATGGCCTCCTCCTATACTCACCACCAAGCTCTTCATCAGTTCAGGTGATTTTTGACCTCCTCTTGCCCTCAGAGGCCTGGGGATGATGAGGGCTTCCCACCGTAGGCTTCTCAGCCCTTCTTGCTCTCTTTTAAGCCTGTCTAAACGTTTTCAAGTGACCCCTTTGTTAAAAAATTCTAAATTACTCTGACCATGCCTTTTTTTTGTTGTTGTTGTTTTAATGGGGAAACTTGACTAAAACAACCTATTTCTTCTTGCTTATTGTTCACGGATAACTTTTGCAAAGAATCACTTGGTGTGGCATTTAAAAATGTTTTTGCTACAGTGATCTTCAAATATGGAAAGGTCATTTACATGACTTTTTTATATGCTGAAATTATGTAAAGACTTTCAAGTACTATATTTTCTCAAGATACATTATTTGCCAAGGAAACGTTCTTAGCAACATATATGCAAGCGATTCGTTTAATAATCAAGTTTTCAAAGTTAAAAACTTTCCAGGCACTGTGCTGGATACAAGCATACAAAGAGTGAATTTCAACTCTATGTCTATGTGAGAGTTTTAACTTCAGCTACAGTTTCTTCAAACACTATAAAATAATTTTATGTATAATGACCATCCTTAAATACTATTTTGGATTTTGCTTCTTTTAGAATTGTTGTAAGAGCTGTTTACAGGCCATATAAAAATTCATCTCATTCCTCAAAACTGAGTTTTTAAACAGCTAAACTATTGCCAAGCATGAATATCCATGTTTTTCACCAGATGTAATTTTAAATTACATTTTTACATTTGGCTCTTTCCAAGTAGCAAAAGCATCCTCAAAAAAAAAAAAAAAAAAAAAAGAAAGAAAGAAAGAAAGAAAAGTTGTCACCAGTGATTATATATGGAAAATGTGCCCTAAGTTTGTTTAAAAGACATAATGGCTTTGTAATTAAATATCCAGAGGCTGGAGCTAGATATCGTGGAGTAAATCCTAGCTCTGCCACTTAACAGCCAAATGACGTTGGCCAAGGTATGTATCCTTTCTGTGACTTGGTCTCTTCTCCAAAATGTGGATAATAACACATCCACATGTGGATAAAAACAAATTGTAGGCTTTTTATAAAAATTGAATGAATTTATATTGGTACAACATTTAGAACACCACCTAGAACATTCTAAATACTAAATGTTAGCTGAGGGGATTTAAAAATGAGTGCTTCCAAAGAGTATGGCGATGACAGTGATAGTATAATCAAATATAGCAACAGAATATATACTTTTACAGAGGAGACTATTCATTTTGAAGTATTGATTCTGGTTTATATTATTATTATTATTATTATTATTATTATTATTATTATTGTCAAATGACTAACAAAACTCACAACTTGTATGTTGAGAATCCTCTGATTTTGTGTGTGTGTGTGTGTGTGTGTGTGTGTGGTAGATAATTATTGGGGATTTTTCTTTTCAGGACATATTATTCCTACCTTTAAATGAATCAAAATAACATAAAAAGACAAAGCAAACACATAGGAAGTTTTATCTATGTACTTATATGCTATGTATGTTATTTATGTATACATGTGCTATATACTGTTAGTTTTTAAAGCGTATACCTTATTTGGCTGTATAATATGTTAATACCATGCATTATAAAAAAAGAGTAATACTTGAAAATCTCTCTTACCCAATGTTATGAAAAAACTTTTTATATAATAATTGTGTTGAATATTCAAAAAATGTTCCTTTAGATTATTAAAAAAAATCTCTGGATTAAGTTAATCCATACGGGAGCAATGGATTTATTTTAGGTATCTTTGGAGGACATTTTATAGGACATCATGCACTATGCTTATTAAGAAAAAAAGAAAAAAAGTAGAGATGTCTCATGTTTAGTATGAGATATACTATGAGACATAGTACTATGCCTAATATCTAGGTCTCATACTAAACCTAGGCATAGATATTCTATCTTAAACATTTGGTTTGTTTCTTTTTCTTTTTGTAGTTTAATTAATTAATTTATTTTAGAGAGGGAGAGCACCAGCAGGGGGAGGAACAGAGAGGGAGGGAGGGGAAAGAAGCTCAAGCAGACTCCGTGTTGATGCGGGACTCGACCTCAGGACCTTGAGATTACAACCTGAGCTAAAACCAAGAGTCAGAGGCTTACCTAAGCCACCCAGGCATCCCTTGGTTTGTTTCTTATAGATAGCAAGAATCCTGTAGCTGATAGAGATCAGTTTTTTCTTTTTGTTTTAAAGATCTATTTTTAAGTTATTATTTAAATTCCGGTCAGCTAACATATAGTGTAATATTAGTTTCAGGTGTACGATATAGAGATCGAACAATTCCATACATCACCTGGTGCTCATCACAGCAAATGGTCTCCTTAATCTCCATCACTCATTTTAACCATCCTCCCTTCAACCTTCCCTTAGGTAACCATCAGTTTGTTCTCTATAGTTAACAATCTGTTTCTTAGTTTTCCCTTAGTTCTCCCATTCTGTTTTCCCTTTGTACTTCTGTTTTGTTTCTTAAATTCCATATATGAGTGAAATCATATGGTATTTGTCTTTCTCTGACTGATTTATTCTGCTTAGTATAATACTCTCTAGCTGCATCCATATCATTGCAAAGTGCAAGATTTCATTCTTTATGGCTGAGTAATATTCATTATCCATTCATCAGTCAGCAAACACCAGGCTGTTTCCATAATTTGATTATTGTAGAAAATCCTGCTGTTATTATATTATATTAGAGCACATATATCCCTTTGATTTAGTATTTGTGTATTCTTTGGATAAATACCTGATAGTGTAATTGCTGGGTCATCAGGTAGTTCCATTTTTGACTTTTTGAGGAACCCCCATACTGTTTTCCAGAGTAAATGCATCAGTTTGCATTCCCACCAACAGTGCAAGAAAGCTCCCCTTTCTCCACATCCTCAGCAACATCTGTTGTATTTTATTTTAGCCATTTGTCTGGTATGAGATGATACCTCATTGTAGTTTTCATTTATATTTCCTTCATGAGTGACGATGAGCACCTTTCGTGCATGTATTGGTCATCTGGATGTCTTCTTTGGAAAGATGTTTATTCTTCTTCCCATTTCTTAACTGAATGATTTGTTTGTTGGGTTTGGTAAGTTCTTCATAGATTTGGGATACTAACCCTTCATCAGATATATCATTTGCAAATATCCTCTCCTATTCTGTAGGTTGCCTTTTAGTTTTGTTGACGGTTTCTTTCAATGTGCAGAATTTCTTATTTATTTATTTATCTATCTATCTATTTATTTATTTATTTAAACTTTTTTAAAAGATTAAAATTTTATTTATTTTTTTGAGAGAAGGAGAGAGAGAGAGAGAGAGAGAGAGAGAGAGAGAGAACAAGCAAGGGGAGTGGCAGAGGGAGAATCAAACTCCCTGCTGAGCAGGGGACCCCTCCCCAACATGGGGTTGATCCCAGGACACCAGGATCATGATCTGAGCTGAAGGAAGATACTTATCCGAGTCACCCAGGTGCCCCAGAAGCTTTTTGTTTTGATGAAATCCCAATAGTTTATTTTTGCTTTTGTCTCCCTTGCCTTCAGAGACATATATAGAAAGTTGCTAAGGGTAATGTCAAAGAGGTTACTGTTTATGTTCTCTTCTAGAATTTTTATGGTTTCTGGTCTCACATTTAAGTCTTTCATCCAATTTGAATTTATTTTTGTGTACAGTGAAGGAAAGTGGTCCAGTTTCATTCATCTGCATGTTGCTGTCCAGGTTTCCCAACATCATATGTTGAAGAGATTCTCTTTTTCCTATTAGACGTTCTTTCCAGCTTTGTCAAAGATTAATGACCATACAGTTGTGGGTTCATTTTTGTGTTTTTCTATTCCATTTTATTCATCTGTGTGTCTATTTTTGTGCCAGTACCATACTGTTTTGTTTTGTTTTTTAGTACCATACTGTTTTAATCACCAAAACTTTGTAATATAACTTGAAGTCCACAATTTGATGCCTCCAGCTATGCTTTTCTTTTTCAAGATTGTTTTAGCCATTTGGGGTCCTTTGTTGTTTCATAAATTTTAGGATTATTTATTTCAGCTCAGTGAATAATGTTATTTTTTTTAGTAGTGATTGCATTAAGTGTGTAGATTGCTTTGGGTAGTATAGACATTTTAACAAAATTTGTTCTTCCAATCCATGAGCATGGAATATTTTTCCATTTCTTTGTGTCACCTTCAATTTCTTTCATCAAAATTCTATAGTTTTCAGCGTATAGATCTTTTACAGTTTTGGTTGGGTTTTTCTTCCTAGGTATCTTAAGGTTTATGGTGCAGTTGTAAAAGTGATTCATTCTTTAATTTTTCTTTCTGCTGCTTCATTATCAGTGTATAGAAATGTAACAGATCTCTGTTGATTCTGCATCTCCAACTTTACTGAATTTCTTTAAAGGGTCTAGTAGTTTTTTGGTGGAGTTTATCAGGTTTTCTACATGGACTATCACGTCATTGCAAATAGTGAAAGTTTTATTTCTTCCCTGTTTTTTTAGATGTCTTTCATTTCTTTTTGTTGTCTGATTGTTGAGGCTAAGACTTCCAGTACTATGTTAAATGGTAATCGTGAGTGCATATCCTTGTCTTGTTCCTGACTGTAGAGGAAAAGTTCTGTTCTCCACTGAGGTTGCCTCTGAGTTTTCATACATGGCCATACATGGTGAGTTATGTTCCCTCTAAACCTACTTTGTTGAGGGATAAGATCTATTTTTACCCTTCAGTAAGCACAGATTTATTTAAAGCCAGTCTTCTCTATAGAAATATAAACTTGGGACGCCTGGGTGGCTCAGCGGTTAAACATCTGCCTTTAGCTCAGGGCGTGATCCTGGAGACCTGGGATCAAGTCCCCCATTGGGCTCCCTGCAGAGCCTGCTTCTCCCTCTGCCTGTGTCCCTGCCTCTCTCTCTCTGAGTCTCTCATGAATAAATAAATAAAGTCTTAAAAAAAGAAATATAAACTTATATGGAGATATGAAGCTATTTTTCCATTCTTCAACATCATACAACTGATGCAGGTGTAGTGCCTTATCCATGGTAGGAGAGATTCGGTGGCAAATGTTTATGGTGAAAGAAGGAAAATTTAAAATGTTAAGAGGTGACATGGATTCTTCCTTCTGGGCTAATTCTTTTAAGTTGCAGCTTGCTGTGTTACTCACAGAAGGCATATAAAGGTAATGTTAAAAGATGCATACCTAAAAGAAAGTTCTTTAAAATCAAAACATATTCACTTGAAAGAAAGTATATAAAAGTTACAACAGTATTTCTATCACGGTTGAGTATGCTATATTTTATTTGTCCCAAAATACAAAGGAGGGAACATGAAGTGTTGTTTCAAATAATCCTGATATATGTTCATAGCATTTATTTATTTTTCCCTCAAAATTTTATTCAACTCATTCACAATATCAGCCTAAAAATCCCAAACATTTACCAGTTTGTCATTCTGGGAATTTTTTTGCTGATGGTTTAAAGTTAATATTCAGAGATTGTAATAAATAAAACTTGTGTTCTATTTTATTATGTGGATGGAATCTAGAATCCACAACTATTACGTATTTCTCTGAGCCTGTTTTACTTATTTTGAGACACTTTTATTTTTTATTTTTATTTTTTTTTGAGACACTTTTAAAGAACAAAATGAAAAGCATAGAAGAAAGAAAGAAACTACAAAACTTAATTATATGAGTTATTTCTCTATACATGTATCTGAATATACACACATATTATACATATATATGTCTATTATATTCTTTCTTATTGTCACAAATAGTATATGCGTTAAAAACTTTGCCAACATCTTAAGCCAGAAAGGGCATCTTATTAAGTTTCAATTTCTATTAATAGAGAAGTATGAATCATTATGTTGATGCTTGTTGGTCCTTTATGTTTCTTTAGTTAATTACGTATTCATATTGTTTATCTACTTTTATATTTGCATTTAAATGCTTTTCATTTGTGAAAGTGCTTTCATAAAACCAAGGATACTAATAATAAGGATTAACCCTTATAAACATTCATAACTAATTTTTATTACAATTTTACACATTTTTCTATACTATTTGTCTACCGTCTATATCAAATTACTCCTAAAACTTAATGACTTAAAATTGTCATTTTACTTTGTTCATAATATTGCAAGGCAGGAATTTAAGAAGGGCTTGATTGTGTGTTCACCTCTGATCCACATGGGATTGGCATGCTACCTGAGGCTGGAGGACCCACTTCAAAGTTGGCTTCTTCAATCACAGTCCTGGCACTTTGACACTTTTATTTTTTTGTTGTTGTTGTGATGTCTTTTTCTCCATGGGCTCGGACCTTTTCACAGCATGGCAGTTTTAGGCTAGTCATTTATGATGACTAACTTTTCTCAGGCCTAACACTTAAAAGCAACTATTGCAAGTTACCTGGACAGTAACTAGGTCATTCATTCATTGTTGGTAGGAACAAAAATGGTATAGCCACCATGAAAGACAAGTTGGCTGTTTTTGTTTTGTTTTATAGAGCCAGATATGAAATTATCATATGACATAGCACTTGCATTCTTTAGCATTTTACCCAGAGAAATGGAAATTTTTGTTCACACAAAAACCTGTTTATAAATGTTCATTGTAGCTTTATGCATAATGATCAAATACTATAAATAACCCAGCCACACTGTGGTATATCCATACCATGGAATAATTCAATTGCAAAAAGGAATAAACTATGGAAATAATGATGTAAAACCGGGAAGAACCTCTAAAGAATTATGTTGTGTGAAAAAAGTCAACATCAAAAGGTCACAGAGTGTATGATTGTATTTATGTAACATTCTTAGAATGTCAGATTATAGAAATGGAGGACATAATTGCAATTGCCAGAAATTAGGAATGAAGGCAAGAAATAAAGAGGGTAAATGTGGTTAGGATATCACTTGGTAATAGAACTGTTCTGCATCTTGACTTATGGCAGTTGAAACATAAGGACTTGCAGGTATAATGCAATTACACAGAACAAAACATACAATGCAAACAAACAAATACAAGTAATACTGGAGAAAGCTGAATCAGTAGATTGTATCAATGTCAATATCTTGGTTGTGACACCATTTTATAGGACTTTGCCATTGGAAGAGACTTTAAAAGGCTACACCAGATTTCTCTGTATTCTTTCTGAAAACTGCACATTATTCTACAATTATTTCAAATAAAAATTTTAATTTAAAAACTAAAGCCAAAAAGACAATTGCAAATGTAAAAGTGTGGTGATATTTTAAAGTACCACCCTTTCATATCAGGAGAAAACAAAAGCTACCTCATATCATCGCTTACATTCAATAGGTCATTGACTGTTTTAGCTATAATAAAAAGAAAATTAAAACAAAGTAATATTAATTAGAAGCAAAAAGAACCTTAAAAATCAGTATTTACAGATGCAACGATTGTATACATAAATGAAACTCAAGTTTACCAAGAAGTAGGCAATTTTGTCATATACAAGTTTAATGTACTAAAATATAGTTGATTTTATATAGTTTATAGTTTATATATTATAGTTTATATATAATATATAATATAATATATAATAATATATATACTATAGTTTATATATTATAAACTATATAATATATATAATATAATATAATATAAAATATATAATAATATATAATATATATTATAGTTTACAGCTGCTCCTTACAAGGAGCAATTAGAATATATGATTTAAAAGATATCATTTAGACCAGTACCCAAACTAAAAGAAATTATGTATAAGACTAGCAGTAGTACTGTAAGATCTTTTAAAGGAAAATTGTGCAATTTTATTGAGAAGCATTTAAAGTACTTTGAAAAAAATAGTTATATTCATAGGTAAACATTCATATTATAAACATGATTATCATCTGTAAATTGAGGTACGGATTTAATATGATTCTAATCATGATCCTAATAGTGTGTTTTGTTGTTTTTTTTTTTTTTTTCCACTTGACAACTTTTTCCAAAATTAATCCAAAGGAACCTCTATGACCTTCCTAGTTTGAGAGGAGAAGTCAATGCCCAACCTCAAAGCTTCTAAGGACAGGCAGACTCTCTTTCATTTTAGGGGTAATGCACCTGGTGACTTTAAGTTGGAGCCAATGCTCATTGACTATTCTGAAATCATAGAGCCCTTAAGAATTATGACAAATCTATTTTGCCTCTGCTCTCTAAATGAAATAACAAAGCCTGGATGACAGTAAATCTGCTTACAACATGGTTTATTAAGTATTTTAAGCTTATTGTTGAAGTCTACTGCTCAGGGGGAAAAAAAAGCATCTTTTCAAAATACGACTGCTCATTGACGATTCACCTTGTCACCCAAGAGCTCTGACAGAGATGGACGATGAGATTGTTGTTTTCAAGCCTGTTAAGCACAACACCTATTCTGAATCAACAGTCCATGGATCAAGGAATGATTTTGACTTTCAAATTTTATTATTAAAAATATACATTTGATAAGGCTCCAGCTGCCATAGATAGTGATTCCTGTGAAGGATCTAGACAAAGTAAATTGAAAATCTTCTGGAAAGGATTCACCGTCGTAGATGCTATTAAGAAAGTATGTGATTCATAGGAAGAGGTCAAAATATCAACATTAATGGGAGTTTGGAAGAAGTGGGTTTCAACAGTCATGAGTGATTTTTGAGGGGTTCAAGACTTCAGTGAAGGAAGTAACTACATATGTGGTAGAAATAGCAAAAGAATTAGGATGATAGATGGATCTGAAGATGAGAATGGATTCCTGAAATCTCACGATGAAACTTTAATAGAATAGTAATTGCTTCTAATGGATGAAAAAAGTAGTTTCTTAAGAGGGAAACTACTCCTGGTGAAGATGCCCTGAAGATTGTTGAAATGACAACAAAGGACAAGTTTGCACTCTTACTCTATCACTTTTTTTTTAACCATGCTCTCTATCCCCCATACTTCCCCCTCCCTTTATCTAGGAGAAAGGGTAGAAGAAGAGGTCTTGTTTATTCATTTTCTGGTCCCAGAGTGGATGATTTCCCACCTTTTAATAGATTTATGTATTTGATCATTGTTCAATTTATTTTTCATTTCCATGGTGATTACATCCAAGCTTTCTTGTATTTTTAAAAAGGAACCTTAAGGTCAGCCCGGATGGCTCAGTGGTTTAGCGGTGCCTTCAGCCCAGGACATGATCCTGGAGTCCTGGAATCGAGTCCCACATCGGGCTCCCTGCATGGAGCCTGCTTCTCCCTCTGCCTTTGTCTCTCTCTCTCTCTCTGTGTGTCTCTCATGAATAAAAAAACAAAATCTTAAAAAAGAAAGGAACCTTAAATTTTATTGTTTTTTTAAACCACCTAATATAACAGATATGTTCACTCTACCCTGTGAAATTCACATAGATTTGCTTAAAACTGACCTTTTCAGTAAATTTCAGACTTTCCTGGGTTTGAGTAAATTCATAGAGAATCATGCTTCTATAGTATAGACTCTGCTTTCAGATTTCTTAATCACATGTTATTTTTTTCTTTTTTTGATGGCATGTCATCCCAGACCAAAAAAAAAAAAAAAAAATCCATCCCTTTCATTACTGTCAATTGATTAACAGATAGGGAGATAGAGAGACAGTTCCTGGACCCTGAGCAACTTAGATTTAAATAGAAATTTTAAGATTACAGGAAAGTGTTTATAATGTAACCTCTCAAATATTTTTTTCTCAAAATATCTATTGACTATTCTAGTTTGTGAAGTTTTATTATCCCTCTAAATTCCCAGTGTCTTCTTTCTATCTAATTGGTTCTTCACAGATTTTATTTCTCCTCCTTAGTTTATGTTCTTTTTTTTTTAGAGAGAGAGAGAGAGAGAGAGAGAGAGAGAGATTTTAGTTATTTATTGATGAAAGATGAAAGACACACAGAGAAAGGCAGAGACATAGAGACAAAAGCAGGTTCCCTGCAGTGACCCTGATGAGGGAATCCATCCCAGGACCCCAGGATCAGGACCTGAGCCAAAGGCAGACGCTCAAACACTGAGCCACCCAGTTTATGTTCTAAGAGTAAAGAACAAAATATCTTCTCCAGCCTTATAAATCCCGTTTCCCCTGTTGCTAACACCTAGATCTTGGGTGGAGGAGGAATTCTCAGGGGATGATAAGTTCATATTCTATTTCCATCCACTTCAATAATATCCTTCTCATTGCAAAAATGAATTTAAAAAGTTAGGAGAAATTCTTTCTTGTTGATAAAATTTTCTCTACTTTATTGCAATTATAAGAGTGATACTATTAGAATTCTAACATATCTATAGGAACATAGAGTCAAAAGTGAATATTTCCCTCAGCCTCTCTCTGTCTGCCATATTATCACTACTCAGAATTTATTATTCCTGTTATCATTTTATTATGTAGGACTGTGGCATACATTTTCAGTGTATATAAAGGTATTTATGAAAGGTTTTGCTTTACATATATATCTTTTATAGGCACTTGTATTAGCATGTATACTCTCAGCTTTCAAGAGGTGCTGAATATTACATCATTTAATAAAACAATGACAAAAGTTTGTCATCATCTTGTGTACTTTCCCATCCTTGTTCTCCCCATTTTACTATCTCCTTATGTGATAAAATTCTGTGACTGTCAGGGGAGGATTTTCTTTTTCTTTTTCTTTTTGTTTTGGTGGGGGAGACATCTAGGGAATGATGGTATGAGGTAGGCACTGCAGGATCGGAATGCTTTTTACATATACAGTTAAGAGTATCTATGACTATAACTGTTGACCATGAGAGAAGAAATATAGCAATTCATGACCATTTCTCTGAAAGTCTCACTTTACTTCAGAACATTCTAGTCTCACCTTGTCAAGTAAGGTCAGCACTCCAACTTTGAATCCCACACTATTCCCCAATAATTGGAAAGAATATATTTGGATGGAAAGGAGCCCCTGGGTGGTTCAGTCAGTGTCTGATTCTTGGCTTCAGCTCAGATCACAGTCTCCTGGGTTGTGGGATTGGAGCCTGGTGGCATCAGGCTCCACACTCAGCAAAGAGTTTGTGTAAAGGTTCTCTCCCTCTGCTCCTCTCCCCAGTCGTGTGTATGCACAAATACTAGTTCAGTGGAACATACCCAAGAAGTCAGTCTCTCTCTCTCTCTCAAATAAACATATCAACTTTTTTTTTAAATATTTGGATAGAAAAAGTCAATAAATAGATTAGAGGATAAACATTGAGTTCTGCTGTGTGCCAAACTTTGAACACATTACATTATTCAATCCTTACAACAGCCTATACTATAGGTAGATGTGTCTCCAATATATTGCAGGTGGGAAACTGACATAGTTTAAGCAACTTCTTCAAAGTCTCTCCTTGTAATCTTTCTGCTACATTCTACCATTTTCTTCCAAAAGACAAGCAAACATCCCCTCAAAGTTAGACCGAAAAATTTGTAAGGTTGTTGAACTGTGTGGCCTTCCATTCTGCTAGTTGAATGACTCATGGTTGATGAGATCATTGGCATGAGCTCCGTAGATAACTTTCAACGGTGCTAGTCATGAGACAGCCAAGAAATTGACCCTATTAACTTATTCAAAGATATTTCTGATTTTATTTGAGGCAGGAAGTGAGAGTTCATGAAGGAATTTTTTAAATATTAATCAGAAAGTGTCTTATAAGGAAGGCTGTTAATTTTATAGACAGGGAAACTAAGTGTCAGAAGTGTTAAGTGGCATTTGTCCTGTAACAGAGTTTGTGACAAAACTCCCCATTCTCTGTGCTTATTTCCTTTCACGACACTGTTGTCACCTGTTCAGGTTTAGTTGTTCTGCTGAACAGCTTTGTTTATAAACGAAACTAAAGTAGAAGCAAGAACTAGTTTCTCAGTATTCAGGTGCTCAGCAGGTTTAAGAATTACCTTCTACATTTGGTGTAATAAATGAAGGGGGAAGTAAACAAAAAATAAACAAATATATGTTCCATCGTGAAGAATAACCACAATTATTGTATTGCAAAGATAACGGGTACCTTAAAAGCCTCTCTATCATAATCGTCATGTACGACCTAGCTTTATTTATATGTTATTGCAATTGAAGTTTTAACTTAAAGCAATTTAACTTAAAGTGACTAATATGAAGTGCGGTACAACATGCCATTTTCCCCTTACCCTCTATGTCTATAGAACATATTTCCAACAATGTTGAAGTAGTGGATACAGCCTATGGAAATGATGGTTTTCACGCTGTGTAGTTAAGTTTTCTCTAATGAAATCTTCCCATAATGCTGTGGTAGGCCAGCTTTCTGACCCGTTTCAACCTCAGCACATGCAGTGTTTTTATGCTATAGATCAAAAACAAAAGAGAAAGCATGGTCAAATTATTTTCCAAGGTGTTAGCACAGGATTATTTCCTCCTAATGATGGAGTCCAGGTAGCTGGCAGAAACGTTATAAAATGCCAGCCCTCCAATGTACTTGGTTTAAATTCAGTAGCATTTCACATCTCTGTTATGCAGCCCAGTCGTAACAGAGGCGGAATCCAGCCCACCCTTTGTGTTAGAATGGCATTAAAAGGAACATGAGAGAACTCTTCACCTCCCCACTGGTGTTCTGCACAGGAGCAACAAACTCAGGTTCAAGTTGCTGAAAACAAACAATTAGAAATCAAATCAAAGCCTGTTTGGCTTCACAATTGAATGCCGAGATGCAATAGGAATGGTAACAATGCAAAGTAATAGCCTGCCGAATTCAATGAATACAGCTTAATAACTTTGGACCATGGCAAGACTTGGGTAAAATTAAAAAGTAATGTAAAGCTTCTCGGGTATGTGCCACTGAATTAGCATTCTGAGGCACGTGCCTCCACACCACCCTTTATGAGGACTGCTGGTTTCATTTACAGGCATTGCCTATATTAGCTAGCACTAATGTGTAAAACGTATTATGTGCAGGTCTATAAAGGCACACCGAATTTTCATTATGTTTCAGTCAAAAAGTGCTTGTTTTGCAGGATGGAGTCCATGTCAATAAAATGGATTGTATGTCACTTAAACCAAGCGACACGCTAATCTTCCAGAGGCCTCTGTCCTTAATCTCTGCAGGACATGAGTCAGTTTAGAAGTGTCGGCCGTTCTCACAGGTAGCAACTATTGAGCTCTTTAATATAAATTCAAAAGCAAAGCTTATCGGTGTGTTTCAGAAATTGCTTCAATGTGGTTTCTGTCTATGAAAAAAAAAATCCCCCTTTTCCTCCCAAATCCATGGGCAACTTCCAAGTTTTTACAGCGCCTGGGAGCACCTTTTAATTAGAGAGAAATTGGTTTTGGTGATAGCTGCCCTGTGACCAATTGGATCAGAGGCATTTCTTCTGGCTATTATGAAGCTAACCTGACTATCGCCCTCGTGTAGTTAGGCATGATGGAAATATTAAGTAAAAACAGTGTCTCAATCCAGAACTTCAAGACCCAGTAGCCCATTCTTTAAAAGTAGTGCCGTACATAGCCATTTTATAACAGAAGAACAGAATAATGGGATTGCAATCAAGAATTCTTTGGTCTGTGAAAGGACTTACAAAGCTTATGGACAGTGATTTGGATTACTTTTCTTATATCTTAAAATCACATGCACTATGTCATGAGAAAACTAGAAAAGCTCCATCTACAAAACTTCTCTTGGACCTAAGAGCAAAATGGGTCGACAATAAAGTCTTTAAAACGTGAGGTTAAATAGAAGTTTCCACCCTGTGACCTTTGTATTTTATTCTCTAAACACCAAGAAGTATACATTTTCTGTTTACTTGTTCTAAATAGAATAAAGTGCAATCTTTACAGAAAGTAATGATCTGTATCCCACCAAAGAATAAAATGCTCATATCTATTTCCATTATTATGTCTGGTATTAAGTGACACTTTATTGATAAATTCAAACATGAGATTTTGAAGTCAAGTTTGTATCACATAAAAAGATATAATCAACAAAATAAAATGATAAAACATTCTGTCATGTATGAGACCAAAATAATAGAAAATAAGTCATGGACTTAAGGTGTGTGTTTGTATAAAGGAATATTGTTTTTTAAATTCAGAATTTTAAAAAAGTAACTTTTTTCATTTACATTTTCTTCCTAAAAGTTTGTGCTAAATATGATTTTACTCCTTGGAAATAAAGTATGCTGAATCAAGTTTTATTTTTACTGATGATTTCAGATCTGTCACTGACTTGCATTGTTATATAAATATTTCTCTTAATTATTTACATATAAATACTGGAGCATATTGAGTAGTATACATAATGATTCCAGAATACAGCACTAACATTTGTCTTTTTAAGATATCCTTCATATAATTCTGTGTTATTCTCCCATTCATAGCGTTAAGTAAATAATGTATGTGTTATTGAATGACCAATGAACACTGTGAGCTGTGGTTAATGAAAAATTACATTTACAACAATAAATCAGCTTACTGGAAGGAATAAAATACACCTTATTGTACTTCAGTGTAAAGAAACATCCAGCTAAAATCTTGGAGCCATTGACAAAGAATTATATTATCGTATCCAGAAAGCAAATGAATCTAATGACACATTTAGGGGGGAGGTTTTAAAAAACAGATTTGGAAATGACACTTCATACAGTTGTGAAGGATGTTGATTTTGTTACTAGAATGGCACTTGAGGAATATCTAAATACATAGGTCATTATGTCTTTTTTTGAAGTATAGTAGACATACATTATATTAACATCACGTATACAACGTGATTCGATATTTGTATATATTGAGAGATAATCACCACCGTAAGACTGGTTACCATCTGCCACCGTATAAAATTACAATTCCTTTTCCTGTGATGGAACTTTTAAGATTTACTTTCTTAGCATCTTTTAAATTTCATTATTCTGGACGTTAAATACCCATAACTTATTAATTTTTTTTAATTGGAAGTTTGTACCTCTCAATATATTTCATTTTGCCCATCCCCTAACACCCTTCCCTTTGGCAACTACCAATCTCTTCTCTATCTTTGAGTTTTGGTTTTTAAATTTCACATATAAGTGAAATCATATGATATTTGTCTTTGTCTTCCTCTGTCTGACTTATTTCATTTAATATAATATCCTCAAGGTCCACCTTTGTTTTCTCAGATTGCAATGTTACATTCTTTTTATGACTGAGTAGTATCTCATTTTATGCTTACCCATTCATCCATTAATAGACACAGGTTTTTCCATATCCTGGCTATTATAAATAATGCTGCAAGGAACATAGGGGTGCACATATCTTTTCAAATTAGTGTTTTTGTTTTCTTTGGGTAAATACCCAGAAGTGGAATAGCTGGATTATATGATTGTTCTATTTGTGTTTTTTTGAGAATCCCCCATACTGTTTTCCCTGGTGGCTGTACCAATTTACATTCCCGCCGATAGAGTTTGAGGATTTCATCTTCTCCATATTGTCTCCACGACTTGTTTCTTATCTTTCTGATGATATTTATTATGACAAATGTGTAGTGATATCTTACTGTGGATTTGATTGCATTTCCCTGATGATTAGTGATATTGAGGTTTTTTTGTTTGTTTGTTTTTGTTTTTGTTTTTCTTATGTTCCTGCTGGCCATCTTTATGTCTTCCTTGGAAATTCTCTATTCAGATCCTCTGCCTATTTTTAATTTTTTCTTATTTATTCTTTTTTCTCTGCCTATTTTTTTAAAATGGATTGTTTGTTTTTGAGCTGTATAGTAAGTTCTACATATATTTTGTAGATTGACCTCTTATCAGATATATGATTTACAAATACAGTTACCTTTGAATAACATAAGTTCAAACTGTGCAGGTCTTACTTATGTGGATACTTTTGATAAATATAGCACAGTATTGTAAATGTATTTTATTTTCCTTATTATTTTCTTGACAAGACTTTCCTTGCTCCAGCTTACTTTATTTTAAGAATGCAGTATATAATACATATAACATACAGAATATGTGTTAATAAACTATTTGTTACCGGTGAGGCTTCTGGTCAACAGTAGGCTATTAGCAGGTAAAGTCTGGGAGAATAAAAAATTATTTGTAGATTTTTTACTATGGGGGTGGTCAGTGCCCCTAAGACACACATTGTTCAAGGGTCAATTGTATCTTCTCCCTTGCCTTTTATTTTTATGACTTCTTCACTGTGGAGAGGTTTTTTAGTTTGATATAATCCTGTTTGTTTATATTTGCTTATGTTTCCATTCCCTTTAAAGTCAGATCCAGAAAAATATCATGAAGACTGATGTCATGGACCTTACCACTTATGTTTTCTTTTATGAGTTCTATGGTTTTAGGTGTCACATTCATATCTAATCCATTTAAATTTAATGTTGTGTATGATACAAGATAATGACCCAGTTTTATTCTTTTGCATGTGGATATCCAATTTTTCCAGTTGAAGGCTTTGTCATTTCCCCATTGTACACTCTTGCCTAATTTTTATAAACTAATTGACCATACACTCACAGATTTACTTCTGGGCACTCTATTCTGTTTTATTGATCTGTTCTAATGCCAATATCATATTGTTTTGATTACTGTAGCTTTTTAAAAAGATTTTATTTATTTATTCATGAGAGAGAGAGAGAGAGAGAAAGAGGCAGAGACATAGGCAGAGGGAGCAGCAGGCTCCATGCAGGGAGTCCAGGTCCAGACCAGGTCTCCAGGATCTTGCCCTGGACCGAAGGCGGCAGTAAATTGCTGAGCCACCAGGGCTGCCCTACTGTAGCTTTCAATATAGGTTTAAATCAGGAAGCATGATGACTTCAGCTTTGTTCTTCTTTCTTAAAATTGCTTTAGCTATTTAGGATGTTTCATGGCTCCATAAAAATTTTATTTATTATTATTAAATTTCTTTCAACAATGCCTTATAGGTGTGCAGGTCTTTTACCTCATGGATTCAATTTATAAATAGGTATTTAATGCAGTTGTGAGTGGTATTGTTTTCTTAATTTCTCTTTCTGATATTTTATTGTTAATGTATATGACAAAACAGATTTTTGCATTTTGATTTTGTACCCCACAACTTTACTGTATTTGTTTATTAGTTCTAACCGGTGTGTGTGTGTGTGTGTGTGTGTGTTGTGTGTGTGTGTGTGTGTGTGCATGATTTTTTTTTTTTTTGAGGGGGACTCTTTAGTGTTTTCTTTTTATAAAATCATGGTGTCCACAAACAGTGACCATTTTACTTCTTCTTTTCCAATTTGGAAGCCTTTTATTTTTTTCTCCTGCCTAATTGCTCTGACTAGGGCTTCAAATACTATATTGAATAAAAAGGGTGTGAGTTGTATCCTTGTCTTATTCTTGATCTTAAAGGGAAAATTTTAGATTTTTTTGCCATTGAGCATCATGTATATGTGAGTTTAGGCAATCTCCAAACTGCTGTTTTGGTATTGGGTCCCAGAACAAGTGAATATGCAGATGAGCCCTCTGATAGCAGAATCTCCATTTCCAACAGTCCTAGATGTAAGGCCCATTGGATTTCAAAGCCAGATATCTTGGGAGCTTGTCACTTTGGTTCAGGTCCTAAGAACTGAGGTGCTTGATGTGGGGCACAAACCTTGTGTTCCTCAGGAAGAAAGTCTCTCAAGTGTGGATTGCTGCAGTGGGACTGAGATTTGGGGAAGACCAAGTCTCTGTCTCATCCACTCATCTTGACGTGGTCCTTTTATCCTTTGTTGTGGAAAAGATGTTCTGCTAGTTTTCTGTTTTTTTTCAGAGGGATTTATTTCATAGCTATGGATTTATTGTTTCCATGAGAAGAGGTGGGTTCAGGGTCATCCTATGCTGACATCTTGAACCACCTCCTTGATCATACTTATACAAAAGTATAAGTATGTGTAGAATTGTTATTAGATTTGAACTCCGTACATAGTTATGGTTACAGATATTCTTGTATGTGAAAATGGGCATTCATTTTAGATCTTATGGATCTTATGGATTACAAAGAAAGAATTTTTAAAAATCCAAGAGCTGTTGTAAGAATTTAATCCCTAATACAACAAAGTCTTTGTACAGAGCACATAATTTAATATACAGGTGCCACTTACTTAATGTTTGCTAATAAAGTAAAGTTAAATATTATAGGAACTGCTGTGTGTATGTTTTTTTTTCTCCTCCATCACAAAGATCATGAAATATAAATAGTCCCAAGTATCCTAGAAATAGCCCAAGTTCAGGCCAAGAAATTTAGTAAAGAAACACGTAAGCCTTAGTTCAGAAGATTGGACCTCTCAAATCAGTAAAATTCTAAATATATGTTGAAAGTGCATTGTATGTTCAATATTGCCTTGATACTCAAACTCAAAGAAAAGAATATAGTGTCAGAATTCCTTCTGCTATTATATCTAGCAGTTGAAGTATTTCAAGAAATAAAACTGAAATTACTGTATTACTGAAGCTTGAAAGTATATACTAAAGTATATCCAAGAACATCACCTGATATTTTGAATAATGACCTATAGCATAGATGAAAGAAATAATTGATTCTTATTTAAAAGGACATATACAAAAAGCCATCTTGAAGGATCCTAGCATAACATTGATCCTTCTATGAATGAGCTCTTTTACTTTTTTTTAAATGGGCTATTTTACTAAATGATCTCTTAGTATTTTATATTTAATCTGACTCAATGTCAGTTTGTAATTTTTAAATAAATAGACCATATTTATATGTGATATAGGAAATTTGGAGTCATTTTACATTGTATTACAAGGGGAAATTACATAGAATAAAAATACTTCATCAATATTGAAAATAGAAGACAACCATTCTTCATTTTTTTAACTTACAATATGTCAGTTTTCTTTATTTGCCTCCAAGTCACATAACATATAAAACAATGGTAGGTTTAATAGAATATGAGATGAGGACATCTTTCTTCAAGGAAAAAACACAAAGGAAAGCAGAGCATTATCCCCATACTCAGAAAGGGTATGGGTGAAGAGACTTTGAGTATAAAAACATTTTGTCTTTTAATGTGGTAGCAATTATTTATACTGTGGCTTGGAAAAATGGACATTTGTTAGAGCAGAAATAGAGAATAATTATTTCTTCCTTTATCAACTTTAGAAAGTAAATTAATGCAATAGCTTATTAGAAAGGAAGAGTTAAGCTGCATATGGCTAATTATATTGACAATGTAAATGAAAGGAAATATTATGCTAGCATTTAGAGTATTAGGTGAAAGGAATTTTGGGGCAGATTTGACTGCAGTTTTAACAATTGAATCTTTGGTGATTATAGTTGATTCGGTCATACATATAGACAAAAGGTTCATCTTATTTTAGAATATCTATCTTGCTTTGGACATAAAATAAATATAAAAAAATTTAAAAAATCCTTAGTGGGACATTTACTCCTTTTAGGGAGTAACACACTAAGTTTACCTTGATTCACAGAGCTGAGGAGCACCAATTTGTTTGATAGCTCTGAGCGAAAATCAAATATGGAATATATTACTAAAATGTCTAAAATATTACTGCAAGTTTACTATTGGCCAGAAAAGCAAGGAAGACATTTGTATATGTAATCTTATTGTAAATCTTAGAATAATCATATGGGAGAAACACTAATATATTCAATATTCCAGAATAGAGGGTAAGATTAATTCGGAAATTGGCCAAAATCCATAATTTGTGTATCAGAGTTATACTTTGAATCTATATATCTTTCCATAATATATATTTTAACATGACTTTGGTGTTACATATTCCTTTCAAGCCTAAAAGTTAATGTTATAACATGCAGAACAATTGTAATTTATTAGATATTAATATGAGAGTTTCATATAGTTCTTATTTCTATTTCCAAGCATTTCCTTTTCTATCATTTACTTTGATATTGAAACATACCTTTAAAATAAGTTGCAGTAAATTTTTTTTTTCTTTTCAGGTTTAAATGTATGTTTAAGCAGTTGTAATTTAAAACATACATTAGAATTGTTTTATTTAAATCCACTCACTTTCTCCCTTTATTTTTAAACTGTTTGAAACTCCAAATACCTGCTCTTTGCAATATTTTTTTTCTAGAGTAGTTTTTTTTTTTTTCTGTTTCAAATTGAAAAATACTTTTGAAGCCTACCTTAGAATACAATTTGGGCAACATAATGAGTTTATTTTAAGTTACATTTAAAATTGTGTTTCTTTCAGAACTTATTGGTGATGATAAAGGAAAAAATGTTATTTTTAATATATATATATATGAATTTGGAATATATGAAGAGAAAATGGCAATTAAAATTGATGTTTTACCTTTAACATTATTATTTTGCTCTAAATTATTAAACATTATGAAGCAACAAGTTGTTCCTATTAAGGTTACAGTAAATTCCTCTGTCAAATTAGAAAATATGCCGTTTTTTAAGTGGTTAAAATCGTAGTTTGCCAACAAATATATAAAAAATTATGAAGTTCAACAAATTCTGTAATGTTGGTGTTGATTTTTTATGCAAAAACTCTGAGATCTTTTAAAAATCGTTTTTGTATTAAAACTTCTGGCTAAATACATATAAAACATCAATTGGTGTTGGCCTTTCTGCTTAGGGAGAAGAAGACAGTAGAGAGAACTGTTTGCTTTTCCAGTGAAGAAACTTGATATTGACACTTGTCTCTAAAATATATGATGTTCATATGATTCCTCGGATGTCTTCCAACTAGGGTCCAGCTGTTGGAAAATGTTTCTGGTTTTGTATGGCATTTGCTCACAGATGCTGCAGCTCGATTCTTTCACACCTGTTTGCTGTACTGAGTGTGCCAATCTGAGAGAATCAGAGCATGTGGTGTGTGGATGTCTAGACGTAAATGCTTAAATTGCAAAGAAAAAGGAAGAGGATAAAAGTACTGTGAAATGAAGGAAATCCTTGCTTTAAATATTCTATGTTTGAAATTTAAGGGGCATTTAACATGTGTGAGCCCAAAGGAATTGTATTAAAAAAATGAGAAAGGAAAAAAAAAAAAGATTTGAATGCTAAATTGTAATTCTAAACATGGAGATTTTTTTGAAATTATTTAAAGAAAATGTTTTTTTTTTCTTTCTATAAACAAACGCCAACTTCGGAAATAAAGAAAAATATGCTATGGAACTAACAAAAAGCTCAGTCCCCACAATACAGTACTAAAGAATGATGTATCTGTGTTATAATAATGTGAAGTGTATATATATTGCTTTTCCCTCATGATATTACAGTCTTATTTAGGGAACTACTATCAAAAGTACTATTTTCCTTGATTGGATGCTGGGACAGAAAAATAAATTTAGTGGAAAAGGTAGAGGAATCTTAATAAAGTCTGAAGTTTAATAGTGAAATAGCAAGTATGATACTTTGTCTTAATTATAAGATGTTATTAACACTAGGGGAAATTGGGAGAGGAATATATGAGAATTCTTTCTAAATCTGCAAATATCCCAAAATAAAATGTTTATCTAAAAAAATCATATTGTTTCAGATATGCAAATTTTATCCATTCATATGAGAGATATTTACTCAGTGGCTATTGGTGCTTGGCCCAAAATGGGTAATGGAAAACTAAAAACAAATGACACAACTCAAAATACAGAAATCAAGGTTTTTATTCTCATGGAACTTATAGGCTAATATGGGAAAGATTTACTAATAAAAGGAGAAAAGGATACACAATTATAAATTCTAAATATTTTACTTTTAAAATTAATGAAAAATTTAATAAGGGAAAGGTTTCCAAGAAAGAATTTTTTAAATGCATGCCTCTGTGATTTTTTTAGGGTTCCCTTTTATTGTGATAAAATATACATAGCAATCATTTAACAATATTTAAGTGTACAATTCAGTGACATTAAGTATATTCATATTGTGCAACCATCAACACCATCTGAACTTTTTTTTTTTTTTCCATCTGAACTTTCATCTCACCCCCAGTGAAACTCTGTTCTCATCAAACAATAACTCCTCTTTTCACCCGGACCTCAATGCCTCTAGTCCTAGATAACCACTTTTGTACTTTGTTTATATTTATCTCATATAACTGGAATCATATATTTGTACTTCTGCACCTCACTCATTTTACTTAGCATGCATTAATGAGCATAATGTTTTTGAGGTTCATCCATCTTGCAGCAAGCATCAGAAAATCATTCTTTTTAGGCTAATACTCCATGTTATGTATAAATTACATTTGTTCCTCCATTCACGTACTGATGGGTATTTGGGTTGCTCCACCTTTTGTTATACTAATGCTTTATGTACAAATACCTGTTTGAGTCTCTGCTTTTAATTATTTGGAGTATATACCCAGGAGTAAAATTTCTAGATCATATGGTAAATGCGTGTTTAATTTTTTGAGGAACTGTCACAGTTTTCTGCCACTTTTGTTTTTAAGCAAGATCTGAAGTGAGCAAAGGGAAGACCATTTGGGGAATCAGTCAGATGGCACATAGGTAGTAGGTATGAAGGGAGTTGGAAGAAGGAGAAATTTTGAAATAAAGGAACAGGGTGGCACAGCGACTGTGAAGCCAGAAAGAGATGGACCAGGTTTTAGACTGAAAAGACGACAGCATGTGGTTGTTCATGGAAAAGAAAAGGAATTGAATTCAAAATGAGGTATGGACCCAGAGAGGGGCCAGATCAGGTAAAGTTATGTATGGTACTGCAGTGTGCTTGCATTTTATTCTGTGTAAAAAAGAAAATTGAAGGATTTTTTTTTTAACTAGGACTATCTTATGGCTTTATTTTTTTTTTTTCATGTGAAAAATGAATAGGAATAAGGCAAGAATATGTGAAGTAAGACACTTAGCTCAGGGCTGAGGGGGCACTTGACGGGATAAGCATGGGGTGATACGCTATATGTTGGCAAATTGTACTCCAATAAAATAATAAATTAAAAAAAAGTAAAAAAAAAAAAGAAAAAAGAAAAGAAAAGAAAAAAATAAAAAAAGAAAGCTCAGTGCTCCAGGTAAGACTTTATTACTATGTGAAGAAGGAAGAAGGTTGGGTATGAAGAGGGTGGTATTTGTGACTGAGACATGGAGAATTAGATGATGAATCCAATGCAGGCAGTGTAGGAGGTAAGGGAAAGAGGTGTCAGAAATCACTTCCTGGTTTCTACTTGTAACAACAGGTGGATGTGGTGCCATTTATCCACGAGGAAGATTTTGGTTTGGAACATTTCAAAGTTGAAGCATCTTTAAGATATCAAAATTCTTATTATCACGAAAATCTTTTCCTGACTTCAGGGTTATGTAAAAAGGAAGAACTTAGAAAAAAAATGTTTTTTCAATTTACTCTTGTGAGACAGAGATAGTGAGTAACCCTATATTTTATCTTTTTTTTTTCTCAGTTCATTCTGGCAGCGGTAGACAGCTAGATTATTATTATTATTTAAAGATTATTGATTGATTGATTGCATGAGTGAGGCAGAGACACAGGCAGAGGGAGAAGCAGGCTCCCTGCAGGAAGCCTGATGTGGGACTTGATCACAGGATATTGGGATCATGACCTGAGCTGAATGCAGATGCTCAACCACTAAGCCTCCCAAGCGTCCTGACAACTGGATTATTAAAAGACAAGCAAGATAGCAAAATACATCTGAAGTCGTCTTTGAACAAACATTTTATTTCACAGAGACATTAACATTTATTATTCATAATTATCTGGTTAATTTACCCTATATAATCTGTCAAACATGTTCACTCAAACAAAATATGTACCACCTTTGAAATATGTTACAAAATGGCTTGACTATAAAGAGCTAATTTTACCATGTAAAGCTGAGATCTCACAATTCACTTCATTTTACAAATTTATTCTCAATTTTATTGTCCTCCACCTAAGTAGTTTTCTCTCGTATTATATGTTAGTCATTTCTATTGTTTGGTTAGAGTTCTTCAAGTTTTGTGGTTTTTTTTTTTTTCTCCTTCCTTTCTCACATGAATAGAAATGTTCTGGCAAAGAAAATTTATTTGTCACCCATTGTTAGGACTTTAAAACTGGCATCACTTGGTCACTTGTAATCTCAGTGTCCTTGGAATTTTATTGGTTTTATGCCACCTCACAAGCAGCTCATCCACTTTGATATTTTACAATATAATTATTTAATCTAGTGACTCTATCATGCGTTTCATTTCCCCAGAATATATTTCCAAACAAAATGCCTACTTAGGATCTTAGAGATAGTTAAATAGACCAAAAAAATGTTATAGTTCTACTGTGGTGATTCTAGCAGAGGATAGGTGGTTTTCATTTGTAATTTTTATGTGCCTTGCTATCATGATCAGAATGGAAAATATTAGAAAAGGGTTAACTGACACCGTATCAATATGACAGGCAAGGGGAAATTGTCACTTTGACTTTAGAGCTGTGATTTTTTTCATATTTTTATGGTTGCATGAAGTTATCATGTGTTTTATTTTGTCTTCTTCCAACTATTCATTAGCCATGAGCATAATAAAGCTTTACATGAAAAAACACAGAAGAAATAAAAGGATTAGGTAAAGGAAGAGGGAGACGAACATAAGAAAAGTGTAACTTTGAAGGAAACATTAATTGATGGGATCCCTGGGTGGTGCAGTGGTTTGGCGCTTGCCTTTGGCCCAGGGCGCGATCCTGGAGACCTGGGATCGAATCCCACGTCGGGCTCCCGGTGCATGGAGCCTGCTTCTCCCTCTGCCTGTGTCTCTGCCTCTCTCTCTCTCTCTGTGACTATCATAAATAAATAAAAAAAATAAAAAAATAATTGAAAAGTGACAGTTATATTAAACTGTTTTACTAATTATAAACATAATATATGATCCATAATAATAGATTATTTTAGGAAAATAGAAAATATAAAGAAAAACACAGAAGAAAATAATGTCACTGGTAATCCTACTAACCAGAAATAAACACTGTTATCTTATTTAGTGTATATTCTCCAGTATTTTTTTTTTATAAGGGGATCCAACTGATTTTTTCATATACTTTTTTTTTCTCACTGCAGAGAAAAATTATAACTTAAAGCTACCCAAATGTTAAAAACTACTTTCTTTTTTTTTTAAAGATTTTATTTATTCATAGAGACACAGAGAGAGAGAGAGAGAGAGAGAGAGAGAGAGGCAGAGACACAGGCAGAGGGAGAAGCAGGCTCCATGCAGAAAGCCTGACGTGGGACTCGATCCAGGGTCCCCAGGATCACGCCCTGGGCTGCAGGTGGTGCTGCGCCACGGGGGCTGCCCTAAAAACTACTTTCTAGTACACTTTCATCCAGTGTAGAAAAATATTATTATTTATACGTTTCTGATAAATTTGCATTGTAAAGCTTGTCAGTCTTGATCATTGATATATAAGATTTATAACTTGTGACTGCATTTACAAGTGACCTACACAAACTCATTTTAGGCACTAAGAGAACAAAGAAGACCCAATTGAGATGTGATAAGGCAGGGAAGGGGCAAAAACACAATGATCTTATGTCCAATCTGAGTACCTGAGCAGTGTCACTCTTTCTTTGAAAAATCTGTGAAAGTTTGTCTATTGAGGCTTTCGAACTTTAGGGGCCATTTAAAGGACAAAAAATTCAAAAACAAAACCAAAAAAACCCTCAATGTGTATGCAGGACTGTGGAAAGACACTTGATATATATATTTTTTAAAGTCAAAAATAGGCTAAAATTGACTCTTCTCTAAGGCTTCTTCTAAATATTCTAATATTTGTGACACAGTGTGCATAGGCATAGAAAGATCCCTGGGTGGCGCAGCGGTTTGGCGCCTGCCTTTGGCCCGGGGCGCGATCCTGGAGACCCGGGATCGAATCCCACATCAGGCTCCTGGTGCATGGAGCCTGCTTCTCCCTCTGCCTATGTCTCTGCCTCTCTCTCTCTCTCTGTGACTATCATAAATAAATAAATAAATAAATTTAAAAAAAAAAAAAAAAAAAAAAAAAAAAAAAAAAGAAAGAACCACAGTACTTGGAGTCAGATAGGTATGGGTCTAAATTTTGACTTAATTTCTTACTTCTTGAAATGGACCATGTCCTTTAACCTGTATATCGTAGCTTAATTTACTCATCATTATAGTGAGATTAATAATAAGAACTCAGTATTGATTTTTGTGATCATTGGATGAGACTCACAGTAAATAATAAATAAGCTGTACACATAGATAGTAGCTGTGAAGGTATTTCTTGCACTGTTTCTTTTTCCTACTTGAATTACTATAATGATAACCCTGATAGGTGCCGTCTATGTCATCCACATTGCTGATGCCCCATTAAAAATGTGGGGAGATGTTATGCAAAGGCACAGACTTACAACTCGTAGAGAAATAACTCCTGAAGGCCTAATGCATCGCACAGCGATTATAGTCAACACGATTGCATTATAAACACCAAAGTTGCTAGGAGACTAGATCTTACTTGCACTCATCACGCACACACACACACACACACACACACACACACACAAGATAATTACATGATATGACAGAGGTGTTAGCTAATGCTGCAGTGGTAATCACGTTGTAATATATAAATATATCAAATCAGCACATTGTTGTATACCTTTAACTTCTACAACGTTAGGTGTAAATTATAACTCAAAACTTTGTGAATTGCTTAATTTGTATGTGAAATTACAAATGCGTAGAAAATACACAGTTTCCGTCTGTTCTACTTTGTAAATTCAGAGAACTGTCAGAATTCCATGACTGCTCTTTGAATCCAACGTTTGTGTCTTTTTGATGGCAGACCTTGTAAAGGCAACTTTATTTTCTCCTGTAAGGAGGCAAACATACAATAGGAAAAATAGGCACTAACCACTGAGATGAGAGGTCTGGGTCTTAGACCTTGTACTGCCACTCAATATTTATTTGATCTCCAGCAAATAATCTCTCCTTTTTGGGACACAGTATCTTGTTTGGGGATGAATATATTAAGTTAGATCACTGCACTGAGCTCTAACATTCCCCTCCATTCCCTGTGCATTTGCCTTTTTCTTTGTAAATATCAGAGAGCTCGCATAGCAAATCTTCTCAAACATTAAAGGCCACTGTTGATCATAAACTGAGGAAAAAGATGATAATTGAATTCATGATAGGAAATAACACTTTGCTTTATTGAGTTGTATGAGAAGCACAAGGGCAACATTATCAACGTATCAAAGATAGATCAATGGGGGAAGTTCTATTGCCAGAGGAAAGAGATTTGAGTTTCAGTTGCCAAAATACAGTGAGAGCTGAAGGAAGCTTAAAGCAGAATCTTTAGGACCAAAGGCAGTAGCATCAAATTGGGATGAGCCTGGATGAAAAAAGAGACAAATAACTCGTTCTTGTCCAACAAAGATATTTCATTAAGGTGTCAATGAAAGATGCTTGCTTGCTTCCTTTGTGTGCTTTACATGCCCTTTCTGTGACTTGGCTCATCTAGGACTGAGTCTTCAATAGATCTATAGTAGCCCTTTCCCATTCTGCTCCAAACACATCTGAACTGGAGGGGACAGGGCAGGTTAAGGGCAATTTAGCTGAGGGCTTAGGACCTGCATACCAAGTAATTTGCTAAGGTATGTGCATTCTGGTCTAATCATCGTCACAGCCACCATTTCAAATGGTTATCCTTGTCATCCCTGTTTTACAGATGTAAAAATCCAAGTGTCAGAGAGGTTAGTTATTTATCCAAGGTCACATACATAGTAAGTGACTATGCCTGGATGTGAACCTCTAGAAAATTCCAAGTCCCGCATCCTTAAATACCACACACAATTTTGAACCGGTACCTCGGATAGATTAAAAATATGATGAGATGGTTTTCTCTTCAGTGAGTCCTGGGGCAACAGCAGGGACCCTGGTAGCCTATGTCCCAATCCAATTTCCTCCAGCCTCCAAAGACCTCCCAGATTTCCCCAGTTTATGATGCTGGTATCATTTTTCATGTATGCTGTGCTTTGAAAAAAAAAATGAGAGGCCTTGCTCCTCTATAGGACCTGAAAAAATACAAGAAATAGAAAAAGAATAAAGGTGCTAAAAAACATAATTATGGCTTGTACGTCTAAGAGAGGAAGGAAGGAGGGAAGGGAGGGAGGAAGGAAGGAAGAAAGAAGGAAAAGAAAAGGAAAGAAGAAAGAAAGGAAGGAAGAAAGAAAAATCAGCTTGAGCAAGAAATTAAAATGAGCCCTAAGAAGGAATGTGTACCTCTGGACTTTACGTCACTGTTAAATATGCCACATTCATAACTGTGCACGGAAGTTTTAGCAAGTGGGTGTCTGTCCATCAGAAGTTCCCAGGAACAGAGGAATGAGATAAGTGACTTGACTTTATTCACATTGTACAGTAACAGTTCTAACAATGCTGGCTGTTAACTTATTTACTACATATTAATCTCCTGATAGTGTCAACAACACTTTATCTGCAAAGAGCGCCTGTCATTTTTGATATATAATTTCAACAGTTTACAATCTCTTCACAAAAAAAACTAATTTAAATTTAAATTTTTCATGATTTTAAAATGTATTCCACGTTTTACACTTGTTGACATATCTGATTACTTATTTATGCCCTCTCTCATTCCTTTTGGTTAGCATCCAAAACTATATGTAATATACTACGATAAAAAATAAAGATATAGGAAAAATAAAGGCCAAATAGTACACTGAATCCACAGGTAAAATTAATCCTTAAAATTTCACTTAGCATACTACTCTCTAGCTCCATCGATGTCATTGTGAATAGCAAGATTTCATTTTTTATGGCTGAGTAATATTCCTCTGTGTGTGTGTGTGTGTGTGTGTGTGTGTGTGTACAAATGCACTACATCTTCTTTACCCATCAGCCAATGGACACCTGGGCTGTTTCCATATGTTTGCTATTGTAGATAATGCTGCTATAAACATCGAGGTGCATGTATCCCTTTAAATGAGTACTTCCGTACCCTTTGAGTAAATACTCAGTAGTGCAATTGCTGGATCATAGGGTAGTTCTATTCTTCACTAACAAAACTGTTGTAATGCTCACACAAGTCACAAAATTTAAAGTAACTCTCTAGATCCATCGATGTCATTGTGAATAGCATTGTGATTTTATAAAAATCATATGTATTTGCACACTTTAAGGTGTTAGCAGGTATTATAGCAGTTGAGCATATAATAATTTTGTAATTTTTATCATAACTAAATCAGACCAAAATATTAAACTTTTTTTTTATTTTTTAGAAATATTTTATTTATTTATTTATGAGAGACACAGAGAGAGAGAGAGAGAGAGAGAGAGAGAGAGAGAGAGGTGGAGACACAGGCAGAGGGAGAAGCAGGCTCCATGCAGGGAGCCTGATGCAGGACTCGATCCTGGGCTCCAGGATCATGCTCTGGGCTGAAGGGTGCTAAACCACTGAGCCATCCAGGGATCCCCAAAACTTTATTTTTGTTAAAAATAAGACTATAATCTTTTTATTCTGCTAAAACAAAATTCAGAAGAAATATAAGACATATAAAGACACAACTGACTTTTTTCAATGTAATTTTTCTGTAAATTTGGTTTTATCTAGATTTCATGTAATGATATATGGTAATAGTTTCTTATATATTTACTCGATTTAATTTTGAAGAATAACCAAGAAATAATGAGAATATGCTGACCTAGATAGATTTTTACATATAGTATTTTAAATAGTTTTTTTTTTAAGATTTTATTTATTTATTCATGAGAGACACACAGAGAGAAAGAGAGAGAGAGAGGCAGAGTCACAGGCAGAGGGAGAAGCAAGCTCCATGCAGGAAGCCTGACATGGGACTTGATCCCAGGTCTCCAGGACCACACCGTGGGCTGAAGGCTGCCCTAAACCGCTGAGCCACCCGGGCTGCCCTTAAATAGTTTTATATTTAAAAATTGCCTGGGCATTTGTCTATATTTAATACTTCAATTCTCTTAAAGCATTTAAAAAAATGTTTGCCTATTTCATTGTTTCAATTACTACAGAAACAACTATGAGCTTTCTCAAAGTTGCATAAAATAACTGAGGATGGAACTAAAACCTTTTTTCCCAGAGGATACTTTCCTATATTTTCAAATAGTTAACAACAAACAGGTTTTACTCTACAGATTAGAAAGGCAAAAAACAAAAACAAAGAAACAAAGAAACTAAAACAGTAAAAATGCAAGACAAAGTAAAACTCAGTAAGATTTTCAGTAAAGCAATTCATCTTTTTTTTTTTTTGAAAAAGATTTTATTTATTTATTCATGAGACACAGAGAGAGAGAGGCAGTGATATAGGGTGAGGGAGAAGCAGACTCCATGCAGGGAGCCTGATGCAGGACATGATCCTGGAACTCCAGGGTCACGCTATGAGCCAAAGGCAGAGGGAACCAGAGAGAATCTTAAGCCTGATGCAGGCCTTCATCTTACAACCCTGAGATCATGACCTGGGCTGAAATCAAGAGTCAGTCACTTAACTGAGTAGGCCACCCGGCAACCCAAGCAATTTTTTCTTTACTAAACATTTTAAAAGCCAGCATAAAGGCAAAGCACTACAAATAAATATTTCTTTAAGAATCACCTTAAAATGTTTGGATTCAAATTGATATTGTCCCTAGTTGTAAACTTGGATTGAGGGCTTCATAAATTAGAGGTCCTTATGGGAGGAATCTACTGAGATAGAGTAGCAAGCAGTTCATTGGAGCTGAATGGACAACATAACAACATACAGAAGCATAGATAGTACTTTTAGATTTCCTAGTGAGACTGTTTCATGGACTACATATAGATTTTAAACCAAACACCATAGTGGGTAATACAAACTGTCTTATAGGGGCCCCTGAGTGGCTCAGTCAATTAAGCATCTGCCTTTGGCTCAGGTCATGATCCTAGAGTCCCAGGATAGAGCCCCTCATTGGGCTTCCTGCTTGGCGGGGAATTGGCTTCTCCTTCTCCCTGTAACCCTCCCTACCCATGCTCTAAATTAATTAATTAATTAATTAATTAATTATTTTTTAAAAAAATATTTTTAAAAATATTTTTTAAAAATATTTTAAAAAACATTTACATGTAAATTTTACAGGTATGATTTTATTTCCTGGTCTTGCATCTTTTACCAGATAGCTATTTAATTTCCTTTTAATTTGTGACGCTTTAGTACTAACCATTTCATTTTAAAAAACTGCCTATTTTCTTAAAATATTGTATATAATTTTAAAAAGCAAAGTGCATTTGGCAATTATTTTACTAACTTCTGATTTATTGCAATGTTTACATTATTTTACTAATTCCTGAAATTATGCATTAATATAATTAAGAAAATATTTTAAATATTGGAAACCTATAGGCTTATGTTATACTGTAAATACACATTTGATATATCAGTATGCCAGTCACATTGCATTTGTAATCTTATTTTCAGTTAAACACTTTTTTCTGTTTCCTTACATATGAACATAAATGCACACATATATTAGCATGCATATCACTGATACACTAGTAGTGATTAATAATGGCAGGATTAGTAATAAAATGGAATTAATAACTGGAATTAATAATAACATACACTAGTAATAATAGTGATCTGATTTATTATGAACTATATACTATATAACCTTATACTAGTTAAAATATTATGGTGTTTCTTCCCCCACAAGCCTTGAAAAATATGTATGCACTTATTCACGAGGATGCTGTCATAGAAGAAGTCAAAACACACTCAGTCTTCTAAGTCAAGGAATCTAACTCTGTTCTGTTTGATTATGATATACACATTTTTTCTGCTGTAGAGTCTTTTTAATCCATTATCCATAATATATAGATTCCAGTGTATTGTAACTTTACTACTTCATAAAATGTATATTCTACATGCACTTATTAATATAATATGCCTCAGTTTTAAATTGGTGTGTTGTTTTTTATACTTACATTTTAAAGATAGCATAATAATTTTAGTATATTTCTCAGTGTAAAACCAATCTTATTCTAAATTTCCATACACCAATAATCCTTATAAGTAAAAAAACAAAACAAAACAAAAACAAAAAAACTTATTTAAACAGATATGATGTGATGGCTGGCAAAATGATTGCATAAATAATAATTCTCACATATTTACTGATAAAATTAATATTTCCAGTTCAAGATCTCACATTATTTAAAGTATATGGCATTAATTGTGTATTTAAATTGAAGTAGATTTTTCCATTTAATTTCCTCAATTAAATATAAACTATATTACATTTAATTTACTGTTTCAAATATTTATTGAGGATATACTATGAACAAAACATTGTCTGAGAGCCAAATGAGTTAAAATACACATTCTGCTCTAAAAGAGATTTTGAGTTAGTAGTAAAGAAATAAAGCAAATGCACAAAAATAACCATAGTATGAATCTTATTACATGTAAATAAAGAGGGATAAACAGTAATACTCACATGGTGTTAAATCATGGAGTGAACAAGTGCAACTGGGAAAAATTAAGGATTTTCCAAGAAGGAGATCATATTTAAGGAGGATTTTACTGGTTGATTTATAAGAGAGTGCATCCTAAATCAAAGGCAAAGGATCAGGGACAGAAGATTAACTGGCTATTCAGGGAATAGCTTATTTTTCATTTGTGCTGTAGCATATGGTATGTAGAAAAAACGAGAGGGAGATAAGGTTTTAAGCCATGATGTAGCCTGCAGTGTCAAAAAGTTTGTATATCATATACCTTAAAAGAAATTAAGAGTTTTTTAGCCAAGGTACAATATGACTAGAACTTGCCTTAGAAAAAATTTATCTTCTAGCAATGCTGAGGTTAAAATCAAGTCAAGAAGAGCTTCTCACAAAGCTTTATCCTCCTATGTGGTCCCTGGGCATACACTAGACAGCTTTACCGGTTTTTAATACTTATTTGAATACTTTCTTATGTCAGCCATAGTAAATTTGGCTTTTTGTGGTCTCATCCTTTTTCTTACTCTGAAAAAGTAGACTATTCTTGAGAAAGCTTGCTCAGGATATTTACCTTTGCATTCAACTGCCTGCTGGTACTTCAATGTACATAAAACTAGATTCCTTTTCCAGGATTCTAGATAGGATCCTTCTTTTAGTCACTTGCTTCTCTGATAGCACCATCATGCATCCAGCTACCCAGAGAAGAAGTCAGGCCATCATCCTGAACTATTTTTATTTGTTAATCCTTAGCCCAAACAGTTAATACTTACTTCTGCTCTCTGGTCCATTTCTCTGTCTCTCATTACCAGCAACGTCAATGTCTATCATAACTTCTAAATTCTCCATATCTACTATAACTTCCCACCAATTGTATTCTTATGATGCTGTCTGAATAACCTTTCCAAAATAGTAATCTATGGGTGCTGCCTCTGTTTCAAATCCATCAAGAAGTCTTCCTTTCCTGTAGGATAAAGAACATACTACTTAGCTTGGCATGTAAGACCATGGGATTTTTCTGGTTTCTATCTTTCTTTCCTTCTTCTCCCATCACTTCCTCTAGAGATCTGCCTTCTAACAATGATGAGCCCCTTTGAGTTCCTTGTAAAGCATCATCTAATTTCTCATCACCAGGCATGAACCCCCTTAGAAAACATTTTCATGTTCTTATCTTTCTTTATCCCTCAAAATACTGCACCTCCATCAGTCTCTCTCAAAATCACATCGACCTCCTGCACCTGGGTGGCTCAGTTGGTTAGGCTACATGTCCAACTCTTGATTTCCACTCAGGTCATCGACTTAGAGTTGTGAGATCAAGTCCTGTCTTGAGCTCCACGCTGGGTGTGAAGTCTGTTTGGGTTTCTCTCTCTCCCTCTGCCCTTCCCCTCCTCCTCCTCTCTCTCTCTCTCTCTCTGAAAAAAAATCACTTTGACCTATATCTCTACAAACTAATCTCTGTGACCTTGATCATAATTATTTGCTTTTTTGTGCAATCCATATAGCATATTTCAATTGCAAAAAATGTCACATAATGTTCTCATTTGTGCTATATAAATCCTTCTTTGCTATTAGATCGATGCAACATGAAAACAGGGAGTATCTTTTTTAATACCCTGGCCTCTAGTATAGTACATGAGATATAAATGAAACTCAACACAGATAACTATTGAAGCATAAACTGGCCTCTGTAGGTGGAGTCTTTGGCCTAAAGAAAGTAACTAAAACAGAAAAGATTTTAAAGATAATATAATAGTAATCTGAATATATAATACATTTTATTTTCAGTCCAGACTAAATTCCACTAGAGCCCAGGAAACTTAACTAAAGAAAGTTTAATGAAAAAAAAAATCATTTTTCCTATGTGGAAAGTGATGAAAATTTGAATGTTTTAATATATGTTGTTTTTCTAAAACTTGAGAGTTAAGACTTCAGTATAGTTGAAATGAGCAAAGGTGGCAGAAAGAAGGTGGGAATATTTTCATTAGTATAACTATACTAGTCTAAGTATATCCCCAGTAGAATTCTGGGTCTTATTATTAGCTGATCTAAGTTAATAAATTATGATTTATACTCATGATGGCATTACTCATCCACACACAGACCCACGTTGATAGAGGTATTTGCACTAAGAGCAATTAATCACACAGTAATAAAAAGTCTTAGTTTATAATGGAAGTCAAATCATCATTGAAATGGTTAAATACTAAGTACAACTAGAAATTATTTTTCAGTTCTTTCCTTCACTTTTATTTTATTCCTATATTAGAAATAATACTATAATCAAATAATTTTATCTTAAAATACATAAAATTATCAATTTACAAAGTAAAGATATGTTTTACATTTTAAAAATAAAATTATTCTTATCTAAAAGTGCTCTTCTTTATTAAGGTAAAACAAAGATCTTTGAAATTTCTTTCTTTAGACACATTTATGACAACCATTCTGAATCAGTTCAACAAATTAAATTATCAGAGATATATCAAAAGTAATACGCATTAGCCATAAGAGTTAAGAATTGAACATAGTAAAATTTATTTGATAAAGAACATCGATAAGGCGATTTAGAAAAATGTTACTAACCATTAAATTGTGTTAAATCAGATAGATAAACGTAGGTGTTTTTAAAAAATAAAAGAAATCAATTATTTTTCTACTATTATTGTGATTTCAATCTCCAAATTAGAAATATCTGTACTATTTTCAATAATGACGTGTTACTATTTTGTAACACTAAGCCTAATATAATAATGTTATCCATTCATCCCTTCATATATATTTTCTTTGACAAATAAGATATACATGCCATGGATTTATTTGAAAAAAAATTTACAAGTGACTTTCTCTTTTTTTTTTTTAATTTTTTTTTAAATTTTTATTTATTTATGATAGTCACAGAGAGAGAGAGGCAGAGACACAGGCAGAGGGAGAAGCAGGCTCCATGCACCGGGAGCCTGATGTGGGATTCGATCCCGGGTCTCCAGGATTGCACCCCGGGCCAAAGGCAAGCGCCAAACCACTGCGCCACCCAGGGATCCCGTGACTTTCTTTCTCAATTATGTGAAATGAATTGTCATTTTGATATACTAAATTTAATCATTTAAAGTAAGTGAATGTTTCTACAAAAGTGGTTTCCACCACTTAAAATTATAATTTTTTTTGAAAGAGTTTCTAGGCTAAAGCAGTATTTATTAAGCTGATTTCGTACTAGAAGGATTTTAAAAGTCAATATTAGGGATGTTTCAGTAACAAGTGACAGCATTATTTTCATGAGATAAAAATCACGGAGTACTGAAATCAAAGATAAGAATCATTTTAGCACATGAGTATAGGATAAGAGGAAATCAGAGGAAAATGGAAGTGCCAGTTCAATGGGGGATTGTACACCTAGACTCGATCACATTAATTCTGAAGTACATTTCTTAACAGAGAAAAGAATGAAGGGAAAAGTCTTTGCTAAAAGACTTGTGGCAAGTAAAGCATGGAAAAGAAATTATTCACTCAAATCGTAGATATATGATATTTCCAGAAACTATGGAAACAACTTGCAAGAACATTTTGAAAAGAAATTAAGAGGATTATTAAACAATAATGTTGAGACGCTGAAAATATCAAAGACTGTTACGGACTTCAAAGAAAACAAAATATCCATATATAAGAAGGGAGTAGTTATGTAGACTTATGTCCATTTTAGCTTTCTGATCTCAGGGTTGCCTCACTTCTTGGCCTTCAGCTTTCTTACTTACAGAATAGAACTGCTACCTGTTGTATGTTATTCTTAATAAATAGTATGGTTTTATGTAGGCAGCATTCTAGAAAGATTGCAACTATGAATACATTAACTTTTTTGGCCCTGAAAAATTTCAAACTTCTTTTGCCATTTACCTGGGAAGAAATAAAACGTAACATGTAAAATACATACTAAGATATTATCCACGAACTGATATCTTCTGATGACAATGTACATAAAATTAATAAATGTGTTCCATGTATTAAAACATCAATGATATCACAATAGAATAAAATTGATTAGATTATTAAGAGTACCAGAAGATAAATATTGAACTAACACCTGTAGAATTGAGGCCACTTTAATAAAGTGATAAATACAATATATAGATAGCATTTAGGAAAACCGCCAAGGGGTGTTACAGGACTATGAGGCTAGCAAGGGGAGTGGGGAGAGCTGTAACTACCTCTAGGTTTAAGGAGCAAGATGAGGGAGATTACTGGAAATCAGAGGTGAAAGCTGTATGCAGAGCTATGTATTCAAGATGCACTATGGCCTTGCATACAGCCAACCAATGGTGACCTGGCAGTGATTGAATAGAGGAAATATATACCTTGACCCCACTCTTCTCCTCCTCTTGTGTCCTTCTGATGACTCATAGCAGCCGAATCTTGAAAGTCTACAGGAATACAATTTATACAACACAAACTTCTTAGATCCAAACTGGGTAGAGAAAGGTAGAAGGTGGATCTGGAGGATGAATCATTTCATGAATATACTAAAGATCCATCAAATATTTTTCTTCCTAACTAGTAGTTTTAATATTTTTTAATAACAGGTTTATATATATATTTTTTATTTGGGAGAGAGAGAGAGCATGAGCTGGGGAGAGGGAAAGGGCAGAGGAAGAGAGAGAAATTCAAGCACTCTATGATGAGTGTGGAGTCCAATATGAGGCTGGATACCAGGACCTTGAGAACAGATCTAAGCTGAAACCAAAAGTTGAATGCCTAAGTGAGTGCATCACCCAGGTACCCCAAGTAGTTTTAATCTTAACAATTTGCGCCAATGGGGAAAGAATGGCGACTTGAGACAATACTTCTGAATTTGAATTCTAATTCCATTGTTTTCGAGCTGATGGGCATTGGGCAAGTCCAACTCCTTCTCTATACAGCAGCATCCTTTATGAATTGGAGGCAGCGACACATGGTAATATGTGAAGGTTAAGCGGATTATAAATAAAAAGTAACCATACAAAATTGAGCACAAAACAATTATTAAGAAATATTTTATTTTTCTTTCCCTCTGTAAATCAGGTCAGTCAGGATATTCAAGTCCATGCATACCTTTTTTTTTTTTTTTTTTAGAAAGAAAGCTCTAAGAACATGAAATCCTAATCAGTTTCACATTCTTTGAAGACAAGAAAGAATTTGTGGGATTTTTTTTAATTTAAATTCAGTTAGCCAACATATAGTACATCCTTAGTTTCAGATGTAGTGTTCAATAATTTGCCAGTTGCATATAACACCCAGTGCTATAGGCAAGAAAGAATTTGACTAATTTGAAAATTCTTTCATATTCAATATAGTTAAGAAAATCAGAGTTTAATGCTCAAAAGCTTTTACAAATCATATGCTATAACTGCATTGTAGAAGTTATGATGTTCTGTATCTTATGCCAAATAATTCTACACAGAAGAGTAAAGCAAGCTGGTACAATCTAACCAGGGCAGTTTACTGTCATCTTGGAATATGTGCTTTTGAAATGTTCACTTACCCTTGAATGATATTTTTTAAAAATTAAACTTGTATTTAAAAAGAAACAAATTTTATTCTGAATTAGTGTTTTAGGAAACATAAGTAAAATCATAAAAAAAAGCAATTGTATTATAAATCTTATTTTGCTGATGACTAAATGGCTATCCTGTGTTTGAGCACATATTCATTACACTTAAAGAAGGGAAAAGAAGGGAATGAGCCAACATTATCCAACTAAATACCTCCAGGCTACCTTATGTGACAAATAATCAAGATATTTTAGTTAGAAACAGCATTTCAGTAGTTTCAAAATCTTTCAGCCAATTAAAGTGTCTTTTGAGCCAATTTAACCTGTATGAAAAACAGAATCTTATGAAAACATAAGCAATTATCACCTGTACTTAAAAAAATATATATTCATTCATTTGAGACACAGAGACAAAGGCAGAGACATAGATGGAGATATAGGCTCGCCATAGGAAGCCCAATATGGGACTCGACCCCAGGACTCCAGGATCACGACCTGACTCAAAGGCAGATGCTCAACCACTGAGCCACCCAGACTCCCCATTATCTGTACTTCTTCAACAATCCTTATCAGACTGTCTTAGCCACTCTTTTTTGCTGATGTCAACTAATAGGTTGGGCTAAATGAAAATATGTTTCATTTCTTACTTCAAAATAAATAATTATAGATGCAAGTGAGAAATCGATAAGTGCATAGATAATCACTTTGCTAAAATTTATTTGTTCTTTTTTTTAAAAGTCTCCACACCCAGCATAAGTTTAATGCAAGACTTGAACTCATGACCCTCCAAATGAAGATCTGAGCTGAGATCAAGAGCCAGACAGCTAAACACACCATAACTGACTGATCCACCCAACTGCTCCAATCTATTTGTTTCTTATATTTATTTTTATAGTGACTGACATTGTTATTTTAAATGTATCAAGGAAACATGCAATAAAATGTAACAAATTTCATGTTTTATCTATATAGAAAGAGCTTATTATTTTCAAGAGAAAATAAGGAAAAGAAAACTGCAAGCTACATTTATACTATGGATTTTTTTCTGTCTGAACGGTTCATATACACACTATGTAAAAGATAAAATACTAAATAAAAATCTTAATTAAGAAAAATGCAATATAAAATAAGGCATCGATTAGTAGTAAAATTTAAGCTTGGTTAATAGTAAGTATTAAAATGTTAATACACCATAATTGTGTAAAATAAAATATTAGTTAAGTCCTGCTTGAATTATTCAACATATTGATTTTGCTATGTGTAATTGAGAATAAATATGTCTGGTGATTTAGTTTTTAAAATAGTTTTAATATAGTATAGGCAGACATTAAAATTTCCATTTAACCAGAACACATTTTCTAATAGCATTTTATACAAAACATTTTTCTTGCTTATATTATATAAAACTGTAAAAGAAAAAAAAATCATTGTTTTTAACTACATTGTTTAGATTGGGCAAAGAAACTCTATTTAATCCCCTTATTACATTTTAATTAATATATTTTTCAAAAGAAATGCAAGGACTCATTTCCTACTAATGCTTTGTGAAGAATGTTCTCTTAAAAATTTGAGAGACACAAATATCCTGTTTTTTAGTGGACATTTGATATGAAGTTTCAATGTACTCATTATAAATATAAAGCAATAGAACTTTATGATGTTTCAGATGGTCTTAAACATTGTGTCTTGTACTTCATTTATGACTGAACACTCACTGGGGTCTATTTTAATGTTTTTACTTAAGGCATAATTTCATGACTTGGAGCAGTAATGTGTGTGTGTGTGTGTGTGTGTGTGTGTGTGTTTTAATACCTTTCTGCATAGATAGGTACTCGGAGCTTCCAGAGAAGTATCATGACCTCCAACTTCAACATTCTTGAACAAAGTTCAGAAATCAAGATCCCTTGTTGTATGTAAGTCATGAATCACTAAATTCTACACCTGAAACTAGTATTACAGTGTATGTTAACTAACTGGAATTTAAATAAAAACTTGTAACTAAAAAGGAAAGAAAAGAAAAGATACAGACCCTTGTAAATGTTTGTCCATAGTTTTCAAATAATTTTAAAAACTCTCATGTACTTCTGAAGCACATCACTGAAAATGAACAGTCCATTTTATGCACGTGCTCCTGAAATAAGTTGCCTCAATCGGTCATCTCTTCAGGTTACTCACTTCATAAATTATTTACTGCTGCCCAGTTGCTTAAGAAGTAATAATTAGTTTTTTAACAGACATATTTGTGAGTAAAAATTGTGTGCATGAAACAATGTACACTACTAAATCCTTTCATACTTTACTAAATTATCTACATATTTACCAAAGAAGAAGCAATAAGTCACCATTCACTTATTTTAAGAGACAGGGAATAGAATTTTGGCTGATTTGGACCCGACTTACTGCTGAAAGCCTTCAAATATAGATTTGACTACCTTTTCTTTTTTTTTTTTGAAAAAATTGACACATTACAATTTGTAAATATAAGGTATACAACATGGTATTTTGATACATTTATATATTATACTAATTTTGCTCCTGAAGCATTATTTATCACATTAGATCATTATAATCTAGTATTATTGACTATAGTCATGATACTCTGCATTAGATCTCTATTGCTTACTTATTACTCATTACAAGTGTGTCCCCTTAAATACCATCAATTTTATCCCCCTATCCCCAAACCCCTGGTAACCACAATTTTACTTTCTTTTTTTTTCACAGTTTCGACTTTATTTTTAGATTCCACATATAAGTAATATCAAAGACACTATTTGTCTTTCTTAGTCTGACATCGCAATTAGCATAATAAACACAAGGTTCATCCATATTGTTGTAAATGGCAGGATATCTTTCCTTCTCATTGCTGAATATTATGTGTGTGTAATATCACATTTTGTTTCTACCCATTCATCCATTGCTGGGCATTTGTGTTGTTTCCATATCTTGGCTATCATGAATAATACTGTGATAAAAAATATATGTGTATATATATATATATATATAATTCATCAAAATTCTGTTCATTTCTTTTAGTATGTACCTGGAAGTGGGTAGATTGTATGATAGATCTATTTTTATTTTTTACAGGAACTTTCATTTGACTCTCCTTAGTGTTTGGATTAATTTACATTCCTGCCAACAGTGTAAAAGGCTCTCTTTTCACCATATTCTTGCCAGCCCCTGTTGTCTCTTGTCTTCTTGACAATAGCCATTCTAATAAGTATGAGGTGATATCTCACTGTGGTTTTGATTTGCATTTCCCTGATAATGTTGAGTGTCTCTTCATATGCCTGTTGGCCACTAAAACACAATGATTCAACAATTCTATCCATTACTCAGTGCTCACCACAAAAAAATGTAGTCACCATCTGTCACCAAACAACATTATTACAATATTATTGACTGTATTCCATATGCTGTACTTTTCAACTTTGTGACTTATTTATTTTATAACTGGAAGTTTTTTTTTTTTTTAATAATTTATTTTATTTTATTTATTAATGATAGTCACACACACACACAGAGAGAGAGAGAGAGAGAGAGGCAGAGACACAGGCAGAGGGAGAAGCAGGCTCCATGCACCGGGAACCCGACGTGGGATTCGATCCCGGGTCTCCAGGATCGCGCCCTGGGCCAAAGGCAGGCGCTAAACCGCAGCGCCACCCAGGGATCCCTATAACTGGAAGTTTGTACCTCTTAATCCCCTTTATCTATTTCATGCATCACTTCACCCACCTCCCATCTGGCAACCACCACTTTGTTCTCTGTGTGTAAGAGTCTGCTTCTGTTTGTTTTTCTATTCATTTATTTTGTTTTTTTTTTTAGATTCCACATATATGTGAAATCATATACAGTACTTGTCTTTCTCTCTTTTGTTTTCTTTTTGTCTTTCTCTTTCTGACTTATTCCACTTATCATAATATTTTCTAGCTCCAACCATGTTGTTGCAAATGGCAAAACCTCATTCTTTCTATGGTCGAGTAATATTATATATGTTATTATATATATGAAATATATATATTATATAATATAAATGTATATATATATATTTCACACATACACACAGCATATTTTACCTATCCCTCCACTGATGAACACTTACGTTGTTTCCTTATCTTAGCTATTGTAAGTAATGCTGCAATAAACATAGGGGTGCATCTTTTCAAATTAATGTTTTCATTTTCATTGGATAATACCCACCGGTGGTATTACTGGATATTGTTATTTCTACATTTTGAGGAACCTTCATACTGCTTTCCACAGCGGCCACACAAATTTGCATTCCCACCAATAATGCATGAGTGTTCCTTTTTCTCCACATTTTCATCAACACTTGTTATTTTTTGACATTTTATTCTTGCTATCTAACAGGTTCAAGGTGATGTTATTGTAGTTTTGATTTCCATTTTTCTGATGGTTAGTGATATTGAGCATATTTTCATGTATCCATTGACCATCTGTATGTCTTCTTTGAAAAAAAAAAAAGTCTATTCAAGTCCTCTGCCCATTTCTTAATTGGATTTTTTTTTGGGGGGAGATATTGAGGTGTATAGTTCTTTACATATTTTGGATATTAACTCTTTTTTTTTGATTTATCACTTTCAAATATCTCCCATTCAGTAAGTTGCCTTGATTTTTTTTTATGATTTGATTTATTCATTCATGAGAGACACAGAGAGAGGCAGAGACATAGGCAGAGGGAGAAGCAGGCTCCCTGCAGAGAACCTGATATGGGACCTGATCCCAGGATGCCGAGATTATACCCTGAGAGCCAAAGGCAGACTCTCAGCCACTGAGTCACCCAGGTACCCAGTAAGTTGCCTTTTCATTTTATTAATGGCTTGTTTGCTGTGTCTTCTTCCCATTTTTAAATCTAATCTATTGTTGTTGTTAAATTATATTAGCTTTTTATATATTTTGAATATTAAGCTTTATCCAGAATATGATTTGCAGAACTTTTCTGTTCTGCAGGTTGCTGTTGCATTTTGTTGAAAGTTTTTTGGTTTATTTGTTTTTTTTAAGCTATGCATAAGATTTTGAGTTTGATGTACTCCCATGTGTTCATTTTTGCTTTTGTTGTTTATGCTTTTGGTGTCATGCCCAAAAAAAATCATTGCCAAGACCAACATATGTGAGTTTCTTCCCTAAGTTTTCTTCTAGGAATTTTATGGTATCTGGTCTTATGTTTAAGTCTTTGATACATACATTTTGAGTTAATTTTAATGAACTGTGTGAAATAAGAAGCAAGTTCCATTGTTCTGCATATATTTCTCCAGTTTACTCAGCACAATTTGTTGTTGACTCTTCCTATTCCATTGGGCATTCTCGGCTCCCTTGTCAAATATTAGTTCATCACAAATGCTAGGATCTAATTCTGGACTCTCTATTTTCTTCTATTGGTCCATGTGTCTATTTTTCACCAGTACCATGCTGTTTTTATTATTATGGCTTTGTAGTATTTTTTGAAACCAAGAACTATGATACCTCTGGCTTTGTTCTTTTTTCTCACAATTGGTTTGGCTGTTTAGAGTCTTTGTGGTTCCACACAAATTTTAAGAACATTTCTTCTACTTCCATGAGGAATGCCTTCAGTATTTTGATAAGGATCATGTTGAATCTGTAGACGGCTTTGGATAACATGACCATTTTAAACAATATTTATTATTTGATTCATGAATATTTAATGTCTTCCTCTTTCAGAAATCTCATAATTTTCATTGTACAACTCTTTCACATCCTTGGTGAAATTTATTACTAATTATTTTGCTGTTTTTGATACTACTGTGAATGAGACAGTTTTATTTCTTTTTCTGATGCTTCATCATTAGTGTAAAGAAATTCCACTGATTTCTGTAAGTTGACTTTGTACCTTGCAGCTTTACTGAAATCACTGTTTAATTCCAACTGACTGACTTCCAATTTTTGACTGACTTTTTGGGATTTTCTATATATAAGATCATATTGTCAGCAAATAGGGAGTTTTACTGCTCTCTCCAATTTGGATGCCTTTTATTTCTTTGTCTTGCCTATTGTTCTAGCTAGGACTTCTAGAACTATATTGAGTAGCAGTAGTGAGAGTGGGCAATCTTGTCTTATACTTGATCTCGGGGGAAATCCTTTAAATTTTTCTCAATTGATAATAATAATAGCAGTGCATTTATAGCACATGACTTTTATTATGTTGAGGTATATTCCTTCTACACCCAATCTATTAAGGGTTTTTATCATGAAAGTATGTTGTATTTTGTCAAATACTTTCTCTGCATCTTTGAGATGATCATGTGATTTTTAATTTTTATTCATTTTATTGAAGTGATGAGTTGTATTTATTGATTTGTATATGTTGTAACAGCTTTGCATTCCAGGGGAAAATACCACTTGGTCATGGTAAATAATTTTTTTAATGTATTCTTGAATTATGCTTCCTAACATTTTGTTGTGAATTTTTGCATCTGTATTCATTAAGGATGTTGGTCAATAGCTTACTTTTTATGTAATATTCTTATTTGTCTTTGCTATCAAAGCAATGCTGGCTTTGCAAAATGAATTGGGAAGTGGGTTCCATCTTTTTTTTTTTTTTTTGGTATTTTTGAAGAGTTGAGATAGATTGGTGGTTATTCTTCTTTAAATGTTTGATAGAATTCACCAGTAGAGCTATCTGGCCTTGGAGTTTTCTATCCTGGGAGTGTTTTTGATTAGTGACTCATTTTCTTGACTCATTCTTGGTCTGTTTAGATTTTCTAGTTCTTCCTAATGCATTCATGGTAGATTGTGTGTTTCTAGGAATGTATTCCTTTTTTTCTAGGGTATGGAATTTGTTGGCATATAATTGTTGATAGTGATCTCTTATCATCTGTGTTTCTGTAATATTTGTATGTCTCCTATTTCATTACTAATTTTATTTATTTGAGTCTTCTACTTTTTCTTTATCTAGCAAATGATTTGCCAATTTTGTTTATCTTTTCAAAGAATTAGCTTTTTGTTTCATTGTGACTACTGTTTTAATTGAGACACATACACATTATAAATTGCAATCTTAAAGAATAAATATCATGAGGATAATAATATGCAGCATAATTAATAATTGTTTAGTTGGCACTTAGCACAATTCCAAATGGATCTTGTTTTACAGTTTACAGCTAAAAGATGAATAGACTCAGTATGACAGCAGGCAAAATTAGATACTGTGGAAGCAGGGTGTTTAATAAAGAATTATTAAAGGTATAATCAAAAGATACCCAGAACATTGATATGGAAATGACTTTAAGAGATATTTAAGAGGTAGAAAGAGAGAAACAATATGACTAAATGGATGAAAATTAGTGATAAATTTCCTGAAGTCTGGCATGGGTAATATGGTATTAGATCTACTTTTCTTCATAATGAGAATAAAAGAAGAATGGAATGTTTTTAAGTGTGATAGAGAGGGATGATACACTCTAGTAATTTTATAGCTATTGAGGTTATGTTGTTTGTGGGGCATGTATGAGTTAATTTTCAGAAATATCTAGATACAGAGGGAAATAGATTACTATATAGAGTAATATTACTACTTAAAAGGTATCATGGAAGTTAGTAAAATTCAGATTTTTTATATTAGCAAATATTCATTCTTTATAGGAATATGTTTTAGATTATGCCTAACTATATATATATGATTAATTTAATCCCAGCCTTCCACCAAGCCATCAATAGCCAAATATCAGGGTAAAGTGCAAGCTTCTTAAAGAAAGTGTTCATAACTTTAGTGTGAAATCCTATGGTCTTAAATTTGAGTAAAAGGAGGAGGAAATGCAGTGAGGATAAATTATTTGTAATAATATGTAATAATAATGACTTTAAAATAGCCTATAATGATAACAATGACAATAACAGCTAACATTTATGTGTACCAGGAACTGTTCATAGGCATGAATTGTTCCAAGTTCTTTACATAAACTAGTTCAAACATTGCCCAGAATATGCTTAGTGAATTTCCACTTTATTCAGGAGACATTTAGACAAAAATATATTTTAAGTGACTTCCAGCTGTAGTGGTCAAGGGCAAACCACCCCAAGATGGGCGGGCCACTTTGGCATGAAGATAATTCTGAGTTTAAAACCAATCAAAACCCAGCAGATTCAGGAAAAGCTCTTCACGTCCTCTTTTTTTTTTTTTTAAGATTTTATTTATTTATTCATGAGAGACAGAGAGAGAGAGAGAGAGAGAGAGAGAAACACAGGCAGAGGGAGAAGCAGGTTCCATGCAGGGAGCCTGATGTGGGATTCCATCCTGGGACTCCAGGAGCACACCCTGAGCTGCAGGCAGACGCTTTAACCGCTGAGCCACCCAGGTGTCCCTTCACTTCCTCTTCAACTGCCTAAAAGGAATCTAGGCAGAGGACCTGCTCTAGGAAGAGAGTCATCACCACAGATAACTACATCTTAATATGAACTAGGTCTAAGAGACAGGGAGGAAACTACCAAGGCCTGTTTGAACAAAGTCCTCTCTATATTTCATCATTTCTGAGTTGCTCAGCCAATATTTGTTTACCAAATAAGTCCTCTTTTTCATTTTTCTGTGAATTGTGTTCCTTTCCTTTGAAGTCCCAGACCTAAATCCCCTTCTTAGTTCAAAATGACTTATATACCTCATTTTGCTTGACTGTCTTTGGAATACCCATGTTTGTGTGGATTCCTGCACATACAAAATAAATTTGACTTCCTTCTGTCATTTGATTCTTAGTGCAGCTAGGAGGACAATGAAGGGCTGAGGAAATCCTTCTTCCTAACACAACTCAATTAATAGAATCTATTAAGCTATAAGAAGTCTTATCTTGGTATGATGTTTAAAAATATAGTTATTAATTTTCCTTCCTGTGCACAAAATAAGCAGTAATTCTAGAATTTTAGTTAAAACCTCTGAAACTTAGTCTTTGTTAAAAGTAATGTATTAGATAATTTTTTTCAGTACCACTTAATATCTTATACGCAGCAACTTAAAATCAACACAAAGTAACTTTTAATCAACTAAAGAACATTAAAACTTGGCATGCTTTGGTGGCTCAGTGGTTGAACATCTGCCTTTGGCTCAGGGCATTATCCTGGGGTCCTGGGATCGAGTCCCACATCAGGCTCCCCGCATGGAGCCTGCTTCTCCCTCTGCCTGTGTCTCTCCCTCTCTCTGTGTGTGTTTCTCATGAATAAATAAATAAAATCTCTTTTAAAAAGGATATTAAAACTTGATTTAAAACTGGCAAACTCTATTTTCTCACATTTTGAGATTATTCTTCATAATTAATAGTGACTACATATCTTATTTAAAAATATATAGGTAGAATAGTATTAATATAGAAATAGGAGGGATCCCTGGGTGGTACAGCGGTTTGGCGCCTGCCTTTGGCCCAGGGCGTGATCCTGGAGACCCGGGATCGAATCCCACGTCGGGCTCCTGGTGCGTGGAGCCTGCTTCTCCCTCTGCCTATGTCTCTGCCACTCTCTCTCTCTCTGTGACTATCATAAAATAAATTTAAAAAAAAAAATTAATAAAAAAAAAAAAAAAGAAATAGGAACACTCCAACTTATATACTTTAAAAAAAACAAATCTTATGAATGATATGGCTATTAGAAAATACATCCAATTGTGTTTACCCCTTCAAAAACTTTGAAGACACTAGTGAAATCTGAAAGAGTCACATTGATTTCAGTTAACAAGAGAGAATTAATCTTTGTACTACATATTCTTTGCAAAAATTCTATTCTCAATATAGTTCTAGGTCCCTGTGGGGTTAAATCTGCATAGCAATTCCTCAAGTAATTGAAATCAGTAGAGTATTTTTCATCCTCTCTGTGTTATGACATGTCCCACCAAGAATACAAAAAAATCCCTACTAAAAAATTGAAATATAAATTACTTGGAGCTATTAATATCTCATTAAATTTATGTTTTAAAAATGGATCGCACTTTTAAAAATCAAGTCGTGTTTCCTAAAGAGAAGTTTGTGGCTTAGCTATCAACAGTCAGGGAAGATTTTAGTTTTCTACAGCGTCCACACTAAAATACATAGTGCCTCAACTCAATTAAAAACCAAAAGAACTCATAGGTACATAGAAGGTAAAACCGAATTTACCAAGGGCTTAGAGGAGGAGATATAGCAGTTGTTTAATGGGTACAGAGTTTCTGTTTAAGATGATGAAAAAGTTCTAGAAATGGATAGTGGTAATAGCTGTAAAACATCACAAATATACTTTTGTCACTGAATTGTACAAATGCAATTTTAAAATAGCTAAATTTAAAATAGCTTCAGCAAATTTAAAAATAGCGAAAATAAATGTTATGCTATATATAATTTACCCCCTGAAATGCAAAACAAACAAGCAAAACAAAAGCAAAGCAAACATTACTAGACTTGTTTCCAGAGTTCCTGCAAACCAATAAACCTTACTCTTTCCTTTTTTTTTTTCCTGTTCACTTCACATTCTACCATCCAACTGATCCTGGCCCCCAAAAGTGTTGGAGATATCATTTAACTTAATCATCCATTGTCCAGTTCATTGCCTATATCTTTGCTTGTTATCTTCAACTCTTTAATATCCATGACCCAGTGGAGAAGCTAAAGGCAGAAAAAGAAAGCTATGACCCTTCAGTCTTCTGGTCTTAAATCCTTTATGTATAGGAGTGGCTCCACGTGGGCTCTCTCCCATGGAAATTCCAAGGAAGTTCTCAAGCTTTGTGAGCAATTATCCTAAGTCTTTGTTTCACAAGATTTTTGTTTAACCTGTACTTATTATAAACAGCCTCACTGCCCTCTGAAAAAACTTGAAAACTTTTGAAAGTTTGAAAAAGTTGGTATTTCATTTTTAATGTAAACTTTTATATACGTACATAAACATAAATATATATTAACTTAATGTATATTTAAAGATTTTGTTTATTTATTTAACTTAAAAATTATTTTTTAAATTTATTCATGAGAGACACACAGAGAGACACAGAGACATATGCAGAGGGAGAAGCAGGCTCCATGCAGGGAACCTGATGTGGGACTTGATTCCAGGACCCTGGAACCACGACCTAAGCTGAAGGCAGATGCTCAACCACTGAGCCACCCAGGTGTCCCCAAACTTATATTAAAAGGGTGTCAGTGATCCCCAATATAAGTGATATTTTTGACAACTGGTTTTGGAGAGGGGAGGAGTAGACGTGGGGAAGTGAGAGTAGGGGAGAGCTTGTTTTCCAGTGGAGTTAATGTCACTCACAATCAAGAGCATTTACAGGAATCACAGTTCAAAGGTAAATACCTGCTTCAACTCCATGCCCTTATGCCACCTAAAACTCAAAAGAAACAAGCTGGGAGGCTTTCATGATTTTTTTTTTTCCTACAAGAGCTAAACTGGCAGGCTTTAAAAAGTCTAAGTGAAACTTCAGAGGGCTATGTGGCTCTGAAGTAATGGCAAAAGATCTAGCAGGGGAGGAGAATTGTAAAAAAGGGATGATTCTAAGAGGATCTATAGGGTAGTTAAACTGACGTGGTTGTTAAAATACCTCCTGGGTCTGAACATCAGTCAAGAAAAAAAATAGTTTTTTGTTAAAGAAAACCGTGTTTAAAACTCAAAACAATGTTTGATGTTATTCTAATTCCATGTTTATTGTTTTCTAACATTTCCTTTTAAAAACACATAACATTGGAACATTGTACTCTTTTTAATAAAAAAAAAACATATAGGGGCTTATTTATAAGCATAATAAACCATTTTATGGTGTGAAATATAGGGTAATAATTCACACCTTGTGCATTAAATGAAGCTCAGTACAGTCTTACATCTAACAATGCAAAGGGTATGAATTATTACATCATAATTCACATCCTGTTGTGTTGTGCTTCTTAAATATCATCTTTTTGCAAAAAAAAAAAGTGTAGCACTTAATACTCATCTGTCTTAGTCTTAAATTTGGGTTTGGATATATGGATTTGGAAGATTGTACAAAAATGCAAGGCAAACTATACTTCAATGCTGTGGATTTTGATATGGTTTTTTTGTTATACATTTGAAATAATTTTATTGACTATTTTTTAAAAGATTTTATTTATTTATTCTTGAGAGACACAGAGAGGCATAGACATAGGCAGAGGGAGAAGCAGGCTCCCCGCAGGGACCCTAATGTGGGACTCTGAGATCATGCCCTGAGCAAAAGGCCGATGCTCAACTTGCTGAGCCACCCAGGTATCCCTTTACTGGCTAATTTAAATCGATATATAAAACAATACAAACAAAGGAATTCAACATACATTTGAATAGGTTTTGCACATTTGTTATAGAAGCAGATTTGTCTATTAGGTGATATTGATTAGTGGTAAGTATATCTGTTTGTGGTAAGTATATCTGTTTGCAATTTATATTCACAAATTGAGGCAAAGGTTATAAATTAATTTTTAAAAATATTTTATTTATTTATTCATGAGACACAGAAGGAAAGGCAGAGACATAGGCAGAGGGAGAAGCAGGCTCCTCATGGGGATCCTGATGCAGGACTCAATATCAGGACCTCGGAATCATGACCTGAGCCGAAGGCAGATGCTCAACCACTGAGCCAACCAGTCCCCCTAAATTATTTGAATGTAATTTAGACAGTACCATCTCTTTCACATTTAAGGATCCATCTTGGAAAACTTCAAAAATATCTTTTACATAACTCTGAAGTAGAAGTATAACTGTCTTGGTAATTCTACCAATTTTGGTAATGCTAAATATTTTCTTTAGAATTAAATTAAACAGTGAAGATTAATTTTGATATAGAAATTCTTATTCATATGTGTCCACGTTTGGCTTAGATAGAAATGTGTGATGTCAAAATTAAGGGCTCCCAGGTGTTTCTTCTCGGTGGCTTCAGAGTTTTCCATAAAGACGCAGCACCAGAAATCCTTTGACACAGGTTTATTTGTTTGCTTGTTTAAAAAACAAACTTAATCCCTGAAAGATTAAGTTAAACAAAATTTTTAACAGAGGGTTTAAAATTTTCAAATTTTCAGCTGTAGATTTTGTGTTATCATCTGCATGATATTCAAAATGTCTTCTTTTACATACTTAATACTTAATATTGAAAAAGCCAGTACTTAGCTTTTGGTATACACACACACACACACACACACACACACACACACACACACAGATACCTATCTATATGAAGATATATATCTTTGAAAGGATTAACAAAATTGATAAATCCTTAGCCGGACTTATCAAGAGAGGGAGAGAGAGGAAGAGAGAGGGGAGATGAGATAGAGATAGAGATAGATAGAGATAGAGATAGATAGATAGAGATAGAGATAGAGATAGAGATAGAGATAGATAGAGATAGAGATAGAGATAGAGATAGACAGAGATAGAGAGAGTCCAAACCAATAAAATCACAAGTGAAAGAAGAGAGATCACAACTAACACTGCAGAAATACAAATGGTTATCGGAGAACATTATGAGCAATTAAATGCCAACAAATTGGGAAAACGGGAAGAAATTGGTAAATTCCTAGAAACATATAAACTACCAAAACTGAAACAAGAAGAAATAGAAAATTTGAACTCACCCATAATCAGCAAAGAAATTGAATCAGTAATCAAAAATCTCCCAACAAATAAGAGTCCAAGATGATGGATTCCCATGGAATTCTAAGGATCATTTAAATAAGAATTAATCCTCATTCTTCTGAAATCTGTTCCAAAAATAGAAACAGACAGAAATTCATTCAATGAGGCCCGCATTAACTTGAGTCCAAAACCAGACTAAGACCCCATAAAATGGAGAATTATAGACCAATATCTCTGATGGACATGGAGGCAAAAACTCTCAACGAGACACCAGCTAATCGAATCTCTCAGTACATTAAAATGACTATTCATTACAATAAAGTAAGATATATTCCTGGGCTGCTGGAGTGGTTCAATTCTGGGGCTCCTGGGTGGCTCATCAGGTAAATGCTTGCCTTCAGTTTGGGTCATGATCTCAGGATCCTGGAATAGAGTCCTGTGTCAGGCACTTCACTTGTGTACTCCTGCTTTCTCTCTCTATCTCTGTCTCTTTCTCTCTCTCAAATAAATAAAATATTTTTAAAAATATTTTATTTATTTGAGAGACACACAGAGAGAAGCAGAGACAGGCAGAGGGAGAAGCAGGCTCCCTGCAGGGAGCTTGATGTGGGACTCGATCCCAGGACCCTGGGATGACGACCAGAGCTGAAGGTAGATGCTCAACCACTGAGCCACCCAGGTGCCCAAAATAAATAAAATCTTTTTGAAAACTCTGCAAATCAATCAATGTGATGCACCATATTAATAAAAGAAAGGATAAGAAATATGATCCTCTCAATACATACAGAAAAATCATTTTAAAAATACACCGTTGTTTCCTGATGAAAACCCTCAACAAAGTTGGGACAGAGGGAAAATATCTCAATATCATAAAGGCCATATATGAAAGACCCACAGCTAATATCATCCTCAATGGGAAAAAACTGAGAACTTTTTCCCTAAGGCCAGGAACAAGACAGAGATGTTCACTCTCACAACCATTGCTCCACATAGTGCTGGAAGTCCTAGCCTCAGAAATCAGATAACCAAAAAATAAATAAATAAATAAACGGCAGGGAAGAAATAAAACTTTCACTCTTTGCAGATGACATGATACTCTCTGTAGAAATCCTGAAAAAAAAAAAAAAGAAATCCTGAAAGACTCCACCAAAAAATTGCTAGAACTGATGTATGAATTCAGCAAAGTTGCAGGATATAAAGTCAATGTACAGAAATCGGTTGCATTTCTACACACCAATAATGAAGCAGCTGTAAGAGAAATCAATGAATCTATCCCATTTACAATTTTACCAAAAACCGTAAGATGCCTAAGAAGAAACCCAACAAGAGTGGTAAAAGATCTGTACTCTGAAAACTATAGAACATTGATGAAAGAAACTGAAGATGACACAAAGAAATGGAAACCCTCCCATGCTCATGGGTTGGAAGAACAGATATTGTTAAAATATCTATACTACCCCATACAATCTACTCAATCAATGCAATCCCTATCAAAATAGAAGAAACAATCCGAAAATTAGTATGGAAACACAAAGGACCCTGCATCTCCAAGGGAATGTTACAAAAGAAAACCGAAGCTAGAGGCATCACAGTCCCAGACTCCAAGCTGTATTACAAAGCTGTGGTCATCAAGACAGTGTGGTACTGGCACAAAAACAGACACATAGATCAATGGAACAGAATAGAGAACCCAGAAATGGACCAACAACTATATGGTCAACTAATCTTCAACAAAGCAGGAAAGAACATCCAGTGGAAAAAAGTCTCTTCCACAAATGGTGTTGGGAAAACTGGACAGCAACATGCAAAAGAATGAAACTGGACCCCTTTCTTACATTATACACAAAAATAAATTCAAAAAGGATGAAATACCTAAATGTTACACAGGAAACCATCAGAATCCTAGAGAACACAGGAAGCAGCTTCTTTGACTTTGACTGTAGCAACTTATTCCTAGACATATCTCCAGAGGCAAGGGAAACAAAAGCAAAAATGAACTATTGGGACTTCATCAAGATAAAAAGAGTTCTGCACAGAGAAAGAAACAATCAACAAAACTAAAACTCAGCCTTCGGAATGGGAGAAGATATTTGCAAATGACTAATAAAGGGTTAGTATCCAAAATTTAGGAAGCACTTACCAAACCCCACACCAAATAAATAATCCAGATACAAAATGGGCAGAAGACTTGACCAGACATTTCTTCAAGGAAGACACACAGAGGGTTTATAGATGCATGAAAAGATGCTCGACATCACTCATCATCAGGGAAATGCAAATCAAAACCACAGTGAGATGCCACCTCACACCTGTCAGAATGGCTAAAATTAACAACTCGGGAAACAGCAGATGTTGATTATGATGTAGAGAAATATGAATCCCCCCACACTGCCGGTGGGAATACAAAGTAGTGCATCCACTCTGGAAGACAGCATGCAGTTTCCTCCAAAAGTCAGAAATAGAACTACCTTATGATCCAGCAATTGTGGTACTAGGTATTGACCCAAAGGATACAAAAATACCAATTCAAAGGGGCACATGACCCTGATGTTTATAGTAGCACTAACAGCAATAGTCAAATTATGGAAAGAGCCCAAATGTCCATCAACTGATGAATGGATGGAAAGATGTGGTTCACACACACACACACACACACACACACACACACACTGGAATATTACTCAGCCATCAAAAATAATGAAATCTTGCCATTTGCATTGATGTGGATGAAACTAGAGCGTAGCATGCTAAGGGAAATAAATCAGTCAGAGAAAGACAAATACCATATGATTTCACTCATATGTGGAATTTAAGTAACAAAATAGATGAACATGGGGAAAGGAGACAATATAAAATAAGATAAAAACAGAGAGGGAGGAAAATCATAATAAGAGACTCTTAAGTATAAAAGAACAAACTGAAGCTTGCTAGAGGGGAGGTGCAGGGGTGATGGGCGAAGGGGGTGATGGGCATTAAGGAAGTCATGTGTTGTAATGAGCACAGGGTATTATAGTTAAGTGATGAATCCCTAAATTCTACCCCTGAAACCAATATTACACTATACATTAACTAGCCTGAATTTAAATAAAATCTTCTTAAAAAGTAAAAGTGGATCCCAAACAGATCCCTCTTGGTTCATACACATTTGATAGATAATATCTCCCTTGATTTATGTCAAATGTAATCATTTCCCCTTTTTTTCTACGTTGTCTAAGGTATTTTTGTATAATTATTATATAGATTTACATTTATTGATTAATACCTATTATAGTTTTGACTCCAATGCTTTACTAGACTATATTATAATTGGATTTGACTGCAGTTGTTTTTATAATTAATTTTCATGTATTATGTACACCTTTGAGCAGTTTGCCACATGCAATTAATTGTAGAAGATTTGACCCGATACACTATTTTTCCTTTAATTAAAACTCCCAACTCCTTGCTATGATGAAGATTGGCACAGTGGAAAAGGCAAATAAAAAAAAAAAAAAAAGAAGAGTGTAAATTAACTAGCTTCAAGGAAGTGTACACATCATAGGAAGAAGTGAGAAAAGCTTAATGTCATCCAGTATTTATCTCGTGCTCTAGCCTATGGAAATCATCATGACATGTTATTCATTCAAGCACTCATCCTATAGTCATTTATTTGGCACCTACTATATATAGGTTACCACGCTAGATGAATGTAAAGCTAGGAAATCATGGAGCAACGAGAGAATCAGAGTAATGCAGTCATTAAAGACTCCTTGGAACGTTTTCAAGTAGATTAAGTTTTGCTGAACTAAAGCAAAATTAAATAATGGCAATAATGGTTTTGAAAGCATGGCCAGTGACTCCGCACTGCTCTCCAATTGTTGTTTCTTGCTACACAATGAGTCTTGGTACATGCCCAAGCCTGGTTGTAGGCGACAGAGGATAAGCAACAAGGTCACTATTGTGCAACTGGGGAATGTATAAACAAATAAGAAACAGAGCATTTGCTCTGCTGCCAGAAAATACGTTCATGTTATCTCATTTGTTTCTTCCTACTCTATTTCTGAGCCCCTGTTTCATGGTTGACTCACACCCCCAGATTCTCATTCCTCTTACTATGTGTCGCTTTCGTGTTCAAACTTTAACTTCTATCTGCTTCTCCCCAGAGATTTTCCTGTATCTGTAAAAGTGGAGGATGATCAGGACAGTTGGCTGAAGTCCCCACAGCCTGGTTGGGCACTCTTCCTTATTTCTCTAGTGAGAGGGCATTTAATTGATAAGATTTTCCTGCCATCCCAGCCTCATGCTCATGCTTGCTCATCTGTAGACAACATATCCAGAGATTTCTTTTTCACACAATGAGTTCTGCAACTCCAAAGACCTCATCTACTCCAGCTCTAAACTCCCAAGAACTTTAATCACTAAACTTACTCTATTTTTAAAGTTACAAATTCTGCCTTTATCCCTCCTTCTATGTCTTTCAGCAGTATTCACTGAGTAAATTAATAAAAAAAGAGTCTGCTTTCAGCTTTGGTCATGATCCCAGAGTTCTGGTATCGAGTCCTACAACAGGCTTCCTGCTCAGTGGAAGTCTGCTTCTCCCCCTGCCCCTCACCCCACCTGTGCTCTCTGTCTTTCGCTGTGTCTTTCATATAAATAAATAAAATCTTAAAAAAAGAAAATCTCAAGATTAGATTCATTCTCCATAAGACTAAAAGTATGTATGGAAGACATATGATATGATATTTTTTTAAAAAGAAGTTAATCAAACTTCTATATCTTTCAAGTGTTTCACATGTGGGGGGTAAATCATGTGAAGTATAAGAAAAATTAATACTGTTCACGTTATGAAATTCACCTAAGGTTCTGTTTTGTGAAAGTGCATCCTATACAATGAAAGGTTTTGTCAAATTATAGCTAAATGTGTCTTAAGTTACCTATTTTATTGGACTTTTCATAGAAATAAACTCACAAACATGAAATTATCATTTGCTGTGCACCATGATTTTTAATTTTGCTTTGAAAGATATCAGATACACAGTTAATTATTTGAATGAAGTACCAGATTCTAATTAACTTGGTTAGCAGATGCTTTATAATTTGTGGCAAGCTACTGCTTATATAGGATATGGAAATATACCTGCACTTGCATATTTCATTCTGAGAGCAATTCTCTGATGTGGATAATATTATACCCATTTATGGATAGAGCCACAGAGAGGCTCTATCCATACTACTACTTAGGGAGGAGCTACTACTACTAGGGAGCTACTACTACTTAGGGAGGAGCTATATTCCTATACAAGCCAGCTCCCTTTTAGGGCCCCATCTCTCTCAGAAGTATTCACTGAGCTTATGATCAGAGTTCTAAGCATGGAAGTGATAAAAGAACAGTTTCTTTCTTTTTTTTTTTTCTTTTTAGAATAAAACTGAAGGCAAATTCTCTGAGATATGTCATCTGAAAGAAGACTTTCACATCCTTAAGGAAAGTATTGACTACAAAAATTATTCCAAGAGCATTGTAGTAAGAACAAAATAGAGCTAAAACCATAACAATTGGCTTACTTTATACAATCAAAATAGAAATAGTTATAATTCACAATGGCCATATCCCTCTTAGCCCATTCACATTTATGTTTTCATAGGTACATGTATCACATATTATGATTTAAGTTTATAAACTTCTTAATCACCTGACTCTCTAGATATAGAGCATTTGGTTTCTTAACAACAAAAAAGATGAGAACTGGTACATGTTATTGCTTGTCTTCTTGTAAAGCACCCTATCACTTTAACAAAGACAAAAATGTCCAAGGTTAATGTAGGTCACACTAATCCAGGTATTTTGATATTTTTGGAGTAAATTAAACCAAAAATAAATATGTAAGAAGTCAATCTTAAAGCCAGTAATGATAACAAAATATATGTAAATGAAAGGCTATTATTAATTTATTTATTATTTTACTTCTAAAGAGCCAAAAAAAAAATGTAAACCCTTTCATAAGGCCATGGGGCAGATAAAGACAGGAGAAGTCTAATTGCAAGGTATCCTGCAATGGAATCACAGTCTGTGTAGAAGCTGATTAAGGTTAATTTGAATCACATCAATTTGAATTAACGTGGCCTTTGCAGAATGAACAACACCTCAGTGCCAACATGATCAATTAGTACCTTTACCTCCATACATCCGCCTGGAAAGGTTAGATTTATTAGTTATCAAGATAACATTTTAGAATGCAAATCCATGTTGCTTCATTTCCTAACCCACCTCAACTAAGCACCTGAAAACTCTCAGGACAGATGTGTCTCGGAAGGAGATCCTCTACAATGTAAAGCGAGAAAGGAGGTGTGGAGAAAAGCACAGCCAGTTTTACTGAAAAGACACAATTTTGCCCATTTACAGATGCTGTATAAATGAGGTCAAGTTTTACAGTTAAAATTATAATTCAGGACAAGTAATTGGTTATATTGTTAGGCATATAGGCATATGTTGCTTATATGCATTTTAAATTTCAGAGTTTGGGATTCCCGTATATTCTATTCTAAACGCTTACCTCTACCTCCTTATTCTTATGTTTTTCCGTTACTCATATTTACACTTATCTATTGCTATGTAAGAAGACAAGCATTCTCATGCATTTCTGTTTCATGTGGTTCCTGAACAATTCATCTGGAGCTTGGGCATAGAAAATGATGTCACCAATTAAGTCTGTTGCCTCACCTGATATGGCTAAAATGGTTAAGGATGGCTGGATTTCCCTCTCTAGAGAAATCTTCTTAGTCTATTATTATTCAGGGCTTCTCTGTTTCCAAAGACTATCTCTTCCCCAAAATATCTAGACTTCTTTACAATGACTGTGTCCCAAGAGAAGTCAACAGAAGCTGCTAGGTCTTTTAAACCCTACCCCAAAAGTCATACACTATCACTTCTACCATTTTCTATTACTTAGAGAATATCTCAGGACCAGTCCACATTCAGGACAATGGGAAAGTGACTCCCTTCTGGATGGAAAGAATGGCATATGCCTACAAGGATGGGAGGAATCGTTGGTGCCATCTTTGTAATCAGTTAATATCACACAATTAAGATTGAATCCTGTTCTAGAAACCTTACATACACATACCAGTCAACAGAAGCTAAGCCAAGGGTCCCCCCTTTTGCTTTTTTCTACCCATCACCGTTACACTTGTCACATTTGACTGAAATGATTTATCACAGTCTCCTAGGAAGACCATGAGAAACCAGAGCATAATTGGTCCTTAATCATCCTTGTGTCATCTGTATTCAGAACAGGTCTGGCAAAGCAAGTGCTCAATAAAAGACCACCAAATGCAACTCAAATTTTATGATTTTCTAAGATTATGATTGCTGACTGAGGAAAGTTGAATTTGGGAATAGGAACACCCACAAAAAAAATCACGGTGATCATGTAACTAGAATATTTCATGAAAAAAAAAAAACAATAAAATGAAGTAATGACACACAGAAGGCCCAGAAGTTTGTAATAATGTATTGCTCTAACGGGAGAAACACAGGACATCTATTTCTACTTTGTTTTACTTGCATCTTTGCTTTAACCATAATAACTCATTTTTGCTTCACTTAATGTGTTTCTGCATGTGGCATTTGTAACTATTGATTCTCATAGTTGTAAATTTTCACAATTCTGCTTTTCACACTTCAAGAAATGTAAAAGAGGCAGGTATTACAGGGTGTGACATTTTTCCTGAGGGTAAAATTTCAGAACCGAAATTTTAAGAGAGCGTCCTATTCATCAAAATCCACAGCCTGCATCAGGGTATTTGAAAGAAGGGGAGTCCTCTTCATTTTCTAGCATTTCCATTTGCCTCTTATTTCCTTTCCTCGCTAATAGAAATAGTCATGAACTTGTAACAATGCAAATGAACTATTTCAAAGCAGCAAGATGACTTGGCATAAAACTATACATTTAAAATGCTAAACACAACATACAATATTTTGTTGCTTTCTCTCTTTTAATGGAGCAGAGGGCTCGATAAAACCCCCAGCTAACTTCATTAATGCTTCTAAGTGCATGTGAGAAAGAGAAATAAGGATCTGAATATGACACATTTTCTTGCTCTGAAATAAAACTTTTGTCAATGAATAGAATGCCTGTGAAATCCTTGTGTTTTTTTAAGCTGAAAAATAATTATTAATAGATAACTTTATAGCCACACTGAGAGACTCTCACATGCCAAGAATTGCCTAGATACAATAGAAAGTTGTTTTCAGCTAGGAGTAGCAATGAGGAATAGATAAACTGTTACTATCCTGTTTTAGCAGTAGCTTCTTTTTTATATATCTGGATTGAAGTTGTTAGTTTGCCAATTAAATTCATTAGCTTTCTATTTCTGTTCATTATGTTGAGGGCTATACGAAAGGTCTATTTGAAATGTGTCCCCAGAGATATGCTTTTTCACTAGAAAATCACTTTAATGTGAAATTTATCTGTTAGACACAGGAACATGAACACAATAATTAAACTTACAATTTTCTTCCAATTATTCATATGCATGAGTCACATGGTTAGAAACTCTATGGCAGACAGGACAAAAATGTAAAGCAAGGAAAAATTGACTCAGATGGTTGTTTGTGCTTTTGGTTTTTTTTTTCATTTTATATTATTATTATTATTATTATTATTAATTAAATTTTAGTGAAGAAGGAATTATTAAGCAGGCTAAAAGCTGGGCCCTTCCCACACATTTGGTGCAAGGTTTGGGGAAAAAGAACAGCTAAAAGTGCTTGCTCCTTTTTCCAAACTGGTCACCAAAAGAAAGGAAATGAGGAGAACTTGCCTACCAGAAGACTATTTTCTGGAACTAGCCTCCTATGATTAATATAACAGAAAAAAATGGGTCTGGGCAATGAAAGAGGTAATATTGCCTCCTCTCAGACACTACGCTTCTGGCAAGATCATTATGATCAATCTTAGTGGTCAAATGCCGATCTTTTTTTGAAGCATTCTAAACATATAATTACTTAATATAAAACAACTACTGTTTTATAACTATATTTTACTAACACTACATGTTTCATTATATTTTCTAGCAGTAGATTGAGTGTTACAAAAATATCATGAAAGTTTCTTTTAGCAAACACTGGTCTGTGAATTTAAAATATTGACATCTAGTGTTGAAATATGTTGACATAAACTTACTAAAATTAAAAATGTAACAGATATTCATCTGCATTTTGTTTAGCTGAATATGTCTGTTTTCTTTTTAACTCGCATCCAAAGAACACTGTGGAGTTTTAATCTATTTCCTGTCGCTCCCATTTAATAATTATGTCTGGTGTTTGTTCAACTTAGCACATTTCATATTCATCAATGCAAATAGCCTGTCTTTATTTATGGAACTCTGAACAATGCTTGAGTAAACTATGGGGTGCTTCATTTCATTTAACAAATAATTGCTGTACAAATCTCTGTACCTCATATTCCACTTAAGCACACAAAATTAATACATGTAATACATGTATGCTATAGCATATAAACACACACACACATATATATACATACACATTTTAATTCATTTCTGTTATGTGTATACAGTGTGTGTTTGGTTTATATTATTTGGCACAGGATTACCATGAGAGTAAAATGAAATATTTGGAAATATTTAGGACACAATGAGAAAAGATTTGACCTCACAGAAAAACAAACAATGAAAAAAGAAAAAAAAAATGAGAAAAGAGAACAAACTGTGTTGTTGGAGGCAGTTGTTAAAATTAGTCCTGTTACTTCATGAAGATATAATTTCTTGAGTCTAAATTTAATAATTTTTAAATTAGAGAATATCAGATTTGCCTCATTTGATTCTAGTGATGATTAAATTTATAACAAAAGTCTGGCACAAAGGATATGCTCAATAAGTAGTCTACTCTCCCTCTAGCACTTTTCAAAGCAGATGCATGATGTTTGTTTATTCTTTTTACTCTAGGGAGTGTACATAATCCAGGAAAATAGACAAAAGCTTCTATTTTAAGAAAATCTGGGTTCCGATCCCAGTCTGTGCCTGGGATTAAACCTAAATGAACTTTCCAAGTCTGATTTCCATATCTACAAAATATATTTCAAATTTACTAGTACATGGGAATGAAATAATTATTATTAAGGATAACATATATCAATCATCCAGCATATCACTTGATACATAGTTATGGCAATCACAATATGTTATGTATTTTTATACATTTACTTTATTATAAGCACTGAGCTAAGCACTTTATACACATCATCTCATTTAATACTCAATTATGTCATTGTTATTATCTTTACTAGTTCCTCAAATTATTTTTAATTACTTAATGACAACATTAATTATTATTTAATTACTTAGGCAAACCTAATAGAGCTTTCTGCAGTAATGAAAGCTTGGGAGTTTGTTTTTGATTTTTGAATTGTCCATAATGGTGATTATCATCCACAGTGACAAATGTAGTGTAGACTGGGAATTTTTTTTTAATTTAATTACATTTAATTTAAAATTAACTTTATTTTATTTTTTATTATTTTTTAAAGATTTTATTTATTTATTCATGAGAGACACACACACAGAGAGAGAGGCAGAGACACAGGCAGAGGGAGAAGCAGGCTCCATGCAGGGAGCCCGACGTGGGACTCGATCCCAGGTCTCCAGGATCATGCCCTGGGCTGAAGATGGCACTAAACCACTGAGCCACCAGGGCTGCCCTAAAATTAACTTTAAATACCTACATGCAACTGGTGGGATACATATTAGACACATGACGTTACCCTATATAGATACCACACTAAATATATGGATATAAATAAATCTTAACTTGGAGCTATTTTCTAAGATCAGAAATATTCAAGAGCTCTACCACATAATTCAGCACCTAATCTTACTTTATCATGGTGAGTATTGTTTATTTTATATTAGTGCTATGTCCTCAGATTTTGCTGTAAATGCCTTGCGAGTAGTGGCTCTTTCTTGTTTGTTTTTGCTATTTGCCTGTCAGGAGACCTTTGCACAATCCTACCCAGTTAGGATGAGGGGATCCCTTGCTCCTTTGCCAAGTGATAATGCTTATCCTATCTGTGAATATTTGGAACTAGCAAAACTACCACAGTTTAGCCTATACAATTCCCAAGATGTAATTTGTTATAAAAAACAGAGACCAAATATGAGACATTTTCTTTACATCTAAAGAAAATTAATACTGTCTTTTTTGTAGTTTTGTAAGTACTTTGTTAAGAAATAGAGGAAACTTGTCTCTTGGGGCCCCCAAAAAGAAAATAAATAAATTAATTAATTCAAATGACATCATTATTAATCATTTGGGGTTTAAAAGAGTACTATAGGTCAGAGAAAATGAAAAAAAATTGGCCCAAAGATCCTGATTGGGATCAGACCTCCTTTTTGCTTATCTGTTCCAAGATGATAAAGGTATCAAATAGCTTTGATAGTTTTAAAAAGGAAAGAATTTATGAAGGAGAGAGAGTGCAATAAGAACTGTATCTCATATAGCAAATAAAAATGATAAGGCTTTTTGCCCCAGAACAACATTAATACATGACTTTCTCTTAAAATATCATATGTTACTCACTTAAAGTTTTAAAAGGGCACCTAGGCTCAGTGGTTGAGCATCTGCCTTTGGCTTAGGTGGTGTGATCACGGGATTCTGGGATGAAATGAGGCTCCACTTCAGGGAGCCTGCTTCTCCCTCTGTCTGTGTCTCTGCCTCTGTGTCTCTCATGAATAAGTTAATAAAATCTTTAAATAAAAATAAAATAAAATAAATAAAATAAAATAAAATAAAATAAAATAAAATAAAATAAAATAAAATAAAAAATAACCTATAAATTAATGGGGGAGTGCTGTCTACCTGGGAAAAGAAATTATCACTTCATCTTTTGTCAAAATTCACATAAATGATTTTAACTCTTACTTAATCCTTAGAAATACTTATAGCAAGATAAATTTTTGGAACTGGAAAACCGGTATAGATTATGCAGTCCAAACTCTTCTATTATGGAGAAGAAACTGTATCCCAGAAAAGAGGCAGACTTGTTCAGTGCAACCAAACTGACCAGCAGCAGAGTCAGAATAAAAATAAACATTTTTTTTCTCAGTTTGTTGTTTTTCTAAATTATGTTGATGGATAAAGATTACTTTTGGAACAATACTAAATATTTGAAGACAATATAACCTTGAAAACACAATAATGTGCAATAAATAAGCAAGATAAATTTGGTAAATAGAAAACTATTTTTTGCCAGTTATTTTGAAGGCCTATAAACTTTATTCACATTTGAGATGATCATACATCCTAGCTGCAAAACTTCATAACTATGACTATAGTTATTATAAAACATGGTATGAACCATTCTTAAGATGATTAGTCAAGCTTGTAAAACTCTCTTGGAAAATCCAATTTAATTTACTAATTTCACTATCGAATTATTAGGCCTACTAAAAATATTTTTTTATAAGCAATCAAACCAAATAGCATTTACTAAACTTTGATCAATACTTTCTTTCAACAAATACACTACCAGTGGATAGGGACAGTTACTTCTCTCCTGTTCTGAAAGGTTTTTGCCTATGCATTTCCACACTGTGTTAATAAATTTTAGAGAAACACATAAAAATTCAGTTAATAGGTATCATAGAAACACAAGTGAGAAAGAGCGAGCTATTGCTCAAATGAGCTTTCATGCCTACTTGAAGAAGCTTCCCAGGCTATGAAGGTGAAACAACTACTATTTTGCCAAGCAATTCCTCTCTAGGGTCCTCAGAATTATATGACCATGACTAGGTCATGACCACCATGACCTAGTTTTATCTTTAGCAGAAGTTATTGATTCAAATCATTCAAACCATCATATACGGAACATGGGCCAGGGAATATCTGCTAGATAGCATATTTAAATTCCATTCTCGGTAGATAAAATCCAGGATTTTTTAAATTATGATTTTATAGATTAATAAAGTGTGGCCACCCATAATATTTTATGTTACTATAAGAAATATGAACAATACCTTTATTTTTAAAATCCACAAGAAGTCTCTTAACTCTGGGAAATGAACAAGGGGAGTGGAAGGGGAGGTGGGTGGGGGGGATGGGGTGACTGGGTGACGGGCACTGAGGGGGGCACTTGACGGGATGAGCACTGGAAGTTATACTACATGTTGGCAAATCAAACTTCAATAAAAATATATATTAAAAATAATAAATAAATAGATAAGTAATAAGTAAATAAATAAATAAATACTTAAAACATAAAATCCACAGGAAAATGCCGCTATAGTATTTATAATTCTGATTTAGATACAAGCAAAATAAGTATCTATTTAATGCTTGCATTCACTTAGTCACTGAATTGATTGATATGCATTCTATAATATTCATATTATATATTATTAAATATTCATATATGGCCTAGTTATAGGGTAATTTGATCTACTTTAGTATGTGAGTCATACAACACAGTTATATAACCATAGAGATAAAGAAACTTTCAGAAAAATCTTGAGGAATGATGAGATCCAGCAAAAGTCAGTCTTTAACATCCCTATTTTGTGACCCTCCCCCAAACAAAATTAAAATGATGTTTTTATACCTAAGGAAAACATATAGTTCCCATATATAAGGGAGATGTATCTAGAGCCATTATCTCATTCATTCAACAAATGTTGACTAAGTGCTCACCATGCATGAGACTCTATGCTGCTAATTGTGCAGGGTATGCGAACGGACAAAATACATGTAAGATATGGCAAAGAGTTGTATAGCTACTAACAATCATTTGAATGAAGCAAATGCCAGAAAAGTAATAAGGCATTATGGAGATTAGAGGATACTCATGATCTGGTATGTCTGTTTGTCTCTCTATATCTACCTAAGCAGCTTCAATTTTTCTCTACTCATGTGAACTCTAAATTATACTCATAGTCATTTGGGACTTTTTTTTTTTTTTTTTTTTTTTTTTTTTTTACAATTTTGTAATTTTGTATTTCTGCTGACTGGGCTCTGAATACACCAGGAACCTCTCTATACCTTCCTGGTTCCTAGTCATCATTTGAGTCTCCAATAAACATTACTATAAAGATTTCCCTCAAACAACAACAAAAAAATTGCCTTCAATTTGTGTTCCCATAATACTTTCATGCTGTAAGAAAGATAGATAACTGATAGGGATCTTCTGTATGGATATTTTCCTGTTACCATAAATCCTTAAAATTCAGACATATATGTATTCATTCTTAAAAGTTTAGGATGATATTTATGCCCTTTTGGATTCTAATCACACTGAGATTCTCAAACTTAATAGAACCTTGGATTCACTTAGCAAGTTAACAACATGTACATTGCCAATAATATTGAGCATCTTTTCATATATTTATTGGCCATTTGTATATCATTTGGGGGGAAATGTCTGCTCAAATCCTTTGCTTATTTTTAAAATAGAGTTATTTGCTTTTTAAAAAAAATTATTATTGGGTAAGGTAGCCTCTGTTCTCACCTGGAGGAACCTCCTTCATACAAATGAGCTGGGGTAAGGGTGGATCACGGCCTAGTATTATTGGCCTGCCGCCCCAAGGGTTGAGCCTCCATTTTACAGATGAGGGATTAGTGGTAGAAGAGAGCTCTGAATGTCTCCACTGCTACTGCTCTTGTCTGGAACTGAGCTTCTGTAACATAAAGCTGTACTGGGAGTTACGGGGTGGGTGAGAAATGGTAGCAGTTTAGCCATTGCAGGGAGAAACCACAGGAGCTGGAGAGAAGGGTCCTCGAATATTGGCCTGGAACAGTCCTGGCAGGCTGTGCTGAGGATACCAGGGTAGGTCATGGCTCAGAGGACACAAACTCTCACTGTTCTTCCTGGGACTTAGTAGCTTTTCTTAAATAAACGTTTTTTTCCATTTGTTGTATGTCTTTAGAACAATTTTAAGATGCTCAACTTCCTTCTGTATTTTCACTAGTTAGGGTTGTTACTCTGGGGAGAGAGGGTCTGTGCAACTCCTTATGCCACCACTCTGGAAATACTACCCCTGTTCATATACATTTTGTGTGCCTATTATTTCTTGATTTCCCGCTGGGTTGCCTCTGTGCTTTAATTAGAATCACCCTGACATCTTGTGTGCCCTCCTTACTATCACTACTTGAAGTTTTATTCATTTTCTTGATGAAGTTTAGCATTGCTTACTTTAAGGAGATTTCTTGATTTCTCAACATGGTGCATTCTCCTCAGTATCTTAATCCTCATAGACTTTTATTTGTAAATCTTTCCAGTTACTCATTTTTGCCTTAGTTTGGAGTTGTTCTTTTTCATCTTTCTTTCTGCCTTTGATTTTAAATTCCTCTAGAAAAAGAACTTATGTTTTATTTATCTTTGTATTTGTACCTCCTTTTCAAAATGTTGGCATCTGAAACAAGTAACATCTAAATAGTTGTCCATATACACTTGGTTGCAGAAATAAACTAATGAGTGAATAACATATAAAATAGCTCATTATATGAAGTATTGTGTCATAAAATCATGCAGTTACCAAATTGTACCTTGCAAGGGTTTATAACACCATTTTATTTCAGACTTCCTTGATTCTAATATTAGCTTAGCTATATGCTATAGATTTAAAATACATGAATTGTGACAAAAACATTAATACAATGGTATATTTAGTCTGGTCTTAATTTAGGAAGAAATTATTAAGCTATTAGAAAGATATATAAAAATATAATTTAATAATTCAAGTTAAAAATCTATCAAGCTTAAAAAAGATTTGTTGGAGAAAAAGGTATTAATGACATTAAGTGGTGCAATTGTGCTAAATGTTTTCAAGTGACAATTACAGACATACTTTCAAAGTTAAAGTAGAATTTTTTTTTCACTGAACTATTCCCCTTACTTTTATATGATCATCTTGGATATTTTATAAGCTTTAATTTCACAAAGGAAAGGGGAAAGAAAATTAAGAGGGGGAGAAGAAAAAAACTTTAAACTTTCTCAAATTGTCAGAATCTCAGAGAGCAAATGGATATAATAATATATGTCTAGCAAGAAAGAAAATGAAAATGTAGAGTGTATCATCATTACCAATGTAAGATAATGATATTTGTGAAACAAAAAGTAATGAAAACTCAGTAGAACCTGTTTATTTACAAATTAACTTTCTAAGATCCAGCTTGTGTAGCAGTAATAAAAATAATGTTTCAGGGCAGCCCTTGTGGCCCAGTGCTTTAGCGCTGCCTTCAGCCTAGGGCATGATCCTGGAGACCCAGGATTGAGTCCTACGTCGGGCTCCTTGCATGGAGACTGCTTCTCCCTCTGCCTGTGTCTCTGCCTCTCTCTCTCTCTCTCTGTGTCTCTCTGTCTCTCATGAATAAATAAATAGAATCTTTAAAAAATAATATAACGTTTCATCCAATTAAAGACTCTTGGAAACTGCAAAAAAATGTATTTATATAGCATGTTTTTGGATAAAGATGATTTTGTGGTATAGATGAAAAGTAAAAAAAAAAATTTTAAATATAAACCTTATATACCATTGAGAAAAAGAATAATATGAAAGACAAATCTCATAAATCAACAGTCCTAGAATGTGAGTCTAGATGGGCTGAGTAATTTAATGATGAATTTTTTCATCGAATATTTTTAACCCCTACTGTGTATTAAAGTATTATGTAAATGTAATACAATAGGGGTTATATGTCACTGTACTGTAAACATAGAAACAGACTTGGAAAAAAAAATAAATAAAAAAAAAAAAAAAAAAAGAAACAGACTTGGAGAAGTAACAATTTTGCTCCAGAAAAAAATTAGAGGTCAAGTGGAATAGTGTACACCATAAACAAAATGTGACAGAGTTTTGTGTTTGTTTGTTTTATGTTTTGCTGGAAGAATAATCATCTAGACAGTTCTTAATCTACCAACAACATCATATTTTCTAGGAGATTTTTGTCTTTTCCTCAAAGTAAAAACAAGCCAGAACTGGGAACAGAAAACTTGAGCAAGGAGATCAATGGCAGAGCACAAAGAACAAAAAATTAAAAAAAAAAAGTTGCAAAAACATTAATAGCCAGAGTAACAGTGGAGCTTCAATTTAAGAATACAAAATAGAAAAAAAAAGAAAAGCTTAAAACATAGAGTTAACGAAAGGGAACAGAACATACCAGCAAATATGCAGATTTTAACTAACGATGGGAACCGAAATTACTTTTGGTGCTTCACAAAATGTATTAAGATATAACTCTGGGTTATTCAGATTGAGTAAATTGTATTTATACCATAGAACATGGGTCAGAAACCAATGGACAAACCTGGTTGTCTCCTAGTTGGTAATAATTCGCACACAACCACATTCATTAGTTTAGGCATGATCTATGGCTCTTTTCACACTGCAACAGTAGAATTGAATAGTAGTGACTAAAACTTTATGGCCCATAAGGCCAAAACTATTTACTATATGGCTCATTACATTAAAAAAAAAAAAAATTGCTGGCCCCCTCATAGAACACGTGCTCATTGAGTAAGTCAGATATGTAGTGATTTCTGAGAAATCTTCATTCATCACACCAAAAAAAAAAAAAAAAAAAAGAAAAAAGAAAAAGAAAACAAAGAAAAGATCTAAGGAAGTGTTCTGTGCCCACAGTTTATAGAATTTATTTGAAGGTATAAAATATGCATTACTTCAGGGATTCATACTTTCAGCCTTAATTCAAATTCCCTAGAAACAGAGCCTGAGATGGAGATTTGGGTACCAGTGATATATTAAGGGCGTGCTTCTAATGAACATAAAATCTGAAGTGGATGAAGGATAAGAGTGAGTAAGAGTGAGGAGGGAGGAACCAAGGGTATCAACTCTGATTGAGTCTACCATGGCCTAATCCACGGAGAAGGAGGTGAGCTCTGAAATGGAAATCTTACTGCAGAGTTTTGCCCCCTTGAAACAAAGATATCTTCATGTCTGCCATTCAAAGGATGGAGACTGCCCCCAAAGCAGATGGGTGGGTACATAACCACCCAGGAAGGTGCTTTCTTCTGGCTGAAGCAATTATCTAGGAAGAGAGCAGCTGTGAACGTTAGCAACCAACAGTTTACAATACTTGGAAGATGGGTGCACCAGTCTGGCATAGGAGAACTGGTTGGGGCATCTATAATATCTTCCTCTATAATATCTTAGTATCTTATTCAAATACAGTCTATTAAATATCTTCTGGGTTTCGGTCTTGGTCACCACCAAATGATGCAAATGATGATAGCCATTCAGTGTTTACTGTATGAGTTAATTTGCTTATCATCACCAGACAAATGGGGCTGCTTTAGTGCTTTCATAATTAAGTAGAAGATAAATGGGAAAGAAAAGTTACCCTTGTTTCTTTGGTTTGCATAAACCGAAAAGTTGAACTTACTCAATTTTCTTCCATTGACCAACATCAAGAACTTCAGTTGTGATAACACTCATAAGATCCATCTCTGCCAATGGTACAGTAATGCAAGCATAATATTTCTTTTATCTTGTTTACACTTGCAAGGTAAAAGAAATAAAATTTGTCAGAAAAACTCAGCAGTTCACATAAATTTATGTCTTCTTAAACATTTTTTCTCTACAACATAACAAAAGCAGAGAACATCATGTTGTATTTTATTGACATTGTAAAAAGCTTTTTTTTTTTCCTTAAGATTTCTGTCCTCATGATTTCTTTTCTCCTGCTGCTTTCCACAAGCCTCAGCAACAACCTAAGAATATATACAGCCAAATATTTCTTCCTCCCACCTCCTGCACCGTGCAATCTGTCCTCAATATTCTCATACAAAACACGGTGTACTAGACTTTGGAAAGAGATGATAACCTAAAACAAAACAAACAAAAAAGCCCTAAAAAACTCCAAAGCCCAAATGTATCTAAAGCAAGGGTGTACGGGGACACCTGGGTGGCTCAGTGGTTGAGCATCTGTCTTTGGCTCAGGGCGTGATCCTGGGGTCCTGAGATCGAGTCCCCCATCGGGATCCCTGCATGGAGCCTGCTTCCTCCTCTGCCTGTGTCTCTGCCTCTCGGTCTCTCATGAATAAATAAATAAATAAAATCTTTAAAATAAATAAAGCAAAGGTGTACAAAATAGTTGCAAATACTGTTCCAAATACCTCATATTGGATGTTATCTGGTCATAGAGTAAGGAGTTTGAGGCAATCTACATATATATATACATAAATTCATTCATATGTGTTTACACATATGTTCTTCCTTCCATTGAGACAGCAGTCACCTGACATTGAAGAACTTTGAATATTGCTCAAGTCGAGAAAAATGCTCCCTATCCTATCTAGAATAGATCACGACATGCAATGGGTTCCAATGTTAAATTAATTAATGAATGAACATATTATGAGATTGATTTCGGCTGCTTTCAGTAATACTATGGTGCATTAGACATTCTTTCCTCCTTGAAAAGTTCAAATCATTTAACTTGATTTCTAAATTGTCATAAACATAACAGAGATCAGTTCAAAATATCTATTGTGCGTGCATTTTGTAGGCATTAGGAGGGGAGCACGATGGATATTGAAAGGAACTTAGTAAACCAGGGGAGGAGACTGAAAATATAACAGAATATAGTTCTAAGTAGAATGAAATCAGTGCCTGTTCTAGTTTTTTTAAGGTATAATTGACATATAATATTATATTATAATAAGTATATATTAATATAATAATAAATAATATTAACATTACCTTAGTTTCAGGTGTACACATGATTCTATATTTGTATATTCTGCAACATGATCGCCACAGTAGGTCTAGTTACCACCAATCACCGTACAATGTTATAAAACTTGTTTTTCTTGTGATACAAACTTTTAAGATTTACTCATTGACTTTCAAATGTGCAATTTAATATTATTAACTACTGTCACCATGCTGCACGTTATATCCCCATGACTTACTTATTTTATAACTGAAAGTATGTACCTCTTGATGACCTTCACCCATTTAAAAAAAATTAATTTACTTATTCATGAGACACACACAGAGAAAGAGAGGGGCAGAGACACGGGCAGAGGGAGAAGCAGGCTCCATGCAGGGAGCCCGACGTGGGACTCGATCCTGGGACTCCAGGATCACGCCCTGAGCTGAAGGCAGACAGACGTTCAACCACTGAGCCACCCAGGTATCCCCCCTTCACCTATTTTACCTACGCCTCACCCCTCCTCCACTTTGCCAACCACTGATCTGTTCTATGTAACTATGAGCTTTGTTTTGTTTTCTTATGCTTGTTCATTTATTATTATTTTTTTAGTTCCACATATGAAGAAAATCTTATGGTATTTGTCTGTTTCTGTCTAATTTCACTTAGCATGATGCCCTCAAGGTCTATGTATGTTGTCACAAATGGAAAACTTTCATTCTTTTTTTTATATTTGAGCAGTTTTCCATCACACACACACACACACACACACACACACACACAACTTCTTCCATTAATGTATTGATGAACACTTAGTTTGTTTCCATATCTGGGCCATTGTAAATAATACCGCAGTGAACATGAGTGCTTATATCTTTTCAACTTGGAGTTTTTATTTTCCTTGAATAAATACTCAGAAATGGAATTGCTGAATCATACAGTAGTTTTGTGTTTAATTTTTTGAGGAACCACCATCTTGTTTTTCATAGGGGATGAACCAATTTACATTCCCAGTAACAATATACGAAGGTTTTCTTTTCCCTATATTGACACCAACATTGTTGTTACCTATCTTTTGGGTAATAATCATTCTAACAGGTGTGCAGTGAAATCCTATTGTGCTTTTGACTTGCATCTCCCTGATGATTAGTGATATTGAACAACTTTTAATATACCTGTAAAAATAGCTATTTAGATCTTCTGTCCATTTTTAATATAACTGATTTTTTCCCACTGAGTTGTATGAGTTCTTTATATATTTTATTTTGTTTTATTTTATTTTTCTTTATATATTTTAAATATTAACCCCTTATCAGATGTATGATTTGCAAATATTTTCTCCTGTTCAGCAGATTGCCTTTTCATTTTGCTGATGATTTCTTTTTCAGTGCTGAAGATTTTTAGTTTGATGTAGTCTCATTTTTTAAATTTTTATTTTGTTTCTTTTGCTCTTGGAGTCAGATCCAAAAAACCTTCACCAAGACTGATGCAAAGAGATTACTGCTTATATTTTCTTCTAGGAGTTTTGTGGTTTCCAATCTTATAGTCAACCTTTTAATTCAATTTGAGTGAATTTTTGTATGTGGATTAAGATAGTAGTCTTCTTTGCCCTGTCATGTACTTGTCCAGTTTTTCCATTTCTTGAAAATACTGTCCTTTCCCATTTCATATTTTTGCCTTCTTTATTATAAATTATTTGGTCATATATGCATGAGTTTATTTCTGGACTCTCCATTCTCTTCTATTGATCTATCTGTTCTTATACAAATCCTATACTGTTTTGATTAGTATAGCTTTATAATGTAGTTTGAAATCAGGGCCTTCAGCTTTAGTCTTCTTTCTTAAGATTGCTTTGGCTATTCAGGGGCTTTGGTGGTTCCTTATATTTTAGGATTATTTATTCTATGTCTGTGGAAAACATCATTGGAATTTTGATAGAAATGCATCAGATCTATAGATTGTTGGATATTTTATCAGTACTAATTCTTCCAATCCATGAATACAGAATATTTTCCATTTATTTAGATATTTTTCAATTTTTCATGTTGTCTAATAGTTTTCAGTTTCTAAGCCTTTTACCTACTTGGTTAAATTTATTCCTAGGTATTTTATTCTTTTTGATGTAATTTAAATGACATTTTAAAAATTTCTTTTTCAGGTAGCTTGTTATTAGTGTATAGTAAGACAACAGATTTTTGCTTATTGATCATATACCTTGAAAGTTTACTGAATTCCTTTATGAGTTTTAATTGTTTTGCTTTTGCTTTTGTTTTCGCTTTTGTTTTTGGTGGAGTCTCAAGGGTTTTCTACATATAAAATCTTGCCAACTGCAAATAGTGAGTTTTCTCTCTTTCTTTATAATTTATATGCCTTTTCTTTCTTTTTCTTACCTAATTGCTCTAGCTAAGAGTTCTAATACTATGTTGAATAAAAGTGATGAAAGTTGGCATCTCTTGTACCTGAATTTAGAGTTTTTTACTATCAAGTATGATATTAGCTGTGGGTCTGTCATATATGATCTTTATTATGTTAAGCTATGATCCCTCTATACCCACTTTGTTAAAATTCTTTATCAAGAATGGATGTTCAGTTTTGTCAAATGCTTTTTTGCATCTATTGAAGTGATCATATAATTTTTATGCTTCATTTTGTGAATCTGGTATATCATGTTGATTGATTTTTGGATGTTGAGCCATGTATCCATAGAATAAATCCAATTTGACATGGTGTATGAGCCCTTTAACATTGTTCAATTCTGTTTGCTAATATTTTGTTGAAGATTTTTACATCGTATGTTCATCAGGATTTAGGCCTAAAATCTCTTTCTCGTCTCTTCTTTTCCTTCTCCCCTTCTCCTTCTCCTTCTCCTTCTCCTTCTCCTTCTCCTTCTCCTTCTCCTTCTCCTTCTCCTCCTCCTCCTCCTTCTTCATGGTGTCCTTTTCCAGCTTAGATATCAGGATAATGCTGCCCCTGTAAAATGAGTTTGGGAACATTTTATCCTCTTAAATTTTTTCAGAGTTTGAGAAGAATAGGTATTAAATCTTCTCTGAATGTTTGGTAGAATTCACCAGTGAAGCTGTCTTGTTCTGGACTTTTGTTTTTTGGGAACTTCTTGATTACTGATTCAATTTCATTACTAGTAATCAGTCTATTCAGATTTTCTATTTCTTCATGATTCAGTCTTGGAAAATTATGTTTCTAGTAATTCATCCATTTTTTATTCTAGATTGTGAAATATGTTGGCTTATAATTGTTAATAGAAGTCTATGATCAGAGGCGCCTGGGTGGCTCAGCAGTTGAGCATCTTCCTTCAGCTTAGGATGTGATCCTGCTGATCCTCCAGTCCCAGGATGGAGTCCTACATTGGGCTTCAGGCATCAAGCCTGTTTCTCCCTGAGTGTCTCTCATGAATAAATAAATTTAAAAAAAAAAAGAAGTCTATGACCATTTTTATTTCTGTAGTATCAGTTGTAACCTCTCCTATTTCATTTCTGATTTTACTTATTTGAGGTTTTTTTTGGTGAGTTTAGCTAAAGTTTTGTTAATTTTCTTTATTTTCAAAGAACTAGATCTTAGTTTGATGGATCTTTCCTATTGTTTTTGTAGTCCCTTTTAAATTTATTTCACTTTGATCTCTGTTATTTCCATCCTAGTAATTTGGGACTCATTTTTTCTTCTTTTCAAGTTCCTTTACATTTAGAGTTAGATTAATATGTTTGTCATTCCTTGGGGTAGGCCTATATTACTGATATTCCCTCTGGAACTGCTTTTGTTGTACCACACAAATTTTAGTATGCTACATCACTACTTACATTTGTCTCAAGGTATTTTTTTCATTTTTCCTTTAATTTCTCTGTTGACTTATTGGTTATTTAGTAGCATGGTGTTTAATCTTCACATATTTGTGATTTTTCCAGTGTTCTTCTCGCAATTAGTTTATGATCTCATAACTTTGTATTAAGAAAAAAGACGTTTGAATATGGTCTCATTCATTTGGAGAATATAAAAAATAGTGAAAGGGAATAAAGGGGAAACGAGAAAAAATGAGTGGGAAATATCAGAAAGGGAGACAGAACATGAAAGACTCCTAACTCTGGGAAACAAACTAGGGGTGGTGGAAGGGGAAGTGGGCGGGGAGTGGGGGTGACTGGGTGATGGGCACTGAGATGGTCACTTGACGGGATGAGCACTGGGTGTTATTCTATATGTTGGCAAATTGAACACCAATAGAAAATAAATTTATAAAAAAAAGACATTTGATATGATTATTCGTAAATTTGGGACTTGTTTTGTGGTCTGACATATAATCTATCCTAGAGAATGTTCCATGTGCAGTTGAGACTACTGTGCATCCGCTGTTTTTAAATGGAATGTCTTATATGTATCTATCGGGTCCATCTGGTCTAATATGTCATTTAAGACTAATATTTTTGGGGGACGCCTGGGTGGCTCAGCAGTTGAGCATCTGCCTTAGGCTCAGGGCATGATCCCAGGATCCAGGATAGAGTCCCACTTTAGGCTCCCTGCGAGGGACCTCTTTTCCCTCTGCCTATGTCTGTACTTCTCTCTCTTTCTGTGTCCCTCATGAATAAATAAATAAATAAATAAATAAATAAATAAATAAATAAATCTTTAAAAAAAGACTAATATTTCTTTATTGACTTTTTACCTGGATGATCTATCCAAATATAAGTGGGTTATTAAAGTCTCTTACTATTTTTGTATTATTGTATTGCTATCTATTTATCCCTTTATGTCTGTCAATATCTGCTTTATATGTTTAAGTGATCTTATTACTTACAAAAGTTATATCCTCTTGTTAAATTAACCCCTTTATCATTATGTAATGTTCTTCTTTGTCTTGTGTTATAGTATTTGTTTTAAAGTCTATTTTGTCTGGGACACCTAGGTAGCTAGGTACTTAAGCATCTGCCTTTGGCTCAGGTCATGATTCTAGGGTCCTGGGATTGAGTCCCATATTAGGCTCTCCACAGGGAGCCTTCTTCTCCCTCTGCCTATGTCTCTGCCTTTCTCTCTGTGTCTCTCATGCATGAATAAATAAAATCTTAAAAAAAATAAAGTTTATTTTATCTGCTATTAAGTGTAACTACTCGGCTTTCTTTTGTTTCCATTTGCATGTAAAATCTTTTGTATTCCTTCACTTTCAGTGTGTGTTCTTACTTCTGAAATGAGTCTCTTATAGGTAACATACAAATGGGTTTGATTTTTTTTATCATTTCCATCGCTCTATGTGTTTTGATTAGACTTTAGTCCATTTAGATTTAAATTAATAGTTGATGATAGATATGTACTTATTGTCATTTTGTTCATTGTTTCTGGCTGTTTCTTAGTTCTTCTCTATTCCTTCTTTTTCGTGCTCTCTTACACTGTGTTTTGACTTTCTTTAGTGTTATGCTTAGATTTCTTTTACGTTATCTTTTATGTGTCTACTACCGGTTTTTGCTTTTTGGTTCACATATTACAATCTATAAATAACAGTCTATTTTAAATTGATGGTAACCTCATTTTGATTGCATTCTAAAACTCTGCATCTTTATCTTCACCACCCACCCCCACATTTTATGTTTTTGAATGGCATTTTGTACTCTTTTTATTTTGTATATATCCTTTAACTAATTGTTTCAATTATTTTTACTTTTGTCTTTTAACATTCATACTAACTTTATAAGTGATTAATCCACTAATTTTACTACATATTTATTATTACCAGTGAGATTTATTCTTTTATGTTTTCTTGTTGCTAATTAGTGCCCATTATTTTGAATCAAGGATGCCTCTTTAAGATTTCTTATAAAACCAGTTTAGGGGTGATGACCTCCTTTAGCTTTTGCCTGTCTGGAAAACTCTATTTCTCCTTCAATTATGAATGATAACTTTGCCAGGTAGAGGGTTATCGGTTGGAAGTTTTTCCCATTCAGTACTTTGAAAACATTGTGCCACTGTCTTCTGATCTGCAAAATTTTTGAAAAAAAACTTCGCTGATAGTCTTATCCTTTGTATATAACATATTGTTTTCATCTTGCTGCTTTTAAGATCTCTCTTTAACTTTAAAAATTTAATTTTAATGTGGCTTAGAATGTATCATATTTAGTTTATCCTTTTAGAAACTCCTCTGGGGGATCCCTGGGTGGTGCAGCGGTTTAGCGCCTGCCTTTGGCCCAGGGTGCGATCCTGGAGACCCGGGATGGAGTCCCACGTTGGGCTCCCGGTGCATGGAGCCTGCTTCTCCCTCTGCCTATGTCTCTGCCTCTCTCTCTCTCTTTCTCTCTCTCTCTGTGTGACTATCATAAATAAAAAATTTAAAAAAATAAACTTCTAACTATTCCAATCTGTCCTTTAAAAAAAAAATGAGAAACTCCTCTGGGATTTGCGGATCTGGATGTATGTATCCTTTAGGGAAATTTTTAACCGTTATTTCTTCAGATAAGTTTTATGCCCTTTTCTCTCTCTCTTTTCTTTCTGGGACTCCTATACTGTGAAATTTATTCTGTTTAATGTTGTTCCATATATTCCCACCAGCTGTTATCATTGTTATCACTCTTTAATTTCTTTTTTTTTTTTCCTACTCTATTGGGTTCATTCAACTACCTTCCTTTCTAGATCACTAATCCTTTCTCCTGCTTCTGTTTTCTGTTGAAGCCCTCTAGAGTATGGTTCAGTTAAGTTATTATATTTTTCCACTCTGTAACTTCTGTTTTGTACTTTCTTATGTTTTCTATTACTTTGTTTAGGTTCTCACTGTATTCATCCATTTTCCTCTGAGTTCAGTTACTATCTTTATGAACATTACTTTGAACTCTTTATCAGGTAAATTATTTATCTTCATTTTATTATTTTTTCTGGGGTTTTATCATATTTTTTTTCATTTGGAACATATTCCTCTGTTTCCTTATTTTGTTTCACTCTCTGTGTTTGTTTCTGTGTATAAGGCAAAACAGCTACCTTTTGCAGTCTTGAAGGAATGGTTATGTGTAGGACATGAGCATTATCATTCGATATTTCTCTAGCTCTTGGTTGTCTCTTGGGCATTTGTAATTGTTCCAGAAGTTTGATTAATTCTAACAGGTCCCAGAAGTTGAGAGTATGACAAGACCCATCAGTGTTCCAACAAGAGTGATGATAATCAATGTCTAGTTTTAGACTGATTGAAAGTCAGATCTTTCAAAGTATGCAAATTTATACAGTCCTATGGGACCATGATCATAAACCCTGCTGCAATCTGGAAGTGTCCCTTGGGCAAGAGTTATAAAAATCAGGTCCCATATGAATGTGTAAACTCCTTTAGGAGGTACTGCAGAGATCAGTGAGGCCAAGGGAGAGCAAAATGATGGTGTTTCCTGGCCTTCATTCTCTAAAAGCACCTCCATAACCTGCAGATGTGTGACAAACCTAAAGCCTGCCCCTTAAGCTGAAGCTTCGGGGCGAGTAAACAGGCCCATTTCACAGAAAGTCTGAGTATGTTTCAGTCTGCTTTCTGTGCAGTGCTCTGGGAGTGGTGGCTGGCAAAACTTGTCTCTCCAATTGTCAGAAAGTCTTGTCAGTCGTGTCAGATCCAAAAATACAAGCCCCCTGACTACCACAGCCAGGAAATCAAAGAGTATCCCTGTGTGGATTGCGTGATTATGTTGGCTTTAGCGAATTGAGAGAACATACAGGGCCAAGGTGTGCCTGCTAGCTTTAGCAAGGCAGTGGGTGAGTACAGGGCCAGAACACACCTATGGGCTTTGGTGAGGCAGTAGGGTCATGCAAGGCTGAGGCATGCCCACCTACTTTAATGACACAGTGGAAGTATGCAGGGAATGCATGAACACAATGACCCTATTAAGGTAGACGGAGAGTACAAAAATGGCACTTCATCCCTGGAGAGAGTCCCAGTAGACCTCTGTTCTCTGGCAGAACTTGAAAATTAGCAAATGAATCTCCTTCATATATAGCCTAGGTGCTTTTTAAACTGCTGCTTTTGCACTGGACTGTTGGTCCAGCGACTCTGCATGTGAAGCCTGTAAGAGCAGTATCTCAGTTCCTTATAGTCCTTTGGGTTTCTGGTAAGCCCTGTTGGTTTTAAGGGCTTACTAGGGCTCGTGTCTCCAGCACAAGTATTAAGGCCTGGGTGCCTGATGTGGGCTATAAACCCTCAGCTCCATGGGTAGAATCAACAGATTTGTAAGATCCCTCCTGATTGTGGATCACTGTATTAGGGATGGGGTTCTCAGCTTTTCCCACCCACCTCCATGAGACCCTTTTATGGTTTGTTGTAAAGAAGCTGTTCATCTAGTTTTCAGGACTATTTTAGTGGAAATTGTTTCATATGGAACTGTAGATTTGGTGTATCTGTGGGAGAAGGTAAGTTCTGAATCTTCCTATGGTGCTATATTGGACCGCCCCCTCTCCCTTTTGGCTGTTCTTGCTTTTCTTTTAACTTTTATATAGTTCTAACCCTTCAACTTCACAGCCCTCTTCAAGAAAAGTAAGTTTTCTGCATCATTTTTAGATGGCCAGAAAGACTTAAAACAAAAATGATTATTCCTTTTTTATTCTAAGAATACACTCTCACTTTTCTTATTATTGACTATTATTCTAAACATATTCAGCTCTAGATTTTCAGTTATGAATCTTACAGTGTATATTTTTAAATTCAAATATCTGAGACTTTGGTTAAATCTGCGACTTGTATATTAGAGCATCGAAGATGTTAGCTGAGGTCTCTTCTCTCAGAAACCTCATATATATATATATATATATATATATATATATATATATAATAAGCATAAAGCTTTCTTTTGAAAAGAAGGTTCAGGTATTTAATTAATTAATTAATTAATTAATTAATTTACAAGATTTTATTTTTTGACAGAGAGAAACAGTGAGCACAAGCAGGGGGAGCGGCAGGCAGAGGAAGAGGTGGAAGCAGGCAGAGAGAGGGGGAGAAGTAGGCTCCCTGTGGAGTGGGGGGCCCCTGCGGGGCTCCACATGGGGCTCGATGCATAGCTTGATCCTAGGACCCTGGGATCATGGCTTTATCCAAAGGCAGATGCTTAACTGACTGAGCCACCCAGGCTCCCCAAGGTTCGTGTATTTAAATACAAATCCTGAGGGATCCCTGGGTCGCGCAGCGGTTTGGCACCTGCCTTTGGCTCATGGCGCGATCCTGGAGACCCGGGATCGAATCCCACATTGGGCTCCTGGTGCATGGAGCCTGCTTCTCCCTCTGCCTGCGTCTCTGCCTCTCTCTCTCTTTCTCTCTCTCTCTGTGTGACTATTGTAAATTAAAAAAAATAAAAAAAAATACAAATCCCATTAATCTGAAAAAGTGTTAATTGTATTTTTTTCTATTTAAAATTTAAAATGAAATCACCTGTTAAGAAGATATATACTTTTCTTATAAGCAGAAAGCAATTTACATTAAAATACACTTTAAGAAATCTAAATTAATTAGATGAACAAATTACCTTCTTCTGGTATTAAAGATTAAGTAGACATCATATGGAGCATTGAGCTTAAATTTGAAAAAAATTATTAAAACTTTGTCAACAATTTGGATGGAAACTGTGTGTGTGGAAAATTATACAATTAAAAAAATATATATATAAACTTTTTAGGGATTTATTTGACAGTTTTTTGTCACATATGTTTTTGTATTATTACCTACTACAGCACGTCAGAGGGATATAATGCATCCTGAGGGAGGGGGGATGGTATTGAGACAGCAGCCAGAAATAACAGAAGTGAAAGCATACGTTAGACTTCTGAATGAAATGGTTTTTTTTTTGCTGATTTAGAGTAAACATCAAAGCTCTGCTTTGAGGAATCCTATCTTTGAACTACTCTATATGGAAAAAATAGAGACTGATCATATCTGGATTCAGTTCTCAAAAGTTAAAACGGAAAGAAATGGAATCATCCACAAATTTCTAAATCAAGCTATATCATACAATCTTCTCACCTTTCTTCTTTCCCACCAGTGCACCACGAATTGAATGCCATTTTGTATTCACAAACTCACTATATTTATGGAATCCAAAGTAATTAGGAAGGGACCATTTAAGATGGGCTAAAGCTTGACACATAATAAATCACAATAAACTCCAATGCTTTAAATTTAAACTGTCTTTGTTAAAAATTCATACATGCTGAAATGTTCTTTTAGCTTTCTCTGCATGTCCCATGTGGATATTTATTTGATAATTATTTATCTGTGATAACTTTTAGAAAGAACTCAGTTTTAAAATTATATAGCTCATTTTCCCATACACTTAGTCATGCTCCATTAACTATTATTAATTACTTCGATTCTTGTTACTTTTTAAAGTTGGAATCTTCTAGTATTCAAATTTCTCTCACATATGTGAGAACCTACTGAATTACAGACCAAAGTATTCAACTGCTTATTATGTATCTAAAAACTTGAATGCCTGAAAGGAACACAAAATTCATCTGCATATGTAGGCTCATTATCTTTTCCATCAGACCAAATTTTGCTCTCTCATCTGTTCAGATGTTGAAGCCAAAATGTAGAAGGAGGAGCCAATCGTTGCCTTTTTTTTTTTCTTTAGTAGCCTATATTTAATCCTACATCAAGTGTTGCCAATTGTACCCTATATGAATGAACTTCTCTCCATCACCCTCCAGACTACTTAAAACCCAGCTACTATATATTTTTTCCTGTAGTGATGCAATATTTTCCTATATTCCTACATTTATGTTTATCCTTTCAATTTGATTTATATATTAGAACTAGAGTTATCTTCCGAAATGACTATCTGAGCATATCACCTCACTACAAAAATATTTAAGTTGATCTCAGTGCTATTAATAGATAAAAAAATTTAATATATAATGTTCTGCATAACATGGTGACTGCTTGATAAATTAAATCTCCTCACTCTGTATTACCATCATTCTGCAGTTTTCTTTAATAAAATTTATTAAAGTTTATACATACATACCTATGTGATTGCTTCTTGTTCTCACATTTAAGATTATGAGAGTGAGGGTAGAGAGCTCTCTAATCTGATTCAACCTGCTTTCACAAGCATCTAGGTTGAATAGTTCTGAATGAATAAATGAAACACAAGAAAAGAAAGGAGGAATATTACCAGGCAATGCATAGAGGGAAAAATAAAAATAATATAATAGTGATTAATTTTGACAGTCTTAACTGGGAAGAAAGAATAAGATATTTTATCTGATATTTGGACAAAGGTAAATTGGTGATGAGAAATTCATTATTCATTTATCTTCAACATACACTTCTGAGGAGTCCATTGTATTTCAGAAATGTAATTCATTTGGAGAATATAAAAAATAGTGAAAAGGAATAAAGGGGAAAGGAGAAAAAATAAGTGGGAAATGTCAGAAAGGGAGACAGAACATGAGAGACTCTAACTCTGGGAAACGAACTAAGGGTGGTGGAAGGGGAGGTGGGCGGGGCGTGGGGTGACTGGGTGACGGGCACTGAGGGGGGCACTTGACGGGATGAGCACTGGGTGTTATTCTATATGTTGGCAAATTGAACACCAAAAAAAATAAATTTACAAAAAAAAAAAAAAAAAAGAAATGTAGTTGCTGACAAGGGACTTACCCACTAACATTGTATGTAAGCTTATAAATATATAACGTAATTGAAGTAAGGGGTATTTTAACAGAGAAATTCAAAGGGATACTAGGGGCACAAATGAGAATCAGGGAAACCTGCAACAGTATTTGGGAAATGGATAAGAATTTGACTGCAGAACTTTCAGCAGTTAGCACTAAAGAGAAAAATCCCTAAGTGTGCTTGATACAGAAATCAATAAATATTCATAAGTAGAGAAATTATTCAATAAAGGATGCTCTGGACATAAAGACACTATTGAGCCATTAAACAGAACAAGGTAGATAGGTAGCACTGACGTGGAAACATATCAGAGTTTCTTTTTTTTTATGAAAAAAGAATAGCAAAATAATATAAAATAAACACATTCACATACATGTATAAATCTTGTGAATGTATAGTCAATAGTCTAAAAGTTATACATCACATATGCCAGACTGTTAATAATGAATACTTTGGGGAGGATATTTATATGGTAAATGCAATTATTATTCAATTATTATTTGTATATATTATCTTCTTGATTGAATTCTAGTACCATTTTTTTGCTTTTGTAATTGTTAAATAAGTGCTTAGAAAAATTAGTAAAAAGTGCTCACCCGTTAGGCTGGATGTAAAGACATTTACAGATTTGACCCTTTACCATCTTTATTCTGTAATGTCTTGTAACTATCTAGTTATCTGTTTATTTGTTCAGAGGAACAGGGAAAAAAAAAGAATGGTCTGAAGTTTCAGAAAGTCTATGACACTGAATTACCTGTTAAGTTCTCTGAACTTTTTAAGAATAGAGAACATCGAAAATATTTTTAATAGGGACGTAATATGTATTTCAGTGATAATAAAATAGCCTCTATGTCATTAAAAAGACACATAAAATCTTTGTACATTTTTACACTAGAAATTGAAGGAATTAAATTTGGAAACTAAACATTACTACTAAATGTTCTACAATTATTTAATAAAAGGTTTGATCTACAGTTAGCGAGTTTATATGTTTATTATGGTTTAGATACAGATTCACTAAAAGCGAGCCACTTAATTTATTCATTCATAAATTAAATTCATTTCTGTTATTGAAGTATAACAAACTTCTAGAAAATTATTTATATTTTATTTCTACAGAACAATATAATTTTACAAATGTTAACACCTGAAGATCATAAAGAACAAGGCAAAGGAAAAAAAATGATATAACTGCGTGACAAATTTGAAGAAAAAAATGTGTGTGTGTGTGTGTGTGAGTACATTTGAGTCTACTGGGGACAAGAATAAGAGAATTAAATTTTACATTGGTCAAAAATCAATATGTCCATCCATCCACCCAACCATCCATCCATACATCCATCCATCTAACTCTAGCAAATTTTATTTAAAAAGTTACTAAACATATCATAAATTTTAGAAGAAATTGTGTCTAGGAATAAAAATTTGAATGGGGGATGGAATTAGCCCTGTGAATTTTTTTTTTTAAAGAAATTATTGGACTAAAATATATGCATATGTATTTATTTACTAAAATACAATTTTAAATTAAAATATAAAAACAATACTCATACATTATAAGAAAATGTTCAAATATTTAATTTGAAGAAGAAATTAGAAAAAAAATGGCTACCAACAGGACAGAAAGTTTTTAGAAAAAAATTAGCTTATCTTGGAACACATGCCTACTAAAAAAATTCTTTTTTTTAAATGCATCTATTACTGAGGTAACTCAAAGCATGTACTTAGTATCCAAAGGAAGAATTGGTTAGAAATAAGCAAATTTTAAAAAACAGACTAGCCTTTGAACTGACAGTGTAGTAAAGACTTAAAGATCTTTTTGAAGATCTTTGAAAGTGAGAAACCAGAGATCTCTATCACAAAATGTCAGAAGTAATGTTTAATATTTTTATGGCTATATCAAAACCATGCAAAAGCTTTGCAAGTTACAAAAATGAAAAATTATTTCTCTTCTTTGAGTGAAAATCAATCAAAACTTAATACGCTCAAAATCTATAAATATGCAAAATATGCTCAAAATATGCTCGAAATCTATATTTTACTTAAATATTCACAATGATGAAACAATTCTATTATTAATAACTTAATTATAGAATTCATCTTTAGAAAAAATGGTATTTTGTATATATATACATATGTGTATGCATATAACCTACCATGTGTTGATAATATAATTTCACATTTGTAAGAAATAAGAAACAACAACTAAGGAACTCTGATACTGTTTGCTTTCACCTTCTCCTTTCATTTGTTTTTACCTTCAAGCTAATAGCTGAATTTATTCTCTTTACTTTTTTTTTCTTTGAAGATTAAAGACATGCCTAGCTTTGTACTCCAGCTGCCTGGACAGTTGACAGCCCATTAAACTAAAGTCATACAAGCTGTACATTTGAAACGCCTTGATTCCAAAGTGCAACCAAAATGCCTTTTTTTTTTAATATGTAAGAGCAGTGCATTTCTAAAACATTTTTAGATGGATACATAACAGTTTCATAAGACTCTCTTGCCTTTAAAAAAAAAAACATTGAAGTCAACTAAGCTGATTAAAATAATCTTTTTTTCAGTTGAGACATCTGAAAGAATTCTGGTACATACAGAGCATGCCCTTCTGGCTCATTAGTAAATTCTGAAATAACTTTGGGAATATATATATAGTTGCATAAGACCAAACTGAACACTGGGTTGTCTAGTAATCAGCAATCACACCAAAAATGTAAAAAGAATAAAATAAAAAAAAAATCTGGAGATGATCTTGCTTAATCACTTTAAGTGATGGTGACTGTCATCGTAATTCCTACTTCATGGCATTTAAGCATTGTTTTTTTTTGTGCATTTGAGAAAATATTACCCTTGTATATGCAAACTTTAAGATTCCTTTATACCATATATAAACTATAGGGAAGCTATCTCTCCACTCTGTTTCCTAAATCTACCACCTTAAAGAAACTAATACGTTAAAATATTGGTCTTGTAAAAATATTATCCCATTGGTGTAGGGCAAGTAGCTTGCTTCCCAGCCTATCACTTATTCCATTTAGCAATGCTCCAGCTGGAAAGGAAATCAGCAATAGAAAAAAGTCAAATTTGCAAAATTCTGAAGTGTTCCTCAAGCAAGCACAGCTCTTAAAAATAGAAACACTTTTAAATACCTCTTCAACAAAATATCCCCGTTTCAAAGATTGGCAAAATGTGTGTCCCAAACAAGAGCTGGTCCAGATCATCGTGCACAGCAGAGATGGATGCGTGTTGTTCTGTGGTCAGATTTCTTACTGAAATCTGAACAAAACACTAGTTTTCCCACCTCTCTTCCACTTAAACTTCTCAAACTAAGAATAAATTGTGTTGCCCTTTATGTTCATATTTTTTCACTTGGAAGCAGCCTACATCAGTTACAAGTGTTAAATGTTTATGTTTTGGCACTACATGGATAAAAATTTAAATAAGTGGATAAAAGAAGCTGTTTTTTTTTTTTATTATTTAAATAAAGAAGTGCTAAGGAAACAAGCAAATTTGACATAAATAGCAACACTTGTAAACACAAATTTAACAAGACTAAATTATAATAGCATGTTTTCCAAAGCAATTGAACACAGAAATTATTTTTTAAAAACGCTCAAAGTAAATTGAGGACTTGAGAAAATAAGCTAAATATTTTGCAAAGAATGATCAAAGCAGCAGACATTTCTATTTTCATTTTTATTTATTAAATGAAGCAAATGGCAATGATGTGAAACTATTGAGTACTTAGGAGCATGTTAACTGCCACACGTTATTTTTGGCTTTGAAATTTCAGAGAGACAATATGTTTTTGTAGAGTAATTTTAATAGACAGTCGTATCTTTTGACTCCTTCAGGTCACTGATGTTCATATGTAGTTTTATATCAACTGATTCTATTAAGCTCAATTTACTAATGGTTTCTGAGTTATTACTTTGCACAAGACATACTGTTCAGAAAATCACTACCAGAAGAGATCTTCCCCTTTTCTTATTTCTGTTACAAAATTTGGGAGCAGTTGCAATTAATGTTAAATATATATGGCAGCCCACATTTTTGTGCAAATAGCAACAGATCTGGTTCTCCTTGTGACTTCCATAAATTATCAAAATAACCCAGGTTTTTTAAAAATTGAAGATGTTAACTGTGATCATATTTTATCTATTAAAAAAGTAAAACTAAGTTTTACAAACCTCATTGAACAGCCTGGGATAACGCATTTCCAAATTATTTGTGTGATGATTTTAGCCTTTTTTTTTTCTTTCCTATGGCTACATATTAGGTGTTTTTTAATTGCTTATAATAATTTCTAGTTATCTAGCCAAGGGACTCCAACTCAGCAATTCATTACCTAACTTGTTCATTTTGACATTATTTGGTTCACCTATTTAATGCTATTGAATGGAATATTATTATTATTATTATTATTATTATTAATTATTATTATTATATAACTTTATGGCCGTAACTTTGTTTCTGTTTTTCTATCATTATTAGAGTTCATGGTCACTCATAGCCACGTCGTAACTCAGCATCATTCTTGCCAAACTCCAATTTCATGCTTTCCAAACTATCAGCACTTTTTTTTTTAATTCTAAGAATTAGTCAAAATGGCAAGCTCGCTGATCAATGCTTCTTTTAATACTGTAGAGATGTACTTGCCAATTTCCTCTACAATTAAAAAAACAAGTTAAAACAGCTAACATTAACTCTTGTGTCTTGTGAATTCATATAATTCATATACACATTTTGCAATGTCATTAGTTCATGACATGAATACAGCTCATTCATTCATTCATCTGAGCTGTTCAGAACCTATTGTTAGATCTAAAAGCTGCTCCTTTTCTCACTTCATCATGAGGGTCTTGCGAGCTCTGTCATTTTTTTTACATGATATTGCTTTCATCTATAATGGACAGGTCCTATCATAGCTAGCACATCACCCAAGTACATCTTTCCATGGGTTTTTTTTTTAATAGCAAAGGAAAAGATATATCCCAGTCCATCTGTCTGTCTCAGTTTAAGGTAGACATAATGTTCCCTGTCTGCAGCCCTAATCTTGCCAAGTGAAGGAAGCCACAACAAAGAAATGAAAGACGAGAATTTTACCAAGTAAACAGAGATGGAGAAGTGAGGAACTGAAAGTAAGTCTTGATTCTATATAAGTCCTAAGGGCCAACTGTTGCTGAAACTCAGAGGAATTCCTGCCCTTTCCATAAATGTGCAACCTCTCCTGGAAGTTCATGGGCATTAATGTCAAGGCCCTTTGAATTGGGTTTCTATCACTTTTCATATAGTTGCTATAATTTCCTTCACCCAACTATTTTGCTGTCAGAATAATTTCCCTGAAATACCTCCTTCTTGTGATGACAATTTTCTAAAATGGAGCAGTGGTGATGTCTGCACAACTCTGAATATACTAAACACCATGAATAGTCCACTTTAAAGGAGTAAATAAATGTTTGGTATATCTTTATTTCAATAAAGATAGATATCTTTATGCACTTAATTACATATATGTGTATTTATGTCTTTATTACTTGCCTTCCTAAAACAAGGTATTTATCAGAGCATCAACTTGGTTTTCAAATAAAATTCAAATTTTTCGTTCTATCATTTCACGCAATAAATCAATACAGTGTCTCTAAAGGTGCATTTCTCTACAATCTAGTTTGGCCTCCTCATTATCCTGGAAGTACCACCTGCTGCTTTCCATACTCTTTTTCGGCTTTCCATCCAAACTGTACTAATTTTTCGTCCGCTTTTATTTATTAAGTGAGTCAAATAGCAATGATATAAAACCACTGAACCCTAAATGGAATTTAGTATATGTTAATTGCCACATGTTATCTCAGGCTCTGAAATTTCATGGAGACAATATTTTTGTGGTTGAATAACATTAAAAGACAGCCATAGTCTTTTGACTTCATGAGTACCTTGACATTCATATGCAATTTTCTATCAATTCATTCCATTAAGCTTAATTTACAAATATTTAGAAAATATTTCCAAGTTATACTAGTCTACATTTATTTTTCTTTAATTTTGTCTACAACTGTATCTGTACAGGTTGATTTTAATAAAGTGTTATTTAAATTTTTTGAAAATGAGGGAAATAAATATAAGGAATGAAAAAGATTTCTCTGTTTCTTTTGAATACTATTATTTAGCTGCTCATGGATGTGGAGAAGTCTGGCTCTAGGTCAAAATCCTAGGTGTAATTTTTTTTCAAACGGTACTATAGGCAATTACAAAGGCTTCACTTGGCATATCTCAATGGGAAGAAAAACTGAGCCTCCCACATCAGGCTTATTGCACAGCCAGTGAGTTGTGTTCTCCTAAGGCAATTGCAGTCAAGGACTCAGGCCCATCTGGCCCATGAGGCTCTCAGGCAGAGCTCTCAGGCTGCTTCCATTTCAACGCCTCCTTCCTGGAGGTGGTTGGCCAACACCTTCCTCAGGTGCCTCTGCTGAGACCTCAGTGGGGGAAGCTGGGGAATCTTTAAGACATTTTTCTCTACTCTGACTCATTACTGAAGAACTTTCACCTCCTAGCCCTGTCCCTCCCTTAGTCTTCTTGAGCCCAAGTCCCTCAGATGAGAGAAGCCTTTCTCTCTGGGCCTCCTTCATGAGTGAGATGCTTTCCAGTTCTTCACAGGTCCTTGGCCCCAACCCTGTACTGTTCCATGGAGTCAATGGAAAAGTGGGAGAGGAGTTTTTCCGATTTTGTCTTTTGCTTATACTATTGCAGTGATTAAAGGCTTACCTGTCCTTTCCATTTTGACTTGTTGCTTTAATCAGCTACTCCAACCTGTCAGCTCAGCTCTCTCCAGCTCAGCTCTGCTCTTGACAGTATCTTTTTCTAATAGTTGATTTCATTTTCAAGTGTTCAAACAGCAATCATTGGTACTTACCAATCCAAAACAAATAATTTCTGAAAAAGTGAATGGAGAGTTATTTGCTCTTGTCTAATACTCTTTATGCTAGTCTTTCCCTGATTTTGTATTAACTGGGCGTGTATACATAATAATGATGAGGATAACATTGGAAATGTTCCCCCCCCCCCCCCCCCGTAATGTTCTTGGTTATAGTACTTTAACTCTAGTTCAGTTTTTTATGACTTTGGATGTTGTTTTAAGGAACTTCTTGTGTTTGACTACCTTAATATTAAATCTTATTGTATCTACAATTTTTAAAAAGCTCTCATTATTTTACACAGCGAGGATTTTCTCAAGCAACCTAAATTAGATGATATCCACTTACACTTGATGATGATTCTGCTAGTTTATCTTATTTAGACAAAATGTTTTAGTGCAGTCCAACTCTTAATTCTTTCAGAAATGTGTTGAGCTAAAGTGCTATGGATCTGTCCTCAAGTGTGATCTAAATATAATGGAAATAAAGTTTATCTAAGAACAACGGTGTTAGATTTTTCTAAAATACTTTATAACATCTATCAAATTCTGACTTTCATTCGGAATTGAGAGTGTTTTAAAGTTAGTGGTTCTAGATGGCTTATCAAGGAAAATAAAGTTTGAAGTGTCTTTAGTTAACACTTCAAGTTGAAAACTGAACGATGCATCAGTTTGCGCTATGCTTCGATAACTTGCCCAAATTCAACAAGAAACCGAATGTGAATAACTGCAAAAAGAATCTTTCAAAGAATCTTTTTAACTATGTTGTCTTCAGCTCAACATGGCAAGTGCTAAATAAAATCTTTGTGTCAAGCAAAATATATCCTGTCATCCACTTGCTCAGTAATTCTACTAATCATGCAACATTTATCAAAAGCACAGACGTGACTTTATACCACACACACACACAGGATGTCAAAAACCCCACAGTACTTTAGATCTGCTCTCAAACTCTTTGAAGCCTTTAAACTCCACTTCTTCTAAGTGTTTAGGACAACATTCCAGTGAAAACTAGTCCTACCAGCTCTCCTACTGACACTGCAGTGGGCACCTTATTTTGTGTGCAACTCAGCGGCCAGCATTAAGAAAGAAATTGCTGTTTTCAGGAAGTTTCTCTTTTAACATTTGTTTGGCAGTAGTTATGACAAGTTATTTTGCTCTGGTTTATTTAGTGTGAGCGGTCTTTGTATGTATATGAGGAGCAATATCAAAACACTTATTAGAATTACATAATCACATGTATCATCCTTCCGGTTTCATTGTTTTTCCTATTATTAAAAAAAGAAAATTTAAAACTAAATTTGCTTTAAATGTTTCTAATAAAGAAGGTTCTGGTTTTTTTAGAAGAAGAAATTTTAAAACTAAGTCAGCTTTAAATGTTTCTGATGAAGAGGGCTCTGATAAAGAAGAATGCAAGTCCCACTACACTGAACCACCAAAGGCCATTTGTAAAAAATACAGCCACAATCTTTATAATACGGTATTGCTCATTCAGAAGTGACCCTCATCAAATTGACTATTCTAAGAGTGCTACACAATTTTTTTTTTCTTAATATTTCTCAGTGTTCCTCATTGAATGATAGTAAAACATTGATTTTTAAAAATTAGACCCAAAGGTCAACTTTAGAAAACAACTGTTTTAAGTTAGAAACAATATTCAATCCATACAAAATCCTGACATCAAAGTCATTGCAAACAGAACATTTGTTCCAGTTTCCCATGTCAGATTGCATATTCTATTAGCTTAGCTTTGAAATTTTTATATTTTATGTTTTATTCAGCCAACAACTACGTAGGATTTTTCTTTTAAACAGGTTAAAGACAGAACTATATTAAGGATTACTTTATTATCCACTTCTACAAAGTTGAGTCAGTATACTGTATTTATTAAGGATGATGCATCGCACACGAGAAAGAATATGCATCTAGAGGTTCAATCTCAGCTTTGCCTTAGTGGCCCTGTGCTACTTTAAGCAAGTTACTTAACATCTTCATGACTTAATTTCTTCACCTATAGCTTTCTCAAACCAGCTAGTACATTTGAAGCACTGGCAAGTAAGATGATTGCCTCTGTTTGCTAATGCAGAAACATTCTGGAAATAGCAACATAAAGTCCTTAGGTATAAGATTCCCTGTTTCATTAACCATGCTTAAGATCAATATATGCATATATGATGATCTTTATATAAGCTTTCATGTAGTAAAAGCTAGGTGCTATATCTATACCACCAAACCCACTTTTACCACAGTCTCAAACAATGTGGCCTCTCCACTAGCTTGCTCAAAAATAAACCATAGCCCATATACCATTTTATTGTTTGAACGTAAAAATAAACTTTTGGAAAAACATCATTAGCTGGGTTTTACCTAATCTTTTTAGGTCCTGCCAATAAACATATTACTAACATAAATATACTTTCAAAAATTAATGAACATTAAGTCCACTCATCATGAGAAGCATTCTCTTTATAATAAATTATACTAAAACATTCTCTTTATAATAAATTATTCTAAAACATACTTTAAAAACATGTGATAGGTTCTTGGGCAGCCCCGGTGGTCTAGCGGTTTAGCCGCCTTCAGCCCAGGGCCTGATCCTGGAAACCGAGATCCAGTCCCACGTCAGGCTCCCTGCATGGAGCCTGCTTCTCCCTCTGCCTGTGTCTCTGCCTCTCTCCCTCCCTCCCTCCCTCTCTCTCTGTTATGAATGAATGAATGAATGAATGAATCAATCAATCAATCAATAAATATCTTTAAAAAATGTGATAGGTTCCTAACTAAATATGGGTGATGATCTTCTATAGCATGATTTATAACTTTAGTGTAAGTAACTTATGGTGAAAAAGGAACCAGTGATTTACAATAAAAAAGAAAAAGTAGAGAATGGATGGCAACTAGTTATGATTTCCAGTTAAAAAGAGATGAACGGGAAGGAACTAGAGGATATTATGCTAAGCAAAATAAGTCAATCAGAGAAAGACAATTATATTATTTCACTCATATGTGGAATTTAAGAAAGAAAACAGGATCTTAGGGGAAGGAAGGAAAAAATAAGACTAAATCAGGGAGGGAGACAAACCATAAGAGACTCTTCATCATAGGAAATAAACTGAGGGTTGCTGGAGGGGAAGTGGGTGAAGGGATGGAGTAATTGAATGATGGGCATTAAGGAGAGCATGTGATATAATGAGCACTGGGTGTTAAATGACTGATGAATCACTCAATTCTACCTCTGAAGACAATAATACATTATATGTTAATTAATTGATTTTAAATAAAAAATAGTCAAGGAAGGATATAGATACATAAATATACTTTCTAAAAAGATTATTTATTTACTTATTTATTTGAGAGAGAGAGAGCACGAGTAAGAGGAAGGCAGAGGGAGAGGGAGAGAAATAATCAAGCAGTTGCCCAGGGAGCACAGCTCCCTGGGGAGCTCAATCCCAGGACCCTGATATCCTGACCTGAGCTGAAATCAAGAGTCAGACACTCAACTGACTGAGCTACCCAGGCACCCCTATAAATAGTACTTCCATATGAAAAATAATAGATCATGTATAACTATTATTGTAGCTACCACATACTTAGAGCAATAAGCATTAATCTTAAGCATTAACTGAATTGCACACAGAGAGTACAGTGAGAATGCAGGTTCTCACACTATATTCCTAGTCAGATACATTAAAACAGACCACATGGAAAAATGATTTAAGTAAAGCCTAAAATTTAAAAATCTACATTTTGTTCTAAGATGAGTTGTTTCATCAATTCTTACTGTGAGTTGACGGAACATAAATGTAACATTTTTTCTTACATTTTCTCAGAAGAGCAACGTCTTAGTTAGCATCTATTTCATTTTTTTTTTTCAAATGAACTTGTCTCTTACCTACAAATAACCTATTAAGGATAGAATATTTAAATTAAGAGTTAAATTAAGACCAAAGGAAAAATAAAAACAGTTTCAAACATTTAGTATCATATATAATGGCTTGTAAAAATCAGAATTAATACACAGATGATAAGACCACCAGATGAAACTATTCCCTCTTGATTTTAATAGCTTGGTAGAGAAAGAAGATGTAATAAGAATAATTCATTTTGAGGTCTGGAAAGCTGTGGGTGATTTCTTGTCTTTTCATATATAGACCAATAGTTAAATTCTAGATTAATGGTTTCTCTATGGACTGATATTTTTAAAACACAGTTTTGTGGCCACCACTCACAAAGAATCTGATTCAGTAGATTTTTGATGATTCTTGGAAACCGGAGAATTTTTTTTTTTTTTTTTTTTTTAGATTTTATCTATTTATTTTAGAGAGAGAGAGATAGCATAGGGCTCAATCCCAGGACCCTCCTGTGATCATGACCTGAGCCGAGGGCAGGTGCCCCATATTCAGATAGCTAATTTAGGGGCTTTTCATCTAGAAATAATAAATGTGTTATCTGGTTATGCTTATAGTGAATATATACCACACATTCTGGATATTAATGAATCTTCTTTCATTATGAATAAGAAAGAAGTTTTTTGTTATTTGTTTATGAGAATTTTGTTTCTAAAGAAGTTTCTTAGTATAAGAAAAAAATATGTCATCCAAAAGTAAGTCTAGTGGATATAATAAAAAGTTAATGGGCTTCATGCTGGGTGTGGAGCCCACTTGAAAAAAAAGTTAGCATGAATAATAATAATTATCCTGAGATATTGTAAGATTAGACTATACTCATCAACCCTTAAACTCTGATAAAGTTTAGAAAATTTATTTATTTTTTATTTTTTTAAAGCTTTGTATTTATTTATTTATTCATGAGAGACACACAGAGAGAAGCAGAGACACAGGCAGAGGGAAAAGCAGGCTCCATTCATGGAGCCTGATGTGGGACTCGATCCTAGGTCTCTAGGCTCACACCCTGAGCCAAAGGCAGCACTAAACTACTGAGCCACCCAGGCTGCCCAAGTTTAGAAAATTTAAATGGGAATCTCAATGATGATTATTAGTATTTTGAAATATGAAAATCAAGCAAGATGAAAATTATTTATTGTTTAAATTTAAAAGGGAAAAGAACTGAAAGAAAATTTGAGTAGTCTTCCAGTATGGTGGAGATGGGAGGATAAGCCTTTGTTCTCTGAAACTTCTTTTTTCTTACTTATGAGGTAATAGAATTAAAATAGATAATCAATGGAATGTAAATGACAGAAGGTAGGTTGTTTGTGTTTTTTACTCCTGTAGCTTCAGAACCTAGTACAATGTATAACACATGCTATGTTCTTAATAAATATTTATTCAATGAATGATACTATATGTTGTTCAAGTACTAAAAATATATGGCTCCATCTTTATTCAACAGGAGCTAAGAGAGAAAATATATTTGTCTTATATTTTGAAAATTTTGTTTCTGCTGTAATCTCTTTTAAGAAAGGCTATTTAATGGTGTTATAAAATATACATATAAATTTAATATTATGTGTTATTTTTCAAAATTATTTTGTCATCCTTCCATTGAAAGTTAAAAATATAACTTTGAAGAATATACATATATATTTATATATTCATGAACTTTGATTTATTGTGCTACTCAAAAATTTGAATATCATCTTTGACATTGACAAATATGTTTAGAAAAGTCATTTGAATAAGATGCTTAAGTCAACACATTTCTTTTTTCAAAATATCAAGTTCTTGAGATTCCTGGGTGGCTCAGCAGTTGAGCGCCTGTCTTCGGCCCAGGGCGTGATCCTGGAGACCTGGGATCGAGTCCCACATCGGGCTCCCTGCATGGAGCCTGCTTCTCCCTCTGCCTGTGTCTCTGCCTCTCTCTCTCTCTCTCTCTGTATCTCTCATGAATAGATAAATAAAATCTTTAAAATATATATATTATATATAATATATTTATATAATATATATATAATTTATATATATATTTTATAAAATCTTTAAAATATATATATATATATATCAAGTTATTTTAAGTGAATATTATCTATACGCATATTTTCACATTTTCTACTGAAATGAGAGGGATTTGACTTGTTAAACCTAAGCAGAAACTGCAGAAGGACTCCAGGATCCCACATGCCCCAAATGACATTCTCTTGGTTGGCCATAAGAATTCTTGAATGTTTTCCTACAGTTTTATTGCTTACATTCTTTTTGAAAAACTGCATTTCTGCTTCGGTTAGTTACTCTATCTCTCTCAAGGAGTCACACGTACTAATTTTCTTTTGGTCTGTTAGCACTTATTCTTACCTGATAAGCCAGAAAGAGTGGGGTGAGGAAAGTTGAGGAATGGTGACAGATCTAAGGCAGCTCAGTTATGTGGGAAGAGGGGGTAATATCCCTGCTATACAATCATTACAGAAATTGCTCATTTGTTTCCCTTATTGCTCAAGGCAAGCAAGATTCTACTTATTTGTATAAATTGGTATGCTAGCAAATATTTTAACACCTGGCTTTTGAAATATAATCCCTGATTTGTAGTGTTTGCCAATTTCCATGGTGAAGATATTTCCACTATTTTTCTATATTAGCTATTGCCAACCAAGCTCACTTAAATTATGGACTGTTCTTTTACAGACTTCTTGTTTAAGGTCTATTTTTCATGCTATAGTATAAATGTTAAGCCCAAGGGTGACATGATGAACGTAACAGCAACAACAACAAAAAAGAAATAAAATTTTGCTATTAGAAAGGTAGAGTTTCAACGAAGTAATCGTACATATACATTACTATTTTACAGTAATGTTGCCTTGAAGGTATCACTAAAAGGAATACAATTCCAGAAAAATATCCTGCAAAACCAGCAGTGCCTGAAGGAGATGGTAATTAAGAAATACAGAAAAGATTACACTATAGAATTTTCTACATATTAACTATAATTAATGTTTTCATTCAAGGAAAAACATTAGAAAAATCAAACAATTATTTTTAGCTGAGAACTTGTAGGCCTTAGCTGGGAAGAAAATATGCAATATAGAGTTATAAATCTCTCCAAAAGGGTGCTTAAAACCCTTGGGGGGTAAAGTGTACCAATGGCAATTTACTACTCCATGTAAAGTGTTGCATTGTACTTAATTTATAACAAATTGTGTCTGAAAAGTTCAGATTTTTGTGAAGAAGGTAAGAAGAGTACAAGGAGATGGAGGAGATGTTTCCTTGGAGTTTGATAAAATTTATTATTCTTACCTAAAAATGCAGTGGATTTCCCTTTATCTCTTTTCAAAGAAATTGTCAAGAATATTCTGGAGAGAAAAGATGTCAACTTTGAAAAAACACACTAGCTCAAAATCTAGTCCAAAATATGTGCTTTGTTATTATGGCAAATTTTCTAACATCTCTGAAATTCCATTTCCTTAACTGTAGAATGCAGACACTAACAATAATTTTTATATGGTGTGTTTGTGTGTGTGTGTGTGTGTGTTTTGAGTCATGATATTAATTTTATAAACTTTTGTCATTAAATTTTCAAACAATATGAGATCCAGAAACAATTTTTCTCATTTTTAACAGATGAAAAATCTGGGACACAGTGTAACTAAGTTCCTTACTGAAAGTCACAGGACAACCTAGTACAGAAGAGATTGAATGAGGGGATCTGATGACTAAACTCACACTCTTAACCCCTTCACTGACTTCATAATATTTGCTAGAAAATTAAATGGATGTGAAATGCTAGCATTTTGCTTAGTCACTAGTAGGAGATTAATAACTATCAAATACATTTCTATCTTTCTAAAGATTCTATGCTGAAGGGATGTATAGTTTTTTCATTTAAAATAATCATCATAAATACTCTGCTGGCCATTTTTTTAATTCTGTTCATGAGTTTCCTTATGGGATGGGTGGAAAAAAAAATAAAGAGAATTAAGAGAGAGAGAAAGAAAAGAAATCTCCAAATTGAACTTCTAGAAGTAGCAGAATCTGTCCTTCAGCACCAAGCCTGCTATTAAAGTAAAAAGGTGCACAGTGCCTGCACATTGATCTTTACTGTCACCTTCTACAAACTATGATTGAGTAATAGACGAGTATTTGCATAGAACACTATATTCCATCATTGGCATGTCAACCCTCAGTGCTGACTAAGTGAGTTGTGTTGCTCACTGATTAACTTGAAATAAAAAGGACGATCATTTCCATCAACATTTATCAGAGCTTTGTGGTTCAGGTTAAACAGCTGGTGCCACCACTATTCTCGCAAGTGGTTCCAGAAGTTCCACTTTATCAGCAGAATGGGTTTCTCAGGATTTGTTTTTTTTTTTTGTTTTGTTCTGTTTTTTGTTTTGTTTTCAGATGTGGATTCTTGCCTATATATTCTGATAACTTCCACAGAATATTTTCAAGTACAATTGTGGAAAACATCTTGATGTAAAAAATTATCTTGGTGAAACACAGAACTGAATTATGACCTTTTGTTTTCATGATCACTTTATGGCAACAAAGTTCTCAAAAATGGTTGCCAAAGGATTCATACAGTGCGCTGTTTTGGGGGGACTGGGAATGAATAAATGACACCACTGCTGCTCTGCAAGTGTGCTAATATCAGTTCATGAAATATAAAAGCAACAACATTATTTCATCTATAAGGAAATTATTTTCTTCTAGACTTTTCCCAAATGTCTCATTATACATGGTTGGTGTCTACTTGGAAAGCAAAAGTAAGCACCACAGTAGGAAGGATTTAAATCCAAGATGGAAAGTAGTGGTACACAGATTCTTACCAAAACAGGTCTTGGGATGCCTGGGTGGCTCAGCGGGTTGAGCTTCTGCCTTGGGCACAGGGCATGATCCCAGGTCTGAGGATCTAGGATCAAGTCCCACATCCAGCTCCCTGCATGGAGCCTGCTTTTCACTCTCTCTCTCTCTCTCTCTCTCTCTCGCTCTCTCTCTCTCTCTCTGTTTCCCTCATGAATAAATAAATAAAATATTTAAACAAAAACAGGTCTATGTTTCAAACAAAACAATATGCCCAGTTAGAGTCAGGAAGTTGAGAATATTTCTCTAAAATGCAAAGTAGTATCACACTCAAACATGTTTTTACTTCAAAGCCTTTTGTGATATCTTTTTGAATGTTTTCTTTTCCATAAAAAGAAACTCACTTAATTTTTTTAGTACCTTTTCCCTCTTAAATCATATGGAGGACTCTTGTCTTTATACTTGGAGAGCAGATCAACTGGAGTTCTGATCATTTATTGAGAGCCACAAAAAGTAATATAAAAAGTCACAAAGATCATCTAATGATTAGATATTTAGTTTTCTAAAACTCCATATTCCACATGTCTGCTATTAATCTCTAAATGAAGAAGTTTGTTTTGTGATGACAAATGAGAGCTGACAATTAAGCTATTAAGATCAGTGACAACAATAAAACTGGTAATGGTGAGAATCATGAAAAAAAAAGCATCTGCTCTATCTAAAGTTGGCGGTTATACTCATTGCTTGCCAATTGTATGAATTCAGATTCAGGCTATGCATTGATCAATATTTCTCTTAGTAAGATGCTGTGTTGGACCAGTCTCAGTTTTAAATGCACTCTGGAGATTTATAACATTAAAAAAAAATTAAAAAAACATTAAAAAAAATTCCAACTTAGGGCAGCAACTCCTTCAAGTTCAAGAGGAAAAGGTATTTATTCTATGTATCACAGATTTTAACTTTGGGAATCCACTAAGATCAGCTAAAATAGAATAAGACTAGATAAATATTAAAGCATAAATTAAAGTTTTGATATTTTCTCATTTTCCTGAAGAAAGTCAATATTTAATTATAAAAAATTAGAAATAGTTTATTTTTTAATTTTTTATTTTCATTTTCTTTGAAGTAGTTTCTTTTAATACAGGAGAGCATGAAACAAAATTCACAATTGGATAATCCTGTACCATTGAAAATAAACCAAAATTTTTAACAATTCCAGAATTCAAATTATATTCTCTGTACCAGCTCAAGTATTTTGCATGCATTATCTCATTAATCCTTATAACAACTCCATGCAATTCATTCTATTTTTACCACAAATTTATATATGAAGAAGCTGAGGCCCAAGTAAGAAAAGTGACTTGCCCAAGACCAGATAGTAAGAAAATTGCAGACTAGACCCTGAGCCTGTTACTTCTCTTCTCCCTGCCTCCTGCCTTCCCCCTTCTCTCCTTTATTTCGCTCTCTTCAATTTATCATTAAAAACATGCTCATCTTATACACACCTACTACATCTTGTTTTTGTAAATTATAATGAATTTGGGAACTATTTCCTATTAACATATCCAGATCTACCTTACTTCTTATATCCACATAACATTACATGGATGAATTATTATTAGGCAACTCACTGCCAACTTAAAGAAGCAGCACAGTAAGGTGGTTTAGCATACAGATTCTAGAGTCAGACTCCTGGGATTTAAATGTTAGAACTGCACTCACTAGGTCACTATTGCACTCAGTAGCTCTTTGACCACAGTATAAAATTGCGACATTAATCGTAAGTACCTCACAAGGTTGTTATGAGGGTTAAATAAATTAATATTTAAAAAGCATATATACAGAGTTGAATCTGGTATAAATGATCCCCATATAAAGAATATTAATAAACTTGAGAACTGTCTTTATTATTTCTTAAATTGTTGATATTATGAACAATACACATTCATCAACGGATATAACATTTCTAGTTTTAATATTTCTAAATAAAGCTCTTGGAACTGTGACACCTTATATGGGAAACATTATCAAAATTTTTATATTGTCTAATTTTTAGGTGGAAACAGTACCTCATTTTATTTTTTCTTATTTTTTTTTTAATTTTTTTTATTTATTTATGATAGTCACACAGAGAGAGAGAGAGAGAGGCAGAGACACAGGCAGAGGGAGAAGCAGGCTCCATGCACCGGGAGCCTGACGTGGGACTCGATCCCAGGTCTCCAGGATTGCGCCCTGGGCCAAAGGCAGGCGCCAAACCGCTGCGCCACCCAGGGATCCCACAGTACCTCATTTTAAATATCATTTACTTACTTATGAGTGAGGTTGAGGGCTTTTCATATGTTTGTTGATCATTTTATTTACTTTATAAAAATTATCAGATCTATTAATTCCTCACTCTTCTAAGGTATTGCTTTCTTTTTAATGTTTAGAATGAGTTTTTAAAAAGCTATATCTGATGTTTCCCAACTTATCCTTTATATTGCTACTCTATTTATGTATTTTCCATATCAAGAATGCTTTTGATATGCTCAATTTGTAAAATTTCATTTATTGATTCTGAGAAGACAACTTAAAGTTATTTTACTAAAGATTATCCCAATAATCATAAATGTTATGCAGCCTTATTATTTATAATAGATATCTCATAGAACTTAAATGTCATAGGTTGGAAAAGTCTTACATTGTATTTGAATTTACAGATCATATGTAATGATTATAAAAACAAATATTTCAAATATTCATAAAAGCAAATATTTCATACTCAAATTCTTTTAAGTATATGCATTTTTGGAAAAATATTCTATGAATTAAATTATATGAGTTTGCATTAGTTTCTCTTAACATAATAAAAAAATTAAATAATTCTCCTTTAGGAAAGCCAAAGCTGTGGATGAAATATTTGGATATCAAAGAGAATAATATTTTCTTTTTTTTCCCCTCAAACATGGTTAAATAACATCACTCAGCTGAAAATTAAATGTATTACCAACAGCTCTGGTCATTTTTCACTTGTCAATGAGCCATTAGACACCGCATTATTTTATTAGAGTCTGTTGTTGTTATTCTATGATACTTAGGTTCCTACTAATAATTCTTTTTTGCAGTTGACAGATAGTGCCATCATTCTCTAAAACAAATGATAACTGTAACTCTTGGCAAAGACTGTATCATGATCATACCTATCCTTTCTCCTGGATTTCATTAATATACCCCTCCTCTGCATTGTATTAGGAGAACACAGAGGAAGAATAGTTTGATGTTTATGGAATGTAATTTGAAGGACACTAAAAAGATCTACTCGTATTCAGCACCAACTGAAGCTACAACAAATTCTTATTTGGAATGATATCCTTAACGTTATATGGAGCCATGATAGGGTAAAAAGATGTGTTGAAACTTGTTCATAAGGCACTCTGAAAACACACGTTATGGAATATCTGAAAATCACATTTAATAGCTACAAGATAACAGTGAAAACATTGGCATATTATGAGACTTTTTTTTATGAAACGAGCATTAAAATACCAAAAGATTTTAGAGTATACAATTCTAGTATCAGAGTGACTATGAAAGTTATAAGAGGATCAAATTAAGTAATCCTTAGTGAAAGGCAACAATATGAGACCAAGAACCATGGTATGAATTGAATATGAGAAGTACCTGGAAAGACAGTTTAGATAAACTGATGTAACAAAGGATTGGGGCACATAAAAAATAAATACCTATAAACTAAACAGTCTAAAACATTATCAAATGAACTTTAAAATGTAAAAGCAAAAAAAAATAAAAAATAAAATGTAAAAGCAAGTAAACATGCTTTGCAAAAATATATCCCAAATTTTAAGTTCAGGGCACATTTAATATCAACAAAATGGTGTATGTTATAAAAAAAAATATCCAATATATTTCTAAAACATAAAGAGAAAAGTCCTAAAACATCATTTGTCCTTCAGCTCTTCATATTAGGCTGGCCATCCATATTTGTGTTTTCATTTGCTTTTAAAATTCTAATTTGTTAAGTTGTATTCATTGTTTCATTCTTTTGACTCACTATGCTATTAAATTTTAACAATAATGTAGTCAGAAGCCTACCAGTTGAAATAAAGATAAATTGTAAAATATATTTTCAAAAAAGAAAGAAAAGAAAAAAGGAAAAGTCCGTCTACAAGAAGTTTACTCTTTAGTGGGGAATGTTTATGTGCGTAACTGTTAAACACAATAATATAAAAGCTCTAATGTTAGATATACCATGTGTTTGTATTAAGAAGGTAATATGTGATCCCACCATAAAATTTTGGGTAAATATGGAAATAAAGGGAAAAAAACACACATTCCACAATCTGAAGTCAGTCAATCTTTCAGTGCTTTTGTGTGTGTGTGTGTGTGTGTGTGTGTTCTTTCAAAATAATGTAGAAATAGTCTCAAAATAGGGCAGCACAAGGCTTAGCTGTCACATAGATTAAGTCATCTCTTCTGACTGAAGGGACTTATGAATGCCAATTAAGGAGACTTGTGAGCATGAGTTATGTCTTGATACTTTGCAGAAAGGAGTGAAAACCCCTGTAGGCAAAGAAAAAAGAATATATGAAAATATGGAGGCAGAGATAATAGCAAGTGTATAGTAATTCTCGTTACCTCACCTTGGTCTATGTGTCATTTGTCAGGGGGAGAGTTGTGTAAAGAAGGTGTGAGTTGGCAAGGATAGAAAGTTGGAGACTTCCACTTGCCAGGCTAAGAAAATTGGACTCTATTCTTTGGCCTATCTTAAGGGTAAGCACAATTCAGACTGTTGCTTTAGGTTTATCACTTTGGTAGAAGAAAAGATGATCATTCGATTTAAGATGAGGAAGGAATAGAAATAATGAAAAGTGAAGACATTGAAACAATCAGAACAATAAGGTGAAGAAGAGAGCATTTGCCTAACATTTTAAAGCCTAGAATATAGGCAAAGACAACTGAGATGTTTTAATAGGATATAAAGAAAATAAAAATGTATACAATGGAATATTCCTCAGCCATTAGAAACGACAAATACCCACCATTTGCTTAGACGTGGATGGAACTGGAGGGTTTTATGCTGAGTGAAGTAAGTCAATCGGAGAAAGACAAACATGATAGCGTCTCATTCATTTGGGGAATATAAATAATAGTGAAAGGGAATAGAAGGGAAGGGAGAAGAAATGTGTAGGAAATTTCAGAAAGGGAGACAGACATGAAAGACTCCTAACTCTGGGAAAAGAACTAGGGGTGGTGGAAGGGGAGGTGGGCGGGGGTGGGGGTGACTGGGTGCCGGGCGCTGAGGGGAGCACTTGACGGGATGAGCACTGGGTGCTATTCTATATGTTGGCAAAATGAACACCAATAAAAAATAAATTCATACAAAAGAAAAATATTTGTTCCACAGATATCCAAAAGTTAGTGACTGATTGAACTTAGGAAGAAAGGATGTATCAGAAGTAGGATGATTCCTAGATTTCTAATTCAGAAGACAGAGGTATCATTAGCAGAAGGAAGAACACTGGTAGAAGTTTAGATATGAAGATATGAGAAGACGATGATGAACACACACATATGCACATGTAAAAACATGCAAAACTACAGAGATTTGGGTGTGATCATAAGAAATAAATATTTTCCAGAGTTAGATACTTTTGTCATCAAAATGCAGAAATATTGGCAGCTATATGAATTTGTAATTTCCTTAGGTAAGAGGAAAACATATGAAGGGTGTGAATGGAAATTCATTTAAACAGTAGACAGAGAAAAATCCCACTTACAAACAAAAACAACAGAAACGAAACAAAGAAGAGCAGAATACAAAACAAAATAATAAACAAAGAAAGAATAACCAGAGATGGAGAAAGTTGACTAGAATTTTAGACTATTGTAAAGCCAAAGAAAGAGAAAATGTTAGAAGGAATGGAATAATGAACAGTGTCAAATACCACAGAGAGATCAACAAAACAAAGCTAAAAAAAAAAAAAGTGCCTAAGGGAATTGGCATTATTCCAGGTTTTTGGCGACCTTAGCAAGAATTCAGTGACATGATAAGGACAGAAACCAGGTTGCAGTGGGAGGCACAGAGAATGAAACGTTATGAGGGAGAAACTTATTGAAAATAAGACCTTTATTTTGCAGAGAAGGGAATGTATAAGACACGTAGAGAATTTATCAAAGGGTCATGAACATATTTATAAAAGTAAAAGGAAGGTACAACGGGAGAGGGAGAAGCCTGTGAAAAGAAGACTGATGAACGATGAAGCAAGGATGTTTAAGTGATGGCACAGTTGGAAGGAAAAGCCGGGAACAAAATAAGGTGCATTTATCTAATCGAGGCAGGAGAAAATTAGGAAAACGTGAATATGTGCATGCAAATAGATTTGAAGAAGACCAAACTATTATGTGCCATATATTCCAGAGATAGTCTTTCCTCTTTCTAATATGTTATGTTGCAGGTGCTAGATCATCCCTCATGTGTTTCTAAACTGTAATCAAAGGCTGGCTATCAGCAAGGTCTGAAAAAGAAAAGAAATAAAAATTCAAGACTGTCTTATTTCATACGATTGAATCCTAAAAGAGTCAGAGTGGAAGCAGCTTAAGAAGGCAAAGCCCCTGAGGATAGTAACACCAGCGAAGAGTTAACAGGTTGACTTGGGATCCCTTCCATTTTCAGCTGAGCTGACCCCATGTTTGCTCTATCACTCTTCCTTCCAACTTTTCAGTGTCTTCAATATGTTCTCAACCTGAAATTCCTAAACTGGCCTGTGCACTGACATCTGCTGGGACATTCCTGAATGGAGCAGCATTTGCTTGTTACGTGTTTCCCCCTTCTCTGTTTTTAACGTTCATTGTGTGTAACATCAAAATGAAGTGTGGGGTAGATATCTTGGGGCAAATACTACTGGATGCTTAGAAACACTTGTCATCCTACACACCCAGATTATGAACTTGTCTCTTGATGAAAAGATAAATCTCAGTGAACTGAGTAAGACTTTATAAATTAAGCACATGCCTTCAAAGGAAGCTGAATACCTTATGTTTTAAAAGGTGCAAGAAATATGTTGTGATACTTCATAGTGATGAAATGTCAAAGCAATAAAAGACCTTTTAAGTCCATATTTTCTAGTAAAATATTGATAATTATGGCATCTTTCCTTTCCTCCTTCTCTTAATTTTTTTCTTTTTTGATTTTTTTCGTTATTTTTTGCTAAGAAATCAAATACTTAGGATTTTATCAATTTTTCTCAAAAGATTAAAAAAATAACAACTATGCGTTCGAAAGTACCCAAATAATATATGCCATGCAGTCTGACACAACAGACGGACCTCTGATTGAGTCTGGTACCTCTCCAGAATATTATGCCAATATGCTTTCTTTGTGCCTGCTTTAAAGGGAAAACAGCCTCAGAAAAATATATACAAATTACAAATGGCTTTTTGTGTCTTTGCAATTTGTAAAAGTGGACTATCACCTATGACTTCAGTAATCGTAGCGACAGTGACTTCAGAGGTCTATTTTTTTAGATTTAAACTAATACAAAATATGAAGTTGTGCATGGTAAGCCAAATGAGGACAATTCTATGATCTTGATCTAATCACCGGAATCATATTCAACCTAATGATGTAAAAAATAAGCCCTTGTGATTAAGCCACAAATAATGCTAGAGAAGATAAAATGTTAGTAATCATTAATATAGAACCTTTAAAGCAATTGAAGTGACTCAGTGAATTACAGAGGGAAACAGTAATAGTTGAGACGAAATTGTTTTTTTTTTTGAAATTTTCAGAATCTAAATCACAGTTTTAGGTAAGCTATGATTTGATATCAGCTTATGTGTTAACATATGCTTATAAATTAGGCACAACGTGTGGAAACATGTAAGAAAATATAAATCCTTAATCAGATATAAAGAATCATCTCGAATTCCCTGTTTGCATCTCAGATTTGGCCTTCATATGTGCATGGAATTTTTATAAAGATGATTATGTTACTGACGTCCTGTTTCAGGTGGTCCATGTTTACTAGAAGCATCATCCACTAAGCCTGAATTGAAATTCATTTAATAACAAGCACAAACAATACAATTAGTTATTGTAAGTCAGATATTTCAATCCTCAATTTTTCTAAAGTTAATTTATCCAAGACTAAAGACAATTGTTTGCGTAGCTGGAGGTCATCTTTACCAAGTACATACTCATTAAGTATCAAGGCTAATCCTTATCTTGTTTTCTCTGATATTTCCTACGATCATTAGGCACTTTGCTGCTGCAGTTTTGACTTTCTATGCATCAGGATTTTTGTTGAGCAGTGTGAGCTTTGACCAGTTTTAACGCTGAACATTGGGCATTAGGTTGATGTAAATATAGGAGTCTATTCCATAGTATTCTTATTCTTTGCTTATTTTGTAGCTGTTTGCTTTATTTTCAGTTATCTGTTTTTATATAAGGGCTCGTTACACTTTTCCTATTCTTCATTCACAGCAATAAATTACTTGACTCTGTTTTGCAACCTCTGATTCATTTAGTATTAACAAAATTAGAAGCTTCTATTGTGAGTTATATGTAATCTCTTCCCCCTTCCCAATGTAGTTAAATTGGGAAGGGGGAAGAGAAGTTGGGTGCAGGCCTAATACTTGCCTCAGTTGGCTCCACAGAGAGTCCAAGGCCCAAATGGCCTTATAATAGTTGTGCTACATTGGGCAGAAATCATCAGGGCTTCAGACCCTCACCTTACTGATCAACTGAATACTTCTCTCCCGGACACAGTTGTGTCTTTGGGTGACAATGTCCCTTTCAACAGCCAATGGCTTTTTGCTTACAGTGCTCCTAAAAGCTATAGAAACAAGACATTTCTTGAAGGGAGACCTGAATCGGCTATATTCCCACCGCATCGCCCTCTACAAATTGGCTCTTTAATTAGTTGGCGATGATTACTAAATTACCCAGCAGTCGTTATCTTCTCCAAAGCAGTATTCACATCTTTTCTATCCTCTTTGCCTTTTATATTAACCTGGGTTATATATTCTAAAATGCTTTATACCTCTTCAGTTTAGAGGTCTAAGCCTAGATAAACAATTATTTTAAAAACTAGACAAAAACAAACAAACAAACAAACAAAAAAACTAGACCATAAAACATGGCGTGCAAATCCACAAAGGACAAAATAAATATTCAGCATTAATAAGCTCTTGAGAGACACATCTAGAAAATTCCTAAAAGAAAAACATGAAAGAAAGCAATCATTCACATTGAACCTCACCTTTTAAAGATGTTTGAGTTAAGTAGACAAAAAATATTGGAGTCATTATTGTTAAAAGCATTTATTTAATTATTTCCTGGCAATCTAATCTTTGTAAATTCCTCTAGCACATAATCTGGTGGGAGGGTTCTGAAATTGAGTAGCCTAACTGACATCTTATACTGAACATGTGAGCAAAAACTACTGCACTAAACTCAAGAATAAAAGTCATTGATCTGAAAACTATTTTCTGTGGGATTATATGCTAATGGGTTGGTTGGTATGGTGTTATAGGCAGTATTCCAGAAAAACTTATAAACCAAAATACTTTCCTATCTGAGGTTGCGCTATATTTATATCACCATTGGCCTTTCTGCAGAACATGCCATCTGCCATTCTGCAGACATGGAAAAGCTCTGGAAAGCCTATAGCATCATCAAAGCAAAGAGGAGAGGACATTTATAAAATATATGTTCCCTTTTGATCTCTGCTTTTGAATATTTCTGTCCCCATTTTTTTCTCTGCTGGTCTGAACTTTCAAAACAAGATGAAGACTTTACTCATGTTTAAGCATGTGATGGAATTGAATTGGTCAATCCTAACAATACATATGCTCAGCAGCCTACACAAGCTGCTGGAGATTGCAGTTATAACCTATTTCATCTATTCAAGCACATAGCATATGATCAAAGAAGAAAAATACATAAACCAAATACAACGACTGAGATCAAAAACTTTAAGCAGCTATCTTCTGTGTGTGTTATCTGAACGTTCTTTAACACATCTGGTTTCCATGCCAGCTAAGGGGATGAATACCTGCAGGTGTGTGCTCATATTACACATTCAAAAATAAAGCCCCAGTAAAAATAACCATATTTTTCTGCTCGGTGATTTAAGCTTCCCTTACCTTAGTATTTATACAGTGTTTCAGACACTCATTGAATTAACAGTGAAAAATAAAGAAGATATGGATCTCTACTTGGTTAGCAAGATGATCTGGCTATGCTGTTTAGACTTTTAGACTTCTTTTTGAATGTAAAGTTTCTGGGTCTTGGAGCAGCTGGGTGGAGTTGAGCGTTTGCCTATGGCTCAGGGTGTGACCCCGGGGATCCAGGGGTCGAGTCCCACCTTGGGGTCCCCGCAGGGAACCTGTTTCTTCCTCTGCCTATGTCTCTGCCTCTCTTTTTGTGTCTCAAATAAATAAATAAATAAATAAATAAATAAATAAATAAATAAATAAATAACTTTAAAGTTTCTGGGTCTAAAATACATGATTTAGAAGTAATAATTAGTAAATGGGGGGGGGATTTCTTCATTATGATGTCACTGACCCTGGTGATTTTAAGTGCATTTAGTCTTTGGTTCATTTTAGGGCTTTGTGTTGTGAGACTTACCTGTCCACCTCTTTGAGGATAACTTTACTGCTACACTGATCTATACATGTAGGTGTAGACGCCACAATGCCACAAATTTACTACCATTTGTCATAAATAAAAGACACAATGGTGAGTAAAGAAATCTGCCATGAAAAATATCCAGTAATATACACAGAGAACGCATCCTGCAAAAGTTAAAGATCCATGCTACAGAGTATGCTACAATGGATGGATTTATTAGGCCAATGGAGACTCAGTAATATTTCTATTATTGTTTTCTGGATGAGACATTTTGTTCTTCGCCATTATCTGCTTCTTCTTTCCGTTCATAAGAGAAGACACTCATAAGCCATGCGCTTTTCCCCAGTAACCGTGGAATTAGCCCCAGTCTTGCTCTTTTCTATCCGGCCTCTCTCAACTGATCAGAATTAGGAAACTATTTAAAATTTCTTATCTTTATGTGATAATAATAACCAATTTAAAACTATGGCTTCTGCTTAAAGCTGGCACATGCAAAATTGGAAAATAAAGTTTATAGCAATCTGTGATTTTCTCCTACTCTTTGTCATACAACTTCATTTTTAGCATAGATCATCTTAAAATTTAATTTCCATCTCCTTCCACATATACCTCTTGGATACCTCTTTGTTTGTCACTTTCTTTTTCTGGCTGGTAATCTTCATGTCAAATACAAGATTGCTTAGAGAAGTGGCTACTTCAAACTGGGTACATTATAATCACCAGAACAAATTCATAAAAATATGTGTTCTCAGGCTCCCGTCTCCAAAGATTCAATTAGCAGATTGGGTTCCACAGAAAGGTGTGGAATTGGAGTTTGTTTTGCAAGATGTTTATGTGGCAATGCTCTGGGGAACAACAGCTGTGAGGAAGGAAGGGAAGCAGGCTGGGCAGGGAGCAGCCGAACTGATGGTCTGTAGCTGGTACAGCCCTTTCAAGTTATGGGGCACAGGGCTCTGCCTCAGTATCCCCCCCGTGAGCAGGGGACACTGGCTGTCTCAGAAAGGGGAATGGTTGAAGGGGAAGCAGAAGCTTTTGTGAAGAGTAATCCCAGTGTCTGGTCCCCCCAATTGCTTGTATCTCTCAGCCAGTAACCATAATGATGTGCTCTCTCGGACAGAGCTGCAAAGCCCAAGAATCTCAAATCCTTCCAGGCAGGATATGGACCACTACCCACTACCTTTGTTTCAGATCTCTTAAGATTTGTCCAGGTAAATGAGGCTATATGGTCCCCTATATCCTGGGGACCTGAGCTTAGGGAACTGCCTAGACCTCTCCCCCTTGTTTGGGGACGATGGTTTCTCAAGCATTCAGAACAACTTACAGCTTTTCTCCAAGATATTTAGCAATCACGTATGACTAAAAATCATGTGTAAAATGCACATAACAAAAGAAAATAAACGATTTTCACCTCAGATGACAAAAACAAATGACTTAGAGTCAATATAAACATTTCTGAATGGCTAGGCCAGTGTATTTGTTCATTCACTTAACAATTATTTATTGAGTACCTATTACGTGCCATATATGGAACAGGCACCTGGGAACACTACATTGACAGAACAAGTATACAAATAAACTTTTCACGGGGCCTAGTTTCCAGTGGGATCTATATAATTTAAATATGTTGAATCTTGATCTCCTCATCCATGAAAAAGAACCCCTGTCTTATAGATTTATGTAAAGAGTTCTATGATTACTCAGACTCTGTAGTTATCCCAAGAAAACTTCTGTCAGAGACATTTTGGGTCATATGTAATAAAACAATAGAAAAGGCCATTCACCATGGGGGAATGGCATGTCCAAGATTAAAGTATATCTTTATATCAGTGTATTATTAAAGGTAGGATAAATGCAACCTCCTTGGTCCTTCTGAGACCCATGGATGGAATCTGAGAAAGATGATCTTCTCAACTCATGCTTTTCATACAACAACTCACCTCCTCCTGGATGAATTGATCGAATTTCAGAGGACAGAAAATAACCGGCAACCATGGTGAGACTCCTTGAAGATACCAGACACTTGAGCTTTAACATATTTGAGCAATAGCTCAGGAAAAAAATGGACCGGAAATGACAAAGAGCACTGGCCTCAGGTCCTAAAAGTAAGAAAGACTAGATCCTGAGCATGTTAAGAGTTTTACAGTTAAAAAAAAAATTGGTTCATTTGGGAAAAGATTTTTTTTAGCTAAGTAATTTTCTTGATATCTTAGGATCAAACAATAGAACAACAAAATCAAACTACTTAAGATATGTATGAACAGCCCTGCATTTCTTAAAAACTGGAATTATATGCTTTTTATAGTATCGAGTTTAAGAATAATTTTTGGGTTAGTCTGACTTCTTCATAGCTGTTCCTTTAACCAGCTGAGTGACCTTGAACATGTTTTGTGTGACTGTGAATATGCCACTTCACTTCTTTAAATCTCAGTTTTTCCATTGCAAAATAAGCATTAAAAAGACATCATGTGATTGTTGTTGAAACTAAAAGAGGTTATTTAAGAGATGTAAATAACTCAGTTAGTATCTAGAAAATTCTTATTTATCGCTTCATTACTATTATCATTAATAGTGACAATTATTTGTATTAGTATAGTTACCAGGTTTATCAATTTATTAAAACATTTAGCATTAGATTTGTAGCTACTTAACATTTCAAAGTTGTAAAAATGGAGCAAATTTAATCATGTCTTATTTTTAAAGCAGATTTCTCATTTCTTTTAAACAGATGGAGAAAGAGTTTTCCGGGTTTTTTGTCTTGTTTTGTTTTGTTTTTGTTTTTTTGTTTTGTTTTGTTTTGTTGAATTTTGTTTCTGTAGCAGAAGTATCCAGAAGAGGAAAGATACTGTGCCCCATACAGTGGACTTTGCCCAGATGTCATGAATGCTCACACAGCTTATAGAAGAGTGTGCATGACCTTATTTTGGTCCTTTCCTTAGTTTTTTTTTTTTCCTCCCAAGTTTTTATTTAAATTCCAGCTACTTAACATACAATGCAGTATTAGTTTCAGGTGTAGAATTTAGTGATTTAGCACATCCATACGACATTCAGTGCTCATCACTGTACATGCCCTCCTTAAACCTCAACACTATTTAACCTATTACCTGCCCCACCCCAGCCCTGTTCATTTCCCCTTCAGTAACCATCTATTTGTTCTCTATAGTTAAGAGTCTGTTTTTTAGTTTGCTTTTTTTTAATCCCACTATGTTCACTTGTTTTGTTTATTAAATTCCACATGAGTGAAATCATATGATATTTGTATTTCTCTGACTGACTTATTTCACTTAGCATAATATTCTCTAACTTTATCCATGTCATTGCAAATGGCAAGGTTTCATTCTTTTTTATGATGGAGTAATATTCCATTCTAATATATATATATATATACAAACACACACACACATCCCACATCTTTATTCATTTATCAGTCAGTGGATATTTAGGCTCTTCCCACAATTTGGCTGTTGTTGATAATGCTGCCATAAACATCAGGGTGCATGTATCTCTTCAAATCAGTATTTTTGTATCCTTTGGGTAGATACCTAGCAGCGCAATTGCTGGGTCATGCAGTGATTCTATATTTAACTTTTTGAAGAATCTCCATACGGTTTTCCAGAGTGGCTGCACCAGTTTGCATTCCCACCAACAGTGTAAGAGGGTTCCCTTTTCTCCACATCTTTGCTCCACATTTGTTATTTCCTGTGTTGTTGATTTTAGCCATTCTGACTGGCGTGAAGTGATGTCTCATTGTTGTTTGGATTTGTATTTCCCTGATGATGAATGATGTTGAGCATCTTTTCATGTGTCTATTAGCCATCTGTATGTCTTCTCTGGAAAAATATCTATTCCTGTCTTCTGCCCAGTTTTTAACTGGATTGTTTGTTTTTTGTGTGTTTAGTTTTATAAAAAGTACACAAACTTATTCTCCACTCAATGAACTAATTAATAGGATGGATGATAAAATGCTGTGTTGTGCTACATGGGATGTTTCAAATTCAGGGAATTATTTATTTGTGCATGGAAAAAATATTTGTCTCCCTAAAAGAGTCTGATACGGTAGCCTTCAATATTCATTCATTACTAAGTCAAATTGCCAACTTATGGAATAAAACCCTGTTTTAGAAGAGAAAGCTAATTACTGAACTTCTAAAAGCTTTCATCACCAAGCTAGAGTACTTAATGTCTAATATTTGAGTTTCTTTCTCAGAAAATAAGATAACTAGTTTTAAGTCTCCTAAAAATTCCTCCCACAAATGCTTCCTAAATTAAACTATAATCCCTGCCACCCCCCAACCATTTCTCTTCTTTGTAGAATTCTAAAGGGAAAACTGCTGTACTTACACTTGCTAAGATATAATTTTCCAAAGCCTGTGCCCTGTCCAATTTTCCTAATAGCTCTGAGAGCCTAATATAGTTCCTATATTCAGAGTATATAAAGCCTGTCAACATTAAAATTGTCTCTTTCTTTCTCTGTCTGCCTCCTACCCCAATCTAACCTCCCTCTCCATTCTTATTTTAAAATGCACTTAGCTCTTAGGACATTTCTCAGACTTTTATTATTCTCAGTATCCCAGAGCCAAAAATTTAGCTCTCCAAAATATTAAAATTATTTAACTCACATTTACCTCATATTTTTAAAATAAATCACCAGTAGCATATTTAGAATTCTTTTGATTAAAGTAGAATACTGAAGGGATGCCTGGGTGGCTCAGTAGTTGAGCATCTGCCTTGGGCCCAGGGTATAATCCTGGAGTTCCGAGATCGAATCCCACATCAGGCGCCTGTGAGGACCCTGCTTCTCCCTCTGCCTGTGTCTCTGCCTCTCTCTGTGTCTCTCATGAATAAATAAATAAAATCTTTAAAAGGAGTAGAATACTGAAATTACTTCTCTTCATTAATACAAACTTTTTAAAGCATTCTGATTTCCATTCATCAACAGGATAGCCTATTGATAAATACCTTTTTTACTTAAGTAAGTTGTCCTCAATAAAATATATATTCCTATAATATATAATTGATTCCTAGCATATTTTTATGAAATTTTATAGGAAACACTTCCATAAAGTACATACATACATACATACATGCATGCATATTAGGTATAATGATTCTCTAAAAATATACCTTCACATTTTTTTCTTTTCTAGATTTATTTTGTAGTCCCATAAAAAATGGTGATAGTTTTGCACTAAATAGTGTACTTATCACACACCTGACCAGCAATTTCCAAAGTCTTCCTTTTTCAGAACAATAGTGTCAAGAGATGCAATGTTAAGATAGAGGTTGTATGATCAAGTGTAAGAAATATCTTTGAGTTGCATAATGTACATTGGCTTTATTACAGAAGCGCTATGAAATATGGTAGTCATGACACTGATCTTATTTAACTCAAGTTCATAACCTTAAAGATAGTTGACTTCATCAATTTATCAGCAATCGAGATTTATTTATTTATTTACTTACTTAACTTATTTTTTTGAGATTTATTTATTGAACTGATATTTGTGACAATCACTGTGTTATCAGGCTGTAGTTCTAGGAGGAGAAACAGATATCTACAAAAAAATTGATTCTAGTCCTCAGAAGTTTAAACACTGATAATAATAATAAATAATAATAATATCTCTTCTTTATTTCAGTATTGTCCATTAATCATTAAAAAGTGTTTTAAACATTTAAAGGCATGGTTTTTTAGATGAAAAGAAAACAAGCAGAGAGAGAAAGAATATAAATTCTCAAGGCAACAAATTAAGTAAAAACTAAGGTTAAAAATCAGGCGTTCTACCTTAAACCCTGTGTTCCTAAGTAGAGCCTGCCCAATAGATAAACAAATGGCTGCACAAGCATATGTTCACTACTGTCTAAAAGATAAGTAACTGCTGCTCAGCTGGTGCTGCCCACTGAATAAAAAATAGGTCAAAATTAGCACCTTTCATAGTCTTGCTTTCCTCTTTTCCATCACCAGAACTACGGTCTATATAGAAACAGTCTATTACTGTTTGGTTTTAAGACCAAAACCTGTTCGAAACCAGATCCTTCATCATTTCTATAAACTGACTGTTGACTGACGATTCACTATTACCTCGCTCTTCTTACCATCGACTAGTTGCTCTCTATTGGCTCTACTCTCTTCTCATTTTGCTCCAAATTTAATCCATACTTCATTTGCCATAAACTTCTAACCGTCCCCATACCAACTTTTTAAAATATGGTTCATATTCACCGATTCCATATTTCTCTTAAATTCCATTTCAAATCAAATCTCAAGTCGTGATGACTTCACATTTTTAAATATTTTACAGTCTAATCAGCATCTGTTCATTTACTCACCTAGTTTATCAAACAATACCCTTGAGAGTTTTGGTCCTTCCTCTAACTCTCAGATGAAATAAATCACCATGCAATGTAGAGTCTACCTCTTTCTCTCTCTTTTAAATTGAATCCATCTATTTCTCTGTTCAGTATTATGATTCCCTTTGAAGCCACCCTTGTTTCTCCCCTGGATCATTGCCACAGCCCCCTACTGTTTTCATCACATTTTCTCCTTCTCTCTTCACCAATTCTTCTAACTCTCACCAGAGGGATGTGTGTAGGAATGTGACTGACATGGCCCTGCTACTATTCCTGGTAGAGAAACATGCAGAAGGTATAACTCTAATGTAAAAATAATACAAAATTGCAAAGAAAGACACCATGCTCCATATGGTCCCAGTTCTGGTGCCAGACCTGTGTAATCCACTTCAACTTTCCTACTAAACCACATTTGTTTTGGCTTTTGAAGGAAGGAAGAGGAGGGAGCTGTCATTTCAAGAAGAATATTTTGCAAAGTATTAATACTTTTTCTCCTTCTTTCCTATAAAGGGAGGGTGGAGTCCAATGCTGCTACCACTTCTCCATTCTCTTTCACTCCTAAATTGAAAAAACTACTGAATTTTGATGAGCCTTCACACCACTCGTATTTCTTTTGCAATATGGGCATACAAACGGAAGAAAAGACACAGTAAAGCTGAGATTACAGCCTCTATGATTCCCAATTCTTGGTGTGGGAAAGATCTCTGTGTCTCTCCTAGGGGCATTGAGGGTAAATGAGCACTGAACACCTGCAGTAAGTGGGTATGAGATAGAAGAAAGTTATAAGAATATGGTAAAAAGAACACTTCCACCTTGATTGGCTCACCAAAATTAGTGGAAGTGGTATTGTGGGACAGCCTGAAAAACCAGTGCCATGCACGGGAGAGAGCATGTGGATACCAACAACACTGGAAGCCAATGGCAAAGCAGTTAGAAGAAAAGAATATCTATAACCAACAAGGGAGGAGCCTGAAAACTTGCGATTAATGTGTGTTTTTCTTCTCTAGGCTAATATTTTTCTTTGCTATTGCCTCCCTCTGCCAACTGTGCTTCTGCAGTAGACACCAGGTCTATGCAAAAGAAAAGTGAGGATGAGAGTTAAAAAAGAAACTAAGTCTAACTCTGCTTCCACCTTTACCCTTCTGGTAGTTTACTGAAGCCAGTAATAACCTGGGTCTTGGAGAAGAAGTGTCCAACATGACAGAAGCAAGAGATAATATTTAAAATTCACTGAATATATATCCAAAATTAGAGTGTTCTTAAATTCCGAGAAATTCATGGCTGGAAGATTTTTTTTTTTTTTTTTTTTGGTAAATTCTGAGATTCCATTTGTTGGTACATTTAAATTCTCTTGTTCCTAATACAGAGCTAATGAAGTTTCAAATATTAAAGTTGATCTTAATTACTGTTTAAATACTATGGCATCACTGAATTGAAATTACGTAATTCATATCTATTAGCCCTTCTTTAAAAAAATACGTATAATCATTCTCTTGCTTAAATATCCTCAATGACTTTCCATTGAAGTTATGATAGAATCCAAGCACTATTTATCTAAAAAAATCCCTCCATAATTTAGGCTATGCCTTTTTCATAAGGTTTACTTTCATAGGTTTCCCATTTGTTCTGTGTCTTCTAATACTTTCCCTTAAAGGCTAAGATTAGGTCATTATGCATATAATTATTATATTATGCATATAATGTATTAATTAATATAATTATAATATAATATAATCTCTAGATTAGATCTATGTTCCAGAATATAATATCTTCCAAAAAGCTATTTCTCCTCAAGCCTAGATGTGAGTAGATATCTAGAGCTGCTTATTGTGATAACTTGGGAACCAAATCAGAACATCTGAGTTTTACTCAGCTGGAATTACTCAGCTGGAATTACCTGTGGAATTACCTACCACACCGGAAGTGTTAAATTTATAAACTGCACACAATCATATAGGCATGATTAAATAATACATATCTAAAATCCATTTAACAAACCATGATGCAATGGGGGGGGAAAAAAGTCTTCACTGAAAGTAAATATCAGAGCCACCTTAGCTAAACCTTGTTTTTTCATTGGATATTATTGAGTCTCATCAATGTCTTTTTTTTTTTTTCATCATCAATGTCTTGTCCTTTTTCTGTCATGTAACATTCATGTAGCTTTTCTATGTCTAAGATACTACATTGAAAGCTGAGATAAAAAGCAAAGATCCTCTCCCATGGAGCGGAATGAACAGTTGCCACGTATTACTCTGCTTGAAGTTTTTTTACTTTATTGTGTGGGGCACTTTTCATGATAATGCAATGAGGTAAATGTGATTCCATCTTACCAATGACGGTACTGAAGCACATGGGGTGAGTCGATTCTCCAAGAAAATCTTTCCTGCAGTTATCTTTTCAAGCAACAGTTTTAAGCCTGGAATTTGATTAACATCCACTTTTCCACAGATCAGGGGACCAGGTGGGAGAGAGCTCATATTCACACTTCTTAAAATTACACAAAAGACAAAGTAAACTCAGAAATAACAGGAGAAGGAGATAAAGGAGGGGATGGTGAAAGAAAATGAAAAATCCCTTCAATAGCCAGTTCAAAACTTCTTTATGTTCCAGAAAAAAAATAAAATAAAAAGTGAGTAATGTCTTTTAAAAGTCACTTATTGACTTGGCCAATTAAATAGAAAAATGGAAAATGCTAAGAACCTTGAAGCTATGATTAAATAACTGCAGGTTATAGTAACAAACTATCTGAAGAGAGGTGAAAGGCCCTTTATTTTGCATGTAAACAATATGAATTATAAGGCCACTTTTCTATTTAAAAGACCATCAAAAGGGAGATTTGCTGCTAACATGGAAACATGACAGGGATAATCTCTGTTCCAGCTTGTTTCTGGAAGTAAATTTTTCCTTGAGGCCAAAGAAAACAAGGTGTGGAGCTTGGGAGTTGATATTCAATTTTTAAATTAAGAACGGTCAAAATGCAATTTAAGGCCTTCCCTCAGTAAATAGTACAGTAAGTAGTTTTTAAAAAGCTTTTAAACATTTTTTAATCGTGGTAAATACAAGGCTTTCCTAGAACACAACCATCATCTCTAGTTAGGACTCATGTAGGTACCTGTTTTGTCTGTGAAACCAGAGCTATTTCAGAATATTAGACATTTTTTAAGTTTAAGAATTTGAACCTGAAAGAATTCCAGGGTTAGATTTAACTAGTCAAGTGGTTTTGCCTTTGCTAGCTGCATATATTCAATTCCATTCAGTCATGAATTCCAAAGACATGAAAAGCATTCTTTTCTACCTTTTAAAGAGAAACAAACATGGCATGGGTAATCAGAAAAGGAATTATATGAATAAAATGCCGTCCTGTGTCATTTTTATAAATACCCTGAGCAATATCCTCATATTATTTTTATTTTTCCTTGAGGTATCCTATAGCCAAAATACATTTCCAAACATTTGTTGAGGAAGTTGGGAATGGTGTTAAAAAATATGAATAGTTAGGGTTTTTTTTTTTTCAAGTTTTCATTTAAATCCTAGGTAGTTAACCTACACTGTCATAGTAGTTTCAGGTGTAGAATCTAGTGATTCTCCATTTACACATAATACCTGGTGTTCATCACAACAAGTGCCCTCCTTAAAATACCTAGGACCCTTTAACCCAGCCCCTCCTCCTCCCCAGCAGCCCTCAGTCTGTTCTCTAAGCTAAGAATCTGTTTCTTTGTTTGCTCCTCCTTTTTTCCTCATATGTTCATCTGTTCTGTTTCTCAAATTCCACATATGAGTGAAATCATATGGTATTTGCATTTCTCTGTTATATTTTACTTAGCATAATACACCATAGCTCCATCCATGTCATTGCAAATAGCAAGATTCCACTCTTTTTTATGGCTGAGTAATACTCCATTGTGTATGTACACCACCGCTTTTTTTTTTTTTAAAGATTTTATTTATCTATTCATGAGAGACACAGAGAGAGGCAGAGACACAGAAGGGGGAAGAAGCAGGCTTCCCACAGGGAGCCCGATGCAGGACTCAATCCCTGGACCCAGGATCACACCCTGAGCTGAAAGCAGATGCTCAACCGCTGAGCCACCCACGCATCTCATATATACCACCACTTTTTTACCAATTTATTAGTTGATGGACACTTGGGCTCTTTCCACAATTTGGCTATTGTTGATAATGCTGCCATAAACATCAGGGTGCATGTACCCCTTCAAATCAGTATTTTTGTATCCTTCCGGTAGATACCTAGCAGTACAGTTGCTGGGTCATGCAGTGGTTCTATATTTAGCTTTTTGAAGAACCTCCATACTGTTTTCCAGAGTGGCTGCACCAGTTTGCATTCCCGCCGACAGTGTAAGAGGGTTCCCCTTTCTCCACATCCTAATACTGACCTGTGAGGGAAGCTTTGTCCATGTTACCCTTGCTTTCTTCCCTCTCATTATCAGTCATATGTAAATAGCATTTCCTGAAAGTCTCTTGTTCTAGTAACATGGATTAATATTCTAAGTTGCATAAAAGCTTCCCTTTCCTCATTGATCAATTGAGTTCAATAGTTTTAGCTTTGATTATTTACCTGTAATATAATATAAAAGGCACCTGTCGCTATATATACTAAAGGCGTTCTGATAACACTAGTTTTAGATGAAAACAGTCAAGTGACATTTATCTTTATTTTAAAGATGCAACTTCTAAATTCAACCGTGTAATATCTGCATTTGTATTTCAAATGATTAGACTATATTATTACATAAAGAATCGGCAAGGTAAGATAAGCTTTGTCTTAAGTTTTATTCAAAACAGAGTTGAGAAGTTGTAGCATTGAAGTGGCCCTTAACATAGGGCTTAGAGTAACTCTCCTCCTTTATTTATAGAAAATGTCCGTTCAATTGCTATTGCATTAAACTTCTAAAGCATGAATCCAATAAGGAGCATTATGGCTTATTAATTTTAATTCAATCCCTTTCACTTTTGATGAATAATACAACTTCTTCTAATACACATAAAACAGAATCGGAAAATATTACAACAGTGAAGTTTAAATCTTCTACTGTATCAGATTTTTTCTTAATTTATATCCCCCCTTCATTTATTTTTCTTTGTTCATTTATCTTTCTAATACTGCTGAATGGAGTTTTAAAGTATTCCAAAATTGGTGCTTCAGTCAAAATCTGTGCTTCCTTCAGCTAATGCCTCACACGTACAACTTCTAAACCAGCGTCCTTCTGCTTCAACTGTCACATTTTAAAATAAATTAGAGACTTACCATCCACGGGCTATTGAAGTTCATGAATTAATTGACTTGAATGTTTTTGGCTTTCTTTGATCTAAGCTATTTTCTCAGTAATACTGTGATTTACCTGACATTAAAGGGCAAACTGTGCAATGAGTTTCTGGAACTACATTCGTATAAAACAGCACCAGTTTACCAATGAATGGCATAGAGTCTGACTTTAGATGATAGCCCCTCTTACTTTCCTCATTGTAGTGGTGAAAAGTTTTGATATCCATCTTTTCAATCTAAAATCAGGAGGCCAAAAAAATGCAAATAATTTTTTAAAAAAGAATTCATCTGTGTTTAAAATAACTGGATCTTTACTATTCTAATTTCAGCCTAGGTAAACAGATGTGGAAAATATAATTCCAAATATCTGGATTATATTAAGAAATATAATATTATTAAGAAATCTTAATATTATTATTAAGAAATTATAATTGTCTGTATTATTAAGAAATTTCTGATGCACGTATGTGTTTGTAATGGAGAGCATGATTCCTATACCAAGAACACAGAGAAAGCACTTAAGGCAATTTGTTAAATTAATTTCCTTTGTATCTCTCCTTGCGCTATTGTGGCATTTTATACTTCTCTTCACTTTATTACTTTGTACCCCAAAACTGTGGCAATTACCTCCTAGACTGTATTGTGCGCATCTATCTAGCATTCTGCATTTTTACTATTGAAGGCTCTCCCTAAGAATCTTCAAGTATGAAAATCAGAAACTAGGACTACTAGATTGAGGATGTAAAAAAAAATTCCAAGGATAATAATTCCAAACACCTGCTTCCATGAGCAAATTAGGAGGATACAAGCAGGAGACATAATGGGCTGGAGGGGAGCAAAAATAAATGGGAACTAGTGTTAGACATGTGACCCAAAATGAACCAATCAGAATCTTTTTACATGGATTATACAGATCAATCAAGAGATTCTTTCTGGGATTATGCGCTTGAACATTATGTAAACTCTCTAATGCTAGAGGCTATATATCTAACCTTAATATGGCAACTTGACAGAATCTTTCCAGTGCACAGGAGTGAAGAATTGATAAATGGGAAATGAAAGATCCCTGAGTTTGTTCTTTGCAAACCTGGTCATAGCTGCCTGAATCACTGAACTCTTCAAATAAGATAAGCCAGTAATTTTGTTGTTGTCGTTGTTGCTGTAATTATTTCTACTTAGGTCTCTGTTCTTTGCAAAAGAAAACACTGTGACCAAGATGAGTTGAATGAGTGGGATTAGAGGAAATGAGTTAATTTGAGAGAACTTGCTGACACTCTTAGAGCTTGTCATTACTACCAAGGAGACAGATGCAACTAAGAAAGTCGACAGCTTATCTGGGCTACTATATCCTAGATCTCATAACAGCTGAATTTTAAATCTCAACAGACATGGGATAAGGGCTATGAATTAACTGTTTTATAAATAGAGCTGGGAACCTGGGTGGTTCAGTTGGTTAAGCATCTGACTTTGGCTCAGGTCATGATTCCAGGGTCCCGGGACCGAGCCCACACCTTGGGCTCTGTGCTCAGCCAGGTGTCTGCTTCTCCCTCTCCCCCTCCTCCCTGCTCAGGCTTTCTCTCTCTCAAATAAGTAAATAAAATCTCTAAAAAAAATAAAGAGCTCAGCTTATTTTGACAAATATTTTTAAATGCCTTAACTGGCTGTAGTGAAAAAAGGTAGTATTAACATTTATAGACATTGCTGAAGATAAACTTCCAGTCTACTTACAATGCAGATAGTTACAAAAGGAATTTTTAAGAAAGCTATTAAGGACTTAACGCCAAACAAAGGCTTAAATATCACTTTATGCCTTTTAAAATTCCCCTTAACTTTCCTTTTCCCTCATTAGGAACGTATTTATCATGACTACCTTCTCATTTTAATTCCACTATCGGCCACTGCTATGTAAAGTTAACAGCACAGGATCTTAGAGTCAGCAGAGTCTTTAGATCTGGCAGGTCCAACCCCCTTAATTTATAGGGCATGACGAAAACTTTTCCCAGCTTCTAAGTTCTTTAAAGAAAATGCACCTAAGAACAAACGACTTGCCCTACCTAGTCAGATTCAAGAGCTATGCCACACATACATCTCTGAAAGAATGGTTTTAAAAGAACATGATTGTACTTCACAATTTCCATATCAAAAATTGTGAGTCATGCCCATTCTCCATGTTCCCTCAATAATCTACTAAGTTTTTAAATGTCAAAAATTTAGGAAAATGTTATCAGAAGAAAGTACCATATTCCTTAATTTTAATTCAGTGCATAATGCAACAGTCAATAAAGCTTAGGCTGATTTTAGTTTTAAGGGGTTTCCACTTCTATCTATTTTAATAAAGGAACTTAAGAGAAATTGAATTTAAAAAAATCAAAAAAAACAATTCTTAGGTTTCCATACACTAATAAAATATTTAGCTTCCCTGGACCCTACCCAATACATGGTACTATGACTTAAAAAAAAAATCCTGAACTATACATATTTTTCTAAACATCCACAAGTAGATAATGACTAGAAAAAAATCAGTCTATATTTTACTATCAGTAACTTAGAATATTTTATGTAAGCAGAGAAAAATCCAACTGGCTAGTTCTTTATTTAAATAAATCAGAGGACAGAAACTAAGAAGTTAGCATTAAAGGGGGTGCATGCAGGAGATGATTGTGAATCTAGGTTTTAAGCGGGGCAAAGAGCACTTTGCTTAGAATTGCATTGTGAAAATACAGTGGTAATTCCTCACACCTGAAAGATACCTTGAGAATGCCAATTTTGACACCCCAAATAGTATTTTGGTATTTTTTTTTATCTCTTCTTTTCATACATTATTAGCGAAGAAAGGATAGAAGTTTCTAGAAATGAGATAATTAGTTTTGTTTTAAAAGGCTAGTATATACGATTTTTAGTTTCATGGCTTTTACTGGCATGAAGTAGGTGCTTGCTGACTTAACAGATAGTTCTAGGATAGCAACTTATTCAAGACACATGATTCTGAGAATCGAGATTCAAGATCAGAATGAAACCAATCACAACGTTGCCTTTCTATTGAACCACCAAGCTGGTAACCTAGAGCAAATAAAATTTTAGTAAATGGATTGATTTAAGAGCGTGGTCTAAAGGTCAAATTAGCAGATGGTAGTTTTTTGTTTTGTTTTGATCTCCATTGCAAGACTGGAAATTTATTGGGCCATGGGAGCAGCCAAGCTATTATAGTAGCTGATTGTTCTTACAACTGTTGTAGTTTTTGTGTGCATATGTGTGTGGGCACACACATGTGTGTAGCATAATATTTTTAAGCTCAATTTCCTTTAAGACTTAGGTCTCCAGGGATCCCTGGGTGGCGCAGCGGTTTGGCGCCTGCCTTTGGCCCAGGGCGCGATCCTGGAGACCCGGGATCGAATCCCACATCGGGCTCCCGGTGCATGGAGCCTGCTTCTCTCTCTGCCTCTCTCTCTCTCTCTCTCTCTCTGTGACTATCATGAATAAATTAAAAAAAAAAAATTAAAATCATTTAAAAAAAAAAAAAAAAAAAAAAAAAGACTTAGGTCTCCAGAATAAGATTGTTTTCTTAAGGTAGATGAGGTAGATGAAAGACCCTAAAAGTCTACTCTGTCAGTCATTTCTTCATAAAACAGGGTAGATTAGAAGAAGCATCCTTTCTTCAATCTCAAATAAAAACAAACACAATTATTTGTTTCTGTTGGCATTTTTAACAAATCTCAGTCTATTCTCTGCTTCTTTCATCTTACATTTATTCTCTGAAGTTCATATAAATCTTCAGATAAATCTTGTTTCTCCATAAGAGAAATGTAATATGTCATTAAAAAAAAAATCCACATTACCTAAAAACCTCTCTTTTTTTGTTATTTGCATTACTGTTGTCAAGATTAAGTTTTTAAAAAAATCTTACTTATCCTCATGAGTAGTGTAAAAGGATTTTTAGTTTTAGGTTGAGCTTGATTCCATCAACAAGAAAAGATTTGATGGGTGACCGGGAAATAATGAGGGAATAATAATTCCCTTCTTTTAGTGTTTGAATGAAGCTTGATATTATCTACTTGAAGCCACACATTTTGCATATAAGAAACTTGAGTTCAGAGATCAAGTGGCTTACATAAAATCACATAGAAAAAAGTAAAATAAAATAAAATCACATAGATAGCATGTGGACTTATGTACAGCTATTTGATTCACTAATGTTATTTCTGATGGAAAAATTGTTATGATTGAGTATCTGATAAGGATGGTAGGAAGTATTAGCCATAATCTGAATTTAGAAAATGGTGTTTTACAAACTTGAGAAAATATATGTAAATAGAAAGAAGTTATGTCTTCAAATAAAAGTAAATAAGACAACCATTATGTTGTCAGTCTCAAGAATCTGGGGAAAGGAGAAAATTAAAATAGTTTATAAAATAGGAGAAATGGTTAAATGCATTGATTTAAAAAAATCAGCATAGTTTGAAAAGTCAATGAAAACAAGTTTAAAGACCTATTATAGAATTAACTCCATAAAAACTGACTACTCTCAAGGCCACCCTGCATAGACACGATTTGATATAATTTTCCAGGTTGAGATTGCATCTTTAAAGCACGTAAGCTGAACCAGACAATTTCATACACGTGCTACTTGATGAACTGAAATTCCTATTTGCTTCTCATTACCTCTGATATGAGCACATGCAGCTATTGTCATTATGTATTAGGGCTTGAAAAACAAACAAGAAACATTTCCATACTAACTAGAAAATGCTGAAAAACCACACGCCACAGAATTTGAGATACTTATCATTAAAAAAATTATACTGAAAGCTCAATCTAAAAACCTACGTGTGACACAAAGATTCATCCAAAATTAAGATCAAGAGCCCTCTTTAGAAACCAATTAAGCAGGTCATAAGGTAGTCTTAGGTCATACATGGATTCCAGTATGATCATTAAGAACCTCATCAGAACCCAAAAGCTGCATAAAGTGGTGATGCCATGGAAAATTCATTTCAAGTTTATAGCTCACTTGGGCAGCTACACAAGAATAGAACTGGAGCACAGCTATAGCTCACTTTGAATGAGGCAAATGGATCCAGGGAAATTGGATTATTGTTTCATCTAACTGGTAGGCCCATAACAAATAAAAATGACAAAGATATTAAAAATTGGACACTCACTGATTACGGTTTTGACTTACTTGATCATCTGCAGATTAATGGATGTGTTGGTTAACAAAGTATAACCCCCCCCAAAAAAAGTATAACCCAGAAAATGTAAACATTTTCAGTTTCTTTAATTTAAATGAAGTACTGAAATAAGAATCCAAAAATCTCAACATATATTTCAAATCCTCATACTGTACAATATATAGACAGAAATTCACCAACTCTATTAAAAAATATTTCAGATGAAAGGGCCACCCTGATAACTCTGAATGCATTAAAACAACAACAACAACAACAGTGAAAAAAAAGAATAAAAAGAATAAAGCATCCATGACTCAAAGAAAAAGTTAAGTCTTTAGATCAATAATGTTGAAGCAACACAAGAAAAACATAATAAAGAAATTCACAAAATCATCCATTCAGGTACTAGTTTACTACCAAGTAAGTAGATGTTGAAAATATGTCAGTGAACAAAATATATTAATTTCCCTACCCTCATGGAACTTAAATCCCAGTAAGAACGGACATGATATATTAATAAGTTATGTACTAGAAGATAACCAATGCTAAGGAGAAAAATAAACAAGCTAAAAAATACCAGGAGGCCAAAAGGTTGATTTGTACTTTAAAAAATAAGATCAAGGAAGACCTTCTTAAAAATGCAATATTGGGGCTAAGGCTGAAAAATATGATGGAGGGACCCTATCATAGAGAGGGAAATCCTATATAGAAACATTAAACATAGCCATGATCCACCTCAAAATAAAACACTGTCTTAAGATTTTTATTTGTCAATGGAAGATTTTTTAAAAATCATAAAGCCAGAGAGAGAACCAGAATTCCTATCAAAAAATGATGCAAAACATCAAAGCTTCCCCTCTCAAGTACAAATAACAGAGTACAATAAAATGATATTTACCAAGTCTAGAAGAGGACAAATTTGTGTACAGGATTCTAGCTGAGCAAGGCATGTCATTCATGTTTGACAACACATACCTGGAAGTCATTTCGTTCATGCCTCAGTTCAGAAATTATCTTATTTAAATATCTTACTTACAAATACCAAATGTGTATTGAAGAAAATAAATTGAAAGTTCAATCTAATGAGAGACTCAAAGAATGGAAAGCTTAACATTTTAGAGATAAAAAGAAAACCTCATGGGGAAAATTAAAACAATGTTTCACATTTTGACTACTCATTGTGAATGTTACAGGATACAATAATGTCAATGTCAAAATCATTTTTAAGGTGAAAAAGGTTTATTTCTTGTGTCATTTGGTAGCACTTACTTATGGGTAATTATTACCTTATGTTCCTAATTATCACTCTTCGTTAGACTTTAAGTTTGAGAAACAAATGTTTTTGAATAATTAAATGTTTGTTTTAGCAATATCTTCCTTCAAATAGAATAGTAAATTCTATTTTTATTTCGTGAAATATGTTGCTACCATATTAAATGCCTGAAGCTGCCTGGGGCACCCAGATAATTTAAAGTCCAAATGACAAGGGGCTAGTATTCTAATCCTCGCAAGGACAATTTTACCTTCTTGATCTTTGAACCATTTCTCTACACACACACACACACACACACACACACACACCACAGTAGATATATACCGATATCCACTATCTCTGTAACAAATTACAATGAGCTTGGTGGTTTTAAGCAACACAAATTTATTCTCTTACAATTCTTGAGGACAGAAACCTAATATTAATCTGCAGGGATGCTTTCTCACACAAGGCTTTAGGAGTGCATCCAATTTCCTTGCATTTTCTAGCTCTTAGAGGTTGTCTGTAGCCCTTGGCTTGTGGTTCCCTATTCTATCTTCAAAGCAGCAGCATAGCATCTTCAAACTCTCTCTGACCTTGTTTCCAAAACAAAGCTTTATAAAAGTTCTGTGACTACAAGGGGCCCATCTAGACAATCTACATAATCCCAGATAATCAAGACCCTTCATTTAGTCACACCTGACAAGCCCTTTTTGCATGCAGGCTAGCATACGGTCATAGGTTATGGGGATTAGGACATGGACATCTTAAGGCCATCACCAAGCCTACTATGTGCATGTGTGTGTGTGTATGTGTGTGTATCATGGCATCCTGGTGGCAGTGCAAAACTCATCATTTAAGTTCTTTCTTCCTTCCTTCCTTCCTTTCTTTCTTTCTTTCCTTCTTTCTTTCTTCCTTCCTTTTTCTTTCTTTCTTTCTTTCTTTCTTTCTTTCTTTCTTTCTTTCTTTCTCTTTCTTTTTGCTATTCAGCTATAGACCGTGTTACAGATTAAAAACTAGTGACCATTAATTCCCTGTTATCCTGGGAGAAACTAAATCTAGAAAATGCATATGGACAATCAGCTATTCTTTATAGAACACAATAGTTTTACAAATTTATGTCCTTGGAGTTAATAGAGATGCATACCCTATCCCAACTTTTATCCTTAAAACACATAAAACAGATCCATGCAATAAAAATCACTGAGAGTTCAGAGAAGAATTTATCTGGGAGAGAAGATATAAATATTTCAAAATGGATTTTAGGCTTTTCTTAGCTTTTAGAAATCTCCAAATCCCCTTCTAGCATGCAAAAAAAAAAAAAAAAAAAGTGCTCCTTGAGTAATTTCAACTTCTCAGGTGCTTTCCTCCAAGAGAATCTTGGAGAGATTTTTGCCTGCAGGCATTAAAAGCACTAAATCCTGTAATACAAAATACCACTTATGCTTCTGAGCTTTTCACCACCGAATTCAGGAAGCTCTCTCATTGAGTAGCATTCTAAAATAACTTTTTAAGCAGGATGAGATCTTATTTAAATACAGATAAAAATTGCTGTTTAGAAATGCTTTCAAAGGCAACTAACTCCAATTAGGAACGCCAGCCAGTACTACCTATAATCTTGGAGATGATCTGTAAAAGGAAACAGATCCTAAGACACATTTGCTGTAACAAAAAGAAACAGACTAGAGGGCAAAGGAAGATGTGGTTTAGTTCGATACCCTCAAACACATGTGGGGAACTACTTGGCACCCTCAGGATTGGTGATTCATACTATAGATGAATTTCCCAAATGACAATTGTAGACAATCATGAACTAGACCTGAGTGCTTGACAGCTCCAGGCAGGCATGGCTCTGAATAGTGGAGAAGGCATATGACAGTGAGGGCAAGGCTGCAGCATTGTGCACATTGGCGTGGGCTGAAGGTGGTTGTCAGGAGCGAATAGGTTCAGGTGCTAGAGGGGAAATAAAATTTAAAAAATGTGTACTGATCAAACAGTGTGTTTGCATTATGGGCGTGATTGAGGGGAAGGCAAAAGATTAGAAAAGAATGGTTAGGAATGAGTAAACGTGTACATGTAGATTTTTCTTTATATATGGGAAGAGGAATCTTTTTTTTTTTTTTCCGTAGAACACATAAGGGAAAAAAGCCCAAGGGCAGGCAAAATAAATTAGAAAAATGAAATGAATGAAAGAATTAAGTCTCAAGTGGCTTGGCTAAGCAAATCTAAATGCCTGGCTGTGTTCTTAAAGGAAAACAACGACGACGACAACAACAACAAAATAAATAAATAAAAACAAGGTCTGTTCTGTGTTTGTTTATGTCCTTTCCTTGAGGTTTCGGTCAGTACCTGTCATTTATTTCCTACCACTGGCCACAGTTTTTTATTTGCATATTTTTGTTTTTATTTAAACGAGTGTGAACCCCTTTAGGGGCATTCTACAGAGATTTGCATTCATATGTCCAGTGGGGCAAAGATGACGTTTTCCCTGGAGTCTACTGGCAGCGAAGATGAGCATTTTCTTTTTCTTTAGATCATTTAAAAGCTACCTGGTAAAAGTGGATAGTTCTTTACTCATTGTTTGGCTCTCACAATGTAATATAGTTACATATGAAATGCTTTGGGATCAATCTTTAAGAAAAGAGACTGCCAAATTACATTTTTCTAAGATGCCCTTTATTCATTTTACATTTTCTGCCCCGAAATTTTAGCACAACCTTTTCTAGTACCAGTAAACTTGGACATGAGAATAATCTGACTTTCTACTTGTATGCATATCATCCTGACACCTGATTTTCCTAAGGGAATTCAAGATTGCAAAAAGCTGCCATGTTATTACAGTCCTTCATGAAAGATTGCCTGAAGTGATGTCACAACATCAGACATTCAGCTCTAGTTGACACTGAAACATCACTTACAGAAAATGCTTGCTTTGGGCATATTTTTATTTGAGCTGTGACAACTCCATCTAATCATCTAAATGACATACCTATGGAAATAACACTAATCAATATCTTATTCTATTACTCTTTCTATTTATTTAATTATTCATTACCTATTCGAGCTTTTGCTTCATTTTTCAGAGTGCCACTTTTGGCATTTATATTGGAAACTGATACAGAATGATTTCATTCCTTATCTGTAATAGCCGAGTATAAAGAATCTTCATTATCAAGACCAACACAACTACCATGAGAGAATTTTAAAAGCTTCCTCTACAACTGTAGTTTAAGTCAATTTAAGAGATTAAAAAAAAAACTAGCACGCATTTCAATGATTAAAAATCCACATTTGCAAGAGCAATACAGAGGATTAAAGAGGAAATCTTAGAGGAGACATCAAGACATAGATTAAGAAAAATAAAATTCTAAAAGTAGCACATTTACTTATATATTGAGGTATCCGCGTTTACATTTCTTGTCATTACTATAAGATACAAGGAAGGTCAAGGCAATACATGTGAATTATTAGTCTCCCAAACCATTTATTACTGATTTTATCTTTTTTTTACCTTCCAAATGGTATTTTGAGCAACTCTGAAGTATACAGCTATGTTATTGTACTAAACAAATTTTGAGAATATTCCATGCAGTATTGTTCCTTATGATTGCATTATATATCTTCTAGGTAAAAAGCCCTCAACCATATTATTCTAAGGAAGAGAAAAAAAAAGTTTCTGACATCCTCATCACTATCTCTCTTTTTGACAGTCCCCATAGAGCCTCACACTGCTGCCTGATTTTCTATCCTGACAGCAAGCCAAGTCAGCCACCAATTCAAATGACAGATAGGAAAGGTTGGGGGCTGGGAAGAAGAGAGAAAGACTAGATTTAAATAGCAGCTTGAAAATATTTCTCATAGCATAAAATATGTCATATATCAGAGTGATGTATTTTAAACATTTTGGCTAAAATATCCAATTCTAAAAATAAAATAAAATAAAATAAAATAAAATAAAATAAAATAAAATATCCAATTCTAGTCCACCTTAGTCTAATTCTTATTATCATCCCTTCTCTCACTTCTCCTTCCATGGTCCTATAGAACTATATATATTATCATTTGACATTACAGGTATCATCACTTAAGAATGAAAAAGAAAGAAAAAAAGAAAAAGAAAAAAGAAAGAAGAAAGAAAGAAAGAAAAGAAAGAAAGAAAGAAAGAAAGAAAGAAAGAAAGAAAGAAAGAAAGAAAGAAAGAAGAAAGAAAGAAAGATTAATTTCAGGATGTCTTAAAATTTGTACTTATAAGATTTTAATTTTGGAAGGTGACTGAGTGATGACATGGAGAGGCCAACACCATTGAAAGAAGATTTGTGTTTGTGACTTACATTTTCTGAGAAAGGGAGGCATGCTGTACCACATAGGATCACATAAGATGCATTGAGTTTGGTCAGGAGGCAGAAGCAGTAACAAGGGAACGCTTAGGGCAAAGCTGTTATTGTGGTTTCTGTGGAAATGCAAGGCAGGATAGAGTATATATGGTTTTACGGTTTGGGGTTGGCTGGTTTGAATAATTCCCCAGTGCTTTCGGCTATAAGGGAGCTCTCCAGTTGCTAGGTCCCTGGCCTTAGGATGATTTAGGGCAGGAGATATACGGGTTAGTGTGTGTAAGTTAGATAAAAAGAGGGCTAGGGCTATACACTCAGGATTGGTTGGTCTGCCCCGGAAAGGCTTGCTCACAGGCAAGCCGTTATTCACTTTAGGAATTAGCTACCCTGGGAGGTGCAGTCTCTCTCTCAGGTCTATAAAACCCTCAAGTGCCAGAGCATCAAAAATACAGAAAACAGGTGCTTACAGGACAGCATAAATACCTTATTTTCTAGGGCAGAAAAAAAAAAGAATACAGAAAACAAGAAAATGCAGTGAATATAACTGGTCCTGTGATGATTGGAGGCCAAATAGACAAATACTGAATCTATGAAATCACTGAATACTGGAGTATTAAAAGTTGGACATTGAAATAGTTGCTATGAAAGGCAAGTTTTTGGTTGGCTAAGAGAGCCAAAGCTGGTGCTTCCTAGAATGATCAAAATATCAGTGGAATGTCAGGCAACATAAGGATTTATTTTCTTGCTTAAAGAAGGTACAACCAAAAGAAGATGGTAAATTGTCAAAAGATATTTGCCTATAAAAAGTGGTTACAACTGGAAAGCACATGTTTTTCACTTTATAAGTATATTGAATAAGCCATGGAGGTAGTCACACTCATCTCCAGGTCTTAAAAATGAATAACAGAAATAAAAATATTTTCACTAATTTCAGAGATTATAAATGTAAATACACATTAGGGAAATTTTTTCATTTGCTAGTAAAATTATATTTATTTAAAAGGTACCAATCCCCTCAGTTTTCTATTTTTCAGGTCTACAAATCTCAGCACATACTTACTGGTTCTTGCTTTTCTCATCTTTTTAGAGAAAAATAAGTTCATTCCAAAGCAAACTTTACCATCTGTGCTCTGGATCATACCAAGATTTTCTCTGGTGATAATTTTGCCTCTGTTCTGACTCTCATTTATTATTCACACCCTCTATAAATATTTATTCAGTGCCTATTCTGTTATTGGCGCCATCTAGGTTTTGGAGACATGGCACCAGTAGTCATTTGAATAATAGCCCCCCCTGAAAGATTTGTCTGCCAGGAGACTATAAACATGATGTTATTTGAAAAATATATCTGCAGATAAAATTAATGATTCCAAAATGAGGTGAAACTCTAGGTTACTAGGGTGGGGCCTAAATCCAGTAACAATTTTATTTATGAGAAGAGAATATACAGAGGAGAAAAAGGCAGTAGGGAATATCAAATGAAGAAGGCAGAGATTTCCATCATGTAGCTATAAACTAAAGAATACCTGGAGCCACCAAAACCTAGAGGAAGAAAGAAGGATTCTCTCCAGGGGCCTTTTGTTTGTTTGTTTGTTTGCTTCCTTGCTCACTTATTTCTCATCATAATAAATGTACTCTTTATCCTTTCACCTATTTTATCCATCCCACCATCCCCCCCCCCTTCCCCGGTAACTGCCATTTTGTTCTCTATAGTGAAGAGTCGTTTCTTGGTTTCTCTCTCTCTTTTATCCTTTGATTATTTATTTCTTAAAGTCCACATATAAGTGAAATCATTGAGTATTTGTCTTTCTCTGACTGACTCACTTCACTTGGCATTATACACTTTAGCTCCATTCATATTGTTGGAAATAGTAAGATTTCATTCTTTCATATGGCTGAATAATATTCCATATGTGTGTGTGTGTGTGAGTGTGTGTGTGTATGTGCATGTTTCACCTCCTCTTTATCCAATCACCTATCAATGGATACTTGGGCTGCTTCCGTAATTTGACTATTATAAATAATGTTGCTAAAAACATACAGGTGCATGTATCCCTTTGAATTCATGTTTTTACACTTTGAGGGTAAATGCAATGATTATATTATAAAGTGGTTCTATTTTTAATTTTTCGAGGAAACTTCATACTATTTTCCACAGTGGTTGCACCAATTTGCATTCCCACCAACAATGCAAGAGGGCTCCTTTTTTCTCCACATCCTTGCCAATACTTGTTGTTTCTTATGTTCTTGATTTTAGCCATTCTGACAGATGTGAGGTGATATCTCATTGTAGTTTTGATTTGCATTTCTTAGATGATGAGTGATGTTGAGCATCTTTTCATGTGTCTATTGGCCATCGAGATGTGATGAATGATGTTGAGCATCTTCTCATGTGTCTATTGGCCATCTAGATGTGATGAATGATGCTGAGCATCTTCTCATGTGTCTATTGGCCATCTACATGTCTTCTTTGGAGAAATGTCTGTTCACATCTCCTGCTCATTTTTAAATTGGATTATTTATTTTTGGGGTGTTGAGTTATATCAGTTCTTTATATATTTTGTATACTAATCCTTTACTGGATATGCCATCTGCATATCCCTTCCTGTAGGCTACTTTTTAGTTCTATTAATTTTAGTTTTGTTTCCTTCTCTGGGCAGAAGCTTTTTATTTAAAAAAAAAATAGTTTATTTTTGCTTTAGAAGAACTATGGCCCCATTGATAACTTGATTTCAGACTTCTGGTTTCCAAAATTCTCAGGTAATATGTTTTTGTATTTTAAGCCACCTAATTTGTGCTAATTGGTTTCAGTAGCCACAGGAAACTAATGGAGCATGGGATAACTGTTGTGGAGATCATATGCAATAGCTTGATAGTATACAAAGAAGGGCAAGTGTTTAATGAATATTAAGAGAAGTACAGGATATCTTTAACATAAATCTTCACATTGGTTACCTTAATTCCATGCTTACATATATTAGTAACCATTTTTATCATAAAAATAAAACATTATTACTATAAGTAAATAACAGTAACACATAAATAGTAGAAAACCATCAATATCCTTAAAAAGAAAAAAAAAGGTTGAATGTTTCTCATGTTTCTCTTCATATTCTCAGTTTCTCTGCATAAACTGATACAGCTTAGCACAACATCTGTGTTGGTTTCCTGGGACTCCTGTAACAACATATCACAAACTGAGTGGCTTAAATACAAGAAGTTTATTGGCTCTGTTCTTTGAGGCTTGATGTCTGAAATACGGTGTTTTTCAGGGCCATACTTTCTCTGAAGGCACCAGGGAAGGGTCTGTTGAAGGCCTCTTACCCAGCTTCTGGTAGGTCTTTGGTTTATGGCAGCATAACTCCAGTCTTCACATAGCATTCTCCCGGTGTCTCTCCCCTTTGCCCCAATATTACCTTTTTATAAGGATACTGTCATATTGAATTAGGCCTGACTCTAATGACCTCATTATAATTTGATCATCTGCAAAGACCCTATTTTCAAATAAAGTCACATTCACAGGCATTGAAGATATTAGAATTTCAATGTCTTTTGGGGGCACATAATTCATCCCATACCAGTGCCCAAATCAATAGTTTTGAATTGAGTTGTAAAGCGTATGTGACAAGGAAAGAAGATAAGGACGTTTTAGAGAATCAAGAAGCTATTAATGAGCAAGATTATAATTCTGGTTTAGGTAGAGTTCTCAAAATACAAAAATATTCTCCGTATGTAGCACACAGAGCAGAATAAAACATGCATACAAGGTAGCTCCTCTATTTTCAATAACCGAGCTAGTTTCGCCTCTTGTGCTTCTGATCTAGAGAGTAGCTGGGTGGTAAAGGAAAGGGAATCTGAGGATTTATACAGTTGTCAGTTAGTGGCATCTTTGACTTAAGTCAGGTTCAATTGGGTAAAACTGTCTGTCAAAAACATTCACTCTGTCTCAGGTTTCCTGCCCTTCCCTATGCTTCTTCTAATACCTAAGAGTTGTGGGATAGGGTTCCAACACCTGTGCCAGAAGGTAGGGGAGGAAAGGACCGCAAGTCAGTGTGCTGGGTAATTGCTGGTGCCTGCTGCAGTCTGGCTGCTTGCTCTGCAGTCATTGATAAAGACTCCGGTGAGTGAAACTGTGATCTGTTCTTTTTGTTGAATACAGGACGATGGTCTTCCTTATGACTTGTCACCATCTTTGCCCTTGCTGGTGCTATGGACCTCACTGAATCTAGCCACTTTCTCCATCCTGCCTCTAGCTAATTTATCTCATCATGGCTTCTGTAGGGTTTATGGTATCTGTCACTAGGGCAAAATCTGGGGGGTCTTCAGGCTGCCAATTCAGCTAAATTTTACCTTTACTGTGGAACATGTAGAAAAGTCTCACTCCTTTCATGCCACATGAGAGGGTCTCAAAAGATCAAACTCAGACCCTCCGTGGCCAGACATGGTTCACTGCCATTATTTACTATGCTGCTGCAACTTTTTGATGCTGGCATCAAAACCACCCTGCAGAGGAGCACTGGGTGTTATTCTATATGTTGGCAAATTGAACACCAATAAAAAACTGCAGATGAGCAATGGGTGCTATTCTATATGTTGGCAAATTGAACACCAATAAAAAATTAAAAAAAAAAAAAAACACCCTGCAGAATCTATCCACCCAGAGCCCTAAATAGGGAGTGGGACACAAACCCTTTTTGGCCTTTGCTCAATACATTCAATTCTGCTCCATCCCCTTAAAAACTCAGCTAACAGAGATATCATGATACTGGCATTCTGCTGTCCTTTTCCCAAACCTACCAGTAAAGAAGTGACAATAATTTATTTTACATTTTTTTTACCCTGTCTGGATAAATTGCCTCTTAGATTCTATCCCCATTCTTTAAATGTCATGACTTAGTCATAATTGGTGGGAGTAATGTTGACACACGAAGGAATTAATTCTCTATTTGTTTTCATGAAAGTTGACTCCATATGGAAGAATTTGGACAACTTCAAAATAGGGATTATGAGAGATAAAAGTAAAATCATTTGATCCTCTGTACTATTCTCATTACTTTGAAATAACAGCAAAGTTAGTGACATATTCTTGTTAAAAATATTATCTCATGTTTATAATATGCATTCCTACATTTTTCTCACCTTCCTTCTACTTATTACTTCTCCTCTTACACATGTTCATTAAATTCATTAGATGTATGCCTGGATATTATTATGAGCTAGATACTGAGTCAGATACTGAGGATACAAAAACAAATAAACATATCATGTACTGTCAAATATTTCACAGGGCTAGTGTGAGAGTTAGGCACATGATATTTTAATGAAATTTTATTTCAGTTTGGCTAAGTAAACCTATTCACATTCATATATATTTTTTCACCTGATCTATCAGCCTTGGATATGGGCTAACTTCATGTCTTTGGTTTTCAAGTTTGGGAAAATGTTTTTTTTTTTATCAGGAAAAATAAGCTACATAAATAACTGATAAAACATAATTGGTGGGATACAAAACTTAGGTTCTCCTGAATCACAGTCTAATTTTTTCCATAATACTGTACATACTCTAAAACATGATATATGATTGTAGACATCACGTTTTCTAAAAATAATATTTTTTTCCCTAAAAGACTTGGTACAATTCTCACTGAGAAAATCTGAAACATTTCGACACAGAATCAACTCAAGTATTTGCGAAAGTGTGACATGATGAATAACGAACAACAACTTACTATCATTCGGTAGAGGCCATTTGAAAATAGCTGTTAACACTTCTATGTTAGCATCTACCTTATTGAAACAATGTCTAGAAGTAAGAAAACAGAAATAACTGAAGGGAAATACCAGAGCACATTGAATAACAGGAATTCCTGTTCCCTATATTTGCTGGAAATATTTTAGGTTCTCTTGAAATGAGTTCAGGATTCAGGGAGACTCAATGACTGAGACAGAAATAGTACTCAGAGGAACTTGCAAATTAAAATCTTTAATTTCCCAAAATGTTCATTGCCAGTACTTGTATTCCTTATCTTTTCTTTTTTATTGGTTAGATGAAGTGCTGTCTCTACTTTTTCATCTTAGAGTTTATATAGCCTTTGTCTACTTTATATTTCAAAAACGGAATCAAAGTTCTTTCCTCTGGTTAAAATATGTAATAATCTGAACAAAAGCAAACAGATCTCTTTTGGAAATTTCTTTCAATTTGAATGTCATTAATTCCACTATACCTTGCCAAATTCATTATTTCAGCAAAGTAATTCCTCCAGTGTTTGTAGGAATAGAGTAAAACATATCGGCACAAACAGATTTGAGAAATATGTATTCTTAAAATGTTCAACATGTCCTGAGGACAAGAGCCAATTTCAATGAACATTGTGTATTCCTTTAGGTTGAACCACATGAAATTGCCAATTTTACCTTTTTTTTTCTTTCTTTGCCTACAGAAATGGCAATTTCTTATTTCTTGAACCCACTGTAGGCTTGCAGAACTCTACTTTTATTAAATTTGGCTAGAGATAAAAATTTGGCATCATCAGGCTATAGAAACGCTATAAATACAGGAAAATGCACAAAGTGAGAAGAGAGTTGGCAAACACAGGTATTTAAAGTGCCAGCAAAGGAAGAAATAGAGTTGTTTGGGAGACTGAGAAAAACAATCACCAGCACTAGCCAAAACGAGAATATAACTGACTTAATCAGTCCCACAAATACGTTAAAATAACATGGGCTTCAAATATATCCTAGCTGTTGGACCACTTATTTATAATACACGAGAAAGACAATTCACTTCACATATTACTATGAACCAAGGACCAACTGGGAAATCCAGTCCATTTTGGCCCAATTATAAAGGCAGAAAAATTTATGCATAAAATAATTACCTTTTACCAAAGCAAAATTTAATTTTTGAGAGATATTAACTATTTGGGGCGACACATGCATTATTTCAACATCTAGATCACCATGTCTAGTAATGTGCTAGCTCATATATGATTACACTATTGAAACATCGAGATTACACCATGGATACATCGATGAAGATGGCAGCTAGAAGCTATACTTTCGGCAAGCTCCGTTCCTTCCTCTTACTCCTCTTCATCTCCTTCCTAATAACCATTCACCCTCTCCACCAAGGTTAATAATAAAGTCACATACTAAACAGTACATTTAGCCAAGTAATGTGATAAAGCTATAATATCATGAAGAGAGATTGTATCACATAACTTTTTACAGTTTTTTTTTGGAATTAAAAAAAAGATTTTATTTATTTATTTGACAGAGAGAGAGAGAAAGAATGAGCAGAGGCAGAGGGGCAGAGGGAGAGGGAGAAGCAGGCTCCCCCTTGAGCAGGGTGCCTGATGCAGGCCTTGATCCCAGGGTTCTGGGATCATGACCTGAGCCAAAGGCAGACTTAACTGATTGAGCCACCAATGCGCTCCTGGAATATTTTCTTAAAGAAAATAATTTTAAAAGAAAAAAAAAATGATCTAGTACTTTCCATATACACTATTTACAAAATACAGGCATTAGTTATTTTTATAGTATAATTGCATTTTAAAGATGTTATACTTTTTAAACAAGAGAGACGGTTTTGAATTATAGATTGCTATTAGAGCACAAGTTAACCTAATTCTGTCAAGGTTTTGAGTCCTCAGCTTTTGCAACGGGAGTTTGAAAGGCTAAAGAGTTAATGAAGAATGCTCAAGGAAACGTTGTCTGAGATCATCAGGAAGGAGGTGGAGAAAAAATTCCAGAGATAGTCATAGAATTATAGCAGAGGTTAATAAGACAAACAAATAAACAAAAATTGTCCTTTTCAAATTTGGAAATCTACAGAATGAATTAAGGGGAAAGGGATTTCCTTTCACCACCAGCTGGGAGGGAGCCCTATAATTACAGAGATGATTAAGGTTTCCAGTGTTATGCTATAGACACTGTGTTTCTATTTGTCCCTATTGTGGAATGTCAGATGAACTAAATTTTATATAGACTTTCATGACCATTTTTTTCAGTACCCATAATCTTTTCAAGGTTGATCCATGTTGTAGTATTTATCAGTATTTCATTCCATTTTATGGACAAATAATACTCCATCACATGGACACACCACATTTCTCTATCTATTCTTCTGCTGACAGACACGTGGGTTGTCTTTAACCCTTGCTTATCATGAACGGTGCAACCATATGCATCACGCACAAGTTTCCAATGGAAATATGCTCTCACTTCCCTTGCATAAATGCCTAACAGAATTGTTGAGTCATGATTACATCTATGTATAATCATTTGAGGAACTGCTAGACTTTTCCAAAACAGTTGCGACCTTCTAGGTTTACGCCAGCAGTGCACAGGGGGCTCTGAGTTTTCCATGCCCTTGCCAACATTTTTGTTATGGGACTTTTTACTCTAGACATCCTAATGGGTGTGAAGTGACATCTCACTGTGATTTTTATTTGTATTGCCCTTGTCACCAATAATATTGAACAATAATTCAATAATATTGAATTCTAATTCATTAATTTTTATCTCTATTCTTGTGCCAATAGCATTTCTTTATAATTAGTTTTGAAATTGGGAAGCATGAATCTTTCTACTTTTATTCTCCTTTTTCAGGTTTATTTTGGGTATTTGGGTTTCTTGTAATTCCCTATGAATTTTGGAATCATCTTGTAAATTTTTACAAAAATATTCAGTGGGATTCTGACAAATATTGCAATGTCTAGACTTCTTATCAATGGGCGTAATGTGCTTTTTCCATTTATTTGGTTCTTTAATTTCTTTCAACAATGTTTTAGAATTTTCAGAGTATAAATTCTGCACTTTTTTCTGTAGGTTTATTCCTATTTTATTCTTTTCGATGTAACTGGAATTTTTTTTCTAATTCAATTGTGGATTGTCCATTCCAAGGAATATTTCTTCTATACAAATTCCTGAATTGTAACAACTAAATTCAATATTTTAGTTAGACTTTTTAGTTATATCTGAATAAAACCTTACACTAAAAAAAAGGTAATTGTTAGGAAAATATTGAATCATTAAAAAATATTTTTGTCTTTTGATTCCAAAAATACTACATACTTTTTGGAGCCTTTTATAAAATGTTATTAAATAATTAACTCACTTTCTAAAGATAACTACATTTTGATGTAATGTCACTGAATTTCTTAATAAAAAGTTATAAAATATATACAGGAATGTGATATGTAGAAAAGTACATGGATATAATATTAATGCACTTACAAAGAACTTTATATCCTGTGTTTTGACTTATTTTTATATCAGAGCACTTTTCCACATCAATTATTATTCTTGAAAAATATCTTTTCGAAGAGAACACACTACTCCATATGGATAGGGGCATTTAGTCATTCATATACAGGAAACAGTTAATTTGTTTTCAAATTTTACAATTAGAAATATTATTTTGATAAAAATCCTTTCATTTTTGACAGCTTTGTGAAAATCTCATTTTTTTTACCATGACAGAGAATTTCTGGGCCTCATATATAGAAAATATTTTCTTCTTAAAATATAATTTTATTGACATATAATTGAAATATATACTTCCCTAACTTTGGCTTAGCTTTAAACACTCCTGAAAATCTAGTTCCCAGATTTTTTCCCCAGAATTTTCTCCCTCATATTTTTCAACAAATATAAGGTATCTATCATTTTCTATGCATCTATGATATTCTCTGGTATCTTTGCTGGTTATAATCTCTTGCTACATTGCCTTTTTTTCCCATGCTATATTTTATCTCTTCAAAGACTTTTTAAAAACCCCAAAAAACATGCTTTACAAAAATCTCCATGATTTTCTTTGCCTTAAATAACCTCTGTGACACTTCTTTCTCTCTCTACCCCGCCTTGAATTATAAGGCCCTATTTCTTTTATCCTCTACCAAACCATGATTTCCAAGTATTAGTGTCATTATCAATGCATATTTCCTTTATGCATAAAAGAATCTCAAGTACTTGTTGCACAAATAAATTAATTGCATCTGTATATTACACAAAATTGCAAGGGGCTCTCAACTCACAGCACTTCCTACTTGTGATAATTCATTCTGCAGCAAGTAAACAACTTGCAAAAAAGAAAAACCAATGAATTGATTTTGTTAATGTGAATCATGTGAATCTCAGTACATGTTCATTGAATTGTGTGTTATGATGTTCTCAAATATCAGGACACTGTGAAATCAAGTGTAGCAAGATGCTCAGTATTTAAATCTCACTAATGATAGAATTTAGTCTTGCAATTATGATTTATTCATCTTTGAATATTAATATTCAGTAATAATATATGAATGTCTATATTGAAAGTGTTAGTATATGCATAATTAATTTAGGAAGTTAGAAATCAATATTTATAAACTATGATATTTACTGTCTTTCACTGCAAACATCATTAATAAATTTGTTACAATAAACCCATTTTGGACTAACGCTCTGAGGAAGAAAAAAAAAAATCCATCCTTGTTATTTCACTTCCAAAGGCAGGATATTGTTTTGTTTTAAAGGAAATCATAAACTTTTTTTTTTTATAAGGCTTCAATTTATATAAATTTTGTTTGGAGTTTTGGTACATCAGTTATTCCTCCCTAACTTCTATTTATGGAGTTTACCCTCTGGTGAAATGAAGTAATTAATTTGAAGAGGGAATGCATTCAATATCAGAATTTCATAAGATGAAAAGTTTCTTTAGTCATCTGTAAAATTGCTCTCTTTATCAAGAAAAAGAAGGGGTGCAAGCAATCCAGGAGATAGCTCCTCTGGGGACTGAAGATGGTTTATAGGATACGCGTTAAAAAATAAAAGAGAAAAGGCGTGTTTTCTACCTGTAATATTAATGAGCCATATCAAAATATATTTGAGAACACCAGACATAAAAAAAAGCATAATTTTTCTGATTCCAATTTTGTGTTTGATATTCACTTCCTAACTTCTGGTTCTCTCCTTTATTAGGCTCTTCCTTTTACTCTATCGTATATTTCTAGGATGAGAATTGTTATATATAAAGTAGAACAGTAGTTGTCTCATGCTGTTTTATAGACATCAATTCCATTTCTTCCTTTCTGGAGCAGACACACATCCATAGCAGTTCATTTGCTAAAAAGAAGAAACAGTTAAATGATGAAGGAAAAAAGAAACACACACACACACATAGAAAAGAAAAAGAAAAATTGTAGACATTATTGGGAAAGGATGTCCCTACTATACTCATGTGTACTCCTCAATGCCAAACACGGAGCTCTTCTCTGGGAAATATACTGTCTCCCCTTATCTGCAGTTTCACATTCCTCTGTTTCTGCCTCTACTCAACCTTGGTAAAGTCAGAAAATCAATATTAGCCTAACTCTGTGTCCCAATGTCTATGCCGTTCACCTCACTTCATCTGAATACATAAACATTTTATCATCTCACATCATCACAGTAAGAGTGAGCACAGGACTTTGAGAAAGAGAGACCACATCACATTTACGTAACTTTTATTATAGTATGTAGTTAGAATGGTCCTGTTTTATTATAAGTTGTTGTTGTTAAACTCTTACTGTGCCTCATTTCAAATTAAAATTTATCCTAGGGACGTATGCACAGGAAAAGTTTCAGGCCACCACTGAGAGTCTCAGAACATGTGTCCTGTAGATAACTACTGTATGTACAAATCTTATCCTATGTTTCTCTTTAAATAAAAATGTACCTTTATTTATATATATTTGTATTTAATTTATATATATTGTTTAGATTTTTCTCTTTTATAGCACAGTCTGGTCAAATGATGTCACATTTTCTTTTTTTAATTTTTATTGAAATATATTGGATAGGGATCCCTGGGTGGCGCAGTGGTTTGGCGCCTGTCTTTGGCCCAGGGCGCGATCCTGGAGACTCGGGATCGAATCCCACATCGGGCTCCCGGTGCATGGAGCCTGCTTCTCCCTCTGCCTGTGTCTCTGCCTCTCTCTCTCTCTGTGTGACTATCATAAATAAATTAAAAAAAAAAAAAAAAAAAAGAAATATATTGGATATAGGGACACCTGGGTGGCTCAGCAGTATAGCGCCTGCCTTCCGCCCAGGGCGTGATTCTGGAGACCCAGGAGCAAATCCCATATCGGGCTCCCTGCATGGAGCCTGCATCTCCCTCTGCCTGTGTCTCTGCTTCTCTCTGTGTGTCTCATGAATAAATAAATAAAATCTTAAAAAAAGAAATATGTTGGATATATAATATTGTGTAAATTAAGGCATACAATGTGTTAGATACATATTATAATATGATTCAAAGTTCTAATACTAGTAGTTCACTACAATTTTTACAAAGACCCTCGAGGTTTTTGTTGTTTTTTATTAGCACATCAATATGAAGGTCCAGCATTTATTTGAGATGTGCACTTAAAATGTCTATGTTTGGGACACCTGGTTGGTTCAGTCAGTAGAAAACGAGACTCTTGATGCCGGCGTTTTGAGTTCGAGCCCCATGATGGGTATAGAGATTACTTAAAAATTTTAAAAATCTTTTTAAAAAAATGCCATGCTTTATATCCATGAATGAAGTCTCATTAAGTTGATGCACTTTACATTTTATAATGTATTTTACATGTGAATAAAGTCATGGTAAAAGCCTTTAATAAATGTAACATCTCTCACACTATATTTGATATTTGTTTTTCTGTTTTACACTAGATTATTAGATCCTTGATGGAAGAAATTATACCTTTTGTCATGTATGACTTTGCCAGTTTTCAACCATTTTCTATTCACTGAAAAGGGCAATGCCATGTGATTAAAATTAATATACCCCTCTCCTCTATGCCCCGCTCAATTTAAGGGACATAGTAGGTGCTCAATGAATATTTACTGAGTGAGTGAAAAAGCAAATGTCAATTTATACTATAAGAATTCTAAAAAAAAAAAAAAAAAAAAAGAATTCTAGAACCTACCTGAGCATGTGTTCTTACCCTTTTGTTTCCTTATTCTTATTCACTGAAGAAGACAAAAAAAAAAAAAAAAAAAAAAAGCAGAACTCTTGCTTGCTTGCCAGGTAAGACATGAAAGGAATGTCCACCCCTTCCCCTGATACCACGCACACGCACACACGCACACAAATGCACACACACAGAGCTCAGAATGTTTCACAGACACTTTGTCTAGATTATTTCCAGCCTGCACTCTAAGGCAGCACACAAGGCTGAGAAACTTGCATCTTACCCAGTTACACATGCAAATTAAGAAAAAAAAAAAAGGAGAAATGGCTACAGATGGATATAGAAGTTGCTCCACAGAATAAATTCCTGGATCTTCTTCGTGGTCGAAGCTTTATGATTCGTTGTGATGTCTCTGACACAACCATCCTCCTACTACCCTCTCAGAAATCTTGCTTCCAGAAACAGTAAAGTCTTTTTTTTTTTTTTTTTTTTTTTTGTAGAACTTGTCCTCAGTCCACTTCTTTGCCTTAACTGAATTCCAGCCTCTCCTTGGAAGCCCTCGTGGGGTGGGGGCTCAACCTTTCACCCTTCATTTCTACCAGGGGCTTCCTCCTAGTGTCCCACTGCCACTCCCAGAACCAAATCTCCGTTGTTGTGTTCACCTTGTAGAACCCTCTGACTTACTGGAAACCCAACCCGTCCAACACCTTGACATGAGCTTTCCTTTCATCACACACCCTTGCTGAGCTCACGTCTTAGATAAATATAAATACCTGTCCTCTCTGTATCAGTACTCAAACCATGCTAGTGGGTGGGGTGGGGGGCAAGGGATACTCAGGAAATTGCTATTACATTAAATCATCATCAGTGATCTCAGCTAGACACCTGGCACTGGCAGGTGGGCTCCTCATGCTCGGTGTCTCTCACTTTGATGCCAGATTTCCGTATCCAGGTGACCCTTCTCGTATCTGTAACCTCACCTTCACCTCAGTAACCTTCTACCTTAACACCACCACACCTGCCAGCATGTTCTAGTCCTTCTTGTAATTTGCTTTTTCTTATCAGCAGACTTTCTCTCCTTCATGTGCCTGGAAGCTTCATGAGCTAATCTGACCTCACTTATTAGCACTCTCTCCAGAGCATCCTTTCTTTTCACCACTTCCTCCACTCTCCCACTCTGATGATCCTTTGACCGAATCAGGACCTCCAATACAGTAATCCTATGGATGTTCTGTTGTCTCTGAAGCCTTAATGTGATTTCTTTCTTCTTTATGCAACTTAAATTCAAGGCCAATCTCACCCCTCCCTTGCATATACATGGACTCCTTTACCCTCTTGCTACAGAGTATTTACTTGGTGACATTATAAACTTGATTAAATCAAACTGTTGGGTGTGTGTGTGTGTGTGTGTGTGTGTGTGTGTCCCTATAGCAGAAAGGGGCTAGAGAAAATTATAAAACCATATAGACTGCTCACGTTAAATTCCTGGCATGAATCACAAATGAACCTTTGTGTTGCCCTCCAGTCGCAGTAGATTTACTTAGTCTATTCACTCTGGCGTGGCTCGATAATTACTTCTTCCTGGAGAAGTATTTTGCCATTTTTACCCCTCTTTTCTCAAACCACCTTTCTAAATTTATTCAGGATGGAACCACTTCTCATCATCTCCACGTCTGTCATTCTGGTTCAGGACCACATCATCTCTCATCTGGATACTGCTATAACCTCAAGTCTCTTTCCAACTGGTAGTCTCTGAATATCTGTGTCCCCCAAAATTTGTATGGTGAAACCTAATGCCCAATGTGATGGTTAGCAGGAGGTAGGGCCTTTGGGAGGCGATGAGGGATCAGTACTCTTATTAAAGATGTCCAGTAGCCTTCTCTTGCCCCTTCTGGCATTACAAAGGGGAATTAATTGGAAGTCTCCAACCCAGAAGAGAGCCCTCCCCAGAACCCACCACGCTGACACACTTCTTGGCTTTCCAGCTCCAGAACTGTGACCAATCTATTTCTGCTGTTTATACGCCACCCATTCAATGGCATTTTGTTATAGTAGCCTGAACAGACGAAGACACCAACTTTCTTCTCCGATGTACACAAATAACACAAATATAAAGATAAATCACAAATCTCAAGCTGATAATGTCATTCCCCTAAAACCATTTAGTGGTTCCGCATTTCAATAAGAATAAAACCCAAAGTCTTTCAATGACCTACAAGACTCTACATAATTGTGGCCCTTCTTTATCTTTCCGACCTTTTATTTTCTGACCTCCTCTCAACTTTGTTCTCTCTGGTCCAGTCATACTAAGACCTCCCTAAGGACTTTTGCCATAATCAGTTTCTGTGTTTGACATATTCTTCTCTCAGATATTTTTTTTATTCTCTCAGATATACGAATGGCTTAAATCTTTCCACTTATTTATATTGCCTTTCTGTTGAAGACTACACAATGACTTAATTTTAAATTGCAAACCCACTCTCGGCTTTCTTGATCCCTCTTATGTGTTTTTTTTTTTCCTCCTCCATAGCATTTTACTGCTTATAATGCACTCTTTGCTTTACTCGTTTATTGTGTTTTTACTGATTTTACTTGTCTCTTTATCATTTCCACCAGTAGAATGAAACCTTGACCTTGTTTCTTAACTTTTATATCTGAAAGGCCAAGAGACTCTGACACAATAACATTCAAATGTCTGATGACATAAAAAATAAACTAATCACATTTATTCCTTCACCTTCACTCACAATTCCATTTGTCTTTTCTCCTGTTGAGATTGTAGTAAACCTTGTGCTAAATCCTATATCTGTCTTACCCTGTATCGTCTACCTCTCACTCTCTACTCAGATCCAATACCATTGACAATTCGAGTGTCCGTGATCTTAAAAAACAAAACAAACATGAAACAAACCTTCCCTCAACCCTAAGCCAACTTTAACATCAGTATTAGCTTTCTCTTATACTTTGGCATTGAAATTATTTAAAGGAATGTCAATAATTAATTTCATTTCCTTATCCTAGTTAAACCTCTACTTCCACTACTTCCGCTGAACTTCGTTATGTTTCCTTGGAACCTTCTTTCCTGTTACATCTACACTGTACGTTCTCTTGGGTTTCTTCTTCTTTTTTTAATTTTTTTTCTTGGGTTTCTTCTATCTCATTTCTTCTGTTCAGAGGACACTTTCTATGCTGGATCGTTAGTATTTGAGCCCTTCAAATATCGTGCCTGGATGCTGTTATATTGTTATTCCTCCCTTTCTCCCTAAACATCTTGTCCACTTCTATACCTCCAATTGCTACCAGGTGCCAACGTCTTCTGAATTTCCATCTCCAGCCCAGGTCTCTATCTTGAAGTCTGGGATGGCTGTTTCCACATAAATGTACTGAGGGCATCTAAAAAATGTTACAATAACAGCCAATCAGTGAGAACTGTCAATTCTACATCTTTAATTATCTTGTAACATTATTCTGCTTTTATTCCCCAATCTTTATTCCCACTCTCTCCCTCTGTGATGACCAAATCTTGACTGGATAATTTTCAGGCCTTTCTCACCTTACTATTCCAATTTCACAGATGAGCAAACTAAGGATGAGAAGGGTTAAGGAAACACATAAAAGGTCAGGTAATTATTGAGTGGTACAGCTAAGAGTAATTATTATTGGCTCACAATTAGTATTTAATCAATAAATGAAAAGACGGATAACTTATAGAATGAGTGCATAAAATTTCCCTTTTCTCAGATCACTAAATGTTTTTAGTGACTAAGACACACTTTTCATGACTTGGTCACTCTTTCCTTTGGATAGTTGTGGTCCCCCCGTCCCCACCCCACCCCGCACAGCCACTGTGAAGTTACTCATTTTCTCAGGTAATATATTTTTGGCAATCCCTCGGCCAGTATGTGTTTTAATCTGAGAAGTAGACATTACAAGCAAAACTGGGACACTAGTTGCATTAAATTGAAGAGTCCCCTTAATTAAAAGTAAGAGACTTTTTTCTTGTGAATAAAGAACAAGGCCTCTGGCCAAGGAGGCTAAAATACAGCCAGAATATACTACCGTTTTGGAGGAAGAAATGACATTTATCTAATTAATTTTCCCAACAAGCAGGGGCATGTTTTCCAACTCATCTACCAGACAGGGTTTCTTTCTTTCTTTCTTTCTTTCTTTCTTTCTTTCTTTCTTTCTTTCTTTCTTTCTTTCTTTCTTTCTTTCTTTCTTTCTTATCTTTTTTAATTTATTACAAAGGCACCGTATATACTAGCAGAAAGGCTACCCAGAAAGACCTCACTCAAAGTATAGTTAAGAATATTGGTGGGGGGATGTCTGGGTGGCTCAACAGTTGAGTGTCTGCCTTTGGCTCAAGACATGATCCCAGGGTCCTGGAATTGAGTCCCACATCAAGCTCCCTGCATGGAGCCTGCTTCTCCCTCTGCTTGTGTCTCTGCATCTCTCTCTCTCTTTCTCTCTCTCTCTCTCTGCGTCTCTTATGAATAAATAAAATTTTGCAAAAAAAAAAAAAAAAAAAGAAAGAACATTGGTAGGGCAGCTGGGTGCTCAGTTGGTTAAATGTCTGACTCTTGATTTCAGGTCAGATCATGATCTCAGGGTCATGAGAACAGGCCCCCACAATGGGCTCCATGCTCAGAGTGGAGTCTGCTTGATATTCTCCCTCTCCCCACCCTTACTCAGGCTCTCTCTCTTCTCTCTCAAATAAATAAATATATTTTAAAAAAAAGAATACCAAATAGAAAGTACTAACACTTTCTGATGAATACACAGTAACTACTTTGTAATGTTGACTTTTATTGTTAATATTTTAATACTATTACCATCATTATTATTTTCTTTCAAAATTTGTCTTATAGTGATTGCACTTTTGCTTTGAATTCTGAAAACTAATGAAACCTGCTGAGATAAAACAACCTCTAAAGTTTTGATGGAACAAATATAAAGATGACAATCCATTTCAAACACCATTTCCCAAATACTAGAACAGTACAAGGAAATCTTTGTCTTCATATGTCCATTCTCTACATACAATTATGAAAATTAGGGGTGCTTGAGTGGCTCTGTTGGTTGAGTGTCTGACTCTTGATTTTGGTTTGGGTCATGATCTCAGTTTGTGGGATTGAGCCCTGCTTCAGACTCCATGTTCAATGCAGAACGTTCTTGGGATTCCCTTCCTTTGCCTCTTCCTCAATTGCTACCCCCCCACCCCGTAAAATGAATAAATAAATAAATAATAAATAAATAATCTTTAAAATTATGAGAAATATACTTTAATTTGAAAATTAAATTACAATTGAATAAATTCAGATTAATTGAAATCAAATCCAAGTAATTTAAAAATTATTAAACTGCCATACAAAATCAAAGGATTTTAGCATGAACGGCAGAGAAAAGTGAAAGTACTTTCTGTTTATACATTTCCAAACTTAGAAAAATTTCTGATCACTGTGGCACAGTCTGTTCTAGACAAAGGGGAGGTATTAGGTACATGTAATTTATATGCAATGTATGGTAGGCTGAATAATGACTTCTCAAAAATATCCAGGACTTAATTCCTGGAACATGTAACTATGTTATATTACACAGTGAAAGAGATGTGTTGATTTAAGTAAATTGAGGATCATGGGATTGGAAATTATCCTGGTTATTTGGATGAACCAGATGCAATCACAAGGGTCCTAATAAGTGGAAGGCGGGAAGATCAGAGTCAGTAGAAGAAGATATGACAATTGAATCAAAAGGATGGAGAGATGCAAGGAAAGGTATCATGAGTCAAGGAACGAAGGTGATCTCTAGACGTGGGAAAAGCCAAGGAAACAGATCCTCCCATAGAGGCTCTAGAAGGAACAGTCCTGTCAGCACCTTGAATTTAGTCTGGTGAAACTGAGTTTGGATTTCTGACCTCTTGAAGTATAGGATAATAAATCTGTGTGGTTTTAAGCCACTAAATTTGTGATAATTTGTTACAGCCCAGCAATAAAAAATACGAAGTGATCCCAGATGGCACAGTGAGTGTGGAAGTGAGATAGGAAAAATCGATATCATTATCAGTTAAATTACCCCTATATATATTGAGTGCTTGATTCTTTTGGTAAATCTGGGAGCAGTTAGAGTACATGCCTCTGAATTTTTCTACTCCCTGCCAAGGTATGAAAAAGCTGGGAGCTTTGTACATGAACTACAATAGATCAATTATCTATTGAAGACTGATTCTAAAAATATTAATTTCCTGGACTGCCATGTGAATAAACAAAGCAGGTTCTAGTGGCCGGAGAAAGCCCATGGGTAAAGAACTTTGGGTAGCTGGTATCTGCAAGTCTACCTATTGTACCCTGAAGCATAATTAAGAGGATGTGAGCAGGGCACTGATGAAGATTTCTAATCTCTGTTTACTAATAGTGAGCCAATGAACTAGACAAATTTAGGAATTCCTTATATATTTTGGTATTGTTTACACATACACATATATACTTACACATATATACATACACTGGACTTATCTCTGAAATATAAGGTTATGTGTCATGGGAACTCCTCATGGATCTAACAAAGAACAAAAGTTCTGACTGGTGAAATAAATCACACAAAAATAACCATAAAAACTAATTTTATGCCTTTTAGCTTTACAAAACATGAAAAGATTATTTTAAAAGGAAACCAAGTATGTCTCTCCTTGTTTACTGTAAAAATTATAAGCTTCACACAGGAGGTGACTTTTTTTTAAAAAAACACATATAAAATTCTAAATATATGATCAGTGGCGTGTGAAACACGATTTGTTAAAAATCAGTGAATCACGCAGGTAGTATAAGAAGGCAACATGATAAGCTAGAAGTAAGCCACATGGTTGTTTTCAAAATGAATAACCTAAAGGGAAAAGTGAAATATTCATCCTTAGTAAAACTAAACACAATTTTATCAATCTACTATTAAAGCATTTAAAGATTAGCCAAACATAATGTGTACACTTTACCAAAATATAGACCTAAACTTGCAATATTTTAATATTAACCTTTTTTCCAAAATGCTTCACACAAAAACTAAATTACCAGTTTCACAAATGATATTTTAAATCTTAAATTGACCTTGCTTGATGGTACATTATGTGCGTTACTAACACACCTATTTAATAAATACGGGTTTTGACCTCAAGTTGAACTGTTTATTGATCACCACTGATAGTTAAAACATATTTTTCAACACATAGTATACACCAGACACAACTTCAGGCACTGGAGGTACTGAGCTTACATTACAGAGAAGACAGAGAGTAAAGGAATAATAATTAAAGACATAAAATATAAAATGGTGATGAATTTAATAGATAAAGCCATGAGAGTAGCTATAAATTTCTAGAGTCAGGAGGAGATACAACATTTTTAAATTTTTTTTTTAACATTTTTAAATGTTGTTTGGAGAAGCTTTTAAGTGAATATACTTCAGTGGAAAATATGAGATTGGACTTTTACGCATTTGATACTCGTTAGTGAACAAATGTCAGTGAAAGCCACAAACTGCAAGAAATCAACAAAGGAGTTGAGTGCAACTAGAACATGATGCTGGAAGACTGCCCTCTGCGGCAACCCCTGGGTTACAGGTCAAGGGGAGGTAAAGGAATCGGCCAGGAGACAGAGACACAGTGGTCACAGGAGAAGGATGAAAACCAACCAAGTGTAGTATTTTTAAAGGAAAACGAAAATTCTCGAAGAGAATTCAGAGACCCCTTGTGTGAAATGCTATGAGATTTCTTACAAAGGATGAAGACTATCAAATGGATTTACCAGTGTGAAATTTCGGGTTCTCTTGAAAAGAGCTCTTTTATGGGACAGAGTAAGGGCACAGCTGTTTGGAGTGGGATTTATCAGAGCTCAAGGAAGGGAGCTGTACTTCAGTTCTTTTTTGGATATTTTGTTACTGTAATTTCACACTTAAGTCTCCCCTGCACTGGACACCACGCAATTCAGGCCTCATTTTGGAGACGAGTTCATCTGTTCCATCTGCTTCTTTTCTGAGGAATGAGCTATCATTTCATATCTTTCTGATTTCTCGTATCTATTTGAAATTATGAGTTTCAGATTTCAGTGCTCTTTCTTATCTTTGGTGCTGGTTAAATTACTTTTGATTCAAGCAGGTATGGAGTTCCAGTTTTCCTTTTCTTCATGTCTCTGTGTATGTGTCTGCAGGAACAGAGGTGTATTTACCTGCTAAAACTTCTATATTTAAAAAAAAATAAAAATAAAACTTCTATATTTTAATTTTCTTTTTCTCATTATTTTTGACTGAGAGCTGTTTTCTTTTTTTTTATTCATGTTTATGTACATTTGATTTTCCTAAAACAATAGGCAATTTGAAGTGGGGGAAAGTGTAGAAATTTGGGATATTTAATTTGGTTCTGTTTGTGTATGTTCCAGTTCCATTTCTGTGTACATTTCATTAAAATATGGCCTCAGTTTGGTAGTTTTCTTCAGAATCTTTGATATTATCATCTTTTAGTAGGACTCATGCTTTACTACCAAAGACTCAAACTGCCGGTCAGAGATTTACAACTCCCCACAAACATAAAAATTAAAGTTTGCACTGTTCTCTGCCCTGTTGGTAGAATAGAACATAAAATGTGGATGGTTTGATTTTATTGTTTTCTGTTTTGATTTGTATGTGTTCTTTTATTTTTTTCAGTTTGTTTATTTTTAGAGAGTGTGTAGACAAAAGTGTCAACTTTCATAATCCCAAGAGAAGTTAAAACTCTCTCTTGATGTAGTACTATTATTCTTTCTTCCTATCACACATTAATACAGACAAAAACTTCACTGAATAAAGCCTCACTGGAATTATTTTGACTTCTTAATGATTAAATTCAACTTCAAATTAAGAAAAAAAAAACTTGGGATCACGATTCCAATTACAGTCTGTGAATCTAAAAGATGCAAGGAAAGGAAAAGTGACACACTAATAGATAAATTTCATTTCTATGTATAAATGCAAAAAAAAAGCGACTCCTATTTTGTTCAGAAAAATGAGGATTATTAAGAAAACCAATACATCTAGGTTACATTAAAGACTTCTACAAAGAATTCAAGTTAACTTTTACTATTAATAAATGTCCATGCTCTCCACAAATATAATAATTATACATCAGAATGAATAATGGAGTGGGGGGGGGCAATAGGAAATTTTCATTTCTGCAAATTAATGTTTTGTTTGTGTCTATGTAAGACACGAATGAGATATTTCTTGACAAACAAGAAATGAGCTGTTTGACCTTTTAGTATTTCTTCCCACCATAACATCAGTTTCTATGATCCAGCTGTGTTTCTCACCTACTACCTTGCCACCTTTATCCTTTTTGGTATAATTCCCCTTCCCTGTTTCTATGGTGACAGGAGAAAGTTACCACTTGGTGCTCCTCATACCCTCCTGTGCAATACTTTTGCTTAAAATATAAATAAATAAATAAAGGCCCGGGAAGATGGGAAAGACTATAGAAGTTTTGAGCAGCTGGAAATACAAGAGCAAAATTTCCTGCAAATGTTCATGGCTTCAATTTCATACTTAATTTATCTATATGACTCAACAAAATCACTTAACCACACAAAAATACTTAACATTTGAAATTGGAAAATTACTGCACTAATATCATTAGTAAGAACTATCATCAGCAACATAGAAAACACTCAAATATCTCTAATCCAGAAAATTTTAATTACCTAGCCATGATAAAAGTAACAAAATCATTTTCCCAGCTGCTTTTCTATTGCTTTTAAAATAAGCCCTTGAGTACAATGATAAGTTAAATGCTACTTTTGTATTCATGAAAAAGGAAGCAGTCTGAAAAGAGTGCAGCTGCCTCAGTACTTTCAAGAAAACCTTTTATCTTTTGCAGAATCACACACACACACACACACACACACAAATTTGAAGAGGTTAAGAACAATTTCCATCCTGTTTTACGTTCTACTAAAACACTTTGGTGTATCAATTGATAATAGATAAATTGACAGATGGAAATAAACTTTTGAATAAAAGATTACTTTCTGATGATTATATAATTTTATTTTTTGACATTCTTGCCACAGTCGAAAGACAGTAGATATTTTTATTCTTATTCTTAGTATAATGAGATGCTGTGAATGTAATATTTTAAAAGCCTTATCAAAGTTGCACTAGTATTTTCATTGCACTCAACTAAAAACAACCAATTATGTGCCAAGGCGTTCCTTTTTTTAAAGATTTTATTTACTCATGAGAGAGGAAGAGAGAGTGAGTGGGAGGGAGAATAAGAGAGAATTCGAAGCCAATTCCACCCTGAGCTCAGAGCCCGATGTGGAACTCAATCCATGACTTGAGTTGAAACCAAGAGTCTGATGCCTAACCAACCGAGCCACCCAGCTGCCCTTGTGTCAGGGTTTATTTATTTGTGTGTGTGTGTGTCAGGGTTTAAAACAATAAATAAATATTGCTGATGCTGTTGCAAAGTCTATGGAAATATCTCAACTTTGAGATATGAACTTAGGGTGCAGTAACTGTATATTTTAAGTATCGTGCTTTCTGTGATACTCTGTCTAGTGTTTTTGAAAACTTTCCATTTTTTTTAAACTTTCTTCATCAATATTCACCCATTCTCCTGAAATGTATACATTTTTTTTCTTCAATGATAGCACTGTATTTTTAATCTCTAGTAGAGGTCTTTTAAAATCGGAATTTATGAAAATGACTCATTCAAAGCTCTACCACAGGACTTTAATCCCCACGATGAAGACCCTATTTTATTCTTTTTTATATCCTTATTATCTAACACAGTAATGGCACAAATAATAGCAGGAAGCGTGTTGCATGAATGAATGAATTTGCTGATTTATATTAGGTAAACCACTTATGTTCCAGTCAGGCACCAAATCCTCCACTTATGACATGACCCCATCTGTTCTCTCCTGCTTATTCAGGACATTACTCAAATAATTGTCTTATTTGTCTCTTGTACCTCTTGCGTCACTTTACTTCTCTCTACTAGATTATTTCCATTGGCATCAAACTGGCTATAATATTTCTCACCTTTAAAAAGTCCACCCTTAACCATACATGTTCTCCAGCTATCACTCTATGTATTTGCTCTTTTCTACAACAAATCTCTTAGAAATAATTGCCTAAATTTGTCTCTAATTACCTTTCTCCTTATTGTGGTTTGAATCCTACATACTGAGGATTCATGTTCATGTCAAGGGCATCATTAATATCTATTTTGTTAAGTGTTCACATTTTTGTCTTTATCTTTCTGGCCTCGTTAGGTGCATTTGAGGTTGTTGATATTCTCCTCCTTAACACATTTTCTCCACTTAGTTTCTCTTTCTACTTCATTAGTTACTCCTTCCTAGTCTCCTCTGCCTTCTTAATTTAGACAAATCAGGAGCTTTTGTTTGAAAAGCTTTTAATATCTTGCCTGTGTGTATGTATGCATGTTATCTCAAGTAGTGCCATGCTTTAAATATCACTCATATGGCAACATTTCAAAAATTTGTAAATCCAAGGCAGACTTCACCTTTGACCTCCAGACATATATCCGAAAGCTTCTTTGAAATGTTCCTTCCATTATCTAATAAACATCTCACACTTAACAACTTCAAAAACTCTGAATTAATGCCTCCATTCAGCAGCTTCATGGGTAAAGAATGTTATTCTTTAAATTTCTTGGGACACAATGCTTGAAGTTACCCTATCTTATTCTCTTCTTTTCTACTCTTTCTCCCAAATGCCATACCATATGATCAGTAAGTCCTGCTGACTCTATTTTCAAAATATATTGAGTGTCCAATCATTTCTTGCATCCCAATCCAGGCCACCACTGTATCTTACCTGGATTGTTGCAGTGGGCCTCAAAGTGTTCTCCTTGATTTGCCGTCATCCCTCTCCAAGAAACCCTCAATTCATCAGTCAAAATGACCCTTGAAAATTGAATCATATCAGATGAATTTGTTTGAAACTGTCCCCTGGCTCCCTCTGCCTTTCACTCAGAGTTCAGCCTTTCTTTCCCTATACTGCACTGCAATGCCCTGATTTTTTCCTGTCTCTCAGAATGCCCTCCGTGTGTTCATTTTCTGACCTTCTATCTTATTATTTCCCTCCTCTCAGTCCATTCAAATCACTCTGCTTTGGCTGCCAATTCTCGATCATACCAAGCATGTGCTTAACCCATGGACCTTTATCCTATTTGCAGTTTCTTTGAATAAAACTTTCCCCCAGATATGGTGCAGAGAACAATTTCTTCAGCTCCCTGATCAAATGTTACCACATAAATGAGACTATTCTCAAACATACCATGTATGTCTCACCTTCTCCCTCATTAGCCTCTCCTATCCCATCTCCTTCCAATAGCTTTTCTTCAAAGTGCTGATTATAATCTTTCACAGCAAACATCTACTTCACTATCATTGTCCCTTGGATTAGTTTAGCTGAACAGATACAAAGAAAAAAAATTTCCCCACCATACTCTCTTGACAAGATCTGATTCTTCCTGAATTAGTTTATTATTATATTTTATTGATCCCCCCCTGATATTCAGTTGTAGCTAAAATTACTTACCTTTAAAACATTTCCTTGCTTTCTACATTTCTAGATACTAAAAATAAACTTTTTTTTTCTACCATCATTGTATTTTCCTTTGAGACTGTGGTCAATTTATCGTTTCTTTTATGGTATTAAGTTAATTAATTTTCTTAGGGATTCAAATTTGAAAGACTGCATAATAATGGCTTCTTTAGTTACTTATGTTGCTTTTTTGAGTTTTATTTGAAACATATAAAAGATACCATACTTGAGAACACTATTTTATTTAAGTAGCCTCTAATCATTCTTATTCATTTTAAAGACTTTTTCAGGGTATACATTAAAAAGAATTACATACTCATGTGTATGCACAAACATACAAATACACACACAAGTTAGTTTTTATGAAATTACTTCCTTATCATGCAATATTTCTTAAATTTCTTCAACCCTGGAGTTTTAAATTTCCATATAGAATCACAGCTTAATAAAATTGTTCCTGATGACTATATGTAATTAATTTCTACCAAAGCCACCCACCATTATTTACTGATGTATTTTTAAAATATATTTCCACATGTAAATTATTTGATCACCCAGTAAGTGGTGTAAGAGAACAGATACATCAAAAAGCCTAATAAAATAATATGTGGGGAAAAATAAAAATATATAAAATTAAAAATATAACCATACTTTGTGGTTGAAAATAGATATAATAATTTATTTCATGCAGTCAACAGCAATTTAGACAATGGCTAGCCATATAATGTCAGTCAATGACATAAAGATGTCTAAAGGGAAAAATCTGAGTAGCTTTCACTGGGACAAAAGTATGAGAAAAAGAAATATATGAATGTTGAGTTTTTTCATTATATTTTAGAATGTGCTTTAAAAATATGTTTTATCAATACAATCATTGTAGCCTTCATTTAAGTCTATACTAAGTCAAAATAGTGGCTCTATACAGAATAAAACAACTTTGAATTTAACTCAGGTAAATGCTGGTCTTTATTCATCATGCATTAATTCCTTAATATGACACTGTATTTCCATAGATGAAGTGCAGGGCTCTTTCCAAATAGAGACCACATGTTTGTGGAATGTCCATGCCATATTTCTGTGCCACAGGTAATAATTACAACAGCATTTATCAAAGGGGTTGTCTGCAAAAAAGCCATGTGCGCCTTCTCCTCTCCAATTGTTAGAAATGGAAGGAGACTAGAAAATTAAAAATAAAATTTCAAGGATGAAGGGGGAGAACAAAATATTAATCAGTTTCCAGCTGAGTTAGTGTAACCAACCACCAAGTCTTACTTTGATGTAAGCAAAGAGCCTATCCTTGGGGAGAAAAGAAAGTACATAAAGGGAGCATTTTAAAAGTCTCTCATCCTCTTTGTAATATTTGTTTCTTAAATTACCCATTCTTCTTGGTATTAGAACTTAAAGGCTTCCAACTAGGCTTTGAAACTGATAGGCTCCTGAAGTTGTTAGGCTGAAGTGAAAAAGTTGCCATCTTTATTAAAGCATTTTTTTAAATGATTAAAAACAACTGGCTCTGGTCCTTATAGGCAAATATATTTTGTTTCTTTATCTAAAGCATTTGTTCAGCTAAAATATTATACTTAAGTAAAACACTGGTCTTCTCACGTAAAAAGTTTAAGTCAATGCCCAATTTCAAGATGTTTTCTAATATTTCATAAGTGCAGATTATTGGATTAGATAAACAAAGCATTCAAATTTGACAGTCCTGTTTCCCAATTTACAGTGAAGTAACTTTTCTTTTTGCTTAAACAATGATACATTTTAAAAATCGTTGACTTTTGAAATTTGATTTACCAATAAAATAATTCTGCAAAACACTTTTAGCTGATTCTAATTTTTATGTTTAATAAATTATATGTATAACCTTTATTATAAAGTTATGACAAACACACATGAACTCAGTGAAAGATACCTCGTGCTTAATCTGCCCTAATTACTATCTTATATTACCTCTATTGTATGTCTTGCATTTTGACACCTAAAACCGTATGTACGCACACACACACACACACACACACACACACACTTTATCCTATAATTGAAACTAAAGTAATCTAATTATACTATCTGATTTAAGTAGATGAATTTGCTAGCAATTAGACTTTAAGAGTTCAATTATAAGTGTATAAAATATTCATTCCAATTTCTATCGGATATTGGCAAAGTCTTCTTATTTGAATGGTGCTACTGTTCTAAAGAGGGGAAGTGGCAGCCAGGGAACTGCCTTTTAAGAGGGGTAAGCACTCTGTTTCCCAACATCTCTGTGGCTTGACAAATGGGGCTAGATGAGCACTGGAATTAAAAGAATGGAAATGGTCATGTATACACAACTCAGACTTTGGACATTTATTAACTACTTTGTCAATCTATGAAATAAAAAACGATTTTTAATTTATTTTAAATTGTACAAAATTTGCTTCCAGTTTCTTTTTATACAGCAAAATTTTTCAGTAAGTTAATTCAGATTTCTAATAGAATATTTTATACTGTTTACAAATTTTATAAAATCCAATATATGTTGGCTTTTCCTTTTATTTTCTCATTTTATATAAGATTTTATACAAATCGTACTCTTAAGTGTCAGTCTTATAGTAAAAAGAAAAGTGAGATTGCTCCATGTCTCTGATTGATTCCAATTTGTCACCTCAGACATATCACATGATGTGACTAAACCTTAATTACTTCAGCTGGTATGTAGGAATATCAATACCTACCCGTATAAAAACTAAATATCAGACAGAAAACAGGATCATACCTTTAAAGGGAGGACAAACTGATGGTTGCCAGAGGACAAGGATAAGCAGAACAGGTGAAGGGGAGAGAGAGATACTGGCTTCCAGTTATGAATAAGTCACAGGAATAAAAGCCACAGCATAAGGAATACAGTCACTGATACTATAATAGCAACGTAACAGGACAGATGGCAGCTACACTTGTGGTGAACATAGCATAATATATAAACTTGTCAAATTATTAAGTAGTACATCTGAAATTAATATTACATTGTGTGTCAACTCTTCTCAAATAAAAACATAAAAATGAAAAAAATGAAATATGTCATAACATATTAAGACTTAAAAAATATTTTCTAAGTCACAATCAATTGTGTTCCTTGAAAAAACAGTGGAACTAGTAAATTTAAACTTTCGTTTCCAAAGCCAAGTCCAATTAGACTCTCCATGGCTTTCCTGCACGTCATCATTATCGAAATACCTATGACAACTTACTTGTGGAATAACTATGTTTGTTTGCAATTTTATTATTTCTATCAAATAATAGAAAAGACAAGGGAAGGGGAATCTTACTGTCTTAAATAAAGAAGTGCTAGATATTTATCACAATGGCCTGTCCTTTCTCCCTCTGTGGAGGTAAGAAATGAAGTCAGGGTTTAAGGATTCTCAAGTAGGCATCATGGAATTTGGCTCTGAAAACCACACATGGGTCCTGAATCATTACATATTTGGAACAAAAAAGACAAACATGTTAAGCAGAAGGTTACAGGTAATATTTGAGTATTTTAAAATATTGTCTCAATTTGAAAATAAGAGGGATAGCAAAGTTGAGTTGCCTCTTTAAAGGTCTCTTCATATCAAGAAACTTTCAGATTTAACTCATTGAAAGACACTGGTATTACTTACAAAATTTTACATACCATCAGTCGCTGAGGGTTCTTCTGGATATCTCATGAAATAATATATGTGAGAATATCTAAGTTTTGCTTGACACACTGAAGACACTGAAACATTAGTTTTTGTCTGCACTGTACCTTTTTTGTACATTCAAGCAGTATTATTATTTTTATGTTTTTTTTGTTTTAAAATATATGTCACTGTTTTATTCAAAAATTAGAAAACACCTGACTGGTTTAAGCCAATCATTTCATTTCATTTCATTTCATTTCATTTCATTTCATTTCATTCCATTTAATTTCATTATTTCATTTCATTCCATTTCATTTCATTCCATTTCATTTCATTCCATTTCATTCATAATAAAATAAATAAATAAATAAATAAATAAATAAATAAATAATAAATAAATAAAATAATAAAATAAAATAAAAATAAAATAAAATAAAATAAAATAAAATAATAAAATAGTAAAGCCATGAAATCTAAGTAATTAATTGCGAGGTAATAATTGGGAGAATTCTGAGTTAGAACAATTCCATTTTTTCCCCAAATTTTCGGACTGTGCTCTTTAAGTTTTTAGCCTTTGTTCTTTACCTTGATTTGTCAACTCCAGGATGGCAGGAATTCTTTCTCTATCTGGATTTCTCATAGTGTCTGTAACACCTGCCAACACATGTGTCCATTTGACATTTTCTAGTAAGTTTTAAACTAATGAAGTATACCTTAGTACTAAGATTGTGATGTTGGAATACTGAGGGCATAGAAGAATAGAGCTCTCCTCAGGAATAGAGGGTGTGGTGGAAACCGGGGCAACATGCCAGTTTGAAAATAGTATTTCTAGCCTAACATAGTGACGTTATATGTATTACTGAAAAATCTGAGCATTTCTCTTAAGCTTCTTTAGTAAATAGAATTGTCTCTGTAAATAACACACCCAGAATTATTCACATAATACTCTTTTGTAAAACAGTAAACAAATAAGCAAAGGCAAATATAGTAAAGTTTTCATTAGAACGTTTGCTTGATCCCATTTATAATCTTCCCTTGTTTTTAAGCCCTCAACATGTGGGCCGCCTTATTGATTTTCTTATAATAGAAAATATTTAATTAAAGTCATGATCAAGAAAAATGGGATTCATGCCTGCGCACCTATAATAGCATCTGTACAACCATTATTTTATACCCACTGAACACTAAAAATGTTGACTTAAATCACTTTACTGGTAAAGTTTCTGGTAAACACCAATATTCATCTTGCCTTAAATATTTAAAGCAAATGCAAATTATTTCATTCTTTGAGGTTGAAAACTTTCATAAAATTCTTGTAATGGCTCTGTTGGTTGGAATAAAGTTATTTTCTAAATATTCAACTCTTAGAGGACAATGGAGATTTCCAAAGAAATAGATGCCAATATTCTGATTCAAATTGGTGGGTAAATAGCTTCTGCTTTGAAAACCATGCCTAAGTGATTAGGGGAAAATGGTACTTTGTATTCTTGGCTCTCTGTGATCCTCTCAAGTGAACATATGGAAATGAATATGGGATTAAATCAAATACTGAATGCACTAACTGTCCTCTACCTCAGTTTTTCCCTTTCAATTTACTTTTTTTTTCTTTTAACCCAGATCAAATCTCTCCATATGTTGGTTCCTATTTAGAACAGCAACAATTTTCCTAAGATTGCGCTTTTATGTTACAATAAAAACCCTGGGGTAAATGTCATTAACTGTAGTTCTGGCCATTAGTCTCAGCCCATCATTATACAATCGACTTTCCATAGAATTTTCTCTGTATGTGTAATTCTGACTAATTCAACTCTCATTTTGGATAACTTTTCAGAATCCTTTAAGTGTAATGATTTACATTTAGCAATATAACTGACAAGGGGAAATTTGAAGTAGTGATGCCTAAATTTAATTTCCTACTTTTATCTTTAAAAAAAAATAGTGACACAAAAGAATTTATAGTTGAATAAGAGTTACAATTTTGTTTAAAGTGCAGAAGTCTATGGGAAGAAAGTAAATACAAACTGGGAACATGAACAGGGACAAGAAAAGGAAAATAGAGTTAATGTTGATTATTCTATATTTATATAAATAGATCTACAACATTGAAATAAAGTTAGCAATTCTGAAAGTACTATGTGGATAAGTTTGCTGCTTTAATGTAGATAGATTATATATGCTTTTATCTGTTATTCATGGCTCTTTTAAAATATATTGAACTTTGAAAACAAACATTTAAAACATATATGTTCACTACTTCGGAAAATATTTGCTGCTAGTGTGTCTTTAAAAAAAACAAATGACTTCTTATAAATTTAAGTTCTTCCATAGGTGGACCCAGATTTCAGGGTTTTTCCACAAAAATCATTTCTATCTAAGCCTTAAGTCTTGTAAATATCAGGTCCCAGGAGCATAAAATAAAGTATAATCTATTGAAATATCAGACCCAGAGCACTAACTAGAAAAGTTTTATGGAATTTGTTGCTCAAACAAAGGCACATACTAACATAAATATCAAGCAAACTATCAAACACTCATGAAATACTGATAGTAAACAAAATGGATGAACTTATTTGGCAAGAAATGACAGCTTCTTTAACTGAATAAATAAATTATTCTTGAAAGTTCACTCATTGGCTAAAGGGCTGAGGAGTTTATCCCATTCTTGTTTAACCCATTCATATAGGCCAAATTGAGTACTGGGCCCTTAACAAATAAACTCTGGCCTACACTTGGGTGCAGAAGCAAAAGGTAAAATGTGAACACTCACCTGCCTCTTTTATTCTTGATTTCTTGCTCCAAAGGCAAGAATATTCCCCAGAACTGTAGCTTTCCTTAGATCTGAGGCCTGTGGAAAACAATGATATGTTAACAATGTTAGGTTAATGGCATGTCTTGGAGAACAACTTTTCTGCTTCTGGAACTCACTTTCACTAGCTTGCTCTGTGTTGGTTGAGTTAGATTGATCATCTCTGGCTTGTTTAGCCTAAAAGGACATTCAGAGAAGCAGATAGTTTGTATCTGTACATCTAGGTAAACTAACTTTTTGTTCAATTTTTTTTTTTTTAGCAATGCTTGGATATAAATTAGGTAATTCTTAAATATCAAAATATTTTTAAGAAAAGGAAGTTCCTCTTTTTTAAAGATTTTATTTTTTTCTATTAATTTATTTAACAAAGAAAGACAGAAAACACAAGCAAGGGTGGTGGGAGAGGGAGAAGTAGACTCCCCAGTAAGCAGGGAGCCCGATGCAGGGCTCGATCCCAGAATCCTGTGTTCAAGACCTGAGCCAAAGGCGGACACTTAACCAACTGAGCCACCCAAGCAATCCATATAACTAGGAAGTTATGCTTAGTATAAAATTAATTTTAACCATAAAAATCCATTGCCAATGCACAGGGCATCCCATTAATATATGGGTGTCCTCCAGTTTTTGAAAGCCCGTGTTAGACCACTTCACTTTTATGAACGGTCTACTAAAGTAATTAGTACCTATTTTCACCAGCTGAAAGAAATCCAAAGGGAATTTTCACTTTAATGAGAAAAGGTAAAAAGCAAAAATAGTGTTCAGTGTTTGTTTTGCAGTGAGCCACTAGAGAGGCAATGTGTACCTCAAGCAGCAGAGCGGCCCTGGCCAGCTCCTTCCCTGGGACTATGCTGGGTATCTCCCATCAAGTGGCCATAGCTTTGAACTGTGTCTGTGAGCATCTGTGCTTCATCCAGATATATTTTGTGCATTCATTGGCCATTGGAAAGAGGTATGGTAGGGTTATCAGACAAGCTTATGGGAAGTTATTTTTTGAGTCTTCCCAGACTCAAAAAGTCTGGGAACACTCAAAACATGTTTCCATATGAATCAACGGTAGCTGCTTCTTCACTTTATATTATTCCAGCTTCCATAAGGCTTTGCAGGACTGCCATACTTGCAGATAGTTGGGAAAACCTCTATTTTGTGTGTTTTCATTTCCAAATTGAAATAATAATAAACATTGTTCTATGAGAATTCGTCTGTGCCTCCGGTGACAATGGCATATTTTTCCTCACCTCACCTACAGTGAGATCACCAGAAACAGAATTTGAAGGGTTTTCCTATTTAAATAAGTGTACTTTGAAAAACAGATGAAAACATCACTTCTTAATAACTAGATAAGGAACACTCTCCTAGAGAAGATATGTAGCCCCTTACGTCATAGGCACCTAAGGTTTTCAGGTTATGAGGCATGTTCTGAGAAAAAAAAAAAGTAAGGAAAATAAGAAACACAAGAATAAAACATTAGTTCTAAAGGATCCACTTGACTGGAAACCTAGACTTATTGAGTTGAATACTTCCTCTGCGGTTTACCAAGTATATTTTTCAGAATTCTAAATTACTTCCACTCTCATTACATGATGAGACTAGCTTATCAGAGAACCATTTTAAAGACAAATAATAGAATAGATGCATTTTGTCTTATGGCAAGTTTTTCTTTTCTGATCAATAAATAATTATAAACCCCTCATCATGTCTCTCTCTCTCTCTCTCTCTCTCTCTCTCTCTTTAACTTTTATCATGCTCCTATAGAAGCCATTAACAATGCTGAATATTTTTGAATCACAAGAGCCTTCAGGAATTCTTGCTTCGTTTCCCAGAATACATTCCAGAATATTTGCTCTGCAAAATATTCTAAGGAAAAATAACGATGGCGGTGGTAGAGGAGTTATATGAGCACATATGTTTGGGAAAACTGCAAGTTATGTCTAACTCTTGACAATTTATAAAACATTAGTATACTAAAACCAAAAATTTGGGTAGAAGAGAGTGCCAAACACTTAAAGTGTTTAGCAAAATATTTTTCAAATTTATCTGCCCACAAAACAACCTGCTAGCACGCTTATCTACCCCAAGTGTATTTTTTATTGGAGTTTGATATGCCAACATATAGCATATCACCCAGTACTCATTCCTTCAAGTGCCCCCCTCAGTGCCTGTCACCCAGTCACCCCCACCCCCCGCCCACCTCACCTTCCACTACCCCTTGTTCATTTCCCAGAGTTAGGAGTCTTTCATGGTCTGTCACCCTCTCTGATATTTCCCACTCATTTTCTCTCCTTTCCCCTCTTCACTATTTTTTAGATTCCCTAAATGAATAAGACCGTATAATGTTTGTGCTTCTCCGATTGACTTACTTCACTCAGCCTAATACTCTCCAGTTCCATCCATGTCTAAGCAAATGGTGGGTATCTGTCCTTTCTCAAGGCTGAGGAATATTCCATTGTATACATAGACCACATCTTTATCCATCATCTTTCGATGGACACCGAGGCTCCTTCCAGTTTGGCTATTGTGGACATTGCTGCTATAAACATTGGGGTGCAGGTGTCCCGGCGTTTCATTGCATCTGAATCTTTGGGGTAAATCCCCAGCAGGGCAATTGCTGGGTCATAGGCAGGTCTATTTTTAACTCTTTGAGGAACCTCCACACAGTTTTCCAGAGTGGCTGCACCAGGTCACATTCCCACCAACAGTGCAAGAGGGTTCCCCTTTCGCCACATCCTCTCCAACATTTGTGGTTTCCTGCCTTGTTAATTTTCCCCATTCTCACTGGGGTGAGGTGGGATCTCATTGTGGTTTTTTTTTTTTTTTTTTAAATTTTTATTTATTTATGATAGTCACAGAGAGAGAGAGAGAGAGAGAGGCAGAGACACAGGCAGAGGGAGAAGCAGGCTCCATGCACCGGGAGCCTGATGTGGGATTCGATCCCGGGTCTCCAGGATCGCGCCCTGGGCCAAAGGCAGGCGCCAAACCGCTGCGCCACCCAGGGATCCCTCTCATTGTGGTTTTGATTTGTATTTCCCTGATGGCCAGTGATGTAGAGCAGTTTCTCATGTGTTTGTTGGCCACGTCCGTGTCTTCTTTTGTGAAATTTCTGTTCATGTCTTTTGCCCATTTCGTGATTGGATTGTTTTGTTTCTTTGGTGTTGAGTTTAATAAGTTCTTTATAGATCTCGGATACTAGCCCTTTATCTGATATGTCATTTGCAAATATCTTCTCCCCTTCTGTAGGTTGTCTTTTAGTTTTGTTGATTGTTTCTTTTGCTGTGCAGAAGCTTTTTATCTTGATGAAGTCCCAATAATTCATTTTTGCTTTTGCTTCCCTTGCCTTCATGGATGTATCTTGCAAGAGGTTGCTGTGTCCCAGTTCGAAAGGGGTGCTGCCTGTGTTCTCCAGGATTTTGATGGATTCTTGTCTCACATTTAGATCTTTCATCCATTTTGAGTTTATCTTTGTGTCTGGTGTAAGAGAATGGTCTAGTTTCATTCTTCAGCATGTGGATGTCCAATTTTCCCAACACATTTATTGAATAGATTGTCCTTTTCCCAGTGGATACCTGCTTTGTCAAATATTAGTTGACCATGGAGTTGAGGGCACATTTCTGGGTTCTCTATTCTGTTCCATTGATCTGTGTGTCTGTTTTTGTGCCAGTACCACACTGTCTTGATGACCACAGCTTTGTAGTACAACCTGAAATCTGGCATTGTAATGCCCCCCAGCTATGGTTTTCTTTTTCAATATTCCCCTGGCTATTTGGGGTCTTTTCCAATTCCATACAAATCTTAAGGTGGTTTGTTCCAACTCTCTGAAGAAAGTCCAAGGTATTTTGATAGGGATTGCACTGAATGTGTAGATTGCCCTGGGTAGCATAGACATTTTCACAATATTAATTCTTCCAATCCATGAGCATGGAATATTTTCCCATCTTTTTGTGTCTTCCTCAATTTCCAGCCAGAGTTGGCTACTCATTGGGTCCCAACTTCAGTCAGGTCATGTAGAAGTTATAGAGTGCCTGCCACTATAAGTGTCAAAAAAAAAAAAAAAAAAAAAAAAGGCTGTGAATAATTTAGCTTGAAAAATAAATTAGTAAAATAGATTTTAGGTTTTTCCCTCAACTCAACTCATACGTTTTCATTTCTATATCTTAAGTTAAAGAGACAGAAATGAGGTTAAATCTGACTTATAAATTAATCAGTCTTCCAACCATTTCCATGGCAGAGAGTCATATCAGCCCTGTGTGCTGTTGAAAAGACAAAATTGAGAACCTCTGGTTTCAACACCTAACTTAATGATCTGAAAATAAGCCATATTCCATATACAGACATTTGTATACTTTTAGTATTTGTATACCTTTAGAAAGATGTATGACATATGAACATTATTGTTGGCAATTATAAAAACCACAAGAAAATTTGATAGCTTCTGGGAAGACATAGAAGGCAAAGGGATAAGTGATAAACTTCCTCTCAGAAAACTTTAACTAGAATGACCAGAATGACCTCCCACTACTTAAGGAAATACTAATGAAATTTTACCTGATATTTACAATTAATTTGAGGTGTTGCTGAACTTTGAATTTTCCATAGTGTTTTCTGAAGTTTCCAAGTAGTCAATATTAAGTTTACAATTAATTAAGAACTCTTTGAGTTCTTCTTCAAATTTATTTCTCAAAATACTAATTTCCATTTTGCTTTTAGTTAATGTCTATGCTAGTCTGAATTTCAGTTAGTACAAATCTGACTTAAAATCAGTGTTTTACTTGTTTTAACAGTAAAGTAGAATTTTTTTTGCACTTTGAAATTTATTGATTTTTTTTTTTTGTGGTGAAGTGAGACTACATGGGCTCTTATTAAACACACACATGCACACACACCCTGAACCCATATAGAAACAGAAATTCATTTATTTTGTGTGTGTGTGTGTGTGTGTAGGAAATATGCATACAATCATGTACGTGTTTGTTCGTATAGATGTGGATACTCTCTTTTCCTGGCTCTTTGTCTATATATAATATTGTAAACTAGAACCAGGATACTTAAATGGCAGTGAGCTTTGCTAAGTCTAATTTAATAACCAAACTCTGATCTTTAGTTTAGTAATCACATTTGTATGTTAAGAGTTAGAAGCAGTGTAAAGCTTAGATGCCCTCAAGGCTAAAATATATGGTTAAAACATTTGGTAATGACAAAAATCCTTCTGGGTATTTTATGCTACTAATCACCAAAAAGATATAACTGAAATAACTGTACTGCTTTAAAAATATATTGATCTTTTCCTGTATTCGACACAAGAACTCTAAAAAGTCTTTAAAATTCATATGAAGGGGACTTTGATAATTATAAAATATTTGACATACTTGAAAAAATGTACATTCATCTTTCTTTTAAGATATTATCTATCTCTAAGATTATGCCGTGAGCAAAAAAATAGGAGCTTTAAGAAACATATTTCACTATTTTGAGTATGTAAGACATCTTCATTTGCATATAGATCATATTTAGACTTGAAGGTCATTTGTTCATAGTCTCATTTTAGATCTCAATTAATTTAAATTTCGTTAAGATTACTTGAATATCTTACAATGCCTATGAGAATGAACAGTATTTAAATATGATATAAGGGGGCACGAGGGTGACTCAGTGGTTGAACGTCTGCCTTTGGCTCAGGTCGTGATCCCGGGATCCTCCGATAGAGTCCTGCATCAGGCTCCCCGCCTGGAGCCTACTTCATCCTCTGCCTGTCTCTGCCTCTCATGAATAAATAAATTAAATTTTTTAAAAAATAAAATATCTGTTAGAGGTAAATAAAATAAATAAAATATTCTCATTGTTACATAGTCTGTGGCATTTTTAAGGTACTGGGATTTTAAGGCTCTCAAGATAATTTTTTTGTTATATTGACTGTTATTACTTGGCAGAGCATGCAGTATTATTGGAATCATCTTTCCTTACATATTCTTGCCTCTCTTTAGTTTATCTAATACATTTCTGGACCCTCCTACCTGTCTCACTAAGGCTACAAAAGCAAAACTTGGTTTCAATTACTTGTTGTACAACAAACTGCATAAAATTTCAGTGTCTTAAAACAGATAATACTGTATTATTATTTCATATGTTGGAAGGCCGGGAATTAGGGCAGATTATAGTCATCTTGTTCTTCTCAGTGTTGCATTGTCTAGAGTCACTTAGTAGTATGTAGCTGGCACCTGGGCTGGCCTGAAAGGTCTACATGAGCTTCACTCACATGCCTGGTACCTTGATGAAGGCTAGATGGCTGGCCTTAACTAGGCTTCTTCCCTCTCCACCTAGTCTTATGGTCTCCCCACATGGCCTCCCTTACAGAATAGTTGACTATATATGGTCATTCCTAAAGACCAAGTCTGGAACAGGTATAATGGTACTTCCGACGTATTAGTCAAAGCAGTCATAGACCCGTACGTAACCTAGAGGAAAGGAAATAGACCAATTTCTCCATGGGAAGTAGGAGAAGATTCCTTTGTCATTATTGTTCCTCTATAGCACCATTGCCAAAAAACTAATGTTTTACTTTTTTCAGTTTCTAAAGTTGTATTGCCATGTATTGTGACTTTTGACTTATAAAAAAAAAAAAGGAAAATGAATATTTATCATAGTTTTTGTTGTAGCTCATTTAACAATAGAATTATAAAGATCTAAAAGTGAGGCTTTTTACACTAGAAAGTATTTAATGATAATATTGAAAATTAACTTCATTAGATGGCCTTTAATTATAAAATAACGTCAATATCTTAGGATAATAAAAAAGGCCATGTTTTAAGTGTTTTCCATTTTTTTTTTTGTTTTAAGTTATCTAATTTTCTTTTTTCTAAGTTATTTAATTTTCAACAGTTCCCCACAAATGGTACTATTATCATCCTCAGATGAAGAAACTGCAGCATAGAAAGATTGAGACAATTTCTTAAATTTAAAAACCTGGCAATGTTGTACACCTGAGATTCAAATCTAGTCAGTCTGGCCTTAGAATCTGTTCTGCCTTTTTACTTTTTCTTTCTAGATATATAATTCCAAAATATTTCCACCAAAAGGTTTAGAAAATCTAGCAAATATAAAGGAGTTGCAAGGATTTTAGTATCTCCCAACTGCTTAGTATTATAGTAAAAATATCAGCAATTTTCTGTCTGTATCATTTCCATTTATTTTTGGGTTGCCATGTTTTTACAAACACACAGATAGGAGAAGGCCTATGAGATTTTATACATTAATCAGTTGCATAGCTGTTTAGAATGAAAATAATTCGTAGTAAAGTTAGCCATTGTTTGTCTGCCTGGGTGGCTCAGTGCTCATGATTTCTCTTTCTCTCTCAAATAAATAGTTTTTTTTTTTTTTTAAGTTAACCATTGTTATATCATTATTCTGAGTTCTATAGATTTTATAGGTCTATGCTGAAATCTGTGACACTACTGTTTGAATTGTTACATGTAAGCAATTTTAGTTTCATGTCTGTGAAACATGGATTATTTTCAACCATAAAATACTTATTACTGTTTCATTGTAAGTCTACTTACAATTGTCCAGTAAATGAAATTTTACTAGTATTATATTAATATGACAAAATCATATTTTCAAACTTTCTTCTAAGAGCATACTTGAATTGTAAAGTCCTATAGAAATTAATTTCTCGTTGACAGTACATAGAAATACATGACATAAGCAAAAAACATCATTATTTAGAGAATGCTAATTTCCTTGTGTATTTTATAATTTGAGTAAATGTAAAAGTGCTCTTCAACATCCTCACTCAGAGATGATATTTAACCTCTTTTGGAAATTAAAAAGTGCTTTTGGTTAGAAGTCAACTGGGATCAGAAGACACAGAATAACTTGAAGTCATTCTCCATTCTTGTTTCTTACAAAGCTGTTTTGACATTTGGAGGATAATCTACGTAAAAAAGAAAAGCACAGGAAATCAATCACATCAATGATAAGTATTCATCCAAATCACTACAGAAGTAATCGTAGACTTTCTGAATTTGAATTCCAGCACATATGTATGAAATATCTATTCTGAAGTAACTCAGATACCCATTATATTACAGAGGAATCATTGTTTATTTCAGAAAATCTTGAGTAGGATCTTTTGACTATGTCAAGAAAAAAAAAAAGAATATATTTCAGACCCTTTTCAGGAGATTCACAGCACACATTAGTTCAAATAAAATATTTAAAAGGTATGTTGTGCAGAAACCCTGTAAGTGTTGTTTAAGCCAACATTTCCTAAACACGGTTTCTAACTACATTTTAAGCAAAGTCTCTTGATCATTTACCAAACACTTTAGGAAATGCTCCTTTAGAATAGAATTTCTCCAAATATTCAGGATCTTCTTACAGGAAGTATATTTAAGGAAATCATAAATTACATTCTTAGTGAGATTATTTACTTTTTTCTTAGTGTAGAGCTAGTTGTTTGGTTAAAAATACAATCTAAATGGTAATCTAAATACAATCCAAAAGTAATATGTGAAGTAAAACATTTAATATATATGACACATAACATAATACAGTGCATATGAATTATGTTGAACAATGATTGAAATATATATTTTAATTTATTTGATAAATCCAAAGGATTATCATTTCAGTATGCAATCAATATAAAATGTTATTCATAAGAAGTTTACAATTGTTTTTTCATACTAGGTTTTCAAAATATGGCTTGTATATTTACACTTACAGAACACGACCATTTGGAATAGCCATGTTCCAAGGTTTTCATTGTCACTTGTGGCTAGAGGCTAACAAACTGGCAGCCTAGCTCTACTTCACACAGTTACCTATTTTATTTACACACTTTAAAAATTGAATTTGGGGTGTCTGGGTGGCTCAGTGGGTTAAGTGCGTATCTTCAGCTCAGGTCATGATCCTGCATCAGGCTCCACACTCAGCAGGGAGTCTGCTTCTCATTCTCCTTCTGCCCCTCCTGTGTTCTCTCTGTCTCTCTTTCAAATAAATAAATGAAATATTTAAGAAAAAATTTTAAAAAATTAAATCAACTTCTTTTACAATCATTCATTTGTTTTGGTAAGTTAAAAGCTGGAATCTTCAGAATCTTTCTAGAAGTTGATATATACACTTAAAAATTTTTAATTAAACTTATTGTGATATAATGAGTACAGTTCTATGAGATTTGACCACTGTATACAGGCATATAACCACTAACACAAGACAATATAAAAAAATTACATTATTTTCAAAAATTCTTTCCTGTATTCTTTCATTTACTTTCCTCCCAAGTCCCAAACAATCACCGAAGTTTTATCTCTAAAGGCTAATATTGCCCAATGCAGAATTATATGTAAATGGAATTATACATTATGCATTGTTTCTTTCTGCCTTGTTTTGTTTAGCCTAATGCTTTTTGAGATTCCTTCAAACTATGTGAAACAATAGTTTGTTCCTTTATAATATTGAATAATATTCCATTAAATGAATATATCCTAATTTGTTTATCTATTTATCTGCTCTTGCAAATTTGACTTGTATCGAGTTTCAGGCTACTATGAATAAACCACTTATGAACATTCTTGTGCAAGTCTTTTTTGTGGACACACATTTTCAATTATTTTGGATAAATACCTGGGACATGTTGTGTTTTCCAAAGTGGAGTCTTTTCTCTAAAGTGGTTGTCCCATTTTACAAAGCCAAGATTAGTGTATTACTCCAGTTGATCCACATCTTGACATCTCTTGATATGGTCAGCCTTTATTATTTTAGCCATACTAGGATTCATAATAGTAATCCATAGTGACTAAGGATGTTACTCATCTTTTCATATGTTTATTATAATCTGATATCTTGTTTTGTGATGTGTCTGTTCAATTCATTTGCCTATTTTCTCAATTCAATGTCATTTTTTTTTTTTATAAATGCTGGATATGAGTTCCTTATCAGATATATCTATTGCTAATATTTTCTTCCACTTTTTAGTTTGTCTTTATTATGTACTTAATGGTGAATATTGTCTTTAAGAGGTCAGAAAATTTTATATTTGATGAAGGTCAATTTATTGATCTTTTTTTTTGTTATGTGCTTTTTGTTACTTATGAAATCTTTGCCCATTCTAAAGTATCAAACTTTTTTTTTTACATTTTCTTCTACTTTTTAAAAATATTTTTGACTTATATGTTTAGTCCTATAATCCATTTTAATTTCTGTCTTTGTGTAAGGATGTAGTTGCTTTTGCTTGTTTGTTTTGTTTTGCTTTGCTTTTCCATACAGATATCCATTTGTTTTACAACTTTGCTATTGTCTTACAGGCCACTGAGTCTTTGTTCACCTTTTCTCCCTCCTTCTTTCCTTCCTCTCTCCCTTCCTTCCTTCCTTCTTTCCTTCCTTCCTTCCTTCCTTCTTTCATATTTGTGCTTCAGTTTAGGTTTTGCTATGGACAGAATGGTGCCCCCTAGCCCCCAACTAATCTGTTGAAGTTCTAATCATGTCAGTCACTTATCATGACTTATTTTGATAAGACCTATAAGGAGGTAATTATGGTTAAATGAGGTCATAAGGGTAGGAAACTTAATAGCATTAAGATAAGATAACATTAATGTTCTTATAAGAAGAGACCACAGAGTTCATTCACTCTATGTGAGCACAGAGGAAAGGCTAGGTGGGGACATACTGAGAAGAAAGGTGCATACCTAGAAAAGAACTCTCACCAGAACCTGGCCATGCTGGCATCCTGCTCTCAGACTTCTACTTTCCAGAACTGTAGAAAAATAAATTTCTGTCTTTTTAGCTACCCAGTCTCTACTATTTTGTTTTGTGGCAGCCCAAACTGACTAACACAGGTATTCTCAATTGTTATTTGAGTTTACTGTTTATGTGAACTCCAGTAGATAATCAGCCACTAAACTCAGCCAGTAAATATTTTAACTTAGATATTACATTTTTTAATGTGTAGAAGTTCCAACTTGTTTGTATATCTTCTCTTTTGCATTACACTTTTCTTTAAAACCTTGAATATTTAAGGTTTTCCTTAAGTGGTTCACAATTCCACTTCTTTATATGACACGTGATTATTTCATTAGATCCCATATATTGCATATGCCATATTGTTGAGTATTTATATTTTGTTAACTATCTTAAAGAGTATCGGAGTTTGTTTTGGTAGGTATATCAGTTATATGGGAAAGCTCTTTGTGTATGTGTGTGTGTTAGAGCTGGTCCAGAATAGGCTTTACTCAAAAGCTAATGTAGCCCTATTACTCCAGTTGTGACCCTTACAAGGTTTCTACTGATTGTCTAGGCATTCCAGAAGGATTCTTTACCCCCTGCACAAAATTTTAATTTCATCCCCATGTGCATCCTAGGAATTAGTGTTTTTACAAATTGCTTGCAGGGAGTTTTACTTAGCTTTGTGGGGTTTAACTCTGTACATATGCACATTATATTCAGGTAAGAGGACCACTATATGTATTTTTCCACAAATTTTCTTCTTTCTCATAATTACCTTGCAAATTCTATCAGCCTCAGTCTCCCAAAATTCCAATCTGTGTCTCTTCAACTCAATAAAGCTCTCATTCTCTGCTGTTTCTCTTTTCTTGCTCTGCAATCCAGAACCTGCTTCCCTCAGATAGAAAGGTGGAGCAATTGCAGAGCTCATCTCATTTTCTCAGGAATCATCATCTTGTAGTCTCTGTATTTTAATAATTCCTATATTCCAATGAGTAAAAACAGATTCATACATTTTCCAGATTTCTAGTTATTTGCATTGGAAAATAAGCTACATGCCACTTATTGCTTATTAGGATTTTCCATAAGCACTCATTAGGGACAAATATAAAGTAAATAATATTTATTTCTGAATTTTTCTGCTCTGCCTCAGAAATAGGAATAATGTGGGATGGAATGAGACAATAGGCATGAACATGAAAAAATATTTTCTGAAAGAAGAGGGAGTTTTACAGTTGGTAAATATCTAAGAGGTGGACAGTTAGGCTGTATTTTTAAAATAACAAGATAGGGATTAAAAAACGTGGCTTCTGCACAGGCAATAACCACTTTTTTCCCTCCTAACATCCCACTAAAATTATGGTACAGGAATATTAAAAGTACAAGACTTTACAGAAGTTAAAAGTGGACAAAAATTTCAATGATTTTTTTTTAATTATACAGAGCAATAGAATCATTAACTAATTGAATGAATAATAGTGGGTCTAATGCAAAGACATTGTGAGAAGGATAGTCTAAACAACTAAGTTTATCCTGCTGAATCTCTGAGAAGCTTAATATTCAGAGACACCATTTCAAAGATGATGAAATCACTAAGGTCAGTTTTACATTAAATTCTCAGTTTTTGTTAGAGGAAATATATTTAAGTGTATTTGGCAACTTCTCTAAATGAAAATGTAATATTTTGCATCTAAAGTCTACCTGTAAAAGTCATTTGTACAAAAGACTTGATATTAGATATTACTAAAGCTGGAGCAAATAATTTCATTTTTTTTTCCTCCAAACTGAGCATATATCTACAATTAAGAGATGATTCATGTAATTATTGCTGTTTTGAAAAATGTGTGAGCAAGGACTAATAATATTGCCAAATTAATATTTACTTGTTTTCTTTTTATGCAATACACAATTTCATTTCTTAAGGGAAGATAGCAAGATGCTGTAATATTTGAATAACAGAATTATCTCTCCAGTCAACTAAAAGTATGAATTTCATTCTATTGTTTTAAACTCATATTAATAGATGGCCTGTTTACCTCTGGGTAAAAGATGTATCTTCAGCTGAACATCTACCAAATGACATAGAACTGGAAAGTATCACAAACCTGGGGAAAAAAAAAAAAAACAATTGAATATGTGGAACATATTCCACTTATGTTTGCTCATAAGTGCAGCAAAATCAGATAACTAAGAGCATAAAATTTAGGATTTCTTTTGTTAGTAATTTAAAATATTTTGTATCATAAAACATATCTTGCAATATGGTGCAGAATTAGTATCTCTTTCAAAATATTTAACAAGTAAAATTGTGTATATAAACAAAGAGATTTGTTTCTATTAAGTCCATCACAAGAATAATAGCAAGATTTCATAAATTAATTACCTGAGGCTGATTGAAGGGCATTGTAAAGCTTGGCTTTAGCTTTTTTTTGTTTTGTTTTGTTTTTGGCTTTAGCTTTTTAAAAACACTTCCTACTCAAGCCATCAAAAAGAAATATTAAGGCAAATTGTTATTACTTTTGAAAACCTATGTCTCATATTCTCTTTGGAGCTGTAGTCAAAAACACTGGTCAGGGTAGCGTCCCACAGGTGGAGACCATTCTTACCTACTGATAGATATTTATAGCTGTAGCCACTAGAGTCAACTACTTTCCCCTTCTCCCTCCCTAGAAAGGAAGTGAAAAACATTCCTCCAGCTGCTATAAAATTATTTACTTATAGGAATAAAAAAGTTTTAATATAATGCTATTCTCAAGAGTCCTGGTGGGTGAAAGAGTGCAATGAATGGAGGTTCTGGTGTTTATAGTAATAAAATACCTTAGAGAGGGTCCAAAATCCATTTGCTTAATACTGAATTGTGTGTTCCTAATGCTGTGATAGTGGCATTTCAGTCTGTTCTGGAAGAACAGATGCCCACTGTTTGGGTTTTGCAGATTTTCACAGGACATTGGCTAGGTCTACTCACTAAATAGCAGAACAGTTTAAAAAATATCTCTGGCCATAATTTCTTCATTTAAATTGATTAAGGGTGCAACCTATATAGTAACATTATCATAACTATGTATAACTCCAGTCTCTCCAAATTGTGTTGACAGGGTGATGAATTAATTTGACTAAAAGCCAAATCAGAATTATTATTATTTTTATAGTATCTAATGCAACCGTGCATGCCAATGCAATTTAATTTTCATTAATTTCAATACATATTGAGAAATAGATGTTAAAGCTTAAGACATCTAAAGTGCCACATTTTTTTCTTCATCTATGTCATGATTTCTTCAAAGTCAATATTCAAAATAATGTTTTTATGCAACTGTAATAGTAATATTTTGTAGTAATAGTAATAGTAATATTAGTAATATTTTGATTTGATGGTAATATTTGTAATATTTTGTAGTAATGGTAATATTTTGATTTAAATACCAAAAGACCATTTATGGTTAATTTTTACTTACCCATCGGGTAGATAGACTGACACATAGGTACATGGACACATAGACAGAATAGATATAAAGTTTCTACAAGTAACTTCAGATTTTTATTCTAATCCATCCAAAAAATGGGCATCTATCTGTTGGAAGTAACAGTAGCCCATTCTGATATTTCATTTATTGCTTGAAGTTGAAAAGCAGTATAAAACTGATCATTACAAATACAATCTCATTCAATTTTAATTGTGTTCCTGATGCTCCTTATCAAGTCTATGTAATTAATTTGTTTTTGATTCTCTAGCTAATTCACCACATGAGATTTTTCTCTCTTCCCTCTTCAATACCCTAAGCTGATAATCACTCCTCCTTCTATGCAATTTAAAATAGTAGAGGCCAAACGGAAAAGTAGAGTTTTAATTTATTAGCTGTGTTTATAAATACTAATAGTTCCTAACTCACAGAAATAATGTGAAAAGAAAATGTGAGCACACATGTTGAAGTGTCATGCATAGGCTGTTGTGAATAAATCATTGTGTGATTTGAGCAGTTCTCAAAGTATGGCCCTGGGAAGAACAGCATTGGAAGTATGAGGAATCTTAGAAATGTGAAGCAATTAAATCCTGTCCCAGACCAACTGAATCCAAAACTCTTGAGATAGATCCTAAAATAAGCCATGCAGGTGATTTTCATGCTCAGTGAAGTTTGAGAACCATTACTCTAAGGAATCGACTTGCCTTTCAACTTAGTATCAGTCTTGCCTACTATTTGGTCCTTTCACAACCCCTTGTAATATAATGATTTTTTAAGGGCTCATTGACCATGTCATTGATTTTCCATATATGGCTTTATGACGTAAATAACTAAATATTTAATATACCGTGAAAATCATCTCTAGGTGTGGTCTTAAACATAATTACATAAAACATAATAACTCATTAAATATCTATTTTAATATTAGTTTTAGATTTTACCTACCTATGGAATTGGTGAAGACATCACACATCATACTGAGCTAGGAGCTAGGATCTAGGAAATATCACAGTTTTGCTCCAGCTTAGATTTCTCTTATTATTGATGCCCAAATTCTGGTAAATTACTCCCTCCCTCACCCCTCCTTCTCTCTCTTCTTCCCTCTCTCCCTTCCATCCTTTTCTGTCTTTCTTTGTTCAGAGATGATATATATTATCCTTTGCCTTGTTTGCTTTCCTTAAATAGTGCTCTTACTACTGCTGCAATTGCAGAAGAATGGCTTCATGCATTTGTTTTTAATTCACTTTAGATAAACAATTTCCATTAGAATAGCACAGATGAAGAGAAGCAAAAAAAGCAGCAAAAGCAGCCACTAATAGAGGTGTTATTTAATGAAACTTCCGCTAAGCTTTGTGTGTGCGTGTGTTTTGTTGCAATGTAGAATACCTTCTTACTCTGGGTGGAGGGAAAAAATGCCTTGTACAATGCCTGCCCTCAATATATTCTTTTTTCTCTTTTTCTCTCAAGTCTCTAATACTTCTGTGTTCTCTCTTCTGCCAACACCGCTTTAATGGTTTTGTGTTTTATGCTTCATTCCTTTCGGCAAAAAAGAGTAAATCCAAATTGTTTACAAGCTGACAAATGGACTCCCTGTCAGAAAGAAATAGGTATTTTTTTTAAGTTTTATTTATTTATTTGAGACACAAAGAGAGAGAGAGAGAGAGACTGCAGGAGGAGGGGCAGAGAGAGAGAAAGAGGAGAGCATAGCAGACTCCCCATTGAGCAGGAAGCCTGGCCAGCGGCTAGATCCCAGGACTCTGATATCATGACCTGAGCTAAAGGCAGATGTTCCACGACTGAGCCACTCAGGCACCCTGAGAAATGAATCTATACTAAACATCTCTGGCTGCAGCTGTTTATGTTTTAATACTTAACCATTTCGATCCCATTGATGCAGGAACAAGTTAGGGGCAGATGGGGCTAGGCAGGGAAAGATAAGGGAAAGGCCTGGAGACAGGTTCCCAGAAATCTGTGGGCTGCCACAAACCCCAAGGACACCGAAAGGCCCAGAGTCAGGCTCCTATCTGTGCCAAGAAAAACAGAGTGAAGACAGTAAAAACAGAGATAAATAATAAATCTGGTTCCCTAGCTCCAAAATGTTAGGGAGTATCTCCCTTTGATGGTTACTAAGTAATCACAGGAATTCCCCAGACCACAAAGAAATATGTCATGAAGCTGTTATCAATAGTCCTGGCTCAAACCAAGATAGCATGAGAGTCTCAAGGCTGTGGGCTCCCTGGCTAGGTTCTCAATAAAGATTGCCTCTACAGGCCTCAGTGGCAACCCCGTCAGGACCCCTCTCACTCCTGAGAGCTTTCTCTGTGCCTTTTCTTAATAAACTTCTATCTCTTCACTCACTCTCTGTTGTGCTCCACATTCGTTCTTCTGTTCCATGAGACAAGAACCAAGCTCTCCTGTATCACCTCTGTTTGGCGATTTGCAAAAACAATCTTACGCTATAAAACGGTACGTATTTTCTCGTAATTTTGATTATTTTATCTCCTATTTTACAGGTTTTCTTCATAATGATATAATGAGTTATGCTAAGTATAATGTATTTTATGAAGTGATTCATGTGCCCAGCAAAGTTTTACATGCTTTATCTCATTTCACATCATATATAACTTAATGAAGAACTATTATCCCCATTTTACAGATGAATAAACCAAAGAAAAGAGAGGTTCAATGACCTGTCCTAGATCACATAACAGAAGTGCTAATGCAGGGATTTAAATGATGGTGTCTTGGTCTTAGCTGATTCACAATAACACCAAAGACAAGACTTAAGAGCAGCAGTTTTCAGAAATTCCACTTTAATCACCGTGATTTGGTTTTATTTTCTTTTTTCATCAGGAGGAGCAGAAAGTGTCAGTATTAGCCTCTAGGGTTTTATATCATTTTGAGTTTTAACTTTTGAACATTTGAGGTAGGTGGGAATCAAAAACTCATCTCTTAAATGTTAGATTACTATTTCTGAAGAAGAAATGTCCACTTTGGGTAAAGAACCGCAGGAAAGCATAAAGAAGGATCTGGCTTGCTTCTCTCTTATCGCTTTCCCCATCTCCCTCCACTCCACATTGGGAAAATGCCTAAACTCAGAAGTGTTTACTGGCAACAAAGAGAAAGCCCAATTATATTCACTGTGACTAAAGGTATATTTGATTACTCCTTCTCTTTAAAATAATCAGTCTTGGGAAATTTTATTTTGCATGATTTTCATAGTCCCCCTCCCCTCCATCATTACTTTGCCTTCGAATTCTTATCACATTCTATCTTCTTTTTTCATTCTTCTGCTTTATGATTTTGCATTCTTGGCTTTCTTTTTATTTTGTTCCTTTAATTATTCATATTTATTTTTAAAAATATGATGCTTTCCAGGCAGGGATGAGGCTAAGGTCAAAGAGATACTTGCCTTGGGACACAGTATTTAAGACAGCACCAGAACTCAATAATCAAGATATATAATATTTATGTAACATTTAAAAAAAAATCACTGGCAAGCGCTGTCATATCTTTTTGTAAATAAAGTTTTAGTGGAACAAGCACTGGGATTAGATGAGGTAAGTAAGGCAGAGTTTTGAATGCACAGGGCCAAATTGTCTCTATTTAAAGTTTTGCTTTTTAAATGTTTTTTTACATTATTTTTACTTTTAAAAACATTTCGTTAAGATGTTACTTATATTATGTACTTATTTTGTACCCCCTTTGAACTTTCCATCCCAACGCAGTACTCTCACTTACATCACCCTAGTCCCAACCTGGAACTGTATAGAGTTTTGTTTTTGTTGTATGTAATCCTGGAGCTCACTTTTATACTCTAATTATTATTTTCCCCATGAGACCCACAATCAAAGATCTTTTCCAGAAAGTAATGATTCTGCTCTCATAGACAGTACATATAGATGAGTAATATAGGCTCAGCATATATCAGGCTCTGTAAAGTATGGCCTATCACACAAATTCAGAGCACAAGGGCAACATATCTCTTTTATTTTCCAAACAAAACACAACAAATCTGTCACATATCTAATAGGATGAATCCCAGTGTCTGACTCCTGGAGTGGTTTTCAGATTTTCCAAAACTATGCAAGGTTATGGAATGCATAACGGTGACGTGAACGACTTCCACACTAATGCATCTAGAAAATAAATATCACTGAGTTTTTCTTCTTTGCCTTTTCTCCATGGAGTCACACAGGGCCCTCCAGTCCTCTACTGCATAGCCATTGCCAGTCCCCATGGTAATAAGGCTTTCCTGGCCTGGGATCTAGCACAGACTGCCGTAATCCTATACAGCAGAGAGATGTTAACTCTTCCTAGGTAAAGGACAATTAAGTGTATTTGTGTCCACCTCTATTCTCTGCTTATTCACCTATTCTCAGAACTTTCTTCTTAGAACTGAAATCTCATGCAATTATTTCCAAAGAACCTATACTCCTTGTCTTGAGATTAGTTCAACAGCCTAGAGTCCCGTAGCCTTCAGGTCATTTAACAACGGGATTTTTGCACTTTTACACACTTAGCCAACCTGCCCACCAATACATGTCTCCTAACTTTAACTTCCAATGATCAAGTATGGAATACTGTCTGTTTCCCCCTGGAAAAGTACCAGATTATTATGTATATTGGATCCCCTTCCTCTCTTATAATCTATTTTCTATTCAAGCAATGCCAAGTAGCGGGTATTTTATAGAGTCACAAAGAAACAGAAATTCCAGGCCAGTAGTTTTCATTAAAAACTTATAGAATTAAGAAGGCAAACTTTTTTCCGAAGAAATTAATCAATCAGCTAATCAATTAAGTACATTTGTTCTCTCTCATTGAGAAATGCTTATTTTTTCTTCCACTGTTCATCCACCTCTGTCCGCAGAGAAAAGAGCTCGCTGTGTTCCTTCCTCTTGAGGACATTTTATTTCCTGAAGTAGAAAGAACATTTCAACTAACACAGAGCTTGGTATTGAGCTGTACTTTTTGGAGGATGTCAATCATAAAGGAAAAGTCTTTGCTTCCAGTTGCTGTGGTCGGTCTCCTGCTGTTTTGCCCTTTCCTCCACACAGACGCAGTTGGCTCCCATTATCTGCTCTTTCCTTTTTATCAGTTTTCTGGTGTTTGGCACCTCCTATCTGCCTCCACCCCTCCAACCCCTGCTAATCTCTGTTTCTCTGCCCAGATTGTAGAGGACCTTCAGTCCTACATTGGGAAAGTCAGATCTGTAGACTGACGGCAGGGTTCAAAGATGATTTGGGGAGAGAATCAGAGGTTCCTTTAGGCTTCACTTGTGAGACACAGTTGCACTTATGATTTTATAAGATGTACACTTAGCTGTTAATACAGCTAATATTTTGATTGTCATTTGTTTAATTTTCTAGATTTAAATTCTCCATTGGTTGAGTGGAGGAGGAAGAAGTAAGTGGAGGGTTGTTTTTGTGTCAAGACTTTGAGAATGCTATTGTGTATGATCACATTTATAATCCTCTTAATTCTGTGGATTAGGCATCAGTTGTTTCTTAATTGAGATAGTAGAAATTTGTAGAAGCTAAGTAATATTCACATAATTACATGGATTGGGAGAGCTAGGATTTAGATCCAGTTTTCTTGGTTACAGGTGTTGGCCACTCAATCACCGTGTAGGCACACAGTAGCTTCCCCGATGCCCTGCAGGGTTCTCTGACACTGCTACATTACTCTACCATTTCATTACTCCATACAGCATTTCACTCCAAAGACAGGTTCCGAGTTTTGTCAAATAAGATATGAGTGAGGATTTTCAGAGTGAAGACTAAGGATTCCCTTTTCCTCCCTTATTATCTCTCAAGAGCAACAACCAGATGAAAATCAGGTCTGTTTTATATAAAAGAATCATAGACCGCACTTATACTTTTTCCTATGAAAACAATGTCTTCCAAACACAATAGGAAAGTGGACAATTTTCTAAAATGGTTTGTTTATGAAGGGTGTAAAAACATACAATTGATACTAAGTACAAAGGAAAAAAAAAACTTGGAATACGCAAAAAGAATCAGGGAATAGTCAATCACCTTTAGGTTAAAGTGATCTTTAAGGGGCGCTGGGTGGGTCAGTGGTTGAGTGTCTGCCTTCAGCTCAGGTTGTGATCCTGGATCCTGGGATCGAGTCTCCCATCAGGCTCCCTATGGAGAGCCTGCTTCTTCCTCAGCCTGTGTCTCTGCTTCTCTCCCTATGTCTCTCATGAATAAAAAAGTAAAATCTTAAAAAAAAGAAAAAGAAAGAAAGAAAAGAAAAGAAGGAAATCCTTTAAGCAATAATTTAACCTAAATTTTCTTTGATTATTTTGTAGGTCAACTTTCCATACCAGGTACAAGCAGCCAACAACAATACTCTCATGTCAGAAAATTATGCCAGTGTGCACTTACAACAACTGTCAAAGTCAGAATCTTTCCCTGCGGAATAATTTTAAGAGGCATATTATCTAGCACAGTTGAGGTGAAGTTTATCCAGCACATGCAGCACACAATAGGTTTCAGTGTGGCAACCACTTGGGTGAAGATAATTCTAACATTGCTATACAATATTATGAATTAGACTAGATTTTCTTAATTGAGATAGTAGAAATTTGGAAATGCTAAATAATATTCACATAATTACATGGATTGGGAGAGCTAGGATTTAGATCCGGTTTTCTTGGATAGATATGCATAGATATGCATTTCCTGCATAGATATGAAAAAGTATAGTTGTTCAAAATGGAAAAAAAAAAAAAAGCAAAGGAAAGGGTTAGGTTCAAACTATGTCTGGTCACTGTCCTGCTTTGTGGATTGTATCACTACCATTTCAATGTAGATACAGAAAGTTTCTCCTTGGGTGGGTTTTTCTTTTAAGTCCCCTACAAAAACAAAGAGAGAAAAAGGCAACAACCATGAAACCACCTCAAAAAAGTGACAAAGGAAACCGATCCATTAATTTATAAATACCTTCTAAATCTTTTCCTTCTTAATAAAGTAAACATGTCAAGTTAAATAAGCCACTGGCACAAAATATCACCGTGCGTCTCATATACCACTGGCTAATTATCACTGAATTTGATTTGAAAAATCACATTACTTCCTTTTCTCTTTGTTTCTGAAAATAATATGCTAACCACTGTCATCAGTAAGTTTGTTTTTCATTTTGTGAATCTCACACAAACAGTGATTTGTTCCAGTTTCTCAAGATCTATAAACATTTGGATCCTACAGCAGTTTGACCATATATTATTAGCAGTGTTTCAGTGCATAATGATGTGTGGCTGCATACTAACACAGACCCAACAGTTATCATCAGACTAAGCCAAATGTACGTGCATAAAGTGGCTACAGAATTATTTCACTTTTTTTTTTTTTGTCATTCTGAGAACAGCACTACTTTTTTTTTTTTTTTTAAGACTTTATTTATTCATGAGAGACACAGAAAGAGAGAGGCAGAGACATAGGCAGAGGGAGAAGCAGGCTCCATGCAGGGAGCCCCATGTGGGACTCGATCCCAGGTCTCCAGGATCAGGTCTTGGGCTGAAGGTGGCACTAAACCACTGAGCCATCAGGGCTGCCCCTACTTGTTAAGAGAAAAAAAACTAGGGATCCCTGGGTGGCTCAGAGGTTTGGTGCCTGCCTTTGGCCCACGGCGTGATCCTGGAGACCCGGGATCGAATCCCACATCGGGCTCCCGGTGCATGGAGCCTGCTTCTCCCTCTTCCTGTGTCTCTGCCTCTCTCTCTCTCTCTCTGTGACTATAATAAATAATAATAAAAAAATTAAAAAAAATCTATTCATTCTTTTGGTAATTTTAGTAAAGAATACAAATTTTGTGACTACCTTTTAGTCTTTCACCTGGCATCTAGGCAGTGGTAATAAGACTCAAGAAAGAGATACCCATATCTAACATATATATTCTATGATAAAGACATTTTAAGAATATAAAGTCAATTAACTTAAAATTTCCTTAATAGGCAAAGATTCTGCATACTAAAACCTGGGATTTAGTCCCAACTATTTAATGCTCTATAGCACAGGATAAATCCAGCCTACTGCCTGTTTCCTATGGTTAATGACCTAGGAATGTTGTTTTTATTGTTATTGTTGTTGTTGTCATTTTTAAAGTGATGGAATTGGGCCTCTGGGTGGCTCGTTCAGCTAAGTGTCCTATCCAACTCTTGATTTCAGTTCAGGTTATGACCTCAGAGTCATGAGACCCAGTCCTGCATCATGGTCCATGCTGAGCACAGAGCCTGCTTAAGATTCATTCTCTCTATCTCCCTGCCCTCCTCTAAAAAATAAATAAATAAATAAATAAATAAATAAATAAATACATACATACATACATACATAAATGAATCAAACATCAAAATAATAATATTTAGTATCGTGTTAAAATTCTACAAAATTCAAATCAGCCTCCATAATAATTTTTTTAATTAAACACTGATTTAGATGTCTCTTGCTATTTCTTCACTATGATAATACAGCTGAGTAGTTGAAATGGAGACCTCATGGACCCACAAAGGCTAAAATAATAAATTTCTGGCCCTTTATGGAAAGTTTGTAGAACCTTGCTCTACATGAGGTAAAGTAAGTGAGTACAGCTTACTACTTGTTGGTCCTTGTGCCAAATTTTTGTAGACATTTTTGTATTTAATCCTTACAACCTTGCATGGTAGGTATTATTATCAGCATTTTTATAGGACTTAAGTAACTGCCTCATTGCTTAAAGTTAGTAAGAGGCAGAGACGTTATTCTAATTTTGGTGCTTCTGACTCATACGATGTTATTTAATTACAAACTAAAGTTCCTTCTTTAGACAGAACTTTTTATTCCCTTGTACTAAAGTTATAAGAAAATGCACATTTTGTGAAAGAAATGAGTGTGGTCTATAGATGATAAATATTAGGAAACGCTAACCTATGATTCTTTTTTGCATGGAAAAAAAAATCTTTTTGATGCACAAGGAAAAAAATGTTTCAGCTATCCATGCAGTAGCACTGCTTGTGAATTTGTTGGGTGAAGAGTCCTGAAACCATATTGAACAGTAACCAATCTAGCATCTGAAAACAGTATGTATTTTTACTAAGCCAACCTCAAGGCATTTTTCAAGACCATCATTTTTTTTTATCTCGTTATAAAGTAAATTGTTATGATTATTGTATATGACTCTGGTTTTTCATTTTATAAAAAAAATATTTTCACACGTGTTTTATTGTATCTTCCAATTAGGCAATTTTATTCACCATTTGGAAATGAGAAAGTGGAAAAGAAAAGCAAATGAAGTCCCAGAGAGTAATGGACAGAGGTAGGACCAAACATCACGGTCCCGAGTATCAGTCTGAGGCTTGTTTGTTCCAGGGAGAAGCTGCTGGTAACAGAACGAATCTTTTGTCAGGGGTTAGGAATAAAGAGAACTGCTTGTGATTGAGGGAAAGAGAGAAACAAAATTTTTTTTTCCCTTTCTCACTAACTTCTTTTAAGATGTGAAGCATGGGATACTATGGGCTGTTCTTGAGAGAAAATTTACTATTTTTTTATCTTTGTGTTTGGCTCTGGTTTATAATCAGGAGGTTTTTTTTTTTTTTTTTTTAATTGTGTTTAGTGAATAATTCTACAGTTTTTATTTATTTTATCCTTTGGAAAAACACAAGGAAGAGTTTAAATCAAAATTCACAGAGTTATTTTTCCTCCATTAATTGAATGGCATGATTTATTCAAATATGCAGGCGGTGAACATTTTCATGAGTAGTTACTTTTCAGGCCATTCATGAGATGTTTCTATTAAAGTATGAACATTTTCAAATACAAAACAAATATATCTTTGATTGGAGAAGTGAATTCTGTGGAGAGACTTCCACTGAACAGGCCATGCCATTTTGTGTTTTTAATATGATCTGATGAACACCATTGTTCCCTTTATTCAAGAATTGTTTGGCTTTTCCCAGAACAAAGATGATACAACTACAGCTACAATTTTAGTTTTAGGATTACAGATTGTAATCATCCTATTACAGTATCTAATATGTTATCTTCCAATAGGCTTCCTCGCATATTACTCTCTACCAAGAATACAGAAAAAAAGTATTTCCCTGAATGAATTCAAATTATGCTGAAGTCACACAAACATGGGATTAGATTTCAATTTATTCTATAAAGCAACTGGGAATTGTAGCCTTTAACTCTGTACTGAAATAAGAACTTAGGGTTGCAAGTTTAACCCATACAATTCTTAGTTTTATCATGAGAATTCCTATTAATTTTTAATTTTCTGTCTTTCTTTCTTTTTTTTTTTAATTCATGAGAGACACACAGAGAGAAAGAGGCAGAGACACATAGGCTGCAGGACTTAATGTGGGACTTGATCCTGGGACCTGGGATCATACCCTGAGCCTAAGGCAGACACTCAACCACTGAGCCACCCAGGCATCCCGTTCCTATTACATTTTTAACCTGATTGACCTCACAGTGATGCTACGGTATATGCTAAGAAACCTACAATAAAGTAATTACAAACTTATTTTTTTTTTAATTTTTTTGTCTCTTCCTTTCTGCTTTTGGTTCAAAAAATAAAATAAACAGAATTAGCAATAGCATTCCATAGTTATAGAATCACAATGTCAGAGATCTTTTTTAAAACACTGGAAAAATGTTTAATTAGTAAAAGGTAATGCAGTCCAGAATAGAATTGGATTCAGAGAAGGAAAATTTATTCTAGTGAGGTGATCTTGGAAATCCTGGAATATTTTTCCTCAAAAGAATGCTCTGCCAAGTGGAATCTATGTTTCATGTTTCAAATGAAAGCAATAACAACAACAACAACAATAATAAAGAAAGTTATCAGGGTGTAAGCATACTGAGGTCTCTGCAAGTCAGGGATATTTGTCAAAAGAAGTCACAGCTGGCAGTTAAGATGTCTGCAAAAAAAAAAAAAAAGAAAGAAAGAAAGAAAAGACATCTGCAAGTGGTATGTGTTATTAAAATTTTTTGGTATATATTTATCTGAAGTAGGAAGCAAGGTGATCCCTTGAGAGTAAAAGGGTAGGAGCAGGATTAGCAGGTTTAGGAGGGGAGGAAAAGTTTAAAATAATTATTGCATTATACACACCCTCTTGCACACAGTGACTTCTGTCCGTGGACTTGAAATTATAGATAGCATTTGCAGAGCCTAAGACTGTTTGTAATCCTGCCATTTCAACTGAATTGTTGAATCAATTTGGTCAAACATCATGTTAATAAGGTCAAAAAGCCAGTCAAACCGGTTGTCTGACTTGAATGATTGTGTGACTAAATTGATTAGTGGAAACAGTCCTGAACTCCCATTCATCCCCAAACCTGGTCTTCTGAAAAGCTGGCCTATTTCTGAGGCGAGGCTGTTTCGGTATAATCATTATGTTTGCATGAATGTTCCTCAACGTTTTAGAGCTCACACTTCCTGTTGAAAACATAGTAAATTTTACGCCTCCTCCTAAAGGTTTTCAAATTCAGACACTCTTTTTAAATGCCAAAAGAAAAACGTTTTCAATTGGTTTCCAAAATAAAGATACCTCTTAGCATGATGTGAGTCAATGCCCATTTTACAGGAAATTGTCAGTTCAGCAGTGGCCTTGAGACTTTACTCTGTTCCATTATTTCTACATGCCCTTCAGGGAAATTGTGTGCTAGTAAATACGTAATAAAAATCTTCCTGTTTTCCAAAATCTAATTCTTGTTAACTTTACACTGGTACTTGCCATTGTATATTCAACTCACTGGGTATTAATTCTGTGTGCGCCATACACCATCCGACACAGTTATTACTAGCACAGACATGGGGTATGTAGATTAAGGCATTTAGCCACTTAATTTGAGTCAATGATGTCTCATTTATGGCTTTCCACTCTTTACATATTGAAACCAATCTCTGTATTAACATAATAGGGTCAACCAAACCCAGATCTAGACTCTGAGACACTTGTTTTAGGGATATCTTTGTGGGGCAAATAGGATCTACCTGAAATTCTTTTTTCTTTTTTTTAAAATTCTTTTTTGGTAAAATTATTAATTATAGAAAAGACTAAAATACTATTTGAAAAGACTCAACATTGTCATATATAAAAATATATAATACCATGAGCATCTTTCAATATCCCCTGATAACTTTACTGAAAAAAAGTGAAAACTGAAATATGAATGGAGATCAGTTACAACATCTTACTGCTCATCCTCTACATTATGCCCATCATTACCCAGGTGATCTCTCACTTCTTTTAGTCTCGTTCAAGAGATATACCTGATGCTAAGTGTCCTTGAGGACTTTAAGAGCAAAAGAGAAGAATTTTCTCTTCCCCTACTCCCATAGGGGAGCCTGGGTGGCTTAGTTGGGTAAGCATCTGACTCTTGATTTCAGCTCAGGTCACGATCTCAGGATCATGAAATGAGCCCCACTTCGGGCTCTGCACTGGGTATAGAACCTGCTTAAGATTCTCTCCCTCTCCCTTTATCCCTCTCCTGGAAAATAAATAAATTAATCAATTAGTTAACTAATTAATTAAACAAGAGATGAAGGCAGCCAAAATGGGTACCAGTTGGAGAGGGTATATTTCACTAAAATGGGAAACATTAAGAAGAAAATACTAAATAATGGGTTAAAGATCATGAAATCAGTACTATAACGAATTCAAGGTAATTATGAGAAAGCAAACTGTAGATGCTGAGTAATCAGTTACCTACAGAGTTGAAAGTTATTAATAATAGTGTTTTCACCTGGAAAAATAAATTTTAGAGTCCTCATTGTTATTTTAGTACTTGGAGGACTACAGTCGAGGCGATTCAGTATCAGTATCACTCTGCTTTACAAGTTCTCTCATTGAAAAATCCCACCCAAATGCCTCTGGTATATCTCAAATACACCAACTTATCTCTCCTTCTTCAAATCATGGTTATCTCATTCCCAGAAATATCCTCATATGCTTCTAATTTCCACTTTTGTCCCCTTTTCCAAGCACAGCTGCATAGTCTTCAAAAGAGGTTTTCTCCAAAATGGGACCTTATACCTCAAATCTCTATTGTGATCCATTCTAAATACTCCATTTAAAATGCATGGCTATTGTTCATACAGTACCGCCTGGCCCTTGCATGGTCTGGCCTTGGCCTGTATTTTCCACTTCATCTGGTTAGCTGTCCTCCCCTGCTCCATTGGTTTCAGTGTTTTCCTTGCACCACTCTCCTTCCCCTGCAGGGATTTCTGTATCTCTTGCATTCATTAGTCATTTCACCTCCTTCCCATAAAATTTGGGTCAGTATACTTTCATCAAATCAATCATTTTGAGATACCACCGCATACTCTAAAGTGCACAGTACACAGGAAGAAAAATCGGAAGAGTAACTAAGATGTAAGTGGCCATTCAAATATGAATAAAAGAGTCGGAGAGTAGCCATAAAACAAAACACTTTGGAAAGGTATTTCTAATAGTCTAACAAGAAATTATCAGACTAAGTTATACTTTGGGAGCACTTATTTTTCCACTGAGGAGACAGTCATGAAATAGTCTGGTTCTTTTATTAATTTATTTTTGGCTCAATTATCCAGTTTTATTAATCTTTTAGTCTTTAAAATTTGGGGGGGGGGGAGATGTCATGTATCACATACTATTTTTCTTATTACACTTTCATTGGAAAGGATCTCTATTTCATCTAATTTAAGGCAGCCTTTTTAAATAGAAATAAAGTGACTGTTACTTTTATAATTATGCCCCTTGGTCTTTAGGTAGACAAGTGAAATGATTTTTAGATTACTTTAATGAGCAAAACTAGATGTAACTGAAGAGATTTCATTTAAAAAAGAAAAAAAAAACTGAGCTGCTTGTAGTCGCTTCATGCATTTTAGCTGTCTAAATGGACAAAAGGATTCTTGAACCATTTATGGTTTTTCAATTTGGGAGCTTTACAGGTTTCTTAACTGTTCTGTTAAATACTAAAACCCTATGATTGTAAGCATTACGAGTAAGGTCAATTTTCAAGTTAATAGTTCCAGGTATTACAGGCTGAATATATGAAATATTGTCCCAGTATACTAGATAGATTAATAGTGTGCAAATACCTTGGGAGCATGTGCTTAAAACATTTAGAATCTCTATTAATTATGATAATATTATATTTAAAATATATATTGATTATAATAAGCGGATAGATTTTATCAATCCAAGAAAGCTATATTGGCTATTTAGTGCTGCTCTTGCACTTTTCTCTATTTTACTATGTATGACCAAAAGCCACCAGGTAGAAATTAGTCACTGAAAACAGAAACCATTTTTATGAACCCTAACATATCACCATCTTTGTGATGTTTCTGAGTCTCCTGAGATTTTAATTATATCTATCATTTCCGTACTAATTTATAATTGATCAAAAAATGTTCTAAACCATTCTCCAAAGCTGCTGCACCATTAGGCACAGACTTTATAAGGTATGGGAAGGACCAGATTTGCTTATGCTCAGTGTTGCATCCACAGTAACATGCCCACTAACCAAAAACATTAAAAATAAGCTGAATTATTCTTTTTCCCTACTGAATTGCCTGTCGGTGACATAGCTATCCAAGCAATCAACAATAGGATAAAAATAAAATCTCAAAATCATTTATATCTGTACTGGACTACAGCTTTATTTTAAATAGGATCTAAAGAAATGGCTCTTTATCTTATTGAGAAAGGAAAATGATTATATAAATTTTATACTCACTTTCTAAACAAACAGATGCTAAAAGCATACTTGACAATAGCCACTGATTGCCCTTAATAATTATCTTAACCTATGGATATTAAAATAATAGTTTCTCAGTCCCAAACTCAAGTGGTTTTCAGAGAGCTCTTTCTTTGTACATTAATCTTTGTTGATGATTTAAAAGCTCAGAGTTCCATATATATCAGAAATTAGTAAAGTATATGTTTATAGACTACTTTGTGATCTCATCTGGTAATAAACTGAGTGTCTTTTTTTCCAATCGTCAAGTATTCAGCAGCATGAACGTAGTTTATGAGTCCATTAATAAACATTTCAAGATACTTCCAAATGTCTGAAATAGCCTTGGGCCTTTTATAAATCATCCCATAAAACACAGTCTAAAGCATCTTTAGGATATTATAACATGACCATTTAACTATGTCATTTAAAAAAGAAAATAATGAAATTTAAATGCATTTCTGTGATAAATATGAATAAGTATACTTATATAAAAATAAGGAAGAAAGGAGTTCCAACTGCTTGTCCTAATCCTGTCCATTGGATATACTTGCTGTCCTCTACAATAGGGTAATGCATATAATGTTCCATTTATATAATTGGACATTTTTAAAGTAAGCTTTGGGTTCCCACTGATAAATGTGAATCCATATTTCATTGCCTTCCTGTCTTTTTTTCAACTGCCCTTTACTAAGACCAAAGCTTTTTTTGACTCTTATTTCATATTGGAAAAACTCATTGCAGACTGGTAGCGACAAACATCCCATTAAAATCGGTAAGCCACGTAAAGGATTTTGTTTTGTTTTGTTTTAAATGCAAATTGCACAATATAAATCTTCTGCTTAAAACTCCCCTATAGCTTTCTATTGTCTAACAGACAAAAATCCTATTTTCTTTGGCTACCCCTTAAGTTTATCTGAACGTTGCCTGCCTTTCATTCTTCCTCTTTTTCCTTTAGCCACCTTCGCCCTCCATCATGAATGTCACTCTTCAGAGCATTCTGCATACGTGCTTTCCCCCCTCTGCCACACTTCATCTGGAATTTTAAGGTTCATCTGTCATGATGCTTTCCAATCCCGTCTCCCTCCTCCCATTTAGCCATTGCCATCAACTAAAAGGGTCAGCATCATGAAGACAAAGACTGTATCTCTTTTGTTCACCATGATATAGCCAGTGCTTAGCACATGACTAGGAGGTAAATATATATTTATTAAACGAATGTACTAATTAGTAATGCAGGCGATACATTTAGCCTGGTGGTAGCAACAGCAACTGCATTAGATCTTCATTGCTGTCAGGGTTCTACTTCTTTTTTTGCGCTCATCTGGTAAAGTCTGCAAAACTCCTTTGCATATGCTGCCCTATTTTGATCCTGGCAATCACCTTTGTGAGTCCAGCAGTATTTTCCTTAGTTTTTCAACTTTAGAGTTGAGATCTGAGAGTAGACAGAGAGGTAAAATGAAATCCCACAAGGAAAACTAGCACACACCCATTCTGAGACTAAATACAGCCATTGCTTCCCTTAACCAACAGAAAATGTGTTTATTATTAATTTCCTGTATTTGTTCAACATCTGAGACTGAGATATGTAGACAGCAACAACTCTCTTTAGATTTTGGTTGTGCTTTTTAAAATATTTTTACTTATTTTTTCGTGAGAGACACATAGAGAGAGGCACAGACATAGGCAGAGGGAGAAGCAGGCTCCCTGAGGTAGTCCAATGCAGGACTCCATACCAGGACCCAGGGATCATGACCTGAGCCAAAGGCAGACACCCAACCATTGAGCCACCCAGGTGCCCCCTCTCTATTTATTTATTTATTATTAATTAATTAATTAATTTATTTATTTATTTATTTATTTATATTTATTTTTGGTGCCCCCTCTTTAGATTTTGGATGAAGTATTTCTTATAATTAAAGTAGTCAGTTTTCTCTATACATTACTAAATCTATCATGTATTATCTTGTTTTAAAACTCACCTGAGCTTCTTCTCGTCTTACCTGTGTTACTCCTTTCCTCCAATCAGTGCTAATGGCTTGCTAAATTTAATACAGTTAAAAACTATTTTCAAATGATAAGAAGATGCTAAAATGAAATTTTTACTGTATTACTTAAAAACTAGGTCCTGTTCATTGGTTGACTGAACTGACTGCTACCATGTAGATATATAACTCTTTCTTATAACTCATGTAACTCTTTCTTAAGCTCACATTTCTGGAAATAAAATGGAAGACAGATGTTGGGAAATCTGCTAAAGGACACCAAAATGTCGCTGTTTTTACATCTATTTTCTGTGGCCAAGTTGCTTAATGCACATGCCCTGGATAACAGTTCACAGTCACAAGTAAACGCTCCTGATAGAACTCCCCATGTGCCCTTGTGACAAGCACTCTCCCTCACAGGTGGAGGGTTTTCCCTTGGTGCATCCTTCAACTGTGCCCAAGCTTACCAAAAGCCCACTGCTTTTGAGCGGAACTGAACCATCCAACCTTAGCTTGGAAAAATATGAGCACTCCACCTTCATATCCTGATAAAGGAATGTGCTCCCAGTCATGTATGTCTTTTTGCTTGCACCCTGCCTTGACTTCCCTGTAAGTGGCCCCTCAAAAGGGCTGTGTGATTGCTGCAGGGCCTGTGAGTAATAAACTTCTCTATTTCAATTCCCTAGTGGTCTTTTGTTGGACATGGCCCACCAATCTGGCAGCCTGGCCTCTACTTAACAAATGCCAATTGTTAAGAGTCAAAACAACAGATTAAATTAAATTTCTATTACTTATGCCCTAATTTATTTTATGCCTATATACAGGCTTAAAATTATTTTCTTTATAAAGTATGACTAGACACAGTATTTCACTTTAAGAATTAATGGTTTGGGGTACAGGCAAAGTTAAACAGAAGTTAAAGAGAAAACACTGAATCAATGTTGGATGTACACGTTTATTATGCCAAAAGTACTCATAAGATTAAAAAAAAAAAAAAAAGTACTCATAAGATGAAAGCAATAAATGGAGGCACTTAGAAATGCAATATATAATGATAGCCATACTTGCTCGAATCCAAGATACCCTCAATTGAAAGATGCATCACTCTTACATGTAGGACTACAAAATAATAATAATAATAATAATAATAATATCAATTAAGCAATGACACAATACTTTAATGATGCACTCTCAAGATGGCTCACACTAGCCTAGAGTTGCTGTGAAATTCTGTTCATAAGTTTTCAAGAAATTTGTCAATATTTTCACCTTCAGTTTTATTGCCTGGCATGTTCTATCCAATTCCCTTAGACATATGTCCTTAACAAAATATACTATGATTTCAACTACTACTTGCTCTCTTCCTCTCTAAGGCCTATAATCCGCATTGCTGTTTTGCAAATAAATATGGAATTGTAGCTGTTATCCATTGTCATGCATTTTCTTTACTGATACATCAAATTACATTCTGTTTTCTTAATCCTTTATGCATTTGTAATAATCGTTTTCTTGAATGCCCTGTGTCATTTTTTGTAAGATATTTGAAGAGCAATGAAGTCCAAAATCAGATTACAAAAGTTGCATGTAAATTATGTGAAAAGAGTATGAAAGTATTATGACTAATATCATGTATGTAAAGAAAATTTCAACAACTGCTAAATGGATGCTCAGTAGAAAGCAGTTGTTAGGTATCACCAATTGTACATGTCCCAAATTCAGAAAATTCAAAGTTGTGAAGTGTGTGTTAGGAGGGAAAGGGAGAGAAGTTAGGGCTTGAAAAAACTAAGCATTATATGAAGCAGGTGAGTGGACATAAAAGCCAGGACGATAGTGTTATATTCATATCCTATGATTTTTTTTTCTTCTGTACACTAATGCTTTTAATCGAAATGTGAATAAAAATGATAAAAATAAATATTTCAAATAATTTGTTTTTCATATATATGGAGAATAAAAATTATGTGAATTGTTGAATATACATAGAGAGTCACAGACTTACGAAAAAAATAAATTTACAATGAATGATAGTAATATACAATTGCATCAACTTTAGCTTTCTAAATGAACTATTTGTATTACAGGTGCAAACACTTGCATAAAATTTAAATTCTCATCAGGAAAGTTGGGTAAAAATGTAAAATCCAACATGCTAACATACATTTTCTTTTTCTTGAAGGGCAAATATGATCTTCAAATATGTAAATGCACACTGCTTTGATTACTCTGTTGTATGTTCATTGAAAGAATTTATGAAGCAATTAGAGTAACTTGTTTGCATTATTCAAAACTCAACACATATGACTAAACTTGATCATATCTTTGATTCTAAACAGATTATTTCCTATTGATAGTGAATGATTGTAGAGCTCTAGTTCATGAAGAAGAGTGAATGCTACACACTATACTTGCTGATTACTTGTGTAAATATGTATTTTTTTATTTTTTTAACTTACAAAATCAACTCTTTCAAAAGAAATGACTACTTTCATCCTTAACTCTGTCTCACACCTATGCTTGTTTTTCCAAGAACTACTGACCTGAGCTCTCTCTCTCTCATTAAGTCTTCAGTGACAAAAAGTGTCTGAAACTTACTATTTAATATCTCTGTCAAATAAGGTCAGATCTTATTGCTTATTCTGAAATGTTAGGTATATTGCATTGCCAAAAAAGGAAAAAAAAAGTCTTGTCTATTAAGACACAAGGTAAAATTGCTTTTCTAAATGCTTCTTAAAAAGAACAAAGCTTAACCAACACTTTAAAATATAAATTTTGTATACATAAACCACATCTTCTTACAATGGAATATTTCTCAGCCATTAGAAACAACAAATACCCACCATTTGCTTCGACGTGGATGGAACTGAAGGGTATTATGCTGAGTGAAATAAGTCAATCGGAGAAGGACAGACATTATATGGTCTCATTCATTTGGGGAATATAAAAAATAGTGAAAGGGAATAAAGGGGAAAGGAGAAAAAATGAGTGGGAAATATCAGAAAGGGAGACAGAACATGAGAGACTCCTAACTCTGGGAAATGAACTAGGGGTAGTGGAAGGGGAGGTGGGCGAGGGGTGGGCGGTGACTGGGTGATGGGCACTGAGGTGGGCACTTGACGGGATGAGCACTGGGTGTTATTCTATATGTTGGCAAATTGAACACCAATAAAAAATAAATTTATAAAAAATATATATAAATCTTTTAATTACAAAATATTTCTCTTTTATTATTTTCTTTTGTAATATCACATTTACACTCTTGCAGAACAATTTTACTCAGATTTTTATTCACCTTTACAATTTTGGGGGAAAATATTCAAACTGTCCTACCCAGTGAAACAGAAATAGAACAAGCATTGAAAAATTATCCAGTATCAAATAACTTTTGAAAAACATTCATTAAGCACAATAAATGGATTCCTTTATTTCTTTAAAAAAGGTTTTACTTATTTATTTTTTCATAAGAGACACAGAGGGAGAGGCAGAGACAGAGGCAGAGGGAGAAGCAGGCTCTCCAAGGGGAACCCTATTCAGGGCTTGATTCCAGGACCCCAGGATCACAACCAGAGCCAAAGAGAGATGCTCAATCACTGAGCCACCCAGATGCCCCAACAAATGGATTCTTTGAAATACTTTTCACATTTAATACTATACTGAAATACTTTTACTGAGATATTTTCCACATTTAATACTGTAATATCTATTATGAATATCTACAGTGAGGATATAATGATGTAACATTTATGAAAAACTTTGGCCCACAAGATCCCTTTTTCATTGACAAATTTCACATAAAATTTTTCTCTGTAGTGTGGTATAAAAATGTTATATGTTATTTCTGAAATATTGAAGACATTTAAAAATAGATTATACCATTGATCATCTGTGAAATCTAGCCTAAAATTTGCAAAGACTTTTATAAGTATACGTGGAAGGAAGTGGGTTTTTTAAATGAGATATTTCAAGAGTTTGTTTTGAATTTTATTCATTAGTTGAATAATGTCATAATAAATTTCATAATTAACTATTTAAAAATATATATAGTAATAAAATAGCAGGAAAAAACCTGAGAAATTATGTATATCGCCAAGAATGTTGAGCAAATAGAAAAGTAAATGACACAACAGAAAAACGTAAAAGGATTAGAGAACAAAGCTATAATACCTCACAAAGGAGTTCAAAGGAGTTCCAGAAAGAGATCAGTGATAAATTACAGGTTAGAGAAAACATCAAACAAGCAGTAAAGAAAATTTTCTAAGTTATAGAGAGACTTGAATCATTAGAACAAGAGACAGGCTGGTCTCAAGCAGGGTAAATTGAACGAGACCACCCTGCCACATAATGCCAAATTTTCAGAAAATTCTGACATCTATCAGAGTTTGGATAGTATAAATATACAAAAGAAATAGGTTGGAATGGTATGAGAACTGCTATCAGACAAACCAAACATTAGGGAAACAATGAACTAAAGATCTTAAAAAAAATTATTTTGAACTTAAAAGTCAATGTCTATCCAAAAAAACTCCAAATATGTGAAAACAAATCAAAATACCCTGACATGTAAGGCTCATATAATTAACTTCTAAAGAACTGCAGAGATGTTGAATTATGATATTGTATACCTGAAAGTAGTGTGACATTATTTGTCAACTATACTCAAATAAAAAAGAAATTTAATATTTCGCCAACTTTAAAGCATATAAAAATAAACAAAGAATACTTTTCAAAAGGAGAGAAAACTGGAAAGCAGAATATGTGGGTTACATAAAAACAGAAGACATAAAGGGGGAAATGAAAAGAAATCCCATGATGATGGTGTTGAAATATTCCTTACAGTAATCATTCTAAGTTAGAAGAAGAATATAATAAAGACTTCTGCTTTAAAAAGAAATATGCAATAAAATAAATTGCATTTGACTAGATACTCTAGAGTCACATTCTAGGGGTAAATACGGGTAAAGAAAGCATGTTTCTTTTCTCAGCAAGGTAGAAGGAAAAAAAAAAAAAAAGCAACTGGACTGCCAGGGAGGAATGGCATAGTATAGAAGATACTAAATACTATACTGAGTATTTAGTACTAAATACTAATACTAATAGTACTAAATACTAATACTAATAGTACTAAATACTAATAATACTAATAGTACTAAATACTATTATAGCTAAGCATAATCTGCATGCCAACGTGTCCCATCTTGGGGCTGCTTGCCCTTGGCCTCTACAAATGGATTCAGAATTTCCTGATCTCTATGGCACGCAAACACAAATACACATAAGCCACTGATTTCCCTTTCCTTTTCTGGTGGAGAAAATAATTGTTACAAAGAATAAATAGCTATTGTTAAAAACACTGACTGAAGTTTGCACTCCAAAATACTTACTAATTATATATAAACAAAAGGGAAAATAATTGTCAAAATACATCAGTGCAAACTATCCTGACAGTGTACTTAATGTCAGAATCTGCAAAGTATTTGTACTAAATATGAGCTTGGAATGCCAAAAAAAAAAAAAAAAAAAAGATAGTTAAACTAAGGAATTAATGTATACTTCTTTATAAAACAAAACATGAGTTTAAGTCTAGAAAAAGATAAAAGGTTTTGTCATTTCAAATGGGAAAATACAGTGAGAGTAGGCCAAAGGGCCATGATGATTTTAGGAAATGGTGGACTGGCAAAATTCAAAGCTGTACTGAGACAATGATAAGCTGAATTGACACAGTGCTCAGAAGTATAAATCTTAGAATCTCAGAACACAAATTGATATTGCAGACAACTCTTAAGATTTTTCTCTGTAAATTGATGTCACTCAAAGTTTTATACTTAAATTTCTCTTGTTTGAAGGCCACTAAATTACACATTCAGCTATTTCAGGCTAAGGGAAATGTAGGATATATCTATTTTATTTTATTTTATTTTGTATTTTATTTTATTTTGTATTTTATTTTATTTTATTTTATTTTATTTTATTTTATTTTATTTTATTTTATTTTATTTTATTTTATTTATTAGAGAAAGAGAGCACTAGCAGGGGTAAAGCAGAGGGAGTAGACTCCGCTGAGCAAGGAGCCTGATGCCCGGCTCAACCCAAGGACCTTGGAATTATGACATGAGCTGAAGGCAGATGCTTATCCAACTGAGCCACCCAGGCACCCTGTATCTAACCTTTAAAAAAACTGTTAAAATCTCAGAGACTGGGAGAAAATTGAGAGTTTATAGTAGGCAGTCTCTAAGAAGGTCCCCAGTGATCCTTGTTTCCTGGTATTCGTGTCCTTGTGTAGTCTCTTCTCATTTAGTGTACTCAGGTCTTACTGACACACTCTAATGAAAAGGATATGACAGATGTAATGTTATATTGATATGGGAGAGCTTGGTTCTTGTCTCACAGAGTCGAAGAATGAATCCCGCAGACAACAGAGAGTGAGCAAAGTGACAGAAGTTTATTAAGCAGAGATACAGAGAAAAGTTTATTAAGCAGAGATACAGAGAAAACTCTCAAAAGCGAGAGGGGTCCCAACAGGGTTGCCACTGAGGGTTTTCATGGTCTCTCTTTTATAGGAAACTGACCAGGGAACTTGGTACATTTTTTTGTCAATATCAGGGTGGATATTTAGAACAAACATGGTGGACTTGTAACTATCATTATAACAAATAAGATGTTTTTGTGAATATCATGAGCCCAAACAAGGTGTTCCCTACTCTCTGGCTAATATCTCCTCCATAACATTTCTCTACATCTAGGATTTCTGTGAGCCTAGTCAAGTAGCCCATGGTCTTGAGATTCTTGTACCATCTTGCTTTGAGCAGGGATTTGGGGTAACACCTTAATGACATATTTCTGTGATTACTTAGTAGCCAGGAAAGGGGGGGTTACTCCCTAACATTTTTGATCTAGGAAGCCAGGTTTATTATTTCTGTTTTTACTGTCTTATCTCTGTTTCCTTGGGATGGGTAGGAGCCTGACTCTCGGGCCTCTCTCTTATCTTTCCCTGCCTACCCTGATGTGCCCCTAACTGGTTCTTGCATCAATAGCATTTACCAAGATTAGGCCAAAAAAAACATGTGGCTTCCATATTGACAATCCTCTAAATATCTTGGATTCTTCATGGTAGGGGAAAGAAGTTGTCATTTTGTGAGTTCTCCACCTATGGAGAGGCCCAGGTGGCATAGTAAAGAAATGAGCTCCTGAGTCTAAAAGTCTGCAAGGAACAGACACATGCCAACAACTGTTGAGTGACTTTGGAAGACAATTCTTTGGCTACTGTCAATCTTTCAAAGGATGCATCATTGGTCAGCAGCTTGACTGCAAAATCATAAGAGATCTTGAACTAAATGTACCTGGCTAAATTGTGCTCAGATTCCTTGTTCACACAGATACAGATAATAAATATTTGTTTTAAGCTGTTAAATTCTGGAATAATTTGCTACTCAGCAATAGATAATCAATACAGGGTCCATAAGAGAGTCATAACTGTGATTGTTTTTGATGAAAATATTTGTTAGTAAATATTAAAACAATTAAATAACAGTAAGTTTGATTTGCAGTTATAATTGTAATTAAAGGATTACATTTAAATATTTCTTTTAATGTAATACTATACTTTTGCCCTGCATCCTATGCTTACAGATTTATATGTGGAGATGCAAGTTTTAATTACTTAACTGGTTCTCCTTATCTTATGAATATATAATAATTTAAGTCTTTATACTTTAATGAGAAATTTTCATCTTTATGCATGTGTTTTGTTCTCAAGGGATTTTTCTACTTTACTACTTTTTTTTGGACATTATACAAACACATGGGCACATTTATATAATATGCATACACATGCACCACTAGGAGAAGCACAGTCTCCATATCTTTTTAAATTAAGGTATGTTGTAATCACTTGGCATTTTATATGGAAAGATATTAAGCATATTGAATTGCTGCTGCTTTGTTAGTATATTTAAGTAACTCAGTGTAATAACAAGAATATTCAAAATTCTAAAATATACACTATAAAACCCAGTGGATTTAAGAATTTGTATGCCAGTTTTCTCCCATAAAAATAATAAACTCGGGATCCCTGGGTGGCGCAGCGGTTTGGCGCCTGCCTTTGGCCCAGGGCGCGATCCTGGAGACCCGGGATCGAATCCCACGTCGGGCTCCCGGTGCATGGAGCCTGCTTCTCCCTCTGCCTGTGTCTCTGCCTCTCTCTCTCTCTCTGTGACTATCATAAATAAATAAAAATTTAAAAAAATAATAAACTCAATACAAGAAACATAAGCCTGCCACAAAACATGTATGACAATAATTCAACATTACATGGAGCTTCACATAATAGCTCTATGTTAACGTTTTAGAGATGTTAATTGAAATCAAGCAGCAGGTAGTTATAAGCCTGCATTATATCATATTGTTTACTATTATATAGTAGATAATCATTTGTCTAACAAGCATTTTTATTAATATCTTCTGTGTTTGCTATTCTGTTTATCATTGAAGGAATTAAGAAAATATTTACTCTTATGTGCCTTCTTTGCTATTAAATAATCACATTCTATTTAAATATCCTTGAGATAATTGAATATTTAATGATAGAATATTTTTATGACCAAACCTGTGCATTTCAATTAAACACTAATTAAAGAGAAACAAAGAAAAAAGTCACATAATTAGATTAGCAAAAAGTCAACTACATTGACTTTTTTCTTTTTTCTTTTTTTTAAAATTTTTTTTCTAAGACTTTTTATTTACTCATGATAGACAGAGAGAGAGAGAGAGAGAGAGAGAGAGAGAGAGGCAGAGACACAGGCAGAGGGAGAAGCAGGCTCCACACTGGGAGCCTGACATGGGACTCAATCCCAGGTCTCCAGGATGGTGCCCTGGGCCAAACCGCTGAGCCACCTAGGGATCCCCATAGATTGACTTTTTTCTTAGAAAATTATTTAAACTCACCCATAATTACTTCAAACTGCCCCTCCTAATGTATTTCTGATAACATATTTGACAAAAACATTAAAAACATTTGTTTCATACATACATACAATACTCTGTATGTATGTAAATATGCAGCTTAATGAACCTATATGAAGTGAACATATTTATGTAATCTCTGTAGATAGATAAAATAGAGGACACTGCCAGCTTTCCAGAATCCACCCTCATTTCCCCTCAAAGCTCCTAAACCACTCCCCACACAACCCAATCACAGTCCTAAGTCCCAAGACAGAGAAACTACTTTTGACTACCATTATGATTGTAAGATTATTCTTATTATTTATCAGAATTGAACTCATTTTATGTTTTTAAAATATTTTATTTATTTGTTTATTTGAGAGAGAGAAAACACAACAGGGGTAGTGGCAGAGGGAGAGGGAGAAGCAGGCTGAGCCCCGAATTTAATTCATTTCAGTTGAAGTATATCACACCTATTTATACACTTATTTATTTAGTCTTTTCATCCTTGATGGGCATTTCAACTTTTCCTAGTTTTAGATATTACAAATAAAGCTGCTTTGAAAATTCTTGTATATCAATTTTGGTACCCATTTATAAGCATTCTGTTGTGTGCAGGCCTGGGAGTAAAACTGCTGGGTTACAAGATCAGCTTAAGTAGATATTGCCAAACATTCCCAAAGTCACTGTACTAATTTATATTCCCACCAAGCATTGTAGGACACCATTTGATTCAAGTCCTTTTCAACATTTGGTGTTGTCAGTCTTGTTAATTGTAGTCATTCCTATGAATGTATACTGGCATCTCATTTTTATTTCGATTTACATTTACTTTATTATTATTATTATTATTTTTTTTTTTTTTTATTTATGATAGTCACAGAGAGAGAGAGAGAGGCAGAGACACAGGCGGAGGGAGAAGCAGGCTCCATGCACCGGGAGCCTGATATGGGATTCGATCCCGGGTCTCCAGGATCGAGCCCTGAGCCAAAGGCAGGCGCCAAACCGCTGCGCCACCCAGGGATCCCCATTTACTTCATTATTAAAGAGATTGAAACCCTTTCCTATAATTTGTAATTTATTGGGCATTTAATCAAACATATAATTTATCGGGCATTAGGGTTTGTGTATGTATATATCTATGGTGGTGGGGGAGGAGCATTATCTTTCTTTTCCCAGTTGATTTATAGAAATTCTTTCTGTAACCTTGTTAATGTGTTCTTTCTTTTACATGTATTGTTGACACTTTGATTCTGTAGTTAGCTTAGTCATTCATTTAATGGGTTTTCTGATTAACAGATTTTAAAATTCAATGTATTAGAGTTCAACAACTTTTCCCATTATCATTTTTTTTTACCTGTATAAGAAAATTTTGCCTGCTCTAAGGTCATGATTAATTTCACATCTTATTTTCTAGACCAGTGGTTCTTAAACAGGTATGATGTCACACATACACACACATACACACCCGTCTGGGTACATTTGGCAATATCTGGGGATACTTTTGATTATCACACCCAGGGATTTGTGCTATTGACATCTAATGGGTAGAGTTCAGGGTTGGTACTAAATATCCTTCAATAAATAGGGTGATCCCATAACAAATAATTATCAAGTCCAAAATATAAATAATGCCACTGCTGAAAAATATCCCTCTAAATTCTGTATTTTTGTATTTATTTTAAAAAAACTGTCTGGATTTTATGTTGTCCTTGGATACTTTTTGTTTCCCCCTATGAATATACAGTCAATTATTGAGAAAACCCTCCTTTCTCTATGTCTCTAAAGCTTCAACTCTGTCTTAAAGCAAGTGTTTGTATATTGGAAGGGGGCTGTCTCTGAACCTCCAAACTTTTCTGTTTGTCCACTTGTGCAAGCCTAGACCCATGACAATGTATTGATTACAAGAGCTTTATTAAAAAGATTTTAGAGCAGCCTGGGTGGCTCAGCGCTTTAGCACTGCCTTCAGCCCAGGGCGTGATCCTGGAGTCCCGGATCAAGTCCCACATCATGCTTTCTGCATGGAGCCTGCTTCTCCCTCTGCCTGTGTCTCTGCCTCTCTCTCTCTCTCTCTGTCTCTCCTGAATAAATAAATAAAATCTTAAAAAAAAAAAGGTTTTATATGTTGTAGGGTATGTCTCTAAACTTCTCCTTCTTTCACACATCCCCCCCCCTTATTTCTTTTTTTTTTTTTTTTGAATCCCCCTTATTTCATTTCTTGTTCTCTCTTCTTTTCTCTTTGTCATGGCTTTCCCTTCCTTCTTCTTGAATGTCTTTATTCCTTTCTCATTTTCCACTTACTTGATGTGAATTGTAAAATCAGTTAGTCACTTCAAGAAAGCTGGGATTATATTTGGAGTTCTGCTGTTTCCATAGATCAAATAGGAGAAGTTGGTATATTTCAATAAGAATATTTCCATGAAAAAAAAATCTTTCCATGTTTGTAGTATTTACCTTCATTGAAGTGTTCTTCAATTTTTCCTAGGACTGCTTTAGAGTTTTATTTGTCACAGACCTCCACTTCTTTTGTTATTCCCACTTACAGACCTTGGAAATTTTATTTTATTTTTTTAAAGCTTTATTTATTTGAGAAAGAGAGAGAGGGAGAAACAGGTATCCCACTGAGTGTAGTGTCTGATGCCTATGCCAGGCTCAACCTCACAACCCTGAGATCATGACCTGGGTGGAATGAAGTAAGATACTTAAACCAATGAGCCCCAGACCCTTGGAATTTTTCAATTTGTATTGAAATATCATCATTTGCCATTGCAACTGTTAACTGTATGATATTAGGATATAAAAATATAATTCATTTTTATATTGACTTTGTATCTAGTTACCTTACAAAAATGCTCATTAATTCTGATATTTCACCTATAGATTCTTTTTTGTTTACTTTGTATACAACCATTAAGACCAGATAACAACTCCTAAAAGTGTTATTCCTTCCTTTGTGAATATTAGCTCTTTTTTTCTCTTTCTTGTCTTGTTGTAGCTGAAAGGTTCTAATCACCAGTTCCAGAATGTGTGGGGTAAGTGGTTACCCCACACCATCAAGCAATTTAGTGTTGGGAAAGAGTATGAAGCTTCCATGCCATCTCCAGACCTGCCATTTTCCCCAAATCTGTACATGTTAATCAACTCAGAAGCTCTCTGAACACTATCCTATTGAATTTTTATGGAGACTTCATTACACAGGCATGGTTGATTAAATCATTGATCATTGGTGATTGATTCAACCTCCAGCCACAGAAATGCCAAAATTTTAGGAGCTCTCTGCTAGAAATGGGGAGAAAGACTAAGTCTATATTCTTTATAAATCACAATATGACATAGGTCTAGTAGAATTCTGAGCTGAAATATGTATGGTCATCTTTTTCTTGTTCCTGATAACAGATAGAAATAATTCAATATTTTACCATTAAATTCGTTGTTAGATTTTCACAACATTTATTAGATTTTAACATTTCTATTTATGATTTGCTGTGTTATTTTAAATTACAAGTGGATTTAGATTTTATCAAATCCTTTTAAAATATCCATTGAAAGGAACATGAAGGTTTCTTTACTCTGTTAATGTAATGAATTACATTGTTGTTTTTATAATTAAATTACAACATTTCTGGACAAAAATCCACTTTCATATGGTATATTATCCTTTTGTATATGATAGATTTCCTTGCTACTTTTAAAAGTATTTGTGAATCTATGTACATAAATATCTTTCTCTTAATGTCATGTTTGTTATATAGATTATGGTGGCAAGACAGAATGAGCTGAAAAGTGATTTTTTTTTCTCTCTTCTATGGTATGGTTTTATGTTTGACTGATCTTACTACTTTTTAATGTTTGTTTGAAATCATAAGGGAAATTAATTGTGCCTTGAGTTGTCTTTGTGAGAATTTTTTTTTTTTAAGTTTCACTTTCTTCAATAGGTATTGGGTTAACCATGCTATGTATTTCTTAGTCCGGTTTTTTTGTTTTTGTTTTTGCTTTTGCTTTTTTTTGTTTTGTTTTGTTTTGTTTGTTTTTGTTTTTTAAGAATGAATGAGCAATTTTATCTAAATTTTCAAATTTATTAGTATAAAATAGTTCAAAATCTCTACTCTTCATTTTTAATGACCATAATATTTGTAGTGATGATCCTCTTTACTATTAATCACTCTTGTCAGCAGCATTTTTATCATTTTTTTGTCTTAAACTAATTTTAATAGAAATTACCCTATGTTGTATATTTATCTTCTATCCTATACACTTCTGGGATTATCTTTATTATTTTCTTCCTTATTCTTTTTTGTTTTCTGTATCTTTTGTATTTTGACTTATTCAGAGAGATGCTTAAAATAGTTTTTACACTGTCTTCTTACATGTATTTAAGGATATTTCTTCTTAAGCACAGTTTAACTACATTTACTAATTGTTATTGTTTGTTATCTTTTTAAAAGACTATTTATTTAAGAGAGAAGGAAAGAGAGAGAACAAGTAGGGAGAGGGACAGAAGGGGAGAATCTCAGATAGATCCTGTGCTGAGAATGGAGCCTGACAAGGGGCTCTTTCTCACAACCCCATGATCATGACCTGAACCAAAAAGCCAAGAGTTGGACACTTAACTGACTCAGCCACCTGGGCATCTCTTGTTATCTGAGATTTTAGAAAGGTATAGCTTAATTTATAAACTTAAAAATTACCATTTTTCACTAACTTCTAGCTCAATTCCACTATGAGTAGCAGACATATTCTGTAAGACCTTAGTATAAAAATAATTTAAATTTCCTTTATAGATTTGGGGAGGGATGCCTGGGTGGCTCAGTGGTTGAGCATCTGCCTTTGGCTCAGGTCGATATTCCAGGGTCCCGGGATCAAGTGGCACATCGGGCTCCCCACAGGGAGCCTGTTTCTTCCTCTGCCTGTGCCTCTGCCCTTCTGTGTCTCTCATGGATAATAAATAAAATATTTTAAAAAATAATAAATAAAAAATAAAAATAAGTGTTTAGGATATATTATAGAGACATAAAAATTTAGACTCACTATATCTTCTTGCTTGGTTGATCCCTTTACCATTAGAAAATGTTTCTGTTTATCTTATTAATGTTTCTTGCCTTATGTTGTGATGCTCTGATATTGTTATAGCTAAATCACCTTCCTTTCGTTTCATATTTGCATGGAATATTTTTTCTCTCCTTTTTAGTCTTTCTGTATTCATATTTTATATTACCTTGTAAGCCTCATATAGTTGGGCTTTGTTTAGTGCAATACATTTTGACAGTTACTTAATTGGAGTATTCCCACTATATTGCAACCATGAACTTGTTTTACATTTAATGTAAATAATGATGAGTCTGAATTTACTACCTTACTATTGATTTGCTATTTGCAGTAAGCATTTATGTCACTTTTTTTTCTTCTATTAGTATCTTTTGTGTTACTGACCTATTTTACCAATCTATAGAATCTTCTCTTTTAGTTTAGGTAATTTTATTCTTCTTTTAGAATCCTAGAAATTATAACACAAATCTTTGAATTAAAGCAGTCTAACATAAAACAGTATAGCAATTGCTTCCCAGGCAATGCAAGTTCTTTTTTTTTTTTTAAAGACTTTATTTATTTATTCATAGAGACACACAGAGAGAGAGAGAGAGAGAGAGAGAGAGAGAGAGGCAGAGACAGAAGCAGAACAAGCCTGATGTGGGACTCGATCCCGAGTCTCCAGGATCACACCCTGGGCTGCAGGCGGCGCTAAACCGCTGCACCACCGGGGCTGCCCACAATGCAAGTTCATTAGGAGTTTTAACTCCTATTTCTTTAAAGTTATTTATTTTTTTCTTTCTCCCACTGTTTCTGCCTGATACTTCTCAGTCTTATTGTTGCTTTGTTAATTATGTCTTTTTTTTTAAAGCCAGCTGCTTAGTTTTCTTGTCTTTTGTTTTTGTTTTTGTTTTTGTTTTTTGCATTTTTAAAAAATTGGTATATTTAGATATATATATTTTCTTTGTATTGATTCCACTTGGGGTTTATTAAACTTTGTGAAACTGTGGCTTAATGTCTTCTATCACTTTCAAAAAATGTGCCTGGTTTCTTTTCTCATATTGCCACTTCTCATATACTTGCTTCTATCCTTCTGGGTTTCCAAAAAAATATTAATACCAAGTTTCTTATATTCAACTTCTTCATTTTTTTAAGATTTTATTTATTTACTCATGAGCGACAGAGAGAGAGAGAGAGGCAGAGACACAGGCAGAGGAAGAAGCAGGCTCCATGCAGGGAGCCTGATATGGGACTGGATCCCGGGTCTCCAGGATCACTCCCTGGGCCAAAGGCAAACGCTCAATCACTGAGCCACCCAGGGATCCCCTCAACTTCTTCTTTTCTGTATTTTACATTCATGTCTCCATCTAAAACTTGTCTATCATCATATATACTGATACTATAGTCCCCTTTTTTTCTGTTTCTAATCTGTTGTTAAGCTTATTCTTTAGCTTTTAATTATAGGTACATTTTTCCCCCAGTTTTAGAATTATCACTTGATTTTTTTTAAGATTGTATTTAATCATGAGAGACACAGAGAAAGAAGCAGAGGCATAGGCAGAGGGAAAAGGAAAAGATGATGTGGGACTTCATCCTGGGATCACGACCTGAGCCAAAGGCAAAGGCTTAACCTATTTAGCCATCCCAATACCCCTCTACTTGGGAATATTTTTGAAGATTTTAATTATTTATTCATGAGAAACACAAAGAGAGGCAGAAACATAGGCAAGAGGAAGAAGCAGGCTACCTGCAGGGAGCTTGATGCAGGACCTGATCTCAAGACCCCGGGATCACAACCTGAGTCAAAGGCAGATGCTCAACCATTGAACCACTGAGATTCTCCTCTACCTGGGATTTTTAATAAGAATTTTCTTCCTTGGTTTAATCTCTAACTTTTATCTAACCAGGCCCCTGTGCCATCTTATTTGTTGTTTCCTGGCTGCTCCTAACTTTCTTGGATGCTTATGAATTGAATTCTAAATTCAATGTATTGAATTCTAAAACTGGGGGAAGGGGGTGGATGGGAAAAGAGGACAGGAATTTGGAACCGCTATTGTACTCCATTCTGTCAAAAATCAAGTGCAGCTAGCACTTGAATGTAATCGTGAACAGTAAGTGTATCTGTCCCTAGAGGCTATTGAAAGCTCAACTAAGTTTCTCAGTCCCTGCGAGCTACTTTCTGTTCAATTTTTTTAGCCACTTAATGCTGCATTTAATTGACAAATACCTTGAGGGAAAATACCTTAGGATGCTGGGCTCACTTCAGTCTCTTTCCTTACTCTCTGGGATCCTAGTTCCTCAAGTCCGACTTTTCTACTTTCTTCATGCTGGAAACACATGCACTTTGGTATATTTCTCTATGTTTTTGTATTTGTACTCGGAAAGAAAGAATGACAAATGTTTCTGGAAGTCAACCCAGTAGTTTTGCCATATAAGTCTACTATGTTATTCAACCAACAGATTGAACAGATTTTACAATTCTCAATTTCTTTTCATGATATAAAAAGAAAATTCCCTTATGAGAACTACAGATAATTTATGGGGAAGCTTTGAAACCCATTCTCTAAATTTATCTTTATATTTCCCAGAAAACATCTATAAATAGGAACAATAAATTTCTATCAATCCTGAGACCAAAGAAATAAAAAGTAGCCATGAAGAGAATCTGGAATAATTTAATAATAAGCCAATTTGTATACCACTAGCTAAGAAAATTGTCAATGGTCAAAATCTGTTCTGTTGGCTTTATAGGTAGGTTTTCTAGAAAGCAAGCTATTGATTTATGAATATCTACTAGAATTGTTTTGGCACCAATACTGATTGTAGTTAAATTGGGATAATCTAGATATCGTGATTGTTTTCTAGTATTATTGTTTTCTAGTACTGGATAAATGTCTTTTTATTCGCATATGAATGAACAAAATATGCCTTGAAGATCAAGTTTGTTAAAGTTTGGTATTATTATTACTGTTGTTCCTCCACAAACAAATAAAAAGTATGATGTTCTCAAAACTAAAACAGAGCAAACACTTTAGATTAACAAACCACAAATTAGTTGTGAAAGAATTTTTGGTTTATATTCAAACTTACTTATTTTTAAAAAGTAAAATTAAGTAAATTTTAAGTAAAATTACTTAAATTATTTAAGTAATTTAAAAAGTAAATTAATGTTAAAGGATACATATATAAATTACATATAACTTTATAAGCATCAATTCAAAAATAGAAGTATCTTTTAAAAAACAAAAATAGAAGTACCTTTGTACTTTAAATTTCTCATCTGTGTAGGATTAATAATTACATTATAATAATATATATGATATTTTGTTTTGCCTTGCTTGCCACGATTCTTCTCTTCCTTAGGAAGCAGACTGTTTACCTAGCCATAGTGTCATGTAACTGAGGCTGGGCCACCACTGGTCACTCACAAATCCATCCTCAGATATAGGTTTGGAGAGGATTCTTGACCCAAGCTGAGCCACTGCTTTTCACTTTCAACAATTTCAATCATGAATGGACTCTCTGCCTCTGGACTGTTAGGTTTTGAATTCACAGTGCATCATGGAGAGAAATTTTGGAGACTCCGGGTGAAGGGGGTCTCCAAAATTGCATGATCTCTGTCTTTTGCAGTACTTGTCTTAGATAATCTGTTCTTTAAATCTATGAATATATATATATATGTATATAATTCTTTAAATATTTTATTTATTTATTCATGAGAGACTTACAGAGAGAGAGAGAGGCAGAGACACAGGCAGAGGGAGAAGCAGGCTCCATGCAGGGAGTCTGACATGGGACTTGATCCCGGGACTCCAGGATCAGGTCCAGGCGCTCAACCCCCTGAGCCACCCAGGCATGAATACACACACACACACACACACACACACACACACATATATATATATGAATATTTTATTTTAAATACATTTATCTTATATTTGTATTCAATTAAATTGGTTTATGTGGGTAAATCCAAAAAATAAAAAAATTCTTAGCTACCTCAACAGGTAAAAATCTATTTCTCTTCTTTTTCTCCACAATCTGTTTTACAGACAACAGTCAGTTTAGTCTGATTAAAATATAAGTTTGCTTATGCTAAACCTATCTTCAAAACCATTGATTGTCTTCTTCTATTATTCAGTATAAAAATACAAGGCTGTAAAAAAGCTTCCAAGACCCTATGCAGCTTAGGCCCTTATTATATCTTTGACTTCATCTCTTATTATTATTCTGCTTCTTCATCCATTAAAGCCACCTTGGTTGTTTTTTTTTTTTTTTCTCTTTTTTTTTTTTTTTGCCACCTTGGTCTTGATGCTGTTTCTTGGAACAGGTCTCAGGACTTTCCATAAGCTGTCTTTTCTGTGCAGACATTTCTATTCATAGTTATCCATATGGCTTACTCCTGTACTTCCTTCAGATTTGTGCTCAAATATCAAAAAGGTCTAATTTGAGTATCACAATATCTTCAGATCCTAACATTTCTTTTTTTAAAGATTTTATTTATTTATTCATGAGAGACGGACACACACACACACAGAGAGAGAGAGAGAGAGAGGTAGGGACACAGGCAGAGGGAGAAGCAGGCTCCATGCAGGGAGCCCAATGTGGGACTCGATCCCCGGGGCTCCTGGGTCACGCCCTGAGCCAAAGGCAGACGTCCAACTGCTGAGCCATCCAGGTGTCCCGGACTCTAACATTTCATAAATGAAAATGTACCAAATAGAAAGAGTCCAGAAAGCTTTGAAAAAGACAAATAATATGAGACTTAGAAAAAAATGAATACCTTAAGAAAACATGAAGAAATGAAGAAGAAAGAAAGAAAGAAAGAAAGAAAGAAAGAAAGAAAGAAAGAAGAAAACATGCATGTATGCTCCTTGTCTTCCTTTAGTTTTTCTTGTCCCTTCAAGAAACTGGGACTCTATATCTCATGTACTTATAAGAGGAAAACTTTAAAAGCAATTGGATCTAAGCTTCAGGCTAATACTAATTCCCGGGAAACCAGACTTTAAATGAAGTTCACTGTGCGGGTTGGGTACTGTGAAGAGGAAGGTGATAATTTAAATTCTAACAAAATTTGTCTCACCCTAATTGCGGTGAGTTTCTGAATCCAATGTGATCATTTTTTCAATTCCTGAGTGTAAAAGTAGAATGAGGTGTTTGGTACATAGTAGCATTCCCATATTGGCGACTTAACTTTTGGAGTCTAGTCAATTTGTGACAGGAAGGATATATTCATGCTCATAACAATGAAAAGAACAAAATGTTATTTTCCATCCCTGGGGAATTAAAGATTTTTGCAAACATCAAAAACTTGAAAATGCCAGCTCTGTGATTCATAGTCTATCCGTATTCTTTTTACTACTTTAATTACTGTAAAATACTAATAAATCTTTAATAATCAATTAGTAAACTTACTGAATAAGTCCAACAGTGCCTGCTATCTAGATATATTCTGCTTATTAGAACATGCAAATATATACCTTGGCACCTGGCATGCTTTTATTGATCTAGGAATTACATTTTCAATGGAACACAAATTAAAACAGAGTAGATTGCTTTCACCTGGAAGGAACTGCCTCTGAGATATTGTGCTTCTGGCATATTTCAGCCCTCTAGTTCTGGGCCATAATAGAGTTTTCAGGCCCATTATCTGATTTACCATCTTGTAGGATGTAGTATTAGTCCACGATATTGTTGATGTCATGTTGATCAAACCTGAAGTTATAACTCAATAACAGCGTCAACAGACATTTATTATTTATATATTTAATATACTCAGTTAATTCTTAGTATAAACCCTATGAAAGAATTAATATTATATTCTTAATTGTCTTTGAGGGGAAATGTCACGGGGCTAGATGCCCCTAGTTATAGCTAAGAAGGAGCTGAGTGGAATCCGCCCCAGGCAGTCTGATGTCAAGCTGGACATTTATTCACTATGAATAACTAATAGTGAAGGCAGGGTTAGCAAATTCCCATTAGGCCATAATCAAAATGCACATGAAGAAAAGGGAAAATATATTTCTTAAAACTGTTAAGTATTCTCAATGGTCCTGAGTACGTGTACTGGTTTTCTGTTGCTATGAACACATACCTGAAAGCTTATAACAAGACAAACTTATCATCTGACAATTTCCCTGAGTGGAGAGTCTAGGAACAGCTTTTCTGGATCTTCCTCTTAGCATTTTACCAGGTTGAAATGAGAGTCCAGACAGTTCTGTGATTCCTATCTAAGGTTCAGAGTCTTCTTCTGAGCTCACAGTTTTTCAGCAGAAGTTGTCTCATAGCTGTATGATTGATGTCCCTGTTTTCTTGCTAGGTGTCAGTCAGTTACCATACTAGAGCCTAGAGCTCACCTACAATTCTTTGCCCCATGGCCCCCCAACCTGGCTATTGTTTTCCTTCAGGCCAGCACATAAATATCAGCATTCAGCTAAGAAAAATACTCTAGTTTTATTTTATAATTTTATTTTATTTTTCCTTTTTACCTTAGATCCTCTTGTAGTTTTATTTAATTTAATTTAATTTTAATTTTAATTTTTTTAAGATTTTTACTTATTCATGAGAGACACAGAGAGAAAGAGGCAGAGACACAGACAGAGGGAAGAGCAGACTCCATGAGGGAGCCTGATGAGGGACTGGATCCTGGGACTCCAGGATCACACCCTGGGCTAAAGGCAGGTGCTCAACCACTGAGCCACCCAGGGATCCCCAAAGGATTTTATTTTATTTATTTATTTTTTAAAGTAGGCTCCATGCCCAACATGGGGCTTGAACTCATTACTCTGAGATTAAGAGTCACATGCTCTGTTGACTGAGCCAGACATGCGCCATTGACCCTCTTATAGTTTTAAATGACTCTCCTGAGTAGGTTTGGCTCACCCTTTTGACATATAATAGTAGTGAGATCTCCTTTTCACAAGTTCCATCCATACTAAGGGGGATAGATCATATAGGGTATGTATATAACTTGTGGGAATTCTGCAGACGTCAGCATGTTTGCATTGTTCCTCTAAATTGAAGCTTGTGTTGTTCCTTAAACCCACATCCAGAAAAATTGTCCTATTCTGTACTCCTGTTATTTGAAAATCTTTCTCTATTTTCTAGAGTTCAGAGGAAAAGAAAACAATTGAGCTGGTCAAGACTAAAGAGTCAGCAGGTCTACCATTCTTTCATAATAACCTAACAGATCCAGTGCTGATAGAAATGTTAATGGCAGATCAGTATCACATAGGAGTCAATGATAAGATTATGATAACAGGTAATCCTCAAATATGGACTTTTTAAAAAAATGTTTCTTAAGCAATAAATATTCTAATTTTTTAAAAAAATATTCTAATTTTAAAAAACAAAAACAAACCAAAAAAAGTAAAAATAATACTTGCTCTTCAGGGAATATTGAACCTACTGACCTTGGACACCCAGGTGCCTCATGTTCTCAATACTTGTTGATCTGCCTAAGCATACAACCAGAAGTGACCAGAAGTGTTCCACCTTTATGTGCCAATGTATATATGAAAATCCCTGGCAGGTCCTGAAGGTACAAGTGAGTTATATGAGTAGGTTTATCACATTCTGAGTATACTATCTCTTCTCATAGGACCTCCCCACCCCTCAAACTCAAGCTACAAAGAATAACTAATAACTGTATGAGCAAAAATTAAAAATTATAAATATAAAACATAGTATATAAATGTTTTATCTTGTAAGTTGTCATTACTCAGAAATAGATGACTTTGACATTCTCTCTTAGGAGTGGCCCTAACCATGAGTAAAAAATGGAAAATTCTCATAAGAACTAGAATTTTGAATTGACGTTCACTAGGTTTAAATGGACTGATGTCTGGAAGAAGAATCTGTTGATTCTGGGTTTGATTGGATAACTTGAAGAGAAAAGGATTAAATAATTGGTCGGTAAAGACAATATGGTTAGATCTCATACAGAATTTAATGAGCTAAAGAAGCCAGGAATGATGGCAATGATGACAATGACGATGAAAAGAAAAAAGAAAAGAAAAAGGAAGGGAAGAGAAAAGAGAAGAGAAGAGGAAAAACAAAAATAGCCAAATTTCTGAAACAGTTCAAATGTCCATCAACTGATGAAGGAAAAGAGGGAAATCTTGTCTTTTGCAATGACCTGGATAGAGCCAGAGAATATTATGTAAAGTAAAATAAGTCAGACCAAGACGAACACCATATGATTTCACTCATATGTGGAATTTAAGAAACAAAATGAACAAAGAGGGGAAAAAGAAAGGAGGGGGGCAAACTAACAAACAGACTCTTAACTATAGAGAACAAGCTGATGATCACCAGATGGGAGGTTGGTTGAGGGGATGGCTAAACTAGGTGACAAGAATTAAGGAATGCACTTGCTGTAATGAGCACCAGGTGATGTATAGGAGTATTGAATCACACTATATTGTACACCTGAAACTAATATTATACTGTATGTTAACTAACTGGAATTTAAATAAAATCTTAAAAAATATAAAATTTTTAAAAGTCTATTTGATTATATTCATAGAATATTCAAAACCACACAAAACTAATCTATGGCAATAGAAATCAGGAAGGTTGCTACTCTTGTGGGTATTGAAACCAGAAGAAAGTATATTGGACCTTCTGAAGAATGTGTAATGTTTTATTTTATATTCTCACTGCTGCTTGTACGGAAGTGCCCAGTTTGTGAAAATTCATTGAGCTGTGCCCAGATGGTTTGTGTACTTTTGTGAATGTAGGCTATTATCAAAAAAGCCAAACAATTTCAGTAAATAATTAATCTCAAGAAATTTTTTGGAAGAAGCCTATAGTTGGACCTCTAGGAGTGGGCCTAGAATGGGAAAAATACATTTGTTCCTACCGTAGAAAAAATATCTTCATAAACAAGTGTACCGGATAACAGATTTTTTAGAATATCAGCTATCTTCTTTCTCATGTAGACCACAATTTGCATAATGAGCTTATGATTAAAATGTTCATAGTGGCAGGAAGAAACCTTAAAAAATAGTTTTCCTCCTCTCAAGGTAACGTAGCCACAGACACTTATGAATGTAAAGTTACCAACAAAAATAATTAAATTTTACTCCTTAATATGTCTCCACACTTCAGGTGAACAGCCAACTACGTGGTGGCTTCAAGTGCTTACATTAGAATCCTTTCAGATCTGGGGTTGGGGGGAAGATTTTTTTTTTAATCAGACAGAAACTTACTGTAGATGTCTATTTTATTTTTAGACTAGAAGCATGCTTGCTCAGGAAACTCCAGCCTTGGACGAACTAAATGCTTCAAAAATTATCATTCTATTCCACAAGCACTGTCTTCAACTGAAATAAAATAATGTTTTGAAACCGTTCATTCTGCTACTCCAATGACAGAAGCAACTGGCTTTATTAAAAAATGGATGCAGATGCAGCTGTAGTTCCAGGAGAGACAACACCCCAGGAGGTGAAGTTGGCTTTTCTGCACAATGTTGTTTACAATATAAACCCATGACAAATATATGTTGCTTTCCTGTCCTTACCCAGAAAGCTAAATCTATGAACAGATTAACCTAGAAAATAGAGTTAGAAGAAGGTTTTGTTACCGCTCATTCTTATATGTACTATTACACCTCAAAATCTTTTTTTTTTTTTTTTTTGCACTTAGGATGATGGCCTCTGGTCTTCCATGTATATATATTTTAATATAGCAAAATGATATTTCTACAAGCCTGTCTTTTCAATTTTTCTTGCAATGGAACAGGGTTACATGTTTTACCAGAATGAATGACCCAATAATCAAGAAGTGGAGAGTTTGCTACAGAAATATGGGTAGATCCAAGTAATACTGTGGAATGTTTCTATGTAATAACAGGCCTAATAATAAATATTAAATAAGACGACGTAATAGGATCCACAGAGGATCCAAAAACAAGGGATGGATAACTTAGTTCCATTTACAAGACTAAAAAAATAAGGAAGTATCCTGAGAATACTCTGACGAAGATGAAATCATATGAAGTAGAAATTTTTAAAAAATCAATGACAAGTTTACTTCGCATAGTCATTTGTAGCATTGCTTACTCTTTCACATATATTTCCTTTCTTTTGCTTTTGTCCAATATTATACACAAAGTGCGTTGGTTGATTTTGTCCATAGGCCACAGGGTATTGAGATGCTACAATGACAGAGCAAACCAAAAAATATACATAACTCAACGAACATATACATCATCTTTGGAAGCATTAGCCAAAAATCATTTTTGGTTTTCTCCTACTGTAAATGGAAAAAGATTGTTTTTAATTGAGACACACGATGTAAAACAGGAACATTTTAGGAATTGTATTTATAGAAAAAGGAGTGGGTTAGTACTTGCCTAAGACTTTGGACAGGTAGGGTATGTAAGATAATTTCTTTTGTTTTTGCCTTATTACCCCTTCTTTTCTTGGGAGCAGATCCCAATCTCTATGACAACAGGCAGAGGCAGTATGTGATGCAAATTGGCTCAATCAAAATATCTCCTGCCCCTGACACTCAGATAATCTACACTTCTGTGAACATTAATCTATAATACAGAGGCTGAAGATTTATTAAATTACATTATTTTCAGGCTTCATCCTGGTGAGACTGTCCCAAACTTCTGCTGGCATTCCCAGTGTTGCCCTGAATGTTTAGCTTTACCTATTTCACTATCCTTTATATAAATCCTCTTTCCTTTGCTTAAGTTAGCTGGATCTTTCTTTGGTTTTTGTTAATCTCAGAAACCAAAAGCCTAAGTGCTACTTACTTAGAGCAACATCCACAGCAATTTGACTTCAACATTTTAATCAAGACTTTTACCAGCTTTTAGTTTGTCAAGCATTTAAGAAGACAAAAGAATTCTCAGATACACAAGTCTCACTGAAAGTTATTTTCTGTTTCTGTTTCGTATGGAGATAAGTCAAAGTTTGATGTAACTGATAGTGGTCATTTTACTGAGGAAAGTTTGGTCATTGACATCAGAAACTATTTAAAAGATTGAAATAAGCAGCTATGGTTTACATAAAAACTACAGTTCTAGTACAGGAACTATAGTTATTGAGTAAAAGCTATTTTACTACTAGCTTTCCATGAACCTGGAGCAGTCGTTAGAAAAAATAAAGTGACAATTTTAATTGAACGCCCTAAATGCCAAGGTGAAAGTATCATTAATATTGCCATGATAGACAAATGATGGAGTACTTTGCACAAATTCTTATTTAGGGCTAAAAAAAGTCTTTCTAAAGGCCCAGGGCAGTTACAGGTATACAAGGGGTACTTAATATATATGTTTCTAAGTGTGTGAATTAAAGCGTTAATACAAATTGAACCTTGAAGGATTTTGTTCAGTTAGATATAATAAAAAATGCCTGAAATAAAAGATTAATAAGATTATCTAAGGGAAGTTAGATAAAAAAGAAAATACAAATTTAGAATAATAGAATTGGGAAAACAGTCATTGGTAATTCAATAAAAAATAGATATCTTTAAAAATATGATTATACCATCTTTTCCTCTCTCCAAATAGTCACTAAGAAAAAGGGAAAGGATTTCATGTTATAAAATAGCAAAGACAATTGACAGATATTTAGGAAAATGTTCCATGTTCTCTGATGTTCTATTAATGTAAGAACAAGAAAATGCAAATTAAGCCAACAATTAGATGCCATTTTAAAAGCTTTTTTAAAAAAAAGTCCCAAATGATGGTAATGAAAAGACAACATTCCTTTCCAAAGGGTTTTAGAGATTTATGAATCTTTTTTCATTCCCTTCCTCTAGACTTCTTCTAAGCGGCATCTAAGTGCGATTCATTCTGTTTTCCAAAGTTCCTCTCCAATCTCTACTCCTTTCCACTGCGCATAGATGCCACTTCAGCTTAGTTTATTTAAGATCTTAGCTACCTAAATTTCCACAATTACCTTCTATTTTGTCCTTCAGCCTCCAGTCTTAGTCCCCTTGATACATTCTCCTCCTTCAGCTACAAAGCAAATTTGCTCCTGCTGTTCCTCTGACATTGTAAAAGTATCTTTTTTGTTCTTAAAATCAAACTGATTAATATGTTTTTTACTCTGAAATTTACTTTTGTGCTTCTGTTCAATTACTCATTTCTTCATTTTTCCCCTTTCCTCACCCTTCCACACCATCTCCCATTCTGTAACTACCAACTCTAAGTTTCAGGCAGCTCAACTTTCATCCCCCCATGTTCTCACTTACCTCTTGACCTTGGCCCAGATTTCTTTACCCAAAACATGCTTCCTTTAATCTGACTAATCTCTATGCATCTTAGACATAGATTCAGTTTTGATATCAATCAATTACTCATTATTACGATTAGTTTCTTTCCAGTTAACTCCTATGGAAATCTATTACAGCTATCTGCATTTGGTTTCATTTAACCCAAATCAAATGTAAAATTTAAAAATGCATTAAAGTTTACTTGTCTTAAATCTATTTAAAAATGAATTTTTTAACCCACTTTATAGTTTTTATTTTATGTTTTCCTTTGATGATTTCTCTACAAATTTAATGTATCTGTACAGTTCATATTATCATCTCTGTTGTGTTTTTTTTTTTTTTGTCTTCTTAGGATTTTTCTTTAATTAAAGACATTTTTTTTGAAAATTTAAGTAATTTATTCTAGTGCATAAGCAATTTTATCAGGTCATATCCTGAAAATGTCAAATATTTATATTTTTGATGTGATATTTACAACAGAAATATCTTAGTAACAAAAACTTTGTGCCCTTTTTATGGTATATGTTGAAAAGAGACATTTCATGAACATCAACCTTTTTCCCCAAATATATTGAAAAGATCAAGAACATACTGACAGTACATTTTATTGGTATGCATAGAAATAGGTGACATAATATCACAATGTAAAATGTTATCTATTTTACTATTTTCCCCATTGGATAGAATATCACTGGTTTTACCCTAATATTATTCAATTAACCATTCATGAAAAGTATCCACAAAAAAGACTGCAATAGAACAGTATCCACATATAATCTAATATACATAATTGTCTTCCCCTTTTTAAATTAATTAATTAATTAATTAAAGGTTTTATTTATTTATTCATGAGACACAGAGAGAGAGAGAGGCAGAGACATAGGCAGAGAGAGAGGCAGGCTCCATACTGGGAGCCCAATGTGGGACTTGATCCAGGACCCCGGGATCACAACCCAAGCCAAAGACACATGCTCAACCACTGAGCTACCCAGGTGCCCCAGGAACCTGAGCTTTTAAAGAATGTGAAATTTCTTCTGAAATGCTCTATAAGGAATACTATTCATTGAATTTTCCTCAGAGAGATACCTATACTATACTTTCATTGAGAGGAATTTTAAATGCTGAAAAAAAAAAGTTTAAATAAAAAGCAAAGGGAAATACATGGTAAGATTCCATTCAGATTTAAAATGTTTGGTATCAGATAGAGATAGTAATTCTCTGGCTCAGGATCCATTAGGTAACCTGGATGTGAGGGGTGAAGACATTTAAGATTATCTCCATTTCATAAATAAAGCAATGGAATCTTAGAGCACTTTCATCCTCTGTAGATTGTCTAAGTATAGAAGCAATATTCAGACCTAAGTTAGTCTAGCTCTATAGTCTGTGATTTGAAACATTTACTTCCCACCACCGATTGTACACGTAGCAATTTTACTGTAATACTTGATTTAAAAATCTTATGCATTATGTAAGAGAATGGTCTAGTTTCATTCTTCTGCATGTGGCTGTCCAATTTCCCAACACCGTTTATTGAAGAGACTGTCTTTTTCCATTGGATAGTCTTTCCTGCTTTGTCAAAGATTAGTTGACCATAGAATTGAGGATCCAGTTCTGGGTTCTCTATTCTGTTCCATTGATCACTATGTCAGTTTTTGTGCCAGTACCACACTGTCTTGATGATCACAGCTTTGTAATATACCTTGAAGTCAGGCATCATGATGCCCCCAGCTGTGTTTGTTTGTTTGTTTTCAACAATCCTCTGACTATTTGAGTGGGATGTTTTCTGTTTCCATGATATCAGATAAAAGGCTAGCATCCAAGATAATTAAAAAAAATTGTCAAACTTACCACCCAGAAGGCAAACAATTCAGTCAGGACATGGGCAAAACATCAGGGAAATACAAATCAAAACCACAATGAGATACCACTTTACACTGGTGAGAATGGGTAAAATTAACAAGACAGGAAACAACAAATGTTGGTGAGGGCATGGAAAAAGGGGAACCTTCTTGCACTGTTGATGGGGATGTAAGCTGGTACAGCCACTCTGGAAAACAGTATGGAGGTTTCTCCAGAAGTTAAAAATAGAGCCACCCTACAGCCATTGCACTACTTTGGGTTATTTACCCCAAAGATAGAGATGTAGTGAAAGAGAGGGGTACCTGCACCATAATGATAATAGCAGCAATGTTCACAATAGCCAAACTGTGGAAGGAGCTGAGATGTCCTTTGACAGGTGAATGGATAAAAAGAGATGATATATATATATACACAATGGAATAGTACTCAGCCATCAGAAATGATGGACACCTACCATTTACATCAGTGTAGATGGAATTGAAGGGTGTTACACTAAATGAAATAAGTAAATCAGAGAAAGACAATTATCATAGGATTTCACTCATTTGTGGAACATAAGAAATAGTGCAAGAGAACATAAGGGAATGAGGGGAAACTGAATGGGGAAAAATCAGAGAATAAGACAAACCATGAGAGACTCTTAACTCTGGGAAACAAACTGAGAGTTGCTGGAGGGGAGGAGAGTTGGGGGATGGGGTAACTGAGTGATGGGCTCTAAGGAGGGCATGTGATGTGATGAGCACTGGGTGTTATACTCTATGCTGGCAAATTGAATTTAAATTAAAAAATAAAAAAAATGAATAAAATCTTATGCATCATGTTTCATAACTCTACTACTATATAATTAAGAGATATTAAATGATTAGCTAATAACTTCATGAAACATTTAATTATATTAGCATGACTGACAGGGATTCAAAATAAAATTAATCAAAAATCTCTAGGACTCTACTGTCTAATCAGTGTATCAGACACAATGTTGGGTCAGAGGCAGATGATGAACAAGGAAATGAGAGTCCTGGAGGCATCCCACTGCCTAGTACTTACCCTTTGTTTCCAAGGAAAAGGAAAGAAATATAGAGATCAGGAACTGGAAAGACCTGTTAGGTAGGAGGGGCACTCTGAGGATTTGGGAGACAGACTTTCTACCAACTGGAGTAGAATTTTAATATTTTAATAAATGATGTGCCCATACAAAAAGCATGCTGAGTCTTTATCAGCCTGGTTATAGGTGTTCCTCACAGTCCAGGGGCGGTAGGGGGTGGGGGGATGTTGCAGTCAAGTAGGGCCTGGGTAGTCAGTTGCCTCATCTGCCTGGCACCCATGTAGTGGTCTCCTCTTAGCACAGGTAGCCTAGATCAGGTGACCTCGTTGAGCCATAGTAACCTTAATTTTCTATGTCTCTCTTAATGCCATACTCTGTGAAGAACTTCTCTAAGTCAAAGTAGTGATGTGTCGTCCGCTACTTTATGCAATCATTACTGTTCTAGCTAAATGAAGTAATATGTCTTATATTTATCTGTATTTGTAGTATCTGGGTTACTGTTATTAACCAGAATATAGCCAGGTGAGGCAAGAAACTTAGGTTGTAAATTTTGTTTCCATAAGGTACTATAAAATTTCTTTAAAACTATAAATTGCCTAGAGGTCCTGGGTGGCTGGGTAGGTTGAGTAACCCACGCTTGGTTTAGGATCAGGTCATAATCAGGATGGAGAGACTGAGCCCTGGGGCAGGCTCGTGCCCAGCGGGAGTCTGCTGAAGATTCTCGCTCTTCCTCTGCCCTCTCCCCGCCACTGTGGTGTCTGCACACACTTTCTCTCTCTCTCTCTGTCTCTCTCTCTCTCTCATATAAATAAGTCTAAGAAAAAAAAAAGAAAGAAAGAAAGTATACATTGCCTCCTCAATAAAAGAATGGGATTGCAAGAGATGCATTCATCCAACTAACAATTATGCGTAGAGTTTTTGCTAATCTTCAATATATCCTTATACCTGAAATCAGAAACTTACATGTTTGAAAAACAGGGCTGATTGTAAAAGAAGCATTTGAAGAAAGTTTTCAAAATCTTATGTTAAAAAAAAAAAAACTCTTTAGGTGAGGTGGATTGTTCTTTGACTAATAATCAAGGAGCGCAGGTGCTGGAGTCAAGCACACCTCAGGTTTGAATTTAAGTTTTAGCATGCCCCCAGAGCAAATCATTTCATGTATCTAATTTTCAACTTTATTAGAAATGAATTAGATTAAAACAGTCTATACTGGCCATTGTCTGGGCCAAGCACTGTGGCATCACCTGGCGCCATACTGCAAGACAATCTGGCTCAGGCTCCCCAGGCCAGCTCCATTATGATTACCTTCTTTTCTGTCCCCCAGAGTTGGGAGGCCATCGGGGCTGCACACACTGTAGTGATGGCAGCCGGGACAGCCTCTGCTGGGGTGTGAGTTTAGAGGTCTGCGTGCAGGGGTTCAGCCCTGGAACCCCCTCTCATAAAGCAATGCATGGTGCAACATTGAGGAGAGACCATCATGGCTGCAGCGAAGCTGTAGAACCCACTGCTCAGCTGGAGAACAAGGCCACAGTGTTCTGATGGCACCACCTTTCTGGGTCAGTAATGGACAAACATACACAGCACATATTCCAGTCACTTAGTACATCAGAGTCACGACTTACAGTTTCCAGTTTGCAGGCATATTTTCATACTTCCGATTTTGGAAGAAACAGTTGAAGAGAGAGAGGAACGTCTGTGAAAATTGTAATAGGTGATTAGCTGCCACTTGCCCTAGGTGTCTTCTGGGAGGAACTAATCTATTTGTGGTGCTAAAGCAAGGTCACTAGATTTAAGAAACAAAAAATAAATAAATAAATAAATAAAATAATTAAAATAAAATAAAATAAAATAAAATAAAATAAATAAAATAATAAAATAAAATAAAATAAAATAAAATAAAATAAATAAAATAAATAAAATAAAATAAAATAAAATAAAATAAAATAAAATAAATAAAAAAGAAAGCAAAATGGACCTTGTTCAATAAGCTGCCATAGCCAAACTGGAAGCAATTGCCTGAGAGTGAATTCTTTTGGAAAAAGATCGCATCAGGTCACTGTGAACATTTCTTTTAATCTATGCCTTACAAAGGCCTAACCTCCAGGAGTACGTTTTTTGTTGTTGTTTGTTTGTTTTGTTTTGTTTTGTTTTTTTAATAAATTTATTTTTTATTGGTGTTCAATTTACCAACATACAGAATAACACCCAGTGCTCATCCCGTCAAGTGCCCCCCTTATTCCCCTTCAACCATTCACCCCCACCCCCTGCCCTCCTCCCCTTCCACCACCCCTAGTTCGTTTCCCAGAGTTAGGAGTCTTCATGTTCTGTCTCCCTTTCTGATATTTCCCATACATTTCTTCTCCCTTCCCTTATATTCCTTTTCACTATTATTTATATTCCCCAAATGAATGAGAACATACACTGTTTGTCCTTCTCCGATTGACTTATTTCACTCAGCATAATACCCTCCAGTTCCATCCACATTGAAGCAAATGGGGGTTATTTGTCGTTTCTAATGGCTGAGGAATATTCCATTGTATACATAAACCACATCTTCTTTATCCATCATTTTTCGGTGGACACCGAGGCTCCTTCCACAGTTTGGCTATTGTGGACATTGCTGCTAGAAACATGGGGGTGCAGGTGTCCCGGCGTTTCATTGCATCTGTATCTTTGGGGTAAATCCCCATCAGTGCAATTGCTGGGTCGTAGGGCAGGTCTATTTTTAACTCTTTGAGGAACCCACTACCAACACCAAGGAAATACAAACGATTTTAAAAACATATTATGAACAGCTGTACGCCAATAAATTAGGCAATCTAAAAGAAATGGACGCATTCCTGGAAAGACACAAACTACCAAAACTGGAACAAGAAGAAATAGAAAACCTGAACAGGCCAATAACCAGGGAGGAAACTGAAGCAGTCATCAAAAACCTCCCAAGACACAAGAGTCCAGGGCCAGATGGCTTCCCAGGGGAATTCTATCAAACGTTTAAAGAAGAAACCATACCTATTCTACTAAAGCTGTTTGGAAAGATAGAAAGAGATGGAGTACTTCCAAATTTGTTCTATGAGGCCAGCATCACCTTAATTCCAAAACCAAAGACCCCTCCAAAAAGGAGAATTACCGACCAATATCCCTGATGAACATGGATGCAAAAATTCTCAACAAGATACTAGCCAATAGGATCCAACAGTACATTAAGAAAATTATTCACCATGACCAAGTGGGATTTATCTCCAGGAGTACGTTTGAGAGCAAATTCTGTTCGCAGTGGCATTAATTGTAAAATGAGGATTGTTAGATAAATCAATGAACTGAAAAAACATTTTTCGTGAAGTCAATCAGTTGATAAGTAGTGGCCATCCCCCTACGCAAACCATGGCCTGTTTTATTCTAACTGCACTATTGAGCGGATATTCAATTTTGAGTACCATGAGCAGCACTAGACTGAGTTTGGGATTCCAGGAGGACTACTGAAGAGTTTTTCAGGAAGATGACCTTTGTCCCATCTCCATATTAACTGTAGAAGTTCTGCAGGAGTTCATCAGGAGAAGCGACCTTAATATTCGGATGTCTTGAATATTTCAACAGTTACCCTGTATTTGCCAGTCAGGCCTTTAGCTGGAACTTTCTTCCTCCAAATTAGGGCAGACACTAACGTAGCTATGTTTGAATCCTCACAAAATGTCTTGTCAAAGCCAACAGCATCCAGGCAGGAGACTCTTCATCACAATAGAGTTATGAAGCTTTTCTTCACAATACAGGAAAAATCAAAAGATTTTTTTCAGATATGGCACAAGATTCTCTTCAATGCCGTGTGCAGTTAGCATCTCTTCATGGGTCCATATCCCCCATGTAAGGTCACAGGCTGATTATCAGAAGATTACTGAATACCGTCAATGGAATTGAAATAAAATATTTGGAAGTTGTGGGATTCCCCAGCAGTAATCAGATGTTAACTGTGTTCCCTCCACATGTTTTAAAGTCTATTCCAAATGAACTTTTCTCCTTTGTTAACTGCCTCACACACTTCACTTAATTCTTTGGGTAAAGTGCTTCACTGGGAAGAAGTGTGATAAAGATGGCATGGTAGGGGCAGCCCGGGTGGCTCAGCGGTTTAGCACTGCCTTCAGCCCAGGGCCTGATCCTGGAGACCCGGGATGGAGTCCCACGTTGGGCTCCCTGCATGGAGCCTGCTTGTGTCTCTGCCTCTCTCTCTCTGTGTCTCTCATGAATAATAATAATAAAAAAAGGAACTCAATAAATATTTATATATAAAAAAAAAGATGGCATGCTATACAAGGAGATGCATGACAAATTGCTGGAGTCCTGCTAACTTGGATCCAAGATGACAAACATTTTTGTAGAGGCTTTTTTATCCAACATGCAGCTCAAGTTTTCAATTCTTATGTTCAGTGCCACCTAGCTGCTCCAGATGGCACAGGAAATCTGACTGTCAATGGTGTGGCTTCTTATGAGGAAGAAGAAATAAGTAAACATCAAGAGGATGATGACAACCAGCTTTCAGATCAGCTGGGCGGGAGTCCTAGGAAGACTTGCTGCAGAACACTGGCAATGTACACATGGTCCAAAGAAACCCTGTGGAGCATATATTATCTATTCACAATTCCCAGGAAAACACATAAATTGTTTAAAGGTTTTAAACACCCCCACCTGGTACCCCAGCACGCTGAAACAAGTGAACAGAAAGTCATGATTGTTTCCCTTTGCTTCTACATTTGGAGCCCAGGCACTGTAGCATAGATGGCAGAGAAACTATAGAAAACATGGTATGAGAAATCATTTGACCCATTTCAATAAAAAACTTGTAATAACCACTTTTCAAATGTCTTTTGTAAACCATGATTGTTCACAAATTAATCTTTTAATGTTTAATGTATCAAATAACAAATCACAACTCCTATTTTAAAAAAAAACGCAAAACACTTTATGTAAATATAAAGCAGCCTATTTAGCTCAATTGTCGCAGTTCTCGGTACCTAGCTCTCACCAAATACTGTTTTATTGTAAAAATTGTGACTTTTATGGGGAAAGGATCACTCAGATCCATGCTGGAATCCTCCTGTCACTTTCGTTAGTTAAGAAAAGAACTAAATGTATGCATGGTAAATGAAAATATCTCAACTCTATGGTTGACCTAGAGATATAGGGCCTCGTTTTAAAAAGCTCTCTTCAATAGCCTTGAGTCTGCAAGTAGAGGCTGATTTAGCCTTCAAATGTGAATAGTTACATAAAAAATTAAACTAGCTAAACCAAACTGTATAAACTCTTAAAAGGAGATGTAATAGCTTAGAGTTATCACTTGACATATTTTATTACTTCTTTCCATTCCCAATAGGTAATTACTCCATTGTAATGTTAAAAATTCAGGCTTATAAATGCTGTTTATAAGACTATAAAGAGTTTTTTTTTTTTTCCTTTCTGTAATCTCTCTTCTTTGTCTTGGCAGCCAGTTCAGTCTCTCACCATGAAAAAGAGACAGACGTCAGCAATATGTGGTGAAACAAGATTTAAAAAATAGAATACTCTTTAAAATAAGAGAGTTTTAATGTTAATTACTCATAATTACTCAAACTTTTCATTGAAATTCATCCAATGAATTAAAGAATAGTTGGCTTGAAATTAGACAGTGTTTGAAAGTGTTCTATCTTGCAAAATATATGGTTATATGTATATATTGTGTAGATTAGATAGGCTATGCCCAAATTTTACCAATACCCTTTAGCTAAAAAGTGCTAAACTGATTTTCTCATTATAAATTTATACCTCGGTTGTCAGAAGTTTCTGTGATGCCCCTCTGCTGTCCTTCCCCACTGGGTTACATGAAATTAGCAAAATCAATTTGCCGAAACGTTGTGCTGATATTCTTCAAAGTCTTCAGGTTGGAGGGAAGTGGTCTCGGACATGTGAACACAGTCATCACATGGATTTTCAGCTCCAACGCTTACTAGGTATGTGAATTTGGATAAAATAAACTCTCTGAACCTCAATTCTACATTTTAAAAATAGAGAATAAATTTGCTGCATAAAGACCTTACATAGATTACATTAGTTGATGTCAATCCCTCTTACACAGAACCTGGTACCTAGGAGACACTGGATCATTCCTTCTCCTGTTCTATTGTTGAGGATACTAGTGAATAAATCTGTGTCTAAGGAGTAAGAGATTTAGGGGCTTGTAAGGGTGGATATTATTACTATTAGTTATATTCTGTTATAACAGTTAGATATATGTTAGTTATATTCTGGATGGCAATTGAAGGTACTAACCACAGGTATCAGCCACTTCTGATGTGTGACATGGGCAGGGTGCTTGGTTCACATATTTCGCTACACCATTTAATTTTATAGACAGTTAAATTTTGGTACCCATTTGCACTACCCAAATAAATAAGAGATTGATCTAAATTAGAATGCTAATTAATCCTATAATTGAGAAATATCCTTAGCTTAGATTTATTTAGGTTTCCAAATTAATATGAATTTGCTAGCTGAGTTAGCTCCCTCTAAGGATGTGTAATCCATTATGTAAGGGAGCAGCATTCTCCATTCTGGATAACTCTCAAAATTTCAGTATCTATTTCTATTTTTTTTTTAAATCAAGGATTAAAAAATATATTAACTCACCATAGAGTTACATAGCTTCTGGTGTATTATGACCCTTTCTATTCATTGCAGTCACACAATTCCATTTCCAAATCAGTATCTTAGAAGATGAGATTTGAAAGTCACCTTTATCTTTTCTGAAAAACACCAGCAATCTATGACTATGGATAGTTTATTTTGTGTATCAATAGCTTGCTCCTTCCTGTTGCTGCATAGCATTTCATTATGGATGTACCCCCATTTATTTATCCACTTCCCAGGTGAGGGGCATTTGGGTAGTTTCTAGCTTTAGTGATTTGAATAAAACTGTTATGTACACATATGTCTGGAATGATGCATAATTGCAGGTTTAACTTTATAAGAAACTACCACATTTTGCATAATGGCTGTATCATTTTGTACATTAACCAGTTATATGTGAGATTTCAAGTCTGAATTCTTTTCCAGCACATAGTACTGTCAGTTTTTCCTCCTCATTCTAATGGCTATTTAGTGGCATCTTAGTATGCTTGCAGTTTATTTCCCTAATGACTAATGACTTTGAGCATCTTTTTATATGCTTATTTGTCAGCTGTTTATCTTCCTTGGTGACCTTTCTTGTCAGATCTTCTGATAATTTTTTTTTTTTTGTTGAGTTTTGAGAGTTCTCTATATATTCTAGATACAAATTATTTATAAGATATATGATTTGCAAATAGGTACTTTCCAGTATGGTGGTTTGCCTTATAATTTTTCAACTATGCAATGGTGCAAAAGTGATTTGCATTCAGTGGAAACTGTATCTCAGATTTTGAACTTCAGTCTTTTCCAGGACTGGCTTCCTGTGGAACAATACTTTCTTGTGATGTTGGGGAACAGCAATTAACCAGAACTTCCAATCAGCCATGCAAACACAAGGATACCCCTAAGTCATTCTGTACCCATACAACCATTCTATTTTTCACTTTCAGTACAGTATTCATTAAATTACATGAGACATTCAACATTTTATTTTAAAATGGGTTTTGTGTTAAATGATTGTGTCATTTTAGAGGCTAGGTTTAAACTGTGATGTTCAGTATATTAAGTGTATTAAATGCATCTACAATTTATGATATTTTCAACTTATGATGAGTGTATTGGGACGTAGCCCATCATCGTCAAGAAATATCTGTATTTCTTCCTAATATGTATTTTAATATTTTAATACTCTGAATAGAGTCTTTAACAGCAATTTCTCAATTTTTATTTTATATTTAGCATCCTTTAGCTGTTGTACTAAAAAAATTTTGCCTAGCCCAGTGTCACAGAGATTTCCAGTGTATTTTTTGCTAAAAGTTTTATAAATTTGTATTCTACATTTAAGTTTACAATCTTATTTGAATTAATTTTGTATAAAGTTTAAGGTATAAGTTTGAAATATGTTGAGTTTCTTTTTTTTCCTAATTTTTGTTTTTTTATATGAAAATCCAGCTGTTCTAGGATTACTTGTTTAAAAGATGGAAAGACAGAGTATCAGAGGGAGAGAAAAAAAGAGGAGAAAAAGAGAAAAAGAAAGAAAGAAAGAAAGAAATCAGTGTTCCTCAGAATATATATGTGATTAAAATAAGTATCTGTATTAGGACTTTCTGAAATCAATTCTAGTGCACATTATTTTATACTCTTGAGCAGGTACACAAAACAATGAAAACAAATAAATTAAACTAGGATTACAAATTTGAGCAGGTAATTTGACAAATGCAACCTGTCTTGCACATGTAGATAACTGAAGGTAAATTCGGCAATTCAATTGTGTTGTCTCTTGTGCAACTCTTTATCTTAAATAAAAGATAAATTGCACTTTCAACTTTATAAAAATGTCCTAGGCTTCAATCTTATTGAAAGGTAATCATTAGTGCATTACTTCAAATATATTAGACTTTATAAAAATCTCTTTTCTAAATATGCAAAGTGGCAAATGTGTTACATACTTTAAATACCGTTTCAGGTCTCCTTGGCATCAATTTTTTTCCCTGATCTTTGGCCCCTTCACTGAAAACTAAGATAAATTGGCTTAAATATGATTCTTAGACCAAGTCTGGTTAGCATAATTCATTCCATAAGTAACTATTAAGTGCCTACCACTCTTACGGTTCCTAAGTGAACAGAACAGAAAATATAAAAATATCTTCCTTTATGGTGCTTACATTATAGCAAGGAAAAAAGATGATAAACAATAATGCAATAAAAGAAAAAATTATATTGTACATAAGTTGATAAGCATAATAGAAAGAAATAAGGCACAATAAGGATGTCCAAAATATAAAGGTGGCAATTTAAACTATGTTTGCAAAGTTTATTTGATAAGAATGGTTTTAGCAAAGACTTGAAATGCATGGTGTAGTTAGCTATAATAGCTATCTCAGGAGAGTATCCAGGACAAAGAAAAAGCCGATGCCAAGTCTGAAACACAGGAGCCCGCCACATGAATATACTGAAATATAAGAAGGTCAAGATAACATGTAGAATGAACAAGAGGGAGGAAATAAAAAAGGAGATGAGATCATATAAAAACTTGAGGGACAGTATAAGGCCTTTAGCATTTACTTGGGTTAAGATGGAAACTATCACAGAGCTTGACTAGAGTTGTGGCATTCTGATTTCTATTTTAAAATGGTTGCAGTGTTAAAAACAGACTGAACAACAGTCATGTAGAAGTGGGGGACCAGCTATGTAGGCCCGTATGACTGTGGAAGCATACAGAGTCATGGTTCTCCAAATGGAGAAGTAAGGGAAAACTTCCTGATGGAAGTTACCTTCCAATAATCATGAAATATTAATTGAATTTTGGTGCCTGTTTGATAGAAAATAATTCTCTGATAGCTGTGTTCAATAAGATGAATGAAGTTATTAAGACTTTAGTGGGCTTACAAAAAGAGAGAGCTTGAGTTATCTCCATCCTAAGAATAATAAAAGAAGTTAACACCAGGAGCCTACAGTTTGATACCATTAAGGGATTCAGGAACGATGGTCAAGAACTTCATATGAGTTTGTGGACTTTGTAATTTATTTACCTTCCACTGTTATTATTCACATTCCTAGAATCAGCTAATTTCAGCCATGTTTCTTATTCTTAGGCTCTGAAAAAAATACAGTGGTCCATTTATGCTTCTTTCCATACCTTAAACTACCACCTATGACCTTCACCCAAAATCTGTCCCGTTATATCTTTTGAAACTTATTTTCTATTACGTATAACTTAATAAAACTTGTAGAATAAAAATGTCTCCAATTTTTCCCTAATGAACCTAGACATTTCCTCAAAATATTATTTACATCGAAGTCCTCTTTATTAGAGTACTTATTTACCCACACCATCAGAATAACCAAATCAGGCATGTATTGAGGTGAGGGAGTCAGCATTACTTTTGTTACTCAAAATCACTTCTGAACCTTTACTTCTCTATTCTTATGTAAAAAATAAATAAATAAAAAATAAATAAATAAAAAAATCCATGCTTTTGAAGCTCATTTTGGTTAGTCTATTTCACTCATTATCTATCCTAATAATCATTTTCCCATAATAATCAAGGTCCTAGACATTTATCTTCTAGTTTCCTTTTCTTTCTTGAATTCTACTACTTTAATTTCCACGATTGTCATTAATGTTAATAGCCAAATATTTCTGCCTCTCCTCCTGCTGGACACATGTTAAGATTACATGAATGACCCCCTGTTCTAACAGAAGAATTGTGGGCACAAGTGATCTCTTCACTTCCTAGTCAGAGAATTTCATTGCTAATTTGTGCTCCTCTAGGGTCTTCTTCCCTACTGGTATGGCAACAAGCAATAATTGAGATGATGGCTACTGCTTCTGTCTAAATGTTTTGTAATGTACAAAAGAAGAATTAATATATGTACTATTGTTTTATGAGCTGACTACATGTGCCAAGAAACTGTTATGGCAAGATGGAAGGATGGCAATCCATACTATATAGTGGCAAAATCATTAAATTCTTACCTGCTATAATTCTATGATGGGAAATGTATTTTGTGAACTCATAGATTTAGAGAAAAAAATTGGTAAACAAAATGCTAGATGTGTTGGCTACAGTTGACAGCTAACTGTAAGAAAGAGATGATCTCAGAAAATATTTGTATGGTAACAAACAGAACCTTCTGCTAACCCAAAATAGATATAACATGAGCAGGAAATAAACTTTTATTATTTTAACTCACTGAGATACTGAGGCTGTCAACTACCTCAGTTTCTCTTAGCCTATTCTAACGGGCATACTTGACAAACTCAATGTCTAGTTAGATAATCTATTCTTTTTATTTTTTTTAGAAATAATTCTTTTTTTTTAAGATTTTATTTATTTATTCATGAGAGAGAGAGAGAGAGAGGCAGAGACACAGGCAGAGGGAGAAGCAGGCTCCATGTAGGGAGCCTGGCGTGGGACTCGATCCCAGGTCTCCAGGATCAGGCCCTGGGACAAAGGCAGGTGCTGAACCGCTGAGCCATCCAGGGATTCCCCCCTAGATAATCTATTAAACACACTTGTCTTCATTCTCATCACCTTACACTTCTTATAAACCATATTTGTTTTACCTATGAAATCTTAAACTTTATCTTTGTTTTACTATTAAATACATTACTGTTTAGAAGTGTTACTTTTCTAAATAATTTTTATTCATTTTGTAGAATCATTTTTTTCATGTTGTAGAATCTCATGCTATCAATAAATTTGTTTTTTTGATTCTGCTGAGTTATTTAGTCCGTTATTTCTCTGAAATTCACAGGCCTGGTCTATCACTGAAACATAAAAGCTTTCAACTTTGTCCCTTGCAAGAATCATTTTTGTTTTCGTGATTGACATATGTCTATCTCCTGTTCTGCATCCCCACCAATGTGATAGGAACAAAGTGGAACTTAGCTCAAGCCCTATGATCCTGGAAAACATTACAATTAAATAACCCCCCTCTCTCTACACACCTTTGTTTCCCAGGAATGGTTTAAAACAAGGTATCATTCTTCCCCATATGATATGGTTAAGATTCAAGAATACTTCACTTATTAACCTATGAGAAGGCTAGATACAGGCTCTACAAATTGTCATTCTTTGCCTCATAAATGATTAGCTGAATTGTTTGAACTCACTGACTAATCTCCTTAAAATATCTGATGTCTTGACTTGACCAAACTTCAGTAAGTTTCTTTCCTTCTTCCTGGTTCCTGGACTTTGACTCCCTGCTTCCCACTCTGAGCTAGCATAAGACCCCTTCCCAACAGCCCTTCTAGAACATAAACTTACTTCAGGGAAAAACATTCCCTAATAAACTATTTGATTATATTACCTTTTTATCCCACTTTCCCATACCCATTCTTTCTAATCTTGTTCAAACCCTCCCTATTTAAAAAAAAAATCCCTTTTTGCTTTACCTTTGAGATATTTGCAGATCTCATGGTTAGTGTGTTCTCGCTATTGCAATAGTTCTAAACTCCCTTGCAATAATCCTTTCAAATAATCTTTCCTTATTTACATCCTGATTTGTCTTTTGACACCAAATACACTTTTTTCGCAAACAAAATTGTCACAGCCTCTGAAGTGTTACTTCATATATCAAGGTAAGGTAAAACATTATCACCAAAAATAAAATTAAAGGGATTCTAATGAGAAATTTCAATGCTCAAATTTAGCATGCCTCATCCCTGGAAAGATTCTCTGATAATAGCCTGGCAACTACAACTTTTGATAATGCCTTTTTTAATTCTTTGATCCAGATTCATTGTCCTGCCCTTTCCTTAGTTGCACAACCTGTAAATCACACTTGCCTGTAGAATTTTGTATATACTATTGTCTGTACTAAGAATGTTACCCCCACACCTTCTACCGGTCTTTTTTTTTTTTTTTTTCCCTGTCAAACTAAACACTGTTTGGAAGTCGGTTTTTCTGAGAAGTCTTCCTCAAACTCCTAAATCTGTTTGCAGTCCCTTTTTTTTTTTTTATGCCACCTTATTACAAAATACTTCTCCCATCAGGCCCTGAATTGTAAGAGTGTCTTACTTGACAGGTGGAATGGTCATTTCTTTCAGAGGGAAAATCACTAAAAAGAGAATGCTGATAATAGTGCATTTTGCAAAGCCTGAGTTATTCAATCTGGAGTGCCCTTATAAGGAATATAGTAGAAAAGTCCAGAGTGGTTTGACATTATCAGTCTGGTCAACTCCTATGTGCCCCAATAATATGTGTTCAAGATAAGTCCCATTTCCTATGGATTTGCTCCTAATCTCCTGGAGAGAATACAATTGATTCTAATAACAATTTACACAGGCAGCAAAGTACAAATCTATATCAAGGGGAAAAAGCTCCTAAAGGCAATCACATTTGAAAGATGTTACCTATTACCAGGCACACAATAAAGAAATCTTTTTATATTATTATGCAGAGTAGTTAGAACCCTATTGAATGTTCCTGAATAAGATCTTGATTTTAACTGTGAACAGAGAAGACCCATTGAAATGTTTGATTCAAACAAGATATCCCTTTACTCCAAAGGTGAATTCAAGCAATACAGAAGGTTACAGTGCTTTCCATCAACCTCTTCTCTCTTTTTAAATGAATCTTTTCCTCAACAAAACTTGAAAATATTGACAAACTTCAAATCTTGGTCCTACGTTCTCTTCTATCCGTGTTATTTCCTAATGTGATCCAATTCAGAACCATGTATTTTAGTAGATACTCAGAGTCTTACATAAAAGAGTACCTATCTCTGTTTAGGTAAATTTAATAAATTTAATAAGTATTGAAGGATGAATGTGTTTTAATTAAAATTGTATTCATGTCCTCAGAATCTCTTTCAGTCATTTGCATCAAGATAAATAGCACTAAGGGCCCCACTCCACAAGTTAGAATCTTTGAGCAGAAGTAGACTCCGAAATTTGGATCGGAGGCCTTTACATCTGGGGGTTAGGCTCCTTAGGAAATATTATCCAAAATTACAAATATAGGGCAGCCTGGGTGGCTCAGTGGTTTAGCACTTCCTTCAGTCCAGGGCCTGATCCTGGGGACCCGGGATCGAGTCCTGCATTGGGCTCCCTGCATGGAGCCTGCTTCTCCCTCTGCCTGTGTCTCTGCCTCTCTCTCTCTCTCTCTCTCATGAATAAATAAAATCTTAGAAAAAAAACAAAATTACAAATATAAAAGTTAAATATAAAAGATAGTTTCCACTGAGAAAGCAATTACCACAAATTCCAAAATTAAATAAGTTGATGGATAGCATAAACACCATTCCAAAATGTCATATGTCATCGGGGCAAGATTCATCAGATACAGATGTATTCAAAAAATTTTGGATGCCCAAAACAAAGGATGTTGGAATCAGACACAAATATTCTCTAGAGTACTGAGAGATTAAATACAAAATGGCAATAGTCAGACTATATATATAAAACATATATATATAACTCTAACCCATAATCTGCAGTAATGAACTCAGGAAGTCAGCCTACTATCTATAATAATCAGAATAGGAAGACAGACTACTATCCTTAGCAACTAGTCCAAGCAGCTAACCAATAACCCTTATATTATTTGGCCCCAGACAACTGGGTCTTGATTTATAACTGACAGCTCCACTAATTTTTGCTTCCTTTTCCAACTTAAGACCAACTGGAAAAAGTCAACTATGGGTATTTAACTAATCACGTAGGATGCCCTGTTTCTATATGGTTGCTCCATGTCAACGGCCTTTAGAGCATACCTGAAGTCTTCTTCGTATCTTACTATAAAGCTTTCCCAGCCCCTGCCTTCAAGTCTCTGCCAAACTCAAGAGTGGGGGCTGTCATGACAACATCCTGAAGGTGCACACAAGAGCCGTGTCTTTCTACAAGGTCAGCTTTGCTCAGGCATGAAGGAAGGTTAGCATAATTATAAAGCAGGTTCGGGATTCCAAACTCAATGACGTTTCACTACGTATTTAAACTTGGCTTCTTACACACAACACAAAGCAAAGCAAGAGAAAAGTCCCATGATACAAACAAGATAGCACAGTGGATAAGAAGTTACTGAAATAAACTTGAAGTCAGTCTATGAGCACATAGTTGAGATAAGGCCTGGGTCTGGTCGGGGTCAGCCCTTGGCACTTACTGCTTATTATTGTCAGCAGCAGAGGATCTCTGTTCTGTTCAGAGATCAACTGGGCAATGCTTTCAGTGGCAGCTGCCTTTTTAAAATGTGATCAGACGTGAAAGGGTCAGTGTCAAGAAAGTCTGACAGTCTGCTCCAAAGATCCTCCCTTTATAAAGGGAGGTTTTGCAGACCTCCTCTGTTTCTGCCAGTTATCAGTTGTGAGTGTGTCATCAGCCAGAGCTGATTTCAGAGATATCTGGTCTTAACTTCTTGGTTGCTTGCATCCCTGCTTGACATAAATTAACTACTTGACATGAGTGACTTCATCTTGCTTTCTACAGTGGCTGACTCCCTTGCTATAGCAATCTCTTAACAAACAGCTCGTGTTTGTTCACATTTAAGTAGTCTGTGTTTATTTCTACAGTAATGCTGTGGGTTTGCTGTGGTTTTAAATGTTATGGTTGAAAAGCACAACAATCCTTTAAATAAGTTCAATTCACATAACTCTAATAAAAAATATGTTAAATTCTAGATTCCTTCATTACAATACCAAGCATGTTTCTGGAAGGTGAAAATTTCACTTTGGGTTATTCATGCAGATCTTTATATATTTCTTTTGATGGAAAGGCTTTTCCACTGAACACCTTCTGACTCTGTGCATCTCGTATCTGTTTTTCTTTCACAAGTCCATACCTCCTGTGCACATCGTAGCACAATGCTATATGACTTAGCACAGTGGGAGATAGAACATTCCTAGGAGTCTTTCCTACATAAGGACAAACAGGAATAAATATATTTATAAGTAGCATTAGGCTATTTCCAAACTAAATCTGTCTCTTATTCATTTTCCTCTAAGTTGGATCCCCCAACAAAAAAAAAAAGGGCCCATCACCATTCCAGTACTATTATACACAAGAGGAAATCTGATAAAAAAAATAAAATAGAGAATGGAAAGTGATGGTAGATTTAACATGTTATTGTTAAAATATCTTTATTTTTTGGAAATGTTACACAAACTAATGGACACATTGCTAAGATTCCTCCCAAAAACTTGGAACATGTCCATGAAAGAAGGGACCCAAGGCTTAACACTTCATTACTTGCACAGTAAATATCTGTCTGATATGCCATAGTCATCTTTAACTTTTGCCTTTCTTTCCTCTACTCCCAGACAATCATGACGGTTGATCTGTCAAAGAGGATCCACATAGATCAAAATGGAGATTTCAGGCCAATGCACCTATGGGCAGAAGACCAGAGACAGTTTTCTGGGAAGAGTAGATTGAGAAGGCAAAACCTGAAGTAGTACATTAGCCTAGAATTGGACTGGGAACTAGAAGTAGAGAATTTATGCAGGAGATTGTGCCCCTGAGTTCTGAGGGTTTACATATTCATCTTACAGGTTAAATGTTGGGTTTTACTCTTTCTAGTGTTCTTTCTGCCTTGTAACACCAAGTGTTTGATAAAGCCATGATAACTATGTAACTTGTGCTTTGGAGAATTAAGGGATAGATTTATATCTTCCCTGGAGAAAGGTTAGTGAAGGGCATTATGCCTTTTCTTGACTCACTCCTATGAAGCCAGCACATTGGAGCACTGTTTCTACATCTCTAAGAAGCAACTAAAACCTATGGAAGAGTGTTCTGTGGTGTTGAGGCAAAAAGAGAACAGGAGATGCAGAGAAAACACACACACACACAGAGAAAATGGCAGGAGAGACACAGATAAAGGAGAATATAGCAAGAGTGGGGTAGAGAAGATGCCTTCTTGAAAGCAATATTTTATGGAGTTTTCTAGAGAAGCAAGAAATCAATACCTAGAGGAATATGCCAATTCATAATTATAGAATAGGCTATGTTTATTATTGATAAAATAAATCATTGTACATGTATATAAGTAGTCCTTAAATGACTAAAACGTCTCAATGGATTTTGAGTACTATTTATCTGGAACTAAAGCTACTGTCAAACTTTAGCACACAAAAGTTATTCAGTTTGTATCAGTAGACATATTAAGCTTACTTTGATATCTTATTTTATGTAATTCTTTTATCAATATCTCCTATGGTTGCTCTTGACTGTACATTTACTTGACTGTATGTATGATTAGTCACATTCTTCAACATTCCTCAGGTTAGGTGAGGACTAATTTCCCACACATTATATTCTACTGCAATGACCAGCAGTGCTTGGAAACTTACTAAAAATGCAACTTTGAGAATCCCATCTCAGACCTACTGTATCAAAATTCTGGGGGTTGGGCCCAGCAATCAGGGATTTGCCAAGACTCAAATGACTGCCACACTCTTAAGTCTTATTTACCATAACTGGTGAGACAGAGGTATTTAACTATTTTATCACTGTATAATTCTAATAAATGTCACACTACAGCCACCATGATTTTTCCAACATGACAATCTAATCATGTCACTAACCTGAGGACTCTAAGCATAAAATATAATCTTCACATCAGGTTATACTCCATTGTCATTAATGCAATAATACATGGAACAAAAATAGGTTTTGAAATAAAGAGACAATTTATCCTTTTTGTTGAAAAACAAACATGTGGTAAAAGAGTGTCTGTGTTATACTTGATTTAAATTTAATATTATAGTACAAATATATTTTCATTATAGCTCCATATTCACTTAGGGACTGTCTACGTTCATACTCTAAAACATTTTGAGGGGATCCCTGGGTGGCTTAGCGGTTTAGCACCTGCCTTCAGCCCAGGGCGTGATCCTGGAGTCCTGGGATCAAGTCCCACATCAGACTCCCTGCATGGAGCCTGCTTCTCCCTCTGCCTGTGTCTCTGCCTCCTTCTCTCTCTCTCTCTCTCTCTCTCTCTCTGTGTGTGTGTGCGTCTCTCATGAATAAATAAATAAATAAAATCTTTAAAAATAAATAAATACAAATAATACAAAATATTTTGAAGTACGAGTATTCTATTCTTGGTACTCAAATGGACTTAAATATCAACTTATGTGGCCTTATCAGTCACTGTACACCTAAGTGTGATGGAGAATCTCCAAACATGAAGCAGAAAACATATGGGAATACTTTATGGAAGAGAAAGGAGGATCTCAGCTGAAAAGAATTACTGTTGCATATCTCACAAGAGTTAGTAGCCTCAATTTACATTATCATTATTAAGTGCAGGCTTTACTATAATATGTTTAACACTAATGGTTCTTACACACAAATTTCCTTTTGAAAAGCAAACCTTTGTCCCAGGCCTCAAATAATTTTAACAGATATGTTGTTCAAGAAAATGAACAGGGATGACTGGGTTGTTCAGTGGGTTAAGCATCTGTCTTTGGCTCAGGTCATGATCCTGGGGTTCTGGGATCAAGCCCCACCTGTGTTGAGCTCCTGCTCAGCAGAGAGCCTGTTTCTGCCTCCCTCTCTGCTGCTCCCCTTACTTGTGCTTTTTTACTCTCTCTATTTCTCTCTCTGTGTAATAAATAAATAAAAATTTTGAAAAAAGAAAATGGCTGAGTAATCAGAGAGGGAGACAGAACATGAGAGACTCCTAACTCTGGGAAATGAACAAGGGGTGGTGGAAAGGGAGGTGGGCAGGGGGTGGGGGTGACTGAGTGATGAGCACTGAGGAGGGCACTTGGTGGGATGAGCACTGGGTGTTATGCTAAATGTTGGCAAATTGAACTCCAATAAAAAAATAAATATAAAAAAAATGAAAGGAGAAAATGAATAGAAAACCCCCAACATATATTTAATTTGAGATTCAGAAGGAAAATAAAAGAGAATGTAACAGTGACAATATATGAAGATATATTGACTGAATATAATCCAGAGCTGAAGAAGGACACCGATCCACAAATTCCAGAATTTCGTCCAAATTCCAGGCAGGAACAGAAAAAGAAAAAAAAAAAAATGAGGCCTAGACACAATATGTAAAAATCCAGACCATCAGAGAAAACAAAACCAGAAAATGTAATACTCAGCTTTATTCTTAGAATGCAAGCAACGTACTAGATCTCTTGCAAAAGCTTCCAGCATCAGACTTTTGCAAAGAATATAATTATCCTCCAAAGAACCTGAATTTTTCATTCTGAGACTAGATCAACAACTTAAACTCCCATTGCCTCTGAGTAATTGGTATCAACACCCTTGATGTGTTTTTGTGCTCTGAGCCAACATGCCCGCCAATGTATGACTCCTAACTTTGACTCCTGAAGATCAGTTATAGAATGTCATTTACCTTTAGGAATTACTTAGATTCTTTTGTATATTGTAAATCTCCTTCCTCTCTTATAATTTATTCACTAATCACCTAATCATCTTCCAGAGACCCCCAACCCATAATATCATCATATTGAGGGTTAAGATTTCAACATATGAATTAGGGGAAGGGCATAAACCTTCAGTTCATAACCAGGCCAAAGAAAGTTACAAGTGTACAGCTAAGTCTCTCAAGCACCGATTTTATAAAACAATAAAAAATAATGTTTCATGGGGTATAGCAAGATAAGTTGGAATTTAAATATTTGAAAACAATAGTATATCATTTCAAAGAGGTCTTTGTTTCTGTTGAAATACTCTGAGATCTTTATGTTCAAAGAATACATATATTAACTGTAAATTAAAACATAAATATATATGCTAAGATTTCCAGAACCACAAATTGATAAAGAAATACAAGATGATGACGGGATGAGCACTGGGTGTTATTCTGTATGTTGGCAAATTGAACACCAATAAAGAATAAATTTATTATTAAAAAAAAGAAATACAAGATGATAAAAATTAAAATAATATAAAAGATAAATGGGGAAAATAGGAAAGGCGGAGTAGCATTGTGTGTTTAAGTCCGAATTTATGTCACTATAATAAATGTACATGGAATCTTATAGTTCAAACATTTTTCAAAGGAGAAAATCAAAACAAACAAAAATTACTACTATTAAGAAATACCTATAAAACTAGGAGATACTGAAAGCATGAAAGTAAAATTATAAAAAAAAAAAATATTCCAAGCAAATGTCAGCCACAGCATCCTGAGGCGTTAACATGAGACAAAATAAACTATAGGATGACATAATTACTATAAATAGAATTATGACAAAATAAAAAGAACATTGAAGCATAAATTTAAGACAGTTCTAAACTTGTATGGGCTAAAATAATAATATAGATTAAAATATAGAGTGCAAATATTAGAAATACAAGATTTGGACAAAGTCTCAAATCTTATTAAATAAATAGATATACTCCAAGTTATTGTTCAAGCAGATTTTAAAAAGTTATTAACTATGAACAACTCAATGCCCACGAATTTGTTGACTTAGTTAAAATGGAGCAACTCCTTGAAAGGCACAATCTATCAAAAGTCATACAAAAAGAAATAGATAAGTTGAATAAGCCTGTATCTATTGAACAATTAATTCAATATTTAATGACCTTCCAAAATAGAAAATATTAGTCCCAGGTGGGTTCACTAGTGAGTTCTTCCAAACATTTAAGGAAGAAACTATGTCAATTGTGTATAATTTTTTCAAAAGATAGAAAGATAGAGAAATACTTCCTAACTCATTCTATGAAGTAAGCATTATCCTAATATCAAAAGTAGACAATACCTCTCATGAACATACATGCAAGGGATGCCTGGGTGGCTTAGTGGTTGAGCGCCTCCCTTCAGCCCAGGACCTGATCCTGGGGTGCAGGGATTGAGTCCCACATCGGGTTCCCTGCGTGGAGCCTGCTTCTCCCTCTGCCTGTGTCTCTGCCTCTGTGTGTGTGTATCTCTCATGAATTAATTAATAAAATATTTTTTAAAAAAAGAACGTACACGCAAAACTCCTCAACAAAATAGTAACAAATCAAATCAAACCATGCATAAAAAGAATTATGCACCAAGGAACAAAAAGATAAGCTGTAGACTGGGAGAAAGTATTTGCAAAAGACACATCTGGTAACAGATTGTTAACCAAAGTTTACTAAATAGGATTAAAACTCAGCAGTCAGGAAACAACCAAATTCAAAAATGGCTCAAAGATGTTAACAGACAGTTCACCAAACATGTGGAGTTGATAAATAAGCATATGAAATGCCCAACATCATATGCCTTCAAGGAAGTGCAAATGAAAACAATGATGAGATACCGCCATACAACTGTTAGAGTGACCAAAATCTGGAACCAACAACACCAAACCCTGGAGAGCATGTGGAGCAACAGGAACTCTCATTCATTGCTGGTGAGGATGCATCATGGTACAGCCACTTCGAAAGACAGTTTGGTGGTTTCTTAGAAAAATAAGCATATGCTTACCATACGATCCAGAAATCAAGCCCCTTGGCATTTACCCAAAGAAACTGAAAGCTTATTTCCATACAAAAACCTGTCCCTGAATGCTTATAGTGGATTAATTCATAATTGCCAAGACTTGGAAACAACCAAGATGCCCTTTAGTCAATGAATGGATAAAGTGTAATATGTCCACAAAATGGAATATTGTTCAATACTAAAAAGAAATGAGCTATCAAGCCATGAAAAGACATAGAAAAAATGCATGTTACTAAGTGAAATAAACGATTCTGAAAAGACTACATCATGCTGCGAGATTCTAACTCTGTGACAATGGAAAAGGGAGAGCTCCAGAGACAATGAAAACATCCGTGGGAGTCAGAGGTTGAGGAGAAGGAGGGATGAAGAGGTAAAACACGGAAAAGTTTAAGGGCAAGGAAACTACTCTGTATGATATTTTAAACGTGGACACATGACATTATAAATTTGTCCAAATACATAGGATGTAAAACACCAAGAGTGAGCTCTCCTGTAAACTCTCATGTGTAGGGATCCCTGGATAGCTTGGCAGTTTAGCACCTGCCTTCGGCCCAGGGTGTGATCCTGGAGTCCCAGGATCCAGTCCCACATCAGGCTCCCTGCATGGAGCCTGCTTCACCCTCTGCTTGTGTCTCTGCCTCTCTCTCTCTCTCTCTCTCTCTCTCTGTGTGTGTGTGTGTGTCTCATGAATAAATAGATAAAATCTTTAAAAAATAAAAAATAAATAAACTCTGATGTATCAATGCAGGTTAGCAATTTTAACAAATGTACCACTCTGGTGGGGGATACTGATAATGAGCGAGGTTATGCAAACGTGGGAGTAGTGGGTAGATGGGAAATCTCCGGACCTTCTGTTAAATTTTGCTGTGAACCTAAATTACTCTTTAAAAAAAATATTTAAAAAAATCACTAAGTATATAAACGGTCTGGATGACAGAAAAAAACAAGCTCCATCTAAAGTACAAGCATAAAATACAGAGTGAATAACTTAAGAAGACACTCTTATTTATGAAGAGAGTATTTTCGAATACTGATAACATTTAGGATCATAAAACAGACTCAGCCAAAGGGTTGAAATCATAGCTTTTATTTTCAACTTCAGTATAATTAAGTCGAATATCAGTTCCACCTACACCCCATCCCTAAGGAACACATAGAACGTTTGGAGATTAAGATCATCACTTGCGGCATTCATCTAAACACACTCCTCCCCCTTTTCTCATTTCAATTTAAAACATATGCATTATTGGATCATAAATACAAATACAGGATTTGTGTTGTGTATAATTTCTATGGCCTTTGTTCTTTTTTCTATGTTTTTATAATTTCATTGTTTCTTTTTTTTTTTTTTAGTTTACCCTAAGTATAGATATTTTTTGCACGTGCTTTTCTCATTTTATGTTTTATATAATTTTATTAATTAAAAATAGTTTTATTTATTTGGCTTAAAAGACTAAAGGATTTAAAAAAAAAGACTAAAGGATTTAAGATTAAAAGACAAGATATTTGAGATTTTTATAAAATATTTTAATAATATGCAATCAACAATTGTTCTGAATTGATAAAAAAATTCCAGTATCTTTATACTTTGTTTTTCTCCTTAAAAAAAGAAAAAACTGAGTTATTTTCTTTGAATGTGCATTTTTTAAAAGTAACATTAGCCCCCCCTTTTTTTTTCTCTTAAGCTTTAGCCATATGCCATTAATTCTCATTGAGGCTAGTTTTTAGCCAGGATCATATTAAAGTATTGATTTTAGATGTTATCTTATTATCTTGCCAGATGGCATGAGAGTGAAATCTCATCTTGGGATCTTAAGAAATGAAATAACCTACTTTCCAGAAATAGAAGGCTGTTGCATGAGAATGCTTTTTATAGATGTTTGATTTCTAATGATTTGAAAACATGGAAAACAAAATGCAGTTGGACTCTACTGAAAATAAAGTATTTTAAACATGTACCTGTCAAAAGCTACATTGCTACTCATTATATCAGAAGTTTAAAACCATAAGTAGTACTATTTTATCATGAAACAACAAAATCAATTAGGCATTTGCCTTGAAGTCTCTTCTGTGATATATTAAAAAAAAAAAAAACCTTTTACCTCAGTACACAGAAATAAAGGTACAAATATGACCCAGTTTAGGTTAGATGGTTTGCTAAAATTTATACAGAATTTTCTGTTACTAGAAGTAAGAAAGAGTTGGCCATTCACTAAAAGAGAAGCTAACTGACCTTTTGATGAGGAATTAAAAAGAGAACTTTTTCTTTGTGGATTTGCAATTATAGATTAATGTACCGAAGGCTAATGCCAACTGAAAATTAGGTTCTTCACCTAAAAGAATGTACCTTCCTGTATTTTAAAATTCTGAACAATAAAGGGTAGAAAAAAGGATTATACCATAATGGGTGCTTACTTTCTTGGAAATAGTATCTCAACGGAAAATGATAAAGGTGTCTAGCAGCATGTTTGGGGTGATAATTTTTTATTTTTATTTACTTGTCTTTTTTGAGTATAGTTGGCATGCACTGTTACATTAGTTTCAGGTGTACAGCAGTAGTTCAACAAATTTATATTATGCTACAACTCCCCACAAGTGTAGCTACCATCTGTCACCCTGCAATGCTATTATAATACCAGTGACTATATTCCTTATGCTGTATCTTTCATTCCCATGACTTATCCATTTCAAAACTGGAAGCCTGTTTGTCCCGCTCCCCTTCATCCATTTTGTCCATCTCCCCACCCGCTCACCTCTGATAACTATCAGTCTGTTCTTGTGTTGATAGGTCTGATTATGCTTTGGGGAGGATTATTTTTTAATCAGTTTCAATTATCAGAGAATAAGAAAATCCACTTCTGTAAGGTGGAAACATTCTAATAGCTTACATTCACCCAGAAAGTGCTTCTCAGGTCCTGGACACTGCCCCCCTCTTTTATTAAATGAACGTACTTACTCCTCACAATAAATTTATGAGTTAGATGCTATTGATATCACTGGTTTACAGATAGGAAAGCTGAAGTAGAGGTTACATAACTTGCCTAAGGTCTCACAAGTAATATAGGTTCTTGTTCAATACTGAGGATTAAATGTTTTTGTGCAGATCAAACTGTTCTCCAACAATAAATCTGATGTAGAAATATAGCCAGAATCCAAGTGGAAGGAGCATAGAACTATGAGAAAATAAATGGATTAGCTATTTGCAAAAGTGTGTCTGAATAGAAAAATAAGTACTTATAAAGGGAAAAATATTGTTATTCTGAATATCCCTAAGTAGAGAGTCCCTCTGGAAATGTATCTACAGAAAAGTACTTTAAAAAATTGATAGCATCTATAATATATAAAGAACTTATACAACTCAAAACAAAAAATAAGTGAATAATCCAATTTAAAAAATCAGCAGAGGACCTGAATAGACATTTTTTCTAAAGACATACAGATAGGGATGCCTGCATGGCTCAGCGGTTGAGCATCTGCCTTTTGCTCGGGGCAGGATCCTGGAGTCTTGGGATCGAGTCTTACATTGGGCTTCCTGCATGGAGCCTGCTTCTCCCTCTGCCTCTGTCTCAGCCTCTCTCTCTCTGTGTCTCTCATGAATGAATAAATAAATAAAATCTTAAAAAAAAAGACATACAGATGGGCAAAAGATGCATGAAAAGATGCTCAACATCACTGATCATCAGGGAACTGCAAATTAAAACCATAAGGAAATATCACCTTATACCTGTCAGAATGGTTATAAGAAAAAAGACAAGAAGTAGCAAGTGTTGGCGAGAATGTGGACAAGAAGTAACCCGTGCACACTGTTGGTGGGAATGAAAATTGGTGCAGCCACTGTGGAAAACAGTATGGAGGTTCTTTAAAAAATTAAAAATAGAATTATCATATGGTTCAGTAATTTCACTATAGGGTATTTATCCAAAGAATATAAAAACATTAATTCAAAAAGATGCATGCACCCCTATATTTATTGCAACATTATTTACAATACCCATGATATGGAAGCAACACAAGTGTCCATTGATAGGTGAATGGGTAAAGAAGATGTGCTGTATATATACTATGGAATATTATTCAACCATAAAAAGGAATGAAATTTTGCCATTTACCCCAACATGGATGAATCTAGAGGGCAAGTGAAATAAGTCAGCCAGAAAAAGACCAGTACCACATGATTTCACTGCTATGTGGAATTTAAGAAACAAAACAAATGAACAAACAAGAAATAAAAGGAACAGAAACACCAAATTCTTAAATACTGAGAACAAACTGGTGGTTGCCAGAGAGCAGATGAGTGGGAGGATGGGTAAAATAGATAAAGGGGATTAAGGGGACACTTATCTTGATGACCACTGAGAAATGTACAGAATTCTTGAATCATTATATTATACACTTGAAAATAATATTAACATTATGTTAATTATACTTGAATAAATAAATTAGTGGCATATACATGAAGGTGCAACAAATTATAGCCCTTTTTTTTAAGATTTCATTTATTCATGAGAGACACAGAGAGAGAGAGAGGCAGAGGCAAAGGCAGATGGAAAATAGGCTCCTTGCAGGGAGCTCGATGAGGGTCTCGATCCCAGGACCCCGGGATCATGCCCTGAGCCAAAGGCAGCTGTTCAACCACAGAGCCACCCAGGCATCCCAAAATATAGCCTTTTTGAAACAGCACAAAGATCATGAAAAGAAATCAAAAGCTTACCTAAGTAAATTTGTAATTGTTTACTATAAAATGCTCTAACTTGACAATATAAAATTTAGTTTTGCACTTAACTGTGACATTTTAAATGATTTTCCAAATGCAATTGAGATACTAGCATTTTCATTATTTTCTTACAGCTTACAATTATTCACATTGATGTTTTCAGATGTTTCTAAGACATAACACCACACACTGTTATAAAAAAAAATCCAGTTTAATTCTTTTTAAGTTGATTAATTTTGCTATTATATCTTTATAATTATCTCAAAAGATTATTATTAAATGCAAAAGACACATAAATCCTAAATAATCAATTCTTTTTTTAAAGATTTTATGTATTTATTCATGAGAAATAAACGAGCCGAAGGCAGACGCTCAACCACTGAGCCACCCAGACACCCCTAAATAATCAATTCTTTAAAAATGCTAGTAACTTTGAATGTAATGCCCATGGCAGTCATCTGTTAGCAAGACTATCCTATATAGATATTTAGATAAACAAGTACACCTTTTTCACTCATAGTTTGCCCTCTAATAGGTTCTCTTATCATAGACTCTTGGATTTAATAATCAGAGGGACCTGCTCACTCACCTGTATAATTTTCCATACATTTCTTAATTATTTTTAGCATCAGCTTTCTCATCTCTAAATTATGTCTACTTCTTAAATTACTGGGCTTTCATAATCACTAAGGGATATAATGGAAGTTATTTGATCACAAGTCTGGAGACCGTTGACTTAGCTCTACCCATGGAAATAATGGCACATCCTTAGAGGGCTCTGTGCGAGGAGAGCTTTGGATTCCCTGAGCGAAGCTTCTATAAAGTAAAAACTTGTTATCTGTGTGAAAAATGAGTGCTTCTCATAGGATTCTATTAGGCTTAAAGAAAAACCTTTCTACCAGAGGTAAGAATTGGCAAAGTTGACAGAGAATTCTATCTTGTTATAATATATGAATATAAACTCAAGGATAAAACAGGGTTTTGGATTCATGCAGGCTAGAATCTGTTATTTTATATCAGAAGAAGAGGAGCTAAGGAAAACAATAATGTTAGTAAGCACTTACACATCGGCTAATATGTAATCTCATTTCACCCTCAAGCAAACAGAAAGCACGGAGAGATATGATTATTAGTCCATTTTTGCACATGATAGAATTGAGGCACAAAGAGGTAAAGAATCTGCCCATAAAAAAAAAAAAAACAACTAGTCAGTGGGGGTGTATAATTTAAATGCCTCTATTCAGTCTGCATTTCCATAATTGACTGAATAATCAGTGATGAAATATATATATATATATATATGCATATATACATATATATGTATTTCAAAAAAGACAGAACAATATCTAGGAAGTTTTAGAATATAAAGCCATCAACAAAAGTGTGGTACCAACTTATTTGGGAATGAGTATGAGACTCTCAATGATTCGAATGAAATACTATCTGGGAGGCCTGGAGATGGAATTGAGGTACTTTAAATTACTTTTCCTGATGATCGAGGAAAACAAAAAGCATTCTTGATGAGAAAACTTAATATTATAAAAGAGAGATGAGGTCAAGGCTGAACTGCAAAGAAAAGTGAACACAGTTGAGAATAATAGACTAATAAAACAACAACAATGATCTAGAGTTTGAGCAGTAAAGAATATGTTTATTCAAAAAAAAAAAGGAGGCAAATTCAAACAAGGAGAGTTGGGGACCAAAAAAGGAAAATCTAAATATTTTTTTCTCTTATAAACTCCCTATCCCCTAAAGCTTACTCACCTAACCCTGTGCATGCTTCAGATCTCAGGTGAAATGTCACATTTCTAGATTCGATTCCCTTGTAACTGGTTCTGTTGAATATTTTTCTTTAGCAAGCTTACCCTGGCTGTAATTAAATAAGCCTTTCTGTAATTAGACAAACCTTTGTGTAATTATGTATTGTTAAAAGTCTCTTCTTTTCCAGGCTAGACTGGATGTTCACTGGGGACAGAGTTATCAGTCTCATACTGATTACGGTTTCTTATCGCAGGGCCTGGCACACTGGATATATCAAAGAGTTATTTTTGAATAAAAATAGAAAGATCATATAAGAAAGAGGATAAAAAATGCTTCAATAACTGACAGATAATAGCATCTACTATTTATTGAGTGTGTTCCCTGAATTTGGTGTTGTTTTCTCAAGCGCATGGAGTAGGTGTTATTGTTATTCTCGCCGTGCAGACTAGGAAACAGGTGAAGCAGCAATTCATCACGGGCATCCTGTCCACAGAGAGGAGCCTTGGAAGCACCGTGCGGGCCTGTTTCTGAGATATGCAGCTCTAAAGGAGAAGAATGGTCAGATCTTCCAGGCTCTGTATACCAGTGTGAAGAATTAGATTTTGTTTTTCTGCGGCCAGTGCCAATCACTCTAAATCAGGGAGTGGCATGATTCAAGTTGCATATTAGTCATACATTATCCTAGTTAACATTTTGTGGAAAAGACGTTGGAGCAATTACTTAGGTGTTTGTACTACGGTAGTGGCTGTGGCCATGCTGAACAGTGTATACTGAATATACAAATACTGAAAAATAGATTAGGATTGGCAATTTCCTGTACAGGCGTGCCTCAGAGACATCGTGGGTTCAGTTTCCGACTACCACAGTAATGTAAATATTGCAGTAAAATGAGTCCAATGCATTTTTCTGTGTCCCAGCTCATATAAAAGTTATGTTCAACAAACACTGTCAATTAAGTGTGCAATAGATCTATGTCTTTAAAAAAAAAACAATGTGCAAACTTTTATTAATATATTTTATTGCTAAAATATATTTTAAAGAGGAGGGATGGAGAGGTGAGGCAGGAGACCTCACTAGTGGTGGAAACTTTCAAGAAGTTAGATGTGAAGTTGGGAAAAATGCAGAAAGCTGAACATAAAATGTCTTAAAGCCAATGAAAGATTCAGATTTCTATTTATCCCTGTAGATTAAAAGCATAGAGGAAAAAAAAAATACATTTGTTTCAGTAATACAGTTTCCAAAGTTAATTCATCAATAAGTCAATGAATGAATCAATCGATTTACCTGATTGTCAAGGGACATTTTCTAGGAAGAAGGAGCTGTTTTGTATCATATCCACAAAACACGCTCTTCCGTGTCAAATGAGAATCAATGCATCTTACTTGTAAAAATGGACAAAGAAACTTATGTTTACTATTTCATTTCCATCAATTTAATGTTGGCAAGAATTAACAACTTTTCCAACTACTAACTTAGTTCAGTGATTGGGGGACTATGAATTTACTGTCAAAATTCAAAAGACTTATTAAGGAGAAAAAAACCAAAGTTTATGTATGTGTGAGTACACAAAGAAGTGGCTCCCTGGACAGCCAGAGATAATGGTTTATATATCATCTTAATAAGAAAGGTTAAGACTTCAAGGGAAATTAAATAGCAGGAAACTAATGAGGAGCAAGGGGTGGGGGTGAGAAACAAGTGGAAAGTACGGAAAGTTTTATATATGTGATTTGTCACGCAGGTACCAGTGGTCCATCTCCTTTCTGGCTGTAAACCTCCTGGAGAAAGAATTTATGAGAGCTGTGTTTTTTAGAGGCTTTGTTTAGGTTAAATTTGTGTATATGCGTGTGTGACTGCTGTTTGTTCAGATATTTTCATCATAAAATAATCTTAAACCACTTTGGTGGGTCCAAGTAGATCCCATCACTGAGAATCTTGTTTAACACCTCAAGCTTGTGCCTTTTTTCTTCTTTTTTCTTATGCAATAAAATAAATATAGAATTAAGACAGCTCAAGCACTATTCATGTCTTTACACGAATTTTAAAGTCTTCCTTTATTTATAATTCATTTCATTCCCTTTTCTGTCCACTCAAGAGGAACACAGTTTGACTACCAACTGCATTTAATGGTCTTCGTTCTACTTCTATCATTTTCAGACTATATGTCTTAGTTACCAAAAGCAATGAGTGAGAATATGCCCTTCATGTGCTAATGTGTATTTTTTACTTTATTATTTTTGTCTATATCAGCCTTCCTCTCAAATCCTTCTCAAGGAACAACTATATGAAACAGTCTACAAAAGAAAAATCTGCCGTGTGTTCACTGGTTATTCCATTGAAACAATTTGGTAATTGTGCTCAGCTTGAGGGCCTTCTTATATTTGCATTCATGTTTATGGTTAAAACACTAGGCCATGAGATCATAGCATAAGGATTTAAATCCTGGTTCTAATTTAATGGTGTAAGTTTTTTTTTTTTTTTTAAGATTTTTTTTTCTCTTTTTTCAGAGAGAGAGAGAGAGTATGAGCAGAGTTGAAGAGCAGAGGAAGAAGTAGACTCTTCATGGAACAGGGAACCTGACATGGGACTTGATCCTAGAACCCTGGAATCATGACATGAGCCAAAGGCAGATACTTAACTCACTGAGCCACTCAGGTGCCTGATGGTGTAAATTTTGATAAGTGATTTTAACACTGGTTGCTTCAGTGTTCCCATCTGTAAAATCATAACCAAAATAGTATCTATCTCATAACATTATTATGAGGATTAAATGAGTCAGTTTATGTAAAATAGGGTAGTTCTTGGCTGTGGTAAACACTTAATAAATATTAAACATTAATAATCAATAAACCAGACATGATTAATAAACATCATACATTATTATATCATGTAAATTATTAGCTCTTAATGACTAAATACCTCATTTTCTTCTCTTTTTATTTACCCTCTTGAACAATCATAAAGCCAACAGAAATTATTAAAAGATTAATCATGGGCGGCCCTGGTGGCTCAGTGTTTTAGTGGTGCCTTGAACCCAGGGCATGATCCTGGAGACCCAGGATCAAGTCCCACGTCGGGTTCCCTGTATGGAGCCTGCTTCTCCCTCTGCCTGTGTGTGTCTCTCTCTCCCTGTGTCTGTCATGAATAAATAAATAAAATATTATAAAAAAGAGATTAATCATAATCTACTAAGGGATTTATTCAATCAGAAACTTGTCAAATTCTTAACTTTGAAGAAAAATTGCAATTATTTTTTTGAAAATAATAAAATATGTAAAATTATAAGCTCACTTTTTTATACATTTTAGAACTAATATATGCTAATTCAACATGTTTTTAAAAATGTTTCCCAAATAATTATAGAAATCACATAAATAACCAATAGGTCAAAGTTTTAGAATAACAATATGGCATAATTGAGAGCAATAAAGCATATTAGAATATGAATTACACTTTGATTCTGCTAATTTAATTAACTCCATTATTTACAGCATCACTATAAAGAAATGTGGAATTATATTGACAGAGAGAAGATTTAAGGGCACCTTTTACCTACATAGATAGTTTTCAAAATAAATTAATGCTTATAAACATTCCCCAAATACCTGCTTAAAATAATTAGAAAATATTTTTCAAATGTCAGTGATTAATTTTGAAGTATGTGCTTTCTTTTAAAAAAATATGGAAGAAATAATAAATTATTTGTATTTCTTTGTTTTTCTTAAGGCTCTTTTGTAGTAACATATTTTTAAATAAGAAAATATTTTTATAAGATATGTATAAGTCAGATGGTATTTTCTGTAATTAGTTCAAGAAATATTTTATTACACAGGGATATATACACAAGGAGTGTCTAAAATTGCGATGCAACACATTTAAATAGCATTTTAAAATTATTTCTGGTGATGAAATATTGAATGAGGGTCACCTGGGTGACTCAGTGGTTGAGTGTCTGCATTTGGCTCAGGTTGTGATCCGGAGTCCTGGGATCGAGTTCCAGATTGGGCTTCCCACAGGGAGCCTACTTTTCCCTCTGCCTGTCTCTGCTTCTCTCTCTATGTCTCTCAGGAGTAAATAAATAAAATTATTTTAAAAAAAGAAATATTGAATGAGGTTTAAGTTTACGGTTTTGATTTTTATTTTAAATTTTGGTAGTCTCAATGGTATTAAAACATTTTAATATAGAAACTTAAATTTTAAAGTTGGAAATACTTGTGTCAATTATAGGTGAAAATGACCCTTTAGATAATTAAGAATTAATTATTTGGTACTAAAAAGTGAAATCTACAAAACCACATAGAATCCATATCATACTTTTCTGAGAGTTTGCTAATACATAGAAGAAAGCATGGCTATTAAAATGAATAGACTATGGAAAGTTTTGGAAAATATCTGAAAAATTTGGGTTTTCATTCTTACTTTAAACTCTGAAAAATAATGGGTTTCTTGTTTCTTTAGCATTTTTAAAACTAGAGGGGGGGAAAGTTAATTGTCTTCTTGCTATCTTTTTAAGAAATATGTTCAGTACATTTAAACTATTTAACTCTATAACCTAAAAGAGAAGTAGTCCATGGTAATAGAATGTAATTGTAGCCTTATGTCATTTTTACTTTAACAGTAATAGCTTTTTGATGTTTATTTTTTCCAGAAAAAGTTGTTCTTTGGGGACATTTGGTAAAATTTTTTATTTTTTGATTCTATTGGAGTAACATTAAAATCCTATTGGAATAACATTCACATGAAAGTAATAAGACTTGATAAAACTCCATTAGTAGAAGGAATCTTAGCTTGAGCACATACAGCTAGATACTTCAGCTGCTTCAAAATAATAAATCATGGCCAGATATGAAAAACATGAAAGATAATACAATGTTAAATTTCATGCATATATATGTACTAAATTTCTATAATCAATCATCTCAAATAAAGTGTGTTTTAGAACATATCTTAAAGCAAACAAGCCAAAAAACAGATTTTTGTTTACTTTTTAAAAGTAGCACATATTTTATAATATTTTAGAATTTTTTATTAGGATTATTTGTCTTACAAATTAAATCAAGTATAGTGAATACTATAAAGCTCTTCAGAGGTGAATATTCATATTTGTTAAGGATTTCCAATGAAGGTGATTAATTTTTAGACAAACAGCATGCCAAATTCTTCAAAGTCATAAAACTCCTGATCATAGAGTGTGATAATAAACACAACCAGACATGAAAGCATATAGAAGTGTAATAATCTGTAAAATTTTTCATTACTATTTATATTCATGAATTGAGGCAACTTAGAAGTACTATGAAGTCTTTGAAAGTTGATAATACTGTTAATAATTATTTACATGACACTTTAAAAAAACTTTGTTAATTGGTAAACTAAGAAAAAAACACTTTTACAGTTAATTGTAGGTTTATCTTCAAGCTTCAAGCCTTTAAGCTATTGATATTGTCAAAGAAGTTTGGTGAAGTATACTTCAAAATAATGTATTTAGTCAGAAAAGAAAAACACAAATAAATAGCAGAAGTTAGGTTTTCCATTCCAATGTAGAGAAAAATATAATTAAATTTCTAAATGCAAAAAAGACCATCTTTGTTATAAAACTCTTCATAACAGCATATTAGAAACATATTAGAAAGAATAACACTATTTTTGGCATATGTTCTACAACAAGTTCCAAAAGTTCCCAGGGGGAGCAGACAATATGAAAAGAAGACATGGCTGCTAAATTTCATTTAGGATGAAATTTTAAAAAATTCATTTAAAAAATCATATGGCGCACTAAGGAGGGCACTTAATGGGATGAGAACTGGGTATTATACTATGTGTTGGCAAATTGAAGCTTATTAAATATTAAAACAAACAAACAAACAAACATGGATTTTGACAAATAATATTTTGGAAAATAGGAAATTTAGAAGTTAAAAGTAAAGCCAACGAGATTATTTGTCTGGAAGAATAAATGCTTCTTCTGAATAAAATAACAGATTAAACAGGGCAAAACAACCTACCACACAGAAACCTTGAGCTTGGAAACAGGCTCAAATGTGTCTGGCATGAAAAGAAATGAAAATATACACCAGCCAGGAATATATTACTTTGCCAAAAGACCTTGGGACTTATTGTTGATAAAGTATCTTAGAAATGGTGGCAAATGAAAAATTATCATATGATTAACTTTTAACACAGCACAAACATGGAAGCATTTAGGTAAGTTTGGAAGTTTTAATAATGAAGAGCGTAGTATCCTATCATATACAACGATCTGCGTTGTGTGGCCTTGAAGCCAACATTTTACTTTTCAGAAGCTAGTTTTTCCTTTCTTATAAATTTAATTGTAGAAGTCAAGATTAGGTTAGGGAGAAGGTTAACCGAATTGTCTTCTGCCTCGTAGTTCTTCCTATTTTCTTCATCCATATGCAAAATATTAATCTCCTTCACATAATATATATTTTCAAACCGGTTAGGAGTAGTTTTACTCAATTTACAAGGAAACTACTTTGACTCTACTCGCTCAAGAAAAGATATCAATAAAAGTAATCAAAAGTGCCTCCCAACCCCAACTATATCACTTTTATTCCTTTATAGTCAAACTTTCGGAGGATTTATTTTTCTCTTTCTTCTCCTGATGCTGACCATGCCATGGACACTGTTTTGCTTATCAGTGATCACTAGGTCAAATCCCACGGGCATTTTCTAGTTACTAGGTAATAAGTTATCTTATTTAACCTCTCCACACTCCCTGTTTTATTTTGGTTTGCTTTTGTTTGGTTTTTGTTTTTGTTTTTAGAGCAGGGGAAGAGGAGGGGGTAGAAGGAGAAAAAGAATGTTAAGCAGGCTCCACTTCCAGCACAGAGCCCCACACAGGGCTGATCTCACAACCTTGAGATCACGACCTGAGTTGAAATCAAGAGTTGGGTGTCTAACTAAGCGACTCAGGTGCCCCTCATTACTTTCTGTCTCTTAAAAAATATCCTTCTTTTTTCCTTCCTTTACATAATCATGGAAAGTGTGGAGATGAATTATTAAAATCTCTGCATGTAGAATATTTAAAAACCATGTATAGACATTTATGTAGGATATTCTGAGGTCATTTTGGGAAAACAAACAAAAAAAAAGTGCAATAGTCAGGGCATAATCATGAGGGAAGTTCAACCATCTAACAAGACTGATCTTCATAGGGAATCTTTCCTTTTCTGAATCTTCCAAAAAATGAAAACATGATCTCAGCCTTGTATCTCTGAAGCCTGATTTTCCAGACTGCAGAGAGCAGGTTCTCTTAGCACAAAACCTGGGTTTCATGTTCAGACGTTTTACTACTACATTGATGAGGAAGTGAAATGACAGCTGAAGGGAAGAATCACTCAGGCCTTCTTATTCTTTGCTTTTTCCTTTCCCAGAATATGAGATATATTGGAAATTGATTTGGGGTTTGTTTTTTCATGTTTTCATTTTATTTTTTTTTAATTTTTAAATATTTTCAGTTCAATCCCAGTGAGTTAACAATCAGTATCATGTTAGTTTCAGGTGTACAATACAGTAATTTAACACTTCTGTACGTCACCCTGTCTGTGCCCATCAGAACAAGTGCACTTTTTAATCCCATCACCTATTTCATCCATCCTCCACCTACCTCCCTACTGGTAACCATCAGTGTGTTCTTTATAGTTAAGAATCCATTGCCTGGTTTGCCTCTCTCTCTCTTCTTTCCCTTTTCAGTTTTAATTAAAATACCAGGCTTTAATCTAAACAGAGGAAAATAGTTGCCAGGATGCTTAAACATCCACATCACCCCATTCTATCCCATCCGTCATCTTCTTAGAGGGATACACCGGGTACACAACAGGAGTTTTTCTCTGCTCTAAGCAAACAAACAAAAAATGTAAGACACTTGTACTAAATATATATATATATATGTATTACATAATTTAGCATAAATATATGTATATACATATATATACACACACACACATATATGTCACCTGTTTGAATGAAAAAATAACATAAAGTTTGAGGTGACAACCTAATTTAATATCCTTCCTGCTCTTTTGATTAATTCTGGTACACTGGCAGTCCTCTTAAATTGTCAGAATAACAATTTTATAATGTGTGGGATAAGTATACCCAACCTGAAAACCTCAAAAAGTCATTCTGAGGAACAGGTGTAGCAATGTACAGGAGGAACTCTGTAACCTAGAAAACAACATACAATATGACATTATCATTTTCTCCAAAAGAGTACCACAAATTAGGTGGTTTCAACAAGAGCGATGTGTCTTCTCAGGAGTCTGGCTGCTTAAAGTCCAAGATCAAAGTATTGGAGGAATTGTTTCCTTCTCAGGGTCATTAGGGAGAATGTGTTCCAGGCCTCTCTCCCACTTTCTTAGGGTTTGTAGGCAGTCTTTGACCTTCCTGGCTTGTTAGGCACATCACATAGCATTCTTGCTGTGGGCCTGTGTGTCCAAATGTCCCCTTTTAAGAAGGACACAGGTTGTATTGGATTAACTGCCCACCCTATTCCGTTATGACTTCATCTGAACTTCAGTAATTATATCTGCAATGACACTATTTCCAAATAAGATCACATTCTTCGGTACTGGAAATTAGGACTTTAACAGGAGAATTTTGGAAGGACACCATGCAGCCCAGAACACCATCATATCAGAAATGGACTTAGAGTTCAATCTTGATTTTTTTAGTCACTTCGTGACTCTCATCACCTGGCAATCACAGAGATTTTCTACCTCTATCTTTTAGAATTTTACCACTCACAGAAAACGGATGAAAGTACTCGCCTAACTCCTCATTATTTGCTAAAGTTCCTGCATATTTAGACCATTAAGTATCACTATCACTTTTAGTTAAAAGGTTGTTCTCTGTAAATCTATTTGTTTTAAGATTTTTTTATTCATTTATTCATGAGAGACACGCAGAGAGAGGCAGAGACACAGGCAGAGGGAGAAGCAGGCTCCATGCAGGGAGCCTGATGTGGGACTCGATCCCGGGTGTCCAGGGTCATGCCCTGGGCTAAAGGTGGTGCTAAACTGCTGAGCCACCCAGGGAGCCCCAGTATGTACTTCAATAAAACAACTCCTATGGCTTTTTTTTTTCTTATTAATGTCACAAAGAGCCAAAAATAAATATTTAGAAAATACTATGTACTTTAAACTAGAGTCAACCTCTCATGGAACAAACTGTTTTTTTGCCTTAGAGACACAAATATTCATTTGTAGGAGATCCTACTATCAACTGGATAATTCTTTTCAGATTCATTAAACCTTTTCTATACATCCATCAAGTTCAATTTAGATTAGGAAGTAGGACTTGTATTCTGTTTAAGCCTCCCTTACAGCCTTTGATTATACAACATATGTTCTTGTAGAAGTAGGCACATTCTGATATAAAAGTAGTAGTAGGGCAAGTAGGTATTATATAGAACAACTCCTCAAGGTAAACAGAGGTGGGTAATTTAATTTCCAAGTTGACAAATTGTCTTATCATGAGTGAGCAGGCAATTTCTTCCCTGAAATAAACTAAGTTGCCTAGGACACCTTTAACTAGATGAAATCATTATCCTTTTAAAGACACAAGTGTTGAATAAAGTTAATTTTCTCTGTTTTAGTGTCTTGGTAGAAAATGGCATAAGAAAATACTGCTGCCTTAAGGTAATGTTAAGCTGTTTAAATTCTTCAGTAAGAGAATAAAAAGAGTATTACTTTAGGAAAAAAATACATATGCGCACACACATACATTTCTAATGAATTAGATTGCAGTAATAGACTATTAAAAAAGACAAATGCCTTTACTTCCTCACCTGTCTAAAGGACAAGCATATAAAAATACTTATTTATACCTCTGATTTTTATAACCATTTAAAAAACTATTTAACAAACTTTAATTATCTTCTGACCATGGCCTACAGCATTGTGAGTTAATATGTGCTAGGCATATTGGAAACATTTCTTTTCTTTGATTTTCGAATGGTACCAACAAAGCTCTTGCTGATAATAACCTCTCAAGCCTTCCTTAGTATTTTTCTCTACTAACTTAGGAAAAATAAAATTCTCAGTACCTAATTCTCAGTACCTCAATAATGGTGAATCACCAGGGGAATAGTTTGAGTTCCTTAAATTTCTTAACCTCTTTCATGCGGGTTAAAAGACTCAAATTTATCTTGAATTTCATGATTAGATGGATTTATAGATTTTTATACTTTATTAAAGTCTAATAGAAATTAGTAAGGAAGGGTTCAAAGAGGCAATTGCTATGGACCTTGAGCATTCTTACACATTTTTGCTGACATAGCAAGAATATAAGAACCCTACTATTTCCACTAAGAATAATTCTTATGGTTGTGTTCATAGGGAGTAAACTTGATAGATGAGGGAAGTCCCCCACCTCTCAACTCCAACTCAAAGAGCAGTATTGATTTTATCTACTATAGAAACAAGCTCAAACGTCTTAGCCAATTACATCTACGAGCACCCTTGATAGACCCTGGTATCACCTCCATGGAACTTGGGGGACAGGTGAAACTGGCTTATGCTATTATGAAGTGCCAGCTACTGCTTTTACTGGGACCTCTAACTTTTGTCTTCTCCCAATGTCCATGAACAGTCACAAACCAGCCTGCTAGCTTAGGATAAAATCTCAGTGCCTACACACTTTTCAGCAATAGAAATTAGAATATCCTCTTTATTTTTGTTACTGCAGTTGAGCTAAAATTCATGCAATTCAAGTAATTTGTGTCTCTGTAATTCAGTAGAGCCATTCTTTTCTCATTTCTGCCCAAGTTATTTTAAAGAGGTATGGAGACAGGAAACAATACTAGCCTCTTGGAATACTACATAATAGGACCTTAATATTCCTAGTACTAAAACTATATTTAGTACTTACGACTGGAGACTAATAGTATCATGTGTCTTTAGAGGGAGAGAGAGCGACAAAGACAGTGAGGGTGAAGAAACAGAAGAGAGAGACTGATTTTAAGTCCTCAGTTAAAATAATTTGAAATGTTTACAATGGACATCATAATGGAAAATATTGAATTTGAAAAGCAGTTTGGACAAGTTACAAATGTGGAAATAAGTAAATGGAACGCAATAAAACTAGAATGTTTTGTAAGGAATGATGGCTTATAAAATAAATTCAAGAGGCATAATGACATTTTATTCACTTATGAGTTAATATAAATATCTTTACAATTATGAGCCATTGGACATTGTAACTGCAATATTATATCCACAAATTTGAAAACCATTATAAATATGCTCTGTATTCAGACTCTATAGCCTCTTAGTTAAAATGAATCATTCTTTTCAAATATCAGCTTTTACCCAGCTCCACAGGGATTCCTTCAGGTGTGAGTTTAATTCTTCTGGATGCTTTAACTTTCAGCACTCATTTCACCTAAACTTACTACATGTTGTATATGAGGAAAGGGCAGATGTATGAAATATATTTATCTCAGAGTCAGTTGATTTGAAATTTCTCAGGGGGAAAAACATCTAATGGGACTTCTCAGCATTTAATGTTTATGTATATGTGAATTATAGATACACACATCTGTATATAGAAATGCACTACTTAGTTATACATCATAGCACTTAGATAGTTGCATTGTAAATGGATTTGATCTGTGAACATTGATACTGCTGAATAGATTTTACCCATAAATACTATAATTACTCTTTTTAATCATCAGATATTACCTAACATTTTAATCAAACTTCATACCTACTCATGTCTCGGTCTTTATTTTATTTGTCCAAATGTCTATGGAAGATTATTCAGTGTAATATGAAAGAAAAACTTTGTATTGTAGTAATACCATAAATTTTTTTTCAACTGTGAGTCAAATACCACTCTAATACAGAAAATGATATTAACAATTTTCAGAACAATTTTGAATGAACAATTGAAAATATAGGCAAAAGGATGAGGTAGCTTTTACTAATCAAATTACTTTACATTTTCAGAGCTATTGAACACTCAGCTGTGATATATTCTGATGGAAGGAAATCTTATTTATAGTGAACCTCAGAGATAAATTGACAGGAAGAAATAAAAGATTGACCTTCTATCTCATTGATAGTTTCCAAATTGATTTCAAGGTAAGGGTCTGCAAAGTCGTGGAACGGCTGTTTCTGTGGAAAATCCCCTATTATATGTTTTTGACTACGACTTAAGTCTATAAGATATTATGACAAATGTTTACTATGGTGTGATTTGTGCTGTATCCAAGATGTGTCATTTAACATATGGAAGAAAATAAAATGATGTTATGAAGTAAAAAAAAAAAAAAAAACCTGCACATGTCAGAAAATATGAGTCCTAATTTTAACTCAACCTAATTAGCTGTATGATTTGGGAAAATTTACTTTATTTTTCAGGCTCTGAATTTTCTTATCTGTAAAATGAATATGAGCTAAAACCCTTGCCAGCTCCAATGTTTATTGATCTATGTAGTAGATATTGTCGACTATATTTGGGATATTAGCAACACAAAAATGAGCTCACATGCATTTGTAGGTCACTATGATTAGTCTGAACATCTTTTATGAAAGAACATATGGCCAAATAAGAGAAAAGGTTATATTTAGAATAAGCCTTGAAGAGTGGTAGGATGGGAGGCATTCCAGGTAGAAAGAAATCCTAAATAAAGAGTTGGTTTTGAAAGTACTGCCTTTGGATAACAAGGTAAAATGGGGATCCAGATTTACTACTAATTATGGTGGTGGTGATAGTAATAATTGATTTTTGGTTTTAAACTATGGGAGATTGGAAGGTTTTGAAGGCTAACAGAGCAGGTAAAGAAAAAATATGATTAAAAACACAAGTTAGAAAAGTGAGCCTTGGGAAAGCTCATTAGTTGAGCAAGGAAGGAAATCTACAACTATCAGGGAAATAGAATGCATTTCTATTTCTATTTGCATTTCTATTCTCAGTATTAGACTGAGAATATTTGGATGGAGCAAGGTTGAAGGAATCTATATGTCTAGCACTACATATTACATACAGTCCCATATGCCTTGCTGTGAGTAAGAATTATTAAACCTTTTTGAAATAATTCATCTAGTTCTAAAATTAGGTATTTCTTGAATTCTTAATTCTTTTTTTCTGTGTACTATAACGAAAATATATACACAGTTTATGAGAGAAGAGGAAAGTTACTGAAAATAACTCATAAAAATTAATTTTTGCATTAATATTGTTTACAATTTTTTAAAATGTTTTTTGAAATTTTTTCCATGCTTGAATATATGATATGACATAAAAACCAAAATTAAAAAGTTTCAAAGTGTCATTTAATGAGATGATCAAGTTATTTCAACTGATATGTTATTAGTGTTGTTGATAAGATTTAAGTTTAATTGTTAAATACATGTTATCCCTCATAGTGCTGTATAGGTTTTTTTTTTTTTTTTATCATTGCTATCAAGCTGGATTTTCATTTTGTTATTTTTTTTTCTACTTGTAAAGGAAAAATAAACAATTTTGTATAAAGCAATTTCTTCCATAAGGTTTTAGCACAAGATTTTTAATCTAAAATTTCCTACATTAGGTTCAGGTTTTAGTATTGGTAGGTGAGAAAAATGTGCTACTGAGCGATCATGAGAAAATACAGGACAGCACTTAACTACTTTGGGCCAAATCAAGTTCAACAATAGCCTAGGTTAGCGTGGTATTAGTTTTTTTCCCTTCAGAACTCTATTACTTGCCTTGAAGAGTATTAACTTTGAAGGGTGGTGAGTTGCACAGAGTTACTTCTTTTAGCATTTTATTTCTCAGCCTTGTGTATATTTGTAATATCAAGTTATGTATGTATATATATATGCATAAGACAAATTGTTTTTTGATGTTTTGCATAAATGTGCACAGTAAGTGTTTTACAAAGAAAATATTAGGCTGTGCTTTCTCTTTTTTGAGTTGCTAAGCAGATATTTGTGACATTGATTGATGCATCATTTTGAAATCTGCAATGGTCTTTATGGTTTTAGTTATGAATATGTATGAAAAATCAGTTTTAGTAACTGTGCTATTAGGGATGGTCTAGGACTATAATTCAACAGCAATTTCCTTAAAAGACAAAGGAACTTGAATTACAATAGAATAAGTGTTGATAGCTGAATGTCTTATTAAAGAATAGCTTCTTGTATTCAGGCACATTTTCAAATGGTGACAGGAAGTAATGACTAAAGGGGAGCACACTTAGAGATATGTCAACTCCTACTGGAATTACTGAAAAAGAAATACTTTAACATTCCATCCACCTATGTCACATTATTTATAGAAATTTAAAAATCATCATCAACACAGCACTATTGTATTTCTATTAAAGGGACGTACTGTGGTATTTTTCATAAATCCCCATATCCATCCTGAATGGACAACAGAATACGCATTGACATTTTTTAAAGTTAGTCTTAATATACATCATTCCTTGAATTCTTAATCCTTTTTTTTTCCTAACATGGCAACCACAACTACATATATCCTGTTGTCACATCAGGCTTTTCTTAACACTTACCTTGTTTTCAGAATTAATTCAAGTTAGAGAATACACACATATAGATGTGCTTAGTTCAGCTATCCAAACATGGTTAAAATGAAAACAAAACAAAAAGCACTATTTGCTTCCACACTGTATTTTCTGTTTTGCTGTTGTTTCGTTTCGTTGATTTTGGTTTTTCTTTGGCCTAATTAAAATTTATTTAATATAAACATACAAATATACAATTTTATGGATCCCAAATCTCTGATATAATGTTTATTTATTTTTCTTAATGATTTTATTTATTCATGAGAGACACAGAGAGAGAGGCAGAGACATAGGCAGAGGGAGAAGCAGGCTCCTTGCAAGGAGCTCAATGTGGGACTCGATCCTGGACCCTGGTATCACCTCCGGAGCTGAAAGCAGACTCTCAACCCCTGAGCCACCCAGGCGTCCCTCTTATATAGGCTTAGTTAAAATCTCGTGTCACATTCTATAACCATTTCCTTACTAATATACTATAGAAAAAGTGTGTCAGTTATACTTGTAGAATAATTGATCTTTTACAACTTCTTGTTTTGCATGCAATAATCTAATATACTGGACTTAATTTATATAAATTACCATATATGATAATATATCAAAATAGAATAACTTCCTGCTTATGAGCCCAAATCATGATAGAATGGGAGGAGGGGAAAGAAGGGAACTCTTTCCTTGTGGAAGTTCAGCCTTCTTCTAAGCCATATGATTAAACAAAAAATAAGGAAATAAAGAAAACATATATTCATATATCTGGTTGTCACAGTGAAGAACACTGTTACGAAGCCACCGAGGAGAGTAGCTGCATTTTTACCATGGCTAGGCCAGCTATACAGCATCTATTATTTAGGAAACAACATAAAATGTTAGAGCTACATAATGGAAAACTGTAAATGAGTCAACCTTCTTGACACTCAGACTCTCAGGCACCAGGTTAATGTCACAGAGGCAAACTGGTCAGCATCCAGGGCAAGGAGCCAGATGTAGTATCTGAACTACACTCCCTGAAAGAATGTAGCTCAAGGAGAAAATAGAGCAGTTTCGGGAGACTCTAAGAATGTAATTTATAGTAGAATTTCAATGTGGCAGTTGGTGCCTATTGCAACTAGAGGAGTCTGTGGGACCTCATCACTCACAGCACCTGGTAGCAACTAAAATTACAGTATGTATCATCTGCAAAGTAATTAAAAAATACACATTTCTCTGTAAAAGCCATTCTAATTAGTCACCCAATATTCCTACTCAGTTTCTTATATATGTTACAACTCTGATCCTATTGTTGCCTCTCAACCCATATAATGTCTCTTTTAAGTATAATATTATTTTTTAATATTATTTAAGTATATTATTTAATATTATTTAAGTACAATATTATCAGTTGCATCTGAAAGACAACATAAATGGTTATTTGACTATCATATTTGCAGTCAATGAAAAATTATAATTGCACTTTTAAATATCATTCTTAATTTAAATAAAGTTATTGCTTATTGTTCTTCATAATTAGGTGTCAAGCCTTATGAAGAAGATAGAGACCGTGATTTAACTTTCGTTTAATAAAGTTAGGGTATAAAAATGGCAGTGTTCGATTATAAAGTTTTCATTTAAATATATAAAGTCAATATATAAAGTAAAGTAATCCAGGTCATAATGTGACTCTAGAGATTATACATTGACTTTTCATGAAGTAATTGAATAAAATTTAATTCATGTTCATCTAAGAAAAAAAGCCTGTAAATATGCGTAGATATATACTATTTCCTTAGGTGTGTGTTTTTATTTTTTCTTCTGAATTCTATTCCCACATTGTTACATACAGCTGAGCTACTCTGTAGGGTAGCCTCTAGCCACATGTGCCAACTGAATATTTGAAATGTGACTAGTGAGACTGAGGGAATGAATTGTTTATTTTAATTTAAATATAAAAGTTGAAGTTTTGTACATGTTTTTATTGGTGAAACACAATTTGATTGTTTCGGTAGGATTATATTTCACTTGAATTGTGCAAATGTTGCATCCTGTTTAAGTATAAAATACATACTTGATTTTGATTATTATTATATTGTTTATAAGTCATAACAAGAGCAGTTTAGGTATGTTGGGTTAAATCAAATACACTATTAATTTAACCGATTCTTTGTATTGTTATTATACCATGTTATGGCTACTAGAAAATTTTAAATTACATTTGTGATTCACATTATATTTCTATTGGGAAACGCTAGTAGAAGAGTTGTTTATTCCATACATTGAACACTGAACTTGTACAATATTAAGAAATGGTTTTACCTAAAGAGTCTGGGATCAAAAGATTCCAGTGTCATAAGGGGAAGTAACACACATTGGGAAACCAGTCACAATCATGTTGGCTACAAAGTTACATAAAAATTTAAAGAAAAATTAATGAATGTTTTTTATTTGTTTGTATTCTTTTTATTTTTTTAAAGATTTTATTTATTTATTCATGAGAGACACAGAGAGAGAGGCAGAGACACAGGCAGAGGGAGAAGCAGGCTCTATGCAGGGATCCCAGTGCAGGACTTGATCCCAGGACTCCAGGATCACGCCTTGGGCAGAAGGCAGACGCTCAACCCCTGAGCCATCTAGGCATCCCAGACTTTTTTTTTTTTTTTAATTTTCCAATGAGGAGAATTAGAAATCTGTGGCTCCTAATATACTTTATTTATCTCCATAGGCAGTTTGACCTTCAGTTATTGACATTTGGTTATATCCATCACCAGCATAAATTAGATTTCGGCATTTGGGAACTAGATTTTATTCAAACCAGAATCAAGAGTGCTGCCCTTATTATGCCCTCTTTTCTACTTATTTATTCACACTAAAATTCCCTTAATTAATTTAAAGAGGGGAATTTTAATCTACTTGCTGTACTATTGCTCTTGCAAATGTATCCATTCAAAATTAATTATAACTTAATTTCTAAGTACTGATATAATTGTCCTTGCATATTGTTTGTTTGTTTTTTTATTTCTGTTGATGTCTATGATTAATACAGTTAGTAAAAAATATATTTCAAAGCAATAGTATAATACGTTTAAATATATTGTATTTTATGGAAAATATCTTGAAGATAATTTGTTCTTAACAAAATGATCTGTGTTTGTTTTCTTACAATATATTGGATTTCCTTCTATATATGTCATATGTAGATTATACAAATATTTGCATAAAATTATAATAGTGGATTACAAAATATCATCAGAGCATGTAGCCGTTTTGAGTTGTTGATATTTTTCACTTCAAATAGATAGAAGTTGGGAAATGTACTCTTTTATCGTTTTCATGGTATCACTGCACTGAGCAAGTAGAAGAAACTATTGCAATTTATTTGTCCTCCTGAGATTTCAAGTTACAATTTTAATGAAGAAAAATCCTTCCTTAAATTCTTTTTAACATAATTTTCTTATCTGCAAGCTATTATATCAGTAAAACATGGCGTTAAAGTGTACATTTAGTGATCTACAAATCCCACATATAGTTTTGAAGCACAAAAGGGAAATAAAATAAAAACATTCTTCTACTTCATTTTTAAATGAGTTAAAATTTAACAAATGCTGAATTTAAAAAACACTAGTTGCTTTTAAGATGAAAGTGAAGTCTCTGATAGAGTTCCAATCAGAAAAAAATACCTGCAATACGGCAAAATCAATAAAACCACCTTGCCCTATTTTGCTGTGACTTGATATACATTTTGTTGGTATAACATTTTACTTTTTAAATACTGCTCTCCCTCATGTTGCTTCTCTACCTAACTCTTGGCCATCTCTCTTATTCTCTGAGCATTTCTCATGTAACAACTTTTTCATGTAGTCTCTACTTTATCTGTACATGATGTGCTGTTTATCAACCCACAAAAATGATGGGGAGCATCAATTTTTATTTAACCAGTTAGTTTAGGGGCACCTGGTGCCTCAGTGGTTGAGCATCTGCCTTTTGCTCAGGTCATGATCCCAGGGTCCTGGAATCGAGTCCTACATTGGGCTTCTTGCTTCAGAGGGACATCTTGCTTCTCCCTCTGCCTGTGTCTCTGCCTCTCTCTCTCTGTGTCTCTCATGAAAAAATAAATAAAAAAAAATTTTTTAGAAAAAAACAAACTAACTGTTATATGTATATGTATTCAACACTCTCATTCAAATATGTAACAGATATCTATTAAGAATGCTAGGCTGTAAGAGCTTAAGTGACTTGGACCAAATTTAACATTAGATACTCACAGAGCAAGACTAGAATTTAAATTAAGTCTCTTGACTCCTTTCAATTCCATGATGTTTCATCCAGTTTCATGTAACAAGAGGTAATGTAAAACTTACTTATCTAATCATTAAATGGTTAAAACTATTAGAACCCATCCACTTTTTCACCATGATGCTTTTGGAAAGTGCTAGGAAAATTTGGTAAAAGATTGCAGAGCTCACTGGATGACAAAAGTCTTATAAAATCTTATTCACATGTGAGCTTTTTTTCTAAAGTAAGGTTAATTCCCATACTGTTTTGATCATGATAGTTTTGTAATATAACTTGAATTCTGGAATTGTGATGACTCCAGCTATATTCTTCTTTTCTTTTTTTTAATATTTTATTTATTTATTCATGAGAGACACAGAGAGAGGTATAGGCATAAGCAGAGGGAGAAGCAGGCTCCATGCAGGGAACCTGACGTGGGAATTGATCCCAGGACTCCAGGATCACGTCCTGAGCAAAAGACAGATGCTCAATCTCTGAGCCACCCGGGGAATTCCTATATTTTTCTTTTTTAAGGTTGCTTTGGCTATTTGGGGTCTTTTGTGGTTCCATACAAATTTTAGGATCATTTCTTCTAGCTCTGTGAAAAATTCTACTGGTATTTTGATAGGCATGGCATTAAATCTGTAGATTATTTTGGGTAATACAGACATTTTAACAGTATTTGTTCTTCCAATCCATGAACATAGAATTTTTTTTTCCATTTCTTTGTATCACCTTCAACTTCTTTTGGCAGTGTTTTATGGTTTTAAGCATATAGGTCTTTCACTTTTTTAGTTAGGTTTATTCCTAGGTATCTCATGGTTTCTGGTGAAATTGTGAATGGGATTGATTCCTCAATTTCTTTTTCTTCTGCTTTACTATTGGTGTATAGAAATGCAACAGATTTCTGTGCATTGACTTTGTATCCTGTGACTTTACTGAATTTATTAGTTCTAGAATTTTTTAGGTGGAGTCCCTCAAATTATTATTTTTTATTTAGAGTATCATGTCATCTGCAAAGAGTGAAAGTTTGACCTCTTCCTTGCTGATTCAAATGCTTTTTATTTCTTTTTTGTTGTCTGATTGCTGTGCCTAGGACTTCCAGTACTAAACTATAGGAATCAAAATGGTATGATGCCAGAATAAAAATAGACACATAGATCAATGGAACAGGATAGAAATTTCAGAAATGAAAAAAAACACAATTTTATGATCAAGTAACCTTCGATAAAGCAGGGAAGAATATCCAATGGGAAGAGTCTCCTCAACAAATGGTGTTGGGAAAATTAGACAGCTACATGCAAAAGAATGAAACTGGACCACTTTCTTAAAACAAATTCAAAAATAAATTCAAAGTGGGTTATAAACCTACATGTGAGACTTAAAACCATAAAAATTCTAGAGCAGAATACAGGCATCTTTGACATTGGCTATAACAACTTCCTTCTAGATTTGTCTCCTGAGGCAAGGAAAACAAAAGCAAAAATAAACTATTGAGACTATATCAAAATAAAAAGCTTCTAAAAAAATAAAAAAAATAAAAAATAAAAAGCTTCTGCATGGCAAAGGAAACAATCAACAAAACTAAAAGACAACCTGTGGAATGGAAGGAGATATTTATATACAACATATCTAATAAAGAGCTATATCCAAACTTTACAAAGAATTTAAAAAAAACTCAGCACCCAAATAACAAATAATCCAATTAAAAATGGGCAGAAGATGATTATAGACATTTTTTCAAAGAATACATGTGGCCAACGTACACATGAAAAGATTCTCAACATCACTTATCATCAGGGAAAGGCAAATCAAAACTACAATGAGGTATCACCTGTCAGAATAGCTAACATCAACAAAAGAAGAAACAATAGAGGCTGGTGAGGATGTGAAGAAAGGGAAACCCTCTTGCACTCTCGGTGGGAATGCAAACTGGTGCAGCCACTCTGGAGAACAGTATGGAGTTTCTCCAAAAATTAAAAAATAGAGCTACCCTACAGCCCAGCAATTGTACCTCTAGGTATTTACCTAAAGAACACAAAAATACTAATTAAAAGGATACATGCACCTGGATGTTTATAGCAGCCTTATCTACAATAGCCAAATTATGGAAGCACCCCAAGTGTCCATCAATAGATGAAAGGATAAAAAATATATGATAGATAGGTGGAAAGATAGATACAGATATATAGAATGTATATGGAATATTACTCAGCCATCAAAATGAATGAAATCTTGAGATTTGCAATGATGTAGATGGAGCTAGAGAACATTATACTAAGTGAAAGTCAGTCAGAGAAAGACAAATATCATAAGATTTCACTCATATGTGTAATTTAAGAACAAAACAAGTGAGCAAAAGGAAAAAAGAGAGAAAAAGGCAAATGAAGAAATAGATTCTTAACAATAGAGAACAAACTGATAGTTACCAGAGGAGAGATAGGGTGATGGGTTAAACAGATTATGGGGATTCAGGAAGGCAGTTGTGACAACACCAGGTGTTGTACGGAAGTGTTGAGAATCACTATATTCTATACTTGAAACTAATGTTGCATCACATGTTACCTAATTAAATAAAAACTTAAAAAAATAAAGTAAGTGTAACTGCCGAACCAACCGTTATTCAAAAAGACAAATTTTTACCAAAATTCTATAGGCTTAATTTCCTTTTTTTCCTTCCCACCAAATATATTCAGTTATTTTCCAGAGCCATCTCCTAATGACTCAAGAAACTGGCAAATTTTTAGGAATTTTGTGAACCACTAATAAATCAGTAGCTTGAAATCAACTATGGTGGGAATATTTTTACTATGGAAATTGGTAAGTGATATAAGTCACATATTTTTTTCTATAGTGAACTTGTTGTTATACAGTTAACAGCATATTACTACTAATATCCCTTCAATTTGTCATATATGAAGAGAACATGAGTAGAATGATGGGATCAGAAGAGCCTATATATATTAGCATAATGCAAAAACCTTTAGTTTTTATCCCTCAAGGTCTCCAATCTTCTCATTACCAGTGCCTAATTCTTTGACATTTCAAGTAATTTAGAATCACTGGGACACCTGGGTGGCTCAGCGGTTGAGCACCTTCCTTGGGCCCAGGCCGTGATCCTGGAGTCCTGGAATCGAGTCCCACATCAGGCTCCCTGCATGGAGCCTACTTCTCCCTCTGCCTGTGTCTCTGCCTCTGTCTCTCCATGTTTCTCATGAATAAATAAATAAATTCTTAAAAAAATTAGAATCATTGAGGCCTCATAGAAAAGAAAAACAAAAACAAAAAACACACAAACTTAAACTCTTCTATATATTATGTGCCATTTATAGGAAAAAAAATAGAAGCTTATCTTTTTTCAATGGAGTTCAAGGAAGGCTGTAAATAACATGTTTCTAAACGTGATTTCAACTTCAATTTTTCAGAATCAGAGCACATGTACACCAGCCATTTAAATTAGCCATTGCCCTATCTTAAAAGACATAAGAAATAAGCTTGCTAAATTCTCAAAAATATTTTTAATTAATGTCAGATCTCTCTAAAATTGTTGATATGATGAACCTACTCAAACTATTCTTGGGGCATGTTAAAGCGACTGGAAAAATAACAACAATATTTTTTTGTGATGTCTTCTAGGTGACAGCCCTAGTTCTAGGCACAAATGATGTAACAGTGACCCAGACCGACTTTTGCTGCCATGAATCGTTCATTCTTGTGATAGCAGAGAGACAATAAAATGCAAGCAGACTAATAGAATAACTTCAGAGAGTAATAAATTGTATGAAGGAAAAAAGACTGAAGGAGGGAATGAGCACACCGAGCACAGTTCATCTTCCACAGAAATCTCATTTATTCTGATGATTTAGCCCACAGATTTATAATGACTTCTCAGCCAGTGCATATTTTACACAATATTCAATGCATGCTGAGATATCGTCGTGTTGATATTTTATGCAAAACTTAGTGGAAACAAAAGAAAAACTCACTTTAGGTGGATTTTATAAACATATTTTATCTTAAAATGAATTGTGATGTGATACAGAATACCTGACTCAGTAAATTTGACTTTATTTGTATCCTGTTTACTGCTATGAGCTGGGTACTGGTACAGGAAACATGGACACATTTAAATCATTAAAAGAGAATGTAGTCCTTTCTCTTCAAGGGTCTTCTAGCACTCTAGTACGAACAGATAAGAGAACATTTCAATTTAAATTAGTGATTTCTTTTTTTTAAAGATTTTATTTATTTATTCATGAGAGACACAGAGACAGAGAGAGAGGCAGAGACAGACACAGGCAGAGGGAGAAGCAGGCTCCATGCAGGGAGCCCGACGTGAGACTGAATCCCAGGTCTCTAGGATCAGGCCCTGGGCTGAAGCCAGCGCTAAGCTGCTGAGCCACCTGGGCTGCCCTAAATTAGTGATTTCTATGGAAAATTTAAGCATGTGGCTCTTGGGGGCATTGGGTAACTTAAATATTTCCGGATGGATGAAGGAGATGTTCAATAGAACTTTTCCCAGGAAAATATATTCAAGTTAAGTTTTGAGCTACGAACAGGAGATAGCAAATCCAAGAGGGTGGAGAGGGGGACAATGTCAGGATAAGGAAAGCTGCGAAGAGATTTGAATGACCAACGTTCAAACATACTGAGTAAATATGTTAAACATGTTGGCGAATGCAAAACAGTGCAGAGTTAAATACGGGACTCTAGATTAACTGGGGGCCAAATCATGAAGAGCTATAGATGTCATAATCCTGTGCTAAATTCATGGAATAAGGAGAGAAATGACATGGACAGAATGGTTTTGAGAATTGTATTTAAGGCCAAGGCTTTTTGTTAGGGCAATCAATTAGGAAACTATTTCATTAGTCAAGATGAAAAATAAGGCTCTGCCCTAAATCTTAGGAAGTGATGTATAATCCTAGACATATTGATGTGGTAAAGTTGATGGGATCTATGAATTTCTTTTTGTACCAAAGTGAGTTGGAAAAGGGACAACTAGGTTATTCTAGGTTATCTGGAGTGATAAAAATGTGAATGGTGGTTCCATTATCAAAATTAGAGAATTCAAGATGAGAATACTCTAGTTCTCTGTCCAGTTTTTAGAGATTTTTGTAATTTGGCGTCTGGCATGTACTTGTCTTGCACATTTTATCTCCTATTGTCTCCAGACATATTCTCCTCAACTCCTCAGGACTTTTAGTAGCCCTTGCCAGGCCACGTTATTAATCATTCAAAGAGTATTATTGGGCTTCTCCTGTATTTCAGCCACAATTCGAGATGCTGGGAATTCATCAATGAAGAAAACAACCTCCTTTAGGAAGCACACATTCACTTTGGTTGTGATATAATAAACTGCATAAATAAGTAGGATACACAATGATTGCTTAGATACACAGGCCGAGACAAGAAAATCAGGGAAGGAGCATGGGAACTGTGGGTATATGGGAGAGAATAATTTTAGATAAGGTAACTACAGCCTCAGTGAAAGGGTGACATTAAAAACCAACAACAGCAGGAAAGTAAAGAGGTGATGTTGAAAGCTGTGGTATGCCCAGGGAAGAGTATGACATGAAACGTGGAATATTTGACAGTTTTCTTCTACTGAAATCTAACACCTTAGCCTGTCACAGTTTCACAGATTCTGATAGGCGACACAAGAATCTTGGGTCAGGAACAAAGGACGGTTTACTACATACAGCAGTTGCAGTCATCACAGTTTCCACATTTTTATGCACCAGCTTCCAGGGGCCTGATTCCCATTCCGAGAAAGAGGCTAACTGGCACCTGCACAGGCAGACAGGTTCATTGTAAATAAAGAGCTCTGAACTTGGGAAACTGCATTTTTTTTTTATTTTTAATAATTGGCTTTAAGCACGCTTATCCTGGTAGCCAGAGGTAAACTTGATTTTATTACATTGGACAATCAAGCAAATCTACCCTTTGCTGCAAAGACAGTATCTCTAGCTTCCAAAGCTACATGTTATACAAAAATATTTTTAAAAAATAATTTGGGATAAAAGTATAGATAGTGCCGTGCTCAGCTCTTGAAATGTGCAGAATTATGAGCGACCCATGGAGTACCGCTCCTCAACTACATCAGCTTCTTGTTTATATCTCATCTTGATCTCCGGCCACATTTTCCACGAGCACATCATTCTGTCTGCCACTCTGTAACAGAGACTGAGACCAAATCCATCCAATTTGTCTCGTTTAATTAAGGTTACTGTGAACAGGGCATCAAGCGTCACGATGAGAGCAACCTGCAGTGTTATTCTCAATCATGCCCCCAAAGGGACCTTAACACAATCAGTTCTACAAATCTCACAAATCATCAGAGTTTATCTTAGCAAGCCAGGTGGTTTTCCACTTAATTTTCTGTATTAACCTCTTCACTCGGCCTGAGACACTAACCCAGGTACAGGAGGATGCACTAGGAAGTACACAGACTGTATCTTGGTTCTCTCAGGAGTAGTAAGAGGCAAAACTCGATGCTATTTGACCTTCCTCACCATGAGCAATTACATCAAGTTGGTAAGTGTCACAAATGTAAGATGCAGAGGTAGCCCCTCTTCCAGAAATATAGGATCCTTCTCTTTGTGCCTCGTCTATGAGAGTGAATGTTTTGCCATTAAGATCAAAAGAGCAAGGGTGGCAATGTGGGCAGCCCAGGCTCAAAGAGCAGCTTGATTCCAGTTGGTTCTATCAGAGGGTGGGTCTTTATCACAGACACTACATAACTTATCCAGATGGTTCAATCGGCAGCTGTGATCTGTTTCTAAAGTTTGTGGCCCTAAATAGAGATGCATTTAATCTGCCCTTCTGTAGGATGTCAAGTGGCAGACCAAAACATCTAGGCTATTGGCATTGTTTAAGCATCAGTAAAAATATAACAAGTTTCATCAAGAAAAGAATTTATCACAGCGATGAGAACAGCCTTGATTTCCACATGCTGAGCCGTGCAGCCATATCCAGTTTCACTTCTGAATAACTAGTGCTAAGGTCGAACATCAGTAGGAACACACTAGACACATCGGGTTTTGGCCTAACTCAACTATTGGTGAACCATACCCCAGGCATTTAAGAGAACTTAAATGTGAATCACGGTCCCTGTTGAGCTGGGGGCTTTGCTTCAGCTCCACTTTTTCATGGGATAGGGAGTAAATTTCCCCTAAAGGCATAGCTTCTACTTTCTCACATAAAGTTAAGGTGCTGCTGGGCTAGACCTATTGAGTTCTGGGAATATATCATTTCCGATTTCTGTTGACAGTTGAGGCTTCTTGGACTTTTCCCATGATTTTAGTTGTTGTTTCCAGTTGAGCTATCCCAAAGCAGGACTATCAGATTTTAGAGTTGTCAGGAGTTGAGCTAAGCTCAGAGAGGCAGTGGAGTTGTCAGATATCTGAGGGGCAATAAAAGTAACGATGAGCCAAAAATTTAAAAAAAAAAAAAGCTAACCTTTTAATCACTTAGTGGGATGACAGACTCTTGCTAAAACCAGAGAAGATGCTGACTCCTCTTGTTCCACTTTACTCCATGGAATGGCACACTGTACACTGGTTGGGGGTCAAGCAGATCCACATAGACATGGGGGTCATCTCACTGTTGGGGGACCCTCAAATTCCTCTCTCTTCCATCCCCCCATAAGAGGCTTGTGCAGAGACAACTGAAGAAGACTTCTGCTTAAGGCCTCAGATAAAGAAATCTAGGAATGTGGGAATGAAGTATGTAAAGAATCTGGCCAGCCAGAAGGGCCTGCGTCTTTCAAGGGACTGTATCACATTGGCTGTGGACAACACCTGTAAAGGGAGGGCAGCTTTTCCGCACAAAGCTGGCCTTGGTAATTGCCTATGGTCAGATAGAAAAGACAGAAAAGAAGAAAAGAAAAGAAAAGAAAAGAAAAGAAAAGAAAAGAAAAGAAAAGAAAAGAAAGAAAAGAAAAGAAAAGAAAAGAAAAGAAAAGAAAAGAAAAGAAAAAGAAAAGAAAAAGAAAAAGAAAAGAAAAGAAAAGAAAAGAAAAGAAAAGAAAAGAAAAGAAAAGAAAAGAAAAGAAAAAAGAAAAGAAAAGAAAAGAAAAAAGAAAAGAAAAGAAAAAAGAAAAGAAGAGGATATTTAATGAGGGGCTGAACTCCTCAAGAGTTACTAAGCCTCCTTGACTTAAAAGTTTAGTTTTGACAAATGTGTGTTAACAAGCAAATAGTTGCTTTATAAAATGGAGTGTATCTGGTAACCATAGGGAAGCAATAAATTTCAAACGGTAGCAATTGAATAAAGAGGCTTTGACTGGCAAAATCATTAGTAACAGAGACTTTAACTCAAAGTGTTTTTAGGGTTGGAAGATCCCAAAAATAATAGCACTTTTCTATATGTGGCTCTTTCTAAATGGGCTAATATCCTATGACAATTAAGAACACTCCTAATACAGGGGCGCCTGAGTGAGTGACCCAATCCGTTTAGCACCTGACTCTTGATTTCCGTTCAGGTCATGATCTCAAGGTCTTGAGATCCAGCCCTGGGGTCAGGCTCTGCACTCAGTGGGGAGTCTGGGGAAAGATTGTCTCCCACTGGCCTCCTCCTCCCCCCCCTCAAATAAATGAATATTTCTTTAAAAAGGAAGAGCATTCATAATGCAGACATGTAAAGCATCAGCACCAATACACTTTCAGAAATGGAAAGTCACAACAGTGGTACAGGGAATAAACCCCAGTTTGTCATCCCCACTGTGAGTTTTGCTGGAACTTCCTTTGCTTTACTCAGGTACACTCACTTGTGGTACAGGTAGGAAGGTGACTTGGAAATCTATTATCTTACAGATTCCTTAAATTTAGATTTCCTTCTTCCCCAGGAAACCCCAAAGTATTCACATGAGTGTCTGTGGACTTTCGTTCCCTTGGAACAGGAATATTTTGTCTCATGCAGTTTTCTTTTTCTTTTCATTGTCTTTCTTTCTTTCTTCTTTCTTTCTTTTTCTTTTTTTTTTTTTTTTTGATGGAATTTGGAACTATGGAGATCTTGTTCACCCTGTGGTCACTAGGTTTTTATTGTTTGTATTTCTTAATTTTATTTATTTATTTATTTATTTATTTATTTATTTATTTACTTACTTATTTTATAGATTTTATTTATTTATTCATGAGAAACACACACAGAGAGATAGGCAGAGACACAGGCAGAGGGAGCCGGACGTGGGACTCGATCCCAGGTCTCCAGGATCACATCCTGGGCTGAAGGCGGTGCTAAACCACTGAACCACCCGGGCTGCCCTGTATTTATGAATTTTAACTTAAATGTGCACATGAAGTGTTCTGAATCAGAGACCAATTATCCTTATTCACACACACACACACAAAAAAAAAATCCAAATACAAACCACGTTTCCCCATATGTTTTCTTCACCCTGGAGCAGCATGATGAAATAGAGGTTAAATGTTCTATACATATAAAATCTGTATTATAGGTGAGGAACATAAAACAATGTTTTTCTCTATTTACAGAAAAGAGAGAGATAGCGATCCTCCTCTCCTTCTGAAAAGAAGGGGGATGAGTAGCTACTTTTCCTTTGAAACAGGGTAAAAAATATCCTGAGTTCCTACCTTAACTTTTTTGGATTGTAAATACATTTTTCCAAGAGTTGGGTAAAGGAAGGATATGGGAAAATACAGAAATGTGCTTCTTTTAATAGGTATGTGAGGATTAGGAAAAAATATATATCAAGTGGGAAGGTCTGGGTTTCTTTGATCAGAAGAGAGGACTCATAGATTTGTTAAGAAGATTGTATTAGGTTTTGTTTAAAAGATAGTTGATAAGGGGTTTGTAAAATGATTATATGGTTAGGTATATTTAGACACGTTCTTGGTGGAAGACTTAGAAAACTGATGGAAGTACCATGGGATGCATATCATCAGATATGTGAGTGGAGATAAGAACCATTAAAACCGAAGATGGAGTTAGAATTTAATTGAACGACACTGGTCTAAGTTGTTCTAGGTGAGAGTCTTCCTCTGGGGAGGAATTTGGTGGTTCTCCATAAAGCAAGTCAGGATCATGGGAAGATGAACTTAGGCTATAAATCACACAATATCTGTCAATTGCTTATTTCTTGGGTGCTAGACATACTGCTTCTCCTACTTGACTTGAAAGAAACTAAATACCAATGAGTCCACCAAGTTTAGGCACAATGACTAAAGAAACCCCCTGAAGGGGAATGTGAAACCTTTCCCGGGGATTTTCTTTGGAACTGTGGACCTAGGCCTTTACTATATTTCAGGCCCTATATTTCAGGGTTGGAGTGCCTGAAGGAGTAGATAAAGCATCAACTAGTATTTTTTGAGCATGCTGGTGATTGTTTTTCCATGGCATTTCGGGTACATTGCCTCCCCAAACAAGTGGCAAGCTTCTCTTCTGAGCATGTCCTCACTCTCTTTTGTTTCTCAATGTCTGGAGTCCTAATAAGTCATACAAAAGTGCTGTTGGCCTCAGCATATATGTCTTTACTTAATCTGAGATCAAATCAACAATATATCAAAGAAAAATGAAACAGACTGAGAAATAATAATTTATATCACTTGGTTTCATTCAGTGAAATCCTGCTCACAAGACTGGAATCTGGGACGTTTCTAGTATCCACTCTATTGTCTAGCCCTCTCAGGATAGGAACATTGAACTGGAATGAGTGAGATTCCAGTGCTTATAGGACTTTATTCTTTTTAAAATTTTATTATTATTATTATTATTATTATTATTTTTAACAAGTCTCATATTCCTGTTAGAAACAAAAGAAAAGGCCAGGAAAGGAGAAGACAAGAGAGGCCAAAAAAAAAAAAAAAAGGAAAGAAAAGAAAAGAACAGAAAAGCTATGATCCAGTCATATAGCACTGGGCTTATGGAAAGAATACATGGTTATTTCTAATCTATTGCTCTTAGAATTTTTCAGGAGTAAATGTGAACAATTTATTAGATTTACATGCTGCTTTTAAAGCCAAATTTTCCATAAGCTGCAATACTAGTATATTCGCCAGTGGTAGGATATTTAGAAAAATTAATCCATATATAGCATTGTTACTCTAGTCTTTCTTTAGAGGTCTCTGGTGTAAGTCCTCCCACTTTGCATCGTAACAATTTGTAAGTAAAATCTTGTATCTCATTGATTTTTAAATGTCATTGACTCTAAGAAAAATGCACCATTAGTTTAATAATACTTTGGGGGGTAAGGAAAGAGCACTACATTAAACATTAAGATATATCCTTTTTTTATTAACCCACCATACATCACTGATTCGAAAATTAATTTTAAGCACGCAAATATAATTTGTCAAACATGAATTCAATGACTTTACCAAATTCAGGTCATACTAAAGTATATAAATTTGGACAGATTTCTGTTATTGTTCTTCTTTCCTTCTTTCCACATTATTAGAAGTTGGCTTGTAAACTTACAAGCTCTCGTTTTCCCTTAATCGGTAATACCTCATCCACACAAAATGCACCATTTTATTTTTTGTAATAACCTTTTTTAATTTTATTTTTATTTTTTTTGTTTGTAATGACCTTTGAATGGCAACTGAAATCATGTCTGTATAACAAATATAGCATGCATATAGTTCCATATATATATCTGCTTTTAATTTAAAATATTTCTGGTATCTCCAAGTTGATGCACATAGACCTAATTTGCTCTGCCTTAATGTTATCTGGTTACACTATATTTTATTTATCTTTTTCCTACGTAGTGAATATGTAGTTTTCTGAGTTTTGCCATCATGAACAGCATGTTCACAGTTATGTTTCCTTATGTAATGTACCGCTGAGGGATCTTTCATGGACTGAGTCACTGGTTTCCACACTTCAGGTTTTCAGAGAGACCTTCAAGCTGCCCACGGGCAATGGATACTCCCATGTACCCACCCACCTGCTGTAAACAAGAATTTGCCACAAAGTTTTCCTAACACTTAATATTGCCCATTCTTCTTGCTAAATGTGACAAATTTCCCCAGTACAGGGAAATCGAATTATCACACTGGACACTGATTTTCACCAAATAAATTGTGGAAGCGGGTGCACAAATATTTAGTCCATGGCATCTATTAAGCAGAAGATTGTCCTTCTATTTTATGTTGATACTTGCAGCTAAATACACTTGTGGTTTTACATAGGAATACTTAGTCTGTTATAAAGCTGAAAATACTCGCTTTTAGTCTGTCTTTGGCTTTTGACTTCTTTTACAGTGTATTTTGACATACACTGTGAAGAAAATTTTAACTTTGATGTAGTGAGATACATGCCTTCTTTTTCTTTCTTATATTCTTGTATTTTCCTTATATTCTTTTTATTTCCTTAAACATATTGTCCTAGAAGTTGTTTTTTTAATACTCTTTGATATTTTCTTTAATGATTTTAAAGCTTGTTTTAGCCTTATATTTTAGAACCATCTGAGATTTTTTTTTGAGCGTGTGTTTTAAGATTGAAATTTCATTTCCACAGGACTTTTTATGGGCGAGTCTATCCTTTGTGTGTCCCTTTTTAAATTGCCACATCTGGAAAAAGCCAAATGAACCTATTTCAGGATTTTGATCTCTATGTCTTTTTCTCTGCCAAATCACACTGTTTAAATTGAAATATATGTTGAAATATATGTCTTGCTTGATGTCATATTGAAATATATGTCTTGATACTTGGTACGATGATTCCCGGCCCTTATTTCTCTTTTTCACCTTCTATTATTGCACATTAAACTTCTATGTGAATTTTATAATCAATATGTTTGCTTCCATGAATATCTCTTTGAAATTTTGATTGGCCTTACACTGAATTTATATATCAATTTAGAGAGATCTGAAGTATTTCTAATATAATGAATGTGATATGCCTCCCCAAACTTGCAGCTCTTCTAAAAATCTTGTCAAGAAAGTTGTACAGTTTAAGTCATAACAATCATATGTATTTGTTTTATTGCCAGACTTTTAATATTTTTATTTCACTTACACATTCCTTCACTTATTAAACAAATATTGATTGTCTGACTCATGTCAGCCACTCTTTCAGGTATTGGAGATAGAACTGTAAGAAACAAAAAGATAAAAGCCCTTCAACTCACAGAACTCATTCTAATGGAGAAGACAGACAATTAAGAAACAATCAAGGAAATACATAACATGTCATATGGTTTTAACTGCTAAGGAGAAAAATACAGCTGGGTATAGTAAATAGGAAACATGCAGGCGGGTGTTTGGGGCTGCATTTTATATGGGGTGATGAGGGAAGCCTTTGATGATATTTGAACAAATATCTGAGGTTAGAAGTGTAAGTATGCGAGTATCTGAGGGATAATATTTCAGAAAGAGGGAACAGCAAATATAAAGCCCCTGAAGCAGGATAATGCTTGGCTTTTTGGAAGAATAGCAAGGTTCTTGTGAGCCTGCAGTGGATTATACAGAAGGGAGAGACATAGATGGAGTGAGGGAAGAAATTGTTGGAAATTTCAAGTTTTGATCTTAATAAAATGGGAAGTCAAGAATATTTGGAGTTAATTTCCTTTCTAAAAGAATAGCTGACTTCTTTATTGACCATAAAATAAAGAATAAGAGTCAGAGGTGAGAAGCTATTAAGGAGGCTATGGAAGTGATGGAGTAATACTGGTGATGAATATGCTACCCTGGGTTAGAGTGGTAGCGGTGAAGACGATGGTGGTTTTGATTGTGTGTTTATTGATGGCAGGTAGCCTAGTATGGAAGAAGGAAGTCAAGGATAACTTCAAGTGTGTTGGCCTGAGCAACTAGAAGGTTGTCACTGTCGTTTACTCTGATGGGAAAGACTATAGAGGAATAGGTCGGTGGCAAGGCAGTGCTCTTTGGGACGTATGAATGGGAACTTTATTCTATTCTACTTTTTAATTAGTAAATTTTCTGTCTTAAAACTCTTATTTATGGCCTTGTACTTCACAGTATTTTAAAATTTCTGATTAGTTACATTTGCCAGTTGAGTCTTAAGTCTTCTTTGGTGGATGTTCGTATTGCCTGTAAATATTTAAAATTTAAAAACATGACCAAAAACTTACATAGAATTACGTATTAAAAGTTGTTCTAAGGCTCTTCTTAGGTGTTATTACTGTTATTACTACCCCTATTTTAAAGATGGAAAATTAAAGGCAGAGGGATAGTAAGTAATGCGCTCGAGGTTATTTGGTAGCAGTTTGCAGGGATGGGATTTGAAACCAGGCAGTGTTGCTCCAGAGTTAGGTGATAACTTTCAACTACTACACTATATATTGTGAAGTCTTTTTTTAAAAATATAAATTAATTTTAATTCAAATTTAAAATTGGCACATTAAATCCTATCCAAAAATATGAGCAAGAGACCATTTTGAAATGGGAACAGTAGTTGACAACTATACTGTTACCTTCAGTAACTTACTTCGTCATTGTCATGGCTGTTCCTTGTTTTCTCTCAGTATGTTAATGGTTCCAGTCTTTTAACAGTTGTTTTGTTTTGTTTTGTTTTTTAATCAGAGTTCGATTTGCCAACATATACCATAACACCCAGTGCTCATCCTGTCAAGTGCTCCCCTCAGTGCCCATCACCCAGTCACCCCCACTCCCCACCCACTACCCCTTCCACCACCCCTAGTTCGTTTCCCAGAGTTAGGAGTCTCTCATGTTTTGTCACCTTCACTGATATTTCCCACTCATTTTCTCTCCTTTCCCCTTTATTCCCTTTCACTATTTTTTTATATTCCCCAAATGAATGAGACCATATAATGTTTGTCCTTCTCCGATTGACTTACTTCACTCAGCCTAATACCCTCCAGTTCCATCCACGTTGAAGCAAATGGGGGTTATTTGTCATTTCTAATGGCTGAGTAATATTCCATTGTATACATAAACCACATCTTCTCTATCCATCATCTTTTGATGGACACCGAGGCTCCTTCCACAGTTCAGTTTGGTTATTGTGGCCATTGCTGCTAGAAACATCGGGGTGCAGGTGTCCCGGCGTTTCATTGCATCTGTATCTTTGGGGTAAATCCCCAACAGTGCAATTGCTGGGTCGTAGGGCAGATCTAATTTTAACTCTTTGAGGAACCTCCACACAGTTTTCCAGAGTGGCTGCACCAGGTCACATTCCCACCAACAGTGCAGGAGGGTTCCCCTTTCTCCACACCCTCTCCAACATTTGTGGTTTCCTGTTTTGTTAATTTTCCCCATTCTCACTGGTGTGAGGTGGGATATCATTGTGGTTTTGATTTGTGTTTCCCTGATGGCCAGTGATGGGGAGCATTTCCCCTTGTGCTTGTTGGCCATGTCCATGTCTTCCTCTGTGAGATTTCTCTTCATGTCTTTTGCCCATTTCATGATTGGATTGTTTGTTTCTTTGCTGTTGAGTTTAATAAGTTCTTTATAGATCTTGGAAACTAGCCCTTTATCTGATACGTCATTTGCAAATATCTTCTCCCATTCTGTAGGTTGTCTTTTAGTTGTTGACTGTATCCTTTGCCGTGCAAAAGCTTTTTATCTTGATTAAGTCCCAATAGTTCATTTTTGCTTTTGTTTCCCTGGCCTTCATGGATGTATCTTGCAAGAACTTTCTGTGGCCAAGTTCAAAAAGGGTGTTGCCTGTGTTCTCTTCTATGATTTTGATGGAATCTTGTCTCACATTTAGATCTTTCATCCATTTTGAGTTTATCTTTGTGTCTGGTGTAAGAGAGTGGTCTACTTTCATTCTTCTGCATGTGGATGTCTAATTTTCCCAGCACCATTTATTGAAGAGACTGTCTTTCTTCCAGTGGATAGTCTTTCCTCCTTTATCGAATATTAGTTGACCATAAAGTTGAGGGTCCACTTCTGGATTCTCTATTCTGTTCCATTGATCTATGTGTCTGTTTTTGTGCCAGGACCACACTGTCTTGAGATCACAGCTTTGTAGTACAACCTGAAATCTGGCATTGTGATGCCTCCAGCTATGGTTTTCTTTTTTAATATTCCCCTGGCTATTCGGGGCCTTTTCTGATTCCACACAAATCTTAAGATGATTCCAACTCTGAAGAAAATCCATGATATTTTGATAGGGATTGCATTAAACATGTACTTTGCTCTATGTAGCATAGACATTTTCACAATATTAATTCTTCCAATCCATGAGCATGGAATATTTTTCCATCTCTTTGTGTCTTCCTCAATTTCTTTCAGAAGTGTTCTGTAGTTTTAGGGTATAGATCCTTTACCTCTTTGGTTAGGTTTATTCCTAGGTATCTTATGCTTTTGGGTGCAATTGTAAATGGGATTGACTCCTTAATTTCTCTTTCTTCACTCTCATTGTTAGTGTATAGAAATGACGCTGACTTCTGGGCATTGGTTTTGTATCCTGCCACACTGCCAAATTGCTGTATGAGTTCTAGCAATATTGGGGTGGAGTCTTTTGGGTTTTCTATGTAGAGTATCATGTCATCGGCGAAGAGGGAGAGTTTGACTACTTCTTTGCCAATTTGAATGTCTTTTATTTCTTTTTTTGTCATCTGATTGCTGAGGCTAGGACTTCTCGTACTATGTTGAATAGCAGTGGTGAGAGTGGACATCCCTGTCATGTTCTTGATTTTAGGGGAAAGGCTCCCAGTGTTTGCCCATTGAGAATGGTATTTGCTGTGGGCTTTGTAGATGGCTTATAAGATGCTGAGGAATGTTCCCTTTACTCCTCCACTCTGAAGAGTTTTGATCAGGAATGGATGCTGTATTTTGTCAAATGCTTTATCTGCATCGATTGAGAGGATCATATGGTTCTTGTTTTTTTCTCTTGTTGATATGATCTATCACATTGATTGCTTTACGAGTGTGGAACCAGCCTTGCATCCCGGGGATAAATCCCACCTGGTCATGGTGAATAATCTTCTTAATGTACTGTTAGATTTCATTGGCTAGTATCTTGTTGAGAATTTTTGCATCTGTGTTCATCAGGGATACTGGCCTATAATTCTCCTTTTTGGTGGGGTCTTTGTCTGGTTTTGGAATTAAGGTGATGCTGGCCTCATAGAACGAGTTTGGAAGTGCTCCATTTCTTTCTATCTTTCAGAACAGCTTTAGTAGAATAGGTATGATTTCTTCTTTAAACGTTTGATATAATTCCCCTGGCAAACCATCTGGCTCTGGACTTCTGTGTCTTGGGAGGTTTTTGATGACTCCTTCAATTTCCTCCCTGGTTATTGGCCTGTTCAGGTTTTCTATTTCTTCCTGTTCCAGTTTTGGTAGTTTGTGGTTTTCAAGAAATGTGTTCATTTCTTCTAGATTGCCTAATTTATTGGTGTATAGCTGCTCATAACATGTTTTTAAAATCATTTGTATTTCCTTGGTATTGGTTGTGATCTCTCCATTTTCATTGGTGGTTTTATTAATTTGAGTCTTTTCTCTTTTGTTTTTAATAAGGCTGGCTAGTGGTTTATCTATCTTATTCATTCCTTCAAAGAACCAACTCCTGGTTTTGTTGATCTGTTCTACAGTTCTTCTGGTCTCTGTTTCATTGAGTCCTGCTTGAATCTTTATTAACTTTCTTTTGCTGGGTGTAGGTTTTATTTGCTGTTCTTCCTTCAGTTCCTTTAGGTGCAAGGTTAGCTTTTGTATTTGAGTTCTTTCCAGTTTTTGGATGGATGCTTGTATTACGATGTATTTCCCTCTCAGGACTGCTTTTACCGTATCCCTACATTGTGAAGTCTAATGACCATCATTCTTCCTTTTTGTCATTTCTTTGTTTCTCCTCCTTTTCCTCCTCCTCCTCCTTTTTTTGTCCTAATGCATCAGGTAGGAACATAAGTACACTGTAAAAGAGGGGTAAGAATAGATACTCCTTACATGTGATTCTTACAATAGATGCTTTGTCAATTTAAGGAAATTCACTTTTATTTTAAATTCACAATGATTGCTTTCAAATGAACTAATAAACAGTTTTGTCAACTTACCATCTATAGAGATGTATTTTCTTTTTCAATCTTTTAGGAAATTGCACTAATATTAATTTCCATGCTGAAACATTTTGTTACCTGGAATTTATCTTACCTAGTCACAGAAAATTGTTCTTTAACATTCTCCTGGTTATACGATATTATTTAGTATGTCTGCCTCATTTTGAATACACATGATTGTCTTCTAGTTTCATTCTTGTCTGGTATCCTGTCCTAAAATAACTGTTCCTTAAAAGTTTGCTACATTTCACCCCAAAAATCAGTCAGGGTCTATGTCATTTAGGCTGTTGTCATTCAAAGATTATTTTGTTGTATTTAGTTAAAATTTATCTAGTAAAATTCCCAATTTGTCTTGGCCTAATTTTCTTATATTATGTTATTTAAAGTTTTCTCTATTACATTAAAAATTATCTACTATATCCAGAATGGTGCACAGATTTTTTATTCTGAATGCAATGAGGACCTATCACAGCTCTAAGACTAATTTTTATTCGTCATAAATGTTTTATAATATTTTTGTTTATTTTATTGCTTTTTATTATTGTTTGGTTTTGGTTTTCATTTTGTGTGACTTTAAATAAATAATTACATATCTTTTCTGGTCCAGTTCAAATGGTCATTATCAAATTTTATATATAGAACAATACATATGGCAGTATCAATTCTTCTCTCAAGGCATTATTGCTTTTGCTTTAACACCTGAGAAGAAAGCTCCCAACCTGGTCTCATGGGAGCATGGTGACCATCCAATAACCAATATATTTACTGCATATTCTTTTTATTCATAGATCTAAATTTCTGCTTCTTGCCCAGTCTATATGTGCATTTATTTTAAGTACAGGTTTGTATTCACATACTGGTTTTTATAGCCTGTGAATCATTCCAGCGTTAGATTTCATTATGTCTTCTTAATGCCATCTTGTTCTGGAAGGTCAATAAATAGCATCCATTTATCCATAAAATTCAATGTTATTTTTTTCCTTAATACTTCAATCTGACTGTGATGTATCCTTGTCATATTCAGTATCTGAAAAGTTTTCAAAATCTTTTAAAACTCTCGGGGATTACTCAGGTTATTCTAGTGAGGTGTTGTTTTTCACAACCCATAATAATTATTACAAAAATGATAAGATTTTGTCATGATTAGTATTTTTAAGGTTGGCAGTATGATTTGGGGTCATATAGCAAATATATCTTATATGAGACTGGCTGCCTCTTCATTCTAGCTCTTATCATAACTGTCCCTCCAACAATAAGCTTTACCTGATAATGGTCATGTTTTCAATGTTAACTGCCACCACAGTTGATTAGTCTGAGGATGGTACCTAACTTCAGTTAAGCTAATGACAGTCCCCTTCCCTTTGTCATGGTTAATCCATCTAGGATTATCTATTTGTCTTAAGATGGGTCAAAGAGATCCCTAAGAATTTTAAGCTTCAAATTCCTTTATTTGTTTTTCTCCTTCTCACTTTCTAGTTTAAAAAAAAAAAAAAAATATATATATATATATATATATATATATATATATATACTCATATTTTTCTTAACATAAATTGAGGGGTAAAATAAATCAGTGTGAAAAGAGAGAACAGGTGCACAAAGAAGCAGGGAGGAGACAAGAAAATGGAAGCTTTTAAGTGTTCAACTGTCTAGTTAAGCTACTTCCCTAATTTTCTGAAGCTTCACGTTGAAAGATGATTCTGGTTTAATAAGGATTTCTATCACTTGCAAAACAGACAAACCTAAATAATTCTATAATATTTTGTCAGTTATAGTTGTTTTAAATTAGAATTTGTCTTACTGCCTTTATTTACAGTGTCTAGAATGTGTCAAGAAATTTTGGATCTGGGATCCCTGGGTGGTGCAGCGGTTTGGCGCCTGCCTTTGGCCCAGGGCGCGATCCTGGAGACCCGGGATCGAATCCCACGTCGGGCTCCTGGTGCATGGAGCCTGCTTCTCCCTCTGCCTATGTCTCTGCCTCTCTCTCTCTCTCTCTCTCTCTCTCACTCTCTCTATGACTATCATAAATAAATTTAAAAAATTAAAAAAAAAAAGAAATTTTGGGTCCAATATTGAATTTCCCTGTAATATAATTGAAGACATTTTGAGTTAAAAGAATCCTGACTTAAATCAAACTAATTGTTATTTTCCAATAAAAAGTAATTCAACAAAGTTTATAATTAGGTGAGTTGACACATTTAACAACTGCTAAGTTTGTTCAGCTACACATAATGACAACAGTTGGAAATCACAATGTACTCTCCTGCCTAGTAGCTACTGAGTTTCTTTTGACATGTATTTGCAAGTTGTATTATAATTTCAGAATGTTTCAAATGCTAAGAGAAAGAAGTATTTTTATATGTGTAAAAACGTGTTAGTCTCTTACAGTGGCCCAGACACATGCCTACACTCAAAACCAGTAATGGATTTAGGCTAACGTTGATAAGGTTAACTTGAGAAATCAGTAAATACCATAGCTCCAATGTGCTCATGACAGTAAAATACACCAACCCAATATGAAAACAAAAAAGAAATGCATATTTTTAATAGTTTTGCCACTATATTAAAATTTAGTTAGACTTCAAATTATTTAAAATTAAAATTATCAGTCTCGTTTTAGGTGTCAGTTCATTTTCCTTTCAGGAATTCAGCTAGCTGAGCATATCAAACCAGTAGTCTTTGGTCTTCAATCAGAATTAATCATTATACATGATTGCAGAGGTGGGCAATTGGCCAATTGTAAAACTATATAATATATGGTCCTCAGTTTCTTTTCTCTGCTTCATTTTGTTCTGTCTCCCACAACTTTTAATTACTTCCCTCAGCTTTAGGGTTTCTCTCTTTTTCTTCCTCTTTTTCCTATTACTTGATATTCCTGTACAACTGTTCTGTGTGTTTAGGGGTACACATTTATAAAACTAGCATTATGTACAGGCGATGAGAGAGATGGATAATACCATAATTGATTTTAAAACATTTTGAAAGTATTAGTAGATTTAATTTTACATAATTAATAAAGGAATCAATTTTCTATATCATAATATGCACTGCATTTATTATATAAGACTCATATATATGATTGTTTTCTAAAGAATACTTATATTTAATACTTAAAATGCAAACTGAATTCGTTGAGGATTCCTGTAAAGTTATTATATTAACCAGCCATCACCTGAATTCTTAATAAATATATTTATGTGATTCACAATATTTAATCAAAAGTTTACAAAATCATAGCAAATAAAATTCATGATAAGCCAACTTTAAGAGGCATTTGTGACTTACTGAGCTATATTACGATGATTAAAAAGTTTATCTGAAAACTGGAATTAAATTGTTGATATCCAGTTGGTCTTTGTCTATGAATTTACATAAAATAATAAAAGTTTAACATGCACAGTTTCTACAGAGCACCTTAAATAATATTAGATTTTTGCTTGAAGCATTAAGAAATGTTAACAAATGTTGATTTTAATAATTTTATAAAATGTTAATAAATCCTAATTTAATATGTATGTAATTCAGTTTTTCTAAATATTTGCTCTTTTTTGATTTTAATGAAATTCATATAAGTAAATCAACAAGACATATTTTAATTTAATTTATATATAATATTAATATATATGTATATAATTATAATAATATTAAAATTGTGGGATGCCTTGGTGGCTCACAGTTTAGCACCTGCCTTCGGCCCAGGGCGTGATCTCAGGACCCTGGGATCAAGTGCCACGTCGAGCTCCCTGCAGGGAGCCTGCTTCTCCCTCTGCCTGTGTCTCTGCCTCTCTGTATCTCTCATGAATAAATAAATAAAATCTTTAACAATAAATAAATAAAACTGTAATAATATTAAAATTTTAACATAATTTAAAATAATGTTTGGGGTTCTTGATAACTTCTTCATTTACCTATAATTCAACTGACACAAAGCTGACCTATATAATAGAATTTGGGGCACTGTACTGGTATCAATTCATAGAATATAATTTATAATGCTCATTCTTCCAACAGGGAACTTTCTCATAAGATATCACTTCTTGGCTTTCTTCAAAAAGAATTATTTTCAGTTTTCAATCACTATTTCTTTCTGACATCTCCCTGTGGGCCAGCCTCTAGCTCCCCATTTCATTATCATTTTGGGGAAGATAGATAGTACTTTTGCCCTTTCTTCTTCCCAAACTAGACCTCAGATCTACCTTTCAGCGTCTAACTGCTTTTTAAAATTTTTCACTAAAGACAATTGAAAGCACATCTCCAACTTCAGTAGGAATATATAATAATAATAATAATAATAATAAACAATAAATGATTTTTAAAATAGGTTTCCCATATCTAAAACTGAGATATAAGGATTTGGGTTGGGGGTGAAAATCATTTCTTGCTCTTGAATAATGTTTAACTAGCTTGATAATTCATTCCAGAAAGGTATCCCAACTATATGCCAGACCTTATGTTTAGTGCTAGACGTATAATTGCAAGCAAAAACTACATGGTTCCTGCCCAAATAGAGGTTACAACTAAGTATTAAGAAAAAAAAAAAAAAAGGAATAATTTTCAATGACAAAGAGTCCCTGCCCCTGACTTCCCTTGCTAGTAATTTTAAAAAGGCACATTTTAAGTACAGAGTATATAGTCCGTTTATTGGTTCGATATATAATCTAGATGTAAGAGCAGGAAAATGAAGAAATCATAAATAAATCTTGGCTTTCTAGAGAGAATGACTAAGGAGTGGTATTTGAATTGAGAGATAAGGAGAAGATATGACAGTTCATGGAGAGTAAAACAGATTTAATTTTTAGGTGATAGTGTTTTATCTTCATAGGAAAGTCCAGCTAGAACTTAGAGATCTAAATCTTCATCTGAGTGTAAAGTTCAGCATTAAGGAGAGTTTTAAAAGGCAACTACTCAAACACAGTCCCTGTTCAGGGATTTCACCTGAAAGCAAAGGAATTTCCTTCACTGGCAACCAGCCTGCCCTAAATTTTCATCCCTTGAGTCTGCACCCACAAGGAATGATTTTCATTGTCTCTCGCATATAGATATTTTCAGCCAGAGGTCCTTGGCGTTCCCTTTGTACATGGTTCAACCTGACTGCTACAGACCCTTTTCTGTCACTCACTTCCTCAACTCATCCACATGGGAATATTCAAAAAAATATCAAAGTTTTCTATTCCACCCCTCCCCCATTTTATTTTTTTCTGGCCCTTACAATACAGCAGAACTTAGAATATTTTAGGCAGGGGGAAAAAAAAGCCAGTGGGAAGCGTGATTCTGAAGGTAGTCAAAAAAAGAGGAGATAACAGCAGAATATGGTACAAGTGAAGGAAACAGGAGATGGAAACAGTTGGGCAGACAGACGGAGGCTTCATCAGTGGGATGGTATTAAGGACACTCAGAGACAGAGGTTTTACATTTGCATGCCTTATTTTAATGTTTTTTTTTTTTTTTCAGAAATGAGAGTTTTTTTTTAAGGCTCTAGTTCATAGCCTAACATACATAAGCCCTCAAAAATCTTGGTTTTGGTACAGTTATTATTTTAAAATGAAAATGAAGTTAGAAGAATAAGAACAATTATCAGGTTACAAATCTAGCATTGTGGTCCAAATGGATTTCTGTTGTTGTTGTTGTTGTTGCTGTTGTTCTTTTTTATTTGTTTGTTACAAGATTTTTATTTAAATTCTAGTTAGCTAACACATAGTGTAGTGTTGGTTATTATACTATTTTCTCATTGCTTTGGCTTGGATTTCCAGTATGATATTAAATAGTAGTGGCAGGAAAGATATCTCTGCCTTGTTCATGATCGAACAGGGAAAGTGTCTAGCTTCTTACCATTAAGTATGATTTTAGCTGTGGATTTCTTATTTCATTTTTTGCCTGCTCTTGTTTTAATGGAGTACTAAAAAATGATTTCAGTTTATCTCCTCCATTGACTTATGATCTATACCTCCTATTTAATAGAAACAAATTTACATATTATGCATATTTTAGTGCAATAGAAAAATTTTATCATTTTTTGAAAGAAGAATTAAAAGTATCCAAAACTTACATGAAAAATCCCATTCTCTTCACCTTCAAAGTGAAACTTTACTTATACTAACTCATCACTTTTGCATGATCACTTAATTCATATTTCCTAGAGAACTTTAGAAATTATTTGGGGTAATCTATTATTTTGATAGTTTTCTTTAAATCACATGTATTATTTAGAGTATAGTCTAAGTTGCCCTAATAAAGAATCTCAAAACATACATTTTTAAATCGGATAGAAATGTCTTTATTTTTACATAATAACTCAGGAGAGGTGAAGCTATAGCTTCATCAGCTCATTAAGAATCTCAGTCTTTCAATTTTATTGCTTCACCTTCTTTAAGAGTTCTACTTTTGTCTACACAATCAAGCCTTTAGCTTCCCCCACATATGTATTCCGGGCCCTAGGAAGGAAGGGAGTGAAGGCTCAGAGTAAACATCTTGAGACTTAATTACTTTTACTTACATTTCATTAACAATAACATCACATGGCCACACATAGTTGCCAAAAAAGACTAGGAAATATGATATTTAGCTGGGAAGTCAGTGGACAGCTGAGATATACAAGCAGAGGATGGGGAGTTTCTATAACAAAAGAAAAATAAAAAGGAGATAGAACAAATATAATTCTCACACTAAGTATTTAATTTTACAAAACAAATGTATCTTTGTATTTATATTGGTATTTGTTGTAATAATAAAAAGAAACAGTAGAAATTGATCAGCTATAGGCATTGAAAGATTTAAATATATGAATATTATTTATTTGAAGATAAAGATTAAACTTCAAAGTACTAAATTATACTAATATTTATATTATATTAAGTATATTTATATTTGTATTGTATGTATATAATTTGTATATTTATGAAATTATTATTTATATTTATATTATTTCTAAATACATACATGTTTTTATATATATGTACATATACTTTATATACTTCATATATATACTTTATATATATATGTATATATATACTTATTTATATAGTTTATAGCCAGGTATCCAAAAGCAGTAGGAAAATTAGTATTACTGATACTAAAAAAAATATGGACAACGTTTATAATGCCTGCAGGTACTACTCAGCAGGACTGACTAAGGCATCATCTATTTATTATCTGTAAAGCAGCTAAGGACTTCTGGCAAACTGGAAATTGAATCAAATCTCTAAAATGAACCAAATTATACAAAACAATTCTACTACTTTTCTTGCTATAAATTATCTTGGTTTATTTAAGGTTATATCTTTTGCAAAGATTAAAGCTGAAAATGCTTGAAGGAATATACATACATATACATATATATGCCTGTATATTTGTACATCTATATACATTCATTTACACATAGACAAAATATCTGACCTAGTTTATTCTAATGTAGGTAGATGTGGGAAAGACCACTTAGAAGGCTTAATGAGGTTAAATCAAATTAATTAGAACTATATCCATGGCATCAAATCCCCCCAAACTTCCTCCTGGCATTGCAGAGACCTTGGCATATGTGAGCTTAGGTCACACTATTCAAAATCAAGGAACTGACAGACCAGATTTTCTTCCCAAGATTTTGCTCATTAGCCAAACCAGAATACTTAGTACATCAGGTCACTCTGCTTGAATTCCCAAACAACACATAACTTTGGGATATGATCCCATGATAACTCATTGAAAGTGTCTAAATACACGTACCTGGTATAACGAGCCAGAGATAACAACTTAGAGAAAAGGACTCTTTTTTTTTTTTTTTCCCTCTCTGTCACATATTTTTGACACTTTTACAAGCTGGTGTTTAACAATAGCTTTCAGACTCCATCTTAACTTTTTGTTGTCGCACTACCACACACTATGTTCCTCTGTTTGAAGATCTTTGTAGACATTATTATAATAATCCTTTGGTCAGTTTTGAATTAAATGAAATATTTACAGATTAATTTGGGGAAATAGAAAAAAAATATTAATTAGGAGATAAAGCTACAATTTTCTTAAGCAACTCACATGTGTTACCTATTATTTGCAATATTGATTTATAGCTTGTCTCATTATTATAAGGTTTCAAATTAATGTACTGTTTTTAAAGACTATGTCTAATATTCCATAAAAAATCTATGACAAGATGAGATATTTAAGGTTGTACATTGTTTCTAAACTCTAATTATGAAGAGATGAAAATAAAAGTATTCAGGGCACCTGGGTGGCTCAGCAGTTGAGCATGGGCCTTTGGTGAGGGTCATGATCCTGGGGTCCTGGGATCCAGTCCTGCACCAGGCTCCCCGCAGGAAGCCTGCTTCTTCCTCTGTCTATGTCTGCCTCTCTCTGTGTTTCTCTTGAATAAATAAATAAAATATTTAAAAAAAGAAAAGAAATATATTCTTCACTCTTTTCAAAGACATATGAGGCAATATAGCTTATGTCAAAAGTGAATAGGACATTATAAAGATGACATAGGAGTTTTCCACACCATTCAAGATCAGTGGCAAGCCTGGCCTCTCTTTCCCTTACTGTCAAACATATTTTCTTTCATTGCATGAGGCAATCATAAGAAATGTAATTCAATTTACCACTACTATAATAGCCAAATACAAATGTTTAAATCTAGCCCTTCCATTCTTTCTCCAATATAATAAAAGAAGTATTCCCTCTCATGTCAGATGAAATTTCTCTATTTGTGTTTCGGACTGCATTTTTTTTTCCTTCTGTGGCACACCATGGACAAAACCTTCTTATACGTAATCAATTCTTTCGTTGGGTATTTCTTCACTCTAACGATCAAAGAGACATAGATCAATCCATTGACTGAACAATGAGAAAACAAATTCTACCCTATGTTCTCTCCAACTACATATCTCTTCGCATTCACAATTATAATTATTGGGAGAGTTGTTTATATTTCTCATCTCCTCGACTTAATTACACAACTCAATGCATTCTGAGATCTGTGCTCTTGATTTAACTTATCTTTTCAAGGATCAAAAAGGAGCTCAATATTACTAGTCAAGTGTGGACGTTCAGTCATTGTCTCAATTTTTCATTAGCAGCATTTGTGATATCCTTGACCAGAACATCATGCTCTGATATTTTGACTCTTTTCATGGCATACTATGTTTATTCATCGTCTTATATTCAATTATATACTGGAAGTCTCCAGTTTGATGGTTCTCAGGGAATTTTTAAAAAGATGTCAGTTTCCATTTTCTCCCAGCAAATCAGTTCCTTTGTGTGTGCTTTTAGTTTACTGTGTACTCAATTGTCCATGAAATCAGTCTCATTGTTGACTCCATCCTTAACTTCCCCAAACCATGCTAAATAATCGATCAAAATTCTTCTACTACATTTATTTAACATAGTTCAAATCCTTTAATTTAAATCTATCACCTCATTTACCATCTTTACTCAGATCACATATTTTATGACCTAGATTAATCCTGTATTATTGCCCTTATAGGACTTCCTACGATAGAGACTTTCAAGGCCAATCTATTTTTCATACTATACACCTGGAATTTTTTCTGAAGTTCAAAAGAAACCATGTCGATTCCACTCTTTGGCTTCTCATTTTCTTTAGCTACAAGTCCAACCCAGTACCTGCACTGAATTTCCCAAATTCCTACATCTGGTTGATGTCTACACCTTTCCAATGTTTCTCTTTACATGTTTTAAATATATCAACACCCCTCCCTCAATTAACTTTCCTTCCACCAATTCAAAATTACTCATGAGCACAACTATTAAGCTTCAATCCTTCCAACTTCCATTTCCTTGGCAAATTTCAGTTCTTTTTCAATGTAAAATGTCACATTTATAATATTAAATTTGTAATATTTTAAATATTTGTAATATTTTAATCCTTTATCAAGTGAAAAACTATTTTTGTATTTTTATTTTTATGTGTCACCAAGAAAGCTTTTGCATACTGTAACCTAACCCCACTTTTCCTAAGAGGTTTATGGTTTTTACTATGTGATTTTTACATACTGCTTTGATTTTTATGAATGAATATGTTGCATTATAAGAACTTACTACACTATTATTTTTTGTCATTTTACATAAGAGAGAATAAAATAGCTAAAAAAGTTCAATAATCTTTTTAACATCACATAGTATTATAAAACTGTAGTGTGGATGTAGGGGGACCAGATCAAATGTATGTTCTTTTAAGAAATAATCATAAAATCCATCTAATTTCACCTTTTTATCTTTAATATTATCAAAGATAAAGATTTTTTAATTGAATAATGAACAGAGGATTTTAAATATAAGTTAAGAATAGAAGCATAATCCAACAATCTTTAAATATATCTCTTAAGTTAATTTTCCAATTCTGAGTTATTTGGTATTATATTCAGATATTATGAATTAAGAATTTGAACATTATGTATCATAAGTGAGAAAGAAAATTATATTGAATATTGTACATATTGTGATACTACTGGTGATTTTATCTGAACAAAACACAAACCTGTATGGAAAAGATATGCAACTTTAACCAATATATTTTTTTTTACAACAATGTGTTCTTTTACTATGTGAAATGGAAAATCCCATACTTTAGAAAAAAAAAGGACTTTTTCTTTGTGTTTCTTTACAATGTGCATCATTGTTAACTCTTATTTGTTCAATTTCAACTTACTTTATTTAAACTTCAGAAACACTAAACACTTATTCAATTGAGGCATTTTATGTTATATTCATTACGTATTTCACTTGTTAAAAAGTATTCTTACCTCAAGGGAATGAATATCATGATCAAGGCAATTTCTCATTTATTTTCCATGGCAATGAATATCATGATCAAAATCAATTTCTCATTCATTTTCCATGGCAATAACACTGATACTGCCGTACACTCTAGATATTGGATATTTTCAAAATTATTTAATCTCAAAATATACAGTGTTGAACTTCCGGAAAAGTAAGTAAATTCTCTAAATATTTAAGAATTTTCAAAGTATAACATAATTGAATATTCTAAAGTTTAAAATAAAGATGAAATGCATTTTAAAATATTTTTTTCTGTAATACATCTTATAATCTAAAAAATTCTGTTGTATATCAACAATTTGATAATATGTCATAACTAAATTTTGTTGAAGAATTACTATTATATACTTAGCAGTACTTTTTAAAGATATATTTGTTTAAAGAGAGAGAGAGAACACAGTGGATGTAGGGACAGAAGGAGAGGGAGAGAGAGAATCCTCAAGCAGACTCCCCACTGAGCAGGGAGCCTTACCCTACATTCAATCCCAGGATTTTGAGAAAATGACTTGAGCCAAAATCAAGAGGTCTCTTAACCGACTGAGCCACGTACACACCTCTACTCATCAGCATTTTTAAGTACTTTTTGGTAAAACTGCTAGATCGTCTCTATTTTAATGTATGTTAATATAAAAGAATGATGTAAATGAGACAGGGAATATTTTTGCTACCTATTACGGGAAAATACTGTGCATAGTCTCTGGCTGGTAGTAGCTAATATGAAATTTTTAAAAATATTTTATTTATTTATTCATGAGAGTCACAGAGAGAGAGAGAGAGAGAGAGAGGCAGAGACACAGGCAGAGGGAGAAGCAAGCTCCAGGCAGGGATCCCAAAGTGGGATTCAATCCTGGGTCTTCAGGATCATGCCCTGGGCCGGAGGCAGACGCCCAACCGCTGAACCACCTAGGGATCCCCAGTAGCTAATATGAATTTATCACTCCTCTGATTTGTCCTATTGTAGCACTGAAATAATTCACCAAATAAGGGTTTTTGTTTTGTTTTGTTTTTAATGTGTGAGAGAAATGTTATAAAATGACATTACAGAGTTCCAGAGGGTAAATGGGAATACATTCAATGGAGCAATATTAGAGTACACTAAATAAATTCCATTTAATTTGAAAATTTGTAAATTTTTCCCAAGACTCATGGCTTAAATTCTAAATATGTTAATTTAAAATCACATACTTAGCCAATTTGTTGAGTTAGTCTAACACTCTTGCAAATATAAAGGATTCAAAAAAAATCAAGAGTAGCTTATTTCCATTTTAATTATTCTTGATTTTGTTTTTAGAAAAACATTTACAACCATTGGAGTCCTTGAGTCCTTTTGATAGTTTTTTCAGTAATACCTAAAATGGATGAATTTTAATAATATAATTTAATACATAAGAATATATGTATACACATTTACATTATATTATGTGTGTAACACATACACATATATGCATATATATCAAAATATTTTGGGATTGTTAGTGAAGATTTTTAAATACAATGGTTATTCAATGTATTTTTCACACATATGATAACATTTAATATCAACTTTTCCCCAAAAAACATCTTTGAAATAGGAAGAAGGAATTATTATCAATCCTACTTTTCTAGTGAACAATTTGGGGATTAGAGAAATAATGTAGTTCATATCATATTTTAGTCAGCATGGAGTTTGTATATGATGCTAGTCTTTTACATATATCTTACTTTTTTTTCTTACAAGATAACATTATTACAATATTATGAAAAAATCATAGTAGCTTAAGAAATCTCTAGATATAGATTCAAATATCATGTGAACTAATATCACACACTGTGTGACATTGAATAGTGACTTTATTTCCTTCAGGCTCATATCCACATTTGTAAAATACATGTAACAACAGATAATATATATTGATAACTGAGTAGTTCATAATAGGTCCTCTTTAAGGTTGGAGTTTTTCTTTCTCCATATTTTAGCTCTATGAAGTAAAACCACATTTACAAATAACACATGTGTGTGTGCACATATATGTGTATGTACTTATCTCTAGTCATCTTACAAAAAGTTGAAATATCCTTTTACATATTTTTTAAGGATGTTTGAAAGAGCTGCATCAGAAATATTCAGTATAAACCACACTAAAATTTGAGAGATTCTTGAATGATATGTATTTTAAAAGTCGGTAAGTGTTAAGATTTGACTAGAAAGATAAAGATAATTCAGAATAGTCATCTGGTAAATAGATCCATTGAATCTGTTGAAGTGATAAAGCAACACAAAGTTTAACAAGTGGCAGACCTAAATATGTTTGAAGTAGGTACAGATGACTTCTTTAAAATCTTTTATTTTTCATATTAAATTGAAAGTAATAATAATATTGTTTTCATGGATCCTAGTCCAAATGATTCTCATAGTGTGCTATGAGACAGGCATGTCTAGTTATAAAACAATTCTTGATAGCCTCATGTTTCATCCGTCAGCTTGAGGGTACATTTATAATAATATAATCAATCATACAATAGCATATGATTAGCGGTATTACCATATGATTGTATTAGGTATTATGGTGGTAAACGAATTGAGAAAGAAACACAACTAAAATTGGTGAGCATCCGATGACTTGATAGGAGTGGAAGTGTGTTGATTTATTTGAGAATAGATGAACTATGGTCATCTGTCAGCTGTACTGAGTTCATTAGGTGAGTCAGTTTCATGGAACTCATTTAAGAGTTTTTATTGCATTTGAAAATTTAAGAAATATCATCATTAATTCAAGTCCTTAGATACATTGCTTAAATCACATATGCAATAAATTATGTACTATATGTAGGACTATTTCATTTTTTTTAATTCTGAAAAATATAGTTTATGATTACTGTTTCAAGACTTTTTCGTTAGTTAAGGGTCAACCTTTCCCTTTGATGGATAGATGGTGTCCTAGATCTTGGGTAGTTTGACTGAAAAATAGTGTCATTCTTATCTGTGCATAAAACAGAGATTATGACCCGACTGTCATATAACAGGAGAGATCATCTGTCTCTCCTTTTTTGAGTCAAGGGATTTTGGCAGGAACATAATATTCCCTTCAAAATCAGTTTGTTCCCTTGACTTTTTTTTTATAGACTCCATTTATCTAATTCTCTCTCTTCCACACAGTCTTTGGGGCTCCAGACTGATTAGATACTAATTCTTTTGGCATGCTGTCAACATGTCCCACTCAGAATAACTATTAAACCTTTGCTTTTGCTACTCCTCTGCAATTTTGTTTCCCTTTCTCTGCTTCATGTTTCTGCTTTGTGATTTTCACCTATTTTGCCTTAAGCTATCTCCTGACAATGTGTTACCACCTCTCTCTATGAATTTGTTTCTCCTCTGCCCAAGTAATTTATGTCTTCTTCCTTATTTCCCTGCCCCACCACAACTCATCATCCAAACTATTAACTTTTTATGTAAACATTCTTTTATTTTGTTTTAGCTCATCATGAATATTAAAAAAGATTAGACATTTTATTCTATATTAATTATGCAACAGTACAGTTTTCAAGACTAAAAATATTCACATATAAATACTTGTATTGCAACTACAATAAGCCAATCTCCAAATATTTAGGGAGCTATCACTTTTTCTACTTAGCAGAAGAATGGAAAGCTTGGAATTGTTGCTAAATTAAGCTAAATCATTCATTCAGATTATGGATTTTTTTTAATTCCAATGTTTTTATGCACTGATGTAAGTTTTAAAATGCAATTTAAACAGGTTTTCAGGGGGCGCCTGGGTGGCTCAGTTAGGAAAACATCTGCCTTAAGCTCAGGTCATGATCCCAGAATCCTGAGATCAATCCTTGCATCAGGCTCCCTGCTCCATGGGGAGCCTGCTTCTCCCTCTCCCTCTGCTTGCTTCTCCCCCTGCTTGTGCTTGCTCTCTCAATTTGTGTCCGATAAATAAAATCTTTTTTTTTAAGATTTTATTTATTTATTAGAGAGAGAGAGAGAGAGGCAGAGGGAGAAGTAGGCTCCATGCAGGGAGCCCGACGTGGGACTCGATTCCGGGTCTCCAGGATCATGTCCTGGGCTGAAGGCAGCGCTAAACCGCTGAGCCACCAGGGATGCCCAAATAAAATCTTAAAAAAAAAAAAAAAAGATTTAAAGACAAAATAACAGGTTTTCAATATCATATATAAGTTAGAGTAAAATTTTTTTTCAATGGTTTGTGAGAATTCTCAGGAAATAAATTCCAGGGTATAGTAAACTAAAATGGATTTACTGATTTTTTTTTTTTTAAAACTTCTTTTGGAAGGAAATGATAGTGAAGATATAAGGGCAACTGAGAATGAATTACTTAAATATTTTCTTTTTATCCAATAACTGAACAAAGTGAGAACAAAGAGAATTTTAAGAACTGAATTAAGCTGGTGGTTTTATGTCATTTATTTTCAGAAAAAGATGAATTTTATAGTTTTCAGACACTATCTTTTCTTTCTATTTTTTGGGGGGGGAGGGGGTCTTTCCATTTTTAATTCCTCAATTCATTTGAATTCAAGAACTAGGTTTCCTATTCCTAGCTTAGGAACACTTGCGATAGACTACATTACCAGGAAAGTAGAATCTCAGATGGAATAGATTAGTATGTAGAAAGTTTATTAAGGAATATTCTTGTATTTATGACCCATAGAAGGAATACAAAAGGAGAGAAACAGGATTGGAAGGATAGAAAAAAAAATGGATTATGCAATAATCACAGTGAGGATCTCAGCTGATCCCTTAGAAACAATAATTGCAAAAAAAAAAAAAAAAAGAAAGAAAGAAAGAAAGAAAGAAAGAAAGAAAGAAAGAAAGAAAAGAACAAAACAAAACAATTATTTCCATTCAGAATTATGCCAAATTGGGATGAGGAAACTAGATTTCTATATTATGTTGAGCAATCATTGGATGAGCTGGACCTGGTAGGAGAGACTGTTCTTATCAATACTTGCAATGTCAGAGGGCTTAATGGGGAATCTGGGTGGAAAATCCCATCATGAATTAAAGAAAGAATTACTCAAATGAGGTAAGAATTTTAGGAAAAATATGCATACTGTTCTGCACTACAACATCAATCAACTATTTAATGTGCTGTGGATACTATATAGGTTTGACATTCTTAGAATAATATTTTAATTATTATTTTTTCTCTTCTCCTTTCTTCTCCATCACTTTTCTCTCTTTCTTTCTCATTTGTTCATTCCCTGCTTGTTCACGTTTCCTCAAAAATATTTTATGATACACATTTTGAAACATATACCAGATTGAATAGACTTTTACAGTGAATAACAATATACTGATCATCTAGATTTTACCGCTATTTTTTATTTACATCAAGTTAAATAAACTTTTGTTGTTCAATATAGATTTTTGAGAAATTCATAGAGTAGTGTGTTTTCATCTGTTTGGGCTGCTACACAGAATACCATAAACTGAGTGATTTATAAACAGCAAAAAAAAAAAAAAAAAAAAATCACAGTTCTGGAGGATAGAAAATTCAAAGTCAAGAGATTTGTTTTTGGAGCCCATTGTTTTGGTGTCTGGTGAAGTCCCACATCGTCATTGATGGCCTTCTTCTCACTGTAACCTCACATAGTAGAAAGGGATTCAACATATGAGTTTAGGGGGACAAAGTTTCAAAATCCTTATATTTCTCACATGCAAAATGCATTCATTCCATCCTAAAAGTCCCAAAGTCTTAACTCATGATAGCATAACTCAAAAATCCAGTCTGAAGACTCATCTAAAAATCTAGTAAATTGGATATGGGTGAGATTCAAGATACAATTCATGATGAGCCAAATTGCTCTATAGCTGTGAACCTGTGAAATCAAACATGTTATTTGCTGCCTAAATATGATGGTGTGACAGGTATAGGAGACACACTCCCATACCAAATGGAATAAATAGGAAAAAAGAAAAGCATGAGGAGTTCAAAGTGGCCAGGGGTGGGGTGTGGGAGTGGGTGCGTCTTACCTTCTACTTCAACAGAATCATAGTGGAAGGATTCCTCTCTCTGAAACTAAGACCTCTAGGCCAGTAGGGACTAAAGTCATGGGAACAGGAAGCACAATTTTTGTTGGTGGGTCACTAGGGATAATAGTGAGTTGAATGGAAATAGTGAGTGGATGGAAATTCCCATTTCCATCCCTTGATTCCTGGACCTATGAGACCTGACTATGACAGAAACAGCACTATATATTGGGCACTGATTCGAAACATATATGGTCTTCTAGAGAAGATGTGGTCACCTAGTTGATGCTGTAACTGAAGCTTCAGAAGGCCATTCTGCTGTTTCATCAAGCTAGCTGCTTGGGGATGGTGAGGCCAGGGTAAGACCAGTGAATTCCATGAGCATGAACCCTTTTGCTGTGAATGAGTTCCTTGATCAGAAGCAATGCTGTGTATAATACCAGGATAGTGAATAAGGAATTCTATAAATCTAACGTGATAACGTTAGATGCACTAGAGCAGTGCATGCAGGAAAGACAAATCCATATCCAGTGTGTTTATTCCAATAGAGGAAAACTTCCCCTTCGTTGATAAAAGCATTCCAATGTAATCAACTTGTCAACAGGTAGCTGGCTGACCACCTTGGAAAGTTGTGCCACGTGGGGACTTTGCTCATTTCTGCCACTAGCCAATTGAACATTTAGTGGTGGTCACAGCTGGGTTGGCCTTACAGAGTAGTAGTCTCTATTGCTCAGCCCATGTATAAACTTTATTCCTGTGACCATGGCCACTTTGTTCATGAGCCCATTAGGGATGGAGAGGGAAAGAGGCTGACTGGTATCTGTAGAACAGGTTACCCTGTCCACTTGATTATTAAAATCTTCCTCTGCAAAGATTATCCTTTGGTGAACATTCAAAATCCTGAAATCCTAATGGACCCGTTAGGCATTGTGCTTCTTTCTTGTTTATAGGAGGGGCCCTGTGCAACTACTTTTGCACAGAAGGGATATCTTGCCATTTTCCATACCATTGGGACCTCTAGAACTTTCACTAAAGTAGACGGTCCCTGAAGTTTGATTAGATTTATTCCCAGCTTTCTGGCATGCAGACGTTTAACCAATAAGTCTAGAGCAGTTGCTACTTTTGGCTCACTTGGTCTAATCAGCATCATTTTATTGATGTAAAGGACCAGTGTGATTATCTTTTGGAAGGAAAAAGGCAATCAAAATCCCTGTGAACTAAATTATGACATAGGGCTGGAGAGTTGATATATCCCAGAGAGATGATAGTGAAGGTGTACTGCTGGCCTTGCCAGCTGAAAACAAACTGGTTCTAGTGGGTCTTATGGAAAGGAATGGATAAAAAAGCATTTGTCAGATCAATAGCTGCATACCAGTCATCAGGGGATGAATTAATTTGCTCAAATAATGAAACCACATCTGGTATAGCAGCTATAATTAGAGTCGCCACCTGGTTAAGCTTATGATTATCTACTGTCATTCTCCAAAATCCATCTGTCTTCCCATAGGCCAAATAGGAGAGTTGAATGGTGATGTGGTGGGAATCACCATCACTGCATCTTTCAAGTACTTGATGATGACACTCATCTCTGCAGTTCCTCCAGGGATGTGGCATTGATTTTGGTTTATGATTTGCCTCGTAAGAGGCTAAAGTTTTAATGGCTTCCATCTGGCTTCTCCCAATGTTTTAGCCCTTACTCCAAAAGTTAGGGAAGCAATGTGGGGATTCTGCTAGGTGCTGCTAAGTATTTATTTCTATTATGCATTCTGGATCTGGGGAAATAACCACAGGGTGGGTTCAGAGACCCATTGGACACAACTGTGTGACGGACTTGAGCTAAAACTCCATTGTTCACTTGACCTCCACAAGTCCCTACTCTGCCTGGAGGACCACAGTGACCATTTCAGTCTCTTGGAGTCACTGTCAGTTCAGAGCCAGGTTGTCCAGTATTCATGGAAAGTTCTGATTATTTTGTTTGCTTCACTACAAATTTAACCCTGGCAAAAGGCCATAAATCCTTTTGGAGAAGGCTGGGAGGCAGTTAACAATATAATCTTTTAAAATATAATTTTTAATTGAAGAAGAGTTGATATGCAATTTTACAATAATTTTAGATATGCAACAGAGTAATGTGACATGTCTATACATTATGCTATGCTCACCACAAGTGTGGCTACCATTTGTCATCACACGATGCTATTATATTGACCATATTATTGCTAGTGTGCTGGTTTCCTTCCATCGGGGAACTACACCTCCATTTACTCAAGGGGTGCTGGTTCTGAAAATTACAAAGCTGTGACTTTTTGATTTCATGATTCAAATTAGACTTTTATTTACTTCACCTAGAAATTTTCTCTTTATACAAATCAAGTAAGAACTTGAGCTCCCATCCATTTTACTCTAGGAGCACCGTGGTTAACTTGGTGGTACATAGATCTGAACAAGTCAGACTATTCTGATTGCCGCGTTGGGTCTCGCTAAACATTTCAGTAATCCTGTCCACTTTGCTATTGAACCTTGATTTGGCCCTGCCTCCTGGATCCCATGATTCCCATAACATTTAGGTTTTCCAATTGAGTGGCTGTGGTTCCTACTATAACAGCTGACCTATGGAGAAGAGTAATCAAGGAACTTTTCAAGATTGCTGGAGCTCCCCTCACAAATTTGTTTCTCAAATAGTTAACAAAAGGTATGTCTTCTGGACTCTCCCCATGTGAGTGAGTAGGCCTTAAAAGACTGGCTCTCTGCCACTTCAATCTCCATTATCCTAAGGAAGGTTTAGTATTTCTCATTTTCTCAATGTGAACCATCTTTTGATCCATGTTGCAACCAACCAACCAACCAACCAACCAACCAACCAACCTATTAGAGTTCTTTCCTTCCTGAGTTGCAATAGTAAATGCAGAATCTCTGCTTAGTGAGTCTATATTAATAAATTAATCCCGAGTCATTTATTTATTTATTTATTTATTTATTTATTTATTTATTTGAGAAAGAGTGAGTGAGAGAGACAGAGACATCACATAAGGAGAAGGGGAAGCAGACTCCTCGCTGACCAGTGAGCCTAATGCAGGACTCAAACCCTCAGGATCATGAACTAAGTCAAATGCAGATGCTTAACTGACTGAACCACCCAGAAGCCCCAGCGTGAATCAACTTTAATTTCCTTCTGTCATTATTCCACACCGTTATATTCATTCCCACATGTGTTTCCTGGATTTCTGTCTGTAGAATTTAGAAAACCCAGATACTTTTGTAGAGTGAAGTGTACTCTTTCATAGAACACATTTTTTACCTTCTTTTAGAGACTTGCTTGAACTTGAGTCTAGTTATAGGTCTAGAATGAATGAAGGCTGCTGGGGATGGGTCCAGACAAGAATCAGCACTATCCTAGGTGGCAACTATTTCAGGAAAGGCCATTACTTCAGTTTCCTCAGTCAAGGCAGGGTGAGCTTTTCTAAGAGTAAGGTGGAAAGACCTATACCACTGTTGGTGGAGAGCCTGATACCACTCAGGGTGGGGAGATATGGAAGTGGGAAGAACTTTTCTGTTGGCAAGATTGATTATCAAAATTTGGGGCTCAGTGTCCCTAGTTTTATCAGTCTTTCCACTCTTCCTATTACAGCTTCAAGATCCAATTTTTTCCCAACTAATGTTCTTATTTTGGAAGCTGATACTCTGTGAATCTGAGAATTCAACTTACATTGCAATTTAGCCAATCACAGGATGGGTTGCTGCATTTGATTTTTATGATTTTCAGTTTTGTGGCTACAGAAGAAAAGGCTCTGCCTCAAGGAACCCCTAGAAGCTCTTAGGTCATTTTAGGGATGTGGAGGTGGGAATTCAAATCCTCGAGCTTGTCCTTTTCTTTCACTCCTTTGTCCAATGATATCAGAAGCAAGCAACCAAAGTCATTATATTCTTCAGTTTCAAAAAATTGTTGCATTTGTCATATAGAGTCACTTAGCGTCTTGCTTCTTATAAATGGTAGATTAGGAATATCCAATGCAGATGTTTTGAGTATCTCTATGGATAGTTCACCTCATGGACTCTCAATGGTCTCTTTCCCAGTGGAAATAAACTCATTAGCATATTTAAATCTAATCAGATTAGAGGTCCAAGTCCAGAAACCCCAGAACCAGTTCAGAAAATTCATCCTTAAAATTCTGTTCCTCTGGAACAATGCTTCTTAACAGAATTCGCATTCACTCTAGAGGACAACAACCTTGCATCTAAAATCCCCTTGTGCTACTCCTTTGAAGTTCAATTTTCCTCCTGCCCCAAGACCCTAAAATCACTAATCTGTGTTTTATCTCTGTTGTTTTGCCTTGGAAATAGAATCTTGTGGCATATAACCTTTGAGGCTGACATCTTTCATTTAGCTTAATGCTTTGAGATTATTCATCTTTTTTGCTTCTATAAATAGTTTGTTCCTTTTCAGCCATGTGTTCCTTTCATATGAAAGCCATTTGGCAAAGAAGTCTCAGAAATGCAATTTGCAGCCTCCTAACTCTGCCTAGCATTAATGATCAGCACACAGAACTAAGAGTAGGTAGCTGAGAGACAATAGATACATAAGTTGTTCAATAGAAATTTAAAAATTTAACTAGATGAGTATAAGATGATGTTGCAAATATAGCATATTCTTGTACATGTGAAGAAATTATATCTATTTTAATCATTAGTAAGGTCATGTAATTCAACGATTTGTTTCTGCAGCACACACACACACAGAAAAGTGCAAATAGCTTTAGTATGTTTTATTTCTAACAAGGTGGCTGATAGAAATTTTCTTTAAATCACTTTGCCACGAGGACCCCTGGGTGGCTCAGTGGATGAGCATCTGCCTTTGGCTCAGGGTGTGATCCTGGGTTCCTGGGATCCAATCCTGCATCAGACTCCCCTGCAGGGAGCCTGCTTCTCCCTCTGCCTCTCTCTCAGGCGGCGTCTCTTATGAATAAATAATTAAAATCTTTTTAAAAAATTACTTTGCCACAACTGAAGAAGATTAGTTAGAGGAAATGGTCCAGGTTTGTGAAAGGATCCAAAATATATTAAATAAAAAATCGTAATAAAACTCTACTGAGAAATCCAACCCATCAATAATAACTGAAGGACCTGAAAATAAGAATTGTACATTTCTAAAATAACTTGGGAACATCTTGGTCTGTTGCTCTTTAGAAATATGGTTCTAAAGTAAGTTTTAGAGTCATATTATTTTGAAATTAGATGATTTCTTAAAATGTCATTTATCCAGTTCACAGTTTTATGACCCCATTGAAGAACAGGCTACTATATACCTAATCAACAATGGTAAAAAAAAAAAAAAAAAAAAAAAAAAGGACATTGCTTTTCAAGGGAAAATTTACTTTCAAATTGGACACAACTGGATCCATTTCTGACTCTGTGGGATCCTAAACAACTTTATGCATAAAGTAGAAATATGGCAAAATCTTTTCCAAATACAACAAGTGGAAATGAAAATTTATCATAGGGATCCCTGGGTGGCACAGCGGTTTGGCGCCTGCCTTTGGCCCAGGGCGCGATCCTGGAGACCCGGGATTGAATCCCACCTCGGGCTCCCGGTGCATGGAGCCTGCTTCTCCCTCTGCCTATGTCTCTGCCTCTCTCTCTCTCTGTGTGTGACTATCATAAATAAATAAAAAATTTAAAAAAAGAAAATTTATCATAAAATAAGTTATTGCTTTATTATAAGGTTAATAAAATGACAGAAAGGATATCACAAAGCTAATTGGTTTGCATTTCCAAGGGACCTGCCATTCAACTCAAATCCATTCTAGTCCTGTCTGGTGTTGTGGATATCCCAGTTACATTGCCTGGTTTTTTTGTTTTAAAACATACAGGATCAGATACTGTGACTCATTTCGACTGAGACTTCTATGACAGTGGCAGTAATTCCAGGCATCTTTCCAACAGACTTAAGACTATTTGTTGGGCATTCTATGGATGGATTAAACTGAAGAAGGAAAACTAAGGAACAAAGAATCCACCCACTGACTCCCTGATCTTTAAAAAGTGTCCCTACAGCTTCCCTGCCTAGCTTTGCTTTTCCCTTTATAGAGAATAAAAACTTTATTCTATCCTCATTAAAAAGGGAGGTGGGGTGTCAGCGTAATGCTACTAGTCAGTTGGACTCTATTGGAATTTCCCTGGGTTTTATGGTAAAAATATTAACAGAGCATAAACAGATATTGGGTATTTTTCAGTTTTTGAGGAGTTAATGAGATAAGACCCAATAATTCTTTGAATAATGTCCATAAAATAATACATAATAAAGAGATTTTAGTGTCTTAATATAATAGTCAATGCTTTCTGAGCACATAGTACAGGCCAGGCGTTTTCCTAAGTACTTTTACACTTTAGTTCATTCAATCATCATAAAAATATTATGATGTAGGCATTATTATCCCCATTTGACATGTAAGAATGAGGAAGAGGGAGAATGCAAAATTTGTCTAAGACCATGTAGGCACATGGATTTGATATCAGGTATTTCAATATAGGACTTCACTCTTGCTGGGTGTGAAGATGTGGGGTGAGTATAAGCACGTATTTGAGGGCTTTTGTGTAGAAGGCAGATTACGTAACTTTATATGTTCAAAATGAGACTGGAGTTGATTGCTGTGGAGATAAAGAATGAGCATGATTATGAATGATAAATGGAATTTACTGGAGTTTGACTTAAAAATAAGAAGAAGTTTGCTGGGACTCCTGGGTGGCTCAGCGGTTGAGCTCCTGCCTTCGTTCAGGTGGTGATCCTGGGATCCGGGATCGAGTCCCAGGTCAGGCTCCTGGAAAGAGCCTACCTCTCCCTCTGCCTATGTCTCTGCCTCTCTTTCTCTGTGTCTCTCATTAATAAATAAATAAGTAAATAAAAAAATAAATAAATATTTTTTTTATTTTTAAAGAAGTAGTTTGCTAACAGTTCTAAAGTAATTTTTTTTTTAGTTGACAAATTTCATTTACTTAATTTTTATATCCGTATGATTGTAAAAAAGCAAATAGTGCTAAATGGCTATTTTTGGTAAAAACACACAGTGTTCAAACCTAAGGATTACATTCTTTGGACAGGTTTCATTCCCAAAATATCGAATGCCTTGGCCATAATAGCAGCTACTGCTTCACAAAGCAGCATGCGCTGCATGTTTACCTTCAACACTTGTCCAGTTTGTCGATCCTTCTCTACACAATAGCAGCTATCGTAGAAATCTGTGAAAGTCGTTGCCAGCTCATAGATATAATCACAGAGAGCGTGGAGAAGTAAGTCATCTAAAATCTTTTGGAGAACCTCAGGGAACCATAAAATACACCGGCCCGGTTTCCATTCCTTCTCATGGTCCAAAACGATCTTGGTCTCTTGAGCAGCTTTCTGAAGGATCTCTTCATCAATATTGGCCAGATGTGCACTAGACCTGATTCTAGTGAAGGCATGCAAACAAGTAAGCAGCTGTGTTTCCTCTGTCATCCAGCATTTTGTCAAAGGAGAAGGTGTAACAAAGGTTTTGGGGGGATTTTTTGAACGGAGTACTATATACCAGTTAATAGTCTCAGAGGAGTAGAAACTCATGCACCAGTTACCAGTCCCAGGGAAGACTCTAAACACTCTGCCCACTGTATCTTGGTGTTAGAGTTGTCAAGAAGAAGACCTGCAATCAAGCACCAGATAGGACAATGTTTTGCTTACATAGAGAAAAGATAGAGCAAGATGGGCTTCAGCAGAGGACATCATTCTCCTGTGGCCACTGGGTTTCTTGAGGCAGCTATTACAGAACGATTTGCATTCCTCTTCTGGCACAGTGGCAGGAACACTGTCTCCTCCCTGCCAAGGACGGACATAGCAGTGGAGATGGCCAGGTGCCATATGATGCACTGCTTTAAGCAAAGGGGGAAAAGAAAACACAACAACACTCGTCTCGTTTGATCTAAAACAGGAAGGATATTGCCACACAAAGTGATAAGCCCAGTACAGCCTGTGTGGATACTTTAGCTTTTTTTTTTTTTTTTTTAACTTTAACTCTTGATAAGGCCCAAGGCCTATTCTTCTGCAGCTAAGTTAAGTAAGGGCAAAATGAATTCAAGGGCTCATGAATGAAACTATTCTGACACTTTTTTTTTCTTTCTCTCTCTCTTTCTATGTCTCTCTCTCTCTCTCTTCTTTCTTTCCTTCCTTTTTTCTTTCATAACAAAGCTACTAAAAATATCTCGGAAGGTCATGCATTATTGGAGTTGTCCATGGTAACTTGCTAACTGTGAGGCAGAAACATTTTAGAAGAGATTCCAGAGTTAGATCGCTTACATTAATAGATGGTAAAATCCCTTTAATTTGTGATACTCAAAGACTTCTATGAAGAGACTGAGAATCATATAATGTTCATTCTGAAAGTAGCTGAGATTAATAAATAACTGATTTTGTAGTGACAGTAAAATAAATTATGGCATGCATATAAATGCTCAAATGATGGAACTGTGTATTTGTGCATATGTGTGCATGCAAGTATATATATATATGTGTGTGTGTGTGTGTGTGAACAACAACAACGAAAAGTTGTTCTAATTTTCATTGAGAAACTTGTTTTCAATGTGGAAATCTTAATTGTAATATAATTTTCTATTCTTCATAATAAGCTATTACCCATTATTCCTCATTCAAACTTTGTGATGACTTTGAGAATTTGCAGTATGCTTTGTTGGAAATGTCCATCCCCTTTATCTACTTAGCAAGCTCATATCCATTATTCAAGAGTCAAGTAAGATGAATCATATTTCTTGAGGACTTGCGCTAGCTCTCTCTTCCTAATCTATAGGCAGAGAGGTAGGCAAAGATATTCAATATTTTTACTGCCCCCAATTTTGTTATATTTCTTTTATTATTAAATTGAGTTTCATACCTTTTAAACTAAATTGTGAGATTCAAAGAGTTTAAGTTTTGCATTTGCTGCACTGTCATCTAGCATGGAATTCTGGAATTTAGAAGCCCACAGAAGTTTGTTCGTGAATGAACTAACGAAACAATGCATAAAGTGATATTCCAATATATATTGCTTACCATGCATAATTTATTTCAGATTGTGCTTAAAAATGTGTGCTTTGGATCACAGTATTTCCATTTTCTACTTCCTTCTAACATCTAAATTAGATTTTATTCCTGTCTCTAGGTTTTGCTTTTATCCTCTCTGCCTATGGCTTTTTCACTACATTGTCAGCTATCACATTTCTGACCCAAGTGCTAGGACTAAAAATGCATAGATTTTCATCTAAAATGAGAAATTGCCTCTTGAGTCTCTATTTGTGCCATTTTCTTATAATGGGATTATTAATTATCATAATGATTATTTTGAATGTAAATTGAGAATATATTGCTAAGCGTATTTTAGAATCGTTTTTTTCTTTGTTGATTTCTGAGGGTGAGCATCTGGTGTATTGTTCTTCGGCAATGGCTATCATGTCATTTGAAGGGCTCTGTAGCATAAGGGTGGGAGGGCGAGTCAGAATTTCTTTCAGTGCATTTCCCATAAATATCATCACCATATGCAGACTGTGTATTAGATAAGGCAAGTTGGTGATGTGGTGAATTATAAGAAGCAAGCTGATAGACATCCTGGCACCCAGAGAAAGTAGAGAATAAAATAGTGAGCTGAAAAAAAAAAAAAAAACAACTAACAGATATTTGACTTCTATTTTTAAAACAATGAAGAACAAATCATCAAATATATTTTAAATTATATTGCTTAGGACAAACACTGTATTACTGTTTATTAAAATATCACCTTTTAAGCTCTTAAAACCTTTATATCACATCATATATTTCATTGTATTACACGCTTTAGGATCGGCAATCTCTTATCTTGAGACACATTTATTTTTAGGCTAGAATAAAGCAAACTTTATTCTAAATATGGCAATAAAAAAGATAAATTATTAATACATAGTGTCATCAAATTATCTTGATGGAAGGAAATGCACAGAATTAATTAATTCATTATTATAATAAAATAAATTTTCATAGTCAACTCAACAAACATTAATTCATAACATAAGTTTAAGGCATGATGTTAGACATTGAGTATCCAAAGATGAATGTGCATGATGTTTGCTCTCAAGATGTTTTCAAAATACTAGGCAAAACAAACTCAATACATTTCATGTAACAGATTCAGATTTGTTCTAAGAAAGGTAAATATAAGAACTCTAGAAAAATTGAAGAAAGTGAGATTGCTTTCTTCAATTTGAAGTTATATTTAAAGTTGAAGTTATATAAGTTACATAAAAAATGAAGTTATATTTAAAGAATAAGACACATTTGAACTTGAGCAGTTGAAGAATGGAAAAAAAAATAGGTCTTATCATCAGCGTCATGAAACTGCATGCAGCATATAAGGAATAAGAAATTTCCCAGTGTTGTCTGGGGCATTTGAGAAAGGGAGTGGCATAGACTATGCTTGAGGGTTAGTGAACCGATTATGAAGAGTTAAGGTCATAATGAGGAATCCAAAATTTTGTAAGCTTCTGTGGACTCTTCCAAACTGGATAAGATCTGGATCTGCTTCAGAAGAATGATTTGGGGGACCATATATAGGATGGACTGGGTTAGGAGAAGGAGGGAATGAAGACATTAGTGTGAGAACATACATTAAAAACATATTCTAGTCCTGATAGTTTATTTTTGCTTTTGTTTCCTTTGCTTTAGGAGATATATTTAGAAAAATGTTGCTATGGCTGATGCCAAAGAAATGACTGCCTGTGCTCTCTTCTAGAATTTTTCTGGTTTCAGGCCTCACATTTAGATCTTTAATCCATTTTGAGTTTATTTTTGTGTGTGTGTGGTGTTAGAAAGTGATACAGTTTCATTCTTTTACGTATAGTTGTCCAGTTTTTCCAGCACCATTTATTGAAGAGACTCTATTTTCCCCATTGTATATTCTTTCCTCCTTTGTTGTAGATTGATTGACCATATAATCATAGGTTTATTTCTGGCATCTCTTCTCTGCTCCAATGATCTATGTGTCTATTTTTGTGCCAGTACCATACTATTTGATTATTGCAGATTTGTAGTGTATCATGAAATCTGGTATTGTGATACTTCCAGCTTTGTTCTTCTATCTCCAGATTGCTTTGGCTGTTTGAGGTCTTTTGTGGTTCCATGCACATTTTAGGATCATTTGTCTTGAGAAAAAAATGCTGTTGGTATTTTGATAGGGATTGCTTTCAATATGTAGATAACTTTTGGTCATATGGACATTTTGACAATATGAATTCTTCCAATCCATGAGCATGGAATATCTTTCCATTTTTTTATGCATCATCTTCAGGTTCTTTCATCAGTGTTTTATATTTTCAGGTATACTCTTTTACCTCTTTGGTTAAGTTTATTCCTAGATATTTTATTCGTTTGGGTATAATTGTAAATGGTGTTTTGTTTTGTTTTTAAATTTCTCTTTCTGCTATTCCATTATTAGTATCCAGAAACACTACAAATTTGGGGGTATTCATTTTGTATCCTGACACTTTATTGTATTTGTTTATTACTCCTAGTAATATTTTTTTGGTGGAATCTAGGACTTTCTCTACATAGTATCATGTTTTCTGTGAAGAGTGACAGCTTAACTTTCTTTCTTTCTTTCTTTCTTTCTTTCTTTCTTTCTTTCTTTCTTTCTTTCTTTCTTTCTTTCTTTAGCTTAACTTCTTCTTTACCAGTATTGATATCTCTCTCTCTCTCCCTCTTTTGTTTTTTTTTTTTTTTTTTTTCTTGTCTGGTTGCTGTGGTAAGGACTTCTAATACTATGTTGAACAAAATTGACGAGGGTGGTCATCCTTGTCTTGTTCGTTACAAGCTTTCAGTTTATCCACCATTGAGTATGATGTTGCCTATAGGTTTTTCATATACGGCCTTTATGAAGCTGAGGTATATTCCTTCTAACCTCACATTGTTGAGAGTTTTTATCATGAGTCTTATCAAATGCTTTCTCTGCCTCTATTGAGATGGTCATGCAATTTTTATTCTTTGTTGATATGGTGTACGATGTTGATTGATTTGCAGATGTTGAAACTTTCTTGCAACCCTGGAATAAACCCAACCCGATCATGGTGAATGGTCTTTTTAATGTATTGGTATATGAAATTTGTTAATATTTTCTTGAGGATTTTGCATCTATATTCATCAGGAACATGGGCTTCTAGGTTTTTGTTTCTTTGATTATTTTTGGTGCTGTCTTTGATTTTGGTATCAGGGTAATGCTGGTCTTTTAGAATGTATTTGGAAGCTTTCCTTCCTCTTCTATTTTTTGAAATAGTTTGAAGAGAATAGACATTTACTCTCCTTTAAATGTCTAGTAGAATTTCCCTGTGAGTCCATCTGGTCCTGGATGTGTGTATTTTGGTATTTTTCTATTACTGATTTAATTTTGTTACTTATCACCAGTCTGTACAGATTTTTTTTATCCCTTCCTGGTTCAGTTTTGGAAGAATATATGTTTCTAGGGATTTAATTATTTCCGCTAGATTTTCCAATTTGTTGACATATAATTTTTCATAGTCTTCCCTTATATTCCTTTGTATTTCTGTGGTACCAGCTGTTACTTTTCTTGTTTTAATTTTATTTTTGGGGGGGATCCCTTTCCTTTTTTTCTTAGGAGTCTGGATAATGGTCTGTTAATTGTGTTTATCTTTTCAAAACACCAGCTCTTGGTTTCACTGATTTTCTCTATTTTTTTTTTTTTTTAGTGTATATGTTATTTATTTCTGCTCTAAAATCTTTATTATTTCTTTTCTTCTACTCACTTTGGGATTTGTTCATTCTTCTTTTTCTAGTTCCCTTAGGTTTAAGGTAGATTGTTTACTTCAGGGCTTTTTGTTTTGTTTTGTTTTGTTTTTACTTCTTGAAGTAGGATTGTTTACCTCCCTCTTAAAACTCCTTTCACTGTGCCGCAAAGATTTTGAACCGTTGTGTTTTTATTTTTTTCACTTTTGTGTTTATGTTTTTTTTTTTAATATCTTCTTTGCATCCTTGACCCATTGGTTGTTCAGTATCACATTGTTAGCCTCCATGTGTTTGTGTTTGTTCTAGTTGTTTTCTTGTGATTTATTTCTACATCAAAATAAAAAGATTTTGCACAGCAAAAGAAAGCGTCAACAAAACAAAAAGACATCCTACTAAATGCAAGAGGATACTTACAAATGAAATATTTGATAAGGGATTAATGTCCAAAATCTATAAATAACTTATATAACTCAATACCAAAAAAACCCCACAAACAATCTGATTTAAAAATGTGCAAATGGCCTAAATAGGCATTTTCCCAAGGACAATATACAGATGACTAATAGATATATGAAAAGATGTATAATATCACTAGCATCAGGGCAACGCAAATAAAAAACTCAAGAAATATCACCTTACACCAGTTAGAATGGCTAAAACCAAAATGACAAGAAATAAGTGTTGATGAGCACATTTAAAGGAACTTATGTACTATTGGTGGTAATGTAAATTGGTACACGCACTGTGGGAAACAATATGGAGATTTCTCAATAAAAAAATAAAATAGAAAAATCATATGATCCAATAATTCTACTCCTGGGCATTTTCCAAAATAGTCAAAAATGAAAACACTAATTTAAAAAGATATATGCACCTATATGTTTATTGAAGCATCATTTACAATAACCAAGATAAGCAACCTAAGTGTTCATCAAGAGACAAATAAATATGGAAAATGGGATCTATCTATCTATCTATCTATCTATCTATCTATCTATCTATCTATCATCTATCTATCTCCTATAATGGAATATAGGACACAAATATAGAACACAAAATGGAATATCATTTAGCTATAAAAGGATGAGTTTGTGTCAATTGAGGCAACTGGGATGGACCTAGAAGGTATTATACTAAATGAAATAAGTCAGACTGTGAAAGACAAATACTTTATGATTCCACCCATTAGTGGAATCTAAAAATAATAATAATAATAAATGAACAAGCAAACAAAAATAAGATTTAGGCCTATAAATTTTTTTTTTTTAATTTTATTTATTTTATGATAGGCACACAGTGAGAGAGAGAGAGAAGCAGAGACATAGGCAGAGGGAGAAGCAGGCTCCATGCAGGGACCCCCACGTGGGATTCGATCCTGGGTCTCCAGGATCACGCCCTGGGCCAAAGGCAGGCGCCAAACCGCTGCGCCACCCAGGGATCCCAAGATTTAGGCCTATAAATATGGAGAACAAACCGATAGTTGCCAGAGTGGAAGGGAGTAGAGAATTGGGCAAAATGGGTGAAAGGGAGAAGGACATATAGGCTTCCAGTTATGAAAATGAATAAGTCATGAAAAAAGGTCATAGCATAAGAAATACAGACTTGCAATAGCTACATTGTGGTGTACAGAGCATAATGTGTAGAATTTTCAAATCATTAAGTCATACACCAGAAAATAATGTGATATTTATGTCAACTATATTAAAACAAACAGACTAACCAACAATATATTCTGGAAGACCATAAGTTAGAGGGTAAGAGCAGTGGCGGTAGTGCCGTGGGAAAAAAAGTCACAGATTTGAATAGGCTTTTTAGTTCTTATAATGGATGATAACATTAATCAATTCTTTTCGCAATAGTGGAATTTTGTTATTGTTGTTTTATTTTGTCTCATAGTATTGTGATAATGCCCAGCTTGAAACCATACAGTCATTTCTCTTTGCATTTGGAATTAAACCCTGCATTCTATGGTCTGCTTCTCTAACCTCATTTCATTCACATTAGCCTGGACTTGATTGGACCACATCTTTCCCTCTCCGGGACTTCTAACATGCAGGACTCTGTCTGGAATGATCCATACCCCATGTTTTCTCATCTTTTATGTATTAGTTTAGATGCTGCTTTCTCAGAAATAGCTTCTCTGTTACCCAAGGTAAATTTCTCATATTCAGATATCTCATTTTGTTTGTTCTAAATTTTTACCCTAATTTGTAACAGTTTATGTTTATTCTTACTTTTACAATACTTAATCTCCCTCACTGTAATATTCTTTATAATAGAGTCCATGTCTGTTTTGTGTATCCAAAATGTAGCTCCCCAGTTGATAAATATTAAATGAAAACTAAATGAATGTTACATGAATATTAAATGAATGAATAAATTAGATAATGAAGTTATTATGAGGAACGGGTTTTGGGGAGAACATCGTGAGTTTGGTTCCGAATATTTGGATTATGAGATGCTTACAAGGTTCAGTTCATCATCAGCCCCACTAACTTCATCTTTAGTCTAACTATGATTTGAGCATTTAATGTGGGTAAACCAAGAGCCCTACAAACAAGTTTTTAGTTTACTCTCATAAAAATTATATGAGGAAATAAAATTTAGAAGTTAATTGTAATTTAAGTTCAAGTTTTTCTAACTCAGAAGTTCATGTCCTTACTACTATGATATATTGCTAGAGTTTCAAGATAATCTAAATCTTAAAAAAAAATTTGACCTTTGAAATTATGCAAAGTAGAGAAGATATATAAACACTATTAAAAATGCAGAGCTAATGATGAATGTATAGGTACCATTTATACATATCACACTTTCATTTTTATTGTAAAAATAATACATGGATTAATAGCAATGGAAGAACGAAACTCAAACAATTGGAGACATATATATATAGAAAGCCCTGCTTCACCTCTTAACCCACAAATCTCACATTTCTCTTTCCTGCATAAGTAGCTTTGGTTAAAGTTTAGTATACATAATTCTGGATATGTACAGATGATAGACAATGGATGATGATGATGATAGATAAAAAATAAACAGAGAATAACTCCTAGTCACCACTAGTTTTGATCTTTGAATTATCTTTATTGAATTCTATGTCACACATCAAGAGAAAAACACTCCTCTTCCATATCTTGAATTTTCCTGGCTCCTTTAAGTGTTATTCTCATTATCTCTGCTTCATAATATATGTATGTGAGAGATTAAAGAGAGAGCAATAAAGTTTGTACATATAATGCAGGTTATCTGAAAATTTTAAATATTCTAGCTGTAATATGGATATATATGCACAATATGGATATACAAATGTATACATGCCTATACATATATATATATATATATATATATTTCTTTTTTGTAACTCTATTACTTAGCAAGACATGCATCATATTTTTCTTTATCTAGTGACGACTTCCTGTAACGTGAAGTGTCATTAGCTCACATATTTTACTCAAAATACAATTTTCTTTCCATATTTTTACTTCAAATCTCTCGAAATTTCCTTATATTTTGTTGCAATAAGATAAAATATTAATTCCAGTTCTAAAATATTAAATTTACATTAAGATTTTTCCAGCAATAATTTAGTTAGCAATAAATTTTGTATGTTTCTTTACTCAACAGTGTTTCCTATGTATCTTTCCTGTATTTGGAATTATTTTTCCTTTTCCTTAAGAATATTTATGTATAGTAACAAAAAAGAGAGAACACTCTGTATAATGCTATCAGAGTTCTTTACTGGAAAGCTATTATGTCTGAAAATGCTATACTTTATTCCTCTAACTTGAATCATAGATGGGTAAAAATCTCAAACAATTTTCAGAAATGAAGACATCACTCCACTTTTTCTAATATTAGATTCAGGAGACATTATCCTTCCATTCTTTATTTAATTACCTGTTAGTCTCCCATGGCTAGTCTTCTCCCACTCTCCACTGGTTTTGATATTTGAGTTCTTTCTCTACCTCTGTTGTGAATTTCATGTTCAATGTTCTCCACTTTCTCCACCTTCCCTGAGTTTTATCTTTTTATCTTCATTCTCTGCCTCATAACTTCCAGAAATTTGTTTTTTGTTTTTGTTTTGTTTTGTTTTGTTTTTATCCTTGTGATCAGCTGGTTTCATCTCTGTTGTGTTCAGTGGCTATTTTGCATTATTTCCCTCTATTTCATGTATAGGTTCCATTAGATTTTGGATTGAGTAAACTTTATTTAATTAGATATCTTGGGTTTAAATTCTCCATTATGATTTAAAGTATGCAGATTCCTTTATTCCCTTCAAGTACACTAAGGACAAAACACACATCAGTCAACAGAGGTCCACAGAGTATGTATGACTCTTCTCTTCCTAATTCGTCTAATAGGCTGTCTGTACTTTTTAATGACCAAGTAGTTTTCAGAATATTTTGGCTCACTGCACTGTTTTTCTAAAATTAAGACTTCAGTCATGCTCCAAACTAATAATAATAAGATTATAGAATTTATATAATTGAGAAAGGCAGAATTACTTAACTGATGTCCAACCTTGCAACTTAATGTCACACTAAATGTAAGAGAAGGGTACTCCTCTTCCACAACTCATTTTTAAAATTGGTGATTTTCTATCCACATTGTGCATTGTCTAAGTACCACCAAGGCCTAGCATATTCATATGCCCTCCAAGATCTCAATTAAATTAGTTAAAAATAACCTAAGTGACTGTATAACACAATATTACAAATATGAAAGAAAGAAAAACTACATTTTTCCCCTCACATTCAAACGGCAGGCCTGCACAGGGATTTCAGGTCATATTCTCATTGATACATTATACTTTTGGAGATAGCAATGGCAAAAATGTAGATATGCAAATACACTGCAGAGTTTACATGTTTTTCACACAGTAGATATGAAATTGTTGAATGGCAGAGTCATAGCCTACTATAGCCAGCAGGGATGTTTGAGAATGTGTTAACTGACACATGAAGTAACACAAAATCAATGACTTCTGTGTGGCTAGGAGGTTTTTTTTAAGCTATATGTAGCTTCAATTTATTCTTTTCCTACAAAAATTTGAAACTGACTATGAACTCATTAAACAGAGAAGAGAACCAGCCTAAAGGATTTAGCACACAGTTGAGAATATTGAGGCAAAAAGCAACTGGAGTGGGCATTTAGAGTGTACATGAAGAACAATTATGTTCTAAAATTGATTGCCCAGATTTGCTCATTATTTATTAAAAACAGCAGCAGCTAGAAGTAGAGAACTGCAGAGATGAAAATATCTCTCAATGTGATGAATGACATTTGTGGAGTAATGAGGGTTACAGAAGGGATTTCCGAAAAGACTTTTTAAAAGTTAAAAGATATTTAACATCTGTTGATAGTGCTTATCTCTGTATAGTAGGATATATAAATGTATTTCTTCTTACTTTCTTTTTGCTTTTGTGAATTTTCCAGTTTTACAAAAATAAGTATGAATTATTTTGCAAATGGAGGTTAATTTTATTTTGTAAATTTGTTTGCTTGTTTCTTTAGATTTTTTTTTATTGGAGTTCAATTTGCCAACATTTAGCATAACACCCAGTGCTCATCCCGCCAAGTACCCCTTCAGTGCCCATCACCCAGTCACCCCAACCCCCCGCCCACCTCCCCTTCAACCACCCCTTGTTCATTTCCCAGAGTTAGATGTCTCTCATGTTTTGTCACCCTCACTGATATTTTCACTCATTTTCTTTCCTTTCCCTTTATTCCCTTTCACTAATTTTTATATTCCCCAAATGAATGAGACCATATAATGTTTGTCCTTTTCTGATTGACTTATTTCACTCAGCATAATACCCTCCAGTTCCATCCACATCGAAGCAAATGGTGGGTATTTGTCGTTTCTAATGGCTGAGGAATATTCCATTGTATACATAAACCACATCTTCTTTATCCATTCATCTGTCGATGGGCACCGAGGCTCCTTCCACAGTTTGGCTCTTGTGGACATTGATGCTATAAACATTGGGGTGCAGGTGTCCCAGCGTTTCACGGCATCTGTATCTAAAGGAAAATCAGAAGATAATTGAGGATGAAGGAATGAAGGACCAGAAAAGAAGCAGTTTGTGAACTTAACACTTGTTTGTCTAGGTCCTTGGTGATGAAAATTTGGGCATTAACATCAGAATTAACTAAATATCGTTAGTTTTCTGTGTGAATGTTTGTAAAGTTGACTAGTTTGTATATAATATATTCTTTTTAAGAATAATGTGTTCTTTGATATGACTTTCTTTCAACTAAAATATTCTGTAGATTAAAAAAAATCAGTCGAAGTCCCCTTTGTGTATAATTATACCTAAATATCTGAAGAAGAATAATTCCACATGACAATTGCAGTTTTAGGAATGGTTTTCCCAGAGGCTATTGCTATTATTTATTTATGCTTATATTATACTATGTCTATTAAATACACAATAGCTATTTTTTGTTTTTATAAAAGAATGTACATACCTTAGTTAAAAAAACACCTTATTGTTAACAAATGCTAACCATTATCTTGAGCTTCCAGTGAGCCATAGCTTCTTCACCTTGCCCAACCTTCAGAGAATTGCAGAGTTAGAGCCTTCCACTGGATTAGGCTTTGGTTTAAGGGAATGTTGTAGCTGGTTTGACTTTTATCCAGACCACTAAAAATTTGTCCACACCAGCAATGAATCTGTTTCACTTTCTTATTACTGATGTGTTCACTGAAATAGTACTTTTAATTTCTTTTAGAAACTTATTAGCTTTCACAACTTGGCTAACTCTTTAGTAGGAGGAGCCTAACTTTCTCCCTATGTTGGCTTTCCACATGCCTTCCTCACTCAATCTAGCTTTTTATTCAAAGTCAGAGACATGTGACTCTTCCTTTTACTTGAACATTTAGAAGTGATTATAAGGTTCTTAATTAACCTAATTTCACTATTGTTGTGTCTTAAGGAATAGAGAGGTGTGAGGAAAGGGAAGGAGACCAGGGAAATCACCATTTGGTAGATCAGTCAAAACACACATCTATTGACTAAGTTACTGTCTTATTATGGGCACAGTTTGTGGCGTCCCCAAACAATTATAATAGTAACATCAAAGATCACTGATCACAGATCACCATAATAAACATAGTAACAATGAAAAAGTTTGAAATGATGTGAGAATTACCAAAATGTGACTCAGAGAGGCAAAGAGCAAATTTTGGAAAACAGTGCTGATAGACTTGCTTGGCACAGATTGCTGCAAATCTTGCAAAAACATTGTAAAAAACCCCACGATATCTGTGAAGCAGTTATATGAAGTGCAATAAAACAAGGTAAAAACAAGGTATATCTGTATATCTCCATACATTACGTAGAGTGACCATTATAGAAATTAGTGCTATTTGTGGATGGAGTAGAAAGACGTGGGCTCAGGGCTGTTTCTTTTATGATTCTATGGGTTTGCAATGAGTCTTAATTTAAAATTCATGAATACAAAGTTTCTTACATATATCAAATATAGTTGGTGGATATTATACAGAATATTAATAAAAGTAGAAAATGGGTTTAATAGTAAAACAAACTAGGAATACATTCCAGAGTATTATTAGACTTTGTAGTTTTCTATTTTATTTTTAGCTCTTTATATTGAAAGTTTGAAGCTAAATTATGCTAATTCTCAGAGGATATAAATATACTAAAAAAGTCTTTGGAACAATTTCCAAACAACATTAACTCTTTCAAGCTATTTAGTCAATGCTTATCACGGTGAATGTAAAAAGGAAGTCTGTAGCTTTAAAGAAATGAAACATCTCTAAATACTTAAAAGCAAATTAGAATGTTGAAAAGATGGTGAAGACAAGGTATGAAACAGCTAGAAAAAATTGCACACACACACACACACACACACAAATTGCACATAGCCGGCAACTTTGGCTGAGTAACTAACTGATCTCCATTATCATCTTTTTGCTCCTTGTCAGTGGAGTTTTGGTTGTGCTTGGTATCCATGCTCTTTAGCATGTATGGCTAAGACTTGAGATTTAACAGGGACTGGACTCAAACCCAGCCTTTAAGTTTCATTTTCCTTAGTAGTGATAAATACAAAGAGAGCCACGCAGAATATTTTAGCTACTGATGTAAAGAAAAATTCTTCTTGGGGACTTATGGGAAGCATTCTTTTGGCTTGAAATACACAGGAAATGCTGATCTCTTCTGGGAGCTGTTCTATCTGGATGGGATATTCAAAATTATTTTCAGATATGTTGTGATCATAAGATCATAAGAGATGTGATGGGTTGAATTGTGTCCTCCAAAATATGTATTAGAGACGTAACTCCCAGTAAGTATGACCTCATTTGGATATCAGGTTTTTGCAGATATAATCAAGTTAAGATCAGATTGTGTTGAACTGGGTGAGCCCTAATCCAATATGACTAGTATCCTTGTAAGAGGAAAAAAGAGGCAGTGACACAGGGAGAATGATGCATGATGACAGAGGCAGAGATTGGAGCGATGTAGCCACGAGCCAAGGGTGGACAGCTACTACCAGAAGCTAAGAAGAGACAAAGAAGGTTTCCACCCAGAGTCTCAGAGGGAGCATAGCCCTGCTGACACCATGACGTTGGACTTCTAGGCTCTGGAACTGTGAGAAAAAACTCTTCTGCTCTTTTGAGCTTCCTAGCTTGTGACAATTTGTTACAGCAGTTCTATGGAACTGAAATAAGGGGTACTCACCTTAAGGACAAAGTTGACAGCCATAATGATAGAATGGAAAAAGTAGATGGAACTTGGATTCAGTTAAAATAATATACATCCATTCTACTCATCAACCTTAGAGCTATTCTAAATTCTTATTATGAGGGGTAATATAGCTTTTAATATTTATTTGGCTTTCCATAATCTATAGCAAATATATTTTTTCATAGCATAATGGTCTCATATTAAACTTTTCATCTGCTTTTTTTCCATTTCAATAAAATAACTGCAAATATTATATTAAACTTTTCATCTGTTGTCTTCTCATCTCAATAAAATAACCATAGTTATGATAATATACAAAATCAATGAGCATAGATGACTTTTTATAAAATAGGTGGAAATGCACCAAATGCTAGATTGTTAGAAATATGTAAATGCGTAGATGACTTTTTATAAAATAGGTGGAAATGGACCAAATGCTAGATCGTTAGAAATATATAAATGCATATAGTCCTCTATTTATCTGGTTCTGCCATACATACACTTCAGTTTCTACAATGTAGTTAAATAAAACCAGTTCCCCAACTACATGGTTCAAATTTTAGTTACCATGCTATATTAACCAAGAATAATTGCATGAAGTATAACTTTGCTACAAGCACTTATGTTTGCAAGTCACTATGTAACTAACAGATTTGCATCATAACCAGAGACCAGTTCCACCTTTCTTTCAAAGTCAGTTGGTGATTGGCCACCGTACAGCTGTTAGTTCATACACAGATAGGTACATAGTTATGTCATCTTTTTGTGCCCCTATAATTAATCCACATGTCAATTTATAGATGTGAAAAATCAAAAGATGGAACTGGCTACTAAAAGAACATCAAAGAAATAAGCTGATAATACGGAAAGTGAAATCCAAATTGAACATAAAACTGAGGTGTGGAAGAAATCATTAAGTTGCAACAGTGTGATGCTGGGACAGGTGGAGAGATTCTCCATGTGCGGCCTCAGGACTTTATGAAGCCAACCTTATTGATGTAAATGAAGAAAGTGGTTGCGACGAAAAGTATGAATATGTCACAGAGGAAGTGGCATTGGCAAAAAATCTCTTGGAGATATTTTACAACACTGAAAGCACAAAGGATAGAATGCCAGAAACTAATATAAATCTTAGGAGTATGACCATTTGCCAACGCATAGAAAAGAATCTCCCCCCCCCAAAAAAAAAAAGAAAAGAAAAGAATCTCCCACTATAAGTTATATCTTGAGAAGGAAAAGACAAAAGCACTGTTCAAAATACTTTTGATAACTTTTTACAAAGAAAAAAACTTTAATTCTCAATGCTTCTGTTTTAAATTACACTGTACTCTATCATTTTCATTATTTTTTAATTTCATTATACATTTATAAGCAACAGTAAAAGAGTTTTTAATATTTTGACAATTTTTTTAAATATCACAGAACGATTTTCATTTTTCTCCAAACATTATGAAGACCACTTTGCACAGTTTCAGTTTGCATGGATATTTTTACAGTCCTGTATTACATGTAAAACGAGGACTGTTTGTACTTCCATAAGGAAAAAAAAAATCCCATTACTTTCATTATTTTCTATTGCAGTCTAGAATAATTTAGAATATGTCTGTAATAAGAAATCTCAAAAAGCTGGGAATATTTTTTTCTTGTACACAATAATTCTACCGTAAGGAAGTGAAGAAATGGCATTAGCAGCTGGCAACAAAAGCCTTGATATTACCAACTGAACATTAACGGCCTTCAGAGAAAATAAAGAATGATCAAGTAGGCCACTCTATGATCATGGTGAAACAAACCAGAGACAAAGACTTTCTTCAACCACAAGAGTAACTTTCTTAATCTTCCAACATGATCTACAATTGCTTCTTTACCAATGACAAGCCTGTCCCCAGCTTTGATTCTCCTCCGTCCAAAAATAACATGATGTTCAACTGCCAAATTGTTCCTTTCTGGCAGCATTCAGTCCAGAAATGGACCTCACTTCCTTAAACTCTTCCTCATAATCACGTACCGCAAGCTCAAATTCTATCATAATCACCCCAAACTACTTCTTACCAAGATGCTCTACTCTTCCTCTGATATGTATTGACATTCAATAAACAGCAAATGCAATGAAACTTACAGGGTTTTTACCATGACTGTGTCCCTGGTGGCTTTGTGCTGGTAGGCATCAACAGACCCAAATGCACTGAGGAAAAAGAAAAGCCTTTGCAAATATAAAAAACTGACATAAGACTGGCTCATTTTAGAGCAGTTTTATACTATAGTGATCGATTTGAAAAAATACCATATTATTTTAACAGTGGATCATTCCTGCTATGTGTGAAGAATGAGCGTAAATAGGGATATGTGATGTAATAAGGCAAATGGAGTACACGGTAGAAAATTCTTATTTTGTCAATAGAAGTAATACTGAGATACTTAATATTTTAGTCAAGTGAGTATTTTTTCAGACATTTTATAATTTGACTTTAGAAAAAAAAACAGGATAGAAATACTCTATATGATATTATTCTTTTCTTTTTCAAGATTATATTTATTTATTCATGAGAGACACAGAGAGAGAGGCACAGGCACAAGCAGAGGGAGAAGCAGGCTCCTCGCAAGGAGCCCGAAGTGGGAGTTGATCCCAGGACTCTAGGATCACTTCCTGAGCTGAAGGCAGACGCTCAACCACTGAGCCACCCAGGTGTCCCTGATATTATTCTTATAAATGGGAAAATGTATTTCTCACCAAATGCAAAAAATGACAGTGGTAGATTATTTCCTGTTTCACTTTATGCTTAATGTGATACATTCCTAAATATTACTTCAATTGAATTTCTCACATTTGTCATTCGTAGTTTAGGTTCCACTACTTATATCAGTAATATGTTTTCAATTAATGCTTTGAGTTTTAAAAATTCAGTTTTAGAGGTTACGATTTTGCCAAGCGTACATATAACTGGTTCCAGTGGCCTACACTTCAATATTTATTTTCCAAAAAAAAAAGAAAAATATTAGTACTTATATTTTAGAATGAATTTAATGATAATATTCCTTAGGCAGAAAGAATATTGTTTCAGGAAGAAGACAGTCTTATCAAAGAGCACCACAACTTTTAATTAATTTAGAGGAAAAATTCATAAACACTTAAATAAGGAAAATTCTAAAATAATAAAGTTTATAAGATTAAAAAGATATACACATTTTCAGTTTCAAAACCAGGGAAAGCCCCTCTAAACATGACTTGTAGAAAGTTAAAGGCAAAAAAGTCGAAGGATAATCTTACTCTCCTGAATGTGTTTTTCTTATTGTATAGAAACATAATTTTACATTAACTATTTACTAACAGATATTCAGCTAAACGTATTAGGCAGCCTTGAGCATGCTTTGTGCTACATTTTTCTATGATTATCCTTTAATATATGACTTGCTCTGGTGCCATTTACATTTTCTTTATCTGTTTGCTCATTTGTACTGTTTTGCATTTATTCAGGAAATGCAAGTGGCTGATGAAACCATAAAACATTGTTCACCGATTGTGACTAATGAATAAAAAAGTTCAGTGCAAATGTGAGAAGGTTTATTGTTTTCTACAAGATTCATAAACATAAATTCTTGAAAAGGAAATTGAAAAATGTAGCTGCTAAGTGAAGCATATTTCTGGAGCTTTCTATTGTAATGCCATTCTGAAGTATCTCTATATCAATCAAGATACCAACCCTGTTGAAATCCATTAGACATCATACTTCATGCAAAACATTATTACTTTTTTTGTCAGTGTTAATAATCTTTGTTCCTTAAAAAGAATTTGGAAATGGATTTTTATGATAAAAGCATTGGTCCACTTGAGAACACTACTTGATACAAGGTATTTATTAAAGTATTTTTAACAATTCTAAAATTCATAGGAGAGTGAGTGAGAACCCAAAGAAGTCAGAAAGTGAGGAAATCAGTAAGTGTACATGGGAACATTATGATCGCACTTCCACAAACTTAGTTATTTAGTGCATCAACATTCAAGAACATCCATTGTCAAAAAAAAAAAAAAAGAACATTGGTTGTCAGCCCTTTGAAGCTATCTCTCTTTGAACAAATATCCTTCCTCATAAAAGGGAAAATAACATATATTTCATATAGAGGTTTAGATGATTAAGATAATGCATGTGAAGTAGTTCTTGTCTAGCAATTACTCGCCAATATTTTGATATATCTGTATAAAAGATCTAAAGACTGACTTAATATGATGGAGGTAAAATTGGTTCTGGTGTTTTCAACTAAAAATTTAATTAATTGTCTGATAATTAGATAGATAAAAAGTATGATAATCAAATTCAATAATGAAGCTACTCAAATGGATTGATAATGAAGAGATGTCTTTTTGCTACTTTGCGGCCTATAAGAGTTTATGTATAATTGTAGCAGGAAAGATCACGTAGGAAACTAGCCCAGGACTAGGGATTCTGATTCGGCCTCATTCTGTCCCACATCTGTGCAAGGTGGTGCTCGCTTTGAATATGTGTCCAGAATGTCATATTGTCCTTCTATCCACATAAAGGATTTTTGACATTGAAATCCTCCCCTTTGCTCTTATTTCAGATAAAGAGTAGATTTAAAGCTATTGGCTCACAACCCTTTTCCCAGCTCCTAATTGTATTCACTTCAAAGGGAGAAATTTTTCATCAAAACTCCTTAGTGTCTCTGGATTTCTATTTTAGATTCATCTGTGGAGTTTTGCTCAAATTGTGTGACAATAAATACTAGTCTGTCCCATATGAGAGGCAGAATTGAAAAGCATCTTACAGTCTCTGATGATTAAATTAAAGCCTTTGATTAGGAACAAATGTTCTAGTTGGTTTAAAAGCCCCAATAAACTTGAGTTTATCCATTTGAAATTAACATTTGTCTCTAATCCTGTTGATCTTCCGACCTTGTTTGTGCTAAATATGGGTCTATCTTCAAGTTAATGCATAATTTTATACTCTGTGGACTTAAATTAAATGCCAAATAACTTCAAAAGCTAAAATTAATTGCAAAAATGAAAAGAAGACACACATCAAAGATTCATTTTTAAAGTTGATATCTACATAGCATTTTATACCCGTTTAAAACTGTTAGCTTATCCCTTACTTAGCCTCCCTTAACAATTAAATGCTTCACATACTACAAGAGTGCACTTGTGAGTAAAAATGGTATACACTATTCTTACCCTGAATACTTTAAAATAAAAATATGTTATAAAATTTATGATACCATTACAGAAAAAAAAATTATGATACCCGATTTTTACTCCTAAAGTTTACAATGAATATTTATGAAATACCAAATAATTATCTAAATATTTTTAATTTTGATTCTTGTTTCTTTTTAGTGTTCAAAAAAAAATATTAACCAAAGAAATGTAATGTTGTATTGGTTGAGTTATATATGGACTTTTTTAATTTAAATATTCTTAGATATGTAAATATTTCTTTTTCATAATTATGTTGTAGGAACAGATATTTTCAAGTAGAATTAATTTTTTCATTAACACTTAGGGACAGTTACAATCTATATTTGTAGATGGAGGCTATTCGTTTCATTACTCACCTTTGTCACAAGGTATGATCCTTTTAAACAAGAACATTTATCTTTACAAAAGTATTCAAGAACTTCAGTATAAATGATCTAGACTTTCTGCCTAAATAATGTCAAATATTTATATGATAGGAAAGTAGATGGTCATACATTTCAATTTTTATGTAAATGTTCAGTATAGTAAAAAGGAATTTTAGGTATTTGTGGGTGACCTTATTCCTTTTTTGTAATTTATGGCACAGTAAAATAAAATTTCTGACAAAAATCCAAAGGAAATTTCAAAATGTGTAATTATTGCATTCAAAGACATGTATTTTTTATAGACAGGAAGAAATTAAAATTTCAATTCTGCACTATAACTTTGTTGCAGCATTTTGGGATACGTGGAGTTAGGACAGATGTGGAAATCACTTTTTAGATCTGTGTTATTAACATGTATCTATTCTTTATAGCTACAATTATGCAAATTTTCATTTTTTTCTGAACGTTTTTGTTTAAGTCCTTTTCACACTTATAATTCTTTCTTTTCTTTCTTACTATTCTTTCTTCTTTCTTTCTTTCTTTCTTTCTTTCTTTCTTCTTCTTTCTTTTCTTTTCTCTTTCCTTTTCTTTTTTCTTTTCTTTTCTTTTTTCTTCTCTAGTAGCCTTGTGAAGTAAGTAGGGCTGGTACCAAAAATTGGCATATGTCCATTAAATACTAATTTTTATGTTCATTGTTCTAAAGAAGAATTCAAATATTTCACTCATATAGTGGCTTGTGGTGCCTTATTTTTTAAACTGCTTATAGCAACTGGGGTATTTGAAATAATCTTCTTTTGGTTGAATTGTTTTCCACAAAATCATATGCTGAATTCTTAATCCCTAATATTTCCAAATGCAACCGTATCTGGAAATAGGAACATTGCCGGTATCTTTAGTTAAGGTCACATAGGTGTCTAATACTGACATAGAGTAGACCCCTATGTAATATGACTGGTGTCGTATGAACAACACAGTTACATAAGGAGGGTGATATGGAGAATTAGAATGAAGTATTTACAAGCCAATGCCAAAGATTGTCAGCAAATGGACCAGAAGCTAGGAGGAGGCAAGGAAGGGTTTTCCTACAGGTCTCAGGGAGAATGTAGTATTTCTGACACTCTGATTTCAAACTTTTAGCCTCCAGAATTGTGAGACTATACATTTCTATTGCTTTAAGCCACCCAGATAGTGGTTCTCCATTACAGTGGCACTAGGAAGCTCTAATGACTCTAAAGTAAATTAGGTAAACTTTCTATTTAATACTCTGCATTTTTATGATATGGGTCTTATCACAATTTACTTTGATATTTCTTTATCTCTCCTCAAATGAGTCTAATCTTCATCAGAATAGAAACTGCTTTCATTCTTCATAACTTGTAAATAGTTTATCCAAAATATATATTTAGTGAGTACTTGAAAAGTTGCAGAATATCTCAGATATCGTCATTGGATAGTATGCAATCTGTTACATGATATCACTTCTCAAAATTATTAAGTAATTGCTAAGCAGTCATTCAGAAAGAAAAAGAGGAAGCAATGGAAATAAGGGAAGCTGAAAGATTCACATTGGACAACTATCAGCAGTTCTTTACCTGTAACCAACATTGCTACCTGTTGGTGACTGAAGCAAGAGGGCCAAGTTGGAAAGATCAAGGCCAATTGAATAAATTGACTACCCTCATTATGGTTGTATGCTCATGTATGGAATTGCATTATGGGGTATGGATGTCTAAAAGGTATGTGCACAGTGTGTAAATAAATGAAAATGAATCTATAGACAATATGTACAGAGCTTTAAAAGTTTATTGTAGCATAATGCACTAGCTTATGGGTTTTTCTTTCTGATTTATAGAAATGAGAAGAAAAACAGAAAATTACTCAAATATAAAAGCTAGAATTCTAGGCCAAATTGTAAATAATATGGACTACCTCAAACGAACTTTCTTAACACAAAAAGCATCGCTAAAAAGACTTGGCATATGTTCATTAAATACTAATTTTTATGTTCATTGTTCTAAAGAAGAATTCAAATATTTCACTCATATAGTGGCTTGTGGTGCCTTATTTTTTAAACTGCTTATAGCAACTGGGATATTTGAAATAATCTTCTTTTGGTTGAATTGTTTTGTTTGTTTGTTTATGGTAATTTTTTAACCATAGTTCATTTTTTTGCCTTGTTTTTACATTGTCTCCAATGTAGGAAGTTAGTCACAACTTGTTTAATAAGAAAATACATAAAATCAGCTACTAGGATATAAGACAATCATTAAAAGAATGAAATATCAATAAAATCCAGCAAAGTGGTATTAACCAAAATAAAACTGGGTTCCCCTTCTGGTTAGAATGTGGAAGGATAATGAAAGATTGTTACTCCTGCTAAAGGAATCGATAATTACAGGATAAACAACAGCAACAACAACAAAAAACCCAATTTATTCAAAGCTATTGCAAAGTGTTTCACATAATGATACATGAAAGATCTAACGTTTAGAGTCACATAAGCACTTTTTAGTGACAGAGGTCACTTTCATCGCTAGGGCCAATCACTGAGGTAGCACACATACTAGGCAGAGGGGGAAGCCTGTCAGAGAACAGTGTTTGCTCAGATGAGAAAAGTCCACTCAAATGTTTGCCAAAGCCAGGCTGGTGTTTCAGATTTAAATTTGGAGGAGACTTAAATGCAAAAATAACCTCTTTGTGAAGTAATTCCCTTTAGAGGAGTTGTTTTTGTATATGTTTTTCAGTAATCAGAAGGGGTGGGTCAGACTAGAAGTGCATACATAGCAAGGACACTCCAAAAAGATCTCACTTAACCTCACTGTTTGCCTCCAACAAGAGCCCAGAAAGTTGTCACTCCTTTCTTTACCATAAGAATGGAGGCAAAAAAAAAAAAAAAAAAAAAAAAAGAATGGAGGCAGAAAACAAAACAAAACACTACAATACAACAATACAATGACTTTTTTTTAGATCCTTCAGACCATTGAGGTCACAGGGCAAACTATCACAAGGCAATCTGGAGAACCATAATCAAGATCACCTTCTTCTAAACTAGTAGGAACACAAGTATTCTGACTGGATGAATTGCTGGAGGCTGAGTTTATAATAACTGGCATGGAAAATTTCTAATAGTCCTGTGTTAGGAGGAACTCCATGTTTTTGTAAGTTTTACCTCCAGAGACCCCACCAGCTGCTCACAATAAAAATCAGAAAAAAATTGCCTTGGGGGGTGGGGTGAGTTGTGGTAACTGATTTGACCTACACTTAGATAATAAGATTATTCTGCATGACAGAGGCCTACTTTCCTAGGAAAACTACTAGATTTTACCTACCTGAGTGAAGAACCATTTGGAAACTCCAGTATCCTCTTGCCTTCTAGTCTCCCCTGAGGTTGGAAATAATAATGCTAAGAACCACCTCTGATTATCAGAGCCCAGAGACTCAGACCCACTAAAACACTAATATGTCATCATAAGTTTATAGAATGCTCACCTCTACCAAAACTTACATCACATCTATTAAATTTAGGATTTGTTGGAGTAATAGTAAGAGACAGTAGGAGAAAAAAAAAAAGAAAGAAAAATAAGCAACAACAAGTAAAGGAGAAGCTAAAGGCTCTGGCTGCTGTGGAGACAGCAGACATTAAACATAACCCAGCTTCTAGCCACATCACCACATTTACCCCACACTAAAACCCTGTTTTCCTCATTCCTTTACCTAATTCTCATGTCCATGTTTTTTGCCTTCTTACTGTCTCTGAAATACAACTGGAGTTAATTATATATAAAATGTGAGATCTATGAAAAAGTAACAGAAAATCCAGGGGGTAATATTCAGCTCAATCAAAAGAAGGGAGGAAAGAAAGAACAAAATAACAGAAATAAAAGGAAAAAAGAAAACAAATAGCAATAGAGTAGATATGAATCCAACTTTTCCAATAATTATATTGAATAAAAAAGATTAGGCATATCGATTGAAAGGCTGAAGATGGTGCACCTGAGTGGCTCAGTTGGTTAAGTAAATGTTAAACTCTTGATTTTACTTAGCTCAGGTCTTGATCTCAGGGTCATGAGTTCAAGCCCCATGTTAGTGGGTATAAGTTATATGCTGTGTATAAGATTCATACTTGAAAGTAAAAGAAAAGAAAAAAAAATCTGTGATTAGTAAGCACAAGAAAGCTGATGAGGCTCTATTCACATAAAAACAAAATAGACTTCAAAGTAAAGAGTATCCCAGAGACATAGAAAACCCTTTTTATAATACAAAGTGAAACTTCTCGGAAAGACAGGACAATCAGAAGTACGAAATCCTAGAGGAGAACACAGGCAACACCCTTTTGAACTCAGCCGCAGTAACTTCTTGCAAGATACATACAGGAAGGCAAAAGAAACGAAAGCAAAAATGAACTATTGGGACTTCATCAAGGTAAGAAGCTTTTGCACAGCAAAGGATACAGTCAACAAAACTCAAAGACAACCTACAGAATGGGAGAAGATATTTGCAAATGACCTATCAGATAAAGGGCTAGTTTCCAAGATCTATGAAGAACTTATTAAACTCAACAGCAAAGAAACAAACAATCCAATCATGAAATGGGCAAAAATATGAACAGAAATCTCACAGAGGAAGACATAGACATGGCCAACAAGCACATGAGAAAATATTCATTTAGTAACAGATTTTTAAAATATAGCAGCAAGCAAGAATCAGGACTAAAAGACAAAACAAACCAGTCAAATATACTTAATGGATTTTATTATAACATTCTTAATGGTCATCCATTTTGTTGTACGGTAACTAATGATGATCTTAGGACATAAAAATTATTATTAAGAAAAGAAAAAATGATTAATCATACTAAATGAAATTTAAAACTTCTCAACAAAAGACACTGATAGGAAAATGAAAAGGCAAGGCATAGAGTGGGAAGAAGTAGTATCTTACAAGACTTCAATGCCGGTATATATAAAGCTCGTGCAAAAGAATAATACAAAGACAAATAATGTGAAAAATTATTGGGTAGCCCACTTTAGAAAATCATACTTGCAAATGTTGAATAAGGAAATAAAAAATGTTCAAAATCAGCAGTTATGGGGAAATGTCACTTATGGAGCAACTAAAATCGAAAACTGAAAATAGCAAATGTTGACAAGGATGCAGAGCAGCTGGAGTTCTACACTGTAGGTGAAAGTGTAAGATGGAAAACCATGTTGGTAAACCATGTAGCATTTACCTATAAAGTTGAATATAATTATTCTATAATTTAGCAATTCTACTCAAGTAATGAAAACATCTATACCCCCCAAATATTTGTACAATAATAACATTTAAAGTTGATCTAGAGACGCCTGGGTGGCTCGGCAGTTTAGCACCAGCCTTCTGCCCAGTGTGTGATCCTGGAGAACTGGGATTGAGTCCTGCATAGGGCTCCCTGCTTGGACCCTGCTTCTACCTCTGCCTATGTCTCTGCCCCTCTGTCTCTCTCTTTGTCTCTCATGAATAGATAAATAAAATCTTTAAAAAATAATAAATAAGTTGATCTATTCAAAATAGGCAAAGACCAGAAACAACCCAAATGCCTATCAATGGTATCAATAGGTTAATGGATAATCAAAATGTGCTTTAGTCAAACAATGGAATAATCATTCATGTTGTTGTATGTGACCAAAAGACAATAAGAAATAAAACTCAAGAAGGAACAAACCGATGATGCAAATAAATGGAAAAAATTCAAATAATTAAGTTGAGCACATGGGGGATGTCTGGGTGGTTCAGCAGTTGATCCTCTGCCTTCAGCCCAGGGCGTGACCCAGGATCGGGTCCCCTGTCAGGCTCCTCCCTCTGCCTCTGTCTCTGTCTCTGTCTCTGCCTCTGTGTGTGTGTGTGTGTGTGTGTGTGTGTGTCTCATGAATAAAAGTAAAAATAAAATAAAAATAAAAAGTCACCCAGGCATCCCTATTGAAAATCTTTGAATGGTAGACTTAAAACAGGCATTTTACTGCATGTCAATTGTTATTTAATAAAGTTTACTTGGAATATAAGATAAACATTTAATATTTTGGCATTCAATTTGTTAACAGTCAATTTTTTTTTTACTTAAAACTTTATTATAATGTTCCTCTTCTTTATATTTTTTTAATGCCAAGGTTCTTATATTTTTTTCCTTTCTGCCATTTCCACGTTGTATACATCTTTATAATATGGAAGGTATCTCCAGAGGATTTATAATCCAGTCTCTGCTTTCAGGCAGGGATATGCACTGAACCACTAAAACAGATGGTTGTCTGGCTTATTCTTACTGATGTTCAGAGAAGGACATTATATAAATTCCCTTGGTAATGTACTTTTGTGTTTAAACAACCTTTATGTCAATAAGTTGTTTCATACATCTAACCTGAATCTCCCTTTCTCAAACATAAGTTCCACATGCTTTTGTTTTATTCTCAGTGGAGCAAGAGAACAGATGGCCAGTATCTTCCTTTGAAAAACTGTTCATGCACTTAAAGAGAGTTTCTAACAAGGCCCTTTATTTAATCTTAAATTTAATTATTGTAACTCACGTAATGGAAACGATGGATCTTCTCTCAGGTTCACCTAGTCTGACACCCAAGGTTTATGGCATGGAATTTTATCTTGTAAAATGTTCCATTAATATAATTTTTTTATGTTGGTAAGTAAATAGAAATATTTTATATTTATGCTTTTCTTGGAGACTTGTAGTACTTATCTTCACATTAATACCTCAGAGAAACTCAGTGATGAAAGAAGTCTATTTAAATTTGCTTATTCGAATATTTTCAAATGTTCTCTTCTATCACAATCTATTGTACTGCAGATCACTAATACTCAAAGAAAAAATATATATATCATGACATTCTACTTTTTTTTCATTACACTCCTTTAAAGATTAAGAAATCTAAAGTATCTCAAAGCAGCGACAATCACATACTCTCTAAATATAAATTTTGTATATATCTGAGATGGCCTGCTTTACAGATACATCTATAGAATAACCATCTATCCTAAGAATAGCCAGAAAAGCTCAACAAAGATGTAAAAATAATATGTTTCAAATCTTCAGAAAACTGCTATGACACAGAAAACAATCTGGAGCACAATAAAAAATAATAAGGCCAAAAGGAAGACAGTACTTTTCCAAACAATGGACAAAATAGACAATACAACGGTACAGAGGTAAGCTAATAGAATTATCAGATTGTGACTTTTAAATGAATTAATTCAATTAAATATTTCAGTAATTAAATGACTAGATAAAAAATTGGGGCAAATAACTTGGAAACTGTTAAAATGAATCCAATATGAATCATAAATTTGGAAAGACAGTGATGCGAAATATACAAAAACTAAGAAATATAAAATGTTTTAAAAGTATAATATTCATGCAATTCAATTCTCCAAAGATGACGATTGGGAAGACGTAGGAACAAGTGTATTGGAAGAGATAACAAATAAGAAATTTCAAACCAACGAAAGGCATTATATTATCATTTCAAGAACCACTATAAAATTTAGCAGCATTAAATTATACACACAGCACACAGGCATATAACAACAATAACATAGTAACCTTTTAAAACCCAAGAAAATATTGGAAATCTTAAAAGCAGCCAGAAGAAAAATCGACTTTTTACATTTAAAGGAATAAAAATAAGAATTAAAGCTAGTTCTCAGTGTAAAAATGGGAGGCAGCATAAAATGAGATATTATATTGGAAGTGCTTCGAGGAAATAACTGCTGATAGAGAATCAACATTAAGTAAAATTGTACATCAATGATGAAGAGGTTTCCAGACAAAGTAAAACAGTAAAAATTTATTGGGCAGTAATTAAAGGCACTTCCCCAGGCAAAATAAATTATTCCATTAGAAAGGTTATGATGCAGGAAGAAATAATGAGTAAATATAGTATCAGGACAATGGTAAATATCATGACATATCTAATTGACTACTGGCTATACCCAAAAGTGATACTTGGGAGTCTAAATTCTAGATAAAATGAATACATAAAACATATTTTGTGAAAGAAGTAATAAATGTTGTGTTTTAAATTAACCCATGCATCGCCCAGGAAGTGAAGAAGTAGCATTTCATATAATATTTTAATAAATGAAGAAAATGTGTTGAAATTTCTAGGGTAAACACATAATAGTAAAATGATGTACAATTAACAGGTAAATAGTGAGGAATATAAAATAATTTTTAAAAATCATGAGTCAGGTCTAGTGCAATCTTATTCAACATTCTCATGGGGAGTTCTCTGGAGCTGGACAAATCAATTCCATATTTGCAGGGAAAGAGAGGGCAAAGGCTATGTAAGGTTAACCAAGATAATACTGAAGGGGTAGAGCAAATACAAAGTGTTAGCTAAGGTATAAAGTTTTCCAAGGCAACAACTAGCTAAAAATTATTACGTTTTAAAAATTTTGGTGGAATCTATGAATAATGTCATTCTTATTTATTTAGTTACTATAAATATTGGACTTACTTCCATTTGTATGTTGATACATTTTTTAGGTGAAAACTTATTGACCATTTAAGTCAAACTGATATAAACAATGAAGAGATTGTTTGGAATCGTGTAACTCTGAAGTCCAAGAGTACGACAGGCTCCAGGTTGGCTAACCCATTGCTGACTCATGTAATCAAGACAGCGTCTTCCATCTCTGTGTAGTGCCATGGCTCTTGCTGCCTTTATCACACCTTGCGAGGAGGGTACTTTTTATTTTATTAATTTTTATTATTTTATTTTAAAGGTTTTATTTATTCATGAGAGAGACAAAGAGAGAGGCAGAGACACAGGCAGAGGGGGAAACAGGCTCCATGCAGGGATCCTGATGTGGGACTTGATCCCAGGATCCCTGATCATTACTGGAGCCTATTTCTCTATACTTGACCTAGTCTCTGTCTCACTGATTCCTAATTTATACTTCTGTCAAAATTATATTCAGTTCTATAGTAATTTTCTCTCCTTGGTTACATATGCTGTATTTTTATACTTACAACTTGGCTTGAGCTTGTCCTTTAGTACCTGCAAAAATTTTTAACAGACATCACACTTAATATTGAAATTCACAAGAATCCCGTGTAACATTGGGAACAATACAATTATGTGCATTGTTATTCTTACTGCTCAATATTTTACTGGATGCCCTAGTTCCTGAGTATGTCATAAGCCAGATATCAAATTACATGAACTTGAAAGGACATTAAAATTGTGATTGGTTCTAGATAATGTAGTTAATTATATAGAAACTTCAACATAATCTATGAATAACCAGAAATAATAAAAACAATAAGAATGTTGTATAAAACGATTAATAGTGCTCCCAAATAACAGAGATAACCAAGGTAAAAAAAAAAGAATAAGGTACAAAAAGCCTACTCACAACAGTCTCTTTTTTTCAACTTTTAAAATACAATATAATGTGTTTAACAATGTGTACATTTTTTATCATTTTCTCCTGGGTTAAGAATTTTTGTTCTATGTATGCCATGTATTTTTTAAGCTCTGGAAATATCTGATACTCTTTTATATTTCAATATTTTATATTTTTCCTCAGAATTTCTTTTGTTTTTACGTTGTCATTAACCCTATCCTAATGGTTATTACTCTTACTTTTACTATTTTATTTCGTTGTTATTTCCAACTGCATTTTTGGAAATAATTTTCAGTTTTCCACCATTATATTAATTCCACTCTCTACCATCAAAATTATGTTCTCTTTATTTCCAGTGTAGCTTTTATTTCTGTTACTAGTTTTTTCTTGGGTTGGGGGAGTCTTTGCAATTATTTTTATTCTAATCTTTGTTCCATTGAATTATTACTATTGGGTCACTTTGAATGTATGTGTTCAGTAGCAAATAGACTTAATTCATTTAAATATCATTCGCTCTTTGGATTTTGACTTGTGCCTTCATCTCAATTTTCCAATTTGTATCTTTTCCTATTCTTTTTTTTAGAGAATAATGCCACACAAGGATAAAGCATGTTCAAATCTCTGAGTATATAAATCTATTTCCTAGACCTATTTTTCTTTTAACTCTTCAGGAATTTTTTTTTTTCTGCTTTCCCAATACTATTTATGTGTGAATGTTTATTTTCTCTTTTATCCCAGAACAAGGAACCTTTGACCTTGAGATATTGTGTATCATCATATAGGATGTCTACGTTGCCATGGACCCATTTATTATCCACATTTGTGCTGGTGGAATAATCTTTTCAGATGTTCACATAAAAGTAGTCTGATATGTATAGCTTTTCTTTCCCAACATCTGGCAAATATCTAGTTTATGTAGATTTGCCAGTGTGAGTCAAAATTTAATCCCAGTTCCTCTGCCTGTCTCATAAGAAAAGTACTTCATATAAAGAACATATAAAACGTGCCTGCTTTAAACATTTTTAACTCTTAAAAATCACAATATACCCACTTTGTAATGTAACCTTAGATGCCTCCTCATCAAGTCTCATTGGTTTACCCTAAGAATTTAGTTGTTATACCTTAAAAGTCCTGTAAACAAATTGTTTCCATCATCCTTGTGCAGGGGCCATACTAATCATTTTAATTTACTATATGCGCTGCCAAAGCAAGCACAGAAGTTCACTGTGTTTTTGATTAAAGTGACAGAGTCCAATCTAGGGTTTAAGGGAATAAGGAAAAAGAAATAATCATTTCACCTAATTCCTTTTCGGGTAACTTTTCTTAGTTTTCATTGGCATAGCAAAACATATTTTCAATTACTTATTTTTCAGTGTTAATCTTTTCAATAAATATTACAGTTAGTGAAAATATCTCCCAGATACTGGGAATCATTTATCAGATCTTTTGCTTATGATGTAAGAAAATTTTGTATTTTTTTAAAATTATATTTCCTTTATTGGGATGTTGCAAAAGGTTGTATCGGGGCTGCTAGTTACATGCCATGCTAAACGAACAATCCTGCAGACTGATTTTATATTGAAATGTTAACACCATTTAGACTAGAATCTTAAGCATAGGAGATATTCTCTGAATGGATATTTAGAATCTCTCTGCTTTTGAATTCTCTCATGTTTGATTTTCAGATCAGGCACTGGTAATCAAGAGTTGTAGTGAATAGCCAATCTGAGACTCACATTGCATTGCGAGTGATAGAAATAGATAAAGACTGTCAGACAGAAAAAGAGAAAGTGACAAAGATGAATACTAAGGGTAATTTACTTGGATATATAAACTATTCATTCTAAAATAATAAGAGTAGATAGAGGGAGAAGCTGTCTTGTGCTACCTGTCTGCATGTACAAATCATTCTAACCATCCTCCAGCGTAAGACTCTAACAATGGGCAGAAGTTAAAATAGTTAAAATCTACTTAGAATACAAAAGCAAAAAACAAAAAGCAAAACAATAACAACAACAACAAAAAAAACCCACCTTTCTTATTTAGTATGTTTTTCCCTTGAAAGTGCGTATTTTTTTTTTTCTGCCTAACAAAGCCTTAGGAATGATTTTGTATGACACTAGCCAGCAACAATGTAGGTTTTTGTTTTCTGTCTTGAACCTATAGATAGAAATTGCTTACTAGAGGGAAACCAATGCTTTTTTTTTTTTTTGTTCTTAATATTTAAAAAAACACAGGAATTAAACTGTGTGAATTTTTCACATATGAGATATATGTAATTGAAAAAAAAATAGGCCCTGAACTTTATTTTAATAGTAAGGTTGTTGATGTAGTTATCAGTGGTATATTACTGAAATAATATAAATTTATACAAATGCAATTTTTTCTCTGTGTCCACTACATCCTATAAGAAGGATGAACAAGTGATCTCATTGGTCTTATATTGATAAAGGCTTACATTTCATGTTTTGACTTTCTTAAATTTGGTTTTAGAACTGGATATTATGTCAGTTTTTATTTCTTTTTTTTAATTCACTTTTTAAAACAGAATTCTTCATTATGAACATTAATGGAAGGTATCTAATGGATTTATGGTTATATTTTTTGCCTATGATGTTATTTGCAGCTGTAAGTGGTCAATAGCACTATTGGTTCAACCCAAGTTTGTACTTGTGCAAGACTTAGAGGCTCCTACAGATCCATCCAGGTCCTTGTGAAGGACCAAACCAAACCAAACCAAACCACTGAAGGTTTTAAATGATGAGCCATACCAAAGGGAGAAAGCATGGTGTTCTCAACCCTCTCTTTTTTTATGAAATGTAGAAGAAATGAACAAATATCTTTGTTGTTGTTGTTATTGAAGATAGACATATACACAGTAAAAATTTATATTTCTCTGGTGAAAGAACTCTTGATTGAGATTTAGATAGAATTAGTTATATTATCACTTAAATATATATATATATGTATATGCATACACACATGTATCATGAGGTTTTTAGGGATTTTATGTAACTATTAACTCTTCAGATTTTCAAATTGTATTTCTTTTCATTTTAGAAACATTTCCATATATTAAATCATAGTTGGATATGTTAAAATTATATACAAATGAGTAAACATTCATTTGATGCACTAGATTAAAATTCTTATTTAACAAGTAAATAATGATTGCTTCCTAATATAATGGGCACTGATTGCTCTTCTTCAGTTAAAAATGATTGTAACAATGGATAATCACAGTCATCAAACCAGGTCCCATATGTAAACACAGCCTTAGTGTTTATAATCCCTTTTAGGATTTTGTTCATCTTATCTTGGCCTATTTCAAAATACTCATAAACCCTAATTATACCCTAATTAACAAATTGGGGACAAAATACGTAGAAACAAAATTAATAAGTAACTATTTAAGATCCTTCCTTTGAGGGGCACCTGAGTGGATCAGTCAGTTAAGCATCTGACTTGTGGTGTGGTCAGGTTATGATCTCAGGGTCAAGCTGAGGTCAAGCTCCACATCAGGCTTCCCACTGGGTGTGGAGCTCGCTTAAGATTCTCTCTCTCCCTCTGACCTCCCAACTTGCATATACTCTCTCACTCTCAAAAAAAAAAAAAAAAAAAAAAAAAGAATAATAAAATAATAAAATCCTTTAATTTTTTTTCCTTTGCTTATCAGCACTTTTTTTTATCACTGTATCTTTTGATGTTTTAGAAGTATAAAGCCTAATTGAGATCATTTAGAAAATTTAACAAAGTTGCATTATATACATTAAATTCTTCAACATGATTATACCAATGAAGTTATGATACGTAAAACTTACAACAGATTTTTCCCCCTATTCCTATGGAGTAGTTGAATTTTAACTTTTCATAAAATGACTGGGTTGTCTCATGGGGAACATTTTTCCTTTCAGAAGAAGTTTTATTAAACTACCAATGAAAGTATTACTCACTAAAATTTTGTAAGACAAAAGATTAATCTGTTTTGTTTTCAAGTCATAAATTTCAAATAATTGTCAACATTGAAGTTATGATAAACTTGTTGCCAGATGCTTGTGTCTAAGGGTTAATTTTGTTTCCAATATATAACTACTGCTCTCTTCAAGTGCTCTAGCAAAGAGCATCTCTGTTTTCATTTTGTTTTTAGTCCAATAGACACAAAGTTTATTTTTCATATTTAAACAGTTTATGACATAATTTTGGAATATATTTAAAAATGATAATGATACAGATTTTAACAATATACTTATCTTTTTTCTTGTATTAATACCAGGGATTTGGGGTCACTTTCTCTTTTAGCTGTCATGAATCAAAAACAAATGAGTGATGTCTCTTTGAGATGATGACTACTTTTTTTTTTCTTATTGCCTTATTTATTACTTACATTTTTTGCCCCTTAAATTTTAAGGGGAAAACAGTTTTGCAATTAAGGTCAAATTGTGAGATAAAGTAATATTGACTTTAATACAAAAACAGTTGGTATTTGACATTAAACTTAAATGCCTTTATTTTTTTTTTAATTTTTTTTAAAGATTTTATTTATTTTTTCATGAGAGGCACAGAGAGAGACAGAAACACAGGCAGAGAGAGAAGCAGGCTCCATGCAGGGAGCCTGACGTGGGACTTGATCCCGGGATCCCAGGATCGCGCCCTGGGCTGAAGGCAGACGCTCAACTGCTGAGCCACCCAGGTGTCCCTTAAATGCCTTTAAATATAATTTTTATAGTAGCTCAGCTTCTTGTTAAGCCTTTTCTGCACTCTCCAGCTGATTCCAGCATGGACTTTTGTTTGTTTCTCTGTATATGCTTGTATACTATGACCTCATATAACATCTTAATACAATCAACTGGCATTCTTAAACAGATTTTTAGAAGGTTGTATGTATGTAGTAGCAATGTTGAGAAGAAGAGAAAGGCAGTGGTATTACTTGATAGATCTGTGCAGCTGAAAGGACAGATGCAGTGCAATCTCAGGAAGAGAGAGTGTGAGAGGCAAAGACAGAGGAAAAAAGGAAAGGAAGTAGGAACACATAGGGAAGAAGAGATTAAAAGAGAGAAAGAGTTGATCAAAGTATATACAATCAAAAGAGGTTGAATTGACCCTGAACATCTTGAATGGTGAAAAACAATGTTGGTAAAACATAAAACGATATTTAATATTGTCAATATAAGTACATTATAGAGATAAATATATTCATTATTTTATGCCTAACTTTGAGAAAAACAGAATCGTTTCATATGTTCCCATGAACACGTAACATTTTACCTTTTGAAACTCTTAGTGCCTGCGTTCTTGATAGCAAGAGCTAATTTTAGTTTTGAAAGCTAGAATACATTTCTTTTCAAAGATGTGGTTTGATAATAATAAGGCATTTTCTTAATAACTGCATTTTCTCTAATGATTCTGACATTTCACTATAATATATTTTATTGACTCAGCCTGATCAAACCACACAATTCAAATATTTATATCGATGTAATATATTTGCTTTATAATACCTGTGAATGGAATGAAATGTATCAGCCAGAAAAAAATAATACTTGGTTCTTAAGAATTCCTAACTTTTCTTAATAAGTATTATGAAAATTATGAGTTCTCAGTCAAATTTTCCTCAGAAAGATACTGTTTATTCTTCAGAAAATCAAAAATTATTTATCAAAGTCTATCACGTTGGGTGAAAAATTTCAAAAGGATGGCATGTGATTGTATCTTATGATTCTAATTTTTATTTTTATTTTTATTTTTTTAATTATTTTTAATTTTTATTTATTTATGATAGTCAGAGAGAGAAAGAGAGAGAGAGGGAGGCAGAGACATAGGCAGAGGGAGAAGCAGGCTCCATGCACCAGGAGCCCGACGTGGGATTCGATCCCGGGTCTCCAGGATCGCGCCCTGGGCCAAAGGCAGGCGCTAAACCACTGTGCCACCCAGGGATCCCTGATTCTAATTTTTAAAGTGTAAAATGTTGCATACTATTTTGCAAGTTTGATTAGACTTTACAGAAAAAGGAACAAAATAATGATGATAATTATGAAAATTATGGAAATAGTAATAATATTAATGATGATGCTGGGGCTTATGGGTGGCTCACTCAGTTAAGTGTCTGACTCTTGGTTTTGGCTCAGGTTATGATTGCAGGGTCCTGGGACGGAGCCCTGCATTGGCTCCTCACTTAGTGGGAGGTCTGCTTGAGGATGCTCTCTCTTCTTCTCCCTCCGGTCCTCCATTGGCTTGCACACACACACACTCTCAAATAAATAAATAAATGTATAAAATAATAATAATAAATAATACTGATGATAATGCAGTTTGTAATACATACAGAAATAAACATACACGTTAGCTTCCTTGTAAATCAAGGGCATTTGATTTTAGTAAGGCAATGAGAGAACCACAGATGACCTTCATGCTTGTTAGAACTTTAGTTTTGGAGAAGTCTGAAACTCAAATTATGAGTAGAACTATGAGTAGAACTTAGGAGTACAGGGATCCCTGGGTGGCGCAGCGGTTTAGCGCCTGCCTTTGGCCCAGGCCGCGATCCTGGAGACCCAGGATCGAATCCCACGTCAGGCTCCCGGTGCATGGAGCCTGCTTCTGTCTCTGCCTCTCTCTCTCTGTGTGTGTGTGTGACTATCATAAATAAATAAAAAATTATTTGAAAAAAAAAGAACTTAGGAGTACATAACATTCTCAAGACAACAGTAATATCTGAATGAAGTATAAGCTAAGTTGGTTCTGTTGTTTAACTAAAGCTTAAATGAATCATAACTTTCAAATTTTAAGTCCAATCTGTATTAAAACAGAGAACAACTATTTTCTACCAATTATTATTCTTTTTTTTTGCTTAAAATTAATATACAGTAAAAGTATAAAGATTAGAAAGCCCTGCTTGGATTGAAAGAACAGTTATCCCAAACAGCAAGGTTGGAATATTATTCAGCGCTAGAAAGAAATGAGGAATCAGGGTCACCTGGGTAGCTCAATGGTTGAGCACCTTCAGCTCAGGGCATGATCCTGAGGTCCTGGGATCGAGTCCTGCATCAGGCTTCCTGCATGGATTCTGCTTTTCTCCCTGCGTGTGTCTCTGCCTCTCTCTCTGTGTGTCTCTCACGAATAAATAAATAAATAAAATCTTAAAAGAAAAGAAAAGAAATGAGATATCAGGCCATGAAAGGATACTGGGGAAACCTAACTGCATGTTGCCAAATAAAAGAAGCCAATCTGAAAAGGCTGCATACTGTATGATCCCAATTTTGTGTGACATGTCATGAAAGGTGGTAAAAGAATCACCAGTGGCCAGAAGTGAGGGAGGGAGATGTGAACAGGCAGGGCTAGAAGGATTTTCAGGGCAGTGAAACAACTCTGAAAGATACTGTAAAGCTGGACCCACGTGATTATAAATTTATTCAAACCCATAGAATGTGCTAAGACCAAGAGTGAACTTTAATGTAACCCATGGACCTTGGGTGATAATGGTGTGTCAACATATGTTTGTTGGTTGTGATGAATGTAGCACCTGGATCAGAATGCTTAGAGGTGGGGAGCCTGTGTAGGTGTGGGGTCAAGTGTATATGAAAAATCCCTGTATCTTCTTAGTTTTGCCGTGAACCTGAAACTGCTCTGAAGACCAAAGTCTATTCAAAAAATTAAAGCATATGGTAATCCTTGGAAGGAGTATAAGACACCAATGGCCTGCCACTCTGAAAGAGACTGATGATGCTGAAAAAACACTGAGCTACAAAAGATTAACCTAGTAAGAGAAATGAGAAAACCATCATCATGATTGTTTTTCCCCTTTTCTATCCTATGCATTTGGTATGAGATTAGTATTTAGAAAGCACTAGATGAATAATATTTATAAATAAATAAGCATATATGTAGGCAAACTTAGTTTTATCTCTGCTTTAATTGTTTGTACTATTGTGTTCTTTCTTTTCTTATTTTAAGATGCATTTATTTATTTTAGGGACAGAAAGAGAGAGAGAGCATGTGAGAGGAGGGAGAGGCAGAGGGAGAAGGAGAGGGAGACAATTCTTAAGCGGACTCTCCACTGGGGTCAGAATGAGATGGAGGACTTGGCCTCACAACCCTGAGATCATGATGTGAGCTTACACCAAGAATTAGATGCTCAACAAACCGACTACCCAGATGCCCCTGCAGTATTTTCAATGCTACTTTATATGTGTGATTATAAATTTTGGGTTTTCTAGAGTCTAATTGGAAAAATTTCCTACACTTGGAAGAAGAGTAATGGACTGAGTAAGAAGACAATTATATTTCAAGCTCTTTTGTTAGTTACTAAGTTTGTCTAGCCTTGACTATATTATTCGATGTTTTTGAGTAGTTTGTTTCAATGTTTGCAGAACCAAGCTATACTATGAATATTATCATGTTATGAAAATCACAAATTGGGATCCCTGGGTGGCTCAGCGGTTTAGCACCTGCCTTTGGCCCAGGGCGTGATCCTGGAGTCCCGGGATTGAGTCCCACATCGGGCTCCCTGCATGGAGCCTGCTTCTCCCTCTGTCTCTGCCTCTCTCTCTCTCTCTCACACACACACATGCGAATAAATAAATAAAATCTTAAAAAAAAAGAAAATCACAAATTGATACTGTATGCATGCAAGGAATTGGTTGCTATAGGAAAGTTTTGCACGTAGCTTTGGTGCTTTGGTGGCTTAAATATATATTCATTATATCTGGACATTTACTATAATCTATTTCTTCCATATAAGACTGGGCTGGACACAGATTTAGCAATATGTTCAGGGTGAGCTCTTCAAATTTCATGAAAGTGTCAGTATTACAATTTGTTCAGTTAATGATCAAAGCTTATGCATTTGTTTTAATCAGAAACAAAATATATCCACTTCAGATTTATACTTTGAAATCCATTCACTCATTAATGAATATTCAGTAAGTGTCTATCATATGCAAATAACATGTTAATCCTTAGGATACATCAGAAGATAATGAAAACATAGTTCTTGATCTCAAACTAATAATTGTATTCAATAATATGTGCTCCTTGAAAGCCACTTTGCTGAAATTTACATTTTTTTCTCAGTATAATTTGTATTCCTCTACTTTTTATTGGAACTGAACATCTTTTCATGCTTTGTCATTCTTGTATCTCTTCTTGTGTATATTTCATATTAATAATCTTTTCTAGAATTCTGTAGGATCATTTGTCTCTTTCTTGTTTTTTTAGAAGTTCTTTGTTGTTTGTGATTATGTACCTTTATTTTATATCTCAAACTTTTTAATTGTTTATTGATTTTGAGTATTGTGTAGATGATGGGAATCTACAGGGTTCATTCACTGATTAACTGACTAGGTAATATAGAAGAATGAACTTGGGATGCCTGGGTGGGTTGGTGGTTGAGAATCTGCCTTTGGCTCAGGCCGTGATCCAGGGGTCCTGGGATCTAGACCCGCATCGGGCTCCCTGCAAGGAGCCTGCTTCTTCCTCTGCCTCTGTCTCTGCCTCTCTCTGTCTCTTATAAATAAATAAAATTTTTAAAAAAGGGAGCTCCTATTTAGGGAAAGGGGACATAGAGAAGGGAGAAAAGAAAGAAAATTGGAGAAGAAAGTTTGCTATGTGCTCTACTGTCTTGTATTTTATGGACAAAAACCACTAGAAAAGTATCCTCATGAAATGAGATTTGAAGGATGCACCCATGAGAATCTTTAATTTAGGGACTGATTCTGGAAACAAGGACTGGAAAACACTTTCTTTTCTGAGTTTCTTAAATGGTACATATTTAAAAACTGACCTGAAATAAAAAACCAGAAGAATCTAAATACATAGTGAAAGTTCCCAGTAGCATGCAAGGTAGTTTCCCTGAATTATTTCATGGTTTTATTCTAATTCTTAGTCAAGCAACAAAAATTATTAGAAATTCCAAATATAGGGATCCCTGGGTGGCGCAGTGGTTTGGCGCCTGCGTTTGGCCCAGGGCGCGATCCTGGAGACCCGGGATCGAATCCCACGTCGGGCTCCCGGTGCATGGAGCCTGCTTCTCCCTCTGCCTGTGTCTCTGCCTCTCTCTCTCTCTCTCTCTCTCTCTCTCTCTGTGTGACTATCATAAATTAAAAAAAAAGAAAAGAAATACCAAATATGGGAGAAATGAATAAAAATTATTATATTACACATTTGCTGAATTTAATGTTTCAGTTCTAGTTATACTATTTGTTATGTAGTGAAGAATTAACTAAACCCAAAGATAGATTTAGCCTTTGTGCTCAAAATGGTCTTTTAGGCAATTAAATAATCCTTCCTGATAGGAGTGACTTTCCTTCCCTGGAGGCTTTGGCCAAGAGTCTAACAATGTGTTTCATGATAGGGGCTTTGGACCACAGGGTAGCAGTTCTGCCTCCAGGATAGACTGGAGAATAATAGTTTTAACCCGACCTCTATCAGAGGCCAGAAAATAAAGGTCGGCCACAAGGGTAATGTGACTGAGACCCAGTAAAGACTCTGAACACCAAAGATTCAGAAGCTTTCTTGGCTATCAACACTCGGCGTGTATTGTTACATATTAATGCTGGAAGAGTAACATGCCCATCATGTCATGAGTTGAGAACATTGGAAGCTCCACATTTGGAACATTTCCTGAAATTTTCCCCATGCATTTCTTCCTTTGGTTGATTTCAAGCTGTATTCTTTCTTCATATTAGGCTGTAACTACAAATAAAATCACTTTAAATGAACTCTGTGAGTTTTTCTAGTGAATTATAAAACCTAAAGGTAGCTGCGAGGAAAGCCCTGTTCCTACAACTTTTACTTGCAGTCAGAAAAGAGGGCAGTTTTGAATGGACATTTTATTTTATTTTTTAATATTATATTTACTTATTCATGAGAGACACAGAGAGGCAGAGACATAGGCAGAGGGAGAAGCAAGCTTCCTGTGGGGAGCTTGATGCAGGACTCAATCCCAGGATCCCAGGATCACAACCTAAAACAAAGGAAGATGCTCAACCATTGAGCCACCCAAGTGTCCTTGAGTGGACTTTTTAAACTTTGTAGTTGCCCTAAGACTTGGTAGTTGGTCATAACTTTTGCAAATGTTTATCTAAATCTCTCTAATATATTGTCAATCCAAAATATGCTTGGAGGTTAAACACAACAGCAAATAAAAAAAAGGAGGATTATTGGAAAGTGCCCTCTAATAGTCCTATTAAAAATTTTATCAAAGGTATATCCCATTTTGAGCTATGTAACCCAATGCTGAGTCAGGAGAGTAAAAAGTGAAATTGTGAAAAAAAAATAGCAACTGTATTTTCCAAATTGTACCTGGCAAGAAAACTGAGGAATTCACATCTGTTCCTGGGAATTAATATTCCCTTATCATCGAAAAGAACCACCTTAGGTTATTTGTTATAGCTGCCATAAAAGAAAATATCAAAGTGAAACAGAAGTCTAATGTTATATTTTGAACCCTCTGAGAATACACTCCAAGTGGCTGTAGGCCTCCAAACACTGAAGAATGTACTCACTTAAAATGTAGGAAAAATAAGGATAGACACTTTTGATCAAAAGTTAAGTGGCATTACTGTTGTAAGGGCTTAGTATATAATAAATTCTTACAAATCCAAACATCTTTCAATGTTATTTATAGATTTATTCATTGTTTTCATTGTGTAACACACCAGAAACGTTTTAAAAATTTATTTTACATTATATTATTTATATTATCATATATTTATGTTTCATAGTGCAAAAGACACACATACTTTGTAAATTAAGTATAACTGAGATTAGAAGGAATTAAACACACAAAAGAGCTTTTTATCTCAAACAGTGATACTCTACAGTAATAGGACAACATTATTTCTTTTATCCTAGTAAAGATGAACTAAGATAATTCTGAATAAAAACAATGTCAAGTTACTGTATATTAGTAGGTAGAATATACAAGAAGCAAATTCCAGAGGCATTGCCTCTACAACTAGGAGATGACCGTGCTGTTAACTTATATATCACACGACCATTTAATATGACCAAAGAAAAAACTAACCGTTTTCCAGATATCTCACCAGGTCGTTCTCAGAACCACTTAGTCTAAAATAAATAAACAACAGCCACAATCTACAGTTGCTGATAAAAATGATACTCCATTTCAAATACATTTCAGAATGGTATTTTCATTTGTTATGCCAGTAGCCTTTTCACAAGGGTCATCCTGAGCAAGAAAAACTCATTGAGTGTGCTCTGAGCAGTCAGGAAAGCTCTACTGCTAAGTTTGTATATTTATATGTTTTCTTCTCTTTAAAAAGATTTAGAAATATTAATATAATAGTAAGGATATAATGATGGCAATATTCAAAATTTAAATATTATGTTAAAATAATTTCACGAGCTTTAATTTATTGCAATGTAATATTATGTAATTTTGAAACATGTGGAAAAATGATATCCAATAGCTGATAGTCATAATTTCAGGTGAATTCAAAAAATTTCATTGATATTGAAACCTGATTTTTTTTAAAGATTTTATTTATTTATTCATGACAGAGAGAGAGAGAGAGAGAGAGAGAGAATGGTAGAGACACAGGCAGAGGGAGAAGCAGGCTCCATGCAGGGAGCCCAATGTGAGACTTGATCCCATGACTCCAGGATCATGCCCTGGGCTGAAGGGAGGCACTCACCCACTGAGCTACCCAGGGATCCCAAACCTGATTTTTTTAGAATTATTATTTTTTTTAAGATTTTATTTCTTTCTTCCAGAAGGAGAGGGAGAGGGAGAGAGAGAGTAGAGGGAGAAGCAGAGGAAGAAGGACAAGCGGACTCCACACTGAGTGAGGAGCCTGACATAGGGCTCCTTCTTGGGACCCCCAGATTATGACCTGAGCCAAAACCAAGAGTCAGACCCTTAACTGACCACGCCACCCAGGCACCCTTTGAAATCTGGTTTCTTTCCACATAGTGAGAGCTATTCATTGTTATTAAATAATCAGCACTTTAACACTGTAACAGTATGAAATACTAAAAAATATAATAAGATAATAGAAGTTATAATATTAAATGTAAAAATTGCACAAAATAAGTTTTCTTTAGTTTAAAAATAATTAAGGCATTAGTATCTACTCTTTCACATCATATGTTTATTTTACTCTCATTTTTGCAGTAGTGTTTGTGATTGTATAAAATTTAAAATAGAGAAGAACAAGCAGCAGGTAAAATAAAATGTATTCCCAAGCCCCTTGATTAAAAATAACCATTGTCTAATATTTGGAGTGTGATTAAAAATTTTTCCCCCAGTGGTCTTATAACTCAGTCTTATTTTCTCTGTTCTACCTCTCTCTGTGTTTCTATTCTGGACTTAGCATTCGAAAGTTTAGTGAAATGTTTTTAATTATAATACAGATTGAACAAATTAAAACACACTAGTCAAAATACTTTACTACAGATGCTGAAGGTATTTTGTACCATCACATACACTTCTGTTGAATAGGCGTTACACCTGCCTATTGTTTCTCAATGTAGATTAAACATAGTTCAATGTAGTTTTTACAATTCTGTGTTGCATGTCGTCTCTTGGATCTTTTAAAAATAACATCACTGAAGGCCTCTGTATGGAGAATTTCAATAGAAATACAGGAGGCAGATTGCGGTGAATCAAGAGGATTAGAGAGTCAATGAATCTCCCTGATTGTGTGATTGCTCAGCATGGTTGAGAACATGTAATATTTTAGTTGAATCCCTTTTAAAATTCTTATTATCCCCCTTTTCTTACAATTGTCTTATGGCCTATAATTTACACTAAAAAATGTAACTGAGTTTAGCTGGATTTCTTTTAAATATTTTTATATATAATATGCAAGACTTAAAGGTTTTGAATTATTCGTAAGTCTAATATACTGAATAATGTAGTCTAAATGTCACATATTTAAACAGCATCAATTTACCTGACAAAAATGCATAGTCAGAAACATTCATAGATCACATGTATACTTTTATATTCATATATTAGTATATGCAAATTTCCTAATTACTTTTATATTCATATATTAGTATATGCAAATTTCCTAATTGCTTTAATTTTAAAATTATGTAATTGAATTTAGGCCATGGAATATGTGCCTTGTCAGTACTACCTAGGCAAAGGGTGTTGTTCATGGACTAAACTATTTACAGGAAATCGACAATTATAGGTCATTTTCAACTTTTTAAGTGATTACATTAAAATAATAAAGGACATCTAAAATAAATAAGGTAGCCGGTGTCAGAAGAACACATTGTTGGCAAGCCTGGGTGGCTCAGTGGTTGAGTGTCTGCCTTTGGCTCAGGGCGTGGCCCTGGAGTCCCAGGATGGAGCCCCACATCGGGCTCCCTGCATGGAGCTTGCTTCTCTCTCTGTGTCTTTCAAGAATAAATAAAGTCTTAAAAAAATAATAACAACATATTGTCACTGAGATTCAGTAGAGTCATAGATCACCTTTTTATTTTTGCCATATATAAAGGGACAGTGCAGCATACAATGTGAATACATATATTTTAGGGAGGGAGTTTTTATTCCTAATCATGCAAAAAAGTTAAAAATTTAATATCACTTTAAAAAAACGTTTAATGGAAAATCATATTTTATAAATTTGGATTTCATTTGTTAGAAGCTATATTCTGGGATTGTCTTATAAAACAATTCAAATCCGAAAAGAGTCTGCCCTACCCAAAGGAATGGAAATCTACCAGGAAAGTTGACTCACTAATTATTTAGCAGACTTGAATGAATCAGTTTCCGAAAGGATTACTGCCCAAAAGCCTGCCCTGGGGTTGAAACAGGTGTTGTTTCATCAGAATTCAGTATTACTGCTATTTCAAGGAGGAATTCAAAAAGACAACCCTGGGAAAGAAAACCCCATCTATGTGACATGAAAAGCATGACTCCTAAACTAGATGGTACGCTTTCTCTCTCTCAGTCATTTCCTAGGCTTCTTTCTGTCTCAAATAGATCCCTTACCAATTCCAGAGCAGCTGGTATAATTCTTCGCAGGAAAATGGCAATGGCACCCTCACAGCAAATCGCAGGCACACAGGTGTTTGAAGGGATCCGAGATACAGCTAAACAGAAGCCAAATTTCAGGGAGAGTCACCCATAAAGGTTATAGCTATGAGGCCAAAAATGGCCTACTAATCTTCCTTCCAAAGGTTTATGGCTCAAGGCTACACTTAAGAACTTTCCTCCTTAAAGTGAGTCACCATTAAGCTCCTCTGCAACTGTCTGGGAGATTGTTTTGGTTGGAATTCGACTGGTATAATGACTGCATTGCTCATTGCCTCTGTGTGGAACACCTGCAAGTTCTTTAGTCCTTATTATCTCTCAAACAGTTTCAATGGCTTTGAGTACTTTGCTTAGTGAGTAGGAGTAAGGAAAGCAGTCTATTGTTCATGATGTTAATTATTATAAATTGTCTATCAATCTCGACGGCAGATTTTTTTTTTTTTTCTTGCTAATTTCTGTGGACAAGAAACTATAGAAACTGCTCTGAAAGACAGTGAGACACTTCTGGGCTTGAGGACCACCTCCTCATTTGCATTATTGTTGAAACGTGCCCAGGAAAGCTGGTCTTGTTATTTTTGTTTAAATAACCACATGCTTGTAAGCGACCCCATACTCGCTTCCTCGTCAACTTGAATATGGCCACTTGGCCTTTTAGCAAATGAGTTGTGACACACGTGTGCCTCACTTCAGAGAGGCCAGTTTAGGTGAATATTGACATAAAGTTAAATCAGGGGAGGGGGGCTCTGTTGTCAAGAATAATGAATCAGGGGACTCTCCTGGGCATGACTCTGCTCCCTCTAAGAATCCCAGTTTTTTCTTGATGCTTGTAAAATATGTTTTTAAAATATTTTATTTACTTATCTTAGAGACCGTAAGAGCATGAGAGGGAGAGGCAGAGGGAAAGAGAGAGAGAGAGAGAGAAAATCCCAAGGAGACTCAGCACTGATCACAGAGCCCGACATGGACCCTGAGATCATGACCTGAGCCAAAATCAAGAGTGGACACTTAACATCTGTGCCACCCAGGGGTCCCTTGATGCTTGTGAAGAATTCTGACCAAATGAAAGGTGTGTTCACATTTTCCTTGCTTTTTGTATCCAATTTTACAATCTCTGATCATCATGCTTTTAAGTATTTAATCACAGAGGTGATTCTACCCATAACAGTGCCCCTGCTTCTGAACTATTCAAGAGTTTTGCCAAATTCCAGGCAGGCAAAGGGACACTGTGCTTTGGCAGCAGACATTTTATTTTGTATCACAGATCGGAATTGGATAAAATTAGTTTTAGATGCACCCAAATCTATAGAAGTAACTGGGCCAGGTATCAGCTCATGAACTAAATTTTGACATGCTTCTCGTAAGACATTTCATTCAGGACAGATCCAGGTGTGTGAAAAAGAGAGTCCATGGAAGATCTTAGCTCTTAAATTGTTCACTACGGGGACACCTTTGTTGGAAACAGTATTAGCCAAGAATAGCAGGCGGCTATAGTGGCCGAATTTGAGAAAAGAGGCACGTCCTAAATTTATACTTGTCATGCTCAGGTATCAGATGTATCTCATATTTTTGACTTAATTTATAAAACACATTTTCTTTCAGTTAAAAAGCCAGTATTGTCTTTCTCATATAGCAAGAATAACGCTGTAGCGAAAAATCCTAAATCAAGTTTCTCAGGAAAAAGACAAGAGCTGATCTCATTCCAAAGTACACAAAAAAAGTACACTAAAAGCCCAGCTTAAAAAAAAAAAAAAAAGTTATGGGCCAATTTTAACTAATTTATTACAATAGTTTGCAGTAGTTAAGAGCTTACACACTTTTGCTAGTTTTCACCTGACCTTTAGAATAGCTGAGTTAGGCTTGGATTAAAACAATCTCAGTACTTTTGTCTCCCTGTAGCTGGCATGAGCAAATGGGGAATGCTTAGCGTGTATGCTACATAGATTCCTAGCCTAAATTTATTTATTAAAGCATGCTTTAATAAATAAATTAAAGACTTTTATGACTCCTAAACTATACTGTGACTTTTTCGTGAAACCCTTGAAAGCAAATTGGAAGGCAAATTTGGTCTCATATTTATCGCTTTAATAAAAGTTTCTACTGAAATTAGGTTTCTGGGCTAATTGTAGCTGAAAATTGTCCTGAAATACTTACGTATCAGTCATGTCTTCATATGGACCACTGTTGTTTTTGAAAGAAAACTCACTTCAGTTACTTTGGAATTAGGGAGTATTTTATTAGAGATTGAAAAAAATAAAAATAAAAGCATCTGTTGAAGGCCTGGCAGTCTAGGAAACTGCAGTAGAGAACAATAAACAAGCTTATCATCTCAGATTTGATGTGAAATATCATGCAATCTAAAGTGCTTGGTCCTGAAGGAGAATGAATCCTGGTCAGCTATACTTCCTGCCCTTTCCCGTTTGCTCTTCCACAAATAGAACTGTGTCCACTATTACAAAAAAAATGGAATTGTAAAACATATATGCATTATAAATATAAATGATGAATTCCTTTTAATGAAATTTAAGAGAAAAAATTACCTAAGACATGGTCTGTGAGTTAGTCTTTAAGGCTGTGAAATCTTCCATAGGCTATGAAAAATTTCCATTGTTACATGGATATGGATATGAGTGTTTTAGAACTCTCTAAACATATTTATTTTTAATTAAAAATACTTAATGTTTTTATTAAGCATATACAGCAAACAGTTTATAGTGTTTTAAGGAAGGCCATGTACCATTTTTTCCCTCCATGTTTTCCTCAGTGAAAAAAGTTGAAATGCACCTTGGCTCAGAACTGCCTTCATAATGACAATAAAAATAATGTGTTCTGAATCATAATCAAGTACAGTCAGGCTTTATTCAATAACCCAAACAACTAATTATATGCCATGCTAGATAAATCAGTATAAATATAACAGAAGCTAGAAACAGCTGGGTGGATGTCTAGGGATTTTGAAGCTTTCTTTTTTTTGTAAATAAAGTCAGTGTACCATGGGCACTTTAACTATTTTGAAGAATTGGAAAATCTCTTTATGAGATATCCTAAATAGAATATATTTCTTAACTTTTTGAAAATAATCTACTTGATGATTCTATGCAGAAAAATAACTAGAGATTAAAAAAAAAGAAAAATCTTAACATTAAAAAAAATCATCAGCATTCAAAGAAAGACAACTCCTGTAAGCATTATGTTTCTCACTGTGGGGTACTTCTCTCCCAAAGTATGGCATTTTATTATTTTATGTATTTAATTTATTTGTCACCAATTATATAAATATTTCTTTTCTTGACTCTTTTTTTTCTATTTGCTTGATCATTGTTTCTACCACAAATTTGGTTCATGTTTTTTTAACCCTGTACACAGAACCTTTTAAAGTCGTCTTTGGAACATCTAGGTTTTGAATTAATAGGCATTTAGGTGAACATTTTTTTTTAACTGCAAAAAAATAGCATTAACCCAATTAATTACTCCCTGTTTTGAAATATTCTTCTTCCTTTGATTAGGTTCTCTACATTTCCCATTTTCATTTCCTGATTCTATTACAGGCCCAGAATGGAATAGTCAAATCTCTCAGAGTCATGAGTTAATGAGTAAAGAAGGCATAGATACAGGAAATACAAGCTTGGGTTTAAAGTGAGGGAGAAATCGTGCCACAACTCAGAGTACATGCTTCACTAGGAGGGTTGGGAAGCTCCTTCCACTTACTGATGGATAGGAATGTAAATCCAGTGCTACCAAATCCTTTTTTTTTTTTTTAAGCCAAATAGAATTGTAGATTTTAAAGGAGATTTTCTTAGAGATATTGTCAGCTAAATTTATTTTTAAAACATATCATGTGGGACAGCACTTTTCCATTTATTTTATTTTAAAAATAAAACTTAATACAAAACTCAGATATAACCCATAGGCCAAAATTTCTATAACCCATAGACCAAAAGTTTGTGATGTATGTATGCCATGTCATCTGCATCCGTGTTCTTAATGAGCAATCATTTTGCATATTTCCCTGAATTATATTTTCAACTGATGCTTTAAAGCCCTAGACAAATTTATCAACTATTTGAAATCTCACTTGTTAGTCACTATGGTATCATCACCTCTACATGGTCATAATTACTTCCTTTGTTGTTAGAGGTGTGGAGTTTACCTTTCTGACACACTGGCAAATCATCTACTAGCTCTGTGCCTTTCTACAAGCTTTTCAAATTCTCTAATTCAGCTTTCACATGTATGGATGGAAATCATAACTGTACCCACCTGGAAATAAATAATAAACAAACAAACAAAAATAAATAAATATTATTATTATTATTATTATATATAATGATTATTATATTAATATCATATATTGTATATTATTATTTCTATACAATTTTTATAATTTATATATTATTATATATTATATATTATTATATGTAATAAATATATATTATTATATATATATATATTTACATAGTACAGGTCTCAACACATTGCGTGTGAGAACTTTGATTACAGTTTTCTTCCTTCTCTTTCTCCTTGTTTTCCTTCTCTATTTTGTCTTTTCTTTTCCCTTTTCAGTGAAACAAATGTCAATCCTGTTATTCAAACCAGAAATATGGGTCAAGATTGTCAACCCTTTTATTCACTTTCCTTACATGTAAAGTACCTCCAAATTTATTTGTGTCTAGTATCTGAATATTGTCACCCACATGCACTCTTGCATAATAATTTCTAGGGCTGCTATTACATTGAATTTAAAGAAAAACTAATAAAACCAGGCATTCTTTAGAAGTTTAAACTGCATTTCAACTCATTTCAAATAAAATCTAAAATCGTCAAATGTACATATATATATATATATATATATATATATATATATGTTATACAGGAACCTCTGAACATGGAGAAAGTAGTAAAGGATATATTTTAGGCAATTATCATGTCTTTCTTAAAAGGGGAGAGGAAAGATCATTAACTTTTTCTTTCCACACATTGGACTGGTTCGTGTAAAATATTTATAGTTAGAATTTCCTTGAAAGCATAGACTAACAAAAAGACTAGCGTGAAGATGGTTTATTTGGGAAGTTGTTCTCAGGAAGCATGAGTGAGTGGGGAAATTGATACCAGAAAATATAATCAAAGATGCATTAGTAAAGTCCTTCCTGTAGACAAAGCTTGACCTCTCAAGGGCCTTTGAAGAGCATAAAAAATATTTGCAAGAATTGTTCATCTAAAGACAGGTGCTGGGATAGTTATCCACTGGCTGATTCCCTGCTGTTAGGCCTGGGTGAGCTTGTCCTTTGACTTCTGATAAAAGCCTTGACATAGAAAAATGAGAGGCATGAAAAATACTCTTGTTAGGGTCCATGCAGTCATGAATGGGACAGCAGAAGTGATGTCGAACTCAAAAAAAGATCTGCTATGCATTATCATGAGAATTGAGAAAAACAATTTTATTTTATTTTTAAAGGTTTTATTGATTAATTTGACACTCAGAGAGAGACAGCACAGCAGGGGGAACATCAGAGAAAGGAGAGGCAGGCTCCTCACCAAGCAGGGATCCCCATGCGTGGCTTGATTCCAGGACCCAGAGATCATGACCTGATCTGAAGGCAGATGCTTAACTGAGCCACTCAGGTACCTTGAACAAAACAATTTTATTTTATTTTTTAAAAGTTTTTATTTATTTATTCATGAGAGACACACTCACACAGAGAGGCAGCAACACAGGCAGAGGGAGAAGCAGGCTCCGTGCAGAGAGCCCAACATGGGACTCGATCCTGGCTCCTGGGATCACACCCTGAGCCAAAGGCAGCCGCTCAAACACTGAGCCACCCAGGGATCCCGAAGAAAGAAATTTTAACCCAAAATAAACACTTTACTTGAAAATATTTTTAATGAACGACATTTTAAAGTGAATTACAACCAGAGGAAAGTAGTAAAAATAAGAGTACAAAGAGCACCTATGTGTGCTTTTCCCTGATTCTCTAATAGCTAACATTTTACCTCACTTTTTTCTCCCTGTCTCTTGACAGATATTTTTTCTGAACTGTTTTTATATAATACTTTTTACCTCAAAAATTTTGTACATATTTCAGAAGAATATTGATATTTTCCTATATAACTCTATCACATTAAATCAACTCCAGTACATTTAGGATGGATGCAATAGTTTACTGTCAATAGTATTATTTTATCAATTAATCTAACAATGTTCACTATTGAATTTTGCTTCCTCCATTCCTATTAACTAGTGCTTCCCATATTTTGTTAATTATTTTCAAAGTGTCAAGACTGACTGATTTTTCGGATCTGTTATTCTGTTTTCTACCTCATTAGATTTTACTTTTTTTTTTTTTTAGATTTTACTTTTATCTTTATTATTTCCTTCATTATATTTTCTTTCAGGTTATTTTGTAGTTACTTTTTCAGGTTGAAGATTGTAATTAAATCTGTATAATTATTAGTTTTGCATTTTTACTAATGTAAAGCTTTGGGCTATGCAATTGCTTTTGATGACTGTTTTAAATATATACCATGAATTTTTATAGACATTGTTTTCATTACCAGAATTTCTCCTAAATTATACAATATCTGTGTATTCCCCCATATGCAAAATGTAATTTAATAGTATTTTAATTTCTATGTGAGTTTTTTTATTTAATTTTAATTTTATTTTCCAAGTTGAGTTTTATTCTAGTTCTACACATGAGACATATTGATGTTTACTTTGTGTAGTAGTATGTAATCGTTTCTTTTGAACGTTCTATAGGCACTTGAAGATAAAATGTATTCTACTAGTGGAATATATTGTTCAATGAATATTCAAAAGATTGATTATGTAGCTTACATTTTCCATAGTCTTATTTAAGTGTTGTTTACTTCACTAGATTCATACAAAGAATGGTATGTTAATGGTATTTACTGTATTTTTTGTTTTATGTAAGTGGTTTCTGTGTTATTTGACATAGAATGGCTATATTTTCACTGTGAAATGTGGCTTTTAACATTAATTTCTTTATATGAATTAAAACTTTGTGACTCAAATTATGCTTTGGTATCAAGAGTGCAAACCCTATTGTTTCACTTTTTTCCTGCCTGATAAGTAGCTACCTATTCCTTTACTTTTAGACTTTTTCAATGATGGATTTATTTATTTATTAAAAAAAAAGATTTTATTTATTTATTCATGAAAGACAGAGAGAGAGGCAGAGACACAGGCAGAGGGAGAAGCAGGCTCCATGCAAGTAGCCTGATGCGGACTCGATCCCTGGACACCAGGGTTACTCCCTGAGCAGAAGGCAGACACTCAACTGCTGAGCCACCCAGGCATCCCCCAATTATGGATTTAAACTGGACCCTTGATTAGAATATAAAGTTCAGTTTGCTTTATAAATACATTTGAGAAACTGTTGCTGATAGGCACATAAAGCCTATTCACACTTACCTATTTTGTTTGGTTTCAAATCTGACATACAGTCTGATGTGATTACTGTGAGGTTTATAATTACGAGGTGTCTTTTATCATTTGATATGTCTTTGAATTTCTTAAGAATAGTTTTAGTACTTAGAAAAGTGTTTACCTTTAGTAATTACCTTTGTTTTCATATTTCTTAAAGATTGTTTATTATTTATTTATTTATTTATTTATTTATTTATTTATTTATCCATTTAGAGGTGAACAGGGGAAGGGTCAGAGGGAGAGAGAGAATCCCAAGCCGACTCGTTGCTGAGTTGTGTCTAGCTACATGCTCAGCTTGAGGTCGCCCTCTGCCCCTCCCCAGCTCAAGCTCTTTCTTTCTCAAGCAAATAAAATCTTTTTTAAATAATTATTTTTTACGTAACATTATACTCTCGTGTATGCTGCTTTTGTGTATCTTTTGACTAGCATTTATTACATATGAATCAATAATCTCATTTGCATTACTTCTTTTTCTACCCATCCTCTCCCAATTTTTCTAGTAGCATCTTTCTAAATGCTAATATCAGATTGCATAATGGTTACGTATAATCTTTTAACCCATGACTCCACTCTTGTGGTAGCCTTAGCTCAACAATTAAACACGTAAAATGATCAACGTCATTCCTTTTGCCAAAGTTTTCACAGAAATTTTAGTTGGATGAGGTTCCTCCTCTGCTGGATTTCCCAGAAAGAAGATATCGCTGTTCTTCAATGTTCTTCAATATTTAGCATTGTTTTTATATAGGTTCGAAACCTAAGGGAAAGCTTAGCTGGATATAGAGTTCCTGCTCCGATATATTTTTCCTTAATTTCTTGAAAATGCTGCTCCACTGTTGTCATACTTTGTCTGTCCTTTCTAAAAGTTAGGGTAAGAGGTGGAAATCTTCACTTTTGAGTCTCTGTAGAGGAAAAGATTTGATGTTGTTGGTTTTCTCTGTCTTTTTTTCCCACACGCTTCACTTCTTCCCATCAGTTTCTTCCTTCCTGATCTCTGTATGCCTCATTTCCCTCCCCTGTGAAATGGGAATAATGATTGTATCAACTTCAGTGGATCAGTATAATTATAAATGAGACTACATATGGAAACTGATCTGCAAATGTCAGGTATATGTTAACTCAATACATATTTGCTATATATAATTACATATATAATTCAAATATTAACTATCAACTATTAATAATAATTTTTTAGGAATAACAGCCTATAGCTCAAAGCATTTTATATCTGAGCATTTTAACTTGCTTCATCTTAGGTTTAACAAACATGGCCTTTTCGAATTAAGAAAATTCAGGTAAGAAAAAATTCTATTTGTAGTATAAAAAACTTGTGCTATGGTCTAACAGAAAGGTGCACCATAAGATCTTCAAGGGCATAGATTTTATTTTATAGTGTATTAATTTTCATGGTGACATGGAAAATAAATCTGAGGTTGCAAAAGATGATTCTGATTACAAAACAGCTGTAACTACCGTCATTTAGTAGGTCACAAATTTAAACATCGTGATCATTTCATTGGTGACACAAGATAAAAAAGAATATAAAATTTTTACTCTGAAATCAATCTATACATGCATATAAATAAAATTTTATGCCTAGCCAACAAATGCATTTTCATTATTCTCAGTATATATGAGCAGTCATCATATATTTATGAACATTTTTACAAGAATTTAATAAGATAATTTTGCATGTATTCCTTCAATCTAAATTGCTTGAAAACTATTATATAGTCAATATTCATAGCACTACTTATTCACTGCTTTACTCAATTGTAGGATTTAACTACATAAATTATTTTAATTATTTATAAATTATAATCTCAAAATAAAATAAGAGTATTTGTTGTGTGTCTACTATATATTTAGACATGTGCTTTGTCCTAGAAGAATTTGCAATCAAACTTGGGACAAGTCACATATTTAACTTATAGAGTTAATATAAACAATATATGTTTAGGTTTGAAAATGAAATGAACAGCATATGTACACAGAAACTTATTTTTCTGTGCTGTGGTTGGTAATAGTGAAATAAACAGTTCTCTGGCTGCTTGAACAACTAGATTTTTTTTTCCTAATTATGGCATCTCATTAGATATCAAACATAAAAATAACAAGATGATAGACATTTAAGCCAACAAAAATTTCTTAACTTCGAAAATTATGCATTAGTTGCATTTAGTTTCTGGGTCGAGGAGTTTGGTAAAGCTGCTGACTTCATTTTCATATTTCAAAGCTAGAGAAACTTTTTTCAAAGAAGGTTGGGGAGCTGGTTAAATCTCTTGAACATCTGTGATCTATACATTAAAAAAATAGACCTATTTTTTGCTTAGTAAATGTTAGTGTATTAAAAAGACGATAAAAGCAAATGGATCTAATTCACTTTAGATAGCTAAACATCTGCTTTTGTATGATGGAACAAAAGGTATAAAAGGTACCTATTTTAATGTTATGCTAATTTGATTGTCTTATTACATTATTTCTTCCTACTATTTTTAATTCTTGCTTATCTACTTTCTTTATGGTACCATTGCACATTTTATATAATAACATTCATTCATACTCCCATTAAAGTAACAAATTGTCGGGATTACTTGTTAACCATCCAGCAGACCTTGAAATAGACACTTGAGTCTTTCAAGTAGTATTTTATAGATTAATTTGGTTATTGTAGGAACTATTGCAGTTGATAATCATTTTTAAATTAATTTTTTCCCTCACATAGAAATGCTATATTTTATTTATTCCGGAATTAAAAATAAAAGTATTCTATTTAATTGAAGTGGTGATGATAAAGATACATTGAAATCCCCTTCCTTTTTAACTGGATTAGTTGAATTTTGTACGAACTCTGATAAAAATTTCCAACCCAGGTACAACCTTGGAGGCAAGAATATAGCTGATATCATTCTCAAGGGCAAAATTCTATCTGGGCAGTTCAGTTCTGTCCTTCCTACTATCAGGTCATGAAAGAAAAAGGAAGATCTGTTCATTGTTTGGGAAGCAGCCGCTGATGGACGTGGAATCTTAAATCAGCTTGTTGGAGCAACTGACCCTCTCCTTCCCCATAACTACTTCAAACTGCTTCTATTTTCTTCAGACCTTCCCCAGTGCTAATTCTCTATCTCTACACTAACTATAACTTACAAGGAACATAGGGAAAATAAATGCCATTCAAAGGCACTTTAGAAAAATATATACATAGATTTTTAAAAGATTTTCTTTATTTTAGAAAGAAAAAGAGACATCAGGTGGGAGAGGCAGAGGGAGAAGGAGGGGGGAAATCTCAAGCAGACTCTGTGGAGCATGGAGGCTGATATGGGACTTGATCCCATGACCCTGAAATCATGTTCTCAGCCAAAACTGAGAGTCCTGTGCTTAACTGACTGAGCCACCCAGGTGCCCCCCAAAGTATTTTATTTTATTTTTAAAATATTTATTTTTATTTTTATTTTTATTTTTATTTTTATTTTTATTTTATTTAATTTAATTAATTAATTTATTTATTTATTTATTTATTTATTTATTTATTTATTGAGAGAGAGAGCATGAGCAAGGGGAAGGGCAGAGCTGAGTAGGGAGCCCTGGACCACAATCTGAGCAAAAGGCAGAGGCTCAACCAACTGGGTGACACCTTGTGCCCAAAAATATTTTATTCTTAAATAATCTCTACATCTAGCATGGGACTTGAACTCACAACCCCAAGATCAAGAGTCACTGGCTGAGCCAACCAGTTGCCCCCAAAAGGCACTTTTTATGCTTTTCTTTTGTTAGTCTGATTGTGAAAGACTGAGTAAGATGTTCTCTCTGGGTGAAGTTTGTATTTTGGATCATCAGAAAATCCAGTAGTAAGAGGTTCCAGTGTTTTTCTTTTTTACTTAGAAAACCACTAAGATAGTGGGGATACTGGCCTTTGCTTATGCCCATGCATTCATACAGACACAGACACACTCACACACAAATTATTCTTGCTCACTAAGTCTAAATGTTAATACTCCGAGGCCAATTGCAAGCCCATGCTCCTCCTTTAATTAGTTTTTATCTCTGTGATTTGGAATACTCAGTGCCTACCACAAATTATACAGTAGCCATATTCTTCCAGAGAGATGCTATTATAGGTTAAATGATTTCTCCCCCTAATTCCTATGTTGAAGTCCTAACCCTCCGTACCTCAGAATATGATCTTATTTGAAAATCAGGTCTTTGCAGCTGATGACCTCGTCATAACTGATGAGGTCATATGAAATAGACTGGGCCCCTAACACAATGTGACTGATGGACTGATGTCCTTAAAAAAGAATGCCACTTGAAGGGAAAGAATGGCATATGCATAGAGGGAAGACAAGAAAAAGACACGATACTAGAGGATGATGGTCTTCTGCAAGGGAGATGAGGGAAAGAATCTTGAAACAATTCTTCCTTTTTAGCCCTCAGAAGGAATCAGCCCTGCCAACACCTGGATCTTGGATTTCTAGCTTCCAAACTGTGAGAAAATGCCACCCAATTTGTGGTGGCTTATTATGGCCGTCTGAGCAGACGAATACAGGTGCCGTGCCTGACCCTTTCTTTGGCTTATATTTTGAACACACTAATTTGGAATGTTCTGGAGTCCAGTCACTTAGACCATTCTCTATCTGCTCTGCCACCAACCTAATGAGTCCTTACCATATTTCTCACTAATACTGTGACCTCCTATTTATTTGCTTGCATTTATTTGTACATTCATGCACATGTTCTAAGGTTTTAAAATTGACCTTTTGAAAAAAATTCAGCTCCTATTAAGTCATGTCCCTGATTAAAGTTTTTTGTTTGTTTATTTTGGTAAATGGTTACTGTCTTAAAGTCAAAATCCAAAAGTCATGGTTTTCAAGGATGGCTTTAAAGTCACCACGGCTACCTACTTCTCCAGTATCACCTCTTATTACTTTTCCCTTGATGTCTTATCTTCAGTGATTCTAGTCTTTCTTTAGGTCCCCAGGTGTGTTAAAATTTCTCTCAAGCATGCTTAAATATTTTACAGCTATTTTATAAAAAAATGTTTGAGATAATGGTGCTTATTGAACACTTGTTTAGAAGTATATGCCATAAATTCCATGAGACCATGACTGCATCGTTAACTTACCCATAGCATCTAGAAATGTTTGACATGAGGCAGCACTCTGTGTATAAATTAAATTAATTATTTAATTAAATGACTGGATAAGTGAATTTGGGCTAAACTCCCAGAAATTTGATCCCTATACCTGAAGAGTAAGGACAATAAGTTTGTTGCGGTATCTGCTATTCCTTTAAAGAAATTACTCATTATTAGGCACCTGCTCCCACTTCAGCATCCTGTCTTGCTTGATGAGTATCAAGACATGTCTAACCCTCTTTTGGTTCCTTTTAACTAATTACAGTGCTTCTGTTTAGCTTATCACAGCCGTCTTCAAGCCACATTATATGCAACGATGAGGAACTCAAGCCTTGGCATCAAAATGTATAAGTCCAAATATAGGCTTTGGCATTTACTGTTTGAGTTATGTGGGGAAAAGTAGTTTTTGGGAATACTTACCTCAATAATGCAGTGAACTCCCTTTTAGTTTTTTTTTTTTCTTTGCACAGTGTCTGTTTTCACTGTTGACCTGGCATGCCATTAAACATAGTATTAACTCAGTATTTCACAATTCTGATGAATTTTAAAACTTTTCAATGGCATTAAAATAGACAATGTGGATATGGTATGTGTCACCTCTTCCAGTTTCCATATAGTATTTTCTAGTAGTATGCAGGAAAGATGTGCATATGGTTGCATGTTAACTAGTATTTATGGCTGAAGGATGTGTATTTTTAAAAATATTTAATTTATTTATTCATGAGAGACAGAGGAGAGAGGCAGAGACATAGACAGAGGAAGAAGCTGGCTCCATGCAGGGAGCCCAATGTGGGACTCAATCTGGGGACCCCAGGATCATGCCCTGGGCTGAAGGCAGACGCTCAACTACTGAGCCACCCAGGCGTCCCATGAAGGATGTGTATTGATAAACTTTCTCCTCCTCTTTCCAGATAAAAAGAACTAACATCTGTCTTTCAAGAGCAGTGGGTTGAGGGTTTACCAAAAATGAACCGTGCTTATAGGAAAACCCTAGAAGCTTATCCCTTACTATCTTGAGTGATGGTGGAGAAGTAGTTCATGCTCCTGGCCCTAGGAGTCCCACCCAATTGTACTACATATCCAGCTGCGAAGCCTATAACTGACCTCAAACTATGATGTGAAGAAATACAAAGATTTACAGGTTAGAAGTTCATGAAATAGTCTCAGAATGTGAACCCTAAGCAGTCTTCCATCAATGGAGAGAGTAACCTGAACACTTACCATTGTATTCGATCATTTATTAAACAGTAAATCTATTACTATTTATTTATTTTACCATTTGATAAGTGATACATTTTTAATGTTAAATAAATCCTTTCAGAAGCAATAAGCTCTAAAAACAAATTAAAAAAAGGAAGTTCATGCTTGATTAACAATAAATTGTGGAGCTTTTCTTCAGGAAGTTTATGATGAGTAAATGATTTCCAGGGATCCCTGGGTGGCGCAGCGGTTTAGCGCCTGCCTTTGGCCCAGGGCGTGATCCTGGAGACCCGGGATCGAATCCCACGTCGGGCTCCCGGTGCATGGAGCCTGCTTCTCCCTCTGCCTATGTCTCTGCCTCTCTCTCTCACTGTGTGCCTATCATAAATAAATAAAATTTAAAAAAAAAATGATTTCCACAAAATGTTTGGAGACATTTGACATCTATTGTGGGAGTAGTAGTGGTATCATTGCCCCAGTCAGTGATATTAGGAAGAAAAGTCTGCAAAGAAGCAGTTACCTTTTTAAGACTGTGCTTAAAATGATAAAACTCACTCAGGAGGAGGTTGTGCATTCACAAATCACTCTGTGAAGTATAACTTGACATTTAAATTAAAAACGCTGCTCATCTAAATTAATTTTACTTATTTTAATTTCCAGTTTTCTTGTTCAGGTAAGTAAAGGTAAGAGATAGTTTTAATGTGTTGGCTTCATTAGCAGAAGAAAAAAATCCTTAAACAGTAAAATAATGCCAATTTTATGTCAATGCTATCAGCTCTTTCAAAAAAAGATTAAGTTAATTTCCATCTCCAGTTGATATTTCATCCAACCTATTGATTCACAGTCTGACCCCATTTCTGACATCTGATCACTGACAGCTTTCAAGTTCTACCCTTCTCAGTTTCTCTGTTGCTCCACATGTGGGCAAAGGCATAAAAAAAAAGCTCCCAGACTCTCTTCTCTGGCCCTCGCAGGAAGTTCAAACCATGCACAATGTATTTCCTTGTCAGTAAGTACCGCCTTGCCCCCCACCTTATAACCACAATACAAACCAGAGCCACTCCACCCCTCCCTTTACTTAAGCCATTTTCGTACCTGCTTGGGATCCTGCCATACTCGCTCCAGAAAGTCTCACATGCACAGGAAACCTTTAAATACCCTGTTGTTTGTGTGTGTTGTGATCAGTCTCATCACCAAAACCAAATTTTGAGTTTAGTCTGTCAAAACAAACATTCTGAATGCTATTATAAATTTACATAAAGATGAAGTTTTGTTTTCACTGATATTACAAATAAAAAGGGGGAAATTATTTTGATAAAAGCAAGATTTCTACAAAATTAGAAAACTGTGGAGCATGTCTTAGGGTTCTTCAGAAGAAGAGAGTCAGTAGGATGAGTATATATATATAGAAAGAGATTTATTATAAAGAGTTGGCTCTCATGATTACAGAAACTAGCCAGTCCAAGTCTGCAGGGCTAATCTGTGGGCTGGTAGTCTGGAGACCCAGAGATGTCAGTGGTGCTGATGAAGTCTGAAGGCAGCCTCCTGGAGAATTCCCTCTTGCAGGTCTTTTTTGTACTATTCAGGCCTTCTTCAATTGATTGGAAGAGGCCAATCCACATTATAAAGGACCATCTACTTTGCCCAAAATTCACCTATTTAAATGTTATTATCATCCAAAAACAGTCTCCAAATTCACACATAAAATCACAGAGTGAAAATATAATTGGCATTGTTTGTAGTGCATATATAAACTGTAATTATTTCCTCCAATGCTACGATATGCTACTAATTGGCATATATATGTGTATATATATATATACATATACATATATATATGTATAGTAAATATATATGTTTGTATTATAACTGACTGACAAAATTTGTGAAGCAGCTTCTGGAAAATTCATACTTCAGCACAGAGTAAAATATTTTTCTCATTATTTCTAGTAATATGATTTTAGAAACACTTGAATTTTGAAGAAGTTCTTTTAAATCACCCTGAGTGTCCCACAATGATATTGAGATTTTAAATAAATGTATATATATATATAAATGTATATACATATATATATTAAATTGTTTGTCTTTGTTCAAAAACAAATGAAAACCTATAGTCAAAATGCTATAAAAATAAAATGACAAAAACACCTTGGAGATTGTAGTGAGCTGCTAGTATTTAAAGATTGTAAAAGGAAAAAAGAAGAAGAAGAAGAAGAAAGAAGAAGAAGAAGAAGAAGAAGAAGAAGAAGAAGAAGAAGAAGAAGACCTCTTTCATGATCCCATACAACTGAACATAGTACTCATTAGGGTTGGTCCATGACATCCTCCATGATTGTCCTGTTACATACTACAGAAATTGAAAATTTAGATTGTGAATATTCAAACATTGCATGAAGACTTAATTTTGAAATCATGTACTTGTAATTTGAAATATCAAATGGTGAGAAAAATCTTCAAATGCAATTTCTGTTTTAAATGGGATACATTTATTCTATACTAAGCTGAAACAAAATTACAAAGGTGAAAATCTAGCAGCAGCAGCAGCATAAAACTTGGCCAACCATTCATGAGTTTTGTCTTTCAAGATATTTGTGGAAATTACTTGGAATGGTGACATTAAACCAATACTTGTGAAAGTATCCTACAGATGAATCATGAATCAACTGAAGATGATAGTAATCTCACATTTATTAACCATAAAAAGTCACATGATGAAGATTAAAAATTAAAAATAATATGCTACTGAAATATTTTTCTGAGAAATAACCCATGAATATTACATTGTTTACAGAGCTAGCCCTTTACTTTCTAAACTCTAGATACTTTGTATAGATATGTCCTAAAATTATGTAATTAAAAATTGTATATATGACCAGTGAATAGATTTCACTGGATAGATGAACCTATAGAATAATTTTAATTAAAACTACTTTAAAAATAAAATCCTTTATTACTATTATTTTTTAAATAAAGTCCTTTATATGAAAACAAATGATGTACCATACCCATCTTTGCTTTATTGACTCTAACTCATTATTTAAGCCTCACTTCAAAGAGTATGTCAACACCTTACTGAGATCTCAACCATGATCTCATAAACTGAATTATGCTCTCTTCATACCTCCTTTACTGCTTCTTACCACAGAGGAATTTACTCTGCTGTTTCTCTCTTCATTCCATCAGGAAATATTCAAAGTCAACATCCAAATTCATAACACTTCAAGTCATATCGTAGGCATTCAATATGTGCTTCTTGAATTTTTTTGAATGATTTAGCTGGGCATAATTTTGTTTTGTTGGAATAAGAGTGAGAGAAATGAGTATGGCCAAGATGTGAAAAAAGGGAAAATCCTTGCATATTAAAGCTGTGCTCCTAAAAAAAAATAATAAAAATAGTTACTGGTAAATGCCATTAATGGCATATAAATGATAATAAATAATTTCATTGGCATAAGGGTACTCAAAGATAGCCCGTCCCCATTGCTATTGATGAAGGAATGTCATATATAAAGACCACTGAATATCCATAGTGTATCCACTATAGTTTCTCATTATCATTGTCAGTGTATTTCTTCAGCCCAATGGGCTCAAGCTTCATTGCCTATCCTGACAGCCACTGGCCTACTCCCCTATGTTGGCTACACCAGCTGATTATAGGGAACAAGAACATTGGACCCACAACTATAAATGCGGGATCTTCCTTGCAGGCTGTGGCTGAGTCCTAAAAACCTGAATTCTCTATTTTACAAAATGCTAAATCCTTCACAGCATTCTATTATATTATCCCCCAACTGTCATTCCAGCAAGAATTACCACTTTTTTCCAGGACTATTCAATGCAAGTGATTTACATTTCAGTGATACAACCATCAAAAAAAAAAAAAAGTGAGTTCATTTAATGAGATATCATTTCAATTGAATAAAATAGCAAATTTCAATTTATTACAACATAGTCTATATAAACCCAGTGTAAACATGCAATGACCTTATGGATCAAAGTACTTTGTAGGTTCAAAGGACACCTGATGAGTCCTTGACCAGATTAACGATATTTCAAATGTTGACACTGGATATAGTTTTAGAGAAGATTTATGACAGGCTTGGTCCTACTGGAAAACAGCTTAATTTGGAGGTCCTGAGAAATGACAATCAATAATATATTTATAAAGGAATGATACCACTATATGCATATTTTGATGCATGCATATATTAACAAGTTACAGATAAAAAAATATGGAATTAGAGGTTTGTGACTTAAGGACTCACACATAACTCAGCTGCATTAAGCATTACAATTTAAAGTTTTATGCCTAACAATGAACTCAGACCACAGGCTATTATTGCTTTGGTTTGTAAATTAAAATATTATTTAAGAAAGTTACCAAAGATATAGGACCTCTCTAAAATATATCATGTGCTCCCAAATCAGTGATACCCCCTGCTGAATGTGATTAGAGATGCAGAGGAGGAATATTGCCTTGTATTTTTTAACTAGAATTTATAAAACGACATTTTCAGTTTTCACTACCCCAGCTGATTTGACTTATAATATCCTATGGCCTAAATAATGATTTGATTGTAGTGCCAAGAAGTATACTATGATATACAATTGAGTAACAAATAATAGATGCTATTCCATTTGTAGTACATTCAAAGAAATCAAAGAAATATAATTCTTGAGGGACAGTTCCCCTGAACAGCAAATCTTGAATTTACCTATCTGTACATGTGTTCTGAATATTAAGCCCTCTTAACACCAGTGTACAACTAAGTAAAAATACAAATGGGATAGAATTAAATGATTTTTATTGGCAAATATTTACATGAATATAAAATATGCAAAGTATTTAACAATTGTGTAGGTAAACCTTAACCATTTAAAATATCTATCAGATATGGAGTGCTTTCTATGTATGCATCTTGTGGGAGTAACTTTATTATCATGTATTCTCTCTTTATGGCAAGCATACCGGGTAAAAATTGTCATCTTATTTTACAGATGTGAACACTTAAGTGTTGAAGCTGACATTCAAACACACAAGCGTGATTCAAATTTCATGCTATTAACCTCCATGCCATAATACCCTACATCAGGATTCCTGCCCTTATGAAAGATGTAACAAGAATACAGCTAGTTAATAATCAAACCTGGTTTGGAGTTATTAGTATTTATGTTTTAAAAAAATCTAGTTTTAAGTCGTTATGTTTATTTCTTCTTTCTTAGATCGAATAAAGGTAAAATTTGTGAATTTGTGCAATTAAATCTCTTATTACTGGGTGTCTTATGTAGAATAAATATTTCTGGAAGGTAATGACTCATTTAATTTTCTAAAAGTAATTGGCTTTGATAGCTGATTACTTATATACACACACATGCAAATTCTTATGTGCAAATTGGGCATGCGGGTACAAATATTTTATGGCATGCACAATAATTTTTTTCCCTATACTGACTTTCCTAAATCTGTGGACATAATTATTAGTTTAAATAGTACAACATAAATTGCATTTTTTTAGTTTTGTAAGAGACATTAGTTTCTAATGTCAAAAATTAAGGGGCCTTAAGAGCTGACTCATTTAAAAAAGTCAGGACTATAAGGTAAGGACTATCTCTAAATAAAGAAATAGCATCGTATTCTCTTACAAAGATTATTTGAATTGCTAGATCAAAGTAATACAATGGTAGAAAGTGATGAAATACTAAAAAACAGAGCACAAATCTGGCTTTCAAACACTATCCCTTATACAGGGAACAGCAATCAGTAGAGAGATCTTATTCATACTTAAATGAATTTAGAAGATTCAATACATAGAGTGAAATTCAAAATATTATTTTTTCCTTTTTATATTGTAAAGTGATGGATGCCTGAGTAGCTCAATCAGTTAAGTGTCTGCTTTCAGCTCAGATTGTGATTCCAGGGTCCTAGGATCAAGCCCAGCATCAGGCTCTCAGCTCAGTGGGGAGCCTGCTTCTCCCTCTCTTTCTCCCTGATGCTCACCCTGCTTGTGCTTTCTCTTTTTCTGTCAAATAAAAAAAATAAAAACCCTAAAAAAATACACTGTAAAGTGGCATGTATATTCTTATAAAAATCACCAAAATTACAAAGATACAAATATCTCTAGTATAAACGAAAACAAAATCAAGATGCCAAAATGTCCGTATTGTTTTATGCCCTTTGTTTCAAATAATGAAGATATAGTTGAAAAAACCCCTCAATATTACTAATAGTTAATTTTGGAGGCTGAAAATGGTCTGAAGAAAATGTTTTTAATTTATAAATTCTTGCATTTTTGAATTTGATGCTACATGTAGCATTAGCTGTGTAAGGAAAACTACTGACATTAAGTTTTTTAAAATGATTTAATATATTAAAGATCATTGGAACCTCCAGGAAAATGAGATATTTAAAAATATATTTGGAAGAGTTTGTATTTGGAAAGGATATTAACATGAATTTGAGATAATTGTAGGGTAAGTATCTGAGTAGTCCATTAGCTCTATCCCTGCTGAGAATTGAAATCCTAACAAGAAATCAATTTGATGACTTTTAAAAATGATCCTAAATACATAAAGTCCCTAAAATTTATTCATGTATTCATAAATATATTAGGGCTTTTAACACCACCTACCTGGTGGGGTAAAAGTTCTAGGCACTTGAATTGCTATTTATAACTGGTAGTTACAAATTATATTAACTTGGAGAAAATAAATATTCTGGATATGTTTAGGAATGTGATCTAAAGAATTACATCATCTAACAACAAAAAAATGGAGAAAAAAGCACTACTATTTGAAATAATGATTCTAGGTAAAAGCAAAGGTAATATCATATTGACTTAAAAAAAAAAAAAAACAAACAAACAAAAAGAAATGATGCCTAGGGACTCCTAGGAAAGTAAAGGGATGCCTAGGGTGGTTCAGTGATTGGGTGTCTGCCTTTGGCTTAAGGGGTAGTTCCAGGTCGTGGGATCAAGACCTGCATCAAGGATCCTCGCAGGGAGCCTGCTTCTCCCTCTGCCTATGTCTCTACCTCTCTCTTTATGTCTCTCATGAATAAATAAATAAACCCTTAAAAAAAGAACATTATACCTATAATTTTCATATGCCCCTATTGTTTCTACTACCACTGTATCTCTAGCTTTATCATAATCTAACTTGTGTCTGTATCAATTCCTGTACCTTTATATTTGTCTACATTGATTTTCAACTTGATGTAAGTTTGTACATATATGGGAAATGGTTGAATAGAAACCCAATCCTGCACCCATCTGTTCTTGTATAACTGGTAGATTAATATATAAATTAATGTATAATGAACTTATTCTCGAACCAAAAGTTTAAGATGGTAACAAATAAGAAAGCATATAGCGATATAGGAAGAGAGAATATTTAACCACTAGGATTAGGTCTATCTCATTTTTTCCAGGAGAACTATTCCCTGTGACTATTATTTACTTTATAAAGCACAACATCTGCTTAGGATTTGTTCAAAACTTTCCAATCAATACAACTAAAAGTAGTAAGCTTGATTACTTTGAAATTTATATGAAGCTTAAGATTTAGTCTTACAATATGCTCTTATGATGACTTTTTCATAAAATTTGTAAAAGTAAAATATTTTTAAAAACAATTGAATAAGATTATTATCTCTTTCCACTTTAATTTTCTATCACATTCCTCCTGCTGTCTGATAACATTGCATTAGGTACTGGCTTTTAGGGTATTAAAAGAAAGTTGAATATAAATTGTTGGTATGGAATTTTAGTTATATATTTATATGGTTTACATAGTCATATATAGATATCATCCTTATACCCTCACAATTTAAAGCTGTGCACAATAAAAAAAGTGTTAACATTTCTACAACCTTTGACCATCCCAGCCATGAGTTCTCCTGAGCCCTCACACTCTTCTAAACAGACCAACCAAGGACCTGGGGGGCTTAGTAATTGAGTGTCTGTCTTCTGCTAAGGTCCTGATCCTGGGGCCCTGGGATCGAGTCCCACAGCAGGCTCCTTGCAAGGAGCCTGCTTCTCCCTCTGCCTATGTCTCTGTCTCTCTCATGAATAAATAAATAGAATCTTAAAATAATAATAATAATAATAATAATAAACAGACCAACCTAGAAGAAAGTCTGATTGATTTTTCTGCTGTCTTATGATGAGACAATCAAGGTTTATACAGACAAAGGTATTATGTTATTTCCAGATATTTTTGAAGTTTGAGGTAGTCATCTGCTTTTTAAAATTTAAAAATTAGTGTAATTTACTTTTTCATTCCAATTTAAAATATATTTTCATCCTTGATTTTAATGCATAATTTTGTGTTATTGAAGAAAGCTATTTAAGCTGTCCCTTCATGTTGGATAAGTTTTCCTACCTAAGCTGCAAAACACAGATCATGTCCCTGATTGTAATTCAAATCCTCATCACCACCCTTCAGTGAGCTTGTTCAGGACCCTAATTTCCCCATTTGTGGAGCCAGATAGTGAAATTGCCATTTTGCGGAATAATTCTGTTTTTCATAACATTTCAAATGTGTCTGAAGCTCAGTCAAGTCCACTTGGAGGCGAATACACCCGCAGGAATTTATATGACATACCAGGAATATATTCTAATCTAAAATGTCTAAACCATCCTAGCTGTGGAGTAGAAAAACCATTTACACTTACCTCCCTGGGGTATTCCTCTTTTTAAATGATTTTATAAAAACAAAATCCATTTAAATTATTCACTATCCAGATCAAGGCAGTAGACTCTACAAGTAACAGAATTGTTAATTATATTCATGAATTATAGCAAGGGAAATAAGAGAAGAGTGAATATTACTTTTAAAATATTCATTCCATAATGTATTCAATTTAATAAAAATGAATTTTAAACTTTATGAGTTTATTGTTTTATAAGTTACTTATTTAGGATGAAGGAATAATCTCAAAATATATACATTTTTTTACATCATTACTACAATCTTTAAAGAGAACACTTAAAATCAATCATTGCTCTAACTTCTCCTTAAAAAATAAGTCCTCAAAGGTCTTAGAAATAAATATATAAATTTGAAAACCTCTTCAGAACATCAGATTTTCCTTTCCTTATGAATTTCTGTGTCAAATAGAAAAAGCTTTTCCCTTTTTACTCCCCTGAAAGCTGATTTAAATTTCCAGAGAGAGTATTCTCTTCCTTGTGGCTTTTCACATTGACTAGGGACTTTTCCCCAAGGCAGGATCTTTTTCTACAGGGAAATCTCACAGAATTTTTTTTCTAATCAGAAATTGTGAGTTGAGTTTCTTCTGTGAGTGGAAAAGTGATTTGGTAGGCCCCAGGGAAATAGTACTTCTAAGTTTTTTATCTTTTTCTTTTAAAACATATCTATTCATTCAAGGAAGTTTCAAAATGAGAGTATGGCCATTAATAAATAAATACCACAGAATGAAACAGAGATCCAGTGATGATGTAGCCACTTTGATCATCAGGGATATGAATGAATATTTTGGCCTGTAAATGATTAGTTTGTCTTCCTCTGTAAACCTAAACGTAGTTACAGGTTACTGTAACTCTAAGAAAAACTTAGAGTTTGTTCTGCATAGATTCAGCCTCAGTTTAAAATGAGGATTTCCCAACGAATTTGCATACCTTCGAGAAGCTAAAATACACACAAGGATTTATACAATTCTTCTAAAAATGTATGCTAATTTGTATTCTAAGAGATTACTAAACTATTTTAGCCTTTAAACTGTATTGTGGGCTAAGGCTGCATGTAAGTTTTAGATATGCTGAAAAAAATAATTGTCTGAAAAGGTATTCTAAAAGAAGATGTATTATTTAATCAGCATTTTGCCATTATTTAAAATCAGCTTGATTTTTATTTTTCCTTATTGAAATATTTTGATTATTTGAAGATAGCACTGATTTTGGAAAATATATCAAGCTCCTAGAACATATCCTTAAAAACTTTTAAAAACATAAAATATAGTAAAAAGAAAGAAAAGCATGTAAGTACATATACCTTCTATCCGAGAAGAAAATTGACATTAAAATATAGAAATGTCTTATCAAAGTTGTTCTAAAATATAGGAGGGACCTATGAATTGGTATTTGCCAAAAAGTTTGTTTTTAATAATGACAGAAACCTAAAACCCTGAATATCCAACTTCTCATAATATAATCTATTTTTAGTTGGTCATGTTTTTTAGATTTTGGCGCATACTCATTTTTCAATTTGAAATTTAATTTTAAATTTCACATAATCAATGTTACTTATATAGAGAATTTTATTTTCTATTTTTAATTATTTTCCAGCTTTGCTTTTGTTTTTGATTGTAGCCAAACACCTATTTCTCCCGGTTGCATTTCCCCAGTTATATTAGTTATAACAACTGCTATATATTGCTTCCCAACTTCTCCCACATTTATGCAGTTATAAAAACCCACATTTTGTGTGTATGCATTATCAAGGAAAATAGAGAAAAATAAAAGATCATAAATATACACATTAAGATGTAAATGCATATTTGGCAATTCACTTCAACATTTTTTCCAAATAATTTTACATCGTGGATACATGGATTCTATTAGAGGCAATAACTACAAGTGCAACCTATTTTATTCAATATTTGTATAATTTCAAAATTTATTCAAATACTTTAGCATTACCAAACTTTCAAGTGGTTTCCAACATTTTCCAAATACAAAATTGTGGTGGCACACTTTATTTTATGTATAGCCCAAGTAGTGCTGCTTTTAATTCCACTAGCTTGATTCCTAGAAGAAGGAATGCAAGATTTGAGAATAGTTTACATTTGTGGGGTGTCAACAGATAATTTTCTCAAAAGATTGTACCAATTCACAACTGTTACAGAAATGTAGAGTCTCCTTCCCCCCTCTATACCTTTTTCGGTACTCAGATGATATGTTATCATTCTTTTTAATTTCACTCAAATATCAAAAAGGGGTATAGGATTCCCCAATTATTGTGCATTTTTTTCAATAATGGTTATTTGATTGGTCTATCTATATATTATTCAAAAACTGCATTCAATTTTCTACCAAGTTTTAGGATTTTTTAGTATTTTATAAGACACCTGTGGAAATAATGCATAGTGCACATAATCTATTATTTGTCATATACACTGGAGATATTTTCTCTGGTTTTCACTGTCTCAACAAATTTTTTTTAACTTAAAAAATATTTAAAATGTATGTTAGAAAATATATCTTACTCAATTACAATTTATATCATAAAATATACCTTTTACATCACAATTACTTTGTTTCTTCTCTCCCCCCCCCTTTGTTTCTGATCTTGCTTTGAGAATCTATGTTATGTTAAAAAACTAAAATTGTATTTTGTAGTTTTATTGCTCTAGAATTGTGGTGATTTGGTGAAAGAGTTCATAGGAAATTGAGCACGTGCTTGTTGTCCTATATTTTATAACCTGCTTTAAGAAGTCCCGAGTGATTCCTGGGAAGAGAATAATATTCTCAGAGAAATATACTTTCTTCAGGAAGTATCCTGACACATTTGTTTGCCAGAGCATGGCATAGCGCGTGAGATGGGCTCTGGAAGGTGTACACGTACTTTAAGACATGTGGTACCTTGGTTTTCAGGCTTGTTTTGTAACACTTTTTCTCAAAGAAAACAGACATCTCTAATTCTTGAAAAGACCTGAACTTTCTGCCCCTTCGTGCCCTCTGCCTGCATCACTTCCCTGGAAAAATCAAGCTTCTCCTTCTCCAAGAAAAAATACAAACAAACAAACAAACAAACAAAAAAACATTTTCTTGTATTATTTATCGGTTTATATGGCTTATCAACTTTTAGTATATCTTAGCACCTTGATAACTTTAGTTGCATTTCCATATCCTTATATTCACAAAGTTAGATAAAAGAATGTGCTATGGAATAGGTCAAATGGGAAGAAAGTGATTGCACACATAAGCGGTGCTGACTATAGTGCTGGCAAGGGGATGCAGAATAAAGTGCTATCAACAGAGAGAGAAAGATTTTCCTTCTACTACAGGGAAAGGCTGCAATATGCTTATTGCTCATTCTGGAGGGTGGATGTATGTTCATTGCATTTAATTTTAGCTCTCGCTTTCTCCTGTTTTTATTGGATACAGCTAGAAGTGGATCAAATGTTTGCTAATAGTAATGGCTATGCCTTCCTTGTATAGAGTGGTTTATGATTTTCAAAGTGCTTTTTACATATATTACAACTTTTGATTTTTACAACAATCTTGTGAATTAAGGAAAGAAGCAGTTTCTGGCCCATTTTTATCAGCCATAATAAGAAACAATTTTAACTTCAAGTTCAATATAGCCATTCATTCAAATAGTCCAAATATTGAAAAGACTGCTTTATCTTTTCGTTTTAAAAGATGCTTTCTGCGGCCTTAGTTATAAATCAAAATATGCTGCTTTAAAACCCTGCATAAATATGCACTAACTGAGAGTTCTCTATTCATTTTTTAGCACAAGAGTAACAAAAAGGTCTAGACAAATTAGAGTTCCAAGAAGTATAAATGCAATGAATAAATTAATGCCGGCATTGATAGATGAGGGGGAGAGCAAAAGAATTTCATTGTGCAGCTTGACTGAACAAGTTTGCTTGTGACAATATTTGTAAGGTCAGGGAATTGTTGTTTGGAATATACTAGAGAATTAAAAAGAATAATGAAATTGGTTCCTCATCTTTGAGATTGTTGGGCACTGAATTTTAAACCTGTAGAGGTAGGTCTCAGATAATCCTGTGCATGTCAGCTCCATCGCATAAAGAAACATGAGGAGAACAAGTATATTGATACCGTGAAATGCTGTCCCTTTTATCTTTTCAGGAATACTATTTAGGACACAATAATTGCGTGAGGTTTGAATGTGTTTTTACATACAGATGGGCAATTCTTCTTTGAAACACAACATAGACCCCTTGCAAATGGAAATCTGTGATGGGAAGTTATTCTAAACCGCCAAGAAATTGTGTTGTATTTTATTGGAGCCTCAAAAGTGATGTCGTTAAGGAAGGGAGTTTGTCGATGAATTCATCAAGGGTGATGGTTAACTTTTATCAGCTTGTGTGATTTTTATCTGGAATGTTAATGGTTAAAAAAGGAAATCTGAATTTATTTTCCCATTTTTATCCCAAGGCATTTTATGGTATCATATCACCCTCTCTACTGTGCTCTCCAAAAAGTTACTAGATATGAGAACTGTTGTATGCCTGTAATTTGAGTCCATATTATTTCCCCTGGGAAATTTTAGAAAGGCTGGGTGGGATGTCTGAAAATGGATGTGAAAAAATCCGGTGAAAAGAAATTTATAGAAAGGAAAAATAGATGACCTCCTATACCTTTGCCTTTTTGATCCTTAAAATTCAATGATAGACTTGTTTATATCTACTCTCAGAACCAAATAAGAAAAACTTTTTGACCTCACGTCAGTTTGAAAGTTGAGGTTTCTAAAAGAGTCTCTACTTGAAACTTTCTCACTTTTTAATTTTATTGAAACATTAAGGGCACAGTTGCTGATTCAATAATAGGAGATTAATAGTTTCCCACTTACTTTTTATTTGATTCTCTGGAGGTAAATGAATCAATCAACATTAATTCTAAACTCTTCTGGTTAAGAGATTTGTATATAAACGAGTAAAATTTTCCCTATATTATCTCAATTTTAAATTATCTTGAGGAAAATTAGAGTTAGAATGCTTCAAAATATGAGACTCTTTCCATCATCTTCCTATGAATTTCTTCTCTTTTTATTCCAATAATGTCAAAATATGCTATTGATGATCTTTAGTTTTTTACTCTAATTATTTAAAGGTATCACCTAGTATACTACTTAAAGAGCTGTTTTATATAATATGGCCTATGTTTCTTAAATGCCTAATATTTATCATGCTTTGTTATAAGCAACTTACACAAACTGACATTTATATATTTTTATGACAACTCTATGACATTATTCTTCTGTGATTTTCAAGTTAAGAGCTAAGGAAATCAACAAAGAGAAACTTGCACTAGGTCATTCAGAACCAGAATTTGATACCAGACAGCCTTGTTCAAAGGCCCTATTCTCAACCACAGTCCTACTATTGCCATTTCATAACATCACAACTGTAACCTACATGTTTTACACTATTTGTATAAATGTTTTATTTTTAAAAAGATTATATTTATTATTTATTTATTATTTATTTATTTATTTATTTATTTATTTATCTATCTTAGAGAGAGAGTGCATGTGTACTTGTGCATGAGTGTGTGTGTTGGGGATGGGCAGAGGGAGAGACTCTTCAAGCAGAATCCCCACTGAGCATGGAGCCCAAGGTGGGGCTGGATCCCCTATACCCATGAGGTCATGACCTGAGCCAAATCCAGTTGGACACTTCATCAATGGAACCACCCAGGTGCCCCTATTGGAATAAATGCTTTAGTTATAAATATTGTGCTCTGTGTCAAAGTTTCAAACATTGAAACATATGTAGCTGGATCTAACAGCATTTTTATCACTTTAAAACTTTTCTTTTAATTTTTAAGTTTCGATTCGCCCTTCATTTCAACGGGGCAAGAGGTCTATCTTGTTTTATTTGCCCCCATATTTTCAATGCTTTAGTTTCTGCCATCTGCTTTCATTTTCCTTTCTTTTTTTCTCTGTCCCCTTTGTTTCTTCAAAGCTATAGAGTGGAAGGTAGGTAGGAGCAGAAGTCTTGAAAATTAGGGAGTTGATCAGACATGGAAATAATCATACCTATCTTGCCACACACACACACACACACACACTGAATTCATGCTCTGCACTAGGTTATTTCAATATTCTTGATTTTCTGTTCAAACACCCACGTTGCTTAATTGTAGGTATAGAAAATTAATCTGGTTTTTATGGAGAATAGGATTCTGGACCTTTTAAAAGAAAGGGTTTTCTTTGCTTCTAGGTAGTGTGAATGCTGGGACAGAGCCTCACTAATGTAGAGGACTCTCATATGGGAACTGCCCTGAATATCTTCAGAGGGAACCTAAGTCACATACCTATTCCTTCTTCTGATTGTTCTTGCTCAAAGTTGTTCTGTTGTCCAAGGCATGGTATCAAGAATGAGCTCTGAAATCCATGCATGTACTAGGGATAGGACCTAAGTAGTTCATCCTCATTTAGATTTGTTCTCTACTGCTGAATTTCTTCTTGGGATTGTGAATTCTCTCTGCTTTTTTGGCAATGCAGACCAAAGGATCTTCTTTCAAAATCCCACCTTGCAGTTTTCCTATGCCAGTACAACATACTTTGGGTATATAATATGCAGTGACATAGGGCAAGTGATGGATTTTACTGTATTTCTACCGTCTAACACAGTATTTAACATACATCAGGTACTCAATAACTCCTTGATAAATGAAGGATGCATCAATGAATAATGTAAGGTAATTTGTGAAAAATGTAGCATATTTGACAAAATGGAAATTGTTTTACCCTTGGTCTCCAAAAGGACACGGCTGTCACATTTCCTCAATGAAAGACCTCATGTACAATTGTTCCAAAAGCTACTTCTAAAGTATAGATGGATACTTTAAAAGGTTATGTATCTAATGAAAATAGACTGATTTTAGCCTACCCAACTTTCTGATTTTTAGGAAAGTCATTGGTAAGTTGAAATATATTCAGATTAATTCATGTGATTTTTGCCTGAAAGGAGATAACACTGCTTACTGAATTGTGTTTACCAAATAGCGGAAATAAATCTTCCTGTAACTAAACTTGCTAAGGCATTGTAGTTTTAAGTAGGCTGAGACTGGTGTCTTGACTGATGGTGATGTTTAGTCCTCAGACTTCAGGACTCCACATCTAATAAAAATTAAAAACAACAACAACAGCAACAACAAACTCCTTGTTTTAAAAGATAAAGTGAGGCATATTAAAATTTTTAAGTTTATTTTAGCAAAAATCCATACAAATTGGGCAACGTTCAATCTAGAAGATAAGAAGATTCTTGAGGGGCTTGCAAAATGAAAGACATTTATAGGGCAGAAGGGAACAGGATATAAGGAAGTATAGTAGGCAAGGAGCAGGTTGGTTATTACCAATTTATTTTCTTTTAGGGGATGAGTGGGCTGTGTCAGACTACATAAATAGTGATGATCAGGAGATTACTAATTGGCTGATTGGTGCAAGATTACATTTCTGGGAGAGTCAAAACTATAATTAAGCCTTGCTTTGTTAAAATGGGGCTTAGCCTAAGTGACTCCATTCTGGGCCTGATGTTCTTAACACTTGCAATTTATTGATATTAAAAAAAAATAGTTGGAAATGACTATCTGAAGTCATGAGATAAACATTAATATCCTGGAATGTTTAAGTGGAAAATTTAAAAATTGCTCAGAGTACTCTGATATGAGTTACTAGCTTCTCTTCACTAAGAAAGTGAAGATAAAACTTATCCAGAGATGTCTCAGGAACTTCTTTATTGAATCAGATCTCGATTCTCCTCCATGAATTTCAAACTCATCTCATCCATGCTACCTATATGGATTGCCACCTTCCTGCTTCAGGAATTTATACTTTTTTTCATTTCTTCCAACTCTCTACAAAATATTGACTGATGACTTTATCCACAAAATTCTAAGAGGATGAATGTTTTGAGACCAAAATCACCTGTCCATAACTCAATTTAAAAAAAGTTAAAGAATAATATTACATGTTAATCTGCATATCTGTAATTGAATTAATAGAATTCTCTGATCAAAAATTATTGATCATTGGAAACAGTATTTTTATTAATATTTCATTGTAGAAAATGGCAAGCAGCTTTCTGAGATGCTAAAAGAAAATATCTATTAAGTAGATTATTTTTAAAATTTTGATCTTATTCTCTCATGTGAATAATAAAAAAACAATGATAACACCAAGAAAAATGAATTCTTTATGTCGTACTGTGCACTTACCAGAAAAACAACTCAAAAAAATGTATGCACCTCTGTTTATAGCAGCACTATTTACAGTAGCCAAAATATGGAAGCAACATAAGTGTTCATTGATAAATGAATGGATAAAGAAGATGTGATATTTATATACCGAACATTTAAGATGTAATGCTAAGCACACTATCAAAAATAATCAAGCATGAAAAAACAAAGAGTCTAATTAAAAGTTAGGCAGAAGACATGAACAGACATTTCATTTCGGTGAGAGACAGATGTTTAGTATCAATAATATGTCTGTATAATATTTAGTATTTATCCTATATTTAAAGATATCTAAACTATTTTTCTTTATTTGTTCATACAATACCAAAATATGCTATTAAATACCTTAGAAGCATTATCAATATACATTAATAAACATATATTGCTTTGCTATCTGTCAAATGTATCTGAAAGGAAAGTGGAATAAAATCTTTCACTGAGTTTTAGCTGATATGAAATCAGCAACATTTCTCCCATTTTAGATCTTTCCATCAGTTGATCAATGTGTTATAAGTGCTTTTCTTTACCATACACTTAAGAATGATTGGAAGTACTGAATATCATGGTGTGAATAGCTTTTACTTTTAGGTATGAAAAAAATTGATTTTCATTTGTCCTAAACATTCAAAAATTGTTAACACTTTCTGAAACAAAAGATGAAATAGTAACTTATAAAATCTGTTAGAATTTCTCAAAGTGCATTAAATACTAGCCATCATGTACTATCAAGGCTAGAAAATCACAATTCACAAACAGGTTATGTCCCTCAATAACAAGTCCAATTTAGCTAAAAGTTGTACACAGATGCTGAATATTTATAGTAAATATGTTTTCTTTATATATATCTTCAGTAGTGTTATTTCTGCAAATAAGGTTGAAATAGTTCCAAGATTTTTTAATAATCCTTAACCAAAAAGATGTTAGAGAATGTCACCTCTCAACTCAGTGGCTTTATGACTAAGAGAGTTCTGAGTTTCCAGTAGAATTGATAAGGACTTATATTTTCTAGTTTCATTCCCAAAATGACTGGGATAAAACTTATTTAAATTTTAGATATATTACCATAATACCTCTTAAGGGTAATGATGTTTACAAATAGGATACATGAGTAAAGTTGTCTGACTGGCTCAGGACTTCACCAAGACTTTATCATCAGGCCATTGAGAGCCTCTTCTGGTCTCGTTTTTAACGATCATACACCCAAAATGAAATATGAGAAAATACAATTCCAGAGAGCCTGGCCTACCTAAAGTTATAAAATCATTAACAGAATCATTTTTTAGTAATACTATTAGTGTTTTAATATCCTCATTGCTTTTAAGTTGTAGAATTAGTATTCAAACAGTGGCTCTTGTAGCACCTTTAATTTTGATTAGGACAACTATGTGAGGAGCAAGTAAGGGCTCTCAAGGAAGCATTAAACGTGGATGATAGGTTCAGTCCTCTTATGACACTTTCACTGTGTGTGTGTGTGTGTGTGTGTGTGTAAAACAGTGAAGAGTTTGAACTTAGCACCTAAAATGATGTGGGGCAAAACCCAGGCAAGCTGAACCTATTTCTATGTACAGAAAAGTCTCACTAAAATAATTATTAAATGATTAAATTATTAAAATGATTATCCTTGGCCTGCATTAATTTCTATCTCATTGGTAATTCCTGTAGGTTAAAAACTTACTATAATTATCTACAATAATACCCTCCATTTCCATAATGACAAAATATTGTTGCATCATTTTTAATGGACTCCAAATTTGTCAGGAATAAGTTGAGGCAGTAACTTTATTTTGGTCTAGATGTGTTAATGAGTAGTTCACAATTAAGAAAAATATTTCACCAATGGTGTATTAGCCAGGGTTCTCTAGAGAAGAGACTCAATGGGATGCGAGTACACATATATAAAATTAGATTTATTTGATGGAATTGGCTAATATGATTATGGAAACTGTCAAATCCACATCTGTGAGTAAGCTGGAAGACTACAGATCCAGCAAAGGTGATGATCCAGCTTGAGTCTGAAGGCTACATACTGTAGAACCAAGAAAAACAATGTTGCAGAAGTCCAAAGGCAATTCAATGGAAAATTCCCTCTTTTTCTGGGGTGGAGAATCTTTGGCCTAACTTTCCTTCAACTGATTAGATAAGGCTCACCTCCATTATGGAGGACAATCTCCTTTACTTAAGGTCACCAGTTTCAATGTTAATCTGATTTGGAAACAGTTTCACAGAAACCATTAGAATTATGGGGACTAAATATCTGGGCACCTTGTGTCCTAGCCAAGAGATACATAAAAATAACCATCACAGGAACGCCTGGGTGGCTCAGTGGTTGAACATCTGCCTTTAGCTCAGGGTGTGATCCTAGTCCCAGGACCGAGTCTCCATCAGGCTCCCTGTGAGGCAGAGCCCCCTCTGCCTGTGTCTCTGCCTCTCTCTGTGTGTCTCTCATGAATAAATAAATAAAATATTTTTTAAAAATAAACAATAACCATCATAAATAGTGATATTACTCTTGTTGCTACACAACATACTTATTTGACATTATTAGAGAATGCCAAGTAGAAAAAGGATGTGTTTACAATGTGTATTTGAATGAAAAATTACAATTTTATATCCAAAACTTTTTTATATATGGATGCAAGCATCTAATAATGTTTTCATTATAGTTGTGCTAAGGCTTTACATGTTGAATAGTATAGTATTGTATTATACATTACTTTTTAAATTTATCTTTTTCATTATATCATTGTATTGATTTTTTAAAATACACATATTTATGCAGTTTAGATTATTTGTTAATTAACTTTCAGCACAGTAAAAGGGATTTTATATTTGTTTTAAAAAGAGGGCATTGAATCTACAAGGATTAAGAGCTATTGAGATATCATTATGTTGGAGTGATATATTTTTGGAAATGTCTCCAGACAGTCCTTTCCAAGTGGCTAGGTTAAATACTGATGATGTTTCATAATGATATTTCATGAACTTCTTTTGTGAAACAAATCATCAACCAACTCAAACATTTGTTAATATTTTTCACAATTATTTTGGACTGACTAGTCAGTTTTTCTGTTTTTAGATACTTTATGGCTAACTTATTCTTGCAAAGTACAATTCTGCCATAGATATACAAGCATTGTAGTCTTTGGCTATGTTTTTTAGCCTGTTGGGACAAAAATCTACTATTTGTACATAACATTGAATGTATAAGATATTACATGAGTTTGTTCACATGTGTGGCAGATATCAGATACCAAATATGCTTTCTTTTCTTGGACAAGATTTTAAAATATGATTACTTGATTCGTTGCATGTAGATAAGGTTATGTAAGCACTTATCACACTGCTTGGCATCAAGAAACCATTTAATAAATGATAGCTGCTATCAACATTTTTTATGTCAGATGATAAAATACCTTCTCTGTTTCAAATATGCCTGCAGATAAAGCATGTTTCTAACCAGAAATACTACCTTGTTTGTTTTTTACAAAGTGATTACATTTCAAGTTAATATAATTTTAAGCTGCAGAATCAAGATAAACATAAGATGTAGCCATATGACTTATTTTAATATTTGTGACATGCCTGAGATTAATATTTCTAGCATTTCTCAGTTCTTCCATTGTGTGTTTAAAGGAAATCTATCTCTCTTTTAAAAGATTTATTTATCAGAGAGAGAGAGAGAGAGAGAACAAGCAGAGGAAGCAGCTGGCAGAGGGAGAAGCAGACTCCCCCTGAGAAGGAGCCCCATGCGGGACTCGATGCCAGGATCCCAGGATCTTGACCTGAGCCCAAGGCAGATGCTTAACTGTGCCACCCAGGCATCCCATGGATCTCTTTTAATGATAATTAGCTTAATCTATTTTAGTAGCCATTATGCTATCTATATTCCATGGTTTAGAACTAGCATTTGTTTTTCTTTCTAGTGTTCCCTTATTTGGTCAATACATATTTAGTGGGTTACTACTATCTGCTGAACACTGCCAGATTTCTTTCCACTCTCGATCCCATTCATTGCCTACACCTTTGCTTCATTTATTGAGGGAACACATATTGAGATTTATTTTTCTTTTTCGCATAAAAGAAGATGCTAAAAAAATAAAAAATAAAAGAAGATGCTGAGCTGGTGTCCTCCAAAAAGGTAGTTTGCATAATATCATCTGAATTATTCCCCTCTTTATTTAGGTGTTTTCCTTTTAATTTAAAAATTGTGAATGGTACTCAATATTCTACAACCTAGCTTATTGTATGATTAAAAGTGATGTTTAAGAAAGCTTGGAAATAAGCAAATATTTCTCTAGGTCAGAACACACAAAAACTAGAGAGTGCGCAACAAAGTCACAAATGCAGTTCCAGATCAGGTTCTACTTCATCAACTCATGTTTGAGAATGTGCAGTTGACCTTCAGGTAGATAGTTGCTGGTATTCTATTTTATTAGTGTTTATTAAGGAGAAAGCTGAAAAAATATGGAAATCACCAATACTGTATAGAAAGATCCACTTCTCAGTGAAAACAAATGTTTTAGTTTTTTAAAAAGGAAATTAATAAATAAGCAAATAAGAAGAACATTTAGGGGAATTAAAAAGCCATTAAAATAGCATATGCCTCAATATTGAGAGAGGATAAAACTTCTAAATCTGGTACTAATCTCAGGTAAAGTCATTTACATTTCTATCTGAAAGTTCTAAAAAATATATCATTTTGCTTGAATTTTCTAATTCATGCTAGGGTCTAAGTAAGCTAGAGTTATTCATCTTTTCAATGACATTGACCAGAAAAAAAATCTTTATCACTGAAATATTCATCATTATAAAACATTAGATACTTTCTTTAGTGTGATAAAGAGTGACAGAGCATATGAATAGATGGCTGATTGTAATAGGAATGACTAATGTAGCATCTAGTTAAAGTATCTAACAACGTATTTTACTAAAACCAGAAGACAACCTTTAAAAAAACATGCTATTTACTTCACTGGAATGAATCTTGTGACAGGTATGGAGCATATCTCCATTGTGAAACATGGTTTAAAGTTAATTTAAATGGCGTGATCCTATGAAAGTGAATTAAAATGTTATTATCAATCTGGGATGGATTATTAGATAAGATAAATGGCTTTATAAGTCTCAGATTTAAAAAAAAAAAACCTTTATTGAAGAGTAAGCTTTCCTTGTATATAGTAATTGTATATGTCTTTTTTTTTGATTATTATAAAAGATGTGCTACAGTAATGAAATGACCAGCTTATGTCCTAGGATTGGGCACAGGAAAGAAAAAACAAATAAGTACAGTCATTTTGATGACTTTAGAAATTGTGATGCCATTGTCAGATAGAACTTAAAAAGAGAGAAGAAAATGAGTTTTCATATTATTTCATAATAACTCATATGAGAGAATATTTACACATATTAATGGACCCAAATTATTAAAACTATATATAAGTTATTTAATCATTTAAACGGCTGCTATTATCACTAAATACAGTGAAGGAAGAAGGATTACATCATCATCTTCTTTGGTTTATAGAGTTATTGACAAATGACTATTAAATGGATTCTCTGTGCCCATCACTGCAACAGATAAAGAAATCAACCATTATTCCTAATGCATCTCTGCTCGTCTTGAGAGCTCGGCAACAGAAATGGTAACCCTGATAATTTTAAAGGTTATAATTGCTTTTTTGGTAATCAGCCTTGAACTACAAAGAAAATTAGAATTAAATTTAGAAAAGTTTAAATAATATCCATAGTATTGATATATTTGTAATAATTGGTATTTAAAATATTTGTAATATTTAACAAAGTTTGGCTTATTAAACTAAAAAATCTTATAATGACAATTCAAAAGAAATAATTTCACATTTGATTTATCCTTGAATTCCAAGTTTCCACTACATTTGTATACAATGTTTAAAAATTCTGGAGGACTTTAGATCACATAGGTGTTGGAGTTGTTGAAGAGTACACAATTTGATGTGGGAAATTAGCATGTAAGTAGTTCATTAATACAGATTTATAACATTGGAAACATTTCTTCTTGTCAGTTTATATAAATCTTTGTTTTGCTTTCTTTTTTATTGAGTTTAATTTGGCACATGGTTAATTGAAGGAATATTGACATATATGATAACAATATATTATAGTCTTCATATTAAGTAAAGGACCGTTTATTAACGCATTTATTAGAGAATACTTCTGGCCTATACATAGTGGTATAAAATTAACATCTCTCCATTTCATACTCACAAGAAAAATGAGAAACAAATTTCAGAACCAGCTAAAATCCAGTATCCTCCCCCAAAAAAGGGGGGGATTAATAGCTGCCAAAAGAAGTGGAGATAGATCATAGAGTTTGTAGGAAAAACAAGAGCTAAGACATAGACTAAAACCCAGCCAGATAATTCATATGAATGGGCCATTGTGTTGTAATTAAGGATAAGTGTCATGCAATAAACTAAAAAATCCTAAATTTCTTGTTTGCAGCAAGAGAAATGTGGGTATACCAGTTAATTGCACGGTCTTCTCTGGACCCACTGTGCAAGAGGCACTATAGGCCAGGTAAGTATGACCGAGCTACGTATTCTCCCTTCGTCCACATTTCTTCCCCACCTCGTTTGTTTTTAAGCAGGCTAACACTTTTGTTCTGCAGCAGCAGGGAAATTTTGCCTTCTGTGATAAGGTTTGGCTAATGGGAGAAAGTAGTGGGATCTCTAATGGAAGGGCGAGAGAGAGCTTGGGAATTTTATCCTTCTCCTCTCCCTAATAGTCTGCTTAAATCTACCCAAGTTTGCAGATTTTGTCAGGATGCCCACATCTACAAGGTCCCCTCTCCCTTTAGGCATGGAGATATTCTTACTAGCCCTGGGTTTCCTTATCTATTCTTGGTGATTCCCCTAAACAATGCCACACCCTTTTAAGTATTTCCTTCATACCTATTTGAGCATTCCATCTTTTCCTATTGATCTTCAATGGTTCTGCAATTTATAAGAAAGGTAATTTTGGACATAAACCCTAAAAATGGGATTTAGGAATTGAGATAATCACATATTTGAGGAGTACCAAGTCTTTGAAGAATGGGATTAAGACACTGTGATGAACCCAGATGGGGCTGAGAATCCTTAATTATCCCTCAATACTGCTCAAAGAGAAAAGCATGTCCTGTCTCCTATCTGAGTTTTTCTCCACATAAATGCATTCTAATGGCTTAACTGGGCCACTTGTCTCACAAAGGGATGTCAGTTGTCCTTAGTACCTACTCATCTTTCAGCTACCATAAAAATTATATGTCATTATATCTCAGATTAAGAACGATCCAGAAGAAGATGTCTATATTTTGAAAGAGTTGCAGAAACTTACCTATTTGTGGTGGCAGGATACTGGGGATCATGTAGGAGAGTGGATGTTAAGATTATTAGGCTAACAAAGAGGAAGCAAAGTCTTGTCTTAATGATATGAAATTTAATGTGTTGGCTTAAAAATTGTGAGTGACATTAATAGGCTCTAGGCTGGATAATTGAAGCTAGATTCAACAATGAGTGTCCAATTTATGCTCAGGAGTATCCTGCTCAACTATATTCTATAACAGGGTCTGAAATACTTTCCCTTCAGCATGTAGAAATGTTGAAGAAACTAAGAAATGCATTGGGGGAATGGAAGAGCGAAGGGCACCAACATCTCTGGAAATCTCTGGCTTTATTTTTGTTCTTCTTAGGCAAGAGCTGATTATGGAAGATGTTGCATTGGAATTGGACTCCCTGCTTTTAATGGAAATAATGAGGACTGTGAGTGGTAGGAGACAGTTGGTAGCACTTAACCTTCAGAGAGCCCAGTAGAATAAATGGTGGATGAAATTACCATAACCAGGCCATTGGGACAGATTAGTAATGAGAGAGTTCTGATCAGCAGAGAATTGTGGAGAAGACTAATTGATTTCAGGGTCTTCGGGATTGGAACAGATGGGGGGCCTACAAAGATGCTCTTTGGAATATATAATTAGCAAAATTCTTGAACTGGTGGGAAGAATCCTAAATCAAGTCAACAGTTGCACATGCACACACACACACACTCAATAAATTAGGAATAGATTAATACATTCTCAGTAGTTAAAAAAAAAGTTATAGATCCCCAAAAGCTGGTGTCTTAGTGAGAGAAAATAAGCACTATACCCACTAGAATCAGATCAAGACAAGAATGTACGCTATCAGCCAATTTAGTAGTATTACTCTGAAAAAACCAGCCAATAGAGAAAAAATGAGAAATATGAAACATGAATAGGGAGACTTTTTTAATTCTACAGATGATATGATAGTATACTTAGAATTGAAAGGTTTGTACCAATTTCTCTTACAAAATAAGAGAATGTATAAAGTGATAGTACAAAAATACTATAATGAATATTTTCATATGCACACCAGCCATAATAGAAGAATTTGTTTCAAAAGTGATAGACATGCATCATCCAATAAGTTCAAAATGAATCTAAAAACCTACCAACAGACATTATTAAGAGGTATAAAAGTACGTTTGAATAAATGGAAAAGGATTTGGTAGGCATTCAAAATATAAAATATTTTATTTTCCTTTAGTAAATTCAAACATTTAAGGTGATGTCAATAAAAATATCAGCAAGGAGGTGATATCACTAAGATGGTGACACATAGGTTCCTCTTGATTTTGCTTTCCCTCAGAAAAACAACTAACAACTATTTATTTTTATTATTATTTTTTAAATTTATTTATTCATAATAGACAGAGAGAGAGAGAGAGAGAGGCAGAGATACAGGCAGAGGGAGAAGTAAGCCCCATGCCAGGATCCTGACACCGAACTTGATCCCAGGACTCCCAGATCATGTCCTGGGCCAAAGGCAGGTGCTAAACCATTGAGCCACCCAGGGATCCCCACTAACAACTATTTAAGAATAAGACAACACTGAGAAAATTCTAGAACATAAGTGTGAGGCTAAAGCACACCCCGTACCACAGACAGCATTTGAAGGGTAAGAGAAGCAGTTGTGTGCTGACCTCCTTGCTCCTCCACCAGGACAGCATAGCACCATGCTGAGAGGTCTCTGCTGAGCCTCCCCTTTCTCTGGGAGACCAGCCTCCTTCCCTCACTTTGTGGAAGCTCCTACTCTGATCTCATACCACATGGACCTGCACGGAAATCTTCAGGGCTCAGCCACAGCCAATCTGGCTGTGATGGAGAAGCAGGTAGGGACTAGTAATAACTGGCACACCGATTTTGGCAGATGGAGCTCATACCTGCGATGCCCAAATAGTGATCCCAACTAGTGGTTTTGCTCACCTGGAGGACCAAGTTGGGGTACACACTAAAAAGGGAACGTGACAAAGTGCAGATCTACTTGCCTTATTTAGAACCTCAAAGAAGGAGTTTTGCCACCTGCTGTGGAAAGTGTCTTCTATCCCCATCTGACCAGTAGGGCTAGGGACAACTCTTGGAGGCAGGGTTGTCCAGAGGCACTCAAATTGGGTGATAGGCCAGCAGAACTGATTGCCTCCAAAGGCAAGCCAGTACTGGGAGTGGAGTGGTCTTATGCTACGCTCAGGCAGGGGAATTGCTTCCTAGCAATTGCTAGGTTGAACGTGGCTTCCAGCCCCTCCCAGTGAGAAAACCTGTTTGGGAAGTTGAGGGTAGTCTGGGTTGACCCCCTCCTTCCACCAGCAAGCGGACTGGTACCTAACTCCACCAGCTGTGGAGAGTGTCTTGAGGCTCATCTGAGCCCATAGTTTACAGAGCAAAGCTGGGGGCCCTGTTCAATCAGAGAGCTTAGGGTTTGGGTTAGCTTGAGTTAGGCAACAAAGAGCTTTACTGGCTTTAAAGTAAAGCTGTACTGCTCTTGCTCAGGGAATCTGATTCATAGCCCCACTCATCTCTAAATACAACCTTCAGCCTATCTGACCATGGAGCCTAACCAGAGCATTTGGGAAGCTGTAGAACCCATTCAATAGCTTTGCATGCAGTAGCACTTGAAGAGAGAGCCTAGCCTGTGGCTTCCCCCATCTGCAGAACAAAACGAGTGGCCTCAACTAACTAGGGAATTCAGTGCACGCTCTGGCCTGATTTGGATCCCCAGACAATGAGCTGCACAGGCCCTGGATCTTGCCCTGCTGCCTTGCCAGGGTGAGAAGCTAAAGCCATTGTCCCATTTACTATTGAATATAATGCCCAGTCCTGACCATCTAGTAACCTTGACCAAAGAGTCCTGGAAAACATGGAGCTCAGCCTACATGTTTGTTGCTTGATGGCTTGGTTCCCTACCCATATTTGGGTAGGGACTGTTCTACCTGACTGTTCTCAGCCAGCAGTACCCCTTCCCCATCCCATCCTCAGAGTTCAATTGCCCACCCCCCAGATAAACCATAATAGCAGGCCCCGCCTGCTCAAGGACATTACTAGCAGGCACACCCAGAAACCCTAACTGAGCCCACTGGTGGAGTACGTTTTGCGAGAGCAAACCTGCAGTCTGGAAGAGAAGGCCAATTACTCAGATGTGGGCACATTAGCATAAGAAACCAAACCTTACTGTCCATCAACAGGTGACACAATGATTATATGTACTGTGTATGCAGGCTTTAGAAGTAAATACTTCGGGGATACCTGGGTGGCTCAGTTGGGTAAGTAACTGGCTCTTGATTTTGGCCCAGGTCACAATCTCAGGATCCTGAGATTGAGCCCTGGGTGGGGCTCTGCACTCAGTGGGGAGCTTGCAGGCACACATGCTCTCTCCTCCACTTGCAGACATACACACTATCTCATAAAATAAATAAATAAATAAATAAATAAATGAATAAACAAATAAATAATAAATAAATAATAAATAAATAAAATAAAAAAATAAATAGGTTAGAAAAACAAAGAAATATTTTATTATGAATATATTATACACATCTACAATATAGCAATGTGTTAAGCACATTAATATAGTGGTTAATATAATCCACAAATCTTCATGTCTTAAAATATCTGTTGTAGTTTGCTCACACTTTATAGGGCTCAGGAATTTGGGAATGGATTTGCTGTTCGTCTTGGGGTCACCTTCTCAGCTTCTCCATGAGTTAAGCCAGATGGATGCTAAATGACCTTTTGTTTTTTCTTTCTTTCTTTCTTTCTTTCTTTCTTTCTTTCTTTCTTTCTTTCTTTCTTTTTTCTTTTCCTTTTTCTTTTTTTTTTTAATTGATGGATTGATTTGTTTGAAAAGGAGACAGAGCACAAATGGGAGAGGCAGGGAGAAGGAGAGAGAATCTCAAGCCGACTCCATGCTGACCACAGAGCCCAACAGGGGCCTCCACAGAGGCCTGGATGCTGGGCTCAATCTCACACCCCTGAGATTGGGACCTGAGCTGAAACCAAGAGTTGCCATATAACTGACTATTCCACCCAGGCACCTCTGAATGACCTTCTTAGGCCTAAGGCCAGAAGTTAGTTACAAATGTGTCACAAATGTAGCCCAGATTTAAGGGGAGGTGGTTGGTTATAGACCTCAACTCTTGATGGAAGGAGTTTTAAAGTATTGGCGGACATGTTTTAAGATTGTCACGTACTGTAGTAAGGAAATGGAATTGTCTATATTAAGGGGAAAAAAAAAAACAAGGTACACAGCACAGAAATGGCACAATACACCTGATTAATGGGGGAACATAAATATGCATATGTTTCTGAATGCAAAAATTACCTATAGCACTGTACAGAGGAAATTAGTATCAATTGATGCCTTGGAAATGGATGGAACAGCCAAGAGGAAAGTGTGGAAAGATTATGTTAATCTGTAATCTGTAATATTCATCATGTAGTTTGCAAACTTTATCTTTTTTCAAAAATTCAATGAAAAAGTAGATAAAACAATTTTGCAAAGTATGAATAAATACACTGAAATATTGGCCTATATTAGGTATACAATAATGTTTGCTATTCTACGCTTAGAAAGAGCTTTTTGTAGGAAGGCCATTTTTGCTATTGAGTTTTAGTTCACATACAGCATGATTCACATCTATTAAATATGATGGATATTAAAGCATGTATTCAACAATGAAGCCACCAGGCAGATTACAGATTAAGTATAGATGATTTATGTTCCTTCTCAGTCCATTGCTTTCCCCTACTTCCCACACACAGTAGAGGCATCTAGTATTTTGATTTATTTCACTCTAGCTGGTTTATCTCATTCAGTCGTTCATGTAAATGGACTCATACAATATGATCCCTTTTGCTGTATAGTGGTTTTGATTCATCCCCATATTTGCGTGTATCAGTAGTTTGTTTCTACATATGGCTGAGTAGGAATCCATTTATATAAATATATCACCATTTTTTAGCCATTCTGTTGGTGGACAGTTAGGATATTTCTAAATTTTTAGCATTTTCAGTTAAGTTGTTAATTTAATTATGTGTATAGACATATGTTTTCAATTTACCAGGAAGATAAATAGTGTGATTAATAAGATTAGACTAGATAAAATTAGGTTCAATATTCTGTGATTTTTAAAAAGTGTTATTTATTTTCTAATGGATTTTCTATGTTCCCTCTTACCTGCAGTATACAAGAATGCCAATAAAGAATAATTTTGAAGTTACTGAAATTGAGAAAATAGCTGACCACCTTAAGACCACATTTTCATTATCTGTATAATAGAAGTAATAATACATAAAGTATTTCTCACGTAAATTAAGAATGCTTCTTTTCCTTCTTTCTTTTTATCTTTCCATCCTGCCATCTGGTCAAAAACAGATCACAAATTAGAAAAACTTGTATGTTTGATTTGTTTACTTCTCCCCTGTAAAAATGATGAAGTACGAAAGTAGCTGAGCTTTCCAGTCTGTAAGTATCACTGGTGAGCTTGTTAAAAATGACTATTTCCAGGCCACTGGAGCTCACAGACCAGTTGTTAGGCACAGAGGCAGCCCAAGAATCTGATGCAAATCACTTATTTCTATACTTTAGAATACACTGATTAAAAATTTACAAATCTCAATTTAATAATTAAATGGCATTTGGACAGTTGTGTGAGTTTTAATTAGAACAATTTCAAAATTGTTTAGTGTATAAGAATAAGTGGTTAGTGTTAAGAAGAGTAAGAAATAGTATAATAAGAAAAAAATAGTAATAGTAATAAGAAAAAAAAACCTTCATTTTCTGCTTGACATAGAATAGTTCTATTCTAAAACGTCACAAAACTTTTTACACTCATTTGATCACACTCATTTGATCACACTCATTTACATGCATTTATCTAAAATTAGTCTGAGGCTAGTGTGCAGAATTAATACAGAGGAACATTGCATTATTGATTCTAAGTTCTTCACTATTTAATAGATATCAACCTTCAAAACAAGTGTGCAATCTACTGCATGAGTCACTGGATAAGAAGCACTGGGGATTTTTTTTGACTTTTATAACAACCTTATAATAATTCATTTTGATAAGGTTTAGGCTAGTGTTAAAAGTTAACACTAAAGTTTCTTTGTCTCCCGGTTGAACATTAGATCCTAATGTTACTCATATAGCAGAACCAGAGCTAAGACATGAGAAAAATTTCTTAATCAATACATTGAATTTGGATTACATGATTGTGGCTCTTAAAGTCTTATAAAACTGTCTTTGAAAGCAAGTTTTTTTTTTTTCATTTATGTGTCATTATTTAGAAATAGTTATTGCATGCCTTTATAATGCCTGTCTACATGATTGAGAAAGTTACAAGCTGAATTTTGACATGAAGGATATTGAGTGAAAAGGTATTAGGGACAAGTCTTATTATGCATCACGTGCCTTGAGTAATCATTGTTAGTAAACTTGCTGACAATTGCTGGCGTATTCAGAAAATAAAACTTGTGGTGGGGGCTCAGCAGAAAATCATAATTGTTGACATGTTCTAATGGCAAGATGCAAAAACTGCATTTCCATATACCTTGGTATGTGATAATTGATTAATATATATCTGTTGAAAGGAAGGAAGGAAGGAAAAAAATTGAGGAAGGAAGAAGGATGGGAGGGAGGGAAGAAGGATAAATAAAGTCAGACTTAATTTTGTATTAAAAATTATTCATTTCAAATATTAAAATATTGACAAGTTTAAAAAATACAGAAACATTTTTGTTCCAATTAATTGCTTTCTTAAGAATTTTTTGCATTCAAAATATATTTCTTATGAATCAAGTTGTTATAAAACATAAAATCAAAAATATCAGTACCACTTCTGAAAGCTTAGAGCTAAGAACCCTTTCAAGCATGATGCAAACATAGGTGATGTAAAGAATTAGGCACAATTTGTCCATCAACTGCTAATATTATGCTTAAAAATCATAAAAATCAAGATTAAAAATTATATGATAAAAAGGAAGTTAATTTCAGAGGAAAATTATTTAAAACTAACTTTAAACATAGAAATTATTCTTCCAAAACTATACAAACTAAAACAATAAGAAAGTATCATTTTAGGGCTTTTAAGAGATAGTAATTCAGAGATTATCTTGTGCTATTAATGCAAGTATAAATTAATACAACCTCCCTGAAGGCAACTTGCCAATATTTATCCCAATTTTACATGGACATGTCTTTTTTTTAAAGATTTTTTTTAAATTTATTTATTCATGAGAGACACAGAGAGAGAGAGAGAGAGAGAGAGAGAGAGGAGAGACCCAGGAAGAGGGAGAAGCAGGCTCCATGCAGGGAACCTGATGTGGGACTCAATCCCAGGTCTCCAGGATCACGCCCTGGGCTGAAGGTGGTGCTAAACCGCTGAGCCACCCAGGCTGCCCTAAATGGACATGTCTTATTCAAGGATGCCATAAAGTGCCAACAGTATATTTTCACCATGGGATTATTAGTAACTGCAAACAAATGGAAATAAGAAAAAATGTCTATTTATAAAGCCTACTTAAATAAATATACCAAAAGTATATAAAGGAATATTAGGCTCATTGAACAGCATTTGTTTTTGCTGTTTAAAATGACTTTACTGCAGATATATATATACCAAAAACTGTAAAAATTTAGGAATTTTACAAAGGTGCATCACCTTTGTTGAACTAATTTGTTCCTTTTCTCAAAGTTAGTTGGGAGTGATACACAAATAATGAGTTTTCAATTAATTATTGTAGTTTAAGAACTGTTTCATGAAATTTAGTGATATGGGTAGCATTGTGTCTCAAGAGTATATGCCATTTTAAAACTTCTTGACATGTATTATTAATGCCTGACAATAATATTTGCATGGTTCTGCTATGCAGATTTGTTTTTCCTTCATAGTGGTATTGAAAATATGAATATACTTAAGATAATTTTCACTGCAAAGAATATCAAGGTTGTATAATTAAGAAGAATAAAATACTCAAGCATTGCATATAAATTATCTCTTTATAATCTGAAGTATTATATTTTATTAAGCCATAATTACCACATTTTTCCAATTGCTTTACTAAATATATATCAAAAGCAATTTGTTTCAAACAAGGAAAGCTTAAATTCATTATATATTTATTCAAATAGATACTATGGGAATATATTGGAATAGACAAACTAATTTTAATAGCTAATTCATAATCTTGAAAATATATCCTTACTATATATGATCCTCTTTTGATTTACATTTGTTAAAAACTGAAAAAATATAATGCAGTTTTGTAAATTAAATTTCCACCTTGTTTTGGATTTAGATGACACAGCTTGGTGTGAAATTGTGATTGGAACTTGGGCATAGCTTAGATCAAAAGACAAAATGAAATTGAAAGTGTGGAGATATAAGCTTATTAGTTTATTACTATGCAAGAATTTACATTCTGATTTGTATTTGCATGTAAAATTAGAGGGCTAATTACTGGGTTAACTTGGGGAACAAGTATGTTTTAACTTAAATAATTTGAATTATCAAGGCAAAAGCTTTCTTTGAATTCAATCATCTGAATAAATGAATTAATTTTCATCTATGCACTACTAGCTTATAAAGGATAAGCAGAATCATTGAAAATATCCCATTGAAACCTTGATAACACCTTTTACATTACATATCACTTGCACTACAAAATGGGATAAACCAGGGATACCGGTGACTCAGTGGTTGAGTGTCTTCCTTTGGCTCAGACTGAGATCCCAGGGTCCTGGGTCTGAGCCCTACCCGAGGCTCCCTGCCAGGGGGAGCCTGCTTCTGCCTCTCTCTCTCTGTGTCTCTCATGAATAAATAAATAAAATCTAAAAAAAAAAAAAAGGGATAAACCAGGTTTGTGGAGAAACAGAAAGCTGCACCGAAGTGGCATATTTTAATGGTATAATTCAACAGTATGAAACATTTAGTTCCACAATTCTCAGAGACAGTGAGTAGTATGGCATGAAGATGTTGGCAGCTAAATTTGCCAATTAGTGTTCATCAAAACAGCCGCATTGGTTTGCCCCTTTGCCTCTTTATTTCTTTCCCATTGAGAACACTTTGAATAATGAATAAAGTGCTTGTGATTGTGGACCCCACCTCTAGGGGAGGTAGAAGAATCACAGAAAAGCAAACCATTAACTTTCTTTTTCCTTTCTACATCGCCTTCCCTATTGTACTTTGCTAAGACAGATACATAGTGCTCTATACTTCTTAAATTTCATATGAATCACCTCATCCCTATAACAACGTAGGATTTATTTTCAGTGGAATATTATGATTCAAACCAATGAAGCAATAGTTAGAGATGAAGAACACATTAAGTTTTGAGAGAGCACACCACTTAGAAATATATTGTATAAGATATAATGCCCAATAGATAAATACATAAATTAATTCAGACAAGTGGGAATTCTTCAGTTGGCGTAGATTGTCCATCCTATTTTGGTGGCAAGCCTTGTGTTAACTAGACAAAAGGCTGCAGAGAATATGTTATCATATCTCAACCTGAGATTATTGTTCTTTCTCATGGAATTGGACGTATTCAGTTTCTAGCTACAGGACAATCATGGCATTCTAACCAGAAAGCCTTTGAAATGAGCGGCTCACACGTGGAGTGATATTTACAACTCCTCCTATGGAAGGTACAACTGAGAAATCCGAATTTCCATCAGTCAATAGAATTCCTTCAGCCAAAAATCACAAATGACTTTGTTTGATTACCTGGAATATTGTTTCAACAGAACGTGAACAAAAATGAATTATTTTAAGATATAAATGACGTGTGTGTGTGTGTGTGTGTGTTTAATTTTAAGGTTCTCCTAGAGTGTTGCACTGAGGGGAGGCTGGTTAAGGGCACCCCAGACCCCTCCCTTGGCCCTTGAGGTAATAGAGCCTTCCAGCACTGAGGCATTACTCTGATACAGACAGACCTAAAAACAACCACCGGCTCTGCTGAATGTCAAGGCCTAGTTTTAATAACTGGTGCTTATTTAATCGAGACAAACACAGCTCTCTAAATGATTGGCAGCTCAAAGTCTGCCAGATATGCCAGCTGTTATCTTTCAAACGAGAGCGAAAGCTAAGAGCTTGACACTGTGCAGCTTCGGCAAAGCATGAAGGTCATAAATATACATCTCTGAATGGGCACGATGTAGCTGCTTTCTTCAATCATATATGGGAAACCGATTTTACATTATTCATCCATCTTCATTCCTTTGGAAACTGTGACTAGCTAATGGGGCTTCATATTTCCAAAACTCTACGCATGTGCTCTGTCAGCAATGGGACTGTAAGAGGGCAACTTGCCTTGTTTCCTTCCTAGCAGATATGTTTGGTGTCATATAAAAAGTAAATAAAGAGAATACAAGACTCAGCTTCTGGTCAAAAGCTCACATTTCAGTTCTATTTTATCTCTTGTAAGTTCTCTGTTCAGTTCTATTTTATCTCCTTGTAACAATTGATGATCTATTTTTTTTCAGGTTAGGATGGTTATCTGACATCATTATCCCGTGTTTCTAATGATATTAAATGGTAATTCGCTTTTAATGTCACAGCTATGTTTGAACATTCTTTTTTGGAAACTGATTTCATTAGGAGACATGTTTTCATGTCACCAAAAGATAACTTATAGATGAGCATGTAGTTTTTGTTTTTGTTTTTTTTACTTACAGCAACTGTTTATTAAACCTTTATTATTTATTAAACATTCCAAGCAGTGTCCTGTGTACTTTATATATTTTTAAGGATAGGTACATTGTAAATTCTCACAACTCTTTGGGATGTGTCTTATTTTTCTCATGTGCAAGTTAAGGAATAACACGAAGGTCGCGTAATAGGTGAGAAACCCGTACTTGACTTCAATGCTTTTTCTCTCAATCATGACATTTTTTTTTCCTCCCTATCTAATAACATGAGTTGGAGAATGCATTTATTGCATGCTCCTCATTAATTTGTGGGAATTGTTTATCAAAGAGACAATATCAATTGAATATATCATGATCCTACTACCATGGAGAGATATTATCAGTAACTGTCAATGAAAATGAGTTTGCTTTACAGACAGTAGACTAATCGTTCTTCGGAAATAAAAATGCCCATGTAGGACTGTGTGATCCTTACTATTGAGTGATTTCATAAAACTGTTCCCAAAAGTCTGCTGACAAGCTTCATAATGTTATTGTCCATGTGCATAGGTAGGTGTGGGCTATGCTTGTTAAACCTATTAGAGTCTTTAGCAGTCAAAGCAATGGAAAGAAGTGAGAATGCCAGAAGTTAGAAGACTGAAGGGAATGAGTACGTTAATTGGGTCGGCTGTAGGGTAAAATTATGGGAATGCCGTTGAAGGATTTCTCTGGGAAATGGGAAAGGTAAAACTAGATTGTAACCAAATTCTATGGGGAATCAAGGCCAGAAAACAAAATGCTTGGCACAGGCAAGGTGCCGCCAATTATGGCTTATGGTTAAGAAGGCTGGAACTGCACCTCCCCAGAAATTATTCCAAGGCCTGGGGCTTGCGACCGGGTAGCATTGCACGTACAGTAGAATTAGCAGTAGTTGAAATCAAGAGAACTAGGTTCCTGGGGTGTGAGGCCAAAATCAGCAGACTTTAATGGCGTAGGAAATTTTTCATTAAGAAATTCTTTAGCTTACAAAGGAAACTAGATGTCTAGGATCTTTCTCTTTTTTTTTTCATCAAAATATGTTGATTAATTTCAGCTTAGTTATACTTTCACTAAAGAAATTTCTTTCATCTAACCTATAAGAGTTAACTCGACACTTTCACTGTGAATGTCTTACTGATCTTCTGAAGTTGCTATGTTTTGAAGACTCCTACTGTTTAATTTCTTCTAATCAGCCCTGGCAAGTAGACAACAGCACAGGTGGAACTAAAATTCTATTTTCCTGTTAAACTCTCCTCTCAAGTCTCAGAATCATCTGACTTAGGCCTGGCTGTGCATTCAAATCAGAGAGAACTATTATGGAGCACCGCACCTCAGACTCTGTTGGATGAATAGGCATCTGGTGTCTTCTGCAAACACACTTAGGTAATGAGTCCACTCGGGTTCCATTTCAATAAAGTCACTGAGTAAGGGAAAATTGCCCTCTGCCTTTGAAAGGAGGTGGGTTTCGGGAACCTGTGTGGCTCAGCGGTTGAGCATTTGCCTTTGGCTCAGGGCTTGATGCCTGGGTCCAGGGATCCAGTCCCACATCAGGCTCCATGCATGGAGCCTGCTTCTCCCTCTGCCTGTGTCTCTGCCTCTCTCTGTGTCTCTCATGAATAAATAAATAAAATCTTAAGAAAAAAACTTGAAAGGAGATGGGTTTCAACATTCTTCTCCCCTAGGGTCTTCTGCTGATTGCTCTTTATAGTCCTATCCAGAATATGAACACCCTCTTAATTTACATTTGTTTTCATGCCATTTAATCATGTTTAATTGAACGTCTACAGATTATATTTTAAGTTCCTTAACATATCAATGATTCCAACCTCAAACAATTATTTTCAGAATGGTTACTCTTTCAGTGTCTTCTATCATTCGGCGTTCCAACACCCAAACCTAGTTTCACCTGGCCATGTGATCCCAGTGTCCTCTCTTCTCACTGAGTCCTGTTTGCACAGGACTGTGGTCATTTTACCATGCACACAGAACAAGAGGGGAAGTGGTGTCGTTTAACTAAATTGTCAAATAATCCATCAGAAAGTTAATTTCAAATGGCCAGAAATTTAACGGACTATTATTTACATGTCCCATTTAGTGGCTTTTGATATGAATTGGGAGTGATTCCTTAATAGCAATGAAAAGCTCCATGTTAGTCATGCCCCAAACAAAATTTATTTCATATACGTCATAGGAGAAAAAAAATTCTACTTGTATATAACACAGAAACAATGGGGTGTCAAAAGGATATTCTTCTCAACACAGCTTAATTCAGAGATAATCATTATGACAGATCACTCAAATTTAACAGCTTGAGGAAAACATGTTTTATAAAGTAGTCAACAAGAACAACACATCATTCTCAAATATATAAGGAGGATATATACTTCCCCATATGAAACATTACAAACATTTCTTCCTATATGATGATTTTATTATTTTAATAACTGAATTTTAACAAAAAGTTTTAATGAAAGTGAGTTTTTGGGTCAATGAAAGAAAATAAAATTACTGAAATAATGTTAATAAAAATGGGATGGCAATATGATTAAATATGATATATACATGAAATATAACTGAGAAGAAAATTACCTCTAAATATACTCATAGTTAAGACAATAAGATTATTAATTACTCGGTTTTGGTGGATTAAGCAGATTAAGCACATTAGTGCACTAAAAGAATTCATTTTTTGAAAAGAATTTCCTTTTACAAGAAGTATTAATGAGCGTGAGTTTTAATTATTAATAAATGTCTTATTAAGATTCTTAAATAATACTACTTTAAAATATTTTAATATAAATTCAAAATAATGTAGTTTAGATGCTTAACTTAAACTGTATTCTAAGAAATTTAAATAGATTCATAAAATGGATGTTTTATTAAGAAGCATGATAGTCATATACACTGTATCAATGCTGTGGACTATAAAGCTAGGTAGGTATGCAGTAGGCCTTCCATAAATAAACTTATTTATTTATTTTTTATTTATTTATGATAGTCACAGAGAGAGAGAGAGAGGCAGAGACACAGGCAGAGGAAGAAGCAGGCTCCATGCACCGGGAGCCAGACGTGGGATTCGATCCCGGGTCTCCAGGATCGCGCCCTGGGCCAAAGGCAGGCGCTAAACCACTGCGCCACCCAGGGATCCCTATAAATACATTTTTGAATAAATAACTACTAAGTAATTTATACAAAGCATAATAAACCAATCTTTTGATGAATTTCTTCAAGTATGAACTATCTCATATGGCTTTCTGGTAATGATTAAGTTTTAGACCTTTAAGATATATGAGATCAGATATTATCTGTTAACATTATGACCAAGCAAATAAATAAGTGGGGAGACTTAATGAAAGCACATCACCAAATATTTTAAATAAACTTTAATTTTTAGAATTTTTTATTTTGAGATTTATAGAAAAATTACAAAGATACTACAATCAGTTCTCATGTACCCTGTACCAAATTTTCCCTTTTATTAATATCTTCTATTAGTATATGGAAAATTTGACACAATAATGGGTATCGATTCATTATCATTAACTGAAGTATGATTTACTTAGATTTCCTTAGGGTTTTTTGTTGTTGTTGTTGTTGTTGTTGTTTTGTTTTCCTAATGTCCTTTTCTGCTACAGCATCCCATTCAGGATACAGCATGACATCTAGTCTTTGGGTATTTGTAGGTATATTTGTGATAGTTTCTCAGATTTTCCTTATTGCTGTTTTTTTCAAGATTTTATTTATTTATTCATGAGAGATACAGAGAGAGAGAGAGGCAGAGACACAGGCAGAGGGAGAAGCTGGCTCCTCTAAGGGAACCTGATGCTGGACTCAATCCAGGGACTCCAGGATCACGCCCTGAGCTAAAGGCAGGTGCTCAACCCCTGAGCCACCCAGGCATCCTTTTCTTATTTTTCAATACCAGTTTATACGTACAGTAATACCAGAATTGTTAACCCATAACCGCATGAGACACAATATCATCAATAGAGTACAGTGCATGGGACACCTGAGTGTCTCAGGGGTTGACCGTCTGCCTTTGGCTCAGGGTGTGATCCCGGGATCCGGGATCCAGTCCCATGTCGGGCTCCTCTCAGGGAGCCTGCTTCTCCCTCTGCTATGTCTCCACCTCTCTCAGTGTCTCTTATGAATAAATAAATAAAATGCTTTTAAAAATACAGTGCTGATGTGCACAGTTTCATCTTTAGCTTTACAAATGCTATTCATTTCCAAAGATTCTTGGGCCAGCACATTTTCCCCTGCTGCCTGCGGTGAGGTTATTTCAGGTATTTTTATACATTTAGATTGCTTTGTCATATTTTACATTTCTTCTTGGGATCTCTTAGTCTCTTAAATTCTTTTTTCAAATTTGTATACATTTAGGTTTATTCTTTGTGCTCTAAAGTTCTATTGGTTTTGCTAAATGGCTAGTGTCATGTATCCACAAATAATATCATACAGGATAGATTTACCACTCTAAAGTATCCCCTGTGCTTTATTCAAATTTACCTTGCAATCACAAGTCCCTGGCAACTATTGATCTTTTTACTGTCTCCATAGTCTTTACTTTTCCAGGATATTATATACCTGGAATCATAAAATATGTAGTCTTTTTAGGTTGGGTTCTTTTACTTAGCAATATGCACTTACAGTGATCTGTTTCTTTTTGTGGCTTAACTACTCACTTTTTATTTAACTTAATAATATTCTATTATTTGGTTGCACCACAGGTTGTCCATTTATCTATTAATGGACACCTTGGTGGCTTACAGCTTTTGGTGATTATGAATAAAACTGCTTATAAATATTCATGTGCATGGCTTTCGTGTGGACATTACTTTCCAAATCAGTTGGGCAAATAACTAGGATCTGATTGCAGGATCATCTGGCAATATTATGTTTAGCTTTGCAAGAAATTGACAAATTGTCTTCCAAAATTTTTCATTTTGCATTCCTTCTATCTATGAGTAAAAGTTCCTGTTGCTCTACATCCTTGCTAGAAACTGGTAATATCAATTTTTAAATTTTAGTTATAATATTTGTATATATTTATATATATAATATATATAACAAATATAATATTTGTATAGTGACATTTTATTGTTGTTTTAATTCACAATTTCCTAATAACATAAGATGGAGAGCATCTTTTCATGTTTTTGTTTTCCATATGTATCTATTTCTTGCTGAGGGCTCTGAACTGTTCTTTTGCCCATTTTTAATTGGTTGTTTTTTTGTTTTTCTTTTTGAGTTTTAAAATTTCTTTGCATATACTGGCAAGACCTCTGCCAAATATGTCTTTGAAAAATGTTTTCTGGCCTGTGGCTGACTTTTGACTTTAATAATGGTATATTTCATAAAGTCTGTAATTTAAATAATACAATTTTTAATTTTTTTTCTCTGTGTGTCGCACTTTGTTTTGTATCTAAATATCTAAATATTCACCAAAGGAATTGTATGAAAGTGTTCAAAAGTTACAAATTTCCAGTTAGAATATAAATAAGTACTGGGACTATAATATACAACATGGTTAACATTACTGAATGATATTTTTGAAATTTAAGAGTAAATTCTAAAAGTTTTTATGAACAGAGAAAAAGACATTTCTCCTTCTTCTCCTTCTCTCCTCCTCCTCCTCCTCCTCCTCCTCCTTCTCCTCCTCCTTTTTCTTCTTTGCATCTATACTAGGTGATGGATATTAACTAAGTTTGTTGTGATTATCATTTTGCAATAAAGGTAAGGCAAATCATCATGCTGTACACCTTAAACCTCTATAATGCTGTATGTCAATTATATTGCAGTAAAATTGAAAGAAAAAAAAAAAACCCGCAAAACTCACTGCCAAACTCAAGGTCATCCAGATTTACTCTTCTGTTTTCTACTAGGAATTTTATATTTTAGCATTTCAAACTCAGCTCAACTCAAAATCAGCTCATTTTAAGTTTAATTTTATGTAAGATTTTTGTCTATGTTTATCCTGCACTTTGGATATTGATGTCTAACTCCTCTCGTAGCATTTGTTGAAAAGACTATTCTCTCTTTATCGAATTGCCTGTGCTCCTTTATCAAAGATCAGTTGCCTATATTTGTGTTATCTATTTATGAGCTCCTTTTTTCTGTTCAATTGATCAATGTTTCAATTCTTTCCTTCATACCATGCTATCTTGATTAATGTAGCTTATACAAAGTCTTGAAATTGGTAATGCAACTCCTCTAATTTGTTCTTCGATATTTTGTTGGCTACTCTGGGTCCTTTTTCTTTCCGTATAAACTTTGCAATCAGTTTGTCAATATCCACAAAAAATAAGCTGTCATTTTACTGAGATAACTAGGCCTTCCAGTAACATGTTTGATGTTAACAGTAGGCTTTGTTCAATTTCAAGTGGAAGAAATTTTCCACTACTCCTAGTTTTATGAGATTTTAAAAATAATTAATGAATTATTTTTTAATTCTATTGATATAGTGGATCACATTTATTGATTATTATTGTGATGTTGAGCCATCCTTGTGTAATAAACTCCATATAATCATGGTGTGTAATTCTTTTATTCTAGTGTTAAATTAAGTTTGCAGGGGATCCCTGGGTGGCTCAGTGGTTTAGCGCCTGCCTTTGGCCTGGGGCGTGATCGTGGAGTCCCAGGATCGAGGCCCAAATCAGGCTTCCTTCTTGGAGCCTGCTTCTCCCTCTGCCTGTGTCTCTGCCTCTCTCTCTGTCTCTCTCTCTCTCTCTCTCTCTGTATCTCTCATGAATAAATAAAATATTTTAAATAAATAAATAAATAAATAAATAAATAAATAAATAAATAAGTTCACAGAGAAGAAAAAGGAAGTTAGAAAATGCAGTGCAGTAACGGAATAAAGTTGAAGACCACGGTACGTTGAAAATCATGATTAATTTAATATAAATTCAAATGTATACATATAGAAATACTTATGGATTTGCATGTATACCTGAGTTTGTATTCACATATATATTTCCTTGTTCTATTGTTCGAATGAAAGTTTCGCAGTAACAAGCACACCTAGCAATTTATTCTGGAGGAATTTTTACATCTATTTTCATTCAGAGATCTTGATTTGCAATTAGAATGCTTTTATTTTATTTTGGTATTAGAATAATGCCGGTGTCATTGAATGATTTAGTCAAGGTTTACTTTGATTGGAAGAGATTACGAAAAATTGATATAATTTCTTTTCTAAATGTGATAGAATGCACCAGTGAAAGCATCTGAGTCTGATGCTTTCATTCTTGCAAGGCTATTAATCACTGGTTCAATTTCTTGAACAGATATAGGTCTACTGAGATTATTTATTTCTCCTTAGATGAATTTTGATAGATTGTATCATTCCTCTGAAGTATCCTATTGTGTGAACACAGAGTTGTTAAAAGTATTCCTTAATCGCTCCTTAATGTCCATGAGCTCAGTAGGGATGACATTTGTTCATTTCTGGTATTGACAATTTGTGGCTTCTCTCTTGTTTTAAATTCACTTATTTGTCAGTTTTATTGAACTTCCCAAAAACAAGCCTTTACTTTCATTGATTGTCTCTTATTAATTTCAAATTTTTCAAATTCATTGATTTCTGATTTTTTCTATTATTTCCTTTCTTCTGCGGAAGGTAGTCTTTATATTTTGCTAAAGTGAAACCCATCATTACTGATTTCAGATCTTTCTACTTTTCTAATATATGTCATTAGTTATATAAACTTCTTTCTTAGTACTGATTTCCCATAGAGTTGATCTTTTCTGTTTCCTTACGTTCAAATATTTCTTTTTTAAGATTTCACTCAAAAACTCTTCCTTGATCTGTTTATCATTTGGAAGTATGTTAACTAATCTACAAATATTGGGGATCTCTACTGTTCTGTTATTGATTTCTAATTTATTTCCATGTGATGAGAACATTCTTTGTGTAGCTTCTATTCTTTATTTTCTATTCTTTATTATTTCAAAGGCATTTTATAGTTTAGTTTTTTGTTTTGTTTTGTTTTGTTTTGTTTTTAGGTAAAATTTAGTATGTACCCGAGAAAAATGTGTATTCTTTTGTTCCTTGGTGCAATATTCTATAAATGTCAATTAGGTCATTTGATTGATAGTGCTATTTAGGTCAAGTACATCATTTCTGATTTTCTATGAATTACACAAAGTCCTTAAATGTCCAACTATAATAGTGGGTTCATCTTTTTCTCCTTTCAGTTCTATCAGTTTTTTCTTCACATTTTGGTTCTATGTTGTTAGACACATCCATATTTAAGATTGCTATATCTTTTTGAAAAATAAAAAAATTGGCCCTTTCATCATTATGATATACTTACTCCCCTGAATCTCCTATAGTTTTGCTTGTTCCAAAATTTGCTTCAGCTGAAATTAATATAGGAGCTCCAGCTTTCATTCTATTAGTTTTAGCATGGTAAATATTCTGCCACTCCCTTACTTCTAACTAATCTGAAACTTTTGGTGTAAGATGGGTTTCTTATTAACCACCTAAAATTGTGCATTTTTAAAATCCACTCTGACAATCTCTTTTTAATTAACATATTTATATCAATTATTTAGAAAATATTGAAATATTAGTATGGTTGGATTAATATCTAACATGTTTGTTACTGTTTTTCCCCTACATTTGTTGTTTCTTACTTCCCTTGCTTAAATTGAGACTTTTATATGATTGTTTTATATTTTCTTTTAGCATTTAAGTAAACTTTTTAAACACTTAAGTGGGTTCCCTAGAGTCTACAATATACATTTTTAGCTAATACAGGTTAATGTTCAAATAACACCATCCTGCTTCATAATTAGTGCCAGTACTCTGTAACAGAGTATTATCAATTCCTTTGTCCTAATTCTTATGATTTTAGTTATTCATTTCACTTATACAATTTATGAACTCCAACACATTATTACTATTACTTTAAGCAGGGTTATCTTTTGATCAATTAAGAATAACACCCCCAATTTTATTTTATCTTTATTCATTTTTTCTCTCCTTTTTCCTTTATGTAAATCTAAGTTTTTTTTTTTCTTGGAACAATGTCTAATTAATTACACTATAGTCTTAATAACTTTGAAGCTCACTTCAATGTGAACTATGATATTTTATCTTTTTTTATAGAAAATTTAGAGCAGAGCTTTCTGAATCTTAGAATCTAACTTTTCTACGTTTATTTTTATTATAAAGAAATATATTTAAATATAATTATGGAAAGCAACTTTTATTCTTCGGATAGTCAAAGGTGTCATGCCAAAGTTGAAAGCATAGGTTTTATTACAGGTGCTTAAAAAGATCTAGAAACTAAACTAATGTTTTTACAGAAAATTAATCATTAGACCTCATAAGCATATTTTCTTAAATGCATATCCTTTACATAAACTTATGCAGGAATAAGGCGGTAGTTCCCTGTGTCTGTTGCAACTCTCCTTAGCAGGAAGCTCCAGGAACTGTCTATTGTCTGCTGTTCCAAATAGAGAAATTGTAGCCAGTAAACATTTCATTTTTTGATGTGTTCAGGTGTTTGTGGCTTATCTCTCCTCTACATTTGGAATTTCCAATTTGGCAACCCATTCTATTTTCTCCTTGGAACCTAAGTAGGGATCATTAAAAATAGTGTCTTGGCTCCCCTGATTGAAAAGAATGGTTTGAATGAAGAAGAATAAATATTAAACTGAGGATGGATTTCTTTCCACTAAGACAGCATTAAATTAGAAGTTCCTCTCTTTGTAGTTCAAAATATATTTGTCCCAAGTTTATCTTTATTGCCATTCTTCTTTTTCCCTTATGAATATGCTTGTCAGTAAGTTTGAAAAGACAACCCTGTACTTTACTCCAAAACAGCTTAAGCTCTCTGTAATGTTCACATCTGTATTCTGTTTTGCCCCCCAGGCATTCAAAGTTAACGTTTGTGAAAACCCCTTTCCCTGAGATATTGTGGAATAATTGGATGGCACAAAATGACTAGAGATCTCTGCTTCTCATTAAATGTCTTTGAATATGATATCATTGAGTTTAGTCATTGTTCTTCATGATGTATTTTGTGGTAAATTGTCACACTTAATATTCTTTTTTTGTTGTTGAATGTCTCCGTGGGTCATGAATTGGATACTAAGAACCAGACAGTCTGACTCCAGAAAACTAGAAAGCTTTTATGAAAGGATTTCTATGTAAGGCAAGGATTTCTATTAGTGCATGATGGCCAAATAAGAAAATACACTCAGCAAGAATAATAGCGTATAATTTTGTAGCATACTGCACTAGATACACATAAAATATTGTTATAAAAATAATATTTTTATTTGTTAATATTAATTTATGTGTTAGTAACATAAAGGAGAATAAATACATCCATCCTTGGTATGTAGGTTAGCTTTTTTTTTTAAGAGGTAAATCAAGGAGATTCTTCTGTCATAAAAATTATGTATTTTGAAATTCTCAGCTTTCATAGATCAACTAGTGGATTAATATTAAACTCTTCAGATGTTAATTTATATTTCTTATTTGGATGTAAAGGGACTGAGCATCATCGTATGAACCAAGGAAATTTGGAAATCTTTCTATCAATACATACTTCTCTTAACTCATCATGTGTACTGTTTGTAGCTTCACACATATAGCCTATGGTAGTTCCCATTGCCTCCAATAATACTTATTTTTAATTTGTAAGTTATCAGCTCCATGGCAACTCTTAGGAAATACTTAGTTTAATAAGGTGGTAGATTTCTAGAAAAAAAATTTAATAATCTGGAAAAAATGTAATAAAACTCACAGAAAAGCAAATATACTTTAAGGCCGATTTGGTGTCATATGGTATCATCTTGTATTGTTGCACACCATAGCAATACCAAGTAAATGAAGAATTGAATGATTCCATGACAAAATTCCAGTGATCATGACTTCTGCACTTTTCTACAGAAAAGAAAACTTGAAAATGCACTAAAGTGGGGTGTCTGAGTGGCTCAGTCAGTTGAGCATCTGCCTTCGGCTCAGGTCATGATCTCGGGGTTCTGGGATGGAGTACTACATTGTTTCCCTGCTCTGAAGGGAGTCTGCTTCTCCCTCCCCCTCTGTGTGCTTGTTCTCTGTCTCAAAAATGAATAAATAAATATTTAAAAAAGAGAGAAAGAAAATGCACTAAATTTCTGGGTTGATAGTCTTTGAAATATATTATGATCATAGAAATTAACCATAACATTTCATAATAGTCTGTATTAAATAAATAGCCTAGCTATTTTCTATACCCTTGATCAATTTCTTTCATATCTTCCATGGATAAATACTGTATTAGGGTTCTTGAGAGAAACAGACCAATAGAAGCTATATGTGTATCCATGTGTCTCTCACACACACACACACACACACACATATCAGTATATATTTACATGTTCTTAAAAAAAACATAAAATGTAAAGAAAAATTAGCTAAATTATGCTTAACATAAAGAACCATCACTGCCTTACATTCATTAAAAGAACCAGATTTTATTTTTTATTTATTTTTTTTTAAAAGATTTTATTTATTTTATTTTTTTCATGAGAGACACAGAGAAAGAGAGAGGCAGAGACACAGGCAGAGGGAGACGCAGGCTCCATGCAGGGAGCCCGATGTGGGATTCGATCCTGGGTCTCCAGGATCGCGCCCTGGGCCAAAGGCAGGCGCTAAACCACTGCGCCACCCAGGGATCCCCAAGAACCAGATTTTAAAGAAAACACTTATTTAAGTTGCTTTTATATTAATAATGGAATTAGCTCTTGTGGTTATGGAGGCTTGCAAGTCTGAAATCTGCAGGGTGGGCTGACAGGCTGGAGAGCTGCAGAATTCCCTCTTGCTCCGGAAGGACAATCTTTTGTTCTATTCAGGCTTTCAACTGATTTGATGAGGCCCACTCACATTATTAAAGGCAATCTGCTTTACTCAAAAAGTCCATTGATTTAAATGAAAATCTCATCCAAAAACACCCTCACAGAAACATCTAAAATAATGCTTGACCAAATGCCTAGTCATCATGGTGCAGACATATTGACACATAAAGTTAACTGTTACAAGTACATTTGAAGTATGTGACTATACAATGAAGCAACCAATGTATTCACTGATTGCCAAAAAATAGGGAAGGGGGAAAAGACACAAAATGTCATATATGTCTTATTTTTTTTTAATTTTTATAATTGTTGATATAACATAATGTAGATCCAGCTTTTCTTTCATTTCACACAAGATGGTTTTTAAGTTGTTGTAGCTGTTTTCTTTTAAAGATTTTATTTATTCACGAGAGTCACAGAGAGAGGCAGAGACATAGGGAGAGGGAGGATCAGGTTTCCTACAGGGAGTCTGATGTGGGACTTGATCCCAGGACTCGAGATCATGCCCTGAGCTGAAGGTAGATGCTCAACCACTGAGTCACCCAAGTGCCTTGGTTTCTAAGTTCTTTAAAAAAAAACAACAAAAACAACAACAACAACAAAAAACTTGTAAAGTGTAGAAGGAAAAATTAGATAAACTAAGTTTAAATAATAAAAACAATTATCATCTAGATTTTAATTCAATAAAGAATTATTATCTAGATTTTAATATACTTACCTAAGTTGCTGTATCACAAAAATTTAAATAAAGTCTAATTTCTCTTGCTGTATATATCATAAAGTACCATTCTCATTTAGTTCAGAAATGTTTATGATAAAATTTGATGGACTTATTTCTCAAACATTGCAATTAGCGAGGAAGATAACAACTTGAGTAAATTTGTAGAATCTGGATATTAGTTTATTCCAACATATTTGTTTTTTGTTATTTTTTAATTTTTATTTATTTTTTTATTCCAACTTATTTGTAATCACATTACCCTGTTAAGGAAAATGACAACTGATAGAAGTTCGAGAATTTTAATGGAAGATACTTTAGGGAAGCTATGCATATATAAATCCACGTAAACATATTTCTTGTCTTACACTTTTGTCTTTTTTTAAAAGGATTATTTATTTATTTATTTATTTATTTATTTATTTATTTATTTAAAGAGGCTGAGAGAGAGAGAGAGAGAGAGGCAATGCAGAGACATAGGCAGAAGGAGAAGCAGGCTCCCTGCAGGGTACCCAATGTGGGACTTGATCCCAGGACCCCCGGATCACGACCTGAGCCAAAGGCTGATGCTCAACCACTGAGCCACCCAGACGTCCCTTTTACACTTTTGTCTTATGCTACATGTTGAGTGTTGATTAAATGTCTTAGATATTTCCATCTTTAAATAGAAAAAAGAATCTTAGATATTTCCATCTTTAAATCAAAAAAAAAAAACCCAAATGATTGTGAGAATTGCTATAAATGTGCTGGAGACTGTTCAGTGTCAATAATCACATGTAATTATCAAGAAGACAATAGAAATCTTCATGTAAGATCTTGCAGCCTGAATTATTAGGCCATAATTGAAGTGGGATGTTTTTTAAGGCACAGTGGACATATCTTACCTACATGGCTAAGAAAGAGAAGGAAAGGCCTGAAAAAAGGAGACCATCCAGTTATAGCAGTATCTGATATAGGAAATTTGTGGGAAACTGACATATTGTGTGTTGGGTAGCATGTGTGGGGGGCATCTCACGCCTTTTCTGAGATATCAGAGCAAAGTTTGGTTAACAAAAGAAGGGATAGGGCTTTGGGAATGATGGTGTTGAGAGATACACATTATTTATTGGTTGCGTCTGATAGTAATACTGCATGTAATCTCCTGAATTAAAAAGTGTAGGACAACTTACTCCCTGACTTAATTGAAAAACAAACAAAAAACCTAAATGGCACTATTTGGGGTTGAACTATAAATAATGTTAGTTCTAGTAGTTGGTTTATTTTTTTTTTCTGGCTCAGAGATTGGTGACTAAGACAGGAAATAGATGGCAAATATTATTTAATTTTTTCAGTATTGGGATGATATTTGAATGTCCTTTGAATTACCCAATGACTAGCAACCCCGAAAGTGAAATGCATAGAATAGAGAAACTACTACTCCAAGCAATACATCAATCTACATGTGTAAAAGCTCTGATCTCCCAGCTAAAAGGTGGGTAATCTTTGGAAATAGGTATAATTTAAACTTTAGCTTTCTTCTCTGTAAAACGTATTTCATAATATCTCCTGTAAAGATTTATAAAGATTATAGTAGGTAAGTGTGGGAAATGTTGATGTCTTTCCATAGTCTCCATATAGCAGTAAACAAAATAGTCAAGGTGCTTGCCTTCGGAGATCTTTCATTTCACTGGCTAGGGTGAGGATAAACCAATAAAAATTGTGGGCAAAATAGATAAAAGATACCAAAAGTACACTTATATCTTGGTGAGCCCTGAATAATGTATAGAACTCTTGAATTATATTGTACAACTTAAACTAATACAACACTGTGTGCTAATTACACTTCAGTAAAAGGTAATTGTGTGATAAACCCAACGACAAAAACCACAACACAGGATAAGGGGAATGGGCACAGCTGTCTCCAGAATTGTGTGAGTGGGGGCAGGGGGGGAGGTTGATTCTATTTTATGTGGTTTGGTCAGAGAATACTTCAATGATGAGGAGTCATTTGATAAAAGGTAAAGACTCAAAGAGAGGAAAGTGAATAGCATATTTAATAATCAGCAAAGAGGGTTTGGAGAGCAAAGGGAAAAAATAGTAGATGAAGGTAGACATACTAGGGGGTTAGGGGCTACCTGGTCCTTTGATCACTCTTGGGAACATGACTCCACTGAATGCCATAGGTAGTCGCGGGAAGGTTTTGAGTAGGGGAAAGGCATCATCTACAATACACATTTTAAGAGGGTCACTGTGGCAGCTCTATTGAGAATAGGCTGAAGAGAAGAAAAGGAAGACACCTTCCCTTAAGTGTTTGCTGCTATGGCTCATTATCATCACTTAAAAATACTATATATTTAAAAGAGAAAATACATTTCTTTTATATAAAGTAAATTAAGCTAAATGCCGGTATGTAAAGTGCTTCTTTGTGAAAAAGTAAATTTTGTTTGTTCACTTAGCATACTTCCTTTGTTTGTTCATACTTTTTTTTTTAAAGATTTTTATTTGTTTTATTCATGAGAGACACACAGAGAGAGGCAGAGACACAGGCAGAGGGAAAGCAGGCTCCATGCAGGAGCCCGACGTGGGACTTGATCCCAGGACTCCAGGATCACACCCAAGGGAGGCGCTCAACCACTGGGCCACTCAAGCGTCCCTGTTCATACCTTTTCTATAATAAAATTTCTACTTTTAGTGGCAGCTGGGCAAAGCAGCCAAAACTGGAATGGAAGTGGTAACAAAGTTTTAATGTAATTTAGGTAATATTTTCTATTTTACTGTCAATATTTCCATAGCTTTTTTATTTCTGTTGGCAAATAAGGTAAACAAAAAGAAACCTTATCAACTCATACATCTGATATCACCCATTGTGATCCACAAAAAACCAGGACCTCCCTCTCGTTTTTCTGCTTTCGATTATCTATATCCTTGCAATGCAATTTTGTTTACGTCTCGTCTACTTTTCAGGGCACTGGGTTTTTACAAAGATATCAGTGATTTCATATGCAGCAACAATGGCTTCTATTCTGTCAAAATGTACACTTATCTGTTTGCATTATTATGAATGTTTAAGACTTTAGACCTACAACATGTAATTTAAGTCCTCTGGCAACAGTGAAGCCGTATGTACCATCATTTATATACTGATTTAGCCAAAGATCAATAAATACTCGATGGTACTTCTATATAGACATAGTCTTAATCTGTGGCTTTTTAAAAACCATCTCCTGAGAATTTTCACCACAGAATCAATATTCATGTCTATCTTCACGATGACTGATTTATATTTTGATAGAGATCGCACCCCAGCATTTTAAATGCATCCCACAAAGCAAGCAGCCATCCATCAATGTACTATGAGTACTTGGAAAGTTTGCATCTAATTATTAATAAGAAGCCAGAAGGAAACAAAGTGTTTTTTTTTTTTTAAGATTTTATTTATTCATGAGAGACACAAGAGAGAGGGGGAGACATAGACAGAGGGAGAAGCTGTCTCTCTGCTGGGAGCCTGATGCAGGGCTGGATCCCAGGATGTGGGGATCCCAACCTGTGCCAAAGGGAGATGCTCAACCACTGAGCCACCCAGGTGTCCCAAAAGTAATTTGGTTTTATTGTTATATTTACATAGTCAAATATTAAGGAAATAGATTCAAAATCTACATGATTCACTCACTTGTAGGATGCTAGCATTCTTGGATGAAAACCTGTAAAAATGTATAATGTGAAAAGAGCCAAAATTGTTTTGATATTCAAAAATAGTTCAACATGTGTGAAAAAAAAAAGTTGGCAAGTTTAGGGATATAAAATGGAGCCAGTGAAGAAATTATTTCTTATAATCATTTTCAATAATTATTTTTATTCTTATGATTATTTCAAATAATAATGTGTTTCCTTCCCCCCCCTTCCTCCATTCCTTACTCTCTTTTCTCCCTTCCTCTTTCCTTTCTTTTTATTACTTTTTTTTTTTAAGATTTATTTATTTACTCATGAGAGACACAAAGGGAGAGAGAAAGGCAGAGACACAGGCCCAGCACTTTGCAGGAGCCCGATGCAGGACTCGATCCTGGATCCCGGGACCAGGACCTGAGCCGGAGGCAGCCGCCCAACCACTGAGCCACCCAGGCATCCCTCTTTTTTCTACTCTGGTGCAAAGGCCTACAGTGTTACATCAGTTCTGTATGGTAAGTATGCGAAACTAGATTATAAAGGAAAACTATGGATAAAATCTCTCTAATTATTAGAGTTGTCTTCAGGCCCAAATTTTATATGATAAAAGTGGCTTTGTATTTCAGTGGGTGAAGCATAGAAGGTAATCCTAATACCTTCTACCACACTTAAACAGACACAAATGGGTTATCCTTTTAAAGGGCCCAGCAATAGTAGCATCTCAGAAAAATAAACATGCCTCAAGTTTGGCACAGAGATTCTGGGTCCCCAGGACTGAGAATTTGATTGCAGCAACCAAGGGGTTGAGGGGCAGTAGATTTGCCCCCTCTGACTTCGTCTTTCTGTGCTGCCATCGCAAAGTAGCCTAGACGGGGTGGCTTAAACAACACACATTTGTTTTTTCACAATGAAGGAGACTGGAGGTCTGAGATCTACGTGCTAGATTGTTCAGGTTCTAGCCAGAACCTTCTTCTGGGCTTGCAGACAGCTGCCTTCTTGCTGTGTGCTCCCAGGGCTTTTCCTAGGTGTATGAGGATAGAGAGAAAGAGCAAACTCCTCCTAAGTCTCTTCTTTAAAGGTCCTGATCCCATCACAAGGGTCTCGCCCTCAAAACTTCATCCATACTTATTTACCTCATAAACACCCTCATCTCTAAATACCGGTACACAGGGCTTCAAAACATGAATTCTGCGAAGACAAACACATTCAGTCCATAAAGCCTTCAAAACATTCCCTGTGATTCATGTTTTATTCCCTGGAATTTTCAGACATGGGGCCAGGCTGGCAGGCCCTATTATATAAGGAAAAAATAATTAGAAATAACTGAGTCCTAATTAGTAGCCAAAGTTCCTGCAACTATGAACAGGAATGCTTAGCCAGTCAGTTTTGTTTTTCTTTTTTCCTCACAGAGAAGAGAAATCAAACATCAAAAGACAGAGAGTTGCAAAACAATAGCAAGATCCTTTAATAAGTATTAACCGGGGTATTGTTATTTAAGTAAACAAATTAAAAGACTCTCACAAAGAACAGGAGCTGAGTAAAAGAAATGTTAAAGAGAAGAAATTCTGGAAAATGCCTGCTTCCTAAAGTAGACACTTCCTGGTGATAGTCCCCTAAAAGTTAATAACCCCCCAGGTAAGTCCAGCCATTCATTTTATGAGTACAGCCAATTTGAGTAAATAGAGGTAACTAAAGTCTGTTACAAGAGAGTGAAGCATCATTTAATTCCAATGAACTTTATGTGTCCAATGTTCTTTGAAAGTTAAAGTGTTTATTGGAATATGAAAATAAGCAAAAGGCAGGGTATTTTCATTATACATCTATGGCCAATTCCTATTATTCAAGTTATGCGAAGATTCTTTACATCAGGGCACATAATCCAAACAGTCCAGCCATTTAACAACAAAGCAGACAGATTCAGTGAAAGTTCAAGAGGTCGTTTCTAACTTCAGCTTCAAAATTGTGTCCCGAACATAGGTTTCTACTTACCTCCCTCCCCAAACGCAATTTAGCTGAAAGAACCAAAGGAAAGTGTGAGAAACCAATAAAAGTAATGGGAGTAGAAAACATTTTGTCAACAGCCTATCGTTACAGCGACAAAATTCTATAAAAAAGCAAAAAAACCCAAAAAACAAAAAACAACCACCACCACAACAAAAACTGAGCTAGAATTCACCCTGGTGAAGTCTGGGAACCCGACTGGCACAGAGGAGGATGAGTGTAGCAGTGAAGGCTCTTCTTTTCAAGAGATCCCCAGAAAATGTGACCTTTGTACCCGGCAAGAACTGGGAAGAGAAGAAAGACTGAGGCCAAAGTTAGAGTAATTAGCTGATTGACCATAAAACATTTGGATCCATGATCCTTCTAAGCTTTCATCCTGTCCCTCTGTAGCCCCAAGAATAACCTTCATGAAGCTCCATAAGTAAAATGGCAACTTTCCTCTGCATCTTCTTACTGTGTCCTTTGGCATTAGAGAGAAACAGGAAAAGGCTGCTTTGAATCTTATTGATTAGGTTAGAAAACATACAAAGAAAAAGAGAAAGTTTAACGATAAAACGAATTATAATACATAAATCCAGATTCATTTTTTTAACTTTTTTATTCACATGGGCTATTTTCTTTATGACCACTCCAACTGACCACTTTGTGTAAATACTCCCTGCCCACTTAGCCACACGGCCACAGCCAGGTGATACACACAGTGGAGGGATAGATATGAAGCAGACATTCAAAGCTGGATAGAAATATTATGCTTTGCAATTAAGAAAGCCAGTGCTTTAGTTATGTCTATATGACTCATTTAAAATCATTAGTTATTGGAAAAGCAAAGAAACAAGAATACACAGAAAAATAATGTTCATAAAATAACTGATCTGAAGGACACCTGGGTGGCTCAGTGGTTGAGTGTCTGCCTTTGGCCCAGTGCGTGATCCCGGGGTTCTGGGATCGAGTCCCACATTGAGCTCCCTGCATGGAGCCTGCTTCTCCCTCTGCCCGTGTCTCTGCCTCTCCCTCTGTGTCTCTCATGAATAAATGAAATTTTAAAAAATAATCTAAATAAATAAATAGATAAATATTTGTTAAAAATAACCAATCTGAGGAGGAGCAGATATAGAAATAAAAAAAATAACTTGGATTATTTTCTCATGAGAGTCTACAGAAAGTTTGAGGCATGTTGCAATATTAAGGAAGGTTAGTTACCAAGAAAACAAAATATCAAGAGAATAAGAATTCTTAAAAAAATATGAGTATCATTAATGTACGTGGAGTGGGATAATTCGACTTGGATAACGGTTATATCTGGCTTCTCATCTGGTGGGGAGTTATAAATATTAGTCATTCCCAATTTTGTAAAAAAGAAATATTTAGAGTGTTATTTAAAAATTAAAATTAATTGCTAAAAGAATGTAAATCACGTACACTCCCCTCCATTAGCAGTGAAATATCATTAAATTTCAGTTTACTCTGAAAGTAAAGTGAAAAAAAAAAGAAAAATTTACAAGGAGGCTTAGAAAATAAAATATATAAAATATAATAGCGGGTCCATGTCCAACACATTAAACATTTTCATTAAAATGACTTACTCTATTGAAAGACAGAGACTCTCAGATTATTATTTTTTGTTTGCAGAAGTCTTGAGAAATATATTCAAAAAAAATGATATAGGTTTTGAACATAAAAGAACAAAGAACGCTAAACACATCAGAACAATAGGAAAAATAGCATACTTACTTTGATGCCAAGTTAAATATTGAATAGAAAAAGTAAAGTATATATTATTAATGCTGCCAGCTAGCAAGATGATATATTCTTTATGCTGCAAACAATGCCCCATTACTATTTATTTAATTAAAATAAATAAATAATTGACGACACCCATAGTATTGGGAAGAACACCCAAGGTAGAAAAGTATTATGCAAGGCCACTGCCTGCCAAGTAAGAGCTGCAATTCTAGCATCTAAACACATGACACCTCTGCCTGAAAGAGTGTGACTGGCTTCCCACAGAGAACCATGAAAAGATGTGCAAGGATGTGTAAGGTGTGATTGGGATGGGGATGGGCTGAGAGTGAAGAGGCCAGCATCAAAGGGACCCTGGCACACTCTTGAGGAGCAACGCAGGCACCGGTCGGGGCCCACAGCCAGTGGTTCCTGTGGCCACTGCCCATGTGTTTGTCATAGTGAAACCTCTGCTTCACCTCCACTGCCCAAGGCCTCTCTCCACTCACCTTAAGCCCTTGGGGTTCTCAGTCAAAAGTCAATCAAAAGCGTCCTGAAAGGACAACTCCGAAATTTAAGTATTGGAAAATTAACAGTGACACAGCTATTTTGGAACCCAGAGTTCCATCACAAGTCAAAGCTAAATTTACTAAAGTTTCAGAGAACTGTTTCAGTCACATTATAATAACCATTTCTGCTCAGGCTTCATGCCTGATATTGACTCAGCTATCCACTGCTTGATATGCTAATATCTCCTCTCTGAATATCCGCTGTCAAACTCTTGAAGGTGTGTACGATTTAAAAACAAACAAACAGAACAAAAAAGACCATTTCTATAATTAGCATTTATCCTTCCCTTAAGTGTCTGCCTTCTTTAAGACAATCCAGTGGGTGTATTGACTGTGATTCCAACTTGTAATTATATCTGGTCATTGTTTCAGCACAAAGAAGAATATTGTTACCTGCTTAGTGTGTGAGGGATATTACACATTATGTTTTTTCACACATAATTGGATTTGATTCTCATAAAAACTCTTGAGGTCGATGTTATTAGGCTGATTTTTGAATCGAGGGTTCGGAGTTTGAAGGGTTTGACAAATTGACAAGTCCTTACATCTACAATGTGGCAGAGCTTGAATTTGAACATATTTCAGTCTGATGTCAAATATATCCTCCTTACCACCTCATTATACTGCTTTGCAAATTCTCCTGTGAAAAATTTAAACTAAGCAAATTATTCTGCACCTTGCAGCCTTCATCTTTACGAAATATGTCCCTACATCCTCCCATTCCCGAGAGGGACAATGGATGATGGAAGTTAAAGCAGACAGTCTAACTGATTGATGAACTTGTTTCTGCTTTAAGCTTCCTAATTCTTCTCCCTTTTGCACCAATTATGTCATTTATTTGCCAAGTAAGAAACAACAGCTTTGGGCATCTGGGTGGTTCAGTCAGTTAAGCATCTGCCTTCAGCTCGGTCCATGAAACCAGGGTCCTGGGATTGAGTCCTATGTCAGGCTCCCCTTGCTTGTGCTCTCTCTTAAATAAATAAATAAATAAATAAATAAATAAATAAATAAATATCTTTAAAGGACAAAAAACAACAGTTTCCAGAAAAAAAACCCATCCGAGGAAAAAAGGATCATCTAGGGTTAAAAAAAGAAAGAAGGAAAAGGAAAATTAGTGAATGTAACAAATATACGGTTTCTTTTTTCACTTGTATAATTGGTAGAATTTTTCTAATTTACAAAATGTAAGGAAATATTTTTATTGTATAGCTGTTTATCATCTACAGCTCTTACAAAATAGATAGATCCTCAATGTTTGAAGTATCTATGTGTCTGCAAACCTAAAATCCAGAATAATATTGTATATAGTTTCTCATTACAGCAATTTTTGATGGGAGCACATTAAATAATAGGCATTCTTAAGATGAAGAAGCAGCAGGCTCAGTGTTTAGACAGATTCCCCTTTATTATAAGGAATTTAGTATGCTTAGTTTTCTGAGAAGAAGCTATACTTATTTCTGAGTTAAGATGGGATTTTATTTCTTGTGAACTTATCTATAATGAAATTCCTTTTGTAGTAAAATGGAATAGAATTCCATAAATGTTTAGAGAATGGCAAGAAACCAATTAAAATTCCCTTTGAATGGAAAATTGAAATTGCACTTTCACGAAACTGTCTGTTGAAAATAAACCCATTAATAGAATAATATTTCAGTTTCATGACAAGCTCTCATCACTTTTAGACTAAATAGAATTAGGCTAACTTAAAATATTATAAGAATGTCGATTGTGTTGGATTAAAAGAGCTAAAATAAAAATTGCCAGCAAATATTTTTCTTAAAGACTGATGGTAATCTTTATCATGAATCATATGAATTTATCTTGTATTGTTTTGATAGTAATACCAGTTAAGCCAAGGGTCTGTGGGTCTAACAATTAGTCATCTTCAACAGTCTCTCCAAACTTAGGTTATAATTGTTTTTTTCCACCTAAGTAGACAGAATATTTTCCCAGCAACAGTTTTCCAGAATTCCATATCTTAAAACATTTTTGTTTAATAATTGCTTCACTCTAAAATTAAATGAATGAATTTACATGCAAATAGACATTGACAAAGCTACACCTTATCCTATGTCTACATGTATATCTAGCTTACATCTATGCCTCTACTTGTTACCTGTATCTGTTCTCAATCTTAGACCTACTAGAAAGTCTTCCACACCACACAGTTTGTTTTGACAGTTTCTGCATCAAAGGCAATAAATGTTGGTTAAATGACAAATGTATGTATATGGAGGAAATTATTTGACTCCTTAAATGTACTAAACAATATACTTCCCAAACATTTTTTTTTTTCAATCTTCTGGGAAAACAATGAAAAGAACCCAAAGACCTGTATGGAATTAGGTTCTATCTGAAGTCTGGCCCTCAGTGGAATTGTTAGACCATTTGTCATGTAGTGGATTTACTGAACTTTTGAAAATTTTTTAATTATTCTAAGTTGTAATTTTTTGAGCAGAGAGCAAGGTTTATTTCCTTCCCTGGAAATTACCATTACTGTAGAGGGAAGTCCTTTATTGCAAAACTCCTTTCCTTTTATCCCCTTTACTTGCCAGGGCTGTAAGATTGCTGGAATGATTTTGATGATTTGGGACATTGGAAACAGACAACAGAATCTAGAGGAAAAAAAAAAAAAAAAGGAATCTGGACCATAGCCTCTTCATTTCCCCTGTCTTTTAGTAGCTCTCTCCTCTTCTGTTCCTCTCTATCCCTTCATGCCTTAATTTTTCAGCCATAAACACTGTCACTATAGCAGAGATTACTCTCCTAATGCATGACTGGCTATGAAACGGTGAGAAGTCTGTCTCATTCCCAGATTCAGTTTTTGGAAAACTTCAGATATGAGCCGCAATCTCCATTAGCTTGTTCACCAACAAAGAAAGACCCTCTGGTTTCAGATAAACCTTATAGCTTTGTCTAATTTTTCAATAAGTTCAGCGCTCTGGCAAGGAATAAAAACAATGACAAGGCAATAATAATAATTTTAGTGAGAATACACATGCCAGTCACAGTCCTAAACACAACATACATAAATTCAAGTCATTCACAATTCAATCTTACTAGTTTAAGTGCTTGCTATAAAGCCTCATAGCTAGTAAGTGGCAAAGACTTGTTTCAAAACCTAGGCAATCTCTTCAATAAATGGTGCTGGGAAAACTGGACATGCACATGCAGAAGAATGAAACTAGACCACTCTCTTGCACCATACACAAAGATAAACTCAAAATGGATGAAAGGTCTAAATGTGAGACAAGATTCCATCAAAATCCTAGAGGAGAACACAGGCAACACCCTTTTTGAACTGGGCCACAATAACTTCTTGCAAGATTCATCCATGAAGGCAAGAGAAACAAAAGCAAAAATGAACTATTGGGTCTTCATCAAGATAAGAAGCTTTTGCACAGCAAAACAAACAGTCAACAAAACTGAAAGACAACCTACAGAATGGGAGAAGATATTTGCAAATGACGTATCAGATAAAGGGCTAGTTTCCAAGATCTATAAAGAACTTCTTAAACTCGACACCAAAGAAACAAACAATCCAATCATGAAATGGGCAAAAGACATGAAGAGAAATCTCACAGAGGAAGACATAGACATGGCCAACAAGCACGTGAGAAAATGCTCCACATCACTGGCCATCAGGGAAATACAAATCAAAACCTCAATGAGATACCACCTCACACCAGTGAATGGGGAAAATTAACAAAACAGGAAACCATAAATGTTGGAGAGGATGTGGAGAAAGGGGAACCCTCTTGCACTGTTGGTGGGAATGTGACCTGGTGCAGCCACTCTGGAAAACTGTGTGGAGGTTTCTCAAAGAGTTAAAAATAGAGCTGCCCTACGACCCAGCAATTGCCCTGCTGGGGATTTACCCCAAAGATACAGATGCAATGAAATGCTGGGACACCTGCACCCCGATGTTCATAGCAGCAATGTCCACAATAGCCAAACTGTGGAAGGAGCCTCGGTGTCCATCGAAAGATGAATGGATAAAGAAGATGTGGTCTATGTATACAATGGAATATTCCTCAGCCATTAGAAGGATGAATACCCACCATTTGCTTCAACGTGGATGGAACTGGAGGGTATTATGCTGAGTGAAATAAGTCAATCGGAGAAAGACTAACATTATATGGTCTCATTCATTTGGGGAATATAAATAATAGTGAAAGGGAATAAAGGGGAAAGGAGTAAAAGTGAGTGGGAAATATCAGAAAGGGAAACAGAACATGAGAGACTCCTAACTCTGGGAAACGAACTAGGGGTGGTGGAAGGGGAGGTGGGCGGGGAGTGGGGGTGACTGGGTGACGGGCACTGAAGGGGGCACTTGATGGGGTGAACACTAGGTGTAATTCTGTATGTTGACAAATTGAACACCAATAAAAAAATAAATTTATTAAAAAAAAAAAAAAAACTAGGCAATCTGGTTCCCAACCTCACTACTTCTCTTATTAGACCTCTAAATCCCGTAACTCAGAGAAAATTTCAATGACAAAAACACTACCACCAACAAACAAAACAATAAAAAACCCTGAAACCACTTTCATTTTGAATCAACCCCACTTTGATTTTGTTTTCCTTACAAAATAATTTTATTTCCTATGGAAAACAGAATCAGTTCTGGCATCAATAAAACTGATTTTGTTTTTTTCCTCTCTTTGTCAAAGATTTAACTTATGCTTCCTATTTTCTTTTGAGTTTTTTTTCTTGAAATGTATGTATCAACTAGCATTGATAAAATTTCCATAAATATTGAATTAATTTTAGATACGGAAAATTTAATGAAGAAATACATCTAATAATAAGTAAACCGAAGTGCATTGATTAAATGTTTTTTAAAAAAACTTCTTCATTCAGAAGCTCACCTAAAATAAATGGTTTTAAATATCATTACATACATATCATGCATGTACCAACACACATTAAGGGGGGGGAGAAAATATATACTTCATAAAGAACTTAAACCTGAGCAAAGCAAAATCAGGAATAATAATAACAATAAGAGAAGAGAGGAACTAAAATCATATATATCATATATTAGATATAGACACGTTTTATAGAAATGATATCTGGAGAAGAATTCATGAGAACTTCTTAACTGACTAACTACCATATGTAAAGTGAATTTTCAAAACAATGGTTGGTTTTGTAGCATTCAGAACATAGGCATCATGGAAAAGGGGAGCAAATAGTAACTACAACTGAGAAATATTTAGTGAATGTTCAGCAACTTGCTTTCAGTTGTATCACTTTAAAGTATTCATTCCATTCCATTCTCATTCATTCCACTGTGTTTCCTTAATATCCATGACATCCATTATTAATACAGTGCTCTAATTTCTTCTTCTCCTGAGAAGGTTGGAGATTGTCATATTGTGACACTGAATTGAAAGGATACCAGCTCCTAGCACCTTTTGCAGGGTGGCCCAGGAGCCTGTCCTCAAAGTGCCACAAAAGATCAAGACAGAACTCTCTCTGACTCGCCAGTGCTTAAATGATCAGAGGCAGGCTCACTCACCCTGACTCCTCTTTATATCCTGATGACATTTCATAACACCTAAGTTTTAGGTATTATGAGCCGCAATCTCCGGCTCATAACTACAGTCAAAACTACAAAATAAGTTTTGTATTTTAGACATTTTATGTCATTTTCTAGCATGAATTTAATTGATAAAATTTAATTTTTTTTTCAGAATGGCAATATGCAGAATTATAAGAAAAAGAATAATACAGCAGAGGAGTCAAGTGTAACTCCTAATTCCCAGGCTCCATGCTGTAAATATAGATTAAGCTGCTATACAACTGCAATGGATTAAAAAAAAAAAAATCCTGGTATAACATGTTTAAGTCCAGACTCCATATCCAGTTGTACTATCTTTCCCTGCCCTATAGTTGCATAGTCTGAGAGAACATTAAATAAAAAGTGAGAAAAAGGTATTTTTGCAGGGGTCTTTGCAACTTTCTAGTTATAGTTTCTGTTCCATAAAACACTCTTGTAAAGATTGAAAGCAGTTATTATGAAATTCAAAGTGTGCATACTTTTCTTATCCTTTTGCATGACTGGATTTTTATAACCTTTCACAAGTAACCAATTAAAACTTTATATAGACAGCAAGATGAAGAAGAAATATTTACTGCCTTAAGTTAAATTTTACCTTGTAAGTAAACCACTCCTACAAGACATAGTGCCTTCTCTTATTGAATTATATGCATTTAAATATAGACTTTGAAAAACAGCCAAGGCTGTGTGGGAAATCTTTCCACTAATAACAAACAAGAGACTGAAGCTCAGTCAACTACAGTATTTTTTTTCTGTAAGGTGAGGTTTTAATAGATACTTTTCAGGATATTGACTTTCAGATTATAATGCTTTTATTTCAGAGTGTTAACATGATGGAGTCAAAGGAAGAGGTGGTAAAAATAAAATCTTGGCAAACCTGAAGCACCTATGTTGTTTAGCTTCCGAGCTTCTATTTAATTTTTTTCCCCTCTGAACAATGTAAATCATTCTCCAAGTGAGCATATTCCCTATCTTTTTTTTTTTTTTCTTCTTGTATCAGTACAGCTGCTCTTGTCTTCCTGCAGGACATGCAATAACGTACAATTAAATGCAGGTGCTTTGGAAAAAGAGTGCCCTTGTTCTTTATAATGATTTGTGGTTAGTAATAAAAAGAAAGGAAGAAAAGTAAAAGTGTCTGTTTAGTAAAGCATAAGATCCCCTAGGCTTGAAAATGAAGGTCTGTTTCCTAGTAAGGACGTGAGCCCCTTGAACATGTTAAAGAAGTACTCTTATTAAATTGTTTTATATGGAGAAAATTAAATAACAATCATGGGAAATCATAATTATTTCTGTGAAAGGAAGAAGAGAGGAGAGAATAAGAAAGAAAGAAAGAAAGAAAGAAAGAAAGAAAGAAAGAAAGAAGAAAGAAAGAAAAGAAAGAAAGAAAGAAAGAAAGAAAGAAAGAAAGAAAGAAGAAAAGAAAGGAAGAAAGAAAGAAGAAAGAAAGAGAAAGAAGAAAGAAAGAAAAAGAAAGAAAGAAAGAAAGAAAGAAAGAAAGAAAGAAAGAAAGAAAAAGAAAGAAAGAAAGAAAGAAAAAGAAAGAAGAGGGGAGGGTGGGTGAAGGGAGTAAGAAAAGAAAAGAGAGGGGGTGGGGAAGAATTAAGGAAGAGACAGAAGAAAAAAGAGAAAAATATGTTGGCTTCTATAAAAATAGTAGGGCCAAAATATTTTGCCTCTAAATTAATATATATATATATATATATATATATATATATATATATATATATATTAATTCTTGAGAGACACGGAGAGAGAGGCAGAGACATAGGCAGGGGGAGACACAGGCAGGCTCCTTATAGGCATCCCCATGTGGGATTTGATTCCAGGATCCTGTGATCCACGCCATGAGCTCAAGGCAGACACTCAACCACTGAGCCATCCAGGCATCCCTAGCCTCTAAAACTTAACACAGTACTGCTCTCCTACTATGTAAACAAACAAAAGAGGGTTTCTTCTTACTAAGTATTTTGTGGATGGAAAAGTCGTAATTGTTACACACTAATTATTGTCTATTATGATAAAAGTTTTTCACTCTTTTGTATTTTTATTCATCCTTACACAAGCAGTGAATGAATATGACATATTCATCTCCCTCACAATGTATATCTATATTAAACACAATATTATAGTTACCCAAGTAGATACCCTAACAGGTACTCTTGAAACAGCAAATTAAGAAAATCAATTCATGTATTATGTTCTATTTCTAAATTTAGTGATCTATTCAATTAATTCCTTTGCCTTTGTTGCACCTATCATACATAGTTTATGTTATTAGAGTTTTAATATTTGGTAATAAAACCCCACACTATTATATTTCTATCTCAAAAAATGCCTTGCATATGCCTTTTTATCTTCCAAATAAATTGACAATTACACATTCCAAAAGAATTTCTCCTCTTTCTTTAAAAATTTTTTTTAAATTTTTTATTTATTTATGATAGTCACAGAGAGAGAGAGAGAGGCAGAGACACAGGCAGAGGGAGAAGCAGGCTCCATGCACCGGGAGCCCGACGTGGGATTCGATCCCGGGTCTCCAGGATCGCGCCCTGGGCCAAAGGCAGGCGCCAAACCGCTGCGCCACCCAGGGATCCCAGAATTTCTCCTCTTTCAATTGAAAACAAATTATATTTTGCAGCAAAATCTTTTCTATAATAAGAAATGATTAATTTCTCTAATTATGTGTACCGTTGACCTTTGTACAATACAGGTTTAAGCTGTGCCAATCCAGTTATACATAGACTTAAAAGAAAAAAAAAAAGAGTTGACTGCAAAAGCCACCAGGCATTCATTTACAACGGAACACCTTGGGTGGCCTTCAAGGGCTACTTGAAGTCTCCAAGGACTGAATGGAAGGCTACTAGGACACACGTCTGCACCTGCTGCCCCCAGAGTATGTGGGGGCCCCCTCTGTTAGTATCCTTGGGCCCCAAACCTGGGAAAGCTGATGGTCACCCAGGGTGTCAATGGAGTGGTTGGGTGTGGACTCCTTTGTGTTATTGATAAGACTTCTAGTCAACAGTAGGCTACTAATAGTTAAGTTTTGTGAGGTCAAAAGTTCTATGTGGATTTTCCACTATGTGGGAGTGGGTGCCCTAATCCTTGTGTTGTTCAAAGGTCAACTCTTTTTCTTTAATTTTCAAAGAATTATTTTATAATTTTTTTAGACCTAGAGATAAAATGCAGTGATATTTAAGAACTTAGAAATTATAATCAGACTAATATGGGTTCAAATATTAAATCTGCTGTTTAAATTCACGATCCTGAATTTATACTGGAGATGGGCTCTGTTAATTGTACTACTAGATCCTGATAATTGTAGATCCTACTTCTAATCAGATCAGAAAAATGAAGATAAGGGAGCCCAGGCAACAGATACAATTAAAAAAGGAAAGGACGAGGGGTTTCAAGTAATTAATCAGAGATATCTGGTGCAGTCCACTACACCCACCACAGTTCCTTGTACCTTCATTATTACCATCTCCAGTACTACAAGAGGGGATTTATTATGGATGAAGACTTCATTATTTCTTCTTGGAGACAGAAAGTATAATCTGTCACAGAGTCCACTTCAAGATGGTATCTTTAAGAAACAAGCTACAGTCCTGTTGTTTAGTGTAATTGCTCTTATAGCTAAAACTATGTCTCATCATCTGCCTTCCCCATAACCTATTTTGATTTCTCTTACACCTGGGCAACATTTTGGTCATTCAGCGATGCTTCTATGATAAGAGGACTGCTATGGTCTGAATGTTTGTGTCCCCTCAAAATTCATAAGTTGAAACCTAATGGCCAATGAGGGCGTACTTGGAAGTAGGCCTTCTTGAGGAGGTGATTAAGTCATGAAGACTGAATCTTCATGAATGGAATTGTGCCCCTATAAAAGGTACGCTGGAGAGCTCCCCTGATTCTTCTACCATGTGAGGTCACGGTGAAAAGATGTTATCTATGAATCAGAAGGTAAGATCTCACCAGAAACCAGGTCTGCTGGTGCCCTGATCTTGGACTTCCCTCTTTTTGGAATTGTGAGAATTACATTTCTGTTGTTTATAAGCCAACCAGTATGTGCGTGTGCATGTGTGTGTTTGTGTGTGTGTGTGTGTGTGTGTGTTTAACAGTGCAAACAGACTCAGTCAGTGACACCCATATCCTGCTGCAGGCATCTGAGTCTTAGTAGCTTTGTTTTCTATTACCCCTGGACATACACACACCACGAAGTGCCCAGTGAATCCCCCTAGATTCTAGGTACTTTCCTTACTGTTGCAATTAGTGTCAGTTACAGCTTCTTGTCAAAATCAGGATCTATTACCATTTCCAGGAAATTAACTCCTTCTTTTGCCCTCTGGCCCATATGCCAAAGAATCCAAAATGACCAGTGGGGAATGGAAGCTCCACATTCAGTGGGCTACTTACTGTGTTCCCTGGCAGAAATAACTTCTTCTTCCTAATGAGCTAGAAACCTTAATCCAGTTTTTGGGATGGAATGAATAATTCATTATCATGCATGTGGGTTATTGGGAGTGATGGTGAGAGGGGCCATTTTTATTTCTACCTTTCCTCCTGACCCCATGTATTGTAGCTATTGGGTATATGGTACAACATCATGGAATATTGTTTAATTCATTGAATTTAAGATGCCATTGTTTATAAGACATTTGTATTTTTTTATATGTTACCAAAAGACAAAATTAAATTGCCAGTTAAACTATCACACAGTGTTTTCATACCATGAAGATTTTTTTTAAATTCATTTTATACGCATTGAATGAGTTGATATTGTGTTTCATGGACTCTAAGACAACCCATTATTTAATATATCATTATGAAAAATAATAGAGATGCCTGCGTGGCTCAGCAGTTGAGCATCTGCCTTTAGTTCGGGGCATGATCTCGCAGTCCCAGGATCAAGTCCCATATCAGGTTCCCTGCGTGGAGCCTGCTTCTCTCTCTGTCTCTGCCTCTCTGTGTGTGTCTCATGAATAAATAAATAAAATCTTAAAAAAATATTAAAAAAATTGGCAAATAGAAATTTAACATACCATTGATTGTAAGTTCTACTTTTATTCTAGAGATATTAAGAAATGAAAAATAATGTGACTCTCACACCTGATACTATAAAATAAAGAGAGGAGGGAGATGATTATGCCTGATGCTGAGGGAGAGGTTGTACTCTAACATACCGAATGGTAGAAATGTGAAATATTTTCAGCCTTTTTGGAAATCAGTCTGTCAATATCTATTACAATTTAAATGCCCATGCTCTTGAACATAGCACTTCGAGTTCTGGGAATTTGGTAGCTGGAAATAGAAATTCTACTTCAAAAACTTTATGGTCAGTAATATTTACTATAGATTTGCTTATAGTACCAAAACATTGTTGACAACATGAATGCCCAACATATTTGAGTTTGAGAATAAGTTGTGGCCGTACAAACAATACACAAGTATTAAGGCAATAAAAATAATTAGAATAATAAAAACATGATTACATACAATAATTTCAAAAATATATTGTTAAGAGAAAAACTTATGTAGCATGAACCAGTTTTGATTAAATAATACAAAATCCTCCTTGTACATTTTGTATATCACTTTGTTGGTATGGAGAAAAGGGTGGAGTAACTAAATGAACTCTACGGGGGGAAAACATAATAGGTCTTTTAAAAATAGAGCATTTTTTGATATTAACAAATTATTGGAGAATGATTAATACATAATTCCATCTATGAATGTTTTATAAAATATGTGAATATTGATTCTGTACTTTGCAAAGTTCTGTACTTTGCCTTTGCAAAGATGAAAAGGATTATACTAATGAAAATATTCATTTGATCTCTTTATAAATCTGGATGGATTTCTTGGATTCTATTGGTTCTGTATGATGTCTCTAGTAAAGTTTTTAGAAATAGAGTTATAATTATCTACGCCTGGTGAATTACATCTTTCATCTTTATAAAGTTACCCTCTTGTTGCTTTGAATTACTTTTATTCAAAACTATATATTTCTTCTGATATTTGTAAAATAAACAATGGAAGTATTCAATAAAGAATTGGGCCCATATTACTATAGCTGATCTGAATTTGAAAACCTTGAGTGAAGTATTTGAGTGTATGAGACAGGCCGTAAGGGATATAAGAAACGGTTCACTCAACCATATATTAATTTAATGCTTTTTCAGAGTGGTTTGAACTTTATTTTCTAGTTATTAGTTAGGGGAAAATACATATCCTACTTTTCTCATATTATCTGAAGCAGATAGAATTTAAACCAATATTTTGCCAATATAAGCACAGAGAAATACATTTCCAGAGTATAACCTAGTGCAAGCTCAAGGTGCAAAACAAATAGATTGAAATAATAAACCCACAACTGACCAGTTTATGATCCTAAAGATTTACTGAAGTTCACTGTATCGTAGTTCTCTCATGTTAAAATAAGAATAGTAAAAATACATACCTGAAAGAGCTATTGTAATACCATGCATGTATAAGGGCTATTTAATGAGGGAGGACATACTTCCTGTGGAGAAAATAGTCTGAATAGTCATTAATAAACACTCAGTAAGTGCCAGCAGTTACTGTTGTCATTATAAATATCCACTCAAGAAAGGCTGGTAGGACAATGACAGTTACTTGACCTAGTTTCTCTGATGGACAATGTTAACATGTTAAAATAAACAATGGACTTATGTCCACATCCATCTCTCTTTTGGTCTTTCTTTCCTTTTTTAAAAAGATTTTATTTAATAATTCACGAGAAACACACACACACAGAGTCAGAGAAACAGGCAGAGGGAGAAGCAGGCTCCCTGCGAGGAGCCTGATGATGCAGGACTCGATCCCAGGGCTCTGGGATCACGACCCAAGCCAAAGGCAGACACTGAATCACTGAGCCACCCAGGTGCCCCTTTCCTTTTCTTTTTATCTCTTTCTATAAACTACTTTTCATGTTGTAAACTTTCTCAAACATTAACCCTGATTTCCAAGTATTTAAAAAGTAGAAACAAATTTTCTATCTTTATTATATTTCTATAGCCCGATACATAATACAGTGAAGACCCGAATATTGACATTATTAGCCTCTGAACGTAGAAAATTTATGTCATCCAGAGAAGAGAGGAGACAAATAAAACACAGCAGAAAAAGGAAATATTATTGGTGTCAGCCTGGCCAGTATTTCCGTTAGTCAGTGCTGGTTTCCCAGAAGCTACAGCTTATTAATGTAAACAGTTGACAGAAGTTTCTCATCATGAGGTTACTTGTACATACTACTCCTGGCATCACAGAGAAATATACATTTTGGATGTTGCCTTTATGTTTAGTTGAATTTGGGAGATTTTAAGATTCTAACAAATGTTAAATTTTTGTGTGCGTGTGTGTGTGTGTGTGTGTGTGTGTGTGTGTGTGGTGATACGAACTAATCTGTGGACCTTATCTAATGCTTGTCTTCCCTTGGATGTTCCTTATTTGCATTCTCTTTCCTCTTAGAATGTACTATATGCCAATCATGGAAACTGAAATCTTAAACCTGCCACCAGCTGGTCACATGGATCTCTGTTCACCCTCACTGCACATTAATTTTGGACACTTGACTGGATTTGGAAACTTTGAGGGTGACACTAAAAGAAAAGGTTTTTGCTGTGTATTTTCCACAGTCTCAGGCTCTTGCTGGTCTTTCTGTACTTCTTTTTTATATATTCTCCCAGACATTTTTTATCTGTGTCATAGTGACTGTTATTACTGCTAAGATTCTTTATTCTGATTGTTTCAGCTCCTCAGACATGATGTCCATGTTTCAACATTTTCTGAACTGGAGAATTATCCTCTAAAGATCACTGGGTTGAGACTTGAGGGTTAGAAATCTGGGACAAACGAGGGCCCAGTGAGGAACAGTTTATGTTTAAAGGTTAAAACACTTCTCCACAAGGAAATCTCTAGACCTACATGACCTCACTGATGAACTCAATTCAACATTTAAAGAGGAAAATATCAATTCTATACAAACTCTTCCAGGAAATTGAGCAGGATGGAAAATGTCTCAACTCATTGTATAAGGCCAGGAATATCATGATGTCAAAAGTAGATTATGACACTACAAAGAAATAAAAGTTACAACGCAAAAACTGTAAAAATTCTCAGTAGAATTTTAGCAAATTGAATCTTTCAATAAAAAATAATAACACACAATTACCAGTATGGTTTTTCCAAGTTGATTTAACACATGTAAAGTAAATTAATTCACTATATCAAATTTAAAAAATAAAAAAAATCACACGACCTTCTCAATAAATGCACCCATCATTGAACTGGAAATTTTAGTTAATATAATACTATGAAAAAATAAATTAAAGAATCCAAATTCTAAAGGAAAAAAGTTTTTTTTCTGATGATCTTCTGTATCTTTATTTGCAAATAGCACAATCATCTATTCAGTGTAATCTGTGAAACCTACTGAAACTAATAAATGAACTGAACATTACTACTAACAAGTGAGTGAAGAAACCAATATCTTTATGCAAAAATCAATTGCATTTTTATGTAATAGTAATATATAAATCAGAAATTGCATTTAAAATCATATCATATTCAATAGTATCAAACACATGACATACTTAAGGATAAATCTAACAAAGATATAAAAGATGTGTGCATTGGAAGTCATAAAACACTAGTATGATAAGGAAGATCTAAATATATAAAAAACATACCTTGTTTATGAGTCAAAAAGCTTGATATTGGTAGGGGACAATTTTGTCCAAATTGATATAAAGATCTGAAGGAATTTCAACCAAATCCCTCACAGGTACTTTGCAAAAATCAAAAAAATAATTTTAAAATCTATATGGAAATCAAAAATCCTATAATACTCAAAACAGCTTTGACAAAGAGCTAGTAGGAACAACACTCCTTTTTTATATAAAGTGTTATAAAGTAATGATAGTAAAAATATGTGGTATTGGTACAAATTCAAATAAATTGAGCAATAGAACAAAATATGGTATGGTGATATAGTCACATAAGCAATTCAGTGAAGAATGGTGCACTTTAGAAAAACAGTGTTAGAATACTTGAATATTCATACACAAAAAATTTACTTAGACCTGTGCCTCACACCACATACAAAAAATGAGTCAAAATGAACCAGAGATGTAAATGTAAACCTTAAAACCTATAAAAATTCTAGAAGAAAATCCATATTGCCATGTATTAGACAACGATTTCTCAGATATGGCAACAAAAATATGCTCCATCAAAACAAAACTGAAAAATTGGGACTTCATCAAATTAAAAATCTGCTCTTCAGAGACACTGTTAGGAAAAAAGAAAGGACAATCCACAGATTTGGAAAAAATATTTGCAAATCACACATATGATAAATAACTTTTATCCAGGTTATGCAAAGAACTCTCAAAATCAGTAATTTAAAAAAAAAAAGCCAGTTTAGAATGAGCAAAATATTTGAACACACACTTCACCAAAAAGATAAATACAGGGTAAATAAGCCCATGAAAAATATTCAAATATGCTGTTTATTAAAGAAAAGTAAATGATATATCACTACATGTGTGTCACTAAAATTTTAAAGTCCAAAAATACCAAAAGGTGGTGAGGATAGAAAGAAATTAGAATTCTCATTCACTGAGACACTCAGGAAAATGGTTTGGCAACTTCTTTAAAATTAATAATACATCTACATACTTTATGATCCGGCCATCCTACCCCTCACTATATACCTATGAGACATGCAAGCATATGCCCATATTTTTGCATGACCATTCATTGAAGCTTTATTTGTATTTACAGAATCTAAATGTTCATTACAATGCAACGGATAAGCAAATGGATAAACATCCATGCGTTGGCATATTGCCCAATATAAAAATGAGTACCTGCTACAAGATAAATGAAGTCTTAAAACAATTCTACTGAGGGAAAAAGTCATACTCTTCAAATAAGAATGGATACTGCATAATCCTACCTATATAAAATTTTAGAATGTGCAAAATTATCTAAGTAGATATAAAAGGAGATGAGTGGATGCCTGCAGATCTGAAGAGGATAGGAAGAGGGAGGAAGGGAAATAATATAAGGGGCAAGAGGAGGTTTTGGGGGCAATAGTATATTCAGTATGTTTTTGTGGTAATGGTGTCACAGGTATGCATATATGTCAAAACTTGCGTGATTTGTGCGATTTATTGTATGTCAATTACTCTGCAAGAATTCTGTTGGAATATTTTAACTTCGGATGTACTAACTTTGTGTTATTTTATAATATTTAAAGTAATGAAAAACTTTGGTTTCGGCTCCTGAAGAAGAAATTCTGATGTTATGTAAAATTCTAAATGAACTCCTCTGACACTGCAAAATAAAATATTGGAGTGAAAAAAAAAATCAATACAACCTAGATATTTAGTAATGTAAATGATTATTAATAAGAAGTAGAATTAATTCAGTATTTATTATCTCCCAACCCCCCTTTTTTAAAGATTTTATTTATTTATTCATGAGACACAGAGAGAGAGAGAGAGAGAGAGAGAGAGAGAGAGACAGGCAGAGGGAGAAGCAGACTCCATCCAGGGAGCTGGACATGGGACTTGGTCCCGGGTCTCCAGGATCAAGCCCTGGGCCAAAAGCAGTGCTAAAATGCTGAGCCACCGGGACTGCCCCCAACCCCCTTTTTAAGAGCATTCCTTCCATATATATTATTAACGTACAAAAATCTTATTCTCATTTTTTCTAAGGGACTCTTGGATAATCAACTTGATAACCAGATGGATTTTTTTTTTTCTAAGCCATAATTTTACTTTTACCTGGAAAGAGTCTGGATCAATAATCTCCCTCTATTATTTCTAGAGTCTAGACTTGGAGAGTCACTTTCTTCCAAGATATAATTTTCATATGCTCTGATAGGTAAGTGAGCAAAATAATGTAATTTTTGTCTCTCTTCTCTGTCTGGAAAATTATTCATGCGTGCCACTTTTAATATTTTTATTAGACTATAAGAAAAAAGATTGCCTTTGACTGTCAAAACATAAAGGTGTGGTAGTAGATAGGTTCTAATTAGATATCATTACTGTCAATTATCTCAAATATGTATGAGGTTAAGGCACATTTAACTCTTTGGAAACAATTCTTGCAAAAATTCAAGAAGCTTAACCATTTAAAAATTTATTTTTTGTCTGCTCAGTCTATGTTGCCTGAATCTCATGTCTAGTGTTCCTGGACACAAAAGTCGATGTTTTATTTTGAATATTTGGTACCCAGGAAAGTAAATAGCACATTGCATGGGCCCAGTGTGTGCTAGTTTAACTCAACTGGATGCAAATGAAATAGGAGTCTCAACTTGCTCTAAGAAGTCTTGTTTTTCATCATATCCATTTATCCCTCTGTTTACCCCATTTATTATTCAGTATGAGAATTGCATGGGATTTTGTTAATGAAGTCACATTAAGATAGGAATACAGAAGGAATAGTATTTCAATGTTGTTTCATATGCAGTGATTTTCATGAGTTTTGAAGTTTCTGCTTTAGCATTTCGTTATCATCTCATATTGCAAACATCATTCATCAAACCAGGAAGTTTTAATTTCCTGATTGAAGAGCTATCCTTTAGATCCTGTTCATACCTTCATATTTAACCAACACACAATTCACCCTAATATTGTTGGTACTTAATTTAATCACTTTATATAAAACATTGCAACAACTTTGATCTTTGATTTATATTTTATTTCTTCCAAATTTGTGAAACTGCTATATAAACGAAGTTTAATTACATCTATATTGATCATTTATATATTAATACTCTAGTACAGAATGTAAAATATTCAACTTTAATTCAAATAACTCTGTAAGTTATTTCTAATATTTATTTTATCCTCTCCTCCTCACACTTTCTATATCTTTAATATTCATATTACATTGAATATAATATAATCACATAAGCACAGAAGTTGGGAATTCAGTTTTTTCCAGAATATTTTTCCTTTATATAAATTTTCTTTAGCAGGGGTTAAACTATTCGAATAGTTGTCAGAGGAAAAGAGTGTGAAAATATGTTTTTAAAATGCTCAGAGCACAAAATTAAAAAGACATATCCAAGTATATAATATTGAACCTGTTGTCTTTTGTTAAGGCTCAAAGTGTTGTCAATATCTTTTATAAAATCCACACTATCATTTTATCTCATTTTTATGGTGTAACCATTGAACCAATGTCAAGAAAGATGAAAATCTTTCTATATGCCATATATTCAATATCAATTGTTATATAATAAAGAAAAATCAGTAATCAGTATTGTCCCAGTCTCAACAAAAGTGATACCTCTGTTTCCTTTTCTCCTACCACAGTGCCCAGATTGCTGATGGTAAATATAGAAGTTGGAGATAGACTTAACAAAAATATATTGGCTGATCTTATTTGTGATCATTTCCTAATAAAATGCAATCTAAATATTAAAACATTATAAAATTACAATGACTAAGGTAAAAACTTTGATTCCAGACTGTTCAGTTTGTCGGAAATTTTATCATTGAGTTTCAGGGCAGAGAACTCTGACATTTTAGATTTCCGAAAACATTTAGATCATTGAAGAGAAAGGACCGAAATCCACAACAAAATTTTAAAAGACTTTGTGTCCATTTAATTCTATGTTAAGTTTTAAAATAGTTAAGTGTAAATACAGTAAATAATACTTTAATTTCTATGATTAAATATCCAGGTAGGCAGGGGGAAACCAGTGAAACTAATTCCTGTAATCTTCCTGGCCAAAGATAAATTTATCAGACTACTTTTGAGACAAAATTAAACATCAAGTCTAGGCATCAATCTCAAGTTTATTATTATGATGAAATTAGCAGAACATCATTTGATACTATTTTTCTAGATTAAAAAAAAATAAATGTTGAGATCTACAAGCAGAAAATAATTGTGTTCCTAAGAAAAACCTACCAGGTTTGACAGTTAATATGCTTCTCTAGAGGTTGGTGAATACGTTCATATACTCTTTTTCATTAGAATAAAAATAAAAATTAAGTTAAGAACAACTGAGCCCAGGTGGCTCAGTTGGTTGAGCATCTGCCTTAGGCTCAGGTCATGATCTCACGGTCTTGGAATTGAGTCCTCTGGTTCTCTACTCAGCAGGGAGTCTGCTTCTTCCTTTCTCTCTGCCTCTCCCCATTACTTGCACACATTGTGCTCTCTCTCAAATAAATAAATGAAGTCTTAAAAAAAAGTTTAAATAACAAAGACAACAATGTCACCAAGAAGTTGGTTACCCAAAGCTAATAGGGATCTGTGGGATGTTATTGTGTCTTGAAAATGGTGTTATTCTATATTTTGGCAAATTGAACACCAATAAAAAATAAATTCATAAAAAAAAAGAAAATGGATATCTCTCCTTATGTTTTTAGGTTATATGATTGATATAAGGTGTCTTTTGTAAATTCAACTTACAGTAAAGATTTTAACTTACTTTGAATTTATACTGACTCCTTTGCCAAACCATTCATTAATAAAATGTAACAACTATTATGAATTTGACAATAAATATCTTTTATCAGAACAACCATGGGAGGTAATAAAATTATATCCTTATCAATTATAATAAAATATCTGAATAACTGTATAAAACTGTATTAAAATGAGTCTTGATTATACGTGGATGAATTTTTATTTCTAAACTTAAGAATTTAAATCTAAGAAGACTTTAAAATCTAAACTATTCATATCAATGCTAAATTTGATTAATTAAAAGTATTCCAAATAACATAAATTTTATGTAAATAGATCATAATGAAATAAATACAATCTTTAAACCCTAATGATACACTCTGACATCATTCTATTATGGTGTACAGCTCTGCAACTTTAAAAATATAGAGCTCTATCCAATAGAACTCTCTCCTAATATAATACATTAATTATATCATTTCTTCTATAAATACATCTTGTATTTTCAGAAACAACTTGAGCAATTCTCTTTTCATTAGAATGACTTAATCCATCAGTTCAATAGTATAGTGGCTGAATGATTCTCTTTCTTAGGCTTTTAACCACATAAGCATCCATGCAATTGCTGATCTAATAATTTCAATTCTCTCTATGTCTCTCTGTCCCTCTAATAATTTCAATTTTCTCTCTGTCTCTGTCTCTGTCACACACACACACACACACACACACACACTCACAGGGCATCTTTACCCCTATCATTTATAGATTTGCTGTGAAACAAGAAGATGTCCTCCCAGATTAGAGCAAAGTCCTGGAGGTACTTGGTTGGTTCAGGAAGAATTATTCCTATTTAACATGAGTATTCATGGAAGGGGACACACAACATCAGACATATAAAGTCCTGTAGGGGTTAGATATGATCAATAAGACAGAACAGAGATTAATATACAAGTGAAGATTCTTTGTCATACATTGGTTGAAATTTATGTTCAGATTTCTTTTAAAAATAACACACATAATTAAAATATATAATATATAAAATTCTTAAGGGAGAATTTTTTTTTAAAATTCTAAGAATATAAAAGATAAACTAGAAAAATTCAGAAGAGAAGACACTGTAAAAAGTTTTGCAGAGGGACACCTGGGAAGGGGACTCAGTGGTTGAGTGTCTGCCTCAGGGCATGATCCCAGTGTCCCGGGGTCGAATCCCACATGGGGCTCCCTGCATGGAGCCTGCTTCTTCCTCTGCCTCTGTCTCTGCCTCCCTCTGTGTGTCTCTCATGAATAAATAAAATATTTAAAAAATTTTGCGTAAATATTTCTTAAGATCTCAAAAAAGAACAATCTCTGCTCCAAACAGAGTTAATGACAATAAACATCAGCTCAAGTGAAAGTGAGCAAACTAAATGAGAAATAAACAACAAAAAAAAATGAGTTGTTCATAGAGACATTTCACAGATGTGAATGATCATTAATTATACCCCATATATCAGATCCCTGGGTGGCTCAGTGGTTGAGTACCTGCCTTCGGCTCAGGGCATGACCCCGGGGTTGTGGGATCAAGTCCCACATCAGGCTCCCTTAATGGAGCCTGCTTCTGTCTCTGCCTCTCTCTCTCTGTGTCTCTCATGAATAAATAAATAAATATCTTTTAAAAATCATACCCCGCATATCCACATTCCCAATACATCCATAATTAGGATCACTGAGGAAGAGAAACAGATAAAGTGGTTACAGAAAAAGAATTCAAGAAATTTTTACAAAAATAATAGAAGACATCATTTTATAGCACAATGTATTACATACTATTCCAAGTGAGATTCACTGGATACCAACCAAAACTGTGCCAGATTTGTAAGATCAAGGATAAATCCCTTGAGAATATAGGAAATAAAATCATCTCCTTAACACACATACAAAAATAAAAGGATGGAAGGAAGGAGAGAGGGACAAAAAAATGCTGACTGACCTCAGATATTACTTCTGCAATTCAGAACGAGAAGAAAATGAATAGTGACTATAAAGCCTTTTGGGAAAGAGACAGTGATCAAATAATTTAAAAAGAGTAAGACCATCATTTACATATAAAAAAGCAAAAGACAAACATTTTCAGACATTGTCAAACTTTTAGAGAATTTTGTTCTCCATCTTGAGAAAACTGCTGGACCACTGGTTTCAGTCAACTGAAAAATAAAACAAGCCATAGAATGACACCAGGAAGATGGAAATATAGGAATTTCTAGTGTCTGTTCTCTCCCAGAAATATCAATTTTAGTAACTGTCCATGCACAAAATACCTTCATAGAAGAGGATTCCAGGTGAGGAATTATAGCTTTTGAGTGAAGTGCAGAAAGAAGAAAGCTGCATTGAAGAATGTAAGAAATCTAGATTAACATTATACCTATCACTCACTTCTTCTCCAAGCCCAGGATACCCAGCATGGAGAGAAATACCGCCTCCACGTTTAGCAACCTACTTCACTGCAGACCTCAGCACCAGAAGCTCTAGCACCAGGCAGACCAGGCACCTAGCAAGCTCCTGTGAACCCAGGATCACAGCCTAACCCAGAGTTGGCCAGCTGCCAATGCACTGGGCCCTTCTATGGACCCCAGGGAACCCAGGTTCCTGGCCTGGCCCAACACAAGGCAGGCCCCAAAAACGAGTCTCCAAACCAGTTATGCAAATTAACTTAACAAACAATGATAGAAGAAATAAAAAGGGACACCAAAAAAAATATTTAAGAAAATGAAAATGAAATTGAAAAAACAAAACAAAGCAAAACAAAAACAAAAAAGACAACAACAAAAAAAGAAAATGAAATTGAAAATTCAACATATAAAAATTATGTGGTAAGGAAAAGCAGTTTTAAGAGGGATATTTATAGTGATAAATGCCTATGAAGAAAAAAAATAACAAATAAGCAATCTAAATTTACAACTCAAGAAACTGGAAAAAGAATAAACTAAGCCCCAAGTTAGCAGAAGGAAGAACATAATAAAGATTGAACAGAAATCAACAAATTAGGGAATAGAAAAACAACAAAAGAGATCAATAAAATTAAGAGCTGATTTTTTAATTGATAAACAAAATGAACCCTTAGATTAACAACAACAATAAAAAGAAGTCTCAAATAAATAAGATTAAAAATGAAATTAAAGACATTGCAATTGACATCACAGAAATATAAAAGATAAAAAGGGAATACCATGAACATGGTATCATCATACACCAATAAATTGGAAGACCTAGAATAAGTGGGATAAATTCCTAAAACATGCAATCATGAAGAAATAGAAAAATTGACCAGACCAAAAACACATAAGGAGATTGAATCAGCTTCCTTACTGATTCAATATCTACATAGAAAAGCTTGGGATCAGATGGCTTCACTGGTGATTTTTTTTTTTTTTTAAGATTTTATTTACTTCTTTGAGGGAGAGAGCATGGGGGAAAGAGAGAGAGAGTGAGGGAGAGAGAGCATGAGCAGGGGGAGAGGGAGAAGCAGGCTCCCTGTTAGCAGAAGCTCGATAAATATAAAAACACCAAATTATTAGAAAAAAAAAACACATCAGTATGTGGATGGCTATATTTAGCTAGGGACAAAACTATAAACCCCGATATATAAATACTAAATACTAAAATATAAATACTAAAAAGTAAAATTTTATTTGCATAGCAATAATATTACTGGAAAAACTGAATTTGAAAAACACATACTGGAAAAATTTTTGCAATGTATACAAGTGACTAATGTTCTGATAAAACAGTGAGAAAAGATCAACTCAAAAGAATGATGGGCAAAACATATTTGACAAAAAAGAATATATAAACAACTATAAAATTTAAGGAAATAAGTATTTCCACATATTCCGTATGTAATTGGAATTAATCATGAAAAAGAAATGAAAATTAAATAGGTAAAAAGATCTATCTACCTGTCTATCTATCTATCTATCTATCTATCTATCTATCTATCTATCATCATCATCTATCTATCATCATCTATTATCTATCTATCTTCTATCTATTATCTATCTATCTATCTATCAATCATCTATCATCTATCTGTAATGATTTGTTCATGCGAAGAAAGACATTGATTTGACCAATCCTAAAAGTTTTCAGGGAGATATAAAGAGATAAAATAATAGTGATGATTGAGTTATTTGCTAAAATGGTCTTCTCATTGACCCCTATACTGCCTTTTAATAAATAATGCTATTATATTAATTCCCCTTTTTAGAACACACTTTTCAGTCAAAATTCTTTATGTTACTAATTTTTATGTGTGTTTATTATTTTCTTTCACTGCTGTAATGTAAGCTATTTAAGGTAAAGGTCTGTCTTCTGTTCACTGATGCATTTCGAGTATGTAATAGCATGCCTCACTACGAACTAAATAAAAATGTTTGTTGAATGAATGAATGAATAAATGAGTGAGTGAATAAATGAATATGGGAAAATAGAGAAATTTATCACAATATGCTTTATATCAATTGATTATAATGTGGAAAGTAATTATTAAAGCAAAATAAAAACAAAATTTTTAGAAAAATGCTATTTCAAATGATGCATTTATAGACAAAAAGAACAGAAAAAAATAGAAATAAAGAAATATTTATAGAGGTATTGCCAATTACCAGGATTCTTAGTGTGTACACAAGCATTGCCGCAATTCGGTTTTTCACAAACTTACGTGATCTGAGGGCTGCACTGACATTGGACAGGCAAATAAAGATGTGGGAAGCTGGTACAATCTAACTGCTCTTGGTTGATGAGCATGTTGAACCTGTGAAGTTCCCTGAATAGATCCCAGGGTGAAAGTAAGGGTTGATTTAGTGATTTAAAACTAATTCCTATGCTTGAGCTTGAAACTAAGTTTAATTGCCATCTACCAGCTTTGAAAATGTGCAAGACCCATGAGAGTTCAACAAATTACAACCATAAAAAATGAACACATAGAAATTGACTTGATAAGGACTTATGATGGGTTTCTGAGTTAGTTCAATCGCGGACCTTGTCATAATTCAGTAGTGAGACATATATGCTTAGACATAAGATGCCAACTAAAATTATATTTGAAATGTGAAACAAAAGAAAATATTAATTGGCTAAGGAGATCCATTTTATTACACTGACAATTACATGTCATTCTGCTTTTTTTTTTCTTTTTCACTCCGCAAAAATGCATCATGAATACATTTACATGTGATAAAGGAAAAGATAATATGAATTGCAGTAATGTAGCCAGTTGAATTGTGCTCCTATCAAAAGTGAAAAAATAACATCCTTAATCCCACATTGAGTCCACTTAATGAGAAAGCTGGCAGGTAGACATTTCTTGTTTAAAGCCCTAAAGATTTTGCCAGTATGACATTTTGGAATATATACTAACTATTCAACTTACAAAATAATTGAAAATGAGGAATCTGTCAAAATGGGGGTTTCTAGAGATTTAAAATAAAAAAGAAAGGTATGGGCTTTTTAGTATACTATTTCGTGTTATCTGCTATGCCAACTAATCAAAGATATGATTATCCTTTCATTTGCATAGCCTCAAAGACTATTTAATATTTCAAAGTCAATTTGATAAGTTGATAATGGTCTGTGGCATGTTTGGGCCCCGTATGGATATCATATCATAACAGGACACTAGTGAAGTGGTCTTTTTTAGATCCTGACATGTCGTTTGGGGAGGTGACACTCTCATCCATCTGTCCTGATGGCATAATGCCCAATCCTGGGTCAACTGAAGTGTTTCTCTGGAGTTTAAATAATGACTTTTCTTGCTTTTCAATTTTTCAAGTGATTTCAGTGTTCACAAATTTGACAACCATCCACTTCAAAAAATTCAAATATTCTGAAAATAAGTACAGGGAACGTCGTTGTCAACGAATATGTGTTTTTTAAATGTCATGAAGTGGCTAGTGGAAGTGAGTTCAACAGTGAATGTTCCATAGTCTCTTTCTATTGCTGGTATTGTTGTTGAGATTACAGGGGAAAAAAAAAAAAAAAACAACAGTAATGGCAATGTGAGGGTGGATCTGGATCATATTACCTATGCACCTTCCCCTAGGTCAATGGAATGGAACACCCAATTCAGGAGATGTTACTTGGCAGTCTTTTAACACAGCTCCTTAAACAGTAAGAAGCATCTCAGACATGTAGGCAGCACTGTCCTTATGACATTCAAGAAAGCCACTTGTTTTGAAATTATGGGGAAAAAAGTCACTTTACATATTGTTAGGTGGGAAGTTTTGGTGGGGAAAGGTTCAGTGAAGAGAAACAAAAGCAATATATTTTTTTCCAAATCCCTGAGAATTTAAAAATGCACTAAAATTTTAGATTTCCATGTAAGTTGGTATGCTTTGTCTGACATGTTTAGTCATTTTCCTAAGCAATCAACATAATTTTTCCCATAAACTGCGTATTTTTTTTAAGATTTTATTTATTCATGAGAGAGAGAGAGAGAGAGAGAGGCAGAGACAGAGGCAGAGGGCGAAGCAGGCTCCAAGCAGGGACCCCCACGTGGGACTCCATCCTGGGTCTCCAGGATCAGGCCCTGGGCTGAAGGTGGCGCTAAACCCCTGAGCCACCTGGGCTGCCCATAAACTGTGTATTTTTAATGCAGCATGAATTATTCCAATATATTTGGATACCATTGTTTACTACAAGGCAATGCATTATTACTTTATTGATAGCATGGCCTTCTATTCCTTAATGAATGAGCTTGGCGTTGTTCTACTCAGTGCTGCCCAACAGTGCCCGAGGAGTCTGTAATGACACTCCCATGGCCAATGGCACCAGAAAAAGGCAGACCCTCTGTGCTGAAACGGATGAACTTGTTGCCCTATTCATCAGGAAGTGGTGGGGAATCATCATTAATTTTAGTTCATATGTTTTTACTTCTACTTTAAGCCCCTTCATGACACCTCTTGAGATTATATGAATTATTATATCAGCAGGTATGAGGTACTGAAGCATGCAATTTCATGCAGGGAGAAATCAAGCAGTTGAACCATTAAAATTAATGCAAATAGCCTATTTCTATTTAAGAAAGAAAAGGGGGAGGGTAATGTTGAGGAAGAATTATACATAGTATAACAGAATTGTCCACAAGCTACACTTAAAATTATGTATTGTTTTAATTGAAAGTAATTATATTTTTGTAATAGTAATTTTCTTCCTATGAGTATTAATTCATTATAAATTAGCTATAAAAAGATCAGTCCAAATGTCTAAATTTACTTTTATTTCCATTTACTATAAACACAAGATTTGTTTTCAACCTGTTTTCCAGCAGGCCAACAGGAATTTTTGAAATCTATTTTTTTATACTTATGATCCTGTGCTTTGTGTAACCCACACCAACCAGAGTGAAATACATTTAGTGTTCCTTGAAGCATAACTCATCTCCTCTTGAAGCAAGGTCTTCAATGAGGATGCCTGCTACAATAGGACCTAACGCATAGTCAGAAAAGGCTTCCCTGTACCTAGCTTAAATCAATACTAAGGCTTTAGGGGGACACCTGGGTGGCTCAGTGGTTCAGCATCTGCCTTCAGCTCAGGGTGTGATCCCAGGGTCTGGGATCAAGTCCCACATCGGGCTCCCCACAAGGAGCCTGCTTCTCCCTCTACTTATGTCTCTGCCTCTCTCTCTCTCTCTTTGTGTCTCTCATGAATAAATAAATAAATATTTTAAAAAATACTAAAGCTTTAGGTTCTGTCTTTGGCAATGGGGGAGAAGTACTGTATTTAGCATAAAACATATTAAATCATCTTTTGTACCACAGACTCTTCTCACAGAACATAATAATCTTTTGTACAGTCTCACATAGCCTAGAATTATTTGATTCTTTCTACATCCCTCAATCTCCTCCTTACTTATTAACATATAACATGAAAATGTCCAAACTGTGTATTTCCAATGTAAGCTGCTTGTATGTATAGTTTGGTTAGGTGGATCTCATCCTTTATGTGGGTTCTAGTTTAGCCACATCTCCCTCCAGCAATCTACCACCTTTCTGATTTTCAGTATCTTCATATTAAAAGAAGGAAATAGCCCCTGTTCTTTCCTTAAAGTATATAAAGTAAACCACTTTATAAATTTTTAGCATATTTTAAGTTTAAAGAATCATGGTAAAGATCCTATAACAGAGACGACAATTCTATCATATTTCAGGATCCCTGGGTGGCTCGGTGGTTTAGCACCTGCCGTCGGCCCAGGGTGTGATCCTGGAGACCTTGGATCGAGACCCACATCAGGTTCCCCACACGGAGCCTGCTTCTCCCTCTGCCTGTGTCTCTGCCTCTCTCTCTCTCTTTTTCTCTGCCTGTCATGAATAAACAAAATCTTTTAAAAAAATTCTATAGTATTTCAATCATATGATTGACTATTATCAACCTCTGATTATAGAACCTAAAATCACTAAGACTTTTTTCAAATGCTTATTTTTCACATTTGTAATCATTTTGGTTGTGACTTAGAGAATTCTTACTAGATAAATGAATCACCTAGTATTATGGAGAGTTTCAAAATACATAGCATCCGGATTGATTCTGACACTGAAACAACACAAGGAGAATGGCTGATGATAATGCCTTTTCCTACCATGAGCAGTAGCTGATGTTATTGCTTGCTGCTTGCTTTCCACTGCAAAATAATTATCTGGAGCAGATAAGATCACAAACTGGTTAATATCACAAGCCTGCTCCTGCTGCTAATATGATCTTATCAGTCACTGACTGATCACTTTCTAGGGAGGAGTATCAGCTTGTGCTCCCCCCAACCTTAAAAAAAAATGATCCTAGGTGTAAAGCAAATACTATACACTACAATAGTACAATGAGCTTTTACGTTTTCTTTTATTCTTCGTTAAATATTTTGCTCACAGAGCTTGTGTTTACCTCGTGGGACTGTTGCCAAAGGCAGAGGTTCAATTCCATGTGCTGAAATATATCATCATGTTTTGGCATAATTGCATTTCTAATGGGCTCTCAGAGAAAGGAATGCATAAGTGCCAATTACAGCATGGTACAAATAAAGCATTATTATGTGCTCTGGAACAATCTGCATAATGGCAATATAGTCATATTATATTATGTTCAGTTATTTCTATTTCCTCTGTCTGAATCTGTCAACAAATGATTTTTTAAAGAAAGCCCCAAATGTGATTTGAATGCTATAAAGATAATTTCTTTGTCAATGATGTATGTACAATAATGTACATAGGATTATATACGTATATGTATAATTGTGCATACATATATATAGAGAGAGAGAAAGAGAGAGATCAGAGATACATATATAAACATCCTATACAGATATAGGCATTTTTCCCCACACACAGATACAAGTATAGTTGTATATTTCAAATATCTCTCTGATTATAGTATTTTGATTTTCTAAACTAATGTATTACGCATGGGAAGATAACTACACATAGCCAGTTCCAGACTGCTTGATATGTGATATGAAAAAGTGATAGAAAACAAACACCTGGACAGCAAAACTCTACCATAATAATTCAAAAAGAAATGTAAGAATTGAACATAAGTACTGAAATGCCATATAGATTGTTCCTAATGTTTGAAGGAAAACCTAATTTATTGTTGAAATCAATATTATGCTATAGGTGAAAAAATATATTACTTATTTTCTTCAAGTCAAAACGCCTTAAAAGATCATAGGCTATTGAAAGTGTTATGGTGAATCAAGAAGATGCTCCTGCTAATGCCAAGCATTGAACACCTGCAGAACATTTTCTGATCTTGATCTACATGACAAGTTACAAAGAATATTTTTCACTTCAGATTTTACCAAGTTAGAACCTATTTGACAATATGGCAGCACCACGCAAGAAAGGGCCTTATTGGTTTGGGCATCTAGTTAAAAGTGAGACAAACCATAATATGTTTGTGCTAAAATGACCGCTGTTCTTAGAGTGTTGCCCTTGAGCAACAAATTTAAATCTGTCAGTGGGGAATAGATTGTTTTTTCAGAGTAACAGGTTATTGATTTGGGGAGAAAATTGCTTAATAAAACTTTATTTCAAAATATGTACACTTTCGCAAACAGATTTGTATGGAAGGGTGTTTAATAATTACAAATATTAAATATTTAAACATTATTAAATGTAAAACATAACAGGGAAGAATAAAGACTTGTTTCATTAAGAAAGCCCAAATGGTATATTGTGAGGAAAATATATACAGTAAATATCGTAAAAATGTCAGATAATCCTTAGAAGAAAAATGGGATGGCAGAGTGGAGAAGAGGGAAGGATTGGAAATGAGAGACATCATCTTACATACTATGGGGTGTCTAATGAAGATTTTCCTTGAGTTAAGAAATTTTGAATTCTTTAATTGAAATTTTCTAGTAGATAAAGAAAAAAGTAATTATATGCTACATCCATCAGCAGACAAAAATTTTGTTTTAGAAAAGTTTTCATGTTCTAACAGTTTCTCTTCACTTAACAAAAGTTTTAGTAGCATCTTATTTTGTTTTAAAAGCAATAAACCGCTTCCTGTGGAAAAAAATTATATGCTTGTTCAGTGGCTTAAAAAGTCAATCATCTTACTTCTGGATTAGCAAACATTAGAGGTCATCAAAAGCTCCAAATGTTAAACTCTAAATGGATTAATGACTTGAATATAAGACCTGAAACTGTAAGATTTCTAGAAGAAAACATAGAAGGCAAGTCCTTGACATCAATCTTGGAAATGATTTTTGGATTTGACAACAAAAGCAAATATAAACTACTGAGACTACATTGAACTAAAAATACTTCTGCACAGAAAAGGAAACTATCAACAAAATGAAAAGGCAAATAGCTAAATGGATGAAGACATTTGCAAATCATATATCTGGCAAAGAGTTAATATCCAAAATACATAAAGAACTCCCACAACTTGATAACAAGCAAAAAGAATCTGATTTAAAAATGATCAAAGGGTCTATACAGATATTTTCCAAATAACACATACAAATGACCAAGAGGTGATGGAAAGGTGCTCATCATCACTAATCATCAGGGAAATGCAAATCAAAACCACAATGATATATTACTTCAAATTTTTTGAATGGCTATTATCAAAAAGACAAGAGATAGTATGTGTTAGAGAAAATTTGGAGAAAAGGAAACCATTCCTTTGGTGGGAATGTATATTGGGGCAGCCACTATAGACAGTACTATGTAAGTTCCTCAAAAAACTATAAATAGAGGTATCATGTGATTCATCAATTCTAGGTAGTTATCTGAAGAAAGTGAAAACATTAACTCAAAAAGGGCACGTGCACTTCTACGTTTAGTGCAACCTTATTTACAATAGCCATGATACAGAAGCAACCCACTGTCCATCCATAGATGAATGAATAAATGTCACACACACACACACACACACACACACACACCACACAAAAAATATTAGTCATGAAAAAGAATAAGAGTTTGCCATTTGCAACAGCATGGATGGACCTAGAAGATATATACTAAGTGAAATGAGTCAGAAAAGACAAATGATTGAAGATGTGTGATTGAAATATGATTTCAATAAAATGTGGAATTTAAGAACAAAGCAAAGAAACAAATGAAAAATAAAATAGACAAACAAAAAACCCAAATTCTTAAACACAAAGAACATGGATTTTTTTTTTATAAGATTTCTTTTATTTATTCATGAGAGACACAGAAGGAGGCAGAGACATAGGCAGAGGGTGAAGAAGGCTCCCTGCAGGAATCTGATGTGGAGCTCCATCCCACGATCCCAGGATCATGACAGAAGCCAAAGGCAGACACTCGACCATCAAGTCACCCAAGTGCCCCACATGGATAGATCTTGAAGGGATTATGCTAAGTGAAGTCAGAGAAAGACATAATCTCTCTTACATGTGGACTCAAATAACAACAACATAAACCGAACTCAAATACGGAGAACCAGAGATATGGAACTCAACTTGAGTTGAGTAGAGTAGGAGTTGCTAGAGGAGGAGAATAATTGAGGCAAATGAGTGAAGGTGCTCAAAAGATACAAACTTTTTTTTTTCTTTACCCCTAATTTTCACCGTGTATTAACTAAAGACAAGGATATTCTCCTATTTAACCACAGTACAATTATCAAAATATGGAAATTAACACCAATTAACATTAGCTACAGAACTTATTAGAAGTGTACCATTTGTCCCACTAGATCTTTTACAGCAAAAAAAAATTTTTTTCTTGGTCCAGAATCCAATCCAGGATAACATGTAGTTGTATTTCTGAAGTTTTCTTTAATCTGGAATAGTATTTCAGTCTTTGTTTTTCATGACGTGGACTTTTAAAGAATAAAGGCTGATTATTTTGTAGACTGTCCCTCAACTTGGGTTTGACTACTATCTCTTTGTTATATTTACATTATGCATTTTTTGAAGAAATCCTCAAGCATGATGTTTTCTCTTTCTTCCTCAGTGCATCTAATCAGGAAATATACAATATTTTTCCTATAACTGATAATACTCAAAAGGACATTTTGAGACAACTAGGGAAAACTGAAAACATAAGATATTAAGAAGTTATTGTTAATTTTGTTAGATGTCATAATGGTATGTGTTTATGTTTTTGAAAAATGGCATCGATCTGTTAGTGATATATGCATTGCAGAAGACAAGAGGCTTGATGTCCAGTTATAGGGAGTTTGGTTACTTTATGCAGGAAGCGGTAATAATAATAGAGTCAGATCTTGACTTTTCTGAAATTGTTTCCAATTTGTACATTCTCCAGGTCTTTGACCATTTTTCCTTTCTTTTGGTCACTACTTCTACAGTTTACATAAATAGTCTAATATACATACATATAAAATATACATACATATACAAACTTATAAAATAACTAAATCCTGGGGTTTTAATGTATACAGTATGATGACTGTAGTTAATGACGCTATATTGTATATTTCAAAGTTACTAAAATTCTCATCACAAGAAAAAAAAAACTGCAACTATATTCGGTGATGAATGTTAACTAAACTTATTGGGGTGATCATTTCACAATACGTACATATATCAAATCATTAGTTTGTACACCTGAAACTCATATGATGTTATGTCACTTACACCTCAATAAAAAAGCTACAAGTGAAATTTAGTGTTCATGATCACTGAAAACCTTTGTCGAATCTACTAGATTTTATGCGGTTTCATTACATTGCACTTAATTGATCATATTTTATAATTGCATGTATATGAATGGTATTTGGGTACCCATGTAGTAGTTGCATGTTAGAAATTTCAAGCACATGTGTTGTCAGTGGAGAGTTTTCATAATTGTATACACATGTAGAAGCTGTATGTGTAACAATATATTACTTTAATGTCAATGAGAAAATTCAGTCAAATACGTTGTTGGTAAAAAGAATAATTTTTTCCTCTACAGGTGACTGTTCTTTCTAGCTTTAACTAAGTACTTCTTGTAAAACGAAATGCCTTTAATTTCGGCTACTAAGAACCAGAGAGTATCATACCATTTTGCGTATTTCTTTTGATACTAATAATGAATTGTAAAATATCATTAACGTGAAACTGCTGTGGGTTTTCCGTGAATGCTATTATGTCAAAGCGTTATTTGTGCACTTTCCCCAAGAAGACAATCCATCTTGTTAGTTCTTTAACCATATTGTGAAAGCAGAACTATATTCTGTGCATTCTTAGTTGACATTAAAATGATCTGTTAGTTGTGCCTAGCAGAATGTCATCCTTTCTGCATTATATATTTAGATTAACTCACCCAACAACTTCAGATCAACAGTGTGTTCCTGCCTACCCATCTGTCTGTAAGAGCGAAAACTAAGAGGTGGGTTTACTAATTTGTTAAAATATCTTCTCCACATGTCTTAAACTATGAATAAAAAAGCTGTATTTCACAAATGACTGTGTTCCTTTTAACGGTGTATTTGAAGCTCGTAGGTCCTAAAAATATGACCCAGTTAGAGTTAGTATCAGAATATGTAAAAGAAGATTATGACCGTCCACATATCAAATATAGTTGATCATTTAATCTGTTTACTTGTCTCCAGTCTCTCTATACTTAAATTTATATAAACATATAATTTTCAAGTAATTTCTCTGTCAAAAATTTGCATGGGTTTCTTATTTCATTAGCATCTAATAAGCATGAGCTCTTTGAACTTACTCTCAAGACCTCTATAATACGGTCTTCCTGTGTAAACTGCTCCCTCGAGTTGGCTGTCTTCATACTTTGATCCTTTTTACATACCATACTCATTAACCACTTTTAATGGGTTTCATTGTGGCTAACATTGTTTTTTTTTATCCCTTCCTTTTGTCATAATATTTTTATTTCTAAATACCCACTCTCAATATTCTATTAGCTTTCTCTGCTTTCTTCACTCAAAGATCTTCTGTCTCTAAAAGTTGATCAATTCAACAGTTAGTCTCTGTCAGCAAATTGATAATATATCAATAGCAATACTTTCTCTCTTTATTCCAAGAATCTAGTAATGGAAGATTATTGCTATTTAAAAATCCCATTTTAAAAAAAGATACCATAAGGAGAAGGAAAACAGCTGACAAATAGGGCAAGCATGTTAGGTATTATGAATTGAAAGAACTCTTACCGACATAAAAGTAATAGCATCTAACAAGGAAATATTAAAGAATATGTATTAGTAATTCACAGAATTAGAATCTTTAAGTAAATGTGCTTATGTTTTCCATCATAAAATACAAAATAATACTTAAAAATGAATGCCATTTAAGTTTTTCAACAAGAAATCCTTGTCTTTCTCCAGTTATAAGGAACAGTGAGGAGAAATGGACATTGTGATATATTGCTGGTACAAATAGAAATGGGAAGCAAGTTTTACACTGAAGTAAAAACTTTAAAATATTTACATGGCTGTGGTAACAATGCCACAAGTGTACCTTTTCCCTAGAGAAATAATGAAAATAATTTGAAAGTTTACATACATGAAAAATCACCATAACATAATTTGTGTTACTAAAAATTCAGAGTCTACAGCTATAGGTAGATAGTTAAAATGAAGCTAGAATATTTACTTGTAGGGATACTGGATAGTTATTGAAATCATACCGAAATTGATAAATGTAACCATATAACCCAACTTAACTGATGCAGCTAATATCAAATATGCTTTTAAAATAATTAATTATTTATTTATTCATGAGACACACCGAGAGAGAGGCAGAGACAAAGGCAGAGGGAGAAGCAGGTTCCCCGTGGGGAGCCCGAGGCAGGACTTGATTCCAGGATCATGCCCTGAGCCAAAGGCAGACACTCAACCCCTGAGCGACTTGGGTGCCCCTAATATCAAGGACTCTTTTCAATTATTTCATGTAATTACACACTTATTACTTAGCATTTTCTATTATTTTTTCTACTATTTAAGAATACATTCATGGATAATGATTTGTTCTATATCTTCTAATCTAGATTTAGGATCCAGGATGTCCTTCTTTATTACAACTTCCCACTGTCCATGCGTGGTTTGTGTGTTCTGTCCTCATTATTGATCTGTATCTTTCAATTCACTCTTTTTTTTTTATTATCCGAGTTCAGATCTGCATTATCTTTCCTCTGAGTCCCTTTTTTGTACTTCTTGCTCTTCTCCCTATCTCCAGACTTATCCAATTAAAATTCACACTTCAATGGCCTGCCTAGATCTATGCATAATGTAAATCAGATTGTATCACTTTCCTTAAAATTTAGTTTTAGGATAAAATCTAAGTACCTTGACCTTCCATGACAACTTTCATCTCCTGTCTCCCCATGTCGCTCTGTTTAAGCTTCATTAATACTCATTGCCCACCGTTCCTCCATTCTGTGCTATAATGTTACTTTTGCTTATTAAAATTTTTTTCTCTATTTCATTCTAAAACATGTTTTCTTTTCTCAAACTTATATTTTTAGATTGAACTTACAAATATATATATTTAGTAATGTCAACCTGACCTCATCTAAACTTCTCTCTGTGATAATATTTTTGCTAATTTGATCAACAATGATATGTCAAAGAAAAACTGAGGACCACTATTCCTTCTGAGTTGTCAATATCCTGTCAACTTTAATAAATGAAGGTAAATGGCCATATATCTGAGGCTGTGACTGGGGTCCAAACATGATTTTATAAAAAAACTAACTGACCTACGTTTTAACCTTTGATGTCTTTAAGGAAAAAGGGCACAAAAAAATCTATTCATTAAATCAGGGAAAAAATAAAATCTTTCCAAAATATTATGTAAAATGATTAACTAACAACAAATAGTTAAGACTACTGTCATATATACTAAAAAAAAAGGAAAATCTCAGTGTCAAAGAGATATCTGTACCTCACCTCCATTTTTACTGCAGCATTATTAACAATAGCTGAGGATGGAAACAACCTAAGTGTTCACCGAAGGATAAATGGATTTATTTATATGTATATACAATATTATATGTATATGTATTATATGTATATACAATAGAATATTATATGCATATACAATAGAATATTGGTCAGCTATGAAAAAGAATGAAATCTTACTATATTTGAGAATATGGTTGGGCGTAAAGGGTATTATGCTAAGTGAACTATGTCAGACCAAGAAAGAAATACTGTACAGTTTCACATATATGTGGTATATGTGGTCAAAAGATACAAACTTCCAGTTGTAAGAGAATTATCTTATGGGGACATAATACACAGAATGATGACTCTAGTTAACAGTGCTGCATCCAATCTTTGAAAACTGATAAGAAAGTAGAACTTAAAAGTTTTCATCACAAGAAAAAATGCAATTATGTGAAGTAATGTGAGGCTATGAATGTTGACTAGACTCATTGAGGTGATTACTTCACAATATACGCATATATGAAATCATCATGTTGTACGTCTAAAACTAATGCAGTACGTGTCAATTGTATATCAGTAAAATTGTTAAAAAGAAAAAAAAAGACCATTGCCTAGTATTCTAAAACTATAAATGTAAAATTTAGATGATTTAAGACTGAAAAAGATATGTTGGATATTGGGCTCTTCTAAAATCTATACTACAAAAGTATTTATATCGTGGCAGGTCCTAAATTAAAACAGAGTTAAACTAACTGGTATTTTAAAAATATAAAAACTTTATCCAAAATTAAAATTACTTTCGATCTGTTAAGATCTACATCACCTGTATATGAGTTCAGGAAACTGTGACCCAAAGGTCAGATGCTTTATTTTTTTTTCCATAAACAAAGTTTATAAGAGCACAGCCAGACCCATTCTTTTACTTATTGTCTTTGGCCACTTCCTCACTACAAGGGCTGAACTGTTGAGTATTTATTTACAAGAGAGCTTGGATGACACTCAAAGCCTATTTACAGCTTCTTTACAAAATTGCGCGCCGACCCCTGACCAGCTTGTATGTTTTGTTCAAAACTGACTCCACTTCAAAAAAACATGAAGGAATCAGGATTCACTCATTCTCCATAAGTTTCCTACAGTTTTTATACTTCATCTATCAGTGTCATTTACTGATTCATAAACAGTTTACAGATTTTTGGGGGGTGAGAAGAGGGTTTTTTTTTAGCTGTTTTCTTTATTCATTTTTTGTTTTTATTTCCATAAGTCATACACGTTCCAAAGGAAAAATTTAAAAATTTTTAAATTTAAATTATTAAATTTTTAAATTATTAAATTATTAAAAATTTAATTTTTAAATTATTGGTTCTAAGTATATAGAGCTCACTGATTTTGGTTTTTAACTATCTTTAATTAAATTTGTTATTTCTTTTCTTTTCAAAGCTTTATTTAAATTCTAATTAGTTAACATACAGTGTAATATTATTTTAAGAGTAGAATTTGGTGATTCATCACTTACATATAATACTCAGTGTTCATCGCAAGTGCCCTCCTTAATGCCCATCCCTCTTTTAGCCATTCTCCACCCATCTCCCCTCTGTGGAGATTAAACAAGTTTGATTTACACATTGTATAACCTCTCAGCATATATCTCAGTACTATGCTATTTATGACAGCTGATTATTCAGCTTTGGACCTAAATTAACCCTCTCATCTGATGAATAAGAAAGCTTCAGTACTTTGGGAAGATAATTTTTTCAAGTTAGACAACACATTAAACATGTTTTTACATATTACCTCCAGTTTATTTGAATCTAAGTATCTCACTGGTAACACTTAGTATGACACTATGAGATAAAAACTGTTTTTTTTTTAAAGCTTATATATTATTTTATGTGAAAAAAGGAAAGGAAGGGTCTACCAGTTACAAACTAAGCCAGAGATAATTCCACAGCATAAGAAGAATTTTCAATTGTCTTTAATTAATATTAAAGCAGCTTTAACATATTGCAGCTTTATAAAGCTTCTAACCACAGGGGCTAGGCAATCATTTATTTAATATGTTTTCCCAATAGAATGTTGGCTCTGTGATGTCAGGGAATGTGTCTCATTCACCCAGAATCTAACACAGCACGCAGCGGGCACTCAGAACACCACCTGTTAAATGAATGGACTGATGTTAGGTAACCAGATCCTCCCTACAACATTGTGAGGTGCTAACGTTCCCAATTCCCAAAGAACGTGGGGAAGACCACAAATATCCCATGACTTATCCTAAAGCACACAGCTTTGATAAAGAGAGGATTTAAAAACAAGAAACAACAACAACAAAAAAAAAAACTATATCCTCTGTAACACACGTGTCTCTTTGTTTATAGGGTATTTCCTTTCTTTAGAAAAACACAGAAACTGGAATTGGTTGACTTAGGGAAATATTTTTATATGAAGAATTCTGTGAATGGGAAGAAATAATTAGAACATATTTTTTAAATGTTCTTATTGTTTTTCATCTGTATAGCCCAAGACCCAAAAATAAAACTGGGCTTAAACTGAAGTGGAGATAATTCAAGTAGGCATAGTAAATTTTTTTCTTTATCTTTCATTATCTTCATGACTGGGACTCAGCGCAGATACTCATCTGCTTACTTTTGCATTTTAATTATCACCACATGCTAACTGCATTAACTACCATAAAAACAGGATGCATAGCCAAGTGTTGGAATGTAGTTACTCCACCCACAGAGAAGCAACGTAGACTCCGTATAAGATTGCCCAGTGGCTCTTCTTAACAACGTGTACAAGGGAGGATGCAGAAACGTTTTCAAAATCACTATATGTAAAACGTTTTGAGTATGGATATTATATCGAAGATTCATTGATGATTTTATTTTATTTTTTTAGATTTTTATTTATTTTATTTGAGAGAGAGAAATAGCAGGAATGAGAGGAGAGGCAGAGAGAAAGGAGGAATCAGACACCCCACTGAGCAGGAAACCTGATGTGGAACTCCATTCCAGAACCCCGGGATCATGACCTGAGCCTAAGGCAGACGCTCAACCAACTGAGCCCCCCAGGTACCCCAAAGATTCATTGATGATTTTCTTTGATTATATCTCGTATATAATTTCAACGTTTTTAAAGGCTGGAATATCACTATAGCCATAAAATACGGCCCAATATGTATCATACATGGAAGAAGATTTTTTTCCACCAAAGAATTTGATTATTTGAATAAAAACAGAGTTAATTAAGATGAAAGACATGAGAGGCAATGTTGAGTATTTTAATACTTTAAAATATTTTATTCTTTTCAAAATGGACAATGTGCAATCATTTGGTCTATTTTGCCGAGAACACTGTGCTAAGTTTTATTACAAAAATTGTGACAAATACTTAGAAGAATTAAATCTTAAGAAAATATTTTTTAAAAAGATCCAATATCATAAAGATGTCAGTATCCCCCCAAAAAATAAATAAATAAAAATAAAAATATGTAGATATGACCATTTGCTCACATATCTGATCTTACTCTCCAGTCCCTACATAGGTTATACTAATATGTGGCCCACGCTCTGACTATAAATCACAATACTAGAATAGATTACCCGGCACGACCCAAGGTCACCAAGTAAGCAAAACAGTCCTGTTGAGGAGGACATTCTATAGGCTACGGGATTCCCTTCCAGGAGCTGGGGGCAAAGGGCCAAACCTTTCCTTGGCCAAGGTCAGTCATTTACTGCATATTGCCTTTCTCCCCTGGATCAGATCGTTTCTGTGCTTTGGGATCATTCCCATCAGCATACTAATATGTCATAGAAGGTAAATAAATATCAAATTAAAAAGCAGCCACAGCAGTAATGCAAATTCTCTTGTGATCCATGTCCTTTCTCAGATACTACGTCATTTCTCTGTTATATTTTTTATGTAAAATATTTTGAATTCTCCAGTCAGGGTGTGTTCTATCACTAGCAATCTCCAGGTCTCCATCGGTAGAAAGTTTTTTCAGTTCAGAATCACTGTAATACCACACTGACCATATTGAAGCCAAGTCAGACAATAACTCCAATGTGCTTCAGAGACTCCAGAGCTCCTTTGATTCACCCTGGGCATAGTTACTAGAGTCAGCAATATCAGGCGGTCTGTTGAAGTGTTCGCAGCTAAAAATATATGTGGAGGATACTTACACCAGCAATCAATTCTTTTTATTTGATGCAAGTTCTGTTTTCTAGTTTATTCTGTTCTTTCATGCAGGTTTATTCCATTTGATGTTGTAAGTATTTATCTTATAAATAGCCGGGTATGCAATTTTCTTTTAAATTAGTTTTTAATTTGTAGCTGTTTCTCAGTATTTTTCAAGATCCGTGAGAAGATTTTCATACCTTCCCATCACTGTTTTATGAATTTCAGAAAGTTAACAGAGTTAATGATTAGTACAGCTCCAGATTAATTTTGAAAAATCAAATCTCCAGACTAGAAGAAGAATCACAATACGAAAAGTAATAGCATAGTACAGCAAGCTAATTTCCTGTTGCTGTTACAGATTCACTCGCTAAAAATATCAGGACAATCTTATTTCATAATTTTAACACAATAGTGAAGAGCTGTTGTAATAGAGCAAGTATTTATGATAATTAGGTTTTGCTGAATAATGTGGTTCTTCAAAGATGATAGTTGTGGATATTGATTTTCCAAATGGACTGAGTCATTGATTGAATGCAATTTGAAGAGGAACCGAATTAGTCTCTTGAATTTACCTGGGCTGCTACCAGTGGAATACATTATCCCAGGAATCCCATAGCTGTGCTTCACAGGTCAAGGACTCCCCCTGTCTTTTGGTTCACTTGTGGAATCATTTCTTAGTTAATAATGTTTACCCGTAAAACCATAGGTGACTCCAAGGGGTTGTTCAATGATTGATTTTTTTTTTCTTTGCTTAGATAAACAAATTCCAGAATTGAATTAAGAAGGCTAAGCTTTTTGATTCATACAACAAAATGAGGAAGTAGGATGTTGATTACATTTTACAAATATAAGCTATAATTGGGACATATGATAGAGATTATTCCTGCAGAGATCACTGGCATAACAGTAAAACAAACAAATAGTCCTCAGGGAGCAGACCATGGAGTACACCTTCACGTGAAAAGCAGTAGATTATTCTTTAATTCCTCTTCAGCAAAAAAGCACTTATCCACTGGGACTAGTGCAAATGTAGGCAAGTAACTGAACTATTGTATTTCTAAGACTTTGAATATATTTATTTTTTTGTATTTTAGTCTCTCTGAAATTGGAATATCAAGCATTTAGTGTGCATACTTAATATGATATGTTTAAATTCTGTGAGTAAATTGATCATCTATTTACAAGAAATAGGAAAAATCTTAAACTCTATAGATATATCATGCATTTAGTTTTTTTATTGTGACCTATTTATAGTAAACAGAAAAAGTCAAGGAATAAGATAGTGTCAACTACTAATACTTTGTTTTAATTACATCTAACAAAAATGACAAAAAAATTTAAATTTTCTCTCTGATATGTCTATCAGAGAGATTTCAAGCTTTTTTTCCCCTCCATCTATTAGGAAAGACCAAAAATCTCCAGTTTTACAGACATCATTCAAGTACATATTTTTATGTTATTTCATGACTATAAGCCTACAAATGCTTGCTATATACATACTACATACATTTTGAATAACAAATTGATTCTAATATGCTTTTATATACATAATATCTGTGAAATTATAGTCAATGGGATCTTTTTTTTTTAATTTTTTTTTATTTTTATTTATTTATGATAGTCACAGAGAGAGGGAGAGAGAGAGGGAGAGACACAGGCAGAGGGAGAAGCAGGCTCCATGCACTGGGAGCCCGACGTGGGATTCGATCCCGTGTCTCCAGGATCGCGCCCTGGGCCAAAGGCAGGCGCCAAACCACTGCGCCACCCAGGGATCCCCTCAATGGGATCTTATAACAATAAATGACATTTTGTTTTATTGTGGTAAATAATATGATGTTATTTTATCTTCTCCATTTTCAATATGCCTTATTATTTTATTTCTATTTTTTTACCTTTATGAAACCATTCATTCATTTTAAGCAATATGTCTTTTTTTCTCTGTAGTAGATACTATATTTTGTTTTACTTTATAATTCATACTGTGAAGTTTCAATCATTACATGACCACAAAATGTTCATATTTATTTACACTTCCTAACACAATAGGCACACACACATATACATTTATATAAACACATAATTTTTTTAACCTAGGGATGCGTACTTTTTTCAGTTTTGAATGGTTCTAAAATATTAGGTAATCAAATACCATTCCTGCGCCAAATCTTTCATTTTAGTATTTCGCACCTGCTGTATGTTTGACCAAATTATTTTATTACCTCTTTCACTTATTTACTCATTATTTCTCAATATAGTGTTTTTGAGTCTATTTTCCATTTTGAAAATGTTTTACACTGTCCATGAAAGGATTTATGCTGTCGACTGAGCCTTATTTTTATTTCAATATCTATTAATTTATTTCCAGCATTTAGAATGGACATTTTTCCTAAAGTTATGCCAAATCTTTCATTTTCTTTCTTATGGTTCTGACTTATAGTTACCTACTCATTTTCACTATTCCATCTTTCTTAATACTATCTTAATTACACTTAGTTTCTATTATTTAGGTGGCTACTCTGTTTATTATGGGGTTTTGACATACTACATTAGTATAAGTACTACTTAGCTGTGTTCCTAAACATACTAGAACTTTGCATAGCCTGTTGTATTATTGTCATCATGCATTTTGATTCTAAATATATTACATCATCATCAGCACATTGTGTGATGTAATGTAGTCAACATCATGGCCCATGTATTACCCTTTCATCGCTTTGTGTCCCTTCTTGTATTTCTGAGTTCCTTTGTGGTATCATCTCTTCTGCCTGAAAAATGCCCATTGGGTTTCAAATACAATTTTTTAGTGCAACTATTCTGTATGTTTATTTATATTTTTTGCATAATTATTGTATTAAAATTTTAAACCTCCTTTCTATCTGGTATAGAATTCTACATTGGCAGTAACTGTCTTCTAATAGTAAGGCGGTCAGTTGTCTCCTGGCTGGCATTGTTTTATAAAGCTTGCAGCCAGTGTTACTAGGGCTTCCTAAAGGAAACGTGTATCTTCCTCTAGCTGCTTTTAATATTTTCTCTTCCTATTTGGTCTGCATCCATTTAAATATAATAAGCCTAGTTGTGCTTCCTACGTGCCTTTTCTTCTTTGGGATTCATAGAATGTCTTTAGTCACTGACTGATGACTCACCAGAGTTTGGGGAACTTTCATTAATTGTGCTTGCAGTATTGCTTCTTCCTCCTTATTATTCCTGTTCTCTCTCTCTGGAGCTCCATTTGCAGATATGTAAGAACTTTCCGTGTGTACCGAATGGGAATATCTTCATCATGGCTTCCTGACAACTCTTCATGCCCACACTAAACACAAAAGGAAAGCTCAAGCACAGTCTGACCTATGTTTGGACAGAATACCATGTGATCATTCACCTGGAAGTCTAATGAGGAGCTACCTCAAGGCTATTTCTCAACTGTTGGTTGATTTTCAGAAGGTTCCTTAATTTGTAGGAGGCTGCCACACGGCAGTTAACCATCTGCTTTCATGGTTCCAGTGAGGTATTGGGTTTTTGAATTTTGTACCCTTTTTAAAAATTTCTTCTTATTGGAGTTCAATTTGCCAACATATAGCATAACACCCAGTGCTCACCCCATCAAGTGCCCCCCTCAGGGCCCATCACCCAGTTGGCCCACTTCCCTTTCCACCACCCCTTGTTCGTTTCCCAGAGTTAGGAGTCTCTCATGTGCTGTCACCCTCTCTGATATTTCCCACTCATTTTCTCTCCTTTCCCTTTGTTCCCTTTCACTATTTTTTATATTCCCCAAATGAATGAGACCATATAATGTTTGTCCTTCTCTGATTGACTTATTTGAGTGTAAGTGGAGACTATGAAGTCACTTCCCTGAAGGTTAGAATCTATCCTCTGTGCCATCTGTCATCTGGCTTCCCCACTTTGATCATTTTATGAAACAGGGTACAAGAGGTGCTGATCTTGCCTATGCTATCCATCGAACTAATAAACTATATAAATACACGTGGGCTCACTGTTTCCTCTGTGGCCGAATCTATGGAATTGTGACAAAACAACCTAGCAGTTAAGCAGTCACTCTTGCTTAGAGACCGCTTGACTGCTTGGCATTTCCATTGTTTCTTATGCTCTGTTCTACATTTTTAAAAATTATTTTTTCTACTCTGCTTTTATTTTGTCTTCCTGGCCAACTTGGCAATCTTGTGCTATATGAAATCTACTGTTAAACACATCAAATTCTTATTTTAATAACATATTTGTTTTCATTTCTATAATAAATTTGATTATTTTTCCAATCTAATCCTTGTTGGACCTTATCCATCTCATTCTCTATTTTGTCCAACTTTTCTTGGTTTTATTGAACATATTAATTAGAGGTATTTTAAATTATTTGTCTTATAACTCTGCCATTTGGATCATCCATGGTCAGTTTCTACTGAGTTGTATTCCAAGCATTCAGTCATATATTTTTTTCTTTTTTCTTTTGCAATGTTTAGTAATATCAATTGCAATAGCAGACATTTGGCTAAAAATGTACATGTTCCCTACCATATTTAGCACTATAGATAGGGATATTCTATTCTCTGCTATGTGTGTATGTGTAAAATTTACATATGTATATGACTTGAAACATCAATTTGTTTTATTAATTTCTCATATTATATTTATTTATTTATGATACTATGAGATGATAATAAATTGTATTATCATGTGATATCATATTAGTAGATTTGTTTTGTTTTGTTCTTTTAGATTATTTATTTATTTATTTATTTACTTATTTATTCATGAGAGAGAGACAGAAGCAGAGACACAGGCAGAGGGAAAAGCAGGCTCCATGCAGAGAGGCCCATGTGGGACTCGATCCCAGGTCTCCAGGATCATGCCCTGGGCTGAAGGTGGCACTAAACTGCTGAGCCACCCAGGTTGCCCATATTAGTAGTTAGATTGTTCATTTGACTCCTCACACCCAGTCCAGACACACATGTTATAATGATGTTTTCTGATTCCTTCCTTTCAGCAATATTAGATAGCTTATCACTTCAGTTACATAGCCAATGGTAGGTGTGGCTTGGTTCTTACCTACCACAGTATGTCCTTGTGTCTTTTTCTTCCCACTTTACAAAGTCATAATTCCCAGACATCTAGTTAATGAGGAGATGTTTCTTTTACTTTTTCATGTGAGAGAGAAGACTTAATTTCACCTTAGTAATTGGATTTCAGGGATGAGCCACATGCTCCAGCAACGTAACCAATACTTCACTACTGCCAAACTAAAGTAGAGTTCATTTCCACTCTCCAGAGTGATTGGGTTTTTGTTCTTCAGTGGACACTGAGGTTGCATGCAGTTGGATAATCTCTTGAAAATTTGATTTCAACATGGTATCTATTAAAAAAAAAAGACATTTTAAACTGAAGTCTAATATGCCACTTTAACCTGATGTCCCTTAATTTTTATTTAATTTGAAACTTACATATTAAAAATGTATGTGTGGAGATGTTTCAATAATACCTTAAACTCAATACTTAAAATTTCTTTTGCATATTTTATAGTGAATGAACAAATAAGATTGCAAAATTCTATCAATAATTAATAATCAGACATTACTCTCATATAAACTTCTACTTCGCTGAAAAATCATAGTATGAAAATAGATACAGCGAATACCCAGCCAGCATTCACAGACGTGTATGTATATTTTAAATAAGTTATAAGACTGTCTTTTCTGAATGGATAGATATCTAATCCTTTTGTTTAGTTCCAGTGTGCTCTGATGGAGAATAAATAATCTGGATATTATCTATGTAAACATTTATTTGTAATCAAGCTGTTTTAGTTAATGCAGGTGCTTTATTCTTCTTCTACTAACATATGTGTTGTGACTTATCAAACATAAATAAAACCTATTGTTTAATCTATTAGAATTTATATCCTAAATCTGTTTTGAGTTTGATATATTTTACATATTTCCTTTTACCTCAATATCCTTACTAATACTGTAGAATGGTTACTTTTGATTTGATATTTTTTCTCAAACTCATCTTTAACTTTCACTTGAAGAGATCAAAACAGGTTTTTTTATTTATTTAAATTCAAGTTAGTTAACATAGCTGTACTATTGGTTTCTAGAGAGTTTAGTGATTCATCACTTACATGTAACACACAGTGATCTCCGAACAAATACTCTCCTTAATGCCCATCACCCATTTAACCCATCCCCCCACATACCTCTCCTCCAGTAATTCTCAGTTTGTTTGTTATGAGTCCCTTATGTTTTGCTTCCTCTCTGTTTTTATATTATTTTATTTTTCTTTCCCTCCCCCTATGTTCATCTGTTTCTTAAATTCTATATGTGACTGAAATCATATGGTATTTGTCTTTCCCTGACTTATTTCGCGTTGTGTAATACACTCCAGTTCCATGCACATTGTTGCAAATGGCAAGATTTCATTCTCTTTTGATGGCTGAGTTAGTTTACTCTGTGTGTGTGTGTGTGTGTGTGTGTGTGTGTGTGTGTATACACCACCTCTTCTGATCAATGTCTGATGATATTGGACATTGACGGACATGTCTCAATTTAGCTATCAACAATAACTAAATTTCCTTAATTGCTATGAATATTGCAGTGCATGTGCCCCTGTGAATCAACATTTTTGTATCCTTTGGATAAATACTTAGTAGTGAAATTGCCGGGTCTTAAGTAGTTCTATTTTTAACTTTTTGAGGAACTTCCATAATATTTTCCAGAGTGGCTGCTCCAGTTTGCATTCCTACCAACAATGTAACAGGGTTCCTATTTCTCTGCATACTCACCAACATCTCTTGTTTCCTGAGTTGTTAATTTTAGCCATTCTGACAGGTGTGAAGCGGTATCTCACTATGGTTTTGATTTGTATTTTCCTGATGAGGAGTGATGTTGAGCATTTTTTCATTGTGTCTCTTAGCTATATGTATGTCTTCTTTGAAGAAAGGTCTATTGATGTCCCTGCCTATTTCTTAAATGGATTACTTACTTTTGGGGTGTTGATTTTGACACGTTATTTATAGAATTTGGATACTAGCCCTTTACCAGACATGACATTTATAAATATCTTTTCCCATTCCGTCAGTTGCCTTTTACTTGTGTTGATCATTTCCTTCACTGTACAGAAGCTTTTTATCTTGATGAGATCCCAATACTTCATTTTTGCTTTTGTTTTTCTTGCTTCCAGAGACTTGTCTAGTAAGAAGTTGCTGAGCGTGAGGTCAAAGGGACTGCTACCTGTTTTTTCCTGTCTTATATTTATTTTTATTTTTTTTTAAATATATATTTTTTAATTTTTATTTATTTATGATAGTCACAGAGAGAGAGAGAGAGGCAGAGACACAGGCAGAGGGAGAAGCAGGCTCCATGCACCGGGAGCCCGATGTGGGATTCGATCCTGGGTCTCCAGGATCGCGCCCTGGGCCAAAGGCAGGCGCCAAACCGCTGGCCACCCAGGGATCCCTCCTGTCTTATATTTAAGTCTTTCATTCATTTTGAATTTATTTTTGTGTATGGTAAATAAATAATTACATATTTCTACCGACAGTAATGGCATTCTAGTTAATTCATATCAAACTTCTCAAAAAACAGAACTATAAGAGATGAATAAAATGTCTTTAAGATAATCTACATGAACAAATTGAAGAGATAACAAAGCATGAAGAATTATGTAGCTATTTGGACCATTCTTATCCTTTTAATGTCTGGTGACTTTGAAAATGTTACTGAAAGGCCCACAAACTGAGGAGAAAAATTGAAACTCAGATGGAAGCTAGCGATAAAACATTGACTCTAGAGGGAAAGAATATGCTACATTTTTTAAGCAAGGGTAAAATAGAAGTAGTCCAGTGTTTTTTTCCATAACTGACACAATTTAAAATCATCTCCATAATCAAAACTGGATTAAGATTATCTTACATTGCTTCTACCTCCAACAACTTATGAAAGACAAAATTGCACTCTACATGCAGCAAATTACTATCATCCGTAGGCTCAAATTTTTCATATACAACATATACAATTTTTAAATATAATAAGATATCAGAGAAGATGAGGACAATTGACTAAAGATCTGGAGATCTACACATATTAAAACAAAATTTTAAAAGTTTAGATTGGGCAGCCTGGTGGCTCAGGAGTTTAGTGCCACCTTTGGCCCAGGGCGTGATCCTGGAGACCTGGGATCGGGCTCCCTGCATGGAGCCTGCTTCTCCCTCTGCCTGTGTCTTCCCCTTTCTCTATCTCTCTCTCTGCCCGCCCCCCTCGTGTCTCTCATGAATAAATAAATAAAATCTTAAAAAAAAAGTTTAAAGAAAAAAAGTTTAGATAAAAGAGTTTTCAGACACCTTTAAAATAATATATTATTGGATTCCAGTTAAAAAGGAACCCTATGGATATCCTAGAAGTAAAAAAGTACAGAATCCAAAAATAAACCTATGAAATTTGAAATTAGAAACACAACACCATTTATATTGATACCCAAAAAAATCCCCAAACACTAAAATAATATATATATTTTCAAGATCTATATGAGGAAAATTACAAAATTGATGAAATAAATCAAAGAACTGAATAAATGAAAACACATTCCATGTTCAGAAAGAGAAAACCAACATTGTCAAGATGTCAGTTGTCCAACTGATCAATGCAATCTCAACTAAAACCCCAGAGAACTATCTTGTGGATATCAACAAACTAATTCTTAAGTTTATATGGAAAGAGAAAAGACCCAGAAGAACCAACACAATATGGAAGGAGAAGAACAAAATCAGAGAAATGATACTACCTGACTTCAAGAATTACTACAAAGCTATACTAATTAAGATAGTGTGATATTGGTGAAAGAATAGACAAGTAGATAAATGAAATAGAATAGAGAGCCCAGACAGAGACCCACACAAACATAGCTAACTAAACTTTGACAAAGGAACAAAGATAATGCAATGAAGAAAAGATAGTCTTTTCAACAAATGGTGTTAGAATAACAGAATATTGAGCATTTAAAAAAGAGGCAAACAAAAACCTTGCATTCTTTACAAAATTTGTCTAAAATGGGCTGTAGAAGGGCACCTGGGTGGTCCAGTGGTTGAGCGCCTGCCTTCAGCTCAGGGCATGATCCTGGGGTCCTGGGATGGAGAGCCACATCAGGTTCCCCATAAGGAATCTGCATTTCCCTCTGCCTATGTCTCTGTCTCTCTCTCTGCATATCTCATGAATAAATAAATAAAATATTTTAAAAATGGACCATAGTACTAAATATAAAATGTGAAACTATAAAACTCTTAGAGGATAACATAGGAAAACAATCTAAATTACCTTGGGTATAGTGATGAGTTTTAAAATACAATACCAAGAAACCAATCCCTGGGAGAAGTAATTGATAAGCTAGACTTCATTAAAATTAAAAACCTCTGCTCTAAAAAAAACAAAAACAAAAAACAAAAAACTGTGCTCTGCTGAAGTCAATGTGGAAAGAATGAGAAGACTTCCACTAATTGGTAAAAAAAAAAAATGTGCAAGAGACATTTCCAATAAACAACTGTTATCTAAAATATATGGAGAATATTTATTTATTTTTTTAAATTTTTATTTATTTATGATAGTCACAAACACAGAGAGAGAGAGAGAGAGGCAGTGACACAGGCAGAGGGAGAAGCAGGCTCCATGCACCGGGAGCCCGACGTGGGATTCTATTCTGGGTCAAGGATTGCGCCCTGGGCCGAAGGCAGGCACTAAACCGCTGCGCCACCCAGGGATCCCTATGGAGAATATTTAAAAGTTAATAAGAAAATAAACAACCAAGTTAAAAAAATGGACAAGAGATCTGAACAAACCACCAAAGAAGATATACAGAAAACAAGTAAGCGTATGATAAAATATTCACCATATGTCATCCAAGAAATGCAAATTAAAACAACAATGAAGTACCACTACTAACCTATGAGAATGCCCAAACCCATTACATTGACAAACCAGAAGACTGGAAAGAATGGGAAGGAACAGTCTTTCATTCTTTGCTGGTAGTGATGGAAAATGTTACCCCCAGTTAGAAAGACAATTTGAAAGTTTCCACAAAAATCAGACATACTCTTATTATATGATCAAGTGCATTATTGGTATTTACCCCAAATAATTGAAAATTTACATCCACAGAAAAACCTGCAGATGGATATGCATGTTTTATCCATAATGTCAAAGCTTGGATGTAATCGAGGTATCCTTCAGTAGATGAATGGATAAATAAATGGGACTATTTAATTTAGATTATTAAATATTATTTAACATTAAAAAGAACTTAGTCGTGGGGCATGTGGGTGGCTCAGTGGTTTAGCATCTGCCTTTGGCCCGGGTGGTGATCCCAGGGTCCTGGGATCAAGTCCAACATCAGGCTCCCCACACAGAGTCTGCTTCTCCCTCTGCCTATGTCTCTGCCTCTCTCTGTGTGTCTCTCATGAATAAATAAATAAAATCTTTAAAAAAATAAGATAAAATAACTTAGTTGTCAAACCATAAAAAGACATGGAAGAAACAAGTGCATTTTACTAAGTAAAAGATGCTAATTTGAGAAAGCTATATACCGCATGATTCCAACTATAAGACACTATGGAAAAGGCAAAATTTTGGAGACAGTAGAAGACCAGTTATTAATAGAGGCTAGGAAGGTGGGATGAAGAAATGGGTTATAAATCTTTGAAAGGAAAATTATGCTATGAGAAAAGGAAAATAAAGTTAATATAAAATATATAAACAATAAAATCACAAAAGTAATGACTAATATTATATACTATGCAATAGTATGTAAATTATTTTCATGAACTTTGTATCAGAAACAATATATTGAATAAGAAACAAAGTCCCAATCTAAGAAAGTACTAATAAGTTGACCATAGTCTTCAATCTAGCCATCCCGTATACCTTCAGGCCTTCAAAAATTCATACAATCTGATGACTACCAAATATTGATCACTATCCCAGCAAGGTGTGACTAATAGCTTAGAGGTATCTACAAAAGAATGTCACATCCTCCCTACTGCTACTTTACACAAAATACAAATAACAATCTCTAAGGCAGTGTTCTAAGTATTTCTTCATGGTGACCAGTAGTAGAGACAGTTTTGCTAGAAGAGATTATGGCAGGACATCTAACTACATGTTTAGTAGATGTTTTAAGATTAGAAATTGGATAATAAGTAAGCTCTGGACATGTAAATGTGAGAATTATCCTCATATAAGTAAAATAACCCATAAAAATAATGGGATTTTATGGAGAAACTATAGAGTTAAAAGGAAAAGAACAGAGGGAGGATAGGTGGGAGGACGGTAGCTAAGGACTGAGGATTGTCTGTAATCTAGAAGTGTCTATTTTTAAAGATGTCCAAAACAAAAGAAGAAAAATTGAAGATATAATTGATTTTTTTCACTTTTTAAAAAAATATTTTATTTATTTATTCATGAGAGACACATATACAGAGAGAGAGAGAGAGAGAGAGAGAGCAAGAGGCAGAGACACAGGCAGAGGGAGAAGCAGGCTCCATGCAGGGAGCCCAAGATGAGACTCGATCCCAGGTCTCCAGGATCACACCCTGGGCCAAAGGCAGCGCTAAACCACTGGGCCATTAGGGTTGCCCCGATTTTTTCACTTTTCAATACTGTGGAGAAGTGAAGGAAAATGAGGGATTTATGAGATGCATACAATCTAAAACAGTGTAGTGTTATAAGCATAGTGGATTCAGAAGCACAGTGCAAAGAATTATGATTAAAATGTAAAAAAACAAACAACAACAACAATGTGTGGCCATCTTTTAAGGAGTAAAGTGATTAAAGCAAAGAACAAGTCTCCATAAAAAGTGTCACTTGAGATGTGCATGAATTTAAATATCAGTTCAAGAACAAGAACATGACATTTAGGGTGCAAAACTAATAGAAATGGCAGAAAATAAGACAATAGAAATATAAGGGAGGCCTGGTGGGCACATGACTGATAAAATGATTGTTTTAAAGGAGATGGGGGGAATAAATGGAGAAAGGATAGAGAAGTCACAACTGAAGTAGCATAAAAAGTGCTTCTGGGCCCAGAGCAAAAGTGTAAAGAATTGCATTGTGCCTGCTCTAAGAGGTTTGCCCAAGATCAGACAAGGTTAAGAGATGTTTTCTAGGATACAGCATGATGCTTTTTTTAAAAAAAATATATGTGTTGTTACTGAATTACTAAGGGAAAGACTTTGACCTTTCTGTAACAAGCCTAAAGAGAACTTTATTAATTTTTCTAATAGAAAGTCCTACCATTTTTAAAAGGTGAGAAAACACAAGATTTTAAAGGAATCTTCAACATCGAGACCTATTATAATATTAATGCTTTAAAAAATTCAGTTAGATTATAAACTACTTCATTCCAAAAAGAGATTTGAGTATCAAGTAGATTCTATCATTAAAAAAAATCTAAGTCCTTGAATCTGTCTTAACACTCTCTAGGAAGATATAATCAATATAGAACACTTGCAAATATTCCCAGGAGGAAAAAAAAAATAAAAAACACACAATGTTTTGAAATAAAAGTATCTAGATTTCTCATTTACTGTCCAGTGTCACTGAAAATACATCAAGCTAGTTCAACCATAAAGCAAATAAATCTACCTACCCTGCTCATTCTCTTTTCTATCTCCTACCATTTTGGAGAAGAAAGACATAAAATCATCTTTAAGAGAAATAATATTACTTCTGCAGCGAGCAATTCCCAATGATTATATTATACCATTTATTTGTGCTATAAAAATGTTCATATTTTTTCCAAAAGACAATCATAAGGTTGTCCTCTTTGTGCTAGTCAATTACAGACTGGGGATATACTTGGCAGCTATTTCATTGTATTTACAAATTAGAGAAGGGGAAGCATAGTTAAAAATGTGCATCATATAAATATTTCAACCAATTTAAATTAGTCACTGAATAGCTCTGTAACCAAGATAGGAACAGATGCTTAACAAGGAAGATATATGCATTAATAATGTCGCTCTTTGCCTACTAAGTTTGAGTCTGAATTCATAAGTATAAATTATTTGGATGAATTATTCAAATTTAGGGTTGTTTTTTCCTTTCAACTCAAGTAGGTAAGTCATAATAAGACAAACTCAGTTGCCACAAGGACATGCAAATTGACAAATACAATTAATGGCTTCATGGCTATAATTTAGTATGATTTTATGTGGCAAAATGTTTAGATTGAGGGGGGAAAGCATAATATTGTATTACCTTTTTATCTGATTTGCCAGAATTGAGATAATTTCAATACAATACATGTATTATACGGGGTCACATGATATATTAAATACACTCAGAGGAACACACTCTATTGTACTCCTTTAAACCTTATGCAAGTTCTAGATCTGCTGACCACCACCATATGGATTAATAGGGCTCATTTGGCTTAGTGTCCATAACTGTGTATTTCTTTCTACTATGCCCTTTTCTCTTATAGGTCCTTAAAACAAGGAGGAATGACCAGAGCTCATATTACTACACAGATATGGAAGACAATGAGACCATTTGCAAAAGAATCCTAATAGAGCCATATAGGAGAGGTGTGAGAAAGATCCCAGTAGAGGAACTATGTTCCTTCCAGTTACGGCCAATAATAAACATTATTTCCTAAACACATTCCTATCATCTTCCCTGCTTCCTAAAAGTGTGATGAAGGTATTAGGGTGTACAGCAACAAGACCTTGAGTAGCTTGACATGCTGCTAGAAAGATGAGGGCCTAAATTTGAACATTTAATGAGATATCATTGAATGAAACTATTTAAAAAATTATATGTTCTAAACATATTGCTAAAAATCTAAATCACAGAATCCAAGTAGTTAGCATAAATTCTGTGCTACATAGTTCACTGTGGCAATTGACCTTAATGATATCTAAAAAAAATCTTGTAATAGCAATAACTTTTATTCTAATATTAATTGGATGGACTTTACATTGAGAAATTTCTGGCAAAATAACTAAAAAACAAAGTTACACGTTTATTAGTGGGTAAAGTATCCCATTATTTTCTTACTCATGAGACCACTGTTCATCTATGTATTAGGATTTTTAGTTGGCTGTTAACTTATAGTCACAATTATAATTGTAATTATTTTTTAGACTAAGATTAATTTTATTTTTTTATTATTTCATATTTGCACATACTTTTTTCTTTCCAAAATGACTGTTACCTTTGCTGTGAAAAAGTTTTTTTTTTATCTTGATGTAACTTCAATGGTTCATTTTTGCCTTTATTTCCCTTGCCTTTGGAGATGTGTCTAATAAGATATTGGTGTGGCTGAGATCACAAAGGTTGCTGCCTGTGTTTTCCTCTAGGACTTTGATGGATTCCTATCTCACATTTAGATCTTTCACCCATTTTGAGACTATTTTTGTGTATGATATAAGGAAATGATCTAATGTTAGTCTTCTGCATGTGCCTCTTCAATTTTCCCAACATCATTTGTTAGAGACTTCTTTTTCCATTGGATATTATTTTCTGCTTTGTTGAAGATTAGTTGACCATAGAGTTGAGGGTCCATTTCTGGGTTCTCTATTTTGTCCCATTGACCTATGATTCTATTTTTGTGCCAGTACCATACTGTCTTGATGATCACAGCTTTGTAGTACAGCTTGAAGTCTGGATATGTGATGCCTCCAGTTTTGGTTTTCTTTTTCAACATTTATTTGGCTATTCAGAGTCTTCTGTGGTTCCATGCAAATTTTAGGATTATTTGTTATCAGCTCTATAATAATTTAGGATTATTATTATCAGCTCTGTGAAAAAAAAAAAAAGGTTGATGGTATTCTGAGATTGAATTAAATGCATAGATTTCTCTAGGTAGCATAGACATTTTAACAATATTTGTTCTTCAATCCATGAGCATGGAATGTTTTTCCATTTGCGTGTGTGTGTGTGTGTGTGTGTGTGTGTGTGTGTGTCTTCCTCAATTTCTTTAATGAGTGTTCTACAGTTTTCTGAGTACAGATCATTTGCCTCTTTGGTTTGGTTTAATTCCTAAGATTCGTATGGTTTGGGATGCAATTGTAAATGTGATTGATTCCTTAATTCCTCTTTCTTCTGTATTATTGTTAATGTATAGAAATGCAACTGTTGGGCAGCCCGAGTGGCTCAGTAGTTTAGCGCTATCTTCAGCCCAGGGCGTGATCCTGAAGACCCGGGATTGAGTCCCATGTTGGGCTCCCTGCATGGAGCCTGCTTCTCCCTCGGCCTATGTCTCTGCTTCTCTCTCTCTCTGTGTCGCTCATGAATAAATAAATAAAATGTTAAAAAAAAAAAAAGAAATGCAACTGTTTTCTGTACATTCCATATCCTGCTACTTTGCTGAATTCCTGTATGAGTTCTAACAATTTGAGGTGGAGTCTTTTGGATTTTCCACAGAGTATCATGTTATCTGCAAAGAGAGAGAGAGTTTGATTTCTTCTGCTGAATCAGATGTCTTTTATTTATTTTTGTTATCTGATTGCTGAGACTAGGACTTCTGGTACTATGTTGACCAACATCCTTGTCATGTTCATGACCTTAGGTGAAAATCTCTCAGTTTTCCCCATTGAGAATGATATTCACTGTGGGGTTTTCATAGATGGCTTTTATGATATTGAAGTATGTTCTACTCTCTCTACACTGTGAGAAGCAAAAATATATATATATATACATATATATATATGATTATATTAAAAATCAAGAAAGGATGCTGAACTTTGTTAAATACTTTCTTCTGCATCTATTGAGAGGATCATATGGTTCTTGTCCTTTCTTTTATTAATGTAGCGTAAAACAATGGTTGATTTGCAGATGTTGAATTACCCTTGGAGCCCAGGAATAATCCCACTTGGTCATGGTGAATAATCCTTTTAATGTACTATTGGATACTATTGGCTAGTATCTCGATAAGAATTTTGACACCCAGGGCAACCCCCCTGGCCCAGCGTGTGCTCCTGGGGTCCCAGAATAGAGTTCCACGTCGGGCTCCCTGCATGGAGCCTGCTTCTCCCTCTGCCTGTGTCTCTACCTCTCTCTCTCTCTCTGGGTCTGTCATGAATAAATAAATAAAATCTAAAAAAAAAAAAAGAGAATTTTGACTTCCATGTTCATCAGGGTTATTGGTCTGTAATTCTTTTTTGATGGGGTCTTTATCTGGTTTTGGGATCAAGGGAATGAATGCAGGCCTCATAGAAAGAGTTTGGAAGCTTTCTTTTCATTTCTATTTCTCAAAAAAGCTTCAGGAGAATAGTTATTAATTTTTCTTTAGATATTCGGTAGACTTCCCCTGGGAAGTTATCTGGCCATGGACTCTTGTTTGTTGGGAGATTTTAGAATACTGCTTCAATTTCTTTGCTGGCTACAGGTCTGTTCAAGTTTTCTATTTATTCCTGTTTCAGTTTGGGTAGTTTATACATCTCAAGGAATGCATCCATTTCTTCTAGATTGCCCAATTTGTTGGCATATAGATGCTCATATGTTCTCAGAATTTTTTGAATTTCTTTGATATTGGTTGTGATCTTTCCTCTATCATTCATGATTTTATTTATTTGGGTCCTTACTCTTTTCTTTTTGATGAGTCTGCTTAGATAATCTGTCCATTGCTGTGAATGGGGTGTTAAAGTCCCCTACCATTATTGTATTATTATCAATGTGTTTCTTTAATTTTGTTATTAATTGGCTGCTTACATGTTAGGGGCATAAATATTCCATGTTAGGGGCAATATAATTGTTAAATCTTGTTGGATAGACCCTTTAATTATGATATAGTATCCTCCAACCCCATCTCTTATACAGCCTTTGGGTTAAAATCTAATTTGTTGAATATAAGGATTGCCACCCAGCTTTCTTTTGATGTCCATTAGCATGATAAATGGTTTCCCATTCCTTCACTTTAAATCTGGAGATGTCTTTGGGTCTAAAATGAGACTCTTGCAGACAGCATATTGATGGGTCTTGTGTTTTTATCTAATCTGATACCCTATGTCTTTTGACTGGGACATTTAACCCATTTACTCAGAGTAACTATTGAAAGATGAATTTAATGCCCTTGTATTACCTATAAAGTCATTGTTTCTGTATACTTTCTCTGTTCCTGTCTGGTTTATGTTACTGTTGGGCTTTGTCTTCATTTAAAGGATCCCTTTTAATATTTCTTGTAGGGCCATTTTAATCATCACATTTTTTGTTAATTTCTGTTTGTCCTGGAAGCTTTTTATCTCTCCTATTTTTTTTAAAGATTTTATTTATTTATTCATGAGAGACAGAGAGAGACAGAGAGAGAGAGAGAGAGAGAGAGAGAGAGAGAGAGGCAGAGACACAGGCAGAGGGAGAAGCAGGCTCCATGCAAGGAGCCTGATGTGGGACTTGATCCCGGATCTCCAGGATCAGGTCCTGGGCTGAAGGCGGCGCTAAACCTCTGAGCCAACCGGGCTGCCCGTATCTCTCTTATTTTTTTTTTTTTTTTTTTTTGATCTCTCCAGTTTGAATGACATCTTAGCTGAATATAATTTTCTTGGCTGCATTTTTTTCTCATTTAACACACTGAATATATCATGCCAGTCCTTCCTGGCCTGCCAGGTCTCGCTGGATAGGTCCACTGCCAGTCTAATATTTCTATCCTTTTAGGTATGGACCTCTTGTTCTGAGCTGCCATCAGAATTTTCTCTTTGTCTCTGAGATTTGCAAGTTTCCTTATTATATGTCAGGGGGTTAACCTATTTTTACTGATTTTGAGTGGGGTTCTCTGTGCCTCCTGGACTTGGATGCCTAATTCCTTTCCCAGTTTAGGGAAATTCTCTAGATAATTTGCTCAAATATATTTTCTGCTCCCCTATCTCTTTCCTCTTCTTCTGGGATTTTAATTTATTAAAATTTCAATTTTAATTTTTTTATTTTAATTTATTTTAATTTTAATTTATTTTTATTTTTACTTTTATTTATTTATTTTTTTTTGCTTTACAGTATCACTTATCTCTCAAATTCTCCCCTTGTGTTATAATAGTTGTTTACCTCTCTTTTTCTCAGCCTCTTGTTTTCCATCATTTTTTCTCTATATCACTAATTCTCTTGCTTCATTATCTTTGCAGTTAGAGCCTTCCATTTTTTATTGCATCTCATTAATAACCTTTTTTATTTTGACATCATTAGATTTTACTTATTTTATTTCTCCAGAAAGGGATTCTCTAGTGTCTTCTATGCTTTTCTCAAGCCCAGATCATATTATTATAATCCTTATTCTAAACTCTAGTTCCCACATCTTACTTCCGTTCATGCTGATTAGGTCCCTGGCAGTCAGAACTGCTTGTTCTCTTTTTCAAGGTGTTTTCTCTCCTGTCATTATTGCAGAAAGTGGTAGCTTTTCCATTTGTAGAGTTGCAGCTATTTTTTCTTAAATCTTAGTTTGAGCTTGCAAGTGTTCATAATGATTTGATAGCTATGTAGCTGAATTCTTGGGACCAGATGAAACTAATGTCTCCTACTCCTCTGCCGTCTTGGATTGTATTATGTAATTATAATTCAAGTCTTCTATTTAAATGAGAATTATGATATTCTTCATTTTTAAAATCTACTTTCTGATTATCAAATGCAGATTAAAATTAGTGGAGCAAAAGAGTATATAAGAGAAACATAATATATCAAAAGATTTTACTGCACACACAAAAAATCCGTAAACATGCTGATTCAGTTTAATTTTGGAAGAGCCTTCTCCTTTCACCCCATCAGTGTGTTATTATCAAATGGAAAATAATTAAATTAAGTTCAACATTAAAAAATATCTGGACCACTCTCTTTCACCATACACCATAAACTCAAAATGGATGAAAGGTCTAAATGTGAGACAAGATTCCATCAAAATCCTAGAGGAGAACCCAGGCAACACCCTTCTTGAACTCGGCCACAGTAACTTCTTGCAAGATACATCCATGAAGGCAAAAGAAACAAAAGCAAAAATGAACTATTGGGACTTCATCAAGATAAGAAGCTTTTGCACAGCAAAGGATACAGTCAACAAAACTAAAAGACAACCTACAGAATGGGAGAAGATATTTGCAAATGACGTATCAGATAAAGGGCTAGTTTCCAAGATCTATAAAGAACTTCTTAAACTCAACACCAAAGAAACAAACAATCCAATCATGAAATGGGCAAAAGGCATGAAGAGAAATCTCACAGAGGAAGACCTAGACATGGCCAACACGCACATGAGGAAATGCTCCTCATCACTGGCCATCAAGGAAATACAAATCAAAACAACAATGAGATCCCACCTCACACCAGTGAGAATGGGGAAAATTAACAAGGCAGGAAACAACAAATGTTGGAGAGGATGCGGAGAAAAGGGAACCCTCTTACACTGTTGGTGGGAATGTGAACTGGTGCAGCCACTCTGGAAAAATGTGTGGAGGTTCTTCAAAGAGTTAAAAATAGACCTGCCCTGACCCAGCAATTGCTCTGCTGGGGATTTACCCCAAAGATACAGATGCAATGAAATGCCAGGACACCTGCACCCTGATGTTTCTAGCAGCAATGGCCACAATAGCTAAGCTGTGGAAGGAGCCTCGGTGTCCATCGAAAGATGATGGATAAAGAAGATGTGGTTTATGTATACAATGAAATATTACTCAGCCATTAGAAATGACAAATACCCACCATTTGCTTCATCGTGGATAGAACTGGAGGGTATTATGCTGAGTGAAATAAGTCAATCGGAGAAGGATAAACATTATATGGTCTCATTCATTTGGGGAATATAAATAATAGTGAAAGGGAATATAAGGGAAGGGAGAAGAAATGTGTGGGAAATATCAGAAAGGGAGACAGAACATGAAGACTCCTAACTCTGGGAAACGAACTAGGGGTGGTGGAAGGGGAGGAGGGCGGGGGATGGGGGTGACTGGGTGACGAGCACTGGGGGGGGCACTTGATGGGATGAGCACTGGGTGTTATTCTGTATGTTGATAAATTGAACACCAATAAAAAATAAATTTATTTTTAAAAAATATTTGGGAAGTATTCTCCATATGCAAAAGTAAAAACCAACAATCAAGATAAATCTAGAGATATATTTTCTTAACTATAGTTTGAGCAAGAAATATTCTAAAGCATTCCAATAAGGTAATGACTGACAAACTAGTATTTTATAGGAAAATCTTTTATTTTCAAGGATATCCTTCTTAAAGTTAGTATATATTAGCTTTTTCTCTTGTTTGTTTTTTTTTTTACTCTATAATATTTCTCTACTCAGTTAATTGATTTGAAAATCTTAACCTACATGGTGAAGATTTTCTGACACAAACACTGCTTAAAATGTATTTTAGTCATCTAACTTGTGGCCTCTGATCTTTGAGAATTAGTTAATCCTAATTAACTCAATGGGTGGGATCCCATGCAGATGAACTCGGAGTACAATTTATTTCACGATCAGAAAGGAACATAAAGCTATTAGTTTGTGTGACATGTAAGCTAAACATTTTGCTACTTTCTGCCTCACTAAATCTCAGACTGGCATTTCTCAGACCAACATTCCATACCAAACAAACAAAAAAACAAACAAAAAACAGACTTTAGTCATAGTTTCTTCACTGTTTTTTCTTTTAAGATTTTATTTATTTATTCATGAGAGACAGAGAGAAAAAGGCAGAGACACAGGCAGAGGGAGAAGAAGCTCCATGTAGGAAGCCCAATGTGAGACTTGATCCTGGGACTCCAGTTTCATGCCCTGGCTGAGGTCAGGCAATAAACCACTGGGCCATCCAGGGATCCCCAATTTCTTCACTGTTAAGAACTACATATTATCTAACATAAATATGTTTCTAAAGATTTCTAAATATTATAGATTTTAGCAGTCACTGATCCTTAGTTGGTCTTTGTTTCTTTTTTTTTTTAGCACGGGTTGTGTATTATATTTGTGACTAAACCCATTAATAGGATGGTAGGGGAATCATAAAATGACTAGTACTTGATATCTGTTCAATAATATTTTTGAATAAGTATAAGTAGCACGGCAAGTAGCATGGGAATCACATAGCAAATTATGAGGTTGAAGCTCCTTATAGAAAGCTCTAGAGATGTAACTGAAAATAGACTGAGGACAAGAAGTAAAGAGTGTCTAATCACTGATTATTACCCTATAGATACTAGAAAATAATTGAAAGATTTTATGAAAATAATAACATTTTCAAATTTATCTTTTCAGTTACTAGAACCAGTAAAAACAGGACATTGCTTAAAAACAATAGGGTTTTTTTTTTTTTTTAAGATTTCATTTATTGAGAGAAAGAGAGAGAGAGAGTGAGCACATAATCAGTAAGAGAGACAGAGGGAATTGGAGATGGAGAAACTCAAGCAGACTCCATGCTGAGCAGGGAGCCCAATTCAGGGCTCAATTCCATGATCCTGAGATTATGACCTATGCCAAAATCAAGAGTCAGACACTCAACTGACTGAGCCACCCAGACGCCCCCAAAATAATACGATTTTACATAATTTATAACTATCACATGAGGATTTGTGGAACATCTACATATACATTTTCAATATTTGGTTATATATATGTTCATATGGAATTTAAAGGATTAATTATATTTGGAAAAACAAATATATGAGCCGTATGCATGGTAATACTTGAAATGTTCTAAGTAGAAGATTTTTCTGGAGATAACAGAGTAAAGAGATGAAGTAATAGGAACAAATTGATAATAATTAAAGAGAAAAAAATAGCAACAAAACCAATGAAAAAGAGATGCATAAAGGATAGAAGAGGAAATCTGTCAATGGCTGTGATGACTAATTTGAGGTGCCAACTTGAATGGACTATGGTGATCAGTTGTTTGGTTGAATCTAGTCTATATGTTTCTGTGAGGTTACTTTTGGGATCATATCCAAAAATTAACCAGATACTGCTAAAAGATAAACTGAGGCATAAGAATTATAGAATACAGGACTATTTTGAGCAAAAATAATTTTGAATCAGAACGGCATCCAATCTAGCAGATAAAAAGGAACTCCAAAGAGCTGTACAAAATGAACAACTTTAATAAGTAGAAGAAAGTAGAAACAAGGAAGTTATATTGACAAAAAGTGGGTTATTACAAAGCTATTTTCCTTTAGGTATTGACAAGGGTCTATCAAGTAGATTACCTAACTAAATTAATACTGATCAGGAGAATCTTGACTGGGTGGCTTAAGATTCAATTTCTTGGGAAAATGAAACTGTAAGTTATGTGTCAGTTTGGTGATGTGGGGCTTAGCATAAGGGAATCCATTTGGGGCCTGTTGTGTTATCCCTTTTGTTTTTAATCAACATATAGAAAGTTTTCAGGATGTATTAATAGTTTAATAAAAATATTTTGCCTATTTTTCTGACTGTGTAGAAAATGGACTGTAAAATTAGATTCAGAAGTACTCAGAATACTTACTTGTCATTGGTTTATTTTACTTTTTTGTGTTTTTAATTCATGTTTTATAGGATGTCTACAGTGTTAAATAGGCACTGATAATCAAACATTGCTTGGGGATAGGTAAGAAGAAATCTAAGAGGATATAATGGCATAAAAAGGTAAAATAACTTTTTAATAATTTGATTAAATTTAATAAAGAATAAAAATAATTAAAGAAGAATAAGGGTGGATATGAAAATGTATGGATGTAGATGGATCTGTGGATCAAAGGCATTTTGATGGCTTTTATTTTCTCAGTGTAGTGTAAAGTGAGCAGTTAAAGAATATGGAGAAATTTTGGAGCATTAAGGACTAATTCAAGATTCTCTTATTGCTAGTGACTATAAAAAATTAGGCTGGGGGATCCCTAGGTGGCTCAGCAGTTTAACACCTGCCTTCAGCCCAGGGCATGATCCTGGAGTCCCGGGATTGAGTCCTGCATTGGGCTCCCTGCATGGGGCCTCCTTCTCCCTCTGCCTGTGTGTGTGTGTGTGTGTGTGTGTGTGTGTGTGTGTCATGAATATATAAAATATTTTTTAAAAAATTTGGCTGGTAGGAAAAACGCACAAGATGTGAATTAATATTTAGTTGGCCTACTTAAAAATGTGAGTATTATCACATAATAGTAAGTGGTGAGAAATATAGGACAAAAGTTATACAATTGCAGAAAATTTTAAAAACTGTTTTTATAAAGAAAGTCTTCATGAGCATGACATTTGACATATCCTATTTGGAGGGGAAGATTAAAAAAAAAAAACAGGGACAATCTCCTCAAAAAGGAATATTCTAAGGGCAAAAACTACATGACCCAAGTAGAGATGGCACAGGGATCATTCAATGGATCATGAAACAATCCATTTGCTTATAGTAAGAGCACAAAAGTAGGAGATGATATTATTTTATAAGAAGTTCTAGCTGCTTGTATTTTTTAAAAAAAATTCCCCTCAATTTTCCATATACTACTGATAATTCCCCAGGAAAACAAAAATATTTTCAGTCGATAGCACAGTACAAAGTGAACATAGAAACAAACAACTGTTAATCCCACAAATTAATCCCAAAGGCTCCTTCAGTCATGCCCTAAACACTACTTAACTGGGTATAGTCTTCTTAACTAATTTTAACAAGGCAATACCAATGCTTATTTTGTTCATATTACTGTTAGAACACAGGGAAAAGAATAAAATATCAGCACTATTATGCAAGAAACACAGATTTCAGAAAGAATCAAGAAATGCCTTTCTCTCTAGTATTACTTGCAACACTACTTTATAAAATAAAACTTTTAGCCTTAACTAATGAGCAAGATTAAATCGTTGTAGGTGAATTATATAATTTGAACTTGTTGTATTTAATGTGAAAGGGAATGGAAGAAACAGTGAAAGGAGAAAGTCATATGTTTCTGTAAATTTTCATTTTCTCAGCATCGCTATGTTATCTCTTTTTACTACTAGTCAGTAAAGATTACTCTCACAGTGATTTTCCGATTATTTTTTTTCTTTTTCTTTTTTTTTTAATTTTTTTTTCTTTTTTAAATTTTTTAAATTTTTTTATTTTTATTTTTTGATTTTCCAATTAAATTTGACACAGAAATAAAAAAAAACATAAGAATTACTGGAAATAATTTTGTCCTTCCTTCTCAGAACTGGTTTTGTTCAATTTCTAATACTCAAATTTTCATTGAAATATCCATAGAAATATCATCACTGTTCAAGTTATCCCTTCTCCTCTACCCCCCTCCCCCATTGTCTGTTTTGTTTCTTAAATTCCACATGAGTGAAATCACACGGTATTTGTCTTTCTCTGATGACTTATTTCACTTAGCATCATACTCTCTAGCTCCATCCACATAATAAAGGTCAAGATTTCATTTTCTTTTAAGATTTATTTATTTATTCATGAGAGACACAGACTGAGAGAGAGAGAGAGAGACAGAGACACAAGCAGAGGGAGAAGCAGGCTCCTTGCAGGGAGCCAGATGTGGGCCTCAATCCCAGATCCCAGGATCATGACCTGAGCTGAAGGCAGATGTTCAACTGCTGAGCCACCCAGGTGTCCTGATTTCATTCTTTTTTATGGGTGAGTTATATTCCATTATATATATATATATATATATATATATATATATATATATATATATACACATACATCTTTAGCATTCACCAATCGATGGACATATGGACTTCCTCCATATCTTGGCTATTGTAAATAATGCCGCTATAAACATCATGGTGCATGTATCCCTTTTGAATGAGTGTTGTTGTACTCTTTGGGTATATCCAGTAGTGAAATTGCTGGGTTGCAGGGTAGTTCTATTTTTAACTTTTTTCAGGGCCCTCCATTTTACTTTTGAATTTTAGCTCAAGTAAGAAAGCATACCTACATAACCAATGCAAGTATTGGAGTTAAGAAATGAAACAGTATATTTGTAAATATCTTTTAGTAAGATGTGCCTTTAAAATGTTGTTTTCTGATTAATAGAATAAAATACAAAGTGTGCATGTTTCCAAATGGTTTATTTAAAAATGTAAAATATTAGGGATGCGTGGGTGGCTGAGCGGTTGAGCACCTGCCTTTGGCTCAGGTCATGATTCCGGAGTCTTGGGATCAAGTTCCGCATCAGAGCCTGCTTCTCCCTCTGCCTGTGTCTCTGCCTCTCTCTGTGTCTCTCATGAATAAATATATAAAATCTTTAAAAAATTTTTAAAATGTAAAATATTATAGCTTAGTATATTTAGCCATATGCTTAAATGTCACAATAGCAACAACCTGAGATGTATATGATAAACAATGAACTTTTATCTTTTTCATATAATGCATTTCAATAAGTAACTTATCCTATATAATGTCACGCACACACAGACACCTGCTCTTTTGAATTAAGTACATATGTGAAATATGGCTTATGAAATGCTTATTTTTCTTGTCAGTCCTTTTTATATGTGAGTTAAGTAGTATCTGAAAGTAACGTAACATACCTTAAGATGATTCCATTTTTCTCTTCGGGTACTTTATAACCTTTTACATATCCATAGAATTCCTGGACATATTTAAATGCACTGCATTTGTATAAAATAAGATTAACTTTCATAGGTTAGAATTACTTAATAAACAACAGTTAACTATTGGCATAACTTACCAATTTGAATTACCAAAATAAGTTGGATTTTATTTACACGTGTTCAATTAATACAACGAAAATAAAATTTTCAGATTTATCTACAGTTGGAGCATAAGACTTAACTATATACAGAAGCAAGGTGCACAAACAACTGTGGCAAGAGACATAGTTAACAATAAAAATTCTCAGGGAGGAACTGAAAGGATGCCAGGGTTTAGAAAAAAAAAAGCAGAATGTGAGATATATGGGTTTTTTTGTTTGTTTTATTTGTTTATGGTAGAGAAGCTGTATTGCTGAAGACAACTATTAAATCCAATGATGAGTTCTTTCTAATGGTCAGAAAGCAAGTTTCTAATGTGAAGATATTAGAAAGGGTCCTAATAGAAGATTAGATGAGGTTAGCCTACCAATATGTCAGAAAAATGGTGTAGAAAAATTATGGAAAAGGAAATGTTACGGTTCTGATAAGAGTCACTGGTTTCAAGGCTACATCCGTCCTTCAGGTTGCTTAAAACGTTTAATACAATGTTATGTTCCAAGGGCTATCAGTATGTGTGCTGGTGTTTGATCCCTACGTATATTATCACGAAAACTAACCTTAGTTACATGAATATAACAAAAATTATAATTCTTAGAGTACCCCCTGGATAAAAGTAAAGTAACAAAAAATCAGGCATTTAGCTCAAATATCATGACTTCCAAGGAGACTTTCCAGATTTCTCCTAGCCAGAAACACTCCTCTGTTAGGGCATTCATATTTTTCAGGGTCTAAGTGTACCAGTATTTGTTTATTATTTGATTAATATTTTTATATGTAAGAAGAGATTGTGTTTTACTAATACTTAACTCTCCCTGTGCCAATATCTGAGCCTTTTTATCATGTGCATGACATGTAATAGTAAAATGCTTTATATTGAATTACAGTTTTTTCATTGTTCTACATCCAGTAAATAACGAGTTATTATTTATGCAAAAATATTAGATTTTAAAGTCTTCACCATTTAGCAATTGAAAATTAAAGTACATGCTATTAATAACCTGACATTTGACAAACATATAGCCAAGAGAGCCGATTGTCCTCATTCATATTTTCAAAGGTAGTTACAAAAGTGGTATATGAAATAAAGCTTATTTTTGATATTACTATGAAATAAAATCACCCCACATTTTCTAATATGTATTTGTTTTGTTTCAATATTTAATAATTCTATAAACAATGTTTCATATTCTACTTACAAGGATGTTGTCTTCTTAAACATTGTTAAATGCTATCATTTAGCAAACAAGTGAGGCCTTGATCCTGCCATTTATTTCTTTTAAAGAGAAAGCATCCTATGTAAGTGAAAAAAATATTAAATAAAAAAGTGTAAAAATTATGTATCTTGAAAGGATAAGCGAACCACTATATTTACAGCCTCCAAATTTATCATTTTCAGGAATATTTTACTAAAAAGAAGATATAAACAATAACCTAACATCAGACACACTATGCTGACTCTGTCTTCTCCCAGGAAGAAATGCAAGGAAGAGATTACTTAGGGAGTAAAGAAAGCATTAATTACTCTTTCTGGAAAGCATGGTTCAATTCTGGGCCACATAATATTGATTTGAAATTATGCTATAATCAAGTGTAAATGCATATTTTAAGTTCCTTTGATCAAATTACAATTCCTCAAAAAATGATAGTGTTACTAGTAATCTAGAAAAATCAAATTAATCCAACATTAGTTTTAGAATTCTATATTCTGACAACTGGCAACTTGATACTACAGGTAAAATTGCAATACACTAAAAAGTTTTTCTAAGTCCCTGTGTCTACTTTTGAAAATTGGAAGAGATAGTCTTGTAAATTCTGTGCTTTCTAATGCTCATGGCCTGTGATAGTATCAGCACACCACTTATCAGCAAGACAGAACTCACAGAAATTTATATTATAAACATATTTTGCTTCTGCTCCATTTTACATACAACTACAACTAAGCCATTTGATGTGATGCTTTCTCCTGAGGAGCATCATTCATGCATAACTAACTGATACATGACTTTGTCTTGAATTTCTAGGGCAAGCCCACCTTCATGCAGTAGTAACTACTATTTTTTTTTACCTTCTTATATATGCAATTAAGTATGATTTTTGTCTTAGGAATTTTTTCTTAGTATAGTTAGAAGTTGCTTATCATACGTTTCTGAAGAGTCAAGATAAAGTAAAATCAGAGGATTTATAATTTTTTTATTTTTATTTATTCATGATAGTCACAGAGAGAGAGATAGAGAGGCAGAGACACAGGCAGAGGGAGAAGCAGGCTCCATGCACCGGGAGCCCCACGTGGGATTCGACCAGGATCGTGCCCTGGGCCAAAGGCAGGTGCTAAACCGCTGCGCCACCCAGGGAACCCAAAATCAGAGGATTTAAAAGTAACTTGTCTCTTAGTTGTAAACACAGAACAATAAATTACTATAGAGTAAACCACAGGTGCGATATGTCAAAGGCTCTGCTAAAATAAGATGATTTAAAGGAGAAAAAGTGATTATCATTAAAACATCAACATTGATCCCTTAATTTTTCTACCCAAATCTTATCTATGTATCTGTCTGTTTGTCTGCCTTTCAACTTATTTGTGCCACTCTTCAAGAGCTCTAACTTTATGGCCTGGCTTTATTTAGAGGTATGTCAGGCATCTAATTAGATTGGGAAAGCCTCTATGGTTTTTAATCACATAGTGTCCAACATCATATTAATATGACATTGATTATAATTGACAATCACTTCAAAAACATAATTGACTCAGTGATGTTTGCATTTTAGCAAGAATTTTAAAACAAGAAATTGTCATTAACATCAGCCTAATATACTTAAGTGTATCAGAGGTCAAGTATATTGCTAATATGATATTTCTAAGGTTAATGTGTGGTTCAAGAGCAATGTTTCTGTATCTAGGGAGTGAAATAATCAGATCTCACTGGAACCAACACATGCAGATTCAATATTCTGACTGTAGGTATATATCAGTATTCTGGAATGGAAATGTAAATAGGGCCAGGACAAGAAAGTTTTCCTTTTTTTATTTTAATGCATTATTTGCATTTTACAATGGAAATGCATTTATAATAAACTGAAATGAATTTTTTTAAGACATATTGATACCGAAATTATCCCTTCCAGTCTAGGATGCTATGATTGCATTTCATTTTGTTATACTCAACAAAGGCACATCAGTCCAACTCAATAATTAATACATTCTACATCCTCTATGGAAAGAAAGCTAGTAACTGGTATAATCTAAGGAACATACCAGAATTGACCCCAGCAGGGTTGAAGTACAGGAAAGGAAATTTTAGAAGGCGTAAAGCAGAAGACACCCAGGGAACTGCATAAAGGACACTCCAGGACAGATATAGGGTAGTGGAAAAGAGTGTGCTACTATAAAGAGCAAGCTTTACTTTCTCCTCCACTCTCACAAGGGCCATCTCTGAATTTTGCTCTCCATCTGGCTGGGTATATGGAATTGAGAATTAATAAAATCATTTTGATTCTCTTAATGGCCATTAAAAGCATAAATTGACAGCAATTTATACTTAGAAAAATATAATAACAGCACTTACCAGTAATAGGGTGTATTTCATCTCTATGTGCAAACTTCCATTGTAGTAACTACTTTAAATAAATTACTTCATTTAACACCAAAACCACTTTGAAATGAAGAGTATTAGACATTTTAGAGAAAGAACCCAAAAGTTGAGGGATTTTTCTAATATTAAGCAGCTATAAAATGGAAGGAGCTGGTATTTAAGCTCCTTAAATCCACTCCAAGGTCTTGGATACTTACAATCCTATGCTAAATAAATTCTGGAACTAATGGGAGACTATTTAAAAACTGAAACAAGAATTTAGTCTTATTGGTACTGAAATTTGAGTGACACTTTGGCATTTCCACGACAACCACCACCCCCACGAAAATCATTTAAATTGTTCCTTCATTAGGCAGTATCTCATTCAGTGGAATTTAATATCAGGAAATGTATTTTTAAAAATGTACACATACAAAGGGGAAAGATTATAATAATGGAATGACTTCGTTCTTTCTTTAGAGAAAAGGAATACCTGCTTTATGGACTATTAAGTACTCATAATAAATGTGAAGAATTTTGGCAACACGGCAAATTGCATATACATCAACAAAAAGCAAAACAAAAAAAAAATAGGATTCACAATTGTTTATAAACTATATTTTAACTGCATATAAAGTTTATAGTTAAAATTTGCATTCAGAAATACAAGATAAACCAGATATCTTAAGGTAGTGAAAACAAGAATGATTACTTAATTCTTTCTATGTTTCTTTTTCTAACATGCAATTTTACTTTTAATAGGATATTATTGAGTAGAAATCCAGATCATTGTTTTCTTAAAGGTTATTTGGCAATATTTTTCTGTTCTTTGACCTTTAATCCCACTTTTAGAAATTAACCCTGGGGCACCCAAAGACTTTGAACATCTGTGTTCATAGTGGAATTATTTGTGGCAATAAGACATTGACAACAAAGTAAGCATCTAAAATAGACATAATTCTTGAGTCTAAATTTCGGGTCACCTATACAACCAGTCATGAATATTTAGTTGAAAAATATTTAATAACATAGGACCTTGTCAAGAAATACTGTAATTAGCTTAACTGTCTTATCTCTGTGAGTTGAATTTATGGGTAATTCAACTTTTAAAAGATGTCTATTTGTCAATTTTTCAGTGGTCAGCATACGTAATATTTCTTTGATCTTTGCAAGAAGCAAATACGTATGTCTGTGTCTTAAGAAATCATTTGGCAAAAAAAAATCATTTTGCAAATGTTCAATATCAAAGTTTTTATTTTTAGTGTTTCATTATTTTTTGCCCATAAAATTGTATGATATTAAACCAAAAGATATTTGTGTTTGATAGCAAGATCTATTATACTCTATCAAATTAAATCATTTTTTTTTCAAAATTTTATTTAAATTCTAGTTAGTTAACATATAGTGTAATATTGGTTTCAGGAATAAAATTCAGTGATTTATCACTTATGTATAAGACCCACTATGCAATGCAATAGGTGTCCTTCTTCTTTTTTTTTAAAGTGTCCTTCTTTATACCCATTACCATTTTAGCCCATCCTGAAACCACCTCCCCTATAGCAACCTTTAGTTTATTCTCTACAACTAAGAATGTTTTACTGTGTGCTTCCCTCTCTGTTTTTTTTCCCTTCCCTTATGCTCATCTGTTTTGTTTCTTAAATTCTGCGTAGGAGTGAAATCACTTAGCATAATACTCTCTAGCTCTGTTCACGTCATTGCAAATGCAAGATTTCAGTATTTTTTATGGTTGAGTAATATTCCTACCTCTTCTTTATCCATTCATCAGTCAATGGATATTTGGGCTCTTTCCATAATTTGACTATTGTTGATGATGCTGCTATAAATATCAGTGCATGTGCCCTTTTAAATCAGTATTTTTTTGTCCTTCAGGTAAAAACCTAGTAGTACAATTGCTGAGTCAAGGTATTCTCATTTTGATTTAAATTACACTAAGTAAAACAGCAGCCAAATATTCATATACTGAGTAAGATTTATATTTGTTATATGTACCTCCATTTATTTAAACCCGTTTCCTAACTCTAGCTCTACTTAAAAAATATGAGTAGTAATTACAGCTTTATAGGATGACCCTTCCAACAGAAAGTTGACATATATTTGTTCAATAAAAACCCATTATTAGCTCTGCAACCTGTACCTTGTCGACTGTGGGCAAACAGAACAATTTAATCTCAAGCACTTTCAATTATTCTTCTAAGTAGTGCCTTAGATGACTTTTTAATAAAAGATTCTTTTAAAATTAGGACCTTCTGAATTATAGTGTGTCAAATTTTCAACACACAGAAAATTGGTACTGAAAAATTCATATAAATATAAAATAAATATGTCTACATATATTCTAAATTTGTTGGCTGTGGCATCAGCAAGACTTATGGTAGGGATACTCTATCAATTTTAAATAAATGTATTTAGAATATGATGAAATTAAATCCTTTGATTTTTTAAAGGTCACTTTAAGTTATTTTTTGCATTATATCTTTATCATAATATTATCTATGAACACTATTCAAAAGGCTATTCTATCTTTAAGAATGTCTTTTTTATAAGTCAAGATAAATGACATTTTTATTATAATGTTTATGTAAGTTCTAAGTGATTGGAAGCTTTTACTATTCAAAGATCATTTCTATAAATAGCTTTATGAAGTGATATTACTTTATCACTTGACTAGCACTATAGCATCATTTTCAAGGAAGCTATCCTTGAAACCCAATGCATTTTAAGAAGGTTAATTAAGGTCAAATTTATAACAGGATGGAATAGAATCAAGCTAAAGTAACTTAATACCAGACTATGAAGTGGTTCCCAACAGAATACATTGATATTTAGGAAAGGAGAAATAGAATGGATAAATAATTGTACCACGCATAAAGGAATGTCTGCATATACAGAGATACTGATGTATCTTTAGCTCAATGACCCTAGCTGGAAAATTCTTTAGGTTGTGTTATTAGTTTCCTCGGCCTAGCGCCCGGCTAGCTCAGTCGGTAGAGCATGAGACTCTTAGTTTCCTCGGCCTGCTGTAACACATACAACAAACTGTTTAAAGCAACAGGATTTATTGTCTCATAGTTCTGAAAGCTCAAGGACTGAAATGAGGTGTTGGTCAGGCCACACTTCCTCTGAAACCAATAAAGGGAATCCTCCTTTGCCTCTTCCATCTGGTGGTGGTTCTCAATCTTTGGCATTTCTTGGCTTACAGCTGAATACTCTGTTCTGTTTTGTCATCACATAGAATGCTCCCTGTATGTCTGTGTGTGTGTGTGTTTAGTATCTGTGTTTTGACCATCTTTTCTATAAAGACACCATTCTTTGGATTAAGGGTACACTCTATTCCAAAATGAGCACATCCTGACTTAGTTGATGTACATCAGAATGGCCCTATTTCCAAATAAGGTCACATTCTGAGGTACTTTGGTTTAGAATTCCAACATATCTTTTGTAGGGAGGGGACTGGGGGACATGATGACTATTACATGAGGTTTCTTAAAAAAAATAGCAACCTATCTATACTAATTGTTGACGATGCTCTACAACTCAAGAAATATTTAGAACTCAAAGCATAACACACCATTTTACCATAACACATCTAGAGCTGTGCAGCATAAACAAGCAGCAGGGACTCAGGAAGTTCACTGTCACTGTGACAAGAATGCTCCTTGTTCAAATGGATGACGGGAGTTTTTCCCACCACAAAAAGAGTTTGAGAATAAGATCTAAGATTATCAACAGACAGTGATCACTGCTAGTAGAGGCTCTGAGTAGGAACTTTCTCCATATAAAACACTCTTCCTCCTACACTGGTCCTCCTAAGTCTCAATCGAAGCTTCCTTGTAATATTTAGATTATGCAGTTATAGAAATTTATAGAAAATTGAATGATTTTGGATAAAAATATTACACCGGGGCACCTGAGAGTCTCAGTCAGCTAAGTGCCTGACTTGGATTTCTGCTCATGATCTTAGTTGTGAGATCAAACCCCACTCAGGCTCTGCCCTAGGGAGGAACCCACTTAAGATTCCCCCTCTCCCTTTCCCTCTGCCCATCCATGCCCTCTCCTCCACCCCCACCCCCAAAAAGCACAGATTTTTATTTTGTCTTTTCACTATTTTCACTATTTCCTTTCTGTTATCAGTTTTCACATTTCCCAAGTTGCTATCTGCATTATTTTCTGTAGACTTTGAACATGAGAATAAAAAAACCCTCTCAAATATTTCTTTTTATTATAAAAGTATAATCAAGCAAAAATTTACATGAGGGAAAATATAATTTGATTCTTATTTAAAAAAATCCCATGGATGTGGGATGTCACAATTCCCACATTTGTTTTCAGACAAAATCTACAATTATGAATGAAGATAGGGCTATCTTGAAACCACACCAAAATAAGAGCAAGAAGCATTTTTTCATATGATACTATTTCAAAAGTCTGTAATTCCACCATATTATAGTTCCAAATATTCAGGATTTCTGTGTTAAATGGAAAGCTTATTGCTGTATGCCATTCAGTCATAGCTTTTTAACAAGCTAATTGTGTAGAGTCCTTACAATGTGCCAAACACTGGTTCAAGTATTTTTTATATGACTCATTTAATCCTCACAATTATCAGTACATGTTTTATATGCAAAAAATTTTAGGGGGCATATAAAATAGCTGAGTGACTTCAATTCCTTAACTGACAGTTTAAATTCATGGAAAATGGCTAATATTATATTGTGTTGAATGTTTGACCCCAAGCATTAGTGAGCTTATTCACAAGACTGCAATAAATATCAAGAAATGTTATAAATATATAAAATATGCAGGAATAAATCCATGGGCACATTTCCCTCAGGTTCCTTATAATGGTTTCTTCCAGTGTGTATTTTATTTCCCTTGTCTCTTATCTAGAAATAGAACTGGTTAATAAATTTTTTGAGAAATTCTTTTGAGCCATGCTTATTTTTATGTCTTTCCCACCAAACTGATCATCTTGCCTATTGCCTTCAAACTTGCTCTTTCTTATGTTCAGCTTGCTCTTCCCTATTCCTCCTCCATCATCAGACTAAAATCTCTAGGACCTGTGCTGAACTAATTCAGTGAAACATTTACTGATTCATAAAATAGATTGAATTCCCCTGTTCTATGTCTATATGTTTTTTGATTTCCCTTAGAGTGGACCTTTTCTTTACTCTAATTTTGGTATAATGTATTTCTCCCAAGATAACTTGAAAACACGAAGAGGACAGGGGATGACTGATGTCTATCTTCTTTATTCCTATATCCCAGAAGAATACACAGTATTTGTTCCTTCATGGGAGAAAATATAGAATATTTGTAGATCTGATGAATGAATCAAAGACTAATTTGTTCATCTAATTTCCCATCTTTGACATTTAAGTGATTTATTGTTTTTCAATATTTGTATAGAACTGCATTGAATAAATCCTGCTATTATATGTCTATGTATATCTATAATTATTACCTTTAAATACATTCCACGAGAGCACTATTTGGCTAGATATATATAATTTCTAAAACTTTTCTATGGTATTGTTTTCAGAAATATTAACTGACATACATAACTGTCTCGTATATTTTGTGAAACTTATTACAACTAACAAATGAATATATATGAATTTACAATCTGATCATCAAAACACTGTGTTTCTTAATTATTGGATTTGCTTACTTTAAAATGTTGAATATTTCCCTGATGGCAAGTGATGCGGAGGATTTTCTCATGTGCCTGTTGGCCATGTCTATGTCTTCCTCTGTGAGATTTCTCTTCATGTCTTTTGCCCATTTCATGATTGGATTGTTTCTTTGGTGTTGAGTTTAAGAAGTTCTTTATAGATCCTGGAAACTAGCCCTTTATCTGATATGTCATTTGCAATATCTTCTCCCATTCTGTAGGTTGTCTTTGAGTTTTGTTGACTGTATCCTTTGCTGTGCAAAAGCTTCTTATCTTGATGAAGTCCCAATAGTTCATTTTTGCTTTTGTTTCTTTTGCCTCCGTGGATGTATCTTGCAAGAAGCTACTGTGGCCAAGTTCAAAAGGGGTGTTGCCTGTGTTCTCCTCTAGGATTTTGATGGATTCTTGTCTCACATTTAGATCTTTCATCCATTTTGAATTTATCTTTGTGTCTGGTGCAAGAGAGTGGTCTAGTTTCATTCTTCTGCATGTGGATTTCCAATTTTCCCAGCACCATTTATTGAAGAGACTGTCTTTTTTCCAGTGGATAGTCTTTCCTCCTTTGTCGAATATTAGTTGACCATAAAGTTGAGGGTCCACTTGTGGATTCTCTATTCTGTTCCATTGATCTATGTGTCTGTGCTTGTGCCAGTCCCACACTGTCTTGATGACCACAGCTTTGTAGTACAACCTGAAATCTGGCATTGTGATGCCCCCAGCTATAGTTTTCTTTTTTAATATTCCCTTGGCTATGAGAAGTCTTTTCTGATTCCACACAAATCTTAAGTCAAAACCACAATGAGATACCACCTCACACCAGTGAAAATGGGAAATTAACAACAAATGTTGGAGAGGATGTGGAGCAAGGGAACCCTCTTGCCCTGTTGGTGGGAAACGGGAACTGGTGCAGCCACTCTGGAAAACTGTGTGGAGGTTCCTCAAAGATTTAAAAATAGACCTGCCCTATGACCCAGCAATTGCACTGCTGGGGATTTACCCCAAAGATACAGATACAGTGAAACACTGGGACACCTGCACCCCGATGTTTCTAGCAGCAATGTCCACAATAGCCAAACTGTGGAAGGAGCCTCGGTGTCCATCGACAGATGAATGGATAAAGAAGATGTGGTCTATGTATACAATGGAATATTACTCAGCCATTAGAAACAACAAATACCCACCATTTGCTTCAACGTGGATGGAACTGGAGGGTATTATGCTGAGTGAAATAAGTCAATTAGAGAAGGACAAACATTATATGGTCTCATTCATTTGGAGAATATAAAAAAATAGTGAAAGGGAATAAAGGAGAAAGGAGAAAAAATGAGTGGGAAATATCAGAAAGGGAGACAGAAGATGAGAGACTCCTAACTCTGGGAAATGAACAAGAGGTGGTGGAAGGGGAGGTGGGCACGGGCTGGGGGTGATTGGGTGATGGGCACTGAGGGGGGCACTTGACGGGATGAGCACTGGGTGTTATTCTATATGTTGGCAAATTGAACACCAATAAAAAATAAATTAAACAGAAAATAAAAGGAAATAAAATGTTGAATATTAATGACCCTTGAGTATTTACTTTTTTAAATATTTTATTTATTTTAAATATTTTATTTATTTATTCATGAGAGAGAGAGAGAGAGAGAGAGAGAGACAGAGACATAGGCAGAGGGAAAAGCAGGCTCCATGCAGGGAGCTCGATGTGGGACTTGATCCCAGGACTCCAGGATCATGCCCTGGGCCAAAGGCAGATGCTAAACTGCTGAGCCACCCAGGGTTTACCGAGTATTTACTTTTTATGTTTAAATATGAGGACAGGGAATTAATGTTTTTATTTATAATCTTATTTTCCAGATAACTTAATTGTACCTTTAGATCCTGATTATGATGATGATGGTGATCACTATCATTATTGCAATTATACAGGTAGCACTTGCAGAACCAGGACTGAATCTATCTTCTAACTTCCTTAATTCTGTAGTTACTAGACATGAGATAGAGAAAAATATCAACCATTTTCTGTTTATCTCTGAAAATCTATATCAGAATAGTTAGCAACACTCCGTTAAAGCAAAGGTTTATATTATATTATTGTGATCTCGGGCTTTATTTGAAAATGTAATAATTAATAAAATATCTCATTTCTAAATCTTCTCATAGCGACCATAGAAACATGACATCAAGGTTGAGTGGTAAAGCCTCCAGCAGTGTCATCTGATATGGGGGGGCGGGGAGGCTAACTCCCATGCCAAACTTTCAATGTATCATAGAAAAGATTGAATTACCTCAGTAGGTTTATGTCTGAGGGGGGAAAAATAATAGCACACTTAATTTGGCAGTGCTGCAATGCAAAGCTCAACTATCACAAAATGACTTCAAGAACATCATCAACTTCTGCAAATATTGTCTGAAAGAAATCAGCAAATATACTTTATGTCATCCAAAATAATGAGATCTCCTATACTTTTACTAAGTTTCACTGACTATAACAAATGACAATATCTAATGCAAAATTAGATTATCAATTATACCTCTACATTGCACTAACCAGTATTGTCAAACAATTATCAGATTTTTTTTAAAAAATCACATTTTTTTAGACTATAGAGTTATCAACATTGTTTGGGTGCCATTATTGCCTCTAAATCTAATAGTATTTTTTGTTTTTTTTATTTATTATTTTATCCCTCCATGTGTTTGTTTCAAAAGACAAAGGTTAGTATTTCCATTTTACAGATGGATAAAATAATGTGTTTCTAACATCAAGCAGTCAATCACAGTGTCAGGAAAAAATACCTACATCTCTATGCTTTTTGGATAGTGATCTATAATCGCACTATACATACACATTTTTAAAAATGTATTAACTATTACTAAATACATCAACCAACTATAGCTAAATTACCTTAGATGTAAAATTGTCAACACATCTTTAGTAGCACTAAAAAAAAAAAAAAAACTTATAAACTTAAAATTGTGACATGTAATTATCAAAATTTTAAGAGCCCAATTTAATCAGTATGCATTTAGTTTATATAATTTATAGTACTAATAGTGGTTGGATAAGTAACATAATTGCTCCTCATGATTCATTTGACTTCTCGATTTGATGAAATCCTCTCTGTCTTATAGACCACTTTTTAAGAATCTCATGGTATTTTTTGTTTTCACAATGTGGAGTTTTGGTAGACTTATCTACATCTAATATAAAATAGCAAAAAAAAATAGCAAAACTTTTTTTAGGAGAGATTCAATAAGTATTTATTTAATGTTTAATGAATGGTGTGTGCACCAAAGTGTATGTACTTGTGTGTGTGTGAGTGAGAGAGAGAGAGAATGAGAGGGAGAGAGAGAGAGAGAGAGAGAGAGAGAGAATTATTGGGAGGAGCCGTTGGTGGCATGGGGAGTTTTATGAGAAAAGAAACAAAGGCAGAGCAAACCTTATTACATTAGAAGCTTTCTAAGTGTCATGGATTCTGTAGATTTTAGGTGGCAGTGAGTATGGGGTGGGATAGAAGAACCCAACAGACGTAAAACAGAATATTGGATTCAGTAGTGGCCTGAGTTTGGCTTCATGTGTTCTTGGGTAGCATCTCTTCACTAGCCCAAGTTCACTTATGTCACTGTTGGCTGCCTGAAATCAGATATTTTGGGAATATTTTAATACCGAAAGTCAAGAAATGCTATACACCAGAACTTTTTTTTTCCTCACAGAGTGCCAGTAGTTAAACTTTTCCCAGCATGCTACTCCAAGACCTGAAGGGTGCATTATGCATTAAGATAATGTTGAAGTGTTTAAAAGAATGAAAGATTATTACTTGACTTTTTAAAAGAGAGAATGATTCAAAGGGAAATACGTTTTAAGTCAAGTTGAAGAGTTGAACAAATATTTCTGTATTCTGTGTAAGAGATTATGGAGGTAGAACTGCATATGAGGAGAGGAACAGAGAACAAAAATGTAAATGGATGGTGATTTAATCTTCTAGTGATTATATCTTTTTATGCTCTGCATTTACACACAGGTAATAGTGTGATGAAGGTAGGTTTTCCAAAAAATACTTGGTAAACGACAGTTTATTTATTTTAAGGCAAGCAAAGAGCTATTCCAGGAGGTAACAGTAAACCTATATTCCCATTTATCAGAAACAAACATGGAAGCTTACATATATAATAAACTGCAATGGGGTTAAAGACTTCAGACACAATCACTAAAAAAAGAAAAAAAAAAAAAAAAAACGAACAAATGGAAAAAAAAAAAAAACACCTATGCATGATGAATAGCAATTTGCCATGTAGTGGACATGTAGATGATAACTCAAATATCATTTTATATTTTTAGAAAATTGTACCTATAAAAATAAATCTGGTTGTTCTGAGTCTATTTATCTTATTCTGTTCTTTATCTGAGTTATCATTTCTATATACTTAAAACTACCTTCAAATGTCTCCTCTTCTAATGAATTTTTATCTGACTATGTTATTTCACTGTTGATTCTATTTCCACATTTTACAACTTGTGAACCTTGAGACATCATTCACACTATTGAAGGTTATCAGGACTTTGAATCCTAGATATACATCCACCCAGGGAGTTTTTCCAAGGTGAAAACAAAGTATTGAATCCATACAAAACTATGGCATTATGGACCTATGAGCCTTTGAGACTAATTGTGTCCCTGTTAAATAAAGTTTAAACTTTTAAGGAAAAAAAAAAACAACTTCAAAACCATTTTCAAAAGGTATATTTAAAGTACATTTTATACAAGATAAAATTACTGTAAATTTTATTAATTTTAAAAAATTAGAGAAAAAAGTGTAAGGATGACTTAATGATTCTCTACTCTAGGGACAGAGCCTGATGCAATCAGTAAAGTGCCAGTAAGCATAAGAAGTTTTAAAAGCTTTTTTCCTAAAAACAAACAAACAAACAAACAAACAAACAAAAAACCTTTTTGCCTAGCATGGAAGTATTTTCTATATGTAGAACTTTGAAGTATATATTCCAAAGTCTTGTTTATAGAAACCTATATTTAAACACCTAAATATCTGTTTTAAGGTATTCTTCTAAATCCTTGTAAAATATAATAATAAATTACCTATAATGGTTTTCTGGATTGAATTCATTGCTTCTATGTTGTAACTCAGTCTGATTTCATTTTGAATAATTTTTCATTATTTAGTCCCATAATATATAAAAATACATAAAGCAACGGAATCTCCATAGTACAGTTTAATAATATAGTTTAATTTAAATTTGTTTAATGTCTATTGTATTCCCACTGTGTTCTTTAGTAAACTTGACATTGATTTTATCCATTAGATTTCTTTTATCCTAAAGATCCATTAGTTTTATATTTCATAGTATTATTTAAAAAAATTTGAGTTGTGGGGCGCCTGGGTGGCTCAGTGGGTGAAGCACCTGCCTTCAGTTCATTCAGGTCATGATCCCAGGGTCCTGAGATCGAGTCCCACAATGGGCTCTCTGCTCAATGGGGAATCTGCTTCTGCTTCTCCCTCTGCCCCTCCCCTCTGTTCATGCTTGCTCTCACTCTCACCCTCTCTCTCTCTCATACATAAATAAATAAAATCTTTAAAAAAATAAAAGTAAAAAAATAAAATAAAATTGAATTATGAATCACTTTCTTATGTCTAAAAACAATAAAGTATGTTTCAAATAAGATTTTTACGTCTCCTTAGCTGTGTATATCCAGAAAGAAACTCATTTTACATGACAAAGAATAAGATCACAGAATATTGGCCAAAGTATCTTTGAGGACATGCATAGTTTTGTTATCCATTATTTTTTACTATTTCCTTATTATTAATATCATAAATATAAAGAAAGTATAATTCCAGTGAATAGACTGAAAGTAATAAAAAATTTGTTATAAAAGTTACCCATTCCCCATCATCAAATGCTAACAGCAGATAACCATGTGGTACACTTCTTTCTAGTTTATTCATTCATTCGTTCCTTTTAATGAATATGCTGTTATAGTTTTAACTTATGTTTATACTCTGTGAGTCCATTGAATTTTTATCATATTTACATCATTATAGATAAGCATCATTCCATGGTTTTGTACACATTATGAATGTTTTTAAGTCAACTTACCATTTTTAACTGCTTCTGTAAAATACAATAATGGCTATTGGTTTGAAATAATTTTTAACTTTGTTAAAGATTCCTTTTAATCTTTTCAGTATTATGGGGAAATGTATAATTTTTATTTTTAAAAGTATTTGTTACAAAAACAAAACAACAACAAAAAAAGTCTTTTTTACATCTATTTAGATATTTGGCTTGAGGCCATATTATGTCATCTACAAACATTCTTGCACTAAGGAGACAACACTTTTTTTGGTTATGATATATTTTCTTTGACTATAATTTAAAATTTTTGTGTTAGCACTTCATTTGTTAGAATGGCATCAATTTTTTTTTTTGGGGGGGGTTTCTTTGAGTTATTGAAATGTAATGTATGAAAACCCAGTTGTAAGGCAGCCTGAGAGAATAGAGAATTTATTGTAAAAGCTGAGCTACATCCTGGGAACTTGATCACTGGAACTATCAGCTAAACCATATTACTACTCATTTTAAGTGTCTGTAATAAGGAATTTTATTTTAAGGCTGTTAATGATATTGCTTTATATTGTATTTTGCACTTATACTTTTATTATTAGATTTTGTTTGTTTTACACTTTTGCCCTATGTTAAGATTTATATTTAGGGATGCCTAGGTGGCTCAGTGGTTGAGCATCTGTCTTTGGCCTAGGGTATGATCCTAGAGTCCCAGGGTCGAGACTCACATTGGGCTCCTGCATGGAGCCTGCTTCTCCCTCTCTCTGCCTCTGCCTCTCTCTTTTTCATTCTCTCTCTCTCTCTCTGTCTCTCATGAATAAATCAATAAATCTTAAAAAAAAGGTTTATGCTTACATTTTAAAATATATTGAATGACACTGTATACATGCCATTTCTAACTAAAAGTCAGTTCTTGTATACCTCTGCTATTTTAAGGACTTTGACCATTCACTCTATGTCATATAAAAAATAAATAAAGGACTTTAAGGAAGAGGAGTGACATGATCACTGTGGTTGTAGGCTTGAGAAGAAAGAGACAGTGTGGATTCAGGGTGACAAGTTAGGGTGCTGATGCAGTACTTCTAGAGAGAGATATTACCTTCTCGAAGAGGTCAAAATAAATATAATTGAGTAGAAATAGTGAAAAGTAATTAGTTTCTGTATTTATTTTGAAGGTAAAACTAACAGAATTTATAGTGTCTTGAGAAAATAGATGAATTAGGCATCTTGCCAAAGATACTGTCTTTGGCATCTAGAAGGATAGACTTGCCTGGGATGGTAAAGACTGCAGAGATAGCAGAATTCAGAGCATGAGTTCATGACATTTTAAATTTGAGATGTCTCATAGTAGAAATAGCATATGTTAAATATGATAATAGCTATAAATTTGAAATAATCTCTACAAATTCAGAATATATTTGGCATGTCTTTCAAAGTTTTTTTTAATTCAGGAATCTTTGTATTTTTATGAGTGATAAAATTAGGAATATAGATTGTTTTGCTCTTGTTTGGAAACAAAATACAAAATGTTGGACCATAATTCTCATAAGTATGGAGTTGTGCATGTACTTCGAAATACAGCGTAGGACTCTGGGCTGAAGGCACAAATGTGGTGCTTATGTACATATTTATAGATGGCATTTAAAGGCAATAACTTGTATAACATCATAAAATGAAAGAATGTGGGTAGAAATGAGGAGAGTTTCAAGAACCACGCCCTACAGCCATTCAACATGGAGAAATGAAAGAGAAGTGGAAAAATCAGGAAAGGAGATCCAGAAGGAGTACTCAGTGAACTGTAGGCAAACTGAAAAGAAGCGGTGACCTGGATCCAAGTAATATGTTTAAAGAAGGAGAAATTATTTATTTCTGTTAAATTCTGTCATAGGTAAGGTAAGATAAAGACTGGCAAGTTACCATTTTATTTGGCAGTGTGTAGGTTGATAGAAATGGTTTTGAGTTGAGGGGTAGGGGGTGAATTCTACTGAAAAGGTTGATAAAATTAGACACAACATGTAGAAAGGATCTTTTTAGGAACTTTCTAAAAAAAATGATTTGAGAAATGGAGTTGTTCATGACAGGGGAGGGGATGATCATGGAAAACTGTGGCTATTTTTCCACAGAAGAGTTGGACAAAGCATAAAAACTTGGTGACATAGGAGAGAGAAAGAAAATCCCATTTATTTATTTATTTATTTATTTATTTATAAGAAGTGATGGGATTGGATTTAGAGAAGAGCAAGATTAATATATCATGAGTAATGATCAGAGTCTCTGGGCACATAAATTGATAGGCAAGACTGCCAATTTTGTAACTCCTGGGTGTATCTTTAACAGTATATTTTGCTGGAGTTTTCTTCTACTAAATAGCATTCACATTTAAAAAAAAAAAAAGTGAATTGTGGCTTATGAATGTGCCCAATGCGAATGATATTGGCAGTTGGATGTTATGATAGTGGAAATCTGTGGAAATCCTTAGATGACTTTGTCAGCTGGAGGTGAGAATGGATTGTCAGTTGGAGGAGAGAGTGGAATGTGCAACTGTCATTTGGGAGATTTGGATAAAGGAAGTGTAGGAGAATTGCAGTGAGGCATTAATGACTTGCTTGAGGCTAGTAAGCAGGAACTTAAGGGGAACCTCCTAGCATTTTACTGTGTTAACTTTCGATACATTCAACTGCCTGGGCATAGAAGCAATTGTGCTTCAAAAAAACCTAAAATTTAAGACATTGATTGTTTTCATGGAGATGTGAATTATCATCAATAGTAACTGATTTTAAAATGGTAGTTTAAGGAGCACCTCGGTGGCTCAGTGGGATCCCAAAGTCTTGGGATCTAGACCTGCATAGGGCTCTCTGCTCAGTCAAGAGTCTGCTGCTCCCTCTCCTTTGGCCTACCACTCTCCCTGCTTGTGCTCTCTCTTTTTCTCTGTCAAATAAATAATTTTTTAAAAATTAAATGATAGTTTTAAAACAACCACCGGTAATTTGGAAATTGCCTATAAACTATTTTCCTTTGAAGGAATGTCTATATTCTGGAAAATCAGAAGGGACACCTAAGAATTAATGAAACATATAGATATTAGTCAGATATAATTTTTCTGGTGTACAAGTTCAGATATATCAACATTTTTCCCTCAAGTTTTATATAAAAGCTATTTTCAAAAATGTATTATTAAAAATAACGAAAATATCAGGTTTTGTATTTTAAGAATCAAAATTTTTTACTCAACTGTAATTAAAGTGAATTTATTTGTGAATTCATGTTCTTGTGAAAAGTGATTATATATAACCCCATTTAATATAGCCTTATGAGATGTGTTGCACAAATTTAAATGCAGACATTGTTATTTTTCCAAAAATAAGAGTAACTAAAGGAAAAACTTAAGGATTCATTGTGGTAAACAGACCAAATCAGAGTTTTTTGTGTCTTCAAAATGATGCCAAACAATACTTTTGGGAAATGCAGTTTCTGTAACACTATCAAAATGTATATTTCCACTTCTTTGAATTTTTGTGTTTTATCTAGGAATAGAGCTAAAATGCCATTTCTCATATTTCTTTGACATCCCAGGCGGATACATGATCAGATGAATTCCACAGGCTTCTTACAAAATGGAAAGTTGATCCTCTAGATCTGAATTTAACCTCCCTTTTATTTTCACACAGACCAACACATACTTAGACAAGTCAGTCCTATTATAACTTGAAATATTTCTTTTTTAAAAGTGGTTTTATTCTTCTAGTATATTGTTGATTGACTATCTTTAACATCCACTCATACAATCTCTTTTTAAATAAAATATATATACAAGTTCTAAGAAACAATTTGTTCTATTCGATGAATAAATCAAATTGGGTATTTATATAATTTAGCCTTAGTTACAGTCTAATTAATAACTAATCAAAATTCTCTTCCAAAATTTCCTATTAATCCTCCTCTGTGCATATTAAATTCTCATGATCTTTCTTTTAATAGGAAAACATATTTTTATACTTTTCATAAGGAGAATAACAATAGCAGTGTTTTGAAGTGGATTTTACATGTCATAATTAATATTTTCACTGTGATTTTTATACATTGTAAGCTACATTGATTTTTTTATGTGTGTGTGAAGTTTACTGTGTATGTCATTAAATAAGTGAATATATAGAAGTTGTTTATAAGTGTCTGTCATCAATATTTAAAAATGTTACTTAAAATAATTGTTCACTGGAATTTCCAGCATGAAAAATATCTTTGAAGCAGGAAAAACTAAATTATTAGCAAAAATCTATCATAAAATCAACTGTAATGAATATTACAGTAATGGCTAACAAGAAGCATTGTATCATGGGGATTAAATTCATAATTAGGGTGTCCAGTGGAATCTCATTTGAAACCTAAAGAGAATGACTATTATATATTTGTTGAATCATTATTGTATTGTTTATATTACTGAGTTTTTAATGAATAAATTAAGGATATGTAAATTAGACTAAGTGAACTTGGTTCATATTTAGTTTATTCTGTTAATATTTAGTTTTCTGCATCAGAAATACAGATAATTTCATAGAACATTTGTGACTTTTTTAATATAATAAATTTTAAGGGATTTACAAAGTAAATATTTTAGCAATAGGAGGGACCATTGGGATACCCATTTGTTGTATATGGGGGAAAAAAACCCACAAAGGGTCTGGAAAGAAGTTCACATAGTTAGTGGTAAAGCAAGTATTAGATCATGGGTGTCCTAACACAAACTCTACTTATCTCTCCAATCTATGTAAATTTATGTAGAAATGTAAATTATGAATCCACCATACATGCTTTGTTAATTATATCTATGCTCTCCAAGAATAACATCTTCTCTGGGCCTCTGTTTTATCATTTTTAAATTGAAGATTTTCAACTTCATAACCATCAGATTTGGAAGGCATCTGATTTTCTACACGTTGAACAGTTTAATTCTATATTTCAACTTTATTGATATTGAAATAAAATACTATTGTAACTTCAAACTATGAAAGGATATCTTTCAGGAAACAAACAGAAAATAGGTAATATTATTATATATAATATTTCAAAAATAATTATGATTAAAATTATAAAATAAAAATGCACTGGAAATTCTCAGGGAATTCAGTGACAGAAGAACTACAGTAAAATAAGAAAGCTATATTTAGAATAATAATGAAAATTTATGAGCAAATAATATTTAAATGGTTAACATGAAAAGGCAAACCTCTAATCTGTAAAAGAGAGAACTTTCAAGCTTTTGATCATGAATTACAGAAGGAATTGCTAAAATGTTATTTTTAGGTACATATCAGCTTACTACCCTAATTGGCCATAGGAAATACACACATATACTCTGTGAGTGTAAAACAAGAATCTGAGGCAAAAATTACTTTTATATTGTTAAAGAGCATTTTAGTACTTTGATTTAATATGGAATATTGTTACACACCTCAAAAATTCATAATAAAATCAGCATGAAAGAAAATCTTGTAAAAACAAAAGAACATAAAGAGATCAGTGTTCGTCCATAGCTAGAGTGGATGGATTGTAGGGATTGATTACTAAAGGCATGAAAAATTTGGTGGGACAATAGAATTGTTCTAGATCTTGACTGTGGTCCTGATTCCACATTATATGGCTGTATCAAAAAATAAAAATCAGCCAAAATGGCTCAGTTGGAGATTGTTAGACTGAAGATTCCTTTAAAAAGAAATAGAAATACTTACTAAAAAGGATGAGTTTTGTAGTATGTAAATTATTCCTCAATAAATCTGAGCTAAAAAGAAAACTTGTAAAAATTTTTGATTATATAAATGTATGTTCATAAGTATATATATATATATTTATACACTCATATATAAATACAACTTACTCCATTTTTGTAAGGGTATATCATATGCAAAGGAATTTTGGTATTTCTTAATTTCTATATATTACTATATAAATTATGTAAATATAATATTTTAAAGATTTTATTTATTCATGAGAGAGAGAGAGGCAAAAGGAGAGTCAGACTCCCTGCTCTGCGGGGAGCCTGGTGCAGGACTTGATCCCAGGACCCTGGAATTAAGACCTGAGCTGAAGGCAGATGCTTAACCAACTGAGCCATCCAGGTGCTCTGTAAATATAATTTTTAAGGTACATTTAATTGACTCATATAATGTCAAAATTAAGCAAGAACTTAGAACTATATTTTTGAATTGTTTATTAAATTCAGATGTAAGACTATTTTAATTGCATTGTTTTCTTTCTGTCTTCTCTCTAAGAATTAACATAGTTTGCCTTCTCTCTTCCCTTTACAAAGTTATTAATACATTAAATTCTGAATTTTAACATGCAAATTATCTTTTTGTGTTTATATGTTATATTTTTCTTTGTGATATGACAGTCATGTTTGACATTTGAAATCTTTACTTAGAACAGTAAATGTTACACCTTCTATTAAAATTACCTTTCCTTCCTGAATTCTGTTATATTATCTTTTTAAATATTAACTCTTATTCCAAATATGAGTGAAAGAGAGTTGCCCAAGAAGTTGCTTAAGAGTCCAAAAATCAGATAACATATACATCATCATTTTAACTGTTACAGATATATAATAATTCCTACTCAAAGTCTACCATTAAATTTTAGCTGATTTGATATAAGGTTGAAGAACTGGCTTGTGATGAAACTAAAACTACATAATTCATAAAAGTAGATCATCATTAATTTTTTTTATCAAACAACAAAATAAAACATATCATTTACAAAGTTTCAGTAAAATAGTTTATTATACTCTGTTTCATCTATAATATCAATAAAGACTGGACTTTTATGTCTGTTTGTAAGAGATGAATAAAGATACATGTTTTAAAGTAACAAAAACAAGATGTCAGTAATTCTGCAGCTAATAACTTATCTTCAGTTACCCCCCAAGTTCTTTGAATTTTATGTGGATACATTACTTTCAGGCTAATATTACTATCACTATAATTTTGTGAATTAGAAGACTTAGGAAAATATTGAAACAAACTTGCATATTAAGAAGTAATGAATTAAAATTTTTGTTATCTCTCAATATGGATATGGAAAACACTAATTTGTTACTTCAATTAGGGATGAGATCAAGCAGCAAACTGCACAAATCATATTTAATAGGTAGAATTATTTATTTTAACCCATAAACAACCCTCTCATCTACAGAGCTGCCTGGTACTTATTTTCACAATTATCTTTCTTATCAGTGCATTTACCAAAGAAAATTAGCATCTCAAGTGTTAATAGAAATACATATAAGCATATCCATAATGTAAATATGACTATTTTATTAATACAATCTTATATTTACATTTCACCTTCACATAAAAAAAATATAGGACCCATTAAGATATAGAAAACATAAAATAACTAAAGGGAAGAGAAACGTGTTGATAAATTTTCCTGTGTTTATTTTGCATTTATATTTATTTCATGTATACTCATATTTATCACTGAATAAAAGAATACTAATGTATGAAACTGCCTTTTAAGTATATATAAATGCTTCAAATTAGTTATCTCTAATTTTTTAGTATATAATAAAAATGTATGATTTTAAAACTTAGCAAAGAAAAATTTTTGCTTGCAAGGAGGAAATATCTTATGTCTTCAATCTTTGCCAACTAGCAGAGTTTCTAGTATTCTGTAGGAGTTAATACATTTTTGTTGACTCATAATTAGTTCAAAGGAAAAAAAAAACAAGGAAAGTGTTTAATCGATTCCAATGAATAATTATGTTGACTATTCTAGTGGAATAAATTCCTTGAAGCTAGAAAATGGCATATTTGTCATGTGTTTTGCAACATCTAGCTCAGGACTGAGAGTAAAACAAATGACAAAAATAGGCCTTAGGAACAATTGAGTCAGTAAATTATTTAGGAAAGATCTTTTAATACAGATACAATGGAAACCAGAAAAGACTATGGAAGATATATGGAATCTCTACTCTCGTAAAATTTAAACACGATCCATCTTAAAGTAAACTAACTTATGAGTTTAAAATGCATATCTTTGTGATGAATATTCATTGACAAAATATAGTCAACACACACAAGATCCTATCAACAATAGTTGTCCTTCACATAAATACCAGATAAAATTCCTCTTTCTGAGGAAAAGGTATTTTTTGGAGAAAGGAAGTTCTGAGAACTTAAACTACCATTTTCTTCTACAAACGTGACACTTTCCAACAACTTCCAAGAGCAAGAACTAAATATACAGTTCCCAATCTTAAAAGTGTAGCAGCACATTAATCAGAAGGATGTGGTTTTTGCACAGATGGGTGTATCTATATAGGACAGAGCTGCCCAGGAGGGACAAGGGCAAGAAGAAATAACTTATCCATTTTACAACAAAGTTGGCAGACTATTGGGATAATTGTTCAGTGAGTATAAAAATCACAGTGGAAATGGACTTTTTTCTTTTATTGGTGTGTTCTTTGTTCTGTTAATTGGTGTATTCTCTGCCTAGGCATCACTAAAATTGGAATTCACAAATAATAAAATCAATATAGTGGCTACTCAAATATATAGATTTAAGGAGGAAAACAAATTTCAACCTATTGTGTCAACATGCTTCTCTTTTTGTTCTTGTTATTTTTAGCTTTATTATATTCTGCTTCATTTAGTTATGTTGTTTATCAGAAGTTAGAGTAGCTGATTTAATTTTTTTGACAATAAGGTCTCAGCACACATCTTCCTATGGATAAAAATATTCTTATTCTTAACAAATTGGAAAAGTATTTGAATACTAATAAAATCTTAAAAGGAAACAACAAATTTCTTCACTGAAATTTTTTATCTTGCATAATCTGAACAGTTTATGGAAAAAATATAAGAAAAAAGACATCTGTAGTGAAAACTTATTCAATTTAATGAGCAAGTAACTTAATGTTTACTTTCCCCAAAGCATTGAGTTTACAAATATTATCCTTACCAACTCATCTTTAATATAATTCCTTGATTTTTGCCTTTCTTGCTCAGCTTTACAAAATTTTGCAGTTTGTATTTCTTTTGTGCCTTGTAATTAATATACACTTGGAAAACTTAGCACTAGCATAGATGCCCACAAATTTTATGAAAATAACACATCTACTCAATATTTAAATGAAACATTTTATTTATTTATTTATTTATTTATTTATTTATTTAAGATTTTATTTATTTATTCATGAGAGACAGAGAGAGAGAGATAGAGAGAAAGAGAGAGGCAGAGACACAGGCAGAGGGAGAAGCAGGCTCCATGCAGGGAGCCCGATGTGGGACTAGATCCCAGGTCTCCCGGATCAGGCCCTGGGCTGAAGGTGGTGCTAAACCTCTAAGCCACCCAATGGCTCTTTCTGAGGGGCCCAATGAAACATCTTTAAATGACAAATGTGTTAATTACTCTGTACACTGGTGAAGGACTAGATTGGGTAAACGTATCATAACAAAAACTGAATAATTGCATAACTAGGTATTCACCCGAAGGATACAAAAATATAGATTCTAAGGTATACATGCACCCCAGTGTTTCCATAGCCAAACTATGGAAAGAGCTCAAATGTGCATAAATTGATAAATGGATAAAGAAGAAGTGGTATATGTATGCAATAGAATATTACTCAGCCATTAAAAAGAATGAAATCTTGCCATTCTCAATGATGTGGATGTGTTCCACCATTGGATGTGCCACTCTCAATGATGAGAGTGTTGTGCTAAGCAAAATAAAGGCAGTTAGATAAAGACAGACACCATATGATTTCACTCATACGTGAAATTTAAGAAACACAACAGATGAACATAGGAGAAGGGAAGAAAAAATAAAATAAGATGAAAATAGAGAGGAAGGCAAACAATACGAAATGCTGAATTCTAGAAAACAAATTGAGGGTTGCTGGAGGGCAGTGGGCAGGAGATAGGTAAGTGGGTGATGAGTATTAAGGAGGGCACTTATTGGGTTGAGCACTAGGTGTTATATGTGAGTGATGAGTCACTAAATTCTACTCCTAAAACCAATATATCACTACATGTTAACTAAGTAGAATTTAAATAAAAACTTTAAAAATTAACTGATGGGGTACCTGGGTGGCTCAGTAGGTTAAGCATCTGTCTAAGGCTCTGATCATGATCCCAGGATTCTGGGATAAAGTCCCACATCAGGCTGCATGCTCAACAGGGAGTCGGCTTCTCTCTTTACCTCTCCCCCCTGCTTGTGATCTTTCCCCCTCTCATGCTCTCAAATAAATGAACAAAATTAAAAAAACAAAACAAAACAAAACAAAAAAACACCTGAAGAGTGTTCTATGTCTCTGGAGAGGAAAAGCTATTTGCAATAATATTTAGATTTTGATGTCACCAAAATATCACAAATGCCAAATACTTTTAAGAATCTTCATATTCACCTGCCTCTTTGATATGTAATTAGGAGGTTTTCAGGAGTTTGACTAAGGCTAATGTTCAATGGTGAATGAAACAGGAGCATAAGCAATTTAATGAATTTGGTACCTGATAATTTTATAGAAATTGAAACACTAAAGAATCAGATTTTGGTTGATCATTCTTACATAAATTTTTGTTTAATTATTAATTTTTGTTCGCTTGGAATTATATATGAGATTTGAGCATTACACTACAATTCTTTTAAGACTGATTCTGATGGAGTTGTTCATTTCCACAGTGGAGCTAACTTGAAGAAAAGTGCTTTTGTATCATTTGTTAAGCAAGGGAGTCTTTGTGTTTTCTCTATTTTGGTACAATGGCTTCTTTTTTCACTCATTATACACATATTTACACATATATGCATTCTACAATACTGGTATTGTAAGTTAATATTACAGATGACCAATGGCAATGTTATCAATTAATAAATAATTTAAAAATAAACAAGAGTGTAAGAATCGTCTGAGGAAAAAATAGGTAAGTGCCCTATATCTGTCTTTTCTCAGAGACACATTTTCAATTGCAATTGTCTCGTGGTAGTTTGCCCCATTTATCAGTATAGATAACAACTAAAAGTTTAATGATTTTGTGGGATAAAGTGGAATTGGGGAGGAAAGGAAGAAATCTGTATCAAGATTTATAAATATCTATCTCTAAGCAGATGAGGTGTAATTTAGTGTGAGCAAACACAGTGATACAAAAATCTAAAGAAAGAAATGAAATACAGAGGAATATGTAGAGCTATGAAATAATTTCTTCCATGATTAAAGAATCTTTTTTCACATAACTATGTCTTTTCATGTCCCTTTCTTTTTCTTAAAACTTTAATTTTAAAAACAAGTCTAATAATTTGGCTTTTGTGAAAATTTGTGGGCACAATTTTCAGCAGTAGATTGCAATTGTAAAGAAGACCATATGGATATTTAATAATAGAAATAAAATATATTTTTTCAAAAAAGTGTTGCATTTAATAACAAAACCATTTATTAAAATCATACATGCTGAGTTACAGTATGAGATATTGCGGTTTTTAGATGTTATGTTTATATAGACAATTCTAAATGAGATATAGCAGAGTTTTCCCCTTGATGTGTTAAGCATTTGAACTTGATTTAGATTTCCTAAAAGTACTATATCTTTGATCATGTATGTCAGGATTTTAAATTTAAAGCAATTTAATTTGATCAAAATTGAAATAAAAAATATGATACCACATCTGAAGTTTTGCAAAAACATTTCTATAATACATTTGGTGAAATCACTGCACATATTTGTTTAATATTCACTTCCTAGTATATTTCACTTTTTTTTTTTTTTTTACTCTTTTGGTCTATTAGATACTTCTTTTAATTAAATTAATTTTGTATTATCCACTTTGATTTTGTATGTATAAATTGGCTCAAATATTTTATTTGAATAAGAAATATACAGGATGGCAAAAAAAAAACATTTGAAGAACTAAATGGGATGTGACATAATTTAAAAAATTAAGGACTAGTCTCAGATTCTGCATACTTATTTTTTAGCTACCAAGTTGTGCCTTTAGTTGATCCTTAAGTCCTGTAGGGGTTTAACTTCCTTTTTTATTAGATACTGCCTTTGACTACTAACCATAACACTTTAATCGCGGAAGTTCCTATAATGACGTTGTCCTTCTATTGTTGTTGATTTGTTTGTTTTAATTGCAAGGATTTTAGGGTTAATATTTATTTGCTTTATGGAGTAGTGCTCTCTGAATCTCCCCACGTAATGTGCCTATCCTGTAAAGAACATAAAAAGAAATATACACAGCTCTGTGTGGGGATAGGGTTTGGAACTTAAAGCTTTCAAGTCAAGATATCTATCCATGGAAAAACATCAGTAATTTTTATAGGCAAGACTTAATATGGCAAAATACCAACATTCTCAAATCATTTTGAAATATTAATGCAATGTGTTTTACAATCTATAATTTTGGAAAAAGATTTTGATGTAGCCATTCTAAATTTATACTCTATGTAAATTTATGTGTTTATAATATATGAATATAAATGGTAAAATAAATATATACATTCATATACACATATGAATTTTAAAATTAAAAAGTAATATGAAAGTGAATTATTTGAATAATTGAGAGACTTTGCACTACATAAAATTACCATTTAGCTTATATTAGTGACATAGTCACTGTCATGACTGACAAAACAGATTATGTAGAATAAAAATATAAGAAATTCAATGTATACAAAGGTTTATTATAAGATAAAATTGATTTGAATTAATGAGAGAGGGATAGCTTATTAAATAAATAATATTGGGAGACATATCTAGCACAAATAATAAAGCAAAGTCCCTTCTAAATGAGCTAAAGAATTTGAGAGGAAAAATAAAATTTAAATTTAAAAATCAAGGTAGATGTGTACTTTAATTATATTGACATGATATTATATAACATAAAAGAGTTAGCAATTTGATGGGTAATATTTTAAATTGATGCACATAAAATTAAAGTAAATACCAAACCGAAGCAGAAATTTTAAATTTACAAAGTTCTAAAAACCCACATCACAACTACAGAACACTTGCAAAGAAATGATTCTTCAGAAGACAAAGTGAAAAAAGTTCATGGGTATATGTCAAATCTTACTAATGTACAATATATGGGGCATGCAATTTTTTAAAAAAATATTTTCTCTTTTAGAGAGACAGAGTGAGATTGGGGGGGAAGAGACAGAAGAAAAGAGAGAATCTGAAGGCGATTTTGCGCTGAGTATGGAGTCTGACTCAGGGTTTAATGTTATGACCCTGAGATCATGACCTGAGCCAAAACTGAGTCAGATGCTCAACTAATCAACCCCCCCAGGTGCCCTCATACCAATTTTTAACTAAAAAATAGGTTGCAGGTATCATAAGTGCATACGTTGTGAAAGGATGAATACAAGAAACATTTTTATAACATAGGGATATTTATTAATAATCTTAAAATGTGCTTTTTACCCAATAAATTTACATCTATAAATATATCCCTCAAATAATGAGATCTTTGCATGAAGATGAAAGTAAAGCATGTTAATTGCATCCTAATTTATAATAACAACAAAACTGGAAACAAGTTAAGTGAAAATAACAGAGTAAGCAGAAGTAGGATGACTTTAGGCCACAAAGGCTGTGTTTTTGTTTCCAATACAACATGGTGTCTGTGGCTTGATGGGGAGGCGGGCCAGGGAAACACAGGAGAAGGGCCCCCACCTTGTACTCTGCTATACCAGCAGTGAAACAGAAGTATTCAAAGAATAATCAAGGCAGAAACACGTTCCAGTACAGTATCCCATGGGAAAAGAAAAATAAATCTGGATGCAGGGAAACTTCAATCAAATTAAAATATGTGGAAATAGAGATAAAAAAAATACCATTATATAAACAGGACTGATAGTTTATAGTTTTAAAAAATAGTAAGACCTTTGGTGCTGTTTCTCCATCTCATCTTTAGATGAGGGAGATTTTGCATCATGATAGTAACATCGTTCCAAGGACACAGCGACCTATTACACTAAGAGTGTTATGAGGTTCAGAAGGAAACTAATAGTCTGAAGGCATAGGTGTGCCCTGCTTGACAGGAACCACGTTAGCTCCTGTCAGCTGTTGGTCTTTGCCAAGCAGCAAAAGTAAGAGAACGGGGCTCACATTTAGCTTCTCATAGTTTGCAGATGGCACTTACTCTTCATGTAGCTTGAGTTTTGTCCCCCTAGATGATTTCCATTCTCTCTCACACTTTCCCTTTCTCTTTCCCTCTCTTTGCTCCATTCTCTCTCTCGTCTAGGATTGAGGTAGCTCACCTAAATGCCACTTTTATAGCTATGTCTCATTTCCCTTATACTTACACTAATGAATTGGAAGTGTTTCCAAGTATTTGCAGCCTTTACTTTCTGATTCTATAGTAGATGAGTTATTTGGGCCGTATAACCCAAACAAAGTGTAGAGAAAGACTTTAATGATGATAGATATATAGATAAAACATATTGATGCAGATGCATATATATGATTGAATATATATTATTATATATATTATAATATTGAATATGATCGAATATTTATTATTATGTATTTTTGCATAAAGATAAGTAATATGTATTATACACTACACCATGTATAAATATTGGAAAATCCGTAAGTGATAGACCCTTCAGAGTATGGCAGGGGGTAGACAAGCTTATTACATATGATTCTGCAACCAATTCCAACATGTGGAGTTTATCTCAACACAAAGCAATTCTCTGATACCCCTTGTGTGTCCTACAATTTAATTCAGTTCTGATACTATCTACCCAGAAATACCAGTAGACTCCACAGGTTAAGTGTTCAGTCCCACAACACTGCCCCACTCTTCAGATGCCAGTCACAAGCCCAGGTTGTTATCTGTCCTTCTCATAGACTGGGTATCAATCAGAGGTTTCCATAAGGCAGTTTTTGGGTTATTTTTAATTTGCTGGAAGGCTCACATGACCGAGGAAACAGGTTTACTCATTAGATGGTCGTTTTGTTTGTTTGTTTGTTTGTTTTTTCGTTTTTTGTTGTTGTTGTTGTTGTTTTTTTTTTTTTTTTTTTTTTTTTACAAAGGAGGTTCAAAGGATACAAACCAAAAGTTAGATGAAAGATATGTACAGCAAGGTCTTGAACCAAGGAGCTTCAGTCCCTGTGAGTTTGGACCTGGCGTACTGGCATGTGGAAGCATTCTGTTTCACCAACCTGGAAGCTCTCCAAACACATTCCTTTTGGTTTTTGTGGATACTTCATGGCATAGGCATGATTGATTAAATAATTTGCTATTGGCGATTGATTCAATCTCCAGCAGTCCACCCCCCCGCCCCCCCCGGCTCTGGGAGTCAGGAGTTGGAACTGAGAATTTCAACCCTCTAATCCTAAGGTTGGTTCCACTGGCAATCACCCTGCTCCTCAGACACTTTCTAAAAGTTTTAGTTAACATAACAAAAGATACCTAATTTCTCTAGCTCCCATTCCTGGAAATTCCAAAGTTTTAGAAGCACTGTTCCAGGAAGGAGAGGAAACTAAATTTATGTTTCTTATTATAAATGATAATATATACCAAAACACCTAATGAACCTGATAATATAGCAAGAAACAGAATGGAAAATCCATGTAACTGTGGGGTCTTTTAAAAGATTATTTATTTGAGAGAGAGAGGTTGAGAAAGAGTGGGGGAGGAAGAGGGAGAGAGAGAACCCTGAAGCAGACTCCCCACTGAGCCCATAACATGGTGTGGAACTGGATTCCAGGGCCCTAAAATCATGATCTGAGCCAAAATCAAGAGTCAGGTGCTTAACCATGTGAGCCAACCAGGTGCCCCAGAAAACCACATAATTATGACATAAATTAATATCCTTTAACTGATCTTGGCTTGACATTATTCTAAGACTAAAATTAAATTCAAGGCACTGAAGCTGAGGATTTCGGTATCTCTGCCTGGTAGATTCACTCTAAATGTATTGCTAAATCTACAGCATTTTAGTCCCATATTCGTGAGTTTGAAAAATCAGAAACATTGGGAGCTAAGGCCACCTTCTTTTGTCTGGGATCTTAACTAATTCCTTTTCACAACTAATTGACTAGTTTAACAGTAAACCAAACTGAAAGCAACTTTCAAGAGTCATTCCTACAAGTTTTTAAAATTTTCCCAAACTTACTGCTGTAGCGAACTCTGTAGACATATGAGTGCTACTTATTTTCTTCTCTGAAAGTTAAAAATTTGTCCTGTAAAGATGCATTATATTCATAACCAGCAAAAGGATATCCTTGAAATGAAATCAGTGTCACCAAGTACAATCTGACATTTTATTGGATCATCTTGTACAAATGCAATTTAAATGAAGAGTGCAAGTTAAATTTCTATTAGAAATTTCTTTAGACAAAAAAATAAGAAACTTCTTTAGACAGGTTGAATAGCCATAAACATTTAACTTTAGAGACCTATCTCTAATACAATCCAGTAAAAAAAAAGGGGGGGGGCATTATGAATATCAGTTATTCAGTAGAAAATTTCTCCTTTATGAATCTTCTAAACACATTTATTAACTATTACTTTCTTTTTTTTTTAAGTGCAGTAACAGGGGTGCCTGAGTGGCTCAGTCGGGTAAGTACCCAGCTTTTGGTTTTGGCTCAGGATATGATCTCAGGGTCCTGAGATCAAGCCCCACGTAGGGGGGGGGTCCAGGCTCAGCAGGGAGCCTGCTTGATTCTCTCTTGCTCTCCATCTGTCCCTACCTCTGCTTGCACTCTCTCTCTCTCAAATACATAAATAAATGCATATATATAATATATAATCTATATATAATAAATGCATATATACTAAAAAAATAAAGTTCTTAAAAATTTAAAATTTAAAAATGCAACACCAAGTAATCTCGCTGTCTTGGTATGTCCTCTCAAGTTGCTTTTAATTTTTTTTTTCAAGTTGCTTTTCATTGTAGATCTTATAATGATCTACAAACTACAAACTACAATGGTTGCTTAAGGACTGTTCCCCAAAACTGGTGGGCAGTGTTACTGACTTAATAGGTGACATAATTTCTAATAGATTAAATATAAAAATCATTATACTTATTCCAAACTTTAAAATATTAAATTCAACAACCTTAAAATGAGCATGACTTTTTAGTAAATCTTAAATGGTAAGTTTTCATTCTTTCTTTTTCAGAAATAACCCGAATTAGCAACCTTCTGATTTTGTTTTAGTTAGCCCTAAGTAAAACAAAGAGGAATAGAACTAATTAATTCTATTTAAATTCTCTCTCTCTCTCTCTCTATCGTGGAAATGGATGCTTAAGATTACACATTTCCAGAGAGTTTATGTGATGTATGCTTTAGTAAAATTTAGCACTGTTACCAGGATTTTTTTCTCTTTTAAAGATTTTTAAGTTTATTTGGGAGAGACAGAGAGAACACACACAAGGGGTGGGGCAGAGGGAGAAGAGGGCATCTCAAGCTGGCACAGAGCCAGATGTAGGGCTTGAGCTTAGCACCCTGAGATCATGACGTGAGCCAGAATCAGTTGGATGCTTAACCAACAGGGCCACTCAGGCACAATGAACACATAATTTATGTGTTATCACATAAACACAACAGAATCAATGTTTTGTTTTTACAAAATTATGCTTTAAAAGACAAACTTTGCTAAGCTACTTCTACCATTATTTACTTAGATAAATTACAGTTTTGTAAGCTAGAAAACACTAAATCATCTTTGATGCTTCCTTTTTCCTTAACTCTTCCAATTTCTTACCAAGCTCTGCCTAACGCACATCATAAATATCCATGCAATTTTAATACCCTGCATTTATTAGTGTACTAATTTATTTCCTTACATGCTCTTCTGTTCCCTCCATACTCTGTTCACATCGCATCTAGAGTAATCATTTAAAATATAATGTAAAAATTTCTCTCTTGAAAGGTTGCTTGAAAACCTTTGGTAGTTCACATAAAGGGCTCCAAATAATAAAAATCTCACATTGCAACACTAATCTCTCATGGCATTGTGGCATTCTGCATTCCAGCAAATTTTTCTGAGTACATTGAACTTTCCCTGTTTTCTCCCACTCTAGGGATTTTCAATATGGTGGAAATGAATGTTGTACTTCCTGATAAATGGTGCCCTACAACACACACACACACACACACACACACACACACATGCACACACACACACAAGGAGATGCAGAGGTAAGTGGGGAGAAGTCCTCCTTAACTTTCAGACCTCTTTTCAAAGATAAAAGACTTCATGGCTTGCACACACAACAGCCATCACTCCCCATCAGTTCAGATCCTGCTGCTTTCCCTATCCATGATTGCATGGACTTTTCTTTTCCATCTGCAATCATAATCTATAATTAAATATTTGATGTTGCCTCCCACTTAACATTTTATCCTCTAGAGAAAGATATTTGGCTGAATAAATACTTATGTTTACTGTAGGTATATAGAACTATTTAAAGAATGATAAAAATTTACAAATGAAAACAAAAGACCGTCTAATTTTTATTATATTCACAAAATATAATTATTTGCTACCACAAGTAATTTTAAAATATTTATAGCCATACCTCATGACATATATAAAAAGTAACTAAAATGAATCATAGACCTAATTATAAAGCCACTTTAAACTTAGAAGAAAACATGATTAAACATAAACAAATATTTCTTAGCTATATCAAAAGCAATATCAGCTCAATTTTGAAGATTTTTAATTTATTTATTTTAAAAGAGAGAAAGAGAGGGAGAGAGGGAGAGAGGGAGAGAGGGAGAGAGAGAGAGAGAGAGAGAGAGAGAGAATGCCCAAAAAACTCATGATAGGGGAGAGATAGGGACAAGCAGACTGAGCTGAGCATGGAGCTGACATGGGGCTCTGTCTCATGACCCCAAGACAATGACCTGGGCCAAATTCAAGAGTTAGACACTTCACTGACTAAGCCACCCAGGTGCCCAAAAATCAACTCAATTTTTAAAATGATGAATTAGACCTAAGAAAATTTCAAACCATTCATTCTCAAAAAGAACTATACAGGAATGAAAAGAAAAGTCACTAAGGGAAAATATTCATAAATCAAATCTTTTTAAATGGCTAAGATTAAAACCCCTCGTAATATTAATATCCAGTGTTGGTGAGGATGTGGAGGAAATGGAACTCTCACACACTGCTAGTGGAAATGTAAAATGATACCACTTTGGAAAGCACTTTAACCATTTCCTAAAAGTTAGACATTTACGATCTAATAATCCCAATCCTAAGTATTTAGTCATATTGCTCCAAACCTACCGACACCAAACTCAGATTCTTTACAGTTAATTTATTTAAGTATATTGCAGTTAGACATCTATCTAGTCATTTAGATTGGAACTACTTTTCATACCCTGTAAACTGCATCCAACATTTGCTAACCATAAATAAGCCAAACCCTATAGCTATAAAAGACGTCAAAATTCTGCTGCTTTAATGGAACTGTATAACCCAGAGAATTCCTACCTTGCTGCTAAGTCAAATTAGCCCCTTCTCTGATTTTGTTTCTCCCCACAATAGCTTCTATTCCTCTTGTAGGAAAGAGCCTCATGCAACTTCATGGAAAATATCTTGCTGGGAGGGACTTCCTCTCTCATGCAACCTTGCTTAAGTGTTACCCAACAAAGCTTGTTGTATATTACTGTTTCACGATCCCGTCTCTTCCTTGATTAAGCTGATTTCCAATTTTTTTAAGATTTTATTTATTTATTCATAAGAGGCACAGAGGGGGAGAGAGGCAGAGACACAGGGAGAGGAGAAGCAGACTCCATGCAGGGAGCCTGACATGGGACTCGATCCTGGGACTCCAAGATCAGGGTCTGGGCTGAAGGTGGCACTAAACCACTGAGCCACCCAGGCTGCCCCAATTTCCAATAAAATTGATATATCTAGTAGTAGAATTAAATAGAAGAGTTTTATACAGACTAGTCCTGAGCATGATGAGAAGACAGAAGTATATTATTCAAGCATATGATTCACAATCCTATGGCATCTTCTCTTGTTAGGCCTCTTCCTAAACTCAAGATTGATGGTAACCTCCTTCTGACAAACTCCTTAAAGAGTATGAGTTGCAATTCTGTTTATGGATAGACCTGAATAATCTCCAGTCACCAGGATCTTCTACTTTATAAAAACCCACTTTCCAAAGGTCAGAAGATGAGACAAGTTTGGTTGTCCATTTCTCATAAAAAGAAAAAATGGTCTAATATATGGATCTGCATGGACTCTTGGACAGTGGCTAACAGGTGGGCAAAATTTGGAAAGTTTTACATACAATAATAATGGCAAATTGGTCCTAGGAAATCTAAAGAAATGTAGAGATAGTTCTTGGAAGAGAGTGAAGACATCTGTGTATCACATGAAATGTCAAATCAGAAGGTTTCTATAGTAGAAGAAGCTTTCAATAGTTGGCTGTTGAACAAAGTCTCTCTGGCAGGAGACAAAACAGTATGGTCTTCTTTTCACCATGATCTGGGTGTTATTACTGACATAATGACTCTGTGACATAGTAGAAATTCCTGGTATCCAGTCAGTGATAATGGTGACTGGCTAATTATATTACATTTCTTTCATCATGGAGGCTCAGCCCTTTATCGTCATATGGAAAGTAAATATTTCAGGTGTGGATTGCCCATAATGCCAGTCGGGGTTCACATGATTGGACTTCACTGTTCTATACCCAGTGCTACACTGTCCCACACGACATTGACTATGGTGTGCTGCTATTTCCATGCCCAATGAGACATGGCTTTACTGAGACATGCACACATACCTTACAGATATTAATATTGGTTGCAAATAACTTAGAGCTATACCTTTCTCTGCAGAATTGAACTCAGCAACCAGTGTTAGATTGACATGGGGTACAATGGACTATTTCCTTGCCTCAAGACAAAACAACCTCTGTGCTTATGTTTTTACTTCAAATCCTCTCTGTGTGATCAACCTGAAGCTACATTTCAGCTGAGACAACACTGCTTGGCTTACTTGCCCCTTACCCTGCCTGCCCTTTATCCTCTTGAATAATTTACTATACAAATTAATTTTACAAGCATCTTCAACTTAGGTTAGATTTCTCAACTTTCAAACAGGATATATTTTATAGCAAAGGAATTGTAATAATTGGTTCCCACACAAAGAATTTACTATTTTTGCCATGAGTCCCATCATTGGGAGGTAACTGATTTGATTATATGAGAAGATGGCCAGCTAACAGATGAGGTATTATACCTGCTTGGAGGACATACCTTTGAGATTTAGGCATTTTTTTTTTCTCCAAGATTTGGCATATTGTTAAAACCATGGCCAGTAAATGCTATTGTTCTCCCTGTATACTGAATTCACAGACATGGGATCAAAAGATAGGAAGTGGGGCTCTCCCCTTGCACTATTATATCTAAAAATCCATTTGAAGAATTTTTACTTCTTATCTCTGATCCCTTATGCTGAGTGGGTTTAGAATTTCTAAGAAAAGAGTTTTTCAAACAGGGAAAAGGTCATGGATTTGGTCAATTATAAACAGAAATTTTCCACTTACTATTTTGACTTTCTTATGAAAGTAAACCATCAGGAAGAGAAAGAGGATCATTCTTCCAGTTGGTGTGACTTATCTTTATAAATCTAGTTGGTTTCACCTCTCCTAAGATTAAAGAAGGAGCAAGGCAAAGCTTTCTATGGTCTGACTGGATATCTCTGCTGGTGTTTTGCAAGCACAGACCTCTACAGATCTTCATGCAGAGAAAGCTACTTTAAAACTGTTGGCATTATATATTTTTCATTATTTTCTGCTCAAGAGCGACATAACATCACAACTATGGTAGATTAAAAAAATAAATTGAAGTCATGAGTCTTCCCATGTCTGTATAATTGTTGACACTGCATATGATTTTTTGTCTATAAATACATGCTCGTATAATATGTCTAAATATTATTTATGTATATTTACGTACATACCTATGGTTCATTGAACATTAGCAAAAGTTATTGTGTAATTTGGAGATTTCCACAAAATTAAGTATCCTTAAAGAAACTTAATTCCTACCAAAAGTTACATATCAGTCTGCACAACCATGAATGCCAGTTCACATATGCAGCTGCCACTAACTGATTTTTAATTCCTCTACTGAGTTTTCTAATACTTTGGTAAAATACTTCATACCAGGTGAGTGAGATTCAGTCGTCTCCTACCAATACAATGAAAGAATCATCAAACCTTGAGCAAGTCAATCAACCTATCTGGTAAACAAATTCAGAAATAATAAGCCTTTATAAGTGAGTTAATGAGTTCTTGGGTAGTAAAATATAGGAACAATGATTTTACTTCCATGTTTATTACTAACTAGCAACATGTCATTATATTTCTTTCAATGAATGAATAAAATGGGGAAATATATTTATTAAACTATTTTACTTAATTTTTGATACTGTAAACTTTTAATATTTATTCATCACAAATTACATGGGCCTATTTCTAATTAATATACAAAATTTATTTTTCATTCTGATGGTATTAAAAGTTCTTTAGCTATGTTTGCAGTAAATCTATGACGTATCAGGTAAGACATTAACTCAATATATGTATTTTTCACGTAAAAAAACACACCTGAACTTACTAAACAATGATGTTTATTAAACAGTAACATGTTGACTGGTTTTAGAAGTTCTTTTGCTAAAATAGGTTCACATACAACAAGTCTTGCACACAAAGCTAGCATCAACCCACCATAATGAAATAAAATATAATCAAGTGGCTTTGCTTCATTGTGAATGAAATAACTTCTGTAGATTTCTAAAATTACTATCAATAGATATTCTTGTGGGTTATGTTTAACTGGTGACACATTCGAGTAATTTAAACCACTTTCATGAGCAGACACAATACAAGGGAAAATACATCATATTATTTTTATTTCCTTTGTACTCTTCTCATTTTTCTGGTCTCTAATTTCTACAGACACTAAAAGTAACTGAATTCTTCTGATTGCTTTTCAGAGACTCAGTGTTTCTATAACTAAGGCACAGTCTCAGCAGTTGTGTGGAAAGAGAACTTGTTGATATTGAAGAAATTTGAGAGAGGTGTAAATTAGTTTGCTTTTCACCAGGCAACTGACAGATGGCAATATTTTGGAGAAGATAAAATAGCAAGGGGATTAGCTGTTGGTACCTCAAACTTCTTTCCATGCTCTATTTCCAGAAGCCGATATTAAGGGCTCTCCAATCTTGAGAGTGATCTGACAGAAACAAACTCAAATAATGACCACTTTTTCTATATGATCTGAGGTGCTTTCAGAATGTCTGGAATATTCAGGTAATAACTCAGCTGGGAAGGCTCAGCTCAGGTATATACTTAGGTAGGAGTCAGGGTAAGTCAGTGGGGGCTACTTATTTATTCAGCTTGATATTAATATTTTACAATGTTCATATATTTATTACCTCATCTTTAAGTGTCCTCACGGAAATGCTGTTGTGTCTCCCATGAATCAGCTGATATCCAGTTTACCTTCAAAACATTATTTATTTTTTTTTCTCCAAATACTTTCCAATTAAACTAGCCTATTGACCATATATTAGCAGTAGGACCCTGTACCTCACAAGGCATTGAGTAAATATATTTTGTATTTGTCATGTACTTTTGCCAACTATTTCATTTGGGTGGCTCAATAGTTGAGAGTCTGCCTGTGGCTCAGGTCATGATTCCAGGGTCCTGGGATCCTGTCTGGCATCAGGCTCCTGCTTCTCCCTCTGACTGTCTCTTCCTCTCTGTCTGTGTCTCTCATGAGTACACAAATAAAACCGTTTTTTTTTTTTAAAAAAAGACAAGAATATCATGATGATGTTGGAAGAATATCATGATGTTATGTTCAGGGATTCTGTTGGAAGATTTTAGAACCTTGCACTCTCATTTCCTCTCAGAATACTCAAAGACACTGAACAGAACTGTGGTGACAGATTGGTGTTTGGAAGTGTTGCTGTTTTTATTATGAAAGTGATTATGAAGTCAACTTCCTTCATATAATGAGCTGCATATTTTTAAAAAGCATTCAACTGGAGAGGTAAACGTATGAATGACTTAAGTATGACAATATGAAGGATACAGTTTTATTTTTAAGAAAAAGATGTCACTTCGATTTAATTAAATATATTTTGAAAAAACAGTGTCATATTAATCAATATAGAAACCTCATATTAACAAATGGAACTAATCTTAATATTCTTTTAGGATTCTATATAACATTTTCAACTATTTGTTTTACTAATTTTTACTTAGATCATATTTTACTCCTCAAAATTTGATTTTGAAACTTTCTGTTTTTTATTTTTTAAAAAGATTTATTCATTTATTTTAGAGTCAGAGCATGGGGTGGGAAGGGGCAGAGACAGAGAGAGTCTCCAGCAGACTCTAAGGGAGAGGCCCTCCATGGGGCTTGATCCCAGGACTCTGAGATCATGATCTTCACTGAAATCAAGAGTCAGATCCTTAATGGACTGAGCCACCCAGGCACCCCTTATTTTGAAACTTTTTAGATCATTTAAAAAAATAACCTCTGCAATCAAAAAATATTTTAAGCTTTGGGGCAACTGAGAAGCATTCCTTATACAGAAAGAAACAAATAAATTCAACTCTATTTCCCTTTTATGTATTATTATATTACAGTTTATCATTAAATTAATATTTTATTCATACCAAAAATTAACTGTAATGAAATTAGCTTACTATTTATTTTTTACTGGTAGTAAAGAGATGCGTCAGAACATTTACTGAACTTTACTGGTCATTAGATTACTGTTTCATTATATTTTCTAAATTATCCAAAGAGTCCAAACTTTATTTCAGTTACCGGAAGAAAATGACAGCAAAACTGAAAATATATTTTTAGAAATGTGACTCATGTTTAGTACTTTTGCAGAAATGCTCAGAAATTAACAATACAAAAATTAAAACTGATATGACTAAGGTCTTTGCTATGGTTAGAGTCCCATCCCAAGATTTTTATATATTCTAAACCAATTTATGCATATGCATAATTCAGTCACAGAAGATACCCTATCTATATAATGTTTTAAGCATATGTTGTTCTCAAGAGGCTTTTTATTGGCTTAAGAACTGAACGAAACTTTTAGTCAGGATGTCTATAGGAAACATTTCAGTAGGAAACTTGACTAATCCCTTCAACATTACATAACGGTATTTTTGAACATTTATAACCATCATTTTGAGCATATCCTAAGATAAACCATTTTATCTCCAGTGTACCTTGATTTTCATACAATTATTTTCACATTATAATTTATATAAATTAATTAGTAATCCATTATTAAATACAGATTGGCTGGTGAGGAAGAGACAGAGTAGGAGTTATGAATCTACCTGAATTATGTATATGTGGGTGGATGGAATAAATGGAAAAATCACTGCTTTTTCTTTGTTGTAGTGCTTATGTTCTTTCCATTGGCATCAGAGTGAGGACTTGAAAATGAGGATAAAAAAATGTGGGTTAAGATGAGTTCTCAACTTGATTTCCTTCCTCATTCTCTTTCTCCCTCTCTTTTTCTCTTTTTCTTTCTCTTTCTTTCTTTCTCTCTTTCTTTCTTTCTCTCTTTTTCTTCTCTTTCATTCTTTCATTTTTTAATTTTCTTTCTCTCTTTTTCTTTCTCTCATTTTTCTTATTTTTTTCCTTCTTTCATTTCTTTCTTTTGAAGTCTTGTCTTTTCTTTTTTTTTTCTTCTCTGAAGTTCTAAATCTAACCAGACATTTTTAAAAGCCAACAAAAATACCCCAATGTTACTAATCTACTAAGACATGAATATTAGTGAGAATGTAATCTTTATAAAGTGCTTTTTGGTACTTATCACAGATTCAATATGGAGTCTTTAAAGTTCTTCTAGCAAGGAACTTATATGACTAATACTATGATGATAGTGCTATAGAAAGTCTGATTAAAATAAGACCTTTAGCATATCTGTTAGTTTAGAAATAGGAATAAGATGTAGAATATCACTGTCATTAATCAGGCATATAACAATGAGAGCCTTGAACTTCATTCAATGGGAATGAAGAGATTTATATATAATTTGTGATATATTATTGAATGAAGATTTTGGGAGATAGTGTGCACAAATAGAATGCCTTATTAAATATAGCTAGTGAACTGAAATACTGTATCATTTATCTAATAGAAGAGGTTAAGGACTCAAAACTGGCCGAATGAGAAAATGGATATATGGGGGGTCATGAGAACATGATATTTTTCATTGCCAGGCTTACTAACACTAGCCTTTTTTCCAGATTATACTGGAGAAACTCTCACATGAGGCAATAAGTTAACATTGTCACCTAAATTTCTTGTCCTGACTCCTGCTCTGAGAACTCTGTTATAAGTCAACTTACCATGTCTTAATTTGGGTCCAGGGATGGGAGAACTGCTTTGGTTTTAGAACTTACCATCTTCTAACCCTGGGCACACACAAAGCATGGGAATCTGCTGATTTTTGCTTAATGCTCTAAATTACAGAACCAAATACCATAATGGAAATCTCAGGAATATGCATTTTATACTTCATCCACTTGACATCTCTCCCTTTTTAAAAGGTTTTTATTTAAATTCCAGGTAGTTAATATACAGTGCAATATTAGTTTCAGGTGTACAATATGGTGATTCAACACTTCCATACATACCCAGTGCTCATCACAAATTCACTCCTTAATCCCCATCATCTATTTATTTATTTATTTATTTATTTATTTATTTATTTAATGATTTTATTTATTCATTCATGAGAGACACAGAGAGAGAGAGACAGAGACTCAAGCAGAGGGAGGAAAAGCAGGCTCCATGCAAGGAGCTCGATGTGGTACTTTATCCCGGGAATCCAGGATCACACCCTGAGCCAAAGGCAAATGCTCAACCACTGAGCCACCCAGGTGTCCCTCCCCATCACCTATTTAACATATCCCCCATCTGCTTCCTCTCCAGTAACCATTAGTTTGTTCTCTATAGTTAAGAATCTATTTCTTGATTTGCCTCCTCTCTTCTCTTTTTTTTTCCCTTTGCTAAGTATGGCTTAAATAACCAACCCCATGTCATTTTTCTTTTTTTTTTTTTTAGTATTACTTTCATTGATGAGAAATAGAAACTCTTTTGGTGTTTGAAATTTGTATTACTCTACTTCTATTAGATATTTTTTAGACATGCTTCAGACTCACAGCACCTATAGTTAGCTTATGCACCAGGATAAGCTTCCCTAATAGCTGCCCTAAAAATTAAAAAATAATAATAATAACTTAGATCCCAAATCATTACTCCCCGCTCCCCCGTCTATATTACCATGATTATACAATTACACATTTCTGTGGTAATGAAGATATAACAGAGCTTAGGAAAGTGCTTGAATTTCCTGAATCTCAATTTCCTCTCCTATAATTTAGAGATGATAATTCCTACTTTACAGAATAATATTAAATATTAACATAAGATAATGTATGCAAAAATGATTTATAAAGTGTGAATCACTATTAAAATGTGAGAAGAAATTTTATAAGCAATAATAACAATCTTTCATAATTTGTACTTAACTAAAAATTCTCAAAAAAGAAAAGTATATGTAAAAGAAATAAGAGATGTTTTTACGGTCTGATCAAAAAGATTATGTTCAATCAGGATATGTCTACATAGCATTCTGTACAAAGCAGCCAAATCTATACCTTGGTACACAATATAATGTTATTTTTATTCTTCATAAAGATCTTTCCCCTATAGAGCTTAGTTCTTTGATTGGCTATAATGGTTTGTTTCTGAAAAAAAACCTGACTATTGCTCAATGTAATACTGCTTTTTCCTTAAAGAACTATTGTTAATATAATTATTTAGTGTATCTAATGAGTGAGAAGTAACGCATGGATTTTGTTGTTATTAGGTTTATAGTTCACTTGGGGAGACAAAAAAAAAAAACAAGTAGTCATTTATATGACAAATCAGATTGATTTAAATGTTCTAATAATGACAAACATTAAGAAGAATATGAGCAAAGAGTGATTATTTAATTCCAAGAAGGAAAATAGACCTTTCCGCCTGGAGGAGAAGAAAACTGAGTTTTTAAGAATTTATTTGTGAGTAGAACTACAATACTAAAGAAAGTAAATAAAGGATGAAAGATTTGACATTAAGGTTTGGCATTCAGTTTTTCAACAAATATATATTGATTGTCTACCTGTAACAGGTACTCAGTTATAAACAGGAGATGGAAGTATAAATAATAAATGGTCCATATCCAAAAAAAGGCAGAAAAATAGGACAGTAATTACAGTTCAGTGAACTAAGTGCTGCGATGAAGTCTGTTACTGGAGCGCACACGCACTCACACACACACGCACGCCAAAAAAATCTACAAGACAACAGAGGGTGCATTGCAATCAAGCAAGAATTGAGCTGCATTTTTGAAATATAAGTAAGTTTATAGTTAGTTCAAAAAAGAATCAAATTAACAGCATTTATGAAACAGTGTTGTTATAAAATAGATTGACAGGTTAAGGGAAAAACAATCATTTTGTATCACCAGAACAATAGAGGACATTAAACGGTCATAGATGATGAATTTGAAACGATGTGTGTTTTGTTTGCTAGGCTAACGTGCTTGAAGAATGTCTGTAAGTCTTTTAGAAGTCTTGGGATAATTTGGGATTGGAAATTACATTTTCAAATTTCACTCTATTATTTTCTTCACTTGATATTTATAGAAGACATCCTATGTACTAAAAGCTGCTTTAGAACCATGGTGTATAAAAGAGGCCGTTGCTGTCACGGATCTTATATTCTGGGATCCTGACACTGGAGCTACATATGAGCGATTGAAAAAGGACAGGGCCAGAAAGATAGTGACCAGTTAGAAAATCTCTACAGTACTGTATTGTAAAATTACCAGGTTTGTACCTAAGACTGTTGGTGAAATAATGAGAAAGAGAAGCTATATTTGAGAGTCATAATAGAAGTACTAATTATATCTCTCAGTGAATTTTTAGTGTGAAGGGAGTAGAGGGAAGTAGGTGAGTACTGAAGAGTAATCCAGTAAATATCCCAGCTTTCTGGGCTTGCAAGTGATGAATAGTATTTGTAACAGTTAATTGTATGTGTCCGCTTGGCTGGACCATGAGATGCCCAGATATTTGGCTAAACATTAATTCTCTATGTTTCTGTGGGGATGTTTGAGATGAGATTAGCATTTGAATCAGTAGACTGTGTATCACAGATTGTGTTCTCCAGTGCGATTGGGTCTGATCTAATCCATTGAGGGTGTGAGTAGAACAAAAGGCAGGGTTAGAGAAAATTCATGTTCTTTGCCTGATTGCTTAGAGCTGGGACATCAGTCTACCTTTGTCCTGGGTCTGGAACTCACACCACTGGCTTCCTGGTTCTCAGGCTTCTGAACTTGGGCTAGAATTGAAACTGCAACTTCTCCTGGGTTTCAGGCTCTAAGACTCAGACCAAAACTACACCACTGGCTTTCCTGGGTCTCCAGCTTATAGATGACAGATCAAAGGAAAAAATGAACATTACGTGTCCCCTGATATGATGCACCTTGAAAGATGTAAAATATATCCTGTAATGTTCCTGCCAAATGGTCTAACCTGCACTTAGTCACCAGGAGACACCAGCCAAGCTCAAGTGAAGGGCATTTTACAAATTAATAGCCATGTGTTCTGACACTGACAGAATTTGAGATTCATGCAAGATAACAAAAAGTCTGGGGAACTGAACACATGCTTTTGGGTTGGGTAATTATCTTTGCATATTTTCTATAACTTCTGAAATGATAACAAACTAAAAAAAATAATTAAAACGAAAAAAATTGAGCAGGGGAGGAAAATCACTGAAAGGGATAAAAGGAAGCAAAACTCACAAAAATGAATATATGAATACTTGATTGAAGAATGAGGGGTTGATGGGAAATCTGCCTGAATATGTTAAAATTAAGAATTCAAATCCCAAAATTTTTTCCACGATACAGTTAGTGATCATTTAAATATATAATGTATGAAAAAATAAAAAAGAACTACCACAAGTAATGACAATATGGTACTTTGTGTGCTGGAAAGCTGATCTTGGGAATTGAGCCAGTTTCTCTCAAAGTAAATTGGACTTTTTTTTTTTTCTTGTCGGTAATCTATTTTTAAAGATTTCAAGATTTCAGCATAGTAACATAGGCAGTATGTTAGTAAGTATATACCAGTTATTTTAAGTTTCAAATCTATGTAGGGGCAATCAGAAAAACATCCTACAGGAGTGATTAGCTGTTATCATTTCAGAAAGGCTATTACTCAAGGTAGTACAGGCTGTTCCTACTTCGCACAATAGATCAATGGTTGAGTATTTCCTCGTTAGAGAATTTGAAGTACAAATGAGTTTTTATTAGTGAAAGCACTGATTTGTTAAATAACATGATGCATTAGAAACAGGTTCTCAATTTTAAATTCACTAGGCTTGGAAAAGTTGAAATTTTTTTTTTGAATACTCACCATTTCTTTAAGAATCTAGGCAAGCCAGAAGCTTGATCCCTACACATACTTCTCTCCAGAAATTGATTTTGAAGAATTTCTATTTCCCTGATGGTAATCTTAAGGATAACAGAGTCTTGCCTCCAGAATACTATTCTCTGCTTATCTGGACTTTTCATATGAAGTTGTCAAGTTGGGTTTTGCCAAACTCCTAGAATATTTCAAATGAGATGTTTTCTATTCCGATAATGTTTCTATTATTGTTTAATAAATGTTTGTTGGCTTTTTATGCATGAGACAATGTTCATTCTGAGATCTGCTTTTATTTTATTTTAACAGGGTAGTGAATTTGTGGGGTAGTTAACTCTCATTTACATCAAACATCTTTGGAAACTCTCAGAAAGAATGTAGGAGATGAACACTACTAAAAGGACTTTGGTCAGTGAGCAACATACATCTTAAGAGACAAATCCCAAATTTATTGCTGAGCCTGAGAGAGCTTACAGATCATCCCAAAATAGTATCTGATGCTGTGGCAAGGTGACTAGAAAGGAAATGGGAGGTATATTGAAAAATGACTTCTAAACTCTAGTTAAAAACAAGCAAAGCACAAACGCTTCAGTCCACTCTTAGTTTCAACTGATTTAAACAATTAGTTTCAGACAATTTAAAAAGCAGTATAAGATGGGAGAGAAGGCTAAGAAAGAAAACATATAGATTCGCTTCTCTGTAAGATGTAGCTAACTTTTCAACAGGACAAGGGAGAAAGAAAAAAAAAAAAGTGGAATTCACTGCTAAGGATAGTCTTGGTCAGATCACCAGAAGTAAATGTTAAATCACTGCAGGGGACAGGAACATTCAAGGCTTTAGGGCATTTTCTACTTATTTCCTTCTACACCAGAGCAGAGAATTATTCTGAGAGAGAGTATTCATGAGGAAGATTTCAGAGAAAATGGGCCGAAGTCCATGTGGCCTACTGACCCAGGTCTTTAGTCTGGTCCCGCACTTAAACCACCCTTCAGCAAACAGCCAGCTCAAAAAAGTAACCCTACATTTCAAAAGTGAACAAAAAAAAATCACAAAGGAACCAGTATAGGATCTTTGAAAAGATATTAAAAGGCAAGAGGAAAAAGAAACATTCAGAGGGAAAGGGGGTAGGAGGATATAAGATATACACCAAAAAATTACATATCAGAAAAGCCATCTCACAGATTTGTGGGTAAATGCTATAAGAAATCAATCAAATTAAATAAAATATTATTTGTTTAAAATAAACATGCAAAGAAAATATACAAAGGTAATATGAAAAGGATGGTAGAAGAGTTCAGAAAATAACGGAAGCAAAAATAAAATAATCATAGAAATGATCCTCATGTAGATACAACAGAAAAGGAAAATAGGCATCAGCTTTAAACAGTCAAGGACATGGAAGCTAGGCCTAAAAAACAAGGGGAGGAAAAAATTAAATCAAAAGTTACAAATTACTAGAGAAAATATATATCGGTTACAGATAACTCTAAGCCAATACAACCACAATTTGCATTCTTCAAAGAAAAAAAGTTGAAACAGAATCACATTTGAAAGCAAATAATCAAATTAACAATTTCCTGAAATGAAAAAAACACCCCTCTTGCTCTTCATGCCCCAAAAGCCAAAAAAGGTCAAGGTAAGTGTAACAGGGGTACTGTTGGGGGTGGGTCCTAGGACCCTTGGATTCAATGGCTCACTGGTAGGACTCAGGGATCTATAAAAAGCTGTTTTACTTACAGTTATGTTTTATTACAATGAAATAATACAGGTTAAAATCAGCAAAGGAGGGACACCTGGGTGGCTCAGAAGGTGAGTTGGCTCAGGGCGTGATCCCAGGATGGGGGATCAAGTCCCACATCAGGCTCCCTGTGAGGAGTCTCCTTCTCCCTATGCCTGTGTCTCTGCCTTCTCTGTGTCTCTCATGAATAAATAAATAAAATCTTAAAAAAAAAAAAAAACAGAAATAAAAAAATAAAATCAGCTAATGAAAGAAACTCCTAGGTCAGAGTCTAGGAGATACCAGGCAAAACTTCCAGTTTCCTCCTCCCAGTGAAGTTTTGCAGACAAAAGTCACTTTACCCAGTAATAGTTCATATATACGGACATGCGGCAACACATATGGAGTATGGCCAACAAGCAAAGATCTCATGGGCCTTGGTGTCCAGGTCTTTTGTTGGGAGGTCACTCATATTAGCATGGCTGACTTTCAGACTCCTATCCCTGTAGAAGTCAACCTGAAGCTGCATGGCCTGAGGCCCCCATTATAAACCACATTCTTAGCCTAGTGTGTGCATCCTGGCCCAAGGCCCTCAGAGAAACAAACACTCTTCTCAAACAGGATATTCCAAGGACTTTTGGAGGTTACTTCCCAAACAAGGGCCTATTTTTCTTTGGAATATATGGATTGTGGACAACTCTGACTTTACAAATTAATTCTTTACTGCATAGGGAGAATAAAGTTGATCTTAGATGTCCAACTAGAGTGAGGAGATTGTGAAAATACGTCTTAAGAATACTCAAAAAAGGAAAACAAGGATTAAGACGATCTAGACAAGCCTAAAGGTTTATATGCAGACATGAGAGAAATCAGTATACATAGCACCCTCATGTCTTTCTCTAAAGAGTTATGCCAATTATGGTTATGGAATTTTAAAAAGGAGTTATAAAAAATGATATTACAGAAAAGAAAATTAGGATAGTGAGAGGAAAAGTGATAAATTAGGTATGCTGATATATTCTTTCAGAATTAGCAATCAATGATTAGAATGAGAAAAATCCACATTGTCCTGCTCTTTAATGCTGATAAATTCACTAACAGAAGTGTAATAATATTACTTAAAAGTGTAGATGTTAACATCTGTCAAAATAAAAATGTCAAAATTTTAAATATTCAGCAAGAAATACCCCACAAATACACGCATGTTCATTCACACATTCACGACAGTAGTGGAAGCTATAGTAAAAGATAAAAATTAAAGAAACATCCAAAGCATATAATAAGAGCTAAATTAAAGCATAATATTAATAAGGTTGAAAGTGATTTACATAGTCTAGTAAAAGGTGGCATACCAAACAATGCAAATAAAAATAAAGAAGTTTGAAACCAAGACAAAATTTTAAACAAAATAAAAGAGAGAATTTCATATTGAAATTATTTTTAAAAGAAAAACTTGCAGTACATAATAAAATCAAAATTTATCAAACCCTACAGAAGTTATATTGGAGAAATTAACAGAAACTCATAATGATGTTAGAATTTCAACTTATTTCTAAAAATATACAAAGCAAGTAAACAACGGGAAATTAGGTCATAGTCTGAGGACCTAAATAAGTTGGGGTAAATAGCTACTATTAAATTCTGGCCCCTGAAAACAAAGACTAGATTATATTTTTAAGTGATATGAAAAAGTTATAAAAATCCAAAATATATTAAGCCAGAAAGTGAATGTTAATATAGTTTGCAAAACATAGAAGTGCTACAGACCAGGGGCACCTGGGTCACTCAATGGTTAGTGCCTGCCTTTGCCTCAGGTCCTGATCCTGGGGTCCTGGGATCGAGTTCTTCATCAGGCTCTGCACAGGAAGCCTGCTTCTCCCTCTGCCTGTGTCTCTGCCTCTCTCTGTGTCTCTCATGAATAAACAAATAAAATCTTAAAAAAAAAAAAGAAATGGTACAGACTAAAATATGCATGAAAAGTGCAAAAAGATACTATTCATAATCTTGTTTGGAAATTCCTTCTAAACTACTATCAAAACCCAAAAACTATAAAAGAAAAGACAAAATTTCACTATAGAATTTTTTTGGCAGAGAAACTATACCAAAATAGCAGTAAAAATAAAAACAAAACAAAGGAAATACATGATTACAGCAAATGTGACAGACTACAGTTCTAATGATGCTGCTACAATAAGAATATAAAAACAAGAAAAGTGGATGGTTGATAAACATAAATAAATACATGCAAATTCAAAGACTATAAACTGAAGAAAAAACAATGAGTCTTTTTTATCATAGTAGCTTGAGAAATATTAAAAGAACAATACTACGACAGCGTAAATATCCTAAAATATACCATAGTCATATATCAATAGCCTCTGAAGTTGCACAAATCCAGAAGTTTTATCTTTATATTTCATTGCAAATATCTCACAGTTAGATGCTAAGTAAAAGGAACAGATTGGTTCATATATTTTATTTTTCACTTGGAATAAATAATGGAGACAAACAGAGGTGTGTGTGTGTGTGCACGTGTGTATGTAGACAATTTCTGGATGGACATACAGGATCTGCAAACAGCGATTATTTTGTAAGTTTGAAAATATTCTCAGGAGTAGCATTTCTCATTGTACACTTGTAAATACTGTGGATCTTTGTGCACATATTTTTTAAACAGTCAAAAATGCAAATAAAATATAGCATGATTTGTGATCCTCAGTTCATTAGAGTCAAAGACTAAAAAATTAAATGGACTTTTGATCCTGAGTTGTTGTATGTGTCCTTACGGGTGATGAGGGAGATTTCTTGAGTGTGGTAAAAAGAGAAGCCAGATGACTGTGTTCTGAGGAATCAATGAGAGGTACAAAATAATGACATTTGGTGTAGAACACTGTCTAAAAACTAAGCTGGCTTTGCTACCTACAATATCTTTTCTGTTTTCACTATCTTTTTATCTGCCCCCAACTTTTGGTGTTTCCAATATGTAAATATGATCCAAAAGTAACATAAAGGTTCATATAGTGCAGTGAGAACTATTCTAGTCACCAAAGGACAGAATTTATTTCTAATTTTGTTACTTATTAAGAATAATAGAAGGGAAGGGGCACTATTTTCTTATGTGCAACACACACACCCAAGTGCAATGACACCTAGTCTGTTAAATATTTGCGTTGCTTTAAAGACAGTATGTCTATACAGGAGGAAGTAGTCATCTTCTATGAGAAGTTAACAGGTTTTAATTTTTTTAAACAAAAAGTTAATCCCATTGTGTAGGAAATGATCAACTCAGCAAGTCTAAGTATGCCCACTCTGTACATTAAAGGTTTATTCTGGAATGCCTGTGTGGCTCAGCAGTTGAGCATTTGCCTTTGGTTCAGGGCATGATCCCAGGATCCAGGATCGAGTCCCACATTGGGCTCCCAGCAGGGAAACTGCTTCTCCCTCTGCCTGTGTCTCCACTCCCTCTCTGTGCCTCTCATGAGTAAATAAATAATTTTAAAAAATTAAAAATAAAGGTTTATCCTTTGCCTGATTCCAAAGAGGTGACATCTAAGTCCCTAGAATATCCTGTCCGGCAAGAGCATCCTTGTTTGCCACAGAGATTTGGGCAAAAAAAGGATAGTTCTTGATAATAATGTGACTTATGGTGACAAGCACGGGCCATGACTATCAGCTTGCTCTCTGAAACGGCTGGAGAATAAAGGCAAGCCACACAGCCAGCTGTAGATCACGGAACCTCCAAAAAAACCACATCTAACTCATTGGTTGGCAATACTCTATGTATGTTGTCATACATGGTGGCTGGGAGAAATAAGCCCTGCCTGTCTATACCATCCACCAGGAGAGGACACCTGGAAGCTTACACCTGGTGTCTCTCTCCTGGACCCTCTGATATGTTGCCTACATGCTGTCACTGCAACACAGTGCAGCCATGATACAATGTTTTTTCTGAGTTTTGTGAGTTTGTTTTAGCAAATCACTGACCAGAGGTTGGTATTGGGTACCCCCCAAATCAGACCCACATAGACAAAAAAGTGAACAGACTATCTAAGGTACTGGTTCTCTTTGTCAAACTTCTTACTTGCTAATGTGAAAGAAGAGCTAAAATTTTACTATTTGCTGAATTCTTAAATTACTAAAAACCTGAAAAAATACAAAAGCAAAAAAAATAGTTTCTTCTAAGAAAAAGAGGTATTTAGGAAGGGATTATTTATCAACTGGAGATGTACATAAAAATATGAATAGAAAAGGGGAGTGAATTTTGAAATATAGACTAATAATGAAAAAACATTTAAAATTTACTTCCAAAAAATTCTTTTTTTTTTTGGTGATATTTTGGCTCATTGAGATCTACCCTTATTAAATTGTTTGTTAATTTTCTAGTTTTGTGTATCATTAATAAATATTCTTAAGTGGTGAAACTTGTTGAATCAAATTATTGAAACAATTTACAAAATAAATTTAATTGATATTTTAATTGATAATTTCTTTAGTTTCTTCTAATTTATGTTAACTGAGGGTCTCTTCAGACCATGCCACAAAAATAATTTAATAGGATATGTATTTGAAAATCCAAATTACAGTTTCCTTACCACATTTAAGGCTTATGACTTAGTGTGAACCCACATGCTAAAAGTCTTCTTCATCATTGTTAATGATTTTCTCTCAGGACCTTGTACTTTGACTTGTGTTTGCCTTTTCCCTTATTCCATGTTTATTTAATACTAGATATAGCTGAAACCTAACAGGGCAGTAGTGTTTTAGCTATTTGTTAACTGAGTAGTCTCACATCAGTTAATTGAGACCTGGAGTTTCTCCTAATTCCACAATGTTTAGCTTCTTAAGCTTGTATTTTGCTTAAGGAGTAGGGCTCATTGAATATGATCCAAAAGTAACATAAAGGTTCATATAGTGCAGTGAGAACTATTCTAGTCACCAAAGGACAGAATTTATTTCTAATTTTGTTACTTATTAAGAATAATAGAAGGGAAGGGGCACTATTTTCTTATGTGCAACACACACACCCAAGTGCAATGACACCTAGTCTGTTAAATATTTGCGTTGCTTTAAAGACAGTATGTCTATACATGAGGAAGTAGTCATCTTCTATGAGAAGTTAACAGGTTTTAATTTTATATCAGAATTACATATTCAGTAACCTCCATCTTTTCTTATTTCTAGTGCTACCTTCTATCTGAAATATCTCCCATTTATTTTTGCTCGCTCATGTCATCATGACTCTTCAAGACTCTGCGAAGATGTATCTCACTCCCTTGTAATTAAATTTTCCTTCCTATATTTACTGCCTCAAAACAAGAATATGTCTAGCTTATCTTTATAAATCCCGTAGGAATGTAAAGCATAGAATTTTGCATATTATAAATATCATCCCATAAACATTTGTTGACTTGAAGTGAATGAAAGTTAGATTAATATGAATTTTTCTGAAGATGTTTTTGCATTTGGAAATAAATTATTTAGTGTTCATTATATGCTTTTCAAAGAGCAATAGGGGAATTACTTTGCTGGGAAAAATATTTTTTTGCTTTTTTTAAATTTCTTATTTATTTATTTTTCTAAAACCTTTGGGTGAATGGCTACTCTCTATATTTAAGAAGAAGGCTATAGAGATTTAATCATTACACCCCCAAAGATTTCCAAACTTCTAGATCAAATATTCTTTTCAGCTTAGTCATCTATTGCCAACTCAAGGGGGCTTTAGCAGAAGGATACTAAAAACTTAAATCTGTTATTTTCCCAAGATATTTTGATAACATAGTGACTTAATGTATTTTTTCTTCTAGACTACAATCTCTCAGTGTTCAAAATATTAAATAAATTAACCTTGGTTAGAATCTTATGATTCGAGGCCTCTAGCGGTTTATTACTTGTATTGTTAGAGTTTGGGTGCTATGTTAATAGAGGGATTTATTTTCCTCATTTAATGAAGTCTGTTTTATTTTAAATGATTTCTCAAGGACATAATTTTAACTCATGGGATTGCTAGGCAATTCACTTTTCTATGAGTAATTTCTAAATTGCTTTTTAAAATTTATTATATGCAGGGAGAAATGGTTTGAAAACTTTGTAATAAATTTAATATATGCCAAAAGTATACTCTTGTGAGAGCAGATATGTCTGTTTTGTGGCTACGGTAGCAGTTCATTTTAAATCTTCATAAATTTGTAGGCATTATATCAGCTTCTATTATAATGACATAAAAATAGTGATGAAAAGACCTAAAAAACCAGAGTATTAAATATGAAGGCTGAATCTAGAAAAATGTACTCATATAAATAACTAGGAAGTAGAATATCTTGTTTTGTAATTTTTATTATTGTTATTCATGGGCAGTATAAGAACATTGACATTGCTATGTCCCTTCCAATCTAGTTAACAGATTAGACAACTACAGTAGATTTATTATGACCTGTTCTTTTCTACGGTTATGCAGGAAATTGAGAACACTATATAACAAGGCACCTTCTTTCATGCCAGAGTCTAACAGATACACAATGTGCCCCAGTTGTTGAAACGTACTAAGTGGATATTTAAGAAGGTGACTATGTTGTGACTTCCTGTTTCAGCCTGGAATAGGACAAAAATAGCCTAGGAGCAAGGTACGTCAAAATATTAGGGTGCCAGGGCATTATCTGTAATCCTATTTTCATCTTGATTCTCTCATTTGGGAAACAAGTGACTTTCATTCATACTAAATAATGGCCATGTTGAGCAACAATTACCTACCTCTGTACCTATAGTGGAAGTAAAATATTTCCATTCACATGGGCATTTATTGAAACAGACAAGACTAACAATGTTTGAGAAACAGATTGGTTCTACACATGCCAAACATTTGCTGCTACCTCATTAGGCTGATATCTCACTGCTAAAGGCCAAGTAAATATCATCTAAGGCCATGCATTTTGAAAATTTAGTTTTCTCGTTTTGTTTCAGAATCATTTAAAGTAACTGGAAATAACAGGGACCCAAAACAGATGCCAAATTCTTGCTAGAATTTAAATCTTATAGGAAATTTTCTAAAAAAAACTTTGAATAGATGTGTGCAATATTTGTAGTCTTTATTTTCTTATGCATGATAAAATAACTCTTGTAGTTGTTTAGTTCTAATAATTGAATTATCAGTTTCTACTTATGTTAATGTTTTTTATGTTAAACCATGCTTTTTTGTGTATGCTGATCCTTTCTGGCTGTTTTTAGGGTCACATATGCAAGTCAATAAATGAATGACCCAGTATCCTCAATGTCCCTCCAAAAAAAGAAAAAAATCCAAGAGCATTTACCTTACCTCCTATGTTTTGCAGATTTTCAATGGTTCTTGAGAGCTATTATTGGAGCAAATGAGATATTAAAATTAAAATATTAATAATCACAATATGTCAATATATTCAACTTTGAAAATTTAGGCTGTATAATAAGAATGCACAGAACGATTCACCTTGTAGTAAACAAGAAAAGCAACGTGAAATATTTTGAGACTATCTTAATGATGTCCCATAAGATTGAGTATCTTAGCCTGTTCATTCATGGATTCAAGTAACTCAAATACTCAAATATATAGAATATACATATAGGCAAGTTTGAATCTATTTATAGTCATTTGGAACAAACATAAACAGGGTATATTAGTTTTTGTATGTGTAGCCTTATTCAAGTTACATAAACAAACAAAATGACCTAAAATTCATAAAGGTACTTTATATATGATAAATATATTTCTAATATTTTAATAAAATTGAGGAAATGTCTTTAAAGATTGTGTAATCCAAACAGATGATCTTAGAAAACAAAATTCCAGACCAATGAAAAAATAGATCTCAGTTGAATAGATGCAGTTTTCTGTGTGATAACAGTTTTTACAGTAGCAAAACTTAGTAAAGATTGGCCATTTATGGGATGCCTGGGTGGCTCAGTGGTTGAGCATCTGCTTTCAGTCCAGGGCGTGATCCTTGGGGACCCCAGATCCAGTCCCACATCGGGATCTCTACATGGAGCCTGCTTCTCCCCCTGCCTATGTCTCTGCCTTTCTCTGTGTCTCTCATGAATAAATAAATAAAATATTTTTAAAAAGATTGACCAGTTAGGATGTGGAAGGCAGTACTAAATATTTTATGTAAGTTACCTCATTACACCATTATTACATATTATGTGGATTTCTACATGGTAAAAGCAATCCTTTTAGAGGTCACAAAGTTTGTCCAAGGAAATACATTAGAATGGGTCTGCAGTTACCTTGATCCCAAAACCAGACAAAGACTCCACCAAAAAGGAGAATTACAAACCAATAACCCTAATGAACATGGATGCAAAAATTCTCACCAAGATACTAACCAATAGGATCCAATAGTACATTAAGATAATTATTCGCCACCTAGGGATTTATCCCCAGGATGCAAGGGTGGTTTGATATTCGTAAAAAAATCAACGTGATAAATCACATCAATAAAAGACAAGAACCGTATGTTCCTCTCAATAAATCCAGGGAAAACAAGTGACAAAATACAGCATCCATTCCTGATCAAAACTCTTCAGAGTGTAGGGATAGAGGGAACATTTCTCAATATCATAAAAGCCATCTATGAAAAGCCCGCAGAAAATACCGTCCTCAATGGGGAAACACTGAGAGCCTTTCCCCTAAGATCAGGAACACAACAGGGCTGTCCACTCTCACCACTGCTATTCAACATAGTACTAGAAGTCCTAGCCTCAGCAGTCAGACAACAAAAAGGCATTAAAGGCATTCAAATTGGCAAAGAAGAAGTCAAACCCTCCCTCTTCACAGATGACATGATACTTTTCATAGAAAACCCAAAAGACTCCACCCCGAGATTGGTAGAACTCATACAGCAATTCAGCAATGTGGCAGGATACAAAATCAATGCACAAAAATCAGTGGCATTTCTATACACTAACAATGACACTGAAGAAAGAGAAATTAAGGAATCAATCTCCTTTACAATTGCACCCAAAACCATAAGATAGAACACTTATGAAAGAAATTGAGGAAGACGTAAAGTATTGAATGTTTTTCAATGTTCATGGATTGGAAGAGTAAATATTGTGAAAATGTCTATGCTGCCCAGGACAATTTACATGTTCAATGCAATCCCTATCAAAATACCATGGGCTAACTTCACAGCATTGGAACAAATAATCTTAAGATATGTATGGAACCAGAAAAGACCCCGAATAGCCAGAGGAATGTTGAAAAAGGAAACCAAAGAAAACCACCACAATGCCAGACTTCAAGCTATATCGCAAAGTTCTAATCATCAGGACAGTATGGTACTGGCAAAAAAAAAAAGACTGACACATAGATTAAGGGGACAGAAGAGAGAACCCAGAAATAGGCCTTCAACTCTATGGACAACTAATCTTCGACAAAGTTGGAAAGAATATCCAATGAATATGAAGAAAGTCTCTTCAACAAATGGTGTTGAGAAAATTGTTCAGCCACATGCAGAAGAATGAGACTATACCCTTCTCTTATACCACACACAAAAATAAACTCAAAATAGTTGAAAGATCTAAATATGAGACAAGAATCCATCAAAATCCTAGAGGATTTTTTTTGAGGGGGTTAAATGAGCCTTTATTAGAATGTTGTAGCAGTGTGTCTTGAAGAAGGCGGCCCTACAAAATAAGGATTTTAAATTAAGTCCCTAACTGTACGGATAGGAAAACTAGGGCTGGGGCTGAAGTGGGGAGCAGCGTACCCCATCTCCACGTCAATAAACATGTGTGCATACACACAAGGCGCCCTCACACCTGCATGGAGAGGCCTCTGCACAGCACACTCACGACAGCTTCTGCCTTTCCTCATGGAAACCGATTTTTAAGGAGTGGGAAAAAAACAAAATGAAACACAACTAAGAGCAGACCTGATCCTTTGTAAGACATTTCTGTAGACTTGAAAGAGGGTTTAAAAAAAAAAAAAGTCTGAAGGCAAACCCTGGCAGCATGGCTCTGTTTTAAGGGAAGGTTCTATACTAGATCCAAACGGAAACCCTGAAGTCTTGGAGGGGCAGGGGCACATCCCCACCAGACACACCTGACAGGAGCATAGGCCAGGGCAGCTTAGGATGTTGTCCATCAAAATAAGTAGGAAAAGAAAAGGAAAAATTTAATAAAATAAAACCACAACAACAAAAAAACACAATTGCCCGCCCCTCCAACTTCCCACTCAGGCTCTGGATGTTGCTGCCAATTCTTTCCTCCCTCCTCCACTGGCGGTGTGCAGCTTCTGGGATCCCAGGCTCTCTGGCTGGGGTCTGGGTTGCAGTTTGTTCTTCTGCTAAGTGTGGGACATCTGGGGTCTCCGGTATGAGCAGCAGCAGAGGCCTTCCTCTAGGGCGAGGGCTGGGCGGTCAGTGGCCCACCCTCTGGGCCCCTTTTTGAACTTGGCCACAGCAACTTCTTGCAAGATACTATGAAGGCAAAAGAAACAAAAGCAAAAATGAACTATTTGAACTTCATCAAGATAAAAGGTTTCTGCACAATGAAGGAAATGGTTGACAAAACTAAAAGACAGCCTACAGAATGGTAGAAGATATTTGCAAATGACATATCAGATAAAGGGCTAGTATCCAAGATCTATAAAGAACTTATTAAAGTCAATACCCAAGAAACAAAAATCTAGTCATGAAATGGGCAGAAGACATGAACAGACATTTCTCCAAAGAAGACATAGACATGGCCAACAAGCACATGAGAAAATGTTCCACATCACTTGCCATCAGGGAAATACAAATCAAACCACAATGAGATCCCACCTCACACCAGTGAGAATAGCTAAAATTAACAAGACAGGAAACAATAAATGTTGGAAAGGATGTGGAGAAAGGGGAACCCTCTTGCACTGTTGGTGGGAACGTGAACTGGTGGAGCCACTCTGGAAAACTGTGTGGAGGTTCCTCAAAGAGTTAAAAATAGACCTGCCCTACGACCCAGCAATTGCACTACTGGGGATTTACCCCAAAGACATAGATGTAGTGAAATGATGGGACACCTACAACCCCATGTTCGTGGCAGCAATGTCCATGATAGCTGAACTATGGAAGGAGCCTCAATGTCCTTCAACAGATTAATCAATAAAGAAGATATGGTCTATACACACAATGGAATATTACTCAGCCATCAGAGAGGATGAATACCCACCATTTGCTTGGGCATGGATGGAACTGGAAAGTATTTATTATGCTGACTGAAATAAGTCAATTGGAGAAAGACAATCATCATATAGTTTCACTCCCATGTGGAAAATAAGATATAGTGAAAGGGACTATAAGGGAAGGAGGGATACTGAGTGGGGAAAAATTAGAGAGGAAGACAAACCATGAGAGACTCGTAACTTAGAAACAAAGGGTTGCATAAGGGGAGGTGGGCAGGGGGATGGGGTAACTGGGTGACGGGCACTGAGGAGGGCACTTGATGGGATGAGCACTGGGTGTTATACTGTATGTTGGCAAATTTGAATTTAAATAAGACATTAAAAAAAAAAAGAAAAAGAATGGGTCTGCTGACTAGGTTGGCTGGTGGAAAACCACCAGGTTTGTTGTGCTATACTTGTCTTTATTTCCTTGCATGATTCCCTAATGATATAGTGATTTCAAAACAATGTAAAATACAGAAAAAATACCTAATAACTAGGTTGATATTTTGTCACCACAACTAAACAAAAAAAAAAAATGTAAAATTCTTTTATCTTGAAATGTGATAGATTCAATTCTGAATCAGAATAGGAAGCATTTTTTTTTTTTTGCTACTGCCATATCACATGGCCCAACATACTGTAGACATTAATATATATTTATTTGTTTAATAGATGATTAAGTATCCACATGAAACAAGAGACAGAGAAACTGAGAAAGAATAAGAGAGGAAGAGAGAGAGAGAGAGAGAGAGATAGGAGGTAGGGGAAAATAGGTTAACATGGGAGGTTTAAAATATAACCAGAGGAGTAATTTGCAAGTTGTTCAAAGATAAACCAATTGAGTTCAACGAATTAGAATTCACTCATCCATTTAATATATTATTATGCTTCTGTAGTTTCCAACACTGTGTGAGGCAAGAGAAATTCAAAAGTGAGCAAAATTAAAAAGAAAAAAAAAGCCCTTTTGTCTCAGGGAAAAAAGTAAATGAGTAACAATGATCAAACATAAAGTGTGATGAGTGATAGAAATGAGAAAGTACAAAATTCGAAGAGAAAGCAACCACTCTAGTCTCTTTGGGAAACAGATAAGCTTTGCATAAGCAGTCAAATTTAAGACTAAACTTAAATATTGAAAAGAGTGAACTTCTAAGCACTTTTATGAAAGAATAAGGGAATTGCTTTAAAAAAAATCTGTTTCAGAGCCTTCAAGTATGATTTTTAAAAATAGAAAAAGTTTGCGGATGGGTCTATAGTAGTTTTCTGTTAGCATTATTTAATTTGAATGTCCATGTAAGATTCAAAGGGAGCCGAGGAAAAATAAAATCAATTATGATTGTGCTACTATTTAGTTAATTTCTAGATCCTCCCCTATTTCTTTCTCCGTTTTTCCCACACAAACACACACAATGGTTCTAATCTGTTTTGTAATTGATTGAACTCACTCTCTGACCTCACGGTATAAAGCATGTTGTACTACACAGACAAATTATATTTAGGGAAATTCACTGTCTCCAGCTGTGAAGCTGATTAATGTTACAGTATGCAGATAACATCTCTATTTGTAGTGGCATTTATTATCTCAAAGCAAGATGAAAAAATACTTTTAAGAAACTTATGAAAAAAGACGTTTTTGATAATCTCAAAATAAGGAAGTGTGCCATATAGCAAAATATGTGAAAATTCAGTACTTAATATGTGAAAAATCACCTGACTTTGGCATAGCAGCAACCATGTTAAATTACTTAGAAACATTTGTCTATGAAATAACAGATTATCTTCATGGTTAGCAAGAACTCCAAATTCATCATTCTACACGGGCATTTTCTGATTTTTCACATTGTGTGAATGCTCTTTTGAATCCTCATAGCAGTTATCGTATAGTTGACCCTTGAACAACATGGAAGTTAGGGCCACTACTCATTCCTTCTGCCAAGTTGAAAATTCACGAATAACTTCTGACTCCCTAAAAATGTAACTACTAATATCCAACTATAGACTGGAAGCCTTACCAAAAACAAAGTCAATTAACACATATTTTGTAAGTTAAATATATACTGCATTCTTATAATCAAGTAGGCTAAAAAAGGGAAAGTTAATTAAAATCAAAAAGAGGAGAATATACACTTATAATACAGTACTATATTCATTTTTTTAAAAATATGCATATAGGGGATCCCTGGATGGCTCAGCGGTTTAATGCCTGCCTTCAGCCCAGGGCGTGATCCTGGAGTCTGGGGATCGAGTCCCACGTCAGGCTCCCTGCATGGAGCCTGCTTCTCTCTCTGCCTGTGTCTCTGCCTCTTTCTCTGTGTGTCTCTCATGAATAAATAAAAAAAAATCTTAAAAAAAAACTGCATATAAGTAGATCCATGCAGTTCAAGCCTGTGTGGTTCAAGGGTCAATTGTAGGTTTTCTTGACATTTTTTTTTATCCTTTTCATCCCAATAGGCATTGATGTTTGAAGGCAAATAACTGTTTTACATAGCTCTGCATCTGCTATAGTGTTTAGTTCCAGTGACTGCTAGATGAACCAATATAATTGTAATGAATTTTTATTCTACTCTTTAAAAATTCGATGCTATTTATGTAGATTTTGCAATCCTTGAAAATTATAAAACACATAAGGAGCCTGATTCCTCCAAAATATTTTTCATCAAAATGACACAAGAAGTTAAAACTATCTGTCACATATAAATCCAATACTTATGTAAATATACTCAAACAGGGAAATGAGAGATAAGTGCACATAACAAGAAACACAGTGTCCCGTTCTACTGTGGTTAATCTTTCTTGCCAGGATGACTTGTTATAATCTTTCAAAAAGACAAGTCAGAAACCCATAAAACCAAATTCTGAGGAACTTACCTATAAAATGTCTCAGATGTTAAGTCTTTTTTTTTTTTTAAGATTTATTTATTTGAAAGAGACAGAGACAGAGAGTGATAGAGTGTGAGGAGGGAGGGGAAAGAGAAGAAGAGAGAGAATCTCAAGTAGACTCTTCCCACCCCCCCACCCCTCTCCACTGAGCACGGAGCCCTGTGAGGGGCTTGATCTCAGAACCTTGAGATCATGAACTGAGCAGAAATCAGGAGTAGGATACTTAACTGACTGAGCCACTCAGGCACCCCAAATGTTAATCCTTATTTCTAAAATGTACTCAAATCAATTACCTGATGAAACAAAGGAAACTAGGCAAGTAAATGTGAGCTTTTCAGGTACAGAAATCAAGTCGCAGAGAAGCTTAAACATTGTTATAATTCACTTTTAAGATGATACTAGAGCACTCAGGGGTACTCCAATACTTTCCAATACTCAGGGGTACTCCAATAGTTTCTATGGAATTCTCATTTGAGACATTTTAAGGCAAATTACCACTTGTTTGTCTTACACTAGTTTGGTGGTTCCATAAACTTTTTTTCTGGTTTCTTTTTTTTTTTTTTTTTTTGGCTGGGGATTCATTTAAATTGCACAGCTGCTAACTGACAGTGGCAGGAAGAGCCAGAGCACCTCTGATTTGCCTGGGGTTGTACACCCACACAGACTTCGAGACTACTTCCAACACTCTAATTGGGGGAAATAATTTTCATGACATCATTTTGTTGAGGAAAAATGTGGAAAGGTAAGATAAAAACACGACAATAATGTCTACAACAAAAATTACTCCAAATCATAGTTACATACAAATTAAGAGATTCCTGTGTTTGGCCAAAGGACATAGAGGGTGATTCCAGAAAAATATATTTTTGTTATATATTGGCCTATCACTCCAATTAGGCAAGTTTGGTTGAATGGAATATTATTTTATAGCTTAAGGTGTCTGTATTTCAAGAATAGAATTGCAAAGGACAAAAACAAGTGGAGTAAGCCTTCATGCTCTGTTTACATAGACATCCAAGGTATGCCTTGGTGGAGAATACAGATAATTAAACAAAAAAACAAAAACAAAAAAAACCACACTAGTGCAAGAAAAGAATATCTTAAAAAGCCTTCCAAGACAACGTATTGAAGAAGTTGGCAAAGAAGACAAAAGCAAGATACATAACCTCAAAATAGACACAGATGCATCGGAGAGTAAAGGTACTGCATAAAATAGAATAAACTCAAGTTTCCATGAAATATTAACAGACTTTTAAATAAAATGGTAGTTAAAGTAAGTATAAATCTCCAATCCTGGAGAGTCAACGAAAGAAATGGGTAAGGAAGAAGAAAGCAAAAACAATCCTTGCTTTTGAAAGAACCCAAGATGTATTGTATGGAAATGTTGAATCACCAAATTCTACACCTAAAACTAGTATTATGTTGTTAACTAATTGGCATTTAAATAAAAGTTTGAAAAAGAAAAATTAAAAAAAAAGCCTAAGATAAAATATTTGTCCCAATTATAATTTTAGGAAGAAAAAATAGAAGATTAAACTACAGCTACAAAGAAATGTTATTTTTGGAAATGATTCTGGTTTGTGATTTCAAAAAGAAAAAAATAAATAAATAAATACCCTTGCTTCAGGTTCAAGAATCTACTCACACTTGTCTTTGATTTAGGTAGAAAACCCAAAGCTCCTATGACATCATATTCTCATGTGACAATTCATATAGGATAACTGAATTGTTCCATGGTGAAAAATAGTGGAGATGGAATGATGGGGCAGGGACGTGTAGAGAGAGGGCTGTGGGTACCCCTGGAATCTAGAACCAGGGCCCTGGGGACACTAAATGCACCATAGTGAGGACGGCACAAGTGTGCTTAAAGAATGATCCCCATCAGATGCCAACAGCGTTTCTGAAAAAAAAAAACATGGAGCTAAATGATCTTTTAAATCCTGGACACATGTTCTGTCTCCCTTTCTGATATTTCCCACTTATTTTTTCTCCTTTCCCCTTTATTCCCTTTCACTATTTTTTATATTCCCCAAATGAATGAGACCATATGATGTTTGTCAGAACATGAAAGACTCCTAACTCTGGGAAACGAACTAGGGGTGGTGGAAGGGGAGGTGGGCGGGTGGTGGGGGTGACTGGGTGGTGGGCACTGAGGTGGGCACTTGGCGGGATGAGCACTGGGTGTTATTCTGTATGTTGAAAAATTGAACACCAATAAAAAATAAATTTATTAAATTTAAAAAAAAAATCCTAAACACATCTAGCATTCGAAGATTCGAAAGTTCTGGGGTATTGCCAAAGGCAAAGGGAAAAAATGGAGCGTGAGGATTTTGCCAGAAATGCTGAGGTAAATATAATTGTCAACAATTTAAGAGCCTAAACCTGAAAGGAAATCCTTTTCTGAGCGGAGTTAAAACTAGGAGCTCACTTTGCATGTGATATTCAATGATGGTTTGCTAAAATGGCAAGAACTATAAGATCTATACTATCTATCAAGGGAAAATAGAATTGTATGGCCGTTAGAAAGCATCCCATCCTCCTTATTATAGAAATGAGAAATCTGAGGCTCAGAAAGTTTTGTGACTTACCCCCAAATACTCCAAAATAATGTCCACTATTAATATCCTTTATTCTTCCTAATAGAATGCTCTTTTTATCTCAGTAATAATATTTTACGGATATATGTCATTTAAAAATGCTAATTAAGTGAAAGCTGTGTTCTAGAAACCTGCTAGTAAAAGCTAAAGTGAGAGAAAATCCTTTTATTTTGCCCGCTAATAGATGGACTATGCAGGGATTTAAAAACCTTATGCATGATTCAGATCTTAGGCACGTGAATGTCTCCTAAGGGGGTTCTGAATGCAGAAAAGCAATTGCAAATGGCTCTTTTTAAAATTTTTGTTGCAGATATTTCAGCCCAAACTGGCATTTTAAAGAAGTCCTTGCTCTGTTCAAATCTCGGTTCTTCCACCCAAGCACTGCGTCTCCTACGTGTGGACAAGTTGGGGGCATCCCTGAGAGCCTGACTCATCTAGAAGATAAGTGGCGATGCAGAAGGCCTGCACCGTCAGGATCCGCATTATTACCTATTGCCATAATAGTAATTCTGTTCTGCAGTCAGGCAAATATTTGGTTTACATTATAGTGAATACAGTGTGGAAACTACTCTGTCTCCTTAAAGAAGCGACAGCAGGATGTGTTATTGGTATTTGCAGTAATCTAATTAGTGAATTTACATACTGACTACCTCTCCAACAACTTCCTCCTGAAAAGGTTTTCTGCATACTAAGTGCCTATACATCTTGAAGATGGAACATAACCGAATAAAACAGCCGGGTACCTTTTCCTTTTGTGATTTTCAAAAGTCTAAAGACCATTTCAGGGGGTTCTAAGAATTTTACTCCCAAGGTCTACGTGCATCTGAAGCGTATTATTTCAGGGAATGAACTAGAGTAGGTTATATGTAATTATTAAAGGTCACTCACCTCTCACTGTCATTTAAATTGTGAATATTACATTGACACCTTGAGTTCTATCTTCAGACGTTAATATATAGCTGGTCAAACTCACTTTTAGACTATAGAGTGTTAAATTTTCTTTTCTAGTGACAACCTTCCTTTGGTACAAACTCGAATTACCTGAAATTTGGAGCACTCTTAATTTTCAGTTGCCCACCATTAAAAAAAAAAAAAAAACAATTTTAAATGTACAATGATTATTTTATGTGTTCAATACCAATTTGGTGACTTCTTGAAATTTAAGTGAAAAAAAGGTTGAAGGTCTTTTTTAATATTCTTTTTTTTTTCATGCTATATCTTAGGTGCAGGACCTCCATGAAATTGTATGCCTAGCAGCTAAAATAAGACACAGGTGTTACAGTCAGGGAGCCCTGACCTCAAATCCCACTCTGCTACTTAATATCTGGCATTCTTAGGCAAGTCATGTAATGTCTTTGGGTCTCAGCTTCTACTCGTGGAACAAAGGAATACCAGTCCCATGGTGGAGCACTGGGGAGGTAGGTGTCTTAATTGTTGTTAACTCCTTAACTTGTAGTGTCACTGCCACCACATTCAAAAGCTCCTTTGCATTAGCTCACAGATGCCAAAAATTCTATTTGCCCTAATCTCCTTTTCCATTTAGTTATTGGTTTGTAAAGTGGCAGCCTCACCCTGGATTTCAATGGAGAAGAGGAGTTAGGATTCTCTGCACGTGATGTTGCTCGATGTTTGAGTGGACCTGATACGCACAGATGCTTCCTCGTGGGCTCTTTGGAGTTTCAGCATGAGGTCCTCCCTCTTTTGTTTTGTTTTTGTTTGTTTATTTTGGTTTTGGTTTGTTCTTTAGTGAGTACTTCTTTGGATTTTCCTTGCCCTTTCTGGTGTAAGCCCCTAAATCCTATAATAACTTGGATTATAGTATTACATAGAATGACTTGTGTTTCCTGAGTAAAATAGACTGATATATCAGTAACATCATAAGACAAGACATGTCAAATATTTTAAATAAACTGGGTAAAATGTAAACATAAGTCATATGTTTATTATTGAGGTAAAAATAATGTATCATTTGTTATTCAAAAGTAGTGGTAATAATACAACTTGCCCGATGATATACAAGCTATGAGCAGAAGAGTAAAACCTTGAAATGAATAAGTTTGGCTTTTCATCACCAATGAATAATATACTATCTCAATATCTTGTTTTACCCTAATGCTCCATATTTCATACACTGTGTCTAAAATAACTACCCAGTGAGGCTGCCGTATTAAATATTTCCTCAAACACTTAGCGTGGTGTGTCCTCCTGAATAGACATCAAATAAGAGGACATCTATTAACAATATTACTAAAATTGTTACTTTTAACTTTAAGACTTCTTCTAATAATGACCATAGAAAGTCCTCTGAGGGCAGAGACTTTGCTTTGCTCATTTCTCTACCATGGAGCACCTAACACAGTGCCTGACATAAACAGAATTGTTCTAGGCCTTCCACTATCATTAACAATAATGAAATATTGCTAGTGAATTGTGTTTAACTGCCTTATTTATAAAACTCAGTTCACAAAATTAAAATAGTCATATTTCATAAAATAGTACTATGAAATAATATTTGTACTGGATTAAGAGAAGATTATTAATAAAAAAAACATTGTTTGCATTGCAGGAGACTTTAATTTGCAGAAGCACAGACAAGTGTTTTTTTTGTTTTTGTTTTTGTTTTTTGGTTCTGGTATAAAAAGTATCAGGTTTAAAAGAAAAAAAAGTAACATTCTCTTCAGATGGTGATATAAAATGATATTTCCAAAAGATATTACTTTAAAGAGGACAGATTATATTCATAAAACAAAATTATTCAAATAATACTTTAGGAGTCAAAATATTAGCATTATGACATTTTAAAAATTTAATATATATGAGTATATTTTAGACATACAAACACATTATGTTTAGCACTTATGCTATGTTATCACTTACACAATGCTGTAGAGAAATGATTTATGAACTATACAGTTTAGGTAATGTAATCACAGCAACCAACATTTTCCTATACTCATTAAATTTTATTAATGAAAAATAAAGATAATTTGGAATAATAATTTTAAAATAATTTGAATAATAAAATTAAATCTTATCTAAAATGGCTACATGTGTCTTAGGATAATAGGTGCCTGAAATTATTTTCAGTTAGGAACACAATAGAGAGTTTGACTTTCAAATATGTTGCCAAAGTTTTCCACCTTCATATTCAGATTTTGATTCTTTAACAAGTGAACTCAAGATCATACCTCTTTGATTATTTCTGACATTTTATAAGACCAGCTATGCCAAGGTCCTTGGGTTGAGAAAACTTACTTAACTAGTACATCATTCATATCTGTATAAAATAGCTGAAATGGATCTGGCTTCTAGAAATCCTTCATCTTTGATAGTATTAATCTGTTTTTTTCATAAGGATTTTTTGGTAGTAATCATTCCCTTTTATTTAATACGATATCTCATTTGTTTGTTTTTTAAGTGTGTAAGGGACAAATGGAGATGAAGGTCAAATATATAGGCTATATGTTATATAGTTTATTTAGAAAATCTTCAGGCAGTTTCCATGGCAGCTTGAAACTAAATATGCGATAAAATAAATTATTTAAAGTTTAACTTCTTTTTAAAGATATTAGAGTGCATATCTCTCAGAGACAGGAAGGAATTATTAAAGGCTATTTCAAACTGAACGTAGCTTATTAATAAGTATATTTTATATATTTTTTAAAAACTAGGCATACTTAAATTGAAAAGAAAAAATAGCTATATTATACATTGGGGATTTCAGACTTCAATTATAGAAGCTGTCAGGAAGACTATATATTTCATTTGCACCCAATATATTTTAAGTTCCACACTCCCCTGCATCTCTGAGATACCAGATTACCTGTAGTTGTTATATCTTATAACCCACACCTGAGCACTTTAGTCACTATGGTAACTACACCGTCTCTTCCAGTAATGCAAAGTTCTATCCATGACCATATAATCTTGAACAAGGTTCATAAATAATCCATGTAGAAGTGAATTTTGCTATCACATTACTTTCTGGCTAATCTGGTTTGGGCAAATGTATAATTACATTTATGAAATTAGTAGGTTGCCTGCCTTCCCTTCAGTACTGATGTAACAAGTCTTATTGACCACCAGAACTGCAAAATGGAAAGAAAAACAGTGCCTTCCTCTTAGAACTAGATTTACTACTGAAGAAGCTAGGCAGTTAGGTGGAAAGGGAGCTGACCTAATAAATCTATCATATAACCTCTGGATCCCATGTGGCAGATTCAAGAATTTTAATATTCATTTTTTATATATCTCTAATCTTTTTTTTTGAAGGTTTTATTTATTTATCCACAAGAGACAGAAAGAGAGAGAGAGAGAGGCAGAGACACAGACACAGGCAGAGGGAGAAGCAGGCTCTATGCAGGGAGCCCAACATGGGACTCAATCCTGGGACTCCAGGATCATGCCCTGGGCCAAAGGCAGTGCTAAAACACTGAGCCACCCAGGCTGCCCTATGTCTAATCTTTAAATAAATATATTTATTTATATGCATATTTATTGTCTCTATATTTATTTATATATGGAATAGAGATTTGTGTCCACAAATGTGCATATGTGTGTGTGCATTTCTTGGTTTTGGTTTTTGTTTTGTTTTAATTTAATTTTATATTTTTTAATTGGATTTCAATTTGCCAACATACATATACTTTCAGGGGTCATTTCTATAGTTTGTGTGTGCATTTCTCTTTCTGAAATGTAATTTATTATTTTGTTTACCATGAAAGTAAATAGTACCCTTGCTGATGACTTTTTATTGACCATTAATATTTGGATACACTATGCTATTGCATTTTCCTTTCAGTTAAAATATAAATATATCAATACTATAAAGTTCAGAATTAGAGACATAGTTTCCTTGTATAATTATATTATTGTGTTTATCATTTACTGCAATCTCCAATGCATTTTATTAATTATTTAATTATTTTAAATATCATATGTAATAATGTCCATGTTAACTGCACTGTGCTTCGAACAATGATTTTGAGTTTGGAATATTTCAGAAAATATAACTGCCATAGGGGCTTCTGGTTAAGTGTGTGCCTTCTGCTCAGGTCATGATTCCTAGGATCGAGCCCCACATTAGACTCAGCAAGGAGTCTGCTTCTCCCTCACCCTCTGCTCCACCCCTCTTGCTTGTGCTCTCCCTGTCTCTTTTTCTCTCTCAAATAAACAAAATCTTAAAAAAGGAAAAGAAAATTGCCATATATTGGTATAAATTGCACATAAATTTTTAAGAATCAGGAAAAGAGAATGACAGCAGAGCACATGAAATTAAATTAAAATTTTAGAGTAAAATGTTTAAAAGCAAAAGAAAGCCAAATTAACATCATGTACAAGAGAAAATAATCTCAATTTAGTTTCTTGCTTGGTATACTCTAAGTTTCAAAAATATTTTAATACTAGTTATGTCTTATGTCTCTTTCTGTGAAAAATGTACAATTCTTTAAAATTTAACATTATTTTCAAAAGAGATAATTATCTTTACAAACATGTTAGTTCACTTATCCTGATAATGCAGAATGAATTTTAATAGTTATCATATGAAAATTAAATAGGTGTTTCAACACATTCAGTAAAAGAGAGTGTGTTAAAGAGGTTTTTGAGTACTTAAAACCCACTAAAGAAAAACACTTGCAACATCTGTTATTTTTAGTATATAATATTTTTTTTTATTTTATTTTTTAATTTTTTATTTATTTATGATAGTCACAGAGAGAGAGAGAGAGGCAGAGACACAGGCGGAGGGAGAAGCAGGCTCCATGCACCGGGAGCCCGACGTGGGATTCGATCCCGGGTCTCCAGGATCGCGCCCTGGGCCAAAGGCAGGTGCCAAACCGCTGCGCCACCCAGGGATCCCCAGTATATAATATTTTAAAGTCTTTCAGTCCATATGCCTGGATAGTACTGGTAAAATCAAGTCCTAAGATGACCTTATTTAATAATGGAGCAGGGATAGTGAAATATATATGAATACATCTTTAAAATGCAATTATTTATCAATTCAAATGAACACATACAACAATGATCAAATATGCTTTCAAAAGGCAAGCTCAAAACTCAATTTCAGATTTATTTTATTTTGTAAATAAATATTCAAGAAGAAAAAAACAGTGGTTTTGTAACATATCTATGTCACTATGATATTCTCATTAATAAAAATAGAATTTAATTGGCAAGCAGCAAATTATTTTGAGAATAAAGACTGTAAAGAGTGGATTAATAAACAGACTTTGTAAAGTGATGACTGTAAAGAGCTGGATTAATAAACAGACTTTGCCGTAATAATCTATTTTGTTAGTCAGAAATTTCACTGGCAGGGTGAAAATGATACAGGTATTAAAATATTTTATAATTATTAAAAAGTACTAGAGTAATGAAAACAGTAGTACCCATGCTTGAAAATCAGTATTTATATCTCACTCATAAAAGGAAGAAAGAAAAGTTAGGAAAAGAAGGTCATTTAAGCCTATCTTAGCCACAGACAGGAAGGGGAGGTTCTGGTTCAGGATCTTAAGGTAGATTATTTTTCTGGGCCTGCCAAAAATTACTAAGCTAACATTAACCATGCATTTACTATATACTCTTGTTTTTTCTTTTGTTTTCTTTCTTTTCTCCTTGTCTCTCTCTCTCTCTCTTTCTCTCTCTCTCTCTCTCTCTTTTTTTTTTTTTTTTTTTTTTTTTTGTGGTAGCAGACAGCTAGACTTTGCTCTGGAACTGTGTTGAGGGTCCAAGAGTACCATCTGACTCAATGATTTGCTATGTCTGCCAGGATTCAGAAAAGTTGTAATATGAGTATGATAAAAGAATACAGATTAAAATCAGCAAAAACATGCAGCATTTGTATGAATGACCTCCAACTAGCTAGGAGCTAGCTACCTAGACTCCAGACCCACAAAAGCAAAACTGGATGTTCACTCTAAATCATGGTGTCAGTATAGACTCGTGGGTGGCTCAGCACTTGAGCACCGGCCTTTGCCTCAGGGCATGATCTCAGGGTCTGGGATCGAGTCCCACATGGGGATCCATTAGGAAGCCTGCTTCTCCCTCTGCCTATGTCTCTGCCTCTCTCTGTGTCTTGCATGAATAAATATTTAAAATATTTTTTTAAAAAAAATCATTGTGTTAATATAAACTATATGATCAACTGGTACCATGTGGCCCACTGCCTCAGGCATACAGAAACATGCATTAGGTAAGAATATCCCAAAGGCTCAGAGTTAATGTCTCAGGTGCTGGCCAAGGGCCAGTCCAAAAGATAGATAGGACTTTCTTGGAAATGTGACAAGTTTAAGCTGTCCAGGACTGCTATATTAACTCTTTCTGGTATAATGACTAACATACTCCAAAACTTAGAAACACCATTTTTTTTTTTAACCTCATGGTTGCAGTGGGCCAGGAATCCAAGGGCAGATTATCTGATCCTCTGCTTCAGAGTCCCTTATAGGAGGCAAAGTGTTGGCCAAAGATGTAGTCGTCTCAGGGTCTACTGGGGAAGGACATACTTCCATGCTCACTCATGTGATTGTGGGGAAGATTCTTTTCATTGTGGGCTCCTGGACTGAGATCTTCAATTCCTGACTGGCTCTTGGCCAGGGGCATCCCTCAGTTCCTTGCCATGTGAGCCTCTCCAACATCATACCTTGCTTCCACAAAGTGAAAAAACCCAAAGTCAAGAGAAAGAGCAAGAGAATGCCAGCAAGAGAAAGGGTGCTAGCAACACGGAAATTATAAGCTTTATAACCTAACCTGAGAAGTGGTATCCTATCATTTTTACCATGTTATGTTCATTTGAAGCATGTTATGGGTCCAGCCCATGTCAAGGGAAGGGAATTACCCAAGGGCACAAATACCAGGAGACTATGGAACATTGGCAACCATTTTTAAACCCCCTTTATATGGTGCCTGGGTGGCTCAGTCAGCTGAGCTTCTGCCTTCAGCTCGGGTCATGAACCCGGGGTCCTGGGATCCAGTTCTGCACTGGGCTCCCTCCTCTGTGAGGAGCCTGCTTCTGCCTCTCTCTCTCTCTCCTGAATAAATAAATAAAATCTAAAAAATAAAAATAAAAAAATCCTACTTCCTATGATTCTGAACATAAAGAATTTTGACAAAAAATCCAGAATAATGGGTAGGATAATTCTGTGGCTATGGTGGGATAAGACAAAAGCAAAACGACTCAGGAATCGTGTCTGAACACAAAGAGAAGGGTATAATACAATCAGAAAAATAACCAATCATGCCCCTGTCTTGACTAACATGTATCACTACTGTTTCTTTACCTAAGCATAGGGTTACCCATGCTAAACCTAGGTGTGCTTTGTTCCTCTTGCACCCTAAAATTTGTTAAGATGCACAAAAATGAAATTGACCCTATCCCTGAGAGCAAAATTCCAGGACAAATCCTCACTTGTTTAAAGTCTTCTAGACCAAAACTCTCTAATGATGTCTTCCAAATCCTCCCTCCTGAGATGCCTCCTGGGTCTCCATGGTGTGCCTTCTCTCCTGCTGCAGTAAGCTAATAAATCTAATTTTCTTTCACTATAGGTGATTCCATGTCATCATTGGCTGGTGGGCATTGATATTGGGCTTTGTGCTAAGACTGCACATGTATTGTTTTATTTAAATCCCCCAAACTCCATTTGGCATGTGCTATTAATAGCTGTAGTTATGGAATATATATGTGAGGCTTAGAGAACTGAAGTAACTTTCTCTACTGGCAAAGCTAATATTTAAATCCAAGCAGTCTCTCTCTGGCATGAGCTTTAAATCACCCAACACATCATATCACTCTCCTACTACCACTTAACTATGTACTAATCATAATAATGCAATGATTTATTTTTATATTTATCTCACCTTTAGACCCTAATACTCTCCCTGAAGCGGGTATACAGCTGTATAGATCTTTCTATTGAATAAATAAAATATTACAATTAGCTGCATATACATATTCTTTTTAAAATCACATGTATATCGATCTAAATTATAATTTCATCCTGGACTTCCATCCTGGACTTCATGTCTAAGTTTCCTTTGTGGCTCTGTTTTTTTCTTCTTTTGGTTAAAGTAAGTAAGTAAATATCTTGCCCTTCCATAATTGGCCCCTTACTACCACTTTATGTCTCTGCTTCTAGTTCATGTCAGCTTTCCTCTGCCTGAGTTCCTGGGTGGTTACCTTTCTCACATATCTGATCTCCTGGAATTATGCCCTGTTTTGCTAATTCCAACCTGAGATACCAAACCGTCTTCACAGCTGAATCCTTACACCTTGTTTCTAAACCTGGGTGAAAACAACTCGCAGGGGCTTCCATGGACTCTGTTCATAGGTGATGATAAGTGATGACTATACGCTCGGCTCTCTGGTTGGTGCCGAACTTAACGCTGTGATGCTTGAAGACAATTTTGCTTATCTTTACAGTCTCCCTAATCTCTTTTTTCCAATGCAGTGAATTCCTTCTACCATGTACCCCAGCCAAAGGACATGATGCACAGAAGTTCCAAATAACATAGAAAGATGATTCTGCATCTACGCTTTTAAAAAGAAATAACCTTTTATTTTATTTTTTAAATATTTATTTATTTACTCATAAGAGACACACAGAGAGAGGCAAAGACATGGGTAGAGGGAGAAGCAAGCTCCCCGGAGGAGCCCGATGTAGGAGTCAATAGCCAAACCCGGGATCACACCCTGAGCCAAAGGCATACACTCAACCATTGAGCCACCCAGGCATCCCAAGAAATAACTTTTAGTCCAACTTCTTTTCTTACTCATGCCAATGCCATCTCTCACTACTACAGTTATGTACTGAGACTGAAGCATCACCTAAAATATGTGATTCCTTTATTGTTAGATGCATCAGTGATGCTCTATTGCATAAAGGTTCCTTTATTCCTAGATCTGTTGTTTACAGCTCTTGCAATGTGTTTTCCAAGCTTTTCCAATCGACCAGCCATTCTTCCCACTGCACTCCAAATTGTCTAATAGCTCCCAAATGCATGCCTATGCATATGTGTCCATAGATCCTCAAAACCTGCTCAAGGCCTGTCTCATCTATGAAGTCTCTTTTTTCAGGCCTGTCTAGTGACCCTACCTTCTGAGTGTCTAAAATACAACTAACTGGGGGCCTGGGTGGCTCAGTTGGTTAAGCCTCTGCCTTCAGCTCAGGTCATAATCCTGGGGTCCTGGGATCGAGCCCCCACATGGGGCTCCCTGCCTAGCAGGGAGTCTACCTCTGTCCTCACCCCCCCCCACTTGCACTCTCCCATTCTGTCTCAATAAATTCTTTTAAAAATAATAATAAAATAAAATAATCTAAATCCAATGTGGAACTGTCATTTGTTTCCTGACAAGTGAACTGAACTAGATTATAAATCCAGTACATAAAACAAGATTGTGAAGAACCATGAAAATTAACTTTTTCAACTAGAGGGGAAAAAAGAAAGAAAACAGCTTAAATGACTACACTGATAGAATTAACTCAGTGGGTTTTTTTGTCAATGGGTGGGTATCATAATATTAGTTCTCCCAGAAGACACTGAGAGAAATAATACAGTGTAAATGGATTATTTGAGAGGTGCTTCCTGAGGTCTGGTGGGAGCCTGGGGAAATGAAAGAGGAAAGGGAAGAGCCTTAATAAAGGGTGCCAGCAGATATCACTGTGAACAAATGGAGCTCAAGGCTGCTGGGGAATTCCAGAAACAATTTAAAGCAGGTCCAAGGCTTCTCAAAATGAGGAGTAGAATAAGGATTTTCTACCAACTTGTGTCTGTCGTTAGTTGAAGGCAGTTCCCAAAGGGCATATGATCCCCCCTCACTTGCAGCCTGTAGTTCTGTCAGCATTTGCAGGCAGAAAGTGCCTTGGAGGACACGAAAGGCCCACAGGTGAAAAGGGGCTGGCGGTTGGAATTTGGGCAGCCCTTAGGGAAATTCCCATTGCCAAGAGGCTATGGAAGGATACTAATGGCATCTACTACAGAGGGTGAAGAAATTTAGGGATAGCTATGTTAGCTTACATGAATTTGTTGAAGCCAGGAGAAGTCTATATGGAATGTAAATGTAATGATGAGAAAAGTAATACAAATAATTTTCACGTACGCTGCTTGATGACAGACCTTGTTCCCAGATAGAGAATTTTGACTGTGAAGGCTGGAAAAACAGGTATAAAATTGCAAGTATTGATTGCTGTGTGTCCACCGCTTCACATAAGATGGTCCTCTATTTTCGTGTTATCTCAAGTGTGGTCTGCAAAGTGTGTTAATGGGTCACTGTAATAAAAGGAGCCAGAGTTCTAGTTTAAATCAACAAGACTAACAACACTACTTCAGTTCAGCTGAGATTTCTGGCACAGGTTTCTTATCTCACATAGCTAGGAACAAAGAATTTGTGGACCAGCTGTTTTGAGAAGTATAAACTCATGAATCTATTTTGGCCCACTTGTAATTGTATACCTTTAAAAACATGTCAAATTCTATTGCTCTGCTTACATGTTCCACATGTAGCCTTTGAATTGTGATTTAGGTTTCCATGTAAACTCCTTAACAGAGAAAAAGTGGATGGGCCAATTTAATTAAATTTTATGGTTAATTTATTGGTTATATTTTTGCTTTATATTAATAAATTGTCCCTCTGATTTGTACACCAGTATTGTTTGAGTTTTATTAGTAGGTCGGACTCCCAAAAACCTTGTTATCTGCCAGTGTACTGATAAAACTGAAGTTCGAATATCCAACTCTTATTACCAAATCCTGAAATATGGTTGCCCTCTAGTGAAACAATGTCTGAGAGGTGAGTGTGCCTCCATGTGTCCTAGTTCTTACTCATCCTCTACAACAGTGATGGATCTTAAATGATAGTGGTAGGATTTATTCCTTTTCATACTTCTAGACTCTAGCTCATTACAGGGATTCATAGAAGTTTATTGATTATGGTTATACGTGATCAAAATACTTTTGCAAAGTGGTCCAAGCCTGTTAATTATCAAACAAGGAAATTGATATCCATAGAATTGACATTAGCATCCCAAGATACTTTGGTTAGTTATAGAAGATAGATCCAAAATTTCTTAAATCCCATTTTAATACTTTATCTCCTTTATAAACTATGTTCTCTAAAAAAAAAAAAACATATATATATATGATCTTCATTAATACTATCTCAAACTTTTGCATAATAAATAATAATATAGATGCATGGATGTATATAAAATTATATTATTAAATCTTTAGAACACTTAGTTTTATGCTAAATGAAACCAAGTTCATTTATCTCTCTAAGAGCTAATTCACTATCTATGAGTCAGATACTAGGGATGATATCATAACTGGCCCTAAAAGATTAAGTGACTTAAAAAATAGCACCTCTTTTACCAGAAATATGCTCTACTTAAGAAGCTATTTCACTTAATAACAAACTTTTATAAGTATTGAAATTAGCATTTCATTTATTGTTTTGGATACAGAAGAAAGAAAGAAATCTAATGTTCATTATACATCGCTTATTCGTAGCTTTCCTAAACATACTTGGAAATCCAGGTTTGGAATTCATAGACCAAATCAGCCAGATGATAGACTTTTTTGGAGAGCATGGACAGACACTGCAGAATGTGAAAAGTTAATTAAGAGTCCCAGAAAAATGAATGAGAACATACACTGTTTGTCCTTCTCCGATTGACTTATTTCACTCAGCATAATACCCTCTAGTTCCATCCACGTTGAAGCAAATGGTGGGTATTTGTCGTTTCTAATTGCTGAGAAAAAATACTGGGTCTCTATTTCCTAACTTGGAAAATAAAGAGCTGTGCGAAATGATACTATCTTCCTGGATCCAAAGTGCTCTAATTCAGATTGGGTCTTCATTGATGTGGATACGACTATCAAGAGAGAGAGAATGTGAAATGAAAAAAATAATCTCATAGAGTTCTGTGATAAGTTCTATGATGCAAAGCTAATGGGATATGTGCTAATGGCTGAACACTAAGTAATGCAAAAATGTCAAAATGGTGAAACTAAGTGTGTGTAACAGCTGTCCTCAATAATGGAAATCATTGAGTAGAACCATGCTCAACAAGACATATAGTGTACCAGTGTGCGGTTATTTCTTTGAAGAACATTTCCAAATAAAAGCATTGGCTAAGTGAGGATAGGAAAAAGGATGATTGGTCATCACAGGGAACCATCTCACTTAACTGGGTAAGAAAAAAAAAATCAAAGTTTTTCTCTTCTATGCTACTTAGCACTCCTTTCTATCACTTACCACTTATCACATCTGACATGATTGATGTACCAATTTTCAACTTTTAAATTTTTTTAAGATTTTATTTATTTATATATGAGAGACACAGAGAGAGAGGCAGAGACACAGGCAGAGGGAGAAGCAGGTTCCCTTCATGGATCCCCATATGGGACTCGGTCCCAAAATCCCAGGATTTGTGCCCTGAGTCAAAGGCAGACACTCAACTGCTGAGCCACCCAGGTGTCCCTCAACTTTCAATTTTTTCCCCAGTTTGGAAATACTCTGAAAAAGGTGGAATTGTTTTACTTATCTTCATTACAAGACCACACACTACAGTATTTCTCAAAAGGCTGATGCTTAAAAATATTTATGTAAATTAAATATTATGAGCTTCCAAAATATATTTTTGGGCCATTATTATTATCCATTATGGGTTAAAAAAAACTTAGGGAAAAAAACACATAAAACCAGGTGAAGCAAAGACTGTAAGTTTTCTCATCATATAAAGCTTTGTTTGCCATTGCGTCAAGTCCTGGGCATGGTATGGAAGTGACATTGAACTTTCCAGGAATATGACAACTAATGTCTACTTTAATACAAGTGATTGGGTCTATAGCAGATTGAACAAATGAGGTGACCGTGAGAATAGAGGCCATGAAAAGTGAACACAAAAACAAAATAAATTAAAACTAAAAAATCAAGGAAGACACCCAGGTCCAGGACAATTTTGTGGAAAAAAACTGCCTACCTCTGATATTTAATAAACAAAAAAATGTTATTTTTTTTTCTTTTTGTAGCTAGTTGTGTCTCTAATGCTGACAGCTTTATTCTTGAGTGATGCACCAAGCACGTAAAGTATTTAAAGTCTGGATAAACTTGTCTGATCATTAACTATGACAATGGTCGAGTTTTAGCATCGCACATTTTCTAATTTCTGAGTATTCTGCATGAAACTCCTGTATATTGATGAAAAAATATAGCTTATATCCGTTCATTATCCTTAGATTTTTTTTTATCCTTAGATTTTGATGTCACGTCATTAGATATAAACCTTGGTTCTATTACTAACTCCTGTGTGACATGGATTGAGTTTCTAACACTTTATTATCTGTTTACTAATCTATAAATGAACGAATAAATACATCTCTCTCTGAATAGAAGAATAGAGGACATATAGTATAAAATTTTACATAGTTACTTGATATATTTTGAGCAAATCAGTATGCAGCAACCAGGATTATTTAGTTTTCTTGGTACACATGAACATGTTATATACTCATGTGATATTTTCATGGGCTGTGTACTCATTAAATTCCTTTGCTTATTTTTAAGCATTTTGATACAGCAACCACTATAAAATTTAAATATTGGATTATGGCTAGTTTTTATGGCACCACAATCTCTTACTTTGAAATGTCCTTTTTCTTCTTTACATGGAACATGTCCCCCCAGATTTTGGTTATTAGGTTAAAGTAATTTGGTATTTACTAGGTGGACTTGGGCAACTAGTATCATCAATCACAAAATTTTAGGAAGCTTCCAAACCCCTTATACTGGCTGCTGTCTTCATTGAATGTAAATGTCAAAATCAAGTAAGTTGTCGATGTAATAGAGAAAAACTCTTCAGAGAATAGAAACAAAATACTTTCATTTCACACTATTTATTACAACACACATTTAACTCTTATTTCTGTAATTTAGATTATGTGTGATGTTGAGATCTTGAACTTTATTTCCACAATGTTGAAGATTTAAAGATCCTGATTGTAAAAAGGAAAAAAAAATACAGAAATACTAAAAAAAAAAAAAAAATCCTAAACAACTCCATTGTTTTCTCCTATATTGTGTCCTACTAGAAGTAGTAATTTTGAAGGTATGAGATCTGATGGATTAGACAATAAAGGAGCCACATAGTATAGAAAAGTAAACCCTGAATTTAAGAAGTAAAAGATAGATAGAACCTCAATAAATACCAGAAGGGAGAAAAAAGGTATCATTTGGAAAGAATCATAATAAAAATCAAGATATTAAAAGCAAAGGTAAAGACAGCAAACAAAGAAAAGAGTAAAAGTATCAGGGAAGGTGATGTTAAATAATGAGAAGTAAAAACAACCCCAAACATTATTAGCAAAGGAATCATTTTTGGAGAGAAAAACATTTTACAGGTTGCAACTTAATATTTAAGTGGACTCTCTGGATGCATATTAAAGCATGTATCCAACTTACAAACAGCATGCATGTTGTGAACTTCTCTATAAAATTAGCGAAGGGTTCGTATGTTTTCCTTAACAATCATAGCTTAAGATAACATATGCAGCATGTTATTAAATTCCTGGGAGAAAAAATAAAAGAGAAAGGGCACCAAATAAAACCTGTCTAGTGAAACTAATTTACTGTAGTTTTCCCATACATGAGCCCCTCACCCCAAATTTGGTTTGAACGTTGAGACTGGTGATGCCACCCAGGCACCCAGAGGGAGAAGAAAAGGTTTCTTTTTAATTTTTTTTTTAATTTTTATTTATTTATGATAGTCACAGAGAGAGAGAGAGAGGCAGAGACACAGGCAGAGGGAGAAGCAGGCTCCATCCACCGGGAGCCCGATGTGGGATTCGATCCCGGGTCTCCAGGATCGCGCCCTGGGCCAAAGGCAGGCGCCAAACCGCTGCGCCACCCAGGGATCCCAAGAAAAGGTTTCTTACTCACACGTTGGCACTTTTTTTGTGGAAAGCAGAGCAAGCTCCTCAGCAAGCCCAACAAGCAATTCGAGAGAGCAAAGGAGAGACTGGCTTTGGAGTTTTATCGTGATTTGGGGAAGCAGGTGAGGCTTACACGGTTTGTACCAGTTGAACTTTCCATCCATCCCGAAGGAGGGAGTCCCTGGGCTCTCTCACTGGCTCGCCCAGGTATGAAGAGGGAGGAAAAGAGGAAGGACTGGAGCTTGAAAGCTGTCAACACTCAAACATCAAAAAGAGCCTGCTTCTCTATCACAGGGTATTCTATTGACAACATACACTACATGAAAATGAATGTAAAATTCAAGTTTTCTGAGAACTTGAGTAATAATTGAAATTACTAGCATAATTTGAAATATGCTAGTACTTCTTAAATAGGCATTTTTTTTGAATTGGGAAAATAGGAGATTCATACCTATATACATTAAACATTGTACATATATTTGCATTAATAGATCTTCTCCTCCAGCATAACCTTGGGGGTAAAATGCACTATAACAACAATAACTTCCTCTACTTGCAATTTGAAAAAAAGGGATGGTGACTCTCAAAATGGGAAAAACATCAGAATATTTTGGGAAGTGGTGCTGTTTTGTTTTTGTTTTTGTTTTTGTTTTTGTTTTTTTTACTATGCCCTCAAAATGATTATAGTTTATCCCCAAGGATGAACGGTATCTCTTCTCCCCCCCCCCCCCTTAGGGATTGAGAAAACTACTATTCACACAATACTCCAAACTGAACCCTGGGTTGTCGTTATGAATTCGGCTCCAACTTCAGCAACCTGTTTGCTTTCTCTGCGGTAGCTCTCTAGGTATGTGCTATCCCATGACCCAAAATGAGTGCCACGCCAGATTTCTAGGTTTTTGTTTTGTTTTTATCATTGTTTTTGTTTTTGTTTCCCTGGAGAGGGGAGATAAGGAACATGTGTGTTTCAGACTTCTGGGGAGCTAGTTCTCCCTTCTGTATTTTCCATGGATCTAAGGCCGATTCTCATTTGTTGGTGACTCTCAAAGGCAATTTGTGTGACTATAAGGGGGCTCTGTGTTGAAAGCTAGAACAATGGAGTACTATTTATTGCTCCTTTTCTTCTGATTGCATAGGGCTTTTGCCAGAGGGAGACCTAACTATCTACAAGAATTGTTTGGCCTGATAAGCTATCCCTTGTAGTAAGTTCAGTGCCTGATTGCCTTGTTAACCTCATCCTGCTTACGTAGCTTTGGTTTCTGACACTTGAAAACTATGAATAATAACTTTTCATTCTTTCTAAAACTCATTTTTTTTTTCTAAAACTTTGTTTGCCGTGCAAAATCCTCATGAGATGAAAAATCCCTGCATGGTCCACTGCCCCACCTATCCCTGGTCTGAGCTATTCACCTGCCTCCAGCCCTGTCCTTCCTCAAAAGCTCTCTGGATACTGTGCCCAAGGGACAGAGATTACTTTTTCTTTTCTCTGCTCTTTGCTGCCCTCATCTGACTGAGACAGTCCGGTTAGAATCTTTTAAAAGAGAATGGTTGGATGCCTGAAGTAGAATGGCCTGAGAAATTTAAGATGCGTTTCTCTTAAGGGAGTAAATAAAGCAAGAGAGAAACATACACAGACTAAAAAAAAAAAAAAAAAAAAAAAAAAAAAAAAAAAAAAAGGAAAGGAAAGGGAAGAAAGTAAATCCTACAGTTGTAAATTACTACTAAAAGATGCTGGCCAAATTCTAAGAGAATATAACTCAGCCCTATTTTGTGCAGGTCCTATGAGACCTGACTGTTGACAGAGAATATTATATACCTTCCTCAGTACTGTAACTTCAAAACCTGTGTAATAGGATTTATTATTTTCAAAAATACTTTGATGCATATTTGTTCTGTGTTTCCCTTCTTGGTGTTTTAGAAGAACGATCGACTATTTTAAGTAGTCCATATTGTGAAAAGAAAGAGAAAAAAAAAAAAAAAACTCCTAACAAGGGCTGCAGAAGGGGAGGTGGGTGAGAGGATAGCGTAAGTGGGTGATGGACATAATGAGATAAGCACTGGGTGTTATACTATATGTTTGCAAATTGAATTTAAGTTAAAGAATAATTTTTAAAAAGAAAAATACTAACAATCCCATTACATGGAGAAAACATTTACATCGTTTCATGGTTCTCTGTAACTTTAGTCCCAAACATACAAATTGTATATAAAATATCATGGGCAAGCATTATAGATTGTTTATTGCATATTTTTGAAAATGAGGAGGGGCTGAAATTTTATTTACATGCATTTTTGTCTAAGTTCAGGCCATTTATATTTTGCTTAGATTTAGATTCAGCCATCCGTTACTCAAATGTACATCCAAATGTGTTACATAGTTTGAATATCTATAATTCCATAATCCTGTTTTATCTGTAGTGAATGACAAGAACACATGAGCTGGGGAACTACTAAAATCTGAATATCAAATGCCTTTCTCAATTCAAAAGCTTGCTATCTCTATAAAGGAGAGCAGTGACAATATGGGTCCTAGTAGGACATCATAGAAAAGTGTTAATTAGTCCTTTGACAAAATCACTGATGCTTCCAAAACTAACATTAGTGTTTAAGGGCGGATAAAGATAATTATAGCATGGATCACTTTTTGGATTTTATAAACATACCTTGGTATACAACATATTATTTCATAATATAAAAAACGGTGAATATTTTATAATTTTATTTGTACTCCAAAAAAAATCTTCTATATCATCCCTGTCCTTACACTAAGACCTCATTACATGTGAATTAGAATGTGAAAAATCACCATTTTCAAACTAACTAGTCTATGGAAACATAAAGAACACTATAGTTTTCCATATATTTGTCAGTCTTACGGAGAGACTCTGGATCATAATTCATCCCTCCTATTTCAACGGATCATGGTTTTGTACCACTTGTTTCAGGACACGTTTGGAGTTCACAGTATTGGCAGATGCCCTCACTCAGGTGGTTGTGTTACCCGAGTGTAAAATCGTCAGTCTGTGCAAAATTAGAAAACACATTATGACATCTCTTACTGCCCAGGATTAGTCTGAAGGTGCCAATGTATTATTGGCAGAAAACGATGCGTGCCAACCCCTACAAAAGTCCAATTGTCATGGAAGCACCTGCATCTGTTCACTTGAAGCAATGATTCCTACCTCTCCGATGATTCACAGAAACTTGACGAAGTTCCATTTTACATCCTGGTATTGATACCTGGCTCATCTCTCCTCTCAAGCCAACCGTGCCCCATATGGCACAGGAACCACAGATCTAACCCAAATCACACCAAACCATAGGCTTTATGCATGGTATACAATGTAAGCAGGGCAAGGGCTACGATGAGGAGGAAGGAACATCAGAAAATGTCATTATCTTTCTGTGGAATCCTCCAGGCTTCAGCTGATTTACAATGGGCTCGTCATTATATAGTATAAATCTTTAAAAGAAGGAGCAGGGTATAGAGCCATGACAACAGTAAATGGCTTGTTCGTCCTCTTGTTCACTGTTCTACAGCTGCAAGGACTAGGAACTCCCGTAGAACTCAGATTACACCCTTGGCATGAGTTTATGTACTATTGACCTACTTCCCTACTAAGGCATTTGTATCCCCAGCTTTGGCCACCTGCATTGCAACTGCATTTACGGAGAGGGATGCTTATTATAACTACCTGTTCAGGTGGAAGCTGCGTGAGGAAAACTCTCATGCCCTCAATTTATTTTTAAAAGCTTTCTAACAAACTTCCAATTAATGTGATCACCACGAAACTCATCTATACACCTTCACTTAAAGACTAGGAAGTGTTATCCAGAGATAAAGTGATCGTGCTAATGTCACAAAATTTGTTTAGTGGTCCAGCCAGCTCTGAAACCCAATTTCCTTGCCACGGGACCTACTTTCTCTTTAGTACCACATGCCTCTTAACAAGTAAGAGAATATCTGCTTCATAGATGTAAATGATCGTTAAATACATCTTATATGCATGTTAAATTAAGTTCATCTCTTTTATCTAAGGTAAAGTGCCTGCATCTTGCTGAAGGCATTATTTAAAGAGATTTATCAGTCTCATTTTTTTTTATTCACTATAGTAGAACTATAGATTTAACACTTTACTGTCCAATGGAAGCATAATGTGTATAACAAAAATCTACATTAAAAGCGAATGCAAGGTATATTTCTGAGATGTGAAAAAGTTATTTTTTTAAATGTGAGAATCAAAAAAAAAAAAATAGTATTAAATGTTCCAGGAAGAGCTAACGGATGTTTTCCAGTGGGTTTCCAAGCAATGTCATCATAGTACCCCCCAAAATTCCTTCTTTTAGCATTAGAAGTGATGTTTTAGAGGCAGCTTCACTCAACTCTTTATAATACCTGTCAATTAGCATGGAAATTAAAGAACAAAGAGAAGTACTGTCTGGGGCTGATCATACCAGCCACCAATTGATTCTCTTTCAAATTGAGGGAAAATATGCTTGCAGTAAACTCACTTTTACTGCGTGTAAGAACCTTGTTAAGTTTTCTTTTTAAATGTTGATCAAATTGTTTGCTTTAGAGGAGGCACAGACCCTTTGAGAAAAGGATTTCTCAGAGAGGCTCAGAATCCTGTATCTCAAATCTTTTCTTCTGAAATCGACAGAGAAAATTCTCATTGATTAATGAAACAATTAAATTCAAATTTCAGTTCTCAATAGACCCAATTGAGGAGATCAAAAGGAAGGAGAAAAGCTTGGGTTAAGTTACTAAAGTTCCTGTGAAAACTGCTAGGAGAAAAAAAGAAAGAAAGAAAAAAACAGAAAAATAAAACCCATGGGATTTCACACACTCAGCTGTTTTGTAATTCCTCTCACCAATTTCTCCCAATGATTACAGTTTCTTAAAAAAAGATGTAATGTGGGGAAACAAAAATTCAAATGAGATATCCTTTAATTAGAGGGATTTTTTTTAAAAAGTCTCAATGAATAAAAGCTCTTGTAACTGGAAAATCTGTCTTGCTGCATAAAAACACGTACCCAGGGGCACCTGTGTGGCTCAGTTGATTAAGCAACTGACTTTTTGGGTCAGGTCATGATCTCAGGGTCCTGAGATCTAGTGTAGTGTAGAACGCCATGCTCACCTGGGAAGTGTCCCCCTCCCTCCCTCAACCTCTCCTGCTCTCTAAAATAAATAAATCTTTAAAACACACACACACACACACACACACACAAAACTGTAATGTAATTCTAAAGTAGGAATGTGTTATTTCTTACAAATTTGGGTGTTGGCTATGCCACTCTTCTGGTATTGCCTAAATTCATTAACGTGGTTGCATTCAGGTAGTATATGTCCATCAGTTGGCAACTGGCTCATTTGGGGAAGCCTTTCACATCCTCTCCGCTCACCCCTTTTTAATATCCATTTTGCCGTGATCCCAGAAATTATGCAGCCTGCCTTAGAGCTAGAGAAAGAAGCAATGAGGCCGATGTGGGTATGGGATGAGGGTGAATCTGAATGGTATGACAGCAGAAAAGGTAAAGCAAAGTAATTTGGCTTTTGAATATATTTTGACTATATAGTCAAGAGGAACTTCTCATAAAGTGTATGTAACATATGAGAGAAGAGGAAAGGCTTCAATGCCGAGTTTTAACATTATCCATATTTACTTCTGTCCTCAGGATAAATGTTTTACATGTTGGAATTCGAAGAAGCAATATATTCAGTGTCATAACCAAAGTTCATCCCAACTGTTGATCACCAATACAAATACATTAGTGTTGTGACTACTAGTAAGTTACTTAGTGTCCCCACACCTCATTGCCGCATCTATGAATTCGTAGTAAGGTGTTCTGTTGTCATCTTTAAAGAAATTATGTTCTTGCACAATACCAAAAACAAAATTAAATTATTATTATTATTATATTATTATTATAATTATTATAATTATTATTGTTACTCTGTTGATCCTATGGTGTTATAACAATATTTATTTATCCTACTACAAATAAGTGACCAGCATTAAGGTTCTCTTCTACTTAAAATAATACCTTCTTTTGTGTGCTATGCCTCCATGATAGGAACTGGGTTTCTTTTTCCCCTGAAATTGCTTCTGTACTAACATTTGTCTTTACTAGCCCATTTAGCCTTGTATTATTCTAATGAGAAGAAAAATTAACTAGTGTTCATTACATATTGAATAAATAATATATATTTTACTGACCTACTTGCTGTGGAGATATCAAATCAATCTCTAGTTTCCCAGTATAATAAGTTCTAATTATTTGCTTTCCAAATTCGGTTCCCTGAAAAGGCTGTTATGTCAAAATACGCTTATTTTCCTTCTTGTAACTCATGTTTCTTTTATTGGATGCCTTGCTCCACCTTCACTGGATTTTGAATCTCCTATCTTTGATGTGCCCCGTAACTGACATTCTAATCCCTGATGACCTATATAACTGGGTTGCAACTCCAACTTCTCTCTCCTCTTAAAGTCTCAGACATGGAAGATGGCGATTTGTAAATATCCAATTCCTATACCTTTAGAGAATAATCATCTTTCCCCAAGTATTCAGAATATGGTTTATATTGCTAACTATCACGTTGCAGTTGAAAAGGATCTTTATGTTCAGTTTTCAATCGGCATGTAGAGTTACTAAGTAGTTAATAATTAGTTCTTCTACAATTATTATCTATGAGATTATTCCAAACAAGGTCAGATGGTTTCACCTTTGAAACATTGGCTTTGTTTTATTAAAAACTTTTTTTAAAGATTTTATTTATTCATGAGAAACAAAGAGAGAGAGAGACAGAGAAATAGAGACAGAGGCACAGGCAGAGGGAGAAGCAGGCTCCATGCAGGGAGCCCGACGTGGGACTCGATCCCGAGACTCCAGGATCACACCCTGGGCCAAAGGAAGGCACCACACTGCTGAGCCACCCAGGGATCCCCTTATTGAAAACTTTTAATCCTATTTCAATCTTTTTCTACCTCTTAAAATCAGTTTTTCTCCTGGGTTAGTAAATAAAGGGAAAATTTTCAAGTGTCTTGAAAGTATGTTCTGCAGTCCTGATCTAATTTATTATGGAATCTGACCAAGAATGCCTTAAATTTTCCCTCAGCTTGACTATACTTCAGAACAGTTTCTTCCTCTCTAGACCCCGATCTTCCCTTTCTTAGTGTATTTATTTAAGAAAATTTGCAATTTAAAATTCTTTCTCTGCCACTTTGAGATATAAATCTGCTCTCAGCCTTAGGCCGGTTTGACAACCCAGGAATGGCTTTCTCAAGAATCTGGAGGCCATTCCTTTGAATTGTATCAGTAAGAAAGATGTTGCCTCTACTTCCCAGTCTTCATGGAAGGGGAGGAGACTAACTTGGATTGAGCAAACATGATTGGCCAAATTTCACTGATCAATCTTCTTGCTAATGTCGCTAGTACTTTTCTAGTAATTCTCCGCAGGCTTCAAGCTCACCCACCTTCTGTTCCAGGGGAATCAAGTTGCCTTGACTCTCATTCCACTGTCCAGAATAGTCTTTCCCACTAGTCTAACTAGCCTAATGCAGTTTTTCTTTAGCACATCTCAAAGAACTTCTGAGTTTAGAAACAGAATGAAAAAGGCATTGCCAGGAACCCATTGACTGAGATGGTTGGAAATACAAAATGATAGTGTGAAAAACATTATGTTTATGACTACATAATTTATATTTAAGCATTTGTCACATGAAACTTGCAGAAAGGTTTTCATGTGATCTAGAAAATACTGTGAACAAAGATATTCCTTTATTGGCCTGTTTCCCAAGCAATAACAGAGTTTCAGTGTATTATCCATAATCTTAAACGTCATTTTCATAAGATTTAGAAATGTCACAAAGACAGCAGAATATAAGCTCATTAGGACAGGGTCATTTAAGCGTTAATCAACCACTCCCTAGGCTTAGTTCTGATATCAGTATGTAGAAAATATTCCAAAAATATTTTTTGAAATGTATTAATGTAGACCAATTCAACAAAGAGGGCAATGGCAGAAACGGGGGTAGCTAGACAAGACAATTTAGGAGGGTCATATGAGAATGACCTGGATGAATTTGAAGGAAAAATACATCTTTAATATTCTTATATCAGATTCTGAAGTTATTATTGTGAAATAAATCACAGATGTCAACATGTTCACAAAAAATGAATAAATGGTTAATAAATGGCTCAGAGTAGTTACTGGTAGCCACCACCAAAATGTCCTTGTGTATATATTTTCAAAGTTGCCCCTACTCTCTTTCAGGAAAATGGGTGATTCTTAAGCACGTATTAAACTTTAAGTTTATATCAAATGATATATTTCTGGTGCACCAGAAGATAAAATAGAACAATAGATTGACATTGTAAAAGATCTAAGTCAGTTTAATTGAATACATTTGTGTCAATTAAACTCACATATTTTTCACTGAAACAACTCTCACAGTGGATTCCTTTTAAGGGAATAAACTTCATTAGGTAGCATTTTGGCAGAGATGATACATTTAAAATGTTATATTTTAACATTTTTCCTAAACAAAAATTTCCAATAAGTAACAGTGTATTGGAAATTGCTTAGTTTTAGATAGCTCAAGAAATGTTTACTACCTGTAACAGGAAACTTGTAAAAAAAAAAAAAAAGAAAAGAAAAGAAAAAGAAACTTGTACATATTAACAAAAGACTGGTTTGTGTTGAGCATACTCACATTACGGAAGGTATATTGCTCTCTGATGACATTTTTTGATATAATACTTATTGATTACATATGAAAAAGAGGAGAAAAAGTTATATATCTAATGTACTAAAATTACTTAAAATAGTCAAAATATTTTATTTAAAGATATTTGCATGAAAGGTCAAGTACCTAGTACAGCTTAAAGACATCAGGAGATACTGCCAATGATCTTTATGATACTGGCATTTATCTATAATCGTCAAATTAAAAAAAAAATAGGTAATTTGTACCCAGCAAGTAAAGGAAACTGTTATGCTGCTATATCAGTAAAAACAGTAAGTTGGAGCAGATTTCTATGCTTTCCTGAAGGAGTCTTAGTAATATTTACAGTATATTTAAAACCCTTGATATTCCCTTCCAGGTGACCCCCCCAACATCCCCCCCCCATTGATATGTCTGAATATATATTTCCGGTCTCACTAATACCTTTAAATAAATCACACATTTCAAATAGTTAAGGAAAAATTTGCCCTGTAACTCCCACAGCAACAATAGGAATCACATTTGCATGCCATTTCCTACAAATCAAAAAGAAACTATAACACATATATCAAGAAATTGCAAATGCAGTGAGGATGCACCTTGCGTAGAGAAACTCCCTAATCATCCCAAGTGTGGGGATTCCCCTTCTTAGGGGACCAGTGAGGTGGAAAGTCACCTTAGCAACTTGATGCAGGCATCCTGTGCAAGGATTCCCTGTGACCCCCTGGGGTTTTTGTGGAAACTACCCCCTAGGGAAGACCAGAAGGGATCAGGAGCATGCATCATAGATGGAAACAACTGAAATGGTTTTCTAGCAACAGTTCTAAAACAAAACAAAAAAAAAAAACTCCCTTGTTTCCTGTGTTTTCTCTGCCCACATTTAAGCCCTCTGAATCAGTTAATAGCTCATGATAACTCCCAAATTCAGCAATCCTACTGAATGCTCCCTGACTTTAGTTTGATGTATTGGTGAAGTCAGCTTGAGAGTCTCTACAAATATTAATGGGACCAGGGGGACCTGTGAAGCATATGAAATTATTGTTTATGTATTACATAAAGGATCACCTGCACACTGTGCATAGTTTAAGGAAACCTACTGTATAAGAGGAACAGTGTTATGTCCCATATATTTCATTTCTGACTGTGTGAAAAGTGTCTCTTGCTGGAAAATCTGTTACAGTGTAATGCATAACTGTGAAGGCAAAGGAGTCCTGAGATACATTTATTCCTACACCATTCAAGTGGAACCATCATAAGAAAGCTAGAGGTCCCAACCTTACATGCAGTATAAATGATAAATGCACCGTAATGCTTCCTTCTTGTGTTTTCGGTGTCCCATGGCTTTGATGTATATATTGGGTTATAGGACCCATATCTTAAGATCGCTGACAAGACTCTTCAGATGGTACTTTCAATTTTTATGACTTATTTGAACTAGGATTTTAAATTTGTTCAGCACATCAACATGTTAAGAGGCCAGAATTACATTTTGTTACATTTCACTGAGCTGTGTATCATTGCAGAATGGCTTCATGTACACAGGCATGAAAAGAGTCCTGGCTTTAAATCTGTACTCATCAGACCTGAAAACAAAACAATTAAAATTAAATTATTCCCCCAGTGCCTTAAAACTAAGGAGATGATTAAAAAGAGCTGTTTGTGAGGCAAGTGAACGTGGGGAAATCTGTTTACTGGACCCAGAGAGCCTCCAAGGAATTCTTGTGTGCTGTGTGCCTGATGTGATACATTTGAGGGACTCATTTTCTATCTCTTTAGTTCAGATTAGCAAACAAAAACTATGATAAAAAGGGGCTAAAGCAATATAGGGACTCAGATGTATTTAGGGTGAGCACAGAGCTCAAAACACTTAGTTGAGTTTTCCCCATTCATCCTGAATGTTTTTGTGGCTTATTTAAGATACAGTCAATAAAAACACTGTGACTGTAACGATAATACCTGACAACCTGCACATATTCTCCTATTTGACCTCTACTTATATTTATATGGATCTCCTTGTGTCTGGGTGTAACCTGTGAAACTCCTCTTGACCTATAATCTCAGTAGCCAACATGTGATATCTGTATCCTCGCCGATACCATTCACTGGGAAGAAAATATCCAAACTTCCAGGGGTATTATTATTTTTACTCTACAAAATATACAGATAGGCTGTGACATCATTAGTGTGTGGATTATTAAAATTATAATATTTAATGTTAACTGAATTAGTCATTACAAAGTTTCTGGAAAGTAAACACACATCAAATACAAATAAATAGTGCAAATGCAAACAGGTGCACCGTGAAAAAAAAAAATAGCATGACTGAATGTAATTCTGCTCCTATGCTCCTGGTCTGAAATTCTGTTACATAAGCTGTAAGAAGTAGAAATTAGGACGAGTGAATTGTATTTGATAAGTACTCAGGTAAAACATCTACAAATATTATTTAAAATGTGAAAAAAACATCTGTTCAACTAAGAATGAAATACTCTAGGAGTATTTTGTATATTTTCTATTCATGCAAAGACAGATTTCCAAATTTGCTGGCCTCTATGATAACAAGTGGTTATCAATAATAGTATTCTTTGTAGTGGATATTTAAAAGAAAGATAGAAAAAGAGAGGGGAGGAAGGAAGAAAGGAAGGAAGGAAGGAAGGAAAGAAGGAAGGAAGGAAGGAAGGAAGGAAGTCACATTTCTTGTGTCAAGGTAAAGATGACATTTTTAACCAAGAGTGACAAAATAGCCACCTTTAGGAAGAAACTAATTTTCTTCCTATACTGGTGATATGGAGAATGTATCTGATATGTTTTCATAGAAATAATGTTGTTATAAACAATAAAATTTATCAAATATTGTTATGGGTTGAACTGTGTTCTTCAAAACAATATTGACATCCTAACCTCCTAACCAGTAACTGAATGTGATCTCATCTGAAAATAATTTAAAATATCTTATCTAGTAAAAGATAATCAAGTGTGGGCCATATTCCAATATGACTGGTGTCCTTATGAAGAGGGGAAATTTGCACACAGAGAGAGACACACACAGAGGAAGGAGGGTGTGAAGACACCAAGAATATCATCTAAAGTCAAGTAATGCCTGGGGCTGCCACAGAGAGATGTGCAACAGATTCTCAGGGACCTCAGAAGGAAACAACCCTACTGACACTTTGATCTCGGATTTTTAGCCTCCAGAACTGTGTGACAATAAATTTCTGTTATTTAAGCCCCTCAGTTTGTGGTACTTAGTTACAGCAACCCTAGGAAACTAATTTACATATGACAACCCATATATGCATACGTTATATATATAAAAAAAAAAACTTACAGGCATAGATTTCTAAGCTATTTAATTATTTTCAAATAAAGAGTTTTGATAGATTTTGAATCCTTTGCTAAACATGTAAAAACATAACACTTTTAGACTATTTTGCAAGAATAATTTACAATGTCAGAAAAATGGAAATTGAGTAGCTGAATTACACTTAAGTATCTTGTGTGGAATAGAAATAGGAGACTTATTCCTGTAAGTGCAGACAATAATGCACTTCTTCTATTCAGACTTGCATATCACTGTGATATATGAAATACTTTTTCCTCCAATGAAAACAAATATGACCAGAAATTGAAATGACTTCAAACTGGCCTCTTTGAATCTCTGAATCACAGAGGGTTAAATTAATATCAAATACTTCTTATTAATGTTGACATAATTCTTCTAAAGAACGTTTTAAGCTATATCATTTAATGATTCAAACAATTCTACGAGGTTGGTAATATCATTATTACTCCCTTATAAAAGCAGAAATTAAAATACAAAGAGTGTAGGGGGCACCTGGGTGACTCTGTCGGTTGAGGGGTTAAGCATCTAACTTTGGCTCGGTCATGTTCTCAGGGTCTTGGGATTGAGCCTCCTGTCTGGCTCCCTACTCAGCGGGGAGTCTGCTTGTCCCTCCCCCTGCTTGTGCTCTCCCCTGTCTTTCTGTCTCAAATAAATAAATAAATAAAATCTTAAAAAGGATGAGAAAGAAGAAAGAAGAAAAGAAAGAAAGAAAGAAAGAAAGAAAGAAAGAAAGAAAGAAAGAAAGAAAGAAAGAAAGAAAAAGAAAGAAAGAAAGAAAGAAGAAGAAAGAAAGAAAGAAAGAAAGAAAAAGAAAGAAAGAAAGAAAGAAAGAAAGAAAGAAAGAAAGAAAGAAAGAAAGAAAGAAAGAAAGAAAAAGAAAAAGGAAGGAAGGAAGGAAGGAAGGAAGGAAGGAAGGAAGGAAGGAAGGGAATGTAGTAGGGTAGAAGGACTACCCGGGTAGTGTAAGTTAGAGTGGAATTCCTACCCAGGCCATCTTGCCCTGGGGGTCTGCTCTCAATCACAATACCACTCTATCGGTAGGGTAAGTTTTTAGCTAGTTGAAACTGAAAAAAATATATGTGTACGTGTCTGTGTGTACACGTTTGACCATTTCTATATAAAATATTTTAAATTATTTTTATTTCATCTATAGTTCACACTTTCAGTTTTTATTTTATCTTTTTATAATGTACATCGTGTATCAAGGTAGAGGTATGTGTAAGCAACCTACATATGATAACATGAATAAAATATCTGTAAAAATACATAAAATGCAAATATGCAATAGTATGTATTATATGAAAAAGTTTAATATATATTTAAATAAAATCAAATGCTTGAAGAGTTGGTAATATGCAGTATTTTCACAGTAAACATAAAACAGAACATTTATTAAGTTCCTTTCTTCAATCTGATATTCCAAAACCATGAAGCAAAGTCAAGTCTACTTTCTCATATCCCTTCAAATAATTTTACTACTATAGGCCATACAGTTTTATTTTATTCCTGGCCTTATTTATGTGCACATTTTACTTTGCAAAATATTGTATCTTTAAAACATTTTATGTTATGTAGCATTCACATAGGTAAGAATCTATTGCCTATAGAATGAATATGAATATGAATTGCAATTCATATAATTGAAAAATAATATATGTTAAATATGTTAAAAGAGAGAATGTTATCAAAGTCTAAATTGTTATTTTTGCTATTTTAGTGTAGAGAAGTAAGATTACAGAAGAACTCTACGGACGCCTGGGTGGCTCAGTGGTTGAGCGTCTGCCTGCTGCTCAGGTCGTGATCCTGCCGTCCTGGGATTAAGTCCTGCATCAGGCTCCCCCCAGGGAGCCTACTTCATCCTCTGCTTATGTCTCTGCCTCTGTCACTGTGTATTCCATGAGTAAATAAATATAAGCTTTAAAAAAATCAAAAAGAAATCCATGGTATTTAGCTAGAAAATTTCTACTATTCAAGAAAATGACACTGTTGTTTTGTTTTACTTTGATAAATGTTAAAAGTTTTATTACTCTTTTTCTAAGATTTGGTATCACTGCCCTTTGTATGACTTAAAAATCCCATTAGAACATGTGTACACATAATCATAGAGAAAACCGGTAGAAATTGTGAATAATTTTATGGACAGTATTTCTCTTGAGCTTCCTTTCTTTTACTGCAATCTTTCTTCCTTCTTGCAACATCATGCTTCTCTGCACTGCATAACATTTAAAAAATGAAGTTAATACTTGATATCAAGACACATGAGAAACCGTGTCCTTTCAAGACACATGAGAAACCAAAGCTTAGAAGGCAAGAAGGAGAGAAGACAATCTTCCTTGAGAATTTTTAGCAATGATAAAGTCTCTACTATTGACATTTGATGGTTTCATAGCAGCCAACAGTGAAATGGGAATATTAATTGGAAGGGAGATGGCAACAAGTCCCACAGCATCCTTGCACCTGTATTCCCTAGGCCTTTAATTTAGCGACTAGAAACATATTTCATTGCCAATGAGCAAGCCACAGATGCTATGTAACTGCATTATTTGCTGGCAACTAATGCCATTTATATTATTTAGATTATTTCTATTGTGTTCAAAGTCTACATGCTTTAAGATGGGTGTTCTAAAGATTTTAGTCAAAAATTTGGATTAAAATCCATTGGCCAAGTAAGCCAGATAAGGAGAAATGGAGTTAAAGTATTAGATACAGAGTCAGAATTGACCTAGTCTAGAATTCTTGTAATGCTTTCATGAAAAGTTTAGTAAGGAATTTGTGACAGTGTTTGTATGTTTTTCACAATTAATTGTGTAATATTCACATGTTGTCTACTCTTACCACTCTAAGATATCTATCTCTCCTATTATCTTGTTCTTTGTTTCCTTTTTAATAACTGGTATCACCTTCGAAAAATTCTAGATTAGATTATGCAATAATTTTTCATGTATCTGTCTTTCTCAGCTTGAATGCAAGCTGAAAATCTATGGATCTTTGTTTAGTCACTGATTCAAGCCAAGAGTCTAAAAGAGACTCTGGCACTTATTATGGGGCAGTTAGGAAATATTTGTAGAATACATCCCAGCTTGCTTTAATCAGTTTTTCACTCAGCTTTTGTAGTGTTTCTAGATAATAGCTTACTGTACATTAGTCAATATACTACAACTTTCACAGTATCAATTCATGTAATTAAAATCTAAGAACACTGGAGGTAGGTATGGCTATTATTCACATTTTACAAATACAGAAACTAAAGTAGGAGAAGTATGTGCTGCTAAATGTTTAATGAATATATTGAAAAACAAACAAGAAACAATCCTGATCTGTGATGTTTGCCAATTTCTGTGGTGCAAACATTCCTGCCACAGCTGAATTCTAGTTACAAATATAACAAACGGGCTTGCAAAATTCTAAATATTTTACCATCAGCTTCTGCATTCTGGTACTAGTCAAAGCAGCAGTTGACTAAAAAGTTCCATATAAATGATCTAGGATTGCTTAGCTATAAGTGGTATATCTAGGCTGTGAAGTCAGTCACATTATCTATATGTAATTGATTCAGAATCTGGTTAAGATTTTGAGTGGTGTTCTCAAATTATATCAGTTAACAAAATGCATCTTTAATTATTTTTGCAAATAGTTTCTTCCAAAATATTCACTTATCCTTTGCAGCCAGTAGTCATCTCTGATTATTGTAGTTCTTAAAGATTCCTAGGGGCGCCTGGGTGGCCCAGTTGGTTAAGTACCCAGCTCTTGATTTTGGCTCAGGTCATGATCTCAGGGTTGTGAGATGAAGCCCTGCATGTCTAAGCTTCTCTTTCTCCCTCTCCTTCAGCCCTTCCCTCCAAACCCACTCTCTCTTTCTCTCTTTGGAAAAAAAAATAAGATTCCTATTTTAATTATTAATCTTCTATCAGATTGCATTTGTCTATAAATTATTAGAATGTTTGATTAACAAAGCCATTCAGTTACACAGATTATATTCCTTTGAAAAATATTGCTCTACTTAGTGCTAATATTTTGAGAGTCGGGGGAGCTATCTATCTTGAAGGATGTATTGGATTTATCCATTTCAAATCCCTTAGTACATATTGTAGCAGAATAAAGTAGACATTTGAAACTTTGAATCAAAATATAAATAGCAGATAGTGAAACTGAATCTCAGGGGTGAGAAGATGGAGGACATTTGAATCATATTACCAGATGTTCAGCCTCTACTGTGAATTCAAAAACAAAAAAAAATCTTAATTAGAAATATTGAGGTCATCCTACATTTTAAAATACAATTCAGAACTTTTTCTCATAAGCAAATGCAACTCTGAAATTAAAAATGTATGAAACCTGAAACACCACAAGAAAAAAAAATAGAAATCACTTGATTTTACAAAGGAATTGCACCTATGTGAAATGGACTTTTTATTCTCTTTGATTTTACATGGCAGATTTCCATTATTTCAACTACAGGCACAATAACCAATCCAGGTATCAAAAATCCAATCACCTCATTTTGGTATGCTGTGGTCTCTACAATCCAATGCATTAATGGTTATACAGAGGGAGGGTTCAACATTAAATCCTTCCTTTTGAATCAGTTTCAGGTGGCTCTATTTCCAAAACTGCTCAAGCGAAGGTATTAATTATACATTTCCATTTTGACAAAGCCAATATCAGTAGTCACTAAGGCATAATTTCTTTAGGAGACAATGCAACCTGTTCTCTGATCAGGTTTTGTTTCCCACAAGGAGTTATCAGTCTTAAATTACACAGCAAGCAGGCAAGAGAAAGGAAGCAAACAATAAGCATTTCTCGTGGGAAAAAAGAATGAGGCTGTAACTCAGGGTATCCTATTAAATTAATATTATATGTCAGTTATTTCCATTCATATGTGCTTACATGCACACATATACACAGATAAGATATTCAGGGTATTTATAAATTTTATTGTATTCCTATTTGTGATTTTACTTTAGATGAGAAATTTTTACTTGTCATTTCAGGATCACATTAAGGTTTCTTTTTATTTCTTTTGAAAAACAAAAAACAAAAGTGTTATTATATGATAAGGTTAGTTTTCTCATAAAACAAATACATGTGTAATGAAAACAAGTGAGACAAAGATTTTTATCTTACCCCAAAATATTGTGTATATTACTTCATTAATTAATAACTTGTTACAGAAAAGAAAGTAGCTCTGTTAACTCATCGGATTTAGGAAGAAGAAATAAAATACAGGATAGAATCCTAGAATAACCTAAGGAAACATCTAGGTGATTTTGAGTATGATGTTGACTTTTTAGATACAACAAAGCCATAAACCATTAAAAAAATTAACATTAGACTTCATTAAAATTTAAAACTTCTGCTTTGTGAAAGACTCTGTCAAGAAGTCTGAGAAATGAGACTCAAATGAGAAAACTGGCAACATATTGGGAGAAACTATTTGGCAAAAGACATATTAGATAAATAACTGTTCTCCAAAATATACAAAGAATATTTAAAACTGATATGTACAACAAAATATATATACAAAACACTCAAAAATTAAAAAAAATGAATCCACCTGATCAAAAAATGGACAAAGACCTGAACAGATGCCTCAGCAAGAAGATATACCAATGGCAAATAAATATGTGAAAAAATGTTCTACATTACATGTTATTAGGAAACTGAAAATTAAAATAACAATGAGATTACCATATGCCTATATAAAGTGGCCAAAATCCAAAATAGTGACAACACCAAATGCTGGCGAGGATGTGAAGCAAAAGGAATTGTCATAACCATATAATCTAGCAATCATACTCCTTGATATTTACAGAAATAAATGGAAAACTTAAGTCCATCAAAAAAAAAAAAAAACTGTGCATCGATATCTTTGGCGGCTTTATTCATAATTGCCAAAAGCAGAAAGCAACCAAGATATCCATCTGTAGGTGAATGGGATAAATAACTGGAATATTCAGACAATGGAATCTTATTCAACACTAAAAAAAGATTATAAGCTACCAAGTCATGAAAAGACATGGGAGATAGTTAAATGTGTATTTAAGTGAAAGATGACTATATTCTAACTATATTTATATTCTGGAAAATGCAAAATTATGGAGATAGTAAAAAGACCAGTGGTTACCAGGAGCTTGGGAAGAGGGAATCAGAGAGGATTTTGATTCCAGTGAAATCGCTCTGTATACCATAAAGATCGATACATGTCATTATACGTATGTCCAAAGCCAAAGAATGTACAACACGAAGAGTGAGCTGTACATGTAAACTATAGACATTTTGTGATGATGTGTCTATGTAGGTTCATCAGTTGTAACAAAGGATGTTGATAGAGGGTGTGTGTGCCTGTGTGTGTGTGTGTGCGTGTACATGTGTGCGCCTGGGAGGTATGGGAGCTCTGTGTACCTTATGCTCAATTTTGCTGTGAGACCAAAACTACGCTAAAAAACAAAGTCTGTTTAAAGCAAAAAAAAAAAAAAGTACATTGTAGAATTTGCTGTAATTAACCACCACAAGACCATGTCATGGCTGCAACTACCAAGAAAAAAACTACCTGGAAACACTATCTGACACATCAACAATGTAGAAACAGAAGAAGAATCTTAACATTTAATACATTTTTCACAAATACAACTTAATTGATATGTCTACCAAGATAAAAAATATTAAGGCTTTAAAAAAGTATATTAAGGCCTCTATGATAGTGGCCTCTATCATAATCTATTTACTCCGACATTAAGAAATCCCAGTGAAGACATGGATTTCTTGTCTCTAAGACCAAAGTAGATACTAAAACATTACAAACATTTCCTAAAACAGGCAAAGAGAGTCTTCATTCAGCCATGATGGAATGCTCATCGTCTGTGGGATATATTACTGTGTTGTCATTGCAGACATGGCACTTTCAGTAGTAAAGCCTTCCTTGGTGTGACTGCAGGTCAGGCTGTTGGATAAGTAATTCCCTGGGAGCCTCTGCCTCTCATTCCACTCATCAATCAATGGTCAGAAAAGATATAAAACTATAAAATATGAACAAAAGGATTCAAGATGGCAGATCATTTTAACAGAGCGTTTCAAGGCTGATTTGTGTCTTGGTCAAAGACCGATGAGTCTCACTAAAAACGTATTTCCACTTGGTAGTGTCCAAACCTGCAGACCAGCGTAAATAGCAAATGACCATTGCCAGGCTGGAATTATAAAACACTCGGGGTGCCTGGATGGCTCAGTCGCTTGTGCATCCGACTCTTGGTTTCAGCTCAGGTTACCATCTCAGGGTTGTGAGTTGGAGCCTCAGGTCGGGCTCCACACTCAGTGCAGAGCCTGTTTGAAATTTTCTTTCTCCCTCTCCCTGTGGCCCTCCGTCCTCTCATGTGCTCTCTCTCTCTCTCTCGCTAAGTAAATAAATTTAAGAAAAAAATTGTTAATAAAATACTAAGGAAAGTGAGTACTCCCCATCCACGAGAACTTCATATCACTGTACCACTAGGACTTGGTAGTTTATACTACCAAGTTTATCTGTGCCAACAAACAAACAAACAAACAACAATAACTCCTAAAATATCAGTGACTTCAAATAAAAGAAGATTATTTGTCACCCACATTTTACGCATGTGGAAAGCTACTGGCAGGAAGGACTTTGCTGATCCTAGTCACGTAGGAGTCAGACCGAAGGGAGATCTATGGTGATATATATTCTCGCATCTGCCCAGTTGGAAACGGAAAGGGGTGTACAGGTCTGACCTCTTGCTCTTTCTGCCCAATGGTGAAGATATCTCTTGGGCTCACATTGCAATCACTAAAGCAAATCACATGGGCATGAGGAACATCAAAGTGGGCGGGCAACTGTAACTCTGGCAGGTGTATGAAAGCAAGGGAATGAAAGTACTTGATAAATAACACTAAGTCCTGCCACAGAGACCATCGCCACGGAGGGACTTTGAACGCGTAAGCTGCCAAAACTCACAGTGTGACACCCACAGTCAGGCCAACTCCATGATTTCCTGAGCTTTCTCCGCCCTTAACTTATATTCTCTCTCTTACCCTCGCTCCAACACTCTTCCAAAAATTCCTCTCTGACACTTTGATTACACGATGAGGTTATTCCTATACAACCTCAGCACATCAGCACTGCCATTAGAAGTTTCCTTTGCACTTGACGGGATGAGCACTGGGCGTTATTCTGTATGTTGGCAAATTGAACACCATTAAAAAACAAATGTATTATAAAAAAAAGAAGAAAGAAAGAAGAAGAAAGAAAGAAAGAAAGAAAGAAAGAAAGAAAGAAAGAAAGAAAGAAAGAAAGAAAAAGTTTCCTTTGCTGCTCACTCTCTCCCTTCCCTGTCATCCTTATCTGAAACCTCATCCTCCTGTCCAGACCCAACTTTCTTTGAAGGCCACCTGGAGGTAACTAAGGGAGATTTAGTAGGATTACAGTGGTGGTTCTTGCAGGGGAACAAAGATGGCTATGAGGCATTTGTCACTTCTCCCATGAAGAGGGATAGTTGAATTTCCCCTCTTTTGAATATGGGCCACCCTTCATGGTTGCCTTGACCCATGTAATGTGACAGAAATGACATTCTGGAGCTCCCAAACCCACATCTTAAGAAAACTGTCAGTTGCTACTACCTCTCTCAGGAAGGCAGACATCATAGTATAAAGAAGCTTGGAGAAGGCTCCTGAATGATGGAAATGGCGAGGCCATCCAGAGAGTCCCATAGGGCCAGTCAATGAAAATTTCTTGTTTCTTCACGTCTCCTCTGCCTGCTGAATTCAACCGACTGGGGGACCTCAGCCCATCGTGTGTGGAGCAAAGTAACCCAGAAAAACTTCCTTGACTTCACAAAGAATTGGCAAAAAGTAATAAATAATTGTTTTAAGTCACTGAATTTGGAAGTTGCTGTTGTTGCTGTTGTTGTTTTCCTCTATGAGGCAGATTATAAGTGAAAAAGTTCTCTACTCTGGGTAAACATTTGAATCAACCGAATGGCAATAAAAGTTTTCGATGATCTGAGCTCATACCACGCAAATGAACATTTCTAGGAGTGGAACCCCAGCACCACTATTTTTAAAAGCCCCCAGGGTGATTCTGATACCCAACCGCTGTTGGGAACTAAGGATTAATGTTGCCTCTTCTCTGGTTTCGCTTCCAACTCATTTCTCCTGTAACAAGGAGAAAGTCTTAGAGTTTTGCGTCATGCCATCTAGTCTACCGCTCTCTGTTCCTGTATGAAAGTCTCAGTCTTAGGAACACTTAGTCCCAAACATTCTGAAAACGATGTTTCTGTTTGATGTGGGGTGTAGTTAATGGATCATTGATTCAGTGAATTGCTTTTTGTTTCCTTTGCTTGTTGTTTTTTTTTTTTTTTTTAACAATCTCTTTTGTGTGTCCGGATACATCTCAATGAGAAAGGCCTCAAAATAAGAGTACTTAACTCCCCTATAACATGTGAGTCGCTGACCATATATCTGAATCTTCAGAGATCATCTTTCACTACCTTTGCAGGAGCTTTAGGGGTCTTACATTGCTGATATGAGAGGTTGTCGTTAAATGATCCAGTGTTCCTGCGAGCAGCTGCTTTCAGCAATCAAAATTTCTTTATGCCACTGGGAGAGACAGAAATCTTGTCCGGATTTTAAGGAAAGACATAAAGTTATATTCGATTGGCAGATGCATAAAATAGATTATATATTTAATGATCTATAGCAAACATTGTACATTAAATTTGCTGATACTTCAACTTTTTCATCAAAATATATCTTGTTCAAAATTTTACCACATTTTCATTGAGAACTAATGACATTCATCGGTTTCATAAAAATATGGAGAATGAAAACTCATCTTGCCAAACCGAGTTTCAAATTGATTACTAAAGCGCTTACCTTCAAGTACATTGGAAATGGACAAAGAATCATTGGAATCCAAGTTGTACCAATTACAGCTTGTGTGAACTTAATGAATCCACTTCGACTCTCTAAGCTTAGTTCCTCATTTAGAGCAATAATAGTATTTACATCTCAAAGCTATTTTGAAGCTTAAAATAAGATAATGTTTCAATTACAGTTCTCAGAAGGAAGTAGGCACTAAGTAAATATTATCAATTTTAATTATGTCTCAGGATCATAATAATGAGCTTGCTAAAATCAACTGAGGAACACCTCCTACACATCATCCCTCTCATCCTCCACTGTGCAGGGAAGGAAAAGAAGTAGGAGATATTTAAGAAGGGATTCAAGGATGGCAATCTAGATTGACAGCTCGGCCTTTAGAATAAACAACAAAATATGGAAAAATACAAAAAGCGAGTGAACACGTACTGAATGCCTACTAATTATCATGTACTTTAGTAGGGGTCCACCAAAATGTTAATGATACTGGTCAGGAAGAGACGCCACTGTCAGCTCTTAGAAATAATGACAGATAGGATTGCCTCGAATGTTGTTGGGGTAACCAAAAGCTCCTGAAGAATGCTTTTGATGAGCAGAGTCATTTTACCTGTGATCACCCCGTGTACCCTAGCTTAGTATATGAGAATTGAGCTTAGTTTCTAACTATTTAGGCATCAAACCCTGCCTAGAATGCAAAACTCTCGAGTCCCACTGAGGTGCACTTTCCATTACACCTTGCAGCTGTAGGAATAAAAGAGACTAGTAAATGCTACTTGGATTTTGTGATTTCAAATATCCAGTAAAGATGAATTCACTTGCTGCACCTGCCTGTTGTTTTATCATTCCATTCCTTATCTCTCCTGTGAATTGGCCTACAGACACAACACCTATTTAGAGTGATTGGATCTTGAAAAAATGTAAATTGATATTTCATACCCCATAGGTTCTTCTGCAGTGGTAATATCTGTGGTATATGCACACTGCAAATTAAATCATTTTTTAAGCTCGCATAGGGTCTGTCTAATAAAAACCCTTATGAAATCCCACTGTGTCTGCTCAGTGGCAGCTTTTCACAGTGAAACATTTAAGCTTTTAAAAAGCAACTGAACAAATGTGATTGATTATCAGTTCACGTGCCAGATTCTACATTGAAATTAAAGAAAGTAAAAGCTCTTTTATGAAAGTGATATAACCACCTGCAATATTAAACCAATAAAATATGTGTTTGGCTGTTTGTGAACGGTCTTGACCCAGCTGTATAAAGTAGCCTTCTGGAATGTGGGAGCCTTATATAGTAACTGATCAATCTTTCCTAACTGTGGCAAAGCAGTAAAAAGCATTCCAAATTGACTAAAAGGTCAAAACCCTCTGAAAGGATTCCATCATTGAAGCAACTATGAAGTTAGCCACACTAGTGATAAGCAGAACAAATGAAAAAAAAAATGCAACCTATTCGTATGTATGTTGGAGACATACTGAGAATTATTAACTCATTAAAAACAAGTTCCCACTGCCTGACACGTAACAAAACTAGATTTGGTTAAGCATTAATTTGTTTTTCTGCTTATCTAAGTGTTAACCAATACCCCGATGAGTTCGAATGAGCTGATACACATCTCTGCAAATAGCTGGGTAATCTATAAATATCTCACTTTTACCTAAAGTCTCCATAGAACCCATTTAAATAGCTACAGATAATATTTGTGTATATACCTTTGTTTAAGAAATGCAAACCCAACCATATAAATGCAGGGTTCTCTAATAATAGTTACTTTGGGATTCAGTTTCCAGAGAAGCAAGTCTGACTTTGGATGGACTTGTTCAGTAGATGTGTTTTCTTTGGCAGGGAAGATTACAGTGGCAGCAAATACAAAGTAGTCCAGAGTAGCCTGCCATCAACATCAGTATCAGTCTTCTAGCTACAGGTTACCAGGAGTTTTCTGGGATGTTTCTTGAGTATTAAAAACAGCATGTCGCTGTGGTTACTAAAACCTATATGAATGGGTAACAACTGGAGGGCACGACTTCATTGGGTAGAAGGATCGTGTTTTAAAAGGCAACAATTTCATCCAGGTCGGAGTGATTAGATAGGGGGCAAGATGGACAAACCAAAATGTGGGGAAGAAGTCAATAACTGGTTATTAAAAGTCAGGTGTAACTCAGATAGTTGGTTACAAGGAACAAAGTTATTTCTTATTGTATGGGAAGCAAGGAACAAGTTAAAATCAGTAGCAAGAACAACAGACAAATAAATCAATTGATTTATTTGGTCCCTGGAGCTGGGTTAGGTTTGGACCTTTGTTGTGGTTTAGGCAGCCACACTCAAATAGTATAGAGTTTGTTGCAGGCATCAAGGTCAGCTTATAGTATAGAAAAAGTGCATTTATTCCATGTATGGTAGGATTCTTCATCTTTGTATGGACGAAATTTGCATGTACAAATGTTACCATAGAATTGTTTTTTTCCAACTACTAGTCTCTGATTTTCTAAACATCCTAAATTAGGGCAAGACTTTATGTCATATAAACACATTTAATTTTTTATTTATTCATGAGAGACACACAGAGAGAGGCAGAGACACAGGCAGAGGGAGAAGCAGGCTCCATGCAGGGAGCCCGATGTGGGACTCGATCCCAGGACCCCAGGATCATGCCCTGGGCCAAAGGCAGATGCTCAACCACTGAGCCACCGGGCTGCCCAACACATTTAATTTTTGAAACGAACAACTTCCATCAACAACATGGATAATAAAGGCTAGAGACTTTCATTGTGAGAAAATATAGAACAAAGAGAAAGCAAGAGATGGAGTGAAAGAGGCAAATAAGAATTGGTAAGCCTAATATTCTGGGAATATTCCTGAATTATTGCTTAGGGAAGTTCCAAAGCAAAAGTTTAAAAATGCTTTAATCCATGATTGCATGATCATACAACATGGAGGAAGCCACCAAGACAGCACATTTGCTTGACAGCAAATTCTTGTGAACATGATAAAATAATTTTATGCCATATAATTGCACCGTCAATATCCAGAATTCTATCCCCAATTTGGAGGAAACAAGCTACAACTTTGCCCTCTACTTCAAAACTTGGTATGATAGAAAGGTAGACACTGCATTAAATACTATGAACGCCAAGATGGGGGAAATGAATTTAATAAATTAAAGTCAAAGTTGTCTTCCTTCAAGAATTATTTATTCATACATGGAATAAATATGCTAGAATAAGTGCAAGATACTGTTCACTCTGGTTGCCATATTATCAGTCATAGATTTTGCATTTTTCTTCAAATGTGTATATATTTAGAGAATTGGTACTCCTGGTGTGTCCTTTCCCCAGTCAGATGATGTTTTTGGCAGAAGCAGTGTTGCCCTATACATGAGCACCCCCTGCTGACACATTCTGGAGACCCACTCCAATTACTCTAAGAACCATTGAATTGAAACATCCCCTACTACATCTTAGACCTATGCTTGTATGTGTGATGTGTCCTGACATAGTACACATTTACACAGACAGCAGCAGCATCTCAAGAGCTCATCTCAAGTCACTGTTGGTATCTTTCTCATCTTTTTTTTTAAAGTATTTATTTACTCATGAGAGACACAAAAAGAGAGAGGCAGAGACACAGGGAGAGGGAGAAGCAGGCTCCCTACAGAAGCCACCTGCAGGGTCCTGGCATCACCACCTGAGCCAAAGGCAGATGCTCAACTACTGAGCCACCCAGGTGTCCCAGTATCTTCTTCATCTTTTAAGACAGCAAACAAAACGATAAAAACTTAATATTTTCCTGTGTTTAACATTTTTTGAAAAGATTAATTTGCAACTGTATTTTTATTGCTCTTTTATTGCCGCTGTAACAAATTCCCACAAATTTAGTGGATTAGAAGACTACAAATTTATTATTTTAAAGTTCTGTAGGTGAGAAGTCTGACATGGCCTTTGCTGCATTAAAATCAAGGTGTTGATAAGGTTGCACTCCTTTCTAGTGACTCTAGGGGAGAGTCAGTTACATTGCTATTTCCACTTCTAGAAAATGCCCACATTCCTTGGCTCATAGCCCCCTTCTTCCATCTTCAAAACCAGCAAAGTTGCCTCTCTCCGTATCTTTCTCCCATAGTCACATCTCCTTGTGACTCTCCCCTTTGGCTTCCTGTACCATTTTTAGGGACTTTTGTGGTGATATCTACTCAAATAATCTAGAAAAGTCTCCCTTTTTGTAAGGTCAGCTAACTAGGAACCTGAATCTCCCTTTGCCATGTACCCTAACATTCACAAATTCTGGGGATTAGAACGTGGACGAATTTGTGGGAGGTTTGGAAAGAGTCATGACAACTAATAATTTCTTCTTTTTTTTTTTCAAATTTTATTTCAATAATTTCTTCTTAAGTAGGAAAATAACATCTGCCCAGAAATTTAGAAAAACATATCTTCCTTTTAATGTCTGATAAAATGTTGCCAAGTTTTTAGTATTTACTCAAATAACAGTGGCCAAAATTCTAATATATGTATTTTCTTCACTTTGGAATACACACTAGTATTGAAAATGTGATGCAGGAGAGTTAGTAATGCCTTAAGGGAAAGAAAAGTAGGATTAGAAACCCTATTCGATTACTGCTAAAATGTCCAGAATTTCTGAGATAAAAACACAGTTTAGGAATTTTACTTCACATGTAACACAAACCAAACACACTTTAAATAAATACATGAGGGTAAAACAATAATTGTTAGCACTTTTTGAAATGTTGTGGTTCAGATAATACAGAAGCCTGGAAAAATACACACTTATCAATCAGATCGTTTCTTCTGAATTTCTGTTTTACAGTTTACCAGGGGTACTACCTTAGGCGAGCTCTTAACCTCTCTTGGTGCTCAGATATTACATCTGTAAAATAGTGATAATAATAGTAATGCTTATTTCAAAAGATTGGTGTGAGAATTAAATAAAAGAATCCATCAAAGGTAATTACCCCTCTGTGGAGCAGCTAGGAAAAAAAAATGATGATCAAAAAGATTCTCATCTTTAACCCTAAACAAGCTCTAGATATGAGAAAACAAAAACAGTTGTCATCTTTAACAATGCATTAATCTAAAGTCTTCAGCATAAAGGGAATGGATGTATTCAAATCTGTTTGAAAGAAAGAACATGCAGTTTTAAGTTTTTAACACATCTGTTGTGTTGATAGACACCTACCAACCAATTTCATTAAGCTTGCATGACTGTTAGCCTTTCTTCTTTCCTAAAGCATTAAAGTGAACGAAAATATATAAATATTTTCTGGATCAAAGCCAATTAATTGTACCCTGCTATGCACAGTTAAGGACAGAGTTGTTTTAGCTGAGTAGTCACACTCAGAAAATGTAATGTGAATTCTTTCTCTTCCCAAAGAGGCATATCTTAAATGCAAATCCTTTCAGGAAACAGGAACACTAGTACAAGATAGTGATTGATTCATTTTCCTAACTGCTGTTCTCTCGTTCCTTTTGATTTGATGGAAGGACCACATGAGGTAACATATGCTGACATATTTAAGAAGATTTAATTGAGTTCCTCTAAAAGACATAGTAAAAAAAAAAAAAAAGGCAAACAACTAATAATCACCAAGAAATGCACTGAATCTTTTCTGAAGCATCATTCTAATGGGCTGAAAATACATTTAAATAAACTATTAAATAAAATTTCAATAAAACCACTTAAAGTAAGTTCACTGAGAAAATATGGGTGGAATAATCTCTTAGAAAATGGGGATCAGGAGACTTTTCCAGAGGAGGAAACAGCTGCATGTCTCTAGGAATGAGTGAATACCATGAGGCCGACAACAAGTCCAGAAGGTGGACAGCAAGTGTGAAGGCAGGAGAGAGTGGAAAGCCATGTTGTGCTCAAGGGAAGAAGAGTATGAACTCAATAGATAGATGATGATAGATAGATGATAGATAGATGATAGATAGATAGATAGATAGATAGATAGATAGATAGATAGATAGACAGAGAGATGATAGATAATGAGAGATGATAGATAGATGGATAGATAGATGATAGATATGGTGAATAGCATTGAGTAAGAGGAATGAGGCAAGATTTCAAGCAAATTGTCAAAGACTTTGATTTTCAGTTCAGCATATAAGGAGCTGAGAAGTTGTCACTCCACCCTAACAACAAGTAAAAAGCTGAACAAACTGAAAAATCAACAGCTATTTTTAGCTCTCCCAGAGAAGTGAGGTCACAGGACAAACTACCATGAAGCTTAGAGAGACAGACATACAAATAGAACCCAACTTCTCAGAAGACAACCCCACCTCCCTGGAACTAGTACCATTAGGAAAACCTAAACTGCTGGAGGCTCGATTTGGACACATCTCAGAGGGAAAAAAGCACCAGAGGACTCAGTCACAACGAGATTCCCACACTTTCATGAGTTATACTTTCAAGAGTTCTACCGATGTCTCATAGTGAACATTAGAAAAAAAATCTCTTTGATCCTGTAGCAGAGAGAGAAAAAGAGAAATAACCATTTTGAAATTCACCAGAACATTATGTTCTTAACAAGGTCTGTTCTCAAGAGAAACTATTTTAACAGAGCCCATCCTATGGGGGTTAAGCCAGAGCCTCACTGACCTGGGGGAGGGAAAACACTCAATTCCAGCCCACACTAACCTTCTACAGAGAGGAAGAGAAATACCCAACTCTAGCCTTGTCTCACCATCCTGTACCGTGTAAGTGGGTGAGAAAAAGAAAACTGCTGAGAAGCACTTGTGTTCACAGCTTGGGGCAGGATCTCACTTAAAGTTTGAGACCTAATTATAGGACTAGAGAACTCTTCCCTGCCCCCACACCTCACACCACATTACTAAAGGCCTATTGACAGTAGTTCCTTTCACTGGGTAGGGCATGTCCACCTTTTGACAGAAAATTATAGAGCTTACCAAAAGGTAAAAAAAAAACATGTTTTGAACAGACAGAGCAAGCCTCAGAACGAGATCCAGATCCAGCAGGGATGTCGAAATTATCAGACCATGACATTGAAACAGCTATGACCAATATGGGAAGAGGTTGTGTTAGGGTTTTCCAGAGAAACAAAACTAATTTTGTAGCTCTCTGTCTCTATTTCAGTCTGTACCTAGAAAGATACAGAGACAGGGAGATTTATTGTAAGAATTAACTCACACAGTTATGAAGCCCAAAATGTCCCAAGATTTGCTAGTAGCAAGCTGGAACTGTAAAACCAAAAACAAAAAAAACAAACAACAACAACAACAACAAAAAAAAAAAAACCACCACCACCACCAACAACAACAACAAAAAAAACAAATAAAACAAACAAACAAAACAAAACAAAACAAAAGTGGAGTGATTCAGTCCAAGTCTAAAGGCCTGAGAACCATAGGAGTTGAGTGGATGGTATAAGTCCCAGCCTAAGTCTAAAGGCCTGTGGGACACCTGGGTGGCTCAGTGGTTGAGCATCCACCTTTAGCTCAGGGTGTGATGCCCGGGGTCCTGGGATCGAGTCCCACATCTGGCTCCCTGCGTGGAGCTGCTTCTCCCTCTGCCTGTGTCTCTGCTTCTCTCTGTGTGTCTCTCATGAATAAACAAATAAAATAAAATCTTTAAGTCTAAAGACCTGAGAATTAGGAGGCCAATAGCGTAAGTCTTGGTGTGAATCTAAAGGCCCAAGAACCAAGACACCAATATCCAAGGGCAAAAGAAGATGAATCTGAACTCAAGTATAAAGCAAATTCTCCCTTTCTCCACCTTTATTCTACTCAAGCCCTCTACTGATAGGACAATACCCACCAGCATCGGTGAAGTTGATCTTCTTTTGTTCAGTTTACCAATTCAAAAGCTTACCTCTTTTTCAATCATCCTTCTAGACACATCCAGAAACACTGGATACCAGATAACTGGATATTTCTTGTCCAGTCAATTTGAAAATTGCACCTTACAGAGCTCTAATAGGAGTAGACATCATGAAGGAATATATGGAACAATAAGAAAGAGAAATTTTAAGAAAGAATAAAAAAGAAATAGGATTAATAAAAAACAATATGACATAAATGAAGAATATCTTTGATGAGCTCATAGGTAGATTGGATATGACTGAAGCAAAAAGCCTCTGAGCTTGGAAATATGTCAGTATAAATGTCCATACCTGAAAAACAAACAGGAAAAGTCTGGGGAGGAGGGAAAAAGAAACATAATATCCAAGGACTGTGGGACAACTACAAAAAGTATAATGTATGCATATTAGTAATACCAAAATGAGAACAAAGGAGAGAAAAAAACAGAAGAAATATTTGGAAAAAATAATGACAGTTTCCCCAAATTGATATAAGACACCAAACCACGGATATAGGAAGCTCAGAGAACAGTAGACAGGATAAATGCACACAACAACAATGTGTAGAAATATCACATTCATGCTGCAGAAGTTTTTAAACAAATTATCTTGAACGAAGCCAGAGGAGGGGAAAATGCCTTACTCATACAGGAGCAAATATAAGAATTATTTCAGACTTCTCCTCAGAAACCATGCAAGCAAGAAGAGAGCAAAGTGAAATATTTAAAGCACTGAGAGAAAAAAAAATTAGAAATCTATATCTTGGAAAATTACTATTTTCAACAATGAAGGAGAAATGAAAACAAAACAGTGAGAGCATTTTTTTGCTAATGGATTTATCTTGCAAGAAATGTTGAAAGAAAATATTCAGAGAAAAGGAAAATGATGTAGTTCAAAAATTCAGATGTACATGAAGAAAGGAAGATCATTACAGAAGGAATAAGTAAAACAAAACTTTGCATTATTCTTCATAAATGAGATAACTTCAAAATAACAGTAGCTATAATACATTCAAAGAAGATATACAGATGGCAAATAAGCATATGAAAACATGGTCAACATCCTGCATCATTAGGGAATTGCAAATTAAAACGCCAATGAAATATCATTACACAGCTATTAGAATGGTCAAAAGTCATTTTGGAGGATAGTTGGGGAGTTTCTTAAAAAAACTAATCATACCCCTACCGTACAAGGCAGCCAACTGCACACTCCTTGGTAATTCTCCAAAGAAGTGGAGCACTTACACACAAACAAACCTGCACGTGGATGTTTAGAGCAGCTTTATTCATAATTGCTAAAACTTGGAAGCAACCAAGGTGTCCTTCAGGATGAATGAGTAAATAAACTGTAGTACATCCTGACAATAGAATGAGATTCAGCACCATAAAAAATGAGCTATCAAATCATGAAAAAAAAAAAAAACATAGAGGAATGTATAGCATCAAGAGTGAATCCAAAAAAAAAAAAAAAAACAAGTGAATCCTAATGTAGACTATGGGCTTTGGGGGCTTTGGGTGATAATGTGTCAATAGAGTGTCATTGATTGTGACAGTCCTACCACGCTGAAGAAGGATGCTGATAGTGGAGGAGGGTGTGTGTACCTGGGCACAGGGAGCGCTGGGTAACTCGGCACTTTCACTCAATTTTGCTGTGAATGTAAATCTGTTCTGAAAAGTATAGTCTATTTAAAAATAAATAGTATGTCGAAGTATATGTTTATGTTAATATTGGACCGTCAGAAATCATTATTTTCTATCTATCTATCTATCATCTATCTATCGTCTATCATCTATCTATCATCTATCATCTATCATCTATCTATAAAACCATGTATTCCTCAAAATCTGTTGCAAAGAAAGACCATGTAATTTTGACATTTTAGCACAGCAATTGATTCGTGGCCACATACCGACCAATCTCATAAACCTTCCTGACTGTTTGCCATTGGAACATCGTAATATTGTGGTATTATGATGCACACATTTTTTTCAGTAGGAAGAAAAGATCAGCATCTTAACCATATGCACAATTTATCTATTTTTTTAGATTCTTTAACTTTGGTGCTATTTCTTGGCCAGATAGCAATGGTAATCTAAGGATATTATTTAGATTAGTAGACTGGTTGACAAGAGATTATTGTCAAACTAGCTGAGGCCTTTAAGTATATATGGAGAAATGAAAAAAATATATATATATATATATTTGGCTTAGTTCTATTGCCTTTATTGCTAAAAGTAGCATTTCTTCCTTGTCATTCTTGCTAGTTTCTACTTTGGCTAAGAGAGAGATTTGACTAAACAGTAACCTTATAATTTTCCAGCTATATTAAATTTTAGCTTTTAATGGAAAGAGTAAGCTAACATTAATTCTATGAGCTCTCCTCTTTGCCGAAGCTCCAAATAGAAAATATATTCATTCATTTAAACCTCAAACATTTTAAGCGCCAAGTAGAAGTATGGCGCATTTCAACTGCCACAGAAACTCCAAGATAAATATGGCATATACCAGATATGCTCATTATATCAGGGGGACTGAGTAATTAGAGTAAATACTGCACCAATCCACAAAATCTGGCTGGTACACTGCTTAGTTCTCAAAGAGTTTACAGTGAATTACAGAAAGATACACAAATGGCTACATACAAAGGAAAACCTTGAAATGTCCAAATCATGGCATATAAAAAAATAAGTAGGCAGCAGAGAAGGCAGTTAGGAAGTTCTCAGAGGAAAAAAAAGCATTTGAGCTGAAAGTTAGAAAAAGGAAAAAAAAAGAAAGAAAACGTAACACAAATGTTAAGCATTTGTGCTGTTTAAATATTAAGGACAGAAATAAACTTCTGTTCATAGTTTGAAAATTGCTGATACTCACAGTAAATTAAAATAAATAAAATTTAGAAACCAGTGAAGAAATATACCAGCCTGTTGGAAATGTGCCTTAAGAACCAAGGTAATTGCTTTTCACCATTTCAGGCTTAACATTTGAAAATTGTTTTCAAACCTCTAGTTTTAAGAAAAAAAATAGATTGTTTCATACTCATACACAGAGGGTATTCCGTGACACATATATTGATCAGGATTAGCTGATGCTGCCATATTTGACACAATGAAGTTTTCCATATCACTAACTCAATCTCCTGTGACCCTGATGGATCGTCAGGGCAGCTCTAGGATCCAGCTGATTTTTATTTCATGGTCCCATCATTTCAACACACAGGTTAGAGGGAAGTGGAGACAAGGCCTTTAATGCACCTGATCCTGAGGATCCCGACTCCACTAACACTCATGATCCTTTGGTCAGAACAGTAACAACAAGGAACATCACTGACCATGATTTCCATGGCCTGGAAGTGTATGCAGGAAGGAGAGGCGACTCAGAGAGCGATGATGACTAGCGACGTTAACCACAGAAACACATTCATCAGCTCAGCTTTGGCAAGTAAACATGGAGAATAGGCATAGTCATAATCAGATATGTGGAATATTTGAGATTCCATGACTCAAACCATGGACAGAAATGAGCACACTTCCCTAAAATTATGTACATCAGATTATAAAAGTTCCAGTTACACAGCAGTGGGATCTCTCCATTGTCATGCAAAGATATGAGCCTGTAAGTGCTACTTGAAGCTTAGGACTCTCTGGCATGAAAATCAAGTCATCCAGAGGATGTATTTATTGTATCATGAGTAAGGAGCTTTGTGTTCCTATTTCCAGCTCTGCCTACAAAGTCTTCTCATAAATTCTTGGGGGAAAAGTTAGTTAACTTTTCTAGACCGATGTTTTTAGTTTTAAGAAACTTCAATGGAAGAAACAGCAAGGTTGCATGATCTCCAACATACTAAGTTTGCATGACGTGATGCATTTTATATTTTCTTATTTAATTTCTACTTAAGCTTTGCGTAGTGGCAGTGTCGTAGCCAATGAGGTTTATCCGAGGCGTGATTATTGCTAATTGAAAACTTTTCCTAATTTCCACTTAAGACAACATGTCAAATAAAAGTGGTGATTAAAAGAATAAGTTGAACTTGACAAATACTGAAAATTATCCTTCAAATCTTTTTTATGTGACTTTTTTTTTTTTTAATAATGAAAGCACTTATTAAGGAGGTCCTTCTTATACTATGATAATTAAGTCAAGCTGGAGTTGGATCCTAGATGGAATTACTTTATTCAAAATCAAGTTGTTTGGTTAAAAAAAAAAAAAAACTAGTTGTTTCAGTAGTTATTCTTGAGTATTTATATACATGAAGAAATCATTGGTAATCTTTAGAAACCATTTATTTCAAATAACAAGTATGCTACTTTATTAGAGAGTATTGTAAGTTCTTTGAAAATTTAGAAGGCTTCATAAGAAATCTTTTTTTACAAGTACTAAATAATATGTTGTTATGAATGCATCATCTACCAATACATTTCTTTTCAATACAGCATTTCACAATCAGGTAGCTCATTTAATATAGCACACATTTTTTTTTTCAGACTGAGGGTAGAAAGGAAGACATTACTAAGAGATACAAGCTTTCCTCATGTTAGGGGAAGAAGCTAGCATGTGAAGCTAAAATGGTACCTAAGAAAGGATATTATTTATAGAAGCTAGAATATGAAAGGAAATGGCAGGAGATGTCGGAATTGATTGAAACACTCAACCTTGACAGCTCTGAAATTTGCAGGTTGAATACCTGCCACAATTTGTGAATGATCCTCTATATTCTTAAACTGCTTGGTTTAGCTAGCATTGTGATAGAAATGGATGAGAGAAGCCAAGAAACTATAAGCCATATACAAGTTCCATTTCATTCCTAAGACTTATCCTAATATATGTTATTCTGCAATAAAAGAAAGAACTAGAGAAGTATATATTGATGCTGATCAGAATTTTCACCTTTAGAAACTATCCTGAGTTTCAAAATGTAAACACTTCCAAAGAACATTTTTTTTTTTTTACTGAGGTGCTCTCTTGTAATGTAAGGAATCTGTACATGAATATGTGTTTTTATTAAATGCATTTATTCACCTTTTATTAAGGTACCTGGGTATTGTGCATATGTGTCTGTCTGTGCATGTGTGTGTGTAACAGTTAAACATTCACTCAATATTGGTAATGAAGAATTTGTGGCTGGTTTATTAAATAAGATAGGCTAAATTGCAGAATGCTCTAAAATTGCAGAGTGCTCTAAATAACCAGGCCAGAAAATAGTAAGCAAATATTGCCAAATGAAAATGCACAGAAAATAGTTCGACTCTCTTGGCTAGTAAAGGGTGACACAGGCTTACTAAAGCCAGCCATTGGTTATGTTTGCAAGAGTCTGGGTGCAACTAGATCAGAAATAAAATTACTTGGTTTCAGTTAAGTCAAAACAAGATAAATAATAAACTAGCGAGACTCTTCCACTGATGTAGAGATGTTCTTTTTAGCCTAGCAAAATCCAAATCCCACCATTCTCACCCAATATTTATACTCTTTAAACACACACAGAACTACACGCTGTATCTCAAGTACAGAAAATATCTAATTATAGTTATTGTAAATATTGTAACATATACAGATTATGTTTATATTAGAGTTAAATTTATTACTTTTTCCTGAGATAATGCCAAAAATCGCACATTTCAAGACACTGAACATCCTACTATTCTCTCTCGATAAATATTAAGACCACAATGGTCACTTTGTAAAAACCATACATTTTGTTGAAGTTGAGAAATTACTAGTACCTAAACAACACTTCCAAAAGAAACAACAACTCTAGGGAAATCTAGAATAGATTTCACCTGTTCCACTTAACATAGGAAAAGGTGGGAGCAGGGGGGCTCGTAAATTGATGAAGAGAAACACTTTTGCATCAGTAGGTTAAGCCTCCAACTCTCGGTTTGGCTCAGATCATGATCTTGGAGTTGTGGGATTGAGCTTCCAGATCAGGCTCGGTGCTCAAGGCAGAGTCTGCTTCAGATTCTCTCTCCTTCTCCTTCTCATTCACTGTCTCTCTCAAATATATAAATAAAATCTTAGAAATATAAAATATTTAACATTCAACTATGAAGGAAAACAAACAATAATATTCTCCTTTCTTCCCAGATATTTTCCAGAATGGGGACAAAGAGGAATGTTGACCTAAAAAAATTCATGAAAATACAGTGACTTTCTTATGACATTGAGAGATAGAAAAATATGGGTTCCGATAGATACATTTAATTGATAAGAACAAGTGTTAGTAAATAACGCAATATCACTTAAACACCACGTTCCATAATTCTGAGGAATAAATTCTGATTCTCCCACCACCACCAGCACCACCAGCACCAAAAACATTCCCTGATCTAATCAGTATCCAAGAATAGATTTCACCTGTTCCACTTAACATAGGAAAAGGTGGGAGCAGGGGGGCTAGGAAGTTGATGAAGAGAAACACTTTTCCTTTTGCCTTTAGGGAAAACATACATTTTTTTTTTAATTTACATGGAATATGCATCCTGGCTTTGGCATTTGCTTGTCACTCCATCTTTATGTATCATGGTATGCTACCCCACACACTTCCAAATCACCTACCCCAATTTGGGTATCCTTTCTTGATTATGATTTTATCATTCTATTCTATCTGTTATCATACTTCAATGTCACCACTCCCCTTTCAAAGAGCAACACGGGGCCTATATAACACAATAATTGTAACTATAGAGGCAATTACAATACTTGGCAAATACCAAACTCTCCAAGGTCTTTTGAATAATTGGAAGAGGTAATGTATGAATGTGATAGCTCCAGATCATGTAGTGTTTGTTAAAAGTAATTTCTGACTGAAATAAATGCTCTCTATAAAAATTATATTGCAATATTTCAATGTAGTGTAAGTGATATCCAAATTACTGGTACAATCTGTCAGAGAAATTAAATAAAAAACATGAGAGGAAGTTATGTAAGACTAAACACAGAGAATATATCTAGAAGTATCTGTGATAAATATTCCCTTTTTGCTTTACATAACAGTTAAGCTACAGTTTATTTTATTTATTTATTTTAATGTATTTATTCATAAGAGACAGAGAGAGAGAGAGGCAGAGACACAGGCAGAGGGAGAAGCAGGCTCCATGCAGGGAGCCCAATGTGGGACTTGATCCTGGGTCTCCAGGATCAGGCCTGGGGCTGAAGGTGGCACTAAACTGCTGAGCCACCTGGGCTGGTCCTATTTATTTATTTTTTTAAGAAAACTTTTTAAGAAATTTTTTTCTTAAAAAAAAATTTAAAAAAAAACACAATTGCTCATGTGTGTGAGCAAGTGGTGGTAGGGGAGCAGAGGGAGAGGGAGAGAGAATCTCAAGCAAACTCCCCATTGAGAGTGGAGCCTGACATGGGCCTCCATCTCACCCTACTGAAATCATGACCTGACCCGAAACCAAGAGATGGACACTCAACTGAGCCACCCAGGTGTCCCCACGGTTGTATTTTGTTTCATTTTAAACAAAATTACCTAAATATGGAAGAATAATGGTATGGTAGAAAGAAGATATTACATGCAACAGGTTGACCTGATTTTAAATCTCAGGTTTGCTATTTTGTTGCTCTGTGAATGGGGGAGGTTATATCCACTCTCAAGCTCACTTACCTTGCAGGGAAACTGGTATCTAATTAATAATATCTTAAATGAGAAAATGTCTGAACACAGTGCTCACATTTGGAAAGTACTGGCACTAGGTAGTCCCCACAGTCTGCAGACAATGAATTTATTTACTTTATTTCTCAAGTCAAATGTTAGATAAAAGCAAAATCTGACAGAGGACTAAGTGTGCTATTGAGAAAATATTTTAAAACTCAAACCTCAGTTTCCTATAAATTAAGGACAAAAATATTCAACCTACCTATTTTATGAGGATGCCGTGAGGGTCAAATTAGACTTGTAAGTTATATTAGTAGTAAATACAAATTAGGCTAAAACCGAAAGTGTGATTCAATACCAAACTAAATAAAGGTGTAAAGGAAGTAGAAGGAGATGACTTCACCAGGTGCCCTTTCTGTGAAATTTTGTTATTCTACTCCTTTATCAAATTAATGTTTATTTGAAATAAAAAGTTCCTGTTTGAACCTACAAAATCGTATACTTATTCAGACAATGACAAATTGAACATACAGATTATTCAGTAAAGGGGTGGAGATATAAATATTATAGAATATGAGGCATAATAGTTTATAAGATTTCTGTATTAGCAAAGGACAGATTGTGAGCATGTCAATATAAAGACAAAGAGTTGAGATAACAAGTGGAAGAATAAGTTGGAGTGAGGTGCAGAAACTAGAAAACTTTGGGGCACCTGGGTGACTCAATGGTTGAGCCTTTGGCTCAGGTTGTGATCCCAGAGTCCTGGGATCAAGTTCCACATCTGGCTCCCCGCAGGGAGCCTGCTTCTTTTTCTGCCTAAGCTATGCCTCTATCTCTGTGTCTCTCATGAATAAATAAATAAAATCTTAAAAAAAGGTAAAAGAAATAGAAAACTTCAAAGTGCTGCTGCTAGTTCCAGCCCCATAGTATGTAGTTAACTCATAAATCTATGGGAGAAGGTCTGTCTCAAACATAGGAAGTGTTCTCAAAATCTCTGGGGATAGGGTGTGAGGGAATAATGCTATAGGTAGAAAACAGCATTGGTCATTGTCAATAACTCTTGAGTCAAGAGTGAGTTGGTGACCAATATCTTACTATAGAGCAATTTCTCCATTAATGGAGAGAAATAGGAGAAGCAATCTAGTTTTGAGGAAGAAGGGATGGCAGGAATCATCATCTTAAATAAATGAATTGCAGGGAAACTGAGGAGCAATATAGATAGATAGCTAGATTTTCACAGGTAAGGGATGCTGGATTTTTTGCTGGAGATTTTCATGTAAAAAATGAAAAGTAATCAAGTACATGGAAGGAATGTATCACTTTTTATTAAAAACCTTTAAAGTATGGAATGATCAGGATACTCTAGTTGAAATCATTTTAATCATGGATTATAGCAATTCTAACAAGCTTGCACAGAGAGTGCTCATCTTTTCATCATCTTGTGTTGTTGTGGTTGTTCTTTTTTTAGGGTGAAACTGTATAAAGCAAATTATTCAGAAGATAGCAACTTTATTACATATGCATTAAGGAAATTAGCCATATATCTGAAATGAAGTTTGCCATGGAGATAGAAGCTCTCTTAATCTCTAAACATATAAAATCTCTCATTTATTTAATTCTTTCAAGTAACTAAGTTATTACTTATTGATTCACTTTATTAAAGACATTGAGACTAAAATTACTCAAGACTCTAAGACCATTAAAATCCCAATTTATTAGTAATGATAGAAGAAATGAGGAAAGATTTTGTCACTTTCTCCAAAAATATTAATTTTGACATCATTCTTTTTTTTCCCGCTGAATAAGCTTCCAGCCTCTTGAAGAATTCTAAATTGTAAAGTTTTCATTCAACTTTTTAATGCAGATATTTTTATCCGATGTTATACAAACAACCTACAAATTACTTACATTCACACAAGCACTAAGATATCTACAGAGTTATTTTTTGTGAAGGCAATTTTTAAAATATTAATGACTTTAAAAATGAAATATAGATGCTTACACATATAGGCACTCATTTAAGAAAATCATCAGTCCTTTTAAACAAAATGAAAACAAAAATTGATAATCTGTGATTTAAGGAATAGATTTTTATCACTGTTGTCTTAGTAGGGATAAATTAGGATGATAATAGGCAACAAAAATAACTCATCTGTATATAAAGTAATAATTTATTCTAATTATTTCCATTGTTATTTCATAGTGTCAAATTTCTCCATAGATAAAGCTATACTACAAATTACTGGCAGGGTAAATACACTATTTATCATATTATTTAAGTTATGTAATCTTTGCAAAGATACATTTTATTGAGTTATTTTAAATCACCTTAACCCCAAAAAAGACTAAAATGGATAATCTGCTACATCATGTGTTAGCCTCAAAAATCAAACTCGGCTACAAACCTTGTTGTTATGGAAAGATGGAGGACAAGTGACCTTCATCTTAATGCCTTCTTGCTGGAGGCAAGTAGAAAATTCATTTTTCTAGCCTATACTCCTAGGATTCTATGATCATTCTTTGAGGAATCTGATTCTGTATTCTGAGGTCTGACTGCTGACAGCTTTAAGTCTCATTTTCCCTCTTCCTCCTGTGTCCTATATCTGATCAAGCTCATAAGAAGGCCTGGTGTCTCTCCTTTGGGCAAGTTGGGGATTTAAATAATGCAAGCCCCTTCCTACATGAATCGCCATCCTGGCACCACTCTCTAAACCACAATAAAAATCCAGGCCATTGTCCTCTCCTTGCTTTCTCAAAGCATTTTGAACCTGCCTGGAAGTCTTGTCTTCCTCTGCCAGAGGTCTTAATTACATTTTTCACATTAATTTGTGTTTAGGACATCAAGGTGGTCGAAAGTGAGGATTAAAAATATAGTTAAGAATGATCTTATTCTCAAGGTTCAATAGTCTGTTGAGGTCAATGGTAGGTAAACACATAATTAAAATAGAGATACGAAGTCTATGGTAGGCAGAAGCCCAAATGAAATTCTTAAATGTGAGAAAAAAACTAGAAATAATTAAATAACCTTTGAGGTTGGAGACAACTTCTTGGATGAATGATTTATGCTTTAAAGTTTAAAAAAATAAAGGTTAAATAAAAGTCAGCCACATTGAGAATTCATGTAGCATTATTGCAGGAAGATGGAATATTATAAAAAATATGAAAAAGAAAATTCTAGATTGTGTTAATTGCAAGCAATTTATCCTACCCAGAAAGTCTCCTTTAAAGGGGAGAATGGTGGTAAATGAGGCCATTTAATTAAGATCAGAATGAATGTCTTGTAAACTCACCTTTTGAGTTTAGATTTTATGGCTTTTGCTGTTTTTGGTATTATTCCATCAACTAAATGATTAAGACTCCATTGCACTCTGTAGGTTGTCTTTTATTTATTTTTTATTTTTTTTTTAATTTTTTAGGTTGTATTTTAGTACCCAAAACATTCTTAAGAGTTATGTTGCCTATAGTTCAGAAAAAAATATACAGCTAGCTAATTTTTACTCCAACATGTTACGACTAACAAATAATAATTATTGGCCAGCCTAATAGACCAATTCAGACATGATTTATGGCTATACACATTAGAATACTTTTTATTGCAACTTATAACTGTTGTCTTAGTCTTCATAAAATGTATCCATCATTATCTTTCCCATTCCTTAATCAAAATAACCGAAACTGTTGAGGTATAATTGAAATATAAATTTAATTTGCCTGCTTCTATTGGGTCCTCTTCCCCTTCTAGTTATATACTTCTTTGCAGCTAATCGTAGCCATATCACTTGATGTACTCAATGATATGCAAGCATAAGTTATATCTGCCTTTTTAATAGGGGTTTTTTTTTTTTTGATAAGCAGACCTAAAAGGTTATAGATCTAAAAGAGATAACTAATGGATGGTTTAGCCTCCCTCAGTCTAACTGCTAAATTGCTACAATACAGATGGTTGACCAGAAGATCCAGAAAAATTACAATGAGTATTTCTAACATCTCACTCATTAAGCTATTTAGATTTTAGTGTGAGGTCACTGAGATTTTAGAGTTTCTTATATTAGTATAACATGTAGCTATCAGCCAATGTAATTTGTTTGTAAAAATATCAAGATAATTACATAGATTACATTTAATAACTAGCAATAAGAAAACAAATAATGATAAAGATATGATAAAACTGTTGGTAGCCTCTCCTGAAATTTATGCAGATGACCACTCTTTGATTCATGTATTCATGCTTTTAAGAAACTTTTGCTTCTTTTCAAGCATAAGCATTACACTCAGTGTACATTACTTATTGAAATTTCTGCTGCAAATAGTAAAGAAAAACCTTGTCCTCTATGTTGTTATGGTCTATTTAATAAAGAAACCGTAAGAGAGCTTATTTTTTTAAAGCTGCAGGATTTAAAAGAATAGGAAGCATTGCATTTAGTCCTATTAGGTAAAAGTTCATGAATGAAATGACATTTAGTCTATGTCCAGTTTTTAATATTATGTATGTGTACCAGACTTCTGAACCCATTCCTTTAGATATGACTGATCATATAAAATAGGCCTAACTATTGGATCTCTCCCTCTCTCTCTCTCTCTCAGTGGTCATCCTCCTAGTCAGCTTCCTATTTGGATGTAACCTTTAGATGCAAACGTTATTAAAATTAGATAGTAATATATGGAAACTTGTTATTCATTTTCCTTCAATATCTACATAGATAGATCCTTCACTTCAAGTATCAGCTCAATTGTCACTTCTTCATAAAAGATGACCTAAATTTAGCACCTTTAATTTTCTTCTTTAAATTAGTAACTGACATGATGTTATATTGCATTTTAAAATATATATTTATTGTCTATCTCTTCCACTGGAATGTAAACTCTATGAAGGTAGATAGTTTGTTTTATGTGGTATCTATCATACCTCTAGCTCTAGTTCAGTCCTTGTCATGCCATATTTATTGGGTGAATGAATAATGAAAGGATAATAAATATCTGTAATGAATATATTCTGAGCCTTTTTCTTGGAGGTTAAAATTATAACATTCCGTGCCTTCAGTGACTAATACTGTAAATCTACAGGGTACATTTTGCTTCCTTTTCAAACAGGAATAAACTAGAAGTGAAATATATGAAGATGTTGATGGCCAACATATCTCAATAGGTATTGCAATGTTTCTTTTCAATATCCTTTTATATTTCAAAATAGAAGTGGACAAATCGCTCCCCCCCCCCCCAGTCAGGGACTTTGCAACCCTGAATCAAATAAAAGAAGTATATTTTTGTGTAGTTTGAAAACACAGCTGGAACTGTTTACTCTCTAGACAAGTTTTGATTACAAATAGTAGACTTTGCTTCTCTTTTCCAATCTCCTTAAATAAAGCAGAGGAGTGACATCTATAAAGTGAGTCAGGGAAGTAAGTAGGAGTAGAACAAAAATAATAGCACTGATGTTACTCATATTGTTTTACTTGCTTTGAGTCTAAATATAATATAAACTAATAGGACAAACCTGAATGAGATAAAATTGAATATTCATATTTTTTCTTCACTTTTCTATTAGTTGCATGCATGCATATGACTTAAGGGGGGAAATGAATTTTCTATCATTTAAGCCACTTGGTTTGAATGCCAGAGGGACATAGTTAGGTTTTCTATGATCTAATAAGTTCACTCTATAGATAATGGAGGAACTAAGGAAAATATATAACTGTCTCAGCAGGTTTCTTTAAAAAAAGTTTAAAAATCTAGATACAAAGCAATTCTAGTAAATCAATAGTAGCTGTAGTATATATCATTTGGAATATGCAATCATTTTCTCATCAGATGTCCATTTTGCCTAGAATTTTCTAACCTAATGAATAATGATCTCTTCATAGTTATTATTTTCCTATTCCATTACTCATTAATTATACATTTTTCTTCTACTTAAAAATTTTACTTTTCATAACTTCTACATTTATGAATCTTCGACTTCTTTCTTTTTCTGTGTTTCAAGTTGTAGCCTCCCAGCATAAAGATAATAACTAGGTTAGCTCACCACCTACTAACCAGGTATACTTCACCTATTGGTAAAGCACCCCACGTCCCATTCATGGCTGCTGAGAAACATACATGTGACTATTTTTTTTCTTTAATGGCATGCAGATCCCTGATACTCTCTCTGTTGATGACGTTAAGAAGTTGATTAAATAGTGCAAAACAGAGTAACTTACACAGAAGAAATCCTGCTGAAGAGAACTTAGTGGTTTAACAACTGTTTTCATGCTCAGAATATTAATGAAGTCATCAATAACTTTAAACTAATTAAATCAGAAAACTAATGCCAAATTTCAGCCTTACGACATCTTCCCTCAACTCCATCCTTTAATCTACGTCTAGTAATATTACTGGTGTCTGAGTTTAATTAAGAAAAGAGAATCATTACAAGTAATTTGGGAATCACAGTCCCATGGGAATATGACTTAAAAGAATATGGAATGAGCTAAGGAAGTCAATGTCTGGAAAGTTGTCACATATTTGGAGAAAATTTGCTAAGGAGTTCATATGGATACACAGGAGTGTTGAACCCAGGGAACATAAAACCATTAGAAAAGCCACCAGGCCTGGCTGCCAGGACCACAGGTCTAGAGATCATAGGGAAATCTGAGAAGCCACCAGAACCAATCACTGCCACAATCCTCTTAGAATAACATTTGTTTCATTGCTGCTTTTGCAAATTCTATGCCCAATGACCTCATTAGCAAACTGTAACTTAGAGCTTTGCAGGAGAAGCCATTCTAGAAATTTTTGGAAGGAATCAGTGGCAGTGCAGAGTTAACCACAGACTATCTAGCATAGATGGCTTTGTTGTTCTGTGGATCAACAGTGTTCTTCCTGGGGTTAGGGAAAAATGAATGAATTAGTTTTCTAAAAAAAATAAACCAAAGTGAAGAGAAAGAGATTCCAAAAGTAATAGTTTCATATGAGTAAGAAATTCTAGAATATGTCTCTTGAAAATAATTTTTTTGGGCAGTCCAGGTGGCTCAGTGGTTTAGCGCCGCCTTGGGCCCAGGACGTGATTCTGGAGACTCGAGATGGAGTCCCACGTCGGGCTCACTGCATGGAGCCTGCTTCTCCCTCTGCCTGTGTCTCTTCCTCTCTCTCTCTCTCTCTCTCTCTCTCTGTCTCTCATGAATAAATGAATAAAATCTTTAAAAAAATTATAATCTATCACATTAACAGACTAAAAATCAAAAAATCACATGATCATGTTAATAGATGCTATAAAAGTTAAAAGACTTTGAGAAAGTCTAACACTCATCCGTTAAAAAAATTCTCAGTAAACTAGACATAGAAAGAAATGTCCTTCACTTAATAAAAATATCTGGGGCTCCTCGGTGGCTCAGTGGTTGAGCATTTGCCTTTGGCACAGGGTGTGATCCCCGGGTTGGAGGATCTGGTCCCATATCAGGCTCCCTGCGAGGAGCCTGCTTCTCCCTCAGCCTATGTCTCTGCATCTCTCTCTCTCTCTCTGTCTCTCCTGAATAAATAAATAAAATTTATGAATCAATCAATCAATCAATCTATAATAAAACCATAGCTAACATTATACCTAATGGTGAGAAACTCAAAGCATTCTCGTCAAGATTAGGTACAAGACAAGAATGTTCCTTTTCAATATTCCTTTTAACACTATAGTGGAAGTCCTTGTAATGTAATAGGGCAAGAATAGGAAATAAAAGATATACAGATTAGGAAGAAGAAATAAATCTTCTTCTGTATCAATATAGGGAACTTCACAGATGGCGTGATCATCTGTGTAGAAAATCTAAAAGGATCAACAAAAAAACTTCTGGAACTAATAAGCAATTATATCAAGTTTGCAAAAGAAAAGGTTAAGATACAAATGCAACTGCTTTTCTCTATACAGATAATGAACAAGTAGAATTTGGAGTAGAAAATGCAGTGCCATTTCCATTAACACCAAAATTACAAAATATTTAGGCATAAATCTAGCAAAATATATGCAAGATCTATATGAAGAAAATGACAAACCGTGATTAACAAAATCAAAGAAGAACTAAATAAATAGTGAGATATTCCATGTTTATTGATAAGAGGACACAATATTGTCAAGACATTAGTTCTTCTATAGATTCAATGCAATCCCAACCAAAATTCCAGCAAGTTATTATGTGTAATTGACAAACTAACTCTAAAGTTTCTATGGAGAGGCAAAAGACCCAGAATAGCCAACACAATATTGAAGGAGAAGAATAAAATCACAGAACTGACATTACCCAAATTCAAGACTTACTATACAGCTAAAATGATCAAGAGTATGATATTGGTGAATAGACAGATAAATGAAATAAAATAGAGAGGCTAACAATAGACCCGCAGAAATATGATCAATTGATTTTTGACAGAAAAAAAGATGATACAGTAAAACAAATATAGTCTCTTCAATAAATGGTGTTGGAATAACTGGACATCCATATGTGAAAAAAAGAAAGGAAGAGAGAGAGAAAAGAAAGAAGAAATAAGAAAGAAGAAAGAAAGAAAGAAAGAAAAGAAAGAAAGAAAGAAAGAGAAAAAAGTAATGGAAAAAGAAAAAAGAAAAAGAATCCAGTTACTTGCCTAACCTTGTACCTTTCACAAAAATTAACTCAAAATAGATCATGGATACAATGTAAATTGCAAAACTATAAAATAATATGGTATAAAAACTAGACGACGGGTATAGTAATAACATTTTATTTTATTTTATTTTATTTTATTTTATTTTATTTATTTATTTTTTTAGTAATGACATTTTAGATATAACATTGAAGGCATGATCTAATAATTGATAAATTGGACTTTTTGGAATTAAAACTCCTACTAAACAAGAGACAATGAGAGAATGAGAAGGCAAGCCATAGACTGAAAAAAAATTAAATATTTTCAAAAGATATATTTGAAAAAAGACTGATATCCAAATTATAAAAATAACTCTTAATGTTGAAAAATTCAAAAGAACCCAAACAACTTGATTTAAAAATGGGTCAAAGACTAAAAGACATCTCACCAGCAAAGATATACAAATCACAACTAAGTATATGAAAATATGTTCCATATCATGTCATTAGAGAAATGCAAATTAAAACAATGAGATACCACTACACATTAACTTTTTTTATCCTTTTTTTTTACATGTCTATTTAAATGGCCAGAATCTGGAGCACTAACAACACCACATGATGCAAAGGATGTGGAGCAACAAGAGCAGTCATGCATTGTTGTGGGGATTGCAAAATAGTACAGAAAATTTGGAAGGAAGTTTGGTAGTTTTTTACAAAACTAAACATATCCTCATTGTAGAAGACAGCAGCAGCATGCTCCTTGATATCTACCCAATAAAACTGAAACATTACATCCACACAAAAACGTGTATGTGGATGTTTGTAGCAGCTTTCTTCATCATTGCCAAAAACTTCCAATACATGGAAACAAGATATCTGTTAGTAGGTGAATGCATAAATACAAATATAAATATATATAAATATACTGTGGCATATCTAGACAATAGAATATTATTGTCAGTGCTAAAACAGAAAAAGCTACAAGCCATGAAAAGATAAGGAGGAGACTAACACATATACTATGTGAAGGAAGTCATTCTGAACAGGATACACACGATGTTTCCAACTATATGACATCTCATAAAAGGTAAAACTATGCTTTCATAGATGGAAAAAAAGATCAATGGTTGCCAGGGATTGATGATGGAGGGGGATAAATAAGTGGAGCACGGAAGATTCTAGGGCAGTGAGAATACTCTGGATGATACTATACTGATGGAATATATCTTTATATATTCGTCCAAATCTAAACTCATTTTACTACACCCAAGGTGAATCCAGTGGTGAATTCTGGATGTTGGGTGTTTATGATGTGTCATTATAGGTTCATCAACTGTGAGAAATGTATTCTCTTGTAGTGGCTGTTGATAAAGATGGGAGACTAAGAATGTGTGGGAGCAGGTATAAATGAGTAATGTCTGTAACTTCCTCTCCATTTTGTTGTGAATCTAAAACTGCTTTAAAAATAAAGTCTTAAAAAAAAAATAAAAATAAATAAAGTCTTTAAAAAAATAAAGTCTTAAATGACAAAATAAAATGAATCATCTAGAATAATGCAAACAAAAAAATTTCTTGAATGTTTAACTAGTCAGAGTAAACTTACATAGATGTAATACTTACTTTGCACAATTACAATAGAATTTATTAAATTTTCTCTAATGGGTAGCATTTTCACAACTAAATCATGTCTCAAGCAGGCCTTTACTCTGAGCTTGCTAGAATTTCTTTTTTTTTTTTTTTTGAACTTGCTAGAATTGAGGATCCATACTGTTGTATTGAAATAAATGAGCATATTTTAAGTTGAGTAAAGAACATGTATTATTTTTTGAGAGTTGTGAACAGTATGAGAGAAAGAATAAACTGGGTTTTCCACAAATTATTAGTTCAAAAATCAAATAGTCCTGTGAATATAATTGCAATTTATGTACTTGCTTTTCTGCTTTTAGCTCCTAGTCATCTTAGCGGCCAACCAACTTGGCATCCATATATCCAAGCCCACTTCATAATCTCCTTATCAATTTCAGTAGATGACCTTATATGTAATCCTTCATAGAGAATATAGAAGTAAGTGGATCCAAAGACCTTCAATGATCATACCCTCTCTATTCACCATTTAAAAGTTAATACTTTGGCCCAAGAAAAACTCCAAAATCTTTAGAAATCAACTTCTTTAGTACACTTCAATCAATATTACAGACTACTCAAAAGTCACACCTATTACAAATCATGTATATAAAAAAATAAATATGTATTTGATGTTTCCAAAGATATAAAGAAAATCCCCTGAGCCCCAAACAAAAAAAAGATGCTGCAAAAGTTCACCAGTAGTCAAACTGTTTTTTAAAAGATATTTTCAATCTAAAATGATGTAGATATTTTAATTCTCATGAACGAATTGGAGACAGGAGAAAAAAGCTTTGGCCAAAACAAATTAGGTAAGTAGAACGGAGATCCACATGTGAAAACATGGATCAAGTGGCTAGATGCGCAAGCTATGAGACAACAAAAAATCGTTCAATCAATAAGAATAATTTGCGAATAATAAGAATAATGTTGTTGCGGTTGCAACAACATTCCCTGTCTTTGGGCTTTTGGAAGATAAATCAGGCTTCCTCTTCATTTGAATTTTGATAGTTCAAAATCTCTCTTCTCTCCTCTGCTGTTTAAAGTTTCAAATACATACTTCAATCTGGTCCAGATAACTCAAAGAGGAGAAATAAGTTTAATTGGTCCCAGGTTGATAAAGAAGAAGGCATCTGAAAGAAGCAAAATGTGACCTTTAGAGGAGCATATTCTCAAACTTGCCCTTCCAGGATGAGCATCACATAGACCTTAGATGAGCATTAGCATGCTCTCTAACACATCATCACACATGGGACCCTAGGAGCAAGAGTCACTGGAAATAATGCATAGCGGAATTAAAACCTCTAAGGGCTTGATGTATTAAAATTGTCATATCGGCTGCTAAAACTTTTATAAAATTAAAAAACAAAGTAGAGCAAAGTACAAGCTACTATTTTAAAAAAATGACATGGTGGATTTGAAAACAAAACCAGAAATAATATTTTATTTTATTTTATTTTATTTTATTTTATTTTATTGGGAGGGGGGAACAAAGGGAGAGGAGAGGCAAACACTGTTGAGCAGGGAGCCAGACAAAGGGCTTGATCTCCTGTTCCAGTGATCATGAGCTGGGCTGAAACCCAGAGTCGGATGCTTAACTGACTGAGCCACCCAGGCACCACCAGAAATAAAATATTTTAATTAAAATTAAACCTAAGAAGATTGGTGAGTTATACATTAAATGTAAACTAGAAGATAGACAAAACCATTAGAAAGGACAAAATTTTAAAAAAATAATTTAAAAAATTTCTAAAAGAAGATCAGATAATAGTGGAGAAAGAGTTCATCATGGCATACTGGATGATGACATTTCAGAATATATTAGATATATTAATCTCAGATTAAATAAAGTGCAAGATAACCCAATACATGTTTAAATTAAAAAATTACCCAATACATCTTCAAATAAAAAAAAATTAACTCATCTAGACACATCCTAGTGAAACTGTTGATGATCATTAACAGTGAAGGACTTCCTAAATATCCAGAGCAAACAGGTTTCTAATACACAATTCTATGTTGAGTGACTGCAAAAGAGCAAATCAAAATTGAAAAAAAAAAAACCACACAAATAAATGGCTTCAATATTCTGATAGACAACATATAGCAACTTAGAATACTACACTACGGTTAAACATTGTTTAAGAAGAAGCTGAAGTCATAGCACCTGGGTGGCTCAGTTGGTTGGTTAAACATCTGACTCTTGATTTTTGCTCAGGCCATGATCTCAGGGTTGTGAGATTGAGCTCCATGTCAGGCTCTACTCTCAGTGGGGAGTTTGCTTGAGGTTCTCTCTTCCTTTCCCTCTGCCCCCCTCCCCATCTCTCTCTTAAAAAAAAAAAGTTCAAAGGCATTCTTAGATTTAAGAAAGGACATAGATTTCTACAAAAATACCTTCATTGTGTATAATGTATTTCTAAAAGAAGAAAAATAAGATGTTGCAATAAGACTTCCAAAACCAGAAATTAATAAATGGTAAAAATGAGTGAATGTTAATAATTATAAAAAATGACAACTTTGGGAAATTAAATTAATTTGAATAAAGAGAAAATATATAAGAAAACAGTGATGACTATAATAAAAATTGTAAATTCATATAGTACAGAAGAAGGACAAATATATTTATTATCATCTCCTTGGGTAGATCTGTTAATGTTACGGAGTGAATTGTGCTCTCCCCACACCAATCCATACCTGGAAGCCCTCTCACTTTTTCAGAATTTGGAAGTATGGCCTTTAAAGAGGCAATTAAAGGTAACTGAAATCATAATGGTGGGGTCATAGTCCAGAATGACTGGTGTCCGTATAAGAAGAATATATACACCACAAATGCATGCACACAGAGGAAAGGCCATGAGAGGACACAGCAACAATTTAGACACCTACATATCAAGGAAAATAGTCCCAGGACAAACCTACCCTGCCAGCACCTTGATCTTGGACTTGGAGCTACCCCGATCTGTGAGAAAATAAATTGATACTGTTAAAGCCACTTAATCTGTGGTATTTTACAATGGCAGCCTGAAGAAACTCACATAGGTAACCTCTAAAATAAATGAACTATAAATAATTCAAAGGAGTAAGGAAAAAAAGTGAAAAAAAAAATCCAAAGAAAGGAGAAATAAAGCAAAAAATAAAAAAAGCAAAAATAAAGAAAGATGTATACAAACTCCAAAATATTATGATAAAAAAAAAACAAAATATATTTGCCTTCCCCAAAATACCAAATTTTTCATTTAAATGGTAGTTATGTGTCTTTTACAGGAGATATATCTAATATAAAAAGAAATTGAAATATTGATAATAAAATATCAAAAACCATTATACAGAGAATTTTCTTTAAATATAAAGCTAGAAATTTAGATATCAATGACAAAGTGATAACCAGATTTCACTCATTTAAAAGTTTAAATCATACATCAACTCATGAAACATAGAAAAAGAAAAATAGTAATTGAAAGATACATTGAATTTAATGTAAACAAAAATAAAAACTTATGAAATTTTGCTAATAAATTGATATAGAGGTAATTGCATAGTCTTAAACTACATTAGGAAATAAAATATAGGAAAATAATGAAATCAGTATGTAACTTAAGAAATTAGAGAAGTAACAGTAAGTAAAACCAAAGTAATACAGAAAGGAAATAATAAGATAAAGTCATACATTAAGAAAAGGAAAACAGGGCAGGCTGGGTGTCTCAGCATTTTGGTGCCGCCTTTTAGCCCAGAGCCTGATCCTGCAGACCCGGGATCGAGTCCCACGTCGGGCTCCCTGCATGGAGCCTGCTTCTCCCTCTGCCTGTGTCTCTGCCTCTATCTGTGTGTCTCTCATGAATAAATAAATAAAATCTTAAAAAAAAAAAAAAAAAAAAACAAAGAAAGAAAGAAAGGAAAACAGATGTATACTAGAGTTAATCAACAAAGCCTAGAGTTGGTCTCTAAATAGAGAAATGCAAATTTCCCTAAGCTGACTCCAAAAAAGTAAGTCTGTATATTTTATAACAATTAGACAAAATTAATCAGTAGTCATATACATGTCAAAGGTAAGTGAGAATACTGACGAGATAATGCCTATTTCTTACTCCCAATGTTTCAATTATGTAGAAGTTGTACTGTATCCACCTTGAATAGTCAAGTGAGTCCTTCAATTAATCTCTCTTTTTTCCTAATTACATAGAAAAGAATACATAGAAAATGACTGTTATGATGTAAACTCTAATTTAAACCTGCAAGGTGATCTTTGCTAGCAAGTTATTCATTGAAACTGTATGTGTGTGTCTATGTGTACGTGTGAATGCACATGAGTGTGAAGCTTTGCTTCTTAAGCATTTTTTTTTCTTCTTAAGCATTGATAGCCTAATCATTTTGAAATGTTCATTTTTGAAACCATCTTCAACACCCTGTACTGCACAACTGAGCTAATGATTGGTGATTAATTGTCCGAAATAGAATTTGTTTAATTTTGTAATTGCTATTTATGTGGTTATCATAAATTAGTTTGTTATATCAGTCTACATATGAAGACACACTGCGTATTGCCTGGTCAGAAAACAGGAAGAGAATCTGTAATTATACAAGCATGTAGAAATACTTTAGGGTGTTTTTTTATGAGACATTATAAAGTGATACACTTTTTTATTTATTTCCAAATGACTAAATTTAGATATCATGCACATATTTTAAATGATAGCAAACTGCACAAATAAAAAAAATACTGACCCAAACCAGATTTGATCTTTGATTGAAGATTACCCCTTGACAGTAGTCCACTGTATGTAGATATTCATTACTGGGAAGATAAGAAAATAGTAACAAGTGCTAAAATGGAATAATGTTGAAAAGTACTTTCATAATTTTATAGCACCGTTTCTAGGTATTATAATCAATGAAACAATGTATTGGTCATCCTTGAGCATGAAAATAATTGGATTTCAATTTTTTCACTCATTGGATTTTAAATAACCCTCATTGGATCTTAAATAAATTTATAGTAGTAAAACCAATACTTGTGATGGTGAGTGTAGAACAGTAGAAAGAGCATTGAAGAAAGAGTCAAAACAAATATTTCTGCCACTTCCTAGCTGTGGCAGTTTCTTAATCATATTGAGTTTATTTACCTATAAAATTTGTGTAATAAACTCTAGTCCGCTTCTCAGAATTATGTTTGTTTAAAGTTATTATGTATTGGAGGACTGTTTTTAACTTGTATGTAAGTGGTATTTTAATATTGATGAAAACACCACAGGTATTTATTACGGTGGTTTCCTAACCATATGAATTTGAAAGTATGCTCTCAAATACACACAAAAATAACACTGAAAACTAAATCTAGATTCAGAAACGGGAAAAAAATTTCATTCCTTTCTTGCTTATTATAGGGGGGTAAAAGTTCATTGTAGAAGTTGATTACAAAAGCAACAATCGTGTGGCCACTCATATTCATTCATTAATTGATTTAATATTTTAAAAAATGTAACTGAGGACCTATCGTATACTGAAACTATTCTACTTGGTGACCATAAAACCTCTTTGATAAGGCACTAACCCCTATCATGTAAGGTCCACTCTCGTAACTGAAGCTTTTTCCAAAGGCCCCACCTCTTAATATCAACATCTTTGGAGGTTAGGATTTCCAATATATGAATTTTGGGATTGTGAACACATTCAAACCATAGCAAGGTTGGATGGTATGGATGAAGGTCCAAAGTTGCAAACCTCACCGTTAAGTTAACATCTAACGGGAGTCTTGAAGGAAATGAAGGGGTAGTTATTTGACAATCTACCAAATGAATGCTCAAGAACAAGAAACAGCAGAGAAAAAAGCCTTGAGGTGCAACCCTGATTTAAGGAAAATCAAGGTGGCCAGTGTGATTAAAGATGAGAGAGACAGAGAGAGAGAGAGAGAGAGAGAGAGAGAGAGAGATGGTCAGAGAGACTGATGAGGAATCTTATCATGGATCGTCATAATCCTATGTTATCAATAAACATGTTTTTAGTGCCCATTATTTGTAAGTAACAAGTGTGAATAAAATTCCTTTTTAATAGTTCGCAATCTAACAGTAGGCATTACCAGTCAAAGGAATATCACAATCGATGTGATGAAATATGATTAAGGCCTGTTTTATGCACTATGGTTCCTTCATAGGGTTCCTATGGTTCCTTCATAGGGTTCCTTCAGTTACTCTGGAGAGTAACTGAAGGAACCACAGCCCATCAGAGATAAGTGATGGGTAGCTTCAGAAACAAGTTAATGTTTGATGCAGATTATGGCATTAGTATAGAATGTTATAAGCCAAGGAAATGGAAAAATCTATTTTCAGCAGAAGCAATATTTTTTTTCTTTTCTTTTTTTTTTTATTTTCAGCAGAAGCAATATTGTGCATATGCAAATAGTCAAGTAAAGTACAGTAGGCAGGTTAGGCACAGCGAGCTTCTTAGCCCACTTAGGAATGAAGGATGCATTTCAGAGTAGTGGGGGATAGATAAGAAAGTAGAGTGACTTGAGATTGTGAAGTGCTTTTTACTCCACAATGAAAAGTTGAGATTTCCCTACAGGCTTTAATAAGCCAGTTCAAGTTGTTGGAGAGAAAAATGACAGAATCAATATCACTTGGCTATAGCAATATATGGATATAGTGGTATTGCAGTTAGAAAAGATAGGCTGGGCAAGAGAGACCCTCAGGCAATTTTGGTAATTCAAGCAAGCTTTGAGGCAAAGTGAACTGAGGAAACACCAGTGAGGACTAGAAAGTCACAATGAATTTGAGAGACACTTTGGAGATGATGAAAGTACTTTTGGATGGGGGATCAGGGCCATGAAGGGTACTAGACAATTCAGACATTTTACATACAGTTGTTTCTGATGTCAGTCAATTTTGGGTTGATGATAACAATCACAGCTGTGTCTGAATTCAGCAAATGAATAGCACACATCGACGTCACAGGTCTCTAGAGAGAAGATTATTCAAAGACTGGTTCTTTTCCACTTTGGCTAAATTAGATGATGAAGGGTTGAAGAAATTCTAATACATTTGTATTTTGGTAGAGGACAGCATTAGTGTCTTGTGAAATAACCTTTGAATAATAAATTATAATTGGCTTGCTTATGGATATTATTACCTAGAATATCATTGTAGTAAAGGACTATGAATCAAACGTAACTGAAAAATTATTACATATTTAGTTCTGGGGAGAGGGTGACAGTTCTGGGTAAATGTCAGTGAAAAGAAGGGAATGACTTATTTTAACTAGAAAATCCCCAATTGATGACTACATTGTTTTTTAAAAGATAATAAAGATAGTGAAAAGTGAGCCACCTGAGTTGTGTCCGACTCTTGGTTTTAGTTCAGGTCTGATTCCTGAGCTCCAGTTGGGGTCCAAGCTGAGCATGGAGTCTGCTTGAATTTCTTTCTCCCTCTTCCTCCACCCCTCTCCCTTGGTACTCTCTCTCACACTGAAATAAATAAATACATTAAAAAAAATGTAATGAAAAGGGACACCTGGGTCGCTCAGCCGTTGGATCTGCCTTTGGCCTGGGGCATGATCCTGGAGTCCCAGGATCGAGTCCCACATCGGGCTTCCTGTGTGGGGCCTGCTTCTCCCTCAGCCTGTGTCTCCTCTGTCTCTGTCTCTGTCTCTCTCTCTCTCTCTGTGTCTCTAATGAATAAATAAATCTTTTAAAAAAGTAATCAAAAGAGAAATGAATCATTTAGAATATTGATGATAAAAATATATTCAACTTGTTTGAAACATCAAAACTTGCAAATGGTATATATTAAATATATACTCTATGGCATTCGTCTTGCATCAGACATATTGCTACATATTAATCCCGGAACCCCTTTCTAAAAATGTCTTCCATTTTAATAGATAGTTCAAAGGGGAATCACAAATTTATGAAAAACTTTTCATACCTGGATACATTTATAAATTTTAAAATTGGGAATTTTTTTTGTTTGTTTGTTTGGCTTTTTTGTTTTTTTGTTTTTTTTTTTTAATATAGAAAGCATTACTTTAGAAGTAACTGGGACTAGGGCAGCCCAGGTGGCTCAGTTGTTTAGCACCACCTTTAGCCCAGGGCCTGACCCTGAAGACCCAGGATGGAGTCCTACCTTGGGCTCCCTGCGTGGAGCCTGCTTCTCCTTCTGCCTGTGTCTCTGCCTCTCTTTCTCTCTGTGTCTCTCATGAATAAATAAATAAAATCTTTAAAAAAAAATAGAAGTAACTGGGACTAAATGGAAAATTATTGGAGTATCAGATTTCTAAGTGCTTGAAGATCCCTGATGACTGACAGGGAACAAAATGCACTGAAAAAGGGCCAAGCACAGTTAAAAGATGCAAGAAACATCTTCATCAATTCTTTTTTCTTTATGTGGTAGCTCAAAAAGCATGAAGCCTGATGAATGATTCCTGATATTTTGATATTTCTGTGACCAATCCCAGGAGGTGCTAAGGTGAAAATAGAAAAGAAGGGAAAAAATACTTTTTGAGTTGATGGTTTCTCTCCCTGTACCAAATAATGCAATAAGATTTTGAACCTGATTTAAAATTCTATATATTGTCTTCAAGGTCCTGAAAAGGCCAAGTCTTCTTCACCTTAGCAACCACATGACTACATATATATCACATTATCACAATATACACCCAAAACGTACACCAAATTGCATACTATGGTATCTCAATAGAGCTGAGGGTAGAAGGGGAACTGGACTGGAGTGTAAGATGATCCTACCCTATCTTTCTTCCCTGCTTTTTCTCCCTCTTTCTTTTATATGGAGTCAAAACTGCATCGAAGTCTGAGGATTCTCTTGGTCTCCTCTGATTCCTTCATTTTCCTCTATGGTCTTTGGCCTTAATAAATCACTTGCAGGGTTAACGGTGCCTCAGATTCTGATTTATCCAGAGGAACACAGGATGGGACTGAAACTAACCAAAGTCAGAATTTGTTTTTTTCAGATCCCCAGCCTTCAAATCCTTGCTTTGAATTATCATTTTAGAATAGCAACATATGGAGAGGAGCCACTACTTAAGAAATGTGTCAGTTTTCTGACATTACTACAAAGAAATTGTTAGCTTTGTATCACTGTTGCTATTTTTGCGCTTCCTTCTGGTTCTTTGTGTCCTTGTCTTGGGTACAGCACAGAAAATGAAAGGTAAGAAAATGGGTTATTACTTTGTATGTGCTGAGATGGGGGAAAAGTAAGACAAAATAAGAAAATAGAGTAAAGTAAAATGCCTTTGGAATGAGAGCAAAGCAGGATGACGCCCAGCAGAAGGAAAAAAAGGAGAGCGCCGTGATATAGTAGGGTCCAGAAGGAGCGTGGGCTCACACCTGAGAGGCCCACAAAGATTCTGTGGGCACTTCCAGGGAAACTGAACAGCACATATACATTTTGTTCAAACACAATGTACTGATTATCAAACGTATACGTACCCAAATGTTTTGTTAAAAACATTAATTTCAATGAAAGTCAGCAAGAAACCAAAGAAACTTTAATAGTAACATTTTCTTGGTTTCCTCTTATAAATCCTTGCACAGTAACATAAATGTAAGCCTTGGTACAGACAGAAATTGCTATGTATGATCTTCATAGGCTCTGCAGAATACTTCTAATAGAGTAATAATTATTATTTCATTTATTGTCAAGAAGCAAAGCATTACTAATTAAAATTGTGTTTTAAACAACTAATGAATACAGAAAATATTATAATTATTTGGGGTGCCTGGGTGGCTTGGTCAGTCGAGTGTCTGATTCTTGATTTCAGCTGGTGTCGTGATCTCCAGGTTGCGGGAGGGAGCTCCTCATCAGCCTGCACTCACGGTGGAGTCTACTTGAGATTCTCTCCCTCTCCGTCCCCTTGTGCCCCTCCTGTACTCACATTCACTGGCTCTCTTTAACTAAATTAAATGGATGTTAAAATCTTAAAAAAAAGGAAGAAAATATATTAACTATTGAAGATAAACCAAAGATGTAGTTACTTGTCACTTATCTCATCCACATGTAGTAGGTGAAAAAAAAGTTAAGCAGAAAATTCAATCATATACAGTAAAAAAAGGAAACAGGCAAAATAAGAAAAGCAAAACAATGACTTTATGTATTGTTTCTTAAGAGAAGCATTTAACATTGAATTGTTGACATCAAAGAAATAATGTGAAAAATAAAACTTTCAGTGACACTGTATTGTTCATCCCCCACTGGCTATGGATATACACGTTGACATAGAAAAGCCTTCTGCACACCACACCACATACACAAGTGCACATCTGAACTTGGTAAACTTGTTTTCTGACTCATTGCTTCTACATATATTTGTCCAAAGAACTTTTAAAAGAATATTTTAATTAGTTATGAGAGATGAGAGAGAGAGAGAGAAAGCGCGAGCATGCGTAGATTGGGCCTGGATGATGACAAACAGATTATCCATTTGTTATGCATATAATGGTGGGGGAGGCAGGAAGAGAGGTAGAGGGAGAAGCAGGCTCTCCGCTGAGCAGAGAGCCAGACACAGGACCCTGAGATCATGACCTGATTGGAAAGCAGCCACTTAACTGACTGAGCCAACCAGGAACTTTTTAAAAAATGTGTCACTCATTAACATATGATAAAATAGGGTCCCGCTTTTCTATACTCATATTCATAAACACCCTTTTATCAATCATATAGTACTCTATATTTAACAAAAGTGCTTTTCACAGCAAAATATTTAATGCTGAGGGAGCTTAAACCTACTGTTCAGTCACATTTTAGAATATTTTGTATTAGGCTGATAAGCTACAATAAGAGATGATGCAAATAGAAATGTCCTGTGTCAGATAAATATACACAAAGGAAAGAAGGGCAGGGGAAATTTTTACAGTTCGCTGTGATTACATCGGAAGGAAAAGAGAGATTTGTAGAGAAAAAGAGGAAGATAAGTAAATAACTCTGATTGGAAGCCTGGCTGTTTATATATGGCAGGACTTGACGAGGAAAAGTATGTGAATGTGGTGCTTCCGAACGTGGCCGTCACTTGCTTCTTAGGAACTGCTGTGCCCCCTCTCAAGCCTAATGATGTTTTGGCCCCTGAGTGAACACTTACCTTTGAACTTCCTTTGGAATGAGGAGGCATTTGAGAACTGCATTTACTTATATTGTCCTTATTTTTCATCCTTTGAATAACCCATTTCCTGTCTTGATAGAGAATAAAAACAACCTTGAATCCCTTCACAGGTCACAGTCCTCCATCTCATCAGTCTTTCAGTTGAAACTGTTCTGGGTAGTGCAGCCTGGCTCATGGCGGGGGAGTTAGCAGGGGGCAAAGAATGGGTGTGTAGGTAAGGAGGGCCCAATTTTTCCAGTGTTGACTGATGGGGCACCATGCTGTCTTATGCATTTGGGCTCTGCTTCCCAGGGCAAGAGGGAGGGCCTAGTCGCCTCTGGAAGAGAGGTAGCCCTGCACCAGACTTGGTTTGAGTAGATAAGGTCTGAAGATAATTTGTATTGACAACTGAGCTTCTGATTCTAGTAGTTTCATTAAAGCCCACATCTTGGGAAGCCCTGGTGGCTCAGCGGTTTAGTGCCGCCTTCAGCCCGGGGTGTGATCCTGGTGACCCAGGATTGAGTCCCACGTTGGGATCCCTGCATGGAGCCTGCTTCTCCCTCTGCCTGTGTCCCTGCCTCTCTCTCTCTCTCTCTCTCTCTCTCTCTCTCTCTATGTCTGTCATGAATAAATACATAAAATCTTTAAAAAATAAAAAATAAAAAAATAAAGCCCATATCTTGAGGAGTAGTACGAGTTTTACACCTCTGTCGTGGGTTTGCCAGCAGTTAATGGGCCAGATCCTGAAAGCCAGTGCTGATGGAAACTCAGTGAGGCCTCTACCTTTTTGTGGCCATGTTGACCCTCAAAGAGTCAGTGAAAATGTAGCATTAGCTTCAAGGCCTGCTAAGGGGTTGCTGTATGTAACACAACAACAGCATAAAGTACCTGCAGTATTAGATCACTCGGATGTGGCAGTGAGAATAATGTCCCCCCAAAGATGTCCACATCTGAGTCCCTGAAATTTGCAATATGTTATGTGACATGGAATAAAAACCCACTAATTTTGCAGACAGGAATTAAAGATTCTAATAAACTGACTTTAAGAGAAACAGCAAGAGAGTCAGCTGGGTTATCAAAGTGAATCCAGTTTAATCACCGTGTCCTTAAATGTGGACGAGAGAGGGAGAAGGGTGAGAGTCAGAATGAGCTAGATGCTGGGAGGATCCAAGAGCCACAAAATGTGGCTGCCTTTAGAAGGGAAAAGAAGAGAAAATGGAATCAGAAAGGGAAACAGAACATGAGAGACTCCTAACTCTGGGAAACGAACAAGGGGTGGTAGAAAGGGAGCTGGGCAGGGGGTGGGGCGACTGGGTGTTGGGTACTGAGGGGGGCACTTGATGGGATGAGCACTGGGTGTTATTCTATATGTTGGGAAATTGAACACCAATAAAAAATAAATTAAAAAAAAAAAGAGAGAGAAAATGGATTTCCTCCCAGAGCCATCAGCGTAGCATCTTGATCCTAGCCCAGTGAGCCTCATCGGGATTTTACTACAGAAATGTAAGTAAATAATTTTGTATTATATTTGAGCTACTGGGTTTATAGTGGTTTGTTACAGCAGCAGTAGAAAACTAATATATTACCATAGATTGGGCCTGGATGATGACAAACCAATTATCCATTTGTTATGCATATAATGGAAGCCTTTTGTATTTAAGAGCAACTTCAACTCCATCAGGATATGAGCCTAGACCTCGAACTATTCATAGTCTCTAAATGCTCATTCATTCATTCATTCATTCAATGAAAAGAGCAATAGTAGAGGTTCTGCTGGGTTGGTCTTTCCTGCCCTGGTTGTAGGAATGATTGACTGTGAGCATATTACAAGCATCTCTTAAATTCAAATCATCTTATTCTTTTTTTTTTTTTTTTTTTTTTTTTATGAGTGGTTTAAATACATCTTGCCATTTTCTAGTCTTGCCAGCAGAGAAAAGTAGCTATGGGGAAAATAATGTAATTGGAATATGGGGAAAGGGTATGCGGGGCCTCTTAGGGTGGTAGCTTTGAATATCTGAATATTTGATAAACAGTCAAAAGGAAATGTGGTTGATTCAAAGAGCTTCATAAAATAAAGGCCCTCCCTACAGAATGTCACTTACCACAGTCTTAAATATAGCACATACTGAAATCTGCCAGGAACCACATTTTCCAAACAGGAAAGAAGACTGAATGAGCATTTCATGCCCATGGTCCTCCCTGGATTATAACCTTTCTGAGGCCACCGACTATGTCTTCTATTCCTTTGAATGGGTGTACCCCTGAGTCTTCGCACGCTAAAAACGTTCTATAATGATTTAATGATTAGATAAATGCTTAGCCTCCAGGAAGACCCCTTAAAAGATGTGTTCCGAAGTCTAAAAGTTGACTTAAATTTGTACAACGGAAGGGCCTGACGTTGCTTCTTGTACTGTTTTTCATATCCTCGTGCTGAATTTGTGGATGGGAATTGTGCATATAAGGAAAGACTTCTTGAAGTCTGCGTGGCAATATGATCGACAGGGCTGAGATCTGCTGGGATTCTAAGTCTTGCGGAGAATAATAATAGGTGACAGATTAGGAATAATTGACAGTGTCGTTGTGAAAGTGTTTGTATTAAGAGAAGAAGGGGCTTCGACTGTAGCTGGGGGCGAAGGCAAGGGACTGTCAGAGAGAGAGAGATGAATTCACAGGCTTTCGGCTTCAAATCCAGCTTAATAAGCTTCCAAATCTTGTGGTAAGTGGAAAACAGTCTGCAGTATTCATGCTAGATTTTTCCTCTTTTCTCACATCACGAGCCATATGATGTGCTTTAATAAGATGCAGGAGAATGGGGAGTTTATACTCCGAGCAGAGTAAAAGATCAGCAATCTAATGGTGAGTTATATAGTTATCACAGATTTGTAAGTTTTGCAGTTATTGGTGACATGTATATGCTATATTTAGGCTCAGGTTGAGCTAGAGTCAAATACTTTTAAAACCACCTGCCTACACTCTGCTTATTTTAACCATTATTATGAAAGTCTCATTTATTTATTTATTTATTTATTTATTTATTTATTTATTTATCATTTTTTAACAAATGGTGTTCTTCTAATTAGCATATCTTATAATGATTTGGGGGGAGTATTATTCAGCTTAATTACATTTCCTCTTAAACAGAAAGCACTTAATGCAAAAACACACATCATTATGTATTTGGAATTTGGGGCTTGAACGTAAAAAATTACAGCTTACATCAAGGATGAGCATGTCACGAAGAAAAACAATCAAGGCATTTCAGGAGGATCTGATTGAGTTTGGTTACATAGGAACCAATTATTATAGGAAGAAAATGATATTGTGGGTTAGGATGACTGGCATTTATTTCTATCCCTACCCTAAATTTCCAACTCTCTAAATCTGCGTCAGTCTTATTTTAAGGATCAGATAGAGTAATATGTATGAAAATATTATATGCAGAATGAAACACTATATAATTGTGCCGAGGACTAATAGACATTCACAAACATTTGAATAGTATAGAACATATATAGAATTTTCTAAACATTCTATAGTGTAGAATTTTTTTGTTCCTGGTCACCCACTGCATCTCTTTCTCCCTTTCAGATTGAGAGGGTCTGGAGCACTTGGGTGGCTCAGCGGTTGAGCGTCTGCCTTTGGTGCAGGGCATGACCCTGGAGACCCGGGATCGAGTCCCACATCAGGCTCCCCATGGGGAGTCTGCTTCTCCCTCTGCCCATGTCTCTGCCCCCCTCTCTGTCTCTCATGAATAAATAAATAAAATCTTTAAAAGAGAGAGAGAGAGTGAGAGAGAGAGAGGGATTGATCATCAATAATGGTGTGTGCGTGAGGCACGTAACATTTCTAAGTCTAGGAATGTCTAAAACAGGTATGACTTCTATGATTTCTGTCCATCCGCTTCGTGAATACAAAGAACATGGACGATCTGAAAAAATCTAGGTCCCTGAGTTATCACATGCAAAGACACATTCTTGCCATGAATATGCTTCCTGGGCTATTATGTGAGCAAAAAACAATTGTGCTAAAATAGTCGAAATTTGGGAATTTTGTTTACAGAACCTAGGACTGCTACGGAACCAAATGCATTCGTGCAAGTGTTTTGAATTCTCCTTCACGTAGCAGCACAGTCACACGTTCATTTGTATTAAGTATACGTATTCTTCAAAATGCTTTTGTGATAAAGTGATGCCAAGGTTGCTGTATATCATGCAGAGGATCGTTTTCTAAGATTTCTTACATATTTCGATTTTCATATCTGTTAAAGAGGTAAAGGAGCATATTTCAAATGATGGGTTTTAAGCAACCAGGAGTATAAACATGGTCACATTAATACGACCCCCTAACTGTAGCTCTCATTCCCTATTAACTCTTGCTGTCAGACATTTACCAAGTTTTTGTTCCCAAATAGTGCTGGAGCTACCAAGGAATCGTTGAATCTGGCCCATATTGTTTTGCTGGAGTCTCAGTTCCCATTCCTGATGTCCCCTACTTTTCACTGCCATGCATCAGGCATGAATCTGCAGACATCCCTGGCCCTTCAGATGGGAATCTCCAACAGCAGCCTTGACAGTAGGAGAGATAATCAATCTCACTGCAAACTGAGTTATTTAGGCTACACCCACAAGCTGACCTTCAGGAGCCTTTGCCTTGTCTAACAACACTGCAAAGTAAGGGGAATGAGGTCCTTGCCTTCTGCGTTGTAGCAAACAAAATGAAAGGATGCTGCATGCCGGTCTACGTAAGGGGGCATAGGAGTTTTACCTAGAAACTGCAACACTACGAAAGTGAAGAAATTCCTACAAACCAACAACCTTTTTTTTTCTTTTTCTTTTTTAAGCATTTTAACGTTTTTCCTGTATCCACATGCATTCCAGCCTGGAGGTGTTTCTCAAGATACAAGGAACAGTGACATAGCAAACCCATACAGAGTGCTCCTCTTCAGATTCTTGAGCTCTATTGTCTGAAGGCTATATGCGAAACAAAATTCATGTGTCTTCCCTCCTTTCATTCGACAAGGAGCATTTATGCAAAACTATCTTCCCAGATAGTCAGGGAAAGAATGCTACATGTCTTCACTTGACGGATGAATCCAATCTTGTTTCTGGCCCAACCTGTACGTGTTACAAAAGCGAACATTACCATCTGAATTACTTGCTTCTTCCATTTGAAAATATTTAAGATTGTATTGATTTTTTTTTAAAGCTTAGTTTTAAGCGAATATTATGAAAGTAGTTCACCCATCCCTAATGGTAGCTCTAATTCCATGCAGGGTGAGGATAAATTATGCACATCCCATGTGGAAATAATCTTTTTCAGGAGTGAAACCAAATCAAAAGAAAGAAAAAATTAAGCAACTACCCATGAGGGATAATCCTTTAATGCATTAACTAGCTGACAATCACTTGTGAAACACTAAGTTTTCCAAGGCTTTTTTTTTTTCCTTTCTTTCTTTTAGGAGTATTGCCTTATTTCTATATCCTCCTTTCATCTTCATCCCAAATTTCAAACTGTAGAAATTGATTTTAAAATTTGCAAAGTAACACCTGAAGTCCATAAGTAGAGGGTCCACATTAGAAATGTCATTTTTTAATTATTAATGAACTGTGGTATTTCTAAATACACGGATGTAGAAGGACATGGCAAAGAGGCAGGCAGGAAAGTAAGATGTATGCAATTCTTAGAAGTATAATAATTTTAAGCACATTGACATGCACAAAAAATTCTGACTGTTTCAGGGAAAACGTAACAGGTCATTGGAAGGCCAGTTTCAGTTATTCAATTTCACATTTCTAAAAACCCTTGACATTTATATATTGCCATAGTGGCAGCACAGTGAATATCTCCAAAGGGAGACAGCAGGTCTTATGATGCACTAAGTGTTATAAAGGACAGTCATTTTGCAATTTCAGATTAAGTCAATAAGTATATTACCGTGTAAGCAGTTTTTATGGCAGAGACTCAATATCACTTTTTTTTGAAACCTGGATTGTATACTGTAGAATTGTCCAAACCTTATAACCTGTTTAGTAAGATGAGAATGTTAGGACACATATCCAGTAATCTTGTTTTTTGGGGAAAAATAATTCAAGCAGGAAATAATCCATATTTTATACATATATGTATATATGAGAAAAAATAACTAGTAACCATTTTATGAGAAATAATTCAGGTAAAATTTATTCTCCTTACCTATACACAGAAATAGCTACTGTGTCAATACATAGTTTGCAAATTAGAAGGAGCGGTAGATATTCGGAAAACCAATAATTTTGTAAATAGCAAGCTGCAGGGAAATGTTCAAGGAGGAAGCAGAATTTTGTCCTATTACCCATAATTTGACTCTCCAGGAAATGAGCTTTCTATACAAGGTGTTCTTATCTTTTAGAAATATATATTGGCTATTAAGTACACATCTTTATACTATCTTATTTGGTCCTCACAGAAACCTGATGAGAACAGCAAGGCAGCTATTTTTATGCCTACTTTATTGGGGAGACTGCAGTCAAGTGGCTGGAAAGTTGAATACTTTTTTTAAAAAAGATTTTATTTATTTATTCATGAGAGACACACACAGAGAAAGAGTCAGAGATATGGGCAGAGGGAGAAGCAGGTTTCCAGTGGGGACCCCATGCGGGACTGAATCCCAAGATCCCGGGATCACAACCCGAGCCAAAGGCAGACACTCAACGGCTGAGCCACCCAGGCATCTCTGGAAAGTAGAATGCTCTTGGCCAGGACTTTTTTCCTCTAAAGGTAGAGGTTTCTGCTGATAGGATGTTGTGCAGAAGTGAATATGTACCCTAAATGTGGTGTGGCAGGTGCATTAAAAAAGGATAAGAGTTCCTATCTTGTACTACATCAAATTAAAATGTTCTGTGATTGCCAAAAAACATATTGAAAGGAGGTTTTTCAGTAATAATGAATGAAACATTTCAACCTATACCAATTATTCTCTAAGGACAACAGTGATGTTATTACTGGAACATTATTATTTATTAAAAAAGAGAATATCTTCTCAGAGAATAATTATATGTTGGGAAATATGAAACATTTAATATTCAATATTTCCCCCAAGAAGTATGAGGATATTTTGATGAGGACAAATACTTGAAAAGTGGAAAAATTTTGAAGCTGTGTCTTAGAATCAATATCTGGTTTATTTCTACATTTTATATTGGTTTTTCAGAACCAAGAAAACACTGTTTCGAGTATGTAGTAATAGAAAGTCATAGCAGTTATTTTTAATAACTCACTTGCAATGTCTATAAAATGTTAATTAAATACTAATCAAAATACCTGAGAGAAGAACACTAGAACATGTTTGCTTCTAAGTGAATCATTAATAGTAGTTAACTTTTATTTCTTACATAATCATGAAAATGAGACAACAAACTACCCAAATTATAACCAACTATGGGACTACATGTAATACAACGCTGCCATTGTGGGACACGTCATTTGCTCAACTACTGCCAATTACTCTGTATGATATCATGGAAAGAGATTTGTGTATAAGCTATACTTTTTTGATTGAAAAACATAAATGTTGCACCATGCGATTCCTTGTCTAAGCTTGGGTCTAGAATAAAATATAACTATTGAGTTTTAGTTCGATGATATTTAAGAATTGAAAACACACGCGGAAGAAGTAGACGCGATATTCTAAGAAGTAGAGAAAAAAATGTTGATGTGATAATATAGATTAATATTGTATCCAATCCAATACATATGCAGTGAATACAGGTCATGTTGGGGTATGTATGCTATAGGTGGTAGCAACTTTAAGTATTAAATATATTTAGATATTGAAATATGAATCAAATAACCTGTAACCAAAAAAAAAAAAATGAGCAAAAAAAGAAAACCTTTAACACTGGAGGGAAATTTAATAACCATCCTGGAAATAAAGGAATACAGCAAAATGGATTCATTCATCAAGGTCACTCCAAATAAATAAATAAATAAATAAATAAATAAATAAATAAAAGCTTGAAAGAATTAGACATATTCCTAATCCCACAACTTTTGACTAAAGAATGACTTAAGCACTGGGTGGAATAATGTCCATCATTAATTTTTTATCTCCTTCAAGCAAAGTGTAGATATTTAAATGATGTAAGTGCTGGTGATATAATTTCAGTGTCTTCTATCCTGTAATAAAATTACAAAAATCAATACCTTTAAGATTGGGAGACCCCCATCTTAAAATTTTATTGCCCATTAACCACTAACCTTTGCTTGTCAGTACACTTTAACATCTTGCCCTTGATTTCTACCTATTTCCTTTCCTATACACTCTGCTGCACACAAATCCACCTCTCGTGTGACCTCAATGTTTTTTCCTGCTTATGTTCACAGCATTATTGTCCTCCATGACTTTGCTCACTTAAGAACATCTCTCCAACCGCCATAACACTCTCTTTTTGGGTTAAGGCATTTTACTGGTGACAAATAATGAGTGAATGAGTTTCAACCATTTTAACATAGAGAGAAAACCTGATAAACCATAAGCCCTGAAACAAAATTTATAAACATTATTATGATTTATTATTTGCCACCAAAATTAGTAGTTATAGCTATATACTACCACTTTGTGAAGACATCAATATAATCCTCCTATCAATTACCATGGTTACTGATTTTTGAGTAATCTGTGGATTACAGAATATTGACGATTTAGTAAATAAAACACTGAAAATCCCCAACGTGTAAAAAAAATGAAAACGAAAAGTAGGTTATAGAATTTGCATGAACCCAAAGTTTATTTCAGAAAAAAATGTTAATGACTCTTCCTAATTTCTTAGTTTTTAGATGTGTTTTGAAAACGAATATAATATAGTTATTAACCATATCATCTTTGCTACACAATTATATGTTTTTATTGCTAGTGAGACTGATCAATCAATACAACAGAACCACTATTTCTTAGGTTACCATCACTCACTATGCTATTTAGAACACACAGAGAATAACCCTCAAGGCATTTTGAAGGGGTTTCCTTTCTTTTTAGATAGTTCTTGTACTAGAAATTGCTTTCTGCTGTTCACCCTCAGTCACCTGTAACTTTAAAGAATGCATTTTTTCTAAACCATTTCTTTTCTTCTACATAGCTAGCTATAATTACTCAAATTAAAATGAAGGAAGATTTTTAAATGCACATTTTGGGAGGGGAAGAAATGCAGCCTAACTTCTAATGAGTGCAATCAATTATTATTATTATTATTTTTTATTTACTGTGACATCTATGTCTTACTAGAATTACAGTGAAAACACTAATCCCAATTATTGTGGTGTTAAATAATGCTCATAGGTGCCTGAAGATCAAGGTTCTTTTCCATAACCAACATTTATACATTCGATTTAGAGAATTGTTAGGTATCCTATATTCCTATTAAAATGTCAATCAGCTTCACTATTGCAATCTGCTTGTTTGTAGTCTATAAAAATCTCTCTCCTGTGTGTAAGTGGATACTTTAAAGTCAGGAGACTTGAATTCTTTACATTTCAAATTATTGGTGTTATATACACAGATTTATGAGCCTTATCATTGGAAGTGTCTCATGTTGTCACCGAAGCTCTCTTACTCTAAAAGCCTCTCAGACTTCTAGAAAGAAAACCTACACTGACAAGATAAAGAAGCGTATCGTGTTTTGTAGTCGGAGCTGCTCTGCAGAGCTGCAATCTGTTATGTACCTGAGAGTCAGGAAAGTGCTGAGACAACTTTACCCTGCCATGCCCAATAATTATGTAATAAAAAAGCCACGTTATTTCAGCACATAAAACGGTTTAAAGTGATTAATTTTCTGAAAGCTTAAATTGAAAGTGCATGGACATCATTAAGGCCATGCCTGACCTGGGTTTCTGAAAATATATTATCATGCTTCCTTAAAAAATGTCCCTTAAAAAATCTATCTTTTTGTGTGTATATTCTTCTTTTAAATTATTAAGAACCATACATATATCTGTAATTTCATTACAAATATATTAGCAAATTCATCACATGAAAGACCCCCTTGTTTGTACAAAATTTTTTGTATGGTCTCATCTCTCTTTCTCTCAGAGCTATTCAGACCTTTCTTTTTCTTTTCTTTTTTTTTTCTTTTTTTAAGATTTTATTGATTTATTCATGAGAGACACAGAGAGAGAGGCAGAGACGCAGGCAGAGGGAGAAGCAGGCTCCATGCAGGGAGCCCGACATGGGACTCAATCCTAGGACCCCAGCATCACGCCCTGAGCCAAAGGCAGATGCTCAACAGCTGAGCCACCCATCAAATGACTAAATCAACCACTGGGCCACCCAGGCTTCCCCAGACCTTTCTATATATTTCCTCATTAGAAAATAGGAAGACAGTTCCTCAACTAGTTTAATATTAAATCATCTTTAATTATTTTAATTAGCTAATTCCTCTAGAAACTCAGACATCATAGAACTATAGTTTGTGCATTTTTTTCATTTCTAGGCTTTTTATATATTGGGGTGAAATCATTTACTGACTTTGAAAGGTGGGTACTTCTCCCCATTTTCCAACAGTTAATAGGGCTCAATCACTATGCTCGGCCTTGACAATAGGCCTCTGCTCACAGTTTTGGTGAATATTAATAGAAACTCCTGGCTGCTTTCTCAATTCCTTCATTGTCCAAAGCATCTATGACAGGGATTTCTGTATGTGGTAGATTTTACTGATTTATGAGAGTAAAAGAAGGTGATTACAACACATGAAAAAGATAAGTTCACACCAAAAGCTGCATTTCATTGTAAAGTCTCAATTGCAACGCCATAATTGGACGATGGAAGGAGGCTAAGATGTCCATCAATATAGCTGCTTTGACTTAGCCCCAACCACACCCCCACCTGACCCAGCCCCACCCCCGCTTTCTCCCCATACACTCTCCCAGGACACCTACCCCATTTTTAAAGTATCACCTATCGAACATGAAATCCTCTTCTTCATTCTTCTTACATCATTTTACAGAGGAATTTAATTCTTATTTACTTAAATATCTCCCATGGAGATGCTGGCAAAAGTGCTATTTCACCACCAAAGAAACCAATCAAGGTATTTTTTATTTTCCCCCACAACAAAGATGAATTTTCTGTGAATGCCTCTACCATCCTCTCAGAGCATGTCATTTCAACTGCAAGCAACTTTGAAAATAACATTCTTTTCCTTCCTCTTTCATTCAGTTGGCTGGCAACAGAACATTTTGTCAAAATGTGACATATTCAGTAACATTACACTGTCATGGCCATGGCCCCTTTTCAATCAGTGAATCAAATGATTTTATATTAAAATGGATAATTATTTTTCTGTCAAAGGGAAATTTAAATGTCTTTTTAAAATTTTTTTTTGATATTTTGATAGAGGAACACTGTCAAATGAAGTTTTTTCAACATTCAACTCTTGATACACTTAGTGATATCACCACTTATGTTTGTATTAACATATGTGACTTGAAATATAACTAGATCTATCAGTGAACTATAACTGACTCTACGGGTACTTGATTAATGGTATGAGCCTACATTAAAATGAGAATATGAAATTACATCTCTAACAGTACCTTAATATATTCACATACAAAGTTAGTTTTTCAAATATCCAAGGGCTATGTTTGCCTCTGCATTTATTATGCAAACTCATATGTGGATTTTTACTTGTTAATTTGGTCACAAAACGAGAAGCACAGTCTCCTTTTTTTAATTTTTCTCCAGCTGACCTATTAAGATGTTTGCCAAAATAGGAGGGTACTGTTAATGAAGATTCCGACAGCTCATCATAACATTAATCTTTCATCTTTTGGTTGTTGATTTTTGACAATTTTTGTAGTTCTTTTTTAGTCTAACACTCAACATAAACTTTACTGATTGGCATCATCACATACCGGGCATGTCTGAATTAAGATAAAAAAGAATTATCCACAGCAAATATCACAGAGATCATTAATTAATCCTGTTCTTAGTAAACAACAATGCAGACAAGCAAATTCACGGAAGATTGCATTAGTGGAGAGGTGCTAATTGAAAGATCGCTCAAGTGATGACAAGTTTTCAACATCAAAACTGAAAGAAGCAAAATGTGACGGAATTCCTGAAGAGAGTCATTATAGTTGAAGAGACAGAGTATTTAATACACCAGACCCAAGTCAAACAAACAGAAAAGGACAAAGAAATAGAAATGAGTCATGAGAAAACATGTCTTCACTCAGTTGCTACATAAAACTTTGCACATGGTAAGAATGTTGAACTGGAAGGATCCCAGTAAAACCACAATTTCATCCAATGTTCAAAAGTTATATGGACACAACTCTACACCGACTCTCATGGTTTTGTGGTAATATAACTAATATCCAAAATAAGTAACCTATGTTACTTTTTCCCGATTTCCCAGAAAACTAAAATAAATGAGAGTCCTGCCACTGCCTTAAGACACGATGCACCTTCCACTGGTCTAAGACCAGTGTCATTGTCCCACAGTGGTATCTAAACCTTTACCTTTACTTACTGTAGAAGCCAATGAGTGACACCCCAAAGGCTCCGTGCTTCTTTTAATGCTGTAGAGGATATTAGGCCTTCTAATTATCAAGGGAAGTTGAAAGGGAGAGTTGTACATGTGTAGTGTGGCTAAATCCCATGATCATTTTTTAAGTCTTTGGCTTTATATGAAAAAAGGCAGAGCATTTCTACTAAATCTGAGAAAATCCCACATGCAACAATAACCATATCTGGGGCAGTAACTGATCATATATGCTTTAAGTGTGGAATCATTCAAATTATCGTGAGCTCTAGGAAATATGAAATATAGACATGGGCAGAGTTGCTTTACATGTGAAAGTTACTTTTTCCAGAAATATGAGGACAGTTAATTAACATTCTACCAAGATGGTGTCAGCATTTTCCATTAGCTTTCCATCGTCCATGTCAAGCCCGTCTCTTCCCTAAAGGTCTCCGTCAGCTGAGGAATCCACCTAAAACAATTAATGTTCTGTTGGTGTTGGAACAAAGTGTATAATGTAAGAAAAAGTTGTAACTAGAGATGCATCAGCATGATTGGGACTCCTCAAAAGTGAATGTAACCAGTATGGTCTGTTCAATATATTCTGTAGTTCAAACAACATTTCGCGTTAAATATGGCCCCAGATTACAAAATACCATTCTTCATGTTTTCTATAAATGGCTCTATTTCTTTGTCACTTGACACTTTTTCAAAACTGTGGTTAACTTCTCAATGTCTTTCTTTCTTTTTTTTTTTACTTCATAATCTTTAAAGTAACCTATAATTAGAGAATAGTTATGACCATTTCCTCTACTCGGGAATGAAAAAGATGTTTATTGGGTGCCAATTATGGGCGAGATGAAGCTTTGTGCCTTCACACGTTATTTTCTTTAATCTCAACAACAAATTTGTGAGGTAGATAATGTTCTTATATTATTTCAGACTGCGTATGTAAATGCATCTTTCTGTGGTTAGTAAGTAAAACATCTGTGGTGTTGGCTGATGTCTGTTTCATAACTCAATGATCTAGCAAATGGACTACACTACATTATTTTTTCTGTTATGTGATGATTTTTAGTGAACGTAACACGCAAAACCCTGTTGAAACAACGGAAGTTGTACCCTCAAGGTCCTTTCTGCTTGCTCAGTAGTACCTTCTAAAGACCCCCACAGAGCCAAATAGGACATACATAATTCAGGATTCATTAATTAAACAAATATTTGTCCAATTCCTATGTTTTAGGCACTAGTATTATCTCTTGGGATACATTAATAACTAAAAGAGAAACAAACTCCAGCCTTCATGGGCCTTATAATTTACTGGGAGAGTCCTCTTCCAAGCATTTCCTCAGTTGCCATATACATTTGATAGTACTACGCATCAGACATCATTGGGAGTGGTAACAATCAAGTGACAAACAGAGCAGACAAGGTTTTTCTTTCAAATTCTTATCTAGTAGAATGAGAAAAAGATCATAGACAAAAAAATAATCAAATTACTGAAGAACTCTGCTTTGTTACTACGTATTTAGGGCCTAGGTTGTGCTGCCATTGTTATTAGAGAGCAAAGGATTAATTTGCTGCAAACTACTGACTAAAAGAAAAAGAAAATTCTTATTAGATATTTCTGTTCTCACAAGTTTGTCTTCTACTGTCCTATTCCAGTCTTTCACCAAATACATCCCTCACTCTTGCTCTCCAATCACCTTTATTTCATGTCCCTAAATTGGCATACCTATGTCTTGAAAGGTAAACTGTTGACTATTACCTATTGTTACACAGGTATGATCCAGCAGGAAGAGAGGAAGGGGAGGGATTTCAACTCTAGGACAAATAATTATATTCACAGTGAAACTCTTTGAATGGGAAGAGGTGGTCAAACTGTGACTGACAAACATCTTGTTGATGACTAGAATGGAAAAGAGAAAACCTAAAATCGTCGTATTTGGCACCAAAATCCCTTTGACTCATAACCCAAATAATAGAAATCTCACATCACTGTTCTCATGATATTTGGCCTCAGGACCCCTTCAAGGTCTTAAAAATTATTCATCTCAAATTTTTATTTATTTGATTATACCTACTGACATCTGTAAAATTAGAAATTAAAATTAAAACCTTTCAAAGGAGAATACACAGATACATATTCCATTAGCCTTCTGATCATTGACATTCTTTCATGTCTTGCAGAATCTAAATTCATCACTATATGCTTGTAAGATAAGAGCTTTAATTACTAAAATTAATCTTGAAATCTGTTATTTCTTCCAGCATTACACTTCAAGATTTCCTTGGCTTTCCTTGGCCTATTGGATTTCCATAATATATTATCAAGACATCTTATAAATTTCCACAGAGGAAAAAATCCTACTGAACTTAAAATTTAATGTGTTTAATATATAAATTGATCCATTAATGACAGTCTTCCAAGCAACGGGTATGCTCTATTTAGGTTTTCTTTGTTTCTCCTATTTATGAATTTTCAGGGTGGAGTATTTGTACATATTTTATTAGATTTATTCCTAGTTTTTACTGCAATAGTAAATTATCAGTACAATTTGTAATTATAACTTATTGATATAATTTATAATTATAATTTATTAATATAATTTCTATTATTGTCTATAATTATTTTTATAAACTGATCTGGTGTCCAAGAATCTTGCTAACTTCACTTATTGATTCTAATAGTCCATATAATTCTATCTTATAATATAGGTATACAGTCATGTTGTTTTCTAGTAATATTTTTTTTCTTTTAATCTGTTTCAAATTTACTTATTTTTTATTTCTTTAGAGTCCTGGCTTTATCAGGTTTTTTACTCTTCTTTTTCTAGCATCTTGAAGCTCAAATCATCAATTTTCATCTTTCAAAAAATACATATCACTAGGAATATAGACTTTTCTCTAAGCACATGTTAGGTACATGTCAAAAGTTTAATATGTTCTGTCTTCAATTACTGTCCAGTGTTGTTTCTATCTTCTTTTGAATCTAGTCTGTTTGTATATTTAGCAGCACCAATCTTAAGCAGAAATTCTTTTGTAGGGACACCTGGGTGGCTCAGCAGTTGAGCATCTGCCTTCAGCCTAGGGTGTGATCCTGGAGTCCCGGGATTGAGTCCCACGTCGGGCTCCCTACATGGAGCCTGCTTCTCCCTCTGCCTGTGTCTCTGTCTCTATGTGTCTCTCATGAATAAATAAATAAAATCTTTAAAAAAAATAAATCTTCAAATAAAGTTTCCTTGCATAGAGTCAAAGTTGGGATCAAATTTAGAAACTGGGTAGATATTTTCATTAATTGAGTCTGTGGCCCTTTCTTGTCCTGCTTCTGTTTAGACTTAGCCCTGACCCCCTGCCTTGTGGGGTTGCAGGGCTTCCTTTTTGAGCTTAGAAGGCCTATATGCCAAAGTTCACTTCAGACAACTAAAGAATCAAAATGATGTCACAATCCTGGTTTTCAGCTTCCTGAAAACCAATCTCCTTCAGAGTTTGTTTTATTCTTTTCTGATCTCATCACTGGAAAGATATTTGTTATACTTTACTCGGGATTTCTAAAGCATTTTGTAGCAGATGAGCTTTCAGCACGTGTAGGTCACTCTCTTGCTGGTCCTAGAAGACCAGCATTGTAGATTTTGCCACAGCCAATGTTAATTTATGTATGACATACTTGCGTGTGAAAATATGGGCAATAACAAAATATCATCCAGCAAAGATATTAATAAAATTCTCAATAAATTATTCATAACCTATCTTCTAGGACTTGATTTTTCTAGTTCCTTGTCCTACACTCAGGTTAATTTGCAATTTCTCATCTGTTGAATAGTTTATTTCAGAGAAGAAGAAGAAAAAACAAGCAAATAAAAATCTTCTCTTGGCAAGGCCAATAATAGTGATCCCCCAAGGATTTCTCCAGGGATTTCACCTCTTATTCTGAGATATATTTCAAAGTATTCATTAAACCAAAAGGTATATTGGTATGACCACATAATTTTTTTCTTTAGCCTGCTGCTGTGATCATACTGATGGATTTTAAAGGAACTATTATTTAATTCCCTTGGATAAACAAACACCTAGAAGTAGAATTTCTGGGTTTCTTTTCTAAGGAACTACCAAATACTTTTTAAAGTATTTGTAACATTATAGATTCCCATCAGCAATATATATGAGTATTTAAGTTATTATTTCTTTCTAGCACTTGGTGTTGTCAGTTTCTAAAAATTTACTCCACGGTGGTGACATGGAATCTCATTGTGGTTTTATTTTGCATTTCTCTAATGGCTGATAATATTGAAGATCTTCTCATGTGCTTATTGATCATTTGTAATCTTTTGTGAAGTGCCTGTTCAAGTCTGCTTATTTAATTTTTTCCTTTGTTTTTGTTTTTTTTTACGTTGACTGACTTTTGAGTATTGAAGCAGCCTTGCATAGCTGGACTCAATCTTACTTGGTCATGGTGTATACTTCACAGTGGAGTAAATTATACGTGGTGCATAATTCTTTATATACATATTTATATGCAAAGCGTTAGTGTGCATGAGATGGAAGTTCAGCTTCTGGGCCTGCTAAGTTTCCATTGAAATTCTGGGTGTTTTCTTTCTTTGGCTTTTGGATGAAGTACAGTGGATATTGCTACATAAGTTTTCTGTTTTTAGGACATTCTTTTCCCAAGACTTTGACTAGGAAAACAGAGTTTTCCTGGATCTTTTGTTCACTGTGTCCAGTTGCAGTTCTGGTTGGAGGCTTCTGGAGCACGATGCCTGGGGTACATGGGAGGCCATAGGAAAACTCAGGGAATTAACTTCTTTATAGTTTCTCTTGTCTCCAGGTTTCCCTGGAGCTTTTCTTCTTTTCATCATTCAGAGGCCTTGTTGTGTCATTTCTAGGCACCTGCAATTAAATGCATCTTAAACAGAAATCTAATTTTTTCCAAGGTCATCTGTTAACTAGTCTTGTGTTACTCATCTCAGTAACTTTTTTCTTATTATATTTTACACTTCACTTTTTTAAATTATATTTTATTTTGGTAAGAACACTTAACATGAAATCCATCCTACATTTCTGCCAGAATTTTGATTGCTGTCTTGATTCTTTCCTTTTCTCCCATACAACATAAAATCAACAATTAATGTTCTTCTATTTTTTCTCTTCTCTTACCACCCACTAGTGTCAACATCTCTCACCTGGATACCATAATAGTTTCCTGGCTGGGGCTTCCCTCAACATCCTTAGTTGCTCCCCAATCTGTTTTCATTATAGCTAATAAGATCACGCCACCCTCCTGCTGAAAAATCCCACAATGTCATTCACTTTATTCCAGAATACAGCAGTGGAGCACTTTTTTTTTTTTTTTTTTAGATTTTATTTATTTGTTCATAAGTGACACACAGAGAGAGGCAGAGACATAGGCAGAGGGCGAACTAGGATCCCTGCGGGGAGCCTGATGTGGGACTCAATCCCAGGACCCCAGGATCATGACATGAGCCAAAGGCAGGTGCTAAACCACCGAGCCACCCAGATGCCCAGCAGTTGAACATAGTCTGTATGATATGAGACCTTGACATATGAGGCCTTTACCTACCTACCTCTTGTGTCTTTTGTGAGACTGCCTTCTCTTCATTCTTAGCAAATGTCCAGTGTCTTCCAACTCACCATTTCCACAGATTCTGTTTCTTTCATCTGAATAAATTATTTTCTGATTTCTCTGCCTGGTAAATTCCTACTTTCATTGTTATTCTTCTAAATGTCACTATGACTAAGTAATCTTCCTTGCTATACTCTAGTTAACTATTCTCTCACCCCAAAATACACATTGAATGCATCTTGTAGCTTTGCCTTTAATCACCATCACTGTTAAATAATCGATGTGTATTTGTTTAATGTTTGCCTGTCCTGCAAGATTATAAAGCTTCATGAAGAAAGGAATAGACTTTGCAGTTCACTGCTGAAATCCCAGTTCTTGACTCAATGATTTTCTTTCTTTCTTTCTTTTTCTTTCTTTCTTTCTTTCTTTCTTTCTTTCTTTCTTTCTTTCTTTCTTTTTCTTTCTTTCTTTCTTTCTTTCTTTCTTTCTTCTTTCTTTCTTTCTTTCTTTCTTTTCTTCTTTCTTTCTTCCTTTCTTTCTTCCTTCCTTTCTTTCTTTCTTTCTTTCTTTCTTTCTTTCTTCTTTCTTCTTTCTCTTGTTTTTCTCTTTCTTTCTTCTTTCTTTTTAAAGATTTTATTTATTTATTCATGAGAAACACACACACACACACACACACACATACACACACACACACAGAGGTAGAGACACAGGCGCCATGCAGGGCGCCCAATGTAGGACTCCATCCCAGGTCTCCAGGATCATGCCCTGGCTGAAGGTGGGACTAAACCGCTGAGCCACCTGGGCTGCCCTGATTTCCTTTTTTAATTAATAAAGATACCTGTAATTGAATTTAGACTTACAAATTTATATTTATCAAGTATATATTGAAGACCTGTTTCTTCATATACCAAATATTTTAGTTGAGGTAGAAGACTAAATATGGCCTATTTCAGGAGAAAGGTAATCCTTTGAAATCACAGCCTTCACTATAATTATTTGCCAAATGGATTTTAGCAATTTGTTGTAACTTTTAGTATATTTACAAAGTAGCTGTTTCAATATGTTGATATAAAGTAACACTAATTTTAACAATTTTCATTCTTTAGGGCTAAGTTTGAATTGACTTCTTATTTTGAATTTTGTGGGATTTTTTGATGAGAAGCAGAATCCTATTTACTAGTATTTTTGTCATTGCTTTTTGTTTGTTTTGTTTTGTTATCTGTTTCAATGACCAAAAAGCTTGAGGGAGACAATTGTAAAACTCAAATGGAAGAAATCAAGTCTAATTCTTAAGTGCTAGTAGTTGGCATTTCTATGATTTTACTACTTATAATAAAATGATTTGGAATGTGTCCAGTGGGTAAGAGGTTTAGCTACAGGAAATACACTAGGAGGAAAAATAAAAATGCTCAAAGCAGTTACATTTAAATGGCTTTTTCTCCAGAATGACATGAAAAAGTCTTCAATTAAATGAACTTCCTTTATTCTATTTCTCACTGGCAGTTGCCAAATACAATATGTTGGATATCACTGTGTCTAGATAATTTCATATTGCTGGCAATAAGTTTTAGTGTATTCATTAGCTATTTCAGTTTTTAACTGTGATGGCTTGTTAATTTGAGGTACTGCTTTTAAAAAAATATATATATATATATATAATATATATATATATATATATCAGAACATTTCCAGTATAAGAAAGTGGAAAATATTTTGATTTCTTCAATAATGTATTTATTCCCACATTTTCAAGAGACATGCTAACAGTATAAAGTAAATACTTACTCATCATAATGAAAATAAAAAGCCAAAACAGCAACAGTAATAGCTAATGGATAATGGGATGGAATATACACCCAGAGACACATACACACATTTGAAAATAAAAGAAGCCAAAAAATTTTGACCTAGGAAATAAGTTTGATAGTATATACATTTTAGAATAATGGCCATTAAGTATGAGAAGATAGAGAAGATTTTTACTTGTGCAAGCCATATGACTTAAAAAGCAATCATACTTTACTGGGAAGAGTAGTGGCAACTAAAGATATGGCTGGGATCATAGTGTCTAATTTAAGATAAAACATTGAAAAAGTAAAATATTTCAAATTTACATTTTATTTATTAAAATGACTTTAAAATGACTTTAAAGAATAAATTGTCTATTTCTTGGTATCTAGGTCCTAGCAGGGGAAAAAAATATCACAATTTGCAACTGCCTATTGTAAAAACCACAGACTACAGGTCTTCAAGTTAAAAATGTTCCATATTCAGGAATTTTGAGCTATATTTATATGAACATTTTATGAGGACGTTAAAGAGAATCTGATTCAATTATCCACATAAAAATATAAAACATACAGGCAAAATGAGTTCTTTCTAGATTAACTTGTTTGATAATTGTATTTGCAAATGTTTCTTTAAGTATCTAAGTAATTTCCCACTTGCTTTCATAACATTTATTGTATTTGTATCTATGTATCCACACAATGTATCTTTTAATCATTAAACCATCCTGAGATTAGTTAAAACTTTAGAAAATGGAGTTTAGAAAGCATTTTAGAAAATGTATCCTCAGACTATGTCTTTTGTTAAAATCGAATCTTAAGGATTTTTGAGCATTTCCAGCACATATTGAAAATACTATTTAAACCTTTTGTAGAAGTGTGAAAGGAGAATGAAATAAATTTGAGCAACGAAGAGTCATAAAAATATATCTATTTCTAAGTGATAATGATTATAATTATAATAATGCACTTCCTACAATGTACTGAATTAGCAGTATATATTCATTTATAATTAGTAAGATTATTATTCATATGAGCAGCTAAAAAATTGTAGGAATTTGCAAAAGTATTTAGATGCGGATATTAGTATTGAGGATTCTTAAATGATATCAGAAGGTGGCACTAAGCAGTAAACTCATACACTGAAATACATTCCTTGAGCAAATGAAAGATTATTTCAGCATTGCTCATGTTCTCAACAGGCTCTTCCCCTCCAATTCCTTGGCAAGACCAGGGAGTTCATGGTCTCATTAAGCCTTGGATTATAGCCCCCTCACTTCACCACAGTTGGCCACGACACCTTCTAGGCTTCTGGTTTCCGTGAAGGAAAAAATAGCACATACCAGTAGTTAAAATAAAATAGAATTTCCCCAAATATTCTCATTCCTTTGTATTGACTTCATAAGTTTCCAAAACAAGTAAGCTTTAGAAATGTTTGTTAAACTATTAGAAACCTTCCATGTTTTATTTTCTGCTTCATAAGATCTGACACATTTTAGAAATTATTTTGCAAAAAAAAAAGAAAAGAAATTATTTTGCCTAATAATCTCTTGTCAACACTATCTAGGGAGTAAGATATTCTATGAAAATCTGACATACTCATGTATATACCACAGAATAAAAGCATAGGAACATATTGAAGAAAAGTACTTTAGTAAACTCCAGTTTTTCAGTTAAAGGTTTTTTTTGTTGTGTTGTTTAATCTTTGCTTACTTTTAGTCGTATTTTACTTCACTTTAATTAAAACTTACATCTGCTATACATAGTCTGCTATGCATCCTATGATCTATTAAAGATACTAACCGATTTTCAATCACCTATTTATAATATTCTGTGCTACTCAACCTCATAGAATGTTCTCTTAGAACATAGAAAGTTGTCTTACTCAAAATGTGCCTGCTGGTTTACATACTGAGTATAATATAGTGAAACTGTGAATAACATATGAGTAAAGAAAAACAATATAAATCCAAAATTCTGACATAAATTGGATATTCCAATTTACTGTGCATGTTTTAAATTTCAGCCCTAACCCTACTCTTGAGATTGTCAAAAGAGGGTGAAGAGTTTTTGAATTAAAAAAGTTACTTCAGATGCCTTGAAGAAAACTCTAGATACATAGATAACAAGAATTCCAAAATAATTAGGAATTAATTATTCCAAACTGTCTTAAAAATCAGGCATATGGAGGAATAGTATGTTATAGAAGGAGCAGACTAAGTTTGCGTGAAATTTTGCAACTTTGAAAAAACATTTTCATAATACGTTCTGTAAATAATATAATCAAGAGACTAAAACAATCTGTTGTAATAAAAAAAGAAAATAGACAGCACCTTAATAAATGAAAGTAAATTTTGGGTCTCAATTGGGAAGTAATTTGATACTTTTAAAATCACAATTTTGAAGTAAAGCCATTGAAATAGCAAATTTCCATACCTGAAACAATAATTTTCCTTAAAAAATCTCTACCTGGCGTGATAACAGATGTTAATAGTTTTCTGTTCATTCAGTACTTATTTCAGCTACTAATTATGGAACCCTCACTCTGTTCAGGTAATATTCTGGAGTCTGGGGGTAAAACAGTAACTAAAATAACCTTCTTAAACTCTGGATCCTATGTTCTAGAGAGTTCACACATATCAGTGACTCTTTAGAACATTTACTTACCTACCAATGTACGCAAAAGCAAGTAGGTACAATTTTATTTTACTAAAAGGAATTTGGGTGAAATTTATTCATTATATATAGCAGATAATTAGGCTTACTTTTAAAGAATATTAGATAAATACACTTCAAAATTATCCAACTCATATCTACACTGTGGTCTTCAAAGCACATACTGGAGACTTGCAACTTTGTCAATTGGATGTTCAGGACCAAATGCTCTCCATCTACAATTCTGTTTTTCATAAATTTTAGCTGGAGAGATAAAATAGAAATAAGTAGATAAATAGAAAATTAGGATATAGATGATCAATACATAGCTAGTTGTATGTAGAATAAGTACATTGAAATGAAAAAAAAAGGACATTGAAATGTCATGCCTCTGTAATTTTTGGTAGCTTTTCTGGATATGCCTAACAAAAATGTGTCATTTACTATCAATCTTTGCTGACCTTACTATAAATATTTCAAATCACCTATGGATATAACCTTTATTATAAAGCAATAATTATCTCAGTCATACTTTAATCTTGACTTTAAAATGAATCACATTGTTCTTGTTTCTGCAATATCTAATCTGTTAATCTTGTCAAATTTTCCATCAAAGTCAAATAATACAGCACTTATGCTTACTAGTGTTTTTCAAATCACGATGCCCACAGTCTTCATTTTGAATTATCCTCAGTTAATAATCTTCTTTGTGAACAACTTGCTTTACCTTGATCACCTAGACGGTTCACTTTATCTCCACCTTGCTCCCTTTCACTCCCCTTATCCACTCCACCAAGTAATTAAACCCTTTCTGGGTCTGTGCTTTATCATATTCTTGCTTTTAAATATATATATTTGTGTATCTCTTTTAAAATACATGTATTGCTATTTTTTTTTACTTTATTGAAAGCATATGTATATTTCCTAGGCCTTTAAAATTCAATATCATATTGCTAATATTCATCTATATTTTGCAGTTAGTTATAGTTCATTTGTGATAATATTCTATTGTGTGACTTTGCTAGTTTATTTTCATCCTCCTGTGTGTAAATAAAGTTGGTATTTTCTGGCATTTGAGTTAGCATTAGGTTTTCAGTATTCTGAAAAGTGCTGCTATAAACATTTTCAAACATATCTCCTGGTGAAGATGTCCAAGAGTTTTTTAGGTTTATATAAATATAAGAGTATGCTGAGTCATATGGAATAGTAATGATTAGCTTTATACAGTATAAAAAATCAACCCACTATTAATCTAAGACAATGGAAAGGAAGTAAAGATCATTTCCCCAGAGTACCTAAGTATGAAGTAAACACATAGTAAATCTATTTCATGAAAATATCTTCCATTACTGTCTAACAGACAATATTTTATTCCTTATCTATTTCTTTCTTTCTCAGTACTGAAAATTAGATCTTCCCCCCTCATCCACTGTTGTGATAAAGATCTTAAGGACATGACATTAGCTTCACTATATATTAAATATATATATATGCATTTATGAGTGTGAGTATATATATATATATATCTATATATATACACACACATACATACGTACTTAAATGAGTTCATTCATGATAAACAGTACCAGTCTCATCCTAGTAAAATAAACATCTAAATTATGGTTTAAAAATAATTTAAACCTTGAAATTGTCAGTTCTACTCTTCAAAAGGCAAATAGTAATAAAATAATAGCTTAAAATAATGAAAAAATATGATACATTTTGTTATAAAATTCTTAGTACTATAAAAGAATGTTAAATATAAATTTAAACAAATGTATTAAGGACTGTTTCTATGAACTAAATTGGCTTTTTAATTTGAAACTGAAAGAATCAGATTGTTTATCAAAAAAAATTGTGCTACACAATTAAAAGGGATAACTGTGCTGTATTCAAACAGACTAGTTCCTTAACATCCATATGTAAGGCACCATTTTCTGACTCTACTACATGACTTTTTAATATATTTTGAGGCTTTGATAAGTTATTTTAAGACTTAAATATGGTAAGATATGCAATCATAGTTGATAGTATGCTATTTAAATAGATATTTGTAGCTCTCATAAAATTTTATTAACAGTACTAAAGCAATAACACATTTTAATAAATCATTACAATTTCTTATTACAAAATTTTTATTATATCATTTCTGTTGCTCAAATTTGGACTATAATAGCCCCTTAATTGATGTGACAATAAAACTTTGGAAATGGAGCACATGGCAGGTTGTATTTTAAGAAATATTTCCAAGAGCCATTTTCCATTATGAAACTTAAATAAATCATAACACAAAACAAACAAAAATAATCAGTATAAAGCACTAATTTCAACTGGAAAACTCAAGAATAGATTCTGAGCTGCAAATGAAAAAAATACTAATTACAAGAACTGATACTGACATTGTGCAGAAAAAAATATCTATATACTGCTTTGAAATGTTGAATTTAAGTGATAGTTACTGTATCAGCCAGGAAACAGAATAATGGTAAATATTTAAGCAGAAGGTTATTTCAATTGACAATAAGTTATGCACCTGTTACAAAACCGAGATGGGAACAATACCACAGAGGTACACCAGAGGTAATTGCATGGAGTAGCTAACAGTCCCAAGTCCGTAGGATATAACGGGAAAGGTTGAGTTTATCAGATTTTAGAGGGAAGAAGACAACCTGCTTTCCCAGCTGGAGCTCAGGCTGCTGCTGGCCCTTTGAGGGAGTGTGGTATTGCTGGTTCTAGGAACGCCAACATTAGCCAGAGGCGAGGACCAGCAAACTGCCCAGGAGATTTGTTGGGGGACCAGCAGAATGCAAATAAGGAGAAAGTCTCCTCTGTTCCTCCACCTTTCCATCACTCTAAAGTCCCTGAGTTAGCACATTCTGACCAGAAGTCAGTTGTCACAGGAGACCTGCTGTTTGCAGGATCTCAGCCTCAGCACTCAGCAGAGCAGAGGATGGAATTGTGATTTAGAAGGAATGTTCTCTAAGCTGTGGCTCCATATAGAGTTCTATTATATTGTTACAGTTTCTTTCCACCCAAATAAGGAAATGTTTACTGCTTCTTTTTTTTTAAGATTTTATTTATGTATTTATTTATTTATTCATGACAGACGCAGAGTGAGAGGCAGAGAGATAGAGGGAGAAGGGAGAAATAGGCTTCTTGCAGGGGGCCCCATATGGTTGGTTCTGGATCCCCAAACTGGGATTACACCCTGAGCCGAAGGCAGACCCTCCACCACCTCCCATGTTTATTGCTTCTTAAGATTTGACCCTAGTAGGTGCTTGAATTTTTTATTCCTCCTGTCATCTCTTGCCAATATTTATATTTCCTTTCTCCAACTGAGTCCCTTTACTATTTCCCAAGCAGAGTAAGTCCTTCAACTCGTCCTTCTGTTGCTCACGTAGGAGCATCTGCACACGCTGGGTGCTCTGGGTGGCAATCTCTTCCTTCTTCTTCAGCAGGTAATCTTTCCCAAGTCCTTCAGGAGTCAGGCGAGATATCATTACCCTTGGCTTTGAGTGACAGGTATCCTTCTTACCGACAAGGGTGGCACTACTTGCTTACTTCTATCGAGGAATGTAAAACATGGTACAATGATGGACCCATTTTTAGCTATACCAATAGGTCACAAGCCACTGGAGCAACTATTTTCCATTCATCCTCATTTAAAAAAATAGGATGTATTCAACATATATATTTATTGGATTTCGATTCGAAAGCTCTAGGCACACTGTAAGGGCTAGTATGACTGATGTGTTGGAGCACTAACTTTGTTCATAGGCTTTATAAAAGTGAAGGGGAGAGGGAAAGCAGCAAGACCAATTGAAGGAAGACTTTTACCTTTACTGTGAAAGGTGAAAAGAATCCCAACGAATAAAAAGCCTTCCAGCTGATCTGCATGCAAATAATACGGGAGCAAAAACTGGATCATAATTAAAATATATTACCCATGGTTGACTTTTTTTTTTTTTTCCTGTCCCATGGAACATAGCTATCAATTGAAAGCAATGAGGACAACAAAACGTAAAGGGGAGTCAAGCAAAGGGGCTGATAAGATAGAGCGACCAGCTAATATTAAAGTAGACTTCTAAGCAAATGGCAGTTCTCTTGCAATTGGTTAAACAAAGAAATAGTGGAGGAGTGAAAAAAAATGGAAGGATAAAATAATAGAGCTTTAGAAAGAAAAACATGAGGAAGTTTAAAAGAATAAAGAATGTCTGGGGAAAGGTATGAAATATCAAAAGAGAAAAAGAAGATGGCTTGGCACATTCTTTTTTATTTTTTTTAAATTTATATTTATTTATTTTTATTTATTTTTTTATTTTTATTTTTTGGCATGGCACGTTCTGTGGGCTACAGTTCGAAAGAATGCCAACTGGTGGTATCGAAGTCCATTTAAGGGAGATGCCGAGAAGCTGTGGAACATCTGAACAGATATATTATCTCTGCTTTTATATAAATTCAACTTTATCCAGATCGCCTTTATGGGCAATAGTAACTCTTAGAGTGATACTATTTCTCAAATGATTTCACTTCTTTTTTGCAAATGTCATATAAAATTTAAACTGCTAATATTCTTTCATTTTGATTTACAACATTTGTCCCTCATGTAAAATGATAGTCTTTATAATTGAGGAAATCTGTTATGCCATTTTATTGATATAAGTCAGGTCATAAAAGAGCTCCTTTTTGCTTCTCTAACAAAGAAAAGTAAAATTTCGCATCTGATGAAAACTTTTACAAACTGGGATGATAGGCAGGTCCTATTCCTTAGGGACTAAATCAGGATTGTTAGAGATAAGAACATTCTCAGGAACCTTGACCCTCTTTTTCTCTCTCTCACCTCTAATCCCAAACTGGCTATTTCACTTTCAAATATCCTGAGGCTAATTATTTCCTGATTGATCTTCTTAAATGAGCTTTTCACTGCCTCATCTAAAGGATGTGTGCCCCTCCCTAAATCTTTTGTCAAACTTGCCTATATAAAGATTATCCCCCAGAGGCAATTTTAGTTTTTTGTTAAATAGGTCAGCCTGAAACAAAATGGAGACGGAAAACTCAAACATTTCATGGAATTAAAACCCAGCAGTGTATCTGTTATGATGGTGAATGTGAATGAATATGAATTTAGATTCATGTAACAGCAATGCCACATGACCTTACGAATTAGTCTTGACAACAACTAGGTTGTTCATGAACATCTAGTTTGAAAGTGAGCACATTTGCATTAGTATTTCTATACTAGTCACCAATTTTTAAAAAAGATTTTATTTGTTATTTATTCATGAGAGACACACAGAGAGAGGCAGAGACATAGAGGGAGAAGCAGGCTCCTCACAGGGAGGCTGATGTGGGACTGGATCCCCGGACCTGGGATCACGCCCTGAGCCAAAGGCAGACACTCAACCACTGAGCTACCCAGGCATTTCTACTAGTCACTAAATTAATGCAATAACCTTCAGTGGTTTAGTGTACCTTTGCCTTTCATGCACTTCAACTTTGAAATTCTATCACTTCTGCTTCAAGGCTGAGTTCAGAGAAAAAGTTTATAAAATTCCACTTTATGCTGAATTCTATTATGCTTTTACATACTTTTAATTCTACACTCTGTTAAATATGAAAACTATCTTTCTAGAAAGTGTTTCACCATAAGTAGAACATCAAGCCCCAGTGTATATGGTTTTCTAGGCAAATACTACGTGAGTTACATTATGAAGATTTATTTCTCCTAAAAGTTAAGTGAAGTATTTGCTCTGAACCCCTTACACATAGGAATAAGGACTGGCTTTGTGAGCTTGTGAACAGCACATGTCCAGGACCCCCCAGTCAAAAGAGCCCATGCTCACGATTAAGTGCTTTCTGTCCAGTGTTTTGAAATTTTTTAGAATTTTGCCTTTGGATTTCTTTTTTTTTTTTTTTCTTTTTAAGATTTTATTTATTTATTTGACATAGAGAGAAAGTGGGCACAAGCAAGGGGAGGGATAGCAGATCCCCCATGGAGCAGGGAGCCCAACATGGAGCTCAATCCCAGGACCCCAGATTCATGCCCTGAACTGAAGGCAGATGCTTAACTGAGCCACGCAGGCAGCCCTACTTTTGGAGTTCTTTGAGTGAAGCTCAGTGGGATAATGCGACATACTCTAGGATATTAGCAACTGAGCTAACATTTTCCAACACTACATTCATGCCTAACCAGGATGTGTTCTTTATGTTTTTTTTTTTTCCCTACCCTTGATATCCCAGGATTTTCCTGACCTACCCCTCTCTTTCTCTGTCTCATCATCTCTGCTGCCCTCCACCTCTGACTTATTTCTATAAGCAGAGGGGAAGAAAGGAGAAAGCCTGCATCCTGTTATTGCCTTCTATTCCTTGCAGGAATCTGAGTACAAGTGTGAGGAGAAGAGGGCCTGGGCCTACACATACCATGGCATCTCAAGGAGGAGGTGGTAGGCATCGCCATCCTAGGCTGGCAATGCCATAGTGTGTTTGGTGAGCAGCTTTGAGCCTCTTGCCTACCTTTGCTCCAAGTGTTGAGCATGGAGGTTACAATCTCTTGGAGGTCACCCTTCCATCTTGTATTGAGGTGGTTGGTGATTTGCTGAAAGTGGAGATTGATTTCACAGCCCTCAAGTGAGACACTATGGCTTAATCTAGTGAGTGGTAAGAGAGGGATCCTGGCAGTTGACGGGTCAGTTGCATGCATGTGCACATGATCAGACCCCGTGAGGGTCTGCACCTGCCCAATGAGTGTCCTGTGACTGAAGCAATACAGCTTTTTATTAATGGCAAATAAAAAACACTAACAAATACTACAGATAGGCATGAAGCGCTCTTGCTAATGATTAAACCCAGTAGAAATCAGAATCTTATGTAAAAGACATGTATTACAAGATATAAATCGATATTATCAATGTTAAATTCATATCATGTGGAGATTTGAGAATAGGTGTCCATAACTAGGAAAGTAGAATCAGTATGAGTCCTATGTGGTTTTTCACACTATGAATATTATATTCAAATATCTCATATTTGGCTTACTGTAAAGATTAGGTTTTATATAGTTATGGGAGCTGGTAAAAAAGTCTATGATAGGCTTTTGATTTTGTGAGTGTTGGTGAGCCTAAAGCCACTGTCGCAGGGCTGGTAGGAAGAAAAGTTGAACATGAAATAATGGAGAATGAAAACCCACAGGACAATATAAAATCTACAAGGGCCAACTGAAACCCTCAATTGTCCCTCACTGTATTCAATATCAGTGACTGGTTTGACCTGCAAAAGAAAGTAGGGTCCTTTATACAGAGTTACACAGGTACCCAACCTAGAACTTGAATTTCCTAGTTTAATGGCTGCTGCTTTGCTTCCAACTTAAAAATCTCCCACAAATTTCTCCTGTGACCACCCTACACATGGAACCGAAAAAGGGAAGAGAATGGTAATTATAGTTTTGGCTTTGTAAGGTGGACACAGGACAGAGCTACTATAGATTTCAGTGTTAGTCTATATCAAGTGTATGAATGTTTTGAAATTTTGGTGATTAAGTGGATTTGACTTGGAAGATTTGTTTCAAAGGAATTGTGCTGTGAATCTTTTTCTGCCCCTCAAGAGGAAGACATAAGGAGTATTAACTGTTAAACCAAAGATTACTGAGAAAGGCGTCAAATGGACCACTCATTGACTCATTGATATACAATGTTGTGTTGGGAGGGAGGGGAAGAGAGAGAGAGTGGGGGGGGGGGATAAATTAATCCAGGGCGTGATTACATGATTCACATTTTATTTATTTATTGTTTTTTTTATGATTCACATTTTAGAAAGTGAACATGATTTGCATCAACAGAATAAAAGCTGGTATCAAGTAAATAACTGAATTAGCCTTAGTAGCCAAGTCAAATGTGCATGAACCGTGGAGACCAGGTGAGCAATCATAGTAGAAATGAAACCCTGTCTAAGATGGGGTCTTAGATTTTTCCTCTCAGTAGTATAAGCTAAGATGAAGATTCTTGTTCAAATGATTTATCAGGGGAGGGTTCTCAGTTTTCAGTAAAAAAGGAGTTGAATTAGTGTTCTAGGTGATGTAACAAATTGTCACCAATTTGGAAGATTAAAAGGCTCAGGTCCTAGAAGTCAGGAGTCTGCGCAGAGTTTAGCTGGGTTCTCTGCTCAAGGTTTCAGAGAGCTGAAATCACATTCTGATGATAGATAGTGTTGCATTTTTACAAAACACCGTCTCTAACTAAGATGATGCCTTGCTGCATTTTTAAGAGGCCATTCTTTTGACCCCATATATGTATCGAGTAGCTTCTGGATGCGGTAATTTGTAGTAGCACCAGTTGAGCTCATTTTTTTTGTAACCACTGCTGCCTCTCCTCAGGTTTAGATTTTTCTCTCAAACTTAGGAGATATAATGCAAGATCCCATAACATGAGGTCCTCTACACACATAGATAGTGGTGCTGGCTGAAGTGGTACCATGGAAGGAAGGGCAAACTCATATTGGACCCCAGTTAAGAGGAAAATTTGCCACTTCTGGGGGTGAAGGTGACTGATGTGAGACACTTTTACCAAAAGGTTGTCTGGTCTCCTCGACGTTTGGTTTTATGGACTCGGCATTTGTCTCTTTTGCTTGTAGGTCAAGAGTGGCAGTCAGTACATCCATTTTGGTGAGATACCTGATGCAATGAGCTCATGCATTGCTTCCAGCTCTGCCACCATGGCAATGGCCCTCTAAAGAACAAAGGAAAATTCCAGGATAATCCAGCATTTAGAGGCTGTGTATACTAACAGGCAGAAGATTAGGTGGAATTGCAATTGGCCAGCCAAAGGGACCTAGCACTACTTTGTCTAAGAATTTATCATGGAGAGGACCAGCAAAAGAGGTTGTGAAGAAACTACATGCATTATCATGAGGTAAACTATATATATTTTTTATTTTTCATTTTTTTAAAGATTTTATTTATTTATTCATGAGAGACACAGAGAGAGAGGCAGAGACACAGGCAGAGGGAGAAGCAGGCTCCATGGCAGGGAGCCCGATGTGGGACTCAATCCTGGGACTCCAGGATCACACCCTGGGCCAAAGGCAGGCACTCAACTGCTGAGCCACCCAGGCGTCCCTATAAACTATAAGGTTTAAAGAAGTCTTTGCTGAGAAGTGGCTATTGTGAATAGACCTACTTGGATTATTCTCTTTCTTCTAGATGCATCAACTTCAGAAATATCAGAAAATATGGTTAGTAAGTGAAAAAAAAAAGAAGATATTAATTTAAATTCAGGCTAGGAGTTTTGATTATCAGTTCTAAAAAACTTTACTTTCTAAATTGAGAGAGTATATTTGCAATTTAAATTGACTGTAGTCCTCTGAATTGCTTAGGAATGACCAGAAAAGACATGAGCATATGGGAGATTTTATTTACTGTCAAGGGAAGAAGTACCAACTATGTCCCATGAGTTCTGTGTAGTTCAAATATCAACTACCTAGGTATGTCTCACAATTAGAGGTCGATGACATTCTTGAGAATAAGAAAAAAAAATAAAGGAAACATAAAAGTGTAAAGGTATTTGTTAGGCAGAATATAGACGAGCAGAGAACAAACATAGACGATGAAGCCAAGAGACAGTTGGCCAGGATCTCAAAGAACTGGCTATGACCACATGTTTCACCCAGATCTCACCTCAAATAGGATTACTAAGAAAAGGTAAGAAATAAAGTTAGCATAGAGAACACTAAGATTAGACTTTTGTCAAAAAAACCTTGATTCTTGGTCATATCTTAGGGGAAGGACGGTACAAAGGACTCATTTTTGTCGACTCTTTTTCTCCTATTGTCTAATAGGTGTGCAAAAGGGAACAAATATTTGAAACATAGCATATATGATTTCTGGACATTTCCTTATAACTTTTGCCATTCACTATACACAGTATTTTCAATCTATGACTTACCATTTTAAAAAGAAATACAAAACTTTTAATATTTTTCCATTTCTGTGAAATACTACTCTTAAAACATTCTGGGTCCCAAGCATTTTGAGAAAAGGGACTGTTTAGTAATTGTAACTTCAATAAGAAATGGTAAATATACAACTTTTTTCTTCAGTGTTTGTCTAAATCTTCTCATGTACTTTGCTTTGTAGTTTTTACATGTTTTCCACTACTACTTATCTCTTTCAAAATGGATCTTATGATTTAAAAAAAATTGTTATAATTTTTTTCAATTAATCTCATAGACTTCTCAAATTTATTTTCATAGGATGTGTTCTATAAATAACCAAGGTATGGCTAATCAGTTGAGAGAAACATAGTTTAATCATACACAAAGAACCAGCCTGATCTAAAATTTCTGAGGGCCAACTTTGTAATACTAGATGTAAACTGATAATAATGTCACAAGTCATTACCCAAGAAAACAAATTATTTGAATAAGACCCTATTCCCTCAAGACCTACAGCTCATATTCTTGAGTTAACCAACGTTAGTACAGGAAATTATTCATGGAGATAAAGTCGATTTTTTTTTCATGTTTAAAAGGTGAGTATGATTAATATCCCTGACTATACTTTGGTCATGTTGTTAAATTAGAACATGTTTCTGGCAATTAATTCATAGTGTCATAAATATAACTTTCACATCACCAATTTATGCCCTAAAGAGCAATAAAACACATGCAAATTCTTCTGAAGACTATTAATAATAAAAAAGCAAAAAAAATGAAAGTAAATATTTAATTACATCTATTGCCATGGAATAAGACTTTTGTGTATTAATTCTATCTTCTCTATTACCACCCACTTCATATTATAAACTCCTACACAAATGCATGTCTGTGTTTTCTTTTGCTAGTACACAGAAATAATACAAAATGGTTTCAGCATTGAAAGTAGTAACTTTGAATAAAAATGTATGGTAATATTTCATAGAACATTAAGGAGAAGCAGTAATATATGATACATTTATATGTTTTTCTATTTGACATTCAGGTAAATATGTTATTTAAATTTTATTTTCCTGGGATGCCTGGGTGGCTCAGCGGTTCAGCATCTACCTTTGGTTCAGAGTGTGATCCTGGAGTCCTGGGATTGAGTCCCACATTGGGCTCCCTGCATGGAGCCTCCTTCTCCTTCTATCTGTGTCTCTGCCTCTCTCTCTCTCTCATGATGAAAAAATGTATTTTCCAGAACTGATTTTTGAAAAATTTTTAACTTTTTTGTCTACTTTTCTACTCAGTTGCCTTTGTTACACCCAAAACAATTATTTAATTCCCAACAGTAATTCGTGTATTAGTGAGTTAGGTTAACAAATATTTCTCTCTTTTACTTTTTTACATTTACATATTTTGTTCTCTTCCACATTTAGTCTTTGCCAGAAAATCCAGAATATAAGGATAAATAACTCATAGCTACAAAATGTCATGATCTTTATTTCAAGTATAGAAGATAAAAACTATAATATAAGGAAAGTATGCAAATCACCATAAAATTATATTATATACTGGAAGATTTCAGACAGTAATAAATTATTCCAAGTGAAAAATCAGTGAATGTTTGAATTTAAAGATGGCCTTTGATTAAGACCTACAACAATGGAATAGATTCTACTAGTTGGATATTGGATCTTTCCCGTAGAACAGAAGATAAAAAAATCCAGCTTGTTTGACCTTATAATACATTTCACAAAGTAAGGATGTGAGACTCAAAAGATAGTTGGACCAAGTTTGTGGAGGTTTGAATTCAGCAGAATTGAGGTTTATATATGCTCATATTGTATATAACTAAGTATACATTATATGTATTTTCATCTAAGTCAAAATATACAAAATGGATTTGGAGAGAAACAAGAGATGGAGGAAGTATGGAGACTAATTTGCAATTTGCAGACTGTAGTGATATTTTTATATGAATCACCTATGTAGTAGGGGGAGAGGGAAGTCCCACGATAAAAGGAAGCATCTTCATTGTGAAAGTAAGAAGACAAAATGATAGAGATGCTTTATGATGAGAGGGCAGGGTTACACTAAATTGTCTGAAATGTGAATGAAAATCGCTAAAACATTTTTTTTTTGCTATAATACAATATGGTCATTGTATGCATGTATGTAGAATAGGTAGTTTATGGGTCTCACATTTGTGGGTCTCACATTTGTGGTTATCTGTGATGTATGCTGAAGATAAGTTGTAGGAAAATCTGCTGGGAATAGAGAATGGGTCAAAGTGATAAGATTTAATGGAAGTTTTGAGAATAAGTATTCTTATGAAGATACACAAACTTTAGTTTCTAAGTATTGCTTTTCTTGGTCACTCTTCACATAATATGATGTTTTTATAAGTTGAGTGTTTTTCCTAAGTTCATAATATTAAAAATAAATGCCAGCATGCTATATTCTCTCTACTTTTTTTGATGGAAGTTTTCATGAGTTCCGCCCAGCCTCCTCTGCCAACCGGAAAGTGACAGGGAAGGAGTAGAAAGGAAGACGTTTTGCATTCTCCTGCCAGCCCTCTCCATCAATTTGAGAGACGTCTGACTTTATATATCTTTATAAAAAGATTCTCTGAGTTTTCCTTTGAACACACACACAGGGGTGTGTGACTTGAAAATAAATAAATAAATCAAATCTTTGAAAACGATTGCTGATAGTTTACTTAAAAGTAAAAATGTGAAGCCCTCTAAAATATTAGGTAATCATTATCTAATGGTATTAGGTAGATGTCATCCATATGAGATGAGAGTGGAATATTCAGGAAAGCACAATCGTTTGAACCAAAAGAGCAGCAGAATAACTGAAAATTACTGTTATTGTAAAAAAGGACCGGGGGACTTATGTCAGACCAGCCTTTCAGTGTAACCCAGAAGTACCAGGGTGACCCTCCGCAGAAGGTTAGTGCAAGGCTGAGGACCGTTCAGAGGCTCCCTGCCCACCAACATAATTGCTAGGACAGCCAATGCAGGTTGCTATCTTTGTGTGACTCAGGTGGCCTACTCCCAGTGAAGCTATTCTCTTGCTCCCAGAGCAGGTCACACAACCAAGCTGCTTTGTGTGCACATTTCAAAAAGGCACTTGCTCATAATTACTCTAGGGCACGTAGGTTATGTCATATTACAGAGTTGAATCAAAGTCGGTTGGTAAAGTCATTTCTAAACCTGCTCCTACTGAGTTCTAATTAAACATCAATAATTATACTAAGGAAATGCCATAATAAAACATCGTTAGACTAGTGCGACCCATGAAAGTACTAAACAAACCATTCCAGGCACATGTGCAGACCATTAGACTAAGATTTCTATTATTATTAATTACTCTTAAGTATATATTCTTGTCGAGATATAGAAGGAATTCCTCCTCCTTTATATAATCTCCTCAATCAAAATTTTGTCTGGCATTAAAATTGTCCTTGCAGGTCTACACAACTGAAGTTATTTTTATTTTACAACCTACCGGTGATGACTTCTGAATATTTTATCTTTTCTATGTCCCTGATTTGGGATATTTAAATCAAGAATGTTAACTTCAGGGTAAACTATAAACATCAACAAGGGGAGAGGGAAAATCTTACACTGGATAATCTCAAAGGACAAAGGATATCAGGCAGCCGGGGTGGCTCAGTGGTTTAGTGCTGCCTTCAGCCCAGGGTGTGATCCTGGAGACCTGGGATTGAGTCCCACATCAGGCACCCTGCATGGAGCCTGCTTCTCCCTCTGCCTCTCTCTCTCTGTCTCTCATGAATAAATAAATAAAATCTTTTTAAAAAAAGGACAAAGGATATCAATGTTGTTTTATTAACAATGAATAAAAATTACAGATGTGTGATTAAGATTGTGTTGACTATGAGACATCAAATTGGACTTTTTGAACTAAGCTGTGTTTGACTCACAATAATAAGCAGCTGTAAATATTAAGGACTGGTGTTCTGGGGATTGACATTTTGATTTTTCTTTTAAGTTCATTTTAACTTACAAGCCATATACACATGGATACCATTTTAAAAAAAATATATTTTATTTATTCATTTGAGACAGAAAGAGAGAGAAGCAGACTCCACACTGAGTAGGTACGGGTCTGTCTTGGGGCCTGATCCCAGGACCCTGAGATCATGAGCTGAGCTGAAGCCAGATGCTTAACCGTCGGAGCTACCCAGGCACCCCATATACACCATTTTTAATATCAAGTTTTAAAGTTAAATATACCAGTTGCTACAATTCTTTTATTCATCATAGTTCATATAATATTTAACTCTAAGTTTTATTATATTATTTTCATATTCAAACATACTTCTCCTTTCAAAATATATGCTACTCATTGTCCTCTTATGAACATCTGTACTACGATCTATGAGAAAGGTAAGTATGTATCAGAAATCATAATGGGACTCCTGGGTGGCTCAGCAGTTAGGTGCATCTACCTTCGGCTCAGGGAGTGATTCCGGAGTACTGAGATCGAGTCCCACCTTGGGCTCCTTCTGAGGAGTCTGCTTCTCCCTCTGCCTGCGTCTCTGCCTCTCTCTTTCTCTGTGTGTCTCTCATGAATAAATAAATAAAATCTTTAAAAAAGACAGAGAAATCATATTATTTTCAGCCATTATAAAACGAATTCAATAATTTTTTAAAAAATGCAAAACACTGTCATTTTTTGATAATCAAAATATGCTACTAAACAATAATTATGGTGCATACATATCATACTGAAAGATATAAACACATATGTACATTGCATATCAACTTCATGCATGCACTGGTCATAACATTTTAGATGAAATTGCATAATTACTTAGCAGTTATTCACTAAAAGTTTCATTTTTATCTCATGATTTTGTTAGTTTTCAAATACTTTCTGAATGTAGAGGTCACATGAAGTTCAGATATAGTGAATTAATTTTCACTTGTCAAATGTTTATATACTTTCATATCTTTAGTAACATATTTTTCAGAGAAATAATAGCGTCAGGTAAAGCATCTAGATGAAATTCAGAAATGAAAACTAGAGCCTTATATTTAAAGATAGTAGATAAGAGGCTCATTTTCATGGACATCTAGGCCACATAAATTCATGTTTGTGCTCTCAGATGGCTAAGTGTCCTTATCGGGAAAATGAGAAACTGCAGGGGCATAGCACATGCACAAATGTTCTCATATGTTGCATTGTGCGAAGTCTGGAACCACGTCCTGACACCCCCCCACCCCCAAACTGTTAAACCTTGAGCAATTTAAGGAGTGTGTGGGTGGTACAGTCGGTTAGGCATCCAACTCTTAGTTTGGACTGAGTTATGAACTCAGGGGCATGAAATCAAGCCCTGCTTTGGGCTCCCCGCTCAGCATAGAGTCTGCTTAAGACTCTCTCTCCCTCTGCCTCTCCTGTTCATTCTCTCTTTTTCCAACATAAATAATCAATTAAAAAAAAAAACACTTGAGCAATTTAAATAGTATCTCTGCCACCCAGAATTATATATATATATATACACACATATATATACATATATATGCATATACATATATATAATTACATATATATATATATATCTGGATTTTTCAAAACATAGAGATAATTGATAAAAATGTCCATTAGCTCTTCTTATAAACAGGATAATTATCAAAAATTCTTGATGATAAGCTATACATATTTTGTAATTACCTTTTGATATATTTTGCATTCATTATGATACTTCTCTATCAGCCAGCACTCCTCAGTCAGGCAACATATGCTAATAAATGTGATTAAATTCATAGACTAACTTAAACCAGCAATGTATTTGTTCATTTGTTTGAAAGATAAAAAAATCAAAGTTGAGTTCATTTTTGTTCTCAATATATTCAATGAGAAAATGTGTATGCTTTATTCATACTCCTTTTAGTTCTGATGATAGATTATTTGTATAATGCAGTAAGATATGGAGGCACCAACAGAAAACAGAATGACTTTTGTGCAGATGGAAATTATTTCAATAATTAAAGATTATATCCAATTAAATGGTGGGACAGCCAAGTCATAAATGTTATTATTGTTGTTGTTAGTGGAGGTTTTAGTGTCTATTATTAAATAAGATTTAGTAAATAAGATCTACATACATTTGAATTTAGAATTGATTTGCAAGAAATTGTTTCTTCTGAGAGAGTAGGAATGGATATTTATTGGAATTATAGAAATGGTAAAAATCAACTGCTTAAAGTCAGGCATATTTAAGGAGCTCATTATTTCTACTCAAGTACCCACTAAATATACTTGGAAATCAACATTTAATGATCTTGTCTAAACATAAGAATAAAAAGGTAGACTCTCAAATTATAAAATCTGTATTTTCTTTACTAGGAGTTAAAATAAGGGTAATAGAAAAGAAAAATTACTTGTTATAACGTTCAGTTATTGAGATTGGCAAATAATAAAATATGCTGATTTAGAATTACTAGAACAATGGCATCCGTATATCTACAATTTTGCTACAATTTTATGAGCTTTTCTGACTGCTATTGAATGCTTTAAATGTGCTCTAATAAATTAAACAATCACATTTATGTGTTATTCACAAAGTTCTTTTATTCCACTTTGTAATAAATATATCTTGAAAATACAAGTTTTGAAGGCAGTTTATATGATATTCCAAGAATCAAGTTTTTAAATCATATAAAACAGAGCAGTGTGAAATACATTAGAAAACATAATATTAAAAAGTAAAATAAACATAAAATCATTAAATTTATTATATAGTTTTTACATCCTTGAAATCCTTCATTTATGTAAGTAAAAATAAATGATATTTTCAAGCAAATGCATACATTATCTCCCAAGGTTTATGCTATTATAATTACTGACAAATGTGGTAAGTATACTTTTGTGAGCTTCGCTCATACAATTTTGATAATATCACCCATTTAAGAAATACTATTTTATGAACTTATTTGCCCCATTAATATACCTTTATGAAGTGTTTATACTCCTACCTTTTGTGGTTCTTACCTACATGCTCAAACTTTTTCCCTATATTCTTTTTTCTAATTCCCAGTTATTCTTAATTTCTATAATATATTTAAAGAAAAAACAGAGTAGTAGACATGATCAAGTATGAACAGCATGTTCACACAACATACAGATGACATTTCAATGATTATTTAAGCTTCACATTCCAAAGTGATGTGTAGATTACATTTATTTTTAAGCTGTTTTACTGTTAAATAAGACATCATATGTACGTAACCTATCAGAGCTGCTATCCAATAGTAGTTATGTTATGCATGTTAGTTCTATCCTTTTATTCCTGGGTGGAAATTATCTGAACATTTTGTTAAATGATTCAAGCAAGGTTCTCTCCTCATTTATTGCTACCCATCCCATGGGTATAAAAAAAAAGAATGATAAATGGCCCCAGCATTTGGGGATCTCTGTCTCATAAAATCAGTGAAAAAATGTTACAAGTAGTAGGTCCATAGTTGAGCAAACAGGATCCATATTCCCAATGTCAAAATTATTGTTTTAAAACCTCTTTGTGTGAAGGATCAAAATAATACTAGTTTGAGTTAAATTAAGCTCACCCTCGGATTTATATATACATCCCCAAAGTCAACTCCAAATTCAAGTAGATTAAAGTTTCTTGTTCCTATCCATGAATTCATATATATAAATATATATATATATACATACATATATTTTTTTTTGCTTTTTAACTTGGTTATTCCAAGAAACAGTCAGTTCTCTATACATGTAACTCTATTTGATGAATTCTTCTAATAATGAAGTAAAAAATACATCACAAAATACTAAATTTTAGGCTTGACAGTGTATTTATTCCAATCATGTATTGGTATACATATGTTTTCTATTTGGATATTAATCTTTATATTTGAATGTTGTTTGAAGTATACAAATGATAATTTTGTGATCCTGCACCCTTAATATAAAGAAGTAAGGAAAAACTGCCACAATCCTCATCCAATCCTACTGTGAGCAAATTAGTTTGTAGTGATCACCCATGAGAGGCAAACATCTTCTTCCAGAACACTGGGGTTCCATTTCTGTTACCTCTTCTGGTACAGCAAATGACACTTCGGTGCCCGATAGAGTTTATTTGCCTCTTAGGTATAGCATACTCACTGAAGCATTACACAATAATATTAACTTGGATTGTAAATTCAATGAACCAGTGCACATCATCCTCAGTTCTATGCTATGCATAGCACCTAATTCACTGTAGAAAACTGTTTTCAGTTTGAATATTTTCCAAGAAAAAATATAATTTTCTAAGAACAAAAGTAGAAAATTACAAGCAATAACCATCAAAATTAAGAAATATGTTAGTTTTTCTTATCAATTGCATATCTACTATTCTCAATTTTTCACTTTTCTAGAGCCCAGTTCTATAAAACTAGTTTATTATCTTTCTCTGAGCATATGTTGCCCTCTCCACCTTTTTTAACTTGGTAGTTGTTTTTGTTCTTTCTTTTACACTAATGATCTCACACTCCCTAATAGTTAATTTTGTTTCCAAGCCACCTTCACGTTTCTTCTTAGTCACAAAACAGGAAAGCAGCAAAAAAGTCAAAATAAGAAAATAAAATTAACACTATAAAAATTAATTGTTATCTCATGACCTTAACTTATGTACTCTTTTCCTACTTCAACTAGAAAATAAATTATAGCACTGGAATTTATTTATGCTCTCCAACCAAGACAATCTATTTCCAGAAAATTTATGTCATGTTTTAACCCTTTCCCCTGTATTTGTAGGAAATATATTAAAGGAAGAAAAACAAAAGAAGAATAAAATGATCAATAAAGCAGTAAGTCTAGAATTTTCATTTTTTTAAAAAATAATATATCTGTAAAATAGCTTCAGTAAAGCTAATACAATGTTAACTGTATAATTATGTGTGTATGTGTATGTATTAAAGACCATAGATAAGGTGATACCAGTAGAGAACATTTTAAAAAAATTATTACAGCTCCTGCTTGAAGACGTGCAAGAAGATGGAACTCACCAGCTTTTTACCTGTACTTACTCAGCTTTCTCAGGACTAACTGGAAACTGATGAAAAGAGAAGATCCCAGGGATCATGACAGACCTCCCTGGTCTCCTCCTGAAGAGAATTTCCCTCATGAATACCTGAAAGGCCAAATACCTAGGTAATTAGAGGGTTTTGGAGATGGATGTGCTTTTCCAGAGATCCATGTGGCCCAGTATCCCCTGGAAATGGGATGAAAGGAAAAAAAAAAAAGTGTCAGATGCACTGGCCATTCAGGTGGATGCTGAAGAAAAAATTCACTATGATGCAATGGCTCAGAAGAAGTCCAAAGACAAGGTCATTCATAACAAATACACTGACCTGGTTCCCAAGGAAGTCATGAATGCAGATGACCCAGATCTGCAAAGAGGTAACAGAAAAGACAAGGGTAGCCTAGGGGAAAAAAAAAATTGTATCACAGAAGGTTCCTGTAGCCATGCCAGTTCAAGCAGCTTATTATAAACTGTCCCTCAAAAAAAAAAAAAAAAAAAAACTAAAATAAGAAACCTGGCTCCTGCTCAGATAGCAGCTGCCCCAGGGAACATATGCATAAAGGCAAGAAGAAGAGTAAGGAGTAGATACACCCCTCTTCAAAGTGAATGAACTTTTATCCATAACCCTAATGATGCAAGTCAGATGGAGAAACACTTTGTAAATGGCCAAGATAAAAAAATAAATCTGGGTATCATATTACAGCACTACTTTTTATCACAGGAGTGAGGGGGGGTTGGAAAAATCTTTGAAATATTAGCTTTTTAAAATTTATTATTTATTTATTTATTTTTTAAAGAATGGGTTGCATTTATACTTCTACCCTTTGGCATTTATCGAACACACTGCCCCACTCACGAGATTAATATCACTTCCTTTTGCATGACATTAGTACTTTTAGGGGTAATATCATATGTAAGAATGACTGCTGATGAGTAAAGTTGCCCTGACCACATATTCACATGCTGGGATGATCCTGCCAAATGACATTTGCCCCTATTGTGCTCTGTTTTAATTTGAAGTGGGGAAAATAAGCTATTTCTTGGCGTGACTCTTTGTTTCAAATTAAAACATTTAGACAGAAAATAAAAATAAATCATTACACAATTGCTTAAGTTACTCTTGGGAGAACTTACTGTTAGAGAATACTATTATATATCTTTTGGTCTAGCATAATTCACAATGCTAAAATCCTTTTCACATCCCTCAATCCTTTTCATGTCCCTCAAAATTTATTGTGCAATATTGACAGCTCATTCCTTATAGGATCACCCCAAATGTGGACAAGTTAGACGATACACACACAGAAGTATAGCAAGATATGAATCTGAAAGTGATAAACAGAAATCTAAAAATCATTTCTTAGAAGCTGAATGAAGGGGGTAAGAGGAGATTAAGAATCAGTGAGGAAATGAAAAAAAAAAGAATGAGAATGGGTATTTAGATACAAAAGGAAGAGAAGAAAGAGGAAAAGGGAAGAAAAGAGAAGAAGGAAAGGATTTACTAGACAGTAGTCACTGATTCCCTTTGGAGTACAATTCTCACATTGTCAGCACAGTTGGTTTCCACATTTCCATCAATAATAGCTCATTTTATCTTAGAAGGTCTTCTTTACATTTATTGAAATGTGCAAACTCTTCTCCAGGAGCCTTGGTTTCCTTTAACAACTTGCTACTTCATGTGGAGTCTTTAGACCATCAGTGGCAGCATCACCTAGGAACTTTTTGAAAATGCAGACTCTCAAGCCCTACCTAGACTTACTGAATCAGAATCTGCAATGTGACAAGACCCCAAGTAATTCGTAATACACATAAATACTTAATCACCCCGTATCATATACTTTTAAATTTTAAAAATAGCACCATGTTAGGACTATATGAAATTTCAAACCAGTATGATTGAGTGTAGAAGAGATCTTTCAGTGTTTGGATGAATATTACACTGGGAATATAGGGTTATAGCAGGTCATACCATGCAGAGAGTTTGGGGGACTTAGCGAACACAGGGAATATAGGACAGACTATAGGGAGGCTGACTGGAATTTTTTGGCAAAGCAGGAATTGCAGTGTAACACACGGTTCGATCTGAAAAGCTTTGAAACACAAGTTAATCAACATTTCCCTGGAGATGTAAAGAGTCCCTCATTACCCTGAATCTCTTGTCTCATGTAGGAGTATATTGGGCCCACAAAAATATTTTGTATTATAGCAAGGTGTCTTTGCTGAGCCCTAATTGGCATTTTAGGGTAACAGATGGACTAAAGAATCCCTTAGGCATCAGCTTGCCAAAAGTTGATATCTATGTCTTTTGCTTATGGATCATGTGAGATTTTGTAGGGTAATAGGGGAAGGAGGTGAACAATGAAGAAGTATGGCACTTTCTGAATCTTCACTATCACCAAGATGCTGTTCAGAGCTTTCAAGGACAGAATAGCTGAGGTGATTTTCCCTTCCCTTCTCTTCCTCCTCCTTTTTTATTTTATTTATTATTATTTTATTTTATTTTATTTTATTTTATTTTATTATTTTATATTTTATTATTATTTTTTTAATTTACAAAACCACTGTGAAATTCAGCACCATTGAATACTGACTCTTAAAAATATCACAGAACAACCTCTTAGTAACAAAAGGCTAAATCTTTTGCTTATTGGTAAAGGAGTAAATGTATATTTTATTTTATTGTGACAGTACATACAAGGTTTCTGGATCAAAGGCAAAATTGATTGTATATTTGTGCAATATTTTCACCCTGTTGGTCCATGCTTCATTTTTCTCCAGGAGGCAGTGTGGTGAAAGTCAGATGGACCTGCATGTGGAGGGGAGAAGTAAGAGACCCATCCTATAGGAGAAGAATCAAAATTATAAAATTTGAAGTTTAATATTTAGGGGTTGGTCTCCTGACTCCACTCTCCACTACGAAGTCTTTTTTTTTTTTTTTTTTTTTTTTTTAAACTTTGGAATATAAACAAATCCTATCTTTGGAAGAAAAGGGAAAGTCACCCAGGTTCTCACATTTTGGAATGTAATGAATGACTCCAAAAAAATATCACCTTGGAATATATGGAGTAAATGATTTTAGGGAAACAAAGAGATGTTCTTTATCATTATAGAGTGCTATTTGTCTCTATCAGAAAGCCCTGTTTGTGCAGATAACTAAAAATATTCACATTCATATCTGACAGGAGAGCACCACTTTGACAGGGTCTTAGTAGCATCTCTCAGAAGGAATGGCAAAGTCGGGGTACTTACTAAAATTTTGCAGCCTTGTCCATAGAGGATCTTTCAGGGGAGGGGCTTAATTAGGATGAGAGTCATGATGGAATAATTTAGAATTGGCAAGAACAACCAGGCAAAGACTTGGAAGAGTTATAAGGCGTAAACTATTATTTGATGCTTCCTATTAAAGAGCTGATGTATCTTTCGAAAAGTTTCTGAAATGAAAATAATTGGAAACTTTACCTTCCTGAGCAAGAGTTTTCTATCACCGTAAACATATTAATGAAGACAATGGGACGGTAAATTTATGTTAGTATAAATTGTAAGCTGTATAATTCGTTTTGATTCTCAGTACATTCCATGTATCTTGGGTGTAGGTTAACCAGTTATATCTCAGGTCCCACAGCCCCTTCACACCCCAGCATGACTCACCTGTTGACTGATGGCTCTTAATAGGATCTCTGCCTCTGGTGGAGCAGCAAATCCATGGGATGGGCAATACATCTAGATAAGGAGGCTAGAACAGAACAATAAGAGCCTGAGAAGTTGTGAGGCACACACCTCTTGGGGAAATTTTGAAGTATTTATGACCCTAAATATAGTGGTGTGAGGAGTATCCGTAAAGATGCTGAAGTCCTTCCCGTATTAGGCAGCAGAAACTATGACTCATTGTCATTTGAGCATCTATGTAAAATGAGCTTATATTCCTCTCTAGGCTGGTAAATCCTGACAAGTTTGGGTTTTATCACTGAACCTCCGAAGAGGCAATGAATTTTGTTGTGGTTAATCAGAATTCTCATCCACATAAACCAGTCTAATTACTATTTAAGAGAATTTACAAAACTTTTTCTGTTAATGAAATTTCAGTGTGGTTTTGTGGAAAGATTATTTTTTTTCTTAATTTATGTGTTTCCCAAAAAGCTACATATAATAAATATAAATATATCAACAAGCAATATGCTATGAAGTTACACAAAGAAAATCAGAGGAATATGTGTGTACGGAAATGCGATAGAACAGAACAAAGAAAAAGAAGTCACTTGTCAAGCATTTTTAAGCATAAACAAAGAATCATGCATATGTACAACGTGATCCTTTAGAATCCCAAGACTGATTAATTTGTTTTTTTGTAAAATCTGTTTGGATTTGTAAATAAGTTAGAATCAAGTCATGGATCAGATTAGGAAACTGAAAACAAATCAGTTATATAATGTTCCGGGAAAATTTTAAGCTTTTAAGAGAGTAGCAGAAACTATGTGAAGATAGCTCAACTTTCTGCATCAGTACAAAATAATGGGTTTTTCAAATTACTAATCTCATAATATGCTCCACAAAAAAACAGATATGGAAAAAAGTAAAGTTAGGAAGGCATTAGCTATGGAAAAACCCTGCAATCGAGAAAACTCTCTCACCTTGTTTAACTCCCTGTTTGCTAAACTTAATTAGCCATTAAATGTTTTAGTTCATACAACTTTTTAACACAGAAGAGCTAACACAAATGTTTTACACAGCATAGCAGATTAATCTTGACCGCGATACAGCTCTATCACAAATTTGAAGAGGAGTGACTTGCTGTGCAAAATTTGCACCAGCAGTATTGGAATAAGCTAGGCCATTGTTAGAAATACAGAGTTTATCACCTTGAAAAACTGAATAGGAATTTGGATTTCATAAGATCCCTAAGTGGTTCAGAAGTATATTAAAGTGAGAGAAGCAGTAGTTTAGAGAACTGTTTTTCAACCGTCGCTGGACATTAGAATAATGTGGAAATCTTTTCTAATACCAGGGTCCTGGTGTCACACTAAAAAGCTTCTGCTCTAAGTGTTTAGGAGAAATTCAAGCATGTTGTAAAGAGCTCACTCACTGGCGGATTCTAATTTGCAGCCAGATTTGGGAACTGTACGTAAATACCACCACCTCTTAAGAGGCATCAAGAAGGTGTCATGTCTTCCTAAATACACAGCAAATTCATATTTGTAATAGTTTGAGCCCAAATCTTGGAGTCTTTCTTGACTTTTCACACTTTTTCACATGCTACAGTTAATCTATCAAAAATCTATAGGCAAAAAAACAAAAAAACAAAAAAAACAAAAAACTATAGGCAGAGGACTTCCATTTTCAGCTGAGGTGGTATATCAGGAATCAGGTTATCAGGTTTGCTCTCATGTACTTGGCTTATAAAAACCAAACCCACATGGACCAAAAAATATGAAATAGTTTTTCAGAGACTAGATATCAAGAAAGTAAGGACCATAATTCCTGGAAATGGAAGACAAATGAGATAAAAACTATAATTGTTTTGACTTGGGGGAGTTTCCAGGCCTCTGCTCATGGAGTCAAACTCCTTTCTTTTAATGTTCTTTACTTGTAATTGAGAAGTAACATATTTTAGATGTACAACTCAGTAATTCCATATGGTATTGCTAAATAAGTCTAGTTAATATCCGTCATCACACCTAATGGCATTTTTTCCCTTGAGATGAGAACTTTTAAATTCTACTGTTAGCAAATATACAACACACTATTATTAGCTATAGTCAGCGTGCTGTACATTATGCCCCCATGGCTGATTTATTTTATAACTGAAAGCCAGTAACTCTTCATAATTTTTACTCATGTCACCTACTCCTACTCCCTGCCTTTGGCAACCTCCAATCTGTTTTCTGTATCTATGAGTTTGGTTTTGTTTGTTTTTAGATTCCACATACAAGTGAGATCATACAGTATTTGTCTTTCTCTGACTCATTCAAAATCTTGTATTGAGTTTTCTAAAATTCAGTCTCCATCTTCTCAATTCTCTTTTACCCAGCAACCTTCTGCAAAACAGGTCCTGGTGGTCTTGCTCCAATAAATCATAACTCACTTCCATATGACGAAACACATTGGGAATTCTTTCTTCTTGTACTTGATTCCAGAAGCTTCCCACACTTTTGAGAGTTCCTCTTTCTCGAAAATGTCTTCTTTCGGGTTTATTCATATCCAACACTCCTTGTTTATCTTTTCCTTATGAATTCCTCTCTTTGAGCTTGTTTTCCTCCTTAGTGTAATTAAAATATGTATCCCACCACTATACAAACTAGTTAGTGGTCTTAGCTTTTATCAGTAACTTCAACTCCCCTTATACAGAGATGAACATCTAATGTGTATTTCTAGGCTACTATTCATTTTATCTTGTATTTCCTTTGATATTTTAAACTTAACCTAAAACATGTTCATAATTGAAAATAAGACTATCGTTTCTAACCTGGTTTTATAATGTTTCCATCCTTTTCATGGATTTGAACCAACATGCATCCGCTTAAGAAAAAAAGATAACATAGAAATTATGCTTGATGCCTCTATCTTCTTCAAACACCAAGTAAAACTTCTGTTGATTTTACCTCCTGATTTCACAAATTGACCCAGTTTCCATGTCTGTAGCAGCACATTACTTCTAGCCATTAACATTTTTTTTTTTCCTTTGAGCAGTAGACTCGCAACTGGTCTCCCTTACTCAAGTCCATTTTCTATACGGTAAGCAGGGTTTTTTTTTTCTTTTCTTTTTTTCCTCTAATAATGTAATGATGTCAATCCCCGATTAAACTTTTATGATCACTCTCATTGCTCTAAGGATATAAACAAAAGTTTTGTTGTAATTAAGAAGGCTCTCATTCTTGATTCTACTAATCCCTCTGAAGTTATTTGTGTTAAATGTCTCCTCACTGTCTTCAGTGGAGTCATGAAACAACAGTGCTGGCCACTCCATTCTTTTCCCAGGAAACTCATACGTACCCTCTTTGCTTAATCCAAATGTCTCTTACTCCGTGAAACTGTTTTTCATCTCTCTACCCAGGTGGAACCTGGCCATTACGTGTCCCAGAACTCAGTATATATCTTTCTTATGGTACATCACATTTATATTTTTACAGTTTTTTTGCATATTATTTCAGCTTCTTCTTCTTTTTTTAATTGATGTTTGTTTCTTACACTAGACCTTAGATTTTGTGAACACAAGGTCAGCATATGTCTCTGCTCATTATTGTATCTTTATGTCTCCTATTGTGCTTGACATATAATAGGCACTCAATAGTTATTCGGCAAACAAATAAACATATGGATTGCATTATTAGGGATCATATAATCTCTGCTGTTTATTTTGAGAGACTGATAATATTATTTTTTGGGGGGTACTATTTTGATGGAATACACATAGAGGTTGTTTCCTCTACTAAACCTTCATTCTCTCTCTCTCTCTCTCTCTCTATCTCTCTCTCTCTCTTTTTAAGGTTTTATTTGGTGCACCTGGGTGGCTCAGTGGTTGAGTGTCTGCCTTTGTCTCAGGTTGTGATCCTTGAGGTCCTGGGATCGAGTCCCACATCGGGCTCCCTGTAGGGAGCCAGCTTCTCCCTCTGGCTATGTCTCTGTCTCTCATGAATTAAAAATATATATATATGTATATAAATATATATATATATATATATATATATATATATATATATATATATATATATTTGAGAGAAGAGAGAGAGAGTGAGCATGAGCAGGGGTGGAGGGGCAGAGGGGGAAGGAGAAGCAGACTCCCAGGTTGAGCAGGAAGCCCCAACGCAGCATCTGGTAACTCCCAGAACCCTGAGATTATGACCTGGAATGAAGGCAGCTGCTTAACTGATATAGCCTCCCAAGCACCCTTTAATCTATCTTTCTTGAGTCAAAGATATGCTGGAAGCTCTGAGTACCTGAGGATAGTTGGAGGCCTGCGTTTTCTGGAATTTCTGGAGAAAAAAAAACCAAAATCTTGTCCAAGCTTTTGTTCTTTGAATGGGGCATTCTCTTATTAGGTCAGCATCATAGAGCCCTAGAACCAGAAAGCAATGGATTCTGAATTCAAGGAAAAAAAAAAATCAGTGCATGCTCCTGGTTTCCTTTCTTCCCATGAAGTAAAAAAAGGAGTTAAGGGTATCAGCTGAGATATCCCTGGGTCCTGAGGCTACAGGAGTTAGAGTAGTGAAATGACAGAGAAACTTCCTCCAGAAGTATGAACAGGGAACTTTCAGCTGGTTTCTTATACTCACTGGCTTGTAATGGACATCTCATTTCACAGTCAACACCTAGCAGCCTGCTGACATTCAAACAAACCAGAGACCAAAAACTGGAATGACAATAACACATGGTAAGTCAAAATTGACAGAAAAAAATGATCAGAGAATAGAGTTTTTAGAAAGACAGGCAAAACAACAGAAAAGTAATAAAAATGAATTGTAATATCAAAAAGGGTTTTGTAGTTTGCAGTAAACACACACACACACACCTTATTTTATACTTCAACAATTTAATAAATAAATTGAAGGAAGGCATGAACACTGAGGAGACCCAAATTAGTGACCCTCTAGATTAATAAGATAAAGAATTTTAGGGGCACTCGGTTGGTTAAGTGGCCTACTCTTGATTTTGACTCAGGTCATGACCTCAGGATCATGAGACGGTGGCCCCCTTTGGGCTCTGCAAAGTGTGGTGCCTGCTTAAGCCTTTCTATCTCTCTAATTCTAGTAATAAAAGAGACCCTGAGCAGGGTAATATTCCAAATGAGTAACAACCGGTTGTATCTAGGCTCCAACCAATAAGAATGGGTGTGAGCCAAAAGAGTCCAATGGCTTTACTGGTACACCTAAGCAGTATTCAGCCTGGAATTAAAATCATTTTATTCAAATATCCTATCTCTTTCGAGAATCCAGACACAAAGAGTTACTTATGTTTAGAAGAAGCAATTCTGGACAAGTGAGAGAAAAGGGCCACAGATACCAAAATGTTGACCCAATCAAGGTACAGCTCACCTGTCAAGGAAAAAGTGTTTTAACAGTTTTAAAGGGTTGTTGTTGTTGTTTTATTGCACATAAGATATTCTGAAATCCTTAACATTCTAAATTGAAAAATAAAAAGGCAAGAAGTATGTTTGATACATAAAATGTTATAAGATTATTGGCTATAGAGGACATTTTGAATAATTCCTTTTGGGTTAGTCCCCCAAAAAACTATATTTAGCGGAATGCTAAATTAAATTTTACAGCCATTATTAAAGGAAAATTAGAATGTTGTCATTCTTATGTACCCAGAAATTCTACATAAGAATAGATTGTGAGGAAAAGCTCCTGCTTTTATCCTGGTTTATGCTACGTATGCCGGAACACCTTAAAATCTCTTTTATAATATAAATTAGTTTTGGAGGTTTCAATTTCCTGCACATAAATTGTAATAGAAAAAAGTTTCCCAAATATATTTTATATTAAAATTAAAAAATGTATTATATATTAAATAGTAAATAAGGTTTTTGATAGTAAGTTAATTTTAAAGCATTATTATATAAACTGTGTGTCTGTTTTATTTTTATCTTGATAGTGAATGGGTCAGTCAGTATTTTTTTTTTAAAATAAGTCAGTGAATCAATGAACAAATAAGGTAGTATTTGAGATCGATAACTAAAATCCAAGTTACAAATTTTTATAACTATGTTAATTTTTTCAAACTATTGAAATGACTCAATAGTCATTTTAATGACTCAAAAATTCTCTTAAGTATTTATAGGGAGATGAAAAGCAGAGAAACAATTGCAGGTTGTAGTCCACATTTTTCTTATTAGTTACATTGTATTATCCTTTGATTTAACTTTCAACATTTGGCAATATTCCAATATAATGAGTTTCACTTCCTTTTTAACTTAGACTCACACAGGTGACCTAAACCTTGCAATCACATACTCTCATTTGAAACTCTAATTTAGAAGGGAGAAATATAAATAAAGCTGTCATATTGCTTTCCCAGATAGTGGCAGAGACATCTTGCTCTTACAATAAATTGAAATTGAATTGTAAGATTTAGTCCTTAAATACTAGTGTCCAAAATGATGGCAGAGAAGCTACTGTAGTCAAATCTAGTTGTTGGGTTTTATCGCTTGAGGCTATGACATGGTGGAAACAACATGGTTTTCAGTGTGACCTTAGAACTAACTGGTCATCGTTCCTGGAAACTTGTCCTTTGTTTCTCCAGGGTTTAGTTTACCCCTTATTATTCTTTAATGTATGAGTTTGTTTTGGGTGGCTCAGTGGTTGAGTGTCTGCCTTCTGCTCAGGGCATGATCCCAGGGTTCTGGGATCGAGTCCCACATTAGGCTCCCTGCATGGAGCCTGCTTCCCCCTCTGTGTCTCTGCCTCTTTTGTTCTCTGTGTCTCTCATGAATAAACAAATAAAATCTTAAAAAAAAAAAAAACTAGCAAGAGTAGATTCTGTTATTTGTACTAAACAAAATCCCAAACAGACTGCAGATCTCTAGTCGTGACCCAGGCATCTGTGTGTCCCTTTTGGCATCTCCTAGGTTTTCATGTTTGTCCCTCCAATGGCGTGGGTGGAATATCGTAACAAACACAGGGGGCATTTTCTTCCTTTGACAAACATTTGTGGCCAATACTCAGTTTCACTGTTGACTGAGTGAGAGCACTTGACCAAAGTCCTCAATTTTTCTGTATATGTTTTTCACCATGTGACCTTAAGGAAAGGCCAAAATATATACTTGTAGCTTAAAGTGGGGCAGGGGCACCTAAAATAAGCAACTTCCACAAATAAAAAACAAGTTAAAAATTTGGTAAATGTCTCTCCAGAAAAAGCAAACTGGAGACAGTAGGGAAGATAATTGCCATGACAAAACAGCCTTCACAGCAGTTTACAAATATAAAACAAGTCGGTTAGAAAAATATCTCATGAAAATATAAAAAGCAAATTTATAGGCAAAAATCAAATGATCTGCAGATATGTGAAGCTTGGTGTTTTTGCTGAGAATTTAAAATAAATGTAAACCTGTCTTATACCCACCTATTTGACAAAAATGTGGAATTCAAGTATTAGTGAATGATAGTGAGAGTGTGGGGAGATAATCTTCATATTACACAAGTTAAATTAGTGAAATTTTGCATAAAAAAATGTGGTGAGCCATCACTCCATACCTGGGTATTTATTCTAGAAAAAACTTGGAGTTAGGTCTCTAAGAGGACATAGTACAAGTGTTTTTACCATAGCGTTTCTTGAGTGCGAGAGTGAACACAATCTAAAATCTATTAGATAATCTATCAGCAAGATGGTAAATAATATCATGGATGCTACTATGGAATAAAACCCAAAAGTAGTCAAAAGAGAAACTTTAAAGCAAAGCAGTTAAATGGATAAAACTTAAAAAAAAAAAAAGATAGTACTGAGTAAAACTGCAGAGAATAATGTCTAGAACAATATTATTTACTTAACGTAGTATGTATATTTCATGTATTTTTTTCAAATATGCCTATACAGTCAAGGACATTTCTTGATACATAAGAGTCTATGAGGAAGAGAGAAAAGGTAGAATTGGTGATTATAGGAGAAGAGAAAAAATTAGAATAAGATAAAGGAGAGAAAAAGATAGGAAGAAAAAGAAGGAAAGAGAAAGAAGAAAGCCCTCACATATACTTCAAAAATAAACACATTCTGCAGCTGAGGGTTAAACAAATAAGTTAATTGCTGTATCTAATCACTCTGATATCCTAGGTGGCTACTATTTAAATCAGATACTACTCACAATTTTTTTTTAAGCTGTTATGTTTTCTTAGATTGGAATATGCATATCCAATATAGATATTGGAATATCTATATATCTATAGATATATATTTTATGGAGAAATCACTTCCAAAATATTTTCACAAAAGTTCTCGGTGCTGTCTAAGAAGATTAGTGCAGGTAATTATCAGGCTCGCTGTGGCGAAAAAAGATAATGTAATCAATTTTAAAACAGATTTATCAGACTCATTTCTGGAAACTGTTGATTTCCTAAGTCGACACACTCTACTATTTTGAAGCAATAGTCGACCTCAATATTTTTCCTAAAATCTGGTTCCCTTCACACTGACCAAACTTTAACAAAATCACATCTAAAACAAATAGAAGTGTTGGAAGTTTAAAGTATTATATTTCCAACCCAGCATAGGTGAGCACACACTCAATTACATTAAGGATACACTGCTGATTTTCTGGAGGGAAAATGCCACTTGCCAATAATTGTCAAATCATGACTCATCTGCTCATATCAATCTCAGTCTGCAATATATATGCAAACACTGATAACTGCAGATTAAGTCAATTTCTTCTTGTAAATGACCTTTGTGTTACTCTCTTAATTAAAAGTGCTAGTTAAACGAACTAGTTTCAGCAATTCTTGTGATGTTGATAATAAAGACTAATAGATTGTTGATAATAAAGACTAATAGATCCTTGCTTTCACTTTTATCTGGTTATAGGTCCTCTTCCCTGGCCACTGGTATCCTCCTGTTAACATTGCTGTCAGAGTTAACCAAATTTCATGATCCTCAGCAGTCTGCTTTACTTTTGATTATTCTTTTACCCTGAAAAAAACTGACTTTAAAGAATTTGAATGACAATGTGACCTATCCAGCCCATGGAAATATCCCATGGTGATAACAAGGAGAAAATTGTTTTTCTTACAACAGTCTCTTTTTCAAAGGAAAGCTTGAGCTTTGATCTTTTTAGGTCCTGTTGCTGTTCATATTCAGGGACACAATACCATAGATCTGCAATGTTATAACTCGGAAATTTCTCTGCAGCAGGACTAAAAATCCATAGCTAGCCAATTATATTGCATTTTTTTTTTTAGATGTGGAAGACATAAAGCCTTTTTTTTTTTTGAGTATTCTCAATTTATATCATACACAATGTACTCTTGCACTATGGAACATAGACAGCTTATATTTAATTTGACTTAAGAGAATTGCATTGCATACTCATTAAGTCATCCCGCAGGTCTTTGAAGAAGTACTAAATTTTGAAGTGCCATAACTAGTGGGCCAATTTTAATTTTAACCAAGCATGACACGAAATAAACATGCAAATGGCAAACAGAGAGCTGTTAATTTGTGTGAGAAGTTAAAATTAAGAAAAACAAGAGGATAAAAGCAGTTAAGTTTGTGCTACTACGGCATAGAATCCACAATTCACATCCTGGGGGAGTGACAAACCAGTCATTTAATGCTATGTCAACACATGTATCTTGTCTTTCATTAGTAAACTCTCCTGCTGGCTCGTACACTGTCAGAAGTAGACCTCCTACTGACATTCATAGAGGTGTGGAAACTAGGATGGTTTAATAATTCTGTTTTGTTTAACTTTCTTCCTTATCCTATTTGAAGCCATTTTTTTCCCTTTGCTTTTAGAACAAGTACATATTAGCCTCACTCATGAAGTTAATGTTCAAAATGTTTATGATTCAAATGACCTACTTTCCTCTTAATTCCTAGGAGCACTTTGAATATCCTAGCCAATTGAGGGTTACATCTGCCTGTAAATTACCCATGCTTTCTCTCCGCACACAGTCTGCCCACATCATCTGTGAATAAATAACCATAAAAAATAAATGGAGAGGAAAGACGACAGCATTCATCTCCCTTTCCTACTGAAAAGTAAGTGTTCTATCGAGATGTTGGTTAATGACCTAAGCAGTGTTATAGATCCAAAGTATTTTTCACCCCTCCATCCCACTCCTGCCCCACAGACCTGTTCAATGTAACTCTTACCTGCTTTTAGATAATGTTCCTCATAGACAGTGGATAAGCAAATAAATATTTAAATAACTGCACATGAAATTCATGCAAAGCAACCATATAAAAATGTCTAGAAAATGCATAAATCATTCGGTGTGGAATTTTTATCTACAGTTTCTGCAGACATCTCCTAAGTATGGTCAAGAGTCAGAGAAAAACTGTCCCAATTTTGCATTTTAACTGACAAAGTCCTATTTATTTTAGGCAATGCTGTTTGTAAAATTAATACTGGGAGATGATTTTGCAATAATATAAATCATCTTGATGTGTTTTACACTAAGCTGCAAAATACTTACAACATAAACATTTGTGTAGGGATGTTTCTAACTGTAAATAGTAGCGCACATGAGTTCAACACTTACATGACTACTTCAATCAAATACTATTCCCATTTAAATCGATCATCTCTCTTCCTTTTGATAATCTCTCTTCTAATGAAACAATATTTGAATTACTTTTTTGTCTTCTTGGAACTACCTTAAAAGTATCATTCTTTTTTAAAAGAATTGAGATATCTTGGTTTTTGGCTTTAAAAACAATCAAGTAGGGATCCCTGGGTGGCGCAGTGGTTTGGCGCTTGCCTTTGGCCCAGGGTGCGATCCTGGAGACCCGGGATCGAATCCCACATCAGGCTCCCGGTGCATGGAGCCTGCTTCTCCCTCTGCCTGTGTCTCTGCCTCTCTCTCTCTCTCTCTCTGTGACTATCATAAATAAATAAAAATTAAAAAAATAATAATAAAAAAAAAATAAAAATAAAAACAATCAAGTAAAAGTGACACAGCTCGCTAGGAAGCTTTTAGGTGAAATCAAGGACTGCCACAGTAATTTAAAACGTTTATGTATGTGCTTGAGAGTCAGAATACAAGTATATTCTAAAAGGAATATAAACATTTTTGGAGAATTGACTGCACTATTGAAAAATATAGGTAACCGTCTACAATAATTGTTTTGAAGTGCAATGGATACTTATGAGCATAAAATTCTATGTATTTGTTTAAAAATAAATCTTAAACATGTTTGGTGTGTTTCATATAGCAGATTTACTAAAGGAGTCTTAAAATATTTCATGTTTTGGGGTGCCTGGGTGGCTCTGTCAGTTTTAAGTGTTCAACTCTTGATTTCATTCGGCTCAGGTCATGATCTCAGGGTCCTGGGATCAAGCCCCACATCAGGTTTCATGCTCAGTGGGTAGTCTCCTTCTCCCCGTCTCTCTGCCCCTCCCATAATTGTTCTTTCTCTCTCTCTCTCTCTTTCTCTCTCCCCCTCTCCTTCGCTCTTTCAAATAAATGAATCTTTCAAAATAAAATGAAATATTTTATGTTTTACAGAAAGTTTTAAAAAATTAAAAAACCACAAATAGCTAGTTTCGAATTGAATATTACATCACTAGAAATAAAATGTTAATTAATGACTGGCCTTAAAGTGTTGAAAAAAAAAGGGGGATCCCTGGGTGGCTCAGTAGTTTAGTGCCTGCCTTTGGCCCAGGGTGTGATCCTGGAGTCCGGGGATCGAGTCCCACGTCGGGCTCCCTGCAGGGAGCCTGCTTCTCCCTCTGCCTGTTTCTCTGCCTCTCTCTCTCTCTCATGAATAAATAAATATAATATTTTTTTTAAAAAGTGTTGAAAAAAAAATTTTAAATAACTATGATTTTAAGGGATACCAGGCTGGCTCAGTCCAGTGGAGCATGTGACTCTTGTTCTTAGTTTTAAGCTCCAGCCCCACCTTGGGTGTAGAGATTACTTAAAAATAAATCCCTTCGAAGCACTTTTGGATGGCTCAGTGGTTCAGTGTCTTCCTTTGGTTCAGGCCATGATCCTCGAGTCCTGGGATCGAGTTCTGCATCAGGCTCACCATGGAGAACCTGCTTCTCCCTCTGCCTGTCTCTGCCTCTTTCTTTCAGTCTCTCACGAATAAATAAATAAAATCATATATATAATTATATGTATATAAAAAAATCCTTCAAAAAATCCACAATAAAACCTCTATGATTTTAAAATATTAAGCATTTTATACAATTATTTTCTCCTACTGCTAGCTTCAGCAGCACATGTACAATTATTTTCTCCTAAGACCTTTTTTTTCTTTTTCTTTTCCACAGAAAGAGAGCAAAAACTCGTGAGGATGAGCAATTGGAAGGGACAGAGGGAAAGGGAGAGAGAGGATCTTAAGTACACAGAGCCCTACTTGGGACTCAGTCTCATGACCTTGAGATCATGACTTGAGCTGAACTTAAGAGTTGCACTCTTAACCAACTAAGCCACCAGACACCCCTAAGATCTATTTTTATTTTATTTTTTTACTTTGAGCAAAATATTCATCATAAGAAACTAAATTTTTAGTGAAAATGCCTTACCTGCTAAAAATCTGTATAGTTATTAAAGGAGGAAGCAAAATTATTCAAAATATTACAACTTAAAAGGGGTTATTGTTTCAGTTAACTGGAAGGAAGACACTTTTTGATACCCATTGAATTACAAACTTTTAAATGGAGAAACATTTTACTTTAAATAATTAAACATTTGCTTCATAATATTTGCACCATTAGCTTGTTCAAAACAGACTTGTGTTAAAACAAACAAAAAAAATTACTAATTCTGATTTCTTGGAATTTTGTTATAAGTTTTGCATGATAAAAAGTAGTCCAGAACTCTAAACATATTTTTTTTTTAATATTGAAAAACGGGAGAAAATACTTTCCACAGTTCAAGAGAAAAAAAATAGAAAATTATAAGAGGGTAAGAAACATTAATTTCAAAAGAAGTTTCCAAAGCTTTAAGATTTTGTCCAGTTTCTCACTATGCTGGAAATCTGTCATGGTGCTCTGTTTATAAATAATCACTTTAAGGATGCCTGGGTGGCTCAGCAGTTGAACACCTGCCTTCAGCCCAGGGCATGATCCTGGAGTCCCGGGATCTAGTCCCACATCGGGCTCCCTGCATGGGGCCTGCTTCTCCCTCTGCCTTTGTCTCCGCCTCTTTCTCTCTGTGTCTCATGAATAAATAAATAAAATCTTAAAAAAAAATCACCTTAGACTTTAAAGAAACTATGATTATCTCAAACTATTATTTTGAGATGCATTTCATTTGCAATTTTACCCTCAATATTTAATATATATGAGAATCATCGCTTCCAAAGTATCACTCAGCTTTTTCACTGAATCTGTAAAAAATCTTATTTGAATTATTTTAAATTCAGAGCCTTTCTTCACATTGCTATTGTACAGAGTTGTTGTTTGTTTGCTTGTTTAGTTTTTTTTTGTGCCTGTTTTAGCATTGGGAAGTCTGGGGTTTTATCTTTCCCTTTTGGTCTATGATCCTTTAAATTGTTTTTGGATTTCCCGTGGGAAACACATTGCATAAGATTATGATGATCAAGGTTTGAGGTAATTATGTTTCTCCAGCAAGAAGTCAAATGATTGTGTGTATGCGTGTGTTTATGATTTCAACCCCTAAAAAATTAGGAAGTATCAGATGCCTTGAAAAAAAAGAAAAAAAAAAAAACCTGTCATCAGAAGATCTGTCAAAATACAGCCAAGGAACATTTCTTAGAGAACCACAACTCGATTTTTTCACTTAATATATCTGGTTTTGGTTGACTAGAAGATGTCTATAACAGAGCATTAACAAACACTGTAATTTGCTGGGGTCAGCCGGGTTTGCAGCTTTGAGATTGAAAGTCATCTTAAATTATGCTATCAGCTTTCCAAACCTCATTAGACTTAACCCATTTGGGCGCCACTGGCTTCTCGGAATCACCAATAGAACCCTAATCAGAAAACCACACAGCAGCCAGTCTACTGCTATCAGAAACCTCAGTACAATTTTGTATATTAATATTTCAGAAAGTTTGTAGGAACACACACTCCCTGCTGAGCACTAGGACCAGTTCAGACACAGTTACAGTCAGTGAGCCCGCCCCGAGCGGTTGGCTGCTCCCTGTCTGTCTCTGCACCTGGCAACCAGGGAGAAAAATTGAAAAAAAAAAAAAAAAAAAAGACAGGAGAAAATGAAATGAATGCCTTGACTTGATTTATGATTAATAAATTCCCATAATTGGAGAGTCAGGTAACCAGTAAATAGAATAACATAGGGTTACAGGAAAATGCCGATTGTATCCTGTAATGTAACCATAGGATTTTAAATATAATATTGAATACAATACTCTATTTTTCTAGGAGAAGCACTTTTTGAGGCCTTTTTGAGGTCATTAGTTTTCTCTAATGGTCTTCAAAATATTTAATCGAATTTTCACCGTGTATTGGTTAAAATAAAGCCTAAGAGATATCCAACAAAGTAGTGTAATTAAAAATGTTTTATAGCAGACAAATCAGTTTAGTAATAGAAACCAGCGTGGATTGTTAGCGACTTCAGAAATGTTTGCAATGGAGAGAAATACCATTTCTGTAATGATAAACAGTGGGCAAAGTTCAGTGAAACACAGTAAAGCTAAATTTTAAAAAAAGAAACAAACCAGTAGATGCAACTTAAAAGATGCCTGAATAAGTAATTTATGATGCATAATAAGAATTATGTACATAATTGATCTGTTTGTTTATGATAGGGAAGACCTTATGATATTTATATTTGCTATACAATGACATATATTTACGGAAGCCCTAAAGGAAAAGTAGTTACAGAAACTTTTAACAAGTCCGAGTTTCTTATGTTTAAATCAAGCCAAAAGTCTTATAATGAAATTATACCAGAACAATTAAAATGCTTCCCGTTTTAATTAAAATGTTAATTCTTAGCACATTACCTAAAGTCAATGACCAGGGCACTGAAATGGCAACCAGGGTTCTTTTTCATTTTTATTTTCCTTTAAACAGATTGTCATGACAGGCACAGTTTCTGTAATAGACAGGCCTGAATATGGCATTTTCCTTGATTTATGTAACTAGAAATGGAGAGCATTAAAAGAGACTCCAGCCATAGTCCTTATCAAAGGTGCTTGAATAATATGTTTTTCAATTGTTAACCACACGGCACCACACGGTTGCCCTCCCTACCAGGAGTGAAGAAGGTCTCCTGGAGCGCCAGCTCCTGCCACGAGCTGTATGACAAGTTATTAAGCTTCTCGCCTTTAGTGTCAACTTACTCCTGAGATTCCTCACGATCCCACTGTTGGATGACTGCGTTACAATCCTACATGTGCATGCACACACATTTAATACCAAAGTTTTCTACTGTCGCTTACATCTGAGGATGATTCATATAAGGCCTCAAAATTTTTTATTTAAAATGATGTAGGAATATGAACACACAACAGTGTTTGTCAATTCTGATTTTTATTTTATTTTATTTTATTGTGATAAGAACACTTAAGGTGATCTGGCCTCTTAGAACATTTTAAATGTGCACTACATTATTTTCAACTATAGGTGTATTGTGTACTGTGAGTCTCTTAGAATGTATTCATCTTTCTTTCTTTCCTTTTTCTTTTTTCTTAAAGATTTTATTTATTTATTCATTAGAGACACATAGAAAGAGAGAGGCAGAGACACAGGCAGAGGGAGAAGCAGGCTCCATGCAGGGAGCCCGACATGGGACTCGATCCCAGGTCTCCAGGATCACACCCCGGGCTGAAGGCAGGCCCTAAGCTGCTGAGCCACCCAGGGATTTCCCCCCAACCCGCCCCGTATTCATCTTTCTTAACTGAAACATTATGCCTGCTGATTAATTTCTCTTCATTTTCTCTCCCCACCCCCAATTCCCTGGTAACCACTATTCTAGACTTTGATGCTATAAATTTGACTATAGTAGATACTTCATGTAAGTGGAGCCATGTGGTACTTTCTGTGTCTGGTTTATTTCATTTAGTTTAATGTCTTCTAAGTCTGTCCACATTGCCACAGATCTCAGAATGTCTTTCATTTTCAAAGCTGAATAGCATTCCATTGTATGTATATACCACATTTTAAAAAAATATTTATTTATTCATGAGAGACACAGAGAGAGAGGCAAAGACACAGGCGGAGGGAGAAGCAGGTCCCATGCAAGGAGCCCAATGTGGGACTCAATCCCAGGAATCTGGGATCCCACCCTGCAAAGGCAGATGCTCAAATGCTGAACCATCCAGGTGTCCCCTCATTGAGGTTTTAATTTGCATTCCTCTGATGATTAAGGATGATGAAATATCATATACTTGTTGAAAATATGCATGTCCTCTTTGGAGAAATGTCTTATTCAAGTCCTTTGCTCTTTTGAAAAAATTGAGGTATAACTGACATACAATGTGGTATTAGTTTCAAATATACAACATAACGATTTGGTTTTTGTATACATGGTGAAATGATAATCACAATAGGTCTAGTTACTATCCATCATATATCGCAGGATTTTTTCTTGTGATGAGAATCTTAAATATTTACTCTCATGGCAGTTTTCAAATATGCAACACAGTATTAACTACAGTCACTATACTCTACAGTACATCCCCATGACTTACTTATTTTATAACTGGAAGTTGGTGCATTTTGACTCCCTTCACCTGCTTTGCCCATCCCTCACCCTCCACATCTGGTGAAACCCAAATCTATTCTCTGTTTCTATGAGTTTGTGAGGGTGTGTGTCTGTGGGTGTGCGTGTTCTATAGAACCCATATATAAGTGCTATTGTATGTACAGCATTTGTCTTTCCCAGTCTGACTTGTTTTGCTTAGCATAAGGTCCACAAGGTCCATCCATGTTATCACAATGGTAAAATTTCTTTTTTATATGGCTGAAAATTCCATTATATACTATATATATATATACCCTAACCCTAACCCTAATCCTAGCCCTAACCCTAATTTTAGCCGCCAATTTTGTTTTTACTAACATCAGAAAGTTATGGCTACACTGCCAATGCCAGGTCTGCTTAATTTGACTTAAGAGTTTAATATGACTTAACATTATAAGCTCATACTACCCCGAAATGTATAATTTCACGCATACGGTGACATTCAACATTCAAGCGCCAGTGTTTTTGTACTGTCTTTTGGTCAAGTTTCTTTAAACTTTCAAAGAATCACTTTTAGGCTTACAAAAATAAATATTTGTCAAAATTTTCAATAAATATTACATAAAACTAGCAGCAAAAAGTATCTAGAAATCTGTCGTGTGCAAATAGTTTTCTTCCCAAGTATTATTCCCGTGGTCCCAAATAAATTTTAGAATCTAGTCCCATCCCCTTCCTAGACAAGCTGCGTTCAACAATCTCCAAGAGACAAAATAAGATTGGAAGTTTAAGGACACGCACACAAGACATATATATAAAATTCTCTGAATGTGCAATAAAAGTACTTTGTACTTCTATATATTCCATTATATATATATATATATATCACATTTTATTTATTCTTTTATTTGTTGATGGACCTGCAAGCCACTTCAATATCTTGGCCATTATAAATAATACAGTGAATATGGGGGTATGCTTACATTTCTTGTTCATTATCTTTTGTGTATCTACTCAATGTTGTTGGTTTGTGGTTACCATTATGCTTAAATATAATCGGTTATATTTATAACAGTCCATTTTAAATTGATAACAATTTAAGACTGAAAATGTATTCTAAAAATTTATATTTTTATTCTCCCCCTTTATGTTCTATTTTGTTCATTGGTTAAATAATTATTGTAGTTATGGTATTTTCACTACTTTTGTATATTAACTTTCACGCTAGCTTTATGAGTGATCAATCTGCTACTTTTACTACATACTTATCAATGTAATAAATGCTTTTATGTTTTCTTGTTACTAATTAATGACCTTTGTTTTCAGCTTAAAGAAGCCCCTTTTACATTTTTTGAAAGGCGTTTGGCAGTGATAAATTCCTTTAGTTTTCCTTTTCTGGAAAACTCTTAATCTCTACTTCAATTCTGAACCTATACCTGCCAGGTAGTCTATTCTTGGTTGGAGATTTTTTTTTTTTTCCTTGAAGCATTTTTAATATACCATGCTCCACCATTCTGACCTGAAAAGTTTCTGCTGAAAAATCTGCTGATAATCTTAAGGGAGTTCTCTTATATGTAACAAGTTGTTGTTTGTCTTTCTGCTTTTGAAATTCTCTCCTTTGTTTATAACTTTTAACATTTTAATTATAATGTGTCTTGATATGCGTCACTTTGGGTTTATCTTCTTTTGGAGTTTTCTGAGCTTCTTAGATCATGACATCTGGTTATTTCCCCAGGCTTTGGGAAGTTTTCAGCCATTATTGATTGAAATAAGTTTTGTCCCCATCCCCTACCCCTGCTCTCTTCTCCTTCAGAGATACTTATAATACAAATTTTAGTTCACTTGATGCTGTCCTATAAGTCCCTCAAGATATCTTCACTTTTTTTTTTCATCTGGCTCCCTTGTAATAATGAATGCTTCAATTACCATTTTCCATCATGTTCCCTTCCAGATTTCCATGAGAATTTCTCTGGGATATGTATCCAGAGGAGAAATTGCTGGATCATAGGCGTCAATAATTGATTTGTGTCTCTGGCACTACATTGGTGTTCAGAATAGCTTTGTAAATGCACAGTCCCACCTGCAATAGAGAATTAAGATGGCCCAAAATTACAATAACTCTTGGCATTTTACAGTTCTCTAATTTCAGTGTGACTGATGCAAGGCGATAGTTTATTTTTACAATTTTATATTTCTCTTATCCCCAGTGATTTTGAGGGTACTTTGTAGGTTTGTTTACTCTTTTGGTTATCTTCTATAAATTGTTTTCCATATTTTGTGCTTGTTTTTACTCTCCCTATTGATCTCTTTCAAGAGTACTTTGCCTGTTTGAGAGAACAGATATTTCTCACCACCTTTACTGCTTGACACTTTTTAATTTAATTAATTTAATTTTTTTGCCATTTTTGTTAAACCAATACAGTATTATCCCGGGTCTTCCTGTTTCCACACTTGCTCCTAAATCCTATAGTCTATTCTCAACAAAGTTGCTAAAATTATCCTATGAAATTATGAATCAAATTATGACATTTCTGCTCAGATTTCCCATGTCTTTTCAAATCACTCCAGGACAAAAAACCACAGCCTATTCAGACCTTATATCATCTTTTCTTCACCTCCTCTCCAATCTTATACTCCCTGCTTTTCCCCTTCTTTTGCCATATTGATCTCGGTATTCCTTGAACAGGCCAGACACACATCCTCCCAAGGCTTTGCGATCTCCGTGTCCTTTGCTAGAAATACTAATGGATTGCTCCTGCTTCCTTCTCTGTGGGCTCTCTTTTGAGCAGTCATTTAAAAGTAAAATTTTAGGGGCTCCTGGATGGCTCAGTCAGTTAAGCATCTTCCTTTGGCTCAGGTCTTATCCAGGGTCCTAGGATGGAGCTCTGCATTCTGTCTGCTGCTCCACCTGCTTGTGCTCTCTTTCTCTCTCTCTGTCAAATAATACAAAAAAATAAATAAAATCTTAAAAACATTTTAAAAAGTGAGTATAAAAATAAAAATTGAATTTTATCAGTGGCATTTCCTATCCTACCTCTCTTTAAAAATATTATTTGCAACATTTATTATTTTATTTCCTAAAATATGATATAATTTATTCATATTTTTGTCTTATTCCCCAATTTCAAAAACCATTCTATGAGAAAAGACCTTCCTTTTTAACTTTATTTTTTATTTTGTTCATCCACTCTGTCCAACTCTTAGCATGTTAGCTAAAATATAATGCAGAATCAAAAATTATTTGTCAAATTAAAGTAACTATTATTCTTTTACCTAAACTTAAAACTTGGATAGGTCTATATATAGTCACATCCTGTCAATTTCATATTCCTGCCAATAGTGACTTAAATGAAAAGCAATATGTCATTTATAAAATGTTCAGGTATTTTATTAAATCACATAATAGATCTCCACAATGTTGCACATACCATCGTGTAAGCAATTACAATGGCATATCACTTACTACAAAAATTGCTGAGCATTAGTTTGGCAAATCTAATGAGCCATTTTTAGTCAAATAAAAGTTCAATAATATTCAAAAATCAAAAACTGGGCAGTAAAGATCATGTAAGTTTGAGATGTTAATAAAAAAATTTCACTCATTTTATCATTTACCTTCAAAATTCATATCGTTAGCCAGAAGACGTGAAGACCAGTTCTACATATATCTCAATCAATATTAGCCTTCTTACCACTTATTGCCTTTTTTGATTAGAAATAATTCAACTCTAAGCATAGAAAGGTATTTTTTCAAAGACATTTACTGCTGCAAACTATATGCTCTTTTTTCTTATTATTACTTCTTCAAGTCACTGAGCTTTCATTAAAGTGTTTACACAATACTCAAACCTATGAATCCTAGATGTGGTCTTTTACCCACTTCTTCACAGCATTCATTTAGCTACGCTAAACATCAGTTCATTGTCATAAAGAGTTTGGGCTCTAAATTCACACACATACTCATGGGTATGCCATTTCAGTCTCAGACGAAGTAAAAAAAAAAAAAAGATTCCAATATCTGTTAAATAGAATTGTCTTGATTATTAGATGAGAAAGCATAAATAAGTTACCTAACACAGTTTATGTTTAGTTTCACATTCTTTATGAGAATAAATTCTCACTTAACTTGAGTAAAATTATTTTTTTTTTCTCTTGACTCCTGAATGCCTGAGATTTGAAAACTTTCCAAATCTTCCTAGTTATCTTTGCCTCTCTGTTATGGAACTCATTGCTAGTTGTGTCTATAACAAGCAAGGACTGGGGAAAAAAATGATCTTTATTTAATTATTGCAGTCTCAGATTTCAATGTTTTCTTAGTTACAGAAGTTGAAAAAAAAAGTTCTGTGATCTAGTAGACATATTCAGTCATTATATGGGCACAATTGCTCATCTTGCCATGTCTCCTCAGTGCATCTAAGGTTGAATTACAGCATGGAATTGCATACAAATAGCTTCTAGGGTCATCGCATTAATCTTCTGATGGGTACAGAGTACTTAGCACCCCATAGGTAGACCATAAAAGCCAAAATGGAATCCTGAGCTCTTCAAGAAGAGTGTGGTTATAATTATCAACATTCTGGTTAGTACTTGTCATTAGTCTTCATCTTAAGCAAGTGGAGGAGAATTCTGACAATATATTTGGTCACCAGTGAGATTATCAACAGAACCCTCAAGAAGCTCTTTGAAGATATAAAGATTATTGCTTACCCCATTAATAAAATTGTTCTCCTATTTTATTCAGCATTGGTATTTTTAACTTCCTCTGCTTATAAACATTAGAACATTCTGAATATAATTTCTAGCAAATCCTTTTCTAAAGGAATTTTTTAAAAAAACATTGTTTTTTTTTTTCTGAGTTGATTACAGATATGTTTGCAAAGATAAGTGCCAGAGAATTTTTTAAAATATACCTGAAAACTGGTTGCAATTTCATTACTCGAGTCAAGGGCATTAAATGCCCTTGGTAGCAAATTATTTTGGAGATGTGAATGTTGTGATTAGGTACTCTAACAAATGTATGTATTCACTTATCCCTTCTGTTTGAATCCCTTTGGCTAAGATGTTATCAACTGCTTTGAGAGATACTTAATGGTCTCTCATCAGTAAAGTTACATACATTTCCCCATTCAAAATGTTGTTTTGTAGTGCTTTTATAAATTTGCTTAAAAAGTGACGACTTGTTTACATTTAAGTTAGAAGTTTCACTTCTATTTTAAAAGAAAATGCTGTCACAATGTATATAATTTATATAACATAAATGTATAATCAACTCAATTAACCAGGAAGTCCTAAAAGAAGCATGATAAAATACATTATTTCTAATACTTACTGAATAATATCCATCTTTTCTCCATAAGTGCATATATTGAATATATTCTTAAATGGTAATAAACTTTCTATGCAACTCTGTAAAAATGCAGCTATCAATGTAACCATAGTTGGGAGTGAGGCATATCTATTATTTTTAGCTTTGGTACTTAAAATGATAGAAAACAATGCAGAACCTGCCTTATATATTAGTGTATGTGTGGAACTGAGTATGTGGGTCTAACTTTGGATACATTGAAACCACTTCACGATTGAATGAGAATGATGTAAAATGAATACTACGGGGAAAAGATGCTTTCAAAAAAATGTACATGGAGCTTCATATTGCAGCTTCTGGGTGCTCAATTTTAAGCCACAAAGACTGAATTTCTGAGAAACAAATGTACGAACTTGGCTATAAATAATTTGCAATTTCATGCAGCATGTATAGGAGTTTTTACTTGCCAGAAATGTTTTAAACATATTGATTCAGTTTTAGAAACAACACTTTTTTCACCAAGATTAAATTAGCACAGGTTTGCCAAATAATGTACCCTGTTTAGTTGGAGAGCTAACAGATCCATGCTATGAGGTTTTTTTATTTATTTTTATTTTTTTTTATTTTTATTTTTTCCAGATGTAGGAATGTTTCATTCAATAATGGTCATGCTTATCTATTTAGGTAATTATGCCACATAATGAGTCATTTAGAAGTAAATTAGAATTTACCTTCTTCTTAAGGTAAACAATAAGGCTTAAGGCAAACAATACCAGCAATGACAAAGCAAAGGTAACCATAATATGTAGAAATTGTTATCCGGCCTCATCATGTGAAGGACCTTCAGTCAGCTGATTGATGTAGGTGGGGCCATCTATTCACAAGGAATCATCACAGTATGATGGTGTGGAACTGACTGTTAATGAGTGGTTTTTGATGCTACTAGGGCACAGTAGGTTTTTAGAAAAAATAAGATTCTTAGAATAGCCCCTCCATATCTGTAGGAGATGCATTCCAGGTTCCCCAAAGGTGCCTGAAACTGCAGAAAATAATGAACCCCTATACATACCTATAATAAATTTTAATTTATAAGTTAGGGAGATAAAAAGTTAATAACAACTAATAACAACTAAAATAAAATACTCATAACAGTTTATTGTAATAAAAGTTGTGTGAATGTAGTCCCTGTCTCTCTCAAAATATTTTATTGTACCATACTTACCTTTATTCCTGTGCTGATGTGAGATGATAAAATGCCTACATGATGAGATGAAATGAGAAGAAAAGCATAGGCATTGTGGCATAGTTAGGCTACTCTAGATCTTCCAACCATATGTCAAGAGGCAGATCATCTGCTCATCACACAGAAGATTTATTTATTTGACTTTTTAATCACCCAGTAGATTTTAAAAGTTCTCACTGCATATACACGTGAACACATATACAAATTCTAACTATGTGAGGTGATAGATATGTTAACTAACCTCATTGTGGTAATCATTTTGGAATATATACATTATATATATCAAATATAAAGGGTTGTACACCTTAAACTTATACAATGTTGTATTTCAATTATGTTTCAATAGAGTTGAAAAAAGAGGGCCCATGAGATATCAACAAAAACTGTCCACAGAGAAATTCTCAATAAGAGTCCAAAAGGAAGTAGTACAGATAATATTTATTTTAATCAATAAAACTAGAAATTAAAGACAAAATGGGAAAAGGAAGGAAGGAAGGAAGGAAGGAAGGAAGGAAGGAAGGAAGGAAGGAAGGAAGGACAAACTTTAGGGCACTGGGAGATAAGAGAGGAGGCATTCATTGAAATGAGATGTGTTTTCACTACTGGAATCACAGATCATAATAATATTTTGTAGAAAGCACAGGGAAAGAATTGTGCTGATCTACATTATTTGGCTGTATCATTATACTTCATAAAATATGCTTGATTTGCTATAGGTCCCATTATATGTATTCATGATTCAAAAATGTAATTTCAGATTCTATTGTATAAATGGCTAGATCATTGTCAGATTCTAAAATACTGACAGTATCATTTTTTGTATATAGTCAATATTAAGAGATAGTTCACATAAATGTGAGGTTAAATTGAAGAATCAATAGCAGATGCTGTAAATTACTACAGAAAATGAAAATAAACATAGGAATGAGTTTGCATTTATTATCTCTATGCACCAATGTGTTATTCATTTATGTTATGGCTGATAATTTAAATGCAGTTTTCTGGTCTGATTTGAAAGAATGGGAATTTTCCTAACCAATTCATTAATTTGTAAAATCGCATTTCTTATCTGAACTAATATTCTGTATTATAGACAGAGAATATGGTAATAATCTGCAATGAATAGTGTTTGCAAGTCAGTACTTACTTGCAAAGATGTGCCCATCTTTGCTTTTTCCAGCTGTCCCAGGTTAATTTATTTCAAGTTGTGGAAACTAAGAATCCTAGAAATTATAGGTGGTGGGTGTAAGATTAGTGGGATCTTTTTTTAAAGGTTCTATTTATTTGAGAGAGAGCGAGAGCACAGGCAGGGAGAGGGGCAGAGGGAGAGGGAGAAGCAGACTTGCTGATGAGTGGGGAGCCTACATGAGGCTCAAACCCAGGACCCCAGCATCATGACCTGAGCCAAAGGTGAATGCTTAACCAACTGAGCCACTGAGGCACCCCTAGTGAGAAAAATTTTATGAAATAGTTTCTCATCTTGCGCGATGAAACTTTGATTTCAGTTAGAATTATTCACAAAGAGGATTTCAAGATCCATGCTTTAAAAGACAAATACCCTGGGTTGATTATATAATTCTCACTCAACACTCAAACAGATTAATTTAAATGTTGACTTTGTTTTACTACTTTTTAAAAATAATTTATTCATCTTAGATGCTGGAGGACTGTAGAAAGAGATTATAATACAGTGGCATTCAGGATTTTCTTTTTTATTGTGCTTTTCTTTCCAACACAAGTTATTAAGTCTCCAAAAAGAGCACTCACATTAAAAACTAGCCCTTTTCATTCTTTTTGCCTGTCCATATTCTTATATTTGGTTTTTAACTCTGTGGGATAAACATGGTGCTGTACAGGAAGACCGGGGTGGGTTATCCTTTCTCTGTTGGCGTTACATTCACGCTCTTCTCTTACACTGTTTACTGTGAAGACTTTTAGAATATAGTCAACTGGGGGGATTCAGCAGGAAAAATTTAAGAAAGTATTACTGGATACACATGCACTACATATCCCATGCCCATCTATTCCTCTTCATCTTCACCAATATCTCCTTAATCCATCGTTAACCTAAACTTCTGTGTAGCTTCAAAAGTGTTTTTTTTTTGTTCCTCTCTCAACCTCATTAATTGATTCTCTACGTGAAACCTAAGTTTATCTTTTAAAAAATAAAACAGATTTTGTCTTTTATGTTTACGATCTCCCACTATCTCTACACTCAGAATGAAATCCAAATTTCTTACTCTTGTACCAATCTCTATACAACTGGACTTACGCCTGACTTTTCAAGCTTGTCTCAAACTACCCTTCTCCTCGGTCACTATTCTCCAGCCATTGTTGCTGTTTTCTTATTTTCTTGGGCTTTGAATTTACTTTCCCTTTTGCCTAGAACATCAACCGAAGAGTATTGGATGCCCAACTCCCTTTCTTTTCTGATCTCAGCATAATTGTTCCACCCACAGCAAGACCTTCTTTGAAGTAACTCAGACCCCAGACATTCTGTTGGATCATCGTGTGTGTGTGTGTGTGTGTGTGTGTGTGTGTGTGTGTTTAAAGAGCACTTAAAATATCTGGAAATGTTTTATTCATTTTTATATGATTATATTTTTTATCAGTCCACTGGAGTATAAATTCTAGGAGAGAAGAGACATAATTTTTCTTTCTCACTATGCTGTTTTGCTGTTTGACCTACTCCTGTGCCTACAACACACTGGGTGATTGATAAATATTGAATGAAATGTTAAATTAAAAAAATAGAGATGTTCTTCTTTTTTAGTCTTGATTTTTTTTTTTTTTTGCCTCCATGCGGTAAGAGAACCAATTACTAGGGTTCTTCTTCCAGTGATGGTACGTCTGTTCTTACCAATGGCCAAACTACCTATTGTGAATATGGAAGTAAATTCTCTAGGTGAGACAGTGACTTAATTCAAATGAGAAAAATCTGAGGGTAAAAATTAGCTCTACTCTATCAATTTGGAAACAAATTGAGTCATCTGAGAAAGTCAATGAGATAATAGAGTATAGTGTTTAAGACTGCATTCTAGACTCAAAGTATCTGGGTTTACGTCATGACTCAGCTATTTGCTAGTGATGTTCCTTTGAACACATCTTCTCTGCAAGTTTATTTATTTTTTGTACACTTGGGTGACACTATGGTATTTACCTCAGAATGAGTATAACAAAATGAGATAACATACTTCAAACTCTTAGAACAAGGTCTGAAGTGTTTCACAAATTCATTATAGCTTAGGTACTATTGTTTTCAGTTCCCCACATTAGCCCCCATAGTCTGAGCTATAATTAGTCAAATTGAAAGAGCCATTCAGAACAGAAACTCTGACAGCTACTGGCTCAGTTGCTTACCAGAGAAGTCCAGTTTTTATAATGGAGAAAAATCCCATTCTTAAGCACCAGTATGCTTAGATATAATTTTGATCTAATACCTATCAAGAAGGTAAATAACTCCACAGGGTATCGGGGTGTATACGTTTTCTTTGTCAGAGAAAAGGTTAGAAATAAGGATTTGAGTACTGGCAGTTTATTTGGGATATGCAGGGATTGCCTGCAAGGAGGTAGGGAATTATACAGGAGAAGAAATACAACCAATAACGAACCAACTTTTAAATTAACTAAAATGACAGGAAAATAGAGATCAGTTTCACAGAAAAATTCTGAGACTTTGTGTAAAAAAATATCATAATATCTCCCCAAGAAGGGTGAAAGAGCTGAGGTATTTATACTTATTGGCTGAAGGCTACTTTTGGGAAATGTTGATTTCCTAGTACCATGTGGATCAGAATGACTTTCTATGGCTCCCGGGGGGGGGGGGGGGTGGGGGGGAGAAAGCCTTTAGACCACAGGTGCAGATAACAGTGGGAGTCATTAGGTATAGGAAACAGAAAGATCCAAGGAATATGGACAGGTGGCATGGACAGATCTGCTCTGGAGCAGCCTATGCAATCAAAGCTCCATTATCCACCACACGGTTGCTGTGGAACTATGTGGATCTAGCTCAAAGCTTCTAGTAATCACATGTCCCATGGTAAATGTTGAACTGGGATGGAGCTTTCCCCTCTCAGCACTGGGGAAACCAATCCCAGGCATTCTTACAGGAATTTCTCTGAGTCTAGCCCTTAAGAACTCAGAGTGCTTTAGGAGGTCTCATTCAAGCTGGACAAAACCATTTATACTATTTGGAGCCAATACTTGTCTCCAAAGTATTAATCTATATTAGTTTGCTTGGGTTATTATAACAAAATACCATAGACTGGGCAACTTAAAAAATAGACATGTATTTCCATTAATTCAGGAGGCTGGGAAGTCCAAGATCAAGGTCCAGTTAATTGGGTTGAACTAAGAGTCTGCTTCTTGGCTTGCAGATGGACATGTTCTTCCTGTATCCACATAAGAGATCTACCTTTCTCTCTTCCTTTTATTAAGCTACTGATCTCACAATGAGTACTTTACCCTCATAATCTCATCTAACCCTTATTTCTTCCCAAAGAAAAGATTGCAATATATGAATTAACATAAATCAGTCCATAGTGGTACCTGAAAGGGAATGTACTAGTTTTACCATGTCACTAGTTGATGAGATCTTTTTAATTTGGAGACTCTTTTGTCCCCTTCATACAGCATGAGTATTGGTGGTGTTAAGGCTTCTACTGCACACAAGTGGCTGATTGCTGTTTCATAACCAAGTATACAGGGGTGGCCTAAAATAATCACCTATTCCATTTTGTGCCAAAGAATATATTGTTGTGCACAGTGATTGGGATAAATAAATCTCTATTATCTTCAATTTTTTTTGTAATACATATCTGATCTCATCTAAAATGACTTTTTTTTAAATCTAAATTGATTCTTTGTGGTTCTTTTTATTACTATTTTATAGCATTCTGCTTTTTTATTAACTTGACATGTATTTGTTGCTTCATATGATTTTGTTTAGTTTTGAGTGGCTTTAAATCTATAAGTAGAATATTAATTAAAAACTATGGGTTGGAAAGAGTCCCAACACCACCACAGATAACCAAAATCCAAGTGTAGGTGTTTAAAGGGTAGCAAATACTTATTACTGAAATAATGTTTGTGTTCTATATGCCAAGACAACTGCAAAATTTTGAACTTTCTTTGAAGACAATCTAAAATATAAAAAATTTCTAGCAGTAATGAAATTGTCTTTGTTAAGTATTTATGAAGTTAATTCATCATATAACATTTAAACTAAAGAGGACTTTTTTTAAACTTTAGTAGCATTAGATTTATTTATATTTATAACATAAATGGGATAGGTTGACGTGTCTTAGGCTCCATATTTTAGAGACATGGAACCTTCTTACTTAGGCTTGAGAAGCATGTTAAACTGAACTAAGGAAGAGAGTCCAGAGTAAGACAAGTGAATTTTATATTTTATCTTCCTGAGACATTCCAAGAAGCCAGTTGAGAATGAAAGTGTTCTGTTTGTTTCCTACTGGAGGCCATGGGTTGGTATTGAAGACATTTTGTAAAAAAAAATAAATAAATAAAAAATAAATAAATAAATAAATAAAAAACAAATACTTAAGCATAATCTTTACAGAATCTGTAAAGCTGATGGTTAGTGGTCACCACATTTCTACCTGACAGTGCCGATGAAATTTTTAAAATGCATAACCTGAAAACCTCTGATTTTCCATTTGAGTTTCTTCTAAAAACATCCAAAAGTCTATACATGAAATTGTAATTTTACTGTGAATTTTACTACGAAAACACTGTATAGGAAGTACCTTCTTGACCTGAGACGATCCTTTTCTTGTAATGATAATCAAACTTTGTCAAGTTCTAGATAAAGGTATTTTTCCTCCTTTCTAAATTGTATTTTACTGTGGTAAGAACACTTAACATGACGTCTGTCCTCCAGAAACATTTTGAGTATACAATATAGTCTTGTTAACTAGACGCACAATGTTGTACAATAGATCCCTAGAACTTACTCATGTTGCATGACTGGAACTTTATGCTCTTTGATTAGTAATTCACTATTTCCCTCTACCCCCAGCCTTTAGAAGTCATACCATTTGACTCTCTGATTCTGACTATTTCAGACACCTCTTATCAGTGGAATCATGCAGTATTTGTTCACTTAATGTCAAGTTTCATCCATGTTGAAACTTACTGCAGAATTATCTTTCTTTTCAAAGACTGAATAATATCCCATTGTATCTATATACTACCTTTGCTTTATCCATTCATCTGTGGATGGATATTTGGGTTGTTTGCACCTTTGGCTATTGTGAATCATGCTGTAATATTGGGAAAAAGCCCAGCAGCTAGAGAGCTACTTTTTTTTTTCTTTTCCTTTTAATAGCTGTGATTAGATGTTTGTTTGAGAGTGGAACCACAGAATCCTTTCTCTTAGACTGTTCTAAAAGATTTATACTCTCCTAAAAGATTGACTATAAGACCCTTTTTTAAATTTTATTTTATTTTCCAGTTTTCATAGGCAGTGACTCCCTTAAGGAAACCCCACTTGCTTTCACTAGAAGATACATCGATAAATTTAGGTCTTTCTCTACAAAGGCATTCTTTAAATATCTAATTAGGAAAGAGCTATACATTCATGTTATAACAGAATTTTTGTTTTTAAAAAATTTCACTTGTAAACAAAATGAAATTATGGTCTGCTTTGGTGGATGTTAAGCTGTTGTTCTTTAAAGAAGAAGCATGTTTGGATATGCGTTTTAAGGCACATTGAGGGACTACTTCATACTAAGAAGTAATAATTTAAAATTGAACCTCAAGACTTCATTGAGTATCATAATTTTTCTCTTTTAGGGGGAAAGGTCAGCAAGGAAATCATATATGCCTATAGCAAAATCCTAAAAGTTTTACTAGAAGTCTGCTTTCCAGGAAGTTTTGTGGGTTGCTGACTAGGAGCCTGCCAGACACAAATATCTTCATGTCAATCACACTCCCTTCCTTGCAGGGTCTTGGCCCCTCTGGGATCCAACTACTATCTCACACACTGAACAGCTGGGAACTGGAGGAGCACCCACAGCCCTGAACAGAGGTCCTACTCCAAATCTTCATGGTTATCAAACTACTGCTGTTTTATAAAGCCACCTGGTGATGCCTCACATCCTTATTGTTCTTTTAAGCACCAGAAAAAAAAAAAAAAAGTTCTGAGATCTGTACCTAGTGCAGGAAGGGTTTTGAGTGGGAAGTTTTCACAAAAAGGGAAAAGACAAAATAATTGCTCACACTCCCTTGTGATTTAGTGGGAAGCTTTCTCATATTTCAAAATGCATCTTAAAATCAGATCTTACTATAGGATTTTTATGAAAACAGAAAACTAAATTGTCTATATTTCTGATATAGTTTACTTTCAGCTTTTCTCACTAATATTGTAACTTTCATATATATCAATATTAATATTAATGTTTAATGATTAATATTTTACACATGGGCCTGGCATTATGGTGCTATTAATGTGATATTAGATAGTATACTTACACATACACAGATTGATTTCTGTATAAGTGAACTCTTCTTAATAAAAAAAACACATGTAATGATTATAAAAATCACTATACTTATATAAGAAAGTAAATGTTCTGGACACAAATGAACACTGGAGAACTGACAAAAAGTTGTCCAAACCATTATGTTGTAGATGGAGCTAGTTTGCCCTTGAGTTGAAAAGATAGATGATTAAATAATTAACTACATTGCTTTATGATCAGTGCTACAATCAAAGTATGGTTCAAGCACAATATTTGAAATAAATTTATGAAAGCAAAGTGAAGTGCTTTCCAAAACTGCTATTTGTTAAACAGGACTTTGAAAGAGAAATGGACTGAAGAACTTATATCCTGAGTCTACTGTGTACCAGTCACCATTTAATATATGATAGAATATTTTCCAAAAAGTGCTATCTAATACTTATCTCAAAAAAGATTAGAAATAAACTATTTGACTCTTCAAGCTTGGGGCAGCAGTTTATAATTCCTATTTATAGGACCATGTAAATTTTTAAAATATCTATGCTTGTTAAAAATATATAGAAACATCCATCCATCATGTAAAACTTTAAATAGAATATAATTATTTTCAACTAACTTTTGAATAAGACTGTCTCATTTGAAGAATAATAAATTAGATAAAAAATGGCTAAAGGAAGTTCAAATATTTCATTATTTTTCCACAAACAGAGATCAAGCCCATACAATATGCCACACATTGTGCTAGCTACTAGTGATAAAGAGCAGTGAGCAAAAACAGATATAACCTTGGTCTTTATCAAATTTATACTGAAATGTAGGGGACATAAACATTTTTTTTTTTAATGCACAATGTAAGGGGATCCCTGGGTGACTCAGTGGTTTGGCGCCTGCCTTTGGCCCAGGGCGTGATCCTGGAGTCCCTGGATCAAGTCCCACATCGGGCTCCCTGCATGAAGCCTGCTTCTCCTCTGTCTGTGTCTCTGCCCCTCTCTCTCTCTCTTTCTCTGTGTCTCTCATGAATAAATTAATAAAATCTAAAAAAAAAATAAAGCACAATGTAATTTAATAATAGTATACTGTAACTAATGATGATAATGATAATAATAGCCAACACACATGTAGCTTCTGATACATGACAAGTACTTTGTGTGCTTTATGTATTTTAACTCATTTAATATAGAGGTCAGAGAGGGTAAGTGCTGTGGAGAAACATCTGACAGGGCAAAGAGAAAGGAAGTATCTGTGTTAGAGGTGTTCATTGAAAAGAGGATGACCAGGGGGTCTGGGTGGCTCAGTGGTTGAGCCTCTGCCTTTGGCTCAGGTTGTGATCCTGGGGTCATGGGACCAAGTCCCATATTGGGCTCCCTGCAGGGAGCCTGCTTCTCTCTCTGCCTGTGTCTCTGCCTTTCTCTTTCTTATGTTAATATATAAAATCTTAAAACAAAAACAACAACAACAAAATAAAAGAGAATAACCAGGCAGGTCCTCACTGACCAGAAGCCATTTGACTATGCACATACCCAGGAATTCTTTTCTTTTCATTCTCTTTTCTTTTTTCTCTTTTCTCTTTCCTCTTTTCTTTTCTTTTCTTTTTTCTTTTTTCTTTTCTTTCTTTTCTTTTCTTTTATTTTTCTTTTCTTTTTTCTTTTCTTTCTTTTCTTCTTTCTTTCATTCTTTCTTTTCTTTTTCTTTCTTTCTTTTGTTTTCTTTTTTCTTTTCTTTTCTTTTTTTTTCTTTTCTTTCTTTTCTTTTCTTTTCTTTTTTCTTTTCTTTCTTTTCTTTCCTCTTTTATTCTTTCTTTTGAGAGAAAGAGTGAACTTAGCCCAGGTAGGGCAGAAGGGCAGGAGAGGGAGAGAGAATCTTAAGCAGTCTTCACACTCAGCAAGGAGCCCTATGCAGGGCTTGACTGATCTCATGATCCTGAGATGGTGACCTGAGCCGCAATCAAGAGTTGGTGCTTAACTGACCAAGCCACGCAAGTGCCCCTTTCTGGGAGTTTTCTAAGCTGAACTTCCAGATATCTGCATATTCAAATACCTGATATTTTCATAGGCCATCGGTGAAGTCTTGGCTGGAGAAAAGGAGAGCAATTAAAGATGAAACAAAAGAAAAAGGTAGAATAACAGGCTAAATATATATGGACCCGGGTGTCATTAACAGCGCTATGGCACTTACTTCCAACACAGTGGAGAGTTGCTGAGGGATTCTTTCTTTCTTTCTTTCTTTCTTTCTTTCTTTCTTTCTTTCTTTCTTTCTTTCTTTCTTCTTTTTCTTTCTTTCTTTCTTTCTTTCTTTCTTTCTTTCTTTCTTTCTTTCTTTCTTTCTGAGAAATGGTATAGAAATTCTCTTCTTCTTGCTTCTGTTTTCTCAATGATATAGCAGATTTGTCACATAGTAGTGAGAATGAAGATATTAAACATTTGAGAGAGGGGAAAGTATGAAGTAATTATAAGAGCATGAGAATCAAATGGACTTGATAAATGTAGTGGCATTAATTGTAGGAATATGCATCTCCTAGGGGTATTGCTAAGTAATTTAAAGTGCAGTCAGCATGAATAAAATGAGAACTAGGTACAGAGGAGGAAGGTAGGGCTTAACCAAATTATTTTTGTATTTATTTTTCCCTCTTTTCAAAAAAAGTATGATGAAGCCAGAGAGGGGCAAAAACAGGTGAGGGTAGACAAATGAACAATTATGTTGAGAGTCTCAGGTCTGATCTGATTTAGCACCAGAGGAAATAGGGACTTTAGTATTCTCGAGCTAGTATTTTGACATACTGATGTTTTCTTCTAACATAGGTACATGGAATTAAGACTTCTTACAGTATAGCTCACCAAGACTCAGATATTATGCAAAAGTTATACCATAATCTTAAGGAAATCCAGAAAGTATAGTTGAAAATATACTGTGCTTATACTTATTTTCAAGAGAACCATACAACCTAAACCCAGAGAAGTTATAAAACCTGCAGTTTGTTGTTATACTGTAGAAATTGTGTTGGATATATAGAGTTGATATCAAGGAACTTTTATTAATAAATCTGTGAGTGAACAGATATGTTTTTCCTGAGGATTCCGAGACATTTTATCAACATTTTCCCCAACAGAAATCTGATCTGTGATACCTACATCAAAAAGTCGTTCTGTTTTGACATTTCTTTTATATCTCTGATATTCTTCTGTATATTTACACTTTACTTGTATACAGAGAACCTATTTTATTAAAGTATCTACTCAGATTCTCTTTGTTCCTTGTCTCTATGGAGCTGGAACAGCTACTGACATCAAGGCAAACACACTCGCCTAACTTCAAAAGCAGTCCTGAGTCTCAATCAATAGGTATTAGAATTAGAACAATGCATAAGGATGAGCAGAAATTTAAGAAATTTACATCAGATTTTGAGGCATTGTTATGAATGCCTGAGAATGTGCTTTATTATTGGGGTAGGTAATAAGATTCTCTGAAAGATCGATAGAGGATTATTCCTTATTGTTCGCTAGCTCCTTTCACTACCATAGAAGTTGACAGCGATTCTTTTCCTTAATTCTACACAGTATGCATCATTTATAGTATGTTACTGAACCATATTCATATGGAGAAGGTGGAGAAAGTACTGGTATATAACTGGGAGATACTGGTTCCTGGTTAACTTGAAATTACCAAAAAGATTTGAGTTGATGGCTTTGCATTTTTTTCATGCCACAGATTGATTCATACCAAATAATCTATTTCTAACCATGCTTACTTCTTTCAGTTTCAGTTTGAAACTGTATTTTGCCAACACGTATGAGTATCTGTCTATATTATCTTTTTTGGTTTCATTTAACATTTTTGTACATCGTTCCCTTAGCAAGTTTTTACTGGTGCTCTGCTCAGAAAAATTTCTCTTAAGTGATGTGAAGTTAATTCTGGCCAATTACATGCTTTCTCCCAGATACTCCACAAACCTTTATAAAACCACAATATTTCAGCCTGTCCACTTTTCTAACTATCTTTTTTTCCCTCCTACACTCACCAGCTAGAGGACTTTTGCCTACATTCCATGTTACTATTGGTCAGTTACTTACTGGCTTAGAAGTTGGGGAATCCAGATTTACTAGTCTTTTCTTTTACAGATAATATTTCAATATATAATAAAGAATTAGGATAGAACTATTGTTTCAAAGTTGAGTTTATATTCACTAAGAATTTCCCGTTTCCATAGGGCAACTTAAAAATAATATCAATTAAATACATAGTAATTGTCTATATTAATTTTTTAAAAGGTTTTATTTATTTATTAGATGAGAGAGAGAGTCCACAAGAGTGGTGGGGTGGGTGGGGGGACAGGCAGAGGGAGAAGGAGAAGCAGACTTCCCACTGATAAGGGAGCCTGACTCCTGGCTGGATCCCAGGACCCTGACATCATGACCTGAGCAGAAGCAGCTGCTTAACCGACTGAGCCAACCAAGAGCCCCTGTTTATTTTAGCTTTGATTAACAAGTATATTTGAGTAGTTTACTAGAAAATAAATGGTATTGCGTAGAATTTCAACAAATAATTAGTAATGTATCTTTTCACATTGTCAAGTTTGCTTAGGTCTGGTATAAATTTCATTATTCTTAATTGTCTGGGACAAATTTAATAGCACAGTGAAAGCATATGAAAGGAACATCTCAAAAATACTTCATTGGATTTTTTAACCCAACCCATTAATTATAAAACAGCAAACACTAATATGACTACATCCTAGATAATATTTTTATGAGAGTCATGAACCATCTACCACCCACTTATGATACTGTATGAAAATATATTTGTTTCCTTTGATATTATAGCACTGAAGCATGTGATGCATCCTTTGATTATGGTTACTTTTTTTTTTTCAATTTAGAAAGAATCATGGAGGAATAGGAAAAATATATTAATTTAGAAAGAAATTTCCATTATTTCTATAGAAACTGTTGTATCATCACCAAAAAGATGGTTTCTATTTCTATAGAAACTGTTGTATCTTTTACTAAGCATTGTTATTCTATTCCTTATATGTTCCCAAGGCAATGGGAAGGCATTAAATGCCCCCCAATAAAATATATTGCTTTCCTATTGCTGCAATAACAAGTTATCAGTAACACAGGGGTTTAAAATGACTCAAATTTGTTAGCTCCTATAAGGTTAGAAGTCTGATACAGGTCATGGAAAACTGAAATGTAGGTGTCAATAGAGCTATATTCTTCTCACTAGGGACTGGAGAGAGTCTATCTGTTTTCTTGCCTTTTCTAGCATCTAGAGACCACCTACATGCCTTGGATCGTGGCACCCTTCTCCCATCTTCAGAGCCAGATAGCTTGTCCTCTCTGACCATTCTTCCATTGTCATATGTCTTTCTGACCGCAGGAAAAATTTCTCAGCTTTTAATGACCCATGTGATTAGATCAGGCCCAAATGGATAAATGCCTCTGTTCAACATGCTTAACTTAAACACATCTGCAAAGTCATTTTTTTCCATGCATGGCAATACACTCACAGGTTTAGGTGATTAGGATGTGAACATTTTTGACGGGCAACTTTTCTGCTTACCCCATACTGTATGTAAGAAAGACATGCGGGTTTTACATCACATTTACCAAAAAAATAACAAGAAGAAAAGTTTGGGGTGGCAGGCACTAGGGGGACACTTGATGGGATGAGCACTGGGTGTTATTCTGTATGTTGGCAAATTGAACACCAATAAAAAATAAATTTATTGCTAAAAGAATTTTTTGAAATCATCACGTGAGTTCCTTTAAGAGGAGTATAATTAAATGGAATTCAATAGGTAATTATTTTATAATCGAATACTACAAATACATCCTTTTATTTCTCAAGATGAAAGATGGAGTAGGGACCAAAAATTACTTCCTATGATAATATTAAAGAGAAAATGACTGTCTTCTTTTCCCTATTTTCTTCCCTCCTCTCCCACCTCCTTCCCTACCCAGAAATAACGATATATTTGTGTTTGGAATAGAAGGGAAAAATGTTGTTTCATAAATCAGTTCATGACTCTTTCTTACAAGTTTTATCACTTTAACATAACTTTACCTTATTTTAGCTTTAAGAATTTTTTTCCTAAATGCTTGCAATGCTGATAAACAATTCTCATTTGTATAATTGACAAAGTGGGAAGATTCTGTGTTAAGGTAATGTATTTTAAACACATAGGTTATGCAAAATAGCCCAAACGCCATAAAACTGCTTTCTATCTGTTCATGTTTTAGGGTGTCACATTGAGACCAAAGGAGCTTCATTCGATCATGATTTAAGGTAACTTGTACAAATTATGTAGCTTTTACTTACTTAGATACTATAAAATCATAACAGTTATTGGGACTATCAGGGTCATGGGAGAAGATTAGTGGTAAGAGCAAATTCAATGATCTTTGAATATTGATTGTTCAATTGCAGGTCTAGTTCAGTGGCTTTTTCCTTTTTTGACATGCTTCCCTTCACTGTTCATCCATCCAGTTAATGAGGCAATGCAGTAATTTCAATATACGACAAATCCTGATTTGCTGCCAATAGTTTCTGTCTCCATGCAGTTTCACTGGCATAGCATTAAGTATTTGACTGATGTACTCAGATGCCATTCCCTATTCCTTTCAGCTGCTTTCATTCTCCCATCACTTGTCATCACCAGAGAGGTGTATTTGTTCATTTGTTGAGTGCCACACTAGATTTCAAGGTCCATGGAGAAAGGCATGTTCACCACCATATCCCTAGTCCCTATGGTTACTGTCATACAGTGGGTGCTCAGAAAATATTTGATGAATGATTCACATGCTTACGGGCACCTGGGTGGCTCAGTGGCCATGATCCCAGGGTCCTGAAATTGAGCTCTGCATCGGGCTCCCTGCTCCATGGGGAGCCTGCTGCTCCTTGGCTTGTCCTCCCTGCTCTCTCTCTCTCCCTCTCTCTCTCTCTCTCTCTCTCTCTCTCTCTGTCAAAAAATAAAACAAACAACAAACAAACATGCAAAAACTATAACCAATCAATTTCAAAGTCAAAAAAAGATTTAATAAAGATTTTACAGGGACCACATCAATTTTATATTGCCTGAAAAATATTGCCTTTTATGTCATGTACATATTGTAGAAAAAATGTTTCCATTGCACATACTCTCTATACAGTGGTAGTTTTGTTAACTCAGTAATTCACATGTTGATGCCATATTGAATTCACACTTCTATGCGCTCGAGCTATATAATCCTGTGTGAATTCATTTGTTGCAAATATACTTTGAAAAGTCCTTAGGGAGCTAAGTAATTTATACTCATTAGCAATATAATTTATCTCTTGATTCTTCAAATTTAGGTGATCCCTAATGTTTTCCATAGATTTCTTACTATTTGACAATAAATTATGATCCTATAAAATCATTTCTATGTCAACTTGTATAACTGTATTAGTATAAGTTGATCCATAATTGCCATAAAATCTATTGTGGGATATTAAACACCAGGGATGTAGTTCTATTAAAATCATACAAAGCTTATGTACTCAATTGTAATTTAAAAAAATAGCCATTTGGTATGATGCACTTTTGACAGTTAAGACTGCCAAAAAAAGCAATGCAGATAACTCTATTTTAATGCAAATTAGATCTGCATATTCAAAGATTTAACTTTCTGAAGTAAAAATCACATGGAATATGCCTCACAATGGAAATGACTTGAAGATTTTAGCATTTTTTCATGATGGAAAAATGACAACTTTTTTATAGCTAAAATTTCCTTTGCTCAGACTTTTGGAAACTTTTGTGGTAGGTATGGTACATACATAGTAACATTAAATACTTGACAATTTAAAACTATTCAGTCATGCTATTTACTCTTCTTAACTTTTTTCTCTACATTGACAGCATTTAAAAAGCCAAATTTCCAATTTTATATTTATTCCATATAGATATAATATTCCTGCTTTGCAATGTTTAATACTGGAAGCATTTCCTACTCCATCTCACTAAGTTCATAAAATCACTCTACTGGCGTGATACAGATTTTATGTGCAGGAGTGTATGTTGTATACATGTACGATATGTATGACAGACATGCATGTTGATAGACTTCCTTCTTCTCTTAGAATGGAGCAAACTACTTTCTCCTTCTCAAAATCCTTTTCCTCATGTAGGATCACCACTCTGGATATCATCCTTCTTTCTTTCCACAGCACCCTACTTCTGCCATTAATTCTGGTCTCTCCCACATCATCTGTCCCACAATTTGTGAAATCAATCCTAACAACATTCATATTTAATGTAATACTGCCTCTTTTAGGAAAATCTATTTGTTAAGCACAAATTATTCTCCAAATACTTTCATCTTTCTATAAAAATCTCAAAAGATTAAACATATGCTGACTCTATACTCTTGATAGATTTATCACTCCACCCACCAAATATTATTTATGCCTTAAAATCCCACTGACACACATCTTGCCATATTTGCCAATGATATCTTGAGGGCTTTAATTTAACTGACACTCTTCTCTACTCATAAAGCAATGGGCAAGTTGGAGAGGTTTAGGTCCTAAAAGGCATGTATAAGCTGAATTCCATGGCATGTAGGTCTCAGCATTTGTGATGTTTGGTTGAAATGTTGGAGAGTTTGGGTATCTGAGTTACAAACCAATGAAAGCACCTAGATCAGTAATAATGAGACCAAAAATCAATAACAAGAGTATGTAGCCACACTTGACAGGTTTTTGTCTAACATTGATTTTTTTTCTGACGTGTATTATTATCAATGTCCAGTTTATCATGATCAGATATGGTATTGGCTATTTAAAAATATTCTTTCTGAATGTGATTTTTAACTTACTTTAATTTAATTTTTAAGTTTTAATTTAACTTACTTTAATTTTTAAATTCTTTGTTTATTTTTTTAATCTTCCTTTCAGTAGTTTACAGTATTGGACTCACCCTGGAGGAGTAATTTTAATATTTTGGAGAAGATCAAAGGAAGAACACAGATTAATTGTCTATACTTTGTAACCTAAATACTAAGGAAAGTGTTTTAGATGGTAGAAATTTAGGCTTATATGGAGACCATACCAGATGGGTAGGTGCTAGAACCATAGGACAAAAATTTTTTTGAAAGACTTTATTTATTAATGAGAGACACACAGAGAGAGGCAGAGACATAGAAGGAGAAACAGAACCATAGGACAATTAATGGTTAATGAATCTCAGGAAAGTATGAACCAAAAATCGATAAAGAAGGAAGGAGACATTATTAATTAATTAATTAATTAATTAATACATATAAATGAGTATATGTATGGAGGTAATATATACTCCTCTTTAATATAGGAAAGGGGAATGGGCAAGTATTTTTAAAGTTGATGTAAGGTGTGAATTGTCCAAGGGCCTTGAAATTAGAGAAATTAAAATCTCAGGTAAAATGGAGACCCATTTAGTGGTTGATTTATTAGACAGGAGTTTAAAGAAGAGTTGTTGGAGGAAGCTATCATGTCTCAGTTAAACCAGTAGTCTGGGACTTATCGATGTGATGAATGTTTTATTGAATGTCTCTTTTAAGGGCCCAGCATTGTGTATTTTGAGAAGTGAAATGTGTGTCTTGTCATTGTAAAAAATGTCTGGAACTCTAAGTGGGGACAAGTGGATGCTGATGAAGGCTTGTATTATAGCCTTGGAGCATGTGGAGACATGTGTGACCTTGATTTATATTTTGGGCAATTGTGAGGTGAAAGGCTTCTAAAGTTATTTACTCTTCAAGAGACAACTCCAAGGTAATGTCCCAAGTTTGTGAGGATGTGTAGATGAGGCCCCTTGTTGGCCAAGATATCTAGCATTGAGATGACTGTCTTAAATTTTGGCCATTTGGGTTCACCTTGAGGTCTTTTATCAAGTACATTTTGATAAGGGATGGAAAGTAGCAACATTTTACTGAGTCCCAACACTTGTGATAGTTAGAATGCCATCCATAGAGTCAATGAACTCTCATTATTGCTCAATCAGTTGATCAAGAGATTTCCCATATAGCCAAGGATCTGGGTAATGGGTACTCTCCCTTAGCACTGTGGCATCTGGCAGACAACTGAGGACAGTGGAGGCTACTACCTCCTACAGATGAAATATGGCAGATGGCGTGGGATTGACTCTATTTTCTGTCAAGGAGGCCTTGGCAGCCGTGTCCAGTTAATAGGGTGCTGCTTTCATGATCCAATTTAAATGAGCAAATGGGTATGAAGGTTCACAGGCTTAGGGTCTGTGAGAGCATCTGTTCTTAAAAGAGCTTAGTATGTGGTCTGTAATTGCTGCTTTAATGGCGGATAGCATGGGGGCAAGTAGGACAGTTATTTGTATTGGAAGTCCCTGGGCAACTTCTGGCCATCATCATCATGGTTGTTGGAGCTCTTACAATAAAGGAGTCTCTGAGGGCACTGACAGGAGTGCTAATATTAATTTGGATATTTGAAGCCTTCTACTGGAGAAGATCACATTTAGGGTGGTCTGATTTGTATTTAGCAACATCATGAGGTTGAGTAAAATTGAGGAATGTGTTACCCTGAGAACTCAAAAAGGACTAAATAACACTGTACTTACATGTCTTTAAGGAACATGTCAGACAAATATTTCTTGGAGAAGGGTCATCAATGTAATGTCATACCTTTGCTCCTAGAGAAAGATGAGGGAGAAAAAAAAAAGAAAATGAAGATGAGGGTAGTTAAGATCTTAACTGTAAAGATTGTGTTGGCAAATTTCTTGAGGTATCCTAAGGGTAGCCTTAGGTACTACGTCTTTTCAGAGGTGAAGGTGAACTATGGTTGAAAGAGCCTGCTGAGATACACAATGAATAGAATGTGTTAGCTGAATGTATAAATGCAAAGTATTTATCAGTTATTGATTAGATAGAGTCAGTCACTTTTATAATATTGAGTTATTAGGTATGGGACCCTTAATGGATGAGACCACAGTATTAAGGTTATAATAAACTACCATGAAGCATAATTATTTGTTATTATGTTTATTATTATTATTTTATAAGTTTAAGAACATGAAAAAATGGTTTGTGAAGTGGTAAGTAGTAGAGAAAGTCATATGTTAATTAGTGAGGTCCTAAATAATAAATTAATTTTTTAAGGTGTTGTTCTAACTTGTATTGGACCATATTAACTGTTTTTACCTGGGGTTTTGTGGGGTCCTACTCTGTCAAGCCAGTGTGGAAATGTCGAAGGTTTAATTAAATTTCTATTTATTACACATTTTGTCAGAGTTTCTATTTATGGAATATCTAAGGCAATGTGCACTGTGACTATGGAAAACATAGTCAAGGCTATAGTTGAAATATATCTATTTTTTCTTTATGTGTAGTTACTTTCCTAAGAAAGTGTGATCCCAGGGATAAGTGTAATTTAAACCCCAGTATTGATTAAGTACATGAAGTTTTACAAATCAGTACACTTTATTTTTATTTTTTTATATTTTATTTATTTAGTCATGAGAGACACAGAGAGAGAGAGGCAGAGATATAGGGAGAGGGAGAACCAGGCTCCATGCAGGGAGCCCAGTGTGAGATTTGATCCCGGGACTCCAGGATCATGATCTGAGCCTAAGGCAGACACTCAATCTCTGAGCCACAGAGGCATCCCCAATCAATACAGTTTAGCAAATGTAAAAGTTCATTTAGGACCTATGTTGTAGCACAAAAACCAAATCAATCAGCACTAAATTATTAGTAAATTTTGGATTCCTAATTGGGTCAAATTATGGAACTTTGTTTTAATTTAATAATAATATATAAATATTTGCCACCTTCTTTTCCCAATTCTTTGTCTCCTTCTCTTCTCCCTCTCATTTTCTTTCTCCTTCTCCTCTTCTCCTCTACCTTCTTCTTTTGGTCACTGGAAATGCTTTGGTGTAGAAGCAGGGCAGAGGTTTTCTTCACCCAAGGCATATTTATTTATTTATTTATTTATTTATTTATTTATTTATTTATTATTTATTTTTTTCTTAGGCAGCTTCAAATCAATTTTGTCAGCATTTGAAGCCTCCCCCATGGCCATGGTTGTACATTTTTAAGGAGCCCGGGGTTAACTTGCGTTTGGATGAAACACTTCATTGTGACACAGGCATACGGTGGGTATTTTCCCCTGTGAACTCTGAGCTATGGCTGCAGTGGTGCCCTGCAGTCCACTGGGCCCACAACCTAGAGGTTGGCCATTGAAAGCACCCTTTCTACAGCCCTACCTTTTCCCACCCTGTGGGGGTTCCCACACCACTCCTCATTCAGGGCTTCTAGCTACCTAACCACATGTTTTTTATTTGATAACTCATGCATCATTGGGAAAGGGTCCCCATAGCTTGTCTGGTAGGCAGTTGTCTCTCATCCTGTCTTCCCAATACCCCTCCAAAAATGAGGTTTGTATTTAGAAAACTAAAGCAGCTCCTCAAATTGCCTAATTTGAATAATTATGTTCTGGGCATAAGGAATATCTTTAGTTGTTTGTTCTCTAGACCTGGGCAATTAGGGCCAGCATGTGTGGCCTCTGGAGTGTGAGAATCTGATAAGAGAAGGTTGGCACATGGTTCTAATAAGCTGCTCCTAAAGGAGAATTAATCTTCCAGTAGCCAAGGAGGTCAAAACTTAGTCAAAACACCATTAAAAACAAATAAAACAAAATAAATCTATATTCTTGGTTATAATCATTATAATACTAAATACACACAAATATATATAACACATATATTTGGAAAATTTGGCAATTTTCTTTTTGTTTGTTTGTTTGTTTGTTTTTTGGCAATTTTCTATTTAAACATTCATATGCCAAGACAAACTATATTGTTTACTTATTCTAAAACTCTTTTAGGACCTTCAGTAGGGTTTTAGAATTTTCTTAATATTGTTTCTCTTTCTTATTGAGCTTATTTCTAAATTTTTAAATATTTTTTTCTCTTTACTTAACTTTTACAGCTCATTATGACTGTCATTTTTAGGTTCTCCCTATTAGTAAAAAAAAAAAAAAAATATATATATATATATATATATAATCTTTAAAATTTTGATTTTATCAGGGATATTTAACATTTTTATATGATATGGATTTGTACATGTGTTTTTTTTACTACAATAGATTATTTGATGTTTCCTAATATTAAAGCATCTTGGATTTCTAGAATGAATACTCTTCATAAAGGACCATTTTTTATATTCATTGATGATGGGTCATATAGATATTTTACCTAGAATTTTGTATTGATATTCATTAGTGAAATCAATCTATACTATTTTTTTCTTCTTATAGTAATTTTTCTTTTCTTAAGATTATAGCCATGCTATTGAGAAAGCACGTATAGAGGAGAATTTGATCCCTCCCTATTCAAAAAACGTTTAAATAACTTTGGGCCTATCAGTTCTTCATAATTAAATAGAAATCAGAAAAGTTATCCCACTCTGCTTCCAGTTTTCATAGTTTTCAATCCTTTTTAAAACTCTAATTGTTATTATAATTTTTTCAAGTTATTTTCCACTGGATGTTTTTGGGCAATTTGTATTTTGCTGGACGATTATAATATCTAATTTTAAAATATATTGTATTTAAATTGCCATGTATTACGTAGTAAAGAATTTAAAGCTTTCTGTATTTTTAGCTCTGTCTTATTTTCATTCTTAAGTTTGTATATGTTTGTTCACTTTATTTTTTTTAAGCAAACTCAAAGAAATTACCAATTTTGGTGAAATTTCCAAATAATGTCTGTATCAGTTAAATATTACTGTATAACATACCATCTCCAAGTTCAGTGACCTTCATGATCCATCAAATCTAAATTGTCTATGTTTATATTTCCTTAAATTAACGTTAGTTTTCTTTATCAAAATTTGAATTTTTGTGATGAGTTTTTTTGTTTGTTTATTATATATCTTTTCCATAGAGTTTAAGTTCTAGGAAGGCAGAGACTATGTCTGTTTTGTTCAATGTATATATCCAATTTCTAATACAAAATCAGATTATGGAGAGTAGCCAAGAGGGATGCTTGGGTGGCTCAGTTGTTGAGTATCTGCCTTTGGCTCAGGGTGTGATCCCGGGGTCCTGGGATGGAGTCCTGTATCAGGCTTCTTGCAGGGGGCTTGCTTCTCCTTCTGCCTATGTTTCTGCCTCTCTCTGTGTCTCCCATGAATGAATAAATAAAATATTTTTAAAAAAGGAAAGTAGCCAAGAATGTGTTTAAAAATAAAATACATTTATATTTGACAGAAGTGTAATTTACTGAGTTTTCACTTAAAAAAAAAATTCTTATATGTGAAAACAATGCTATCTAATCTGTGATAGTTCATAATTGGTAAAAGAGGTTGTAATTATTTAATGATTTAACACAATTTATATGTTTTATATGTTTTATATGGTATTCATTCCTTCACTTAAATATTTATTTTATTTTATTTATTTATTTTTCATGAGAGCCACAGAGAGAGAGAGAGAGAGACATAGGCAGAAACAGAAGCAGGCTCCATGCAGGGAGCCCCATGTGGGACTCCATCCTGGGATTCTAGGATCATGCCCTGAGTTGAAGCCAGATGCTCAACCACTGAGCCACCCAGGGGTCCCATACTTAAAAATTTATTAATTCATATTTTATTGAATATTATTGATATATTTAGCTAGGCTCTGAGGAAACAAATAGAAACAGGTTACCCTGTTTTGAAGAACCTTAGAAGAATATTCTAAAAGACAATCGTTACAGTAATAATTCATCTTTCTAAACATTTCAGAAACAACTTGGGAAAAAATCAAGAATGTGCATAGTATAAGCTTTAGAATACTGCTGATTAATCCCAGGAAATTTTTTTTCCTAAAGTTCAGTTGATATTTATGGTCATGTTTCCTGAAGATGTAAAGCAAAATAATTTTTAATTAATAGAACACTGAAATATGACCCACCTTAATTAAAAGTTAAAATCTTTAGATAAATATTCGAGGTCAGGGATATCAACCCTCACAATATGTTTTCCTATTAAAATAAAAAAAAAATTAGGGACACCTGTGTGGCTCAGCAGTTGAGCGTCTGCCTTTGGCTCAGGGTGTGATCCCGGGTACCAGGATTGAGTCCCACAACAGGCTCCCTACATGGAGCCTCTGCCTGTGTCTCTGCATCTGTCTCTACATGGAGCCTCTGCCTGTGTCTCTGCATTTGTCTCTGTGTCTCTCATGAATATATAATAAAATCTTTAAAAGAAAAAAATAAAATAAAAAGATTTATTTTTCATATTATAAGAGATGCAGATATTTGTTGTAGGAAAATAAAAATATACATAAGATTGTAGTACACTCTAGGATCATCTTTGATCCTAACATTGCAGAGATAATCATGCTTTAACATTTTAGTTTATACATTTTATTTATTTTATACACAGATAAACGTGCACATATGTGTATGTTTTAAAATGAACCTATTCTCTATCAATTTTTAAGTAATATTATTTTAAATTCATAACAATTGTAAAGTTATTTCTACAGATTAAATAAATAAAAATTTAGAAAGATTAATGTTTCTTCTGCTTATATCTGCATATTTCTAAAAAGGATCTACAGTGGTCATCACAATCTTAAAAGACAGACTTTTTTTTAAGATTTTATTTATTTATTCATGATAGACATAGAAAGAGAGAGAGAGGAGGGCAGAGACACAGGCAGAGGGAGAAGCAGGCTCCATGCAGGGAGCCCAATGCGGGACTCGATCCTGGGACTTCAGGTCATGCCCTAGGCCAAAGGCAGGCTCTAAACCACTGAGCCACCCAGGGATCCCAAAAGACAGACTTTTAAGGCTAAGAAGAGTTCATAAGATTTTTATCACTTAGCAATACCACAAAAATCTTTCTCTGATTTGAATTAATATTATAACCACCAATTTAAAGTATTTTTATATATGATTTATTTTACTTATTACTCTACTCATGATTATACTTAAGACTTTTAAATTATGAAAAATACTCAATCTCATTCATAATAAAAGAAATGTAAATTGATACTCTGAAATACAACTTCTTATCATATTGGCACAAATCCAAAAATTGGGCACAACACTGTTGGGAGTCAGTGGGAGTTAAAATCCTACAACTCCTGCAGAGAGGAATTTGACATCTAACAAGATTATCTTTCTGTCTCTCTATAGAAATTTACAACCTAACCCAGCAAATCCTACTTCTGATAATGTCTCCTGAATTTACACATTTACAAATATGGATTTGTTTTATAATAGAAAAATATTGTAAACAGTCTGATTGCCCATTAATAAAGAAAAGGTTGAATAAGACATAGTATATCTTTACTTAATAGACTACAGAATATAGTATAAAATTAAATCAAAGCAAATTGAAATAAAGTAATTCAAAAATTTCTACTTTAAAAAGACACAATTATATATACATACATTAATGTTTGTATAAAATATATATTAATATATTTTTAATGATAAGAAATATTATAAGGAAAGGAGAAATTAATATAAATGAGAGGTACTTGGCATTAAGACAAAGGGGAGAGGGGTAGAAATGAGAATTGTCAGATGATGTATTTGTAAAAGATGACATTTTATACCTCATAAGTGTTTTATATATTTTTAAAAGTATATAAAAATTAAAAAAAACTCAAAATGACACATGTCACAATTTAAAGTAGATTGGAGGAAAAGAGATTTTCAGTTTAATGAGGCAAATAGAACAAATATAATAATTTCATCTCCTGCTGAGTCTCAAAAGAAACTACTGTGGAAACAAAGCTGAAGAAGATTCAGTCTAGGAAAGGTTCTGGGTGAGATGAAGCCAAGATAGAGAAATCCTGTCTGCAGTACTCCAGAGCATTCCTTCTGGGATATCGTATGCCCTCCTTATAGAGGAAGAGGAAAATGTAGGTTGAAAATGGGGGGGTTAGTTGAACATCTGAGTTGTAAGATGCCTTATAGCCAGATATTTAAACTCAGATAAAATTTAAAAAGAAGGCAAGTGTCTGTTCTTCACAATTTGACTTAGTTATCTTAGTAAAACGAGGTCAGCTCTTTTGTGTGATTGAGAAACATATGGCACATTCCACCAGAGTAACGGAGGGAAGTGTATTAAAGGCACTAATTACAAGAATGCCAATAGAATTAATGGGAACCAATTAGAGATTTTAAATGATGTAGGTCTAGAAACAGTAAGGGACTATGATCAGCAGGTCACCCAAGGATCTGAAGGGGCAAGGGAAGTGAGAGAGGGGTATATGGGAAATAGCAAGAGGTGTGGCTGAAGTAGCTGGTGTATGTGTCTAAGGAAGAAGAGACAGAGCAAATGGAAAGATCCAGCACAGATCCCAAGGAGGCAGCCCTTTGTGTTCTGAAATGTTTGTGTCCTTCAGTGTTATTGATAACTGCTCAGCTGCTAATCCACAAGCAAAGAGAGACAACCAACAAACATACTCTATTTATGCATTTAAAATTCATAGAATCATGGGGCACCTGGGTGGCTCAGTTGTTAAACATCTGCCTTCAGCTCAGGTCATGATCCCAGGGTCCTGGGATCTAGCCTCACATTGGGATCCCTGCTCAGTGCGGATCTTGCTTCTCCCTCTGCCTCTGCTCTTTCTGTCACTTGTGCTCTATGGTTCTCTCTCTGTGTCAAACAAATAAATAAAATCATAGATAAATAAATAAATACATACATAAATAAATAAATAAATTGCAAAGAATCTTATTCACAAATATCTGTGGACAAATTTGAAACATTGAGATTGCAACATGACAGAAAAAGATCTGTGCTTCAAAATGAAAATTAGAAAAAGAAAGAAAGAAAGAGAAGAAAGAAAGAAAGAAAGAAAGAAAGAAAGAAGAAAGAAAGAAAGAAAGAAAGAAAGAAAGAAAGAAAGAAAGAAAGACGTGAAAAATCTTAAGATGTGGTCATTGTGGTATTGAGAGCATATTAAAAATGAGCATGAATAAGCAAATCAAAATACAGCTTCCCATTATTGTTCTCAAAAAGTTTTGACTAAAATTTGAATTCAAAGAGTAAGAAAACAAATCTAAAATAGACCAATTTAAAAAAAAATAAAAAAAATAAAATAGACCAATTTTGGAAGAAAAATTGAGAAAAAAGTATTATTGTCAATAATGAGAAGAAATCAATAGAAAATTTAGGATACAAAATTTAATGATTACCAAAATAAAAATAAAAGGGAAATAATATTAGATAAAGGATAAATGTATAGAGAAATGATATAGGAAAACTAACCATGAAAAAATAAGGAGTCCAGAAAGACTGAGCAGGGAAAATATAAAGGAAGAATTTATCAAATATGTTGTATATTAAAATAACTTGTTGTTGAAATGGACACAAGTCTTAATCAATCCTTGACAAATACTGGTCAGGATTAGCAGGAAAATAAAAAAAAAAAAAAGAAAAAAGAAAAAAAAGAAAATCCATCTCAAAACATTGTGAATATTGAAAATTTAAGTTAAACAGAAGAAACATAAGTCTTCCAGAGAAAAATCTGGTCACTTACAAGGAAATGAAGATCAAACCATTATGAGACATTTGAAAGTTAAATTAAGAGTGACTAAGACCTTTCAACCTTAAAAAAAAAAAAAATATATATATATATATATATATATATATATATATATATATATATATATTTCACCTTTGCCTTTTCTATCCAGCCAAATTTACCAGACTTGTGTGGCTACAAACCAAAGGCAGTTCAGATTTGCAAAACACTGGAAATATTATCTCCAAAGTGTTTTTATCTTGAAGGTGTTCTGTTAGAATTAAGTACATTCAAATGAAAGGTAAAGCCCAAGAGGAGAAAGAAATGGATTCAGGAGTCAGCAGAACCACGAAGGGAAGCTTCAGAATAACAACATAAGAGGATTGTCACATAAACAATTTTTTGGGTGTTTTGTTTTTATTTATGAGAGACACAGAAAGAGAGGCAGAGACACAGGTAGAGGGAGAAGCAGGCTACTTGCAGGGAGCCTGATGTGGGACTGGATCCTGGGACTCCAGGATCAAGCCCTGAGCCGAAGGCATCTGATGTTCAACCACTGAGCCACCCAGGCATCCCTATAAACAATTTTAAAGAGGGCCTGCAAAGTAAAAAGTGTGCTTTGGAACAGAATAATACTGACACACGGAGAAAGACTTCAGGGAAAGTGAAGAATGTGAGTATGATAGATAGGACTGTGAGTTGTAAAGGTACAGGATGGGTGAAAAAGAAAGTTGTTTAGAAATTCAAGGGAAGGAAAAGAAAAAACTGTAACGAAAGGTGTGGTTCAAAAAAAAAAAGAAAAGAAAAAAAGATGTGGTTCATATATAAACAAACTAAGTTATAGCATGGTTTTGAGTGACTAGACAAATATAAGAAAAAATAATTTTTTGAGTGTGTTAACAGTTTAGATTGGACCCTTTAAGAATGAAGTATTGTCATAAAAATCTACTCAGAACAGCATTCAATGATTTTTGCACTTTCACAATTATTTTATGCTGTCTATTGGTTTTAAACCTTTGTAACTTTAAAGAGAAATGGTAAAATGCCCAATTATCATCATTGGCAAGTATATATAGGTCTCCGCTGACAATGTAAGTTACTCCTTCCCTCCTTCCTTGACCCCTACTATCTCTCTCTCATTCTTTCTTTTTTAATTGATAGAAATAGAAAAGTAGAATGCGAAAGACAGGTGGGAAGTCAATCATACTTTCATTTTTTTTTCTAAAAATGAGAAAATAAATAATTTTTTTTGTATTAAGATTGATAGCATAAGCAATGGATCTTTCAGTACATGGTCTCACATTCCAGAAGTGATCATTGCAAAAATAGTGACTTCATAAGAGATGATATAAATGCAAAATAAATATCTAGTTCTGATATACCAAAAATAATGGAACATACTATTTAGATGAAATGAGAATACAAAGTATTAAGAACAGATATACAGACAATTAGATGGTTAACTGTGATGGCCCCTGAATAGTGGGATTAAAAGTAAAAGGAAGAATAGAGAAGAAACTTGTCTTTCTGACCCAAATCTTTAAACTCTTTAAATATTTCATAATTTGCTTAAATTTCTCAATTTGGAGAAATGTGAAATCAATACACTACAATAACCGATTTGAACACAATGCATCTTATAATTTAATATCTTATGTCGTTTAGAATTTCTTTGGTTCAAGATAATCGGTTCAAGATAATTCCCAATCATAATTACAAACATTTGGACAGCTATTTTTATTTTATGTAGACCATGACTGTGAGGTTTAGGGAGAAATTCTGCTTATTATGTCTCATCAAGATCAATAACTGTTCCTTTCATAATTTTTGAGAAGTAAATGGCAAGTTCTAGCATATATCAGTTGACATTTTAGCATCTTGTCTTACTATTCTGTTTGACTCAACATTAAATTCTGTGTGCCTCAGTCTCCACATGCCTTCTGTCCACTTAGTATTATCTTTCAATAACATAGAAAACAAGTAGCTAGCAGGGTGCATTTCTACTCTGAGAATGTCTAAGTCTTTACTGCCCTTCTATTATTTACATTTCCTGTGATGCCAATATATATCAATAAAGGGCATGAGAAGATGACTTCTGCCGAGACATTTATGTTTTCACCATTGCCCGTGTGTTTAAAACCCATGGCACTTTAAAAAAAAGATGAGAGTTGCTCTTTTGTAGTATCAGTTCAAAAAAGAAATAATCACTTGGGAAATTTTACTCTGTATCTGCTGCAAAGAAACCCAGCAGAGAAGAAAGCCTCGCAAAACCATAGAAGGCAGTAAATGTCAGAAAAGGTGGGTCATTCTTGCTTGTAACCATAAGGGCATTTCACTTATACTCAAGCTCATTGTTATGCTTAGTCAACTATAACCTTATGTCAAGCTGATCTTTGCTGTGTGGAACTCTAGAAGGAACTACAGGTAACAAACTTTGAAATGATATACTGCCTCCAATTTAGAAGAGGACTTTGCAGGAATATACCCCTAGAAAAACTTTAATCGCAGTTATAAGGTAACAATGAAAATCACTTCTTGGAGTTCCTTGATTTCTAAGTTTCATTACGTGTGAATTTTTCACACGCTATTTTCATTTTCATTAATTATCTCACTGAGCTTTGCAAACACAAGGGTCCATATAGTTTCAGATGTGGGAAGCAAATCCATACAACTACCTTAAATCAAATACATTTTTAATCTGTGTACTCTCAAAGTGTGTTTAGCTATCACATGGTATATAGAAGAAAATAAAGAGCTGTGAACATTCACTAGGAAAAAGAAAACGTTTATTTTGAAATGCATACTTTGCTTATTAATTTGTTTAGTTCTATGAAAAGACCAACATTTGATAAAATGAACAATTTCAGTAAAGCAACAACAATATACAAGTAGCATATACAAATATGGAGACATTTTCATCTTGTTTTACCAAGCCAATAATCATAAAACAAATCAGATTTAGTTTAAACCTCAAAAACGACCAGAAAATACAGAATCAGGACCTCTCTAGAATGTGAAACTAAACCCATGAAACACTGTAACTTATACTCCCTCAAGAAAATAAACCCTACAAATGTTTATACACACATGAAAGTCTAATTTATTTTTTTAAGGAAACTTTAGTGTTAAGAAGATGGTTTTGATTAACTTCATTTTGCTTTTGAAAACTATTTAGAAATCACTTGTGTAGAAGAAATTGTTCCTGTTGTGACTGAAAATAAACAATAATGGTATGTTGAGACAATTTGGTGGTTGGTTCATGTTTGTTTCCACCCCCTACCTATATTCCATGAAGTAAGTACATACATGTGAATGTTATCCCAGAAGTGGTCTACACAACTATTTAGTGGGTACTTAGTTGATACCAGTGATTGGTAACGCAATTTAGGAAAATTCAAGACTACATTACACAATTTCATTTTGTAACATGTTCCATCCCTAATCTCTGGAAAAATCCTTTCTGCTAACACAAAACAGACATGGTAAGCTACTTAAAAAGATACTTGAAACCAACAGTTGATAAATACAGGAGTAAGCACGGGATAACCTGCTGTCACATGTACCTTCTCTTCAAGGTAACATTGTCTTGAAGCCAAGTCATGTACAAGCTCTTATCAATTCATTAAATCACAAATACTTCTTGAGCATGTACTAGGTGTTACAAACTGTTCTAAATTCTGAGGGTGCAGGAATGACCAAGACAGACAAAACTCTGTCCTCGTGGAGTTTACATTTTATTTGAAGAGGCAACGATGCTGAAAAGCCTAAAATAAGTAAACTTTAGGGGTCAAGGATATGAAAAATGCAGTGAAGAGAATAAGAAGAAACACCTTTTGAAGTGGGAAGAAAACAAGAGCATATAATTTACATGAAATTGTGATTGACTAGTGGCTTTACTATATGGTGACCTAAAAATCAATTTGTGGGGGTGGTGTGGATCAAATGAAAATTTGAATCGGCTTCAAAACATACTAAAGAAGAGAATGGAAACTACTAATATGACAATTCTTCCAAAAATTTTCCTCAGAGTGTTCCAGAAAATAGATTTGGTAGCCAGATGGAAGGCAGACCTATCTGTGTACATGTTCACACTTGAAGTAATTGTATCCTACTGGTGTGACGCGAAACAAAACAATTGCTTTGAAATAAGTCCACTATTTGTATCAGCTTTTATTTTGGACCAGGTACGAAGAAAACAATAGTTGCTACCCTCTCTTGAGGGTCTTTGGAACAAGTGTGGTGCCCTTGTACGGTGGAAATAGTACTTGTTTTACTGGTAGCTGCTCACCCTGTTGACCACACTGGCTGAGGGTCCACAGCTGACATAATTTTTAATCTGGTAAATCTCTTGACTAGACCAGACACTGGTGGGTATTATGTGATTACCCTGAGCTCATCTAGGTTCTCATAGGGGGTATAGACACTTGAGTTTTGCCACGATGGACCCTGCATTGGGAGGGCTGTCTTAACCTCTGGGGTCTTTGGGAAACTTCATGTCAGCCTAAGACAGCAGTGTCCCTGGCACTCAGTCCAGTTGCCTTCACTGCAACGCTTGTAAAACTTCTTAATCTCATATGGAAAGTTCAGGATATGAGCCTTGCTACCTTGCTACCCAAAGTGCAGGAGAGACTATAGGTCTTGGCATCATCTGAGTGCTTTTCAGAAAATTAGAATCTAATCTCTTCACTTTCACCGAAACTACCATTTCCATATCTGCATTATAGCATAGTGTGGGAAGCATTTACCTAGAGCACTAACTCTAGTGTGTAGACAACTAACTCCAGTCTTCGTCACTGATATGATGAATGGAATTCAAAGAGAGTGTCAGACCCATAGCTTGACTGAAGGCTATGGTTTGGCCTGGGTAAAAGATCTCATGAATGAACCCAAAGAAGGGAAGTTAAAATAGAACAGGATCTAGGGAGAAGAAGAAAATGTATTGGCTTAATATTTATCAGACGTTAATAAAATACTGAAGTCATTAAAGTTATTTTGTGATAGAAGGAAAAAAAACTGCTGTTCAGTTTTCAAATTGTCATTCAGCCCCAGTGGTCAATCTGAGTATCATGTATGGTTGATCATCCTGATGTCATGTGACTCCTGATGTGATAGAAAAGGAACTACATAACAATTCGTCAATAGACTATTTTAACCAAAAATGTATACTTTTGATGCATGAAGACTCTCACACTGATTTATCACTTATAGAAAACCAAGGGGGAGTAAAGAACCAAAGAAAACTATAAGAAAGCTGTTAGAACAATCTCAAAGGTAAAGTAACTCTCTGGATTTCTTTGAAAAGTCAGTGCAATAAAATGAAAATAAAAGGTGGCCAGAATGGGGAGTGGGGGAAGGGCAACTATAAAAAAGAGACAAGGGCTAAATCCACATTTTTTTTCACCTGAATGAAATGATTTCTAACGTGATACAATTTTCACCAAGAGATGAAGTACATCTATAGAGCATTAAGAGGAAATATTACCAGTCTCCGTGAGTCACGTGCACTTCTTTGGAGATAAGACTGGTTTGCAGAATGGTGGGTGTTATCTCCTACTATACTCTCAATTGCTCAAATATCCATTATTCCTAAATTTAAAAATAATTTTAAAAGCATATGGATTTGGGTTAGCCAAGTTTTTCTCCGGTTCTTCACTTTGTTTACATCTAAATAACAGGAGAAATGCTTTTTTACATCTAGATGGAGGGAGGAGTTCTCTCTCTCTTTCATTCTTGCACTATAATCCTTCCTCTCTCTTTCTCACTAGATCGTTTTCTCTGATTAAATAGAAATAGAAGAGAGGGCTACCAAAGGACGCCTATTACAAACACCCATTTTACTTAGAACTATATTAAAACTATCTCCTAATTAGTGCTTGACTAATGCTTCTAACCAGTGTTGAATGAAACACAATCTTTTTTTTTTTTTTTTTTTTTTTGGTTTAGAGTAGATTTAGGTTTACAGAAAAAATTACAGAGAGTACAGAGATCTCTCATGTATGCCATATTCACTTTCCACTATTTTTAACATCTTATATAGTGTGGTATATCTGTCATGGTATACCACATATTTCCATCATATTTTCCAACATATTAATCCATATTTTATTCAGATTCACTTAGATTTCTCTTAATACTCTTATGCTCTTCCACTCCTACCTAGGAGAAAACATTACATTTGCTTGTCATGTCTTTGTAGATTTCCCTTCCCTGTGAGTTTTTCCGTTATTTCCTCATTTTTGAGTATCTTAACAGTTTTGAGATTAGTCAAGTACTTTATACAATGTCTCTTAATTGAGATTTGTCTGATATTTTTCTTACAATTAGATTGGATTTATAGGATTGGCAACTGGCCTATAGAAGTAAAGTGCCAATCTTTCACATCACATCAAGGGTTCATATTGTCAACATATCTTACCAGTATTAACAATATCCTTCATCACTTGGTTGGGGAATTGCTTATCAGATTTCTGCACTGTAAAATCCCTCCCCCCCCCCTTGATATATTGCCCTGTTTGGAAAGAAGTCATTCTGTATAGTTCACACTGAAGAGTAAGAAATTATACTCTACCCCCTTGAGAATAGCATATGTACATGAATTATTTGGAATTCTTCCCTGTGAAGCATTTGTCTGTTTAAGAGACTTATTTATTTAATTATTTACATCAGTATGGATTCATGGATATTTACTTTAAACTTTGAGTTATGATTAAGGCAATCTTTTTATTTGTGTTCATACTTATCTAAACTTTTACCAAAGAGTTTTTCTTTTTCAAATTTCAATTGAACACTTTTAGAGGAAATGTCAAATATATCATTGATCTAAGAAAAGGGATATTAATAAACTTTTAAATAGAGGAAGGTTTATTTATTTCCTCTAATTTTATGTATTTACTTTCATTCATCCACAATTAAAACACTTATCTCATAAAACTTCTCATACTTATTTTTATTTTCACAGCCTTGACTGTTAGAATAAATACTTAGGACGTAACTGTTATAAATTTTAGAAAACATGTAATAAAGCTAAATTCTACTCCAGAGGTACAAAGCAATTTACTATCTTACAAAAAGTAATTTAAATATCAGTTTCTATCCTTATATACATTCTCTGCAACAGAAAATATAAATTGTTTACCCAATAGCCATCTACTCTTTTTCCTCACTACTGGTGTTCTGATTTTATTCAAATAAAAATGCCCTGGGTCATAGGTCAAAAATTATAAATTGTCATTTTCAGTTGGTTCAGTCCTGAACATTTGGATAATGATTAGCCTAGGTCCAGCATGTGACTCTCCTCTATCTACTAAGATAAAAGGGAAAGTTTGATGGGGAACTTCTGGGAAACACTTTTTTCCTAATAAAAGAAAGACTATCTGGGAGAGGGAAGACCTTTATTACAAACATTCATTTGTGTTTCTGATAATTGAATTATCGGCAACCTCTTTTCCCTGTATTTTAGCCTGGTTGGGTAGGCTCCTGATCACTGAAGTTCCTACAACTATTTTATATGAAGAATAGGCCCAAATGATCAAAGATCTTCAGTGTAGCACCCTAAAGTCATGAAACCTCAAAATCAGCCCTAGAACTGGCTACATCCAGGTACACTTTTATATGAAGTAATGAATTAATCTCTGTAGCTGCCATTATAACTATCATTATTGAATCCTGTCATTCTTAGCAGAAAACAATGTAACTATTAAACTCTCAAATACTAGATACTAAAGACATCTTTGTACGTGTTTATTAGACCATATTAATTAGAAAAAATCATTAGAAAATATCAAATACCTTTTATTTCTGGCTACTTTTTCCTGCCTCATAGTAGTGTATCCTCTTGTAAACATACTCAATTTGAAAAGGATTTTTTTTTTTTGGATATGCATAATATATACAGTTGAGATATTTAAGTGGTAAGATTCAAAATTTGGAATTAACTCTTTTATCATTGTTCACCTTCAAGGTCAGGAGAATACCAAATTCTGTAAATTCCCTGCCTGTGCTGTTTTTTTTTTGTTTTTGTTTTTGTTTTTTTTTTTTTTGTATACATGTCCATTTTCCTTTTTCATTAACCTAGTATATTATGTTATTGCTGTGCCTGGTGTGCCAGTTGGTCCTTTCAAAGATGCGTCTCCAATCTCTGTTGACTCCTATGTTCATAATACTAGTAAAACTTAGACACCTCGCAATTCTACTTTCTCCCATTACTCCTGTTCTCAATATTCATGTATGTAACATCTAGCCAAATCATTTAAAGTTCTGGTCTCATGATTGTTTCCTAGTGATTTTGCCAGCTTTGAGAAAAGAACATATATTTGTTATTTTAGAGAATTGGGAGGTTGCTATTTTTAAATTTTTTTTTATGACATTTGCCATCACTAGAATCGTGTGCCGCTGGTAAAGCATACACCTTAAAGACATTGTTTCCTCCTCTATTCTCTATCTATAATTCAAGAGTGGTTTCCAGTGGCACTGTTGCCTCAACATATAAAAGATTAGTCTTCTATCAACAAAATAAAGTAAAATAGTCTACTAGCATGGAGGACTGAGAATAATAAGCAGTTATCACTTCTTTTTATTTCTACAAAATTTAGGTGCATATTCATTAAAAACCCAAATGCCACAGAATATGGTTAAATAAATATATATATTTGAATGTCAGAAAAGAGAGAAATTATTTTTTATTAAAGCTTTATTTATTTGAGAGAGAGAAAGCACCCATGTGCCACACCACACACTCACACGCATGTAAGTGGGGGCAGAGGGAGATAATCCTCAAGCAGACTCCCCACTGAGTCGGAGCCAAACATGGGTCTTGATCTCACCACCCATGAGATTGTGACCTGAACTGAAAACCAAATTTGGACACTTAACTGACTGAATCACCCAGTTGCCCCAGAGAGAAATTCTTTGAAAGATATTTAGAATAAAAAAAAGTTTAAGGTAAGTTCAACTTTAAAAGATATCAAGGGCTTTCTTAACTCATGATGCTTTAAAGCAAGCTTTTTCTAGATTAGGATAAGAAAAAGCTGATTTATCTGTGAATAACCTCTGTTAAGTTCGTTAAAATAATACCTTGATATATTTTAAAACAGTCTGTGATATGCTTATGTGCTTAGATGATTGATTCCTAAGTAAACTTCTTACTATTAAAAACAGTACCTTACCAGAGGAGAATATGGGGGGCAAGATGTAGTAAGTGTATTTGGAATATGCATTTTTCCCTAGTGCAAAAATAGCTTGAAGATATTAAACATTATTTAAAATGAAATGTTGGGGTGGTAAAACATGCTTCTATTTTTTTTTTTAAGAATTGTTTAATCTGCATCTTCTAAGAAAATCAGGATACACCAAAAATGATTTCAGGATTAAATTTAATAGATTTTTACCCCACACTGGTGGAAAGCAGCTGGCTCTCACCCGGATTGTCATAAAGACAAGGGTGCTAAATCTGTGAGATTCTAAAGCACAGTAGCAAGGCAAATATTCACAATGTGTCTCCTTGCAATGGTAGTATTTGCTTTTTCTGGTCCCCATAGGTTCAAGTTCTTTCTCTCTTCTTTATATTGAGTGCCCGATTGATGATACAACATCTGTTGTTAACATGGCTATAACTTTTAGCTACATTTAATACACATTATAATTGTCTTTCTGATGGAGCCAATTCAGCGTTGGACAACTTGGATTTCTAACTAGACAATTAGAGTATTATGACTATACGGCACAGATATTTTGTAAAATTTTGAATGACCTGTATGTCCAGATATGTATTCTACGGTTAATCAGGCAAGCTTATATTCAAGGAGACATGGCTTAATAAGATAAGAGGATTAAAGGAAGCATTTAGAACCTGTTACCTTAAACTATGAGTAAAATGCATTTACTTGATTATTATTGTTGAAAAGTGAACACTAGCCAAAAAAAAGTTTGGTTAAGTCATCTGACACTATGCCTCAGTTTTATCACTAGATAATTGTGTATGATTGAAATGAAGAGTCGGCATTTCCTTCTGTATCTAAGTTCTAATAAAGGTAAGGGAATTTTGGCTAGTGAATCTAAATATGTAATGTACAGAATAAACTTTGTATTTTATGGTAAATATCTTCTGTCCTTAGAGATAGAAATGTCTATGGATTTATTCAATGTATGTAGAAATGAAGAGCTCACCCACATATTGGATACCATTATACCACTCGATTTGTATAAGCAGCATTCCAGAATAAATTTTTAAATTAGGAAAAATAGCTAGTTATTGAATATCAACACAGAGAAGATGTAATCAATATTTTATGAGCTCATATTGCAAGGAAAGCGTACAAATTTGCTTGGTTTTCTTCACTGTTCATTCTCCAATGTCTAGGTGGGTACCCAGCACATGGTATTCATTTTATCTATTATTTGTTAAATGAATATATGAAGCATGTCAAGTAAATTGCTCCTGACAAATGTCTGATGCAGTTGATATTACCCACATAGCAGATGGGAAACTGTTGTGCAGAGATTAGATAAGTTTGAAAGTTTGCTGAGTTTGTAAAATATTCCAATCCACAGCTGTCTCACTTTAAGAACCATTTATTTATTTACTCATTCATTCATTCATTCATTCATTCATTTTTAAAGATTTTATTTATTTGTTCATGAGAGATACAGTGAGACAGAGGCAGAGACACAGGCACAGGAAGAAGCAGGTCCCATGCAGGGAGCCTGATTGGGACTGCAAATGGGACTCCGGGATCACAACCTGGGCCAAAGGCAGAGGCCCAAAGGCTGAGCCACCCAGGCAGTCCTTTAAGAACCTTTTAATCAAGACGATGAGGTAAATAAAATAATAAGTTTGAAACTATCTTAACCTGCTTTACCACAAGTCCCACTTTCTGTGAGCATTTAAGGCTTCTTTCGACCAATTTCCATTTCCGTGTGACTCACAGGAGACGGTAACTTGGATCAAACCTTCCTATACCTTTTCCCAAAACTGCTTTTTAAAATTCTACATCTTCTCAATACATCCTATCTTCTCTGGCATTTTTTCTACTTTGTGTATTTATACATTGAATTATTTTATTCTTGTTTGATGCCTGTGTTACTTATATTATAGGGTAAATAACTTGTATAATATTGATAAGAATTTATAGCAATCATTTTTATTTATATCATGTATAATTTAGATAACATACAAGGTATTTACATATAATATTTAATTTTTAATACTACTAACTAAAACTTCTATATGATTTGTTTCATGACAAGCAAATAAAACCTACTTTCTACCCTGTTCATAATAAACATGCTGCACTATAAATATCTAGTCCCAAATGGAAAAGTGCCATATATCGTAAGCATAAATTATAAATTCGTTTATTCTGTTTGTCTTAATTTTAATTAGCTTTCTACAAATTCACAGAGCACCCAATCCGTTTCTTAAGCTCAAACTCAGCATATTTGTCCAGAAGGATATGAAATCTCACCCTTACATTAATTTATTAGTTTCAATTTCATTGAAGTACTTCTGATTGGATACTCTTTCTGATGCATTTATAACCTGTGGCTACGTAAAGCATAGATAGATATTTGGTTTCTGACTGGGCTACTAAAAATTTCTAACCTGTAAATTTTCAAGCGCCAGAATTTTACCTTTGATATATTCTTTGTATGAATCTAACATTTTGTAAGCATATAAGTAAAAGTAAACATTTTTAAGAGTATAAGTAAAATCTTAATTAAATTTGAGTCACCTACTTTGCCTTCCCTACGTCGAAACTATATGGTAAGCAGCTACGGCTATGGGAAGGGGAAGCTTCAGCACAATGGAAAAGAAATTGAAAAAAATCCTGTACTATTTTCAGTATCAGATCACCATGGATGTCCAAAGTATTTTTGTACACGGATATCTACCAATATATTATAATTGATCTCTTCTCAAAAAATCAACTAATATTGTCTCCGAAACCATACTGCAAAATGTTTTATTGGAATATTCTCATTGTCTCTAAGGTTTCAAAGCTTTTTGCAGATAAAATACTCAATCACCAGCACAGAACTCTTAAGTTCCACCTTAGTAAACCAAAGTACATTGTAGAACTCAAAGTTAATTGAAGAGACATTTTAATGACAATTTAATGGATGAAGATAAAAATATCATTTTTCCAACTTAATATTCTGCTTTTAATAGGTAAGACACAAATTAATGTCAAAATTAAGATAACATGCATTTCAGTTTTACAAAACAGCTAGAAATTTTTAAAAAGCAAAAACATACTAAACTCTCTCTCCTGGAATTTAAATATCAAAAACTTCTTAACAGTATGCATAAAATCCACTTTGATTTCCATTTTGTTACTTTCCTGTTGCTATAAAATTCCAACACTTTGTACACTTGTTGCAAGTACTGAATTTGAAATACATATGAGCTCATAATTCTTTTTAGCTTTCTGGGTACTTATCCCTGAGACACTGAATTTAAAGAATTCTCAACCTGGCAATCTTTAATCGTATTGTATGAACATAACATGATGACTGGAGTTCCTCTTTATTTATATTTGCGTGAACCCCCATTCTTTAGCAGATGAAAACCATGTTTATTCATCAAGGAGCAACTTATATTTAGCTTCATTAGTATATTCTCCATTTAAAATTCCAAAAACTCGGGCAACCCAGGTAGCTCAGTGGTTTAGCGCCTGCCTTTAGCCCAGAGCCTGATCCTGGAGACCTGGGATCAAGTCCCATGTTGGGCTCCCTGCATGGAGCCTGCTTCTCCCTCTGCCTGTGTCTATGCCTCTCCCTCTCTCGGTGTATCTCATGAATAAATAAAATCTTTAGAAAATAAAATAAAATAAAATAAATGTACTTAAATTTCTAAAGTTCTGCATAATTAGTTACTTTTGAGTTTAAACAAAAATCATTTTCAATTCTATTCAGCTACCAAGAAATTCCCCGTGTCACATTTAAGTAAGCTGACAGAAGTGTGGATTTTTCTGTTTACTTATTAAGAAAACTCATACTGATACAGAGATGAGCTTTCCAATAACAAATTACTCGCTTATAATATTTTGATACTTTAAAAATTGTCTTTTCATGAAAAAGTCTGTAAATCAAGCTGAATTTTAATTGCCACAGTTCTAGCTGTATTCACTTTTTAGCACATTGAATAACTAATAATAATTTTGTCAGAAATATACACTGTCTTCCATTGCTTCAATATAAATGGACATGTTTGGTTCACCTAACAAAATAAATGCACAAAACTGAAATACTCACTAGAATCAAGTTTATAATATTGGATACTTTCTGGTATTTTAAGAAGTTACTCAACATAATCACAGAATGTTTGGTGCTTACCTTTATCCAGATTGTTTTCCGTAAGTGTCGGATCCCTAAAAATCCTCTCTCAGAACTCCCCAAATCAGAGGCCAATGATTTCAGAGATTTGTCCCATTATAAGGTAAAGTACAAATCTGCTTTATCAGTCCAATGACCTGTTTTATAAATGGATTTATTGTCAGGCTTTTCTCAGATTAAAATACAAACACACAAATACAGATTCACAAGTAAATGGATTCTTTTGTGCTCCTGGAGATTGTTTTCATCATTTTAATGGGCCAAAGACTCTGCTAAATAAGAGAGCTATTTGAGAATAAAACTTTTTCAGTCTACTTTATGAAAATAACCTAATATCACCTTCACATTATTATATAATACTGGAATTTTATTCAGAGAACTAAATTGAAATACATCTCATCATTTCTCAAGAAAAGGATTTTACCAGTGTTAGTATGGAATAGACAATATCAGTAACATCAAACACCAAACACTGATTAGGGACTTTTAACTGTTAACTATGGTTTTTCCTTCTGTTGATTGAGCATGGGCAAGTACTATAATCTGTAAGAGAGCATTTTGTAATAATAAAGCCATTGTTAATGGACCACATAACTTATTAAAATAGTATCTGAAACTAAATATATTTACATCTAAGCCTGGTGAGTCTAAGCAATTCCTTTCTATTTTAGGATGCTTCAAAAGACTTACACCAAAGACAATTCTTGTTATATATATATTTTTAAAATGTTAATTTATTTTTCATGAGAGACAGAGAGAGGCAGAGGCAGAGGCAGAGGGAGAAGCGGGCTCCCCGCGGGGAGCCTGATGTAAGACTCAGTCTCAGGACTCTGGGATCACGCCCTGAGCCGAAGGCAGATGCTCAACTGCTGAGCCACCTAGGCATCCCCTATTTTTGATATACTTGGTATAGAATTAAAAATGCCTATTGTTCTATTTAGAAGTTCTGGATATAAATGCTGGTTTTGTAAATTACAAAACTATTAAACTTAAGCATGTTACTTAAATTCTTGTTTCAGTCATATCATCTTTAATATGATGTAAAAACTATCTGTCTGATGAAGGCTTGTGGTGGTGATTTAATGAACATTTTAGAAATTCCTACGATAGTATTTATCATATGTCATTGGCTCAATATACGATACTTTTTTTTTTACTTGATTTTCTAAAAGATCCAAGGTCCAAGCTCAAAGAATTAGGGATTGAATGCATAGATTGCTGTAGGTAGTATAAACATTATAACAATATTTGTTCTAATAATACATGAGCATGGAACATTTTCCATTTCTTCATGTCATCTTCAATTTCTTTCATGAATATTCGATAGTTTTCTAAGTACAGATCCTTTGCTTCTCTGGTGAGGTTTATTCCTAGTGATCTTAGGGGTTTGAGTGCAATTATAAATGGGATTGACTCCTTAATTTTTGTTTCTTCTTTCTCATTTGTACTATATAGAAAAGGAGTATCATGTCATCTGCAAAGAGTGAGAGTTTGACTTCTTTGCCAATTTGAATGCCTTTCATTTATTTTTGTTGTCTGATTGATGAGACTAAGATTTTTAGTACTGTGTTGAACAACAGTGGCCATAATGGACATCCCTGATGTGTTCCCAACCTTAGGGAAAATATCTTTTTTCCCCCCAGGGAGAATGATATTAACTGTGGCTTTAGTAGGTGGCTTTTATGATATTGAGATATGTGCCCCCTCTATCCCTATAGTGTGAAGAGATTTAATCAAGAAAAGGTACCGTACTTTGTCAAATGTTTTTTCTGCATCTATTGAGAGGATCATATAATTCTCGTCCTTTCTTTTATTGGTGTAGTGCATCACACTGATCGATTTGCAGATGTTGAACCACCCTTGCAGTCCAGGAATAAATTCCACATGGTCATAGTGAATAATCCTTTTAATATACTGTTGGATCCTATTGGTTATATTGTGGTGAGGATTTTGACATCCATGTTCATTGGGATATTGGTTTGCAATTCTCCTTTTTGGTTGAGTCTTTGTTTGGTTTTGGGATCAAGGTAATGCTGGCCTCATAGAGTCTGCAAACTTTCCTTCCCTTTAAACTTTTTGAAATAGCTTCAGGAGAATAGGTATTAATTCTTCTTTAAATGTTTGGTAGACTTCCCCTGGAAGTCATCTGACCCTGGACTCACTGTTAAGAGATGTTTGATGACTACTTTAATTTCCTTGCTGGTTATGGGTCTGTTCAGGTTTTCTATTTCTTCCGGCTTCAATTTTGATAATTTATATGTCTCTTGGAATGCATCCATTTCTTCCAGACTGCCTAATTTATTGACATATATTTGCTCATAATATGGTCTTATAATTGTCTGATTTCTTTGGTATTGATTGTGATCTCTCCTCATCATTCTTGATTTTATTTATTTAGGTCCTTTCTCTTTTCTTTTTGATACATCTGGCTGGTGGTTTATCAATCTTAATTCTTTCAACAAACCATTGAAACCTCTAGTTTCATTGATCTGTTCCATTCTTTTGGTTTCTATTTCACTTATTTATGCTCTAAATTTTAATTCTCTTCTGTTGGGTTTAGGTTTTATTTGTTGTTCTTTCTCCAGCTCTTTAGGTGTAAGGTTAGGTTGTGTATTTGAGACCTTTCTGGTTTCTTTAGAGAAGCTAGTTTTGCTATATACTTCCCTCTTAGAGTCGCCTTTGCTGCATTCTGAAGAATTTCAACACATGTGTTTTCATTTTTATTTGCTTCCTTGACATTTTAAAATTATTTTTTAATTTCCTGGTTGACTCATTCATTCTTTAGTAAAATGCTCTTTAGCCCCCATGTATTTGAGTTCTTTCCAAATTTCCTCTGATGTTCCAGTTTCAAAGCATTGTGACCTGAAAATATGCAGGGGATGATCCCAATCTTTTGGTACCTGTTGAGACCTGATTTGTGACACAGTATGTGATCTATTCTGGAGAATATTCCATGTGCACTTGAGAAAAATGCGATTATGTTGCTTTATGATGGGGGCATCTGCGTGACTTGGTGTTTGAGCATCTGCCTTGGGCTCAGGTCATGATCCCGGGTCCTGGGATTGAGTCCTGTATCGGGCTCCCTGTGGGGAGCCTTTCTCTTCCTCTCTCTGTACCTCTTATGAATAAATAAGTTAAATTAAATTAAATCTAAAAGAAAAAAATAAAATTTGTTGCTTTGGGATAGAATGCTTTAAATATATCTGTGAAGTCCATCTGGTCCAGTGTCATTCCTATGGAATAGGAAAGTCCTATTTCCTTGTTGATCTTTTGCTTACATAATCTGTCCATTGCAGTGAGTGGGATGTTAAAGTCCCCTACTATACTGTATTATTACCAATGTGTTTCTTTAATTCTGTTATTAATTGGTTTATATAACCAGCTGCTCCCACATTAGGGGCATAATTATTTATAATTGTTAGATCTTCTTGTTGTTGAATAGATCCTTGAATTATGACATAGTGTCCTTCCTCATCTCTTATTATAGTCTTTGGTTTAAAATCTAATCTGTTTGACATAAGAATTGCCACCCCAGCTTTCTTTTGATGTCCATTAGCATGATACATAACTTTATACCCCATCACTTTAAATATGGAGGTGTTTTAATCTCTAAAATTAGTCTCTTGCAGACCTCTTTGTAGTTTTGATTTGTATATTCCTGATGATCAGTAATATTGAGTATCTTTTCATGTGTCTCTTGGATATCTGTATGTCTTCTTTGGAAAAATGTCTATTCATGCCTTCTTCCCATTTTTAAATATGGTATTCATTTTTTGGGTGTTGAATTTGATAAATTCTTTATAGATTTTGGATACTAACCCTTTATCAGATATGTTGTTTACAAATATCTTCTCCCATTCTGTAGTTCGCCTTTAGTTTTGTTGATTGTTTCCTTTGCTGCACAGAAGCTTTTTTATTTTGATGAAGTCCCAATAGTTTATTTTCTGCTTTTGTGTCCCTTGCCTCCCTTACTCATATTTAGGTCTTTTATCCATTTTCAATTTATTTCTGTACTTGATGTAAGAAAGTGATCCAGTTTCATTATTTGCGTGTTGTTATCCAGGTTTCCCAACACCAGTTGTTGAAGAGACTATCGTTTTCCAAATTGCTTTGTCAAAGATTAATTGACCATATGGTTGTGGGTCCATTTCTGCATTTTCTGTTTTGTTCTATTGAGCTATGTATCTATTTTTTTCCAGAATTGTGATGAATCTAGCTTAGCTTTACTTTTTCAAGATTTCTTGCTTATCCAGGGTCCTTGTGAATCCATACAAATTTTAGTATGTGTTTGTTCTAGCACGGTGAAAAATGATTTTTGTATTTTGATAGGAATCACATTAAATGTGTAGATTGCTTTGAGTATAGACACTTTAAAAATATTTGTTCTTCCAAACCATAAGCATGGAATGCTTTTGCATTTCTTTGTGACATAATCAATTTATTTCTTCATTTTTTCATAGTTCCAGAGTGCAGATATTTCGCCTCTTTGGTTCGGTTTATTCTTAGATATCTTACTGGTTTGGGTGCAATTTTAAATGGGATTGATTTCTTAATTTCTCTTCCTGCTGCTTCATTATTGACGTGTAGAAATTTAACAGATTTCTATGTGTAAATTTTGTATCTTATGACTACGGAATTCCTATATAAGTCCTAGGAGTTTTTTTTTGGTGGAGTCTTTTGGGTTTTCAATTTAGAATATCATGCCATCTGCAAATAGTGAAAGTTTCACTTCTTGCTAATTTGTATGCCTTTTATTTATTTTTGTTGTCTGATTGTTGAGGCTAGGATTCCCAGGAGCATGTTAAATAGCAGTGGTAATAGTGGACATCCCTGTTTTAGTCCTAACCATAAAGGGAAAGCTCTGTTTTTCACAATTGAGGGTAATATTAGCTGTGACTCTTTCATTTATGGACCTTATTATGTTTAGGCATCTCCCTTCTAAACCTACTTTGTTGAAAGTTTTTATCATGAATGGATGTTGTATTTAGTCAAAATTTATTCATTTTTTCTTCATATGTTTTTCACATTCCCATTATCCTATAAACAGAGTGACCAGAAGTCTCTTTAAACATTATGTAAACTAGAGGGTATAGCTCAGGGGCAGATAATTTAACTGCAAATATTATGTAAACTATTCTTTATAAAATCATCAAAATTACCTCAATTACCTATATATCAATAATCTCGGGGATCCCTGGATGGCTCAGAGGTTTAGCGCCTGCCTTTGGCCCAGGGCATGATCCTGGAGTCCCGGGATCGAGTCCCGCATCGGGCTCCCTGCATGGAGCCTGCTTCTCCCTCTGCCTGTGTCTCTGCCTCTCTCTCTCTATGTCCATCATGGATAAATAAATAAGATCTCTTTAAGAAAATAATCTCACCATTTAATATTCCTTATTGTTTATGACTGAGAATGTAGAAAAGTGGCATATGTTTTAGCATGATTTTAATAAAAAGTAACATTTTGACTAATAATTCAAAAATAGAAATTAATGCTAAACATTATCACAGTGATTTGGTTCATTTTTGCGGTAAAATTTAGGAATGTGGATTGCATAATGTTGATATGTAAGAGATTTTTGTTTATTTTAATAGACAACATATTTAAAAGATGCCAAATTTTACACAGATGTTTATAATTCTAATAGATAAACTTCCAAATACATTTTCACATGAAATAGTATGCATTGTGATTAAGCCACTAAGTGTTCCAAAAAAAAAATCATTTTTATGGATAGTTTTGCTGGGGATTTTAATCTCAGCTGGCAAAAAAAAAAAAAAACTATCTATTGAAGCCCACAATCAAAAGAGCTGGATTTAACTCTTCCATATACCTAATTTCTAGGCTGTATATCATGAATTTCTCATGATCTCTTAGGTTATGGTTTCTCTGAGGGAAAACTGTGGTAGATTAGGCAATCATTTCCAAAGAGACCTATGCATGATAATCATCTGGATTTTCAGAAAAATGTATCAAAAAGTTTGTTTGGGGACCAGGGTGGCTCATGGGTTGAGCGTCTGTGTTTGGCTCAGGGCATGATCCTGGGATCCAGGATTGAGTCCCACATCTGGCTCTCCCCACATGAAGCCTGTTCTCCCATTGCCTGTGTCTCTGCCCCTCTCTCTGTATCTCTCATGAGTAAATATATAAATCTTTTTTTAAAAAGTTTATTTTCTAAGATGTCTATTTAGTATGCATTTGATTGCATAAGTTATGTAATAAGATAATGTAAAGACATTGTGTTTAATCATGCATAATTATATGTTAAATCATCTATAGAATAAAAAATATATTGTTGTCAGAGCCTAATATATTTTATTTTGCTTGTACATAACATACAGAATAAAAAAAAAGACAAAAGTTTATACACCCCTGGGAGATTTAGGGCTATATATTTCAAAAATAAACTGCAGTCATATTTCTAACAACTGGAATATTGGTGCTAATGGCTACAATTGGGGGTTGAAGCCAAAAAACTTAATTGAACTCTAGATTCTTCAGTGAGTTATGATCGGCTATGGCATTTAATGGTGTTTTTTGTTGCTTCTTTTGGTTTTCACCGTAAGGAAGAATTTTGCAGGAATGTTAGCAAATGAATACAACACACTAGACAAGTTAACAACATGAGTGCAGTAGATAGCAAGCTTTGGGATTATAGGATAGCATTTACATAATATCTGCTTTTGAATATTTGATGCAGAGAAAGAAAAGTTAATGACATATTTACTACTACCTTCCACCTGTAAAATAAATTGACACTGACACTGTAAAAAATCCTCAGAACTCTTTCTGAAAACCAGTTCCTCAAATAATTACATATATATAATTCCCTGCAAAGCCTCTATCAAACATATTGTCCTTGATATTTTGATTAAAATAGGAAATAAAGAAAACCTTCTGCATTAGTCCAATATAGGCATGGACTGGAGTCACTAGATATCTCTTGGTAAACTTCTCCAAATTTAGACTGATGGGTATTTAAAACTGTTCTGGGACCATTTATTGAACATTTTAGGAGGAAATATATTTTACAGTCCATATATTCAGTTTATGACTATGTAATTACACATTCTGATGCTCTGAGCAAAATGAATTAAAATATTTAAACTGCTTTGCATTTCTATCTCATCTACCAGGTGTTTAAGCATCCTGCAGGAACTTGAGGACTCTATTTGTATGTATTTTAAAGTTTAAGTATTATACAGCTGTGGATATACTTGTTTTCTTTTTGCTCATTCAACTAGGTTTCTATCCTCCTCTTAAACTCTATAATTGCATCAGGCACGTGGGATGTAAGGAACAGAACTTTGAACGAAGCAGTACTCTGTGTATTTGTAAATGTAAAACAGATGTGCAGTAAATATTGTGAATTCTGAATCAATAGGACACCAAATAAATACAAAAGAATGAAAGAAGAGATATAATTTGTCAGTGATTTTTGCTAAATGTCTCATCAGCAAGGAGAAGCTGTGTCTTCCTTACAGCACTTAATGAAGAGCCTTTTGCACATGGTTTTCCTATTACTCCTGGGGAGCAGCGAGTCTGCAAACTAAATATAAGCAAATGTTTAGTCAGTAAGAGGTTTTACGTTCATGAAAAATAAATTTCAAAATATTTCAAAGGATTTTTAGGACCCAGAGTAAAACTAGGAAAATGTTTTTATAAAAGATATTTTACAATTTTCAAAACATCTTACTAGTTTTAAACCACCTAAATTATAGAATTTGTTTTTCAAGTTATTATTGAATATAGGTAAACTTGGAATAGGAAACACATTAAGACAAAAAAAAACAACTTATATTATATTTTAGATAAAAAGAGAAGTATTTCGTGTTTCCCCAAACTTTCTTTTATCCCTACTTCTCAAAATCTGATGATGGCATCACCTTTCATTGAAGAAACTCAGGCTCAAATCCCACAGTCTCATCACCTTTATTCAGTCTCTGAGACTTATTGAAGCTACACTCAATTTATGTCAAAGACTTCTGACTTTCCATGTCCATTGGCTGTGGTATTTGGCATCAATTGCCTGGCTTATTGTAATATTTTAAAAATTATTTCTGTAAATTTGTTTTCTTTCTATGTGAATTTACAAGAAAGAGTATCATTTGATTAATGTTCCTGAGCACACACTGACCAGTTGCCCTTGACTTAAAAAATCTTTAATTGCACTCCATTTCCATATGAGTAAGTAGATCCTTTGACCTGAATTAACATGCATTCTCCAGCCAATACCAAAAAAGTGTTTCCAATATTATATGATAACATATAAATTAGACATTCTCTATAAGATGAAGTGGATCTTTTTTGCCTAATTAAACTCATTCTTACTGCCTTTAAATTATTTCTCTATCAAATTTCTATATAGCTCTTCTATTAAATTATTACAACTTAATTTTTCACCCTTCCTTATTTTCTGCTTTTTTGGGGGGGTCAAATTTTGTATTATAAATTTATCAGGATAAGTTTTACTATAGTTTTAAAATTGATATAAGGTACATGTATTTTTGGAGCACCTGGGTGGCTTAGTCAGTTAAATATCTGCCTTTGGCTGGGATCATGATCTCGAAGTCTCAGGATCCAGCCCCACATTGGGCTCCCTGCTCAGTAGAGAGCCTGCTTCTCCCTGTCCCTCTGCTTCTCCCCCCTCCCACCCCTCCCTAATCCCACCCCTCCCCACTTGTGCTCTTTCTGTTGCTCTTGCTTACTCTTTCTCTCAAATAAATAAAATATTTTTTAAAAGAATATATATATATATATATTGATTTTTAGTTTGAGTGTGTACATATAAATACATACACTATTACATATTCCATAGGTTCAGTTAGAAATTTTAGAAGATGAACTGTGTTGTTATTGTTCTGAGCTTTTCCAATTCACTGTGTCTGGATGGTCAACCACCCTAAAATATAGGATATTTTAAAACAAAAACTATTTTATTATTTGTCACAATTTGCAGTTATAAACCAGAAATATGGTCAGGGCTCTGCTGGATAAGTCTTTTGTTCCATGTGGCATTACTGAAAGTGAAGGTTAGCCAGTTGATGGTCTGACCAAGTAGTGACTGAAAGTCTGAGTCAAGGTAGAACAATGATTGATGGATCAGGCACCAAACATGCACATTCCCACATGACTGTCACAGGGTGGTTGGGCATCTACCTTTTCCAGAGGCTGACAGTGCCAAGAAATCCATTTGCAATATACAAAGCCTCTTATTACTTCAGCTTTGAAATTCCAAAACATCATATCTGTAGTAGTTTATTAATAAAAACAAATTACTAATGCCAAATGAGCTTCAAGTAGAGATGAATGAGACTCCACAATTCAGTAGGAATGGTATCAAAATTCTGGATTGCCATCAATGATAATTAATGTAATGTAATGAGTGTAAGATATGGATACTTCTCTCCCATGCAAACTTCACCTCTTATAAGGCACAGAATAGTTCATCCTATTACAGAATTAGGTCAAAGTCTAGTATCAGAGCATCTAAATCAGGTCTAGGTCTAAGAACAGTTGATAGGATCTATGAATATAGTTCCCTTCAAGTATAATTCTTCTCAATCTTCAGACCTGTGAAAAAAAGACCAATTACCCATATCCTTCCTCTAGTTGCAACTGTGGCCATAACATATGATGATGATACAGGAAAGGATAACTTCCACTGACATCTGATTCAAAAAGGTGAAAGCAGTGAGCATGCAGCAATCACTGCTGCACGGCAATTCTGAAATCCTTTAGGACATTTGGTGCCAATTACTTAATTAGGGCATTCTATGAATAATTCTTCAAATTCTTTGGCTCTACTCTTTGGACTCTTTGTTCTATTTCCTGTTTTGTTTGTCTGCTTGTTCCCCACTCCTCCAACCCCCCCAAAAATATCCCAGTAGCAGCTGAGTAGACCTCTTAGATTAGTTCCCATCCTTAGATGTTTATGGGCCCCCATGCTGCTTTTAACTTTGTAATATCTCTATCTCAGTAAAAACTGATGGTACTTATGGCAATATAATTTTCTTAAAAATTTATGAGGTTACTCTGAATTTTATGGGCTTCTCATTATTAGACAATGAGACAACCACAAATTTCTTTGGTATAGGTTTCTCTCCAGAAAAGACTAAGAGTTAAATTTTTGTGGGACAATGGGGCTCTAAAATACTTTTTTTTTAAGAGATTAATTGGCTATGTATATATAGTTTCTATCTCCTTTTAAAATGTTTTCAGGTCTTAAGAGTTTTCTAGCAACAATCTTGATAGGATTTTAGCCTAAGTCTATTTCTTATTTTGAGAACTTTTTGCCATCTAGAAAATCTGAAAATAATAGCTTGTCTTCATAAAATCTATCAAGTTCTATTTCATGTATTTTTTAAATCTTATTTGAAAACTGGATTGTTCAATTCTTTAGTTTAGTTCAATTCATATATTATCAAACTCAGCTAAAAGAAATCAGTTGGTATGTTAAACCTATTTCTTGAAATTTTCCTTAGCTTAATCTGCCAGTTCTTTATAGATTCAACTTATTTTCTCCACTATCAAAAACAATTGTCTTTTTCTGTCATAATTTCTAATAGTGTCTGTGAGAATTTTTCATCTTTCTCTTGAGATATTCTGCTTACAATTCTCTCAGACTTTCCAGCATCTTCCCACTGGTGAGTTCCTAAGACAATATCACATTTTTGAAATTTCCTTTACAAAGCATCCCTCTTCTACTCAAATCCATTCTTCTTTTCTATTATTCTATAAAAAATATGTCAAACTTCTTGGCTTAGAGCAACAAATATTATATATCACAATTTAATGAATTAAGATTTTGGTCAGGGCTTGATAGGGTGATGCTCTTGTTTCATGTGGCAAAAACAAAGGTCACTAATGGTCTTAGTGGATCTATGAACTCTTCTGGTCCAAGATTGTTTCATTCACATGTCTGGCCTCTAGACAAGGCAGCATGGATGACTTGGCCCTGCTGGAACTACTGACCAAAGTATCTACATGTTACTTTCAGGCATAATTATCTTGGGATAATGAGAGTCATTATACCCTGGATTAAGACCCTCAGAGAATGTTCTAAGAGACTAGACTGAAAACCACAAAGGTTCTTATAACTCAACTTGAGAAGTCCTGGAATGTTTCTTCTTTCACATTCTGTTGGTCAAGCAAATCATAAAGTCCTGCCTAGAAGCAAAGAGAGGAAGTAGAATCTACTCCATAAGGTAAATCACATAGTTTTACTGCCAGATTTAATCTACCCTATTAACCATGGGCTTAAATACTTGGAAACTCCTTATTTCTCATCAGATATTCTAGTTTGGAATGTCCAAGAATCAGACTTTGAGATGAAGGCAGAAGGATTATTGGGATTACTTTTGGAGTAAAATCCTGTGAATAGAAAAAAAAGAAAACAAAAATCAGCAATGGAGAAATTGAACAGGGATGCAATCTCATCAAACACCTCAGCTTGTATGATGGGAGTTCAGAAAATGGGTTGTCTTTACAGAGCAGTTTGAGTTGAGGAGATAATTCAAGGGTTCTCAGCTGGAAACACTCCCAGTAACTGTGGTGATAAGTTAATCATTCCTAAAGGGAGAATTACAGTCCAACACATGTCTACATCCAGAACACATTCACTATGTAATTCCTCTAAAGAGGCAAAAGTGCTACTCTGTACAATACTCAGTAGCCATAATTGAATAGGTAATAATGAACCAGGTGAATAGGTATTAAAAGAGCCCTGTGGGTTTTTTTTTGTTTTTTGGGGTTCTTTTTTTTTTGGAAATGAGTGTAATTCACAATAAAAAGATTTATAGATTCAAATATCAAAATTTATTAACTAAAACCATATTTTTCCTAAATATACCATACAAGTTGTGATCAGTTACCACAATGTATTTAATCCATTTCAAACTCCTTTATTGTGATGGCTGGGTGGCTCAGAGGTTGAGGCATGATTGGCTTAGGGCATGATTCCTTGGTCCCCAGATCGAGTGCCATGTGGGGCTCCCTGCAAGGAGCCTGCTTCTCCCTCTGCCTGTGTCTCTGCCTCTCTCTGTGTGTCTCCCATGAATAAATAAATAAAATCTTAAAAATATTATTATATTTTTGTTATTTTTTATATTTTATGCATTATAATATATTTTATATTTTATAATATATTTTATTATATATGTTCCTTTATTCATGAACTTTAAAGTGAGAAACATTGCATTATTTTTCCTTATTGTTTATAAAACTGTGTTAAGAACTACTTTATATTCCTTTTTGCTATCCCATCCCTTTTTTTCTCATTTGACAAGAGTAAAAATAAAAGACATTACTAATTAATAAATAATTTTCTTTCCATGTATTTTCTATTCATCAAATAAGAGTGCCTAAATAGAAAAGATGCTGGACAGTAAACAGCAGCAAACTTAAAAGAGACACTAAAGGAACAGAGATGTTAATCAACTTTACAATATCTGAGGGGAATAAAAATGGTATACTTCTTAAACTTCATATAAACCTCTATATACCATAAATCGCTGAAAAATGTTACAGTCTGGGAATGACATTATTATTATTTTTTAAGAGAAATAGTCAAATGTTTTTTGAAGGAAAGTACTCGGATAAGTTCACAAGTAACTCTACTACAGCCAAGTCTCTTATTTACAAATTTGTATGGATTGAAATACATTTTAGGCAAGGAGACTTTTAAAACATTCAATATGGGGATCCCTGGGTGGCTCAGTGGTTTAGCACCTGCCTTCGGCCCCAGGGCATGATCCTGGGGTCCCGGGATCGAGTCCCACATCAGGCTCCCTGCATGGAGCCTGCTTTTCCCTGCCTGTGTCTCTGACTCTCTTTCTCTCTGTGTCTCCCATGAATAAATGAATAAAATCTTTGAAAAAAATTCTAAAAAATTTTAAAATAAAACATTTAATATGATAAGACTTCTTGCTGAGGAATAAGAGTAACTTGGTAGATGCCATCAAACAGTAAGTCACTTTTTATGACTGTGTTTCTGTGTGTTTTAAATTTAGAAGGCAAGGGTATTTTTATTTATTTATTTATTTATTTATTTATTTATTTATTTATTTATTTATTGCAAGGCTATTTTTCAATGCTAACAATGATGTAACCAATTAACTAGCTTCTCTTTACCATATCCTTTTTTTTATGTTTTCCGTTTTCAATTTAAATCAATATTCTTAATGTCATTATAGATGTTAATTTCCCCTAAAATGGCCAACTTAATGTTAAAAATACTTAAAAGTTATCTTGCAGTTAAATCTGGAGAAAAGAAGATACATCTAAGTCACTCTCTTCAAAAGAAGGAAGCAAGGTAGAGGGAGAACTATAGGGGTACTAGATTCTATTTTGCACCCATCTAAAACCACTAGGCTCTTACTGGTCTCTCCATCCTTCCCTCTGTCAGCTAGCTTTGTGTCCTCAGAGTGGGTACTCTAAATGTATGAGCCCAATTCCGAAATGGTTCTTAGACGTGGGGGAACCCATTCATGGTGTAGATTAACGAGTTAGACCATTGCATGGGTCACAGCTGTAGGGGCACTTGGAGTAGCCTCTGACTTCCCTAAGGCTGCCAAGAGGTGTAAGACCAAGAACCTAGACGTTCAGGGGAGTTTGCACCTGGAGGAGACTTGACCAGTGAGATTCTGCATTCAAGGAGGGACTGGAAGATACATTTCTTGCCCTTCTTACTTCCAACCAATTTGGAGATGCAGGGATTCTGTGTCATCTTGGTGGAGATATCTCATGAAATCTAACATGAGTGGTGTTTTGTGAAGTTGTGGCCAATTCACTAACATGTCACCTTCTATTTGATTTTTCTTTCTGTGGTTCAGTTTCTTTTCCTCCTGTGCTTACATGTTTTCTTGAGAATCCGGATTAACAAAGAAGGATAATTAAAATATTTGTATTTTCCTCCAGTATGGCTTGTTTGGAATAATATGCTGCCTTATAATTTAAAATCCTTGACATTTTATTTTTTAAAAAAGTACCCATTTTCTTGTAGCCATATCTCATACATATGAAAATATATATTATTATATTAGATTTTAAGTGCACATTTTGTGATCATAACCTATATGTATAGATTTGTATTCTACATGAGATCAGAGAAACTGTTCATCTTTTTTTTAAGATTCTATTTATTTATTTGAGAGAGAGAGAGTGGACGCACACATTGACATGTGCACACAAGAGGGGAGAGGGGACTTGAGGGAAGGAGCAGAGTGGGAGGGAGAGAAAGAGAGAATCTGAGGCAGACTCCAGGTGCTCAGCATACAGCTCCACATGGGGTCTGATCCCACAATCCTGAGATCATGACCTGAGCAGAAACCAAGAGTCAGACGCCTAACTGACGGTACCATCCCACGGCCCCAAAACTTCATCTTAATCACATTTCCTTAGTGCCTAATAGTGCATATGGCCCTAGAGGAGATAATATATTAAATAAAATAATTAAGCACCATATATATTTAGTGTCAAATCTATTGGTACAGTTCTCATTCACTGATTGTTCCCATTAATCAAACTTCTACCTGTTTTGATTAGTCCAAACAAATGATCTCTCAGTAATTCTCATTTTTGTATGTGAGTAATTCATATTGAGGTTACTACAAATATGAAATATATTGCAGAGGCTAATCAGTACCCAATAATCACATACTTAAAAATATTGAGTTCAGAAATCTTAGTATATTGATTTCTGTAAAATTAGTCCTCTCTGTGCAGGAGGATGTTGTATCTAGGCCAGTTACTTACCTGCATTTCTGTTCTTAGATTCCAAGATGTCTTCTACTCAATCTTAAACATGTAACTTTTTATTGGCAAGGTCACTAAAATATTTGACATTTATTTATCACCATGCTTAACAATATCTTGCTTCTTTTTCAAAGTTAATATCACTGAGCTAAATTTAAATATGTTTTTGGAAAAAAAAATTTTTTAATTAACAGTTGTTAAAGAATGAGGAAAAAAATACACATTTTTATTTCTCTAAAAACACTCTGGTTCTCCTTTTCAAATCTACATATTTTTTTAATTGATACAAAAACTCAATTGTTGTATTGAATTTATATCATTCACTGAAAGGTATATCAATACTTATAAATTAGAGGACAAAATTAGGAAAAACAACATAATGCTTATGTTCAAAATTTTCAATATGAATATTACTTCATTCATAGGTTGAAGAAAAAATTTTAAGGAATGCTATCAAAAGTCATTCTTTAAATCATTTACTTTATCAAATAAATGGAATTCTATGCGAATATCTACTTAGAAGTCTAGTTAAATACATATTCTTAAGCCAATACACACAGTATAATCTCTAATTACAACACATGAAATTGTTCATATGAGTTCTAAATCTATTATTTGTAAGGCATGTGAAAATCTTTTCATAAATATACACCTGGGATCCCTGGGTGGCGCAGCGGTTTAGCGCCCGCCTTTGGCCCAGGGCGTGATCCTGGAGACCTGAGATCGAATCCCACATCCAGCTCCCGGTGCATGGAGCCTGCTTCTCCCTCTGCCTATGTCTCTGCCTCTCTCTCTCTGTGTGTGTGACTATCATAAATAAATAAAAAAATATATACATCTTTAAGCACAAATCACTATGCAAAGGATACAATGTATGAAAGTCTTCAGATGAAGACACTACTTTCTTGAAATTTATTATGATCCTGTTTTCAATCATTTATTAAAAAAAAAAGTTGGTGCAAAGAGAAAATGTACTATATATATATATATATATATATATATATATATATATATATATCATGTACCCTCCCAATATCATTAAAACAAAAGTAAAGGGGTATTATTTTTTAAGGAAGAAAAGAGGCAAATTGTACACTAATAAAAAATAAATTTATTATCAAAAAATAAAAATAAAAATAATAAACCTATTGGAACAAAGAGAATGAGAAAAGAGACATGGTCAGACAGTGAATGTCAATAAATTTTGAGAAAGATGGAAATCACTGGGAGGAAGAGACTGGGCAGGGCTTAGGTACTTACAATAGGCCAATGGGATAGTTGGTCTTAGGAAAGAATTATGCTCACCCAAATGGATTCCTGAAAGGAACTGAAAGTAACCAGGCCAGAGGTATCGTGAAAACTGCTAATGAGGCTAAAATTTGAGATATTCAATAAAAATAATTTTGTAAAATAACTACAAAAGCTGGTCCCCCTAAATGTCTAGGAAGCAAGGAGCTGTGAAATAGTATTTTCTGCAGAAGAAGAGTCTAGACTCTTGACTTGGTAAAACATACACGGTTGTGTGGGTGGGGCATAGGGCTATAAAAGGAACTGACTAGAAATTGGTATACTCCTTGGTGGGCTCACTTCTGTCTCCTTATCCTTTCTATTCCCAGAACAATGAGAACCAGAGGCATTCCTTCCTCATGGTAGACATTAAATAACACCTGTAAAAACATATTCACTTGCTTACATTTGGGGGTGTGAAGCACACAACAAAATGGCCTGACTGCTATCTGATCATTCTTCCATTCAAAAGTCAGGCACAAAACTCTAGGGTTATTGTAGAAATTATTCCACTTCAATATTAATCTTTAAAATATTCATTTATAAATTATATGTATTATAAAACAACCCTCTCCTTCTATCACTATTGAATTCTATCATATTACCCTGCTTTATTCTTTTTTTTTATTCCTGTTTTATTCTTTTTAAAGTCTTTATTTATTTGATTTATTGTCTCTACCTTAATATGATAAAATCTTCCTGAGTTACTGGGGTGCTGTCTACGTTGTTCACTGCAAACAGTATCAGTAGCAGATGGAGTTGTCCTGGAGTGGGAGGGGTGTTACTATTTATTGTGGATTTTCTAAATGAAATAAAGATTTCTAGATGAGACATGGGTGAAAATAAGGAGCCAGCCTTGTAAATATGTGGGTAGCAGAGAGCTCAAGAACAAATAAAAAAAAATAAGCACAAACGTTCTGGGGCGTAATCTAATGGATAGAAGACTTGCGTGGCTATAGCAGATGGAATAAAGTAGAAAATAGCAGGACACTGGTAGAAAGGAGGTAAGCAGAGGCCAGGTAATTTGGTCAGGAATTTCATGACACCAAAAGTCTTCATTATTGGCCTCAGCTTATTCTGATTTCCTTAAAAAAAAAAAAAATACATTGCAGGACGCCTGGGTGGCTCAACGGTTGAGCATCTTGCCTTTGGCCCAGGATGTGATCCTGGGGTTCTGGGATCGAGTCCCACATTGGGCTCCCTGCATGGAGCCTACTTCTCCTTTTGCCTATGTTTCTGTCTGTCTCTCGGTGTCTCTCATGAACAAATAAATAATTTTTTTTAAAAATTCCTTAAAAATACATTGCATTATTATATACATTACTACATTTCTGACAACATTGCATTAGAATATTTTCTTTACCGTATATTTTAATCCAGTAAACCACTTCCCTCCTTATTTAAGAAAGTAAACACAGATTTTTCCCTATAATCTTTGCTTCCACCTGACCATAATCACAATGTATTCCATCCCCTGGCCTAACACCCCTGTTCTAGCACAGGATAAATTAGTGGTGACAGTATACAATCATACCTCCATTATCCTATTTGAGGCAGTATTAATACCAGACATGCCTCTCTCTAATTTTTAGCAGCAATATTAAAAGGCAAACAAGTGCAATATTTGAACAAAATGTAATGACTTGTCATTACATGGCAAGACTTGCCATGACTTGCTGAAAGTTACATATTTTATTTGTTGGAATAATCTGAAATTTCTTCTCTAAAGGGTATGCGTAATGTATATCCTTATGGGACTAAAGAACATAGGTACTTTTTATCTCATTTTCTCAAAAGAAAGAATATAATTAAGCATATTATGACTGTTAACGAGCCTTCAAGTCCATAAAGACAAATACAGCCAGTGACTATCTTGGCCAGTATATTGCTAGGATCCGCAGTGCGATGACTAGATGTATTCGTCATCATAATAAATACCATTGCTAGTCCTCTGCTGAACCTCAGCTTGTGAATTCTTTTTTTCTTAAAGATTGTATTTATTTATTCATGAGAGACACAGAGAGAGGCAGAGACACAGGCAGAGAGAGAAGCAGACTCCATGCAGGGAGCCCGACGTGGGACTCGATCCTGGGACTCTAGGATCATGCCTTGAGCCAAAGGCAGGTGCTCAACCGCTGAGCCACCTGGGCATCCCAGCTTGTGAATTCTTATTACAGTAATAAAGGTGAATCTACAGAGTACGTTGTGAATTTTACCTGGAACTAGCAATCCAGGAATGCTCTCCAGGATAGAACCTTTCTGCCCAGTGCCCGCACCGTGCGTCCCATCATTGCTGTGATATGCAGCATGTTGATCTCTAAAGCAGAATCTGCCCTGAAGGCAATAAGCATAATAGTTTCATTTTGCTGTGTCTCTCTGGAGCCAAATTTTACCCATTCCTAATGTGCAATTTTATAGACTCAGGTACTGAAAAGGTTGACAAAGTGGCAGGAAATAAAAGAGCTCACATCAAAGCCTATATCTAATGATATGAGCTTTACCCTGAGGATTTGCTTGCCTTCAAGGGAGAACATCAGAGCAATTGGAAGATTTTTGAGGCATACTGTAATGAAAATAAGAGACTGATCTACATCAGTGCAATCCTGGGGTTTTCTACTCGGTGCATCCTTATTGCCTTGCCTGTCAATGTGCAGCATTGTCCTGACTGCGTTTTTTTCCCTTGCAAATTTCTGTGCTTGATGAAAATTTACAACATTGGCACTTTGATTTGTGAAAAATAGCTTCTGTTATGCAAATTTTGGTTTTGGAAACTGGGCCAGAATAGCGGGGAAGAAAAGGAGGGCCCCAGAGGCTGAGTTGTCCAGTTCTGATGATAAAAGTTTTAGCCTATCCATTTTAGAATTTGTAATTTTCTGTATTCTTACCCCAAATGGAGTATTTCAAAACTAGGATACTATGGAGGCAAAGGTCAAGGGCTTCCACATTAAAAAATAAAACCTAAGGCAGCCGGGGTGGCTCAGTGGTTTAGCACTGCCTTCGGTCCAGGGCATGATCCTGGAAACCCAGGATCGAGTCCCACGTCGGGCTCCCTGCATGGAGCCTGCTCCTCCCTCTGCCTGTGTCTCTGCCTCTCTCTCTCTCTCGTGTGTGTGTGTGTGTCTCTCATGAATAAATAAAATCTTTAAAAAATAAAATAAAATAAAACATAAAACCTTGAGGCACCAGGGTGTCTCAGTTAGTTAGGCATCTGCCTTCAGCTCAGATCATGATCCTAGGGTCCTGGGATCGAGCCCCACATCAGACTCTCTGGCAGGGAGTTGGCTTCTCCCTCTTCCTCTGCCTGCTACCCTTCCTGCTTGTGCTGTCTTTCTCCTTTCTCTTTCTCATTCTCTGTCAAATAAATAAATAAAATCTTAAAAAAAAAAGAAGTAAAACCTCAATCACACACAAAGGACAAATATTTTAGGAGAATATAACAGTTATTCATGTAAAAATTAAATTCATTAAATAAATAAGACATAAACTCTCAAGTAAATGAAAAATTAAATGAATAAAAGTATTTAATATTCATCCAAATAATTTCAAAACACATTGGAAGAAGATAACAGTTAAGAGAAATACAAGTGTGGATCTATGGCATTCCAGAATTTGTATACATTCTTTTGACCTAAGGAATCTGAGAAGGGCTATGTAAGAGAAAAATAATCATTTAGGCAAAGAACTAGCCATCACTAACTGTTGAAGACCCACAATGTAGCACAATTCACGTTCAGAAAGTGTTTCCCCATCTCTCTTTGACCTTGCATGGTCCTTATATCTACTTGCTTCTACACTATGTCAGATAGTTACTTTATAAAGTAGAGTAAAATCCAAACTTCCTAACAAGGCTACGCCAGCCTCACAGTATTTTCATATAATGGAACATGCCCTGGATCTTTTGTACCTTTTTCTATCTATCCTTTTACTTTCTGCTACTCTTTTATTTGCAAAACCAGTTCCTTCTCCTCATTCAGGTCTTAACTCAAATGTCAACTGAGAAAACTTCCTGGATAATCCACCATAAATATTCACCCTTTCCTTCTATCCTAATTGTGCTCTATTTCATTATAGTGATTTACTCATTTTAAAGCCATATAAGCATTTGAAAATATTTTCCTTATCAATTTGATTTCTTATTATATCTATTACCTTAGATAAAAGTTTCATTAGTTCAGGATTCCTTTGTTCTTTTGCATTGCAACAATATAGGATGCAGCATAGGTACCCAATAAATATTTGTTTAATGAATATATATCTACAAATCTTCCCCCCCCCCCTTTGTTTTGTTCTTGAATTATCCACTTCCCAGGCTTGTCCATGAATGAAAGATTTCCTATTTTCCCAAGATTTCCTAATTTCCACAACGATTTCCTATTTTCCAAAAGATTTCCTATTTTCCACAAAATGTGTTTGGTGAGAGCATCAGTTTGAAAACAATTTTGGAGCAATCAAATCTGAGAAGGCCAATACACCAAATGTGAATCTGATGAATTGAGTTTACACCTTTCCCTGAACAAGGTGAGGTGTTACATAGCAGAAAAGGGAATGGTCTTGCCATCAATCATACCAGGTTTGAATTTTACCTTTGTGTGATTTGAAAAAGTTGTGCTCTTTGAAACTCCATCTCTCATCTGAAAGATGAAAAGTGTATAATAACACCTTTTCCAGCTGTGAGAATTAAATGAATTAATTTACGTGATGGGATATATCAAAAAGCTTTCTGATACATAGTTGATATTCAATAAATATTTCCTTCTTTCTTTCTCCTTTTGCCTCATTCCCGCAGGCTCATCAAAGTTCCAAACTAGAGTCAGAATTCTAATTTGCATTAAGCCTACGGGGTGATGCCTAATAAGCCTGAAGGTAAACCATTTTGCCTTGGGCCTCCCAAGCAAGTATCATTATAGATGACTGTCTTAGAAATATCGGAGTTATAAATGCAACCTCAAGAGGGAATGTTCATTAATTTAATGTCTACATCTTAATTTAAGAAAGCTAATTGATTTATGAGGGGAAAAAAAAACTCCTGTTATATCTGGGTTTGAAAGATATAATGCAAGTATAAAAATGCTTAAATAGAAATCATGAATATCCTGAAGGTTTTCAGTATATTTTCACACAACAGAAACTATGGTTTTCTTTAATTATTTTATAGTATTTGACATGTTTGAATATATTTCTATTTTAATCTAGTTTTTTTTGTTCTGCTTCCCTTCCTTCCTTCCTCCTCCTTCCTTCCCTCCCTCCCTCCCTCCTTCCTTCCTTCCTTCCTTCCTTCCTTCCTTCCTTCCTTCCTTCCCTCCTTCCTTCCTTCCCTCTTTATCCTAAAAGTCATATATGTATTCTTTACATCAAAAATGCATTTTTGGATCTATTTGTTTTTCAAATTCATTTACTGGTTCTCTATCTCATTAATTTCACATTTTATTTTCATCGTTTTTCTTTTCCTACGTTTGGTTTTCTTTACTGGTTTATTATTGTTCTTGTTCTCATTGTTAAAAGTACTAAGTAAGGTGTTCTTTCTAATAATAGGTTGGAGAAATGCAATTAAAAAGGAAATCTCATCACAACCTAGAAAACACCTTCATAAAGGTAAAAGAGAAGAAAAAAATCAGTTGTTGACTAAGCATTAAACCAGAATGTTTTGCACATCACAAGCAAACCACCAAGGGATTGCCAGGACAGAAGGAAGTCTCACCCCATGCCAGCAGATATGACCTATTTCATGCGTGTTCTTAAGATAAATAATAAGTAATCCTCAAGTAGAAGGATTTGACAGCATCATTTGCCACACACAGTTCATCTTGATTCACCTGGCAATTGGGTTGCCCATCTGTGTTTACTAATTGGCTTAATTAAAAGGAAAAATAAACTCCTTATATCTTTATGACAAGAAGTACTTCTGCAACTTAGAGGGAGGTGATTATGGAAGTTAGGCACCTGCCGTCCCACAGAAAGTGGGAGGTAGGGGTTGTCTCTTCTTTGATGATTATAGCATAAGAAGATGGTTCTTGAGAGAGACATTTCCTGAGTTGTAAATCTGGAGAGAGGCTTGTTTAGCTCTTAAAAAGATTTCCATACATTTCAAAGAGACAAAACACTTACCATGACAAGTTTTCTAAAGTAAATGCTCTAAGAAAAAGCAGTTGGTAGGAGGGTGTCTCTTCTGTTATTTTCACCCGGGAGAATTAATCCTCTTATTTTTAATTTGTATTTGCCCTTACAAATGAAAGAACTTTTAGGCTGCTGAGCTTCTGCTGAGCTTCTGCTTTGCCTGAGGCCTTGCTTCTGCCTCCAACCTCCAGCATTTCCAGCTTCAGTAGCATTAATTGGATCAGATCCAAGAAAAGAAGTAGCATGGATTCACTGGAGCATTACTTCTCAGCATTACTGAACCCAAAGAGGAAAGGAAATGTGATACCCAAATTACAGTGGTGGAACAGATCAGTAAAGGTTCTAAAAAGTTATTAAAAGAGAGCAGAAGGATATGCCCCATAATCTGATACATTAGGTAAAGGCGAGAGCCTGGTACTTGGTTTTGTTTGTCTGGTTGTTTTTTGTTTTCGTTTTTGTTTTTGTTTTTGTTTTTGTTTTAGCGAGGACCACAACTTGTCGTATTCTAATAAAAAGTGTGTTGGGGTATGCTTTGAGACATACCCTATTAAAGCATTGAGTTGCTGGGGAAGATGGAATGTGAAAAATCTGTTCCAGAAACATTAATCTGCTGGCTGAACATACATGGAAAGTTGGAAATGAGAAAGCAAATTTGAAGCCAAAGCAAGAAAAGTCTTGATTCACCTGGCATCTTGATTTCACCAGACTTCAAAGCTGGTGAAATATGATATATCCATGCCATAAGAGATCAAAAACGTGACAAAAAAAGACCCATAAATGTCTAGCACTCTTCTTTACCTCTGTAGCATTTAATAGGACTTTATATCATTATCTGTTCAAACGTTCCCCCCTCAACTTGAATACGTTAGCAATGTATTTCCCATTTATAATTTATTTTCTAGTATTTTCTAGGCTTTTAAAATTACCTCTTTAATATTCCTGTTACTATCATCTAAGACTAACTGGCTTCTGCTGTTCTTTTAAATTTCTTCCTCAGAGTGATGCTATCCAGTCACAAATTCATTACTCTCCAGGAAGTTCTATGGTGATTTTCATCAGTCCCATCATCAATAGCCTCATTGTCATCTGTGTTTCTGACTCTGGTGGATGATAGAAAGTAGTGGTTCAAGGGGAAATGTTCAGGTTGCCAAATATGTTGGTAACGTACCTGATGTTGGAGGAGGCAAGGAGTAGGGGTGGCCTGACTTAGAACTCTCAAAGCCCTGATGGAATGAAAACTAAGGTGGGTCCATTTCAGAAGAGGTTTTGAGTACCCAGGAAGCATATGTGGGCAGGAACGAGGAATCCAAGAGAAGAGTCATTAAATGAAGAACCTCCGCAAGAGAAGAGAGAATATTGCTTGGGGAATGGCAGCTCTAATGATGGAAATCTGAAAGGTACAAAAGTTCAGGAGCCCAGAATTTCAAATATCAGAGACCTTCAATGCTGAAAGAGCCAGGAGTGTGACTTATAGCTTGTTATCGCATACGGGTTAAACTAGATGGTTACAAGATTCTGCACGGCACCAAAAATTCTACCAACCCATAGTTGTTAATAGCCCAAGATGATTTAAAGACTTTATATTTATCTGATTTGCCTCCTTAAAGCAATGTAAATCTTAACATTGATTTATAATTTTACGTAGAAATCTTAGGCTGTGTAGACTCTGAATTTGATTCTGTGCCCACACAGTAGTAATTTGAAATAAATCTATAGATGCTGAGGGATGGTTTTGTTTCAGCACCTGGCCACAACACTGATTCTCTGGGAATCGATGCCTCTAATTGAAACAGAATAGCGTGCTCCTTTTGCTCGAAGAGCCTTTCATGGTTCTCACACATCAGGAACACAGAATCAAGCCTTTAGGAGAGTCGGGAGTCATCAGCCTTTCTTTTTCAACTTTTGCACTGACTTTAATGTGTAAATATTACAACTGCACATGGCTAGACCTGGAAAAAAATCTATTCTATTTTTCTATATTAATCACAATATGATCAATAAGTGATCATAGGGCTAGCTCAACTGCCTGCTTGCTTTTATTTTTATCTCTTTGTTCTTTTATTTCTATCTCTACTCCTATACCTCTGTACAGTTTTTGCCTTTCAAAATCCTGAAATTTACTTAAAAACTGATACATTTCAGGCCACCGTACTGATAAAGCTTTCCAATTTTTAATATGCTATTAGGGCAATTCAGTGCTTGAAGGCCTTCAGTCTACTCCAGCAATGAGAATTAGAACAGAGGGAAAATCATGGTGCAATACACAAACTACGTGGTGTTTTAGATTAACATGCTATGTTGTGAAGAAAGGTGGAGGAAGTCTTAGCTAAGGAAGAGAAGAAAACGTGGTGTCAGTGGCAAAAATTTGTAATATTCTTGAGGCACTTGGGGGCCACATATGATGCACAGGGACCAAGCCACAGTTACCATAAGCAACATGGCAAATAGGTATTGGTCATACATAGTGATTGGTACTTAACATCAGAGGAGACCAAAAAAAAAAAAAAAAATGTGTGTTCAAATGGAAAATAGCAAATGCAAAACTAAGTCCATCTTTATGACTAAAGAAAATAGTCACCCACTTGCAAGAAAGGCAAGGTAGAGATATATTTGTAATGTGAACAATTGCAAATGGCTGTTCATGTTTTTAGATTGGATCTTTATATTTTTGTACATTGATTATCTATTCAAGAAGAGGCCCATATCACTTTGTGAACCATGTCAATGTGGGTATTTGACTCTATTTTCCTTTTGGTAACCTGAGTTAGCAGCTTTAGGGGGCTCTTAGTGCTCAGTAGTTTATTTCCTGCCTGCCTAGTCTCCCTTAATGTTACCCTGTTTTCCTATTTGTTTTAATTTTTTTAATGTATTCACGAGAGACAGAGAGAGAGAGACAGAGAGAGAGAGAGAGAGAGAGGGAGAAGCAGGCTCCATACAGGGAGCCCAATCCCAGGACTCCAAGATTACACCCTGGGCTGAAGACAGACGCTCAACCACTGAACCACTCAGGGGTTCCTCCTATTTTTATCCTTTAATTTTTCCTCTATTCAGTAGAAAGCATTCTGGTTTCAATCTGCCTTCAGTTAGTATCAGCCATTCATCTGTTCTTTCATAAATATTTATTACACTTTTTCTCTACGCCATTTCTTGGGCTAAGCAGTGAGGATAATACATACTGAGCAAGACTCACATGATCACTATTCTCACACATCTTAGAGTTCTTTGGAGAAAAAAAAAATCAAGTAGTAATATTTAGAAAGCATGATAAGTATTAGAATGAGGGAAGTACCAGGATCCTTGTGACACGTCCCATGTGGAACTCACCTTGTTTAGGAGTCAAGGAATACCTCCCCAAGAAGTAAATGTTTCCGGTGCAATGTAAAGGACAGATTGGAAAGAAGATATGGAAAAGTGTGTTAAGTATAGGAAACCTAGGAGAATGCCTTCAGATAACAGTTAGTTTAGTTAAAGAATTAAAACAGAGTGAAAAAATAAATAAATAAAACATAGAGTGATTGTGTTTTATTGTAAAACAAACAGAAGCCTTCCAATGTTAAAGTCATTGATGGATATTGGATGAGTGTGAGGAGATGGTTTGGAGCCAGCGTGTTAAGAAATAGATGCGGGTACTTATGTGGCATTAACATACGCACCCCTCAAGTCCCTGCTCGTGCTGTGACTTGTACATCATTACTTACTCATTGTCTTGTGGCTCCGGAGAAACCTTCTTTTTAGAGGCTTAAACCATTGGCTACACATCTATATGACACTTGTCATCCACAGTCTCCACTTCACACTCACCAGCCTTCTTCCCCATGACAAGTTCCACCATTACTCCATGTGCCCTCAGCATCCATACATGGATCCAGCAATACCCTAGTTGTATAGCGCTTAGAGCTACCCCCCCAGGTGATGTCCCTCCTTTCTCCTAGTGCGCTCATATGCGCACCCAATTTACAGGTAAATTTACCCAATTTACCCAATTACAGGGTTTGCAAATGTTTCCCAGTCTATCAACATACATTTCTTAAATAAAACAATAATATGTAAGTTCTCTTGTGACACAGGGGAATATGAAGAAGGGAGATGACACCTTTGTAAATCTAGAGTCACACGCACAAAGCAAACAAAATTTTTTAAAAATGCAAGCAAAACTCAAACCAACCAACCAAACCAAACCAAGTAAAATATCCCAATGTCGATGCTAATGTAAACCTTGGTGGTGGCGGTTGTGGTGATGGCGGTGTTTTCATTTCTTGTCATGATTGAACTTAAGGAAGTCGGTGGTATATCCAAGCGAAGATAGCACAGGCTATTTTACATGGTAATGAGAAATTATTTTATGAATATTCTATAATTTTTTTACTGTAAAAATGATTGCTCATGTTTTAGTTTGTAATGTTTATATCAAAAAGGTATTGTACATGATATTTTTATTTTTCTTTTATTTTTCTTTTATTTTTTTAAAGATTTTATTTATTTATTCATGAGAGACAGAGAGAGAGAGAGAGAGGCAGAGACACAGGCAGAGGGAGAAGCAGGCTCCATACAGGGAGCCTGATGTGGGACTCGATCCCAGGTCTCCAGGATCACACCCTGGGATGAAGGTAGCACCAAACCGGGGGACCACCCAGGCTGCCCAATATTTTAAATTAGAGATAGAACAGCATGGAGAAGTGATAGTAGCGGGTCTCCTTGAAGTCATGTGTTTTGCGGTGCATGGCTGGCTCAGTGGAAAGAGCATGTGGCTTTTGATCTTGGGGTCCTGGAATCGAGCCCCACTTGGGTGTAGAGATTACTAAAATAAAATAAAATAAAATAAAATAAAATAAAATAAAATAAAATAAAAATAAAAACCAAATGAACACTAAAGGTATATGTTTCCCTGGGAAAATGCAGAGTTGTTCATATGAAATAGGGCTGGCGAGCTGCTGTCAGTTTGTACATTGACTTGGGGCCTGATTGCATCAGCTCAGGCAGGTTCTGCTTTCTTGCTTAGAGGAGAAGTATTTTATGTGTAGTTAATCCGTCCTTCTATTGGGAGTAAATATCTTCTAAGCCATACTAAGATGTTTTAGGTTTTTGTTATGTTAGCAGTGCATTCTCGGTTTCAAGGTCTGTGTTAGTTGCCTGTCACTGGGTACAATCACCCTAAAATTTGGTGCCTTAGCATAATGGTTTATTATTTTTATATTTTTGTGGTTGACCCAGGCTCACTGAATGATTTTTCTGCACAGTGTGCTTAGAGCCCATTACACGTTTCCCCTCCGCTGGTAACTCAGTTTAGGTGCAAACATACAAGATGGTTTTCATCTTCCAGGGGCCCACCTGTGCTCAAATGACTCGATACCCTCATCTGGACTTTCTAACAGAGGGAATGGAGCCCAATGAGGAAAAGCAAAATCCTCTAAGGCATGGGTTTGGAACCCCAGAATGTCATTTTTATCACATTCCATGGGTTAAACAAGTCACAAGGATAATTCACATTCAAAAGGATGGAAAATAGAATCCACCTCTTTATGTGAAGAACTGTTTACACACATGGTGGATATAAAGGACTGCTAGCAGCTGGATTTGGGGATGACTTGCCACTTTCTCTTTTTTTTTTCTCTGCTCTTTGTCTCAGTGACTTGTCCCAAGTTACTTAATCTTTTATGCATCTCTTTTTCTAGATTAAAAATCAGTGTTAAAAAAACTACTTCTCTTTTAAGTGCTTGTAAATGTAAGTCTAAATGTGATTCACAGGGATGCCTGGGTGGCTCAGCAGTTGAGCGTCTGCCTTCAGCCCAGGGCCTGATCCTGGAGTCCCAGGATCCAGTGTCACATCGGGCTCCCTGCATGGAGCCTGCTTCTCCCTCTGCCTGTGTCTCTGCCTCTCTCTGTGTCTCTCATGAATAAATAAATAAAGTCTTTTAAAAAATTAAGTAAAAATAAATAAATAAATAAATAAATAAATAAATAAATAAATATGATACACATAGATAACTTAAAATAAGACCTGACACATAATAATAGTAGTAATAATAATATAAATAGCTTCTATTATTATATTTATAATAATTATGTTGATTCCTCCTCAATTTATAGCAGTTTTATAAATATTTCTTATTTGGTTATCTGGCCACTTAACTTCCACATCATCGGTGGTGAAGGAGTTCTTTACTGTGTCTCTACAAATAATGGAAATATTTCTATAATATCAATATAAACTTTGAAAGTACTGTCGGGGATCCTGGGTGCTCACCAGATTAAGGGTCTGGCGTCTGCTCAGATCATGATCTAGCCAGTGGGGAGTTTGCTTGCCCCTGTCTCTGCCCCACTCCCACTCGTGCTCTCTCTGTCTCTCTCAAATAAATAGATAAGATCTTTAAAAAATAGTATAAAAACTATTGTGTCTGCTAATAAGATTAAGCTACCACCAATCCACAAATATTACACTTAAAAATAATGTTTTCAAATGCAGTGGTTGTTTGTCTTTCTCCATTGCATTCGGTATACATAACTACTTATAACTACTACTACTACAGTTACCAGAAAGAGATAAAGAAATGAAAATATGCTGGAGTCTCCCTCTTCAGCAACTCTTGGTACAGACAGGATGTTACTAATATAGATATAAATTTAAACCAATAGATCCCCTAAAATGTTTCTGTTATGCAAAACATGGCAACACTTCTTACCACTCACAAAATAAATAAAAAGATTTAAAAAAAAAGTCTGGGGCACCTTGTGGCTCAGTGGTTGAACTGCCTTCAGTTCAGGTCATGATTCTAGGGTCCTGGGATCGAGTCCTGCATCGGGCTCCATGCAGGGAGCCTGCTTCTCCCTCTGCCTGTGTCTCTGCCTCTCTCTGTGTCTCTCATGAATGAATAAATAAAATCTTAATAAATAAATAAATAAATAAATAAGTAAATAAATAAATAAAAAGTCTGTGTACTTGTGTTTAAGGACTACTCTAAAGGATATTTTAATGTAATAATTATTTTGCTATTGTAGCATCTCTATTATTTGTCCTTTTTATTGATAAATGATACTTTGTCACTTTCTCTAGTTCCATTCTTAACCTCCCTCAAACCACCAGAAGCTTCATGTTATTTTATGCATGCAATTAAAAGGAATGAGTGAATGAATGAATGATTGAATATATAACATATATATATGCACACACACAGTTATCTCCCCTAGAAAAATACCTAATTAATTTTTCAATATTCAAAATGATTAGTAACTACTAACCTGGTAAATATATAGCAATTCTGTATTGAACAATACAAGCATTATTATCTTTGATTCTTAATGGAAAACAAATATAATAGGTTTATTTTTACCTTCTTTTGGCATATCTGAAAAATCATTTGGAATACTTAAATATTTTTTTTCAGGTCATATAACCAGATTATGACAAACTTGAATTTTAAACACAAGTTACCCAGGCGACAGGGCTTAAGTCTTAACTACTATTAAATTTGCCCATAGTGCCAGGTTATTTTTATTAAAAATAAGTTCAATTCTTCCCATAAAGAGAAAATATAATGACATAACCTCAAATATCTATTGGAGGCACATGAAGTTACTGCTAACATGGCACATTTTACAATTTTTTTTAATGTGACGTTAACCTCCTACAATAAAATGGAAAGAAATACTCATGTTATAATTTGAAATAAAATACATACAATGTATAATTTGGTAGTAGCAAAAAATAAAAGTGAAAGCTGAAACAGTAATGACCTTTTGAATATATTTTCTACTTTTATTTTTTACTCTAATCTACCAGTGTTCTTTATACAACCAGCAGAAGATGATTGCTTTTGCTAATTGCAATTGCTCCATCCTCACCCTCATGGACCTTTCTACGGCACTTGCCAAAATTAATCCCCTCCTTCTTTCAAATATCCACCTCTTGGATCCAGAAATTAATGAATTCCCCATGTTCTTTTATCTCTCTGATAATATTTTCTCTGGTCCTTTGTTTTTTCCTCTCTCTATATAGACATAAATTACTCTTAAAAACTGTATTTCATTATATTCTAAGTGATCTTAAATTTTTGTGGAGAAATAGAATATATTAATACTACATATTGGCTGATAAAAATAATGTATATCTGATTATTTTCAAAAATGTTGAATTGAGTCCATAGATGAAGCCTTAAAAGGTCAGCTATCCTTGGTTAAAAACATCTAATTTATTATTTTTACCTTGAAATGACTTTGGTTTCACCTCATATGATCTCAACTGTATTGGGCACTACATATGTGTACTTCACCTCTGCCTACATCACAAAAGGCAATCATTCAAAGTTTTCAACCAAAAGGAAAAAATGATTTTTTAAAGAAGTTTCTGTGTGTGTGTCTCATTTGTCTTAACACTAGTTCTATATTGTATTTATATTTGTGGGTCTTAATGTTTGAAAATCAGTGTGTTTGCAACTAAATCATAGAAGCATAAAATTCTAGAAAATAGCTTTATCTTGTTTTCTTAAAATAACCTACATTCAATACTTCAAAATCATCTCTTACCTTCTCTTTCCAATTCTATCTACTATCCTAGATCCAGACTTAGGTTCATTACCTGTCTAACCTCCCTCTCTGCTTTGATTTTCTGCTAACACAGAACATTTTAGCATCTATTTATATTAATAATTTTAAAGCATGAATCTGATTATATTTCTCACATTCAGAAAATCTTGATCAGCTTATAAGTGACTATAGAATAATTTTTAAATATTTAAACTACAATTAAGATATTTTAATCAAGCCATATCTATTCAACGTTATTCACATAATTAGTTAGGATCTTTCTATTATTTCAAATCTAAATCTCTCTGCATGTTTTAGTTTTTGCTTTCCCCACAACTTGGAATTCTCTCCCTATTTCACCTCTGCATGCCTAAATATTGCTTATCTCTCCAGACAGTACTCAAATTTTGCCTTATCCCTGATTCTCAAAGCCAGCACATAACAACCTGATAACATTAAATTGGTATGAGGAAAGAATAATTACATGCAGAGCCTTGCGAAGAAATTATTCAAGAAATCACAAAAAACTTTAATATAGTTATTAATGAGTAAAAACAACAATGTACTTATACTTCATATTTTTAGCAATTTGATCCTTCATTCTAAGAATCAGAGAGTCTTCAGTAAGTATCCAAGCAACTAATAAAAATTAAATTCATAAATACACAAAATAAACCATTCAGTTTGAAAGGATCCAGTAATATTAGGAACATAGTTGTATTGGTTTACCTGGATTCTAAAAGATTTTATGTAAGAAAAAAAGAACTCTATCTAGTGTTTGTTGTAAATGTAAAAATATAATAAAACAGGAAAGAAGCAAATGATGTTTGCATTGCAAGGCAAACACAAAGGTGAAAATCCACAGAGACTTTTAAAAGATGAAGGATCTAATACAAACCACACAATCTAGCCACAATAATAATCGGTTCATTCTTGTTAGAAAAGCTAAGTCACTGTTTTTTAAGTTTTGAACATTTGTAGGGGCCGGGATGTCTTGAATTTGGTCCTTCGTCCAGTAAACCATTATTTTGTTAAAGACAAAATAATTTCCTGAATTGCTGCAACAGGCATTAGTTAGAATTTCTGGAAAACTGCTAACGGACATGTGTGCACAAGTGTATGCATGCCTATACGTGTATATATGTGTGTATATGTGTGTATACATATATACTAATTATACTAAAACCTACATACACACATGCCATGCAATTTTTTCTTTATTAAATCAACATTTTTAAAAATATGTTTTATATTTTATCACATGTGAATGAATTTTAAATATGGCAAGATAGCAGGCAACTTCATCTTGTTTGGTTTTGACCATGATGAAATTGCTAACTAGCTTTTAAAAATAAATTACAATTTCAAAAATAATAGCAATACAATAGTTTGAAATACTCTTTGAAATGTACTCTATTAGCCATTGAATATTTTTTGTATTTAATACACACTAGAGATGTTTAAAGATAATATAACATATTTTCTATTAGAAAATGATATAAAATAATAAACTTTTCTAAAAGGTTTTTCAGTAAGTTGAGTCAAATAACTCACCGTACTGGGATACATTCCGGAAAAAAAAATTAGAGAGCCTTTCAATCTTATAAATTTATTCTAATGTTTTTTTATAAGTGTTCACTAATTTTGAAGGTTATCAGCAGTTTAAAACACTTGAAAAATTTTAAACATGAGAATTCACAATGTAATCATGGCTACTTAAGATCTCATATAATCATGTTGTCAATCATCATAACAAATACTCACTTCAGGAGATTTCAATATCAGTAGCATTGGGGTAAGAATCAGTCCAATTTTCCTCTTTTCAACAGATATAAATAACATACAAATCTAGGAGAGAAAAGAAATCTCAAGTACTTCCTCTTAGATAGTCTCTTGAGCTATATTTTTCTTGGCAACCATTCAAGTGGAAAAAAATAAAGAAGGATCTGTCTATAAGCAAAATCCACAATCACCAGTTTTACAATATAATATTAGCCAATTTTGGTATGCAAATTTGTTAATGGACAGCATTTTTAAGTAAAGAAATGAAATAATGATACAGGTCACATTGGAATATTTACGTGGGATGAAACTCTGAAAGTGTCACTTTTTGATTACAGCATATTTCTTAACACAGCTTTCACAAACCAATAATATTAGTTCTTTAGACTAAAAAGTTTATAGATGCAAAAATAGATTGATAACAAATAGAATGGGGCAACTATTATAAAGATCTATATGATATTGAAAATATACTACAGATATTTATTGAGCATCTGCTATTGGTCAGATACTGTATTATGTGCTGAAGAAAATCTGAATTTAAATATATATGTCAAGTATGTGTAATTATAGGGAAAAATAAAAATGCCTATGGTTGTGTGTGTATCTACACATACATATGTAAAATATCTAACAATATTTTGAAAATAGATTATAAAATTTCAATACTATGGTAATTTTTCCCCCATCTCCCCACCCACCTGCCCTCTGGTAACCATCAGTTAGTTCCCTATAGTTAGGAGTCCATTCTTTGTCTCTTTTTCTTTGCTCATTTGTTTTGTTTCTTAAATTCCACATATGAGTGAAATCATACGGTATTTATCTTTCTCTGATTTATATCACTGAGCATAATGCTCTCTAGCTCCATCCATGTTGTAGCAAATGACAAGATTCTACTGCATACATATACACCACCTCTTCTTTATCCATTCATCTGTCAATGGACACTTGGGCTGCTTTCATAACTTGACTATTGTATATAATGCAACGATAGACATAGGGGTGCATATATCTTTTCTAAATAAAGTTTTCATATTCTGTGGGTAAATACCCAGTAGTGGAATTATTAAAGCAAATGGTATTTCTATTTTTAATTTTTTTGAGGAACCTCCATATTGCCTTCCACAGTGGCTGCACCAGTTTGCATTCCCAGCAGCAGAGCAGGAAGGTCTCCCTTTCTCCACATCCTTGCCAACATCTGTTTCTTCTGTTGTTGATTTTAGCCAATCTTACAGATGTGAAGTAATAGCACACCGAAGTTTTGACTTACAATTCCTGGATGATGAATGACATTGAGCGCCTTTTTGTGTGTCTGTTGACTGTCTGGATGTCTTCCTTGTAAAACCTTCTACTCATGTCCTTTGCCTATGTTTTAATTGGATTATTCATTTTTTGAGGTGTTGGGTTGGATGAGTTCCTTAAATATTTTGGATAATAACCCTTTATCAGATATAGCATTTGCAAATATTTCCTAACATTCAGTAGATCGTCTTTTAGTTTTCTCATTTCCTTTGTTGTGCAAGAGCATATTTGTTTTGTTTTGTTTTTGTTATTTATTATTTTTTTAATGTAGCCCCAAACTTGATTTTTGCTTTTGTTACCCTTTCCTCAGGAGAAACAGAAAAAAAAAAATGTTGCCATGACCAATGTCAGAGAAATTGCTGCCTATGCTCCTTCTGGGATTTTTATGGTTTCAGGTCTCACATTTAAGTCCTTAATCCATTTTGAGTTTATTTTAGTGTATGGTGTAAGAAGGTGGTCTAGTTTCATTCTTTTCCTTGTAGCTGACCAGTTTTCCCAGCACCATTTGTTGAAGAGACTTGTTTTTCTTTTTCTTTTTTTCCCTTGTGTATACTTGCCTCTATGTCAAAGATTAACTGGTCGCATAGTAACAGGTTCATTCTGGCCTCTCAATTCTGTCCTATTGATCTATGTGTCTATTTTTGTGTACTATGGTAATTTTTAATACTTAGTTAGTGCCCAAGGATGACACATGACTGCTTACATTCAAATCAAAATGTGATTGAATTGTTTGTTCGTATTAGTCTCACTCTACTATAAAAGCCCTACTTACACTAGAACATACAAATTAACCATAAAAATAAATGTAAAAATGAAATTGTGGTAGATATTGTGGGATAACTTCCTCCAGGATCTCGCTTTACTTCTAGTGTATTTTCCCATCAGTAAAATCAGAATAGGTATATAGAAACAGCAACAGAGCAAATAAATAGCCAGATAAAAGGGGAAAAAATGATTTATTTCCCTTGGGCTCACTTGCAGCTAGGGTTCTAGATGTGAATTAGACTTCTTGAATTGATACACTTGTGGAAGATCTAGACACATAGTGCAAAATGAGCCCTGCTTCCTCTTGCTCCTTCTAGTGCTACTGTTAAAGCTGTTACACAGTCATGTTTTCAATATCAGTGCCCTGTCCTTGGCTTCTTTATTTTATTTATTTATTTTTTGGGGGGGAACCTTAGCTTCTTTAATGATTGAAATGGTTCTGCCAGTTGAAGCCCAACTTAGCAACCAGTTGTCCCATTCCTAGTTTTCTTTTTATCAGGAGTTTGTAATAGGTTTAGTAGAAACAACTTCCCAATTCTTGAATGTGAACTTCTGTGGTGTATTCCTGACCTCAAAGCTATACAGGTTTCTCTCATGGATCCCAGTCCACACAGAGGTCTCCAAGGCCTTCAGATAAGTTGGTATGCTCCTTATTCCTAGTATGAAGTCACTTGCTGATTAAAGTAGATTGGGTCATTTCAATTTTCTCTCTCTGGCCCTAATGGTTATATCAACCATCCAATGAAACAAATTCTTTAAAATGTGCTCAATCAGTTGTGTCAGACTCTTGGTTTCAGCTCAGGTCAAGATCTCAGGGTCATGAGATCAAGCCCCATGTACGACTTCATGCTCAGCAGGGAGTCTGCTTGGGATTCTCTCTCCCTCTTCTTCTGCTTTCCACCCCACCCTTCAAATAAATAAATCTTTAAAGTGTATAATAATTCAAATACTGACAAGATGTATCGTCAAACCACAGTTTAAAAAGTAGCTAACAAAAGGCAGTGCAAAGGAAAAGCTTGTCTTAGATGCTCTGTAATACAGAAATGGCAAACTACACTGATGAGTAATACTATGATTATAATAGTCTAAGGTTTTATGCTCAGAGGGGACAAAAAGAGATTGTCAACCTAATAAACGCAAAGAAAAGAAAACCTTAAAATTTTCAAGAATTTTCTCAATCATTCATCCTTGAGATTTGGTAAAATGAAGTATTCAAAGACAGCACATTATTTTGACAGTATCCTAGGAAATCTATTGATAGATATTGATATAAGCATTTGCATGTATTCTAGCCCTGTGGCTGAAAATTCCATCTGTATGCCAAATTTATAACTTCAGCCTCAAACTCTCCTCCAAATGTCAGATTTGCTTATTCAAATGTCTGTTTGACATCTTCTTGGATGTTCAGTAGACATCTCAAATTTATCTAGAGTATCTATGCATCCCTGATCCTTCTGCCTCCCACATGGTCTCCACTTCAGGAAATATCACCACCATTTGCCTTATAGAGTCATCCTCCTTTACTCCTTGTCTCATTTACCCTCAGCAGCATTATCCACCTTAGAAAAATATGTTTGTATACATTCTAAATTTATGAACTTTTCATTATGTCCACTGTTATTAATCTTATCTAAGAACCATAATCTCTTCCTATAATATTTCCCAAGCCTTTTAAATAGCTCTCTGCTTTACCTTTTGATCTCCATAAATCTAGTTTCCATAAAGAAACTAGAAAGTTCATCTAAAGCATAAATCACATCACATCATTCTTCTACTCTATAATCTTTAATTACTTGGAATGAAATAACACTTGGAATAAAATCCAGTGTCCTTACTGTGACCTACAGGGTCCTCCTTGCTTTGGTAATGACAAATAATTTTGGACATCTTTTCATATGCTTAGTTGTGATCTTCTTGGATGAGGTGTTTGTTAAGATCATTTGCCCGCTTTTTAACTGAATTGTTCATTTGCTTGTTACTGAGTTCCAAGAGCCCTTGTACATTTTGGATGCAACTTCATCAGACATGTGTTTTGCAAGCATTTTTTCCCACTCTGCATCTTGTCTTTCACAGAAGAGACATTTTTAGCTTTAATAAAATACAGCTTATCAAGTTTTACTTTGATGGATCAACTTCTGTTGTATCTGAAAAGTCATTACCAATCTTAAGGACACAAAATATTTGTCTCATTTTCTTCCATACTTTTTTATAGTTTCACATCTTATATTTAGGCCTATTATCCATTTTGAGATGATTTTTGTCAAGGTTGTGTTTAGGTTCATTTCTTTGTGTATAGGATCATCCAGTTTTCCCAGCACCATTTGTTGTAAAGGCTGCTCTCTCTCCATTAAAATACTTTTAACCTTTGAAGAAACGTTTTAGATTATATTCATGAAGACCTACTTTTAGGTAGTCTATTATGTTCCATTGATTTATTCAATACCCTGGTGTTGAGATTACTGTAGCTTTATTGTAAATTTTGAAATCAGGATGAGTATGTCCTAGAATTTTGTTTTTCTTCAGTGTTGTATGAGCTACACTAGGTCTTTTGCCATTCCAAATAAACTTTAGAATCAATTGGTTGACCAGGTTTATTTTTTTAATCTAAACTGAGATATGTACGCAGAAGTTCTTATAGGTGGTTATATGTAACAGTTGTACATACAAAGGGCTACCTTCAGGCTGCCAATTTAAAATATATATCTGTAATCAACAAACGCAATGTCTTAGAGAATGAATTCTGTTTTTACCCTAAAATGAATTCAGAAGGAATCTCAGTTAACCGAAAAGTTCTATTATATTTACAGCATGATTTTGATGCCTTCATTTCAGTATATATTCAAGGTCATCATCAAAAAATACTCTGTTACATTGCTTTAGCACTTAGAAACTATACATTTAATTAATTTCAAAATTTTCATGTTCATTTTAGAATTTGTGTTGTACCTCAGTAGTTTTCTGTTGATTCTTTGTTCATTTACAGACAAAGGAATCTTTATTTCTTCCTTCCCTATACGTATATCTTTAATTTATTTTCCTTACATTATTAAACTAGTCAGAGCTTCCAGTACAACACTGAATAGTAGTTATGAGAGAAAATATCTTTGCCGAATTCCCATCTTGAGAAAGGGCATATAGTTTATCACCATTAAGTATGATGCTATTTTTGAGATGTTCTTCATCATGCAGTTTTCCTAGTCAGGACCCAAACAATGCAAATCATAAAATATGATAAGGTTGACTATTTTAAAGTCTAGAATATCTATTCATTGAAAGATATCAAATGAGAGTTAAAGGCAAGTCCAAGAGTGAGAGATATTTGTAAAATATACTCAGAATGTATAAAATTTTCTTGTAACTCAATAAGAAAAAGAAAATATGTTAGAAAACATGCAACAGATTTGAACAGGCACTTCACACAAGGCTGTTCAAATGGCCAATAAACACATGAAAAGTTGTCAACCTTTTTAGTCAACAGGAAAACACAAATTAAAAGTGCAATAAAAGGCAAACTGCCTTGATGTAATTCCATTTAGACAGGCAGTCTTGCCTGACCCATTCTAGATCATATTTCATATACTTCCCATCGATAATATATTTCCCTTATTCATGATAGTTTTTAATGTATGATAAAGAATAGAGATATTCCCCCTCCCACTCTTCTATCTTTAGAGCTTAGCATTGTTAGACACATAATAGTTCTGTAAATCAATAAATTAATTATTAAAGAATGAAAATAGCAGTGCTGATGCCCAGTTCTTAAAATTAAACTACTTTAGAAGCTTTAGATCTTATAATCTTTACATACATAAAATTAGTAAATTTGGTTTATTACCCATTTTAATATGTTCTCAACAAGTACATAGAGTAAAAAAAAAATAGATGTTTTGGGTAGCTGGAGAGAATTATCAGCTCCTCAACTTAAAATATATTTAAAACCATCACTTTTTTTATTATTAAACATATTTGGCCTGCTATTCCAAGAATTTCAAAATGTCTACTGTCAGTTTTCAGTATGAAACATTTGTATCTCTTATTTTCAAAAGAAGTTCAAGATTATGGAAATGTTAAAGAATGCATCATTTTTGTTTGTGAAATGTTATAGGCCAAGATATATTTATATTAAGAAAAGCTATTTTAAAGAAATGGTAAATTTTCACGTGGGGGAAAGTGTCAAAAATTCAAACATCAATACATAAACTTTTCCCTGGGAGTTGGCAATTCACAATGTGGCTTATTAAAGTCTACATTTTATAGTCTAAAGATTAAGGAGTGAGGTACTGAATCTCATTTGTAGGAAACAACAAATGAAAGAAAATGGAACATAAATTTTGAATACTTGAATATTTGTAATGCTAAGAGATCAGTTTTACTTATACCTGTCAAGAAAAAATATTATGTGGAGCAATGAACACTCTTTTTCAATATGCTTTTACTTTTATGGGTATCATTCATACCTCATTTTTCCTTAATCCAAAAGACATTAATTTGACAATTCATTCACCTCTTCAGAGGTTACTGTATTTTGAATATCATTTGATTCTGCCCCTTTTCTCCATTACTCAGTCAGATTTAGCCTAGAAAATATTGTTTAAATGTTTTATCTTCACCATTCAGTTAGAATTATGGACTTAGAGTAAATGTTTCAATATGTTGCCATTGCTTTCAATATTCTTTGATTCTGTGAATCTACAATCTGCTCATTATTTGCATAACCTCACAAAACACATGCACACACATGCAGCTTAAAAATAGAAAAATTATAAAATGCCTTTTTTGTCTAACATTGGTGGCTTACCTTCTTTGCTGGCTTCATATTTTTCTACAAACATAATTTCTGTGTGGCTATATGGGAGACTTACTTAGCTATGATAAATTTTTAAAAAATGTCATATTTGAGTTAATGGAAAGAATCATGATGAGATGAAAAAACAGCACTTGTAAAAGCTTAATAATCTAAACAGAGGAATTTATAAATTGCATACTGAGTATCTCACAGAATCAAAAGAACTAAAATCAAAGCATCAAGAAGGGCAGAAATGTCTGAGAAGTAGCATGGGTTAGGAAGCTCTTCATCCAGTCTTTCCTGTTCTGTGTGGAGAGTTTCATATGCCTCCACCAATTTTCTTTTCAATGTACAGACATCAATACTCATGTGTATCCTTAGCAAACAGAAATAAAATGCCTCTTTTCTGAAAACAATTTTAGAAGTGTAAGAGAAAGATCCTAATTTCTTGGCTTTGGCTTTCTTTTCATCTATTAATGGACAAGGGAGTGAGACTTTCCCAACTTCATTATGCCTCTGGCTGCAGGTACAGAGTCTGTGACAACAGAAGAAAGTAACTGGGAAGATCAAACAATAAGCATCAAGAGTTGACGAAGACGAAATACAAGAATACTAAATGTTGGCTCCTCATCTTCCCATGTAGTTCATTTCACAAATTCTCATATTTAGAAAAGTAAGATTTAAACATAATGTGTGTGTGTGTGTGTGTGTGTGTGTGTATTATTGAACACATTCTTTCATGTTAAATTTAGCAATAGCTCCCCTGGCTTAGTCTGCCCTCTTTATCCATGAAAACTTTTATAGTACAAGATTAAGGCTCCTGAATGGAGGCTATTCTTATTGTTGAGCATCTCATGTATCTTTCTGAAATTTTGGCGATAGAAAACATCCCATAATTGAGTCATCTACTGTTCCTAAATTTTAAATTTTATAGGAATGTTGTCTTAAGTGACCACTAGGGTGAGCATACCCCATAAAATACTATTTTCAATATATATAACTATTGGTATCCTACTAAACTTATTATTTCATTACTTGTACTCAACAAAAATTCCTATTAAGTACTTATTCCTTCTTAAATTTCCATTTCCAAACTTTTTAATGTATTACTCCCTTTTAACAGTATTTACCCACTCATTATACTTCAAATAGGTTTCATATGTTTAAGTTTTATAAAGAGGAATGTTTTCCTCTCAGTATTACCAAAAATTAGCCATCTTTCAAAATTCGAAACCATCAAATATTACCACTTTCTTATCAACGTCAACTAAATAATGTCGATATTCTCCAGTCTCATATTATGTTCAATTCGAAACCATCAAATATTACCACTTTCTTATCAACTTCAACTAAATAATGTCGATATTCTCCAGTCTCATATTATGTTCTCATGGAGCATATTTTTTTTCCATTTACTCCATGGCTTTTTAAAAATTCTTTCCTTTGTATTAAATTTATTGTGTTATTGCCTCATCCCTCATGCCAAATGTACATAACTTATATGTATATATTACATATAATATATTGTAAATTAAGTATACTTGTAAATGTTACATCTAAAGTCTAACAATGTGGAAAGTTAAAGTATATATTGCTTAGGGTTTATGTGTGTGTTATGTTTTTTAAGAAGGTGTATAAATGATAAAAACAAATATAAAGCAGAGATTACTTCTGAAGAGGAGAAAGCAATTAGATTTAGAAGTGGCACCTAGAAGGTGCTAGCAGCATTTGGAAATCTTCCCTTTCGAAGAGGATATTTTCAGTATGTAGATGTGCTTTTTTAAATTTATATAATAAACAAAATACAGACAATAATTTTGTATGCATTTAAAATTTAACTTAATAAAATATTTATATAAGTGTAAGTGGAGGGCAGCCCCGGTGGCTCAGCAGTTAGCGCTGCCTTCGGCCCAGGGTGTGACCCTGGAGACCCAGGATCCAGTCCCACGTCAGGATCGTTTCTCCCTCTGCCTGTGTCTCTGCCTCTCTCTCTCTCTCTCTGTGTCTCTCATGAATAAATAAATAAAATCTTTAAAAAAATAAGTGTGAGTGGAAGATAATTGATAAATATGAGAGATACTGTAGTTTGAGACTGAACATTTGCAAAGAGTTGAACTGATTGACTCTTCCCCCTCTGCCTTTTTTTTTCCTGTGCATCATACTTGTGTATTAATGGAAAGTGGTAAATAAATATGCTCAGATCTTTGCATTCAAGAAATAGGTCTGATGAAAACTACACTGATCCAGAAGAAACACTCCACTGTATTTCCAACTTCCATTTGGAATTGTGAATCAGACAACCGAGAGCTGTGAGATATTTGAGATAATAGCATTAAAGAGAAAAATCAATGAAACAAAAAGAACATCTGACAATTCCAGAAGCATCCTCTTATTACCTTCAGAGAGTGCAGAGGTTTTAGTTCTAAATACGGGACAGACTTGATTTGAAAATAAAACAATCATAAAATTAAACATTTTATTGGAATTTTAAAATACATTAAGAATTGGAATTGGCTATAGATGTAAGATTTTATCTGGAAGATAAAAATGATTGATTTTTTGCATTGTACAGCCAAGTACTCAATGAGATGGAAACTGAGAAAAATTGGATTCTTGTTTTAAGAGACTCTGGTTTTCATTTTATAGTGGTGCTAGAGGGGAGGAAAAAGACAATGAAGGGAAATTATCAAAAATATAATTAAGAATAATCTCAATTCCTGATTCATATTCTTTTGGTCATGGCAATCTGATTTTCCTTTGTAAGAGCCTAATTTGACTGTTGATCATAATGACCTGTTCCTCCACTGTCAGGGCTAGGTATGTAACTCAAAGAAAGTTGATTAAATATTTTTCCTATTTTTAAGCATTTCAGTTTTAAAGACTTCTTTTTTGCTCTGTGAGTTGCTAAGTATTCCTGGTTACTTTTTTTTTCTTTTTGAGTAAGTTCAGTACTGATCATTAGGGAATTTTCCCTAAAATAATAATTATTTGAAATGGGACAGTATGTATTCTAATAAAGACCAAAAAGACCTCATTTTCATGGGAACATTTGTTTTCATAATATTCTCTTGGACTATATTTTAAGATGAGTTACTTTTATGTGGAAATAGATGATGACTCAGGGGATTTGATTTTTCCATTAATATAAAATGTGGTTCAGTTACCCAGATTCATTCTGATTCTCCACCCAGCTCCCCAGAAATTCTTCTCAGTCTCCATGGCTAGTTATTATCATTATCTTCATCTCTTAGTTTTGGTATATTCAAAGGACTCCTTGGAGTTCTTTTATAGTTCCACTAACTTTCCAAGTGTCCTATCTGGTCATATGCTTTAAATAGCATCTATGCATTGATGAAAACTAAATTATATCCCCAGCTTGTGCTTCTCCTCTGAGCTTTAAACTGAATCCCAAATGCAGTCTTCACATTCCACTTGAAAAATACATAATAGACATTCTATGCTTAACATGTTCAAAACCAAAACACCGATTTCTCTTTTAAAACTGAAATCAGGGGCACCTGGGTGGCTCAGCGGTTGAGTGTCTGCCTTTGGCTCAGAGTGTGATCCTGGAGTCCCAGGATCAAGTCCCACATCGGGCTCCCCGCAAGGAGCCTGCTTCTCCCTCTGCCTGTGTCTCTGCCTCTCTCTCTCTGTCTCTCGTGAATAAATAAAATCCTTTAAAAAATAAATAAATAAAACTGAAATCAACCAGCCTTCTATTTCCTAGTTGCTGTGCCTAAAAATTAGGGAGTCATTCTTGACTTCAGTCTTTCTTGTACATCTCCATATCTAATGCACAATAAATCCTGCCAATACAGCCATACTCCACTTATTTCATACTCATAGTCACCATCATATCTATTTTTTTAAGATTTTTAAAAATTTATTCATGAGAGACACAGAGAGAGAGGCAGACACACAGGCAGAGGGAGAAGCTGGCTCCATGCAGGGAGCCTGACATGAGACTTGACCTGGGGTCTTCAGGGTCACGCCCTGGGCTGAAGGTGGTGCTAAACCACTGAGCCACCCTGGCTGCCCAGGCACCATCATATCTAACATAGAATTTAGCAAGAGCTATCTAACTGCTTCCTGTTTCTAACCTTTCCAGCAAATGCTCACTCTATTTACAATATAGTAGACATAGTGACACTTTAAAAATATAACGAGATCTTGTTACTCGATAGCTTAAAACTCTTCACTGGTTTCATACCTTTTTCAAAATAAAAACCATTGTCTTCACAATGGCATTCAACCCAGCAAGCACCTCCATCTCCTACCATTATTGCCTAAACTTACTCTCTTCCAGACACATGGGGTTCATTTTCTTTTACTGTTTTTGGCCTGAAACTTTAAATCTGCTTTTATCTTCCTGTAATGTTGGGATGGAAACATGGGAAACTCCTCAACTTCTTTTAGTTTTCTCCTTAAATATACTGCTTTCAAGGATTGTTAGGAAGAAAGTGTTAACTTTGGCCACCTCTTCAAATCTCCAAGGACTTTAGCTCCAAAGCTCTTTTCACCATTAAATAATGTATAATACTTATATACTTTCTTTCTTACTTTCTTCTTTATGGTCTATTTCCTCATTCTGGAATGTGAATTCCAAATCAGAATGAATTTTTGTTTTTTCTGTACATTCTGTAACCTGGGCACTTAAAGCAACCATTTATTGTAGAATGAGTAATGAAGGAAAAGGTAAGATGATCTATCAACTTTCATTTAATATTTTCAGTTTTGTTCTGAGAAATGATAAATATATAAAAGTAAAATTTTGCAATATCCTCTAAAAAAAAGAACTGAAAGATTATGTCATATATCAATGTAATAGTTAACATTTTATTGGTAAATTGTTTTCAAAGTCTCTGTTTCAATGGTCATTGTTCCTATGACTCTGAGACATAGAGAAAGATTTTGTATGCAAAATATAATCCATTTTGAGGTAATTTTCTATTAATGAAAAATAAATGGAAATCCAACATACTCTCATAACAAAGTTTATTGAGAGCTGTGATTTTCACCTGAGTTCTAGGCCTTGGTCAGTGCTATTTAATGTATATGATCAGTTTGAAAATTAATTTATATTTTTATCCTATTACTAACTTCCTGATAATTTTATCTATTTATGAGATTTACCATGCACAAAGACAGTTATTTTTTTCTCCCAAAAGGTCTTATGTAAATGATAATACTATATGTTCATGAGGTATTTTGAATTTTTCTTAGAAAGGATATAAATACATTTGAAGGAGTATATTTAGAGGCACAAGATGGTTGAACATATGTTCTACCAAAAAAACATGCTTGCCACAACTCTGTACATGAGGACAAGCACCTGACACTCCCAAGTCAATGTCCCTTCCAATACATTTTTTAAAGGTCTTCCTCTTGTCACCACAACAATCCCTACATAAATTAATGCAGTGGGAATTAAGACAGGAAACGCACACATTCCTGTGTCTTCTATTATCCCCACACAACCTATTGCCTAAAATTCAACCAACCATCTGTCTCCTTCATGCAATTCCCACAACCAGTATAAGAAGATAAAGATTTGGACTATTTCAAAGAAGATTGATATGCCAAGATGCAACTTTAATGCTGATTACTATTATCCTAATATTTAGATTTGGCATGAAGAGTAATGACACTGCATCCAATGAGTCTAGCAGTGTTTATGATCTTTCCCAAATCATTATTATTAGAGAAGTAGAATTTTTTTATCTTTCTTAAAATAAAAAATGGCCACTTGTAATACTATAAATAACTATGATAAATACTAATATAATACTAAAATACTAATATAATTATTGAATACTAAAATACTAAAATAAAATACTTAATTTATACTAAATACTAAAGATTTAGTATTAATACTAAAATACTAAAATACTAAATTAATAATATTATAATACTAAATACTAAATAAATACTAAATACTAAAATAAAATAATTAATTAAATAATATAAATATAAATCATAACATAACCATTTAAAATGATAGCAAGTTCTTTAAAACAAATAATTTCAGCAGGAACTTGTCATAGTCATAACATTCTAAAGTCATATAACTGACTATATTAATACTTTGCACAAAGAAAAATAAAATCCCAAGATAATCTGTCTCCACATATAAATAGTGAAAAATTCAGATGATCTCTGGGATATTACTAACATACTTGAAATCTATGTTCTCTTTATTGTTAAGTCTTTTGCTATAATGGATCACATAACTAAAAAATATTTAGGTTTATTTTATGTGCAACTCATGATGTTTGAATAAATACATAAGTTATAGCCTATCCATACAGATAGACCAAATATTTTGATTATTCTGGCTAGAGCTATAAAAATCCAAGATTACAAAAATGTCACTAAGTAGAGAAGCAAGAAAAATACTTTCATCTATGTTTTCTTCAACTATTCATGAGTTTCTTCAAGTGTATTCTAGAGGAAAGACTCATAATTTTACTTGAGGACACAAAACTTTATTTAGTCAGTATATTATACTTGTAGTTCAAAGCATGCAAGAAAACCAAACCAAGAGAGTAAAGCTATTTGATGTTGCTTTGTGTTAGAATCCAAGAAAAATAACTACTTTGATCATCTGCTACCTTGAAAATATCATCTAGTCGAACTGTTGAAGAGTAATTTTTGATAACAATTGCATAGTATATGTATAAATCCTCAATTGAATTTGGTACATGGTATTGGAAAAGAAAAGTAAGACCATGTTCTTCAATATGTATATACTACATTCATTTCTATTTTATTAAATAAAGAAAATTTCTTTCCTCTTTTTAAATTCCATGACCCCAAATTAGAAATAATTATAATATATTTGCCTTATTGCAAAAAAGAAATAATATGTGACAGTGAATGTAAGTATATGAAGGCATAAAATATGGTTCCAATATGTGAAAAAGTGGCCTGATGTTGAATGCTTTCATTATATCTCATATATGAAGAAATTTCTATGTTAAATGAGAATATGAAATAATCACCTAAATGCTTCCTTACACTTAAAATGTAATACCTATTTTAGGAACAATTACATGGATTCAAAAGCAGACTTCTAGGTCAATACACATTTAACTGCTTATTTCTGCATTTCACTATATAAGATTTTTTTTTTTTTAAGGGCAAAAACATGAGGGATACCTGGATGGCTAGGTCAGTTGAGGGGTTGACTCTTAATTTTGGCTCAGGGCAAGGTATCAGGGTCGTGAGATGAAGCCTCACATTGGGCTCCACAGCTCTGAGCCTGCTTAAGATTCTCCTTCTCTCCCTCTTCCTGTCTCTCCTTCCCAAGCCCTTCCCCCACCCCAGCTTATGCATGTGTGTTCTCTCTTTCTCTCTCTCTCAAAAAAAAAACAAAACAAATAAATAATAAAAGACAAGAAACATATTTCACATCTTTGAAAAATGTGAAAATTATTATGTACTATAGACTATTTTTTGTGTTCATTCCATTTCAATACTTTTATTGAAAATACATTTAAATAATACTCAAAGGAGGTGAGAAGTAGATATTAGTATTCTAGTTTTAAAAATGTGAGAAATAGGGATCTCTGGGTGGCGCAGCGGTTTGGCGCCTGCCTTTGGCCCAGGGCGCGATCCTGGAAACCCGGGATCGAATCCCACATCGGGCTCCCGGTGCATGGAGCCTGCTTCTCCCTCTGCCTGTGTCTCTGCCTCTCTCTCTCTCTCTCTGTGACTATCATAAATAAAAATTAAAAAAAATATTTTAAAAAAATAAAATAAAAAATAAAAATGTGAGAAATAATTTTCAGAGATCCTATAGGTTAGTAGCAATTGGCTTTCTTGAAATTTGAAACTTGAATTTTTGAAACTTGATCTACCAAACAAAAAGGAAGTCAAATAAAAATATAACTCAGTCCTGCTCATGGGCAATCCTCTCCCCTAAAATGACTCCATGATATAGAAAATTATACAATGCTTCAAGATGACACCAGCTACTATATCTTACTTTTTGAAATTTATACAAAAAAGTATCCAAAATCATCCTGCCTGATTCTGAAGACACTTCCACAGCAAGAATAGGAATAAGGAAGTTTCTTGGTGGAAGTTTTCTTATAGAAACACACACACAAAAAATGCGTGTAACCAAACTGGTTTCTTATACTTTGCTGAATGTATGTAAACATTGATACCTCAATAGAGAAAATTTTTACCTATTTTTTATTTTGACTCTACAGACATTATCCAAGATAGAGATAAGTATACATTGAAAAAAATAAAGATTCAAATAGCTTTATACATAATGTACACCTAATTTTTATGAACAAAAAATAATGCTTTCAAACAATTCAGTATGATTGTAGGGAAAATCCTCTGAATTTTTATTGTTCGCATAAAATTGTGCTTTTAGTACAGAAGGAAAATGCTACCTTTTAAATCCTCTGATGCTACTAAAATGCAAGTCAATTATTTCTATGCCTTCTTAAAATATCTTCTTTTTGCATACTAATAAAATCCAGTTATCCGGTATATTTGTGGGTTTTTTTTTTAATTTTTATTTATTTATGATAGTCACAGAGAGAGAGAGAGAGGCAGAGACATAGACAGAGGGAGAAGCAGGCTCCATGCACCGGGAGCCCGACGTGGGACTCGATCCCGGGTCTCCAGGATCACGCCCTGGGCCAAAGACAGGTGCTAAACCGCTGCGCCACCCAGGGATCCCTGTGGGGGTTTTTTATTCAGTATATTTGGAAAGGAAATGTATATTTGAAAAATAAAAATGCGTATGTTTTCACTTCAAAAAAATTTCAAAATAAAACAAGTAGTAAAAGTTTATAATTATCAAATTAAACTTGCATCTTTGTTTAATATGGACTATTGATTACATAAAACATTTGTGTAACATGTTTAAAAAAAGATTAGAATGTGGAAAAGATGCCAAGCATATTTGTCAGCAATTTCTTACAGTGTCAGTTGCAAAATATCTATTGGCCTATTTTTAAAAAAATTGGTACATCAGTTAATATTTACCCTTATCTAACTTTTCCTAAAATCAATAAAAACATCAGTACTATATAAACTATAAAAAGTAACTAAATAAACAAATTACTTGAATAAAAATTAAAGGTCTTTAGAAAACTATTGTTTGCATTGCTAAGGTCACTATTGAAAGATATTCATAAATAAAAGATATTTATAAATACTTGAGGAAGTTTTCTTCAATACTTTTACTTTAAAATATACATCACATTACCCAAGGTTCAATTGTATGGATCTAAAAACAAAAACCCACAACTACCTTTAATTGTCTTAAGTGAATATTGTCTCAAAATCCATATCACCATTTTATTTATTGTAGCTCATTCCTTGTACTATAAGGAAATAGAGTGAGGGAATAAATGAAAAGATTTGCAAAGAACATAGTAGAATTATCATGATTTTAAATAGACAATAAACAGAAATAAAAGTAGAAGAATCAATCTGACTCTATTTCAGTTGAATTGGAATACCACTAAAGAATGAAAAATGTCAGGTATTCATTTATATTCTCTTCTTTATTATAATTAATATAGTATTGATAATAAAGTTTCTATTTTGAGTTAATTGAATTCCAGCATACATATCCGTTTTATTTTATTGACTTTTTTATTCTAAATTATTCTGAATACTGTGGGGGGTGTACAAAACTTTACAGAGGATTACTGTATATATGAAAACTAGTGAATTCTATTCACTGGTTTAAAGGAGAGATTTTTTAAAAGATGTTATTTATTTGAGAGAGAGAGAGAGAGCATGGGTCAGGGCAGGGGCAGAAGAAAAGGGAGAGAATCTAAAGTGACCCCTGCTGAGGGAAGAACCCAACACCCTGGGGTCAGTCTCATGACCCCAAGATTGTGACCTGAGCTGAAATGAAGACTCAGATGCTCAACTGACTGAGCCACCCATATGCCCTTTAAAGGAGAGAATTTTAAGAGATCATACTACTTACACAAAGGTTCATCATCTACAAATATGGTCTGAGTTAATTTCTATGAATGCCAAACATTCATCATGTGTAAATATTCAAATAAACTAATAATACGAATAAAGTACAGTTCTTACATTTCAAAAAGATGAAAATCTATTCAATATATTAAAATTTATTGAATTTTAATTCAATAAATTTGGATTTAGGAACTATGGGTTCAGGACCTCTAATTGCTAACTAATATTTTAGCTCTTTAAATCAAGCACAAGGTAATTTAACTCTCTTAGATCTCAATTTATCAACATGTAAAGTATGTAAGAATCAAAGACTCAGATAAAGATCTGCAGTTTGAAAATAATTTCAAAATTGCTATCATGCCTTCAAGTGCCCTCTTGTTTCATCTATGATTTTCTAACATCTATGCTCTCTGATTGTTTCTATACTTCTCTCTAATATATACACATATGAATATAATATAAAATAATATAAAAATATATATATTTAAGAGAGAGAAAGTGTGTACAAGGAGTTGGGAGGGACAGAGGGAGAGGGAGAGAATTTCAAGCAGACTCTATGCTAAGCACAGCCCCCATTGGTGAGTTGGATCCCAGGACCCTGAGATCACAACCTTAGCCAGAACCAAGAGTCAGGCACTTAGCCAAATGAACAACCCAGGTGCCCCAAGGTTCTGTACTTCTTTTAACAACGCAAATTTTGTTTTACAAATGCAAGATAAACTTTGAGATTCCTATCATTTCTAGCAATTTTGATGCATATGTATATAAACTTGTACATTTATGCACCGATTCTGGTTTTACTTATGGGGAATATTAAATTCAAGACGAAGTTTTATATGTGATCTTTCAGGCCCAACTCCAGGCAGTTCCAAGTCCTTACCTGGCAGGCCTCATGGGATAAGGTTGCCATTCCCATATCAGATATCATTCATAGCCAGTGCATTATGATCTTCTGGAAGCAGTTTCAGTCAAGGATTCAGGCCCCAGGCCAGCATCCTAATGCACAAAAGCTACAGGCCTTGTTCAGTTGCCTCCATCTGAGACTTCCTTATCAGGGGTCTTTGCTGAAGCACTTTTCCTGGCTCCAGCCTGGTAACTTTTCCACTCTAAGCCCTTTCCCCTGTATTTTCCCTAGTCCCCAGATTCTTCAAAATGCAAAAGCATTTTGTTCAGAGCTCCTAGGTAGAGAGACAATTATTCCTACCTGTACTATATACCGGAAAAGGTTTAAAAAGTCATTCTCTCATAATTTCTACATAGGAAAACTTCTAAGTTTTTCTTTAGTCAGTGGGAAACCATGGATGTGGGTGACAATGCATTTCTGGAATACTTTTTCTAACATTAGGTTTGTGCCTTGTACAGATATGAATGAATTTGAATCAGCATACAGATTTTTGTTGATCTTAATACAATCTGATATCTATATAGATTATGAAATAAATTTTTAAAAATGTTCTTGGCTGCTTATCTAGTATACAGTCAGTGCCTGGCATAAAGATGGCACAAGAAACCTGACTAGATGGATGGATGAATTTTATTTGTATTTAAAGATACTGAGGAAACTAACTCAGAGATCTCATATCTCACGAAGCCATAAACTTGACTCAAGGACATCAAAATATTCTGAACTTGAAAATATAAAGGGGAGAAAAAGAAAAGAAAAGCAGACCTCTTTTTTTTTCCTCAAAAATTTACAAGTTTTTAGATTCATTCTTGAAAGGTGCATTGGAATCTTTCCCCAGTGATAAAGGACCCTGAGATGAGTGAACACACTAGTTTGAGAGGATTGTAAAGCTTTGGAGGAGAAATAAAGTCTTTTTTCTTTCCAGAAGATTTCTATAGTATTTTAACTGGATCATGTTTAATGTTCTGTAGCTTTCTTTTAAGTCAGACTTATGATACCTTTGAGTTATCTATTTTCTACCATTTTGGTGTACCTCATTTTAAAGAGGAATAGATGAAGCTGAAAATGATTTATATCCATCAATATGGCATACTTTGTAATTTTTAAGTAAATTCATGAGAATTATAAAACTCTTACTAAGTCTGTGATTATGTTTGCCAATCTCCAAGCAGCCAATAAGTGCTCTGAGTTTTTATATTGTTTTCATTTCACTAAAATGAAAACACATGGACCCATGGCTTTTGAAGTGTGTTTTATTTAAGCTATGCAATTATTTCCTACAAAACTCCTAACATGAACTAAATTCTCAATAATTATTTACTGGGGAAATCAAGGAATGGAATTAACTGATGTTGATAATCTGTGAAGCAATCCTGGATTTTTTAAGATTTTATTAATTTATTCATAAGAGACACACAGAGAGAGGCAGAGACACAGGCAGAGGGAGAAGCAGCCACCCTGTAAGGAGCCCGATATGGGACTCGATCCCAGATCCCAGGATCACACCCTGGGCCAAAGGCAGATGTTCAACTGCTGAGCCACCCAGGCATGCCACAATTCTGGATTTCAAGTTGTGATGTTTTATCAAACAATTATACCCCACAACAGAAAAATATGATTTGTTATTATATATGTGAATTAACATCTTAAATATTCAACTTGTCAACAAATACCTCCCCTCAACAGGTGTGTAGATTCTTGCAACCCTTCACCACCTACATCAGTGCCATTGTAAGCAAAACCATCAACATTTCTTACGTCACTAATTACTGTAGCCTCCCAATGGATCTCCCCAACTTGGCCTTTGCTCCCCTTTCAGTCTATTCTCAGGCTGGCAGCCTGAAAAATTATTTTAAGCTCAGCTAAACTGTATTATCTCTCTGCTTAACACTGTCCAATAGGTTCATATCTTACTAAAAAGAACTGAAGTCCATCTCTACTCTTCAACCTCCTCCTTCTGCCTCACATTCACCTGCCCACTGGCTGTCTGCCTCATTCTTCAGAGATTTCTCACTACAGGGCATTTCAGTTCTCACACTTATCTGGAGGGTTGTGTTCCTTCACCTCCCACCCCCAATCCCTATGGAATCTGGGGTCTGCTCCCTTACACCCTTCCAAACTCCACTCAATTCACTCAGGACAGCTCTTTATAAAAATCGCAATGTCACCCACACTCAGCACTCTGTGTCCCCCTGCTTTTCTTTGTTGCTATCCTTAACACAAATAGGGCACCACTTAACATATTTGATATTTATATATTTTATTTATTATCTCTCTCATCATTAGCATGTAAGCTTCACAGGGCAGGAGTTTTTATTTATTTTGATCACTATACTATCTGCTCTGCCCAGAACACTGACATCTGTTATTATTATATTATCATTCATTCATATTTCAAATGATTAGTATTTTATTATGGAACTATGAGAGAGATAATTAAGGAATGTGAACATCATCATCTCATATAAATCTATTAATTGTTACATGTAAATAAAAATGAAATAGTAGAGCATAAGACAGTTCCATAACATTGAAGGGACTCTAGGTATGTGTATTCAGGATCCCCATAGTAGGTCCTAAATATGAAGTTAAAAGTAAGGGATATGCATAAGTGTCTACAATATGGAATTTTGTTCTTCGAGGATCTCATATAATTATGACCAGCAAATCGGGTCTCTATAGCCCTTATTCCAAAGTAAAGACCTGGGCCATATTTGAATTAACAAAATACAAATTTCATTACACTACCACATGGGTAAAGTTGGTGAACAAAAAGGAAAAGAAAAAGAACAAGAAATCCTTTTATGTAACTCTCAGTGTATTCTTCATAAATAGGAAATAAAAATATGTTTCCTGGTTCAAATTACCATTAAAAATAAAAGAAAGGACAAAAAATTGTATGCAAAAATAGTATAGCAAAATGTAGAAATCTGTAGCATTTTACTGCATGAAGAAATCATTCCAGTCATGAAAAGGAGAAAGCATTACAAGAATGGTCAAAAACATAAGTGTGCCAAATGCCTATAGGCACAGGCAGGAGGGAAATGTATGCAGTGAAGCCACCAAAGGTGGTTATGATAAATGCACTTGTCTTGTTAGCAGTGGGGACTATACAGCTCATGCCTTTTCCTGGATACAGGATGAAGCTGCTACTGAGGACCAGTCAATATTTCACTCATGGAAATGAATGTCAAATGTAGCTACTTTCTCTTATTTTCCAAGAAAATCTAGAAATCTCAATTAAGTATGCCCAAATTATTAAGTATTATTTCAAAAAAAATAAAATGAAAGCCAAATGGGGAGGTGGGGATTGGGCCTAGTAGGAAGTCAAAGGAAAATTTCTGTAAAAGAATGTTTTTGGAGATAGAAAAAGAGGAACATCTGTCAATCTGGACCTGTCTTCTTAATGATTTATGACAAGGGTAATTCAGGAAAGAAGTTTGGATACTGGGGATAAATTTATTAGAACTGAAATCCTTCTACATTTATGAAACCTCAGGTACCATCTCCACATATGTAAAATCAAATATTTCTTTAAGATCTTTCTAGTATACAAGGTCAGGACTTCAAAGTTGGGATTTGTAGTTTGAAGGAAATAAAGTGTGAAAGAACTTACATGCAGAGTGAGAAGTTATGAAAAATTACAGAAGCCCAATATCATTCTTGGAAACAAACTAAATTTACTAATTTACTGCAATGTTACTTCATTATCACAGAATTAATTGTAGTTACAATATTGTTGTCATTCATTTCTTTTAATTTTATGTTTCCAAAAGAGATGCTGCATGATTAAATCTGAATTTATTATTTAAGGCCTATGTTAACTTTCCACGGAGTAATATAAGTTTATTTCACAAGAGATTTTAAATATGCTACAAAAAATAATTAAAGAGGTTTCTAGTTATATAAGTATTTCCTCAGAATCTTCATTTTCAAACACAAGTGGTATTGCCTATGGGCTTACACTAATTTCACTAATGAAACTAATTCACTTTTCACTAATTCATGGGACACTGATGGAGAAATGAGGAAGTCTAAATGGAGAAGAGTCCCTACCTCATTCCAATCTATATACAGTTTAAAAACCAATGTTTTGCGATTATTATTATTTTTTCACTTTTAATCTGCTTGACATTTCTCTGTTTTGTAAACAAGCTACTCTTTAAAGGAGTTTTCAGAAAACAAAAAAAAAACATTCTTGGTGGAAAAATAGCAACAGGAATTTATTAATTAAAAGTCTTACAAAAGATTGAAAGGTGGGGGCTCCTGGGTGTCTCAGTTGGTTAAGGATCTGTCTTCAGCTCAGGTCATGATCCCAGGGTCCTAGGATAGAGCCTCACATTGGGTTCTGTGCTCACGGGGGAGTCTGCTTCTCTCTCTCTTTTAAAAAAGATTTTATTTATTTATTCATAAGAGACACAGAGGGAGAGGCAGAGACAGAGAATCAGGCTCCATGCAAGGAGCCCCACATGGGATTCAATCCAGGACTCCAGGAACATGCCCTGGGCCAAAGGCAGACGCTCAACCACTGAGCCACCTAGGTGTCCCTCAACCTCTCTCTTAAATAAAGAGATCTTTTTTTTAAAAAAAAAGGAGGATTAAAAGATATAATTATTTACTCCAATGAAAGTAGCTAGCAAGCAAATAAATAAATAAATAAACAGATGATAGAAAGAAAGAAAGAAAGAAAGAAAGAAAGAAAGAAAGAAAGAAAAAGTGTGTCCAAGAATGAACTCAATAAATAATGCTTAAGATCATAAAACTAGGGACGTCCCTGGGTGGCCCAGTGATTGAGCATTGGCTTTTGGCTCAGGGTGTGATCCCAGAATTCCAGGATCCAGTCCCACATGGGGCTTCCTGCAGGGAGCCTGCTTCTCCCTGCCTATGCCTTCTCTCTGTATCTTTCATGAACAAATATTTAAAAACAAATTGTAAAACTAAAAAGGAACAATATGAAACTATTTTTTAGTGTTAATTAGCTAGATGGGGATGAACAACAATCTAATCTGATTTTTTTTAATTGCAATCAATTCCTCTGGGGTAGTGTAAATAGGACAGGTACTAGTATGTGTGTGTGTGTGTGTGTGTGTGTGCGTGTTTAAAAAGTGATAGAATTGGGACACCTGGGTGTCTCAGTGGTTGAGCATCTGCCTTTGGCTCCGGGCATGATCCCAGAGTCCTGGGATCAAGTCCTGCATTCGGCTCCCCACAGGGAGCCTGCTTCTCCCTCTGTCTCTGTCTCTGCCTCTCTCTGAGTGTCTCATGAATAAATAGATAAAATATTTTTTAAAATGACAGAATTATTTAATTTAGGAACATTCTTAAAAATAGACCCCTCAGTAAATAAACAGAAAGAAATGCAAACAAAGGTAGGTCTAGAACTATTAATATTAGATTAGTGTTCCTATATCTGCGTTGTAATGTTTATTGAGCTCTTACTATGTTCCAGACACTATTCTGTATGTTGTGGAAACAGGCAACCAACAAACTCGCTGGGTAGGACTTACATCCCAGTGCAAGAAGACAAATAATCATTCACTAGTAAAATACACTGCATGCTAATGAAATTAAGTGGAATAAAAGAAAATAAAGCAGGGCTGGAGAATGCCGAGTGAGCAGAGCTACAATCGAGGACTTTGTGGGTTTCCACGGTAGTTTCTAACATTAACATAACTTTGCCCCTTCTCATATGTAGCTTCTATCTCTCTGAACACTTATTTTTCTGACTACTGAAAAGTGGCCATTCTTTGTTGTGTGTTTCCTTTACATAATTGCTTCTGCTGCTGCTCCAAATCGGATTGAGTTATGCTTTGGTGATTATGTGTTCCTGATGCTATTGTTTTTCTACTTCACATTTGTGGTTTAATTCTCTTTGCTAAATCAACAAGATTATCTGTTCTACCTATTCAGAGTTTTAAGGGTAGGATTCAAAATGGCCCAACTTGTCACTCTCCCGGCAAAGCTGTGAACACCAGGTCTCTGCAATGAGTTTCAATCCTTCATTGGCTGTCCTTGGGTTATGTATTGGACCCAATCTAATCAACTATGGTGGTGGTACATGGCGTAGTGTATTTCTCATGATGTGCATCAACAGGCTCTATAGGCATGGGAGGCTACTTAGAAGGGGCTTGTATGGGAATATAATACCTAAGAGTCTTGGAAGAAAAAGTTTTGAAGGCAAAACATCTTAGGTTTAGAGTTTAACCCAGACATTAGTATAGGGATAAATTGACATATTTATCTACAGGTACTAATTTTTGGTGTTTAAGATTTTATTTATTTGAGAGAGAGTGAGCAAGAGAAAGAGAAAGAACATGATCAGGAGCAGAGGGAGAAGCAGACTCCCCTGCTGAGCAGGGAGCTGGATGCAGGACCTGAGATCATGACCTGAGCTGAAGGCAGATGCTTAACCAACTGAGCCACCCAGGTGCCCCTAACTTTTGTTTTTAAAAAGTAAAATAAAAAAATGTGTGAACATAACATCTGAAGATTTTGGTTGAAAAATTTTCCTGCATGGGATCAGTTTTATATTAATCGTTAAAGCTATGTTTTCACTAGTGCATTGTTTCAATTGAAATTAATTTTACTTTTTTTCTTTTCTTTTCCTATTTTTCTTCTAATCCCTCCATCCCTGTGTTTCTCTTCCTCATTTTTTCAATCTGGTCTACTAGTCTGTTACCTATTGTTTTGTTTGTTTCTTGTTCACTTTTATTTATTTATTTATTTTTTACTGAAAGGTGATGATTTGATAAAATTACATATTTTTCAGATGGCCAAATGTCCCATTGATCAAAATACTTCGAAGAGTTTCACACAGTAAGAGCTCGTGGAATTTTTGAAATGCATATTCTAGAATCTGGAGAGAGAGAGAGAGAAGCGTTAAATGAAAGCAAACTAACCCAATTACTTAAGCTGCTGATAAATCTTAATACTTCACCCTGTTTTTGTGATAATAATAATCTTTTCCTTTAAAACAGGGTTCAATAGCTATCATCAACTAGTAAGATTGTGGACTTGGCCCTGCTGGGATAAATCATGGTGAATGCATCAGAAATGCTGTGAGTTTTCCCCTCAAATAATTTTCCCAGAAAGTGTTTCAACTACTTTAAATATATTTTATAAAAACATATTTTTATAGCTACATTGTGTTAGAAATGAACCAATTTTATGTAAATGAACATTCTGCATTCTGCAGATAAAGCATGCTAATTTTAACAATTTCAGACATCTGTGACAGAATTTCTAAACAACCCAACTGGATTAAGCTGACAAATATGAAAAAGTAATACATGGTTAGTCACCTTTTAATTCTTACATTTACATTAAACTACCACTTCAAAGGGCAAGGGTAATTTCACACTTTTAAAGTTTTAAATAGCTTTTATTTCAACTTAAACAAAATATGCCAATATTGAAACACAGTTATAATGATTGTTTTATTCCTTTTTATGACTTCTATTTTAAAATATATTGAATAATATAGCACTAACTCTTTCCTCCCAAATAACTAACACACGTACAGTTCTGTGAATATTACTATCTTACAGCTCTTTATTTCCAAGATTTTCTGTATTGAAAATGTACACATCTACCAGTAGATTTTCAATACTATATATATATGCTCTCCCCTAAAAATTGCTGTTACTATTGTACAATGCTTAATTACATAAGTCACATATTTGAATGGATAATTCCTGTATATGCTCAACCATGGAATAATAAAAATATACACATATTTAAATTACCTAAATTGTGCCAGCCATTTTTGTAAACAATTTGCGTGTGTGAATTCATGTATTCCTGACCTCCACACTATGAGGTAGATCCTATTACTTTGACACTTATTTTACAGTAAACTGAAGAACAGAAAGTTCATGTAACTTACTGAGATTACCCAATTAATGCATGTCCCAAGGTTCAAAAGCAGACAGCCTGCCTTCGAAATCTCACAGTATTGATGGTTTAGGAGTACTAAAGGAAAAGCACTTTGTGATAAGAAATTTTACATTTCCGTTCAGACCTTGCAGCATATGGTGTACTTGAATTCAAAGTTATAAATGATTCAGAAAATATTAACTTTTTCTTCTATATGTGACATTTAAGTGTCATTATGTTTGCTCATTAAGAGAAAATTATTTCTCTTTAAAAACAGCTCTCAAGTAGGATTAATAAAAGCCAATGACAAAATGGTTTTAAAATATATGCCTTCAGGGTGTCTGTGTGGCTTAGTCGGTTGAGCCTCCAACTCTTAATCTCAACTCAGGTCTCTATCTTGGGGTTGTAGGTTTGAGCCCCATGTTGGGCTCCACGCTGGGCATGGAGCCTACTTTTAAAAATGCCTTCAATATCATACATAATGATTTGTGCCATTTGGTGTGATGAATATTAAATGGAAAAGTGAGATCTGTTTGCAGGAGTCATTTTTCATTAAGTTCAAAATTATTTTCTTTAAGTAATTGTCAATATATATTTTAAGGAAATGACTAATATTCATTTTGCAAACTCCTACACACATGGTTGCTTGGATAACAACCAAATTTCAGGCTTTTTAGTCGGTGTCAGATGAGTGAGTAGTTGAAGGATAATGTTGGTTCGGCACAAAAGTCCTCCTAGTGTGAGCAGGGACAGGCTATAGACTATCACTCTTCCTGCTTCATTGACTGATCATAACTGAGAGGCAACCTCCTTCAGAAGCAGTGCTAATTCTTAAAAGTTTTTATTATATATATTTTTATTGGAGTTAGATTTACCAACATATAGTATATAATTCTTAAAAACTTAAAGCAGGGTGTCTGGGTGGCTCAGTTGGTTAAGTTACTAACTCTTAATTTTGGCTCAAGTCATGATCTCAGAGTATTGAGATGAGCCCTGCATCAGGCTCTGCACTGCATCAAGGCTGGGCGCAACATAGAAATACAAGTTTTTAATGGCGGCGCAATATAGAAATACAAGGTTTCACTAGCTTGAGCTGCGAGAAGTTTTAAAAGATGCCCATTTACGTTATTAAGTAGCCTCATAATAGAAATGTCGCTGTAGAAAACAAGCAGGACAGGATGGAGATTATTTCTTGTTTGTAGGGTGAGCTAACCGCTAACCCAGTACTACGACTGTACTTATTTGGAAAGAACTTTTGTTCTGGTGGTGGTTTCATCTTCCATTTCTTGCAGTTGGGGTGGGAAATAAAAGAGAACTTGCTTCTCAAGTTTGACATTTTCTTCTTAATACACATTTTGTTTCAGTAGATTGCCATCCGTTAAGCCCTCAGGAGTCCTCCTGGGTATTTCTGAATTGTGTTGTGTACACGTGTGTTTGAGCCCAAACAGCTTGTCTTCTTCTGGCATTCTCCCTTAACCCGTCCCCCACCCCACTTGTGCTAGCATTCTCTAAATAAATAAATAAATGAATAAATAAATAAATAAATAAATAAATAAATAAATAAATAAAACAGTTTCAAATTAGAGAAATTTCCTGCATTGGCTGGCAGAACGGAAATGAACTTTTCTTTCCTCCTCATTCATTTTATTAATCTGCAGAAGTACTGATTCCAGTCTTGAAGGTTACCAGGCACCTTATTGGAACATATTTGCATCCAGATTTTTTTAAAAAATTGCATCCAGATTTATACAGCATCTAAAGAATACTACTACCACAAAATAAAGATGACAAATTCATTCATGAAATAAATATTCATTTATTGTATGCTACTTGCCAGAAACTATTGAGGTGCCAAGAAATATATGATGTAATACATGAGTTTTTCTTTTTTTAAGGCAAAAATCCCATCCTTAAGGAACATACATTCCAGTAAAGTGAGATAGATAAAAATAAGTATATTTATTTTAGGAGATGATAAATACTATGGAAAAATAAAACAGGTAAAGGAGGTTATGAAGTTGATCAGATGGGAGATTTTCATTTTTTTTATTATTTTTCCTTTTGTTTTATGTGGGGGAGGGAGAGGAGGGAAAAGGAAAGGGAGAAAGTCATAAGCAGGCTCCATGCCCAGTGCGGAACCCAATGCAGGGCTCGATCTTACAACCCTGAGATCATGACCTGTCAAAATCTAGAGTCGGATGTTTAACCTGCCTAAGCCTCCCAGGGGCCCCTAAAGATTGCCATTTTTAATGAATTAGTCAGTGCATGCCGCACAGTGAGGGATATTTTTGAGTATGGATGTATTTCTTTACTCATTAGTAAGTGAAGAGTGTGTAGAAGCAATGCAATTATATGGACAAAAGCATTTTGAGGCTTTAGAGAGAGTCAGTATAAGAGCTGAAGAGGAATCATGTCAGCTTTGATTGGGGAGTCTTAGTTTTTGACAAACTAGGTGGCTTAAGACAACATAAATTTATTATTTCAAAGTTCTGGAGGGCAGAAGTCCAAAATCAAGATGCTGGCAGGCCAAACTTCCTTCAGAGGCCCTAAGGGATATTCCATTTTGCCAATTCCAGATCCTGGTGACACCAGGAGTTCTCTGTCTTGTGGCTGCATCACTTCAGTCTTTTGTCTTCACCTGGCTTTCCCCTCTGAACGTCTTCTATTTATTTATTTTTTTTAGTTTTTCTCTAAATTCAAGTTACTTAACATACAGTTTAGTATTGGTATTAGGAGTGGAATTTAGTGATTCATCACTTACATATAACACCCAGTGCTCATCACAATGAGTATCATCCTTAATACACATCACCTATCCAGCCAATCCCCTGCCCACCCCACCTCTAACAACCCTCAATTTATTCGCTATAGTTAACAGTCTCATATGGTTTACCTCCCTCCATCTCTCTCATATTCCCTTCCTCTACGTTCACTTGTTTTATTTCTTAAATTCCACATATGAGCAAATTCATATGGTGTCTGTCTCTCTGACTTATTTAACTTAGGATTATACACTCTACTTCCATCCACATTGTTGCAAATGGCAAGATTCATTACCTTTGATGGCTGAGTAATACTCCATTGTGTATATATACTCCTCTTCTTTATCCATTCATCAGTTAATGAACATTTGGGCTCATTCCATAATCTGGCTATGCTGATAGCTATAAATATCGGGGTGCATGTGCCCTTGAAATCAGTATTTTTGTATCCTTTGAGTAAATACCTAATAGTACAATTGTTGGGTCATAGGGTAGGTCTATTTTTAACTTTTTGTGGAACCTCCATAGTGTTTTCCAGAGTGGCTGCACCAGTTTACATTCTCACCAACAGTGTAAGAGGGTTTCCTTTCCTCCACATCCTCAACAACATCTGTTGTTTGCTGTGTTGTTAATTTTAGTTATTCTGACAGGCGTGAGGTGGTGTCTCATCATGGTTTTGAATTGTATTTCTCTGATGACAAGTGATGTCGAGTATCTTTTTATGAGTTTGTTGGCCATCTGTATGCCTTCTTTGGAAAAAAACGTCTACTCATGTCTTCTGCTCATTTCTTAACTGGATTATTTGTATTATGGGTGTTGAGTTTGCTAAATTCTTTATAGGTTTTAGATACTAATCTTTATCCGATACGTCATTTGCAAATATATTCTCCCATTTTGTAGGTTGCCTTTTAGTTTTGTTGATTGTTTCTTTCTCTATGCAGAAACTTTTTATCTTGATGAGGTCCCAAGAGTTTGTTTTTACTTTTGTTTTCCTTGTCTCTGGCTAGGTGCTGAGGTCAAAGAGATTTCTGCCTATGTTCTCCTCTAGGATTTTAATACTTTCCTGTGTCAAATTTAGTTATTTCATCCATTTTGAATTTACTTTTGTGTATGGTGTAAGAAAGTGATGCACTTCATTCTTCTGCATGTTGCTTTCCAGTTTCCCCAAAACCATTTGTTGATGTATTCTACTCTTCTCTTATAAGGAAGTGTCATTGGATTGAAGGCCCACTTGGATAATCCAGAATGATCACATCTTGAGAACTACATCTGCAAAGATGCTTTATCCAAGTAAGGACATTTCACAAGTTCCAGGACCTGAATAAATCTTCATTAGGGCTATCATCCAATCCAGTACAGGGAATAACGTATAGGTCAATGTGTTTGAACCTGTGTGAGTAAAATGAAGAGTAGAAGATAAACTCATAGAATATGGAGAGTTTTGTGAGTTCTTATAGCAATTATGATTATGTCGGGGTTTTCTCTGAAATAGGGAATCTTTAAATTTGAGCAGAGGGATAAAATAAGCTGATTTCTGTTTTACAGAGTCTGTTAGAAAGAGTCTGTTGGAAAGAGGCTGATGGACAATATGATAGCAACAAGAGCCAGTTAGGAGGTTATACAATAATCTTAAATGATAGTGTCTTGATTCAGAGAAAGAAGCAGAAATAGAAAATGGTTAGATTCTGGATATATTTTAAAGAAATATCTAATTGAATTTTCTGGAGAAAAAAAGAGTTACAAAACAGGAAAAGTCAAGGATGACTACAATGTTATTGGCATAGGAAACAGAAGGCTGTAATTGGGCAAGATTTGAAATGGGAATGATGATTGTTAGAGCAAGTTTGTTTGGGGTGGGGAGTTAAAAATCTTATAGAAAGAGACCAAGAGGGATGCCAGGGTGGCTCAGCAGTTGAGCATCTGCCGTTGGCTCAGGGCGTGATCCCATAGTACTAGAATTGAGTCCTGCATCGGGCTCCCTGCAAGAAGTCTGCTTCTCCCTCTGCCTCTCTCTCTGTCTCTCTCTCTATGTGTCTCTTATGAGTAAATAAATACAATCTTAAAAAAAAAAAGAGAGCAAGATAAATGGATAGTCCAAGAATTTAAAATATATTTAATTAGGGAAATAGAGATATTACAAGTGTCAAAAAAAAAAAAACACAAACCCTTTAAAAAGAACAAAGAGAAAATATGTAGTAAGCAAAATAAAGTAATTGAAATAAATGAGGGAGTAGAAAGATGGAACAAAGTACTGAAGAGATATGGTGGAAGGAGAAAATACTGAAGAAAGATTAGGCAACACACTAAAACATCCACAAGAAGGAAAAATAGTAAATAGAAAAGTTTTGAGAAATAAAAACCAAAAATGAAATAATTAACACTCTTATAACATGATACCATAGAATAACAACAGAAAGGATTTAAACAAAATGAAAACAAAAGACAATAAATTGAAATCTCAGATTGGATGCATGCCTGGGTGGCTCAGTTGGTTGAGTGTCAGACTCTTGGTTTCAGGTTAGGTCATGACCTCAGAGTCCTGAGTTTGAGCCATGTGTCGGTGTCCTGCTCAGTGGGGAGTCTGCTGGAGATTCTCTCTCCCTCTCTCTCTACCTCTCCCTGTAATCCTCCCCCTGCTCTTGCCCTCTTGGTCTCTAAAATAAATAAATCCTTAAAAAAATAATTTCTGACTGAAAAACTCAGAAATAATCCAGTGGGAGAGACAAGCAAAACCCTAAAACTAGATCCATTGTACTGAAGTCTAAGAACAAGAAATACAAAAATTGTACTCCTTAAAACAAAATAAAAAAGCAAGACTAAACTCCCTAGGAGCAAAAGCACATAATTTACAAAGGTTTAAGTATCAAATTGACATTAGGTTGCTCAACTAGCACCCCTAGATACATAAAAAACTCAACTTTTATTTATGTATCTACCTTGTAAGGAAATCTCGAATAGGCAATAAGGATAACTAAGTGTCCCCAATGGAATATCTTGCATTATTTTGAGGTCATCCTTCAAGACTGATTCTAGATTTTGTTTGCCTTTAAACTAATTTACAAACTTGTAATTTGTAGGTAACTGCGAGTTATGCAAAACAATTATTATTTCTGAACATGTAAATAAATTCCGTCCAGTGGAGGTTCAACTAGTTTCTTTTCTTCTCTCCCTCCTACCTTTTGTTTTGTTTGTTGATTGTTGGTTGTTTTGTTTGTTGATTGGTTTTGGCAGCAGTGATTGGCAGCAGTGATTAGGAATTTGGATCTATCACCTGGTCATTTTATGATCTCTGTCAATGTATTGATGGTTTATAGAGATGTGTTAATTGCTTGACATAGGTGAACTAGTTTATTTGCCATTTATGCTTGTCTATATGCTCTTTTTGAGTTCAAATATGTTAGAAATTTTTAACGACTGTTAAAAAGAAATCTTTCAGAATCTTAATTAGTGAGCTTCTATATTTTTCTGTTTGCTATTGACTCGAGGCTGAAAGTTTATATTTGTAGCTGTAAGTTTTCTGTCTCTGTGTCTATAGTTTAGAATCTGTGCAAGGTATATTTGCATCTGTCTTATAGCATGAATATGAAATATTTTCCTACTCTGGAAAGTATTAAGAAATTAGCCTATATAGTCTCCTAAAATGAAGGAGTGATGTTTTAATTGATTTATAGATAAAAGCAAGTACTTACATAAATGTTAAATTTATAAAATCCACAGGTAATAAGAAAATTGTACTTCAAATGTTTTAAATATGCTATAATTAAAAGATAAAAACGATAAAAATAACACTTTAATAAAAACTAACTCAGAATCTTTAAATAATCTAAGTTTACATATATTACATAATTTTTTTGCAAAAAAATTACTAATTTTGGTCTAGTACAAATAGCTATGCCTTTTCTTATTGGTTAATTTAAGTAGAATGGCTTTTTATTTTACTTACTATGATTATTCTACTTGGGTATGATTTTTTCTTTACATTTGTACAGGTTTGCTGACCAATTGAGTAACACTACTCCTTTAGATGCTTGAGGTCATAAAAATGTAAATATATATTGAATTAAATTGAATCACTGTTATACAAACGCAGCAATACTGTGTTTTGTAGTATGTCAATTTGAATGATTTTCAAGGTCTTTAGGTAACTTAAAACCTTGAACTGGTTTAATTAAGTTAATGAATACTCCTTGGCTACCTAAATAATCACTAAGATAAAACAGATACATTGACTACTAGTCATAATTTTAAGTTTACATAATTTTCTTCTTATTTTTATATGCTACAGAGAGACTATGCCTTTGGTCTATGTAACATTCATCTTTGCCACTTTTGGAAGTTGTGGGGGATATTTGTGTCTGTAGAAAGTTATGCTATGTGCATTCAAGACTTCTGTATATTAACCTAAAATGCTAGTGCATTGCAGACACTTTTCAATTTTCCATTGCTCAACCTTCCTCCCCTTTCAATTTTTTTCTTTGACATAGAAATTAGTTACTTTGGCTAAGAGTTATAATCTAAGTAGTTGAGACTATTCTAGAAGCAGTAGGACAGAATGAATACTATGTTCACTAAAGGTGCTAGAAATAGAATTCTTTGATAAGTTGCTATTCATGAGTAGCATGAACACTGCTGTCAAATTAGAAGAGATGTTTATCCTTCCCTGGATTAAATTTGTATAGATAAAATATTACTTATATAAATATTTTATAAATTTTCTGGTTTAAGAAAATGTGGGGAGATACCGCTTCTCTGTATTTAGTGCTCCTGCAAATGCCCTAGCCTCCCGAGACTTAGAAATACATATGATATGATGCTAGAGAATATTTATTTTCAATTCTCCCAGAAATATTTTAATTTTCATATACTATGGGAGGCCAGATCTGTAGTCATCTATCTCTTATCTGTCATTTATGCTCTGTCCGTGCTCTGATCTAGAAGGATAATAAACTTCTAGTGTCTTCCCTAGAAAGCCAAGCGATTGCAGCCTCAACTAGTTCCCTGGGTTAAGCCCCAGGGAGGACTGAGGCACTACACAAGTATTTACATGTCAGAAGGAATGAATCCAGAATTAGAAGACATGTCTAGCTTGTAAAAGCTTTTGACATTCCGGTTCATGTGGATTTCAAAAAGGTTGGTTTACATATCTAAACAGATTAGGGTGAAAATCCTTTCCTTTAAGCCTCAAAACAGTAAAAGTTCTTTTTTTCCCCCATTTCCTTTTGGGAGTAGAGGGAGACACCAGTCTCTCACCAGAATATAAACAGAAAAGATGTTATTCTTTGCCCCTCATCTTCAAGTGTAAACCTCTTCACATGTTATCATCAGAGTAAGATGTGGGGGACGATGCTCACTCATGGGGAGATGTCACTCAGGCTGTTGATCCCCTTGTATCAATAAAGAACTATTTTTCCTGGCCATAACTGTGCAAGTGGGGTGACATCTCATACACCTCAATGCTCCTGACAAAACAGGGAATTTTCCAGAAATTGTCAGTTTTCATAATCTTTCTATCAGAATTCTGAAAGTTTATAGAGGTCAAGTGTTATCAGACATTGTGTTAGTTATTATTTAAAAGGTCTACTTGGCCTCACCCTTCTTTAAATTTAACATCTTTTAAACCAATTCTTTTTAATTAGGTGCATTTCCAAATTTTCTATAATATTTTATAAAAATGCAGGTATTCGGTTTCTACACCAGACTTACTGAATCACCTTGCTTGATATTCTTAATATATTCTTGCTATATTCCTGGATTTTCTTGGTATGTTCTTGATGTTCTACGATTATTTTGTGTTATATATCAAAGGTTTTTTGACTACAAAAATGATGTTATTCAATTTTAATGCATTAGCTGTAACATTCACTGACTTCTCTGAAAATAAGCTTAATCATTGCCCTGATGACATCTTATCTAATATGGAGGAAATAATTATTTTACTTTATTTAGCATGCTACAGAAACATGCATTTTCTTGTCACCTGCATTATTTTTATTGTTAATTTTTTATCATAAGCTTCACACTTGAAAATTATCAATAATAAATTAACCCTGATTATATTATGTGTCTGTCATTTACATATAGATTTTTATTTTACTCTGGTGTTAATCTAAAAGCTCTGCACTCAGCTACAGGCCTGAGTTTCTTTTTTCATCAAAGAAAGATAGTCCCAAAGCCCTGTCTGTGGAAGACACTCTGTCAATTACCTAAAACCAATGACACTTCAAAGAATAGACTTTGGGGATAGCCTTCTGATGTTATTGCTTAGGCAATATTCAGACCATACACTGGGCTGGCAGGATTTCCACCTCTCTTTAGAATTAATGTTAATCCAAGATCTGGGAAAGTAAGAATTAATTACACAGATCCTAATGAACTGATGAAGGAAATTTAATTATGTAATTTACTTGGAATATTGCTGGCATTGTTTTAATGTTCTTTTATTTGAGTATAAAAAAGTCCTACTCTTATTAAGCTGACTCCACCCACCATGACTTAATAAGCTCTGCTTTCAAAAACTGAAATGAAATATTTTAAAATTATATCTGACCACAAAAATTTCAATATACTTAATGAGAAACCCAAATTTTCCCACTAAGATCAGGTACAAGGTGAGAATATCCCCTCACATTATTCTTTTTCAACATCATACCAGAAGTCCTTGCAGATGCAGTAGGCAAAAAAGGAAAAGGAAAAATAAAGGTATGCAGACTAGGAAAGAATAAATACAATGGTCTTTGTAAATTATATGATCATCTTTGTAGAAAATCCAAAAGAATTGACAAAAAAGCTTCCGTCACTAAATAGCAGTTTATAGCAAGTTTGCAGGGTACAGAGTTATCATTCAAAAGTTAATTGCTTTCCTATATAACAACCATGCACAATTAGAATTGTAAATAAAATACACAATATTTGTATTAGCACCAAAAATCTAAAAGAAATACTTAGGTATACATCTAACAAATTTGGTAAAAGATCAATATGAGAAAGACTATAGAACTCTGATAAAATCCAAAAAGAACTCAATAAATGAAGAGATTTTGCATGTTCAAGTTAAGGAAAACTAAATATTGTCAACATGTCAGTTCTTCCCAATTTGATCTATAGATTCAATGCAATCACCATCAAAGTCCCAAAAAGTTTTATAAATATCGACAAATTGATACTACATTTTGTATAAAGGAAACAAATACCCAGAATAACCTGTACAATGCTGAAGGATAAGAACAAATTGGAGGAATGACACGATCTGACTTCAAGACTTACTGTAAAAATATAGTAATCAAGATAGTTTGATACTGGTGAAAGAAAAGATGAATAGATCAATGGAACACAATAGAGATACTGGAAAAACACTGGAAAAATATAGTGAGCTAATCTTTGGAAAAAGAGCACAGGCATCACAAAGCAACACAGATTGTCTCTTCAACAAATAGTGCTAGAAAAACAATACATCCGTATGAAACTAGATGCTGACTCTACACTCTTCCCCAAAATTAACTCAAAATGGATCATAGGCCTAAATATAAACTAAAAACTCATAGGCCTAAACTACAAAACTCTTAGAAGATAAAACATAGGATTAAACCTAGATGATCAAGGGGTGATAATCTCTTAGATATAGCACAAAATTCACAATCCATGAGAGAAATACTTAATAAGCTAGATTTCATTAAAGTTAAAATGTTCCTTCTGCAAATGACAATGTCAGAAGCATAAGAAGACCAAACCACAGTCTGGGAAAAATAATTTCAAAAGATGCTTCTGATAAAGAATTGTCCAAAAATATGAAGAACTCTTAAAATTCAACAATTAGAAACCAAACAACTTGGTTAAAAGATAAGCTGAAGACTTTTACAGACATCTTACCAAAAGAGTTATACAGCTGGAAAATAAACACATGATAAAATATTCCACATCATGTATCATCAGGGAAATACAAATTAAAACAACAACCAGATACCACTATATACTGATTAGAAAGGTCAAAACTGGGAATGCTAATAATTCCAAATGCTGTCAAAGACGTGCAGTGAAGCAAAAGGAGCTCTCATTCATTGCTGGTGGGAATGCAAAATGCTACAGCAACTTTGGAAGACAGATTGCTGGCTTCTTACAAAGTTAAAGATACTCCTATCACACAATCCAGTAATTACACTCCTACATATTTGCCTAATGGAGTTGAAAATTTATGTCCATATGAAAACTTGCACACAGATGCTTATAGAAGCTTTATTCATAATTGATAATTCTTGGAATAAACCAAGATGTCCTTCATTAGTGAATGATTAGTAAACTCTAAGACATTCAGACAATGGAATATTATATGTAGCTAAAAATGAAATGTGCTATTAAGTTAAGAGAGATCATTTAGAAACCTTAAATGCACATTATTAAGTGAAAGAGGCCAATCTAAAGGCTACATACTATGTGATTTCAATATATGAATTTCTGCAAAAGGCAAACCTATGAAGACAATGAAAAGACCAGTGGTTGTCAGGGGTAGGAAAGAGAGATAAATAGACAGAAGACAGGATTTTTAGACAGTAAAAATACTTTGTATGATATTATAGTGATGAGTAAACATTTGTCTAAAACCATAGAATGTACAACACCCAGAGTAAACCCTAAAGTAAACTATAAAATTTGTGTGATTACTATGTGTCGATATAGGTTCATCCATTGAAAGATAGAAAGAAGAGAAAGAAGAAAGAAAAAAGAAAGAAAGAAAAAAAGAAAGAAAGAAAGAAAAAGAAGAAAGAAAGAAAAAAGAAAGAAAGAAAGAAAGAAAGAAAGAAAGAAAGAAAGAAAGAAAGAAAGAAAAAGAGAAAAAGAAGAAGAAGAGGAGGAGGAGGAAGGAAGGAAGGAAAGAAGGAAGGAAGGAAGGAAGGAAGGAAGGAAGGAAGGAAGGAAGGAAGAAAGGAAGGAAGGAAGGAAGGAAGGACTCTGGTGAGTGATGTTGACTACGTTGACTGAGGGAAGCTATGTATATATGAGGTCAGGGAGGATATGAGTAAACTCTGTACTTCCTTCTCAATTTGACTATAATCTAAAAAATTTCTCTAAAACATTAAGTATTTTTACTGACATCCCTCACTGATAATTCAAAATATTCTTATTGAATTTTCTTACTTTTATATGGCAAAGGTTATACAATAAGAATATTGTTCAGTAATAATCTGTTCTCCCTTTTACTAGAATAAGTTGGAAAGATAAAGCAACTAAGCTCTTGTCTGCAATGTCATTTGATAACAAAGATTATTTAATTAGACATGATAAACCATTTTTTAAAAACTAAGGTTGACTTTATGGAACCAAAGATTACAAAGCCCCACCAGGAAAATTGGCCTACTACCTAGCTACAGGGTTCTTAGCCTTACAGATGGTTAAGAAAGATTGTTTCCTGGCAATTCAAGGATCCTTGGAACACTGTAGAGTTCTCAAGAAAAGAGGGATTTACACAAATTATAAACACTGCCAGTGAAATCTGGAGAAGAGTTTATTGACGTTAGCTTCTTAATTTTGTGATAGTCTTGGTTCCTAAAAGTCAAATCTGAGATTCCTATTGGAAACTTCCAGCATAGCAAATATAGGAAGGCCCACAGGAAAATTAGTGCTCTTGCTGAGCCTATTTAAATATGCCGGCCATCTCCAATAAAACCCTGCTTATTTGCAATCAATAATAATATTTGTTTGAAATTATTTTGATAGAAAGCAAGAAATGTGTGAGGAAAGTTAGGGTAAACAAACCAACAAAAAGACTACAGGGCATCTCTAATGAAAAACCATGTATTGATAGAACTTATCCTTCTGGGGCTGATTATTTAGTTGCCTTTGAATTATTTCACAATTTAGAGAGTATAACAGCACACAATCATTCCTGTTTATGCACATGCAAATGAATTATATCCAGTGGAGCTTCAGTTGACACCTCTCTCTACACGAATAAAGCCAGTTTTGCATCCATGTGTGAATTTATTTCCACATTCCTTTAGTACATATAAAGTCATGCTTCTTTGATTTCTTCTTTGCTCCCTTTGTAACATTTGCCTGATTCTCTCATTAATAATGAGTTAAGTAAAATTTTTAACTCATGTTCATTTCTTGAAAGTTATCTTTTAACTATATTTCCTTTTGCTCACCTACTTCTCTGTGTACACTCACACACACACACACACACACACACACACACACCGAGTATTGAGGGGAAAAGAAACTTCCACGTATATTACTATCTGAAACACAATGAGATTCAAATTCAACATTGAATAATTCGGTATCAAGCGCACAAAGCCTAAAACTTCTGATGTGAAAAAGATTAATAAAAACGTTTTTAGAGGATGTATTCCAATAAGAAGAGAAACAAATCTGGGAGGACTCTGACATTGCATAGGAATTAAATCTTAATAAATACAGTGATAATACTATTAAATAAAATAGAGGGGAGAGAGGAGAGAGTCAAGATGGTGGGGAGCAGAAGACCTTAGTTTCCTCTGGTCCTAGGAATTCAGATAGATAGCTATTAAATCATTCTGAACACCTGCAAACCCAACTGGAGATCTAAGAAAAGAATACCTGCAACTCTACAAATAGAAAAGTGACCACTTTCTGCAAAGGTAGGAGGTACAGAGAAGCGAATCCAAGGTGATATATGGGAAGATAAGCCATGGGCGGGGGGAGGGGGGAGCCTCCAGCAGCCAGCACCAGAAGGGGATAGAGCAGCAGAACACAGCATCTGAACTTCTAGCAGTCTGCTTGCTGAGGGATGTCCCCGCCTGAATGGCACTCAGGCGACAAAACCAAGGTGGAATCCTAAGTGGAGCCATGCGGTTTCAGGATCCTTGGGGTCATAGGAAGACCAGGAGTGCCTGAGTGAGGCAGCAGGGTTTCTAGTAATCTGAACAGGGAATTCAGTGAGCCCAAGAGTGGGCTCTCAGCTGGGGTTGTCCTAAAACTTGAACTGAGGCACAGTCAGATGATGTCTCTCTTAACAGGGCCTCATTGGGTAGAAACCTGGCAAGACACCCCTTTTCTCCCCCCAGGAGGAGCAGAATGGGAACATGCCACAGGAGTCTACAGGGTTGGGAGCCTTCAAACAGCATCATGTGCCTGAGATGGAAATGCTCAGTCACAGGCTGGGTGATTTTGGATTGCAGATGGAGTCCAGGGAGGCAGGAGGGATTAACTGCTTTTCCTTGAGGGTGCACTGAGGAGTGGGGCCCTGAGCTTTCAGCTCTAAATCTGGAGATTGGGAGGGAACCATTTTCACTCTCATCTGCTGAAGCTGCAGGGAAACCCTTCAGGAAACAAAAGCCCCATAGAGTAATCCAGAGCCAATTACTTAGACTGGCTTCCTGACAAGGGGGTGCAATTCCATCTGGGGTAGAGACTTGAGAATCAGCGCAGCAGGCCCCTTGCCCAGATGAGCAAGAGAACCCATCCAAGACTACATTTATTGATCACTGAGACCTGCAAAACTCCATCGCTAGGGGAATCTAGCATACAGCATTCATGGGTCGATTTCCCTCCATTCCTTAGTCTTTTAATTTTAATTTTTTGCTCTTTCTTTTTTAAACTAGTTTCTTATTTTATCAACTCTGTTTTAAATGTTTTTTCCTACTTTTCATTTTTTTCATTTATATTCTATCCTTCCACTGCTTTTAATTTTATATATATATATATATGTTTTTCTTTCTTTACAATTTTGATTTACTGTTTCTTCTAACAGACAAAAATACACTCAGAATCTAGTGTATGCCTCTGTTCTCTTCTCCTGTCTGATAATATTTATGTTTTCCTCTTCTTTTTCTAAAATTTATCTTATTTTTTTCTATTTTGTTAGTCTTTTTTAAAATTTTCATCTTTACAGTTTACATTCCATCCTTTCCATGTATCTAATTTTATTTTTGTATATATTTGCTTTACTGTCTTTACAATTTTGAGAAGTAGTGTCTTCCTACAAACCAAACAAAATACACTCAATATACACTGTATGGTTCTGTTCTGTTCACCTGTTTCTATTCCTTCTTTTCTTTTTGTCTTTATTTTTCATTTTTATAGTTACATTCTATCTTTTCATTCTATTTATTTTTTTGTACATATATGACTTGTTTTTGGTTACAGTTTTGGGATCTAGTTTTCTAACAAATGGACCAAAATACACACAGAATCCAGTTTATTGTTCCATTCTGTTCACCTGTCTGATTAATTTTTCCCTCTCTTTCTCCCTCCCTCTCTCTTTTCTTCCAGTTCAAGTCTTTTCTGATTTGTGTTGTGTATAGTTCTATGGGGTCATTGTCACCATTTTAATATTTTTCTCTCTCTTTCATCTATTCTTCTCTGGACAGAATGACAAGACACTTCAAGAAACAGAACAAGAAGCAGTACTGACTGCCAAGACCTAATCAGTATGGACATAAGTAATATATTGGAACTAGAGTTCAGAGTAACTATTATAACAATACTAGCTAGGCTTGGAAAAAGCATAGAAGGCACTAGGGAATCCCTTTCTGTGCAAATAAAATTATTGAAATCTAATAAAATTAAAATAAAAAGGCTATTAATAATATTTAATAAAAAATGGAGGTTCTAACTGTTAAAATAAATGAGGCAGAAGAAAGAATTAGCGATATAGGAGATAAAATGATGGAAAATAAAGAAGCTGAGAAAAAGAAAGGTAAACAACTACTGGATCATGAGGGGAGAATTTGAAAGTTAAGTTATACCATAAAATAAAACAATATTAGAGTAAGTGGGATCTCAGAAAAAGGGGGGAGGAAGGTATATTGGAGCAAATTATAGTGGAAAACTTCCCTAATATGGGGAAGGAAATAGGCATCCAAGTCCAGGAGGCACAAAGAACCGCACTCAAAATCAATAAAAATAGATCAACACCCTGACATACAATAGTGACTTGCAAATCTGAGAGACAAAGAGAAAATCCTGAAAGTAGCTCAGGACAAAAGGTCCATAACCTAAAAGAGTAGAGGTATTAGACTGGCAGCAGACTTATCCATAGATACCTGGTAGGCCAGAAAGGGCTGGCATGATATACTTAGGGTGCTAAATGAGGAAAATATGTAGCCAAGAATACTTTATCCAGCTAGAATGTTATTCAAAATAGAAGGAAAGGTAAAAAGCTTCCAGGACAAACAGAAACTAAAAGAATTTGTGATCACTAAGCCAGCCCTACAAGAAATATTAAAAGGGATCCTTTCAATGAAGAGAGAGCCCAACAGTAACACAGACCAGAAAGGAACAGAGACAATATACAGAAACTGTGATTTACAGGTAATACAATGGCACTAAGTTCATTATTTAAATAGTTACTCTGAATGTAAATGGGGTAAATGCCCCAATGAAAAGACACAGGTTATCAGACTGGATAGAAAAAGCAAGATCCATTGATATGCTGTTTGCAATAAACTCATTTTAGACCCAAAGACACCTCTAGACTGAAAGTGAGGGGATAGGAAAACATTCTTATCATGCTCATGGACATCAAAAGAAATCTGAAGTGGCAATCCTTATATCAGACAAATTAGATTTTAAACCAAAGTCTAATAAGAGATGAGGGAGGACACTATATTCATAATTAAAAGGTCTATCCAATAAGGAAATCTAACAATTGGATATATTTATGTTCCTGACAAGGGAGCAGACAATTATATAAGCCAATTCATAACAAAATTAAATATATTGGTAATAATACAATAATAATGAGGAACTTTATACCCACTCCTTTATGGAAAATCACCTAGGCTGAAGATCAACAAGGAAACAAGGGCTTTGAATGACACACTGGACCAGATGGACTTCACAGATAAATTCAGAACATTCCCAAAGCAACAGAATACAGATTCTTCTCAAGTGCACATAGAACATTCTCCAGAATAGATCACATGCTGAATCACAAATCAGGTCTCAACTGGTACCAAAAGATTGGGATCATTCCCTGAATATTTTCAGACCAATAGGTTTTGAAACTGGAACTCAATCACAAGAGGAAATTTGGAAAGAACTCAAAAACATGGAGGCTAAAGAACATCCTACTAAAGAGTGAATGGATCAACTGGGAAATTACAAAAGAATTTTTAAAAATTCATGGAAACAAATGAAAATGAGAACACAACTGTTCAAAACTTTTGGGATGCAGCAAAGGTGGTCTAGAGGGAAGTATATACCAGTACAGCCTTTCTCAAGAAATAAAAAAGGTCTCAAATGCACAACCCAACCTAACCTTACACCTAAAGGAGCTGAAGAAAGAACAGCAAATAAAGCCTAAACCCAGCAAGAGAAGAGAATTAATAAAGATTAGAGCAGAAATCAATGAATTAAAAACCAACAGCACACTAGAACAGGTCAACAAGACTGAGAGCTGGTTCTTTGAAAGATCTAATAAGATTGATAAACTCCTAGCCAGACTTATCAACAAGAAAAGAGAAAGGAATCCAAATAAGTAAAATTGTGAATGAAAGAGGAGAGGTCACAACCAACACTGAAGAAATACAAACAATCATAAGACACTCTTAATCATAGGACACACATTTAGGATTACTGGAGAAGAAGGGGTGGGGTGATGGGAAAACTGAGTGATGCACCTTAAGGAGGTCACCTGATACAATGAGCAGGGTATTATAGAAGACTGATGAACCACTGGGAGTCCTGGGTGGCTCGGTGGTTGAGCGTCTGCCTTCAGCTCAGGGCGTGAACCCAGAGTTCCAGGATCGAGTCCCACATTGGGTTCCTTGCAGGGAGCCTGCTTCTCCCTCTGCCTGTGTCTCTGCCTCTCTCTCTGTGTCTCTCATGAAAATAAATAAATAAATAAACAAACAACAAATAAATAAATAAATGATGAATCACTGACTTCTACATCTGAAGCCAATAATACGTTACATGTTAATTAATTTAAATAAAATAAAATAATTAAAAAAAAATGAAACTGCAAAAATAAAAACCTTCCTCAACCCTAAAAATCTAGATATAAAGAAAAGGGAAAAAGGTACATTTACTTTCAAATGCTTTATAAGTTGCCTTGATTATTCAAATGCTGTATTTGTTGTCTTGATTATATATTTGATCTATGGAAGTGTTGTTTTATGTTAAATACATAAAAATAAGTGGTAGGCAGAATTTTAAAATAAGCAGTTTAAATTTTAAAAATAAGCAGTGGGATTTTCTCAAGAATTTTAAGATCTCTTGAGAAAATGTTCTGTGTCAAAGATTTTAGAATTTAAATAAGGAAACATTGTATTTGTAACTTGAGTTTAAACTTCTTTAAAGCAATTTTAAGATACTGTTTTGCAGTCTTACGTTTCGTTTTGTTTTCGTTTTGTTTTTATTTATTTATATATTTTAATAGTTTTATATCAGTATAGTTGCCATACGTTACATTAGTTTCAGGTGTACAAAATAGTGATTTAACTTCTTTATCGGCTATGCTATCCTCACAAGTGTAGCTACTCTCTGCCAGCATACTATAAACACTATTGCTATTACAATGTCAGATTATATTCCCTACACTGTGCCTTTTATTCCTATGACTTTTTTTCTTCAAGGTTTATTTTATTTTATTTTTTAAAGATTTTATTTATTTATTCATGAGAGAGAGAGAGAGAGGCAGAGACACAGGCAGAGGGAGAAGCAAGTTCCATGCAGGGAGCCTGATGCAGGAATCGATCCTGTGACTCCAGGATCACGCCCTAGGCCAAAGGCAGGTGCTAACCCACTGAGCCACCCAGGAATCCCCCAGGTTTATTTTATTTTGTAATGCCATTTAGTTAACATACAGTGTAATATTATTTTCAAGTGTACAATATAGTGATTCAACACTTCCATACAACACCCAGTACTCATCACAGCAAGTGTACTGCTTAGTCTCCATCACCTATTTCACCCATTGACCCACTCACCTCCCCTCTGGTAACCATCAGTTTGTTTTCTGTCGTTAAGAGACTGTTTCTTGGTTTGCACAAAACCCTCAAATAAGAAAGTTTTTTTTTTTTTTTGCAGTGTATAATGTACAGGTTAAAACATAATTTCTTTCAACCCTAACTAAAAGTCTTATGAGTATAATGGTTTCAAAAATAGACTAGCAGAAAACAAATGTTATAACCTTGAGAATATTTTTCTAATCGTATGTTCAGTAAAGATAGTTAATCCATACAAAGGATACGTCCTCTTTATCTTTAGAAAGAAGTCTCATTTTTTGTGTTAATGCAATAATGCCTTCTTAATCCCATTGAGAGAAACAACTGGAAAGTTGTGTCTGATGCCTTCTAGGTGCTCCCCTACTTGTCTTTATCCTTTGTTGATTGCAATGTGTCTTTTGCTGTGAAAAGCTCTCACCATGACTATTGCTGCTTTTCTGAGTTCTGTGAATGGTTCTAGGGAAACATGGAAACTGAGGCTTGGGAATTCCAGACAACACACAGCATATGATGGCAATAGACAAGAGATGCCACATATAAACTTGACCACTGGCTTCATAGTAATTTATTTCAAACATTACACAAATAAATACAAATTGTGATAAAGACATATAAAAATTCTACATGACTTTTGAAGACACTAAATATATTAAGTTAGTAAATGTATTCATTAGTGTATAGTTTATAACAGTTGAATAGAGCATAAAAACACATAACCAAAAAAGGAAAAAAAAAACACAACCAATGTGATTTTTATTTCTGTAGTTATAGACAGCTTCATTGAAGATATCTAGGCAATAACAGTAATTTCTAGGGAAATAAATGAACTGCAATATTCTTTCATAATAAATTTCTAATTTCTAATTGAATTATTAAATATTCAATTTCAAATTTCTTTCTACAGTTTTTGAAGATTTAGGAGTCTATGTTTTTTTTTGCACAATCAGTAGTTTGAATAATGAGATGGCATTTAGACTATACACTTGGCAAAAGGATGTGATGATACTCACCTCTCGGTTACATGAATGGCAGAAATGGTATCCAATATTCTGAATATACCAATTATATTTTAAAACACCCATGGAGGTATAACTGCAGAGTTGGAATGGACCAAGACAGATAATATGAGTTAATTTGGCTGGAATAAAGTGTTTTTTGTTTTATGACAAAAAATAAATGGATGCTTTTGTGAGTTTCAAATTAACTGCTTTCCTAACACAGACCTGTGTATTTTTCTCTGCAATATTTGGTGAAATATTTATTATTTAGTAAATCAGTTTTTTACATGATGATTATTTAAAAAATATTCATAGGTAGTTTTAAGTAGCATGCTACAGAATATGGAATATGAATCTGAATTTATGTCTAACCTGCCACTCCTAAGATCTTAACAAATCATTTAAATTAAATGCACACTAGATAGCTCATTTGTAAAAAGTGGGTAATGATAAAATCTTTTTTGGCTTGCTCTCAAGTGCAGCCAGGATGACAGGGGTGGAGGATAGGGGGTGAAGAAAGGATTAATTTTTGCTTGCTTACTCATTAACCAATGAGCTATGGCTGGTGAGGGACAAATGTCCTGGCATTCTTTCCTTTGTATAAACAATCTCAGGGTCATTTTCCCAGGTCTTAGAGTTATGAGGAAATCGAGTCCCTATTGCATGTAAGAATGATCTCAATAAAAGTCCTTCATGTTGGCTTTTTGTCTTCTTTGTGTCATGTCCCCTACTCTTTCACTTCTATTTTCTGAGTCATCTCCCAAGGAAATAATCAGTATTTAAGTCTTAGGTCAGGCTATACTTTTAGGAGATCCCCAAATAAGGCAAATAATAAAAAAAATATTAATAAAAAATAATAAAAATTAATAATATGTTTCATCAGTGTTCAGTGTACCTGTTTAGGATATTTTTCAGTATTTAAAACAAAATTATTACTAAAAATAGTAATGTTTAATGGTATATCAACAGCTTTATTGAGAGATCATCGACAAACAAACTTGTGGGATAAAGTATACAACATATTGATTTGATATCCATATATAGATTTTCCTCCACTTACTATGTGGCTATATCTGGATAAGCTCATCATAAATTGAGGATAACATAAATCAAAAATACATTTAATACATCTTACCCTCCAGCATGATGACAGAGTATCACAATGCTCATTGCTAGTCAGGAAAAATATCAAAATTCAAAATTCGAAGTATGGTTGCTACTAAATGCAAATTGTTTTTGCACCGTCATAAAGACAAAAAATCCTAAGTCAAACCATCATAAGTCAGGGACCATCTGTACATTTTGAAAAGTTAAAAGCTTTAACTGATTTAAATCTTATACAATGAGATTAGTATATATAAATTGTTCTTCGTAATGGTATATGAATAGTAAAGTAAAATTTTTAACGTTGGATTGCATCTACTTTAATGTATCAATGTCCCCAACTCAATTTATACTATCCAATTAAATTAACATGATAATTTGGCTGAAGAGGTGACTAAAAAAATAATAAATTTAACATTACTTATTTTATAATCAAAAATCAAAATTGTATATATCTTTGATGTTTTTGATTATAATCAAATTAATCCAATAAGATAAAACAAATGCTACATTCAGTAAACATGAGGAGATTTTTACCATTTTAAAAGATTTTAAATGTAATGGAACATTGTAATACAGAAATATGGAGAATATGCAACATGTGGAAATATACAAAACAAGTTAATCACCTTAGAATATCCATCCAGGTAGAAAACATATTTGTATTAAGTAATTATAAGAAAATTAATAAAATGTAGAACATTTTCTTATTCTAGAGCTAGCAAGTCCAGGAAAATTTACACACACCAGAGAAAACCCAGCTATTCCAACAAATTATAAATATTTATTATCTATAAATGTCTTTTAACATATGCATGTCTTGTTTTTATAATTCAAACATTAAAGCGTACATTTCAATATATACACAAAGTTGTGCAACTATCAACTACAATCTAATTTGAAAACATTTTGATCTCCCTTCCCAAATAAAACGCCATATCCATTAAGCAGCCACTCCCTCTTCTCCCTCCAATTCAGTCCCCTACAATCATCAATCTATTAAGTCTCTATGAATTCGTCTCTTTTGAACATTTCATAGCAGAGAATCATACATGGCCTTTTCTACCTGTCCTCTTATTCTCAGCATACTATCAAAGTACATCCACACTGCAGCATGCTCTAGTACTTTATTATTTTATTGCCAAATTATATGCCATTGCATGGATATACCACATTTTGTTTATCCATTCATCAGTTGATGGGCATTTGAGGTTTTTTTTTTCCAATTTTTGTCTATTATGAATATTGGCCTAAACATTTGTGGACAGCATTTGTAGTGGGTATATATTTTTATCTGGGGAGGCGGATATTTAGAGGGCGAATTGCTAAGTCATATGGTAAGTCTATGTTTGTACATTATGAGGACATGGCAAGCTGCTTCCCCAATAGCTACATCATCTTACATACAGACTAGAAACATATGAGGGTTTCAGGTTCTTAATTCTCACCAACATTTGTTCCTGGGTATCTTTTTGATAATAACATCCTGGTGTGTGAGAAATGGTATTCTTTATAGTTATAATTTGCATTACCCTAATCACTAATGACATTCAGCATCTTTTCATGTGTGTATCATTGTTTGTATCTCTTGTTTAGAAAAATATCTTCAAATTTCTGCCCATTTTTATTTTTCTAACTTTAGTGATATATAACTGACATATAACATTATCTAAGTTTAAAGTGTAAAGTAGTATGATCTGATATATGTATGTATTGAGGAATGATTACAATAATAAGGTTAGTTAACACATGTCTCAACTCAATTACCTTTTTTTGTGGTGAGAACTTTTAAGATTTACTCTTTTAGACACTGCCAAGTATACAATAAAATATTATTAATAAAATCACCATACTGTAACTTACATCCCCTGAACTTATTCATCCTATAACTGGAAGTTTGTACCCTTTGACCAACTTCAGTCCCTTCATTCATTCATCCATTCATCCATTGACAGACATCCACTGACATTGACAGACATTGACATCTATTGACATTGACATTGACAGAGATCCATTGACAGAGATCCATTGACAGACAGTTTCCATGTTTTTACTAATGTGAATAATGCGACAATAAAAATAGGAGTGCAGATATCTCATGGAGATAGTGATTTCATTTCTTTTGGCTATATATCTGGAAAAGATATTAATGGATCATATGGCAGTTCAATTTTTAATTTTTTGAGTAACCTCCATACTGTTTTCCATAGTCACTGCACTGATTTACATTCCCAGTGAACAAGATTAAGTAGCCTGATCCATGCCCATACAGTGTTTTTCTATTTATTTAGTCATTTGTTCAATTTCCTCCAACAATGTTTTGCAGTTTTCATTGAGCAAATTTTGCAAGTATTTTGTTAAATTTATTTCTAAGCATTCCATTCTTTTTGATATTATTGTAAGTTGAATTATTTTCTTAATTTGATTTTTATATTGTATACTTTTAGTGCAGAGAAATACAATTGATTTGTTATATTGATTTTGACCTCAGTCAGCTCCTTCTAATATTTTAATATTTCATCATTAAGTTTCTGAGTCAAGGACTGAAATATAAAAATATATGCAACTATGTATAGGTCCAAATTTAAAAAAATTATTCACTTAGTTTTTATTTCATTAAAGTTTTGATGAGGAATGGGGATTGTATTTTTTCAGAGGCCTTATATCATTATATTAGTAATAGTATAATGTCCTCCTTATATCTGGTAATATATTGATATACTATTGAAAACCCTAATATTGAGTGTAAACTAACTTTCAATATACTATGAGTTTCTGTTTGTTTATATTTTCTAGGATTTCATACTCCAATTACTCATTAAGTGGTTTATCATTTTCTTTTTTATGTAGGCCTATTAAAACTAATTAGTAATATTCTTGCTTTATACAAATAATTTAGAAGTTTCTCTATTTTTACTCTAGCTTGAAATAATTGAAATAACATTGATATTGTCAGTTTTTGACAATAGAGTAGAATTTACCTGCAAAAATATCTGAACTGTGTGCTTTCATGTGGGTGATTCTTTGTCATTCTCTATTCTGTGGCAAATGAGTTTTTAAATCTTTTGACTCTTCAATTATAATTTTTAGTACCTATTTACCTATTTATAAAGGTAAGTATCAATTTTATCTTTATTCTCAAATTTATTTTCATAGAATTTTTCCAACTACTATTACTTTTTTAAAAACATTACTTTATTTCAGCAGTTTTTGCCATATTGTTATTTATGTATGTGTTATTGCATTTTGCATCTTTTTGAGAGTTGCTAGCTAGTGATTTTTCTATTTATGGGGCTACCTATTCTCCTCAATATTCACTCCATCCTCTCATTGCCTCCAGGTTTATTACTGGAGGTCAGATACCTGTGTGACTAGAGGTAAAAGAAGAATTGCAAGGTCTTCTAGGGAGAAATAGTGAATAAAATAAATGTGTTACCTTACTTAATAATTTATATCTTGCAGGGATATAGAGAAACAGTTGTGCAGTATAATAAAACATAACTTGGCCTATATAATTGCATTTTTTCTAGAGTGGGTGTGTAGGCATCACATTGAATGATTGCAATTGAAAATGAAGGCCTTGCTACAGTTTCCAGACCCAAATAAATTCATAGGCCGAAAACCTTTTGAAATATAACTACCTAGTTTCAATTAAGGAAGAATCTGGCTCTATTGCCATAAGTATATACTATAAATCTTTCTTTAAACCTTCCTCACAGGGACTTTGCTGATGATTACAGTTGATTTTCATGCTGGGGAAGTGGAAATACCCAAGCTTTGTAGAGTTTATTAGGTACCGGCACTGGGCTGATACCAGGTAGTTCATCTGTCAGCATGCAGCCCAGTGAACATCTGGTGATCCATGAAGTTTCAGAGTTCTTATAAAAGGGGGCCCACTGGATTCACTTTTGAACCTTCTGCTTTTCCCCTCATTCCTAGGACAGACTCTACACTATAATTAATGTAATCCCCAGCACCCTCAGTGGGTTTGGCTCTTGGTAAAGTCAATTGGAAGCCTCTAGCTCTGAACCTTCCTATCAAAGGAGTAAAACAAAAACAATATTCTATTTGGTGTTTCAGAGTGAGAGTATCAACTATATTTCTGATTAGCCAGAAACTAGTTGTGGATTATTCTAAATTTGATAAATCCAGTTACAGCTACTATTCCACTTTTAGTACCTTGGAACAAATAAAGATGGGTTTCTGACTTGGCGATTATATCACTGTCTATATAGACCTCTAGAAGCACCTTATATTCACTGAAATAGAGAATATTTAGGTAAGGAGAGCAGTAAATCTTCATAATATTAATTTAGGGCTATCTCAACTATTCTATTCTGTTGGGATATGGTACATGAAGTTATTGATTATTGAGACAACCCACTAAACATAACTATTGCTGAATCCATTAGTAACGTATTTTGGTGAGGTGACCAGTAGTATTAAATACCTGAGATACTTTAGTAAAACATATATGTGCCTAAAGGTGAAAGATAAAATCTCAAAATTTAGGGCTTTTCTATAATAGCAAAATTCAAGTTAGTGGTCAAGAGCAGTGCTTCTCACACCCAAACAAGCCTGCCTACAAATCATCTGAGGATTTTGTTAACAGGCATATTGTGTTTCAGTAGGTCTAGGCTTAGGCTTTGAGATTCTGCATTATTTATTTACTATTAGGTAATGTTGATGCTTCTCTCGGTGAACCATACTTTAAGGAGAAAGAGGTTAAGATTCCAATGCTGTGGCAAACATAAGAGTGCATATACTTGTTTGAATTAGTGCTTTCATTTACTTTAGGTAAATGCCCAGTAGTTGCATTATTGGATCATATGGACTACTAATTTTGATCTTTTGAGGAAAAATGAATGCTGTTTTCCATGATGGCTGTGTCAATTTACATTCTCACTGACAATGTATGAGGGTTCCTTTTTTTTTTACCATATCTTCTCCAACACTTGTTATTCCTTGTTCTCCTGAGTTTAGCCCTTCTAAAACATGTAAGGTAATGTCTCATTGTGGTTTTGATTTGCATTTCCCTGATGATTAAATGATGTTGATTGTTGAGCATCTTTTTAGGTCAGTTGGCCATTGCATGTCTTCTTTGAAAAAAAAAATGTCTGTTTAGGTCCTCTGTCCATTTTTAAGTCATATTGCTTGGTTTTTTGGTGTTGAGTTGTGGAAGTTCCCTAGTTTGGATATTACTCCAAATATCTTCCCTCAATCAGTACATTGCCTTTTTGTTTTGCTGGTGATTTCTTTCACTGTGCAAAAGTTTATCTTGATGTAGTCCCAGTAGTCTATTTTGGCTTTTGTTTCCCTTGACTTAGCTAAGCTTCTAAATTTAAAAATAAGTCTCTGCATCTTATACACCTTAGCAATTAGAAATAATTATAATGCCAAGCAAGCCTCTTAAGGTTTTGGAAGCTAAAGTTATCATAACTAGGGGGGCTTCAAATCATCATCCAATAACTTGTGAGATTGCTAATTTCTAGGGATGTCACAAAAACTAAGAAGTTGTGCAGCAAGGCCAGGCGGTGGTGCAAACTTCCCATCACAGGCCTTGATCACAACATATCCAGTTGTATGCCATGTCTGGTGAGTACACGGTAGGGACCTCTGTCAATCAATTGCCAGAGAAAAACCAAACACTACCCAAAAGCTTTCTTTTCTTTTGTCTTTTCTTTTTTCTTTACTTTACTCTTTTCTCTTTTATTTTCTCTTTCTTTTCTCTTTCCTTTTTTTTCCAAGATGTTTCATGTATCTTATTCCTTTGTTAATAAATAATCCCTTTTCCAAACATAGCTTAGGGGTCATTCCCCAGCCTTGTTATAGATTTCATGTTCTTCAGGGCACTTCAAATGGTATTTGATCAAAGCAACTTGTTAGGAAATGATTTCTTGCTCTTTCACAAAGCCAGATATGAATAGCATGTCTACATTATAAAATGGGCTCTTTGTATAAAAAACTAAACAGGTTTGGAGCACATGACTGAGTCTCTTACAACACCTACTGATGTTTGGCTCTGCTTGCCTATTCCCACACCATTTGCCTTATGAACTATTCAGTATGAACAATTAATAGAGGAAGTGAAATATTTCATAGGTCAGTATAAAATGCTGCCAGAGGGCTGCTGCTGCTGCACTTAACTCCTCACACGGTTAGCCCTGAAGGACAGTGGTAAAGAAAAATCCTTTTTAGACAGAATTTTGGCCTTGGATGAGCATTTTATATGAGAGAAGAAATGACCAGAGTTTAAAAGTTATGCTAAGTAACGTGCAATGTTTATTGGCTTGGCTAGTTGGTAAAGGACTAGAAAGTAAATGGCTGTATGATTTGATGAGAAAATATGATGAAGTGATATGTGGGTGGGTTTCTTGGGATGAGCACCAAGTATGCAGACACTTGTGGTCCTTGGGAAAGGTCACTTAAGTTTCTCCATTGCAGAGGAATCCATCAATAGTCATGTGGGCAGTATGACACATATTCTGGATATTAATCCACTTTTATCATCAGCCTTCCTTGTGCTTACATGATGGGCCTATGTACAAGTGGCTGTGGAAGCAGAATCTGAGGTTAGGCATGAGCTCAACAAACAAGATTTGCCCTCATTGAAGTCTGGTTTACTGCCACGGATGATGCCAAACTTGCAAAGAGCAGAAGCCAAGTCTATGCTCCACTATTCTCTAGTGATTTATTCTTCAGTGAGGATCACTCACCCATCTGCTGGCAGATTGATCATCCTGAACTCTTTCCAGTGGATGTCTTCCATCATGAAAGAGGCACCAATTTGTCCTCTCTAGGAGACATCTATTCTAGTAAGCATTTTCATGCCCTGATGGCAATGACTCTGCCAGCATTGCCGTATAAGATCTTATTGAATGCATTGTTCACTGTCATGAAATTCTTTTCATGTTTCCAAAGAGCAGATTTTGCAGCAAAAAAAAAAAAAAAAAAAAGGTAGCAGTGTACTCATATCCACAAAATCACTGCCCAAACGACTGATTTCAAAACTAAGTCACATAAGTCATCCAGGGAGCGAATGGAAATGAAAAAACCTCATAAAGCTAAAAGATATACAAAGAAATTAGAAGAAGCAAAACCCAAAAAAGGAAAAGATTTGCTTAAATACTTAATTAATTTATTTTACTTTTTACTTGCATATATACTCAGAAATTATAATCAGTCGGTTATCATTTTCTTCTTCAATTACCAGTATTACAAAAAAATCTTTCCTGTTTATCATTATTTATTTGGGCTAATTTTACATGTATTTACTGCATGTCTGATTAACTTCACAAAGAAATTAGACCAGGCTAGATATGGTGGTTACGAGGTGGCCTTCTGCAAAGCAAAACACGTGAATCTGTAAATTCAAGTTCTCATAATTACTGACATCATAGACACACATATAAGAGCAAAATGCACGTATTATGCATATGCATTATTTTGTATATCTGGATATCTCTTTAGGATTCAAATGCGAAGAGAGTTAATGAGATCATTTATGTCATTCATTAAAACATTTAAAATATTTATATACTGCCCACAATGAGTTAGTGTTTTGCTTATGCTGATATAGGAATTAATACATATTATTGAGCTCAAATTTATTACCTTGACTTTTGTTTCCTAGTCACCACTCTTCTCAAATGTAGTCCATTCGCTGATGGTGTCAGCATTTTATAGGGTTATAAAAATAAGGCCATAATAACCATTGGCAATCATAAACCAGTGATCAAAAATTAAAGGCCAAATATATGTAGGAATCTGACTATCATCATTTCTGCAATGTAATAAGATACTTGCCCTTAAAAATATTAAAAATGTGTTACATTTTATCTCTCTATATCCTATGTACCTTTTTCTTTTAATTGTACTTATCTATTCATGATTTTTTACCCTAAACAAGTTCTTAATCATTAGGGTTCTTACCTTCATGGTTTTTTCCCTTGCTTTTTCACTACATATAAGTGATATTTGATCTGCTTTATTTAAATTTGACAAATGATTTTTTTAGAATGAACAGTAGAACAGTATTAACTGTTTTAGAAAATTGACTTTATTCATTATGCTTGCTTATCAGCTTAACCATAGATGTGATGTTCTCAACCATGATAGTTATCTCCAAAAGATGCAGCACTCAGAATTAAAATAAAATAACAAAAAATTTTAAAGGTGGAGGGGAAAAAAGTGAGCTAAACTACTTCATTTTAATGATTTCATTATATCCTCTTCTTGGGCAAGATGGTTGTCAATCTTGCCAGTTATACTGCTTTTCTCTTCTTTCTTTCTTTCTTTCTTTCTTTCTTTCTTTCTTTCTTTCTTTCTTTCTTCTTTCTTTTCTTTTTTCTTTTTTTTTCCATTGTGATCATAATGATAGAAGAAAACACCCTCCTTGACTTTGTCAGCTAATAGCAGCAGTATTTTTTAAGATATTTCATTTTGCTTTCCTCTTTAGTTTTCTTCATCGGCAGGTGGTATTTCTTCTCATTGTTCCAATTCTACTCTCTATCCCTAATCGATTAAATTCTCCTTTTGTGGCATAGTCTACAGCAAATGTGAGCATCACCTCTAGAGTTCATCATGCTGTTTTCCCCTTCACATCTATAAACCTTCTTTTGTACCAAAACCTTTTGCTGTTCTTTCAAGTCTTCTTATTTTGTGGCTCACTAACCGAGGTCACGAAGTTGCCATGGCTGGGGAGGAGTAGGGCTTCTGACTCCAGGTTGGACCTTTCTTTGAAGATAAACTTTTTATCTTTTTTCCCAGACATGTGCTAATCGGCAATCTAGAAGGGAATCACAGGAAAAGGATGTTGGTGTCTACATTAAGGGTTTGCTAATTCCACTGAAATTATTTTTACATACCTAGCATATTAGATACCTAGGTATTATCTCGCTGAATAATGTATTTTAAAGTTTTCAATGCTCATAGCCAAAAAGTAATTTAGAATAAGAAAAGGAAAAATCCATGCTTCAGAGGTATATGTAACCTCTTTTAGGACTGACACTGTACATCAAATAATAATAAAGAGTTCAGTGAAATGCCATATTTATCTGTCCTCTATAAGATACAATATGACAAACCACCAACAGAAACCATAATATTTATACACATGTAAATATTTCTTAGTCTATTTATTACATACAAATGCATAAATGTTTATTGTATTTGTATAAATTCAATTCACTTCTGTGCTTGAAGAAAATTAAATATTGGGAAGATACGAAGATATTTTTAAATTATTTTTATGTGAATACCTATAATAATAATAATACTATTATTGTTACATACTTCCCAGTAATAATAAATTGCCACTTCTTTCTCAAATGTCACTGTAGTTTATATATATATATATTCATACATATATATGTATATATTAATGCATATGTATTACACTTTCAAGTAATTTCCAGCTATTCTAGTTACAGATTTTCCTCTTCATTTTTAAAAGGATGAAATGAAAACTTCCATCTTTTTTCATCTTGTCAAATTTTTTCACTGCAAGGGAAGTATATTTCTAATATGTTTATATGAGGGAGTATATCCAATATATTCTTTAATCCTTCCTCCTCAACCCCAATACTGAAAGGTATTTTCTTTTTTAAAAAAATATTTTATTTATTTATTCATGAGAGACAGAGAGAGAGAGAGAGAGGCAGAGACGCAGGCAGAGGGAGAAGCAGGCTCCATGAAGGCAGCCCAATGTGGGACTGAATCCCAGGACTCCAGGATCACACCCTGGACTGAAGGCAGGTGCTAAACTGCTGAGCCACTCAGGGATCCCCTGAAAGCTATTTTCTAAAACTCTCCTTGGGAGTGAATTCCAGATTCACATGCTTCATGTCTACTTGATCTTTTATTTTTTATTTAATTTTATTTTATTTTATTTATTATTTTATTTTATTTTATTAAGATTTTATTTATTTATTCATGAGAGACACACAGAGAGAAAGAGAAAGAGAGAAGCAGAGACACAGGCAGAGGGAGAAGCAGGCCCCATGCAGGGATCTCAATATGGGACTCAATCCCAGGACCCTGGGATCATGCCCTGGGCAGAAGATAGACACTCAACTGCTGAGCCACCCAGGCATCCCATCTACTTGATCTTTAAACATTTAAAAGACACTTTAACCTTAACAGATCCATGGAGACTCCTGATTTTTCCCTAACAAGGTATTCTTCCTTGTCCCATATGAGTAATTGACATCATCTTGTACTAAATTGCTCACAATAAATATCCTAAAGCTTCTACTCCCAATACGTCAGCTATGCTTGTTGGCTCTATTTCTAAGTATATTTCAAATGTGTCTATTGTACTTTTCCACAGCTACCCCTTTGCCCAAATTATCTACATAATTCACATGAACTGTTGTTATATCAACTTACCTAGTCTCTCTGCTTTCTTTTATGCCTTCTATAACCCATGCTTCTTATGATAGCCAGAGCACATTTTTACATATAAGTCTTGCTAAAAATCTACCAATGGTTTTCTATTGCAAGGAGAAAAAAGTAAGATATTGTGGCTTGAAACCCCTAGATGTGTTGAAGTTAGCCCACCTCTGTAACTTTATTTTACTCCATGCTTTTGTGTTCTCTGTATCCACTGTAGCTTTTCTCTCAGAACGTGTCAAATTTTCTCCCCACTTCAGAGCTGAAAATTTGAACTATGCTCCACCTATTAAACTAAACTTTTAAATGAATAAGTCTTGGAAACCTATCCACATAATCAAAAACTTCCTTAAATCAGATATTTGGTTGTGTTATTCTATAAGAGTTGAATTATCTAACCTATCCTAGAAGATAATATTATTAAACTCTGTATGTTGTGAATGTAAAAATTTATAAAATGCTAATGTGTGTGTGTATATATACATATGTATATATATTTAGAGAGGATGAGAGAAGGGGGTGTGGAGCTCAGAGGCACTGGAGGAGAGAGAATCCTCACACAGGGCTTGATCTCAAGACCCTGAGATGATGACCTGAGCCAAAATTAAGAGTTGGATGCTTAACCAACTTAGCCACCCAGATGCCCCAATGTACATCTTAATGTATAAGAGAAAAAATCATGCTGGCTAGAAAACAAAAACAGATATTAATGAAAATCTGTTTAGAAATTTCTACATACTGGATGATTAGGTGTTTTACTTTATCTCAATTCAAATAGAAATAGAGATTGTTCTCATGTTAAATCTATCTCAATTAGATTTCAGACTGTCACCTACACTGTACACTTAATCTTGGACTTTGGGTAGACTTTTGTAAAGTCTGAGTCCTAAGCTGAGAATACATAGATCCCAAAGGAAGTCCATCAGTATTATTGGGTAACACTTGAGATTCCCTGAGCAATCTATGCCTACCAAAGATACAATTCTTCTATAGAATAAGGAATCTTAACTATTTCAGGTTGCACATCCAATGAGTATCAGATGACAGCTAAGAAAATTAATTCCTCCCCATGTGCCTATTTATTCATTTTTTTTCTCACAACATTTCAGAATCGCGTGGGCTGTCTGGAGTTTTTCCCATGGGTTACAAGATATAAAAAAAAAAATCCTGCAGCAGAGGTAAATACTCTGTTGAAAATCATTTCTTTGATTTTATTATTCAACAAATTCTTTGTTGAATGATTTCTTAATGATTATCAGTTATCTTCAACACTGGAGTTAACGACTAAGCTTCTACATTTTAGGGACACACTCCTTTGAAAATTATTGCTTAATAACGTGAGAAGTATTTATCTTTAATAATATTTTGTAAATTTCTTGTCTGCTCAATTCTTAAGCAAGATATAGTCCAGTTACTATTGTTTACCTAACCTTATGACACTGGTTTCTTCACAATCACTCTTGTCAATTAATAAAGGTCCTTTGGGACAAAGAGTTCACAGAAATTGGCTTTATTTTCCTTTATTGTGAAGTCCTTTATGAAGGTGAATCCTCAAGTTCATTTATCTCCTACTTGACACTCAAATAGCAACATTAGCATAATATTTGTGAATATCATAGAATTCTTTAAACATAATATTATATTCTATTATATAGTTCTTAATTGCTTGACTGAGTCATCAGATTATGAATATAATCATAAAAATTCTCAGTTCTGCTACATAGCTAACAAAGTGCATACTTCCTTTGTGATCTGTCTCATAAAACTTGCCAATCCATATGCACATTGGCGTGGCTTTACTTCAGTTTCTACCATGGTCTCAGTTCTGCTGTCCTTTCACCACTCTTAGCACTTTCCATTTAAATATATTCACTCTGAGTATATAGCATAATCTATTCATTCCAGACCAACACCAAAACCTCCCTGATTTTATCATATAAATATGATTTTTACTGTATTCCCATCTCTCGGTCTATTGTTAAACATGGAAAATGATTTGTTCTATTTATTTCTTAGAGCCTTTCACTCAACTAAATTCTCTTTTGACAATTGCTTTTTTTTAAAATTATTTATTTATTCATGAGAGACACAGAGAGAGAGACACAGGCAGAGGGAGAAGCAGGCTCCATGCAGGGAGCCCAATGTGGGACTTGAACCCAGGTCTCCAGGATCACAACCTGGGCCAAAGGCAGGCGCTAAACCTCTGAGCCGCTGAGCCACCGACAATTCCTTTTTCTACGTTCCCCTCTCCAATGCCTTCTGTTCTTTTTAACATCAGTGTATTGTATTGTCCTGGTGTAGAAAGACCACAAGCCCCCTCCCTTTATTTTCATCTATACTTACTAAATCTCAATCAATAATGCAATCCAAGATATTTTGTTTTGACACATGCCCAAATAAATATTACCTGACCTGACTTCAACACCTGGGAAATCTCAATTCTTAACTGTCTGCGTGTCTAATTTACAGACAGTTTTATTGCATCCTAGATTAATTCCCTGTAATAAACGGAGAAGAAGCTTGACCTTTATAGTCATTGCTAATCAAGCACAACAAATTATCTATATAGTTCCTTGTGTAAATTGCAGTTATGCTTCAAGTAATTTCCATATTGCTCAATGCTCCGTCTCTCTCTCTCTTTCTCTCTCTCTGCCTCTCAAGAGTTAATATCATTTTGATTTCCAAATGCCTCAAATCTTTGTCCTCTTGTTAAGAGAGGAATCTTTTGTTAAATGACAGCTTCCTTACTATCAGAGTTAAATAAATTAATTAATACTTTGAGCATAGGTATAGCACACAAGAATTTTGGCTCTGGATTTATTTATGAACTCTCACTCTTTCTCTCTCTATATAAGTTGTTACTGCTCATTGTTATACACTTTTATGCTGTAGGTGAAATAATTTCCTTTCTGTATCACAGCTTTGAATATCTAAAACATATTTTTGCTTTTCTTCCAAATTTATTAGCAGCTAAGAAGACTTTTATGTTTGTATTTATTTAGACTTACTTTTAATGCAGGCATATTCCTCATAACTTAAAAGAATATGAAGGGAAATATTCTTGGCTTTAACATTTAAATTTAATGTTTATCTAGTCCAACACTTTCACTGCCTGAAAAGTAAAATCAGTCTGAGTGCTACCAAGTTTTCAGTCATAATGGTAAAACATAACTTCTTATAAATTGTAATGAAATGTTTGAGACTGTTCATGAGATCATCTTGCTTGAGATTTTAGTGAAATAAAAGCACTAAAATAACATTTTTCTGAAATTTCTACAAAATCATATGAAGTAGGTTTCAAAATCCGTCTTAATACTAAAAAATAGTATACCATAAGTTAGTAAATAAGGCATCTGCAAGTTTTAAGGATACACATTTTTTTTTCAATCTCTACTCATTTAGCAATGAAAATCAACAATTTTAGTTTCAGTATTACTATTAAGAATGTCAAGATCAAATTCTATCCTATGGGGAAATAGTTTTATAAAATAACTTAAAAGACATTATTTTACTGCTGACTAAGATGGAAGAAAATTCTGTAGTATGAAAACTTTATGATTAAGTACATTTCATTATACAGATTTAAAATCATCATCAACAGATTTTATAGAATTTATGCATTGAATATCACACTTGTGATATTCACAAGTATCACATTTCTGTATAAGTTTCTATGTTGGTTTGCAAACTGTTTAATACTTCTGTTTTACAACTCATCTGATTTAGTAGAAGTATTTACATTTTATGAATGAAAACTAAGTCAGGACTATCAATTGGGTAGCTACCCAAACCACATAAATCATTCCATAGTTGGAGGTTCTGTTGCATAACTTTAAAAATCTATTTTATGACTTAATTATAAATACTATATAGTCAATAAAGAATTATAGAATAACTGCTTGCATTTCTTCCAACTATCATTTTTCTTATTAAATATATTTGCCAATAATATTCTTTATGATTAGTTGCTGACAAAGATAAATATATATATATTTAAATTTTTTATATATTTAAAAATATATATATCACAATTTAAACTGGTAAGGTTATTGAGCAGAACCTCCAAAGATTAATGTTAACTAAAACCTTGGGATTAACATCGCTGACAAATTTTTATATTTAATTTCATTGAATAATATGAACATATTTACATAAAATATACCTTGATTTACATTTTATAATGGAAAATGTAATTTCATTAAACTTTATAACACTAAAACACTATTTTTTCTAATCAGTTAAACAATAAATATAATTCTATAACTTTTTAAAAAAAGATTTTGTTTGAGAGACAGCATGCCCATGCGTGGGAGGGTAAGAGGGACGTGAAAAGGAAGAGGGAGAAACAGACTCCCTGCTGAGCAGGGCATCCTGTGTGGGTGATCCCAGGGCCCTGATATCATGACCTAAGTCAAAGTCAGAAGCTCAACCAACTGAGCCACCCTGGTGCTCCAATAAATATAATTCTAGTTTGCTCTAAACATAAAACTAGAATATTTAAGTAACACATCTATACAATAATTTATTTCTTTTATGACACATATATATGTTTTCATTACCTCCTGAAATAAAAGTAATATATTTAATATTTTATATTAATATATGATATATTAATATATTATAATAATATATCATATTAATATATTATGTTATATTATTATATTAATAATTATATTAATTAATTAATAATTGTGTTAGTGTAATATATAATATAATATATTATAGTAATATAAGTAATAACTTATAAAGAAAAGTAATAAGTAATAACTTCTTTATAAGTAATAACTTATAAAGAAAAGTTTAATGAAAATGCCTCATTTTAAAGAAGCATCTTACTAGTGATACAGGAGACCTTGGTCCTCATCTCATGGAGACAAAGAATGAATCTCACTGACAACAGAGTGAGCAAAGTGCTAGAGGTTTATTAAGCAGAGATACAGAGAAAGCTCTCAACAGTGAGAGAGGTCCCAACAGGGTTGCCACTGAGGCTTTTTATGGTCTTTTTTAGGAAACTGACTAAGGAACTTGATAAATTTCTTATCAATATCGGAGTGGGCTTGTAAATATCACATCTATAGTTAGAACAAACACGGTGGACTTGTAACAAACAAGATGTTTCTTTGTAAATATCATGAGCACAAGCAAGGTGCTCCCTTCCCTCTGGTTAATCTCTCCTCCATAATATTTCTCTACATCTGGGGTTCCTGTGAGCCTAGTAGCCATTAAAGGGGGGGTCACTCCCTAACAATTTGGAGGAGCTAGGGAGCCAGGTTTATTTTTCTCTTTTTTACTTTCTTGTCTCTGTTTCCCTGAGATGGGTAGGAGCCTGACTGTGGGGCCTTTCCCTTATCTTTCCCTGCCTACCCTGATCTGCCCCTAACTCATTCCTACATCACCAGTATGTATATGTAAACTTATCTTATACACTGTGATTTATGAAGTACTGAGCCTGCTGGAAACAATCCATATTTCGCTGACAAAACCAAGGGTACTGGTGTTCCATTGGCTTTGGATAACATAATAATAACAATAATAATAATAACAAGAGACATGACTCATCATCAGAATTACTAATTTTCTAGGGATATTAGATTGAATCAGCCTTGCCTTTAAGAGCATTATATATTCTATTTCATCTAGAAACATGTATTATTTTCCTAATATCAGCGTGGTCTGGATATCATATAATTCTTCTTAAACTTTTGTACAGATGTGAGGTTACCTAAATGTGACAACTTTAGAAAATATTTCATTTGTAATTGAAAATATGTAATGACAATCAAATAAAATATTGTTTTGATTCATATCCCCTTAGCAATTTGAAAGAACAAAGCGTGTGGTTCAGACTTTTAGATTTATAATTAAGCACACACTGATTTAAGGCATTTGAAAATATCAGGACTATTACAACTAACTGTAAAAAGCTCAAATCACTTATTGGAAGTGAGATGTAAGATTACCAGGCTTAGCTTAGGCGAGATTCAGAATGTGTGATGTTTTGAGACTCTGTGAGTGTACCATCAGAAAGAAATGACTTTTTGAGAATGGAAATTGAATAATCGATTCTTAAATGTTAGATACTTTATGTATGTTATCTCCTTTAAACGTCACAAAAAATATGAGCTAAGACTATGTTCATTTCACATGATTGGAATGTGAGATTCAGAAAAGTTTAAGTAAAATCCAAGATTCAGATGATTAAGAGTGGTAAAGTCAGAGTAGGAAGCCAGATGTAGCCAGTTCCAAAGCCTGTGTGCCTTTTATTACTGCACTTCTTGGTACTCTCCTTTCGAAACACTACTTCAAAATCACCGCATAAGCTTTCTTAAGCTTTGAGTAATATATGAAAATGCTACCTTCTCTAACTCCACTTAAAATTTATTTCCATCACCCTTACCAATTACTTCAGCAATAGCAATAACAACCAATTATAGAAGCAAATGTCTACCAAGTGGTTACTATATGACAACCACTGTTCTATTTCCAATGCATATAATTTTAAAATTATCTGGGGGAGATAGTACTACTTTCTCATCATTTTAGAAATAAGGAAATCGAAGTATAGAAAGTTAAATAATTTGCCTAAGATTACATAATAAGTCAAAGATAGGTTTGAATATGAATTTGACTTTGAAGTTTATCTAATTGAATGTATAATGGAATAAAAAACATAAATTCAGGATGACAAAACAAATAGGATATAAGATGAATTAACATTATCAAATTAATTTTAATTTAGAAAATGATATCAGTCATACAGTTATTTACTTTCTATACTAATGATGAATATGCCTACTTAAATATGAAATGAAAATTAGTAAAATGGCTTTAGATTATAAACCCTTTACATACGTGGAAATTGATTTCTCAAATACCTCAGTGAATAGCTAATGAAAACATTGGGATTGTACCAGAGTGGGTACTAAAATCATCATTTTCAACTCCCAGTTGCTTTTTCCCCTACTGTATTGTACCTCATTTCAAAACACAGATATTTATAGATATTTTCTTGCTTTCCCCCCCGTCTTTTTATCATACTTACTATATACTGAGTACCATGCTAAATGGTAAATTTTATTATTTTCTCCTCACAAGAACCGTGGAGGAAATATTATTTTAATTATGCAAATAGAGAAGTTGAATTACAAGAAATCTAAATAACAATCCCAAGGCCAGTAGAATTAAAACCCCAAGGAGGCCTGGATGGCTCAATGGTTGAGCACCTGCCTTCTGCCCAGGGCGTGACCCTGGAGTCCTGGAATCGAGTCCCACATTGGGCTCCCTGGATGGAGCCTGCTTCTCCCTCTGCTGATTATCTTTGCCTCTCTCTCTCTCTCTGAGTGTATGTCTCTCTTGAATAAATGGCTAAAATTAAAAAAAAAAAAAACAAAACTCCAAAGCCCTTTGCTTTAGGGATGATACTGCATTGCCTTTTTTCATATAAAATTATTTGATTAATAAGAGTTTAACCAAGTCATGTTCACTATCTCCTTTCTCTCTCTCTCTCTCTCTTTCAGTATCTTTGCATTGGTTTTCATTGGTTTATGAGCTAATATAATGATGTATCATTTTATAAGTGAACTGGCTTTCATCTACCTTTCCAAGTGTCTCCCTCCTCATCCCTCTCCCATCATCTGCCATTGTCCACTTCCTTGTCATCCTCTTCCTTTTTCTTCTTTTTCTCCTCTTCCTCTTCTTCCTTCTCCCTTTTCATCCATTCTCCTTACTGTGTCCCATCTTACTCTCCTCCTCCTCCTCCTCCCCCTGCTCCTCCAGTCTCCTCTTCTTTCTGGAAATTGGAATTCTGTCTATCTATCTTTTGGAATTAACAGCTACAGAAGTTTCTGCATAATGCATTTTCTAAATACCACTTCCATACAGAAATATGGAGAACTTTAAAAATACACCATGGAATGCAGCTGTGCCATTTATTGGGAGCAGAAAAATGAACATTTTGGCTCTTTTATCTCACAAATGGGCAACACGGCAGCATATTTCCCTAGTAAATAAATGTATTTTCTTTCCAGATATACTCCAGAGAAAAAGCCTTTATGGGTTTCCACCTTGCACCTGAGAAGTTCCCAAATTAAGTACAGATTCCAATATTTTTGGTAGAAAACATATACACTGATTTTTGACGGAAAATTATCTTGCCTTCAGTTTGATTCAGAAATATTAATTGAGTAGCCACTACATATAAAAGAACTGCTATAATTGGAATATGTAATATTAAGGTTATTTTTTATCTTAAATACTATACTATTTCAACCAAACTGAACTTAAGCAATCAGGTCTTAACCGATACCAAAAGATTCGGATCGTCCCCTGCATATTCTCAGACCATAATGCCTTGAAATTAGAGCTAATAAGTTTGGAAGGATTTCAAACACGTGGAGGTTAAGGACCATCCTGCTAAAAGATGAAAGGGTCAACCAGGAAATTAAGGAAGAAATAAAAAGATTCATGGAAACTAATGAGAATGAAGATACAACCATTCAAAATCTTTGGGATACAACAAAAGCAGTCCTGAGGGGGAAATACATCGCAATACAAGCATCCATTCAAAAACTGGAAAGACCTCAAATACAAAAGCTAACCTTACACATAAAGGAGCTAGAGAAAAAACAGCAAATAGATCCTACACCTAGCAGAAGAGAGTTAATAAAGATTTGAGCAGAACTCAATGAAATAGAGACCAGAAGAACTGTGGAACAGATCAACAAAACCAGGAGGTGGTTCTTTGAAAGAATTCATAAGATAGATTAACCATTAGCCAGCCTTATTAAAAAGAAGAGAGCGAAGACTCAATAAAATCATGAATGAGAAAGGAGAGATCACTACCAATACCAAAGAAATACAAACAATTTTAAAAACATACTATGAGCAGCTCTACGCCAATAAATTAGGCAATACAGAAGAAATGGATGCATTTCTGGAAAACCACAAACTACCAAAACTGCAACTGGAAGAAATAGAAAACCTGAACAGGCCAGTAATCAGGGAGGAAATTGAAGCAGTCATCAAAAACCTCCCAAGACATAAGTCCAGGGCCAGATGCCTTCCCTGGGGAATTCTGTCAAATGTTTAAAGAAGAAACCATACCTATCCTAGTAAAGCTGTTCAGAAAGATAGAAACAGATGGAGTACTTCCAAACTCATTCTATGAGAGCAGCATCACCTTAATTCCAAAACCAGACAGAGACCCCACCAAAAAGGAGAATTATAGACCAATATCCCTAATGAACATGGATGCAAAAGTTCTCAACAAGATACTAGCCAATAGGATACAACAATACATTAAGAAGATTATTCACAATCTTTATTTTCTTAATAGCAGAATGTTAGAATTTAAACTGAGTATTCAGCTTTGAAACTATTTCTATGTGTCTTCTCTCACCATTTGGCTAAATTTTGATTTTTTTCTCAAAATGACACTGCATTTCTTTCCTCTCCCATATTGGTTTACAGATATTTCCCACATATCAGATCAGAAAATAATAATCAGTAAAGGGAGAATGAAAAAGGAAACATATTTATTCCAAAACAAATAAAAAATACGGATTCTGTGTTTTTCAGGTTACATATGTGCACCCCAAACACATATACACACAGGTAAATATATAATCTGTATGCACATATACATCCAGCTAGTGGGCTAACTAAGCATCTGCCTATAAAATTTACCCTTTGGGATATGTAATGTGTAAATCTTAGCACTTGTACTCATTGATTAAAAACACTATTTTATATTTAATGAAATTTTTAAGATTGCCTTATATCTCTCATTCTAACACTGAAATCCAATTTTTATATACAATTAAACACTTAAAGGATGCATTGAAATGTATGTAGAAAGCCATAGCTGTCATACATTACATACATGTCTATAAAGGAAGGTCAATGTGAAACCTGTTTACGATATTAGAGCAGCATAACAAAGTGTGAGAGAAACTGATTTGAATGTAAAAATACAAATGTCAGAAATTTGCTTGAATTTTTGGCGCTGCTTGTGTCCTGGTGGGCTCTGAATGGAGCCCCTTATTGTTTTCCTCTAATCCATCTTGGAGCTGACAGGGGTGCAAGTTGCGAGTCACAGCTTGCATATCGTGCCTTAGGATGACAAAGCTCAATAAAAACAATTATTTCAAAACCGATATCTCATCCATTATTAAATATATGAAAAGAGTTTAATTTCCTGTGCAATTACATAGTGAAATGTCATACTCTGGATGAAAAAAGATTAATTGCTTTTGATAAAATACTGTGTATTTTTGTTTGACTTTTTGGACATCCTTTTAATGCAGTAATATCATTTCAATCTAATGTGCTTCATATCAAACAGAATTATTGCAATTTTGCAGAGGAAATATTGTTTAATTATTTTCTTTTCTCATAAAGGGGCAAGTATAAAATATTAATTCTTCTTGGCACACAAGCACCACAAGCCACACTTTATTTTTCAAACTACATTGGAGACTCTTACAAATGAGCAACAACAAAATAAGATTAATGTATTTTGCAAGAGATTCATAAGACCACCTCAAGTAGCATTTATATGTCATGTGTAGACACAAATTACAATTCCTATCATTTGTATTTGTTTTCTACTTACCAATGATTATTAAGTAATCCATAACAATGACCAGTCACTTTCTTCCTGTCACAAATATGACATCAATTTATTCTCTCATAAAGGCTAAAGTAATGGCAAATGAATCTTCAGTAAAACAAACTGTCCAAATACTATAATCTGTACTCTACATGGTGACAGAGCCCAGAAGTCCCTGTGAAAATGAAAATAGCATTTGAGCAGTACTGGACTCGAAGGCAAGGGTGACCTCTGACCTATCGCATCTAGCCCAATAAATGTTTGGCTGTGATAGAATTTAATTATTCTTTTGTGTCTTTCTGAAAATAGCTGGACTAGGCATTTGATAGGAAATTAATATTTTAACAATTTCACCTCTCCACAGATAAAATTTAAATTAACATTGGTATTATTCATTGGTATTATTCAGTCTTCAAGTGCCTTCACTGGTGTTAAGTAGCAAATAATAAAAATATGGAAGTGTACATACAGAGAAAATTCTGAATAATTATCATACAAGGAAGAGACAACCCTCTTTATTTGCAGCAGTTTAATGTGATTGGCAGTCCAGGCCCTGGCGAAATGTGTAGCAGGTCAGGAATGAGTTTGATTGGCACATATGGTTTGGAAAGCTCACACGGTACATCATCCATCAAAAACTAATATGGGAAATTGTATGCCTTAATGCCTTATACATTTATTTTTTTTTCCTCAGAATTACAAATCAACTAGTTATTTTATACCCAACGTTTTCTTCCCTTTTGCTGATTTGTAAAAAAGAAAATTGGAAAACGATAAACAGTAGAAGTTTTCCTTTTCAAAGGTGGCCTGGAAAGTGTTTCAGGAAAAGCGTACTGAGTACCAGAAATAAAATTTCCGTGCATAGGTATAATTTTGAAATATTATTTAGCTAGAATGTAAAAAGAAAATTTACTGTGCATGTATCAGTCATTATTTGTCAATAATAAAGTTCTGAAGCAAAACAAAACAAAATAATAATAAAGTTCTAGTCATCTCCCCTTTCAGTAATTAAGGAAATATCTTTTTTTTTCTTTCTTTTTAGGAAATATCAATAAACTTATAACATCCTGAAAATGTGAACTGGAAAATTGAGGTTATTCAATTTGATGTTCAAGTCAATTTAGCCCTTTAATTTGTAATATAAAAGGAAAAAAATGGTAAACTTTTATAATATAGCTTTTTGAATATCACATTCAAATCTCCATGTGCATGTAGATTCATGAAACAGATAATATGCACATACTTGTTGACAATAATGTAATTATAATACAAAAGTTGAAAAACTTTTAATCTGAAGTTATGCATGATATCTTAAGGATAATATTGGAGCTCTGAGTACAAAAACTAAAAATAAGTGTTTAGTTTCTTGGGCATCTCCTAGATATTCATCCAGCAGTCACCTGGCTGTGTTTACTCAATTTTATTTAATTCATTTCCATAAATTGATAGTTTCCTATATTTAAGAATGAGTAGATAAATAAAATAAATATATGAAAGTTTATCACATGATTGCTGTTTAATTTTTTTATGACCGGCCCTTGGTTTAGCCCTATAATAGACAGATTTATAAATATTAATAAATGAAAGAACAAAGTATGGTGCTTATACATGATAATATTTAGATGAAATGTTAAGTAATTTTTATTTAATACAAAGACATTATGCACATACATATAATTTTCAACTATAGTTGGTTATTTTTAAAACTCTAACAATATATCAGTCAACTCTAACTCCTTAAAGGTTAAGCTTTCTTCCTATCAAGTACCTTTTTCAAGGTCAGTGATGACCTCCATCTTCCCAAATCCAGTTTTTAGTCCTATTTCCTCAACATAATCCATGTATCATCAGCTTGATTCTCAACACTCATGCCTTTTCTAAATATATTCCCTCTGTAAGTAATCCAATGATTTAAATATAATTTTTATACTGATGATTCCAAATTTTCTATCATAGTTTTGTCCTTTCTTCTGAGCTCTTACTTGTATATCTGACTGCCTACTCAGCAACATGACTTGGATATCTTAAACATCTCAAAGTCAACAAATGAAAAGCAGAACTCATAATTGCAGCTGTTCCAGACTTTCTCCTACCCCAATGTTCCTCATCTCAGTAAATCTCCTTCTCACAATTGCTCAGACAGAATATATTAGAAAAATCTTTGATTTCTAATTCTACTCCAATGTAGTTTGAAAAATAAAGTGTGGCTTGTGGTGCTTGTGACACAATGTACCCAAGTCATCAATAAATTCTTTAGTTCTGTTTACAAAGTGTACCCCAGATATGAGTTCTTCCCACCAGCTTCAACATTATCAGATCTATCCAAGTCACCAACGTCTGCCTGCATTGTGATAATTTACTCTTTATTGGTTCCTCTATGTCTATGCTTGCCTCTTTAATTTTTTTTCATTCCGCTACTTGTCCTAACTGGTAAATATTGTAATCGTCACCTACCATAATGGTAGAAGGAATGCAATTACTTGAAAACTACCATACACCTTTTTATAGATAAAGAAAAAAAACTGATTTACCCTATTTGCTTCTGCCACCAAGATAAAAAAAAAATCAAGGAATCCTAACAATAATAGTGCAAAGACATAAGTGATAAATAACCTGTCTTCTCTTAGCCAGTCCTGGGAGGTAATTTTTGTTCAAGAATACATGTGTAATGGCTCTTGAAGAGGCTTTTTCTTTAGCATGTAAGTTGTGTCAGATACTTGCAAAGGTCAACTTTAATTCATCAGTTTAGGGGTCTGTGGACCACACATCTCTTTCAAGCTAAACTGTAATCTACTAGCATTTCTTTGAATTAGGAGCCCCAAACACTATTTTTTTCCACACAATGTCTCTTGAAAGTCAAACTTGCTTGCACTTAAAGATGCTAAGTATAGATGGCCTTAGGGCTGAGTGATTTCCATTTAGCTTCTGCCCAGGGAAAGAATGGGACAGGCTATGATGGTGTGGGAGGGCCTGTTGCTCTGGTCGGTTTCACTAGGGTTGATGATCAACTTTGCCAGGAAGGTGGTTTTTGTGGTCTAGTTTCTTCTACAACTAGATCTCTTGCCCCCCTGCCTCTGCATAATGGAAGCTAATATTTGAACAGAAATGTGGTCATTACAAACTTTTAAAGCACATGATTATCGATGACTCCTTTCAGGTGTGCTTGTCCTATCATTAAAGATCTAGCCTAGAAAGATTGGACTTTTTGGACTGAGATTCACAACATATTTTTGAAATGGTCACAAGAAGTAGTCAATAAAATCCAATATTTTTATAGTTTCTACGAATTCACCTTTAATTCTAGTTTCAATATTCTCATCTGCCTCCCTAAACAGAAAAAGTATCCTATTTAACATGGCGTTTTGCCCCTATCCCAAAATACAGATTGACAAGCTAAGGATTGGGTGATAATCTATACTCTGATCCCACCTCCACTCAGTCAATCCTACTGTTTAGAGACTTTCACTTAAAAACTCCCAATGTCTCATAATTTTTCTGCTGATCATGATTCTTTCAGGTGCAAATGTCGAAAGTTCATGACTAACTTTCTTCAGGAAAAAAAAAAGTCAATTTTATTTGCTTTCTTAAGTAGACAGCATGAAGTTGCAAGAGTTCTGTTCTTTCTGCTATTTCTGGAAATGCTTCTTATTCATTCTCTCATCTCTCAGTTTTCCCACATGTTGGCTTTGTTCTTAAATAGCTTTTCTGCACCTGGTGGCTAAGATGAACAATTGTTCCTTGCCACACACTTTCAGACATAGAATAATAAGGAGACGTTGACCCTGGGGCTGTCAAAGTGGCAGCACTCTAAATGGATGTTTAGGACCACGCAGAGATTGAAAAGATAAAAATGCATGCCCAGAAGGACCTTAAATTCTAAGAAGTTAAGACAAACGATAATAAATGGATATGTAGAGTGTGTATGATCTCATATGATGATAAATTCCGTGGAGAAAAATTTCTCTGTAGGAAAGGAAATATTCTTAAGGATTGCCAGGAGTAACTTATTCTAGAAAAGCGCTTAAATTCTAGCAAGGGAAGACAAATAAAAATAAAAAAAAATGGGTAATTTATGTACTGTTTCACATGATGATGATAAGTTCTGTAGCAGAGAAGATTTAAAAGCTTGTTTGTAGAGAAGAGAAAGCTTTCAGGGAGTGTCAGGAATAAATCTGGAAGGAAAGAGATGATTTGTCTCAGGATATATGTCAGTCTCTGTACTTGGTCTTGGATCAACAACTGTCCTTTGGGAAAAGGTATTCTCCTTGTACCATTACCACCATTTCTGATGTGGGAAAGCTGGGACTCCTTGAATGACTGGTTGGTCATTTAAGGAAGGAAGGAGGGATGGGGAAAGCCTGCTCTTAGAAAGAAAAGAAAGATCATTTCTAGACAGCATGGTTTTGAATTCCAGCCAGAAAAGAAGCTGAATTTCTGCACAGATTACTTTCTTAAACAAACTGGAGTGGTTCTTCCCCAGAACTATACCTGTTGGTATCATTACAACATTGCATCTGTAGTTTCAGAATTTTCCTCAAGCTGCAAACCCTTATGATGCTAAAATAATGCTGCAGTCTTCATTTCATGAAAAAAAATGGATAAGTCTACATTGTACTTGTTGTTTTGGAACTTGAAGGAGAGCTTCTCTTACCAGGAACCACAGTTGATGGTCACTTTAGCTTCACTTTTCCTTTCTCTCTCTCTCTCTCTCTCTCTCTGTCTCTCTCTCTTTCTGTAGGACTCACATCTAAGAGAATAAGCCAGAGAATAAGCATGTATTGTCCACACAAACCCCAAAGGCATCTCCTATTTCTAGATTATTGCAGGACTTTCCATAGTTTCAATGAATAAATAATTTTCTGATTCTTAAAATATTTACTTTCATGCCCATAAAGGCCACCATTTGTTGAATCTTACTATTGCTTTTCCATTTCTCTTTGGAAACCAGCCATATTTTGTCTGAACATCTTTCTTATTACACCATATTTTATATGGCTAATAGTAAGTAATTATGAGAATTATCTGACTATTTGTGTTCCCCATGTTTTGCTATCATGGAGCAAGGTTGATAAATTTTTAACTATGAAATAAAATTACCTATTCCTTCTTTCTTTTCCCTTTCTTTGATTCTTCTTTCCCTCTTTTCTGCCCCTTCCTTCCTTCCTTCTTTCTTTCCTTCCTCTTTCTCTTTTTCTTTCTTTCTTCCTTCTTTTTCTTTCTTTCTTTCTTTCTTTCTTTCTTTCTTTCTTTCTTTCTTTCTTTCTTTCTTTCTTTTTTCTTTCTTTCTTTCTTTCTTTCTTTCTTTCTTTCTTTCTTTCTTTCTCTTTCTTTCTTCATTCTTCTCTTCCTCCTTGCTTCCGTCCTTCTCTCTTTCTATTTTTGAATGGCATAACTCATTTAAAACATGGTTTCTATATTATTCAGAAAGGAATTAGGACTGAAATGATTTTTTCCAAATTTTAAGTAGGATAGCAAAATAAAAATGTATTCTTTGCTCATAGCAAATCCAATATGGCCTAACTGGTGGGAGGAGTTCTGCTCAACGTAGTCGTATAGGAATCAGGCTGCTTCTATTTGGTCTGCCTCAAAGTCATCACTACTAAGTTAATAGATAGCAAAGAATTGTGGTGTTTGAGAGATTTACATCTTATGATCTAATCACAGAAGTAGCATATTCACATCATTAACCAGAACTAAGCCATAAATTCTCAGCTAATTCAGTTATTCTTGTTATCTATTGCTTGTAACAAACTATTCTGAAATTAGTGATTGAAAACAATTTTGTTTCACTGACAATTTTGTGGGTCAAGGATTCAGACAGGGCTCCCTTTCTATTTTTGCTCCACGTGGCATTGGCCGAGATAGGGGGGGATCCACATCTATGATAGCTCATCCATGTAACTGGTAAATTGGTGCTGACCATCTCCTGGTGAGTCAACTGCACTGTTGGACAGGGACCTCATTTCTTCTCCATTTGGTCTTTTCTGTGCTGTTTCTTTGGGATTCTCCAGAGGATGGAGCTGACTTAAAAAAAAAAAAAAAAAAAAAAGATTTAAAGAGTCCAAAGCGGAAGATGCAAAGCCACAATGGATCTAATCGAATGTTTCACAGAATCATTTCTGCCACATTCTGTTAGTCAAGCAATTTACTAACACCAACTCCAATTTGACAAAATGATATTCCACATCTCAGTGGAAGAATTAGCAAAATATTCATGCCCATTTTAACCATGGAGTGTAGAAAATAGTTAGGCGGTATACCTAGGGATGAAATTAAAACACAGACATTCGTGAACAAGGAAGAATAAAGAAAAAAGGAAGTTACCACCCTTTAATTACATATATTTTCACCTGAAAAATATTTGAAAAGGGTCCTATTGGATATATAAGTCTGAATTCCATCAGTGTGCCTTATTTCAAAGAAAGCCAATCATGCACTATATTACAAAGACAGAAATATGAGTGTCGTCCTTGACTTTTCATTTTTCTTAATTTTCCTTTATTAAGCCCAGGTCCAAGTGCAGAAATCTGAAAGTCTTAAAGTCTTGCATCTTTTGTACCTTATGACTCTTGTCATTAGTCCATTTTTGCTAAAACAAAGTTTTGTACAAGTCACCAAAAGTTTCTCTTGGGTTATCACAAAAGCCTCTCAACTGGTACATTAACATGAAGACTTTTCTTACCCTAATCTATTCCTCAGACTGAAACTGAATTTATAGTGCTTTTTTAGAAGATTTCAATCCCATCTTGTTAACACTCTGTTTAAAATCTTATATCACTTTCATTAAGTGCTGTCATCTGTGTGTTCTTATTTTTTTTAATTTTTTTTCTTCTGCCTAGGGTAGTCTTCCTGTGTGTCCTATGATTTACTCTCACTTCATGTTAAAATTTCATCTAGGTATTAGTATTTCCTTGTGAAATTTGATATCCTCCCAAAAGTAGCTCTAAATATATTTTTTTGTTGTTCAGTCTTACTGAATTCTCAATGCCTGTGTGTTTCTAAGAGTCAACTCTAAGCCCTATGTGATCAGGAACCACATTCTGCTTACTACTGTATCCTTAGAATTTCTAGCATTCTGATTAGCACATGGAAAGAGCTCAATAAATATCTATAAATACATGAATGGATGAGGGACTATAATCTTCCACGTGAAGCCATGTTTACCTGACTTTAACTGAATGGTTAAGTTGGTGTCTTTAGGGCTATTATAAAATCTTTTATTTGGAAATGAATTCCACTTAATAGGTGAGTTTCAAAATCATAAATATCGCAGAATTGAGCATCTGTATGTTAAAATCTTGCACAGATTAAGAGTCACTGATTTATACAAGAGAAATTCATTTTGAGGTCTGGTACACAGCAATATGATTTTCAGAACATGTTCTCTTGCTTATTTCTCATGAAAATATCTGGTGAGCTTTCAAATACTGTAGTAAGACTATCTTATATATATATTGCTTTCTCATTACTATGTCTGTGGTTTAATCATAGAATGAAATTTGATTGCCTAGATGGAGATCATTTTTTACCTGATAATATGAGTTATTACCCAGGACTCCATACATACTGAATTGGTCTTAAACATTTAGGACATCATTACTTTTTTTTTTTTTTTAACTCCCACCTATGTTCTTTGATAATTTGTGTCTGAATTCCAAGTGAAGATTTACATTTTTTGTTTTCTAATTTTTAATTAGTCGATAATTTGCAATTAAAGCATTCCACAGTGGAAAAATAAATAAAGCATTCCACAGATCCTTAACTGATTGTCTCTTATCTACATTCAAGTATATTAGTGGACTTATATAGAAATTAAAAGCAGAAAACATGAGTACACTATATTTCATCTTTTTTATTCATCCATGAAGAAATTTAAAATTAATATTTGCTGAATGAATAAATATGTGAATAAAGAAATGGATGGATAGATGATTGAAGCAAGCTCAACTTTCAAAGAGAAATTCAGAAATACAGAACTTATCTCTAGGGAAGTACAGAGAGTTTTCAAGATTTGCATCTTTTTCTTTAAGGCAAAATTCACCTTTATGGATTAATAAATTGATTAATGCAATACTAATCAACCTTGTATATATCATATAAGTTCTCTTTTGAAACCAACAGATATATGTGCGTGTGTGTATGATTTTTTTCTGTAGTATCATTAGCAAAGGAGTTTGATATCCTGAGATGTTCTTGCCAACATTATTTAACATGTTATATAACAGTCTAGTATTAGAAAAATCTTTAACCAAAATTTATCATTTTCTAGAATATGTGTATTTTATTTTATTTTATTTTTAATTTTTATTTATTTATCATAGAGAGAGAGAGAGAGAGAGAGAGAGGCAGAGACATAGGCAGAGGGAGAAGCAGGCTCCATGCACCGGGAGCCCAATGTGGGATTCGATCCCGGGTCTCCAGGATCGCGCCCTGGGCCCAAGGCAGGCGCCAAACCGCTGCGCCACCCAGGGATCCCTGTGTATTTTAAATATAAAATCTTCTGGTTGTATTTTACTTAAAAGTGATGTGAGCTTATAAAGCTCAAGGAAAGCCTTTGCATTTCAGCATCACATAGGATTAGTTTCCTTTCTCCCTTTCCTTCTAATATAAGGGAGGCTGATTTAACACATACCTTTCAAAGTGTTTAATTTTATGTACCTTCTTGGATTATGAACTATTATGAAAATCAAATATTAGATGTTTAGTAAAAGTGGACCTGTATTTTACCCCACTAATTAGTCTATATGTTTCTTTTATTTTCATTTAAAAATATGTTTATTTCTCCCAAGTTTTATTCTTACAGTCAAGAAAAGGAAAGGCCAGTGTTTAGGTACAATTGATTAGAGAGGAAAAAATATTTCACATAGTTAGTGGCTGATGCCCCCTTAACATACTCAGATAGGAAAATGTGATTTGCCTTGGTCCCACCACCATTGTGATATATGAAATTTAATTTCAAAAGTAACTGAAAGAAGGTTTTTTTTTTGTGGTTTTTTGTTGTTGTTTTGTTTTCTTGTTTGTTTTTTTTGTTTGTTTTTGTTTTTGGTCACAATCTGAATCATGTTTCCTTCAAAGACTATAAAGACCCACATAAAAAAAAAAAAAAAAAAGATTTGGAGGCATGAGCTGAGGTGGGCTGGGAGGAGGACACGCTCCTCCCAGCGCTGGGAATGGGCAGCGCTGGAGAGCGAGGTGGCTTCAATAAGCCTGGTGGCCCATGGATGAAGGGTCCACCTGTAGATCTAGGCCCACCTGTAGATCCAGATGAAGACTCTGACAACATTGCAATTTATGTGCAAGGCTTAAATGACAATGTGACTCTAGATGATCTGGCTGACTTCTTTAAGCACTGTGGAGTTGTTAAGATGAACAAGAGAACCGGACAACCCATGATCCATATCTACTTGGACAAGGAAACAGGAAAGCCCAAAGGTGATGCTACAGTATCCTATGAAGACCCACCAACTGCCAAGGTTGCTGTGGAGTGATTTGATGGGAAAGATTTTCAAGGAAGCAAACTTAAGGTTTCTCTTGCTCAGAAGAAACCTCCGATGAACAGCATGCAGGGTGGTATGCCTCCCCAGGAGGGCAGAGGGATGCCACTGCCACTCCGTGGAGGTCCAGGGGGCCCAGGAGGTCCTGGGGGCCCCATTCCCCCAAGAGGACCCCGGGGTTCCTGTGGGAACCCATCCAGAGGAGGAAATGTCCAGCACCAAGCTGGGGACTGGCAGTGCCCCATCCGGGGTGTGAAAACCAGAACTTTGCCTGGAGAATGGAATGCAACCAGCGTTAGGCCCTGAGACCTGAAGGCTTCCTTCCACCACCCTTCCCGGCCCCGGCCGGTGACCTTGAAGGACCTAGAAAAATGGAGAAAGGCGAGCACCATCAGGAGTGCAGAGACCCTGCAGAGATGCATTGACTACCAGATTTATTTTTTAAACCAGAAAATGTTTTAAATTTATAATTCCATATTTATAATGTTGGCCACAACATTATGATTATTCCTTGTCTGTACTTTAGTATTTTTCACCATTTGTGAAGAAACATTAAAACAAGTTAAATGGTAGTGTGCCGACTTTTTTTATTTTTTTCCCTTCTTTTAAAGATGGTTGTTTAAAGACTAAACAATGGGAACCCCTTGTGAGCATGCTCAGTATCATTGTGGTGAACCAAGAGGGCCTCTAACTGTAACAATGTTCATGGTTGTGATATTTTTTTGTTGTTGTTGTTTTTTTAATGAAATTCCAAATGGTAAAAAAAAAAAAAAAAAAGACCCACATTACTCATTACTCATCAGAATGGCTCAGACCAGACTCTGTGGTAAGCATGTACTAATGAGGTACCTCCATTCTTTTCCTTCTGTGGATACAGAGTAAGAGGTATAAGTTAAGAGCATTACCTAAGTCCAACAATAGCATCATTTCAGCTCAAGTTTTGTAAAGTGTTTGGAGTTTTGAAACCCTTTGATATGTATAGTTAGTCTTCTTAGACTTTTACTGTTCTGGGGGCAGGGGGAGGGCATTATTGTTGTGTTTTGTTTCTGTTGTTTTAACACAACTCTGATTTCTCAAGTCCTACCTGCTTGTCAAATAGGTTAAGCTGTTATGTTTCTGAGTAAAAACTATTTAAGGAAGAAGGTAATAATGACAGTCTTCTCTGCTTGGAAAGTTGATATTGTAATCCAAAAGTCTTTCTCCAGTATTTTTCTTAGTTCAAAAACTATGTATTTTCCCTTACTTTTGTTATACATCAGTGAAACACAATATAAAGTAATGTAATCAAGAATATTAAACAACTATTTTATTAGACTAATTTTTAATACTTGTTATATCATTATATTAAAAAGATATTACATTATATTGAACTCAATAGGTATAACATATGTATAAAGACAGATGCAGGGGCAATTACATCTCCTTTTGAACTTCTTGGCATCAACTCGCTGTGAATGTCTAGATACACTTACTCAAGTATTTCCCCATATTTAATCTTATCCTACAATAGTCAACAAATTACTAATTTCCAACTAGTATCAAAAGTATATAAGATAGTATCATTTCCACAGTATCATTTCCAATAAATTCATATTTTATTAAAGTATTATTCTATCTTGTGAATGGCATCTAACTTTTTTGCTTCTCATACTGTCATCTATATAATGTAGCTACTGAATATTTTGCCTTCTTTTCAGGATTATTGTGGAAATAAAGAATTTTAAAAACTAAAAAAAAAAAAAAAAAAGATAGAATTTTAAAAACGCCATAAATGCCATAGAGTTAAGTGAGTTTAAAGGAGCTTGGAGCTCTTAACCCTTTTTATGTCAATCAGCACACCAGTATTCTTAAGTTGTACACACTTACCTCCCAAAAATGGAGAAGACACACAGAATCTATTGATTGTAACATGTAAATATCAAACAGTTTTATTTCTAGGAGGTTGTATTATTTATTGAATTGAAAGTCTGGATGTAGAATATTATGTTAAGATATGTGCTGTTTCATCTCATCAACAAACCTGGGTCTGGTTCACCTTCTGTTTTTCACCTAGTAGCTTTTTAACAGGGAGATTTTATCTAACTGCTTTTTATCTCTATTTTTTCATTTGTTTCATGGAGATATATATAAAACTTACCCTTTATAGTTGTATTGATGATTAAGTAAGCTTGGGCCACATAAACTATCGACATAAAATGACAATTCAGAAATGGTTCATATGTTTTTAATTTCCAGCAACTGTTATGAATTTCAACATAATTAACAAAATGAAATATTTATGTTGATATATTACAGGGGAATAGATACCCAAACCAGCATATATCAATGCAAAGGAGAATGAGTTAGTCTGAATCATTGGTATGATTCTTAACCTGAATAGTAAGGCTTCAAATTGAAAGAAACTTGAAGAAAAAGGATACACTGAACCACAATTTCATTCTATCCTAATATTATCATTAACCAACTGTGAAAGTAAGATTATATTTGTAGGTTAATTGTTCATCTATCAAAAGAAATTATATGTACATATGCATAGATTTATAGGTATGAAAAGACTTTAAATTAGAAATATATATTTCAACAGTTGCTTTTCAGTAATTAATAATATTGAATGCTTTTATTTTATGAGTAACCAAGATAAGCTGAAATGGAATTTATAAGTCTGTAACCTTTGTTTTCAGAATAAGGGAAAATTCTATAGTTTATTCAGAGATTATATTACATTACATTTTGGCTTAGTATAATATTATGGGGCATAAAACAAATACAGCGGTTTCTACAAGATAGGTCTGTAAAATTAGTTTGGGGCTTCCTGTAAATTTTGGAAGTATGTACAGAGAATCAAAAAGGCTGTGTTCAACCTCTGGACTTAAATGCATAAGCATTGTGGAAATCAATGTTTGATTTTGTAAAATGGAAATAGTCATCTCTTCCAATCTCTTAGGCCACAAGCAAGAAAAATATTTTAATACATTTAAAAGTGCAACAAAACCCTAGTCTTACTATTACCAAGCAACACAATAAAGAAATTCGAACAGCTTAAATTTATAAACCTAGCATCTCCTTTTTTTCTGAATTCCTTACTCACATTACCATATTGTTAATCCAGAGAATAATAATATAAACAGTCTATAGACTTTAAATAGCAAAACTAGCCTTCACCTGTCATGGTTTTTTGTTTTTTTCTGAGTAGGTGTCCTGGAGATGGATATTACTACTATAACAACAGGATAAGTTATATATCGTTGATGTATCTCATACATTTGTTGATAACTGATTAATTTATCTCATCTGGCTCTTAATCCACTCCCTCTAAAAAAATTATATACTTGCTTTGCAGTATAGACAGCCATATAAAGATGCTATAGATATCACAGCAGCATCTATGACTATGAGTCAGAGAGCAGAAATAAAAGCTTTGATAGCAGGCTTAATAGAAGCCAGAATTTTGTATTTAGCAATGATATTTGATAATGAAAGAAGAGAAGTAAAATTTTGTTTCATAGTATTATTGTTTGTTACTCATAGACTCTCAGGATTACGTGTGTGGGTGTGGGTCATGGAATTCTGGGTCTCTTTGCCATATTTGGCAAAGTGAATTATTTTAATACCTGAATACTTAAACCTCTACTAGAAAAGAGACACCTTAAAAAAGGAGGAACTATTTTTAGAATAATGCAGTTGTGACCACGTACAGATTATAAACAGGAAATGAAAAAGTTTACTTTCTTAAAATTTCTGTGAAATGTGTGCTAGACCAGCTGAAGCATTTTATTGTATGTATTAGTAATCTGGACCCATTGGGCAATTTTGCTAAACAATAATACATATTTGAAATTAAAAAGTGATTAATCACATCGTGAGATAAACTTAATAGAATGAATTATTTCAAAATATAAATTAATATAACACTCTTTAGATATATTTAACCTAATGTTTAAGAACTATGCACGGTCAGGCGCCTGGGTAGCTCGGTCAGTTAATCGTCCATCTAACCGCCTGCCTGCAGCTCAGGTGTGTCCCCAAGTTCCTGGGATGAGTCCCTCCCTGTGCCTCCCTCTCAAAGAGAAGTTTGCTTCTCCCTCTCCCTCTGCTCTCTCCCCACCCCCGCTTGTACACTGTCTCACAAATAATCTTAAAAAAATAGAGTTAAAAAAAACACCTGTGCATGTCTGCATCTGAAATGTCTAGCTTATCATTTTTAAAAGTGTTAAGATGATAGTTATGAAGAGCCTCCTTCATCTTTGAAGATAAATTGCTTCCCTTTTCAGGCAGGGTCAGTTATTCTTCTGCATGCATTCAGGTTTATTCTCTGGTTGCAGAAGATGAATCTTTATTCTTATGGATTTGACGTGTGTTTTCTTTTCACTCCCTTTATGCCAGAAATGTACTTACTTTGAAATCAAGCTTTAGCATGCAGTGATTTCTTAGCACATTTGTTTAGTAACTGGACACAGAAAAAGTGTTCATGTGTTCATCAGTCACTAATAGAAAGAAGTGGGTTTAGTTGCTTCCCAAGAAGATTGTATTTAAAAGAAGATATATCTTCACAATAATATCATTCAAATGTCAAATCTGTATAGATGTATGATGTATGAAATGAAACAATATTTGCTCCATTGTTTAGGAGAAATCAGTATAATGTGCTTTACTTTGGGACGCTTGTATTATTTCACCGTTCAAATAGCTGAGCCACATCTCCCAATGATTGCTCTTGAAAAATCCAAGCGTATTCAATGAAATGTCCCCAAGATGCTCCCTCTTCATGAGCTGTTGAAGGATCCAAAGATACTCAATATGCAAAAGAGGTTTTTATATTATTTCTTAAATGGAGAGACCCTTGTACCCTCAGGGAAGAACCTACAGATGTCTCCCGGACTGTGAGAATTCCTTGCAGTGAGAAGGTATTGGAGATATATTTATTCCACAAGCTGTCACATGATGAATCTATGGGGGACAGAGGTTTCATTCTGAGTTATCTCCTAACAGTGCTAAAGCAGCAGAATTCCACAAAGAAGCCTGGTGTCACAGACAGGAGCAAAGTTTTATTTTGGATTCCCAATGCCTAATTTTAAAAGACAAGTCTCTTTTTCTATATTTCTTATGGAAATGTCTCACTCATTATTTTATCATCTCATCATATATTCCTCCCATTGGAGAACCTTACATGTCTACATAACTGATATCATTGCCTTGGTAGGCTGCAAGGAAGTCTTGAGGGTGATGGAATTGGATAATTAGAGAAATATTTAAAAAAAAAAACAGGGGGGCCTGGGTGGCTCAGATGGTTAAGTGTCTGCCTTCACTCGGTTATGATATCCAGGTCCGGGGACTGAGCCCCATATGGGGTTCCCAGCTCAGCAGAGAGTCTGCTTCTCCCTCTCTCTCTCTGCCTGCCGTGCTTGTGCTCACTCTGTCTCTCTCTCTTTTTCTCTGTCCCTCTCCTCTCTCTCTCTCTGTCTTTCCCTCTCTCTCAAGTGAATAAATAAAATATTAATAAAATAAAATAAAATAAATAAAATAAAATAATAAAATAAAATAAAATAAAATAAAATAAAATAAAATACAAACCAAAACAAATAAATCCTATAATGGACAATATTAACATTCAAATTCAAATTTCTTGATCAAATAAATGCACTTCCCATAATTAATTTTCCATTATTTTACAATGCCTTCCCCATCATTCCTTCCTTCTGAATCTGTTTCTCCTTCTTTACTTTCCTACTGCTAAATCCCTTTGCATGGGCTTGGCAGACAGATTATAAGTGAAGGACCATGATGATGCCTGACGAAGATAAGGGAATCAAAAGCTTTCAAAGCTAAGGGTATATTAGCTCAACATATACAGTTTTTCAATCAGTATTTAAGTGCTTTACACATGGTATCACTTATTTTATTCATACTCTAAAACAAATTGTGTTGGAATTTAAAAATTGAAAAATACAGTTTCATATTTTTATTAATCCTACTTTCAATTTATCATCATAGCTTTTTTTTTTTACAATGGCTTGCTTTCCTCTTCTTTGACACACACACACACACACACACACACACATATATTTTATAATCTCTACACCCAATGTGGGGCTTGAACTTACAACCCTGAGGTTGAGTCGTATGCCAGCCAGGTTCCCCTCCCCCACCATGTTTTTTTTCTAATTACAATAGTCATAGAGATATATTTTGAATATGACTATTGCAATTGTCATAGAGATACATTTTGAATATTTGAATATTAATCGTCTTCTTTTTTCATTTCTACAAGAAATGTATTCTTTTCTATTTTTTGGAACATGTAGCCTTTTCAGTTTATTTTAGGTTTTTCACACATTTAAAGATACAATATGGGAAGCTATGGCCTAGTCTGATATTCAATTAACAAAAAAACTCAAAGATGTTGCAGCATGGCCAGAAATTTCCTTTATTGAATAGAGGTATTAAGTTATAGGCATCAGCTGTAAACCCCAGCCCCATGCCTCCACTGGTCTGCAGCTGTATATGAGACAGGAAAAGTGGATGGTCTGTATTCCTCCAAACTTGCAGAATCTACACCTGCCAACCGTTTTTTAATATATGCCATTTTTGAAGCTATATCTCCAGTGACCAATGGACCCAAAGCAGTGATATCCACCTAAGTTGCTATTGTTCATAGCTGTAGGAGACTAAAAGCCCCAAAAGTACTTTAAAAGTCCAGCAAGCTCTACATTTTACTCTCCGAGAATGTTTCATTTCTATACCCTCCTGAAGATTATTTTTGTGAAAGTACTATTTATTTTGTTATAAAATTTTAAGAAAAGTTTAAGTGCTATAAGTTAAGCTAAGCTCTCTCTATATGATATGTGCTAGATGGAGAAGATTGCATTAATGATGATTTAAGAACAGATATATTTGTCCTTTCAGGCTTGAATATTTCAATTCCAACTACTCTAAAATTATAAGGATGTAGATAGAAGAGATAATTTCTAAGTCTCATTCCATCTGTAAACCTCTTTAACCCAATGAGAACTTATCCCTGAAAATCAATTTTTGTAAACAGAAGTAGAAAAGAGAGCAAAAAGGTACCCCACCGTGTGATCGGTAGAGATGAGGCAAATAATTTACCTTAAGAAATCTCAAAACCAATTCTGGGTTATGTCTTAATCAGACTGTGTACCTTATCAGTGTTCTTTTCTGGCTCTCTAGAGTGGGGAAGAGGATGGTCTTGCTCTTGATGAGATGACGTCTTTATTTTTCTGTCCCCAGCAGCCAATCTGATGACATTAATTTTTATTTAGCAAATAGCAAAGAAAAGTTAATTTTGTAATAAATCATTCAGACCAAATGATATGTCTGATTTTTTTATTAGAAATCAATATAATGGGGATCCCTGGGTGGCGCAGCGGTTTGGCGCCTGCCTTTGGCCCAGGGCGCGATCCTGGAGACCCGGGATCGAATCCCACGTCGGGCTCCCGGTGCATGGAGCCTGCTTCTCCCTCTGCCTGTGTCTCTGCCTCTCTCTCTATCTCTCTGTGCCTATCATAAATAAATAAAAATTTAAAAAAATTAAAAAAAAAAGAAATCAATATAATGTATTAACAATGAGGTTTTATATAATTGAGTTTATGTTCCCGAGGAAAGTATCAGTAACTTGATTTTTTTAAACCACTAAAATCTAGATACATTTTTCCCCTTTGTGACTAAAAGGAAATTCTCTATAAAATGAGATGAAACTACATGCTTTGGAAACTTGGATTTAACGAGGAGTGCTAAAATTCAACCTTGCATTAGCCATTATAATTTTTTGACACTGTCTTAATGTGTGAAGGAAGAATTGAACTCTAGAGCTAGAAAGGGCATCATTAAAAGACAAGATTGCCTTTCTGTATGACAGATATTAATATTAGATCATTTGCTTGGCTAGGAGCAGAGCTTATGAAGTATATGGAAACTACGCAAATTTGGTTGAGACTGAAAACCTTTCTTGCTACATTTCTTCCTCCTTCCTCTATACTTTACCGATGAGTTAAAAGAAATATGACTGAGTATTAATTGGTTTTGCTGCTGTATTCCACATTTGTTACAGAAAAAAAGTATTCTACAGAAATGCTTGATTCAAGTAAGTGCATCCCACCTTATCCTGGAGGCTTTAAAGACAAAATATTTTGTTTCATGTTTTCAGAAAATCCAACTTTCAGAGAACTTGAGAAATTTCCTTTTTTACACCGTCTCCCTTCCACACATAAATACGCTAGCCAGACATAACTCAAACAGCCAGTTATTTTCCCTCAAGATAAAAGGAGACAGTTTCTGATTTTGTGTATTATTTTCACCATCAAAACATAAATTTAATTAAATCAGGAATTGAAATGAGGCAGCTCAGAAAAATACACATATTTTCTTTTCCAAGTACCGTTAAGAAAAAGGGGAAGAGGAAAGAAAATAGGGGAAGTTTGGAGGGGAGTGATTTTAAGCAGATGTTTATTCCCTAGTTTGTCACAGTCCATGCTGTAGAGACAGAGGAGGACCACGGTTAAGACGAATGAAACTGGAGCCCAAATGCCCAGGTTCGAAATTGGGCTCAACTGCTTATTAGACATGTGGCCTAGTACAAGTTACTTACCCTCTCTAGCTTCCATTTCCTCTTCTTTTACAATAATAATAGTTTCTCCCTCCTAGACTTCCTTGGAAATGAGCTGATATTTCTATAGCACACAACACTACATAACTATTTAAATATACGTAACTGCTCTGTTGTGCCACATGCAGGTTGATTCATGGTTTGTTTGTTTGTTTTCATCACTTTCCTAGCCTCTGAAAGCTTTTGGGTTTGTAATTTCTTATTTAAGTGCTGACTTGAAGTGCCCACCTTGTTATCCAATAAAGAAACCTTCTGATACTCCTGGTACCTATTGGGAGATAATTCTCCACGAGTCTCTGACCTTTCTGTATCTCTGCCAGCAGAGAGCGCAACCGCCTTTTGCAGTAGTCTGTTCCTCTTAAGGATATTGCTTAGTGAGTAGGCTTTGAATACAGGAAGAGAGGATAAACCTGCTTCCCACCTGTTAAAAGATTTAGGTTCCCAAGTTCAGGGTTCTTGTTCTGTATTGAGACACTGTGTGCAACCATCTGAGTCCATCCATGTTGCCAAATGGGACTGAGCAAAATGGGAACCGATGCTAATATGCAGAGGTTCATGATACTTGTATCTAGAAAAATAAAGTTCTCTATCTCTGACCCAGGAGTCTGCGTCCTATGTCCATGGAACTGTGGCAGCTATCTTGTTAGCTTGCAAGAAGAGTAAATGATCAGACACTTAACAGGTCTCGACAGAAATCATCCAGAAAGCACAATGTAATACTGTTGCATGTTATTGGCGTGCTTCTCTATTTTATATAAACAACTGAAAAAAAATTGGATCCAAATATAAATGAACTTTGAAAAGTTATACTCAATTGAAGTAAAGACTATACTTAATTGAGATAATTTGATGGATGAGTATCTGCTTCAAGCTATGGATAGGGCCGATGTAGGCTTGATAGTGTCCTTCTCCCCTGCAGTTTCCCACCCATGTCTGGTGGCTCGTGTGGATGCCATACTGGCCAATGTGTATCACAGTTCACAGACAGCATGACTAGATCGCTTGTCTAAACATATATTTTTTAAAGATTTTATCTATTCACGAGAGACAGAGAGAAGCAGAGACATAGGTACAGGGAGAAGCAAGTTCTTATGGGGAGCCCGATGTGGGACTTGATCCCAGGACTCTGCAATCATGATCTGAGCCAAAGGCAGATGCTCAACTACTGAGACATCCAGGCATTCCTGGTGTCTAAACATATTGGTATTCTTATTCCTTGGATACTAGCTAAGGCTACGGACCATCTCAACCCCCTCGTCTGTGCTTCTGGAGGAGGAACTGCCTCAGCTTACCCCAGTGTGACAGACGTAAATGTTCATCTTCTCTGCGTATATTATTATTTTTTAAAGATTGAGAAGCACAACTCTTGTCAAAAAAATGAAAAGCCAAAACAGAATCTTCGAGTCATATAACTATGGGTTGAAACTAATTCTAATGTTATGAAATTTAAAAAAATACCGAGTAACAAATTTCCTGATTTTTTAAATGGCAAATGGTGAAATTTGACATGTCGAAAATTAAACCATTGCACTTATTTACCATGCTCTCTTTACCTGGATTTGTAACCATTTAAGCACCAGGTCTTTACCACCTGAAGATATTCCAAAGTGCTAATTTCTTACTAATTTAATACTTCTTTTGTTTCTTTTATAAATATCTGTCACATGGCTCTTCTATTCAATATATAAGGGACAAGCAACTCTCTTATTCAAACATAGAATATGGCTAATTTTCAGCTCCTGCAGATAAATATTCCCAGAGAATAATTTTATTTTATCTTCCTGTTGCATCCTCTTTGTATAACAGGAATTGCCTCCATTGGCTACATTTCATTTTATACAGGTACTATGGGACGTGCTTTAAATATATTTCAGTGAATTTTTGCTAACCTTGTAAATTAAATATTATTATCACCATCTATATGGGACAAAAGTGAGACTTAAAAAACTAAGCAGTGTGTTTGAGACACCAGGCTTCGTAAGGGAATGTTTGAGGCAGTACAGAGACTTAAAATGAAGCATCTCTGAAATCAAATCCAGAAGCAACAGCAGATAAGAGGTACTGACCTCAGTTATCTGAAAAATATCAAAGAATGTGCAAATGTTTGATTTTTATCTACGTACTCAATAATATGAAGTACACATATTATTGAATTCTCTATACTCCCAGCCAAGTTATACTTCCCACCTGGAATGGTAGACGGTGATTTTAACATTTAATTGTCATAGAGTTGGAGCACCAAAAATAGTGGTTCTGTGCATTTCTGAATGACCAGTAACCAAGGGTTTTGTTCTATTTCCTAGTTTCTTACAACTGCTTCACTTTATTGTACTTGCTAAAAAGGAGGCCGCAAAATTTTCTGCAAAAATGGCAGACATCAAGGTTATACATAGGGATCCCTGGGTGGCGCAGCGGTTTGGCGCTTGCCTTTGGCCCAGGGCGCGATCCTGGAGACCCGGGATCGAATCCCACGTGGGGCTCCCGGTGCATGGAGCCTGCTTCTCCCTCTGCCTCTCTCTCTTTCTCTGTGACTATCATAAATAAATAAAAAATTTAAAAAAAAAAACGTTATACATAAATGGAGAAGCCGTTTTGATGCCAATTACCAGGGATGAGCCACAAACAAATTTAGCAGACTCTACAAATACTGAAGGTCAAAAAGCTCCTGAGAGTTGTGGGGGGCACCAGGTGCTCTGCTAAATGCCTCCTGTGTGTTACATGTTGGGTGAGTCAAGCTCCAGTTTCTTATCTTGGAAATGATGATAATGATGACACCTAACAATCCTGGGATTGTTCAGTGGATTGTGTAAAATCATGTATGTGAGGCATTCAGAGTAGTGCCTGACTCCAAAGTTTACATATAGTAAATTACTGATATTTTCATTACTGAATATGTCTAAAATCTCTATTACAAAGATTTTTTTTTTTTTTTTGGTTTGCAAAGATCAAACTTCAGACTTAAAAACAGTAAGTAACTTGCCTAAAGTTGAACAGCTGGTACGTGGTGGAGTTGAGATTCAACGAAAGGCAGCTCACAGAGATGTAGCGAGTAATCCTCCTAGAAAGCTTGCGAGTGCCTTGGAGTGTGAGGCCGTGATGCTTTCCAAAAACGTGTTGCTTGATAATTACTCTGGCACCCACACTATATTCTACAAACTTTAGGCTACCTTCAATTCGTTGTTATTTTATTGTTATATAAGCAACATATGTTAAATCAGTTTTTAAATCTCCCCTTGATATATTGGGAAAATGTTAGAAGTCATTTATGAGGAGTGGTCATTTTTCTCCATGTTTCTCAATGCCATGGTATGATCATTATGTCGTTTTGTAACAACTGGATAACTATACAATTAAATATTAACTTGAAATTCCATGTGAATATGATTCAGCAATATGACAAACCACAGTTCCCTGGTATAAATCTGCTCCAGTCAAAATTTTGCCACAGGAAATTATGATTAATCAGTAATGATTTCCTTTAAAAATCAATTGTAATGGCTATTTATTTAGATTCCTGATTACAACCACTAATCTGCGAGGATGTATTGCACATATTTAAGTGATATAAATTAAGAGGCAAAAATGCAGATACTACTCTAACCTCTAAAGTCTTCTTCAAAATTAATGGCCCGAGGACACACTGTTATGAATGCCTAAAGGCTCATCATTTAAATAAATTCTGTCTTTACCTTTTCCATAATCAGTGAGCTTGTTGTTCTTTTCAATTTATGAACCTTTTTTTTCACATATACCTCCCAAAATCAAGACACAAATCAAATTGCACCTTCTCTGTGTGCAAAGGTGGCTTTCTTATATCACAGACAATTTGGAAAAAAAATAAAAACACAGACAATTTGGATAAAAAAAAAAAACAAAAACGATGTAGATGAGGGAATGTTTCTTTGCTATCATGATTAGAAATATATTTAAAATTCCAAAGTGTTGGTACTGTTGGTCAGTATATGTAATAAGAATAAATCCGTATCATATAAAACACAAACTAGGGCACCTGGGTGGTTCAGTCGGTTAGGTGTCTGCCTTTGGCTTAGGTCATGATTCCAGCAGGGTCCTGGGATCAAGCCCAGCATTAGGCTCCTGCTCAGTGGGGAGTATGCATCTCCCTCTCCCTCTGCTCCTATTCCTTCTCTGTCTCTTTCTATCCCTTTCCTCTCTTTCAAATAAATCTTTAAAATAAAAAGAAACACCTACTACAGGTCAAATGATCAAGTTTTCTTTCCAATATGTTTTATACATATGAATGAAATGAGGATTCTGTAGATAATTGAAAATTAAAAATAATTCCAAATTAACTGAGATTTCATGTTGCGATGCCTTAGAGGATTTTAGCATCCCTAATTATTTTTCCTGTTAGCTATGGTCTTTACCAGGCTTAGGAACCAAGGCACAGATTACTTGTGGATAAGTTTTCCATTTGTGCCTGTCTGAATGGAAAATTGTTTGCCAGATTTATTTATGTACTTCACTAATGATTTTCTGCTTCAGTTATATCAAATCAATTTTGAATTCCTGAATAGATTAGAAGTTTCATTAGAAATTTTAGAAAGGGGAGAGCAGGGAAAGGCAAAGTAACAAAATCAACTCTAATATTTATATATATATAAATTATATATATTATTTATATATTTATATATAAATTAATGAAATTATATTATATATTATACATATTAAATTAATATTATATTACATTATATATTATATACATTAAATTTCACTAATTTAATAAAAAGCTGCTAGTACGTAGTAGGCTATATGATGCATCATAGGCGCTTTATAAATGATTATGAGAAAATGATCATTGCTTTAAGTACTGATGCTGACAATATTCTTTTGTATTAGCCAGCATTTGTTCTTCTCATAATGATGAATACATTTTGATTGGTGCTAGTCCTGAAAACTACTACTAACAATACTTACCACAGTACATTTATTATTTACTGTGTGCTTCCTAAGTGCTCATACATTGTCCTAACCCCCATATTAAATCTTTAATTTAAAGCTTTGCCTTACATGCTATGATAAGCCTGAGTCAAGATATGAAACAATGAAGACAAATGGAGGTTAAATAGTGTTTCCAAAGTCAAGTAATTAATAAAAGTGACGCTGGCTTAGAATCCAATTTTTTGGGATGCCTGGGTGGCTCAGCAGTTGACCATCTGCCTTTGGCTTAGGGAGTGATCCTGGTCCCAGGATCAAGTCCCACATCAGGGTCCCTGCATGGAGCCTGCTTCTCCCTCTGTCTGTGTCTCTGCCTCTCTTTCTCTGCCTCTCATGAATAAATAAATATAATCTTAAAAAAAATAAAACAAAATCCAGTTGTTACTACCCCACTACCACTGTCATCACTGGGAATTCCACTGTTATTCATCAGGTTACACCACCCTGATTCAGTAACAAAAAGAGGAATTTCATTAAGTGAATTTGGATTGAATTCCTGGGAGAGAGCTCTGATGCAGAATAAAGGCCATTGAGTGACTTCTGCCTCCTGCCAACCATGCGACTTTTGGCAATTCAGGAGAATTTGGAAATCTGGGAACTTCAACTGACTCTTCAGTAAAATGGAGATATTATTATCCAACAAATTTGTGAGGTTTAACAATAAGGAGTTGTAAACTTTAACAACTTACAGAAATGCTTAAGTGTTTTTATATATTGAAGGGATAATAATCTCCTGAAATATTTCCTCATTTATTACAAATATTTCTTCAATTTTATCTTAATTACCTTTAGTTCCTTGCTAGTAAAACTTTGTAGCAAAACACACTGATTCATACAAAAAGATTGACAGCATCTGCTAAAGTCTATGATCACCACCCTCTCGTGGTTCTTAAACCACGCCTGACAACCCGACTAAGTTCCTTACTTCAAAACACTTCCATAATTTTTATGACCTTTTAAAAGCACTTTCCCTTCTGAAATGTTCAACCCTTCACACATAGCTGCCAATTGCGCCTCTTGCTTTGGAGAGAAAAGTGAAGTCATCTACTGAAAGTGTCTTCCAGGATTAAAGATAGAAACCTCCCAATATCTGCATTTTTGCTTTTTTCCTTCTTGATACGTCAGAGAAGCTCTACCTCCTTCTACCTAAATCTCATGCCCCCAAATCTTCCCACATTCTCTGAAATGTTGAAAATATAACAACTCTCTCTCTCGGATATTTAGCCTCAATTTGTTCATTTGCACTGGTTTTGAAACTCTTGGTTGACTACTGCATTTGGAGCCTCCAAGTGAACTGTGTCTCTGAAAGGCACATGTTTGTATAACTCCCTTTCCCTATAAATAAAGGATTTGTTTTGCTCAGTGTCAGTAAGCCTGAGACAAGTAGAGGCTCCATAAGCACTTGCATTTTAGGGCTTCTTCTTTTGAAAAACTCCCTCTAACCTTAAGAAAACCAAAGCTAAATCCTAAGGGGAGACAGGGGTCATGAAGAGACACCAGGCACATGAGGTAATGTCTTCATGGACCTTCCATCCAGGCCTAGTGACCAGCTGAATAGATTCGTGAATGACCCCACTGATTAGCTACATGGAGCTCATAAATCACTCATCAGAGTCCTGCCCAAATTAAAGACTCATAGAAACATTAAAAAATATATATTTACCATCTTAAGCTACTTCATTTTGAGGTGGCTGGTTTTGTAGCAGTAAACAACTAAAGCAAGTAGCTCAAACATTTTCTCTTAAAAGAACATCATAAACAACAGAAAAACAAATATTGGTACATAAAACCCGATTTAATCTCACAGCTTCTTTAGATTACTCACACATATACCCCGTTACAAAAAAAAAAAAAAAGTTTGCAAAACAGTTTTCATACCTCACTATCTGATTTCAGAACCATAGATTCAATCTTCATTCGATATAAATGTGTCCATTGCCCCATCTCTCTGAGGACATAGTTCTGTTGCAAGAGAATTGGTGGCTCTCTTCCACTCAACCTTATATTTCTATTCTCCTTTTAAATGCTCTATAAAAATCCCTCCCTGAAACCTTTCCTTCCCTTTGGCTTCCTATGTTTGCCTGTTTTCCTCTTCCCTCTCTGGCAGGTTTGGGAATGGTTTCTGAAAACTCATTCTTCCTTATTCTTCAATTAAATGTAAAAGTTTCTACAAGGATCTATCCTGGGTCCTTTTCCCTCCTGAGTCTCACTGTCTGGGATCTATGTCCTTGCCTGGAGTTTAGTTTGCCACCTATAATGGAATGGCTAACTGGTACTGGTTCCAGTATTTCCTATTTAAATGAAAATTACCACCATTCACTCAATTATGCAAACTGAAATTCATCCTTCACATCTCATATCAAACCTCATATCAAATAAGTCCAAAATTCCTTTTGACTTTATTCTGTAATGTCTTATAAGCATCAGGTTTATCTGTAACCACAGCCCAAAGTGCTTATATATGTATTATGTATAATATATACATATAAAATTATTTTTAAATAATATTTGGTATACTACTGATGCTCACTTGTGCCTATTTTGCTTGATCAATTAAACATAAGATAAATTTTAGGCATTCAAAATTCAAAAACAGAAGAAATAAGTGATAAAGTGTATATGTCAGAAGAAATAAGTGATACAGTGTATATGTCAGATATTGTATGTTTAATTCCCCAGAGAAGATAAAGATGTGGCCTTAACTCTGAAGAAATGTATTAGAATCCAGCATATATTTTAGCATGTCAAAGGATAGATTATTAATTTTGATCTCACCATCTGAAAAGCTATAAGGCTATCACTTTATGAACTTTTCTTTCACGTCCATCACATGATAAACTTGTTAATAATAGAATTGAGGCCTGATCTTCTGAAGTGGTAGGAACAATTTCCTCAAAATTGAGAATTCAGAAAATGGGAAAAAATGTTTCTTCCCTTTTGATATGAACCTGAATTATTGACAATCTATCTACATACAAAATGAAAAATCAGGCTTCCCAAATAATTGATACTTTTTTTTTTTCTTACAGCCACAATGTAAGTTTATACAATCACAACCCTATTCGTCTCCTTGTCTGACTTGTTTTCTCACAACTATGTGTGTTTCTAGCTTTGGAATAACTTTTAAACTATCTGATCATAAAGCAATTCATTGCTGACAGATAGTTATTTGGCCTTCTATTTTTACAAGTAGTCAGAGATACCAATTGCAAAATACGGTTTTAAAATTGCCCTTTCCTAAGCTTGGCAGCTATGTGAATTCTCATTAAATTTGTTTGTAATATTTATGACAGTATGCATGCATGAGAAATCTTTTGTTAATGCCATGTATATAGTGAGGCCTAAAGAAAACCTGTTCCTTTGGATATAATATATCCAAGAATACTAGGGGGAAAAAAAAAGTAAGAAAGAAAGCTCTATGACAGTAAATCTATTCTGAAGCTGTAGAACTCTACTCTAAATTACATAAAAACTAACACCTTTATTCTTGACATACTCATCAGATCATGATTAATATGTAAATATTTCACCTTTCATCCTGTGAGGAAAATATGGGATTGTGGTTTATCCTCAATTCTATTTTGTAGGTTAATTGCAAAACAGAAATCATGATAGAAAAACTCAGAATACTTATTAATATATATTCTTCAAGATGGACCATAAGTTATTCGTATTTAAGAGAAATCACTGAAGAATTAGGACAACTAAAAGTTAATTGCAAGAAAAATTACGTTTTTTCCATAAATAGTTCCTCAACAGAGAATAAACTCTTGAAGTATTTTTTCAGAGGAAGACTCCTACTCTTGTTTAAAGGTTCCATTGGGTTCCTAACTTTAGAAATAATCTATGATTTTTTTCATAGTCCCAGACAGCTAACTTTTAAACATTTTAAAAATATTTATTTAGTAGTAGTAGTGGCAACATTTTTAAAGACTTTAGAGTACTGTCTCTACCTTTCCACTGTTTGCTCTTAAAAGGTAGGTTTTATAGGACTTCAAAAAATGATTTTTCGATTGTTCTCAAGACAAATATCCTGATGCGTAACCTTTGTGCATATATACACACATACACTTTTATAAAAATGTGTATATTATATTTCCCCATTTTATAATTTGTCAATGCCTGTTACCAAACAGCAACATAATACATTTTGGTTGAATTAATTAAAGGAAAAGACATAGCAAAACATTGCAAAGGTAGGTGAAATTTCCTAAAGTAGAAAACCTTAACAATATATAGTGTAGAGTTTACGTAGAAAATTATATCCACAGATACATATAGGCACACACACTTCCTATAAAATCTGAGTCTCACCACAGAGGAATAAATAGCATATTCACAGGAATTTTAACAGGTTGGAATTTAGTTGTCAAATTCCCTGATAGTATAAACATCTCCAGGCTGAGAAATCTGATTAGTCAGTCCACAATGCTGGATTTTGTTTTTGGAATATTATCCTTGTGGATATACAGATATATGATATTTTATTAATTTTTAGTGTGTACTGCATGCTAACGATATTCAAAGCCAGGTTCTCTAGAGAGTGAATGATTTCTCTATAGGTAAATTATAATAAGAGAAAATTAAATTATAATAGTAAGTTTATATACATGGACTTGAAACATGGGAGTCTTATTTTTGCTACAACTTACTCTGGCCTGAAACTAAGGTCTGTTTTTTTAGAATGTTTTGACTTATTTTTAATCTGATCTAATCTGATGATTGGTTTTCATAGTTTAATTTTCAGGAGACAGAATAATTTCTAAATTCATGGAGGAGAAAGAGACCTTAATGAAATTCTAACACACCTATCTCTTCATTGTCCACACCTGACACAACTGGTAAATATTATATTTTGTACTGATTGAATAGATAATAATTTTCTCATCTAAATATCTATTCTTCTGAAAATGTTGCAGTTGTTTAATTTGTCAGATTAGTAAAATGCTCCTGTCCAAATTTTTCTGCCTTAACTCCAAATTTGATCCATATGATTATTTACCAGTGTGACCTTCATTTTTTTAAAATAAAAAGCATAGATGCATTTTTAAATTTAAGGTTATCAGTCATTCTAATGTTATGGAAAGCAAATACCCAAAGAGCTAGACTGGGAATTTTGTGCAATCTGACATTACGATTAATTAAATGCAGGCAGTTTTGCAAATATATAAGCACAGCTAGAAATGAGAAGTACTACAATCAGAAATTACCTGCAATTAAATGTAGCTTTCCTTCCATTAAAAAGCCAAAACTATAAAAGGCTCTTCTATACCATTCTTACATGAACTAATTTTTATCAAGGTTTTGTCACATAATCAGCACAAAAACTCTGTGAAGGAAGTCTTTTATTTTTATTCCAATTTTTCAGATGTAGAAAATGATCGAGTGACTTGATTTCCATAATAGCAGACAGAACTCATTAGAAGAATTTTCCAAAAGGCCAAGACCTCTCCTAGTTATTAACTTTGCACTGGTGAGGACCTATTCAGCAAATTGGAGAATCTAATCCGTGTTTTCTCAGTTCGTGACTGTCTATACACAGGAGCAAACACAGGTACACACATGTGACTATGCAAACATAAGTGCCTATGCCAAAATTCTCCCCATCCATCTTTCAGCTTCCTGAAATTTTACTGATTATAAAACAACCTAAGAATTGCCCTTACAAGCCCCCAGAGAGGGCAAGTTCTATTTTGACCAGTATAGGTCACGTTCTGCAGTTCCCCACAGAAAGCCACGGTGCAAATTACAAATTATGCAATGATTCACCTCATTTTGGGGGCTCGACACACTATAGAAGCAAACAGTGCCTTAACAGAAAGCACACCTGAAGACAAGTTTAATTATCTATGCAGTTGTGGTTTTTTTGCAGTTTTTTTTTTTTTTTTTTAGTTTTTTTACTTTTTTCTCTCTGACTTCATAAATGAATCTAAAACTGCTATGTAGAAGGTAGGATCAGTTGTGAGATCTTTAATCACCAACACAGTAAAATGCGTATCCTGCTGTAAAAATGCATCTTAAAACAGTACATATGTTTACGATAAACTATCTGCCTAATGGGCAGATTGCAGTGTTGAAAGTCTTTTTCTAGAATATCAAGTCTTACATATGTTATGAATGAAGATCCTTTAGAAATACACTTTTGTAATCATTTCTCCCATTCTAGAGTAAACAAGCAAACAGGTGTTACAGTCTCAGCTAATTCTTTGTTCATTGTCACACTGAAAGAAAAAAGAAAAGTTTTAATGCATCAAAACTATTCATTTCACCATTCCATTTTTTTTTTCAGGCAATTTCATGTCCTAAGCATTCACACGGGGGTTTTAGCAACGGTTGTGGCATTAAGCTGCATTTTAAGTGGCTATATAAGATGCAACAACATCATTACCTTGAATTAAAGTGCAAGAGGAACACTCCACTGGGAGCGCATCGTATCCTACATGAAGAAAATAATTCATGAGTACTCTTCATAAAATTAGCTTTATTTCTCCATTCTAGAATAAATGATAGAACATTCTAAAGAATATGTCCTAAATCAGTAGCAAGCTGCCCCTCCTAAATCTCAATAACTGTCTAGGGTAATCTTCGACAGCTGGGTGCTATTAGGGTTTGTTCTAATGGTGACAATGTGGAATACGCTAACACAGGGCTTATTGCCACTTATCCAGCAGGGGCATGAAATGAGGTGACATGGTAATGAGTTGATACAAATGACTTTTGTAACTTTCACACTGCTACCAGGCTGAGGCAGGCAATCAGAGAGAAACTATTGTCTGCCTTTCGTGATGGTTTTAATGTGTTCCATTTGATTTAATACTGCTGGTAGGCAAAACGTGAAAGGAAAGTAGGTCAGCGCCTCTTTGCTTTGCTCAGATAACAGGGCTGTACTTCCCTGGTTTATCCTAAGAGTTATATTTACTTTTGCTGATGACAAAGAGATATATTTTGAGCTAGGACTTACGTTATTCATTGTAAATGCAGTTATCATGTAGTGCCAAGAATAATTATTAAGTGATAACCAAAGAAAATCTCATGTCGAAGGGAAAAAAACTGTAGTTATCTAAGGTTGCATTTAGCTACTTCCAAACTCATTGAGGATAAAAAAAAAAAAAAAAAAGGATTATCATTTAGGTAATCAGCGTTCCAACTTAGGAGTTTCTTAAGTTAGGAGTCTGATACAGTTTGGAACCTGTGTAACTGGACACTTCTTAATAAGTGCTGCATTATCACAGTTCAACTTCTGATTCAGAAAGCAGGGTAAGTTGGAACAAAGCATTTGTTAAAATTTCAGCTACATAAAATCAAAAAGGGTGATTTTTGAATCGTCCTCTATATTATTTTGTCCTTTTAATAAAAACTTAGCTTAGAATAATTAAGCTGGCAAATGTATAAAATGCTGACCTCATTAGTAAAATATGTCACATGTGTTGGCCTAGTTCTCTCTCTGCTTGCAGAGCTTCTATTGACTTTTATTATAAATATCATTTTATATTCAAGTAAGTAAAGAATTAAAGATCGATATGTTGGTTTAGAAGTTTCTACATAGGCAAATAATACATCACGAAAAGGGAGCACTTTCATTTTGCAAGGATTATATGTATGTGTGGGTTTTTTTTTTCCAATTATTACAGCAACTTGGTAAATTTTAGGAAAATAGCTAAAATGTGGCTTTCTTTTTTTTAGTACTTTCCTATATAGGTAATTTGTAATGCATTCAATCTTAATTAATATAACAAGTATCATTTAAATGATTTGTTCAACTTTTCTCCCCCTCCTTCCTAACACAGGAAAGACAGATCTGTATGAGATTAATCGGAAAGATGCTGAATGTTACGTGCTCATATGTGGAGGGAAAACCAGGTCCTGCCATTTACATTAGACATTATTACAGCGATGCCACAAGCCAGCCCCAGAATCTCTGCCCTTGCAGGAGGCAGGGAGTCAAAGTGAGCACAACCTGGGACAAATTGAGGGCAGAGCTGCTGCTGCTGCCCAGAATCTTTGCTGTCTCATTGCTCTCCTGAGGAGAAATTATCTTTTCTTTATAAAAAAAAAAAAAAAAAGTGTTAGCTATTTACCCTCCATTGGCAGCTTCTCAGTCAGGGACAGCCAGGCTTTAAGCATTCATCATAATGAGAAAGACTTTTGTTTGATATAACAGCCTGGCTGGAAACAGGAGAGATAGAATGGAGGTAGGAAAGTTCAATCCCCTTCACTTTTGTGTGAAGGACAATTGAAGCACCTTTTCCTTTTTAGGATGAAAAAGGTAATTTCCTTTATAGTAAAATTTAGGAAGAGAATTCATTTCCAGTGCGAGGAGCTTCTGCAGAACATGTATATGAAAAGCAATACATAAAATAATGGAGACATTGGAATGACTTATGCAAACAAGAAGTTCTGAAGTTAAATATCATGAGATAGAAGAAAACCTTATTCTAGGAAAACAAAACAAAACAAATCTCACGGTGCTCCTGGGTGGCTCAGGCAGCTAAACCTCTGCCTTCGGCCCAGGTCATGATCTTAGGGTCCTGGGATCAAGCCCCTGGTTAGGGTCCCTGCTCAATGGGGAAGTCTGCTTCTCCCTCTGTCCTTCCCCCTGCTTGTGTGTGCCCTCTCTCACTTTCTCTCCTCTCTCTTGAAGAAATAAATAAAACCTTAAAAAAATAAAATTAAGGGATGCCTGGGTGGCTCAGTGGTTGAGGGTCTGCCTTAGGCTCAGGGACTGATGGGCGGGGGTAGTAGCCCTGGGATTGAGTCCATGTTGGGCTCCCCACATGGAACCTGCTTCTCCCCCTGCCTGTGTCTCTGCCTTTCTCTCTGTGTCTCCCACGAATAAATAAATAAAATATTTTTAAAAAATAACTTGATAAAATTCACTTAAAATTTTAAAATTTTCTTCAAAATTTTAAGTTAACTTCATGCTTTTATGGAAGTATGAGCAGCATATGAAAATTGTTGGAAGGACTTTCTCCCAAATTTGAGGGTATGGTAGGGATTTATTTGATTTAGAAAACAGGCAATGTCTAATACAAGCTTTTCGCTTTGGAAGTGGGGGTAGCTTTGAGTGCTATGCCAGACAGGATGGCATCCTCCAGGACAAAGCTGTTACAAAACGCCAGATGCATCCTGTTAGTGAATTCTGCTTAAACATTCAGAACTAAGAGTTGCAAAAATAAAAAAGGATAAAAAGAAAAGAATATTATAGAACAGAATAAAATAATAATACAATACATATAATATATATAATAATATAAAAGAAAAAACCAAAGGGCATCAGAGGCACCAAACTTAATTTTATTTCCTGAACTTTTGCTTTACTTGTGTGCGCGAGCTCGAAATCGAGCCGTGCGCAGATGTGTGATGTTTGTCATTACAATATCTCTTTTTTTTTTTTTCTCCTGTGAGTTATGGTCACAAAAAAAGTTTGAAAATCTTTGCTCCAGACTTGCAGTAAGTGGAGCATAACAAGTTGCTAATAACCAGGATCCGTGTGTATGTTATAATGGCAAGGATGGAGAAAACTAACCCCGGTTTAAATTTGGGTCTCAACCTCAAGGTCAGAGATGTTGTGAATAGCGAGGCTGGACCAACGATCTAGCTACTGCTTCAACAGAAAGTCCACTTAGAGTGCTGCATAGTAAGTAGCACATAGTAAGATATTTACTCATTTTATCATAAATAATTATTCCCCTGTGTAATACATTAGAAAGTAGCAAGGATGAAATACAGTTTTTTTTTCTTTTTTCTTCAGTACAATGTATATTAATGCAACACTACTCCAGGGTCCAGGGTTAAGTTGTTGGCAATAATATAGTAAATGTTATGTATTAATCATTTTTTGGTATTTTTGAACACTAGAATTTTAAAGCTGTATATATATTTAGATAGTTACATACCTTTAAAGAGGTGTTAAGTATAAATATATTACTTTTAAAAGCAAATAGAAAGGGGGCACCTGGGCAGCTCAGTGGTTGAGCGTCTACCCTCTGCTCAGGTCGTGACCCCGAGGTCCTGGGATCGAGTCCGGCATCGGGCTACCCACAGAGACCCCACAAGGAGCCTGCTTCTCCCTCTGCCATGTCTGCTTCGCTCTGTGTCTCTCAGGAATAAATAATTTTTTTTAAAAAAAAAGCAAGTAGGAGGAACCAATCAGAAAGCATTATAAAGTATCATTTGAAATAGACATGACAAAATTATTAGAATTTGATAACTTAAAATAGAAAACCGTAAAAACTGGAAATGGTAAATGCATTGAAATATCATTTATTACAGGATTTTAGTCAGTTGTCTAGCTCGACTAACAATTCCATATGTGAATATATGGACATTATATTATACCATGTTATATGTTATTGATTATTTTATATTCCTATCCCATAAAATATTGCATTTAAAGACTAATAATACCTTTCCAAAATCATGCTGATTTTCAATCACCTCGTTTAGGAATTTTTTATCATGCGTCAGGTGTTGTTCAGAACACTTTACAAGTAATAATCCTCAACAATATTATCCTCATTTTACAAATGAGAAAACTGAGGCCAGAGCCATGAATAGTCTGCCCAAACCCAGTCAACAAGTAATCTGTAAAGCTCCCCCTAAATATGTGATTTAATTCAATTTGCTATTTTGCCCTTTCTTGTGATCAGATATGTTAATCTTTTTCATGATTTTTGTTCTTTAATTTTGCACAGAAATGCACTTGTAATTAGTTTATAGTTAGACATTAGGGATATATATTTACATCATCTTCAAAAACAGGTATGTGTCCAAAGAGCAATTCAAATCCATGAAATTCTGAATAAGCCGCTTTCGCAAGCCTTCATTTTCTACAACGAAACATTGAAGACTAAATTTGTGCATCAGACAAGCACATACAGCATTTTGAAGACTAAGAAACAGTTTAATAACCAATTCATATAGTGAACTTTCCAAAAGGTAGAGTTGTAATTTAATTTCACTCATAGCTGTCAAGTACCAAAGGCCACAAATAAAATAATAAATTCAAAAGAATATTAAAAATTAGACCTCAGAGTACTAGGCAGATGTTTGCAAGATTAATAACAAGTTATTAAATTTCCGTGGAAGCACAATAGAAAAGCAATGGTTCTAAATATAACCGTATTTGGTTAGTATTCATTTATGAGCCATTTTGTGAGCATTTTGATATAAGTAATTGAGCTCATGATCTTTATTCTAATGCTTCTGATTTCCTTTTTTTTTCAGTATTTGAGTTTTTCTGACCTCCTCCCTTTTCTCCGATCGTACACTACTGCTTTCTCCTTTTTTCTCTCTTTTCTTTGCTTGATCCTGATTGTGATTACATTCACTACTCTTCGTCCCTTGTAAAAATCTAATTCAACCAAATTCATGCATCATAAATATACTCACTGTGTTATTTACAACTTGTTACAAGTTTCGGTTTTTCCCAGTTCTTACCTTCTTTTATGCACAGTAAGGATAGAGCATCTTCCTTTATGTTCCTGTTCTCCTGTCGATTATGCATAAACTAGCAGTGCTAAGGAGAAATCACACTCATTTTTAACTGAGCATGCACACTTCCGTGTGCACAGTGTCGATGATAACAGACCTTTCAAACTATTTCTGTAGACGCTTTTCAACTGTTCCCCCCTGGAATCACACATTTTTGCTGTGGCTTCTTGCCATTTGTATGGACCACAAAAAAGGCCATGATGCTGCTTTCATTAATTAAAAGATCAGAAGACAGAAAGTATGGCAGCAGATTCTAAAGAGATCCAAAATATTATGAGAAAGTAGCATCGGTTTTGGAAGATTGTGTCACAACATAGGACTTTTTAATTTACAAGTCTTAGGTACAAGGTCTTGAACTTTCTATAATAAGTTCTGTCACTTTGCCAACAAAGGGACCAGAATAGATGGGATATAGTTAAAGGTTAATGTTTGCATGCCACCCAGCTTACAAATAAATGTTTTATTTCTTTGGGAATCCCAACTTTCATTTCTATAAATAATTAATTGCAAGCAGTAGATGATCGTTGTTAAAGGTCATAATGAAAACAGGGTTTCAGCAGTCCTGTTGGTAGAACTGTGCAGAGGACGTAGAAACATAGAATCTACCCAAACATCAGCTCTGTCCCAACAATTAAACTGAGGAAGGGTGAGGAAGGAAAGCTGTGTGTTCTTTTTTAACATAATGGCAGCCCAGAAAACACTTCATCAGGAGTTTCTCTGTTTTTTTAAATACCTGTGGCTCTATACGTGTAAAATTGTTCAATGACAACTTGTGTTGCATTTTCAATGTTTCTTTTATCTCTTACTTTTGGAAATAATGGTCCCATATCCATGGGGCTTCTACTGGGCTCATGGCCAAACACTAAATCCCAAAAGCCCAAGAACTTCCTTGCTACTGTTTCCCCAAAATTACCCCACCTCCCCCACCTCCAGAAGTTAATTTAACCTTATAATGTGCACAGTAAAAGAGGATTACCTGAAAAAAATAGGTTTTTGTTTGTTTGTTTCTTTACTCTTTGCAATTAAATGTAGAAAGATGTAAATTATAATTGCATTGTGGAATAAAATTATTAATTTTGTTTTCAAACCCAGTGGGGAGATAGGGATTTATAATTTTAAGCTGACCATGAAAGGCTTAACTGTTTATTTAGGGAACTGTATAGATTTGGAAAGACAAAATAGTGCAGTTATAACTGAAATCTCACAAATACCAACATGTAGATGTGACTGACAATTATTTCTCATTTGTGAGTTTCAAACTATTGTCTTATTTATAAATTTTTTTTTTAATTTTTTTATTTATTTATGATAGTCACAGAGAGAGAGAGAGAGGCAGAGACACAGGCGGAGGGGGAAGCAGGCTCCATGCACCGGGAGCCTGACGTGGGACTCGATCCCGGGTCTCCAGGATCGCGCCCTGGGCCAAAGGCAGGCGCCAAACCGCTGCGCCACCCAGGGATCCCTATTGTCTTATTTATAGATATTGTACTTAGGTAGTGGAATTTTAAGGAAGGAAGCCAATACAGCTGTCTACCATATACACATTTATATTTTTCTAGGAAAATTTAAAATTAATTATGGTGATTTTTTTACTATACTGACTTGTTACTCATAGTCTCTCCCCTCCTTCTAGTCTCTTCCCTCCTTCTAGTTAATGTTGTTAACATCTATCTAAACGTCTCCAACTGAGGCTCCTGAGTGGCTCAGTTAGTTAAGCATCTGCCTTTCCTCCCCAGGGTCCTGGATCGAACCCCACAGGTGGTTCCATGCTCAGCATGGAGTCAGCTTCTCTCGCTCCCTCTGCCCCTCCCCCCACTCATACTCTCTCTTGCTCTATCTCAAATAAATAGACAAAAAAAAAAAAAACTTTAAAAATAAATAAATTTCTCTAATTTACTTCTAAATGTCTCCAATTCTAATATGTATAATATAGTTGTCTGTAATTTCATTCCACCTCTCATGGGTAAATATATTGTCATCATTATTTACTGATTAACCGGCATATTATAGTGATTATTTTGCTCACAACTGTTTCTTGCTTAGTTAGTGCTCTCTCTTTTGTAACAATCTAAATTACTCATACACTTTTCTCTCAATCATGATCCAGGTGTAGTGAAGTCCCTTAGATATTACTATGGGAAAACGACTTTATTTTACAATCACTCTTCAATGTTAATTAAGCTAGTATGCCTGTCTGACTTGGGAGATACTTTTCTTGAACAGTTAAAGACAGCATTCCACCCTCTCCTGCATCTATATTGCTGATAGGAATTTTGTTATTTATTGCTAAGGAATCCTTTCTTCACTCCTGTTATGTTTATTTTTGTCTTTGAGTTTGAAATAGGTGTAAATAGTATGTGTTAAAGGAGATCTCTCTCTATAGATAGATAGATCTGAAAAACATATAAATTTTACTAGGAACTTTTACTCAGATTGAGAACTCATGCTTTTCTTCAAATTTGGGAAACTCTTAGCCATCAGTCCTTTAAATATTGATTCCCTCATCTCTTTATTTTCTCCTTTTAAGAGACATCACTTGAATATTCATGTTTCTTCATTTCCTTTTTTAAAGATTAATTCATTACAGAGAAAGAGTGCAGGGGAAGAGGTAAAGGGAGAGAGAATCTCAAACAGACTCCCCACTGAGGGTGCCTGTTGGTGAGGGGGCTGGATCCCACCACCCAGAGATCACGACCAGAGCAGAAACCAAGAGACTGAGGCTCCACTGATGGAGCCACTGAGGTGCCCCTCCTCATTTCTTTTTATACAATCCATCTCAATATCTCCCTGTGCTCTACTATAAAGTATTTCCTTTATTTTTTAAAAGATTTTATTTATTTAAAAAATATTTTATTTATTTATTCATGAGAGACAGAGAGAGTGAGAGAGAGAGAGAGAGGCAGAGGGAGAAGCAGGCTCCATGCAGGGAGCCCGACATGGGACTCAATCCCGGGTCTCCAGGATCATGCCCTGGGCAGAAGGCAGGTGCTAAACCATTGAGCCACTCAGGAATCCCTAAAGTATTTCCTTTAAATTTGTTTTCCCATTCATCAATTTTCTCTTCTGTGCTTTCATACCTATTATATAATCTATCTATTATTAATTTCAGTGACCACATTTTTTATTTGTAAACTGGTGACTATTTTGTTCCCTATGGAGAATTATCATTTAAAATGTTTTATTGAAAGCTTACATGAATATAGAAAAATATACCCATGACAAATGAATGTGCATCTTGGTGACTTTTTATTGGTGACAGCAGTTCAGATAATTAGAATACCTTCTTTTCCTGTTTATTTTTAAAAATAATCTGGAAGTTGAACCCTGAAAACATTATATTACAATTTTGCTTTTAGGTCTTGTTTTCTTAAATTCTATACCTCATTATAAGTGAAAAATAGAACTATTGTCAAAATAAGGTAATTTATTGTATAAAGTTAACATAATAGCTTGATTTAGCATTAAAATTAATAAGCTTAGTTTATATTTTGTTATATATATTCTACTTCTCCCTTAGTGGTCATTTGCTTTAAAGATTACTTGAGTGAATTTCAGACCATTAATTTGATAATACACTTCTGGTACATCATAATTAAGACACCATTGAAAATGTTTACTCACATTCTGCCACAGGTTTAAATCTTTTGGCGTATTTCTAAAGCCAGAAAACATTAACATGTTTTTCCAATTATATGCAATATTGTAATGTTAAATAGCTGTCAGGTAAACATTAGTAAACCAATTATATAATCTATCAAGGTGATTCTCAAATCTGGAGATAACATTATAATCCTTTGAGTATCCTTTTAAATATACCAATATAAATATATAGAATTTCTGGAAGTGAGGTCTAGATACCAGTTTTTATGTTTTTTTTTAAACTTTTCAGGTGATTCTAAAGTTAACTAAATCTGAAAACTACCTATTGGCTATTATGTTATATTGTGGTACATAAGCTATAATTAATTAGAGATTCCTAAAATGGAAATGTACACTAATGTTTTGGACACAGAGTAATACAAATTATTAGAAAGAAAGGTAGACTTATGAGGAAACACAATAAAGGACAAATATTTGTCAGGAACTCTAAGGGATCCTACTGAAAGACATACAAAGGCAATAATTTTCAGGGAAAATTAATATCAGTCTAAGAGTTTCCACAACAGCTGATTATTACCTCTTTTAAAATGATTTGTACATTTCCAGTGGGTAAGCTTGTAGAAATACTCTTTATTTGGAGAGATGATAGCTATGGTCAGGATTTTTAATGGCATTGAGGCAATAATTTTCTCAGAAACTTAACATCAAGAACCTCAAGCAGGCTCACGGTGCTTCTTGGCTTGACTTTTAGCACTTATTTAACACTTCTTTTGTATTGACACATTTATTTTCAGTACGATTCATAACGTTTTTTAATGCTTTCTATATAAAGCCTAGGCTGCATCCCTGTAATTTACTTAGGTTAAACCATAAGCTATAGAATAGCAGACTTGATGGGCAATAAACAGTTTCAATATTCTTAAATACTCTGACAAAATTGATATTTAGAATGTTTATTTAAATTACAAGTAAGCTCGGTTATTTCTTTAAGATTGTACATTTGGTTCATGATTAATTGACTGGGAAGAGGTACTATGGAAATAATCTTTGTAGCTTTGGAAATGAAGTAAAGTGGGAAAGAATTGTATCTTCTAGATCCCAAACTTTTGCATTAGGCCCCAACTCAACTACCATTACACCAAATTAATTCAATTTTCTAAGCCTCCATTTCTATATGTGCACAATTGGAAAATAGTATTTTATATCTTATTCAGTTTTTGTGGTTATTGGTTCTGAATTATCAGAATTTCTTTTATATGAGCAATCACATGATCTGCAAATAACTACACCGGTATCTTTGCTCTAGTATTGATTTCACTTTATATTTTGATTGGTTGTTGCACTCGTTCATCCAACCAGCAATCTTGTTCTCTTTCTTCAAAATCCATTCTCCATTCAAAAATCTCTCACCTGCATGTTATCTCCCATCCCTCAAACCTACTTCTCTACCTTTCCTGGAGTGTCACAATGATCTATTTATAGGTCTTTCTGCAATTCTTGCACCGCTAGGGTATATTTTTCCCACCAAAACCAAAGTTTTAATTTCTTTGTCAGTTGCTTTCTCAAAGTCATGTAATAATAAATGTAATATTTATTAAAATGTCATATAATACTATGTTACTTGTTTTCTCAAAACCTTGAAAAGACTTCTTCTTACATTTAGAGTAAGTCCACATTTATGTGTGAATTTGGCTGCAGGCTATCCACAACGATAGCCAACAAATTCCCACATTATCTGGCCATGACCTATTCTCTCTATGTAGTCTTCCTCTAGCTCAGTCTGCTGCAGCCACACTGATATCCTTCTTTATTCTTAAATATTCTCTCTCCCCTTTGCCTGTGATGTTTTACTCCAGTTATTAAAGTGACTTGCTTTCTGCTTTTTGCCTTGTCTCCTCTAAAATGTCACAGCCACAGAGATGACTCCTTTCAACACTGGATCTAAAATAACATCACCTTGTCACTCTCTCGCTCTACTTACTTTTATTTTTTCCTTATAATACTTATCACTGCTGGACATTATACCTTTTCTGTCTCTGTTTCTGACATATAACTTCAATGGGGGCAGGATTTTTTTTTTTTTTTACATTCACTCATGTATCCCCTGTAGTACCTAAAACTCTGTGTAGTATATAGTAAGCATGCAGTAAATATTTGCTGAATGGATAAACAAATGCATAAATGAATTGATGAAAGCTTACTGAATGACACTGAATAATATTATTGATACCTGGTGTTTCAATTATGCATTGCTGCAAAACCAAAAACCCAGTGGCTCAAGACAACATCACAAATTGAGAATTTGGGCAGGTCCCTGCTTCCCCTGGTGTCAGCCAAGATGGTTTGAAGCCCAGAAGCTGGATTAATTCAAAGGCTTACTTACATCTCTGGAGGCTGATGCTGACTGCAAGCTTGAACATCAGCTGGGATTGGGGAAGACCACCTACATGTAGCCATTCTATGTGGCTATTTGGCTTCTTTATACTCTGATAAATGGATTCCAAATAAAATTATCACAATAGACAGGAGAGAAAGAGAGAGAGAGTGAGAGACAGGTAAAAGATATATGGCTTTTTATCATATTGTCTTGGAAGTCAAGCAATGTCATTTCTACCTCATTTTGTTCATCAAGAAGAGTGACTGAAGCTGGCCCATATTCAAGGGGAGGGATATTAGACTCTAGTTTTTAATGGAATGAGTGTCACATACTTTACTGACATATTTTTGAACTATTATAGAGTGCATTGTTATTTTAGTCCCCATTTTAATGGAATTGCCTCTAGGGTTTTCCTATTATATATATTTCTTGCTCAACAATAGCGAAGACAAGATTGATAGGCCAGCTTATTAAAGGAATTAATGAACATGACAGCTTTGTATGCATGTAAGACTTACTTCCATGTATGACCCATGAAAAATTACATCAAAATCATTATCGATGCATATTAAATTAGTAAAAAAAAATCAGTAAAATACTTGAAAATACAATAACACAAGCAACTTAGCTAATGAAATGTACTAAGTGTAATCTGTCCTTACTGTCTCACTACATGTATGCATTCCCTTCTCCCTTACATTGGCTTCTCTTCATCTGCCATTTTTATTGTCAACTTGACAGCATCTTATGAAATTATTGCACATTATCAGGACTGGGAGTGTTTTCAGTGTGATGGCCAAATTCATATCTGGAAAAAATTATCAGGCTATTGCTTGGTGTTCTTTTTCAAAATGCCAACCTTCTCTCAGCAAAGCAAATCTGAACAAAACAAAAGATACTGATGTTTCAGGAGTAAATATAAATGTCATTTTCTATTTTTATAACTGACTATTGTGCTATTCACATAAACTATTTAGATACAGTATTAATTTTCATGCACAGCCTCTTTCTTCTTCTAGTGGTGGCTTATTTTTAATATCAGCTACTGTTTTTTTCACTTAGTTCTGTAATGATATATTTTGTTTTTTCAATAAGAGGTGCTACCTATGTGACTATACATACAGACTGTAAATGAAAATAAAGCTTGGAAATGTCACTTTTCTTTAAGGATAAGCAGATTTGTTATAAAAGAAATAAGATGGGGATCCCTGGGTGGCTCAACAGTTTGCGCCTGCCTTGGGCACAGGGTGTGATCTGGGTCCTGGGATCGAGTCCCAGGTCGGGTTCCCTGCATGGAGCCTGCTTCTCCCTCTGCCTGTGTCTCTGCCTCTCTCTCTCTCTCTCTTTCTTTGTGTGTCTCTAATGAATAAATAAAATATTTAAAAACTATATGATTAGATTCAATAGTATATCTCCTCTTTAACATAGCAAAAATACTCTTTAATTAATGAAAATGGGGCACCTGGGTGGCTCCATCCATTGAATACCCAACTGTTGGTTTTAGCTCAGATCATGATTTTAGGGTTGTGAGATGGAGCCCCACATAGGGTTCTGCACTGGGCATGAAGTCTGCTTAAGATTCTCTCTCCCCCGTCTCTGTTCCACTCATGCACTCTCTTTCCATCTCTCTAAAAGAAAAAGAAAAAAATATTACAAAATAAGACAGTGAACAAGTAATCAAAGCAAAATCAACAGTCTTACCATAAATTTGAGACTAAAATTATTTCAAATTATACAGAAAATGGCAATGTGAATATTTTAATAGTTTAAAACATTTATATTTTTAGTATACGTAACAAGTGGTTAAAAAGAATATTGTAATATCTTTTGTGATACTTCCTTATTACATTCCCAAAAAAACAAAGGAAAAATTTAGAATATTGAAAGATGGATTTGATTCTCACAGGAGATTGAGGAACACTTGTCTTTCTTTTGGGTAGTTAGAAGTAAACTTCGCTTATAAAAGAGAGATTTCTATCATTAAATTTTTAACAGACAAAGGATGTGTACAGCTTCAAAAAGCCAATGTGATTTTAGCTTCAAATTCTTTTTCCTCCTCAAATATTAAAGGTATTTGCAGATCCTTAGACCTGTTTGTCTACTTAGCCAAGTTAAATTAAAATGCAAGATGATAATCTATTGTTAGATTATTTTCTCCAATATTGACAATCAGTTCCCTTTCATAATGAACTTTTCTCTGTGCTAGCTACTTCAAATCTTTTTATCCTGTACCCATAGGATTGAACATGATTATGAAAGATAAACCTTAGTAATAAAAGATGAAAAGAGGTTATGACATTCTTATTAAACAGAAAAGGCAACTTCTTTTGATTCTAATCTTATAGTTACCAGCATTATTAGAACATTATTAGAAGTGCAGGAAATAGGCATATTTATTCATAAGTCCTACTCTCATAAATGTACTTTGTAAAGAGTAGAACTTTTATAAAACTAGTATATTATGACTCTTCTTTTTGTCTTATAAAATGCATAACACAAATTCTATTTTTCTATAGAGGAAATATTAAAAATATGGATATCTGCTCAGAAATAAACAAAATATTAGTGGAAGTCACTAATATCCTTAAAATGGCAGATAATGGAAGAGAAAAATTAATATTTCTTAAGCTTGGATTCTAGACAATTTAAATGTTATTTTTATGTATTTTTTTAATCTTCCCAACAAGCCAAGGAGTGGTCATGATATGTATTTTTAGGCTATCGTAACTAATCCAGATAGCTAGTTTAAGTAGAAAGGGATTTATTAAGTAGTAAAGGTAGCTCTCCAAATCAATGGGAGAGCTGAAGAGACTCGGGACTTAGTTTCCAGGGTTGCAGAAATGGACAACCATAAGACCCATTGTTAAGAACTTGCAAACTCATGAACCTGAAGATGCTGCAAAGTCCAGATGAATCTCTTTCTGTGACAAACTTAAAACTACCAAATTAAAATATTCTGAAAAATTAGTAAATTATTATTATAATTACTAGTCTAGAGCCACACTGCTCCAATTATATTACTTGAATCTTAAATAAGCCCATCATGAGGGATTCACAACTGGTGCCCTAGCTGCAAGATAATACAGCAAATGTAATTGAAGCCCAGGCTCCATATGCTGAAAGGGCATTGGAGCGAGTATTGAAAACTCGTGGCTCAACTGTTTCTGGGTGGCTCAGCAGTTGAGCGTTTGCCTTTGGCTCAGGGCGTGATCCCACACTGGGTTCCTTGCAGGGAGCCTCCTTCTTCCTCTGCCTGTGTCTCTGCCTCTCTCTCTCTCTCTTTCTCTCTGTCTTAAATAAATAAATAAATAAATAAATAAATAAATAAATAAATAAATAAAATCTTAAAAAAGAAAAGGAAAACTTGTCATCTCCATCCACTAAGGCCCCTTCCTCCATTTCTTTGGCCCCTTAGCACCAGCAAAGATCTTGTTCCAGTTGCTATGGTAGAGAAATAAATTATGTCGAAGTTCAGCAGCTTCTCACATTATCTTATTTTCCTCACAGCTCTTTTTCTTGAGTTTTTATATTGTGGTCATCAGATACTGTTTAGGGCTGCATGTGAGTACTCAGTGGGCTGAATATAAGGATGGCCTACTCACACAGCAGGCATTTTTGGATCACTGTACCCCTATAAGGTGACCTGTCCCTGTGGTCTAGGTTTTATCATAGTGCAGCACTTTCAGATTCAGAGTATAAGTGTTCTAATGTGCATGGAAGATGCTTGATAACATTTTATAACATTGTCTCAGAAATCACATATTACCACTTCTGACATATTCTATTAATCTCAGGGGCCTATACATGCATTCACATATATTATATACGCATTATATATGTGTGTATATATATATGTAACAGTTTTAATTTTTAGTTTTATATATATAAACTGAGAAGAGAAAACTACAGAAGACTTGGTTGTGTTTATAATATTAATTTTTTACTGACCATTCCAATTTCCTTTTACTCATTCTGAGCTCCTCAGTTTGTTAATGTTCTTTATTTGAAGATGGAGAAGCAGTTACTGAAATTTTCATTTTGGATAGTTTAGGTGTCTTGGTTGCCATGCCAGCTTAGATATTGCTGGTCTACCAATGCACATGGAAGGACTAAGAAATACTTAGAATGATTCATTGAGTTTGAGAAATACTACTGCTTCCCTTGATTTTGTTGCAACATATTAAACCTTGGTTTAAAAAAGCAAGCACCAAAGCCACGGAATAATGCCATCTTTTTGGACATTGTTCTCATGGCCTGAAGTTTCCAAAACTGCCTGGTATAAGTTTTAGTTTTCAGTTTCAGGGTCTCATACTTAGGTCCCCATGGAAGCAAGACATCCTTGGGTACAAGAATTATTAAAATTATTAAAATATCATTTTATTATTATTAAATTATGATACCAAAGTAGAGGCGATAGGAAGTAAACTTTTCTATACAATAATTATTATTAAAATTATTAAAATATTATCATTTTATTATTATTAAATTATGACCCCAAAGTAGAGGTGATAGGAAGCAAACTTTTCTATATAATTATTTATTATTTTATGGATGGACCTAGAGGATATTATGCTAAGTGAAATATAAGTCACGCAAAGAAATATAACTACTGCATGATTTCAATTATATGTAGAATCTAAAAAATAAAATAACAAACATAACAAAACAGAAATAGAATCATAGATACAAATAAAAATCTTGATGGTTGCTGGAAAGGGACTGGGGCAAAATAGGAAAAGGGCGTCAAAAGGTAAAATTTTCTAATTATAAATAAATACGTCAGAGACGACAATGTGCAGTGAAGGGAATATAATCATATGCAGCAACTTTGTACAGTGACAGATGGTAGCTAGATTTATCCTGGTGATCATTTCGCAATGTATATAAGTGTTGAATCACTATACTGCCTTTGAACTACTAGAATATTGTATGTCAACTACACTTCAATAAATAAGTAAATCATTAACATTATATAATTATATATATAGTTATGTAAATATAAAAATTATATAAGTTGAGAGGTATGGGTTTTAAGTGTATCCCTTAGTATCATAACACATAAACTCTGACCATGGGGAATAACAACCTGGAACACAAACCTTCAAAGGCATCAAGTTTTTCGGTTCTTTTTCCCACCTATTTGAGACTGGTTGACTCTTCAGTAGTACATTCTCCATTAGGTAAGGGCAGCAGCTTCTGGTGTATCTGTACAAGGCCAGTTGCCTTATGTATTTTGCTGTAAAATGAATTCCTAGCTTAGAATAAATGTAAAAATATGATGGTGAATAAAGTTTTCAGTAAGTCAGTTAGATGTGTGTTTACAACAGCCTGATGGACAGAAAAGGCATAATTGTTAGTTTATTTATTTATTTATTTATTTATTTATTTATTTAGAGAATGTGTGCATGCCAGTGAGGGAGACAGCAAGAATCCCAAGCAGACTCCACGCCGAGCAAGGAGCCTGACATAGGGCTCGACCTCAGGACCCAGAGATCATCATCTGAGCTAAAATCAAGAATCTGACACTTAACTGAATGGTCACTCAGATGCCCCAAAACATAATTATTTTTAAACAAGTATTTTTTACAGTCTAGAAAATTACTGACTTCTCTATGAAAAAAAATATATATCTGTTATATATTCATTGTGCTGACTGATGATGGCTGGCTGACTCCCATAGGATATGGTGTCAGAGTGACAGTTCTTTGTAATTTGCAGACCAGGAAATTAGGAATGACAGTAGTAGATGTGCCTTATTGTGAAGTAGTCCATGCTATTGAAGCCATACATAGCCTCTCTCCATAATACTATGGCCACATTTTATAAACTCATTAAGCTAGGGCTGGAATGGATGTGGGAAGACACTGATTGGTAGTTCTTAAGGTAGGGCATCTTTTGAACTGAGTTGGGAACCTCCTCTTTCTAGGCCTATTTAGGTCTACCCACAATCCTCTTCCACAAACTGTCTTGTAATCAATCTTCCAATCTTGTTCTTTCCAAATTTCTCATCATTTGGACAAATCATAGGCTACTGCTCCTGCATTGCCATATATTTGTGTTTCCAGTAATCTATAATTCTAGGCCAAATGGAAAATAATATGTAGATATTGAAATTTTGCTTACTTCCAAGATTTTCTTTTCCTACTCTGTTCTCAGCTATCCTGTACAACTGTAGCATTATTCTTTTGGTTCAAAGTTGTTTTCCTCACTTAAATGCCATAGGGAAATCGTAATGAGACTGAAAATGTGAGTTCAGGGAGGGAACAGGAGTAAAGACACAGAGAAATTAAAACTTGCTCAAGTTGAGTTTTGAATGTACCACAACCAATTGTAAGAAGGTCCTTTTGGGTAAGATTGGCTATATATAATAATAATTTTTATGTGTTTATATATAAGTATATGGACATAAAACATATATACACATTTGGGCCACCTGCGTGGCTCAATGGTTGAGCATCTGCCTTTGGCTCAGGTTATGATCCCAGGGTCCTGGTATCAAGTCCCAAATCAGGCTCCCTGCAGGGAGCCTGCTTCTCCCTCTGCTATGTCTCTGCCTCCTTCTCTGTGTCTCTCATGAACAAATAAACAAAATCTTTTTTAAAAAAATAAAGTACCATCACACTAAGAGGCTAATAAGGGCTGGATGGAAACATCCCTTGAGTAGATCAAGTCTGTGCCAGCTGAAGAACTTTTTTTTCAGTCCAACTCAAAACTGAAATTCTGATGGGCTGCTTAGTAAATATGTCAAAAATATAATTAAATATATTATCAATTCCCTACAGAATCCAGAGGTCCACCAACCATTCTTCTTCTGCTCCTTCTTTTTTTTTTTTTTTTTTTCCAACCATTACTCTTCTTGCTGAATTCTTGAGAAAGTGATTTGAAACAACTTCTTCCTTCTGGACAATGTATCCTAACTTGTATAGATGTATAGATGCCAGAAACTATCAGATGCCTCTACTGCTATAGAATATCATCCCCATGTCCTGGCATACATCAGCTTCCCATTCAATAGGCAGTATCAGCAAGAAAGATACGGTAAGATAATTAAGGTCCCAGTAGCATAAATTATGACCAAGAAGAACATTGTTGTATAGTGTTAAGTGGTCAATGAAGATTTACTGTTCCTGTTGGAGAAAAACACTACGCTGCTTCTGTTCTTTTGATTATTGGGATACAGAAGAAAACATGACATTTAACAAATCAATATCTGCATAGCAGGTGTCAGGGGCCATGTTAATTTGTTGCAATAAAAATAATAAAATTTCAAAATATAGATGGTCATTACCTAATTAAGTTTGCAATAATCCTTTATTATTTTCTAAGATTCACTTTTTTTCTCTCCACAGGTCAAAAGGTGAGATAAATAGCAGTGTGACTGAGGCCATTTCTATTCCATCTTTGATGTTTTTGATAATGACCCTACATTTTGTAAAGCCTCCAGGGATTCATTATTGCTTTTGATTTACTATTCTGGTAGGACCAGGGAGCTTGAAAGGCCTCCAATTAGTTTGCCAACCAATAGCCCTCACTCTACAAGCAAGTACTATGGGGATTTTACAAGTGTCTAAGTATTTATATTCTAACCACATACTCAGGAACTGGGGAAATAACCATGGTGTGAGTTCATAAACCAAGTAAATTCTATTTATCATCTGACACTCATAAGCCCTCCATGAAACACTATTGCATTCTAGATCCAAGAGAATAGATTTAGTTTAGACTTAGTGTTGAATTCCTCTGGAAAATAATATATAATATATATTTTTTCTTTTTTCCAGTGGAATTTGCTCCAGTAAATCCAAATAAATCCCTTGGGGGAAGACTGGGAAATAGATATACTATATATACTTACAATCTTTTTGTAGAGTTCTTTAACCAGGCATGTGTCTTCCCTTCATTAAAAGAATTCTATTTTTTAGAGCAATTAATGTATGAGAACTTGATGATATACAATGAAGATCCATCTGTTGATTCAATGGAGAAGTCTTCACTAGGCATAGAAGAGTTTTTTGTTAGGTAAATCAAGTACAATCCTAATGAGGTTATACATTTTTTAGGAGAACATATGATCTATTAGCAACTGACAAAATTTCTATTTATCAGATGATTCTGATTATATAACTGTTTCTCCGGTACTTTGTTTCAATATTAACTGCCCCTATGGTTCACTGATGACAAGTGTCATATTTTTGCTGTGCCATCATTTGAACTCTATAATTACTAATGAACAGGGAATTAACATCAACAGAAGCATTTCTCACTGTATCCTCTGCCTTTTATACACAGAAGACAGCCATTTATAGTTCATCCCAAAGATGCTGATAATCCCTTTATCAATGACATTTCTAGTGGCTTTGTAAAGAAGTTACCCTCTTGAAAAAGAAAAAGATCGGAGGATCTTATGTGTAACATGATGACTATAGATAATAGCATTTGATTTAGTAAAAGTCCCATGCCTTACATTAATGAAAGCACATTAAGCTTGTACGTGAAAAGGCCACTACAATTAAAGGAAAATGGAATGACTGTCATCACTCTGTATAATTGGCTCTGTATGCAAGACTTCTTATATTGGATAAAGACGGCAAATAAAATGGCTAATGGCTGTAAGATAATGTCATTTTCCCCTTATTTAGATACTATTGGTCTCTTGTTTACTTCATAGGGAAAGTTGTTTTTGTCCGTAAACTTTCCTTAATATTTATATTCCCTATATGCACTTTAAGGTTCTAAACATCATGATATACAGAGGCAAATTGCTATTGAAAGACAAAAACATGACTGGAGAGGAAAATAAATGATCTGTGACCTCTGCATCGAATACACAGGTTTTGACAGTTGTCATGTCTATGGTTACAAATCCTACATAAATGTAAAGGCGCACAATGCTTTCTACTCTGAGGAAACTTCTCCATTACTTCCAACTGACTTTAATCCCTCCCTCTGGATTAACCACACACTCACAATCGTGAGTCATTTCATTTTGTTTACACTTCTTTTATAATGCTTTACATCCTGAACTTCTTCAATTTGAGGTGAGAAGCAGCTTTTAGACTTATTACCCAACGTCATTCTCTGATTCCATATTGTAGATGTTTTAGTCTATTATTAATTTATACTTCTTTTGTTATATTTGTATTAGATTATATTAGGAAATTAGATTTCCTAATATTTTTCCTAATATTATCCATTAGATTATATATTAGGAAATACATAAGTAATTATTAATTTCTGTCATGATGAAAACAGGACTGCCCTTTAGCACCTTTGTAGTCTTCACTATAGGTTGTCTGAACACCGATTGGTTTGTACCTGAATTTCAGAATAAATATGCTGTCTGGTCCCTGACACTGTGTCATTTCCTCTTCTGGACTTTATTTGGATACCAGAGGAAAAGAATATTTAATTAAAAAAAATTCATACGTATTGGATATAAGCCGGGTACCAGAGGACATACCCAGATGTTTTGATTTGAGATAATTATGTGAATTTCTTTTTATTTTTTCTTTTTCATTTTTTTTAACTTGGTGTGTTTTTTTCCCATCCATCTACAATTTACTTAGAAAAGCATTGGAAGGTAGAGACATATGCTAAAAAAGTCATCATCAAAGTTATGCCTGATGTTTTTTTACATCCCTATGCTGTTTATCCTCATCTATAATTCAGTTTCTGAAAAAAAAAAAGAAGAAGCAACAAAACAAAGAATAAATGGTGACATAGTGTCAAAGATCCCTTGAGAGTCTGACATTGGAACACAGTTCATTTTGCATCTTATGATCTTCTTGTCACGTAAACACATTCTCAGGGCTTACTTCTTCATTTAAAAAAATCTAAAGAATTGGATTAGTTTTTGTTTAAGTAGAAGAGAGTAAAAACCTTATTTTTACTCTTGTTCTCATGGGAAAAAAAGATCCAATCTCTCTCATAATTATATGTATGACTTCTGTAAAGCTAGTTTAATTTCTTAAAATTTTGAATAATACATGTTGAATTATATAAAGGTAATCAAAAAACATGCATTTTAAAAATGGATGTTGTTGTAGGTGGGTATGCTGAATCAGAAATAAAGTACTTAGCTACAGTTTCTTTGTCCTATAAGAATCTAGCATTCCTGATTCAAAGCCAGACAAATGTCTCCTAACTGTGGAAATATATAAGAAAAGGATTTCCTGTTAATTTTCAAAAGACAACTTACAAAGTGATGATAGACCATAGGAATGATGGGACAGCTCACAGTCAGCAGAACATATCAATGCTTTTCTATTTATACAAGTGCCCTTGCCAGGAAACATGGCCAGAGCAGAAAATGGGTTGTTCAGATTTTTCTCTACTTCATGAACACATTTTTAAAATCTATGGGCATGAACGAATAAATGGATAAAAGATTAGTATTCCCAGTTTACATGAAAGAAAGTCACAGAAAAAATTTGCAACTTTTCATAGGCCTCAAAACTGGGTAGTGACAAAACCTTCATCCACTATGAGAGTTTTTGTGATCAAGACCTGAAGTGTCTGGAGTAAAACTTCTTGGATTTTATTCCAAATCTTCAATTGAACTGATGTGTAAGCTTGATTGAATTAAACTGCTCCATGCCTCAGTTTCTTTCCTTTACAATGTGCAGCTGATCATATCTACCTGTCTGTTACGCTTAATAAGATTTAATGAGTATAAATATTTAGAAGACTGCCAGACATGTATTAAATGCACCTACTGTAAATCGCGGTTGTTCCTTTACTATCATTCTAATTTAATGTCTAATTATGCATAAAGCGTGACAAATTGGAAGTTTTTGGTACCATACCAAACACTAAACCAAAGATTCCACATGAAAATGGGGGGGAAGAGGAAAAAACTTGATGAACTTATAATACATTTTTAAAAACATTTTTCGAAGATAATGAAAAGATACCAGAAGTTTTTAGGTGTTCATGTGAAAAGATCTCACTTATGATTCAGACTTTGACACTGTTTCATTTCCCTTCATGTGAATTCTTTCCCAAAGAGTGCTATGTGATCTTCAAATACTCACATTCTCTCTTGTAAACAAAAGAAGAATTCACCGTTATTTCATCATTGTAGTCCCAAAAGCAAACTGCAAGTGACAAAAGAGAACCAAGAGTGTTTTCTCTGAAAGAATAAATAAGAGAAGATACGTGTATTTTAGTGAACTGAAAGAAAAAAAAAAGCGATGATCTGAACATATTAGAAAAAAAGTGATTTCGCCAATGATTGCTAGCTATGATGATTTAAGTGGGGTCTGATGTTTTATTTTCTTTAAATATATGCCTAATTATTTAAATTTTGCAATGTTGATATTTGCTCAAGTTGCACTATTCAAGGTGGCTCTATGTTTTTATTTGTTTAAATGCCTTCTTAAGTGAGCTTTAAACCTTAATGATAAGCCTTTAAGGTAAATCTGCAAGAAAAGCTGCTGAATCAGATATGCTGTAATTCATTTTAAATCTCGAATTAGTGTGGAAAGTCTTATAAAACAGGTACAGAAACACCAATATTAAATTGGCCTCCAGGGAATTAGACTGAATAACTCCTTCACGTTCAATCTAATCTGATCACTGTTATACAAACACAGTTTAAATAGTCACTAGATTAAATTATTAGAGGAAAGAGAGATCCCTTTTCAGTGGATAAAAAGTCAATAATTTAGCATCACTTGACATCAAGAAAACAAAACTGAACAGTTAGTATAGCAAAATTAAACTATTAAAACTTAAAGAGGTAAATTTCCCAATTTAATAATTTTTATCACTCTCTTGAGGAGAAAGCAAATGACTGTCTAAATATGCAATAAAAAATTCATGGAGCGTTTTGTATGATTGAGAATCTAAAAATAAATCAAGATATATTTGTGAAAATAAATAGTTTTAATTCTATTTCAGTGGCTGCTAAGCACATGCAGGGAAACTTATTGAGATTTTTGGAAATAGTGAAAATCTGGAAAATAATATATTTTGAAATATATGGAATTTGTCCTGTATTTATATCAATGTGAATTCCAATTGAGTAATAAATTAAATGCATTATATGAATATCATTTCTTGTTCATTCAGATAAGTATACAAAGGTGAGAATTTTAATTTTTATCTTGTTCAATCTTAATAGATTAATGAATAAGCAGTGTTTTATTAAATTAGTTAAAAATCAAATACATGATTCAATTTTTCAAAATAAATTAGTAGAATTTCAACTTTTATTTTACCTGTTAAATTTGCACTTTTTGAAAATTTTCATTAATATTTGAAGCAAGAATAATTACTCAGAAATAATAATATTTTGAATCTAAAAATTAGTTTTTAAAAAATATGTTCTTTTTTATTGTATTTGAAAATAAGAACAGATAGAATTTCCAGAAATTGTCATGAAAGATTTTGTGGGGGATACTTGAAAATAATGGCATATTAAAGAGCAAATTTAGAAAAGTCTAAACATGTTAAATTAATTTTAATGTTGAATCTAAAATCAAGTATTATAATCTATCACATATTAAAATATAATAGTTAAGGAAATTGTGAGCTGGAAAAATCATAAAGAATTCTTCAATGTAGTTAAATTAGATGTTAATTGATTATTGTAGAAGGAAGTATAAAGTCATTACAAAGGAAATCAATAGAAGTTATACTTAGGTGGTAGGACTGGTAGTTATTTGCATTATTTTGAGAGTTTGTATATTTATCTTATAATTTTCTCCATGGTTAATATATTTTGTAATTAATGTTAAATTTTCAAGAAAATGGGACTCTTGGGTGGCTCAGAGGTTGAGCATCTGCCTTTTTGGCCCAGGGCATGATCCCAGACTTCTAGGATCGAGTTCCTTGCAAGGAGCCTGCTTCTTCCTCTGCCTATGTCTCCACCTTCTCTCTGTGTCTCTCATGAATAAATATATAAATAATTTTTTTTAAAAAATTAAATAAATGAAAAATAAAATAAAATTTCAAGAAAATAAGTTTTTCCTGTATTTTGATTATATTAAAATATTTTCATGTTTCTGGATCCTAAGGGAACCTAAATGACTCATGAGTCATAATGCAACTTTGTGGCTAAGACATGAGTTAAATGTAATTAGATCAATGGTGTTAAAGGCTGAGGCATGTATAAAAGTGATCCATAGATCCATACAATTTGGATCAGGCTTGAGTAGATTAATAAATCGGTAAGAAATAGCATTCCCTGGTATCCCAGGCCATCATGTCACTTCCTTCCGTTACACACATGCCTCTTTTCGACTTACATGTATAACCTAATGAAATATTCACTATAATCAACTGAATGAGAAGGAGAGATGTTGAACATGCTTCACAAAGGGCTCAGCTCTTTATATGGCACAGCTAAAACTGGATTGTTTCCATATTACAACTTCACTTAACAGAAGTCCTTAAGAAAAGTTATGGAAAACTCTCCTGATAGCAGAATTGTGAGCGGTATATTTGGTCATTGAGGTTGTAAAAAAAGATGAGTCCCATGGATTGTTGGGCAGTGGCAAATGCACATGAGCTGTAAGTCAGTCTCCAGAAGGAATAAGAATGGTAGACCCAGGGGCAGGATATCTGGAGAAGTGATATGTGGATATACCAGTGAGCATGTGCAAGAATGTATGGATCTTTATGTTGGTAATGCTTATCAAAGACTATTAGCTGCAGAGATGACTCTCCGTAACTAGGCTTACAGGATGATCTTCCTATCTATATCACCTCTGTCCTCGGTCATCTGAGTACTTGTAAGACAATGTTCATAAGACAATGGTCTTATGAATACAATAAACCTGGTGGCCAAGGCACCTAGGTGGCTCAGTCAGTTAATCCTCTGGCTTTTGCTCAGGTCATGAATCCCTCTTCACTTTGAATCCCCTGCTCAGCGGGGGTCCTGCTTCTCCTTCTCTCCTCTACTCATGCTCTCTTATTCTCTTTTTTTTTCCTGTCTCTTTCTCTCAAATAAATAAATAAAATCTTAAAAATTAATATAGGAATGTAAGCTATGGAGTGGCCCAGAAGCATGGGCTCTCTTTCACCAAGACTGATCTATCTACATTCACTGAAGAATGCACAACCTGCCATGAGCAGAAACTGACGTTGAGTTCTTAATATTGCTCCATCCCTCAAGGTGACACTTCAGCCAGGTGCTGGCAGGTGTGTTATATTAGACGCCTTTCCCCTACTGGGGAGTTATTTATCCCAATAATAATCCGTACTTTTGGCAGATGTGGAGTTGGAAATGCTTGATCTAATCCCAAAATATCCCACACGTTGTCTTCAGCCAAAAGATAATTTTACAGTGAAGTTCACATGACAAAATGCACATGACGATGGAATCCAGTTTTCTTATGTGGATCTTATACAGCCAACAAAATAACATGGTAAAATGATCTGTTAAAAACTCAGTCAAGATGCCAGCTTGGGGACAGTATCTTGTAGGACACAGTGCTGTTCCCACGGGTATAGTATATGCTTAAGCAGATGTGATGAATCCTGAGGATATTTTCCTTGAACCTTATGACTACAGTGTACTCAGCGGTACTTCTGTCAATATCTGCATCTTGTACCTAAAGCCTTTCACCAAAGCAGACTTTTTAGTGCCTGGGAATTACTACCTACTCACTGGAAGCAGCCCTTAATCATTGGCAGGAGAATTTGATGCATTAATATCCCAAATATTTGCCCCTTATGTGGCATATTTCCAACTATTTTCTTAATTCCTTGGAATTATGTTTCAGTATCAAAGGGGTTGATGACTTTATCATATATCCTTTATTGCCTGACTTCTTTTCTCGGACTCGAGTCTACACTCCCATACCAATATTTCCTCATTTCTCATATAGCGAATGTACACTTGCAAATTACCTAAAGCTAAGACCTGGAAAAAAAAATCTATGGCATGTAGAGACCAAGAAGGAAATTTTTCAGGGGAGATCTTGGGTCCTATGAGATAACTCTTCTGTCAGGAAGAATACTTAGATGCTTAATTGTCACCTGGGCATTTTCTCTGTCTCTCTCTCTCTCTCTGTCTCTCTGTCTCTGTCTCTCTCTCGCTCTTTTTCCAATGGAGAGATAAGCAAAGAGAGAAGGTAATATTCCAGTGAAGTATCATCCATGAGGAAATATGCAATGGGGAATAGGGGAAAAATGACTAGATCTCCGGGTATTTATTAAGGCATTTCTTTTTGGTTCATCACCTAATGATAATGGCAATAGGAAAACTGAAGTATCCACAATTTAATCAGGGAAAGTCAATTAAAACTTAATCTCCATTGGTTCTAAAGGTTCAGGACATTTTACCAGGTCAGTGAGTAAACTGTTAATTGTTTATTAACACTCTGACCTAAATCATTTGAAGAATTTGAAGAATCCATTGTTACCGGTTAGATTTGTAAATATCTTCTCAAGACAAAAAAAGAGGCTTTCTTGTTTTCAGATATATGGAGGTCCCTCATTGCAACACAAAATGGAGAACACACACAATGAAAGATGCACCAATTAGCATACTACCTCATATGCACAACCTGAAACTTCCAACTCCCATCTTGACATTTCTTTTTACGTGCTATGTCATGAACTAATAAAGGCTTTACCTGTTGCTTATACATGCATGACTTAGAAATGCAAAAAAGTTAATTCATTACAAGGAGACTTTCCACAAAATAGAGATGTAAATCGATAGAAAACTTTTTCTCCCAGGGAAATTTGTCCTAAAATGCAGGACATACAGTCTCTCAAAGATGGTAAAATTAGTCAGGATCAGCTGATACTAAATGGTGGCCAACTTGTCAGGCATACCTCATAGTGTTCTTCCTTCCTGCCTCACTTCCCTTTCCCTCCTTCTTGCTTCCCTGAGATTACACTTTCCAAAAAAGTAAATTGCTCATAAGCTTTTGCCTCAGATTCAGTTTTCTAGATAAGTTAGGCTAAAAGAGAAAGCATCTCATTCACTATTATTTTTCTAATACATCCGTGGACACTAAATTAATTTAAGTAGGTGAATCCATTCATTATTAATAAGAATCTTCCTTTTATCCCATTTCTTTTCTAAAATAACAGTTGTATACAAAATAAAAAAACTGAAAAAACAAAAACAAAACACTGAAACACTTTAACCCATTAATAATTTAATTATGATAAAGATTATACCATGATAAATAATATATTATATGTATTATATAGCATAAATGAATATATAATATGTGTTCTATATTTTACTATAAGTAGCAATAATAACAATACTAATAACTTAATAATATAAACTAAAATTTGAAAAATTATTACCAAGACACTTTAAGTCACTAATACTTTTTTAAAAATTTTAGTTATATTATGTTTGTGACAAAAGATCAGAGAAGTGAGTGATCATTGCCATCTTAAGGAATGGAAAAGGAAGATAAAGGAAGGAACTAAAGGTAAACATGATCTCATTCTTGGTACGTTTTTAATGACTTATGAGAATGTGATTAATATATTCAAACTCATCCTAGGGTTACTTAAAAATGTATGCCATCTATATCTACACTTATATCTATGTCTTCTATACCTTTAGTTTCTTACTGATATCTAAATAAATATATATCGATATGGGAAAGCAATGAATAGAAATATATACCCGACTATTTTGAAAATTTTATTACCTTGGTGGAAAGATTATAAGTGAGTTAAATTTATTAATTTCTAAATATTCTATAATATGCACACATAATATTTATAATTAAAAATTAGTATCAATGTAATATGGCATCATTAAAGCTTAGAGCACAATACCAGATCCTGCATGGTATTTATTATGTAGGTAATCTTAATTAAATTATTTAAAGTATGATATTCAAGGTCCTCATTTGTAGACTGGTAAGAAATATAGTTAGGGTTTAAAGCTATAGTGACATTAAATGTTATAACATATATATAGGGATCCCTGAGTGGCACAGCGGTTTGGCACCTGCCTTTGGCCCAGGGCGCGATCCTGGAGACCTGGGATCGAATCCCACATCGGGCTCCCGGTGCATGGAGCCTGCTTCTCCCTCTGCCTGTGTCTCTGCCTCTCTCTCTCTCTGTGACTATCATAAATAAATAAAAATAAATAAAAATTATAACATATATATAAATCACCTAGCACGATGTTTGGTGCAGATAAGATAATTATTTTTTTCTACTACTTTATTAACCACTATTTTCTTAACCAACACTTTAACTATCAATTCCCTTTTAACTGCCATTAGTACTAAACCTTTATCTGTCAGCATAAGTCAGTTTTTAAATGACATTCTAACATCATCTTACATCCCTAAGAAAGTGATAATATTGTTAAGCTTTTCTTTTCATAAGTCTAATGTTATTATATATGAGTTAATGTCAAAATGCACATTGCTAATCATTCATATTTATAGTCCTAGGATTCCTTAATGTATTGACATGTATAGAATACCAATTATTAGGGAAACTATGATTTTTAGTTGCAAATCATTTTTGGTTTTAAATTTTAATGCTAACTACTAATCTATTTTTTCTTCTTTATCTCCATTTATTTCAAAACATCTGCCAACCCTTAAAACACAATAAAAAAGACATAAAACATAACAATATTTTATAGTCTACCTACAAGTGCACAAGTAAGAAAGGAAAAACTCCAGGGATCAGATATGAAGAAGAAACTCAGATATAGAGTATTTAACAGTTATTAAATTCAAACAGTGCAGCCTGGTATTAGAGTCATTCCTAAAGACTGAAATTCTTACACCAATCCCATGCTCGTGTGAAGGTGAAAATGAGCTCTCCTCAAAAAGCCATCAGTTCTGAAGGGCTGAGGCCACTCAGAACTGGAGTAGGCTCATCACCCCCGTGGGCTATGGATAGGAAAAGAGTCCCTCAGAGTAATTTGGAACCACAGGATCTTGCTTTCTGCAGCGAGTGATCTGAATTCACACCACTCAGATTGCGTGGGAACCTAAAGCTGGAAAATTAACAAAAAATCTCAGATATCCCTGGAACTCAAGTAAATGTGAAATTTCCCCCATACGGACCTTCCACATACATGTGCATATGTAATTCTCACAGATTAAAAATAAAAATTCTGACCATTTCGTTGCAATTCAATTTTTAAAACATGTGAAGAAGAAAACTGTCATAGACACACAACTAAAGCAGAAAATCATTATAAATTTAAAACCCAACTCTTGGAAAATTCTAAGACAAAATTGACCAAATGAAACTGGCATAATAATATTTCTGTCAGACAAAACAGATTTTTAGACAGAAAGTATTATTTTTTTAAAAAATTATTACTTAATTAAAAAGGAAAAGTTCCAAAGAAAATATAATAATTTTGAATCTCTCTGTACTTAGAAATATTGTGTCAGAATCCACAGAAAAAAAACATCAACAGAACTACAAAGCCAAATCCATAAATTTGTAATCTTGGTTCAACTTTCTAATAGTATTCTTGCAGAAACTGACAGAAAGTCATACTCTTCAATACAAAAACTATTTGAGCTATACAATTAAGAAAATTGTTATAATGGTAATTTTTGAGTGTTAGAAATTCGTGTAGGTGTAATTTGACAATTTCATCTTAACTTACATAAATGAAGAAATCCTTGAGCATGTATTATTGAAAACACAAGTTGTTTATTAAATCATTGTTTAAAAATAAAAAAATATCCTTAAATAAAGGAATAGGAATATATCATAGTGTATTGATATAGTGGAAAACATACAGAATTTAAAAATGAATACAAAAAAGATGAATACATTAATTTTACATTTTAAGATCTGATTCTCAGAATCAGAACCTCAAAAACATAACAGACACATTAAGATAAGCTTTAAAAATGTACATTCATGTTAATTACACCTAAAAAGCTGAATGTATAAGGGATTAGGTTATTTATAACTATAGACAATATATATTATATACTCATAAATCTTGCAGAGGGTAGTAACTGATCAACTTGAATGTACTGCTGTGGAGAGGAAGAGAGACTAGTGAGATGCTGTAGGCCTTCAAAAGTATAATAATATTATTATTTTTTTAATTCTAAGTCAGGCAAGTTGTTAACATGGGTTAAACCTGGATAGTGAGTACCTGCGATTTTCTATACTTATCTTTAAGTATAAAATATTCAATTTTTTTCAAAATAATATTTAAAAAATCTGTAACTTTAATGTTCATTTGCAACATAACTTTCTCTACTTTGCTGAATGTATCAACTATATAGAGTGATTAGTTTTAATCATTTACTCATTGGTTCATTCAATGAGCACCTATTCTGTTGCCAGGCACCGTACTGAGTGCCGGTTCATAAGGCAATACATTTTTTTTTTTAATGGATCCCTTTTCCATTAATTTCTCTATCTAATGGAGAAAGCAGATGGGTGATTGTAAAAGTACAGTAAAGTGACATGATCATAATATGGGAAGTACTAGGTTCCATGAGGCTGCCAATGATGTATCTCCCAGGAGAAGAGAACTTTAAGCTGGAACTTAAAGAATAGGTAAGATTTCAGAGGGAAAAAAAAAAACTTGCTAGGAATTTAGTCATTTGATGGGAAACACGAGTAATTGTTCAAGTCACAAGGAGGATCCTAAATCAAGTGAATCTAGCATCGGTGCTGCAAGTAGTCTAGCACGACTGAAGCAAACCTGAATGTGACAAAACAAGGTAATAAGATCAGTTCATATTGGTAGTTGTAGACATCTTTAAAAGCCTTACAGGAGTGGTAAGAATCCATTGCAGAGCTTCTAAAGGAAGAAATTACATTATTAGATTTTATTTGTTGAAAGAGTGTATATTAATTAATATGGAAGAAGGATAGATTTGAAGCATTAACTAATATTCAAGGGGAAAAAAAAAGATGTTTATGGTCTCAGCCATGACAGAAAGAGTCAGAAAAAATGAGAGATTATTGCACGTAGATAGATACCCATAGGACTTGACAAGTGAACAATGATATGGTTATGGAGAATGAGGTATTCATGATCCCTACATTTATGAATTGAGAAAAGAGGTGCCTTATATCAAGATAGGAAACCATGCAGAGAAATAGTTTGGTGATAAAAAGATGTGGTCTATATATACAATGGAATATTACTCAGCCATCAGAAAGGATGAATACCCACCATTTGCTTCCATGTGGATGGAACTGGAGGGTATTATGCTGAGTGAAGTAAATCAATCGGAGAAGGACTATCATCATATGGTTTCACTCGTATGGGGAATATAAGAAATAGTGAAGGGATTATGGGGGTAAGGAGGGGAGCTGAGTGGGCAAAATTAGAGAAGGAGACAAACCATGAGAGACTCCTAACTCTGGGAAACCAACAAGGAGCAGTGGAAGAGGAGGTGTGCAGGGGGTTGGGGTGCCTGGGTGATGGGCACTGAGGAGGGCATTTGATGGGATGAGCACTGGGTGTTGATGCTATATGTTGGCAAATAGAACTCCAATAATAATATTTAAAAAAAAGAGTAAGTGTGAGAAAAAAAAAAAAAAAGAGAGAGAGAGAGAGTGACATTCAGCAAGGGACATTCCGAGTTCAGTTGCATACAAATCATATATAGGAAGTCATAGAGATGCACTGGTGCAGAGGAGAGAATTCTGGGTTGCTGGATTATCAGATTATCAGAGGCTTTACTGATGCCATCAAGTGTGTGAATGGGATCACCTGAGAAGATGGTGTAGGTTGCTAATAAATAAAAGCATATTAATGAACACTGAGTAATATCAATAGTTAAGACATCTTGGCAAAATCAGTTTTAATGGAATTCTGGGTAAGGAAACCACAGTGCTTTGCATTGATGAAAGTAGGAGATACAGAAGAGATGGTTAGAATCCTTGAAGAAGTTTGCCATAGTCTGAAGAGAATCTGTAGGGTAACTAGAGTGTGCATGAAACAAAGAAAGTTCGAGCAACTTGTATGTGTATTTAAGTACTGGTGCAAAAAACCCACTCGAGGTGTTTTTTGTTTTGTTTTGTTTTGTTTTGTTTTTGTCTGTCTGTCTGTTTTTTCCTCTCTCTTTTCCAAAAGGTCTCTGCAAGAATTGGGCCTTCTACATAGGATGTTCCTCTACCAGATATCCCCCTGCCAGGGCTTTTTCTCATTCCGATCTTAGTTTAAATATTACCTTTTTAGATGGGCTTTTCCTAAATTTTAAACTTAGTCCTCTGTCTTCTCCCACTGAAGTCCTGCTCACATAGTCACATCTGAACACATCACCTTAATTCATATTAATCAATGTCATTTATCATTACCTGTTATAACATCGTAGAGGTATCACATGGTTTTAATTTTTTTTCCAGCAGTGAAAAATGAGTTGACTCAAATGCCACTTAATCTTTATTTTCCAAGAATAAATGCAAAATTATTATATATGCACTGCTTAATTTGGTTTGCTAATATTCCTTGAGTATATATTCTTGGAAAAAAAATCCTGTTCCAATTCCATTTATAAAATCTTTGTCAGGTTTTGATCAAGGTGTATGTGGTTTTTATTTAAAAGATTGGATAGTATTTATTGTTATCTTCTCTGGGTTAGTTTCAGTCGGTTTGGTAATAATGATTTTTTAAATGTTTGGAAGCTATCATTGGTGAAACTATCTGGCATTTTCTTAGGGGCTCTTGTATAAATAGTACTGAATATATTTGATACATATAGGATACATCAAGTTTTCTAGTTATTTCTTCTTTTGTTGGTTTGGCAGATTCTGCTTATTGTTGTAAGCTTTTTGTAAACCATTTACCATCTTTTTGATGCCTAATTTAGGGAGTGACCCCCGGATTTCATTCTGATATTGGCTACTCTGTCTTCTTTGTGTTTTTTTCTGAGTTTTTTTTTTTTTTAAGAAAAATCAAGGTTTAGAATGAAAAAGAACATGTTTATTTCCAATTTATCTAACCCACCATCATATTTAATATTCCTGAAATTGGGCTTTTTAAAAGTAAAATAGGACTGTGTATGTGAATGCAGAAAATTAAAAATAGGTAAAATCACCAAATATTTGTCCAGTTAACCTTGGTCCCACTGAAGGATGTGCTTCATTTCCTGATGTCTTTGCTATGGTGAATGTAGCTGGTGACACATACGACTCAAATGATGCCTCTGAGATCAGAACTCGGGGGCTGCTAACATTGATCCTTCACTTGTTTTTTTTTTTTTTTTTTTTAAGTAGGAAGTCCACAAGCTGTCCATTTTCAAAGTTGGACCCCACAGCCGGCCTCTCCAATTCTATACAATTACTATGTGTACATTGCTGAAAGTTTTAAGATCACCGGAAGTGGCCTCTGGATTACTAATACATGATGTCATATTTCATTAATAAGAAGTGGGACATATTCTCCTATTGCTTTTTTTGGGTTTTTTTTTTTTGTTTGTTTGTTTTCCTTTAAGCCTTACTTGTTACAAATGATACCTGAAAAGAGAGAGAGAGAGAGAGAGAAAGAGAGAAATGATACCAGTTTTTTTTTTTTTAAATCAATTACTTCATCTTGCTTAAGGAAACCAAATTTAAGTCACTGAGAATAAGTAACCTTATGCAGTCAAATGTCACTGCTCAGTAAAAAGAAAAATTTTCTATTTCCTTATTATTGCTTCTTAATTTTATGTAAAATTGGCTGCCAGTCCCTCTTTTTACTTCAAAAGCCTGACAATTACAGTCATCTTTTAAAACCCTTAAACATGTCAAGATCATGTAAATTATCATTTACGGTGAGCCATTTTTTAGAGTAATATGGAGCATAAAATAATTTAAAATACATAGTATTCAAGATATGGATTTATTGCTCTATAGGTTTATTGACTTGTATGCAAAACCTATTTTCAAATTTAGAATTAACTCATATATGTTACCCAAGTATATATATATATATATATATTTTATAGACACACATACATAGGCACACAGGTATATTGTACATTAAAGCAAAAACAAAGTTAAAAACCTAGTTTATGACAATTTTCCAAATACTAAGACATATCACAAGAAGAATTATAATATTCACATGTAGTATAGATTAATGTCTCACCAATATGTGTCTATAATACACTGTCACTGGTATTTTTCTGAAGATCATATTTTTATAAATAATTTATATAGACTGAAACAGTCTTCAAAGTTGCATTTTATGGTTAGTACAGAATTGTTGAATCTTCAGTTGATTCTTCACTGTCTGATCATAATACTTTTAAGTGAGCAAACAATTTCATCATTAGTACTGAAGTACATTCTGGGCAATTCTGCTAAATTTTGTTAGACTGATGCTATCAATTCATTTTTTTTTCAGTATTGAAATATGTAAATATTTTAGCCCAAATATTCTTTAAAGATACAGCCTTTTTCATTCAGCAATACTTCTAAAATAAATTTTTGTAATGAAAACTGCATTACAACTCTTGTCTACATTTAAGATATTTTGAATGTTTGCCAAACTTAAAAGCCACACATTCTCAATTTAATTCCAGTCTGGCATAGACTATAAATATATCCAATGAAAATGGGTGCTGTATCCAAATATTTTTCCCACAAGTTAAGATACCAATAAAATATATATAATTTAAACAGAAAATCGTGTATATGGTTGCAATTTTTCTCATTTTGCCTTGTATAAATAAATGTTAATGTATTCTCGTTTGCTAACTTTGTTTCAACATAACTCTCTAAAGCTTAAAAAGCTAAAAAAAAATATTTGGTGTTGTATCCATTAACTATTTTGCTAGATATTTCCAACTCATTTTAAGTAAAAATTCTAAATTTGGAAGACAGAAAATTACTATTGCTGTAGCATGTACATAAGTTTATTGAATAAATAGTTTATTCAAAAGCTCAAACATTTCTAAAGTCCAATTAATGGTGGCAAAAACCCTACTTTTTAAAAATGCCAACCTCAGCCCTGTTCCCAAATTTATAATGTAGTTATTGTCTGCTAATAAATTATGTGAATATTTTGACAAGTGCAGCTTCAATATTGATTGTTGGGATGTTTCGTCTTATTGAGAAATAATAAGACGGATTTCATTCCCCCGGATTTCATTCTGATATTGGCTACTCTGTCTTCCTTGTGTTTTTTTCTGAGTTTTTTTTTTTTTTTTTTAAGAAAAATCAAGGTTTAGAATGAAAAAGAACATGTTTATTTCCAATTTTAGCTAACCCACCATCATATTTAATATTCCCGATATTGGGCTTTTTAAAAGTAAAATAAGACTGTGTATGTGAATGCAGAAAATTAAAAATAGGTAAAATCACCAAATATTTGTCCAGCTAATCTTGGTCCCACTGAAGGATGTGCTTCATTTCTGTGTGTATGACAAACAATCTCAAGTGTTTCTCTGTTCCATAGTTTTCTTAATTTAGTATCAAGAACGTTCGTTTCCATGATGCTGTGCTCTCCCTGCATTTGTTTTCTAATGATCATCTCGAAGACAAGTACTTTTGTCTTCCGTGTTAAACCTTTGAACTGCACTTGCAATAGTATCTACAATAATAACAAATGCTTCACCTTTGAAGGTGAACTTTCAAAAGCTTTCTAAAGGCCTCCATAGCACTATCAAACCATTATTAAACTAACTGATTTTGTATTTGAAGCATCTGTTATATAATATGTCATAAAACTGGCAACATTTAGCTGTTCTGCTAATGATGCCAAGATGTTAAGAGCTATTATTTCACATTTCATATGTGCACAAGAAAAATTGGAATAAAAAAAAAAAGAGCAAATTTAATTGTGGCAGTCAGGGAGATATGCCACTTTGATCTGCCTTCCGGGGAAAAAACAATATGTACCTTTTTTCTGAGAGGCATGTACTTAGATAACAGTCTCCAGTCGCACTGGAGATCTCCAGCATCTGAGCAGAGGCCCTGCTCTTTCAGGGAAACCACAGCCAGTGAACTGGGCACAACGGCAGTACAAGGGCTTGGTGATTTGTGCACAACTTGAGACGTGTCTATTGGGTGATCTTTATTCTGGACAGTTTGGTGTTCTGAGGCTTTGTCAGATCGACACTGCAGTCTGGGTCACTCTCTGCCAACTCTCTTCTTTCTCTGTTAGGGAGTTCACAATGTATTCCCTGAACCCATATGTCAAAGCCCTAAACCCCCAATCCTCAGAATGTGTCTGGATCTGAAGAGAGGACATTTTAAGAAGGTCATTATGTAAACCCTATATGATTAGTGCTCCTATAAGAAGAGGAAGGGACATCAGAGTACACATGCATGGAGGGATGATCAGGTGAAGAAGAGCAAGAGAAAAACCTGCAAACCAGGGAGGGGGACCTCAGAGGAAACTAGTCCTGCCATCATCTTTATCTTAAACTTACTAAGCCTCCAGAACTGTGAGAAAAAAAAAATGCTGTCTCTAAAAAATTTAGGTCACCAAATCTGGGGTATTTTCTTGCAGTAGCCCTGGCAAATTAATTTACTCTCTTTCGTCACAATATCCTACCTTCTTTGCAGTCTGAAGGCTTTCCCTACCGGGTCTTCTCTTCACGGTTCCCTCTTGCTTCCACAACAAACTGGCCACAAAGTTCGTGGTTTAGCATTACATCAGTTTGCTGTCTTACAGTTCCGGAGGTCAGAAGTGCAAAATGGGTTTCACTAGGCTAAAATCAAGGTTGGTAGGATTGAGTTTTTTCTGGTGGTTCTAGCAGAGAATCCATTGCCTCACCTCTTCCATCTGCTGAAGCCACCTGCATTTCTTTGCTTGTGGCCTCTTTTCTCATCTTTAAAGCCAGAAGCATAGCATTTTACAGTCTCTCTAACCTGATCTTCCTGCCTCCCTCTTTCACCTATCAGGATCTTTAAATACTTGATCGCATCTGCAAAATCCTTTTTGCTGATACAGCAGCATATTTGAAGGTTCTGAGGATTAGGATTAGTAGTACATTGGCATTTTGGGGGGCAGTATTATTCTGTTTACCACCTAGGCATTACAACTCCAATTTTCAAATAAACCATCTATAGTCCTAACTCTCTTTCGGTGGAAAAAATCTTGATTTATCCATAAACAGACACATTTTAACAGCAATCTTATTTTATTGAAAAAAAAATCTTTTACAAAGTCACAGGTTAATGCATTTCCAGGAGTTGTACACTTTATATAGTCATCTCTAAATATAATCTCATTAAAACAGTATGAGCTTTTGAGGTAGCTAATGATGCATCTTCAAACATTTACAAAATCAATTATATGATTGGAGCCACTACAGTAGCTTACAAATATTAATAAAAAGTCATGTGCAAATTATATGTTAAAATCAACTTTCTTAAGAAACAGAAGTTTAGTAATTTATTATGCACTTTTTGCTTTTTAACTACTGCTGGTCAAGGAGTCTATTGCTGAATAAGATAGTGTTGCCAAACAGTAAAATAATTTTTTTTTAAATGTTGTCTTATCCATAGAACGAGTGGTTATAAACAAACGAAACCCCCCAGTAGCATGAAGTCTAGTTTCTTACCTTTTTTTACCTGTTTACCACATGTATTTCATGTTCACCATAAACTATTGTTTCTTACGTTCTCATTGATTCCTCAAGAGAGTACCAGAAACTTTGGACCTCACAGAAAAACTGGCTGCTACATCACAGAACTGGCAGGGGCAACAACATAAACTAGTTCCACCACCAACTCTCCCTAGCACCCCGTGTTTATTGGTGAACATCCTGATGGAATGGTATTAGTGACATCAAATCCAGAAAGCAAAGAATTATCGCTAATTTTTTCTTTACGATGAATTCCATATAAAAGTGAGAAATTGGTTCACTACAAATACCCCTCAGATATCCCTAATTCTAACTTGCAACAATTAAAAGTCTACTGAGTTCATACTAGTTTATTTTCTGTAACTACTAATACAACTATCTTACTGAAAATGAAAAAATAGGGAAAAATTTACACTGGACAAGAGGTCAGGGCAAAGAAACCTAACACTTCCATCCTATGACCCTCCTTATACTCATGTCTCCCGGTATGAACTCCCCCGGAGCAACTCTCCAGGGATTCTATTTCTTTCTAAATAACTGAAGTCTCGGGATCCTTGCGTGGCTCAGGGGTTGAGTGTCTGCTTTCAGCCCAGGGCAGGATCCTGGAGACCCGGGATCAAATACCACATCAGGGTCCCTGCATGGAGCCTGCTTCTCTCTCTGCTGTGTCTCTGCCTTTCTCTCTCTCTGTGTCTCTCATGAATAAATAAATAAAATCTTTAACACAAACAAACAAAAATAACTGATGTCTTACAGAATTGAGAGTCAGTAAGTTGTCCATCTACACTTCCTGTACATCAGTATTTGCCATTAAATATGTAAAGCTAAATATTTCATGTTTTTGTCTCAGGGGTGATTTTCCTCTTAATGATAAATTGGATCTTTTTAAGTGTATCTGCGGTTGGGGGAAGGGTTAGACAACTGTCTTCCTTTTGTCATCTTATAGTTAAGTCTTTTAAATAGAAACTTATTAATTTCTACCCATCTTGTCATTAGTTGAATGATTTTATCATTGTTCATGTCAATGTACGAAAAAACTATGTTCTAAGCATGCATAATTTTTCCTATGGGAAGATTTCCAGGTTCCCTCTCGTAAAAGCGGTGTGCAAAATTCTTTACCCATTATATAATTATCATCTGGCTGCTATTTTATTTATTGTTCAACAATTTCAGTGGCTCACATTGCTTCTGTGAGAATATCCATGACATTCACATATCTCTTTGTCATGAATAAATCTCTTTTATATTCTGGATATCATTCCATAATATTATTTATTCTTAAATACTGAAAATTGTTAAAGAAGACCTTATTTTACAGAACTGTCTCTTGTTTGGACAGATTTTGGTCCAAATTTGTGAAAATATAACAATTCATCAAAAAAACATTGTACTGTAATTCCTCTTCCTACTAATTAGGTAAAGACAAATAAAGCTGCACTATAATTTTTTTATTTGTGTATTGTATTTTAATTTTCTAAAAAGCCTTTGTGTATGTGTAAATACATCTGTTTTAGACATAGACAAACTGGGATTTGGATATTTTATTGAGTTTTCTTAGAACAGTATCCCTAAATTAAAGGACTTAAGAACAAACATACATGTCACAGGAAGGAGACAACACTTTTCTAGTGTTACATTAAAGCTGCATATAGATATAAATGAATGAAAAATCTTTAAATGATTGTTAAGAAATAATAGTGAAAAAAAAACAGTACTAAAAACTTTCCTTATCTTTGACAAAAAAATATTATATCACTGGCTTAAATGGGAAGTGTAGATGGACAACTTACTCTCAATTCTGTAAGACATCAGTTATTTTTGTTTGTTTGTTTTAAAGATTTTATTTATTTATTCATGAGACACAGAGAGAGAGAGAGAAAGGCAGAGACACAGCAGAGGGAGAGGCATTTATTATTAAAAAATGATATCACTAGCCAATCTAATGGTTAAGAAGCTTCCTTATGTTTGTGCTCCTTAGTACATTGAGAGACAAAGCTTAACAGTGACAACAAGAAGAATAAAACCACTAATTTATTGTAAATCATTGTATAATCTCTTAACTCACTGGGAAATTTGATGACAGTTTCCAGGAAATAAGGTCAAAACTTTAAAAGAGAAAAACCACATGAAGCCAATGTGGAAATGTCTTGCTCTTCAGAAATGTTTTACCAAAAAAATGACAGAGAGCAAGCCAAGTCTTATCAAACCTTCCAACCCTTAGTCCCTCCTGACTGGTGCAGGAACAAATGATATTGCTAAAATAAATGTGCAGTTTTATCTAGTAAACTGAACTGATTTATAGGGGGACACAGATGGTGTTTTTATCTCATTTTCCCATTGAATAATATGACTTTGAAAGTGAAAAGAGTGTATGAAAAATGAAGTGTTGGCTAGGTGAATGGTGCTGAAGAAATGAATTTGGTTTGGGAGATTTGGCAGGGATTGGACACTTCTCCCTTGGCCTGGAATAATGTATCTGGCAGGAGCTTGGTGATCTGATTAAAAGCACTTTCACACTAAACTGTAGAGAGAAGGGAGAAATTGTAAAACTAAACATGAAGCTATTCCTTGGTTAAGAATCAAAAGAATCATGTTAGAATTGCCCACTAATTAGTTTAAAAAATTATTCTGAAATGGTTACAGAGTGATGACCGTGATTGCCCATGCTTATAAACAAAGCAGAATGTTAGGAATCACAAATAATATATAAAAGGTGCTCAGTGAGTTAAGATGATTTAATTAAAATATGCACTAATGTTTTACACACCAATTGTCCATACACATAAATGGAGGAAGCAAAAACTTAATAAATTAAATAAACTTATATGTTAAAAACTATAGAGAGATTTTTTTGAAGTTTTCATTATTGAAAAGTGTGCTATTTTCAAATTGAAGAAATGGCTTTGTTAATAAAGTTATTACACTTAAAAACTGTGCATTCCTTATCTTGATATCATCTTCCTACATATTCTGTGTAGGGTGTTTTAACTCCACGTATGTTAACACATATCCATTGTGTAGAGGTGGGTGTATTTCTTATTAAAAAGAGGGATACAAACAAATTTTAGCTCCAAGCTTATTGAGGGTCTTTGTAAAAGTTCTTTTTTTTTTATTTTTTATATGTAAAAGTTCTTTCAATAAATGAGTCATTAAACATTTCTGTCAAGTTTCAATATAGTTCACATAAAGGAAAACAACAGCTAATATCTATAGAGTGTTTACTATGCAATAAATCCCATGCTATATACTTTTTTATTTAGTTCTTTAAACAAACATGATATGGATATAGTATTAAATACTTATTAAGGATAAAAATACTGATTTTTAGAAATCAAGTGGAAATCACACAATTAATTGGAAGCAGAGGCAAGGCTGAAATTCAGGCTTGACTTGAACATTTTTTATTTTTAAAGATTTTTCTATGCTGCATGAAAATATTACTTTTTCATTTTCTTGATGTAGATTTTTTTTTATTTGTGACCAAATTTAACATGTTTACCAGGGATTTGATTGAACTCAATCTCACTAGTATTTCCAGTTGACTGCACTGTATGTAAAATCAGCTATCACATTTCTTGATGCCTAGAAGGCATGTAAGCAATAGTTCCCACTGAATTACTCTACCACCAAAAGTGCTTTGATCCCTGTTCAGTTTTCCTCTAGATAGAGAAATTTGTCTAATTTGTCTCTCTGTACGCCTATTACCTTATCTGTTAACATGGGGATTTCACCACAATTTTTTTGTAAGGAGTCAATTCAAACATGTTTTGCATATGTAAAATTAGTAAAATTAGAGACATCCAGTAGATTTATTTTTTTCTAAAAACTGAAAGTAACACAGATAATGTAACACATTTGGGGAAATCTGATGCATCCATATTGTAGGTGTGAAAAATTAGTAGCGTTCAAACTAATAATTATCACCTTCAGGATTTCAGATTTTTGCCTATGCTTAAAGGTTCCATGTTGCCTCCTACTTTGATTCAGTGTTCTAGGAATGAATCTTATGAATCCAACCTTAACTATAAGCCTAGTAGTAACCAAAAAATTATATGAAATTTTGACCAGACTCCTACCAACTAGTTTTCTCTAACACTTAGCTTGAGTGTAAAAAATTAAGTGTATTTGGAACATTAAAAAAAACAAAAGAAAGAAAACTCTTTTGATGGAGTGTGAACAGGTGAACAGAGACAAAAACTGAATTGAAAGAAATACCCTACAAACTTATAAAAGTAAAATATGATTTGTATAGACTTGAAACAAGCAGAAAATAATAAATTGAACATGAGATAAATATGAAAATTATTACAATAAAAGAAAATTCCAAGGATCTTCAGAAGTACAGATTAAGCTATGGCATTCCAAGTATCCTTTCAACTGGAATTAAGGGTTCTTTGAGATAAACCTCAAGGACATTGACCATCTCTTACCTTTAATTCCCCATCACTGTTCTAGCTTCTGTCTTGCACTAGGTCAACTGTTATAACTATATAACAGATGAAAGAATGGGTTAGGGATTGTATAAAAAAGCAACAGATTTCAGTGGGATTAAACTAACTGATTTCTTTATTAAAAGGTAAATAAGATGCCTTTATTAAAATAATCAAAGTTTTATGATAAATTAAGTTGATGATTTTAGAGTTTCTCTTAAAATTGAGCCTGACAGATGTAAGATTTGGCAACTGTTTGTATTCACTATTGATGGTGAGCACAGAAAGAAAAGCAGCAAAGGTAGAGGAGAACACCGGCAACACTCTTTTTGAACTTGGCCACAGCAACTTCTTGCAAGATACATCCATGAAGGGAAGAGAAACAAAAGCAAAAATGAATTATTGGGACTTCATCAAGATAAAAAGCTTCTGCACAGCAAAAGAAACAGTCAACAAAACTAAAAGACAACCTTCAGAATGGGAGAAGATATTTGCAAATGACATATCAGATCAAGGGCTAGTATCCAAGATCTATAAAGAACTTATTAAAGTCAACAACAAAGAAACAAACAATCCAATCATGAAATGGGAGAAAGACATGAACAGAAATCTCACAGAGGAAGACAGAGACATGGCCAACACGCACATGAGAAAATGCTCCGCATCCCTTGCCATCAGGGAAATACAAATCAAAACCACAATGAGATCCCACCTCACACCAGTGAGAATGGGGAAAATTAACAAGACAGGACACAACAAATGTTGGAGAGGATGCGGAGAAAAGGGAACCCTCTTGCACTGTTGGTGGGAATGTGATCTGGTGCAGCCACTCTGGAAAACTGTGTAGAGGTTCCTCAAAGAGTTAAAAATAGAGCTGCCCTATGACCCAGCAATTGCCCTGCTTGGGATTTACCCCAAAGATACAGATGCAGTGAAACACCGGGACACTGGCTCCCCAATGTTTACAACAGCAATGTCCACAATAGCCAAACTGTGGAAGGAGCCTCGGTGTCCGTCGACAGATGATGGATAAAGAAGATGTGGTTTATGTATACAATGGAATATTCCTCAGCCATTAGAAACGACAAATACCCACCATTTGCTTCCACGTGGATGGAACTGGAGGGTATTGTGTTGAGTGAAATAAGTCATTCAGAAAAGGACAAACATTATATGGTCTCATTAATTTGGGGAATATAAAAATTAGTGAAAGGGAATAAAGGGAAAGGAGAGAAAATGAGTGAAAATATCAGTGAGGGAGACAAAACATGAGAGACACCTAACTCTGGGAAATGAACAAGGGGTAGTGGAAGGGGAGGTGGGTGGGGGGTTGGGGTGACTGGGTGATGGGTGACTGAGGGGGGCACTTGGTGGGATGACACTGGGTGTTATGCTATATGTTGGAAAATTGAACTCCAATAAAAAAAAATTAAAAAGCAGCAAAGGTAATAATAACTAATAGTTGCAACTAAAAACTAGATAACTTGGACTGTTTATTCCACTTCCTCATCATTATTTTCAGTATCCTGAAATTGAAAAGTTATTTTCTCTATTCTGTAAACACCTTTGAAACTCACTCATTTATTCATGCACTTTTATTTATCCAACACTTTTTCTTCTAATACTGGTACAATACTTGACTACTAGAGCAATTATAACTACAAACAGGCATTATACTATTTTTCCTTTTGTAATTCAAGCAGCCAAATAGTTTACTTAATTAATTATTCATTCGAATAAAATTGAGCATGCATGTGAAGCTAAAAATAAATGTGAATAAAACTGTAGTGTTAACTAACTCATGAGCAAATTGTCCAGGCCTTGCCAAATCATATTCTGTACAGTAAATTAACTCTCACTTAGTAAAACTTCTTTAAATGGAAAGGGTAACTACAAATTGTTCTAAGCATGTACATAAGTGAAGGAGCTTCCAAAAAAATACCTTGATCCAATAAACTGAAAAAAAGTCTGCTGATGTCAACTGAATGAAAAGCCTGTCAAATTTCAAATTCATTCACAAAGTGAAGATAGTTTAGGAATTTGTGGGAAAATATCAGATTACCTAACATTTGGATCATGGGGCTCCAGGAGAAGAGAGAGAAAAGGGGAAGAAATTTTATTTGAAGAATAATGGTTAAAATTTTCCCTAACTGGGGAAACAAGTAGACATCCAGATCCAGAAAGTATCTTGTTCTAAACAAGAGTAACTCAAAACCACCCAATACCAACAATGGTATTGTGAGTATTGCATAACACGTAGACTTGTTGAATCACTATGTTGTATGCTTGGAAACTAATGTAACATTGTGTGTCAATTATACTTCAATTAAAAATAAGACATAGATTGGCTGAATGGATTCAAAAAAACACAAGACCTAACTATATGCTGCCTATAATTATGAGCTAGATATAAGGACATACACAGACTCAAAACAAAGAGATGGAAAAAATATATTGCGTGCAAGTGGAAATCAAGAGAAAGCTGGCAAAGATATACTTCTATCAGATAAAATAGACTTTAAGATAAAGACTATAATAAGAGAAGAGGTTATTATATAATGATAAAGGGGTCAATACAACAAGAGGATATAACATTTATAACTATTTATACACTCACATACAAACACTTAAATATATAAAGCAAACATTAATACACAAAGGGAGAAGTAGAGAGCAATACAATAATAGTAGGAGTCTTTAATACTTCACTTACAACAATGGATATATCATCCAAACAGAAAATCAATAAGGAAACATCAGCGTTACATGACATGTTATGCCAGAAGAAATTAACAGATATTTACAGAACATTCCATCCAGAATACACATTTTTCTCACATGCACATGCACTGTTTTCTGAGGCAGATCATGTGGTAGGCCACAAAACAAGTTTTAATGCATTTAAAAGAATTGAAATCACATCAATTATCTTTTCTAACCACAATGGTGTGACACTAGGAATTAATTCCATGAGCAACATTGGAAAATTCACTAATACGTGGACATCAAACAGCATGCTACTAAACAACCAGTGGGTCAAATAAGAAATTAAAAATACTTTGAGACAAGTGAAATGGAAATGTAACATATTAAAATTTATGGGCGGGGGACCTGGGTGACTCAATCAGGTAAGTGTCTGCTTTTGGCCCAGGTCATGATCCCAGGGTACCCATCAAGCACCACATTGGGCTCCTTGATCAGAGAGGAGTCTGCCTCTCCCTCTCCTTCTGGTCATTCTCTCTCTCTCTCTCTTTCTCTCTCTCTCTCTCTCTCAAGTAAATAAATGCAATCATTAAAATAAAATAAATAAAATAAAATTTATGGGATTCCCCAAAAGCAGATCTAAGAGGAAAGTTTGTAGTGACAAGTGCCTACCATACAAAATAAGAAAAGTGTCAAGCAACCTAAATTTAGACCTCAAGAAACTATAAAAAGAACAAACAAAACCAAAAATTTGTAGAAGTAAGAAATAAGAAAGATTAGAGGAGAAATAAATGAAATAGAGACTAAAAAGAAAATAGACAAGTCCAATCAAAATAAGAGCTGATTCTTTGAAACATAAACAAAATTGACAAACCTTTCGGTATACTCACAAACGAGAGACAGAGAGAGAGAGAAGACACAAATAAATAAAAAATGAAAGAAGAAATTTTACAACCAATACAACAGAAATGTAAAGGGTCATAAGAAACTACTGTGATTAGTAATATGCCAACAAATTGGACAACTTGGAAGAAATGGATAAACTTCTAGGATGAAACTGAACCACTATATTACACCACACACAAAAATGAACTCTAAGTGGATTAAAAACCTGAAACTAAGACCTGAAAACATAAAACTCTGAAAACATAAAACCTGAAAACATGGGTAGTAAGCTCATCGCCATAGGTCATGGCAATAATTCAATGAAACTGACACAAAAATCAAAAACAGCAAAAAACAAACATAACAAGGTGGGACTATGCAAATTAAAAAGCTTCTACATAGCAGAAGAAATCATTTAAAAAATGAAAAGGCAGCCAACTGAATGATAGAAAATATTTGCAAATCATGTACCTGATAAGGGGTTATCAAAATATATAAGTAACTTAAAGAAGTCCATAGCAAAAAAGCAAACAATCCGTTTGCAAAATGGGTAGAAGCGATGAATAAAGAAGACATACAGATGACAAAAAGGCACATGAAAAGATGCTCTATATTACTAACCATCAAAGAAATGCAAATCAAAACCACACTGAGGTATTACCTCACACCTGTTAAAACAGCTATTATCCAAAAGACAAGAAATAACAAGTGTTGGCCAGGATGTGGAGAAAGGGAACCCCATGCACTGTTGGCAGGAATGTCAACTGGTATTGCCACTGTGGAAAACAGCATGGCGTTTCCTCAAAAAAAAAAAAAATTGAAAATAGAGTTATCATACAATCTAGCAATTCCACTTTGGAGTATTTATCTGAAGAAAATGAAAACTGTCACTGAAAAGGATTTCTGCACCCACATGTTTATTGCAGCATTATTTATAGTAGTCAAGCTATGGAAACAACCTAAGTGCCTATACATAGTGGAACACTTTTTAGCCGTAGAAAATAATGGCATCACCATTTGTGACAACATGGATGGAGGGCATTGCATTAAGTGAGAGAAGTCAGACCAAAAAAAGACATATAATCTTGCTTATACCTGGAATTAAAAAAAATAAAAACAGGTTTGTTATAAATTATTCACAAGGGGATTGAGTCTCTTATCTCTCTCATAGGCTCATGATAGAAAAACCTTATTAGCTTTCATGTGTATTGGAGAAATTATTTATTCTGTATACTTGCTCATAGAACAAGTACAGTAAATTCCAAAGGAATCGGAAACACTTAAAGACATTTCATTAAAGATCATTTTTAACTTAGGAGGAAGACTTGCTTTCTAGATCTCTATGACACCATAATAAATTGAAAGCAATAAATTACCTTTTTGATTTATAAGATGAAAAATAATACAGTATAAAATTTGGACAATCAGGGATCCCTGGGTGGCGCAGTGGTTTAGCGCCTGCCTTTGGCCCAGGGAGTGATCCTGGAGACCCAGGATCGAGTCCCACATTGGGCTCCTGGTGCATGGAGCCTGCTTCTCCCTCTGCCTGTCTCTCTCTCTCTCTCTCTCTCTCTCTCTGTGTGACTATCATAAATAAATACAAATTAAAAACAAATTTATTTAAAAAATTTTGGACAATCATATAACTAAGAACTAATTTTAATTTGTGTTTGAATATTGGACATAAGCTTTTATTTATATTAAACAGAAACTGAAGAACTGAAATTATTACTGTTTTAATAACTCTTAATGCCTTCAAGCAAACATAAACAGTTGAGATGACTTTGAAAGGCAGCTAGTGTTTTATAATCCACACAGCACTAACTATAAAAACTCTAGTACTTATAATACTAATAGTTTTTCAATTAACCATAACAAAACTCATTTGAAACTATATGAAAGTACCCTTATTAAATTTTCTTAATCCTTTGTGGGTTTTTAGGACTTAATATATTGTCAAAAGTCCTGTTTTTCATGTAGATATATGATATTTGCAGGCCTGTAAGCTAATTGCAATTAGGATTACTTGACCAAATTGATATTTAGGCAACTCTCCAAATTTTATTTAATTTCAGTATTTGAAGTATCTCTCAAAAGCTTGCCTCAGAGTAACTCAAGGTGAAGTGCAAACATAGGAGGCTCTCCCATTTTTTCACATTCTTAAGCAAGTTCCTTTTTTTTTTTACTGTTTTTTGTTTTGCTTTATTTTCCTTGTTCGTTTAAGAGACAGAAAATATATATAATTGTATATTTTCCTTCCTATGAAGACAGTACCAATCTACCAGAGGCTGCTGCCTCCTTCCCTCAAAATCAATAATGAGAATCTAGAGGCAAGAGGGAAAATGCACATGAATTCCAGGAACTCTGGCAGCATCTAAAAACTTAAAAAATCCCTAGGGATATAAAAGAGTGTTTTGAATTAATATATTTGTGAAAATTGAGTTGCTACAATGTAGATAAAAGAAATTTCAGAGGTAGATGTAACTGAGCAAATTGGTAAATTGGAGAATTGAAGAAAAACTTAACTATTTTATTTTATTTTATTTTATTTTATTTTATTTTATTTTATTTTATTTTATTTTAACCTCTCTGCACTCCCTTTGACAAGCATTGCTGGTTTCCTCCAGGTAAGCACAAAATCTGCTTGGATGAGAGTTGAAGACAGCGTTTAATGGCCAGCTACCCTCAGGCATTCTCTGTCACTGCTCTGGACTCTTGGAAGATGCACTATGGAGGCTGTCTCTCCCATTGCTCCTTCTCCCCACGTATTTAAAGTTTAAGGCAACGCTAGGGTATTGCCCTCTTCCACATGGTCCATGATACCTCTATCCTGCTTCTTGTTCCAAAGAGCAAAACGTGAGAGAGGGGAGAAAGAAGGCTCATCTTCTCCCCTGAGAACACATTACAGAAACTGCACTTCTCAGAAGTTACTTCACATCCCACAGGACAGAATTTAGTCTCATTGCTATGGGCACACACACTTACAAGAGAAGCTGAGGAATGTAGCATATATATTTTTTGTATGGGGTAGACATATGCCCCATAAAACATTTGAGGACTTAATTACTGAAGAAAAATGGAACATGTTTATTGGGGTAGAGCTAAAAGCTTCTTCCATAGTCCAATCCATTCCCTTCCCAAGGATTTCTACACAACCATCTCATCTTTTTGAAGAATATAAAATCTCCCACTCTCTGTATAGACCTCTATTATTTGCTACACCCAGCTCAAAATTCAGGATTTGGGAATTATGTGTGAACTTCTTCAGATTATTGTCCCACAATACATCCTATATACAATTTGTGTACTAGTTACCGTGGTAAAATTTCCTTTAGAAATGGGAAGAATAAAGCATCTCACAGTTTCTGATCAAGATTAAATTCCCATTCTTATGGAATAGCAGAGACTTTCATGTCAAGAAGAAGAGTATATGCCTTGGTTCACTCACCTGGCTCTAACTAGGTCCTTTTCTTGGGAGTTTCTTCTTATACCTTTACTTCCATGGTCATGGTCACATCCATGCCCATTGCAGAGCATGTACCTTCTGGGCTTTGCACGGCTTGCACAGCCTGGTTGCTGCTGATATTAGTTTGACAAACCGAAATTGGTAAATTCTAAGAATGAGGTCTGGAAAATATATTAATAAGACAGGTTAATCCTAAAACATGGTCACATCTTTGATCATTACCTTGTGAGTGGCCCGCAAATTTTTGAAGACATCTTTCCAGTACTTGAAAATTATAATCCCTTTCCACAAAGAAATCACACACGTGGTCAATGAAGAAGTGAATGCCTTGTCATTTCACTTTCATCTTACTTGTTAATGTAAAGCAAATATCAACTTTTATGTCAAAATTATACTTGTTCAAGCTTAGCTTGTTTGTAAATATTAGAGCTCCACCAGAATCAAGAACAGTAATCTGTAACAATTGATTTACTATTTGGAATTTTCAACGTGCTTTTTATATTTTAGTATCATTTATAAATTATGTGCTACACATCCTTAATATCAGTAACATTTGTATTCTATCATCTATCTGGTATCTATCTATCTACCTATCATCTCTCTAATCTACGTGAAGAGCTGTTTGTTAAACAATTATCAGCACATCTTTGTCCACCAGGTGGGTATATAAAGGTATAATTCATACATTTTCATTTATGACTTTTGCAAAGTTAAAATTGGTGAAAAGAATATACACAATGTGATACCTCATATATATACATAAATATATAAATTTATAAATATATATATATATATATATATAAATATCCAAAGCCACTGTTTATGCGTGTATATATGTGTGTGTGTATATATATATATGCACCTTCTGTTGTAAATATATGTAGTTAATAATTCATATACATTATTGACTATATATACAAAATTATCATTTGTGTATATATATCATGCATATACATGATTAGCTACAATTCATTAGAGTTTTTGTTCAGCTGGTCTTCTGAGTATAAAATTGAGGTATGTTAAAAAAGGCTTCAATCATGCTTTTGAAATTTGATTTATTAAGATGAGCAGTGGATACCTGAGTATGAACTATATTATTTCTCTTTTTTAAATATATTTAATTTATTTATTCATGAGGGAGACACACAGGGAGAGTCAGAGACACAGGCAGAGGGAGAAGCAGGCTCCACTCAGGGAGCCCGACGTGGGACTCGATCCTGGGTCTCCGGGATCATGCCCTAGGCTGAAGGCAGAGCTAAACCACTGAGCCACCCAGGCTGCCCGCACTATATTATTTCTTATACCTTCTTGTATGCCCACATTATTTTGTAACATTAAAAACTTAAGAAAAAATCTTGGTCCTCCATATGTTGGATTCTCTAAATAATGGAGCTAATAATAGTAATCATTGTTTTTTATATTAAGTAAAAAAACTAATATTTCATTTAGAAGAAGTGGGGAGAAAAGGTGAAATAAAGTAACAATTTAAATTACATGTCCCTGCTTAAAACGTTCCAAATGCCTTCAATTAATCTTAGCAATATGTCCAACATTTGTCATTTTTTATCAAGCCTTTCTGGTCTGGCTGTCATGCACTGTTGCAATGTCATGTCCCCCCTCTCAAATCCCTGCTCACTATACTATAGCCAGTCTGGCCTTTATTCCCTTTTCATGCACCAAACTCACTTTTTTTTTTTTTTAAGATTTTATTTACTTATTCATGAGAGACACAGAGAGACGGAGAGAGAGGCAGAGATACAGGCAGAGGGAGAAGCAGGCTCCATGCAGGGAGCCTGACACTGGACTCGATCCCAGGACTCCAGGATCAGGCCCTGGATGAAGGCGGCGCTAAACTGCTGAGCCACCCGGGCTGCCCCAAACTCATTTCTTTTGCACTCTCTGATGTTTTTGTCTGGAAAACTCTTCCAGATATGCACATGATTCCCACCTTCTCAATATTCAGGACTGAACCCAATGTTATTTCCTCAGAAAGTGCCTCTTCAATTGCCTTAACAAAATCAGCCCTTCACTCATTTTCTGATACATATTCTTCTGATTTTTTCCATTGCATTTAATAATAACTCTGAATATCATATAATTTCCATAGTATTTGTCTATATATAATAAGAATTTTTATGAATTTATATAAGTATATGGACATATAAAATATATACACATTTGGGCCACCTGTGTGGCTCAGCTCAACCACTGTGTTGGCTCAGGTCGTGATCCCGGGGTCCTGGGATCAAGTCCCACATCAGGCTCTCCACTGGGAGCCTGCTTCTCCCTCTGCCTTTGTCTCTGTCTCTCTGTGTCTCTCATGAATAAATAAAGATAAAATCTTTAAAATATATATATATACATATTTGTATATTTTATGCACATACATTTATATGCACATATTCACATATATTTATATTTGTTTGGGCAATAATAAATGTAAGTATATATTACTATTTACATAGATTTGGTCTGATATAATTTTTTAATCTATTTTTTCCCCCAGAGGGTAAGCTCACTTAAAATTGAAATAGAATCATCCTTTCTGTCTGGTTCATTGCTATATCTGCAGATCCCAGACACATAAAAGGCCTTAGTGGGTGTTCAGTTTAGGAGATTTTATTCTGAGTAACAACACAGCCAGCTAAGAAAAATATTTCCTCACCTTCCTTAAAGCTATGCGACCATGTCACTAAGGTCTTGCCAGTAATACATAAATAGAAGTGTTCTGTGGAGCATCTGTGCAGCCTGCCCAAAGAGAGTTTTCACAGGTCAGATGCAAGGCCTTTTTGGTTGCTGCTGTTTTTATCCTCTCCTTCATTTCATTGAATAAAATGTGTATGTGATTAAACATTGAAATCATCTTGGATACAGATTGGCTTGATGAGAGAAACCACATGCTAGGATGCTGAAGTAGAAAGATTAGGTTCTTTAAAAAAAAAAAGATTTTATTTTATTTATTTATTCATGAGAGACACAGAGAGAGAGGCAGAGATACAGGCAGAGGGAGAAGCAGGCTCCCTGCAGGGAGCCCGATGTGGGACCTGATCCTGGGACTCTGGGATCTTGCCTTGGGCAAAAGATCAGGTTCTTGATGATCATGAAGTCCCTTTTGTCTCATAGGATTATTCACTTCAGAATATTTTTTTCCTCTAAAAGAGAAATTATCATTTTTCTTAAGACACTGTTATTTTGTTATTTGCTGTTGGATGAAGTTCTTAATTATCTATGAAATAATTATTTTAACAGAATAGAAATCTAAGATAAAAGAAGGTAAAAGAGATAGAAAGCAGTAGTTCCAACACAGGTATTCTTAACAAGTAGACTTCATTTTTTAGAGCAGTTGTGGGTTTTAAAATATTGAGGACAAGTAGAGAGTCTCCGTACACCCTCTCTTCTCCCCCCATCTCCAGTTCTCCTTCCATTATTGTGGTATATTTGTTAAAGTTGATGAACCAATATTGATACATTATTAACTAAAGTCCATAATGAAGACATAATGAAGATTAAGATTGACTCCTTATATTGTACATTCAATGGGTTTTGATAAAGGTATCATGACATGTTAAGTATACTTTTGTATGCGGAGTTAAATGAAATTAGATAAAAATATTAGTGAGATTAAGTAAATGTTACATTTATTTGATTATCTGTTTGCAGTATATCTCTTCCTATTAGAATATAAGCCCCTTAGGAGTAGATTCTTTATGTGTTTTGTTTACTGTTGTATTTGTAATGCCTAGAGCAGTCTCTTGCATGGATTAGATTCTCAGTAAATATTTGATGAATATACAAATGTGAATTGAAATATAAGTGTTGAATATTCTTGAAACAGAGCTGATATTCTCTAATGCAAAACGACGTAAGAAACCAGAACGCAGAAACTTAAACTATGCTTGAAAGTCTCAGAAATTTTGGAATGTTGGGGAGGAAAAGAGGGAAAGGACATAAGCTGAGGGCAGTCAACGTACTTACAAAGGTTGAAGGAAGAGTTTAAAAAGAGAAGAAGAGATAATGCAGAACCAAGGTATATAGTAACAATCCTGAGTTATTTCTACCTCTAATACGTAATGGGCTAGGAAAGAAAAATTGGAAAGAGGAAGAGAGAGAAAGTAAAGGAGGTGGGAATGGGGAGGGAGAGAGGCACCACAGAAGAACTCAGTCAACACTAAGGGATCTGATGTAAGAGGAGTTAGAGAACCAAATACATCTCTTTTCCCATTCTGTAGATTTCCTGCCAATATCTTTTGTTGTTGAAACTGAGTCATAAACTGAGAACTAACATAGTCTATCCATGTGGCTGATAACAGCCAACCTCTCCATTTTAGAACAAGGCGCTATAGAACAGCAGAGGAAAGAGGCTATATTAGAGAACATAAAGTATAGAAGAGTGCATAGAACGGTAGAGAATGACTTTTAGTGGCAAACAGAAAATATCCTTTTCATCTTTGCTTGTTTTTTTTTTTTTTTTTTTGATAAAAAAAATCCCATTAGCTACCATATCCTGTGGGGTGTTAGCAATTGTGTTGCATTCTCAAATGAAACCAAGAATTTTTCACTATTGATGTTCTTCATATCAAAGAGTAAATTAAAAAGAAGAAAAATGAATAAAGGAACGCAAAACATAGCTGATTATGAGGCTTTCATTGATAGTCGTCACCTCTCTACCAAACATTCTGTTTCCTTTGCCCTCTACCAATGCCTGGAGTACACCTGGCTTTTTTACCTGGCTAAATGACCCAAACTCCTTGAAGATCTGAGACTTCATTAGCATTGTCTCAATTCGTCTCAGTACATTTTCAATACATTTTCATTGGCAAAGACTCCTGGGCAAGCGACTATAAGAAGTGCCTTAGCGAAGTCTCTGGGTTCCATCCATCATCAGCTTGGTGCAAGGTCGGAGCAGAGCAACTCATTTTCTACTTAGGAATCAGGCCCAACCGGCCAACGCCCAATTTGACGATCCTCTTCTATAGTCACTGGTGCAGTGACATAAGGAATCTATAATAGCCAGAGAAATTTCTCAGCTTCCAGATGAGTGAAATCATTGTCATATTCCACAGTCTTGAAGAAATGGAAACATTTCTCCTTTACACAATAGAACTTTCAAGCCCATAGAGCCTAAGTGGGTTATTTGATACAGTAGTAGAAGGGCCATTTCCACCCTGCATCCCTTTGTGGATCTATGTTTCTGGCTATGGAAGAAACAGCACCATATATGGCTACTGATTATGTTATAAACTGAATTATTTAGGAAAGCACTTCAATCCTGTGGGGAGTTGTCTGCCAGCTGGCATTGAAACTGAGCATTCTATGGGTTATAACATAATTCTGTCAAACCAGCTGCTTTTGGATTACTGAGCACATGGTAAAAATATTCTGTGGGTGTGACTCTTTGTCTGTGCTCTTTGTCAAACAATCTGTCCCTTCATCAGAGATGATGTTTAACAAAAAATTATGACAATGGATAAGACCTTCTGGCAAAAGCCATGTGGATGGGCTTGAAATATTTTTGAGACATCCTTCTCCTAAGGTGGGGTGGGGCGTGGGGAGGATCATTGTCTTCTTGTTATAGAAGGTGCTCTTTATAATACAATATATTATTGGGGTGGGAGTGGGGAGGATCATTGCCTCCTCTGTGATAGAAAGTGCTCTTTATAGTATATTTAGCTATTCCTTTCTCCTTCTGAAGTCACACACAGAAAAATAGCCACAGACTAGTTCCAGGAGTTGTAACACAGGCAGCAGGGGTCACATCACTGCCCTCCACTCCAAAGAGAACCAGCTCCATCAGAGTATATCTTCGTCTGTAAACCAGGTTGTTTCTGGGATTTGAGTATGTGGTGAGTTAGGTTTCTGCTAACCAGACTTGGCTGTTTCCCCCATATATGGTTAGCACCATTTTATCAGGATATCCCTCTGGTACATTTTAAGGGACCTCATCTTCAGCTAGTGATTGACATTAATAAAGTTCAGGGCCAAAGACCAAAGAGAACACAACTATAGTCAATCATAGTTAAGTGTATTATTTGACCGCAGCAGTAAAAAGCACACTGGACGATGTGAGCTAATGGGGGTGGGGAGGGTATCACAATTTTATTATTTCCATTTTTTTTTTTTTTAAGGAAAGGAGCCCTCAGTGTGAGCCGGTTGGGTGGCAGAGGGAGAGAGAAAAATTCTTAAGGAGCCTCCACTCCCAGTACAGAGCACCCACGTGGGTATCATCTCACCACCCTGAGATCATGACCTCAGCTGAAATCAAGAGTATAAGCTAAATCTACTTACCCATCCAAGTGCCCTCCACCATCCTTTTTTATTCTTTTCTAAATCAGTGATGCCTGTACCAGAGCTGTAGCCTGGTCTGGGCCAAAGGAGTGTGGTGTTTCCCAGAAAGGCGAAAGGGGCACAATGGGAGCCCACAGGGTGTGCTATGTGGCTTCAGGTATATGGAGGTAGAGAGTGCTGGTCCTGAACGAGAGGCAGAAGAGTATGGGCTGAATGGCCTAAGTGTCAGGGGCAACTCAGAGAACACAGTCAAGCTGAGGAGGTGCTGTCCACACACTGTCCCCCAAGGAAACCAAATATTGAAGCCAGATCTTGTGGGACCTGGAGAGTTCTGTGAGAGCCTATAAGGAGAATCCTGGCATAAGAGCTACTTGGCTGCAAAGGATGAGAGGTCCCTCTTCCCAAGCTTCTCCTTGAGACTGGTTCACAGCACCTGCTAAGAAAGCCCAATCCTTTTCTACCCCCACACCACACTCAGAGTCAAGATGCCAGCAGAAGTCCCCACCATGGTGCAGGAAACTTCTGACCCAAAGGCTCTGTAGGGGCAGGACCTCTTGAGACCCCACTGGGGGAGTGAACTGTGCCTACATAATGTGTATGTCTCCCAGGAAACCGGATGTGTTGGGGCAATGACGTTGGTTTCTGGTGTGGAACCTCAGTAACCCAGTCTATTATCTGCCACTGTCCAAGGACATCCCACTTATGGAATGCATGTGGTATACACATGAATACGGTGTTCTACTAGGATCTGTAGTAGCCTAATGGGCTCAAAAAGAATCAGGACCATGGTATTAATTACTATGAGACCAAGTCAATTACTGGTATCTGACTGCAGGGTTATTTTCTGAGTGTATATAAATAGCACTCACAAATCAGGCTAGAAAGTCTCTGCAGAGAGCGACCCGGATACAGTAGCAAGGAAAGTCCCAATATGTGTTTCCCCTGGAGAGCTTTTTTTTCTGTTGACAATTTAAATATTATTTCAGTGAAAGTATTTTTATTTATTTATTTATTTATTTATTTATTTATTTATTTATTTTTATTTGATTGTTTATTTCATTTTATTTATTTTTGGACTGGGAGTGGAGGTGAAAACCAGTATTTGTAAGATTGAAGGTTTAGGTTGATAATGATAGGACAATTTATATGCCACAGGAAACCTGTTGAAAATATACCTTCAGAGTGGTGAAAGGAAAAGCTATTAAATTTGTGTCATTGTGGGCATCTGGGTGGCTCAGTTAAGGTCTGCCTTGGGCTTAGGTCATGATCTCGGAGTCCTGGGATTAAGCCCCGGCATTGGGCTCCTTGTTCAGCGGTGTACTGGCTTTTCCTTCTCCCTCTGCCTGCCACTCCTCTTGCTTGTGCTCTATGTTCTCTCTCTTGGTCAAAAAAATAAATAAAATCTTTAAAAATAAATAAATAAGTACATTTCTGTCATCAGAATCACATGGAAAATGACCAATTTGGGCATCAATTAGATTTTTGTTGTTTTTAAGATTTTTTTTTAATTCATGTATTCATGAGAGACACAAAGAGAGAGAGAGAGAGAGAGAGAGAGAGAGAGAGAGACGCAGAGACACAGGCAGAGGGAGAAGCAGGCTCTATGCAGGGAGTGCGATGTGGGACTCAATCCCGGTACTCCAGGATCACACCCTGGGCAGAAGGCAGAAGCTTAACCACTGAGGCCCCCAGGTGTCCCATCAATTAGATTTAAAGTAGAAACTATTGTCTAAGAAAAAGGACAAGAATTTTGCTTTTTTTTTTTTATGTGACAGAAGTAAGCCAGATGAGATGAAGAAGAATATAATAGTGAAGATACGTCAGAGGTCAAATGATCACAAAGAGGTACCAAATTCCAAATTACAATAACTATAATACATAGTAAATCAAAAGGAAATAACAAATTGACTTAGAAAATCATTTTGTGGGGAAGCTGTCTGTTTTGTCCCACATCTTCTTGATCTAAGAATCCTTTCCCACCCCAGGTTTATTGAGATACTATTGACAGAAAATTGTGTAATTGTGTAATTGTAAGAGGTACAGTGTGATGATTTGATGTGTGTGTGTGTGTATTGTGAAATGTTTACAACAGTAAGGTTATTTAGTACCTCTTTTGCCTCACATAGTTACCATTTGTCATTTCTATGATGATTTTAGGAATTTATTGTCAAGTGAAATTTTTAGAAACACAAACTAACTCGCATGCTTGAGACTTTTCCTATTTTTGCGCCTGTTATTCTATATGGAGGAAACCTTTGAAACTAGAACTTACGAAACCTGTTTGTCAATTAATTATGAGAAAAGATAGAGTGATTACTCTGGTTATACCATCTATTGAACATGGCTGTGAGAATAAAATCAATTTTGAAAATGCCATTAACAAATTTGCAGAGATTAAGTTGTAAAAAAAGGGAACTATAATGTTGCTATGCATTATTACAACAGACCATTGTACAGGTATATTTTCCAAAAAAGGATGATCTAATTATGACCTTTTTCCTTATAATTTTCCTTTTATCCATATTTATATTTTCATAATCTTTACTGGCATTGTTATATATACAAGCTTATACATAAGGAGATTATCACTACACTTTTTTTCTGTGCATCATCACAACTCTCATTTCATAATTATTGCTAAAGGTAGTTTTGTTTTAGGGGTTAGGGTTGTTTTTCCCCCCCAACCATTTAGGCATCAAACATATTTCGTATACCACTGGTTGTAGGTAACAAATGGCTTGTTCATGTTTATTTTCCTAGAGTTCAGTTTCACAAACAGGAAATTTGCTTAGATTATATGAAGACAATGTGACTTCAGAAAAATTTAGCACTCAGGATCTGCAATGCTCAGCAAGGCTTAGACATCTAGAAAATTAATTCTTGGTCATTGACCTAGGAAAATTTTGAATAGCTTATAATCTCTTAGGATTCTTTATTATTTGGAATATACTATGTTTCAAATAATGATTTCTTTTGTTGTAGCAGAATTTCAGTCTCTCTTTTGAGTCTTCTCTTCTCTTCTGAGGTAAAACATTTAACAAAAGAACCGGTTATAGAACTTGTTTGTTTTTAAGAATAGCAATAAACTGTTTATGTATTGTATTAGAGAAGAGTCAAAGAGAATGTTAAATCTTATGTCTTGATTGAGGACTTGATGGAATAAAGCAGGAGAGCTTCAGGAAATGCTATGGGCTTTTCAGTCCAAGAATATTGTTGATTCTCCGAAGAGAACATGAAAAAATGCTAATTGTGTGGGTCTAAGTGAAAACTAAGGAAAAACAAAAGTACATCAGTCTACCAGAAGCAAGCGGGCCACAAGAACTACTAAATGTAGAATTGTATTTGTCATAGGCTCACCAGAAACTGTAAGTTATCAAGCTTATTGATAGCTCAGAAACCTGTGAAGCTTTTTGACAGGCCATATCGGAGTTTTAAAGATCTAATGGAAAAAATTGTTTCTTTTTTTATGAAATCTTCCACAAGAGGCCCAATCCTTTGTGTTTGGGTCCAGTTGACGTACAAGTGATTCATGTACAGAAGAGTCCTCATGTATTTCTAGAAAGAATCTGTGAAGAGCTTTGACTTCACTGTCACATTTCCACATTTCCATATAAGTTTTCTTCCTATGAAATTTTCTGGAGTGGTGTCACAGAGAAGGAACATTTGTTGGCTAATGAGAGAGCCAAGAGTCACAATTACAGTTTCTTTTCTAACTTTTTTTTTTTTTTTAAGGGGAGGCTTATAAGGCGCTTTAAATGGCTACCACCTGAAGTATTCTTGTGGCTCAAAGGGAGTGGAATGAAGAACGGTAGGGAAATCATTCCTTGTTTCAAGAGAATCAATGGACATTAGTTACTATGGTCCTGCTTAGATGCATTCATGTTTCCTCAGGATTAGGTGCTTCTATTATTTTTTTCTACCCAGCAAAGGCATATCAAATAAATTTTCACTGGCCATTTTATTAATAATGTCAGCAAGTTTTCTTCTGAAAAAAAAAATATTGTTGTTTTTGTTACTGTTGCCCATTAAGGGAGGGGAAGATTTATTAAGCTGCTTAATGTGGGCGTCATTATTTTATTTTGAGCTATATTTTAAAAACAATTAAAAAAAATCTAAAGTCTCGGGATGCCGGGGTGGCTCGGTGGTTGGATGTCTACCTTTAGCTCAGGGCGTGATCCCAGGGTCCAGGGATAGAGTCCCACAAAAATGTTCCCCATGGGGAGCCTGCTACTCCCTCTGCCTATATCTCTGCCTCTCTCTGTATCTCTCATGAATAAATAAATATAATCTTTAAAAAAATCGAATGCTAAAATTCATGTAGTGAAGCAGCCTGCCAACCTATCATTTGTTTACATACCAGAACTGCAATTTCTGGTATTAAGCCATTGACAAAACATTGGAAAGAGCTCTGAAAATATCCACTCACAGGCCTCCCTAAGGACTGTCTCAAGATTATGATTAATTCTACTGATTTGCCCTTTTGCCATTTGCAAGACTAGATTAATATCCAATCTATTTTAACAGGAAAAACATGCAGCACAGTTCCTTAAAGTTCTTCTATCTAATATGCTCTGAGATATACTGATTCAGTAAAATTTACTTAATTATCTTCAAGTATTGTCGGTTGTTCACTGTTGTTAAGTTGAGGGACCCTGTTGACCATGTTAAGTATGTCAGCTGAATGCTCTTGGAAGCTGTACCTGATAAAGTCCTGGGACCAAAGACTACCAGGAATATGTCAAAAATTAAGGAAATTTTAATTAGCACCTCACTGCAGGGAAGGAAAATGAACCAGAGGAAATGTGGAACATCTTGGTAAGAATGGATAGGGGACAGGACAATTGATGGACTGGTTATCTTAATCTTTTTTTTTTTTTTTTTTTTTTTTTGTCTAGGGAGTGGGAGGAGCCACAGCAGAATAAATGTTTTCATTGGAAAAGAAGCAGTCATCAATTATGTTAGATGGAAGAGGGAGAGTTTGGTTATTTTGTGACTGCACCGTGTAGTTGCAGTTGTCCATGTTCAGATGTGATGGAAGATGGCCTCATGCTTGTCTTGCTTTAGCGTGGTAATGGAGTGGTCACGTCTGGTATTATCGATATTCTTAAATTTTGTTTTCTGTTCAGTAGAGACTGTAGCTGCTAGCTTAACTGTCAGCTAAATGGAATTTTTTTTTTTTTTCTTAATCTCACCACAGATCCCTGCTGGATAAAACACTTGGCTTGTAATTCTATTACATAGGGGATTGTGTTCGCTTTCTCTCTGATTATTAATAATCACCCCTGTCCTCTGCCACTTTGGGCTTGCAATATTCTCAATGATATCATGGAACTGAATGCTATTTTAGGAGCCCCCACCCTAATATCTTTCCTAAGTTGTAAACCCTCTTCAGTTTGTCAAAATGAAGGTGCCTACTCATCCACTCAATAATTAAATTATTAATTGGCAAAGGGTATGCTTTCCCGGCCCTCCCAATGAGTTTGCTTAGGAGTGGCCCATGATAGTGAGTATAAATCTCATTCCTTCATTCCTGAGTCTCAGATGTAATGTATCATAAGCCAGAATCATTGATTCTCAGATGTAATGTATCTCAGATCATTCTCTCAGATGTAATGTATCATAAGCCAGAATCATTGATTCTAGGCCACATTTGAGTCCAAATAATGATTAGCCAAACTAGCAGATTACCCACCCTTCTCTGTGCATTAGCCAGTATGTCAAATCTAGAATCCCATGTCAGTATATATATCACGACCCCAAATTATATTTTGTCTTTTTTTGTCTGATGCCTCAAAATTCATTTCCATACAGGCTCCCCAGACTCCAATTGATAAATATAAATAAGTTTAATATTAATAAATTACATAATTATTTCTTGTAGAAGCTACTTCCAGTGTTGCCTTGTTTCTCTGTTTTATGTTGTGATCTTCTGCTATATTTTGAGAGTTTGTTGTGAGGATAGGAACAATGCCAATGACAGATTTGGATCTTTGTGAATATCTGAATCCCTTGAGCGGGAACTGGCCTTGGGAAAGTATCATAAAATACCTCTGGAAGGTGATAAAGAGATATTCTTAATACATTAGACTCTTTCTAATTTGTAGCTCTATCTTCTCTAATGTGCTGCTTAGATTCACATGGTCAATGATGGTTTCAGTCAAAGTGAAAGGGGAATGTGGAGGAAGCAGAGTGTATGGTCTTTCCCATTAAAACAAAAGAAATTGCATGCATCTTTTCTCCCTCTTACATCCATACCATTGGTAGAATTCGTGATCACAGGGATTAATCATAAATTGGCTGCATGAGAAGCTGAAAAATGTAGCCTGTAGCTGGAGTTACGGGTACCTACCTACTTTTCAGGGTCTTTATTTAAAAAAAAAAAATGGTAGTAGGGATATTTGGAATAATGTAATCTTCCAGTGCTTCTTAAAAAAAACACATCACGTAAGAAGAATAATTATGGTACTACTGGGACTATAACAAATATGTTAAATTAGTTGACTTCCAAGAAAATACAATTAGAATAGCTGTCAAAGTTGAAGTCAGTAATGTGGATAAAATATACATAAAAATTAGCTCCTCCTTGCTTCTTTCTCCCTAGTTATTTGTCTTCTCTGTTTCCCAACTCCTTTAATCTCAAAGTTTTCAATTAGGGTTCTGCTGCGATAAATAGGCAGACCACACTGTAATAGGAAAGATGGATTTGTTGTGTTAGTGTACCAGGAAACAAAACAAACCCTAATCCTTTTATTGTCCCTTGCTCTTTTTAATCCCAAGAAAGAGAACCTACTTTTATGGATGAATACTTCAATATATAAAATAACTCTTCTTTATAAGCTTGTTATCCTAAGAAGAGTTCTGCATGGCTACTGCATTCTATGCATCCATTCCTGTGTCTGATATTCATATAAATAATTCAAAGTAATGACGTTAAGGAACATATATCTGTGTCTACAAACAAGTATCATTTTCTATGAACATGTACCTTCTAGTTTCCATGAAGCTTCCACTACCTGTAAGTTGCAGGAGAACTAAATCCCATTGATTATTGTCAACGGAGTAGTTGTGATAAGCAGAGAAGCACATTCTATTCTTATTGAGTAGAATGTTCCATGAATGGAGATTAGGTCAAATGGGATGGTAGCTTCCTTTAAGATTTTTATCTTCTAATTTATTTCCATTTAATTATTCTATAAATTACTAAGAGAGGAGTGTTAAAGCCATTATTCATAATACAGGTATCCCTGCTTTTCAAAACTCTGCATTATGCTGCTTTGCTTTTAAAAAAAGAATTCATTACTACCTGTTTTTGATAACTGGAAGAAACTCTAAGGCAATTTTTGCTTTTATGGAAAAAGGCAAAAAGCTAAAATAGCATTCAGTGTTTGTTTTGCAGCAAGCTTTGTGGCGGCAACACTCAGCCTGATCAGTGAGAGTGGCACTGCCAAGCTCCTGCCCTGGGACCTATACTCAGCATCTCAGCATCAAGCCACCATACCTTTGAACGTTGTCTTTGAGCATCTGTGATTTAGCAGGATTTATTTTGTGGGTCCGTTAACAAGCTGTGTCCTAAGGGATCAGAAACGCCTAAGAGAGGTTAATTTTTGTGTCTGGGAATGCATTTCATCTAATGAAAGTTTTCATAGGTTTGTTATACTTTCAGATACCAGAGGAAACCTATGTTGGGTTTAAGTATTTCTCCTCCTGGTTTTGTCTATTTTTGTTTTATGTGATGTGAATTCTGTTATCACTTAACAAACACCCTTAACATTGCATACATGGATACATGGTTTGCACACTTAACGTTGCCATATCTTTTTTTTTTTTTTTGCTTTTGTCTTTACAAATTTCTATTTAAATTCTAGTTAAGTGACATCCAGTGCAATTTTCGGTTCAGGAGTAGAATTCAGAGGTTGTCATACCTTCTTCTTATTATTTTTCTCTTTTTTTTTTTTTTGAGTTTTGTCATACCTTGTTAATGAATTGCCTCTTTTATTGTCATATATGTCCTTCTCTGTAACTATGAATGCAATTAGTTCATATCATTTGTGTATTTCATATATGCAAAACACTCACTAAACTTTGGTGCATAACCCCAAAATCAATAATCAGGGGCTTTCTCAGTCATTGGCAGATATGTGCAGAGCTACAAAAGAATTGAGTTGCCGGTCACCCACATTTCTGGCTGAAATGGAAAAAGATGACACCTGCCATCTTGTTTCAGCTTTCATACCGAGCTGACCAGAGGATGGACATGGCAGGGAACAGGGTGGTGCAGTGCAAGAAGCTCTAGCTCTGGGGCCTGTTGGACAGGGTCTATCTGTTAGTTGGCAGCCTCAAGTGAGTTTCTCTCAGTTGACAACCTCAAGCAAGTTTCTTAACATTTCTAAACCTTCTTTTCTGTTTTGTAAAATCAAAAAAAAAAATTGTAAAAATCAAAGTAGTACATTTTTGGAATTTAAGATTATGATTTATGTGAGATGATCGCATGTTTACTCATCTGTGTTTCCTTTAGGAGCAGTAGTTCATTATGCATTAATTCAATGTCTGTAGTATCTTTATTGAACATAATTACTATAATAATGAGATTACCTGCATTTCTTTTTTTTTTTTTTTTGTCTATTTATTATGATACAAATGTAACCATTCCAGGGATGCCTGGGTGGCTCGGTGGTCAATCGGATGCCTTCGGCTCAGGGTGTGACCCCAGAGTCCCAATGGAGTCCCATATCGGATCCCCACATGGAGCCCGCTTCTCCCTCTGCCTGTGTCTCTGCCTCTCTCTCTGTGTCTCTCATGAATAAATAAATGAAATCTTTTAAAAACAAAGTAGCCATTCCAGCTTTCTTTAACTAGTGTTTGCATAGTATATATTTTTTGAAGTTTTCTTTCTATATCCTTATCTATCTCCTTGAAAATTTACTCTCCTTTCTTCCTTTTTCTTTTTCTTCCTCTCCTTATTTCTTCTTGCCTCTTCTTCTATACAATGTGGCATTTTTTTTTTCACTTTATTATTTATTTTTTTAAGACTTATATTTTAATTCCAGTCAGTTAACACACAGTGCTATATTAGTTTCATGTATATGATACATTGATTAAACACTTCAAGTGCATGCCTTAATTCGCATCGACTATTTTACCCATCACCCCAGTCCTCTCCCCTCTGGGGACCATCTGTGTGTTCTCTGTAATTAGGAGTCTGTTTTTTGGTTTCTCTCTCTCTCTCTCCCTTTTTTTCCTTTGTTCATTTGTTTTGTTTCTTAAATTCCACATATGAATAAAATCATATGATATTTGTCTTTCTCTGACTTAATTCACTTATCATTACAGTCTTACTTCTATCCATGCTGTTGGAAATGGCAAGAGTTCATTCTTTTTTATGGCTGAATAATATTCCATTGTATATATACACCATTTATTTATCCATTCATCAACCCATGCACACTTGGACTGCTTCCATATGTTGGCTATTGTAAATAATGTTGTTATAAACATAGGTGTGCACATATCCCATATCCCTTTGAATTAGTGTTTCTGTAATTTGGGCGGCAAATACCCAGTAGTGTGATTCCTGGATCATAGGGCAGTTCTATTTTTAACTTTTTGGGGAACCTCCACACCCTTTTCCATGGTGGCTTGGTTGCATTCTTACCAACAGTTCCAAAAGGTAGTTTTTCTCCACATCCTCACCAACAGCTGTTGTTTCTTGTGTTCTTGATTTTAGCTATTCTCACAGGTATGAGGTATTACCTCATTGTAGTTTTTGTTTGCATTTCCCTGATGACCAGTGATGTTGAACATCTTTTCATGTATCTCTTGGCCATCTGTATGTCTTCTTTGGAGAAATAACTGTTGACGTCTTCTCCCCATTTTAAATTGGATTATTTGTTTATTGGATGTCAAGTTGTATGTGTAAGTTTTTTATGTATTTTGGATACTAACCCTTTATGAGCTATATTATTTGCAAATATCTTCTCCCATTCTGTATATTGCCTTTCAGTTTAGTGATTGTTTCCCTCACTGTGCAAAAGCTTTTTATTTAATATAGTCCCAATAGTTTATTTTTCCTTGTGTTTCTCTATCTAGAAAAAAGTTGCTACAGCCAATATGAGGATTTTATTGTTTCAGTTCTCACATTTAGTTTTTCGATCCATTTTGATGTACTTTGCGTATATTATGAGAAAACGGTCTGGTTTCATTCTTCTGCATGTTGCTGTCCAGTTTTCCCAACACCGTTGTTTGAAAAGACTGTCTTTTTCCCATTAGTTATTCCTTCCTGCTTTGTCAAAAATTAATTGAGCATATAGTTGTGGGTCCATTTCTGGGTTTCTGGTTCTGTTCTATTGAGCTACCTTTCTATTTTTGTGCCAGTACCATACTGTTTTGATCACTATAGCCTTATTATATAACTTAAAGTTCAGAATTGTGATGCCTCTAGCTTTGCATTCCTTTTTTCAAGATTGCTTTGGCTATTCAGGGTATTTTGTGGTTCCATACAAATTTTAGGATTATTTGTTTTAGTTGTGAAAAATGTTTTTGGTATTTTGATAGGGATATGCTAAATGTGTAGATTACTTGGGGGCACTGTAAACATTTTAACAATATTTGTTCTTCTACTCCTTGAGCACGGAATGTCTTTCTATTTCTTTGTGTCTTCTTCAATTTCTTTCATCAGTATGTTATAATTTTCAGGTACAGGTCTTTCACTTTTTTGGTTGGGTTTACTCCAAGGTATCTCATGATTTTTGGTGTAATTGTAAATGAAATTGATTCCTGAATTCCTTTTTTTTTTTTTTTTTTTTTGCTGCTTCATTATTTGTGTGTAGAAAAGCAACAGATTTCTGTATGTTGATTTTGTATCCTGTGACTTTACTGAATTCATTTATTAGTTCTATCAGGTTTTTTTGCTGAGTCTTTGGGTTTGCTGCATAAAGTATCATGTTGCCTGCAAATAGTGAAACTTTTACTTCTTTCTTGCTGATTCAGATGTCTTTTATTTCTTTTTGTTGTCTGATTGCTGTAGCTAGGACTTCCAGTATCATGTTGAATAAAAGTGGTGAAGGTGAAAATCCTTCTGTTGTTCCTGACTGTAGAGGAAAAGCTATCAGCTTTTCCCCATTAAAGATGATGTTAGCTGTGGCTTTATCATATATGGGCTTTATTATTTTGAGGTGTGTTCCCTTTAAACCTCTTTAGTTAAGGGTTTTTATCATGAATAAACATTGTATTTTTCTAATGCCTTTTCTGTGTCTATTAAAGTGATCATATGGTTCTTACCCTTTCTATTGTTGATGTGATGAAATTGAGCTCTGTCCTGCAAATGCCAGCTTTCCCCTTTGTAAATTGTACCCTTTGTCTTCTCAAACCAGAACCCTGCACATACTCTCTAGATTTCTCCTTTTTGTACTACAATCCTGAGGTAGAGAGAAAGGGCTATTATTTAAGTATAAAATCAATTCTATATTTTTCTATTTTCCAAGAGAAAACCCTCTTGAACTTACAAATAAAGAAAATATGAATCTAGGATTATATCATTTCTTAAAAATACAGACTTTACTTCTAATACTTTTAAATAATTCAGTGTTAGAAAAAATAGTGAAAACATTTGTGCATAGCAAAAACAAAGGAAAGATAATATGGAGCTATGTTAGGTAGGTAATACAAATATTATTTTCTGAATTTTATGATATGCAGAATTATCAAACTTTTTAAAACTTAAAATTTATTTTGAATTATTTTTCCAAATTAATTAAAATATTTTGTTTCTAATCTTATAGCCATTGCATTGCATGATTTGACTTAAAAGAATGACATTAACTTATGTAAAATTCAATCCCATAAACTTGGACCTACATTGGAATGGAATCTGTACATTTACTTCATAGAAAGTTACCAGGAAGTAACCCTGCTGGCAGTGAGGCCAGGTAAAGAGGTCAGCAAATACTCTAAACATTTGTCACAATTTACAACAATGTTAAATTTCTAGTTAATGTGTTTATAAAAATCTGATTCAGAGTTTTATCTTTTTTTAGTGAAATACATTTTAAGCATGGTTATTTTTTTAGGTATTAGTCATATTTCTCACATAATTATTTGTTCTCTATATAAATAAATTTTATTATTTGATACAGCTTGAGTTTGCACATTTTGAGAATTTGTTGTAGCCTTCATTTGGACATAAGCACACAAAAGTTCTCATTTTTAAAGATCTTTTTAACTGTAATTTAACTAATTTATCTTTCCCTTTTCTCATTTAATTATCTATCTCTCTTTTAATAAATATGTAAATAAAATATATCGGTTTCTTTTTACTCTACCTCAAGGAATATAGTAAGGCAAATTTTAATAAACGTAAAAACAACAATAATCTCCAGTGTAGGGAAGATTAGTGGCAAGAAGCGAGGACTATTTTTGAGCAGCAAACCCCCATGATGGATGTCATTCCAGTCAGCTGTCACCCTAAGACAGGAAGGGTCAGATTTCCAAAACTTTTTGGCTTCTATCAAGAAGGTAGATCTTTATCTTACATGTCTTAACTTTTAAATGTCAATGTATTGAACGTTACCTGCTATAAAACCATTTTCTGCAGTGGATTTATTCTAAGAGCTCCTTAGATTGTGACTTTGTTCTTTATGGGTCCATGTTTGTATGTATTTTTGTTGTCATCATTTTCTTAAATGGATGTTGCTTAGTTTAAAGAACATAATTGAAGAGGAAAACCTGGGTGGATCAGTCGGTTAAGCATATGGCTCTTGATTTCAGTTCATGTCATGATCTCAAGTGGGGGGATTGAACCTTGCATTGGGCTCTGTATTCAGTGGGGAGTCTGCTTGAGATTCTCTTTCTCCCTTTGTCCCTCCCACCGTGCTCCTTTGTGCATGCTCTCTTTCTCTAAACTAAAGAAGTCCTTTTTAATATAATTGAATAGAGATGCTATGCTGATAAATGATGTCTGTGATATGATAAATGATAAATATAGTACCAGAAACTTACAAACTCTTATCCCCACATTTGTAATCAATGAGTGCTAATATCATTCCTATTTCAATAGCTGTTAGGATTTAAGTAGCATCAAATAGTTGTCAAAATCTACTGAACTCAGGTACTGTTGATAGATCAAAATGACTGGTAGTGTTTCATATGGGAAAACAACTTCCTTTTTACAGTTTCTAATCTCAACCCGTTCCTATGGCCAACTAGCAGCCAAAATATCCCATCAAGATATAAAAAGAACGTTCTGTTAATTATGCAGCAACAGTGTTGCTATATGTCACTGACCTTTTCACAATTTTTTTTGTCAGTGTTTCATAAAGCATTTCTGCAGACATAAAAAATAAACAACAAAAGGTCATTGTTTTAGGTGATTTTTCATTAATGATTAAGGGAAAGGAAAAATAACTTAGTTTTGCACTTTTTAAATCTTTTTCAAATTAAATTTTTTAGTTAAACTTTTTTGGAAATTTTACACTAACTGTGAAAGCTAATTAAATATGTGAAATAACAATGGCTCAGTTTTAAAGCCCTTTGGATCAGCCACTAGGGTAACATAAACCTTTGATGGGTTTGGATTCTAAAAGAAATCTGGTGTTTCTTTTTGATGTGGGGACTAGATATTTCAGAACAGGTTTTTACACTTTCTCTTACTGGTTTAGCAAAATGTGGGTAAACAATTTTTATGGAAGTTTATGAAAACAAAGTGTTTTGTTAATTTTACAGATTAGCTACTCACAATATATATGTTTCATCTCATATTCATGTAAACACATTTCTACATAAAATCTGATTCAATAATTTTTTATTGGATGTCTGTGAACTGGTTGAAACTGTTCTTGGCACTGGAAATACTATATTGATGGTAGGGGGAGATAAAAACCATGCTGTAAAAGAATCCATTCCGGGGTTGGAGACAAAATTTATAAAAATGTAAATATAATTTAAAATACATAAAGATCCAAAGGTTTAGGGAAAATAAATCTCAGACAGAGTGAACAGCAATCACAAATGTTCTAAGGTGAAGAGGAACATACCTAGAATGTTCCAGAAACAAGGAGACTGATACAGAGTGACAGAAATAATCGGGGCCAAATTATATAGAAGCAAGTAATTCAGAGAGGGAACTATGACATCTATTCTGATACTCTAAATTGACTTACAGCTTAACAAAATCATTTGAATTGCTATGTCAAAAATACATGAAAGACAGTCAGGGGTAGAATCACTGTAATAATGAGAAGACTATTATATAACACAGAAGTGTGATGACAGTGTGACATTTGCCAGTTAGTGACAGATGGTCCAATTCTGGGTAAGGATAAGCCTGTGGGATTGAAATTAAGACATGAGGAACATGAACTAGCTGGCCGTGTAGTCATCTGGGGAAAGAGTATTCTATTTGTTTTTAACTTTTTAAAATTTAAATTCAATTTGCCAACATATAGTATAAAACCCAGTGCTCATACCATCAAGTGCCCTCTTTAGTGCCCGTCACCCCATCCTGCTACACACCTTTCCTTTTTTTTTTTTATTGGAGTTCAGTTTGCCAACATATAGCATAACACCCAGTGCTCATCCCACCAAGTGCCCCCCTCAGTGCCCATCACCCAGTCACCCCACCCCACCCCCACCTCCCTGGGAAAGAGTATTCTAATTGGAGACGATTTCCCCTGTTAGTGCCTTGAGGTGAGGAGTTACCTGGAGCATAGGAGCAGCAGAGAAGCAACCTGGCAGGAACTGAGTGCATGACTGAATGCTGGAAGCTTAGGAGATGAGGTCAGAGAAATAGCAAAGGCCAGGATGGGAGTGAAAGAGAAGCATCAAGGATAACAACAAGGGCCTCAGGAACACCGGAATTGAGTAGGTATAAAGTGACATGAGTAAGGCTAGGGGTGGTTGGTGTTGAGTTGGAGGAGAATACCAGCTTCGTTTAGTGCAGGCTGTTGGGAATGTGCAAGTTTCAAGTACGCTGTTAGATATCCTAGTATAAAATTTTCATAGGGAAGAACTTGTCAGACAATATAAATATGCGAGTTATCAGCATTTACATGAGATCCCACAGAGAGGAAGGTAGAAAGAGGAATGGTCCCCAGACCGAACCCTGGGCTTTCCATTATTTACAGAATGAGGAGGTGAAGAGGAGACAGGAAAAGGACTGCTTAGAGCTCAAATTAAGTGAAGCTGGTAATAATTCCAGATTATTCCCTATTCCCAATGCTTTGATCAGTTTCTAAGCGATATCCGGCCCATTTTATGTGTTTTGATGTGCAGCTTTCCAAATGATTTCATGGTGTTTTAAGACATATAAAAATAATATCTTAAAAATAAATTTGTTCCAGTATCTTCCTGAAGTTTGAATGAGAAAGTAATTCTAAAAATGTTGCCTGCAAATCTGGGGGAAAGTAGGGAGGAAGTGGGGACTGGAGCAGGACTTAAAAGTGAATACCTTTTTATATTCTTTTCAAATTTTGAAAAAGATGAATATATTATCCATTCAAAACTAAAACAAAAAAATTGGAGCCATGTTTATATTCTTAATGTTAACATTAGCTGATCTTGAGACATCTTTTGCTAGAAGTTTTATACTAGAAATAAAATCCAATTCTATTCAAAACACATTATGAATTTAAGAGATAGTCTACATAAAGTAGTACAAGTTGATTTCATGTTTAAATGATTTCTCACATTTTTCTAAGCTATTAACACTTAAAGATTATATGTTTAGAGATGTTTTAGCAAACTGTTTTCATTTCTCTACAAAGAAAGGTCCAATTATCTTTTCTAGTCATGTATTTTCTATTAATTCTGACTTCTTTTAAGGGGAGTAGAAACACATTTTAAATACTTGGCCTATTCTGTGTGAGATGTTTTTAAAGGTAACAGACTTACGGTTTCTATTTTGCATGCTTTCCACATTTATAAGCTTACTGCTAACTATTTTGTTGTTTAAATGAAAGACTGTACGGACAGTCACATGGAGGCTCATGCACGCTTCACCGCCAGATCTTATTATCATTTGATGTGAGAGGAAGCAGAATGCTGAAATTACTGGTTTCAGCCTACATCTGCATGGCCTGATTACGCCTTCCAAGGTGAAAATGTCAACTCTGAAGAGTGTAATTACGTAACTTAAACTGCAGTAGTGGCAAGGTTAAATTTTTGCTTTACTGATCTTAAAAGGAATGATAACTTCTAGGTCTACATACTTTCAACACAGCTGTTAATTCAACATAGATTTTTGGATTTTTTTTTCTCTTTCACTTTGTTTCATATATACAGTTTCTAACAACCAGCAGGCATGTAACATATTTTTACATTAGACTGCTGTCATTTCAGAAGATAAGTGTAGAACGAGTTTGAAGATGTTTCAAGTAAAACAACTCAGGTTATTTGCCAATAATTTTAATTTTTCCATGTAAGTTTGAACCTAGGTTAATATTTTTTGAAAAAAAAAAACAATTGCTAAATACTAAATAAATGTCTGTGGTTGACGTTTAATTATCTACTGAACAATCGATTATTCCACTAAGTTCTTTCGCTTAGGGTCTTTTTTAAATTTGAAAAACTTTTCATTGAAATTAAATTAAAAGTTTTATACTCATTGTTTTTCTCTCTGCATTTCAATTCTCTTTAAGGCTGAGGGTGTTTCTTTTTTTAAAAAATAAATTTATTTTTTATTGGTATTCAATTTGCCAACATACAGAATAACACCCAGTGCTCATCCCATCAAGTGCCCCCTCAGTGCCCATCATTCAGTCACCCCCCCCCCCCGCCGTCCTCCCCTTCCACCACCCCTAGTTCGTTTCCCAGAGTTAGGAGTCTCTCATGTTCTGTCTCCCTTTCTGATATTTCCCACTCATTTTTTCTCCTTTCCCCTTTATTCCCTTTCACTATTATTTATATTCCCCAAATGAATGAGAACATACACTGTTTGTCCTTCTCCGATTGACTTATTTCACTCAGCATAATACCCTCCAGTTCCATCCACATCGAAGCAAATGGTGGGTAGTTGAATATGGATACAGTATGAAATTATGAAAAATTTCATTATTTCCAAAAATTTCATTATTACACCCTACTTGATTTTGTCATTGTTGGTTAGAAATAATCATTTGCAGTTAATATAAATTTAAGATATTTGAAATAATTCATACCCCTATTAATGTGTAATGGGAAAACATTCTGTCTTTCAAATATGTATCTTAATAATTATACAATTTATTAAATATCGCTCATATTTAGTATGTACTCTTTGCCTGACACTGTAGATGATATGAAGCCGATTGTCCCATTCCAATGTTATTACTTAAATAATGGGAGTAGAATTTAAATATATTGCAAAGCCATGCAGATGAAGAAGCATATGAATAATGTAAAGCATAGTAAAGAATTCAAGGAAGAAAGAGTGAACTTCTAGCCAGGAGGATCCATGAATGGTTATTAGATTAAGTGTCAGTTAAAACCAGTGTTGCCCAATAGGTCATTCTGGATGTAGGAAATGAGAAGAATAAAGGTATAGCAGTGATAAAGTATATTAGAGACTTTTTGTTGTATCTCAGTCCTAGCATAGGGCAACATTTGCAAAAAAAAAAAAAAAAGTTTGATTGCTGTACACTTTTTAAAACCAATGTGTAGATAGTATACCCTAAAGATTTATAAATGATGATGAGTAATGGATATCTGGAACTAGCCAAAATATGGCCCAAAAATATATTCACTGCTATAAAATATTAATAATTGATTTATGTTTTTATTTACCTTGCAATAGAACACATTTTTAAAACCTATTGTATTTTAAAAGAAAAAATAATCAAAGATAAAATGCAACTTCCTTAATTTTAGTTCATTTTAAAAATGATATGCATATTTCATAAAATGATATTTTAAATATATTAATATATATTTTCATAATTTCATGCTGTATCCATATTCAACTAGAAACACCCTCAGCCTTAGAGAGAATTGAAATGCAGAGAGAAAAACAATGAGTAGAAAACTTAATTTCAAGAATTGGAATTTGAGGTGAAACCATTTATAAGCCAATATCGTAGGTCAAGTTAAAGAGAAATCAAGAGTCAGTTATTTGTTCTTAGACCCATTCCCCTTCCTTTGTGGCCTCTCATTAGGAAAATTTTAAGTGTATTTCTTCCTTGAACTCCATGAGTCTCTCCTGTATCACTATCAACAGGATATAATGACAAACGTTGCTTTTATATTTATTTTTAAAATTTTTTTTGCACTTCTAAAGAAAATACAGACATACCTTGGAGATAAAGCAAGTATCACAATAAAGTGAGTCAAATGAATTTTTTGGTTTCCCAGTGCATATAAAGGTATGTTTCTACCATAATGTAGTCAATGAATTATGTAAATCATTATATCTAAACAACCGTATACATACCTTAATTTTAATATGCTCTTTTGCTGGGGTGCCAGTTAAGCATCCAATCCTTGATTTTGGTTCAGGTCATGGTCTCAGGATTGTGAGATTGTGCTAGGCATGAAGCCTGCTTAAGATGCTCTCCCTCTCCTTCTGCACCCCTCCTCTTTTATCTTTTTTTTTTAAATCTTTGTTTTTTTTTTTAATTTTTTTATTTATTTAAGATAGTCACAGAGAGATAGAGAGAGGCAGAGACACAGGCAGAGGGAGAAGCAGGCTCCATGCACCGGGAGCCCGACGTGGGATTCGATCCCGGGTCTCCAGGATCGCGCCCTGGGCCAAAGGCAGGCACCAAACCGCTGCACCACCCAGGGATCCCATCCCCTCCTCTTTTAAAAAAAAAAAAGTACTTTATTGCTAAAAAATACTATCTGAGCTGTCAGGAATCATTATCTTTTAGCTGGTGGAGGGCCTTGCCTTGATGTTTGTTGATGGCTGCTGACTGATCAGGGAGGTAGTTACTAAAGGTTGGTGTAGCTATGTCAATTCCTTAAAACAAAAGTAAAATTTGCCTTGTTGATTGACTCTTACCTTCATGGACAGTTTCTCTGTACCATGCAATACTGCTAGATACTATTTTACCCACAGTACAACTTCTTTCAAAATTGGAGTGCATCCTCTCAAACTCTGTGCTGCTTTATCAGCTAAGTTTATGCATACTTCAAAACACTTGTCGTCATTTCAATAATCTTCACAGGATATTCAGCAGGAGTAAATTCTATCTGAAGAAAGTACTTTCTTTAACCATTTCCATAAGATGCAACTCCTTTTCCATTAAATTTTTATCATGACATTGCAGTGATTTATTTACATTTTCAGGTTCCACTTCTAATTCTAGTTCTCTCTTCACACCACATATACAATTGGGAAGAAGGCTGGGATTGGTTTCTTCCAAACTCGTGTTAATGTTGATATTTTGACCCTCTTTCTATGAATTATGAGTGCTTTGGATGGCATCTAGAATAGGGAATCGTTTCCAGAATGTTTTCAATTTATTTTGGCCAGATCCATCAGAGGAATCACTATCTATGGCAGCCCTGCACAATGTATTTTTACAATAAGAAAACTTGAAAGTTGAAATTACTTCTTGATCCATGGGCTGCAGGATAGATGTGTTAGTGGGCATGAAAACAACATTAATCATGTTGTACATCTCCATCAGAGCTCTTGGGTGGGACCCAATTTAACACATAACATCCTCTTTTGTCCATGCACAAGAATGTCTCTAGTAGAATTGCCCCTGGCCTTGTGTCCACAACTTAGTTATTTTGACCCAGAAAGGAGGAATGAGATACCTACTAATAATGTGGTGGGCCCCTATTTCTCTTTGGATCTCTTCTATTTAAAAGCCACACACTTTGTGATTTTATTTTATTTTTTAATTTCTACTTCGTGTTGGGCTGTAGGTTCAACTTCCCAGCAGATGGAATTGTCCAAGTCTTCTCAGGCAGGGGATAACAAATAGAGCCTATGAATAGGCCCATTAGCCCCTCCTAAACTATTGTTTTTAAGTAATTTTATAAAAATACCAATTGTATTTGGCTTTCCTATGTTTGACTTGTATCTGTTTATTAATTAGGATCACATTGCTACAGAGAAAACTGTTGCTCTTGGTCAGCCCTAAAGTTTAATCCATTATGATGTTTCCTTTGAAAATATAGTTTAAGATCCAAATGTTGGTCTTACTCATTTGCAAATCCCCTTTGTTTATTTATCAATTCATGAAATATTAGTCTGCATGCTGTATATGATCTCTATACAATAATCTTAACTATTATAAATATAATTTCTAAGTTTATAAGATAGGAGACACTATATTTCAGTAAATGCCTTTAATAAACATACAAAATGTTTTTATTATCTTTTACATGTACACATTACAATGTAATTTGGAGGAGAAGTTTCACTAAAATTTATTTCTTCAAAACTGATATTAATATTTCATGGAACATATATTTGACAAAGTATGAGCTGAAAAAATTATCCCTTATTTCATGTACCACTGGAACATGCAATGGCCACCCCTGTGGCAACTGCAGAAATAAATAACATATCTAATAAATATTTTAATACAGGACGCCTGGGTGGCTCAGCAGTTGAGCTTCTGCCTTTGGCTCAGGGAGTGATCCCCTAATCCTGGGATGGAGTCCACATCAGGCTCCCCACAGGGAGCCTGCTTCTACCTCTGCCTATGTCTCTGCCTCTCTCTGTGTTTCTCATGAATAAATAAATAAAATATTTAAAAATATTTTAATACTACTCTATGTGTATATATACAATGTATATATATATAAATATATATATACAATGAATTTCTTAGAGTACTTAATGTGGGTTAAATACATAACCCTCTATAAATTGAGAGTTAGTTGAAGCAATTTATAAAATCCCTTAGTGTTGCACTGTCCAGTAACATAGCCAGTAGCTAGATGTGGTTACTTACATTTAAATTAATTAGAAAATATATTTAAAAAAACTAGTTCCCTAGTCACTCTAGCTGTTTATGAAGCCACATGTGGTTAGTGACCATCAATGAACAGAGTAGACTGCAAGGCAGACTGTAAATAGTCTATGGATTTAATTGAACATTGATTCTTTAAATGATTTCTAACAAATAGGTTCTCATAAATATCAGAGTTATTTCAGCATCCTTTTCTTATAATACCACCCCTAATGGAACTCAGACTCTAACTTTAGTGAGTGTTGTCATTTTAGAAGGCATATGATATATTAGTTCTGAGATAATGAGGCATGCTAACAATAATCATGTGGTGCTCCTCTGAAGGTGTATGAAATGTAAGAGGAAGTGCAGGTTTTCTCAGAGTATCACAACATAATGAATTTTGTTTTCAGATTATGTCCTAAAATACAAATGACCATTCTTTCCCATGAAACAGGATACTATTCTTTTTGAGAAAGGATAATAGAAAAATCACAGGAGAGAAAATATAGATGTAACAAACATTTATGTCACAGAGAACAGCTGGACAAACATAATTTATTACAAGTGTTAACAAGAATAATACACCAACAGCTTTGTAAAGACTGTGTTGCAAGAGAGCAAAAATCCATGCTTGCCTTTTACAAATACAAAGTTTAGGGGCTAGTCACATCTGTATCATAGGACTTGAAAAGACGCTGGCATCTGAGGGAAGAAGGTAGGTAGTTATAGAAGATGCCAGGTAGCACATAGAAAATGGAACCGAAATTAAAAAGAACTGAGAGAAGAGGAATTGATACAGACTATACACAAACCATTATTTTCTGACCCTTAACAGGAGAAACTAGACGTTTCTAAACAAAAGTCCAAAAAATTTGTTCTATTTTCAAGTCTTTGTATATAGAATATGTGTTTGGCTTCATGCATAATTTGCACATATCTAATTTTGTTAAGGTTTTTAAACTAGTTATTCCCTATAACCTATTTTGCTTATTTTATTTTATTTTATTTTTAATTTTTATTTATTTATGTTAGTCACACAGAGAGAGAGAGAGAGAGAGGTAGAGACACAGGCAGAGGGAGAAGCAGGCTCCATGTACTGGGAGCCCGACGTGGGATTCGATCCCGGGTCTCCAGGATCACGCCCTGGAGCAAAGGCAGCTGCCAAACCGCTGCACCACCCAGGGATCCCTATTTTGTTTATTTTAGAAAAGGAGTTGACACATTTCCTAAATGCAGGATACATTTCCTTCCCAGATAACTATGCAGATTGAGCTGCATATGACCATTATAAATGAAAATTATCCTCTTGAATACGAAACATTCATCCTTTCCTTATGTTCTTTATAAAATGGCTATTCCTTTGTAAGATATCATGATGTGTTATACTATACATGTGTTCAGCGTAGTAAATCTAACTGAAGAACTCGGGTTTTGGAATCACGAAGAACTCCGAATCTTGGCTGTGCTATTTACTGCTTGTCTGACTTTTGGAACTTACTTAAATTCCCTAAAACCTGATTTTCTCATCTGTAAAAGAAGGATAATAATATTTCCTATCTAGTTAACTTGACATAATAGTTGAATAAGATGTTGATTCTAAATCAATTAAAAAGTTATCTGCTACATTAAGTAAGATATATGTACGTACAGGTATATATGTAAAGTAGCCCTGTATACAAAAATTGCTAGCATTAACACATTTTACTTTTTATTTTTACTTAGACATTATTTTGCAGCAATTATAGCAAAACATACTTTGTTGTATAAGAGAGATTGTTTTGGGAAGGGATCTTTGAAAGTAGTGTCTTGTTGCATTTATTGGCTTGACCTACATTGTCAGGTAAATCAGGTACTCCTTTATTCTTTCAAGGTCATTCTTTCCAGTTGTGCATTCTACTTGGTATTCAGGCTTGCAAGCTATCCTTTGAAGTTGTAGATTTGTCTTATTCCTGATAGATCTTAAGCTTCTCTTAAACTGGAGTGAAGTTTGGGTAACAGCTCTAATCACCAAAGAATTCTTTCCAAAAGTGTGATTCTTTTGCCCCTACATTTTATAAAGGAAGGAAAGAAGACTTACAATGTATTACTCGGGACTCCTGGATGGCTCCGTGGTTGAGCGTCTGTCTCTAGCTCAGGGTCTGATCCTGGATTCCTGGGATCGAGTCCCACATCCGGCTCCCTGCATGGAGCCTGCTTCTCCCTCTGCCTGTGTCTCTGCCTGTGTCTCTGTGTCTCTCATGAATAAATAAATAAAATTTTTTTTTAAAATGTATTACTCATGTGAAACTGTACTTAAATTTGCACACTTGTGATCATTCTAAAATGATGCTTTGGGAGAAAAAAAAGAAAAAGTAAAACCATAGGTCTGATGATGCTTTCTGTCCACTCTAAAAAATCAATTGCATACATTTACTTTTTGACGTATATAAAGAATGGTTTGGGAATACTTTGTTTTACATGTCGTTAAATGACATTAGTTTTTCTTGTGATGTCTTAGTAATACTGATGAGAAAATCTGGGCTCTATTTTTCCTTAGTTCCAGGTTGTATCTGCATCATCCAGGAAACTCTTTGTAATATCATTATAAGACAGAATTTTAGATCATGAAATATTTTTGAATATTTTGATTTCAGCCATCTTCAATGTATTATGTACTTCAGTATATGGAAGAAAATGCCATAAATTTACCAGAGTTTTAATTTTTTTATTTATTTATGATAGTCACACACAGAGAGAGAGAGGCAGAGACATAGGCAGAGGGAGGAGCAGGCTCCATGCACCGAGAGCCCCACGTGGGACTCGATCCCGGGTCTCCAGGATCGTGCCCTGGGCCAAAGGCAGGAGCCAAACCGCTGCGCCACCCAGGGATCCCCCAGAGTTTTATTAGAACTATGTGCTAGAGCTAGGATTTGGATTTCAGGAGTGTGTGTGTGTATGTGTGTATCCCTTTTTTCTTTCACAAAAAACAAAAACAAAAACAAAAACAAAAAAACAAAAAACAAAAAAAAACCACGGAGTAAATATATTATATTATTATATTACATGTTGCTCTTGTGCTTAAAAATATATAAATATACAAGTACATTCTTATATAACACATTAGTTATATAACACATTATTTCATAAAGACCTTCAGGTTTTTTTTAAGATTCTATTTATTTATTCATGAAAGATCCAGAGACAGAGGCAGAGACAGAGGCAGAGGGAGAAGCAGACTTCCTGCAGGGATCCTGATGTGGGACTTAATCCAGGACTCCAGGATCACAACCTGACTCAACCCCTGAGCTACCCAGGTGCCCCAAGATCTTCAATTTTTATGCCTTCACTTACCTCCTTTTAACTGGGTTCTGAATAATTTACATTATAGTTTATGTTTACATTTATTGAAGCCATTAACAGTTATTTAAGAGAATTCAATTGTTTGCTATTTCAAATGATGCCGACATAAATATCCTGCAAGTATGTTATTTTGTGTGTGTGGAGGTGAGTCTTCAAGGCAAATTCCTAGGGTTGAGATTTTATTTTGTTCCTCTGATAGAAGAATCCCATAGAAAAAAAAAAACACACAAAATTTCAGGGAAATCTATCTTAGCCAATAGAAATCTCACCTGTACTATCCACCAAATAAACCCTGATGGTGGGTAGGAAACCCCTCCTTTGAGAATGGTTTCCTCTTCTGCTTAAGATACTTCACGGGGGTTACAGTCAGCACTATTTGAATCACTGAATAGGATTTGCTGACTCAAACATCCTTATCATTTATCCATCAATATTAAATCCACGTGGGTAGAAAATTATTATTAGCCTGAACATGAAAAAAAATAATCAAAAATGAAAATTCCGTATGTTCTGATGACAATAAAAGGTATGTTTGCTTATTGACAAACTGATGATGAAGTATGGGCATTTATTTAAACATTAACGCCTGTATAGTTCAATAAAAACTAAACCTATCAACAATAAACATAATCCTCTTAGGTTGCTTAATAATGGCTTCTGACATTGACATTCATGGTTTCATAACCTCTCATCTTGAAGATTCTAACAAGCTTGGTAATATTTTTTAAGCATGTTCTGAAAGACAAACCAAACAAAGGGATTACTGCAATACACTCAGAAATAAAAATGCTCACCACTACACAACTGTACGTGACAGAAAGTAAAGAAGCATGCAACATCCAATTGAAACTACATTAAAAATTTAGGTGAACAGGATTATCCAGCTTGAAATGCAGCCAGGAGAAGGATAAGGAATTTAGAATTATCATAGAGGAATAATGTGGAAATGCTAACTGCTAACCCAAACATCAACTTCTGATATTAAAATAACTTTGGCAGTGAGGATAAACATTTTATACATTTTTAATCTAATATATATGGATGTTAAAATTATTTCAATACTATGGATATTATGAAGCATTTGCTCTTTATTGCATTTCAATCACAATTAATAAACATTACCTATGAAAAGATACTACCTTCGGGTTAAAGTTATTTAACCTGAATTGTATTATTTCTTCTAATTAAACTAACTTCACTTTTTGTAAGTTAGTTTAAAATTGGATGACATTCCAAAAAGCATATCTATAATTATCTAAATAATTATTAAAAAATTCCTACTTTTGGCAACCAAAAAAATAAATAAATAAATAAAAAATAAAATTGGATGATGCAACTTTTATTTTAAAAATTAACAAAAATCGCGTGTAGTAACTTTAAAATCAATCATGCATAATCTGAATGCCCTAATAAATTAGTTCCACTACATATTTTCTTATCTGTATTTATATAAGTATTCTATATAATATCTGTATTTATATAGTAAACTTAAGTATTATATATAATTTTTATATATACTGAAATATAATTTTGGATCTGGGTATATTGCTATTTTAATATATTACAAGAAATATAAATATATTTTATTTGTCCTTCAATAAGGAATCTGGGCTCCTACCTAGCTGGTGCTAAATATCTAACATATTCTGATTTTGAGAGCTTTTTGTTATTGATTTTCATCTTACTGAATAACAAAGGAGAACCCAGGATATCTAATAAGGAAAATCTATAATGTTTATTTATCCAAATTTGAAATTTAGGTTGATCACTCAAGATCTAGTCTGACATAATTGTTCAAGATGGAAAACTGGGTGTAAGAGGACTTCGGTGATATGCTTAGAGTTAGCTAGTGGCAATGTACGGAGTTGCACTCTTAACATTTGCAAGAATTCTATTACAACACACTCTCTAAAAGAAAATAAATCTAGCTAAATAACTTTGTTATCCATTTAAAAAAATGTTCTAGAATAAAATTTTGTGGAAGAGAAAGGTTTTGAACAGATGTATTATACCAGTCATTTCATGGCAAAGACCACATCAACTGGTTGCTAAATTCACGAGAGTACTGATGTTTTCAGTGGAAAAATGCCATCTATCAACTTTTTCTTTCTTTAGTTAATCCTATCAATAAAGATAATATTTCCATATTTATAAATGCCATTCTTAAAGATCAAATACCATGAATGTTAAAGAAATGTAAAAATTAATTCCTTGAGTAAATTTTAAATTAGTGGTAGAGGGGGATAGGGAGACAGGCAATTCTGAAACAACTAAATAATATTGCAATTAAATGCAATGATTTAATACAGTATTTACATAGTATTTTGCAATGAAAATTTTAGCTCATATTATCTCAAACTTGTGGTTCGTAAAGGAAAGAAGTCAGAAGAATCACAGAGGGCAAGACAGTCCATTTGCATAGTTCATAAAATTCGGCCTCCCAAGGCTGAGAGCTGCAGGGAGAAGGTGAAGTATAGATCCAGGGTAGATTGTGATCCAAAATATTTAACTGATAAATTCCAACTGTGATAATTTCTTGCAGTAATTATAATCCATCTGTGAGATAACATTAGGCTACCTACTTTACTAGAAAGAAGCATTATATCATGTGAGCTCCTGTGGGTTTTCTATCAATGCATTATAATTCAAAAAGACATCTATGGTCAAATAAATTGCACAAATGTTGTTGTAAAACAGTCAACATAGTGAATAGATTTAGAAGAGGATAATATATACCTTCTCAACCCAGAAATAATCTAGTTCTTTATTCACAAAGCTCTTCTGTTGGTGTGCTGTATGTTTTGGATCTTACTCATGTTTACTTTCTAAATTAAAAAAAAATAAGATTTTATTTATGTTTTTGGAAGAGGGAGAGAAAGTGAGAGCACACAAGTGGAGGGAAGAGAGAGGGAGAGGGTAGAGAGAGAAATTCAAGCTGATTCTGTGCTGAGCATAGAGCCCAACATGCGGTTCAATCTGATGACACTGAAATTATGACCTGAGCTGAAACCAAGAGTCAGATGCTTAACTGACTGAGCCACCCATGTAACCCTCTTGTTCACTTAAAAAAAAAAAAAAAAGTTTGTGAAAGGTCTTTATCATTAGTAGACATATATACCATGATAAATCCAGTATGAGAAACAACAGTTCTCTTTTGGCCTCCATATTGTAAAGTGGTTCAGAGATTATAAAACAAACAAACAAAAAGCTTATTTTATGAGGTATTCACAAATATGCTTTTAATGTTGATTTTAGGATATTATTACAAACACTAAAACATTATTCTACAGTTAAAGTCAACATGATTTTGCTGACATAATGAGAAAACCCTGTTTTTATTGACTATGTATTCCAAACCTATGTACCATATGGTTCAGTTGAAAAAAAATGGTCTTTCTCATACCTGACTTTACATCATATGACAGTGAAAAAGTGACTCCAAAAAACTATGCCATTATTAAAAAAATTATATTGCTAAATAGAATCATGAGGGACATAGGACTCTTAAAGACCACACTTTTCATCCAAGCAGTGATACAGCTTATTGTTTCTCAATTTGTAAAAGCTAGTCAAGTCATGGCATGATTTCTGCTCTGTAAAACACAAAAATTCAAAAAAAAATTGAAAATTAAAAAAAAAAGACAAGAATTCTGTTATATTCAAGGAGCTTGTCATGGAACAGATGGTGAAAAGGGGGCTATAGAAATCTGTATCTTTAAATGAAATATTTTTATTAGGGAAAAAGTCTTCTATCTGTAATATATAACTAAAAAAATATAAAAAGTTTTTAGCTACTTTTTGGTTCTTATTTCTTCTTATAACTATACAACCTGGGAAAATTTTTACTTTTAATTCCCATAATTACATAATAAAGTGTGGAGTTCGATTCTTCTCTCATGGGGTTGAAGAATGAATCTTGCAGATAAGGAGGGTGAGAAAAGTGATAGCAGTTTATAAAGCAAGTATACAGAAAAAGCTCTCAGGAGTGAGGGGGGTCCCCATAGCTTTGCCAGCATAGGATCCCACTGATAGTCTTTTATTTAAAACTGATCAGGGAGCCTGTGGCCTTATCATTTTTTGCAAAGTCCTGGTTTGAGTAAGGACTGGTGATACAATCTTTAATGGCTTCCTTTTCCTTTTGGGTCTGGTTATTGTTTGTTGGACTATCTTTTCCACCCATACCTAGGGCAGGATGGTCTGGTTTGTTTCCTTATCACTGGTTGCCTTACATCTCAGCATGTTGGGGACTTTGTTTTATGAGCCGGTTTCCATGGCCCTCTACCTATCTCTCCCTATCTAGCTCCTCCTGTCTCTTACTCATTCCTCCCCCTGGAATAGTAACCCTAACTGCCATTAGGAAATGGGACGATGACAGCTTTGGCTGCTGCCTGCTGAAATGGGATGGCAGGCTGTGTGGCAGTTAGAGTCTATCCAGGGGTCAGCCCAGGGATCCGCTCTATGGCTCCAGGGGGTCATGATGGAAAGCAAAAGGTACCTGCATCACCACATGCAAAAGGATAAACATAAAACAAGTATTAGGCCCAAAATTATGATCACATCACTTAGATAAGATCTCCAATTAACTATTTTATTTTAACTATTTTATTTTAACTATTTTATTTTAAGAATAGTGGCTATCTTTTTCTTTTTTAGTTGATCACAAATGTCCCCCATTAATTGGAATACCTTGCAAGAGTGGATCTCTAATGTTAAAACAGCACATGTGAGGAAACTCCTCACACCCCAAATGGTGTAAGCAATAATGGACAGTCAGTAGTGGTGTGGTTCATGAGAAATCCTTCTCTAACTTCATTTAATTCTTGGTTGAAGTGTATCCAGTGCCTGGGAAGTATTATTTAGAGTCCTGCAGACCAAGCATACTGCTTGGCTTATTTTATGTTTTGGTCTTATCTTAAGTCCTGCAAGTCTCATAGTGAGCTTTGAGGCTCTTTTTTACCAGGAGGGCCGTTGCATGATTGGCTAAAACATTTGTTTGCAATTGTACCTCAGGGGAGGCGGCTTCTAGGATAAATATGAATGAAGGAAAAACCATCAATAAGCCCTTTTTATTTGAGGTCTAGCCTGAACAGTACTGTAATTACAAGGAATCTCTTGCAAGTTAGAGAAAACTTGTCCCAAGGGATATGGGCATCCTCAAGTACAGCACCCAATCCAATCATAAAGTGGGGTCATCCATTATCTTCATGAGTCCATAGTGAACCCCATGCAGTGAGGTACTCTCTGGTTTTCAAGGAGCGATTTTATCATCCTAGCCATACAGAACTGGTCAAAGTGCTAACTGAGTTATCTAATTGCTGGGGAATTTATCCTATTTTCTAACTGTTTAAATAATCATATACTCATGGAGTCCTGTTATTATCCCCATAGAATAAAAAGCATAAAGATTGTCTATACATAAGACGCCTGAGTGGCTCGGTGGTTGAGTGTCTGCCTTGGGCTCAGGGTGTGATCCCAGGGTGCTGGGATTGAGTCCCACATCGGGCTCCCTGCATAGAGCCTACTTCTCCCTCTGCCTGGTTCTCTGCCTCTCTCTGTGTGTGTCTCCCATGAATAAATAAATAAAATCTAAAAAAAAAAGTTATCTATACATGATCTTTGCTTAGAAATAGGAAAGCTATTTCTCTGAAGTTTACCGCAAGCTTAGGCAAACAACTTTCATTTAAAGATGATCAGAGCTATAATTTAACATCCGCAAAGATGTGTTATTGAAACAGTTTCTCTTGATAGTAACACTCATTTAAAAAAAAAAAAAAAAAACAGAGGTAGCCAGATCAGGACTGATCTGTGTAGATGACCTCTTCATGAGGTTCCCAATGTATCCTGAGGTTCCTGCACCTGTCAGGAAGCAGCAATAGTATTTAACTTTTTCCCATTAAATTATAGTTCTTCTGTGGTGATCTCATTCTTGCTACACTTGGATCTTTTACTAGCATACTTGCTGAACATGCCTGGGAACTGAACTGAAGTATCTTTATATAGCTTCTTTTTCCTCGTTGAACATATCTAGAAAAAAAAAAACTTATCTTTAGAATTGAACCTCAGAAAAGATTTGCACAGGGTGATTGATACCCATTGTTCTTGATGTCTGCTTTGCAATGATCCTTCATAGCATTAATTATTTTTTTAGTTTCTCTGTCATTCCACTTAGGCAAGTAATTCTGTGGTGCTAATAAGGCAAACTTTAAACCTACAGAAAAAAAAAAAAAGTCAAGCCACAAATCTGGAAGGCTATCTAGAGTTTAACATGTTGGGAAAGTAAGAGCTAATGTTTCACCTATATCGGGTAGAGCTAGATATTCCATGTAGGATTTGCGTGATGTAGTGGCCCCTTCAGGTACCACCAATTCTAGGAATTGCTCTGTAGGATGTAATGCAGATTGGAATACTTTTGTGGCATATTCTCTAGTAATAAATGCAATATAGTTCCTTGGATGTTCAAAATGTAACATAGGATCTCACGGTCATCAGCCATGTAACAAAACAAAACCAATAATGTGTGACATGTGATAATAGGCCACACTGACATCAACATTCATTCTGAAGAGGAGCATTATCTGAGTAAAATATTTCAGGAATGGTATCATGGTTGTTTGTTTGCAAATAAAGAAGGGACTTTCCAATTTAGTTTATCCAGATTAGTGCCAGGTGCTGCAAAGGCGGAATGACATAGCCTTCTACTTTTTAAAAATTTTTTATAGCTTTCTACTTTTACACTATTCTGGTGTTTCATAACGGCTACATCTTCTAATCTTAGTTCTCTAAATTGAACACAAGAAGAAAGATGTGATCCTGGAGATAGAAGAGGGATGAGGTCAGGCAGTGACCTGAAGTGATGGTCATTGAAATTTATAAACTTAATGATTTAGTCATATTTTATAGATCTATTTTTCCATGCCTATACATTTTTTGCTATTTGTCCTTAAAATTCCTTTAAAATGTTTTGACTTCAGGGAATGTTTATGCTAAAATGGAAAATTATTAGTTTATTGATTTAGAGTTAAGTGATCCTAATCTTAAGAGATTTCACTCAACAAATAATTCCAGAAGAAAAATAAATCTCTGAAACTGAATGTGATTGTTCATTTATTTCTTTTCATTCTATGCCTACAGATATGAAGAAAAAATAATGTTTGATGAACTTACTATGAAATACTTGCCCTCATTTCCTACATATGTTCTAGAACTTTTAAATAATGATGTTAGTAGTATTAAAATATTTGTATACTTGATTATTCTATTTTAATTTAAATGACTTTCTCAAATAGCCCATTCTTGTTCAGTAACATACACTCACTCTTCCCTCCCATTAAAGAAAAAAAATAGAGGAAAAAGTGCATTTCTAGTGGTGATTGTACAAGGAAGACATTTCGGTCCATGTCACTTTTAAAATATTCTTCTATGTTGCTATTATATATTTCTACATAATGTTAAATAAAATATTATTAGAGTGTAGTACAGTTGACCTGAGATTCAGATTTTCTTGTATTCATTTAAAAATATTTGAGATTTTAAAAATAATCAGGCTGCTCATGTACTTAAATGCTTTAAAGTAACGTAAAAATATTTTGGGTCACTGTCATTTCCAGTGTAAACGACTACTTGAGGATTTTTACATATCATTATAATGAATTAACAGGAAAATGGTTGGCTATAACGTGTGAAAGTTAGAAAGTTAGTAATGATTTGTTTTGTATTTTCTTTTTATGTGTTAATTTTCTTCTCACTCCAATGAATTTTTTGAGGTTTATTAAAATAGGGCTGATCTAGACACAATGGAATACTTCAATTGAATAAAATTGAATTATTGACTTTATACCATCAAAATAATAACTCTTTGGATTTTTTTTCTTTGAAAAAAAATATTGGCAGATCTGAAAGTAAACATTAGCTGTGAGAAGGAATGCTTTTGTAATTCTACAAATTATCACTTTATAATTATCTGTAAGGTAATCCTGAAACTAATGATTTTATGAGACTATCTCTACCTCAAATATCCATAAGCCCATGTTTAACCTACCTTCTCTGTTTTCATTAATTAGATAACCTGAAAGTCTCCCATTCTCTCTGTAAATTAAGAAGAGTTGTGTTAAATGCAGTAAAGCTGTAACTGTTATTTGATCAGGAAACAATAATTAGACCAATTTTATATATTGTCAGTATAATATTCTTTCCCTAACTAAAACTCCAATATGTTAGAATCAAAACATTACATTTTAATGATAGCAGACAATCTTCTCTTTAGGATGATTCATGGTATATCTGCTGTAAATAAATGAAACAAGTTTATTAGGACAATTTTCCAACATGTGCAAACCTTAAGATATCACATCATTAATGGCATTTTAAAATTTACCTAGTTTTTTGAGATCAAAATTTAAATAGTTGCAAAACACTTTCCGAAATTGTTTCAATTTACTAAAAAAGAGACCCTATAAATACTTCTGTAGATGGGTCTTTGTAAAGGTCTGAGTGGAATTTTTTTGCTCTCATACAAATTTGCTCTTTGAAATAGATATAAGTATTTGAATCCGTGTTATTTATTTTCCTAGTATGAATGATCAGTTTTCAAATACAAATATTAAATGAATATTATGACCCAGGCATTTACTTACTTCACAAAGCTGTACAATAAACTGAGGAAGTACTTTTAGAAACTTAAAAATATAAAAAATTGAAACTTAAAAATATAAAATGTAAATTCCGCTTATTTTTAAAAGTTATATCTGTCTGAAATTTGCACATTTTTTCTTTTGCCATTTCCCCCTCTTCTTCAGACTCCCTGCAGTGTTTCAGAATGGTTGAACTTTAAATTCTGTGCTCCGAGAGATCTTTAAATTGTCTTCTGTTGCACAAGTACTAATGCATAATGCAGAAGACTTACAAAACGTCAGAGAATTTCAAAACCACTGCACCGACAGTTGAGTGGGTTTTAAAGTATACCGATTGCCTTTAGCCACTAATAAGAAAATCATTTCTACTTGGTTTAAATAGGTGCTCTTATTTGAAAGTAGTTCATCAAGCTTAAAAATGAGCAGCACAGCATCCTGATGATCTAGAGATGATCTCGAGAAGTGTTTACAGGAGTGTATAGGACACCCTTTCTTCAGTTTGTAGTTCAATTTCTCCATTCTCTTCGTCCAGAGCTTCTTCTGTATGTTAAGTTTTAATTCATTGCCTACTCAACTGCTGGAAAAGAAAATAAAAATAAAGATGGAGAAGCATGTGAAAGAACAACTGGCAAGTTCCTTTTATTCTAACCAATAAACCAATTTATGATAATTACTAAAGAAAACAAACAGGGCAAAGATTTGAAGGAATATATTTTTGTATGTATTGTTTGATTGACCAATGAGCAAATTAATCAAATTAAATCCACCATAGAATGAGTGTATTAGCACACTTTTGACGACTTTTACAGAAAATTGTAATAAAAAATAATATTTGTGTCAATAATAGTTCAAATTTCTCTTAGTGCACCAGTTACATATTTGAATACATGAAATGTTTTATTACAAAGATCTCCTTTAAAGGGGACAAATTTAAATGACTCTAGCTTTAGGATAAAATCCTAAAATTAAGAGCAATTTTTATTACATTAAAGGAAGATGGCTGGAGGATAATATCCTTTGGCAGTACAGAGAAAAAGATAAATACTACGACAGATTTAGATTTCAAGTATAAAACATAAAATTTCTAATACAGTTTAATATGTATAATCTTTTTTCCCATGGATCATTATTATTTTTTTACGGAAAAACAAAACTTACCTTGCTCTATATAAGATTAAGCCCCCTGATTTAATAATTTTATATACATCCTTTGACTTTAGTTTTGTTTTCAATAAATGCTATTAGTATTGCAATACTACTCATCTTTCAATGACTCATAAAGATATTTTAAAATAATAACAGATATTGGAGGGGGAAAAGCTAAGATGGTGGAGTAGTAGTACAGTAGGCCTGCCTCATCCTTTGAACAGCCTTTGATAAATATCAAAACATTTTGAATACCCAAGAAATTGATGTGAGGACTGACAAAACAAATTACACAACTGGGAGAGAAGAAGCCACATAAGGGAAGGTGGGAGGTGCGGAGATGTGGTTTGAGGGAGAAAAAGATTGTGAGTGCTACCGAAGGGAAGGAGTCCAGATCAGAGAGAGGGGGGAGGGAGAGAGAGAGAGAGAGAGAGAGAGAGAGAGAGATGGACTCGCACAAGGAAAACACTTCCCCAAAACCATTGACTGAGAAAATGAGGGGGACTGATTTGGGGGAGTTTTGAAACAGCAAGGATCAATTCTGGAGTTTTAGAAGCCCCAGATAATGTAGTTTTGGAATGTAGGTGAGGTCCAGACTCAACAGCCAAGAAAAAAATTCTTAAGATGTCTTTGGTTCAAATATGTGGTTTATTAAAGCACAAGGATAGGACCTATGGGCAGAAAGAGCTGCTTCCTAGGGATTATGAGGAGCAAATGATTACTTTGGGATTGGGGGGAGTGAAGATAATGGAAATTTCAAAAGGACTTTTATATGCTAAAAAAGACTCAGAGGAAACCTGAGGCCTTGCAATTGTCAAATGAAGGCTGTTTTCCCCTTTAGCAAGATATTAAGACAGTTGGGAGCTTCCTGGAGGAACATAATACTCTACTTGCCTCAAGTATTTGTCAATGGGCTGCAGGTTAAGAGGACATTTAATTTTATCTACCTTTCCTTCTGGAAGTTAGGTTACTGATAAGAATGTTTTTTCCCTGTAAATCACTAAGACTTTGTAAACTGAGAGAGACTTATGTCTTATAGGACTGTTATCTTTATAAATTAACCATTGTTTTTCTTTCCCTTAGTGTTAGGGCAACCAGGAGTTGCCTGAAGAATGTCAACCCAGATCCTGCCTGGGAGTAGGATGGGGAGATTGCAGGGTGTCAGCTTGAGCTTTGTCCTCAAGCTTGTCTGCCTTCTGCTCCCTCATCACAGGCTGGGCTGGTATAGAGCCCTGAGTGCACTGCAATGCAGGAGAGAAAGCAGGCAGGTAGCCCAGGGGCAGAAAAAACTCTGAGGGTGGTCTGGAAGGCACCAAAACAAATGGTTCCCCCTCTTAGAGTGCATCTGAAAGTGGTGGCATTGCCTCTCCAGAGACATTACCCCAGGCAGCACCATTACCCTCCCCCAATCCTCAGCATAGGCTAGGAAACATGATGAAGGCAGTTAACCTGGACAATGGCTCCTTACCTTGCTTTACTCAAAACCTCACACTCCTGCACTTTGGTGCAAATGCCTTTTAGGTCAAACTGGCATTGGTCCCAATATTGAGGCCTTCTCCCAGAAGATCAGCACCAGGCCCCACTATACCAGGTCCCTGAAGTTTGGAGTTTTAAAACTCAGCTGACCTGGCTGGGACAGAGCCCAAAGTGCATTGCACTGCTCCAGATGGGCAAGCAACCTGACACAGTGTGAAGGCAGTGATCTAAAGGATGCCTGGGACACATGAGGGGAAATTGCTCTTCTGGGAGGGCTTTCTGGCCAGTAGCAGGCACGACCCCTTGGGGGCGAAAAAGCTGGCTGGTGACATTTCCATCCCTCTTCCCTCAGCATAAACTAATATCAGCACTACACCAACACTGGGACCTAGCCTGCTTACACCAGCACTGTCATGCCCACCCCCAATCTTCCCAATTCTTCTGGTACTGTTTTTCTTAGGAAGTGTGCCTGAGAACCAGCACAGCAAGCCCTCTGCTGGAAGACCACCTGAAGGCACCACATCTACTGACAGTAGAGTTCTGAAAAGCTTCAACTCTAACACAAATAGTATCGAGTCTCTTTTAACAAGCAGACCAGAGCATACCTAGTTAAATGATATGGAACATAAACTTATGGAAAAAAATGAAGCTGCCCAAAAGATGGAATGAAAAATCCTGGATCATGAAAGTAGACTTAGGGAACTCAGTGACTTTATAAACCATAATAAACCATAGTAACATTTGTATCATAGGCGTCCCAGAAGAGGAAAAGAGGAAAAGGGAGGAGGTTTACTAGAAGAAATTATAGCTGAAAACTTCCCTTATCTGGGGAAGGAAACAGACATTCAAATCCAGGAGACACAGAGAATTCTCATTAAATCAACAAAAGTAGGCCAACAACAAGACATATCATAGCTAAATTTGCAAAATATAGAGATAAAGAAAAAAGATCCTAAAAGCATAAAAAAAAAAAGAAGAAGAAGAAGAAGAAGCCCATAACTTACAAGGAAAGAAAAATAAGGTTAGCAGAAGATATCTCCACTGAAACTTGGCAGACAAAAAGCAAATGACATGATATATTCAGCATGCTGAATGGGAAAAATCTTTAGCCAGGTATACTTTATCCAGCAAGGTTATCATTCAGAATGGAAGTAGAGATAGTTTCCTAGACAATGTAAAGGAATTTGTGACCACCTAACCAACCTTTCAAGAAATATCAAGGAGGACTCTTTGAGTGGGAAAGACAAAGAGTGACAAAGACTAGAAAGGAACAGGGAAAGTCTCCAGAAACAATGACAAAATAATGAAGTAATAAACTGTGGGCACTAAATTCATATGTATCAATAATTACTCTGAATGTAACTGGAATAGATGTTCCAATCAAAGGACATAGGGTGTCAGAATGGATTAAAAAAAAAATCTATATGCCGCCTACAGAAGACTCCTTTTAGACTTAAAGACATCTGCAGATTGAAAGTGAAGGGATAGAGAAAGATTTACTATGCAAATGGATGTCAAAAGAAAGCCTGAGTAGCAATACTTGTATCAGACAAACTAGACTTTAAATCAAAGGCAGTAACAAAAGACAAAGAAGGACACTACATCAAACTACAGGGGTCATTCCAACAGGGAGATCTAACAGTTGTAAATATTTTTGCCCCTAAGTTGGGAGCACTCAGATACATAAAATGAAAACAAATATGAAGAAAATCATGGATAATAATACACTAGTAGTAGGGAACTTTGAAACACCCCTTGCAAGCAATGGACAGATCATCTAAGCAGAAAATCAACAAGGAAGCAATGTCTTTGAATGACACACTGGACCGGATGGACTGAACAGATATATTCAAAATATTTCATCGTAATGCAGAAAAAAATATATATTCTTTTTGAGTGTGCATGGAACATTCTCCAGAATATATTACATACAAGATCACAGATCAGGCCTCAATGAGTATAAAAAGGTTGAGAGCATACCATACATATTTTTTTTTTATCTCAACTCTATGAAACTTAAAGTCAACCACAAGAAAAAATTTGGAGAGACCACAAATACATGGAAGCCAAAGACTATCATATTAAAGAATGAATGGCTCAACTAGAAAATTAAATAAGAAATTAAATAACACATGGAAACAAGTGAAAAGGAAAACACAACAGTCTAAAAATTTTGGAATGCCTCAAAAGTGATCACAGAAGGAAGTATATAGCTATACAGGCCTACCTCACAAAGCAAGAAAAATCTCAATTACATGACCTAACCTTACACCAAAACTAGCTACAAAAAGAACAACAAATGAAAACTGAAGCCAGAAGAAGAGAAATAAGATTAAAGTAGAAATAAGATATACAGAAACAACAAAAACAAAAATTAAAAACAATAGAACAGCTAAATGAATCCAGAAGCTAGTTCCTTGAAAAAACAAACAAACAAACAAACAAACAATTAATAAGATTGATAAACCCTTGGCCAGACTGACCAAAGAGAAAGGAACCAAGTAATTAAAATCATGAATGAGAGATAAGAGATTATAAAGAACACCACAGAAATACAAATAATTGTAAGGGTAAATTATGAAAAATTATATGCCAACAAATTAAGCAATCTCTAAGAAATGGATAAATTCCTAGAAACATATAAACTACCAAAACTGAAACAGGAAGAAAAAGAAAACTTGAATAACCAGCAAAGAAATTGAAGAACTGATTGAGAACTGCCAACAAACAAAAGACCAGGGCCAGAGGGCTTCCAAGGTAACTCCCCCAAACACTGAAAGAAGAGTTTATACCTATTCTTCTCAAACTATTCCAAAAAAATAGAAATGGAAGGGAAAATTCCAAACCCATTCCACGAAGCTAGCATTATCTTGATTCCCAAACCAAAGACTCCAATCAAAAAAGAGAACTCTAGACCAATATCCTTGAAACATGGATGGAAATTTTTTTAACAAAATACTAGTTGATGGAATCCAACAGTACATTAAAAGAATCCTTCACCATCATCAAGTGGGATTTATTCATTGATTGCCAGAATGGTTCAATATTCACAAATAAATCAACATAATATATCACATTGATAAAAGAAAGAATGAGAACCATATGATCCCTTCAATAGATGCGGAAAAAAGCATCTGACAAAGTACAGCATCCATCCATGATTAGAATACAATAATAGTAGGGAAATAAAGTAGGGAAAGAGGGAATATAGCTCAACGTGATAAAAGTTATGTATGAAAGACCCAAAGCTAATGTCATCCTCAAAGAGGAAAAACTGAGAACGTTTCCTCCACAGTCAGGAACAAGACAGGGATGTCCACTCTCACCACTGTTATAAAACATACTACTGGAAGTCCTCACCTCAGCAGTCAGACAACACAAATAAAAGGAGTCCAGATCTGCAAGGAAGAAGTCGAACTTCCACTGTTTGCAGAGGACTTGATACTTTATGCAGAAAACTGAAAAGACTCCACCAAAAAACCTGATAGAACAGATCCATGAATTTTGTAGAGCCACAGGATACAGAATCAACCTACAGAACTCGGTTGCATTTCTTTACACAAATAATGACGCAGCAGAATGAGAAATTAAAGAACCAATCCCACTGACAATTGCACCAAAAACCATAAGATACTTAAAAGTACACCTAACCAAAAAGGTAAAATACCCGTACACTGAAAACTAGAAAATGCTTAAGAAAGAATTTGAGGAAGACAGAAAGAAATGGAAAAGCTTCCCATCCTCGTAGACGAGAAGAACAAATATTGCTCAAATGCCTATACTACCCAAAGCAATCTACACACTTAGCACAATCCCTATCGAAATACCACCAGCATTTTTCACAGAGCCAGAACAAATCTAAAATTTATATGGGAACCACAAAACACCCCGTCTAGCCAAAGTAATCTGTTGTTTTTTCCCCTAACAGCTTGCCTGATTTATTTTTATTTATTTATTTATTTATTTATTTATGTATTTATTTGTGTATTTATGTGTTTGTTTAAAATTCAAGGTAGTTAGCATCTAGTGTACTATTGATTTCAGGTGTAGAATTTAGTTATTCATCACTTACATTTAACACCCAGTGATCATGCTAACAAGTGCCCTCCTAACGCCCATCATCCGTTTAGCGCATCTTGCCCACCCCCTCCAGCAAAACTGTTAGTTTTCTGTACTTAAGAGACTCTTATGGTTTACCTCCGTCTGTTTTTATCTTATTTCATTTTTCTTTCCCTTCCACTATGTTTATCTGTCTCGTTTCTTAAATTCCACATGAGTGAACTAATGTATTTGTTTTTCTCTTATTGACTTATTTTACTTGGTATAATACGCTCTAGCTCCATCCCCATGGTTGCAAATGGCAAAATTTCATTCTTTTTAATTACCAGGGAATATTCCATTGTCTATATGTCCCACCTCTTCTTTATCTGTTTATCAGTCAATGGACATTTGAGCTCTTTCCACAATTTGGCAGTTGCTTATAGTGCTGTTGTAAACATTGGGTGCGTGTGGTCATCCAAATCAGCATTTTGCATACTTTGGATAAAAACCTAGTAGTGCAATTGCTGGGTTGTAGGGTAGTTATATTTTTAACTTTTTATTGAACCTCCATACTGTTTTTCAGAGTGGCTGCAGTAGTCTGCATTCCCACCAGCAGAGCAAAAGGTTTCTTTTGCATTTGTTGTTTCTTGAGTTGTTAATTTTAACCATTCTGATGGGTGTGAGGTGATATCTCATTGTGTTTTTTTTTTAAGATTTTATTTATTTATTCATGAGAGACACAGAGAGAGGCAGAGACAGAGGCAGAGGAGAAGCAAGCTTCGTGCAGGACTGGATACAGGACCCCAGGATCACGCCCTGAGCCAAAGGTAGACATGCAAGTGCTGAACCACCCAGGCTCATTTCACTGTGCAGAAACTTTTTATTGTCATGAGGTCCCAATAGTTCATTTCTGGTGCTGTTTCCCTTGCCTCTAGAGATGTGTCTAGGAAGAAGTTGCAGCTGAGGTCAAAGAGGTTGCTGCCTGTGTTCTCCTCTAGGATTTTTATATCACATTCAGGCCTGTTATCTACTTTAGATTTTTTTTTTTTATGGTGTAAGAAAGTGATCCAATTTCCTTCTTCTGAATGTTGTTGTCCAGTTTCCCCAATACCATTTGTTGAACAGACTTTTTTTTCCATTAGATATTCTTTCCTTCTTTGTCAGAGATTAGTTGGTCATAAGGTTGTAGGTCTATTTCTGGGTTCTCTCTTCTTTTTTTTTTAAGATTTATTTCTTCATGAAAGACAGAGAGGGAGAGAGGCAGAGACACAGGAAGAGGGAGAAGATGCAGGGGGCCCAATGTGGGACTCGATCCTGGGACTCCAGGTTCATGCCCTGGGCCGAAGGCAGATGCTCAACCACTGAGCCACCACCCAGGCATCCCTGGGTTCTCTATTCTGTTGCATTGATCTAAGTGCCCATTTTTGTGCCAGCATCATACTTTCTTGATGATTACAGCTCTGTAATAGAGCTTGAAGTCCAGAATTGTGGTGCCTCTCACTTTGCATTTCTTTATCAACATCACTTTGACTATTGGAGTCTTTTTTGGCTCCATACAAATTTTAGGATTGTAGTTCTAGCTATATGAAAAATGTCGTTGTTATTTTGATAGGGATTGCAATGAATATGTAGATTGCTTTGAGGAGTATACACGTTTAAAAAAAATATTTATTCTTCCTATCCCAGAGCATGGGATTTTTTTTTCATTTCTTTCTGTTTTCCTCCATTTCTTTCATAAATGTTCTATGTTTTTTCAGCATACAGATCTTTTACCTCTTTCCTTAGCTGTATTGCTAAGTATCCGATGGTTGTTGGTGCAATTGTCAATGAGTTTGATTCCTTGATTTCTCTTTCTGCTGCTTCATTGTTTGTGTTAAGAAATGCAACCAAATTCTATACATTGGTTTTGTATCCTATAGCTTGACTGGATTCATGTATCAGTTTTTTGGTGGAGTCTTATCAATTTTCTACATCTAGTATCATGTCCTCTATGAAGAATGAATATTTGACTACTTCCTTACAGATCTGGATGCCTTTTATTTCTTTTTGTTGTCTGATTGCTGAGGCTAGGACTTGCAGTACTATGCTGAACAACAGTGGGGAGAGGAGACATCTCTGTCTTGATCCTGACGGTAGAGGGAAAGCTCTCAGTTTTTCCTCTTTGAGGGTGACATTCTGTAGATCATTCATACATGGCCTTTATGATGTTGAGGTATGTTCTTTGTACCCCTACTTTATTGAGGATTTTTATCACGAATGGACGCTATACTTTGTCAAGTGCTTTTTTCACTACATCTATTGAGAGGATCATATGGTTTTTATCCTTTCTTTTATTAATGTGGCATATCCTGTTGGTTGATTTGCAGAATTGAGCCACCCCTAAAGCCCAGGAAGAAATCCCACTTGATCATGGTGAGGAATTATTTCATTGTAGTGTTGGATTCCATTAATTTCTGTCTTGTTGAGAATTTTGCATCTGCAACCAGTAGGGATATTTGTCTTTAATTCGCCTTTTTAGTGGGGTCTTTGAATTTGGAATCAAGGTAATGTTGACTTCACGGAATAGGTTAGGAAGTTTTCCTTCCATTTCTGTTTTTTAGAACAGCCTCAGAAGAATAGTTATTATCTCTTCTTTAAATGGTTTATAGAATTCCCCCATGGGATACCATCCAGTCCTGGATTCTTGTTTTTAGGGAGATTTTTGATTACTGATTCAATATCTTTGCTGGTTATCAATCTCTTCAAATTTTCTATTTCATCCTGTTTCAATTTTGGTAGTTAATATGTTCCTAGGAATTTATCCATTTTTTTCCAGATTGCCCAATGCATTGGCACATAATTTTTATATAATTCTTTTATGATTATTTGTAGTTCTATGGTGTTGGTTGTAATCACTCCTCTTTTATCCTTGAATTTATTTATTTAGATCCTTTCTCTTTTCTTTTTTGTGAGTCCGTCTACGGGTTTTATCAATTTTGTTAATTCTTTCAGAGAATCAGGTCCTAATTGCATTTATTTGTACTGTTTGTTTATTTCTTTTTTTTAAATTTTTTTTATTTTTTATTATTTATTTATGATAGTCACAGAGAGAGAGAGGCAGAGACACAGGCAGAGGGAGAAGCAGGCTCCATGCACCGGGAGCCTGATGTGGGATTCGATCCCAGGTCTCCAGGATCGCGCCCTGGGCCAAAGGCACGCGCCGAACCGCTGCGCCACCCAGGGATCCCGTGTTTGTTTATTTCTTTATCATTTATTTCTGCTCTGATCCTAATTATTTCCCTTCTTCTATTGGTTTTAGGCTTAATTTGGTGTTCTTTTTCAAGCCTGTTTAGGTGTATAGGTAGGTTGTATATTTGATAATTTTCTTGTTTCTTGAGGAAGGCCTATATTGCTATATAATTCCTTTCTATGATCAACTTTCCTGTTTCTCAAAGGTTTTGGACTATCATGTTTTCATTTTCATTTGTTCCATGTATTTTTTTATTTCTTTTTTTTTATGTTCTCAGTAACCCATCCATCTTTAGTAGGATGTTCTATAACTTCCACATATTTGTGGTCCTTCCAAATGTTTTCTTGTGGTTGACTTTAAGTTTCGTAGCATTGTGGTCTAAAAGTATGCATCGTATGATCTCAGTCTTTTTGTACTGGTTGAGGCCTGGTTTGTGAACCAATGTATGATCTCTTCTGCAGAATATTCCATGTGCAGTACTGCTTAAGATGAAATTCTCTGAATATGTCTGCTAAGTCCATGTGCTCCAGCATGTCATTGAAAGCTGGTGTTTCCTTGTTGACCTATTTAGATGATCTGACCATTGCTATGAGTGAGTTGTTAAATTTCTCTACATTTATTGTATTATTATCAATGAGTTTCTTAAATGTGTTATGAATTTATTTATATATTTGGTTGCTCCAAAGTTGGAGGCATAAATATTTACAATTGTTAGATCTTTTTGTGGGATAGACCCCTTTTTTATGAGATAATGCCCTTTTTCATCTCTTATTATGGTCTCTGATATAAAATCTAGTTTGTCTAAAGTAAGTATGGCTATTCCAGCTTTCATTTGATGTTCCATTAGCATGATAGATGGTTCTCCACCCCCTCACTTTAAATCTGGAGGTGTCTTTGGGTCTAAAATGAGTCACTTGTAAGCAGCCTATCAATGAGTTTGTGTGTGTGTGTGTGTGTGTGTGTGTGTGTTTATTTTGTTTTGTTTGTTTTGTTTTTCTTTATACATTCTGATAGTCTGTGCATTTTGATTAGAGCAAGCATTTAGTCCATTTAGATGTAAACTAACTAGTGAAACATATAAATCCATTGCCATTTGTATTATCTGTAAAATTGCAGTTCCTGTAGATTATCTGTGTTCTGTTCTTTGTTGCTTTTGCTCCCTCTTTCCTTCTCAAAGGGTCCCCTTTATTATTTCTTGTAGTACTTGAATAATGTTCATGAACACTTTTAGTTTTTGCTTGTCTTGAAAATTATTTCTCTCTCCTCCTATTCTGAATCACAGCCTTGCTAGATAAAGTATCTTGGCTGTGAATTTTTCCCATTTATCACGTTGAAAGTATCACATAACTTCTTCCAGGCCTGCCAAGTTTCCATAGACAGATCTGCTGCTAATCGTATATGTTTACTCTTGTAGGTTAAAGACCTTTTGTCCCTAGCTACTTTCAGAATTATCTTTATCTTTGTATTTTGCAAGTTTCACTATGACATGTCTTGGTGTTGACTTGTCTTGTTGATTCTGAAGGGAGTTCTTTATGCCTCATAGACATGAATTACTGTTTCCTTCCTTAGATTAAGGAGGTTCTCAGGTATAATTTGTTCAAATAAACCTGCACCTTTTCCCATGTTTCTTCTTGGGGGACTCCTGTGATACAGATAGTATTGTGCTTTGTGGAATTGCTCAGTTGCCTGAGTTTATAAATTCATAATATTTTAATTTTCTTTCTTTTTTCTTTTTAGTTTCATTATTTTCCATAGTTTTGTCTTCTATGTCACTTATTCAGTCCTTTACTTCTTCCATCCTCACTGTGATTTCATCCAGTGGGTTTTGCATCTCAGTTACAGCATTTTTTTTTTTATTTTGATTGGTTTACTAGTTTTAAGACTTTTATCTCTATAGCCAGGGTTTCTCTTGTGTCTTCTAGGTTTCTTTCAAGCCCTGCTGGTATTCTTATGACTGCTGTTCTAAAATCTTGTTCTGATATATTGCTTATATATGTTTTGATTGAATGCCTTGCCATGATTTCTTCTTGAGCTTTCTTTTGGGGTGAATTCCTCTGTCTCATCAGTATGTCTAGGCTTCTTTCTTTTGTGTATTATTAAAGTTTGTTATATTTAGTGCTCTTGAGAGTAATACTAATATTAAACGGGAGTCGTACACTGTCTAGGACCTGGTGGTTTTGAAAGTGTTTCTTGTGTATTCTGTGTGCAATCTGCTGCTGTGTTTTGGGTGCTCTTTCCCAAAGGTCAGTCCTCTACGGAGTTCCTCTTTGTTTGCAGTGGGGAGTGTTTGGACCCGTAACTAGGTGTACATTGATTTGTTTGTTAAGATAAGCCTGAAAAAAAAAAAAAAAGCCCGATCAAAGAAAAGAGAAAGCAGAAAGGGACAAAGAAGCAAACTGACAAAAATCTATAAGCCTGATTCCAAATAATAAGAAAGGTAAGAAAAAAGAGGGGCACATGGGTGGCTTAGTCAGTTAAGAATCTGCCTTTGGCTCAGGTTATGATCTCAGGGTCCTGGGATCCCCCACATCAGACTCTTTGCTCAGTGGGGAGTCTGCTTCTCCTTTTCCTTCTGCTCCTCACCCCTACTCATGTTTTCTTACTCTTTCAAATAAATAATAACAGACACCTGATAAAAAAAATGAGACATGGAAACCAACCAACCAATAAAGAAAAAAAAACTATTAAGCTTTATATCAAAGGAAAAAAAAGACCAAAAAAAAAGAAGAAATAAATAAAATAAATATTAAAAAATAAAATGTAAGAAAAGAAAAGAAAAAAAGAAAAAATAGAAAAGAAAAAAAAAACAGAAAAACAAAAATAAAGGCAGGTCCTATTTCCACCAGAATTGAGGTTGATTCTTTGCAGCATTCTCTAAGCCATACTTGGTATATGAGGGTGGGGCTTATGTTGGTCTTCTGAGAAAGAGGTCAGCTGGGCTAACTCATAGTCAGACTTCCCTTATAAATATGCCCCTTCTGGGCACTGCGGGCAGTGTCCAGAGTTTGGTGTAAGCAAATCCAGCCTCCACAGCATATTCTCTATGTTTCTCTTTGAAGTCTGTCTGTACTGGTGTTCGGGAGATGGTGTGGGAGATGGCATCAGCCCACCCTCTTCCTGGGGAGGAGAACTCACAGCCACTGCTGTTAAAGAGGCCCTCACAGAAAAGTGAACAGTTTCCTCTCCTGTGTCCCAGGCTTTTGTCAGATACCTGCCCTTAACCTGTCTGTGTCTGGCAGTGGGCACACCTGGCACTACAGTTCTCCTGTGCTTCAACTCTGGCCTGGTGGCTGGGGTTCAAAACCAAATCCTAAAGGGCCCAGCAAGGTGCAGACCTGTTCCCCTCCCTGGAGGAAAGTTTTGACACACACCCTTTTTTTAATAGAAAAGCAGTTGCATGGTGTGTGCATAATGGCTGGAGTCTATTGTGATGCACAGAGAAAAGTCATGACCAGATTAACTGCCTTATTCAAGCCTCTGTCTCTTGCTCCATTCTGTCCAAAAGAAAAAAAAAAAAAAAAAAAAAAAGCCTAGCCAAAGCAATCTTGAAAAAGAAAAGCAAAGCTGGAGGCACTATAATTCCGAACTTTAAGTTATATTACAAAGCTATAGCCATCAAGACAATATGGTACTGGCACAAAAACAGACACACAGATCAATGGAAAAGAATATAATATCAGAAATGGACCCACAACTATATGGTCAACTAGTCTTCAGCTAGGGAATAGATATTTAATGGGAAAAAGTCTCTTTAACAAATGGTGTTAGGAAAACTGGGCAGCAACATTCAAAATAATGAAACTGGACCACTTTCCTGAACCATATACAAAAATAAATTCAAAATAGAAGTAAAAGCTAAATGTGAGACAGAAGACCATCGAAATTCTAAAGGAGAACATGGACGGCAACCTCTTTGACACTAGCCATAGCAATTTCTTACTAGATATGTCATCGGAGGCAATGGAAAGAAAAGTAAAAATGAACCCTTGGAACTTAATCAAGATAAAAAGCTACTGCACAATGAAGGAAACAATTGTCAAAATTGAAAAGCAACCTAAGGAATGAAAGGAGATATTTTCAAATGACATCTGATGAAGGGTTATGAGCCGAAATATATAAAGAACTTATAAAACTCAACCACCACCCTTAAAAAGGTAATCCAGTTTTTTTAAAAAATGGGCAGATAACAGGAATAGACATTTTTCCGAAGAAGACATAGAGATGGCTAAGACTCATGAAAAGATGCACAAAATCACTCACCAGGGAAATGCAAATCAAAACTACAATGAGATTTCACATCATACCGATCAGAATAGCTAAAATTAACAACACGGGAAACAACAGATGTTGGCAAGGATGCAGAGAATGGGGAACCCTCTTAAACTATGGTGGCAATGCAATTTGGTGAACTCTGGAGAACAGTTTGAGTTTCTTCACAAAGTTAAAAATAGAACTGTCCTAGGATCCAACAAATGCATTACTAGGTATTTATGAAAGAATACAAAAATACTGATTCGAAAGGGCACATGTACCCAAATGTTTATAGTGACATTTTTTTAAAAAAAGGATATCATTTATTTATTCATGAGAGACACAGAGAGAGAAGAGACACAGGCAGAGGGAGAAGCAGACTCACCATCAGGAGCCTGATGTGGGATTCAATCTCAGGATCCTAGGATCATGACCATGCACCTTGCTGGGCCCTTTAGGATTTGGTTTTGAACCCCAGCCACCAGGCCAGAGTTGAAGCACAGGAGAACTGTAGTGCCAGGTGTGCCCACTGCCAGACACAGACAGGTTAAGGGCAGGTATCTGACAAAAGCCTGAGACACAGGAGAGGATTCTGTTCACTTTTCTGTGAGGGCCTCTTTAACAGCAGTGGCTGTGAGTTCTCCTCCCCAGGAAGAGGGTGGGCTGATGCCATCTCCCACACCATCTCCCGAACACCAGTACAGTCAGACTTCAAAGAGAAACACAGCATATTCAGTGGAGGCTGGATTTGCTTACGCCAAACTCTGGACACTGCCCCCAGTGCCCAGAAGGGGCATATTTATAAGGGAAGTCTGACTATGAGTTAGCCCAGCAGACCTCTTTCTCAGAAGACCAACATAAGCCCCACCCTCATATACCAAGTATGGCTTAGAGAATGCTGCAAAGAATCAACCTCAAGGGGGATTACTGATTAAAATTATATGTATTTAGGGACGCCTGGGTAGCTCAGTGGTTAAGCATCTGCTTTCAGCTCAGTGTGTGATCCCAGGGTCTTGGGATCGAGTCCCACATCAGGCTCCCTGCATAGAGCCTGCTCCTCTCTCTGCCTCTCTCTCTCCATGTCTCTCATGAATAAATAAATAAAATCTTTAAAAATTATACGCATTTCATTTTAATAAACATTACAAAAAATAAAATTAGTATATTTACCACTCCATTGAACAAACAAACAAAAATCAATAGAGAAAACTTAGGGGCAAAATATTTTCAGTGAACTGTTGGAGAACTGAGAACAATCCTTCCTCCCTCCTCTCTGCCTGACTACTTAACATCTAGATTTTTATTATAAGCCTGTACTCTTTGGCTCTAAGAAGGAAGTCTAAACGAAAAAAAGATCAGAAATTTATACTATATGCAATATCTCTGATAAAATCAAAAGCTGAGCAACTAGGCACAAGGAAGGAATGAAACGAAGCTTTTCTAGAGATTTTTGTACAGCCCACTATAATACTTGCATTTGTAATTAGAACATATGCAACTTATAAAATGCTAAATAGTGATAGTGTGATGCTAATGTGACATTCATACATAGGTATTTTTTTATGTACAATGGAAATAGAAATCTATAAAAAATCTAATGTTTATCAGGGCAGACTATCAGCAGCAGGAGTACTTCTGACTGTATTAAAAGATGAGCACCTGCCCTCTGAGCACACAGGTTTAAGATCTCAGTTCATGCCATCACCTCCCAGACACACCCTAAGAATAAAACCACTGGCTCCTAGTTCTGTTCCCTTCTACATTCTAGTACCCACCAGACTTGGTACAGTAAAATGTCGTCATTATTTTCACCCCTTTTCATTGGTGTATCTGAGATGCTTTCCTGGTCAGAGTTATCTCACATGGTGTTTAAAATTGTTTTCGTCTGTGCTTGGTCTAGAAAGTCACATAGGCTTTGATTTATCTGCTCCAACTCTATGGTATCATACACTCGTAGCACATAGATTTAGTAGAACTTGAATTTTTAAAAGAGCCTCTGGAGGAAGCACAGTTCTGCAAACACCTGGATTTGGGACTGCTGGCCTCCAGACCTTTGAGAGAATAAGTTCCTGTTGTTTAAATCCACCAAGTTTGTGATAATTTGTTACCGTAGCCTCAGAAGCAAATAGAATTTTGCTTAAAAATCCAATTTACGGGTATTTGAATAACTTATCTAAGCCAAGAGGTGGTAGGACAGCCCCACTGAAGGACTTTCCACACACCCTGGAATAGAAGAAGGGCATTTCCTAAAAAAGAATCCAGGAAGTACTGACACACAGATGATGGAGGGATTCTGGAAAGAAGAAATAAGCAAATAACCAAAAGAGTTCTGCTGATATCATAAAATATTGAAAATCATTTATTTTCAATAAATGAAAATTTATATTTCAATTATTAGCACTTGCAAAATCAACGTGATTTATATGTATCTTCAGAAATATCTTTTTTAAGTTTAGTATTTTTATTAATTTATAATGTTAAATTTTAAAAAAAACTAAGCAATCACTGTGATAATTGAAGAAAGTGATATTTCAACAAAAAGCCAACATACTCCTAAAATGACCAAAACTGTTCTGCTTTTAAATTGTGAAAATAAAACAAAACAAAAACAAAAAGTACTTGATATGTAAGTTTTCCTTTAAAAAAATAAAAAAAATCATATATACTTTCTAAACCACTTCTAGACACCGCAAAATGAATATTGATCATAGCGGGGAGCCGACTCCTTCAGGAAAAAGTAGACATGTTCTGTTTTGGCTTTGAGGGTCCATTTAATCGTTTATATATTGAGCACATAGCAACAGTTTTATTTCTCTTGACTTCTGGGCCTTTAGACCTGCAGTCATTGAAGCATATCCCTACTCACTGCCAGAGTGGAAGAGATTTGCACAGCTCTCCAGCTAAGAGTAATCTAATAACTCCCTTGCCTCCCCTTGCATTTTCTTCCTTCCCTTCCTACCCTCTCCTAATTCTTTCTTCTTTCCTTTTATCTTTTTTCTATCTTTTTTTTTTATTATTTAAATTCAATTTGCCAATATAGAGTATGACACCCAGTGCTCAGTCCCTTATGGTTCCTTTTATTATTTCTTATATTCCACATGTGACTGAAACCAAATGATAATTGTCTTTCTCTGATTGGCTTATTTCCCTCAGCATAATACGCTCTGGTTCCATCGACATCGTAAATATCAGTGTAAATGGTAGGTATTGATGCTTTCTGATGACTGAGTAATATTCCATCATATATATCATATCTTCTTTATCCATTCATCTATCTCCTTCAGAAATACGTCACTGAAACATTATTAAAAGAAGTGTTATGGCAAAATCTTTAATATCTAAGCCATCTATTATAAAAACAGTAGTTTGATACTACTTTTTCCAAGAGATACTAAAAATACATTTGATTACTTTTATTTATTTATTTTTTTTTAATTTTTTTATTTATTTATGATAGTCATAGAGAGAGAGAGAGAGAGAGAGGCAGAGACATAGGCAGAGGGAGAAGCAGGCTCCATGCACCGGGAGCCCGATGTGGGATTCGATCCCGGGTCTCCAGGATCGCGCCCTGGGCCAAAGGCAGGCGCCAAACCGCTGCGCCACCCAGGGATCCCCCATTTGATTACTTTTAATTGCATGTTTTAGTGATGTCTCTTGTTGCCAACTTGGTTACTTTACTGACCTTAAAGATTTGATATCTCAACAATATAAGTTTTTGTCAAAAGCATCATTCTGATCTTATGATCACTACTTGCTGTTCAAGAAAATATTAATCCTTAAGGAAGTGTTACATAGTTTTTATGAGTTTTGTTGATTTTGATGTTTTTGTGTCATTTATAACCACAACTCTCTCTTAAGTGTCAAAAAAAGAAATGATAGTGATTGATCTTAACTGTCATATGATAATATTTCTCACATTTCTTTTTCTAAGCTTTTTCTCATAATACCAAAGTTAGGATCATTTGTATCTCTCAATTAAAGAAAATATATTTGAAAAGAATATTAAGTGCTTCCTATACTTTTTAAATCAATTATCACTTATTTAATAACTATAGTTGGGAGCATATAATAATATTATTTATTGTCATGGGTGGTATGGAAGACTTAGAGTATGTGTGTCTGTCAAACCTCACAAATTTTTCAGAATATTTTGATTTTCCTTATTATATTAAGTGCTTTATTTTCAAATATATGTCAAAGCTTCTTCTTCTATGTATGTATTTTACCTTTAAAAAACAGACTTTACATTTAAACATATATCAAAATATAAGCAAAAAAATACTACAAAATCCAGGTGTTTTTCCCAAAACTCACGTTACAAAAATATTTAAGGAAATGGAGCATAATCATATGTATAAAACAAAATAATAAAATAAATATATTCACAATCAAAAATTATATAGAATATATTCAATAAAGAGACATCCTTAATTATGAAATAGTACCTGTACGTTTTCAGCCAAACCACCAAAATTCACACATCTAAGCCAAAAATAATTTTAAGTTTACATAAATTTAAAATTATTCTCATACATTTAAAGAAAATTGATGTCTCAAGGGACATATATTGTCCATACTGCTTTATATACAAGTAAAGGTTTCTGTATCTAAGTTTATCATGAGAACTTTTTGAAAGTGTGACTTATTTCCTGTTCTTCTATTACAGTTTGGATTAATTTTGTAAAATTTCTAAAGATCAAGTGTGATTACTGGTTAACCATATGGTGTAGATTCACTGTTTTTCAACAATGGATTTATTGATTTCATTGAGATGATGGTGAGGTTGCTACATGTATTTTAGGTGAAACCCAGTACATACCACTCCAGACACTCAACCTGCTTCAACCAGAAAAATATCCAGTTTTACCTTCTTTATATAGTTTTTGTATAGCATTTATACTTTATAGGTAGTTTTTCTAAGGTTTTTATTAAAGACTGTTTTGGATCTAAAATGCTTTGGAAAAATAATTTACAATTTTGAATTAGAATTTTGTCCATACTAGGAAGTAAAACTTGAAAATAGAACTTCTGTGTTCTTTCAGTAAAAAAAAAAAAAAAAAAAAAAAAAAAGGAAACTCTAAACTGAAATGAAACATAGGTGTTACAAGCCAAAACCTCTAAAATATGTATTTATTTTTCAAACCTAAGAAATAAGTAGTAATTATATGTTGTTTAAAAAAGACCAAAGAAATAGAACTATCTTTATAGCTAACTGGAATGTGAGAAATACAATAATTAAAGAAAAGCAAAATTTTATAGTTTTTCTAGGTAGAAATGATCGAGGTATCAGTCCACTAAGCTAATGAACAAACATAATAGAAATATATATTCTTTCATGCCGCCAAACTATTGAGACTTCAGGAAATATGTTGAAATGACTTCATCCAACAACCCAAGCAGTTTCCTCCCCTCTCTCTTGGCTCTTACTCTCCATCTCTGTATTTCATGTTGGCTTATGTCTAATTCATAGTTTCACATAGTCTGTTGAACCTGAACTTTCTATGTTTTACAGAAAATAGGATTAGAAGCAATTCTGTGGTTAAATCTGTACTCTTCCAGTCTTTCATAATCAGAGAGGAATAGGAAATATTCCTGCTAACTTTGGTGAATGAGTGAAGGAAGCCAGTTGAGTCTGATTGCACTGGCTTGTCCATCCATTTATTTATTTATTTTAAAGATTTTATTTATTCATGAGAGACACACACAGAGAGGCAGAGACACAGGTAGAGGGAGAGGCAGGCTCCATGCAGGGAGCCTGATGTGGGACTCGATCCCAGGACCTGGATGACATCCTGAGCCAAAGGCAGATACTCAACCACTGAGCCACTCAGGCGTCCCTGGCTTGTCCTTCCTTGTACCACAAAGTTTGAAGGCTAGGATAATGTGATTGGTTCACCTTGTGTCATTTACCAATTCTTGGGATGGGGTGAGAAATGGCATTTGCTTCCCTAGGAAGGGGTGGAGTGGTGAAGACAAAACATTTGGTTGTTATACCTTGGAACAAGACCATGTTTCTTAAAAGTAAGTCAAAACTATATTTCATTGCACTTTGATGATCAATTGCTTGAGAATTTGACTTAATCAAAGGAATTGAAAACTCCATCAATTTAATTTGTTTCTTTATTGACAGGAAGATTGCAAATAGAAGTTTTTTGTGTTTATCTTTTTTTGTTGGCAAAAGCTAGTGATATTATTTTATTTAGCACAACTTTTAGAAATTTATCCTAAAAGTATAATATTAGGTAAATTGATGTTCTCTTAGTACAGGAGCAGGTAATGGCTTGTAAAAAAATTTCTTTCCTAGGGGCACCTGGGTGGCTCAGTCAGCTAAGTTTCTGCCTTTGGCTAAGGTCAAGATTCCAGGATCCTGGAATAGAGCTCTGCATCCAGCTCCCTACTGAGTGAGGAGCCTGCTTCTCTTTCTCCCTTTGCCTGTGTCTCCGACTACTTGTGTAGTCAAATAAATAAATAAAATAAATAAATAAATAAAATAAATAAAATAAATAATATTCTGTCAAATAAATAAATAAAATTCTAAAAAAAAAAAAAAATTCCCTGCCTAGGATATTTTCTATTTCTACATCTATTTACCCTAAGACCCTTATCCCAGTTTTTATTATGCATTTTTTTCTTCATTTCCTTGCCTTCTAAACCTTTTTTGTATGGCACTTATTTAACATTATTTGCTACCTTTTTTTTCTCTAAAGGTGAGATAAATCTCTTTTCACAGTAAAAAGGACCAGTCTGTCACGTTTTTACAGATTGGGGTCAGTATGAGAATGTTATTCTGATTAGTCTTCTAAAAACAACACTTTAAAAATCAGGTATTTTAAAAAGTTATTTTTCTTTTACAAAGTACAAAGTAGGAATAGTACCTTCTACTGATTGCTAGGTTAACAGTTTTACTCACCTTATCTCCATTATCCTCTTAGGGACTAGATTTTTAAACAACTTTACTAGTATATACCTGCTGTGTAAAGCCGTTTTCTTCTTTTGAATTTGATTGTGAAGGCATATCTTGAGTTTCAACACTGAACAATGGATACTTGATGGTGGGAGCAGATAATAGTGTCCTGGAAAGATTTTAAGGACTTGACTGTGTCTTTCAGAGTAGCCTTTAACCTAGCACCAGACAAGTAAGATTCAGAGATTAAAACAGATACAGTAAAACATGGAAGGGAAGGTGAAATTATGAATCACAAATGCATGCAGAAAAAAAAAAAACAGTAACATAAATGTGAATAAATCTACCTCTTCCATAGTTTTCCAAAATTACAATTTTTGAAAACATTAATATAAGCATATATTTTATTTTTCTCAACATATACATATTGTTCAGATAAACATGATTGGCAAACATTAAAATCATTGTCAATTTATGATCATGATTTGAGATAAAAGTCTGTTACCTCTAATTAGGTTATGTGCACATTTTACAAATTTGGGATATTATTCTTTTAGTTACGTTGAAGCTATTAATAGCCATGTCCAAAATTTCATCATAAGAGTTTGGGTAATAGAAAGGTTTTTACTGTAACTGACTTTCATACTTATATTTCTAAGCCATACATTCATTATACAGTTACATAGAATTTCATTGTCAGCTTATTTTTGCTAAGCTAAAATGGTTATTGTTTGTTTGCTGGTTTATTGTTTTAAGGCAACTGAAAGTGTGCCACTGTCCATTTAAAGGAAGGTGGGGATGAGGAAAGAAAAACACATACATGATAAAAACCTTGCAAAAAAACATAAACAAACAAACCAAAAAAATAAAGGCAATAATTAGGTAGTTAATCCTGCATAATTCTCTTAACTTCTTGCCTAAAAAGCCAAGTTTACTGTTTGGAATATTTTCATTTTATTTGCCAAAACCCAAAATAATTTCTACTAAATATCATATCTTTCCAACTTCATTTATGAATAATAGTTTGGGGCAATTATAGACCCAAACCATTGATTCAAGATAGGAAAATGTCCAAAAGACTTCTGTTAATCTTCCACTGCTCTTCTTACTTTAGGTAGTAAGTCATTTAATAAAATTTTATAACAATAAAATGATGAACTGACAATGATTCAACTAACTTTTAAAAACCCACTGCCTCCACTTCTCTAAATATATTGTACAACCTCCCCCACCGCACCTCTCTCCATGTTCACAATAGAATATAGTGAATTTATTTCCTCAGCATAGGTTCTGAAATCCGTGGATTAATGAAATTGGGATCTGAGAACTATGTTAATATGTGAAGGACAAAATAAAAATGTGGAATATTTTCTTAGCCATTTTAACACAGAATTAAAAGTTTTTGAAAACAAAATTGACTAAAAATTTAGACATTAGAAAAACTGTTAAGTGCCATCAAGTGAAAACAAAATAAGGTAGATTGGTATAGAAGGCAAATCCACGAGTCAAGATTTTGAATTTGGTGAGCAAAATTAAAGGTCTAAGGAAGGAAAATAATTTGTTTAACCTAAGAAAATGCACTGCTTTGTGGATTTAAAGAGCAGTTACTTTTATATCAAATATATTAGGATAAAACAAATTTGATGTAAGTTTTTATGTGTGTGAGAGAAGTGACAAAACAAATTTCTTTGATTTTTGTTAGCCACAGTTTGCACAGATTTCCTTCCTATCATAATTACTTAATCAGATTTTGAGATTCTTATTCTACATGTCTGCTTTTTGACTTGACTCTCAGCAGTTTGTTAGAAACATCATAGGCCATTCTGATAAATAGCTAAATTTGAGAACAACATTAATATGCAGGAAAAAACCATGACTGTTATATTAAAGATACAGCCCTTAATTTGTACTTTCCTTCCTTCCTTATACAAACTACAGAACCATTTTTTTGAGATATTCATAACATCTTCAAATACATAGGGGTTACTGTAACCTATTATATCAAAGTTGTCTCACACTCTTATCATCAAATTATTTGTATAAAACAATATGAAACCACTGTAACCATGATAATTTTATTTCATACATTGAAACACATAATTTCCTAAATTTAAAAGGTAAGATTAGAGTTTCAGAAGATAGAATTAAAGTGAAGTGTTCTTGAGTTTTGTGAGAAATTTGCTACTACTTGAACACCGCTTGGAGCTTTGATTTAAATATTTTCCAAGAAATACATAGTTCTTCAATTCCCTTGAAGTGAGTGTTAACAAGCTGAAATTTTATTCATATTTTGGAAAATAGAGGCCTCATCATTCCTGCACAATTTAAAAAAATGTACAGTACATGATATAGGCATTTACTGCTATTAGCTTTTCTCTTAGAATTATTTTTGGAGCATCTCAGAAATGTAGAAATGTTATATTTCCACTTTTTTTGTTTATCTCAAGGTATTTTTTGTCTGTTCATTTCCTCTTTGACCCATTGATTTCTCATTGGCAATATTATTTATTCTCCACATATTTGTGAGTTTTCCAGTTTTCTTTGTGTATTTAATTTCTAGTTTCATACCACCATGGTTAGAAAAAATGCTTGATATGATTTCAATCCTTTTAAACTTATAGAGACTTCTTTTGCTGCCTAACATATGATCTGTCTTAGAAAATGATTCATGTGCACTTGAGAACAGAATGTGATTTCTTTTGCTTTTGTTAAGACCATCTGGTCTAGCACGTCTTTTAAGGCCAAGGTTTCCTTATTAATTTTCTGTCTGGATAAAACATCCATTTTTGTAAGTAGAGGACTAAAGTGGACTTTAGTAAAATAGTACTACTATTTTATTGCCATCTATTTCTTCCTTTAGGTCTGTTAACCTTTGCTTTATATGTATATTTAGGTGCTCCTATGTTGAGTGCATAAATATTTATAAATGTTACACCCTCTTGATTCTTGATCAATACCTTCTTGATTGACTCCTTTATCATTATGTAACCCTGTTCTTTAATAAAGTCTTTGTGTTGGGGCAGCCCTGGTGGCTTAGCGGTTTAGCCCTGCCTACAGCCCAGGGCCTGATCCTGGAGATCCAGGATTGAGTCCCACGTGGGGGTCCCAGCATGGAGCTTGCTTCTCCCTCTGCATGTGCTTCTGCCTCAATCTCTCTCTCCTCTCTGTCTCTCATGAATAAATAAATAAAATCTAAAAAAAAAAAAGTATTTGTTTTAAAGTCTATTTTGTCTAATATAAGTATAGCTACTCCAGTTTTCTTTGCATTTCTTCCCTTCACTTTTAGTCTGTGAAACAAAGTCTCACATAATCAGCCTAACTTTATACCTCAAGGAACTAGAAAAAAGAAGGACAATAAAAATCCAAAGTTTGTAGAGGGAAGGAAATAACAAAGATTAGAATGGATATAAATGAAATAGAGACTTAAAAGACAATGGAGAAGATGTATGAAAATTTGAGGTGATTTTTTGAGAACATAAATAAAATTGACAAACATTTAGCTAAACCTAGACTTACAAAGAAAAAAATGAGAGAAGACTCAAATAAATGAAATGAAAAATGAGAGAACTGATACCACAGAAATAAAAGAGATCATAAGATATTGGTGTGAATACTTAATTATATGACAACAATTTTGGTCAGCCTAGAAAAAAATAAATAAATTCCCAGAAAGATACAACCTACCAAGACTGAATCATGATGAAACAGAAAATTTGAACAGATAAATTATAGGAAAGAGATTAAATAACTAATCACAAAACATCCCAAGGAGCAAAATTCCAGGACAAGAGGGCATCAGTGGTGAATTCTATCAAATGTTTAAGAAGAATTAATACTAATCCCTCCTAAACTCTTTCAGAAAAAGAGACAGGAACTCTTCCATAATCATTTTATGAGGTCAGCTTTACCATGACACCAAAACCAGACAAGGATGCCAGAAAAAAGAAAATTACAAGTCAATATACTTGAAGAATATAGATGTGAAAATCATTAACATAGTATTAACAAGCCAAATTCAACATTACATTAAAAAAATCATTCACTATGATAAAGTGCAATTTTTTCCAGGGATGTTAGGATAGTTCAACATTCACAAATAGGTCAATGTAATATACATAACACAAACAAAATAAAAGATAAAAAAAATCCTATGATCATCTCAGTAGCTGTAGAAAAAACATTTGCCAAAATTCAACACCTGCTTATGATAAGATCTTTCAACAAAGCAGGTACAGAGTGAATATACCTCAACATGACTAAAGTTATTTATGACAAGCCCACAGCTAACATTATACTTAATGATGAAAGGTTAATTTACCTTTAAGATAAAGAATGAGAAGGATATCCTCTCTCACAACTTTTGTTCAAAACAGTATTGGAAACCCTAGCAAGAGGTATTAGCCAAGATAACGAAATAAAAATCATCCAAATTAGAAAAGAAAAAGTAAACCATCACTATTTGCAGATATCATGATACTATATCCAGAAAACTTCAAAGATTCTATTTTTTAAGTGTTAGAACTAATAAACAAATTTGGTAAAGTTGTAGGATACAAAATCAATACACAAAAGTCTGTTGCATTTCTGTACACTAATCATGAAATATTAGGCAAAATTAAGAAAGATATGTTGCTGGGAAAATTGGGCTGCTATCTTTCACCATACAAAAAATAATTATAACCCAAGTAGATTAAAAAGGCTTAAATATACGACCTGAAACCATATAACTCCTAAAAGAAAACAGTCAGTAGACATCAGTCTTAGTGATTTTTTTTTATATTGACTAAAAACAAAGACAACAAAAGCAAAAACAAACAAGTGGGACTACATCATGGATTCTTTACAGCAAAAGAAATTATCAAAAAGACAAGCTACTGGATGAGAAATATATTTATATAAGATATTTAATAAGTATTTAAAATCCAAAATATATAAACTCAACCCAATAGCAAAAAATTACGATGACAAACAAAAGCAAATACTGATTAAAAAATGGACAGAAGATCTAATAGACATTTTTCCAAAGAAGATACACATATGGCAAAAAAAAATCCGTGAAAACATGATCAAGATAATTAATTATACAGGGAAAGCAAATTGTAAGCACAATGAGATATCACTTGACATCTGTCACAATGGCTATTATCAAAAAGGCTAGAAGTAATGTGTTGGAAAGGTTGTGGATTAAAGAGAATCCTTGTGCTTTGTTGGTGGGAATCAAATTGGTGCAGCTGCTCTAGAAAAGAAAATAAGGGTTCCATAAACATTTAAAATTAAACTATTATATGACCCAGCAATTACACTTCTGGGTGGTTATTCAAAGGAAATGAAAATATTAACTGGAAGAGGTATCTGCACCCCCATGTTTGTTGTAGGAGTATTTATAATAGCCAAGTTATAGAAGCACTTGGCTATTGATATGGGTGAATGGATAAATAAATAAATTATAGTATATATATACACAGTGGAATAGTGTTTAGCCTTAACAAAGAATGAAATCTTGCCACTTGTAACAACGTGATAGACCATATGGGCATTTTGCTAAGTGAAATAAGTCAGAGTTCAGCAAATACTATATGATCTTTCTTATATGTGGGATTAAAAATATATTAAAACATTAAAAACATATTAACAACAATGAAAAAAACAAGCTCATAGATAGAACAGGTTATTAGTTGATAGAGGTAGGAGCTGAGGGATGGGAGAAATGGGTGAAAGAGGTAAACATATTAAATAAAAACTTGATTTTAGGGCAGCCCCGGTGGCTCAGCGGTTTAGCGCTGCCTACAGCTCAGGGCGTGATCCTGGAGACCCAGGATCAAGTCCCACCTCAGGCTTCCTGCATGGAGCCTGCTTCTACCTCTGCCTGTGTCTCTGCCTCTCTCCCTCTCTCCTCTCTGTGTATTCTCATGAATAAATAAATAAAATCTTTAAAAAAATAAAATAAAAAAATAAAAACTTGATTTTAGATATACAAATAGAAGCAAATCGATATACTATTTAATTGAGTGAAAAATAAAACCTTGGAATAAAGAAATACATATATATGATTATTAGAGAAGCTGAATCACACATTCCTCATAAGAAGGTTGAATGGCACATCCACTATGGAAAATAATGTGCAAAGTTTTTACAAAACTTAATATGTTTTCCATCTGACCCAGCAATTGAACTATTGAAGATTTATCCTAGAGAAACAAAACCGTATGTTCACACAAAACCTGTAAATGGATATTAATAGATTTATTTCAATATAACCAAAAACCATACAAAAACATTGATCTTCAATAGTTACATGGTTAAACAGACATCATACCTTGGAATACTCTTCAGCAATAAAAAGAAAAATAGAGATCCCTGGGTGGCTCAGTGGTTTAGCACCTGCCTTCAGCCGGGGGCATGATCTTGGTGTCCTGGGATCGAGTCCCACATCAGGGTCCCTGCATGGAGCCTGCTTCTCCCTCTGCCTGTCTCTGCCTCTCTCTCTCTCTCTCTCTCTCTGTGTGTGTGTCTCTCATGAATAAATAAATAAAATCTTAAAAAAAAAGAAAAATGGGAAAAAAATATGTTGATACATATAACAGCTTGGATAAATCTCAAAGGAATTATTCTAAATGAAAAAAAAAAGATCTAGTCTCAAATTATACATATTATGTGAAACCATTTATGTGGCATTCTTAAACACACAAAATTATAGAAATGGAAATCCAATTATTAGTTGCGAGGGGTTAGTGGGGGAGAGGATAGATTGGATGTGGCTATAAAATTGTAGCACAAGGGAGCCCTATAATGGAAGTGTTCTGCATCTCATTGTGGTGACGTTCATGTGAATCCACACATAAAATTGTGTAGAATTGTATACACATAAACACATATTCACATGAGTGCATGTAAAACTGGTGAAGTCTGAATAACTTTGGTGGATAATGTCAACATCATTTGTCTGTCTGATATTTTATCTCAAAATAAAGTTAAGTAATTTGACTTTTAGAAAGCAAAAATTAGTTTGACGACTTGTTTATGACTCATGAAAAATGATACACAGACTAGTCTATCCCAAAACTCACAATCTTTTTAACTTATTACAGTAACAGCAACTCTATCTATATGTTGTAAAATATATGAAATATTTGAAACAGTCCATTAGCCAAGGTATTAGATTCTGTGGTAGATTACATCATTGTTCCACAAATATTTTCTTTTCCCTTCCGCTTTCTTCTATGGATTTTGGCCATGGGACTTAACTTTGACAAGTAGATTAATAGAAGGAATGTGAGGAGAGGCCTGAAATGTACTTGTGTGGTTGGGCTTGCCCTGCTCTGCCCCTGTCTTTACCATGAGAAGAGCGTGAAGAGCATGCCCCAGGAAAGCCACTGGTCCCGGAAGAATGAGAAATAACAAGGAACAGACCTGAACCAAACGCATGCTCAAGAATTGATCACAGCCTTAGATCATCTCCAGCCAAACCACAGTCATAAGAGTCAGAAACCAGATCTTGATATGAAGCCACTGCTTTTAGAGGGGTTTGTTCTACAGCCTTTTTGTGGCTATTATTGCCTAAAACAGAATAATGACAAAAAATAAAATAAAACAGAATAATGAAAATAGATGTCAAGAAACTCTCAGATTATGACTTAGCTAAAACAGAATATGGTAAAGAAACATTTATCATAACTGACAATTATCAAATATCTGCCTTTTCACAGTTGGACATGACAATTTTCTAAGAACAGATCTTGATATTCTTCTTTTCTTCTTTTAATGTGTTACTTTCCCCCTGCCCCTAACTTCAAACGCTTTTAAAAATCTTATTGGAACTATGGTTACACTTTGCTTTTTCATTGAAAGTGGAAGCACAGTATACAAATTAATAACCTCCCCCCAAAGTAGGGATTTTGAGTTTTACACTGATCTAAGTGCCACGAGAAAATAACTTTGTCCATTTTGTTCACTACAGTATGCCCAGTACTTAAGCATTTAATAAATATAAAGACATATTGAATGATTATTCAGTCTCCTTAGTTTCCTGTTCCCCTAGAAGTCTTTTTACTGAGTTGTTTTAATATTTCACTCCATGCTTCTATCATCTATATAAATGATATGAAGACTCCCTGCATTTTCTGGAAACATCTTTAAAAAAATTTATACTACCTCATATAATCACCTACATGGCAATTTCTCCTAATTTTTAATTGGAAAGAATAAAAATATTTCTTATGATGAATTGATGTGATTTATCCACCAATAAAAATCTTAAAAAAAAATGTATGTTCACACAAAACCTGTAAATGGATATTAATAGATTTATTTCAATATAACCAAAAACCATACAAAAACATTGATCTTCAATAGTTACATGGTTAAACAGACATCATACCTTGGAATACTCATCAGCAATAAAAAGAAAAATAGAGATCCCTAAAAACATAACATTTCTCCACTTTCTTTTGGCTCCCAGGAATATGAGTACAACTTAATGCTCAGTAACGGTAACTCTGCAGAGCTACTAAAAATGCTAAAAGCATTATTTTAATTGCCATTATTTATTATAACTAAATGATTATAATAAATAATGCCCTTATTTATTATAATTAAATGTCATTATTTGTTATAACTCTAATTTTTACTAGTTAAAAATACTTATAAATAAACCAAAATCTAGAATTGTCAAACTCTCTGAAATAAATATTATTTTATCAGTATAATGTTTTTGTCCTTCTAAAAAATACTTCTGAAGATCTACAGTGTGTCTCAAGCACTGTGCTAGACTGTAAATATATTGAAATAAGTGTGACAAAATCATAGAACTTACCTCCTCTGGGGAAGACCACAAAGTAATATCTGGCATATCAATAAATGATTATGTGATATTTCATTTATTTATTTTTTCTTTTCTTTTTATTTTTTATTTTATTTTTTTTTTTGATCTTTTAAAGATAATAAAATCCTCTTGAGATTACCTGCTGTGGAATGTGGTCTTTGGAGTGGATATGGAAATTTGGATAATGCAGAGTATGGGCTGACTTGGATGACACTTGACACGTGAAGGAAAGACAAAAAAAGGGGAAAAACTTGTGAAAGGAGTGATGGCTTCTTGAGCAGAAGTAGTGTAAGCTTAGAAAAAGATGGGTTGCTCCAAGAATTGCCAAAAGAAACCTAGACGCTTTCTACTGAATCAAGGGGGAATATTATTTGAGATAAGGTTGGAACATCTGCAAGGGTTGAGATAGGTAGGCCCTGCCATGGTTTCCAGTTCAAGTATAGTGTGAAACTTTTGGTGAGTTCTAAGTAAGGAAATTACATAAACCTACTTACAGTTTCTTTTTTTTTTTTAATTTTTTTTTAATTTATTTATAATAGTCACATAGAGAGAGAGAGAGAGGCAGAGACACAGGCAGAGGGAGAAGCAGGCTCCATGCACTGGGAGCCCAACGTGGGATTCGATCCCGGGTCTCCAGGATCGCGCCCTGGGCCAAAGGCAGGCGCCAAACCGGCACCCAGATTGAGAGATGGTGATGGTCTGAATGAGCTTGAAGAGAGAAATAAATTTTAGTTCATAAAATGTGACCTAGAATAACTCATAGTATGAATAACAGTAAATAATAGTATAAATTGAATGTTTAATCTATGAGGTTTGAGTTTTTGAATAGGGTAATTAATTCTGAATATGCATTCATTTTTTTCTGCATTTTTTAATGTGAGTGTAGCTGATACAATGTTACATTAGTTTCAGGTGTACAACTTAGTGTTTTAACAAGTTTGTAGATTATGCTACGTCCACCACAAATATAGCTGCCATCTGTCTTGTTATATCACTGTTACCATATCATGGACTGTATTCCTTATGCTGTGTCTTTTATTCCTTTGACTTATTCATTCCATGACTGAAAGCCTCTATCTCCTTCTCCCCTTCATCCATTTTATCCAAACTTCCACTTTCCCTCCCTCTGGCAACCATCAATTTGTTCACTCTATTTATAGACACAATTCTACTTTTCATTTATTCATTTGTTGTTTAGATTTTACTTATGAGGGGGAATCATATGATATTTGCCTTTTTTAGTCTGACTTATTTCACTTAGCAGCATACCCTAGAAGTCAATCTGTGTCGTCTCAAATGGCATGATCTCATTTTTCACGGTTGTATAATGTTCCATTACACACACACACACACACACACACATAACATATTTTACTTATCTATTCACTTACTATGGACACTTAGGTTGCTTCCCTATCTTGGCTACTGTAAAAAATGCTGCAATAAACATAGGGGTGCATATATATTTAAAATTAAATTCTAGCCAAGTAAAAAAATAAATAGAGATAATGAAAAACTTAATGAAGTCCAAAACAATTATAGAAATGAAATCTTAGGTGGTAAACTTCCCTCAAGTTAATGATTATGACATTTAAAATATAATTGATTAATACTGGAGCGTATTAGTAATCAACTGAGTAGTATTGGCATTAGCCCTTGTGTTATGTGTATCAGGCTACTCCAATAAAATTCCAGTTTATTCAAGAATTATTGCCAAAATATGCTACAGATAGATATAGAAATACCTATATTTAAAAAGGATATTTAATTTTTAAAATTAGTAGTATGATTTTTTTTTAAGCTTTCTTAAATTTATCTGAAGGATGGAATGAAGAGTAAAAATCAACACTATTTAAGAGACCATTTACAATTCAGACCTTAAGGGATATTTTTGCCTCTGGATTTAGATGTAAAGAATTAAATACCAGCTGAAAGTAAATGTGTTGAACCATAACTCCAGTTAGTGCACAGACCAATGTTATGGTAAATTGATCTATGGTTTAGTCAAACAGACTGGTTTAGTTAGTTCCAATTTATAAAGCAAGTGTTGATATCCTCAGATAAGAGGCTGTAACAAAGGGAACCCTTAAATAGAATTTCTATATGATTTGTTTAAAATTCAGATCATTTACTATAAGGGAAAAATTATTTATCTTGGTGTGTAAACTTAACCCCAGGGCTTTTTTTCTAGTAAAGGGGATATGCTAGAGGATTTTAAATCTATCATAGTATCAAGATTGAAAGGAAGTGCTTCCATGGGGCACCTGGATAGCTCAGTCAGTTAAGTGTCTGCCTTCATTTAAGGCCATGATCCTGGGATTCTGGGATTGAGCCCTGAGTCAGGCTCTCTCCTCAGCAAGGAGTCTGCTTCTTCCTCTGCACCTACCCCTGCTCGTGCCGCCATGTATGTGCGCTCACACTCTCACACTCACTTTCTCTCAAATAAATAAACCTTAAAAAAATACTAATGAGGTACTTAAAAATATATTCACTATGCAAGCACATGTAAACACTTAAACTGTTATACCTAACACATTTATAATAGAGGAAATAAGCAAAGTGTCATAATCAGCAAAATTTGCTTAGAATATATTACCAATTTGACAACTGGTTGAATACAGAATTGTTGTCTTCACCATGGTTGTTCCTAATTTGAAGTACAGGGTTATTTCTTCAGTATTTTTAAATATTTATTTTTGAAAATATATTTACTACTTGGAAAAATATAATTTCTGGTGAGACCTTTGAGCATATATAGAAAGGCCCAAAATAAGTCTCAGTTAATTTCTTCATTTATAGAAGTTTCTTCTCTGTAACTGGACTTAAAAGTTTTACTTCTAGTCTTAAAATAATGACAAGAATATTAAATACCAAATACAATTCTTTTCAAGGTATATCAAATTATTTTGCCATATATTATGAAATACTAATTAGATAAGGGGGTGAGAAATATCTGATGTAAAGTAAAGAGACCTCTACAAAGGTATCTATTTAACTTATACAAAAAGTCAGTGGACCTCTGTGGTGGTTAATTTTATATGTCAACTTGACTCTCCTTTTATATATAATATATATATTTTTAAAAATTTTATTTATTTATTCAGGAGAGACACACACACACACACACAGAGAGAGAGAGAGAGAGAGAGAGAGAGAGGCAGAGACACAGGTAGAGGGAGAAGCAGGCTCCATGCAGGGAGCGTGACATGGGACTCGACCCCTGGGACTCCAGGATCACACCTTGGGCCAAAGGCAGGTGCTAAATCACTGAGCCACCCAGGGATCCCCCTATATATAATGTATTTAATGTTTGTGTGTAAATACTTCTTATATGTCTATACATATATTTTAAAGATCTAATAACTTTTATTTTTTATTACCATTTTTCTCCTTTCTAGGAAATTAAACCATTTTAATTCTTATCTACCTTCTACATAATGGTTATTGAATACTTCATAATATATTAATCTGGTTGTAATGGTCCATGCATGTACTTTCATGCTGTTTATACCCTATGTCATTAATACACATAAATGGGGGTAGGGGAGGCTATGAATTGTGTAGGACTAAATATATCTTTGTCTCAGTTTATTGCAGGAAATTGTTCTAGTTTCAAGAAGTTCATCTAAAGTGCTTATTTTTTTAAAGTGTTTATTTTTAAAGATTTTTATTTATTTATTTGAGAGAGAGAGAGCATGAGAAGGGGATGGGCAGAGAGAGAGAGAGATTCCCCACCAATCAAGGAGCCAGACATGGGGTTAGATCCCAGAACCCTGGGGTCATGACTGGAGCAGAACACTTAATGTTCTGAACCACCCAGATGCCCTTTGGCAGAGTTTATATACAAATAGAGAACTGTTTTGATGAGACTTTCTAAAGTGTAGTGTTTTGGTTTTTTGTTTTGTTTTGTTTTGTTTTTACCTTTCACAAAACTGGTTAAAAAATGCTTTTTATACAGCAGCCTTTCCTTGGAACTCTCATGAAAACACTCAGTTTTATTTAAACATATATAAACATTATACACACATACACAACACACACTATTGGTTGTTTCTCCAGAGAAGTTTGACTTAATACAACTTTATATTTCTTGGAATCAGGAAATGAAATATTATATAAAGCTTAATGTTAACAATAGATAAAAATTGATAAATGCTATTTGGTTGAAGTCTAGAACCCTGCCATTTTGTGTTTTTTGACAGTTGATGTGGTTCTTGATACATATTTGTTGAGTTCTTTTTTTAAAAGATGTTATTTATTTATATTAATTTATTAATTAATTTATTTTTTTATTTATTATTTGAGAGAGAGAGAGAGAATGCCCCAAGCAGAGCATGAGCACAGGAGGGGCAGAGGGAGAAGGAGAAGTAGACGCCCCACAGAGCATGGAGCATGGAAGATGTAAGAATGCAAGTTTGGTGGGGGTGATTGATCTCAGGATCTGAGATCATGATCTGAGCTGAAGTTAGGCACTTAACTGACTGAGCCACCCAGGTGCTCCTATTTGTTAATTTCTAGTACTTCTTGAGAATTCAGAAATAAAATACTTCAAGTGAAATATTTTTTTTTCTTCCTGTAAATCTCTCCATGTGTGATTTTACTGTCTAGATGAAACATATTCATAGCATATGGTATGTGGAATATGAATTCTTCCAGAAATGTTCCCCTAACCCCTGCCATACAGACATCTCTCTTTAGTGTTCCCTAAACTATATTGTAATATTTTTAAAATCTTCAACTTTATACCCCTCATAACTTCAACTCTAAAGTTGAAGTAGAAAAATAATAATACTTTAAAATGCTTGGTGCATTCAATTGCATCTAAAATATGTGCAACTTTAAGGCACCTCCAGAGTGCTGTGTAGTTAACCTAAGGAATATATCAGTATACAAATGAGAGGAAACAGACACTTTTGTACTTTTATGTGCACATTATTCAAGTTTACACATTTTATTGCTACACTTGTGCAAGGATCTGTGTCTTTTTTTTTAGTGTGTATCAGTTCTTTCATGAGATTTAAATATCAACCTTAAGGAGAATTAATTGAATCAAATGATGTTTTTCATCATCTGAGTAATCCCACATATTTAGAATTCATTCCAGAATAGTTACATGTAAAATTTTTATATTATTTTACTATTATGTACATTTCTTAGAACCTAATTTTCACTCTGAATAATCAACTGCCAGATTAGCAATGATCTATCTGGTACTTATTTTCCATCCCTGTTGTTAAAACCAGCATTTTTTCCCCTATGTTACCTATAGATTGATCTCTTTTGTTACTTGGACGTTCATAGTTAATTGAAAGTATAAATTAATAACTGAATATATGTTCTTTGTTTTCTCAATGACTGATTCATGAAGGAACTTGAAAACTCTTGGGATATCAAATTGAACCAATGAATTTTTCATTAGAGGTTCTATTATAAACTTTTCATCTCTTGAGTAAATACCTAAGTTAAAATCTAGCATTCACCAAGCAGCCTACTGTTCGTTCTTATGTTAATGAGGAGGCTAATTGCAAATTTCCCTAGGTAATCTCAATGTCAATTATTCATGAACCACTGACAACAGACATGACATTTTCGAATGACAGCTCTCAATCCTGTTGCTCACAAGTTCTAAAATGTGCTGGGTGATTTAAATGACTTTAAACCTAAAAGGTGCCAAAGTAAGTTGAAAAGGAGGCGGAGAGAAATCTGAAAAGTAAATGCCAGATAAGTTAGTTTTGAATTTATTTAAGGTTAACATATTTTAGAATTTGAGAAGCTTTTTTTTTTTTTTAATTTGAAAAGCTTTGGGGGAGGGAGGAGAGGAAATGTTATTTCAAACTCTCTTTAATCGCATTGTTGGATTAGTGTTCTTGAATAAAAAACAAGCTATTCAAAAAGGAGTCCATCTAATTGATGTATGTAACTACAGATTTTTTCCTGAATCACCAATAAAATTACATTGCAATGTAAATTAATACAAGAACACTAAGTGAAACTCGGCCCTATAAGATTTACCAGTCTTTTTTTCATCTAGTTGCTTTTTTCTATAGTCAATGAGCGCCAAATGCTTGATGTGTGGCATAGAAGTAACTGGCTCTAGTGCTGGTGTATGTAATTCATGGTCTGTGGTTTGGAAGGTGAATTTGTCTTCAGCAGTAGTTTCTCTGGTAGTTCCAAGTTCTTGTATTCCTTTGGGGGAATTTCATGTTTGCACTGTCCCTGAAAATTCTTGTTTTCCCACTATATTTTTAATAACTTATCATATAGAGCCTTGTTGGCATTGAATTTAAAATTTGTATGCTACATTTTTGTACTTTGATTGATCAGGTTCTTTTTCCTTTCTTGGAACGTTGTCAGATCAGAGGCAGAGTTTTTGTGGTCTGGGTTTCAAGCAGTAGCCCACTGAAAGAATATGAGTGATTTTGACTTTAATGTTTACAATATATATTTTTTTTACTATTGATTTACCCAGAATTTCTATGGCTTTGTGTGTGTGTGTGTGTGTGCACATGCACATGCATGCTCTCATGCATGTTAAGGGGTTCCCTCAGTGTTTTCTGGCATATTGATTAGAAATCTAAATAATGTTAAGAAGTAGTTTAATGTTACCCATAAGGACAAGTAAGCGAAATGTGTCATCCAAAAATATTTTCAGGGCATGAAAACATAGTTACTTACTTTTATATGAAACAACTTTATTGTAGTGAGTATTACAAAATACTAAAAATCTTCCTCTTTGGCCTAAGATATGTATAATTAATAAATCTTACATAAAAAGCAATGGATTGTGATGTGGACATGCCTAATTATGATGCTACTCGAACCACTTGCTTGTCCTGTTGGCATAGACCAATAGTTATTTAATCTAAACTTATCTAAACCTTTGTATTTTGTCTTATTTCCAGTGTCAGTTTAATCCTCTGTTTCCCAATTTTTAATTCCTGTATTTAATTCCTGTGATATTTATGGCCATTCAGCTTTTCCTTATAATTTGTTAAGAAATAGTTTAATAATAAATTTCCTTATAATTTATTAAGAAATATTTTAATTAGACATCCATGATCACATGTTTAAAGTCATTGCCATTTTTATATATACAAATAAGTAGATATTAACACTTTAAGAATTTTGTGTAATACTTTTACAGAGGGAGGTGGATGTAGTTTTTAAGTTAATAACCAAAAAGAATAACAAAAAATATTGTTGAATGCCTACAGTATTCAGGAATAGAATCATACTATATTTGAGTTAATCCTTAATCTACTTTGAGGGTTAGATATAATTGTTCATTTAAATGTGAAATAATGAGACGTAGAGATTTTAAAGAGTTTTTTGTAAGGCCTCATAGCCAATAGCTAACAAATGGATAATGTTCTATTAAAATTCTTATCACTCTAAAAACAAATATTATATTCTCTCTCTAGCTCTCTGTCTCTCTTTCTCTCTCTCTCTATCTCTATGTATTCTGGCTAACATAAATAAATAGGAATTTATTGGAAATATTTAAGACTGCTAATAGAATTGAAAAAAAAATAAAACTAAAGTAACCACGTCTCAGGTGACATAGGGACAAATGGAAGACTAAAGTTTACAGAAGCAGAAAACTGCCTTAAGAGTCCATTAAGAAGAGTGCTTCTGTTTTCAATCCATTGGCTACTTCACTCAATTTTTGAATTCCCAGGAGAGGGCTGCCCAGGTGGCTCAGCAGTTTAGCACTGCCTTCAGCCCAGGGCATGATCCTGGGGACCCAGGATGGAGTCCCACATCAGTATCCCTACAGGGAGCCTGCTTCTCCCTCTGCCTGTGTCTCTGCCTCTCTCTGTGTCTCTCATGAATAAATAAATAAAATCTTAAAAAAAAAAAAAATTCCCTGGAGAAAGCATTTCATTGGCCTTTATTTGATAATCTGCCTTCTTTTGGACCACTTTGGAGAGATGATGCTTTAATTAATCAAGTAAAGCTTGAAATTAATTTCATTTAAAAATAAAAGAAAAAGAAATACACATGCATGAAAGAATAATGGGACAAAAGAAAAACACAAAAGGAAAAATCTAGTTTAATACTAGAAGTGCAATACATGTTAAATAGTCAATAAGAGTTTCTGAAGGCATTGACTTTTTCTTCCCTCTAATGTAGTTAGTCTTCTTCTTACAGATATATTATAAAAATTCCACATATAATAATCATCATCATCATCATCATCGTCATCATCATCATTTGCTTGTTTTAAATGCCAATATTTTGTCATAAACATTTCAAATGTCTTTCTAACCTACTTTTTGGTTTCTTCCCTTGATGTCTTAAAAAAAATTAATTCTTTTTCATTTGGGGCACCTGGGTGACTCAGTCAGTTAAGCGACCAACTCTTGATTTGGGCTCAGGTCATGGTCTCAGGGTCATGAGATTGAACCTGGGTCAGGCTCCATGCTAGGTTAGGAAACTGCATAAGATTCTTTCCATCCTTCTGCTCCTACCAGCTCAAGCTCTCTATCCCTTTCTCTAAAATAAATAAGTAAATCTTGAAAATAAAAAAAACTTTTCATTCAAATTTTTAATTCATATTTTTGCAGTTCCTACGTTTTTACTGTAAAGAAATTCTCCTTTAACTGTCACATAAACATTAATATGTAATTTACCCTACTTTCTAATGTTTTTACTTATATACTGTCAATTTTATTACTCTAACATAGTATAAATATATATATAATTTTGTGATAAAATTATATCATTTTAAATACCTAATGAATTTTGATGGTACTATTTATTGAATAATCTTTTGATTCCATGATGATTAGAAATATAAAATATAATTTATGAATTTCAGAGACACACTAGACTGTGTTTTCAGTTTTTAAAATTATTCTCCATTTATATGACTTTAGATTATGTAAACATAGGTATAAAGATAGGAAAATAGCATGCCTTACTTTTTTGCAATACATTTTTATCTTGAGGAATATTTTTGTTCTTTGTTCCTTTGTTATAGTAAGTTGTGATAACTTGTTATTGTAATAACTTATTTTTTTCTTCTGTAGGAAATGTCTCTAATCTCACCAGTGATATTAAGTATTGTACTTAAGATTTCTTTTCCCTAACTGGATAATCTTTCTCATCTTGATCATTGTTTGAATTGCTAGTTTCTCTCAAATGGCTATTGAATCTTGACCTTTTCATTAAAATTTATGTATAATAGGTGGTGTGTATTTACTCATTTGGGCAGATCTAGTTCACATGGAAGAATCAAACTGAGCAAGAACTTTGTGTATACTTTAGACTATGTGTATTAGCAGACATCACTTTATAATGAAAATGTACTAGCATAACATTGAGATTGTCTTTCTTGCTGTCAAGAGGAAAAAATAAGGAGAAATTTTTTCAGGATAACAATATTCATCTCAGGAAGCCTAGTCCTGTGGAGAGAGATCATTCAATTCTTCGGTGAGCAGTTCTGCTAACCTTGAGGAAAAGAATCAACATTGACAAATATTCCCTTTGTAGTTGGAAGGGAGGAGAACAGGGAGAGACATTAAGGGAGGATCTGACCAGCCTCATTCTTCCAAAGACATTCTTTTAGTTTATTTCCATGATGACCATCCTTCATTTTCTTACTTTAAAAAACTAATATAGCTATTTCAAATGTGATGTCTCTCTAAGCTCAACTAGAAAGACAACTTTTATATATTCTGTAGTTTTCCTTGAAATTGTTCTTGAATATATACATATGTATCTTCAGTCCTGATCTGGACTACGGAGTCCTTCTAGAGACCCACGAAGACCTTTGTTCCCCACAGGGCCTTTTCAGATTCTTAATTATAAAAGAAATTACTTTTGGATACCACTACTGACACTTCAAACATATTCCCAGAGAGAAGAAATGCTCAGTTGGCAGTTTCCATCTGTATGTTTTGTGTCTAGTCCCAGAGAAGGGACTAGACAAGGCCTCCTTTCATGTTTTCTTGATAATTTTCTTTATTTACTTTTTCTTATCCAAAAGGATGAATATGGAACCTAAAATTTACAGTTGCAAGCCTGAATATTCCCTTCTTCTCTTTTGCCTTCTCAAGGGGGAACAAAAATGGGGAAATAAGATAGGATTTAATTCAATCTAGCCTGATTAACATCAGTCCAGGTACCCACTACCTGGACACATACATGTATTTTAAATAGAGACTTTGCAAGCAAGAAACATATCACGGAGAACTATACATATGTAAGTGTTGTATATATTTAAGTGTTGTAGGCAATGATTGGAGAGACATAGGTCACCATTCTGAACACACTGCACAAACTGTTTTAAAGAGTGACCGACCCTGAATGCAAACTTGGGCAGCCACCCTGGAAAACAGTATGGAGTTTCCTCACAAAGTTAAAAATAGAACTACCCTAGATTCCAGGAATTCCACTGCTAAGTATTTACCCAAAGGATAAAACAAAATATTGATCCAAAGGGATACATACACCTGGATGTTTATAGCAGCATTATAAACAATAGGGAAATTATGGAAGGAGCCGAAATAACTACCAACTGATGAATGGATATAGAAGAGATAGAGGGATAGATAAATAGTGGAATATTACTCAACCATCAAAAAGAATGAAATCCTGACATTTGCAACAATGTGGATGGAGCTAGAGTGAATTATACTAAATGAAGCAAGTCAGAGAAAGACAACTATCATATGATTTCACTCATATGTGAAATTTAAGAAACAAAACAGATGAAGTTTGGGGTTCAAAGTAAAAAGGAGAGACACAAACCAGGAAACAGACTTTTAACTCAAGAGAGAAAACTAAGGTTTGCTAGAAGAGAGGTGAGCAGAGGGATGTGTTAAATAGGTGATGGGTATTAAGGAGGGCAGTTGTTGTGATGGGCACTGGGTGTTGTATGAAGGTGATGAATCACTAAATAGCACACCTGAAACTAATACTACATTGTGTATTAACTCCCTGGAATTTATATGAAAAATATGAAAAAGAAAAAAAAAGTGACCCATCCTAAAATGCATGCTCAATTCTCAATAACAGATTAGTAAACTGACAAAAGCCACCATTTAAATAGCTAAGTTAATTAACTAAGCCTACCATTTCAACAATGTTTTTTCTTACTCCAGCCATACCAAAAGACTTAGAATTTCTCCTTCATGACATGCTACTTCATGTTTCTGAGGTTTTGCATAAGTATTTCACACAGAAAGACCATTTAATCCTCTTACATCTAATTTAGCCCATCCTAAAACTTCTGGAGTGTCACCTAAAATAAACCTCCATACAACATGTACATAGGTTTCCATAACCTCTTTAAGGCATGTTTTCTAGTGGTCTGGAGTTGCCTTTTTTTTCTCTCTCTCTCTCTGATTCATACTGTCTTAGAAAGTCCCATGTTTGGATTGATTTAGCAGCCCCAGTTCCTGTATGGTGTTTCAAACTCTTCAATAAGCTTGTATTGAATAACTTCATCAATCGTGCTGCTACTACTTATTATTAATTTCTATTTGTACCCATGTCTGCAGATTCTTGTAGTCTATGTCACTTTCCTTATTATCCCATGCACCTAATGCCTACATTTGTCAACCATGTAATAAATCCCCTGGCTATACTAGTGCTGCAACATTAATCTGGCATTCTTCTGCTTCTCTTTGCCTCTTGTCTCAATGTTACACTTTCACTTTGCCCAAAGACACATTAATAATTCTCAGGGCTTTGGGGAATTTAACCTTTGGCCATGGAACCACACTTTTAATTACCTCACTCTTCACATTAATGGTCTTCCAGGGACTGCTCAATGACCACAGAGCTATAAGGTCTTGCACTTTTCAGTTTGTATATTCGTCTAAATTTATGAAACACCTTGGTTACCAAGAGTAGAAATCAAAATGGCCACTTATTCTCTATGGTTACTAGATTCTATAATGCAAAAATATTGAAAAAAAAAAAAAAGACAGGGGGCAAGTTAGACAGCTTCTCATCCAATTCTTCCCACCTTCTTTCTCTTTGGAAAATGAAGCATATGCATATTCATACACATAGACATACTCCTTTTCCTGTACTGCATTTTTGAATACAAATGAGTCATGCCTATGTGCTTTTGTTGTTGCTATTGTTTAATGGCAAAAGGAAATGTGCCCTGAAGAAGAGTAATGGACTCATTCTGATTGCCACAACTCTCTTATCTCTCTGAAATTTGGTTTGATTATCCCACTTTTCTTTGTTTTAAGCAAGGTGTGAAATTTTATTTATCAAACAATTGATAAAAATGCAGGTATCAAAATGCTTTTAACTCTTTTAACTAGGAATCTATGTTAGAGTAACATTATTGGTTTTGTAAAATGAAGTTAGGTGGGGATTCGTGTATTTTAGTGATTACATGCATGGATAGGAGTTCAAATAGATAACTCAGGGCAGCCTGGGTGGCTCAGTGGTTTAGCGCCACCTTCAGCCCAGGGCGTGATGCTGGAGACCAGGGATCAAGTCCCACATCAGGCTCCCTGCATGGAGCCTGCTTCTTCCTCTCCCTGTGTCTCTGCTTGTCTCTCTCATGAATAAATAAATAAAATCTTAAAAAAAAAAAACCAAATAGATAACTCAAATTTTAACTTTTATGTTCAAATGTGTGTTCTTGGGAAATTTTCCTAAACTCCATTTCTTCATCTGACAAACTCAGATGAGTATAATGGCAATCTTTACACAGGATAACCCTAGGAAAACATGAAGTCATTCCAAGATAAATTCAGTCAGGAATTGTTGCAAAGAATGCAATTTTCAGGTGCTGACCCCCAGAAGTACTCTTATAAAATTGACCCAACTTAAAAATGCCTATGATTAAGGCCTCCTATGGATTCTTGTTGCTTGTGTCTGCTTTCACAGTGTCCTTTCTTCCACTTTAGGAGATAAATTCATAGTCCTCACTTATGCGGAATGCTACCCGTAGTGCGTTGTTCCAGTGCAAAAACTTCAGGTCATTAAAAAAGACTGGGCAATACCAATGCTTCCTTTAATTAAGGCACCTTATCTATCCCCACTTATTCTCATTAAGAGACACATTTAGCATAAAGTTTACTTCTGTTAAATAGGCATTTATACAAATTTCTGATCTATTTACACATTTGAGTAATTACATAACAATTATTAATAAGTTGAATCTGGTAAAAAACTTATTGTTTCATTGAAAAGTAGACATTAATTGTAATTCAAATACATGTTTGTGTTTCAGGGAAATATGATATGGTGGTTGATAAGAATTTCAATCATTTTTTTATTTTTTTATTTTTATAAATTTATTTTTTATTGGTGTTCAATTTGCCAACATAAGAATTTCAATCATAATAGAGTAGAATAAAATTCTGTGGAGAAAAATGGAAATATGATTTAAGGGGAAAGTTAAAACATACAATGCCAACTGTTAATGACGAGCTTTTTATTTTTACATGAGTGGTGATTGGCATTAGGTTACTATACTGTTTACACTTCATTGGATACATTTTAAAAAACTGATGTCAGTATCTAATATGCTCATAATTTTTCTATTTCGGTTACATGATGAAATGCATGTAAAGCAAATGACTGACCTTAGCACTTATTAATGCCCATATCTGTTTACGATTTTTTAAAGATTTATTTATTTATTTCAGTGAGAAGAGAGAGAGAGAAAGAGAGAATACAGTGTGGGAAGGGCAGAGGGAGAGGGAGAAAGAAACTCAAGTAGACTCTATACTGAGAAAGGAGCCTGGCACAAGGCTCAATTTCATGACCTTGATATCAGACCTGAACTGAAACCAAGAGCTGAATAATGAACCATCTATTCCACCCAAGCTCCCCTTTTTACTATTTTTTTAAAACAGTCAATTAAATATATATAAATAATTTTAGAGAAAAAAACATGACATTAAAAAGGACATATTTAAGTGCCATTTAACAATAACATAAAATGCATAGAAGTTTCTTCCTTTAGTTAATTGGACATGTTTTAGAAGTTATGTGAATGACATATGCTTCAGAATGATGTTCAGCTTCAAAGTGGATACTGATCATTTGTATTTATGACTTTTGATCATAAAATGTATAAATACTCTGGCAAAGAAGTACATTTTGGTCTGCCCAACCCCATTTAACTTACAGTCCTTAAATATAGCTCTGTTTCCTTGAACAACTTGTCCTCCCCATCTCCTTCCATTAGTTTCAGGTGGAGCTGCCTGTTACAGGGATGGGCCTATATACTCTGCATTGCAAAGAGCTTTGCTAATCAGCATTATATCCTTCTAGGTTAGGAATATAAAGACAATGTAAGCCATATTTATACAAAGTTTTCCCTAGGATTTTTAAGTACAGCTAATGAGAAAATGGTCTTTTCTTGGTGGTGGTGGAGTTGATCAAAGAACCAATTTCAGAGGGATTCCGAATATGCACCAGGGGAAAGTCAAAACGCAAAGCTGGATGATGATGGCAAGGGATTCAAATACAAATTAAGATATTTAGTGCAAGGGACATCAGAAATCAGATTGGCCTTGGTAAATTAAGGAATTTCATACAAATGACTTATAATTATGAACAGAGAAAAGAGTTGGTAACATTTTATCTTCATTGTAAGATTTGTTTGTGGTAGATGCAGTCATGTGCTTTTTGTTGGGAGTCAAAAAGGATTTGGTCGCATCACTGGTCAAAACTGACTTGACTTCTGACAGAGGGAAAAACCTGTTCCAAAAAAGAAAATACAGCAGGGACACAATAGTAAAATCAATATTAAATATTCTGAATATTTTGCCCTCTAGAACATCATGCCTTACAATTTATTTACCTTTGAAACATGAACATTGCATACAAGAAAATAATACTAAACGAGATGAATTGAGAGTTTAGCAGTCTGCTCCTTGGATCTGTACTAAATCTCTGAATATATATTCAAATAACCAATTATACTATTTTATTTAAATTAATTCATAACAATAGTATATTTTACTTAGTAGAAACTATCAACATACTCTAGGTAAACACCGTTATTTATTGAGTGATCAGAAGGACATTTTCCATATTTTAATTTATAATACAAAGAGAGAAATATACAAATAAAAAAACATGAAAATATATGTGAAGTGCTGAAATTATACATTAATAGTCATAGGTTATAGTCCATGTCAATTTGAAAACCCTAACTCATGAATTGAGAACAAATGATATTTCTAAATATTAACTTGAAATTCTATAATATATGGAAACATGGTCTATGTGGTAATAAAGACCAAACTAGTTTGATCAGAATATCCTCATCCAATAGAATAGAATTATAAGATAAAATCTATTATAAGATTAAAATAGCATAGCTGCAATCCCTATGCTATTAGGAATAGGACGTTGATTGAAATATTTAGCCTCAATGAATCAGAATATATTAAGGAAACTAAACCAGTGGCTAAGGATACTTAAATATGTAAGGTACTTACGTGGAGGAGGAGTAAAAGTATTGTTATTTACTTATCCATCAATGCCACTTAACTAGAAAGAGCCCAAGAGCTTTGAATTTTGCTACATTTGTATCTGTCAACTTCAGAGACTACATAATCGGATTAGCAATTAAGGGAGCCTAAAAGAAATGAAAAATGTACCAACAACCCAACGTGACTAGATTGTTTTATAATATTCATTTTTACTGCCAACTCTTATAGTAGAACTGGTGAATTTACCTATTGAAGGTTGTAACTAAAAATATTGACCTTTCAAAGAGTCTCATTATCAGACTTACTTATGCCTGTTATTTTAACCTTCTTTTGCATGGTAGATTAACAATAAAGGTTTTCTAATTTTTTTAGATAGTTATTATAAGAATTATTGAGGGATGCCTGGGTGGCTCAGTGGTTGAGCTCCTGCCTTCAGCTCAGAGTGTGATCCTGGATTCCCACACCAGGCTCCCTGCAGGGAGCCTGTTTTCTCCCTCTGCCTGTGTCTCTGCCTCTCTCTCTCTGTCTCTCATGAATAAATAAATAAAATCTTTAAAAAATGTTTTTTTGAAAGTAATTTTTTAAAATTTTTGAAAGTACTTTTAAGAAATTAAATACAGTAAGAGAGATACCCATGTGACTGAAGTTATTTAAGAGAAATATCATTCAGAAGCTAAATTATATGTGGGTTCACATGTTTTGAGTTCTTAAGCACTTATAGTAAATCTTAATCTGCTCAGTTATCATATTTATATAATGAGACTTTTAAAATGACACTTGCAAAGAAAATGACTTATTTGGGGGGGTAGTAAAGTTGAGCTATGTAAATATTGATTTTTATAACTAAGAATATTATAAACATAATGTCACTACTGATGTAGCAAGTAACTAATGCCATTGTTCTGATTTCTTTCTTTTTTTTAAGTTTTTATTTATTTATTCATGAGAGACAGAGAGAGAGAGAGAGAAAGAGAGAGAGAGAGAGAGAGGCAGAGACACAGAGGGAGAAGCAGGCTCCATGCAGGGACCCCCACATGGAACTCGATCCCAGGTCTCCAGGATCAGGCCCTGGGGTGAAGGCAGGACTAAACCACTGAGCCACCTGGGCTGCCCTCTAATTTATTTTTTAAAGCACTATAATTGTTTCTAAATTTTATTTATTTAAAAGTTAAAAAAAGGGATCCCTGGGTGGCGCAGCGGTTTGGCGCCTGCCTTTGGCCCAGGGCACGATCCTGGAGACCCGGGATTGAATCCCACGTCGGGCTCCCTGCATGGAGCCTGCTTCTCCCTCTGCCTATGTCTCTGCCTCTCTCTCTCTCTCTCTATGTGACTATCATAAATAAATAAAAAATTAAAAAAAAATTTAAAAAAATATAAAAAAAAAGTTAAAAAAATTCTACCTTTAAAAATTCATATTTTTTATATTCTTTTTGGCATTTTTTACTTAGAAATAAGCATGAATTTATTATACCACCTTGTATTTAATAAAACTTATGAATTTTTCTCTATAACATTATTTTAAACATAATTCTTTCTCTAAGTGAACAACACTCCTTTATGCAAGTGAATAACACTAATGATTTTTCATTGCCTATGGAGTGGAACTATGATCTGAATTATCTAGTTGGCTAAAATAGAAGTTATCTTAACTACACTATATTTACAAAACTTTGTCTAATCTGGTATCAGAAGGAAATCATCATTTCAGTTATCAAGAGAGAATAAACTATGTCTCTTATTTGAGATCAAATGTGGCAAAATACATCACAACTTAATGTGAAGCAAGGCCTTACATTTGGTGTTAGCATATTCTTCATACTCCTCTAATTATCTGGATATTGTCTGGGTCAACTTCACCAATAAAACTTACTGTAGAATGTTTAGCAGAAACCAAGAAGGACATAGGAAAAGCATAATGATTTGGCCAAATTATAATTTGAAATTGAAATTGGTCATCAATCAATTAAACAAGATCAAACAAAAATTAATCTTTGTCAAACTGAAAAGTTAAAGAATGAACATTGACTAGAAGGATTATGAATATCTAGAATGGTAGATTGTTTTAGTTATTTCTAGAGAGAAATTAAACAAACTGAAAAATAAATATAGGTGAGAAATCCAACTTCTAATATATAGGACAAATCATTTGATTATTAACTTCTAAAGTGCCTTCTAGAGTGAATTGCTTTATTTTTCAAAATAGAGTATTTAAAAGCACACTAAACTAGCAGATAATTTTTCTTCTTTGCCACTATTGCAAATCCAGAAGGATAAAATTATTTTTCTGAACAGAATAAATTTCAACAAAGAATGGGCAAGTTACTATCTGGATGAAAACTACTAAAACTGCCAATCAAGTAGAAAATTTATAGCCACAATCCCTATGCTATTCGGAATAGCATAGGAAATGTGAAATAAAATGTGAAATAAAAAATGTTGTCTTCTTCATTAAGCAGAAGCAATGAAGAATACTTTACTTTCTCTACCCTTTTAAAAGAGTTTTTCCAAAAATGTGTGGAAGACATGGGAGTTGTTGAGGAGCATTATTACTATCTTTACAGTTTTTATTCTGAAATTGTAATAGTAATATGGACAGTGTTCCCAAAAAAAGGATGATTTTGATATATATATATAATCTAAAGCAAATGTTTAGACAATGTGTTTTTACTGGGAATAACATCAAATATTTAGGACCTGAATTACATTTTTAAATATTGGCTACCTATAACTAAACACTTGCCATTTTTATATTATCTCTTATAATGTCATTCAAATACCCATCATATTGAATTGTGTTTGGCAATATTCCATATTATTTTGCTTAAAAATACAACATCTTGAATATGATATCTAGTAAAACAATGTGAGACATAGAAAAAATATTAATAAAAGAAACAATAGAGAAATAATTCAGCATTGCTAAATAAATATTTATCTTTAGAACTTGATCCAACAATCCTCCACTATATGGAGGAATTTCGTAAAAGAATTAATTCAATATAATTCTACATGTTAAAATTCTAGTAAGAGCCTTTTAGGGGTGAAGAATCTTTGAATGACGGCTCCTTATCTGTCATAGATTAAATAAAGCCTTGGTTACTCTGTTTGAGAGAAGACTACATCTGCCTGGGTTTTAGGACTGCCACAGCTATGTACCATAGACAAGATGGCTTAAAAACAGAAATCTATTTGCTCACAGTTCTAGAAGCTAGAAATTAAGACCAAGATGTCAGCAGTTGCAATTTCTTCTGAGTGATCTCTCCTCAACTTGCAGATGACCACCTTCTGACTATGGCCTCACATAGCCTTTCTTCTGGGGAAGGGCTTCCCTGGTATCTCTGTGTGTTCTAATTTTCTCTTCTTATTCAAACTCCACAAAACAAAACAAAACAAAACAAAAAACACACCAGGCAGGTTAAAGAAGGGTCTACCTCATTTAACTCTAGCACCTAATCTTTAAAGGCCCAGTCTCCAAATACAATCACTTTCTGAGCTACTGCAGATTAGGATTTATGAATTTGGAGGAACACAGTTCAACACATAGCAACATTTTATGTTGTTTGCATTAAGGAAATGCAAATTGCCTCAATTATTTTCTGAGATACCTTCCAACCTGTGATACCAGAAAGAAAATAGAACCATCAGGAAATATTTGCAAGTACCTTCAAAGAATATTTAAATAACTGCAAATTTTGTTTTAGAAGATCTGATCTCTTGTTTAAATAGATTATTTTAATGGAAAACAGTAAAAAAAGAACATAAGAAGGAGGCTAGTAAAACTTTGTGGTAAGAGGTGACAGTAAGAACAACTCCCTACTCATTACAACAGATGAGTCTGGTACTCTCGTCTACGCATCAAAGTTAAGAGACATATCAAATCTCCATGTGTCATATACAATCTATAAATTATTATTATCTTCATTATGACTGAAAAATACAAAAAAACATCAGCTTATTTCTGAAAATTTAGGAAATGGTACAAGTTGTTACAGAGGAGACCCATCTGAACCATGGTGTCTTTCACGGCGCTTTCTACAGAATTTGGCATCCCACCTCTGACAACAGGAGATCTATTTGATAATCCAACATCTCTAAGGAAGGGTAACATGCAAATGGACAGATCCAAGTGAATTCACATGTCGTGAAGCCATTATAAGTAGCAAAATTTTGGCAAGAGGATCCAAAGTCAAATTAGCATACACTACAGTTGCATATATTCTGTGGTGTGTGCTATCATCCCCTTGTGTTCAGTACACACTAATTCTTCTGTTTTTTAAAAGAAATACAAGTAGCTATGTGAAAATCTAAGATGCAGAGTTGAAAGGTTGTTTGCAAAGTCAGTTGATTTTTCTGCATAAAAAGGAAACAAGAGTTACAAATTCCTTCATAGCATTACAGTTGTAAATTTAGGACTCAGGGCTCTGCATTAAGATTGAGATTGACCCTCCTTATTCCCAATTTGATTAAATGAATAAATTTGTATTGTATATATATTTATACATATTTGCATTAGATTTACTTAAGAAGTTGTATAGAAATTATTTAGTGCTTTAGAGTCATAGTTGATTTAAATAATATGAAAATGTTATGTAGTAACAGGTGTGAATATTCAACATAAGGGGACATAATGATACAAATAAGTGGCATTACTTAAATAATTGCTATTATATTGTATAAAGGTATATATATTTTTTTCTTCAAGTTACAGAAACTCAAGCATGAGAAAGTATTTGATTTTGTAAAAAAGCAAAGCAAGATTCTAAAAGGCAATTCTAGAAATAAAATTATATAGGTTATTTAAAATTAAGGAAGCATATTTATTTGCTGTTATTCATATAAAATACAATTAATAAATGTTAATACAGACATTTAACACAAAAGCTTTACAAGCTAATTTTTCCAACGTCAAACTTTATAATCATACTTCTGAGAAAAAATATTATCAGGTACAAAATAATATTCTGCAAAAATACTTTCCTAACGACAGATGGAATTGCCATACACTTAATGTTCGTGTGTAAATGCCATTGTTATATTTACTATTTTCAAGCTGTAGCTATTACAGCTAATCTATAGAATACTTTAGAAAACCTCCACAAGCAATAGAATGCCTTCTACCGTACTAAATCTTACACATTTCAGAACTAGGTAAAACGTGGTTTCTTATTTATTTATAACATTATAAAACGAAAGGATCATAAAGCTTTCACTACATATATATTTATATATACTTTTCCTTTTTTAAAGAAACTGAAGAATAGCACTTCTATTTCTTTTTCAAATGTTCAAATCCCCATATAAACTTCTTAAAGTCCAAGAAAAGTCAAATTGCAGAGAAAACTGATCTAACTTTTACATTAGTTTTCCTGAGAGAGAGAGAGAGAGAGAGCACAAAAATAAGTAAAAAGGAAAGATGAGCAGACATACAGCTAGGCAGAGTTGAGACTGAAGAAAAATGTACCTTGCAAAGGAAAGTGGTCCTTTAAAGGTAGTGGGTCAGTGTCAGTTTATTACATACATGATCTTAAAGAAAATTGCGATGTAATTTGATTTTGAAACTTAAATACATAGTGTTCTGCTCTATGTATCAGATATCCACTACTACAATAAGGTTACATGATAAAATACTGCAAAATTTGAGTTATAATGGTCCCAAATATGCATTAACTCATGAGTCTGGTTGGCCTGGGCTTAATCAATAGACTGGACTCAGCCAAATATCTCTGATCATCCATGCATCATCTAGATAGCTCTTTTGGTTATGAGTGGGTTTGCTCACTTTTTGGGAGAGCATCTGTTATAGTTGACTAAGATGTCCTTGGTGGGAGTGTCTAGGAGAACTTAAAACACTGTGGCGTATATCTCCCTTTTCTGGCTGATTAGCAGGCACAAGTTTCATAGAAAAACAAGAGTGGATAGACCTCTGTTTGCATCATCACATGTGCTGCTATCTTGCAAACGAAAGCATCACATGGATGAATTCAAAGTTAATTTTGAATTCAAAATTCCCGGGAAAATATATTTCATGTTTTTGTTTTGTTTTTGGCAAAAGAACAGTGTCATATGACAAAGGGCATCGGTATAGTATGAGGTAAAGAACTAAGTCCAGTAAAATCTATAACCTTAAATTAATCTGAAGATTTGGAGTTCTTTAGGAATCAAAAAAAAAAAAAAGAAAGAATAAAAAGAATACTAGTTTTTAGTTTTTACGTGGACAACTCACTAGATTCCTTACACACACACACAAAAAAAAAAAAAGGAAAAAATTTAAATGTAAGGGTATGAGCATCAAACATGTTTATTTACAATAGACATTTAATTATCTGATATCTACTGAGAACATATGTTGGAAGTACAAAGTTCCTGTTTTTCTTTTATTTAGTCTTTAAAGAAATACAATTTTCAAATGGCTAAAATTCAATATGAGGAGGATAAAAAAAAACACAAGAAGAAAAAAAACGATTATTAAGACTTCCTCAAGTTCAGCCACCCTAAAATGATGGTATTTAAAATTTCATAAGAAAATTGTAAATCTTTACCTAGGCTTACATACTTCTGTAAATAAGATAGATGAGTGGGTTGATTAATAATTGGAAAGAAATAAAAGTAAAAATAAGGCCTTTTCTAAATTTGAAATCACACGATAGTATATCTTTTACAACTATTTAAAGGATATTTATATTTACTAAAAGAAAAACAAATTTACATCATACTCAATTTTCTTTATATAAAGTTTTCTTTTTTTTTTTTTTAAAGATTTTATTTGTTTATTCATGAGAGACACAGAGAGAGGTGAGACACAGGCAGAGGGAGAAGCAGGTTCCTTGCTGGGAGCCTGATGTGGGACTTGGTCCCAGGACCCTGGGATCACAACCTGAACCAAAGGTAGACACTCAGGTGCCCATATAAAGTTTTCTTTATCATTATTTGCCCTTATAGATTAAGTTTATATAACAATAGAGATAAATACAGGAATAAGTAGAGAGAGAGGTACAGAGATACATAGATGACTATTTTTTAAGACTGTGTTTTTTAGAACAATTTTAGGTTTATAACAAATTTGAGGGAGAGATACAGGGATTTCCCATATACCCTCTGCTTCCACACATGTACAGCCTGCTCCTTTATCAACGTCATTCAAGTGGTATATATATATATGTGTGTGTGTATATATATATATATAATTTTATTTTATATATATGTATTTTTATTTATTTTTTTTTACTAAGGGTGAACCTATGTGAATACATCATAATCTCTCAAAGTCCATTTGGGTTCACTCTTGATGTTGTATATCCAAAGGATTTGGATGAATTAACCATCACTATAATATCATGTAAAGTATTTTAACTGCCTTAAAAACCCTCTGTGCTCTACATATTCATCTCTCCCTCCCATACCTGGCAACTACTAGCCTTTTCATTGTCTCCATATTTTGCCTTTTCCAGAATGTCATAGAGCTGGAATTAGACAGTGTGTAGCCTTTTTCACGTTGGCTTCTCCAGCTTAATAAAATGCATTTAAAGCTCCTCCATGTTTTTCATGCCTTAATAGTTAATTTCCTTTAATGCTGAATAGTATTTCATTGTTTGATGTACTGCAGTATTCTTTATCCATTCACCTTCCGAAGGACATCTTGGTTGCTTCCAGCTTCTAGCAATTGTTAAAACTGCTATAAACATCTGTGTTCAGGTTATTGTGTGGACATAATTGATCTTCTTTGGAAAAATACCAAGGAGCACAACTGCTGTATTGTGTGATGGGTATGTTTGGATTTGTAAGAAAGTATCAATCTGTCTTCCCAAGTGGATGCATCATTTTGCATTTGACCAGCAGTGAATAAGAGTGAATAAGAGTCCCTATTGTTCTATATCCTTGCTAGCATTTGGTGTTGTTAGTGTTCTGGATGTTGGCCATTCTAATAGCTGTATCATAGTATATTGTAATAATTTGCATTTCCATGATGAGATATTATGTGGAACGAGATTGTATATGCTTATTTGCCAACTGTATATCTTCCTTGGTGAGGTGTCTGTTAAGATCTGTCCCATTCATTAGGGAAGTTCTTGTTGAATTTTAACAGTTTTTTGTGTATTTTGAACAGTAATCCTCTATCTGATGTGTATTTTGCAGACATTTTCATCTAGTCTGTGGCTTTCTTCTCATATTCTCAAAACTGTCTTTTGCAGAACAGGTTTTAATTTTCATGAAGTTCATCTTACCATTTATTTCATACATGGATTGTGTCTTTGGTGTTGTGTCTTAAAAAGCACCACTATACCCAGATCATTTGTTTTCCTTTTGCTATTTTCCAAAAGCTTTTTGATTTTGCATGTTACATTTATGATTTGCATCATATATCTATGATCCATTTTGAGTTCATTTTGGGGAAGGTAATAGATCAGTATGTAGCTTCATTCTTTTGTATGTTGATGTCAGATTATTTCAGCAAAATATCGAGGAGACTGTGTTTGCTCTGTTGGACTGCTTTTACTTTTTGTCAAAGATCAGCTGAGTATATTTATGAGTAGGTGTATTCTGGGCTCCCCATTCTGTTCCACTGAACTCTCTCTTTCTCTCTCTCTCTTTTTTTTTTTTTTTTTTGGCCAAGACCAAGCTGTCTTAATTACTGTAGCTTTATAGTAAGTTTTGAAGCTGAGCACTGTCAATTCTCCAACTTTGTTCTCTCTTAATAATGGATTGGCTACCTGTGTCTTCTATGTTTCCATATATAAACTTTAAAATCAGTTTGTCAGTATCTATCAAAGAACTTTCTTGGATTTTGATTATTGAGTCTTTCTAACTGTAAAAATAGAATATATCCATTTATTTAGTTCTTCTTTAATTTTTTTTCATTAGTGTTTTGTAGTTTCCTTCACATAAGTATTGCACATATTTTGTTAGATTTATACATATTTCATTTTGGGGTGGTGCTAAAGTAAATGGTATTATGCTTTTAATTCCATTTGTTCATTGTTACTATATAGGAAAGCATTTAGCTTTTGCTTGCTAACCTTGTATCCTGAAACTTTGCTATAATTTCTTATTAGTTACACAAATTTGGGGTGGTAGTTTTTGGTTGATTCTTTCAAAATCAGATTTTCTACAGAGAAAACCATGTCATCTGTAAAGAAAAACAATTTTATTTTTTCCTTCCCAATCTGTATACCTTTCCTTTCTTTTTCTTACCTTATTGTGTTAGCCAGGACTTTAAATATGATGTTGAAAAAAGTGGTGAGAAAGGCTATCCTTCCTTTATACCAGATCTTAATAGGATAGTTTCAACTTTCTCATCTTTCAGTATGGTTAGCCATTTTTTTTTTTTTTTTTTTTTGGTGAATAATCTTTATCAAGTTGGGAAAATTCCCCTCTATTTCAAGTTTATTGAATGTTTTCATTATGTGTAGGTTTTAGATTTTGTCAAATGCTTTCCCTGCATCTATTGATATGATCATGGGAATTTGATTTTTGAATGTTGATGCTGATTTGAACACCTGGGTTAAATCCCACTTGTCATAATATATCATCAAATAACTGCATAAATCTTAACTGTTTAATTATAGAAATGGATAGACCTATATAATCTCCATCCCTATCCACATATGTACCTTCTTGTAACAACCTAGCATATTCCCTCCAATAACTGAATCTAAACACCACTGCATGAAGTTCCTACACCCAACCTTACTCTTGCATGTGAGACAGTAACCTTTTTAATTTTTTTCACCACTGACTAGTTTTACAGAATTATGCATTAGGTACCCTTTTGTGTCTACTCTTTCTCAGCATAATGTTTGTGAAATCTCTCCAAGTTGCTATTTGTACTATTTTTCCCAATTTATTTTATTAAAAATCCATATTAATGAACCAAATATTTAAAATTGATTTAATAAATGTAAATTTATTCCAATTTCACATTTGCTTTATTTTCCCCCTACCCTTTGTATATAATAGTCATATTTCAGTTAGGATATTAGAACACTGGTGGGTACAATGAGCACATTTTGATTGTTTATTCTGAAATCTTATAAACTTGAATACTTCCATTTTGTGTGTTCTAATTCACTGTCACATTATTTGTCCCGATATGATTTAGACTTCATAGTTGTGTGAATCATATATTTGCCTGACCATCAGAGTGGTTAGAAATCAATTAACATAATTTACTATATAATTAATAGCTGCCACTTTTCTTACTACAAAAGACACACTGTTACTGATATAATATACTTTTCTTTTAAAACTGGCCTATTGCCTTATATTATAAATCTCAAAATACATTTTAAAAATTAAAGATATACTTTCTGTTCACTAGTAGCAATAAAACATACGTGTTGATTACTCAGCAATGGATAGGATAAATCAGTTGGATTACTTTAGGATAGTTACATTGGTTAAACCACATTTTGTTTCCTCAAATATTCCATTACTGGAATTGGAGAATTTAGTATTTTCCTACTCAACCAAATTTTTATTGAAGCACATATTGATTAAACTGATACTTTCACATACAGCATTTAACATAGCAACTGAAATGGTAATAGAACCATTCTTTCTTTATTCATGTATTGAGCTTCTAGTTTGTAAGAATATTAGGTCAAAAATATTAATTTAAAATGGAATAAACTAAACTTCCATAAACAAAGGGATCGCAGATAGTGAAGGAGGCAACATATAAAATGGTGTTACAGAGACTCAAAAAATGGAGTGGAAGAAGTTACAACTGAAGCACTTAATAAAATACACTAGTTTCTTGTGTGGTATTTGTTGAAAGTAGTCAAAATGGGAAAGTCATGATATGGTAGAAGAGAATCCAAATATTTAATTCCTAAACTAAATTTTCTAACAAAAGTAAAGGTGCTCAACAGTCATGGACAGTATGTTTCTGTCATCATATATGTTGTATGCTTGCTGGGGTGTGGGTTATATGATGTTTCCTTAAAAATAGAAAATTGGGGGGCCCAGGGTGGCTCAGCGGTTGGGCATCTGCCTTTGGCTCAGGGCATGATCCCAGGATCCAGTCCCACATCGGGTTCCCTGAGGGGAGTCTGCTTCTCCCTCCCTCTCTCTGATGAACAACTAAATAAATCTTTAAAAAATATAGGAAATTGGGTTTTGGATGAGAAAATAGACTAGGACATAATTACTGATAGTCTGAGTATTCTAGAGGTTTAATCATTGGGAATTGGGTCTATAATAGTGTAATAGAATTTAGTGAGACTTAACCACAGTAATGGTAAGTAATCATTAATTAGTAGAGCCAAAGAGGCAATGGCCCAGGGCTCATTATATCTTTAATGCTCAGATATCCTTGATCTCAGGGTTTGGGGTAAAGCTGTAGCTTACAGGTGGTAGTGAGTCCTCCCTCTGAAGACTGCATTGATGCACAGGAAAAGATTCAAGCAGGTTCATATTTAAAATTTGTGAATAAATAATGTGTTCAAATTGTAAATATTAGATATTTGGTTTTATTCAGCAATGTGAAAAAGTCCTATTGAAAGAATAAACTTAAAAAAAAAACTAATATTAATAAACAGGGTACCTAAAGGGTTTTCTTTTTTTTAAGATTTTTATTTTATTTATTCATGAGAGACACAGAGACACAGAGACAAAGAGAGGCAGAGACACAGGCAGGGGGAGAAGCAGGCTCCATGCAGGGAGCCTGACGTGGGACATGATTCCAGGTCTCCAGGATCAGGCCCTGGGCTAGACCACTGAACCACCCGGGCTACCCGGGGGCTCATTTTCTAATAGCAGCCTTATATATATATCAATCGAGAATAAAGTTATAATTCATAACATTTTGTTTTATGAGTACAATTTCTAGAGAACTTGAAAGAAAGACTGTTAGAAATGGCTAAAGACAAAAAAATTATCTACAGCTTATTATATGCCAGGTGCTGAGCTAGGAACTTTATGAATTCATTCATTTATAGAATAACTCAAAGAGACTATATATAGTTAGTATCTCCAGAACTGAAGATATGGAAATATGGAAATTGAATTAGAAAAAAAAGTATTAGTTTACCAATTATTACCTCAGTTATTTTGGCAGTAATGAAAATCTCTTTTTTGAGATTTCAACCTTCAGATAGAGGCAATGTAAAAGTGCAGTTGTGATATGATTACAATAAAAGCTAGTTTACTTAGGCACACGAAACTTGGCCACATTTTTTTTTTTTTTTTTTGCATACCTTCCCATGAATAGGTGTATCTGTTTCCATTTTCCATGGATCTGGCCTATCCTTGTAACTTGATATGGCCAATCATGACAGGCAAATGACATTGCATTAGATTTAGAACCTAGGTCTCAAAAAATTATACAACTTTACTTTCTATTTATTTGCAATACTGCTTTTTGTCCACCTTGCCTAAACAACCCAAAGATAAAAGAAAGAGAGAGAGAGAGAGAGAATGAGGGAGAGAGACCAAGAAAACCCCACTCACACAAGCTAGTCCAGCTGAGGCCTGCTCCCAGCCTAATCACCAGCTGCATACTGCCCCATGAAGTTGTCTAGATGAAAGCAGAAAAGATTTAACCCAACTAACCCTCAGAAACTTGGGAAATAATACATTTTTATAGAGTCCAAGGTTTTGGGGTGGTTTGCTAGCAGCTATTATTAACTGAAAAAGTTACTTTATAAAAGTGGAATTTTAAATAAAATAGCAAAGAAATTTAGGCATGATTTCAAGGGTCAATCTGAGTTCCATTTTCTCTTCCATATTATTATTTTTATTATTTTTCTTTTCTTAGAAGTAACTACTTCAGGGAATTGACAGTTAGTGAAGATGAGATGTTTCATCGTACCTTCCATAGTAAATCAGTTTATGGGATTAGTAGACATTAAATACCAGAAGTTTATGATTTTGCTTTTATCAATCCAAGTATGTGGGAATGTGAAAATGATAGAGAAGAATATAATATATGTGATTGTTTAAATTTCTTCAATGAGTTGACTAAAATACAGAACAATCCTTTAAATATTCAGATTATTAAAATGTCTATCAGTGTTTGCAAATTAGTATGCAATAAGAACTTCTTAGTAATGACAAACATCTAAGTATATTCAGTTGATTAACTCATACTAATGAGCTAATATCTAATGTGGTTGCTGCAATCTTGCTAAGCAATAGATGTACTTACCTTTCTTAAGGGGAGCTTTGTTTCCCTTTAGAAAAAATGAAAACAAAAGGAAGTCTTATTATAGTATGGTAAATTATTTGCTTTATGTCTATAATTTGGTGTGTATATATACTATATATATGCATAAATTCTGTATATACATCATATATAATATGTGTACTTTGTATCATGCCATATACACATAATATGCACAGAATCATACATATATAATTTATATAAATATTATATATGACTTGTTAGCCTCATGCAATTCATTTTGATAATTCTTCATCAACATGTACTTTTAATAAGTACAGTCTCTTTTTTTTAAGAAAGTAGTGGGGGGGAGTCAGGGGAGAAAAGCAGAGAGAATCCCAAGCAGGCTCTATGCCCAGGATGGAGCTCCGTGCAGGGCTCAGTTTCATGACCCCAAGACCATGACTTCAGTCAGAATCAAGAGCTGGATTCTTAAACAACTGAACTATTCAGGTACCCCAAAATATCATCATTGAGGCCTCAAAGGCATTATATATGTTTCTGTGTATATAAAATAAAATTCAAATTATATTTGATTAACAATTTTTAGAAATTATATTATATTGTTGTATATTTAATATTTTTCCATTAGTTAGCTATTTTTTTTTAGTGGTTCTCTCATTAAAATAAAAATGTGAGGGCAGCCCAGGTGGCTCAGTGGTTTAGCGCCATCTTCAGCCCAGGATGTGATCCTGGAGACCCTGGATCGAGTCCCACTGCAGGCTCCCTGCATGGAGCCTGCTTCTCCCTCTGCCTCTCTCTCTCTCTCCTCTCTGTTTCTCGTGAATAAATAAATAAATAAAATCTTAAAATAAAAATGTGATTGTTTAATTTTTTGACTAAGTTCAACCCAAGACTGAGTTTTCTAGGCATCTGAAAATAATTTTTTCTACACATTAATATTCTCAACTCTTTAAGCATAAATCTATGTAAATACTTAAGTGAAAAACACATAAAGTAGTGGTCAGTGCAAGAGAATTGAACCATGTAATGTACCAATTGTTTGGTTTGTAACATGGAAATAGAGAAAGATTCCAGGTAGAAGAAAAAGAAATAAATATTCACAAATTAGAAAATGAGAAGTGAGACCACATTTTGCAGGATAATGGAGGTGGGTTGAATGTTGAATTATTACTCGTAAAGCACTTAGAATGGGCTTGATATGGGGCATCTGGGTGGTTCAGTTGGTTAAGCATCTGACTTTTCATTTCAGCTCAGGGCATGGTCTCAGAGTCCTGAGATTGAGCCTAGGGACAAGACTGCTTGAGGTTCTCTCTCTCCCTCTCCCCTGCCTCTCCCCCTGCTCACTCTCTCTAAATAAATGAATAAATAAAATCTTAAAAAAAAAAGAACACTGCCTGATACATATGAATTGCTAGATATATATTTGTTAAATAAATTAAATAATTCCAGAACAGTGAATAGAATCAATATGGAATGAAATGATTAAGAAAGCATTCTTGCAGTTATGTATAAGGAAGATTAAGCAAAAAAAAAAAAAAAAAAAAAAAAAAAAAAAAAGAAGGACCGGAACTATTAAATAATCCATTCATGAGGTAAAACAGAGTATATCCAATTAGATAATGACTCTTACTATAAAAAGCTGCCTCAAATCTCAACTAGAATATTTTAGAATTCACCTGTCTAGTGAATTCACTTTATTTTTTGAAAATTTTAAAAGATCTTATTTATTTATTTATTAATGAGAGACACACACACACACACACACAGAGGCAGAGACACAGGCAGAGGGAGAAGCAGGCTCCATGCAGGGAGCCTGATGTGGGACTGGATCCGGGGTCTCCAGAATTACGCCCTGGGCTGAAGGCAGGTGCTAAACAACTAAGCCACCCAGGCGTCCCTTAAAATCACTTTAAATTGATTGAAACAATTCTAAGTAAATGTTGATTTAAGTGAAGAAAGGATTTTGAATAATGAAAAGCAAATTGGACAATAAAGTAAAAAAAAAAAAAGTATTAATTGGAATAAGGCCTTGAAATTAAGACACTGTTAAGTAGAATTGAGTTGATGTCAAGAACTATAAAACCACCAGAAGACAGGGACAACTTGTCTATTAAGATGAATCAAATTATGGACCACAAACTGGAAAAATTCATGTACTATTGTACTAGTAGATGAAAACCTGATTTTATGATTTAAAATCGCATAGCAGGAAGCACATACAGAGACAATGATTACATGGAAAAATTTCCACTTGATACAGATTAAGTTGAATTATTGTGTTTGACTTCTAATATATCCAAGCATACTCTCACCAGTAGAAGCAGCCTGCTTGCCTCTCAGTGTTACATGCTCTGATTTTGTGTGTCATTGAATCTCATTTAAAATGTTGGCAGGATGTAATAATTTGATAATAAATGAAAACTTCTCTAAGCATATTAGTTGGATGCAAGCAGCAATTGGTAGCCTTTCATTTTTATTTTATTTCATTCCATTTAGAGTTACACTTGTAATTAAGAGGGGAATAAACCAATGATGCTTGGGCAGACATAACAGCAAAACCTGAAAAATATTAGCAGCCACTAATCAATTGAAAATTTTGTTTAAATGTTAGTGTTTCAAATAGAACATATTCATATTTCAAGCACTTTTGATCGGTAAAGTGAAGCAAAATATATTAAAAATGTTAAGTCAAAGTGAATTTGATCAAAACATAAATCTGAGGCAAATGGTATTATGAATGATTTTTGGTATAAACATTCTTTGAAATATGCTTCTAACTGCATATAATGGATGCAGCAATATAGAAGATAGCAAACTATTCAACATTTCTCTAAGACACAAAACTTATGGAAATAGAATGTCATAAAACAAGGTACTTAAATCAGTATAAATTATGAATACTAAATATTAAATTAAATTACAGTTCATATGTTCTTTTAGAGGCTGTTCTCTTTCTGAAATGTATTGCTTCCACTGCTCTTTTACATGGAACCAATTTGAATAAAAACATATTTGTGCTTAATTGAGCAGCTAATTATATGAAAATGGCTGTCAGTCAAGCAAGAGCAAATGGCCATTTTCAAAATAAACAATGGTTTACTGAATTTACTATCTTTAAAAAAAATAGTTTGTACGTAAATAAGTTCATAATTGCTGTTATTGATATAGGTTTAAAATCCAATCCCTATATGCCATGAATGTTGAAATCAAAATTTACTCTTCTTATACTGAAGTATAGTTAATGAATAGTAAAGTGCTTTACAAATAACATATTCAGCTCAAAAATGGATATTAAGAGATATCCATACTGTGAATATTTAGTGTCTAAGATTTTACTTCTTTAGCAAACTAAATAATTTTAATTCATTAAATTATAAATGTCTCTCACCTCAATATATAAAAACAAAAAATGTTAAAAATATATATTTCTACAATTCTTAGATCTAGGTAAATAGCTCTTATTGAGAAAAAAATATAGATATACACTTAATCATTTCACAAAGCATATTCCCTCTCTGCCACCCAATATACATTCTGTGGGATTTTTCTCATTTTGTGCCGAAAATATATATTTTTTCCTCTACTGCCTGTAGCACTCAGAATACTCATAGATTATTCCAAGATTTGAGAATCTTGAACTCTTTTCAGTATAGCACATGAGATTCTTCAGGTTCTTGTCCACTCTATCATCACAACCCATTACTCTTTATTTGTCATTCTAGCATAATGATTTAAGTATAAAACTATTTTTGTTTCCTTAAATACATCATGTTATCTCTTGCCTTAATATTTTATTATTTTTTAAAGATTTTATTTATTCATGAGAGACACAGAGGGAGAGGCAGAGACATTGGCAGAAGGAGAAGCAGGGAGCCCGATATGGGACTCGATCCTGGGACCCCAATCACACCCTGAACAGAGGCAGATGCTCAACCGCTGAGCCACCAAGGTGTCCCTTGCCTTAATATTTTATATAGGCATGCCCTCTAAAAGTCTCCCTCTGAAACAGCCATTGAAACAGGTTTTCTGAATTAAGTGGCAGGGGTAAGATCCTGAAGCAGTGGGGACCAAAATGAAGCAAATAACTATCAGACAAATGAGGGGCCTGGTTACCTTCATGGAAATCAGTTAAAGAATAGATGGATGATTAGATCTCAATGGTTTGAGACAAATACAGTAGATCCTTGAATAACGGGGTTTGAACTATATGGACCACTTATACACAGATTTTTTTCAATAAATATAATATGACACTATAAATGTATTTTCTCTTCCTTTTGATTTTCTTAATTACATTTTCTTTTCTCAAGCATATTTTATTGTTAAACTTCAGTATATTATACATATAACTTACAAAAAATGTGTTAATTTAACTGTAATTTGACTGTTTTTGAGATTGATAAGGCTTCTGGTCAACAGTATTAAAGTTTTGGGGGAGTCAAAAGTTAAAAGTGGATTTTCTACTGGAGGGAGTGCAGTGTCCCCAACCCCTGTATTGTTCAAGGGTCAACTATAGATCTTTGTCAGTGGCCAGTTGCTCCTGAAAGTGAAATAAATTGGCAAACTTTGGAAGCTTTTTGTAAATGGGAAAAGCATTTGTAAATGGGAAAAAAATTCTTTATGCATTGTGAATAGAAGTCTCATGTACCAAACTATTTTTTTTTAAGATTTTATTTATTCATACATGAGAGACACAGAAAGAGACAGAGGCACAGACAGAGGGAGAAGCAGACTCCATGCAGGGAGCCCAATGTGGGACTCAATCCTGGGACCCCGGGATCACGCCCTGAGCCAAGGCAGCCACTCAACCGCTGAGCCACCCAGGCATCCTGAACCAAAACTTTTTTGTGCATGCGCATATGGTCTTATATGTATACACACATATATAATGCCATTTTGCCATAGATCTAGAAATTAAGGGGTAAAAGATAGAATGGCTTTTCTCATTATTACCCTTAATTATCCACTAGAAAAATTGGCTTAGACGTCTTAATACCCAAAGGAGAAAATTTTTTAACAGAGCATACAATAGGATTTTTATTGAGCTGTAAACAAACTGCCTCCTACTTACTCTGGGCTACACATGTCATTGAACCCCAATGAATGTGGTTCCTGTGTTGACATGACGATCCATCCCAATTATCAAGTGGAAATCAGGTGTTACTTCATAATGGAGGCCAGATTCAGTAAATATGAAATCCAGGAGGCTCTTCTGAGTTGCTTCTTTTTTTTTTTTCCTATGATTTTATTTATTTATTTATTTATTTATTTATTTATTTATTTATTTATTTATAGAGCATGACTGGGGGACTGGCAGAGAGAAAGAGAGAGAAACTCAAGCAGACTCCATGCTGAGCTGGGCCCAATGCAGGGCTACATCTTATGACTCTGAGATCATGACCTCAGCTGAAATTAAGTGTTGGGTGTCAACTGAGCCACACAGGTGACTGTGAGTTGCTTGAAGTTGATGTCAGCAACTGCCAATAGTTAAAATTATTGGATAAACTGTGACTCAGAGTAGTCAGAACCATTAATGCATAGATACTTCACAGATAAAAACTTTATCTGATAAGTAAAAGAACTATAAGTAGATTAGGGCTAGACGAAAACAATAAGAAACTAGAAGTATAGTGGAAAAGAGAGGGGATCCCTGGGTGGCACAGCGGTTTAGCGCCTGCCTTTGGCCCAGGGCATGATCCTGGAGACCCGGGTTCGAATCCCACTTTGGGCTCCCAGTGCATGGAGCCTGCTTCTCCCGCTGCCTGTGTCTCTGCCTCTCTCTCTCTCTCTCTCTCTCTCTGTGTGACTATCATAAATAAACAAAAAAAACAAAAAAAAAAAGAGAATACCAACTTCTTATAAATTCATGACAAGTACAGAAATGAGAACTGCTGTATTTATGCATATTATCTCCCTAGCTTTAATGTGCATATGGTTGTGCATTCTGTTGAAATGTTAATTATATATATTTGTATATTTTATATATTATACATGCATGTGCTTTTACATTTATATATTTGTGTATATGCAGTACATATATATACAACTACATATACTGTATATGTACTGTTCTATATGAAGTATAAAATACTTTTAATGTGAATATATCATTTGTAATATATATGCATTAGTGATAAATTATTTATACATGTATTTGTGCAAATGTTTATATTTTCCAACACTGTTATAAAAGATCATACATAATAGCTGATCAGTGGGAAGCAAAGAATATTCTCTTTTTCTGAATCATGGATAGAATAATCACAGTTAAATATCAAATTTATGTAACATTATGTAGGAATTCTAAACATTGCAATTTATTTAACCATGATAGTATATGATAAGGGTGTCACTTAAAGTCCGGTTATATAAAGATATAATGTTTATGCTTTGATAAATTATTTTAAAGATAAATATAAACATTCCATTTTCTTTTAATTTTGTTTCATGTATTAGTAATGATCAAATAGGAAATAAACATCCTATTTGGCATTGACATCCAACGTGTTGTGAGACATTTCAGATATTGAATGTTGAGTATTATACAACTATTGAAAAGAGAGCAAAAACATATTCTTAAACATGTTAATGGGAATGGCAGGTGGACAACTTTTAGATCCATGAATCCAATCATACTAAAATTCACCAGGAAAATGAAACTTGTTGGAATGTGATGATTCTATTTCTTATTTGTGAAAATAGTTCAAACTTACTTTCTTATTTCTTCTTCATTTATGATTCTAGTGAAAAATTATATTTATTTTCCTACTTTGTTTTTGCTCATTGAATATACTTATACTATTTCTTTAAAAATCTTGGTCTTGGGATTCTACTTAGCGCTCAGTATCAATAATATCTTGATTTCATGATTTCATGCAGATTTACATATAGATGTTTATTAAAGCACTAGTATAAAATTACAGCTAATTTGGAGTGAATAAAATCACCAACTGGCAAATAACAATTAGGTTGGAAATAATAGTTGGATATCATTTATTAGATTTCTTGGTGTTTAACGGATTTGAACTTCTTTTAATAATGCCTGTCAAAATTAGTCATTACCAGATGTAGGTGTTCTCCATCCTAAAAAAAAAAATTGATTGATCATTATTTATCTTATGATTAGTATACTGATTTTCTTTGCCAAAGTGATTAAATATGTGACCTGGCCCACTACCTTTAACACACTTCATGTTTTGGAAGTTAACTCAGTATACATTTTACTTAATACTTTATATGAAATTGGCCCCTGCCAGGTACTGGACTAAGTGTGAGTACCCAAAAAAAGGAAACATAAATTTTTCCCTTTCAGGAGATGTTTGAAATAATGATAAGATTACCAAAGGAAAGGAACATTGAAAAAGAAAAGGAGCTAGTCTGCACCATAATTCTGTGGGAAACTGATGGTTGTATAAGCATATAAATTATTGACATTTTAGTCAGCAATAGAAACAAATTAGTATTCTTTCTGTCACAATGGGCTGAGAGAAAAGAATCACCAGCCCATCTGAATTGACATTCCTGAAACAAAGTGTTCTTTGAAGACAAACTTCTTTCCTTAGTAATGAGAAGCTGAATGTTTATCAATGTTAATGACAAGAGACCTGATCTTAGAATTACTGAAAAATTTTCCAAACACCAGTTAAAGGTAAATATGAAACAGATACCCACACTGGAAAGAGGAATAAAATATATACAAATTTTTGTCTGTGATTAAAATAGAGTCAGAATTTCATCTTTTTTTTTTAACTTTAAAATTGATTCCTAATAGGAACAAAAATTCAAATATCCAAGGGAAAAAATGTGGTCCAAGATGCATTAATGCTAGGTAAAGATTATCTATTTAGTACCTGTATTAATCTATGGTCTTTAAGTAAACTATCTTTAAGATAAATGTATTATAGAAAATATTTCAATATGTTTTAGAAATGTATCAAGGCTTTTAGTTCCAGTCATCATGACATAATATTTTGTATTGGACAAGACCACTCCTAAAAAGTCTATACAAACTGACATAGCAAATAATTGACTTAGTTCTTCTTATGCTAGGAAATAATGGTTTAAATACCTTATAGTATGTAATTTAATCCAGACTGAATAGCTCCTATTTTAGAATTAAAGAAACTGAGACTTAGAAAAGCATAAAAAGTAGATTTGCTTTTTATATATCCATCTATATCTATCACCTATCATCTATCATCTATCTATCTATCTATATCTATCTATCTATCCATCCATCCATCATCCATCCATCTATAAATTTTAACAAAGCTGCTATTTGGAATTCAGTAGAAATGGATGGCTTTTCAGTAAACAGTGTTGAGTTAAATATCAAAATTGAAAATAAAAGTGAATCATATTGCTAGTATGCACAAACATTAACATAAGCAGAATAATAGACTTCAATTTAAAAACTAATTTTGGTTGAAAATATTTTTTATAGCATACCTGAAAATAACACTGACCAGGGAAAATATTCATTAATTAGACTTTCTTAAAATTAAGACTTTCTAGTCTTCAAAAGACATCATTTAGTGAAAAATTCAGGCCATAGATTGGGATACTACATTTGAATACCTATATAAAGAACTAATTCATATGCAGAATATATAAATAAGTTGTTGAGATCAACAAAAGAGACCATCAGTAAAAACATGAGCAAAAACTTGAATATGTACTTCTGCAAAAAAATGAAGATTCTTAATATTTGTAGACAATAGGAAATTCAAATTTATTTACTTATTTTTATTTATTATTTATATATTTATTTTATAATTTTGCTTGTTGGCAACTGAATTTTCTATTAAGATTTTATTTATTTATTCATGAGAGACATAGAGAGAGAGAGAGAGAGAGGCAGAGACATAGGTCGAGGGAGAAGTGTACTACATGCAGGGAGCCATACATGGGACTTGATCCTGGGATTCCAGGATCAAAAATGCCCTGGGCAGAAGGTAGGGGCTAAACTGCTGAGCCACCCAGGGATCCTCAAGAAATTCAAATTTAAACCACAACTGAAATATACCATATACTGAAAAGAATGGTTGAAATTAAACAGACTATCAATATCAATACCTAATGTTGTCAAGGATGTGAAGCAACTAAAGTTTGAATTCATTGATTTAGTTGATAAATTGGTGTGACCACTTTGCAAAATGTTTGATGTAACAATTGAAGAGAAACTTACAGAAGAACTCTTCACCATTAATTTCACAACTCTCCCGCACATGCAATACCACAATTTTCATAACAGCTACATATTTTACAAAAAGGCATCTACAGCTTTTGTTCCAAAATATCTTTTCAAGGCTATTTATACAGCAAAATCCTTGCAAAATAGAGATGGTGGCTCTCTGCAGGGCGGATTAGATTTGTTTCCTGACCTGGATAAAAAGGAAATTTCCTCCACTGGCAGATTTCCCAAAAGCCCTTTATGAGTTGATGTACCCTGAACTTCACCTATCACACAAACCCACTTCGTTGTCATTACCCATGTGGGCCTGCCTTGGCATCATGCTCATAGAACTGGGCTGGAAGGTGACAAAGGGACAAGAACATGAGGCTCATGTTGCCTTCTCTATCATGAGAAATAAAGTCCTTTTTCTCTGACACAGGAGCATTCTGTATTTGCCAGGACTTTAACACTATAGCAGATAATTGATCAGCTTGGAACTCAGGTAAAATCACACGTCTTTCATGTCCTTTTTTTAAATCTTATTTTTAAAATTTTATCATTTATTTGAGAGGGAGAGCACACACGAGCAGGAGCAGAGGGAAAGAATCTCAAGCAAACTCCCAATGGGGGCTTGATCTCATGACCTTGAGATCGTGACCAGAGCTGAAACTGAGAGTTTGTTGCTTAACCTAGTTAGTCAGCCAGGTGCCTTTCTTTCATAGTTCTTGACTTAGGAAACAATCCAAATGCCCATTAATGGTAAAATCAGCAAACAGGTACATTATAGCATAGTCATATAATGGAATTTACATAACAATGATTTTTTAAAATTAAATGCTTCTATATCCCAGACTATGGATAAATATTTAGCATCATTATATTTTATATAGAAAATATATTTACACTCTACATATAATATAAATAAATTTATATAAAATATAAATAAATATAAACATTTATATTTTATATAGAAAATACATTTATTTTTATGTATTTATATAGAAGCATAAAATTAAATGCTTCAATACCCCACAACATGGAGTAAAATAAGGTAGACACAGAGTAATTTGTAGCTCATTTATAAGAGTTTGGCAATGGACATATGATAAAGATCAGAATTGTGGTCATTTTTTGCGGTCATTGTTAGGGAGAAGATATAATGAAGACTACTGAAATACTGGGAAGGCTTTATATTATGTCATGAAATATGGCCAGAATTATTTATACATGCACAAAAAATCATCTATTAATGAGGAATTACCTAAATACATTATAATACCTCTTTCATAATGATGTATACTTCAGTCATGATAGTCTTAATTTTATCCCATATTTACCAATATGTAGAAATAACCCTAAAATTTTCACTTAAATTTCAGGGTTTTTTTTGCTTATTAAATTTCAGTTTAAAAAACAGTGTATAGGCATGATTTATTTGGAAAGATACCTTTACATGTAGAACAAACACACATGCAGTTATATGTAAAGAAAGTAAAAGTGGTAGTACATAATAAAAGATTCACTACAATAACTTAGTGTATTATTTTAATTTTGTAAACATGATTACTAAGTTTAATGGGCTAGATCCTTCAAAGAAACTGTATAAAATGTCCAAATATATTATTTGGGCTTTCAGACATTTTTATATTCTATATAAACACAGTTACTTGTATTAAATATTTGCATTTTATTACATTATTTCATAAAGAAGAATTATAATGATCTATAGCTTAATATCATTTGAATCGACAACTTTTAAGTCAGTTAAAAACCTGAGTAAAATTTCCAAAACAATAGCAGTATTTATATTTGCAATTTGGAAAATATTGTATTATTTCATTTAAGTACATTTTGTAAATTTATTTATTTGCCACAAATATAATTTCAGTAATCCAAAAATCATTTCTTTGAAATTGTGGAGAGTAGTAACATCTTCCAATGGATAGGATAGTAAGGAAAGATGAAAATAGTAAGGTAAAGTGAAAATAGGAAACTAAATTTTAGCAACTAGCAGACAATTAATACTCTTTTCTTAAAATAAAGATTATTTATTTATTTGATTGTTTTAGAGAGTGTGAGCAGGGAGGGGTAGAGTGAGGAACAATCTGAAGGGGGGAGGAAGGAAGAACTGAATGAGGAGCCTGATGCAGGGCTTGAACTCATGACCCCAAGATCATGACCTGAGCCAAAACCAAGTCAGATGCTTAACCGACTGAGCCACCCAGGCACCCTGACAATCACTACTTTTAAATCTGGGAGTTAAACAAGATAATTTGACACTCTAGAATATATATTTTTTTAAATCTCAGTGTATGGGTGTAGAACACTCCAATCTGTAGAGTAATATGATTGACTTCTATCTCCAATATCTGATTGAACCGTCTACTACTCTCAGAGGAATTAATTAACTTTAATTTAAATTTAACTTTTAATTTAAATTTAAATTTAAATTTAATTGGTCCACTTTTTGACCAACAAAAAGAAATTTAAATAGCAATTCTGGATATAAATAAGAAATATCCATATGGTTCTGCCACTTTACTAAATGTGAATTTGAGTTTATTTTTAAAAATAGGTGACTCTATGGAAAGGATTAATTGTAATGCCCTCCAAATTTCTTTGCTTTAGGTACATTCTATTTTTTTATGTCAATCCTCCAATACTCTGCTCTTATTTTCTTATTGTGAATATTTTTAATACATATAACTAAGATAAATAAAAATATATTTTGCAACTTCGGTGCTTTTATTAATCTCATAAAGTAATATCAAAGATAGGAACCATGTATTAAACACCTCAAGTTAACTCAAAAGGACAGACCTCACTTTCATATATATTGCAGAAACTTCTCCCAGAAGTATCAATAGGAGAGGCGATGGTTTATTTTCCCCAGGATCTAATATTCTTCCCAATGAATAAGGGACAGATGGGGCTAGGTAGGAAGAGAAAGATAGGGGGCTATGAGATCAGGCCCATAGAAATCCCCAAAGTATTGAGGCCTAAGGAAACCAGAGATAAGGGAACAAACCGGACCACCCTGTCCTAGGTGTGTGCATAGGCAATGTCTTTATTCCTTTTTATTACAGTCACCTGTGACCAACAAAGAATAACCAAACCCTAAAAAGAAGTAAGCCATTAAAATGTTATCACCAGTCGTTACTCAAATCAGGACATCACAAAAATAAGGCCACAAGCTCCCTGGTCAGTTCTAGATAAAAGACTGTCAGTGGAGCCCAAGTTGGCAACCTTGTCAGGACCCCCCTCACTCCTGAGAGCTTTTTCTGTATCCCTGCTTGATAAACTCCTATCACTTTACTCACTCTTGTGAGTAAATACCCTGCCTACTTTAAACCCATCAACTTACTTACATTTTACATATCTGATAAAAGTACCTACAGTTTTACATATCAGAAAAAAAGTGCACTAGGTTCTCAACTTTGAATATTTGTTTTAATGTTTTTGCTCATCACTTTTGCCACAGCAATAGGCCCAAAATCTGCAGCATACACAATCATCAAGTGTTGTGGATAGAATACATTTGTGAATGAGGAAAATGAAGAATACATTAGTGGTATTTCAAAGCTATTAGCTGAGAACACAAAACAACCCAAATAAGTCCATTGTGTAATGACCTAACCATTCAGAGCTGATCTGTATTGAGAAATGACATCAGATCCTGGGTAAGGAAATGAAGAGAGAGAGGTGGGGATTGATAAAATATTATCATTCTGCAGTTCAGTTTTCTTCAATAATGGGATCTCTCACTAACCCTCATTAAAAATTAAAATCATTGGGAGTATGTCGAATAGTATTGCTTGCATGAATGATGGAACGTCATAGAGGACTTTATCTGCTGATGCTATAACTGAGAAAAGAAAACTCTACGATGTCATTTGGAATGCCATGCACAGTGAGATTGGGAGATAATATTCTCTGAAGAGAAAAAAATTTCAATTAAATGATACCAAGCCTTCAGTAAATCAGAGGAGTTTCTAATGCAGGGTACACGTGGTCAGAGAAGAGGAGCAACCAAAACTCAGTGAATGTCATGAGCCCAGAACTATTGTCTACATTAGCTGAGCATACGTCTTTTTCACAGTCTAGTTTTCTTTTTATTTTCTCTCTTTCTCTCTCTCTCTTTTTACAATCTGTTTTTCTTATTCACTTTAATTTGCTACCCTAAAATTATCTTCTTCTTGAAATTATATATTAATAATAATTAGCAAAAGAAAAAAATGTTGAAAAAATCTCATTTGAATTTAGCCTAAACACTAATTTTGTCCAAAAAGCAAACCAGAAGAATTTCATAGATATTAAAGTTTTCACTGGTATTTATTGATCCATCTAGTGTTGAAAGCAGCATCCTATGAATTTGTTCCTGAAACTATTTACCAACATTTTCCATCTTACAATAAATCCATACTTCTTTCTTATTATTAGCTTAATTAAATACTGCTAAAAATTACCTACTATCAGAGTATTCTTATTGACTCTTTTGTTAATTATGCATTTAAGAATATTTTTAAGATTCTGGTTGTACATTTTCTGCCATTAGCAAACTGTGGCCTTTTGTGCTACTTAGAGTTTACAGCTGAAAAGATTACATAAGGGTACACCAAACCCTTCTGGGTTAGAATCCAAGAAAATACAAACTGGTAATGGATGTTACAGAGCAAAACTAAAACAAAGAAAAAAAGTTCAGAAAGACTTAAAATTTTCTTCTTAAACATTCATTACCATTAACTATTCCTCTTTGCATTAAAAATAATTCAATAGAAGGCCAATATGATGTTTTCAATATTTTATTACTCTTTCCTTTTCTCTGATTTTTTTTCTCCCTTTGAAGATAAAAGAGGTATTTTAATTGGGATGCAATGGGAATAAGTTCAGAATTAGCATATGTTGGTGTTCAATAAATATGGTTTTAATTATAACCTTTTCCTGTTTGTTTCAAAGATTCGTAAAAAAAATACACATCAGAGGCAAAACAAATATTTCTAAACATTTTATATTTAATGATACACTGCCTGGAAATTCACTCTGATGTGTGTTATGTGTGTTTTTTTTTTTTTATTCTTAAGTCTGCTTATACCTCTAGATTGAGAGGAATATCAAAGAATATGCAGAAGTCTCCTCATTGCTTTTCATGTTCTAGGGAGAGTGTTTCCCCACCTGAGCATTTGGAGGATTGGTCTGTAAAATAGTCATGAAAAAGACATTGTCAATCGGTGCCCCAGGCACAGCCCATGACAGTGGAAGCCAGAGCTAGCGGGGTTATCCATAGAACTCAAAGACTATAACTGATATTATTACGATTTAGAAATTGTTTTCTTTTTTAAAAGATTTTATTTATTTATTCATGAGAGACACAGAGAGAGAGAGAGGCAGAGACACAGGCAGAGGGAGAAGCAGGCTCCATGCAGGGAGCCCGATGTGGGACTTGATCCTGGGTCTCCAGGGTCACGCCCTGGGCTAAGGCAGCACTAAACCGCGGAGCCACCTAGGGATCCCTAGAAAAATTTTTTCTAAGGAGAATAAAGTGAATTAAAGCATTTCATTTCATTTTATTTATTTTTAAAGATTTTATTTATTTATTCATGAGAGACAGAGAGAGAGGCAGAGACACAGGCAGAGGGAGAAGCAGGCTCCCTGCATGGCACCCGATGTGGGACTCAATCCTGGACCTCCAGGGTCACACCCTGGACTGAAAGCGGTGCTAAATCGATGAGCCACACAGGCTACCCTATTTCTAGGCATTTTAGAACAGCTCAAGAAAGAATTTTCTTCATAATTTTGAAAAGCAGAATTGAGGTTAACAACTACAGAAACACATCTGCATATTTCTATCATAAAATTTAAAATTTTAGATAAATTAGTTCTGGATACTTATATGCAGAAAGCTATGATATGTGGGATATATATTCTCACTTTCAAAATGCATGCAAACATCTAGATTTTTCTTTTATTTCCCACATAATTTTAATATTTTACATTGTCCAGCCTTAAAATATCTTTATTTAGGGCATATTTGATTTTATTGGTGATGAGGGGAGATAGCAGGCCATTTAAGGAATATCAGCAGACTTCTTTTTTTTTTTTAAAGATTTTTTTTATTCATCAGGGGCACAGAGAGAGAGAGGCAGAGACACAGGCAGAGGGAGAAGCAGGCTCCATGCAGGGAGCCCAATGTGGAACTCAATCCCAGATCCTGGGATTAGGACCTGAGTGGAAGGCAAGCTCTCAACCGCTGAGCCATCCAGGGATTCCTATCAGCATACTTTGAATAACCCACTACAAATTAAACAGAACAAAGTTTTGATGTCAACCTATTACACTGTATCTAAACATATAGATTTAATTTTCTATTTGTTGACATACTAGGGAAAATAATTTAAGTCTAAATTATATGAAGTCATGAAGAAATAAAAATCTTTACCATATGATTTAACTAATGTACTAATGATTTTTTTTTTTTAAGGATTGTATTTATTTAATTGAAGAAGAGACAGCACAAGCAGGAGCAGTGGTAGAGGGAGAGGGAGAAGTAGGCTCCCCACTGAGCAGGGAGCCTCATGTGGGACTGGATCCCTGGACCCTGTGGGATCATGACCTGAACCAAAAGAAGGCAAATGCATAACTGACTGAGTTACCCAGGTGCCCTCCAATAATTTTTTCTAACTGCACTCATGAATTAGGTGATTGGACCTCAGAAGGCATTTTGACATAGATACAACATTATACATAGTTTCTAGGTTTCCTAGTTTGGCAATTTATCAAAAATTCCAAATATTTGCAATAAAAATTGGAGAAAAGGAAACAAATACAATACTAATGAAAGAAAAAACACATTGCAACGAAATTAAGAAAACAAAAGTTTACTAGATATAAATAAGAAATTTAATTTAAGGTTTTTAAGAGGAACTATATGGTTTTCAAAACCGTATACATAGTTTTAAAATTTTAAGTATAAAAATAAATATAGAATATATGTCTTCACATGTATTATTAGTTTTCTAGAAGATAATTGAATATGTTCAACTTTATGAAAAGGAAAGTGTACAATACTGTATTTACACAGTCTCTCTGAGATTGAAGATATTCCCTTTCTAAACAAGCTTTCTGTTTACCTTTTTGTAGTATTACTTTCTATAGGACTACCAGTGAAGAACAATCATATTTTTATACAGGGGAAGAAAAAGAAAAAAAATAGAATAGATTGTGAGAATAAGTCTGTCCTAAACTAGGAAAAGACAAATGCAGGCAGCTCCTTGAACTTTATAAAGTCAATTTCCTAAGTTTCTATTATCCAGGGATCTATAAATACCAAGAAAAGAATAAAGCCCATCTAACATTTCTTCATAATTTGATGATGTGTTTAAGATTGAAAGTAACATTTTTGTTACAGAAAGAACCATGTTCAGAAAAAAACAGACCTGCTGAACATGCTCTTTCATTAAAATAATAATAATAATAATAATGCACATCAACTGTGTTTCTGTTGTATAGTGTCCAAGTAAAAATGAGGGTCATTTCTACTTGGAATTACTGGTTCAGCATTAAACATGGAGGGTAAATCAGAATATGTTCTAAGAAGTTGGCCCTGGGCCCAGTGTTATACATATTTAAATCCCTGATTTCTATAATAGAATGTATCATATTTTTAATAAGTTTATACATGATAGAGGCCTAGAGGGAATTGATAACACCTTGAGTGAGAGGATTACAGTCAAGGATAATCTTGACCATTTGAAAAAAATTACTAATTTCCAAAAGTGATAGATAGATACATAGAGAGATCCTTTATTTTCTTTTATCAATTTGCATGTCTTATGACTAAGATTAAGTCAATTAGAAAAAAAAAACTGGTAGGAAAAACTTTATTGTTTTTTAAAGATTTTATTTATTTTTTCATGAGAGACACAGACAGAGAGAGAGAGAGAGAGAGGCAGAGACACAGGCAGAAGGAGAAGCAGGATCCATGCAGGGAGTCTGATGTGGGACTCCATACCGTGACTCCAGGATCACACCCCGAGCCAAAGGCAGACACTTAACTGCTGAGCCACCCAGGTGTCCCAGTCAGAAATACTTTAATTTTGTGTGTCACCCAGTAGAAGTACCAATTTTTGTCCCTTAGCATTCATTCCTAAGTCAGAGTTTATATATACCCATTATTATAGGATTTATCAGACTTCATTATGATCATTTCTTTTTTACCAATTTTCAGCAGGTTACAGGAGTACACATGGTACTCTAGGAATGCTGGATTCTATGCTTTAAATCATAAAGTAGAATCTTATTGTAGAAAAGTTTTGAAGAACCGGGATGAAAATGAGCATCTGTCATTTTGTTTTGACTTAAGTTTTATCTTTCTCTGCCTTCTTTAGTACTATAGAACCCCTAAAATACGACCAAAAGTAGCAACTGATGACTGTGCCACCCAACCACCACCAAGAAAACATAATGCAGAATATGAGGAAGAATGAGAGTGGTAGTAATCTTTACAATTTAGGCATCCTAGTCCTCTTCTCTGAGATTACTTAAGCATTGTCATTCTGTAACATTAACACTTTGATAAGAACATGGTAATTTCTTGTTTTGAAACCTTAGAAAGTACTACTCTGCATTATAACAATGATGTGTGAATTGGAGCTTGGAGTGTAGAAAAGACATTGTAAAAATAATTAATGTTTCACCATATTTTATGTTTAAAACACTAGTTTTTTGCACATAGTTATAATTTGATGTTTTTTTTATATTAATCATCAGAATAAGTTAGAAATACACACTGTATTAAACTCAAATTTTCATGAGAGATACCTTATATTTTGTCATTGGAAAGCATCCAAATGCTTTTAATTAATGTTCTTTTTGAGTTAATGAGGTCAGCATTTTTCCTTTTTGTAGAGGCAAAGAAACAAATACATCCAATAATGGAAAAAATTCCGTATTTCTAAGGACAGATTTCTAATAAATTTATTATTGCCATTCAAAAATGGAATGGTTTCTATCAAAGTTGATCTTGCCACTCCAAAAGTCAAAATCCCAAAAATAATGTAGCATTCTTGTCACTTGGTTGCTAAATAACTTGCTTTTAACATCAGAGATTTCCTACTCCCTTCTACCTTCCTAAATTTTCCCAGGAAATTTGAATATCCTGAATAAGATGCATTTTAGTATAAAATATTCTATCTAGCCTTCAAATTCTACAACTCGAACACAGTGTCCTATGAAAATTTCTCATCCACCTTGTTTCTTGAATTAGTCAGGAAAACCTAGGCTATATGTGATAACACCTAAATACTGAAGCAACAAAGGCTCAACACCATAAAGGCTTGTCAATCAGGCTACAGTTTGATTAGGCTCTTCTGGGCTGCTTTCCTTTAACCTTATTGTTACTCTGTTTGGTCTATTTGACTTTCAAGAAAGCCTCAGAAGGAAGAAGAAAAGATTGGAGCATCATACAGGATCGTTAAAGGGCAAAGCCTGGATGTCACTTATAGGACTTTGTTCACCTCCCATTGATACAGGTCAACCAAATGGCCTCTGACCTAAATGCAAGGGGAAATTGGAAATAAAACCTTTCTCTGTGTGAGCACAGAAAACAGATCTATCATAGTACACATAGAACATTGTCACTGCCATATCTTCAAATAAACTTATTTGAGGACTAGAGTGCAACTAACTTTTCATTGTCCATATAGAGTAAATGATAATTTCTAGAATAATATTAGTAAACCATAAATAGAATTGAGACAAATTATGTCTGAGGTGCATCATTTGTTCTGGCCATTTGAAACACTATACATTTAAAAAATAAGTAAGTAAATAAATAGAAATCAATCACTAAAGGAAACGAATTGCTATCAGTTGTCTAATGACCTTGAAAATACGATGAATTAGAATGAATCAAATACACACCAATGTACATTATGTGCAAATTGTCAAAAGACAAAGAGAATTTTGAAAGCAACTCTCATGTATAAGGGAATACCCATGCTGTAGATTAAATGTCTGTGTCATCCCAAAATGCATATATTGAAATCCTAATCCTCAACATAATAGTATACTAAGTGGAACCTCTGGGAATTGATAAGGTTATGAAAGTATAGCACTCATGAATGGGAGTGGAGCCCTTACAAAAAAAACCCCAGATACGTCTTTCATTTTTTTCTGCCTTGATCTTGGACTTCCCAGCCTCCTAAACTGTGAGAAACAAGTTTTTGTTGTTTATTAAACATCCAGTCTATGGTGTTCTGCTATAATAGCTCAAACAGACAAAGACACTTCAGAAGACTATCAGCAGATATCCCAGTAGAACCTCATAGACCAGAAGGGAGTAGGATGATATATTCAAAGTTTCAAAAGAAAAAACTACCAAGCGAGAATACTTTATCTGGCAAACCTGTCCTTCAAAGATGAAGGACAGATAGAAACCTTCCAGATATACTTAAATTGAGGTGCTTCGTCACCACTAGACATGGTTTATAATAAAGTCTTAAGGCAGTCATTCAAGTTGAAACAAAATGAAGCTAAACATCTACATAAAATCACTTGAAATTATAAAGCTCATTGATAAAAATAAATATACAGACAAAAATATAATATGGTAATACTGTAATGATAGTGGATAAATCACTTTAATACTAATATAGAAATTAGAAGACAAAAGTATAAAAAAACTACGATTCTAAAAATAAATTACTATACAATAGAAAAAGATATAACTTGTGAAATCAGTAACAAAGTGTGCAAGGGGAGAAGTGAAAGTTCAATGTTTTTGTATATGACTAAACATAAACTGTTACCTTAAAATAGATTGTTATAACTTAACTATGTTTTGATAGCTACAAAGAAATCTATAAAAGATGCACAGAAGAAAATGAGAAAAGAAACAAAGCATATAACTGTTAAAAAGAACTCATGATACACAGAGAGATACAAGAGAAAAGAGGAACAAAAGTACTACAAGACAAAAAACAATTAACAAAATGGCATGGTAGGTCTATCTTTATTAATACTTTATTTTTAAAAATATTTTATTTATTTATTCATGAGAGACACAGAGAGAGGCAGAGACACGGGCAGAGGGAGAAGCAGGCTCCATGCAGGGAGCCTGACATGGGACTCAATCCCGGGACTACAGGATCATGCCCTGGGCTGAAGGCAGCACTAAACCACTGAGCCACCTAGGGATCCCCCAATAATTACTTTCAATGTAAATGGAATAAACTTCCAAATCAAAAGACATAGAGATCGAATATCTTTAAAAAAATAAACTAAATGTTGTCCACTGGCAACACATTCTACATACAATGACACATATGGATGAAAGAGAGATGGTAGAAGTAGGTATTTCAAGCGAATGTTAATCCAAAGAGAGAAAGAACAGCCATACCTATATCAGCCACTGTAGTCAAAACTGTCACAAGAAACCAAAAAGGGTATCTTATAATGATAAATAGAGTCAATTAATCAGGAAGATGTAGCAATTATAAACATATATGTGCTAAAATTGGAATTCAATTACATGAAGGAAACATAGAGCAGAAAAGAGAAATAGATAGCAACGCAATAATAGTAGGATAGGAGCATTTAGTATCCCACTTTCAATAATAGTGTATACAGACATACAATCAGCCATGAAATAGGTGATTTGAATAATACTATAACCAAATGTACCAATCAGATATACACTGAACATTTCAGCCAAGAACTAAAAAGTACTCATTCTTCTGAAGTGCATATACATCTTTCCCCAGGGAAGATCACATGTTAGGTCACGAGTCTTACCAAATTTAAAAAGATGAATTTATTCAAGTATCTTTTTTGATCATATGGAATGAAACTAGAAATATATAGTAGAAGGAAAATTGGAAAATTCACAAAAGTGTGGAGATAAAACAACATAGCACAAACAAGTAGTGGATCAAAGGAAAAATCAAAGGGGAAACTAGAAAATATCTTTAGGCAATGAAAATTAAAGCACAACATACCAAAACTTATGAGATGCAGCAAGAGTAGAATTTAGAGGGAAATTTACAGCATTAAACACCACTTTTTTGTAAAAAAAGAAACAGGATCTCACATAAACAACCTAATTCTACATCGCAATGAAGTAGAGAAAAAAGAACTAAACCCAAAAGAAGGAAATAATAATTATTAGGGCAGAAATAAATGACACTTAGTGGAAAATGATAGAAAAAAAACAAAACCAAGAATTTTTTTTAAAGATCAACAAAATTGAAAACCTTTCATCTAGAAAAACATAAAAAGGGAAAGACAAACAAAATCAGAAATAAAAGACATTACAACTGATGCTACCAAAATAAAAAAGATTGTAAGAGAAGTTTTGAATTATTACATGCTACAAATTGGACGAACTAAAAGAAATGGGTTAGTGCATGGATTCACACAACATATCAAGACTCAATCCTAATGAAATAGAAAAAAATCTGAACAGATCTATTTATAATTAGTAAATAGATGAATCAATAATCAAAAACTTCTTAAAAGAAAACCCAAGATTAGATGTCTTCATGGGCGAATTCTACCAAAGCTTTAAGAAAAATTAACACCAATCTTTCTCAAACTCTTTCAAACCTAATGTATAAGGCCAGGATTAGTATCAAACCAAAACCAGAGAAGAACACCACAAGAAAAGAAAACTACAGGCCATTATCCATGATGAATATAGATGAAAAAGTTCTCAACAAAATACTAGTAAACCAAATTCAAAAGCATCGTAAAAGGATTATATACCATGACCATGTGGATTTTATCCCTTGGATATACTGTTGGTTCAACATAGGACAATCAATATGGTATACCGCATTATCAAAATGAAGGATAAAAATCACATGATCATCTCAATAAATGCAGAAAAAGCAACTGATAAAAGTCAACACCCTTCCGTGATAAAAACACTTAACAAGTTTAGAGTAGAAGAATTTTATCTCAATATAGTAAAGGCCATATGTAAAAAGCCCACAGCTAATATCATATTCAACAGTAAAAAATAATGCTTTTCTTGTAAGATCAGGAAAAAGACAAGTATACCCACCCTTGTCACTTTTATTTTTTTATTTTTTTATTTTTCTTGTCACTTTTATTCAACATAAGTCCTAGCTCTGGCAATTAGGCAAGACAAATAAAAAGCATCCAAATCACAATAGAAGAAGTAAATTGTTTGCAGATGACATGATCCTATATGTACAATATCCTCAAGATTCCATGATAAAACTGTTAGAACTAATAAACAAATTCAGTGAAGTTGCAAGATACAAAATCAACATGCAAAAAATAGGCATTTCTATACACTAAACAATGGAGGATCCAAAAGGAAATTCAGAAAACTTAGTTTACAATAACATCAAAAATATAAAACATTTAAAATTAATTCATACAAGAGACAAGAGACCTGTGCACTGAAAAATATAAAACATTCTTGAAAGAAATTAAAGAAGACACAAATAAATGGAAAGACACCTCATATTAATAAATTGGAAGACCTAATATTATTAAAATGTCTATAGTCCCCAAAGTCAAGGATAGATTCAGTGCCATCTTTAGCAAAATACCAATAGCATTTTTATCACAAAAATAAGAAGAAAAACAGTCCTAAAATTCATACAAAACCACAAAGAATCCTAAATAAGCAAAACAATCTTGAGAAGAAGAAAAAAGCTGGCAGCCTCACGCTTCCTGATTTGGAAATAAATTACAAAGCTAAAGTAATCAAAACAGTGTGGTCCTTACTGGTCTAAAGAGAGACATTAGACCAATGGTACATAATAGAGAGCCCAGAATTAAACGCACACATATATGGTCAAATGATCTTCAACAGGATGCTCATAATATATAAAGGGGAAAGGATAGTCTTCAACAACTACTCTTAGGGAAATTAGATATATGTAGGAGAAGATGATCAAGAAGATACGGCTACCAGTTGACTCCAGAGCTGGATCTGGGTGATCTGAGGCTACTTACCTGCTCCCCTGTCCTTGGAGGTGTGTTCTGCTTGTCTTCCCTACTCTGAAGCTGCTCCAAGGATACAGCCTTGAGATAGAAATGTGGTGTGGAGCCTATCAGAACTGGGGATGTGACTTAACCTAGTTCAGGCCTCTATGTAAACTTGTAAGATTCTGGCAAGTAGGTCTGGAAAACTACTTGTCTTGCAGCCTAAGTCACCTTGTTCATTAAAACTGTCATCTACTGGGGTGTCTGGGTGGCTCAGTCAGTGAAGGATCTGCCTTCAGTTCAGTCATGATTCTGGGGACCTGGAATTGAAACCCAAGTTGGGATCTCTGCTCATTGGGGACCTTGTTTCTCCCTCTCCCTCTGCTTCTGCCTGCCACTCCCCTTGCTTGTGCTCTTTCTCCCTCTCTCTCTCTGTCAAATAAACAAATAATTTAAAAAATTCATGAGAGACAGAGAGAGAGAGACAGAGACAGAGACACAGGCAGAGGAAAAGCAGGACCTCCACAAGGAGCCCAATGCAGGACTCAATCCCGGGACCCCAGGATCATGCCCTGGGTCGAAGGCAGACTCCAACCGCTGAGCCACCCAGGCATCCCAATAAATAAAATATTGAAACAACAAAAATGACAACAACAACAACCTGTCACCTACCAGTCTGTAGTAGTCTGCCTCTCTCTGGTCTCTCCCTGCCTTCTGGTTTCAGATTACCCTAGGGAGGCCCCCTAGGAGGCCACAAACCTGTAATATCTACATTTAAATGAATGAAATTGGATCTTTATCTTTTTTTTTTTTTTTTTGAAGATTTTATTTATTTGAGAGAGAGTGAGCCGAGGACTCCCTGCTGAGCAGGGAAGCCTGACAAGTGAGACTATTTCAGACTAAAAAGCTTTTGCACAGAAAAGGAAATAATCACAGTAAAAAGGCAACCTATGAAAAGGAAGAACAATATTTGCAAACTACGTGTCTGAAAAAGAGTTAATATCCAGAATGTATAAGTGGCTCCTACAACGCCATAGCAAAACCAACAAGCAAAAATAAGCCATTAGAATATGGACAAAACACTTGAACAGACATTCCCCCAAAGAAGACACACAGGGGGATCCCTGGGTGGCTCAGTGGTTTGGCACCTGCCTTCGGCCCAGGGCTTGATCCTTGAGTCCCAGGATCAAAACCCACATCAGGCTCCTTGCATGGAGCCTGCTTCTCCTCTGTCTATGTCTCTGCCTCTCTTGCTCTCTGTCTCTCATGAATAAATAAATAAAATCTTAAAAAAAAGAAGACACACAGATGGGCAGCAGGTAAATGAAAATGTGCTCAATATCCCTAGTTCATCTGGGAAAAGCAAGTCAAAATCACAATGAGTTACACCTTTGCATCTGTTAGGAGGGCCATCAACAACAACAACAACCAAAAATAAAAAAATAAAATAAAAAACAAAAACAGAAAATGACAAGTGTTGTTGGGGAGGTATAGTAATTGGAAAGCTTGTACACTATTGGTAGAATGTAAAATGGTTCAGAGAATATGGGGCTTCCTCAAAATTTTGAAAATAGGGCTACCATATGATCCAAGAATCCCACTTCTGGGTATTTATCCAAAAGAATTGAAATTAGGATATCAAAGAGACATATGTATTCCCGGGTTCATTGGGTGGAAACAATCTATTTGTCCATCAGCAGGTGAATGGATAAATAATATGTACCAGACACAAACGAAATATCTTTTCATTATTGAAAAAAATGAAATTCTATCCTATGTTACAATATGGCTAAATCTTGAGGACAGTATCTTAAGTAAAATAAACTAGTCACAGGACAAACACTGCCTGATTCCACTTTCATGAGGTATTTAAAGTTGTCAAACTCATAGAAGCAGGAAGTAGAATGGTGGTTGCCAGGGGCTGGAGGAGTAGGAAATGGGAAATTGATGTTCAGTGGGAATAAAGTTTCAGTTATGCAAGATGGAAAAATTATAGAATGCTGCTATATGACAATGTGTTATAAGTTAATACTTAATGTAAACTTAAAGATTTGTTCCATACAGATATGTGTTTTTTACCATAATAAAAAGTATATTCAGACATATCTGGGTGTTTTTTCTTTACTATCTATTAGCTTTTAAATAAATATTTAAAGTATCTTTATTTGTTCTAGGACTCTAGGAAAATATACATTTTGTATTGATGGTGGCATTATGTGAAAGTCAAGCACTTTCATTTTATTCTATATCCAGTGTTTCCTTGCTTTTTTTTTTTTTTTCTTATAAAATTTATGTCTTGTCTCTTATTTGGATCTTTATGCAAAAGTTTTTTATGCAAAAGTTTTTAATGATTGCTTTCTTCTCAATGGAATAATTTTTTGTCATAGACTTGGGATCTTGAGTGACTACTTCATTTAGCTTGATTATTTGATTATACATGAACAGCTTGTAGAGATTAGGTCTAACACAAAGTTTAGATGCAACATTAAATCTTCAGAAAAGTCATAATATCATTTTGTTCATTGTCCCTCGAAAATCCTCAGAAATATGATTCACTCCTGCCCCACTTAAGACTTCATATCAATCTTATGATATTACCATACTATCAGTAGTATGTACAGCAAACAGGTGGTTAATTCTGTGATACTATTATCAGTATAGTATGAAAATACTGTACTGAAGTATTTTAAAGTAAATACTTTAAAAAAACTTTACTACTTAAAAAAACAGATTTTCTTCAACTTTATATTCAAAGTTGTATTACTACTCTTAAGTTTATCCATTTGTTTAAGTAGTACTTGTTGAGAACCTACTATTACCAAGCAATATTTTGGGGTTATATGATGGTGAATGAGTTAGTGTCTGCCTTTTGAGTTTATAGTGACTAATGAGGTGACATGGAGATACACATTCTAGTTCAAAGGTGATTACAGCACCAAACTCTGGTAGGAAAGTAGGAAAAAGGAAGTGGACTTTGAGAAATGTAGCTTTATAGTTCACAAGGAAGAAGTTCTAAAGGGCATTTTAAGATCTACGACAGAGAATTATTTTATTTCTCAGCTATAATAAAGTCTTTTAAACATTAGTAGAGATAAGGAACATAATCTGCAAAAAAAAATTTGCAAAAAAATGTCAAAGTTCACTTAAAAATAATGTGCGCTGTAGTGAATTCAAGACCTGGCCAATAAGGAGCCTTTTTTTTTTACAAGAGTCCAAGTAAAGCCTAAATTATGGTTGATGGAAGGGGAATTAAGGGGAAGGATTTAATCAAGGAATGATAGAAGTTTAATTTTTGACCTAATAATACTAAAATAGGGAAAGCGGTTTTTGTAGCCACCTTGCTTCAGTAGATAGAAATTGCCAACGTGCAATAGTTCATTCATTTGAGAACCTATAGTTCAATAAAAGTTGTTATCAGGAGGTTATGTATACTAAGAAGTAAAAGACCATTTAGATAAAATTAGGGAAGAAATTAGAATACCAAAATTGTCTTGAGTCTTTACATTTTTATATTATGCCATAATGATTGTCGTATTTGGACTACATCTGTTAAAAAATATAGACAACTCCCCTTAGTATCAAAATGAGAAAAGAAAAGCTATAATTTTATGCCATTATCACAATCCTCTTAAGTATAAAAGAGAAAATGAGTTATTTCGGGTTTGGAAGCATGGACTTGATTATGTCCATAGTGCTGACTATGCATGAATCTTAAGGTCTATGCTTCCAGAACTGGGGTAAGGACTATCTCCAGTTAATTGTGAACTTTGTACCTCTTAAGGAAAACTGACCTCATCATATGTGCTCTGAATAACCAATGCAAAGAACATAATTTTACTTACTCTTATTTTTGAGAAGAAAACAAGAGAGCTTTGTTGAAAATTATTTCTGACAGTTATCCATCTCTAAGACTTCTTTTTTTTTTAAAAAAAAGATTTATTTATTTATTCATGAGAGACACAAAGAGAGAGAGGCAGGGACATAGATAGAGGGAGAAGCAGGCTCCCCACAGGAAGCCCAGACTCCAACCCAGATTGTAGGGATCATGCCCTGAGCCAAAGGCAGACATTCAACCATTGATCCACCCAGGTGTCCCAATCTCTAAGAGTTCTGATCTCACTCTGTCTTTAAAATAAATTACTAAGAGGTTAGTAAAAGAAATATCCTATCCTCCACAGGATAGAAAAAAAAATAAGATTTTATTTATTTATTCACAAGAGACACACAGAAAGAGAGACAGGCAGAGACACAAGCAGAGGGAGCAGGAGGCTCCATGCAGGGAGCCCGACGTGGGACTTGATGCTGGGACTCCAGGATCACGCCCTCGGTCAACCAGGGATGCCCAGGATAGAAAATTTTGAATAATCAGTCACTCTTCACAACCCTAGAGCAGCTCTTTCTGCTACAGGTCCTGTCCTCATGCTTCAATAAAAATACCTTTTTACACTGAAGACATCTCAAGTGTTATTGAGGAGTGTGGAGGCTGAGAAAATTAAGGCCATTCCACCTTAAGTTCAGCGTTAGCACAAGTACAGCCTTCTCAGGCCCCAGTGAACAAGAGCTGAACTTGACCTTACTTCAGTTAAGCCCCATATTAGAATGAGAACAGAGCTCAATGCCTGTGGCAGAAAGTCCCATATCAGAATGAGAACAGAGCTTAATGCCCTTGAAATACATATCACAATGTAAACAGAACTTGAGAAATTCCTCCACCCCTCCTGGAGGTCCCCTAGACCAGCCCATAAAACTAAGCTGGAACCCACCTTGGGGCCAAAGTCCCTGCTCTGCTGTGTCTGGTACACTTGGACCCAAGCTCCAGCTTGTAAATAAACCCTCGTGTGTTTGCATCGGTGTTGCATTGGTGGTTTCTCGGATACGTAATCTTGGGCACAACAAGGAGGTGTAGTAATTGGAAACTTGTAGTAATTGGAAAATTGGTGTAGAAATTTGAATTTGTTCAGAGAATATGGAGCTTCCTCAAAATTTTGAAAATAGAACTGCCATATGATCCAGGAATCCCACTTCTGGGTATTTATCCAAAAGAATTGAAATTAGGATATCAAAGAAATATATGTACCCCCGGATTTATTGGGTGGAAACAATCACCGTGTCCATCAGCAGGTGAATGGATAAATGATATGCACCATACACAAACAATAAAATATCTTTTCATTTTTGAAAAAGGAGGAAATTCTTGGTCATCAGCTTTGAACCCCACCACTTTAAACCACATCACTACCATGGCTGTGAAACCCTCCAAAGTCCCATAGCCCAGGAGGAGGCCAGGCTCTGTGTTTCTTACCATTATTCTCTAGGAATAAACTTAAACATTTTCTATTCCATGGTTTTTAGGCAAGTGATGTAACTGAGTGGTGAGAAAAGCAGGTGATGGATTAGATAACTGGGGCCGTAGCTTTAATAATATGCTTTAATCAAGTAGCTTTGTGATCATGTGAGACCAATCAATTGATCTAGTTAATTCTTTGGATATCAGTTCCTTTAATTATAGAATAAGGCATTTAGATTAGATTGTCTCTAAGGTCACTGCTGATTTTATGATTTTGTGAGACTGTGATATAATGATCATAGAATATATAAGTATTGTCTGCTAATATCACAGGATTAGGTAATAAGAATGTCAGTTACAGCATTTATCCAGACACAATTTCTCCTGGGAATTGCTTTGATTGTTAACAGAATGATCTTATAGTAATAAATAGTAATAAAATTCCTCTCTTCCCTAAGTATTGTTCAAAGTTATAATAACTTAAATGAATTAACCAGCTTTGGAAAGGTCACTTTTCCAATAAATGGCAAATAAAGACAAAAAAGGTTAATAAAATGATTCAGACTCATTTACTGTTACTTCCAGGGGTTATTTTGTCTGACATCTATATGTGCATAATTATAGCCAAAGCTTTAAAATCGTACAAAATGCTTTTTGCCTTTTTCCCCCAGTCAGCAGAGCACAGATTATATCTAAATGCTACATTTTCACATGTTTGAAAGCAACGTCTCTTTTCATAAATGCGCAACTGTGGTTGGAAAAAAAGCTACAGCTGCTGCTAGACGTTTTCTTCCTAGAGATGCAAGATAGGCAGAGTGAGAACTCTAGAGTGGTTTCCACATTGGGAAAAGGAGTTTGCCTGAAGTTGAGAGCAGGATGCTGACAATAGGATTATAATAGGTTAAGAGAAACAAAGAGAGGCATGATTCATATTAGGGCTGGAACACAGATACAAAATTCAGAATCCAATATAAAGAACAGAGGAACTGATGTTACCTGTTGCCTCTTCCTGCTTGCTACTACCTGGGTATTTCATGGGGGGGATGGGGTGGGGGTGAGCCAGCAGCAACAGCTACATTAATGGGTTATTTCCATTATAATCACTAGGAATGCCTTTGGAGCTTCCTTTGAGGAGACTTCTCAGTTTAAATTCTTTTTGCAAGAGAAAAAAAAAAGGAGGGGGGATTGGATCCCAGCTTGAAAGAAACCGCATTTATTTAGGATTTGTGTATTTTTTGTAACCCCCAAAATTGGTACAAAAGTTCTGTCTGGAAGTTTTTGTGAAGAGGTCTTATTAGTTACATGGAGAATCTTCATCTCAGAAAACAGAAATGTAAAATACATGATTTAGATCCAAGGAAAAGCCTCAAAGGCAGCGTTAGTGAGATAGACTTGAACTATACCTTGTGTCAACCATCCTGGGCCCCTACTGGGCACTCAGGGAGGTGGGAATAGAAAAAGAGAGATAAAGAACTAGAGATGGAGTCACAGATATAGAGATTGAGATTGAGAGAAACTAAAATATGTCAAATTCTAATTATACAGCAGCCACGGGGAAGCAAAGACAAGTAGGACCCAGGCTTTAAGATATGGATATTGTATAAGATGCATGGATAGATACACAGGAAATCTGTGATTGATTTTATTGTGAAAAACTAAGGAATCCACACATCTAGACTGAATGGCACCTATGTAACAGTAGCATGATCTTGGGAAATGGGCCAGGTTTACTCAGGCAAGATTGGAAGAGTATTTCTGGATTTAAATAGTGAGTTAAGGGCAGCCTGGGTGGCTCAGCCATTTAGCAGCACCTTCAGCCCAGGGCATGATCCTGGAGACCTGGATGGAGTCCCACATCGGGCCCCCTGCACGGAACCTGCTTCTCCCTTTGCCTGTGTCTCTACCTCTCTCTCTCTCTCTTTCTCTCTCTCTCTCTCTGTCTGTCTCTCATGAATCAATAAATACAATCTTATAAATAAATAAATAAATAAATAAATAAATAAATAAATAGTGAGTTAAAACTTCCTATAGAATTCCTTTCCCTTCCCCCAATCGCTAATTAACAGCAAATATACAAGAACATGGAGATTAGTCCAGTTTAATAAATAATGACACAGATGATTGTATAGTTGAGAATAAAGGAGAGAGGAATAAGGCAATACAATACTCAGAATTTTCACCCGTATTACAAAAATGTAAATCTGGATCTTGAGTCATCTGTATTTTTTTCCTCTTCCCACAAGTGTAATAGGAAAAGTGCTAGAGAGAAAGAAGTGAAACAGAATAATAGGGAATGAGGACCATGGAGGTGATTCCAGAGTTATAGAATGAAATAGTAAAATGAGTTTAAGCCAAAGGGTAACCCCACAAAAATTATTTGTCCACCCACAAAATAATTATAGTGAATGTTTGTATAAAAAGCTAATATCTAAGAAGAGAGAGTTAGAACTAAGGAACAGAGCATACAACTTCTCCCAACTTTTCTCCTCTGCTATTCCTTCCAGAAATTGGTAGAACAGGAATATATTGTCCTATAATCACAAGTTGGGGTTGGATACAGGGACATTCTCAGATATTTTATGGAAGAGTTAAACCTAAGCATGACATAAACACACAGCTTGGAGGTTATGCATACATTCTGTAGGAAGAAAGTCACCTACTCTGCATGTCAAAAAGAATGAAACCTAGCCCAAAACAACAACAACAACAACAACAACAAAACTCATTATAGAGCAGATAACTCTACATCATTACACGATACAAATAACCACTTCATTAGAACTTTACCTTAGTATAAAGACCAACTAGAAGAGATGATAAAAGACTCAGATAAGGAGGAAGATAGCAAAAAGAAAAATGGGACCCAAACAGCACAATTGTACAACTATTGAATAAATTGAAAACACGACTACAATTGAATCATATAGGAAAATATTTAGCTAATAACAGCATACAGATGAAAAAAGACAAAAAGGGTTGGGTCATTTTGAGATACCATCCAACAGAAACATAACTGTTGCCTTGTGTTAGGGAATCAACAAATGGAAGAGATATCTATTCAAAGATAGTGCAGGAGAATCTCCAGAGTGTAAGGGAACAACGGATTTGCAGATGGTAAGACTACTCTGAGTTCTAGAATAAACAGAGATATAGGCACTATTGATTGTTAAAGACTAAAGACTAATTTCTTAAATATATATTAAAAAAAACATGAAAATAAGATGTGTGGTGCATGAGGGGGTGATATGGTAGAAAGATTTCAGCATGGGGCACCAGGGTTGCTCAGTTACGCAGCTGCCTTGGGCTCAAGTCATGACCCCAACCAAGGTCTTGGGATCCAGTTCTCGGTCAGGATCCCTGCTCAACATGGAGTCTGCTTGTCCCTCTCCCTCTGACCCTATCCTCACTCATGCTTGCAAGGTTGTGCAGACTCTTTCTCAAATTAATAACTAAAATCTTTTTTTTAATATTTTTAATAATAAATTTATTTTTTATTGGTGTTCAATTTGCCAACATACCGAAAAACACCCAGTGCTCATCCCGTCAAGTGCCCTCCTCAGTGCCCGTCACCCATTCACCCCCACCCCGCACCCTACTCTCCTTCCACCACCCTTAGTTCGTTTCCCAGAGTTAGGAGTCTTCATGTTCTGTCTACTTTTCTGATATTTCCTACCCATTTCTTCTCCCTTCCCTTCTATTCCCCTTCACTATTATTTATATTCCCCAAATGAATGAGAACATATAATGTTTGTCCTTCTCCGATTGACTTATTTCACTCAGCATAATACCCTCCAGTTCCATCCACATCGAAGCAAATGGTGGGTATTTGTAGTTTCTAATTGCTGAGTAATATTCCATTGTATACATAAACCACATCTTCTTTATCCATCATCTTTCGATGGACACTGAGGCTCCTTCCACAGTTTGGCTATTGTGGCCATTGCTGCTATAAACATCAGGGTGCAGGTGTCCCAGCATTTCATTGCATCTGTATCTTTGGGGTAAATCCCCAACAGTGCAATTGCTGGGTCGTAGGGCAGGTCTATTTTTAACTCTTTGAGGAACCTCCACCCAGTTTTCCAGAGTGGCTGCACCAGTTCACATTCCCACCAACAGTGCAAGAGGGTTCCCTTTTCTCCGCATCCTCTCCAACATTTGTGGTTTCCTGCCTTGTTGATTTTCCCTGTTATCACTGGTGTGAGGTGGTATCTCATTTGGTTTAATCTTAAAAAAAAAAAAAGAAAAATTTCAGCTTGACTTAAAATTTCTTAACATCATATAGTGAAAGGACATGTAGGAAGACCTAGAAATTTTGAAGAAAAATGTCTCTACTAGACGAAAAATCTCTCTACTAGAGATTAGTAGTGTTCGAGAGAACATCTGTCAGTGTTGGCTGTCATCAATCCCTTCCCTCTGTAGAAATGCAATTCCTCTATGTGAAGTCGATGCTGTCATCCCTTTGAACAAGAGGACAGGTGACACTGTGCCAGGTTGAACTTAGCCAATAAGGACTGGCATTCTCATTTCTTTTCACTTTGAGTCTTGTGCTGAAATGTAAGAAGCCCAGGCTACCTGCTGGTGAGAGACTCCAGGTGGAGTGTCATCAAGGGCCCAGAACTTTGAGTACAAAGCCATCTAAGGTCTTCTAACCTCAGCGGTTAGAACCCCACATATCTTGCAACAGAGACCAGCCATCCAGCCAGACTCTATCTGCATCTCTTGGTCCACAGAATGGTGACAAAAATAAAGTGTTTACTGTTTTTGAGCCATTGAAGGTTAGGGCTGTTTATACAATAATACCTATTTAGAACAGTTTACTTAATTAACATGCTATTTAAAAATAAGAGCAACAGACAGATATTTTCAAATATTGTCTTTTAAATGAAGGAGCACAGTGTCTATTAATCATTTTTGGTCAAACTATCTTTCAATCAAGACTGAATTAAAGCATTTAGAAATGGGAAAAAAATAAGATAGGGAAGGACTAGCTATGAGCATTGAATGCATTCAGAAGTAATGATGCTACTGAAAATTTGCTTCTGATATAGGTCAGAATTTAAACGAAATGAACTTGGAAAATATTAAAATAATAACTAAGCAAAATGATAGTGAAGGCAGAGGAGATTGAAGAATTGGGCAATTGCTATTATCATCACTTTTCTAAGAGTCAATTAAACCACAGAGTTTATAAGAATTGTAATGACTACGACACCTGAATGCCTTTCAGACATTCTTAGTGAGTCTGTCAGAAGTGGTATTCTTTATTTAAGAGATGTATTTGCTTGAATATCAATAATTTGCCTTTTACATTTTAGCAAATATAACGTATATCCTATAATATACAAAATAATAACATGCACATTGAATATAGTGTCTGTAGCTATGCTGTCCAGTGCAGTAGACACAAGCCACATTTGGCTTTTAAAATTAAAATTAAAATCAGTGAAACTAAATAAAATGTAGAATGCAGTTGTTTTTTGCTTTGTTTTGTTTTACTTTTCCTAGACACAACTTAAGTGCATAATAGTCCCACAAGCATATCTCAGAGGTATTGCAGGTTCGGTTGCAGACCACTGCAGGAAGGTGAATTTTGCAATAAAGTGAGTCACATGATATTTTGCGTGTGTCCCAGTACATATAAAGGTCATGTTTACACTACACTGTAGTCTACTAAGTATGCGAGAGCACTATGCCTAAAAACGTACATGTCTTAATTAAAAATATTTTATCTTGCTAAAAAAGTGCTAACCATCATCAGAGTTTTCAGCGAGTGGTAATCACTGATGACGGAGCAACATAACAATTGCAATAGTAATGAAAAAATTAAAACTATCGCGAGAATTAGCAAAATGATTCACAGAGACATGGAATGAGCAAATGGCATTGGAAAAAAGGTGCTTATAGACTTGCTTGAAGTAGGGTTGCCACATATCTTCAGTTTTTTTTTTTTTTTTTTTTTAAAAAGGACAGTATCTGTGAGGCACAGCGAAGCAAAGTACAATGAAACATAGGCCTGTATGGCTAGTTGCTAACATCTTGGGAGGGCAGATAGAGAGTGATCTCTAATGTTTAATGTTAACAATACTCACCTATACTATAATTTGGGGTGTTATGTTTTTATCTTTATATTTGCTCTTTATAAATTGTTTGAATAATTTTTATTTGTATCATTTTTAATTTTTTTTTTTTTTTTACAAAAAAGAAAGTAGAAACTAGAATGATTTTTTTTTTTTTAAAGTTGAGAGGAGGGAGGAACTCGTAGGTGGTTTTGTGGTTGAGCATCTGCCTTGGGCTCAGGGAGTGATCCTTGGGTCCTGGGATTGAGTCCTGCATGGCACTCCCTGCATGGGGCCTGCTTCTCCCTCTCCTTCTGCCTTTGTCTCTGCCTCTCTCTCTGGTCCCTCATGAATAAATAAATAAAATTTAAAAAAATAAAATAAGATGAGAGAAAAACCATAAAATATGGAGATATGGAAGATTATGACTTTTATTTTTGTATTTTAGCATTTTAGACTTTTTTTTTTTTAATACAGTATGGGATAATGGGAACTCTGCGCAGGGCTCAATTTTCTGTAAACTTAAAACTACTCTAAAAAATTGAATCTATTGCAAAATGCAATAGGAAAAGAAGTTGGGGAAATATTCTTGGTAAAAGTAACAGTCTTTGAAAACCATGGAAATGAGAAAAATCATGATATACATGGGAACGTAGCACAACTTTAATGCAATATCTAGCTAGTTCAGCTTCTTTTCTAGAAGCAGCAGCAGCTGCTTAGCAATATGAGACTCAACCTATGTGAGCACCAGGGATCTTGGCATTAAGTCTCTTCAAGCTATAAAAAAAAGCAGAGGTGAAAAATAGTGATTGTCATTCACTCTCTGAGAGGCCTGGTTATGAGCACCGTTACACCACCACTGAGAAAAGAGTAGAAAAGGTTGGGTGTATATTTCATAGAATGACTGCCAGTCCTACAAGAATTTAATTTATGATGACAAAGATAAAACAGTACTTTTATCATTTCTACTGTGTCCATAAATTTCATCCCCAGAATTGAACAGCCACATGAAATAATTTAACTTAGTTTATTTTTTATTTATTTTTTATTTTTTTTTAACTTTTTAAAAAATCTTGTGGTGCAATGCGGGTCAATCATTTCTTTATTTAAAAATCCTACAAAATATAAGAATTTGGATGCTCCATTACACCCACCCCTCTCTGATTTACCCAGTCTTTCTCAATGGTTTTCACACCCTCTTGGACAATAATAAGGAAATAAAAAAGCCATTTAACGTTGAGGCAACCTACATACCTCCTATCTCTGCCTTGCCCTACACACAGACACGAGAGAGTGATCTGCAATTTTGCAGATGATGGTTCTGTCCAGTGATACTATCTAGTTAATTACTCCGTCATCTTTGATATAGTCTTATCATTGAGTTTCTTTGTATACAATGGATTCCAACTCTGAAAGCAGTCCCTCTGCTTTTCAAAAGTGCCCATTCAATCATTCTTTATTGATGTGTTGACTTCTTGCAATTATTATTATTACTATTATTGCTGCTATTACACATTTTTGCTAATAAAATACAATATTCTTTGGAAAAGAGTGTATTCATGCATAGTATTTTTACCCCTAATTGTTCTCATGTGAACACACATACTAACATTGTCAGCAGTATTAGTTTTCAGTTCAAAATATGAGCTATATTGCTTTGAGGGAGTTTGTATCTGTATTTCTTATTCTGCTAAATTAAGACTCCCTGGTCATTATGTGTGTGTTGGCATCAAGCACATTATTTTAGTGCATGAGTAATAATGCTAATAACAATGACAACAGCAACTATATAAGATGACTTTGAAGACAGAGAAGAGACTGCAATGTGGCAACTTTCAAATTTCCCCTTACTAGCAATTAAAACTCATTTGGGAAAGAGAAAAAAGCCAGCGAAGTTAGATTCAGATTGCTGAGATAGAACCTATTTGAGAGAGAGAGAGAGAGACAGAGAGGGAGGGAGGGAGAGAAAGAGAGGGGTACAGTATTGATTTACAATGCTAGCATTATGAAATATTTTTTTTAATTTCCAATTAGCCTACGGTCATGCACTTTTTTGTATTTGGTGCTTGAAAAAACACAACCTCTAAGTTTGCATTAAACACACATATGAGGCACTAGAGTTGGATATGTCTATATATTTGATCTAGTTTTATACAACGTCTAAAGATATTTAGAATTAATATTGATTCTTGGAACTCAGTCAATCTCTGAAAAGAGTATTGCTAAAAATGGTGAATTAAAAATAAATATTTCTCTTTAAGTTAACATCTATTCATAGAGTACTGAATAAAAGAGTGGTGTTGAAGAGTGATTTGGAATTAAGTAGTTAAGACTACATTTATCTTACATTCTCTTTATTTTTTTAAGATTTTATTCATTTATTCATGAGAGACACAGAGAGAGAGGGAGAGACACAGGCATAGGGAGAAGCAGGCTCCATGCAGGAAGCCCAATGGGGGACTCGACCCTGGGTCTCCAGGATCATGCCCTGGGCCAAAGATGGTGATAAACCACTGAGCCACCCAGGCTGCCCCTATCTTACACTCTCTTTAATATTTGCAATAAAAAGTGAACCTGAACATTAATCCAAATAAAATGTAAGAGGGGAGATTATAAAGTTTTATAACTGGGAAATATAGTCATTCTTTATGTCTATTAGAAAACAGCAAATCTTCAGTTTTCGTTTAAATATGTTACTTTTAGCCTCTGGTATTATTTGAGAATAACTAGTGAATATTTTCAAGTTCAGTCTCTACAATACCTCTGGCATGTAGCAGTACTGCTATGTGTGAACGATAATCCAGGAGACATGCGGCAGATTTACTGTCGTTGTGCATTCACTATTCTCCTTCTACAGAGTAAGAAGCAAAATATGGATTCATTTGTAAGCCAAGTAGACCTGAATGCAAATCCTACTTTTCCTGCTACAATGCTTTGTAATCGTAGATGAGATCTTTGATCTTTATCAATTTGTTTCTTCTACTTAAAAAAAAATGGGAAATATTGAAAATACTTCTTTAAATTATCATTAAATTTCCTCTAATAATTCAGATTCTTTTATTAAACCTCTACAGCTCAATTAAACAAAAGAAGAAGTTTATACATTGCTTGAAATTTTTGCAACCTTTATAGTTCAGAAGATAGACTCCACCCTCATCAACTTTGCTCCAGTGATGGCCATTGCCAAGAAAATTGCAAGGAGGAAGACTGTGAGGGCACAGCTTTTTTCAAATTCAGCAGGAGAGACTCTGGTGATTAATTAGTAATGTCTGAGGGTCCAGTGAGGTTGTGTATTTGCTAGCTTCGTAAACCATCAATCATGGTGTTAAAGTGCTTTTTACAGATAGCATGTGATTTCTGGTTGATATCATGAGTTCTACTGAGATACAGCAAGAAAAAAATAATTGATCTAAACCTTTTGGTTTAGAGCAAAAGGATGATATGCTCTTTCTTACTAGCTCTTAGATTTTGGTTATGTTTTCACTTTTTGGTCCTTTTGCATCATTTCTAAAATGATATCAAAAACATCTATTGATAATACTGCTAGAGGGCATCAATAAAATAATTTATATAAAGACACTATGTCAATTCTAATATATATTTACATTACATATTTATTATTTTATGATACATGTCATATTTAGACTCTATATTTACTATGAGACATAAATTTAGGTTGAATTTTTTATAGCTGGTAAATGTGGGCTATTTTAGTTGGGTTACAAAGTCTTAAGCTCCTTAAAATCACTTACTTCTTAAACCACTGTAGCATTTTAATGAAAATTACTCTACATTAAAATGAATAGGAAAAATAAACCATTATTCTGGATCACAGTTGTGATGATGATGGGCATAGTTACTATTAAAAGGATAAGTCAGACATTTACATTCACAGGATTTCATCCACATTTGAATACTCTTTATGTTGTAACTAATGCTTGTTTAAGTATCAAAAGCATTTGATTTTCTTTTTTCAACAATTGATTTTCAAGCATCTTAGCTTCATGTCTAAGGGAATCAAATATATTCTCTATGTGAAAAATCTGTGCCCAATGTCTCCAAGTTTGGATAACAAGAATGTATTTTAATTATCTTGTTTAAAAATATGGGTAAATTGTAGCAGTATTTAAATTACACTGTAGAAAGGATGCTACACCTAATGTTTCCACTCTCACAGTCCCCCCCCTCCCCGTGTCACTTAGGATAGTTCCCTTTCTTTTGCCATCTAAATGCAACTCATTAACAAATAACAATTTTTACCTTCTAACTATCTCTTCAATCCATTCATTTCTTTCTGTATTTAGTATCTGTGATCTAATCCCCAAATTACCACTATTTCTTTCCTGGGCTATTGCAATAACTTCCTAACGGGCTTATCAATATTTCCTCTGGCTAGTTTCCTAATCCATTTTCCACAGGGAAGTCAGATCAATCATTCAAATAAATCAAATCTGATCTTGGCACACTTCCCTACTGAAAATTGCATTTTTGGGTCTTACTTATGTCTCTAACCTCATCCAGTTCCATACTCCTCCTTTGCTCTCTCCCCTCCAGCTGTGCTGATCTTCATTTCCTCATTCTTCTTCCTCCCTTCAGAGTAACTTTGCCCATGGTGTTACCACTGCCTGGAATGTCCCCTCTCTCTTCATCAAATTAAATTCCCAGGTCAGAGAAGCATTTTTGGAATTCAGTGGTCACCGCATTATAAGCTTCCATAGAACTATTTCTCTTTTAAGTAATTTTCAACATTGAAATGCTGTGTGAATATTGCTCTTACTCTGACTTTTGTCTATGGTGCTATGAGGGCTAGTTTTTCTTTTTTCTTTTCTTTTCTTTTCTTTTCTTTTCTTTTCTTTTCTTTTCTTTTCTTTTCTTTTCTTTCCTTTCCTTTTCTTCTTCTTCTTCTTCTTCTTCTTCTTCTTCTTCTTCTTCTTCTTCTTCTCCTTTTCTTCTTCTTCTTCTTTCTTCTTTCTTCTTCCTTTTTTTTTGTATTTGCTCATCATTGGATACCCATCTCCTAGAACAATCCAAGCCTAAATCAACAATAAGCAACTATTGGCAGGCACCTGTTCTGCACTGTAGATGTGTTATTTATTTAAGTCATACAGCAAGCCAATAAATTGAGCACAGATACTATTTTTAAAATGAGAAACTGGAAGCAACAAGAAGACAAATAAATTGTGACAGCCACATTGATGGTAAATGGAAGCACTGAGTTTTGCACAAAAGCTCTATAGGATGCTAGTTCCAGAAGCCTGCTAAGAACCTCTATGATATACTGCCTCACAGGGTAGACAGTTAATGAACATAGGTTGAATGAAGAGCTGCCCTGCTTTTCAGGAAAGTTATAAACCATGATGAAACAAATATGTGTTTCTACCCATACATTCAGAAATTAGATTTTGAATAACCTATTTAAAATATAGTTTAAGTTGAATGATATCATATACAGCCTCCACATTTGGTGAAATTCATTTGGTGTTTTTTATGTGGTATGGTACAAATAGAATGTAATTGTGTTTACATAAGAATGCCAAAAGTCATGCGGCTTCTGTATGTAGGCTAAAAACTGCAAATATTTGAAAGCTTTCTGATGTAGTGAATAATATTCAGATGTTCAGTAAAGGATTTTAATGGTGTTTTCTCAACATCTTACCCAGACATAAATTTAACTTGTTAATTCTCTTGTTGATTAATGAAAGGTCAGGTATTTTCTCCTGTCTAATCTATGATTTTAGATAATGACATCCTTTCCTATATAGAGTGTACCTACTTTGAGGTAAGCACCTAGAATTTATGTTTTTTAAATATAAATAAAGAAAATGTTCTCCTTTCTGAATACTTGGTCTACTGGGAGAAACGAAAAAGATTAAGTGCAGTTTGATAAGTACATAAAATGGAGAGCAATAATTTATTCATGGAAAATTTTCAAAACAACTATTAGCCAGTTGAATATTGGAAACAATATTGTTGTTCTTCCGTTGTAAAATCATAGAGTTGTAAGGGTTTTTGTTTGGAGATCAAGAATAGTTTATTATGCCTCTAGGATAGGAAGTGATTGATTAGATTATTGCAGAGGTAGACAGATGGGCATAGAGATGGTAAAATATTGAGGCAGAAATGTTAGAATTGGCCAGATCATAAATAGGCTTCGTATCATTAGGATTGTCAATTTTTTCTGAATGTTAATGTCCATAAAAAATATATAGCAGACAAGTGACAAATTCATATTGCCATTTTAGTAAAATCATCTTTGGGAAGGATGTAAGGATAGATAGGGATCAGGAGGATTTCTTTCCAGTATGAATAGCACTTGAAGGCTATTTTGGTAAAACAAAAATCACAAGCACTGTACTAAGGTTTTTGCATTGGGTCTGAAGAGAAATGGAAGTATCAACCTGATATGGTGGCTTATTAAAAATGAGTGATGAAGGGAAGAAAGAAGGAAGGGTTAAGATCAAATTTTGAGCTTTCACAGTTGTTGGAATGGGGATGTGATATTTTTCTCTTATTGACCCATGAAAACTGCCTTAGAATCTATACATAAAAAAAAGAATATATACATAATGGGCTTTTCATTTTCAGGGGGTTATAAGCATGCTCTCCAATATAATATAAATGATTTGATTTTAAATCTCAAGATAAAGAAAGCATTAAAACATGAGACAAATGAAAACTCCACTTTCAGGTAAGGGCATTTAGGAATAAAGAAAGTAACTTCTGAGAGTTACATGGCTAATAAATGACTAAACTAAAAGATGGATCCAGATCCATCACTCTCCATGGAATTAATCACTATTGATTGTTTGCTGTGTGAAAGATGAAATGCACCAATTAAAGAGATGACTTTACTCAGGCTATTCCAATAGGAAGTTCTCCTGATATTAAGTATAATTTCAAAGAAAAGGAGGGGAGACGGGTTTGTGGAGCATATTAACAAGGGAGTCATCAGTGAGTCTTATGGGAGTATAGAGGAATTATGAACAACAAGTCTTTATTTGAAGGGTGGAGGCAGCAAATTCACAGAACATGTAAGAGTAGGATGGTCCTTTGTGATTAGCGGTTTTTCAGCACATGAAAGGGTAGGGACTTCTTGACCATCACTGTTTTCCAGAAACACAGATACAGATAAAATTTAACACTGTCATTTGTTATTCAATTAAAATGATTTGTTAGAGGAAAAAAGCAATGCAGTAGGGATAACTTAGCAGTTCATGCTAAATAGAGGATGGCAGTATTTTTTTTAGTAACCCCAATTAGTAGAGTTACTCTGTGTAACATAATGAATATGTACATAGGAGTTTATTCCAAAATCTCCACCTTTTTTCTTATTTTATTTTCCCTAGGTTTCAAAACTTGTTTCCTGCTACGTACTTGATGTTTCCATACTTACATTCTCTAGGAACTTGAAAGTCCAAATGCTCAAAACCTAACTCATTATCTCCTTTTCCAAAACGTACTTCTTTTATATTTCTTCTACAAATATCCAACCAAACATTCACCGTAGAAACCTCAAAGTGACCCAAGACTCCTCTCAAACTCTCACCTCATACAGAGAATCAGTTAAAATAACTCTTGTTCATTTTATAGCCTAAATTGCTCTCTAGTTGATGTTTATATCTCCACTGACATTATTTTGCTACTTATTTTAACATTTGCCTTGTCTTCTTACTCTTACCCCAGTCCTAGGCCATTGTATCTCGTCCACACTGTCGCCAGTTAAATAACAATAAAAAAATATTTCTTGCTTGTGCATTAAAAAAGTAAAACAATAATACATAATTTTCCACTTATGAAATGTTTCCAATGTACTGTTATATGTGAGCATGCAAGAATGCAAGAACTTTATGCCATGGCACCAAATGGTTTTCCTAGCCTCCTCTGCTTTCACTTCACACTATTGCTGATTTTTATTCTGGAATTCAGTATATACGTGCATACGCCTTCCACAGTCTGTGTCCCATTCTTGGTGTAGAATGTCCTTCTCATCCATGCGGCGAATGCCTATGCATCCTGTAGGACTCAGCTCACAGTTAAATTTCTTTTGTATGCCTTTGAAAACTATTGCTTTGGATATAAAGTTGTGAGTCTTTTTACTTTCTAAAGCAACCCTTTATTTTAGCCTCTTCTTCTCTAATCTAAATTGTGAACTAGTTGAAGGCACAGATTATAAGCAAATATAGTATAAGAAGGTAGTTAAAGGCCTAGTCTCTAGATCACAGTGATTGATTCCTCACTTCTGACCTCAGTATATATTAATTGGGTAACTTGGGGGATATTGCTTAACATCTTCAGATCTCAAATTTCTCATTTAAAAGATAGGAAAATTAATTAAAATTATGTTAATGGCTTTTAACATTGAGTCGTTTTATCTATGTGAATCAGTTCAGAAAATGCTTATTAAGCAAGGTGCTTATATAGAAGTAGTGATATTTTTGTCAACTTTATTATTACAATTGTATTTTTTTTAAATGCTAGCACCTAATATCATACCAATTAGTAATTATAACAATAACAGCTTATTGATCAGTAATGGTGTATCTGCTGGTGTGCTTTGTTAAATTGACATATTTAATCTCCTCACAACCACTTTCTGAGTTCTGTTTCATTATCATTTCTGTTTGCAGGTGAGGAAACCAAGACACAGAGATGGAGATGTTGAATGGTGGAGGAATTAAACTCAGGCAATCTCACTTCAGTGCCCTTGTAAATAATCACTATAGTTGAATGCCTCAGTATGGGATAAAATATTAGATTATGAATGAGTTTATCAAGGGAGGTTTGAATAAAACCAAAATTGGATGTACTTAAACCTAATACCTGTACTTCAACTTTTAAGTTTCTAATTTACAATATAAAATTAAGGATATTACCTCTAATAGAAGCCACATATAACTGCAATATATATAATGCATAAAACCTAATTTATTAGAATATTAGATTTATTAGATTATTTATTAGATTAGGTACTTAACTTGGATTTCAAATAGAAATTTAGGACAAACAAGGAAATATCAATTGCAACCACTTACTGTGTAGTGGTTAGTATAGATCTTCATACTGAGGGTGATTGGACACTTTGTGTACAAAACAGTAACCTCCTCAAAAAGAATCATCAAATTTAAAAGGTGGTCCTATTTTAGAAACTGAAGTTTTTCAAAAAATTAAATAAGAATTTTTGGAAATAATGTTTTGCCCATTCCAAAATGGAAAATGCTGTTTTAGTTGGGAAATAGTTTTATTCATTATAAACTACAATGAATATATTACATATAGCTTTATTCATTATAAACTATATATGAATAAAATATACTATATATAATTTTATTCATTATAAACTATGAATAGAATATACATAGTTATTCATTATATTTTATTTTGCTGAAATTCATTCAAAATATTATTTTAAACGAATGTATTGAAACATAGTATTAGCAAAGGCAATTCTTCATTTTATGACTGCGTTTTAGATAGATTTATAATATTGTAATATGTAAACCATATTCTTATTTTAAATGTCCCTGAACTCTCAAATTAGACATGTGAAGGATTGCATTATTTTAACACATACAAATATAGATATTGGAAAGAAAGAATAAATAGCTCACTTAAGCTAATTATCACTGGCTTTAAGAGGCCTTTTACCACTCAAGTGAAACATGCATGGTAATGTTGATGAATCTGGGATCTTTTAAAAGCCAAATAGTCATCAATCAACTCTATCTTCCAGATGTACACATAAAATTAGCAACAGAACCTTGTTGTATTTAAACTCCTGATATGCCCTTGCATATGTATCATATTTTATTTAGCTTACCTATATTATCACATTTATTCCTCGCAACAACCCTCTTAAGCAGCTTATATTTGTATTCCTATTTTAGAAATGAATCTGAGCTTTGGATGAATTATGACCAAAAAACACACATCAAGTTAATTGGCAGAGACAGAACATGAAGCCAGATACATTGACTCAAAAACAATAAAGGTTTTATTGAATCCTTTTATTTTTGAGGCAAGTCATTTCAATTCTTATTAAATAACTATCATCTTACTTATGTTAAATAGATATTAAAATAATGTAAATCATAAATATGTACCTTTTCTTTTTAAAGATTTTTAAAATTTATTTATTCATGAGAGACAGAGAGAGAGAGAGAGAGAGAGAGAGAGAGATGAAGAGACACAAGCAGAGGGAGAAGCAGGCTCCATGCAGGCAGCCCAATGTGGGACTCAATCCCAGGACTTGAGCCAAAGGCAGACGCTCAACCGCGGAGCCACTCAGGCATCCCACATATGCACCTTTTCTGATAGAGTTTATAGGAATGCTGCATTATGAAATCTTGGAAAATAGAACAATAATTCCACAGAACATCTGTAATGGTGTTATATTATGTAGATTGGCCCATTTGTTGAACTGAAATCTTGATTGAGGTGAAGAAAATTATTTTTCTTTCCAATTCTTAGTGGACTTTTCCTTAATTCATAAACTTACTCAAATGTTTGTTCAGTTACTCAGTAAATATATTTGAGTATATAGCAAATGCTAGGCATGCTGCTTGAGGTATTCAGTGCTGAGTATCTCATGGCACCTGACTTCAGCTGCTCTTTATTTCATATCTTCATAGAAAGGAAACAGGTTATTTAAGAATGACAGAAGTAGCATTTTTGTTTTATTTTTAATTTTATGTATTTATTTTTATTTTAAGTAGGCTCCACACTCAAGGCAAAGCCCAACTTGGGGCTTGAACCCCCCCCCCCGACATTAAGTCCTAGGCCAAGATCAAAACTAAGCCACCTAGGCCCCCCAAGAGTAGCATTTTTGAAACACCTACCTAAGTGTTGAATTGTTGCTCTAAGGAACAATAATATTCAGTTCTATCCAAATTGTTTTTTGTTTTTTATGGATTTTTTTGTTTATTTGTTTTTGGTCTCATGGCTCTTAGTATTTTCCTTATTTTCGCTCCTGTTGCATTTTATCCAACATTTGCATGGCTGGATGGCCGCAGTATTATAGAAGTATTATGCAAAATTAAAGAATTGGTATTTTCTATCTGAAACACTCAAAGTTTATATATATTTTTGTTTGAGGTTTTTGTTTTAATTCCAGGTAGTTAATATAGAGAGTAATATTAGTTTCAGGTTAAAGGATATATATATATATATATATATATATATATATATATATATATTAATGTTATATATATATATATTAATGTTATATATATATATATATATTAATGATTTATTCATTTATTTGAGAGAGAGAAAGGAGTGCATGAGTGAGGGGACGGGTAGAGGGAAACAGAGAAAAACAGACTTCTCACTGAGCGAGGATTCCCGACAGCCTGGGACTTGGGATTCAATCTCATGATCCTGAGATCATGACCTGACCCTAAGTCAAGAGTTGGATGCTCAACTGACTCAGAACCCAGGTGCCCCCAAAGTTTATATTTTAAGCCCAAAGACATATTTTCTAGATGTGTATCTTCCTGTGTGCCTAATTTCAGTTGCTTCTGTTTCTGAGGAAGGCTGTCTCTAATCTAGGCATTCTTTACCCTGGATTTTGTTCTCAAAGCAGTTTTAAGAACATTCTGACACCTACTGAGAAGAGAAGGGCTTCTAAAGCAAGTATTACAGAAAAAATCCTGTCATTCTAAAGACTATATAAAATGTTTTCTCTTCTTCTACAGCAGTTAAGGGTTTTTATTATTTAACAATCTTGTTCCCATCACATCTAGGTTAAAATAGAACAAAGATTTATGAGAAGACATATAAAATAAGAATTTATAGATGAAAATAATGTTACTATTAGACCACAGGGGTCAAAATCCTTAATGATTATTTTAGTGTCCTAGGGAAATATTAATACTTTTAACTAAATTTATGAAGGAAGGTGAAAAAAGTTATAATCAGACATTACCAACTTCGAATAAATAGTATAAATTACCCTTGAAATTAAACGAAAGCAATAAAGCTGTACATATATGCATATACCACAGAAACCTAAGAAAGTTTTCTCAATTAATTACTCATTGGCAATGTGTAAATAAATAAAAATGAATCATAGAACACTCTACTTAAAATGAAAAACTTTATAATTTGCACTAAGATGATAATTAATTGGTATGGAAACTGAGTATTCAGCATTTCTCCTACTTCCAGTACATACAATTATGCTTTTTAGTGATTTTTTTTTGCTACTATAACCTAATATAAATTGACAAGGGATCAGTAAGTAGCCAAGGATATAAAACACTTTCTTCTTAAGATGTTACCAAAATGTGTGCTGTGCCACATTTAAGAACTTTAAGATGCAACTGGCAATTTAAAAATCACTATGTAAATGTATCATTCTTACTAAGCAATTAATTACTTCCACCCCATTTAACTGCAAATAAGAAATGCAAATAAGAAATAATTTGGCTTTGCTCAGCTGCTTGAATATTTTTGTTCAAGTGCTTTATTTTTTATATTGTTTTAAAGATCACTAGAAGTAAAAATAAATGTAACTAGAATAATATGTTCTTGTGTTATTTAATGAACATAAAGATAATAACTGAAAAATCCATATGGTTTGAGAAGAGTATGTGAGTGCTGGTTTTTTTGTTTTGTTTTGTTTTGTTTTTTTATGATTGATTGTTTAGAGTGCCTTTAACATTTTTGGCTTTGAAAGGACTTTGATATCTCCATTTGTTCCAGCTGCTGTAGCTCCCTCTCTTGCTCCTCATTGCCTCCCAGTTTTCCTCTCCCTAAGAAAGATTTGAGAAAGAATGGAAAGTCTCCAATCACCCCAAATGTGTGCATGAGATTCCCCCTCCTTTATGTGGGCTACTCAGTCATGTTGGCCTACTGTGGATTCAAACACTGGGTGACAGTTGTCAGCTTCACGTCCTGTGACCTCCACTAGTAAAGAGCCCTGCTGTGCCCAGCTGAGGGCTTCCACATTTCTTTGAGTCCCCAACCCCTCACTGTTCTGCAGAAAGCCTTCTCATTCTTTCACACAATAAATAATATATTTCTCATTCATTCACACAACAAATAATATATCCAATATTTACTAAGGCTCAGGCACTCTTCTAGGTCACAGGGATAAAATAATGAACAGAAGAGCATCTCTTTCCTCATGTAATTAACATTTTTGTAGGTGGAGACAGATAATAAAAAGCACAATAAAGCACATTAGAAATTAGACAAACCGTCAGGGACTGCCTGCAAAGATGACATTGTGAGGTGAGAATTAAATGACTATTAGATGGGGCGCCTGGGTGGCTCAGTGGTGGAGCATCTGCCTTCGGCTCAGGGTGTGATCCTGAGGTTCTGGAATGGAGTCCCACACTGGGGTCCCTGAGGGAGCCTGCCTCTCCCTCTGCCTATGTCTCTACCTCTCTGTCTCTCATGAATAAGTAAATAAAACATGTTTTTTTAAAAATGGCTAGTAAGAGGAACCACATGAAAATCACAGAAAGAGGGTTTTTCAAGTTTGGGAATTTTAAAGAAAAGACTGTGAGGGAGGAAAAAATGAGAGAAGGAAAGCTGGCATGGCTGAAATCAAATGCATGAGAGGTGGGTGATTAAAGGTGAATGTGGAAAAGAAGTGTGGGTACAACCCACAGGCCTCGAGAAACAATGGTAAAATAATTGTAGTGTCCTGGTTGGCGTGAAGAGAATTACCTCTAAAAGGACTTCAGGTAAATCCTCAGAGAAGACCACCTTTCCTCCAGTGCAATTCAGGATGAAGGGAAAGAGTTATTTCCCAGTTACCTCCCAGCTCCGACACATACCCCTCCCTGCACATGTTCACTTGTGCTTACATGTGTAGAGGAGCTATACGCTGAGACACGATAGCACACGGGAAGTCCAGTATGCACCTGGGAACTATTGACAAAGGAGTTGTTTTCTGCAAATGCCATGGGAACAGCCTGAGCTGAAGGGCTAGTGGCACCTCCAGTCACAATCACTGAGTGATGTGATGGAACACAAACCAAGGTTTTCCACAAAGCATGGCCAGTGTGTTCAGGTTCCAGACCACAAGGGTGGAGGAGCTGGGTCTGTGTTCCACTGTTTATGCCGCTGAAGCTCCCACCCCAACTCTTAAGAGTCCATCTTCCAAATTCTGATTAGCCTGGTCCTGCTAGACTTCTGTGTGCTCCCCTAGAATACAATGAGCAGAGGGAGGCCGTTGCACCTGCAACCACTTATGCCTATGGGTCTTTCTTAAGGAACACTACTCCAGGAGTCTTGGTGTGGGGCCTAGCTGGTCACTGCCCTAGTTTTCTGGATATGTGTGCATTTGTGCTATGATTAGCAAGACGGAATCATGTCAACACATTGATGGAATGATAACCTTCATAAACATGATCACATGATCTACCTGGAGACCATCGTTGATTTAGTGGTAATTTTGAATAGTGCAGACTTAAGTATACACCACAGATGCAAATGAGAAAAGGGAAATTCCATCAACTTCTGGAAGTCGGAAGGCTTATTAGAAAGAATCTTCCATTGGAGGTTATAAAACAGGTGTTCAGCTCTCACTGAGGCCCTGAGTAGCTTCAGAAAATCCTTGAGTTTTGTAACAGCTGGTGACTTTAGAAAGAAATGTATTTCAGTCCTTTAGCTGCATGATTAAAGCTGGAACTGAAGATGCTAAGCGCTTTGCCAAAGGTACAAAAGAATAAAGTGAGGGAAAGGAGCCAGATCTTCTGGTATTCAGATTTATTTTTCTTTTTTTTTCCCCCAATTTTCAGTAATCTTTTTCAGTGTTCTTTCTTGTATCATGCACTCACAGCTAAAGTTAGATATATAAAATGCTTATGATATTTTCAGCCACATGAATGCTGAATTAACTTTTTAAGCAAATGCAGTGTTTACTTACAGAACTCTTTACATATTCTACTACGTAGATGAATGTCAAATAAGTTATATAGGCACAAATGTTTAATTATCGATTTCATTGAAATTCCAGTCAGATTGCCTGGAAATATGTCTGTTTGTTGGGAGGACTCATGAAATTTCCATGAAAATATTCATGCTCTTCTAAGTATTTTCTACCTTCTAATGTAAGGCATAATCTGAATTGCTAATTTGTTCACATATGATTCAGAAGATAACTATCTAAATCACTCTATTTTCAAGTAAACATTTGTGGATATATATTTTTTATTTGTCTTTTTAAATTACATTTTAATTTATTTTGAATTGTTCTTGGGAAAAAATGACATCCATAGTAGATAAACGGTATATTTCCATTAGATTTCTAAATTTGTGATTTGTTTACAGCATCTCTGTATGTGCTGTATGCACAAATGTATATATCTCTTGATGAATTAAAATCTTCCTCCTAATTTCTATCATGAGTTCCTTGTTCACAACTTTTTTCATCTAAAGAAAACTTGATCTTTGCAGTCAGTTTTCCCCATTAATTCTAGGAAGGTTTTCTTTCTTTTTTTTTTTTTTGTATTTAACATTATAATGGAATGATGCTAACATAGGCACCTCAGTACTTCCTCTCTCAACACATAAATTTAATGAATTATGAAAATTTTGTTATTCAATTTATTATATCTTGAATTCTTGCATAACAATTTTCCATTCCTTGATTTTCTTTTCTCTTATACATAGTTGTCTGTTTAGTCTTACCTTTTACTATACTTTAGGTATTTACTTCCCTTGTTAGACTTGCTATGCATCTCAAACTTCACATGTCCCAAACCAATTTTGATCCACTTCCTTCCTACTTCCAGCACTCAGCAGAGCCTTTCACTCTATTAGGTAGATATGCTTGTAGGACAGTTCCACAGTGTTTGGTGTAGATTTCTTGGCTGCAAATAGATTTCTGTAGGGCTGCACTCCTTAGATACACATTTCTCCTTCACTTCCCAAACCCAATCTATTACCAATGAACTTTAAAGTAGATCTAGTGGCACCTGGGTGGCTCAGTCGGTGAAGCCTCTGATTCTTGGTTTCAGCTCAGGTCATGATCTCAGGGTTATGAGATTGAGTCCCGTGTAGGGCTTCAAGCTTAGTATGGAGTCTGCTTGTAACACCTTCTCCCTCTTTCTCCCCCCACCAAACCCAAGCCCACGTATGCACACACACACACACACACACACACACACACACTCTCTCTCTCTCTCTCTCTCGAATAATTTTTTTTAAGGTAGATCAAAATTGTCTCCATTTCTCTTCATCTCCATTATGAAGTCAAACATTGTCACTTACTGACCTATCATGATGGTTGCCTACCTGAGTCTTTGTACCCTCTCCACACCAGCTATCCCTCAGTGATCTTTTCAAATGCAAAATTGCATAACATTAATCTGTCTTTAAATTCTTCATTGTTTTTATTGTGTTTTAATATTATTTTATTTTTAGTTAATAATTAAACATGTTCAGTTGGTTTTGTTGTAATTCATAACCTGAATTATGCTATTTTTTATTGACAATAACTTTCTCCTTCCTTTATTAAATATATTTTATTTTAATTTATTTTTATATACTATTTTAGACATATGTTGCTTTTATTTGTTTTATTCAGCATTGCCTGGCTTACTAAATACCTTGTTTGCATTAGTTCTGTAAATGTTCACCTTAAACATTAAATAATACACTTAAACCTATGTTTTCCAAATACAAAGGTTGAAATTTCAGTCTACTGATAGCATGTGAATGATAAGAAAAATGGTATATCATTACAACCTTCCTCCTCTTTCTGCATTTCTCAACCCCTAATATTTTGTTCATTCTCTTCTATACATTTTTGTCAGAGATCATTATTTTAAAGTAATAATCATTACTCTATGCCATCATTATTAAATTAACTAGAATAAGTTCATTTGTTAATAAGTATATACATTTCATCATTTTATTTTATTTTAAAGATTTTATTTATGTATTCATGACAGACAAAGGGAGAGGGGCAGAGATAGGCAGAGGGAAGAAGCAGATTCCCTGCTGGGAGCCGGATGTGGGATTTGATCCCAGGTCGCTGGGATTAGGCCCTGAGCTGAAGGCAACGCTCAACCATTGAGCCACCCAGGTGTCCCTAAATTTCATTATTTTAATTCCATGTTTACCTGGAACCAGTCAGTACCCACTGTCAGTATTTTCTTTCTTACTCTGGCCTCCCATTTTTTTTTAATTCATTATTTTAATCCATCTTTAAATCATTAGTATGCATCTTCTAGTGGAATTTGCCAAAAGAGTAAATCAAAGAGTTTGGAATCTTTACATAGTTGCAAATGTATCTTGGTTTTCAATTTAGTCTCAATTTATTATGAAATTCTGGTGTCACAGTCTCTTATATGTGAAAATTTGCAGACGTTACTTTACTCTTTCCTGATTTAAATGATGCCATTGAAGAAGTCCTAGGTTTTCTTATAACCTGCTAAATTACTGGCTTCAACAACTGGCATGCTTGTATTGTTACTTTTTATCATTAAAATTCAGGGTGGCAAAGAAAGTTAGTGCAGTTTACTAACTTTTCCTGCCCCACATCTAACCTGTATTTTCCTACCCTTGTGTAGTTTGACTAGCCATATGACTGGGTTGTGTCAAATAGAATGTAGGTACAAATGATACATCATACTTCTTGCTTGACTTACAAAAATATCTTGTGAGTGATTGTCTTATTCTTTGTTTTCATTTAAAAATGACAATACCAATCATATAATTAAAGATGAGTGCATCAAAGATATAAGGAGACTGAGTCATTGAATTACTAAGTAGAAACCTGCTTGTCACACAGACAAAATGTTTTGTAAAACTATTACCTTCAGTGTTTGGAAAGACTGACCAATTGCTTACAAACCTGGAAGTTTAGAGAAAATGATGAAGATTCACAGAAGAATAGATATATGGAATATTTGATGTTTGAATACATTGAAAGAAATTTTCCAGCTCAATTTGGAAGTTTTGAATAAATTGGTGAAGGATATATAGAAAATGAAGCAACACGCAGATACACCCACATATTCACAATCATCAACTGCAGTATAAATAGAAAGGTCTACAAGAAAGAAAAGTCAATCTTATTTTACTATGCGGCTTCATTATGTGCATAATTTACATATTTATACTAGTATAAGCAAAGGATACTTATTTGACCACACCTCAAGATGGAACAATAATCAACATGTGTAGGAGTGGTGAAGTGTGTGTGGGGGGAAGAGAAAGTGAAAGTTTGAGAAAAATAGGGTCGATAAAAATAACTGAATTTCAGGAATAAAGGAAAAGCAGGATAAGATACAGCATGCATTTTAGAAATGTGAGGATGAATAGGATAAAGAGCTAAAATATTTGCTAGCAGTTGTCATCATGTAGGAGGTTAGAGCAGCGAAAGAAGGGAAATTTACTATTGTTATAGCTCATTTTCCCACTTGACTTTTTACACATAAGTAAAATAGTGCATGTGTATTATTTTCATAAAAATGCAGTAAAATAAAAGAAAATCAAATATAGTATTAGAATTAAAGTGGTGAATACATAAACTCCTTCTTAGATTTTAAGGAATTTAAACTCCTGAATTGATTTACTGAAAAAATCATTTTTGCATAGTTTTAAGAAAACTATATGATTCATAGTTTTAAAAAGTGTGCTTTATAACATCTACAAATGCTGATGTTTATGATAAAGGTTACTGTTTCAAATACATTTGGGAAACTGCTTTCTTTCTTTTCTTGAGAGTCACAATTCACTTCATCCCATTACTTATTTATTTATTAATTTATTTGCCTACTTGCTTTCTTTACATTTATGTATTTATTTTTCAGCAATCTCTACACCCATCATTGGGCTTGACCTCATGACCCTGAGATCAAGGGTTTCATGCTCTACTGACTGAGCCAGCCAGGTGCCTCATTTCACTCCATTTAGGTAATTATGGAATTCCATAAGGAAACACAAGTATTTCACTTTTATTTGATCCATTTTTCTCACAAATACATATAAACCTAGACTACTTTTTTTTAACTTAAAAATTATCTTGTCAAACAATGCTTTGTGGAACACTATATTGAAAATCTTGTTTGTGTGTGTGTGTGCTCTTCTTAAACCTACTTATATAATATATGCCAATGATTTTACATAGGATATTGTAAAAAATGTTCTTGTCTTGAAATGTAAAAGATTGCTCTTTTAGATTCTATAAATCCCTAATTCTATTTTATTCTGTATATTGTCTAGGTATAGAAATAACATAGTGTCGATATACAGAATCTACTGAGAATATTATTTTTATAAGCAATATTTAAACAGAAGTTCATCTCACAAGTGATAGAGAACAGATTTGAGGGAGCTAAATGCACAAACGAGAGCATGACAATACAGGGTGGGTGAGGACTGGAAGGTTCGGAACCAGACAGAGCAACAAGAAAATCAATGCCACATTGGCATCAGGGCTATTGAGGGAAGAAGAGTGTCAATGTGTTCAGAGGATTCATACCAAATACAGGTGGATAGTTATGGAAGTGAGAGCTGTGTTCCAACAGAAACTCCATTCTATATTACAGAGTGGCAATATGCAGAATATGTACCATTTCCTGACAATATGTGATAAAGTTCTTCAAGTCTTGCTAGTAGTAGAGGATTACCATTTTGTTTTTTTCCTTCTGTTTTAACAGTTTTATTGAAATATATTTTACATATCATACAGTACACCTATTTAAAGTATAAAATACAGTTTTTAAGAATTACATTCAGAGATGTGTAACTGCCACCAAAATCTAATTTTAGAACTTTTTTTTTTCTATTTCTATTTCAAAATGAAGCTACATAAACATTAGCAGACATTTCTCATTCTCATACCCCCTCCCAGCTCCTGGTTCTGGCAACCAATAACCTACTTTCTGTCTCAACAGAGTTCTGTATTCTAACAATTTATATAAATGTAACCACAATATATGTGGTTTTGTGAGGGATATTCTTTCACTTAGTATAATACTTTCACGGTTCATCCATATTATAGCATATTACCAGTGCTTCAATTTTTCCCTATTGTTTAGTTAATTCACAAATTTCTTACATGTTTAGTTTCAGTTATTTTGCCAATTTTAGCTATTATTATTTTTGTAGGAGAGTTGGTGACCTCTCCTAGAGAGATGCTCATTTCATCATTCTGGAAGTCAATCTTCTCATTTTGTTTTCTAAACAAAATATTTTTACAAGTTTAGGATATCAGCTATTTTTTTGTTACTTTAGTATAGTTTACCAATTCATAATATTGCCTTCTTTTTATCCTTTCACTAACATGTAAATAGCAAACAGTCTCAGAAAAGCAAAAGACAGAAGTTTCTTTATATGTTAAAAGAGTATATATATATATATAATTTATATTATTATAACTATAAATATTATTTATATAATATAATTATAATTAAATATATTAATATATAAACAAAATAGTATGTGTTCCAGGTATATAATATTGCCTGTTAATATATATATTAACAAAATAGGATGTGTTCCAGGTATATAATATTTTTGAAAATGCTTAGTTAGAGGCCTGCTTACAAATTGCAAAAGAAAACTGCTGCAGCCTTATTATAAAATGAGCAGTATTTTGGACAGGTTCCCTATGGTTTTCTCTTAAAGCTCTGGGATTTTTTAAAGGTCAGCAACCAAGTGGTTTGTCATTTGATACATAGGTGACTTGAAATAAATCAAAACAAGGAATGGAAAAATATTTTAAAATGAGAACTGTATAGTTGCCATCCAACAGAGAAGCCTTTATACGCTTTAGATCTCTGAAAATATAAGAGGAGGTAAATGTTTTAAAAAATGTCCATAGGGTGCTCAAAGATAATAAAGTACAAAAATATAATTTGTAAAATATTACACAAAAGATTTATATAGTATTCAAAATGTAGATCTTTATCTTATGAGCAATTATCCAAAGCCTACGGCATTTCTCAAAGAGAAGTGAGTCCAAATAATGGGACCTCCTGTGTGTTATTTGACAAGAGAACTCTGCAAGGATCATGAAGCCAAAGAACAAAGCTACTTTCACTTGGAACTTTGAAACAACTAATTGACTTCCTAGATGAGGTTTAACTTTTTTCTTGGATTTGCAGCAGGGACATGAAGATTTGTAGGGACATTAGTTCACTGCTTTAATAATAAATAATTTTATCAGTGTTAAGAATCAAAGATGAGTTTGGAATGCAGGTCATTCATTTCTTCAATTAAAAAGAAAAGAGAGAGAGAGAGGAGAAAAAGGATATCAAAACCACACTAGATGCCAGGGTGACAAAGCTGAAATTCATTTATATCACATGAGATACTGTTCAGAGAACACTCAATGCATATTCTGCAAAAGAATATCTTAAAAAATATAATGATTGCAAATATAATATTCTAATCTAATTCTAAAATAGAAACATCAATTCAAGTCCCAAAAGAGATAAAATTTTAAATTTAAAAATATTTTATTGGAGATCTATGAATTTACCTATATGTTATTATCTTGAATATAAGTTTGTTATTAAGGGCTTAATATAATTATGTAGACATACACACACATATGCACACATAAATATATCATGCAATTGTGATTATCTTTATTGTAAGTTGCATTGGGCTCTTTGAAATATTACGTAACAAAAATCCTTCCAAAATCCTTCCGTGAATTAAAGTCTCTTTGGCTAAACAAATATAATATTTTTCTTGATGAAAGTCTTAAGTGATGGCTATCAGAATGATGGGGTGGAAGCTAAGTGTATTTTGTTCATGATCTAGATCCTGGCATAGTGCCGGAGACATGGTAGGTAGCCCATAAATGTCTGTGGAATGTATGAATGAATGAATGAATCATTAAATGAACATATTATTGCAATAGTGAGTGAAAAATCATAAATGCTATCTCAAATCTCCAAATTGTAGAAACAAATTTACCAATGAGTTACCAGATCTGAAGGAATGTGGTCAGTTAATAATTTCCTAATAGTTTCTAAAAGGAAAAATGCATAAAATTGTTATGTGTATGGCCATATCCACTGTTTGTAGTATACAACCACTGATTTTAATGATTTTGATATTTTATCAAATGTTTTAATGATCCAGTGATGATTTATTTAATTAATTTATTTTTTAAAGATTTATTTAATCACGAAAGACACACAGAAGGAGACAGAGACACAGGCAGAGGGAGAAGCAGGCTCCCTGTGAGGAGCCTGGGATCCCAACTTGAGCAAAAGGCTGACACTCAAGCACTTAGCCACCCAGGTATCCCTTATTATTATTTTTTTTAATGGAGGATCATTTTCTAAGGTTTCGATTGGGTTTATGTCCCAGTTTAAGTGGGAAATATCAGACATCATGTGACTTACACCATGGCAAGTATGTTAAGAAAATACATTAAAATGCTAGTATAAAATTCAAGATGTAAAATCATCTGATCTAGAATTTATTAGAAGATAGTAATGGAGAAAAAATATAGAAAATGCATCCCATGTTATAAGTCAACTCCTCTTATCCTTACAAAGAATTAATTCAATTTAATCCCAATAAGTTTATTAGAGTACAAGAAAAATAAACCATAATATTGACAACAAAAAGAAATAGTCAACAATTTCGGGACTGAGGTGGTCTTGTTGAAATATTTTGGTTGTCCTACCTAAGTAAAACTCTTACAATTTCTGATGCACAGTTTCCTTGCTTGTAAAGTGGGCTATTATATAAACACCAAGGTTCTCTCCATGTCTAATATTTTCGGTGATTTGTCAACCAAGGATAATTATATTTTGCACCTTCTTACTTAAAATAATTGTGACAAGTAGATTATTTTTGTAAAAATTAAAACTTTTAATTTCATTTACGTTTTTACTACTAAATTACTATATAATTACTAAAATAAGTTCAGAATTATTTTTGTATAATATATGTGGATATATGTTTTTATTAAAGAAAATCTGAAATATAATAAAAACTAAAATTCGTCCCATATTCTCTCCATGGAAATGACCACTCTGGTACCCGATTTTGCCATTTTACTGTTTTTACACGGTGTAAGTGTGTGTGTATGTGGGTGTTTCTGTGTGTCTGTGTGTGTGAATTAGAGAGAGAAAAAGACAAAGATCTAGAAATGAGAAAATATTACATTGTGATGTTATTTTGCAATATACTTAAGAGTTAATTTAGGGATGGACTTGTTTCTTTTATTATTATTGTTTTTTCCTTTATTTTTTCTGGCTAGTGTCTACCTCTCCAGCTTTTTTTTTAAAGTTTTTATTTTAGTTCCAGTTAACATACAATAATATATTAGTTTCAGCTGTACAATATAGTGTTTCAATAATTCCAAACATCACCCAATGCTTATCATGACCAGTGTACTCCTTAATCCCCATCACCTATTTCACCCGTCTCCCAACTCCTCTCCTCTAATAACCATCAGTTTGTTTTCTGTAATTAAGAGTCTGTCTCTTGCTTTGTCTCTCTATTTCCTTTTTTTTCCCTTTGCTGTTTTGCTTCTTAAATTCCACATGAGTGAAATCATATGGTATTTGTTTTTCTCTAATTTCGCTTAACATAATACTCTCTAGATCCATCCATGTTGTAGTAAATGTCAAGATTTCATGCTTTTGTTAATGGCTGAGTTAGATACTTATCAATCACATCCTTATCCAGTTATCAATTGACGGACTGCTCCCACATCTTAGCTATCCTAAAAGATGCTGCTCTAAATATAGAGATGAATGTATTCCTTTGAATTAGCTTCTTCTGTTCCTTGGGTAAATACCCAGTATTGCAATAGCTGGATTGTCCACTTCTCCAGTCCTATCATTAGCTTTTATTATGTTATATAACAGCCTCCTTGCTTCCCCTATCGGAAAGTTGGGTAAATTATCCTCTTATTTCTGAATTTAGTCATGTGATTTGATTTGATTTGGCCAATGAGATGTATGTAATTGTGAGTGAAGCGGAAACTGGAAAACTGTTCATGCATTTATCCTTCTCTTTGTGCTCACCTCTCTTTATTATTAAAATATTTTAACTAGTCTGCAGAGGGAAGAAGAATTTGCAAATCTGAGACAATCCTGTAGAAGCTTAAAGCTAGTCTCCCTCTCACAAACTGTTTAGCAAACAGCCAAAATCTACAGAGCCACCTAGCTGGAGGCTGCTGAGCACAGACACATTAACGGGCCAGTCTGAGACATGAAGATACACAAAAATTGGCCTACAGAATCATGACTGAAAATAATAGTTATTGCTTTAAGCCAGTGAGTTTGAAGTGGTATTTTGTAGCATATTGGCACATTCTGGTGGCAATAGATATTACAAAAAATATTTCATTTAGATCTCTCCTGCCTTTTTAAAAATAGCATTATTGAGTTACAATTAAGATACCACAAATTTCAACTGTTTAAATGTACAGTGCAATAAACTTTAGTATATTCATAGGGTTTTACAGACATTGCAATTATATACATTTACAGCATTTCCATCACCATAAAAAATACGCTTAGAGACAAGGCAACCACTAATCTCACCAATTTTCTGCCTCATTATATTTGCCTTCTTTTGAAATCTCATACAATTGGAATTCTACATTCTGTGTTCTTTTGTCCCTGGCTTCTTACACTTAGAATAATATTTTTTGGATCAGCCATGTTGTAATGTGTCAAAAATTTATTTCTTTTATTGATAGTTGTTATACATTGTACAGGTATGCTGATGGTTTATTTATCTCTTGATAGGTATTTCTGAAAGATAGATATAGATTATATAGGTATATAGATATAAATATATCTTCTTTAGAAAAAGGTTTCTTCATTTTTTCCTTTTTTTGCTCATTTTTAATTGAGCTCAGTTTTATTGTTGAGTCATAAGAGACATTTTTTAAAAGATTTTTATTTATTTATTCATGAGAGACACAGAGAGAGGCAGAGACACAGGGAGAGGGAGAAGCAGGCTCTACGCAGAGAGCCCAATGTGGGACTCGATTCCGGGTCTCCAGGATCCCACCCTGGGCTGAAGGTGGAGCTAAACCCCAGCCAACACTCGGGTTTGTGTATATATATATAATATATATTATATTGTATATAATACATAATATATATAAATAATATATACATATATTGTACACATATTGTATATATGTATACATACACAATATGTAAACAATATATATACATATATATTAATATATATATACAAACACACCCATATATATAGTGATATATATATATCCAGTGATAAAGTTAATTTTATGATATATTATATATATTATAATATATAATTTTATTATGTGTGTGTATATATACACACACACACAAATACACCCATATATGTAGTGATATTTGCAATTATTTTCTCCCAGACTTTTGGTCATTTTTTCACTTTCTTGATGGTGTTTTTTGAAGAGAAAAATGTAGTTAATTTTAATGAAGTCTACTTTGGTATTTTTTTCCTATTTTTGCTGTCACTATCAGTGTCATATTGAAGAAGTCATTGCCAAATCCAAAATCATAAATATATGCTCTGTATTTCCTTCTAAGGCTTATATTTTTAACTTTTGTATTTAAGTCTGCCATCCATGTTAACTTTTTTTTTGTATGTTTTGATTTGAGGTACAGCTCAACCTCAACTTCCTTTTTTTTTTTTTTCATGTGGATAACCAATTGTCTCAGCACAATTTGTTGAAAAGATGAGTTCATTCCCATTGATTTTTCTTGACATCTTTGTTGAAAATCAGCTAACTATAAATGTAATGACTTATTTTTTGGCTTTCAATTCTATACCATTGGTCATATGTCTGTCCATATGCCAGTACCATACTGTCTTCATTGCTGTGGCTTTGTAGTAAGTTATGAAATTGGGGAATGTAAGTACTCTAATTTTGCTTTCTTTTTCTAAATTGATGTAGCTATTCTGAGTCCCTTGCATTTTCAGATGAATTCCATGTAATCTGGCCTGGACCAAATACTGTAACCCGCAGTGATTGACACAGGCTGAGTAGTATGACTCTTACAAAGCTAATCAGGGTCTATTGCCAGAATTTTATATCTTAATGCCTCAAGAAAGAAATCTCCTTTACTTTGTGTCTCTAAGCTGGCTTGATAAAAATCTAGAGCTACCAATTGCCATGGTTACATGCGTGAAAGAGGAGTGGACTATCCATGTACCGGGAGAGAAAAAAATAATAAAATATATAGAACAACGTGATAAGAAATGAAGAAGAAATCTTGCAACTATTCATATCCTCTTAACCAATTGAACCTGACTTTTATTCAGCTCTGCCTTTTCATGATTTAGTTTTGTTGAGCCACTCAATTCTTTTTGTTGATTAATTTCATGCAGGATGTATTTTTGTCAAACAGAGGTTTCTAATTAATCAAACACTTGTACTAATTAGATTTCTCTTATGTGTATATTCCATTGTTTATTTCAATTGGCATCTGGGAAGTGTGAATAAAGGCATCTTTGTTAGGTATTGTATAATACTCAGGTCCAAAGTACTTCAGTTTTAATTATGGTACAATACTTATACCACCATCAAATGCTCCATTTTTTATAGTACCTACAACATATTAATAAACTGAAAAAATAGTTGTATTTTCTTAGAAAACAGTTTCTTGAGCTTTGCTTCTTAATCAAGTTATAGGTAATATAAATCCCAGATATTTTCAATTATGTAATGAGGTATCTGATGACGTAAATATTCTGTACAAAGAAATTTAATGTTTTTTAAGCAGTGTTTTTTTCATGAAACTTGACAATCAAAACAACTAAGTAAGGGTTTCTTTCCAATTCTGGAAAGAATTTGTTGTAAACAAACAGCAGTATAAATCACTATGGAGCATTTGTAGCTGTCAAGATGACTCATTAATTATTATTCCATTTTTAGCTTTGAGCCACTGATGTATATCAAGAATGAGGCAGAGAAGCTGGGTAGTTTGTGAAGCTATGAATCTACCAACATTCTTATCAGGGTAATGAAGAGACAGTTTTAGGACAATATTTCCTTGCAAATGAGCACTTATTGAAACTGAAGCCTGGAAAGTTCAACTTAGAAACATCCACTTAATAAACTGGAACAGGAGTGTTCTGCTATTATCTTTGCTACTATATCTCTAAAGATTACCTAACAGAACCTCATTAAATATGCAAATCCCTGTTATCAAAAGCTTGCTACAGTAAACCAAAAATTCTATTAATAACTACCCAATTAAATCCTTTTGAATCATTCATCATCTCCAGATAGGAGTAATCTGAACTGAATTCTAGCTTTCTTTCTTACTTACACAGGCCTTAAATATGTTTCTTTTTGATTCTGTACTTTTTAGGGAGGAGGCTGACCTTAAGTTTGAATAGTCCTCATATATCATTTCTACTATCTAAATTGAAACCAAGTTTTCTGTATTTCGAACCAGCTGCCTTATTATTCCCAATAAAAGTCATTTAAAATGGAATATTCTTATTCATGCTTTCACTATGACAAATTATCCTATTTAATTTTCTCTGAATATCTATAATTTTGACTTTATCTACTTCATATTCCCACTAGCAGTTTATGAGGGTTCCAATTTCTCCATATCTTCTCCAACACTTACTATTTTCTGTCTGTTTGATTATAGCCATTTTAATGGATGTGAAATGTTTCCTCATTGTGGCTTTGACTTGCATTTCCCTAATGATACTGATAAAGTGGCTTTTCATGTGCTTATTAGTCATTTGTGTATCTTCTTTGGAGAAATATCTATTCAGATTATTCACTAAATTAAAAAATTGAGTTATTTGTGTTTTACTGTTTAGTGTAAAGGTGCTTTTTAGAATCTAGATACAAGTCCCTTATCAGATATATTATTTGGAAATATTTTCTCTAAGTCTATGGACTGTTGTTTTACTTCCTTGTGTTTTTTGAAGCACAGAATTTCTTAATTTTGTTGAAGTTCAACTGGCCAAATATTTGTGTCCTTCATTACTTCTGACAATTATTTTAATATATATATATATATTGTGCAGAATCTTAGATTTAAGAAAAATGTGTTGATGCCATCATGTCTTGATTTTTTTTTTCCACTTCCTCTTTCTGTAGGAATCTCTAGTGTGGGGACCTTTGGGTGAAATGTTTCTTTTTACTTTTAAATATAAGCAGAGGGTAATTTCTCTACTTATCTGCAAATAGTTCCTTGAATATTCCATTTTCTTTCAGTAAATACAGAAAAATTAATTGGTGCTTCCTTGAGAAGATGATAGAAAAATCCCTTTTATTTTCCTTAGTTGATAAAATCTCTCCCTTTAATAAAAGGTTAGTAGTATTATTGTATCAATATTTGTATTGTACTCCAAATCTTGTAAATTGTTACTGTTGAATAGTTCAATTAACTGGCATTCTCCCTTTTTAAGCTTGGTTAGTGTAATGTATTAAAGAAAAAATATTTTTAATACAGTAAATCATAGTTTATATTTAAAAATATCCCTACCATTTGTGTAACACCTCATAATATTCCATATCACTTTAATAGGCTTTGAAAAATTTGAAAATCACAAATACACAACAAATGAAATTAGCTACTGTTTACGATGTGAGAAACTGCATTTCAGAGCTATAATAGTAAGAAAGATATTTGAATTTACTTCAGTATTTTACAGTTTACAAAGCAATTTCACCGACTTTCTGGAATCTGTCATTGATTTTGTGAGGTGCTTTTGGAATATTTCAATTTTTAGGGCAAGCTAAGGGTTATTTATTGGCAATAAATTACACAGTCATCTAAAAATATATCTTAAAAGTTTCATCTTGAGTTTCTAATCAAATAAGGAGTATTATTTGTGTCAGACATTAAATAGATTAGAGTGTAAGTAGGATAACTGGGCTGCTTTCAGAATATTGGATGACCAAAGGAACTATCATCTGTCTAGAAAATCATGCTTATAAATATTTCAAATGCATGTTTACTTGAGTAATAGAAAAACATTTACCACTCTTGAAATACAACAAATATACCAATTTACCTAAATCCAGTTACAAAATTTAAGTTTCAAATGCTTCTGAGGAGAGTAGGGGGCTGGGGAGGGGCTTGCAGAGAGGCAGAGGGAAAAGGAGAGAGAATCCCAAATGGGCTCCATGCCCAGCCTGGAGCCCAATTTGGGGCTGGATCCCACAACCCAGAGTTCATGACCTGAGCCAAAATCAAGAGTTGGACCTTAGCCCACTGAACCACCCAGGTGCCACAATGCTCATGTTCCCTTGACTTGATTCTTGTCCCTGTTGCCTAAGAAGTTGAAGTTTTTGCCCGTGTCTTCTAAGTGTTTACTGTTCCTTGTCCACTCGGACACTGCATTTAATCTTTGCTTGCTTAACAATTTACTTTCCTACTTATTTTTACATCATCTGTGGACTAATCCATCTAAGAATATATTGTTTTGTATTTTCATATCCTAGACTCTGTGATATTCTTAGTATCTCTTTGACTCCTTTGTTCCCACTTGGATATATTTTTGACAATTCTGAAAGCTATCTTTCCTTAACTGATTTACTCTCATGCTGGTGTCTGACCTTAAAGATTCACAATTTGATGGCCTTCCTTACTTATAAGGAAGTAAAAGAACTTGTTGTGCTCTAGCCATATTTTCATTGTTAATATACCATTGTAACAACACTGTGAACCCAAAGAGGATTCAATACTATTGAAGTGATAGAAGTTGCAAAATGATAGACCTTGAATGTAGGTAAAATATTATGTCTACAGGTAGACTAGAAGAGGTCAACAGGTAGTCAAGTGTGGTGCATTTGCTTTACTCCACAAATTCTATAGAACCCTGACTGCTTCCAGTTCTCTAATCTACAATCCCTAAGATATAACTTTATTCCCATGTTCCAAGGTGACCACTGGAGTACCAGGCAGCCTTGGACTTTATGGCTGGGAACAGAAGTGAGGCACACAGGCCCTCTTTTAAGGGTTCTTCCAGGAGAGTGCACAAAGCACTTTCACTTACACTGAAGCAGGCAACCCGGAAGCACTGACCAAACATAGCTGCAAGAGAACCTAGAGAAAGTAGTGTTTTACTTGGGCAGCAATTTTTTAAACTAAAAATTGAAGATCTTGTCTCTGAAAAAGAATAGGATGATGGAATTGGAAAGGATTGGCATGTCTGTCACAGTTCTGTTGTTCAGGAAAGCAAACTCAGGCTTATTCTTGCTAAATTATTTGTGCAGTTGTACACAACTCAATGGTGTCAATTTACTCTGAATTGAGGAGCATTGGAATATATAGGCTTGTTCTTATTTCTGCAGCATGTAATCTATTTCAAGGTAAATTTTGAATAAACTATGACTTTGACCTATATTTTATTCCTTACCTGCTTTTCTTCTAACCATATTTGTATTTCTGCAGTATATTTTTTAATCAAAAAGTACTGCCACTCATATAAAAATGCAAACACTTTCGCACTCTGCCTTTTCTCCTATAAATTTTTCCACATGGGATACTTTTCCTATTTGATGTATTTGTAAATATCTGTCTTCAGAAACTATCTTATTTAGATCTACCAAGAAAAATAATTATTTCTTCTATTGTATGCCCTACCTCACAGAAAATTTTTGGCTTTTTGTAGGTCTATTTCCACTATTATATTCTTTCCGTTTGTAAGGCATAAAAAGTTTCTGCTACATAGAAGTTATTATGAGTGAGATGTGTTCCCCCCAAAATAAAACGTATGGTAAAGCCCTAATCCCCCTGACCATACAATTTGGATATATTTGGAGATAAGGCCTTTATGGAGGTGATTAAGTTAAAAGGCCATTAGAGTAGACTCTAATTTAATCTGACTGGTTGTACTTACAAGAAGAGGAAATTCAGAAAAGACCAGCAGCTCTTGCACACAGAGGAGAGATCATACAAGGTCATAGCAAGAAAGCAGCCTTAAGCAAGCAAAGAGAAAAGCCTCAGGAGAAACCAAACCTGCTGACACCTTGACCTTAGACTTCTAGCCTCCAAACATATGAAAAAATATATTTTTGTTGCTTAAAGCAATCCGTGGTATTTTGTTACGGCAATCCTACACAATTAATATAAAATTTATTTGATGATTAGTTACTAAAATGTTTACTAAAAATCCTGACTTGAGAACAGAGAATATCTATATTAAAAAATAAACTCATTTCTGTAAATATCAGGGAAAAAAATCAGGATACACATTATAACTGTATCACTCCTTTTGACCAGAATGGTATTTATTAACGTAGCCCATATGCTTTGTTATCAGCCTATTTTCAGTTATGGAATGAAGAAGTCATGGGAACAAAAGGCACAAAATAGAGAATATAGGCAATGATATTGTAAAAGCACTGTATGGTCACAGATAATAGCTACACTTGTGTTGAGTGTAGCATGACACACAGAGAAGGTGAATGACTATGTTGTACATCTGAAGCTAATGTGACTGTGTGTGTCAACTGTATTCAAATAAAAAATATTATAAGAAGTTTACTTCATAGATCATAATACAAATATTTACTTTCATCTTACTTAATGGGCAATGTTGAATGTGCTAATCCTTTCTCATCCTCTAGCCCTTAAATTATAATCTTTGACTATATATTGCTCAATCATTACATTTTAAAACTTGGGCATATTGAAACCAGGCATGACTAGTTACAAAATTTTAGGGGCCCAGTCCAACTGAAAAATGCAGAGTCCCATGTACAAGAAGCATTATGAATACCAAGATGGCAATAAGTGAGGCAGTAAGCCAAGTCAAGCCTTTCTGAAAATAGGATCTTTCACACACCCTTGAAGCTGGCATTGAAGCTTCTTGGTTATGGGCTAAGATAGATGTAAGCTGTGATTTTTCATTAATGAATGGCACATTTCTTTCTCTGGTGGTTCCCTAGCCTGCCGAAGTCTACCTCTAAGGAAACTTTTCCGAGGGCTACTGTCTTTGCATTCCATTTCCAAATAAACTGAAGCAAATGTCCTTTCACACTTTCCCAGGGTCTTCAAGGATACCCAAACGACTCATATTTCACTCCCATCATAGAGAATGAGTGTTAACGTGCATGTAAAATGCAAACAGAAACTTCACCAGTACCATGTGTTGCACAAATAACAAATTCAGGGGTATGTAGAAAGCTGTAATTTAGATAAATACAGTTTTTAACAAACTAGGCTCTACATTTTATCTTGTCTTCAAATATTCAGCTTATTAAATTAATTTGAAGTCAGAAAACTCTTATGATAATTTGCATTTTCAGCTCATGACGTTTTGGTGAAGTATAACATCTATCTGCCAAGTGCAATGTTGTACGTTCTCAAAGTTGTAGGGTTGCACGACTCATTGCCAATCATTTATAAACTGCTGCAGAATTGAAAATCCTCACAAAGAGTTCCACCAACAAAATCCTTAATGCTCTGATTATTAAATAAGAACATCTTTAAAGTGTTTACCTCAAAAAAAGAACAAACATAAAGAAAGAAAGAAAGTCATGGTGACTTTGCACACTATTTTCAGAAATAAATTATCTGGTAGTGCTGCTAAGCTTTTCTGAAAGTGGTTTTCTCATGGTTACTAGATTTTATGCACCCAACGACGATGAAAACAAGAGACTCTCAACCGTAGAAACTAAGGTAAATGGTATTTTGTGAAAATAGGGTTCTATTTAAAAATTATAACATATAACAATAGGCCTAAAAGTGACATTTTAAAGATGTATTCCGTTGCACATATATAAAAATACCTACCACTATAGTTAGAATACAGATAATCCTCATACGGCGCTCTAAGAGGGAAATGTCAGACTTGAGTCAACTTGGCTTTAAAAACAAAGAGATTGGGTAGCCTGGGTGGCTCAGCGGCTTAGCGCTGCCTTCAGCCCAGGGCGTGATCCTGGAGACCCGGGATCAAGTCCCACGTCGGGCTCCCTGCATGGAGCCTGCTTCTCCCTCTGCTTGTGTCTCTATCTCTCTCTCTGTTTCTCATGAATAAATAAATAAAATCTTTTAAAAAAGAGAGAGATTGATTATTTTCCTTAAAATATGTCTAGAGTTCAAAGAAACCTCAGGCCCAGAAAATTAGGGCTCTGCTTCTGGTTTTACATGATCCTCTGGGTTTTTGCCTTTCTCCAAGATTATTGTGAGATACCTAGAGCCGCTTTAGTCATTGCAATGAGAACACCAGCAGGATAGAGGCTTTTGTTTTGTTTTTCCCTTCAGTGTCTCCTAATTAGAGCAAAGAAACCTTTCGCCAGCTTTCAGCAGAACTCCTAAATGGGATCCCATGTGCATTCATAAATCAATCACTATCAAGATAAAGCTAATTATTTGGGGGTAGGTTACCAGTCTACTTACTTTAGGTTATGTTGCAGTTTAAATTTAAAGTCTTACTGGTTCACTGATAAAATATATATATATATATATATATATACATTTTTAATTTTATTATATATGTAGTATATATTATATATATTTATAATATATAAATATATATAAATATATATAATATTTATATTTATTTATATATATTTATATATATATTTTTATATTATATATCTTTTTTTTTTCCCCTATACTGAGTGGCCATCCTGGTTGAGCATCAACTCTGCCTCACATTGTCTTCAGGCTAGGCCGGCGGCTAAAGGAGCAGCTTGTAAGTGAGCAAGGACACAGTGAGAAGGAGACTAGGGGAGAACTGGGTATTGACTCATACGTACAGGTGCACACTTCTCTTTACTTTTTATTATGTAAATCATTTGTCATGCCCAGGCCTGAACTGACATTAGTAGAGCAGGGAATCCTTCTTCCTCAAAAAGAGGCCCCATATAAAAGCAGCCTGATGGAAAAAGATAAATCATACTTTGACAACAGGGCAATATACTAGGGGGGGAAAGCCATTGCTGCTCACCTGGAGGGTGTCTTTATCATTCATTGTTGCTCTTCAGTGCTATTGCATTTTGTAGGACAGCATGTAGTGTCATAGAAAAAGGACTAATTGAGGTCTCCTTCGAAACTACTAGAAAAACCCAGTCATTCAACTTTTTTGGTGGAGATGTAAATGAGAAGGATATTTTTGTTTCTGACCCAAGTACATTAAGTCTATTTATTACTGCCTATTTCTCAAGTTCCTTAACTTCTGAACATATTTTCTTTAGTTCATAAGATTAGAATGAAATCGTGTTTTCTTGATGTTGCTTGTCTGTTTAAAGAAATATAAGGAACCCACATATACCTAGGATTTCTCCTTGTAGATAGCGACAGCATTCCACTAGTTGTTAAACATAACTACTGAAAGTATATGAAAAGCAAGAATTATCTTATCTGGTGCCTACCAAAGTTGTGTACTTTTCTTTTTCATAAACTGTCATTATAGTTTATTTTTTCTAAGAGATGCCTCTTGTAATACTAAATCATTTTATTTAACTCCTTTCCTTCACCATTAAAATATCTACCTTCATAAATATGTGTATCGTCAAAATTGGGAACGAAGTAAAAATCTTTATATATTTTTTAAAGATTTTTCTTTATTTATTTGAGAGAGATAGAGCTAGAAGTGAGAAAGGGAGCACCAGCGGGGGAGGGGGGAGAGGGAGAGAAACAGACTCCCCGCTGAGCAGAGAGCCTGACACAGCCCCCATCCCAGAACCCCTGGATCATAACCTGAGCCAAAGGATATCCTAATTGGATTAAGTCACCAAGGTGCCCCCAAAAAACTTGTATTTTTTATGATACATCTAATCTAGAACTCATAAGGAAATTCAAAATATGAAAATGATTTCAAATTGACCTGTAATTTAGCAAGGTTTTTAGACAATAAGGGAAAAATGAGGTTTTAGCTTAGACATCAGCCTTTGATTTTGAGCAAAACTCATGTTTTAGGATCATTCCTCTTTCCATGCCACTTGCTTAGGGTTCCAATACTCATGAGAACAGCATTTTCCTGGAAACTGTTTTGACTGTTGTTGTGGTTTGTTATCCAGGCACAATTAAGTGAGCAGGAGGGGATATAGCCAGAAAAATAGGAAAAGAGATGGTTGATAGCAAAGGGGATTTTCCCAACAGGTGACCCTACTTTGTGTCTGTTTTAGTCATTATATTATCTCTGAAAGAGACAGAGATTATGGAATATCTCATAACTGATTTAAGAAAAGTATATACATTTTTGGGAAGAGGGGTGTATTTAAGGACTGGAGTTAAAAAGTGAACTGTAAGAGGTATCATTTATATTAAATATATATTTTTTCCAAATTGTTAGTGTTCATTTAAAATTTTATGCTCATTAAGCATTGCGATTATTCATGTCAGAGAATTTTGTTTTGGTGGATATTCCTCTTGCTGGGGAATTTATAGTAATTAAGAAATTTCCATCCTAAATAAGGGGAAGAATTACAACTAGGTCTCATAAAAAATTTAGACTAGGAAAGGGAAAATGAGAAAGCAAATTTTCTCACTTTTTCTCACTCTCCCTACAAGCTTGTTCCCTTATGCCTCTCTGCATAACTTCTGTCCTGGCAAATGTACCTGCCTATTTAGGTTTCAATCAAGTATCCTCCAAAATGGTGGCTTTAAACCCTAGGTCTGCATGACGTTTGTCAGTGTAGAACCTACAGCAGTCAAACCAATTTTTGTTGTTATTTCCATCTTAATATTTTTGTGAGAGGGAATTACCTGATTTAAATCTCCTCTCTCTCTTCTAAACCGCTGTGGTTGAGCAGGTGGTAGAGTCTTGTATGTAATCCACTTGCTCTTTCTGCAGAACACAGTCGGGGTTAGCTTTCAAGGGGAACTGTTGTTGTGCAAGAGGAGGGGATGATTGTAATAGATCATTCCTTTCACTTTCATAGACTGAGACTGATGTTAATGATGAGTGAGAGGAATAGTGCTAAGTTATAGGCATTGCACATATAATATTTAATGAGTGGTAAGAAGTTCAGCAGTAAGCATGGGTAATGAAATATATTGCTGGCCACTATTATATCAATCACATCAGTTAATATAGTCAACTGATAAATTATAAGTTATTAATTCTTACTTTTTTTTCTGTTGATTTTAAATAAAATTATTCATTATACTCAGGTTATGTAAAGAACAAAACTTGCCAATGCTTTCAACATTTCAAAGGTTTCTGCTAGTGTTATGGAAGCACCATATAGGCCACTAAAATCCAGGGAAAAGAGAAGAAAACTGTAGCAAAATTTCAACTTGTTCAGAGGCTTGACAAAGCAAGTAAAAATAAGTAGACTAGAGAGAGGAGAGATGGGTAGGAAGTTAGTGAGAAACCATGAAAATGGTTCATTATGAATATAAGAAATTAAAAGGAAAGAGAGACATAGAACTAACAGAAAATAAGAAGAAACATTTTTTTATGAACGGCAGATTGATGATGGAATAGTGAAGACTATCACCAATATCTTAATTTTAGAAAATATGTATATTTTTTCTGCCCCAAGATTGTTCTTCTTTTTAAAAATAGCCTCAAATAGACTGTAAAGGAGGTATAAGTTATGGAGTACTGGAAGAAGAAAACTTTCTATGTGTGACTATAGGACATTTGTGCCAATTGTTTGTAAGAATTAGAAAGGCATTGTGTATGCCTGATTCAGCCACCCGTATAGATAAAAAGAATGCTGAAGTCATTGGAGATCTTGGAAAGCAGTCCCCACCTAATGATATGCATATTGATAATGGCAAGAATCAAAACATTACTGTCCTGTTCAATAAAACTTATTCCAGGGCGTTTGAGAACCCTTATACACAATGGAAAAGCAATTTCATAGTTTTTTTGTTTTGTTGTGTTTTCTCCCTGAATTTCCATCCTTAAAATTCTCTCTCTTCAATCAGGGTCTGCCTTCTTGGTGTTTAATTTGGTGCTGTACCTAGAGAAAACATACGTTTTCAAAAATACTGCTGTAGTTTTATTTTATATGTTTCATATTTATTGAATTTGTTATTTATACTTTTGAAACTTTGGCATTGTCTATAGTCATTTCTTGATAAAATGAATTTACTATCTTTTGGAGCACAAGACGAAGAATTAACCCCATGTACTAAGCTAGTATTTGTCGTCTATGAAATTCAAAGTTAAACACACACACACGCACATATACACTTAGAAATAGAAAACAGCTTCAATCTACTAGCTGCAGCATGTCTGAACCTCAAATGATAATTGAATTTCATGGACTTTAACTTTTTCTTGGATGATGAATATTTCCTCCTCAAAAATAATAATTATAAAGTAAATGAAATAATTACCTAAGCTAAGCACAAGCTGATATAATTCCCTTTTGACTCAAATGAATATGCCAGTATACATATAAGCCTTTATTGAAAGAATATTACTTTGTGAAAAAAAATCTAAAAATAGAATGTTATTATGATTCATAATAAGAAAATTATCAAAATGATTTTGAGAAAATATGAACTCAGTTTTTGTGATTTTTAAACTTGTAGTCTATGTTAAACAGAATTTAAGATAAAAATTACATGAAAGTGTTTGGGAAGTTTTACTTGTTGATCCTTAGAGATTTAAGGCAGGAGCTAGATAGAGTTTTTAAAAAATTTAAAAAGAGAGTTATGATTTCACCTTTAAGTGGATGATTACCTAAGGTACATTTCTATTGCTATCACTCTGAGCTTCATTTCTATATTTAAATGCCATCTAAACCTATTCTCACAGATCTATTACCATTTTTAAAAAATAAGCCTGTAATATTTCTCTTTAAAATAGCTATGCTTGGGCAGCCTGGGTGGCTCAGCGGTTTAGCGCCAGCTTCAGCCCAGGGCCTGGTCCTGGGGACCCGGGATCGAGTCCCACGTCGGGCTCCCTGCATGGAGCCTGCTTCTCTCTTTGCCTGTGTCTCTGTTTCTCTCTCTGTTTCTCATGAATAAATAAATAAAATCTTAAAAAAAAATGAAACAGCTATGCTCTTTGTCCCTTAACACAAACTCAAGAAGTGCATTCAATATAACAATTTGTATCCATACTTGTTTTAAACTTTTTCAATAAGAAAAGAACAAAGGTAAACCAATTTAAAATTAGAAAAAAATATGCCGTTTGTCAAGAGAAGTGTAAATTCAAGTACAGGAAAATAATAAAGACCCATCAGAATGGCTAAAGTGAAAAAAAAAAAAAACAGACCATAAAAATGTTAAAGAGGAAAAGGAGCCACTGTAAAAATTATATATTTTGATGAGAGCATACATTGAAAAAATCACTTTACGAATGTGTAGCAGAATGAACTAAAAGTAAAAATATATAAACATATACATATAAGTATAAAATACATTCTAAATATTATAAATATAAAGTAAATATATATAATATGTGCTTAAAATATTACATAAATATATGTAAAGTAAGTACACTTTATATATATACAAATAATCAAATTATAAAGCAAATCATCTTCTGGGCACATAATCAACATAAACAAATGCTTATGTCCACCAAAACAAATATATTTAAAGAACATTAAAAAATAGAAAGATTCAAATGTCCATTATCAGTAGAATATATTATATTGTACTTTTATATAATTAAATAAGGCATGGCAGTGAAAAAATGTACAATATCTCTCAATAAATATAGAGATGTTCCATGTTCAAATATTAGAACACTCAATATTTTTAAGATGTCAATTCTTTTCAAATTAATTTATAGATTCAATGCATATTAATCAATATGTCAGCAAATTATTTTGTGGACTCACAAAGTGATTCTGAAATTTATATCTCAAAAAGAAGCCAACACATACTGAAAAAGAACAAAGTTGGAGCTCTGATATTCCTTGGTTTTGAAACCAATCTACTATAAAACTATGTGATCAGGAAAGCATGGTTTTTGATGAAAAAGTAAATACATTGATCAATAGAAAAGAGTAAGCAGCTTGAAATAGATCCAAATACATAAAGTCAACTGATGTTTGACAGGGGAACAAAGGCAATTCAATAGGGATTAATAGTCTTCTTGACAAAGAGTGCTGGAATGGTTGGATACGCAATATAAAAATAAAAAGGAAAGAAGAAAGAAGGGAAAAGAAAGAAAAACAAAAGAAAGAATAAAAATAGAAAAAGAAAGTAGATACAGACTTCACAATTTTCCCCAAAATAAACTCACAGTGGATCATAGACCTAAATGTAAAATGTAGAACTACAAAATGTCCAAAAGATAATATGGGAAAAATATGCTTAGGTAGCATAGGACAAAATCTGCCTTGGGTTTGACAATGGGCTTTTTGTATAACACCCGAAGAACAATCTATGAAAGACAAAAAAGAAAGATGTTAAGCTTGCTTAAATTACAAATCCTTGCCTCTGCCAAGGGTATTGTTAGATAATAAAAAGACACAATCTGGGAGGCAATATCTGTAAAATATATATCTGATAGAGAACTTGTAACCAAAATTGATATGCATCTAAAATATACAAAAAAACTCTTTAAACTCTGCAATATTAAAACGTACAGCCAAATTAAAAACAGCAAAATTTCTGAAAAGACACTCAACAAAGAAAACATAGATGTCAAATAAGAATATGAAATATGTTCATTCTTTGTGATTAAGAAATTGTAAAATAAAACAATGATACCACTATATACCTATTGGAATGGCTAAAATAAAATAAATAAAACTTTTTAAAAACCTGATAATCCAAATGCTGGAGAGGATGTAGAATAACAGGAAATTTTATTCATTGCTGCTAGGAATGTGAAATTGTGCAACCACTTTGGAAGACAGTTTGACAGTTTCTTACAAAGGTAAGCATAGTATCATAGTATCATTATATGATTCAACAATCACACTCCTGGGTATTCACCCAGTTGAGTTGAAAATTTAAATCCACACAACAGAACTAAAATGGATACTTGCAGCAACTTTTTTCATAATTGTCCCAAACTGGAAGCAACCAAAATGTCCTCCAATAGATAAATGTTTAAACAAATTGTAGTATATTTATACAACAGAATATCATTCAGCAATGAAAATAGGGATAAAGCTTAAATGCGTATGTCAAGTAAAAGAAGCCAGTACAAAAAGTCTACATGCAGCATGACTCCAATTATCTGATATTTGAGAAAAGGCAAAACTATAGAATAATAAAAAAAAAATCAACCAAACAATGGAAGCAAGGGGAGTCAGAGGAAGGGGAGGAGGAGGAAGAAATGAAAATGCAAAACATGTGGGATTTTTAGGTGGTGTAAATGTTCTGTGTCTTACTACCATGTTGGATACATGGAAGGATTCATTCTAAAAAAAAAAAAAAACAAAAAAAAAAAAACAAAACAAAAGAAAACAATAGAACTTGATAACATTAGGAGTGACCTTTAAATGTGAAATTAAAAAAAAAATCATTTAGAAGTTAGAGGATCCCTGGTATGTATGCAATATCTGACAAGAGCTTATAACTGTACTACAAATATATGAAACTACCTCACTGAAGGGCCAAGGAGACATGTGCTGACCTAGTAACTTTGGAATTCAATAAAATCAATAAGATTAAAGGAAAAAGGAACTGAACACAAGTAAGTGCATTAGTGAATAAAGTTGTTACATGGCCGTGTGAGTTAACGATTCTGATACCGCTGTACATTTTTGCTGGAGTTAAACTCCAAGAAAATGGGTGTCAGATGGTAGGGATCAGGTTTCTCACAGTTGAGTGAGAATTTTAGATAAGCAAGGGAAGGAACCTATTTGCTAGTCATATGGTAATTGATTAGAGTTGGAGTCATTCATTAGGAACTCCTTAACTTAATATAGATACTGATGGGTATACGGGTTAGTGTACACACATATATCTTCTTGCTCTATCAGCTAAGAAAACCTAAAAGAAATGACAACTAGTAGCAATAAGTACCCACTGCCCTAAAGTTGATTTCTAATATCATTGTCCAATAGAAAGAATAGGGGTCCTGAGAGAAATGGCTGATTGTAGACTAGGAAAAGAAATACACAAGATGAAACTGGAGCATCTGGAGCATTTTTTACACAGGTACGGAAGAAAGTCTTCAACAAACAAATAAAAAAAAAAAAACACAATGATGGAAGTATGTCAAAGGACATAGGAGCCAAATAAAAGAACTCCTTATGGCCAAAGCTGAAACAATTGGAGTAATAAAATAATGTAATTTTGGATTATAACCAAAAATATAAAATATTATGTCAGTCCATACTTACATAAATAAATAATTGAATGGATTGTTAAATGGAGTGGGAGAGAAAAACATCCCTTTTAGAAGAATCCCAAAACAGTGATGTAAAAAAGCCACTCTAAAGGGGAAGGAGCATAACTGTCCATTTCTTAAATGGTGCATGATGACTGTCTCCCAAAGAGAATATTATCAAAAGGAGAAAAGAGCAACCTTACAAGGAAGAAACCTGCAAACAGTATGCCAGCCAGGTGATCAAAGTTAACACCTATAGTGACATCTTGTTGATAGTATGTACCCTTAATATGATGAGACGAAAATGACACTTTACCTTGGTGGTCTTCCTCTCAAGAAAATATAACCCCAGTGTAATGATTTAAAAAATTGCAATAGAGGGGAATCTTAAAATATCTCTGACATTCCTCAAAACTATCAAGATTATCCAAAGCAAGGGAATTTTGAGAAACTGTCACAGCCAAGAGGAGTCTAAGAAAACATAATGTAGTATCTCGGATGGGATCCTGGAACAGGAAAAGGACATTAAGCCAAAACTATGGAGTTATGAATAAACTATGGACTTTAATTAATAATAATGCATTGCTCCTGGTTCATTAATTGCAGTAAGTATCCAATACTAATTAAAGGTGTTAACAATAGGGAAAACTGTGTGTGGGGTAAATGGGGGGTGAGTAATGTGGGAAATCTGCATTATCTCTTTAATTTTTTTGTATATTGAAGTATTCTCAAAATAAAGTATAATCTATTAATAAAATAAGTGTACAGTTCCTCAGCTTGGGGCATAGACAAATTATTCAAACAAATTGAAGAGTGAAACAAACTAAATATATGCATTTTTATGATTCCATTTATATGAAATTTCAAAAAATAAAAGCCAAAAATAAGTATTGTGATAAAGGTCAAGGGAATTGGCACCCTTGGTGGTGGTATATACTGCAAGGGCACAGTAAAAGTTTTCTGTGGTGCTGGCAATATTCGATATATTGATCCAGGCATTGATTACTCAGGCACTTACATAAGCAAAACACTGCATGTAAATCATAACTCAGTGAAGAGACAGGCCCACCCTTTATTCTCCAAGTCTACCTTCTCACTCTCTTCCCCTTTCTCATAGCCAGACTTCTTCAAATTGTCATCTACATGTTCTCTTTCCCTTTTCATTCCCTTTTCAATCCCTGCAATCTAGATTCAGCTCTCGTCAAAAGATTTTTAAAAACATCACCAAAATATGTTGCTAAAGCTAAGGGACTCTTTTCCGATCCCATCGTACCAGACCTAGAGAGGGTCACTGCTATTGCTGAACATTATGTCCTCATTGAAATTTTATTTTCCTTTGCTACTTGTGCAGAAAGGATTAAAGACTGCACATCTTATTGCAGTATTGTTGAGACGAGTTAAGCTTGCAAGATCTATATGGACAGCTGTGCCTGGAAATTAAAATGCCACAAATCATCATATATATATATTATATATATATATAGTGTTCTATATATATATTATTTATATATTATATATATGTATATATATATATATATACATAGAGAGAGAGAGAGAGAGAGAGAGGGAGAGAGAGAGAGAGACAAGGATCTTTATACATTTCCTGTAGTCCCATTGCTAGGGATACATGTTTATGTTTGAGCAGTGTTTGTACAAATAACACTGGATTCCACATACAAAATGTTCATAGAAATATTCAGTAAGAAGAAGTAAGAACCCATTGACGTGTACACATTAACAAAGGAGGGATAACTATGTTAAAAGATTGGAATACCACAGAGGAATGAAAATGAACACACCGCAACAAGAATTGTCAGAATGGGTTACTCTAAACATAGAAAGTTCAGTTAAACTGTGAAGTCCCAGAAAAATACAAAATATGCATAGTTTAATTAAAGTATTTTCCATACTAATTTTCCTAATATGTAATAAGTCGTTCTTCTACATAACCTTAAATGTAATTATTATAAAGCCACAAATTAAGTTTCCTTTTCTCTTTTTCCCCATGATATAGTATTTTTTTTCATAAAGTCATTAGAGTTCATATATACTAAGGATATAAAAGAACAGAACTTGTTTAAATATATACCTAGCAAGGCGTGGGCAGACATGCAAATAATCCATTAAACTATACAGCTTTATTTTACTAGCATGGCGTTACAAAGGAAAGATTTGAATAAGATTATCATGCCACATTCTCTTCCTTTTCCCTTGTTCTTTGTTTTTCTTAAATGGGCTTGAACTTTTTGCCCAAACTATCTAAGCCTGAATACAAGAATGCTACATTTCTTTCTAAAAGATACAAACAAATGAGATACCAAGTCCATAGGGTTAATATTCCAGAACAAGGGTTAGTAAATCACAGCCTATAGGCTAAATATGGCATGTTATCTCTTTTTGTACTATCTGTGAACTAAAAATGTTTTTAATTTTTTAATGGTTAAAAAATCAGAGTAATATTTAGTCATGTGAAAATTATGCAAAAGCCAAATGTCTCTGTCCACAAATAAAGTTGTATTGGAACAGACCTGCACTTATTCATTTACATATTTGGCAAAGTTGGGTGGTTGTGACAATTGAGTAGCTGCCTATATAGTTTAAAATATTTGCTATTTGTCCCTTTATGGGAAAATATTGCTATTCTCTTGCCTAGAGTGCATTATGGTGATTTTTATCATTTTCTCATTAAATGGCAAGTACAATTTTAATTTTTTCTCTATAAATCCATTCTATGGGAATGATCTTCTGTCCATTACTCAATAAAAAAGACTTCTTTAAGAGTTCAGCCCTTGAAGTTTTATATTTTACATTCCCATCCTTTGGGAAACAGGGCTTAGTGGTAATGAGATTATGTAAGTTTTCACTGTATGATATTTCCTTGCTTTTGACAACTTTGCGAATTTTCAGTGGAAGATATGGCACATAGTATTTCTTACTTTATTAACCAGAGTTTTGCTTATGCTGTGCTATATTCCATGGAATTCACCTGAAAAACAACTGTACTGTACATAAAACATTTACAAGAAGTAAAAGCCTTTGAAGGTTCAGCCATTTTTTTTCCTTCCGTTGGAAATAGTGTATATCCGATTAATAAAATCCTTAAACGGTTATAAATATCACTGTAGCTTTGGTTATCCCAATTTTGGAAAATATCTGACCTGATTGTTTGCCTTTTCATTTGCTAAAATTTAGTAATATATTTGCAAAGCATGCCTGATAATTAAATATGTATATAAATATGATGTAATAGAATTTTTCACAAAACAAAATATTCTATCTACAAAATTTTGATTTATATATAATCACATGATTTTTTGCTAAACTCTCCTAGAATTTATTCTAGCTGAGGTTGTGCAGAATCAGATGTGTCCATTATTTAAATGTTTAAATGTCATCCTGTCATCCTTGAACAGATGAACATTAGACCTTTGCCTTTCCAACCTTCAAAACAAAAATGCCTTTAATGCCACATTTTTTTTCTTAAAAAAGTAAAACTTCCACCATCTTAATATATTTCTTCCCTTTTTATGCAGTTACTTTGTTTGGCAGGAAATGAGCTCACATTTCCCTCTGCTAAAGAAAGCAATCTGTGAGTCATATACAGTTTGAGAAAAGCATCACCTTATTCAAAAGATAAATCATATGATATTGTTATGCTGAATGAAAAAGAAAGCATGAATTGAGAATAGATTAGATGATTCCATTATAAAGACATCAAAGTAAACTCATCTGAAGGGTACACTGTGAATGGACTGAAATTCAAAGATATTACATTGCTACCTAAGTCTATGGGAAACTAATGAGCAAATGCTGATTTTCCATTATAGACTTTCAGAAGACTGAAGATTAATGTGATCTCTATTTTAGAAAGTTTATTATATTACCCTCATTTCATATGGAATGATGTGCTCGACAAAACGATTTTTACTAGTATGATTTGTTTTAAAACTTATCCATTAAATACAAATCTTTGAACATTTAATACGTAAATATTCTATGAGTTTTCTAGGGTTGCGATAACAAAATACCAAAAACCGGATGGCTAAGAACAATAGAAATGTATTGTCTCACAGTTTGGGAGGCCAGAAATAAAATAAATAAATAAATAAATAATAAATCAAAGCATCAGCTGTGCTCCCTCGGAGGCACTTGGGGCAGGATCTTTTCCAGCCCTCCCTCCTAGCTTCTGGTGGTTGTTTCTTGGCTCTTGGCAGCATTACTCTGGTTTCACATGAGTTTTCCCTGTGTGCTTTTTCTTTCTTTCTAGTTATTCCATTGTAATTGCCCCCAGATTTCATGGCAACAATGATCAGGTTTGTTCTTTCTGTTTTAATTGAAATTCAATGAAGCCACTAAAGACTTGGACTCATTAGGAACAGGTTAGTTTACTGACTTTCCCTTTTTGCACTCTTTCTGCCTGTTAATTCTATGATTCCTAGAACCTGTCTACATTAAAGAAGTAAAAAAAGTGGAGAGAAGTACCAATTTCTTTTATTGAGAAAGCAAAATCCTTCCAGATTCCCTCAACATAATTCCTCATAATTTCCAAATGCTAGCGTCGAGCGAAGAGGTGCAAAGACGATTTGGACTGGCTAAAATCTTGGGACATTTCTCGCTTTTGAGCATATTGATCACCCCACCCCTCCCCCTTCCCCAGGCAAATCACAATTCTGCCAGCAAGAAAGAATGAGTAATGACTCTTTGGGGTCAGTGAAAGTGAGTATTTCCTTTAGGCACTGTGAAATGACTGTAACGATGAGAATTTGCTGATGTATGTTGAAATTGAATACTCTTTCTTTTGTTTCTTTACCTCCAAATTAATCACAGATGGGATTTAAGAAATAATACGTAAAGCAAATATTTAGGACCTGAGAGTGCCATCCTGGTTTTGAATAGAATTTACTTTGTCATCTTAATCAATCTATCATCTCATCAATTATAAATATAATAAATAAATAAATAAATAAATAAATGTAAATAAATAAATAAATATCATATATATATATATATATATATATATATATATATATATATATATATAAAGATTTACTTATGTCTTTGACAGAGAGGGAGAGAGGAAGGACAGAGGGAGAAAATCCTTAAGCACATTCCCCATTGAGTACAGATCCTGACACAGGGATTGATCCCAGGCCCCTGAGACCATGACCTGGGCCCAAACCAGGGTCTGTCACTTAACTAAGCCATCCAGGCACCCCTCATCAATTACATATTTAAGTTATATTAAGATTTTACAAAATATGAACATGCACAGGCACTTACGAGGGTGCTCTTACTTATACAACATCATACTTTTTTGCTTCAACAGTATTGTTACTATAAATGGAAACATATGTCCTCCTAATGATGCATTTTAACATGGCTCATTTCTTTTGATATATACGAAATGTACTTGTTTAAATATCATGCAGAGAATCAAAATGTTCTAAGCAAAAAATGATTTCAATTTATCCTTGAAGAGAGCTCTTGAAACTTTCTACCAGTCTAGTTCTCCACTCTTACTCATGAATAAACAAATAATTTTTGTGTGTGTAATGAGAATTTCATCCTAATAACTTCATGTACAATGAAATTGTATGTTGACATTTCTGTGTGCCACACAGCTTTTGTTTTCCTACAATATTTTTGTAAGCTTTTCTGGGTGATAAAATATATTTATGTTTACTTTTTGTCATGATAGAACTGAATGGGAAAAAAAAAAAAAAAGCCATGCTCTGTAAAGTTTAAAAAAAAAAATCTGTCAGATGACAATATGCAAAGTATCAACAAGGATCAAATCCCTTCAGAGTAAGGAGAAGTAAAAATAAATGGCATTAAAGTTAAACACTATTGTTCAAAAGAGAACTTAATGAAAACAGTGAATCAAAAATGAGATGTTTTGAGGGTAGTAAAATGTCTAGGATAACTTAAAGCCTGAAACTCTGGCTTATATTATTTCATATATATCATATAAATGGCACTGACTGTTCTTGGGAAAACAGTATTTAATACTTACAAAAAATAATATTTTTCAACAAGACATTGTCTAGCTACAATCAAACATGACATATCTAGATGGTTCAGCAATTTAATATAATCAATTGCAAATAATTTGAGGCAAGTTGTATCGGACAAAATAATTCACAACTAGAAAATAATCTTAACAAAACATGGCTTCAAACATAAATTTGACAAAGTATAAGAAAAATATCCACTTAAAATTTTAACTGTAAAAACCACAAAGTTCAAGTGAACTTTCTTATGGTATGTGAAGTGACATAAATTTTCTGTAGTTTTTTTTTTTTCCATTTTCAGAAATTCAACATTCTATTCAAACAGCTAAAGCAACACATCATTTAAGTCAAAGGAAATGTGTAAGTGTAAAACATGAGGATGATTTATCTCCAGATATGAGACTTACTTTTAGTGTTCATTTTTGTTTTGAGTACAGACATACAAGAGTCAAGGAGAGTTTGAAGCCATAGAGACACAGAAAAACCCATTCAAGAATTCTTAAGTGCAAAATACATATATAATCAGTTTATTGACAGTTTATTGAGTAGTTTTAACTTAGTGAGATCATGAAAATGCCATTTTCCATAAACCATCCCTTTCCTTACCTATTTGAACCCCTTATTTGCATCAAGAAGTGGTCCTCGTAATATTTAATTTCCATTATTTTCTGTTTATGTTGTTTACCAGAAGTCAGTCCAATGTAGTTTAAAATTCTAATCTCAAAACCATTTCAGGATGTGCTTAGTCCTATTTCCACAGCAGAGCCATCTCTGGAAAGGAGGCAGGGGACTTTCCTGGCTCTGAGACACCCCCTCTACCCAGATCCCCTGATGTGGGACAGAAAGTTGGATTAAAGGAAATACACAGACCCTCTTACATACATGACCAGTCATCGCCTGCTGAGAGAGGTGTGCTTACTCGTCTCCTGTGTTGTCATTTTCCCTCTGTGATGCTGTTTGACCTTCTGGATGTCGAGGCTTACCTATAGGAGACAGATGTCACTAGAGTATAAAAGGAGATACGATGTGCAGGCGAGAACTAACTTTGTTCTTTACTATTCCCTCAAAATGTTTTCAGTAGGGGCAGTTCTTCCCCTAGTCCTTGGTGATAATGGGGCAGTTCCATGATAAAGCTGTTCAACATCATCTTCATCATCCTCCTCATCATAGTAGATTATCCTGATGTCAATGTCATAAATTCTCTGTTCTCTTTAAGACACTCAGCACAAATTTTTGTTGTCGTTGTTGTTGTTTTGGGGCCTGACAGGATGACAGGATGGGCAGTTCACAGTGTGGTGGAGAAAGATGGAGGGCCTTTCTTCCAGTTTTTATGAGCGTAGGTAAGGGGGATGGTAAGGAGTAGATTCTGGCTCTGTTTTTTGGAAGTTGCTTAACATCTCCTTCTAAGTTTTATGAAGTGTTCTTGTCCTTTGACTTGGATCTCAGCTGTAATTCCAGGGCTAGTGGATATATTTCACCATCAATCGCACATAAATGAGTTAGTTTTACTTTCCGGGGTGGGATGCAAAATGAACTAGAGTCTGTTTTCTTTTCTTCTGATTTCTCTTATTCTATAACCCACTATACTATTCCAACATTATCTTATTCCATAAAGTGTTATGAAGATTTTTCTCACAAACTTAAAACTAGAGTAAACTTAAAATTCAGCTCTACCATTTCGTGATCTTATCCCAAGTTCTGGAGAAGGGATTTGCCTACATTTTCTTTTTAAGAATTTGCTTGAAATTCTCCATAATAAATTATGGTGTATAGAATTATAATTAATATGATTACCAAGGTGCACTAATCATCTTTATTCCATATTTTTTCAAAGCCACCTAATTGATATGCTTCATTACTTTTAATACCATGAAAATTGAGGCTCAAACTGTATATAATATTTAGAAAATACAATACATGGAGAACTTATTTTTTTCAAGGCATTTTATTGATTTTTCTAGGTTAACTTTAGTCCTTCATATCTCTTTATAGTTTATATTTTCTTAAGGAAACACATTCAGTAAATTTCCCTCCTTTGTTGCCTGTCTAGTTGGCTTGGAGGAGGAGAGCACTGACCTGCTCTGAGACATTTCCTGCACCCAAATCCCCTGGTGTGAGAGAGAAAGGGGTAAAAAAAGGCGAAGACCTTACTTAGTCACACTTCACCTGTATTTCAACTACAATATGCTGGAATGTTTAACACATTTGCTTTTTTTTTTTCCTTCCCTTGGCTTGAAAAGTTCCTGAAATCTTTTCTCTTATCAGTTTGTTGGAGAGTCAAAACCCCCAGAGATATGTCCCAAAAATACATTTTTTCCAGAAACTATTATTGGATGGTGGATGCTCTTTTGAGCTCTTTATTCTACTACATATAGGTTGCTGCTTGAATTAAATTATTTAGGAATAATTTCTTAAGACTCCGAAAAATCATGTAATTATTGAATATTATTAATGAATATAATATTTCTCTGTTTTAAATAAAGAAAGCAATGCTTTAGAGGAAAAAATTTACTAACGTGCAATTCAGAACAGGAAACAGTTCAATGTTTTAGAGACAAACAGAACTCATTCTAAATTCTGCAAATGAAAAAAAATAAATAAATTCTACCAATGATAATTTAGGACCAGTATGATGTTGGCCAAGTTACCATCTTTCTATTTTTTTTAATTAATTTATTTATTTATGATAGTCACAGAGAGAGAGAGAGAGAGGCAGAGACACAGGCAGAGGGAGAAGCAGGCTCTATGCACCGGGAGCCTGATGTGGGATTCGATCCCGGGTTTCCAGGATCGCGCCCTGGGCCAAAGGCAGGCGCTAAACCTCTGCGCCACCCAGGGATCCCAGTTACCATCTTTCTAAACATCATATTTTATAAATGTAAAATTAAAATAATACCTATTTTATAGAGTTGGGGTAATAATTTAATTTACTTATATAGATTGTCTGATGAAGACAGCACAATTATTGTTTACTTTATATTTTTAAAGTTTTTATTTTAATTCCAGTTAGCTAGCAAACAGTGTAATATTAGTTGCAGGTGTACAATTTAGTGATTCACCACTTCCATACAGCAACTGGTGCTCATCACAAGTGCCTCCCAATCTCCACTACCTATTTTTTTTTAAAGATTTTATTTATTTATTCATGAGAGACACAGAGAGAGGCAGGGAGAGACATAGGCAGCGGGAGAAGCAGGCTCCATGCAGGGAGCCTGATGTGGGACTTGATCCCAGGACCCTGGGATCGCGCCCTGAGCCGAAGGCAGATGCTTAACTGCTGAGCCACCCAGGCGTCCCTCTTCACTACCTATTTAACCCATTCTCTGACCCACCTCCCTTCTTGTCACCATCAGTTTGTTCTCTACAGTTAAGAGTCTGTTTCTTGCTTTTCCTCTCTCTTTTCTCCTTTAATGACTGTTTTGTTTTTTAAATTCCACATATGAGTGAAATCATTTGGTATTTGTCTTTGACTTACTTCATTTAGCATTATACTCTCTAGCTCCATCTATGTCGTTAAAAATGGCAGGAGTAAATTCTTTTTTGTGGCTAATACTTCATTATGTATATACGTATGTATAATCTCTTCTTTATCCATTCATCAGATGATGGATATTTGAGCTCTTTCAATAAAGTGGCTATTGTAGATAATGCTGCTATAAATAGGAGTGCGGGATGCCTGCTTCTCCCTCTGCCTGAGTTTCTGCCTCTCTCTCACTCTGTCCGTGTCTCTCATGAATAAATAAATAAAATCTTTCTAAAAAGTAAATAAAGAAATAAATATAAGAGTGCATGTAGGCCTTCCAATTTATATTATTGAATTATTTGGGTAAATAAGTAGTGGTGCAATTGCTGGACCGTAGGGTAGTTCTATTTTTAAATATTGAGGAAACTCCATGCTGTCTTCCACAGTGGCTGCACCAATTTGCATTCCCACCATCAGGCCCAGAAGGTTCCCCTTTCCCCACATCCTTGCCAACATATGTTGTTCTTGTGTTGTTCACTTTAGCCATTCTGACAGGTGTGAGGTGGCATCTCATTGTAGTTTTGATTTGTATTTCCCTGATGATCAGTGATGTTGAGCATCTTTCATGGGTCTGCCGGCCATGTGCATGTCTTCTTTGGAAATATGTCTACTCATGTCTTCTGTCCATTTCTAAACTGGATTATTTGGTGTTTGGGTGTTGGGTTTGATAAATTCTATATATATTTTGAATGCTAACCTTTTATCAGATACATCATTTGCAAATATCTTCTCCCATTTCCTAGATTGTCTTTTAGTTTTGTTGATTGTTTCCTTTGCCATGCAGATTTTTATTTTGGTGAAGTCCCAGTAGTTTATTTTTGCTTTTGTTTCCTTTGCCTCAGGAGACATATCTAGTAAGAAGTTGTTATGGCCAATGTCATAGAGGTCACTGCCGGTGTTCTCCCCTAAGACTTTAATGGTTTCCTGTCCCACGTTTAGGTCATTCATCTATTTTGAATTTATTTTTGTGTATAGTGTAGGAAAGTGGTCCAATTTCATTAGCCTGCATGTTACTGTCCAGTTGTCCTCACACCATTTCTTGAAGAGATTGCCTTTTTTTTCCACATTGGATATTCTTTCCTGCTTTGTTGAAGATTAGTTGACCATATAGTTGTGGGTCCATTTCTTAGTTTTCAATTCTGTTCTATTGATCTGTGTCTCTATTTTTGTGCCAAACCATACTGCTTTGATCACTATAGCCTTGTAATATAAATTGAAGTCCAGAATTCTTATACTTCCAGCTTCGCCTTCCTTTTTCAAGATTACTTTGAATATTTGGGGTCTTTTGTGGTTCCATTCGAATTTTAGGATTGCTTGTTCTACCTCTGTGAAAAATGCTGTTGGTATTTTGATAGGGAATGCGTTAAATACTACCCAATTGCTTTCGGTAATATAGACATTTTAAAAATATTTGTTCTTTCAGTCCATGGGCATAGAATGTTTTTCCAATTCTTTGTCATTTTTTTTTTATTTCTTTCATCAGTATTTTATAGTTTTCAGAGTACAGTGTATTTTTTACATTTTGTTAGGTTTATTCCTGGGTATCTTATGGTTTTGGTATAATTGTGAATGCAATGAATTCCTTGATTTCCTCTTTCTTCTGCTTCATTATTGATATATAGAAATGCAGCAGACTTCTGTATGTTGATTTTATATCCTGCAACTTTACAGAATTTGTGTATCAATTCTAGCAAGTTTTTGGTGGAATCTTTTGGGTTTCCTTTAAAGAATATCAGGTCATCTGTAAATAGTGAAAGTTTTTATTTCTTTCTTACTGATTTGGACGCTTTTTATTTCTTTCTTGTTGTCTGATTGCTGTGGCTAAGATTTCCAGAACCATTTTGAATAACAGTGCTAACAGTGGACTTCCCTGTCTTGTTCCTGACCACAGAGGAAGAGCTCTCAATTTTTCACCATTGAGGATGATACTAGCTCTGGGTTTTTTATATATGGCAAAAGACAGCACAATTAAAAGGTCTTAGTAGTATTGGATAAATACTTTAAAATTATTGTTGTAAATTAAGAAAACTGAAAAAAATTTTAAAAAGTTATAAAATAATTGTATAAAAATCTAATGGAATTCAACAGTGAGAGTTCACATGCAAGAATAAGATTTATCAATGGTTTTAAGAAACACCATAATCTTCTTTAATTACTGCATTCAAATAAATATAAATAAACAGTAAACTTATTAATTTTTAGCATGATTTTAAAGACTTTGCTGTGTATTTATAATGCTGTTGTCAAAGTTTGAGCTCAGTAATCATAAGGTAGTGCAATTTAAAAATTTCAAATAATATGTAAGCCATCAAAACTTGTTAAAAATACCTTCACATCCTACTTACGCATTTAATTTTTAGTACTATCAATAAATATAAATGTATTGTCTAGTAACAAATCTGCTAGAAGTAGACAATGTAATAAAATATATTTAAATTGACTATCTGCCCATCTTATTTCACTACTCTATAAATCTGTAAATACAAATCTGTTGAGTGGTAGAGCACTTTCTTTTATGAGTTATTTTTATCATGACTTTTAATAAATTTTACCAAGTACTTGATGACCATAAATATTAATATGAATTTTATTTACAGCTTTTAGATAATCTTATAGTAAATTATATTGATTTAGACAGACTTCTCAAGACATTCATTTTACAGTATTTAGCATGGATAGATATTGAGGTTAAGATTTACTATTTGTAGAACAATTGTGACTGAGAAGCATCACATAAGTGAATAAAATAAAACAAAATGGATTTTTATAACATGGCACATGATATGGCCCTGAACCAAAAAGAGGTGTTGAGGGAATATTGAGAAGAGGGTACTCAGAAAATATCATGGTAACTTTCTTTCTGTACATTCTTAAATAGGGACAGAGGAAGAAGGAAATCTGATTTAAATTGGCATTGCAATGTGAAAATTTTACTTCACATCTTAGAAGAACAAAATGGATAGAGTAGGCAGTTAGTTAGAGGAGAACTGGGGGCGATAACTAGGTTATACATTAGAAACCTGAGGGCTAAAGTTCCTGCTTTTGTGATTGTCAAGCTTTTTGAGCTAACAGACCAAAAGTCACAGGAGTGGAACAGGTGGCTCTCCTCTTCAACCACTGCCCCAGAGTAACCCCTGACCTAAGAATGCATATAAATGTGTTTACACCTCCAGACCCCCAGGGGGAAAGTCAGCACGACAGATCCAACAAAAGCCTTCTAGGTTCCAAACCTCCCTCTCTAAATGGGTCAGACAATTCCCTTAGCTGATTGGAAACAACCTCAGTTAGAGACACCCCACACCCAACCATCCCAGATATGACTCATTATAGAAATGTAAAAAGAAGTGATTCCTCTGACTTGTACAGTTGCCACCTCTGGGCCTGCTTGCTCTCCCATCTTGAGAAAGTACTGTCCTAAATAAATGCTTGTGCTTACACTTTCCTTCTGATTGTCTTTATTCAAGCATGGATCCCCCTGTAAACATTTCATGGGGAATCTAAGAACCCAGACCTCCACTGACACAATAGAAGCATCCACTACTAACAAAACAAGCTCAGCACTCGGAAGAACCAATAGCTTTAGTAGAGATCAGAGCCATGGACTTGCAGGGTATGTATGACATCAGGCAAAAACAAGGACACCCACTTGACAATAGTCATATACCCGAGGAAGGAGGTATGTATTTTTAAGAGCATGTTAGAGAAAAATTAAATATGCTTAAAATAGTATTGATATAGACATTCTATTTAATGTGCTCTTTGAGTAATTATATATGCAGAAACAGAATTTTTCAGCAATAGCTGAAAATACCATTTCCAGATAATATTTTTCTTTGTTTAAGGCATTTGATGTGAGCAAGATATGTAGGAAACATAGAAGAGGATCAACAAAACTTGAATAACAGAAGAGATTTTGGCTTGACTAGAACGGAAAGATAACCTCAGCCAGATATACTTAAGAATTTTCATCAATTACTCATGAAACATATTTATCAATATAGTAACTCCTCTGTCATTTGTAGTTGATTTTACATTGATCTTGCTTAATCAAACAGATGACAATATTTGCAAGTCTTTCTTCCAACAACAAAAGTAAATTGAGGAAAATACAGGATCTAGATGGTTTTGACCAGAATTGTGTACCTCCTGGCAACCTCTTTTGTCATGTCTTTAAGGTGGTACTGGGTTCCTGAAACCAAGGGCTAAGAAGGGAGGAGAGGAGGTTTGTGAAAGAGAGGAGAAAATTTACTTTAAAATGGAGCTTCCAGGTTCTGGGAAGGCTCAGTTGGTTAAGTATCTCCCTTTGGCTCAGGTCGTGATCCAGGGTTCAGGGATTGAGCCCCGAGTGGGGCTCCCTGCTCAGTGAGGTGTCTGCTTCTCCCACTACCCCTGTCCCTGCTTCTGTGCTCTTTCTCTCATTCTTTCACTCAAATAAATACACAGACTCTTTAAAAAATAAATAAGATTAAGCTTCCCTGAAGCATTAGGGCAGTCATTTTGATTTTTGTTCAACTTTATGTTTTTAAGTGGGTTTACTATCAGGAAATCTATATTTCAAAGTTAAATTATTTGAATTTGCATCTCATTTTTATTTTTTATTTTTTTATTATTTATTTATGATAGTCACAGACAGAGAGAGAGAGGCAGAGACACAGGCAGAGGAAGAAGCAGGCTCCATGCACCGGGAGCCTGATGTGGGATTCGATCCCGGGTCTCCAGGATCTTGCCCTGGGCCAAAGGCAGGTGCCAAACCGCTGCGCCACCCAGGGATCCCCTGCATCTCATTTTTAAAAGTGCACTTTGTTGTTGTTGTTCCAGTAGATTTATTTTCCAATGGATGAAAGATTGTCTTTCAAAGTCTAGATTTACATCTAGACTTTCTTTACTGATCTGAGTAAACTATGCATTCCTGCTTGTAAAAATGTTTAAGTTGTTTTTTTTAAATTTTAAAATATATCATGTAGCCCTAAAAAATAATATGACATATCCTATGCTAGTATCAGCACTCAGATTTAACTATGATGATGGTCTTGTGATTTTGATTTTACTTTTTTCAAATAAAAATAAAACATTAAAGGGATCCCTGGGTGGCTCAGCAGTTTAGCACCTGCCTTTGGCCCAGGGCGCGATCCTGGAGACCCGGGATCGAATCCCACGTCGGGCTCCTGGTGCATGGAGCCTGCTTCTCCCTCTGCCTGTGTCTCTGCCTCTCTCTCTCTTTGTGTGTGTGTCTCTTATGAATAAATAAATAAAATCTTTAAAAAAAATAAAATAAAGCATTAAACAATTAATAAAAACATCTCTATCCCTTCTCCTTTCCTTCCACACTTTCTACAGAGCCTGAAACCTAAAGTTGTTTTTTTTTCCTTCTTTTTTTACTTCCATGAATGGTATCTATTTGTTCAGTTATATGCTTTTTATCTATCTTATGTGTCTCCACAGGAAAAAAAAGGTGGGATAGTGGCTACACATAAATGTTCCCTTTCATATTTTCTATGTTCCAAAGATACTAAACAAAGTAGTTTCTAACATCAAAAAGTTTAACATGTATTTCATTTTGCATCCCTAATAAATACATAAATTAATAAAACAATATGCAAATAATGTAATAAGACAATTTAATTTGTGAAGTACTATGAAGAAAATAAGATGGATATGGCAAAGTTATATCCAAAAAATATTTTATGTTTCTGATGTGCTTTTCTTCCTCTTTGTGCCTTCACTCATACACCAAGATCCATTTATTTTTGTTAACAGTATCTTCATCTAAGAGACAAATACTCCCATGATGCCTCTAGCTGAAGTGCAGGTCATCAAGGTTCTGGTGGAAATCTTCAGAGTGAATTTTCAATTCATTGAAGCAGCAGCTGGTCAGTCTTGGGATGTCCACTTACCTCAAGCTTCTGCTTAGAAGTCCTGATCAGTTACCATTCCCACAACCTCCATTAACTTGGACACATTGTACAAAAAAAGGACATGAAAGAAGTTTCTCTCCTCTAATTAAGGTAAATCAGGATGATGTTGAAACAAAACTGACAATCTGCCCTAAATAAGCCTACACATCACACTCCCTCCATAGTCAGAAAAAAACAAACAAAAAAATACAACCTGAGATAGACTGAAAGCAACTAGATCACTCCATTTAGGCCTCATCTCCCTAAAAATATAATTTTAGAAAATAAAATTTCTGCCTCATTTTACTTAACATAATGTCCTCTGGGTTCACCTATGTTGTTGCCAATGTCAGGATTTCCTTGTTTTTCAAAATTGAATATTATTACATTGTTTATAATTATGCTGCATTCAGCATATTTTTCATTCATTTATCTGTCAACAGACACTTAAGTTGTTTCCATATCTTAGCTACAGGGAATGAAATGTTTCTTGATACACTATTCTTTCTAAAGTCTCATTTCTAAAAAAAAAAAAAAAAAAAAAAAAAAAAAAAAAAAAAGTCTCATTTCTTTGCAGTTCATTTGTAAGTCATCTCATTTTTATTGTCAAATAGTTTTTTAAATTAGGTGTTAATTTCCTAATGATCTATAAGCAGCAATGAATTGAGAATCATTCCCTTACTGTCATGTCACCATAATATATTGTTCAAGAGTGTCTTGAATATGTATTGAGGAAGGAATTTGCGTCTGAGAAAAAAATGTAATAGGTCTTGTCCTGGAATGAGATGCTACTTTTCTACAGACCCTGATTTGGTGGCCAATAGAGCTGCTTTTGAACACCTTAAAGTAAGAGAAATGTTATTTAAAATGTTTTTCTTCACCTCTTAACAATGTCTCATGACTAAATTTTCATAAAATGACATTTTATGTAAAGTTTTTAATTGTTTTATGGATAAAAACATTGCATATTTTTATCTTCACTCAATTGGTGTGATAGGAATTTAAAATGTATACATAAATTTTTCATGGTATTTATTGCTTTATAATATTCCCTCCTTTATATACTAGCCTCCTAAAAAAAATTGAAATTACTGACTCTGAGTTTTGTTGAATATTTGATATTTAAGCAGAAATTACTATTCCCTTTTTCCCTACCAGATTTGACCAGAAAGAGTGTCTTTCAAAATGGGTTGTAACAAATAGTGGATTATGGAATCTCTGGATTAGTTGTTAACCAAAGATTTTAAAAATGAAAAAAAAAAATAAAATAATGTACTAGATTTTAAAAAGATTACTTTAGACTAAATTGGAGTCTTTTTGGCTAAAAATTAAAGAAGATATAGTCTATGAATATAATAAGAATAAATACAGATCCATCACTTCTTGTTCCAGTTTTTATAGGCATGTGTGCAAATATGCATGCATATGCATTCATATGTATATGTGTACATACAGATTTTTATGTTTGGTCAGGTGTATTTGTGTAAGTATAGAGATAAAAATGTGTTTTTTCTTACTATAGATAGAACTACAATTTTAAAAAGAAGTGTTTGAAAGTCATTTATTAAGACCAATTGATTATCTTCGATCTCAGAAAAAAACCTATGGCATGTTGAAGATATAGCTATGTATCAACTTCAAAGGTAACTTACCAGAGATCAAAGTGAGTCAGATAATAACTAGAGTGAGTTAAACACAACACAACACAACAAAACAAAACAAAAACAAACACCTAGAAGAAATAAGAAATAATTTCCTAATAAGAAATTAGGAAAAAGAGAAGAAAATAGTTTAAGATCTTGATTTTTTGGGTAGGAAAAATGGCCTGGATTCTTCAAATATAAAAATAAATCATCTATAAATGTATGTGTTTTTAACTTAACTTCTTCCCACTCGCTACAATGAAGGTAGTCCCTGTCCTGAAAACATCCTCACATGCCTTGATGTACATATAAGGGAAATATTTTACTCCTGGTTCATGGCTTAACATATTTTACTACCTGTGAGGCTGATGTATGTACTTTATTTCCATTCTACACATAAATAAATAGATAATAGACAGATGATAGATAAACAGATCATTTCACTTTCATTCTCTTTGCAACTTATAAAAACCAAGGGTTGGTTATTTATGTTTTATTTTATGTAGTTGACACAGAGTTCTTTGATTTTTAAGGTACATTTTGGCAAGAAATCTCAACCATACCAAATCTTAGTTTCTCTTTTTTTCTGTATAATTGGAATAATAATCTCTAAAAAGTCTACCAAACATAATTTTTGAGAAGCTCTTTGAGATTTTGTAGAAAAAATAGTGTCTATATAAGCAGTATAAAAATGAATGTGTTCTTAATCATGCTTTTGATTTTGTAGTTTGAATAAAATTCCTCCTTTATTTGTTCCCCCTATTAACAAGGTAGAAGATGGAATAAAGAGAGCTGAATTAAATTTGAACCATAGTTCCAGGATAAAAGGAGAGACCATTTACCCCTAATGGAGGCTCTTGGAATGGGGCTGAGTTTAGGAAAATTGTCCCATAACTGTTCCTCCACATGATTATGTGAGGTTTGTTGTTTTGCAAATGACAATGTTGAAGCCAAGATGATAGGAGGAATGAACATTTTATTCCCCACGTATAATTAACCTCTGGTTATTTTGAGGTGGTGTGGTTGGTTGTTTTTCTCAAGGAAAGTTAATTATATACATTAGGGAAGTGTGCTTGCCTCTTAAGGGAACTAATAAAAAAGTCCATTAACAGTTAAGGAGACTGAAGTGATCTTTGAGCATCCAGAACTATAATCATGTCTCCATCAAGCCTTAGTGAGCAGATGATCAGAAGAGGGTTTATTTAGCTTCTGACCAACACCTGAGAAGCCTAGTTTTAAGAGACAGAGGGTTACTAATGGGATTCATGAGGAGGAAGGAACATGGCTGAAATGGAAGAGATAATAAGGACATAGTGGTATCTGTAGTCAGAAAGGGTCTCATCCTGTGTGACATCCATGCCAATATCCGTTGGATCGTCGCTGTGCAGCTATGCTGAAATCCACCTGGCCTGCAGAAGAACTTGGAACAATTCCCACCACAGCAATTATATAAGTTGTCGTGGGAGAACATAGCAAGACAGAATGAGAAACCGTGGAAAGGGGAGATTAAAGGTAGGAGGCATCCCAGAAGCAGAAGGTCAAAGTCACAACCATAGTGTGGTTTATGAGCAGAGAAGAAACACAAGATAAGATAATGGTAAAAGCATATTCTTGAGTGCTCTATCTCTCAAGAAAGTGAAACTGTTTACTCATGATAAAATACCGAGTCTTGCATTTTACAGAGCTCTAAGAATGATGTTTCTCAAGGGGAGCCTGGGTGGTACAGTTGATTAAGCATCTGTCTCTTGGTTTTGGCTCAGGTCCTGACCTCAGGGTCATGGCATCTGGCTCTGCACTTAGTATGGAGTCTGCTTAAGATTCTCTCTCCCTCTGCCTGCCCCTCCCATTTGTGCTCTCCCTCTCTTTCCTGATCTAAAATAAATAAATATTTTTAAATGATGTTTTTCAAAAACTAAGAAAATTAGGAGAGACTATTTTACATTTTTATATTTAAAACAATTATATCCCTCTAGAGCATCACTTCTATTGACAAAAAGCACCTGTATACAATATTTAATATAGTCATTATAAATAAATATATGGATATATATTGACAATACATTTATAAGAGTTTACTCACAATACCTCCTCAGTGCTTCTTTTGTAATTATAAGCTATCATTTTAAGAAGATCCACTGTATTTTTGAAAATTATTTATAGATTGCATTCTCACAGGGAGTTTAAATAGCTTTATTAATCACTTAAATTCTTGATAAATAATAATGCAAACACTATATAACAGAGTGAATAATTGAGAAACCATAGAAAGGTTAGAAAAATGCAAAGCTTTGAGGGAAGGGGGAAGACTTTTGAGAAGCAGGAAACTAAACCTCACTAGTATTTTTCATTCAAGCTGTAGAAGAAATGTTATAGGGAAACTGTGTGGAAACTTGCCTAGCATTACAAACTAGTGAGCTTGGGAGCAAACCTGGCGACGAGGCAGTAGATGCCTCCAGGAAGTTGGCCTAGCTTTGAAGAGTAATAGCAAAATTATATTCAGACATACTTTGTACAAAAAGGTTTTCCTAAATTATTTGCATGTATTAAATCTTTAGCTTTTATAATATTATTTAATTACTATTATTGATTTGCTATAAAAAATACGGTTTTGAAAAAAATATGGAATTGAGACACAGAGAGGTAAAACAATTTTCCCAACGTCTTACAGCAAATAAGCCATGAAATTGCTGAGGCTTAAATATATTGAAACAATCACACTGGCTTAAAAGTAAGATGTTGTTATCCAGATTACCTTGATTGTCTAATATTCCCATTTAATTGCAATGGAAAGGTAAACAACCCTACACATGTATGATTAAAATTTTCAACTATTCACATAGTAGAGGCTAGGGAATTTCGTTTAATTTAGAAAGAAAGAATTGTAATTTTTTGTGGATCCTAGTGTTATGGAGGATTTCATAGACATGAGTGATATAAACCAATACTGAATTTTGGGTTTTAAGGGTAAAATTTGTATATCTATACAAGTAGTGTGAAATGAGGTATCTTTACAAGGACAGGGAGATAGAGTGGGGCTACCTCACAATAAAATAACTGCTCATTCAGCCATTTGGAAACCCAGAGTGGTTTTGAGAATCCCTCAATTTCATCCATAGTGTTGTGAATGTGATCACTCCCAAGAGAGTTTTTCAAAACTAAATATCCCATGGTTTATATACTACTAAAGGACTTCTCCATATGATTGCAAATTAATGCATCATATGATAGAAACTTCCCATAACATAATGATTATAAATATTTAAATATTTGTTCATAGATAAAGATTTATGAGCAAGAGTTACATTTTTTCTTTTATGTATAAATTAGCCCTGGGATTTTATGAATAATTTAATATGAAAAATAGCTTTCAAAACTACGGTGAAGAGTAAAGCTGCATGACTTTTCTATATGTGTCTATGTCTAAACCTAAATAATACAAGGCATACTATGTATACAAATTATAAACCATATTTTAATGTTTCCTGAATTTCTAAGTATTTTTTTAAATGTTTCATGTTAAATACATCTTGAGGTCTTAAAAGACTACCTATCTAGTAGGATGTTCTGTGAACTAAACATTTTAATTAGGTCATCTACATAATGATTAATGCTGTATGTTCTGTTTGCAGGGGTTTTAAAATCTAGAGAAAAAAAGCACAAACATTTTTAAAATAATATTTTGAGCATGTCAAGACTGCATTCATTGAGATATTGATTCACAATACTGTCAATCCTTCTGAAGTGAAAAGAATATTAAGGAAAGCAATGCTTTGGGAACCAGCCCGATCAATTTAATATTGCCCTTAAAATCTCTTTTGATTTGAAAGAAAATATTTCTGAATTTAGGTCAGATCTTGAATACATTTAAAACGTTTATATAGTGTAATAAGTTTCTTATCCTTTGACAAAAACTCGTTAATATAATACTGTCTAAAATTCTAAATATACTAAATATTTTACACCCACAAATTTTAGACATTTTAGTAGGTGAAAAATATTAAATAACATGTTCCTAGTTTCATTTTATTCTCTACTAACTCCAAAAATTAATGTTTCTATTTTTTTCAGGAAATAATATAAATACTGTTGCAACTGATTTTTGAGTCAGCATTCCATGCAGACTATGAGCACAAGATTTATAATCACTCTGGATACTGACATTTTTGAGATCAATTTCCTTATCTATAAAATGAGGATCACAGTAATACTTATCATCTGGGTTGTTGTAATAATATAATAAGATAATAGAAGTAAAGTGCTTTACATAGTTACACCAAATAATTATCAAATTATTAATGATTACAATGAAATATTCATAATATCATTATCTTTATTCCAGAAAATAATGGCCAAATAAATTTTGAATTTTGTAGATGTTGGCAACAAAGGAAAAGTGAATCTATATCCTTGAACGTCTGTCTTCTTGTTATTTTCCCATTTTTGTGAGATATACTTGATGTATAACATTGTATTAGTTAAAGGTATACAACATAATGATTTCAGATCATTTACTATATAGACAGTAAAATAATTACCAGAGTAATTTTATTTATTTTTATTTATTTTTAAGATTTTATTTATTTATTCATGAGAGACACAGAGAGAGAGGGAGGCAGAGACACAGGGAGAGGGAGAAGCAGGCTCCATGCAGGGAGCCCGATGTGGGACTCGATCCCTGGACTTCAGGATCACGACCTGGGCTGAAGGCAGGCGCTCAACCACTGACCCACTCAGGCATCCTAACCAGAGTAAGTCTAGTTACTATTCATTACCTCACATAGTTACAACTTTTTAATTGTGATAGGAATTTTAAGATCAACTCTCTTAGCAATGTTCGAATGTACAAGTGTTTCTTGCTTTTAATAAGAGTAACAATTAGAGCAGCAATAGCATTAATAACAATGAAACAATTAGAACAGTGATAGCATTAATAATAATGATAATATTAATCTTTTTTAAACAATTCATGTGGAAAAAGTGTCAATCATATACCTTTCTTGTTTCACTGAATTATTACAAGTTTTGCGGTAGGTTATATTAATATCCCTAAAAGGAAGCAAAAGTAAAATAAACTATTGGGACTTCTTCAAAATCAAAGTTTCTGCACAGTGAAAAAAACAATTAACAAAACTAATAGGCAAACTACAGAATGTGAGAAGATATTTGTAAATGACATAGCTGATAAAGGGTTAGTATTCAAAATCTATTAATAACTTATGAAACTCAACACCAAAAAACCCCAAATACTTGTTAAGAAATGAGCAGAGGACCTGCATAAACATTTTTTCAAAGAAGACATCCAGATGACCAATAGACATATGAAAAGAAGCTCAATATCACTCATCAGGGACATACAAATCAAAGCTACAATGAGATGTCACCTCACACCTGTCAGAATGGCTAAAATCAACAACACAAGAAATATGGGTGTTGGTGAGGATGTGGACAAAGAACCCTTTTACATTGTTGGTGGAAACGTAAACTGCTGTAGCCACTCTGGAAAATGGTATGGAGTTTCCTCAAAATTTAAAAATAGACTACCTTAAGATCTAGCAATTCCACGACTTCATGCTTACCCAATGAATACAAAAATACTAACTCAAAGGGGGGTAGATATACCCTTGTGTTTGTAGCAGTCTTCTCGACAAATTATGGAAGCCAAGTGTTTGTAGCAGTCTTCTCGACAAATTATGGAAGCCAAATTATGGACATACAACATATGTCCCCCACATACAACAGCTGAAAATTGGATAAAGAAGAGGTCGTACATACATACAATGGAATATTACTCAGTCATAAAAAGTATGAAATCTTGCCATTTGCAAGGGCATGGATGGAACTAGAGAATATTACAGTAAGTGAAGTATGTCAGAGAAAGACAAATACCATATGATTTCACTCATATGTGGAATTTAAAAACAAACAAGAAATGAAAAAAATGGGAAAAAAAAAAGAGAGAGAGATAAGCCAGGAAGCGGACTCTTAACTACAGAGAACAAACTGATGGTTACTAAAGGGGGAGGGTGGGAAAGATGGGTGAAATAGGTGATGGAGATTAAGGACTATACTAGCAGAGCTGAGCCCCAGGTATATACAGAAGGGTGAATCACTATATTTTACACCAAAACTAATATTACGCTGTATGTTAATTAACCGGAATTTAAATAAAATTTAAAAAAGGACTACAGAAATTTAGAGATAATATAGCAAGGAATTTGAATTAAAACTCTAGGGAAAAAAAACTTTAGAAAAATTCCCTTTAGAATTCTTTTTTAACAACTATTCTATTTCCTCTCACTGCACACAGACACGTACACACACACATCAGTATTGAAACTAAAGTCATTATGTGACAGATTGAGAAATAGGAGAATGTTTTTCTTTAGGATTTTTATTTAAGATTATGTGCATGGCTCCCTCACTTAATATCCAACCTCACCCAGCACTTCCTGTTCCAGTGGTAAATATTTAACAGCTTCTGGCGGAAGTTTTGTTTTGTTTTTTTGTTTTTTGTTTTTTTGCTTTTGCTAATTGCAATTTCTATAATCTAGAATATTCTCAATATAGCCTATTTCAGGCTACAATGGTTGAAATTTAAAATAGCTTGTACAATTTCTGAAAACATTATTATCCATAGTCAATTTTAGTGGGCTAGTATGAACTAGTTGCTGTTTATTATTACATTCTTCTGCTTTATTTTTCATTAAAACACTATCACCTAACATATTCTATATTTACTGGCTAATTAAAAAAATTATCTCCACTGCTACCCCTAACTAGAATATATGTTCCATGAAATAATAAAATAGATATTTGATCTATTTTGTTCACTGTTCTCTCCTCAGCATCTAGAAAAGTGAGTAGCATGTAGCAGGCATTCAATAAATATTTTTGAATAAATGAGTGAAATAATGTTATGTTTAAATTGTATTACATTAAAACCATTGCTTACCCTATTTCCCTGCCCAAACATCCAACTATACTTACGCTGACATCATTGTTTTATTCAGGCTCATATATCTCTAATGAGATTTATTAAAATTATCAAAATAACTCTTACACTAATATTAAAGCTAATTTATTTTCTGGGTTTACAAAGTAGAATCCTAGATACTAAAAAATTAATATAAGCAATCAATGTCAGATGACTACACATGCCTTTGAATATGTGTTATATTTACCCTGTTTCTCTTTACTGAAATTATAAATATGTTTATATGTTAGAAAAAGATTGTTCAAAATTGAAAAATGAATCAGACTATTCAGCAACTTGATCATGTTTTGTACTATAATACCAACTCCCATGATTTGAGTTAAGCAGAAAACAAGATTTATTATTGGACACATTTATTTCCAGTTTAAAAAGTCCAAATTCATTTATTTGAGGGGCATATCTGAATTACTTATATTTTGATTCCATGGAATGTATCACCTCTAAGAATTATCCTTCTTTCTCGTTACCTCTTGGATCATTAATAAAACCACTAGCCATAGTTTATGTGCATTTGCATCTATATGACATTTTAATAGATGATAATATACGTGTATAAATACTTTTATTTTCATCCTTACTGATATTTTGTTATATAAGTAATTTTAATGTGTTTAGGGGATCCCTGGGTGGCTTAGTGGTTTAATGCTTGCCTTTGGCCCAGGGTGTGATCTTGGAGTCCCGGGATTGAGTCCCATGTTGGGCTCCCTGCATGGAGCCTACCTCTCCTTCTGCCTGTGCCTATGCCTCTTTTTCTGTGTCTCTCATGAACAAATAAATAAAATCTTTTAAAAAAATAAATAAATGTGTTTAATAGAGATCAAATACTGCATGGATTAGTGCATTAATGAACTGATGCTCTCAGAGAAGTTATTTTTCTTGTAGAAATATAAATATTTGTATATTTCTATTTCTTGTTTAATGAAATTAAATCGATGACATATATATGTATATAATACATACATGAACAGCTCAGTACCTGGTACATTATAAATTCTCAAAGAATGTTAGTTCATCTACATAATATAGTCTTTAAAGATTATTTATTTATTTACTTATTTATTTATTTATTTATTTATTTATTTATTTAGGGCAGGGAGCAGAGGGAAAGGGAGAAAGAGGATCTTCAGCAGCCTCTCCTTTGAGCGAGGAGCCTGAGGAGAAGGCTCAGTCTCATGACCCTGATATCATGACCTAAGGCGAAATAAAGACACAGACATCTACTCAACCAACTGAGCCCCAGGCACCTCTATATTTTTATAAAGTATATGAGTCATAGATGTTGCTACTCATATTTATGATATTTAGTATTTCATTTAACTTCTCAGGCTTTGCAAAGTACATCTGAAACCCAAAATAGGGAAAGAATTTAAAGTCATATTCTCTTTTTGTTTGAGCAACCAAACAACTGAATATGACGAATTTAAATTTGTATTTGCACATGACTTTCTGCTTAGCATTTGCTAGGTGTTAGTCTGAGAATATAAAGGAAAATAAACTAAGTGTGTTTGGAAATGCTTTTAGTTATTTACATGTCTGCACACAATGGTTAGGTTATATATATATTTAACATATTTAATGTTAAATGGAAGTGAAGGTGACAGTGGGACCCACAGAAGCAGTGAGAACCTTGAAAACAGACATATGGGCAGTGCTATGTGTTTTGCAAAGAACCACGGAGAAATGCAATCAGCTGATCCAGACACTGCATTTGATGTTTCCTTATAGGGTGTGTTCTGATTTGCTGAAATCCCTAAATACTCATTTACATAAACAACTGTTACAGGGATATTTTTACCATATAGAAAAAGTAAACCTAACTAAAAAGAGAATGAAAGAGATGATTTTTATTACTATGTAATTTAACAATAGTATGTTAAAATATTTGTATACAGCTAGTCAAATCTGGGGAATTATTAAAATATAATTTTAGGGATATTTCAGATAAAGCAAAATGATTAGATTATTAAATGGTGTGATTCTTATGGATGACATGGAGAAAAAAATTCTTGGTGATTATCTGAGCAAAATATGGGGTCTGATATTTTACATATCATTCATTCAATAGAAGATCTCACCAGTATGCCATGGAGTCATCTGTAAATATCCCCACTGCAGATAGGACACAGACGGTTAGAACCTCAAATGCTGCTCAAGATCCCATAGATTGGGCCTGAGAAGAGACCAAAGCATGGGCTGCATGGCATTTCCCCTAAGCTGATGCAGCTTGGTCTGTTCCTGACCTAGGGAGGAAGGATCAGGGGAGAGCACCTTCTTTGGCAGGCCCAGGGGAGCCAATTGTTTCTAGTCTGGGTTCTTGGCTTGCTCTGATCATCTGTGGGTCCTGACTTTCACCATGAATGTGAACTTGCTCTCAGCCCAGATTGGCAATGGATGTAGTTGATGCCCTGATGCACCTGTGCTTGTCAGGGGGAGATGGAGTAATTGAACCCTTGGAGCAACTCATCCAAGATTTCCTGTGTGGATCTCTACAAAAAAGACAGAGCCAGCCAGCTACTTGGGTCAGGAGGCATCAGAGGTCTTCCACCTAAATTGGGGTTCCAGGTGATGGCAGATCTAGCAACTAAAACAGTCTGTGGGGACACATAAGGTGTTCCTTGCAGCACTGCAGAGATGGCAAGAGAATGGCATCAGGTCAAGTGCCAAGGCCATTAAATGGCTGAATCACTGTGGCAGATGGCCCCACTGATGGAGTACTACGAAGATCTATAAAGACAAAGCTCATGACCTGTTGGGCCTACAATGATCTGGTGTGTTCTGGCACACGGCACCTTATAGATAAACATAGAGAATGGCTGCATCCCACCTTTCCTTTTGTATTAAATCACCCTTTTTAGTATGATGTTTTGTGAGGCCTGCAGATGTTCTGCAACGACAGTGGAGCTGTGTTCTACACAGTATATCTGGGACGCGTAGGTGAAATAATAAAAATAGTAGTGACCCCCCCCCAAAAAAAAAATAGAAAGTCTACTCTTTCTCTAAACTGCAAAAATACTGATTAATTTACCAATTAAATCACTTCCCTCCATAAATGTCAACAAGCCTGCAAAGAATTTGTCTTAAAAAAAATCTATATTTAAAATGGTATTTCTGAAGGTTTTTTGGTTACAATATGTGCAAGAAAGGAGTGATTTAACTAGGGCTCTTCCGATTAAAACAGCCTTTAATGTATAATGATAAAAACACACAAATTATCCTAACAACATTTTAACACCATTGGTTCCATGACACTAAATAAATGACTATTTTGAAAAGCCCAATCAACTGCTCTCAGGATTGATTTCATATCTCATGCCAGTGGGTATCAATCTGTTTCGGGCAAAAGATTCACGTGTGTCACTGGCTTAAAGTAAAGATTCCTTTATGGCCTCATGATTCCTTTTTTTAGTGTGTGTGACTTGACCCCAAGAAGTCTTTAAAGAAAGATCCCCTGGAGATAATGGCACGGGAAGTTACGTGTCCATAGCTCACGCTTTGGAAAGCACTGCCATTCTCCACTAAAACTCATCTTGTTGCTGGAAAAAGACGACTGTCATGGATGAGTGACCGAATCTCTTAAGGAAAATTTCCTCAGAGATTTCATGTTTGTGTCTGTGGGAGGACCATTGTGTAAGTAACCACAGAGAGAAAGAAGATGAGAATAGTATGTGAAATCTTAATGTAAATGAACATCAAGTCTTAGAAATGTGTTTTAATAGATGCAAATTGGCATCTATGAGACTTAAAAGATGATCGATTTATTTACATTCTGCACTTAGAGAGGCCTGTAACTTTTTGCTCAAAATATTTTTCCAGATTGTATGCTGCCCTTTGAGACAATCATTTTGTGATGTAAATCACTAATTTATACAGGCTATAATAAGTCTTCATACTACAAAAGTAAAGGATGGCTTGTCATTGTAAATACTTAAATGGAATAAATGAAATGGATGGATGCGTGGAAATAAAATACATAGATATTTTTTTCCCTCTCATTCTCTTTTCCTCTCATAAGTGAGGGACTACTGTATTGCAAAAAAAACCTGCTTCCTATTATTTTAGTTTATCCTATAGGCAAAAATCAGGTATTCTTGTAAGAAATAGTATAGCTTGTTCTTGAGAAGCTAGTTAAATATAGCTACTGTGGAGCAGTCTGATTCAAGGTCTCTAACATTCTGCATGGGTGAATAACATTGCTATGGTACATAATGGCTGTTCCTACCAGCAGAGCAAATTTTAGCTACTAGATAAAGGATGTAAATTCAGGTCAGTGCTTCAGTACAAAAAAAAAAAAAAAATGTTATTAGCAAGCTACCAAGTTTTTCCTTCCCCACTTGAAGTAGTCATTTCTCCTTTTCTGTAAGTTTATATTTTTAAAAGGCAGAATTCATAAATGTTAATTGACGCTACTACACATCAAACTTAATAAAATCCCCAAATCAACACAATAAAATCAATGAGAAAGTATGCTTGTGAATCATAGAATTAAGATTACACCCTCCTTATTTTTGAAAACTGAGCCCCATTAAATGATAGAATAATATTTTGCATTATTTACAATCTTAAAGCAGGATAAGCAAAGCCCTGGACTTAAAATCATTTAAAAAATCCTTTGTATTATATAGTTTCATAAATATATATACATATACTCACATCTATATATGTATAGATGTGTATTTTAATGAAGGAGATGCCCCAATGTACAGGTATGTCTGCTTCCACAGTTTTCCATCATGTTGACACATCTTGGGGCAGTTTACATTGTTTTCTTATGGATAGAAATACCCAAAGAATTTCAAAGAGTCCCTCAAAATAGTCCCGGGTTTCTCTATTACTAGACCTGCATATGGTTACAGTCTAAGAAACAAAAATAAAATGCTACAGAGAGGCAGTGAAACATTCACAAAGTATAAATGTATTTATTTGACTATTTTAATGCTATTTATTGCATATCAATTTGCTTGTACATAGGTTGTCAACGTAGATGAGGATTTCTATAAGACTGTACGATATTAACTAATCTAAGTGATGTTAGCCAATGTGAGGACTATGATAAACATGCTTCTTTCGTCTCTGAAGACAGTTAATTGATCAAAGGCCCCTTATGCTGCTCTTTGTTTTTGTTTGTTAGCTTGTTTGTTTTCGTTTTACTTTTTTAAATTTAATTTTAAACCCCAGTATAGTTAATATATGCTGTTATAAAAAATACAGTGTTATGTTAGTACAATATAGTTATTCAACACGCACACACCACCAGGTGCTCATCACAAGTACACTCCTTAATCCTCATCGCCTATTTAGCCACCGACCTCCCCTCTGGTAATCATCAGTTTATTCTCTATAGTTAAGAGTCTATTTCTTGGTTTGTCTCCTTTTCCTACTCCTTTGCCCATTTTGTTTGTTTGTTTGTTTCTTAAACTCTACATATGAGTGAAATCATACGATATTTGTCTTTCTATGATTGACTTATTTCACTAAGCGTAATACTCTTTAGTTCCATCCATGTTGTTGCAAATGGCGAGATTTCATTTGTTTTTACAGTTGCCTATTGTTCCATTGTATATTTATACCACCCTTTATCCATTCATCAGTTGGTGGGCACTCGGGCTACTTCTACAATGAGGCTATTGTAAATAATGCTGCTATAAACCTAGGAGGTCATGCATCCCTTTGAATTAGTGCTTTTGTATTCCTTCGATAAATACCCATTAGTGTGATTCCTGGATTAGTAAGGTTTTCTATTTTTAACTTTTTGTGGAGCCTCCATCTTGTTTTCCAGGTTGGCTGTACCATGCTGTACCATCTGCAGCTCTTTGAAATCCATGTTTGCCTTGCAGGCTGAGATCATGCTTCAGATGATCTGCCCCCTGCCATGCCTCAGCCAGCAGGGATACTAAGGCAAGCCTGTTCCTGGAAGCACCAGGACTACTCTGACAGATGACTTGGTCTTATGGACTCCCGGATGGCCTTGCTAAAATTACCTTAAAACTGATGGTAGCCTAAGAGACTTTGACCCAGTCTCCTGCCCTTTCTCCTTCCCTCCTTCTCTCCTTCCCTTCTTCCTTCTCTCCTTTACTTGGTGAGCAACTTCAAGTCTGGCCTCATGGTTCTCCCAGGTTCCCTCCCTATTTTCTCTCACAGATATTTTTTTCTTAATATATTTTGTGCATATTTAATCCCGATGTATTTATTTCTAGAAAGACTTGAAATAATGCATCTAAAATAAAAAATTTGTTTTGGATAATATAAAAAAATATATTTCAATGCCTTCTCCAATTTTCCTCTATAAAAGAAACCAAAGTTAAGCTGGGAAATATCAGAAGCAAATTTATTGTTATTAAATGTGCTTATTAAATGTATGGGCAGTGGAACATGAGGGTGGCACAGGAAATCTGCAGTGAAATCGTCCACGTAAATAACATGTTTTACATCTAACCTTTATTAATTGTGCTCCCAGATTCACAACATTGCACCTAGATTATTTAAAAGAGTGCTGTAATATCTAGAGACATTTACTGTACAGATTTAGCCATCATTAATAGTGTCTACTAATTTTAATCATTTATTTTATTATTCGTTCAGCCAACATTTATGGGATGCCTACTATGTGTCATGCTTTGTGAGCTCAATAAAACAAGCAAACACTCTGCTCTTAATAAATCTTACCTTCTGCAGTGGAGAAAGGGAAAGGCAATAATAAATAAAAATAAAACAGAGCATATCAGATGGTGAATAAATGCTACAAAGAGAAGTAAAGTCAAGTAAAATAAATAGAAAGCCTTGATGAGGGAGTAGTAGGAAGCAAACATTTTAATAGAGCCATCAGGGAAGACTTCACTAAAAATATAAAACTTGAGCAAAGATCTAAAAGAAGTGAAAGAATAAGTCATGAAGATATCTGCTAGAACATTGCAGGCAGAGAAAAGAGCAGGTACAAAGACTCTGAGACAAAAGCCTGCCAGCTGTAGGAAGACAAAGAACAGAGTAGCTGGAGCCCTGTGGAAAATGGGAAGTGGGGTAGTAGATGAGAGACAATATAGGAGTGAGACTTTCTAGAGCCTTATAGACAATCTCCCAAGGCTACTTTCTTTCTTTGAATGGGTTGGAAAGCCATTGGAAGATTTGAGTAGAGATGATAAACATGCTGCAGAAAAGAAAAAAAAAAAGAAAAACATAATTCCTACGTAGTATAAATATGAGCGGCACAAAAATAGAAAGGAAACAGGTTTGGAGGATTTTTTAAGACAGAGGAGAGGAGATAGTGAATTGGAAATAAGTGAAAGCCCTGTTGATAAATAGAAGTGGAGTTTGCTGGATATATTTTGTTATTAAAAATGACAAGATTAATTGCCTGGCAAGATATGGGATCTGAGGGAAAGAGTTGAGCTAACAATTGCTTTAAATTTCTGAGCAACTGGAAAGATGGGGTGGCCATTTATTCAGTTGGAGTAGGAGGAGTAAATTTGTGTGTATGGGAGAAGGTAGTGTGGAGTTCAGGAGATAGACTTTTAACACATTAAGTTTGAGATGCATAAGAAACATCAAAATGGAAGTTCTTTAAACCAGGAGGACACAATTTTGGGGTCATTTGTATAGACGGTACTTAATCCTTAAGGTGGAGTAGCAGGTGAGTATGGATAGAAAATAGAAAAGGTTCAGAGTCTGAGAATTAAAGGACTTCAATCCTTAAGTATTGTAAATGGGATGCAGGGAAAAACCTTCAAAAGACAGAATAAAGTTTAGACAGAGTTAAGCCAGCAGAGTGTGGCATCCCGAAATTCAAATAAAGGAAGTGTTTCAAGCAGGAGAGAGTGAACGGTTGTAATAAATACTGGAGGGTGAAGTAAGATGAGAGCTGCACAATGGGTTTAGCTCTGTGGAAATCAGTGCTGACTTTAACACATATTAGAAAAGAACTTGGGTGAACAATACGTAAAACCACAAGGACAGAGTACTCTTTAAAGCCTTTTTTAATTTATTTTTTATTTTTTATTTTTTTTATGAAGAGAAGTAAATAAATGGGTGATACTGAGTGGCAAAGGAAGTCAAGAGAGATTCTTCTCTCAGAAAAAGGAACTAAAACCCTATTTAAATATCAATAAGAAGATCTGATTAAAAGGAAAACTGTTAATGGAGATAAAGGGGGGCATTGTGGGAGTGGTTCCCTGAACAGAAGGTAGAAGAAAGGGTTCAGTTTTTCGCAGACTTTGTCCACGCTCCATTAAAGGCTTCCATTGAACAACTCCCATCTGTCCCAGTGTGTATTTCTATGTTCAAAAACTTCTTTTCTAGAGCCATGGAAGGCCATCTATAAGTTGAGCTAGACATTCCAGCAGCAACCTCAGCCAAAGACCTTAAACATTTACATATAAAATATTGATTTCCTTTATCCCTCAGGTGAATAGTTCTAAAGAATGCATTTCTGTTCTACTTCTTAGAAACCCCCCAGATGACTAAAGTATAGTCATTTTCACTGTAGTATCTGGTTTAACAGTGTATATACTTTATTGGACTCTAGTATAAATAGAGGTTTTAGATTTGGCTAAAAGTAGAGTCATCCGATGCCATTGGAAAAGAGCAGAGTATATGGCCATGGATGCCCTTTGATATTTGGGTAGATTAATGGGAGCTTGTATACAAACTCTTCTAATTGCTTGTATAATTTGAATGAAATTCAAAACCTATCAGTTGAGGATGAGGGTGGTGGAAAGAATTTGGAGGCTGAAAGGTACTAAATAGTCACCCAGGAGATGAGAAAGAGTGGGCTAGAGTAATGATTATCCAGGAGTATTAGGCAACTATATGAGATTAGTGATCTTATAATTAAAGTGAACTATTTGCACCACTGTTCTTGTTTCATTTTTTTTTTCCCTTGAGTCACATTCTGCTACACAGTTGGAGGTTGATAGAAAAGTGGATAGCCCTGGATCAGATTGTAGCTTTCAAGTCCCCATACCTTCTGAGATACACATTTAAGCTTAGTATAATCCAAAAACCTCTTCTCCTTAGGCTTTTACTGCACCATATGTAGGATGAATATGGGAGCTCCATAAGTTTGTGTGTTTTTCACATCATCCTTTCAAGCTTTCTCAAGAGCCAGCAATGTTTTTTCCCTCAATCCTAGTCTGAATAGACCTAGATGTATGACAGTTGTCCCCCTTGAGCCATATAATAACTTTTATATGATTCCCTCTTTTTCCATAAGAATTCCAAACTTTGAATTTCATAAGATCAAATTATACATTTTATTACCCTTTCTTGTTACACAAATGTGTGGGTTATTTCTTAGCTATTTTATTTTATTTTGTGTTGAGATATGATTGACATACACATTACATTAACTTCAGGTGTACAACATCATGTTCTGATATTTGTATACATTGCAGAAAGATCTTGAATATGTTAGTTTGGTGCTCCTGTCATAATATTTCTTATTTCCAAAAGACATGGATTATCCATGGATTTTAACTCTCACTATCTTTTTAAAAAAGTAATGTTGACTTTTGCTCTTAGCCACTTTCTTTCAAATTCATATGTTAGGTATTGTCATTACCAAAATCTGATCCTCCACCAAAATATTAACTTAAAACATTTCACTCTCAGACAAACATTCTTAATTTCCACTTCACTCCATCCAATATTCTTCCTTCTTCAATTATTTGACACACAATGGGACACTGAAAACTATTGATCCTAGTAACTTTTGTTTCACTACTCATCATGATTTCTGTATCATTGTTTCCTTTCTTATTCAGCTGAAATTCTGAGTCTTTACAATAATTACCCTTTGTACCCTTAACTCTATTCTCCCTGGCAATTGGTCATGCTTAGTTTACAGAACTAGTCAAGTTAAGGAATAATCAAGAAATCCACAGATTTTTTTATGTAGCCCGATAAAAGAGAAAAATATAGAAAATATTATTAGCTTATCTATATTTAATAAAAAAGATTATGTCCATTCAGTGTCTCAAACACTGTGAAATGTAAGCAGCATAAGAGGTATCCAGTTAAAGGCTTGCATGTGATTTGAGCGTATGTCACAGGATTATTTACAAATTTTTTTTCTTATGAAAAGACCTATTTGCAAAATATTCTTATAAAAATGTAAAATACAAATACTTATAATCTAACCAATATATGTAAGAAATGACTTTGTGAAAGCTTATAGTTGGAGTAAAATTGGTGCTTACAGAATGTCACCAATATTTAAGAAATAAGCAGGGAATAAGGAACGTTTTAAGTGGTCTGAGAAAGTTTCATCAAAGAAAGAGGAGGAAAACAATTGGCAAAGAATGGAAAAAAGATAACAAAATGGGGAACAGATTTACGGATGAGGGATTTTTTAATAGAGATGAAATGATGCAAACAGGTAGAGCAGATTGAAACTTACAATGTCTGATTTTACAATACAATCATTGATGACTTGTGCCAGGGAATTTTCTGTAGAAAGCCAATGTTGGAAGCAAAATTGTGGTGAGTGATAAAATGGAAGGAAGTGGGAATTGTAAACATAGACTATTTTATCAATGCATTTGGTTATGCTGAAGAGGAAGATCATATTTATGGGCAGGCAGAGAAAGATGAAAGATATTTTATGATCAAGAAGGAGTCTTGGTTAAAATATTACTCAGTAGGAGATTCTGAAGAGCAAGAGATTAAAGTGTTAATTTTTTTTTCTTTGCTATTCTCTGGAAACCACATGATGATGCTTAATCATTTAATGTTGCTAGGAATTGCACTGTTAGACAACAAATATTTATTTAACTTGGAAAATCCTAATAGAGTCCCAGGCTCTTCTATTGCCAGTATTAGGATTTTAAACTTCTCTTGGGAAAACACATGGTTGATAAGTTGTCACCGGATTTCTAAATCTTGCCACCAACAGATTTTTACCAAACTATCACAAGACAAGACTTACCCTCTCACCAAAAGAGAAAACAAGTGGAAACTCATAATAAGCTGCAAAAATTTTATGCTTCATACTCAGGGAGGGGGAAAAGACACATACATGATTTTTCATATTGGCTCAGTTGGCCAAAAGGAAAAGTTGACCATTTGTCTCCCTGAGGAGAAAAGTTTCAATTAAATGTCACTAATTCAGTTATCTAGATTGTAAAAGAGAGTATAAGACTATCACTTTGGAAGGAATTAATAATCACATCCATTTATTATTATTATTATTATTATTATTATTAATCACATCCATTTAACATGACAGTATTCTTTATTGTTTTAAGGATGGATGGATGGATTGATTGATTGATTTTAGAAAGAGAGTGCAAAGCCCAACTTGGGGTTGGATTCCATGACCCTGAGATCATGACCTGACCCTAAACCAAGAGTCAGACACTTAAGAGACTGAAGTTCCCCAAACATGACAGTATTGTTATAGCATAAGAAAAAATGTAATTTTACCTCCTTCCCCTCTACAAATTGTATGGCAGTTTTTTCACTTTTGAATGAAAAAAAAAATTAACCATTTTAAGTAATATTTGACTATTATTTAACATTATATTTAGTAAAAATTAAAGAGTCTTGTCAACTACAATCCAATGTACACTAAAAACATTTTGGACCAATATCTATTTCTTTTTGTTATGGATGTCCATATCATGATTTATATAACACCAAATTTATTAAGTGGATCCTAGAATAAAGAAGGGTATTATCCTGGTATTTTCACAAAGTTTCTAGAAGTAGCATTTAATACGTATCTGAGATAAACAAAAATAACGTGAGCAGTCTTCAAAGTGAACTAACCACATAACTTTTTAAAAACGTCTTCAGATGATGCCTGCTTTCTTCTTTGAATCTGTTGATTTGGAGACATAAAAATGATAAACTGTGTCAGTTTTTATTAGTTGCTTTGACCTAAAATATTTATTCTTTTTATTTTACTGAATACAGTATAACTATATACATATAGTTATAGTTATATAGTTATATAGTTATATAGTTATAATAGTTATATATATAGTTATAATGTATATAGTTATATATGTGTATATATATATATATATATATATATACACCATAGTTATATAGTTCTTATGAATATATAACTACTATGCAACTACTCTTATGTATTGTGTTTAGAGAGAGTAAGCCATGACAGGATGAGGGAGTGAAGTCACAAAGAAGTTGGGGACCAAAAAACAAAAAAAAAAGCAGTTGGGACCAGATCTTATGGTAACTTGCGGATCATGACCAGACTATGTATTCGTTCTAAATGTGATGGTTTGCTTTAGAAGGACTTGAGGAAGGAAATGATTTGATCAGTTGTTTTGTTGTAGTTGTTGATTGCAGAGTTTTGTTTTTTTGTTTTGTTTTGTTTTGTTTTTGTTTGTTTTGTTTTTGTTTTTTAGTATTTTGGGTATTTTGTGAAGAAATGAGAGTAGAGGGGTAGAAGAGTGTATGAGAGTCTCTAGGGATGCGTAAAAAGCTACCACAGTCTGAGTGGCTTAAAATCAACTAAAATGTATTCTTTCACAGTTCAGGAGGCTAGAGGTCCAAAGTCAAGGTGTCAGCAAGTTCACTACTTCTGGAAGCTCTGACAAAGAAACTGTCCCCATGCTGCTCTTTTAGCTTCTGGGATGACTGGCAGTCTTTGAAGATTTTTGGCTTGTCAACTCCTCACTCCAAGCTCTGCCTCCATCTTTATTTCGCCTTTGTGTTTCTCTGTGTCCTCTTCTTTTTTCATAAGAGCACCCATCATTGGATTTCTAAATATAGGAAGAATTTAATCATCTCAAAATTTTAAAGAAATTAATCTCTTAAATTTCTTTTTAAAGAAATTATCTCAAAATTTTAAAAGTATAAATGAAAAGACCTAATTTCCAAATAAGGTTGCATTATAAGTTTTCAGGTGAGCATATATTGAGAGAATGGGTACCGTTTTCCCCACTACAGGTGGTAGAAAACAAGAAGACTAGGCAAGAAGTAATTTAAATAACCCAAATATAAATTATGACTGTGTCTTGGACTATAATGTTGAGAGTATGGTTATGGTAAGACTTGATTGTATTTAAAACCAACTTACTGAGGTAGTGGGAAAAGTCAAAAGTAGATGCAATGTGAGGTCTGTCTAGTGGATAAAGGGTAATCAAATGGGAAAAACTAAGAGAGAGGTAGGTTTTTCAGGGAAGAGTATTAACATTTCTACTTTGGACATATTAAATGTATGATATTTATAAACATACATCATTATCAAGTGTGTGGCTTTGAGGAAGTCACTTCGACTTTCAGAGATGTCCATTCCCTCATATTAAGATTGAGACAGTGACAATGCGTCCAAAAGAGGCTACATGTAAGATCACCATCACACACAGTAGGTCAATATGAACATTTATTTTTGTCATATATTCCACCATTTTTTGAATAAATTTCATGGCCTTCCTCATACATTATGCATATACATTTAAAATACACAAAATTAAATAAAACATTTATTTGCCCTAAAAGGTGGAAGTATCATATCAAGGAATAATTTATAATCATATATGAAGAGCAATTTATAATAGTTTTTAGGTATAAGAGTTTAATCTAGGAGAAGCTAATTTTTTTTTTCTTTTCAGTTAATAGTGTGGTTTGTATGGAGACAAAGAAATGCTATCATTTAAATCTTTAGGCTGCTATTATGTATTAGGTTACTAATGCTGTGGTTTGCCAGTTTAGCATTTTTATTTCATAGCTTCCTTGAAAAACTAAAAAGTGAGACACTGAGGATATGCAAACATTTTATTAGTACACATCCTAATAGCATCTCCCCATTTTATTGCCAAACAAACAGCATCTTCACATACCCACTACATTTCAGAGTTCATCATCTCCAGGAAGCTTTCTGCAATTACACTCACTCATAGTATCAGCTACTAGACACATAAATTTCTAACCGTATTTAATAAACTCTCATAGCACATATGGCTTTTCATAAAAGTAGGCAAAATTTTGTAAATAAAAAACATGAGGGGTACCTGGGTGGCTCAGTTGGTTAAGCATCTGCCTTTGGCTCAGGTCATGATCTCAGGGTCCAGGGAGCAAGCCCCTTGTGAGCTCCTGGCTCAGTGAGAAGTCTTCCTCTCCCTCTCCCCCTGCCACTCTCCCCACTCCTGGGCATGTGGGCAAATGCATGCGCGATCACTATTTCTCTTTCAAAAAAAAAATAATATATTTTCCAAAAAAATAAATAATGTAATAAATTTTAAAAAGATTAAAAAGGTGCTACAGAGAAGACAAATTTCCCCTTTGACTGGCCGGGCAGTGTAGAGAGGAAACAGGTCAAAGGGGACTGAGGGGACTAACATTTATTGAGCAACCACTAAATGCCAACTATTTATTATTTTTATTATTTTTTAATAGAAGGCATTTTATTTTAGCATTGCCACTCACCGGAAAGGTATCATTTTCTTCCCTCCCCCTTCTAAAGATGTCAAACCCAAATTAAGTAGATTAAGGTGTTAAGCTTTAAATAGTGGAATTTGGGGTCAAGCCCAAAACTATCTGACCTTGGTGAATCTAAGTACAATCTATTTTACTACAATGAAATGTGGTTATTGAAAAAAAAAATCTCACTGATATAGGACCTAGAGATACTCATACTCCCCAACTATTACACTTTATTGTGGGGGGAAAAAGCATGAATAAGTGGTCGGGAATAAATAGATCTTAGCAACACATTACTAAGAACAAATTATTGATCAGATTTTAATGGATCTAATGTTCATTCTTGTTTTTTTTTTTCCACAGGAAATTTTGCATCACTTAGGAAACCACTGCTCTATGCTTCACCGTTTTGTGATTTTTTTTTCCTATCTTACTTGTCTTAGATTATGAGATGGAATTTGTGGCCTTTTAATAAGTTTGTATAACTTCAATCTTAGAGATAAAAGAAGTATGTTAATATATTACAGATTACACCATAAATGTTTGACCGTTTAATTATACTAACACAGGTTTCTGTAAAACATTTTGAAGTGATTTGTATTCTCATGCTTTTCAGGTAATGATATGGAATGTAACAAATGTTACAATAATTTATATGAGCACATGTATATTTTTTGTTTTATTTTTATTTAATTTCACTTTATTTTGTTTGTTTATTTATTTATTTGTTTATTTATTTACGAGAGACACAGAAAGAAAGAGAGAGGCAGAGACACAGGCAGAGGGAGAAGCAGGCTCCATGCAGGGATCAAGCCTGGGACTTGAATCTGGGACCTGGGGATCACACCCTGAGCCAAAGGCAGACACTTAACCACTAAGCCACCCAGGCATCCCTGTTTTATGTTATAAAATAAGATTTATTCCACTGATATAAAAGGCTAACTAAGACATTTCAAGCCTGCAGTCAATAGACAAATACTGAGAGAAGGATGACCCAAGGAACATTATCACAGTCGTTCTTTCATTATGGAATCCACATCAGAATACCTACCAGGGCTAAACCCACATGAGATGCAAGTTGTGTGATTGAAATCAGACCCATATCCAGTCCCAACCAGATGACATTTCTAAATATCCTTAATGCTTTCAGAAGGGAAAGAAAAGTAAAACAACACGCAAAAAATCAGCCTACCTTCATAGGAAAAATATCTCAGTGATTTCAGACATCTCATTTGCAACAGTGTATTCTGAAATGTAATGGAATATTAGCTTCAGATCTGAAGGAATAAAAAATTATAAACCAAGCCTAAAAATTAGCTAAGTTTGAAAGACAACTAAAGACAAATTCACCATTAAAACATTTATATGTGCATATCTATCCACCTGAAAAAACACTTAAATTATTTTTAAAAAATGGAAAATGAGTCAGATATGGAATCTTGATAGAGCAGGTTTAGGGAGGAAACATACAATATTTTTAATAAATTAATTTAAAGATATTTATTTTTTATCTACATAGCATGTAGTTGTTGATAAAAAAAATCTGGCATAGAAGTAGAAATACTAATATCTTATCTGAGCATTCTCTGGTGTATTTGGAGATAATGTTGGCCTGAACTAAGATGACATAAATGTGAAAAGAGCGAATGGAGAAAATATTTAAAAGATATAATGTATGATTGAAGCTAATAAAATAATGAGAGAATGAAAGAGAAATGGGAAAATGAAAATGTTTAAGAAACATGTTTCATGGAAAATTTTGTATGTTTTCACAAAATCTTTACACTGAGGTCAAATTTTGTTGGTCTTATTAGCTTTTTTAGAATTATGGCACAAAAATAATTTTGGTATCATAAGATGTTCTGAGACTCCTTATTTGACTTAAAGAGTGGCATCTCTCATTTATGCTGCCCTCGCAGAAAATTTATACTGTTTTTAGTATTCTGAGTAAGGGAGTCCATGACATCGTTATTTTCTAATACAGATATTTTCTTTTTTAACAATAGAATAACAATATAGTTCATAAAATGTTGCGATAAGACCAAACTGTCTTACGCTTAACGGTATTGAAAATAAAAAATAATTTAAACTATCAATCATTACATGTGAAATATTAATATTTGAATAGGATAAAATGAAAATAGACAAAAAGACCAAAGCATCATGATCCAAATGATGTTTAGAGAAATATTTTTCTAATTGATTCTGTGTTCTACCTCCCTTACTTTCACCCCAATCTCCTCAAAGAATGACTTTCTGATTGCCTTGCTAAAAAGCTAAAAACTGCATTTCCCTACCTCCATAGCAGTTTATGTTTCCAATGGAATTTTCAAGAGGCTTGTGCCCCGAACAAATTGAGTGTAGGGTGAGAGTTTGCATATGAGTAACAACTTTCTTTTACGTATTTTATGGAGTCAAGGCAGCTCTTTATAGGTGAGCTTCCTGATTTGGTGGCTTCCTGAGATGCCAACTGTTGTCAGATTGAAACAGAGGCATGTGTCCCTGCTAGTTTAGAGTCTGGTCCTCTAACCATGAGAACAATTTCCCAAGGTTCCTTACATTACTGTACCCAACTTGCTATATTGGTAATACTTGAAAACGTTAGAGCCAGGACTAAGATACAGGTAATAAATCAACACAAGAACTCCCGAAGTTTAACCACCAGTTATCTAGAAGGATTTCATGAAGGACTTCTCATTTTGTTTATGTTCATTTTCTCTGAATTTGGAGTTTCTGTTAGATTTTTGTTGAGTGGTTTATAATCTCCATAAGGATTTTAAGCCACAGTATTTGTTATTCCATTCTTGTTTCTTGCCTTATTAATCTTATAGTGATCCCAATACACCCGAGTCCCCTGATACATAGTCATTCTATTCCCCCCAGCCCCAATCTAATATTGATTTATTCCTTTATAATTTTTACTATTTCAAAGGGAGTTTTAGTAAGGAGAACATTAGACTCGTGATTTTAATCCAAGTTTCTGTTTTTTATGGCTTCCATTTTATCTTGAGAACAACTTTTTATCATTATGACATGTAGTGTAAGATTTATTTTATAAGGATAAGTACTATATTTAGATCATTCAGTATTTGTAGAATTTTATAAGGATAAAAACTATATTTAGATCATTCAGTATTTGCAGAATTTTTGCTTAATATTTGTAGAATTAAGTTTTACATAATTCTGAAGACTTTTTTGTTTTGCTTTGCTACTATTCTGTTGATTGCTCATTTTCACTTTATAACTTTTTTCCCCTTAATTAACTAATTTATTCTTTTAGCATTTTTTATCAGTTTCAGAGGTAGAATATAGTGATTCATCAGTTGCATATAACATCCAGTGCTATTTGTATTACTGAAAATTAGGAATTTATACTTCTCATCTTACACGGAGAACATATATACTGTCCACTTTTTGGCTTTACTACATTTGAAAATTTTATGAATATATACAACTTCCTCAGTAGGGGAAGATTATATGTTGTAATACTGGAGAGGCAGGAAAGAGGCACATGAAAAGCCAAGAAAGAGTGCTCTATCTGATGCTATGTCACTAGGAAAAAAAAAAAGTTTTTAAAATGTTTCTGGGCATTGTATATACAATAGAATATTATTCAGCCATTAGAAAGGGCAGATACCCACCATTTGCTTCGACATGGTGGGAAATGGAGGGTATTATGCTGAGTGAAGTAAGTCAATTGGAGAAGGACAATCATCATATGGTTTCACTCATATGGGGAATATAAGAAATAGTGAAAGAGATTATAAGGGAAAGGAGGAAAAATGAGTGGGAAAAATTAGAGGGGATGATAAAACATGAGCGACTCCTAACTCTGGGAAATGAGCAAAGGGTAGTGGAAGGGGAGGCAGGTGGGGGGATGTGTGACTGGTTGATGGGCACTGAGGAGGGGCACTTGATGGGATGAGCACTGGGTGTTATACTATATTATATATATATAAGACATATATACTATATGTTATACTATATGCTGAACTTCAATAATATATATTATATATATAATATATATAATATATTCTGAGTAAGGGAGTACTTATATTATATATATAATATATTATATATAAATACTTACATATATATGTATATATATATGATATATATAAATAAATTTTTCTGGGCATTAACTAACAGTAGCTTAATTATAATGTTTTAAATTATCTCGTTTAATTCACCCAAGTCATGAGGATGGCAGTGCTGAAGCTCAATTTAACAAATGAAGAATGGAAAGACTGGGTGATGAGTCAAGTGTACACAACAAGAAGTTGAAAGAGCCAGGATTCAACCCAGTATCCATGTGGGACTCCCCCAAGCTACTCGGCCTCTCAATAGAGTAACAGTGAACGATCTAGGAAATGGCTTCTCAGGAGCCATAATTACTCATATCTCTGTTGTTAATCATGTTTTATGGTTAAGACAATCAGTTCTCAGACATCCACATAGGTGAACATATATTTGATATATATTCACTTCATATTTCAAAAGTTTTGCTGGGCTCTTTGATTTTTACATCATATTTCACTTTGCTACTTCTTACATATATTGGAATTTTCCTTTTTTTAGTGAGTTATGATCCTTGAGTCATTTGTCATTATACCATTAATCTAGTGTGTGTTGTTTTGTTGATGTGAAAAATCTTTAACCTAATAATGTATTAGGCAAAAATTATTTACTCAGGTATAGTGTTCTTTTTATTTCCCCTGACATTAACTTAATATTTCATCATACTGAGACTTTGTGTTGTTAATGGAGCAATACTTATCGTGACTTTGGTAATTTTAAACACAATGATATAATCCAAAATGATTATTGTATAAATTAGAAATGAAATTAGATGGCAGGATGATTTGTGTATAAAACTCTAGTGATACACAATTACTCACTCACAATAGGTATGCTTTGTCTTTCTATATATTTATCATCAAGAAATCATCTATATCAACACAGCACATCAGACTTTTAGTATTCAAGTAATTTATGATGCTTAGAATTACATGCATTGGCAGACTATTTTTACAAGTTTAAACAGATGGTTTTATATCAGATATTTTTATGAAGACAGAGAATAAATAGAAATAGAAATAAGTTCTTTATGGCCAAATTGTCTTTCACTGAATTTCTGCAAACTCAAGCATATTGAGTGTATTTCTCTCTGAAGTTCTATTTCATAACTTATAAATGTGTGTATGTCAGTTTCAAAGGCTGCAATTGCATTGCACATTTTAAAAACTTGAACTTTTTTATGATAACCTATTTGTTAACACATTTTGTGTGATTTTTCAGGATAATTATTCTGTTAAAGATAGGTTGCAAGAATTTCCTTGAGGGCGTTGGATTATCTGTGTAAGGCTTACTTTCTATGACTGAATTGAAAATTCTGCTAAGAAATGAATATTTTAAATCTTCTGTCTTCAGTTTTATACAGCAACCAGGTGTAACCTATAAGGAGATTAGACCAGTGAAATGCTATCACAAAATGAGAAAATTTATGGAGGAATACGAAATTATGAAACTTTATATAATTAAACTAGGAAAATTAAGGTCATATCTATGTTATAGTTAAACAGATAACTTTACAAAGTTACAATCTTACTCATCTATGAAATATAAGGATTAAACTAGGGGTGTCTGGGTGGCTCCTTTGGTTAATTGGCCAGCTATTGATTTAGGCTCAGGTCATGATCTCAGGTTCATGGTATTGAGCCCTGCCTTGGGCTCCATGGTCAGGACAGAGTCTGCTGGAGAGTCTCTCTCTCTCTCCCCCTCTGGCCCTCCTCCCTGCTCCTGTTCTCTCTCAATCAAAATAATTACATAAACAAACAAACAAACAAACAAATAAATAAATAAATATCTTTAAAGAATACTTTCCACTTAAAAATTTAAAAAAAAAAATAGGCTAGAAGATATTAAATTATTTTCCAGCTCTAACAATCCATGATTCTTTTTTTTAAAGGTTTTATTATTTATTCATGGGAGACACAGAGAGAGAGAGAGAGAGAGAGAGAGAAACAGAGATGCAGGCAGAGGGAGAAGCAGGATCCATGCAGGGAGCCCAATGTGGGACTCAATCCCAGGTCTCCAGGATCACGCCCTGGGCTAAAGGCAGGTGCTAAACCACTGAGCCACCCAGGGATCCCCATAATCCATGATTCTTAAGGAGCTAATAAGCTTATAGGAAACTTACTTGTTTCTTCGTAAGTATGCACCCTCCCTTATAAAATGCTTCACCAAATGTTTTTAAAATAAGTATTTCATAATATTTCCAAAAACGTGCTTAGATATATTGGTCTCATATAAACATAATTGAAGCATAATGATTAAAAGCTTCATTCATAAAGAGGGTAAGTTTGCAATTAAATAAAAACCCCCATACTTTTATGCAATGTCTACATGAAAATAAGAATAACATAAATAACTTACTGCATGGAAATGCTTTAGCTTTGTATCATCTATTGAGTACTATAAGTTCTTTTATACATCAGTCTGATAAGAAAAATGTAAAGAGAAACACACAAAACATGAGAAAACGTTTGTGTTTTATGTATAATTTCGATTTCTATTAGTATGCAGTCAGAGGGAAATGTCTATGTATGTGCCTGCTTCTGTATTTTTTTGTTTCATATAAGTACAGCGTATCTTTTGAATTATAATAGTTGTTCCCATAAATTCAAAAACTTAACAAACAATTGGCAAAGGAAGATTTTAAGTCACCGTAGATAGCACTGGGACTGAGGGGACATTTTGGGTATGTTACTGGGTTACAGGCCAGGTTATTGTGATAGAAAATATTTTTGTGTTAAAAGCATCAATAATGATGTTTATAGCAGAACCTCAGAAAATGTCTGACTGTGTGTGTAAGACAATGGTAATCCTAGGATTCCAAATAAACTTTCTGAATAAAATTTAAAAAATGTATAATTTACTTACAAATAAACAATAAATATATGTGGATTTTCAGAATTGTTTATTTAGAGAAGAAAAATATAGGTAGTTTAAAAATATTCAGGATTTGAATGATACCATGTATATAGGCATTTATTGGTGATGGAGCACATGACAATTAAACATATTCATTATCTAAAAAAATTGCTCATTATCAAAATGTATGATATATTCTGAAAAAAATATGATGGTAAGCAGAATTACATTCTTGAATATGGAGCACTTTGTAGTTTGAAAAACTTCTAAGGCCTAGGGATATATTGATTTTGGATAAAATATTTGATTAAGGGAATAATATATGCAAATAATTGCATGTTTAGAACATCTCACGTTAACCTCATGTAAAAACGATCTTTATGAAAGCTGACAAAAAAGTAAAACTTGCTGAATACAAATGTCAAATATGAGTTTTAGAGTTTACTCTTGGAAGGCGCCTGAAAAAGAACTATTAACTTATCAAAATCATGATATGCTAATCAAGCAGAATATAATACAGGCTTGCAGTCCATACTGAAATTTGGAAAAGCTGAGAATTGCAGAATATAGTATCTCATAAATCATGGAACCTTCTGCCATTCTTTATCTCTCTCCTAAATTAAAAACAAAATATAATATTCATATTATGGTTAGTGTTATAAATGGGAAATCGGTTTATTGTAGGAAATCAAGGTACATAAATGAATAAGATCATTAGAAACATTATCAAAAACATATAGATATTATATAATAAAATTTCTGAAATTTTGTATTGATTTCCCAAGGACACTAGTGTACTATATCTAAACCATGAATCACACAGGTTCAAGACAATATTAATGATCTTGTAGGATAAATAAGTTAAATTAAAGATATTTATGAAATGGAAAGCCTAATATCTTGCTGCTGATTTGTAATAACATCAGGTCAAGTATATAAAATATGCTGCAGTTAATACAGAGGAATTTCAGAGAGCAACACATTTTAATACCAAGATTCTTCCCAGAAAATTACATCAATGTGGAATCTCTACTGTTAGAGCAGTTAATCCCCAAATTTATACATATTGCATGATATGAATATGTTATAAGGAATAAAAGTATCATCCAAATATATAATGTGACATAAACATTTGTAATGTAAGAATCTTCCATGCCATTGATTTTTTTTTTTTTTTAAATCAAGCCATGCAAGGAACTCTGAGAAGTAGGCCACTGTCTAAGCACAAGAAGAATTGTATATAGTAGAGCTTTAACCAGCACAGCATTTCATTCAAGAAGACTGCTTCAAGACTTCATTTAAAATTATCAGGGGCACATTATCTGGGTACACAAGAAGAAGCAATTATTGGTTTAATTAGCCGGCATTCACCACATCACCCTTTTCTCTTTGTTCGATTGCCAGGCAATTTTCTACAATCATTAAGCAAGGGAACTATAATTCCTCAATGACCTAATCTACAGCTCCTTTTTATCACATTGGAATATTTTAAAGTTATTTATGACTGTCCTCAATAAGAACTAAGTCCATTGGGCAGAAAATACTTCAGGTTTAAAAAATTCAATAGTCATTGCCATATTTTAAATCTTAATTATGTTTGATAATCTATTATGTTTTATTTTGGATAGATATTTGCCATGAAATTAGGCTTAAGAATATTTGATTGAAAGGGAACATAGATGATCTCTTTTACAATTTGTTAAGATTCTGCAGGTGATTCACATATCTTTTACAAGTATACATGTATAAGAGTGAAAATGTGGAATTTAGTTTTTTACAGTGAAGGAACTTTAACCTATAACACTGAAAACAAAAAATATAGGCAAATAGACTTCTAAGAAGTTTTTACAAACTCTTGTAGACAGTCAAGGGAAATTATTTGCCACCATGTTGTTAATTTAGGTGAATTCTTGAAATTCGAATCTTTAAAATGTGTACTTCCTAGTCTGGCATTAGAAAACAAAAGTTAAAAGGCATAAAATTGTTTCCTCAGTGAGGCCACAGTTAGTACAGATGTCTGTGTTGCAAGGACACCCAGTGGAGGATTTAGAAGCAGTAAAAATGATGTTTATATTAAATAATCCATAAAGCAGGGATTGGGTCAACAGCTGTTATGCAGGTAAATTCCCTGGGTGATAAGGGGTCTGGCGCATCTAGCCAGTGCCGTAATTTTTACCTCTTTATGCCTCATGGTCTATGAATATTTTTTACAGTGTCTCTAACACGTAGAGACAATACTCAGACTATTGTCCGAAATCCCATAGTGTTGGAGAAACACAACTCTTGTTACGTCTATCAGCTTTCAGCTGCCAGAATGTTCTTGTTTGAGGATCAACTTTATATCCCAGTAAGTTTTTCTTCTCCCACCACCCCAAATTAAAGACCACATCTCTTTCCAGTCCTATCTACTCTAGAGTCCAGTCTTCAATCACATAGCTTAGAAACCACAATTCTGATCCTGCTAATCATCCTGGAAGTTCAAATCATAGCCCACCTTGCTCATATGATGCTTTATTTTTATTTTTCTTATTTTTAATTTTTTTCATATGATGCTTTATATTTAAGTATCTTTACAGAAGTAATGAGCAGTACTGTGTGGTTTTCTTTGAGTTTTAAACCAGAACAGAATAAAGGATCAGTAAAAGTGAGAAAAGGATAAAAATAGATATACTTCCTCCCCCCCAAAAAGTCAAGTTTTTGCTATAATTAATTATATGATAGCCAAATATAAGTGTTGATGAATACCACTTAGTAATAGCACTGCTAACAATCTATATCAAGGAGTTGTCTAAGTGGTGTGTGATTTTTGCATTTTTAATTACTGAGTAACAAATTATTTCTGTTCTAATATGGTCAAATAATCTAGGAATATATCAAGAGAAATGTGAAAGTCCCCTTTCCAGTGATTTCTCTTCCACTTCCTCCTCTTTTCCCCAGCAGTAATTACTATGAACTTTGGTAGCTGTACATTTTTGCAATCCTGTGTCAATGTGTTATAGATGAAAGGAGAGAAAGAGAAAGAAAGAAAGAAAGAGAAGAAAGAAAGAAAGAAAGAAAGAAAGAAGAAAGAAAGAAAGAAAGAAAGAAAGAAAGAAAGAAAGAAAGAAAGAAAAAGAAGAAAGAAAGAAAGAAAGAAGAAAGAAAGAAAGAAAGAAAGAAAGAAAGAAAGAAAGAAAGAAAGAAAGAAAGAAAGAAAAGAGAAAAAGGGAAAGAGGGAAGAAAGAAAAGGAAGAAAGATGTCAAGGTTTACATGAAAGGGGCTACACATTTTTATCTGTGATATCTTTTAGTATTTGCTTCGGAGAACTTGCTAAATCTGTTTCTGTATAGCCATTGATTTTTAACTGTAAAATCATATTCTATAGATTAGACTTCATATCTATATCTTCAATGTGATCTAATTTTCCCAACTCTCCTATAAAACCAATATTTGGGTTGTTTTCACTGCTTCACTGAATATATTACACCTAATTTTTGGACTGAAATGTAATGAATTATGGAATCTTACAGTACTTAGAGATAGGCTCAAAGATGTTCAGCATTATGTAGGTATTTTACAATATTTTTCCTTTAATTCTTAATTTTCGGTATTAACAGACTATAATTTAGATTTTATTTTTAAATCCTTTGACATTAGTTAAAATTATTCAATTTTTTATTTTTATTTTTGTAATTATTGGATTTCTTAAGTGATTAAAAATATATGCAGTTTGCTGAGTGCTATATAATGTATATGGTTGGGCTTATTAATTGTGAACACATTACATATATTTTAAATTATTCACCTAATTTATATTCCTAGTCTTTTTAAATCTCTAAATATATTTGGAGCATCTTAAAAATACCACTCTATTTTTTTAAATTTATAATTTCCCTTGCATTCTAAACAATTGTTTATTTCATAAATATTTTACCACTTACCATTTTATCATTTTTACTTTAAGTCGTGGCACTTATAAACAGCACTTTTAGTTTGTTTTAACCCATGCCTTTTGATTACTAAGGAATTTATTTTTTTTTTTATTACTACTATGATATTTTATATTTTTCTATTTGGCAAAATCTTGTGGTCTTCCCTACCTCGTCATACATGCATTCCTCCCTTTCTTAATTCTTTAATTTGTCCTTACATTCTTTTAAGTTAGAATGGATTTTCTTGTTTCTTGGTTTCCACCTTTATCGATTCAGTAGCTGCATGTCTCACTTTTGATCTTCTAATTGTCATCCTCAAATTTCTGTTACTCATATTTGGAAAAGCCAGATTGACATCTAGTGTTAGTAAGTATCATTGAAAATTAAATACAATTTTTGAAGATATTTGTCAATTTCTTCTCCTTTACAAAGTTACAGAGAAAACTTTATATACCTTCTGTCTTTGTTTAACCTTTCAGATATTCAGATTTCTCTCTGTGATAAGGGTATAATGCACCTATATAATGAAATTGTTGTCACAACTGATTGAGATGACAGTTGTGCTTATGTTAATCACCTGAAACATGACAGATGGTTAGCAGATGGCATTTCTCTTATTCCAGTTTCTTCTTTATTTTTGAAACCGGTGTCTCTATATTACGATTATAGAGTTATGGATGTTGTTATTTTTCCAAAAAGTCTAGGATTATAATATTTGTATTCTAAAACTCAGTTATGCTCTTCAAAACATTTTTTCACTATTTCTCTACTATGTTGTATGTTAAGCCCATGTAAAGGAGTTATGACACGCCATTGATATTTCATACAGATAACACCAAAATTGTGAATTTTTAATAAGATAATAGCTAACTTGTGTATTAGCACGTAATGCACCAGTATATATTCGAAAAATATTAAGTATAGTAATATTCTTGTTATCATTTAATTACTTGAAATTTTGCTTTAGCACATGGCTTGGTCAGTTTCTGATGGTAAATTCCACCAGATATAGGAGGATATTTGCTCTCTCGTGCTCTAACACTAGGAAGAGGGTTAAAAGTATATTAAGGAAGACTTACGAAGAAAATCAACACAGCAAGAGGCATAGTCATTATTCAAGGCGCAGATATCCTAATCCTAAATAATCAAGGAAAATTACAAGAATAGGAAAAAGAAAAGAGGCAGCCAAGTCAGGAGGAGCATGAGCTGGAAGTAAAAGATCTACTCCTAACATCCAGACAATGGGGTTTCCTTTATGTAAGATTTTCATGTTTGGTGCATGAAAAAGTGATATCCCAAAACATGGAGTTTTGCTGCTCGTTAGGGCTGGAGGTGAGGCTAGCCTATGGGGCATGTGTTCAGAGAGATGAGGTGTTTTGGTGTTGGAAAGAGAGATATTATGAGATATTAATAGCATGCAGATATTAAAATGGAAAATCTCCCAAATGAGAAGAGTTGCTTAAGAACAGGGTATCCCAGTCAGCATAAATGTATACAAATATTATGGTCATGATGTAACACCTCAAATCACTATGGTTTGGGCAAATTTAATGTTATTACACATATATTAGAACATTTCTAAGTTATTGTCTTTCTTGAAAGTATTTTAATTAAAATATCCATATGTTGAACTGTATTTTTTCTTATTTTTCACTCATTCATGTTGATAATTGTATTGCACATTTATATCTTAACTATGTGCCAGCCATAGCATTATACCTATGGGGACTCCCATATTAAATCCCAGCATTATCATGTACTAGATACATGTAAACTGAAGGTTGGCTTTCCTGTACCTACCTCAATTTTTTTTTCCTTTTAAGTAATTATGGTAAGGTTTTAAGGGTCAGGGTGAAAATAAATAAAATAATTTGCCCAGGAACATGTCTGGCACATGTTTGGTTCATAATAAACAATACTTTCCACATTCTCCATTTGCAGGTAAAATCTAATTAGTGTAACAATACGCACACGTTTGATTAGGCAGTTACCATTCAAATATGTGCAAACTTTGAAATCATTTTATTTTCTTGGTCACATATGTCATTTTCTTGACATTGAACCAACCTGCATTTTCCAGACGCAGTCACCTTCTCATAGGCAAGGTCTGGTGTGACATGTTAGCAGACTCTGTCCACAGCCTTATTCACTGGACACCACCTTGACCTCCAAATGCCAGCTGCCGTGCGTTGCCTCCGGGCTGTCATGCCCCTAGATCCCACGTTAAGCCCTGTGCAGCAGGCTCTGCGTGTTGTAGATTTAATATCCCCCAGCCTCCACCCACTGACATACACACACTCAGACAGAAACAATGGGAGCTGGTGTATAAAGACCCCAGTTGTCTTACACATCAGGTGAGATAATTCTGACATGTGTGTTCCTTGTTGTCTCCGGGGGCATCCCCAGGGAGACCAGACTCCAGTAGTCCACACTGGCAGCTGCCTTCAAAATAGTCCCTTCTCATTTCTCCACCCTTCCCTTTTTTATTTTTCAAATAAACTCCTTGTACTGCTTCTGGGGAATAACAAATGGATCATCTCAGCCCAGGCCAGTGACTACAAAGCTTAACCTGGTATTACAATTCCAGTTGCTGTCAAGTGTTTCAATTGCCTCGATAATTCAATATCAAGGCTTTCATTCAAGTGTATTTAGCTCCCTCTCAAAACTGTCACCTGTCTTGCTCTTCAAAGGGTGTGACTCTCTGTCTGGGAATAGGCACCAAAAAGAAGAGTCTGATTACATGATTTGGGACTCATAAAGACAAATAGGGCAGTGCCAGCCTGTGGCTTCAGCCTGATTTAGAGCCAGTCGGGTGGTCTCTACACCGCAGTGTGTGCACAGCGTGTGTGTGACATATTTGGTGTTCTCCAGCAGTACTACCACGCAGCTGGTTCTTTATTGCTCAGGACTCCAAAGTGGCAGCTGTGTCTCCCGTTGCCTCTTACCTGAAGCACACCAGCACACAACTGACCCCTTCCCTGCTGGGGACACTGCACCATTTCTGCCCATCATTGACTCTCACAGTCCTTCAAAGAGTCTCAGGAAATGGAGGGGGGCCTCTTCTGCTTCTCTGAGTGCCTATCGTTGTCATTTGGCCTGCGTGTGCTGGCTATTCCAGTGAATCTTTCATCTTCTGATATTTCTATTTGAAAAGAAACAAGCTCTGGTCTTTTTTCCCCCTCTAAATCTAACTCTAAACTCTGAAGGACACATGTATCCTCTCCCTACTTTCAAAGCCAACTCCAAGAGGATGATAGGGTTGGGAAGTGGGGGGGGATGTTCACAAATTCAGCTCTTTTGTGTAAATGACTCCTATCCATTCTGAATCATTGTTCTTTTGCATAGACAAGTTTGCATGGAATGGCATTTATGATCCCCTGGGACATAGCCACCTAGGAGCTCCACAGTGCAATATCTAAAAGCACAGCCAGTGTTGCATTAATTTACAATGTGAGAGGAACATTCTTATTTTGAGTTTGGAACTATTTCTTAGAAAGCCTTGTTATTTTGGGAGCCATTTGAAGTCATTTTGATGAAATCACAAACACACATCTATGATGCTTATATACATACATTTATTTATATTAAGTTTATATTAAGTTAGCAACAAGCAATTAAAAGTCAGTGTATTAATGCACACAAATATATCAATGTAATTCATTGATTATGGGAGTAGTTAAAGTAAGATTAGGGACAAGAAGTTATTTGTTGCAATTGGTTATCTTATTTAGACAGTGCCCATCATGCTTTACAAGGTCTTGTACCTGCCGGCCTCGGTCACCTCACCTCTGACATCTCCTAATTGGATAACACTCCCCAGCCACGCTGTTCCTCTGTCACTGAAAAGAGCAAGATTCATTCTTCTTTTGCACAGGCTATTCCCAAGGCAAGATTTTGAATACGCTGTTCCCTGTACCTGTAATATTCTCCCAGGATGTCTAAATAAATTCCCAACAGTCTTCTCTTCCTCATCCATTAAACCTGCTTAATATTGAAGCACAATCAATATCATTTCCCACTATTTATCTCACAGCACTTATTATAAGCAAAATTTCATGCAAGTATTTGCTTGTTTATTGTATTGGTCCTCTCAGGAGATTATAAATTCTATTTGCTGAATTCCTAGTGTCTAGACCAGTGTTTGATACATAATGGAGCTCAATAAATATTTGATAAATAGACAAAAGTATAAATGAAGAAAACTTGAGCTACAAGTCTTGTCAGAATTGGTTTTTGCCTTGCTTAAGTTTTTCTTTAGAACTGCTTAAGGTTATCGTTGTTTTGCTTTATGTGTCACTATAAGCACGTACAAAAAGATTAGAAACTGAACAGATTAACGTTCTTAAAGAAACAATAATGGAAGCAACATTATGCATTTTAATAAACATTTAAGGAGAAATGTATACACTTTCCACTAGGCCTATTGTGCGAATGAAATAAAAACTTACAATTTAAAATAGTGAGTGCTAATTGAGATTGATCATCAAAATCTCTGTATTTTATAATGATTTTGAACTGGGATGGCTGTGAAAATACAAATCTTTATCTTCCAAAATGTCTAAATAACCACTACTTATTATATAGAGTTAATAGTTGCCCTACATATATAAATTCAGCTTAAATTTAAACCTGAAGAAAAATACGTTTGCTTAATTTTCTGGGTTATTAAAGTAAAACTAATTTGTTAGAATTAAGCCAAATCTAGCTTTAAGCATTTCACGCTACCACTCAGAAAATAACGAAATGTAATGAATTTTACTTGAGCAACTTATTATCTGTGAAGGCATTTAGAGTTTGTCTAAATTGACTGGGAATAGAAGCAAATTTTTCTCTCTTTGTCCACCGCCTGTATATAGTGTTCAAGGTGGTAGATGAAAGGCCTGAATTGCTTTGGTATTTATTCCTTTTTGTCATGTATCACGAGGAATCATTTATCATACAATGTGTAGGGACAAATAAGTACATCTCTGGATGTAAAAATCTATTCAATGAAATGATTTCCTAGAAACTAGTATTCTTCTCATTCATTCAACAGATTTTAATTGGTCCCCAGTGATATCTGGCAATCTTCTAGGACCTGAGACAAAGCAGTGACTAAAACAGACAAAAATCTCTCATGGAGCTGACAATTTAGAGGGGAGATCAAACAAATATGTAGTGTTAAATAATGATGAATGTAAGGGAGAAATTATAAAGCAAAGGAGCCATCTCTGAATTGTTGGGGAGATGAAATTATGGATAGGGTGATTTGGCAGATGAAGAACATGAAATGATCAGAACTTCAGACTGCATTGATCTGGGTTGCAAATGAAAAATCTGTCATTGATGATCAACTCAAATATCTTTCAGCTCAAAAGCATAGATAGAATTATCATTCAGCTTTTAAATCTATTAAGTGCAAGACAATACACTTATGGAAAATAATTAGTATAATAGTTTCATGACTGTGGTTTCTCTCTGTCTACTGTCTACTGCTAACATTAAGGATTCGGAAAATAAAAGACTTTTTTGTAAGAATGACTATCTTCCCAATCCAGTGCAGCATTCCCAAAAGACATTTTATGCAACGCTAACATCTCATGCATGTATGTTTTGTGATTAAGAGGGTCTACATAAATCCACAATTTTTATTTTATAATTTACACATGTCTATATGTGCTACATAACATAATTAATACATCCATATTAATGTGTGGAAATACGTTTTTGAAATTCACTAAATAAGATAACTGATTGCCAAGCAGCTATCATATTCTGTCTAAGTGATCTCTTTAGCAATAAGCTTTAAATGTTATGGACTTTGCCTAAAATAATCAACATACTATGTATCCTATCTAGTCAGTAATGCATTAAACGACATCGTGTTGTATTAGTTAAATTTTGATAATTTCTTGTACCCACTGTAGAACCTTTTCCTGTTTATTTTAAGCCCTGGCTTTTAAACTTCATTTTGTTTTTCTTAGAGGTTCTAGTAATGCAATATAATTTGAAAAGGGCCACAGTTCACAAAAAGAGTAGAGTTCAAAAGGAAAGCTACTATATATATTTTTTTCAGTAAATAATGTTTATTAAATATTCCACTGGCAAGCAAAAAAATATTATTTTGAAGAACATGTGGCAATCAGAAACCTGCATATATAGAGAGTTATCGATGTGCCTGTATAAGATGCAAAAGTTTCAGATGGGTAATGATGGGTCTCTATTCAAAACTTTGAGTTTAAGTCATTAATTCCTACCCTTAAGTTGTTAATTCCTACCCAAATGATATTTCTATCTATGCTTTTGAGCTGAAAGATATTTGAGTTGATCAACAATGACACATTATCATTTGCAACCTAGATCAATGCAGTCTCACTCATCAATTCATTCATTCATCAATTCCTCACTCATCATTCATTCATTGATTCATTCATTAACTATTTACTGAACATATGCCTCATGACCTGAAACCATGTGAGCTTCTAGAAATATGACCAGTAACAATATGAACATGGTCTCTGTCACAAAATGCTGGTACTAAATATTAAGTGTAAAACTTGATTCTAGCCACTTACTCCTGTTACATGAGAAATAGTTCTGTACTTTTAATTGATCTACACCAAGACAAAGATAAGAGAGAAGGACAGGGCGCTAGAATGATGAGGGGGTGAAAACGAAGACATGAAGTCTGGTTGAAGGACTCAAACGTTAGCTGCCATGATTCAAATGATCCTTGACTCCATTTCTCCATTAACTTTTATCAATCAATCACTAAGTGTGTATTTGCACTCTCCAGATTTTCTTTCACTGGAACGTATTTATACAGATTTAGGATTAACTTGTTTGACTTACAGTTAAGTTAACAGTTAACAGACTACAGAGGCAAAAGGTACAAAGCTAGAAGATAAATAATTTTGTGTACCTGTATATGGTCAAGAATATTGTAAGGTTTTTCTCTTGTTCTGTATCACATTTTTTATAGAAAAAAATCATTTTTCCTGTAAGAACAGGCTACAGAGGTGCAGCAGTTCATATAGAAAATCAATCTGTTACATATCCTAGAACATCAATTATAAATATAAAATTATGACAATGTTTAAAAATAAAGATATTTAAACTTGAACAAAACGTTATGATTGGGGGAGGTGGTTACATGCAGGATATTTTCTTGAATCCTTAGAGAATCCTTTGCTATAAGAAGACTTGTTCTAGGTTAAAGAACTAATAAATGATAAATAGTGGTGAATTCTTTCTTGATCCATATCAACAAACTTTCCTTGAGTTTCTCACCTATTCTTCCAATTAGTTTGCAAACTTCTGACCCTGGTACCTAAAGTTCCAACCATACCACTCATTAACATGATCAAAATAAAGCCTTTTAGACCTGGTTATACTTCTTTGCAAATGTGTCCTTGGCATAGAAATCTCTACGATTAGAGAAGAGCTATTTAATTAGAATTGTTGGTGATATATAACATTTCCTATTGTATAAGAATAAATAAAAGTTATTTAATCATAAATCATAAAATCTCAGGGTTTGATGGACATAAAGGTCATCTCATCCAATCATCCAGTAAGACTTAAGACGTATGTGCAAGTAAATCCAAGTTATATTAACATACTTGCCCTTTTAAGAAATAACATGTTTTTATTTGACAAGAAACTGTTTAACCTTTACCAGAAAAAGTAGATGGTTTAAACAAAAATTTTTCATAAATTAAATTAATATTGCTCCAGGAAGAAAGATTAGTATTTATAAGTAATAAATAAAATGAAACATTTATCATTTGTCTATTATATTTGGGAAACTGTTCAGCAGTTGGACTCTTATACGCATGCAAAATTCACTCTTGCCTTTCCCCTGACATTTACTCTCCAATGATATATGTCAGAGCAAGATCTGAGCCTACCATGGAACTTAGACATCTGTAGACTGGTGAAATATGTGAAATATACAAAGTTTCTCTTACCCAGTTTGTTTCCATTTTTTTCTCCCCATCAGTATATTTCAAGTTGTACAATGTTTTGTTTTTTTGTATTTATTTTTATTTTTATCTTTTGTACAATGTTTTAAAACTTATTCTGGAGCTTGATCTAACTCACTCTATCTGTTCATCTCCCTTGAGACATTAACTACCTGACTAACACCTTCTCTTTACTTTCAAAATCAGCAAATTCCTAACTTAAGCTAATGTGAAGTACTCTGTTCAATTTTTTAAAATGGGTGCACTACCCTTTCCTCCTTCTGGTTAATTTTGTGCCTTTAGGGGGTGTCTTTCTGTATTTGTCATTTTAAAAAAATGCTGTGAAATTTAGCTGGGAGTGACGTGGGTAGTAACATTTAGACTTGGTTGGGCCATTTTAGGATTCTTCAAATCAGATAGGTAACTTTCATCTACTCCTTTGTTGTCATAATTACAACATAGGTTTGATGAGGGCATTTAGTTCTATGAAGGGTGTGATCCCAGGGTCCTGGGATCGAGTCCTGAGTCAGGCTCCCTGCAGGGACCCTGCTTCTCCCTCTGCCTGTGTCTCTGCCTCTCTGTGGGTCTCTCATGAATAAATAAAATCTTTAAAAAAAATTCTGTCAAGCCTGCTTTTAGTGGGGGTGTTTGAAAGCTACTGTCTTGTGGAAAACTTAAACATTTAGATTCATTATGGCATCCCATAATCACCTGGGTGCTGTATCATATGTAACTTTGTAATTATTTTGAAAGTTTGCTTTGTATTACATTTTATCCTTTTTAATGATATTGTTAGAAGCTCTGAACATAAGTAGCTTTTTATTGTGATCACTTTATTCAATTCACAGGTTTATACATTTTTCTGTGTGATTTAATTTTATATTAATATGCTATAGATACATGATTTTTATTCAGTTTATAAAGTAGACTTTGCCAAATATATTGACTTTGATTTAATTTATTATATTCCTGATTAGAAAGGTTATATGGGCAGTGTATAATTTGTATAAATTAGTGGATCATGATTTAAGTTCTGTAGAGATTTTATTAAATCTATTGTGTATAGACCTTAATTCAATATTTGATATAGAAAGTAATAGAGATTTCAGTAGTTAACATATTCATGAGAGTACATATTAATGAGATGACTTATATATATATCAGTAATAACAACTGTATTTAAATAGAAAAATCGCCCTCAGAGAAAATAATCTCTTTATATTATACCTTGTATTACAAATATATTTTGATATCTTCACAGTATTTATCACAGAGATTTGCATTGTAGTAAGGACCTCAGAGATTTGGTTCAATATGAATAATCATATTGCTTCTCAGATATCATTTTTTAAAATTCATCTAAGAAAAGAATTCAATAGCAACTGTTTTCTCAGAACATTTATTTGTCATTTTTTTTCATTTTGAAGATGACCAAAAACTACCTGTAGAAATTTTAAAAACTTTTTGAAATTTATTATTAAAATGTAGTTGACCCAAAAAAAATGTAGTTGACATAGAAATCTTTTAATCATTACTGTGAACCTCAAAATAAGTAAGGATCCAGCCACTATTGTTGAGGTTAGATGTCATATGATTTTGAAATTCCTTGACACATTATTCTCTGCTCTCAAACAAATAAAACATTCTATATATGCTACATCCTTCCAGGGATTTTGTTGTTGTTGTTGTTGCTAAAAGTTGGCACCTATACTAATCATGTTACTGAAGAATTTTGCGATAGTTGGAAAAATAGGGCACTAGGTATTTAAAATACAAACATTTTTTGCTTTTCCCACAATGCCAATTGAAAGCTGAGTTCTTGGTAGCATATTGAATTACTAGAAGAAATGGGTGATCTGAGGACACTCATTAATGGATTAATAAATGAATGAGGGTATATGGCACATGAGATAGTCCTTGAAACTTCTGTTTTGACTATTACAGGAATCCTGATTCACTAGAACACTTTCAAATGAAGTGGTAATGCAGATGTCAGAGAGAAGCTTCTAGTCTATATCAGTCAGGGTTCAACAGAGAAGCAGAGCCAGTAAAATTGCATTATATGTACACATTAGATAAATAGATTGATATATTTAATTATGTATTTATATATAAAATTATATATCTGTATGGGGTGTATTACAGGGAAGTGGTTTATACAGTTGTAGGGCTGGTGACTGAGTAGGACAGAAGTCTATAGGGCAGATCCTCAGGAAGGGATGATCAGGAACAGAATGCAACCCCACAGAAATAAGCCAGGGCTGTGGTACGCAATGGGATTTTCTTTCCCCCAAAAAGCCTCAGCCCAGTATTTAAGACCTTCTAATCAATTAAGTCAGACCCACCAAAGATAACATCCCTATTTAAGGTGAACTGATTAGAGACTTGAATAAATCTGCAAAATCCCCTACAGGAGCACTTACATTAGGGTTTGAGTACTTTGGAACAATAACCTAACCAAGTGAATACATCATGAAGCAACGTAATGCTCATCAAAGAGCCCGTTCATTATACTTGACTTGATGTCCAATTTTTAACCTATAGGAATGTGGAAGACAATTAGTGAATTTTGCTCTTTTGGAAGAAATGGGTAACACTTCTAATGACTGCTCTGAATTCTCGCCTTCTCTCTTTTTGGATAGTTAGATCAAACATGGACCTAGAGATTTTGGAGTGATATAGCAATGTAATATTTTAAATTGTCAAGTCTCATTTTTTTTTCTTCCTGGTCATGGAGTGCATTTTCCCTGTAGCTCAACCGTCATTGTACTAAAGCACAAGAGTGATAAATGGATGGACTTAAGGACTAGAGCATTTAGGATACACAGACTAAACCACGTAGGACACAAAGAAATGTCAGTAAGTGACGTGTGATAATCACTCTGAGTTAATTTGGAACAGGTTATACCTGTGTAACTGTATAAGTCTAGTGAGGACAGAGCTAGAAAATAAGCCCTTACACCTACTTATGAGCAGATCAAGAAACAGAAACAAACAAACAAATATTACAACTGAATATATGTTTCTGAAACTATTTTCAGAATCAGGAGGGTTTTTGTTTTGTTTTGGGTTTTGTTTTTTTTGTTTTTTTTTTTTTCCTGAAGTGCAAAGCTCCAAAGAGTAAAAAAAAAATTAAAAAAATACAGCATGAAAGAAAAGTTATGTCTGGACATAAAATATGAAATATGAAAAAAAAACCCACAAGTCAAAAAAGTACTTATTGATAAGCTAGTAAAATACAACATCCAGTAATTCTGGCTACCTTAGGTAAACACATAATTCACTTGGTGAGTATCACAGCGTCTCAGATGGATAATAGTTTGCAGGTATGAGCTTTAAAAATGCTCCAAAATCTGGGCAGCAAGTACCATATCATAGGCCAGGCACAGAAACATTTTCTCACAGTTTATATCATCCATCCCTTTCTTCACTGAGTCCTAACATATGTGTGAGTATGTGGGAGAGGGTGATTCTGAGAAACAGCAGATGGGCTGAGCACAATAACACATCAGGTCCTTAAGCAGTGGGAGTGGGGTTGTGGGGGGATCTGGTCCCTTATGCTTTGGATGATAGACCACTCCTGCTCCATGATCACACACATACAGAAAATTAGTCTTGGGATGGGGGTAGGTAGGAGAGTTTAGGGACTTGACACTCACTATAGGAGATAATAAAAAAAATTGAGGGAGTAATTAAGGGGAGAGTTCAAATTTATTGTGTCTAAATCTGTTTTATTTCTTAAAACGCCAAGAGGCTGAGAATAGAATGCATGTTTCTGGGTGGAGCTTAATCAACCTAATAATGTTACTTGTGATAATCGCAGTTGCCTTTGAAAAATGGAAAATTGTCCTCTAGGTATAAAGTATTAAAATTATTATAAATGATTGAAGGAGAAGTGATTCACTACTGAGGGAATTAACATGTGTCTAATTTACTAGCCTTAATAAGTAAAAATAAACTATTATTGACTATCATTTAGTTTTATGAGGTAGCAATATATTTCCTAAATAAGTAATTTTAACTGATACTCAGATATATAGTATTTAATGCTGCAGAAGAAACATATATTAATGGTCTCATGAAGAATAAATATTAAACAGTAACTAGGTAGAACTTTAAAAAAGTACTTTAGGTAAATTTGTGAGTAATAACAAATGATATAAATATTTATAAAATTTCTTTAACATCATCTTCTGTAAAAATATCTGTTCTCAAGTTTTAGAGTGAAATACTGGACATAAAGTCTTAAGAATTTCAAACACAACACTAAAAAGTGGTATTTTTGACAATTGGTTTTACTACAAAAAGAAGGAATGGATTTAGTTTATAAAAATGCTGAAAACTATATTAGCATTTTTTGAAAAAGCTATTAAAATGGAATTAGGGAAAAATAACAGGGTTTGGAAAGATGTTTTATCTTATTCAAATCTAGTACTCATTCCTTTGTTTAAAGATTGTGACTAGTTAAGGTATCTGAACATTTTCAAGTTATTTAATACTTAAGACCAAAACTTTAAGTCTCATTGTTCTTCTTATGTGTGCAATTGAATGTAAACTTTAGCTTAATATATGAGTCAAATTACTGATATGACCCTATGCCTTAACCCCCGCTGTTATGAGTGGAAAACCAGGTATGCCTTCAACATAAAAATAAATTTAAAATGCAGTGATTATTTCTCATTTATGGAAAGAAAAGGTATTTTTTTTTCTGTTTTCTCCTGAAATTAAGTTGCATTTTGGAGTTTAGCATAGGGCGAAGAATCATTTTTATCCCTTGTTTATTATTTACTACAAAATAGAAATGAGGTGTGATTTATTCACTACATTAGATACAGCTTTACTGTTCTCAAAACTTGATAAATTACTAAATAAATGAAGATGTCCTAAAGCTGATCATAACCTGCTATTAAGGCATACTTAAAATAGATAATACCCCGCTGGTTCTCATGGGCATCAACATATTTCTAGTAATTCAGAGTAAGAGATTTAGTTGAATTGCTAATTGCATGCATGAAACTAGGTCATATAATTTGCCAGTGAATTAATTATATAAATACAAGTGAGTTGTGCCACACTTTGTATTTTAGCAAGTTAGCCCCTTGGTCATGATAGTTTGCACCTTAAAAGAATATTTTGTGTTTTACTCAGAGGAAGATTTGCCAAAACCATTCATATTATTTTTTAGTACAAAATTGTAAAAGGTAATTTTTTTACATTTACAATATATAGTTCTTCCTTTACCTTTTTAAAGATACTACAGAATTGAAATGCAAAAGTTAAAGTTAACTCTTAATCCTGGAGACAAAATGATATCACTATGAGAGATGGAGAAGTGATGTTGCAAATTATTTTAAGATGGTTTTAAGGCTGAGAGATATTATTATTATAAACCACTTTTCACCTTCAATTTGAGAAATAAATTCAATATATGTATGGTAAAAGATAGTTACACTTACCAAAAATAAATAAATAAAAAATTATTCAGAACCATATGAAAGTCTGTGCTATCTGGTCTTTGAGTCATGCTCTGGAAGTACATTATTTCCACATGAATTCCAATTTCACATTTCCTAGTGTAAGAATGTGTAATATTTTATTTTATCCAGAGTAAATTTCATTTTGGTAAAAATGTCATTGAATATGTATTTTTATAAAATGTCTATTTAAATTTTATTCTTTTTAAAGTATTTGAAAGATATAAAAACAATGAATACACAAATTTAAGTTTTCATGATGTGATTATGTATTTTTCTTTTGGAATCATTATTTACTTTATAAATATAATCATAATAAAAGTACTAAAAAATGTAAATGTGTGAAGGAGATTTGAACACTCAGATATTTAAGGATTTTCTGAAATATAATTCAATTCCTCTGGACTCATTGACAAACATGGGAAAAGGGAATTTAAGAATACATGTATCTATCCCACAAAAGATAAGTGATTCTCAGAGTACTGATCAGTTTACTATTTTTAATAATTAAATTAAAGGTAGATATATAGTAGTCAAAACATAATTATTGATTTTTGTATATTAATGTAAATTACTACTATGTGTATTTTAGTAGCTGGCAATCTATGTACCTCATGTAATCTAATTTAAACTATGTAAATTATTATCTACAGGTAATACCAAACTTGTTTTACACACACACACACACACACACACACACACACACGTATTTTGCCTGAATTTTTATAGAGCACATACTGTAAGTGAACTTTAAGGTGTCTTTTGCATACAATCTATACATCTCTTCTTTTTCCACATTTCATACAGATTAACATTATGACAATGTTGTTATATTATTCACCTGCGATATCCAGAATAATGATTGGTAGGAGTTGGTGGAAATTTACAAATAAAATTATTATTGAACCATATATATATATATATATATGAAAGTATTAACACATCACTTTCTAGCTTGCATATAAAACTGAAAAATCAAGACATTCAATATCTTAAGATCAAAAATAATTTCACAGGAAAACTACTTCACTAGGTTTTCCATTACCCGGCATTCATTACAAACTTTATATCAGGACTATTCTTGATAAGGTCTGAGGTATTACAGATATCGGGGCAAATCTGAGAAGAAAAATATTATTATTTAAAGGTAGACTATAAGTAAAGTTATGGCAGACTGTAAAATAAAATATATAGATATATATGTATATAAAGTTCTTAAAGCATTTTTTTCAATCACAAAATTATATTAAGAAACCAAATCATACTTGGTGGATGGCTCTTATTTGTGACTTAAGAACATTGAGAGTTTAAGTGTGATTATATCACATACACTGGTGTTTAATTTATATCACTAATTTTCCATATACTCCTGGACAAATCAACTAATAATTCTGATTCTTGATATTTTGTTTCATAAAACGGTTTAAAAATTATTATTATATTTCTCATAGTAAATTATGAGTAATATAAATTTACTGAATTTTATGAAGATGTAATACAATAGGGAATATAAAAACACTTTTTTAAATAGTCTACTTTCCATTTTTACAATAGTAACAACCACAAAATTGTTCACCACTGTTGATAATATTATTTGCTTTCTTGTGCCTTCTCTCTCATTTCACCCACTAGTTAGTAATTTAAAAATCAAACGGGCAAGACAATTCCAATCGCACAGTTTCCTTTGAAAAAATCTTATGGACAATTTTTGTTTAGAATTATTGTCCGCATAAATAGCTCTGATTTGGAACTGAAAACTGCTAATTTTAAACTCCTATTTTTAGGAGTCTTCCAGAAGCTGATTTAGTAAATAGTTCTACAAGAATTGTATTAATTAACTTGGATGAATAAAATATCCATTTTTCAAAAATTGGTTCTGACAGAAACATCATGGTCCAGATATTCTTGGATAGTAGCAGCGGCGATGATGAGGATGATGATAAAGAAAGAAATAGTTACCATTTTCTTGGAAGTTTAGGAAGAGACAGTTTCTATATTGTGTTCTTAATGTTTTTTAGTTCTTTGGATTTTCTTACCTAGTCTGCAATTGATACAGCTCTAGATCCAAAACAATAAACTGATGCTCAGAAAGTTTAGAAAGTATGTGAAAATACACAGCTATGGGTGCCAAACACACAGTTTAAGCGATGATTATTTTTAACTCAAGAGTTTATGCTATTTCCACTCTATCACATAGCCTTAATCTTGTGAATTAGTAGGATGAATTATGAAAATTATGTGATACCTAATGAAGTTCAGAATTAGCATTAATACAATAGCTTTTAATCTGCAGAGAAAGTATTAAACAGATAAATTTGTAAATCTTGATCACATAGCTAGCTAAAATATCTTAGTATTGTAAGCATTATCTATAATTGAAAAAAACATATACACACACAAATATTTCTTTCATTACTAAAGTAACTTACTGCTAAAGATAGTAGAGGTTACTACTGAAGATTCTTAACACTTCCAAATCCACGTTATCAGCAGTGACCCTCATAACCAGAAATCCATCATTCTCCCTCTTGGATGCCCTTGTGGGCTCAGAATTGATGGCCTGCTACAGATTACTGTGAATGTTTCCTCTCCTGCTATTTTAGGCCTTTTTCTATATAGTTCCTTTCAGAATATAAAATAAATGGATGGAACAGTACCAGAGTGATCTTTTAGATATTATATCAGCTCACAACCTTCGACAGGAAACATTTGGAAAATAGAAACTCCATATCTTGGTCTGTAGCCAGTGCAATAGTTTGACCTGATATACCTAAAACAAGCATGGTTTGTTTATTCCTCTTGCTCAAAATAGTCCGCGTTCAGCTCTGAATTATGTGGATAGACCACCCAAGAACCCATGTATGATCTGACCCTGTCTTTCTCTCCTCTCTCAGAATTTACCACTTTCTCCTATGCTCTCACCTGCCAGCCACACTCAGTTATCAATGACTTTGGAACATAATCAGGTTAATTCTGCTCTCATTACATTCTGGTAGTTATATATTCTTATATTTTTCTCTCTCGGATTTTATTTTATTTTTTAAAAAGATTTTATATACTTATTTGAGAGGGAAAGAGAGAGAGCTATCATGAGCAAGGGAGAGGGAGAGGGAGAAGCAGACTCTCCAATGATCTGGGAACTCACATTGGAGCTATCCTGAGATCATGACTCCAGCCAAAGGCAGATGCTTCACCAACTGAGCCACCCAGGGGCCCCTGTCCCAGATTTTATAATGGCTTTCTCCTCATATCCCCTTGTGGCTGTCTCTGTTAAAATAAAATCTCCCAAAGATGTTTTTCTTGGCAATCATTTTTAAGAGTTCCTGTCCTATCACTCACTGTTGCTTACTCTGCTTCATTTTCTTCCTGGCACATGAGTTTCATTATATTTTTAGTAGCTTATTTGTAGCTTCATTCATTATAACATGAGCAAGCCCTATGAGGGAGCATATCTTTCTTACTCATTTCTGTATCTCAAGAACTGAGGCATGTTCTACAAGGAGCTAACCAAAAATGTTTTAAATTAGTGAGTAATGGGTACTCTGGCAAAAAAAAAAAAAAAAAAAAAAAAGTCATTAACTTCCTGTTTTATTCTGCTAGCTAAATTGCAGATACACATTTCTAGAATTAATTTTGACACTGGCTTTAATAACACCTTCTCAATTTTCTTTTCTTTTAATTTTGTGCTTTATAGCTGTGGTTATAATCAAGTTCTATTTAATGCTGTGGCTATAATCAAGTATTATTTAAATACTATTTCTCTTGAAATTAAGAAATATTTTCTTTTGGGAAGCTTAATACATATTAAAAATAGTCTTAAAAACAATTCTTAATAATTAGGTCATGCAAAATGGATAACAAGTATGCTGGACTACTACATTTTTTTTTAAATGATGGATGTTTCTCAAATATCTATAATTTTTTTTTGCTTAATTTAGTTTGTAACACTTTTTAAGATGATCTTTACAATTTAATTTATGATTCTTTAAAATTATATAGCATTTTTGGGGGCAGCCCCGGGTGGCTCAGTGGTTTAGCGCCGCCTTCGGCCCAGGGCATGATCCTGGAGTCCTGGGATCGAGTCTCATGTCAGGCTCCCTGCATGGAGCCTGCTTCTCCCTCTGCCTGTGTCTCTGCCTCTTTCTCTCTCTCTCTCTCTCTCTCTCTCTCTCTGTGTCTCTCATGAATGAATAAATAAAATATTTAAAAAATAAAAATAAAAAATAAAACTATATGACATTTCTGTTTTAAACAATGGCAAAAATAAAGTATCTGAGAAAATCTTCCACAACAAAACACCTGAAATTGCTGCATGAATATAACAAATATTATTTCAATTTAATCGTTATAAATAAAATTCCCAAGGCTCAAAAAAGACCAAGATATAAAAACTTGAGTGGATGAGCAAGAAAGGAGCCTCCAGGTAGTAGCCACTTTTGCAAGACCCAACCCCTTAAGTATTTATTTTTGAATATTTTTTATTGGAGTTTGATTTCCCAACATGTAGTATAACACCCAGTGCTCATCCCGTCAAGTGCCCCCTCAGTGCCCGTCACCCAGTCACCCCCACCCCCTGCCCTTCCTCCTCTTCCACCACCCCTAGTTCGTTTCCCAGAGTTAGGAGTCTCTCATGTTCTGTCTCCCTTTCTGATATTTCCCACTCATTTTTTCTCCTTTCCCCTTTATTCCCTTTCACTATTTTTTATATTCCCCAAATGAACGAGACCATAAAATGTTTATCCTTCTCTGATTGACTTACTTCACTCAGCATAATACCCTCCAGTTCCATCCACGTTGAAGCAAATGGTGGATTTTCTCGTTTCTGATGGTTGAGGAATATTCCACTGTACATAGACCACCTCTTCTTTATCCATCATCTGTCAATGGACACCGAGGCTCCTTCTACAGTTTGGCTCTTGTGGACATTGCTGCTAGAAACATTGGGGAGCAGGTGTCCTGGCATTTCATTGCATCTATATCTTTGGGGTAAATTCCAGGTAGTGCAATTGCTGGGTCATAGGGCAGGTCTATTTTTAACTCTTTGAGGAACCTCCACACAATTTTCCAGAGTGGCTGCACCAGTTCTCATTCCCACCAACAGTGCAAGGGGGTTCGCCTTTCTCCACATCCTCTCCAATATTTGTTTTTTCCTCTCTTGTTAATTTTCCCCATTCTCACTGGTGTGAGGTGGTATCTCATTGTGGTTTTGATTTGTATTTCCCTGAAGGCAAGTGACGTGGAGCATTTTCCCTACAAAGCTGTGATCATCAAGACAGTGTGGTACTGGCACAAACACAGACAGTAGATCAATGGAGCAGAATAGAGAACCCAGAAATGTGCCCTCAGCTCTATGGTCAACTAATATTTGACAAAGCAGAAAAGACTCTCCACTGGAAAAAGGATAGTCTCTTCAATAAATGGTGCTGGGAAAATTGGAGAGTCACGTGCAGAAGAATGAAACTAGACCACTCTCTTGCACCATACACAAAGATAAACTCAAAATGGTTGAAAGATCTAAATGTGAGATAAGATTCCATCAAAATCCTAGAGGAGAACACAGGCAACACCCTTTTTGAACTTGGCCACAGCAACTTCTTGCAAGATACATCTATGCAGGCAAAGGAAACAAAAGCAAAAGTGAACTACTGGGACTTTATCAAGTTAAAAATTTCTTCACAGCAAAAGAAACAGTCGACAAAAGTAAAAGACAACCTACAGAATGGGAGAAGATATTTGCCGATGATTGTCAGATCAAGGGCTAGTATCCAAGATCTCTAAAGAACTTATTAAACTTAATAGCAAAGAAGCAAACAATCCAATCATGAAGTGATCAAAAGACATGAACAGAAATTTCACCAAAGGAGACATACAGATGGCCAATAAGCCTTAAGTATTAAAGCAACAAAGGAACAGGAACATTTCTATCAGCACATAGAATGGGGGGTGGGGTGGAACAGAGACCCTTGCAGAATCCCTTGAGGAAAGAGCATCAAGAGAGGATTTGCTAGAAAAAAAATCTATTTGCCAGAAAATGGAATGAATAAACCAGCTGTAGTTTTCAGAATTGTACCTATACTGGGAAAAAATTCTCCACTACAAACTTATAATCTGTTTGGCCATCATATTCATTGATTTATGGCTTCACACTCTTCTATGTAATTTAACAAGAGGAAAGACCTGGAAAATCCTGCTCTGAAATAATACTTATGAGTGTAATATACCTTCTTATAAAAAATTAGAAAAGGGTATTTTAAAAAAGTAAATTAGCCACCAATCTTATCATAGGCATAAATGTAATTTACAGAATTAATAGAATAAAATAAAAATGACTACTCAAGATAGTACAAAGACATTACACCATTAAAAAGATATTGAAAAACAAAAAATAGGAAAAATACATGTAATGTTCAAATATTATTGCCATTTATTTCAAAGTAATAAACCATATATATAGTCTACTATCACCCAATCCTTTCCACAGTGTATAGTAAAACAGAAAAAAATAAAATGTAAGGATTAGAAGTAAAGAAAGAACAATGTCTCTTGTCACAAATAATATGTTTATCAGTATAGAAAAGTAAAAAAAGGAATATATATGCCAATTACTACATTTAAGGTGAGGACTTAGTGAACTTGTTGGATATAATATCAGTATATGATACCACTTGCATTTCCTACAACAAAACTATAGAATGTATTTTCTAAAAGGACATTATTTACAAGATCTTCCCCCAAAACATGATATCAAATATTTAATCTAATAAATGGTAAACTGCATTTAAAGAAATGTAGATTTATTAAAAGACATTAACACAAACCTAAATCTGCTTAGAGCAATGGTATGTTCAAGTGTAAGAATACTACTCAATATTGTAAACATTTATTTTCAACCCAAATTGTAGACTTATTTATAAAAGTGGCATATCTAATGCAAATAACAATAATAATTTACATACAATTTGAAAAATTGATTTAAGTATTTGTAAGAGCAATTGGCAAAGAGATAAATGTGAAGAAAACAAACAATGTGATACACATGCGATAAAAGAAAAAGATATCTTAAGAGTTTCATTGTTAAAGGGCATGTGGTATTATTGTACCAATAGACAAATAAATCAATAGGACAGAAAACTCATAAACCCATTAAATCTCTAAACAGTGATTTAATATACAAATGGAATAGGATTGCATAATGGCTAAGGGATAACCAGACAGCAAATTAGAAATGTTTAATTATCCAGGTGAATATATAAAATAAATCCTTTCCTCACACCACATAAAAATCACTTTCTATTGGATATATGCTTTAATATAAAAAGCATAATATAAAAAATACAAATAAATTTCAAGGGAGCAATTTTTTATTAATCATTGATAATAAAGACTGTCTAAACCTTGGCTACATTAAATTCTAAACCTAGGATATCAAAAGACACAATATAAGAATTAATGGGAAAGCTATGTTTAAATAAATTACAAAATATTGCTGCTGATAGTAATGATTATACATGCATATATATGCTTTATTTGATAATATATAAAGAATCTCAATGAATTAATAGATAAAATATGATACGAAAACATATAACAAATTCTGACAAAGGTATATACAGAAAAAAACTAAATAGTCAATAGATATGTGAAATAAATCAGAATATCATATCAGGAAAACAGAAACTAGAAATATGGAGATAAAATGTCACACCCAAGATATGGGCAACTCTAAAAATCTGAAAAGATTTCATGTGGCACCACTGGTAGAGTAATCAGAAAGTTCATGAATTGCTGATAGAAATATAATGTAGTACAACAGTCTTTGAAAGGTCTTGAACAAAATGTGTTGAATTCAAAAACTTAGTTTATTTCACTACCACTAAAATTTTACTCCTAAGAATGTACACCAGAGAAATTCTCACAGGTGTGCAGCAGAGGAATGGATATAATGGAATACAAGAGCAAAATATGAATGAGACAAAGCCACAGGTACCAACATGGAGATAGCTCAATCCATTTTTAGGGTGAAAAAACTCAATTTCCAGTAATTCAGAGAACATAACTATGCAAACTTCCAAAACATAAAAGAGTAATTCATTCCCTAGGATTGGTTATATGGTAAAAATATAAAGAAATGTGTTGAAGTGATAAAACTTAAATATTGTATATTTCTTCTGACAAGGCTAAAGGTGGATAATAAAAATTCCAAATTAGGAAGTAGACACAGATGTATGAATTCTTAAATTAAAGGCTGGGCATATGAATATTTGGCATGCAATTCTTCTATGGAATATTCTTATGTAGGATGCAAATAAAAATTGCTAAATAATAAAGTTAAAAGTGTGAACTCACATCTCAACTTCTTTGCTGGTAAAGTAAGTCCAACCCTCAAATCATCTAACCTCTGTTCAGAAAAACAGCATTCTTCTTTTCTTTTTCCTAAGAGTGACACTGATTATCTTAAGGTTATTACATCATCCCAAAGCCAGTTGTAATCTGACCTGCATTCAAACAGATAATCCATAAGGGCTGGCCCCTAAAATTTCCAAGAAGTTGGAATTTAACCTAGTACACAAGATATCAGATTTCCTTATGATTCATTTTCATGCTATAATAACCAGTAGGACAAACAATCCTTTATATATTATCCTTCCTTTTTCATAATTTTCTGCCTCTTCTTAAATACTTTTTGCTAATTTCTTACAAATTGTAGAACAAAATTTTCTATAGTGTCCTATAGGGACATCTGTTGGAATTTCTTTTAGTTAATAATGGAATTATCAAGTAATGGAATAATGAAGTATTTATCGTATATATCTACAGTGACATGATTATATGTTGGGTCTGTTTTTATGCCAGTGCCGTACTGTCTTGATGACTATGGCTCTGTGATACAGCTTGAAGTCTGGAATTGTGATGCTTGTAGGTTTGCTTTTCTTTCTGAAAATCGCTTTGTCTATTCAGAGTCTTTTGTGGTTCCATACAAATTTTAGGATGGTTTTTTTCTAGCTCTGTGAAAAATGCTGGCGGCATTTTATTTTGTTAGGGATTGCTTTAAATGTGTAGGTTGTTTTGGGTAGTACAGACATTTTAACAATATTTGTTCTTCTAATCCATGAGCATGGGATATTTTTCCCTTTCTTTGTGTTACCCTCAGTTTCTTTCATCAGTATTTTATAGTTTGCAGAGTACAAGTCTTTCACCTCTTTGGTTAGACTTATTCTTAGGTATTTTATTGTTTTTGTGCAATTGTAACTGGGATCAATTTCTTAACTTCTCTTTCTGCTGCAACCTATAGAATGAGAGAAGGTATTTGCCAATGAAATACCTGATAAAGAAGTTAGTATCCAAAATATGTAAACAACTTATAAAATTCAGTAACCAAAATACAAATGATAAAATTTAAAATGGGAAGAAAACGTAAATAGACATTTTTCCAAAGAAGACATACAGATGGCCAACAGACAGAAGATGCTCTACATCATTGATCATCAAGGAAATGCAAATCAAAACTATAATGAGATATCACCTCACACCTGTCAGAAAGGATAAAATCAACAACACAAGAAATAACAGGTATTGGCAAGGATGTGGAGGAAGGGGAACTTTCTTGAACTGTTGGTGGGAATGCAAACTGGCGCAGCCACTCTGGAAAATAATATGGAGGTTTCTTAAAAATAGGAATACTCTATGGGTCAGCAATTATATTACTAGATATTCACCCAAAGCATACAAAAATACTAATTCAGAAGTATACATATATCTCAATGTTTATAGCAGCATTATCCACAATAGCCAAATTATGGAAACAGTCCAACTATTATCCTTTAACTGACGGATAAAGAAGGGTTGGTATATATACAGATTTATGTATACACACATAATGGAACATCATTTGGTCATAAAATGAAATCTTGCCATTTGCAATGACATGGAAAGAGCTAGAGTGTATTATGCTAAGTGAAGTAAGTCAGAGAAACATCATACGATTCCACTTATATGTAGAATTTAAGAAATAAAACATTTATGAAACAAAACCAGAGGGGAAGTGGGTAGGGGGTGGGCGAAATAGGTGATAGGGATTAAAAAGTGTATACTTGTGATGAGCACTGGCTGTTGAAAGGAAGTGTCGAATCACTAAATTGTGCACCAGAAACTAATATTACACTGTACGCTAATTAACTGGAATTTAAACAAAGACTTTAAAAAAAACTTTATAAGTGAGTTCAAAAGAATACCTACAAGTCTCAAATGCTATAAATGAAAAATATGCACAATATCCATTTAAATCTAATTTATATGATGCTAGAGTAAAGAACTAACTAGTTATTAAAACAAGATAGAAATCTTCTGAGCCCCTGGGAAGAACACAACTAAGCATTATTAGCATTTCTGGGGGCTGTTCTCTATTATTTTCTAAAATGCAACTGAAGCTTCATTAAAATACATTCAATTATAAAATTTGTTTTATTACAAAAATAACTGCATAAATCTTACACCTTGGGGAAGAAAATGAACCATGAAAACATCTCTAAAGACAATTCAAAGTATTTTATAGAACTTGTGTTATTCCAAAGGAGCATAAAGCTGCCACTTCCAGCCTAACTTCACTATTTTCTTTAGTCTGTATTTATTTGACACTTAATGTTACTTCTATCTTGCCAGTGACTTTTCACATCACATATTTTAATCCCATTGGCAACCATGTAGCCCATTTTATTATTTTCATAAATTAGGTATTCTCTCTTGCCTAAATGATTAGGTTAAAACATCAAAGTGTTCAAGAAATATTTATTAAAAAGCGATATAAACTGATTTTTGCGTAGACAAAGGAGACACAAAGCAGACAAAAAGGTGACATCCAACATGGCGACTTGGAAGAAATGAACATTGAGTAATAGAATTAAATTTTGTTCTATGTAATTACATTATGAAGCCAGTATAAATGTGCAATTGAGAAAAGAATATGCAAGATTGTCCCAGAAAAGGCGAGGTAAGAGGATAAGCTTGACCATAGGAGGTGGAAACTATTGGATTTTCAATGTGGGAAATTCTCCTCAAGCTTGGAAGGGTACAGGGGTTTGGCCTTAAGTCCGTAGCCCTGTTCCCATATCAAGGCCAAACAAAGCCTCAGGATACCTGTCCAGCCGACGCAGGCTTTACCAGCCTGATGATTCCCCAGGCCTCACATTCCTGGGAAGAGACATTCCCAAGATTTTTACCAACATTCTCCAGAAGTTATAAATTGTCATTCCTTCATCCACACTCCCCTTGACGTCATTTAAAGCCAGAAGTCCACATCTTTCAGGTGAGGCCCTCCTTGTCCTAATGACTTCCATATTGACATATCAAATATTCAATTTTGGTTTGGCCTTCATTTTATATCTGGGTAGCAGTTATTAACTATTTCCTTCTCTTTGAGACTCCTTATTCACTTGGTTTCTGGGGTACCATAGACTTCTAGTTTTCTTTCTGCTTCACCAGCTGTTCACCAAATTGTTTTCTACTTCTTTTGCAATTTCTCTTTACTCAGCTTTAAAGGAGAGAGAGAGAGAGAGAGAGAGAGAGAGAGAGAGAACCCAGAAACGAGTCCTTACTCCTTTTCTCTATCTACATTCACTACCTGGGTCATCATTGGATATCGTATTTTTAAACGTATTTGTACATTAATATATGTGATTTTCATACCCAACCAAACTGCCTACTATTTTGGATATTTAATAGGTATCTGTAGAAGAAGTTACTAGTAAATTCCCAGTATCCTTTTCATGAGCCCATGGAAGACTACAGTTTCTAGAGCTCTTGCATTTTGGTAAGCCCTTGTGAGTACTTCTGGCCAGTAGTCTAAGTGAAGAAATATATGCATGTGACTTTTAGGCCTAACAACAGAAGAATGAGAGTAGAGTCCCCATGTACTCATTTCTCCTGCTTTAAAGAACAAGTAGGCCTTGTCAAGATGCTATGGGTATAAAAGGTGGTATCTGCTTAGTCTGTGTGGACAAGGCCCTATATATTGGGATATATATATATATATATATATATATATATATATATATAATCACCATTGTGTGATAAACTATTAAAATTTGGGGATAAATTAATCACTGAAATATAACACAGAACATGTTTATGAATATAATATCTAAAATTTAGCATTTCTAAAACAGATTGACTTTCTTTCATTAAAAAACTTTTATTCTTCAAACTACCTACCATAATTGTAAATGGCATCATCCTTACCCAACTGACCATGTCAAACATCTAGGAGTCATTCATAACATCCACATCTAGCCTACCAGAAAATCCTATTAATTCTAACTCCAAAATATTTCCCAGACCCTACCACATATGATGTCACTGCCACAACAGCCCCAGCCACACTGAGTTAAGCCATAATCACCCTTGACAGGAAGTTTGCAAAATCTTCCCAAATAATCACACTTTCTAATTTCATCCCTCATCCTATATTTTCTACATAGAATTTCCAAATAAAAATATTATTGGTCCCTTTACAAAATCCTTATTTTTTAAGGTTTTATTTAGTTATTTGCAGGGGGGCACACACAAGCAGGGAGGAGGGGGACAGCGGCAGAGGGAGAGGGAGAAGCAGATTTTCCTGCTGAGCAGGGAGCCTGAGGCAGGGCTGGATGCAGGGCTCCATGTGGGGGCTCGATCCCAGGACTCCAGGATCATGACCTGAGCCAAAGGCAGATGCTTAACTGACTGAGCCACCCAGGTGCCCCAACTCCCTTCATAAATTTTCAATGACTTCCTATTTCATGTAAATTCTTCTCATGACCTGTAAAACTACAATATCTCCACCTACCAAGATGTAGTCTTCCGTGGGTGCTTTTCTTGGTGTACTTTAAACACCCTAATGTTTTTGGCATTTCTTCCACATGTAAAGCTTGTTTTTGTCTTAGGACTTTTTTCAGCCTTTTGATCTTTTCACTCAGAAGTCTTAGGACTTTTGAAATACTGTTGCCACTCCTTCAAATATTCTCCAAGATTTGTGCTGGCTTCCTCCCTAGTTGTTTTCCACAAATGCCATTTCCAAAGATAATCTCTGTAATACCACAAACTCACATCATTCAGTATCCCTTCATCTGGTTTTATTTTTATATATCACTGCATGTGTATGTGTAAGTCTATGTGCGCATGTATGCGTGTGGACGTGAGTGTGAATGTGTGTGTGTATGTGTATACCTCTATCTTATCTTATATCTTATATCTATCTTATATCTTATATCTTATATCTTATATCTTATATCTTATATCCAATTATCAATTCCATGAAGAACTTTTTTCACTGTTGTTTGCAATTTTATCCTGGGAACTAGAATAGTGCCTAGAACATCAGTGTGTGCTTAGTAAATATTTGTTAAGTGAATAAATAAATTCCATTATCATTATTCTATAGTCATTCCAAGTAATACAACAGGGTTGCAAAATAATCCAAATAGTATTCAGCTAAACCTATGAAGTTATTACTTCTTTTATTTGAGACTATAAATAGCTACTATTTACTTCCATGAATTTAAATCAGAATCTCAAAATGCTAGCATTCCACAATTTGTTAAATAATAGATAGTCTGCTATTTCTGTTTGTTACCTAAATACATAAAGAGTTCTACATAAGTACAGAAAATGATTCACCTAAGATATTTATACTGCATTATATATTTATGCATATGATGTATTATTAAAATTAAATTATGTGGTTTTGAAATCACCATCAATGTGCTTACCTATCTTAAAATACCTTCACAAATTAAAATACCTTTATAAAGGTATATTAAACAAATTTTATACATAAAACAAATATATAATTTTATATATAAAATGTATTTTATAATTATATGTATATAATCTTTATATATAAAACAAATTCAGCAAAAATTGAAAGCTGAAAGTAGAAAAATTACATATTTTTTATTTCTCTGATAAAAATATATTATTCACATTTACTTTTTTATTTTTTTAATATTTATTTATTTACTCATGAGATAAATATATGTATATGTATATGTATATGTATATATATATATATATATATAGAGAGAGAGAGAGAGAGAGAGAGAGAGAGAGAGGCAGAGACACAGGCAGAGGAAGAAGCAGGCTCCATGCAGGGAGCTCGATGTAGGACTCGATTCTGGGTCTCCAGGATTACACCCTGGGCCGAAAGCAGCACTAAAATGCTGAGCCACCCAGGCTGCCCCACATTTACTTTTTTTTAAGGACTTAAAAGGGGAAATTATTATGTAATCCTTACCTCCAATCTTATCCTTAATCCACTGAAATTGCAGATGATTTGACCAAGGATACAGACCTCTTCCTACCTGGAGCTGACCTAGTTAAAACACCCAGTTGTTCATACTTGTAGTACTGATGATTATTGACTAAATTAATACTCACCTTTGGCTTTTCTGACACTACAACTGTCCTGCTTTTCCTCCTAATGTACTCATGAGTACTATTAAAATTTGCTAAGAAATGTTTGTGTTTCTCAGAGTTCTTTCTTGTGTTTGATCATTTCCTTAGTTCTCTGCTCATACAATAAATATTCACTGTAGTTGTCAGGTCATCTCTACAACTACAACAAATTTAGTTATATCTATACACCCGTTGGCATATCAAAAATAACTTCAATTTTGTTCATAATGATCCAGTATCTTCTCCTGAATGTCCTATAGTCTATAGAAGAGTCAGTGTGTTTAAAACTGAACTCATTATCTTCCTTCTGAAACCACTTTGTCTTCCTTTTATCAGCATCATCTGTGAATTCCATCAAGGCATCAACCATTTTTCTTTGTTTTTACTTTCTATGTATAGTATCAAGGTTTTGAGTATTTTATCTCAAATATATCATGAATCCAACCCATAGTGAAGTATTCCAATATGTCCTACCACTTTAGATTTTCTTCCAGGCATTTAGGCTGAATTTTTCCACCCTTTTGAGATATAGACCAAAGAGTCCTTCTAATGTTTTGTTATAGAAGCTTTGCCAATTATATGTGTGGAAAATATTTTCTCCCACAATGTAGCTTATCCTTTTACATTTAGTTTTTATTTATTTAAATATCTTTTGGTAAGTAGAATTTCTTATTATTTATGGACTTAGGTTTACCTATTGTTTCATAGTTAATGCTTATGTGTTTTATTTATAAAGTATGTCATCACATCAAATTGAGAAACTATTCACCTACTTAGTAATAGGCAAAAACATAAACTGCCATTGCACAGAAGAGGAAATCAATGAAAGCACTATGAAGTAGGTAATCTACCTTCATATTTTCATAATCAGGGAAATGGAAATTGAATGATTCAACTACTATAAAACATTTTTATACCCATTCAATCTGTAGATATTAAGTGATCTGAAAATACTCAATATTGGAGAGAATATGGATCGATGACATCTCTTTTACAACCATTTTGGAAAACACTGTCATTGCCATTGTAACACTGAAATATTTTATGTTCTGTGATTCAGAAATTTCTATTTCTAGATAGATAACCAAAGACATAAACACATGTGTGCATTGTATGCATGAATACACTTTTAACAAGACTTTTTGTGAAAAAAAAAAAAAGGTGGAAACTGAATGAAGTGTTATTGGCATCAGAATGAACAAGTGCATGGTAGTGTATTCACAAATGTTCTAGGTATATAAATGAAATATACATAAGCTGACATCTCATGTAAAATATATGGATAGTTTAAGCAAGTTAAATAGGCTCCAGAGATTTGCTGTACAACTTTGTACCTTTAGTCAACAATAATGTATGTACTTAAAAGTTTGCTAGGAGAATAGACCTAGTGTTAAGTATTCTTGTCACAATAAAATTTAAAACACACAACCATACAAATAGGGATGGATCTTTGTAACATAATATTGAATATAAAAAAGCAAATATCACATGATTGTGTATAATATAAAATTATTTTAATAATGTCCAATAGCTAGTAAGGCTAAATATTATATGGTTAAATCAGATAGATACACTCAGATATTACATATAAATCAAGGAAATGATTAGTAGATAGATCAGGACAGAAGTTAAATTTTGTGTAAGTGGGGGGAAGGAGGAATACACACATGAATATAAGAAACTAGTATTGTTGCAGGCCTTGGTTAAATCTGGGGTTCAGGAGTATTCATTTTATTATTACAAATGAATGATTAAATTAACTAGAAAGATATAGAAAGATGAAAACTGGCTATGTATAAACCAATGATGATGATGTGTCATGAATCAATGATTAACTTATTTTTATGTATCTGAGATGATTTCTGTTAAATAGTATGTTCAGTGATACATAATCCTATACTGCTATAAGGCATAGGATGCACATATTTGCCTCATTAAATGTATTAATATTTATTTTCTTATAAGACCATGAATTTTCTTCCATATGCTATGCAGTCACCCTCTCCCCCCCAAAATACACAAATAATTAATAGCTAATTTAAATAAAATAAAAAAGACACAAACTAGCTCTAAAATATGCTTTCTTGACATGATATTCCTCGAAAGGACTATTTATTTTGGTACTTGATTGTTCCTTAATTTTAAAAATTATCTTGACAAAATGTTTTCATGTTGTTATAATTACTATTCTAAAAGTTTAAAATGTGAATACTTAATTCTTATGATCAGCATTTATGCATGACACTTTTTATCATTTTAACTCAGATGTTTTATGAAAAACACTTTTAAGAAAAAAAACACATAAAATTAACAAATATCCAGAAAGCCAAGTATTTTTGTGCATACATGGAAGGCCTTTTAATAGGAAATAAAAGAGATTATAATTTAGCAATGTCATTGTATTTCATTATATGCCTAGAGAATTAAATGTCATTTAATAAGCTTGAGATACATTTAACCTTCCAGTGTCTGTACAACATTGCTGACAAAATTATATGTTAGCATCATTTGTCAATCATTTACCAAAAGGGAAAATGCAAATGGCTTTTTGACATCTTTTAAAAATACCGAATTTTGTTTTATTTTATTTATTTTTAATACTGAATTTTATCTTTATACTCTTCAAAAAATCACACTTACATAAATCATGAACTTAATATAGTTTTGGTCTCATTTGAAACCTAGGCTGATTGAATCTTCCATTTGTATCAGGTAAATAATCCAGGAGAATAATTTTTTAAGCCAAAATTCTAAACTGTATAAGGGAAATGGCAATCATTTTCATGAAAGAGGCTTTATTATCGTAGATGATATCGAAATGAGGTGAAAATTACAAAAGACTAGTAAAATCTTGACTATTTTATAAGAATTAAGGACATTTTCACTTTTGGAAGAATAAAAATGTAATTAACCACGTAAATATTATAGTAAAGGATGTACATTTAAATAGTCAGTATCCCAGTGGGCAAGACAAGTAGTTTTTCCAGGCCAGTAGTCAAAGTAGAAATAAGAGCCAGGGAGAGCCTCTTCACTGCTGAAATATCAATATTTTGGAAGATCTGTTCTAAAACATTCTGTCTAGATTTTATTGCATTAAGAAGTTTAAACATGTAATTGGCATTTTTCTTTTTTTTTTTTAATTCTTATTTATTTATGATAGTCACACAGAAAGAGAGAGAGAGAGGCAGAGACATAGGCAGAGGGAGAAGCAGGCTCCATGCACTGGGAGCCCGACGTGGGATTCGATCCCGGGTCTCCAGGATCGCGCCCTGGGCCAAAGGCAGGCCCTAAACCGCTGCGCCACCCAGGGATCCCCTAATTGGCATTTTTCAAAACTAAAAACTTTATAGAAATAGTAACTGGTATAAAATAACAACATAGCAATAGATACATTTTAATTGAGTTTAGATATCAGTCTGTAGCACAATCTTTTCTCCTGGACAGTTTGTTGTGGTCTACATTCTGAGGGACTTTCTACTAAATGTCCAACTCAAATTTTGACCAGATCACATGGCAACATGATTGTTCTAAGTCTAAATCATATATTGTGATTTTTAACTAGTACTTGTTAATAATTTCACTTTTTAGATATCCCAGAAAAAAAAAAAGTCCTGTACAAAGTGTGTGTGTGTGTGTGTGTGTGTGTGTGTGTGTGTTGGAATAAGAATTAGTTCAGATCATATGTTTGCAAGCAATAGAAACTAACTCTGACTAACCTGGTAAGAAAAAGGATGCTGCATTTAACTCAGAAATCAACAGAAGAGAAAAACAAGCAATCTTTGGGAAAAACAGGAGTCTGGGTACCTCTTGGGAATCTTAAGTAGAAGACTTTCATTCAATTGATAAATTCTAACTCCTTTGGGTCCCTTTGCCTTTGTTTCTACATATAAGACTGAAATTATAGAAAATGTGGCATAATAACTTGATCTTTAGTTGGCTGCTTCTACTATGTTTGAGACAAGAAGTAAGGCGAAGACAGATCCCTAAGGAAGTGATGATGGACACTTTGGAATAAGGTATCTACTGAAAATAAGGCAAAAGTTATTTACCAGCAACTTTTTTCATGTTACTGTAGTTGAGCTTATACCTACATTGAGCAAAAACTGATGCAGAATAATATTTTGAAAGTATTTTGCATTTCATTGCAATTCACCTAAATAATAATAATAATTAATAATAATAATAATAATAATAAATATAAATTGTAGTATCCCTTCAAAATCTGAAGTCTTCTTTATGAACAAGATTATGAAAATATTTTATAACAAAATTCGTAATTTAGCTAAATTAGGTTTTTGGTTCTTTCATTGATTTGATATTACTAAGTCATTATGAGCAAAAACTGATGCAGAATAATATTTTAAAAGTATTTTGCATTTCATTGGAATTCACCTAGAGTAAATAATAATAATAATGATAATAAATATAAATTGTAGTATCCCTTCAAAATCTGAATACTTCTTTACGAACAAGATTATGAAAATATTTTATAACAAAATTTGTAATTTAGCTAAATTAGGTTTTTGTCTCTTTCATTGATTTGATATTACTAAGTCATTATAGCTAAGTCTGGAGCTTTGAGTATGCCTTCCAGTAGTGTTTTTGAGTTTTCAGGAACTAAGGTCTCTTCTATGCATGTTTGCAATGAAATTTCACAGCATAGTCAATGTCATAGTTGCAGTCTGAAGTTAATGAAAATAATTCACTGAAATTCGGCTACTTGGTCCCATATGGTCTCATGATTTTCTAACCAGATTTCCCCTAATTGAATGAAGAGCAGCGTTATGCTTAAGGGATTTTTTTTTTCAATTCAAAGGCTAAACAAGTGATTCTGAAGTTAATAATCCAATACTGACAATTATAATGAATTATAAAAACAATTGAATCACGTGCATGTGATCTCACTTTAAGCAAGCTTATTTTAATGCTTACATATAGTACTATATGCTTATTGCAGAGTCTCTACAAAATGCTCTCAGGGCATGCAAAAGCATAAGGAAAATCATCCACAAGACCATCACATTAAGATATATTTAGCATGCAATGAATCAGGAATAAAAGAAAATATGTTTTTGAATCTACAACATACGCTATTGCTGTCCTAACTATACATATATACAGATCTATTATGCATAAAATACATCCATTTACATTTTATTACTTTATATTTATTGTGTTAATTTCTATGCCCCCAGATATCTTTCAAATATATAAACATTTTTAAAGGTTTTGGAGTCATACATAATCTTTTACAACCTGGATGACTCGGAAAAGTTTACAGGTCTTATGTATTCTTATGTTTCTTCATCTTTAAAGCGGGTATAATTCCTGTGTTTCGGATTCTCATAAAGATTGTAGTATCTATAAAAACGTTAACACTGTTAACCCACACAGAATGACCATTAAATAAGTGTTTGAAAATATTTCTAATCGTATCTATAAAATTTTATCAAATATATGCTATTTTTAATAGATTATTTATTTGGACAAAGGATTATTTTCCACTTGTTAAAATGATAAATTACTTCTTTTATATAGAGTGCTGACAATATTTGGCGCTCTTAGAAAAATTTATGTTTTGAGGCATCTGGGTGGTGCAGGTGGTTAAGTGTCTGACTTAATTTTGGCTCAGGTCATGGTCTCAAGGTTACGAGATTAAGCCCTTTATCCAGCAATGTGCTGGGCATGGAGCCTGATCAAGGTTGTCCCCCTCTCCCTCTTCCCCACTCCACCTCTTCCTTTCTAAAAAAAAAAAAAAAACCAAACAAAAAAGTAATAAGATGCTTTGTAACCCACCCACTTTTAAAAATAGACTGATGTCACATTGTAATAGCAAAGATAATGAATGGAAAATTATGTTTAAAAATGGAAAATATTTTCACACTGCATTATGAAATCTGACATGGATCATTTGACAATTTATATTGTTCCTAAATATATTCCTTTTTCTTTATTTCATTTTAAATTATACTTAATGTTTTATTATTTGGGGTAAATATCTAAATATTGTAATTAAAATTGCAAAATACAGTTTCTCTTATAATAAAAAGAACCTCAATAGTGGAGCTTTTTTAATGTAAAGTATCTGTGGCATAATAGAAGGGACACCAGACTGCTTCTTGATGCTATCTGGGGAGATGATTCTAGAATGGTTATTGTAGATAGACTATGTGAACCACAATATTTTAACCAAGGAATAGGACCAAACTGAAAACAAGTTAAGCTATTCCTAAGGCCCCTTTTATATTTCTGCAGGTCTCTCCTATGCCCTAGAGCTCATGTTGCCTGATACACACCTAAAATGCCCCTTCAAGACCGTGGACAGCTACTTCCAAACCATCCAAATAAGAAGTGACCCAAAAGCAATATGAATGTACGAAGGCTTATGTTTGTAGAGATTATTTTTGTAGCTCACTTTTATAGTTGTTAATGCACAGATGTAAAGGAGTTTTAGTGGGAAATAATGTTCAGTCTGCTAAAGGGACTTACTAATGAAATTTTGTTGAGATTGCATACAATAATGCATTTACCCAAAACAACACATATAAATAAAAAGCAATACTTTAAAAAAAATCATAGAGGTTTAGATGAGCAGAATGGGAGCAGAATGATTAATTTAGAGGTAAAAATCGCAAATTAAATCCCTTGTAAGTCGCTTATGAGTTGATGCTGTGTACCTGTTGTACTGTTCTGAACTATAGTCTTTAATTTCTATAGTAGAAATTATGCTACCAATATCATCTGCTGTTTTACAGGAATTAGTGTGATAATATGTGGAATTGATTCATGTATATGTCAGAGTACACAATAAAAATTATTTATTAATTATAAGAAAACATGTCAGAGATTGAGTGTGCAGATTTATTGTGTATGGAGGAGGCTATTCAGTTTCAACCAGCCATTGAAATCATATGGAGGGCAGCCCTGGTGGCTCAGCAGTTTAGTGCCACCTTCTGCCCAGGGCCTGATCCTGGAGTCCTGGGATCGAGTCCCACGTCGGGCTCCCTGCGTGGAGCCTGCTTCTCCCTCTGCCTGTGTCTCTGCCTCTCTCTGTGTGTCTCATGAATAAATAAATAAATAAAATCTTAAAAAAAAAAAAGAAATCATATCCAGGTGATATAATTTAAGAAAAAAGGGTTAGAAATCCCTCTCTTTTGACCCATTGTATTTGTAAGAAACTAAGTTGGTTTAGGTAAGAAGTTATTTATGAACATCTCTTTTACTTTGGTTATAATTTTCAAAATTATAATTCATATTATTTATTATTATTATTTATGTATTATAATTTGATTATAAAAATTCATGGGCCTCTTTCAAGATTTTTTTAATCCAGATAATAAGTACTTTTTATATAATATGTGTAGACATATGTGTTTGTATGCTTTCTATTGGTATTCAGCTTGGTGTTTTCTTACCTTTTTGAATTTGCATTTTTACCTTTTGCATTTTTTCTTCCTTCCTTCCTTCCTTCCTTCCTTCCTTCCTTCCTTCCTTCCTTCCTTCCTTCCTTCCTTCCTTCCTTCTTCCTTCTTTTCTTTCTTTCCCTTGTAAAATTCTCAGCAATTAACTTTTCAATATTTTTTTCTGTCTCTTCTTTTAAGAACATCTTCTGTCCTGGGATTCCAAAACAAGTTTGCTAGAGCATTAGAATTTGTCCCACAACTCTTCAGTGCTCTATTTTTTGTGTTTGTTTAATTTTTTTTATTTCTGAGTATTTTTTTGTTAGAATACTGTCTTCGTCTTTAAATGCATAAATTCTTTCCTTAGCTGCTTCAAGTCTGTTAAATAATACATCAAAGTTTTCTTCTCTGTTCCTACATTTCTTTCAACATTCCAATTTGATATTCTTATATGTTCCATCTCTCACACCCATATGTGACTGGGTGGCTCAGTTGGTTTAATAAAGTTACATCTCTCTGCTTGAAAAATACCATCACTTTATTCAGCATCTTTTATTTGTCACATGTTTCATAATTTTAAATTTTGTCTCTGATATTTCCAACATCTGGATTGCTCTGTGGATGTTTTGTCCCTTGACAGTGTTTGTGTCTTTTGAATGTGCACATATTCTTGTTTTTCAATTTTTGTTTGAGAGACAGACATTTTGTGTGGGGCATTTCAGACAAAGGCAAATAATGTTTCCCCGGAAGCTGTTATGGCTCTTCTTCTGCTAAGCTTTTAGTATGTGGGGGTCCAATTGTGTTTCAGCTTTCTTGTGTGTGTATTGTCTTCACCACTTCTAAGTGATCACTATTTGCTGCTCAAGGTGAAGACTGGTTTGCCAATGGGTTTTTCTCAGTATCTGCCCCCCCCCATTAAATTACACTTTCCTATATGTCTCTTGCTTAGAAATAGTCTCTGTCCACACTCTTATCCCTTCCCCAATGTTATTTTCTTGCTCTTTACTTGTGCTTGTTAGCTTTGTAAAGAGTGACAGGAATGGATGCTTGTTGTCATCCTTTGTGCCCTCAATCTTAAGCAACCGTTAGGTCTCAGGGATAAGGGACTTTCAGTGATTCTATCCTTTTCCCAATAATGATAAATCTCTATACATCTAGACCCAGTAACATTCCCTGTTCCCTCCTGAATTTAAAGGGATGCTTTCTTTTCTCTGCATGATGATATTTTCCCTGCTCTGTGTGTGGCAATGTACCATCTTTTACACTACTTAAGTCTTCAGTTTCATGGAGGAAAAAGATGAGATAGAGCTTTGTGCTTTTCCTATAGCAGGTGCTATGCCCTCCTTCAGGACTGCATCGTGTTTATTTGTATATAATTCATAAATGAAAGTAGTTTCCTGGTTCTTGTCCCACCCTTGGATTTTCTCTTGAAGACTGTGAAAATAAGCCTAGAAGTAGATATAGACTCTCTTATGTCTATGGCTCCCTGGGATTATAAACTTTCATTTTAACATACATCTAGCCCTTAGAAATTTGTCCAAAGAATTTAGCAGCATTTCAATTAACTACTTATATAGCAGCCTGCCTTCCTCTTGTGCTTTGTCTTATTTTCTGTCTCTCATTCCAAGTACTTGTGTTTTCTTAGATTTCAGGCTGACTGACTGATTGACACATGACCTCAATGCATTGATGGAGTAAGGAAGTTATAATTTTACAGTTTTTTTTCTCTCTTGTCAGGGTGAGGATGCTCATTTCAGCTATTTCTTTATTAATTTGAAGCTGAAATTCCCTTGTGTATATGTAATAAAACTATTGGTATTTACTATTGCTATTACATATACATGAAAATACATTATAAATAAAGAGCTGTGTAGTTAATTTTAGTCTGCCCATTTTTTTATTTCATGCTAACACTGTAAAGAAAATAAAGGAGTTCAAGTATTATTTAACAAGTGCAAAATGAATTCTAAAAAATCACAACCTTAATTAAAAACAAGAATAAAATAAAATGTGAATAAATCTACTGAAGGTGTTAGTAAAATAAAGTCATAGGTTATTTATTATTCCTTCAACTCATAGGTATTCTTTATTTTACTAAGGAAAATAAGTCAGTACGTATTATTTCTTGTTGTTAATCAAATATTGTATTTTGCATAAACTGATAGAAGTTCAGTAACAGTATCCTGTCTTCCTTTTGTGCTTTGTCTTATTTTCTCTGAACATAAATAGACATAATTGTTGTCATAAGAAATATGGTTGTTACTACTGCTAGAATTATTAACATTATGTAGGTCTTTAAAGTAATTATATTAGTAATTTATTTCTGTGTAACAAATGTGACAAACTTAGGAACTTAAAGCAAACCCCATTTATTTTATCATAGTTTCTGTGGATCATGAGATTGGATCTATATGTATTAGCTGGGTTCTCTGCTCAGGGCTTCACAAGGACACAGTCAAGGTGTTAGCCAGGCTGCAATCTCATCTGAGGCTCAGAATCCTCTTCCAAGTTCACTGGTTGTTGTCAGTATTAAGTTTCTCGTGGCTGTAGGATTGAGATCTCCACTCTCTTTCTGGCTATCAACCAAGAGCTATTATCAGCTTCCACAGTCTGCCCCCATCCTTGATTAGTGGCCCTCTGCATAGCATAACAGTTTGCTACTTCAAGGTCAACAGCATAATTTCTCCCTTTTCAAATCTCTTCGGTATCTCTTAAGGAGTCACTTGATTAGGTCAAGTCTATCCAAGAATTCTCCTTTTGAACCAATTAGAGACCTTAAATACATCTGAAAAAAAAATTTTGTATGGGAAATACCAGAATTACAGGACCCATATTCCATCATACTTATAAAAGCTATTCATATATGCAAGATTGGGAATAATATGGAACTCATACAGGAGGCAGGAATTTTAGGGCTATCTTAAAATGCCGCCTACCACAACAGTCTTATTTTTCCATGGGATAGTAATTATATAAAAGTCAAAATATTCCTTATATTACATTTATTACATAAGGATTTGGTTGATGTGATATTTATGATTATTCAATTATTTGTTGTTCTTCTCCGGGAGAGAATAATGAAATATGAGCCAAGGGTGCCTAGTGGCTCAGTAGGTTAAGCATCCAACCCTTGATTTTGGTTCAGATCATGATCTAAGGGTGGTGAGATCAAGCCCTGTGTCCTGGCTCCATGTTCAGTTGGGCGTCTGCTTGAAATTTTCACTTTCCCTCTCCCGCTGCCCCTCTCCCACTCATGCTTGCACTCTTTCTCTCATATAAACATTTTTTTAATTAAAAAGAAAAAGGATATATGAGCCAAAGTGGCTTGTGTTTTTTCTGAGTTGACTATAAGAGCCACCACGGAGTTTACCATGATGTTTTTCTAGGGTCAGCTTCATCAGAAGCATTGCTTATTTTTTTAGGCCACATTATTGTTGTTGCAACTTGTATGTCTTTTTAATAGATGTTTGCAGTAACCTGCATGCATTCCCTGATGTTGTGATTATTCTGTACCTTAGCATATCATTATAATCAATCACTGGGGATGCCTGGGTGGCTCAGCGGTTGAGCATCTGCCTTCGGCTCAGGGCGTGATCTTGGAGTCCAGGTATAGAGTCCTACATTGGGCTCCCTGTGTGGAGTCTGCTTCTCCCCAGACCTATGTTTCTGACTCTATCTTTCTCACTCTCTATGTCTCATGAATAAATAAATAAAAATGTAAAAAACAAAATTAATCAATCACTGTTCTGTAGTTTGCATTTGAGATATTTTCCCAAGAATGAATACTTAGCTGCTCTTCTTTCTGAGTGTTTGGATATATTATAACTCTCCATGCATTCATACATAAATCATTATATGTCTGAGTATATATTTTTTAAGGTTTTTTTATTTTTTTTATTTTATTTTTTTTATTTTTTTTTATGATAGTCACAGGGACAGAGAGAGAGAGGCAGAGACACAGGCAGAGGGAGAAGCAGGTTCCATGCACCGGGAGCCCAACGTGGGATTCGACCCGGGTCTCCAGGATTGCGCCCTGGGCCAAAGGCAGGCGCTAAACTGCTGCGCCACCCAGGGATCCCCTGAGTATATATTTTCTAAAGATTTTATTTATTTATTCATGAGAGACACAGAGAGAGAGAGAGAAGCAGAGATACAGGCAGAAGGAGAAGAAGGCTCCACGCAAGGAGCCCAATGTGGGACTCGATCCCAGGTCTCCAGGAGCCCATCCTGGGCCAAAGGCAGGCCTAAACCACTGAGCCACCCAGGGGGTCCCTGTCTGAGTATATTATTTGGTATATTGCTTTGTAGAATGATTTGAGAACAAAGTACATAATATATTTTCCTCTTCTGATTTTGGCCATGGCATTAAGAACCTTTTCATTTTCTCCTTTTGGTAGATAACATGTTCACATTTGCTTTCTCGTTATGTGTTTATTTCTGTATTATAAAACAACAAGAAAAATAAATAAAAATAAAACAACAAAAAACAAATTCCTCAGACTGCATAAAGTAGATATTGTGTTATATACCCTCATACCCATTTGTAGGTTTCTCTCAATTATAAAAGAATGTCTAGATTGATTGAGGCTAATCATAATAACCTCTATGTTTAATTTCTTATGCATGATGGTCACCTGATTACATAAATTGATTCAATAATGGATGTGAGATCTCTTTAGTTTTCTCACTTTTTAAAAAAATATTTCATTTATTAATTTATAAGGGACACAGAGAGAGAGAGGCAGAGACACAGGCAGAGGAAGAAGCAGGCTCTCTGCAGAGAGCCTGATGTGGGATTTGTTCCAAGGCTCCAGGATCACACCCTGGGCTGAAGGCAGCTGTTAAACCACTGAGCCACCCAGGATCCTCTAGTTTTCTCTCTCCACTTTTAGGTTTTACCAAGATGAGAGCTAAGTGATATTAGTTTTTTATTTATTTATTTATTTATTTGATATTAATTTAAATATCAGTTTCAGTTCCTGGTTTGGGTTTTTTTTTAAAAATATATATATATATCCTGAATGCCCTAAGTTACTAAATATCAAGATTTTTTTTAATGATTTTATTTATTTTTTATTCATGAGAGACACAGAGAGATACAGAGAGAGAGGCAGAGACACAGGCAGAGGGAGAAGCAGGCTCCATGCAGGGAGCCCGATGTGGGACTCAATCCCACATGTGGGACTTCAGGATCAAGCCCTGGGCTGAAGGCAGCGCTAAATCACTGAGCCACCCGGGTTGCCCAATATCAAGATATTTTTAATGAATAACTGAGGCTTCAATTAAGTTACTCTCTAGAGACATAAAACTAGAAAAGAAGTGTATATATTTATGCTACAGGGGTATGCTAGTCTGATCTTGCAATGAGTCCTTAGAAATTCTAACTATAAACCTAGAAATTGTGATTCACATTTATATAACCCATAGATTCAGCAACTTTCCAGTCATAAAACTACCACAGTATGTGTCCTAGGTCAGTGAGAGGCTGGAATGCAGACAGTAGCAAAGCGAACTGGCTCTGGAGAGTCTGATTTCCCACAGATAAGATTAGCTCATAATCTGAAATTATAAAACATACAAGATAACAAATCTACAGTAGAGAAAATCAGTAAACATAACAAACAGTAGTATTAAATCTTCTGAAATTCCCATAGTACAAGTGTTGAATCAAGATTCAGGAATAAATATGTTTAATATTTAACTTATTAACACGCTGTTGACCATACAGAATATGTTTATATTTGACAAGTGACCTACAGGGCTACCAGTTAATGGCCTTTGCTTTGGCAAATGTTTTATTGGATGAGAATAGTGATACATAAGACCTTTTTATATAACTGTGAAATAAAAGCTTCATACTTAAGTCCTTGGCTCCTATCGTCGCTGCATTGTAAATGTAGATGTACCAGGAGATATATAGTCACATTCAGATTACTTAAATCTAAATATTAGTGGTAATATTTTTACATAATTTGTATCATAGCACATAATACAAAATGGTTCCTGCAGAGTGAGCACATGTAGTTTGCCAGGAAAGTCCAAATTTAAGCCTGTGTCTAGACAAAATGAATAGTAGCAATACTTTCATTCGTAAAACTTTCCCATTTTTGAATGATATATCATATGGCCATCATTTTTAAATTATACTGGGAATATGGGAATATACTCTTCCATTCAGTTGAAAAACTCTAGAAGCAAGGTGAGTTTCAGGTAATGATGGCTTGGAACGAGTTCCTATTAGATACCAAGAGCCATTTATTAGTATCTCTTTCCAGCTCTATATTAAGGAACATCAAGGTATCTTGAAATTAGCAATAAAGATAATATTTAGACTTCGGACAATGGCAAAAGCCACAAATCAGAGTAGTTGTGTTTTGTTTCTTTGTGCGTGTGGTTTTGTCCTTCCAGACCAGTATACCACTGGATTTTAAAATGTTTTCTGTTTGTTGTTTTTGTTTTGTTTGTTCCTTTTTCAACTTCTCTTCTTTAGGAATATTTTTGAAATACCATTGGCTTTAGGAATTTTTTTTGTTTTGTTTTGTTTTACTTTGTTTTGTTTTGTTTGTTTGTCAGACCCTTTGCTTTCTTTTCTTTTATTTTCTTATTTTTAGCCTCATTCTCAGACTTTCTTTCCTTATGGAAAACAAAATGGCTATAGCCCTTCCAGGCCAAGTTCCTCAGATATTTCCTGTGTTTTATCTACATTCTTTAAATATTCTTATATCTCCCCTAAAGTTTCCCTTATGTGCTTTCATGTCCATATCTGTAGGCTTTCACAACCCAAAAGCACATGTACAACACACTGGTTTTTAAGAGATCCCTGACCCTTCAAGAATGTGAACTTGTGATTTATTTTTTTCAGGTCTGAATTATTCTCTTCAGGCATAGTTGTATTGCCATTTCTGCTCCAATTGTTCCTACTACTTCCTTGAGTAACTAATTTATTTATTTAACCTGAATAAACTTGAAACAGTTTTATATTTCTCCAATGACTGCTTGTAAGCATGCCCTCCAGAATGTTAACTGCTGACCCCTAGAGCAATTTTTGGCAGATGGCATACTTCTTGATTACATTTGGTAGCAAAATATCCATTCATGTTAAAATGCTAAATTTATGTGCTATTCAAAATTAATCACTTTCTGGGAGCCCTGGGTGGCGCAGCAGTTTAGCACTTGCCTTTGGCCCAGGGCGCGATCCTGGAGACCCGGGATCGAATCCCATGTTGGGCTCCTGGTGCATGGAGCCTGCTTCTCCCTTGCCTGTGTCTCTGCCTCTCTCTCTCTCTTTCTCTCTCTCTCTCTCTGTGACTATCATAAATAATTAAAAAAAATTAAAAAAAAAACAAAAAACAAAATTAATCACTTTCTTCTCCTCCTCCCAAACCCCAGGTATCCATATAATCCTGGGATCTTGGAATTACAAAAGAGTATTATCTCTACTCTTTCAATCATTCTGGTAGTCCAATTTCTTTGAGTGTGTGATGGAGGTATGTAAGGGCTGCTTCATGAATACTTCCTTTCTTTCTTTCGTAAGATCTTAAGCATAAAAGCAAATTCTATTTCATTTCCATTTCATGGTTTTTCTTATGTCCTTGATTGTTATTCTTGCACCTCTAGAAAACCCTGATTTCCAATTAATGTCCTCTGAGCAGTAGGCATTTAAATTCTACCTCTCTCATGTGATGTAAGAGAGTGATTTAATTATAAGTTTCTGGAAAAGAAAACCCAGGTCTAATTCCACTGCCTATTCTTCCTTTTACCAAGCAAACTGTCCTCTTGAATTGGGTAACCATAGAACATTCAGTTAGGCTCTCTTCTGCAGTATCTTTAGATCCAAGAGGAAATGATACATCTCTGCTGTGGAAAAAAAAAAGCAGATTATTCTAATGCTAGTATTTCTCTTTATTTTTCCATCTCTCTTCAATTGTCTTTACAACCTTTTAGATAGATATAGAACAGCTAGTCAATGTCATTGGTAAGTAGACTTCCAATTGTGTAATAAATTGTCAGCCTTTCATTCTTCCAGTCAGCTTTCATCTCTTTAAGTGATTCTTTTGCAGAATAGTCAACCTCACTTGACTGGAAGTTGTATCTGGAAAATAAGCTCCCTACATAGAAACCAAAATGTCCCGAACTAGGCCAATGACACAATTCCAAATACACCCTTTCACTGCCTCATATTGCAGGTCCTATACACATAGAGATTAAGGCAATGGCATGGGGAGTAAATGGAAGACAGATTGTGATAGCTACACTGACAAAGTTCTTTTTATGTGATTCTTAGTGACTCATTGGTGACTTTCTAATAGATAAAGGATAAATAAAGGGGTTTCGTCTTCAGCTTTGTATCCTCATTGCCAACTTCACCATGATAGGAACAATTCTATATAGTAATTTATCATAACTGTGAACATTCACAAACTGTAATTTACATTTCTAGCTTATACCCTCAACCGTTGTAGTTCCGTTTCATCTTCACTTCTTTGCCTTTATTTTTCAGATTTTTGAAGCAATATAACACTGTGCCTTTTGTATCCCTGCTCCAATATTTTACACTAACAATTCTGTTCCATGTTGCTCTAGTAAGAGTTCAGTTCTTCTGTAATTATTTATCTTTTCTTGACCTAAATGTGTTATATAATTATGTTCTTTTTAAAAATTTCAACTCATCATCTTCTCATCTTCATTTTTTCTTTATAATTTTCTTTCTTTTTAAAAATATTTTATTTATTGATTCCTGAGAACACAGAGAGAGGCAGAGGCAGAAGCAGGCTCTCTGCAGGAAGTCTGATGCAGGACTAAATCCCAGGACCCCGAGATCACGATCTGACCCAAAAGTAGACACTAAACCACTGAGCCATCCAGGCGTCCCTCTTTATAATTTTAAATAAAAGATTAATGAAAAATATATCATATGTTTTGAATAGGGAGGATAGTCACATGATCAAAAATTGGAAAGTACAGAAAAATACAATAAAAAGTTTTCTTCTCACCCCATTTCTGTCACTGAATTCCTCTCAGTGAATTATCATTTTATATGCAAAAAGAAAATTACAATAAATTGAATGAACTCCAGATTTATAGTCACTAAAGGGTATGTACATTTGTTTTTTTGTTAGATATCACTGTCATCTTTAATTGGAATTGCAAGTATATAGGTTATAATTCTTATGTCCTATAACACTGATAATTTGGCAGTATGAATTACTAAAATCTATTTTAGTGCATATTAATTTAATGATACATATGTATGCACATGCACAGTATATTCAGCAACAAATAGAATACTTAGAAAGAGATATAAGACCTATATCTTATATACATATATCCCCTACCTTATTACAAGTCATTAAAAAAGTCTTAAGTAAATATAAATAAATAGAAAGTAATTTCTATGAAAACTAATATCATCATTATATTGGTATTTCTCAAATTGATCTGTAGATCAATACAATTTCAAACAAAATCAGGATATTTGGGGAGAGAGATAAGATGATTCTAAATATATTATGAAAGAGTAAAGACTAAGATACTCCAGGAAACTGAAGTGATGGAAACAATATACTGGGGACATCTCTGGGGTGATATTATCTTACTTGGCCTGGATTCTAAATATATGTATGTTAAATGTATTTTTGTGCTTTCAATTTTCCAGGTATTTTTCATGCTTAGATTTTACTACTATTTAAATGTGTTTTTCTCATTTACAGCTGAAAAGAAAGTTGTAGAGAATAATTTCTAGATAATTTTCCATATGTGACAAAAATTTATTAAACTCATTCTTTAAACTCATGCTCCAATTTTTTCCTTCAGCCTCTGTGTTGGTCAAGCACTTATAATAACTATAGAATACATTGCTCTGTGGGTTCAGCACTGTTTGTCTCAAAACTTTATTTATATAATTTCATTTAAAAAGATGATTTCTCCACACTTTAAATTACTCTTTATGTGAATTCTGAATATATATAAAAATAGTAATATTGACTGGGTATGGGAAAGTGTGATGTAAAATTTACAGTAATTCAGTCTAATATGAAACTGTGTCCACAGATTAGAAATATGACATTTTTGATTCCATGAAGCTGAGAGTGAGAGAATTAACATTTCGTTGTAGTTCTGGAAAAAAAAGTCATCAAACCATAAGCAAACTACATATGAATCCTTTTGTCCATTTATTTTAGACTATAACTGAATAATCTAAAATATTCCTCTTGGGTCCTGGTCATATTTGTATCAAGACTTTTAGTTTAAAAGACTTTTCTGGGTTGACATATTTCGACTACCTTTATTAATATTTTAGTGAAAAGTTATAGTAACAAAAATTGGTGGTATTTGGCAAAGGATATTCTAATTCAGAGGCTTCATTAAAATCCAAGTTACATTTCTACGTATCTGCACCATATTTTTAAAACCATATCAACTGCATTAAAATGCTTTAAATTGAATATGAATCTGAAGGATAAATCTTGATATCATGAATCTACTATATAACCATCTCTGTTGTTACATTGCAGCTACTCATTTCTTTAATTCTCCACATTTAAACCTCTTTTCTTAAAAAAGAAAATCTTCTTGGTCAATTCCTATTGTAGATATATATTTAAAACCCACAGGTTTTAGGGACACCTGGGTGGCTCAGCGGTTGAGCATCTGCCTTTGGCTCAGTTGTGATTCTAGGGTCTTGGGATCAAGTCCCACACTGGGCTCTCCTCAGGGAGTGTATTTGTCTTTCTGCGTATGCCTCTGCCTCTCTCTGTCTGTGTCTTTCATGAATAAATAAATAAAATCTTAAAAATCAATCAATCAATCAATCAATAAATCACACAGGTTTTAATATTTTAAATTTTTATTAGCCTAAAAGGATTAAAACTAACATGGTTCTTCTACGTATGTATGTATGTATGTATGTATGTATGTATGAATTTATAGCCATATGCTTCCTCTCTCTCAACTATCTTTTGATTTCTATTTGGTGATAAAAGCTTAAACTGAATATGAGGTAATATAGACAGTTCTCATGTAAAATAATCACAGCCTAAACATCATATGGGTAGAAAAAATGGTGATGCATTTTTGTATTTTAAAGGGCATAGTTTGAAAAAAGAGCGTTTGCTTAGATTTTTGTAATTATTAAAAACAGTGGTTAGGGGATGCCTGGGTGGCTCAGTAGTTGAGCATCTGCCTTTGGCTCAGAGTGTGATCCCGGAGTCCTGGGATCACATTCCGCATTGGGCTCCCTGCATGGAGTCTGCTTCTCCCTCTGCCTGTGTCTCTGCCTCTCTTTCTCTCTGCCTGTCATGAATAAATAAACAAAATATTTTAAAAAAACAATGGTTAGATTCACTTTACTCCTCATATTATTTTTTGAATAAATAGAAACAAGTCATAACAAAATAAATTGTGTGCATTAGGTAATTTTGAAGGTTAGATAAAAGAAAATGGATTTGATCTCTAATATATTGAAAGTAAAACTCATATTAAAAACTTTGTATATTTTAATATTATTTGAAGAAAAAAAAATCCAAAGAAAGACCATATGGCTGCTTCATAATATAGACTACTTGGCACAACTTGAAAGGATTTTTCAAAATGTATAATGAATTCAAGCAATAACTTAAGTTTAGTAGTTATGAATACTCTCGGTAATTTTATAATAAGAATGTTAGATATCAAAATAAAATTAACTTATTAGTCCTTTAAGGAATTTGCTTAGTGGTAATCTCAATTGAAATTTACCTCTGAATAACTTCTGACCAGAATAAAAACATCAGAAAGAAAAGAGTAAGAAATAAGTGAGGTAGTATATAAATCTGAAAACACCGTTAATAACTTAATTTTAAAGTGCTTCTCCTTCATAATTTGTATTTAAGTTTACTTATAAGACATTCAAGGCAAAGATACTATTTTTGGTACTTCACCATATTTTATGATATTCAGCTAATAAAATGTATCCACCAATATAATATTTTTTTTTACTTAATCAGTGTTCAGGTTATTGCATCTATCTTGTTTTCCTAAAGAAGGCATTTTTTTCAAGTATATTAAAGGTCTCTATGTCATCTTTTTTTCTTTCTTTCTTTTTATTTTTTATTTATCCCAATTTTTACTTAAATTCTTGTTGGTTAACATACAGTGTAATATTGGTGTCAGGAGTAGAATTTAGTGAATTATCATTTACATATAATAACCGGTATTCATCACAAGTGCCTCCTTAATCCCCATCACCCATTTAGCCCATTTTAAATTATTCTATAACCTGAATCATGGGAGCAACATTGAGATTGCCTTACAATTTATGCATTAATACTCATCTTCAAATTTTATTTTTGAATAGCTGCCAGTTCTTGTTTTTTACATTTTATACACATAATATTATCTTTTTATAGTCCTTCTTTAAAGATTTAATTTATTCATTCATGAGAAACACGCACAGAGAGGCAGAGATAGGAAGAGGGAGAAGCAGGCTCCCTGTGAGGAGCCTGATGCAGACCTTGAATCCAGGACCCTGGGATCAAGACCTTATCAAAGGCAGATGCTCAATCCCTGAACCACCTAGGTGCCCCTCTTTTCATAGTCTTGTGTCTCAGATTGTTCTTATATAATTTTTCATATTCTATTTTCATTCAATGATCATTTAAGTAAAGGATGCTATTTTGGTGTGCACAATTTGTGCTAGCATGACATTTTCCTTTGAGATAATTCCCAAATCATTCATTAAAAATTATTGGTATTCCATAAATAAATAAATAAATAAATAAATAAATAAATAAATACTATGAGTATTCCATGTCTAGAACCCCATTATTTCCAATTAAATATTAAAATCTGCCTATTGTGTGGCTTGCATTTTTTATGCCTCTTTCTCAAAGGGTGTTTAAATTGTACCTTGAACTTGTTGACCACCAACACTAAGTTTCTGGGCTTTATTCATATTATAGACATTTGGTCTGCATATTCCTTGAAGGTGGTGGTGTGTCTTATTCTTACTTTATGTATTTATTTTTCCAATTTTTAAAAAAAATCCTAGTTGGTTAACAGACAGCTTAATACTGGTTTCAGTAGAATTTAGTGATTCATCACTTACATACAACACCCAGTGCTCATCACTACAAGTGCTCTCCCTCATACTGATCATCCATTTAGCCCATGCCCCATCAACCCCCTCAATCTCCCCCTTTCTCTCTCTTTTGGTTTGTTTCCTCTCTCTTTTCTTTTCCCTTCCCATATGTTTATATCTTTTACATATTAAATTCTGTGTATGAGTGAAACCGTATTGGTATTTGTCTCCTCTGGCTTATTTCACTTAGCATAATATGCTCTAGCTCTATCCATGAAGTTGCAAATGGCAAGATTCCATTCTCTTTGATGGCTGAGTAATATTCCATTGTACATATTTACCACCTCTTCTTTATCCATTCATCAGCCAATGGATACTTAGGCTGTTTCCACAATTTGGCTATTATAGATAATGTTGCTATAAATATCAAGATGCATGTGACCCGGTAGGTAACATTTTTAATAGGCGAAGGGAACATGTTTTGGGTAGCAGTAAGACAAACGGGTCCTTGCACCCACCCTTCCAAAACTTAAAAGTTTATATAAAGAATTTAACTGAGTTTAGTCGCATAAACTATCAACACCACATTACTATCTCAAGGCTATGTCCTTGGAGCTGCATCTGAGACAGGAAAGGCAAGCAGAACCCATGGTTCCAGGACAGGGGAGGGGTTGAAGAACCTTGCCGTGTCTCCATTCATCTCACATGTCAACCCGATAGTCACATCTTTTCAATGCCGTTCCCTAACATATGATATAATTTCTGCAAATGTTGGGATGATGACTTCAGCAATTACATTCTCCAATACTGTATAAGCAGTCCATGATAGAGAATTGTGAGCATGTGTAGATAAGTTCTCCAGCTATGTGTTGATATCAGAGTCACTGAAATCTCTCAGCCTTTGGTAAGGTCCCTACTGTCATCACTCAGTAGTCTACATTGGCCATTCTTCCAATCCTGTATCCAGATTGCTCGGCTATTTCCTGAATCTCTCCTTATTCAAATGTACTTTGACATCTTACAGTACTGGTTGCACCACGATCTTTGGCGAGTTTCTTTGCTTTTCTTCTCCATATATTTTTCACTTACGGAGTAGGGAATAATAATAATATTTATTGACAGGATTCTTGTGAGGATTAAAGGATATAATGTATATATGAATTTTTAAAAATGCATAGAGGGCTGAAAGTATTCTCTAAGTTTTCATTATTGTTATTAGCAAACTTAGAATATGTAAATCTTTGTTGAAAGATCTCTCCGTAGCCCAGGATCCGAAAGGTGAAACATGATTAGATTCCACGATAAAATATAAGGCATGCAGGTACATTTGGATTTTACTAAACAACAAATAAATGATTTAGTAAACAATATGCCAATATGGCCTGGGACATCCTATTACATTGTTTATTTGGAATTCAAACCTAATTGGGTGTCCTGTATTTTATTTACTAAATATGGCAACTCTAACATAATCCCATTTACCTTGGATCCCTTGCTACATCTAAGCCCCTGGTCTTCTTGCGATCCTAAGGTCTCTTTCCTTCCCAGGTTCCTGAATTATTCAACGTATGTCCAAGTCACTGGGAAGTCTAGGGGAAACCGTCTCTTATTAGACCTGTGACTGTTATTCACCATTTGAAGAAATTCTTTCTTCAGGCAATTTAAGCTTTCTGTTTGTACAGAATCCCAAAGGGATTAAACTGCAAAGCCTGGGTAGAGTATAAAATCACAAGAAGGGGAAAATAATCAGACAAAAATATTTTAATACATAGTTTCATTTTTCCCTGTATTGATGTCCCTTAGCTATCACATTTCTATCATTCTTTTCGCTAAAGATGGTCTTAAATTTTCATATGTACTTTATAAATAATCTGGATAAAATACCTAAATCCTACATTTTATTGTTCAGAATTATGAGATCAAAGAAGTCATCTTTAGTACATAACCAGTACGTTAAAAAGTTGCAGTTAAAGAAGAGTGCATCTGTTTTCAATATTTTTTAAAATGATCACAACATATCAAATACGACTGTAGAGAATGGGTCTCTATTTGTTTTGTAACCTTTTAATATACTACAAGTTTATGACACATACTATTTAATGCTAAATAGCTAAATAAATAAATATTTTACATTATTGTCATCTATAGTAAAAATCATGATTTTTTTCAGATTGATAAATATCTTACTGATATTAGAAATCAAATATTATGCAAATAATTACTTACAAACACTTCTTGAGAAATAATGGAAAATAAGTTACAATAAACTCTATTGTCACTCCAACTTAACGTAGATCAAGTGTAAAAACTACTGCACATGGGTAGTTAAGTCCTTTTCCTCTTCATCCTGCCATTCACAGCAAGGATAAGTATTTAGGTTTATTTTTTTATTTTTAAAGATTTATTTATTTATTCATAAATAAATGAATAATGAGACCCAGAGAGAGAGAGAGAGAGAGAGAGAGAGAGAGAGAGACAGGCAGAGGGAGAAGCAGGCTCCACACGGAGGATCCCGATGTGGGACTCAATTCCGGATCCCAGGATCACGCCCTGAGCTGAAGGCAGACCCTCAACAGCTGAACCACCCAGGTGTCCCAGTAGTTAGGTTTATTATATTTTTATTTTGCATATGACAAATTAAGGGAATGTTTTTATTTACATTTATTTAGATAAAATATCTAGCAATGTCTTTAAAATACGACAGACGGTCTGTTCCTAGGGTTTTAATGATAGGTACATTGCAACAATAAAAGGACATGAACTACTTGCTCATATAGAGAAAAACATGCCCATTACGTCATTATACGAGCAATTTGCTGGTCATTAGTGATATAGTGCATGAGCATGAATCCCAAGATTCATGCTACAGTCCTTGCCTTCATTGAGAATAAGTTTTAATGGGGGAACATTCTATTGTAGCTGGAGCTAGATAGACAAGGAAGCTGGGGAGTTAGAAATCAGCATTTCAAGGACTACTTATGTCATATCAGAATTTCTGAAATTCATCCTAAATACACTGGGAGCTGTTGAGGGTTTTTAAAAAGAAAAATATTAGATATCTATTTCGGAAAGTCCTTGCTGGCTGTAATTTGGGAACAGGGTTGGATTAGAGTAGTTCTTCAGGTGTGGGGATCCGTTATGGCTATTCTAGAAAACTGGGTCAGAAACCAGTTTGCTGGCAGTGAAAATGGAAATAAGTTGATTTATCTAAATAAATATTGAAAGTAGAAATGATAGGATTTTCCCTGAAAATACCTTAGGCTCAAGGCATTCTGTATTTTGTTCAGCCCTTAGGATTTATAATTCTTTTGCTGTCATCTAGACAAGAATTTATAGGTGTTTTTTGTCTCTCTCTCTCTCTCTCTCTCTATATATATATATATATATACATAAAATATGTACTATATATATATATATATATATATATATTTCTTGTTGCCTAGAGAATTTTTAGTTATCCTCTAGGACTGAGCTTATAATAATTTCCTTTGTGAAGCATTCTCTGGTGTCTGAAACTAAGTTAGGTCTCCCTGATGTGCAGTTCATATGTATCCTGTAATTCTCACAAGTCTTTCAGTGGGTACTAAGTCCACAAACTGAAGGGTCGATGAAATAGATTGCATTTGTATATTGAATTAAATTTTTTCAAGCCCCCATTCCATGTAAATTGCAGAAATTTTACCTAGTTTGGTGTGGGACAACTTACCTCCTCTTTCACTGGGGGGTTGCATCTTTATTTCCAGGGATGGGAGTGGGAACGAAACATCTTATACCAAAGGTTATCCGTCTGTGCTCTTCTGAGGTATTTATTTTTACTTTATTCCCTATTGTCAGACCACAAAGTTTGCTGTGGAGATAATAATTGTGCTTACAGAAAGTTTACTGTGTAATAAGTAAGGGTTCTAAACTATTTTTTTTATTTCAAATATTAAATCACTGAATCCTCACAACATCCTCATAAGGTAGCTACTATTTAGTGGTTTCATTTTAAAGTGAGAATAGTAAAACACAAATTTAAAGCAACTTGCTGAAGTTCACACAGCACATGACTAATGGAGCCAGATTTGCTAAGCAGTCTAGCCTCAGAATCTGTAATCTCATCTTCTACGATGCAAGGTCCCTAAACACCAATTATCTGTGATAGCTATTTTGCTAATTTAATGCCATTTTAGGTACCTGGAAATTCCTCCATTTCCAGAACATGCTGTGAGTTTCTAAAGTCCTTCTGGCTTTAACTGGTTCTCTTTTGCTGCTACTAACCATTCAGCTGGGCTCTGTGCAGCCAAGTCTTTTACTCAGAATCTATAAAATCAGTTAAAATCCAAGGTTTTTTCCATCCACATCTGAATAGGTGTATGCATGCATGTGCACGCGCACACACACACACACACACACACACACATCAGTGGGCAAGTGGAAATTGCCGCTGTCCATAGGCAGTCCTAAGCTTTGGAATCTTTTCATAGGAAAAGGTCTCCTGACTTCTCCTTATCTCTCAGAGTTCAAACATTCAGCAAGAAATCTAATAATTATCCTCAATCTGCATATAGCCAAAAAAAAAAAAAAAAAGTTGGAAAACCAAGGGTTTTTTTTTTTTTCACATAGAAATATTCTCCATCTATATCATGAAGGAAAAATAAAAGTCTATCACCTCATTGCATTGGTTCTTGTGCAGGCAATTAACTATTTCTCCTCAGTTGTTAGCAATGAACTATTGTGCCTCAGTTGTGAAACGTGACTTAGGGGCCTATCAACTTTTTTTTTTTTTTCCTATCAACTCTTTATAACAATTCAGTCTTGAACTTGACTTACACGTCGAGTAGCACAGGAATCAATGGGCATCTTCCTGAACTGCTCCCCACAAATGAACATTCTGAAAGGTGGGAATCAGGATGGGCCTACATACCTCCAATCACTAAACTGTGAGCACGGTTTTGAACTCCACAGCTATCACCCTCAAAAAGACTCACAGGTGGAGGCACTGTTTAACAATAGATGAAATGAAAAGTGGCATTGGACGTAGGATTGCGTGTCTGCCTCTTAATATGTGTATGTACTATCACTTAGAGCACCACTGCTCCTCCAGAGCCACCGGGCTCTGTATTTTATACATATTATTTTATATGACAGTCAAAAAACAACCCAGATGTGGCATTTAAGACAATTGAATTCTGATGAAAACAAATCCTGTCTTTTTCAAACTGAGACTCAGAAAGATTATGTACACTGTCCATTGCTATGAAGGAATTAAGAGAACTAACATTCATACCTGAAACATTTCGGAAGTACTCTTTTCTTATCTTCTGCATTTGTTTTTGGGTGCATACTTTTTGATAATCTCCTGATAAGATGAATGTTTGCTGATAGTTTCTATATAAAAAAAATAAAACAATATCCTTTTATTCAAAATTTGATATTTTTTAAATTTGATTTTTATCAAATTAGCTTCATAACTCATTTTTGTCTTTCTGAGTAATAATTGGTAAATGTCTAGGAATGTTGTCAAATCGCTGTCAAATGTTTAGGAATGCTGTAGGAAAAAAATAAGCTCCTATCACACGTCCGGTATAAGATTTCAGGTGTTTCAAGTTTCCTATGCATTGTCAGATCTTAAATAAAGTTTGAATTAATTAGTAGTTTGTTTTCAGTGCTCTTACTGTTTTAGAGTTTCATGTAAGCTCTATCAATGCTGAAATTTTATGTAGCATCAGGAAGAAATTTAAAACTGTTTTTTCAATGTGTTTATTTATTCCTCTTTACAGTTGGATTATCAAATAATCCAACAGCTTTCTTGTTAGTATCTTTTAAAAATGTGTCTCTTCCACTTAATAAGTTACTACTTTTGATCCAACCTGGTTTATATAACTGATTTACTTGGTTTTGAAATATCTATTGATACCATTGCTTGTCTTTATCACTTTTGTATTCAGTTTTAAATATTAATATTCTCTCAGTTTTATAAGTAATATTGTAAGTGACTAAATAGGTTCTCTCTCATAATGACCAAATCAGGAGTTTATAATTTCCTACTACTTTCTGAGGAGTTCCAAAATATTTTTACTATGGCATGTTTTTGATTCAAATTATCCTTAGCTGAATACTAAAAATGCCACACTGCACAAAAAGAGTGTAATAGAGGGAAAATTATGATAGAGAGATACAATGTTCTTAGCCAAAACTCACTTAAATATCTTAATTTGGCAAATTATATAAAAACGTATGATCACAAGAACACGCTGCTAAGCCCCCTCCAAAGGCCTTGGAAGATACTGTGTAAGTGAGAAACCTAAAATTTCAGCTTCATTAACTTTCAGATAGTGTGTCTGCCACAGTCCTAGGGCTTGTCTCATGAATGCCATTTCTTTTTTTTTTTATATTCTCCCTTTTCTCATTCAGCTTCTGAATTACAAAGACCCTTCACATCTCAATGTAGTAGACCCTGCTAGTGCTCTTTGTTTTTTATAACAAAAATCGAATATCCTTTGAGACAGTAATTTGTCCAATTAAAAACACACATTTTAACTTCTTTGCAGCTAGCAATGATCAATCCTGGTAAAGAAGATGTGAGCAAAAATCATAGGAAGCCTCAAAGAAGGCTCCTCAAAAGAAAATGAACTTAGTTCTGTTGTGTCTTTAGTACTGTGTTCATTGTTGTCTTAGAACTTAGCCCCATTACTAAATTTCTACTATAGAAACCTTATTATCACCCTATGTTGAAATGGGCTTTGTTTGGTTTTGGCTGTCCTCTCTGGAAGGAAGCTCCCTAAAATGCTTCCTTATTTGATGGAACGTTGTACAGTCTGCTATGAACTTCCTAGTTGTGACTTTCCAATTATCTAGTATTGTTCTCCATCAATTTAAATAATTAATTAATTAATTAATTAAGGCATTAAAGTTACAGAAGGGGGAGTGGGGGAGAGAGAGAGAGAACAATCTTAAGCAGACTCTGTGCTGAGCTTGGAGCCCTACCTGGGTCTTGGTCTCATGACCCTGAGATCATGACCTGAGCCTAAATCAGGAGTCTGAAGCTCGGCTGACTGAGCAACCCAGTGCCCCTGTTGTCTCCCAGGTTATATAGCTTGATACTTCCTCTTCAACTGCTAGCTCCATTTTATTGAATTAGGATGAACATTACTGAAAACGCTGGAACCAAGCTGTCTTCACATCGCTGATTTTCCTTAGTTCTTGCAGTTGCTAGTTATCAGATTTAGAGGTGAATTTACATACATCCCTGCTCTCTTGTGTTGTTGTCTTTCAGACTCTGTCTAAATGCTTTATTTTTCAAGATAGTTCTTTAACAATGGAATTTTATCTTTCATAGCACTTTATCAGTATGTCTTTTCTAACAAAGATGTCAAAAAAAAACCCAAGCTATTTACATAATATTAGACTTAGCCATTGTAATTTATTATAATGAGCATATATTCTGGTTTTAAAATTATATTTTATGACATTAAGAAAGTATATACATATGCATATGTATATATATAAATCTTTTTCCTCACAATGATGAAGATGAATAAAATGATGAAGATGATGAGAAGGAAACAGTATAACTTTCTGATTGAATCTCACAAAATTTCTAATTCTGATTTTCTCAATTTTGCATAGGAAAGGTAAATGATATTGGACTCTTTGGGAAATTAAATGAAATGCTCATGTAGAACATTTAATATACAGTCTAGAATTTTAAGTCATTAGTAAATGCTTTCACTTTTTAATACAATGCTTACATTTGCTCATAAAACAAAGTCACAGAATATTAAAGCAAGACCATAAAGCTTTGGGTGCTCTTTTTTGAAAGAGGGAAATGAAACTGAGCTTCCATCCTTTTGTGGAAAAAGTCTTAGGAACAAGAAGACTAAAACGCAATTAATTTATGAGATTTTTGCCATGTAGCATACTTCATGTGAAATTACTTTTCTTCCACGTTGTGTTTTACATCAAGTTGTGCTAATTGTGAGGTCTGAGAAAAGGAAAATATTGCAAGTGCAATCAATAAACATAACTTCTATTGTTTAGGAAGTTATGAATGTGGACTAATGAAAATGTAATAATTTGGTCTGACCACTTATCCATAAATAATATATATTTTATTATACAAGGGAATAGTGTCTCATGAGCAGATGTACAGAATATGTTTTCAATTTAAAAAGTTCTGAAATTCTCAGAATTTCATTCTTATGCATTTCCTTATGACAAATAAATGACTTTGCTTTAAAACATTTAGTACATTTGACACATATACATATATGAAATATATACATTGTTAAGGTCACCTATTTCCCTGCATATGTTTTATCTTTATTATATCTCAAGTATTACTTAGCACTGTTTCATACAGATAGTAGGTTCAGACTGAATATTTTTGAAAAGATAAAGAAATAACCTATTTTAGCTATTTCTTCATGACACTTATATAGACACCACCAGAACCACTAACCCTATATCTGTGACAACTGTGAATAAACAGTAAAATAAAAGTTAGAGTTTTAGACTCTTTTAGAGTTTGTGTATGATATCTCTCTATACTTCCAGCACTTTGAAGTTTATTACTAAATCTAGTGATAAATTTTTATAACTTTGAGGAAAACTATACTAAAACCGAATTTATGTACTTTTATTATTATTTGATCAATAAAATGCATAGTAGAAATGGGAAAATACACTTGCTTACTTTACAACATACGAATATAAGAAAAACATTTCTTGTAAGAATCTAGATAGACAATTTTTAATTAACGACTCTTTATATTTAATTAATCAAATATGATAGTTTGATTAATTGCATGCATCTTGTGCCACTATGACATAGAGTTAAAATATATTTTAGAACTTCCATGTATTTATTTTACCAATAAAATGCTCAAGAGAATTCTTTTATCTAAGGAAAAAAATGTATCTGAGTACTCAGATACATAATTTTCTTAAAAATAATATTTGAATGTTGAATTCTAGAATTCAAAATATAGTACAATGTACGGACAGAAAATCATGAATATTATTTTTATTCAATTATTCGCCAATTGCATGAGATTTTAAAATTCACATGTAAGGAAATGGCACTGATCTATTTTTTCCATATATTTATATACAAAATTAAAATGTGTGCTATACCATGCAATTTTACTAATATCCTCAAGTTGTTATAAAGACCTGGGTATTTTTTGGAGCAATATAAATTTAATGTTCCTAAACTAAATATATTATATATTAAGAATCTATATAGGGATCCCTGGGTGGCGCAGCAGTTTGGCGCCTGCCTTTGGCCCAGGGTGCGATCCTGGAGACCCGGAATCGAATCCCACATCAGGCTCCCGGTGCATGGAGCCTGCTTCTCCCTCCGCCTGTGTCTCTGCCTCTCTCTCTCTCTGTGACTATCATAAATAAATAAAAAATTAAAAAAAAATAGAATCTATATATATTTTTCTATTTTCTTCTTGATAGAAGAAAGCATGAGCAAGTATATTATTTTAGATTCCTAAGACTGAACATTTATATTATTATCTATGCTATTTTTAAAAAACTTGAATTAGTATTTTATGCTTATTTGGTCTTCCTTATTTTGGATAGGAAGATTATTTTTGATTCCCATATATCATTTGGTATTTATTAGGTTTTGAATCTTTACAATTGAATGTATCTAATTTTAGTGTGACATAAAATTTTTCATTTCCAAAAAAAATATACTCCAGAGTATAGATGAAACATACTTTTAATATGCTGGACACAAAGCCTTTGCAGATTTGATGGTTTAATATTATTCCATAACTTTATACCAGTAGGGTGCACTTTTTTCACAATAATATATTTGATATAGTTATAACAATCAAACTGTTTCACTAAACTAATAGGCACAATGAAACTATATTTGTATCTAGAGATTTGAAACTGGAAAAAGGCTTTGACTTAATCCTCAGATCTCTAGCACACAGAGAAACTAAAGCTATTTCTACAAAGGTAAATTGAAGAGATGAAGAAATTACATGAATGATTCAGGCTAAGGAAATTACCCTGACATTTTACAAGAAAAGTCTGCAGCCTAAACTTATATAATCTATTTATTTATTTTTATCAAATATAGTAATATCTAGCTAAACTAAAATAATTTGTTCTTAATATTAAACATTTTTAATTTGAAAATGTATGTTGTCAAGTAGAGTTTATGTATAATTCACAAAATGTTTACTATATACATACTGTATTTTTAGTGTAACTAGGTAAAGTTGTCTTATTAAATTGTGAGATATGAGCCTATCAGTAGTGACACAAAATAACAAATAAGTTTAAATTCATGCTTGAAGTTCAACAATATATTTTATTATTTTCACAATTAATTTTCAAACAGATTATACACAAAATCAAATATAAGTATTGGTATTCTATGTGTTATATCCTAAATCTTATTTTCTATCATTCTTTATAGAACCCATGTAGAAATAGACCTATATCCATTACTTAATTACCATCTGTTTGTTGATAAGTCCCACATTTAAGTCCCAGTTCAATTTTCTGCCAGGAAGAAATACCTAAGCACCTAGAAGGCACCTCAATACGTATGATCACAAAATCCTTCATCGCAAAATATGCAAAAACTTAAGTTGACATTTCTTCAAATTATTTTCCTTCTAAATTATAAATCTCAATTAATGGCACCCATCTGAAGCACCCAGCTGCTCAAATAGGATGACTATGCATTATCCATGACTGCACCTTCTTTGCTCCTTACACTCTCAGTGACTCCTGCTTCTCTCCTGCACAGACCACCCATTCTTTCTGCTTTCATCCAGGCAAACTTTGAGTTCCTTTGTTTTCCTTGCCTTTGCTGTAAACTTTTGCTCTGACTATTCTGCTAGGAATATTCTCCTCATCTCCTAACCTATGAGCTAACCCTCCTCATCTTAGATTGATCTTATTTTAGAGACTACTTCCTCCTAGATGTCATTACTAACCACCAAATGGGCTTCTCGGGAAATATGAGCCACTGTAGTGTCCCGTATTGTAATTGCCTTTTTACTTCAGAGTTAGAAGCAATTCCCCCCAGTGGTTACTAAGTTCCTTTATGGCAAGCAACACATCTAGTGTGTTCAACATAGAAATTCCCAGTACTTGGTCCAGAACTCAACAAAGTAAGTCTTTGTTGAGTAAACGAATTTTAAATCTACAGAAAGTTCAGGCTACAGAGCAACACTTTAAAATTATGTGTGAAACATACATTGAATATAAGAACTATTGATCTCATTAAGTGTACTGGTGATAAAATCTTTGTAAGAAAAATTTCACTGAGATTTAACAATTAAGAACGACTAAAAATAAGCATTATAGATACTCCATTCTTTTTCTAGATATGTGTCTAGAGTAACTGATGAATTAGAGCTATGAATCCAAGTAGTATGAGGTCCTTTTTTACTAAAATACAACCTTCAAAAGAATTGTCAAAGGAATGAGATAATTTTTTCATAAAGGTATAGTAGTCCTTTGTAAATGATTTTTTAATTTATTACAGCTTTTTTTTAAGCTCTATTTATTTATTCATGAGAGACACAGAAAGAAAGGCAGAAAGATAGCCAGAGAGAGAAGCAGGCTCAGTGCAAGGAGCCGGAGGTGGGACCCAGTCCCTGATCCCGGGATCAGGCCCTGAGCCAAAGGTGGATGCTCAACTGCTAAGTCACTCAGGCGTCCCAATTTACTACAACTTCACCAAAGAATCAACAGAATGGTTTCTTGAATCTGCAATCAGATTTATAATTTATTTTTCATTAAAAATATTTAGGGCTTCTTTTCAGTTACATTGAGATTCTAGTAAATTTGTCTTATTTGTTGGACTCTTAATGCTATTTGTTTCTCCCTTAAGCCAAATATTTGAATCTTGTCTGAGGTTGCGATTAATACAGATAATCCCTGTGATTAAGCCTTCCCCAGAAACCATGGCCTTAGAGACACAGTTCTCATGTAGGAGCTGTCAACCCTTTTAGGCCAATGGAGGCTTCCTTTATGGCATCTGTTTGAAGAGTACATGGGTAAGTTCTCCATTTCCTCTTTTTCACCCTTTTTTATGTTTCCTTAGATTTATGATTCAATCATATCACAGTATGTGCTCTCCTTAAAACTCATCACCTATTTTCCTCCCCCCCCCACCTTCCTTCTGGTAACCATCAATTTGTTCTCTATAGTTAAATTAAAAGTCTGTGTCTTGGTTTTCCTCTTTTTTCCCCCATGTTCATTTTTTTTTTCTTAGATTTCACATATGAGTGAATTCATGATATTTGCCTTTCTCTGACTTATTTTGCTTAGCATAATACTCTCTCACTTCACCCATGCCATTGCAAAAGGCAATTTCACTCTTTTTTTATGGCTGTAGCTCTTTCTTTTTCTAATAATGCTTTGGAGGAGTATTTGCAAACCATAGACCGAGTTTAGACACAGCAGTTAAAATTCTCAGAGTTGTAAGTAAAAACTTACTTACTACATAAGCAAAAATTTCCATTAAAGAATATTGCAAAGGTAAAATCATAGGTGTGAAGGCACAGTCTTCCACATAAAACAATCATGTGGCTCATCTCATTTGTAACAATAGATTCAGTGCAATTTCCCCTCTTGAAGAAGATAAATAAAAATAATGTAATATATTTACACTCTATCCTTGACATATATAGACTTTTAGTAAATATTTATTGAAAAATGTCATTCATAAACTTAAGCCACAATAGCTTGTTAGAGGGGAATCTGTTCTCACCATGGATGTTTAATACATAAAGAAAAATGAAATGATTCAATTAAGGAAGCTGAAAGGATATATAACCACTGCACAGAAAAGCAATAGAGGGAGAAGCTGCAGTGGAGAGCGGGGTCCCTGGAAGAGGCTTCACTAATTACCACAGTGTATTTCAGAAAAAGGCTTTCTTCCCTGTCTATTATTTTAAAGACTAACCCACCCCTGAATCTCTTGTCTCCATAAAAAAGGCAGCAGCCTTCCTTTCAGGTCAAAAAAAAAAAAAAAAAAATAGAAAAGAAAAGAAAAGAAAAAAGAAAAAAAGAAAAAATCCAACTTTCTCATCTGTATCCTGTCTATAATCTCACATATTTTCTTCTACTCATCTTTGGATTGTATTCATTGTGTGAAATCCATGAGAAGCTATCTAGCTCACTTCAGACAAGTAGGTTCTAGTCCAGATGAAGGATATAAAGACTGTTCTATTGTTAGAGGTATTAATAGGATACAGTCCTGACATTCAGTAATTGAAATAGAATAGTTAGTAATAAGAAATATGAATTTCTCATATATATACACATTTTACACTTTTGTAAAAGCTTTTAGTAAATATTTTTAAAGTATTTTAGTACTTTATTACACATTATATATTTAAATATAGTGTGTGTATGATTTTGAATATATATTTAATTTGATCTATTTACATATATATAATTTATATGGATATGTATACAAATTACACCACACACACACACACACACACACACACACCTTAATTAAGTAAATAAGTCAAAATAAATTTATTGCAAATAGAAAAGTTACATGTCGTTATACTTTGATTATATGATATAAATAACTTTAACTTTAGTTTCAAAAATGAATAGTTCTTGGTATTGAATTTCTGATATCATAGACTTTTATTATTGTGTCTCCTCAAGACTAATTTGCATTGCCCTAAATGGAAAGAGTTATGCCATAGTTCATACCATACAAATCCTCAAAGGATTTACTCCAACTTACAAACATTTTAGTGGGGTTTTTTTTTGTGACAACACATAAAAAGAATATTAAAAACCATTATTCTCTTTCAACCACAGGTGCAAAAGAAAAGTACTAAAAATGGCCTTTACAAAAGACAGTGCAATATTTCCAGAGATACAGTAGTGGAGAACTATTTCACTACTCTACCCTCCACCTAAGCATTTGGGTTTCCACATTGATCTCCCTGTGTGTCAGGGTCAGGAACTCTAAAAATAAATAGTGTAATAGACAAGTTAACAAAGTCAGATTCTAAGTATTGGGACAGTCCCATTAAAGTTATTGTCAGAACATATCCCACAGTCACCAAGGTATGGGGCATGAACCCAGTAAGCGGTTTTATTCTTAGTCCAGACTAGATCAGTTAACCTGACAGCGTCTCATTTCCTTCATTGGCAAAATGATAATGCTGCCCGGAACATGTAGAAATATGTCCAGTGTATGATCTCTATAGACGCCATGTGTGCTCCCAGCATTGTGGAACTCAGAGCAGTGTGCACACCACAGGGCATGCAAGACAAGTCATCAAGATGCGATAGAAACACACTTTATGTTTCCAGTCATGTCCATATGAAAAATAAATTAATTAAACTTTTCACCAATTGGCACTGACACCCCCACAAGACTTGCATTTCAGGCAATCATGTTTCAGGAACAGTACGCAGGGTGACTTGGGAGAAGAATAGGAGTTCTTCAAATAGATTTATTGACAGTTGCAACTCCCATATTGATATGTATTACACTATCTATTTTAAACTACATTAAAGCAAATCCTATCAAATGTGAAGGTGATTTTAAAGATTCTTGTAAATAAACTTTGATTTGAAGATGACAATCATAAAGCAAAGGGAACGAGACCATTGGTAGAGCTGGCATTTTTACACTCAAGTATGAGTTCAAGATAAAAACACGAATCTCTCTACAAGGTAAAAGCACTGATCTACTGGGATTTGAAACCCGAAGAATCAAAGACACTATGAAGTATGAAGATTTATACAGATTTTTTGTAATGGAACCTCATCTCAAATATCTTTTGTATTGAGGAAAATTAGTTTATTATAACAACAAACTTCATAATCAGTAATATACTCAATGTTTTAAAAGATTTTATTTATTTATTCATGAAAGAGAGAGAGGCAGAGACACAGGAAGAGGGAGAAGCAGGCTCCTTACAGGGAGCCTGATGCTGGGCTTGATTCCAGGACCCCAGGATGATGCCCTGAGCCAACGGCAGATGCTCAACCACTGAGCCACCCAGGCATCCCAATATTCAAATGTTTTTTTTTTATTTTAAAAATATTTTATTTATTTATCCATGAGAGATACAGAGAGAGAGAGAGAGAGAGAGAGAGAGGTAGAGACACAGGCAGAGGGAGAAGCAGGCTCCATGCAGGGAGCCCGATGTGGGACCTGATTCCAGGTCTCCAGGATCAGGCCCTGGGCTGAAGGCAACGCTAAACTGATGAGCCACTCGGGCTGCGCAATATTCAAATATTTTTAAAAGAATTTCAGCTTTATCTGTCTTTGAAAATGATCATTTGTGTTTACAACATTCTTAGATGAATTTGGTTTATAATAAGCATATACATTTTAGGTGGGTGTCCTCAAAACTTATTGTGCTGATAGGAAAACATGTTTGAAGAAGTTTGAAGACATTTGAAGGCATTTGTGCTTTGTCACAAATAATTAGGGACCTTTGGAACAAAACGGAAACACAATCAGTCTTCCAAGGGAGCCTGAGACACTGCCTAGAGCTAGATCAGTCATTTTACAATTACTTGTAGGTGTATCACTGGGAGAAACCAAAATATTTTATTTTACTATTAATTGAGACTGTGATATGAAGGGTGAGAATGATAGTGCTGAGGATAAAAGGAAAGAGATCACTCCAGGTAGAAGGAAGCCGTGTAAGAAAACATGAAAAGTGTGTTTTGTGTGGGAATATGAGGATTTGTCCTGTCTCAGCCCAGTTGAGACAGGACTACTCTCTACTACTACTCTCTACTACTCTACTACTTCCTGGCTCTGAGAGGGACCTAGGTACTGAACTTAGTTTACTTCAACTGTGAAATGACAGAGATAGTAGCACCCAGCTCTCAGGCCTGTTGTGTTGATGCCTGAATTACTATAAGCAAAGCACCTACCATAATGCCTGCCATTTTCTCTTTCTTTCTTTCTTTCTTTCTTTCTTTCTTTCTTTCTTTCTTTCTCTTTCTTTCTTCTTTCTTCTTTCTTTTTCCTCTGCCCTATGTGAGGCTCGATCTCATGCAATACTAAGATCACCATCTGAGCTGAAATCAAGAGTCAGAGGCCTAATGGACTGAGCTACCCAGGTGTCCCAATGCCTGCCATTTCCTAATTGCTACCTAACGTTGTTTTATCATAGACTCCATGCTTTTCGGTAGAAACTTCTCTATTATTACCCGTATTGCATTTCCAGCACTCAGCATCTTACTTTAACATGGCAGTGAGTGCTGAGAGAATAAATAACCAAATAAATAAAACATCAAGTACATGCACTATCTGCAGAACATGGTTGCAGAGGCAGGTCTAGGAAAAGAGTCATAACTTGGCTTTCTTGCTTCTTAAAGTTAATCTAGTTGTGGTGTGAAGGCAGTCAGGAAATAGGATGCGTGTTTGTGTACGTATATAAATATTTATTTTATATTTTATATGCTGTATTACATATAATACCCATATTTTTAATAAATAACACATTACATATATATACAAATAATATTACATATAATATATCTATAAAATAAATATTGCCTGCTAAGAAATTTAACTTAATTTGATGCTAAATATTTGTATATATTGTCTACCATGGAGGCATACAGATCTGCATTAGCAAACATATCATAGAAGCAGGATCTTACATTTTATTTTCTGGTTGAAATGTATAAATATTTACATAATTAGTATTTTCTTCATATACATTGCTTAAATACTTGTTTATTATTAAGCTTTCTCTTTTTATATTTTTGATACTCAACTAATTCATCAATATTTTATACTGTTGGGCATTTTCAAAAATCTCTATGTGATGCCTAACAGGAAATTTATGAGACGAAGTGAAGGCTATCCTAAATATAATTTATAATCTGATATCCTAAAGTTTTGTTTTCTGATACACATTTTAAAGTCATAATAAATGTCAATTAATGATAAATACCATTACTTTGAACTCTCGCATCAATATTTTGAATTTCTTAATTAACTTTGGTTTAGGCTAACATACATCAGTTAAGATTTTCTGGAAGCTTTCCCTTAAAAGTAACAGTAATAAGAAAGTCATTTTTCTAACTTTCTATATATGTAAAATTATTTCAAAAAGGTATTTCTAAGGGAAAACCCACAATTAAGTATCCTTTTTCTTTTAATATTTCTACGACATATATATTAAAATGTAAATCTATTTCCTTACTATATCCAAACATATTATTATGAAGCTAAAACTCCAACTGCTTTACTCTGCAAGGTTAATTTTTAATTCCATCTTGTTAAAATATGTTACTGAACATTAAGAAACTAAGATGTATTTAGTTTAAATAATAATATGGGAGAATGTAGACACTGAATAATGGAGTAAATGAGGAGATACCATATAAGATGAAAATAATATCATTTGCATAAAACCTACAAATTACTGAAAATGATATCCTCCTTGTTTAATACATGTGTATTTTTGATTTTTCACTGAATATTCTTATAAGATTAACACTGCCGTAATGGGAATGAATGCTAGCAAAAATAACAAAACCAGCCTGATTGATTCCATTACATATTCATGTTATTCAATCCAGAGCTTTTATTCTCAACAAATGACAATAATCTCTAATTGGCTCTCACAGATATTTTTCAAATTTTAAACATGAACCATTCTCCTCACCTTGTCACCGTCACTCTCTGCAGACAAAATCACTCTCCATTTTGTGGAGATGATAGCAGCCACCTCCTGTGAACATCTTTAGTTTCTCTTCTCAGAGCTCAGGACAGCAGGGATCTCCTATCCCCTTTTCAGATTCATTCTTTCTCTTCTACAAAGCTAACTGCCTAACCTAGACTCAGGATCCCATCTCCTAGCCACCAACCTGGATTTTACTCAAACGTTCTTCTGGATCTTTGTCTTATTTGTTTGAATCATTCCTTTAATCTACCATGATCAAAACTAAATTCCCCCTCAGAAAAACAAATAGAGACAAAATCCATTTCAATCTGTAATTAGGATTTACATCTTTCCAACTGCAACATGACTCAGTTTCTCCTTATCTCAATTAGGATTTCACATCTTTCGGTATACCTTAGTGGTAAAAACAATGACGCTGTAGTGTGTAGTTTGCACCCAGCGCCAGCACCAACTAGCTCTGTTACCTGAGAGAAGTTACTTAACCTCACTACCTTTGCTTTCTCAGATCTGAGATAATGGTACCAACCTTGTAATGTTGTTGTGAGCATTAAATTTATATAAGCCAAAGTCCAATGAGCAGCATAAATAAAGTACTGTACTTGGACAATCCAATCAACCTTACAAAAAACAAAAAAACAAAAACAAAACAGAGTGCTTTTACTGACTCTACTATCTCACGTCCCACCTCCTATTTAAAATTCCAGTAAATCTGACTTGCATTGTTATTCCAGCTTTTTGCCTTGTTCTCCTGGATCCTCAGTGTTCACAGATTTCATTCCTTAAAATATATATCACTGTTGACCACCTTTGGACTCTTACTGTTTTCATCCATAGACATTTGATTGCCCTTGCTCCACTACCTCCCAGATACTTCTGTTCCCCACTCTGTATTCTCTTCCAGCTTTCTGAATTTCCCTAAGGTTCTACATTTCACCCTCTCCTCCTTTTCTACACGTTCTTCTTGTGTTCCATTTATGAGCTTTAAATTAATGTTACATATTAAAAACCAAGTACTGGGATCCCTGGGTGGCACAGCGGTTTGGCGCCTGCCTTTGGCCCAGGGCGCGATCCTGGAGACCTGGGATCGAATCCCACGTCGGGCTCCCGGTGCATGGAGCCTGCTTCTCCCTCTGCCTGTGTCTCTGCCTCTCTCTCTGTCTTTGTGACTATCATAAATCAATAAAAATTAAAAAAAAAAAACAAGTACTTAATAAAGTTAAGTATTAATTGAATTAATTGACTGATTTTTAGTATTTAATAATGCAAATAACATGTACTTGTCCTTCCAAAAAAACTGGAAAACCAGTTATCTAACTATACAAATTCATAGTATCCTTATGCTTTTGAGTGAAAATTGTATCACATTGTATGTCTTCTGCACCTTACTTTAAACTCAAAAATCATTTGAGGATTATATATATTAGGTCAATATGTCTACTATATTCAGTTTTACTTATGAGTAATATGCTACCTACCACCTATATCACATTTTATGAAACTATGCTCCTATAAATAGGTACTCTTTAGCCCACTTTATTTCCTTGCATTAGCCTAGTGTCTGTAAAATTATTTCTCTACCATAAAAAAACCCTAAAGTGTGTATTTGTATTCTTTTTTCTAGAACTTTTATGACATAATCTCAACTGGTGAGTCATGTAGTTTTCAGCCTACAACTATGTTTTATTAGTCCACCAGGTATTTCTCTATTGTTTCATTTTAGAATTGAGTTTTCTTTTTTCTCAGATTATGGTTTTAAAAATGGCTAGGTGAGATCTCATCTTGAAGCAGACATCTGTGGTTTTTGCTTCCCAATTTCTCAAGATTTTTGAGAATATTTTTGAACCAACTTATCATTTGTCTTTGGTATTTACAATGTGAGATCTAGACTAAGTAATGCATGAAACATAAGACGTAATGCAGAGGTAAATTAGTAATTCCACTTTACGATCAGTCGGGGATTCTTTTTTGTATGTTTTTTTCTCCCTATTCTTTTTCACTTTTTCTTCATTAGCATGGTTTTTAATACCAGGGTTTTCAGGGTTTGGGGGGCAAAGTGGACATATGACTTAGCTCTCATATAAGTAAGAATATTTTATTCATTGAATATAATTATTTGTTCAGAGATGGACATCTGACCTAATCAACATTAATGAAAGTCATTCTGGAGAATTTTAATCAATTGGATGAAAAGGAAATGCAGTTTTTAACTCTCAGGAAAATATGAGCCTGAATCAGAAAACAGCTATGAAGTTGAAAGCCTGCCTAGGAGTGACAAAAAACTAGAGGAAAGCCAGACCTAGAGGAGACAGGGAGAGAGACTCCTAATCTCCTGATGCTGTGGTGGTGTGTGAGCACAGGCACCATTATATTTTACATAAGGCAACACATATGCTTTTTCCTATCTAAGCTAGTTTTTTTAAAGGTTTTATTCATTTATTCATCACACACACACACACACACACACACACACACACAGGCAGAGACCCAGGCAGAGGGAGAAGCAGGCTCCATGCAGGGAGCTCAATGTGGGACTCGGTCCTGGGATTCCAGGATCACTCCTTGGGCCAAAGGCAGGCACTGAACTGCTGAGCCAGTTTAGCTCAGTTGGGTTGATAATTAAGGCGTCCCATCACCTAAGCTGGTTTGAATTGGGGTTCTTATCACTTGTAGTGGAAGGAGTTTCAATGCAATGCCTACTTCAATTCAGAAAAGCTGCTTTTGGGATCCCTGGGTGGTGCAGCGGTTTGGCGCCTGCCTTTGGCCCAGGGCCTGATCCTGGAGACCCGGGATCGAATCCCACGTCGGGCTCCCGGTGCATGGAGCCTGCTTCTCCCTCTGCCTGTGTCTCTGCCTGTCTCTCTCTCTCTCTTTGTGTGACTATCATAAATTAAAAAAAGAAAAAAAAAAAAGAAAAAAAGAAAAGCTGTTTTCTAGGCCGTAAATAAAACATAGAAAAATTTTACAAGTTAAATCCAAAGTTGGTCCTGTTTCTTATTAACTCATTTCTACATAAACTTACCTTCTGGCTCCATCTTATTTTTTTGCTGTTGTTATGATCATTAGAATAATTGGGATAGTAAAAATATATAATATAATGAACAATTTAAAAGAAGTTGATTCTGTAGAACTGACATAAAATATTATTTTGTATAATATCTTTTAAAACAACTTGTGCTGCTGATTCATATATATTCAGGCAATTATGTTACTACTGGTTATTTCACACATAAAATAAATAAATGTTCGTTTGACTAAATTTCATACTTGCCTTATAATTGCAAAGAATTTTGACACATTAACATTTAAATAGTAGTCTATGACAAATCAATTTCATAGTAATTAATTTTTAAACTGCTAATTGACATTTGATAAGTGTGTTAATTGATATAAATAGCACGGTAGCTGATATGTTAAATGTCAAATGTGTGCTTCTTAAAATTAAAATTTATTAATAAAAATTAATTACATATATAGGCCTTGTCATGTATGTTAATGATATTAGAACCTTTCAGAAACTTATTCAGTGAATTTTTAATTATTAAATATTTAATAATTTTTTTATTTGATTGTGAATATTTAGGAGTACTTGTACAATAGGAGTATTGTACCATAAACCTTCTTATCAGGAGATTATGAATTTTTTAAATGTTCTATTCCCTATAATGCCTATATTGACTGTATGTATTTCTTTGAAGGAAAAATAAACAAGTAAGAGTGAAAGGACAGAGAACAGAGTTATAAACTCTCATGCAGCAATTATTCTTTATGTATGAATATAGAGTTATAGTAGATAATTAATGAATTGTAAATAAGACGAAGGTATATATTGTTGTTTATTGGTGTGCCTCATGATACCCATTAGGTTTCCTGCATTCTATTTTTCCTCAGTTTTTCCTTTATCTGCTCTTCTGAGTGAGTGATCTCAACTGCCCTATCATTAATTTTGCTATTTTTTCTTGTGCTTGTTCAAATCTGCCATTGCTCTTATCTAGTGATTTTTTTCCTGTCTGCTATTGCAGCTTTCAGCTCAATAATATCCATTTGGTTTTCTCATTATACTTTCTCTCTCTTTTTTGATATTCCCTATAATTTTCCTGGTTTCCTTTAGCTCTTTGTCTATAATTAACTCTAGCTCTTTGAGCATGTTTAAGAGAGCATATTAAGCATTAAATTCTTTTACTAGTAAAGTGTAATGTCTGGGCTTCCCTCAGGGTAGTCTCTGCCACTTACTTAAAATCACAGAAAAACAAAGAATGAAGAAGCAAACAACTAAAATCAGCAATAAAAGTTGGTGCAAAAATATTGACCAGATAGAAAAAGGGGGGTAACAGAGAATATTTCGAGTAATTATATGCTGACAAATTAGATATATAGAAGAAATGAAAAATTCCTAGAAACACAAAAATCATTAAAACTGAATCAAGAAGAAACAGATCATCTCAACAGGCCTATAATAAGAAATTAAATCAGTAGTCAAACATCATCCAACTAGTTGGCTTCACTGGTGAATTCTGACAGACATTTAAGAAGAATTAAACCAATACCACTTAAGTTATTTAAAGAAAGGAAAAAGAAGAAGAAAGAAAGAAAGAAAGAAAAAATAAGAATATTCCTTACATATTCTTATGTAATATGAATTATTATGTATCTTATGTAATATGTCTTCCTGACATATTCTATGAGTCTTACATGGCTTTGATAACAAAGCCTACAAAAGATAACACAGGAAAAGAAAACTACAGACTAATATCCTTTAAGAATATATATGTAATTGCAAATATTACCAATGAATGCCCAGCAAGCCAAATTTAACAATCCATTTTACATCTCAATCAAGTGAAGTTTATTTCAGAAGTAGAATGGTGACTATTAATAAAAGAAAATAATCAAGGGATGCCTGGGTGGCTCAGTTGGTTAAGTGTCCAACTCTTGATTTTGGCTTGGATTATGAACCCAGGGTCTTGGGAGTAAGCCCTTGCATTGGGTTCTGTCCTCACTGAGCATGGATTCTTTCTCTGCCTTTCCTTCTGCCCCTCCCCCTGCTTGTACTCTCTCTTTCTCTCTAAAATAAATAACTATTTTTTTAAGAAAATAAATGTAATAAACCACATAAATAAGATAAGGGAATAAAAATACATGATTAGATGCAGGAAAAAATAAACATTTGATAAAATTCAATGCCTTTTCATGATAAAGACACTCAGAAAACTAGAAATACAGGGAACTTCCTTAATATGATAAAAGACATTTTTGCCAAACCTACATCTAACAATGGTGAAAACTTAAAAACTTCCCTTGTAATCAAGAACAAGTCAAGAATACCTATTTTTACCAATACTTTTCAACATTGTGTTGGAAATCCTAGCTAGAACAGTCAAGCAAGAAAAAGAAAAGTCATCCAAATTGGAAAAAAATAAATAAAATTATTTCTATTTACAAATGACATAATTTTGTAAACATCAACTCATGATCAGTTGTGCTTTTATACACAAGCAATGGACTATCTTTAAAAGAAATTAAGAAAACAATTTTAGTTATAATCATATCCCAAATAATAAAATACCTAGTAATAAACTTAACCAAGAAGGTGAAAGACTTGTATACCAAGACCCAGAAAATTAAAGAATACTTAGATGGAAAGTTATGCCATGTTCATGGATTGCAAAACTTAATATTGTTAAGGTTGTAATACTCCCGAAGGTGATCTGCACATCCAGTGCAATTATATCAAAATTTGAATGTTTTTTTTTTAACAAAATAGAAAAGCTGATCTTCACATTTAGAATTGCAAGGGGTTCTGACAATAGGAAAAAAGTAAAGTTAAAGCTCACACTCTTGATGTCAAAGCTTACTACAAAGCTACCGTAAACAGAACAGTGTGGTACTAGCATTAGAATAGAGATAGATACCAATAGTATAGAATTAAAGTTTTAAAAATAAACCTAAATATTTATGGCCAATTGATTTAGAAAAATGTGCCAGGATCACTCAATAAGGGAAAATAATAATCTCTGTAACAAATGGTGCTTGACAATAAGATCAACACATGCAAATAAAATCAAGTTGAACTCACTACCTCATTCTCTATACACAGATTCACTCAAAATAGATCAACAACTCTAATATAGGAGCTAAACTTATATTTAGAAAAATAATTAGAAAAAATTTTCATGGCCTCAAATTTGACAATGGATTCTTAGACTGAACACTAAAAGCCTATGCAACAACAAAAAAATACACACATTAGATGTCATAACCTTAAAGACTTGGGCACTATAGGATAGTATCTTAATCCACTTGGCTGCTATAAAAAAATACAATGGCTTTTTAACAACATAGACTTATTTTTCACAATTCTAGAGGCCGAGAAGTCAAAGGTCAAGGTGCCAACAAACTAAATGTTTGATGAGAGTCTTCTTGTTTCATACAGGGCTATCTTCTTGCTGTGTCCTCATATGGTAGAAGGGGCTAGGGAAACTCTCTGAGCTCTTTTATAAATATGCTAATCCCATTATGAGATTCTAGTGTCGTTACCTGATCCTCTCCCAAAGGTCCTGTCTCCAAATACCATCTCATTGGAGATTAGGTTTCAACGCAATTTTTTTGGGGGGGAAGGGGGCAATATTTAGTCTACAGTAGATATTATCAAGAAAGTAAAAATATAACCTACAGAATAGGAAAAAAAAATATGTATTTGCAGTAAAAAATCTGATAAAGGTTTAGTACCCAGAATATATAAAGAACACAATTCAACCAAAAAGACAAATACAATATTTTTTTTTTAAAGAAGAACAAAGGACTTTGAGAACCCTCCAAAGGAAATGTGCATATGGACAAGTACATAAAAAAGATGACTGTTATAGAATTGCAAACCAAAACCACAATAAGATAAGACTTCAGACTAACAAGAAAAACTAATGATAGTAATACAAATATAACAATGTTGACAAGGATGTGGAAAAATAGGAATCCTCATAAACTGATGGTGAGTCTCATAAACACTACGCTAAGTGAAAGAAGGCAGATACAAAAAGTCCATGAATTTATGGTTATTTTATATGAAATATGCAGAATAGACAAATCTATAGAGACATAAAGTAGATTAGTGATTGTCAGGATATGGGGAGAGGGATGAAGAACGATTGCCTCAAAGGTATAGTGTTTTTGTGAGGTGGTGAAAAGTTTTGAAGCTAGAGAGACAGTAGTTGCACAATGTCACAAAAACACTAAATGCCACTAAGTTGTGCATTATACACTAAATTGTAAACTTAAATAGTTAATTGTATGCAATGTAAATTTCAGCTAAATAGGAAAACAATTTTAAAAATTGGGAGTAAAATTCCATTTATTAAGGAATGAAGTCAAGTAAGATGTAGCTATATTCTGGACCCAGATTAGGGTCATATACCCATAGTTCCGTTAAAATCACTGTGACTCCAAAATACATTAAAAATGTGAAGGAGAGAAGTCTTTAATAAAGACACCATAAATATCTACAATATATAGATTTTAGTATGGAATTTAGAAAAGAGTTTTTAAGAAGAAAATCCAAAGGATTATAAAACTGGCAAAAATAAAGTCCCTTTTCAAAAAGTTCTAACTTTATCAGGAGTTCAAATGGCAATAGGGTAAGATTTATTGAGGTTTTTTTTTTTTTTTCGTTGTTGTTGTTGTTGTTTTATAAATCTTCATTATGAGGGCCTCATCTGACCATTGTGCTTTACTCCAAGAAGTAAAAATACAATATAATCCATTGGAATTTTCACACTAGAATTTTGAAGTGTATTATTTCTATAGTTGTCTGATCTATGATTTTAATTCAGCAATATGGTACTTCTGTGTTCTTCTGTGTTCTGGCAAGAGAAATGCTTTATGCATATTTGCAATCTGGATTTAAAACATATAAACATTTAACCATTAGCAAAAGTGAATATAACAAGGTACTTAGTTTTTGCATGAGTGTCTTGATTTTGAAAATGTCATACAATCTATGGCAATAATTTGAGGACCTAGAACTTAATTTTTCTTTTTTTTACTCCATTTTCAAATAGCATTAGATTATCTTTAAGAGGCATTAATAAATAGCTCAGTATAAATTCAGTTCATTTCCACAGTAATATACTGTCTAACCTCTGTGTATCTGGTGAGGAAATAAAAGATCATTAAAAAACAGACTACAAAAACTGCTTTATTCTCACTAGATTACCTTTCTGAATGTTGATATCAAGATATATATCAGGTTAATAACAAATACAAAATTAGATTTTTATGTCAAACTCTGCTCTCTCTAGTCTACTGCCAATAAATGCTGTTAGTTTCATAAAATAAAATTCATTTAAATATAAAATGCTATTATCTTTATTCTACTAAGTGTTGTTTTTTGGAGTCAACCAAAAGAGTAGAAAAACTAAAATATAAGATTTCTCATAACTGAAAATAACAAATTCCACCTCTTGAAGTAGAGGAAATTTTAGAGCAATACACCATGTTTTTAAAAAATACATTTTATCAAGATGGTACATATACATGAATGCATTCTGTTTTATAAATTTGACCTTCCGTCCCTGAATTAAAAATGGATGCACTTATATGTTGTCCTACCTTAAACTTCTTTGTATCTTTATATATTGTCAGTACTAAACATTGGCCTCTTACGAGGCCATCCAAAACACAATCTTGACTTGCAAAATAATTTGGATTTTTTTTTTTACTAAATAAACAATTGTAACCTAAATGCAAGAGATCTACCAAATTTGTAAATGTACCCTAATAAATAGATAATGGAAAAGGAAGGATCAGCAGCAGTGAACTATTTCTACATTTTTTTAAGGTTTTATTTATTTATTCATGAGAGACACAGAGACAGAGAGAGGCAGAGACATAGGCAGAGAGAGAAGCAGGCTTCATGCAGGGAGCCTGACGTGGGACTTGATCCTGGGACTCCAGGACCACATCCTGGGCCGAAGGCAGGTGCTAAACCACTGAGCCATCCAGGGATCCCATATTTCTACCTTTTTTTTTTTAATTTTTTTTTATTTCTACCTTTTTTAATGAAGAATGCACACTGTCCTACACATCGCTCACTGACGGTTATTATTTGAGTAATTTTCTAATTCACTGTACCAGTCATTTATTTGCATTTAAAAACATATTATTACTTCTACTCTTGGCAACATATCAGATTCAATATTCTGAAGACTCTCCTATTATAAATACTTAGAAATGCTGAATATGATGTAACGTACAGTTTTATATTTCTGTGTTCATAATAAAGCAAGAATAATAAACCAAGAGAAAAATGAAGAAAGGGCTAAAAATAATTCAAACAAAACACTTAAGCCAAACACAAAGTTTATCCTGCAGATTTCTCCTGCTGTCAGGAAATGGAACCTTGGATTTTTTAATGGCTTATTGGATGAAATGGTTAGTTATCATCAGTTGGAGTGTTGTAATAGTGAATGTTAACAACAACAACAACAACAACAAAAGCAATACTGAGAGACTACAATCTAAATGAAAAAATGAATAAGAGAAAAATATATTGACAAAAGAACTCTGCAAGATAACTTGTGTATCGTAGGCCTAAAACTTGTGAAGGTCAATAACTTCCCTTAAGAATTTGTGGGTCCCTGCCTGCCCTCACGTGGGTATAATATTTGAATTTTCTTGATGTATGTAGGAAGCCAAAGACCAAAGAAACAAGAGATGATTTGCTGTAGAGGGTATGATAAAAACAAATACAAATTTTCTGTGGAAAAACACACTGGCATCCCATATTCTTCAAGATTCCCACAAGATTGGGCAAACATGAAACCTCCATCAAAAAAGAAACAAGCTTCACAAGCGCAGGCTGATAGACTACCAAACAACAGAATAAAACATGAAGATGTACAGATACCAGAACTATCAGATAATACATAAAACAGGTAGACTTAAAAATATATTAATACAAAACGTTGGAAAATACAAACAAATATAAACTACAAGAATACAAAAAAGGGCAGGTGTATTTGTAAAAAATATATATAAGGCCAATTGAAGCTTTAAATTAAAAATAAAATAAATAATAATAGTAAACGGAGAGGCAATTCAGCAGATTGTAGTTAAAAATATTTTACTTAAGAGAAAGACATTTCTAAATGTATTATTCAACATGCAGCATAGAGAGAAGATTCACAAAAGGGAGGAGAATGGGAAATTTGGAGGAGCGAATGGAAAGGTCTCTAATTAAAGTTCCAGGATGGTACGGAGATAAAGATGCAAAGAAATATTAAGGATTTTCCAAAATTGATCTAATTCCTGAAGTCTCAGGTTCAGTAAGTAAACGGCATCATATGGGGAAGCTAAAGAAAAGCGATGGTTTGCTGAAGCCAGTTTATATTGTCCCTTAAGGGTCATTTGTTAAATATTCAGCAATTTGCAAGCCATTCTTTGAGATATTGGTAACTTGAATTGGCCACAGGGGAAATGTTTACACAGTGGAAATCAGGAAGCATGACTACGAGTCAGGGGTTCCCTCTGGAGAGTTATTTTACCAGGATAGCCCCGAGAAAGGCATAACTTTATACAACCTAGAAAAATTTCTGAACACAAAAGAGAAAGCATTTTAAAAGGAGCCGGATAGAAAGGACAGATGATTACAAAGAAGCATCACTTTTCCTGACACCAGCCAGCTGAGCAGCAGCATTCAAACACACAAGACAAGTATCTTCAAAATGATGTGTGAAAGGGACTTTATTTCCGGTAAATTATCATTCAAAAATAGGTCAAACGGCAGAGGATGCTCCGATAACAGCATCTCACTAAGTTAACTTCTAGGGTATACTTCAAATACATAGAAAGTGATCTAAGGAGGAAGTTCTGAGATGCACAAGGAAAATGGGGAGAAAATAAATCTTTAAACACCTGGTAAGTTCTTTAAGACCACTGAAAAGGACAATAAAGATAATGTGCGACCATGGTAAATTTTTTGAAAATGTGCAATGAGAATATAGTACTTGGAACATGATTGCATTAAAATGTAAATAGTAATTTTATTTAGAAAGGACATACTGTGATTATGGAAAGGAAGACTCGATATTGCAAATACACCATATTTACTGAAACAATTGATAGCAATCAAAATAAGGTGGATAAATGCCAGTAGAAATTTTCCTTGAGATTAACAACACATTTTGAAATGTGTGTGGATGAGTGAAGTTATAAGAATAATTAAAATACGCTTGAAGAACTAAAGTATAAGGACTTGCGGTACCAGATATCAATACAAATATAAATAAAATATAAATAAAAGTGTATTGTTGCAGTGATAGACGAACAGGAGTAATTGATATGAATAAGACACACAGCTATGGAAACTTGATATTTTACAATGCCAACTCTAATGGAAATAGTTGAAAATTGTAGATATATTATTGAGACCTTTATTTATAAAATAAAAGGGTGGCTCAGGGGTTGGGCATCTGCCTTCAGCCCAGGGTGTGATCCTGGAGTCCCGGGATCGAGTCCCACGTCAGGCTCCCTGCATGGGGCCTGCTTCTCCCTCTGCCTGTGTCTCTGCCTCTCTCTCTCTTCTCTGTGTCTCATAAATAAATAAATATTTTTAAAAAGCAATGAAAATTGATCTTGGCTTCACAAAATTGTTCATATCTAAATACATCAATGTATTAGCTATGAAGCAAATTTTAAATCTTTTGAAAAAACATATTAAAGAGTATATGACTTTAAGATACAGATAATCTCTCTGCAGCAAGGCATGTGGTAACTACAAGGAAAGACATAAATACATTTTATTATGTTAAAATAAATATGTTTTTTTGTTTATTAAATATCTCATAAAGAGAGCAAAAAGACAAACCAGAAACTAGGAGAAAATAGTAATAGCTAAAAAAAGTTTTGTAATTCAAAATATTCAGGAACACATACAAATCATTGAGAAATATTTTTTAAATTATTATTATTATTTATTATTTTTTTAAAAAAAGAGGAGGGTAGAAATTGTGTATGGAAGCATTTCCCAGGGACGCCTAGGTGGCTCTGTGGTTGAGCTTCTGCCTTTGGCTCAGGGCGTAATCCTGGAATCCGGATCCAGTCCAGCATCAGGTTCCCACAGGGAGCCGGCTCCTCCCTGTCCCTTGTCTCTGCCTCTCTCTCTCTCTGTGTCTCATGAATAAATAAATATCAAAAAGAAAACAGGAAAAAAAGGAAGCATTTCCTAGGAAATCTCTTAGCTTGACCAGTAGTCAAGCAAATCATAACAAAACATCATTACGTAGACATCAGAGTCACAAAATAACTGAAGTTAAGATGCTTTCCATTGTAGAGAAGATGCAAAGCAATAAGCAAGCTTACTGGTATAGAGACAGGAGTGTAAAATCTTACATCACTTAAAAAAAAGAAAACAATAGGAATTATATGAAGTAAAATAAAGGCAAAAATCTACAATCCACTAGCTCCTTCCTTTTCTATATCCTAGAGCAACATTTCATATATAATTGATAAATGTGTGAATACTTATATATGCAATATTTCTAATGGCAAGTAAATGGAAGGAGTGCACATGTCCACTAACAGTGGGATGGATAAATAATTAGAATTGTCCAAAAATGAAGTATCATTTGCTAAAATTAATTACACACAGAAATACAAATCACCATTAATCAATCCGCATTAATTTTCTATTATACCATTAACAATCATCACAACTTTTTGGCTTAAATTAACACCCATTTTTTATCTGATAATTTCTCTAGGTCAGAAGCCAAGGAGGCTCAACTGGGTACACATAGTTTCACTGGGCTTAAATTAGGATGATGCTAGGGCTGTAATTCTCATCTGAAACTCAGAATCAGATTCCAGGATGACTGGTTGGTTTTTCTTAGTTGTTTGTTTATTTGTTTGTTTTATTGAGGGGCGGGGGAGAAGGAGAGAGAGAGAGAGAGAGAGAGAGAGAGAGAGAATGTAAACCCTGACATGAAGCTCAGTCTCACAACCTTGAGATCATGACCTGAGCCAAAATCAAGAGTCAGTCATTCAGCTGTCTGAGCCCCTCAGGCTCCTCCGGACTCATTGATAGAATTTTTTTCCCTTTTTATGCTTTTCACATAGCCCCTTACATTTTCAAACCAGCAACAGTGCACAGATTCCTTCTCTTGCTTATAATCTCTGAATTCTACTTTCACATCTTTCTGACTCTAATCAGAGAAAATTCTCAGTTTTTAAGGGCTATTAGAATTCCACTGGGCTTACCCAAATAATCGGGATAATCTCTCTATTTTAAGATCCCAGACTTTCATCTGCAAAGTCCCATTTTCCCGGTAGCATATTGTATTTTCGAGTTCCAGAGATTAGCCTGTGGACATCTTCGGAGTGTCAATCTTCCTATCACATAATCAAAAATAATTTATTTTTTTTTAATCTTCTCAAAAATAATTTCATATGATATCATCAGCATCACACACACTGTAATCCCATTTATATCAATGGGAAAACCTAAATAATTTTTTATTTGTATGGTTACCTACATATGAATTAATATTGTAAAATAAAATGAGGTGTGATATATATCTCTGAATTTATGTAACTGTACTTTTGAAGGGAGAAGAACATGAGAATAAGGTAGGGTAGAAAAGAAGCTTCAGAGATTTTGGCAATGCTCTTTTTTTTTTTAATTGAATGATGAGACTCTGTTTACTATTAATATTTTTTTAAAGATTTTATTTATTTATTCATGAAAGACACAGAGAGACAGAGGCAGAGACACAGGCAGACAGAGAAGCAGCTCCATGCAGGGGGCCTGACGTGGGACTCCATCCCTGAACCGTGGGATCAGGCTGAACGTGGCGCTAAACCACTGAGCCACCTGAGCTGCCCTATCATTAATCTTTAAATGATGATTATTTTTATTTCCTTTCACGTGTATATGAATAGTTTCACAGTAAAAATATAATCCTTTGAAATATTTTAATTAAGTAATTTTGAACAATTTTAAATATTAAATTAAATACTTGCATAATTTTCTTTAAAATAAGTCTCAATGAGATGGAAACTGCAATATAAGAAACCTAAAAATTCAAATAATCATTAAAAATAGATAAAAACCTACAGATAAAACCTTGGGTAAAGAAGGGATTCCATCAACTTATACTACATATATGTGAAAAATTTCAATATTATATAGGCAGTTGAAGAGAACAGTTCCCATCTTTTTATGTGAGGCTTATATAAACTTACTACCAAATCAGACAAGGATATTTTCACTCAGAAGCATGGATGTGAAAATCCTAACCAAAAAATTTGCATTTTTAAAGATTTTGTTTATTCATTCATGAGAGACACACAGAGAGAGAGGCAGAGACACAGGCAAAGGAGAAGCAGGCTCCATGCAAGTAGCCCAATGTGGGACTCGATCCCAGGACCCCAGGATCATGCCCTGAGCCAAAGACAGATGCCCAACCACTGAGCCACCCAAGCCTCCCCAAAATTTTGCACTTTGAATTCAGACTAGGTTAAATTTTAAGAAGTAATAGTATATTGGTTAAGTTGGATTTATTCAGGGCATGCATTGATATAATGGAAATTTATTGTATTAAGTATTTTCATTAAGATAATCATGTGGACAGTAGCATTATTCCAACACAATTAAAGATCCTAGCGCTTGAAGTAAAATGTCCAAAGTTAGTATATGGTGGATTTCTGAATTACTCCAGGTAATTACTCCAGGATTTCTGAATTACTCCATTACAATAAATCCTGTCAGTGTACTCTAAAGTTAATTGTTTATGGTATGCCATTGTTCCATACATGTAATTTATTGACGATGAAATATATTGAAATTAACCAGTCAGTATTTTGTTTCACCTGTTAAATCATGTTAACTGTAAAGTGATGTTTGCCTGGAATGATACCAACCAAAGAAAATTCTAGGACCTGTAGGTGAAAATATTGGAAAACATAGGACCAAAGCTTAGGAGCAAATGAAATCTAACACTTTGGAAAATAACATATTTTGAAAAACCTAAGAAAGAGGAGTTTTAGGAAGCTACTCCACTGATGTTAAATCCATCCTCAAAATATTCTCAGGGGCCAAAAATAGTTTTGGACTTAGTACATGATAGGAAGGAAAAAAAATAACAGTTATTTTTGCTGTTCCAGACTTAATTCCAAATTTTCTCACATTTATTTATGAAAAAATCAAAAAATTTGTCCCTGAAACTTGAGCCATCTGTGTCCCAAAGAGATGGAGAATGGAAATATATCAGATTATAATGACTGTGGTTTAGAAGCAAGTAGAAATTAACTTAAAATTTAAAGCACATTCTTTAGAAGAAAATGAGAATAACTTCCTCTGTGAGAAATTTTCTATTAAAGGAAATAATTAATATAATATGTATATAAGTATATTAAAATGGGTAAAATATGCATATGTTTAACAAAAAAAATAATACAATAGGAAAGTGTTGGTGGAATCTTGGAGTGTTTGGGTTGTGCTTCTTATAGATTTATTACTATGAGTAGCTGCCTATGGTAACATCTTCCCAAGAAGTTTGCCATCAGTTTTCTTCTCTTCTTAAACATGGACTTCATTTCTCCATCAAGACGTAGGGTCTATCCCCTCCTTTCTTTTGAATCAGGTCTTCACTAAGGACTTGACCTGACCAACTGAATAAGGTTGGTAAAATGTTCTAGGGCTTCTGACCATTGGTGACTAGAATCCTACAGTTGTGACCTGGGCCTCTTGGAATATTCACTCAAATCCCTGAAAGGCTTTTATAGGATCCTGGAGAGAATACATGGAGAGGCTGAGAGATCACACTGAGCAAGAGAGGGTTCCAGCTCAGCTTAACTATCCAGCTATTTGTCTTTGACCCTCCAGACCCGACCAGAACCCAGCTGAATACCAGAGTGAATTCAGCTTTTGCTACCAGAAACATAATTGTCCAACTGAGCTCTGGTCAATTTCCTGAGCCATAAAATTATGAAACATAGTAAAGAGTTTGCAATTTTAATTCAAAATGTTTGTTGTGAATCATTTAATAACCAAAACTTTAAGAAAGCAAACCCTCCCTTTTTTAAAAGATTTTATTTATTTATTTATTTATTTATTCAGGAGAGACACAGAGAGAGAGGTAGAGACACAGGCAGAGGGAGAAGCAGGCTCTATGCAGGGAGCCTGAAGTGGGACTTGATCCCGGGACTCCAGGATCACGCCCTGGGCCAGAGACAGGCACTAAACCACTGAGCCACCCAGGGATCCCCAAAAACCCATTTTTTAAAGTAAGTATTATAATACTTACTTTATTTAAGTAAGTTACAAAATTAATGAAACAGTGAGGACGATTGCCTTAGTCTTTCAGACCTGCAATAAAGCTGAACTGTAAAAGCAGTTTAGCACAATATCCAAACGATCCCTTTGATCAATTGTCTATCTTGAAATATTTTTTCAATTGTTTATTTTAATATTTATTTATGGTAAAATACAAACTAGTTTCTAGCTGGTTAATGTCTATTATATAACTATCTGACATGATAGAGGACAAAAGCACTAATGTCATAATGATTCTGTTAAAACTTAAGTGGAAAAAATTAGTTTCTATTTAATATTAAATTTTTGCATTTCTATATTGATTCATTTAATGACAATGAGCTCATCAGTTCCGTTTTGGGACCCTGACTCTTAGTTTAGGATTTTATGAAACTGAGATATTTACTATATAAAACTGCCAATTGTGTCAAATGGTATTGTATATGAAGATGTACACTTTTTAAGAAACTATATCTAAACTTTGTTGGCTGAAGTGATGAATTCCTGGTAATTTACTGAAGGATGGGAAGACCATTGTTTTAATCACATAGCAAGAGCATGTCATTGTTATTTTACAGGTTAAAAACAAAGTCGTATCACCCAAAATGACAATAATAAAGTAATATAAATAGGCCATGCATACACACAGCAAATAATATGTCAGACGAGAGATTCCTTATATTCATTGTATGATGGGTAGGTCCCCTCAACTTGCTGCTTCCAATTCTTTTACCTAGAGATCTTTGTTCTCTCAGTTTAAGATTATATTGTGATTAAAATATAAGATATACAGTAACTATAAGTAATCTCATTTCACAGTGGTGCCAGTTCTATTGCTGGAGAATAAATTATAATTGAGAAGACTGGAACTCATTTAGCAAATATATTAAATGGTTATAGTATACTAGAGCAAAAAATAGAAAATCACATTTCCTGCCCCATATTATAGATGAATCATAAAGGTATGTACACTTGATCTTAGCCAAAAGGCCAAGAAACAATCAAAGGTATGTAAATGACATAAATCCACTGCTATAAGAGTGATGATATAAGTGAGAGCAAAATAAAAACTTGATAAAACATGCTCTAGTTCAAGATGAATTCACAGACTAGGAAATCATTAGACAGGATTCTAAATAGAGAATGGTTCAAGAACATATAGGAATGAAGAACGAGTGTATAATATTCCAGAAGAAAATATAACAAATATAAATATATGGTGACAGTAAAAATGTTACATATGTGGGGGTGACACGCCTGAGATGAACGCCTCACGTGAGAATATTATCAGATTGTGTATGAGCTAGAGGGAGCCATTGAATTATGGAAGTTTTTTAAATTAAACAATTGGGATTTTAAAATGACTGATAATTAGGGGTGCTTTGGTGGCTCAGGTGGTTATGCATCTGACTCTTGGTTTGGATCCAGGTCATGATCTCAGGACATCAAATCTCACATCTGGCTCCATGCTCAGTGAGAGTCTGCTTGAGATTCCCTCTCTCCCTTTCTCTGTGACCTGCCTCCTGCCTGTGCACACCCTCTCTCTCAAATAAATAATAAGTAAATCTTAAAAAACAAAAAATAAAATAAATAAAATAAAATAAAATAAAATAAAATAAAATAAAATAAAATAAAATAAAATAAAATAAATAAAATGACAGATACTCTAGAGGAAGTTTCAAAAGTTCAGGACTAGAACCCCGGACTCATTTCTCATCTCAGCTCTGCCATTATGTTATGTGAGTGACCACAAGCAGGTTACCTAATCTCTTAGCCTCACAGTTTCCTCATCTGTGAAAGAGGGTAATAAAACCCAACTCACGGACACTTTCTTATAAAGCAATTGGAACACTGCCTGGGCCATAGGATCAATACATTTTTACTCCGTATAGCAAGCATTTTTATCCCAAAGTTGTATTAGTATGTTTTTATTTTATTAAAAGCAGAAGTCAAGATAAGTAAAAAGCAGTAGTCCTAAAGATGAAGAGGGCAGATGTGAAAAATGTTAAGAGAGTGGAAACAAGACGAGTATATGACTGAACGCAATTATTTAAAAAGTGATTTTATAATTAATTTTTGTAGTGAGTGTCTTCAGTAACCCATCCAGTGCTGTTTTCTTAATCGAGGCAGATAATATAAAATAAGGCAAAGGTTTGAGGAGAATTATATTGAGTTAACTTAAGATATTGTGTACATGTTCCATATACATTTTAAGAAGTTGTTCATTATCAGGCAAGACTCTGCTACGTTCATTTGAGTTGTGAGATATCAGGCTTGGTATAGAAACTAAAGAGTGTCAGGCAGGAGCAGTAAACTACAAGGAATGGGAAGCTAGAATGTTAAAAGATACCATTTAAGGTTTGAGAAGAGGTACAAAACACCGAAAAGGAGGAGTTAGGGATCAGGGTAGGAAATAACATTATATATGATGTTATGTAATAACAGTAGGAGCTCAAAGGAATTAAGAATTTCGAGCTGGAGAAAATGGTCAACAGTGCCGAATGTTAAACAGAGATCAAGTAATACGGGACTCAGAACATTACTTGATTTTTTTCCTTTTGAAATAAACCAATAACAGTGACAAAATAACTTGGGTTGTTATTTAGTTTCAATATTCTCAAACACAGGGAATGTTAAAATCTGAAAGAAATCAATTTTGAGCTGTTGGCTCACTTTAATTTTATTATTTCTTATCTATCAGGCAGCAGAAACTTTTTAATAGCTTTCTCATATATTTAAATAATTTTAAGTTGACAATTATTTAACTTTTAAAAATGCAAATATACTTAATGAAAGAAAGCATATTTAGACAATGTTTTTTCCCAAAAATTGATATTATGACACACATTATAGTTAATAATTTATCACTGATATATTGCATGCTCATAAAAATGGATTCAGTGATTTTTATTTAAAATATATTTTATGAAGTTGTTATTCTTAAAATTTATACAAAATAAAGCTCTAAGGCTGGAAATAGTTGCTTACAAAGGTTTATTCTAATTCAAAGTTAATATTCTTCATTTGACATATTTTAAGAAGAAAATTATCACCTGTTCCAAGCATGGATATTGAGTAACTAGATGCTATTTTGGGAACTGTGAGATATCAAAAAGTAAAGCACAGTTTCGAGAGCAACAGTTAAAGCCTAAAAGGAGGAGGCATTCCCCTTTTTAATGGGAAAAAAGTGGTTTATCAATGTATTTATACACTCTAATATAAACAAAGAAGGGATTTACTTCTCAATTTAAATATAATAATGTTATGTTTTAGTATGACTTTATGTAGTTCCATTCCTTCTAAAAATTTCCTTAAGGAATATCTGTAGTTTTATTGATTCCCATTGGTATACCGAATTGTACTTTTTTAACCATAAAATGGAATTAAATTAAGCTAAATTTTAATAATACAATTGTAGATATTATGCAGAAATTATGCAAAGTGACTTTGGTACTCCATTAATCAGGAAATAAAATGTGCATATAAACTATGATTTATTGAGGGAAAATGCTATTTTACATCTGGTGCGTGGTATAAGGTCTAATCCTGTATGCAGCACATTAAAGAAATTCACACTAACCATGGATTAAAATTAAAATTAAACTGCATAATGAGGCATGTAGTTAAAATGATCTTATTTTATTTGTGATGTCACTTGGAAAATATCAGTATCCAAACTGTTGCAAATATATCTTTTAAAAATATAAATCATTCTCAAAATTTATTTAAAAAAGGCCTTAGCTTTTTATGAGTCAAAGAATTTAGTGACTCATATTTCACTTTAAATATTAATCATATATTATAAGAGCTGCTCTCATATAAAAATAACAGTAGGTCTAAATACAAGGTGGTGGAACAAAAAATTTTACGGGTAGCTGAAATTTTGATTTTGTATTTACTTTCACTTTCTTTTAAAAACTTCAAGTGATATCTGCAAATAGGCTCTTCATGCTTATAACATATTATTAGAGTTTGAGGGTTAGTGCTGTTTTCAGAAATAATGGTGTTTATAGTTGTTTTATATTCTCAATAGATTTTAATGAAAGCATGATTGAAAAGCCTCCTGATAAAATATAATCATCCATTACATAGTAAAATCTTTCTTTTTTGCTACCAATCTATTTTGAAAGACAGAATGTTTACTGAACACCTTATCCTTCTATTGCTTTTAAGTTACAGCACAAGTTACATATTTGAAAAGGTAAAATTTGTATACTTCTAGTATTAATGTCAAACAATTACTTAATCAAAATGATCTCTATTGGGAATGAAGACCTGTGCAAACATTTTTGAAATTGCAAAGAAAATTTAAATGAATATAAACTTTTATTTATACATTGAGTGAGAATGTACCTGGTCCTGTTCAATAATTTTCAACAGTCCTACAATGTTGCATTTATTAATAGCAACATTTTGAAAAAAAAAGAAAAATTTGGAATGGCTCACCACTATTTATCTACATTTTTTTTCTGTTAAAATACATAAAAATATTCCTTCCACTTTACACATCCTAAGTCATCAGAAGTTCTGGATATAAATTGCTTTCAAAATGTATCCCCATACTATTTCTAATTTTTTTTAAATCTTCATTATTTGTAATTTAGAACTATTAGTATTTTCTAATATAATCAGATTCCCTTATAACTTTACATGTCTCATAAACAGAATTTACTTACAGGTACTAACTCCTGAATAAAATAAAGAGTAGGAAAGAGAAGTGAATTATGAGTTATTAAAATGTAAATATAATGAAATTAAAGGAGAAAAATAAATACATTTTTAGGCAGTATACAGTTGATGCCAAACTTACTGAATATGTTGAATAGTGTATTTTAAAACAGAAGATCAAGTAGTTTCACTTTGATAAGCTAAAACTTTTGCATGTATACAGCATAAAGTTTATATTTTGAAAGTCCCTTTTTATATTATGTTCTTATGTGAGAATTACAAATAAAGCTTTCCCGAAGCAGCCTTTTGGTTTGAATAAGTCTTCTCAGATGATTTTTATCTCCTTAGTCATCCACCGAATCAAGAAAGTTTCCTAAATAGATATTTATTTACAATTAAGTGATATAAAATAATTGTATTAAATAATGAACTCTAGATTTTTCTTTATATGACTCTTTACACGATCCTGAACCAAAGCAGTGTTATTCAGTTACTTTAGAGATTCCTGTTCTAAAAAATATGTATTCAAGTAACAAGCCAACCACAGAATTAGAGGTTAATCTCATCCAAGCAGTGAAGAAATACATATTTTTGCATTACTCATGTTTCATCCTCCAAAGAGTAATTGTACAGAAAATAAAATTTTCTGTCACTGATAAAAGTGAAATAGATTTTAAGGGATTTAATAACTTAAAAATAATATTCTACTGAAAAACTAAAATAACTTAAAATATAGGTTCATAACGTATAACAATATGTATCAATAGTTATATATATATATGTGAACACAAAACAGTTGCTTTATTTTATTTATAGTTGGCTATATATTTTAATTATGTTCTGTTTTAAATTCTACAAAAATGGTGAATTTAAAATACTCTGGAACTACAGTTAACATTTCAAACACAATTAAGTGAATTACCAGTAAGTTACTTAAGATAAAACCAAATAAGTAAAACCAAAATTGTTTATTTGGTTTTATACCATCATAAATAACTATAATTTCTTAACGAAAGCCATGTTCTAATGACATCATTCTTCAGCCACATGATATAAACTTTCAGTGAACACTTGGTATTTAAGGCACATAGAACACCCGTGGTTTGAAATCTGAAATAATATATCAGACTTCAATTGCTATCTTAATTTATTGTTTCTTCTTTTCAAAGCATGAAAAACAAAGCATCAATACAGCATTCATACTGTGCTAAGATGCAATCATTTCAGGCTCAAGTGAAGGTCTCATCATGTTATCACAAGATTGCAAACAGCTTATTATGCACTAGAGCAGTATGGACACCTTAAAAAAAAAAGCTTTTAAACGGTAACCATGCTGAGCTCAAATGAGACAATTATGGATTTAAATGGATCTTAGTAGTAATAAGAGAATTATGAATATGTTGAACAGTGAAACCAGAAAGTCTTCTCAAGTGGTGAAAATGCACAATGTGTGCTTTATTGCTGATTTTATATTTATGCATCTTACTTTTCCTTTATTTATCAGAGTTCTTAAAATGTGTGATACATCATTTCTCAAATGTGGGTATATGAATGCTTCATGGGACCCTAAAGATAGGGTAAAAAAAACATGTATTAGCAACAGCATGTTCTTTTTAGTATTTTAGTATTTTGCACTCAATGCTGAGTCTTATCTGTCTTTGATTTTATGTGTCGGAACATATTTTTTATTATTTATTTCCCTAACATGGTGAACACATTAAAGCCTCCCATGCCAGAGAATGCTCTGGAGTTTTGATTTCTCGACAGAAGAAAATGGGTTCCTTTGGTGTCCATGGATCTTCCATTTTTCCATTGTCTTGGTTACTTAGTGTGACATTGTTTGTTTGTTTGTTTTTCTGTTCTCTAAAACACAGACCGGATAATGCTGTGCAGGGACATTGCATAGAATTCTTTAAGCATTTTTAAACATTTACTTACCCATGTAGTGAATGTGTTTAGCTGAAAGTTCACGTAAAAATATTTTCCAAAAGTTCACTACCCTGGGAATGTACATAGTCAACAGGAACTTAGAATTTTTTTAAGAGACAGGTTACAGTATTGGGCCTGTAGTCCAAAAGATGCAATTTCTATACTATCTCTTACTTCTCTGAGGAATTTGAACCCTTAGGTCTTCATTTATTTTCAATTTAAAATGCTTATACAAGACTGGATTTTTTTTTTAGTTCTTTTGGTAGGCTAACAAGTATGTATTTGACTTGAGTTATTCTCTCCATGGAAAAATAAGTCAACTTTGAGCTTTCCTTCCTAACTTTGTTTTTCTTTTTGTAGTACACACAAAATATTAGAGTTTCATGAAAACATTTTGAAGAAAAGTGCTCGAGGCTTATGAGACTGCGAAAGGCATGAGGGAAAAGACAAGAAAGGCAAAAGATACAATGCTTGGCTATTTCTCAGAAGAGAAGAGATTCTAGAAAGGATGAAAAGTCCCTACACCACCCCTGACTTGGGTCTTAGGTAGGAGACTTTTGAGAAGATTAGTTCCAGGCAGCCATGGCATAGTTAATATGACCAGGCACAAAGAGAATCATTTGTTCTCTTTAGCCTGCCTCGGTTTCCTGCATGGACCAGTTAGTGCATGGAGAGCCAATGGGCCTCTTGTCCTGGGGAAGTCAAAAAGCAGAGTAAGAGCTGAAGCTATATGCTAAAACAGGAGGATATGTCATCTAAGAAAGGTTTGTAGCACCAATGGCGCCACCGTGAGAACCAGATTAAATGCTGACTGACGCGGGAGTGGTAGTGTGTATGAAAGTAGGATGATACTACTATGAACCATCTACTTTTTTTCTTTCTTTTTCAGGTTTGAACCATAATCTTTTAACCAAAGCAGTCATAGGAAATGGCTCTGGAGGTGCCAATTTACTATATAGTCATTGGATTACTCAGTCAGATAAGGAAAACTATTATCCCGAGAACAGAATTGACTAAAAGTGACTCTGGATGGTCTGGACAACATGACACTTTTTCAGCTGTAGTTCACTACCTTCAGCAGTAGCACTGGGATGGACAGGGCTGGGACCTTCTACAGGCACCACAGGCTCCAATTCCTGATGCAGTGTAGCTGGATTTCATGCAATTCCTGAAAATGGCAGGCACTCCAGCCTAGGTGGCACCAAGCAGCTGTGTGGGCCATTTCTTTTTCACATAAGGAGGCTCACAGAGCAATGTGGGATTTCTTTACTGGGATCAAACAACAGCCAACTACTACTGTGACTCTCGCCCTGGCACACCAGTCCCCTGAATGATGTACAGACTGAGAAACTATGTGACTCCGTCTTGCTGATTCTGCATTTGTGATTTTTTTCCCCTATCTCAGTAAGTCCTACTCCTTAAAACATGTTTCAGACTTTGTAGAAGTCTTTCTGACTCTGGGTCCTATTAGTAGTCCTGAAGGGAGTCACCCAGAGCAACACATTTTAATCCTTAACTAATAAAAAAAAAAATCCTTTAAGTAGATAAATCAGTTTCGGTTTTTGCACAAATCTATTTTGAAGAACATTTTTTTGCAACTTTGCATCCGTTAGAGCTTATTCAGATATGTAGAAGGAATTCAGAAAACAGAAGAATGTTTTAAAATTAATTTTATATTTCATACTATTGGTTGCATAACAGTGTTTGCTAAAGAAAATATCCCTAAAGGTAATTATTGCCTAGTGGAATGCATATTTCATGATCAATTTCATTTAGAAGAGGTAAGGAGAACATGCAGGGAAGTCACGTGTATGATCACAAACATATAACAAATAATGGTCATGATCTTTCTCTCCCCTTTTAAATACAATTTTTCTTTGTATACTTGTCTCTGACGTTGTAGAGTCTAGTGTTGAGAACATTGTATTTCAGCAGTCACTGTTACCTAAGAAATGAGACATTTTTTAGCTCGTGAAAAATCACAATACATCCCTACTTTCACCTTATGCCTTCCCAATTATGAACCACGCAACTCTAATCATGATTATACCAATTATGAAAGTTTAGGCTTATAAATTCCAAAGAGTAATGGAAAAGAGCTAAATAATTTAAGCTTTATTCAGGATATTTGAAGTCTTTTTGAATCACAGAAATATTAATCTATTCCAGAAATGACCTGAGCTTTTAGTGAAAGAAAGTTCGACTTGCATTTTTCTGATGTGGATAGGATAGAGTGATGACATTATTTATGGGTGTTCTCATCATGACTGTCTATCAATATTTGAATCCTCGTGATATCTGACTATATTTTTGAGGCTCACATAAAACATCTACAGCGCTTATATAAAAAAACTTTAATTAAGGTTACTTAAAGATGTTATCTATGTTAATAACCATTATTAAAATATAAAGTCCAACTAGATGATTAGGGAAGAAATGGATAATGAGGCTATGTGAAGGAGAACTCTTTCTTTACAGTTTATTTCAAAACATTTAAAATAAAACAAGGTAAAATAAATCAAGATTATTTAGAATAATGTTGAATCACCTTATTTCATACCAGTAACCCAATTTGAACTTCACTGCAAGACTAAATTTTAAAATTTGTATTATTTTCATGTTGTACCATTAGATGTCCCATTTAACTATGCAGGGTTATGAGATTAGAAATCAGAATTATAAAAAGGAAAATAGCTTTTTAATTATGACATTTTGCAGATAAGTATCATTGCACAGTAATATAGAAAAATGAATTTTTCAATGACCATTTTAAATGTATTAAAAATCACAAAATAAAGTATATAATTTAAATTTATAATATTTTGTTTGCTTCAAGTTTATTACAGAATTAAATAAACAATAGTTAAAGCATAGTCCTATTGAGGTATAATTATTTTGTTATATGATTACTGTAGATATTTCAGTGGAATAGAAAAATCAAATAACAATGGATTTTACGGATTTTATGCAAAAATTTAGTATTTATTTTCTGATATGCTTACAAGTAAGGTTTGGTGATGCCAAAATTACCAACTGATATTCTGCTGCGCATAGTCTTCATTGCTTAAATTGAGCTTCATTCAGTTGGAAAATGCCTATCAGCACTGTGTTGTGTGACACACAGTAATTACAACGTTAATTTTGCAAATCTCATAAGCTTAGCACTTTCAAGATTGATTTGAATTCTTTAACTGATATGCCTAATAATATTTTGAACATTTAAACAACTTTGTTAAATTCGAGTAAATTATTATTTTAGCTAAAAATGACATTGGGGTTCTTTCAAATTCATTTCTGCTTTTGTCATCGTGGATTTTAAAGGAGAATTTAAACTTAAGAGATCAGTCAAAAGAAAAAAATGATAAAATTATAACAGTCTAATCTCAAAAATGTACTCTTGACTAAAATATTTTAGTCCTTTTTTTTTTAAGACATTAGAACAATTTCAGGAGAGCAATAGTTTTTAGTGGATTACTTTTTAAAAATTTTGTCAATATCAGTAGTAGCCTTTTAAAATCTAATTTATCACATAAATCAGAGCACTAGTTTTATATTGGAAAGCGCCCTAATCATTATAATATCATTTTTTTAGGAAATAAATTTATCAAAATAACTTTCAGGTAAGCAATTCAATTGACCATTGGAGTCATGATATTGGAAGGCAACAAATATATTAATGAACTGTTTTTTTTAAAAGATTTTATTTATTCATGAGAGACACAGAGAGAGGGAGAGGCAAAGACACAGGTAGAGGGAGAAGCAGGCTCCATGCAGGGAGCCCAACATGGGACTCGATCCCAGGTCTCCAAGATCACGCCCTGGGCTGAAGGCAGGCACTAAACAGTTGCACCACTGGGGCTGCCCTAATGAACTCTTTATAAGTTAGAAAGTGTTTCTTGACATGAATTTGTTGCCAAAAGGGTAAGGTTGGCTTTAGGAATAAAATTACATAATATAGGTAGAGATTACATATAATATATACACATATATTATAATCTTATGTTGGCAATGTAGAGAGGATATTATATTACTAGATAAATTTTATAAATATAAATAATAAAATTTTCTCTTCCTATAATTTCTATTTACTATCCATTGTAAAATCTAGAAAAATTAAAAATCTTCTATCTATTCTAATTACATTTTCAAGCACGCTTTTTTTTTTTTATGATTTTATTTATTTGAGAGAAAGAGCAAGAGAGACAACTTGAGCAAGGGAGTGGGAAGGACAGAAGGAGAAGCAGACTTTCTGCTGAGCAGGGAGCCTGACATGGGGTCCATCCCAGGATCCCGGGATCATGACCTGAGCCCAAGGCAGATGCTTTACTCACTGAGTCACCCAGTCGTCCTCAAAGATGAATTTTTAAAAATGTTTAAATTAATAAATGCTTGTGATTCAGTTACTCATAAAAATAAATTTTATTAACTTTTCAGACTTTATATACTGCTAGTTTATCCCAAATTGAAAGGGGCATTCACCTATATTTTATTATTATTATTAATTATTATTAATTATAATTATTGTTGTTATTATTACTTAGTGCTTATTCACCTATTATTATTGTTAGTGCTTCACCTATTCTTACTGTTAGGCCAGACATTGAATATCCAGACATTAGTAAAACAACATAAGTAACAGCAGCGTTTCCAAATATTATGTGTGTGAGCTAAATGTCTCTAAAACTGCAAGTTTTAGCACTATATAACAAAGACAGATACTTTCATCAGTAATATGTACTTTGCTGGAGTTGTGTTTGTTTTACCACAGACTGTTTTTTTCAAGTAGTTTTAAGTTTAAAATAAAATTGAGTGGTAGATACAGAGTTTTCCCATATATTTCCTGCCCTCACACATGCACAGCCTCCCCCTTTTCACATCACTTACCAGAATGACACTTTTTTTTACGACACATGAATCAACACTGATACACATTAAAATGAGCCAGAGCCCCTAGTTTACCTTGGGGATCACTCATGATGTACATCCTCAGGGTTTGGACAAGTGTATAATAACACATATTCATTGTTATAATACCACACAGAGTATTTTCACTGCCCTAAAAATTTTCTGTGCTCTGCTCATTCATCCTTCCCAGACCAAACTTCTGGACCATTGATATTTTTATTCTATCCATAGTTTTGCCTTTCCATTTTTTTCTTTTAGGTATCATGCCTTTGGTATCATAACTAAGAAATTGTAATCTAACACCACAAAAGTTTTCACAGATGTTTTATTTCAGAACATGTAAGTTTTACATTTTACATGTAGGTCTATAATCAATTTGGAGGTATGGATCAGGGCATTTTGAATATTAATGTGCAATAATTAATTAATTCATCATTTGTTGGAAAGACTATCTTTTCTGCATTGAATTACCTTGTGACTTTATCAAGTATCACCATTTATGTGTGGGTTCTATTTTTGGACTCTAGTCTACTTCATCACCTATATGACTATCTTTTCCTCTCTGCCACATTGTCTTGGTCACAGAAATTTTATAGGAAGCCTGGAAATCTGACAGTTAGAATCCTCTGACTGTCATTTTTCAAAATTGTTGATGCATTTAGTTCTTTTGAATCTCCATATAATTTTATAAGTAGCTTGTCTATTTAAAAAAATCCAAAACAAAAATAAAAAAATAAAAAATAAAAAAATAAAAAAAATCCTGGGTATTTATTGGAATTGCCTTGAATCTATAGATCTATTTGGGAAGAATTAGCATCTTAACAAATGCGTCTACTACTTATATCTGTCCACTTTTTAGATCATGTTGGATTTGTTTTAACACAATCCATAGTTTTTTTTCTTTTCATATATTATTACCTTATTTTGCGAGATTTATACCTAAGTGATTAATGTTTCTGGATGCTATCGTATATGTGTGATATTATGATATAGTAAGAAATATATATTTTTGTCTTCATCTCTGAGTCCTGGCCAGAACTCCTAAAATATTTGTAATTTTCTAAGCAATAACAATGCTGGGAACATTCTTTACTCTAATGTTTGATTTTTGACCTTGAATCATGACACGGAGCTCCGAAATGCCTTGGAACTTCCTCGGTGACAGGAGCATCATTTGTTCTAATGGGGCAACTTTTGTTGAGCTCATGGATGGCTTCAGGATGGGGACTGGCCACCAGACAGAGTCACGATTAGAAATTTGGAACAGAGAAAAGAGGGACCGAAGCTTGAGTTCATAACTGACCATACCTACATGAAGAAACTCCATAAAAATATCTGAATTTCTGGTTTGGTGAATATATCTAGACCCCAACTTACAGAGACAGTAGCACCTCTACTCAGGACCTTTCTGGAACTTGCTCTATACATATCTTCATCTGGCTATACTTCAGGTTCTTTTATCATATCTTTTATCATAAGACAAGCAGATAAGTAAATGCCCCTATGAGTTCTCTGTGCCATTCTAGCAAGTTACTGAACTCAAAAATAGGGTTTCAGGAACCCAGATTTGGCTAGCTGGTCAGAAGTACATGTGACAACGTGAGACTTATGACTGGCACCTAAAGTGGGGCAGTCTCCTGGGATCTGATGCTACCTGCAGTTAGATAATGTCAGAACCGAATTGAATTCCACGACATTTAGCTGGTGTCAGAGAATTAGTCCGTGTGGGAAAAGTCCCCTACTTCTGGTTACAGAAGGGAAGTGATAAGAATGGTAGAGGAGAAACACGAGAGTTCTTTTATGGTACTATTTTTTATCTTAATTTCCAATTTTAAGTAAATTAACTGAATTTTTAAAATATTGACCTTGGATCTTGTGATATTGCTAAGCTCACATATGAGTTCTGGTAACTTTTTGTAGATTCTTTGAAATTACCAACATAGAATAGCAATGAGGAAAGCAGGTATACTTGCCTGTTCCTAATCATAGAAAAAGCACTCAGCTGTTCACCATCAATAGCAGTATAAGTTGTAATTTTTTTTTGTTTTGTTGATGGTCTTTATCATATTAATGGAGACTTTGATTCATAAATTGCTGACATTTTTTATTTATAAATTTATTGTTTATTGGTGTTCAATTTGCCAACATATAGAATAACACCTAGTGCTCATCCCATCAAGTGCCTGTCACCGAGTCACCCCCACCTCCCACCCACCTCCCCTTCCACAACCCCTAGTTCGTTTCCCAGAGTAAGGAGTCTCTCATGTTCTGTTCTGACATTTTTTAAATCAAGAATGATATTTGAACATTTTAATTTTATTTTTCTGTATCACTTCAGTAGATCATATAGATCTCATTGTTTAGTCTGCTCATTGGTGAATTGTAATCACTGTTTTATGAGCGCTGAAACAACTTTAAATCTCCAAGAAAATTCAATTTGATCATAATGTAGGTACCAATTTCATATATTTCTTGGATTGTTGCTGTTTTTTTTAAGAAATCATTATTTCTTATTTAAACGTTTTTATTTAAAGTCTAGCTGGTTAACAGAGTGTAATATTGATTTCAGGAGTAGAATTCAGTGATTCATCACTTACATACTATACCCAGTACTCATCATAACAAGTGCCCTCCTTAACACCTATCACCCATAGAGCCCATCCCCCATCCACCACCATCAACCTGCAGTTTGTTTTCTATCATTAAATTCTCTTATGTTTATTTCTCTCCTTTTTTCCCTCCTATATGTTCATCTGTTTTGTTTCTCTAAATTCCACATATGAATGAAACTGTATGGTATATGTCTTTCTCTAACTTATTTCCCTTAATATAATACACTCTAGCTCCAACCACATCATTGCAAATGCTAACGTTTTATTCTTTTTGATGGCTGAGTAATATTCTATTGTGTATATATACATTATACATATGTATATACACGTGTGTGTATCTACGTGTGTATACATATACGTGTGTGTGTGTGTGTGTGTATATATATATATATATATATATATATATATATATATATATTCTTTATCCATTCAGTTGATGGACATTTGAGCTATTTCCATAGTTTGGTTATTTTTGGTAATGCTACTATAAATGTCAGGGTGCATGGACCCCTTTGAATCTGTATTTTTGTATTCTTTGGGTAAATACCTAGTAGTGCAATTGGTGGGTCATAGGGTAAGTCTATTTTTAACTTTATGAGAAACTTCCATGCTGTTTTCCAGAGTGGTTGCATCAGTCTGTATTCCCACAACAGTACAAGAGGGTTCCCCCCTTTTAAAAAATATTTTATTTATTTATTCATGAGACACACAGAGAGAGGCAGAAACAGAGGCAGAGGGAGAAGCAGGCTCCACACAGGGAGCTGGATGTGGCACTCCATCTTGGGACTCCAGGATCAGGCCCTGGGCATGAAGGCAGATGCTCAACCACTGAGCCACCCAGGCATCCCAAGGGTTCCCTTTTCTCTGCGTCCTTACCAACACCTGTTATTTCAAATGGCTACAAGTCATTATTTACCCTTCTCCATAGTAACTGTTTGGAAGGAAGTCACCAGGCAAAACCCACACTTAGGGATGAAAGAATTATGTTCCATCTCCTTGAAGGCAGACTATCTATATAAATTATTTGGAATTCCTCTAAGATTTTTGTCTCTTCTCTCTCACTAATGTATTCAAAAATTTCTTTCTATCACTATGCACTAATAATTATTCTACACTGATGGGATTATATTAAAGGGTCATGAAGCAGTCAACTGAATAGAGGTCCCAGCAGCAACAGTTAGAACAATTTGAGCAACCAAGTAAATAGATTTGTATTGTTTACAACCCAAAGATGAAATGAATATCCATGAGTTCATACTGATGTAAGCAAATGGCTGAATGAATAAATGTATCAAAGAGAAAAGACAAAGCTCCCATACAGAAGTGTTTGAAGTAATTAATTAGAAACCCCACCTTCAAGGAGTTGGAGCATAATTTCCATTCCATAAGTGTGGGCTACACATAGTAACTTCCTTCTAAAAAGTACACTATGGATAAAAGAAAAGTTAACTTTCCAGTGGAACATGTTGAGTGAATTTACTCCACAGTAACTTCCTAGTAGAGAAATCTGTCAAATGCTACTTCAGCCAGGTGATGAAAGTCAACATCTGTGGTGAAAATCATGCTGATAGTATTTACCCTTGATATCATGTGCTAGAAATAGGAATTTATGTTGTGTTCTTCTTCTTAAAGACCCATGACCTAAGTCTAAATGGGAAAAAATCAAAAAAGTTTTAATACAGAGTTATTCTACAAAATATCTGACCAGTTTTTCTCAACACTATACATACCAAAAACAGGGGAAATCTGAAAAGCTGTCATAGCCAAGAATCATTAGCATAAAGAAACACGATGTTTAAACGTAATGTGATATCCTGGGCAGGATCTTGGGACAGAACAAAGATATTAGGCAAAAATTAAGGAAATCTGAATAAAGCATGGGCTTTAGCCAACAATAATGTATCAATATTGGTTCAGGAATTATAACAAAGGTAGGATACTTTAAGACATTAATAGTAGGGGAAACAGTGTGGGGTAGATGGAAACTCGGCTATCTTTCTCTTTTTCTAGAAATCTCGGACTGTATTAAATGATAAAGTTTCTTGAAACAAAATTATTTTAAAAATACACAGCAGAAGTATGGCACATATACGCCCATATTTGTATATACATCTACCTCAGGGAACACAAAAACACTTAATAAATTAAAACTTTAAAAGAAGGGAAGACAATGGGATGGAAGATATGTATACATCTCAAATGTAGAGTGATGTACGTGCTGTCTGACTGCAGACTAAAGTTACAAATTCTGTAAGTCTCTGCAGACATGCTCAGTCTAGAACAAATAGGTGCCCCAGGGTTAGGTGCCCTGCAGTCCATCTGATTGCAGCTTTGGAATTTCAAGGGGCTGCTAGCTGTAATAAGTGCTCCCCCGTCACTCTTTTTATTCTCTCCTTGGAAAATGTACTCAATGATACTTGTTCTTAACAGTGGAACCTGAATTTCGAGATTGTCACATATATAACACTATATATTCTTTCTCACAAGAAATAATTATGGTGTCAGACCTATGTCAAAGGCTCCTTGTGTCACTCATTACATGGATAATGAATTTGTCTTCCTAAATTTCTCTGTGGATGTGTATAATGACTAGCAATTTGCTGTCATTTCTGCTGACTGGGTAGCAATAGTTACATTCATTTCATATGAAATGAGAAATAAATGTAGTACGTATGTAAAATTCCATTATCATTATGCATTTCCTACAAAACAACTAAGGTTAAGCAATTGGAAAATAATCCTATTTTGGACAGTTCTGGCAAAGAAACGGTACCTATTTCTTGTAAAAATGTCTTTTGTGTGAGAATATTTTGTCATTGCTCCCGTGGCCATCCAATTTTATGTGGGGATGAAGAGATCAGGAATCATGGTAATCGCTGAAATAGACTCCATGTGTTTGGGTCCCTGAACAAACACAATATTCAAAATCACTATCTTTGGGAACTCTTCCCTTCACATAAGAGACACAACTTTTGCACAAAAACAGCTCCAGTGGCTGTAGTAGGAAAAGATGAGAATAAATGTTATAACTGACATTTTTTTTTTCTGAGAGAACTTGGAAAATTTTAAAATGTGTCTGTAAGTGCTGAGGATTCTATTAATCTAACATGCACTAATAAAATTATTTGGGAATCATAAGGCTTACTGAAAAAAGTGATAGAAATATGAAATAAGCACAATTTTATTTTTAAACATCAGTTCTTTCAGACAGGACGATGATAAAAATATATTATGATTTCAATTTGTAAGGGGGAATGCACTTTTGACCCAAAAGAATGTAAGTGCAACTTTGTTCTAAAATTGGTCATTTTTAAAAGATTTTATTCATTTATTCATGAGAGACACAGAAAGAGAGGGAGAGGTAGAGACACAGGCAGAAGGAGAGTCAGCCTCCCTGTGGGGAACCTGATGTGGGACTCATCCAAAGACCCTGGGATCAGGACCTAAGCCAAAGGCAGATGCTCAACCACTGAGCCACCCAGGTGTCCCTAAAATTGGTCATTTATTACATATTGCACAAGTCATTTTTAACCTTTCATAGATTTATTTATAGTATTGTTCTTTATATAGATTCTGTAGATATAAAATAATCAGGTGTCAAAAAGTTGGGTTTTTTAAGCTTGACTAAAAGAAACTATTTTAGAATTTAATAAGAAAGACACTTTTTTCCCTCCTATTGATAAAGTTAAAATGTTATTTCTGTTATGAGATAAGCACTTAAAAAAACTTGTCTATCTAGATGAAAACACATAAAGGGGTTATACTTGAAGCAATAAACAAAGATATTTGAAGAGAGTAAATAAATTATTTAAAAAAACTACTTTCTTCTCTCTCAGTATATATCCCCTTTGAAATATTATATTTTAGTTGCAAATATCTGTTATCTCTCTGAAAATAATATAATGTTAGCACAGTTCTTGTCATGAAATTTGCCTTAAACAGAACATGGATTATTATGGGTGGATATATCTTAGATTTATGCAGAGGTAGAGTATTGATAGGTTACCAGAGATAAACTAAAAAAAAAAAAAGTAGGTAGCTGGGTCCAACTATAGTACAGGCACAATTGGCATCCAATTAAATGATATTCTGTGATGGTTCTATAACTTTAATTAATGTGCTCTTTTCCATATTTATCAATGTCTCCAGTAAATACTCAGCCAAAATGGAAAATATAATCCAATCACTTATTTGAAAATGTAAAAATATCCTACATTTATTTCAGTAACTTGAAATATTTTACTCAACTCACTTTAACAGCTTTGCCTCTTTGAAAATACACAAAAGCAAAATTTAAACTAGATTATTTGACAAATAAACATGTATAAAAATTACAAGTTAATCTTTGAAAGTAACTCTGGGTAATTTAAGGTGAACACTTTCCTATCGTCTTAGAATTTCTTATTTAAATTCTAAACTAGAAAATATTTCCATGTAGATGTATTATCTTCTATCATAATTAGTGAGTCTGAATCACAAGTTTCCAAATGATTCTAGGAGCCTATTTTATCTGCACAGGAAGAAATATTTGGATGAAACATTTTGTAAAATTGAACCAGTTTGTATGTTATGAAACTAACACCCACTTCCATATGTTCATGTTAATTAATTTCAAAGTGTTAGTTTGCTGTCATGTAGACAAATCCATAAAAGAGCATAGACCACTCCACCCCTGAGATAGTGAATGACAAGGCTCTGGCAGCAGATGGTGACTAGGTCATTCCTTTTTCCATCTGGAATCATACCTGACTAGATTAGAAAACACTGAAATATCGTGAGAAATATTATCTATTCTTTATGCCTGGACTGTCCAACTCAGAGCAGCATGTAGGAATGTCTACACAAAGTTAAATGCATGGCTGAAGATGTTGCTGAAATCAGTGCATTTGTTACAGAACATCATTAATTACCTTTATCGATGCTACTATTTTCTGTACCATATTTTAGAAGGGCCATCTGATGACAATTAGACTTATTTCCTAATATTAAAGATAAAAATCACCTGAAACCTTGTAAAAAGTTGGATTAAAAATCAACAACTTTTCCCGTTCTCTGAAAAGAACAAAAAAGGTTTGGCTGGAAAGGACAGAGGATTCCAGAAACTATTAATAGGTCATTGGCAACCCAACACACAGAATAAACAGTTCCATATGCACCTTGATTATCTAGATCATCTGGAGCATCAAAATTATTTATGTAAACATATAGAGTTAGCAGAGGAAAATGTTTGTTCACACTTATTTCCCATTAAAATGAAGGGACGGGGGCAGCCTGGGTGGCTCAGTGGTTTAAGCACCTGCCTTCGGCCCAGGGTGTGATCCTGGGGTCCTGGGATCGAGTCCCATGTCAGGCTCCCTTCATGGAGCCTGCTTCTCCCTCTGCCTGTCTCTCTCTCTCTCTCTCTCTCATGAATAAATAAAATCTTTAAAATAAAATAAAATAAAATGAAGGGACAAGTGAAAGGACAAGAAGATACCATTCATAATGCATATAATAATTGAAAACCAAATAATTTTATGAACCAATCTCATTGAAATATCATTGACTTAAATGTAGCAAGCAATGAATATTTGCTGACTTGATTGAGTTAGTTTCTACATGTTCATTGGAATTCTTACTTAGACCATTCATGCATCAGCTTTCTTTTTTCTCTTTTTTTTGGTTTAAATATTTTTTTAATTATGGTTAAAATAAAACTTTAAGTTAATATATTTGTTGATAAAATGCTTTCAAGAAAATTTGTTAATACTCTTGTTGATAAAATGCTAAATGCGTGTGTATTTTCTTGTCTCTGTCCTCTTCAATTCTTACTATATCATTTCTTGTTTCTCTTGCTGATCTGGTTGGATTTGGATGTTGATGGTGTAAGTTATTAGTTTCCCAAGTAAATGTTCATTACATCGATCCAGCAAACTAAAACTTAGCAAAACAAAACAAAACAAAACAAAACAAAACAAAAACAAAAACAAAAACAAAAACTAAAGATCACAATATACGAAATAAATGGAGGAGATAACATTGACATGTAGAATGGAGTAACTCATTTTCCAAGAATTAAAATTCCCTTGACCTTACAATGTACATATCATTTATTGATCAGTGATAAATCTTCAAGGATTATATCCTTTTCAGAACCATCCTAATTAAAATATAGAATTACAATGGTGCCCTGGTGGACATTTGAAAATAATCTGAATATATGGACCTATAAGGAAACTACATGCTAAATCAAAGGTGCTAAGTAAGAAAGACATTTCTTTTCTATCATGCTGGTGTAGTTTTTGAATGTTGGTGAGGTCCAGAGCCAACAGCCAAGAAAGGATTCTTGAGATGCTTTTGGTGCAAAATGGTGGTTTTATTAAAACACAGAGACAGGACTCAGGGGCACAGAAAGCTGCTGCCCTGAGTTATGAGGAGCAAATGATTATATACTTGGGAATTGGGGGATGTAAAGAAAAAGGGAGGTGTCCAAAAAGACTTTCATATACAAAAAAAAAAAAAAAAAAAAAAAAAAAACACCTCAGGATACTGGAGAACTGGCTTTGTAATTTAAGGTTGTTTTTCCTTGTAGTAAGGCAGCAACATTTAGACATCTTGGAGCTTCCTGGAAGAATGTTATACTCTGCCTATCTCAGGCCCTCGTCAATGGGCTGCAGGTCATAAGGAAATTTAATTTTGTTTACGTTCCCTTTTGCCTCAGTTTCCCACATCACCCATGGAAGGGAGGGTGATGTTAGAGCTCCAGGAAATTGAGTTATGGGTCTCTGGAAGTTAGGGTATTGATAAGAATGCTTTTTCCTTGTAAATCACTAAGACTCTGGTAAACTAATGGATACTCAAGTCTTGCAAGGATCTCTATTAGTTAACTATTTGTTTTTCCTTCCTTTAGTTTTAGGGCAGCCAAGAGCTCCTGAAGAAAGTTACAGGTATCCCAACTGGCAGTGGCTGGGTGGGAGGGGGTGGTTTGGCAGGGTGTATAGGCTTGTGCTTTGTCCTCTACTTGTCTTCTCCTCCCTCATGAACACCACATAGTACTAGGTAATGTTTTAAGATCATCATATATCTTAGATTTTATTAAACAACAAATCAATTTTGTGTATTAACATTTAAAAATGTAACAAGGACAAATATTTTTTAAACTAAAATTAAAGTTCAGGGCAAGTAGCAATTACATAATATTCAATATGGCGTATTATCATATACAACTTTGCTGATTGTGTTTTCATCTTGTTTAACAATGGTATGAAAAATTACATTGATGACAAATATGGGGAACATGAAAAATATGGGGAACAGAGAAAGCAGATAAATAGGCTTACACGTGTTTTCTTCTTTCTTTTATCAGCTCATTAATTGCTAAAAGTGATAGCATGATTTCAAATGATTTTTTGTGATTTGGCAATAATGTTTTAGATCATCTTCAAAATATAGTTGTAATTATTATAATAGCTATTTTATAATTTAATTCTTATCCCTGATTTTCCAAACATACTCTCTATACATTATGTTGTAATGGATATTATATTTAGTGATGTTATTTAACCAGTGGTATTTTGGGAGAAAGTTAACTTCATAATACAAATAAGTGATATGTCATGAATTTATTTATGTGAATCTCTGTTAGATTAGCTCTTGAAAACCACCTCATGATAAAGACACAATGGCAATGAACTTTTGATTTTGTGTTTTAACCTTAGAAGAACAGCTTGAGGGCCTATTATGTAGACCATAAACACCTAAGTTGAATAAAATGAAAAATAAGAAAGAAATTTTATGATAAAGCCACATGCAAACTTTTGGAATTATTTCAGTAATTTCATACTTTTTTTCCCTTTGCACATGTGTGATATTATTATGTTTCTTTTAAAAATGTCTCACACAGTTGTTCCTAAGAGAAATAAATGTGATAACTTTGTAGGTTATCATCACCTCACATTATAAATTAAAATACTCCAAGAATTCTAATGGTTTTTCATTCGATTGGCATCTTATCCTTCAACACATTACAAAGAAAGCAACAAAAAATAATTTACATCAAAAATCTTTGGTTATCTCTGAAATACTCATGCTATTTTTACTTTTAATTATTTGCAATAACAAGTTAGTCTTTCCACTGGAAAATTAGGTTGGCTTCATTCATAGCTACCAATCTAATCAAGTATGTCAAGTAGCAAAATACAGTAGAGTGATCCACCCTGAATTTCTCTGGCTTCTATTCTGTTATACTGTATATGAATTCTTCTAGATTACTTATAAACACTTCTCAAATTAAGTTTCAATTTGCATATTTACTTATTTGTTTAAGAAAGGGTATGATGGCCTCTAGTGGTACAGAAAGAAACACCGACGCTTACATTTTCAAAGCAATAACAATAAAAATATTCTTTATAAAAATAAAATTTATGAAGTTTATGTACAGGTTGTTCATGGTGCACTCTAAATTTTGAAATAATTACTTTCAATACATTTATGCATAAAGATAGTAAAATACACTCAATTGTTACATACATAAAGTGCTTACTTAAGTATATGTGCTTCATTGTAGGGGGTATGAGTTACTGAAGACATAATGAGAATTTAATAACTTAGGAAATTTATTCATATTTTAGGATATGCATTAAAATAGCTATCTTTGTGAATAATCATAATACATACAATAATAATAGTTAATATTAGCTGAAAATGTATCATGTGTCAAGAACTGTGCTATTTTACACGTAGCAACATTTTTAACCTGACAATAACCAGATCCAATTCACATCATTGCAACTCGTATTTTATAACAAAGGAACTAAACTTCAAGAATTTACCCTTCTAAGTCAACATCCCATACTTTAGAGGGCAGAGATAGTTTTTACAATCAGGCTCTCTGTCCCCTGAGCCCCCAATCTTAGTAAGTGTTTTATATAATCAAAATTGTAATGATATTTTATGAGAATCAATAAAAAAGTTGAATTTTATAAAGGCATGGCTTTTTAATATAAAAGTACTTATTGAAAATAATCTTTTTGAAAGATTATAACTATTAAAATACTTTTGTTATTGTGCTTAAAATGTAAGTCAAGGTCTCAATTTCAAACTGTTTTTATAAAATGGAAGACATTTTTAATTTTTATATTGGATTTAACAACTGGCATACTTCATTAGGTGGCACCACATATAAGCAATAGAAACCAAGAAACAGACTCTTAACTACAAAGAACTGATGGCTACTGTAGAGAAGACGGATGGAGAGATGGGCTAGATGGATGACGGGCATTAAGGAGGGCATTTGTTCTGATGAGCACTGGGTATTGTTTGTAAATGATGAATCACTAAATTCTACACTGAAAACTAATATTGCATTATGGTAAGTGCTTGAATTTAAATAAAAACTGAAAAAAAAACAGATTTTGTCACTATCTTTTCTGGCAGACTGAATCATTTTAAGATTTGGATACTGTTAGGTGAAACAAATTGGATCCATTTATTTAGAAATGTTCTTAGGAATAACTGAAGAAAGATTTCTGCAATTTTGCTAAGTCAGCATGCAACAACATTCATTCTCTTTCGTCCTCTCCCAAACCCTCTTTCTTCTTCACTCTTTCCCTCCATCCTTCCTTTTGTATTACGTCTGATTTTCTCCCCTAAATTCCCATGCATTAAAATGGACTGATTTTAGTGTACAAATCTGAGTTTAGTACATACATATGTAGGTTTGTCTAATGACCACTATGATGCAGTTATAGGAAAGCTCTTCTACCCAAAAAACTCATTTGCCCTGCCTCTTTGTAGTCAACACTCCCTCTAAAGCTAACCTCTGTCACAGACTGATCTCTGTCCCTACAGTTTTTCCTTTTCCTAGAAAGCTATAAATGTGATCACACACTATGCAACATTTTGAAATTGGTTTCTTTTTTTCCTTGAGATTCACCTCTGTTACTGGATTTATTAAGTTTGTTCCCTTTTCTTGCTGGCATTACTCCATGGCATGGGTACACTCACAGTTTGTCTACCCATTCACCTGTTAGAGGACTTAAATCCTTAAATCTTTATTTTTTTTTAATTGGCTTACTCTAGTGAAATCTAAACCTTCATTTTGTTTTCATCATTGTTTTGAAGTAGTCTGTTTCTATGTTCTCAGTTTTCTCCTATACAGAGGAAAAAGGACGCTACTGAACTGGATATTCTATAGGTTGTTTACTTAATATATTTAACTTATTTTGTTTTGTTTTGTTTTTTTTTAATTTATTTATGATAGTCATACGGAGAGAGAGAGGCAGAGACATAGGCAGAGGGAGAAGCAGGCTCCATGCACCGGGAGCCTGATGTGGGATTCGATCCCAGGTCTCCAGGATCGCGCCCTGGGCCAAAGGCAGGCGCCAAACCGCTGCGCCACCCAGGGATCCCTATTTAACTTATTTTGAAAACAATATAATAACTACTTTATCACACAAAGAAATATTTTGTATATGCATTTTCTTTTGATACATATGATTGTGCTGTTTCTCACTCAAGTTTGATCTACATTAGCTTATTGGGTAAGGAAAGACATGGGATAAAGTAGGAGGGGTATATATGTTATTTTGAAATATTAATTCAATGCTTCTTTTAAGTACTCTTATAGATTATCAAAAGCAGAGGAGCATGTGCTGTTAACTGAGTAGAAAGGCAGCCTTTGTTGGAGGAGCTGTCATCAGCAGCCTTCAATATAGCAGTAATGATACTGAGCATGATGATGTCTTAATAACCATCTCAACTGGCTATTAAAACGCAGCATTGCACATAAAATTAGTTTACTACTTTTGAAAAATATTCAGGAAATATGAAGTTATTCAACAATTTTCTGCTGTTTAGTGTTAACTATGACTTTCATATGATTTCTTACCTTTTCAAAAATTCTGCTGCAAGAAAACTCCTTTGGGGGCACCTGGGTGGCTCAGTTGGTTAAGCGTCTGCCTTCAACTCAAGTCTTGATGTCAGGATACTGAGTAGGGCTCCCTGTTCAGGGAGGAGTGTGCTTCTCTCGCTCCCTCTGCCCCTCCCTCTGCGCCTCCCTCTGTTCATGCTCTCTCTCTCTCACAAATAAATAAAATAAAATAAATAAAATAAAATAATAAAATAAAATAAAATAATAAAATAAATAAAACCCTCCCTTATCTCTTTATCACCTCTATGTATCTAATTTGAGAATACTATTAGACCATGATCACGTCCTTATCTTTCCCCCATTTAAATCTCTCCTACTTAAGTGCAACAATGTCTTAGAACTGGAATTATTTACTATATTTTCAGAGAAAAAAATTAAAAATTTAAAAATACTTTCAGGTAAGCATCATTAATTACCATATATATTATATAAATATTATATAATATATTTGACATTATATTTAAACATTATATGTATCCTTTATATATATATATATATGAATTAATAAATTTGAACAGATGTGGAATTATGCAAAATAGAAATTGGAATGTGTTATGGGAGGGAATTGTTTTCCTCCACAATTCATATATTAAAGTCCTAACTCCCAATGTGACTGTATTTGGAGATAAGGCCTTTACAAAGGTCAAATGTGGTTATGTGAGTGGGACACTAATCTAATAGGACTGATATCTCTACAAGAGAGAGAGATACCAGGGATGTGCTTGCAGAGAGAAAAGGCAATGTGAGGACACACTCAAGCCAAGGAGAGAGACCTCAGTAGAAAATAAATCTTCCAACATCTTGATCTTAGACGTTTAGCCTCCGAAACTGAAAAAAATTAATATCTGCTCTTTAAGCCACATGATCTTTTGATCTTTTGTTAGGGAAAACCTAGAAGACCAAATAGGAGGAATATCAGTTCAATGGATTTCAGACCACGTCGAAGAGGCATCAGTGTTAGGAACAATTATGTTTGGGCTTTGGGCAAGATGATTTTTTTCAATTTTTCAATTTTATTTTATTTTATTTTATTTTATTTTATTTTATTTTATTTTATTTATTTATTTATTTATTTATTTATTTATTTATTTATTTATTTATTTTTGGTGGGAGTTTGGGTAAGGTGTTTCTGTGATTGACCAAAGGACAGTTATTGATGCTGAGGTAAATTGTGACTTTGTTCCTCATTTTCTGCCAAAAGTTGTTTCTTTTGGTATATCAGAATATAAATATTGCTACCTTTGAAGTAATGACTTTTGGTTACTATGTGGTTACATGTCACATTTGTATTTATATGTTTAAACATGGAGAAGTCACAGGTTATACTATTTCCCATCATTTTTTTCAATTCATATTATCTCATGTGCATTAACTCGTCATTAAAATTTTATAAATTAAAAAAAAAATTATAAATTTACTCCATAATTACTTATTGATTGTTTCTGGTATTTCAGGCATTGATTGTGCCAGGTTCTACAGTTCTGTTGTGAATGAGCATAGACAAGACTCTGATGGACCTCACAGTCCAGTATGGAGTTTAGACTTGACAATTCATTGTAAACAACACAAATACCTTTTTCCTAAGAGACAGTTATTTTTTTACTAATGTTTTAATTATACATAGTATTATATACCTATGTATATAAATTCAGATATAACTTTTAAATTAATTTCTAAAAGAGTTTCAAGAAAGTAAATGTTCTAAAGGATATAAATCCTTTCTAGTTCTTGATAAATACTTGAAAATTATACTTGAGAAAGTATAATCTTATAAATATTATGAGAATGTTCTCACCTCATGCTAGCCAGGAAAGAAATTAAAACTGAACTGATGGCTAACGAATTATCTCTTGATCTTTTCATTATTTCTTAAATTATTACTAGTGAGTTGAATCAGTCCCCCAAATTATTTTTTTTCTATTTCCTTTGTTGACTTAGGAATTTTACACATTTAAAATTGTAATTCTCATAATTTTGTATTTTAATTTGGGTTATTTAATAACATTTTCAGTTAGCTTATATTTGTGGCAAACATAATTCACATTTATATATCATGTTTTAAGGTAAGTAGTATTTTAAAGATTTTCGTGACCCGGCTTTACTCTTTTATTTGATTTTTTAAAAGATTCTATTTATTTATTCATGAGAGATGCACAGAGAGAGGCAGAGACATAGGGAGAAGCAGACTTCTCACAGGAAGCCTGATGTGGGACTTGGTTCAGGAACCCTGGGATCATTCCCTGAGCCAAAGGCAGACACTCAACCACTGAGCCACCCAGGCATCCTGCTTTACTCATTTATAACATATTTTAATCAGTATCATGAAGGAAAACATTGATTTTATTAGTATAATTAATCCTATGTTACCTACTCTTTAAATTTGAGCTTTCCTCCCAGTTGATTGATATAATATTCTTCAGTAATAATCATTTCACCAGAAATGACATACAATTAAGCATACTTTTTAAAATATATTTTATTCATTTATTTTTGGAGGAGGAGGGCAGAGAAGGGCAAAGGGAGAAAATCTCAAACAGACTCAGTGCTGAACATGGAGCCCAACACAGGGTTCAATTTCATGACCCTGAGATAATGACCTGAGCTGAAACCAAGAGTCAGAAGTTTAACCCACCAAGCCATCCAAGTGCTCTAATTTAACAGAATTTTTAATTAACATACATGTACCTACAGGTTTTCTAAGAAGCAGATGCCAAGACAAGATTAGCGTGCATAGATTTTATATTACGAGAAATACCTATGAGAAAAATTAGGGAAGGAGCCAAGTAAGACTGGAAAAGCCCCAGACTTTGATGCAAGTGTGATTCCAAAGGAAAAAAGGAGAGATGGTTGGGAGGAATCCTAGAGTGTCATACAGTTTAAGAAGGTTTGGCAAAGCACTTGGGAAGCTCTAGAGTCAAAATCTGGTGTCAAAGAAATCCCACATCTTGCAAGAACAGGAGAAGCCCTTGAGGAGCATGACTTCCATGCCAAGGTGGTGATGGAATCATTCATTGTCTTTCTATATCTAGTTTATTACATTTAGCATAATAGCTTAAGATTCATCCAGCCTGTAGCAAATAACAGGATTTCTCTCAAAAAGAAAAAAATATCTTATGTATTTATTCACGAAAGACACAGAAAGGCAGAGACAGGCAGAGGAAGAGGCAGGGTCCCCACAGGGAGCCCCATGCAGGACTCAATCCCAGGACCCCGGGATCATGCCCTGAGCCACCCAGGCATCCCAGGATTTCTCTTTTTAAGGATCATAATATTCCATGGTGTGTGTGTGTGTGTGTGTGTGTGTGTGTGTGTGTCTGTACCATATTCTTTTTATCCATTCGTCTGTCAGTGGACATTTAGGTTGTTTCCACCTCTTGGCTATGATGAATAATGCTGCAGTTAGAATGTAGTTAACAATACTATACACTTAAAAAAATGTGTTGAGAAGGTAGAGTCCATGTTAATGTGTTTTTATTTATTTATTTATTTTTAATTAATTTTTATTGGTGTTCAATTTACCAACATACAGAAAAACACCCAGTGCTCATCCTGTCAAGTGTCCACCTCAGTGCCCGTGTTAATGTGTTTTTAACCACAATAATAACAGAAAAAAAAAAGGTAGTGACAGATTTCTGAGAGCAACACCTGGGGCCCTCCATCACTTGTGCCCTCTGTGAGCCACATGCGACTGCCACCAGGGTCTACACTTTGCACTATAAAAATTTACCTCTCAACATTCAGGAATAGCTCTTCCTTCGTGTAGGCGAGCCTTTCTTCCTAAGGGACACTCAGAGAAAAGAGGTTATGGGATGAAATACTGCTCTTGTCACGAGAGTTGACTTAGGGCCACAGCTACTACTTAACATTTCCTTTCTCCATATGCGTTCAAGAATCTCCCACCTTACGCTATAATATTGGAAGGTCTTGGGCGACTTATCTGATGGTATGACTGAAACAGTCATTCCAGAAAGGTCTGAAGCCTTAGTAAATATACCTCTCTTATTCGGGGGTTGCTGCACATATCCAAGTCAGTTATAGGGGGGTGTAGGAGTACTGGCAGACGCTCAAGTGGATGGTCTCTACTTGATATTCAGTCCTCCATGATGCCACTGTATATGTGGACCCTCCTTCTTTCTGCTGATGAGGATAAATCCCTGTGAGGGCGAGCCTCTTTTGCCTGTTGGCCTGTGGACACAAGATATCTGAAGTGTCCTGGTATAATTCAGAGAGATCCTTGCTTATACCCTGTGAAGAGTGAGTCCCCTCTGCAGAGTCAGAGTTGTGGAAAGAGGAATCACAAAATCCCCCGGGGGATTTTGGTGAATGATGGCAAGTAAGCCACACTTGCTTCCAGTCCTTATTTCAATCTGCGTATTGCCCATATTCAGACCACAGCACCATATGGAGGTCTCCAATTTAACAAAGAATCTGTATTCTAAACAATGGTGCTGTATTTTTATGCAGAATGTTGCCTCTGATTGGGTGCTTTAGCTGCACCTGTAGAAGGCAGTCCCGGCACTCTTCGAGGTCAGCGAACTCTAGATGACGTAGTGCATAATTCCACCAGTGGATCCCAAGGTCAGGGGCCCCCTCCTTTACCTTCTTTACTGTAAAGTGGGTTCATGGGTCAGACGCTGTGCTGTAAGGGATTCCATACCATATGTTGAGTATTCCAGAAGATCCTGACAAGAAGTACTGCCACGGATTTGAAAGCAGGAAAAGCAAAAGCATAACCAGGATAACTATCTAGCCCTGTGAGGATGAAATGTTGGCCCAGCAATTTATCACTGAAATCTAAATTAAGATAAGCTCATAGATTATATAGATATTAGTTATTTGAACTCTGTATATTTTTATTTTAGAGTTGGGTTGTGAATTTCTGAGATCTCTTATACATGCTTTATCATTCAGTATAAAAGGATAACATAGGGAAAGGAATCTTCTACATTCACTTGTGGGGCCTGTGTCTAGGTTACCTGGACTTAGAGTAAAAGGAAAGAGACTAGCCCCATCCATTACACATAATGGTTACAATAAAGAAAAGATTGAGCGAAATAAAAATTACGTTGCCCAAGTACCTGAAGTAGAGCAGGAATTTATCAAGAGGATTAATTCTCTATAATGAAAAAACACTTTTCTTGAATAGCAGACTCTTAATGGTAACAAGTATGAATGGTTTAAAATGAAACATCTAGATATTCTGAGTAGAATATTTAGTAGCCTGCAGTGATTTGGTCAGTATAATTTTTAAGTCATTTACCATTTAATCCTGACACTTCTACTGAAACAATTCATCCTGGAACATATCTCTGCTTTAGCTACAGTTGGATTTTCAAAACTAATATTAATTAAATGACCTAGGGCTGTATGAGAGTGAACTGCAATCACCTAGTTGTTTATTAAATGCTCTTTAATTTCCCTTTACTTTAGTAAGCTCTTGCTGTATGCAATAAATCGGGTACTACGAATGCTGCTGGCACAGATTTTAGAAAGAATGGGGGAACTGAGATGAAGTTAAAAGCAGAAGCTGAAAATAATGCCTGAAGACACTTAAAGGAGTACAGTTTTCTTCAGGCATGTTCCCCTTTCCCTGGCTGGAGACCTGTATCATATGTCCTATGCCCACTTTCAAATCTGTTTTCCTATTGTTATGAGTCGCGATGTTCATTATCCGTGGATTATACTTTGAATAGTTTTCCAAAGCTTTATTTCTCTTTTTATTTTGTTCTCAAACCTAAAAATACCATTTCTTATAAGAAGGTTTTATAAATGAATTTTGATCTTATTATTCAACTTTTTATAAGTTGGTTTGGTGTGATTTTTTTTTTCTCGTTGGGTAAAACTTTGAAACTACTTTTCAAGGTATACAAATTAGATTCTATTTAAAGGAGAAAATTCAATAAATGACTTTTTAAATCTTTCATAAAGAAGATAATAACTTAGATGAGTAGGTGCGGATATTCCTGAGTGCCATTTTTAGATTTTCTCGGTTATTTTTTAAAAAATATAGTTGACATATAATGTGTAAACGTAAGGTGTACCACATGTTATTTTGATTCATCTATCTATTGTGATATGATTGTCAATGTGGTGATAATTAACACCTCTATCACATTACCGAATTAACATTTCTTTTCAGTGGTTAAAATAATTATGTTCCAGTCTCTTAGCAAGTTTGGTGATATAATACAATGTTCACAATTCATGATCCAATATATTCATGGTAGTGTGCATTAGGTCTCAAGGATTTATTTGTCATTCATTGGAAGTTTGCTCCCTGAAACAACATCTGTTTCCTGGTAACCACCATTTTCTTTCTGTTTTTCTTTGTTTTTTGTTTTGTTTTGTTTTTTGTTTTGTTTTTTGTTTTTTTTTAATATATTTTAAATCTAAAAACACAAATACAATATTTGTGCCTCTTTATCTCACTTAACAAAGTTCTCAAGCTCCATCCATATTGTCAGAAAAGGCAAAATGCTCTTCTTTTCATAATTGAATAATATTCCAGTATATATAGACACATACCACATCTTCTTTATCTACTTATGCATTAATGGGCATTTAGATTGTTTCTATATTTGGGCCATTATAAATAATGCTTCAATAACATGAGGATGCATATATTTGATATCCTACTTTCATTTTCTTTGGGTATACGTGCAAAAGTAAAATTGCTGTATCATAGGGTAGTTCTATTTTTACTTTTTTTGAAGAAACTTCATACGATTTACCAGAGTGGCTGCACCACTTTACATTCCCACCAGCAGTGCACAAAGGTTCCTTTTTCTCCACATTCTTAACAATGCTTGTCTCTTGTCTTCTTGATGATAGCCCTGCTAAAGGATATGAGGTAATATATTTTTGCAGCTTGCTTCACATTTCACTGATGAGTAGTAATGTTGAGTATCTTTTCATGTACATGTTGAGCTTTGGATGTCTTCTTTAGAAAAATGTCTATTTATTTCCTGTGCCCATTTAAAAAATATTTATTTATGGGGAGGGGGAGAGCTAGTGAGCTGGGGGAGGGAGAGAGGGAGAGGGAGAGAGAAAAATCTCAAGAGACCCGCTGAGCATGGAGCCCTACCCAGAGCTCCATCCCATGATCCCCAGATCATGAGCTGCAACATCAAAAGTCAGATGCTCAACCAACTGAGCCACTCAGGCATCCCTTCTGTGCCCATTTTTAAATTAGATTTGTTGTTGGTGTTATTGATTTGTTTAAGTTCTTTATATATTTTGAATATTAACCCCTTATCAGAAATATGGTTTGCAAGTTTTCTCCTTTCTGTAGTTGCCTTTTCATTTTGTTGGTAGTTTATTTTGCTGTGCAGATGCTTTTGATTTTTATATAGTCTCATTTGTTGATTTTTGCTTTTGTTGTTTTTTTCTTTTGCTATCATATTAAAAATATTATTACCAAGACCAATATCAAGGGACTTCTTCCCATTCCCAGTTTCTTGAACACAAGTCAGCTCTTTGATTTTTGCCAAGGCTTATTGTTCTTGTGGGGACAGTAGAAATGAAAAGAGTAGAGAAAAAAAGGGGCTCAGGGAGTAGTATAAGACCCAAATGTACATGACAAAAAAATAAGAATTCCGGCAATATTTCCAATTGTTTCACTAAGTACAGACACTTTATCCTTTTTTTCTTAAGAAAAGATAGATAAACTCAGAGAGAAGAGAAAAACTGAGTTTCCATATAGTAAGTACTTGCCCAATAAATCCCATGAAAGAAAGAGAACTGGAAATAAACAGAAGTGTTTTGTGCTTCAAGGTTCGGTTTAATGAAAACAATTATGAGGATTATGTGGATCAAAGTTGTCATTGTTGATGGCAAAAGAGATGACTTTACCAAATCTGAATCATCAGTGCTCTATTACCATGGGTCATCAGAATTACTAGGGATGAGTTATCTTTAATCAATAATTCAGCATATTTAATTAAGCCAACAGAAACAACATCACTGGACGCTAATTATGTGTGAGTATTCTTTTAATACTTTTTTCAAGGTATAATTCTTTCCAATATAAAATCTAGAGAGTGGAAGTCCTTTGTAAACAATAATGACAGACCCACAGAACATCAGAGTAGTAACTAGGAAAGATATATAAGAATGGCCTCAACATTTATCATTTTAGAATCGACTAACAACTAGTAGTGAGAACTTAAACAGATACTCTGTCCATAAAAAAATAATATTTTTTTTGGTTTACTTTTCTAAATTCAACATCCAGGACAGTTGCAAATTAACCACTTAATTTCAGGAAGTAACCCTTTATGCTTAAATATATTCACTTTTTATTGACTAGCTCTTTAACTGATTGAATAAAAATAATGGAAGTATTTACCTCTGTTGATTTCATTCATATGGTCAGTTGCATTTATAAAAATGAATCCTACCAAATCAAAAAATGCTACACTGACAAGCTGTGAGCAATGACAATAATTCCACTAACGCAGTTGCCAAGTACACTAATTATCCTAATGATGATTCAGTCGTCTGATAATCACATCCCCCAAGGACCATATACAGTCAATCCACACAGCTGCAGAGTCCTCTCCAGGCTCATTTTGCTTTTTCCTGTCTCCGTAAAAACTACATAATATTACTTTATTAGCATAAAATAATCATCATAGCTGAACATGAGCTGAACATACAGACAGCGAGGCTGCTGAAGGGTAATCAAGGAGATTTCCTGCATGAGGTGCTGTCCTGTCATTCATTTCTTCAGTACAGGATAAAGCCATAATTTAGACTGCAAATCCGTTCTGTATAAAGTAATGGCATGGATTTTGAAGGAATAAGAATACTTAAGTGATCTATTTACCTAAACCGATGGGCACACTGCCTGATAAAAATATTTTGAAAACATAACTAAGTGATGTCTTTATACATTTTCTGGCAAATGTTTTTTTTTTTTCTTTCTTTCTTTCCTGGGTTCTCAAGTAGCAACCAAAAATGGCTTTTATAGGACTATGAATTTTAAAGTATAATTTCCAAGAAGGGAGCGTTTACCTTTTCATAAGGGCAAGATAGCCAAGCATGTATTTTTAAAAATGAAGTTTAATGGCTATCTGTTCCACTTTCAATAGTTTAAGAAAATACTTAGTAATTTTCTTAGAATTTTATTTATTTATTCATAAGAGACACACAGAGAGAGGCAGAGACATAGGAAGAGGGAGGAGATCCATGCTCCATGCAGGGAGCCTGATGTGGGACTCTATCCCAGGACACTGGGGTCACGACCTGAGCTGAAGGCAGACGCTCCACCGCTGAGCCACCCAGGTGTCCTTACTTTTCTTTAAATTTCTTGATTAGGCTTTTTTTAAGAACCAAGGAGGTTTAAGATTTTATAGTTTGCATGCTAGCATGTTAGTCTGTCACAGTTCATGGTTATGGAAGAGGATTTGTGGTCAGAGACAAAAGACTTTAATATCCATTGCACTGCATACAGCAAGAGCTGCATGTTTGCATCATTTCTTGTTCCCTGTGTCCTATGGAGCAATATGGAGCTACATAGGTGGGTGCTGTCTATGCAGTTGGTTTGTGTCACAACTAAGAAATAGAAAGTTAGGAAATACCGATCTTTTAAAGAATCTATGAGAGGGAGGCCTGGGTGGCTCAGTGTTTGGGCATCTTCCTTCAGCCCAGGGTGTGATCCTGGTGTCCCACGATCGAGTCCTCTGCAGGGAGCCTGCTTCTCCTTCTGCCTATGTCTCCACCTCTCTCTGTGTCTCTCATGAATAAATTAATAAAATATTTTTTAAAAATAAAAAAATAAAGAATCTATGAGACTACCTGCCCAGTGTTTGGCCCAGAGGGAGAGGTTATCATTATTATCCTGGACAGCAATCAAACCCACATGGAGAAACTATCCCTATTTTCAGCCTTGACAATGTAGTTCCAACAAATGAAGTAGAATGATGTCCCTGCTTATATAAGATGTGAGGAAACACAAGAGATTAATGGATATCATCTCCCAACAGATTTTCCACGCTATGATCTGATAAATGATGTTCAGAAACCATCCTTCTCCAGACATGCTTTATTTTGATAGTATTTATAATCATCCTCTTGTTTTTACGTGTTTGTTTTGAGTGGAATAATAAATACGGTAAATGGAAAAAAGAACGGAGCCGTAATGTAAGTTTGGGTCATCCAAAAATAGATACCAAGTCAGACTTAGACATGCCAGGTATTTGTTGAGATAAAAGACTTGTGTAAATAAAGGGCAAAGGAAACAGGGTTAGGCAGAGAGGGCCTTCAGAAAACAACACACGTCTGGTACCTGAGAAGAGCAGAGGGGTAGGAGGGTTGGATGGGAAGAGACTTAGTTTGCAGTTCAAATTCTAAGACACATTCTTCTAATTCTAGGAGGAGCCTCAAAGCAAAGATGGTCTGGTAGTGGGGACCAACTCTAGTACCTGTGCTAATTCAGACATTGACTGGGCGCAGTCTGGGGGGGAGCATGGGCATGGCTTATACGCTTGGTTTATAGGCCGTGTCGGACTCAAATATGATCATGTGTTAGCTAAACATACGAGTTCTTCCTTGAGAGATCCCATCAGAGCATTGGTAGGGTTGCCATAGCAAGGATAGTGAAACTTGGAAGGAGAGTTAAGTAGCCACAACCTACTGTGTCTTGGAATATCCTCTGTTTCATAAATGTTTCAACGGTTTCCATCCTGGGTAGAGAGCAGTAAAGATAAATGATTTTATGTTTCGTAATTGGAGAATAAGATCTAAATCCACAGCTCCCTGTGATATAACCTAAAAATGAAGAGGTAGAAACAAAAGGAAGAATAAAAAAGACTTCATAGTTATAGACATGGGTCAGCAACTTTTTTTTTTTTAAGTCTGGATATTAAGTATTTTGAGCTTTTTATACCACATAGTCTCTGTAGCAACTACCCAGCTCTGCTTGTGCTGTGTGAAAGCAGCCACAGAAAATATATAAACAAAGGAGTGTGGTTGTGATCCAATAAAACTTTTTTTTTTTTCCAAAAATGGTGAGAGGCCAGATTTGGTCCATAGATCATGGTTTGTCAACGAGCTGTGTAATGTGCTAACTATGTCTTCTGCGCATGTTTGTCATCTCTGTCCATGATCAGTAGTACAAATTGAGCACAGATGACCAGTCCCATCTAAGATCTATAGAAACCACACATCAGAAGTGTGTTTCCTTTGAAAAGTTATAATGTTGCCTATTGGATAAAATATATTTGGAAAGTCACAGACACGCCTACTGATGTATGGAATTCCTCCGTGTTTTAGGGCTACAGAAGGTTCAGAAAAGGGCCAAGCATCCAGCCATTTATGCTTCAATAGAACAAGAAGCATATGAGTGGCTGGCATAGGGGTGGAGAAATGAAGAAGTCACCAACAAATGTATCCCATTATTTTCTATTTTGATCATGTCATGTATTAAAATAAAGCAATTTAATAGAAAAATGACTTGTATGTATTTACTGGTATACGAATTTGAAATAAAAATGAAAACAAGGACACCTGGCTGGCTCAGCAGTTGAGCATACACCTTAGGCCCAGGGCATGACTCCAGGGTCCCAGGATCGAGTCCCACGTCGGGCTCCCTGTATGGAGTCTGCTTCTCTCTCTGCCTGTGTCTCTGCCTTTCTCTGGTTGTCTCTCATGAATAAATAAATAAAATCTTTAAAAAAAAAATCCCTGGAAAACAAAAAAAGTGCCAATAAATTATAAAGGTTTTCATTTTATTCTTAGGCAATAAATAAATAAATAGTCACTAGTCATTCAAGTGAACATACAATCCTCTGATTTAGTTTGTATTCTCCAAAAACGGTATCCAACTCAAAAGTAGGTTATGGTAAATGATCCCCAGAAATATGAGCACAGTGAGGCAAAAAGGAGAAAAACTGCGTGCAAGTGTGCAGTTGTCAAAGTTGCCGTGGCAAATAACATGGACTCATTTCCTTTGGGACCATTGGCCACTCATGGCTTGCCACCCAGAATTGTTCGTCCTGGGGACTGTAATCACCTCTTATTTCTAAGACCCATTGGTCCATGGGTGAAGTGGGCTCCCCCATGATCAGTAAAGTCCCTGAGGATGTGAAAAGACCCCCGACCACAGTGATGCTAGAAGCAGGATGCCAGCAAAGGGTGAGAGATCTGAATTCAAGGGCACTGTCTCCAGTAGCCGAGTTGAAATCAGAGATGGATGAGGGTATGTAGGGCAGGACACCAAAGGCACTGTCTACACCCTTGTATTTACTACTGTGTATTCTGATAATTCACAGGATCATATACCTTTTCTCTCACTTTGGGAGCTGTTTATACTGCTTTCATAGGTATAGGAGGGGGACCCGTGCCAGTGTCCTTGGTTTCCCTGAGATCATTAGAAAAACAGGTTGAAATGGTATTCTTATTTTTTTTTAAGATTAGGGTTTTTTCATTACTATAATAAAGAGAGGAGATCATATATCTTTGTAATGTTACAGGATTACTGAGCACCAACCTTTCCAGACTTACTCCTATACTCCGATTTTGGTATATGTGCTGCCGAAGTGAGCACTCCTCTACTCCAAATACCAACTTTATGCTATTACATATACAATGAGTACACTGTGCTGTTTTTAGAGAATGGAGTTAAGAAAAACAGAGATGTTGGGATCCCTGGGTGGCTCAGCGGTTTAGCTCCACCTTCAGCCCAGGGCGTGACCCTGGAGACCCTGTATCGAGTCCCACATTGTGCTTCCTGGATGGAGCCTGCTTCTCCCTCTGCCTGTGTCTCTGCCTCTCTCTCTCTCTCTGTGTCTTGTGAATAAATAAATAATATCGTTAAAAAAAAGAAAAGATGAAATTATTGTTTTTAATGGTAACCCTGACATCTTTGCTATTATATCTGCTACTACATCTGCTACTATATTAGAGTTCCACACTCTGATTTTATAATATTAGAGACCTTTTTGTTGTTGTTATGAGTGTTCCCTTTTTTCCCCAATTATTATTTAAGTTCCAGTTGGTTCACATACAGGGTAATATTAGTTTCAGACATAGAATTTAGTGATTCATCACTTACATACGACACTCGGTGCTCATCACAAGTGCCCTCCTTAATCCCCATAACCTATTTGACCCATCCCCTGCCCATCTCCCCTCCAGTAACCATCAGTTTTTTCTTTATAGTTAAGAGTCTATTTCTTGGTTTTCCTCTCTTCCCCCACCCCCCATGTTGATTTGTTTTCTTTCTTGAATTCCACATATGAGTGGTATTTGTGGTATGTGTCCTTCTCTGACTGATTTACACGCCCCCCCACACACACACAATCTTCTTTAATCATCAATCAATGGACACTTGGGCTGCTTCCATATCTTGGCTATTATTGATAATGCTGCTGAAAACGTCAGAGTACATGTATCCCTTCAAATCTGTATTTTTGTATAATTTGGTTAAATATCTAGCAGTGCAAATATTATGTCATAGGATAGTTCTATTTTTAACTTTTTGAAGAATCTCCATACTGTTTTCCAGAAGAGTTTTACCAGTTTACATTTTCACCAAGAGTCTAAGAGGGTTCTCCTTTCCCCACATCCTCACCAACACCTAGTGTTTCTTGTGTTAATAATTTTAGCCATTCTGACAGGCGTGAACAGGTATCTCATTGTAGTTTTGATTTGTATTTCCCTGATGAGTGATGTTGAGCATGTTTTCATGTGAATGTAGATGCTTTTGGATGGACTTACTTTGGTTTCCCCTTTGGTCTTCTAATTGTTTGGAAAAGCAGCCTCATTTTCTGGAAATAGGCATTATTGACTTACTCAGCTTTTCCTGTGGTCCTTTTAACTAGCACAGAATAATTCCAGAAATAACCTATTGTTTTAAAATTATTTCAACCTTTCTGTTTCTACAGGAAAACTTCCTAATCCCAAAGTGATGATGAGATACCTAAGCTCCACCTAACAGCAGTGACTAGAATGCATTAATTTAAAATATGGGAAGTGCTGCTCATGCTGCCCTTACCTGTAGCCAGATTGATTCTTTTATCACTTCACATGCAATTTGATTATAAAATCCTACCTGAAATTAGACCAAATGCAGAGTATGGATGGGATTAGCTACTAGAGCTACTAGACTAGTATGTAGTTATACACTAGTGTTCATTACTGGAATTATATCCTTTTAGAGCCAGATGATAAACCTATTTCCAATTGAATACAAACTCTGATTAATTGTTAGTGGCTGCTTTAAGGTCTGTGCTGAGAAGACTTCCACTTGTGAGCTAAATGAAAAAGCAATTCTTCACTAATTATTGACATATGCAAGGGCACACCGTAGGGAAGTGGTTGTTTCTGAGCTAAATATTCACACAACTTGCCCTGGAGAAACTTTAATGAGGCTATCAGGGAACCCAGTTCCACCACTAACTAGCTGTGTAAACTTGGCCAATTAACTCCCCTTTGCCTTTTCTTTTATTTATTATATAGGGCTAATACTAGATCCTAAGGATTTTTTTTTTTTTGAGGGGAAACGGTGGTGAATAAATGAAACAAACTTAGTAAGTGGCTTAACAGAATATCCAAGAAAAAATAATTGTAATGGTAATTGTTATAATTATTATTTTTTAAATTTTATTTATTTATTCATGAGAGACACAGAGAGAGAAAGGCAGAGACATAGGCAGAAGGAGAAGCAGGCTCCATTAGGGGAGCCCGATGCTGGACTCGATCCTGGCACTCCAGGATCACACCCTGGGCTAAAGGCTGCACTAAACTGCTGAGCCACCTGGGCTGCCCTAATAGTTATAATTATAACAACCATGACTGTACAAGCTGTCAGCATCATTTTTGCCTGTGTCACACACTGTGCTAAAAACTTTACATGTTTTATGGAGTTATTTTGCTTTTTCTTTACTTGCAACAATAATATAAAATAGTTATTTTTACAAATAGCTAAATGAAGACAACTAACTGTTGAGAGTGTTATATTGCCTTAAATACAGTCAAAAAGTTAATTTTGGGTAGCAGAAATAAAACCAGGTCTGTGATTTACTGAGTATTATCCTGATCATGTGTAAATTCTTGTAATAATATTGTAATTATATTATTATTATTGTAATAATAGCATGTTTTGTGGTATTAATAAAATTGATATATATTTGTTTGAACAAGGTATTTCTTAAAGCTTTATTTGTAATTTTCTGAACATGGTATCAGTTAAATGAACATAGATATTAGCCTATGAGTGGAAATTTTCTTAGAAAAACTACAAGGTTATTTTTCTAGGAAAAAAAATTAACAAAGTCATTTTCAGTATTTAAAAAGGTATTTAGTATGCTCACATTAAAACTTGTCACAATATTGGACATATTTTTATTGTTAGCATAGGCAACATTAGAAGTCACATCAAGTAAGCAAAAAAAATTCTTCCCTAAAAGTAAATAGATGATAGATAGATGATACATAGATAGATAGATGATATAGATGATAGATAGATGATAGATGATAGATAGATAGATAGATAGATGATATAGATGATAGATAGATGATAGATAGATAGATGATATAGATGATAGATAGATGATAGATAGATAGATGATAGATGATATAGATGATAGATGATAGATAGATAGATGATATAGATGATAGATAGATGATAGATGATAGATAGATAGATGATATAGATGATAGATAGATGATAGATAGATAGATGATATAGATGATATAGATGATAGATAGATAGATGATATAGATGATAGATAGATGATAGATAGATAGATGATATAGATGATATAGATGATAGATAGATGATAGATGATATAGATGATAGATAGATGATAGATGATAGATAGATAGATGATATAGATGATAGATAGATGATAGATGATAGATAGATAGATGATATAGATGATAGATAGATGATAGATGATAGATAGATGATATAGATGATAGATAGATGATAGATGATAGATAGATGATATAGATGATAGATAGATGATAGATAGATGATATAGATGATATAGATGATAGATAGATGATAGATGATATAGATGATAGATAGATGATAGATAGATAGATGATATAGATGATAGATAGATGATAGATGATAGATAGATAGATGATATAGATGATAGATAGATGATAGATAGATGATAGAGATGTCTCGCCTCTCTGAATGGGTCTTGGGAGTATATAAGCTAATGATACTCCTCCTGAAATTTCAACCTTCAGGGACACATAAAGTATATATAAGTAAAATGTATTGCCCATACACTGGTAAAAACCCTCACACCCATATTCTGCTGGAAGATAGACGAGGACCCCTTTCTACCACCTTTGCACTGCCATAGGAATACTATTTCCCCTAGCGTGGTTACTTGGCATGACCTTGTAGTATGCTTTGGTCAATGACCTGCAGGCAGAGGAAGCAGTTCCTGTATTCTTGTGAGGTAATAAAAGAGGTTACTAAGAGGATAGTGATGGACAGTGTCTGGGGAAGGGGTCATAGAATTTAATCTGATAGACATCTCTTTAATATTTAAAATCGTTACTAGTTACCATTCTCTTAACTAAGAATAGTCTCTAGGATTGAAGTTGCTTTTGTACCCATGCTACAACCTTATTCCAGAATGTTGGAACTCAAAGAATATATAACTAGGAAATACCAATACTCCTACATTTGAAAGCCTATAACTGTCTTCTTGGTGAATCTCTACTCAAATTATTTAGGATAAAAACCAAAAATGCTTATTTGTATTCAGAGCAGGTTTAAGTTATTACACAATTGCACTTTCTTAATTCTCTCCATTGCTATGAGACCACATTTTTTAAAGAAGACCAGTATTTCTTTTAATATCCTTAAAGATATTTTTGAGTGTTTCTATTTCTCTGAGTGGCTTCTATTTTTATTTCCTACTTCTAGTGACTATTCCATATTTATTTCAGTGCACTTCTAGATGTGTTACCTCTCTGTCATTTCTTGGCTTCTCTGGAAACCACCCTGGACTCAGCACTTCCAAAAGAACCTCTAGTGCTTGTTCTTTGTGGAAAGCTTTGTTAGGGATGCAGGACTGAGTACAGAGGTTGTATTATCACAAACAGCTGGCTTTTTAAAAAGTAAAATTAAATAATAAATGTCCCTGTTCTTAAAAGTCTCATGGTCACCTCAACTATAAGGTATGCCTGATTTGGAATTTCTTTCCTTTGTTTTCTCTGCCTGTTTCACTTGTGCTCCGTCCAGATGCAGAAAGCTCCTCTCAGCTTTACTAATTTATTCTATTTTCTTTTTTGAAATAATAAATTTATGTTTTAGTGGTGTTCAATTTGCCAACATTTTCTATTTCTCTTTCCCCTTATCTCAAGATACTTCCGGATCTTCCTGTATGTACCCCAAACATTTTTAAGAAGATTAATACATTCTACCCATCTATTTATCATATTAAGAACTTTGTTAGCAATACAAAAATGGCAGAAACTTAAAATAAATGACCTTCTCTTAGCAAATAGCAAGTTAAAAGACTGTGGCTTCTTTCTCTAGCATTCTTTATAAGCATAGAGAGCATGTATAGTTTGCTTTTTCCTGGTACAAGCTATCTTTTTATTCCCCTTTTTGAAAGCAGAAGTTCTCCACAGGAAGGTTTGGTTTATTTGTTAATACTGAAATTTTCTTTTGTTTTCCTTTAATTTCAGGTTTACAAGGGAACTTTGAAAGGATCTAAAATAATGCCTTTCTCTCTTTCTCAAAACAGCATTGCCAGGTCTTGCAGTGCATGATAAATTTCAGAACTTTGGATTGTTCAGTTACCTCACATGCTGACTTAACAATGTTCAAATATTACCCATTTTAATGAATGTTTTAATTATATTATGGGATTTTAGTTAGATGCATAAGTGGCTTCTACTTATGCCTCTAAAACTAAAAACAAAAGTAAGCATAATACAACTTTATTTCAGAAGTTATGAAAAATTAATTTAAATCCTGTAACTTTTTCGTAGAAAAGCAATAGCTATGTATGCATAGTAGATAAAAAAATAATTACGGGGAAGAAAAATGTGTATATGTAGTGTAAAATTACAATGAACACTGATGAAGATATAAATAAATAAGCAGTATTCAGAATTGGTGTGAATTGATTGGCAAAGATGTATTAGAGGAGGATGAGTCACAGATGCAATTTACAGGATAATTGGAAATACTCTTTGGCATATTGACTGACCATTAAAAACAATTCATTTTAATAAATCTATAATTATGATTCTGTGTATGATGGATTTGTTTATGAGCCTCCTCTTTCATTCCCATACTCGAGCATGCATGTCCTTCACAGATAGAAATGCACAAAGGTGCTTCTAATTTTAGTGATTTCTTGTTGTTGATGATGTTGCTGCTGTTGTGATTGTCAATGTTTTAATAATTATGAGAAAATTGAGTGGTTATTCAAATTAACCAGCATATTTACCAACATGTTTTGGAAACAAGTAAAACCGCCTACATATGTCTATGGGCCATTTTAAATTCATCTCCATTTAACATTTTTGTATAAGGTGTGTTCCAATGGTATAAAAGTTATGCAAAAATTGTCAAAGACTTTCAAATTTGAGGAGGTTTTTGAAATCTTGATCTTATGATTTATTGGTTGACCTTTCTGGAGGCTTAATAATTGATTGGGTCATAGGGATATTTTTCCCTGTCTTAAGATCTAGCATTAAGATTACAGGGTTCACCAGAAGACAGTCTTTCTTCCATCTTTTGGTTACACTAAACTTTATGAAATTCAGAAGAATTAGTTGACCAGTTGACTATGTAATGAATCTAATATGTTCAACATAGCACCCAAATGTATTTAATTTATAATTCTTCATAACATGTGGAGTTGTTGGATAGGTATATCAGGGAAATTTTGAAACTTCATTCATCTAAAAATGTTTTGACACTGGCTTTAGAAAGCAATATTAATATTTTTTTTAGGAATATTCTGACATGGAGATACATGAAACTATTAAGATAATTTACACTTTTGTTTAATGAAGTTCTGATTATTATATCTAAATCTGAGAAATCTGTTCTCTGAATGTGAAATATCAACTAGTTATTACACCATTCTTGACACTCAGAAATATAAGTATATGTAAGTACTTATTTTATAAATTTGAAAATAAAATTATATTTGAAGAGACATTGAGGAAATTACTATTATCGACATAAAAAATTATCACATGCTTCAATAAAGATTTTTTCAGAAGTAAATAAGATTTTTTTATAAATCCTTTAAGAAGGATTTTTACATATATATATTTTATATGTTTACATATCCTATGTACAGTAGTTTTTAATTAAATATAATATTAATCACATATGATATTTTAAAGCATATGACCAATAACCTTTTTAATGGCAAAATTTTATATATTCATAAAGTTATGATGGCCAGATTATTAAAATCAATAATAAAATTGGCTATTACTCAGAAATAAGCACTGTTTTGTGTGTGTACTGTTTTAATTTCTAAGCAATTTTATATCAGACAAGAATTTTTCAAATATTAAAACAGTTGTGCCAAAATGCTATCCAGATGTAGTAACCAAAAATTTAGAGCTTATTCAATGTTAGATTAGGTAAAAATAACACAAAAGAAATTGAAAAGAAGACAATTTTGCTCGAAAAGATTGCACTAAATTGTAAGATAACTGGTTTCAGAAGTACTTTGGAAAAATACATTAATAAAACGTTCCTGATGGTAAGCTTTTTTTTTTTTTCAAAAGCAAAACAAAACAAACAAATTCATTATTTGGTTAGAGGGACCTCTTATAGCTGCTGAAAATATTTTATCCCAGTGATCTTAATTGTAAACCGCAGACATTGGCTATGAAAATTCTTAATTATAAGCACTCGAGAGTTAAATCCAAACTGTTAAAACTTTGTAGCTGGAAGAAATCTTAGCAGTCTTTTAAAAAAACATGTACATTCACATCAGTATTACTAAACAGAAGCCTCAAGTAGGGCACATCCATTCAAGAGCTTCCTTTTCCTCCCCCTCTCTTCATAGCAATCCAACTGTGTTAAATCATGCAAAGAGAAAACGAACAAATAATTCACTCCAAGGCTGGAAATCAATGTTGCAGAATACCTGAGAGATAGAGGCCACTCATCAGCAAGCCCAACCAGGCATTAAGAAATTAATGCTGAATAACCAAGAGGATAGGAACCTGCTGTGGTTGTTTGGTTCAACGCTTCATGGGGTTTGGCTCACACAGAGCACATATACTTCAGAAATGTGAGGTGGATGGTGCTTTCTTACTTAGTCTTCGTTGTGTCTTTGAAGCAGTAATTGGTTGTTGAAATGAGTTGCTCACAATACACTTAGAATTTAATATCCCAAAGTGTGGGCTAGAGAGGACTGGCTGTTATTTTTGCTTTAAAATTGGTGGCTTAGTTTGTGTTGTTGACATTTAAAGCACTCTTTTGGAAAAACAGAAAATTCTGGGACTGGAACAAAGAATTACAATTCCCCTAGAACATATCCAGGGTGGAGGAAAAGAGATCTAAAACCTGAAACTTGAAAAGGGTTAAAGCAGACAGTGTATCTGAAAAAGCTCAGAGACGTCTTTTATCCTCTCTCCAAAACATCCATTTGTTTTGTTTGAGCTAGAAGTCCCAGATGGGAAGAAGCACGGCATCAACTCAAAGGGAACCACAGCTCTATTTATTTTTCAATCACTACGCAGATGCTTTAGATTTCTTCTGAGTATGGGCATCTTTCCACAGAATTCAGAAATATTTTTAATATGATGCTACACAATGTGTATCTAGAAAGAAATCCAAAGCTATTGAAATTTTGCAAGTTGTGTGTTCTTACTTAGTACACCTAAACTAATTCAGCATTTGTTTACGGAGCTTCATTGCACAGAGCACAAGATGAATATTGTTAATCTGAAGAAAATTTGTTCTCAAATACCAAATGGAATAGGAATATATAAATGCCAGTCAATGTGCAGTCCTTTCTTGTCATCTGTGTTTATTCTATCTAGTTATATCTGGTTTCAAAAATGGTAATCTTAGTGATGGTGGATGTCCAACTGTGACAAAGTTTGGGTTATGTAATACAGAAAAAAAACCCTGAGAATAATTTCCTTTTTTGTGTTCTAGGATGTTAGAAATGTCAATTTGGATCAATGTGGAATCAACAGAATTGATTGTGGATGATATTTATGTTGCATCCAAATAGTTATTTAATACCTTTCAGACACATGAGCTTCATTGATGATACACAAACATCTAAACATGCTTCTCTCTTAAATAAGACATTTGTGTCTCTACCTAGAATTCCCATTTCCAGATATATACATGGCTTTCTTCCTTAACTCCTTCATTACTTTACCACAGCGCTACTTGGGGCTGCATAACCTGTGGGCTGCACTCTCAGAGGCATCATTCACATAGATTATAGTGTGAATGATGCTCTCTGAAGCAACTGATGCTGCAACTCTTATAATATATAGATCGATAGATGATAGATAACATCCTGTGAAAGTGACCTACCCTAAGTACTATTTATTTATTTATTTATTTATTTATTTATTTATTTATTTATTTCTAAGTACCATTTAGAACTGAAACTCCCCCTCTCCAATATTCCCTTTTCCCTTCCTTTTTTTTTTTTTTTCTTTTTCTCCCTTCCCTTCTTAAGATAAATCTCCATGGTACATGCAACATATCTTCCTTAATGCTTTGTCCATCTCCTCTTTTAGAATATAAACTCCATGAAGATCTGGGTTATTGCCTATTTTCCTATAGATACATTTTAGCATTTATAGTAGTGATAAATATTTATTGAATAAGCAAATGGTTGGTGTCATATCTTATACTAGGTGTTTAAATGATGAGGAAGCAGGGTAAGAGAAACAGAGATAGAGACAGAAGATAAAAGGAATGAGAGAGAATTAAGTTAAAAGACCTTATGGTGCAGATGAGAATATAGACAAGAACAAACTTTAGGGGAACCTGAGTGGCTCAGTTGGTTAAGAGTCTGCCTTGAGCTCAGGACATGATCCTAAAGCCCTGGGATCAAGCCCCATATTGGGTTCCCTGCTCAATGGGAAGTCTGCTTCTCCCTCTGCCCCTCCCTCTGCTCATGCTCATTCTCTGTCAAATAAATAAATAAATACTCTTAAAAAAACCTGCAACTTCATATCAGGAAGACAAAGACAACAATAAAATAAGATTCATGACATAGATACAGTAAGTATTGTTGATATATAACAAACAGCAGCATAGGGGCTAATTCAGAGTTCATAAGTAGAGTGTATCTCTACTAAATTTTAGTAAGGGGATCTGATGCCTTTTAGTCTGTTTAGTATTTTCTATCATATTCAAGATCAAAGTGGTTTTTTTTTTTACTTTTTTTTTTTTACATTTTTTACTCTAAATTCAATTTTCCAACATAAAGTATAACACCTAGTGCTCATCCCATTACGTGCCCTCCTCAGTGCCCATCACCCATTACCCCATCCCCCCACCCACCTCCCCTTCCACAACGCTTTGTTTCCCAGAGTTAGGAGTTTTAAAAATTATCGTTGTATTGTTCTGCTGCACCCAATTATAAAATCTCCAATAATTAACACATATGAAGGATTTTTTATTGAATTTTTGCAGATAAAAAATTAGTATAATAGTTTGAGATATCCCCATCCTTCTTAACATAGCCATTACAAAAAGATTTTATTTTATTTTATTGGAATTATGGCAAAACATGAGGGTTACAGTTGAAGAGGACTAGCAAGTTCCTCCCTTGGTCAACTCAAGCATGTGCTTAAAAAATCATCTGACCTTGACTATGTTTTTCATAGGAGATTCTAGAGGCATGCTAGTATATGAGAGACAACAGAATGAGAAAAAAATTAAGAAATCACTGAAATGTTTATTTCACTGATTAAAAACAATTAGGCAAATCGATTGTTAATCACATGGATATATTACAGTTAAAATAGCAATTCAAACTTTAAGTGATCTTAGTTTCTATTCACAGGATACAGAATATAATATTTGCCATTATTTTCATTTTTTTTCTGCATAAGGTTATTGACTAAGAAGTATTAGAATTGAAAAAAATATGTGGACATTAAACTTCAATAAAAATTTCATATGTGTTCATTATTGGAGATTTTATAACTTGGGCATAGTAGGATAACAATAATAATTTTTAGAACTTTGATCCTGAATATGGTTAAAAAAATAATAAATGAGCCTAAAAGGCATCAGAATCCTTCTAAAAGTTAAATCCTGTTAAATAATTCTGTTAAAGTAGTAGAATGTCCTTTAAAGAATTAAAGATAGACTCAAATTATAATCTATACTTCAGTAAAAATATTTATTAACTCTGAAATGATTGTGTTCAAATTTTAATTAATTCTTGATTTTAATGCACTCTACATTATCAGAAAAAAAGTCGTCTTAGATAATTTCAATATGCCATTCTGATTTTTATTGTTCGTAATAGACCAAAACTGATAACAAATGGTTTCTGTAAGACAAAGGATCAAAATATGGTCTTATAAAAACTTCTGTTTACACAAAATGATCTGCAAGATTTTGTAATAGTTTTCTGGAGTAACTGACTCTATAATAAAAAGTTAACCTGAATATAATCATTGTACTTTTGCATTTTACTGGCTACTACGAAACTTAGCTAGGGCCCATAACTGTGGTTATTACAGGCAGTCCATGATAGTTCTTTAAAGGGCTCTACATAAAGGGATGAGTTGATATAGATGTCCACATGGGATTTCATTAAATAAAAAAAACCCTAACTATATTTTTTCCTACTTTTCTGTGCCTTTTCCTGCTTCTTCTTTTAAATTTCTAGTATTTCCTTTAATATCAAAAGAAATCTGTGACTTCCAATGAAACACAAGATTTTGCCTAGGAAAATAGTACAATTGTACCAAGATGATTCCAAATAATCTCCTATGCATTTTAATATGGACACATATTGTGTGTGTTTGATTACACAATTAATATTCCTTTAATCACAATGTTTCCCTTTGTGTATTTTTTGAGTTGCATTTTGACAAAACTTCTGTCTACAAACATATTCAATGGAAACCATATTATACTTTTGATTGTGGTTTAGTATTTTGAATCTATTTAAATTATTACAAAAGTCTCATTGACCAATTACTATTCGCTTTTTATGTAATGACCCATGTCAGACAGCACACAAACATAGCCACTTTTTTAAATTTTTTTTAAAATTTATGATAGTCACAGAGAGAGAGAGATCGAGAGAGAGAGAGAGAGAGAGGCAGAGACACAGGCAGAGGGAGAAGCAGGCTCCATGCACCGGGAGCCCGACGTGGGTTTCGATCCTGGGTCTCCAGGATCGCGCCCTGGGCCAAAGGCAGGTGCCAAACCGCTGCGCCACCCAGGGATTCCCAAACATAGCCACTTTTAAAAAGGTTTTTAGGATTTTGCATGCATCTGATTCTCTGAAAGATTTAAGAAATGAAAATATATGTGTGCTTGCTCACAGATTTGACCGTAGGTGTCTGAACCACAAGGTCTAGGATTGGTCCCTAGATTTTGGATTTGGGTCATGAGCTCCAGATTGATTTTTTGGATTCTGAGGCTTATGGTTTGGGGACACAGTTTGAGAAATACTGGATAATAGACTCAGTATTTTTACCTGTTTGGTTATAGCATCAATATGTTTGTAATCTGACAACTACACTTAGAGCATTTCCCCTTCTTTACCACCTTAATAGGACCTATGTATTTTTAGGGGCTTCAAAAGATGTTTGCTATCAGATTATTGCTTGTGTACTTAATAGATATTTTATTGCTGAATTAAGGCATTTTGTAGGCCTTAACTTTTGAAAGTGTTTAATGTAAAAGAGCACAGGGGGAAAAAGAAACAAAATAGAAATAGACGTGCCTAATGAAACTCAAAAGAAGTTTAAAGTAAGATGCAAATACACTAATTGCAATAGATAATTTTTCCAACAAATTTGGAACTTTATATATAATAGCTATTTCAGCAAAGATTCAAGGAAATAATATATTTATAAGATTTTGGTGGAATTTAAATTTATGCTTTCTGCTGCACAATAAACCAATATAAATTAAGGACCTTACAAATTCCAAATCCTTTACCAAAGTAATTCTATAGCTTGCTGTGACCCTTAAGAAAATAACACAACATCATCTACTGATAAATTATTTAAAATAACAATATTTCAGAAGTAACAATAAAAATACAGAGAATAATTATGCACATTTAGTAAAGGAATATGATATAATGATTTAAAATGTTTTCATAGAATATTTAATATCAATGAAAATTGTTTTAAATAATTCCATAGAAAAAATAAGACAATGTATAAAATATGATTCTTTTTTTAAAAACTTTTTAACATAAAAAGTGTATGTTCGTGCAATGTATAGGAATATATCATTTTTATAGAGGCTATTGCTTACAGTTGTAATTTAGATTAGTGATTTTCAACATCTTTTTGTTATTTCTCATTGTTTTGTGTATTTTAGACTCTCAACAAACTATAAAAATAAGTATTTTAAAAAATTGCCCCATTGTTGAAAAACATTAGTTTGTTTCCTAAATGGCCTCCTAAATTCTAACAAGTATTTCTATTAAGTATGGCTTAAGACTTTCAGTTACAGAATTAAGTCAGAAATGCTTCAGGATTAGTGCTCTGAATAATTATAAAACGAGAACAAAATCTCTAAAATTGCAATATGAAAGCCACATTTATCTACAATTTCATGCATTACAAATATGTGCTCATTTCACATGCTTGAAATTATTAACCTCTTCACCATTTTATTAATCAATTAATTATTTAAACAATTTTATTTACTTGAGAGAGAGAGAGAGAGAGAGAATGAGCAAACATGAGTGAGAGAACAGGAGCAGAGGGGCAGGGCTGGATCCCAGGACCCTGGGATCATGACCTGAGCTGAAGGCAGATGCTTAACTGACTGAGCCATCCAGGCACCCCACACAATTTTAAATAATAATGTTGATCTGTCGATTAAAACTTAGTATGTATCAGTCCTCATCATAAGTGATTTACATATTTTAACTTCTCTTAATCTTAGGACAATCTTAGGAGACAGATCCAGAATTATGGACAAACTCATGAGGCCCTTAACTCAGTGCAAAATGGTGACTAAGATAACTAGTAATCAAGTAACATTGCAATATTCAAAAATAAATTAAATGCAAGAAAATCCAAGATAAACAAAATATCAACCTTTATTTTGAATAAAGGCAGGATCAATATGAGTGATTTTTCCTTTTGCTTCAAACTCCAATATGGCTTGATATGGCACTACTAAGCATGTACCTAAATTATTATTGGCATTTTTTCTCATTTAAAGAAACAGAAATAATACAGATGAGGTGACTTGCTGTGATCATACATCAAAGTAAGATTTGGATTGAGGAAAATAAATTCAGTTTAGCCTGAGTCCTTGCACTTAATCATTACACTAAAGATTACACCTTCTTAACTTTTTTCCTTTAATGGACCATATTTTGGCTTAACCCTATTTTTTTTTTCCTCTGTGGACTGTAATAGATAGTTTTTGTATTCTTTCTTCATTTTTTTCCTGTACCCATGGTGCTATTACTTTTTTGTATTGGAAGGTGGTGGATGCCACCATCCAAGAGTATTAAATCCTACACAGGATTACATATTAAAGACTTAGAGGAAAAAATTCAGTAAATAATTTTTATATGCCTATTCTTCTGGCAAACAAAAATAAAAGATAGATTGATCACTCCTTTGCTTCTAGAAAGGAGTTACAGATCTTACTCTGGGGGAATATAGCAATATAGAAATAACGTGTCTCAAAGCATAGTCAATTAATAATATGAGAAGTTTAGACTTTAAATAAAACATTTGAGCATACGTTAGATGTACAGTTATAAATAACCTCATTATGCAAGAAAAAAACTTCATAATATGTATTTGTATGTTATTTGCTAATATCCAAAATAAGACACAAAAAATAATAGTTAAATTTGCTCAAGCCATTATATATGTCTTGCAAAAATACAAATATCATATTTTCACTTCCCTCAGAGTTAGTTACATTTATCTATTTGACATACAAGGTAAATGTCAAGTTTATACATGTCTGAGAAATGTATATAGAGAAAAGCATAAGTGACTAAAAATAATTATGATCAGTCCAGATTTTCAGATATCAAGTTTTCATTATCAGTTAATCTATATGATATCTAATCAGATCCTTTCTAGTAAGTACATATATTTGAAGAGTTATTTTATTATCTTAGTAGGCCATCCTAAAGCACTCACAAATTCCCATTGTTGTTGTGTTATATTTAAGAAGAGAACAAAAATAAACTCTCTCTCTCTCTCTCTCTCTCTCTCTCTATATATATATATATATATATATACACACACATATATATATATATAATTGTATTGGGTCTAGTGATCCCAATATTCCTTCCTTTTCCCCCATTTCAGAAAAAGATCCAAACTTTGGGATGCAATAAAGGCAATCATAAGTATATAGCAATATAAGCCTATTTCAAGAAGCAAATCTCAAATACACAACCAAACCTTACACTTAGTGAGATAAAAAGGGAAGAGCAAATAAAGCCCAAAGCAAACAGAAGAAGGGCAATAATAAAGATTACAGCAGAAATAAATAATATAGAAACGACAACAACAACAACAAACCAGTAGAAAGGATCAACGAAACTAAGAGCCGGTTCTTTGAAAGATTTTATAAAATTGAGAAACCCCTAGCCAGACTTATAAAAGAGAGAGAAAGAAAAAGAGAGAGAGAAAGGATCCAAATAAGTAAAATCACAAATGAAAGAGGAAAGATCACCAGCACCACAGAAATACAATTACAATAAAATATTAGGAAAAATTATATACCAACAAATTGGGTAATCTGGAAAAAAATGGATAAATTCCTAGAATCATATAATCCAAAACCAAAATAGGAAGAAATAGAAAACCTGAACAGACCCATAACTAGCAAAGAAACTGAATAGGTATTCAAAAACCTCCCAGCAGACCACAGTCCAGGGCCAGACGGCTTTCTGAGAGAATTCTATAAGGCATTTAAAGAATTGATACGTATTCTTCTCAAACTTTTCCAAAAGATAGAAATGGAAGGAAAACTTCCAAACCTATTCTATGAGCTCAGAACTTTCTTGATTCCAAAACCAGATGAAGATCCCACTAAAAAAGAGAATTACAGGCCACTATTCCCATGAACATAGATGCAAAAATTGTCAACAAAATACTAGCAAATCCAACAGTACATTAAAAAGAATTATTCACCACGATCGAGTAGGATTTATTCCTGGGCTGCAAGGGTAGTTCAATATTGGCAAAAAAAAAAAAAAAAAAAAAAATCAAATTGTTACACCATATTAATAAGGGAAAGAACAGAAAGGATTAATATGAGAAAGGATCCTTTCAATAGATGTAGAAAAAAATATTTGACGAAATGCAGCATTCATTCTTGATTAAAGACCCTCAACAATTGGGGATACAGGGGACATACCACACCATGATAAAGGCCAAATATGAAAGACCCACAGATGATATCATCTTCAATGGGGGAAAACTGAGAGTTTTTACTCTACAGTTAGGAATAAGACAGAAAAGTCCACTCTTCCCGTTGCTATTTAACATAATACTGGAAGTTCTAGCCTCAGGAATCAGACAACCAAAACAAATCAAAGGCATCCAACCTGGCAAGGAAGAAGTCAAACTTACACTCTTCTAAGGCAACATGATTCTCTATGTAGAAAACCCCAAAAGCACCAAAAAAATCCTAGAACTGACACAAAAATTAAGCAAAGTCACAGGATACAAAATCAATGTACAGAGACCTGCTGCTTTTCTATACACCAATAAAGACGCAGCAGAAAGAGAAATCAAGGAATTGATTCCATTTACATTTGTACCAAAACCCATAAGATACCTAGGAATAAACCTAACCAAATAAATAAAATATCTGCACTCTGAAAACCTAAATAGAACACTTATGAAAAAAACTGAAGATGACACAAAGAAATGAAAAAACAGGAGTACTTTAGTTGCTCAGTTGGTTAAGCATCCAATTCTTGATCTCAGTTCAGGTCCTGAGTTCAAGCCCTGCATTGGGCTCCACGTGGAGCCTACTGAAAGCAAGAAAGCAAGAAAGCAAAATGGAAAACCATTCCATGAGCATGGATTGGAAGAAAAAATGTTGCTGAAATGTCTATATTACCCAAAGCAAATCTATACATTTAATGCAATCTCTATCAAAATATCATCAGCTTTTTACACAGAGCTAGAACAAAGAATCCTAAAATTTGTGTGGAATCACAAAAACCCCAAAAGATCCCCAATAGCCACCAGAATCTTGAAAAAGGAACCAAAATGGAAGCATCACAATTCTGGACTTCAATTGATATTACAATGCGTGTCATCAAGACAATATGGTACTGGTTCAACAGAACAGATTAGAAAACCCAGAAATAGACCCACAACTGTATGGTCAACTAATCTCTGACAAAGCAGGAGAGAATATCTACTGGGAAAAAAGACAGTTTCTTCAACAAACGGTATTGAGCAGACTGCACAGCAGCATGCAGAAGAATGAAAGTGGACCACTTTCTTACACTCTATGCAAAAATAAATTCAAAGAAGGTGTACCTGGGTGGCTCAGTCAGTTAAGTGCTTGGTTCTTGATTTTGGTTCAGGTCATATTCTCACAGTTGAGAGATCAAGCCTTACATTGAACTCCATGCTGGGCATGGAGTCTGCTTAAGATTCTCTCTCCTTCTGCCCCTCTATGCCCACCTCCAAATAAATAAAAATAAATAAATAAATAAATAAATAAATAAATAAATTCGAAATGGGTGAAAGACTTAACTGTGAGACAAGAAACCATCAAATTTCTTGTGGAGAACACAGACAGTAACCTCTATGATGTTGGCCATAGCAACTCCTCACTAGACACATCTCTAGAGGCAAGGGAAACAAAAGCAAAAGTGAACTATTGGGACTTCAGGAAGATAAAACTTCTTCACAACAAAGGAAACAATCAACAAAACTAAAAGAAAGCCTACAGAATGGGAGAAGAGTTTTGCAAATTGCATATCTGATAGAGTTACTATCCAAAACCTATAAAGAACTTATTCAACACCTAAAAAACAAATAATCAGTTAAGAAATGGGCAGAAGATATGAATAGACACTTTTGGAGAGAAGATATCCAGATGGTAACAGACGCATGACAAAATGCTCAACATCATTCATCATCAGGGAAATACAAATGAAACCACAATGAAATACTACCTCACACTGTCAGGATGGGCTAAAATGAACAATACAGAAAACAGCTGTTTCTGTATATATATGTATATATATATATGTTTCATATATATATGTGAATATACATTATATATATATTATATAGTCCCCTCGACTGTCCTTTGGTATGAATGGTAAATAAAAAAATAACTTTATTTGAAGGAACGTGCAGTATTTTTTTTTTTTTGGAAATTTGGGTATGCCACAGTCATTTTATAAGAGAGTGTTTGTATCTTCCAGAGCCACACTGTAATTTTTTACTTCCATTGTTCAATTTTACTTTAAAATAACAGTTGTCCACATTTTTCCATTGAAAAGTTACACATTTATATGTACGTTGGAGGATTAATGAGGTTCAACTATAGTTTAACCCAGTCCTGATAGCGAATGCTTTTCTTGTCATTATGCACTAACGATTAACTTGTGAAAGGTAAAAAAAAAAAAAAAAAAAAAAGGATCTTTAACATTTTTTTAAAAAACCTTCTCCAGTAACTTAATTTCCAACCAGTAACTTAATTATACTTGATTAAATAAGAAATTATAAAATGTCTACTGTGTACTAGGTATTAATCCAAGTATTAAACAAATACATAGTTACACATCTCTTTTAGATCATTATGATATCATTTACTAGAGGAATGAGAAGGAAAAAAGTTATAGGTCATAAATGAGTACTAGACTACTGTTCAGTTCAAAGACTAAATATGTGACAGTCTTTAAGTATATGGTTTATAGAATTTTACTACATACCAATAAAGAATGCCAATGTGTATTGTCTAATGATGATTTCTCTAATGTTTTATAAAGGACTATCTTAGTTAAATAGGTGTGGCAGGCCTATGTGATGTATTTTTATGAGTTCTAGGGAGATCTTTGCCTAAAATATTAACTCAATCACCTATGTGATACTTAAACCATATAAAAGTGGGACATAGCCTTTAATTTGATAAAAAAAAAAATGATGTAGCTAAAATAGCCTTTAATTTAATAAAGAATGAGGTAGCTAAAATTTTAACGATTCTTTGAAACTAAAAACATAATGACAATAATGTACAATGAGTTGTAGAGTAAGAGAGTAGAGCCATACGGTTACGAATGAATGTGGATTTCTCTGTGAGTAATTCCACTTTGAAAAATGAAATTTTATCTTAAATTATGCTTCTTTCCTGTTCAAGAATGCTCAAGATTTTTTCTGAATATAAAATAGTAAAGTTCCGGGGTGTTTGGGTGGCTCAGGAGATTGTGTCTGATTTTTGCACAGGTCATGATCTTGGGTCCCAGGATGGAGTCCTGCATCAGACTCCCCACTCAGAGGGGAATCTGCTTCCCCTTTCCTCCCCTCTCCCCCTCCCCATGTCCATCCTCATTCTCATATTCTCTCTCTCTCTCTCTCAAATGAATAAATGAAATCTTTAAAAAGATAAAATAAAATAATAAAATAGAATAAAATAGTAAAGTCCTGCCCTCTAGAATGTATATCTTCTTTCTCAGGCTCAACTGTTCTGCTCAATAAGAACTTTAGCTAAGAAAGTAATATTATATTTTATAAAGGAATTAAAATGTATGCTGATCACAGGGACATACATATAAGTTGGTTCATTCCCCGCACTCTGCTAATGAAGCGCATGGGAAGTTATTGAGGGCACATCAGTTCTGCATACATTTAGCATTGTCAAGTGTCAATCAGCCAGCTAAAATTATTTGTACACATGTTATGAATTTAGTAAGCCATCATCTATGAGTCAACATGCTACATTACAGTTTACAAACACTGATAGGGAAGCTACATGAGTGTAAACTGTTTATACATGTATATGCTTGTATGGCATGGTAGTAGAACCAACCATTTTTAAACAATTTAAATAATTCTGAATCAAACATGAAGGCAGTGATGTTTACTTTGGGAATAGAAGTTACCACCCCCCTATTGCTTTTCTTTCTTTCATTCTTTCTTTCTCTTTCTTTCGGTTTTTTTTTTTTTTTTTTTTTTTTTTTTTTGGTCAAAATTGTGGATTACTGTTGGAAACTGATTTTATTATGGTTTAATTTACCTGTTGGAAAAATTAGGGACAATTATTTTGTATAACACTTGCTAATTTTGGAGAGAAAATGTATAGGGAGTTTACAGGAGTGTGTGGGGTCATTAAATAAAATTAGAACTTTGTCTTGAATATTTAGGAATATTGGGCAGCATTGACTCCAGTGTACTCAAAAATTAAATGGAAGCAAAAAGAAATATTTATCTTGAACAATGTGTTTGTTCTTTTACTCTTTAAGTGTTTTATAAATAAATACATTTATAGAATAATATACATCATTTTTCCCATTTTCAACATATTTTTCCTTATATGTTAAATAAGAATTGAAGTTTTTTTAAACCCACTCTTACTTGGAAAAAAACACTTGTACTCCTCTAAATCTCTCAAAAAGCCTTTATTAAAAAAATGTGCTTAAATTAGCCTTCAGTATGTATACAGACACAGTTCTGCAGATATTCAGATTCGTACAGACAAAAATGTTTTCCCCTAAGAAATATTCTTGACTCCATTATATTCTGAATTCATTCTTCTCTAGATTATTTGAACTCTTCTTGCTCCTTTCAATAAAACACGGCCTTCGATAGTTTTCAGTGAACTGGAGGGTGGAGGACAGTTCATGGCTGAAAGTATCTTCATCTTACCCTCACATTTGCAAAATGTGCTAGCTGGGTGAAGAATTTATATTGGAAATAAGTTTCACTCGTTTTGGCAGGAATTGCTTCACTCTTTCTAGTGCCCATTAGCATTTGGTGTCATTGTCATTCTCTGTATACTGCATGCATGCTGTTTTGTTTTTCCCTTCGATAAAGTTTTAGATCGTATTCTAAAATGTATTTGCTTTGAAATTTCTTAATTATGTAACTTGATGTTCGACCTAGTGCATCCATTATATTGCCCATTGTATGGACATTTTTTTTTTTTAATTGGGAAATCAAGTCCTTCAATCTGCACAATTTTCTAGTGATGTATTCTTTGATCACTTTTACCTTTAAGAGTAAATTCGCTTTCTGAAACTTCCATAAATCAGTTTAGAACATCCTGAATTGATTCATATATATTTATATATGAATATGATATGTATATATGAATATAATATATATTTATGCTTAATCAGTTCCATTTTATCTATCGAAAATAGCTTCCAATTATTATGGTGATTTTTTAAATTGAAGTGTAGTTGGCACATACTGGTGACATTAGTTTTGAGTGGGCAGCAAAATGAGATGACAAGTCTACGTGCTATGCTGTGCTCACCACAGTACAGCTACCATACGTCACCACACAAAACTATTTCAATAACATTAACTATATTACTTATACTTATAGTGCTTTCCATACCTATGACTTGTTTATTCCATAAGTGGAATATTATAATTTTAGTGCTTAATATCATAATTAATTTTTAAGAATAATTTCATGAAACATCTCCCTTTCCTTTTTATATGGCACTGTTATTTTAGAGGGGAGGATGGGCAGACAGTGAGGGAGAGCAAGAATCTTACACGGGCTCCACATCCAGTGTGGATCCCAACTTGGGGCTCAATCTCACAACCCTGAGATCATGACCTGAGTCTGATGCTTAACAGAATGAACCACCCAGGTGCCCCTATATGGCACTGCTTTTATTCATGGCTATGGTATCTTCTCTTAATATGAAGTTGTTAATTATAATTTCTTTAAGGTTTTACTATGTATTCAAAATTTTTGTTTTCATTTTGATCTCTGCAACTTTACTGCTAAAGTTCTCCTTTTTATTCTTTTTTTTTTTTTAATATGTTTAGCTGCAAGTCCTAAAAACTATTTGGAAGCATGAGAAGAAAGCAATAACTGGAGGGTTTTTCAAATGAATCTGTGACTGTTTAACTAGCACTTATATGGCAATGTATCCTCCTCTAACTGGCCAGTTTGAACTGGAAGCCCATTTCTGGGATCCCAGTGGAAAGAAAGGGAAAAATAGTGTGTAGATTATCTCTTACTAAAGGAATAAATCCGACAGGTGTTCGAAATGGTACTTAGATCTAGTGTCCCCATTTTCTTGGGATCTTTACCTCTAGATTTTTATTTTATATTCTTTTTTTATGGATCAGTATCTCTAGAAATGAAATCTCTCAACTTAAACCAGAATTGCGAAGAGGTTTTAGTCGACATAAAGAAATGAAGGAGAGCATCTAAGCCAACTGTTCTCTGGACAATATTTCAATTCTGCTTCAATTCCATACATCATTCACTTTTTTAAAAATATTTTATTCATTTCTTTTGAGAGAGAGAGAGAGAGACAGACAGACAGACAGACAGCATAGATGGAGGAAGGAGCAGAGGTAGAGGGAGAAGCAGGCTTCCCACTGAGCAGGAAGCCCTATGAAGGGCTCAGTCCCAGGACTGGGATCATGCCTTGAGCGGAAGGCAGATGCTTAACCAACTGAATCACCCAGGTGCTCCTGTTAATTTTATTATTTTAACTAAAGGTTCATACTCAATCTTTCTCTTCACTTCTCTTGCTCTTTCTGCATTGTTGATTGTCATCTATCTTTTTTAAATTGTGTATTATTGGGATGCCTGGGTGGCTCAGTGGTTGAGCATCTGCCTTTGGCTCAGGGCATGATCCCAGGTCTGGAGATCAAGTCCCACATTGGGCTCCCTGCAGGGAGCCTGCTTCTCTCTCTGCCTGTTTCTCTGCTTCTCTCTGTGTATCTCTCATGAATAAATATATAATTTAAAAAATAAAAAAACAGTGTATTATTTATCTGCCTTTATAGGCAGGTTTCTTTGTAACACGTGACAGATCATCTCAGCCCCAAATGATTAAAATTTAGAAATTTGGAAAATCACTAAATTTTATACTTCTCACTCATACAGTTTTATAATTTTCCTAACCTGTGTGACTTTCCAATTTATTTAACAGGAATAATGTTATATGACATTGTAATTGATAAACTCATATGCATCATAAAGAGAAAGAATTCCCAAAAGAAATATGGTGTAGTTTCACCAATGTTTTATACTCACTGTGTTTAATAATGAACTTTCAAAAAACACTATCAAGGTTTATAACCTATGTAATCTATCAGGTAAACTACAGCGTGTCTGGGGTCCTCAAAATCAGCTCCAGGTTTGAAGACTCTCTAGAACGCATAGAACTTAGCGTATAGTCTTACTTACACCTAAGATTCATGAGAATGAAATGATACAAAGTCAAATCAGCACAGGGACAAGGTAGATGGGGCAAAGCGCAGAAAAAATTAGATGGAGTTTCCAAGGGTCTTCTCCCAGTTGAGTTACCAAAAAAAATATGCTTAATTCTTCCGGTAAGAATTATGTGTGTGAAGTGTCCAGGGTTTTTACTGGGAACTGATCGCATAGGCATTCTCCGTTTAGCATGTACCAAAAATCAAGACTCCCAGAAGGAAAACAGGTGTTCACCGTATTCACTATAGAACCATATGGTTTGCACAAACCCTTTAGGCATAGTTTAAGCTTACTCTTATCTGCAAATTGTTGGAATCCTCCTGAAATCCTATTTTCCATATGCCAGCCAAGGGCAAACTCATATGCAGATCTTCCTAAGATTATCAGTTTTAAGACTACTTTGGTAACTTTTTTCTATACACGGTTTCACTAATTTGAATTTAATTCGCTAGTGGATGAATTTTATCAAGATGTTTCGTCAAACGGAATAGGTAAACTTGGAACACTGGCTCCAGAGTTCTAAATTAATAAAATCCATACTTTTGGGGTGATATTGGCCACCTAACCTAAATTCTGAGTTTCCTCACTTAGAGAATGAGGTTAAAAATGGGTTCAATGGCTTTTCCTTTCATTAACGTTTTTTTAAGTTCTTTTTAATTTTATGTATATGTGTTTTTTTTTTTAATTTTTATTTATTTATGATAGTCACAGAGAAAGAGAGAGGCAGAGACACAGGCAGAGGGAGAAGCAGGCTCCATGCACCAGGAGCCCGATGTGGGATTCGATCCCGGGTCTCCAGGATCACGCCCTGGGCCAAAGGCAGGCGCCAAACCGCTGCGCCACCCAGGGATCCCTGTATATGTGTTTTTGAGTACATTTAACACAAATGTGACATTATTATCAGATATACAACAGTCATTCCGCTTCATCTCTATGTCATGCTGTGCTCACCACAAGTGTAGCTACCATCTATCACCATACAGCACCACCATAATAGCATTGGTTATATTTTCTATGCTGTATGCTATACCTTTCATTCCCATAACCTGTCATTTTTTTTACTGTACTTTGTCTATGAGCTAATAAAACCACAATATATTTTTGAGAATTCCAAGAATTTTCTTTGTCTGAAATACATTTCATATTTTAAAGTCCTCCTTGTATATATTTTTTAAATATTTTATTTATTTATTCATGAGAGACACACAGAGAGAGAGAGAGAGAGAGAGAGAGAGAGAGAATGAGGCAGAGACAAAGGCAGAGGGAGAAGCAGGATCCATGCAGGGAGCACAATGCAGGACTCAATCTGGGACTCCAAGGTCACACCCTGAGCCAAAGGAAGATGCTCAACCACTGAGCCACCCAGGTGTCCCTCCTTGTAAATGTTTTAACCAACATTGTTTTCTATATCTTTTTATAATTTTAATTTTCTTTTTGTAGTGTTTGTGAACATGTTCCTTCTCTCTCATCCTTATCTGAGGCCACACCTCCCTGAACCTATGACTTGCTTACCATAATGTAAGTGCAGGGTGAGGAGAACAAGTGGGCTCCACAGGTATCTATAATATAGTTATTTTCCAAAATTCCCTACTACAACTGCTCAGACACCTTTTCCAAGAGCATGTGTCATTCCATTCTCAGTGTTTCTCCTGTTAATAATAATTACAATCTGCATCCCCACCATTCCGAACTACTGATGGCCTTAAAGCTCTCCTCAGCTGGACTAAACTGTAGACAAATTTCTTCCAAATTAGAGGCCCCTGTCTTGCCTTTTCTTGGAGCATTTACTTTAGAAAATCTGCAATTATAAATTTTCTCTCTGCTCCTTTAAGATGTAAATTTTCTCCCAGCCTCTTGCTAGCTTTACAGCACAAAAATATCTTTCTCAAGGACCTGGGAGCTATCCCTTTGAAACGTAATAATCAACATAGTGCCACTATCTACCAGTCTCTATGGGAGGGGAGGAGACTGACATCAGTAAGTAGCAATTAGAAACATGGACAGCCTAGTGTCATTGACCAACATTCTCCCCCTCCTTAATATCCTCCAGGAGTTTTCCACTAGTTGACACCAGCATTTGTTTCAACACAGTTGAGTTCAATCTCTCTCCTCTACTGGGGATATAATGTAGAACAATAGGCTAAAATAACATCTCCCTTGTCCATTTAACTCAGGCACAATTTCTTTTTGACACCACCAGGAACTCCCCACCCAGCTGTACTCTACACACTTCCCCTCTGTTTTACATCATTGGTCATCTTTGTATGTAATATACAATTCACTTGATCACAATGTTTATTGTTCATTGTGTGTTTACCACTTACTAAAATGGAAGCTTTGTAAGCGCTTTTTTCCCCTCTGATAAACCCCAAATGGTAGAATACCTGGAACAAAGTAAGCAGTTACAATTTATTGTATTTAAAATATCCTATTTAATTTGAATTTTAGAATCTGAGATGCTTTCCAGTTTTATTGAAGCTAGCTTTATCTTTTTGCAATCATATTCTTATTTTCAGCTGGCTTCATAGAATAGAGCGGATAAGAAATGTCTGTAATACCACATTAATACAAAGACTATTATATTTTTAAACTAACTTTTAAAATTAAAATATGATTTATCTAATTTACTTATTGAGTCAAACATTTATTACTTACTTTATGTAAAAATACTTGCTCTAAATAAACATATTTTCCACTGTTCCTTTAAAGTCTGTATAAAATGTGTGTAGAAAGTAAAACCATTCATTCCTCTCTTTGGCTGAATCCATGCACATATGTATTCAAAATAATCAGTATGGTTATCTAAATTTGTTTAGGGTGATGATTTTTCATCCCTACCTCATAACAGCCACCAACAAACTAATGCCCAGGTTAAGAGTGCTTAAGGAATCCCAGTAGCAGAGTATAGCTATGATTATACACTTCAGACAGGGTGTCACCCCAGGAATTCTCAATTCCAGCCACAGATATAGTCATGCTTTAGTTCCACATGAAAAACCATTATTCCTCTTAGGGATGCAGACACAGAATATTCTAGTCTTTGTAGTACTAAAGTATGTTATGAATCAGAGAAGTATTTTCTCATCATTAAACTTTATTTGAAGCTACTAAATTGATATAATCAGAGAGACTCCAGTATGCCTTTTTTTCTGGGGTTTGGGTCATTTCAAAGGGTTAACATGAGGTACCATGATGGATTTGGCATTTTCCTTGCAAAACACTTCAATGAGAATGGCATATACCTGCTTATGGATCTATGTTGCTTCCTATGACTTACAGAAAAATTTATTTAAATCCTTGTATCTACTATCTATCTATCTATCATCTATCTATCTATCTATCTATCTATCATCTATCTATCTATCTATCATCTATCTATCTATCTATCATCTATCTATCCTTTTACAAACAAGATATTGCTTCTTGGTCTCATCCTCCATAATTTTCCAAAACACAATTCAGACAGAACCCCTTTTATTTCAGCCACACTAAGCTTCTTTATATTCCTCAAACATGGCATATCATATTACTTCTCCATACTTTTGAAAGCTAAGTGTCTCTGTCACCTAACATCTACTACTTCTTGAAGATATAATTCACATATCAACATATTAGTAGTCTTTTCTAGATTATTCTATTAATCTTGCCCACATTTTTCAAAGTTCTCTAAATTACCTTTGTTTAAGCCTCTGATAAGTTTTATTTTAATTAGATGTGCATGTACATATTTTTTCAAGTCAAATCTCTGAGGGTAGGTAAGATGACTATTATTTTAGAACTTTCTGAGGACAGAAAGCTATATTTTTAGGATATAGAATAGTCCCCTACCCATAAAAATCACTTTTTAAAAAAAAGTATTTTTGGATGAAAAATGAATAAAGGGAACTATATCTATTCTGGTTTATAGCAAATGATAATAGAGTAAAAAGTTATGAATTATGTGGTGAGATTTATTTCTGCAAGTACAGTGCATAAAGTTGTACTTGGATCTAAGCTATTGTAGTGGCACTTAGAGTTACCAGTATTTGAAAAAAAAAAGTCAAGAACAACATTAATTTATCTTAATCTCATTTTATTTTTTGAGCATTTTTGGCTCCAAATGGTTGGGTATGCTATTTGCCAATATATCATTTGGAATGTGCTATAAATTGAATGCCTTTGTCCCTAATCTCCCCCCTCCATTTATATGTTGAAAGCTGATTCCCAGTGTGAGGGTATTTGGAAGTGGGGCCGTTGGAAAATGATTAGTCCATGTGGGTGGAACCCTCCTGAATGACATTAGTGCCCATATAAAAGGGGCCCTGCAGAGGTCCCTTATCCTTTCCACCATGTGAGGTGATTCATTTGTCAGCTATCAGCTGTCTGGTTATATTGGAGGCAGATGCCACAGCAACAATACTGGTACATGCAAGAGAAAACATGAGTTAAGACAATAATTTCCCAAATCAGTGACAACTTTTTCCACCAAGAATCCCATGAGCAGGGGCAGCCCCTGTGGCCCAGCGGTGTAGTGCTGCCTTCAGCCCAGGATGTGATCCTGGAGACCCGGGATCGAGTCCCATGTCAGGCTCCCTGCATGGAGCCTGCGTCTCCCTCTGCCTGTGTCTTTGCCTCTCTCTCTCTCTCTCTCTCTCTGTGTCTCTCATGAATCGATAAAAAAAAAAAAAAAAAAAAAAAAGAATCCCATGAGCCAAACCATTGATTTATTAAGTCTGCTTAGTTGGGGATTGGATCATTCAGGGTATTCACTTGTGCCTTCATGTAATTTAATAAAGATGACACATTAGTAGACTCATCAGGTATGAACACACAACATTCTGTTTGGAAGCACAGGTGCTTCCTTACTTGGCTGCAAATATCCATAGTCATCCTATATTGGAAGATAGCTCTTCTCATTGGGGACTTCTCAGTGTTCAATAAACCCAGGCTTTGTGGGCTACGATTTAAGTCTTTCTGAGTGAACTACCTAAGGGTTTCTATGCGTGCTATAATATTCTATGGAGGGGACAAAGATGGTGGTCAAATGATTGTGCCAGTGGATACAGGATGTGCTCACTTGAGTTTGAGAAGAAGGAGGTTGGCAATTGTTGTTACTATAGGGTGGATTCTCCTCTGTGCCCAGGGAAAATCCAGGGTACAGCAACCTAATCACCCAGGTGGAAGCAACAGCCAAAGATCTGTGCCACACAACCACTGGGTCCCATTAAGGAATGTCCAATAAATAGCTAGATGGTGCAACCAGTCAGTACCAAACTAATTGCTGTTTTTTAGATTGACAATGCAGTTCCCCGATACCCTTTCCATTTTCCTGATATAGTTGGAATGTAATTTTTTCTTTACAATATTTTTTTCCCAACTGCTCTAAACAAAAGATTCATGGCATCTATCAGTTCAAAGGGGATAAAAACACTTTATCTATATTTAAAAGAATCTAATAGAAATAGAAAAAAGAAAAGGGAAAGCTGAACATAGATGAAGGTGATAGTAAGCAATAATGGAGATGAAGATGAAATTACATCAAATCAGGTACCTACAACTGCTAACCTCGTTAGCTGGGGAAGCCCAGTGGAGACAGCCAGGCTGGAGTCCTGACTAAGAGGCCTAGGTGGAGCCTTCTCCCCACAGGTGAGACTTCCAACTGGCCATCCCCTCAGGAGCCCTACTTGTAGGGTAGATGATGGAGTCTGAAGTTGAACATTTGTTTGCCTATGTGCAGCTTGAAGGGGGCTGCATTTCTATGTTATCATGTCTTTACATCTTCAAGGAGCCTGGACTAGGTGTGCTTGCCTCTCCTCTCGGATTCCATTCCTAGGATGCCAGCCCAGCCTGGAGCCAAAGGAGATACAAAGCAAAATTTGCAACTTTTGGCATCCAGACCAGAAGGGCCAATTCTGACCTGAAGGCCAGCTAATGTCAACGAACCAGGCTCCCAAGGTCTTTCACACAGCAGAAGTCTCACTAATGCATTCCTGCATACCTGTGGATCTGGGTGGGCCAGTATGCAGGACAAATCACAGAAAGCTCCATCCATACAATATACCAACATAGGGGTGCCCAGGTGCTCAAATGTCCACAACCTAGGGTAAGCCACGTAAACCCATCCCGAGTCTGAGCATAACCACCCATGGCTCCAAATGTGCTATTTTTAGGACAGCAATCTGACAGATTGCCTATGTAGTTTGATTGATGGAAAAAGAGTATCCATGCCCAGTGTTATTAACAGTGTGTGACACCTTGGGAAGCCTGGATGGTGCAGCTGGTTAAGTGTCCGACTCTTGATTTCAGCTCAGTTCATGATCTCAGGGTTGTGAGATCAAGCCCCACATCGGGCTCCACACTGAACATGGAGTCTGCTTGAGATTTTCTCTCTCCCTCCCTCCCTCTCTCTGCCCTCCTCCTTGCTCTCCCTCATCCCTCAAAATTAATAAATAAATACTTTAAAAAGTGTGTCACAGACCAGGTCTCTGGATCAATGTTGGTAATATCAGATTAATTAAGAGCACTAATTCTAGATTTCTTCCCAAATGTACTGTGTTAGGGCCTTCTAGTCCCTTCCTTGGATTGGCAATATACCCACCATGGCATTCTGATCAGCTAGAGAAAGGCAGCTGTCCATACACTCAGAAGTTGGATTGATTTCTTTGTGAAGGCAACTGAGTGGACCCACTGCAGAAAAGTATTTCCATTAGGTGTCCATTCCATGTCTGAACACCGCAAGAGCAGCAGCAGTCTGATGTCAAAAAGACGAAATTTAGTAGGAACTTGTGTAGGAAGGTCTTCCCCATTGAAAAGAATTATACTTGTGTCCTGATCCTTAGATACTAATGTGGCTACAGCTTTAGGAATCTGACCAAGTTGCATGTACCCTACCTGTTTTGCCAGAGGAGGCGCTGCAAGACCAAGACTCTCATCTTCTCCTCCTTTTCAATACTACGTGTTCCATTTCAGGTGTAATGAATTTCAGTATGTCCAGCTTGCAGCACGACAATGAGATCCTAGTGGAGATGGAATAATTCACCCAGAAGTATGAAGTAACTCACCCATTCCAGCTGACATCCCATTGCAATTTCCCTTCCTAGTTGTGATGGGCTTTGGTGTTCTCGGCAGGTTAGTGTGTGGATCCATGGTGACCATGGTGGCAATGGCTGTTGTCTGAGTCCTCCATGCTTTTACAGTCTTGGGTACCTCAGAAGGGGTCCCAGTATGGTAGATGGGGCAATAGGCCCTCCAGGTTGATCATTCAAATATATTAAATCCTGAGACAGTACTTTAGTCCACCTGGCTAAGGTTTTAAGGTTTTTCCTATTAAAAATTTAATCTGCTTTAATATTCCATTTTTCCTTTATGCCAGTCCTGTTGCTTATGGGTTATCGAAGAGATGGAACCTCCATTCAATGTCATATTATTTTGCCCAGGCTTGTACATCATGACTTTGAAATGTGACCTTTGATCACCATCTGTTTAGTGAGAGTATCCATACATGGCACTTAGTTTCTCTAATACCCTAATAGTGGCAGCCCAGTTTGTGCAGCAACAAGGAAAAGCTTGAGTTACACCACATGCAGTGTCCACACAAACCAGGACATATTTAGAAACTTCACTCTGAGGGCAGACCCAATATAATCAATATGCCAATCCCTTACCAGTTGGAAACTCCAATGGGTGGCCTCAGACTTCTTTGGCAGATGCCTTGGATATTGTATAAAACACACAGAGCATGCTGTTATTGCATTAACCAAGTCACCGTATTTCAAGGGCAATCAAGCATTCTTGGCAGTTTGCCACCCCACCCAAACACTGCAGTGGCCGCTCTTTCTATGCGTTCAATTTGCCATAGCTACAGAAGGGCCCGTTGCTAAGGCTTGAACTGAGCCAGGCCATCAGCTTCCTGATTACCAGGGGTTGTCAGTGCCTTATGAGCCAGGACATAAGAAACAGAAAGGACGACCTCAGACTCTCTCTCAGATGTCTTTCACATTTCATGACCATCCACTCATCAGCTTGTCATTGCCCAGGACATAGGGTTAATCCCTTTAGAACAATCTCCAACTGCCAGTGAAAAGGGTTAACAGCCAGGGCCTAGGAGATTACCAGCCAAATTGCTCTGAGTTCAAGCCACTGGCTGTTCTGGTTTTGTTCCTGTTTCCATCCAAATGGTGTCAGTGTTGGGTTGAATAGCAACTACAATCCAAGTGGCCAGATTGCTTCCACTAGCTCCATCTGTCTAACAGGCATCGGTGGGAATTTCTCCCATTCCCTCTTTACAGGCTGTAATGGCCACTACAAGGATAGGAGTGGGGGAATTTGGACTATCTACATTTTCTACAGGGCCTAGTAGTGCCTGCATTTCTAGACAATGGGCCATGGACGGGGTGCTCCCTTGTTTGCAAATAGGCATGCAACTTAGTCAAAGAGCCATGGCAGAGGAGGCTCATTTCTCAGCCCACCGCTTGATAGGAAGAGGAGTTCTTATAATGATATGCTGTTCCTGTGTGACAGTCTACACCTGGAAGAGTACTGAGTACATTGCTAGTTGCCGTTCTGTGGGGGGTATATCAGGTTTCTGGCCCCCTCCAGAGCCGAGATCATGATCCTAAAGTTGCTTTCTCTTTCCGTTGCCTCTGCCATAGTGCCCAACCCATGCCTTCTAGAGTCACAGATATATCTGACTCAAAGAGTAGCCCTTCTTGGATAATACCCGCAGCTTTAATCTGCTTCATTGGTGTTTTTGTCTTTTCAAAGGCAACTTGCTTCTGTGATCCCCAGCCCCACATGTGCCCTTTCTTTACCAGAAAGAATAAGGTACAGAGGCATTGTGCCAAGTGGAGTCCAGAAGTCCTCCAAAACTCCCGAATCTCTGCAAAGGCTTGTATCTCTTTCATATTCTGAAGGGTTGGATAAAATGCATCTTATCAATCATAGTTTCTGAGACAACACTCATCTTGTCTGGATGACTCCAAAAAACATTATAGCAGTGTCTGAGCCTTGAATTTTTTGTGGGTTCACTTCCCATCCCCTCGCTGGTGGATGTCCCAGCAATGCCTGTACATCATCCTGCAGCAGAGGCAAGTCTTTCATGTGTTAACATTATATCATCAGTGTAAGAGGCCCATTTTACTTATGTAGGAGAGAAGAACAGAGAGTAGTCTTGGGCTAGGATCCCATTGCATGTGGTGAGTCTTTGCAGGTAACCTTGGGGAAACACTTAAAAGGTCTATTGTTGCCCTTCCCACATGAAGGCACATTAATATTGTGATTCAATGGCCAAGGATATACTGAAAAATCTGTCTGGATTTGCTAATTCCAGTATAGTACAGCACACTCGTAGGACCAATGAATAGTGAGCTCTACATGAGGCCTCCAATTTTGGCTTGCTTCCTATACCTGAGGTATGGGGGTGCCCACCCTAAATAAGGCTGCATCTATAAGGCCTATGTAGAAGCAAGCAGGACATCAGAGATGATAGTGGCAGATGGGACAGGCCTGAACTATTATTCAGGTGTTAAGGCTTTCCATAGACAAACCAACATAGTGTTGGCTTGTAGGATTATCTATTCAGGTGGGACCCTGGCAACAATTAGATCAAATCACATTTGCCCCTGAGTTACTTTTACCAGACCCTGTATAGCCTCTTTGGAGAGTTTCTTGGTTTTCCAAACTCTCTCTTTCTCAAATCTTCCCTACAGCCCTTTCTGTTTCTAGGATTTCTCAGTTTCTCCCAGATCAATAATGCATTGTAATATATCATAAATCTCTTGTCCCACAACTGGTCTCTGCATGGATATCAGGATACCATACCAAGTGCTGGAGTGGATTGGAATATCTGAACTTCATTCTTTCAGTGAATATGGGCTGGCCATGGTCTTCAAGACAAGGGTATACATAGCCTATCTCATTCTCAATTCCCTAAGGATGTGCTGTACCTCTTCCATAATAGGTGAGGGTCCAACATGCCCAGAGAGAACCTCTTCATTGGACCAAGCCTTCCTGAAGGCAAGAATAATCCATTCTATAAGGGAGTAAGTATCTTGAAATTCCAGGAGCTATGCAGTCACTGCCAGAGGGCAGGGTGTGTGGTGATGTTGCTCATTTTTTCCCACCTCCTGCCTGGTCAAAGAAATGCCATTGACCCCTTTAACCCATACCCACACTGATTATGCTGGGATACTTTCCTAGCCTTTTGTTAGAACTTGGCAGCTATGTCAATAAGCTTGGCAGGAGTGTATTCTCTCTTCATGAATGCTTCCTGAATCGGAGCTGATACACTGGCTGGGGTTGTTGTTGCTATGCTTTTGCTGTCCTTTGTCTTAGGGTCACATGGCACAGAGTGTTTAGTCTATTTCCCTATCAATCACCATGACATCCTCCTCTTCACTCATCACTGGCCCAGGAATTCCACCTTTTAGCATCAGTCTTTGTCACATGTGCTTTGACCATAATCTACAAACTGCATGATTAGATCTCTAACGTATTATCCTGCTGGCCCACCTGGTTAGCCAGCTGGGAAACCAAACAGAGTAGTAGTAGACAACTGCACATCCTTCTCTAACCTCAGCACTTCCAACTTTCTGACTAGAGTTTCAACTTTGAGTTGGGCATCAGAATCCAACTGAACTTCCTGTCCACCACAGAGGCCAGCCCACTGTGGCAGGCCTTCATTACTCTTCCTTTCCACTGTGTGCTATGCCCATTTCCTCAAATATTAGACCAACTAACATTTTCAGAGTGTCCCCATACTTACAGAGTGGTCCACAAGCATCTAACACATGAGCCACCCTTCCCCACAGAGAAGATGAGAGCCAACTCAGGATGTCTCCCATGGATGCCTCTTTCTCAAAGCTAATATTCTTTGATCCTCTGGCTGGCTGTGTCCAACACAGCCCAGATGCACTAAGATAGAATGTAAAATAATGAATGCAGCCTACAAATTTTATTAGGGTTTGGTGACACAGTGAAGCTTACTGATGTAGAAACAACCAAGTAAATGCCATAAAAATCATAAGACAGTCCTAACATAAATTGCATTCTCATAATTTTTGGTCATCCATTTATTCTATAATATTTATAAAGAAATAATACAACATTGTGATTGAAAGAAGATGACAGATAACATACAAGAAATCTTTATAATTTGGGAGACAAACATACTGAAAAAAACCCAACTTACCCATAATTTATATGCAATTCAAATTAACTAGCATCCTGTAGTATTTATTTGCTGAGTCTGAAAACCCTAATCCTGGAACTAAGAGGCTTAGTTCAAATCTTAGCTCTACAACTGGTAGTTTATATGAACTTAAGCATGTTAGTTAAACTCTATGCCTCAGAATTCTCATATGTAAAATTGAGCCGATAGTAGTACTTATCTCATTGATAGATTGAAGATCTATCACTATTACAATTCACTATATAAAAGATAAATATGTAATGTAGTATGAACAGTGTCTGGTTTACAATAAGCATTATGTAAGCGTAATGTATGGTATTTCTCAGTCTTTACTGTTTTAATGCAGTATAACTACCCCCAACTTCATTGACTTACAACAACAAATAGTTATATCTTGTTCACTGGGCTATAGAGCAATTAAAACCTCTTTTAAAATGGGCCAGCCAATCATCTACTCACATTCCTTTGGCCAAAGCAAATCATGTGACTCAACCCAATAACAAGAAATAAGAAAGTATGTGATTCTTCTACAGAGGGTGTGCTGCGAGAGGAGTGAGTAGGTATCTGGAACACTATCTACCTCACTGACTATTTTTTCTTATTGAGCATGTACTATTTCTAGGCCCTGGCAATTTAGCAGGGAACAAAACAGAGCCCTCTGCTTCAGAGAGCTTCCATTTCAGTGTAAGAAAGATAAACAAGTAAATAAGCAAATAAGCAAATAAATAAATAAATAAATAAATAATAAATAATAAAATAAAATAAATAAAATAAAATATAAAATAAAATAATAAAATAAAATAAATAAAATAAATAAAATAAAATAAAATAAAATAAAATAAAATAAAATAAAATAAAATAAAATAAAATAAAATAAAAAAGAGGTAATGTTATCGACTCTGGGCATAATTACTAGACACAAAGGGAGAAAGAAGGTTTTGATGTGTAGCAAAAGACAGCATCCAAAAGGCAAATCCTACTATGAAACTACTCATTGAATTTACTCCAATATACTTTGCAATACCTGTTCCTAATTCCATCTAACAAAACTGCCGCTGCACTCAACTTTTTTCACTGTGACTTTGGAAACATTCATCCTGTAACAACTTTTAAAAGACATAAAAGCACCCTAAATTTAGCCAATTTGGGTGAAATGGCAGCATCAAATATAAAGCCTGGAAAAAAATATCTTGATGCTTACATACTTTGAAAATCAACACATTTTTCCATTGAAGTGCTCTAATCCTTTATATAGAAAATACAAAAAGCTTTGTTTATTTAGCAGAAAGGTTGCTAAACAAATTGGATATTTACTGAATAATACTACTCAATGAATTGACTTTTTGGTGAATTGTTTTTTTGGCCAGTTGACTTTACGCCACTTGATTGAAGACATGCCTACAATTCTCATGTGCCTTTACATGTGCAAATGGCGCATGTAAAACACACATGCACCTATGCACACACACACACACGCATACACACACACAAACACACACACTATTACACAGAGTTAAAACTGCCAGGAACACAGTAGGGCAAGAAGTGGAGAGAGATGTTATTGATGGGGCATGCACTTTTGAAGGTATAGTCCTAACATAAGGCTCAATTAAGATGCATATTTACTAGTATTGTGTCAAGAGGTCTCTGGTATGGGGAATTTCACATAATCTATTGTGAATCTTCTTTTGTTTTATTCAATTTATTTAACCTAAAAAACCTAAACAATTCACCTATATCTCCTGTCTCTCACCCCCAACCTCTGGCAACCACCGATCTGTTTTCTGTATCTATGAACTTTTTTTTTTCTTTTTTTTTTAAAGATCCCACATAAAAGAGATCATATGGAATGTGTCTTTTTCCATCTTACTCCTTTCACTTTCATGGTGACCTCAAAGCCTATCCATGTTGTTGAAAATGGCAAGGTTCCATCCTTTTGAATGGCTGAATAGTATTCCATTTTGTACATATATCACAGTTTCTTTTTTAAAAATTATTTATTAAGTTGAGAGAGAGAGAGAGAGAGAGAGAGAGCATATGAGCAGGGGGAGAGACAGAGGGAGAGAAATAATTCTCAAGCAGACTCCCCATTGAGGGCAGAGCCCTACACAGGGATCAATTTCAGGATCCTGAGATCATGACCAGAGCCAAAATCAAGAGTTGGATTCTCAACCAACAGTGTCAGCCAGGGGCTCCTATATTACAATTTCTTTATGTAATCATCCGTTGATGGACACCTGAGTTGCTTCCACATCTTGGCTATTGTAAATAATGTTGCAATTAACATTGGGGTGCATATATCCTTTTGAATTACTGTTTTCATTTTCTTCAGATAAATACACAAAAGTAGAATTGGTTCATCATACAGTTGTTCTATTTTCAGTTTTTTGAGGAGCCTCCATTCTGTTTTCCACAGTGCTTGCCTCAGTTTGCATTCCCACCAACAATGCACAAGGGCTCCCTTTTTCCACATCCTCACCAACCATTTGTGATTTGTATCATTTCTAGTCCTTTTGTTAACAATTCTCAATTTCATAGCAATTCTAACAGACATGATGTGATATCTCATTTGCACCTATCTAGTTTTGATTTGTATTTCCCTGATGATTAGCGATGTTGAGCATTGTTTCATGTACCTATTGGCCATCGTATGTCTTCTTTAGAAAAATGTCTAGGGATCCCTGGGTGGTTCAGCGGTTTGACACTTGCCTTTGGCCCAGGGCGCCATCCTGGAGACCAGGGATCGAATCCCACGTTGGGCTCCCGGTGCATGGAGCCTGCTTCTCCCTCTGCCTATGTCTCTGCCTCTCTCTCTCTCCCTGTGTGACTATCATAAATAAATAAATAAATAAATAAATAAATAAATAAATAAATAAGTCTATTTAGTATTTCTGGCCATTTTTAAATAAGATTGTTTAGGTTGTTTCTGTTCTTGAGCTGTATGACTTCTTTATATATTTTGTATATTAGTTCCTTATCAGATAGATGATTTGCAAATATTTTCTCTTATTCGGTAGGTTGCCTTTCCTTTTCGTTTTGCTGATGGTTTCCTTTGCTGTCAGCAGCTTTTTATTTGGTCTGGTGTTGTTCCACTTGTTTATTTGTGCTTCTGAATCTTTACACAAAGAGCTGAGGTAGGAAGAACTATACATAGCAGTCCTAGAGTCCTAGATCAGATACATACTTAACACTTAAAAAATTCCACTAAAACCTGCACTACAACCATAACCATGAAACTACAATTATGAAAAGAAAATTCAACCAGCATACATTGGCCAATGAACTCACTAAGGAAAATACCCTTCATACTTTCCTCACAGATATGTATCAGGGCAAATATTAATGAAGAAATAATTGTATGAAATAATAATTGAAAAGGATTGATAAACCAGTAGAAGCAAAAATTGCATTCTGAAGACAAGGAGGAAGAACAAACAAACATCTTTAATGTGATTTCTGTAAGACACAAACAAAACAACACAAAAAGGCAATTGTTGAGATTCTCAAAAAAAATAAAAGAAACACAAATCATAAATAGAAAATGATTAACAATTGCAGCTTGTAGGAGGAGAGAGCAAAATTAGGGAGCAACAGGAAAAGATAAAGACAAGAAACAAATTTTGGAGGATAAGGTGGAAAAGAACTATTGAAATATACCTAAATGTATCAAGCTTAATCAAAACTCATATTATGGATATCAAATGTACACTTGTTATTTGAAGAAAACTCAAAGAAAAGAACCAATATTTAAAATTTTTCCAGAATATAGGGGGAAAGATAAATATATTAAAATGAGAAAGATATGGGGATCCCTGGGTGGCTCAGCAGTTTGGCACCTGCCTTGGGCCCAGGGCGTGATCCTGGAGTCCCGGGATCAAGTCCCATGTCAGGCTCCTTGCATGGAGCCTGCTTCTCCCTCTGCTTGTGTCTCTGCCTCTCTCTCTCTCTCTCTCTCTCTCTCTCTCTCTCTCTGTCTCTCATGAATAAATAAAAAAAACCTTAAAAAATAAAATGAAATGAGAAAGGTAATGGTGAACATAGGGACAGAACATGAAAACTCTTTTTAAGATTTATAGATTTGTTTACCTTATCACTCAGTATCCAAGGCTCCATGGGATCTGTCCCTGGTTCCAAAGTGTACACTGGATCATAGGTGGGAATTTCTGGGGAGCCCACTGTGATGTTAAGCTACAGCCCATTGCAAAACAGAGAAACCTGTTTTCCTGCAGGCAAATCTCACTGGAACTCGCCAGCCCTGCAATTTAGGGCAGTTCCATGGTGTCCATTAATGCAAGAGACCTTGGAAAACTGACCCCCATGGGGGCCCTGTGCATCTTCCTGGTCCAGGGCCAAAAGGGATCTAGCTCAAATGACCTTCCCAGCTCACATCAGGAGTGTGTGTGGGAGGAGCCAGAAAATAGCCTGCTGGGGTAGCTCCTGTACACAAAGGCCTAAAGGTCCTGAAAAACTGAAGGCAGGTACATGAACTGCCCTAATGAGGCATCCAGCCTCCCTAGGTTTGGTGTCTGGGTGTGGGCCATATATAAATAGGCTTAAGCACATGTGAGGCCTTCCGGGGGGACACAACTTTTAAAGAAAAATAAAAGTTTATAGCTAAGTTTAAGGAAAGAACATAATTGAAGCAGAAATTATAATTGCATTCATATTCATAAATTACTTCCTATCAATGAAATAATAGCTGATTATTCATAGCAGAGTAAAATTTTTCTTTCAGTGTCCTTTAAGTAAAGATCACCAAGAATACATATATAGTTAAAAAAAAAAAGAGAGTTGACTATTAACTCCCTGCAGTGAAAGTGAATGAACACCATGGAGAATTGTAGGACTCCTCAGTAATAGGTATTAGCAGATTTAGAGGTGATTTCAAGAAAGCAGTGCTTTGTTCTGGATTGGATGCTATGTGGAAATAGTTGCAATTCTATGATTGAGTATCTAAAAATGTCTAACCTAGAAAATGGTAGGAATGAGGTGTCGGTAATTATATAATGGAAACTAATCAGATGGACCTTTAATTGTTGAAGGATTACTGACCATTTATATCAGGATAAGTGGATGTTCAGTCATTTTTGAGATTTATTTTCATGAGTTCAGATGTGACTATGGAGTGGTCTCTTTTTTGTCTTCATTTATCAAGAACAAAAAAAAAAAACTGGTCTTGTCTAGTGTTTGTATTCTGAGAATTTTTATTTTCAATAAAACACAAAAACTAGCTGTAATTATCTAGTTGTGAATGGCAGGTTAGCTCCGGGCAACAGCAGGCCTGTTCCTAGCTCCTGGAACTACATTTTTTATATCCTTCCCCCCTTTTCTGACCAAAGATAGATGAAGTCAGGCTGTAGGATATTAATCTATAATATAAAGATCTTCACTATTGCTGAAATTCTGCTGACTGAAAGACTATTTAGAAAATGTAGCTGGTAGTTGTATTGATATTTGTCTCTCCTGCTCCTTTTGTGGCAGGGTGAGTTGATGAATGCTCAGATTTGACAATGGTTGTATAGTAGCATTTAATATTCTGGGAAGGATATATCAGCCAACTTCAACACAGGCAATTATCAGAAACAGCAGTGTTGGCTTCAGGTAAGCAGATCCTGGTGCTCTATCTCTCTGGGTATGCTTGATCTCTCCAAATATTGTGATGGCAGTTAGCCAGGAAACCTCAATTCTTGGATGGATCCAAGAAAAATCATTGATTTTGAGTTTGTCCAACATTTTCTAATGTCAACTTCCAGACTCTACATCTTGGAACTGAAATTGAAAGTCCATTTAAGTATTAATGTTTAACCTTAGGTATCTACAGGTTTTCCAAGTACACAGGCAATCTTGGAACTATAGGAGGAATTCAATGCTTGAAGTAATTTATACTGATTTTGCAGCAAGACAGTTACCAATAAATGTTAGTATTTTTACAACTATGTAAAATACAAACATAATTCATCCCAAATGTAAATGTTTATAATATAATTATTTGAGTCAATTTTTTTATCTATTGTGTCAATTTCTGTAACTCATTCACTTCCTTCTCAATTGTGTATCCTTTTGTTTTGATTCTAATTCTCTATAGTTTCGTTTTTGTTTCATTATTTTGATTTTGTTGTTTCTATATTGAATATCTCCATTTTTCTCTTAAAAACATTTGTATACTAATAGAAATTTGAAAAATATAAAAATTGAAAACTTATTTTATATTTTTTGTCTCCAAAGCTAGAGTATAATGAAAGATTTGAGATAAATGATATTCCAAACTTCAGAATCCCATGTTATGTGATGGAATCCAGACCCCACAAGAAATAAGATGGAATTAGCAAGTGTTAATCTACTATTTTCTCCAAACAATGTACACATAACAAAATATATATATATTTTTTACTGTTTCCATTGTTTGGAGAATAATATTACACACACACACACATATGTAGATAGATAGATAGATAGATAGATAGATAGATAGATAGATAGATAGATAATTTAATACCTTGATTTTGATGTGTAAACTATTTTTAATCTAATTTTTTCTATTAATCAAAATTTAAAGATAGAGTGATAAATAGTTCATTAGATATTTGTTACTTGTTTCAGATCAAAGAAAGTCAATAAAACAAACATATAAGTAACTGAAAAGTCTATATTTTACCATCATAGATTAATATGATCAACACATTTTAAAATATCTTGACTAGAATTTTGTTATAGAAATTCTCTCCATTATTTTTCTCCATTATTATGTTCTTTAAATTATCATTCAGATGGACATACTTTTATGTGCCATTCACAGTCATTTTAAATATTTACCTTTAATCAACAATGCTTTAATATATGAAGGTTAACACACAAGATACATGATTCAATTTTATAAAAATATTTTGAAAACAGTAGTTTATTAAGCTGGTTTGCACAGGTGCCAAAATCTGATAAACCTAGATTAATAAAAACTAAGTTGCATTATTAAGTGAAGTGTTTGCAATTAATTACATTGTCTTATTTCTTACATAAGCATATGATAAAATAAACAACAATTTATAATACATAAATAACACAATTCAAAACATTTGTATTAGAAACTAGGTATAAGTACATATGGTGTACACATCATATATGTGCACACATGTAGATATATGCTTCCCTCAACTTGTGATTTAAAGTCTTTGATTCTCTGTATTTAGACCTTTCAGATCTTATACTGATTGAGTTCAAGTGTTAGAGTGAAAATTGTATATGTAGAACTATTTGAAGGTCCTATCATGGCAAGTTTTTTTAAAATTTGAATTAAATTACTAAATTTATCTGTTTGTCTGCTTCTATGCATGCTGCATATTGTTTTTCCAAAGGAAATTGCTTACTGAGTCTGTGTACATGAGTTAAGGGAGCAACATTCTATGAGTAACAGCAAATAGCTATAGGGTTATAGTGACCAATAACAGTTGAATGAGGTCTTATGCAAGAAAAAATTGCCAGAGTGTAATCCCTCCCTATAAAATAATGTTGGAATTAAACAATGTTAGGTAAATAGAAAAGGTTTTAGAGATGATTAAAATTAATTCCTTCCAGTTAAAAATGAGGAAAACAAAACAATGAATTAGGTGAACATAAGTGACCAAGTCACAGAGACAAAGCCATTCAAATTAAAGTCAAAAACTTGAATTCAGTATCATAATAGCCATCAATGATGTCAACTAAAATATGTCATCATATCACATATCAGTATTCAAGAGCAGATTGCAATAGACCAGGTTTTAATCTCAGATATCACACTAAAAGGTTTTGGAGAGGGTAGGTGTGGATAATTTGGCAACTAGGAAATAGAGTGTCAGAATGGAGGTTAAATATATCCAAGATAACACTGGTAAGAAGAAAATTTGCTCATCTGTTGATCAACGCAATTATTTTTGTCCCAGCTAAAGCCACAGATAATAAAACTCTTATGCCACTTCTCCAGAATGCTTGTGAGGAGGTGAGTATATAGTGTTATTTTTTCTTTCTTAATTTTGCCAAATATTCTCTATTTTAGCACTTACACACATGAGAGCAGAATGAAAAAAATTTTCATAACCAGCCTACAAAACTCTCCATAAATATCCTTTAGAAGATATCTACATTTCAAGACATTTCGCTGAATTACAGATGTGGAAGATATAAATTGTTTTGATTAAATATGTGTGATATGAATAAAGGAAAACTAGATTTGGAGATATAGAGATGCCAAAAAGCAACACGATATTAGAAAACGAAATAAAGGAAAGAATTAGGGTTAGAATCAAGATGCAATTAAAATGAGTTCTGAATATCATTTTCACTAATTATGGGGTAAATAGTAAATAAGAAGCAAACAAAAAGCCCATTTATAGCAATGTCTGTGCATTTATTTAGACAATTGGACTGCTGGTGGTTTCCTGTGTTGTTTAGAGTTCATTCTGTAAGATGTGCTAATCAGTCATTCACTCAAGAAATATGTGTCAGGTGCCTATTATGTGGCGGATATTGTTCTATGCGGAATACCTCAGTTATCAAAACTAAGATACTTGACCTCAGGATGCACATATTCCGGGGATAGAAACAAGCACACAATGGCAGAAATAATGTACAAGTTATTTATTGAAAGGATGCATATATATATAATAAGGAAAGCATATTGTAAATATACAGTAAAAAAAAGAGTAGGGTAAAACAGTGGAAGGGATGGATGTCGTCAAGTTTAAGTATTTTACAAGGAAGTCAACATGAAAATGAAATGTGAGCAAAGATTTGAAGGGGGAGTAAAACTGAGACAACAGATGTGCGGGAGAAGAGTGTGCACAGCCAGCTTAAAGCCATAAGGTTGGAGTATGCCTGGCATGTTTGGAGAACAACAGGGAGCCAGTGTGGCTGGCAGGGAGTGAGCAAGGGGGAGAATAATAGGTAAGACCCTGATACCTGTTCTAACCTCGGTTCCTCATCCCGATGTTCTCAGGTCCTCCTTAACTTAAGGCATGGTCATAGAAAGATTCTGGAACTGCCACTTCTCCACTTTGAAAGTAGCAAGTAGAAACTTTGTTTTGATCCACTCCGGTACTGTTTCTGGATCCTGGAGCGCCTTGCTCTACTTAGGAATTTCTTCACAACTTTTGAAATGATTGTTGCCTCACATCTCAAATTTAAGATATAAAAATTGCACTTACCTCTATAAAGTATAAATAAACATGCTTCACAATTCAAATAAAACAATATTTCCAGCTAAATAAATGTTATTATGTATATGACTTTTAAATACATATGATGTTAGGGCTACCCTACCTTATGAATTATGATATCTTAAGTTATTTAGAAAGTCCATTGATTTCAATGTTCCTGAGACTTCATTTTTCCATAAGTGTGATGTCTTTGTTATATATTATTTGACTCAGTCTTAGTATTCATGTGTATTTTTAAGAGAGGTTTTCCTTCTAAATTTACTGTTTTTAAAATTCCTAGCAACAGGGCTTATATTTATCTTCTTTGCTAGGGTCCTAATGATATCCCTGTGGGAACCCTCTGTAAATTATGCATTTTTAAAGGTTTCAAAAATTAAACTCCATATGAAAAACTTCAATATTGCATTTCCTTCACTCTCATGTTTTCCTCCTTATATGAAATATCGGCATACACACCAGAAAGTAGAAAGAATGTATTCTGAATTATATTTTTCAAACATCACCTTATGGTTTCCTCAGCATCATTGGCTGTGGAAACCTGGCAGTGGGAAGTATTTTGGCAATGTCGAAGCATGATTTCCTACTTGCTCTTAAATATGAGCCAAATGGGTAAACAGCTGGGAGCTCCTAGCCTTGGAGAAGTCTATTCACAAGAGATCAAAATCACTGGCGTAATCATAGCATAACGTTAGTAGCTCCTTGACTTTTGCTGTGTGGCATAGATTAAAAGAAAATGAAACTAAAATCCTAAAATTAAGAAAGTAAAAGTTAATGCTGTCCACAATTTCATATAAGTTTAATTTATATATCACTCTGTAAATCCTAAATCTACAATGAGTGGACAAAATAAAATAATTAAAATGTATGTATGTGAGACATATTCTCACCCTAGGTATGTTTTTATACCTTATGCTTTATTCAGATTTATATTGGCTTACGTGATTAAGAATGAAATAAAAAAAACCCTTAAGATATTCTCTAGCCTTAGGGAGAAATTATTACAAAATCATGTACTTAACACATTTATTTTCTGCTTACTACATACATCAAAACTGAATATTAAAGTCTCCCATGTAGGTTATGGTTCTGTTTCTATTTTCTAAACAGTTTTACTTTTCATATTTAAATATTCCATATGGACACAAAATCTTTATAACAGATCTCTTCATTTTTATTATAACTTTATTTTTAAATACCTTATATTGTTTAATGTTTATTGCTATTGTTTAATGTTTATTGCCTTAAGCTTCTTTAATATTGTTTTTATTGGTTGCTTCCATTTTTGTTATATATTTCTGGATTTACTTATCACTTTTATTTTTTATTTTATTTTATTATTATTATTTTTAAAGATTTTGTTTATTTATTTTAGAGACAGAGAGAGAGAGCCCAAACAGGGGGAGTGACAGGCAAGGGGAGAGAGAAAAAGAAAAACAAAACAAAAAACAAAAAACCTCCTCACAAAGCAGGGAGCCTGATGTGGGACTCAATTCCAAGCTCTTGGGATCATGACCTGAACTGATGCAGACACTTAACCAACTCAGCCACCCAGGTACCCTGCATATAACCTTTAGATTTATCTCTTATGTTGTGCAATTACATGTTCAGGACAGATTTTTTAAAATGAAAATCTGTAACATTTTCATTAGGTTTTAATTTCTCTAATTGACATAATCTATGCTGAAAAATGTAACCTATATCACTGTAAACCCCTCACCCCCATGTTTCTTATAAAATTATACACTGCATGGCAAGCCTGTGTAAATAGTGCTTGGTAGAAAAATCAAAGGAAATGGACTTATCTTATATTTGAATTCATCATAGAGAGATGAGAAGATGTGTGAGTGATATCGAGCATTTAATGGTAACACATGTGCAAGCAAAATGGGTAAGAAATTTTAAAGAAAAATATTGGGTAACTCACAAGACTTGGAATAGGATTTATGATGAATTTATGTAAATCTCTGAGATAAGCAGTAATCTATGTTACCTTTATGTCTTATTTATTTAAACATTTGCATCTGGACAGGCTTGAATTTATTATTGTACTTTTCTTGTTAGAGCATGTCTTTAAGTATTATTTTTATTTAAAATATTCTCAGTCCATAAATGTTGTAAAATATCTGCATGTTCTCTTTAAACTTTACAATAAATTGAAGAGTATAAGACTCTTTGCTCAAAAACTTTTAAAGTAAATATATTTTTGTATTTACTCCATTGATTTCCACAGTTTAGTTTCAAACAAATGCTTTATAGATAGCCCATTTGTTCTACATTGGTGCTTATAGGACATTTTCCTAAAATAACATTTGCTTTAATTATTAAAAGTAATATATGGTGGACTTCTGAATGTTTGTGTAAGGAGCTTGAAAAACACCCTCTAGAATAAAGCAGTAATAAAACAGGACAAAATCATTGAAAATAAGCATTTAAAATCCCTGGAAGTCGATTAGAGAGATTACAAGTTGAAAACAATTTATTCAAAAATGTACTAAAAAAAAAAAAAATTGGAGTCTGACAACTAAGCCAGGAGCTACACCTTTCTACCCACCAGTATCTAGTTGGGGATGTTATGCTCTTGGTGGTGCTCCCAGTTTCCTTCCTCAGGACATAATTCTGATTGTATGCATAGTGAATCCACTTTAGATAAGAAGTGAAGGACAAAAAAAAAAAAAGGCAGTTCCCTTTCAACTCCCTCCTGTACCTACTTGTAACTCCATAGACAGAGATTCTCTTCTAGGTGGCTTTGAAGATAGGAATTTCAGATCATTCTCACCAGAAGCACTATGTTGGGAAACTTTTATGTAAAGATCTACCTGAGGTGTTTGACTTTATGAAATGTAGAGCATGGAATAATCCATTTCTAAAGATGATTTGTAGAAACCATAGTGGAAAACAATCAGAAGGGGCTAATATCATTGTGAGGCAAGGCGTGCAAGAGAAATAAAGACAGACTGGTCAGAAATTTTTTTTTTTTTTTGGTCAGAAATTTAATAAGGAGTACTAGAAATAGAGAGAGTCATAGGAGGTTATCCTACAGTCAAACTCCATCTCTTCTGGTCCAGAAATCTGTGCATCTGTGCAAGGTAGTCTCTATTTAGGAGACACGGATTTGGGAGTAATTCTCACTGGCTGAATGTAAGGCAGATTTTTAACTTCCCTCAAATTAGAAGCAATTCTAAGGTACAAACAGATCTAATTCAAAACATCAAAGTCTTATGGCTCAAGGTTTAAGCATAACTTCTGACCAATCACTTTTTAACCACCTGGGACAATCCTGGGAAGTTGGGCCAAATTAATGAATTTAGCAGACAAACACTCCAAAGTACTTTATATGTGTCCGAAAAAACTAAAGGGGCTTATTTTTTTAAAGCATTAAAGGAGAATATGATGATGATGATGAATCAAATAAAGAATCTCAATAAAAGGATGCAAATTTTATAATTTAATCACCTGGAAATTCTAGAGTTGACAAGTGCCATAGTTAAAAGGAAAAATTACTAGAAAAGATCAACAGATTTGATTGGCATAAGAAAGCATGAAAAGATTAGAAGATATATCAGTAGAGAGTATCCAATCTAAGGAATAGAAAGAATAAAGGAGAAAGAAAAATGGTTACTCAGAGATCTATGAAGCACCATTAAGTACATCAACAAATATATAAAGGGAATACCAGAAAGAAAAAAAGAGAAAAGACAGAAAAGAATAATTTTAAGAAAAAAATGACCAAAATATTTCCAAATTTAATAAGATGAATTTTAAACACATTAATCTATTTATCTAAGATTCTCAAACTCTAAGTGGGGTAAAACAAATATATTCACACCTACGCACACATAGTCAAGCAACTGAAATATAATGACAAAAAGAAAACCTTCAAAGTAGCAAGTAAATATTTATATATCACATATAAGTAAATTGCAAGAAGTATAAAAGCCGACTCCTCATCAAAAATGATGAAGACCAGAAGGCAGTGTGATGACATTTTCAAAGTACCACCAGTAGAAAAATAGATTGAAAAGGGGGGGGGGGGGCAAAAAACAGAACAATAAAAAAAAACTGTCAACCAAAAATCTTATATCTGGGGAAACTATCCTTCAAAAATAAAGGTAAATTAAAGGCAGTCACTAGTAACAAAAACTGAGAGAATTCATTCTATCAGAGATGGTTTATAAGAATGTCCACAATAGCCAAACGGTGGAAGGAGCCTTGATGTCCTTCAACAGATGAATGGTTAAAGGAGATGTGGTCTATGTATACAGTGGAATATTACTCAGCCATCAGAAAGGACAAATACCCACCATTTGCTTCAATGTGGATGGAACTGGAGGGTATTATGCTGAGTGAAGTAAGTCAATCGGAGAAGGACAATCACCATATACTTCCACTCATATGGGGAATATAAGAAATAGTAGAAGGGATTATAAGGGAAAGGAGGGGAAATGAGTGGGAAAAATTAGGGAGGGTGACAAAACATGAAAGACTCCTAACTCTGGAAAATGAACAAAGGGTAGGGAAGCGGAGGTAGGTAGGGGGATGGGGTAACTGGGTGATAGGCACTGAGGAGGGCACTTGATGGGATGAGCACTGGGTGTTAAAAGATAAATTGTTTCCTTAGCAAAAGAAATTCAATTAAAAAAAAAAACTTTCATTAACATCCCTAAAAATAAATAATATAAATTTTTTAAGTATTTTAGGTTGAAAAAAGTGGGAACGGAAGTGATTCAAATGTACATGAAAAAATAAAGGGAATTGGTAAAAGTCATTGGGTACTTAATTATGAAATACAATATAACTATATATTTTTCTCCATTCTTTTAATTGCCCTTTTAAAGCTACATAAGTTAGGTAGCTCAACAGCTAAGCATCTGCCTTTGGCTCAGGTTATATGTGTGTGTATATATATGTATATATATATACATATATACACACACACACGCACACACACACACACACACACACATACTAACAGGGCAAAAGAATAAAGCTATTTTGGAGGCAGAAAAGTTGTTGCTTAAATCTAAAAGAAGATATTTATAATCCCAGAAGTGACCAAACAAGTAGGTTAATATACAGAATTCTATAAATATTGCCTTCATTTTTGCTCTTAGCTTCTTTAAATGCACAGGGTTCTATAAAACATTAGCTATAGCAATCCTTGTTTGGGTTGAGAATATATAGATATATAGTTTAAAACTTAACACAAAGAAAGGGAAAGAAACTGTAGTTATATGCATAAAAATGTTTATATTTTACTGCATCAGTGAATCCAGGGATGGGATGGGAATGGATAAATAGGCAGAGCAGAGAGGATTTCTAGGGCAATGAAACTACTATGTATGATACTATATTGATGGATATATGTCATTATATATTTGTCTAAACCTATAGAATGACACGAATAAGAGTGATCTCTAATGGAAATTATAGACATTATATATTAATTATTTTCAACACAAATTCACCAATTGTACCAAATGCACCACTTTTACTGCAGAATGTTGACAATGGAAGAAGCTATAAGCATGTGTAGGGGCAAGGTATAATCGGAAATCTCTGTACATCCTCAACTGCACCGGGAACCAAACACTGCTCTAAAAAGTAAAATCTATTTAAAAGAAAATAACAAGTATGGGCAAGTAGTGGAGAAACTAGAATATTTATACATTGTCGATGAGTATATAAAATGGTCTCATCTCTTTGGAAAATGATTTGACAGTTTCTTAAAATATTAAACATAGATTTACCATATCACCAAGTAATTCTACTTCTAGGTATATATAGAAGATAAAGAAAAACATTTGTATGATCAAAGACTCATATATGAATGTTCACTGCCACAGTTTTTATAATAGCCTGAAGATCTAAGACAAAATAGCAATGACTAGAATCATGCATTTTGGTATTTTTGCTTAATCATAGGTTTGTAAAGCTCTTTAGTGAGAAATAAAATTAGAAGTGTGGAGGTCCTTTAATATCCAAGTTCTAGAGATGAATTGTTTCTTAATTCATTAGGCAATGGAGTGGAACTATAGGGAAAGTCATGAAGAGAAAAATAATAACAGCCATGCTTCAGGAAAATTAATTCATAAAATTAATTCATCTGTAGTTCCTTTTCAGTAATACTGTGAAATGTACACTATAGTCAAAGAATGCACAGAGCCTACTTTTTCTTTTCTTTTTTGTTGTCTTCTTCTGAGCTAAGAGGCTAAAGAATTGGGCTGAACAGCAATGAAAAATGACTTAGTATTTTAACCAGAAAAACTAACAAGAATGTCTGATTTACTTTGGATGTCAATGGGCGCGGTGTTAGGAATTTTTGCCACATATTTTTGTAACAAAACTGCTGTTTTTCAGACCCAGATAAATACTAAAATATTGGAATGTTTATCTGTCTAGTTTGTAGCTTTTATTCAGGATTTATGAAAAATGTCAGACAGCAAAATAAATCTGATTTCAATGTTCATACTCTATGCATATAATGATGGAGGCTATTGGAGAAGGACATGATACTAGAGTTTATCAGGGCTTCATTTACTGGAAAGAAATTACAGTAACCTGTGTTTACTGTAGCTTGGTGAGTGCCATGAGAATATGTGCAGTAATTGGCCTGTGGCATATTTTCAAATCATTATGAGCCCCAGGGTCTTCATAAATCCCCAGTTAGGAAGCACTCATTCAACATGATTCTTCTATCAAATGTGATAGAAGTGTGTATTTTAATTTTATTTGGAAGAGAAAAGTCTTCCAGTTTTTGAATGGCCCATTTACTTAATTAAATCCCAAGTTAGCTTTAGGTATTGCTCAAAGAATTGAACAATATCTATGTTCACCTTAACAGACCAATAGGAAGAAAAATAAGAAAAAAAAGGGATTGAGGAATGAGGAAAAAAAGTGCAAGTAGTTTGATTAATTCCAAATTATAACTCTCTTAGTTTATTAGTATGTAACTATATTTGCATATGAAGAACTAATGCAAAGTCAAAGTTAAAATATATGAAATTATTAATCAAAGGAACCAAGACATCATAATTATCAAAATATTCTATTAGAAGAAAATTCAATGATTTTTGGGTAAAAGGCCTTGTAACTAAATTTAAAAGCTGAAAAAGAGAATGAGAAAAGGTATTTCAGCCTATATGAGTCAAATGTTAATATAGATGTGATGGTAATTGTGTCAGCTTGATGGGGTCATGGGTTACCCTGATATTCGATTAAACATTATTTCTGGGTGTGTCTGTGGACTGTGTTTCAGGATGAGCATAGCATTTGACTAAGTAATTTGAATTAACAGTTGAACAATTAGCATTTGAATAAGTAATTACTATCTGAATAAGTAATTTGAATATGTAGAGCAGATAGTTCTCCCCATTGTGGGGGGACCTTATCCAATCTGTTGAAGATCTGAAAAGAATAGAAGTGTAAGAAAGACTTATTTCTCTCTGCCTGACTTTCTTCTACCTGAAACATTTGACTTTTGCTTTCAAACTTGGATGTGCACTGCAACTACATCATTGGATCTCCTGGGATTCCAGTTTGCCAAATGCAGATCTTGAAATTCTCAGCCTACGTAATCCAGTGAAGCAGTTCCTTATAGTATATGGTAATCATATTTATCATAGAGCAATCATATATTACCCCAAAACAGTGTGAAAGGAGTGAATCTAATCAACAGAAAAAAAAAGAGGTAAAAAATTAAACTAAAAAGAGGAAAAGAAAGGAAAAAAAGGATGAAAGGAAAGAATACACACAGGAATTCACACACACAAAGTCAGCAATTATTGAAAAAAAAGTGACAGATTGGGCAGCCCCAGTGGCTCAGTGGTTTAGTGCCTCCTTCAGCCCAGAGACCTGGGATCAAGTCCCACATCAGGCTCCCTGCATGGGGACTGCTTCTCCCTCTGCCTGTGTCTCTGCCTCTCTCTCTCTCTCTGTCTCTCATGAATAAATAAATAAAATCTTTAAAAAAAGTAACAGATTAATGATCAGAAAATAAATACTGAGAAACTCATGTTGCTTACCAGATATATGATATCTGGTGGGGATAAAAAGATCTCTCTCATGCAAAATAGGTATCTTAGAAGAGCGCAGTATTTCTGGGAATCCTCCCTCTCTCCAACCGAAGGCCATCAGAGATCAGGAGATTTGGAAAAGTCCAGGTTCTTTAGGAGCATGCGCTGTCACTACAGTGTGGGAAAGGACATTAGAGCACTACTTGTTCAGGTGTAAGGGGAGATTATTTAATCAATTGGGGTGACTCATCTATATGGAAGAAGGAAAGTCACTCTCCATTATTTTGCCACTGAGATAGACTTATATGGCTTGTACATGTAACTTGCAATACATGAATCTTAAGGAAGCTCAAGATAGGACCACAACTGAATGAGACATCTTTGAGTCTATATCCTTATAGAGAAGGAAAACACTATTTATCTATCTATCTATCTATCTATCATCTATCTATCTATCATCTATCTATCATCTATCTATCTATCATCTATCATCTATCTATCATCTATCTATCTATCTATCTATCATCTATCTATCTATCTATCTATCATCTATTTCTATTTATTTATTTGATAAATTCTTTGTAGATTTTGGATACTAACCCTTTATCAGATATGTTTGCCAGTATCTTTCTTCATTCCATAGGATGCCTTTTAGGTTTGTTGATTTCTTCCCTTCATTGTACAGGAGCTCTTTTATTTTGATGATATTCCAATAGTTCATTTTGCTTTTATTTCCCTTGTATGAATCAAAATGGTGTTTCTCATAAGAAGTCGCTATGGGCACGGTCAAGAACGTTAATACCTGTACTGTCCTCTAGGATTTTGATGGCTTACTGTCCCACAGGAAGGTCTTTCATCCATTTTTAATTTATTTCCATGTATGGTCAAAGAAAGTGGTCCAGTTTCATTCTTCTGCATGTTGCTGTTCAGTTTCCCCAAAACCATTTGTTAAATAACTTTTTTTTTCATTGCATATTCCTTCCTGCTTTTTCAAAGATTGGTAGACCGTAGTGTTGATGGTCCATTTCTGGGTTCTCTATTCTGTTCCATTGATATACTTGTCGGGTTTTATGCCAGTACCATACCATCTTGAAGACTATAGCTTTGTAATACAGCTTGAAATCCCCAATTGGGATGCCTCCAGTTTTGTTTCTCTTTTTCAGAATTGCTCTGGGTGTTTATATGGAACTAGAGAAAGAAACCACTTTAGACACATTAAGCTAACTGAAAAAATTCAAAATATCAGCATTCATGTCAGAGGCTGTGCCATTTCACTTTAACCTCTAGGCAAACAATCATGAAGGGAGAAGGTCATAGCAGGGATAAGAGAGATAAAATATAGGAATACCAAATAGGTAAACTTCTCCATGAAGACTTCTCATTTAGTGTGTTAATAAAATTTCAAATAACACTAGCATTGCAATATAACCTACTGCATGTACATGTGCTTGCTAGAATACTAAATAACTCAAATGTACTCAACATCTAAAGATACAGTATTTTATAAATAAAAAATAGTTATCCTTCATAATGTTAAATACAGGTGCACACTCTCTTGCTTGATTCTCCTTTTCAAGGACACTACTATAGCTGAGAGAATTCCAAGTGGCCAATTACATTTATTCTCACTGGAGGAATTTTAGTAAACCAGCTTTCTAGCTTAACATAAAAGAAAAAAGGAAAGAAAAGGAGAATAAAATCCCTCTTGTTGTTAGGTATATTATACATGCATTAATGCATATGAAAACTACCTGACCAATTTAAAGGAAACTCAAACAAAAAAACTCCATAGCCACAGTCCAACTCAAAAAAAAAAAAAAAAAAAGTCTTATCTTTGAAAATCCTTCTCTTTATTTTTGAAAGTCCCTCTTTATCTTTGAAGGTCTCTCTATCAAGAGATTCTTTAGGTTCTCTTCCAAAGGGGATAGTAATGGTTAAGTCATATCTAACTGGATTTATTAATGATGTCAAAACTTAGACACTGCACACTGAAAAAACAAAACAAAAAAAAAAGAGAAGAAGAAGAAAGAGGAGTTTATTTGCAAGGGTTTCAATTCACAAGCTGGGGAAATCAAGGTTATAGGAGCAATGAGTTCCAGATTGCTCACAGTCAAAGGGATTTTTATAGGGAAAACATGTTAATTTTTATTTTTTTCCAGCTGAACATTTGCCTAGTGGTCATTTTATTTATTTGGATCAGGAAAGCTGAGTCAAGGGACTAAGACAGAGTCGGTGTCATCAGACTTGGCATTTGGGGATTGGCTGGTGTCCTCTGATGATTTCTGAGAGGAGCTGTGAATTTCTATAAAGTGAGATTAAGTTTCCTTTATGTGCCTGCATCAACTGTATCCATTTTGTCACTGACAAGATTCCATTTTAGTTTGTTTCTACAACTCCAAATTATCTTTCAAAATGGTTACTCCTACTAACAGTGGATGAAAAACTCCATAACCCACAATATCCCCATCATTGCTTTTACTTAATTTTTTTTTTTAAATTTTTCCAATCTGGTGCATTTAAATGGTTTCACATCATGGTTTCAATTTTCATTTCACTAATGACTGATCAAGTTCAAGGAGTAGAGAGCAAGTGATTCTCAGTTAAAAGTTTAACTATATTTCTTTAACTGAAGGGTTAAATTTATGCTAATAAACCACATTTATCCTACACAGATCAGGCTTCTGGTTTTCAAATTAAACTGAGAAAATTTTAAGGTTCCTTCAGAAATTTTTAAACTTTATTAACTGGGTCCCCTCCCTTTTTTTTTTTTTTTCATTGTTCTTTAGGGAAATCTGTAGAACTTTTCAGAAGCAAATTTACTTAAGAATAGCAATCAAGACATTTTGTAGGACAATAAAGACATTAATAATACTTTGTTATTGCACATGAAATTATTCACTCTCAAGTTTTATAGCTTACAATGCATTTTTTTTTTGGCAGTATAAGAAATTAGCTCTGTTTCCTGGCACAATTAGTTGTAAGTCTTTCATTTTCATTCTGTTGAAACTGAAGGACAAATCAGTGATAACAGAATCAAGCACTTGGGTAGTCAGCTAAGATTCTTGTCTAGAAGTAATTTATCATGTAAATGGTGCCTGCTTTTTTTTTTTTTAATGGATTTGAAAACAGCTTTCTGCATGATTGAAGCCTTTGCCAGTAGCCCACCCCAACATTTGACAAATGTTGCTTTTCTCTATAAGAGTGTAAAAGATCAGTGATAAACTTTTGAAATGGCATAATTATTTTATATATATTTCCAAATCCCCTCTTGCTCATTTAGAATTTTATATGTTGCTATATTTACATTCTAAATAAAGTTTAAAAGATTATGAAATGAGTATTTTTGTCTGTGAAAAATAATAGTTTGGAAAGCCTAATCTATAAAGTCTACGTGTGTATAATTTATTTCCTTTCAAACTATGGCTTCTTCATGATATCAAAATAATCTTAACATATTAAGACACTGTGTGCATTGAAAAATGTGTCTGTTGAAAATATCAGAAAATGTCTAGGTGATTATTTGAATGATACCAGATAACTAAATATTTTCAAATGTATAGCACACAGAATTTTAAAATTTTCTTGGGGCATTTGGCTCCGTATAAAAAACCTAAAATGCTTTTCATCTAAATATATAATACATGAATATTGACATTGCAACCAATACCTAAAAATACGGGTATGCTCATATATTTGATGTTCATCCCTAAGGAAAAAATCCACCAAAGGATTTGTGTCTATCAAAGGAAAACTGTAATTTTTAAAGTAATTTTCTTTTCTTTTAAGGATTTTATTTATTTATTCATGAGCGACACAGAGAGAGGCAGAGACATAGGCAGAGGGAGGAGAAGCAGGCTCCATGAAAGGAGCCCAATGTGGGACTGGATCCTGGGACTCCGAGATCATGCCCTGAGCCAAAGGCAGAGGCTCAACCACTGAGCCACCCAGGTGTCCCTTTAAGTAATTTTCAACCCATCCTGGAGATAACTGATTTTTTTTTTAATTAATAGAGTTATTCTTTATTAAAGTCAGCTATTATATTAGAATGATCATATCATGTTTTATACTATGAAATTATAATTTTATGGAATAGTTTATTATTTTATGTTATTTTATTGTCAAATTATTTGGGTTCTGTATTTTAGTTGACTTAAATATAAGGCCACTTTTATCATACAATACTGTATTTTTCATTTCAATATGTTTATACTTCCTATTCTAAGATATTTCTCAAATACTTATAAAAGAATGCTAATATATTCTTTTTAACTAAAAACTTCTGGAAGTACATACATGTATGCTAACAATGTCATCTTTTGACTTTGTGTCCATTTCATGGTGATCCTCTCTGTCCACCACAATTGGCCCCAGTGGTCTTTCCTCCTATGTCTCTTTCTTTTGGCCTCCCCTGTGTATTTGTGCATTCCTGCTCATCCATTTGCATGGTTTACAATCTCAGGCTGCCATTGTCCTGGCCATGTTTCCCTGAAGTTATTGTTGTTTCCATGTCACTGCAATGCCAACCTCTTGGAATTGATTTCCCAGCTAGGAAGCCCCTAAGCTGTCACAAACACTTCCTTCAAGAGAATTAAATGCAGAACAGTAGCAGTGAGTGCTATTGTGGGGCCTAACAAATCCCCAGTTACAGGATTCAATGAGACTTGTGTACCTGCCATTGTTTTAAAGTGATGGGAGTATGCAAAGAGGGCAAAATGCTTTTTGTCATGTGTCCAACCAAAAATTTAAGCATTTTACAATTATAAAATATTTAGTCATTCCTCCATAGCAGGTAGGTAGAGCTAAATATCTCCCTTAATTCACTGAGTGGGAAAAGATTACATTTTGTACAGTAAATCTAGTGTATGATCCATTTTATTTTCTCTTGAAAATTTTAATTCACTGTTATTTCTTCCATAGTTATTACATGTCTCTTCTGTTCAAGATAATCTGCTTATTACTGTTGACATGGAAATTATGAGTTTACTTCAGTAAAAAGCAATGTCTGTGACTCTAAAGAAGTATGGTTCATGCACTTTCTACACATTCATGGATAGTTTATTCCAGTATGTGGAAACGGGAATGTAAATTAACTATGTAGGGCATTGTGGATATGTTTAAGACTTTGGATCTGTGTAATTTGAATATGAGGTGATAAAACTAGTCATTCCTGAAAAAAAAAAAAAAAACAAGAAACTCATGAGTGATGTAAGTTTGTCCATCTTCAATGAATAGATGTACGTGAGATGGATAAGATATTTAAACAATTCCCCTTAGTCTGGAGCCAATGATAGGTACAATATTTTGCATTTAGAATAAAACTGATTTCGGGGACATTACTGAGGAGGTAAATTGAAGATGTGAAAAGCCTTGGGGCAGGAAAACAATGTAGATACTTTAAGACTTTCATTAATTAGTTTATCTACCCAAGTCCCAGGATGTAATTTACTCTACATCAGAATATGGCTGATTCCTCAGTTTAACTGCTGAGCCTCAGCAACTGTTGTTTTCCACCTTTCTTTTAGGAAAGACTGCTAAGCAGTGAAACTGACTACTGTGGACATTTTAATATTCAGTTCACCTCTTTCACCTTTTGCCTCAGGGCAGCTAGCACACTGCACAACCTGAACTTTAGCAGGATTTGGAAGATTCACCTTAGGGAAATTAAAACTGCAGATACAGTCAAGGGACCTATGATTACAAATAATCCACAAACCCCCATTATTTGGCAATACTGAGCTAAATTGGTATAAACTCAGAGGTTTGTTTTTTCTGGTGGTTTCTTGGGTAACCACATATACTGCAATAACTTTTACTTGTAAGTGTGTCATCTTTTCAGCCTAAATCAACTTGAATATGACAACAAAAGCAGTTTTGTTTTAAGTAATGAACAGGACTCTAATAGATATAATTAGATGTCTGTGTAACACCTTTCCACATGGACACATACACACACACTTACATCTAGTATTTCCTCATTGTTGTAGATAATTGGTAGACCATGTAGATCCCCTTTCAGAACTTCTTTCCCCAGGGCAGGAGTGTGGCCTGCTGATAGCTCACAGCTTAGACTCTCCCTAAGCCTATCTTCTCTGGAAGGAAGGTTACTTTCCCTTCCTCTCCCACATGGCCGTCATCCAATGATTGGTCCATTCAGGTGTTCAAAGGCTCACCAGCTACCTCTCTTCATTTTCAATGGAGGGAAATCCTGGCTTACTTCCAACCTCTCCTTCTGTACAGTTCTCCTTTCTTCACTCCTGCAAAAGGGTATTTCCCCAAATCCCTTGCCAAGAAACATTCTTATGCAAATATTCGTTTCAAAGTCTGTTTCTGAGGAAACCAGTCCTGAGTAGGATGAGCAAATAAATAAGACTAGTTCTTGAAAGAGGAAGGGGCAAAGGATAAATCCCAGCTCTACTTTTCTACTCAGCTTGTTTGTTGGATGCTGACCCATTTCAATGCACTTACTACTCCATTTCCAGGAAGAAAGCTAAGATCTAGAATGGGAGCCTAAAGGATTTCTTTAAGACTGGTCTTCAGAAAAAAAAAAAAAAAAAAAAAAAAAAAAAAAGACTGGCCTTCGGGAAGCTTGGAGTGGATTGTAACTTTCTAGGTAACATTTTATCTTTGCTTGCAAAGGATTGTAGGTGGCTTTACCTGACAATAACCTGATAGTAAAACCATAAATGACATATTTTTTTTATCTTCAGAACATTTCTATTCGTATTTTTTTCTAGTTGAGAAACTTTATTTTTTGTGACGTCATACAGAAAGGCATGACCTCTGCTAAAAAGATTTGGACTTCCTCTTTAGGAAGGAGTCCTTGTCTCTTGAGATAGTAGAACACAAGGGTCTAAGAGCTTCATCCCCAGAGCTCAGTGCAGGACTATGCATATTTGGCTTCTGAAAGTCTAACAGCCAATACATGATTTGGGATTTGCTGGAGAATCAATATGCTAATTATATTTCATGTTCCTCAGAAAAATATTTAGTGACCAGATCCTCTCACTTTTGTTAGTGAGGTTTATGTAGAGGTTCTAAATTGTCCCTTTTTATACATTTTTTTCCAAATTTTCTCTCTAAATTTCATATAAATTACTCTAAAAAGTGCATGATTGTACATTAGTGAGCATAAACTTTGAAACCAGCCATACCTGATCTTCATTAAAGCTGTGCCATTTACTAAATAATGATCTAACATAAGTTTTCTGAGAATTCAAAGGGCCAGTATGTTTATCTGTACAGTAGAAATAATAATATGACTTATACCCAGGAAAAATATAAGGATTTAATGACATAATTTACTTAAACACGAAGCATAATATTGGCATGCAGTCAGCACTAAAAATCAAAACAAAACAAATCCCAAACAAACAAACAAAAAACACATAACTACAATAATAATAAAATAATTATTAACTTTATCAGTTCACTGAAAGATGGGCATTTTTATTATTTCTCTAAGCTCTATTATTTACTCTACCAAAGGTAATATTTTTAAATTGGCTTGATAGATCTTCAATGAATTCAACTCCTTTGAGGCTAAGTTCTTCTTTTCTTGGATCTTCTCTCCTCTGTCCTTCAGGCCTCTCATGCTCTCTCTCTTCTCTGCTCTCACTACTAATAAGCTCTTAAACCCATCTGATGTCTCATTTACCCCTAGTCATCATGTTCAGTATATTATCTGTTACTAAGATATTTAGATTAGAAAGCATCTTTATGAAGATTGAAGACAGTTTTCCTTTGCTAAAAAAAAAAATTAAGCACCAAAAAGCAGATAGGGTAGAGTGGTAAGTGCCTGACCATTAGCTTCTTTTCTTATTGTAATGTAAGTGCCTGACCTTAGGCTTTTGACTGCAGAAGCATTCATTTCAAAGTCATCCATCTCAAATAAACACATTGACAGCTATACAAATAGATCAAGAAGTAGGCCATCCCACCCATGAAGTTCTCCTTTTTAGAAAGCCCCGCAATGACACAGTTAACTGACATCTTGAGTGACCCTGTGTTTCCCTTCCCAATGCTTTAATTCCTGTTCTTATGTTTTAAATTCACCAATAACGAGTGAAGCATCCAAACCCTAGATACTTCATCCTCTAACACAATAAAGGAAGAATCCAAGGTCCACATATACATTCACTCTTTACCTGGGACGTGGATGTATGGCCCCAGGTGTACTCCAATATCCTCCAGGAATTGTGGGTTATAAACATTTTTGTAAAGTCCCTTGATGGTTCTGCTGACGTACATCATACAACCATAATAAGAACCACAGGGCGGGAGGGCTGGTGGAGCCAAGACATTGGCTCCAGTGGAGGAAATATCTATGGGAACTCATAGGTTGTTTTTTTTTTTTTAAAGATTTTATTTATTTATTCATGAGAGACACAGAGAAATACAGGCAGAGACACAGGCAGAGGGAGAAGCAGGCTCCATGTAGAAAGCCCAATGCTGGACTAAACCCCAGAACTCCAGGATCACGCCCTGAGCCTAAGGCAGATGCTCAACCGCTGAGCTACCCAGGCATCCCAGGAGTTCACAAGTTGTAACAAGCCTTAGTAATTGTCCCCACTAGTAGCTAACAGCATCACGATCAGTAGGCTGTGACCACACAAAATATAAGGTTATACATCTGTTTGAAACCTTCAAATTGCAGCAGAACATAATTAGTCTACATATAAATCACTGATATCATGGAAAGGTAAATGTTGGAGAAAAAAACATCCACTCTTTAGCACAGTGTATTCATTTAGTGTTGTTATTATAAATGTGCACTCAATAGTACTCTAGTGACCTAAGGGATGCTTCCCAAGCACTTATTTCCAAAAAATAACACTCATTCTCAGAAGCAACTAGTTCACTATGTATGGTTAAAACTATTATTTACAAAACCCCTGGAGGAACAGAAACTAACTTCATTTGCACTTCTGCAAGCTTGAACCTTTTTTGTTTTCCTATTCACTCCTCAAAGTGCAGATGCACAAATATTTTGTTTGAGATTAAATGGAGACTGTGAAGGTATACATACATATTTCCAAGATGTAGTTATCAAAGGCAGCTAAGTTAAATTATGACATATCTTCAAACAAATCCAAAGCAAACAAAAAATTACTATGAAGGTTTCACAGTGATTTCCGATTCCATGTCGCACAATCCCTAGAAATCTCATAAATGATAGATTTATGAACTACATACATGCCTTATTTTATTGATCTTAATAGATATATATTGAATCAAATTAATGCAGCTAAATGTCAAATTATTTTGCTCTGGTCTAAATTCACATTGATTCAGAGTGATAACAATACCAACATAAGGAAAAGTTAATTATCCATTTCTTAACAGATCCATCCTGATTGAGATAATATTTTAAAACATGAAGTCACTTGGGAGAAGAAGAGCAAACAGTACAATGAGTGATTAAAAATAATTCCTGTGGCTATTTTTTTTTTTTTTGTATTTCGTACTGATATTTGTGCCATAACATAGATAATATATATCTGTTCCAGTGACATTTTTACCCAATTTGAAGTATATAAATTAAGATTTTAGCAAACTCTTTAGTTTTATATGATACTGATGAATAGCATACAATTACAAAAAAAGAAAAAAAGAATGAAAAATTACCAAGAATTTTAATGCATATAAGGTAGTAGTTTTATTGCAACCAATAGTTTTTTTTTTGTTTTTGTTTTTTTTTTTTTCAGATGATCTCCATAAAAGACGTTTTAATTACTGTTTCGGTCATCATGGTAGGTGTCTACTACTTACTCAGCTTTATTGGGTAGCCTTAGGATTAGGGAAGGAATGAAAACACAGTCCCTGTCATTAAAATTCCTCCTTGATAGTTGGAGATACAAGGCTAAGAACATGAAACTATGGGAGAGTTTTAAAAGCTGAATGTAATTACTATGTACTATGAGCTGATGTACTGTAGGAATCAAGAGGACAGAGAGTATAACAAGTGCTGAAACAGACAAGGGCATTGGGAGATGAAAATAACCTAGATCCTTCAGGTTGTAAAGAAGTGTTCAGATGACACATTGAGAAGAAATTATTTTGATCAGGAGAGTGAAATGGAGACCCACTTTTAATTTGAAATGTAATAGCGAAATTTGGGTCATAATTAAGCCTCTGTCAAAAATGGTCTCTGTAAAAATTTTCCCTTGCTTTGCATGAGAACTATCTGGTGAATCTTGCCTAACTTTTTATCTGATATTTCATTTCACTCCTGAGATTACTATAAATAAAGAAATGATTAGATGATAGGGTTTTGAGTCAGCAATGTCAGGTTTTTCCCTTGAATTAAAAATAACGGTGTACAAAAGCTGCTCAGATAATTTAATGTTTGTGCCTGAAACTTTACTCTGATCATCTTTTAATTTCAAAACATCTCCAGCTACAGGTTCTTAGTAAACCATTTTCATATTTTTAGATCTTGCATGCACTCTAAAGTGACATTTTGAATAAATGAAATCTTTTTCATTAGCCTTGTTGCTCTTTAAAAAAACCTAAGGTATCAGACATTGAACAGGATTTAGAATAAGTTAATCTTAACATATTCCTTAAAAGATATAGTATATATGCAAATGTACTCCATAAAACAACTTTTATCTAGAAACATATAGAGGAAAGCAATCACTAGCTTCACAGCTTCTCAGACTTAATTAGATTTGAAAACTGAGAAATATTAATTTCATTTGATCTATATATAAATAAAAATTTAAAATACAAACAGCAAAATCTCAATGTTTATTTTTTATTTAATCTTTTTGGGGCTTTATTTCAGATATTAATTATATGATAGATGCTCTAGGGGAAAATAAAGACATATGTGGTTGTAATCTTGAGCATACACTGTGGCAACATTTCTTATTTCAAATGCACTATTCAGCATGAGCAGATAAACCAACAGAAGATGCCTGGAGGAAAACAAAATCACATTAAAATATCCCCAATTTTAAGATTTAAAAACTGAAAACCAAAGCCTGATATATTTCAAAATCACCATAAACTTTTCAACATTGGCATCAATCAATGTGTATTTAAATATACTAAATCTTAAAAGAAATTATATTTACAAATGAGTTATTATATTTTTTGCTTTGTTGGTTTATCTCTTAAGTATATATGTTAATATAGTCTTTTGGTATATTATATAAAATAGGTAGGTAGATTTAATTCATTGTCATTACTTGTTAATTTAGGGGTGGCCACTCTAAAAGAGAAAGAGAATATTTCATTCAAGAAACTGAAAGAAGCCACTTATTACTGAAGTCCCGAAATTGATGAAGGGCAGGACAGAAAAGGAAGTTAGGAAGAGAGCTACTCATCAAATTGTGGAAGACTGTGATAAGCAGGTTCATCTTCAAACATAAGTATGAATCAGGGAAATTGCATTTTCATTTTAGAAACATATTAAAATGAAATGTTAGGGAAAAGTTCTATAATCAATAATAAGATTAAAATTAAAAATTTTTAATCTATATAAAAATACATTAACAAAATCTCTTGTTTATCTATTATAAACAAATATATCATTTGATTTGTTAATATGTGATTATTGATTTAAAATTTTGTGTTAAAAATGATTATTAAAATTTATATTAAAATTGTTGTGAATTAGTTACATATTGCCATGAACTACTGGTTAAAATATATTTAATTAAAATAAATAAAATTACTTCCAAGTACATTTTATTTGTCTGGACTTTTTATCAATTATCAGTGGAGATTAAAAAAAAAATATTACTGGGCCTAAACTCAGGTATCCTGTTCTAGTAGTTCTTAAAGGAGATGAAAATAAATAAACGTACAACCAAAAATGATTTTAAAAAGTAACCTAGGTAATTCCAAAGCATAGGAGATTTAGAAAGCATAATAATAGATGATATTTGCAGGTCAATGAAAGAAAAAAAAGAAACTATTGGAGTGATATACTTGATAGGATTCATTTTTTTTTTTTTACTTAGTAGTTCCCATGTGTATATTTCAAGATTTAGGTGTACAAATAAAATAGATGTGGTTAAGTGGCAGCTTGGAACAAAGACCTAGTGGAGACCAGAAATTATTTTCCTTTGAACAAAGAAAAATACGAAAAGGAAAAGAAAATGGAAGTTTCCAAGTACTCAAATTACAGTTAATAGAATGTTGATCCATATTGAATGATGAAGACGCAGTCAGTAGACTGGGAGATGTCTTTTAGAACAAACAAGAGAGGCTTCTATCCATCTAGGTAGCCAACTGTGATCACGTTGCTTTGGATCTAAAAATGGTTGGTATTTTTGAAAGATTTTGACCGTAGTATCAGAATGATCTTTTCCGTAAATGAAAGCTAAATTAAAACCTGACTTTTTTTTTCTGGGTCCAACAACATTCTTAAGAATTGGATTTGAGGAAATAAGGGAAAGAAGAGTTTTCCAACTTCATATACAAATGACTGGTTAATATTTTGTTATATAAATTAATTATATTTTGATTTCCTCTGAACACTTTTCTCCTCTTTGCAGCTATCGTGAAGATTGCTGAGGAAAGCCTATCACACTCTATGAGAATAATTAGTTGACGAATGAACGCCCAGGCTTGGGTGTTCCTTGTTAGAACTGAATTGGAATTCATAATGTCTAACCTCACATCCCACTTCTTCATTTTCTTCTGATGATTATCACTATTTATTAAGGGTATAGTATAACCAAACATTTATGATTTAAAATATTTCAAAAGAACACTAATTTAAGAACATAGGTTTTCATCTCCTTATCAGGAAATTTGTTTCACTAACAAAACTCAGAAGTACCTTACACAAACATGTTCTATGTAGAATTAAAATAAAGTTTAGAAATAAAGAAATTATACTAAACTGTTTGGTTTCACTTTTAATATAATGACCCTGGACATTTACAAATAATTTTAGCTACTCATTTTCCTCTTCCCTACAATAAATGTAATCACTAAATCCTTTTTGCATATTGTTTTTCAAGCATAACATTTTATAAACAAAAAGACTATTTAAATAAAGCAGAAAATGAACTGAAAGTATATATACTTTTAGTTTTTTTTAATTATTAAAGGACATCTAAAAATTTTTTTTTAAATTTTTTATTTATTTATGATAGTCACAGAGAGAGAGAGAGGCAGAGACACAGGCAGAGGGAGAAGCAGGCTCCATGCACAGGGAGCCAGATGTGGGATTCGATCCCGGGTCTCCAGGATCGCGCCCTGGGCCAAAGGCAGACGCCAAACCGCTGCGCCACCCAGGGATCCCCTAAAAAATTTAAAAGTAAATAAAAGGACGTCTTAGAAATTCACCTGAAATTTTAAATCAACCTGAAAAAATACAGCTTATATATGATAATGTAAAGTTGATCTTAAAATTTTTAATAATAATAATAATAATTTTATAGTATCAGCAAAGCACTTAAAATTTTGTTTAGCATAGTATTTTAAAACCATAGACATTTTAGGAAACTGAATAAAGTATTTAATAAATATCAGTGACATCTAAATAGAATTAAATTAGAATTTTAGTTTTATAACCAAATGTTTCAAGGTTCAAAACATATCCTGAGGGGAGGATGCCTGGTTGATTCAAGAGAACATTCAACTCTTGATCTTGGGATCATGAGCTTAAACCCCACATTGGGTGTAGAAATTACTAAAAAAAAAAAAAAAAAAAAAAAAAAAAAAAAAAAAAAAAAAAAAAAAAAAAAGAGAGAGAGAGAGAGAGAGAGATAGAGATATAAACTTAGAAAAGTATGCTGCCATTTTGCCTACCAAAACCAAGTTCTCAATGTTAATTGTTATTGAAAATTAAATATTGGATCAATTTTATTCTTGAAATAATACTTGGATGGGCTATATGTAAATTTATAGATATACAGATATATGTATGTGTTATGAGGCAAATACAAGGTTATTATATTTCTCTGATTCATGTATTTCTGTGCAGTATCTTCTTTGTGAAGTTTTTATTTTGATTCTTAAATTTAGTTATATGATAATATAATCCAAATATGTTTCATTATATTTTCACACTCTCTTTCTCCTCTCCCAACCTGTAATTTGGCTAAAATATAGATTATATATGTAGCATACATTAAATAAAATATAAATATATATATTCCTACATTTCCCTTTATAGCAAAACATATTAAAATAATCAGTGAACATGCTGACAATATGTGATACAAAATTCTAATAATATAGATCATTCTGAGTTCTTTACAATGTTCATTGAATTAAACAGTGTCTTGGACAGACACCTTAAATTCTGACAGCAGTCCTTATGTAGAAGTTTCAATATATGAAACACTATTTCCAGATTGATCATTCCTTCCATCTGAGAGATCTCCTAAGACTAATGGAACATGAGTCTAAGGCAATTCTTCCCAAAATTACAGAAACAGTTAAGTGGTATTAACAGATAGGAAGAAGAGATTGTAAATATAAATTTGAAAAAGATTTAGCAATTAAAGAATTCCCTATTTCAAAATTTTATTTCATAGAGCACTTATTACACTGTTGTATATTATACATATCATAATGCATGACATTTCTCAAAGTAACTTCCCAGGAATCTATTTTACACAGCACACTTCTATGTGGCTAGAGTTGAGTTGAATATTCTTTGGGAAATACCACTCTCAAAGCAAAATGAATTACAGGGGAAAAATGGAATGCTCATTAGCTTCTAGATTCTGATGTTAGAAAAGTTAATTAAAATGTCAGATAGTTAGAAAGTGGGTGACAAGGATAATTATGTTGAAAAAGAAGAGAGGAAGAGAATTGAAAGGCAGTGGGGTGTACTAGAATGAATATTAGAATGAGTCAGTAGACCAAAATGCTGGTCCTGGCCTGAAATAAATAAGCTACATACTATAATGAAAACATTTAACAATTTTGTTCCCTGTTTAAAATGAAGACTTATGCAAGCTAAGTCTTTTGATGAGTTTTGAATTTCATATCACAGTAAAGAGGATTTCATCTATATAAGCATTGTCAAGCCAAAGATAAGATAATAAAGGGGCAAAAAACGGGTGTCGTGATGTGATATATTCCAAATGCTTGGGTTGCAGAGAAGTGGTTTGAGGATTACTGGCAGGAGCCTCTCTTCCATCAGTTTTTGCATACACAGCAAGACAATATTTTTGAAGTTCTATTTTTTTTTTGTCCCTGTCTCTTCAGCTATTCTCATACTTCTCTGGTTTCCCTCAAAGACTAGAAGGTATTTATGTTGAGCCTGAAGAAAGTGAAGACAAAAAAAGGGCAGATGATGAAAAAAAAAGTTACTGGTGAACTTGCCAGGGGATCTGCTAGTTTTCTCTCCAAATTCAGGGTTTTCCATTTCATTTCATTTCATTTCATTTCATTTCATTTCATTTCATTTCATTTCAATTTCATACATTTTCACCTAGTTATACACTTTGCACCAGCTTCCTTTGCAATGAGTTATGAACTAGTAGCTAGATATTTTCTAATGGAATTAAGTGATATGTGCCACTTCTGGTCTGGTAATGAAGATATCAGGAGTAAATCCTCCATCTGCACCTTCTCTTTCAACTGTCAAGAGACAATCCCAATGGAACTTCAATCATGCAAAGGATGACAGTTCTTTCAAGTAGGGTAGAGTAATTGTTTAGAAGGAACCTAGATCCCCAGAAAGCTATGCAAAGCATAAATGTTCTTGAGATGAGAAACACTCATACTATAACTGTCACGTGAAAGAAAATAAAACTCATTGACTTCGTGCTCCTGTAATTTTGGATCTTTTGTTATAACAACTAAGCTTTGTCCCATTGAACACACTGTAACCCATAAAAAACTTTTTGAAAATCTCCAGGCACTTATTAAGTACTAAAAGTTTTATTCATTAATATCATTATCCATAATATAATAATTATTAGATTGTAGGAAGGGTCTAACTGAAATAAACTACAGAGAAAGGAATTAGGAATTACTTATTATAGAAATAGGAATTGGGGAGCTTGTAGCAAAGGACAAAACAAAGAAGATGGCAGTGTTCTAGAGCTAAGTGTGGAGTCATCAACAGATCACTCCATTTCCACTCCAGTGAGGATGTTTTCTTTATCAGCTTCTAGAAATTAAGCTGAGAAATGCTTCCTACGAATCTCTAAGCACCATCTTGAGATATTGTCAAACATATCACCTGCTCCCAAGTAGCTACCCAAACTCTACTTCCCATAGTGGGATAATGAGGCTTTTTTTTTTTTTTTTTTTTGGACAGTATCCAGCACTTCTGAACAAGAAGTGCCCAATAATAGTGACAAGTCTTTGCCTTAACACTTCACATGATTTTCACTGGACTTACTGGTGTGATCAACTCCTTTTATCGTTTATCAAGATACTAAAAGTCCATGTGTATGCTGTGTTATGGCACATAGATCTCGTTTTCTGTTAAATCCCTCTGCAGGAATTATCCTCACGGTCATCCACCCCTCCCTGGAAGCAGCACACAGTGGACAGTAGGTTAGGAAGGAACACAGCATTTTTTTCACAATCAAGACCACTCTGTAGGACTGTCACAACTGGTCCACCATCCCTTTCAGATGAGTTTTCCATTGCGACTATCACAATTCAACTTATCCCCCCATCCAATATTTCTTTCTTCAACCTGCACAGTATTTTTCCTTAAAGAACATTCTGATTAACCTTGAGAACAAAAAAAAATCTCAGAATCACAGGGTTTGTTTCCTGGAAATCTAATTGGCAACACCACAAAAAAAAAAGGGTGATGACATGCCGACCCCTCATGTCTACATGAAAGTAGTGGCACTACATTTTAAATTGGCAGCTGCAATTTTATAGAGGAATAGGGAATTTGTGGAGTGAACAGCATCAGCTTATCATTTCACTGATCAAAATAGTGAGAAATATCCACTTCCATTGAATATTTTTCAATGTGATTTCATCTCATGCATGTATGTTTTGACTTTCAGTAATTAATTATCAGAAGGAGCATAAACTTGAGTTTGTGTTTTCATTCAACTACGTGGCTTTCATCCATTCACTCAATATATAAAGATTTTGGGATCCCTGGGTGGCTCAGCAGTTTGGTGCCTGCCTTTGGCCCAGGGCGCGATCCTGGAGTCCCGGGATCAAGTCCCACGTCAGGTTCCCTGCATGGAGCCTGCTTCTCCCTCTGCCTGTGTCTCTGCCTCTCTCTCTCTATGTCTATCATGAATATATATATATATATATATATATATATATATATATATTTTTTTTTTTTTTTTTTTAGATCCCCCTCTATATAGAAAACACTATGAAAGTTCCTGGGAAAATATATCAATAGGTGTTACAGTCCGTAGAGCCTAAGACTAAAGCCTAATTTTTAATAAGCAATTACAAGTGCTAGAAATCAATAGTTACTTAACCTTGGAGTCTCAGGTTTTTAATGTCAAAAATAGAAATAAATGTAATGTAAAATTGATGTCATGATAGAAATATAAACACGGAAGTCATCTGGCACAGAGCAAGATTCAAGAATTATCAGAATATTTCCTGCTTTATCTTCCAGTTTTGATATGGATTCCAAGGTAATAAAGATATTAGAGTTGAAAATTAAGTTTTATGCATCTATATATACACAGTAGAAGAAAGTTTCAAAATTTGTTTCTGGTTAGCAACCCTTCATATGAGTGCATTTGCTCAACTTATTGCAGATGGAAAATATATGAGAATTAAAGAGGATCATTACATTTACACCATATTGATATTCAGCTGTAAGGACCTCCTTGTTGCAAAGGTTGTATGGCAAAAAAAAGTTATGACTTATAGCAGAGAAGAAAACAACTAAACCCAATACAAAACTTCATGATCCGAAATCTCTCTATAGATGTAGCATATATTTAACAGACTCTTTGGAAAGTAGATTCAAATTTTATGCATACATCATCATCATTATCATCGTAGCTAAGAAATACTTAATGTTCATTAGGTGTCAGACTCTATGCATTCTTTTCGTTTGTTACAGAAATGGCCACATGGGCATATAATATAATCAGAAAAGGACATTTTTTTTTTAAAGAAAAGGACATTTCTACAGTGAAATTGGACTTATCTGTTTAGAGGAAACAATCTCCATGGTACCTATTGATGTTTCCTGAGTTATATTCTCCTAGAATGGTATTAAGTATGATTTATTGTTCTTCAGCAGTCATCACATAAAAGTAGCCCATAACCTCATGTCCTCCCAGAATATGTGAATATATAATTTCTGTAACCCGTTGATGATATTCATTAGAGATTTACACGGGGTGCTTTAAAGAGACCTTAGATGATCTGACTTAAGCCTACCATATTGCCTGAAATAACCCATGTTAGTCACTACACAACTTAATGGAAAACCTGCATTATAATTGAAAGATTTAGTATCTAACAAAATTCACTATCTTTGATCAGCGCTTTCTCGAATCCATTATGATGGATCAGAAGAAATTTAGGAAAGAGGGGCCTTGGGACAGGCGAAATGTGGACAACAAAGTTCAGAAGGTGTTATTATGAGCAATGAGTAGTCAGTGGAAGGTGATATTGCATAGGATGGTGCTACTGCTGAAATACGGAATGCATAAGGCAGATTTCATGCAGAAGCAGTACTGTGTGGTGCTTAAAATTCTAGACTCGCGGAGGAATAACTTTGGATTCAAACCCTGGCTATTACATATGTGACTTGAGGGTAATTATTTATCCTCTCTGGGCTTTGATTTTCTCATAAAAAATTAAGGATCTTAATATTGACTATCTCAACTCTCCTTTACATTTGTAATGTTTTTCTTTACATATGTGATTTTGAGGAAGGCATTTACCCTCTCTCTGTTTCATTTTTCTTTTATAGAAAATGAGAATCCTAAAATTAATTACGTTTTTAGGCTAAAGCATTGACTATAAAGTACTATTTGAGGAGTAACAAGCACTATTTGCTAATAATAATAGTAATAATAGTAACAAGCCAGGTAACAAGCACTATTTTCTATTAATAATGTTCTTTCTAAGCAGATTTTAATAGGTATATAAGCATATAAATAAACATATAAGCAGACCTAGACAGTTTATTTTCATTTTTTATGTTTCTGAAAGGCCTACTTTTCAAAGGTCTGTAAAATGTTTTTATAAAATTTGTAATAGTTATTTTTCATTGATTCACTCATTCTCTACTAAAAATCACAATAGTTGTCATGTTAATACCAATCACTAAAATGTAACTTTTCCCCTATCATCTTATTATTAGTCAGTACTATGTAGGCTGAGATCAAGGTTGTTCCCAGGACCTATTAGATAGACTACCAGCACATATAACTTGCTTCATCACAAATTGGAAAAAGCAATTGACCTTCTTTGATAGTTATCTGTATTCCAAGCTCTAGAGTAGATTACTTAGGTGAATCATACCTTGCCTAAAACAAAATCACTTACAGTGGCTAATAGTTCTAGTTAATTCTGTTAAATTACACGGATTGTGAACAATCACCTCTGTTTCATAGATGGGGTAATAGAGCTTAAATGAGTTATCTACAGATGTCATAATTAAAGAAGACTTCCATAGGAAAGCTAATGCAGAAGCAATCAAAAAGTCAAAAAGTGCAAAAAATATAACCATTTTCTAGGAAGTGCACTGGAATTTTAGTCTGTCAGTGAGAAGGTAAACCCTGAGTCTGACTCCAACATGGGTTACTCGGAGTGGAGAAAGATATTCCTATCAGAAGTTAAAATACTTTAATTTTTATTTTATGAGTTGTAGAATTATTGTAGTATAATGAAAATAGTTGAAATTTCTAATTTGTGTCTATCTCTCACTTTGCTGGCTATTAAGTATGAAAAATGTAATTCATTTTGACAGATATTTTCATCAGAAACATCCATTATACCTTTTAAAGGCTTCTGTTTCATTTATCTAAAAATATACTTCATTTGAAATATTCTGCAAATCTGTGGCTGGATTAATGATGGCTCACTAGATAATAAAGCACTGGATATAAATTGTTGTAATTTAAGTGAAAAAAATGCCTGACATTCTTAGTAAATATCTGGATTTAATGCAAACTGGAAAAATCTGAAATTTCTATTACCCATGTTAATGGAACATAATTTATTTAAGTAAGAAAATAATCTGAAATTATATTAAACTACCTCTTAGATGGTATAGAAATTTTTGTAATTATTTCTGATCACAACTGGGATTCTGTTTTTATATTTATGTACATAATTCTAAGTATCTTTTGAAATATCTCTACTTTTCACATGTACCTTTTAGGATTTAAATGCCATAGGTATAATGACATGTTTAAAAAAAAACAGCTTGTGTGAAAGATGTTTGTCTATTGATATTACTAAAAATTTTTTAAAGATTTTATTTATTTATTCATGAGAGACACAGAGAGAGAGAGAGACGGAGACAGGCAGAGGGAGAAGCAGGCTCCATGCAAGGAGCTCGATGTGGGACTCGATCCCGGGACTCCAGGATCAGGCCCTGGACTGAAGGCAGTGCTAAACTGCTGAGCCACCAGGGCTGCCTGATATTACTAATTTTTTCAAACACTATTGTTTATCTGTTAAAAGGACTTGTCAGGAGTCTGGACACAAGTGGATGGTGGCTTTTCCCCCCTAAACTCTCAGGCTACCCAAATTCATTTTGTTTTTTTTCTGTAAATGTTGCACAATTGAAATGCTTATAAAAAGGTTTATATTACATGAAGGAAAACAAGCAAACTGGCAAAAAAAAAAAAAAAGGAAAAAAGGAAGAAGAAAACAGGAGTAGTGCTTGAAAGTACGTTCAGAATTTTTTTGGATGCTGTTATTTATCATGCTATACAGTGCCTGATACATCCAGATTTTGAAAATTGTCTTATGGCGAATATATGTAGCAGGTGATACTTTATTTCTCTAGCAGTCCTGTATTTTCAACAATTAAAATTCACTGTTAGTGTATTGGCTCAGATCGAATTTTCCTGTTTAATTTAATCAAAATGTATACACTAATTAAAATAGCAATAAATTAGAATACCCATTATGTTTAAATCATTCCATGGCTATGATGTGAGTGCAATGAAAAAGTATTAGTTCAGATCACCAGCAGGTATCATCTGAGGTACCACAGGTCAATAAACATCCCCAGTCCCATCTCTAGGCCAATTATTGAAATTTGGAATTTGTCTTTATTAATATAATATATTTGTTCACTGCTTCTGCCGTCACCACTACTACTATTGCTCTTGATATCTATCATTGTTGAGTACTTTGATCTCCCAGGTAAGTGGATAATTCTGTATGTGTATTAACTCTTGTATTTCTTGACAAAGACTCTCTTCTTTCTCTTTGCCCTACTGGATTTAGGGTATCACTGAAATTGTATGTTTATCTTAAGGAAGGGTATGCAGGAATATATACCTGATTTAACACTAACTCAAAGAACCATGAACAATGGGGAATGAATCAGTGTATGTCAACAAAAAAGGGTTGAATTTCACAGCTAACTCAGGAAAATCATAGATCTTACTTTACATCAAGCTTTATCAATGCATCAAAGGTTTCAGGTATGTATCATGCACAGATGTAGCATGTTTCTCCTGAAGAAACTCCGAAACAGTGTGTTATAGCTCCCTTAAAAAAGTTCTCCTTTTTAGTTCTGAATTTTTTTTTCTAATTCTGTGGAAAAAAAAAAACAGACTAATTTTTGAGTTACAAAAGTAGAACATTAATATAGAATGGAGACACTTTGATTTTGGAATACCCTCATTTTATTCACCACTTAGTTACATAGCTGATATGACGACTCTCTCATGCTACATGCTCTGTAAATCTGTAAGTTTTAGGTATGTTTTCTATAAATGGTCCAGATACTTGTATAACCTTACAAAAACATTTTATACATAGGGCCATTGTTTTTAGTAAATACCTTTACTTTGTATAGAGGGATGCTTAATCAAAGTCATTCAATTCCCCAAAATTTCTAGCTATGGAGGCAATGTGCATAGGCCTGCTTTTGACATTTTCCTTCCTGCTCTATATCAAAAAGGAGGAGACATAGAAGGGAACAAGAGTAACTTTACCCTCCTGTATCACATAGAAAGCAAAATACCAAAGGCAATGAAGCATTGTTTAATTTGAACTTCCTGCAACTGTAATCTTACTGAGTAATCGAGACTCAAATATGGGGAGATAATCCTGAGATAAGCTCAATTTTTATCTAAGAGTTAAATATCATGATTAATAGTGATAGAGTCTAAAAGAAGATATGGTTTGGAGGTTCTAGGGGTTAATGGAGCTAAATTGGAAAATAATGATCCCTATAAAAGGTTAGACTTCTTACGTACTTTTTCCTTGGATTGTATAAAAATATTGACATAGTATATTTTCTAAGAAAAAAACAAACAAACAGGTACTACAGTTTTTCCTCTGCAAAATTTTCATAACATTTGAGATTGTAGTAAAGTATTATACACCCAAGCACTAATTTCGTAAGACTAAAGAGACTGAATAATACTGCAACGTGTCTGTAAGCATGGGCCTTCACCTGCTACTCTACTGTAACATCATATGATATCCTATAAAGAGGATTTTGTTCCAGCGTTCAAGATGGTATCGACCCTAATGTAATAAGTAACTCTCAGCAGAGCAGGAAGAGACTCAGTGGAGAGACATTTTCATTGGTCAAATCAGGAGAGAAACAGTAGTCTTGATTTGTTCCAAAAAATAAATTAGTGAAAAGTGACCTCTAAAAGGGAGAGAAGTAGCTAAAATATGAGTTTTGTATTTTGTCAGCTTCCTTGATTTATTTTTATTGATTTAAATATATTAAAAAGCAATTTGTTATTATTTTTATATCATCTACCCTACAGAACCATTTGATTAGATGAAGTGCTTGATGCTAAAAATGAACAAGGAGAAGCTAGTATTTATTATTGAGATGTGTAAGACCTCCCTTCAGGATGTCAGCTAATTCATGCTTCATTTCTTCTGTTTCTCCATTCATACTTCTCTTTTCAACATCGTTTTCCATATCTAGGATATATCCAATATGTCCTATTACATAAGAGATAAATTAGAAGCAACTAACTTATTGGACACACACAAAAATAAATTATACTACTAATATTTGCAACTAATTAAGTATGCCTTCCATATATGATGTCCAAATTTGGGTATCTAGAATCTTGCCCTTAAGGAAGGATAAAAGAGCTTCCAGGATACATGATGAATATACAAAAAGAAATTATATTTATATAATCTATAAATGAAAAACCCTAAAATAAAGTTAGTAAACAGTTCTTTTTCCAATAATACCAAAAAAAAAAAAAAAAGATTTCAATACTTAGGAATAAATTTAACAAAATAATTTTTGAAGATTTTTTGAAATACTGAAAACAAAACATTATTGGAAGAAATTAAAGAAGACCTAACTAAATAGAAAGACATTCTATGTTTATGGTTCAGAAGACAATGTTATTAGATGGCAGTGCATCCAAATTACCTACACATTCAATGAAGCCACCATAAAAATACTATATTCTACCAATTTTTCAGGAATTATCTAGCTGACCCTAAAATTAATATGGAAATGCAAGTAACTCAGAATATTAAAAACAATCTTGAAAAAGAAAAAGTTGGAGGCTTACACTTCTGATTTCAAAACTTCCTACACTTGAAGTGCCTGAGTTGCTCAATTGGGTGAGTGTCAACTCTTGATTTTGGCTAAGGTCATGTTTTCGGGGCATGGGATTAAGCCCTGCAGCAGGCTCTGCACTTGGCATGGACTCTGCTCACTGCTCACACTCTCTCCTTTGCTCTAAAACACAATATGTTATATATAATATGTTATATATAAACTATATATAAAATTATATATAAAAATTATATGTAAAATTATATATATACATATATATACACCCTACTACTACATAGTTGTAGTATTCAAAGTTGTGTAGAATCAGCATATATATGCATACATATATTTTAAGATTTTATTCATTTATTTATTCATGAGAGACACAGACAGAGTCAGAGACACTGGCAGAGGGAGAAGAAGGTTCCCTTCAGGGTGCCTCATGTGGGACTGATCCCAGGACCCCGGGATCATGACCTGAGCCAAAGAGAGACACTCAACCAGTGAGCCACTCAGTACAGGTGCCCAAGTACACATATATTAATGCAATATAATTGCGAGTCCATAAATAAATTCTAACTTTTATCGTCAGTTGATAACTTGATAAGGTGCTGAGACATTTCAGTGTGGGAAAATAGTCTTTTTGCAAATGATTCTGAAACAACAGGATATCTACATGCAAAAGAATTAATTTTGACCCTAAACTTACAACCTTCACACGCCACACACAAACACACACACACACACACACACACACGCGCGCGCGCACATAGTTCAAAGTGATTATAGATCTAAATATAAGAACAAAAGTTATAAAACCCCAAGAATAAAACATAGAAGTAAATCTTTGTGACCTTAGGCAAAGGCTTCTGTAAAAATACCAACAGCAAAAGTGACATAATGAAACATAAATATAAATTAGACTTTATCAAAATTAAAGACTTCCATGTTGTAAGTGATCCCATCATAAAGGTTGAAAGGCAACTCATACAATGGAAGAAAATATTGCAAATTACATTATCTGATAAAGAACTTGTGTCTAGTATATATATTCTTACAACTAAATAAAAGAGTTAAATACCCCAATTAAAGATGGGAAATTATGTGAATAGACATTTCTTTCTTTTTTTTTTTTTTGTGAATAGACATTTCTTTAAAAAGTGTGTATAATTGTTGGTTTGCAGCCTTCTGGAAGCTTCCTTCATGCAGTCTGAAACTGGGCCCTCAGAGAGAGGAAGGAAAAACCTGCAGGCTACTCTAGTTTGGTAAGTGGCAGTTTCAATAAGGAGGGGAACTTGTATACCAGCCTTGATTTTGGTGGCAGTAGATGAATGGATCTTTGCAACCATCCTCCAAATTTTAAGTTTCTGAAGAGGCCCAAACTGTGCTCAGTCATGTATACCATGCAGATGTTTTCAACACCATGTCACCATCTCAAGGCTATGTCTTGGGAGTAGCCTCTGGGAGCAGGAAAGGCAAGCAGAACCCATATTCCAAGGACAAAGAAAGGGGTGAGAAACCTCCAAGTGCCTGGGTCCAGCTCAGGGGTCGGGGGTAAGTTTCAGTCGTGTCATTCTGACCCAACATTGTAGCCCTCGTGACCAGCTCTTACAATCTCATTTGTTCCCCTCTTCTGTCATGGGCCCTGAGTGGTCAGTGAGGGTTTCATTAGCATGGAGGGGGCTCTCATGGCAGCCTGTGGAGGTGCCACGAGAGCTGCATTGGAGGTGGATGTCATAGCATCAATACTGGTACAGGCAAGAGAAAACACAGCTTAAGATAGTAATGCCCCAAATCAGTGACAACTTTTCCCATCAAGAGCCCTGGGAAGCAAACCATCAATTTATGAAATCCCGGAGGATGGGGGTTGGGTCACTTAGGGCATTCATTTGTGTCCTCATGTGATTTAATAAAGTGATGTATTAGCAGATTCATCAGGTACAAACACATAACACTCTATTTGGATAATGGCATAGGTGCCTCCTTGTGAGGCAGTAATAATGCCCAAGGCCATCCTATTTTAGAGGACAGCTTTTCTCATTAGAATCATTTCAGTGTTTAATAAGGACAGGTTTTGTTGGCCGTCATTCAGGGCTTGCTGACTGAATTTATTAAAGGCTTCTATTGTGTGCTATAACATCCTCTAGGCCTATGAAGGGAACAAAGACAGAAGCCAAATGATACCAGTAAAAGACAGAACGTGTCCATCTGGGCTTGGAGGGGGTCGGGGGGTTGGCAGCCATTGTTTCAGTGTTGAAAATCCTTTGCTGTGCCCAGAAGAAGCTCAGGATGCAGCAGCCTAACCACTCAGGTGGAAGCAATGGCCAAAGATTTATGCCATGCAACCATGGTGTTCCATTTGGTGCTCCCCAATAAATACCTGGGTGTCACAACCAAACAATGCTAAACTAGTCATTATCCCTTGGTATGATAGAATGACCACACAGTTCCAGTGGTATCCATTCCGTGTTTCCAGTATAATTGGGTTGATTCTCTTCAGAGTGATTTTTCTGTTCCTGACATTGGGGTGTCCATAACCCTGGGCAAATCACATAAACCCCTCCCAAATCTGAGCGTAACCCTCCCCGCCTTGACTCTGATGGTGGTATTTCCAGGATCCTTTTGGTCAGCAATCTTATGGGCTATTTTTATAGTTTGCCTGACAGAAAAAGAATACCCATGCCCAGTGTCATTAATAGTGTGTGTCACGGGCCAGTTTCCTGAATTAGTATCGTTAACATCAGATGAACTATGAGTACTAGCACTGGCTTATTCTTTAATAAGCTATTTCAGGGTCTTCTAATCCCTTCCTCGAGGGGTTGCTACACACCCCAGCAATCCTGAGGAGCTAAAGAGGGGCAGCTGCCCACATACCAAAGTGTTGGATTCATTTCTTTGATGAACATACGAGTGGACCCACTGTCGAAAGATATTTCCAATAGGTTTCGTCCTGTGATTGGACACCACGGGAGCAGCAGAGGTCTGAGGCTGAAAAGACAGACATTTAGTGGAAACTTATATGGCAGATTTTCCCCCTCTACAGGAATTACTCTTGTGGCCTGATCCTTAGATGTTAACACGGCTACAGCTTTAGGAATCTGACTTGGTTTTTCATACATACAAGTTGGCTGAGAGAGCTAGCACTGGCAGGCATGAGGAGATGGACTGGGGGCGGGACACACCACACCATAATGCCCATTTCCCCTCCTCTTTCAGGGTACGTGTTCCATTCCAGGTATAGTGCGTTTCCACATGTCCAGCTTGCGGCAGGACTAAAGGATCCCAGCAGACACTGAGCAGATTCCCCTTCACCCAAGGGTGCAAAATAACTGACCCATCTGGGTGGGATATCCCATTGCAAAATCCAGTAGATGATTCCTTTTCTAGGCTACTGATTACTTACAATGGTCCTCACCTGGAGACAATCTTGCTCTGCATACCAGGGATTTGAGAGGCATCCAGCCTAAATAGGACTAAATCCCTGAGGACTCTGCTGGAGTAGGCAAAGCATCAGGAATGCTAGGGGGCAGAAGAGGCACGTCTAAACTATTTTCAGCTTTTAAAGCTTTCCATACACCAACTAACAGTATTACGTTGTCCGTCTATCAGTCCAGGTGGATCCCGCCAGCAATGAGGTCATTTGCTTACAGGTTATTTGGACTGGACCCCTCACAGCTGGTTGGGATAGCCTCTTGGCTTTCCAGGCTTCTCTATCTCTTACCATTCGCTCAGCCCATATTCATTCCCAGGATCCATCAGTTTTCCCCAAATCACGAACGGATTACCCAACATTATAAACATCTTGTCTCACAGTTGGGCTCAGAATGGATATCAGTGTCGCGTACCAGGTGATGGGGGTAAACATATCATCCCAGCTGTGAATGTGGCCCAATCAGGGCCTTCAAATAGAAGAGCATAGATCACCTGTCTCATGCCAGCCCTCTGAGAATTTGATGCAGTTCTGTAGGTTTCCCAATTCTTACCTGCACAGGGAGACCCTCCTCATTGGGTCAAGCCTCCCTGAGGCTGGAATAATTCAATCTATAAGGGAGCAGGTACCTTGAACCCATGATATGCGGGCTCTGCCAGAGGGCAGAGTGTGTGGTGATGTTGCTCCTTTCCTCATCCTCCTTCTCTTCCTCCTCCTCCTCTTCCTCCTCCTCCTCCTCTTCCTCCTCCTACCCCTCCTCTTCCTCCTCTTTCTTCTTCTTCTTTCTTCTTCTTCTTCTTCTTCTTCTTCTTCTTCTTCTTCTTCTTCTTCTTCTTCTTTTCTTCTTCTTTCCTTTTGCCTGGTTAGAAAAATACAATCGCCCCAAATATAGCAACATCCACTGTGCCAGGGTACTTTCCCTGGCCTTTTCCTGAAATTTACCATCTATGTCAGTAAGCTCAATGGGAATGTATTCTCTCATCATGAACATTTCCTATACTGGAGGCTGGGGTTGCTCTTATGTTTTTGTTTTCTGTTGGATCAGGGTAGGAGGCCATGTGTTGTTTTTGTTTTTGTTTCTGCTTCATTGTCAATCATCTTAATGTCCTCTTCTTCATTCTCATTACTCTTCCAGGGATTTCATGTCTTAGTGTCTCAATCAGGCTTAGTCACAAGCTCCTGGGTCTTAGTCCGCAGCAGCTTATGTCATCCTAGCTTTGCAAAATAGCACACTAAGGTCTCTAACCTATTACCCTGGTCTCTGACCTTGTCTCCCAGCCCAGAAGCATATCAGCCTAGTGACTCTCATATCCTTTTCCAATCTTAGCTCATCTTCTAACTTCCTGACACAAGTTTCACCCTCCAGCTGGGCATCAGTGGCCAGTTGAACTGACCAAAGTAGAGGGCAGGCCACTGCAGCTACCCTTTGCTTCCCTGTCTTACATATTAAATGATATAGTTCCTCCAGCAAGCATGTTAGACTGGCTGCTGTTTTCAGGATATCTTTGTACTCACACGGGGTCCACAAGTATCTTATATATTGGCTACCAACATCCACATATCTGATGGCCAACCTGGGATATCCCCCGGCTAATCCCTTGTTCCCAAGGCCCATTGCCTTCTTCTTGCTAGCTCACCAATATTTGGCTCACTACCCTTTTAGGAGCTTTCTTGGTGTGATCTGAAATTGGCCCTTGTAACTCAGAGGGCAGGGAGAAAGCAAAGAGAGAGGCAGGCTAACCCAGGCTGGTAGGTGGCAGTTTTAATAAGCAAGGGGAATGTACATACAAGCTTTGGTTTGGGTGGCAGAAAGATGGATGGATCTCTGCACACCTCCGTCCAAATGTTAAAAGTTTATAAAGAGGCTCAAACTGTGCTCGGTCATGTATACCACATAGATATTTTCAAAACCATGCCACCATCTCCAGGCCATGTCCTTGGAACAGACTCTGGGGATAAGAAAGGCAAGCAGAACCTGCATTCCAAGCACATGGGGGGATGATAAAGTGGCTCCAATTACCTGGATCCAGCTCACAGGTCAGTTGGCAGTCATATCTTTTTGGTGACATTCCTCCACAATAATCTGAACATAAACATTTGCTCATTAACTTTACTCATGAGACCAATGCAAATTGAAATCACAGGGAGATGCCACTTCTCACCTACTAGGAATGCTATAGTCAAAATGTCAGTGTTGGCAAGCATGTGGAGAAATTAGAACCCTGTACGCTTATGGTGGAGATGCAAGATTGTGCAACTCCTTTCGAAAACAGTTGGGCAGTTTCTCAGAATATTAAACATAGAATTAAAAGTTAATCCCAAGAGAAATGAAAACATACATTTGTATGTAATTTTACATACAAATTATCCATGTAATTTGTACATGGATAGTCATAAATGCATTATTCTTTGTAGCCAACCAGTACCCACCAATTGACAAATGGATAAACTGTGGACAATGGAATACAATGGAATATTCCTTGTTAATAAAAAATGATTGAGTTATTGATAGCGGCTGCAAATTACATCAACCCAGAAAATATGCAAAATTAAAAAGGCAATCACAAAAAAAAATTAAATAAAAAATAAAAAATAAAAAGGCAATCACAAAAGACTACATATTTGTCATTTCCTTTATTTAAAATGATCCAGAAAAGGCAAATCTGTTGAGACAGAAAATAGATTAGTATTGCCTAGAGCTACCATGGTGGGTGGGTGAGGAAGACTATTAGTGGATAAGAGGTTTCTTGTCGTGGAATGTAAATGTTAGGAAATTAAGTTGTAATGTTTCACAACTCTGGAAATATACTATGAAAAGTTACATTATACACTTTAAAAATATAAATCAAAGGTTATGTGAAGGATAGCGCAATAAAGCTGCTGTTTTTACTTTTTCAAGACCATTTCGAGTGTAAAAATGCAAATTACATTTAGGAGAAGATATTTATAAACACAAATAAATGTAATAGAATTTGTGTCCAAAATATAACCCCGACTCTATGAATGCCACTGATAAATCAATAAATGGGAAATAAACAGAAAAAAATGAGTAAAGACATATGCAAGTGGTTCATAAAAGAGGATATTCAAATGATCAACAAAGGTATTAAAATTGTGCTCAAAATCACTGTTCATCAGGGAAATACAAATTAATTACAATGAGATACAACTTTTTATACACCAGAATGTCCAAATAAAAAGCTTGAAAATACCAAGAGCACAGAAGCAAGGATAACTCTAGTAAAAGGTAGCAAGGGTATAAACTGATATAAGTAATTTGTCGAACTCTCTGGCATTATCTACTAATTTGTACGTATGTATATCTGGTGAACCATCAATTCTCCTAAGAAACAAGAGAAATGTACTAGAATGTTTATAACTGTATTATTCACAGGGGCCTCACTTAAAAAATCCCAGTGTCTTCATTACAAGTACAAAGGATAGATAATTAATGATGCAGTCACACAGTATGCTATGGTCTGAACGCTTGTATCCTCTCCAAAGTCAAATGACAAAATCTTTTTTTTTAAGATTTATTTATTTATTTATTTATTCATTCATTCATTCATTCATGAGAGACACACAGAGAGAGGCAGAGGCACAGGCAGAGGGAGAAGCAGTTTCCCTGCAAGGAGCCCAATGTGAGACTCAATCCCGGGATCCCAGGATCACACCCTCAGCCCAAGGCAGATGCTCAACCGCCGAGCCACCCATCAAATGACGAAATCTTGATTTTCAGTGTAATGGTGTCAGAAGGTAGAGTCTTTGGGAGGTGCTTATGTCACAAGGGAAGAGCCCTCATGAATGGAATTAATGTCCTTATAAAAGAGGCTCCAAAGAGCTTGCTAACCTCCCACCGTGTGAAGACACAGCAAAATAGGGCATGTAGACTATGAATCAGAAAAAACGGGTCTCAGCAGAATGAGACCATGCCAGAAACTTGATCTTGGAATTTCCAGTCTCTGGGCCTGTGAGACATAATTTTTTGTTATTTATGAGCCACCCCGTTAGTGGTGTTTTGTTAGAACAGCTCAAAGAGGCTAAGAAGATTGGTACCAATGTGGAGTGGGAGCACTGTAGCAAATATCTAAAAATGTGGAAGCTGCTATGGAACTGGGAATTAGGTGGAGACCTGGAGAGTTTGGAAGTACAGGCTAGAAAAAGCCTGCATTGCAGTGAATGAATGATAAAGGTGATTCTCAGGAGGGCTCAGAAGGAGAGGAGAGCTATGGAGAAAACAGAGTCTTCTTAGAGCAAACCTAAGTGGTCATGAACAGTATGTTGGTGAATTGCTGCCGATCATTGTTAGCCAATATGGTCCCTTGATTATTTTTTTCCCCTTGATTACTTTTTACCTGACTTACTTTAAACTTCTATATTTTTACTAATCACAACTTCACAAATTTTAACAACGTAGGAAAATAGTTTTATTCACTTATCACAAACTTCTCTTCATATACACTTACCTGAAAATTCCACAAGATGAAGTCTCTATTAGGAACTGCATAGAGATCATTACTAATGCTAATACGTAGGTGGCTTTCCAAAAGGGCAGTTATGGCAATCCTCAACCATAGCTCTTGACATAATTATGCTATTTTTCTCCATTGATCTGATAAGCCATTAAATAAGTAATATTGAACTATTTTAAAGGATCAGATGGGAACTATTAATTCCATTTCTATTGGCTTTGGGGGACATTGCTCTGTAATTCTCTTTTTGTCTATTTCTGTCTGCAGTATCTGACAGTTTTGGAAGTAATAAGCTACTTTAAAGTGAAAAGAGTGCTTTTCTTCTCTTATGACTTGGCGCTGTTAAAATATGACTACAGAATTAATTTGTACATTAAAAATATTGAAGACTTCACCCTCAAATCATTACAATCACAGACTTTTATTACTTTGATGAGGAGTGAGTAGCCCACTGCTAGTTTCTTCTACAGTGATTTTTTTTAGGTTTGTGATCCTTTAGAGAAATTTTAGTCTTTTTTTTTTTGAAACAGTTGTAGAACTTATTTTGTTTTTGCTATTTTATTATATTTTAAATAATTTATTATTATATTCCTGTACACATAATAATTCATGTTTTTGTCATGATTACTTCATTGCTTTAAAAAGTAGCTTCTAAAGTTTTGTACTAAGTCTCATTTTTCTGGATTATTAGTCTTTTATGTGATTTCCTTTGAGTGAAACTTTAGTTTTACCCAGTAAGAAATTTTTCCCAAAGAATAATGTCTTGTTTTTGTATAAAAGATAAATGCTTACTATAGAAAAATAAGCAATGGGTAAAAAATAAATAATTATATTTAATAATAATAGGTAAAAAAATAGGTAATAGTGAAAAGCATAAGAAGAAAATAAATCCTTTGTATCTGCTCATCTGACAATGTTCATGAATGTTGCCTACATTGATTCTTAGATGAAGAGTACACATATATATTTATTAATGATTTTTCCAGGATTTAATGGAAAAGCAAAATAAACTGGAACTAAATGATTATTAAACTACACAGGGGATATTGGGTGGTGCAGTTGATTGAACATTAGACCCTTGGTTTCCGCTCAGGTCATGATGCGTGGGTTGTGAGATCAAGGCCCTAGAAGGGCTCTGCAACAAGCACAGAGTCTACTTAAGACTCTCTCTCCTTTTGGTCTCCCCTCTGTGCTCTCTCTCTTTCTAAAATAAATGCATCTAAAAAAAAAAAAAAACTATGAAGGTACATAGATACAGATGTAGATATAGTAAATAATTAAAATAATAACAAAAATTTAAAGTACTATTATAGACACATTTGAATTCTGGAGTCATTAGATATTCTTTTCAACTTAAATACAAAAGTGACTTTCTCAATATGAAATATGAGAGTCATCGTGTGCATACTTTAGCCTTATGAAGTTTCCTTTACTCTTAAAAAAAAAAAAGTCTGCGAACTTCACCATTGGATGTGTGTGTGTGTGAGTAGTGGTATAGAGGGTGAGCTGGAGATAATTTACTTTTTTTCCATTAATTGTCCTATAATTTCATAGATTTGTGAGAGTTTTCAGTTCACTACATTTTTAAGAAATTTTTAGTTTGTAATTAGTTTATTTTGTCTACACTGTGCTTTCTACCTGGAATTTATTTATACAGCTACTGGATCTTCTGGAAATTGCTCTTTGCTTCTCATCATTTTGTTTATCTTGTTAATATCCTTCTTATTTATATGGGAGAATTTATCTGCTGTGAATCTAATAAACTTATTTAGTTCCCAGATGTAGCAAACCTGCAAGTCACTATTTTACTTGACAATTCTGCTTTCTGTATTAAATTGATTTTTCCCTGCACTCATTATTTGAGCACTACTATCACAAGAACACTCATTAGTCTCCCATGGCAGCAATAGCCCACATCACACAGCCTGCTGTCCTTTTCCATCTTCATTTGAGTTTGCCACTATGACCTCTTGATCTATAGATTAGCATTGTCAAGCCTCCCAAAATTGCCTCTGCATTTAATATTTACCCTAAAATAGCTGTCATGCTGTCCACTTCACCTCTAGTCTAGATTTGTATTAGTCAGGCTTCTCCAGAGAAACAGACCCAAAAAGTTGTAGATATGGGGACAGAAATATTTATTTTAAGAAATCGGCTCTTGCAATTATGGAAGCTGAGAAGTCCAAAATATGCAGGGTAGGCTGGAAGGCTGGAACTCAGAGAAGAGCCAATGTTGCAGTTTGGTCTGAAGACTGTTCATTGGAGGAATTTCCTCTTGCTTGAAAGAGGCCAGTTTTTTGTTCTGGGTGGGCCCTCAACTAGTTGGGTGAGGTTCACTCACACTATGGACAGTCGTCGGCCTTACTAAGGGTCTATAGATTTAGTTATGAATATCATGCTAAAACATCCTCACAGAAACATCCAGGATAATGGCTGACCAAATATCTGAGCACCATGACCCAGTCAAGTTGATGCATAAAATTATCCATCACAGAGCTCTAAGGCATTTTGTAGTTTTTGTGAACTTTTTTGTATACCTTCTCCTTATTAGCACATCAAATGTAATGCTCTTGTGCATGAAAGGACACTGTTAACAGACTAAAAAAGCAACCCACAGAATAGGAGTAATATTTGTGAATCATATATCTGATAAAGTATTACATTCCACCATGTACTAAAACTTGGCAAAAACAACAATAAATCCCATTTAAAATGAGCAATAAATTCGAATAGACATTTCTTCAAAGAAGATACACAAATGGCCAATAAACACTATGCTTATTACACATGTAACATGTAAATATTGCTTGATGCACATGTAATGATATTCAAAATCACAAATAGTTAGTGAAATGCAATAAAAAATAAAAGCCTGAAAACAACAAATATCATTGAGTATGTGGACAAATTGGAAGCCTTTGCATTACTGGTAGGACTGTAACATGGTGTACCAACTGTGGAAAAAGTAAGATGATCCCTCAAAAAAAAATAAACATAGTATTACCATTACATCCAGCAATTCCACCTGTGAGTATATATCCCCCCAAAATTTAAGCAGGGTCTTGAAGACATTTGTACATCCAATGTTCATAGCAGCTTTATGAACAAAACCCAAAAGATAGAAACAACACAAATCCCCAGAAACTGATGGAGAAACAAGATGGGGTATATACATATAATGGAATATTATTCAACCTTAAATACGGAATGAAATTCTGATGCCTGCTACAGAGCCGAGAAACCTTGATGATATTGTGCTAAGCAAGATAAGCCAGACACAAAAGGACAAATATTATCCGATTATTTTTATGAGATACTTACAATAGGCCAAATTCATAGATACAGAAAGTAGAATAGTTGTTACCAGAGGCCAGAGAGAGGGAGTATTGGACATTGTTGTTTAATGGACACAGAGATTTTGTGATGAGAAAAATGTTCTGGAGGTTGATAGTAGTGGTGGTTCCAGAACAGTGTGAATGCACTTAACACTACTGAACTGTACATTTAAAAATAGTTATAATGGTCAATTATATTACCGATGTGCATGTCGCAACAATAAAAATAAATAAAAATGCTTTTTTTCTTACTTTGCTTCATAGATTAGATTTTATTATCAGAATAAAAGATAATATGATAAAGAGTCATATGAATGATTCCTTCACTGCTAGTTTTCCATTCTAAATTGGAAAAATATTTCTCCTCTCCAAACCACATCTCCCTCATCTCTCCCTTCTCATTACCAATCTCCCTTATCTAGTTTTATTCACTTTCAGAGCCTCTATCATCTTTCATACCATGCTATGTAATGTATTTATTCATTGTATTAGGTATTTCTCTCCACTAAGCTCCACAAAAGACTCAACTTTTCTGTTTATTCTGTTAATGGTTTTGCTACTAGATCTTAAAATTGTGTTTTCTCCAGATGCCTGGTGGTTCAGTGGTTGACCGTCTGCCTTTGCCTCAGGTCATGATCCTGGAGTCCTGGGATCGAATTCTGCATCAGGCTCCCTATGGGGAGCCTGCTTGTCCCTCTGCATATGTTTCTGCCTCTCTGTGTCCCTCATTAATAAATAAATAAAATCTTTAAAAAATGTGTCTTCTCCATTACCAGCACTTAGAACAGTGCTTGATACATAGTCAGCACTTAATAAACATTTGATGAAAAAACAAAACAAAACAAAAAATAAACATTTGATGGATTAATAGATTTACCAGGGATGTAGAGAGCACATATTGTTGTGTTTAGGAATAATAGTTTAGGGTCAACCAATCCAGGCTCTGCCAGTGACCAGACAGGTGTCCTTGGCCAGGTTAACTGACATCATCAATCCTCATTTCCTCCATCTGGTAGAGTTGTAAGGAGACTGAACTGTGATAAACATTTTAACAACCTTGCCCATTCCTAATGCATATTGAAAGCTCTTTAAGAGGTATGTATTTTACTGCTAGTAGTATGTTCCAATATACATCTCTATTAGAAAGCAATATTTGGGCACCTGGGTGGCTCAGTGGTTGAGCGTCTGCCTTCAGCTCAGGTCATGATCCCCGGGTCTTGGGATTGTTGCAGATATTGACTAACATTACATTCCCCTTTATGAAAACCCTTTATGAAAAAAAAAAAACGCTTTATGTAAATTCTCTTAGTTATAAGTGCCAGAAAGAACTATGGTTTTGCATCAGTTACGAACTCTTGGATTACTGGAGAAAATTTTATTGATTTCTCTATATGTGTTGAATACTACATTGTGTCTGGTGGTCTCATTAAATCAGACCAAAACAGCTCCTTAAATTAGAGGGCTTACTTACAATAAGGATACATAAAAATCAATGAATATACAACAATAATGGATAACATTAAGTACTATGTAGACAAGTTAAATAAGATAAGAGATAGGTTAGAGAAAGACTAAGGTTGTTTAAAAAAAAAAAAAACATTAATTTCAGGGTCACCCAGGTGGCTCAGTGGTTGAGTGTCTGCCTTCGGCTCAGGTAGTGGTCCCAGGGTCCTGGAATCGAATCCTGAATCAGACTTCCAGCGGGGAGCCTGCTTTTCCCTCTGCCTATCTCTCTGTGTTCCTCATGAATAAATAAGTAAAATCTTTAACAAAAATTAATTTCTATTTTTTTTTAATTCAGCCAACAACTGTATATTGAGCACTTACAAGGTGCTGTACTCTGTATACTTGGGATATCACATTGAACAGAGAAGACAAAAATTGTTTCCCATAAGAAACTTTCATTCTATTAGAGAGTGATAGGCAAAAACTGAAACAATAAGTGACATAATATATTAGAAGGAAGAGGCCGTGGAGCAATACAAGTCAATGCCATGGAGAAATACAAGTCAAGGATGTCAGAGAGGGTGTGCCAGGGTGGGCAGAGAAGCCTTTACTGAGGCGACATTTGCACACGAATCAGCTCAAATTGTTTTGTTTTGTTTTCTAATATAATGTAAAGAAAGATTCCTGACCTTTCAGACGTGAAGTAAGAGAGCAAGATGTTCGCATATCAGAATTAAGAGTGTTTCATGTTTCTGTAATAGCACGTGTCCAGTGCTTGATTTAAGAGTTTTTGTGAAGTGTTCTAGAACGGTAGAAGGGTTCAATGTGACTGGAATGGAAGAGATGGGAAAAGTGTGAAATGAGCCATAGTAATGTTCAATAGCCCCATAAAGAGTGAACATAGAAGTCAGAGTAAAAAGTTCACACGTCATCCTAAGTGCTTTGGATAACCACTGGAGATGTTCTGGGAAGAATGATGTGATCTACACTCATTCTTAAAGGATCACATTCGTGTGTGGGGAATATACTATGTGTGCGCAGAAGAATAGTAAAAAGTGGAAGAAGACCATCCAGCAAGATACTTTATTAGTCCACAGGCAAGATTTTGGTGACTTGTGTCTGTGTGACATAGAGAGGGGGAACAAAATTGTTTAAATCGGAGACGTGCTTTGAAGGTCCTTCTCTTGGGAATTGGCATGACTTTAGTTTTACTCAACATTAATCATGTAAATTATTGTGATTCGTGGTTTGTTTTAAAAGTTCAGGAGAAAATAATCATTGCTGCTCCAATTTTACATTGAATGAGACTCAGAATTAAATTTACTTTTTCTGGGCAGCCCAGGTGGCTCAGGGGTTTAGTGCCTGCCTTCAGCCCAGGGTGTGATCCTGGAGACCTGGGATCGAGTCCCACACCGGGCTCCCTGCAAGGAGCCTGCTTCTCCCTCTGTGTCTCTGCTTCTCTCTCTCCCTGTGTCTTTCATGAATAAATAAATAAAGTCTTTAAATAAATAAATTTACTTTTTTTCTTTCTGGTTCTTCAATCTTATGTTTATGTTTCTTTTTCAGATTTTTATATGGTATATATTTTTTAAAAGTTTTTATTATAGTTGTATGGTAAACTACAATAAAGCTTTCGTGGAATTTAGGGAGGCCAAAATGAATACAAAAAATAGCAGTTATTTTTGACTTTGGTGTTTGAAAGAAATATGATTAAGTTCTGAGGAAAATTATGTCTTGGCAGACTTCTGTTTCAATGGCAATACTAAAAAAATATACTTAAACAAATAGCATCTGTTTGAGACAGATTATATGACATTGAGTTACTCTGTTTTCTTTTTTCACTGTATTTCATACATGGTTTTATGGATGACTAAAACAGAAATGAAAATTAATTTTAATCTACATTAAAATAAATATTCATTTCCCAACTAAAATGAATGGCAACACTACTTGCAAATGAATTAACTGTTTCGATGTTTCAAATGATTTGTTCATTCACTCACAAAACACAAATACCTGAAATTCTGACATTACTATTAAAAAGACAAAGGCATACAACACTATAGATGTATTATCTTTATTTCAGGGTGCATTTTACATCTTCATAGTCTAGAATATGAACGATGGCAATGAGTCATGATTTTAGAACTTTCATTTTGTTAAAAGCATGAAATAACCATAAAGACCTGTTGATCTATAAAATATAGTGAATTAATAATTTTTAAGCTAAAATCACATCAATTCTTCACTGCATTAAGAGTGACAGTCATTTACTTCATTTTATCCTTTCTCTTTCTCATTTTTCGTATCATTTCTGTCTGAAAGATTATCATGTTCTTTTCACACTATTTAAAGAAAGCTGATAGAAGGGAGGGAGGGATGCGTAGGTGGAGGACAAAGGGTTTCTAGGGCAGTGAAACTACTCTGTGCGTTACTATAATGGTAGATATGTGTCATCATATATTTGTCCAAATTTACAGAACATGCAACATCAAGACTGTAATACAAACTATGGTCTCTGGATGATAATGATGTGTCAGTATAGGTTTATCGATTGTACCAAATTTCCCACTCTAGTCAGCAAGGGTGGTGGTGGTGGTGGTGGTGGTGGTGGTGGTGTGTGGATAATGGGAGAAACCATGGTTGTGTGGGGCAGAGATATATGGGAATATCTGTATCTTTAGCTCCATTTTGATGTGCATTCAAAACTGCTCTAAAGAATAAAACCTAGTTTATAAAAGAGCTGGTGTGTGCAAATAAGTATGTAACCATAACTATGACTTCACATTTGTGTCAACAGACATCCAGCAACTGATAATGTATTTTGCCTACAGAAATAGGCTTTGGGAAACTTAATTGAATCACATATTTCTTTACAAACATCTAAAATATAACAGGCTATAATTCACTGACTTCTGCTGTTCCCAAGCTTGATGTTAAAGACATAGGAAGTAACAGTGGAACACTCAAGCGCATTTTTCTCCAACTGGTTTAATCTGACAGCAGATTAGAAATGCTTATCTTCCCATCTAAATGTTGCAATGCAATCATCAATATACTGTCAAGGTATCATTACGTACATAATGGTATCTCATCTGTCTGCAAAAAAAAAAAAAAAAGTTTAGTGTTACTAATGTTAATATAAACTTCATCACATAGTGTCAAATAAAACAACAATCAGTGAAAATTATTCCGAGCTTTATAAGGTGATGGTGCTATTTTCATATTTATTCACCAATACGGAGTGCTAGAAAATGCTGATATACATACAAACAATAAGAAACATTAGGAAAACATTACTGATAGACTCTTAAAACATATCACTTTTCCATCAGCTTCTACTACAGCAAGTTATAATTAAAAGTTTCTGACGTTTTGCAAAGAGCCTTTTCATTTAACCATAATCATCTCTATCTTTGTCCCTTTCTCTAATAGATTAGGAAAATCTATCAAACTATTTTCTTAAAGTTACTTTTATAGGATTACTCCTAATAATGATTTTTCTCTTTTTTTCCCCTTAATATTAACTTTACAGGCATTTATAATAGCCAGCAGTCTTTCAGCAGTGGCATGTGATATGCAAACTATTAAGTCTCTCTTAACTTATTTTATTGATCTCTCATTCTAGAACAAAGTTTGACTCAGATCTCCATCATGTCTTGCTTCCTCACCTCCTCCAGTTTTTTCTTCAATTAATGCAGATTTTGCACTGCATGACACTTAGCAGTATAAATCCAGATGATTCGTATCTCAGGATCCTTTGTTCGTAGTTCTCTCACTAACCCAGCAATACCTAAATAAAAATGGTTAAACCAGTCTGTATGCTAAATTCAATGTCCCTATATAAACCAATTATAATCTAATTCTTTGGCCTTCTCTTTCCACTGTTTCTTTTCACAAAGTTTATACTCATCCACACTGAACTACTTTTATGGTTATGAACTGTATTTCCACAACTCAATATTTCTACTCAAGTTATTTCCTATAATTGATGTGCTTTTTATGTCTAGGAAATCTCTTACCATTTGTCAAACTGGAGTAAAATTGACACTATTGAGTTTACCTGAGACCTCCAATTCTCTATGGTTAAATAAATCTCTCTTTTCTTTGTATCCCAAGGATATTCTCTTCGAGTCCATCTACTCTGTATTAGAGGTCATTTTTTTTCAATAAATGATTTATTTTTCTAAACTGTGAACTACTTAGAAAGAAAAGGCAACATGTCTAACTCATAGTTAAATGCCCCATACCCTAGGGAAATCTCTTGCAATTAATTATTGTTGCACAAAATTGAAAATAAATTTACTATATTGCTAATATCATCATTCTCATATTGTTGCTTTGCATTTAAAAGCCTTCTTAAATTGATGTTTTGAAGTTTTCAAAAATTAGCAATTTTCTGTTAAGTGTTTAAATACTTTTCTGTTAGATAGTTAAAGTAGTAGGACTTTCTTACCAAATGTGAGAAATATAACAATCCAAAGAAAGGAACCCTCATTAATTTAATTTGGTATATTGCACACATAATAGTTGACTTATCAAGGACAGTCCTAGAAAAATACTGGTGACATATAAAATATTTTTTCATTTTTAATTATATTTATTATGTTTAAATACAAGCTTAGATAATTCTGTTATATGAATGCATACATACTTACACATACACTACCTACATATATATGCATGCATATATATTATTCAACATTTTCTTATGAACCAGACACTATTTTAGCAATTTGGAATAACCTATCTAAAAAAACAAAATCTTGGCCCTCAAAAAAACTGAAAATCTAGTGAGGACATGAGCAAATCTTCCTTTTCAACGGAAAATAATATGCACTATGCAAAACACAATTCAACATTTATTTAGTCCTTACTATGTATCAGGATCTGAGTTCACAGTATTAACTAAATTATATGTATCATTTAAAAAATTACCATCATGAGGCGTCTGTTATTAACTCCCACCTTACAGAAGGAAAAATGAGTCTTACACACTGCAGCTTAAAGAGCTGAAAGCCAGACATTTTCCATCCAGGCTGTTTTTACTCCCTAACCTACACTCTAAGTATATAGACATCAGGTGCTATAACAGCAGAGCAGAAGTATCAAAAGCAAACTGGTGACTGAGAAAAGGTTCTAGGGTGCTGGAACCACATGGGTAACACTAGGAGCAAAGAACAAATGAGGCAGAAGAAAAATGAGAGTGTGTTCTCTAGAATTCAAGGAAAAAGAAAATTCTAACTATGTGGCCAGGATTATAAAATGGTAGAATGTAGTTAATCAAGGAAAAGGATGTAATCAGAAAACTTGGGAACAGTGATTCTCAGTAGGAAGACATATTAGAATTTCCTGAAAACAAAATAACAATGACACAAAATTAGAAGAGAGATGCCTAACATCCCAGAGTGACAACATATCTTGCCACAAAACATGTTTTATTTTATGAGCAAACCTCCTCCCATATAACCCTAGAGCAGTGATTTTCAACTGGGCTTTTTTTCCTCTTAAAAACATTTGGCAATGTTTAAAGACAGTTTTGGTTGTAATGACTTGGCATAGAAGTAGGAATGCTGGGCACTCCTGGAATTTAGACAGTAGAGGCCAAGGATGCTCCCAAATATCCTACAATTTCCAGAAGAGCCCTTCATAGCAAAGAATTATCTGGCCCAAAATGTATACAGCTGAAGTTGAGAAACTCTGTCCCGTGGTAAGAAAGTCAGTGCTGGATAATCGAGGGTCTTCTACTAGGAAATTAATCATAGGGCAATAAAAAAACACTAAGGACTTTCTCCCATCTTGAAGTAGCTGAATTCACCATGAAACACACACCAGAGGCGGACCTTGCCTAAGGTAGAGTTCTCTGTCAAGGGAGTCCTGACAAATGCAGAGATTAATGCTGACACTAGAGGTGTTTGATGGGGCCCAACGTGTCATCCTTTGATTGTGTTTCCAGACTTGACTTGTCTATTATAGCCACTTTAGCACTTGCACATGCTCTGGAGGCAATGTGTCTGTAATCAGATTCAGCACTGACTATCATGCAAACAGGAATTCTTACTGAGAATTCAGACTGGAATTTGCTAATTTGGTTAAACTGACCTTTCTAAAAATATGGCAAGCGATTATTTTAGGAAAATCAGCAGTTGGAGAACACTGACATCAACAAAATTAATCTTTGAGAATTAGTTAATTTATTATATTAGCTAAGATGGTCAATATATAGAATGAAATTAAAGTTCTAAACTAGATATGATTAATAAAGAGATTATGAAAGGTATTATGTTCATCAAAATAAACAAAACAGGGTGCTATAAAAGTTGGCAGTTTAACCATATGATGCCCATTTTTAAATGAGCACAAGTCAATGAATTGAACAATGAAACATATGCAGGCGGAAAATTAAAGTTATTCACTGAAAGCGCTAATTTAAGGATTTCCCCAAAACACAGAACAAAGGGGAAAAAGAGAGAAAAAAAAATGTGAGTGAAGTATTAAATGGTATCAATGGCAGGCATATCCTGTGATCTCAGTTATCATTTCAATAAACATTCTTAAGGAGAGAAGCTCAATAACAGAGGCTATTGGTCATTAAAATAGTTTAATGATTCTAGATCACTGTCCATTTTATTTAAATCCCCTCAGTTCCACGCTTGGTATTTTTCCATAATTATTATTCTTTGGCACACTATCTTCACCAATCTGTTTTGTCTGTACAGAGATTGCCAGATATTCCCCCAAATCCATCCTTTCTTTCATATTTGGCAACAAAATTCAGAAATTTAGCTGCTTATATATTTATAAAGGTAAAAACTATATTTCCCAGACTCTCTCACTATAGAACTGTCTCCTAAAAAAAATGGTAACAGATGATCAGACTTTGGAAGATCTTTAGCTAAACAGAATAAGAATGCTTTTCACATTCTCTTTTTCCTCCTTCCTGCTACCTGGCACATAGTCAATCTATGTAGACTATATATCTACTGACTTAAATGGATGGATGGATGGATGGATGGATGGATGGATGGATGGATGGATGGTTGGATGGATGGATGGATGACCTACCAGCCTATGATGACATAAAATGCAAAATATGTGTAACCAACCAAATTCAATATAACTGATAGGGACAAGAAGGAAAAGACTCGTTTCTAGATGTTACATTTGAAAAGATGTTTTTAGTCATAAAAAAGATGATATATAATTTGGTACAAAGTTGTAACTTAAAATACGAGATCCAAATTATTAAATTTTCATTCATTAATTTCTCTCAAAATTAGCACATAGGCTTTGAGGAAAAATATTTTTGCTCACAATATATGCAAAATTAAATAATACACTTACATTTTTTTCTGATTTCAAAGTTTTAATCCTGGATCTCCGGCTATATGGTGTTTTGTTAATTCCAAGATAATCAGGGCCAACTTCATTTTATTTTTTATTATTTTTTATTTTTTATTTTTTTATACATTTATTTTTTATTGGTGTTCAATGGGGTGACTGGGTGACAGGCACTGAGGTGGGCACGAAACTTTTCATTTTAGATGAAAACAAAGTATCATATGGCACACCATTAGATGTGACTCCCATAGCTACTCAACTCAGCATTCTCATCACACCAACCTGACCTCAAATGACCAATTTCCCCTTCCCATGATATCTGTATCATTTTTTTTTTCGGTATGAATCTATAGGCTTCATTGCCTAGACGTATAATACTGTTTGGCACTCTGCAGCATTTTTCAAGGTCCCTTGAGAAATTATATACATTTCTGAAAGAGAATGCAAGTTATGTGGGTCACAACAATTTATTTCAAGGCTCTGTAATGGAGTGAGCTCAGCTATGCTTGCTTCATGACATGAAGCTTCATGGAAGCGAGCAATGTCTACGAAGAAATAAATCCCACAGTGGTTTTCAAAGCATTATAAAGTATACCGGATTTTAAAGCTGTCTTCCAAATCCCAGCATGGAATGGCCTTATAGATGAAGCCAAACCATGATGATGGCAATTTGTTATCTCAGTAACCTATTTTCCTGAATTGTTATATAAAAGGGATCAAATTCACGTTGCTCACTTTATAGTGAACGGTATGAGAATCAGTGTTCAGTTATACATATCTTTCAACCCAGCATATGTGAAAGTGGACTTAATTTTAATTTAGTATTTCCTCTAAAACATTCAGTTTGAAACAAATATGTCTTTTTATAATACGAAGAGCTGTAAGGGTGATTGAGGCAACTTAAATAAATACTAATTACATATTGACTGAATTAGAATATCTATCTGTAATTATAAATACATATTAATTACATACATATATCAATATAGACCAATGGTTTTTGTTCGGAAGAAGTCATTATAATATGCCTAATATACTTCAGTCATGAACTTATATAAGTAAACAGAAAGAAAAGCATACAGGACAGAAACATTTATTTTACTATAATAGGAACTATCAGAGAAGGTATAAATGATCATAAAATCATCCCTGGAGAAGTAAAGTGAACAGATCTTGAATGATTATATATATATAATTTTAAGGGGTTCAAACTTTAAAGGAGGGGACCAGGCATGTTCTTAATGATTTTAAAAGGGGGAATAGTTCAGGTCTTTTTTTATTTTTTATTTTTTATTTTTTTAGTTCACGTTTTAGAAGGAATGAGTGCACTTACCACAATGAGCCCTGAGTAATGTATAGAATTGTTGGATCACTGTACTGTACACCTGAAACCACTATAACAATGTATGCTACCTATATGGGAATTAAAATTTAAAATAAAACTAAACGAGACAAACAAGAATAGGATAGCAATACAGACCAGCCCATTGCCTGCATAACTGCTGTGGTGCCCAACTGATCCCCCTGCTTCTGCTTCTTGCCTCTTACAATGAGTTTCAACAAAGCACTCAGAGTGATCCTTAAAAATGACATCAGATCATATTATCTTTTGATCAAAATCTTCCAATGACTTCCTATTTCACTCAGAATTAGAAGCTAGTCTTTACCATGACATACAGGTCCCAGGTTTCTGTTACTCTCCTTCCCTCTCTTTGTACTGCACCGTAGCCACATGGATGACCAAACTTTTCTTCAAATACATCAGACATGCTCCGGTTTCAAGCGCTTTGTGCTTGCTGTTTTCTGACTGCAGCTTCTTCCCTAAGAAATCCTGACTGTTCCCTTCCTCACCACCTTTAAGTCTTCTCCCAAGTACTTGCCTGAACAACAACTTTAAGAGGACAACTTTCTCCATCCCACCATGATGCTACTTTCTCTTCCCCTTCCTACATTATTATAATTTTTCTCCATATACTTATCCACCCTGACATTAACCATAGATTTTTTTAACTTATTGTATGTTGTGATCAGCAACAATTGAAAGAGTGAAAGGAGGCTTATATTTTAGGCCACAGTTCTATTATCCATGGACTAGAACTGTACCTGACACACAAGAGTCATTCATTTTAAGTGGGGAATGCAGGAAGAGAGAGATTCATCGATAGCAAGTTGATGGCTTTTCCAACCAATGGAATCTTATTTTTCTCTCTTTTCCTGTGAAGTAATAGACAAAGCCAAAGATGGTGAAGGTTGTAGGAGGTTGGGGAAGAAAGGAATCCACTTTCACTTAAGTGTTAAAACAGAAGTGACCCATCATATCAAAATGGAAGTGTAATATAAAAATCCTAGTTGCTCCAGAAGAAGAAAGAACCAAAAGAGCAGAAAATGCAAGCAAAATAATCGTTTCTTTATTAGAAAGAACTCCAGAAAACTAAAGAACAGGCCACAGTAATTCTCAAAATTTCCAAAGATCCATGCAACCAGTTCTTTTTAGAACATATCACAGTGTAATAATTGATATAAGAAGAAATGCTACACTTAAGAAACATAAGTGAGGGGCACCTGGGTGACTCCATTGATTAAATGTGTGCCTTTGGCTGAGGTCATGATCTCAGGGTCCTGAGATCCAACCCTACATGGGGCTCCCTGCTCATCAAGGAGTCTCCTCTCTCTCTCTCTCTCTCTTTCTCTCTCTCCCTGCCTGCACCCCCACCTGTACACTCGTGCACTCTCTTTCTCTCTCTAAAATAAACAAATACAAATCTTAAAAAAGAAACATAAGTAGTCTTTAATATTTGAAGATTTAAAGATTGTAAACTAAAAAAAAAAAAAAAGAAGGGATCCCTGGGTGGCGCAGCGGTTTGGCGCCTGCCTTTGGCCTAGGGCGCGATCCTGGAGACCCGGAATCGAATCCCACGTCAGGCTCCCGGTGCATGGAGCCTGCTTCTCCCTCTGCCTGTGTCTCTGCCTCTCTCTCTCTCTCTCTCTCTCTGTGTGTATGTGTGACTATCATAAATAAATAAAAATTTAAAAAAAACATTTAAAAAAAAAAGAAATATTCAAGCAAATAGGCAACATTTTAAAGAGAGAATGATGTTGGGGAAGACCAATGAAGATCCCAGAGGACTAATAGCAGATTCCAGGGCATCCCTACAATGAGTAAGATATAGATTGGATGAGGACAAAAATTATTCTCTAAGACCCTCTATATTCTACAAAAATAAGTGAGTAAAATAAATAAAAATAATAATTCACTCACAAAGTGTCTTAGGAAATTGTGGTATGCAGAATTCTAAACCAGTACCTCTCTACCAAGATTTCATTCCTAATCTCTAAGACTAAAATATGATGGGTATCACAACCATGAGTATAACTTACCTTAAATGGAAAAAGACATTTTTCTAATGTGAGGAATTTTTCAGATGTCATTAAGTTGACTTAGCTGGTTAACTTTTAGTTAATCAGTAAGGAGATTCTCCGGGTGAGCACAGTCTAATCACAAGAACCCTCTAAAAGGAATGTTCCACGTTCTAATTTTCACCAGCTGGTAACAGAAATGAAAGTCAGAGAGATTCAAAGGGTGAAAGATTTGGCCTGATGTCTTTCACTTACAGATGGAGAGGGCTCACATATAAATGAGGAATGTAGGTGACCTCTAGGTTTTAAGTATAATCCCTAGCTGACAGCTAGCAAGGAAACGGGAGCTATATACTGTGGCCACAAGGAAATGAATTCTAACAAAAATCTAAAAGCACTTGGTAGCAAAATCTTCCCCAGGACCTCGAAATAAGAGTCCAGTCTAATCAACACCTTCATTTCATCCTTATGGAACCATAGGCAGAAAATTTCAATGTCTGTCTTCTGACCTACAGAACTGTGAACTATCAAAAGGATGTTGTTTAAGGCACTGCATTTTGTGGTAATTGCTCATACAGCAACAGAAAACTAATGCAATAATCTAATTTTGAGATAAAAGTTTTGGCTTTGCTTAAAGAATTTAAAAACCTGGAAAATCTGGACATTTTTCTGTACAGCCTATTAGGCTGCTCACTTTAGCAGAAACATGATCACAACAATTGTCACAGTTTTACCCTAGATACTTCATTCATTTAAACACGTAAATATAGGAGTTTTATATTTTTCTCTAGACCATACTGACCAGGGATTCTTAACTTTTTCTTTACAGATGGAGAAAAACATTCATTGTAGTAATCCATTGTATATCTTTTTAATATATATATATATATATATATACATATACATATATATACTTATTAATAAATATTTAAATCTATGTGGCCCACAAAGTCCTATTTCCACACTGTGATCCAAAAGGCTTTAATCATAAACTTTAGTAATCTTAAAAAGTCTCAAGTTTTGTCATACCATAACTGATTGGCCCTTATTTCGCTACAAATAAGAAAGGGTCCGCTTTGCATAGGGCCTGCAAAGCCAGCTAAATACTTCTTACACAGCATTTTCCATGTTAGTTTTTTTTTTTTTTTAAGATTTTGCTTATTTATTCATGAGAGACACATAGAGAGAGGCAGAGACTGAGGCAGAGGGAGAAGCAGGCTCCCTACAGAGTTAGGAGGTGTTAGAGCCTCATTTATTTATTATTTTTATTTTTTTTAAATGTTTACTATACGTTTTTTTTAATTATTTATTTATTTGAGACAGAGAGTGAGTAAGAGCATGAGCAGGGTGAGAGGTAGAGGGAGAAGGAGAAGGAGAAGCAGACTCTCCACCGAGCAGGAAGCCCAATGCGGGACTCTATCCCGGGACCCAGGGATCATGACCGGAGCCCAAGGCAGATGCTCAACCACTGAGCCCCCCAGGCACCCCTCCATATTAAGTTTTAAAATAAGAATTTACACTAATAAGTTTGGAAGATAACATTATCTATATGATGAAAGGCTTAAACGTTCTAACAATTCAATTTGAACACTTAAAGATCAATATTCCTGATCAATATTTTATAATGTTGTATATATTTACAGGAAAGTATAAAAGATTAACTTTAGATCAATGAATCTCACTCCACACATTTACAGGGAAAGTAAAAGTTCATGCGCAAGAGAAAAACAGTGTCTGCAAGTCTTAAATTAAATGGTGTACCTGGGTAGTAATGAGATTCTGGTAAGTAGAGGAATGTTGTCAGAGTTGTTCAGGTTGCATGATAAGAACGGTGCCAGGAACATTTAAAATGTGGGGAGGGGTGCTTTAACCTACATAAAATGTTCAATGCTGAGCTATTCATCTTGGTAAGGAGAAAAATATCTATGAATTTTAAACAGGCTTGACCATACCATCTTCAGGGCAAAATACTTGTCAGTGTGTGATCTGAAAATAGTACAATCAAGCACATTGAAAATTCAGCAGTTTTTCTCATAGGAATGGATGTCTTCCTGACAAGTGAACACTGGGTTTTATTTTGGCCTGGGGATTTGTTTTGATAGAAAACTTTATTTACTCCAAATGCATCTTATAAACTATGAAAATGAGTCAGAATTTCAAACAAGGTTAATTTCTAAGCAAAATACGCCAACTGCCTGATTATTCCTTATGATCTCTCTCTTTGAACAAAAACATGATCAATCAAACTAGTTTGAGATTCCTATGTGCCTAGTTCCCTAGTTAGCACACAGCTTATATCAGCAGCTGATGCCATGACGGAGCAGTAAAAACTGCTGAGTGCCATGAGGGTATTTATCGATAAGGAAATATATATTTTCTTCTTTTTCTTTTTATTATATAAGAACCACATCTTCAATAAACAAAATTTGGAATATTTTATGAAATCAAAGAACATTCAAATAGTTTTCGTGTTTAGGTATTAAACTAATGACAGGGACATGTATTGAGAGAGTTTCACCTCGGTTTTAGGAATGAATTACTATAAAACGCTATGAAAATGCCCATGGTGTGTAGAGTGAAATAATAGTACCAGAATAGCATAACTTGGTTGCATTATATTCAAGTGATGAAAAGTGTCAGCATGTGAATCACGGACTAAATATTTTATAAAGTAAAAATAAACACAAATAACAGCTAAAAAAAATAAGAGGAAAAAAAGAATGACTGTTTTAAAGAAATGTTCTCCAGAATGAATAAATGTAGTTTATGATGATGTAGTTAGCACATTTTGCATTTTTACTATAGTTCTAGATCTGACCTAATGGAGAAAACAATTTCTTTGGTGATACCTTGTCATTCCTTGGACGACTACTCCACCAGGGAATCTCTATCAGAATCAAAGCCAAAGCCCTACAATGTTCACAGGCTCGGCCTCCTGCATCTCAGACTTAATCCGTTGCCTCTTCCCACTTGCACACCCTATAATCCATCCGTGCTCTCCCTCCAGACTCAGTGCCTTCTCTCAAGGAGTCCTTTAAACTGTACACTCCTGGCTGGAATAATCCCCTCAGAGAGCAGCATTTTCCTTCAGGGATGGGACTTAAATGTCATCTCCCAAGGAAGAAGCTTCCTTTTCACCATTTTTAAGGGAGTAATCTTGCCTGCCACCAAGCACACCTCCATTTCACTCCCACTCACCATTACTCTGACCTACTTTCTTTTCCCCCTTATCCACATCTGACGTGTGTGTGTGTGTGTGTGCGATGAATTTTATTAATTTTAAACAGGCTTGACCATACCATGGTAGAGAGTCAGCTGCTTGTTGAGTAGTCACCCATTAAACACTTGTTGAGTAAATCACTAAAGGAGTGAATATACATCACTCTCTTTGAAATAAGTTTGTCATTTTAAGATGTGTAGAAATTTCACTGTAAATGAAAAAAAATGTAAATGTAATATATATGACCATGGTGGTCTTGAAAATTAAGGATGTAAATTTGACTCTATATCAGGATATGTTAAACTCAAATAGGCGGGTAAACTTCCCTTTATGCCCAGATGGTCAGGAAGAGCAAATAGGCTTAGCCTATCATAAGTCAAGACATATTTTCCATCATAGTTGCCCAAGAAAATGCTTCATATCAGAAAGAAGGAGCAACCAGTAACTTAAAGTTCTTGATAGGTGGCCTTCCAGTTGGTACAGTGTGTCTTGTAGAGTCTCGCAGAAATTCTGTCCCAAGTCTCCCTGCCTTTCCTCTCTCCAATCAGCTTCATCCAGTGTCTCGGTTTAATAATTCTAAAGTTACTTGTTTCCTGGGATATGTGGTTTTCCTGTTTAACCTCTGAAGTCTGGGTATTAGCAAGTCTGTTTTGGATTCTCACATTATTCCGTCGGGACAAATCAAAGACAAGCAATCTTTTCTCCCGGTAATGTTAATTGCTTCCCAGCTAAAGTACTCCTCTGCCCTAAGTTTCACTGGGTTGAATTAACTCTTATCTCTTTGAAGTATCATTGGCAATGATAAGAATGCTTGACTTTTTAATACCTATCCGTGAAGTATTTCCTTAGCAATGAAGCCTCAAAATCTGTCTTGTCACAATGTACATGAGAATTGGGTTTCAAACTGAAATTTTACCCATAGACCCACTAACTCTGGAATCTTGCTGATATCCAACAGAATGTGCCTATTATAATGAGTGTTTAGCTAGCAAATGTGTTAGCTAGATCTTGACTCTTGGTTTCTATCGTATAGAATACTATATACTTTATTAGAAAACAAAGACTTCTAGCCAGCTGTCTCGGTCAGCATCGTTCTGTATCCTGAATGTTTCAGATGGAAGCATCACACGTGTCTGCCATTCTTCCGCATCTACACCCCATGCCAAATGTGTGTGCATATCTCGTGGCTGCTCTAACACATTACCACCAACCGGATGGCTTTGAAACAGCAGAAGCGTGTTCCATCATAATACTGGAGATTTGAAGTTAGAAATCAGGACCAATGGGCCAAAATCAATGTGTTGGCAGGACCGCACTTGATCTGGAGGCTCAAAGGAAGAGTGTGTTCCTGTTTCTGCCAACTTCTACTGGCATTCCTTGGCTTCTGGCTGCATCGGTCCAGTCTCTGCATCTACCTTCACATCACCTTCTCTTCTTTGGCGTGTGTGTATATCTTACCTATACTCTAGAACACTATGCACTTCTTCATTAGACTTAATGGATTGGGTATAATATCTTCTTTTTACAAAAAAAGAATTTTTCTTTACTTACAGAGTAGCATAAACTTGCACAACCTTTGTTTCTGTACATTGCCTTCTAGTTGCATCTCTAAAACACTCTCTGCAGTGAAAAATATCTATTATCTCCACAGGACTGCCAGTTTAGAGTTTCTGTAACCCAAAATTGCTTGGGTGCAGCCTCAACAATTGACACTAGGCTGTTGTCCGTATTCTTCACTTTGAAGGACATGACCCATTATCTGCAACACCCCGCCTTTTTTTTTTTTTTTTTTACCAAGTATGGTGTCAGGAGAGCTATCCCTGTAGGATATGACAGTAGTATCTCTTTTTTTTTTCTGAACTGAGATATATATTTTATATACAAAGTGTGGTTCAATGACAGAGTAACTCCATGACATTTTAGTCTCTGTCTCACGGTTTATGGAATTATTACCTTCCATCTATCAAAGGATTTGTCATACATTTTAAAGATTTATTTATGCTAGCTTACTTCATTTCCAAACCTGTGACCTTGGGATTTTTAGGTAAATAATAGAAAAAGATGGAGTTAAATATAGCAAATGCCATGACTCTTTTTCTATAGTTATCCTCCGGATATATTACTTTATGAGGGTCTTGTAAACACCAAGGACTTTAAAGATATTGGTGATATCCTATTTTTTCAGCTGAGTGATGAGTAAACGAGCGTTTGTGTTCTCTCCCTATACATATGCATTGTATACCTTATTTTTTATATACAATAGCTTTCACAATGTAATAAAATGAAGTTAATGCACACTTTAAAAAGGTGCATTAACTAGGCTTATAGCCATGGGGAAAGCACAACAATTTTGATAAGCCCAACGCCATCACCTTTATTAGACATTCCTGAGGATGCAGTACTCTGTAGGGATTCTCAACACTGTCAGCTCTGACAGCTTAGACACTTTTTAACAGTAGTTCCTGTCAGATTTTTCTCCATGGCTTTTTCATCTTCTCCTATGCTGATTCTTTGTTTAAACTGTTTCTTTTATGCTTCTTCTCTTATTTCTTAAAAAAAAAAAATAAAAAAAAATTCAAAAATCAAGCTGGAGGAAAGGAGTAAACAGCCATTATTAGAGATGTATGAACAATTTCTGTGTACGTCTTAGATAGGGGAGAGGAAAAGCTTTCATGGGCTTTTTTCCTCACATAATAATGTCTCAATAATATGGATTTCCATTTATTTTAGTGTTCAGATAATTATGGGTAGAAAAATTGTTGCTAATCTCTAAACATTCATGTTGGGTATATTCATTTTTATGTGTTAATCTTTCAAAACAAACATATTTAAATGTTTGGAAATTATTTAAAAATTATGAAATCAATTTAGCTTAAAAACTATCAAAGATTTAAAAAGATATCTGTCATTTGCATGGTATGTAGTATTATTTATTCAGAATTTTATTCTTGATATTTTGAGGTTAAATTGCATGTAGTAAATATTATTCAAGATATAATGCTCCAATTTGCAAAGATAAATTAATTCTTTTGAGAAATATGTACCAATAGCAGAAAAGGAGCTAAGGAAAACTATACCAGAAAGGTTCTCCTCTAAGGGATAAGAAGTATGCAGTATGACACGGCATGCTAAATGAGTTGGAAAAAAGAACCTGAAATTAAAGCCAGTGAGTTTTGACTTTTGCTTGTTTTTTGGCTTTTTGCTCTCTTTCACTTTTACTCTTCGTAGACTTTTATTTGTTTTTTTTAGGTACCCTAAAATAATTGTTATATGAATAAAATATGTTTGTTTGCAGGTATATCAACTTGAGATTTAGCGTAAGTATGAAAACATCCAAATACAGATTTTATTTGGGTGATCAATTATGTAATTTAAGAATTATGGGATTTGACCCAGCCTTTTGGGTTACATCCTATTTCTTACTTGTCTACTTCCTAGGGGTGGGGAAATGAAATCTATGAATTCATCTATACCTCAGTTTTTTCATCTATGAAACAATCATAATGTCAATAATATTCTGTAACTGAAACAGCTATTGTCAGGAGTCAATGAAATAATATATCTTCATTATTAATGTTATATAAATTCCTTATGAATAACTTACATTTTTTGGATGAGGATTAGAATTTACATAGAATTAAATGGAAATTCCCTGAAGTGTTCATTATTAATTTTTATTAGTGTAACACATGCATTCTCAAGGGTCATGTCACTCACAAGGAGGCAAAAATTGGCTCTTGAAATGTAAAAAAATCTTCTCTCTTTATGTAGAAAGCACAAATCTATCTATCATCTATCTATCTATCTATCATCTATCATCTACCTATATCCATATCTATGTAATAATCAGATATAGTGTATACCTATGATATTAAAATTTGATGATACTCTGTTAATTCAAATGTCCTAAAAGGCACCCAGGGGGTAGAGTGATAATGAAAAAAAAAATTAAGACCAATGGTGGAACACAAGGCAAAGCAAAGAAAGAGTAAATGTCTAGAAATGGACTTTAAAATGCAAAACTTCAGTTTTTATTACTTATTCAACACAAACAATACACTAGTGAATAAAATTCAAGTTTTGTTAGACAGTTCTCCATAAGTCATTACAGTTTTGCACATCCTGTGAGCAGAAGTGGACAATTTTTTTTCTGTCTTTTCAATAATGTATATATATAGTGAACAGCCTTGGAATAGAGAGTGGCTTAGAGTCCTTCTCCTGTTCTGTAGCCCACTGCATGTGCAAGCGTCACCTGTCATTTTGGTTTTACTCTGTGCATAGTGGAGCTCAAGAAATTGGTGCCATTTAAGAAATTGCTGATTCTGTAGCTACTGCCATTGTTGTGAGTAATAAAACCTTTTTTCTTTGATTCCAGGGTCTCATGTCTTCTGCCAACATCCATGACCCTGGAGCTGAAATATTCATTAGCTTACACATAGAGTAAAATCTCAGACCTTTTAGTTTTTAACAAGTGTAAGTCTCTAATTGTAGAAATTTGTTTTTGGATTGCCTATAGCATAAAAAATTAAGTAGTTTTTTTTTCTTACAAGTAAACAATTTATTTTCTCAAAATAGGGCTTAGCATGCTGTTATTTCCTACTATCCTTGATATCAGGGCAATTGATAGTCTGCTCATTGCCTATTTATACCACAAAACAATATACTCAATATTCTAATTTATTCATTTAAAAGAATTATTTGAACTAATTTATAGATTCTTTATGGATTTTTGTACCTTTAACATCGCTTAAAACTATTGCAAAGCATAACTATTTACTGTTTCATAATATGTTATCCAGATAATGTCATGCTTTTAAATATTTAAAATGAGGGCAGCCTGAGTGGCTCAGCAGTTTAGCACCGCCTTCCGCCCAGGGCATGGTCCTGGAGTCCTGGGATCGAGTCCCACATCGGGCTCCCTGCAGGGAGCCTGCTTCTCCCTCTGCCTGTGTCTCTGCCTCTCTCTCTGTGTCTCTCATGAATAAATAAATAAAATATTTAAAATAAATAAATAAATAAAAATAAATAAATAATAAATATTTAAAATTAATATATTGTTTTTCCAACTTATGATCTATTTTAATCATGTAAATGATTCCAGTAAGCTGAAATAATCATTTGAGTAGTTTAATAATAATTGCCCTCATATATGATTCAAATTGTTCACCAAGAGTCGAAATAGTTTTCTATTCCCTCCACCCTAGGGAGAAGTACGCTTCAAGCTTACTGTCTCATCAGCTTTCTCCAGCTGCCTAATTGATAATCACCAAACTTAGATTTCTTATGTCAAGGAAAATTGTGGTTTATTGCTATAGGTTTTTCTGCTGCAATGATCCTACTTGTCTACACTTGTGTCAAATTCTGTAATAGTTATTCCCATGACAGGGTTCATAGGGGCTTTTCTATTAAGTTGAATTCAGAAGTCAAGTTTCCCCTAAGGATTACTGAATGCCAAGCTGACAAAATACCAGAGAGATTTTCTTTCTTTTTTTTTTTTCCATAGTCTTCTTTTCACTGTTTCTGTTTGCCCTTTTCTTTCTTTCTTTTTTTTTTAACTCAGCAGAAAAAAAAAATGTGATTTGAAATTGACATACAACTTATACCTGACGAGGTTTATTTTAAACTAATAGCACCATTAGAGTAAGTAGGGAAGATCTAGACTGAAAATATATAGTGGAGATAATAATGGGTGAATATCACATTTCTTTTCGTTTCTTTTTTTAAATTGTGTTCTTCTGATATAAAACGTCACATTAAATTGCTTCTTTTCAAACAAGCATAGGGTTACCAAGTGAAAGTTAAGCATTATACTTATTGAAATCTATAGAATGTTCTGAGAACATGATTTTTGATGAGAGAGACTTGTATGTAACTCATTTCATATATGGATTCCTCATTTTCCTTGTTTGTTTGCAAGAGGGGGAGAGAGAGAGAGAGAGAGAGAGAGAGAGAGAGGGAGAGAGAGAGAGAGAGAGAGAGAGAGTGCTCAGAGGTGGTGGGAACATAGGAAGAGAGACAGAGAAAACCTTAAGTGGGCCCCACACTCAGCACAGAGCCCACATGGGGCTTGATATCAGGAACCAAAGATCATGACCTGAATCAGAAGTTTGACACTTAATTGACTGAGCCACCCAGGTGCCCCTGGATTCCTTTTTCTTGAAAGAATGTCATCCATCCTTCAATTATGGTCAAGACAGCACTTTCCCACTTCAATTTCATTTTTTGTTCCAAATACACATAAGTTTATTGTTTATAGTTTTTATTTAAAGCCCAGATAGTTAACATACAGGGTAATATTAGTTTGAGGTATACAGTAGAGTGACTCAACACTTCATATGACACCTGGTGCTCATCCTTAATCCCCATCATCTATTTTACCCATCCCTCCCCACCCAGCCCCCTGGTAGCCATCAGTTTGTTCTCCATAGTTAAGAATCTATTTCTTGGTTCACTTCCCTCCCTCTTTTTTCCCCTATGATTATTTTGTTTCTTAAATTCCACATATTAGTGGAATCATATGGTATTTGTCTTCCTATGACTTATTTCACTTACCATCATACTTTCTACTATGATGCCTCATCCACATCTTTTGTTTTGTTTTGTTTTGTTTAATCCACATCTTGTCAAATAGTAAGAATTCATTCTTTTTGTAGCTGAGTAATATTCCATTGCATATATGTATAACACCTCTTCTTTATCTATTCATCAGTTGATGGACACTTGGGCTGTTTCCATAATTTGGCTCTTGTAGCTAATGCTGCTGTAAGCATCAGGCTGCATGAATCCCTTTGAATGAGCATTTTTGTTTTCTTTGGGTAAATACCTAGTAGTGATATTTCTGGATCATAAGGTAGTCCTATTTTTAATTTTTCAGAAACTTCCATATTGTTTTCCAGAATGGCTGTACCAGTTTGCATTCCCACCAATAGTGTAAGAAGGTTCCCCTTTCTCCACATCCTCACCACCACCTATTGTTTCTTATGTTATTGATTTTAGCCATTCTGACAGGTGTGAGGTGGCATCTCATTGTAGTTTCGATTTGTATTTCCCTGATGATAAGTGATGTTGAGCATTTTTTCATGTGTCTGCTGGCCATCTGAATGTCTTCTTCAGAAAAATATCTAGTCATGACTTCTGATCACTTTTTAATTTCATTATTCCTTTTGGGTTTAGTTTTATAAGTTCTTGACATATTTTGGATATTAATCGTTTATCAGATGTGTCATTTTCAAAAATCTTCTCCCATTCACCAGGTTGCCTTTTAGTTCTGTTTATTGTTTCCTTTGCTGTGCAGAAGATTTTATTTTGATGAAGTCCCAATAGTTTATTTTTGCTTTTGTCTCCTTTCTCTCAGGAGACACATTAGAAAGAACTCAATGTGGCCAATGGTAAAGAGGTTACTGCTATGTTCTCCTCTAGGATTTTGATGGTTGTCTGTCTCCCATTTAGGTCTTTCATCCATTTTGAACTTATTTTTGTGTGTGGTGTAAAAAGATGGTCCAGTATCCTTCTTCTGCATGTTGCTGTCCAGTTTTGCCAATACCATTTGCACTGTTTTTCCCTTTGGATATTCTTCTCTGCTTTGGCAAAAGTTAATTGACTGTAAAGTTGTGGGTCCATGTCTGGGTTTTCTATTCTGTTCCATTGATCTGTGTGTCCATTTTTGTGCCAATGCCATACTGTATATGCCAATGCCATATACTGTATTGCAGCTTTGCAATACAACTTGAAGTCTGGAATTGTAATGCCTCCAGCTTTGCTTTTCTTTTTCAAGACTGCTTTGGCTATTCATGGTCTTTTCTTGTTCCATACAAATTTTAAGTTTGTTTTTTTCTAGCTCTACGAATAAAGTTGTTATAATTTTGATAAGGAATGCATTTAAATGTGCAGATTATTTTGGGTACTATAGACATTTTAATAATATCTATTTTTCCAACTCATAAGCATTGAATGCCTTTCCATTTCTTTGTGTCCCCTTTACGTTTCTTACAGTGTTCAAATACAGGTCTTTCACCTCTTTAGTTAGGTTTATTCCTAAGTATCACATTGTCTTGGGTGCAATTGTAAATGGGACAGATTCCTTGATTTTTCTTTCTGCCGCTTCATCATTGATGTATAAAACTGCAACAGATTTCTGTTGATTTTATACCCTGAAACTTTACTAAATTTGTGTATCAACTCTAGGAACTTTTTGGTGAAGTCTTTTGGTTTTCTATACATAGTATCATGTCATCTGCAAAGAGTGAAAGTTTCACTTCTTCTTGCATATTTGGATGCTTTTTATTTATTTTTATTTGATTACTGTGGCTGGGACTTCCAGTACTGTGTTAAATTTTAATGGTGTGAGTGGACATCCCTGTCTTGTTCCTGAGAGTAGAGGAAAGGCTCTCAGTATTTTTTCCCATTGAGGATGATATTAGTTGTGGGTGTCTCATATATGACTTTTATTTTGTTGAGGTAATTTCCCTGAAAACCTACTTTGTTGAGGATTTTTGTCATGAATGCATGCTGTACTTTGTCAAATCCGTCCTCGGTACCTATTAAAATGATCATATCGTTCTTATCCTCTCATTTATTAATGTGATATATGATGTCGATTGATTTGCAAATATTAAACCACCCTGGAGACCGAGGAATAAATCTCACTTGATTGTGGTGAATTATTTTTTTAATGTATTGTTGGATTCAGTTTGCTAGTATTTTACTGAGAGTGTTTGTATCCATCTTCGTCAGGGGCACTTAAACTTACTACAGTCTTATCTTGTATTTCCATTTGTTTTCTTTACTATGTCTCCAAAACGAATGATGTTTTATGTTCCTTCTAAGCCCTTTCTGTTACACTTTTTTCTCACAGTTTCTGCTTGGGGCGCCTAGGATGGGGTCGGTGGAATATTTTATACATAACTCTTACTTATCTACATCCAAGAGATACACATGAAGTGTGAACAATTGCTTTAAGCAAAAACTAGTGCTATTTTTTTTCTTTTTCTTTTTCTTTTTTTTTTTTTTTTTTACTGTAATCTCTTGAGAAAATTACCACAGGAAATAGTGTCAAGCAGATACTGGGGAAAGGTTGTTTATTGAGAGTGGTGCATGGACCCTCTCACTTTATTCCTCCTAAAATAAAAAATAATAATAATAACTAGGGAAAAGAAATGAGATTCAGAGAAGGAAGTGAGACTTTTACTCGGAAGGGAAAAGGGCAGGCAATCCCAAGATGAGCCAAATTGACATAAAGACAGTTTTGTGTTTAAAACAACCAAAACAAAAATAAATAAATAAATAAATAAATAAATAAATAAATAAATAATAAATAAAACAACCAAACCCCAGCGGATTCAGGATAAGTCCTTTGCCTCCCCCTCAAATACCTGAGTCTACGCGAAAGAGAGCTATTATCAGAGATTCCTCTTTACCTGAGAAATTTATCTGTATAATAAAGCAATCTTTGTTTTCCAAACATCTCCTTTCACCTTCCTCCTGACATTCTTCCTCCCATTTGTATCCTTGGACGGGGTCCCTCTCCTTAGTTCACATAAGCATCATGTCACCTCTCTATTCTTGGAACTTCAGATCTGTGTGGATTCCCCGTATGTACAAAATTAAATATGATTTTCTCCTGTTAATTTGTCTCTTGTCAATTTGATTCTTAATCTAGCTAGAAGCTCTTTGAAAAACAGAGGAAATTCTTCATCAACAATTTTTATAATTAAGTAAGAGGAGGAACCAAGACATGTTTTTGTGTCTTTCCACACCGGAAACCTGGGCTCACTGAGAAAAATAATAGAGAGCATTGCAGCTTGTTTGTAAAACTACGGTAACTGACTGAGGGATTTTGTAGAACTTAGGGTGGGTGATAGGATGAGAGATTTTCACTTAGACTTGATCACAAATGTTTTAGAGAATAAGAAAAGCAGGCAGATTTTCTAGATTCAAGATTAGTGATTTTTAAACTATTTTTTGGCTTATTTTAACAGCAAGAAAATGATGTAATGCCGCAACCCAGAATACAGACACACACTGATAAAAATGGCAATGGAAACTGCTTAAACTGACTGTGTGTTGTATTCTTAGATTCTCTTTTCTACTCACTTCAAAACTATATAGTGACAAACCAAATTGATTTCCTGTGGATGGTGTAGGAGTTGAAGGCAGGCCACCCCAAGACGGACCATTTTGATATAAAGATTTTTTGAGTTGAAAGCAACCAAAATCTAGCAAATTGAGGAAAATCTCTTTACTTCCCTCTCAACTGCCTAAATTTACATTGGAAAGGAGAAACTATACCAGCAATAGGTATTAATAGAGATTTCTTTTATCTAAAAAACTTATCTACAACTTTCTACAAGCTCTGTTTTCCCAACATCTCTCACCTTCCTGGCAATGGCCCTTGTAACCCCAGAACCCCACCCCTCTTCTTAGTGCCCATGTCATATAAGCCTCATGTTGCCTGTCTTTGGAATTCCATGTTTGTGTGGATTCCCCATAAGTACAAAACTAAATTTTATTTTCTCCTATTAATTTTGCTCATCTGGATATAATTCTTATTCCAGGTACCAAGAACCTTGGACAGGGAAAAATGTCTTCCTCCTCGACAGATGGCAACTCAATTTGAAAAATGATGCTTTAATGGAGATTGGGGGTAATGGGAGTGGAGATAAGATGCCAGAAGCAAGTGATGGTTTTGCTAATGAATGTGTAGTCAGTAATTACAAAGCAGATCTATGGGACAGAAACTGATAGAGGTAAGTTCACTAAATTGTATATTGCTAGCAAAGAAAATGAGATATACTAATTTTTGTGGCAATGCTAGAGTCGTTTTTGTATCATGTATTGGTGAAGAGAGTTGTGGGAAAAATTAATTAAGCCCCAGAAGAGCTCTGGGACACGCGAGACAGGAGTTAATGTGTGTAGTGAGGTCTAGATAGAGTCCCACCTGTCTTCAAGAAAACGAAATTTCAGTGTCTTTCTTTAACATTTTCTCTATTACTCAAGCTCTCTGATTCCTGCCAAGTATAACAGTTTGATAAGTAGAAGTTTTCCTCAGTTTTGTCACCAGCTATACCCCAAGAACTCATCATACTCTTATACCCATTGACCCTTGACCCACAGTTTTCCTTAGGCTTTCCTTTACAGCCTGTCTTCTAACTCAGGCAAAAGACCCAATGTGCAGAGCATCTCATGATGGAAACCAAAACCACCCTTCAAGTAATAAGTGCCCTGACCAGTCCCCTGGGTGGCTCAGTGGTTGAGCATCTGTCTTTGGCTCAGGGAGTGATTCTGGAGTCCCGGGATCGAGTCCACTTAGGGCTCCCTGCATGGAGCCTGCTTCTCCCTCTGCCTGTGTCTCTCCCTCTCTCTCTATCTCAGTGTTTCTTGTAAATAAATAAATACAATCTTTTTTTTTTTAAAGTGCCCTGACAAAAAAAAAAAAAAATAAAATTAAAAAAATAAAATAAAAATAAAGTGCCCTGACAAAGAGTTCCAGCTGGCCCAGACCACCCAGACCAGTCTGAGCTTTATTCCCCACTCGCACTTGTGCAGATGGACCATGGAGTGACCCACAGAGTGACCAGTGGTTATCTTTACTTCGTGATAATACTAAAATCTCCACCCAAGGAGAAGCTCCGGCCTCATTTACAAACATACAACGTTGTGTACAGGCATGTTTTCCTGAGATGCTGCCTCAACAGACAATGACAAGCCTCCCCCACCCCATCTACCTACGTATCCATTCTAACTCTAAAAACAAAACAAGCAAACAAACGAAGAAGTCACACTTGCCTGGGAAGTCACAGCTTTGGAAGTTGTCCCCTTTGACCTTTGTTGAAAATAAAGTCTACTTTGTGGGAACAACTCCGTACATGCCATTTCTACCTGTGACTCAGCAAGTGGTGAACTCATGTTAGTTCAGTTACAGTTTTACCTGATAGGTGACAGTTTTCATCCCTATCACTAGACGTGACCACATTTAGTGAAGGGAAGGGAGGGACAAGGAGTTCCCGGAGCAAAGCTAATCCTTGAGTGAGTGCTAGACTCAGGCCGTCTGTTGTGAGAAGCAGATGCTGGCACCAGGACCCAATCTCCTATCATGTTTTCCAGAGCCACAGTCTAAGCCCTGGCCTCAGTTTTGTCTTCAGAGAACCAGGTACCAGCTGAGCTACCTCCCACCTAACCTGAAGAGCTTTCTTCCCCGGAGTCCTGGAACTTAACTGAACTGGCTTTGGATTCCGCATTATTGGCTTCATACCCCTTTTACATATGGCTATGAAATTCAACCATCTCTTCAAAAGCAAAATTTTGTTGAATAAATCTCAAAGGACTGCACCAGTGGCCTGCATGGCTACTACGGAAATCTCCTGCTTTCTGCAAAATACATTTTGTAAACCCAGGCAAGCAGGGACCGAGGGGCAAGAAGGGATTTTAGTGGTAACTTTCTGGGATCAGGTGGACTATTCTGGATTTGTCTCTGAGGATGTTTTATCTGATAGGATTGTGGCTAGTTCTGCGTGTCTTGTTTTATATCTGGGTTTAGGTGCAGAGTTGTTAATTAACCTGTGATCAAACTGCATGTCATACAATCTTCAGTTTACAAAATCTTCACCATCAATACTTTTTTTTTAACATTTTTTAAATTTTTTTTAATTTTTACTTATTTATGATAGTCAGAGAGAGAGAGAGAGAGAGAGAGAGAGAGAGAGGCAGAGACACAGGCAGAGGGAGAAGCAGGCTCCATGCAGGGAGCCCGACGTGGGATTCAATCCCGGGTTTCCAGGATCACGCCCTGGGCCAAAGGCAGGCGCCAAACCGCTATGCCACCCAGGGATCCCTACTTTTTGAATGTATAGAGTACTTATGCTTTGGGCTTTGCTCCAAAATCCTAAGGATTTCTTCCTGAGATTTTTCTGTTATGAGTAGACAAAAGCTCCATATATATGGCATTGTTTGTTCTGTGCAGCAACTTTGAACCTGCTAGATCACATGATCATGTATCAGAGTAGATTTTTGTGGAAGTATGGGATGGCTCCAGAAAGGAGATTTAGTAGTGATGCAGGAAGAGTGGGTCTGAGGACACAGAATGGGTCTAGTAGGACCTGCCAAGAGGGTCCTTGGCTACATGAAAGGACAGGAATCAACCATGAGCCAGCAGGAAGTGAGAGAAAAATTTATTGAGGGTATAAAAGAGTATGGGTATAGGCCAAACTGCTGGGAGTCTCAGAAGGAAAAGGAAAGAGAGTCTCATTTTTGTTTGGGATTGGGGTTTTTATTGAGGATTCGGGTCTGGTGTATGTATTCTCTCAAACATCCATAAACCAGTTAGAACAAGGACAAATGTCCAGGTGTCCCTCATAAGTCACTTATTCCTTGGATCCAAGGGGACTCGGCAACAAGAGTCGGGTTCCAGTGGTCTGGTATATACATACGATGGCTTCGTCTGGTCATTCTTGCCCAGTCCTTGCTTAGATATTATTTATTGTGCTGGAAAACTCTAAAGTAACCGTTAACTCCTTGACTCTTACAGGAAGGACACGCTACTAGGCCTGTGTAAGGTCGGGGTGCAGGTCCTAGCAAGAATATGAGTAGGAAAAGGAGCAAAAAAAAGTGTTTTTTGGTTTGTTTTATTTTGTTTTTCAAAAAGTAGATTTTTATGGAGTACTTCAGTTTCCTTACCTCAGTAGCAAGAAGTACACTCTTGCAATACACCTCTGAGAAATCTTGCCCAGGTAAATATCAAAAACAAAACAATAAATATTTTGATATCTTAACAAAACAAAAACAAGACTTGGATGCCCATATACTACTTCAAAGATATTTTAGGAAATATTCCTTCTTTTTCCTTCATATGTAATAATGCCTTTACTTTTTTTTTATTTTCTTATTGATATACAGTTGATATTCCACACTTTTAAAATTCTATTAAAATATATGTCAATATGTCAAAATCAATTTTAAGTTAAAAATTCATGCCTTATTTTATTTATTTAAGTTGTCATATCCAATATGAAATAATTTCCTTCAATATTTTAGTTCATATCAAAGAATAATCTACATACTTTTAATAAGTTCGGAAAAAAAATTTCCTCAAGTTTGAAATGTAATTAGAAATAAAGACCCTGTCCCTTTATTTATAAAGAATTTTATTTGAACTCTTCGTTGGTTCACAAGCTTCTCAGGCACTTCTCAGATATGATCTCAGATATGATCAGATATGGTCCCTGTGCTCAGAGCGCAGAGAAGGGCCAATAAAATGGGCAGGCTGCTCCAGGTTGGTAGGTGACAATTTTTTTTAAGATTTTGTTTATTTATTCATGAGAGACACACAGAGAGAGGCAGAGGCATAGGCAGAGGGAGAAGCAGACTCCCTGTCCTGGGATCATCCCCTGAGCCAAAGGCAGATGCTCAACCGCTGAGTCACCCAGGTGTCCCGGTAGGTGACATTTTTAATAAGTAAAGGGAACTTACATATGAGGCTTGTCTTGGGCGGCCCCAAAACAAGTGGATCGCTACATCCATCCACCAAATGAAAGTTTATATAGAAGCCCTAGGCAGGTTCAGTCACATACACCATACAGGCGTTTGCGACATCATACCACTATCTCAAAGTTATGTCAGTGTGCAGCCTCTATAAGTGGAAAAGCCAAGCAGAAACCCCATCCCAAGGTCTGGGGAGAAGATGAGGAGCCTTTGATTGCCCAGGACCATTGCATGGCCCAAATGGCAGTCACATCTTTTTGATGACCTCCCCAACACTCCACCCCTCAGGACCCCTTCATACAATACCACATGCCTCCTCTTCTTCCATAAGGGGCCCTGAGTGGCTTCACTAGGAGAGAAGTGGGTCCTTTGGCAGCTGTCTGGCTGCATTGGAGGCAGATATCAAAGCTATAATATAGGCATATGTAAGCAGAAACACAGATTAATGCAATGATTCCAAAATCAGTAACGATTTTTCCATAGGAGTCCATGATCCACACACCTGATTTATCAAGTCCTCTAAGCTGGGACAGTACCTTAGTCAATCCAGCTAAGGTGATTTCACCTGTCAATAGTTTAATATTCCATTTTTTCTTTCTACCAATCCTGCTGCTTATCAGTTGGTTGGATCATTCATGATATTCACTTGTGCCCTTATATGATTTAATCAATACCATACATCAGCAGACACATCAGGTTTGAACACACAATATTCTATTTGGATAATGGCATAGGTGCCTCCTTTCAGCATAATGATGTCTCAGGCTATTCTCTTTTAGAAGACGGGCTTTCTGATCAAAGACATTTGAGTGCTCAGTAAGGACCAGCTTTGCTGGCTATCTTCAGGGCTGGCTGAGTGAATTTAGTAAGGGCTTTTATGTGTGCTTTAACAACCTGCAGGCCAACTAAGGACACAAAGACAACAGCCAAGTGATCATACCAGTGGAAAAAAGATACATGCCCCCATGGACTTGGCAGCTATAGAAACTTGACCTATGGTATATACCATGCGTGCTGGCCAGAGGAGGCAGCACTGACAGACATGAGGGAGAAGGATATGCCAGAGGAAGGTTCTCATCTTCTATCCTCTTTGGATGGCAGTGTTCCATTCCAGGGATAGTACATTTTGATAAGTCCAGCCTGCAGCAAGAATCAACAGATCCCAGTGGACAATGAGTAGTTCCCCTTCATTGAAGTAACTCAACCATCCTGGGCGAGGTCCCATCGCATATGTCCTTCGTTGAAGTAACTCAACCATCCTGGGCAAGGTCCCATTGCATATGCCCTTCATTGAAGTAACTCAACCATCCTGGGCGAGGTCCCATCGCATATGCCCTTCGTTGAAGTAACTCAACCATCCTGGGCAAGGTCCCATTGCATATGCCCTTCATTGAAGTAACTCAACCATCCTGGGCGAGGTCCCATTGCATATGCCCTTCATTGAAGTAACTCAACCATCCTGGGCGAGGTCCCATTGCATATTCCAGTAGACAATTTCTTTCCCAGGTATTATGGGAGTTGCTGTTTCAACAGCATCGCATGTTGATCTATGGCGAGCATCGGGGCGATGTCTGCTTCCCTCAACACCCATACCTTTATGGTACTGGGTACTTTGGCAGTGTCCTCAGTCTGGCAGAAGGGCAACAGATCCAGTGGTTGATCATTCAAATATATTAAAAGCTGGGACAGTACTTTGTCTATCCAGCTAAGGTGATGTCACCTGTCAATAGTTTAATATTCCATTTTTTCTTTCTACCAATCCTGCTGCTTATCAGTTATAGGAGAGATGGAACCTCCATTCCTTGGTTGTTCATGTCCTTCCATTGTTCAGCCTTGCATGTCTTGATTCTTGAAATGTGACCCTCCAATGATGAAGTCAATGAAGTCGATGAAGTCCAGTCGATGAAGTTATCAATACATGGTACTCAGCTTTTCTAATCTCCTAATGGTGGCAGCCTGTTTTGTGTAGTGGAAGGGGAAAGTTTGGGGTTAGTCAAGACAGTGTGTTATATAAACCAAGGCATATTTAGAATCTTCTTTCAGAGGGAAGGAGCCAATGTAATCAATATGGATGGCCTTAGACTCCTTTGGCAGCTGTCTTTAGCACTGATTAGAATACCCAGGACAAAAAAAAAAAAAAAAAAAGAATACCCAGGAAATGCTATGGTTGTTGCATTAACCAAGTCATTCTACTTCAGGGGCAATCTGGCATTCTTGGCAATAAAACCTTCTATTTAGGCACTGTGGTGGCCGCCCTTTCTATGCACCCAAACTGCTGTACCTGCTGAAAGGTCAGTAGCTAAGGCTCGTGCCAGAGCTATGCCATCATCTTCTTCATTGCCAAGGGTGTCAGTGCCTTATGAGCTGAGATGGGAAAAACAGCGAGGACTGCATCAACTTCTTGAAAATGTACCCATATGTCTTTCCACACCTCCTGATGCTCTCTAAAGGCTTATTATTGTCATTCATCCGTCCACTTCCCATAGTCTATACTTTTTAGAACAGCCCAACTATCAGTACAAAGGAATAATGACCAGGGCTCCAGTAATCACTAGCCAGACTACTCTGAGCTTGGCTTCCTGGCTGCTATGGTTTGTTCCTGCTCCCAACTGGATGGTTTTTGCCCCCTTCCAGAGCTGAGAATTTCCTTCTGCCGTTTCTGCCAGAGGGTCCAACCCACAGATGTGTCACAGACACATCTGACTCAAATGGTGCCCTGCTTGGGAGACATCATTTTAATGGAGAATTTTGATCTGCCCTCTTAGAATTTTTGCCTTCTCAAAGGCTTATGGCTCTGACCCCCAGTCTCGTATGTATCCTTTTACTAGCAGGTGATATAAAGAACGAGGCACTATGCCAGATGAGAATAAAAGTCCTCCAAAGTCCCCATGCCTACAAATCCTTGTATCTCTTTCATATTCTTAGGAGATGGACAGGCATGCACCTTATCCATCCTAGCATCTGGGACAACATGGGCTTTACCTTCCAAATGATCTTCCAAAACTTTCCAGGAGTGCCTGGGTCTTAAATTCTTTGGGTTTTTTGCCCATCCTCTCCTTCTCAGGTGTTTCAGCCAAGCCTGCAGGATTTCCTGCAGCAGAGGCAAATCTTCGTATATTAGCATTATATCATCAACATAATGGGCCCATTTTATTAGCAGTGGGAAGAAAAACAGGGACAGGTCTTGGGCTATCATCCATGACATATGGTGGGGCTACGCAGGTCATCTTAGGGGAGAACTTAAAGGAATCATTGTCACTCCTCTCATGTGAAGGCAAGTTAACATTGTGATTCAATGGCTAGGGATAAGCTGAAAAAGACATTGCCTTCTCAAAGGGCCTTCTCAAAGGTATCTAAGATGGTGGCGATGTTAGGCATAACCTGAAAGATGGGGGAACGCTACTTTATTTGGTTTTTTGTTGGTCATATGAACCATATGACCTTTGCGACAGGGCATACTGGATATTGAAAGCACTGTAGGCAGGAATACATATCTACTGGGTGCAGTTCTTGAATAGTTTCTCCTATCTCCTTATGCCCCTCAGGCATATTATGACTCTTCCCAAGGGGTCCAGTTAGTCCGAGGTAATCCTTCCGAAGGATTACCAGTTCCCAGTTGATATTTCCTCTCAGCACTGGTTTGAGTACCCTAACCTGGAGGTGGCATTCACGGAAAAAAGTTTGCAGAGTTTGACCTTGTAGGATATCAGAGCCTAATATGTTCTTTAGCTATAGATGGCACTAAGAGGGCCAGGAAATTTCTGAGGGTTACCATGTATTAGAGTACATTCATTTCCATCGTCCACCAGAGCCATCACCTTGTTTATTTCTGGAGGAACAGTGTATAGTGAGCTCAATATGAGGTGTCCAGTCCCCCTCAGTGGCCCTCACCTGGAGGCTATCATGGACTGCATCTTATACCTGGGATATGGGAGGCATCACCTGAACAGGAGTGTATCTCTGAGGGCCCTGCTGGAGTGAGTGGGGCATCAGGGACGGTAGGGGCAGATGGGGCTGGTCTGAATTGTTATTCAGGTTTTTTTGAGATTTTATTTATTTATTTATTCATGAGAGACACAAAGAGAGGCAGAGACACAAGCAGAGGGAGAAGCAGGCTCCATGCAGGGAGCCTGATGTGGGACTCGATCCCAGGACCCTTGGATCACAACCTGAGCCAAAGGCAGATGCTCAACCATTGAGCCACACAGGTGTCCCTGTTATTCAAGTCTTAAGGCTTTCTACCATCAATGCTGTATTGGTAATCAATCTATCTCCCCCTCAGGCTGGATTCTGCAGCATTGGGGTCATACCATATTTGCTCCCAGGTTATTTTAACTGGACCCTTCACAGCCTGTGGAGATTTCCTTTTGACTTTCCGAGCTTCTCTTTTATCTCTAGACTTTCCCATACCTCTTAACTGTTCCTGGGATTTGTCCGTTTCCTCCAGACGAACAATGGATTTCCTAATTTCATAAATATCCCGTTTCACATCTGGGTTTAGCGTGGATACTGGTGTTTCATACCAGGGGTTGAGGGTGGACCGAAGTACCTTAGCTTTCGTTCCTGCTGTGAATGTGGCTTCATGGGGCCTTCAAAGGCAGGAGTGTAGATGGCCTATGTCATTCCAAGATCCCTGAGCACTTGATATATCTCCTCTATAGAATGCCACAGTCCACCACCGTTGGAAGAACTCCTCACTGAGTAAAGTCTTCCCGCAGGACAGAAAGATCTGGTCTATAAAGAAGGAAGTGAGTACTTTGAACCCCTTGAGCATCATGCGGCACTACTGAATGGCATGGTGTGTGGTGATGTTGTTCCTTCCTTTGCCTCCCCCCCAGTCAGAGAAGTGCCATCACCTCCTGTATCCCACAGCTGTACTAACCTTGCCAGGATAGCTTCCCTGGCCTTTTGCTGGAACTTAGCATCCATGTCAGTAAGCTTAATGGGAGTGTTTTCTTATTAGGGATATTTCCAGAACTGGCGGCTCTCCTGCTGGCTGGGGTTGTTGTGGCTATATTTTTGTTTTCCTCCGTATTAGGGGTCAGATATTATGGGGCATTTTGTCTGCATCACTGTCAATCCCCATGACATTCTCCTTTTCATTCTTATCGCTCTCCCCGGGATTTCAAGTCTCAGTGTCCCAATTGGGCTGGACCACAAGGGCTCAGACCTTACTCTGACATGGTTTGTGCTCCCCTACTTTTGCAAAACAGCACGGTAAAATCTCTAATTTATTGTCCTGCTCTCCCACCTTTTCTGTCAGCCCCGAGGCCAGCAGGTTAATGGACATCCACCTGTCCTTCTTCAAATAAGCTCATCTTTTAACTGCCTAGCGCAAGCATCAGCCTCCACTTGGGTATTGGTTTCCAGAAGAGCTGCCCACAGTGGAAGCCAGCCCATGGTAGCAACCATGCGCTTTACTTCTCTGCTGTGGGTGCTATACACAACTCCTCCAACAAGTGCATTAGAAGGGCTGGCACTTTTGGAGCAACCCTGTCTCACATAGCATCTAATATAGCATTAATATAGCATCTTATATATATAATATAGCATCTATATAATATGCTTATATATAAGCATCTAATATAGGGGTCACCTGTCTATACATAGGAGTTGACGAGCAACTCAGGTTCTCCCCCACAGATGCCCCTTGCTGAAGGCCCATTTATTTGGACTCTTGGCTGGCTCACCAATTGTTAGTGTTTGCATGCACCTCCGGAGCTTCCCAGGTGTAACCTGAAATTGGCCCCCATATCAGAGGGCAGGGAGAGGCCAGAGAAAGAGGCTGACCACTCCAGGTCAGTAGGTAGCAGTCTGAATAAGCAAAGAGAACTTATATATGAGGTTCATCTTGAGGAACAGCAAGACAAATGGCTCCCTGCACCTGCCCTGATACATCATCCTTGATAGAACATCATGAAAGGAAATCACTAAAAGTTCATGGAAGTAAAAAAATAAATAAATAAAAAATAAAAGTTTATGGAAGGAAATAAGAGAAATGAGGAATCACCATGGCACGGGGAAGTAATCACAGAGTTAACTACATTTAGAAGTGAAAAATAACAATTACACTTATATTTAATAGGCTGTGTTACAGGAAAAGTCCACATATTATGCGCTTCTGTAGTGTCTAGCATAATGCCTTGAATAAAAAACTATTTAATAAATTCACCAATTAAATTTTGAGTTAAATAATGCTTACTATTCTCAAGACCTCCTTTATTATGAAATTCCTATTTGGAATAAGCAACTAATTTGGGATAACACTTTGTGTGCTCAGTTATTTTAGCATTAGAAGGGCTAGTCCTCAGAGAAGGAAAAAGCAAGGAAAGGTAAGTAGGATGGAGAGGAAAGAGAAACTAAAGCCAAACGTGTTTACAACTCACAACCTGAATGAAAATGAAATTTTTTAAGAATCTATACTTTGTTGACTTAACTTTGTATTATTATTCTTACATTGAGATTATTGGCATCCTTTCAATGTTTTATCTTCTTGGACTTTATGCTCTTTTTAGAATGTTTTGACCTTGTTGTTAGGATTCCTTGCCCCTCACCCCCAACTGCCCATTAAATACCACCAGCATTTTAAATTTAGTACCTCCTAGCACTTAGTAGCTTCTTCAGCCTTCTCATTAACACATAAGACATTTGTGCGATAGACATGGCTTAGCCAACGCAAGCAACTTCGTACATTTTGAGGCTTGTCATTAAGTCTTCTGTAAATGTCAGTTGCCTTCAGAAAATTTATAATTAAAGGGAAATTTTAAAGATCATAGAATAAACAGTGATCCTTGAGCCTTAGCATAGCACTTCATTTCCCAGCCATGTCGCTTACACGGAGGTATTTAAACTTCTTGTTTCTTGATTTCATTATCAGTAAAATGAGGCTAATAGAATCTACCTGCCTGCTGCACATTCATCTGATGAAAATTCAAAGACATTTTTTTGTGATACCCTCAGTTTTATCACATCATGGTGGAGTGCAGGGAACACCAAGCCACTTTCTCAAGTCCTGTGGAACAAAGATAAAATGCAATTCTATAATGACATGATTGGGAGTGTACTGGAAAGCAAAGCCGTTCATTTTGTTTATTAACAGATTCTGTTCAGTTGCATCTTCCTGATGATTGATCTCAGGATCCCCATCAATTCCTTGCCCCCTCCTGTATCGTAATTCATTGACTGAGTGGAATTACATCTCTCTGCCTCATAGAATTTTGGACAGAAATTTTATTCAGTGTTAGTAATGCTTTCATTCCCTTACGCAATCCATATTTCAAAGAAAGGCAACTGACAGATTTTTTGGTTTATTCAACAATGTCATATTTCAATGTAAAGGAATTGAAGTTCCATGTCATGTATGAGCTTTCTGGTAATTTATCACATTATTTTTATTTTAAGGTGGAAAGAGTATTCTGTTCAAAGACAAAAATCACTACCTATTACTGTGTGGGGTATCGGTTTGTGTTTACATATTTCAGTAATTCATGAATGAAGAATATCAGCGGGTTATGAAATCTGCATTTTCTTAGGGTGGTTTTGTTAAACATACATAATTACCTATGGCAATAATCCTGAGATAGTAGCAACCTTTGTGGAGATTTTGATTAAAATAATTCTTGTACTGAACGTAAATAGAAATCTCAATGAAGAGAGAAAATAAATGATTTCATTTTTACCAATGCTATTGTTCCATTATAAAAATTTTTTAAATACTATTTTTAAACCAGTTTTAGGTTCACAGAAACATTGCGAAGAAGGTACAGGTATTTCTAATATATCTGCTACCCACACACCTGAATAGCCTCACCCATTATCAGCATCAATCACCAGAGTGGTACATTTGTCACAACTGATGAAACTCCACTGATATATCATCACTGAAGTCAAGAGTTTACCCAAGAGTTCACTCGCAGAGTTATATATTATTTACCCAATTCTGAAGCCACAGTACTTTGAAAATTCTATTAATCATTTGTTGCTATATTTTGTATATTTCATAGTTCTAATCTGACTTTTGTAATTTGAGGTTGAAGAAGTAGGCAATGCTCACTATATTAATAATATTAATATTATTAAATTCTGCATTAGTGTCTATGACACAGACATATTGTAAATAATTTTATATTTTTCTACAAATTTTACCTGGTATTAAGTTCAGTTTCCTACTGGAAGCCTGCCATGGAGACTGTATACATCTGTGACCCTGAGACTGACTGATTATGAATTCTTAAAAGCAAAAAATAAAAAGAGATGCAACACTGCCTCATCTCTCACTATTATTTTTAATGCTATTTTTAAATATTTTATTTATTTATTCATGAGAGACATGGAGAGAGAGGCAGAGACACAGGCAGAGAGAGAAGCAGGCCCCACGCAGGGATCCCAATGTGGGACTTGATCCCAGGAATCCAGGATCATGCCGTGGGCCGAAGGCAGGTGCTAAACCACTGAGCCACCCAGGGATCCCCAAAAGACTATTTATTTATCATTTGAGAGAGAGACAGTAGGAGGAGGGGCAGGGGGAGAGGGAGAGAAAGAATCACAAACAGACTCCCCTTGGAGCCCTATATGGGTCTTGATCTCAAGACCTTGAGATCATGACCTGAACTGAAATCAAGAATCGGGGGCTTAACTGTCTGAGCCCCCCAATATTTGCTATTGCAAAGTCATTAACATCATTATTCATTCGGTTTATTACACCTAATGTTTAAAACTATAATCTTAGGGAGTGTTAGTGCTCTAGATGTAAATAAGACTCCTTTAAATATATATTTAATATATTTTAATATGTTTAATACTTGCATTATAAGTTGATCAATTGTGGGTAGTAATGAAAAAAGAGTTGTAATTTTAACTTTTTTTTTTCTTTACTAATTTGTAAAAGTACTTAGCAAAGTGGTCAAGTGATTGCTTAGGATTTGAGTAGTAGGAGTTGGGGTAAGAATGATTTCTATGTTTTACCAAGTAAAGATCAGAACCACCCATAAAGTTGCAGTAACCACCACATGTGAAGGTGTTTTGTTCCATCTTATAATAGTAACAATAAACTTATTAAATTAATTAATATAAATAACAAAATATTTGTGGAAATTATTATTTTTTTTACAAATAAAACATGTTTAGCCAGAAGAGAGATATCATTGTACTTTTTTGCAAATACATTTAATGTCTGGATTAATAGAAGACAGCTATCTCTCACATCAGGTTCTGCATTTAAACTTGTTGAGAGAGAAGATGTCATATATCAGTCATTTTTCTCAGGGTACAGTTTTGGACTCTGGCAGCAGTCATGATAATATTGCTTTACCTTGAGAATATTGCTTTACCTTGAAAATATACCATAACATTTGAAAGAAATTCAAACTGTATCTTGAAATTTTAAGGAAATGCCATATAGTCTTTAGAAAGTTCCACTTACATTTATGAGAGAGTCAGAATGAAAAAAGCAAGATATTTCTGTCTTGCTAGTAGGATTAAAATAGTTTTGACTTTTAACGCCCCCCCAAAAGGACCTAAAAGACACCTAAGAAACCTCTAGTCAACACACTAGAGGTAACTGCTGTATAGTTATAGTCATGCTTCAAAGCCATTTGCTTAATCACAAGTTTGAACACTTTATCAACCACATGATTGTCAAATTACATTTGAAAACTCTTAGAAAACTCAAAGCAAGCCCTAATATAGCCTTCCAGGAGGAATCAAATTGAACAGAAGAGAACAGAGAACTGGTAGGATGACTAAAATCTGAGGGGATAAAAAATGAAGAGAAAAATGAACAGAAGAAAATGAGCAGACTGACTTACTGTGTGAGTAATCTCATGGTTCTCGGCCCTAGATACACATTTCAATCACCTGAGAGCTTGGTCAATGTACCTACACACCGGTCTATTCCAGTCAATAAAGGAGAATCGCAGAGGGGCTTTCTCTGAATATTCACAAATTAACTCCAGAGAATCTCTGATGGGGAGGCAAGGTTCAGAATTTGTGGAGTAATAACACAGAAGTATCCTACGCAAATAAGGCATAGAGGTTTAATACAGGATGGACGCCTGGGTGGCTCGGTGGTTGAGTATTGGTCAACCAGTCCCAAAGAGAAAATTTTGACAATTTTCATAAATATATTTTTCGGTAGCAATCACCTATATATTGCTCTTTCAAAAGTTTGATCAATGTTTTTGATCTGCTGAAAAGAAATGTATTGTTGATTTTCCCCTTTTACTAAATGGGATAGTGACCTGAGATGCATTAATCACTATATTAAAAACAAACTCTATTAAAAATCGACAGAAAAGGCACTCTTTTTACGAAATCAAGCCGGAACATTTACAAATAATTCTCAGATAGTGCTTTATTCAGCAGTTCTTTAGTTCATTTAGAAGTTACTCTTTGGTCCCATTTTGCTATTACAAAGTCATGAGGATAGAGAGTGGCTTACCTGCCTACCGAATTTGTCACAATATCTAAGCAGTACCAAAGATATTTGAAGTATGGCAGTACATGCCTATGTGTACACATTTTGCCACACAATCAAGGACTGTTTTTGTCTGCTGGAAGTCTAATAATGTTTTTCTCCTCTTCTTTCTAAAATATAAGTTCCAGGGATGCCTGGGTGGCTCAATGGTTGAGTGTCTGCCCTTGGCTAAGGTCATGATTCCAAGGTCTGTGTCTCTGCCTCGCTCTCTCTGTCTCTCATTAATAAATAAATAAAATATTTTAAAAATAAATTTTAAAAAAATAAAAAATAAATAAAATATAAGTTCCAGAGGCATCTGGATAGCTCACTAGATTAAGCATCTGCCTTCAGCTTAGGTCATGATCCCAGGGTCCCAAAACTGAGCCCTACGTGGGGTTCCAGTCCCCCACATTGGAATCCCTGCTCAGCTGGGAATAGTGCTTCTCCCTCTTCCTCTGCTCCTCCCCTTGCTTGTGTTTGTTCTCTCTCTCCCTCTGTCAAATAAATAAATAAAATATTTAAAAAAAATGAAAAAATGAAATGTAAGTTCCAAAAGAATAGGAATCTGTTTTGTTTCACTAATAAATTCCAAATGATTAGAACTGTGCCTAGTACATAGCAGGTTTTCACAGGTTATCAACCAAATGTATAAGCAGGTGAATGCAATTATGCAGAGTATTTAGCAAAAGGCTTATGTAGAAGTTGATCTACATTTTTGCCTTTTTTCCAAAAATTTCATTTCTATAATGTACAGAATCTGACGAAAGAATGCATCTTATCAAATAAATAAATAAATAAATAAATAAATAAATAAAGAGAGAGAGAGAGAGATTATCGATGGCTTCACTTACAAGCATTTTTAATTTGGTTATGTGTCATTTTTTTAATAGGTAAGATTTTATTACTCGAATAAAAATGACATGGCACCTAGGACCTATCAAATAGCATAGACCTACATGCTCATGATGGCATAGCAGACTTTAAGATACGCTTTTATATGTATTAGGTTATAAGCTCTATTGACAAAGAAATTTCATCCCCTCAACAATATTTCTATATAACACAGATTTGAGGAAAATAAAGCAATTACTGGGAAATATACTTAATGGAGAGATTTTATTTCCCACTGAGCTATCACTTTCTTTTTCTTTTCTTTTTCTAAATATTCATAACAGATTAAGGTATGATTCACGAATAACAGAAGATAATGCCCCTAATAAAATGTGAGTTTTTTTCAAGAGTCAAACTATTCCTTTTGAATTTATAAGCATGTAATATTATTTTTTCTTAAAAGATTTTATTTAGGAACACCTGGGTGGCTCAGTGGTGGAGCGTCTGCCTTTGGCCCAGGGCGTGATCCTGGGATCCGGAATCGAATCCTGCACTAGCCTCCTTGCAGGGAGCCTGCTTCTCCCTCTGCCTGTGTCTCTGCCTCTCTGTCTCTCTGTGTCTCTCATGAATAAATAAATAAAATCTTAAAAAAATAAAAAGTAAATATCTTGTTTATTTGACAAAGAGAGAGAGCGCAGAAGTACACAAGCAAGGGGATCAGAAGGGAGAGGGAGAAGGAGATGCAAGGTTCCCACCCAGTGGGGAGCCTGACGCAGGGCTCGATCCTAGAATCCTGGGATCATGACCTGAGCCAAGGGCACACCCTTAATTGACTGACCCACACAGCAGCCCCAAGCATGTAAAATTATAATATCAAATAAAAACAATTTGTATAACTCTAAGTTATGATGCATTCATACTCACTATTTATTAATAAAAATAACAAAACATTTTAAGCAATTAAATTTTTCATTTAGGATTTAAAATTAATCATCAGAGACACCTAAAATCACTGATGCCTTCAAGTTCTTATTTTTCATGTAGTATTACATGTCGGCTTTTTAATTGCAAAGATTCCTGAGACCTGTGGTGTATATTCAAAAAATTTCTCCTCTACCCATGGATTGTGTTCCTGCTTTATAGTCCAGTACAGAGCTGCCATTCAGTAGCTTTTCCAAAATCTTCTGCTCCTTGATTTGTAGAGGAATTAGCAGGCTCTTGATATAACTTAAGGAGCCAATGGAATGTGGTCAGTGACAAATATCTGCTCATTGGGTTCACTGGAGAATGCTTATAGTGCCTTAAATTTCCAATATTAGCATTCTTTTGGAGTAGCAAAAATGTCAGGAATGAGGTTTGACATAATTTCTCACTGACACACTACTTAGAAATCAGGCCAGTATCTTCTGGTTTTGCAGAGTTTTAAGAAAAAGGGGAGAAAAGATTTCAAAGACTGTTGAGCAAGACTGGTAGCGAATTCAGCGTAGGTACTCTAGCAGCAGGATAATCTAAAACACTTAAATTCTCTATGTCTCTTAAGTCTGGAGGCACTCAGATTGGTCAAATAAACTAAGGGGAACTATTCTTAATGCCTAAGTCTTAATAAATAATGATTATGCTTTTGAATGCAGCATCTGATAGATTTACATGGGCAGAGAGACTTAGTGCCTGTGGCCCAGCTAAAATGTATTCATGCTCTAAGGGAAGCAAGAACATTTTATTTCCATTTCCTTTTTATGTTTACAAGGCAAAATTTAGATAAACTGTACAAAACACACTATAGTTGCTTGTTAGCATGCATGATCTTCTAAACCCAAGTACTTAATTCCTTCCTGTTAGCACATCGCTTTGATTCAGAGGAAATGATCTACAGAATTTGACCAACACAAAGGCAATGGTTTACTCACATAAGAAAGCCTGTACTTTAGCAAAACTGCCATTTTTACTGGATTAATCTAAATATATTTGAGCACAAAAAAGCCATCAAAAATTATAATGCTTTCAGAAATAATCTGCTCTTTTAAATTTATTTATTTATTTATTTATTTATTTATTTATTTATTTAGGACACACACACACACACACACACAGAGGCAGACACAGTCAGAGGGAGAAGGAGGCTCCTCTCTCCTCACCGGGAACCCAATGCTGGGACTTGATTCCCAGGCCCTGGGTTCACACCCTGAGCTGAAGGCAGACGCTCAACTGCTGAGCCATCCAGACATCCCAAATTATTTCCTTTTTGAAAGCATCTGTATTCTTTATTTTTAAAGATTTTATTTATTAATTCATTCATGAAAGATACAGAGAAAGAGAGAGAGAGAGGCAGAGACACAGGCAGAGGGAGAAGCAAGCTCCATGCAGTGAGCCTGATGCAGGATTCGATCCCAGGTCTCCAGGATCACACTCTGGGCCAAAGGCAGGTGCTAAACCACTCAGCCACCCAGGGATCCCAAAAAGCACCTGTATTCTAATGCAACTCAGTTCATACCTGTTAACTTAGATTTACTTATATAGAAATCAAAAGTGGAATTATTGTCTAATATTATATTTTCAGGTCTTAGGAACAACATTAATTTGATGAATACTACCTAATATGTTTTCAGTACATTATAAAAATAACAATATGACATCTTATTTAAATGATGCAAACAATGAGGCCTATATATTTGGATTACTATATTTATTCCTGAGAGCAGTAATAAAATAACCAGGGTATACTAGAAAATGACATTTTTTGTTTATCTTTGTCTTAGGTACTTTCCAAACCTAATGAATTTAATCGTGTGTGCATGTTTCTGAAATCTCCGTTTCTAAGGTCTTTCATGGTTGGAGTAGAATTTACTTCATAACTTGTTGCACGAATTATATAACATGAAACTTTAAAATACATGAAGCAATGGATGAGAAATGTGAAACATTCAATTACCGTTCATAACAACAATATTGACTGTTGATGGTGTTGTTATGCTACTATGCCCTGTGTTTTTCAATAAAAATGGGGTCTCAATGGACATGCTGAATGTGATATTACTGGTTTTGTGACTATGAATGGGTTACAATCTCTCTGAGTCTCCATTTCCATGATGATAAAGATGATAAACATCTTCCTCAGAACAATACTGCAATGAGTGCTTAGTGTAGTGACTTGAAATGCCTCATCATACCCAGAAACGCCCACGTATCATATGTCTGCTTCTTAAATGCAGTCTGGGGGACTACTCGTACAAGATTAGAAGATAAAACCCCTGTCCTCATGGCTTTCATATTCTAATAGATAATGTAATGTTTTAACAGGTGATACTATGATATGTTACTCTCATTAACAAAAGCACCAACAAAATGCTGAAGAAGCCCAAAGGTGGGAGTGGGTCTGCTTGGCGAATGAGGGACAACTTTATGACATTCATGGAAAAGGTGCCATTGGATCTGCAAACTGATGAATGAAAAAAGAGCAGGTGAGAAGGAGTGGGCTATGCAAACAAATAGGATTATGAACATGTTACATAGGATTAAGTAATCATGAGAAAAATCGAGATTCAACTTAATTGAGCAAGTCTTGAGAGGCACGTTGGAGACAGAAATTTTATAACCTCACACCCACATGTAATACAGAAGATGAATGCATGCTGCTTTCATGCATACCTTCACATATTTAAGATTGTTTTTCTACTTTTGGTGTAATGAGAATTTTCTTGGTTGAAGTCCACTGACTCTCCAGCTGCACGTGGCTTTCATTCTCTGATTTCTTTTCTTTTTTTTTTAAGATTTTATTTATTTATAATAAACAGACTGAGAGAGATATAGACTGAGCAAGAGAGAATGAGAGAGAAGGAGGGGGGAAGCAGACTTCTCACTGAGCAGGGAGCCCAATGCCCCGGACTGGATCCAGGGACTCGTGGATCACGACCCGGACCAAAGGCAGACAGTTAACTGACTAAGCCACTGAGGAGCCCCCCATCCTCTGATTTCATGTAAGTGTGGGTGCACATTCAAATTAGCTAACTGACTGCTAAGCACAACTTGTTCTTGTTGAAGACATAAAGAGTTTGATTTTACACAAGAATTTTCTCCAGATTTAAAGATAAACTATGTGTGTGCAGTCAACCTTCCTTACAATTATTGTCCTTGGGTGACCAAATATCCCAGAAAACAATGGCAGACTCATTCTGCCTGGCTCAATGAAAGGGGCCCCTGTCCTTGGTTCATTGTAGCCTTGCAAGTTAGACTTAGGGAGGCAAAAATGGGATAATTTAATGTATTTCACTTTTATCGTGGGTCTTTGTTCTGAACTTGTTCTAAGGGTATAATTTGAGTAAGAGTCCATGAAGCTTTTGAACTTTTCATACTGGATTTTCCTTAAATTGTCTGGTGTGGTTATAAATACTGTTTTTAATTTAAAAACAAATTTCATTTTTTATTAAATTGGATAGGAGGTACAAATATGTTTGGTATGCTTTATATTTTTTGTCTGTCTTATTTCATAATCAATATTTTTGAAGAAAATTAAAGCAAACCTATTTTACTACTTGATGTACTTGTAGTTAAAAAAAACAAAAAAACATTTTCCCAGCTTTATTGAGAAATAATCCACATATATCACATAAGTTTAAGGCATATAATATGTTGGTTTGATTAATATATATTAATATATTTGACTATGTATGTTATAAAATGTCACATATCATAATTATACATTATAATTAATGATCACTATCAATATATAATCAATAATTAATATTTTACAGTTATGTATTATCTTTATGTAAATATATATGAATATATTTATAGACTTATATTTATACCTTATAATATATACCATGATTAATTTGTTATGAAATGATTATTTAATAATATTACATATTATTATGTTATATATTATTATTCATTGTATTACTGGCATTGTTAACTATAGCCATCATGTTGTACATTACATCCCTGGCACTTACTTATCTTATAATTGGAAACTTGTACATTTGTCTATCTTCCTCCAATTTTCTCTTCCCCAACATTCTGCCTCTGGTTAACCCATGTTTGATCTTTTTCTGAGTTGTTTTTTGTTTATTTCCACATATAAACTATATAAGATAGTATTTGTCTTTCTCTGTCTGACTTATTTCACCTAGCATAATGCCTTCAAGTCCTATTCATCTTGTCACAAATGGTAGAGATTCCTAATTTTCTGTGACTGAATAATATACCTCTGTGTGTGTGTGTGTGTGTGTGTGTGTGTGTGTGTGTGTGTGTATCTCACAACTTCTTTATCCATTCATTCCTTGATGGACGTTTAGGTTATTTCCATGTACTGAAATAATACTACATGAACATGGGGGTACAGATATCTTTTCAAGTTAGTATTTTTATTTCCTTTGGATATATTCTCAGAAGTGGCTTTGTTGGATATTATGATAATTGTATTTCTAATTTTTTGAGGATTTTCCATATTGTTTTTCATAGTGGCTGTATGAAGGTAAAAATCTTTTACCAGCATAAGAAACCATTAGCAAGGTGAAAAGATACTTATGGAACCCCAAAAAATATATTTGCAAATCATATATCTGGTAAGGGATTAATATAAAAATATAAATAATTTACATAATTTGACAGCAAAGGTCCCCAAATAACCCAACTTAAAAAAATGAGCAAAGGAACTAAACAGACATTTTTCCAAAGAAAATATACAAAAAGCTAACAGGTATATGAAAAGAGGTTTAACATCATTAGTTACTAGGAACCGCAAAGTAAAATTATAAGAAGATATTGCTTCACACCTATTAGAAGGGACATCATCAAAAAGACAAGAAAATGCTGGTGTGGATGTGGAAAGAAAGGGAACTTTATGCACTGTTGACAGGATTGTTATTGTAAATATTTTAATAGAAATTTGGGAAGAGACATATCAGGATCATTTCTGATAACCTCATAGTACAGTGACCTGATCCATACCTTTGTTTATCTTCTGTATTATACACAATACATGATAAAACTTTCAAAATAATATTAAATCAATTATTATATAATTTACATTATCTTACTAAAACATTTAAGTCTTTTTAAAAGTATTTTATTTATTTATTCATGAGAGACACAGAGAGAGAGAGAGAGAGGGAGAGGCAGAGACACAGGCAGAGGGAGAAGCAAGCTCCATGCAGGGAGCCCTGCGGGACTCAATCCTGGACCTCCAGGACCATGTCCTGGGCCGAAGGCAGGCACCAAACCGCTGAGCCATCCAGGGATCTCCAAATTTTAAGTCTTTATGTCCTCAGGACAACAAAGACTTACTTTACCTCTTAACATCACTTTTTAAGATTTAATGAAATATTTTCTTCTTATGGATCAAAATCTTTCACAATGTAATCTGAAAGTGTTGCTTCTAAGTCTGCATGTACTCATAAGAAACATACTCACTTCAATCTATGCTATGTATATTATGTATGTATAAAGGAAGAAAAGTGAACAAAATATAGATACAATAAAAGACAATTTTGAATTCTTCTAAAATGTTAATTCTTTGCCAATCTTAATTTCCAGGAAAATTATTTATGATTAATTGATCCTAAGGCATAGGACTTCATGACCAATGTCTGGTAGATTAGTATAGAAATACAAGCATTCAAAACAATTATTTATTTTATAAATAGAAAGAGCACAAACGGGAAGGGCAGAGGGAGAGAGAATCTCAAGCAGAGTCCATGCTGAGTGCAGAGCCCCATATGGGGCTCAATTCCATGACACTGGGATCATGATCTGAGCTGAAACTAGGAGTCGGTCGCTCGACCAACCGCACCAAGCATGCTTTTTTAAAACATCTAAAGATACATTAATTTTAAGTAATTGGAAATTCAGATATTTTTCAAAGATCTTAACTTGAGAAATAAAAACAAAACAAATGTATATCCGTGCATTATTATGATTATTATAATTACCCGAATCTGATAAAATTCTACCTTTCTCATCTCTTTAAGATGTAGCTTGGCTGAAATTAAACCTGCAAAACACAATTTTAGAATTACAAGTGGTACAGTGTAGTGGATAAGGACACAGGGTATAAAGCCATAATGCCTGGGTTCTAGTTGACCTCTGTCACTTGATACCAAGGAAACTTTAATTTACATAATTCTTTGTTCCTCAGTTTCCTAATCACAGAATGGTTAACAGTACCCACTATATAGAGAAAATCCTATAAAGATTAAGTCCTCCGAAATATATAAAGCCCTTAAATATGTTTGGCAGAGAGTAAGAACTAGACAATTGTTCCTTTCTATCACAATTTTAAAATGCCCACCCCCCAAACAGGCGATTGTATCTTACATCCATTCCCCATAATGCGGAGCTGGTTTACATCACATTGCTACACTCAGTGCAGATTCAGAGTGGATAAAGCTATGGAACCAAGTGAATAGAAACACCACCATCCCCTATCCCAAAGCCTTATTACCCAACTTGGCATCCCTAAGAGATAAAATTGAATTTTATCTTGCTTATTTTATCATTTTATCTTTTGGTTGAAGAAACAGAAGTTCTTTCAAATGATGAAGATAAGCACTGGGGGGAAGAAATGGACAGGGACATATATAGAGGAAATTGGGATATTTGAAATATCTGATTTCAGAGTGCCACAGCACAATGTTTTAGCTCACGTAGAGAAAGAAGCTGTCCTTTGAGCTGACAATTTGAAAAAAAAAATCACAGTTGTAAGAACATTATCGTAAAACAGTTTCATTTTTATCTTTTTTTTAAATTTGCTCAAGGGGTATTAGATTTCCCTAGATGGTGAATGAAATCTTAGGGGCCCCTTATGAATTTTCCTGTTCTTAAGCCAGAACATAACAACAACAACAACAACAACAAAACAAAAAAACAAAAACAAAAACAAAAAAACAGCAACTACTTTGGAAAACAGTTACAATACTAAAAGATTAAGAATTTGATATAAAATGGATGCTCCTGCCCTCATCCCAAACGAGCATGTTGTAGGGAAGGAGCCTACTGCCAGGGCAGACTATGTGATTGGCTTCTCTTTTTCTGGCACAGCGTTGCTATTTCTGTTCATCAAAGATTCTGACCATTCCTGGCTTGGCATGTAGGAAAAAAGGGAAGCAAGTTGAGCCAAGAAATGTCTCTCCTGGTGGATACTGTCATGAACTGGTGGCAGAGATTTAGCATCAGTACTCACTGGACTTGGACTGTTCATTAAAAGTGTCTTGCTTCACTCACTATTCCACATCCCTGGCAATATTTAACTTCTAATTTCCTTGAGGGACACGAGTGCCTCTCCATTCTTGCTGCCCACTCGTTGCCTAGCCAGCCCCTAGGAATCCAGGCGTACACCCCTTCTTTTTGTAATGATTTGTTCACACTTACGAAGGCTCTGTTGGAGAGGTCCTAAAACAACAACACAGGGAATTGTGTGTGTGTGTGTGTGTGTGTGTGTGTGTGTGTGTCCATATTACAGCCTCCACCCGGTCTGTAGGAAAGCCTCATGCATTTTTATCTGACTGAAAACCCAGGTATTCCTAACTACACTATTTTGTTCATTTCTTAGCATTTTGATTATTATTCATGAATTAGAAACCAGTTCACTTTGTCATCTAAAACTCATTGCGTCTTATTGAGCTCTTCAAGTGAGCTCGATAAGAAACTTCTCTTTTGTGTGAACATGAATCTCGCCAGGAGGGAAGGATAAGGTTTCAGAGCACCACTTTATTTAAAGAAATCCTCTTCAAAAATCCTCTTTCTATGCCCTCCTTCTTTTGTGCTATACAAACATTCAGGATTTTCATGAAAATATGAGGAATCGCACTTTGTATATTGGCCACATAAATCAACTCCATTCTTTGCAAGAGGGAAATAGCAAAGGCCTACCCAGTAGGAAGGGGCAGCCTTTAGGAGCCATCTGAGAAGCCGGCCCTGAGCTCTCTCTCGCCTGCCAAAGACTTATGTGCAAAATATTCTCCATATGCCAAACATACTCATCCATCCCCAAGCCCTGAAAAGTCTCATCCTATTAAAATTCTGCAACCTTATCATCCACCTTAGGTTTTAGGTGTGCTGCTTGAGTGGATTTCCTCTCAAACTTAAGATCTGTGAAATAAAGAGACAACTTCCCTGTCTCCCCTATATACATACAATATAACTTTTTTAAAAAAAATATAATCTAATAAAACAGTCCTAGGATTCCATTATAGACATTTATTTTCAAAGGGGCGTGATTAGTCGAGGCACAAAAGAATTACAGTGTCTGACTGTTTCTGAAATCCTGCCAGGCAAATATTGAAGTGTTCCAATTCAGAAATCACTCATATACATATCGTGGACTAATTCTCCACAATTCTTGGCTTTGCTTTCTGGGTTTCAGAATTCCTGATTTTACCCTAAGCTCTCCTTCCTGTTCTAGTCACATAGCCTATATTTGCACTGGAGTCATTTCCTCAATCTACTTTCTCTCCATAAAGTTTAAATTACCAAGCATGTCTTTTTCAGTTTTTACGGTCTCTTTCGGTCAAAGGGGGCACAGTTCTTACTAATACAATTCCCTTAAAAATGTGTTCATTTTGGGACACCAGGGTGGCTCCATGGTTGAGCGTCTGCCTTTGGCTCAGGGTGTGATCCTAGAATCTCAGGATCAAGTCCCACATCGAGCTCCTTGCATGGAGCCTGCTTCTCCCACTGCCTGTGTCTCTGCCTCTCTGTGTGTCTCATGAATAAATAAATAAAATATTTAAAACATTTTTGTTCATTTATTTCTATGGAATCATCTCTTTTTCTTACTGATTTGTGGCATATTTATCTTTTATATATATAGTATTACACATATAATTATCTATATATGTACATAAGTAATTATGATTCACAGCGTGATACATCACTTTTTAAAGTTCTATTTAAGAATCTTTGATTGGAGGTCAAGTTGATGTTTCTTCTACTCTGTAATCTTCTGGAGACTTTATTGTGTTCCAAATCACTTTTTGATCTAAATCCCCTGAAATGGATTAGAAGCCATCAGTGTCTTTTTTCATATGTACACTCAAACCCCGTAGACACATGCCATGTCCTTCCAAGATTTCTCTCACCAGCCATTCTCAGCAGTGAAAGTGGTCAGAGGGTAGCCGTCTAGATTCTTCCGATAAAGCAAATTCTGGCAGGGATTTCGGTCCAGATAGCTCTATTCTCTATGAATTATGCATTTAAGGCCCCCTGGCCTGCCTGCATGGGAGTAGATTTCCAAGTTTGTCCCGCCAAAAGGGTTATGATGTCGATGCCTGTGACTCTAGCCATCTTTTGTGAAGTATGGCCATGAGAACTGGAGAGCCACAGTTGTGGAGAAGTGGTGGTTGTCGTAACGATAAATTCTGTTGTTCTTTTACTAATTCATAAGAGTCTAACTGAGAAATGGGTGCCCATCACCTTTTGCTATTATATTTAGGTCATAATTTCCACAGCAGAAGTTCGTCTCAGACCGTGATTACATGAATAAAAATGTAGTTAAGTAAGTAAAAGAAATTCCTTGTCTTCCCCATAAGTTCACTTATCTGCTGCATTTTAAATAAGAATACTATTGATGGCACATATTGAGTCCTGAAATAGTCTTTTGTGTAGTTATGTCAATGAATAAAATAGCAACAATCCGTATTTGCAGAAAAATAATGCATCGAACTTCTAAAGAAAAGTGATCCAAAGTCACAAATAATCTGACTTTGCTTCCAAAAGAATTATCTACTAAATTGCAGAAACTCAAGTATGGAATGAATCTTCCCAACTGGATAGACAGATTGAACAAAACAAAAGCAAATTTCCACGGGTATAACTCTTATTAATGTTTCAGCCCTACGTACCAAGTTAAAAATTTATTCTCTATTATGTAGTGTCTTCTATTCAGGATCATTCAGTGAATCTTTCAGTTATTAATTGCACATGGGATTTGTTTTTGTGCTATGATAGCTCTTCTGAAAATGAAGTTATAACACGGGCCATGTGAAAATTTACAAAGTGCTAATGAGCTTTCTTCAAACACCACAAATTATTTAAGTAACTTAATGCTGTTGTTATTTTTACAGTGTCAGAGGAGTTTTCACACTAATGTGAGGCAGCCACATAATTTATTTCTCTGTTTTCAAACTTTCATGTATAAATTGAAAATATAAGCATAATGTCAAAGAAAATGGCATTAATTTATTTCTTTCAAATGTTTAAATGCTAAAAAGTTTTTTTTTAATTCCAGGGAAATATAATGCATAATTGCATAATGATGATTGATTTTGATCTTCAACAATCTAAAAATTTGTTATTACCACTTTGAGATAGGGATGTGTAATAGAACGTACACACGTTTGCAGAGAATTTTCAGTTTCTATTGATTTAGTTTTATTCACTACACTAAAATGTGATAAAAATTTTATAATGTATACATATCTATGTGTATGTGTTTATATATGTATACATGTGTATACATATATAAATAATATTTATACTAAAAATCTTCCTATGATAACTGTTCTCATTCCATCACACTTGAAAGTCAATTTGATCCTGTAAACAATGGATAACTGTAATTTATCTGTTTTCTAAAAAACCTAGGAGTGCAGAGCTATGTCTCTAATTGGCTATTGCAGCCAAGGCTAAGAGTCATAAGCAAAAGACTGGAAATACCAAAGAATAAGTAGAGATTGAGTTCTGGGCTCACTTGGATCTAGCACTAGTTTGGGGGTTTTCAGATGTACTTAATAATGCTAATAGGGGATGCACCTGTTCTAAACACTGTTCTAAACCTAACACCTGGGAAAATGGGGAGCAGAAAGGGAGTTAAATCTCTTATATGTCATAGAGTGAAGATAACATAGAGTGACAGTAAAAATATTAATATCAGACACCTAAATCCCCAAGAACAAAATAATTGAAATTGGTTCAACACTGATCTTTTCAATTACAGAATTTCTAAAGTGATTTTCTACTTGCATGTCAGTATATTTAATACTTTTAAGATCAAACTCCGGGGTTGGCCAGACTCACGGTTCACCGCCAGGCTTAGTGTTTACTAGCTGCAAGACCTTGAGCAATTTACTTTTAATCTCTAAACTTCAATTTCCTCATCTCTGAAATGGGTATGCTAATAATGCATATTTAAAAGGTGATTACTAGATTTAAATGAGTTGAAAAAAAAAAGTTTAGTACTCAGCTGTGTGCCTGACAGATTTCAATTTCACTGAATATTGACAATTAGTTTATTACTTTTATTAAGCGACATGATCTATATCTTAGACCAGATAAGTACTAATATTAATAATTTAGAATAATAATTATATTTTATTTAGTTTACACTTTACACTGAGAAACTCTCAGTACATTATATAATTTGATCCTTTCAACAACTTTAAGTAGAGATAAATAAAAAGTCTTTTTTTAAATTTTAAAACTATCAAAAAACCTAACCCATGGCTAACGCTATAGAGATCTGATGTTTAAAAATTGTAGATGTTAATGATTTCGCTTATTATTATTAAGAACAAGTGCTATGTTTCTACCTTAAAGTAATTATTTTTAATTCTTTCACTCTGCAGCTTCTTTATTTGTAAGTAACCCAAAGCCAGATCAGGTTTGGAAACACTGAACACACTAATTGGCTTCTGATTTTAAAACCACATTTGCAAGCATATGCACCTTGTATATTTTTGTTCGGGTTTTGGACATGTACCACAGATTAGCACTTTGTCTTGACATTGCTGCTCTGAAAACAGATGGCAAATTCCTTGCTGGTTTTCAACTAAATGTATTTTTTTTTTTCGGAAGCATTTAAAGTACTAAGCATACGGAAATTGTGGACACATACACATAAGCATAAGGAAAATAATTTTTTGATAATTTATACTAAGGTTTAACCATGTAGTTCCTGGACTGATGACCTTTTTTCTTTAAGGTTTTAACAGTCAATTTCTTATTGCTTCTTCCAGTTAGCGTGGGTTTTAGTAACAGCAGCCATAATCTAAGGTGGAATTTTTATCTGACTAACCTAACTCTGGTTACATAGCTGCAAATTGGCTGATGGAAAATTCACTTAAATATTGTATCTCAAACTTCAAAAGGAACATTTGTGTCCCTCTCAGCAGTACATTTAAAATCAAAGGATTTGTACTATTAACTTGGGAGGTTGAAGTTTGGAAGTTCATACTTTATTTGATTTTAACCCAAAATTCTACCTTTGTATATAAATTACATGCATTTCAATTCAGTAACTATGTAAGTAGGGATAACGGGGAAAATTAAGAATGCTGCCCTAATATCATACGCTAATATAATGGCTATATCTCCTCCTAGCTTTATCATTTTCTTTTCAATCAAGTTTATTGACAAGAACTCATGATAAAATATTCACATCATAAGGGAGCTTCAAGGTTATTTAGTTCAGTGTCTTTCTTTTATAGATTCAAAACGTAAAGACCAGGGAAATTAATATAAGATTCCAAAATTGACATAGTTAATGGAGGAGGAACTTAAACTTTGATCTGAATCAGGTTATATGCTTTTTCTACCCTGCACTGAATTGTCTTTATAGACTGCCCTTAATGTAAACAAAATTATAGTTTTATGTAATATGAAGACCACCTCATAATCTATTGTCTTCACAAGGACAATAAAGCATAGTGGCATTCTATTCTGGGCCACCATATAGTAGAGATAATTGGGTTAAAAAAGAGTAATGGCAGATAATTCAGAAGGAGATATAAATTTAGCACACACAAAACCAAATGCAGAAGTATGTATGTTCCTACACACCCATACACACATTCCCTAAATACACACACACACTATAAATCCTTTTATATTTGCGAGCACCATACAACACTTTCAACTGCACTTGAAAATCATGAGAGGGCTGCGAAAGAAGTTTTGGTGTAAAAATTATTGGAATATGTACATTACTAATAATTTATTCAATATCCATTAATGTTGAGCCTTCTCAGTACAAGTATGTTTCATTGTGAAAATCTTTCATTGTGAAAGATTTTGGCTCTGACCAAGATGGAAGGAAAAAATTAAATACTGTAGGCAAAGTTGTAATGTCTTCATGGTATACGGCCCTCAATGGTATCAGATCCTTCTCAAATTCTTTTTTTAAGACTTATTTATTTATTTATTTATTCATGAAAGACACAGACTGAGAGATGCAGAGACACAGGCAGAGGGAGAAGCAGGCTCCTCACAAGGAACCTGATGTGAGACTAGATCCCGGATCCCAGGAACATGACGTAAGCTGAAGGCAGGTGCTCAACCCCTGAGCCCCCCAGATGTCTGGATCCTTCTCAAATTCTACCCTATGGTATTCCTGCTCCATTTCTATCCTCAAGTATTACTCAATTGGTCACATTGTCAAAATTTTTGAAGAAAATTAAATTTATTTTGAAGTTTTACAGATATAGATATAGATAGACATAGATAGATATAGATACAGATATAGATACAGATACAGATACAGATACAGATATAGATACAGATATAGATATAGATATAGATGATATAGATATAGATGGCACCTAGGTAGCTCAGTTGGTTAAGCATCTGCCTTTTGGCTCAGGTCATGATCACAGGAACCTGGGATCGAGTCCCACATTGAGCTCCCTGCTCAGTGAGGAATCGGCTTCTCCCTCTCCCTTGACCCTTCTCCCCACTTGTGCTATTTCTCTCTCTCTGGCTTACATAAATAAACAAAATCCTTAGAAATAAATAAATAAATAATAAAAATATCTCACCTCTACTATTAACAAATAAAACTTAAAAGTAAGTTAAATCTTCCCTATAAATTTTCATTGACTGTATTCCTCCTCAACACAGAGGGGTTTAAAATTTTGATTTTGTGTTGATTATCTTGTTGCATTTCCTTATGTTTTTATTGCATACATCTGCAACTACAACTATTCATATCAACATAAATGAGTCTTAAAAATATTGCATCAAAATTTAAAAGCAAGTTGAGAAAAAAAAACATGTAGTATATAAAACCGTAACCCTATGAGGTTTTGCTGTTTTATCTCTATATATAAATGAACACTTTAGATTTCCCTGTGTCTCTTCCAGTTTCCACTACCTATGGCTTGCTAAACAAAAAATCATATTTTACTTAATGAAACATCTACTCCCTGCTCGTACTCACTAGTAGATAGAGTCATTTGAACTTGGTTCTATGACCAGCAACAGTGAGCAACCTACCCAATTACTATCATTATTTTGGATTCCTCAGAAGGGACTAATATTGTTCCCTGCCTGTCTCCTGATGTGTAACATTGTGCCATAGCATCTAAAAGCATTATTTACCAGAATACCTGGGTGGCTTAGTGGTTGAGCATCTACCTTTGGCTCAGGGCATGATCCTGGAGTCCAAGGATCGAGTCCTTCATTGGGCTCCCTGCATGGAGCCTGCTTCTCCCTCTGCCTGTGTCTCTGCTTCTCTCTCTCTGTCTCTCTCTCTCTTTGTGTCTCTCATGTATAAATAAAATATTTTAAAAAAAGACTCACAACCTCTGACATATATGAAATAAATATATTTCTCTGTTAAATGAAACTTCTGAAGCTTTAGCACAAAGATCTAAAGATATGAGAGACCATTTGAATATAACCTTATTCATCTGGGTCTCTGCCATTTTTGTCACAAAAAGCAATCATTGTACATTCCTGGATTATAGACGCACAGCTACCATAGAGAGTAAAAGGAACAATTAAATTAATTGAGTATTCTATGCAAGACTAGGAAACAATAATAATTCAAAGAAGGAATAATACCGCTGAATTGCTATTTCTAAAAACTCTAAAGAGATTTCCCATTAGAATTAAATGATATAAAAACCAAAGTTACCCCTAGCCCTTATAAAAAGTTTCCTTGTCTTGTGAGAGAACAGAAACAATCACATCAGATGCATATATTTAGGAAATGTAATGAATAACAATGAAACTTAATTGAAATGCTCTTGGCCATTAGGGTCAAGCCCTTCAATGGATTAGAGGCACATACTATTAGGCCTTGCTCTTACTATTGCTATTTAATGTCAATTTAATGTAGGTGAGTGCACTGTGTTTCTGCTCCATTTAAATTAGTCAAAGTTATATTTTGAAATGCATAATCACAGAGTCAACCTTGGGGAAATTTGCTAACAATATTAAAGAATCAAAATAATCAGTAAGAAAGTTCAAGTTTACCAGTAGTGATAGACACATTTTTAACATTTCTCATGACTATTCGCATTTATGTTAAAACAAGAAATGCACAGTTTATTAATTTTGAAAGATGATATATTTTAATAAATGATTTACTAAGAAAATGATTGCATTATATAAAAAATCAGTTATTTCCTTAGAATAAAGTACATTGCCTTCACCATGTCTGCATTTAAAATATTTCAAATCCTCATAATTTATCCAAAAATTATGTGCACGCACACACACACACACACACACACACACTCACACCAGATAGCACTTGTTTGTGCCTATATAATACACAGTTCTTTTGGGGAACCTGGGTTGCTCCGTGGTTGAGCCTCTGCCTTTGTCTCAGGTCTGGATCCCGGGGTCCTGGGATAGGGTCCAGAGTCAGGCCTCTCCTCAGGGGCCTGCTTCTCCCTCTGCTTATGTCTCTGCCTTTCTCTGTGTGTTTTTCATGAATAAATAAATAAAATCTTTAAAAATAGTTAGCTTTTTTTCCTTCACTTGAATCTTGTCTTTTTCCTCCTTTGATCTGAAGTAATATTTTTTCTTTTGATAATTCATCCTGTCATTCTAGTTGCAAGAATATCATAAATGACTATTTAAACAAATAGGTGGAAGTCATAACTTCATACTCACAGAGGCAGGTGGACTATGTATTTTTTCACTGTATCTTTTCTTGGGATATGACCTTACCTTCATAAGCAGTACTCACCAGATATTTGAAGAAATATAAAGTGACATACATAAGTAATGGAACAGAGATTAAATGATAGAAGGAATGTGATATATAAAGAAGTATACTGTTTATTTTTCTTTAAAAATGATACTATCTTTTAAACATTATAAAATGACTAGATGAAATTAAAAGTTGTGAGTTACTGACTTTCTAATATGCGATTGTAAAAAACAAAGTGGATGATTAATAGTTCCTATAGTTTACAATGACAACCCTGGAAATGTATTAACTCTCTCCCTACCACATGCCCAGATACATATACCAGTCATGCTGATTTTTCTTAAGACAATAGTGCTTTGGAATCAACTTTGAATATTTTTGAGTTAATATATGAAGACAAATATGAGTTATATATAATGTTAATGAGTTGAGTGGCCATATATAAAACATAAAATAAAAGAATCATTGTTATTTCATAGATGTCTTTAGCATTGGTAACAGCTGCTCCTTCAATGTTATACTTCTTAAATTATTATCAATAACTTAAATGACATTTTAATCAAAACCCAGATATCAAATATTTTAATTCTCTGGATAAGGCACCCATAATCCAAGTTTGTCTGGGTGGCTCAATTGGTTAAACTCTTGAGTCTTGGTTTTGGCTCAGGTCATGATCTCAGGGTCATAAGATCAAGCCCCATGTCAGCTCTGCACTCAGTGTGGAGTCTGCTTGAGTTTCTCTGAATCTTCTTCTGCACCTCCCCTTACTATAAATGAATTAGATAGATGATAGATAGATGATAGATAGATAGATAGATAGATAGATAGATGATAGGTGATAGATAAATTCTTTAAAAAAGAGAGAGACCCATAATTCAAAACATCTTGATAGAGTGGAGTACATTTCTAATATGATATATTGTATTTAAAGGGAATAAATACATAGCCTTGCTAATAAAAGCTAATTGTTGAGGTAAAAAAAAATCCAAAAAGTAATAATTTAAATAAAATATGTAATTAATTTAATTAAACAAGTGTAACCCAAGTATAGAATGCAATCAAATATACCAACTGATAAAAAATATTAGGTATAAAATGACAAATTTGAAATAAAAGTAGAATTTCTATAAATAAAAAGTATTTTTGCTTTATTCTAAAGGTTTACTATCAAAGAAACAATTGGTATGCTGGGCCATATATTTTCAGACACTGAAAATAATTAATCCCACAAAGACAAGGAACAAAGGAGATCATACAGATAAAATTAGAAAATAAAGACATAGAACACAAGCATTATAGGGGGGAAAAGACTAAATGTAATGTTTGTTCTTTGAAAAATCAAAGAATAAGTGAGGGCAGGTGCACAAATCAAATCTATAAATGCCATTCAGTATATTAACAGAGTAAGGATAATAAAGAGCATGCAGGACAGAATCAGAATAAGTATCACCAACATCTGATATCTTCATAATAATAAAAACAAAATGTATAAATCCAGAAAGCAAAGAATTTCTGTAATATGTTGAAGAGTACCTACAGGGGTGCCTGGTGGTGCAATTGGTTTAGTGCCTAACTCTTGATTTTTTTTTTTTAATTTATTTATGATAGTCACAGAGAGAGAGAGAGAGAGAGAGAGAGAGAGGCAGAGACACAGGCAGAGGGAGAAGCAGGCTCCATGCACCGGGAGCCCGACGTGGGATTCGATCCCAGGTCTCCAGGATTGCGCCCTGGGCCAAAGGCAGGCGCCAAACCGCTGTGCAACCCAGGGATCCCTAACTCTTGATTGTGGATAATGATTTCAGGGTTGTGAGATCAAGCCCCACAGCAGGCTCTGCACTTAGCTTGAAATCTACTTGAGATCCCCTCTCCTCCCTCTGTTCTTCATGCATGTGCTTTCTGTCTGTCTGTCTCTCTCTCTAAAATAAATAAATAAATCTTATTTTAGAAAAGGATTATCTACAAAACTCTGATGGCATAGCATCAATCTCAAAAAAAAAAAAAAAAAAAAAACCAACTGGGAAATCTTGGGAAAATTCTTTTAAAATAAGGAATGATACAAAGATCCTCACAATCACAGCTTATTTTTATCATTGTACTGGAATTACTAATTAGCATAATAAAACAAGGAGAATAAATTAATGGCATAAAGACTAGAAAGGACATAAAAGGAATATAATTTTTTCCTGGAAAATGTGAAGAGCTGTGGTAGGAAAACTCAAAATGTACATTATTAGATAAATAAGATAAATTGAAAAGATATCCAGCTATAAGATTCATAAAAGAACAATCAATTCTTTTTCAGCACATGTAAATTTTCCATCTGTTTTCCAACAGCCAGTGTCTTGTATGTGACATATAAAAATTTACTTGGCTCTTGAATATAATTTATGCCCTCATTACAATTCTTACTTTTATGAGCCACTGGCTTAGTGAGTTATTTTAATATTTACTGATTGCATCTCTCAAAGACAGGGTCGTTTGCTTGTTTTTAATGATTCCATTTTAAAATTTTATATGTATTTTAAAAGAATAATTGGAATACATAAATAAAGTCTTTATTAGGTTTAGACCTTTTTTAAAGATTGTATTTATTTATTTGAGAGAAATAGAGAAAACAAGTGGTGGAGAGGGGCGGTGGGGGGGAGAGAGAGAGAGAGAGAGAGAGAGAGACAGACTCTCTGCTGAGCAGGAAGCCTGATGTGGGGCTCCATCCCAGAATCCCAGGATCATAACCTGAACCTAACGCACACAACTGACTGAGCAACCCAGTTGCCCCTAAAATACAATTTTTGTAATAAAGATTACATGTTTATTTTCATTATGTTGTTCTGTGTTTTTAGCCAAAATCCTAATATTATTCCTTCTAATTTGACAGGTTAGCCAGTTATTTATAGCAGGGACAGGTTAGTTTTGAGGATATGTGAAATTCACACAAATCAGACCATACAAATGATAGATTAGATTCCAACACTTTTGAAAGTAACTATTTATTTTGGAAAAAAAAATGTTTTAAGTCTAAATTTTGCTTTTGTTCCATATTAAATAATCTCTATTTTATTCATTTTTTATATTTAGTTCAGCAGACAAGCATAATGTCTAACCTTTGCCATGGACTCTAGTCAATTTTCAGACACCTCATCTTTTATAGGAAGTCAAACATAAAGCAACAAGATATCTCAAAGTTAATAGCACATTGCAGTAGGGATTCTGGGATCCACAGTGTATGAATGTGATCCTAAGCTAAGCAGATGGTATCAACTAAAGGGTCCATAGGTTACTAGTTTCTAGAAAAGTACAGCAGTCTTTTTTGAGAAAGCTATACTGTTCTCACCTTCAAGATCTTGGGAACCTAGATAGGAGTGCTACCTTTGGGTGTACGATGATGGTTCTTGCTATAAATCAAGATGATATTAGCAGTATAACCAGTGAGCAGTGCAAAATAGGAAGGTTGACAACGTATGAAGTAAAAACTATGTACAAGGCACAACCCTGAAACGTAGTTATGTGTTATTATTCATTTTAGGCATGTAAATGAGTGAATGCAAATCAAATTCCCAATTATGAAAATAAATTCATCATAGGTGACTCGGGCTAAAGAAACAAGTAGAAAAGTTACTAATATCATTGTACCCAGTCATGGTCAGGTGATCCAAACATGAATTAATATTAGTTGTAAAAAAAAGATGAGGCTAGAGCTAAATATTTTGGTCATTATTTGAACTGGGGACAATACGTATCTACTAAGGCAGTTGAGTTAGGCTCTGAAAAGAAAGGAAATTGAGAGACTAAACTAATGGCATGAGTTCTTTTTGTATTTTTTTTTCTTTTTGTATTCTTAATTACATTCTTTAAATGTTGCCATTTGCAAGATTAGAGGGAGCAGTCAACTCCCTTCACCATGAATTCAGGGAAAAAAAAAGGGAGAAATAGATACCTCCTTGGTATACAAATATTGTATGCTAAACATACTCCTTTTAAAGCTCTTAAGATTGGATTGTCCTTAGTATTATATCTATTTTTCCCTTAATCTATGCTATGAGCTTTTTGTAAGAAGCTATTGGAAAAGAAGTAAGCACTTAAACAAATATAAATCCATAATTGGATTCTGACACTTTTCAAAGACCATTTATTTTTAACAGTGTAGATAGGATATAGGAAAGGGCAGCTGTTTTAAATACCATAAATCACTTTGGGGTATTTAATAATGTCTGTAAGAAAATAATTCCATTTAAGGTGCTAACATCTAAAAAAAAATCATTTCAAGTTCATTTATACTTGAAGTGAGTAACAATGTTTATATTTATAAACTGTCACTATTTACTGCATTTTTCATGGTTTATGACATTCCACAACTATTAAAATGTATTTTACAAGCTCTGACATTCATAAAAATATAAATGTTTACAATCTAGACAAGTCAATCTCTGTAATAAAACTAGTCAACAACAAGAGTTCTTATTCATTTCTATTGAATGGAAAGTAAACACAAAAATAGAAATTGCAAAATGTATCCTTTATGATAGAGAAAAAGTTTAATAAAACTTAATCTCGTAGAGAAAGTTCCTTAAACTGATTAGTTAAACTGTTTTTCTATAACGTGATAAATTAATTTTTTAAGTTGCAGAAATAAGTTAAGTAATTTTCCTTAATAAATAAAGATGATCTAAATTCCAAAAGAGTACTTCATGATAGTTTTCCTTAATTCAATTTTGTCCCTTCTAAAAGGGGGACATATCTCTAGCACATTTTTCTCAAAAAAAGGACTTAACAGGTTTTTTATTGACAGGATCATGCTAATTTCTCTGCAATCTTTCTATTACCCAAAGTGAATCTATTGTTCCATATTGTTCATATCTTCAGTAACACATAAATACCACATTATTCATTAATCATGTATGTTGTCCTGTGATTCATCGTCTATTCATTGGTCTTATTAAATAAACTATAATTTCCTTGAGGAAAGAATAAGATCTTTTAATCGTTTTTTTTTTTTTCAGTATTATTTCAATTTGAGAAGAGATAAATGGGTAGTACATTATTTTAAATGTATAAATAAAGAAAAAATATATTTTAAACGTATAAATAAAGAAAAAATACATGTACAAGTAAATAGAAATATGAAAGCTGGTAAATTATAGCTTCCCACATATGCATGCTATTGAAGTACAGTGGCTCTTCTTTCATGTTTATTGAAAAAATGGGGATAAAACCTATCTCAAATGAAAACAATGAATGAGCTTTTCTACTTTTTAAAAGAAATTATTTTCATAATTTTTGAACTTTTAAAAATATTTTTATCCTTAACACGTCACTTGAAAGAAAATTAATTGATTTTCTAAATATGTTTTGCAATTAAAAATGTATGTCCTATAAATAATATAACTTAAATCAAGTCAGAGTGACTGTGAAGAGATTAATTACAAATTAATCAAATCAAAATTGTTTTTATGTTCAACAACCGCCTTGTCACTTATTCTATAAGCCATTTATGCAAAAGTATATAATATCTATTAAATGCAACTCCATTTTTCTAAAGGTGTACTTGATTGGACTTAAATAAAAGACATCAGTGTGATTTTTAAAGAATCTAAACATGGTTTTCATATTTCCATTAATTTCAAAATGCAATAATACTATGTTTAAAAGTTCATTGAATCTTGTAAGAAAATCAATGAATAAGTCACCTTTTAATTACTTTCTTCAAAGGCAGTAAAGTCTTCATTAACTATGAGGTTATGGTGTACATAAAGCACTACAGATTCATTTCAATTTTTATGAAATGTTAAATAGGTACCCATAAAACTTTTATGGAATTTCAACCATAGTCAATATTTACTTATCTTCCCAAATAATGCAGCTCTATGGTAAATAAATTAGTTTGCTCAGTAATACTTGAAGATAAACTGCCGTTATACTAGAAATATTTATTGAGCACCCACTGGCTTTAACAAGCCAATGCTTAATCTGTTGGTCTATTTTTGACAGGCAGTGCTCATTTTAAGTTAAGAATATATTTGTCAAACTCCTATTGTGTAACAGAGATTATCTATCTGAGGCACTGAAGATAAGTTGGGAAATAAAAAAGACAAAGCCTTTTCATAGTGGAGGCCAGATTTAGAGATGAGACAAACACATGCACGTACACACTCACACACATCCGAACAAACAAACAAACAAACAAAAATCAACAAAGAAGCTAAATTCTGATAATGCTGAGTACAGCAATGGGATATGAGAAGTCAAGTGGCAGGTGTTCTATGCTCGTGTGAACAACAAAACAGCTATCAGGGAGGATGACCTTGGAGCTAACACAGGAAAGATGAGAAGTCAATCATGCAAAGAGGAAAGGAAAGGAGAACAGTGAAAAGGGAAAGCTAAGGACAGGAGTTCTAAAACATAAATGAGCACGGACGTAATGGAAGGACCGAAAATGAAGTGAGTGGCTGGAGTGTAAGGAGGTATAAGAGATGGGATCCCTGGGTGGCCCAGCTGTTTAGTGCCTGCCTTTGGTCCAGGATGTGACCCTGGAGTCCCGGGATGGAGTCCCACGTCGGGCTCCCTGCATGGGAGTCTTCTGCCTGTGTCTCTGCCTCTCTCTCTCTTTCTCTAATGAATAAATTAAAAAAGAAAATTTAAAAAAATAAAATAAAAAGAGGGATAAGAGATGAGTTCAAAGAAGCTGGAGCATACAAGCTACAACTAAACTAATCCAAATGGGAACACAAATTTAAAGACCAGCTTTCACAGATACATAGAAAGACAAAGAAGTGACATGCCTCTCCTGTAGAAGTAAGATCTCCCTTGCGCAGGACATTAAATGACTTGAACAAACTAACATTAGTGAAAAATATCCCCTTAAATGTGCAATGTTTCCAAACCACAGATTTCTATCCCTCATTTGGGTATCGAAAGCAATGCCAGACACAGGTTGGGGAGGTGCTTAGTTCTTAATAATAATAATTCAATAGTTATTGAATTAGAGACACTGCACCTTTCACATGTGTCTTCCCAGTTTGCTCTCAGCAACAATTCCCAGCTGGGGGAGGGAAAAGAGTATGGAGGATGAGGGGAAGATGTTTTCATATGGGTTTGATGTGGGAGAGGCATCATTTACATGGCCACACCTAACAAGAGGTGGGGGGCAGGGAAATATGATCTAGAAAGAAGTGGAAGCAATGCTTTTCTTATTGAAGTGTAACTGACATTCAATATCCTATTGGCTTCATAGTGATTCAATATTTTCACGCCTTCTGATATGATCCCCGTGACAAAACCATCTGCCGCATGCAAAGTCATTACACAATTAGTGACTCTATACCCTGTAGAGTACACTACAACCCCATGACTTGTTCATTTTACAGCTCAAAGTTTGTTTCTTTTTATCCCCTTCACCTAGTTCACCCAAAGCCAACCCCTCTTCTTTGGCAATCAACAGTTTGTTTCCTGTATCTATGATTATCTCTGGTTTATTTTGTTTTTTAAGTTCTATCTACAATTGAAATCAGAGTGAATTTAGCATTCTCAATCTGACCTAATTTAACTTAGCACCAATACCCTCCAGGTCCACCCATGTTGTTGCAAATGGCAAGATTTCATTCTTTCTTATGACTAAAGACTCTGCCACTGTGGCGTATTTCTAAATTTTGGGATCACACCAGTCTTGCATATATCAGAGATATCTTCCTCATTATTTTGGGAATAGGCAGGCCCTGTAGAATGCTTTGATAAATTAGATACAAGTGGTTCTTAGTTGGTACTTATAATTCATATAATTATTTTTAAAAAACCACTATTTTAAATATTTCTTATCTGATAACTACATAAGTACTATACTTTCAGTGATAAAAGAATTACAAGCTCAGTGGAGAGATATGGTGATCTTTGTTCAGAAATTATAACTACATGCATCTTGAAATCTGAGTTATCAAGGAGAAATACTCATACACTGAAATGACTTGCCTGGAGTTTTGATGCTAACCTGATTAAATTTGCATGTACAAAAGAAATGTGTACTTAAATAAAGCTTGACACAATCTTCAGCAACTACTTTATACCACCTATGAGTCTAAATTGAACTAGCCATCAATTCTTGAGTAATTCTTGATTATATTTATTCATTGTCTGATTTTTAATGCATATGAATTAACCATCTATCAGCATTTCATAAAGCCAGCGCCCTAGGTTCTCATCTGAGAATACATTAGTCTGTATTGTTCTTCAGTTCCAATAACAGACTAGATTAGAGAACTTATCTGTGTCAAATAGTTTGGATCATAGCCAATCTAGCCACTCTTCTAGATATTTTATCTATCCCTAAAAGCCAGACCATGCAGACCTTAGCTTAGTGAGCTTTATTTTAATATTAAGCCCTTTGGTTCTCTAAAGAAGTAATACTATCTGGCCATTTGAAATCTATAACGTCATTATCTTTATGAAGATTGGATGAAAAGGAAAAAAGAACAAAAAACTATCATTCTGGGCTCTTTAGATAGAGCCCCATATAAAACTTTAAGTTTGTTTTCTCTTTTTTGTTGTTGTTGTTGTGTGTTTTTTTTTTCCTCTTTTTGCTTTTGTAAAAGTATGAGAGGTATAGCTTACTTCCCCTAAGGAACTAATGTTTCCTTCCAGATGATGACAATTCTGCTAGTGACATGTTTCACCCTTTTCTCTGGACGGCTTCCAAGCTGAATAAACAATCGGATACTCATGTATGGCCTGTGCAGGTGGTCTTCCTTTCCCTGGGACTCTTTTTCTTATATAGATCTTCCACAGATACTTTTTTTTTTTTAATTTCAATTTCACTTTTTTTTTAAGTATTGTTATTGTTACCCATCTCAATACGTTTTGGGAAAAGATGAATGAATGAAGGCACAAATAAAAATGATACGTCTTCTAAGGATTCACTGAAGCAATTGCTAAAGCTTATTGTTGAGCTGGGCTCTCATCACTCCACATGCGTGGGCAACAATACCACCTACCTGGTTGAGCACTTAATACTTTGTTTCCACTCCAGCCTATTGAGGATTTACATGACATCTACGAATTTCATCTCCATATGCCTCTACATTTATAACATGGACTTAAGCAATTTCCTGGAGTGGATCAGAAGGCCATCTCTAATTATAATTGCACTGTTTCATGTCTAGGATGTCCTATTTTTCATTAATGTGTAAATGAATGTATATGAGCACACCCCTGGATTTAATCAGAAAATACATCCAAAGATGTTTAATACATAAAAGGAATAGAGAACTGAGGAATGCCAGGATTTGGATTATAGAGCCAAAAAAAGGAGAACCCAACCTACTTTTAAGCAAGTTCTTTCAGTAGTATTAAAATTGCAGATTATTCTGACTTTATCTGTCATAGTTCAGTATCCTGCCAAACCGTTGGAGCCAACGAAATACTGAAAAGAGTCTAGAACTACTGAACACCAGGAATTTCAAATAGATGCTCAGGAAACAAAGGATGAGTGTTAGCATTTATCAATAATCAGCTTGAAAAGAGGGTAAATATAAGTAATGATATCTCTATAGTACTTGAAATTTTACAAGTTGCTTCTACAGAGACCATCTCATTTGATTTTCAGGGACAAGAAAACAACAGTAAAAATGAATGAATAAGCAAAGAAACAGGAGGGAGAAGAAAGAAAAGTAGCTTTCTGATTTCACAGTTGTGGGATTTGAAGGTCAAAGAAGTCTCATGGTTACTTAACAACACCATACTAGGTTAGAGGTCATAGACTGATTGTCTCACTCGAGTTTCATAATTCACTTGTTAATTATTTTGCCAATTCCATATGTCTGAACACAGAAGAAAGATTAAATCTAGCTAGACATGCTCTGGTATTTTTAGCAAATAATAATGTCAGAGCTGTGTTGCAATGTTTATTTGAGGTGGGATCAAAGACGTAATTTTCTTCAAAGTCCCTATATTTTCATTGAAAGTTGATAAATATCGGCAGTGGTAACAGCATAGGGCAACATAAACTGTGGTTTTAAAAATTATATTATCTTGGTTTTTAAAATCATATTATCTAGTTTCATAGATTCCACACTTGGAAATAGCTATACTTTCAAATATTCACTGATATAATTATATCTGGCTGCAGTAGGGCTGTACATAGTACTTTGTGTATCCCTCACTCATCATGAAGCATGTCAAATGCAATGAGCAGCAGAGCATAGCTGGCTTGTGGAAACCTTTCTCTCTTTTCTCTGCTTCAGTGCTCTCTGTCTTGACCCAGGAAAGATATAACAGCATTTTAACATCACAGGTAAACTATCAAACAATACAAGTTATATCACTAATGAGTTGAGGGAGAAAGGTAGCTTTTGTTATTTTGGTTTAGAACTCTAATTCATATATTTTTAAATGAAGAAACATATAAGAAATATTAATTCAAAGGCTTGGTGCAAAACAAGTATTTCTTTATTTTAATTATTTAAAAGGTGTCAGAGACCCAAATTCTGTGCAGTAAAAAGTTGCTGTTTCTCAGCAAAATTAGTTTGTTGAGAATACAATCAAGGACGAAACATGAATAAGATATAGTTTTACATCTACTATTTTCCATTGAATTTACACTTAAGGTCTCTATATCAAATATGGAACAATGAATTTTCCCTTTGTATTGGGTGGCACCTGTTGGGAAAATAAAAACAAAATCTCCTTCCAAACCAGGAAACCTTTCCACAAAGGCAGAAGAGAAAGAAAACAATTTTTATTATTAAGTAGGCATTGAAGAAGAATGTTATATGAATCAGAGGCAACTCAAAAGAGTTTGCAAAGACAGAGGTCCATCCTTTTATGTTGCCACAGGGACACAGCCCATTTCAGACGCATTCTCATGACAAACAATAACTACTCCTCAATGGGAGGACTTGATAGCACCATTTGGTCACAGGGAGTTCATCCTAGATTCACTTGGTCTTTGGCATGGCCATCTGTGTTCGTTAATTGACTTAATTGGAAGGAAAATGAACTTCTCACATCTGTATGACAGAAGATAGGTCTGCATCTTGGAGCAAGAAGCCCACTATCTGAAGCTCTTACCTGCCCCCACCCCACCCCACAAAGAGAAGGGGTTGGGTGCACATCTTCCTTGAAGATCACATTTAGAAGAGATAGTTCCCAGCTCCTTGAGTAAGATGTTCTTGCATGTTAAAGTTAGCAAGAGGCTATTTAGCTTTTAAAAAGATATTCCCAACATTTCAAACTTACAAGCTTTCTAAAGTAAGTGCTCTAAGGAAAGGAGAAGGGAAGTGTCTTCCCATCTTTTCCACAGTGAGAATTAAGCCTTTTAATGTTTTTAGTTGTATTTACCTTTATATTCTATGTAGATTATGTACTTACACAGAGATTGGATTTTCAACATGTTTTTCTATTAAATAATGTCATGTGGAGAAAAGCTCATCGTTAGACCACGTTTCTGACAGACTAGGTTTTGTTTTTGGAAATACAGCACTTACCTTTGCGATTAACTACTGTTTGTTATTAGTAACTACTAATAACTCTGATATCTATTCAAACTTGATGGGGTGATGGTGAGGGGAAGGGGGCATCAACATTATCAGTGATCTTACTTTCAACAGGGAAATAGAAGCATCACATGGAATGTGCTCTTTTTGTTTGAAATTGTATGCTTTCTTCCGAGACCCTTTCTTGAAGACTACATTTTAGCCTATTATGTTATCTGGAGGATTTGATTTCCTTATTATCTCTTTTGCCACCTTGCACTTTCTTTATATATGTATGTATGCATATGGATTCAGCAATCATAAATGAAATGCAGTACCTCCTCATTCATTTTCCAGGAATTAGGAGGGAGAGTTGCTCTAAGCTTGAAGTATTAAGCCCAAACATTATAGATATTCACATTATTTTTGAGGTGATTATTTACTTGTTTTGAATTTCTAATTAAATTATTTTAGAAAGGTTAAGTCTCCTGTGATGTAAATGTGCTATATCATAATTAAGTCGAACTCTTCATGTACTAAAAACGTTTAGATTTTAATGAAGCCTGAAAAAATAAGACATCTGTTTAAGAAGACCTATACCAGGGACACCTTGGTGGCTCAGTAGTTGAGCATCTGCCTTTGGCTCAGGGCGTGATCCCAGGGTCTGGGATCAAGTCCTGCATTGGGGTCCCTGTGAGCAGCCTGCTTCTCCCTCTGCCTATATCTCTGCCTCTCTCATGAATAAATAAATAAAATCTTAAAAAGAGAAGGCATATATCAGTTGCACTTTAAGATACTCTAATTTCTTCATTTATATGTGTATGTGCGTGCCTCACAGTGTGTATATGTACAACTCCTGTGTGTGTTCACAGTAAAATTAATGCCCCCATGATAACCCCAGTTATTTCAGTAGAGCATTGCATTGCCTCATATTTGAGGGTTTTACTTTTTGATATTGCTGCTGTGTCCTTGGTTCTTTGAGTCAGTTACTGATATTGATGACATTTTTTAATTTCCAATTTTAGATTACACATAGCACTGCAATAAAATCAGAGTTTGTAGTCATACTGCCTTGGTTGGAGTCCTAGCTACAATAAATACTTGGCTGCATTACCCTGGACAATTTACTTACAGCTCAGCTTCCTCATCTCTAAAATGAGTATGAGTAGCAACTTCTTCATTGGTAGTTGGGAAAGCTGAATGAGTCAATACATAGGAAGGGCCAGTGCAGTGCCCTGAGTTGGGACTTGGTGGATTTGTGCTCTAGTTTCTACTTTGTGGGTAACTCCCTAGATCCCAACCTCTATGTCTGCAGTTCTATCCTCTCCATTAGAAAAACAAGAATAAAACAAAACCCCAAACTCCAGTAACTCCCATGGTCTTTAATTCTAATTGACCATGAATTAGAATCTTTTTCCCCTTTGGTTCAAAAACAAAATATATACATATATATATATATATTTTGTTTCATTATATATATATAAAATATATAAAATATATAAAATATATTATAATATATAAATATATAATATAAATATATAAATAAATATAGTATATTTATATTTCTTTATTTATTTATTTATTTATTTTAAATATAAACTAAAATATAAATATATATATTTGGCATAACATGGCTGATTTCTCTCATAAATTGCAGATATCCTGTCAGCATATAGATAAAGCAACAGAAGATTCTATGACATCCAATTATCATTTCACATAGTCGTGATTTTAAAAGGTACTTTTAAAACATTTTTTTAACTACAGAACAATATATTCATGTGAGGGCTTATTCAGAAACCTCAGGTTTAAGAAACCCATTACCACTCTCGGTGTGTCTCGTATACTAATATACAAAGGTTGCCTTTTATGAAGTTCTAATCCCATTGTTCTAGCAGAATTTAGTTTAAAATGTGTGCTCTGGACCAGGTGAGAGGATGACTAATCATTCATCAATCTAATCTCTTTTTTGATATTTGCAGCTGCCAAAAAAATGGCCATAGCTTTTATAGTTATTTTGAGTAACACCAGTTTGGTAAAACAAATAATGTTAATTAGAATCACAAAATTTAGGAAATGCAAGGAGGCATCAAACAGTAATGTCATGTTTTCTTGGAATGCTGAAAAAAAAAAAAACACCAGAAGGAGTGTACCATAAAATAATATATCAGAATTCTAAAACTAGGGATGTAGCAATTATCATTTCACATATTGCTGTATGGTTTAGTGTGGTAGACAAATGAATTCAATTCCATCAATTCAATAACATTTGTTTCAGATGACAGTCCCTGCCCCTTTCTGGACTTCAGCAGAGAATATTTTCAATTTAGCTTATCTAACTCTGAAACTATCTTATTTTAAAGAAAAGCAAGATGGATATGGATAGGCTCAGATTCATAGATTTACATGTTTGGATTTACTTTTCTGTATTAAAATTAGTGTTTAGGGGATCTCTGTTGAGTCCTGGGCATCTATCAGCTCAGCAAACGATAGCCTTTCTCCTACTCTCTTGTTTTCCTTATCCAATTCATGTAACTTTGATTTTCTTTCCAGTTCCCTCTCTTGGATTTCATCCCTACCCGCAAGTCCTAACTAGAGACCTCAATAATCCTTTTACTATGTATCTCCCTATAATCCAATCCAGTAAAAATGACCCCCCCCCAAGAAACAAATCAATTAATCAATTTAATTTTTTAAAAAAGAAAAAGTGCACCAAGATATATCTGCATATTTAAGGAAAGTTGTGGCCATATCTCAATCATTAGAAGAAATATATTTTTTTAGGAAGTTTGGGCTCAGCTCAGGTCCAAGTATGCCATACCCATTACGTATTCAGATGTGAAATTCTTGTGGGTAATAGCCTTTGGTTTCTTTAGTTTTGTCTCTATGATCCCAGGGTTTCTCTTTATACTATGGCCCAGCCTTAAAGACTCACTAGCTTCACAGTAGTCTTGTCTTTGATATATCACCTACCTGAGAGTATATTATGAAGTTTATCTAAAAAGCACAATCACTTTATAAATACAGAAAGGTGCATAATAAATGTGGTTTGATCTAATATGGACTTTACACGCATAACAAGTTCAAAGTTATTCCTTAACTAAAGATAAAGGCAAAAACCATATGATGTTTTCTCATAAACCCAAATCAGAAAAAGTCAGATTGATGATCTGGTACCAGTAACGGTCAGACAAATGTCCATGTAATAACCAGAGATGGCATATTCATCTTACGTGCAAGTGAGATTTCCCTTTTGGCAGAAGAGAGTGTCTCTGATATAACTTTAGAGTCTGAAAATAATGGCTAACCACCAGATAGAGATTAAGCATATATGTAGGATGGTAGGCGCCGAGTGAATTTCATACACTGGATGTTTTCAGGCACCGCTATACACATGAGTTATTTTGCATTACATTATATACATAGGTTCTAACTGTAATTTTCTACTGCAAAAGTGAATTTTCTGTTTCTTCTATCAAGGGTGGACATAGGAAACCTCTTGATATTAATGCTATTTTTAATAATCCTTTATATTGTGAAACAACATACCACAGGACAGGAATAGCACAGAGGAGTGTTGATCCAGAAAACAAAGTGGTCATGTCTTTATTACAGTCTTTCAGGTCAAGCTCACCTTCCCTTAAGCCATTGCTCAGTGCTCAGTGAACCGATTTAATACATGCCATCACCCTCTCTTTCAAATCTTGAAGAATATGTAATGGACAGCATTTTTAAGGGTGAATATAGTTTAATAGATTTTAAAGTCTCACCAGAGCTCGAGAAACATAGTTCTTCATTTGTCTTTCGTGCCCTGGACTCTTAACACTTTTGTTGAGCACATCAAGTGTGTTTGTGTGTGTGTGTGTGTGTGTGTGTGTGTGTGTGTGTGTTGACATGAGGGACAGGTATAATATGAAATAATTTGGGGAGGCAAAATGATGAGTCCATCAGTCCACGTGTTTAACAGTGTGAGTTTTATTGTCTTGGTTTGAAAAAAAATATCTACATATCTCTTAAATAATATAATAAAGTCAAATTAAACAAAGATACAACATGAAGTAAAATATAATTCAGCAAACCTTTAGCTTGTTACCATTCACTTACTATTCAATTTAGACTGTTTTCTAAATCCTATGAGGAGCATTTTTTAGAATATTAGTATTTCTTTCCTTTGTCCTTTTCGTTTTCATGGTGTCCATATGTTAAGACCCAATGATCTGGAGATTATTTATTTATTTATTTTTTTATTTCTGAACAAATAAGACTTTGAGGGTGAATTGCAATGTCAGGGGCATAGAACATTGACTTGCCTAGAATTTTTTGGCCGGGTGTCCATTCAGAGTACATAATCAGTAAGCCAGGTAAATATGGAAGGAAATCCAGCAGGCTGAAAAGAGATTGCATCCCCTCTTGCTCTAAGCCTAAGGTCAATATCACACACCGCCTAACAAAAGATCCTTTATCCCTCATAGAACGCTGTACAGGAACTTTCTTGACTTGGGATTTTCAGAGGTGTATTAGATATAAAATCTTGGAAGTAAAAACAAAATAAAAACTCAGAAAAAACACAAAGTACAATACAACAAAATTTGGGGAAAATTAAGAATCAAAGCACTATTTAGCTTTCAGGAGAGTGCTAAATACTGCAGATTTGCACAAATATATAATGCTGCATGAAATATCTTGGTCATCAAGAAAGACAACAATTGACAATTGGGAGCCTAGATTGTTAACTATTTCTTTCCTCCCTAGTATCTGAGTGATTGTGGGCAAAGAACTTAACTTATTTTAGTCTCAATTATTTCATGCATGTATTTTAAGATTTTTTAAATATCAATATTTTAAATATCAATATTTAATCCTAGAAGTAAAATATTTCTAAAGGCAACCTAAACAATAGCTTTATTAAATAGCTAATACCACAAAATTAAATTTATCAAGCTCAAAAAACAAGCAGACTTCAGTTAAATATTAAATATTAAAATATTTATTGGTACACAGTAACTAGGTAATGCTTTAGAATTATCATTCATCCATCCAAAATTACAGTTAAATCTTTAAATATTCATAATTCCAGTTATAAGAATGCATTAAACTTTTCTTCAAAGAGTATGCATATTAGTCAAAAATATTTTACTATTTAAAATTCAGTCTTGTTCGAAATCTGAGAAAAAAAAATGTTTGGCTTAAGGCAAATGATAGTGCCAGAGCACACACAGTAATAGAGAAAAAAAAAAAAAAAAGAATGAATGGTGCCTCCAATCTCTGGAAGTGTTGAAGTCAGTAAGTCAACTTCTGTTTCTGAAATGTGAAGTCCAGTTTGTAAAATAAAAATTGGATTATTATTATTATATGAATTCCTAAGAGAGGGGCCAACCTTTTCTCTCAATGTCACTTCCCATGGTTTTTATAACTGTCTTTAAACAGAAGTCGATCAATGATGTAGCAATCTTGTCCTCCTTGAAAATTGCTTTGCACAGCCTAGCAAGAGATCTAATTTTCAGAGATAGGGAAGTAATAATGGAAGTTTCTCAAATCAAATGTGACAAAGTCCAGTGTCTTTAATAACAACTTTATTTAATATGCTTTATGGTTCCTAGAAATTATAGTGTTCTCCCCTAACAATCTTTGGCAGAGTCAAAAGTAATCTCTTATTTGTTCCTCTTGAAACATGGTAACAGACATTGGCAATAGTCTCAATCTTTGAGATGCTTAATTTAATCTTGTTCAGTATTATAACTTTCTTCAGTTTTTATAACATTAGATGTGGTTAAAATGAAGCATATAGATGCTGAGGAATACATTTTTCAAAGGATCTATAAAAATGTATATATATTTTATTCACCTATGCATACTTATTAAATACACGTAAGAAGAAAGCTAATAATGTAAAATGATAAAGGAAGAAGAAAACATGTTAACTATGAAAGCTAATTGAATTACTACAATTTAGTATTCAGTTGGAGTTTCCTGAAACTTAAAGTAAGAAAACCGGGAGATCAATTATGCAGCTTATTACCAGAAAGGAATATTCCAATTATCCATGAAAGAAACGATTCTTATGGCCCTTAAAATCTATTTTACAAATATTTTCATGCATATAACTTTCAAATTTTCCATAGATAAATACATCAATGACATACAATCATATGTACTAATTTTTTTCAGTCTCTTTTTCTTTTTTTATGTTTGTCTAATTAGCCTCTGCTCCTCCTTCCCACAATCCCTACTACCAGTTAACCTGTGTTAGTTACCTAAAATACATTCTTGCTTATTTCCTTAATTTGCATATATGAAAGTATAGAAAGATTTAATACCAATGTGTTGACTATGGAAAAATTGGTATAAAACTACCATAATTCTATTAATTATGGAAAGCCCACTAAATCAATTGGAATAAACCCATCTTTGTTTTGTTTTGTTTTTAGACAGGGGAGAGGGAGAGAATGAATATCAAGCAGGCTCCACAACCAGCACAGAGCCCGACACAGGATGGATCTCACACCCCGAGATTACAACCCAAGCCAAAATCAAGACTCAGACGCTTAACCAACCGAGGCACCCAGATGCCCCAAATCTATCTTTGCTTTGAATAAATAAATAACATTGCCCAGTATGACTTTGCCGTAAGTTTTAACCTCTCTTTAATAATGAGCATTTGCTCTGTTTTTATATTTGTCTCACAATGTATCCTTGGAAAAAATATATAAGTATATTTATAAAGAGTCTATACATATATAATATCTGTAATGGATTACATTATATATTCTACATTAAAATATTTGTTAATATATTTCTTCATATAGAGGTGCTTGACCTGTTTGGAAGTGGTATGAGGTTTTGAATTGCTGAATCAAAGAGGTTATGCCCTTTAACATTAATTTAAAAAGTTGTTAGATAGTTTTCCACTCAGCTGTCATAGTTCGTGCCCGTGAACACTCCTGTGGGCACCCCCATAGGTATTCTGGGTGTATGAAACTACATGCCTGATATGCCACTGGTTTTGTTTTGAATTTCTCTAGTTGTTAAATAACTAATTCATTTATTTCTGAAATAACATCAACTTGGTCATATAACTGCTTCCATACATTTTGAGGGGTTTTTTTTGATATTTTTGCATAGTTTCTTTTGTTCTTCTACTGTCTTTTCCTATGCAGATACCATGTTTACTCATTTGCAGAGGTTTTATTGTTTATTTTTATCATTCCTGCACACTGTGCTTTTAAAATGTATGTTTGCCAGGTGCTCTATAATCTAACATACCTGTAGCACCCATTGAATTTAAGAAATTTTATTAAATTCTGAAAACAACACCGAACAGGGTGCTAACTTAAAAGTAACACTTAGTACTGGAGCTTATTTATTAGATACTTAAGAATATCTGGAGACATTTTTAAACAAATGCATAAACAACATTCAGATATCTGTGTCTTGTGTTAAAACATTCTTAATTCATAATTATATTTGCTTAAATTTGATATATTGCTGATATACAGCTGTTAGTAAAAAATTATGAGATAATTTTAGAATATATTTCCAATCATCGATTAAGTGCCATTTAGATAAAATTGAGAGTTGGGTAATTAAAAGTTATGCTATCTGATAGAGGTCAGTATTCTAGAATTCTCTTTAACTGTGGAAGAAGGATAGGCTCATACTTAAAACAAGAGTATTAAACTATGATTGAAATTCTATTATGAAAATTTTGAACACTTTCTCTTTTTCTCCACAAATAAGTGGATATTTCAAAGTTTAGTCAGAGAAAATATATGGAAGATTGCATTAATAGTCATATGGCAGATGGGATGCCTGGGTGGCTCAGCAGTTGGGTACCTGCCTCCAGCTCAGGGCATGATCCTGGGGTCCCGGAATCAAGTCGGATATCCCTGTATGGAGCCTGCTTCTCTCCTTGTCTGCTTCTCTCTGTGTGTCTCTCATGAATAAATAAATGAGATCTTTAAAACAATAGTCATGGCAGAGAATACAAAGTGCAAAATTAGGTAGCTGCTCAAGTTAAAAGAAATAGATGTTCATATAATCATGTAATCACATTACTTATAATCTTTTGGCTGTTTTCTTTTATGCATGGCTTAAAAATTTTTATAATAAACATGTCTAAACTTTTTGTTGCATTTGAGCTCTATTCTAAAAATAGTTTAGCACTTAGAAAAATATGAGGTGGGATAAACAGGCCAAAATATTTAAATTAATTGCTTAGAAATTTTATATCTAGTATTTTTTTTCAAGGACTTCCCAATCAGTGAGTCATGATGCTATGTATTATAAATAATTATACACTATAATCAAACATTATTCCATTAAACAGATATTGCTTCTCTGTGATTGACAGTGTGTTCCATATTGGAGAAACACATCCAGAGTCCCCCTCTTCCTACCTCTCCAGGCTTCCTGTGACTCCTTTACCACCTCTTAGATTAGTTTGGCCCAGGGTCTTTCCTTGGCCTTCTCTTTCCACTCTTACATTTTTCAGCTTATCTGAAAATTAATTCAAATACTACCAAATACCACCTGCATGCTAATGACTACTTTAGGTGCTATTTCCAAGGCAGAAACTATCTTTAGAGTCACAAGGGCCACTGGGCAGCCTCATCAAAATGTAAAAATAATAATAAATAAATAAAGATAGCAACAACAAACAAAACAACCCTATCTGTCTGTGTGTGTGTGTATAACAATTTTCATCCTGCCATCTTTTAGTGTAGCTATAAACCTATTCCTCAAAAATACAATAGTTTTCACCCCACCATCTCTATTAGTATGGATATTAAACCTGTTTCTCAAAATATTCTTTAGGGCACCTGGGTGGCCCAGTCAGTGTCTGCATTCAGCTCCGGTCATGATCCCAGGGCCATGAGTCAGGCTTCCTGCTCAGTGGGAACATGATCATCCCTCCCCCTATCCCTGCCATTCCCTGCATTCACCCAGCTCTTGTTCTCTCTCTCTCTCATATAAATTTAATGTTTTTTTAAAAATATATTCTTTCTTCTTTATTCCTTTGCATTGTGAAGGGCACTATACTTCTTTAAGTCATCCAAGTCAAGGGGGCGCTTGACAGGATGAGCACTGGGTGATATGCTATATGTTGGCAAATTGAATTCCAATTAATTTTTTTTTAATTTTTAAAAAATAAATAAAAATAAAATCTAGGTTTGCACAGAAAGAAAAAAAAAAGACAAACCAAGAAAAAGACTTAATTTTCAAGAACAAAATGATGGCTACCAGTGGGTGTGTGGTTTAAAAATGTGATGGGGATTAAGGAGAGCACTTGTCTGTATGAGCATAGGGTGATATATGGAAGTGTTGAATCACTATATTGTACACCTCAAACTAAAATAACACTGTATGTCAACTAACTGGAATTAAAATAAACACTTAAAAAATAAAAAAATAAAAATAAATCATCCAAGTCAGAAACTTGACAGCTAGCCGTACTTCTCACTCTCCTTACCTCAATCTCCACCCATCACCACCTCTAAGTTTATCTCCTTACACCTTGCTTATCTGATCTTGCCCATACCCAGTGCTCCTATCTTAGCTCAGGTGATTACTTTGCCCTGAGCTACTGTCTCAGCTTTCTAAGTCTACGTGCCTGCATTCCCACATGGCTCATACATTTTGTACGTTTATATCAGAATGATTTTCTTCTAACATAAATGTGATTAAATCACTCCCTTGCTTGAAACCATTTCATGGTCTCTCCATATTCTGAATCAGGTATTGGCAAACCATGGACTGTAGGCCAAATTCAGGTTGATCTGTTTTTGTGAACTTTTATTGGAATACTGCCAATCCCATATATTTCTATGTCATATATAGCTTCTTTAGCTCTTTTATGGCAAAGTTGTGTAGCTGTAACAGAGACTGGTATGCAAAGGTTAAATATCTAGACCTTTACAAAAGTTTGTGACCCTGCTTGAAATACTAAATACTAAATTCTCCGCCATGTATCTCTGAGTATTTTTAAAAGATTTTATTTATTTATTCATGACAGACACAGAAAAAGAGAGAGGCAGAGACACAGGCAGAAGGAGAAGCAGGCTCCATGTAAGGAGCCTGACGTGGGACTCCATCCCAGGTCTCCAGGATCAGGCCCTGGGCTGAAGGTAGTGGTAAACCGCTGGGCCCCTGGGGCTGCCCAATCTGAGTATTTTTTTAATACCCTTATGCAATAGCTGTCAGTATACACACTGATATAAATGTATTTCAGCTTATTAATATCAGGGTAGGGACTCCTGGGTTGCTGAGTTGGTTAATTAGCCAACTTGATTTCAGCTCAGGTCATGATCTCAAGGTTGTGAGATGGAGCCTTGCATCAGGCTCCCTACTCAGCATGGAGTGGGCTTGGGATTCTCTCTCTCCCTCTCCCTCTCCTTCTGCCCCTGCTTCTTCTCCCATTCTCTCTCCCAAATAAATATATAAAATCTTTAAAAATACCAGTATATACACTGATATAAAATTATATATGTAACTTCATATATAGGGACGTCTGGAGGGCTTAGCAGTAGAGCCTTTGGCTCAGGGCATGATCCTGGGGTCCTGGGATCAAGTCCCACATTGGGCTCCCTGCATGGATCTTGCTTCTCCCTCTGCCTGTGTCTCTGCCTCTCTCTCTCTCTCTCTCCCTCTCTCTCTGTGTCTCTCTCATGAATAAATAACATCTTTGAAAAAAATACACATACATGTATGACTTTACAATTTCACAAATGAGAAAAGCTTTTGTTCATCTATTATCATAATTATCTTTTGCCTGAAAAACACATCATACTTTTCACGGTGCAACTACAACCTTCCACATCTTGATCGCCTAAAAGATCACAATCTTTTAAGAGTGGAATCAATTTTCCATCTTGTGCAACACCTAATCCCAGGGTCAACTATTCCCTCTTTTCCCTGTGCTCTCTTTGCCTCTCTATGCCCCGTACCGTTATTTATCACATATGAAATATTCTTCCTTCGTTTGTTCACCAGTGATGTCTATCACTCTCCCGACTACTCCTGCCCAGGGCTAGGACATAAGCTTTATTCTTTGTGTTAGGCCCCATCTGTAACTCAGCACATCTCATACAGTTAAGACTCAACAAATGTTAGTGGTGTGCATGCATACATGAATGAATATATAATAATTATACATCTTTTTGGGAAAAAATTCTGTATTTGAAAGCCAAAGTTAATTTGCACCCATGTTACTAGGAAGTTGTTACTCCTTATCTTACTTTCTCCATATAAATTCTTATTTTGTCAGAGAAAAAAAAAAGTCCTGAATCAATTTATTTTTCAGATTCTTAGATTCTATGCTATATTCTGCTTATTTTTGGTTGTTTCATTTTCTTTTTTTTTCTTTACCTTCTTAGTGGGTTATATTGACTTATTGGAATAAAACTCTACTCCTTTAATTCCTTTTTAAATTCCTTTTTTAAAAAAACATATTTTCTTCCCTTTTGAAGTTGATTTCTATCAATTTTTTGACAACTTTTATTCCAAGAACCTTACTTTATTCAAGTCTAATTATAGCACTGGCACTCTTGTTGCTCAGAGAACATATTACTGAATTTGCTGCTGAAAACAAATAAACAACAAATCTGTGGAAATTATGGAGTTGTAGAACAATGCTTTAGTATCTCACAATTGATTTTGTTTCCACTGTACATGTCTCTGTAGGAAATGTAGAAAGATGCCCTATTACATTCTCTCAGTTAATAACTTTCTTCCCTGTGTTGTTAGCTAGATATTTATTTCTTTCATGATAAAGTGAGAAAAGATAGCTTGAGGATGGAAGTAAAGATATTGTTTAAACAATACAATTTTAATGGAATATTGTATAGGCAAAGGGATAAGATCATATAACTCATCTGGTTCCTGATACTTCTATTTTGTATCTGAATTAAACAATAGAATTTTCTCTATCCGACACTAAGACAACCTGGGCAAAGAGCAAATTTAGTCATATATTTTAAAAAATATTTTAATTAACAGTATCTAGTTTTGGAAAGGAGAAAGTATTGTTTATTAAATTTATCAAACTATTGCATACTTCTATTATAGGTAGGCAGATAGACACGTGCCTATTATCTCTTCAAACATATTTTATCTCTCATCTTATATTCAGAATTGCATCGAAGGACTCAGAAACCAAGTTGAAGAGAGTTAATTCAAGGAGCAAAAATGCAATACATATATGGTAAAATATGACTTGGAGGAACCAGTGCAGATGTCAGATTATCCTGGGCTTTACATCATACTTGAACATATGCATGCACACACACCCACATAGACACACGTGTGTTTAGCCAAGTGTTTAAGACAGGTGTGCATTTACAGCAATTCATTTAGAAAGAGGACTAGAAAATACAAGCCTACCAATGAAGTTAATTTGTTTTTCAGTCTCTAACATTGAAATTTAAGAATAGAAAAAAGGACAGTGTGGCTCTTGTATATGGAATGAGGGGAGAAATATATGAAAGAAGTTAAGGGAAGTGGTTGGGGGGAAAAAGAGAATGAAATTCTAAGACCATTGAATCTCTCTTTGTAAATACCCTCTTATCTGTTGCAGGTTCACATCACTTACATATTTTAATCCTCTCTTCTATTTCAAGGGGTACACCTATGTGTGTGTGTGTGTGTGTGTGTGTGTGTGTGTGTGTATGAGCCATGTGTTTCCTTTCAACCAAGAGAGGAATAGATCAGCATATTGTCAGCTACTGCACATAATGAGAAATATTCTTTCTGCAGTTTCACCTTGTTGGAATTAGGCAGTGGCCAGCCTAGAAACTGCTCTACTTTCCCGAGATCCTCATTCAATTTCTCTGATTCTTGAGCCAGGTGTACATGTGTGGGTGTGTGCACGTGCATATGCACCACGTTTTTATAGCTCTATTTAATTTACCAACACCAAAATTGTGGGTGAAAAGTCTGAATATTTAAACACCAAGATTTCACAAAATAATACATTTAACACCAACATTTCACAAAATAATACATTTAATAGGAGTTTCATTGTTAAAATAATTATGAGGTAATAGCAAAATAAATTAACACTCATAATTAGTAAGTCTACAATAAAAATCAAGAAAATAATTTTTAAAGAAGAAAGGGTATTTTATGAATTTATTTTTGAGAGAGAGAGAGAGCGCGCGCGCATGAGCTGGTGGGGGAGGAGAGAGGGAGAGCCAGAGATAATCTCAGGCAGCCTCCCTGCTGAGCAAGGAGCCAGATGCTGGGCTTGATCTCACCCTGAGATCATTACCTGAGTCAAAATCAAGAGTTGGACATTTAACCAACCACAACACCCAGGTGCTGTAAAGAATTTTAATCAGTCCAGGTAACCTTACACCAGAACTAAGTCTGAACTAATCCTTGTTAGTATAAAAGTAAATGGAGAATAGAGAAAGATGACCTTCTACATACTCATGACATCTTGGGTGAATTCAAAGCACTGGTGATAAATTAAATAGCAAAATATAATTTTGGAAATATTGACAGATGGATAAATAAATATATCATTTATTTACAGTGAACCTAATTCTGAAAAACGAATGATGGATAATCAATCCTTAATTTGTCTAAATGTAATTGGGAGGTACAGTTTTCTACAATCTGCTTATCTGTTTATCTAACCACTCATTCATCCATCCTTCTATTTATTTTTATCTATCTAATTTACCTACCAATTTATCATTCTATACATTCATCTATTAATTTAAATGTTTATCTGCATTATAATTGCTTAAACAGAAAGTCATGAAGGACAAGGAATTTTCATTCACTGCCCATTTCTCCTTTTATTTGTTTATTAAACATTTATTATTTCACTAATCAGGTATATGAAAAATTTAAAAAATGGGGCTATAAGTAAAATTTAACCATTCAGTTATTTTTAATTTCAATTTTTCACAATAATCATTTGATATCTAGAAAGTTTATCTTAAAATATATTCATGTCTCATATTAATGGCTACTATTTAGCAAAATAGTTTTATTCTGAATTATTTATGTAATTTTCTAGAAATGTTCTAATATATGTCATACTTCTTTCAAGCCCTAAGGAGTAACGTTTTCTTTTTGTTGAGCAAGACTACAATAATTCTTATGAGTGATATATAATGCTTCTCTTGAACCAGATACAGAGGACATAATATTCCACATTGGGATTTTTCCTAGTTTGTCATAGATATTATCTAATTTTCAGCTTTTCTACTATTCGTACTATTGATTTGTCTATGATGAAACATTTTATAATGTCATACAAATCATTAAAATAATAGGGATTAAATTTGTGTTTCATGATTCATACATGTGATATTAGACAAGCACACTGTCTATAATAGTGTTTAATAAAGACATCATACTCACCTTGCCAACAGTCTATGACGTCATGACATAACTACCAACTAATTGGTAAGTTATAAGTCTTTCTTAGTACCTAAATAAAGGAAAAATAAATTTATTTATTTATTTTTTTATGAAGATTGTATTTATTTTTCATGACAGAGAGAGAGAGAGAGAGAGAGAGAGAGAGAGAGGCAGAGACACATGCAGAGGGAGAAGCAGGCTCCATGCAGGGAGCCCAACATAGGACTCAATCTCTGGACTCCAGGATCACAGCCTGGGCTGAAGTCGGTGCTGAACTGCTGAGCCACCTGGGCCACCCTAAGATTCTTATTTAATCCAATGGTTAATACATGTCAAAAACTTTATCTCATCTATCTCAGAATGCATTATATTTTTGATGTGATTTTTATGCAAAATTCCATATTCTCATTTGCAAAGAATGAGAAAACTCTTGCTCTTTACATGCACTATGGAATATGTATGAAATATGCATAGCTTCCTTTTATGAGTGTGAAATATCTTTGCCTTTTAATATATAATTGAAGAACTCTGCAAAACTAAACAAAATGGTTTAACTTAATTTCTTAGGCCATCAGTATATGTTAGCATACTATTGTATGAATTCCATGAATTCTATGAGACAAATAATAACAGATTATAGTAGACAAAAGAAGTGCATGTGAAAAACTCTTCTTTAAATTTGAGACCCACTGTGTTGTTAGAGTGGTATGAAAGTTATAGTTGACTAACGAACACCATTTTATATACCAAATCCATTAAGCTCTTAGTTAAATAATTATTATATTCTGGTTTACATGCTAGAATATTTAAAGAATATTTTATTTTCATTGAAAATAGTTCCTAGCTAGCAATCAATTATAATTTTATGGTTTACATTATATTTTTATTAGGAATGTGGTCTTTGATGATATATATTTGAGATCCTGTGGTAAGGTCCCTGTGGCATTTCCCTGAATACTCTTTGTCAGTCAGTGCAGTTCATCCATTAAAACAGCTTATTTTCTCTTTGCTTAACAACAAAAAAAGGACTTCTTAAAAATATTAATTTTATAATGTCATGGAAATATATTTAGAAAATATATTAGAAATATCAGTATTGCCACTTAGAGATTAATGTCCTTGTCATTGCAACAACCTACAGGGATTTTTATTAATTTTTCAGTGCTCTAAATAGATATTATGTAGATATTTTTTTTGTAGCATGTCTACTGTTTAGATAGTTACTAGATTACTTTAGGATATTATTCATTAATTCTAAAAGAATAGAAGCATTTTGATTAGATATGTTGAAGCTTGTTTTCGAAAGGCAAGTGAGAAGGTAATACTTCCATTTTGTTTATATATTTATTCATTTAAAATGTTGTAAATGTATTAAATATAAAAAAGTAACACACATTATTCTTATGAAGTTAAGTGTCCTTTATTACAGTCTTGGTGAGGCTGAGGAATAAGAAATGTATTCCCTTCTTTCAGTGAAAAATATTGAGCACATACTAGATGCCAGGCAATGTTAGGTTGATAGAGAATTTCATAGATAAACAGATCGATGATAGGTCATGCTAATCTCTCCATATGTTACCATATATGTCCATTAAAACAAAATCTGAACTACATCACACATTCAATCATCAAATTATTTTGAACTCCTGTTTATTTTTTCATCACTTCCAGTAATTACAATTAATATAATATTTTATAGGGTTTTTGGTGTGTGCCTATGAATATGTGTACACAGATTCATTTACATTAAATTTATGGCCAACAGAGTCATGACTTATATCTGGAAAACTAATATTATCTAATGTACAAATTTTCTCTATAAGGCATCTCATAGCCTTCTAACACATAAGTGCACTAGAAAGCACTTCTGCACGATACTTAAGGGACATTCGAAAAAAAATCACCAGCAAGAAACACAAAAAATATGAAAAAGTGTGCTCACTTATTTAAAGCATAAACCTGAGACAAAAAATCAGAATGTGGCATTGCTGACTTCAGCCAGGAATGTACATATCAGGTGACTCAAATTCCCCACCTCTGTGCACAGGTCCAAGAATGACTATGACTTGTTGGGTAGTGATTTGGGGGTTACAAATAAATTTTGGGAATAGGTGAAATCTTAAATATGGAAACTCCAAATAAGGAGGCTTGCCTATACTATGTTAGAACAACTTAAGTGCTATAGAAAAAATGTGTTTAAAAACAAAATACATGGGATCCCTGGGTGGCGCAGCGGTTTAGCGCCTGCCTTTGGCCCAGGGCGCGATCCTGGAGACCCGGGATCGAATCCCACATCGGGCTCCCGGTGCATGGAGCCTGCTTCTCCCTCTGCCTGTGTCTCTGCCCCTCTCTCTCTCTGTGTGTGACTATCATAAATAAAAAAAAAAAGATTAAAAAAAAACAAAATACAATATTCACTCATTAAATAAAAGAATGAAATCTTGTCATTTGCAACATGGATGGACCTAGAGGATAGTATTTAAGTGAAATGAGTCAGAGAAAGAAAACTACCATATGAACTTACTTATAGGTGGAATCTAAAACAAATAAACAAAATAGAAACAGACTCATAGATACACAAAACAACTTATTGGTAATCTGAGTGAGGAGAGGTTGGGAGTGGGCAATATGGGTGGAGAAGATTAAGAGATACCTGCTTCCAGTTATAAAATAAATAAATCACATGGATGTCACGTAGGGCATAGGGAATATAGTCAATAATATTATAAGAGCTTTGTGTGCTAATGGATGGTAACTTGACTTATTGTGGGGATAATTTCATAGTGTACAAAAATATCAATCACTGGGTTGTATATCTGAAACTAATAGGATCTAGTATGCCAATTATACCTCATAAAAATAAAATCAAGACATTGAAAAGCAGAATAGAATAATGTTACGAGCTCTGAGAAAAGGAGTGGTTGTAACCTTAATGGAGTTATTCAGGGCATTTCTTTTATTTTAATTTATTTTTTATTGGTGTTCAATTTGCCAACATATAGAATAACACCCAGTGCCTGTCACCCAGTCAACCCCACCCCCCTGCCCACCTCCCCTTCCACCACCCCTACTTTGTTTCCCAGAGGTAGGAGTCTCTCATGTTCTGTCTCCCTTTCTGATATTTCCCACTCATTTTTTCTCCTTTCCCTTTATTCCTTTTCACTATTTTTTATATTCCCCAAATGAATGAGACCATATAATGTTTGCTTTTCCGATTGACTTACTTCACTCAGCATAATACCCTCCAGTTCCATCCATGTCAAAGCAAATGGTGGGTATTTGTCATTTCTAATGGCTGAGGAATATTCCATTGTACACATAAACCACATCTTCTTTATCCATCATCTTTCGCTGGACACCGAGTCTCCTTCTACAGTCTGACTATTGTGGACATTGCTGCTAGAAACATTGGGGTGCAGGTGTCCCGGAATTTCCCTGCATCTGTATCTTTGGGGTAAATCCCCAGCAGTGCAATTGCTGGGTCGTAGGGCAGGTCTATTTTTAACTCTTTGAGGAACCTCCACACAGTTTTCCAGAGTGGCTGCACCAGTTCACATTCCCACCAACAGTGTAAGAGGGTTCCCCTTTCTCCGCATCCTCTCCAACATTTGTGGTTTCCTGCCTTGTTGATTTTCCCCGTTCTCACTGGTATGAGGTGGGATCTCATTGTGGTTTTGATTTGTATTCCCCTGATGGCAAGTGATGCGGAGCATTTTCTCATGTGCTTGTTGGCCATGTCTAGGTCTTCCTCTGTGAGATTTCTCTTCATGTCTTTTGCCCATTTCATGATTGGATTGTTTGTTTCTTGGGTGTTGAGTTTAATAAGTTCTTTATAGATCTCCGATACTAAACCCTTTACCTGATACGTCATTTGCAAATATCTTCCCCCATTCTGTAGGTTGTCTTTTAGTTTTGTTGACTGTTTCTTTTGCTGTGCAAGAGCTTCTTATCTTGATGAAGTCCCAATAGTTCATTTTTGCTTTTGTTTCTTTTGCCTTCATGGATGAATCTTGCAAGAAGTTACTGTGGCAGAGTTCAAAAAGGGTGTTGCCTGTGTTCTCCTCTAGGATTTTGATGGAATCTTGTCTCACATTTAGATCAGGGCATTTCTAAGATTATCCATGAGAAAATGGTGTATCAGTACAAATCTAGAGGAGGTAAAGAGGGTGGCCATTTGATAATCTACAAGCAAAAGGAACAGCTATAGCTGAAGTGGGATGCTAGGAGTATGCCCGAGGCAGTAGCTGAAGAACAAGGAGGCCAACAATAATGGCCAGAGGATTGCTTGAGATAGGAGGGTGGCAGAAGAAGTCAGGGAAGTAATGAGGAACCAGTTCCTGTTGGTTTTGGGAGGTACTTGTAAGTATTTGTGCTTTAATTCTGAATAAAATGAGAAGTCTTTGCAGGATTGAGCTATATTTGAAATCAACCTTGCTAGTTGATGATGTGTGAAGAGACAAACAGAAAGAAAAGAGGGAACGGTATCCAAAGGAAAAAGCAAAGACAACCTAGTGGTGTGTGGAAATTAGAGTCCAGAGATAAGATGGTTCAAACCCTAATAATAGTTATGAAAGAGGTGAGAACTAGTAATCTATCTATCATCTATCTATCTATCTATCTATCTATCTATCTATCTATCTATCTATCTATCATCTATCTGTCTATCATCTATCATCTATCATCTATATCATCTATCTATCATCTATCTATCTATCATCTATCATCTATCTGTCTATCATCTATCTATCTATCTATCTATCTATCTATCTATCTATCTATTTATCCATCCATCTATCATCTATCATCTATCTATCATTATCTATCATCTATCATCTATCTGCCTATCATCTATCTATCTATCATCTATCTATCTATATTTTAAGTCCTGGATGTGGAGAGTGAGAGAATAAAAACATGACGTGAATCAGTTGCCCAAATATTTTTAGCCCAAGCAACTAGACGTATAATCAGAAGCACACCTACCCATGATTACTGAGATGGGAAAGAGTGCCACAGAAGGAGATACTTTTGAGCGGTTGGATGAGTAGTGAGGCTCTGAATTTGAGATTACGATAATACACGGGGATGTCACAAAGGCAATTACAGATACGAAAACAAATTATCTAAGGAGGGAATAAGAACGTAGCCGGTGGCAGCAGATAAATAGTATTCAAAGCCAGTAGGCAGGTAAGTGGACCATGGACAGAGCTTTAGGTTGCACCTAAGTTAAGAGGGTTGGGGAAGAGTCTGAACCACCGGAGCTGATTACTAAGGACCAACCAGTGAAGTAGAAAATAAATTGAGACAATGAAATATTCCTCAGCCATTAGAAATGACAAATACCCACTATCTGCTTCAATGTGGATGGAACTGGAGGGTATGATGCTGAGTGAAATAAGTCAATCGGAGAAGGACAAACATTATTGGTCTCATTCATTTGGGGAATATAAATAATAGTGAAAGGGAATAGAAGGGAAGGGAGAAGAAATGGGTAGGAAATATCAGAAAGGGAGACAGAATATAAAGACTCCTAACTCTGGGAAACGAACTGGGGGTGGTGGAAGGGGAGGTGGGCGGGGGGTGGGAGTGACTGGGTGGCGGGCACTGAGGGGGGCACTTGATGGGATGAGCACTGGGTGTTATTCTGTATGTTGGCAAATTGAACACCAATAAAAAAATAAATTTATTATAAAAGAAAAGAAAATAAATTGAGAGAGTAGCAACCTGACTCAAGGAAAGTAGTGCATCAAGGGGAGTAGGTGAAACTGTTTCAGTTGCTAACACATCAGTTAATTTGGGGAGGGAAATTGGATATGAGATTTGGCAAAGTGAAAATCATTAGGGATTTTTATTTAGAACACTAGGAGGAAAATCTTGGTCTGATTATACTGAAGAGAGAAAAAAAACAAGAGTATGTGGAGATGGTTAACACAGACAATTATTTCTTAGCGTTCTGCAACAAATAGAAACATCTGTGGCAGCTGGTGGTGATTCAAAACAATTTTTTAGAGATGGGATAATAACATTATGTCTTCGTGATGATAGGAACTATACATAGATGGAAAATAATTGCTGATATACGGGAGAGCAAAAAACTATTCCTGGGCTATGTTCTGAAGTACAGAGGGTAAAGGGGAGCAAGGAAGTGTACAAAACAGAAATTACTGGGGCAGCTGGGTGGCTCAGTGGTTGAGCATCTGCCTTTGGATCAGGGTGTGATCCTGGAGTCCTGGGATCGAGCCCCACATCAGGCTCCTGCATGGAGCCTGCTTCTCCCTCTGCCTGTGTCTCTGCCTCTCTCTCTCTCTCTCTCTGTCTCTAATGAATAAATAAATAAAATCTTAAAATAAAAACAGAAATTATTGAATCCAGGCAGAATTATAGATGACTCATGATCACATGTAACAAAACCACATTTCCAGACACTGATGAGCAGAAAACTGTGGCAATGGGAGTGTGCAATTTTTGTTTGTCTGTTTGTTTTTTGGTCATTGCTTCTATTTTGGCAGTGAAGGAGGGACTGGGGTTACATCTGAGTGTGCGTGGATGTCAGCATATAGGAGGTTTGAGGATAAAGCAGCAGATATGAAACAGGCCCGTGGGTGGAGGGCAGGGGAACTGATTGACAAATTACCAGTAGTGTATCTACCTCGTATCCTTATGGGCTTTTTTAAACATTGTCACTCTGAATCAGGTGGATGACAATCACCATGGTTATATGGGGGATTTTTTTCAGTAATTTTTGATTACACATTTGCCTGTGTGGAATGAGTGAATTGATGTGTTGAATCCAGGTTTTAGTTTGCCAGTAAGCAAGACAAAGCACAGAAATATCAAGGCCCAGTATTATATTGATCTACCACCAAAATTCCAAGACGGTGGGATGCTTGGGTGGCTCAGTGATTGAGCGTCTGCCTTCAGCTCAGGGCATGACCCCAGGGTCCCAGGATCGAGTCCCACATTGGGCTTCATGCATTCATGCCTCTCTCATGAATAAATAAATAAAATCTTAAAAAAAATTTCCAAGTCTATGCAGTGATTTTCTCCAAGGTATAATTTACTCAAATTTGCCAAACAAACCAACAAGAAAACCTTTCTGCATAACAGGGAGTTTTCCCCATATCATTGCAAGATTCAGTGGTGCAATAGCCTTCCTAATGGTGGGCTGCAACCTGGGGCTGACAATGCCCCACAATGATGCTAATTTATCTTGCATTCCACAAGCAGAGTCATCTCTATAATGCACTGTTTTACAAGCAGTATATTTTACACTTGAAAAATATCATCTGTGCCTTTTAAGTGAAAGAAAAAATAACAACAAAAATTGTTTGCTTATAATCCTATTACAGAGAAAAGCTTTTTACCTCCTTTTTGCATACAATTTATGTGAATATATACATTTCTATGATGGAAATTAATAGCATTATGTAATGACATAATGATAAATAAGAGTTTAACAAAAATTAAAAAAATATATTTTTTTCATTTTGCCTGCTTTAAAAAATTCTAATCCTTTGATGGTTCTCTTTCTTAAAATAATTTTATTTTGTGCTTTCAATGCACTTCACTGAATTCTACTCTTATTTTTTCTTATGTTCACATGACCCAGATAAGCAACCGATGACAAATACATTTATTTCTCTAATCACCGACCCTCCCTTGAGCTCAAAATTCATATATTCTAATTACTCTTATGTCCTTCTTGATTTTCATTTGGCTATCCAATAGGATATTGAAACATAGTATCTCCAAATGCCTTGTTTCAGCTCTAGCATGCACCACCAGCACCCACACTTACTCTGGCCTGTCTTTTGTATCATGGCGAGTTGCCCCATTAGTCACTCAGGTGCTCATTCCCAAGCATGAGAATCTTGGATTTTCCTCTTTCTACTACTCCAATCCATCATCAAATACCGTCAGCCTCAAATGCACAATTTCTCATTTCAGGGCGCCCTACCCAATGCCTTGCGTGGAGCAATCCTTTTAAAGTACACAACTCCCCTACAACTTCTCTTGGAAGACAGACAAAAGTCTGAACTACTATGATGCCCTGTATGCAGGCCATGGGAACTTGGCTCTTGACTTTTCCTTCATCACAGAAACTCTTCCCTCAGATCTTCTTACCACCTCACATCTGTATTTTTCAAATGATGCTTTCTTAGAGATGTCATGCCTAACTTTCCCATGTAAACTAGCCACCAGCCTTATCAGCCCCTCTCAGTCCATTCTGCTTTTTTATCCTTTCTTACTTTTAGTTCATAATTCACGTCAGATCCTACTCTCCTCTTCAAGAGCTCAGATCTGCTATTTTAATTTAGATTTCACACACACACACACACACACACACACACACACACCCTCTGTTGTCATTATTCCTATTCATTTTTAGCTTCCAAGCTTTAAAAAAAAAAAAAGCTCTATGACAACAGGGAGTGTGCTTTTTCCTCATTCATGGTCTTATCATCAGAATAGTGTACTACACATAGTAAATATATTTATAATATTTGTAATAGTAAATATTTATAATATTTGTTGGGACACCTGGGTGGCTCAGCAGTTGGGCATTGGCCTTCGGCCCAGGGAGTGATCCTAGGATCCAGGATCGAGTCCCACATCAGGTTCCCTGCATGGAGCCTACTTTTCCCTCTGCCCATGTCTCTTCCTCTCTCTTTCTATGTCTCTCATGAATGAACGAATGAATGAATGAATGAATAAATAAATAAATCTTTTGAAAAAATATTGAAGGGGGAAAAAAGGCAATGAAAGAAGAGAGAAAAAGAAGGAAGGCATCACAAAACATGGATTCCAGAGTATGGAATGACATTTCTCAAGATCCAGCTTCATTTCAGAACCTTTCTTGACAAAGCTTGAACAACAAAAAGAAAGTCTTCTTTTCAGAATTATCAAGGCGCGAATTATCCCATGGGACTACCTTAGTGAGGAAAATGCTGTCCAGTGAGGCATTTGAAAATCTGTGGGAGCATCCCCACCTGGGGATGGGGAACCAGTGGCCTTTAATCTAGGTGCACCAGAACTGTTAAGCATCCTGCATCAACCACCAATGGACCATTGTCATCTACATATTTAAATGATCTGATGCATATATTTCTATAAGATAAAAAGTTTTTTTTTTTTTATAATTTCTCAACCTAGAATTAAACTTTTTCACCTAAACATAATGCTGCTCTGGAGGCCTCTTTTATTCATAAATTTCCAATAATATGACAACTGTATAAACCAAGTAAAGAATACTTTTGGAAAAATGACAAAGAATTGTTCAATAGTCCCTCAAATTCATATTACCAATGTCAATGCCTCTCTTGTTGAACTGCCTGAATCAGTTGCAGCTGGCTTTTCGATATAATATAAGGGTCTCAGGCTTCTTTATTATGTCTTTTACCAAAGATATGCGCAAGAATCTGATTATGGAAGCATGTATTATTCTTAACTTAAATTCACTTTATATTTCATTTTATCACACAGGAAGGGCATTATATTATTTTGTAGCTGTCTTTGAATTTCAGTTATAGTTCTCTGGTTATCACGGCACAATAAGCTCCAGTATACATGGGAGCTAGTCTGATAGGATTGAGAGCAAACGGTCTAACATTTAACTTGTTAGAGCTCATCTATTTCCATTTATTGGGTTTTGTTATCAGATATGTCTCATCTCCTTGCTATTTGGTACAGTGAAAATGATAATAACAACAAATTGCTGCCCTTTTGAATGTCTTCTGTCCGTTACCTTATGTTCATCATTCCTCCTAATCCTCCCAACACTGGAAAATATTAAAGGTACTGACAATGAAAGACATGCCTTATCCAGAGATCCCAGGGTGAGTCATCGCAAGACAGGACTCAATTTCTTGTCTTATGCCCCTTTTTTGATATGGATCTATCTATAGAATATTCATTGTGCATTATCCAGAGCTATTCTAAAAAAAAAATCACTCAAAGCTTCTCATTGGAGAAAATAGGGATATTAAATCATATTACAGCTCCCACTATGGCAAGTGGAGGCTGGTCCATACTCCAGCTCTGAGACGTTTCTGGTCTGGGTCCCCTGCTTTCTTTCCCGGCATGCCCTTGAGTGCCTTCACCTCAATCTTTCTTCTTCTTATTCTTATTATCATTATCACTAACTTCAGTAGATAACAAACATGTGGCACATGCTTCCTGCAATAGGTGCCCACCACACCTTTAATGTTCTCAAATATAACGAACCTTGGGCACAAAAGAAAATTCAGTTTAATAATATGTTGCTTAATGAATGAATAAAATCAGTCACTCTGAACATAAATTTTAAAAATTCACTAAATTAGGTAATTTTTGGACTTAAGTCAACCTGTTAAAATCTTTCATCCATTCCATTCAAAGTAGTGATCTAGCTTCAACTAATAAGTATGTGTCATACTATCAAGACAACAGTTCATGTCGTTAAAGATAAAATTGTTCACTCATTACAGCTGAATTTGAAATTTGATTTTCAAAACTGATTCAAAACTTAATTATCATTAGTTTTTTTTTTTTTAGTAGATGTATTTTAAATTGCTCGGAATAATGTTTTAAAAATCAGACCTTTCATATGTAAGTCATAAATTTAAAATTACTTTCAAAAATAGCAATAAAAAGAAACTAATTTAGGTATTAGACAAATGCTAATGTTTAAAGGCATACAAGTTTCATTTCTTTTGGTAAAACGAGAAAATTCAATCTAAGTCTTTTTAACCTTTCAGTTTGGAAATGTGACAGTAATTATAAATCATGTTGACAAGATTTCCCCTTCTCCCGGCAAACACTTAAGTTTGTATTTGAACAGCCAACACTCATTATCTGTTACTGTGGTTTCCTCTGAATTTTGGAGAATACATTATTTTTCCCAATATTGCAGTCATTATAACAAATGGGTTCATATTACCAAGTATGAGGAAGATGGCTACATTGATCATATTTACTCATAGCATGTATGTATGTATATCACGTAATTCCTATATTAGTAGCATGTTCTGTATATGTGAGCATAGATGTGCATATACATATGTATACACACAATCACATATATATCTGTGAAGAGAGCAATTATTGTTTTAAATATTTTTTCAGTAAATATCTTAATATTACTAGTATCATGGATAGAGTGTTTCCGACATGATTTAAGCTAGATGAAGGCATCCTTCTCTGCTCTTTACACAGTCCAGCTTTAGGCATAGCAAAAGGACAAACTTTGTTTAACAGACTGTCATTAGGCAAGAGATTGCATCTACACCAGCCTTAGGACTTCAATGACAATCAATTTTATTAAAACTTTAGTGTCCCAGATGCTTTCTGATATATTTTAGCTCAGATATAATATTGTCCTGAAATTTAGGGAATAATCACCCTGAAATACTAATTTTTGATAGGCTCATTTATTATCTGTTGAATCTATTCACAATGGATTCTAATTCTAATTGAATGATGAGAGTAGGATTGAGGGAACAAAAGGAAGATGAAAGATTTTCTATCTTCCTGACCAGGTTCGGCTGCAGATGACCTCTTGTTCTTTCTTTGATTTCTCATTGTTCCATAAGAGCTTGTGCAGATCAGAACAAGAATTCTTTAGTGTCTGTCATGTAACATTAATAATACCTCTTATCTCTTATGACATTGACCTACAAATAAATGGCAGCTAAAAACTACACAGCTCAAGCTCAAATGTATGTTTTAAGTAATGACAGCTTGAAGATCAGATACCTTACAATATTGAATCCATAAAAATCCTACATCAGGAAACAGAATGGGATGGGGTATGGGCATGGGATAATAATAGAAACTCTGAATATGTGAGTGATAATTGTTGATAAGGCTCAATTGAAAATAGCCTTCAAAAGGTTTTCTTTTTTAACTTTATATTAAATATTCCCTTTACCTTTTGTAATATGGATTGTCTCGGAGTTTATTTTATCTGATGTTAGTATAGGCACGCTAGCTTTCTTTTATTTAATATTTACATGGAATGTATTTTACATCATTTTACTTTCAAGTCATTTGTGTTGTATTTAAAGTGTATTATCTCCTATAAGAAAAGAAATAATTGTGCCTGTCTGCTGCTGCTTCTTCTTCTTCTTCTTCTTCTTCTTCTTCTTCTTCTTCTTGAAATTTGGGCTGAAAATCTGTACTTTCTTTATCGAAATGTTAATTCTTTTGTATCTGGTATAATTACAATGTAGCTGGATTCATATCTACTGTTCTTCTACCATTTATCTAACTGTATTTATTTATTGATTCATTTATGTATTTTTCTGTTTCTGTTACCTTCTCTCTTTTTTTTTTTTTTTTTTTTTTTTTTTAGCATTCCACTTAAATTCCTTTCTGTATCTATTTCCTGGTTGCTCCTGCAATTACTTTACATATCCTTAACAGAGTATAGAGTTAACACTTTATGCAAAATGTAAGCACCTTGTAACAATATTTCATTTATCTCAAAATTGTTGTGTTACCGCCATATATTGTACATCTACATGTTACAAACCTAACCATAAAATGTTGTATTTTGCATTAAGTTATCAGTTGTAATATTAAGTTGAGAAATAACAAAAAAGCCTTTCTCATTTATCCAATATATTTATCTATCTAGTATAATTCTTCTGTCCTTGGATTAGTTCCACGTGGAGTCATATGTCTCTGTCGAAAATTTCTGGTAGCAGCTTTTTTGTTGTAAGTCTGTAGTGACTAATTACTTTAGCTGTAATTTTCTGAAAATATTTTAAATTTACCTTCATTTTTATCTTTATTTTTGTATTTTTAAAAGATTTTATTTATTTATTCATGAGAGACCCAGAAAGAGAGGCAGAGACACAGGCAGAGGGAGAAGCAGGCTCCATGCTGGGAGCTTGATGTGGGACTACATCCCAGGTTCCTGGGGTCATGCACCGAGCCAAAGGCAGACACCCAACTGCTGAGCTCCCCAGGGATCCTTTACCTTCATTTTTAAAGTTGTTTGGTTGGATTACCATTTTCAGTTTTGAGGGGTTTTTTTGTTTATTTCTCCTATAGTTACCTTAAAGGTGTTGGTCCAGTGGGATGCCTGGTGGCTCAGCTGTTGGGTGCCTGTCTTTGGCTCAGGGCCTGATCCTGGGATGGGGGATCCGGTCCTGCATGGGGCTCCCTGTGAGCAGCCTGCTTCTCCCTCTGCCTGTGTCTCTGCCTCTCTCTCTGTGTCTCTCATGAATAAATAAATAAATCTTTTAAAAAAATGTTGGTCCATTGTTTGCAGGCATTATATTTTTCTGAATCTTGATAATTCCACCTAACAGTGGAATTGCTGTATCATTATCCTTCTGTACATAATGTGTCAGTTTTTCTTTGGCTGCTTTCAATGTTAATTTTTATGCCTCCTTTTAAGCAATTTAATTATAATATCTAAACGTGATTTTATTTTCATTTAGTCTGTTTTAGGGGCTCCTGAGCTACATAAATCTGTACTTTTGGGTTTTCCTTCACGTTTTAGAAATCTTTGTCATTACTTTTTATATAAAAAAAATATTTTTCTCTTATTTTCTCGCATCCTTTTGGGAATCTAATTACACATATATTAGATCTACTGGTTACTGACATCCAAATTCTTTGCTTTTTCATCGTTTTTCTATCTGTACTTCATATTGGATACTTACTCTTGATTAATCGACAAGATCATTGAACTTTTCTTTTGCCATTTTCAGTATTCTGTTAGTCACATCCAATAAATATTAATTTCTTAACGCTTCCATTTTATTGTTTTAAAAACACATCTTTTTTTCACTTAGGAAGATTTTTTACTTTGAGTGTTTGATGTATTTATAATAACTGCTTCAAAACCCTTGCCTGCTAATTTCTATCTTTGGTTTATCTTAAGACATGCATTTATTCATTTTATATTGTCTATGAGTCATAATTTCCTACTTCATCATTTAGTCATTTTTTATGGCTTACTAGACATTTTGGATGATATAGTGGTGAGACTCTTGGTTCTTTTATCTTTCACTGAGATTTCTGTCCAAGTGGATAGCCAGACTTTTGGCTCCTCACTTCTAACTTGTAGAGTCTTGAGTTTAGAGCTTTAGTGTGGGCCTGTTTCAGTTTTGTTCTTAGTCTTCAGTTTAACTCTTGATTTGTAATGAAGTCTTTACTTGTAAGGCAGAGTCCATTCATGCTTTCATGAGAAAGGCTGATGTGTTTTCCAAGACTTTCTATGTGCAAGATATTTAAACTGCTACCTCTCTCTTTCTTCCATTAAGCAGCTGCTAAATCTCTGTTCAACTTCCTCATGCTTGGAATGTGTTTTCCACTGAGCTCTACAGCTTCTCATTCTGGGCTTAGCCAAGGATTAGAGGGGAGATTATACAATAAGTCTGGATCTGTCACTGATTTTTTTTTTTTTTTTTTGTAAACTAAGCTACTCGAAAGAAGATTAATCAGCCTTTAAAATGTGATTTCTGGGGATACTTGGGTGGCTCAGTGATTTAGCACCTGCCTTCAGCCCAGGCAGGGCCTGATCCTGGAGTCCTGGGATCAAGTCCCATGTTAGGCTCCCTGCATGGAGCCTGCTTCTCCCTCTGCCTGTGTCTCTGTCTCTCTCTCTGTCTCTCTCTCTCTGTGTGTCTCTCATGAATAAATAAATACAATCTTTAAATAAAAATAAATAAATAAATAAATATTTCCTTTCTTATAAAAGATATCCTTAAATCAAATTTTATTTTTAATTTTGTTTTTATTTTTATTTTTATTTTTTAAATAGGCAGGGGGAGAAGCAGGCTCCATGCAGGGAGCCTGATGGTGGCCTCAATCCCAGGACCCTGGGATCACGACCTGAGCTAAAGGCAGAGGCTCAACCACTGAGCCATCCTGGTGGCCCAGGAAACATATATATATATATATATATATATATATATATATATATATATCCCCACATTTATGATATTCATGAGCATCCCTATGATCATCTTTAAGTAAAGAGAGAGAATGTTGCAGGCTTTTATTGGCTACTAACTACTATCCATCAACTTCTTGCATGCCCCAGACTCCCTATGTTTTTCAGATTCATTTAAATAATGTGACCCTTTTCCTTTCTCCTGTATTCATCTGTTTATTCTGAGGAAAGTTAATTTACTTTTTTATAGATTTTTTTTTGACTTTCTGTCTCTAAAGTAAGTCTGAAACTCTTTTGAAGTTCTCTTTATTTGTTATGTATTTTATTTGTTATGAGCTAGAGTTAGATAAAATAAAATGAGATAAAAGAAGAGAACAAAGTCTTTACTATAAAACTAACAGGATATGAAGTCCAAACCCCAGAAGTACTGGGAAGCATAGAAATAATTATGACCTTCTACGTTTGGGGCTACTACTGCATAAGGAAGTGATCCTAAAGCTATCCTTTTAAGTATTTATATTATTTTCCAATCTCCATTTTGGTTATGTTTTGGTATAAGACCCTGCAGTAATTACCATTACAGGAAAAAAAAAAGTCGCTAAGTTTTTGAAATCTCTAGACAAGGCATATCCTATTAAAAATTTAACAAAAGTAAGATATTGTAGAAATAAGAAAATTAAGAGAGCTACATAATGGTAACAAAAACAAATCCGGAAACATAAAAACTAAATAACAATAATAACCATAATAATAAAGACAATTAGCAGAGCCAATGTAAACAGGTGCATTATCAAAGAACCTTCCCCTCAAACTGTATGTGAATAAGAGAATAAAGAGCTGAAAAGTTAGGCAAATCACCAATTTCTAAAGGAGATTTACCAGCTCATGAAATTACAACAAACTAACCAACCAAAGCCAATTAATAAAGTCTATTAAGATTTGTTTCAGGCAGATGATTTTAATGATTTTTATAAACTCATGATACATATGTAATGTTTTCTCACTTCCAAATATGGAACAAGTTTTAAGGTTCTAATTCTTACATTCAGGCATCATTTCTAGTGGTATGCACTTGCATTTGTAAACTCTAAGAAGTTTGTTAGGCACAGATATTTACTTCTTTTATAATTTTTTTCTTTAAAAAACACTTCATATTTATGGTACTAGATAGAGCTAAGCCAACGAGAAATTATATTGTTTAAATTATATTTCATATGTATTTATGTCATCTTGGTTATTTAAAGCGTAGAATAATAAAAATATTTCCTAGGTATAATTTCCTACCATAGATAACAAGCTGCTTATTATTTCTTCTTGGAATTCTGGGCATTTATATTAATTAATAGATATTATAAATGTCTAACCTGAAAAGTAGACAGAAAAAGATTCCCTGATGTACTAAATAAAGACATTCTCGCTAATCTAAAAGTTACTATAATGTTTTCCATTTTAATTGCTACCCATTTGCACACTCATTTCTGGGAATCCTTCATATATGCCCTTTTTTTGTCTCGTGGTTTGATTAAGAGCAAGAGTGAGCATAGTTAGATTACATTAGAAGGTGCTTGACCAGTAGTTCTCTCTTTCCATAGTATAATCTATGTAAAAGCAGATACATGAGTTTGGTTTCTGGTGTGTCCAATTCTCTATATGAACTAAACACTATAATTAATTGCAGTACTGCTCTCCTGGATAACCAAATGCTGTGAATAAATATTTTGAATTAGAACGAGGGCCAAAGTTAGAATAATTAATGGAATAGCTATTATGTGAAATTGATTTTTAGTTTAGTAACGTAAAGTTTATGCAGCAATAAATATAACTTGCGCAGATTCTATAAATGCTTCTTTTACCTTACTAGCATCCCCCACTATCCCTTAGGGTATTTTAGATTGATAATCCATAAAACATAATCACCTAGCTTCTTTACATACGAGGTTTTTTAAAAATCATGAGTTATAGAATCTGCACTATTAATTTTTTTAAAAATTTATTTATTATATAGAGAGAAAGAGCCTAAGAGTGAGTAGGGAGTGGGGTGGGGCGGTGGCAGGAGGAGCAGAGGAAAAGGGAGAGAATCTCAAGCAGATTCCCTAGTGTGTATAGACTCACACTCTTAGGGCTTAATCTTAGGACCCTGAGATCATAGCCTGACCTGAAATCAAAAGTTCAAGGTTCAACCACCTGAACCACCCAGGTGCCTACCGCACTATTAGTTTGTTAGCTAACTTTTTCATACTGCATGTAACTTCTTTCTTTACTGTGTCTCTTCCTGACTTCTCTCTTTGTAGACTGTGGCTTGATTTTTATTTCCATATTTGTCTTACATTGACACTTTTTAAATAGTTTTTAAATCTAATCATTAATGTACTTTCTTAAGAACACAATAATTTCTCCCTCTCAAAAGTATTAAGTAAAACAGTAATAAAGAGCAGAATTAAGAACACTACTCCAATGATTTTAAAATAATCCTTTGAAATCATCCATTCAACACTATAAAACTGACTAGAAGATGAGACTGACTTTGTTGATGTTTTTAGGGTAATGATTTAATGGAAAGTTTTAGTTTATTTGTTTAAAAATTATACTACAAAATTTAGTAGTAGTTTGTTGAAACTTTTACATAATTGTGCTTTTATATAATTTTGAATATTGTTAAATATTACTTTAGCCACAGTTTAACTCAATTCATCATAAATCAAATTAGCGATTGTATTTAAATTATGAATCAGTTCATTTTAAAACTTCCAGTTACACCTTCCTTTGCCGTATCAGTTACTGTTGTACAATAACAAAACTCTCTAGCTCAAATAAAACACATTTAAAAACATCTATGGATGGAGAGCTACAATACTAGAGTTGAAGATAACAAAGCATAATGAAAATTTATTACCTGATAGAAAAATTCACAAAATCTAAACTTTATCAGTGTCTTCTCCTTCCTCTAAATGATAACAGACCATTTGTTGACTTTTATAAGTGTTTTAATGATGTTTTGTTTTAACATTTCCTAAATTAGCCCTTATTATTATTTTTTCATTTTATTTTATTTTATTTTGCTATTATTTTTTATTATTTTTATTATTTTTTAAATTTTTATTGTTCAATTTGCCAACATAAAGCATAACATCCAGTGCTCATCCTGCCAAGTGCCCCCCTCAGTGTGCCCATCACCCAGTTACCCCATCCCCCTACCCACCTCCCCTTCCACTACCCTTTGTTCATTTCCCAGAGTTAAGTGTCTCTCATGTTCTGTCTCCCTCACTGATATTTTCATTCATTTTCTCTCCTTTCCCTTCATTCCCTTTCACTAATTTTTATATTCCCCAAATGAATGAGACCATATAATGTTTGTCCTTTTCCAGTTGACTTATTTCACTCAGCACAATACCCTCCAGGTCGCTCCACGTCGAAGCAAATGGTGGGTATTATTTTTTATAAAATTAGTACTCACCCATTGTATAATCAGAATAATTTTATTGTCAACCATTATGTCATTTATAGATTAATCATCTTATGATGCCAATGATTTCAAAAAGTTGTTTCACACAAAAGTGCTATAAAAATTTAATGCTTTATATCACTTCTTTCTTGGTTATCTAAACCAAGGCATCTGTAACTAATAGAGCACCAACCATGGCAAATATGTGATGAGAATACTTTTTTGGGCTTTGACATATATTTGTGAATTCAAAAATTTAGTTACAGGTGAGAGGAGAGTGACTATTTCTGTCTTAAATCAAATTGCTTAACATCTATAGCTATCGCCATAGGATAACAAAACCATCACCAACTGGAACACTTGTGATAATGACTTTATCTAAGAGGAGTAATGACTCTAGTTCTCTGTAAGGCATGTTCAGAAATCCTATTTCTAGAGTATTGTGTGACAAGTTAGGTGAAGGCACATTATATGTGAGACAGAGTAGTTTATACACTATACACATTGTGTGTACCTAGGAAAATATAAGAAACTTTGTGTAAAAGATTTCTCTTAGGTCCCCATACTCTGAAATTTGCATTTCTTTATACTTTGTCTCTTTTTGGATTCATTTGCTTTTTTTGTTATTGCCATAGACAATATTTGTATTTCTCAAAATTCATAGGTTGGAACCTCTCCCCATTATGATCTTATTTGAAAGTGGGGCATGAGAACAGAGCCTTTGTGAATCAGTAAGTGCCCTGATGAAAGACTTCAGAGGGTTTGTTCCCTTCTCTGCCGTGTGAGGACACAGACAATAGATGTGTATCTTTTAACCAGGAATTGAGCCCTCATCAACCTGGGCAGACATCAAATCTGCTGACAACTTGATCCAACTTCACCAATCCTGACTTCGATTCAGGACAGTGACATACATGGGTCATGTCTACAGAACTTCCATGCCCTCTGGCTTCTAGCTGAGCTATCCCAATGGTGAGCTCCAGCAGGAAATCTGAAGGATGGTAAAGAGTTAAACCAAGAAAACTATCCTCAGGCTTCCTCCCAGGAGGCTCATCACAGGTTGGCTGTCTTTCTTGACTGAAAATAACAATCCTCAAAGCCATTTCTTCCTGTGAAATCCATCATTTCGCCCTCATTTTTTCATTTCTGTTAGTGCTGAACTCTTTGCCTATATCCGAGGTTCTCTCACACCTTACTCACAACTTTATAACTGATTCCTATGTAAATAAAACCCCTTCAAATTATCCTAATTTGCATATGTTATCTGTCTCCAGTGGGATCCTAATACATCTTCATAATCATAGAATACATTCTTTATAAGGTGTGTCATTGAAAGTACATCAATATGCTTGAAATCTAAGACAATTTTAATAGTTATTTGATAACTTTAAGCAACCAGTTGATAATATGTTAACATTCACTGATACTAATTTCAGTTCTTAGGATAAGCCACAAGACACCGTATAGAATACTATAAAAATCATTTGGGTTTATCACTTAAAGACAAAGAATTTTGCAACAAGTTGTTCAAAATTAATAATTTGTTTTATGCCATAGGAATCATATATTTAATGTTAGAAGGTCATCATCTGTGGTCAAGTGTTCAATTTTACTCCACATAAATGAATCATCTATCCCACATAAATATATTTAAAAATAAGTTTAAACAATTAAAATATTTTTCACTAATTACTCCATTCCCCATGTGCAGGATAATAATGAGGTTGCACTTTTTCAAAAATTATTTCACTGCTTTTATTTTTTTCAAAGATTTTATTTATTTATTCATGAGAGACAAGCAGAGAGAGAGGCAGAGACACAGGCAGAGGGAGAAGCAGGCTCCCTGCGGGGAGCTCACTGGGGGACTCGATCCTGGGATGCCAGTACCATGCCCTGAGCCAAAGGCTCAACCACTGAGCCACCCAGGCATCCCTATTTCTCTGCTTTTTAAATAAAATTGAATTTATATGTCCTTAAAAAGTAGACAATACAGCATAAAGAAAGGAGGAAAAACTTATTTTATATACATTTTATTTCATCATCATGGAATATGTCACAGTCATTATGGAATTGAATTAATAAAACTTGGATGAAAAATCAAATTAATTGGAAAATAATATTAGTTATTTCAGTCAAAACTTGTGTATGTTACTTACTTCACTTAAATTTAGTTATGTTTTCCAAACTGGGGCTTAATTTACTAATCTATCAATTTCCCTTCCCCAGTTCCTCATTGTTAATCACCCAGTGTGTATAGTGAGGCTTGCAGGGTCTGAGCATTTGGCTCCGTTGGTTGGTATACTTACCTAATGAGGCCAAGGATCTATGCCCAGTCCCAACAGGAGCCACTTAGTTTCACACAGGAACAATAACTACATAATGTATCTTTAATTTCAATGCTGATTGGAAAAAATTGATTTATTCATGTACAAGCTGGCCTTCATCTTTGAGAAACTAGTTTTCATTCCACTATTAATACTAAGTATGACAAGAATAATACATCATTTTAGTTTGCCCATTTTCCTGAATATAGCACTTCACCTTAAGCTCTCCTCTATCATTTCCCACATCTTAAAAAATTGAGGGTCAGAAGATAACACAAGCATCCCTTTCATCCCTGCTGCCAAGACACTCTTTCTAAATCATTACTTCTTCCATTTATATAAAAGGTTCTGTGAATTTGAGAGTCATGTCACCATGCTATATACCATCGTCTCTTCAGATTTTCTTTAGCTCTTTTTTGGAAATGATTTAACTATACGCTACTTTTTAAGACAACCCTTACACGTTTCATCTATATGCTACCTATTATTATATCAAACATGTTGTGTGTATACACACAAATACATATGTGTGGCAAAATAGTAGTCGGAAATCACGTACACATACACAAGTTTGAGATTAAGTTATAAATGAGTTGCTCCTTTACCTCTGAATAGTTGCATGGTAAAAATCGTGTGTATTTCTTAAAAGGGCATTCTCCTGAATAACCACGGTTTAATGATAAATGTCATAAAATCAACAAAATCACAAAATGTCACAAAATGTCACAAAATGATAAAATACTATTTATATAATATATAGATTTTTTTAAGATTTTTTTTTAAAATTTATTCATGAGAGACAAAAGGAGAGAGGCAGAGACACAGACAGAGGGAGAAGTAGCCTCCATGCAGGGAGCCCGATATGGGACTCGATTCCGGGTCTCCAGGATCACGCCCTGAGCTGAAGGCAGATGCTCAACCACTGAGCCACCCAGGGATCCCTAATATATAGATTTTATTAAAATTTTACCAGTTGTCCCACTAATGCTTTTAATCGTGTCCAGAATCACATGACACCATTATCTGCCATTTTTCTTTAGACCTCTTTTAAATATTGTAATTTCTAAATTTGTGGGGTTTTTTTATAGCCTTGTTCCTTTTTATTACTGATATTCCCTTTACTCATATTCATTCATTAAATAATTAGATACTGGCTTATATCTGCCTTCTCCTGGCTTTAAGCCAGGAATGTGAATAGACTGGCCACCACCTCTATTACCTTTCCCCACCTAACATGGCTACATTGTGGACATAGTCAGCAGTCAGAACTGCTCCTATATCTAAAATACTAGTCACCTTTCCTGCACAATTTCATTCTTGCTGCCATACTAATTGTTAAGTGCTTAAAGATCTCAAATTCCTCATGTGTCTCCTCATCAGATTCCTCCTGTCTTCATCTTCTTCCAAGCTCAGTGACTATTGTATAGCATATGAATCTACTGGATTTTTTTTTTATTTTTTATTTTCTACTGGATTTTTTTAAATTTTTATTTATTTATTCATGAGAATACAGAGAGAGGCCAAGACACAGGCAGAGGGAGAAGCAGGCTCCCTGCAGAAAGCCTGGTGCAGGACTCAATCCCAGGGACTGGGATCACACCCTGAGCAGAAGGAAGATGCTCAATCACTGTGCCCCTCAATCTATCTGATCATGCCATATTTTAAGCCCCTTTGCTCCATTCATTTCAATGAGTTACTTGACAATATTTCATTTCAGATTAATAAACTGTTTTTCAATGTCTTGCCTCTATTTTAAAACAGGCAGATTTGGGACACTACAAATTTATTATCCAAGATCAATTAGGTGATTAATGCTTTAAGTCAACCCTTCTTTCTCTTTTCCCCTCAAAGGAGATAGACTTGGCCTTGTGTGGCAACGCATACAAGATTGGCCGGGCACAAGCATGCCCACCAAAAGACCCCCCTTCTAGTACATCCACTTTTGTACTTGAGTGATTCCCAATTCTTTACCAAGGACACACCTCACCATGCATTAATCTTCCTGCTACATGAATGAAGATTACTGAGATTAACAGTGCTTCGAATCCAGAAAGGGTTCCCTCTTTTTTGAGCCTTACTTATTAAGCCCCTTCCAACTTCCCCTTATTAAAATGTTCCTTCCCTGCCACCCCCTCAGGAAGTGTGCTTTACCTGGCTATCATAAACTAAATAAATTTAATTTTGTTTCTATACAGATGTGTCCTAAATGGGTATTGGTTATGGGTGTGGCTGACAACTCAGTTGACTCACTTATTTCCACCTAGTCCTATTTTTTTTTTAAGTTTTTTTTTTCTCATTTCAATCTTTCTTTTTATTTTTCTTTTTCTTTCTTTTTCTTTTTCTTTTTTTTTTTCTTTCTTCTTTTTTTAGAATCTTGAAGCAGGCTCCTTGCACAGCCCACAGCCCAACCCAGGTCTGATCTCACAACCTTGAGATCATGACCTGAGCCAAAATCAAGAGTGGGACATTTAACCCACTTGAGCCATCCAGGTGCCCCTTTCTTTGCTCATTTTAAATCTTGTTGGTTCTTTTCATGAGTGGCTCTGCCACTTTCCCCTTCACTTTCATTCATAAGATGCCTTCCTATTTCTCCAAGAAAATATAAAGGCCTCTAGATCATAATTTTCCCTGGCTGTATCATGGAGGATGTATTGTAAAGGAGTTAAACTTGAGACAAGAAAAGTGGCTTACAGTTTCAGGTAGGAGATGACGGTAGTCTGGAATGGGGTTCTAAGGTAGATTTTCAGAATTCAGGGACACGGAGAATGTGGAATCATGCAATTGGAAGCAGATGGCTGCTCCCCTTCACACCAGTAAAGATTCACAGGTTTCAGGTGGCTTGGAAAAGGAGATAAGAGTTAAAGTGAACAAGGGTATAGAGTTATATGACTATAATACTGGAGTGGACAGTTTGTTATTTGCATAGACCCTTCTTGTCAATAGAGTGAGGCTATTTTACACAAAAATTGTGAGCCCTGCTGAATTGTTCTTTCTAAAGCAATAAAGAGAATATAATCTGAGGAGTATGTAGAAGGAGACAGAAAAAGAAAATGTAAAGGTTTTCCTGAGTTGCACAATATTGAATTCAGCTCATTCAGTGTTTCTTATGAATGTTGTTTTACTATTTCCTGATTTTTCCAAGTTAGATAATTTATACTGACTTCCTGCTATATCACATCATGTCCTTTCCATCACACCACCCTCCTCCACAGACATCAACAACTGAAATATACACACATATACAGAGACTTTCTCTCGGTGTAACTTTCATTGTAAAAATATCTGTGGAAATTATTCCAAGCCTTGGATAATGAATTTTTCCCCCAGAATAATAGCTGTTTGTATCTGTCAGGCAACTGGGCAACCATTAGTCCAGGACCATTTTAATTAAATTTGTGGCTTGCTATTTACTTGTCTTTTGGTTTTTTGCATAACATAGATAATATGAATTTGTGTTGCAAATCTACACAAGAGCATGTTTATGATGATAACTTCACATGGATAATTAATTTAATTCCATGGCTGTGCAGTAACATTTTTCTTGCAGTCACTTAAGATTGGAGATGGAATTTGTTTATTTACAGAGGGGAAAAATCTTTAGAACCTCAGCAGTAAGGGGTTTGTCTCCTACTTGAACTTCCCTTGGTTTGGAGCTTTTCCTTTTATTCCCCGAAGCCTGAAAATCAAAGAAAACCAAAGCTCAAATCTGATTCTGTAAATTACCCCAAGGAAAATGCGGTTCTGGTCCTCTGCCTACCTCTGTGGTTTCCCACTGTAGGAAACGAAAATATTTTTTTTTCTCTACTGTCAGAGTTCTTGGCTGAGACTCCTAGAACAGAAAACAGATTAATAAGAGGAAATAGTTCATTAATGCATGCAGTTCACATCACACAGGAGAAACTTAAACCAAAAACAACTCAAATTGGTTGCTTAGAATCCCAGCTTGTATAGCATCTTCAACTAAGGGCAGTACATTTGTAGAGAATGGATAGAACAAAGAGGAATTTGGGGTAAAGGTAATAAACATTGGGAAAGTAAGTAGAAAGATAAGAGTAAGGTGAATAAGTTTATTTATACAGATTCATCAGCTCTACTCCCGTACCTCTAGTAATAAAAATGTCTTCCTGGGTCCTAGTTCATGAGGGCATCTTTCACCCAGGGGTATTGTCTCCTATTGGAAAGAAAAGTGGGGTCAGAGTGCTTTTCTTATTCTTGCTGCTGCTCACATGTTTTTAACCCAAAATAATCAATATGTCAAGTGGCATACCACGGAGTGACATGCTCTGAATCCACCTTCACCCTCTTATCTTACTTAGATTTTAGCCCGGTAAAAGCCACCATGTAGCTTTCAATGTCTTTACTGAAAAATACGTATATGTCATCTTAATTTATATTGCTATTTAAAATATTGTGACTGGCTGTGTGGCTCGCTGGGTTAAATGTCTGTTTTTGGCTCAGGTCATGATCTCAGGGTCCTGGGATCAAACCCATGTTTGGCTCCCTGCTCACCAGCAAGCCTGTTTCTCCATCTCTCTCTCTCTGCTCCTCCCCCCAGCTTGTGCTCTCCCTCTTTCCCAAATAAATAAATAAATAAATAAAATCTTTAAAAAATAATAAAATAAAATATTGTGACTGGCTAAGTATGTTTCCTCAAAATGCATATGGATATACTTAGAGAGCCATAGCGTAGAAGGAGCAATTTCAGTAACATACTAATACTGTTAGGTGATAAGTGAGGTTTAGCCTACAACGAACACTTTAAAGAGTAGCATTCCAGAATGTACATATAATGCTCAAATATTATAAAACATTTTCAATATATATGGATGTATGGTATGTATACATGCGCAGAAACATGCACACATACTATAGCTGTAATTTCAACTTACAAATAATTAATAATACCTTTCCTGCAATAACTGTCTGGACACTTGTTATGTGTGACAATCCCATAACAGAGACACCAGTAAAAATGCTGAAACTAAATTATTAGTAAATCTTTTTGAAGAGTCATCAAATTTTATAGTACAGCTATCTTTTAAGTTGAATGTTTCTTGAATTAAAATTTAGGAGGTTTGATTTGTAACAATTCTAATTTTTATCCTTGTAAATGTTTAAAAAGAACAGATAATACTAATGTTTAAAATGATAGAATTTTGTTGTCATAATTTATTCATAAGAGTAAATCATGATATACTTAAAGGGATGACATTCAGAATTGTACCATATAACCCTAGTTTTAGGGATTTATTTTATGATAAACGAAACTTCCTCTTTAGAATGTAATGGTTCATGAATTCAACTAATCCACCAAATTTATTCAAGAAAATACAATAGAGTTAACTCTCTAGATGACTGAAAGCTGAATTTTATGGATATTTTTAGCAAGTGTTCGGGATCAGTCATATTGAGCTAGGTTCAAAGGAACTATATATACACATATAAAAGTCAACCTGTTTACAATGTTAGCCACAAAGCCACTAGGTTATTTGTTCTTGTTATTTCACAATGCACATTTCTTCCCTTTACAATTTTAATATTATTTTGAATTTGTCTCATCAGTAAAAGTTATCTGTCAATAAGTAAGACCTGCCTTCTGTATTCCTGGGCTTTAAAGTTTATTATGGAATTCAATGAGAGAGAAATTTAGCTCCTTTGGATATTTATCCTTCAATACATAAATTAATACTAAAGATAACTTTTTGAAGCAAGAATAAGACTTTTATTTATCCAAGCTATTCATTTAAAAAAACAAAAAAAAGCATAGTTTTAGTGTTTATTTCATATAGAATTTTTTTAAAAAAATCTGCTAACCACTATATAAATCCAAGGTTTTTTTTTTTTTTTCAATACATATCAGATATATATCCTCTCTTAAAAAATAAAATAATAAAATTAAAGTAAATAGGAAAAAAGTAAGATGGAAGGAAGGAGAAAAAGAACAGACCCATGAGCTTTATTTCTGGAGCAATAAACACATGATTTGATGAAAAGATTTTTGCAAAATATGACTACCCATGCAGTATTTCTGTACTACCATTTTAAGAGTTGAGGACTATATTAGGAAATTAAATGTGGCATAATTTGTTGAATGCTTAAGTCTATATATAATCTGCGATGTACTCACAGATATAATACTAAGAGCTGAAGACGGGGGAGGTGAAGCAAATTTGATATTATTTTCCATCCCCCATCCCCAGAATGTAGTAGAGGATAGTACTATATATAGCCAGCAATGAATACAAATGAGCTGACCTATAAAATCCCTAAAAACATATCTTTTCAGGCCCATGCCCTACTACCCCACTAGTCTTTCACAAATAATCAAAATTGTCCTATCATTTTGAAATAGTTTCTCATGTCCCTTTGAAACCTGATTTTGTCAAATCTTTCTGTATTTTAAACAAATTTTCTCTGTAGTTTTAAGGGAAATCAATGATATTTGATATAGAAATAAAATAAATATTTACCAAATAAATGAACAAATTGTTAGGTTGCCAGACAACCTTTTCTAATTTGAATAATGAGTAATTAACAAGATAGAAGATGTTTGGGGTAAAATATCCGAAGCAGAGAAAAATAATCCCTAATTGGGGCCATGCTTTCTTCTCTTCTTTGAATAAACCAGGCACTACTCTGTTTTAGGAATTTTTGGACATGCTGTTCCTTGCAAAGCACACTATTTCCTCCAAACTCAAAGTCTTGCCTCAAATGTTACTTAGATCAGTTTATCTAAGCTTTTATTCTTCTTTCCAACACTCCTTATTTTTCCTTCTTGCTTTAGGAAGCAAAGCAAAGCTAAGAACTTTTGCTCTTTGTCAGATATTGTGGGAATGATATATCAAGTCATGGGTGGGTGAAAATATTTAGAGATAAAAGATTTGGTAAATCAAAAAAAAAAAAAAAAAGACAACATGTATCCAGTATGTGTAAAGAGCTCTCAATAATTATACAATAATCTAATTTAAAAGGTTTGCAAAAGATATATACATACAATTTTCTATAGTTGGCAAGTAAGCACATCTATATATTTTCAACATCATTAATCATTATGGAAATGCAAATAATATTCACACTAAAAAGCATTAAAATCCTATTAAAATGTCCAAATTAAAAAGAATGGGGATACCAAGTGCTGATGAGCAGGTGAAGTAACTGGAGCTCTCAAAATCTCAATGTGAAAAGTAACAACCACTTTGAAAAACAGTGGCAGTTTCTTAAATAAGTAAATATCCTCCTACCACATGACCCTGTCATTTCACCATTCTTCATTTATCTAAGAAAAACAAAAGCTAAAGTCCTTACTCAGGTGAGTAAACAAATGCTCAAAATAGCTTTATTTGTAATAACCCAAACTGGAAACAACACAATTGTCTACCAATGGGTGAGTACACATTGTAGTATTAAAATAAAATGCAAATAAATAAATAAATAAATAAATAAATAAATAAATAAAATGCTACTCAGAAAAAAAAAAACAGAAAAGGGATTAAATATAAACACATAGGCAAACAGAAAAATCTTAATCATACTCAGTGAAAGAAACAAGAAAATCATTCCATACTGTATGAGTTTTCATACATAAAATTCTAGCCAATACAATCTAATCTATACTGGTAGAAAGCAGGTCAATGGTTTCCAGTGGATTGGTGGGGCAAATAGGGGTGAGTGATAGAAAGGGTTACAAATGACCACGTGTAGGGCTTGATCCCAGGACCCTGGAATCATAACCTGAGCCAAAGGCAGACACTTAACCAACTGAGCCACCCAGGTGCCCCTTGTTGGGTAATATCTACAGGTCTTCCTAAAGTAGCAGCAATCTAGAAATCATGAAAAATAAGATCGAGAAATTTCATTTCAAAAAATTTAAGATTTTGGTAGTTCTCAATTGTTCCTAGGGCAAAGGCTCTGTGGACAGAGCCACTAAAGAAAGATGCCAGGGTGATAAAGAAGAAAATTCAGGGCCAGAATCCCTTACATGCTTCACTATAATAATAAAGCCTCTAGGAATGTTTATGTGCACACACACACACACATACTCTGGTGTGTATACACACACACTCATTTCAAACTAAAAGCCAAATTTAAACTATTCATATAACTCATTATGCTAATTTAGTTGATGTGAAAGAGAATTCAAAAATAAATAATAAAATATGGAAAAACCAGGGAAACACTTTTAAAAGACATGAATGGGAAGTGCTCATGAATATAAATATAAATGCCTTATAAATGTTTGCACATGGCTTCTGCTTCAAAATATAAAAAGCTTGGACATCATTACTTCTATTCTCATAACAAAATAAAAATGGAACAGAATAGGGATCCCTGGGTGGCACAGCGGTTTGGCGCCTGCCTTTGGCCCAGAGCACGATCCTGGAGACCCGGGATCGAATCCCACATCGGGCTCCCGGTGCATGGAGCCTGCTTCTCCCTCTGCCTATGTCTCTGCCTCTCTCTCTCTCTCTCTCTCTCTCTCTCTCTCTGTGTGACTATCATAAATAAATAAAAATTAAAAAAAAGGAACAGAATAATAGTCTATCATTTTTCTTAGTTCCATCAGAGATTGGAAATCACAGGGCAAAATCTCATTACATCTTAAAAGACAATAGTGAGAATCACACTGAGATGATCTTACTTGAATCAGAAGTGGCTGGAGCCACAAACTGGTAGTAACTCTTACGTGGTAATTTAATACTTTCTGGAGTCTGTGTATGGACTAGTTTGAGAATAAGAAACTCTGGTCCCAATCTCAAGGTTACTTCAACAGTTTCATGAATTTTACCTCCAAGAATCCACCCAGATTCCCGTGTTCAATATCTGAGAAACTCCCCTCACATTTCCAGGAAGAGAGGGGCAGAAGTAATCATTTTGAAACACTCCTGGAAAAAAAAAAAAAAAAAAAAAGAAAGAAACACTCCTGGAACATTCTCCATAAGAAATGGCAACATTTCTTCGGAATCTATTTAACAGAGCTTTGTCTGAGTTGGTGGAAGGATAGCTAGCTCACTCCCAACCCTTCTAGGATTGCTATCTCACCTAAGAGGAAGGGAAAAAAAAGTTTAAAAATATTTCTTTTCTAATTCAACATGTAAGGAATTGAAAGGTCATCACTCCCATTCACATGAGGAAAAAGCTGGACAAACTAAAAACCAGTTCTTATTAGATCCATTAGGGAATTGAGGTCACAGTGTGAACCACTACCTTCAAAATTAGCAAAACAGCTAGGGAATTACAGGGAATGACAATTTAACAGAGAAGGGTATCACAGAAACCATTATGGATTGGGAATACCTTTTCTGTAATTGATGAATTTTGGAGGTCTAGTGTGGGCAAGTTTGAGAGGTAAAAATTCCAGGGGGCATCCAATCTTGGTCTCTTAGACTTGGTGGGTTTTATGACTTACCATGTTCTTACAGTGAAAATCAGAAAAAAAAAATCCCAAATCCAAAATTTGGAAATGACATTCTTGTTTTTAATACAGGAAGAGGAAAAATAGCCATTTTGAAGCAAGCCTAGAGCATTTTTTGATTCTTTTAAACAAGGCCTGTCCTAAGAGAAATTGTTTTATCAAAGCCTAACCAAGTGGGCTAACCAACCTGGGGGAAAGGCAATAACTGTCTGACCTAAGGTGGTCAGCATGGGACTGAGAAGTACCTCTAAAGGTCACGGCCCGGGGACAGAAGCTCACTAAAGACTGGGACCTAATCATAGGATTATACTATGTTTTCCCTTCCCAGCACATGAATACCACATCAGTAATACTCCTGTAAATGGGAATGCACCTGAAGAAATGCACATTTCAGACTTTATTTAAGAAGACATATCTAGGGAAACCCAAATATAACAGAGGACACGAGAATAAGGGCATAAGAGGAAATTATAGCCCTTGGCACCTACATGTACAGCAAATAGTAAACACCAATACCTCTACCCAGAAAAACACAAAATCTCACAGTAAAGGCCTATGTACCTCAGTTCCTCTCACTTAGTACATCATCTATGGCATTTCCAGATTTCAACAAAAAGTTACAAGGCACACTAAAAGACAAAGCATTTAGAAGAGACAGAGCAAGCATCAGAACCAGATACAGATATGATTGAGATGTTGGAAATCTCAGAACAAAATTTAAAATAACCGTGATTAATATCTAACAGCCCTAATGGAAAGAGTGGACACCAAAATAACAAGTTGGTAATATAAACTTAGATAAGAAGATGCTAAGAAAAAATCAAAAAGAAATGCTTTAAGTCAAAAGTACAGCCACAGAAATGAAGAATCGTAATCGTTACTTCAGTTATTTAACTCACAGGTTTTATTTAAAGCCTTTTGTAAAAAAAAAAAAAAAAAAGTTTGCAAGTGTCTGAGAATTTAATTTTCTAGATATCACTTTTATTTTGGAGTCATATCAAAATTTAGAGTTATAAGGATTTCAATTTTATTTTTGTGTACAAGTCTTAAAGTTAATAGTTAACATTCTTTCTCTTCATACATATCTACATAGTTGTTTTATGTCAAGTGTTAATAGTTTGCTTTGGCTTCAGTTTGGAATCAGAGCCCTTATCTGGCTCTGTGACTACAAGAAAAAGGTCTCCATGCCAAAGTTGTGATTAACTTTATAGATGCAGGAGAATTATGGAAATGCATCATGCAAAATGCCTAGTTGCCAAAATTATTCCGTGACCTTCTGCTTAAGCTCAGTTTTAAATAATTCAGTGATGTATTGAATGAATAAATTTGTATTGCTTGTTACTCTAAACAGTCATGCATTCACTTTTCTTTGCCATTTTTAATAAAGCCTAGTTCTCTAATATTCATGAAATATCGCATTTCAATTAAATTACATAGGTTTTGAGAAAATAGTTTGCCCTAAGCTGTTTAGTGTTGACACCAACTGTCATTTGCTTTTGCTTTGGTAAAATGCCCAAGGAGGCTTTGAGTACAACTAATGCAAAGCTCTGTCACTCTTTAATGAGATACTTTTTGATCATGTATAACACAACAATGTCGGAGGAATAGAGTAATAAACTCAGACAATATTTTGTTTATGACGGATATGATATATTAAAATATGTAGAGACTTCAAAATAAACTTTTGCTACTTTAATGGAAATATTATGTCTATATTGTTCTAACACTAATGAGTTTTGAGCATATGTATGCAACCCATTATATTTTCTCAAACTTTCCTTTTGTCTCTCACACACATTACCTATCTTCGCAATACAGATATAAGTTGACAAAAAGAACAAGTAGGTTTTTATTATTACATTAATTTAGCTTTTAAAAAATAGAAATTCTCATTCAGCTTTTACCTTTTACTAACCTGCTGAAACTGCCCTAAATGTCGTAACATTATTTCCTCAAATAATTTTGATGTTCTCTGATTATTTCTTACTGAATCAGGACATTAATTCTGATAAACGAAAAGATATTCTACAACTAGAAATGGTAGCAGTATTCATTCTGGTTACTAGATCTGGTGTTTTGAATGTATTCTCGTATATTTAATTATAATACCTATACTTAATAAACTCTATTTATTTTGATTATAACATGTTTTTGTGAATTATAGGCATTGTAAAACAATAATTGTCATCCCCTTAAATAAAATCAATTAAAAATTGAAATATATGATGCTTTACCCTTGGAATAGCATAAAATAATGGTATTTATATATTAACAACACTTTTTAAGCTATCTTTTATGAAATTTTCATATGTTCTGTATGATATCATTCGGTTTATAGCTTTGGATCATTTCACATTGAAATTATTGGCATTTTTATAACAAAACATTCCTTTCAGCTACCCTCTCATTCACCTGAGGTCTCTTCTTCTGTGAAGGCAGGTGGTTTCAGGCAGCTGGGATTTGATACCACAAAAGAATTTTAAATCTACTCCATTGCAGAGGGTATAGAAAAAGACACAGTCAGAATCTGCCATAGGAATTCTGCAAAGCATTTTCATTTTTACAAAAAGTGAGGACAAATAACAGTATTCATATATTCTTTTTAATTCATTTTATCTGCACTGTATAACCCATGAGAAATAGGATAACTTCAGGTACGCTACAGCTCATTTTCTCTTATGTAGATGCTTAATAGATTAAGATACATAACATAGGCAAATGTAGTGCAAAATACCTATAAAAGGGTTTAAAATTCTTTTCAGGGAGCAATTTAAAGATTATATCATTAATTTAGACAGCGATTTTCCTCACTTTCTTTACAAAAAGACTCATCTTTAGCCACATAAAGAGGCAGTTATAAGTTAGCACTGAGATTTTTCTCCTCTGGTGTATATGCCTTGCATAATTTCCTCCTCTGAGTATGAAGCCAATATGCAAATATAATGGAATAGGAGCACCTTTGATTATTAGCTATTACGACAAAAATGATGGTATAGTCATCCTGATGATTACATCACAAAGACTGTCCATCATACCAGACAGGAGGGAGATTCTCCTGTGTTCAAAGAAGTTAGTTGTCATATTGCGAGAGAGTCAGGCAGTTAGGTCCAGGAACTGAGAGTGACCCTTTACAGTCAGAAAAAAAGAAAATAAAGGAGATTTCACTCCTACAACTGCAAGGAAATGACCTTTGCCAACAATTAAATGAGTTTGAGGAACACAAACATTAGGTGAGCTCAAAACCCCAGCTAATACTGTGATGTATGTCTGGTAAGACTTCAGCATAAGACCCAGGTAAAGCATGTCCTGTTTCCTTACCTTCAGAAACTGAGACAAATGTGCTGTTTTGTTATGTTTGTGGTGATTTGTTATTCTGTAATATAAAACTTTAAAAAATAAAATTAATTTAGCATATAAAGGTTTTAAATTTAAGCAGATATCAAAATTATGAATATCTTTAAAAACAGTTTTCAATACCATTTATGTTTGTTTTAATGTGCTAGAAACTACAAATACCAATTCAAGATAATATAGATGAAAAAATACTATAGCCTAGAATACTTATGTATGTATATATATGCATATATATGTTTACACATATATATACACACACACATGCTTACACTCATACACATGTACATATACATACACATCAAAAATATATATACCTAAATGATATGGGGAGATATATAGCCCTACATAAAATGAAATTTTATAACTGAATAATATTATATATTCTGTTCAAAGTTAGGGAAGAATGACTGCAAACAAAAATAGAAAGGATTATGAACATAAATGCATTACCATCTTCTAATGCAGAAAATTAATGTTGCTGATTATATATCTTTAAACTTATACTATAATAATATAAATAAATGAGATAGTCAACTGAATAAAATACAATTAGGTAGCAGAGTAATGAAATTTTTAACTTATATTTCAACATATTTTTAATTAATTTTATTATATTAAATTATAAAATATAAATAAATTTATTTAAATATAAATGATATCATTTTATTATTTTGGATCCTTTCTAAATATTTTAATGTATCAAAACTAATATATAAATTCTTATTTTTAGTGTTTCTATTTTGCACAAAGTTCTTTATGCTTTTTTACAGTAACTGTATTACATTTTTTTAATATAAGCAGATGAGTTTTTAGTGTAAACAAATACATTGAAGTAGAAAGGCCTTTTCACATTCTTTTAAAATTTTGTTTATTTATTCATGAGAGAGAGAGAGAGGCAGAGACACAGACAGAGGGAGAAGCAGCCTACCTGCGAGGAGCCTGATGTAGGACTCCATCCTGGGACTCCAGAATCACGCCCTAGGCCAAAGGCAGATGCCCAACCGCTGAGCCATCTAGGTATCCCGTCTTTTCATATTTATATACATGTTTTTCTAAGTCCCCAGATAATGAGATAAGATGTGGAAGAAAGAGATAGAAGAGTTACATTAGTGTCTCTTTCATGATAGAAACTATATTTAGAAGAGAAGACAAAACATCAACCATTGAAACAAGACTGAAGTTGTCTATACGCTGCTTTTTTTCCAAGAAAAGACTTTAAATTCAACTGCAACACACAATGAGCCAAACATTTCTTACTATCCTGTACTTCAGTTATAACACTTTTAACTCGTCTTTAGCCTGCACATTGTGGATGAAGGCTAGTGCAGACAGGTCATTCCACAATCACAAGAGAATACAAATATTTTGATGAAAATGTATTGTTGGTTTAATAAAGCCTTAAAAACATACCTTATTCAATGTAATAATTTACTTTTTTTTTTAATTTTTATTTATTTATGATAGTCACAGGGAGAGAGAGAGAGAGAGGCAGAGACACAGGCAGAGGGAGAAGCAGGCTCCATGCACCGGGAGCCTGATGTGGGATTCGATCCCGGGTCTCCAGGATCGCGCCCTGGGCCAAAGGCAGGCGCCAAACCGCTGCACCACCCAGGGATCCCTAATAGTTTACTTTTAATAATAATTTTAGCGCCATGTCATATGCTAAATTTCTAAATGAATTTCTAATAAAATTTGTTTTTTATATATAGCCAATTTTGTTGATTCTTATATTCTCACTTAAAAATAATAGTACCCTTTTTCATCACTGTTAGGTTAATTTATATTGATCCTACTTAGGAGCTCATGAAAACTAATCTAACATGCTGCTTACTTTGCATTTGGAAGTTTCAAGGAGTGAAGGAAAAGTTAGTTCCAGTTTGTCACTTCTGAAATTTGCAGCACAAGGCTAGCATTAGGTGAATTTGTTCTAACTACAATATTGGATATATTCTGTAAATGGGTTAAAATTAAAGGATCTGAAATGATCATTTTAAGCCTAGATTGGCTATTCTTAATGGATTCATTTCTTATTAGGAGAGATTCTGGTATAAATTATTCCAGTAATAAGACACATTTTTGACAGTAAGACATAAATTTAAAATAAATATTGGTAAAAGAAACCAACTAAGTATTCAGACTACATAGAAAAAGTAAAACTTAATTTAAGAAGAGTGCAATTTAAGGACGCCTGGGTGGCTCAGTGGTTGAACATCTGCCTTTGGTTCAGGGCCTGATCCTTGGAGTCCTGGGATCAAGTCCTGCATCAGGCTCCTAATAGGGAGCCTGCTTCTCTCTCTGCTTGTGGCTCTGCCTGTATCTCTCTCTGTATGTCTCTTATGAATAAATAAAGTCTTAAAAAATAAAGACATTGCATATTGGCATATGTAAGAGATAAAACTAGAACTTCACGAAGTACAGAAAACTATATCAGGAAACAAAAATGTGAGCAGCCCTGGTGGCTCAGTGGTTTAGCGCCACCTTCAGCCCAGGGCCTGATCCTGGAGACCCAGGATTGAGTCCCATGTCAGGCTCCCTCCATGGAGCCTGCTTCTCCCTCTGCCTGTCTCTCTGCCTGTCTCTCTCTCTGTCTCTCTCTCTCTCTTTCTCTGTCTCTCATGAATACATAAAAATGTTAAAAAAAAAAAAAAAAGAAAAGAAAAATGCTCTCATCAATTGAAAAAAATCTTGTCTTTTCCATTAATGGGAAAAATTTATGACTAAAACATATAATGCTACATTTTCTTGTGGTGTATAAATAATAGTGTTTTAGTGTTAATTACTTAATATAAAAAGTAAAGTAAGTATTAAGTACTAATTCTAGAATGTGATTGCAAAAAATGACATACCTTGAACTAAAGGCTGATAGATACATGGAAATGTAACTTTCTCCCAACTTAGCCTCTTTAGCCTCTAGTCGCATTTTCCTATTTTTCTTTATCTTTACATTGTGTTTAAAGCTAGACTGTCACCTATAATGTCAAAGCTAAAATGATGACAGCAGCATCTTGAAAACTACAGCACATTAACATAAAATCACAGCAAAATACCAAATAAGAGCACAATGGAGAAACTAAAGGAAAGCATGATAATCCTCAGTTCATATCCTTCCCCAAAGTTCTATGAATCTCTCCTTCTTTGATTCATTCTACTTTAAATTCATTCGTTTGAAACTCGGATAAAGGAAAGTATTTCTCTGTAAGAAATGTGAGAACAATTAGGAGTCCAAATGTGTCTAATTTCCTTACTTGTTTATATTTTGATTGTTTATAATTTTATTTTAAGCCCAGCACTTCATTCTAATATTTATGATGTTTCATTGATTTCCAATTGATTTACTGGTTACATAAGATTCATAGTGTAATATATTAAAGCATCAATAAATGTACTGCTGAACTGCCCCCAGGTTTGGCTAAAGTCAAATCTGGCTAAAAGTCAGTATTTTAATGAATTAGTTTTCAGTTCCCTTTATATTTTATTTTCAAAAGAAGTTGTAAATTCAGAGAGCTCTAGATGCCAAATGCTTTCTACTTGATCTGGGAGAAAATACCTTTATGCTTTTGGAATTCCATAATTAAAAGGAATTGGGCCTGAAACGAGTAGTGGTTATAGCAAGACTTCAGGATATAAGGTTAATATACACAAGTCAACTGCTTTCCTATATACCAGAGATGAACAAGAGTTTGAAAATAAAAACACAATATCATTTACTTAGCACCCCCAAAATGAAATATTTATATATAAATACAACAAATTAAGTATAAGATCCACATAAGGTAAACTACACAATTTTATTAAAATAGTTCAAAAGCAAATAAATGCAGATATAACTCATGTTCACACATTGGAAGCCTCAACGTTGTTAAACTGTGAGTTTTTCCACACTTGATCTTGATAAATACAATCCCAATCAAAATCTCAGCAAAGTTTGTTGGTATTGACAAAATGATTTTGAAATTTTTAGGGAGAGGCAAATGACCCAGAACTAACAGAGCTAAAATGGCTGAAGGAGAAGATAAACTTGAGGACTGACTCTACCAGACTTCAAGACTTACTATAAAGTTATACTAATCAAGACAGTATGTTATAGGTAAAAGAATAACAGAACAGAGAGCCTTGAAACAGATTCTCATTAATATGGTCAAATGATCTTTGACAAAGAAGCAAAAAAGATCTTCTTTTCAAAAATGGTGCTGGACCCACTGGATATTCACAGACAAAAAAAAAGGACAAAGATGACAAAGATGAAATCGAAGACACGACGAGGATGATGACGATGACAAAGAAAAGAAGAGGAAGAAAGAAAAGAAGAAGAAGAAGAAGAAGAAGAAGAAGAAGAAGAAGAAGAAGAAGAAGAAGGAGAAGAAGAAGAAGAATCTAGAGATATTATATCCTTCACACACATTAACTCAAAATGGATCACAGACCTAAATATAAAATACAAAACTACAGAACTAGAAGATAACATAGGAGAAAGTCTAGATGACTTTGGGTGTGGCAGTGACTTTTAGATATAACACCAACAGTATGGTTCATAAAATAAACAATTGATAAAACCAACTTCATTAAAATGGAAATTAAAAATGTCTGCTGTGAAAGCTATTATTAACAGAATAAGAAAGCAATGCACATAGTGGGAGAAAATACTAACAAAAGAAACATCTGAGAAAAGGCCATTATCTGACATATACAAAGAACTTCTAAAACCCAACAGAAAAAAAAAAAAAAAAAAACCTAAAAACGGCTAAGGACCTGAACAGATACTTCATCAAGGAATATATATAGATGGCAAGTTAGCATATGAAGAGATGTTCCACCTTATTTATTATCAGCAAATGCAAACTGAAGCAACAATCCCATATTATCACATACCTACTAGAATAGCCATAATCTGAAACACTGATCACACCAAATGACGGTGAAATGTGGGGCAACAGAAACCCTCATACCCTGCTGGTGAAAATGCAAAATGGCACTGCTATTGTGGAAGACAGTTTGGCAGGTTTTTACCAAACTAAGCATACTCTTACCATATGATCCAGGTATTGCACTCCTTTGGAGCACAATGAGTTCAGAATTTATGTCCAAAAAAAAAAAAAAAACAGCTCATGGATATTTATTTATAGAAGTTTTACGATAAATTGCTAAAACTTGGAAGCAACCAAGGTGTTCTTCAGTAGGTGAACAGATCAATAAGCTGTGGTACATGTAGACACTGCAATATTATTCAGCAGTAAAAGAAAATGAGCTATCAAGCCATGAAAAGATGTGAAGGAAACTTAAGTGCATATTACCAAATAAAAGAAGTCAATCTGAAATGACTATATTCACTTGATTCCAACTAGATGATACTAGAGAAAGGGAAAAGTATGGGAGGGGTAAAAAGGTCCGTGGTTTCCAGGGCTGAGGATGGGGAAAGAATAATAGCATGGGGGCAAGGAGGATTCTAACATCAATGAAAAAACATGCATCGTAACATAATGGTGGGGATATTTCATTATCTTTGTCCAAATTCACAGAATGTACAATGCAGAGAATGAACCCTAATGCAAACTATGGACTTCAGGTGATTATGTTGAGTCAATGTACATTTATCAGTTTTAACAAATGTGCCATCCTGGTGGGAGATGTTGATTGTTGGGGAGGTTATGCACGTGCTGGGGCAGGAGATAATATCAGAAATCTCTTTGCCTTCTGCTTAATTTTGCTGTGAATGTAAAACTGTTCCAAAAAATAAAGTTTAGTTTTTTAAAGGGGGAAATAGGTAGTTGCCATGCTTAACCCTATTCTTGAAATAGATAAGTGTTCTAGATAGAGCAGAATGTTTTCAATATGAACATATGATTATTTGATGAAATAGATCGCATTTTTGTTCCCTAGAAAGGTGTGCTGATGCTTATTTGATTTGGGAACAGTTTATAAAATAATCTTGTGCACATCAAGGGACACAGAAAGAAATATGCACGAAACACTCTTGACACGTATAAGCATATAATAACTCTTATTGGGTGAATTCAATAATCACAATCACAAACAGTGGATGATTAATATGCTGACGGTTTATTGTTGTTTATGGGCTAACCACCAGAGGAAAACCTTAGCCAATGAATTTATTTGTATTTATTTAACATCTTTTGTTAAATATCCTTCTTTGTTTGAAACATGGCCTTTTTCACTGGTTCTGAACACTTGTCATGTCCTACAGAAATTAGGAATATAACATTACAACGAATACTCAAATTTAGTATTCATTTTATTTCATAGAAATTACTATGTTTTTTACAGTCTGAAAGATGGTACTTTATACAGATATAGATTATGAAGACAAAATATTTTTGAATATTGAATGTCTTATTTTTAAAATAGTAATCAAGTTTATATCCTAGAAAATTATGTTATGTGCAGAATTTTGGCAGTTCAGTTTGATTCATCTATCATGCTGAATCTAATACTACATACCGCAATACCAAACAATAATTAAGCGGCATTGGTTGATGATATTATTTTAAAACCACATAAGATTTTTCCAGAATACTATCCATGCATATTTTAGAATCAACAATGAAAAGTCCTTTGCAGCTTCGTGCAATTTACCCTGCATTTGACTTTTCAATTTTCAGGTCTAAAAGTAAAAGCTATTTAATTTTAAATATCTGGGACATAATCATACTGGAAGGCAATTTACATTATGCCATAATTTTCTTTCTTTAAATATTATTACATGACATGGGGCTAAGCTAGAAAGGCAAATTGTGGACCTACGTAACATTTAATTTACAAGTGAGAAATTTAACTTAAAGTAACAAATAAAAGCCTAATAAGATTCACTCAAATGAGGTATGAATTTCTAACCTGTCCAAGGAACACTTTCTTTTCATAAAGCAAAGATTGGATAATATTAACTGTACTACAAAAGCTAAATGACCTTCTGACTAGATTAATGCTCTATCCTGTCTTTCTCTGAGGCAGGCTCATGTATTTTTTTTCATGTTAAAAATACTAATATTATTTAGTTTTCCAGAGTTTTAAAAGTGTCCAGATAGGCTTATATTCTTTCTGAGGTAAGTTAACTTTATAGAGTTAATGGTTAAAGGAATCAACAGAGTTTGGGAATGCTAAAATTAATCTGCTGGATAATAATTTCAGAAAAGAATACTTTCCAAAATTCAAATGCACAAACAGAATTCAGAAGCAAAGAATACTCAGAACTCAACTTATCTTAAAAATACATTTTTTTCAAGATATTAAGTGTATCATTTGCACTGATGCCTTTTCAAGCTATTTGTATTATAAGCCAACAATTCTATGGCATTTGAATTAATAAAAATGACAAGGAAAAGACATAAAAATACTATTTTATAAATAAATTAAACCTATAAAATAACCGTCCACCATTTAAAAGTTAATATTCTTAACATTTAATGAAGAAAGAGCAGCCAGTTTCAAAATTTACTCAATATTTAGACACAAGTTTTACATAATATTTCTTATTGTATAAGTTAATTAAGAATAAATTAGTCACTCAAAATTTATGTTAAAATGAGTTTCTTTAATTCTGAAGAACTAAAATTTAAGAGGTTTCCACTCAAAATTCATTATCTGATCACAGTATTTGATTTTTAGGAAGGGAATTTTAGGTACATTTGGTAAGAAAATATTGAGTAATTTAGGATTACTCTTGCATTCTTTAGTCTCATTAGAGAAACACATTTTTTAACAAGATTTATTTGTTTTTTATTTGAGAGAGAGCGAGTGAGGGGGGCAGAGTAAAGACAGAGGAAGAGGGAAAGGGAGAAAATCTCAAGCCGACTCTGCAGGAGGCGTGGGGCTCCTGACCCTGAAATTATGGGTCTCATGACCCTGAGATTATGACCTGGGCCAAAAATAAAAGTAGGACACTCAACAGACTGAGCCTCTTAGGTGCCTCAAGAGAAATACAATTTTTGGCTGAGTTTTTGGATTCCCTATGATTTTTCTAAAGAACGGGCCTAATTAGATCCTCAAAAATAGCCTCAAGCTTCTTTCTACCTGAAGGCCTTCACATAAATACTAGACCATCATGGGACTCTATTTCTCTACCTCTTTGTCCTATGACTCTATCCATCAAATACTACAAGGATCTATATCCTGGCTGAAGATTTCCTGGAGCATCCATTGCACCTCCCTAGGATCATGTAGGCCACTATATTATATACTTTCCAAATAACGTGTACTTATCCTTGACAGCACTTATAAAATTTATTATATTAATTTTTATAATAGATAATCTCTATAATTTTTCTAATATAACCAAGTCCCATGATATCAGGGACTTCTTTTCCAAATCTGCATTTATAACTAAGGTCACATGCAGTCATTACCACAGATTTTGGACAGAATTATTTGACTGCAGTTTTGAATATCATCCTGGTTTTGAATGATTATGAATATCTCTATTTCTAAGTCATATTAATCGATTTATGATCTTATATATCTAAAGAGAAAACAGAACCATTTTCAGCTATTTTTAGTTTAATGGAATCAGATTCTATTGCCAAACGATTCAAAGGCTGTTATAAATCTCTGTTATAAATTTTATCTAGACTTACTGGTTTAAAATAACTTTTTATAGGAGGTTTTTATATCATTAGGATTAAGTGAAAATATGTAGTAACTGTGAATAGCTATTCAGGAATGATGAGAACTACCAAATTAGTCAAAATTCTGAAAGAGCATTTCACAACCAAATACTGCTTTCACCTCCCTTCTCCACACTGCTTAGAAACTCATCCTGCAAAACCCCACTTAAAAAAGTCTCCTCTTGGGAGGCCCAGGGTGGCTGGGTGGTTTAGCAACCGTCTTCAGCCCAAAGCCTGATCCTGGGGTCCCAGGATTGAGTCCCACGTCGGGCTCCCTGCATGGAGCCCTCTTCTCCCTCTGCCTGTGTCTCTGCTTTTCTCTCTGTGTGTCTCATGAATAAATAAATAAAATCTTAAAAAAAAAAAAAGAAGTCTCCTCTGGATAATATTTCCCCTGAACATCACTGCCCATACCCACCCCAGAGCTGATCACTCTCTTGTTCATCAGACCTTATCTAGTGTATAGCCCTGTATATTCTTATAAAGGTTATTACAAATAATTCTAACTTTTTGAGCATATCTACCTCCTGTATCACACACTGTCGTTTTAAGAACAGGAATCATGTTTTATTCAATTCTATACCCTTGGCAAATCTCTCATTTTACCAAGTAAAGACTTTAGATTAATTTCATGAGGCAAAACACGAATATTATTACTATTTTATTTATCAGCATGCTTTTGAATTTCATGATTCACTGGTAATGGTGTTAAATGTTACAATTCAATCATAAATAGTGAAATGTATGTTTTCGACATTATTTATACTCATGTCTCTGTTTGACAATAATGAGAACTTTATTCAAGGATTTTAATTTAATTTGTAACTGCCACATCTAACAGTAAACAATTAAATGGATGACCCTTTTTATGATAGAGTAACATAATGAAGAACCCAATGTAGACTCCGACAGCTTTCGTGACAGGGCTTAGGGTGATGAGGTTCCATCTCCTACTATTTCTCAGATACTAATTTACTTCATATTTATCAAGTACCTCTACTCAGCCTTAAAAAAAAAAATAGAGCTTTGTCAACTGGAGGTTAGCATATAGTAAAAAAAGGAGAGGGAAATAAAGGAATAATATATAGCCAATAAAAAAGACTGTCTTGTAATTATACTGGATGACAGGACATAAACCTGCTTTTATCCACAGACTTCTCCCGAATATATATTAAAGTTGACAACTCTATTTCATTATACATGACAACGATGACAACAGACTTGCCAGGTTTTATTACTCAGGTCTTATGCTCAGGTCTCTGTCCAAGATCTGCTCAAGCACCCTTTAAATGGAAATGCTCCTACAGAAGCCCCTTTTTAGGTTAAAATTAAAAGAATGCAACAATATTGCTTACATCCTCTCATGGCATTTATTAGTGCTTTTTGACGTGTATAATAATGAAACCCTTTTGGAAGTCTACATAATTTTAGTTTCAATTAATGGCATATTTAGCTCAAATACACAAATGGATTAATTTTATGACATTCATTTATGATATATTAATAGCAATTTTTTATTTTTTAAAGATTTTACCTATTTATTTGAGAGAGACAGAGAAAGCAGGGGCAGGAGCAAAGGGCGAGGGACAGGCAGGCACCCCGCTAAGTGCACAGCCCTTCACTGGGCTCACTCCCACGACTCCGAGATCATGATCTGAGCCAAAATCAAGAGTCAGTCATTCAACTGACTAAGCCATCTCGATTCCCCTATTAATATCAACTCTTATCTTGAAAGTGAATTTCATCATCTTCTCTTTGTTTTACATCACCACTCAATTTAATAGTAGGTTATTATCTATCCATGTTTAATTTCTTAATGATATATAGCTAATAATATAAGAAAATAGATTTCTTTAGAATATGCCTTCACCTTTATTTATTATTTGAAAAAAAATAAGTAGCATGCTCTTATATATTTTTTTTTTTTTGTCAAAAACTGGTTTAAACAATGCAACGAGATAACTCTCTAATGTGATTGCAAATAGTTTGAGTGACTTGGAAAATGAATAACGGAAAGTCCACGTCAACTTTTTATTCATGACATTATCCAATATGTTGACTGCCATTCACTGATAATGTCACAAATGACTCTGTTACCTACCACTGGTTTCCATTCAGGCTCTTATTGCTTACCCTCACATTCGGCACTCACTTATTACATAATTCAGTGGAGGGTAACCAACACATTTGAAAGCTTTCCCTCTCACCCCACCCCTTGATTGACAGTATTCCTGGTTTCTATTAGGAGTGGACTCATTTGTATGTAAAATATTCTGCAACATTCAATTGCTTGCATAAAAATTTAAAATAAACAACAATCAATGCAATTTTGTCCTAGTTTCAACTGACAAGTGCTGGATGTTGCACACATTGAGGAGGTTCTCAGAGGACTTTTTATGAGTATGACTATTTTTAAAGTATTTACAAATATGAATCTTCAACCAAAGGAATCAAAAAAACCCAAAGAAATAATTTAAAAGGGGAAATATCAATAATAGTGGCATCCTGGATCATTTGATTTTTGAGGCTTGAAGGTAAACATAATTCAAGTGACAGACAGATGAATTTATGCCTCCAGCTGTACCTCCGTGCACTGTATTGCATATTTTTGAACATGGCAGCAAAAGGTTAGATGCCTACTGGTTATATAGTTAAATAACACAATCTATATTCACAGCTTGAAGATAGGACAGTTAGATCACAGGGACCGCTCACTTTCTAGTATGTTAATATTTTGTGCAGCCCTCCTCCCTTGCTACAATTTAGGGAACATGCTTCCCACTTCATTCTAGCCAACAGGTAGCTCATTGGTGATCGCTGCAATCAATGCTGTATTAGTGAGTCAACAGAAGGCAAAGCTGAACTATTGAAATAATGTGTATTTTCACAGTTTTTGTAAGGTTGCAAAAGTAACTAAAGATTGTTACTCATAAGTCCTGTTGTTAACATTATATTAACCGAGAAGGTTAGAATTGGACCCTCAATAGCAGTAAGGTAATATGGCCTTTAAAGTGCAGAAATGTAATGACCAGCTGTGAGAATAAGCTGAAATTTTCTATAGCCTGGAAAGAACATAGTCAATAAAGTAGTGTAATTATCCACGTGGAATGTGTTCGAATGCAGGATTTATTACACAGCTAGCCATTTGGACAGTCTTCAAAAATCTGGTGATACACTGGGGGAAGCAGCAATGACTTAGTTTAATAACTTAATTAATCGAACTGCAGAAACGGACTAAGGCTTAACTTCCAATGTAATCCTCAAATGGAGTGTGAAGTAACACGAGAAACAACTGAATACACCATAGAAATATTTAAACAATTAAACTCAGAATGCTTTAGGAATTTCACTTGGTACCTTTTAAAAAATAACTTGCCTGATTTCAGATTATTGAATGGGTTTTTTTTTTTAAAGATTTTATTTATTTATTCATGAGAGACACAGAGAGAGAAGCAGAGAGGCAGAGACACAGGCAGAGGGAGAAGCAGGCTCCACGCAGGAAGCCGGATGTGGGACTCGATCCCGGGTCTCCAGGGTCATGCCCTGGGCCAAAGGCAGGCACCAAACTGCTGAGCCACCCAGGGATCTCCCGAATGGGTTGTTTTCATGTCAAGTAAACCCCAAGCCCTTCTCTGTAAGTGCACACACACACACACACACACACAGTGTGCCACATGATGAAGAATAACTACTAAGTCATCACAGCCTTGAACTAGTTTTAATACTCTGAAGAAGCAACTAAAAGTGAGTTTTCCATCTCTTGAAGGAGAAAGGAATAATTAATTAGCAGTGACCCATTACCAGATAGGTGTCCATACATTGCCTGATCACTATGTCGCCCAGAAATATCTGTGGGATTGCTTTCAGTGTGTTGCTTGTTTTGGAAGCCCTCCAATCACCATGATCATTATCGAAAAGAGTTCAGGATGTGTGACTCTATCAGTGCACACAGATTAGATAGAGCTAGGCTTCTAGTGGCAATTCCTTCATGCTTGAGTATCAAATAACAACTTATGAACAGTTCATTTTATTTTCAGACCTGGAGATCTTACTTTGCAAAAGATCTAAATGAAAATATATGGTAAATAGAAAAGAAGTCTCATAATTCTGTTTTTTTTTTTTTAACAGCGTGTCAGGATAGCCTCCTTACCAATGAGGTTTGTCTTCCAGATACAGATTAATTAAACACCAGCTTCTGTCATTTGTTTTTTCACCCTAAATTTTTAATAATTTTATGGTGATAGAACATACATAGCTATTGTGTTCAAACAATATGCTAGCTGTGAGGCAAAGTGGTTAACTATGCAGCAACTTAAATTATAGTAGTGATGGGTACTTTCTCAATTTTCATAACTATTTCTAATTTAATTATACGTAGATATCTATAAAATGATCATTTCAAGTAAGACTTTGGGTAAACAAATAGTTATTGCCACAGAATATTTTAGTTAAAATAATGAATATAATTAATTGGTTGCTTCTAGGGTGTAGAACTTGGAGAAAGAAAAACATAAGTTCCGTGCTTCAAACTTCAAGATTAAAAGCTTGAGTAAGAGACAGAAAGCTTCTGTAATGTGCTGCTAACACATCATTAGTTCTTGTAGCCACAGGGATGCTATTTCTGAAAACCAAACCCAGAATCTAATCCTGTGAATGGTTGAATTACAATAGAAATGGAATTTATAACTTCATAAGGACATTTTAAAGATAGGGCATTTACTAGGAAATAACAGGACCCTAGATATAGGCTCATGGGCAGGATCTTCTGAAGTGGAAAACACCGAGCTCCCAAATTCCTTACGATTTTCCTTGCCAGGAGAGCCAAGCTGTCTTCCCTTCGTTAAGGAATGCAGTCTTCCTTGTCTAAAAAATCTTTACTTGCCTTCTCTGAAGTACTTGTTTGGTAGGAGACATCTGATTATCTTCAGAACCCATTTCTCCAGCCTCTAGACCCATTGCCAGACTCAAATACCAACATGTCCCAGAAGGAAAGATGAAAAGTGTGATCCATGAAGAGTCATCATACACATCAAAAACTGGCAAGATTATGTCAATGTCAAATGACATCAATATAAATGTGGAGCAAATATTTGGGAATGGATGCTAAGAGTTTTGTGTTAGAATGAAAGAAAGGCAATATTGCATCAGGCTGTAGTCAATGATAGGGACACACTAAAAGGCAGAGGATTAGATACATTCACATATTAGGTTTATCATGCAACCCCCGCACCCCCCCCCCCGGTCCCCGGCTCCAACTATATCCCTAGAAAAAGTCTAGAGACTAATGCTTTATGAAGGCTTTGGTAAATATGTTTATAAGTGGTGTGGTGGGGTGGGAAGGAGGTCCCAACATTCTCAACGCTCTGTTATTGGCTCTTGCACATATGTCAGAAATTATAGTGCAATATTGTGCCATTGAAGGACTTGACTTCCTGGATTCAGTTCAGATGATGGGCCCAGGGTGGCAAGGGCCAAGAAGCAGTACTTAATTATTAAAGATAAGTAGTTATGATTGCTGTAATGATTAGCTGGTACAAGCACTAAACATGATAATTCTACCTACAGAAATGGACATTAGCTAGCTGATTACGGTGTCCCCAGAATTGAAATAGATGGATGTCTTACTGAATCCTTTCTGATTAATATAAGTGGATAAGCTCTAAAATTGTTGAGCAGAAGTAGAGACTAACCACGATGGAGAGTCACAGTCTCTCAGGATATTCCACAATTTAAGGTAGTTCACAGCACAGACATTCTTGAATGAAAAGGAGGCCTGGTCTCTTTGAGAAAGTACCTTGCTACATTGAAGAAAATTACCATGTAAATCTTTTTTTTTTTCTCAGTCTTCTCTAAGGGACCCGAAAATATTTACCAGGAGTGTAATGTACTAGGGAAGGGAAAATAATGAGGATATTTGGGGATGCCTGATGCTGGTTCTTACTCAGATCCCACAGGTCACTATCGACCACCAGTCAGAGCAAAGGCTTATAGAAGTCAGACATTCAAAACAATTGGTTTGGGTCCATCTTAACTGTGGACCTAGTAGGACCCTGAAGACAATCTATGGTTATTTCTCAGTTTTGTGATCAGTAAATATATCCAGCAGCCAACAGAATTCCCTGATCCACAAAGTGAAAACTATCATGGCAGTAAAGGTCAGTTAGATGTCATCATTACCCTCTCTACTGACCAAAGCAGTAAATTAAAGTTTTCCCTGTGTTACTGGTGGGATCACAGAGATTGTGCCACAATCAAGAGGCAGAGGAAGTGAATCTCTTCATATGCTCATTCGACTCACATTTTTGACCAGTGCAGAAGACAGATGGATCTTGAATAATGAGCACAAATTATTGAAAACCTAATTGGTCATATGAATTGCAACTGTTGTCCTAAATGTGGTTGCGGTATTGGACCAAATTAGTGTTATCTTCTGACTCCCGGTGTGTAGATATTAATGTGGGAAATGCTTTTGCCATCAGAAGCAGTATTCCTGCTTCCCAGTTGGCCAGAAATTAATTTTTACTATCCTACTCAGGGCTACATTAATGCTCCAGCCTGTGCTGCAGGAATCTTAATTGCCTATCCATTGCAAAAGACATCAGGCCGGTCCATGACTTTGATAATATGCTGACTGGATGGAACCACTACCCTAGCAGGTGGTAGGAAATATGAAATACATATTGGAATTTAGGGCCTAGTTACTGTTTTCAGAAATAAAGATTATATAGCCCTTCTCTATTTTTCCTCTGAATTGTAAGGTACATATCTATAGTTATTAACCAATTTCTCTTTTTCATCCTACCATCAACACATGTATGAAGGTTAGATATGCTATAAGTTATTTCATTAAATATTAAAGATGAATTACATGAGAAAAATGAAGGTTTATATTCAGAGAAGCTAAATTTAAAGCATAATAGGAAATTTGCTAATGCATCTTCAGATTTTCTACTCTTGTGGAGTGATGCTTGTTCCCAAGATGTCTTTCTTATGTTAGTCTTGACATTTTGGGAGTTTATGTATGTAAGAAAGTATGATAGGCAGTCAAATAACTTTATTATAATGGACACTTTATTTCTGTCTTGGCCTATCTTGTATGTATCCCTCTTCTTGATTATCCTTTGTGGAATGATTTCATTCTTAATGAATAGAATTTGGTGGACCACATGAAGATACTTTTTTTTTTTTTTTCTCAGAGGCAAAAGGCAGATATATTACTCAAGGTTGGCCAATGGAGGGCGGCCCTGTTGAATATAAATCTTCTACAAAGTGACAAAAGAACCTGAAAATTTGCAAAGTTATCTGACTTTACGGGGCATGTTTTTATACTTTCTACATTCTGGTTCTATGAAGCTCTTTGAGTTTTGACAAACTTATAAGCAGAGTGTTTATATTTCCATAGATGTGAACTCACCATATAATTTTGCTTAAAAATGACTAAAGATGGAACCATTGTTTGCAACTAAAAGAACCTTGTTTAGACAGTATTCTAATGGATACTACTTCTTTGTTCTCTTATGAACCTTGTTAGTGTCCTTACGTGACAATATTATATTATAGAACCTTGCCTAATGATGTGAACACCTTCTCTATTCTGTTTTTTTTCTTTCTTTTTTCTTTTTTTTTTTCTATTCTGTTTTATGAATGATATGGCCTCTGATATTTCATTTTTATTTTGGGATACACACAAAACTTTTGTACAGATACACACACACACAAACACAAATGCAAGACTATATTTGTTGGTTCTTTCAAGAAAACACTAGAATGTGGTGGGAAGGATGAGGGAATATTTCATCATTTCTAATTGATGGAGAATTCTCCAAGGAGACAAGTACAATGCCAAAATGTTGAGGAGTATTGAACTCAAATCCCTGTGGTCCCAAAGGTGATATTCTGATTTGTGTATTTTAACATGGCTATAAACATTTGGTTCACAGCTGTTAAGAGTTAAACAAAGGAAAATAGGTTAAAAGCCCATCTCTCTTGGGGGAAGAAGAAAGAAAGAAAGAAAGAGCAAAGAACATGTTGGCAAAGTGTAATGAGGAAGTGGGATCCCAGGGGAATGCCCAGCTTCCCCAAATGAGACAGCAAGAAAACCTGCCAGAGACACACTGGGGAAATATGCCAAGATAACATATTTTCTCTGAGGGAAACAGAGCCTGTGAGGAAAAACAAATTGAAATTGAGGAAATAACTGAAAATAAAATCCAAGGCAGAAAGGAAGCAAAAGGTAATGAGCACAACACAGGAGAGGAGAAAAAAAAAAAAAAAGAGTTTTCATTTACTTACAGATGCTTACCTTTATTGGAGTATATATGCTGATGATTTTTCTTCTAAAATATATTGTTAAGAAGATTTTAACTATTCACAAATATTACTTTAATATTCTCTTATTATGTATGATTGACTATATTGATATCCTCAATATGGACGATGAAGATAACAAAATGTTTAACATTACTTACAAATCTGGATTAAAGTTAAGATTCAGATAGTAGCAGTGTAAAGTCCCAGTAGTGAGTAGGCTGCTATGGTGCACTTTTTGTGTATGAAATGTGGTCTTAAATATTATGAGATCAGTGTTTTCTGTTTGTTTAGCAAGGCTATCTCATTTTGAAGACAAACTGTAGGAAAGAGCAAATGGAAAAAAACACTTAAGTTGCGAATAAAAATAATAGATTAAAATATAGTTAGAAAACTTTAATATCTAGCATTTTTAAAGGTAAAATTGCATATAGAATTATACTTCCAAAATGACAAAACTAAATTTCTGCAATATATTATAACTTTTTTTCTTAAAATATTTTATAATACTCAATCAAAAGAATATAGAGCACAATAGTGTCCCCTGAAAGAATCACTAGCATCATGGATACTGTATCACTAAGTAAATAATTTCACCAAAACATATTTGTTAATACAACACAATAGTATCTTTTCATGATATTTTTAATGAGAATTGGTAAACACACATAAACTCCATTAAAATGTTTAGAAAAATTAGTTTTTATAACGATAATGTCACTATGATTTTCTACAAAATTTAATGATGTATCATTTAAAAATAACCCAGTAAATATTTAGAAAAATATGGATACTGACATTTAAATTATAAGCTAATAAATACTATAATAAAAGCTGGAAATTATACATTTTTCTATATAATATGAAGTTATATTGATTTTAAAATATTAAATGGTACCAGGATATTTTCATATATCCTAGAAAATCAGCAAATATTTTTAGCTGAAATTCAAAAATGTTTCCATAATCCTATGTTTATGAATAATCACAAGTGGGAGAAACATGAGGCCTTCAAGTACGAATTCATTTTAAAATGTTCAGCCTATTGATTCGATAAATATAGGATTATTGTGCAAACATATCAAAAGTGGCCATCTTTTAAAAATTATATTTCTTTGTCAACATATTATCTGAAATGACAAAGTGCTTTTGAACTACTAACTTCCTTATGCATTATGATCTGGGTTAGGTCAAACTATGTATCGGGAACAAATGTATCTCTGCAATGCCATACTGAAAAATGTGTGAAAAGAAATATGATAAAAGTTATCCAGCAACTTCTTTTTTTTTTTTCCAGTTTCTGGGTCATTTGTTTGGTCTCTGAAAATATCAGGGTAAGGCAAATATTCATCACTTCTTTTGTTTGCTTGAAAAAAAATGTATTGTTGAAATGATTTCTTGCTTAACAGTTTAATTTGTATTGCAAGTAGCGGTGGAAGACTCCAAAGCCTTTATCATCTTCACAGCCATTACATTTCTGCCACTGAGCTGAATGTAATTGATGATACAGCAGGATTTTCAGGTTAAAAGTTTTAGAAAATGGGTCAATGCTACAAGGCTTTTATTTCTGGACTTTCCATATGTACCTGCTGTGTTCTTATTTTTTTAAGATGTATTTATTTGAGAGAGAGAAAGAGAGAGAGAGAGAGAGAGAGAGAGAGAGAACTCATGTGCATCCACATGGAGAGAGGAGAGAGACAGAGGGAGAAGGAGAGAGAGACTCAAGCAGACTCTCTGCTGAGCATGGAGGGTGAGGTGGGCTCCATCTCACCACCCTGAGGTCAGGACCTGAGCAGAAACCAAGAGTCCTCTAACAGACCATGCCACCGAGGCACCCCACCTGCTGTGTTTTTTTCTTAACATAAATATAAGGGTAACTTTAATTAAAAATAACCTGGAAAAAATTGGCTAACCTGTTACAAATTTTATCTTATTATCTAAGATATAATTTTTGCTTATACATGTTCTATAGATACAATTTACTGGTTATTTTGAACTGAATTGTGTCCCACAAATTCATATATTGAAGCCCTAAGCTTCAGTAACTTGAATGTGACTACATTTAGAGGTAGAAACTTTAAACGGGTAATTAAGTTAAAATGAGGCCCTTAGGGTGGGTATAATCCAATTGTAATTGTCTTTACAAGAAGCAGAAATCAGGACATAGAGAAAGAGACATGGGGAGCGCCTGAGCACAGAGCAAAGGTCATGTGAGGACACAGGGAGTGGGGGACCACCTGCAAGCCCAGTACGGGGCCCTCAGGAGAAATCTAACCTGCTGACACCTTGACCTCAGATTTTTAGCCTCCGAAACCATGAGAAAATAAACTTGGATTGCTTAAGCCACCCAGACTTCATGTAGGATTTTGTTATAGCAGCACTATCTAACTAACATAACTTGAAAGCAATTTATTTTTTATTTATCCATTTTAATTTACCTCCTCAGCAATGAGAAGAAAGTTTTTCCTGTGAAGGATTAATTAATACCAAACTTTTTAAGCTATACTTACTCATCACATTTGATATATTGAGTCTCATTTTTGGTGAACTGGAATTCTGGGCTAATACTGCTTTAAGCTGTAAAAAATAATAGTCTTACATAGGTTTCAACACGGGCAAAGCAGATTTAATGGTTTACCTATAAATCATCATATATAAATTTTATATATAAACCACTTAATGGTTTCCCATGGCCATGCTCTACAACCAGTCCAGTTCTAAAGAATCACTAACCTAATGGACTTTAGAGCATCATTAATTTAATAAAGATACTTAGTTTCTCTTAAAGTATCTTAAACTTTATACCTTTAATCTTTTTTTAATAGGGTGACAGAGTAGGGTCCCAGAGTGGCATAGGAACAAATGTAAGGCAATTGAAACAGATGCAGATTGTATTTAATACTCACTTTTATGCTCTCCTATAATTTTATATAATTTGTTTGACAACTCTAGTTTATTTATGGCAAGTTAGAAATGTTTGGGTACAACATAATTATAGAAAATGAAATGATGACAATGCATTATTTAGTTGCTACAAAGGAGGTTAAATGTTAAAAAAAATATTCATCAAAGAGCCAGGAGACCTGGGTCAAAGGTCAAGTTCTAAAGAACTGTGTGACCTTGAGGAATTCACTCCTGGTGGCTTTATATATATACAAATGAGATAATTAGAAATAATTATTCTGAAATCCATACAACCTTAAGATGCTATGATGGTCAGACACAGAATATCAAAATGAGATAATTTTTATGTACAAATGTAAAATTCAGAGAGGTTTTTAAATTTTTTTTGTTATTTTATCTTTTTAAAAGATTTAATTTATTTATTCACCCAGAGCAGAGTCTGTTTAAGACTCTTTCTCCCTGTCCCTGAGCCCTTCCCTGCCAAATAAATAAATAAATCTCAAAATTAAAATTACCTAATATCAAAATATAACATGGTACATACGAAGTGTCCAGCAGATAATGTGATGAATAAAATAATAATGTTTTGATGTTAGAATTGGAAAATAACTAAACAATTATGCTATGAAAAAAGTTCCTTAAAAATAATAAGTAATAAATAAAACCTGAGTAAGATAATGGGCTAAAACCATGAAAAAATAAAAGCAAATGATTTTAAAAATATAAAAATGTGTAAGATTACAGATTGTAACTGGACTTATTGTGATGATTTTGTTATGTGTGGAAATACCAGATGATGTACACCTGAAGCCAATAAGATATTCTATGTCAATTATACTTCAATAAAAAAATACAGAAAGTAAATGAATATAAAGCAAGAAAATACAAATAAATCTTTTCATCAATCAGATTAGTAAAATACTTATTGAATACCAGTCTTGGAATGATTGGGAGAGAGTCATTTTCATATCTTGTTTAAAAAAGTGTAAATTGTTCCATCTTCTTTGAAGGGCATTTGGCCACATTTATTAAAATTAAAACATCTGACAGATGCTACACAGTAACATCTCATTTACTGCTTTGAGCACCTCATTGTCTAGTGGACACACTCAGTATCCACATTTTAGCTACCAAAACAAGTCTACAATAAAAGAAACTATGGTTCCTCAGAGGAATAGGTGACTCTAATGTTGGGGCAGAGAAAATTGAATATAAGCCTGGAAAACTGTACAGTAGGTACTCAAAAATAATTTTTTTAAAAAATGAATGAGGGTATGTCAAAGGATGTAGAAGAAAATATTGTCAAAATCTCTCCATCCTGGAGCTTAGATAATTTGCTCTTGTGCCTGGACTGCTGTTCTTTGTCATCTCATATATTTGATATGGATATTTTGGACATTCCAAGGATAGGTTGCAGTTATCACAATCTTTGTCTTCGACTTCTTCAAAAATCAGGGAAATGCATGGCCAAGAATGGGCTATACCTAGGAAGCTGTAAAACTAAAAAAAAAAAAAATCTTAGTCAAGTAAAAGAAAAAAAATACTTGATTTTCACATATGAGAATTAGTACAGTCACAGTTATTATCCAAAATTCTTCAAGTGTTAATGGTCCTAACTAAATATTGGAAGCCATCAATGCCTGGAAACTTACTGTAGATCACATGGGTTTAGGAAAAAACGGCACTACTTATGTTCCCACTATTTGATATCATGAGAATAACTGAAAATTCTATCACTATTAGAACTTGACATGCAGCCTTTGGACATTGGTAATGGTATTTATCTCAGAGAGTTTGCCTTTGTCTGCATGACAGATCATGAATGGACAAACCAGAGTACAATATCAACTCTTGAAGGATGCACAAATATTGTTTACAATGACTTTTTGATAAGGTCTTTTGTTTAAGATTTTATTTAATTATTCATGAGAGACAGAGAGAAGCAGAGACATAGGCAGAGGGAGAAGCAGGCTCTCCACAAGAAGCCCGATGTGGGACTCGATCCCTAACTACAGGATCACACCCTGAGCCAAAGGCAGACGCTCAAACACTGAACCACACAGGCGTCTGTTGATAAGGTCTTTTAGGGAAAACACTGCTTGTATTTCCTTGCATGCCATCCTAGCACAACTGGCTAAAATTGATGTACCCTGAATGAGAACAAAGCGCAAGGGACCATCACCCAGACGATAATCTTGGGAATGAAATGAATTATAACCTAAAGAAACAAAAATGATCTGCTGCATGTGCATCCACCAAGTACAAAGAAGGAGGCCTAATTACTGATTAACCTCTTGGGATATTGGAGGCAGAACATCCCTCACTTGAGGTATTTTACATCAGCCTCTAATAAAAGAATTGACACAGATGGTCACATTTGAGTGGGGGTACCTATGGCAAATAGGAGCCTTCAGACTCCATGGAATGTGTATCTTTTACAATCCCCACAAAGGACTGGAACTGTTGGCAAAAGATTCCACCAGTAATCCTGAGTTACTAAGTGGTGACAGCTAGACCATTGGTTCCTAACAGAGAGATTGTCTCACTGAAAAAAAAAAAAAAAAAAGTCATGACTCTCATACCTAATATTCTCATCCTCCAATGGACTCTCCAATTAATGGCTAATATTAGCCCTGAGGCCTTAGCCCTTCTCACCAACAGACAATTGCTCACCCATCAAACACAGAGACAATCTTGCTAACCACATAAACCAATTACAAGTCTTGGTACCTATAATGTGATTCATTAGGGAAAGAGCCTGCCTTCAAGGTAGGCATGCCCGGTGGAATTCAACAGTGATCCATTTTAATGATGATAGATTCCTAATGTCTGTGGGACTAGATATTCTGAACAATGGGTAATATTTAAATTGTTCCTGGATATACAACACAGCCTAATATTTACCAAAAACTACCTTTACAGACTAACGAGGCAACAATAATGGTTTAATTCTACGGTCACCCTTTTATGACTATATTACTGAAGCCACATGTGTATAGGATGTCTATAGGATGAGCTATAACAATTTTCACTCAACTAAATCTTTATGTGTCACATATAATGTCAAAATAAAGAGCTATATCCTAGGAAAAATAAGTGGGCTATCAGAGCTAATCAAATATGCAGTCATCACCTCAACCACGGCCCAAAGAATTTCACTCAATCCCACCATGATACCAAAGCCAGTATGAAGGATTGCGGGTCTATACAAACACATTTTTGGATTTACATAGGGGACACCTATGTTAGTCACAAGAAATTTACTCAGTGCCAACTATACCAGACTCTCCAGCAAAATCTGCCATGAGATTGGTTGATTTTGTCACCAGCCACTTAAAATTTATATGTAGCCATGCCCACTCTGCCTCAGCTGATTTTAAAAGCACCAAAGTTAGTGAGTGGAGAACAAGAATTTGAGGAAAAAAAAACTGTATATTTCTCTCCATTTTCAAAACAAAATACTCATTTTCAGCATAGTGACTTCTTAAGATAAAACAATAGTTTATAGAATGCCTAATTTTGACTTCAAAGGCTGGATAGAGGGATCAGCATTGCTCTAACCAAGGACATCTGAACAGACATTAAATTGGGTATTGACTTTGCTCAAGCAGTTCCAAGGGTTCTCTCCGTTCTCAGAGATAAATGATGATGTAACATGGTGACTCTTAGATTTCTGTGACTTATATATCCAAAAAAAAAAAAAAAAAAGGACAAATGTTTTGGATTATTTCCAAAGGTGGTTGGTTGAATATTTCAATTGGCTGAGTATGGATGGACACACCTTATTCTGGGAGGTGAACAATTATCTATTTTTCTATTACACATATATGGGAAAAGAGTCCCAAGCAGTTTTCCAAAACTGTTTTTCGCAATGTCTTGAATTCTTCACAAGTTTAGATATTTAACTCCCAACCTGACCCCACGGTGTGAAATCTCATTGATGCCCCTATAATCAGAATCTATGGAGTCACTTATATTTTATGAGCCTTCAAAAACAATGAGAGCCAAATACGGAGAACCTGGAAGCTGATTTGCTTTACCCTTTTGATAGCTTACCTAGTGGAGGGCTGGCTTAGATTAACTGAAGATACCATTTGAGGTTATTCTCCAGTGATCTTGGGATGCAGACTTTGTTTCTCCATATCCACTCTCCCTAGTGTTTCTTCTAATACTTAACATCCCCTGATACATTACTCATTACTTAAAGAAGCTACTTTTTTATTTTTTTAATTTTTTTAATTTTTTAATTTTTTTTAATTTTTTTTAGTGACTCTCTTTACATACATGACATAATGTGTGAGCAGAAATGACCTATTACTCGGCGACTTCATGCTGAAGTTCATTGTTATTCAGAGAAGAGCTTGATCAAGTTTATGATCAAAATATTTGAAAATATCTTGAGAATAGCTCTAATTTAGTAAAATTTTGGAACAACATTTTTGATCCCCCCCCCAAAAAAAAGATTTATAAACTGAAAACTGAGTACCTGGATAAATGAAATTGAAACGGCAACCATCGTGTTAAAACATAAGAACATGTTCTGACACATTTTGTGGGTTTAGAGCAAAAATCAACTTTGAGTAGATTTTAAAATGTTCCAAAACAAGTAAGTAAGTAAGTAGACAAATAAATACAATCTTCTAATGTCATTGTTTGGATGGTGTTATAATTTCATGTCTGAAGATGAGTTATTAAAACTAGAAGAATATTTATATAGGCTTAAGGAAGGCATCATCATAATTATCCAATTTTTGGTGGAAATTATTTGTATTGAAATCTTAACTTGTATTATCATAGTTAATTTCATCATTAGATTGTTCAATTAAAAAAAAGGAAGGGCTGATAGAACTGTGGAACAGTCACTCATGAAGTACAATTTTTAGAAGTTGAAGAGGCAAAATTCTAATTAATAGAAATAAAAACAGTTTCTGTCAGTGGGCGCCCAGGTGGCTCAGTTGGTTAAGCATCTGCCTTTGGCTCAGGTCATGATCCCAGGGTCCTGGGATGGAGCCTCACATTGGGCTCCCTGCTCAGCGGGGAGTCTGCTTCCCCCTCTCCTTCTGTGATCTCTCTCACTTCCCACTCTTTCAAATAAATAAGTAAATAATCTTTAAAAAGAAAAAAAAAACAGCTTCTGTCAATTAGAAAAACTGAAAAATACTCTTTTGCCATTTTCTATCACCTTTCTATACCGACAGCTTCTTATCAATTTAGACTCTCAGAATGTGAACAACCTTTTAAAAGTTTCACTCGGCAGTTGGGTGGAAACACTGTAAGCATGAAACTTAATATTCAAAAAATATGTTGATAGTAGCAAACTCAACGTTATCATCATAAGCTTTGAAGATGTTTTATTTTGAGGTATTTTACAAACTTGGTATTTAGTATTTTCTCTAAAGTGTCTAATTAATCTGAACAGAATTATGAAAAGGTAAGACAAATTTTAACCTTGCCATAGACTGATGCTGGTATTTCTCTACAGCTTAACTAAGGTTGCTATAAAATTACTGTCTTTTGTCTGTGTGCATTTCACAGAAATGATTGAGGAGCACCGGAGAAATGAAGAGCTCTGAAGTTTGTGCCTACCATTAATATAATAATAATAATTTCTATCATCATCATTATTGCATTACTTTAACCACTATAAGTTCAAAGATATAATCAAATGGTAGATTAAAATCAATAGTAATGCTACTTTCTGAAAATATATTGCACAAGCAATCCTACAGACTGTGAATAAATAAATGCTGAGAAAGATGCACAGAAACATCCTTTTTAGAATGTTATTTTGTTACTTTTGATACATAATGTATCATAATGTGTCGTATTGATATTTTATTTTATACCAGCAAATGTATCTCTATAAAATAAGTTGAGGTAGTATTTATCAAATGTGAAGTATACAGTTGCACCCTTAGATATGCTAAAATTCATATGCAAACATTTCTTATTGGATATTATGACTGTTTCCAAATATTACTTCTCTAGATGATACTATGAAATATCTTAGTCTGTATTTTTATGCACACCCTTGTTTATTTCTGGATCAGAGAGTGCACTAGTTTTTATGATTTTTGATACATATTTCGTAATTGCCCTCTGGCTTTGTAATGTTTTAATTTACTAGGATAACCAGGTTCAACATATGGCTTCATGTTTCCAGATGTACAATAAGTGACATTTTGTAATTTCTATTATATCTGAGAAGTCTTAAAGCATATGTAAATTTATTATTGTAAAGTTAGTGTTTCTATGCATTTTTTATGTAACAATGATCCCCTATAAGTAAAAAAATAAAATAAAAATAATTCTTCCCACAAAATGCTTTTTTGAATAAGAAGCTGCAAATTGATATTGTAGCTACATTTTAATATTTGTGTTCAAGATTGTAAAATTGCAATGTACTTTAAAACATTCATCTCAGGTTTAAGGCTGTAATTAGGAGTATAGAAAGCCAGATGCTCTTTCTGTTCAGTAAGAATATAATTGACAGTTTAACTTGGAATCTTGCACTTCTGCAAGATTGTTTTTCAAAATCTACAGTGATAATGAGAACAAGAGCAACAATGCCAATTACCTGGTATTTGCAATATCACTAACAGAAAAAAAAATGTAACAAGAATTTGAGAACTTAAAAAAATGATACAGATTTAGAGGGGAAAATCTTCACTAAGTGGCCTTCACTTAAAAAGATCAATGAAAATAGCAAGAGAGAGTGCATATAGAGAGATCCTTGAACCATATCTTTAGGTCAAAATTAACATTATTTCTTTCTGTGCTGACACAGATAATTGGAAAAAATAGTCCAACCAACAGACCTCTGAAGTGGTGTCATTTTCATTTTCTTTAGAAGACACTTAGAAGACAGGTGCATCCACTGAAAACATCTACACATGCTAGAAGGGAGAAATAATTTACCAAAATGATAACTATCTGTCATAATGACAGAACCTTATTATCAGGAAGCATTGGGGGAACTTCTAAGAATATACATATTTTTAATTCTTGTTCCACTGGAGAAGGAAATAATTTCATAGGAACATCTTCAAATGACACTATAACAATTACCTAAACTACTTTTCTTTTCAGTCTTTCTGACATGTATTAGAACTCATTTGAACATTTTCATTGTAATTATGTAAAATATATAATTTTACACTTTTTGCAGGAAACAAAATAATATATTTTATCAGAAAAATTACTCAAATCAGTAGAACTCTGTTATTAGTAATTTTGAAGATGAGTCTGCAAATAAAACCAAACTGATTAATAATAGCAAATTTTGCTTCACCAGCCATAATAGTAATAATAATTATAATTATAATAATATTCCATGTATGAACAGTAGCACTCCTTTAGGATGGACTAATAGATGAATCAATCTGCACAGGTCCCAATTAGCTCACCTGTCCTAAGCCATGAATCCAAGTCCATGAATCCAAGCTCATTCAGAGTACGTAGGAAAGAAAACTTTTACTAGTGGCAGAAGAAAAAAAATTGAGTTTACTGACAAATCAGAGAAAACAGACCAAGAAGTTTATATATACAATTGATGTGCTCTGCCTCATTGTGTGTGTGTATATAAATATATATATATAATATATATAATTATATATATATATTATATATATTTTAAATATATATATTTATATTATATATATATCAAAGTTTTAGTGGCATCAATATACTGATCAAGCTTTATTCTATTTTATATCATTGGCACAATGAATGAAAACACACAAAATCAAATTATTCAGCAGAAAATATTTTGTTGTATAATAAAGAAAGGATACTTTAAAGATAGAGTTATTAAGTTAAAAATATTTACATGATTCTTGTTGATATTTTCAAACTTAAAAAAAAAGCTAAAAATGATGTGTTTTAAAAATCTTCAAGTGACCAAAATAAATGCTAATTAAAGGATGATAAAAATTATGATGTAAAGAAAATATAAAAGAAAACGTTCTGTGGACTCAAGATTCATGATGAGTGGCTCGTTGGCTCATACCTGCATCTCTCACATTTGGAAAAAAAATATATATCACAGAACTTAAAAGCACTAAGATGCCTGACAGCTCCTAAATAATCAGTATCCTCACTTTTCTGTGCCCATACTTCATGGCATTTTTCATTTATGTGCCTAATTTGAGGTTTTTCTACTTGTCCACATTTTCTCATCTTCCCGTATGTAACTTTCTCTGCCTAAAATGTTTTCCCTATTTCTTAATTTTATAAGATTCCTAATTTTGAAACTTTAGTTGAAGTCTCTGACTCCATGAAATCTTGATCATTTCAATTCTTATTACCTATTTTTTGATCTTCATGACATGTATAATCCATTAGCAATATTTAATTTCATACTATATTTTTATTCTGCACCATGCATCAGGTATTTGTATCTAAAAATGGATAATTTTACTGAATGTTCCTTAAGGAAGATTAACGTATATACTGAAAATGTACTAGGTTGGGTTCTTGAGAAGCAAATGATAAGCTAGTAGTCGGAGTACAAGTTTTTATTAGGAATCAACACTAGCCCAAAGCTGAGCATCAGGCCCTTCCTTTAGCAGAGACTGCCTCTATAAGTACAATACATAAATACATTCAAATCATGAGTATACAGCTGGGTGAGTTGTCTCAAAATACACAAGATTCATTATTATATCTGATTTTTCTTTTTTTTATATCTGATTTTTCTATTTGGTCTTGTATTGAGCATTAGGTACGAGGAATTTCAATACTGTGATTCCCATTAAAAATATATGTTGGATATGGAATAGTTAAACATAGAGCCATATTTCCTGAGGAAAAATCTCCTATTTTGAGTAAGTTGGCAGCTTTACGATTATGAAAATAACATATAGAGGAATAAAAGGTATTGTCACCTACCAAGAAAAGTCAATCAAATCAACCCCGGCAATACAAATTGGGTTATATGTATTCTATCCCATTTTCTTAATTTTCATCTATCAATTAAATCTAAGTGCCAGAGCCAAAAAAAAAAAAAAATCCCAAAAATTCAAATAAGATGCTGAGAGCAATTAATTAGTTGCTACAACTTTAAAATGCCTAAATTGTGCAATGAGATCTCCAGATAATCCCCAGTGAAGCTAACTAATGTATTTTTACATATGTTAAACAATGAGTGGTGTAAGATTGAGAACAATCGAGAGCAGACTAAGGTTAAAGCATTGAAATGATTAAGGAATCAGGACAAAAATGGTCACCAGTCTTAAATCAATTTTCCTCTAGTAAAAAAAATAAAATGTATGGACAGATTGGAAGACAATTATTTTTACCTTTATAAATCTATAACATGTATTTAAAAAGTGAACTAATCATAAGTATATAGTATGATGCATTTTAGCAAGCAGCATATTTATATAACCAAGACTAAAATCAAGCCACAAAACATTACCAGCACCCCCAAACTCTCCTCATGCTCTTTCTAGTCACTATCTCACTAAAGATAATCATGATTCTGAAATTTAGCATCATATGTTAGCTTTGTTTTGTTAAAAAAAATCTATTTTCAAGGAATTTCATTTTTTTTAGAATTGTGGCAAGTACAGTAAAAAGGACTGTTAGACTTCTCACTGAGATCCACCATTTTGCCATGTTTGCTCCTTTTGGTCTTGTTTCCTAATTCCCCTCACTTCATCCCCCAGTCTCCAGACAATTTGAGAGCAAGCCACAAATATACCGACATGGTACTCAGTACAATGATTCCTAATAACAGTGTATATTTCCAAAAAAAAGAGTATATTTTCCTACATAACCGGTATATAATTCCCTAAGACCAGAAATCAACACTGGTAATGCACTGCCCCTCTTTCTAAAATCTCATTCAAATATCCAGCAACATCTCTTTTTTTTTTTTAATTTTTAATTTCTGGTTCAATATCTCCATCTAGAAACAATATACTTACCATGGTATGTTCTATAATTTTAAATTTTGTGCTAATCTTTGGCTGACCATTCTCTGTGAGAATCTTATGGAAATCGAGTTGAGGGAATTTTTCTTAGAAAGGATGTGTGCTTGGTTTTACATTTTTTTTTTTCCTGGAAGACTACAATCTTGGAGCCTTCCTTGTATTAATTTGCCTGTGAATTCCTGGCTAATAGAAATAAAGAAATTTCTTCCAGAATTATATGTGAGTATAGGCCAATGTTTACATATTTTCAGGGAAGTTTTTTTTTTTTTTTCCTATCTGATGCTGAAAATGAGGCATAAAATTTCCTCATCTCCCTTGGTAGGTAAACAGATTATTTTCTAACTCAGGCTTCTTAAGATGTGTCATCTTTTGGAGACCTGGCTTCATGCAGGGATCTCATTTCTAATTCTTCATTATCAACAGGCCAAGGTTTTATCTACCATCTCCCTCTAGCTGTGCAAACTCAAAATTAAATCCTATTCAATACTCTGATGAATTTTGTTTCCTCTTTATCACGGGCTCCTTTGGTTTTCCTCAACTTTTTTCTTTTTTAAGTTAAAACATGTATGTAATATGACATATTTTGCATCTTACCTAGACCTATAGATGTTTTGTAGCAGGACACTTCACACCACACAGCCTTTTTTGTTATTGATCTTTTGTCTGCAATACTTAAGTGCAAAATTTTTCTCTAAAAAAAAACAAAAAACAAAAAAACCCCTAAAAACTAAAAAAGAAGCCTGGCGAGAAGAAGCCTATCTATTAGATTATCCCCTCTAAGTCATTTGTTTCAAAGTCATTGGCTGCTGTTCAGTAAACATGCATGTTACTTCTTTTGTGTTTAAAGTTCAGAACAAAAGCACATGATTTAAGTTAAATTTCACCAGCAATTTAATCCTTTTTAATGGGTTTGAAACCTCCATTTCATAACAAGAAACAAGAAATTAAAACAAAACAAATGTTTCTTCAGCTTCTAAAGAAATATTTTGCCACAGAGAACATCATTTAAACCACAAAGGTGAAAATATCAGAATTTTCATACTTAATTTATATTTCCGTAACCAACTCACTCAGAAAGGTATTACAGAAATAATGTATGGATATAAATTCTTCTCTCTGTCTCACTAGAAAGAATGATGCCTGCAGGATATTCTCAATTAATTTCCATATTTGATATCCTCTAAATGTAAGATGAATTGCTATAAAAAAGGCAAGGCATGTGGGTGAGCTTTTATATAAATATATCAATGATGGATTAAACAAATCTAATATGAAAATGAGACAATCCCTCTAGGCTTACAGTACGCTGAATTGGATTATCCAGGGAACTGCTAGAAATATATATGAAAACTAAGAAGTAGATCTCAGAAGAACTAAATTGGAAGGTATTTGGAAACGTTCTAAATATTGTTCTAAAAATTCGTAAAATTTGCAAAAAGGAATTACTATACGGAAGTGAAAAAGATTATCAATATACCAAACTCTCAAGGCAGAGTATCAAGAGAAATGAAAGAAAAAAAAAAAAAACTATACAGGCTTCCTTGACATTTTTATCATGATCCCAAATGCTAAGAATATCTATTTTACTCTCTCTAGTGTTATATGCACATACATATTATAGGTCATATTTATACAACTATATGTACACATACATGTATAGACATAGACACTTAACTGCATACATAGATATAAACCATTTCTAAATTATTTTACCACGATCTAAAAATATAAACATAATAGATTAAAATAGTAATGTAATATCTCCTTGAATCGTTAAATTGATGCCTGCAAAAGCTATTTTTAATAGAAAATTTTAGTTTTGAAAGTCCAACACTGGAACGTCTGAGTGGGTCAGCAGCTGAGGGTCTGCCTTTTGCTCAGGGATGTGATCCCCAAGGTCCAGGGATGGAATCCCGCATCGGGCTCCCTGCGAGGAGCCTGCTCTTCCCTCTGTTTGTGTCTCTACCTCTCTCTCTCTCTGTGTCTCTCATGAATAAATAAATAAAATCTTAAAAAAAAAGATGTCCAACATAGAAGAAAAATAGAACAGAGAGGTACAAGGAAAACACTGTGGAAACAACTCTGTTGCTCTCCGTGGAAACATTCCTCTTCTAAAATTCCTATGTTCACATCTGTCCTCTGCTTCAGATCATTCAAAATCTCTCATTATTCTTTATAATATTCTCCTTCTGATTCTGTAAACATCGAACATCACCAATAAACAGTATCTAAAGTTTAGATTTTTTAGTGCTCTCTCTTTCTTCCTCCTGTGGTGTCCTTTCAGGTGTAAGGAGCTTAAACTTTACCGCAGCCTCAGGGGAAGGTGTCCCACCTACCCAACCTCTGATTGTGTCACTGGTGTGTCCTGCCTGGTTTGGGGATGCCACACTGCTCCTTTGCCTGCAGAGGCCAGCTGACGCTGCCTTCACAATCTGCTCTCTCTTCACTCCAATGTGAGGCCTGTCCTGTTCAACCCCATTTGGGGTTTCTCAAAAAACAGAGCCCACTGGGGTCAGGGGCCCCAGGCTGCTTATCTCCTCCTGAGCTGGATGCTGTTCGGCTAGCCTCGGTCTCATCCAATTGCTTTCTCCCTTAGCCTTACCTGTGAATGTGCTACCTGGATATCACATTGCTTGCTCGTTCTGCTATCACAGAGCTTTTTTTTTTTTTTTTAAGATTTTACTTATTTATTTTATTTTGTGGAGGGAGGGGCAGAGGAAGAAAGGATCTGAAGCCTACTCTTCACTGAGCAGGGAGCCCGAGGTGGGGCTCAATCTCACCCCTCTGAAATCATGACCTGCCCTGAAACCAAGAGTCCACACTTAACCGACTGAGCCACCCAAGAGCTCCTAACACAGAACTTTTTGAAGATATTGCAAATTTCCCCCATTAAGCCCCAGTTACAGGGCTTAATAGGGGAAATTCCACACCAGCAGGGGTTAATCAAGATTGGAAGCAGGGACAAACATCATATCCTCAAATGTCACTAGTGCCTCTTTCGTCAAAGCCGCAGCAGGACCTCTACTCTCCATCTCATTTAACCTCTTTAAGTTTTCTTTTTATAAGTCTTTCCACCTTCCAAAATGACATATAACTTAAATTTTTATTGTGAGTATTGTTGATTATTCGACTTATAAGGAGTGTATGCAAACTCCAGGGGAAAGGAGATTTGTGTTAATCCCAGGCAACTAGAAAGGCGCCTACCACAGAGTACGCTGTCAATAAAAAGGTCCTGAATAAACAAATTAACTAGACCTCCATGCCTAACTGAATCTTCTCTTTTTCTGCATGATCCTTCCCTCAATACTCATCCTTTAAAAAGCGTTTTGACCTCCTCCCTGAAGGGTAGGGATTTGTCTTCATCTCATAGTCTTCTTCCTCACAAATTCATCCTGTATGCTATGACCTCTTTGCTCAGAGTCCACCAAAATTTCTCCATCAAAGTATAATCAAATCTTTGAGAATATAGAAAACATTCCTTTTCAAAGAAATTGCTTTAGTCAAGTATAATTGTCTCGATTTGAGTGGCCCATGCCAACTGTGAGTGAAGAAATACATCTGCTAAGCCTATCCTTTGCCAGCTGGAACAAACCTGCCCTCCCTTAAACAACACCAGTGGCCAGGGTCCAGTGGTGAAGAGCTGCAGAGTTACAATAGTGATGCTGTGAAAGGAAATATGGCAGGGAAACTGCCTAAATGTCACCCACACCATTCCTCACTCTTAGAAGAATGTTTTTTGACTCCTCACTAAAGGCATCTACTTTTCATCCTAGTTTTCCACCATTATTTTTCAAAAATGTCAGGTGTAGGCTTCTCTCCAGCATCTTTTCTCAGACTATCCTTCCACATAAAACCAAGTTTGACTGGGTAGCCTAGAAACTACATATTTTTCACCACTCTCAAATAAGGATTCATAAATATTTTCTCTCAGATTTACCATCAACAGTTCTGGGTAAGCTCTTCCCCTGCGAGCAGTGGGATATATAGGATATATAGGTATATACACTTATGTGTCCAGCAGGCTCTTTGTCCCCTACAACTCCATCCTCTAGCACAAGCAAAAGACCCTAAAGAAGGATGGAATAAGATTTCACCCGGGTCCTTCTTTAATCCAAATCAGTGTTCTCCAAATTTAGCTTAACATCAGAATCACCTTGAGGACCTAAAAAGACAGCTCATTGAACCCCCTCCAGAGTTTCTTACTTAGTAGGATTTGGGGGTTTTGTTTTTTTGTTTTTTGTTTTAAGATTTTTTTTTTTTTCATGAGAGAGAGAGAGATTGAGAGGCAAGGACACAGGCAGAAGAAGAAGCGGGCTCTCTGCAAGGAGCCCGATGTGGAACTCGATCCCACATCCTTGGACCATGCCCCGAGCCAAAGGCAGATGCTCAACCACTGAGCCACCCAGGTGCCCCAGGAGGTTTGTAATATTAACAAAGACCCAGGTCACATGATACTTTTGCTGCTGGCCCAGGGACCACAATTTGGAAACTATCTTAGATGACTTAACAGCTTGGCTTTTTTTTTTTTTAACCTCTTTTATCAGTTATATAAAGCAGATGGAACCATAGCACTATATAAGATGAATCAGATTCCCTTCCCACTGAAATATTTCATGTTGCCTTACTGCCTGAACTTTTATCACCTCTAAATCTTTCATTAGGGTACTGTGTTTACTCTAACACTTTCAACTCGGTCTTTCTTAATTTAATACCTTATAGGCAATTGCTCAACTCTACACTCAATTTAATCAACTTAATTATGAGAAAGTAGATAATTTTTAATAATAATGCCTCACTTTTTATTAATAATGCCTAAATAGTGAATACATTTTCCGTATAGATGGAGTAAAGTGTGAACAGTATCATTACAAATTAATACCACCTATTTAGTTCTTAGATATTGCAGCTTTTCGGAGATATTGTCATCTTCTTATTTCAAAAATAAGGTTGCTGTAAAAGTAATTATTTGAGTAAAATAGTTAACATTATTTGCAGTAGGTTAGAGGATAAATACTTCTTTGTTCTTTGTAAATGAGGTAGTATAGCATATCAAAAGTAAACTATTTTAGGGGCACCTGGGTGGCTCAGTCAGTTGGGTCTCAGCCTTTGGATCAGGTCACAATCCCCGGTCCTGAGGTAGAGCCCCTTATTGGGCTCCCTACTAAGCAGAAGCCACTTCTCCCTCTCCCTCTGCTGCTCATCTTGCTTATGCTCTCTCTTTCTGTCAAATATGTAAATATATATATATATATATATATATATATATTTTTTTTTTTTTAAGATGTATACTACTTTAAATGAATAATATGTTTGGGAATTTAAAGAAAATCCATCATTGTATCAATGTATATGGTTTTGTACTTTCATATTTCTATTGACTATATACTGATGAATGACAAAATAGGTTTGAAAATATATATACAATTATATATTTAGAAGTATATATACATATATATATAAATATAGATGCCTACTTGTTAAATGTCAGTAAATGTTTTGGTTTTATGTTTTTGTGATTTTATTTTTTACTTTGTTATCTCTTAAAAAAGATCATTGCTGGGGCACCTGGCTGGGTCAGTCAGTGGAGCAGGAGGCTCTTGATCTTGGGGTTGTGAGTTCGAGCCCCACACTGGGCATGGAGCCTATTTAAAATACTAAATAAAAATTTTTAAAAAAGCATTGCTATCTATATATGTTCAATAAAATATTGGCATTTGAAGTCATTTTCAATAGGAGATACTAGTGTTTGCAGAGAATTATAGTATATGACACAACCTCCAGTTCTCCAATTTGATTTGAGAGGTATCCACGCCAGTTACCATAAAGCAAAATTTGCCTTCGGAAACAGTGAACACATTCAAATTGTCCGGAAGCTATTACAATAGTTAAAGAAAAAAAAAAGTTCATAAATCTATCAAAGGAAAATAGACTTAGATTTTAATTTTTTGTGTCTTGATTGGTTAAAAGTTTTCATTTCTTTACCCTACATAAATTCATTAAAATGTTTATGCAATAGGAAGAACAGCAGAAACTTGAGAGGAAAAATCATATGACTCGATAAAAAAAAATGCATCCACCTAGATGAGTCATGTCAGTATACATCAGGCTCAAACATCAAATGCTCACAACAGGGAAATTAATTAACAATATAACAAAACTTCCCAGTTTACATTTAAACCTCCAATCCCACAACACATGCCACTTATCCCAAATATTTCTGTAATGACCCAGACATATCCTTCCTTTTCTTTAGTAACCTAGAGCTCTCCTATCTCCAAAACTCATGACTTTCCTTAACTCTCTAAGTCTCTGAGTGCTCTCTGAGTGGATGTCTTCTTCCAAAGCCTGGGATTCCATCATCTGCTCGTAACAGATCTCATTGCCTCTACTGCTGCCAGGATTGCTCAGTAATTTGAAAATTTAAAAATAAAATTCTATGATAAATATTTGTTGCATATCCCATGCCCTAAGAAAATTTAAGAATAGTCCATCTACCAGCATGTGATTTAATAACACACTAATAACATCTTTTACTTTTCAGTACATTATTTACATAAGCTTTTCAATCGTTTCTTAATCGACTCAACTTTTTCTTTCAAATAATTGAATAGAATGTTGCAAGTTATATTTTTGACTATTTCAAAACATGATTTATTGTAAAAAAAATTGCTTCATTTCAATGAAGAAATTCTTTCCTCAGCAATGTTTGGTACAGAATGTTAAAACAGAATGTTTGTTTAAAATAAATTCAGTGCGTCTTTGCTGCCAACATTACTTAAATTATATGAGGTTTTAAAATTTGCCTTTTAAGATAAATTGATAACATGTACAAGATACAGGCATCATTATAGAGATAATTTAAAGATATGCCTTTATTTTTTTTTATGCCTTTATTTTCATGGTGACAGTTTTCAAATTCAAATTACATTACTAATTACAAATTACATTACTGGAAGATCTTTTATAATTAGCTAAACTTAAACCACTAAAAGAAAAAAAATGTCAAATACCTGTATTTTTGGGCTTTGTGAAAACACATTTTTAATAGTCACAATGCTCATATAAATGCACTAACTACAGGAACTAGAAATGCTTCTTGTAAACATGACATTCAAATGGGAATTTGGTTTGTTTGCCATTACATTTAGCACTAAATTTTTATTTCAGATTGACAGCAGTATTTAACAAAGCATCCAATATTCTCACCTCTGCTCTTTCCAACTGTGAAGTATAGTGGTCCATGTCCATAGGTGCCATGAGAATGTCAGGATTCTTAGACAATTTCTATGCCAGTTAGTTTTTTCAGAACAACAGAAACAACTTGAGCAATCTCAAGTGGAAAGGAATTTAATTTGGGGGATGGGAGGTTTACAAAATCTTTGTTTTTTTTTAATTTTTATTTATTTATTTTTTATTTATGATAGTCATACAGAGAGAGAGAGAGAGGCAGAGACACAGGCAGAGGGAGGAGCAGGCTCCATGCACCAGGAGCCCGACGTGGGATTCGATCCCGGGTCTCCAGGATCGCGCCCTGGGCCAAAGGCAGGCGCCAAACCGCTGCGCCACCCAGGGATCCCTACAAAATCTTTGGAACAACTTGGGGGAAAAGAGGATAGGAAGGCGGTGATGAGTGTCCAAGAGATCCAGAAGCAGGGGGGAGCCTGGATGGCTCAGTTGGTTGAACTACCAACTCTTGATTTCAGCTCAGGTCATGATCTCAGGGGCCTGAGCTCAGCTGGGAGTCTGCTTAGGATTATCTCCCTCTCCCTCTACTCCTCCCCCTGTGCAGGTGCTCACTCTCTGTCTCTCTTTCTCAAATAAATAAATAATAAATAAATAAATAAATAAATAAATAAATACATAAATCTTTTAAAAAAGAAAGAAAACCAGAAGCAGGAGTTAGACAAAATTTGTGACGACAATCATAACTTTCTGCAGCCCCTCAATGGATGCTTTTCAGAAGGAAAGAAAAAAAAAAAAAAAACATGCTAGCAAATTTTAACACTTTCCATCGGGCAAAGCCAGGCACTCCCACTGTACTAGAACAAAAGTGGCTTTAGATTGTCTTTTCCCTCCCCACATCTTATGAAATGTGTCCCATTAAGGGAAGCAAATCTGAGAACCTGAGATGTAATTCCCTGCTGTCAGCCCCTGGTATTCAGGGAAGAGCATATAGAAGGTGAAAGGAGGCTGCTGTCTTGAACAGAAGTTAATGCCCATCCATCTTTCCTCTCCTCTGCACCTCTATGGCCTTTCTACACCTCCTTTCTTTTCAGACACGATAGCCGACAAGGTATTTCTAGCTAACTTAATGGGAATATCTCTTATAAAAATATCTCTTATAAAAATGGGGACACTCACCCAGCACACCAACAAATGGAATGCCAGAGTTTCTTCACTTTTTCAATTTCTAAAAGATGTTCATTTTCTTTAAGAGGGTCATTTTCTTGCAACACCTGGGTGGCTCAGCAGTTGAGCATCTGCCTTTGACTCAGGTTGTGATCCTGGGGTCTGGGATCGAGTCCCGCATCCAGCTCCCTGCAGGGAGCCTGCTTCTCCCTCTGCCTGCATGTCTGCCTCTCTCTCTGTTTGTCTCTCATGAATAAATAAATAAAATCTTTAAAAAGTGTTCTTTCTTCCTTCCTTCCTTCTTTTCTTCCTTCCTTCTTTTCTTCCTTCGTTCTTTCCTTCCTTCCTTTTTCTTTCTTTCTTTCTTTCTTTCTTTCTTTCTTTCTTTCTTTCTTCCTTTCTTTTTCTTTCTTTCCTTTCTTTCTTTCTTTCTTTCTTTCTTTCTTTTTCTTTCTTTTCTTTCTTTTTTCTTTCTTTCTTTCTCTTTCTTTTTTTCTTTCTTTCTTTCTTTCTTTCTTTCTTTCTTTCTTTCTTTCTTCTTCCTTCCTTCCTTCTTTTCTTTCTTTCTTTCTTCCTTTCTTTCTTCCTTCTTTCTTCCTTTCTTTTTCTTTCTTTTCTTTCTTTCTTTCTTTCTTTCTTTCTTTCTTTCTTTCTTTCTTCCTTTCTTTCTTTTCTTTCTTTTTTCTTTCTTTCTTTCTTTCTCTTTCTTTTTCTTTCTTTCTTTTTCTTTCTTTCTTTCTTTCTTTCTTTCTTTCTTCTTTCTTTCTTTTTCTTCTCTCGCTCCCTCCCTTCCTTTCCTCCTGTCTCCCTCTCCTCTCCCTCCTTCTCTTCCTCCATTTCAGTCTGTTCATGTTCTACTTTTGATACCCTATACATTAAAGAATAAATTATAAGATTAACCACCCAAAACTCATCTTATTAAAAATAATAGTACAGAAAGTGGCTGAAGAAAAGTAGAATATAGTTAATAGATAACAAGATGGAAAAAAAAAAACATGTAGCTACTATAATCCTCATTTCTTCCACTTTTCCTAAGACCATTTATAAGGCTATCTATAACTATGCCTGCCTGCCTTTCCTCTTCTTTCTCCTACAACCACAACTTGCTTAGCATATTTATCCAAGTTTAATTCAGTTTGTAAGTATTTTGTGTTATTTTAACCTTATTTGAGTGTTTTCTGTTTTAAAATAAAAATAATATATATATATATTTTTAAGAATTTATTTATTTATTCATGAGAGACAGAGAAAGAGAGAGAGGCAGAGGCACAGGCAGAGGGAGAAGCAGGCTCCATGCAGGGAGCCTGATGTGGGACTCAATCTCAGGTCTCCAGGGTCAGGCCCTGGGCTGAAAGTGGCGCTAAACCACTGAGCCACTGGGCTGCTTAAAAATTATATAGAGATAATTGTAGTTTAACAAGCAGTTAGGGGAAAAAAAAAACATAATATAGAGAGATCCTTTATATACTTTTTCAGTTTTCCCCATTGGAACTTTGCAAACTATAGTATAATATCAAACCACATAATTGATGTTGATGCCATCTACCAATCTAACCAGATTTTCCTACTTTACTCATACTCATTTGTGTTTGTGTCTGTAAGTGGATATATGTAGTTCTGTACAATCTTATCGTGGGTTAATGTATCCAACACCATAGTCAAGATACTGAACAGTTCTGCCACCGCAAAGATCCCTCATGTTGCTCACTCTAAGCACATCCAACCCTCCCACCACCTCCCCACCTCCCCATTCTTAACTCCTGGTAGCCATTAATCTGTTCTCCATTTCTAAAATTTGCCACTTCAAAATGTCATTTAAATGGAAATAAAGTTTATAATCTTTGGGGACTGGCTTTTTCCACTTAATAAAATTTGCTGAAGATGTTTTCAAAGTGTTTTGTCTATCAATAGTTAACTTTTCTGTTCATTTGTAGTGTTCCATGTTCTAGATGTACCACACTTTGGCCTTTCATTTGTGGAATGACATCCATGCTGGAAAACCAGTTTGTTCTTAGTTCACATGAGGTTGCCATGCTTTCTATGTGTAGTATTTTCTGAACATAACTTTTTATTTCCTTGGGATAACTACCAAGAATATAACTATTGGGCTATATGATAGTTGAATGTTTAGTTTAGTGTTTTTTTGTTTGTTTGTTGTTGTTTTAGAGTGATTTACTTATTTATTTTAGAGACAATGAGCAAGCATGTGCAGGGGAAGGGGGAGAGGGAGGGAATCTTCAATCAGTCTCTCTGCTGAGTGTGGAGCCTGATATGGGGCTCAATGTCATGACCCTGAAAAAATGACCTGAGCCAAAACCAAGAGTCAGATGTTTAATGACTGAGCCACCCAGGTGGCCCGCATGTTTAGTTTTATAAGAAACTGCTAAATATATTCAAAAGTTATTGTAACATTTTAGTTTCTGTTTTCATTGAAATTTCTATTGAGATTCACATGCCATGTAAAAATGTATATTTTTCTTTTAATAAGTAAATTCATATGCTTAATATGTTTTTCTAAGTACATGTTAGAGTCACAGGTTAATGTTTTCATCTAAGCTTATTTTTATTATTTTTATTTATTTTTTTATCATTTTTAAATCCTTTAATATAGTTGCTTTCTTAACTGTTCCCTGCACTATATTTGTGTGTTTGTGTATTGTATGTGTATTATTCTGCTCTGCTTTTTTCTTCCTATTTTCTACTGGTCATTTTGTTCCTTTTTTTGTTTGTTTGTTTGTTGTTTGTTTGTTTCAGGTTTCTATTTAAATTCCTATTAATTAACACACAATGTAATATTAGTTTCAGAGATAAAATTTAGTGATTCATCACTTATATATGATACCCAGTGCTCATCCCAAGTGCCCTCATTAATGCCCATCACCCATTTAGCACAGCCTCCTACCCGCTTCCACTCTAGCAACCCTCAATTTGTTCTTTATTATAGTTAACAGTTTGTTTTATGGTTTGCCTCTTTCTTTTCTATCTTATGTCTATTTTTTCCCCTTAAGTTCCACATATGAGTGAAATCATATTGTATTTGCCTTTCTCTGACTTATTTCACTTAGCTCATTGCTCTAGCTCCATGCAGGATATTGTAAATGGCAAGATTTCATTCTTTTTAAAAAATATATATTTATTTATTTTAGAGAGAAAGAGAGAACAAGCAGTGGGAAGGGCAGAAAGAGAGGTGAGGTGGGCAGCCCCAGTGGCTCAGCAGTTTAGCACCTGCCTTTGGCCCAGGGTGTGATCCTGGAGTCCCAGGATTGAGTCCCACATTGGGCTCCCTTCATGGAGCCTGCTTCTCCCTCTGCCTGTGTCTCTGCCTTTCTCTCTTTCTCTCTCTCTCAAGAATAAATAAATAAAATCTTTAAAAAAAAGAGAGAGAAAAAGAGGTGAGGCAAGAATCAGACTTCCCACTGAGTGCAGGACCTGAAATAAGGCTCCATCTGATGACCCTCACATCATGACCTGAGCTGAGACCAAATCAGATGCTCAACCACCTGAGCCATGAAGAGAGCCTAATATTTCATTATTTTTATATGGCTAAGTAATATATATATATATATATATATATATATATATATATATATATATATATTCTTTATCCGTTCATCTGTCAATGGACATTGGGGCTTTTTCCATAATTTGGCTATTGTTCATAATGATACCATAAACATTGAAGTGCAAATATACCTTTGAATATGTCTTTTTGTATCCTTTGAGTAAATACCTATTAGTCCAATTGCTGGGTCATAAGGTAGTTCTATTTTTAACTTTTTGAGGAACCTCCATATATTCTCCAGAATGGCTGCACCAGTTTGTGTTCCCACAAACACTGAAAGAGGGTTCTCTTCTCCACATTTTTGCTAACATCTGTTGTTTCCTGTGTTGTTAATATTAGCCATTCTGACAGGTGTAAAGTGATATCAAATGATATTTTTATTTGTATTTCCCTGATGATGAGTGATTATGAACATCTTTTCTTATCTATTAGCCATCTATATCTTCTTTGGAAAATTGCCTGTTCATGTCTTCTGCCCATTTCTTACCTGGGCTATTTGTTCCTTGAGTGTTGAATTTGGTAAGTTCTTTATAGATTTTGGATATTAACCCTTTAGCAGATAGGTCATTTACAAATATCTTCTAGGATCTAATTCCTTAGGTTGCCTTTTAGTTTTGTTTCCTTCACTGTGCAGAAACTTTTCAAAATGTATGACAGACCTGGGGTATCTGGGTGGCTCAGTCGGTTAAGCCTCCAATTCCTCATTTTGGCTTAGGTTATGATCTCATGGGTTGTAGGTCTCAAGGCCATGGGCCTTGTGCTTAGTGGGGAGTCTGCTTGTAGTTTCTCTCCTTCTGCCATTCCTCCCACTGGCATGCTCATGCTCTTTCAATGTTGACTTCCCTCTTTTTTTGTTCCAGCTTTATTGATGTATAATGACAAATAAAATTGTAATGTATATAAAGTGTATAATGTGATAGCTTCATATATGTAGATATTGTGACATGATTATTACAATCAAGTTAATTACCACATCCATCACCTCACATAGTTAACTTTAAAAAAAATGGTTAAGATCTACTCCCTAAGAAAATTTCAAGTACACAATATAGTGTTACTAACTATAATAAACATGCTGTACATTAGATTCCCCAGAACTTATTTATCTTACAGCTGAAAATCCATATCTCTTTCATTTTGTTGTTGCTGTTGTAAATTTTACTAAGGTTTCAAGGGATGAGACTTATCAAGGCAGGATTTATTCATTTATACTTTCATATTCCCTAGTAGAGCCTATATTTATATGTCCTGTTAGATATTACACATGTAGTATACATTATTTTTTAAAGGTTTTATTTACTTATCCATGAGAGACACAGAGAGAGAGAGACAGAGACACAGGTAAAGGGAGAAGCAGGCTCCATATAGGGAGCCTGATGCAGAACTCAATCCCGGGACTCCAGAATCATGCCCTGGGCTGAAGGCAGATGCTAAACCACTGAACCACCCAGGGATCCCCTGTAGTATACGTTATGATATATATCATGCACACACACATGGATTTTCGCAATACATATGAGGTACACATTGAATTGCATATATATATATAATATATACATATATATACATATATATACATATATATACTATATATATATACAGATTATCTCTGCACTGAATTTATAACTGTCTAAAATACAGAACAAAATTATAGATTAAAAAGGAACTTTCTGATAGTCTATGAATCAACAATTGATTTATATTTTATTTCTAAACTGGTAAGTAAATATTGCAGAATTCTGTTAATCAAATCTAGGGTCTAAAAACCTGCAGCTGTGATAGCTATAGGAGGTAATGCAGAGAAGGAGGTAAACTTGAACATACTTTGTTGATTTTTACTGTCTTCAAAAAAATTGAAACAAGTGAGCTTTTGACTTTTTATAAGGTATAAGAAAAACAACATAACTTTGTGCTGGTATATTTTGTTACAGCCTGAAGTGATTTTTCTATTTGTATTTTATTATCTACCTGTATTATTGGGAAGAATGCCCATCTAGTCTTTAAAAGGCAATGTTAAATGCAGCTTCCTTCAGGGAAAAGTAGTTTTCTTATTCTTTGGGTGTCCTCTGAATATCTTATTTGACAGAAGAAAAGAATTTGTCCAGGATTCTTTTATTGGTTCAGAAAAGATGTACTGTAATTTCCAGTTCATAAGCCTCCCCAAATAAGTTAGTCTGGTCATAGTCAGTATAGGGGAATATTTCTGAAAATGACATCAGAAAAAGAAACAACAAAAAGCTTTTACAATTCTATGTACCAAAGACACTTTTTTTGTCGGTAATGATTTTGTTTTAAGTGAAGTATTCCAGTAATTTCATTTTCATAGAAACATTTATATACCTTTAAAAACTTTTCTCTTTATTTTAAAATTGTTCTATAACTTTGTATGTGTGTAGAATTTAACATGCTCTTTATCATAGGGTTTTGAATATTTTAAATTGATGTTAAAATAGTACAGAATTTGGAAGATGACCATTCATGTTTTTCTTATAACACTGATTTCCTTATCATAACACTATTTTCAAAGATAGTCCATTTCAGAACCATAACATCATATTATGTTTAATTGAAAACACATTTCTCATTATTTTAAATTACATTTGAAAATATAAATTTTCTATCAGGGTCATAATTTTATTCACATGACTAATGTAAGTTAATAACTCATGTGTGAGATGTAAGTAAATAACTTATGTCTAAGATAATGTAAAATTATTTTTAATCTACTATCAAATATGGATAAGAAATTTCAATCAATTATATTTTTCTCAGTGTGAATATATTTTTATAATTCTCTGGAATCAAGTCACAAAAAGCAATGCCTAAGGATTGAAGTTAAATCTGCACACACAAATACATTCTAGTCTGCGTGTTATTTATTAGTGAACAAAGATTTCTGGCACAAATTAAATTACTATGATACACACTTTTGCCTATAATTCTGATTTTAAGTATGGTGCCTTTTAAAAAAAAATTTGGGGATCCCTGGGTGGCGCAGCGGTTTGGCGCCTGCCTTTGGCCCAGGGCGCGATCCTGGAGACCCGGGATCGAATCCCACATCGGGCTCCCGGTGCATGCATGGAGCCTGCTTCTCCCTCTGCCTGTGTCTCTGCCTCTCTCTCTCTCTCTCTCTCTCTCTGTGTGACTATCATGAATAAATAAAAATTTTAAAAAAAAATTTGCTTCATCCCTACCATAACAATGGTAGAATATTTTAACTCACCCCTCTCAGATAGTGACAAGATCAAGAAAATAACAAACAGAAAATATATTTTAAAAACCTAAAAAAAGAATATGTGAATTAGAGGTGATGGCTTATATACAAATTCTGAATCCTAAAACTAGTGCGTAGCTTTCTGTTGAGGATTCTTGAAAAGTAAACTAAAATTTGATCAAAGGGGAAAAAAAAAACATACAAAAATAGAAATGACATAATACTATTCTCAAATACACATGCAAGAAAGAATAATTGGTAAAATCAGAAAGTAAGATGTAGGTTAGGAATCACAGGCAGATTCATAGTAAATTGAGTTGCTAATTATCTATAAATATATTTGAAAATTGCAATGAAGCTGATCATTTTCCATGAAAATATAATTGGTGCAATCCATCCTGGAAATGAAAGGAATAATATACATGTTGATTTATAGTTGTTTTTTTTTTTTTTAATTAAAGTTTTGTGGCAACCCAGTGTTGAACAAATCTACTGGCACCCTTTTTCCAACAGCATTTGTTCACTTCAGGTCTCTGTGTCACATTCTGATAATTCATATTATTTCAAATTTTTCATTATTGTTATATTTATTATGATGATCTGTGATCAGGGATCTTGGATGTTACTATTGTAATTGTTTGGGGGCACCATGAACCCCACCCATATAAGATGGCAAATTTAATCAGTGAATGTTGTGTGTGTTCTGACTGTTCCTCTGATTGGCCCTTTGCCATCTCTCTCCCTTATCCTGACTCCCTGTTCTCTGAGACACAACAATATTGAAACTAGGCCAACTGACAAACCTCAAATGGCCTCCATGCTTTCAAGTGAAAGGAATTGTTGTGTATTTCTCACATTAAATCAACAGCTAGAAATGATTACATTTAATGAAGAAGGCATGTCAAAAGCGAAGGTAAGCCAAAAGTTAGGCCTCTTGTACCAGTTTGCCAAGTTGTGAATGTAGAAAAGAAGCTTTTGAAGGAAATTAAAAATGCTAGTCCAGTGACTACAAGAATAATTAAAAACTGAAGTGACCTTATTGCTGATATAAAGTTTTAGTGGTCTACGTGAATCAAACCAGCCACACTCTAAAGACAAAGCCTAATCTAGAACAGGGCCCTAACTTTTATGTCTTTGTTTTTGTTTGTTTGTTTTGTTTTGTTTTGTTTTTTGTTTTGTTTTGTTTTACTTTTTTTTTATGTCTTTGAAGACTGAGAGAGGTAAGGAAACAGTAGAAGAAAAGTTTGAACCTAGTAGAGGTTGTTTCATGAGATTTAAGGGGAAAAGCCATTTGCATAACATCAAAGTGTAAGGTGAAGCAACAAGTGCTGATGTAGAAGCTGCAGCAAATTATCCAGAAATGCTAGTTGTGATAATTAATAAAGGTCCTTACACTAAACAGGTTTTCAACACAGATGAAACAGACTTCTATTGGAAGAAAATGGTATCTATGACTTTCTTAGCTAGAAAAGAGGAGTCAATGCCTGGCTTCAAAGCTCCAAAGGACAGGGTAGCTCTCTAGAGTTCAGTATAGCAAGTGACTAAGTTGAGGCCAATGCTCATTTTTTTTCACCATTCTGAAAACCTTAGAGCCCTTAAGAATTGTGCTGAATCGACTCTAACTGTGCCCTATAAATGAAACAATCAAACCTAGATGACAGCCCATCTTTTTTACAACATGTTTACTGAATATTTTAAGCTCACTGCTGAAACCTACTGTTCAGAAAAAAAAAAAAAAAAAGAAAGAAAGAAAGAAAAAAAAAAGATTCCTTTCAAAATGTTAGTTTGCTGACAATGCACCTTGTAACCAAGAAGTCTGATGGAGAAGTACAATGAGATTAATGGTGTTTTCAGGTCTATTAATACAGCATCCATTCTGCAGCCCATGGCAAGAAGTAATTTCTATTTTCAACCTTTATTATTTAAGAAACAGATTTCATAAGGCTCTAGCTGCCATAGATCGTGATTCCTGTGATGGATCTGGACAAAGTAAATTGAAACCTTCTGGAAAAGTCTCAGGATTCTAGATGCCATTGAGAACATTCATGATTCATGGGATGAGGTCAAAACATCAACATCGACGGGAGTTTAGAAGAAGTTGATTTCAACCCTGATGCCTGAATTTGAGGGGTTCAAGACTTCAGTGCAGGGAGTAACTACAGGTGTGGTGGGAAGAGCAAGAGAACTAGAATTAGAAGTGAAGTCTGAAGATGGGACTGCATTGCTGCAGTCTCATAATAAAACAAGAGATAAGGAATTGCTTCAAGTGAATGAACAAAGAAATGGTTTCTTGAGATGGAGTTTAATCCTGGTGAAGATAACGTGAAGATTTTTGAAATGACAACAATGGATTTAGACTATTACATAAACTTAAGTGGATAAAACAGTGACAAGTTTTGAGAGAATTGACTCCAATTTTGAAAAAAAGTTCTACTTTGGGTAAAATGCTATCAAACAGCATTGCATGCTACAGAGAAATTATTTGTGAAAGAGTCAATTGATGTGGCAAGCTTCATTATTGTCTTATTTTAAGAAATTGCCACAGCCACCCCAAACCAAGGAAAGCCTTTCTAAATCTGTAATGTCTCAATTTTCCCATCTGTGATTCTTCCTATCTCATGAGTGTGCATATATCAATAGATTATACTCGTTCACAGATGGAAATGTACTGAGTCTTTGATAGCTACCCAGTAACGGAAAGAACAAAAAGAAAACTTGACAAGTTAACTCACTTGTTTTTTCAACCAAATGGTCTGCCTGTAGTCATTAAAGTATTCTTTATGGCTTCACTGCTATATTTATTTCACCCAAAAAGTTAATCCCAGAATAACTTCTGTGTGCTTTAGAGCTGTAGAGTGAACTCAGTAATTTTGTGCTATTTGAACACAATACAATGAGTATAAAATGTATTTACTTTTTTGATAGTGGTTATACTGTTTAAACTAATAGCATAAAATTATACATCTTATCACTCATCCAAAATAATGAAAAATAAAATAGCTCCTCAAAGCTTTGCATTTGAAAGATTTTGCTTATTTATTTATTCATTCATTCATTCATTTTGATATTTTATTTATTTATTCATGAGAGACACAGAGAAAGAGGCAGAGACACAGGCAGAGGGAGAAGCAGGCTCCCCATGGGGAGCCCGATACTGGACTGGATCCCAGGACCCCAGGATCAAGACATGAGCCGAAGGCAGACGCTCAACCACTGAGCCATGCAGGCATCCCAGATTTTGCCAATTTAGAGTAATGACTTATCCCCAATTTAGAAAGTCCTTTCACTTACATTTAAAAAATGCCACCTCCTCAAAAATAAGAACAAAAAAAAAATAGGTCCAATAAAAAAAAAGTACCTCCTCCCGGACTTTCATAAACTTTTATTTTTCTTTTTCAAAATAGCTCAACCTATGGCAATGTTTGTTTATTAAGGTTGGAGTAAGTTAGGAAGCAAGTTCCTGGCTTAAACCCAATACAAGTTTGTCTTACTGAGAAATTATATTTCTGGCCTCCAAAGGAACATCTCAGTTTCTATATCAAAAAAGTAAGAGAGAGAGAGAGAGAGAGACAGAGAGAGAGAATAAATGAAAACAAGTATAGTCCCAACTCATTGAGAAACATTCCTTTGAAAGCTATAACAATAGAAAAGCACATAAGCACTCCACTTTCTCTGTTTTTGGAATTTACAATGAATTTCCCCAGTTCTGGCATGAAAATATTAGAAACAGTCCATGTTCTGATGGGGCAAGGTAATTAGGAGTGTCCTGGAATGACGCAAGTAATTAGCTATTGTCTTTCAAAGTAAAGGTCACAATATATTTTATGGTAATGCCAAATTAACTATTAGAAGAGCTGGAAAAAATAATAAAATTTAAAATAAATTCAATATATATGTGATTTTTCACAGCTATTTCCACACACACACGCACACACAGAGGGAAGGCCACATGAAGGTGTCATCTGCAAGCTAGGAAGATCGCTCTCACCAGAAACCAACTGCTGACACCTTGAGCTTTCCAGTCTCTAGAATTGTGTTTGTCGGGGGAAGGCTGTTGTTTAAGTGACCCATCCTGTGGTAGTCCCTAATGGCATGGCAACCTGACGAGGATAGAAACCAAGCAGCTATCTTATTTTGAGAGGGTGTTCCCAGTGAGCCATGGAGCTAGACACTGGGGGTCATAGTGACAAATAAGCCATGGTCCTTGTCCCTGGTGAATACATCAGATATCCAAGATCCCAGACCAAGATCCAAGATCGCCATGGCAACCTGGGGGAGAATGGCAGTTTTTATGATGAGGAGGAAAGTATAAGAAGCTCCCTCTTCTACTAAATGGGAAAAGAAAGGTCCTGCATTTGTGGGCCTACCAGTTGGGACAAAAGAAGTTCCAAAAGGGAAACTAAGAATGCCGGAAGATTGGAGACAGCTCAGAATCTAAGAAGTCTTTGGGAGGCTTATGTGCCTACTATTTTCCCTCTCACTGTCATTTCTTCCAGCTGCTAAAATGTTCACCTCTTCAAACTGCCTTGCATCTTGCAACTCCCATTTTCTTCTAGGACTACTTTGCTCTCTGCTGCCCAGAATTTTTATTCTTTCATTGCCTCCAAGTTCAATTATAGAAAGTGGTTGTGTGAAGGACACTTCACATGCGGGTCTGCAGGATTTGAAGGGAAATTAATAACTCCGCACAGGACAATAGAGACTACTTAAAATTTAACATGAGTCCTTACTCCCAAGAAAACTTAACCATTCCCCATCATAATGTGATTCTTTTCCAAGCCTGAACCTCCCTAATGTCCTAGCTCACCACAGTATTCTTAGTCTGTTCTTCCGCCTTAATGTCTTACCTCTCACTAGACTCCAGACTGCAACATCTCAATGTTCATAACATTTTGCCTAGAATGGTTTTACGTTCTCTACCTTGTCTGAAAGTAAGATCCAGAACAATTTATACCTCCCCTATTTAAGGGAGCTCTGAGAAATTAAATAAAGCCCTGTAAGGTTATCAACTTTATACCACTAACAAAAATTTTGAAAGCGCTCTGCCATTGTCATAATGGTTGTAATAGAAGGGGGAGAGGAAGGGGTCGGGGAGGGTTCTGCTTTAAAATAAATATTCGTCTTGACACTTGGGAATTAGAGCCTTCTGAAACGGTCTCTCATAAAGAAAATTTGGTTCCATAAGAGTAAAATGTAAAAGACTCGTCTTGCTAAAATCAGGGGGCATGTGGCTTTCTTGTGTAATAAGAATATGTCTCAGAGAGTCACTGTTCGAGGGAGGTAAGAGAGATATGGAGAAGACCTGAATCAAATGCATAATCTAGAGCCAGTTCTGGGATTTCAGGAAGAGCAGGATCTAGATCAACTAACGCCCAGATGTCCTGCAGAATGAGAAAAAAAAATGTTGGATGTTGCAAGCTACTTAGTTTGCAAGGACATTTATTACACCATATTTTTGTGCCAGTGGCTGAATGACACACTGAGGGGGAGAGCCAAGCCCCATCTGTGTCTACGGCTCCTGTACGTTGCTATTCCACTTCCTCTTCTTACCTCTAAGGACACTTAATTTTGTCTTAGCTTAATAATACCCTTTTGCTCTTCCTTCTACTAGATTGTCATTTCCTAAAGGACAAAAAATGAATGTCTCTCATGCTGTCCAGGCCCTAGCATAAATCTTTGTACCTTCTTGATGATCAATGGAGATTTTGGATAAATGGTAGGCCTGAGCCTCATGTTGGTGATAGCTACAGATAGAAATTATGTCTAAATTACCTGCTGGTACATAAATATCGCCAGTCCCAGGAAGGACCAGATGAGATTTAGAAATGGGCTGGCACAAACATGACAGAGCTTACTTACTTACCCCTGACAGCAGAAGTAATGAAGAGAACTGGTCACTGGCTTGTACCACTAGGGGGACCAGTCAATGGCTCCTACCATTATTTCACACCAGTGGTAGGTGAAAGATATTTTGGGGTTCATATGAAAGGTCTGTGATCAAAGCAAAGGACTACATCAAATACAAATGGTTTGCAGAGATACGATTCACTGCCTTCTCAAGGAAAGCCATTCTGCTAAAAAAAAAAAAAAAAAATAGGCAGTCTTCCTTTCTCCACTACGTACTTTTATTTTTAATTCTATTTCTATAAATTTATTTATTTGTTTGTTTGTTTGTTTATTTATTTATTTATTTATTTATTTATTCATTTATTTATTTTGAGAGAGAGAAAGAGCAGGAGGAGGAGCAGAAGCAGACTCCCTACCTAGTAGGGAGCACCAACATAGGACTTTATCCCAGGAACCTGGGATCATGACCTCAGCCAAAACAGACACTTAACCAACTGACCCAACCTGGAGTCCCCCTCTCTGCTACCTACTTCTTTTACTTTCCTGGTTTTCATCAGATAGACTTCCTGGTTTTCATCAAATAGACCTCCTCAAAATGGCCAAAGTGTGACCTATTGGTATGTAACATGCCACTTTGCCTGTGTTGCTGTATGACTTCTGATGGCATGGAACACTTTTAACAAAAATGTATATCAAACCATACAAAACAGAAAGAAAATATATATATATATATATATTTACAATCTCCTGTATTCATCTAAAATCATGCATTTTCCTCTTATTATTCTTACACCCTCAGTTAATTAGTCCCATTGATACTGTATATAAGGACCCATCAAATGTTTTGTGGAAATATGAGAACAATGTTGAGTTCTCTGCAATAACTATTGCCAAGTTTTATGGCCAGTATGCTGCCCTTAGCCTTCCATGTCTTACTGGAATTCTTCTAAAATCCTAGAAATACTATCAGTTTTAATTTTTTGAAGAATTTAACAATAATGATCAAATAGTAAAATTATCATTGTAAGTACCAAAGAAGCTAGTGATCTATCAAGGATTTTCTGCTAAATAGAATCTGTCTAAACCTTGATCATATCAATATTTCTTAGCGAATGAAGAATATGCTTGCTCTATATTTGTGAAATATGCAATGCTCACTGATTTTATTAAATAGTGACTCTCAAAAATAGTATTCACAAATAGGCAATTTTACTTAAGGTCTTGAACTTAATCATTTGGATAAATAGTACATGGATCATTTTCCGTAACTAATCTGAAAAACAATTAATGATGTGACTTTAAATATCTTACTGGAAATGTTCTGCAATAATAGCTATAAATTTTATCTTGTGTAATTGGGAAAGGTATAAAAAGTGTGATTTTAAAGCAATTTAAAAGTTGTTTTTCACCATCAGGAACTTGTGCAAGAATAATGAAAAGAACTAACAAAATTCTGACTAAGCAAAAATATGCAAATAAATTAGCAAAGCTTTTTTAAGCCAGATTGACATGAACATGCTAATGACTACGTTCTGACTACTAGAGATTTTATTATAATTTCATCCTCAATTTGGTTGCTTGCAAGCCAAGAGAGCTGTAACATTTTGGCTTAATACTGCAAACTCTGTGAGCAGTCTTTCCAGGTTTGTACCTCACATTCTCCACATATTAATATTGTATATGTATGAAAACTACCTAAATTTTCTGTTTCTTAATAAAATGGTCCTAATGAATGCAGTAATTTGAGATTCAATCTCAAAACGAATCACATGCATTTTATTTAAGCGAATCTTTTTCCTAAATTACCCCCTAATAATTTGTTTGTTTGTTTGTCTGCTAATTATAAAGGATAATATATTCTTATTGATAAATATAAACAGATTGGGACAATAAAAGGAAGGAAAATTAACCTTTTTTAGAAAATAGGAGATAGACTTTGAATAAAATGTTTAATTTGCCCTCCAAAAAACCCTATAAGATAGGTATTAATAATAATTGAAATACCTCAGCTACTTTTCATTGGGCTCTTATTGTATTTAATTATTTGACTAAGCATTTCTGCATTATTATGAAAAGTCCTTACGAGAAAACTATTAGGTAGGTATTATTTTTCATATTTTAAAGGTAAGAAAACTGTATCAAGAGAGTTTATATTGTTTTTCAAAGCCAGTTCAGCTCATAAGGCATGAATCAAAGATGCCAAGCCCTTTCTGTTTGGATCCAAAGCACCACCTTAAACACTATGTGTTTTTGAACAAAATCAGGTTAATTGTCTTGCTCAAAACTGAACAGCTTGACAGTTAAAGAGTCAGAGCTAATATTCCCAGCTCCACATATGGTGATTAACTATAGTTTCACAGAAAAAATTAAAGCAACCAATTCTTGTATATTGTTAAAAACTAAAACTAAGTAATGAAATACTAAAAGGGAGCATGAGAATGTTATTTAAATATGAGAAAATAATTTTTGATTCATCTCTTCCTGTTTATGTCTACATTTTTTAATCAGCAATATTCAGAGACATGACTTTTTGTTTTGTTTTGTTTTGTTTTGCTTTGTTTTGTTTTTCAGGGACGTAACTTTGAATCCAAGACATGCCTTTGAATGTATCCATGGGTATAAAGATGTTGTCACAAAATAAGATAAAATAACACTACAAATATCATGGATGCCTGCTTAAAAACAAACAAACGGCATTTACCTGGATCTGTGAATCTATGTTTTATGTTCTAGCTCTGCTGAAGCAAAAGACATTTTGTTCTCACAAAGGAGATCCAAAGAAAGAAGAAAGAAGACAAAGGAGGGACATTCTTTCATTCGGGAACTTTTTTAGTTTTCAAACTTTTATTTGAATAAAATATATTTTCAATCAACTTCTAGCCTTCTGGGGTTGATATAATATATCTATACCAGCTCTGACCTTTACCCAACTACTTTTGAATTTCCTCATTTGTATATACATCTGAACTTTTTCTTATAAATCATTCTTTCCATTTCTTTTTTTAAAGATTCATTCATTTATTTGATAGAGCAAGACAGCACACAGGCACATGGGGGGCAGGGGGCAGAGGTAAGGAAGAGAGTGAATCTCAAGGAGACTCCCCGCTGAGCCAGGAGTCCCACCAGGGGCTCGATCTCAGGACCCTGAGATCATGACCTGAGCTGAAATCAATTCAGATGCTCAACCAACTGAGCCACCCAGGAGTCTCTATTCTTTCTACTTAAAAGGATTTTGAAAATTACATTCTACTTCCTTCTGAGTATTCTAGAAGGCATGGCTTATATATCTCCTTAAAGTCAGCAGTTTGCATAGTGTATAGACAACTAGGTAGGTCAAGGCCACCACTGCTGGATTTCCCTGTAGCTGCTTACTTCCTAGAGGCATGGATGGAGTGAAGGGACTGGGCTATTTGTAGGATGCTTGCTTCCAGTTCAAAAAGGGCTAAGCCCTCGATTTTGGGTACCAGATCAGAATCTCGATCCCATGGCATGTACAGGCATTATCTTATCCTAAGACATGTCACCCCAAAGGAGTTAGGGCTTAAACATACCAGCACAGAAAATGATGGTACTCTGAGTTATCACTATTAATATAAGTTGGTTCATGGTTGTTCCTTGCAATTAATCTTCTTCCAGCATCTATAAACTGTGGAAGACTAATTTGTTAGCTTACAAGTAATGTGACATCTCAGACCCCTTCACAGTTCTTGGCAGTTCATTTTCATGCTGCTGACAGGAGGTGGGATGGATTTTAAAAATGAACTCATGGGGCTCCTGGATGGCTCAGTGGTTGAGTGTCTGCCTTCAGCTTAGGTCGTGATCCCCTGGTCCTGGGATCAAGCCCCACATCTGGCTCCCTGCTTCTCCCTCTGCCTGTGTCTCTGCCTCTCTTTCCATGTCTCTCGTGAATAAATAAATAAAAAAACATAAACTCAGTTGCTATGGAAAAAGGTATACTGTGATGCTAAAGGTCTTCCAATTCAATCATTCCTGAGCTCCTATATCACTCCTCCATTCATTTTTTTAGGCTGTGTCAGTAGCTGCTTTGATGACTGGAAACAGATGTTTCATGTTAGCATCTCCAAGGAAGCCATTCAAGTCTTAGCTTCCAAATCCTTCCTTTAGGAAACTAGCCACCAATGACTGAGGGAGCCCGGGCAGCCATAGTAATAGATATACACGGAGGGGAAGACAACCTCAGCTGCTAGATAATGTGTAGCCAGCACCAACTTCCAGGATGTGAGTGAGTCACCTGGATTGGCTGCTACCAGGTTTTACTGACCCTAGTTTGGCTGTTCCAGTTGACGTCACTTAGAGCAGAGAAAAGCTGCCCTTGCTGAGCTCTATCTAATTCATAAAATTTTAAGAAATCTATGATTGCTATTATATTGTCACTAATCATTAATTTGTTTTGGTTTTGCTTTTTTTTTTTAACTAAACTTTTGTTTCCTGGTCGTTGTACATTCACATGCAATTGTAAGAAATGATCCACAGAGGATCCCATATATCTTTAACATAGTTTCCCCTAATGGTGACATGTTGCTAAAGTTGCAACCAGTATATTGACAATGATACAGACAAGATAGGGAGCATTTCTAAAGAAACTGATACATTCTTGAATCACCTCTGAAATGTCAGTCACCATATGACAAATATTTCAAATCCTGCATTAGGGCAGTGATTTTAATTGGAAAGAGAGCACTACATTTTGGGAATATGTAATTACCAATTTTACTAGTGAAATGACACACATTGAATAAACCTTACTATATTAATGCCTGGCACAGAAATGTGAAATCATGTTATAATCATTCTATGGAATTACTGAGATTAGAAAACTAGGAACTTAAAAAAAATAATTCTTATCATTTAGATAACTTTTTCCTGGGACTAGGAAGTGTTCATCAGTAGCCTGAGTACATTGATAGTCTCTGTGACTTATTGTTACCTTTCCCTTATTAAAAAAAAAAATTACATCTTATATCATAAGCAATTCATATGCTATATATGGCTTGAAATAGTTTTTAGTAAAAGTTGCTTATACATGCATATAATGTATATTAATGGTTACAGACAGAAATGAATCTATTGGTGCAATAAACCATTAAATAATCATTAATTGAGAAACTTATTAATAGAAAAAAAAAAACAATTTACTTCCAAAAGATGATGGAAATAATTTTATCCATAAAGAAAATCATCTTTAGGGCAATATTCATTTTTTTAAGGTTTTATTTATTTATTCACAAGAGACACAGAGAGGCAGAGACACAGGCAGAGGGAAAAGCAGGCTCCATGCAAGGAGCCCGATGTGGGACTCGATCCCAGGAATTCAGGATCAGGCCCTGGGTTGCAGGCAGGCGCTAAACTGCTGAGACACCCGGGGATCCCCGGCAATGTTCATCTTTGATTATTTGTCTTTTATTATATTACTTCCAACATCTTTTGAACTAATAAGCAAAGATTTATTCTAGGATTTATAATTTCAGTGTAAAACCAAGTACAGTAAACATATGTGTTTCATTTGTGCTCATTAGGGCAATGTTAACAGTATGTTGATGCTGCTAGATTGCAATTTAATAATACTAATAATAAAACCCAAATTAAGTAGCAGGTAGATAATTAAGGCAGGAGAATTTAAATTCACAGAAGACAGAGGAGCAAAAGTTTGTAAATCATTAAAGTTTTTAATTTCTTTTAAAATTTATTTAAAAAAATAAAAATAAAATAAAATTTATCTCAGTTTAAAAAAAACTCAGTTTTAGTGCTTTAGATTCCATTGAGTTTCTATTTAATGTGATATCTGTTGAAATAATGATATTTATAGAAGAGATGCATTGTCATGTTTAATAGTTATGCTGAAATATTCCAATAGGAGACTGAATGCAGCTAAGCATTAAAACAGTGAACCAAATGAACTTATCTGGTTCTCAGAATAAATGAACTTTCATAGATCACCCATTATAATTTCAGAGTGGCAAGTAGAAATTAAAATGATTTCAAACTAAGCAATAATTTGAAAGACTTGGAAAAAAAGTTATTCATACTATAGATTGGAAGCTGAGCAGGAAACAAACAAAAAGAGTAGTGAATTCAATACAATTTTATAGGTATAATTTCCATAAACTAGTACCGTAAAGTTTTATGAAACAGTATTTACTGATTTGTCTCTGGATCTTAGTATTGAGTGTAATATTAAACATTATATCGTGACTTTGGATGAGACCAACAGGAATATGACAAGTGGTACATTTCTCTCTGTTAACTGTATTTCTGTCCTACGTTTAGAACTTGAAACCACTAAAATGATACCATGCCCCTGAATCATCCAGTAGGCCCTCTGGAAAATTTAGAGGGTCCTTTTATTTCTGAGAATATATTCCTCATTCTTTCTGCTTCCTACCTAACATTTCCTAATCTATTTCTCTACTTCTGCCCATCATTTGGTGTATTCTATTTTCTCAATAGATGCTAACATGCCCCCATTTATTCTTTCACACTGTAAAAATATTTTTATAATCTTGTGAACAACTAACTACATCTTTATGAAATATGTATGAGATTATTTTAATTAAATAAAATGATATTGTTAAAAAACAACAACAACACTGAAACACTTTGAAATGATCAAAACAGCCCTAATGGTACCCTCAGCTTGACTAAACCTTAAGCAAGCTTCTTCCTATATCTAGGCCCTGACCTCTCTTTCATAGAGATTTTACTTCCAAGAACTTCTAATTTCTTTCTCACTCCCTAGATACAGAAAAATTCTCCCTGCCTCTAGTCAGCTTTACAACCCAAGCATATCTTCCAAGGGACCTGGGAGCCATCTCTTGGAAATGTAATTACCAAGGAAGATAGTCCCCCAAGCTCCTCGTTTTGGCAGGTGGGTAGAGGCCTAACACCTTGCTCCAGGTTGTAAAATTATCTTTGGTCATGAAGGTTTGGGAAAAATTTATTTTTCTTTGGGGAAAATCAATTGGCAAACACTGATAGCCTATTATTTCCTCCTCACTCCAGCTTCACTATGGAAATAGTATGGGGGTTCCTCAAAAACTTAAAAATAGAAATACCATGTGACCCATCCATTCTTACCATGTTTCGTTGCATTTCATTTCATTTTGTTATCTTTTGTTTTGTTTTCTTTTGTATCAGCAGAGCTGAGCCTGGGTTCTGGCTTTCCTTCATAATTGCAATAGCCTTGAATAAAGTCCTCCCAGCCTGTTTAACATTCTCTGGTCCAACTTTTGTTTAGACAGAAAGGATAGCATTTGTTGAAACTTTTTTTTTTCAAGAGTTTTCCATCATTTAAAGACTAAATTGAGTTAATTTCAACCTCCAATGAATATGTGATGGTATTTGGTTCAGTTTAGTTGAAAATTACTCACCTAAGAGACAGTTTTCTATTTCGAAAGATAGTTACGTTTTGAAAAGATTAACATATTTTAGTACCTAATGCTGTACCTTATTTATCATTTAATTTCCAAAGAAGAGATCTAGAAAAATAGATACATAGAGATAGAAAGTAAAACAGAGAAAAAGAAGCAAAGAATGAACTGTGTCATTTTTATGAATGTGTCATGCTGAGTATCCATGACACAGAGTTCTTTACAGTATTATCTTAAAAATGACATTGCCCCCAATTAAAAAAATGTAAATGTGCTTATAATAAATATATGGCCTTTACCATCTTTCTTGTGGATGATTTAGCCTTCCAACAACATTATCCTTTTATGAATTCATGATGTGTTATTTACTGCTTCTAATTTTAAATTTTGACAGAAATTGTTGTGAGTTGAGCATGCATATATTTGAAATCAGGGTGTGAACAGTCAGTTGCCAGTTATAAGTTGACCTCAATTTAGGAGGCGCATTATTTTTAACTTTAAAATTTCCATGCTGTATGATAGATCATTTACATGTGTAATTATATTTGTAAAGCTTGGACACCAATTATATTTTTGTGTTGTGATAATATATGGTATAAGATATGAGGGTTTTGCAGGCTTTTCCTCATTTTTTAAATTTTATAAACAGGTTATGCATTTACTCCAGAATGCAAAAAAGAAGACTAACAAAATCTTACCACCTTTTTTTCCTTCTTCAGTAAATTCAATTACCCTTCTATTTTTCCCATCACCTTTTTAGCAACAATTTTAGGAAAAGGTGATACTTTTGGAAATTTTCATGCACATAAATATTACAGTGAGTCTTCTAATATATATAAAATCTTATTTTCACGTGAAGCAGAACATCACAAGTAGTGTTATATAAGTAAACACACGTTTAATATACTGAAGGCTTTGGTTTGCTTATTTAAAAACAGTATATGAGAGGATAATTAATTACATCTCTTAATTTGTTATATTTTTAAAATTTTAACTTATCAAATACTACTTATTTAATGACAAAATGTAGGAGTTGATGAGCAGAAATTATTTTGATAGTAATTATTGGCAAACGTTTAAAGTATATGCAGCATTACTTATGAGCAAGATTTAAAGGTGTGATGCAGCTTCAAGTTCAATTCAGTATGTTTTCTTTGGAGCACTAAAAATCGGCCTACTATCAGATTTATTTTTATACTGAATTAAATGTGGATAAAAGGACCACTTACAGCAAGCCATACTTGCCTGGGTACGTGTCTTGAGAGATCATGCTGCTCTAGTCAGGGCTGCACTGCTGGGGCCAGCTGTTCTGCAGACTCTAAAGGAAAATTCACTGAAAGAACTCTGGCATAGATTCCTAAGAAAGGCAGTAAAAATATTTTCATTTGGCTTTAGAGTAAACTTTATTGCCCATAACTGAAGCAAGACCAGATTATTGCAATGTCTCTGCCTTCAAGCAGTAGAGTCTCTGGTGATTCCTCATCACCAGCTTCCATTATTTTATATCAACTCATTCAAAGTACCATGGCTCTGCTCCCTTCTGAGTATTCCCAAGGTGAGAAGTTAAAGTGTAGAGAAATCACATGTGACTCATCACTTCCAAAAGTAAAAGAAAACAATTAATACCGTTTTTACCACTTAAAATGTAGAACTGTGTAGAACTGGCTTAAAAGAACACGAAAGTCTTAAGAATAGGTATCTGACATAAGTAACGACATTGCATTCTCTTGAGACTTGATCATACTTCATTCAGTCTCCAAATGTGTTCTCGTTTTGAACATAATTATATGGGTTATTTTTCATCTTTGCAAAATGTGACAGATTTCCTCGATTATCCATTTTTAACCTAATACTTTATATAAGCTGTTACACAAAAAAAATTACAGGTATAATCACCTTAGCGTTTAAAGTAAAGGCACCATAGATATTACTAATCATGCAATGTCTTCAGTAGGGGGGAAAACAATCCACCGCATTGTTAAAACCCACAATAACAGAAAAGATACAAAAAAAAAAAAAAAAAAGAAAAAAACATAATAATGGAACAGTAAAAGATGCAAGAGAAGCTGGGAATAGAAAACTGGTTACAGTAGAAGTTGACAGCTGTAAAGGTGCAGTGGCATATATGTGCTTGCTTCCCCTACCTCTCAGGTGACAGTTTATTTTGACTTAAAAGAAACATCAGAGATCTGATATTATCCGAGGTGATTTTGGTTTCATTCCTTAAGAAAGCCATGCATTATTTGGAAAGACTATTACATTCGATGTGTCTCAGACAGTAAATCTTTAGATTATATGTTTCTATAACTTTTGTTCTAATCTGTTAGGGGAGTGACATTATACTTTTACCTACTCCATCTTACATACTGTGAATAAAGTGCATGGTATTTTAGTTTCCTCCTGAATTTGTGATGCAAATTTGCTAGAATTCCAGAAATCAAAGCATAGATTTATGCATACTTCAAAGTCTTCAAAAAAGAGACAAGCTTACATGTGAAAAAGAGTTGCTTAAATTTCTCATGATATTAAGCAGGACTCTTGCATTCACTCTGTAAGTTTCAACAATTAGAGCTACACATGTACCTAAGACTGACCAGTCAAGCAGATAAAAAATCTCACTACTGGATAACATCACAATATGTTTTATAAAATTTTAGAAAAGTTGTATAAGCAATTACCTTGTACATATTCTTCTTAATAAATTACTTACTAATGGTCATATTTGCAGGTAGTGTGTTTGGTATTACCTGCTACTGAGTCTGGAAACATAGGTGAATATATAATAAATGGGTTTTTGGTAGATATGTTTTAAGAGTTTGAAGTGATCTGAAGACCAAAGGAGTTGAGGACATTTCCTCTAAATAAATCATGCAGCGGTTTTTTAGGGAACACCAGAAAAACATCCTAATTAAATGACCTTTCATTTATTCTTTTAACAGGTAATACATGCTAGGCCTGGGAATTTAACAGAAAGCAAATAGGGCAAAAATGTATTCATGAATATAGTTTTATTCTACTTGGGGAAAATTGGTAATAGGCTTATAATATAAATAAGTATACAGTGTGCCAGTGTATAGAGATAGTGCCAAGGGAAAGACAATGTCACATGGGACTTCAGAAAAAATTCACTCGAAGAAGGAAAAGGTGTGATCTCTGTGGTCATCTGGAGGAAGTTCTCTTGAAAAAAGAAAAGACACAACCATGGGCTTCAGTAAGAAGGTGTTACCCGCTGTGTGCACTGGGGAACTTGAGGGGCCAGGGTGACTCGGCCAAGAGAAGAATGGTAAAAGCAGTAGATGAAATAAGAGGCATGACAATTCACAAATCCAGTAGTCTTTTTAAGGGATTGGATTTTAATCTAATTGAGATGAGGAACTAATGAAAACTACTAAGTGCAAAGTGACACGATCCTACCGGCATTTTAACAAAATTACTCTGGCCACTGATATGATAATAGATATTATGGCTTCAAAATTTGAAGCAGGTAGGCTAAATAAAGAGATGTTGGACAAACCTGAAAAGAATATTTTCTGATTATAATCTGGATATGGTAATGATGATAGTATCCTAGGGACATGGCCAGTGTCTGGCTATGTTTTGAACGGACAACTAGCAGGATTATCAATTTGAGGGGGGGGAGGAAATCAAGAAAACCTTAATAGTTTATAGCTGATTTACAGTTATTTCAACTTGGAAAGGTAAAAGCTACAGGAAGAGCAGAGGTGTATTGGGTGACGTAAGGAGTTCAGGTTGACATATAGTAAATTTTATATACTTATTAAACATTCAGTGTATATATCAAATAGGTACATTTCAAGGAAGAACTTTAGGGTTGAGATAAATATTTTGGAGTGATCAACATAGAGGTGATATTCAAAGTCATATGCTACTGAATCTAGAAACAAGTGGATATATTTTTTAAAAAAATGGTTTATTGGTATGTGTGTTTTTAAGAGTTTTAGGAATCCTAAGACCAAAAGAGTTGTGAACTTCTTCTCTAAAAAAAAAAAAATAATAAATCCTTGGAAGGAAATTCCAATAATAAGAAACCAGAGAAATGAAGAAGAACCAGCCAATAAGCTATATGCAGTAGTCATCGAGGGCCAAGAGAAAGTGGTAACTGGAAAGAGGTGAAGGTTCTTTGAACAAGAGGTAGTGAGCAACATTCTTTATTGCATTAGAAAGTAACTAATCACACAACCTAAGAGAAGTTGATGAATTTATTTCTGGGCCTTGAGTGGTTGTTTTGTTTTGCTTCTTTATTTGCTTTTTAGTTTTTATTTAAATTCTAGTTAGGCAACATGCAGTAAAATATCAGTTTCAGGTGTACGATATAGTGATTCAGCATTCCCATACAACACCTGGAGCTCATAAAAACAAGGCCTTGTTTGAAGGCAGTAGAAATTTGAAGGATTTTTAGGTTTTCCAAGCCACTATGTTATTCTTCAGAACATTTCAAAGAAGGAGAAGGGCATCATAACCGCTTTATATTAATTGTAAGACGTAATGTTATTCTCTTGTTTAATATCTCATTTTAAGCCCATGAGGATTTTGAAATAAAAGTAACATGTCCATATGGAAAGTTACCATCAACTCCTTGCAATCATTTTGAAAGGATACTGGACAAACACAGTATTATGATATTAAAACAAAAGGCACAAGTATACTATAGAATATTGCTTTTTTAACTAAAGTTTATTGTGTATGAGCATTACTATTTCAAAAATAGGTTTTTAAATAGCTTCTTTAGCTAGAAGAGATAAAAGTATAAGTTATGTAGATGAATTAGTAGATTAATAAGATACTAATTACTAGGAAAATATATCTTACAAATTATATCTTACAAATTATAGGTTTATTATTATTTATGCTAAATATTTTCCCCCTCAGGTTACCCTGTGTATATTTTTTAAAAGATGCGCAGACTATTGATAGATTTGTCTTTGAAAAGAAAACTGGGGATGCCTGGCTGGCTCAGAGGTTGAGCATCTGCCTTCAGCTCAGGGCGTGACCCCGGGGTCTTGGAATCAAGTCCCCCATTGGGCTCCCCAGACGGAGCCTGCTTCTCCCTCTGCCTGTGTCTCTACCTCTCTCTGTGTCTCTCATGAAGAAATAAATAAAATTTTGAAAAGAAAAAAGACGCTTAGCATTTGAAAAGAAGACTGGTTGTCAGTAGTCCATTTTGAGTGAGGTCTTGAATGATTTTGATTGAGAATATGTTTATGCATTGCTAGGATGCTGCAACATTTTATTTTTTTTAACTTTTAAAAGATTTTATTTATTCATGAAAGACAGAGAGAGGGACAGACAGAGGAAGAGACACAGGCAGAGGGAGAAGCAGGCTCCCTACAAGGAGCCCAATGTGGGACTCCATCCCCCAGACCCCGGGATCACACCCTGAGCCCCAGGCAGATGCTCAACCACTGAGCCATCCAGGTGTCCCAGATGGTGCAACATTTTAAAGTAGAATGTATGTTACTGCATTCTGTAAAAATGATTAGAACAGTAAAATTTCATGTGTAAATACATTGATAGGTTTAGCCCAAACTGAGCTGTTTACTTATGATTTTGTCTTTATATAAATATGTCACATAAGGAGTTTATTGTCTACCAGCTGATCACATAATCATATCTCACTTCATTACTACTATAAAGGTTCTATTGTTTTTCTAAATATAATTATAGATGTAATAGTTATTTAATCTATTGCATTTAATTTACAGAAATTTAATTCCTATCTTTCAGTTATGATCTAGAAAGGGTCAATCTTCTCATTTATCCAATTACCAGAAATTGCTAAGAATACTTAAGTATTAGAGAAATTTGTATTTAATAAAAGCATTTGAAGAAATATATGCATAATCTTTAATGTATGATTACAGAGCTAAAAGTTAACATCTTACTACTTTTTGAATTTTAATTATTTATCAATTTTCAAAGCATATGGAATAAGGTGGAATTAAAGAATTAATGATATATTAAAATCAGTGTTCACACAGTGAAAACACAATGGAATTTTAAACAAAAGCAGTCTATCATGATGATTTTGAGTACAAAATTCAAATATTGAATCCATATTGAATTGACGATGAGTTCGTTTTTTCTATAAACTATGTATTTTATACATAGTTTTAGGATTACAAGTTACAGATATATCAATTAGGAAATTGAATCTTACTCAAGAGAGGCAATTAATGTTATCTTTTAAAATAATTATTATTTGAAAAATATGTGGATATAAATTTTATCAAAATAGCAAATTTGAAGGTATATATACTCTTATGGTTTTTCAAAAGCACAACATTACAATACAAAATGTAAATTCTGTTCAAGTTGGGCCAAGGGATCTGACATTTGACCAAGAGAAACATATAGATTTTCAATATAGTATTTTAACATAAGATTTCTTTTTAATATTTTATTTATTTATTCATTAGAGACACAGATAGAGGCAGAAGCAGGCTCCAGGCAGGGAACCCGATGTGGGAATTGATCCCAGGACTCCGGGATCATGCCCTGAGCTGAAGGCAGGTGCACTTAACTGCTGAGCCATCCAGGCATCTCTAACATAAATATATTTTTATTTAATTTTCTTTTTTTTAATTTTTATTTCTAGGAAGAAGGATGTTGAAGTTTGTAAACAATAATTCTCATTTTTTTTGTAGTTTGTAAGTTTTGTAGTTTGTTTTTTTGAAGTTTGTAAACAATAATTCTAACTTTTTTTTTTTTGAAAATCATTTTCACAGAGTTGCTTTTCTTCCAGAGCTAGCACATTTCCTGGACCATATATGCTAAAAGTGTACACAAAAGATGAAGTATAGGCAAAGAATAAACACTGCTAACGTCTGTAATTCTAATATGCACACATTGAAGTAAACATTTTTATTGTCTTCGCAATGAACTTTTTTATATCTACCAACATCTAAAAAAACAAATAGGGATCCCTGGGTGGCGCAGCGGTTTGGCGCCTGCCTTTGGCCCAGGATGCGATCCTGGAGACCCAGGATCGAATCCCATGTCGGGCTCCCGGTGCATGGAGCCTGCTTCTCCCTCTGCCTTTATCTCTGCCTTGTCTCTGCCTCTCTCTATATATATATGACTATCATAAATAAAGAATAAAAAATTTTTTTAAAAAATATAAATAAATAAATAAATAAACAAATAACAAAAGAGATACCTTTTTTTATCATTACTTTGAATGACATAGAAAATTAGGAAATCAGACATGCAATTCAAACTGACCCTCCAAGTATGTATTGATGTATCTACGCAAATAAACAAAACAAAATTGAAAATATATTTTGTTATGCAAAGAATATAAATATTCTGTGTATCCTGAATGATATGAAAGATGTCACATGTTTACTAAAAATAATCTTGAAAAATTTGCAGTTCCATTTAAGTATAAAGATAAGCTTCAGGACTTGGAGGTTTTGCGGTCTATTACAGCTCAGGATGCTAAAAAGCTAGGCCAAAATCTCCCAATGGACAGAATGAACTCTCCTCCAGATTTCTACAGTTTATAGGAAACAAAACCTGCTGGGCAGTGAATCTGCTTTCAGCAAACTGCTGGGCTTCCTCTTAATATACTTCTAAGATTTTGAACTTGAATTTAGTAGAAAATGGAAGAGCTAGGGTCAAAAATTTTTATGGGAAAGGGAGATCTTCCTAGTGTTTCAGAATCTTGCTTGAGAATCAGACACAAAGTAGAGATAGCCCGAGTCTACTAAATGTCAAATAAGCACCAACTTAGGTCAGTTCTTGATAGGATTAGGTGATTTCTTAAGCAATTAGCCCTTTTGTAAGAGAAAAAAACAACTGTCTGAAGATTTTATCATTGTTTTGTATACAGTTTTCAAAGTGCATTTTTAAAAAACACTAGATATTCAAATAACCAAGAAAATATGTCCTATATTCAATAGAAAAAAAGTCCAAAGATTTTAAACAAAGATGAAACATCAATACAAAATTGGTTTCACTCCAGAAAATCAAGTTTATTAAACTTTGGAAAATCGATCAATGTAATTCACTATATCAAAAGACTTGCAAAATGAACATTTGCTCTAAATTCAAGAACCTAGTCAAGATCATGATTCTTAGCACTAGGGATAAATCATATTCTCTTAACCTAATAAATTATCTATAAAAAGTCTTGAGAGAACATTATACTTAGTAGCATTTATTAATTAATAATTATACCCACTGAGAATCCAATATAATTCTTTCTATTCCCTTTTACACTCAATCATACTGAAGTTCTAAACAGTACAAGAGATATTTTAAAATATAATATTTTTGTAGAAAAAATAACATTTTTTGAAAAAATAACATTTTATGTAGATTATGTAATTGTGTACATAAAAATTCCAAAGAATTTATACAGAGCTTATTTGGATAAAGAAGCAATTTTAGGGGATGTCTGAGTGGCTCACCAGTCGAGCCATCTGCCTTTGGCTCAGGGCTTGATCCCAGATCAAGTCCCACATCAGGCTTCCTGCATGGAGCCTGCTTCTATCTCTACCTGTGTCTCTGCCTCTTTATCTCTTTCTCTCTCTTTCTCTCTCTGTGAGTCTTTCATGAATAAATAAATAAAATCTTTAAAAATAGTATCAAGAAATCAATACCTGGGGCAGCCTGGGTTTGGCACCTGCCTTCAGCCCAGGGCATGATTCCAGAGACCTGGGATCGAGTCCCACATCAGGCTCCCTGCATGGAGCCTGCTTCACCCTCTGTCTGTGTCTCTGCCTCTCTCTCTCTCTCTCTCTCTCTCTCTCTGTCTCTCATAAATAAATAAATAAAATCTTTAAAAAACAACGTGGAAAAAAATCAGTACCTAATAATAAATAAAATAAACGGGAATGTTCAAGACCTATACATAAAAATTACAAAATATTAATATGAAAATGGAAAAAAAACTAAATGGAAGGGTATTCCATATCCACTAATTAAAACAGTCAATTATAAACATCTCAATGGACCTTAAATTGACCAAGATATTAAATGCATTCCACATGAAATACATGAAAAAACCTGAAAAAGTCAAAAAGCCATTAAGAGAATAAAAAGTGTTCATAACACTGGTCACTTGGAGGATGAAAACTGAAACCAGGTGTGATATACTACATATCCCCAAGAATAGCTAAAATGGAAAAAGTTAGCTTGCTTAAATTGTAAAATATCACTCTTCAAAGTTCTTAACAGCACTGCTTAATGTTATATGTGAGGATTGTAGGAAGCTGGTATTATCCTACTTTTTTTGTCTGGGTACTGGTTACATGAATGTTTTCATTTTGTGACATTTACTAGCTGTCTTTTTTTATTTTTTTCAATTTTCTGCCTTGTGTAATACTTCAATGATTTTTTTTAAAAAAGTGTTATTACATAAAATTAAGAGTCACTACATATTGATTAAAATTTCAACTTATCAAGAACATTTAACAAAGTATACTCAAAAATACCTAATAATTTAAACTATGAAGCAAAATGCTAACCTAGAAAGTAGAACTAGGAAATATATTTTAATAAAGAGTAATTTTAATTTTTTTTAATTTAATGATAGTCACAGAGAGAGAGAGAGAGAGAGAGAGAGAGAGAGGCAGAGACACAGGCAAAGGGAGAAGCAGGCTCCATGCACCGGGAGCCCGATGTGGGATTCGATCCTGGGTCTCCAAGATCACGCCCTGGGCCAAAGGCAGGCGCCAAACCACTGTGCCACCCAGGGATCCCCAAAGAGTAATTTTAATATACCCCTTAGCTTTTGATAGATAAATTAGATTCCAATAAAATAAGACAAAAACAATTACATAGAAAGCTTTGAACATTAGTAAGACCACTGAGCTAACAAATTTGATATACAATATACTTCTTTTAAAAATGGCAAATAAAGCATCTTTATCAGGTCCTCTGGAGAAATTTAAGAAAAGTAACATATATCTGACCATAAATATTAACACATGTCACAGTTTGTGGAGTGGCTGGTCAGAATGTAACTAAGACAGACATAGAAAAAAAAATTAAATCACTTCAAAATAGAAAAAAAATATATCTCAAAGTTCATCAATCAAAGAAGTTGTAATGACATTCAGTGTGTAAAACTTGATATAAAAGACTATATATTAGGTGTGTGAGGAACATTTGAAGTATACATTAGAGGTATACATACCTCAAGTATACATACATTTAAATCTTTATATTATAGTAACACTGAGAAGACAATATAGGAAAGGATAGAAGTATATAGAATAGAAAACATTTTAATATAAAGTGTTACAAAAACCAGAAGATATTTTATAGACAGGGAAAAAGAGAGAGATAAAGGTGGTGAGGGGTGCAGGGAGAAGGAAGAGGATATTAAGCATTGTCCACACTCACCACCCTGAGATCATGATCTAAGCCAAAATCAAGAGCCAGATACGTAACCAACTGAGCCACCAAGATGCTCCTAAAACAAAATATTTTTTATAAATATTAATGACATTACTCATAATATTGATTTAATGGAGGAAGATGGAGAGAGATGGCACAGACATTAAAAATAAAATGGAAGATATAAATTATTATGAAAATAGACCATAGGAAAAGTCAGAAAAACTAATCTGAAATCTCAAGTTTGATTAAAGATCTATTCAATCAAATAGAAAGAAAAGACCATACAGAACTTCATTGTGAAGATAAGTTACTCTTCAAAATTAAAATTAGGTTGACTAAACATCAAAGAATGAGTGACGTGGAAGATAGATTCCAGACTTGCTATAGGATATGAAATTCACACCTATATTTTCACTCCTATGTTGAGGGAGGAAAGAAATTCTGATCAAGGTAATACAAACAGAGAAATAGAAAAGAATTTAGACCTAAGAATTTGTAGACAATTTTAAAAAGGCCAAAAAAAAAAAAAAAAGACACATGTAAATGTAAGTGTTGTTATAGTTAAATTGTCTTAAATTGTCTCATTGAACATTGAATTTGACACTCTCAATTTTTGCCGAAATAGTAAAAAATATCAGGAACTTTTTGTACGTAAAAAAACCCAGGATATAAAACAGAATGTGCAGATGAAGAATGACTGAAATGTTTGTATAAAACTGAATAAGAATATTTTTTTTTCTAAGGGACACTACTAAGTACAGAGTTAAGACAGTATTGTCTTAAAAATAATGACCAACGTATTATGAAAATAATAAGACATTGATGAGGGGGTATTGGCATTCCACTGCATTGGCGATCATGTACTGTTTGAAAGAATAGAAGTTGGTAGACTTTATGATATTCTTAGTCAAATATAAATGCTAAAATATTAGAAAGGAGATAAATAATATGTTAAATATTTTATTTCAAAGCTATATTTTAGTCAAATATACATGTTAAAATATTAGAAAGGAGATAAGTAATATGTTAAACATTTTATTTCAAAGCTAGAGGAAACAGGAAATATCCTCTGACAAATTAAAAAAAAACTAACAAAACAACAGGAATCAGGAATGAAGGAAATGAGAGCTCCTCATCCCCACACACCTAACAGATACAAATATAACATGGTAAATAGAAAGTGCAAAATAAGCCAAAATCAACAAGCCTAAATTATCAGTAATCATCATCAATAAATACTGATTTAACTAACTAATTAAAAGAAGTATTTTCACATTTTAATTTTCATATCTCTTGCTATTTTTATAAGACAGAAACATAACAAAAAATGGAAATTAGTTTTAAAAAATTCACGTTAGTAAATACTATCAGAAAGTGACGTAGCATAGCTTTAGTAACGTTAGAGTACATTTTAAAGTAAATATGTACTGGAGATACAGATTTTTTTTATTTTTATTTTTTATTTTTTTTATTGCTGCTAAAATGAACATTTCAACAGGCAGGTAGAACTTATAGCAGAAATTAGCATAATCACAAAGAAAGTGGACAAATCTATAACTGTGTTAGGAACCATATTTCTCAGATACTGATACATGAGACAGGCACACACATGAGATGAGTGAGTATAGAGAATATTTAACAGTACAATAAACAAATATGGTCACATATAGAACCAACCCTAAATCCTCAAATTAGAGTTGCAAATTCTTATAAATATGTCGCATTTGACTTGAAATATAAATTGTATTACCTAATTATTTGTTTAATCCAGACAAATACATCATGCCCTTAATCTTAGATATATAGAAAGGAGAATTTAATTCGACAACGAAAACAGTTGAATGCTTAAAGAGGTAGGGAACAAAAAAAGTTTTGAGGTAAAGAATGATAAATGAATATTACTAAAATTTCCTTCTGAGAAATATAGACAATAGCTAATTAGTGTAGACAACACTGATTAATGGGTGTGCTTTTAACATAAGAATATCTAAAGAGTTGGGGGACCTGAGTGGCTCGTTGGTTTAGCAGTTAAGTGTGCATTTGACTCAGGTTATGATCTCAAGATTCTGGGATCCAGCCCCACTTCTTCTTCTGGACTACTTTCTTACACCATAGATAAAAATAAATTAAAAATGGACTAATAAACTAAATGTGAGATGTGGAACCATTAAAATCCTAGAGAACACAGGCAGTAACCTCTTTGACATTGGGTTTAACAACTTCTTACTAGATATGTCTCCTGAGGCAAGGGAATTGAAAGCAAAAATAAACTATTGGGATTTCAGGGATCCCTGGGTGGCCTAACAGTTTAGTGTCTGCCTTCAGCCCAGGGCGTGATCTTGGAGTCCTGGGATGGAGTCCTGCATTGGACTTCCTGCATGGACCTGTTTCTCCCACTGCCTGTGTCTCTGGCCTCTCTCTCTCTCTCTCACTGTGTCTCTCATGAATAAATAAATAAAATTTTGAAAAAAAAAAACTATTGGGATTTCATCAAGATAAAAGGCTTCTGCACAATGAAGGAAACAATCAGCAAAACTAATAGGCAGCCTAAGGAATATGAGAAGAAACCAAGAAACAGACTCTTAACTATAGAGAACAAACTGATGGTTACCAGAGGGGAAGTGCCTGGGAGATGGGTGTTAAATAGGTGATGGAGATTAAGGAGAGCACTTGCTGTGATGAGCACTGGGTGATGTATGAAAGTGGTAAATCACTATATTGTACGCCTGAAACTAATATTATGCTATACGCTAACCAACTGGAATTTAAATAAAAAATGTAAAACAAAAACAAAAACAACAAGTAGGTAACCACCTTGATGTGACATAATTAGTAAGTAGCAGACGAGAATTTGAATCCTGGCATTTGGAATTATTGTTTAGAGTCAGAGTAAGACATTTATTTATTGTTCAAATATAAAATGTTTTATAGAAAGTAATTTAGAGAAATGAAGAAGCTGAATTTTATTATGAGTCAAGATTACGGTAGGCTTAAAAAATAAAAATAATAAAAATATTAAAAAATTAAAAAATAATAGAAAAGATTACACTAGGGTTATCTTTTGTGCCATTTTTTCTTTGCAATCTTTATTTGGTATCCTTAACTACAGAAGAAAACATAAGACTAGGAGCCAACTATGTGTACCATAAACAATGTAGCTGGATCTTTTGGGGAATAATAGAAATCTGTACTAATAAGGCTTTACCTTTATGTCAGAATATATATTCCTAAATAGATTGATAGACTTTTGGCAGATACACAAACCTTAAAAGTACTACACATTTAAAGTATGTGTTTTTACCAAATCTGAAGGAAGTCATAGTGCTTTTATGAATACGTGTTAAGTATAACACGTTGTTTTAAATAAAGAGGACTTAACTACAGGTGAAAAAAATGAGCGTGTGTGTCTCTAAGCCTAGGAAGTTGGGAACTAATAATATTTTTCTTTGGATCTTAGAACTTCCATGGGAGAAAAAAGCCAAAAGCCAAGCCTGACGTGGGAGAGTGGAGGAAATAAGAATGTCAGCTCCCCACTCTAGTGAGTTGCACCACGAATGAATTTAGGTTTCAGTGAAATTATGGAAAGGGCTAGAAACTTGATTATTTGGGAATTTTATTTTTTTAAATGGAGAAAAGAATGGCAACAAAGGGATCATATGTATAAATTTCAGTATGATGATAACTATTCAGACTCTATTTTTTTTTTAACATGGCTTTCTAAGACCCAATCCCAAATATTCTGATTTCATCAGGTTCAAGCACTGCCTGGAATACTCTACTCTTGTTTGGCCATGACTGCTCTATCCTTGGGCTGGCAACCGCCTTAGAAATCAAGAGAGTAAGTGCTTTAAAAGAATGTCACCAAATTGTCATTTATGTATTCTTTTATTCAACTCATATTTTCCTTTCTGGATTCTAAGTATACAGAAGTAAATAAGAGGAGGGGGGGAAATCTCCCTGAGAGAGTTCACATCAGATGTGGACTGAATGTCTGTGTCCCCACAAAATTCCATGTGAAACTCTACCCTGCATTATGATGGTATTAGGAGGTGGGACATTTGGGAGGTAATTAGGATGAGATGAGCTTTTGAGGGTGGGGTCCTCATAAATGAGATTGGCGCCCTTGTGAGAGTCAAGAGAGAGCTTCTTGTCTGTCTCCACTCTCCACCATGTGAAAATATAATGAAAAGTTAGCAGCTTGCAACCTGGATGAGACCTCTGACCACAACCTTGACCCTGCTGGGATTCTGATCTCAGACTTCCAGCCCCCAGATTTAAGAAAATAAATCTCCATTGTCTAGAAGACACCCCGTTTATGGTATTTATAATAGTAGGCCGAACTAAGACATTCCAATTTATGTGACTTATCCATAAGCTAAGATGATTTCTCTCATACTACATCTAAATGTTTGAAATCATATGCCCTACAACAATCACATTGTGACTCCGTGGTTGTTTCAACTGTGACAGTGACGCCTGTGAAAAACCAAATAAAGCAATCAATCGAATTAAAATAATAATTTGGCCTCCATGATTATGTTGATTTAGTTCTTTCAATCAATGTTAAATCTATGAACCAAACTGTAGTCTTATTATTATTTCTTCACTTCATAATGTGAATCTGAGGACATTTCAATGATAGCATAGATAAGGATGAAGCCACAGTGAGTCAAGCCAAGGGAGGACTACAAAGTGAATGGGGTAGAGAAAGCACCAAAATCTTCATGCATTGAGGAAAGTCTCTGAAAAACATTGTCTGCACATTTAATTCAGAAATGTTGTCACAAAGCTGGTCTAAGTACAGTCTAACTTCTCCTATTAATTAAAGCATGCGGCAGAATCATCAAAATTTATTTTCAGGAAACAAAAACTCCTCCACCTGTTTGAAACAAAAAGGAATTCAAGTCTGTATGAAACCATTGGAAGGGATGGTTCTTGCTTAGGTCTCAGCCATTGCTCCCACCACAACACTGCAAATGCTGGCCTTCCAGGGGAGCAAGCCTATAGGGGAGGTTAGAGTCGGGAGCAACCCCTGGCAATACTGATCTCAGGAACACATTATAGTAGTGTGATCCCAAGCTCTGGAAGCCTCTGTCTCCTGAATTCTCTCACTGGTCATAGATCTAAAAATGACTTAATACCAACACTGCTGCCAAAAACCCCAATGACTCTAGAATCTTTCTTGATAGCAGGAAACAAACAAAACCAAAAAAGGACCCTCTAAAGAATACAGTCAATAATACAGGAATAGTGTTGAATGATGACAGATGATAACCACACTTTGGGGGAGCATAGCATATTGTAAAAACTACAGGCATATAAATGAGAATATTGTACACCGGAAACTCATATAACATTCTGTTGTTAACTCTACCCCCCCAAAAAATAAATAAAAAACCATGCTTCTGCCTCACTTCCAACTTCCAAATATTTCACAAATGCATTCAATCAGCAAGACCTAATTTTTTGTTGTTGTTGTTGTTTTATTAGCAAGACCTAATTTGTATCCAGGATCTCTGTCTCCAGTTTTTACAGTACGGAAACATTCAATATCCCAAATTTGAAAACGATGCACAGAGCCAATTTATTCTATCCAATTTATTCTATCCTTAATAATCCCAGCATGGAAAGCAATTTGGAGAAGGTCTTTGTTGGTTGGAGATTTTTAATACAAATAGTAAAAGGATATGTTCCTGGGAATTATTTATTGTATCTCCTATGATTAATAGACATCACTGCTTAGGACTTTTTGCTGCTAGCAGTTAAGCTTTTTTTAAAAATTTTAATTAAATGCTTTCACATTACTATTTGAATGATTGATTGACTTAGTCTCCCCTCCAATTGCATTTAGTCATTTTAAAATGTCCTTCTTAGAATAAATTAATCCCCAATTAGCAGATTTGTGTGGGGAAGCGATAGACACATGTTTGTGGATTTTTATTTCCACAAGCCTTGCTTATTAGAATCAGAGTTAGAAGTCGGCAACTTCAGATATCTGCCAACTGCTTTATAAATACCACAGAAGCTCCAAATCATGTTCTGTGAATAGTAAATTTCCTGAAGGAAGAAAATTGGAATGATATCCCTAAAATACAATTTATCCAAGTCTTACTATGTTCTTTGGTAGAGTTATGCTAATGATTACACTTTCAAGATTAAACTATAATATTCTTAAACTAAACAGTGCAAAATCTACGTGCCTGTTCATAATAGCAATTATGATTAGGCTATTATTACCAAAATAGAAGCTTAGCTATATCTAGTTTCTTGGCTCTAGCTACACAGATTTTTATGTATCTTAAAATGTAGATGCATTGGTATTTCCAGGCTATTTTTCCATTGTTTGTCAATGGTAAAATTAAACTTTAAGGTACTTTTAAAAAATCACTTACTAGAGAAATTGGAAAAAAATAATTAATATTAGGCTAGTTAACCAATAATTTTTCTCAAAATATTTTCATTTAAAAATAACGTCACTTTTTAACTCATTTTATTTTTGTTTAATATTTATTTAATGTTTAAATAGTATATTTAGTACACTCATAAAACGTTTATATCAGTATTTATATTAGTTATTTTTGTTTGTTATAGACTGTGGTATTCACACTGGTATTCTTGAAAAGATCTAGAAATGTTGGAAACAGAGTAACATAAAAGGTTTAAATGAGAGCCTGAATAAAATGAACTTAAGTAGAAAAGTATGTTAAAGTACTAACTTTCCACCTCTGAAGTAACTGAGGTAAATCTACAATGAGATAACTTAGTTTGCATTTTCCTTTTTGAATAATTGCTCACATCTGGCTCATTTAATTTTATTAAAAATATCTTACAACATTTGAGTTCAAATTAATTCTCACATCAAAACACATAGTACACATTTATTATAATACATTTACCTTTTTCAAGTGAGTAACTACTCAAACATATTGGTTAAAGTAAAAGAATTAAAAAAAATGCAATATTATAACTAAACTATAATCCATGTCTGGAGTTATAAGTAAGTAGTTCTATGTATGAATAAAACAAGACTGTTTTGAAAAAAATAAAAAAATAAACTATAAATAATATTTTGTTCTATCAAAACCTAGTTTGTACACCATTTCGAGTTGTTACAACCAATGGAACTATATACCTAATGGCTATAGTTTTTTTTATATGTAAATTATACTTTAGTTTTTTTTATTGAAATGTAGTTAACATCTAATGCTGTGTAAATTTAAGGTGCCAACCATATATCAGACAAAGTGTTAATGTCCAAATATATGAAGAACTTCTTCAACTCAATAAAAAAAATCCAGTTTAATAATGAGCAGAGGAGTTAAAATAATTTTTCAAGGATATCCAAATGATTAACAGATACATAAAAAGATGTTCACATCATTAATAATTACAGAAATGCAATAAGAAATTATTTCAGGCCCATTAGAATGGCTATCATCAAAAGGACAAGAGAGAACAAATGTTGGCTTGGATGTGGAGAAAGCGATTCCTATACTTTTGGTAGGAATGTAAATTGGTACAGCTGCTGCGGAAAACAATATGGAAGTTCCTCAAAAAATTAAGAGTGGAACTACTATATAATCCAAAATTTCATTTCAGAACATATATTCTAAGGAGATGAAAATAGAATATATTTCAATTTTTGGAAAGTTACAAGAAGGATTTTATTTTCTGATGTGCGTAGTTTATTGTTTTTTGGTGAATATTAAAAATACACCCTTATAAAGTGCAAGCTACTCTATTGTTTAGAGTCAAATACTTTTAAATATAGATCTTAAAACATGTAGGAATAACTTACTAAGTATTATATGGTAGGGTTAAAAGGTTCTCCTGATTTTCTTGGGAGCATGGGAGAGGTTGTCCACACATTTATCCATCAGGATTTTTTTTCCCCATGGAACTGAAGACCATGATGAGACAGATACAGGATCTTTTACAATTTAAATGATTTTGTGGTAAATCCATTATATATGACAAATGAGCATCTTTTATGTTTAGTTTTTGGATGTTTGAACTATGTATGAAGTTAACATAATGGTATTAAGATCACGTTTTGCTTCACAATCCACATTAGATTTTCCTGTATCTTAACTCCTTCTGAACTCATTCCTAGTGTCTTTTAAATGTATTATAAACCTGCCCAATTTGACAATCACTTATTGTTTTTTATGTGTGAGGTACCTCTTTAGGTGACAGATTTTCTAAATTAAGAAAAGATTATCCTTTCCTTCAGGGAGTTTGATGAGAAAGAGTCAATTCTAACAACAGATCCAGAACCTGGAATAAAGAGGCTGGGTGTAAAGACTGAGAAAGCCTTGATTGTCTTTTCTATGTGTCTCAAGGTCTTACTTTCATACTGCTTGCTTTTTTTTTTGTTGTTGTTTTTTGGCTTTTTTTTTGGGGGGGGGGTTGTTTGTTTGGTTTTTTAAATACTGAACTACTAAGCATCATGTCAGAATATTTCTATTGTGCAGCCATCCCCAGGAGCAAACAATCTCCATACATGTTAGAATCCATGTATTTGTTATCCCTGTTCTTCTGGGGTTATCAAGTACTCAGAGAAAATATAGTCTTTGAAAGAAGGACAGTTTTAAATTTATTTCCCCCAATTTTCATATGGCCGCATGTGTTCCTGCCATAGGAGCTAATGAAACTCTATGGATCCTGGTTCTAACTGTGAATTTGGAGGAATGTCCAGCTAAAATTTGTTCTTCTTATAATATGCAGTGTTTTATACAAAATCCCAAGAGGCATTTTTATTCCTAGAACAACTTGGGAGGATTGTCCTCAACAAGGCGTCCTACTGGGCACACTGCAGATCTCTGGTCACTTTCTATTGCTTGTTTCTCTAAGACTACCTGGTTTCCTAATATCTTATCTATAAATTTTACATTTTTCCTCCCTTCTTTGTATCTACGGGTCAGTTATTTTAATCTTGGCTAAGATGAAAGCCATTTGTTATTCTTATTTTACACATTTATTTATAATAATTTTGAATATAAACAGTGATACCAGGTAATTCTTTTAAAACATCATTTAGAAAAATGTTGTAAGGGACCCAATATTGTATTGTAAGGTATATTCCAATCAAATAGGATTTGCTAAAATGATTACTGGTATCTTGAATATTTAAGGAATTAATTGGATGAAATCTAGACATAGTGAGCATCCTGTCTTACCCATTATTTTTGTGGCTAGCCTTTTAATCTTAGAGTAAATTTAATATGGTAATATAATTTTAAATTTTACTAATCTAGATTAGGAGCTAAGATAATGTGACTTTCTGATAGTATTTAATCTACATTTGAGATTTCTGAAGTGGTTACTTATTCCTGGATTTGATATAAAGCAATGTTCAAGAATATGTATCTTCTAAATAATGCATTTTAGTCTATCCTTCCAACCTTCCCCTAATTTCCACTCCAGCATTTATCCTAACTCTTCTTTATTCAAAGTCAAGTTTTTTTTGTTTTGTTTTGCATAAACCAATCACTTGAGAACTGGCAGAGACAGACACCAAACTACAGTGATCATACCTTCTAAATATCTTTGAAACATATTTAATATGATGGTCTGCATTCTTACTTATATTCTGTGCAACATGTCTCCAAAGCATTTGATATTACAACTGTATTTTTCTTAGCATATCTCAGGGGACTTATGTGCTGAGAAACATATTTTAGTCATTGCTGCTCTAGAAGTCATAACTAGTTTTATGTACACAGTATATTTTATTTTATTTTCCCACAATTAGCCCTGCAGCTTCTTGAGTCTACATTTACAACAAAGAGATTTAAAAATATATTCCTGTAATTACCTTAACATAAAAGAGCTTACGTGTGAGTGCATATATCGCAGTGATTAAGTTTTCAAGATATTATGAGATTTTTATATTAGCAATAAAATATAAATTAAGTCTACACGTATTTTGAATCACACATTTTGTAGTTCACTTGATGAAAGGCCTGGTATATTTCTACCCATGTCATGAAATAAAAAAATCTGATATTTGTTATTGATTCATATAATTTAAAGATAATCTGCATTGCATGACAAATTTATATGCATAAACATTTACATATACTTGCACGTATACATTGAAAGCATATAATAAGTTTGCCTGAAACAGTTTTTCAGATTTTAAGAAATTACATGTAACATGCTGAGTGTATGTAAATCTCAATTTCTTTATTATCTCCATTATTTTAAGAATTTGACGGACAGATTAAGCTAAAATGTTTCCTGCAAAATGATTCTTAATGGTGCAATTAAAACTCTGTTCGTTTCTTTAAGTTATTATTTAATTATATTCTATTCCTTCCTACCATGTTGTTTAAAATTGTGTTGTGGTTTGGGAAAACCTAACATGCTATTTTTCTCACAGTCTCCTGGATTAAATATTACACACTCTCATTAGACACAAACTATGCAGTATGCCTAATGATCACCAGTTTAAAGAGTTACAGAACCATTGAATAGAGACAACAGTAAAAATACATCTATAAAATATAAATATTGGCAACGAAAACCTCCCTTGGATTATAAGATACATAAACTAAAATTTTTAGCCTCATAAAAAAAAGATGTATGTAAGAAACTTGTATTTCGACTTTGTCCTTGATGCTCATAATGTGGAATATTATTGATAGTCTAGTGCTCCCTTTTTAGAGGCATCACAGTAAGCAATCAAACCAACAGCATTCATACTTAGCTTGGCAAAAAACACTGTTTTATATATTCGTAATGTATTTCATAGCCTCAGGGGAAATAAAGGAGACCCAATGAAAACAGATTCTTTTCTTGGCAGCAGTAATTTTCTCTCTTCAGATGAACACAGAGTGGAAGAAAACATCAACAACCATTCACGTGCTTGTGTAAAGACCAGGGTGGGAGTAAATAGACTGCTAATAACTTCACCATTACGATTTTAAAAATTTCACAAATATTTCTTGAGTAGTTTTTGAATTAGAATGACTAATAATTTAATTAGCGAAAACTTTCTCCATCAAGTTGTTGATTACATTTTAGGGAAAGGGAATTGTGAGTCTGTAGAGCAATTAAACATTATATATACATACTGTACTTCTTATTTATTTACTTATTTATTTGAAAGTAGGACAAAGAAGAGCACCAGTAGGGGGAGGTGCAGAGGAAGAGGGTGAAGGAAATCAGACTCCCCACTGGGCAGGGAGCCTAAATAGGAGATCCGTGACCGGACCTGAGATCACGATCTGAGCAAAAGGCAGATGCCTAACTGACTGAGCCAGCCAGGTGCCCTTACATACTGTACTTCTAAACCATGTGCGAAGTCATTAAATGTCCCATCCCACACAACAAATTGAGATAATTCAAAAATATGGCCAGTTGGCCAATATTTTACAGCAACTACAATATAAGTTGAAAATATTAAGTTTTATAATAGTAGTTTAGTCCTTTTATTCTTTCCAAAATATCTTATAATTTCTGCTGTAACTAAACATTCCAAGAATGCTGAAGATCTAAAAATATATAGAAAAAAAAAGAATTATCTTTTGAAAATATTGCTTGCAGAATTATTTGTTGGGATCCCTTGGTGGCTGAGTCAGCTAAGTATCTTCCTTCAGCCCAGGTCATGATCTCAGGGTTGTGGGATTCGGTTTGGTGAGGAGTCTGCTTCTCCCTCTCCCACTGCCCCTCCTCCCAGCTCTCTCTCTCTCTCTCTCTCTCTCTCATAAATAAATAAAATCTTTAAAACTTTATTTGTTAAACCTCAACATCATTCTCCTCTAGTATAGATTTTAAAAGCTACACTTTTTTTTCTCTTTAAAATAAAAATACTTTTAAATTCTTTTCCATTATCTGCTTTAAAACATTACATTTCAGTTTATAAAAGTAACATGTATAGTAGATAAAAAATGTAAATGCAGATGTTTACAGAAGGTATTACAATAATATAATCCCAACATAGGACATTATCATTATTTTATATACTTATTAAGGCTTTTTGAATAAAATACATATATATTTCAAATTGTCTGAAATTATTTACCTTCCTTCAGTTGGCTCTTATCCACTGTCTTATTTATTATGGAAATTTCTTATGTCACTAACTTTGCATGTTATTATTTTTAAAAACTACTCATTTTTTCATTATGTAAGTATACTGTGACATCGTTAACAAGGTGACTTTTATTCTACGCTTAAATCACTCCTATTTTAATAAAGGTATGTTAAATGCCATTGTACATATATCTTTGCTTACACTTTTGATTGTTTTTATTATAAGTACATTATGGTGCAATTATAGGTACATGGAGGTTGAAAAGATTTAAAATACACTATTTACTGGAGCATCTGAGTGGCTCTGTAAGTTAAGCACCTGACTTCAGCTCAGGTCATGATCCCGGGGACCTGAGATTGAGCCCCACATTAGGACCCGTGCTCAGTGGGGGGTCTGCTACTCCCTGCTCCTGATCGCTCTCTCTCAAATAAATAAAATCTTTAAAAAGAAAAAAATAAAAGATTCTCTCTCTCTCCTTCTCCCTATGTCCCTCCCTGCCACTTGCACATGCCTGCTCTCTCTCTCTCTCTCTAAAACAATGATTAAGTATGTAAAATCTTAAAAATATACTATTTACTACATAAAACAAAATTAACATGGATGTATGTGCATATACATACATAATATTTAATGGTATTTGCAGAAAGTCAAGAAATCTGTAATGTTACTGTTATAATAAATTAAGTAATTAAGTTACTCTTTAAATATTTCATATGATAGAAATATTTCATATTCCATATATCTATCTTTCGTGTCATTAAATCTTCAGTGTATACCAAGATTTCTGGAAATCTAGTAGGGAAGCATTACATATTTGTTGAGTTCTAAAGTAAATTGAATCTTCTAAAAGTGAGATATTGCCTCTTAGAAAATTTTTGTTTGCTTCTGATAGTATATTACTACTTGCAGAAGCTATGTACCCTTTATGATCTTAATAAAATGAGCTTTCTGTAAGGATAACCAAAATGGTCATATTGCTTAAAGCCAGTCTGTGTAGCTACACTAGGTAAAAACCATCAAAACTCTACTTCTGTAAACAATGTAGATAATCTAGTACAGAGCCCTCCAGGGGAATTTTGAATATTAGAAAGCATGTTATGAATCACTGACTAGCACATCTCATCCTTATATTCACGAAGACTCTCAGGCCACCAGGCATGCCAGACTTAATGACAGAGCTGACCCACTTCTCCTGCTCGGTAATGCAACCTCAGTACAAATTTAGTGCATCAAAATAATAAATGTGACATGGGGGTTCCTGATTGCACCATCCTTCCAATCACTTCTAATACTTGAACCAATGGATAAATTGACAAAACTTTCAAGTAGGTTATGGCTAAAATATTAGCATTATTTCTGAACGTTGTTGGACAACACAACTTAAATGTGCAATCACAGACTTCTTATCTTCTTTCACCTACTTTTCATCTTGGAAAGAGCCTTTTCAGGGGAAATTTGATCTGGTTGAAGCAGTCATATTTACCTACACTCACTACCTCAAACCACATTTTTTCACCAATGTCCTTGTTAAATCAAAAAGGATATTTTCCAAATTCAGATATATCTTTATCCATTCAAACCATGTGACACTACGTTCCACATTTTTAATGCAAAGATCGTATTAGTTGGATTTTATGAAGCAACCAATAGTTCCCTTTGAAATCTCTGACCACTTTTTCTTAAAGTTCTTCTGAGTTTTGTCTTCCTTACCCTAATATATTTCATCTATACATTGATAACATAACCATTTCTGCCAGCAGAGACTGATCTTTTAAGCTACTGATCTATTGATCCTGGACATTTATATTTGAGTGTCAGACAGAAACAAGAAATCTAACTTTTTAAAAAATTGAATTCATAAGAATTTCCTATAAATCTTCCTTTTTTCTTTTTATTTAAATCTTCCTTTTATCTTGTATTTCCCACCTATAAGTAAGTAAAAGTCATCACCTATAAGCAAATACATTTGTCATATTTTCATATTATACCTTCCCCTCAAATTTAATCACTCAACAGGTATTGGTAGTCCTAGCTTTGGATGATTCTAATATATATGAATTTTACTTAGCATGATGTAGTCAAATAACCTCAGTTTCCCCACAACACAGTTCAAATCCCAGGTATCACCTTGTTTTAACCGTCAAAAGTATGTAAAGCACATCCTTCACTGCAAGTTCTTCTTCCATAAATCACTAAACAACTAACATGCATGTTATAATTAGTGCTAATTGCATCATTTCTTTCAGCGCCTTGGTGACTGGTCACTGCACATCTATGTTCACACACAGACAACAAAGCTTGAGCCTCCTTGAAACTCAATGATAAACCTGTGTGACATTTTACAAATATAGGCAACCAAAAGAGAACTGGCTAAGAAAGATGAAAGTCCAACAAATAATTTTTTTAAATGATACTGCTGGAAATTAAACTCAATTTTTAAATGTAAATGAAACTGTAAAATAGAGCTCACAGCAGGAATGTTGTGGCCACTGTCAGAGGCTCTAATTATGCATCCCTGGGATCTTAGTAAAGGTGAACTTACACATAAATGAGAAAAGCATTTTTGACTAAATTAATAAAGATAATCCCAGAGAAAGCAATATCCATTCCAAATTTTGCATTGAAGGAACATTCAAAGATATTTTAAGACATTGAATGCACAAAGGATTCAATGGTAAAGTGGACTCAAATTTAGAAAGAAGCATGGGACACCTGGGTGGCTCAGTGGTTGAGCACCTGCCTTTGGCTCAGGTCGTGATCCTGGGGTCCTGGGATCTAGTCCCCCATCAGGTTCCCCACAGGAAGCTAGTTTCTCCCTCTTCCTATGTCTCCATGCCCCTCTCTGTGTGAATCTCATGAATAAATAAATAAAATCTCAAAAACAAAAAAAGAAAGGAGAATGAAAATTCTTCAAAAATAGGAAAGATGTTTGGTAGATACTGTAAATTATAGAGTAAGATGAGAGCAGGAGCTGTTCAACCTACTCGTTTATATTTTAAAAAAATGATATCCTTTAACTTCCAATGTTTCCAATGTTATAAATTATAGAGCACTATATAAATATTAAATACTAGCTTTACTATTTTTCCATCTCCCCATAAATTTAAAACTAATACTAAGAGATGTTTTAAATATGGTGACAAAAACTTTTAAAAGTCACGAACTATTATCATTTCTTCCAGTGATTATTGAATTGCTACGTACATTTTTGGCTTTCACAGTCATTTTTACAATACTTTACTACTACGTGAAATGAGGATTGTCTCTATAGAGGATCCTCTTTTCCCAATATTCTTCTACTCTAGCCCCTATATTCTATCCCATTTCTACTGTCATTTTTAGATATAATCAACTATTACCTGATATAATAATTTATAATTTGTTTTCCCTATATATTAGATTGAGCTTACTAGAAAGTCACTATTTTTAGCAAGCTCCTGCATTTAAATCCCCCATATAATTTTCTATTACTATCAGGATAAAGCCCAAATTTTCTAACATGACTAAGAGGCTCTTCATTTCCGAGGACTTCATTTTCTGGAGTGTATACTCCAGTGATATCTCGAAACTTCTCAAACTGTATACTCTAGTGATACTCAAGACCTTCAGTTTTCCATCTACTTTATGATTGTTTTTGCTTCAGAAAATGTATTCATTCATTTACCTCACTAGTATTTGAATTTCTGGTATGTTCCAAGTATGTAAAAGATGATAATATATAGTTTTCAGTGAAATTTAGTGAATGATTCCTAATCCTGGCCCTATAATTTGGGAGTGACCATTAAGCAAATAACTAATATGCAATTTTATGCCTATACAAAATATATTGCTACCTTACAGGAGTATAATTGGGAAAGTTTGGGGTGAGTTTAGAACAAAACTCTTGGCAATAGTGAATGGTACAAATCTAATAGTGAATGGTGAATGGTGGTGAGTGGTACTGGATAAAGATGATTAAAAGAGTCATGGGGCTGGAGAGAAAAGTAAAAGTTAGCATCTCAGGCCGAGAAATAGTACATGCAAAGATGATGTGTGCTGTGCCTTGTCCAGGATTGCTTTGTTCTTGGAAAATGGAGATACTAAGAAGTAGTTAAGGTGAAGAGGGCAGTGACTATAAATTTTAAAGTGATAAATAACATACATGTGAAGATCATCCTAAATGTGTAGCTTAACATGTTGACATTCATTTTAGTAAAATTCAGTGATGCAGAAAATTATGGAACAGTATTGGCTGGAACAGAGAAGATTGTGAAATACTTGAATAGAGTGAATAAGAAGGCAGATTTACACAACTAAAACTCAGAGGCCAAGTCTAGTCTAGAGATAAAAAGATATTAGCAATTTGGTATCCGCAAGTAATATAGTTCCAGCATATTTTATATTTCCTTTAGGGAAAAACAGAGAATAGTGGCCAGAGAAGTGAGTGGGGGGTAAAAAGTCAATTGAGAAGGGAGGAAGGAAAGCAGTAGAATATGGTAACATACAATTCTAGATCAGATAGTATTTCCAAAAATAAAAGTGGAAAGTAGTTTTAAATGTGCTCATGCATTAAAATAAGTTTAGGAATAGTAAATGTATATTGGCTTTAGTGATATTAAGGTTATTGGCCAAAGAATAGTTTAATTGGCATGATATGAGTAGACACATAGAAGCAGACTGAATTAGGTATGTAGTGAAAAAGGTAAGTATGTGTGTATGTGTGTGTTCAAATTTGATTACATAGCAAAGATAGTACATGAACAAATTTTGTTTTTACTTAGGGGAGCAATACTTCCTTTTTTCTGCCAGAAGGCAAGAAGTACATAAAAGGATGTATGACTCATATCTCATTATCTGGTTAGTTGAAAATTGGAGAACGTCCTGTGCAATGGTTTCTATTTCCTCTTGTATAGAAAAAATTAGTGAACTTATTGAGCTTAGGAAGTTTGTTTTGAGAATTTGACCATAGAAGCAAAACAATGAGGTGGCAATAGAGAAGAGGAATTCAAATGAGAAGCCATATTTTTGGATGGATAAGCCTCAATATACACATATCACACACATTGGTGCCAAATTGTGAGGTGAACAGAAAGACTTTAGACCAATTATCTAAATATTTGTTTCCACTCAGGATAATAACTACAAGTTCAGCAGATGACAGCAATTAGGACGGGGAAATGATGGCATACATATCCAAATAGCACGAATCATCAAAGAGGTGCTTTTTATCATGATGATGGATGAATGAAGTACTAGAAGTGACAATGGTGGCAGGTAGTGTGATTAGGAGAACATTAACCTGATTTTACAATATCTGCTAATGGTCTTGTTTCCCAGCGTATTCTTCAAAACTCTTGCATGCAAATATCAGAGCCTCAGAGTTTGTTAACCCAGGAGCCCAATATATGGCAACTCTGAACAAATTAAATATACTGCTAAGGTTGGCATCGTCAGCAAATCTTTTAATTGAAAAATATGCAAAGGTAAAATGGTAAAATTATGTGGCTTTTCCATGAAATCTTATATGTTTAAGGAAAATTTAGAGGGGTGCGTGGTTGCAATAAAAAAATATAGAAAATGCAAGAATTATGTCTAAAAAGGACACACAAAATTAGCACATGGAGCTAATTTTAATAAAATTGAGAGGCTAACTAGATTTCTGTGAGGATTGCATCATCAAAATATTCGCAGACTGGAGAAAAGGAGGCTATGAATATTTGAGACTTAAAATTACCCCTGTGCCAAACCAGTAATAGGCAAGAAGTAAGCTGAAAAAAACTGCTCAGCTCCCAAGATGGTGATATTCCCTGGTATCCTCATTTCAGTTTTCAAAAACAAGGTGAGAGAACTAAAAAAAAAAAAAAAAAGGAAAAATCTCTAAGAGGCAGGAACCATGGTGAATAAATAAGAGGAGAGCTCCATTTAGGGCACCATAATTGAACAGATTTTTAAAACTCAATTTAATTGGCAAGAGTCTCTCTTGTACATAAAGCATGCTCTGGTTTACCTGCCCTCTTTCTATAAATGTGGGATCTGATTGCACAGAAATATAAATCACCAGGCAAAAAACAAAGAATGAGGAAGATGGGGGAGTTGAATGCAGAAGTGAGGAGCTGGGCAGTGTTGCCCTGAGCTCAGTCTTTCTGTTAGAAGATCGCCCCAGTGGAGCATGATTGCCTCCTCAGCTTGTAATTGCCACCACCTGGTGTAACCCCTTTCTTCTCCTACCTGATACTGGTCTGAATTAATTAGAACAGGTGCCGTTTCCTTAATAGCGTAGAACCAGAGCAATCACCCTGATAGTCCCATCCATAGTGATGACTCTGATAATTTAAACTAAAGCTGCACTTTGATTATAGTCGGATCTAGATAAATTTAATTCAGATTGCATATATCTGTATATAGACATATATAGATGCACACACATATGCTTTTTTAAGTGCTGCATCTAAGATATTAAAAAATAAAAGTATTGATTTCACTATATTTGGCTGTATTAAAATATTTGAGTGGACAGGAGATATAGGATTTAAGAAGTTTTTGTGGTAGAAAAATATTCATCATTGTCTGGCTTGGGATGCCTGGGTGGTTGAGCTGTTGAGCATCTGCCTTTTTGGCTCAGGATGTGATCCTGGAGCCCCAGGATGGAGTCCCACATCGGGCTCCCTGCATGGAGCCTGCTTCTACCTTTGCCTGTGTCTCTGCCTCTCTCTGTGTGTCTCTCATGAATAAATAAATAAAATTTTTAAAACGAAAAAAAATTGTCTGGCTTGTTTGCCAGTTCTTTAAAAGTATGATCTAGGTCTGGGATGTATGCAGAGAAGACATAATCCTTGTCCTCAACGAGCTTTTGGTTTAGATGGATATTTAGGCAAGTGGATATGGTGTGATACTGGTAAACACCAAGGGCTCCGGTGCTAAAAATGGCTATTTTGTCAATCTCAGTGTTAAGAAGGAAGTCCTTCAAAGTACACATGAACAGGAGCTGAGAGAAGGCAAGTGTGTGGTGGAGATGAAAAGAATAAGAGGATTGTTTGTTTCTTTGGTGTTGAGTTTAATAAGTTCTTTATAGATCTTGGAAACTAGCCCTTTATCTGATATGTCATTTGCAAATACCTCCTCCCATTCTGTAGGTTGTCTTTTAGTTTTGTTGACTGTATCCTTTGCTGTGCAAAAGCTTCTTATCTTGATGAAGTCCCAATAATTCATTTTTGCTTTTGCTTCTTTTGCCTTCGTGGATGTATCTTGCAAGAAGTTACTGTGGCCGAGTTCAAAAAGGGTGTTGCCTGTGTTCTCCTCTAGGATTTTGATGGAATCTTGTCTCACATTTAGATCTCTCATCCATTTTGAGTTTCTATTTGTGTATGGTGAAAAAGAGTGGTCCAGTTTCATTCTTCTGCATGTGGATGTCCAATTTTCCCAGCACCATTTATTGAAGAGACTGTCTTTCTTCCAGCAGATAGTCTTTCCTCCTTTATTGAATATTAGTTGACCATAAAGTTGAGGGTCCACTTCTGGGTTCTCTATTCTGTTCCATTGATCTATGTGTCTGTTTTTGTGCCAGGACCACACTGTCTTGATGACCACAGCTTTGTAGTACAACCTGAAATCTGGCGTTGTGATGCCCCCAGCTATGGTTTTCTTTTTTAAAATTCCCCTGGCTATTCGAGGTCTTTTCTGATTTCACACAAATCACAAAATAATTTCTTCTAACTCTCTGAAGAAGGTCCATGGTATTTTGATAGGGATTGCATTAAACGTGTCAATTGCCCTAGGTAACATTGACATTTTCACAGTATTAATTCTGCCAATCCATGATCATGGAATATTTTTCCATCTCTTTGTGTCTTCCTCAATTTCTTTCAGAAGTGTTCTGTAGTTTTTAGGTATAGACCCTTTACCTCTTTGGTTAGGTTTATTCCTAGGTATCTTATGCTCTTGGGTGCAATTGTAAATGGGATTGACTCCTTAATTTCTCTTTCTTCAGTCTCATTGTTAGTGTATAGAAATGCCACTGAGTCTGGGCATTGATTTTGTATCCTGCCACACTGCCAAATTGCTGTATGAGTTCTAGCAATCTTGGGGTGGAGGCTTTTGGGTTTTCTATGTAGAGTATCATGTCATCGGTTTGACTTCTTGGTAGAAGAGTTTGACTTCTTGGTAATTTGAATACCTTTAATGTCTTTTTGTTGTCTGATTGCTGAGGCTAGGACTTCTGGTACTATGTTGAATAGCAGAAACAATCCAATCATGAAATGGGCAAAATGTATGAACAGAATCTCACAGTGGAAGACATAGACATGGCCAACACGCACATGAGAAAATGCTCTGCATCACTTGCCATCAGGGAAGTATAAATCAAAACCACAATGAGATCCCACCTCACACCAGTGAGAATGGGGAAAATTAACAAGGCAGGAAACCACAAATGTTGGAGAGGATGTGGAGAAAGGGGAACCCTCTTACACTGTTGGTGGGAATGTGAACTGGTGCAGCCACTCTGGAAAACTGTGTGGAGGTTCCTCAGAGTTAAAAAATAGACCTGCCCTACGACCCAGCAATTGCACTGTTGGGGATTTACCCCAAAGATTCAGATGCAATGAAACGCCAGGACACCTGCACCCTGATGTTTCTAGCAGCAACGTCCACAATAGCCAAACTGTGGAAGGAGCCTCGGTGTCCTTCGACAGATGAATGGATAAACAAGATGTGGTCTATGTATACAATGGAATATTCCTCAGCCATTAGAAATGACAAATACCCACCATTTGCTTCAACGTGGATGGAACTGGAGGGTATGATGCTGAGTGAAATAAGTCAATTGGAGAAGGACAAACATTATATGTTCTCATTCATTTGGGGAATATAAATAATAGTGAAAGGGAATAGAACGGAAGGGAGAAGAAATGGGTAGGAAATATCAGAAAGGGAGACAGAACATGAAGACTCCTAACTCTGGGAAACGAACTAGGGGTGGTGGAAGGGGAGGTGGGCGGGGGGTGGGGGTGACTGGGTGACGGGCACTGAGGGGGGCACTTGACGGGATGAGCACTGGGTGTTATTCTGTATGTTGGCAAATTGAACACCAATAAAAAATAAATTTATTATTAAAAAAAAGAAAAAAGGAAAAGCATAAGAGATTAGGAAACAGTTATTAGCTCAGTGTAATGCAAAAATAGGTCATTTATAATGGTAGACAGTAGACAGAAGTTATAAAAAGGAGGTTTTGGTTATCTCTAAAATGTATTTACTTTATCTTGAAGGATTTAGGGAAATATTAAGGGGCTTATTCAGGATAAAAATTGACCACGTTTGCAATTATCATGTCCAGTAGCTTGAGGTCACCCTGAGATGTCTCTTGGATCCAGATAGGCACCTTTTTGCCTGAGGAAACAAGTTCCTCCTCAGGCATGTATCTGGGTCCTCCTGTTGAAATGAGATAATGTAAAGATTTGGTCAAAGAACAATTCCTCAATTAGTAAGAACAGGGGAAATTAAAAAAAAAAAGAAAAAAAAACAGGGGAAATTCTGAGTTTAAGGTGAATTTGTCTTCAGAATTTGGTTTCACACTTTATTCAATGTTTACTCTCTCTTAAAGACTAATTAAAACTCCAATTTGGAATATGCATGATAAGTCATTATAAAATGAGAAGTATGTAAAGACAATAGCTGTTGGGCCAAACAAAAAATGTATTTCCCTAATCTCCAGATTATATTATCAAAATTTTACCTGTTACTATTTTTTTGACCTGTTGGCCTGTATAAGCCCTGTTACTTGTCTGTGATTGATTATAGCTAAAAGTCAGAAAACCATTTAATTTTTTACCTGCATTTATCACATAGAGAAGATTGCATTGGAAGATAAACTTTTACTGTTAACCCATTAGGGACCAGGCAGTTTTTAAATACTTAATAATTTTTTACTTCATTGTCTAATGATGTTCAGCTGGATTTAAAAAACAATTATGCTGTTAATTACTAACACTGAAAATCATGTCTAATTTCTCATTTATAAAAAAAATGGTAAGTATAACCTTTGTTTTATTAAAACAGATGCATCTGTTGAAAGACACAAGATATTATAATGCAGTGAACCGAGAGGCCATTTAGTGCTTAGGTAGTGATCAGAGATGGTGTTGGTGAACTCAGGGCCAAAAAGAAGATCAAGCTATTGACAGAGAAATAAATTTTGTGGATATCAGACTAGTGTAGTGAGGGAAGGGGAGACCTAGGTTTAAGTGTCTGAAAATCAGGAAGTCTGCCACTTGCATAAACTATCTGAATCTCTCTGCCTCATTGTGAAATACTAGAAACATAATTCATTTGATTTATGAACTGTGATGACTATGTACAAGGAAGTATCTAGCATCATCTAGTGCTTTAGATACTCTCTAAATTCCATTACCCCAAAATGCAGATGTAGTGAAATGCCAGGACACCTGTGCCCCAATGTTTGTAGCACCAATGTCCAAAATAGCCAAACTGTGGAAGGAGCCATGATATCCTGGCCTGATGAATGGATAAAGATGTGGTATGTGTACACAATGGAATATTCCTCAGCCATCAGAAAGGATGAAGTCCTACCATTTACATTGATGTAGATGGAACTGGGGGGTTAATGCTGAGGGAGATAATTAGTTGGAGAAAAAAATTACCATATGGTCTCACTTCCAGGTGGAATATAAGAAATAGTGAAAGGAATTCTAAGGGAAGGGGGGGGGAACCGAGTGGGGAAAGATTAGAGATGAAGACAAACCATGAAAGACTCCTGCATCTGGAAAACAAAGTACTGCAGAAGGGGAGAAGGGTGGGGGTATGGGGTGCCTGTGTGACAGGCACTACTGAGGAGGGCACGTGATAGGATGAGCATTGGGTGTTATACTATATGTTGGCCAATTAAATTTAAATAAAATTTTAAATAAATAAATAAATAAATAAATAAATAAATAGTCAATTTCATTCCTTTAGTTGAATAATGAATTTAAAAGTATTTTTATATCTTGTGTTTCTGTGTGTGTATATGCACTCTTCCTTGTGATGAGCAGTAATTTTCAGCACACAGTCTAGATTGCTTCAATACATGTTCTAGATTGGTGATTTTACTTTTTTATCTGGTTTTCTAGAAACTACACTAAGAATATACTATTTTTTAAGTTTTTTTTAACTTATTTAAGTGATCTCTATACCTATATAGGGCTAGAATTCATGATCCCAAGGTAAAGAGTTTCATGCTCTTCTGACTGATCCAGCCAGTCACCCCAAGAATAATATTTTATATCATGACCCAGATTCACAAAACCATACTTACTTTGTGTGAGACCTTCTAATATTTAATTTTGCTTTCTAATCTACTCTTATTTTAATTAAAAAAAACTATTCCTTTTTATTTTAATTAAAAAATCAATCTGATCTCCACTGTATGAATCCTTGTTATGCAGATTTCTCAATGGTTAATGAGTCACAATATGCACTTTGGAAGTATTCTCCTAGAACAACCTAGGTAACTTATTCATTCCTTATTATTGTGTAATAAAAAAATAAAAATACATGGGAAATGGACAGCAGTATGCATTTCAGAGCCAAAGAAAGGATACTGCAGACCTATCTGAATTAAAAACAATGGTTGTCCCCTGCCCTGTGAAGATACCAAACGCCGGCCAATGGACAGGTGTCTCTTTTTTAACCACCACACAAAAAGAGGTAATGGAATCGGAGATTCATAAAACAGCATTGAGGATGAAACTCCCTCATTGTAACAATTCAGCTTTAGTAAAAGACATTTTCCTTGTCTGAAAACATTCAATAAGAGTCGAAAAGGAATTTTCAGGTTGTTCTGAAACATATAAGTAAGACTCCTAAGATATTCGTGATTCGAAAACTTGAACAAGACCTTGACTAACAAGAGATAGTGCATTAGAACAGTTGAAAGAGTATGTGGATTGTTATGTGTGACTCGCATCATTTCTCCTGAACAATCTATTAGAGATTGTTCATTATAAAATATTGACATATTTCATTTTCTGTTTAGGGACCATAAAATGAGGCTCTTCTTGAAATGTATATGATATTTAGGCATTCTTAAGACAGACTCCAGAATTTACTTGTAACATTGGATTTATCATAAAATTGAAAACATGAGATAAAATTTTAATCATTTAAAGGATCATGGTTATATACTTAACACTAAATGATCTAATGATCTATAACCATGGCCCTGAAGGAAACAGGATGTGAACTTTCGTGCTTGATAAACTAATCATGATCAGACACAACCTGAAAATTGGACACTGATTGCACTGAGAATCTGTTCTATTTCAACTTCTGTATGAATTCTTTGTGACTTTCTTTGACCTTAGCTTTTGATTTGACTGAAGAACATATATTGAGAATTTTAATGTTTATCTGACATCAGTTTTTAAATTAAAGAGTTAGTACAATTTTATACTGGAATACATCTATGAAGCCTTTGGAAATAACATGTGTTTAAAGACAATAGCCTCTGGGCAAAGAAGAATAATCCTTTGTCTGCTTGCCAAATCATATTACTGTCAAAACTTGAATGGGGTAAGAAGCCCAATTATTCAACATGTGATAGCCTACAGATGAATGCAGAAAACTACTTATTTTTTTTTACCTTCATTCATTACATTTAAAGATTCTCATATAAGATAAGTAAGCTTTACTCCTTCCTGCTATGTCAACTTATTTTCTAAACACCACAATTATTAGCTTCACTAGTTAATGGGGTTTGTTTTTATTTTTAAGCAACAATATTCTTGGTTGTTAAAACTGGATAATATCCTACTTCAACATTTCACAACAGTATTTTACATAGCTTTAATAATAGTACACTTCACCTAACATAAAGGGAAGAATTCAGAAAGTTCTATTTTAATTTGAAAATATATATGAGCTAATTTTCAAATTGTAAAATCAAGCTGCCAAACATTTCTTCATCGAAGACTGTCATTACAGGGCCTATCTTTAGTGAGGAAAATATAAAATAATAATACTCATCATCATCCCATTTTTTCAGCCTGGTTGAACCCCAGGTGATGTCCCTTTTAGTACAGCAGGTGTTCTCACCTGAAATACTCTAATCATGCATCTTCTTTTAGCCCAATAGACACCTAGTAAGGTCATTGCTTATAGGGATGCAGGGCATATTGTGCGATTTATTTCTGTATTGCTCTGTAATTATGAAGACGCACTTTTATACTACAAATGTATTTTTGATGGGTACATTTCAACTTTACTCTTAGTTAATGAAAATATTTTAACAAGGGTTAAATAATGGCAATAATTTATGCATTTGTCAATTTGCATGTGGATCACATATTGCTTTGCAGCATAAAACACTTGGTTTGTAAATCTTTCCAGACCTCCCTCCACACAGAACCTTTCCCCCCAACCAATTCACTCAGTTTATATTCTACTAAACAATCTTTTGGTTTTTCTGAGTCAGATATTAATATTATAGAGGAGAATAATGGTTTTGCTTCCATTATGTTAGCAAAAAAAATGTGACTGTTGCCAAGCTTATGGGAAAACTTTTTACTCTTTTAAATTTGGTTTCCTTAAATGATTTTCTTAATTCACTCACCTACTGGCTTACCTCGCCTACTTGCCTTATAATTGCTTCTGCATTTCATAGATAGTAGATTTTTTTAGCACATTGTAGAAGATAACCAAACTACAGTTTTATAAAATAAAAAAGCCTAATTATGAGAATAATTAAATGTCATTTACTCTCTTTTTAGATTTTTTATATTTTTAAATTGAATTAAAAATATTTGACAATGAATCAAAGCATATGTAATAGGATATATAGACTTCGAAATCCTTGCATAAGGGAAAAAGATATTAGAACTCTCAATTATTAATGAGCGAAAATCTCAAGGCTATATGGTGGTCTTGGCATTAAATGTGGACAAATAAGGATAGATTGTATGCTGAAGGGGGGATAGCTTCTCTCATGGCAAGACAGGAAATTTTTAGAAGTTACAGCAATGCAAACTTAGGTCCAGTCAAAAGATGGGTATGAGAAATATTTTAGATGTTTGAAATTTTAACCTACTAATACTGCAACTAGTAACTCTCCCTATAAGACGGCCACATACTTTGGGCAACTATATGACCTATTTTCTCCAAGACAGAGTTGAAAGAAAACAAAAAGCCCTTGACAAGCCTTAGATTTTGGTGTTATGGATTTATGATGATTTTTGTTTTACTTGAAACACTTTAACAAGAAGAGAAAGAATCAAAATGCAAGGTGCAATTTGAGATATGAGAGTATGAAAAGCCGAAGATGGGTTTTAAGGATTTGCGTTCATGTTTATTGAACTCAGCACTATTTTTAACATCAGACCATAGTGCTAGTCTCTTCTTCCTAATAGCTCATATATTTACTGTCTATTTGGAAATATTGGAACTAAGGGATACCATTGCCATATGTTATAATTTAAGTGGGATGCTACTGCCATGATTTGCCACCCTTTCTCATTCTCCACACTATAAGACCCACAAGAATGCCCTCTGTTATATAAGGATGTACAAAATAACATAAATCAACCCAGAATGAGCTGAAATCCTGTGGTGTTCAATAATACATTCACATTTATAAGATTTTTATTTCATGTTTTTTCAGTCATCAAATTTTAAAATCATCTTCAATGATTTCCCTTTTTTACTGATGAAGAGTAATTCTTAAATAAGTAACTCGACATATTTTACCTTAAATACAGCACTTGTAAGTATTTCGGTAATATCTTTTTTCACTTTATCTTCTCTCCCTTACTTTCAAATACTTTGCTACCAAATAAAGTGAAGGAGTTAATGTGCCATATCCTGAGAGGGCTTCCATATCTGTAGCAAAAGGCTGTTATTCCTTGAGTGCCACATCTGATTGGAGAACCCAAAGTTTACCGTGGCAGATAGCTTATCACTTCTGTAAGAGTTATTGAAACATGCAACTAAATCCTTGCTTGCAAAAATTTGATCTTGATGTGTCTCTGAATTCTAGTAGATTGAAAATGGAATCTATTGTAAAGTGTACTATAAGCTGGGTATCAGGTCAGAAAAGCAGGAAATGGAAAGGAAAGAGTGAGTTATATTCCAGGAAGAAGCAAATGGTTTCACATTTATACCTAATATTTCTTTGATTCATAAAAATAAAGAAATGTATATTAACAATAATGAGAGAAAAATTAAATGTGGAAGTGGCACAAATTTAGGTCTCTCAACATATGATTCAGTGCTGGAATACTGTTGAGTGGGCAGATACTCAAAAGTGAACTAGATGTAGCATGTGTCACAATTTTTTATGAAATTCAGTTGATAAGATCCAGATATATAATGGCAAATACAATACTATATTATATTTTAGTAGTATTGATTTTAATTTTTTCTTTTAATGTTTTATTTAAGACAATTATAATCTTTGGCACACTTCTCTGTATTAAAACATCAAAGGTATGTATGAGTTCCATGGGAATGGGATCAACACCTGCTTGTATGTCTTTCAAAACAGACAATTATAAATACAGCTAATAAATCAAAATAATATTTCTATATGTTTTACATGTAAGTGATATATTTTTCATACAAAATGGTCCTATTTAATAAAGCTGATTGGGCCCCATATATCAGAACAAAAAACTATTCAGTTTTTCTTATTTCTGAGTAAAATAAACACCTTGATCCATTAATTCATAGATATTTCTTTACATAAGAATTTTAAATCTTGGAATTTTAGCCTTCCAAGTCTAATTTTATTTATAAAATGTTTCCTATGAGCTTAAATTCTAGGTGTACCTCTTTTACATAGTGAACAAATTAATGCAACAAGTACATTATCTAGTCTGGAGAATTACCTGTCTCTGGCCTTATGTGTTTAGAAGGAAATTGACATCTTGGAAACAAGAATGGAGAATCTTAGAGAACTGATTGAAACCAAAAGGGGATGGATGAATACAAAAAGAAAAATTTTTCTGGCTGACTCCCTCTTAAGCTATATGACAGTTGGTGGTCTAGAGAGGAAAAAAAGATAACTCTCAAGTTTTGTGCCAAGTAAGCCCAAATCTTACGATGACAAGCAAAAATATATTTATGCAGAAAAAAAAATCCTGTATTTTCCTGGAATAAAATTTTGCCATTAAAATTTCAGGCTCAAGAAAATCAATAAGTGCCTATGTAGGCGATGAATATCTGGCATAATGGCCATGACAAAATTCTGGGGTAGAAACTAGAACCTCCAACAGAAAGCAGTGACCTCAAATTTCCTATATGGGTACAGATATGTATATATAGAGATATAGATATATAGACATATATACACACATGTGTATATTCAGATTTAGGTATGTTTTCATAAAATTTATTTTTACTCCATATATAAGCAATGCCATTTAGTATTTGTCTTCTCTGTCTAGTTTATTTCACCTAGCATATCATGAAAAATAAAGGCAATCTCTTTTGAAGCACTGTGATGTAGTTTCAAAAAATCCTCAGTATGCTTCCAAATTTTAATTATTCAAATTATTTTTTCACCAATTACCACAGGGGCATGAAAAACATTCAGTACTGTGAGTCAAAATGGACTAAGAGATGTCTTTTATTGTTAATCATAAATATTGTTATTGGTCTCAAAAATGGTGATATAACCAATATTTTTCTCACTTTGTCTCCCTGTTGCAACTCCAAATTCTATACATTTATATTCATTATGAGTAAACATAGCATCCATTTAGAATATTTTTTAAAGTATAGAAGAATATAAAAGAAACACAATGTGCCATTGACCTTATAATTCAAAGATAAATGCTATTAATATAAAAGTTAATGCACTCCCAATCTTTTAAGCTCATATAAAATTTAATTTTTCTATGGATGAGAAATTAAATATATTCTTAAAACCTGGAAAATTACTAGGAATAATTATTCCTCTCTCTTTGTAATCTAGATATTGTGGATTTAAAATCTCTGACACTACTGTGAGGCCATGGTAAAGTCACTCTGCTTCTCTATGAGTCACATTTTATCTGGAAATTGGTATTAATATTATGTAGCTCTCAAAGTAAATTTTGTAATACATGCTGAGGGTAGGACTACAACTGGTACAGCCATTCTGACTTTTTAATATACTTAAGTACTGTATCAGCTAACGAATAGCTTGTTGTTCTTGAGTCTCCATGGTCCCTATCAACTATATCAGTTGCCTGGAATACTCTTTTGAGACCTGTTAAACATTCCCATTATAATTCAACCATTAAAGGATCATTGTCACAGGGGTTTTCAGAATCTGACTTCATACCATAGTCAATATATATTATGATTGTGTGTTGCCCATTCCACACTTGTTAAGCATTTTTTTGTTATCACATTTGTTTTGGTTCAGAAATATTACATACTGCTGTTTGCTTACCTTTTTCAATTAAAGGATGTTATGTAATGCTGGACTGTATGGCTTTCATCTTTTTCCTAGATCGAGATTCTTAAGTAGGACTCTTGGACCTAGGGGTAGCCCTCTTATTTATAAGCCAATTTGGTGTGCAAGGTATTTGTGCTAGCATCCAGTTTGATTGGTTGATGGGCAAATGGCATTCAATCTGATTAGTCAGTTTCCATAACATGAAGACTGTCAAGTCTATTGAGTCACTTCAAAATATAGAAAGGCTACTTTAGGAGGATAGGAAATCTCCAGGAATAAATATAAAACATATATTTTTTTCCAAAAAGGAGAGACAATATTCATTAACTTCTCAGTGAGTACAATATATTGATATTTAGACTCTGTTCATTTCTATTAACTCATCTGATCTACTGATGGTGGATATGATAGAGAAACTAAGTAATTCAACTAAAGCCAACGTGTCTAGTGAAATGTCACAAGATGTGAAGAGCTTAAAAAGGGACAGGTTGGAAAAGACTTTAGGGACCAACAGCTATGTATTAGGGGTAAAGAAAACTGACTGATTGGATCTCTCCTAATAATGCTTCAATTTATTATGATAATTGGAGGAAAATAAAAGTGGAAGCATTTAATGAAAAGTTAAAGTGAAAAAAGCAAAATGTCTCTATCTTAAATAAATGCTCATCAGAATGTACACATTTGAGCTGAGTGGAAGACATCAGCAGCCCCTACTGCTATGATGTTCTTGATGTACCATCAATCAAATCTAAAATTCCTCTAATCTTTTTCAGTTTGAGCCATCTCTTATAATAACATATAACTCGATATAATTCTTGTAATAGGAGGATTTTTACAATAAAACACAGAAGATTATATAATTGATTTTTTGACTGGATATACTCTGTTTTATGACATAACTTCATTGATTTATCTCTATTTCCACACACACAACTAGCATTACTATTTGATTTGAGGACTTTTCTATGCCACATTAAAAACGGTCAGAAATTCTTAAGATAAAAAAGATTCAATGATTTGGTCAGGTATTATCAGGTATGCAAAATAATCATTTTTAAAATAAAAGTGGAAAGTTTCACCTACTAACTGATCCTCCTCTTTTCCACCTTAACACTTTCCTCCACTCCCTCAACATAATTGCTGTAAATAAAAGCACTTAGTAAAAACTTCGTAGGATTGCAAACAGATTAACAGTTACATGCAAGTGTAGTTCTTAATATATTATTGAATTATTTGAAATGTTAAAAATACAAAAGAAAAAAAGCACTAAACAGAACTGAGGAAATGGTAATTGTTAAATAATAAGAAAGTGATTTGCCACTGAGGCCATTTCTTTCACTGTAGAACATAACTCTTAGAATATGCTTAATAAGTTTGAAAAATTCATTAGCTTTTGAAGATACTGGATACCAAGCAAACAACTCTACTTGTCTAAAGAATAACTATAATCTGAAAGAGCTATTATCACTGTAAAAGGTATTTAATTATTGTAAGAATGATTTCACAAACTGCTGGAAGCCACATCAAAAAGCCATTCTACATCTTAAACTGCACTTTCACTGTCATCAAACAAATGATTATAATATACAATTTTCATTAGATCCCAGAGGCAACACAGTATTTATTGAACAAGACATCAATAACTGATTTTTTCTCCTCAAATATTTTACAAAATGAATTTTTAAGCTACCTAGTTTGTGAACTTAAAAAAGAATAGAGATTATTAAAACTAAACCATTCCATAAACCTCATCGGAATTCTTCATATATTTAAGATATGCTTACTGCGTTTTTTAGAACCTTATAATAGACAACGTGTGTTGCACTGCAGTTATTTTGGTTATATACTAATATTCCCTAGCAAAATATGAAGTGCTTTGGAACAAGGCAAATGCCCTAATTTTTTTTTCACATGCAAAACAATTCCCAAAAAGAAGGAAAAGGCTAGAGAAAGAACTAGCTGACTTGCTACTGTGTTTATGCCATTGTACTTAGCACGGAGCACACTAACTCACTTTATCTTTACAGTATGACCATGTGATGTGTTCTTATCACCATAATACAGAGATATTAAGTAATTTGTCCAATATTACTGAAAGGATATTAGTTGTACAAGGTTGGGATTTTTCCAATTCAGGGTGCTACATTTAAAGTATAAATCTCACTAATTAAGATAGCATCCAGGGGCCACTCCCAGCACGTTACCCTGATCTGACTGAAGAAGGAATGGAATATGTTTTCCTAGGAAATAGGAAGATTAATGTGATTTGCCATATAATAGAAGTAAATCACTTGAAAGACTGGTGTGTAGAGGCTGCTATTTCTTCTCTGATGGGTGTGCAGACTGGACTATAATCAATAAAGTTTATAGATATTAGATCTGATTCAAAACATGAGAGTTTATTCCAACAAATAGTGTTGTCCATCCATGCAATATACTACTCTAGAAAGTACTCTAATTCCCTTCAGTAGGGTTATTCAAGCAAAGCCTAAAGTGGCATCTGTCAAAACTGGAATAAAGGACATTTTTCATTGAGTAGGAGTCGAATTAAATGTCCTCTGTAGCCCTTTCCAACCGTAACTGTTTGTGATTTTATGATAATCACCAAAACCCAAAATAATTGCTATGACAACAACATATTTAAAACTGTCTTTGGAAAAGTTAAGTTGAACACAATTATTTATATAATAATGATGAGTTACATTGGTAGTCAGCATTTTGTTCTGTAAAGGACAATTAGTAAAGTGTTTTAGGCTTTGCAGGCCATATGTACTCGGCCACAACTACTCAAAGTGTTGTTGGAAAAGCATCTTAGAAAATAGGTAAAAAGTGGGCATAAATAGGTATGATTGTGCTCCAATAAAACTATATTACAAACACAGACAGAAGAGTGGCTTTGGGCCACAGGCCATAATTTGTTAACCTTTAGGTCAGATAATTGTTGCGATATGGTGCAGATTTCCCAAAACTACCGCTTAAGAAATTTTGTTTTCATCTTGCCTCTACTAGTTAACAATTCTGCTAATCTGGCATGAAACATTCTGTGTTTCAATAAGAATACTTCCATCTGAATGTCTCTCGATTTTCTCCAGCAGTAGCATTTCATGATTGCAAACTAATATTTCTTTCTTATAATTTATTTGTATATTTCTGTCCTTCTCATCTCCTCAAGCTGCCTTTTACTCATGAATACAACTGAAGACACTGCTTCAGCCAATGAATTAACTGCCTGAGATTCCGATGAACAGACACCACACAGTCATCAGTATGAAATAATTCAGTTTGAGAGACTTGATGCCTCTGTATGTTGGACAGAGCCAGCAAAAAAATGGAACATCTGGAGCAGCAATAAAATGTCGGCCAGAGAGAGCTGGCTGTGAGAGCAGTGACACATCTGGCTAAACCTACTAAGAGCTTGAAGCCAGAGAAACTTAGTCATCTGAAATAGAGCATGAAGATGCACAACTTTTATTGGTCTCATTTGGTCGGTGCTGAGTAAGTCAGACTTCTCATACACACTTGCAGTTTCTTCTTTAAAACCTCAAAATAAAATGGCTGCCCTCCAGGCATTCTCTGGCACTATTACTTTTGATGGATTTGTGTTGCCTTGGAGATTTTTGGAAGATGTACGCATTGAAAGGATTGATTTATACTTGACATAAAGCTGGGGTTTCTAATATTATTCTGACAGCATTTATGAGCACGATTTTCTTTAATAATGCCTTCATTCATTTGGAAAAAGATTGGTATAGTTGCCTGAAATGGTTTCCAACACTTGAAACTTGTGAGTATTACAATTTTATAGTTTCTCTGAGATAACAAGGAGACTAGCTCTCTCCCCAGATCCCAAATCTCTGTCTGGGTTTTCCTCATTCTTTGATTCTCAGCTTAAATATCACATCTTCAAAACGGCCTTTCTTGAGTTCCAAAGTGTTTTGCACTTACATGCATATATATGTACACACCAAAGTGTATTTATGTATATTTTGAATGTTTTGTTTTATATTCATGCCTCTTCCTGTGTGTATGTGCGTATGTACCTCCATTAGACTTATAAAGAGAGTACGTCTATTTTTCTCTATGCACTTAACATATACTTCTCGATATATAAGTAGGCTTCCAAACCAATAATTGTTTAACACTCCAGTTTATGATTGCATAAATGAGTATTGAATGAGGACAAAATGTGAGCATAAATAATTTCATTTTAATATTATTTAACAATTGCAATAAAGGGGCGCCTAGGTGGCTCACTCAATTAAGCATCCCACTTGTGATTTCAGCTTAAGTCATGACCTTGGGATCTGAGATGAACCCTGAGTCAAGCTCTGTGCTCAGCACGGAGTCTGCTTATCTCTCTCTTTGCACCCCTAAAATAAATAAGTAAAATATTTTTTAAAAATCATTATAGAATTATTTCTATGATTATTTCAGCGCCTTTTGGCCAAATCATCACTGAGAGAGTAAACTTGCATGATTAACAAAACGGTCTTTTTTAATGCACTGTTTTATGTTCAGAAAATGAAGATGATGTAATTTTGTTTATAGGCATCTTTGTGTGGTTTAAAATAAATAGAATTCTGACATAATATCCTGTTTTCCATCCCTGATTTTCTAATTGTAAATCCTGATGAGAATTTTTCCTGAAAACATAACCTCATGTATGTCTACTCTGAACTTGCCAGCCGTGCACATGTGTGGGTATTTGGATACACGAAATGGATTTATTTGAGCTCTTTCATAAATTTGATCCACTGAAGTTCCTCACTTCTCATTGTATAATCACACTCATTATCACTACCTGCCTCTTCAATGCTTGTAGACTCTCCTTTGGAGAAAGGAGAGAAATAGCAGGACTTTATGAGAAGAAGCAAGATTTGACCTTGAGTGTCTTCTGCAGGATTCCTTGAGCCCTTGTACATTGTGCAGCAATGGGGACAATATTACTTTAAGAGATGACTTAATTCACTGGGGAAAATGTTGGTTACACTGAGATAAATGAATGAAAAATGCGAACAAGATGCTTATTAAATGCTAAAAGAAATCTTATACACAATATTGTTTAGAATGAACACATGTAAACCCAAGTGGATATTTTTTAACTATCCAAAGTCTAGGCAGGTAATGACCAAAACTGACTGATTCCAATTAATATCTCAAAAACCAGGTAAAGATTGGGTGATGGTGGAGGAAAGGTTAAACCAAAACAGTTCATCTGCCAGTAGAGAGGAGAAAAACATGTATATACTATCCACAACTTTTATATATTTTACTTCTTTAGTGTGACATTCTCCAATAATTTCCAAACTTGTTATTTTAAAATTACTCTTATTAAATTTATATTTTAAGAAATGCCAAATGTAAGAACAGATGTAGTCTGTTAACAATTATTTGATTATTTCAAATAATGATATTTGAATAGCAGGAATAGTATTAACAATTTCATATATTTTGGAATAATTTTAAAAGTTGATGATACTTATTTTTTTTAATATTTCCATAGGCTAGAAAGAAGGAGAATAACACATTGTTCTAAAATGCTGAGTTTAATCACCATGAAATAATGAGGAGCAATCATGGGACATTTTTATTAGACTTTGTAGGTTTCAGACCCACCTTTCCCTTTCCCCTCCCCATGAATGGAATATCAATTTTCTGCATTAAAAAATCAATAGCCAATTTTTCCAAATAGTGAGGGTGTTCAAATACAATTAATGATAAGCTTAAAGTACAAGCAGAGAGAGATATAGCAATAAAAGTCACCCTCTGCATCAAAGAGATCAGTCATCTTTACTACATGCAATAATTCTGGAGTATAATAAATCAGGGAAAATGCAACTATTTTAATTAGGATACTTATTGTAAAATTGTAATAATTTAAGATGTATATTAAAATTATAGGGAAGTCAAGAAGCTATCTCCTGCCACATTTATATTATCTCTGAAATATTTTTAATTATATTAAATATGAGGAATAAAATCCTTATGTGGTGAAAGCAAAAAAAGATCATCTAAGCTCATCAAAGTAACTACTAAAAGATAGAGATAAAGCATCCACAGGAATTCCTGTAATATCTTGATTGATATTTAAAATATTATCCAAATTGAAAAATATTTTAACTCTCAAATTGCCCCTCATGTAGGTAAATCATATCCTGTCTAAATATCTGAATATAAGATCGTTATTTGGCTTATATAAAGATGTATATATAAATATATAAACATATATAATACATTGAACATGCAAATTACTTCTTTGAGGTACAATATATTCTAAATATACCTAGATAGCACTGCAAATGTGTCATTATTTTTTTAAACTTGATGTTCACTGCCCTCATATATTTTACTGTGGATTCTTAAAATCTTTCTCATTTTCATCTAAGGCTCTTCAGATCATTGCTCTCCTCAATTTTCTCTTAAGAACATATAAGGCAATTGCTGTGACTTGTTTCAAATTGTATTCATTCTATGAACATTTATGAAATTCCTAATTTAAGCAGGTATTTTACTAGGTTGTGTAAATGAACATAAAAATAAGACATGGTCCTTGACCTTGAGGTTTCATATTCTAAGGTTGAAGATAAGTATATTTTTTCAATATCTGTTCTTCAAAAAGAAAAAAATATAGAGAGCTATATATGTATAATTTCTCTTATTCACATTATACACATATATTTTAGATATTTACATACTTATATATACATATGCTTCCTTTCTGTATGTATTTTATACTACATATGAGATATGTTCATTAAGAATATATATAAGTAACATGAATGGCATGTATATACTTTATATATTCACACATTTACACATGTATGTACATGTATATATACACACGTAATAATTAGACATATAATATAAATGTATTAATAAAATTTAAATAAAAGCTATCTACGTAAACTATTCTGGAGTTTTGAATAAACTATAACTTAAAAATTTGCAGTCTATAGAGAAGCTTATGAATAAATATAAACTACATTTTCTAACATACTGATGGTGTAACTTTGAAAAGTAAAGTCAGTGTCAAAAATGAGTACTTTCTAAAAGGTTAAACAAATTGTACTGCCACTGAATTAAAGCTGCTGAAAGTTCTTAAAGGTCATCTTTTCATATGATTTTACTTGTTTACTAACCATATTGCTTATCAGAGAGCTATAAGGTATGCTTCACAGGTTGGTAAAAACATTAAGCTCTATGTGGAAAAGATAATATGTGTTATTGGATATTAAGATTATTACTTGATATTCTTAACTTCTAATTTGCATATCAATAAATGATCAAATAAAGAGAACTGACATCAACAAAATTGACATTTATAAAATATGTGCTGTTAGAGTTGAATAAAGTTACCTTGCCCTACACACACACACACACACACACACACACACACACACACACACAGAAACACACTTTATAACCCTGAAAAAGAAAGTGCTGCTCCAAATGGCAAATTGACCAGTTTACCTGTGGTACCGATTACCTCCCTTGTAATGCCAGTTATCTCCAAGTGACCTTTTGCGCCTTCTTGTCCTGAGTGAGTGGTGCATTATATCCACGGATATATGCTTTACATTTTATCTTTTAAAGGTTTTATAGTATTTTAAGTAACAACTCCTAAAAACTGGGAAGACGTAGAGTCAAGGGAATAAAACTTAATTAGTTTTTATTATAGATTAGATAAAACTTCGGGAATTAGGGAGAATTGCATGGCCCCTCACCAATCATACTATTTTTGAAAACTCTTCTTTTTACTTCTCATTATTCAGAACAATTGTTCATTAGGGCAATTCCTGGAACATACTGGCTGTTTAATAAAAATTTGTTAAGTAAGTGAAAATGTTAGCTATTATCATTCCACATATCACTGGGATGACTTACTTCAAAAGCTAAACAAAACAATCAAGGCCTCAAATCAAGGCCCTAATTTATTAATCAAACCAGCTTTATGGACTTGACTGCACTTTTAAGGTTGAAGCAGAAAATCGAAAGAGTAATGATCTATGACCTAAGGTTGCTAAAGGAGATTAGATAGATGATAGATAGACAGATAGATAGATCTCCTGATAATGTTTTATGGAAAGTGTTTGTGTGACCACATCATGTTTCTGTGTCTTATAGGTTTGGAAAATATGGAGAAATTCACATTTAACTCATATTTAAAAGTAGAGATTCTTGGTGGCTTTTTAATTAAAATTAAAAATTTAATTTAATGTATACATAATTGAATACATCTCCAGAGTCAAGTAATTCTACTATCGATTATTTCATTTTGCTAGTTTGTTTATATATTTATACTAAACAAAAACAATTCATCCATTTCTCCCTCTCCCACACATTCTTTGCCTCTGGCAACCACCAAGATCAATCTCAACATATATGTATTTTAGATTCCACATATAAGAGGGATCGTATGGTGTCTGTCTTTCTCTGTCTGACTTGTTTCATTTAGCATAGTGTTCTCAAAGTCCATCCATTCAGTCTCACAGCGAGATTTTATTCTTTTCTATGGCTGTTTAATATTTCATCATGTATCTACATCAAAATTTCTTTATCGTTCATCCATCAATGGACATTTACATTGTTTCCATATCTTGACTATTGTACATAATACTGCAGTGGAGATAGGGATACATACATCTTTCCAAGATAATGTTTTCACGTTCTTTGGATAAATACCCAGATGTGGAATTTCTGAATCATATGGCAGTTCTGTTTTCAATTTTTGAGGAAACTCCATGTCGTTTTCCACAATGGCTGTATCAATTTAGATACACACCAGCAATGCACAAGGTTTTCCTTTCCTCCACATCCTCATCAACACTTATCTCTTGTCTTTTTCTTAATTGCCATTCTAACAGTTGTGAATTGACAGCTCATTGAGGTTTTAATTTTCATTTCCTTAATGACTAGTGATTTTGAGCACCTTTGATGTACCTGTTCACAGTCTGTATATCTTCTTTAGAAAAATGTCTATTCAGGTCTTCCTCCCATTTTTTTTTAAAATTGTATTGTTTGTTTTTTGCTATTGAGTTATATGAGTTTTTTATAAAATGTGGATATTAGCCCTTATTGCATATATGATTTGGAAATATTTTCTCCCATTCAGTATGTTATCTTTGCATTTTCTTGATGATTTCCTTCACTGTGCAGAAATGTCTTAGTTTGTTAGCCCCACTTGTTTATTTTTTTAAATAATTTCAGTTAATTGTTTCTACTTTAGCTCCTTCTTTATGACCAAACTATTTTCTGTCACAAAATATTCATAAACTTACTTATCTCAATTCATGTGTCATCTCCTCAAAGATACTACAAATTCATGTTATATTGTGTGAATATTTTAAAAGAAAGAAATGGTTAAATATGGAAGATGAATGGTAGATTCTTCTATTTACAATAAAATGTGACTAAATACATGAAGCCTTTGAATTAATAAGAGCCTACATTTTCTTTAGAATTATTCAAAGTATAATTTATACTCATAACAAAAACTAAAGCTATGCATATAGGATGTGGAATAACTGAAAATGATACCTATTTATCTTGCTAATTCAGCCAGCACACTCACAATGAACCCTAACACACAGTGAGCCACTTAAATGTTTAGATTCCATGACATTTATGGAAAACTTATAGTGGCTAATTTAAACATATATTTAAACATATAGATAATTTCATTTATCTCTACACACACCATGCTTAATTGAATTCAACAAACATTTATCAGTTGCTTTTTATTCTTGTCAAATAAATTAATTTTTCTGAGAATTTTAAGTTGAGTTTCCTCTTAAGCAGACTCTGAGACAAGGGTATGTGTAAAAGGAATTTAGTAGGATGTTTTCTAGAAGCAACCAGTAGAAAGTGGGAGTGAGGCAGGAAAAGGAAAACAGCTAAGCAAGTATGAGGGATCAAACAACATCACAAAGAGAGTGATTTCAGCTCAATATCATAGAAATCCATGAAGGCAATGTAGATGGTAACTACAGGTATCTCAATTGGTGGCAAAGCCATTAAGAGTGGTAATGTCATCTCCAGTGGTTAAGTTCTATCTATGTAAGGAAGGTGTATATTTCTGGGTAGTGCACTTCTTCATAAGCACAGAGAAAGCACTATTGAGGCCATCTGTAACTAGTGCACAATCCAAATGGTAAGGAGTTCTGAGGGCATACACCTGGAGCACTGGCATGGCTTGACGCATAGTTCAACATGACAGAAATGTCATTTTATCATTCAAGGACCCTAAAGGCTACTCAGGAAAAATACATAGTAGCACAGGTGATTAGAACAAATATTTCTCAGCACCATTAAATGAAACCTACCCTGAGATCCAGTCACGCCTGGATAGGAAGGAAATAAAATTTCAGCGAGTTGTGTTAATCTCTTCCTACTCCAGTGCCTTATGATCATTCTGAGAAATTTACATATTCTCGAACTTCTTAGTTTTCAATGGGTGATGGTGATAGTTTTATTGTCCAGGTAGGCTGGGCTACATAGTTTGCTGGACCCAGTGCAAAAGCAAATGTGGAGACTCTTGTTCAAAAGGGGAAAAAGGGGGATCCCTGGGTGACTCAGTGGTTTAGCTCCTGCCTCTGGCCCAGGGCATGATCCTAGAGTCCTGGGATCGAGTCCCACATCAGGCTCCCTGCAAGGAGCCTACTTCTCCCTCTGCCTGTGTTTCTGCCTCTCTCTCTCTCTCTCTCTCTCTCTCTCTGTGTGTGTGTGTCTCTCATAAATAAATAAATAAAATCTTTTAAAAAAGGGAAAAATCATATTGTTAAAGTAATGAAATATATAAAGAATGTTTTTTTAAATTTTTCTTATTTTTATCATTATTGTTAAGTAATGCTCTACTTAAGAAAATTTTAAATTTTCTTCATGAATTTTACTGTTTGTCTTTGTGATGGCAAAATGCCAGTTTTAAATGCAAATATAAGAGCATTTAAGTCATGCGCAGAGTATCTGAAATTACACTTCGTATTTTATAGGCAGTACATGCATATGTATTTTGTTCTTACTGGAAGAGTGGAAACACTGCACAAAATTAACTGAACTGTTTATATTTCACCCCTGGACACATTCATATTCTACCTACATGCTCTACATCCTGCTACTGAAGAAAGTATGAACAGAACTATTTCTCTTCTTCACTTCACTTTCAACTCGATTGGTTAGCTAATAGAGCTAGTAAGTCCATTTCCACAGCTAAAACTAATATGATAACATTTCTTGGGTGTTTCAAAGGACACCACTGATTTATTTCTGTGTTCAAAGAAATTTCTGGTTTGAATTAAATGTGCAGTCTCTACTTTGCTGTTGGTATCCCGCTCACTTAGTCATGGACTTGAGTTGTTTCCCTTATATTTGCTGAGACTTACTGGAACTCCCACATGCTATGGGTCCACTGGAAGTCTGTGCACATAAGACATTGCTAGTGCTACATGTGAAGGTGATGGCAACAAGCATGCTCCTTCAGACTTCAATCACAGCATTTCAAAAATAAAATTGACATTTCAAGATGGCTCCCTTTCCTGTATTTCACTACCAGTTTCTAACACTGAAGTGCTGAAGCCATACCAAACTTTTCTCCACCCCCCATACTCTCCATCTTTTGCTCACCCTATTGCTGATACTCGGAATATTCTACTCCTAATCTTTACTCATGACTCCTACCCCATTTTAGAGACTTGAATGAACTCTTTCTTGACCCTGTTCAACACAAGAATAGAATCTTTCTCCCAAGCTTTCGAAAGCTTTGCTTATTTGCTTTTTAAGAGTATAGCCTTTTTAAATAATTGTTCTTCATTAAAGACAAAACTACTGGAAATCTAATAACTTTTTACCAAATAAACATATCCACTTAAACTATTGCCTGGATCAATAAGTGGGTAATATTACCAAACCCCAAGTATCTCCTGTGCCTGAGAACTGAAGTGCAAGAGGCTCATTGGCCTCTGTAGTTTCCTGCTGCAAGGAGGAAGCGTCAAATGGATGGGTGAAGAGTGCAATGGGACCTAACCTTTGGTTCTCATACACGATTCTACTTCTCCCGTTGTCCAAGATATTGCTGAGGAGATTCAACAATGAAATAGCTATGAAACAAATGGTGAATAGGGGTCCCTGGGTGGCCAAGTAAACCCCATTTAGTTTTACTATCTTTAGATTAATAGGCCATATTAATTATATATAACTATACAAATCTCTTTTTCTGACTTAAAAGTACTCTTTACAAAATACAAATAAAATCTGCCTCGATGAATATGAATTTGAAATCCATCATTCAATTATGTAATAGTATAACAATATCTTTTTTAAAGATTAATTCTAGATAAAGGGAAGGTTAAATATTGACCAGGACAGTCTAATATTATATCTGGCATTACAGTCAAATTATTCATAAGGTCCTTTTTTCCTCCCCAAAATGGATTGTTTTGAATGGCAAAGCATAAAAATCACTCTTGTTATGTGCAATCATAGATGTGTGAAACAAAAAGTATTAATATGTACTTATATTAGAGGATAAAGTACAAAATACCCAACTGCAATCATTGATAAATTTGACTCAAATCAAATGAATAATATATTTGAACAGTGACATTAATAAAACTATAATGAAGCTCAAATTTCATTCTTATTTGACCCAGCAGAATGAAAGAAACAGAAAAAAAAATGAGACTCAGAATAATTCAGTTCTCGTTATGGTGCTGATGCACCAAAGCTACAAAACAGAACGCAAACCCTGCAAATGTTTTCCTAAACAATATGAAGAACTTATATACTTTAGCATGTTAAAGGTAGAAATAAAAAAATAAAATCCACGGCCATCAGTAAATGTAAAAAAATAAATAAATAAGCTCTGGACAATGGTTAACTAGTATATTAAAACCATGCTATCTATCCTTTTATTTTTAAAAAGCTGCTATTAGTTTGTCTTCATTAAAAATGTTATTTGCAAAGGTTTTTTAAAGGCTGCTGCTATTCAAAAACCCCTCTCCAGCTTTCATTTGTCTACTTAGCCTTGAGTGTTTAACATAGCTATTATGACTCCAGTCAGATTTTCCTGCCCATAACCTAATATTTCCTACATTTCCCCTCATCATAGCTTTTATCTCATTCCCTTAAAATGTCCTGTTAATTTATCTGGTGCCTTTACTAAACTCTAACCCCTTCAAGGAAAAGACTGTGATTAGCTTGGAAGAGTTAGGCAATTAATGCATGTTTAATAGATGCACACACACACACACATACACACATGCAAACACGCATCTTGCTTATTTAGCTGCTGACAAAAAAATAGACTCCTGTCTACTAGTTCACTTATTTATCACATAGTATTAGTCATTCACAGAATATGATATAACTTAAAACATATCTGAATACATATAAAATTTAGCTATCTAGATATGTATTGACAGCATTTTCTCTTAATTATCAGGTAGGCAAAAAAATAAAAAAATGGCTGAAATGGTCAATCCAATTCTTTATAAGTCCAGGTCAATAAATATTTGCTGTAAATTTTTTAAAGATTTTAGGGACTCATGAGAGAGAGAAGGAGCAGGGGTTAGGGGCAGAGGGAGAGGTAGAAGCAGACTCCCTACTGCACAAGGAGCCTGATGCGGGACTCCATCCCACGACCCCAGGATCATGACCTGAGCTGAAGACAGACATTTAACTGACTGAGCCATCCAGGTGCCCCTACCATAAATGTTTTAAACATTGAAGGGATTTTTATTTTTCCTATCCAATGATATGATAAGATACCAGTTTAGTAGATAAAGGTGGGTGCAAGGAAATCCACTATTTTTTTCTAAAACTATGAACAGAATATTCTCTACAATATTGAACTCCAATTGGAAAACCCTAAATGAAAAAATAAATAAATAAATAAATAAATAAAAGGAAAACCCTAAATGAATTGATGAAATGACACTGATTTAAAAAAAAATAGTAACTTAGCTGAGTTTTGGATCCTCTATGGCATCGAGACCAGCATATTTAGCCTAAACTTGAAGTGACATCCAGGAATCTGCATTTCATTGAAGTTAATAATCTTTAAGGTACTCATGGTCGAGGTCCACCTGGCCTGACTTAAGACTCTGGTCCCCAGAGTCAACCCTCATATCTAGGTGTATATGTCGCTAGATTTGGGTTGTATTGCACTCATGATCTAAACTGGTCTGGGGGTAGACAATATCAGCATATGGATTATAAGGGAATCCAAAGTATTCACAGCTCTGGGACACACACACAAAATAATTCACCCAGTTTTCAAAAGCTAGTTCTTGGTTATTCCTTCCATGGGTCCTGATGGTCTCTGCCGACATATAATTTGTGTGATTTACCAAAATAAAGGGAAAATGTTGGCTAATAGAAGAGTGTGGTACTTTTACAAAATGCTTATTATCTGTGAGTAGAGTTTTCACAAAATACTTAGCATTTACCTTTAAGTATTATTTTATATTTTAGGTTCAAATAGATTTTCAAATATTCACAAAATCTTTTTTATAAATGGTTCCTCATGGAAAGGTACATATTAAAATTGTATAGTAACAAAAATATTTGGGTGCGATGATATATTATCATTGTGGAACTTCCCCATATCTTCCATTTTCTCTTCCCACTGCGGAAGAGCCAGTAATAACCTATACCTGAATATCTCCTGAATATGTGGATCCTTTCATATTTCTTTAATTTCTGGCAATGCTCCAACTATTGCTACCTCATCTGTGGATAAATTCTAAGACAGTAAAATGAGACTTAACCTCCAGCTTCTTTGCATACTAATATGTAGCTTGGAGCAAAGTGGAAATGTTCTGTTCCCTGCACAAGACAAAATAGCAGTCTTTATAATTTAATTTTCAACAGGTGTATTTTTTTTTCTTTTCTTCTGAACTACATTATTGGCTATTGGTTTCCAAGTCTTTTTGGGTTGTCTCTCATTTATATGCTTACTTTATTTAACATGGCTTCTTCCAAGTCCCTATCACCAATTACTGTAAAACATCTCGGAACACAAGCTAAGTGATCGAGCCAAATTCAAAGAGACATTCAGTAACACATTCATATTTGTTAAATAATGTCGTCCTCATCCCTAATCCATGAGTTTAATTAAACTCCGTGCTTTTATTTCCAGGCATACATTTTCAATGTAATCTTTCTGAATTCAAATGGAATCTCTGCCCCAAATGATACTTACACGAATTATAAGTAAAATAAATGAATCCGTGCAAACCATGGAGTACAGTGTTCAGAGTCTCAGATGAGATATTATTCCCCAAGAAGGAATTGTATGGAGAATTTCCTCATTTATGCCTTTTAATTGAAAGTCTGATGGAAATGAAATTGACGAGAGGAGGGTCTCTGCCAAGAATATTGCAATAGAAATGAATTAACTGAAGACCTGAATAAAAACCCCAGTTAAGTATTGGATACTTAAAGTTTGCTTAGAGGGTAGATTTTATGTTAAATATTCTTACCACACATCATTTTCAACATCATCTTGGGGACAGAATCAAACTGTGGAAGTTGATAGATATATTTATGGCTGTGATGATGACAATGTTACCATGGGTGTATACTTATCCCCTAATTAATCAAGCCAAACATAATAAATATGTACAACTTTTTACATGTGAAAAAATATAATAAATAAATAAACAAGACCCTGCTAGTAGAAAGCTAAAGTGACTTCAAAAGAGAGGATTATTTGAAATGAAACCGAACATTGGAACAAATGTAAATTTACCCTTTTCTATGCACATATACATTTTCTGCCATATATCACATTTCCTTGTGTGTTTTATTGTTAATTATATAATGGCATAATAAGATGAAACAAAAGTTCTTGCACTACCTAATTGATTGCTTTCAACTAGTAAAGAGAAACTTGATCTAGACCCAAAACAAACACACAAAAGCAAAATAAAACAAAACTGTAAATAGCTCCATTACTTTGGTGACTTAGTCTTGAAAGTTCGAGATAGGCAGTTCTTAGGAAGAACTCAGGACTCCCCCACTCCTTTGATTTCTCAACAAAAAGCCATTTCTTTAGGCTTCCAGTAAGGTTATTATCTCTGATCAATTTGCAAATACGTCTTTATTCTCTAAACTTCAAAATGGTTTGTTTTTATGGACATTTCCCACAAATTTTGATGAGCCTATTATGGTTGCAATTGATTCTTGCAGAAAATACAGTCTTCTCATGTTATGAGTAATTTAACCTCTGCTCCTATTACTAAAAGACACAGTAAACTGCTGTGATATAAATTTCGGTCAAGTTCAATTGGGAATAAAGTAACTGGGTTTTCTGTTTTTAAAAATAGAGGTAACAAAGCTTACATAGACTGTTGTGCTTGTGTTCAAACCATATGACCTTCAAACTTAGTCTTTAATCAGCATTCTACTACCACCTTGTTCTTTCTTATTTCCTACTGTTCTTTTCCAGTCTGTCATGGTCATTGGCTCCATGTTCATGAATTTTCTTTTTCCCTTCTACTAGAATACACCTCTCAATTTTATAGGCAGACGGAGTCTGAGCCCTCAGAATTGTAAATCCGCAGGTGCATTGAAAGTTATTCTGAAATGTTCAGCTCCATATTTCAAAATTTTACTTATTCACTCCTTGTGCCTACCACTGCCAACAAGCTACCCCTTTCCCAGGAGAATATTTTCCAATGTTTCCTTTTATTCTTTAGTATCTACTACTCTAGAGTTAAAGTGGAAATCTTAAGCGGGCTCCAAGCCCAGTGCAGGGCTGGATTTCATGTCTCTGAGATCATGACCTGAGCAGAAATCAAGAGTTGGACTTGAACCCACTGAGCCACCCAGGCAGCCCCTTCACACAGCCCTCTTAATTAAGATAGGCTCTCACAGTATTTTATATTGTAAAGGTACTTTGCGATTAATGATCATTTTGTAAAAAAAAACAAAACAAAACAAAACAAAGCAAAAACAACAAAAAACTTTTAGACCACATAAAGAGTTGATATACTTCACAAATAAAGAAAAAAAAAAGTCAATGGGAAATCTAACAGAAGGGGAAATAGATCTACCCATCATGCTGATTCTTAAAATTTACATTCCATGGCAACATTTATAAAATAATCTTTCCAAAATCAAGGTGGTCATGGAAGCTGCCAAAGAAGACTAGATGTGGTGTCAAGACAGGAGTTCAGTTCTCAGAGAGAAAGCATTGCTACATAGATTTGAAAAGGTAATGTTCGTGTTTATGCTAAGATTCAAGAGCAACTCTCCAGATCTGTAAGGAAAGCAGAAAGAAAATTTGAAAGCCCGTGTTTTGTTTGTAAGGGGGTCATTTATGAGAGAAAGCAAACCATTTTAGCTTCCCACTGGCTATCTGTAGGCAATTAATGTTTGAGATCCATCCTTTTAGTCCCAATTCTCAGCAGATTTTGAATTAGTGAGCATTCAATAAACGTTTGATGAATAATTGAATAGCATTTAAAATGATTGATTGGATCAACAGGAAAAAGCTAAATTATATTCACTCTACTATAAAATGAGTCAGAAAAGTGTGTCATAAGTTACTGAAAGGTTCCTAACAGAGCAGTTATAACAAAAGTTTCAGTTAGTAACTGGGAGAATTTCAGTCATTTGGATAATTCACGTTTGTGAAATAGCTTATTTGCCAATGATGCCAGGTAAATGAAGTAGAATTATTGTATTAATTTTAGATAAATATTCTCACTTAATAAAAGAAAGTTTATAGTTGTTCTACTGTTTCAGCATCAGAGCTTTATGTTTTGTTCACACTATTTATCTTATAAAAATAGAAGCTAAAGTAATAATATGGAGCTTGTTACCTGAAGTTATTTATGATTAAATAAATACCGAATTTCATATTATTTAAAATATTTTATCCCAGAGAAAATAAGTTCCAAATGAAAATTAATCATTTATATAGTCCTGAAATGTAATACAACTTGTACATTTTTTTGTTACTGCTAAGACCTCAGCTAGGAATGATACACAATGTAAATTCAGTTTTTCTTACCCAACAGACCTTTAAAGAAATTTGTGACATTATTAAACATTTTTTCAACAACCATTCTCTAGAACAGAAATATTTACAGTAATTATAACTTTATATGCCATAGCAATTGTCGGTAGTATATTTCAAAGAAAAGACAACTGATTTTTATATTCATATTTTCATTTGATATTTATAAAGATTTAGTCCAAGTGAAACCTAGATGTTAGCTTTGGCCATTATACCGAATTTGTAATAAAGTCATCAACTAGTATATGCAGTTTATTACATTTTATTAGTGAATTGATTGAATACTTATTATATCAACACAAAAAATTTATTTTGTATGCTATATATATATATATGTATGTATGCAATATATATAAATGCAATTTTAATTTCTAAAGCATTTTTATCAGAGAACAAAATATATAAAGAATTAGGATAATATTAGAAAATAAACAAAAAATCAATCTATACTAAATATGTGCTCATACATACTATATGAAATATGTACCACCAAATCATAAAAAAATACTAAATCTCAGAGTTTAAGGGTCTCAAATTACATTGCTGGATACTATATTTATTATTAAATATTATTGGAAATCTCATTATGCATTTAAATTTATTTAAAATAAATGTACAAATTCAGTTATTTGATTAAAACACTTTCTTTTCACATTCCTCATTGCTATTCATTTTAGCAATATATTTCTTCTTGCCAAATGTATAATGAATGAGAAATGCCTGATAATAGACCAGCTATGCCAGTTTTAGATAGGGAAGTTATTTTTTAAAAAAGTAACAATTGTTACCATTAGATGAATAGATGTATTGATTAGCTTATATGTGGACATTACATGCACTAAATTTTCTTCCTTCATATTACCTTCATTCTCATTCGGCTAAGCACTTCTTTCTTAATGATACTTAGTGCTTCAGAAACTTTAATGAAGATCAATTCCTGCCCTCTCTTCCTAACTAAAGAGTGCCATTTCTATGAGAAGCACACAAAGTAGGATTTTTTTTTAAGATTGTATTTATTTATTCATGAGAGACACACAGAGAGAGGCAGAGACACAGGTAGAGGGAGAAGCAGGCTCCTTACAAGAAGCCTGATACGGGACTCGAACCCAAGACCCCGGGGTCACAACTTGAGCTGAAGGTAGATGCTCAACCCCTGAGCCACCCAGGCTTCCCTCAAAGTAGGAATTTGCTAAGCTTTTGCTACTTAGATGAATGGTCCTCTTTCAAAGAATGTTGTTTTCTTAAGCTATGTCCTATATCTTTCCAATGAATTTCCTTTGGCTTCAATTGGACAAAGCTTGTTTCCGTGGCTTGCAAGTAAATTAAATTAACTGATACAATGAAGATTTAAGAAAAAAAATGAGGACAAACTACATGTTTTCATTTATTTTACATGATTACTTATTTTTGTAGTTGATTGTGGATAGGTACTCAAGAAAGTAGATTATAAAGTGTGCATGTTCAGGGCACCTGGGTGGCTCAGTGGCTGAGTTTCTGCCTTCGGCCCAGGTCCTAGAATCAAGAGACAACTATCATCCTAAAACAATTTTTTAAATAGGGATAAAATATTCTTGTGATTATGCTTTACAACATTTCATGATAATTCTGACATTATTTTGGTGAATATTGTGTATATAAAAATGCATTTCAGAGAAATACAAATAATTAATTTAATTTCTGCTTTTGAGAGTTCCTACAGCATTGCACTCAAACTAAATGAAGTTTTAAAGTTAGTTTTATATGTATTATTTAAATGAACAATTTAAATATGCTTTTACATATTTTTGAATATTATACATATTTTTATTCTTATTGCACAATATCTAAAAAGTTGAATTATTTCAAGTAGAAATAAAATTTCATTCAAAGAAATAAAATGAATTTATTTTCCCCTTTTAGAAACTTTCCTATTTATTCCTTTCCAACTTCCTTTTTGATTGGACTTCTGACTTTTACTTTATACTCATATCAGCATAATACAGTCTGTGAGAGGTTTCCTATCTTTTTCTACCACATACTGGTCATGTAATTTTTGGCAAGTTACTTAACCTCACTGAGTTTCAGTTGCTATTTATATATGAAATAAAAATTCCTAAATACTTATATCTATTTCCAATTTTTGATGAAAAAAATGTACAATTCAGCTAATGTGCTTATCCCAGTGGCTGATATAAATTAAGAATTCAATGAACCTTGTTAGTCCTCCTATGTGTATATTTTAGTTGATATGAACTAGTATAGTGATGTTTTTAAATGAATGAAAACCGAGATATCTGAGAGTGGATTGGAAAAGTTCTCTGGTTGTTTGGGGTTTATAAATAAATAAATGTTTTTAAAACCTACAAATAGGATAAAAGATATTTTGACTGCCCAAAATTTTTAAAATTTCTCTGTGAGATTATTGAAAAGATGGTAAAGATTGTGCATGGTAATGGAAAAGCTGCTTAACAGAAAAAAAAAAAAATTTCCTGATCATATATTTGACTTATTCAGAGAAAAATTTACCTGAATGACATTCAGAAATGAGTATGAAATTTAATGTAATGTTTTATTTTTGAATGGCTTATATATTTGTAATGGTTCATGCCTAAGTAATCTCTTTACAGATCCCTTTCTTTCCAATTGGAGTTTGATATTTTCCTTACAGAAGTGGACTGCTTTAAAGATAAAATTTAGGAATATAACAGCACTTCCAGTAAAGTAAGGATAATTATAGCATTAAAAATATCTAGTTCTTGGGGCACCTGAATGGCTCAGTTAGTTATGCATCCAAATCTTGATTTTTACCAAGGTTGTGATCTCAGGTTGTGAGATTGAGCCTCACATTGGGCAGTCTGTTCAGTGGTGAGTCTGCTTGAGATTCTCTCCTTCTTGCTCTGAGCCTCCCCCTGCTCTTGCACTTTCTCTTTCAAATAAATAAATCAAACAATTAAATAAATCTTAATATATATCATATATTACATATTATATATAATATGTTATATATATTCTTATTCCTATGAGCTAAATAAATGTTTATAAAACCCACAAATAGGAAATATTAGGATTGCTTATACTGACAATTTCAAATATAATTTATTAATTCATTTTTTTTAAAGATTTTATCTATTTATTCATGAGAGACACAGAGACAGAGAAGCAGAGACACAGGTAGAGGGAGAAGCAGGCTCCATGCAGGGACCTGATGTGGGACTCGATCCCGGGACTCCAGGATCACACCCTGAGCCAAAGTCAGATGCTCAACCACCTAGCCACGCAGGCATCCCTAATTTACTAATTCTTTAACATGTATGCAACTGCAAAAGGAATAAAAATCTTACATTTTTGCATAGCTCCTGTTGTCAACAGGTAAACAAGCAAAATAAAGCTCCCTGGCCTCAGAAAGATCCATGTATAAGAAAAGCACATTTTTTTTAAAAACCTACTGTTCTTTTTTGGTTGCCATTTCTATGCACTAGGCTAATAGCTTAGTTTGGAGAAAAAAGAAAAGTACACATGGCCCTTCGTTGTTTGCTGCTAAATTAGTCTATACTGATGTTCATAATTCATTTTTGTCATTCCAATTTAGATTTAATCACACACCATTTTATCCCTATCTCTGGATTCTTTGAAAACTTAACTAGACTTAAGTCACAAAGTCTTCCAAACTGTATAATTTGGGCAGCCCTGGTGGCCCAGTGGTGTAGTGCCACCTTCGGCCCAGGGCGTGACCCTGGAGACCCGGGATCGAGTCCCACCTCGGGCTTCCTGCATGGAGCCTGCTTTCTCCTTCTGCCTGTGTCTCTGCCTCTCTCTCTGTGCCTCTCATGAATAAATAATTAAATAAAATGTAAATAAAACGAATAAATAAACTATATAATTTGATATGTGTGTATTTGTTTTTCTCACAATATTTATTTGGAAAATGTTGTCTTTCCTATTTTTACTTTTTTTCTTAAGTTATGCAAAATACATGTGTAGCTAAACCTGAAGCAAAACTCTCTCTGAGTTATTATTGCAAATAAAAGTGAAATTAGTATTTGGGAACATAGGGAATGGTGAGTGCACTTTAAGAGTTATTCAATCATTTAAATATATTAATTTTGTTATCTATAAATAGAAATATTAATGCGTTGGTGTACAAAAAGCTGTACATAACATAAAGCTAACAACCTTCAAGGTATCCATTCACCATAAAACTAATTTCACACCTAGTCTATTGTGTAATATGCTATGAAAATAGCTCTTTGCTCCAAGATATCATTATACTAGCTTGCATGCAAAAGTTTGGTTTTCTTCTTTGACATAAAGATTACACACATAGTACTATCAAACTCCTAGACTTGATCCATAAATTCATTCTTATTTTCTATACTTATAAAATCTGTTTCCATAATACCTATTCACAAGAGAGTAAATAGAGATTGAAAGATAAAAACATTTGTTATCCATACATCTATACACTAGGTAAGATAGTAGATTAAAATGTGTGATGATTTCACTATTTTGAAATTCTGAATCAGATATTTCTTGCTAGCGATTTCTAGCTGGAATAATTTACAAGAACACATAGTAGAAATATCATCCTGTACTGATCACGCACACTGTGATTCTGAATGATTCTGAAGCAAATAACTTAGAACAATATTTTTATTTTTTCATTTTTTAATTTTTTTTCAAATTTTTATTTAAATTCCAGTTAGTTAGCATACAGTGTAATATTTTCAGGTGTAAAATTTAGCAATTCATCAATTACAAACAACACAAACATTTGTGTTCACCACAAATGCCCTCCCTAATCATCACCCACTTAACCTATTCCCCACTCATCTCTCTCAGCAATTCTAAGTTTGTTTTCTATGGTTAAGAGTCTGTTTCTTTGGAGGCACCTGGGTGGCTCAGTGGTTGAGCATCTACCTTTGACTCAGGGTGTGACTCGATCCTGGAGTTCCAGGATCGAGTGCCCCATCGGGCTCCCTGCATGGACCCTGCTTCTCCCTCAGCCTATGTCTCTGCATCCCTCTCTCTTTCTCTCTCCCTTTCTCTTTTCTCTCTCATGAATAAATAAATAAAATTTTAAAAGAGAGAGAGAGAGAGACTCTCTTTCTTTGCCTTGCTTGCTCTTTCTCTTTTCCTCTTTGTTCACTTGTTTTGTTTCTTTAATTCCACATATAAATGAAATCATTGAGTATCTGTCTTTCTCTGACTGACAATTCACTTAGTATTATACACTCTAGCCCCATCCACATCATTGCAAATAACAAGATTTCATCCTGTTTTATGGCTATTATTCCATCGTGTGTGTGTGTGTGTGTGTGTGTGCATGTGCATGTGTGTACATCACCTCTTCTTTATCCGTTCATCAGTTAATGGATGCTTAGGCTCTTTTATAATTTGGCTATTGTTGAAAATGCTGATATAAATGTAGGGATGCATGTTTTCCTTCAAATCTGTATTTTTGCACCCTTTTGGGTAAAAACCTAGTAGTGCAATTGCTGGATTATTGGGTAGTTCTATTTTTAATATTTTGTTGAACCTTCTCACTCTTTTCCAGAGTGGTGCAGCAGTTAGAAAAACATCTTTTTAAAAAAAATATATATGTTTTAGAAAATAAAGAAGTCGAATCAAATAATAAAGCTTTATATTTACCTAAGATTTTTAATTTTGCATATCAAAATTCACCATCTGTATTTTATTTACCTAAAATTATTAAACAACAGCCTCCACTGATTCTGTCCCTTACCAGTTAAATTAAAAGAAGAAATCCTTTTTTGAGACCATTTTCCATTTGTATTTCCAGAAACACTCTATTTAGATTGAATTGGAATAATTAGGGATTAAAAAAGTTTCAGTGTGGGGTGTTACAACATAATAAGTTTTTTTTGTCATTCAGTTTTTGTTTTTGTTCTTGTTTTTTTTTTTCATATCTAGTTTACTGTGATAATGGAGAAAAAGGAGAGAAATAAGAAAGAAATAAATCCCTCTGAAATCTTTTGAAGAAAATCTGATGATCAAAAAAAAAGTGGAAACTCTACTAAATACTATAAATTAAGCCTACAATTCTTAAATTTTAGATTTTTATAAAGCACTAATTACACATTGTTCTGGGAAATAGTTTGATAACTTAACATACATATTAATATGTAGATAAATTTATATACACAATATTTTTCTAGTATGTTTATTAAGATTCTTTAATAATTTGTAGCCAAATCTATAAAAAATAATCAATCTTATATACACATAATAGCTTTTATCTACCACTAAGATTTTAATTTTTATTGATTGTTAATTAGGTATATTGATTGATTATTGAATTTAGAAAAAGGGATAATTCTATGACAATTGATAGACCCATACTATTTTTCATAACATCTCAATATAGTAATGCAAATTGATGGTAAAACATACTCAGATATTCATGGTCTCCTTTTATTTATTTATTTTTTAATTTTTATTTATTTATGATAGAGAGAGAGAGGCAGAGACAGAGACATAGGCAGAGGAAGAAGCAGGCTCCATGCACCGGGAGTCCGATGTGGGATTCGATCCCGGGTCTCCAGGATCTCGCCCTGGGCCAAAGGCAGGCGCTAAACCACTGCGCCACCCAGGGATCCCTATGGTCTCCTTTTAAAGTTGCCAAAATAAGTAATTACAGTGAATCATAATTATTTTGCTTTAAAAAATAGGAACTGTGAATTTCTGAATCTATAATTTTCTAATTTATATTCCTAGTTTTATTTAAAAATATTAGGACAAACTTAATTTGACAATATTTAATGTATATATGAAATAGGCAAAAGTAAGCACATTTATTTAAAAGAAAATACATTGAGACAATTTATATACAATATCCAATTATTTCCTTATTAAAATCAAGTGGAATGGGACATCAGGGTGCCTCAGCAGTTGAGCAAATGCCTTCACCTCAGGATGTAACTCCAGGGTCCTGGGATAGAGTCCAACATTGGGCTCTCTCTGAGGAGCCTGTTTTTCCCTCTGCCTCTGCCTCTCTCTTTGTGTCTCTCATGAATAAATAAATAAAATCTTAAAAAATAAATCAGGTGGGGATGCCTGGTGGCTCAGCGGTTGAGCGTCTGCCTTTGGCTCAGGTCATGATCCTGGAATCCCTCGATCGAGTCCCACATCAGGCTTCCGGCATGGAGCCTGCTTCTCCCTCTACCTGTGTCTCTGCCTCTCTCTTTCTCTGTGTGTCTCTCATGAATAAATAAATAAAATCCTTAAAAAATCAGGTGGAGTAATACTGGGTTAGGTAATTCTGACAACTACTCACCAAGTCCAAAAGAAAAGCTGATAATATATTTTAAAAATATTAAAATATTTGAATCAAAATATTACAAAATATTTGAAGATATAAAAGACCAATAAAAGACTGAAAAAATTATATAAGACAAAGATTCAGCAGAGGATGAAAAGATGATGGCCTAGTCTAGCATTTTGGATCCTCTGATTCCTTGAGTCTGCACATTCTCAAGAGATGTCTTCTAGGATAATAAAAATAAAAGTACTTTTGAGAGAGTCACAGGGTCCAAACAGGTAGACTATAAAAAAGGAGGTAAGCTCTCTTAAACCCCTCAGTTTAGTCTTGGCCCAGAGGCTCTACACTTAAAGATCAGTTATTGTTGGAAGTAGAACATCCCTTGAAGAAAATCAAGTTTAACTTTGAATCCACTTAATTTCTGAGATTCAAATAAAGATGATTATAGGAAACAGATCTATATCATTTCTTGAGAAAAATCCTAACATCCTATGCCTCTCATTATTTCTGCACATGCTTCAATATAATTTCAGTCACTCAATCATATGGAATTAGGCAAATGCACAATGATTCAGATCAAGAGTTTAAAACGTAGTAGACACAAATCCATAGGAGCATCTGAAAATGGACTTTTCAGATCCTGACTTCAAAAGAAGTCCCACTACAAAGTAATAAAAATGCCATAACTATGCATTTCAGACTGAGAAACCAGACAAACACTGAGAGAATCTCATGGATAACCAGGAATAAAAATGAGTTACTTTTATAATGGCAATAATTAGATTTCCACCTTTTTGTAAAGTAATAGAAATGGAAAATTTTGGAGTTAGAAGATAGTGGAATGTTGCATTCAACATCTAAAGCAGCAAAAATCTCAAGCTTTAAATATAAACTTAAAAAATATGTTATGACAATTTAAGTGAGATAAAGTCAATTTTAGGGAAACAGATTTTAGAGAATTTGTTACCAATAAGCACACATGAAAAGAAATATTACATGGTGTTCCTTGGAAAGCAAAAATAATCTCCAGATGGTAGTGAAGAGAAGCAGAGAGGGGTGGAGAGCCTGAAGAGGGTAAATATGTGGACTAACTTAAGAGAATGTTAACTGGATAAAATGAAGAATGCAGGTGTTAGAATTAAAATCACCAAAATAATTGTGTGTAATTATGAAATGTATTAAATGGAATTTAAAAAATCTATTAAAGACTATATTATCTAAGAAGAGGACAGAAGAACAGAGTAATTTTAGAATTTGCTTAGTCACCATTTAAAAACTAATAACACACACACACACCACAAAAATGCCAAGCTAATACAGGAGTAACGTGGAATAATAAAACATCAATCCAAAGATAGATAGGACAAGACATATTGAAAAAGTAAGTCCAATAAGTCACCTAAATAAAGTAACTCATATAATTTGACTAATGTAGATCAGAAATTATATTAAATGTAAATTGACTAAATAATTTTTTTAAACCTTGATGGTTGGATTAAAAATCATATGATATTTACTAAAAGTATCTCTAAATTGTAAGGACAAAGAGATTTTGGAAGTAGAATGATGGAACAAGATGTACCCTGTATGGGGGATAACCTCTGAGATGGCCCCCAGTGATTCTTACCTCCTGGTATTCACAAAATCGTGTAGTATAATACCATACTGAATAGAATTGACCTGTGTTATCTGTAGTATTCTGAGACAATGACAATGTATCATAGTCTAGATCATGGTTTCCATATTGCTCTCTCTAGAGGAAGGCAGCCTTCCTGTCATGAGCACACTTAAGCAATCTGTAGAAAGGCAAACTCAAACTGGAACTGAGGCCTCCCAGTAGGAGTCAGTACACAGAATTTCAATCATTTTGAAGAATCACCTTTGAAACAGATTCTCTAGCCACAGTCAAACCTTCACAGAATGGTAGCCTCAAATAACAACTCGAGTGACAATTTTTGGGAGATACACAAGTCAGAAATATCCAGCTAAGCTGCTCCTTTACAGGAACCATGAGAAATAATAAATGATTACCATTGTTTTAAGCAACTAAGTTTTGAAATAAATTGTTATGCAGCAACAGATAATTGATAAATCATGTAAACACAGAACAACATAACAACTTCAACAAAACAACTAGTATAGTTATATTAAAAACTGATAAAGAGTTGGCAAATTGAACACCAATAAAAAATAAATTTATAAAAAAAAAAATAAAAGCTGATAAAGAAAGCCTTCAAACATTGGGATGCCTGGGTGGCTCAGTAGTTGAACGTCTGCCTTTGGCTCAGGGTGTGATCCTGGAGTCACGGGAACAAGTCCCTCATCAGGCTCCCTGCATAGAGCCTGCTTCTCCCTCTGCCTGTGTCTCTGCCTCTCTCTCTGTGTCTCTCATGAATAAATAAATAAAATCAGAAAAAAAAACATTATTAGAGATAAATAGGTACCTACCATAATAACAGAATCTACTCAATCTACTAAGAATATATAAAATGTTAAATATTTATGCTTTTAATAACACAGTTTTAGGTAAAGCAAAAAGGAACTGCCTCACAAATAAAGCTAGAAAACCATAACTGAAAGGAATCTGCAAAATTGCCATATACTTACAAGCTAATATATAATATGTGCTTTACATATAATATAAATAATATATAATATAGTATCTCATGAACCAGTGAGGAAAACATCCTGAAATTTAGATTATGTCTTGGACTGGGTGACAAGGAAAATATGACAAAACAAAGTATGTTAAGCAAATGAAGCCATTTTTTTTAAAGATTTTTTTTATTTATTCATGAGAGACACAGAGGGAGACAGGCAGAGACATAGGCAGAGGGAGAAGCAGGCTCCATGCAGGGGGCCCGACATGGGATTCAATTCCAGATCTCCAGGATCGCCCTGGGCTGACAATAGTGCTAAACCACTGAGCCCATGAAGCCATTTTCAGAAAAAAAGTTTGTAGCCATGAATATATTATAAAAGAAGAAAAAAATTTCAAAAACCTATGGGTACATTTCAAGAAGCTAGCAAAGGTAGTAGCCCACAGAAAGTAGAAGAAATGATAATAAAAATAACAAGATAATTTAATGAAAGAAAATAAATAGGCAAAATTATCAAAAACAAAACTGGTTATCTACAAAGACTACTGAAATTTTAACTCTTCCATAATATTATAAAAGTTAAAAATGAAGATGTAATAATCATTGATAGGAAGAAATGAGAGAATATTATGATCCTACAGAATTAAAATTGTAATAAGTTAATATTGCAAAAAACAAACTGTCAGAAAATCATCATTTAAATTTCATAGAAAAATTACTAGAAAAATGCAAACTTAACTGAAACAAAATTAAATAGAAAGTCTGGACATTCAACTGTTTAAGCATTTGAAATCTAAATAAAACCCTTTCTGTAATCAAAACTACATACCCAATGGATTCAATAAATAATTCTAACAAAAAAAAGAAGTAATTTCAAAATTACAGAAATTCTTCCAGAAAATGAGAACCCTGAAAATACCATGAATTCACTTTTATAGCTAGCCAAATCATGATATCAAAAGCTGACATGGTGATCAGAGAAAGGAAAACTGCAAGCCAGTGTTGAAAGCCTAAAAAACATTTAAAAAAACATTTTGTGTATTATGAACAATACATTTTATTGAATATGCTTACCTCTGTAAATATTGATATTATAAAATGATCATTCTTTTGTATTTAAGTATTTGTAGAGTTAATTCTGAAAGTTAAAACATCTTTTATGCAAGTCAATTCCATGTCCTGAAAATTACAATCACAATTCTTTTCAAGACCTGCCTGATTTCTTTGTTTAATCCTGGCTACCATAATGGTTGAAATTTTTGTGCTAGCGAGGTTAGGTTATGGTGTTTGGCCTCATTATTTGGTCAGACACTAATGTAGATATTGTCACAAAGACATTTTGTAGATGTGATTAATATTTACAATAAATTGTCTTAAAGTCAGAGATTACCCCTGATAATTTGCTAGAATTCTGCTTTCTATCTGCAGTAAGAAGAGCTATTTGATGTTTCTAATATTTCTGTGAAGAGGTAAACACAGATTTTCTTTATCCAGATCCACCCTCTCAAATGCCTCTAGCAGTTTCTACACCAGAAAAGTGTATCCCAATCTCTACTCTTCCAACTCAGAACCTTATATACAAGTTGTAAAATAGAGACCAGATGGAAAAAGTAAACAAAAATATTAATTATATGTTCACAATAAATATACCAAAATTTTTCAGAGATTTTGAATGTTTAATGTTATAGTAATAAATAGTCTTAAGATACAAATCATTCTTTAAAAATGTTAAATCTATTTGATTTGGTAAATATAAAATCTTATTTTACATATCCATATCAATGCACATATTTAATGCAATGTCGCCAAATAATTTCAATAGAATGAAGGTGTATAACTTCTTCACCTTCACATGTGATATATGGAATTTATAAGAGTTTCTATGATGCTCTGAAAAAATTTTTAAGAGGTTAAAAAAAATTTTAAAAATTAAAAAATAAAAATAAAAAATAAAATAAAAAGGTTCAATAAAGCATGAATATTATTATATAAGCATTGATGGTAGCCTAATTTTGTAGGTATCTTGAAAAAATGTATTTTAATTATGATGACTAATTAGAATGTATTTTAATTATTTTAATTATGATGACTAATTTTGAGATGTTGTTCTGACTAGGTGTTTTGGCAATTAATAAAATTGGCATTTCAATGTGTTCCCAGATAATCTCTTCTGTGGTTGTTATAAGAATAATCACCTTGGATACTTTCCAAAATAAAGGAAGAAGATATCAAATATGGATAATGTACTGAATTTGCTTTATTGTTTAAATTGCAACAGACTGTTATCAAGAAAGAAGATAAATATCATATTGATTTACCCATGTACTTAACATATTGTTTGAGCATTCTGATCTGAGATTTAATGCTTTCTGGAATTTCCGTTTCACTATTAAGAAGTTTTAATAAGAATAAAGCTTCAGTTTACAAGTTATTGGGATGAATGGTGGTGCTGGTTGCACAACAAAGTGAATGTTTATAAAGGCAAACATGTAGGGACACCTGGCTGGCTCAGCAGTTGAGAGGCTGCCTTTGTCTCAGAGCGTGATCCCAGGTCCGGACATCAAGTCCCACATCTCCTCCCTCTATGACTCTGCCTATCTCTGTGTCTCTCATGAATAAATAAATAAAATCTTTTTAAAAACCCATACATATAAATACCATTTTGTGTTTTATAAACCTTACTCAAACTGGATAAAACCCAAGGGAAATTGATCTGTTTCTACAACTATAAAAGTTACTTCACTGAAAAGATGCCCTATAACCTTTGACATGGATATATCCAGATGAGGGATGATGTCAGGACACTTCTCTTTTACTCGAACTCTCAGCCCTGCTTTCTTCTAAAGTGGCTTTTAAAAAAAAAAAAAAAAAAACAAGTCCTCTTCAGATTATGACTGAGAGCTCTGGTTTAGCAAGGCCAGAAGAAAATCCCTTCTTTCCAAATACTTCTAGTAAATGCCTCAGCTATGGCTCTGTCTAGCAAGGCATCTGTGGCATGTTCAGCCATGAATACTCACTGGTGGGTGTGGTGCTCTAACTGGCCAGCCTAAATCTTGTGCCTAATTCTGGAGCACCCGGTGACACATCAGTCACACTCAATATTGATTGTGAAAAGGATTTTTTCCACAAAGAAAGCTGAGAAGGTTTAACAAGAAGAAATATAAATGCATGCTGGGCAGGAAAAACCAAACCACAGCTTTTCTTTGATGTATTAATATTTAAATGTGTCCCTCTTAGGAGCAAATTTCTACCATAGAAGAGTTTTGTCATTAAAAAGAGTACACAAGTTTTGGGGTACCTGGTTGGCTCAGTCAGTTTAGTGTCTACCTTTGACTCAGGTCATGATCCAGGGGTCCTGGAATAAAGCCCCACATTGGGCTCCCTGCTCAGTGGGGAGTCTGCTTCTCCCTCTTCTTTTGTACCTCCCCCTTGCTCTTAGGCACGTGCTCTCTCTCTCTCTCTCTCTCTCTCTCTCTCAAAATAAATAAAATCATTTAAAAAATAAAAATAAAAAGAGTACACAAGTTTAAAGCACATTTAATTATATCACAAATGGTTGCAGATTTCAAAATGTGTTTTACTAAATAAAAAAAAATCAACACAAGGATGATTTACGGTTATAGCAAAACATTCTCAAAACTACCCTAAGCACTCCAAATATTGCATTAAAATTATTTTTTTCTTAATTACAGCAGAATGTAAATGTAATATACAGGAAAACATAGTGTAAAAGAAAGCAAAACAAAAACCACATTAACTCATATAATATTTTCAGGAAAGTTGTTAAATTAGATTGAATTGTACATGCCCACACTATAGATAATCGGGCTTCATTGAAAGATAGCTGCTCCATACTGCTGAATTTGAGGAAAGAAAACCTCTCCCTGCAAATTTTACACACACACACACACACACACACACACACGCTTGTGTAATTTCTATTTAGAACTCAAATTGCTTCAATCTATTAATAGCTGAAAAAAATCCACAATGTTGACACACTTTTATTTAGATATCTACTGCATTTTCTTTTTCAACTCTTCATATTGCCTTTTGGACTTTTGAGCATAAGTTCTTCAAAATTTACAGTCACATGAATGCTAAGTGAACCCCTTCACTGAAATCCTGTACTTGAAGCAAAATGGAATTGCAAAACAGAGAAGTTCAACTAATGTTGGCCAATATGTGTTCTTTAACAATTGTATATATTATATTTTTTAGTTAGGTTTGCCTGGCATACATATGCTTAAAGTTTTTTTAAGTGAATATGTACTACTAAAACACATATTTGGTGTTATCGAATTATCCCTCTTGAAATAAAGCATTGCAAAATTATTATTCAGTAGATATCGGGAAATCATGATTCATGGGCTTCAAAACAGTAATGGACCTGATAAGCTTATTCACAGTTCAAAGCTAAATCTGGCATATAACTGGTGCTAATTAAATACTTTTTGGCTTGTGCATCTATAACCAGGAGATAAAAAGCATTTTCATGAACAGGATATGGATAAAGCATTCCAGAAGCTGCATTGCCTAAGAAAGGGTCTGAGCGCTTTTACTGGGCCCAATGTTAAGAGCTAATATCTATAAAGCACCTTGTATCTGCCAGGTACAGTTTTAAGTACTTCACATATATTAAAATACAACAACCCTGTGAAGTATATGCTACTATTATCTCCAATTTAACACTTGAACTGAGAAGCTGGAAGGTTGAGCATCTAATTCAAGGTCACCAGCTGGTAAGATCTATGCCTCAATCTCTGGGAGTGTGGCTAAGCATCTACACGTTCACCATTAAGCTATAAAACAGTAAGTTAAATAGAAGAAACTTTTTTTTTTTTACTTCAAACACTGCAAGTAAATATATAAACTAAACACTACGGAACATCTGGTATTTATACTGATAAACAAAAAGTAAATTCTCTAATTCATTAAATTGCATGCATGTAATAATTTGAAGCCTTATTTTATCACTAATCATTGCAGTCGTGCTACAAACAGTTCTGAAATATTAAAAATCATTTTTTTTATGTTTCTAATGGTAGCCCTGCTGTTACTCATGAGTTGCAATTGCTTGGATCCTTAAACATTCTGTATTTCTAGTGGTCATAGTAAATTGGATTTAACCCTTATACTAGAACAAAAGATTAGATAAATCTATCTCTGCAGAAACCAGCTCAACCAATTGAAGTGTGTGTGTTAGAAAATTTTAATACTTATATGTAATTTAGTTTTGTTCTCGATCTCACAGACCTTGAGGTACCCTTCAGCGTTCATTTTACTAAAAGAAAGAAAAACTTAGGAACATGTCTTGGAAGCCCCAAATGTTAAAGTAAGCTGTGCCATCTGTGTGGCGTAAAGCATCTTCTCTCAGTTCCAAGAACATCCCTGCTTACAGTTGTCTGAATATTAATGACATCAAACTGTTCGTGTCCCTTGTTGGGTCTGATTTCATAGTGTTTCCTATATATTTCAACACATATCATGATAAGAATATATTTTAAGCATTTTTTTCATAGTTTGGGCACGTAATATGAAGCAGATCAGTGAAGCATAACTATTTTCATATTCTGCTGATATGCTTGACTCTAACAATCTTAATAAGCAAGATACATGACACCTAACAATTAATTAAGAAGAAGGAACACGTCAGATTTCTAGTGACATTATGTGAAGCCTAAAATTTTTATGAAAAAAGATATTAAAGCAATAGTTACAGTCCATTCTATCTCAGTAGCTTGTAAGCTCACACATCAGTTCTACAGGTTGTATAGGTATTATGTGTTAAATAGCACCGATTTCATGAATGTTTCTCTAGTCGCTTAATGTGCATAACATTATGACATATCTATAAGCATCATTAGCCTTCTTTCCCCTATTACTTCTTTGATCTCACAAAAGTATAGAAATTGTCTTTCTCTTTAATTCCGTTTTATTTCCACATGTCTTTGTTATAATTAAAATATCAAATATTGTTATTTTTTTTCCTTAGGACTACCATTAGTTTATGATTTATTACAAATCACCATTCATTGCAGGTTATAAAAATTTCTGCCATGCAAATGATTATTTTTTTATAGAAATAATTACCAGAGGGAAAAATATGCTTAAAGGCTTGATATACATTTATCAACGTCTGTGGAGTTAAAATACTTGTGGCCTGTTGAGTTCACTGTAAAAATGTATCCTAATCTGAGAAAGCCTTAACATATAGGTAATTGCCTTGTCATGTTACTAATGTCCTAATGATTGCTATTGAAAATATGATAAATTCCTTAGGAATTATGTTTTTCTCATTTTTATTTTGAAAGGTGAGTAATTGTTTCAGGTAAGGCTACTTTTCCTTTATCAAACTCACTAACAGCTGAGATTTAAAAAATGTATGCATATCATATAGTGATTAAAATATTTGCATTTCTAGGGGATCCCTGGGTGGCACAGCGGTTTGGCGCCTGCCTTTGGCCCAGGGCGCGATCCTGGAGACCCGGGATCGAGTCCCACGTCGGGCTCCCTGCATGGAGCCTGCTTCTCCCTCTGCCTGTGTCTCTGCCTCTCTCTCTCTCTCTCTGTGACTATCATAAATAAATAAATAAATAAATAATTTTAAAATATTTGCATTTCTAAAAAAATATATTTCAGGTCAGCTTGGACACAGGACAATGCAACATTTTTCTAATATCAACTGTAAATAGCTACACATAAAAATTTAAGCTATTTCATCATGATAGACATCTTACCAAAATCTTGTTCTTATATGTGTGTAGAAAGCAAAGCTGTATATAACAATGCACTTTTCTATAAAAATTAATCAAGCTTTATTTTATATATATATTTTTAAATTTTATATTTGGAGCACCTGGGTGGCTCAGTGGTGGAGCAACTGCTCTTAGCTCAGGTCATGATCCTGGGGTCCTGGGATCAAGTCCCACATAGGCTCATTGCAGGGATTCTCTCTCTGCCTCTTTCTGCCTCTCTCTTTCTCTCTCTCTGTCTTTCATTAATAATAAATAAAACCATTAAAAAATGTTTATTCTCAGAGGCTTTTGGTTAAATGGTGATCATTGACAATACTAGATCTAATAAGAAAATATTTAGCGTGAAAATGTAGATATTATGGAAATCACTTTATTCTTCCTCAGTTATTCCTCGGTTAAACCTTTAGAGCCTTTAAAAAGTTTCAAATCTCTTGTATTTAAAAAAGGACATATTGAGGCACCTGGTGGCTCACTTGATTGAGCAACCAGTTCTTGATTTGGGCTCAGGTCATGGTGTCAGGGTCACAAGAATGAACCCCATTTGGGATTCACACTGGGCATGGATCCTGCTTACGATTATCTCTCAAAAAAATAATTATCTCTCTCTCTTTCTCCCTCTCCCTCTGTCCCTCCCTCCTTTCCTAAAAAAAAAAAAAAAAAAAAAAAAGAAAGAAATGAGGAAAGAGGATAGAAAGAAAAAGAAAAAGAGAAAGAAAGAAGAAAGAGAGAAAGAAAGAAAGAAAGAAAGAAAGAAAGAAAGAAAGAAAGAAAGAAAGAAAAGAAAGGATGGAAGGAAGGAAGGAAAGAAGGAAGGAAGGAAGAAATTGACAACTTCAAACAAATCCTCTCTCTCCAACTCAAATTCCCTGTTGATTATCTCCATAGATCACATCTTCTTTCCAGAATGAAACTTCTCTACAAGTTTATTTCATATTAACTCCCCTTCCACTTCCTCCTTGACCCACTTTAACCTGCTTGCACTTCTGTAATCCGCCAGACCAGCTCTAGGTAAATTTATGAATGGTATCCCCATCCCTAAACAAGGATTATTGGTCAACCCTACCTTTGTCCTGTTAGTAATTTGGAAAACTATTAATCATTCTTTCCTTAAAATGTTTCTTTTTTGGCTTTTTGATACTACAATGTATTTGTTCTTTGTGCCGTATAACTACCACAAATTTAAAACAGCGGCCTAAAACAACATAAGGTTTTCTATTCACAGTTTCTGTAGGTCAGGAGTCTGGACAGAATTTAGCTGGATCCCCTGCTAAGAATCTCAAAAGGCTGCAGTCAATCAAGATGCCAGCCAGACTGTGTCAGGACTGTGACTGGAGCTCAGCCATAAATGAGCTTCATGATTGTTGGCAGCGTTACTTATTTGTGGTTGTAGGACTAAGGCCTTTAGCTCCTAGAGGTCACCTTCCTCCACAAACAATTCATGACAAGGCTGTTTGTTTCTTTGAAGCCATTGTTGAAGAATCTTCCTTTTAGAGAATATACCTCATTAGGCCAAGACTAGGATAACCCCCCTTCCAACTAACACAGTTAATTGAGTAAGAGTCATTATTCTATCTGAGAAATCCTTTCCCTTTTGGTATATAACATGGTCTATCTAACTAAGGTAGATTCATCCATTATTTCTTCCATTTGGCCACTTAATCACAGAGACCACAGAGCCAATGATGATTCTGCCAACTATATCAGATAATGGTTTCTGAGTTTTTATTTAACCTGTCTTAAGTATTTTTTCATCTTTTTTGAAACCTGTGCTTTTCTACTCATTCAGGTCTTTACTGAAGTCTGAAGTTCTTCTCTAACTCCATACTCAATCCCATACCATTCTCACTTATGTTCTTGGAACTGTTTGCCACTCTTACATAAAATCTTCACAAATTTATATCAGTGGAATAACTTTTTCTCTGATCTATAGCCCCAAATCCCTAAATTATTTTAAACACACACACACACACACAAAATACACACAAAACCAATTTCTGTCTTCTTACTCCAAATTGTGATGATTCTCCACTCTTCTATTTCTCAGTGAATGATAGAATGGTTATCATATTGTGTAAGTCACAAATTAGGAATCATCTTTGACTTGCCTTTTACCTTTACCCTGTAGAGCAAATCTTCAGGATCTACTGCTGTTTCAATTTTAAGTATTTTATAAGTGTCCACTTTCCCCATTTCCACTGCCTCTAGCTTCTACTTCATGCTACTCTTGCCTCTTATTCAGACAACAAAAATGATTTCTTATGGGGGTACAGCCATGTTTACACTTGCCTTTGCAGGTTTTTCTTTCTCACATCATCCACGGTAATTTTTTTTTACAATTAAAATAAAACCCTATTGTCTCTATGTTTAAGTACTTTATCAGTCTTCATTTTAACCTGGATTAGTACCTAAATTTTTAATTTGGTTTCTATGTCTAAACACTGAAATGGTTTCATCTCTGACTAGTTCTCCAGTCTTTACATGCTCAGACCCATTAGCACAGATTGAGCAAAATCTCTGACTAATCTTTGACAATTAAGCAATGCACATACAAGGGTGAACCCAAAGAAGTCAAAAGAAAGAAAGAAAGAAAGAAAGAAAGAAAGAAAGAAAGAAAGAAAGAAAGAAAGAAAAAGAAAGAAAAGAAGGAAAGAAAGAAGAAAGAAAGAAAGAAAGAAAGAAAGAAAGAAAGAAAGAAAGAAAGAAAAAGAGAAAGAAAGAAAGAAAAGATGGAGAGAAAGAAAAAGAAAGAGAGAAAGAAAGAAAGAAAAGATGGAGAGAAAGAAAGAAAGATGGAGAGAAAGAAAACTCAGTAGAGTCATTAGTGGTTACACATTGTGGGGGAGACAAACTGCACAAGTAGTTAGGAGGACCAGTTATTTCTGGTAAAAGAATAATGACCCCCAAAGTTGACCACATCTTAATCTCTGGTACCTATGAATGGCAAGAGACCTTGCAAGTGTGATTAATTTAGGTATCTTGAGATGGGAAGATTATCCTGGATATCTCAGGTAGGGAATAAAAATCCATTTCAAGTGCATATGTGACATAGTCCATTATATCCTGTATGCTGCATCACAAAACAAATCTAAAGAAATTTATAATTGAAATCATATAAAGTGTGGGCCTTGACCACATTACAATATAATTAGAGACCTACAACAGAAAGAAATCCATATAAACATAGGATGTTTAAAAATTAAATGACAATTTTCTAAATTATCTATAGGTCAAAGAAGAAATCTCGATAAATTTAAAAAATTAAATTGAACAAAAATGGTCATATTGCATTTCAAAATTATTGTGATGGATATAGCAGTGCTTACAAGGGAAATTTACAGCTTTAAATATCCAGAACAAAAAATAAATGTCCAAATCAATAACCTCAGCTTCCCAATTAATAGAAAAATGAGAGTAAATTAAACAAAAAACAATCACAAGTTATGAAACAACAAAGATTATATCAAAATTTATTGAAACAGGAAACAAAAATAGAGAACTTCAATGAAAAAAAAAACTCGCTGAGTTTTAAAAATTATTATGAATACCACACTGATAAACCCATACATAGTTAATTAAGGAAACTTTCACAAAATCAGTAATGAAAGAGGAAACATTGCTACTACTTACCATAAATTAAAATAAATACAAAGAATGATTAACAGATTTATGTCAGGACATTAGATAACTCATACATGAGCAAATTTTCTGAAAGGATAAAAATCACCAAAACTGACAAAAAAGAAAAAAATATATAAATGCACATCTATACACTATCACTAACAAGGGCATTTATTTAGCACATGTACTGGACTGGAAACTTGTTTTAAAACATTAAATATGGGGTATCCCTGGGGGGCTCAGTGGTTTAGCACCTGCCTTCAGTCCAGGGCATGATCCTGGAGTCCAGGGATTGAGTTCCGCATTGGGCTCCCTGCATGGAGCCTGCTTCTCCCTCTGCCTATGTCTCTGCCTCTCTCTCTCTCTCTCTCTCTCTGTGTCTCTCATGGATAAATAAATAAAATCTTTAAAAAAAAATAGAACATTAAATGTAAAACTTATTGGGCAATAGAAATTCACTATGGAATACATTCTAAATAGCATATTTTTCATCAAAATTTATCCTAAATATTCCGTAATAGCTTCTTTTCAAACCCCCTAGGGCATTTTCTTCTTTCCCCCAAAAGAGACTCCATTCCATTCACAGTCACTCCTCATATCCCACTCCAGTCCTATTCGTGCTAAGGCACATTTTGTCTCCATAATTTGCCTGTTCTGGAATTTTCATATAAATGGAATTATACAAACATGATCTTTTTTGATTTGTTTCTATCACGTACCATATTTTCAAAGTTCATCCATGTGATAGCATGTATCTGTGCATCATTCCTTCTTATTGCTGAATAACATTTCCATGAAATGCCTTAGGTCTTGATTTATCTCCACCTTCTCCATCACTAAGAATACTCTGGCCTAAAATGCCTTTCCTTGATAAGAGAGCAACCTTGTGTAACCTTGAAGCCAACCTGACTGCCCTCTGACGCTTACCTCCTATGAGGTATGGCAGTCACCGCTGAGGTTGTCCTTACTGCCTCTTATGGACAGCAGGAAATTGAGATGTATTTCAATCAATTGTCTCTTTGGCAATCTGTACAAAGACCCCTTATTACCTCTCTGCTGAGCGAGGTTTCTCTGACCTTAGGAAATCATATCAGACACAGACAATTTTTTCTTTTTTTCTTACAAGCCATTAACTTCCAGACTCTTTCAATAACTCTCTCAACGTACTTTGGTGTAAGGCAGCAAAAGCGTGGGCTGTTGGGTTTGGTTGTTCAAGAGTCCAACTGTGGAAGAGAAGCCAGGCATTGCCAATACTCAGAAATGCTTTGCTTAGATGTAATCTCAACTATGCTTGAGGTGGGTGGGGCATAATCATGGAACAAGAATATGAGTCCAAGCATTTTCCCTGCTGACTTCCCTCCCTTTCAATTCCTTTCTTGTTTTGATCACGAGTGTTTTGAAGGAAAGGTGGTTTTCCAGCAATTCCTGCCACTTTGCCTTCCATTGCTACAGCCCTTTGGAATGGGAGAGTCTTGGTACAATTGCTGGAACCTCTAAAACCAAATACTGTTCAATCTGCTATGGATCCTGAAGCCATCACAGAACAAAGCTACACATTCCACTCTAGAGTGTGATAAATATTCATTGTATGAGATAATCTTTTCAAAAGACTATATAACTTCAATATTACAAACCACCTTTCTTTATGCCCCCATTTTCTGGATGAGTTTTATGAAAAGTAAGTAAGTCATCTAAGGTGACATTTTTAATATGTGGCTGCATGAAACCTACATCTATCTGACTCCTAAATCAAACTCTAAAACTGAAAAACGGGGATCCCTGGGTGGCGCAGCAGTTTAGCGCCTGCCTTTGGCCCAGGGCGCGATCCTGGAGACCCGGGATCGAATCCCACGTCAGGCTCCCGGTGCATGGAGCCTGCTTCTCCCTCTGCCTGTGTCTCTGCCTCTCTCTCTCTCGCTCCCTCTTTGTGTGACTATCATAAATAAAATAAAAAAAATAAAAAATAAATTAAAAAAATAAAACTGAAAACGTACAAAATAATATGAAAACTGCCAACACATATTTGTAATACAGCAAGTTCAATGATAACCAGAGGGATAAAATTTAAAACGGGGAAATGAATCTTTATTTATATACTTGAATGATTTTTATAATAAAAGGATATTTGATAGTAGACATTAAATACTTAAACAAGGATGCCTATAAAATATTTGGAGAATTGTAAATTTTTAAAGTTTCTTTGAAAATAATTTATATGTGTCAGAATTCTCTAACAGCATCTTATCATCTGATCTAGCAATTATTCTACTTGTATTTTTAATAACATTTTAAAAGATATAACATTATATTGGCACTGATTGGAGCATTATAGTTAGTATTGAAAGCATAAATTTCAAGAATTAGCAATCATTAAACAAATTATGGGATGCTTTATTAAAATACATAGGAATTAAAATGATGCTTCTAATTTGTTTTGAGTGAGGTGGATAATGCTTATTTCACTTATATAAAATGTCAATCTATATAACATATTTTATCCTCTCAATAATGTAAAAATTCAAAAATAATGGACAGAAATTCAGCACAGTATACAAATGTGTTCCTAGAAAATGGATTACTTTTTCTTCATATACTAGTGTGCATTTTTGTACATATGCTCTATAAATGGATATATGCCTTCTATTTTTGCAAGAATGTAGAAAACAAATTAAACAGCACAGATTGGGAAAGAGTAGTTACTACCACACTACAGAAGTTAAAAGCAAGACTATTAAACTGTCACATAAGTACTGCAGAAACTAGATGGAATTTGAAGGGAGCCTTATCTATCCATCTCATGTTACAACGGCAATCTTAAAAAAGTTAACATTCTTTGTCTTCTCTTCACACCTTCTCCTCCTTCATCTTAACAGCAAATTCAAAATAAGAGTTTAGACTCATAAAGAGAATTGAAAGTATCTATAAAGACTGGACTGAGTAAGTGGGATCAAAAGCTAAAGATAATATTTATTTTAGTGCATGATATATGTTAGATAAGACAAACACTGGGTTTTGACCGTAATAACTACTAATATCTGGTAGAGAGAGTCTCCCATGTTATTTCCTTCAAATGAGTTATTTATTGGTTTTGTTATTTCCTTTTTCAATAATTTATTATTTATTTATTTATTTATTTATTTATTTATTTATTTATTTAAAAGAAAGAGCATGAGCAGGAGGAGGAACAGAAGGGGAGGGAGAGGGAAGGGCAAAGAATCTCAAGCATACCCCACTGAGCGTGGAGTCTCATGCAGAGCCTGACTCCATGATCCTGAAATCACAAATGGAGCTGAAACCAGGAGTCTGAAACTCAATTCTTTCAGCCACCCCGGCCCCCCTGGTTTTGTTATTTCTAATTAATTTATTTTAATTAATCTTGCTTGGCATCCTCTAAGTGTCTTTAAAGACATGTTTATTTTTCAATTATTAAAAGGTCTTTCTATCATTTCTTTTATATTTTCCTCCAATGTTTCTACTTTCTCAGGATAGAATTTCTATTGTGGAGAATTCCAAAACATTTGCCAGTTTATGGCATTTGTTTGTGATTTTTCCTTCGTATTTCCTCATTGTGATTTTTATCAGTGGATTCTTCGATTTTCTTAGTTTGGTCATCACTCTAATAATTGAGTTTGTAATTTTTTCATTCACACTTTCAGCCCATCACATAGGTGAATTTATCCATGTCTTGCTTTCATTTCCAGATGTACTAATCCTCATCGGACTTATTGGTGTATTACAGAACAGCCTTCCCTTATTTCAAGGAGTTTGATGTCCTCTTAAATTTCTCAGAATATGTTTTCTGTTAAATATTGTCTTCTCTTTGTACTTTTTTCTTATACCAGGTCTGTTCTTTTGTCAGAAAATGTTTTCTGTTAAATATTAACTTCTCTTTGTACTGTTCTCTTATACCAGGTCTGTTCTTTTGTTCCCTGACTTTAGTGCCTCTCTCTCATACTGTAAAATGTTAATGTGATTCAATGTTAATTCAAAATAAAATGTTATGCTGTTGTCATTTCCTTTGTTTGTATTCATCAAGCATTTAGCCATCCATTTAGTGTAAGTACTAAGTACTTTATGTTTCAAGCAGATATGACTACTACTGAACATGAAAAAGCTTGTGACTTCATTGGGGACACAGGAGAATGGGAGAAGAAGGTACGGAAACCAGGTGAAAACAAGTATTCAAATAAACAAACAATATAATTTCACTTTGTTATGTGTGCATTAAATAAAATAAACATCTGATGAGTTAGAAAGTTACTGGCAATGAATTTGTTGTTGATAGGGTAATTGTTTGGTCATCTTATAATTGTAGGTATTGAGTTTGTCTGGATTTATTATCTCTATCTCACAGTTTTTCTCTATTTTAATTGCCTATCAAGAACCGTGAAGTATCTGGGATTGTACCTTGCTTGCATGCTTACAAGGTAGCCCGCCACATTTCATAGGTGTGGACAGAAGATATGAGAATCCCTGGTCACATCAAGAACTTTATTATTTATGGCACTACAGCCTGCATGAGCTTCAGTCTGGTTCCCCATATGATTCCCATGGGGGTGATATGGACAGACCTACAAAGATATAAGCAGTGGTTTTATGTCCCAGCTGAGGGGCTTCAAGTGTAGAAAACCACAATTTTTCATAATGGATCATAGTCACACACTCCTAATTTTGCCTTGAAGAGATATTACCTTTATTATACAGCGCACAAACAAATCGGTTCCCTGTCCTATACAGAAATACTATATCTATCTGCAAAGGATGTTTGCTATATCACTGAAACAGGAATCCAGAACAAAAATCATCACTACATCTTATTATAATATGTTCAGAATGAAAGAAATGCATAGAGAATTATGTCCCAAAATTATAAACTATGTCTTCATAACTTATTTAAATTAAGGAATAAATAAATTAATCACCAGTTATATCCCATGGCATTCATAAAAATTGGTTTAAATATCCATATATGCATATGTATGCATTTATTTGGAGAATTCTTACACGTGTTTGCGTATGATTTAAATTGAAAGAAGTTGGCACTTTGTGTATCTGTACGGTTAGCATATTTACAATCATTTATGGACAAGATATAAATGGGTTTCTTAGAGCAGAGCTGTCTAACATTATTTTATATCTATTAGTGATATAAACCTGCTACATAATTCTTTTTCACTCAATTAGATACGAGCTGTGAATTCAACGTTCCATCCATATGTATAAATTATACATGGAGTGTATTTTCAATTAAGTAATTACTATTTACTGGAAAGCATGAATAGTTGCTGAATGACGACATGCATAAAACATAAAAAATTAATTTAATGGTAAAAAGGTTGAATTTCTGTAGTGTGTTTGGATGATCTATGCTTATGCGGATGCTAGTATGGATGTATGTTTGTATGTATTTATTTATTTATATTACCTAGTATCTTCCAGTTGAGTTTCACTAATTTCCCTTGGTCATTGAGCAGCAACTCTTTTTTTCCTGACTCTGTTACTGAAGTCTGAGTACTGAAGGTCTACTGTACCTCATGTTCAGTCTTTTTAGCGCTGTCAAGCCCTGGTAGTCTCTCCAGTCGGATATGACCCAAAGGAGTACTCACTTGAAGTGAATAGAATCACTACTAACCCTCTCTCCATTTCAGTCACATCTTCCATTTGATCCCTGCTCTAGACTGTACGTCTCATAACCTATGCTGTGCGATCATCTCACCACAGAAACTCCATGGCCGGTTCAGTGATCCTTAAATCTCAGTGATATTCTGTATCTGTGGCTGGAAAACGACTGGGAAATTCCATTCAGTTTTTACTGGAATTGATGTATCTGAGCCACGAGGTGCTATTTCCTGCCCTCCTGTCCTTGAACTGATCACATTGCCAACTTTACTCTGCTTCTAGCTCAAGTGGTCTATCAAACTGTGTAAGGTGGTGTTCCAAGTCTTTTTAAAAGAGGACAGAGCATAATGTTTCTCTTTCTTTAACTTTCAGTGATACATATCATGTCAGATTTTTCTTTTCTTCTTCCTACCAGGCTTCAATCCACTTAGGAACTTATACATCTTTGTGTGTAGTAGAAAGTTATTAAATCTCACAAACATACTAAATATATATTAAATATTCAAGTGGTATTGATTTAATGCTATTATTCAATAATCATGTTTCTTTCTATTAAATTGGGAATTTAGAAAAATCAGGTTTAAAATGTGTTTTCAATACTGTCATAAGAGACTATTCATATTTATATATTTGTTTCATGATTATTTTATATTTTACATACACATTTCATTACACAAAGACTTATTTATTGATATTACAGGTTACTGAAATGTATTAGATGAATACATTTAATTCTCCAACATTTAGGAGAGAAGATTTTTGAAACGAGGGGAAACCCATTAGAACAAAAACTATAATGTGCTTATTGGAAAGGAAAACAAGCTGATCAATTAACACAAGGGCAAGTTCTTCATGAGACTTTGACTTTAATCTATGGTAATGTACTCAATTTCTAGAATTCAAGAAATGCTTATTTAAATTAAGTGAATAAATCAAGTTTTAATGCCGAACACAGCTAGTTTTTGGATTATTTAAATTTCTGGTTTCTACAGTTGCTATTCTCTTTTATTAATGTAGATAAAATTAGATTATTCTCTAATTCCTTATTTGAATACTGAATATGGTATTAAATAGCTATACAACAGCTTTGAAACACATTTTAGAAAACCTTCCTTTTTTGGAATCAGATTCACTGTTATTTGAATCCATTTAAAGAATGCCATTAGAGAAACCATGCATGTGTGTGTGTATATATATATATATAGAGAGAGAGAGAGAGAGAGAGAGAGAAACTGTACATAAATATATGTTGGTATTTATTTTCAGTTTTTGTATTAAATAGCTAAGCAATCACAGGGCTTAGCCCACAAAGATATCTCCTGGAATTTTCACTATCATTTTGTTTATGAAAATCAACCTAAATGCTATATTTTAGGTCACCAAGGCCAGATTAAGGTTAATTTTGCAGCTTTACACAAACCATACATAGAATTGTGCTCCCCAATGATTCGACAGTCCCTACCTGCAGCAGCAAAGCCCTCTAATGAAACACCTATTGCCTGGAAAATAGAATCCAACCAGGAAGCATGTTCAACTAGAACTCTCCAAAATGCCCTAATACAACTATATATATGTATATATATGATATTGTTTTAATTTCCTCAACTAAGGGCATGCACTTATTTTTAATTGAGTGCCTAGACTAGAATTTTTCATTCATTTGTCTTGTTTATGATAACCCCTTAGAGAAGCATTAATATGCAACTCTTAGGACTTGAGTTTAGAAATGTTATGCTTACGAACTAAGTGACAGCATCAATTGTCACACACAGTGACCATATATCAAGGAATTACACTAGCATTAGGTAGAACAGCAGGTCCATTTGTTCAAATGCTCACTGAACATATGAGTGATTTTCTCTAACAAGGTCCCCAGGGAACCAACTTGCATCCATCACCGCCTGCATCCTGACTGGAAGATAACTATTTTAAACTCCTGCTAAAATATGTGATGTTTTAAGATTGAAATAAAGTATATGTCAGGAGCAGAGAGAAATACACTGTTGGAATGCATACCAGAGAAAATTTGATAAAAACCAGCAACTGCTCAGCTAATCAGATTTGCATTTTTGTTCTTATGTTTTATATATTATAAATATATATTGATAAAAATAAGAAACAGAGCTCTATAAGATTATTCTCACAGAAAATTAGACACTTTGGGCTTCTGAAAATGTGCATACAATTTTTGAGGTTCAAATGGGTATACAACACACAAACATGTATTACAATATCCAAAATTCTTAGTATTTTCTCGAATTCATGAATTTTGTCAACAATATACTTTTCTCTTTTCATGGGGCTTACACTCCAGTTAAAAAAGAAAACCTTTAGTTGATGCATATATGGCAACCACCCTAAGGGGGACCCCCAGTGATTCAACCTCATAGAACCCCCTCCCTTTGAATGCGGGGCGGGGGGAAGCTGTGACTTGTGTCTGAGTAATATAATATGACAAAGGGAATGGGAGATCATCTTTGATTAGGTTGCATTATATGGAAATTTATGTTAACATTCTGGAGCACAAAAGATTCTCCTTGCTGGCTTTAAAGAAGCAAACCACTGTGTTGGGACCTAACTATGGAGAAGGTAGAGAGGCCATTCCAGGAGCTGCAGTCATCCTTTAGAAAATGAGAGAACCTCCAGCCATAGCCTGTAATAATCTGGGAAGCAGAGGACACTTCGAAAACTTGAGAGAGAAAATGCATGTTTTCTAAGCCTCCCAGCTTGTGGTACTTTGTTACTCAGCACAAAAACTAATGCAAGATTAATTTATTTATCTAGGATTAATGTTAATATATTGGCTTGAGCACCTTGAGCAGCATTAATGTTCCACCCATTTGGCTATAAAGCTTGGACTAAATAACTGGCTGCAGTCTATGAAATTGAATTGTCAAGACTTTCTTGAGATAATATAAAGGAGAGAGTTGAAAGATTTAAGGAAATGGGCATGTAGAATGTTCAAAATGCTCAGTGGTCCCTTGATCGTAACTCTAAGAGGTATGGCTAGACACTTCCTTCGTTGGGGTATTGATGTATGTATAGTTGAGCATCATTGGAAGCCTCTTTGTTGGCTGCCTTTATAGGGAGACTGTGGCAGAGGCTGTTGCCATGGAAATGGGTACTCTTGTCTGAATGGGATTACTGGGATTCACTATTACAGATGTTGTTTATAGTCCTTAACATTTAGGAATAATATGGAATCACTACCACAACAAATCTAATATAGCATTCAGTAAATAAAATATTCGAATGGATGGGCAACTTATTACGAAATTTCTTGGCATATATTGATGGATAAATTCTAGGCTTAATGATCAGATACTTAATAGCAGTCACTACAGAAGAGATACGGTTTCTTGTTCCAGATGCCAGCCTGTTTGCATTCCCCAAATGTAATGTCTACATTCTTGGAGCCCCTCAATTAAGAGGAAAGCTAAGTCTCTCTTGTAGTGCAACCTCTAGTCTATACGTGGATTCTATCCCCAAGCTTCCTCCAAAGTACTTGTAGCCATTTTGGAGGTTATTTCATTAGAAAAAAATGGAATTTGACACTAGATACTGGCCCTGAATTGACACTAATCTCTAGTGATTAACATGTCTCTACAATCTAGCAGTCATGATGGTGGATTTTGGAGGTGATGCGATAAAGGTGTTTTGATAATTTATTGCTGTGTAACTCCAAAATATGGTGGATTACAACAATAATAAGCATTAATTTTATTCACAAATTTTTGGTTTGGGCAAGGCATGGCAGTTTGTCATGTTTCTGCTTCATGCAGCATTAGCTTGTTAGATAATGTAGTTCTACTAGGGCTGGAATCACTACTTCCAAGATCAGTAGCTAACCAGGCTGGTAAACTGGTAGTGGCTGTTAACTAAGAGCTCAGAATGGGCAGTTATCATGGGCTTCCATCCGTCTCCATAAGGGATGCAACAGGTTTCCTTAGGTTTCCTTCCATTATGGTGGCTGTATTCTGTGTCCCAGTATTCTAAGATGATCAAAGAGGAGGAGGTAAGAGATCACACTTTTCTGTTGACAGTGGATACAGAGAGAGTTCGGATCCACCCTTGACAACTTTCCCATTTCAGAATTATGTAGGAATAGTAATGAGTAATAACTAACAGCATCCCTACCTTAGTCTCCTGAGCAATTTTGGAATGATGATTTAAGTGGGAAAAAAAAATTGCAATTTCTGCTCCTTTTATGTCCAAGCAAAAATGGCAAGCAAAAAGGGAGTGTAACATCCCAAGAAGAATTATAGAAATTAGTGTCATAATCCAAGACTTTATGCAGGGACTATTATTTTTACAATATCCTCACTTTATCATTTTAAATTCAGAGCAAGCAAAATGTGTTATAAAGAATATTGTGAGATGTTTATCTTCAAGTCACAAATAAGTCCTGGAAATTCAAGAATATTTTATGTTCAATAGTGGGGATCTAGATTTATAAACAGAAAATACTTTCAATCTTAGTCTGTTTGAGCTGCTATAAAAAAAAAACTACTACTGACTAGAAGGCTTAAGAACAACAAAAATTTATTTCTCACAGGTCTGGATGCTGGGAAGACCAAGATCAAGGCAACATCATGGTCACATCCTGGTGAAAGCTCTATTTCTGGTTCACAGATGGCCCTTCTTGCTGGTCCTCACATAGTGAAAGGGGCTGGAAAACCCATTCATAGGAGCCCTACCTACCATTGTAACCTGAGCACCTCCCAAAGGCCCCACTTCCTAATACCATCACATCAAGTATTAGGATTTTAACATGAATTTTTGTGGGACACAAACATTCAGACCATAGCACTTGCTAAACAAAATCTAAGATTGATAAAATAAGGGTTTATATCAAACTCTCATGTAATATATCAGAAGTGCATGTTAACATAAGGGGAAATTAATTATTTAGTTAAGAAATACTTAAATTATTTAATTCAGAAATATTGCTTGCATGTGTTGTGCTAGAAATACTGTGCATAGCAAAAGGAAAATTCTTTGCCATCAAGGAGTTTTTATTGTAGTTGGAGGATACCAAATAAATAAATACAAATTGCTAAATGATACATATGTATTCCACCTGGCATCCTATTTTTAAAACACAATTCTCTAACAAGTAGCTTCTCTTCTTTTAGATATTTTGAGTCAGCGTCGGGGGTGGGGGGGTGGGTAGGCAATAAAATAGCATAAGAAATGGACCGAAACTATTTTAATAGAAACAAATAACTGTCCTACATGTAACTGGTTCAGAAATAAAATGTTATGGCTTGTTGATATTGTTTTTTTGTTTGTTTGTTGTTTGTTTTTTGTTTTTTTTTTTAATTAAAATACAGAGACCTGCATTAGATACGCTTTTCCTTAAGGATGTACATTGGTTTTACTTGAATACTACTTACAATGGAAGCAACTACTGGGCATGAAACCTATGCCTCAGGAGGCTAAAGAGAGAAAAAAATTAAGAGACCAACAAGTCAATCCCTTAGTAATGATAGCTGACCACACTCTTCAAGGTATGCAGAATGAAACCTTTCTGAGCATATGGCTATAATTTAATGCCACAAAATAGTACTATTATATTCAGCAGGGTTCTTCTGAACAAAAGTGATCAGATTGGCCTTTTATTTCTTCGGTTCGAAGATTACTAAAGTGTTTCAAGGTCAGATTTCCAAAGACTGGTTGTATTTGAAAATGTATATAAACAGTACCACTCCTCTCCAAAAACATCTTTCAGGTAGTTAATACATTATAAACAGTGTTCTTATTAAAATAATGTCATAAATAGGACTGATCATTCTTGTTGTTTTAGTTCATATTAAGTTATTAATATGACTGGCAATAAAATCAAGCATAAATACTAATGTTTAGTTTTATATTTTCTCAAACTTTTTTATTTAAAGGTTTAATAATACATATGAGTACTTAAAATAAGAGGATAATTTTGAAACGATGTTTTGGTATATATGGAAACAAACGAGTAATAACAAGTATCCTAATTAGTAGTTCAATGAACAGCTTTTTTTCATATAAATTTAAATTAACATGATTTTTTTTCAAAATCTGTACTTCATACATTCATAATAATCATGTAAATACTATTGGATGGGCAATAATACAATTTTAAACAATCTTTATGCACACAGGAAAAATTTGAAATCTAGTCATACTTATCACGGATTGCATACAAATCTTCTAATACATCTTGTATTAGAAAATACAAGATGCTTTGAAAATAAAGTAATGGTGAATTACAATTATTACAGTGACTACTTTCCTTATATTTAAATGCAGAATTCTAAATCAATGACAAGGCCTCAAATTGGTTAGTTTACATAATGTGCAGAAGTATAGAATGAAAAATCTGCAGCATAATTACTGGCAGTGGAATAATGAATAATTTGTGCATGTTCAAACAAGTCCATTAATGTGACACATAAATTCATGAACATTTATGAGCAATTAATATTCTGAAAGTTAGTGGAACTGGGTATCTTATATTATCTTCCCTGAGGTGGAGCTATTTATACACTTTGACCAAGTTAGCTATTCCAGTCTTCACACCTTTGATTTTCCTAATTAATATGATTTTTATATTTTTAAGTTACAAATGAACTTAGCATCCATAAATTGAGATGTTTCACTTTTGTTTGAAACCACAGGCATCAAGATTTGGTGCATCTCTATTACCTATCAGACTACCAATGTTCCCCTAACAATGATTATTGATATCTTCAAGGAAAATATTTAATCAGATTCTCAAGGTAAATAATATTAAAAAAAATACTAACTCAAAGAATTTTTGCACTGAATTATATCTCTAACAAAGTAAAATATGAAAGAGCTTTGTCATAGCTTTAATTCACTGTTGGTTCTCTAAGATAGAGTTTTAAACAAAAAATAGTATTACTAAATTTCAGAATCTAATGTACCTTGTTTGACAACACTGAATTTCCATGGTTGCTTCTGTAAAATACAATCATTTTTTAAATGAAGATTTGGAATTGAAAACATTTGTAGAATTGCTATGATTCAATATCAAAATGGCTTTCAAAAATATTTTTAACTATGTCATCATACATAGATTTAGGTGAATAACCCTCTATGGTTTAGGATTTCAAATATATATGAATATCCTAGAGAGTTTTAAAAGAAATTGGTTCCGTTCTTTGACTAAATATGACAAAATTTGTGTATGAAAGGTATTATTTCTTTAAAACCAATGATTAATCTTACTTCAAGAACCAGATGAGTTTTAACATGAAAACTATCAGCTAACTGGAAATAATTTTTCTATAATAAAATTTTCCATCATCATCTAGTTGTAGCAAAGTTTCTTCCACCATAAAATGAAAGGCATTGGACATACAACAAGATTTTTGTCTAAATTTCTCATAAAACTTAAGAAAAGACTCAATTGAAAAAAATTAGTAATCTCAATAAAAAGTCACACTTTGGGAGAAAATAGGATTAAGATTTATTTCAGAATATATGGATTTGCCCCTTGCTTTTACCTGGTACCAAAAGCACACACACACACATACACACACACACACACACACACACACACACCATGAAGTAAAGATGATTTTCACAAGCTCATATTTGTTGACAGAGTGGAGAAATGGGGATAGTAGAGACATAGGATAAAACCGGTAACATGGAATCACTCTATAATCCACCAAGGCCACATATGTTTTCAACAGTAAACATGATATTTAAAAAGTTATTTTGGGAAATAAAAAGTAAGACAGGAGACATTTTGATACAGGAATCAGTGCAAAACAATTCCTAAAGAGATGAAATATTATCCATGATGTTTGTTTCCTGACTCCCTGGGTGGCTGGATGGGTAAAATGTACAAAAGGACAGAGAATATTCATGATGAAGGACTGGCAACAGTATGAACCAAGACAACAACAAAGAAATTTGACTGGTTTAGGAGGTAGCTAAAATGGTTTGATTAGAGAGAATAGACTTGTTCAAGAATTATAAAATAAAATGGGATTACATAAATTAGGGAAAATAATTTGTAAAGAACCACTGATATTTTAATAATAATAATTAATAATAATAATAATAATAATAATAATAAATTGGTCCATGTTCTGCATTGATGCCTTATAGTGAAAAGGGTTTTGAAGCAAAATTCAATTGACATATGAGGAACCAGACAAATGGCATTTGAGAATTTGGTAAATATGATTGAGAAAATCAAAATATAAAGTGAGATTGTAGTATTAAGACATTGAGCATAAAAAAAAAAGTAGAAAAAGGTCAAATCTAATTCAGAGGATGAGGCAATAGACAAAAAAGTAAAAGAAAACCAAATAAATGGGAAAATGGAAGTTGTTAAATATTGCATGCAGTAACCTAATATTTTAGACTGTTAAACATCTTTTTGAATTAAGAGGAAACACAGATAACCTGTAACAAATAAAGGAATCTCAGAGTGCCTGGCTAGCTCAGTCTGTAGAACATGTGATTCTTGATCTTGGGATAGTGAGTTTGAGCCCATGTTGGAGGGTAGATTGTACTTAAAATAAAATTTTTTGAAAAAGGAATCTTAAGTCAATGTTATCGATTCAATATCAAGCCAAGTATTATTGGAGAGAAAGAGACATTATTGGAAAATGTTAAGAATTTCTCAAAGTAAGGAATTTTCTATAATGGAATAGCTCTCACAAAATAAAATAAAAGCACTTTAGATTGATCTTAAACATACTGAAGAAAGAAAGAAAGAAACTATTAAAACTATTAAAAATCCATCTCAACGCTTGAAAGCAGAAATCCAAACATCAGAAAATTCTCTGCAGCTTGTCCAATCAGCCTCTATAAAAGAACATGGCCTCTTGGAGAGCATGATGACTTCTATAGCTATAAAAACATGTACTGAGGTAATAGACTGGGTAGATTTGTCCTTCCCATCTAGTGTATAACCTAAAAGCTTGCAAAAAACCCTGAATAACAATATCATCAATCTTGAGAGTATGAGCTGCTGAATGCTGCTGTATATCATATCAACAGAAAGACAGCAGAATAGGTGGCTGTCAAGCTAGCAGTATTTAGTGAGGGACAGGCACATAAATTCTCAATAGGAAATTATAGACAGAAAAGTTGGGAAAGTTAATTAAAGATGCATGTTTTCATTTAAAATATATATACATATATACTTACATGCACACATATATAATTTATAATATGACTTTATCTTTTATGACATGTGATACTAAGTGTTTAAACTTAAAAAAAATTCGAAATTATTCTGTGTGTATGCCTAAATTGTATGTGAATATTCACATTCGATATAAACATTTGTCAAATCCCTTTGATAATATCTTGATATAAAGATCATATAATCATGAGTCACCCTGGTAGGTTTTTTTTTTCTTGGTCCTCTGAGGAATGTATATTAAATATCATAAATGCTTGTGAAATACAATACTGTGACTGCAAAAGACAAATACTCCACACAGGTAATTTAAGTTGTAATAGTTAAAGAACATGATAGTAACCAAACAGCTTCAAAATATTTTTTTCCACGAGACAATAATGATTTCGTTTGTTTGTCTGTTTTGTTGCCAGGAGGAGAAAATATTCTGTTTTTAAAAAGTAATTAAGATACTAGGCTCATCCAGACTATCCTTTTTTCTTAAAGTCAATTTACCACATAGTGTAAACTAATCAGAGGAGTGATAGCTCATCATATTCAGAGGTTCTCTCACACCCCCAAAACGTAGGAGATTATACACGGTCCAGGTTCTTGAAGCGGGGCGGTAATTTTATAATTCTTCCCACCTGAGTCACTATTAATTAAACCTTTAAGAGGTTATGATATATACAATCAGGTATCCTCTGGCTCCTGAAGGAGAGCTCTCAATATCTGTAGATCATTTACAACGCAGATAATTCATGAATTAACAAACAGATTTATGTGAAATAAGCGTGTTCTCTATCTTCACTGAAACTACCACAAAAAAGCAGCATGTCGCATGAGACAAAGCCATTGCGGCCATGACACTTTAAGTGTTTTTTCTAACTCAATTAACAGTATATAATTTATATTTGAATCTATTGACACATTTATTATTGCTGTGGTGTGGGAGTCTTAAAGATTTCCTCTGTATATCCAGCCTTTATATTTCTCTAATGTTTTTAATTAACATATCAGATTTTGGCTTTTAGAAACTTTGAAATATATACATCTTTGTAATTGTGTGGGCTTCCCACATACACTCCCTTGATCACATCCTTGGTAAGTTCAGATGGTAGGGTTCATCCTTGCCTTTGCCTCTTTACTGAGAACTCCACCGTTCAGCATCTGTTGATGTAACTGATTTTTGCAAGCACAGAACATAATTGACATTTTTGTCAAATCAATGACAAAAAGTTTAGAAAAGTCTGTAATTATTTACAGAGGAAAAAAAGGCAATTTTTTGGAGAGTTAAGGAGAATTTACTGTCTTATTTATTTATTAACATACTCTGATTATGATAATAAATTTGAAGAACACCTATTTAAATATTTTTACATTTGTGAAAAGCTTTTTAGGACAGACTATAATATTCTAATACCTTTTTTTCATTAAGAACAGTTTTTAGAACCAGTATTATATATTTAAAAGAAACTTAACTATTATCTGTCTCATTAAAGTAAGAAAAGATTTTAATGAGATTTTTTGAAGTAAATGAGTTCCTAAAAACTACTAGCCTATGATTTACAATTTTGACTGTGTGTAATTTCCTCAATTCTAGATATATCCCTTAAATATCTTAAAGATCATTTATTTATTTATTTATTTGAGACACAGAGAGAAAGAGAGAGAGGGCACAGGAGCAGGGAACCCAAGACAAGGCTCAATCCCAAGATCCTGGGATAGTGACCTGAGCCTATGGCAGATGCTTAACTGACTGACCCACTCAGATGGCCCTCGAAATAATTTAAAAGATATTCTGAAACAAAATTTTAGAAGTGAGAATTTTCTTTTTTTTTTAAATAAATAAAGATTAGAAAAATAGCACATCACCCTCAACATTCTGTCTTATGGAAAAGTAGTACAAACATGGCAAAATGCCAGAATTGTTGGAACACTGAACAGAACAGAGACATGATATTAAATAATAGTGAATAATAATTTAAGAGGAAAGAAAGGTTAACTGTCCTGTTATGATAGCCTGCAGATTTGAAAACCTCCTATGACTTTGAATAGAATATTCCAATGACCTGAAAGAAATGAAATCTGAAAGAAACAAACCAATACATTGCAAAAATAATTTCGAATCAAAAGCAAAACTTTATTTTATCTTTAAAAGCAAAATTTTAAAAGGAAACAGATACAAATGTACTATATCTATTTCATCCAAAGATGTCTAAGTATCAGAGCTTCTACACCCTTTACAGGGAAATTTGTAAAGGTATTTTTATTTATATTTTCACACACACAGAGGAATGGTGCTTCACTAATGATACTCATTGCTCCCCTGTAGCATATAAGTGATATTACATGAAGATCACAATGTGCTCTACTCAATGAACTACTTGATTTATAGTTATTTTATTTTAAAATGAAAGATGAGATATTCTAGTTAATGGTGTTTATACTCATATTTATTTTAATAAACTATAACAATTAAAATAAATGCAAGCACAGCACATTATATATTTCATGATTTCCCTTATTTTGTTTTGACAAATACAAAGAAATATTAGGAAACTAAGCTCATATTTGCAGCTGTGAATCAATTTTTTTAATGAAGGCAACAAATCTTACATATAAGCTATCTTGTTTTCATGGAAAATTAGATTTAAAAAATAAGGTTTATTGTTATTTCCATCTTTAAAAAAAGCTTGATTAATAAAGTTGGGAAGAAAATGCTTTTTGTCTGACCGTAATTAAATCAGCATCTACAAAAGTATGGCTTTAAGGTGGGGTTAGGATGTGTACATGTGTGTATTTCATAATGAAGTCCAAGATTTTTAACTTATAGAGAAGAGGAATTTACACTGGTAAGGAGTAGATAAAGGAAAACTAGTGATCCTTTTCAGCAAGCTGTTAAAAGAAAAAAAAAACACATTTTTTTTTTGTCAGATAGCTTATTAATCCTCTCATATTCTCAACAAATTATTTTTAGATTGCCTCTTTTGATACCTAGAAGTAGTTCAGGGTATCTGAATGTTCAAACTGTGATCACTCTTAAAGGTAAGTGAGTTCTACAAGTTTACCACCACATGTAAATTTGCTTAACTACTGCTGAGACTTATTTGCTCTGGATTTGTGGATAATAGAACCCACATTTTACGATGTGAAGTGATTACACAGCAAAGTACAGGATGGCTGCACACATGAAATTTAAATAACAAAACATAAAATATCATGAATTTCATATTCCTGGTCAATAAGGGGAATTGCTTTTCAGTTGAGATTCAGTCAAGAAGTTGCTTTCTTATACACTGGAGATGCTCATAATCTTACTCTGTAATTCAGCATGGGGAAAACCCGGAATCATGAGGGAAACATAGTTATATAGCCAAGCTGATCCTACAAAATAAAAATAATAAAGTCTGAAAGTCAAATAATAAAAGCTTAAATTACATATTATCAAAAGAAAGAAGTATCTCTTTGGTAATACTATTAAAAATTGTTCTACTTCTAGACATTGAAATAATATTTTTCTCTTTATGCAAGTAAAATGCTGGTTCTGTCTCAATGAAACAAAAATCCAAAATAGGCTGATATAAAATAGCACGGGACAGCTAGGAAGAAAACTGTCTTGTGTGGACACAGAGAGACAAGTTTAGGCTACACCAAAACGGAACGAATCGAATCATTTATTTTTGGCAGGGCATTAGAAACTGGCATCAGAAATACATCATATATTATTTACAGTCATTTTGTATAACTATGGTTAACTAACTGCTTGATGAAACTTAGCTATACGTTTATCATCAATTTTGACCCCTGTCCTATGCCTTAGAAACATATGTCCAAATGCCAAATTAATATCTCTACTTGAAGGCTCAATATACCTCTCACAGTTTCAAATAGAATTGTGTTAGCTTCCTAGTTAAAAAGCCCTAATTTTCCTGCACGTGGAACCAAAGTAGGGACGCCGCACTAGATAATGGCAAACCTCTCTCCCCAGTCTCCTCTTGCTACTCTTTTTATTCATGGTTGACTCTGGTACCCACCACCTTGCTATCATCTTCTGAAGTTATTTTAATATTCATTCCCTAATGTTTAATAAAATAAATAATTATTTAATGCATGTGTTCTACATTACATCCTGCTTCCTTCACTGTGGCTCCTTTTTCTTGCAATGTATTTTGAGTGTTTTGGTAAAGAGGTGTGACTCATAATGGTGATGGAAGTTATTACAGTAACAGCACTGATAGTGAGAGAAAGGACAAAGGAAAAGCTAGTGCTGTGTGATAAAGTGCCATGTTTACTGTAGCTTTACTTGCTGTCAAGAATACGGTTAAAAAAAGAAGATAAAAATCAGCAGTTGACTGCAGATTGGTAGGGTCACTTGTCAACATGAAAATCACGATAAAGCCTGGACAGCAAGTACAAGAGTGGCAAGGGAGAAATGGCTGGAGAATTCACACAATTGGAAGAGGAAGGAGGGACACTTATGAAGATGGGGTCCCAGGAACATGTCTGTATCAGCCAAATAGGAGGAAAAAAGTCACATCAACTACTTGAATGAAGAAAATGTGTTATACAAATGTGCTGCTAACTTGGGAGAAAGTTATGATTAGAAGACCAAAATAAAATGAAATAAAATAAAAAATAAAATAAACAAAACAAAACAAAATAAAATAAAATAAAACTGCTGACAGAGCTACCACCTGTATCTAGGGTTGAAGAAAGAAGAGACTTGGTTAAAATATTTAAAACTTAGAAATCTAAAAGGAGGGCCCATGGAACTTGGCTTCAGACCTCTGAGGAAAGGACACTGCTCATCTGCAGCCCATGTCTCTAAAGGGGGAGGGGACATCTTTTGCAGGGCCAAGACCCCATCTCTGGGGTTCCTCAAAGCAAAGCTGGTTCCTCAAGTGTTGGGAAAATTGAAAAAAATGTGGTCTCTTGCTGCTCCTGAAAAGAATACTTCTTCTGGAGTGAAGAAGCATGGCTGTGTGGTCATCACAAGGACGGCAAACAGAGAAGAACCAGTAGGAGGCCACTTCATATTCACCCATCCTGCAGTGTCCCTCTGACACCACCATTGTCAAAGTCGGCCCTAGAACAATTGACAAGGAGAAAGGTGGGTTGGTTGCAGAGTTACAGGGTCAGCATCATCAGGGCTAGGTTGAGTGTAGAAGGGTGGGTTTGAATTACAGGGTCATTGACTTCATGGCGGTACAAGTCCATGTAGTGGGAGCTCTCCTACTGCCATCCACTTCCAGCTCTCACTTTTAGAATCTCCATCCCACGCTAAATATTTGTGTTACCGCTCAAATGATTTCCTAGTGGTTTTCTATGGCCTAGATAGTTCAATTACATAAACTTATTTACTCTGAATATTTGACAGAGTTAAAAAAAATGTGACTTGTTGCCTTGACCAAATAGAATGGAAAGGTAAAAGATTGGATATAGTACACTGGTAAAGACAATTCTTCATTATTGCTGTTTCTTAAAGATAAGTTAAGGCATTTTTAGGGCTTTTTTTTTTCCAGGTGATTCAACTGGCAATTTCTTTTTTTTTTTAATTTTGTGCTATTTTTCTAGACTTTTTTTTAAAAAGATTTTATTTATTTGTTCATGAGAGACACACAGAGAGAGGCAGAGACACAGGCAGAGGGAGAAGCAGGTGTCCTGCAAGGACCCTGATGCGGGACTCCATCTGAGGACCCTAGGATTACAACCTGAGTCGAAGGCAGACGCTCAACCACTGAGCCACCCAGGTGCCCTTTTCTAGACTTTTTACACTAAAGCACACATAACTTTTGTGAAAAATATAAATTTGCACAAGGAGAGAACATAGCTGAAAGATAATGACTGTAGAAAATATCCATAATACATATAAAAACAAACAGTATTTATAATAATATTTTGAGCCCACTTAAATTAAAAATGCAAAAGGGGACTATCTCAATATGGCAATATATAAATTAAAAATGAAAAGGGACTATCTCAATATGGCAATATGCAAAGGACATAAGTAGACAAGTTACCAGGCACAAATGGTTAATCAAACATAAAAACTGACTTAGTCTCATGAGTAATTAAGGAAATGAAAACTCAAAGAGGATTCTGATTTTTATCCTTCCATCATTTCTCATTGGGTTCACAAATTATGTAATTATATAAACAGTCCTGAGAGTTCTACTAATGTGTGTGTGTGTGTGTGTGTGTGTTGTGTTTCCGTGTAGCCAAACAGATGCTTGTGAAGCCTTAACATCAGAAGCACTATGTGAGGATGCTTCCCTTCACTTTTCTCTAATGGATGCTGTGTCTCCAACTACTCAGCTAGGGGAAAATATTGACATGTGTAACACCTACCACAGTTCTTTATGAGCAAGCGGTGAACAACAAAGATCAGTTCCCACCTTTAAATGTTTAGTCCCCTGCATGTATATGGAGGCAACTACTGATATAAGATGAGCACAAAAAAATAACAGAAAAATTATGGATTTTAAGAATCACAAACAGTGAGACACAGACATAAGAAGACCAATGAATTACACTTTAAGTGAAATAACGTAAAAATAATGATCGCAAGCAAACTACCATCTCACGCGATACCATATAGTGTGGCATTGGAACAAGAAGTCATTCTTAGTCAAACCTGTATTTTGCTCCACAATTGAAGTAACAGAGATTGTCAACCAATTCTCTCTTGCTGATTAACATTAAATAAATGGCAATAAAGGACATTTATTCAGCATAAAGATGCCCAAGAGGTTCGATACATCTAGCCGCTGACTTACTTAGAAATTTAAGAAAGTGTTAACCAGATTTTGAGGGGCAATTTTCATACTGAGGTAAGTAACAGAGAATATCTTTTCCCCTATTCCTTTATATAAAATAAACAAGCAAACTTATTATTGTTTTACATTCCCTAGGAATGTGTGTGTGTGTGTATATTCTTTTTTAAGAAAAAGACATTGGTTCTTATTAATCCAATACACCAAATAACTTTTAACGGAATAAAGATATTTGTGTTAAATAATTGGGAAAATCACAACAAATTATGTGTTTATGTATATCTTCAACCAGAAGTGTATACATAGCATTAATAATTTGGCGTCTTCTCAAGACTTATTAATGAATTGGTAAAAGAAGAAAATCAGTATAAATTGCCATCTTTCTAATTTTCATTAAAAAAAATAGAAAGTCTCAGATAATGGATAGTCTACAAATAATTACTTCCCTGCACCACCGCCCCCCAGATGTTAGTTTGAACTCTGATTTTTCCTTCCTGAAGCTGCTTCTTTGACAGCGAACTGCAACTTTCTCCCCCCAGAGGTGATGATGGGCCAACCATGCTACTCTACACATACATAAGATTGATGATTTGGGCCCAGAGTTTTCATTCTGCTTTCTGCCTCTCTCCTACACTTTCATGATATGTTTTGAGATAAGAGCCTATCTTTATACCATCCCTCTTCTCACAGATAAATTGACAAGATGTGAAGGACGGGATGGATCAACAGGGACAAGACCTTCTCTACTGAGATTAATTTGGTGTTAGCAACTGTTTTTGTTACTGTGTCCATGGAACAAATGCTTCCCTTTTCAGAAACCTCAAGTATGAAAACCATTATCTTGAAATGTGTTTATCGTAAATCTGAAGTATCATTTTCTTTATCTAACATCATAGTTTTGCATTTTCTTAATTGGTCTGTCTTTAACCGGTGTGAGGAATGTATTTTCTGGTAGTTCTGTTGAGATAAGAGCGGTTTACTTTTTCTTTAACAGTCTGGTCTCAAAAGTCTTCATTTGATTTCAAGGTCTTCTTTCACTTTCAGTTAAAGTACCTTATTCTAATTTTTTGCCATGTAGTCTATCACTTACATTGTTGACTTATTTAGGGTTGTCTCTTTTTTTTTTCTTTTTTGCATTATTATGGTTACACTGACCTCAAAAAAGCAATGATTTGTAAAAACAAGGGTCAGATAACAGTACCGCATAGAGCCAATCCAAATGTAATTACATCCAAAAGTATAATTCCAGAATGACAAAATTATTCCAAAAGTTAGACAGTGAATGTTGTCTTCATAAAATGATTTCTAGGCACACAGTAGACTCTTTGTGGTCAACACTTACAATATGGTCCATTAGAAGACAACATCACTGGACTAATCAAAGTTAGGATTCACGCAACTACACAGTTTTCTGTTTTGCTTTTCTCATGCCCTTTACATCCTGCTTCATATCCTTTGCTCTCAGACCATTCAACAGTCCCAGCTGTGGAATATTCCATATGGGAAGTTGTCAGGCTACTTCACCTGATATTTATTCATCCCCATCCGCAACATTCTATCAACTAACCTCAATATACACCCATCATATTTGCTTAATTTCTGAGGGCTGTGTCAGTAATATCAAATAGGACGCCTGGGTGGTTCAGTCATTTAAGTGTCTGACTTTTGATTTCAGCTCAGGTCATGATCTCAGGGTTGCGGGATCCAGCCCTGCATGGGGCTCTGTGCTGGGCATGGAACCTGCTTGAGATTCTCTCTCTCTCCTTCTCTCTTTCCCCTCCATGCTCGAATGAATGAATGAATTTCTTAAAATAAGAGCAAACAAACCAATAAAATAATCCATACAGATGTGCCTACTAGTAAACACTAACACTTTTCATCATAAAAATCCCTTTATGCCATAGAAGTTGTTTGAATGATTGAAAGTCTACTATACCTATTTTATCCCTTCTAATTCCAACTAGCTGGTCTCACACATTTGTTTTAGAGCCTCATTTGACCTCATAAAGTGAATAAATCTCTTTTGGTATTCACTCTGTAACCCAGAGCCGACAATGGCATGGTTGAGCATGTGATAAATCCCTTTATTCACATATTCAAGCCAACAATGTGATGTTTCTGTCTTTGTGATTTCAGATGAGTTCATATTTAAGGCTGCCCATGAATTCACAGTCTCAAAGCCTTTGTTGCATCTCAGTTTGAGCTGCAATCACATGTTCCTTTTTGATTATATTCTTTTTAAGATGCGCCAAAGGCACTACAACGTGAATTTACATAAATGACATAAACTTTAAGTCAGACTATCTCAGAATGCACTCTGAATTTTGGGAATTCCATTTTGCTAATTTACATCACTGACTGAATAAATCAGATGGTGAAGAACTACATTTGTTTCAGAGAATGATAGTGAAGAACTACATTCATTTCAGAGAATGATGGTGAAGAATTACCTTTGTTTCAGAGACTGTATTCTCCTAAAGTTCCTGTGTCATAGAAAAGGAAACAAGACTACCACAAAAAAAAAAAGACAGAGAGGTAATATCATCATTAAATCATATCACATAGTGTCTTCTTTACCCTAACCAAATTTACTTGTTACGTACATTTAATAACCTTTCTTCTTAAAATTAAAATAATTTAATTTTGTTGGTAGTTTCAATCAAGTATAATAATCTTTGTATTCTAATGTAATCTGTAACCCATTTGAGTTTCATATAAAACTGATATATATTTTTTCAAATATAGTCATAAAATCTAGTCTCCATTTTTCCCAACCATACTATGTTTTTTTTTTTTTTATTCTTTCCCTCTTTGCTCATTTTCATAATTTTATTATTCAATTTTTCATTTTTCTGGCTTGGTACCCATATACTTGTCCTATTCTTAGATGATTAACTAGAGATTAAAACATTCAATTTTACTCTATCAAAATCTAATATAACTTTATTGCTATTTACCATCCTCTTGATTTTATATTGTTCAAATGAATTTTAATTCACAGTCTATTCTAAATGCAAAATCTGGCATCTTAATGTAGTTCAAAAGGATTTAAATTTATTCATGTATTTATGCTTCTTATTGCTATACATTTCTTCTTTCATTTTCAAGATGCAACCTAGATTTTTCTCTTGTTTGAAGATGATCCTTTAATGTTTCCTTTAGTCCAGTTTTGTTGGTGATACATATGCCATACAAAATAACTTTTTTGTTGGAAATATTTTTTTCATTTTTGAAGGAGATTTTTATTGAGAAGAGAGAGTAAATTGGCAATGAATTTCATTCATTTCTTGGTTAAAGTGTGATATTTCACTTTAATTCTTATTGTTTTGGAGGTAATAATTTTTGAGATAATGATTATGTTTTAGAAATCTTATTTTAGATTTGAATTTTATTATTTTTATTTACTTATTACCTCAGTATGACATTCTGTTTTCATTGTTTTTAGGGGTTGTAAGAGTTTTGTGAATTTGTTGATTATTAAATGCTTCCCATTTGGGTTATTAATGATTATCTATTCAAATATTCCTTCTTCCCCACTCTTCTTTCATTTACATTAGGGACTTCAGGTCTTCCAGCTATATCTCCATTTTTTCTTACATTTTGTTTTATATCTCTTTGTCTCTCTGCTTCATTCTGTATGTTTTCTTCTGACTCATATTTCAAATCGCTAATTCCTTCTTAACATGCTTAATCTGATATTAAGCCGTTCTTTAAGATCTTAATTTATTTACTATATTTAAATTTTAAAATATCCACTTGTTAATTTTCCTGGTTTACAGTTTTTGTATAAAAATGTTAATCTTGTATTTCATCTCAGGTAGAGTGAGCTTGGGTATTTTGCAATCTATGCCTGCTCAGGCTCATTCCATCCATCACCTGGGTATCCTGTGGGCTTGTCTCTATTGTTTGTTTTTCCTTGTTTAATAATGCCATTATTTTATTTTCATTTATGACTAATTAGATTTTTGAGCTTGGGATTTGATGTGATCAATGGAATATAAAATTAGAGGTCCAAGATTATGTTGTTTCACTCCCAAGGTAACTTATGTTCACTTCTATTCTTTGATGTGTCCCCTTTGTCCCATGAAAAGTACTGCTTAGCTCACCAGCCTCTCAGAAATTGCTCCTCAGTAGTCAGCAGTAGAAGAGTGGTTCCAAATGCTGGCTAGTCTAACCTCTCTAATCTTTCTTCTTTTTCTTAGGTATTCATTTTATTTACACCCACCCCAGCATTAAAAAAATAAATAAATTAAAAAGTAGCTCTTGGCAACCCAACGATTTCTTCCAGCAATAATTTTAATATTTTGTCTAACTTTTATAGTTTTATTCACTAAGATAATTTATTCAAATTATTTTAATGTTATTGACACCTTGATATCATAAAAATGTATATACTATGCGTTTCATGGCCTTTTTCAAAATTAACATATGTAGTATGACAATAAAATAAAATAAACAACTAATTTATTGTGTTTACATTAAAATTAAACCCATGTGCACAATTGTATATGCGTTGCAGTGGAAAGAAAATTCAATATCAAAACAAATTAAATGAAAAATGTTATTTGTGGTTTAGCATACTTGGAAACTAAAAAATTAATAATTGAATTAACCTATTCTTACTTTGTATTCTGTTTGATTAGGGATGATAATGAATTTATATATTTGTCAAAACATATCAGGACTATATTTTTTGACCTTAATGCTGCTGCTAATTCAAATATTGAATTCATCTAATGAGATAGATTTTGTTTTTGAAGTTTCCCTATTTAATGTGTAACAATCTATGAAATATAAATGAATAGATTAAGTTTGGATAATTTTTTATCTTAATTATAAACATCCAATTAATCAATATCATTTATTTTAGATCTTATAAATTAAGAAGACACAAAAATTAAATTTTGACAATTTAACGGAAATGTAATGCTGTTAAAGTAAACAGATTGGAATATAATATAAAATAAAATATGCTGAGGGTATTATTTGTGAAAATAGGTTAACTAATTGTAATATCCCATTTCTTTTCATGAATTATAATTCCTATAGTTAACATTTATTCCTCAAACCTAAAAGGATATTTTATCTTCAGTTTGCCTAAATATCTAATTGTGAGATTTTGACCATTGAAAAATTATAGCAATGCTAACTTTTGGGAGTAAATAAAATTGGAATCAGTCATGAAAAAATAGGATAATGAATGCTGACATAAAGACTGAGAATAGGCTTGCTAATCACATCACTTAGCAACAGCTAATGAGAAAGCCATCATGCCAATTTATCCCCCAAATTATATAATTCAGCTGAAGCACCATAAGTAAATTAGAAATTTTAATGATTATCCAAAGATTAACACAGCAGCAATGTAAACCTGACCAATCCATCTTTGAATTGTAGTTTGATAAAAAAAAAAAAAGTTACTGTAAAATTTAAATGTTAGTAGCAAAGTAGTATCATAGAAAGCTAATTTGAAGGCTTAGAGGGAATCGAGTGATGTGAATTCAATTTTTTTTTTTTGGTCTTGTAATCATAAGTCCTCGTAAATGTTCATCTTTCTCTGGCATATTTTTTAAATTGCCTAGTATATATAAGATTATCCTTGTTAAAATCTTTGCTATACAATGTAATATAGTAGTTTTTGGTAATATCCTGTCAAATTTAGCAGCTGTTGAGGAAGGAATTCTTAAACACTTAAAGGAAAAATATTATGTATTCTATTTTCTCACTTGTTACACAAAGACCAAAAACACTTGTATATTTATGTCTCTGAGGACATTAAAGCTCAGAATATAATCCAAAGATACTTTTAAAGAAAACTTTTTCATCCACCTTACTGACCAACATTAAGGACAATTTAGCCATTAAGTGCTAAGGATGAATAAATAAGTTGTTATCATAACACATACTTTGAATTAGTGCGAAGCATAGAAATAATTTTTAAAAAACATGTAAGTAAATTTACATTTTCTTTTAATTATGTCCATGGAATTCATATTTACACTTTTGAAAAATAAATAAGTAGCAGAAAACAAATTAAGTTTTTATGCCCTTAGAATATTAAATGTAACTTTTGTGTCTATTTAGAAATAATGATCTGCACACAGTGTAAGTGAATTTACATGTGTTAATTTACTTAAGATTAAGGTGCCAAGTATTACCTAACTGATATTAAATTATATTATAATTTAAAATCTTTTTTTTTTTTTTGAGACAGAGAGAGAGGCTAATGGAAAGGGAAAGAAAATTTTAAACAAGCTCCATGCATGGAGCCTGACAAAGGGCTCAATCTCACAACCTTGAGATCATGACCTGAACTGAAATCAAGGGTAAGATGCTTAACCAACTGAGCCACCAGGGTACCTCAATTTAAAATCTTATATGAAATTAACATTCAAACTTATGTGTATTGATAGAAATGGACCACATTCGTAATTCTAAGAGGGGCACCTGGTGGTTCAGTTGGTTAAGTGTCTGCCTTCAGCTCAGGTCATGACCCCAGGAGCCTGGGATCAAGTCTTCCATAGGGGTCCTCAAGGAGCCTGCTTCCCTCTCCTCCTCTCCCTACTTGTGCGATCTCACTCTTTCTCTCTCTCTCTCCTTCTCTGTCAAATAAATAAATAAAATCTTAAAGGAAAAAAGGAAATTCTAAGAAAAAAAGCAAAAAAAATTAACGGAAGTCCACTTACTAGTTTCAGGTATTTTACTTATTTGTTTGATGATATATATTTACACTGGAGAATAATTGTTTTCCAAAATACATGTTGGAGTTTTAAACATAAGATTCTTGTGAAAAGTATAGTATGTAAGGGGTATTTGGGTGACTCAGTGACTGAGCATCTATCTGCCTTTGGCCGAGGTTGTGATCCTGGGATCCTGGATTGAATCCCACATCAGGATCCCCACGTGGAGCCTGCTTCTCCCTCTGCCTGTGTCTCTGCCACTCTCTCTGTGTCTCTCATGAAGAAATAAATATAACCTTTAAAATAAATAAATGAATAAATAAGTAAATACAATCTTTAAAAAAAAGTATCCTATGTAAGCTTTGAGGCTCACAGCAATAACATATTGATGATTCTACAATTTTATAGGATATAAATGTTATATTTGTATTTAAGCACATATTTTACATTTACATTTTGATGCCTATTAGAAATTCACTTCCCAGAAAAAAAATAATGGGGTGCATGTGCATTTTAAATTGCATTTTTTTCATGAATTTTTCTCTGTAGAAATGTGATTATGATACAGAACAAAAGGGTGAAAAGAAATCAATATTTATGATAGACTGGGTGACTAAAAATAATATGAATATGAAAATAGGAAATGTGCGAGAAAAAGGACCAGGTAGTGTATAATACAGCTAAGAATATTAAAAGAAAGTCAAATTGGTCAGTCAGAAAAAGACAAATCAACATGAATCAGCATTTCATAGTTAACAGATATTCTTGTCTAAATAATCCAAATTGTGGTTGAAGAATACTTTCACCGAACACTGTATGTGGCATGATTGAAAAATTCCATTTTCCCCCAAAGAAACAAAAAATAAAAATGAAATATCTCTTTATATATATTACATATGCATCATATATATGTGTATATCTACATACGTATGAGATATATGCTTGCTTTTGTGTCTATGAATGCATAAATGAATATCTAGACATAGAAACTACGTATTCCTTATATGGATTATGCACATGATATGAAAGAAAATGTATGAGAAAGAGAGAGAGAGAGGGTATGTTAGCAATTATTATCTCAATATACTGGAGAGAAGAGAAAGCTAATGTTTAAAACCTACTTCATAAAAGCACTTTGCCCTATTTACATAAGTTCTTCTGCAAATTTCACTGGCAAGTTCTTCCCTGAAACACTGTACTGAAAAGGGCCACTATAGAATTCTGAGTAAAGTTCAGTTGTTGTGTTTTTTTTTTTCTTTCCTGATTCAAAATCCATTAATTTCCTTTTTACTCTATGGGTTCTGCTGACCTTTATAATAATGTGAAAAGTATGCCAATAACGAAGGTAAAGAAAAAAAAATGAGGTTCTAGCCTAGAAAGAAATTCATCCAGTTTTTCTCAAATGAAATCAAAGCATAGGCTTTAGGTGCCAATTAAATGCTTTTAAGTAGGGGGTGTAACTCACAGGAATGGCAATACTTTTGGCACCAAGTGTTTTAACCATTTTTATCATTGCTTCTATTAAATTCAAATGAATCTTTAATTACATTTAAATGAAACAAAATGTTATGTGTTTTATTTACTCATTTATGCATATACTCATTTATTCATTTACTCATCTATGCAATTCACATTAACATATATTATAGTAATCATGAAAATTATTATTAGCAATATTATATAGATGAGGAAACTGAGAACCAAAATATCTAAATTGCATTCTATGATTTCACCACAATATGAGGATGAATCCTTAAATCAATATCTTTTGATTCCTACCTAATCATTCTTTCCAAGGGTAGTGATTCCTAAGCTTCTTATCACATTTTGTGTTTTATTGTGATATGTCTGCCTGATATAACTCATTGATCTAAAGTTAATCTATATGCAAATTTGAAAGATTGAATTGGATAAATTTAAAGAGACTACCTTAATGGTAATAGGCTAATATTTGAAAAACTATACCTTAGATCTATTCAGACATTATATCTTTTAAAAATATCAATTACAATGTTAAGTGTTTTATTCTTTCTTAAAGAATGAGGTGGAGGCAAAAAAAAAAAAAAAAAAAGAATGAGGTGGAAGCTATAAGAACAGAAGTAATTTGCCTAAAGTCACATGAGCTGTTAAGTAGTGAAGTCAAAGGCATGTATATTTGACTTCAGAGGACTTATTTTCTTAACTAAATGATAATAAATAATGGCTAAAAATTTATAGTAGCATAAAATCCCATCAGATAGCCAGCAAAACTTTCTTTTATTCAAAAGAAGGTAAATGGAAAACTTTAATGCATACTGGCCACTTTCCATCTTGGGTAAAAATAATGAAAATCACTGTAATTACTAGTGCTTAAACCATTAAAAAAAAAAAACATTGCAAATAAATACTTCTTTATGGTGGAAACATTTTCCAAAAAAATCTTTAAAAACAACAAAAATAACTGCCACCTAAGGGCACCAGTCTGGCTCAGTTCATAGAGCATGCAACTCTTGATCACAGGTTCATGTGTTCAAGCCCCACATTGGGCATATAACCCACTAACAGGAAAAGAAAAAAAAAAAAAAAAGAAAGAAAAGAGGGGAAGAGAAAAGAGAAGAAAAAAGAAAAGACAAGGCTAGACAAGTAGTACTACTACTCCTACTTATCATACAAGTAGTAATTACTGTGTTTTCTTAAAAATAAGAATGTCCTTAATTTTTTTTTCTAAAAACAACCTTAGGAACAAGCATAATGTGTTCATCAAGGTCTGAAACTCAATGTTTGATGAAGTCGTCTCCCAAATATATCCTTCAGTATGCTGTTTATTGGTTTGAGGGAAAAAAAAAATATCCTGCATTTGCAACAGCTGATCACTGATGAAAATTAACATGTAAAAATAATTCCAAATTTCCTGTATGATGTATTTGCTTTTAGAATAACGTGTATTATTTTAAGACAGGAAAATGAGTTTCGCTATAACTAGATTTGACCTCTTTCCCAAATGACCGAGTCCTTTCAAATGCATCTGCTTCACGGGAGTCTGCTTTGTTGTCATGTTGGATGAACTATTATAGGACTTACTGCTGAGAATCAAAGTAAACTACATTTGGACCTCTAAGTTGTACCAGTAACATTGTGCTACTTATCCTGAAGTTATTTTGGATCAGGGAGATGTGTTACAATGTGCATTGAGCCCTTGGGGAGGCTCATTTTTCCACCCTTGATTCTTTTATCTCAGAGGTAATTGTGTAAGTTTTACTGTAGAAGTTCTTGAAAAGATATTTTGCAAGCTTACTTTGGGCAATCTCAAAATTTATTTTTTTTTCATTTATGTAAAGGTTTATTTATTCATGAGAGACACACAGAGAGAGAGGCAGAGACACAGGCAGAGGGAGAAGTAGGCTCCATGCAGGGAGCCTGATGTGGGACTTGACCCCAGGATCCTGGGATCAGGGCCTGAGCCAAAGGCAGATGCTCAACCACTGAGCCACCTAGGTGCCCCATCTCAAATTTTATTAATGTTCATTGTTTTATTATTATTATTTCTAAATAAACCAATCAGAAAAGGTCATCATGTGTAAGAGCATACACTTATTTTCAAGTTGTTTCTTGAGTTCAGAATTTGGGATCTACTAATTACTATGCGTGTAACCCAGGCAATGTAAATGTTCTCCTTATGCTTGTGTATATATATTTTTATAAAATTAGTATAATGGTAAAACAGATCTTCAAGAATTGTTGAAGTAATTAGATCGGATTCTAGATACAAATTACTCACTCCTGTGGCTGATGAAAAAATGACATTCATAATAGTAAGTGCAATTATTATGCAAATTATACACGTTGAAAAATACTCAATATCATTGACAGTTCTACTGAGAGTTTATTCAAGAATCATTTATATGTATATTTTTATGAGTCAGACAATAATACTAAGCCAATGAGATTAAGGTCAAATTAGATTCAATCTCTACCTTTTTAAAAACTACATTTTTATAGTTAGTAGCAGAAAAATTACAAAAAAGTTGATAATATTTTGACTAAGCTTTTTTTTCAAGTTAAGTTTACAGACTTTGTGAGCTCTTTTGAGTATTTTCTTAGAAATAAAAAATGACTATATTTGGGTTCTTTGCACATTTTTTAATTTGGAGTATTTGGGGTTTTACATTATTGAGTTATATGAGTTCTTTATATATCAAAGATATTAATATATTTCAGATATATGATTTGTACATATTTTCTCCAATTCCATAGATTGCCTTTTCATTTAGTCAGTTATTTTTTTTAAGATTTTTATTTATTTATTCATGAGAGGCACAGAGAGAGGCAGAAACATAGGCAGAGGTAGAAGCAGGGAGTCCAATGAGGGACTCAATCCCAGGACCCTGGGATCACGACCTGAGCCAAAGGCAGACACTTAACCACTGAGCCAGCCAGGTGCCCCTTGTTGATTAATTCTTTGCTATGTAGAAGCTTTTTAGTTTGATGAAGTTTATTGATTTTGTAAATTTTGATCCTTGTGCTTTAAATGTTGTATCTAAAAAATTATTGCCAAGACCCAGGTCAAGACCCTGTTCCTTATGTTTTCCTCTAGGAGTTTTATGGTTTTAGGTATTAGAGACATTTACAATAGCCAAGACGTCCATAAACCTAAGTGTGCACTGAAATAGATGAATGAATAAAGAAAATGTGATATCTATACACCTATATAATTATATAGATATACATATCCTGTGATATATATGTAATACACATGATTAAAAACCATATATGTTTATATACTATACAGCCATAAAAAAGGAAATCCTGTCATCTTTAGGGGTATAGATGACCTCAAAGGTATTGTGCAAATAAAATATGTCAGACAAAGAAAGACAAATATATGGCATGGTTTCATTTATATGTGAAATATTGAAAAACCAAATTCACAGAAAAGGAGATCAGACTCATCATTGCCAGAGATGGGAGGTGAAAAAGGAGAAGTGGGGAGTTAGGGGAAGGTGGTCAAAAGATGCAAACTTCTAATTATAAGATAAATAAGTATGTGGATATAATGTATAGCATGGTGCCTATAGTTAACACCGCTGTGTGGTACATTTGAAAGTTGCTAAGATAACAAATCCTAAAAGTTCTCATCAAAAGGAAAACAGAAATTGCTAACTCTACGAGGTGATGGACGTTAGCTACGCTTGCTGTGCTAATCGTTTCGCAATATATGTATGTCAAGCCCTTATTATACCTTAAGTGTATTCAATATGTCTATAGTAGGTCTATTATATCAATAAAGCTGGAATAAAATAGAAGCAAAAATAAAACTAATGGCAGAATCCAAAGTGAACACTTAAGTACTATATAAATACATAACAAAGTAACTAAGCTCTCAGTCAGATGGAAGGTTATAGAGAAATTTGTTGCTCCCAACTGGAGATAATCAGGGAAATAATCATTGAGCTGAAATTCAAAGGAAGTGTAATAGGCAAATGATAGGTGAAGGGAAGAAACATTCCGTATATAATCAGGAGCCTCCCCAAAGGCCATAAGCAGGAAACAAAGATGTGATGTAATCACTGAGCAAGGTGAAGCAGGTCAGCATTTATATGTGCAAGCAGGCAGTGACTAATAAAGAATTTTGAGACTAATAATATCTGAAGATTGAAATTTATACCAGGAAATTAAAAAAATATTTTAAAGGAAAAATGACACGTTCAGAATTGCCTTCTAGAAATATATCTGACCTCACTTTGAGTAACAGCTTGGAATGGGAGGAAGTTAGAGCAGGTGACCATGAAGACACTGTTAGAATTATGGAAAGGAAATGTGGACAGGCTGAACCTATAACATAGTTGATGGATTGTTAAGATATGGGTAATATTAAATAAATTTAGAGTGGACTTCAGTAATAATATTATCTAAAGTGGACCTTTAGTCAATAATATTCAGTTATCTCATTTTGTGCATAAGCAGACTGTCAGGGACATTCAGTGATTTCACCAAAGTTATATCAAATTAATGGTTAAGATAGCATGACTTGCAACCAAATGTTCTAATGTTACCATTAACTGTCAACACAACAGAAATTGTGAGATAGCTTCTTGATTTTACGAGCGGAACGGGAGGACCTAAGTTCTCTAAGGATCTCAGGGGAGATGCGGAAAATCGGTTTTACTCCGTGTCACTCCATGAGATCGACTGAAAAGACTTCTGCCAACTTACATCCTGGAATCCAGACAGCTTTTTTTTCTTATTTCTCTAATGGGGCCTGTTAGGGGCACCTGCAAAGGATCCTCTAAGAGGGGCTACACACCTCTAAGAGGTGTGTAGATCTTAGAGAGCTTCCAGATTTGATGAAGTCAGAAAGCTGGAGATAGTTTAAATAAGAGACTAGATGTGTGCACCCAATTGTTCGTAGTTCATATAGTTGAAAGAAAACTGCTTGGCTTGCGTCCAGGGAGGCCTATGGACACTGACATGGCTAAAGACAGAGTTTGTAAAGTTAATCCATGCAGACCCACAAGAGTAAAAATCATATATGGTCTACCATTTGCTTGTTCACCACTGGCCCCAAAGTTCAACAGTCTGATCTGTTTAAATAACAAGGCCTGGTATTTATTTTCAGGTTTTGCAAGGAACAATGAAAATTAAATAATGATACTGCAGAATTTAAGGCCAATGTTTCAATTCATTAAAAAAAAAAAAGTTTGTAAAATAAATAAATAGTTAAATAAATAAATAAATAAATAAATAAATAAATAAATAAATAAAAAAGAGGTTTCTATTAAGTGTGGGAAAATTTTAATGACCAACCAAGGAAGGTGCCATGGTTCTTCAGTATTGTTAGAAGGAAATGATTAAATAAAGAAGTTGCCGTTATCACAACCAAGTTGTTAGGAAAACAGAGTGCCCTGAACTTCTCCCCACCTCTTGTCTACAACACCATTCAAATCGCCACTCCCATTCTGAAATAACTGAGCTTCGACAGGGAACCATCTTCTGATTCTGACTCAAATCTGTTTCGCTGCTGCTTGCTCGTATAAAAAGGTAGAATTTTTTTTTTTTTTCTTGTGAAGAAGTGTCAGATTTTCCCAAGGGCTGAAAAAGGAAAATCTGATTATAGTGCTTAAAATAGGTTGCTGCATAGGAACAGGTGGGAGATTTGAACTGAATTCAGGAGAAGAGAATTTCCATGTGGCATTTTGTTCTTCTGAAAGTTCAAGTCTTTTTTTTTTTCCTCTGGTCTAGTGCTAAAAGATGAGGAAATTAAATATCACTCTCTAGGATGGATGATTCCTTTGTGGGGAAAACCATCTTATAACAGTTTTGGGGTGAACTTAGCCATGTCATTGGGAATGGATGAAGGAATGCACTTGGCGTGAAAGAGTCAACAAGAAGAAAAGAGGCATATGGTCACCAGCTATTTCATGATTCCACTGAGCGGCATGGCAATGCGTGTACAGTCTGTTGGACATACAGGGAGTTTTTCATTCCTGTGGAGGAAGGCTGGTTTTCTTTTTAATTCCTTCATCTATATGTATGAGAGCAATCCCGGTAAGAGAAAAAAAAAAGAAAAGAAAAGCTTCTTGGGTACCAGGCATTTGAAGTTTAAGTCCCAAGTCTATACAAAGGTGTCTGAAAACAGATTCCTGTCATCTAGGCAGGGCTGTGAAATCTTCAATCCTGTGATAATTGAGGTGTAGTCTCTTTCTAAGTTGAAGGAATAAACCTCTGATTCCTTGGTAATGCAGAATCATTTTTTAAAATCTCATTGGTCACATCACAAAAGGGTAATTTCTGATATTCCTATGAGATCATATCTATAAGAACTTATTATCTGTCAACACACACACACACACACACATATACCTTATACACACACTCCTTTGGGTATTGTATTTTCTACCTTAGCATCTATGTACCTTATAGAGTTGTTCTGGAAAACAATGTAAATACATTTGAAAATCTATGAAAAGATGGAATAAATGACAGTTGTTTTAAGTTTATATGGCTTGATCTTTTACAAACCTACATCTATCTTCTCTCTCTAGATTTTACATTTTCTTATAGAAGTCAAAGCCAATAAATAGCAACAGGGGAAAAAAGGTGACCAAACCTTGGAATGTCATTAGAACCCCGAAGGCACTTGTCTATGAGTTAAACAATTGGTTGGTGCTCTTGCCCTAGATGCATATCAAGAATATTTAATATAAAACTAATTTATAGAATCTCTATCTTGCAATACTGAAGCATCTATCTAACTTGGAAAAAATTACTTTCAAATTCTATAGTAGAAACGTTGGCTTGAGGGCAGGAGACAGTCACCCAGATCTTACTCCTTTTCTGACCCTTGGTTCTCTCCTCTTTACAACCTGGGACAAGCCTGGCTCGATTACTTCCAATGTGATTGACCAAAATTCATTATGCAAGCTCTCAAAAAATTATGATTCTCTAGTCCCTAATTGAAACCTACTGAGCTATGATGTCTAGGAAGTGGCCTGAGATATTTGTCTTTTCATGAAGACTCTCTGTTGAACCTGATGTGTCCATTCATGAGTGGAAATGGCTGAGTGAGATCACTGCAGATTTCCCCCATTTCTAAACATCTTTGAATCAGTACATGTTGTTCTATGGGCCAACAAATCACATAGCTGTCAATATTGGAGACCTATTTTTTTTTTTTACTATTTTATTTATTTATTTACTTATTTATTTATTTATTTATTTATTTATTTATTTATGAGAGACACAAAGAGAAGCAAAGGCATAGGAAGGGGGAGAAGTAGACTTACTACAGGGAACCCAGTGTGGGCCTCCATCCCAAGAACTCCAGGATCATGACCTGAGCCAAAGGCAGATACCCAACTACTGAGCCACCCAGGTGCCCGGGAGACCTTTTTTTTCAAATGAAATTGCCCTCAGTATCTCATGTTATTAAAAATATATAAGAGGAAATTTTCTGGTTAAAGGGGGAGGCCCTCCCCTTTCTACCAGGCCCTTTCTGGTAGAAAGGGGAGGCCTTAACTCCACTATTAGTTTTCATCTCCAAAGGACTAACACAGAAAAAGGCACCTAACTAGAAGACCCAGGGCAAAGCCCAATTTTAAATCTTTTTTTCTTAGATCTAACTGTGTAAACAAGGGAAAGGAAGATTAGACTAATGAGGGAGGTTTTGTCTTGTTTTGTTTTGTTTTGTTTTGTTTGTTTTGTTTTGTTTTGTTTTGTTTAGTCTTTTGTTTTTGGTTCAGGGGAAAATACAGAAAGAGTGTCCACCCACTTTTCATTTTTGCAATTAGATTGTGTTATTGTCAGATCCACATATCCTTCAGAATGGTCCTTTAAGTTTCTTAATATGTCACAGGATATTGTATTAATTTTAATTTTTAAAATGAATGTACTTCTAAAAAATAAAATAAAATAAAGGTACTTTTGATTTGATATTTTCCATTACCACGATGCAATAATTATTTTTTAAAGATTTTATTTATTTATTCATGAGAGCCACAGAGAGAAAGGGAGAGACACAGGCGGAGAGAGTCCCTGATGTGGGACTCGATCCCGGGACCCCAGGATCACGACCTGAGCCAAAGGCAGACGCCCAACCACTAAGCCACCCAGATATCCTCCTGATGCACTAATTATAATAAATGCACTGATTATAAATAAAATTCACAACACACTCCAGTCCAATCCAATCTTCTTTTTAACATTATTTTCATTTTTTTTGGTATAACATTTGAAAGAAATATACAATGTACTGAGAAATGTACTAAAATTCATCATATAGGTATAATTATTTAGATAGAATTGTTTATGTCAGTAGAGAAGCCCCCCATATTTCTCTCATGCAGTATGAGAAATAAGACACTAAGGTGTGTTCTAGACAGAATTTTTACATTTAAAAAATTCTTTAATATTTAAGACAGAAGGAGACATTCAAAGAACAGAAAGCTAAACTCTAAAATTATCTGGGAACTATTAAAATTACTAATTGAAAGATTATCATTATTTAAAAACTACATATCAAAAGAGTGTTTGACTTAGTTAAAATTTTCCAAATTTGGTACTGCTAAGTTTCTGAAGACCAGGAAAGAGACTGGCGACCTTCCATCTGATAATGTAGTTTATTCCCATTCATATAAAATCTGAAATCCAATAAGTTCTAATCTGAAAACAGAATGAAAACTCTCTTTACATCAATATAGAATACAAGCAGCAAAGTAATTTTATTATAAGTAAGAAATATTCATTTCTCTTTCAAATATTTTATGTTTGATTCAGGTAATATATTTTAGTCATTTAACCAAAATTCTATAATTGAATAAAATTACATATTGTGTGAAAACAGAAGATAAATGAACATCCCATCTTTTTTCTGTGGCACTTTGTATTGAAAGGAATTTACATAATCTTGAATGGAAAGAAACATTTCTGAGCATTACTCTCAAGTCAAATTCAGTAAGGTCATTTTAAATGTCGCATTATGATTTTTTTTTTCTTGGTAAATAATTAATACCTAAATCTATGCTTGTTTTAATAATCTTCAAATGACATCAATTGTTGGTTCCCATAGTAATTTTTATGACACAAATAGGTAAAATTTCAAGGATAGCCATTAGGATTTCACATTTATTTACAGTAAACTCAACCTAGGAAAACCTAGCACAGAGTACTTTATTCATTCATTCATTCATTCATTCATTCATGACCACTTGGCTACAGGTCATTTTTGAGGGGATGATAAACCTCATCCTATAGCTCCTTTCTTGCCTAATTCTTTAAAATAACCAAAAATAATTAGAAAACACTATAGACTTGTGAGATGCCTGCCTGGGTGGCTCAGATAGCCAGTCAGATCTGCCTTTGGCTCAGGTCATAACCTCCAGGTCCCAGGACTGGGTCCCACACCAGGCTCCCTCTCCCCTGCTCGTGCTCTCTCTGTCACTATCTCTCTTTCTAAAATGAGTAAGTGAAAATAAATCTTTTTAAAAAAGAAAACACTATAATCTTGTGTTCAATTTGACAGCGCTCAAGCAGTATACATTTCACTGCTCAGGTGTCTCTCCACCTTGCTGGCAGAGCCACCAAATTTTAGTTGAGCTAATACTACTTAACTATTTTACCTTAAAACTCTGTAGTTGGGACATTTATGTTGTGGATCATACAGTTTGGCTCCTCTACTTTTCAGATTATCATTCCTTTTATGGGAAGTCTGGCTCTAGTCCCAAGGACTGAGATGGGAAGTTCCTGTTTTCTACTAGCCTGTGTCTCGTGGTGCCCCTTACGGAAGGCTGCCTTCATTCCTTCTTTGCTCTCCTAAATATTGCCTTCCTAGGCTACTCTGGGGTAAGCTGCCCACATCTTCCTTCAGGTATGAAAGACTTATTTATCCAAATGCTATCGGCAAACAGAATTCAATCATCAGCCTGCCTTGGGCTTTTTTGCCTTGACTGAAGAGAATTTTCTGGTCCAATCTCATGTTCCCTTCCTGAGACAGTCCACATTCAATAACCATGGATTCCAGGGAATTAAAAGGTGATGGTTAGGAAGGCTTCATCTCCTTTCTCAATTCTGGATAACTTTGAAGGGACATTCCAGCTTCCAAGTCCTGTGTTAGGCCAGTCAGAGCCTTCACTGACATGACATCACACATCAACTTCTTTCTCCAATCAATCCGTATCTATCCAGAGACGTTGATCCAAAGAGCATTCCCTAATAGGCATTCTAAATGCTGACGTGTCAGGGTTTGCTTCCAGGTGAATTTAACCAGTGATACCCCCCAAGATTCAAAGGGTACTGTTTTTGCCCCTCCATTGCATATGTGAACCTGGTATCTAGAGAACTAGTATATCAATGGCATCTGTAGGGCATGTGTGCAGACCATGACCCACCGCGAATGTGAGATAAAATAGTGTGGAACAACCCTCCCCTGCCCCTTGCATACCATAAGGGCAGAGGTTTTATAGAAATGTTAACTCTGTAATGCAGTGCATTTTCCATTATTACTGGAAACCCCTCTTCCCCAACAGAATTCCTATATGCAAAACCTAGTGCAAGGAGTTTTTATATCCTGTATGTCCTCAACTTAAATATTTTTGTTCTGATAGGGCAATAGTTCAGTTAATTGGAAACTAAGAAATTTGATATCTAAGTTTAAAAAGCATAAGTAAAAGTAGGAGCTTAGGTCTATGTAACAAACTTTTAAGAGATGGAGATGGGTGTGGGATGCAGTGGCTACTAGTGACAAGTGTTTTAGGATGTTCCGTAGACATCCAGCTTACTTCCATGTGCTGGATTCCCACAGAGTAACTGTACATGAGGGAAAGCTACTTAATCTCCAGGAGCTTTACTTTTCTAATTTGTAAAATAGTTATAATGGTACCTATCTCATAAGGTTATAGTGAGAATTAGATATGTATTAACCATATATAAAAATATATTTTTAAATTCATAGGTTGAGTCCTAGCCTAGATTGGATTTTCAGGCATTGCTATGTTTTAAAATTTCATTTCTCTATAAAATTATCATCATCCCACTGATGATTTCTCCAAAAGAGTTGGTGAGGGATATCCAGAGAGATGCAGCTGTGTTCTCCTAGGACACATTTATTCATCTAATAGGAAATAGCACTTGTTCTTCTGTCTTTTCTAATTCTGACAAAGAGTTCCCATTATGTTTGAATATTTTTTTAAATTAGTCAAGATCCCTTGGAGGATGATAGGGAATAGTTCATGTTTTAAATTCTTAATATATTTACCTCATTAGGCAGACCTCAGAAATGTCCCCTCATAGGACTAGATCCCAGCAGATAATCCATAAATAGACTATAACATTTTCTATATCACCTCTTCCACAATGGAAGCTTTCGGATTTCAATTGAGATGTGCAACTGAGTTCAGTGAGTTGAATAGTTTGATACATCACTAGGCTTCAAAGATTCTATTATTCTAAATTTAGAGGCTATGAATAAATAGAAAAACATAAAAAGAAAATAGAAAAACATAAGCTGGTTAGGTATGTTAGTTATTAAGGATGTAAATGGTTTCAATTGTCCACTTTTATGAGAAATGTTTTTTTATATGCCTTCGATACAAGTATTTAGTTTGTTTTCTTCCTTCCGTGCATTAATATATTTACCCAGAAGAGCTATCTCCTAATTTGTCCTAATATCTGTCTCCTTTCCTGCATCCAGATTTATTATACAATTTTTATGGGGCCATGGATTGGTATTTCTCAGATGTTACTACCTCCTATATAAGCTGTTTTGGGGGTACTGTACCTGAATTAATTAGTGAATAATGACTTTTTGTTATTTTGGGGGCAAGAATGATAAAATTAGCTTACTTTAGCCTTAATATGGTCATAATGGGGGCTGTCTGGGTGGCCCTACTGTTTGAGTGTCTGCTTCTGGCTCAGGGCGTGATTCTGGAGTCCTGGGATGGAGTCCCTCATTGGGCTCCCTGCAAGGAGCCTGCTTCTCCCTCTGCCTGTGTCTTTGCCTCTCTCTCTGTGTCTCTCATGAATTAAAAAAAGAAAAAAAAGAAAAAAAAAGAAAAAGAAAGAAATAAAGAAATCTTAAAAACAAAGAAAAGTATGAGTCTCCTAAGACCAAAATACTGGATGTGCCATACATAGGAGTCTGTAGCCATTATCAAATTCCTGCCATGGGAGTGAGCCAAATTGGATATCCAATTCCTCTCCAGTCTGCTAATGACTAGACCCCTGCTGAGATCTTTCTAAATCCTGATCCACAAAATCATTAGCAATATAAATGACTGCTTTAAGCACTTATTTTTTAGGTAAAATTTTTTATACAGCAGCAGTAACCAGAATAGCCAATGCTATCAGCCTTCAAGTAGTGAATTATTTATTTTCCTTGGAAGTTTCTTAAATACACCACTAATATAATGATAACAGCCTGCCAAAACCGCTCTATTTTGTTAAACAATGTTAATTCAGGGTGAATTTAAAAGATTAACATTGAGTTGTCAGATCAACAATGTTCTTAAAATTTATATAGAGGCTTGAAACCACTGTTTCTAAACAAATGAATGAGCCATGGTCCTTGAGGAGCCCCTGTTGGCACCATAGGCTGTGGTCATGAACTTGCTGGTGCAAAATATTAGAATCGGCCATGAATAATATTGCAGAGAGTACCTGAGCACTGGAGTGGCTTAGTCTGTTAAGCACCTGCCTCTCCATTTCAGCTCAGATCATGATCTCAAGGTTGTGAAATCAAGCCCCAAGTCAGGCTCCATGCTCAGCGTAGAGTCTGCTTGTCCCTCTCCCTCTGCTCCCCCCATCCCCACTTTCTCTTTCTCTCTCTCTCATAAATAAATAAATAAATAAATAAATAAATAAATAAATAAACAAATAAATAAATAAAATCTTTAAAAATGTTGCAGAGAGTTCTGACAATTCTGGAGTAGTCATTGACAAACTGCTGAGAGTATACTCAAATATACTTAGTTCCCTAAAGTTTGAAGGATAGAGCAAGTGAAAGAAGGTAAGAATCCAGATTGGGCTCAGTCTTTGTTGTGACATCACTCTCTCATCAAATTTACTGAGACTCTGCAGAACTGACACTTGTCAAATGAATATTGCAATCCTGGTTTCATAAAGTGCTCTAGGAACCTAAGGAGTCATCTGTTATGTTTTTCAATACCTCCTCTCAACAGAGTTTGAGTGCTTAAATATGCCAGAATTTTCAAATAGTTTATAATCTTGCCTACTACCTTCTTTAGCTGAGAGAGATGCTTTACAATCTTAAGCTACATTGTGTTTTTTTTTCTTTTCCAGGATTGCTTTAGTATTGTCATAATCATGGAGTTAACAAGAATTCTGGGCTTAATCTTACTGCCACCAATTAATAACATTTCAATAAATCTTATTTAATAATTGATTTTAAGTAGGATAATTTTTATAGAATTCTCACTTAAATGTATGATCTGGAAACTTTTTTCAGTGAACTTTTCTTTTTAAAGAACCCACCCATAGAATAAAACTCATGACTAGTAGCACATAGATTTTCTTCTAATAGTTTCATTTGATTCAGATCAAAAACAAAATCTTTTAAATAGCTTCATAAATGGTGTAACCCATAGCTCCATCTCACACTTCATCTTTTAAAAACCTCCTTTTAGGAACACCTGGATAGCTCAGCTTTTGAGCGTCTGCCTTCAGCTCAGGTTGTGATCCCGGATTCCAGGGATCGAGTCCCACATCAGGCTCCGTCCATGGAGCCTACTTCTCCCTCTGCCCATGTCTCTGTCTCTCTCTGTGTGTCTCTCATGAATGAATAAATACAATCTTAAAAAAAAAATAAAAACCTCCTTTTGAAAGGAGATTTGATTATTCTGCATTTTTAGCTTGGATCAAGAAGTTGTAGAACAAGGAAAAATTAAAACAAAAACTTGAACTGAATGCCTAATATATATAAATTGGGGGGTTGCCACTAAGGCAATATTTGGCATAATTATATAGCCTTAGATATGTAGTTTAAAAAAAAGAGGAAAGAAAAGAAATCAGAAAAAAAGAAAAGCAAGTAGAACAAAAAGTAGTTAGAAGAAAGAAACTATTAAAGACCAAAGAAGAAATCAATTGAAAAAAAAAATAGTGAAAATCAATGAAAACAAAATCTAATTCTTTGAGAAAAAGAGTATTGTTAAACCCCTAGCAAGACTTTTGAGAATAAATAGAAGACTCAAATGACTAATATTAGGAATGAGAAAGGTGACATCACTGCACTACAGATGTTAGATAATAAAAGGTAATTAAATATAAACACCTTTATGTCAATAAATTTAAAAATTTAGATGAAATATACAAATTCCTTGAAAACCACAAACTATGAAATTACACTCAAGAAAAAAAAAAAAACAGACTACCTGAATAGTACAATAAATCTGAAAGAACTTGAATTTATAGCTAAAAAACTTTCAACGAAGAGAACTCCAGGGACAGATGGCTTCACTGGTAAATTTTAACATGCATTTAAAGATGAAATATTACCAGTTCTACACAAAATGATCCAGAAAGTAAAAGAGAATAGAATATTTTCCAATTCATTGTAAGAAATGAACATTACCATGATGCCCAAAGCAGACAAAGCCATTCCCAGAAAAGAAAATAATAGGCACATATCCCTTAAGAGTGCAAATACAAAAATACTAATTATATCATATATATGTTTCTTATACTATATATACTATTTTATGATAATAATGAATTAAAATATTAATAATGAGTTTGCCCTCAAGCATTCATAGCTTTTTGATTCAATCTAGAGATTGGATTATAATATATAGTATAGATTTAAGGGAAAGAGGTCATGGAAATGGATAAGGATAAGGAAAGGAAAGATAAGGAAATGAAAAGGGTCCTATGAATGATGGTTAATTTTGTGTATCAATTTGGTTAGGCTATGGTGCCCATTGTTTGGTCCAAGTCTAGTCTAGATATTGCAATGAAGTTATTTTATAGATAAATAGATATTTACAATCAGTAGATTTTAAGTAAAGCAGATTCCCCTTCATAATGTGGATGAGTGTCTTCTAGTTAGTTGAAGGCCTTAAGAGCACCAACTCTCATTTGACCTAGCTGTGCTGCTCCACATATTCTGGACTTAACAGCTTCCACAATTGTGTGAAACATTTCCTTAAATAATTATCTATCTATGTTTGCATAGATGTGAAAGAAGAAAGTATTCTAATCAACAAAGGACTCTGATTAGATTCATTTTTTTCCCCAATCTCTCTTTGCTGGAATGTTAGCTCCCTATTGGTGCTTTGTATTTCAAAAAGACTGCATATATTTTTAAAAATTAAGTTTCCATTATACTAAACAAAATGCTTCCTACTCATGTGTGAAAGATATAATATTCTTAATTTGGTTTGGCTATATATTTCTCTGTGGAAATTGATTATCCAATTCAAATTCATTACAAGGAGTGAACCCACAAAAATATGAGTATTAAGAACTTACTGAAAGGTGTCAATAAAGCTGTAGGTTCACAGCTCCGCCCCCCCCCAACACACACACACGAAATACCCATTCATCCATTCTTCCATCTATCTTTCTACCTTCTATTTCTATTTCTCTGGAGAATCCTGACTAATACACTATGTTTCATTCTTTGAGAGTTCAGCATCTCAAATAATTGGATTCTTGTTGTGTGTTTTTTTTTCAACAGCTTCGGTATAATAATAGTGCATTAAATAACTGATATAATCCCTGCCACATATTAGGAAAGATAAATTATTCTTACCACATGTGGACCATTGTTGACATTGTAATGATCTGTGATGAATCTCCACTTAGCTACATTGGTGAAGCTCTGACCCTGTGAATTGTGACCCAAACTAAGAGCTGATATTTTGAAGAAAGTCTGATGTTGCAGTTAATCTGACCAGCACTGTGGTAGTTGGAATAGGCAAAATTATGTTGTCATAACAAACAATCCCAAAATACTGGTGATTCAAAAACTGCATATGATTTATTTTTGCACAAAGTCCTCTGTGGACTCGAAGGTACTCTATGTGATGATTCGACATTAAACCTCATTAAAATGTTTCCTCACCATCAAGGACACAAAGGAAGAGCTGGTGAAGAGTTATCCACTGGCAATTAGATGCTTCCATTTGGAAGAGAAACATATCATTCCAATATATGTTTTGTTGTCCAAAGCAAATAATATTGCCATGCTTAACTTCATATCAGTGAGGGTAATTTATCATCTCATATTCCCAGTAATAGATTGGAAATGGGTATTAATGAATGTGATAGAAACTTTATATGAAACATGTAATTATTAACTTTGGATGTCTATAAGAGAAGCTGCTAGACTTGGAAGGAACTATTAAGGGAAGGAATAATATGTGGATATGACACCGACTTATGAATTTGACAAGACAGTTTCTTTAACTGCTTTTAGACAAGGACATGACTCTTGTGGAAACATGGGGGAAAACTGCTTAAAACAATCACCATCTCCCTGCGCACGGCAATAATTAATGTGAACCAGCACCTCCACTGAATCTGTAGTTTACCAAAGCCACCTACCATTCAGTGAAGAGTGTGTTTGCTCCATTACTGCAGAAGACACTATAAATTAATTCCCATGACCTCTATGTGAGTCTGGGACTGAAGATCTCAAGCAAGTCTAGTCAGAGATCAACTAAGACCATTACTCACCAAGAAGTAGGAAGAGGAGAGTAGATACAATAGCCACATCTCAAAAAATCCAGTTTAAACCAAAGTAATGAATATCATAGAGGAGTGTATTAGAGGAGGAAAGGAAAAGTGAAAGGGAACGGGTCTTTGTGGGGTCAGAAAATGCTTCCTACAAAACTGAAATCATGCCGTGTAACACAATATACACACAACCCTGATTCTATTGAAAACTATAGTAAGACAATAATAAAATTAAGATTATTGGGCTTCAAAAAAATTATTGGGCTTCTTTAAGCATCACTGTTATTCTCATAAAATACTATATAGCACACTCTAAATTCAACAGAATACACTTTTGTTCATTTGTAATCCACATACTTACTGAGCTGTACTCACTGTAAAGAAGATGTTGAAGTATTTTTCAAGTTTATCAAAAGCTTGCGATGACTTTAGGCTGTTAGTGCTGTGGTAATGGTGAGTGGCTATCACTGTTAATATGCTATTAAATCAATAACTATTGTGAATGAGTAAACATATGCCATACCTTGACATTGGCCTAAATAAGTGTGTTGGGTTTATTTTATATTTTATAATTAAGTATCATTGTATAATCCCTCTTTAACTTGATTTAGTTCAAATATAAATTTCACTTACAAAGCAGGAATGGCATTTTCTACTAATAAGAAAAAAGTGATACACATCACCATTCTTTATCTGAAAAAAAAATAAACCACCAAACATGATTAATTCATTCATTGCAGTTATAGGATTCAGATTTATCCCTTAATCATAATATAGGAAATAATCATTTTGCTATCCTATCGTCCTACATTTATGTGGAAAAGATTGGGTCATTATTTAGTATACTATTTTCTCTGGACAAATTCCAATTCAAGTGAATTTCCAGCTGCTAGGATAATGATTTTCTGACATCTTGCTCAATAGGAGTGCAGCTTCTACTAATAAACAAATATCACCTACATATGAGAAAAATACCTTGTTAAATGGAAAATACAATAAACTTGGGTTAGCATCATTTCTTCCCACACCCTCATTTTGTGTTTAAAAATGTATGTTACCTAATTATTCCTACTAACTGTTTCTAATTGAAAACTTTTACATTGAGTAGTGCGCACAATAGTTCTGTTGCCCCTGTGATAAGTTGACATTTATGCTGTCGAGTAAAATTTGGGGGACTTGGTTTCTGGTTATGGCCCCATTTCCAACAACGAGCATGATCTTGGACTTCATTTGCTCTCTGAGGACCTCAGAAATATTATAGATAAATAGAAGATGGGAAAGGCAATGAAGTGTGAGAGTGTAGAAGTATCATGAGTGCTTGATTTAAATTTGGCCCCTCAGGAGACTTGATCGCTCTTGATGCTCTTCGGTGGAACATTTTCTGACTTCCTAAGGAAGTGCTAATTATTATCCTTTTGTGACTTATAAAAAAGTTATCCTATATTATAATGATGCCACCCCTCCACTAAGACACACCACTGAACTGTTCTCCAGAGTTGAGACTGTATGGGAAAGAACATGAGGAGAGGAGAAAAGGGGAAAAGAGAAGGAAAGCTTTTCTTGGAATTATTTTTTATCTTCTATTGGCAAATCCAAAATCATAGGGAGAAAACATTAAAAGAACTTAATAATGATTTCTGGTCTCCACGCAAATTGGCACTGACTTTGTCAATGTTTTCAAGCCGACAAGTACAAATTAGCTGTATCCCCTTTCCCAGAGACACACACTTATCTGTAATCTATATCCATGATTTACTTTATTCTACTTTCAAGCTTTTTCCCATAACTGTGGTGTTTTCCTACCTTAATATCTTCTACAAAATTGTTTTTGGAAATGCCATTTCTGATAGTCATGTGCTAGGAACCCATCACCAATTATGGAAATACTAGCTCATAAAACAAGAAAAAGTGAATCCTTCTATCCCTATACAGGTCTAACTTTAAATGGTTTTTATTTATATTTGGCCAATATTTGTAATGCTACCGTTCCTTGAATAGGCCACTTCAATATTTTTGATCAATCAGTTAAAACAAAAATTCCTAATGTATGGATTTAAAAATAATTAATTGGGTTGATATTATGTATCAGTTGGTTGGTATCCCACAACCATTCTTGCAGAAATGTTTCTCAAAATAAAGGCTTATTTTTCTCAAACTTGAAACTAATTCTCCTAAAACACATTTTGTATTCAATTAGCTCTTCTGTGTGTGTTGGTGTTTGGGATGGGGTTAACACAATTTTTAGTGTAGATACAATAGTTAAGTACCTTTTTTTTTTCTATATTCCAATAGATTATCAAAAGTATGTATGTGAAAGGGAGTAGGATGGAGTGGGAAGAGCATTTGAGATTAATTTTAATAGATATGTTCCAAATGTTCCCTTTGTCAAAGTAATGAACTACATTCTCCATATGTGAGTATTCCAGAATTTCAAACGGGGGTGGTCAGGTGGCTCCTGAGATTGTTTTGATATACCCACTTCATCTTAATGCCCTTCACCCACCAAGCATCAGTGAACCAGTTGGCAAATTTTATTTCATACAGAACTTCATTCAAATTGCAAATGAATGGGGGATATATAAATGCAGGGGCTTGACAAGCTTTCTACAATTACTTCCATCAGTGTTTCATAGCTTTCAGAGTACGGGTCTTTTATGTCTTTGGTCATTTGGTCAGGGGTCAGGTTTATTCCTAGGTTTTGTTTTGTTTTGTTTTGTTTTGTTTTGGTGCAGTTGTAAATGGGATTATTTTTTGATTTCTCTCTCTGCTGCTTCATTATTGTGTATAGAAATGCAACAGATTTACATTGATCCTATGAGTTTACTGAATTCATTTCTTAGTTCTAGCAATGTTTTCATGGAGTCTTGGATTTCTATATAGAGTATCATATCATCTGCAAATTGTGAAAATTTTACTTCCTTCCTACTGCCTTAGATGCCTTTTATAATTTTGCTGTTGTTGTTGTCTGAGTGCTGAGGCTAGGACTTCCAGAACAATGTTAAATGACAGTGGTGAGAGTGGAGATCTCTGTCTTGATCCTGACCTTAGGAGAAAAGCTCTCAGCTGTTCCTATTGAGGATAATATTAGCTGTTGGTTTTCCATTTATGGCCTTTATTATGCTGAAATAAGTTCCCTCTATCCCTACTTTGTTGAGAGCCGTTTTTATCATGAATGGAAGTTGTGCTTTGTTAAATGCTTTTTTCTGTGTGTTTTGAAAGGATTGAACGGTTCTTATCCTTTCTTTTATTAAAGTGGTATATCACATTGATTTACAAATATCAATCTTTGGAACCCAGGAATAAATCCCATTCAATATTGGTGAATGATTCTCTTAATGCACTCTTGGATACAATTTGCTATTATTCAGTGACAAGTTTTGCATCCATGTTCATCAGGAATTCTGGCCAGTAGTTATATTTTTTAGTGGAGCCTTTGTCTGATTTTGGAATCAGAGTAAGGCTGACCTCATAGAGTGAATTTGGACATTTTCCTTCCTGATTCTATTTTTTGGAATAGTTTGAGATGAATAGGTATTAATTCTTCTTTAAATGTGTAGCAGAATCCCCCCTCTGTAGCCATCTGGCCCTTGACTTTTGTTTGTTGGGAGATTTTTAATTACAGATTCAGTTTCTTTGCTGGTTATGGATCTGTTCAGTTTTCTATTTCTTCCTGTTTTAGTTCTGGTGGTTTATGTTTCTAGGCATTTATCCATTTTTCTAGGTTGTCTAATTTGTTGGCATATAATTTGTCAAAATATTCTCCTATACTAATTTATTTTTCTATGGTGTTGATTGTGATTTCTCCTCTCTAATTTGTGATTTTATTTATTTGGGGCCTTTCTCTCTTTTTTTTTTTAAGATTGTATTTATGTTCATGAGAGACAGAGAGAGAGAGAGAGAGAGAGAGGCAGAGACCCAGGCAGAGGGAGAAGCAGGCTCCATGCAGGTGGCCCAATGTGGGACTTGATCCTGGATCTCCGGGATCAGGCCCTGGGCTGAAGGTGGTGCTAAACTGCTGAGCCACCCAGGCTGCCCTCTCTTTTCTTTTTGGTAAGTCTGGATAAGAGTTTAAAAATTATTTCTTTAATTATTATTAATTTATTAATATTATTAATACATTTATTGATTTTTTTCAAACAACCCTGATTTATTCATCTGTTCTATTATTTTTGTTTTGTTTTAGTTTCTCTATAATTTATTTCTGCTCCAATCTTTATTATTTCCCTTCTTCTTCTTGCTTTGGGCCTCCTTTTTTGTTCTTTTTCTAGCACCTTTAGGTGTAAGGTTAGGTTGTGTACTTGAGATTTTCCTTGCTTCTTGAGGTAGGCCTATATTGCTATATACTGCCCTTGTAGGACTACTTTTTCTCTATCCCAAAGGTTCTGGACTGTCATGTTCTCATCTACTTTTGCTACCAAATACTTTTTTTTATTTCTTCTTATTTCCTGGCTGACATATTCATTCTTCAGTAGCATGTTGTGGTCTTCCCAAATTTTTTCTTATGTCTCACATCAACTTTCATATTGTTGTGGTCAGAAAATACGCATGGTATGGCTGCAACCTCTTTGTACTTGTTGAGGACTGATTTCTGGGACCTAGAATGGGATCCATTCCTAAGAATGTCCAATATGTACTTGAAAATAATGTATATTCTGCTGCTTTAGGATGAAAAGTTCTAAATATATCTGTTAAGTCCACCTGGTTCAATGTATCACTCAAAGCATTATTTCCTTATTGATTTTCTGCTTAGATGATCTGTCCATTGCTGTTAAGTAGGGTGTTAAAGTCCCCTGCTGTTATTGTATTATTATCAATGAGTTCCTTTCTGTTTGCTATTAAGTGTTTTATACATCTGGGTGCTCCCAAGTTGGGAGCTTACAAATTTACAGTTGTTAGATCTTCTTGTTGGATGGTTCCCTTTATTATGATACAGTACCTTTCTTCATATCTTATTAGTTTTTAGTTTAAAATCTAATTTCTCTGATATAACTATTGTGACTCTGGCTTTCTTTTGACCTCCATTTGCATGATAAATGGTTCTCCCCTCACTTTCTAACTGCAGGTGTCTTCAGATCTAAAATGAGTCTCTTCTATGCAGCATACAGATGGGTCTTGTTTTTGTTTTTTGTTTTTTGTTTTTTTTTAATTTATTTATGATAGTCACGGAGAGAGAGAGAGAGGCAGAGACACAGGCAGAGGGAGAAGCAGGCTCCATGCACCGGGAGCCCGACATGGGATTCGATCCCCGGTCTCCAGGATCGCACCCTGGGCCAAAGGCAGGCGCCAAACCGCTGTGCCACCCAGGGATCCCTTGTTTTTGTTTTTGTTTTTGTTTTTTTTTTTTGTTTTTTTATCCATTATGACACCCTATATATTTTAAATGGTGTGTTTAGTCATTTACATTCAAAGTAATTATTGTTAGATAAGTATTTAGTGTCATTTTATTACTTGGTTTGTCTTGTTTCTGAATATGTTCTCTGTTCCTTTCTACTCTTTGCCATGTTTGGTCTTTCCCTCCTATTCAGAGTCCCATTTAATATTTCTTGCAGGGCTGGTTTAGTGAACAAGAACTAAACAATAATTACTCCCTTCTATTCTGAATGAGAGCCTTGCTGGATAGAGTATTCTTGGCTACAGGTTTTTCCTGTTCAGCCCGTGTATTATATCATGCCACTCTCTTCTGGCTTGCCAAGTTTCTGCGGAGAGATCTACTGCTAACATTGTTGGTCTTCCCTTGTAAGCTAAGGATGTCTTTTGTCTTGTTACTTTTAGGATTTCCTTTTTATCACTCTATGTTGAAAAGTTAACTACAATATGTCTTGGTGTTGGCATGCTTTTTTTGATTTTGATGGGAGTTCTCCGTGCCTCTGGATGTCTATTTCCTTCCCCAGATTAGGGAAATTTTCTGGTATTATTTCTTGAAATAGTCTGCCCCCTTTTCTCTTTTCCTTCTCCTCCTCCTCCTCCTCTTCCTCCTCCTCCTGCTTCTTCTTTCTTCTTCTTCTTCTTCTTCTTCTTCTTCTTCTTCTTCTTCTTCTTCTCCTTCTCCTTCTTCTTTCTTCTTTCTTCTTTCTTCTTTCTTCTTTCTTCTTTCTTTTTCAATTGCTATCATACAAATGTTATCACACTTGATGGAGCCACTGTGTTCCCTAAATCTATTCTCATGATCTGTAGCTTTTCCTTCTTTCTTTTGATTGGCGTCCTTATTTTCCATAATTCTGTCTTCTATATCACTTATTCTTTACTTCTTCCATCCTGTGATCATAACATCCTATCTGAAAAAAAAAAATAACATCCTATCTGCTTCAAATCTCAGCTATTACATTTTTCATTTCTGCCTGCTTGTTTTTCAACTCCTGTATCTCTGCAGTAAGGGGCTCCCTGATATCTTCCAGCCAGTATTCTTGTGACCTTTGCCTTAAATTCTTCATTAGGCATATTATTTATATCTGTTTCACTTAGATCTCTGCCCGGAACCTATTCTTGTTCTTTCCTTGGGGATAAATTCCTTCATGTTGGCATTTTTTCTAGGTTTCCATCTTCTTCTCTGAGTTACAAAATCCTGTTATGTTTTTTGATCCTGACAGTACTGGCTTTATGAAGAAGAGATAATACAGCGTCCAGAGCCTGGTACTTTAGGAAATGTCTCTGGTGTGTGTTGTGTCCAACCTGCTGCTGTGTTTTGCTTGCTTTATCCCTCAGGTCAGCCCTCTACAGAGGCTCTCCTTGCCTGCATTGTGCAGTGTGTGGACATTAGCCAGAGTGTGGTGAGTTTTAACTAAGCATACTCTGGTCTGCTTGTTAAATGGGACCTGGTGCTACTTTCACTAGAACTGAAGGCTTGCAGAGCTCTATGGTCAGTAGACATGGTGTTTGCAGAGGCTTCTGCTGGTCTTCTGGGGAAAGGGACCATTGCCCTGGTCCTTAGGCACACTTGCTGGAGAGAAGCAGCAACAACAGAGGAAGAGGGGGTAAGCAGGTTAGGCAACCAGTATGGACTCTGTACTGTTTACCAAAAGTGGTTCTGTGTTTATGCTGAGGCAGGCGGGGGGTGGGGGTCTGGGGATGGTGTGAGCCAGTTCTTTTGTTCCTGGAGTGGGTTCACAGTGCTGGCTGCTCTCAGGGAAGCACTCTCAGAAGAGAGAATATTCTCCCTTCATGAGTCCCACAGCCTTTACTGATTATTGTTTTCACGCTGTCTGTCTCTGGGTTGCTTGCCTACCAGGGGCAGTGTGGTAAACTTTGGGCTCTACCTCAGCCAAGACTGTGGACTTTTAAAACTCCTATCTTTAAGGACACATTAATGCCAGGGCCTGGGCTGATCTTCTGGGGCAATGTCTCACAATGCTGGGATTGATGCAGGTTGACCAAGAAGAATAGTCGCAGCAGGGTGCAGGGGTGTGGGATTTGGAGCAAACCAGGCTAAACAGCCAGTGTCTGGGTTTTCTGCCTCAGCAGATGTCTGTACCTATACTGGGGCAGAAGAGGGAAGTGGAGACCTGCAACTCTTCTGTCCCTGTAGAGCAACTCTATGAAGGCCACCTCTCAAAAAAATTTCTCTCACAGATGTGCTCCAGAAAGAGCAAACAGCCTCTCCATGTGCACCCGAGCTGATCCTCAAATTGCACTGTCTTCCCTGATTTGCTTGCCTGACTTTTTTACTGGTGTAGGGCCGTGGTCTCAGGGCTCCCTTCCAGCCAAGGTGGAGGATCTATAAAAGTCCAGTTCTTGATCTCTTTCAGTTGCAAAAACTCATAAAAATTGGTCCCTCTCATTTTCACAGCTAATGGATTTGAGGATGTGTTCTCCTTGTGCCATTTTCCTGTGCAGTCCTCTCTGTCTGTCTGTCTCTCTTTCTTTCTCTCATTTCTCTCTGTAACAAGGCTTCCTCTTCTCTGAAGCACCCATGACCCATTTCTTCTTCAAACCCAATCTCCATACTTCCTACATTCCTGGATGTTGTCTCTTTTCTGCCTTTAGTTGTGAGATTTTTCTCTCAGTCTTCATGTTGATTTTTTTTGTCGTTTATTCAGAATTATTTGATATTTATCTCTCTGTATTCAAGGAAGGAGGCAAGACCAGGGTCCTCCTACTATGCTGCTGTCTTATCTCCTCCCTCCTACACACAAGCTTTTTAAACCAGGCAAAAAAAAAAAATGTAGCATGAAACTCTAGGTGGAGAATAGACACAGAAGTACTAGCTCTGATCATAAACGTGGGAAAGATAAAGATATCACTTGCATCATTTTCATCCCTCAAATATTGATTAACTCTTGAAAACAGGGTAGTACTGTTAAGTTCAGAGTTTGGCATTTACGCTGGTCTTAAAACATTTGAACTACTAGATATTTAGTGTTCATTTTCCTGTACTTTTAGTTTGTCTATACAATATGGCAATTCTGCCTTCTAATTCATGAACAGAGTTTTTATCTTTTAACATGGTATGTGAAATTGATACTGTTATTAAATCTTGAAATTTGAGTCATCTTACGTTTTTCCAAAAAGACAAGTTTTTATTTATTTATTTTTTATCTTTTAAGACAAGTTTTATTGAGAAGAATAAAGGATTTAGAAATAGATGGCTTATGTTTGAATTCTGGCTCTGTCATTTACTAATTACAGGAAATAAGCAAAACAATTGAAGCCTCTCAATCTCAGCTTCCTCATCTGTATTATGACAATAATGTAGCCTTATATAATTCAAAAGGGATAGATAAATGTTAGTACTAGCACTTTTTAAAGTAAATACTGTAATAAATTAGTGACTATCATTTTACATACTACAGATCTGAGTGTGGTTGAAGAATTATATTCCCACTGGTATTATGACCTCTCTGGTGTCTTTGGGCTCCACACATCCAAGCCACTTGCTGTGTAGCCATAAATCAACAATATTCTCCATGTTAAATTTTTAAATGACTCATTAGGTAATGATTCTAGGCCATGAATCCCAAGACGGGACGATCTAACTCAACTCTCCTACCAATGTGCACTCCATTTTTAAAGTGGATTTGTCACTCTGAGAGAAGCATGTCATTATATTCCTGCCTCTAGCTTTAGAGCTATGGCTCAGAGAGTTTGCCAGGGGAGAGATGCAGGCCATAAAAGAGAAAACTTAAAATTTTTTCCCAAAGGAAGTGATTTTATTTACAACAAAATGTTGAGCAGTTCAAACCTAACAATTGTTTCAAAAAACAAGGAAGATGTGGTGAAAGGCAATAGGGTGGAAAATAATAGATGTATTGATGAGATAAGCTAAACTGTAGGCCAGCTAGTTTGCAGAAGAGAACGAGGGAAACAGAGCTAGGAGGAGACCTACTAGTATTGAGAAAAAAATCTCAGGAACGAGGGAAACAGAGCTAGGAGGAGACCTACTAGTATTGAGAAAAAAATCTCAGGAACTGATCCAAGGAACTATTTCTTTGAAGGAATCTGAGATTGATTGGATTTAGTTGTAGAGCAATCTATGCCCCCAAATATTGTTAAGAGCAATAAAGCAATCTGTCACTAATTTGTGGAGTTTAACAGCTGGTTGTGGTTAGGAAAAGAATGAGTCAAGGTAAGACCTGCCCAAGCAGTTTTCCTTCCAGGCTGCCTGAACACCTGAGGAGCAAGCATCAGAGGCTTCATACTCCTGATAAATGGTGAGATAGATAAACCTCACTAATAATTCAGAAAGTAGATAAAAATAAACAAGCAAATAAGAATAACAAGCCTTTGAGGTAGCAGGGCCAAGAGTTGCAATAATATATTATCTAACATGTCTAGCGAGGGATTTTTGGAAGTCAAAGGAAAAACCCTAAGACATTTAACAAACAAAAAAGAATAACCCATACTCAGGGAAAAATACAGACAACAGACATTACCTTTGATGGTGACCAGATATCAAAGTTAACACATAAAGACTTCAAAGTAGCCATTTAAATATGTTCAGATAACTAAAGGAAATAATGGAAGTCAGAGGGCAGTGGGAAAATATATTTAAAGTGACAAAATAGGGGCACCTGGGTGGTGCAGTTGGTTGAGGGTCTGACTCCTGGTTTCAACTCAGGTCATGATGTCAGGGTTGTGAAATCAAGGTCTGCATGGAGCCTGCTAAGATTCTCTTTCCCTCTCCCTCTACCCCTCCCACTTGTGTGCACTCTGTCTCTAAAATAAATAAATAAATCTTTTAAAAATACAATAAAATAAAGTGTCAAAATAAGAAACTACCAACCTAGAATCTAAATATAGCATATAGCATTGTTATCTTTCAAAACTGAAGCTGAAATAACGTCTAAGATAAATAAAAATTGAATGAATTTGTTGCCAGCACACCAAATACAAAAATACTACATAAAGTCTTAGGACTGGAAGCAAGTGACTCCAGACGGTAATTTGAATCCCCATACAATGCAAACAACATCAGTAAAGGTAATTATATAATTATAAAACACAATTAAATACATATTTCTTCTCCTTTTTTCTCTCAACTGATTTAAAAGGCAATTATATAAAACAAAATGCAATTAACTATGTATTCCTTCTCCCTTTTTCTCTCAACTGATTTAAAAAGCACTCATGTAAAACAACATGCATGTAATTTATTGTTGGGCCTATAACATATAGATATATAATCTATTTATGACAAATAGCACAGAAGAGATGGGTTAAAGCAAAGACATAATATTTCCTCAAAATATTAAAAATAGAAATATCATATGCTTTAATAATTCCACTACTGGAGATTTATTGAGAGTAAATGAAAACATTAATTCAAAAAGATATATGCATTCCTATGTTTATTGCAGCATTATTTACAATAGCCAAGACATGGAAGCAACTCATTGATAGATAATTGGATAGATAAGCTGTGATGCACTTGTGTGCGTGCATGAGTGTGCATGCATACACACATACACACATACACACACAGAGTGAAATATTATGTAGCCGTAAAAAGGAATGGTGTTTTTGCTGTTTGTAACAACATAAATGCACCTAAAAGTTATTGCACTAAGTAAAATGTAAGTCAAACTGAGAAAGACAAGTACTACATGACTTAACTCATATGTGGAATCTAAAGAACAAAACAAATGAAAAAAACAAACAAAAAGAATCAGACTTATAGAGATCATACTGTTGGTTGCTGGAGAGAAGGGACACAGGGAATGGGCAAAGCGGGTGAAGGGGAGTGAGAATTAGGAGCATCCAGTTATCAAATTAATAAATCATGGGAATAAAAAGTGTAGCATAAGGAATATAGTCAATGACACTTAATAGCATTGCATGATGACATATGCTAGCTACATCTGTGGAGAACATGACACAACATATAGAGAAGTTGAATCACTATTTTCTAAACCCCAAATTAATGTAACATTGTGTGCCAACTCTACTCAAATTAATTTTTTTAAGTGTGACCAAACTAAACTCTTCAAAGCAAAAGAAAAGATCAACAATGTGAAAAACAGGGGTACCTGGGTGGCTCAGTGGTTGAGCATCTGCCTTTGGCCTGGGTCATGATCCTGGGATCCTGAGATCAAGTTACACATCAGGCTCCCTGCAGGGAGCCTTCCTATATCTATGCCTATATCTATGCCTCTCTCTGTGTGTCTCTCATGAGTAAATAAATAAAATATTTTTAAATGTTAAAAACAACCTAGAGAATGGGAAAAAATATCTACAAACCATGTATCTGATTAGGGTTTAATATTGAGAATATATAAAGAATTTATACAACTCAATAGCAAAAAAAAAAAAAAATCTATTCGAAAATGGGAAAAGGAACTGAAAAGACATTTCTCCAAAGAGGAGATACAGGGGCACCTGGGTGGCTGAGTTGGCTAAATGTCTGACTCTTGGTTTCAGTTCACATCATAATCTCATGGGTCATGAGATAGAGACCTGTGTCAGGTTTCATGTCCAGTAGAGAGTCTGCTGGAGATTCTCTCTTCCTTCTGCTCCAGCATCCCCTACCAGCTCTCTCTTATTCTCTCTAAAATAAATAAATAAATCTTAAAAAAAAAAAAAAAGGAGTGATGCATTAGGCCAACAGGTACACGAAAATGTGCCAACATCACTATTCATCAGGGAAATGCAAATGAAAAACACAATAAAATATCCTCATACCTATTAGAATGGCCACCATAAAAAAAAAAAAACAAGATATAACGGGGCACCTGGGTAGCTCAGTTGCTTAAGCGTCTACCTTTGGCTCAGGTCGTGATCCCAGGGCCCTAGGATCGCGCCCCATGTTGGCTCGCTGCTTAGAAGGGAGTTTGTTTCTCTCTCCTCCTCTGTGGCTCCTCCTGCCTCTTTTCTCTATCTCTCTCTCAAATTAATTAATTAATTAATTAATTAACAGATAAAAGTTTTAAAAACAAAAACAGACAAGGTATAACAGATACACAGATGTAGAGAAATTTTTGTTACTTATTTTTCTTGTAAGAGTTTAAGTATACTGAAGACAGGAAAAATGTGCCAGATGAAAAATATCTCTGTGTACCAAAGAACACTGTTATTTATAAAGCAGATCCTGAGTATGTATTTTACTAATGGAATTATAAAAAGCAATCCCTCAGGAAGATATACCTTTACCATTATTTTTCCTAGAATCACATTTCACAGCTAATATTTGCTACCACTTAGAATTTTGGCTCTGTAAATATAATTATTAGTAAAACTCCTATGTGTGTGAATATCACTCTAAGTTAGAAATGAATTGATGTGTTAGAATTCCTAACCCACTGTAGGCTGAAAATAAGAGTTTTGGCTTTTAATTAGTTAGTTATTTTATCAGTCTGGGAAATTGGTGAGTCTTTAATTTAAGACTCATTTTGTACTTTTGAATTATTTTAATTATTGCAAAGTATTCAGGTGCAATATGGTAGTCATTTATAAATAAATAAATAAAATTAAATAAAATACAAGATCATTATCATTATGGGTAATGTACTAATTACACAGAGCTCTATTCAGGCCAAATTTGATTACTGTGATTCTTCATTGCTATTTCCCTGGATTTAAAAGCCAAACATTATTACAACCAATTTCTTTTAATTTTATGATGGACTCCTTTTGTTTTACTCTTTCTCTCTGTTGCATGAGAAAACAAAAATTTGTACCGTGAATAAAACTACGCTTTTATCCTACTTTGAGATAATTAGGAAGTGTCCTTGTTTGTCTTTGGATTTAAAATGTATAATTCAAAGTCTTTATGTGAAAAGTAAATGCCTAGTATTGAGCATCACCTTGAATAAGGCAGCTTGTGGGAAGGAAGCATTACTTTGTATATGTAGTCCTATTAAGTGTAGAGTACAGAACAAAGAGAATATTAAATATTTTTAAAAGAAAAAATGCTAGAGATTTAAAGATGGAAATAACTAGCTGGATGGAGTATCAGAGCCCAGAATAAACAATCCTCACAGATTTAAAATGGCAAATGGCTGTGTACAGTACTGGTCTGTTTCAAAAGATCCAACATGGCTTAGTAGTGGAAACTTAGTTAAATCCTCAGGGTATATTTAATACTGAGCTTATATAAACTTTATATGACAGTCTAAAAAATGTTTTTGCTTTTAAAAAATAAGATAAAAACAATTGCCATCCATGGGCACATACTATATGATAGCTTTTAACATTAGTTGATTTATATGTACTATCATCTAAATCTTACAATGACCCTCTGGGTACACATCAGTATCCCAGTTAGAGAAGAGAAAGCAGAATTACTTATATTTTAAAGTAGTTTCTGAAAGTAACACTTAACATGCCAGAGCTTTGAGCCACAGCTACCTAACTACAAAGCCTAATTTCTCTCTACGAAAAGATTGTGAGCCAAAAGGTAGAAAACAGGATGGGTTCTGTTTTAAGTATGTTGGGCTGGAATCAGTGGGAAAAGAAATAGAGATGGGTCAGACAGTTTTAGGGCACAAGATTAATGAATTAACTTCACTTTTTAAAGCACATCTCTATCTTAATCCTGTAATATAAAGACCATTATAAAATGATACCAGAGACAAAACATCATTCGCCCTCTAATAATAAAAGAATAATCTGATGGCCCAAACATGTTTAGAACCTTTTCATGAACACACAATAATAATAGTCCACACAACCATTGAATTACTTTTCCTTGAAGCCAAATGGAGATTTTTCACCATAGGAAAAAAAATGAATATATCATTGAAAACCATAGATAATTTAAAAGGGCAAGTATCCCAATATTTTAATTGCTTTCAATTATTTCATTCAAGTACTTATTGGCCCAATTATTCCTACTGTGTGCATAGTACAATCATTATCTGCTTTAAGAGATTATGTTCCTCTATATTTTGTAATTTTTAATTTTATGCAGAGGAGTGATTTACATTTAAAATATTAAAGTCTTTAAAATCTTTCCTTCTAAACATATGGCTAGTTATGATCTTCCCTTGATGAGTGAAAATCTGAGCAGCAAATTAACCAGTGTTGATGCTGTTTTTCTGTGAAAGACAAGGAAAACGAGTATTTGTTAGCAATTGCTAATGGCAAATATCGACATTTATCCCCACGATGCTATAGGTTCTTTTGGTGGAGGGGTCAAAAACACGTAAGTCAATAAGAAGTAAAATTCAACTCTTGACAACAAATATTGAACTCTTGATATGGAGTGGTTCTGAAACATCTGATATCAAAACTTTCTGCTAGATTAGATTTGCACCAGGAACCCAGGAGAGTAGGTTTCAATCTACAGTGAGGCCCACAGCCACAATTTCTAGGTGCTTAGAATTATTATTGGATGTATTTCTTGGAAATTAGCCTCAAAGGGGAGTCAGGATAGGATAGGAAATTCTTTAGCATCACTTTCCACTTCCTGGAACCACTGGCTATTGCTTCAATAAAGGGGTTTAACTGCCTAAAGCTGTAGAGAACTTTCAATGTGCTAAGACTCTGCTGGTAATAGAGATGAATAGTTTATCTAGTAAATCTGTTCAGTGGAATTTATTGAGCACCTGCTATGTGTTGGTTGCTGGGGATACAGTGGTCAAAGTGATAGACACAATTTTTTGCTCTGGTACAGTATACGAGCTGGTTGTGAAGACATATAAACAAGTAACACAAGCATATGCTTATACGAGCATCCATTCTGAAATGACTGTGCAAGAAATGTGTGAAGGAAAAGGACAAAATTATATGAGAAAGAATAGTAGGAGATGTATTTAAAAACAAGAGTTTTTAATAAGATCAGATTTATATTTCTGCAAAAGTGATACGGCTGAATGAAAAGGAGTCCAGAGAGGCCAGAGTAACAGTGGGGAACAAGTAATAAAACCAGTATGGAAGTCTAGATGACACATGAGCATCATCTGAGTGAGTGTGGCAATAGGCAATAAAAATAGAAGTGGATGAATGAACTATCACCAGTGTTATACCAATAAGACCACCCTCTGAACTTAATCACATGAGCTGAATTTTAACCCATAGGGAAAAGAAAGATGTAGTACGGGAGACAGTCTAATTTGAGAAGTAATTAAATGACCACTAAGGACCTTGTGCACCTAGAGCCCCTTGGAGTCATAGGAATTGTCTGTAGAATATTTCTATGTCTAGAATATCTTGCTTAACCTAAAGCTGTGTCCCTAGAGTTAGATACAAACTCTTAATAATACTGCTAATATATAACTCAGGACTATCCAAAAACAGTTATCTTTTAAAATCTATCCTTTCCATTTAATAGTATTCAGCAAATATTTACTAACCACCACAATTTATCAGTCAATGTGCTAAGTGTTGGAAATCAATGGTGATAACATAAAAGCACACATTGTCTTTATATCTCTCTCAGTCGAATGGTAAAACCAAACAGTACTAGTAAAATGGAATGTGCGTTGTTATTACTTAATCTGTAATGATACTTGGTAGAGTAAAATAGTTTCAGATGGCATAGGAGAGAAGAAGAAAGTTAAGTTCCTAGAAGGCATGATAACTATGACAAGTTGACAGGAAGCGTGAAAACAAGTGTGAGGATCTTCCATGAGGATGCAACACAACTTAAAAAGATTCTAAGTGGACAGATAAATATAAAATGTTGGAGGAACTGAAAGTGATCCAATAGTGCCTGCAGCAAAATATGGTTGGCGGCGGGGAATGAAAGGTAGATTTTATATAGTGAAAGGGGTCATAGAACAGTGAAAGAGTTCAGCTAATTAAAAGCCACGTAACTCACAATAGAGTTTGAGCTTGACCAAAAGTGGAAAAAAAATACTACTGAAATATTTCAGAGAGAAATATCAGTACTTGCACTTCAGTAATATAACTGAGGCCATAACTATGATAATAGGCATTGGAAGGTCAAAGCTGGAATCAGTACAACTGATTTAGAGACTGTCAGAAAACACACACACACACACACACACATAGACAAAAGGTGGTGGGCGTTATCCATTAGGATGTACATAACTAGATGATGTTTAGAAAGATTTAAAGTAAAATCAAGAAGCTTTGGTGACAGTTTGACTCCCTGGGTTGGTTGAGCTACTGGAAGAAAAGAAAGTGATTCCCAATCAAATGTACTCCACAATTTCTACTGTCCACTGTGTGATGATACGTAAATAGGACAATGGACTTGATTAGCTAGGGAGAAATGACGTGAAGCAAATCAATGTATATTAAATAATGGATGTGTACCTTTTTCACACCCAACGTATGAAGGATCATGATTTAAACAGCATCAGAACTGACTACAAAACAGTATCCCTTCCAGCACACCAAACCCTGAGTTCAACCAAATACCAGTTGGGTATTTTTCACTGCGTGTGTCAGAAGAGGGTGTTCTTTCATATCGGAGGGATTGATCAGCAAAAGATATAGTATGTGCAGGAAATTTACAGAAAGAAGGAAAAGAAATATCAAGGAATTAAAAGTGAAATTGATCACTGATAAAAACTGAAGACCAATGAGAAAATGTAGCTTTGAGTACTATGGCAATTATGTGAATATAAACAATTCACAAAAGCTGATTACATTTCACTACAAAATTAATATGAGAATGCTAAATAGGTCAGGATTATTAATCTAGCATCTTCTCAAGTTCATGAAGTAACAAAGGTGAAAAGTCGAGGCTAATCATCAAGTTCTAAATCTGAAAAGTGGAATTAATTAACAATATTGAGATTATTGTTTCTTTACTGAGTACGATGGAAGCACTAAAGCCATTTTTTTCATTTACCCATAAATTCACTAAAACATCTACAAGGTTGAACACATAAAATATTTAAAATATGTATTGAGAAACAAGTAAGAGTTAGTAAATTTAGTTTCTAACTTCGTCTCCTGGATATTTGTGTGCTTAGGCCTTCTGATTTAAGCCAGAAGGACATAAAAACCAAAGTTCAATGGGCAAGTGCTGGCACCAAAAAAAAAAAAAAAAAAAAAAAAATCAAAAGAAGAAAATGACATAGAAAACATAGAGAAGGTGTAAAAAAATTTCAGAGCCAACAGGAAAAATTGCCTAAAATTTATATTTTTTGGTGGTGGACTAGATAAATCAAATCTTTTTGCTGTGAGGGAATTCCAGAGAAATGACAGGCTTGACCCTTCAAGATTCAGCAAATACACTATTAACCATAGTTTTAAAAAAATTTTTTTTCATTTCAAGTAGGTGCTAGAACAACTAAAAAGGATGATAAGAGTATAAAGTTTAGAAAATAAACATATTTAAAGTATTTAGAGGAGTTTTTTAGGAGAAAAACGAGTTGCATCAATGGATGGGGTATTGACCCTGACCTTTAGCCCTCACATGTGCTTACATCTCTTGCAGAAAAGTTACTTAAAACCTATGCCTAAAGCTTTCCCCTTCTTTCTTGAAGACCTCTGGCTTTTAGTAAACAGCCTGATCCAGTGTTCTGCTTCTTACCCATGGTTGGGACATTTGTTATATGATATTAACACCGAGGAAGTCAAGGTTGTGCTCCAAAATAATACCCTGTTTTGTCTGTTGGCACTACTGGTCAATGGGTCCAGATACTATTTAATGTCTTTTTAGGATCTTCATGCATTAGAAAACATATGGAATGTACCAGCATAATTGTAACCATATGGCAAAAGTTAGTTAATTTTTTTTACTTCTAGATTAATATTCATATTTATTTAAATGAATCTTTTACTGTGTCCTCAATTAGTTCAGCAAGGTCAATTATTTTAGATTTTCCTCATCAAAATATATCTTTGATCAATTTTTTCATTTTCTGTTTTTTTTTAATATGCCTGAGACCTCTGTGTTATGACTACAGTAGATTCTGTGCAGATAGTTTGCCAAACTCGAAATTTTCCATTTAATTTATAAAATACAGTAAGCAGAAAATAGACTATCAAAGCTCACTTTTACTTTTTCTCTGAGAGGAGAAAAGAGAAGGAACAATTAATGTAACTGAATATACCGCTTTGCCTATATTGTGGATGTCATCAATTAATTTTATTATACTATATTACATAATTTTCTCCCTGAAAAAGTCATTATATACAAAATTTATAGTTCTTACATAAAGACATTTTATTGTGTTCTTTACAATGAACATTTAATTTGGACAGAGAATTCTCACAATTCATATTACGATATTATTTCATTGAATTGCAAAGTACAAAGATAATAATTTTCCATTTCAAGGACATTATTAAATGTAAGAATTTCTTATTTGTTTAATGAATTACTGTGATTGGGAATTTTGACCTCTTGAGAAAACTAATTAATTATACTGCTATAATAAAAATAAGTAAAGAAAACTATAGTTTTCTTTGGGAAAACTAATTAACATATAATTATACTCAATATACTAAATAATTATACTTTTAATTATAAAATAACAACAAAGTTTTGGTTAACTGCTGTTTAAGACTTTTGGTCCTCTATTGACTTGGTACTAAAAAATTCTCATCTCTATCCTCTCGATGTTTAATTGAATAGTTTGTCTTTTTAAATTGATTTTTGAAAATTCTTTATATATTTCAAATTAATTATGTATCAAGACTATACATTGCGAATATAATCTCTAAACTTGTGACTTGATTTTTTATTTGATTTGCCTTTTGATAAACAGATGTTTTAAGTCTTTTTTTTTTAAGATTGTATTTATTTATTCATTAGAGACACAGACAGAAAGAAGAGCAGAGACACAGGCAGAGGGAGAAGCAGGCTCCATGCAGGGAGCCTGATGTGGGACTTGATCCCAGGACTCCAGGATCACGCCCTGGGCCAAAGGCAAGCACTTAACCACTAAGCCACCGAGGCATCCCCAGATGTTTTGAATCTTAATAAAATCAAACTGATCAAATTTTATCTACAGTTGTGTTTTTTTGTGACTTATTTTAATAAATCCTTTCCTATAGTGAGGTCAGAAAGGTATTTGTTTTCTTGATTTTCTTTTGCATTTTTTACAGTTTTGCCGGTCATAAGTAAATCTTTAAAGCATCAGGAATGGATTTTGGACATGTGAGAGTCTATAATGAAATATCATTTCTGCCAGAGTTAAGCAATAATTTTTCCATTATTCATTTAATGATTCTTCTTTTCCCAACTAATGCGAAAGGCCTACTCTGACAGAAAGTGAGGATCCTTTTTTTTTTTTTTTTTAATTTCTGGTCTAATTTCTTTTATTGATCTATTAACTTATTCTTCTGTGACTAAACTAGCATTATCACTTTAGAATTAATACGATTTTGTTTTTTATGTTTTGGGCAAATCTATTTATCCCCAAATCATTTCCTGAAAATACTGCCTTAGCTAGTCTTGGTCTTAGAATGTCTACTTCAAATGTTATTAATCAAATCAAATGGGAAAAGAAAAACATACTGCCATTTAGATTGTTTACTTTTTATTCTCTTTTCTTATTGTGGTGTCTATGACCTTCAAAGTAGTGATGATTCAGTGGTGTTAGCAAATATTCTCATCTTTTTCCTCCCAAAGAAAATACTTCTATTTCACTGATACATAAGATATAATAATGTACTATAGATAATATCTTACTAACTTAACAATTTACCTCTTATTCTTCATTTTCTAAAAATTTTAATCAAAAATGGATGTTGTATGTTATCAAACATATTTTCCTACTTTAATTAGATCATGCAAAGTATATTTCCCTTTATCCAGTACTGTGATATATTACATTAACCTATTATAACTGTTATGTGACTCCAGCCTCGACTCAGATAAACCCAACTTGCTCATAACATAGATGATCATAAAAAGTAATTATTCATGATCATGTTTATGAATCTCCCTGATTTTCCCTTATACCCCAAGTAAACCAAGATAAATAAATGAATAATACATAGATAACCTCCATAATAAAACTAGATAGACAATTATGCTCATGAATTCAAAACGACTGGAGAGCCTACATGATATTTGTGGTATCATCAATAGTGAAAGAGGAAATAAAGGAAGAAAATAGGGAAACTTAGTGCTCATGAAAAAAGTAACAACAAAAAAAGGGTTGCAATTGAAGCCCACACAAATCTTTTAGAGGTATAGTGGCAAAAGTCTTTTTTTTTTTTTTTTTTTTTTTTAGAGAGAGAGAGAGAGAGAGCTCACAGGCAAGGGTGCACATGGGTTGGGCTGGGGAGGGGCAGAGGGAGAGAAAGAGGAGAATCTTAAGGAGATTCCATGCTCAGCACAGACCCAGATGGAGGGATTTATCTTACAACCTTAAGATCAGGAACAAAGGTACTTTAAAAAAAATTGAAATAATTTTATCTTTGTTACTCAGCTTTTGGCTCTCTCTTAAATTCTGTGCTCAGGATGAGTCGGTTATTTGCATCATCACAGTCTTAATGTTGGCCTGAACATGCTAACATTCAAACTTTGAGGAGATCTAAATGAACCAGCAAAAGAGACAGAGTGGCCAGAAATGTAGGAAAACCAGATGAGTGTGGTGTCTAGAATCTAAGAAGCATTTCAAATAAGAATGAACTGGGTTAAATGCTACCCAAAGCAACGTTACATAAGATAGAGAAATGGCCAAGGGCTTTAGTAACAGGGTTACTAGTGGGAAGCATAGTATTAGTGAAGTGGTGGGTGTGAATGTCTAATTAGAGTAAATTAAAAAACACAGGGCAGAAAGAAAATGAGAAGAATTGTTATAGATAATTCTTTCTAGGACATTTTCTACAGAGGAGACAAAAATCAAATGGCCTATGAACAAATGAGATTATGAGGTTTATTCATTTTTAGGATGGGAGAAAAATAAGATCATTTATCAAAGATGGCCAAATGATATTTTTATTCTAAAAGGAATGATATAATAAAAGGGAAAATTTATTATGTAAGAGAAAGAGATGGAGAGATAACTTTAAGAAATGTCTTTGTGGGAAGCCCGTGTGGCTCAGCGGTTTAGCACTGTCTTCAGCCCAGGGCATGACCCTGGAGACCCGGGATTGAGTCCCACATCAGGTTCCTTGCGAGGAGACTGCTTCTCCCGCTGCCTGTGACTCTGCCTCTCTTTCTCCCTGTGTCTCGCATGAATAAATAAATAAAATCTTTTTAAAAAATAAAAAAAATGAATGTCTGAGCAATTTAGTGGAAATGTGACCCTGTGAAGAGCTGTTAGGACTGGTCTTAGCTAAGAACATAGAGAATAGCCCATTTGGAATGGAAGAAAAAGGTGGAGCCTTAGAGAACTGAAATGAGAAGTGATTTGAAATAGTAGTAACAGGTTAATCTGCTATCCTCTGATTGCTATTTTCTCAATGAAATAGAAACTGAAGTGGGAATGGGGAGTGTGGATTGTGGAGAAAGTATCAAAAAATGAAGAGGGAAATGATAGAGGACAAAGAGATGAAGTAATTGTCTGGATCCCTGGGGAAATGGAAGAGATAATGGGTTAGGGATTTTTAAAATGTTATGTTCAGCTGCACGGGTATAGACACTGAGCAAATATCCAAGGGATGTCCCATAAAACTCTTACTTTAGGGACACCTGGATGGCTCAGGGGTTGAGCCTCTGGCTCTGGCTCAGGGGGTAGTCCCAGAGTCCCAGGATCAAGTCCCACATTGGGCTCCCTCAAGGAGCCTGCTTCTCCCTCTGCCTATGTCTCTGCCTCTCTATCTGTGTCTCTCATGAATAAATGAATAAAATCTTTAAAAAAACACACACACACACACAAAACCTCTTATTTTAACAGCAAAAGTCTGTATTTCAGAGAATGGGAGAGATCCCTCTATAGCATCCTGTCAAAAATAAAACAAGATTGCATCTATATTTCTACTTCAGAAAGTCTCCCTTTTCCCAATTAATGCCAACATCTGCCAAGACCCAGCCAAAATGCTTGTGAAAATTGCTCTGATTCCCAGGTAGAATTAGATTCCCTTCCAAAGCAGTCCCATATCACTTAGTCGGAATTTCAAAATTAGCACTTACCACATTAAATTAAAAATTTAAAAATGGCTAATCGACTCTATCATTTTATCTGACTCATTGGACAAAGGGACTTTTACAGAAGGAATGAGTTTTATTCATTGACACTAGAGAATAAACGAATGAAGAATGGGTCATGTTCATTCCTGTTTAGAAAATGTGAAAGCGAGAATGTTCCATGACCTTTGGAAGTTCTTGGCAGCCATATGATTTTGCATCTATATTTTGTAGAAAAAAACTCTTCAGAATAGATTTCAAACTGTTTTCAAAAGGGGTTGATAGATCATTTTGTGGATTATTTTGAATGTTGCTCCAGCAGGAAGAATATATTAGCATTCATCTTGGAAAGGAAGTGGCAACATAACTATTTCTGTAATTCCAATGAAAATAATCAGTTCGCTGGGGGGAATAACAAGCTAAGACTTCAAACAAGCTTAACTTAAACTGCCTGCCTCATGTTTAGTTTGAAAAATTCCCGAACGATGGTTTGTTGGTTCTTGCTGAGAGATTTTGATGTGAAAAAGAAATGTTTTTGCTAACTTGCACTGAGTGCTGTTGTATAACCCATCTCAAGATCAAGTTTAGGGGGGTTAATGGGTAGAGTACATGACTCCTTACTTGGGGATCATGAGTCTGAGCCCTGTGTTGGGTATAGACATTGAGAGAGATAGAGAGGGAGAGCGAGCAATTCAGAGGCAGATCTGCCTAACAGAGAAAGGAGAACCATTTTATTCCCTTTACGTAACTACTGTCCTATCCATTTGTGAAAAAAAAAAAAAGCTACCTGTGCCCACCAGTTATTGTTATTTACACATTTTGGATGACCTACCACTGGGATCCAAAATTTTTCACCTACATACATTTTATTAATTTTCTCCAGAAACTACTACAACTTTACTCTCCAGAGACCTGGATGACCATCAGTTTCCATAAAAGCTTATTTATGTTGCTCCCTTATTCTGTTACAGGTATGAAACACTATAATGTATACTTTTATTTTTTTATTTTTTATTTTTTTTAATTTTTATTTATTTATGATAGTCACAGAGAGAGAGAGAGAGAGGCAGAGACACAGGCAGAGGGAGAAGCAGGCTCCATGCACCGGGAGCCCGACGTGGGATTCCATCCCGGGTCTCCAGGATGCGCCCTGGGCCAAAGGCAGGCGCCAAACCGCTGCACCACCCAGGGTTCCCTATAATGTATACTTTTAACCCAAGGGCAGACATGATTCAATTTAATTAACAGCAGATTCTGACTGAAGAATTTATTGGCAAGAATACCACCTATTCATATCTCTCTTACTCAAATTTTCAGGATAAATACATCCATCATTATTTTCAGTATGATTCTGAAAACTTTTATATTTCTCTTCCTGCTCAAAGAGCCATGCTTCTAAAAAGGATATGTGTAAATCCCTGTTCTGATTATTGTTAAGATCACTGCATATAGTACACAAGGTTTGGTTTTAAAAAGCAATCTGATGATAATTGTTCTATGAATGATAACATATTAAATGATTTTAATATTTTTATTCATAAGCATATAAGTAATTTGGTTTTTTTAAGATTTTATTCATTTATTCATGAGAGACACAGAGAGGGAGGCAGAGACATAGGCAGAGGGAGAAGCAGGCTCCATGCAGGGAGCCCGATGTGGGACTCAATTCCAGGATTCTAGGATTATACCCTGGGCCAAATGCAGTCGCTCAACCTCTGAACCACCCAGGCGTCCCAATAAAAGTAATTTGAACATATTATTTCCATCAATTACTTTTGTAACAGAAATGCAGCAAAAGGAAAAAAATAACAAATTCACGTTTTTTTTGAGATATGTTTATTTTCTTAGATATCTACTCTCATAAATATAGGAAGTGTATCTCCACTGGTCTTTTTCTTCTAAATATTAATGGATTTAAACAGGTGAAGTTAAGAGTTGCTAAGTGAATAAGTTTTTTTTTTTTAAGATTGTCATAATTTTTCTCCTTTTCTAATAAAATATAAATCTCTAAAATTTTAATTTATTGAAAATTAACAGAATATTATTAGAACAACAATAAGTACTTTTGTCCATAGTAGGGACAAATATTTTATTGGCATATCTGGGGACAGTATACTAGAGAACTCTCCAATTTCTTAATTTGAAAAAAAAGAGTCCCTCATTTTAGGATTAATACCTGATTGTACCAGGTTAGCATTTTTGCAGTGAAATAATAGATCTAATTTTTGAGAACCAAGAAGGAGAGATGGCAGTGATAATATTTCCTTAGTAGACTTTCAGTAAGCATCAATAAGTGCTCTAATCTATTGAGATTGGCAAATACTACAGACATATGCTATTTCAATTTATACAGTCTTACATTATAATGAAGTTAAAAGCATCAGTAAAATGAAACAGAAACAAAGGAAAAGAACAAGCAAAAGGAGGAGCAAAGGAATTGAAAAATCTGCAACCTAGACAATTGACATGTGACTTGCTTATACCCTGCCCTTAGTGTTTATTAACTTCAAACAAGAACTCTTACTTTATATCTGACAAATTTGAAGATTCAAGCATCAGTTTATTGATATCATTGCTGATAGATAAAAGAGATAACTGTTTAACTCATTAAAACCAATATATACTATCACAGGAAGAATCAGTACAACAATATTACATAAGGTAAAATGTTTACATAGAAATGAATTCCTAGACTCCTTTGAACACTCAAGTATCTGTTTAATACAAATACATTGCTCAAGAATGTTCATTATAAGTAAATTTATTCTTGTTATGCCAAGATAATAAGTAAAAATTGTTTGTGTGAATTTTTCAATGATGGATCTCAATACCAGACATTCATATGCTTTTTTGCTCATATTGCTGTTATATTAAAATGCACAAAATATTTCATATATGAAGTGCACTTTCACTGAGATTGATGTATACCACTCTATGTTTGGCCATAGTTTTTAAATAGTTGGATTTCTCAATAAAACCCAAAATTTGGGATGCCTGGGTGGCTCAGTGGTTCAGCGTGTCTGCCTTTGGCTCAGGGCATGATCCTGGAGTACCAGGATTGAGTCCCACATTGAGCTCCCTGCATGGAGCCTGCTTCTCCCTCTGCCTATGTCTCTAACTCTTTCTGTGTCTCTCAGGAATAAATAAATTTTTTTTTAAAAATCTCAAAACTCTTCAATAAAATAAAATGCCTCAATATATATTTAATCAAGATGTATATACATGCATATATGTGTATGCATACTTATGTTCACACACATATTTATATCCATCCAAGTTATTTTTAAAATATTTTTATTTACAAATATAAAAATTTTATCACACCCTGGGCCTGAATTTTATCACACCACGCCCTTTACTCCCCTCCTTTACCTTAGATGACTCTTTCCTTTTGTTAAAAATTGCTTGACAACTCTTCCTTCAAATCATGCAGGCTGCATTTTATCAGTGAACTCTATGCTAAATACTTTGCTGATTTAGATAGTAGACTTCTACTAAAGTTTCTGTGAATATTATGTAATTGAATTTCAATCAAGGTGATTGATAGAATACCAGTTAGGTATAAGGTAACCACATACCTAAATTCATTAAACATTTATTAATTGAAAATCATTTGCATGGATGAATGATTGAGTTTACAAATACCCTGAATATTTTATGTAAGAATGCAGTGTTCCACTGATGAAAGAAATTGAAGATGACGTAAAGAAGTGGAAAAACATTCCATGCTCATGGATGGGAAGAACCAATATTGTTAAAACATCAATATTACCCAAAGCACACTACACATTTAATGCAATTACTATCAAAATTCGCAGAGCTGGAGCAATCCTAAAATTTGTATGGAGCCAGAAAAGACCTTGAATAGCCAACACAATCTCTAAAAAGAAAAACAAAATTGGAGGCATCACAATTCCAGACTTCAATTTATACTTAAAGCTTTAGTGATCAAGACAGTATGGTACTGGCATAAAAAACAGACACATAGATCAATGGAATAGAATAGAGAACCCAGAAACGTATCCTCAACAATATGGTCAATAAATCTTTGAAAAAGCAGGGAAGAGTATCCAATGGGAAAAAGTCTCTTCAACAAGTGGTGTTCAACAGCTGGACAGCAATATATAGAAGAATGAAACTGGACTGCTTTCTTACACCATACACAGAAATAAATTCAAAATGAATGAAAGACCTAAATGTAAGACAGAAAACCATCAAAATCCTACAGAGGAACACATGCACCAGCCTTTTGACCTCAGCTATAGCAACTTCTTACTAGACATGTCACTGAAGACAAGGGAAACAAAAGCAAAAATGAACTATTGGGACTTCATCAAGACAAAATGCTTCTGTACAGAGAAGGAAACAATCACTAAAACTAAATGGTATCCTACAGAATGGGAGAAGATTTGCAAGCAACATACCTGGCAAAGCATTGGTATCCAGAATCTATAAAGAACTTATCAAACTCTACACCCAAAAGACAAATAATCCAGTTTAGAAATGGGCAGACGACATTAATACACATTTTTCCAAAGACAACATCCAGATAGCTAACAGCCACATAAAAATATGCTCGGCATCTCTCAACATCAGGGAAATAAAAATCAAAACCACGATGAGATATCACCTTATACCTGTCAGAATGATTAAAATTAACACAACAGGTGTTGGTGAAGATGCTGAAAATGGAAACCCTCTTGCATTGTTGGTGGAAATACAATCTGGGGCAGCCACTCTGGAAAACAGTATGGAGGTTCCTCAAAAAGTTGAACTACCTTATGGCCCAGCAATTGCACAACTAGGTATTTACTCAAAGGATACAAAAATACTGATTTGAAGGGATACATGCACCCTGGTGTCTATAGCAGCACTATCAACAATAGCCGAAGTCTGCAAAGAGCCCAACTGTCCATGGACTGGTGAATAGATAAGGAAGAAATGGCAGGTGTATATATGACAGAATATTATGCAACCATAAAAAGAATGAAATCTTGCCATTTGCAACTATGTAGACATAGCTATAGAGTATTATGCTATGTGAAATAAGTCAGAGGAAATAAATACCGTATGATTTTACTAATATGTGTTTTTAAGAAACAAAACAAATGAACGTAAGAGGAAAAAGAGAAAGGCCAAACCAAGAAACAGACTCTTAAACTATAGTGAACAAAGTGATGGTTACCAGAAGGGAGGCGACTAAATACGTGGTGGTGGTTAATGGGGGTACTTGTGGTGATGAACACTGAATGTTGTGTGTAAGTGATGAATCACAGTTCTACACCAGAAACCAGATTATACTTCATCTTAACTGACTGGAATTTAAATAAAAAGTGAGAGGGGGAAAAAAAGTAGAAAAATTTAAAGAAATTAATTAATTAATTAAAAGGTTTTTTTGTTTGTTTGTTTTTTTTTTTGTTTTGTTTTTTTTTTTTTTTTTTTAGAAAAAAGAATGTAGTGTTCCAGGTCACTATTAAGCCACAAGCCATTTTAAGTATACCCCATGCCCAAGATAAGTTTGACAAAAATACAGGTATGGTTCTTAAAGCATTGTCCTCAATTTTGGCATACAATTCAACAGAGTGATGTAAAAACTATCAAAGTAAATATTTAATTAATTAGACACTTTTATAAAAGAAGGGAGCCTGCTTCAGTTTATTGAAGCTTTCATAAATTTGGGACCAGACTTTGCAAATGTCCACCATTGTCCATTATTTAAATTTTAGAAATGTTTTGGGAAACTCCTCACCATTTAAATCACAAGTAGATCTGTAGCATCTACTTAGATTTATGCCTAAATCCCAAGATACAATTATAAACATATATACAAATATATATAAATATATTTATACATATATATACACAAGATGCAAATATATATGTATATCCATATCCATCCATATGTATGTAGTATATGTCCATATATATGTGTGTAGATATGGATATGTAGGTAGGTATATATATATATATATATATATATATACACACACACACACATATGTACATATATTTAATACTAATAGAAACAGCAGCTCAGCTGTTGAGTGTCCACCTTTAGCTCAGGGCATGATCCTGGGATCCAGGGATCGAGTCCCACATTGGGCTCCCTGCAGGGAGCCTGCTTCTCCCTCTGCCTGTGTCTCTGCCTCTCTATCTCTATCTCAGTCTCTCATGAATAAATAAATAAAATCTTAAAAACATATATTAACAGAAACATAAAACCTCAAAATAACTTTTATGTTTACACTAAATGCTCTGGTTAGAAACTTTGAATATCACTCAGTAACTACCTCTTTGCCAACACTTAGAATATCAACTAATTCATCCATTTAATGTATAATTTTAAGAACCATAAATCTATAAAACAATATTGTTATCATCTACTTGTTACATTAACATCATAGAAATAATCATAGATACTAACAGAGTTCCATTAAGAGTATTATTTCAAAATAACATAAAACTAATTGACAAAGCTTTCAGAGGAATCTGAAATCAAAATATTCTTCCCTTTTCTTTCCATTGACCTTGACCAACACCAACTCTGACTTGCCCACTCTCAGGCTTAAAAGCTCTATCTATCTATCATCTATCTATCTCTATCTATCTATCATCATCATCTATCTATAAATCTGTATATCTCTGTCTCTTGAGGTTATATTTTCACATTGTTCTATCTTCAGTAGAATACTCTGAAATTTAGCAAAATGAAAGACTAAGTAGGTGAAAGAAGTATACTTATAATTGCCATGTTCCTCAAGGTGTTCAGAAAAGAGTGCATATTTGCAATAACAAATTTTTGTCTTCTCAATCTCTATACTCTATAAAGATGAGTTATTAAAATACCTCCTAGTCAGAGTTGGCATAGAACAAGGGCAAAGAAATGTGATTGAAGAGACACATTTTGAGCTCTGGAATAAAGGACTAAATATATATGATATTATTCATGATTCATTTTCTATTTTGCCTTTCTTCATGATATTTGCATACAATTTACTTCAAGCAATGAATAGAAATATTGAAAATATAGTGGTCAGTTATTCTTTGCAAAATTTACCTAAATACCTGCTCTTTATGGCCAAATCAAAGCAAAATAAAAAGCTACCATGTGAGTTAGTTACCTTATGTTTCACTGTTAATTAAATGTATACACAGAGCTGGCCTCAGGCTCCCTTGATTTTTATTACACCAACAGTTCTTGAAAGGGATAAGGAAGGATTTTCTTTCTTTTTTTTTTTAAGATTTTATTTCATTTATCCATGAGAGACACAGAGAAAGAGAGAGAGGCAGAGACACAGGCAGAGGGAGAAGCAAGCCCCATGCAGGGAGCCCGATGTGGGACTCCATCCCGGGTCTCCAGGATCAGGACCTGGGCTGAAGGCAGCGCTAAACCATTAGTGCTCAGGAAGCACTTTCTATTCTCAGTGTACTTAGGGTTATTTTTCACAGTATAGGTTATACAATATACTCTGTATTTGCAGTTTTCTTTATATTAGCTCTTTTTATGCTTTAGAATTATTTTTTCACATTTATGTCACTCTGTTTTCTGCCCTAGAACATTCTGTGGTTCTTCTGAGTGAGCTAAGAAGGAAATATTTTTAAACCTCTTCTGACTACCAAGAAAAGCAGAGAGAAATCAATTTAAAGAGAAAACAATCTGCATTTACTTGTTGCTTTACATACCTACGGAAGACAGTTTAAAAGCCTGTACACTCAATGAAGATTCTGCAATTTTTTTTTAATTATAATCTATCAGGAATACTAAATGTTCAATTCTGTGTGCAGTCTTTCTGAAACCAGGAAGGTGCTAGAGAGAACCAAGATACGCGCCATACTTCTAAGGGATTCTTTTTTATTTATTTATTTATTTATTTATTTATTTATTTATTTATTTATTTATTTATTTTTAAGGGATTATTTTAAATGAGAATTTTAGATGGATTTAAAGTTACTTAAAGTGAAGAAATAAACATAAACTATATGGTAAAGAATAAAAACTACCAATTACAATGCATAATGTTTCCTGGTGTATGTTTTGCAGGTCTTGTGTTAACTATGATTCTTTAAGGCCTCACCTAGGACTGAAATATTTCAAAATTGGTCCTAGATAACTTATTTTGTTTGACCACACCCTAGCTGTAGCTTATGTATTCTATTTTGGGAGCCAGTGTTCAATTTTGGCTATCTATAACAAGTGAATGAATTTCACTGGGGCAGACTACCACCACACAACAACTTGAAAGCTAATCTCAGTCCTATTTAGTCAAGAATGTCATCTATTTGGACTGGACTGGACCGGGGATGAAGAAGAATATGATAAAAAAAATGTGAGTGGTGTGGAGTACCAACCACCATGAACTAAGAAAATCTTCCTTCTGAGTTACCTTCCCATGCCCTTCTATCAACCAGTTGCCATAAAAAACTACCACAAGTTGGGTGGCTGGACATGAATTCTGGTGTACACTATTTAACCCACCATAGGTCACCCTGTCTTCCTCCCACTCCCTGCAAAATTAATGCACATTCATTTCCCATGCAAAACAAATTAATTCCATCTTGATAGTCTCAAAAGCCTTAACACATTCCAGCATCAACTCTCAGTTCAAAATCTCATCTAAATATCATCAACCCAAAAAGTCCTGAAATACATCATCTAAATCAGGTATGGATGAGACTCTAGGTACAATTCATTTGCACTGTTTTTTTGGCTTGATATTCTCAAGAACCTTGCCTGTTTCCCATAATTGTCAAGGGGATCCATGCCATTAGACACAAGGGTTCTCCGTGGATCCTTTCTGGGCAACTTCATCTCTATTCCTGGCTCTGCTGAGATGATTTATTGGATCCATAAGTCACATACCTAATATCTCCAACAACAGATTGTCCTCCTCAATCTTGGCACCCTCTCCAAAGTATGCTGTAGCATTTTTTAAAAAATAAAAATAAGCTGAGAATTTTCCAAAACATCAATTTCTGGTTCCATTTTGCTTAACAGATTCTTCCTTATTTTATCTCTTTCTTCTCACATTTTACTATATCAACAAGGAGAAACCAGGCTACAATTTCAATACTTGGTTTGGAAATGTCCTTAGCTAAATATTCAAGTTCATCACAAGTTCTGTTTTCTGCCCAAAAGTGGTATACTGTTCGGCCAAGATTTTTTTTTTCACAGATTCCTTTTCCTCCAGTGTCCAATAATGTGTTCTCCTTTACATCCTTTTTTTTTCTCCTTTACTTCTGACACCCCAACAGAAGCACCTTTTATGTCCATATTTCCACAAGTCTGTCTTTAAGACTTTTGTATCATAAGCTTTAATATTTGCAGTCTCCACTCATTACTCAATTCTAAATAAACATCCATATTTTTAAATATTTGATACAAAAACACGCCACTCCTGACTACCAAAATCTGCATTAGTTTTCTAGACCTACCTTAACAGTGTATCACAACCTGGATTGCCTACAACAACAGAAATTCCTCCTCTCATAATTGTGTAGGATAAAATTCTGCAATTCAGGAGGCAGCAAAACAATGTTCCCTTTGAAGACTCTAGGGAGGAATCCTTTCTTGCCTCTTTGAGCTTCTGTAGCCCCAGGTAGTTTTTAAATTGTGGTAGCATAAGTCCAATCTCTGCCTACTTCCATCTTAAAATGACCTTCTTCTCTGCACATCAGTGATCTGTCTTATAAAGACACCAGGCATTGGGCTTAGTATTCACTCAGGGCCCAGTGTGATACCATCTCAACTAATTATATTTGCAAAGACTCTATTTCCAAATAAAGTCACATTTTAAAAGGGAGTAGGAAGTACATGCTTTCAGTTATGGAAGGAATGAGTCAGGGGAATGAAGGGTACAGCACAGGGAAAGAGTCAATGGTACGATAAAGGCATTGTACAGTGATGGATGGCAGCTACACTTGTGGTGAGAATGGCATCATATACAGAGTTCTTGCATACTATATTGTACAACTGAAACTAGTGTAATTCAGTGTGTCAACAATACTCCAAAAAATTAAAAACAGAACTATCATATAATCTGGCAATTTCCACTCATAGGTATTTATGCAAAGAAAATGAAAACACTAATTTAAAAAGAAATATTCATCTCTATGTTCATCACAGCATTATTGACAATAGCCAAGGCATAGCAGAAATCCAGAAACAAACAAAACAAAATAAAACATAAACAGACTCATAAATATAGAGAATAAGTTGATGATTGTTAGGTGGGGAAGTGTGAGGAGATAGATCAAATAGGTGAAGATTAAGAGCTACAATCTTCAGGATCCCTGGGTGGCACAGCGGTTTGGTGCCTGCCTTTGGCCCAGGGCGCGATCCTGGAGACCCGGGATCGAATCCCACGTCGTGCTCCCAGTGCATGGAGCCTGCTTCTCCCTCTGCCTATGTCTCTGCCTCTCTCTCTCTCTCTCTCTCTGTGACTATCATAAATAAATAAAAATTTTAAAAAAAAATTTTAAAAAAAGAGCTACAATCTTCTAGTTATAAAATAAATAAGACACAGGGATGTAATGTACATTGCAGGGAATCTAGTCAAAAATATCGTGACAATTTTGTTCGGTGGCAAGTGGTAATGAAACTTACTGTGGTGACCATTTCATCATGTCTGTCAATATCCAATCACTATGTTGTACACCCAACGTGAATACAATGCTGTGTGTCAATTATTCTTCAATAAAAAAAGAATAAAACCTAAAAGAAAAAAAAGTCACAGCTGAAGTTCCAACTGAATGAGGAGGGAAGGAAGAGAGGAACCAGCCAAAATACTCTACTTTCTTTCCATAATGACAGTAATAGCAATTAGAATCAGAAGCTGTTGGATTTGCCATAAAAATGCAGTCTTCCAATCTTCCAGTTTCTTTCTGTTTTAACCCAATGTGCACATTACTGCCTTAACACACACTAGCAAACATCTATAAAGACAGACTAGGAAGGCTCTAAATAGTCACGGCTTCTTTGGATTTGGTCTCTTCTGAATGGAGCTGAATTATTTTGAAGCATCATATATGTTTCTATCCCAAGTCAACCTTTCCCATTTCCCTAATAGATATGAAGCTTTACCTCCAGAACTAATTAAAAATTTTTACTTAAAATTATTACATAGTTTAAGAATGTTTGTACTAAAGCTGGAAAATAGAGTTTTGTTTAAAACCAGAAAGTACATGTACATTTTCAAAATCATAATACCTTAAACAGTTGTAGGAAATTAAAACACACACGCACGCACATGCAACATACACTTATACTTTCTTTTAAGTTCTACAACTTGATGGTTGTGAAACAAAAGTGAGCCTCTCCACATGAATTCCAAATGAGTGATTTAGAAAAGCAGAAATTGTTTTATAAAGCTGGAAAGGATGCTAGAAATGTTCTCTTCCAACCTTATAGTTTATAGCTTAAGAAAATGAGAACAAAGATATTGAATTTCCCCAAATCACATTGCTAATTAGTGACAAGGCTGGAGTTGTAAATACTTAGTTTTATAGACTAAATCTGCTGATTTTTATTTTCATTTGCAGGAAAAACCCTTTGCTTGCTACTGATAGAGTCTCATAAAAATGACAAGGACCTTAGCTTCCTCTGCTTCTCTGCAATGTTCTTGCTGGAGTCCTGTGAGATAAATGCAGATCTGCCTTTCTCCCTGAAAATCTTACTTTTGCAGCCTGCTGAAAATCCCACGCAGTGTGAGTCAATGCTGAGGTTCAGACTGTGTAACCAGATCCACCTACTAGAAGCTAGTAGGCAAGAATGGTCAACTCATTTCTTTGGCAAGGAAAACCAATCCATCATTTCTAAGTGCAATATTATGGGACTATTTAATTATATACAAGAAGGATAGCGGCAATAATAATGTCAATTTTCATATGTAGTTTTAAGGATAAAGTGCATCAACATATGTGAAATTGCCTAACATAGAGTAGAAAATTAGTGAATCTTAATATACTTTTTATTCTTCAACAGATTTTGTAGACGGAAAAAAAAAAAGTAACACAGAAGTTGAGCTTAAAAGATATCAAGAATACGCAGAAACTAAGTGATTATGAACAATGGATAGGATTCAGACAATAAAGAGAGAGGGGGGGAGAGAAAGAGAGAGAAATCCAAGACTTGTAACACTAACACTTTCTCAAATATGCCCTGTTTGGCGCACTGAATGCATCTACTTGCTAGAATGAACCTGTATTGTCGACATACTAGCCCAAGTTATTTTTGTTGTGTTGGGGTTGTTGTGTGCCCTGGAAACCCTTTAGCTGCAACCCTGCCCTCTATTCACCAGAGATCAGTAGATTCCCCCTACTTTCAACGTGTGCTAATCAAAATATGTTCCCAAACATGTCCTTGGGGGCAAAAGTGCAATCAGTTGAGAACCACTGGTCTGAACCGACTATTCTATTTATGAGAATCAGAAATGTCAAGAATTTGGCTGGTGTCCTCTACCAAGATTATGCTGTGAGATGGAGGAGAGATTCCAGTGAATGGAATCATGTAGATTTAGTTTTGGTTTTTCCTCTGCTCTGCCTCTTTCCATGTGACTTGGAATAAGTCCTTTATCTACTCTAGTCACACTTACCTGATTTAAAATAGAATAAAAATAGGGGCATCCAGGTGGCTCAGCGGTTGAGCATCTGCCTTTGACCCAGGTCATGATCCCGGGGTCCTGGGATCGAGTCCCACATTGGGCTCCTTGCGGGGAGACTGCTTCTGCCTCTATGTCTCTGCCTCTCTCTGTGTGTCTCTCATGAATAAATAAATAAAATCTTTTTAAAAATAGAAAAAAAATATATTTAACCCACATTAATCACTGAATTGTGGGTGGATAAAATAGGATAGTGATTTTAAAGGTTTGGAGGCAACCCACCTCCACACACACACACACACACACACACACGTGTACACAGATACAGTTGTGTATGATTATCCTTGTGATTCTTCATTAGGATCCAGATTTCAAACCCAGTTGCCATCACTTTTAAGTTGACCCATGGAAACAGCACTCAACGCTGCTTATAAAGCGGTATTGTCAAATTATATTCCAGCGACCACCTACACAAGAATAACCTGACAAGGCTTGCTAAAATGCATGTACCTAGGTCCATTGCCAGATAATAGCATTTCAAAGTCTGGAGTAGACGTTCAAGTTGGCAGGGCCAAATGATAACTTTAGATGCTTCTGCTTTTTGTTCACTATTATTTTGGAATCATTGTGGTGATGGGCATCTTCAGATGTCTCCAACATAAATTCTAAGATTTTTCAAGTGTTATACTTCCTCAATTCAATATTCTATGCACCTCTGAGCTGTCAAAAAATCTAACTGACAGAGTTTTTTTTACTAAATCACTCTCCTATTAAATTTCTTCAACAAGTCTCCCTCCCTCTACAGTATAAAATGCAAACCCTCTACCGTGAGAGAAGATGCTTCTATGATCTGTTCCCTTTTCTACTGATCGAGGGTATAGCTCCTCTATCTTTCTTTTCTTTATCTCCTTCTCCCTTTCTGATTTTCATCCTGTCATTCACAGATCACCCCTCCTGGAATATATAACCCAGGACTCGAACTTGAGGCTCCTTTACAATAATAAACTTTCTGTAATTCCTGAACACAGGTGACTCACAAGTGCCATGTTTTGCAAATGTTTGTTCTCTATTGTCCACAACATAAAATCCCAGCCATCTTTATAATCTTATATGAAGCACTCCACAGCTGATACCCTTATCGGACTTCCACAGGGTTATCCCCATACCTATTCCCCAATATTCCTGCTCCTTTTAAATATATTCAATATTGGTAGTGTAAAGTGTGGGTGTCTTTGCGAGCGCATGCACACTCGTGCACGTATCCCTGTGGAACACAGGACAGCAGAAATAGTGTATTTTCACTCAATTATAATTTGGTATATGGCACCATAATTGGCACATAGCAAAGATTTGATAAATATTTTTGAAAGAATGAACAGTGCTCTGAGCAATACAAATACAATTGAGACCAAAATCATAACTCAAAAAGCTCATAAAGTGGTGGATAAAATGACTATGCTCATAGATAAATGTGAAGTAAAATGTAATGAGTATTCTAACATCCCAATAGTACATATGCAATATTATGGGAGCACAGAAATAGGATAGGTCACCTTTGTTCATTCACATTCTTGTTTCTGTTTCCAACTAGATCTGAAAGGCCTGCTTCCAACTAGATCTTTATAAAGTAATTGCATTCTCTCATTAATCTGTGAATACTTATTTTTTGAAGAGGCTGTGTTGCAAAGCAACTGCTGTAATATTTTTTAAAATACTGAGATCAGGATTTTCTCACCCACGGGAGTAGCCTTTTCCTACAAGAGTTATTTATTTATTTTTTTTACACTTCTCTTACCAACTAAAGTTTTTGTTTTGTTTTGTTTTGGTTTGGTTTGTTTAAGATTAAAATAAAGATTTTATTTATTTATTCATGAGAGACACAGAGAGAAAGAGACACAGGCAGAGGGAGGAGAAGCAGGCTCCATGCAGGGAGCCCGATGCGGGACTCGATCCCAGGAATCCAGATTCACTCCCTGAGTCAAAGGCAGATGCTCAACTGCTGAGCCAACCAGGAATCCCTGAAGTTTCTTTTCTTTTTTTTTTTTTTTTTTACATTGTGATAATATTGTGTTTTCTTGCTATAATGGTCTGCATTATTCTTATTCCAAACTTTAACCCTCTTACCGGAATACTATATAATCACAACATAATCACAGCAAAACTAATCTCGCATTTTCCCTAAAGCAGAAACACCGTATAAATCTGATCTTCTTCTTAGGCTAGTGCAACTTTTAATTAACAAGATTTACTTACCACCTACTCTCTGTTGAACAATGAGTTGATATAAAAATAATTAGAAAGGCAGCTTTTGAAGAACTAGAGTGTGTACTTATGCATAAGTTTTTCAAATGAAAGAAAATTACCTCCAGACTGTTGTGGTTAATATTTCTAATATCGGGATCCCTGGGTGGTGCAGCGGTTTGGCACCTGCCTTTGGCCCAGGGCGCGATCCTGGAGACCCGGGATCGAATCCCATGTCGGGCTCCCGGTGCATGGAGCCTGCTTCTCCCTCTGCCTATGTCTCTGCCTCTCTCTCTCTCTCTCTGTGTGACTATCATAAAAAAAAAAATTAAAAAAAATATTTCTAATATCTCTGATTCAAATATGTTTTCAATTCTTTTTATTTTTAAAGATTTAATTTATTTATTCATGAGAGAGAGACACACACACACACAGAGAGAGAGAGAGAGAGAGGGAGAAGCAGGCTCCATGCAGGGAGCCCGAGGTGGGACTCGATCCCGGGTCTCCAGGACCAGGCCCTGGGCTGAAGGCGGTGCTAAACCGCTGAGCCAGGGCTGCCCTATGTTTTCAATTCTTATGCAAATTTTCCTTTTCTGGTCTTCACTCAACTGAATCACCAGTTTCCAGTGCAATCCTAATGTCTTCTAATCTCATATGAGAAGCAACTCTTACCTGTTCTACATGAAGTTGAAAGCTACAGAAATAAATGTTGTGTTACTACTTACACAACATAGATCAATGGCAAACACATTAAATGTATTTAAATAGCCTATACCATAATTTTATTTAATATGCTCACCTAGCAGACTTTTTTATTTTCCTTAACAAATGACAGGCTTTGTTAAAGATGAATCATTCATCTTTATTCATTTATCAGAAAGTTACACGTGACCCTTTTCAAATATTCCCAAGCAAAATAAATGTCTCAAAAAATGAAGAAAAATACAGACATTTTGTTTCTGGCTGATACTCAAGAAAGAAAAATAATCATTTTTATTATTTTAATACAGTTATTGAGAAGCAACAAGGAGCATTTGCACTCAGAAAGAACCTTCAAGTGCTTGCTTAAAACTTATTTTATTTTATTTTTCTTTATCAAAGATGCTGGTCAATACTTTATAGCTTTTCTGAGCTTATGCATTATGATCAAACTTTGGAATATAAAAGATTAAACTTCTCAGCTAATTACATGCCTGAAGGCACATTAACAATGCAAGTGTCAATGCTCTGTTAAAAATTCATTTTGCATTTTTAACACAGTCCTGATAGCAAAACTTTGAAGGCAACAAAGTGGAAAGCGTTATATTCTTATTTTAAAAGATAGCCTAGGAGCCTTGAGAAATTGGAACTTCATTATTTCGTATTATGGGAAATATCAGAGGTAGTATGAAATCAAAATGGATTTTTACATATTTTAAAATTTCATGGATCATTGAACTTTAGTGAGAAGGACCCTAAGAGTCTTTTGGTCCCACCTTTTCATTTTGCTATTGAGATTATCGAAGCAGAGAGAGATTTTGACTTGTACAAGAGTAGACAGGGAGAGGTCTGATACTCACAAGAATTAACTCCTAAACCAGAGAGCTCTCCATAATATCATTGCTTCGTCACACTGCAGAAACTATTCCTTAATATATTTGAATTATATGCTGCCTATTATGGGCTGACTGTGTTTCCTGCAAAAGATGTGTGATGAAGCTTTAACCCCCAATAACTCACAATGTGACCGTAGTTAGAAACAGGGCATCGAAAGAGGTGATTATGTTAAAATGAGGCCTTCAGAGTAGGCCCTACTTCAAACCCACCAGTGTTCTTACAAGAACATTTACACACAAAGAGAGAACCAGGGTGCGGGCCCACAAGGAGACCAGCCAAGGAGAACAGCCTCAGAAGAAACCAAACCTGATGACATATTGATCTAAATATGTGTTGTTTAAACCACCCACTCAGTCTGTAGGTAGTTTTTTCAGGCGGCCATAGCAGACTCATTCACTCCCTAATTATACAAAGTAGAGTAGACATTATACCCTGGAAATATACACATTAATTTTTTTGAGTTTAACCTCTCCGTAGAGCTCTAAAGTTGAATCAGCACATTCAATCTGACATGAATGGAGCTTCCTGTCTCAGAAAAAGGAAAGTGCAGGTATTCCTCATTCTATTTTGCTCAGCCTTTTGGTGCTCCCCAGACACTGCACATTTTTACAAACTGAAGGTTTCTGGCAACCTTCCGTTGATTGACTTGTATCAGGCAAGTCAGTCAACACCACCTCAACGTCATTTGCTCGTTTGTTATCTCTGTGTCACGTTTTGGTAACTCTCCTACCGTTTCCACTTTTATTACTCTTGTATCTGTTATGGTGATTTATAATCAGTGATCATGACTCGCTGAAAGCTGAGATGATGGCTGGCATTGTTTAGCAATAAAGTATTTTTTTTAAATTAAGAAATATGTATTGTTTCTTTCACCAAAATGCTATTGCAAACTTAATACGCTACAGTATAGTGTAAACACAACGTCTTATATGCACTAGGAAACCCCCAAAATGCATTGTATGGGGAGCCCCGGTCAGGTGGAAGCTGGCCACCTGGGCTGTGAATGAATGCACCCAAGGCAGCATAAAGGAGATAGAAGTTTATTGAATACACCGCAAGGAGATAGAAGTTGTTTATTGAGCAACTGGCAGGACAGCAAAGGAGAGACTCCCTGGTGTTGGGGAGCAGCAGTGATGGGGGAGAGGCGGAAGGAATAGGAATGTACGGATTTTCCTTTTTCTTGGTATGAGTGCCTGGTTGCAAGCAGCCCCAGTGGTCAGCCAGGGCCTTTGGGTATTTTGAGATGGGTCACCTAATGAGCCTGTTTACATTCAGCCCCATGGTGGTTGTGAGCCCTATTACCTTATTCAGTTTTCCCTGCCCCAAACCTATTTGCCTAAAAGCAGCCTCTACACACTTGACTTGCTTTATTGAGATATTTGCTTTGGTCTGGAACCAAACCCCCAATAACCCCTGTAGCTTCCAGTTTACATGGATGAATGCTGTTCATAAAACAACCAACAAAATAAAGCTTTATTCCATGTGTGGGGAGGATCAAACTTGAAAATTACAGAGTTGCATTTGAGTAACAACTGACCGCGTGACAAAAGTAGAAATCGTCACGAGATAAAGATGATAAGATGAACTCCACCTATTTTTTGACATTTCTGAATAATATCCAATTTTTAAAATTGTATTTATTTATTCATGATAGACACGGAGAGAGGGGCAGAGACATAGGCAGAGAGAGAGAAGCAGGCTCCACACAGGAAGCCTGATATGGGACTCGATCCTATGACTCAAGGACCATGCCCTGGGCCGAAAGCAGGCACTAAACCGCCGAGCCATCCAGGGATTCCCTAATATCCAATTTTAATAAATGTGTGGTTTATCCAACTTTAGGAACCACTGATACATCTCTAATTCTCCTATCGACATCGAACAAGCTCAGTGTTATCTAAGTTTTAGATTTTCTTCAATAAAAATTCTTGAAGAGTATGACAATTTTATTTTCATGAACTTATGAAAGGAGCTAATATAGTGAAAATAAATTTAGGCCGAAAGTCAGGAAACTGGCATTATCCTAGCCCTGAATTAGTATGATCATGAGCACATGGCTTCCTTTCTCTGAGCCTCAACTGCAATATATCTAAAAGAAGGATTATTCTAAATGATCTCAATATTTATTTATTTCTTTATTTGTCGTAAAACTCATTCTGTGCTGAAGATCACTGCTTCATTAGAAAAGCTGATTGTTCTGACTGGGTGAATGAAACACAATCCATTAACCACCTTGGGAAAAAAAAGAAAAAGAATCTTAGGATAGAAAACTAAACCTCTTTAAGTTCTATACTCTGTAATCTTCTTATGAATCAGAAAGAGAAAGGGTGAGAAATTGGCAGATGTTTAATTCTTTAAGACCTTTGCACCACTAATTCTTTCAAGGCATTTCACGCGTTTGCTGTGATAGAGCCAAAGTGCACCTCAGAACTGTCTAATCAGACTGCTGTTCACCAAACTGAGAAACGTCTTTTGCACCTTTCTCTCTTTCCTACAGTCTCCTACAGATGTGACAGCAAGTTGGGGAAGACTTATCAACAGCGGCTGTAGAAAATCACTGAGAGAGAAAACCAAAATAAACGTTTTCTTCAGCAGTTTCTCTTTGTGCACTTAACTTCCCAGGTCAAGTTTCACGTGGCCCAAATACACGTGGTTGTAAAGAGAAGTTGATATGGCCCAGACAAGTTGAAGGAAAAGAAAAAGCAACTGATTCTCCGTGGACATAATTCAACGTGACAAGAGATTTGGCCTCAGAGGCAGGGGCCGTGTTTTAATTTTGCAAGTAATTTAATAACCATGAGTCTCTTAATCAATAGCTGCAATTTAATATGTGTAAAGTAAGTAATGCATTCGATTATTCAGTAAACAATTGTTGAGGACACAGAGGTTGGCACACGATTGTACTAGTTTCCTGAGATGGCAAAAAAAAAAGGGAAAGCTGCAATTCAGTAGCGTTTTACAATAGAGTGAGAAGGACGGCGACCATTGCAAGCCGTGGGTAGGACAGTTGTGACACAGGCATGTGTGCATACCACGCTGTGGAAGTCAGTGAGGAGCATCTAACCCAGCCTGGAGGAAAATGATGTGTTTTTTGTTGTTGTTGTTGTTGTTTGTTTGTTTGTTTTGTATTGTTTTGTTTTGTTTTTTTCTCAGTGTCATTGACTTTTTTGCTGAGTCAAGAAATACATGCATGGCCTCTCCGAAAGAAAAGGAAAGCGGATTAGTGTGCACAAAAACACTGCCCAGAATAACTGTTGGGAAAGACGGAGGTGATGCTGGAGTTCCTATTTATGTCTTCTAAGGTTTCATCTAAATTCTAACATGGCATTTTAAACATTACCAAATATGTATTTAAAGCAAAGAAACAAAACCCCAGAGGTATTTAGTCTGTGAATCCTTGGTTAAAAGAAAGGAGAGGAGTATTAGAAAAAGATCTTCCTGGCTACATATTCAGAAAGAATTCATTTTCTAGCCCTAGGCTCTTCCCAGGGGAGTACCCTGACTGCACGAAATCATATTCTGTGTTCTGTGGTTACCTCCAACCACTAAAGATGTTTTAAATTTTCTAATGAGGTAAACTGAAATAAATAGTAGAAAGCATAGAAATCCCCCGGTTTTCTCACTTCCTACCAAACCTCTGCCCACAGCAGGCTGTACACACCTTGACCTTGTGTACTTTGCCTGCTTTGGTTTTCCCCACATCAACATGAGGTGCGACCAGTTCATCCTTGGGCAGCACACAAAGACAATGGAATCTTCTGGTGCTGTGGGAGTGTAGGATTTCTCAGTGGGGAAGTGAGTGAAGAGCGCGGTTGAAGTGGTTGCCATTAACTTTGAGGCATGGGTGACAGCAGCATGAGAAAGGGTATCCGAGACAGCAAAGCCAACTCCATCAGAGCAGGTGCGACACGAAACCATCCGTGCTTCTGCCCCAATAGTTTTGCCAACACCTCAGGACTTTGTGAGAGAGCTTTGAGTTTGAGTTTAGGGATTGAGTTGAGATTTGAGTTTGAGTTTGAGTTTGAGTTTGGGGAATACATCTACCTTTGTAAAATATGAGATGTATTACTGGATGGGGTGGGGTCCCCAGCTGAGAAGCACATTTTAAAAAAATTAAAAAGCAGCCGGAGCACAGAAAAAGCAGGAGAGAGAATCTCAAGCAGGCTCCCCACTGAGCACAGAGCCTTACACAGGGGCTCCATCCCACAACCCTGACCTCATGACTTTAGCCGAAATCAAATCCATGGCCTAACCAACTGAGCCACCCAGGTGCCCCTGAGAGATACATATTTTGACAAGGCTTCTAACCTGGAATAAATGGAGGGAAGTTGTCTCCTCATTCAGATTCTCAGCAAAAGGACTGAGCAAACAGAATGGATTTTTCTTACCTAAGTTTGCACATAAGGTCAACTAAGCAAGTGTTTATTTCAAATGAAAACCATTATTAATAGTTAAACCTAATTGACACAGATGAAGGGTGCCTTCTTTCTGCGTCATATGTGTGGGGTGGGGAGTAGGTGGGATGGAGAAGGACCAGTCAGGTGCACAGCTGATTTTTAAATTCTTAGCCAATTATCTCCCTCCCCCACTTGTATATCCATGTCACATTACAAAGATTCATCTGAATCCTAACCCATAAATGAGGCTTTAATTCAAATCGCTCTAAAAGTACTTGATGCTTGATTTAAAAATAAGTATTTAAAATAATTTCCCGTGTGATGCTATTATTTTTCCTTTGTACAGTGTATTGAAACTGTTTTTATTCTTAATGCAAATATTTGACTGCAGCGATCCAGTTACATAGTGAACATCAGATACATTATTTGGATGTCACATGTAAACTAAATGCTATTTTTTTTCTTAAAAATCAGGGTGTTACTGACTCGAGATTTATACAGACAATAAAATAAGGATTATTTTAGAGAAGGGGAACTACATTTGATTAATCTGTGCTTTTTTTTTAAAGATTTATTTATTTATTCATGAGAGACACAGAGAGAGGCAGAGACACAGGCAGAGGGAAAGCAGGCTCCATGCAGGGAGCCCAATGTGGGACTCGATCCCGGATCCTGGGATCACACCCTGAGCCAAAGGCAGATGCTCAACCGCTGAGCCACCCAGGCATCCCCATTTGATTAATTTGAACATGATGACCATATAATAGGTTCACTATGAATATAGCAAGATGTTTTCTTTAGCCCAAAATTATTTTCCTCTTCTGAAATTTATTTTGTCTCCTTAAACAGAAGGATAATGCATCACAGAGAGGTTTAAATGTCCTTGGAACAAGGCTGTTTTCTCAAATATTAACATATCTGCTTTACAAGAAGTTATTCTGTGGGTACACTTGAGAATAGCATTGACCTTTTTCACAGTGGCACTTTACTACCACCTCCTATTCAATTTATTACCACCCCTTGCCTTTCTCTGATTCCTATTTTTTTTTAAAGGCTTCCACCCTCTAATTTGAAACCATGTCTTTTTATTTAAGAAATTGTCTGAAGCAGTGGTCCACATTAACTTTTCAGCAGGTATGTGACTTCCAGTCTGAATTTTCTGTGTTCCTGATACTTGAAAAAAAAATCAAAAACACAAAATAATAAATTTGACTCAAAATAATTTCCAAAGTCAGCATAAACTTCGGAGTTTGCAAGAGGTCAGAGTCATTTGTTTCACATAATATCCAGGAACATAATTCAACAACTGTTTATGCAGCTCGTTATTTAGGGAGCTATTGTTCTTTGCAAAGAACACATCCTACAGTGAGGTAGCACAGATAAAATAGAATTTTATTTATTGGTCTCTTACATAACGCGTGGTGGTGGCAGTTAGTCAAGGCAGAAGGTTCCACACCATGTGTCCCACAGGAGCCCATCCTGTTGCCCTTCCATTCCTGGGCGCGTTGTCCTCAGGAGCACTCCTGATCCTGCCCCCCTCTCCATCATGTTTATATTCCTGTCCCAAAAGGGAAAGCAAGGAGGTAGAAGGCAAACAGTGTCCTTGTAAACCTACATTCTGGGAGTATATTCGTCACTGTCATTTTCATTTTATTTGTTATGATTAGTAGCATGACTACATCTAACTATAAAGAGACTTAGAAATAAAGTCTTCAACATCATAGCTCCATGCTCAACTACAAAGAATAAGGGGAATGAGCAATTTTGGAAAGTAGCACATAATCTCCGGTGGCCCAGGGATTATAAATTTTACAAAGAATTGCTGGGAACTTGAAAAATGAGCTATACTTTTAGTCGAGGACTCTTAGTCTACTCCGGCTGCTATAACAGGATGCCATGGACTGGGTGATCTATAAGCAACAGAATTTTATTTCTTGGAATCCTGGAGGACGAGAAGTCCAAAAGCAAGGAGACAACATTTTTGGTGTCTGATGACAACCTGCTTCCGGGTTCATAGATGGTCTTCTTCTCCTTTTAACCTCACATGATGGAAGGAGTAAGAGAGCTCTCTTGAGTTTCTTAAATGAGGGCACTAGCCCCACTTATTAGAGCTCTATCTTCATGATTTAATCACCTGCCAAAGATTCCTCTTCCTCATACCATCACCCTGAGCGTTAGGTTTCAATATATGAATTTTGCAGTTACACAAATATTCCGTCCATATGCTAGGACAGCAGATTTTGATTAATGGTTTACAGTGGCGGTTTCCAAAAAGTCAATGCTAGTTAAATTAAAATGTCACTAAAGTAAAAATTAGCAGAAATAATCTTGAAATAAAGTTTAATTTCTATGGACTGTATTGCTAGGATGCAATTGGAAAACGTGTGTAACTACCAACCAAAATGTCTGGATAAATCTTGAAATAGCAGTTTTGCTCACTTATTTGAAAAAAAAAATAGCTCTGCTACATACATTATTTCTTTCTCAGTTTTTTTCTTCTAGGATGAATATTTTCTCATGAAGAAACGACAAAGGAAACTATAAAAAATATTTACTTTTCTCTGTATTTACCCTCAAACAAAAAAGAAGCTTGTACTTTTTGAATTAAAAATGGTTTTCTTAAAAAAATATTTCTCTTGCAAATGATACCAATATGTAAAATATATATATATATATATATATATATATATATATATATATATATATAGAAATAAAAAAATTGGGCAGGATGGGTGGCTCAGCAGTTTAGTGCAGCCTTCAGCCCAGGGCCTGATCCTGGAGACCTGAGGTTGAGTTCCACGTCGGACTCCCTGCGTGGAGCCTGCTTCTGCCTCTGCCTGTGTCTCTGCCTCTCTGTCTCTCTTTCTGCATCAATCATGAATAAATAAATAAAGTCTTCAAAAAAAGAAATTAAAAATTTAAAAAATTTTTCTTAAAAAATATTTTTCTTGCAAAGTATACCAATATATTAAAAAACCCTAAGAACTTACGGATAATAAGCCCATCCTCACAGCAACTCCAAAGATAGGAATAAGTTAAATGCATTTTTTTCTCTAGAAAGATTATAGTCCAGAGTAGATTGATATATAAATTCAAAAATGAGGTAATTATAATACAAAATAATAAGAATAGAGTTGAACCATAAGTAATAGCTAACTATAAGCTGTTCTGTCTTTGGTTTCCTTTCCCTGTATTTCACACAGGAAAAAAAACTTTCTTCTCTATTTTAATGCCAAGAGTGTCAGGCAAGTAACTGGGCCTGAATACATACGTTTTCAACAAAAATTAAACAACTGTGTTACTTTCCCAGGGCGGCTATAACACACACACACACACACACACACACACACACACACACATCATGTGACATAAAATAAAAGAAATTTGTTCTCTCATAGTTCTGGAAACCAGAATTTCAAACCCAAACTGTTGGCAGCTCTGGTTCCTTCTGGAGACACTGAGGCAGAATCATCTTCATGCTTTTCTCCTAGCTGGTGGCGGCCACCGACAGTCCTTGCCATTCTGTGTCTTGCAGCCGCAGAGCAGCAATCACTGTCCTCATCTTCACTTGGCTTTCCTTTCCGTGTCTTCATCTCCTTTTCTGGCTCTTGTCAGGACACCCTTCTCTGGACAACCTAATCTGGGACGGTTGCATTTAGGGATCCTTTTTAATGACATCTGCAAAGACTCCACTTCTAAATAAGCTTACACTCAGGGGGACCAAGGCTTCAGACTTGGTCCTATTGTTCAGGCGACACTATCCAACCCACTACAGAGGGCAAGTTTATTTCAAATGAGATAGCTCAAGTTTCTCTCCTACCCTGGTAAAACTAGATGCAACACGTCTACTCTTATTAATCTAGAAGAACTACAATGAATTTCCCCCAAGCTTACACACATGACCTAGAGGGAGGTTGACATCCATCTGAAAACCAGATAGAACTATCCACAGCCTCTCTCACTTACTGTCTCTCTGCCCTCAGGCTTTGTCTTTATTCCTTCACTTTAATATAAATAAACAAAATACTTGCTCTCAGAATGCACTTTGGCTGCTCATTTCTTCCCCTCCTCCCTTGGTACTTATACTCCCAAGGATTTCACATATCAATCACGCTTCCTTAAATTCTCATAGATCTCTCACTGAGACTTTCAACTTGCCATTTCACTGAAGCTACTCCTGCCAAAACTAGCAGCGTCTTTCAAAGGGCCTAATCCATGGACCATTAAAGTGCTGATTTTACCTGACCCACTGATGCTTATGACCTCCTTCTCCAATCTTTCCTTGTGCGGTTTCAGGGATACGACTCTTCTGGTTTCTTCACACTTTCCTCCTTAGTCTCTCTGTGGGTTTCCTTCCTCTTTTCCTTTCTTAGCTGCTACTCTGCACTAACGGTTCCTTGAGGTCAGCTTTTGTCAAGCTCCAATTATACTTGCGGCTACTGCTACCACTCATAGGCTGTCAACTTACACATATTCAGCTTCAGTTCAACCTTACAGTCTAAGATTCAGGTCTACGGTTGGCCTTTCCTTAGATAAATTCCAGGCAACTGAAAACACTCTCTTACAAACTGTACTCAATAATTCTCCTCTGCTAACCACTCCTCCTCTCACATTTGCTATCTACTTAATAATTGCATCCTTCAGGGTATGAGCAGTAAAGCAAGCTGCTTAGCAGACCTATACATAAAAAAATAAGTATTTTATCTGTTTGCATATCTATATCTTTCTATCTCTGTACATTACCCATTATCTATATCTATCAACCTATCTTTTTATCTATAATTTATTTTAAGAGACATATACATGGCAGGGGCACCTAAGTGGCTCAGTCATTTTGGCTGAGATCCTATTCTCACATTTTTGGGTTTGAGGCCCGAGTGTGGCTCTGACCTCAGTGTGGAGCCTGCTTGAGAATCTCTCTCTCCTTCTACCTCTGCCCCTCTCCCTGCTCATACTCTCTCTCTCTCTCTCTCTCTCAAAATAAATAAATAAATAAAAATCCTTTTTTAAGAAAGAAATATGTACATGGATCTATGTATAAGTTATCATTAGGATTGGACCTTACATAATTGTAGGAATATACAGTCCTTGTGAGGTTTTGTTTCTGCTTCTGGTGCTAGAGACAAGTCTAAAGGACAAGCAGTCAGGAAAAGGAAATAGAGGTAAAGTAGGGGAAACAAAGACAAACAGAAACCTGGGAATATAAGCTATAGACCATGATGACATACTGGAACCTAGCCTGTGTTATCACCACTTCCAGATCTCCAACTGGAGGATGGGTGGCCTGCCGGAGAAGCTGTCATGCTTCATCATGGAGCTGAATGCACACCTGGCCCAGAAAAACTAAAATCAAAGATCCAGCAGGAGCTGAAACTGCTGTGGGTCCCCATAGGTGAGTGGACAGATGAATCTCAATGTGCATGAGCTGTAGCAATGACCTGTGTCTACTGCAGTTTTCAAGCACAAGGAGATGGTTGCTACTCCATTTATTCCTTCAAAATTTTATGCAAAATATCTCTCATGGTTCATGCTAACCTGGAAGTAGGAAGAAAGCTCTAAGAAATATAGTTTCACCTTAGCTAGGCTGAATTAAAATACTTCTACCACAATAGTATCAATGTAATCCAGAAAACTTGGATTTCTCTTATTCTCTCCTTCCACATTCCAACCCTTAATAAACCATGACCTTTAGCTTTCTTAAACATCTGTCATTCAGCACTGTGACTGGATCCTCACCTCTACTCTCTCTCCCTTAGTTCATGTATTTATCACATTTTTATCTCACTGTTTAAAAAAAAAAATTCCCTGATGGCCTTTAACGAAGCCTCATTATTTTCTAAGTACATCTTCCAAAGATTTATCTTTTATTTTAAAAAGTGCTTAAATATGCTTCAAACTCTTCTTGATATGCAATGTCACATAGGATAAACTCTAAATTAGATTATAGTGGATCTCCCGTTTTATAATTCTTTGTCCACCTGTGGAATGCTCTACTGTCCTGGCACACCAAACTCATTGTGAGATTTAATTATGTTAATTATGTACTAGTTATATTTTTATTATACTTGTTATTTTAGATGTGGCTTAAGTATTTAGTTGTTAACAGTAAAAGACACTGGAACGCCTGGAAGGCTCAGTGGTTGAGCTTCTGCCTTTGGCTCAGGGAGTGATCCCGGGGTCCTGGGTCTCCTTAAAAAGAACCATGGAAGTGTTTTTTGAATCTTAGAGTAGATATCAAGAAGATTCATGGGTAATGCCTAAAGAGTTTAAGAGAATTGCAATTTTTAAAAAAGATTTATTTATTTATTCATGACAGACACAGAGACAGAGGCAGAGACAGAGGCAGAGACAGAGGCAGAAGGAGAAGCAGCCCTCCCCTCCCAGGGATCCTGATGCGGGACTTGATCCCAGATCCCAGAATCAGGCCCTGGGCCAAAGGCAGACACTCAATCGTTGAGCCACCCGGGCGTCACAGAGAATTTAATTTTAAAAGAGCATCTGAAGATTGGACTGTAAGAAACTGAGATGATTCAAATGGAAACAAATTTTGAAAGTCCTGTTTTTCCAATTTTCTATAATAATGAAACATCCTCAGAGCTGTTCAGCTGCAAACACAAGCCATTATTTATAGGCGGGAAAAGATCTCTCAGAGGGCAGAACCAACAGCCTGGATGACAGATCCAAGTGCCATGGAGAATAACTGGATAAGGAATTTCACCAAAGGACTGGAACAGGGCCAAAGAAATCTGAGAAAATGTACTGACCCTAGAATAGGGAGTCTGACAATGTGTCTGGCTGAATTTTAAAATGGCTGTGAAAAAAAAAAATGGCTGTGAAACAGTGTTCCTATATGCTGTCCATTACTTCTCATTTTTGAATAGAAATGTAAATCCATTATCTTTTCTCTGTCTTAGCTTTGCATGTGGAATGTCTGGGACAAACACCTTTTAATTCTGAAATTTAATTTAATTCTATTTATGAAGAAGAGAAATACGCAAGGAGCTATATCTAGGAAGCTTCACCTATACCATCTAGTATTCATCTAGTATAATCCAAATCCTAAAATCATCAGATTTGGGCTTGATGCATCACTGTTTGAGATTTGGAGTATTTTGGGAAGTGTATTTTCCATGAATAGGGTTGTGAAACATTAGGGCCATGTTCTATGGTAGGTTCTTGCATTAATATCCACCAATAAATTATACTTCTCAATTTTCATGACCCTGGGTAGTCTCTTCCCATGTTGAATCTAAGTTTGATCACGTAGTTTGTTTTGACCAATGAGACATTGGGAAATATGACACAGGTAGATTCTTAACATGTTCTCATTCTCATTGGAATTCAGTGACCACATGAGAAATCCTATGTTAGGCTTTTGGAGAGGACATGTAGAAAATACACAGATACTTCTCCTGACAGTTTCAGTCAAATGATATGCATATGAAAAAGGAAATCGGAATCAGACAGCCATCAACCAACCTGTCATCCTTCTACAAACACAGGAACAAGCTTTGCCAACATTACCTGGAGCAGAGATCAGCCATCTCAGGTGACTTCTGCAAATTCACAAGCCACAGAATTGGGATTTTTTTTTTAAAGATTATTTTCTGGCCACTTAGTCTGGAATGGTTGGCTAGGCAATAATGTATAAAGGATGCAACTACTGAAGAAGTTTTATTGATCTCCTAATGTAAAGTATTTGCTTACTGTATGGTCAAAATGAAAACTATATTATAAAGCATTTTAAGAATATTTAACATAATCAAATGAGAAAAAAATTCAAGTGATGAAACACATCTGTAATCCATTTATTAGCAAAAAAATACTCCACTTACCTCTCTATAGACTCACACAACAGTATAAAATGAATTATTAGAGAATGCATGTGTAGTATATTGATATACATCGATGATCAATATTTAGAAGAACATAAATATATATTTCTCAGCCTAAGAAATTTCAGTATTTACATGAGACAAAATAAGACTATCATCAATCTATCTATCCATGATCTATCATCTATCTATCTACATCTATATACATCATCTCCAAATGCACATTGATATTCATTATTAATGTAAATAGACACAAAAACTTTCAAGTAATGTGAAAAGTGCTTAGAAAGTTAGGATCTTTTTGCCTTATCACAGTGCCTATAATGTTCAATAATATTAGTTATCATTATTGAGAATATTATTGCTCTAGCAAAATTTCCACACATGCTCTAAACTATGTAAGTCGATTTCATCTGTATCTAATTCCAATTCTATTCCAAATATAATTGACTCTTTTATTCATTTTACTCATTCTTTGGCAATCAGAATATGTATCTGATGATGATTCTTAAAAATATGAATATTTTTGTAAAAGCACTCTGCAAACTATATAAAATGCAATGACAATAATAAGTTCATAATGGTGCTTTCATTGTAATTAATTTGTGACTCAGAAATCCCTTAAAGACAGCTTTTTAGTGATAAATCTCAAAGCATGGCAAGCTCACAATACAAAATCTGTGCTCATCAAATACAAATTGAGTAGATTATTGTGATGGTAGTTCTGAAATATAGTACACCTGTGTAAACCACTATTATTATGGTCTATATCCAATTTGCATAATGTCAATCATTTAGCATTCGGTGGAATGTATTTATTTTAAATTAAAATTATGTTTTTCAAACTTTAAAATAAGTAAGGTTGTGTTTAAATTGGTATTTCCTGATTCGTAGAGAGCCCTTTTTATTATTTTCAAAAGTCACTCATACACATAGTTGCTTCACACATTTAATATTAGTGATGGGATTATAAAAGGACACTCTTATTTGAAACGCAGGTAAACACACTGTTATGTTTCATATGAAGGGTTAAACTGACAATTTCTTTTTCTGATTTAGCAGTCACAATTTTACCAATGTTAAACTTATGCTGCTATTTGATCATTGTCCTTTCCAGTATGATCCTCTTCCCCCACTGTATTAATTTTTATTTCTATTCAAAATCTGCTAAATTTTGGCCAAGTTGGCTATAGGCTATGCAGATTGTAGGTACAGAATAACAAGATAAGTTCAGTAAAGTTATGGAAGATAAAGGGAACAAACTATAGCTTATATTATACAAGCATTATTACTGCTAAATTCATAGAAAGTCTTGGATATTAACATAGTATCTGTACTATTTGATGATATTGATATTTAAGCAAATTTATAAGGAAGGGCCTAACTTAAAAAAAAAAAAAAAAGGTAATCTAACCCAAACTGCTAAGAAGCATAAGAAGCATTAGGGGCATTAGGGTTATTAGTAAAATTTGAAAAAGACAAAGAAAAGAGAATACATGACCACTCATATCAAAACTATTCTCTTGGTTACACCTACAAAACCATTTCCACTAGTTCATCCCTCTAGTCCTCAATTGTATTCCCGTTTACATAATGGTTTGTTTCATGTTGATACATAATATATAGTTCTTATCTTCAAAGCTGTTGTAGTCTAATACACTAAGATCACAGTTCAAAATAATGAGGGCTCATGACAGATATATGAATGGGTGTTATGGGTTCATAGAATTAAGGATACTTTCTCGGAGTCTCATATCAGGCTGACTCTCCAGAGAAGGTAATACTTGGACTGCAGTTTTGAAGAATTGGTAAAACTGTTGAATAATAATAATGAATGAATAAATATTAAAAAATTAATGAATAGTAAAGCATCTCAAATGGGGGTGAGAGAGTAGCACTGTGAATGCATGGAGTTATCCAGTTGACCCTAGAGGAAGTGAGGACTTCCTCTATGTAAAACCAAAAGCGTTTAAGGAGATGGAACACAATATTTGTATTACTCATATTATCCTTGCATATCTTTTGCAGCTTTTATTTCAGTATATGTGATTAAATGTATTGAAATTGAGAAACAAGAAAACGTGTTATTTTATTTTGTCACATTAATAATCAGCGATGACAAATGAACTAAATTATGTAAATTGATACAGGGTAAGAAGACAAGATTTGATAGGGGGTGTAGAGGTACTTCTGAAGAATAAGGAGAAAATAGGCATATCATGGGGTCACCTTGTTTGAAAATGTGATTCTACTTTTGTTCAGGTGTGTTCCCAGGGAGATTTCACTGTCTTTAACACTCTGCATATGTTTCCTGATTGAGCCAACATCTGGATAAAAGCATTCACACTATCTAATATTTATATTTTAATAGTGCCTCATTTATCACTGAAGTAATCTGTTTCCATTTAGTTGGTATACATGATTACTTCCCCAAACCAACAGGCTCCTTCTATAAAGTAGGTTGCCATATTATGCAATTACATTTATCCTCCTGGTGTAGATAAATGTCCTTCATGAGTCTTCTCTTCCTGATTGCTTCAGGTACTTTATAATTAAGGAACATCATTACAAAGAGTTTTTTAATAAGCTTTTTTCTCTATATGCTCTGTATTCTATATGATAGGGGTAGCATATCAGGTCTTCTGTAATTATAATTGATTAATAATATTTGGTAGCTTGATGCAACTGGTTTAAGGTTAAAATCCAACAGAAATAAACAAGTAGAAAAATACAGATATGATAAGCATATTTTTTAAAAAAACAAGGTGTTAGTAAAATTCAAGATGGTGATGTCTATCAGGGAGGGGATACTCTCAATACCACTGAACATATTCTTTGGTCATGAATTTGGTTATGAATTGATGGTATTCATTTGATTTTATTATGATGATTCAGAAACCACATGTATGTTACTTACTTTTTCTTAATTATTTTAATATTAACATCATTTTAAAGCACTTAATTGGGAGTTAAGAGCTCTAATTTATGGTCTCAATTTGTCTATCAGCCAATTCTGTGATATTTGACATAGAACCGAATATTCTCTGGCTATAATGACATCATATGTAAAGTCACAACTAACCTTCCTATACATCCTACTGTATCTTCTGCATAAATATTCTGACTTTATATATTATTCTTAAATATAATAGAAAAGCAATTTCATTAATAATGAGCTCCTGGAAAAATAATGCAGTGTTTAAAATAAGGATTCTGAAGTCAGAAAATTTGAGCCATGTATCTTTTACCCTTGTGACACTGAACAAATAACATAATTTGTAACTGCTATTAATGAATTGCATTTATTGAGACCAAGGCAAATACCAGATAGTATGCTAAACGTTTATATTCTTAGGGCACTTGGGTGGTTCAGTCAGTTAAACCATAGACTGACTCTTGATTTCAGTCAGGTCATGATCTCAAGGTCGTGAGATCCAGCCTCACATCAGGCTCAGCGCTGAGCAAGGAACCAGCTTGAGATTTTCTCTTTCTCTCTCCCTCTGCCCTTCCCCACCCCACTTGTGCTCTAAATATGTTTTTTCATTTAAACATCATAACAAGATAAATAAATAAATAACCTCACAAGGCAATGGAATATGTGCTGTAATAATCTCCATATGAAAATAACACAGAATGCTAAGCTCCCATCAGAAGGAATAATTCAAACCCAAATATTTCTTCTTCTGACCTTAATTAATATAATAATTCTCTCAATAATAATAAAATGGTTTAAAAGGTGTGTTGCAAATAGCACTCCATAAATATTTGATTTTAGATTTGCCAGTTAATCTGATTGTAATTGATGTCAGAGAAGCACTGTCAGTGGCTCAGTGACACTAGTGGTTGTCGCAGTAGTGGTCATGCAAGTATGATTCCACCCTGTGTATCTCACCGACTCATGTAGTTACTGTGCTTTTGGTCAAATAAACCACTATATGTAGAGATAAGTTTAAGAAATTGAAAACAAACAAAATGAGCAGGAAAGAGAGCAACAAATTCACCCTGCAGTGGACATTAACTGTTTTGTTTTCCTAGGATAATATTTCCCTATCTGGGGAGTAAGACTGTTTCTCTGTTTTGATGGAGTTTACCCCACCTGACCCCTTGGTTTCAGCTGTGTGCTCGATTAAGATGGGGACATTCATTGTACTCCACGACTCCGGGAGGACAGCCTGTGAGCCAAACTTGTCTAGCCATATTTTCAGAGCCACTTGACATTTGAAACAGTCTGTGTCATCACCATAGTATTCATAAGTTTCATTTCAGAAGATAGAACAAATGAATAAACAAACAAAAAGCAGCATCAGATCTATAAATACAGAGAACAAATTGACGGTTGTCAGAGGGGAAGAGGCGGAGGGATGGGCAAAATGAGTGAAGAAAAGAAACATACAGGTTTCCCGTTATGGGATCAATAAGTAATGGGAATAAAAGGCACAGTACAAGGAATATAGTCACTGATATTGTACCAGCAATGGAATGGGACAGATAGTAGTTACACCCGTGGTGAACATAGCAAAGCATATAAACTCGGCAAATCACTAAGTTATATACCTGAAACTAAAGTAACATCATACGTCAACCATACTAAAAAAATTTTAAAAAAGGTATAGATACGCAATAGATGATAGATAGATATAGATAAAATGGTATTTAGGAATTTTTAGGTTTTTAAAGTTATGTTGGTGTCTCTAAAATTGCCCAATCAGTCAAAAGGCTGATCAACAAATTGGGCTTGAAGAATACAGTTGACCCTTGAACAACACAGGGGTTAGGGGCACCAACCCTCCATGTAGTCAAAAATCCACATATGAATTTTGGCTCCCCCTAAAATTAACCACTAATAGCCTACTGTTGACTGGAAATGTTAAAAGTCTGCAAATGAGTGGACCTGCACAGTTCAAACCCATGTTGTTGGGATGCCTGGGTGGCTCAGTGGTTGAGCGTCTGCCTTCGGCTCAGGGCATGACCCCAAGGTCCTGGGATCGAGTCCCACATCAGGTTCCCTGCACGGAGCCTGCTTCTCCCTCTGCCTCTCTCTCTCTCTCTTTCTCTCTCTCTCTCTGTGTCTCTCCTGAATAAATAAATGAAATATTAAAAAAACATGTTGTTCAAGGGTCACTGTAATTAAATTTAACTGCAAATGATGATAATGAGGATAAGTAGCCACCAAACAGAGCACACCTCTCAGAAATGCTACAGAACTAAACTTCCACTGTTAAGACCCATCCATTTCATTTAATAATCAGAATTTAAGGTACACATTACCAGCCTTAGAAATGTGAACTTACATGTCTGTTCATATTTACAAAGACTTAAAATCGTACTGAGAGATAACATTTGCTCTCTTGTATACGAAACATGATAAATCTGTTGCTTTTCCAGTCTTAAATGACCTTATGGGACTCACCTAGGTACCAAAAGACTTTTATAAAATCTTCACTTGCTTTCTTTAGCCATTTGCATTCAAAAGTACAAGCTAGCTTTAAAACAAGACAATAGGGATCCCTGGGTGGCGCAGCGGTTTGGCGCCTGCCTTTGGCCCGGGGCGCGATCCTGGAGACCCGGGATCGAATCCCACGTCGGGCTCCCGGTGCATGGAGCCTGCTTCTCCCTCTGCCTATGTCTCTGCTTCTCTCTCTCTCACTGTGTGCCTATCATAAATTAAAAAAAAAAAAAAATAACAAATAAATAAATAAAACAAGACAATAAATAGAGGGGAAAAAAAACATTTTTTTTCAAAGTCATTTTATGGCCATTATCTATCTTCTCTTTATTCCAGGATTGATATCTGGAAATTTTGGAAATTCATCGTTAGTTTTCTAGTATTAGATCTCAATCAGTAGAGATTTCACAAACAGACATGAAATCTCAAAATCTGAGAGTTATGGATGATGTGGTGAAGGGGGTAGGCACCTGTCAGTGTTTACTTTTTTTTTTTAATGTCAAAAAAATCTCAGAGATTGCATGATTCAGAAAGCTTAACAAAAGCCTCCTTTCTAGGCAAAATGGGCTTTGTTGGTTCAATTGCTATAGAAGTCCACAGTCGTTTGTTGTTTCTTTCTTTTTTTTTTTTTATGTGACCCTTTGCTACAAGGGCCTGCAATGAAGAACACCCCTAATTGGTGCTATCTTTCCTTCAGCTGTGCTCAACTCATTATATTTCTTTCCTTCATGGCTATTGGCAGGAGCAGATATAATACTTTAACATGCATTGTCCTGCTTCAAGCATTTTAATTGGTTTAAAACCATTGGTAGCGTCTTTTACTGTATTAATTTATTGCTTCAGCTTCAGTCAAGTGAAACCTTTGCCAGATGGTAATGCCGCCACTGCATACAGAACAGAAGAGTGGAGGTATTTATATGATGCAAATACCTCTTTTCATTAAGTATTCATGAACTTTCTCTTAATGATCATATTGTAAAAGTACCACAAAGGTTGAGATTCATGCCTTGGGAAAAATTAATAATCTAATTTTGCAAAATGACAGTTTTGTTTAAATATGATGGAACATAACTTTTGAGCAGATATGAACAATTATAAAGACTATCATTCCAGTGATGGTTTTTTTTTGTTTGGAGTCAGTGAAATTCAAAAGTGGCAGCCTTAAAAAAAAAAAGAAATAAATGTCCTTCATAGCACAGGTTAAGAGACTTATGTTTGGAAAAATAAAATAATAAAATAATAAAATAAATAAAATAAAATAAAATAAATAAAATAAAATAAAATAAAATAAAATAAAATAAAATAAATAAAATAAAATAAAATAAATAAATAAAATAAAATAAAATAAAAAATAATAAAAAGGAGACATGTTTGTTTATGCCATTACTTTAAAGCATTACATGTTTATCTATTTGGTTATAGCAAACACACTGTAGTGGTTACACAATAGTTGATGTGTTTCACAGTAGTATTAGCTTCAAGTTGTTCACATCAAAACATAGCATTTTCTCAGGTAGAATCTGAGACTCTAAAATCACACATGCGCCTGCGTACGGCCCCCACACAGAACACCAAAACAACATGAAAACTATTTCCAACTGCAATCGGTCAAAAATTTTGTAGCTTTTAAGATCTACTATTCAAGGCTACATATGCAGCTTAAATGCAAATTTTATTGGCGGACCTTAAGGGAAGCTGAATACGTACTTTCGAATAACTTTCCTGCTGAAAACAGATCTCCCCAGCCTCACAAAGACAAATTATTTCAGTTAAATAATTTTTTTTTAGATTATCAGATCAAAACTGGTTTATATACATATTTATATGCTGTACCCAGATGGCCAGGGTCCAAATGCTCCTGCCTAAACTCTGCCTAAAAACTGCAAACATTCATGAATCCATCAGTTTTCATTGTCTAGTAATCTGTGTCTTTATGATGTGGTCCATTATCTGTACACAGGGCAACGCTGCCAGGATCTCTGCCTAGAGGCAGAAACGTATCACCAGATATCTGCCTACAGGTACTTCCACCTATGAGCCTTGCCTTGTCAGGGGGCAAAATAGGACAAAATCCTTAGTAATAGAAATTAACTCCCAGGGACGAAAGGAAACTAGAAAAAGTTGTAATTTGTAACAATAGATCATTTTTATTTAAAAATAATAACATAGATCATTTTTATTTAAAAATAATAACAGCATGTTATATGTAAATTGCATTAAAATGAGAACACGGGGGGCAATCCAACCTATTGCTGAGAATTTATGCTATTAATGAGGATGGCGAGACAGAGATCAAAAGAGGGAGAAAGAGATACATCTGAGGGAAGATGTTTTACAAAATTCATAATTTTCACAGGGCCATAATTTCAAGCTAAACTTGATCTTTTTGCTAGAGAGTTCACTTATTCTTAGTCAAGCATGACATGTTTTGAAGCAAAAAGCTTGTCTGGCTTCCTCTTATTACTCCAAAGGTCTAGTCATTCTTATTAATATTATTTGTATGTCTTCAAATCCAAAGTGAGTTATAAAGCAAAGCAAAGATAAAGTCTATTAATCTGTGTATCTCCTTTTTTTTCTTTTCTGCCTCTGCAGTCGGCCAACAGCGGCATCCGAAAAGCCTCAAGCTTCCAAAACTCCTCCATCAATCACCACATGTGAAAATAATTTTTAAAATTTTATAAAGTGTCTAAAAGATTCTGTTTTCCTACTAATATTCATTGTTTTCAAGCTTCCCAGTTGCTTTAGTTAGTTTTGTAAGATCCCTTTCAGTTACTGTGTGACAAAGAATTACAGCTTGATACTTCACGAAGCCTAAGTTTTATAAGATTATTTTGTTTTTTGTTTTTTGTTTTTTGTGAGCTATGATGTTCATAAAATAAAGTCCACAGATTTGAAGTTTGCAGGCCAATATGTATTGACAGATATGAGCCTAATTTATTAAAGGATTGCTGCAACAAGATACAGAAATTTTCCATCATCTCCAAAAGTTTCTTATGCCCCATTGAATTTTCTCTCCTTGCTCCTCAACCACTGACTTAATATTTTTCTTCAATCTTAGTTCTGCTAGTTGAGAAGTTAATATTAACTGCAAATATGTAGGGCACATTTTGGTGCGTGTCAAGCTTTTTCACTCAACCAAATTGTATGGTTTCTATTTTATTTTATTTTATTTTATTTTATTTTATTTTATTTTATTTTATTTTATTATTTTATTTTATCATTTTCTTAAATATTTATTTATTTATTTATTTATTTATTTATTTATTTATTTGTGATTTTATTTATTTATTCATGAGACACACAGAAAGACGCAGAGATACAGGCAGAGGGAGAAGCAGGCTCCATGCAGGGAGCCCAATGTTGGACTCGATCCTGGACCCTGGGATCATGCCCTGAGCCAAATTCAGACGCTCAACTGCTGAGCCCCCCAGGCGTCCCTTAAATATTTTATTTAAATTCAATTTGCCAACATTTGATATAACACCCAGTGCTCATCTCATCATGTGTCCTTCTTAATGCCTGTCACCCAGTTACCCTAACCACCCAACCCCCTCCCCTTCTGCAACTATTTGTTTGTTTCCCATAGTTAGGAGTCTCTCGTGATTGTCTTCTTCTCTAATTTTCCCCCATTCAGTTTCTCTCCTTTCCTTTATGGTCCCTTTCACTATTTCTTATACTCCACATCGGAGTGAGACAATATGATGATTTTCTTCTCGGATGGACTTACTTCACTCAGCATCACACCCTCCAGTTCCATCCACATCAATGCAAATGGTAGGTTGTCATCCTTTCTGATGGCTGAGGAATATTCCAGTGTATATATGGACCACATTTTCTTTATCCATTCATCTTTCGAAGGACATCCTTATGCTTTTAGAAATGCAGCAGTTTGCCCCTTTAATTGTTAGTGGGTATTCCATTATATAAAAGTATGTCCGTTTACCTGAAGATGGACAGTCGTTCACCAATTTTTGCTTATAATAATTAAAGCTTCTGTGAATATTTCTGTACATGTATTTTCATTCATTATGGTGAATACTTAGGAATCGAATGACTGGATTATGTTATAGGTGAATATTTAACTTTATGAGCAAATGTCAAATATTTTTCCAAATGTTTATAATTTCACACTCTCCCATCCTCTAAGGCATTTGGTATTTATCGATCCCTTTGATTTTAGATAACTAGGGGGTGTGAAGTGTAATCTCATTGTGGTTTTAATTTTAATTTCCTTGTAGAATAATTCTGTCAAATGTCTTTTCATTGACCATTTATACATTTTCTTTTTTTGAAATCTTTCTTTTTCCAAGTAATCCTCTGTGTTTTTGGATTGTCATTTTACTTATGACTATATATATATATATATATATATATATGCATATATACATATTTCTGGATATAAGTTTTAATCAGATATTTATATGCTAAATATCATGCTATTGTACCTTAGTACAATACTTTTACTTTAATACTTTTTATTAACATTGAATTTTAATAAATGAATGTTCAGTTTTGATGAAGTTTGATGCATTATTTCTGTTTCTTTTGTTAGCGCTCTTTGTATCATATCTAAGATATTGCCTTTTAGTTTCTTTTGGAAACTTTATAATTCACATTTAGCTGTATGATCCATCTGAATTTATTTTTTTTTTGCATGATATGAAATACTGATCCATATTCTTTTTTTTAACATATGGTAGATATCTAGTTTACCCATCACCACTTGATGGAAAATCTGTCCTTTCCCAATCAAGTTAACATTGCACATTTGATTTTTTAAAAAATGACCATATATGAGTGAGTTTATTCTGAGTGCCCTTATGTTCCATTAGTAGATCTGTCAGTCCTTTCACCATCAGTAAATGGTAGCTTTACAAAAAGTCTTGAAATCTGGTAGCATAATCCTTCAACTGTATTTTTTTTCAAACTTTTCTTAGCTATCATTTTCATATATGTTTTAGAATCATTTTGTCAACTTCTAAAAAAGAAAAAGTCTGCTGAGGATTTTGACTGAGAAATGGAAGGAAACAAATCTGTTCCTGGGGCACGCTGGCTCAAAAATTCAAAGAGGTTCAACTGAACATGCCCAGTCCATTACCATAAATATATGTATATGTGTGTGTGTGTGTGTGTGTGTGTATACAGAAATATATATATATATATATATATAACATAAATATATATATTAGATGCCACTTTTCTTACCATACCTTTTTATTGAAACCTGTCAAAACCAAATAGGAACCCTGGAATTTCTTTAGGTCAGGTTTCCCTTTAGTCTTTTAGTGGCTCTTAGCTCTTTGGCACCGTCTGACTTCTCTCCCTCTTTTGATCCCACACATTTCATTCTTATTTTATCTTTATGGGGAAAATGAATAACACATTTCTGGACTTGCTACCTCAGCCCTTCTTTAGATTATGACCCTTAGCTCTATTTTCATGCATGTCAAGGGCAGGAAAGTAGTGTTCGATTCAGCTCTTAAGCTCTGCTCTAACTCCCTGACATTTTCTAATATAATTGATTATTTAAATATTTTATACTGACCATTAGAAAACCATTTTTGCTTCTGTATCTATTCCAAAATATGTTTCCTTATTATTTTGTTGCAACTTCTTTATACCTAAATATCTTACTGGGGGAATAGTGGGAGTCAGAAGGGAATATCATATTTTATTGAAATATGTGTGCTTATTTTTGATGCCCAGTTAAGTATTTTCTTTTTTCACTTTCTGCCTAGTTCACTTTTCATCTGTTCTCCAAGTCTCAGTGTACTGTCAGTGTTTCATATAAAGCATCAAATATTCATAAACATGTTCTTAAAAATAACATGTTCTTCACAAAATTCTGACAGCACCAGCAACTGAGATACACAGTATTTTCAATCACATTATTTTCTTTTTTCTTTTTCTTTCTCATCGATATCTTTCCAATTCTTTACAGAAAAAAAATCCCATTTTCCAAGCAGATACTCAAGGATTTTAGCTGTAATGTTGCAGCCAAATCTCACCCATATTTTGTCCCAATTTCATGGCTCACTTTGTCTCTCTGATTGAGAGACAGATACAAAATATCCAGCATACATCATTACAACAACAACTGCTCAACTACCTCCTTATAAACAATATGGAATTGGTTAGGTGAAATTAACTTTACATTCATTTTCAGGAATGATGTAGAACCCCAAACAGGTTATGAAGGTAACTAGGACCAATCTAATTATCACAGGTCATTCCACACATAACATGCATTGAATATATAGTCTGAGAGTCACAAAGCCTTGAAACTTTTTTCCAGGTAGTGAGGATAAATGTTCTTTCTAGACATCTTCAACTATGAAGGATCCAAAGTGAACATAAAGTCAATATCCTAACAGATGCAGATACATGAGAATTAGAGAAAAACAAAGCCAGATTCCAGATCCCACCAAATTTGTTTTCTGACCTAGATTTAGCCCTTTCAGTTGCATGACCCAATAGGTCTTCTTGAATGTTTCAGATGATTTACTTGCATTTTCTCTTAGTTACAACTAAAAGCAATCAAATTGACAATAAATGGTAAATCAAAACAAATATTGCTTAGCCCACATATCTCCTACAGGAGAAAGTATAACTATTCATTTGTTTTGTTTTATCAAAAAAAATCAAATTGCTTCGGTGCTATTTGTGGAAAAAATTACTCTTTCTCCTCTACTGAAGTGTGCTTTAGGAATTTGTCAGAAATCACTTGGGCTTATTTGTGAGGTTCGTAGAACCCTTTTGGGTTCTCTTCTCTTCCATTGATCTGTAAATAAATGATGTAACAAATATAGAATAATTACTCAAATATTCCTCAAAACTATCTTTTGGAATTTCTTCCAGATACCCAAATATTTAGTATTCCAAGATTATTGGTCTCAGTATCATTTTTGCTTGTGTGTATTTAAAACTGTGCTATACCCTATTGCAGATACTATGCCTATAATTCACTATTTCTTTAGAAGAAAGAATATCAAAGGAGTTGGCAAATACATTTAAAGGGTACCATAATTTGGGACGCCTGGGTGGCTCAGAGATTGAGCATCTGCCTTTGGCTCAGGGCATGGTCTTGGAGTGCCAGGATCGAGTCCCACATTGGGCTCCCTGTGAGGAGCCTGCTTCTTCCTCTGCCTGTGTCTCTGCCGATCTCTCTCTGTTTCTCATGAATAAATAAATAAAATCTTAAAAAACAATTAAGAGTACCATAATTTTAACATTTTTTTCATACAAATTAGATACCTATTTTAATTTTATAATTTTTGGTTCCCATACCTACGTGTTTTTAAAGTGCAGAAAATACCATCCCAGTCTTATTATCACTAATGTGGATCTTGGGAAACTAAAAGCTGAAAGTCAAAGGGCGAGAGCCAGGAAAGAGAACACTATGCCTCAGCTGAAACAAAAATAATTTCATCTTTATTCTTATTTTTTTATTAACACACAATTTTTTATATCTGATTCATTTACTCATTAGTTGTATTTCATGTAGCTGTGTTAAATTTGAAAGGATTGTAAAACTATTTTAATCTTTTTAAGAGTATATTATAAACCTAATACATCAAGTTCTCTTGGGACTTTGGTGATTATATTCTCTTGGATAAAATTTAAGATTAATATATATGATACTAAATTTCAACCTGTACTGAGCAGTATCACAATGGTGAAATAGTTTGTCTTAAAATTTGGTGCATATCTTCATTATTATAATTTATTATCAACTTATGTTTTGAATTCATTATTGAAATATGTAAATGGGGGGATCCCTGGGTGGCTCAGCCGTTTAGCGCCGGCCTTTGGCCCAGGGTCACCGGATCAAGTCCCATGTTGGGCTCCCTGCATGGAGCCTGCTTCTCCCTCTGCCTGTGTCTCTGCTTCTCTCTCTCTCTATGTCTATCATGAATAAATAAATAATAAATCCTAAAAAAAAAAGAAATATGTAAATGGTGTCCTATAGCCTCATGACAGAACTTGCAATGAGCAATTTTGGACAATTTCACCACATGAAATCAGAGATAAAAAATAAAAAACAAAGTGATTTTGAAGACATTGTTACAGAGTACCAGTATACTTCACAGATACAATTAATCTTCTTTAGTATCTTAAAGATTTCTGATTGAAGAAATTGAAAAGCCTACCTGTGGTGGGAGAATTATCACTACTTGACTTCAAGATATACTATAAATCTATAATATCCATGAGTGTGGTACTGTTTAGAGGACCCACACAGAGATTGATGGAGTCAGAAAGTTCAAAGACAGACTCAAAAAGAATGTGGGAAATTATATTTCTTTAATTGATACATTTGCTGTGATTGTATAGTGAAATATTTGGGCCGCCGGATTAAGTATTAATATTAATTTCCTGTTTTATTTTTTCAACTTTTAATTTTAATATAATTGTAGATACGCAGGAGTTTCAGACACTCTGTGTCTCTTCACTCAGCTTCCCCCAATGGTTACGTCTCACATAGCTATAGTGTAATATCAAAACCAGAAAATTGACATTGGTAGAATTTGTATGAATAGTTCCAAGTTATTTCATCAGATTTGTAAATTCATGCTACCAGCACTGCAGTCAAGATGCAGAATAATTTCATCAACACAAAAATCTCTTTCATGATACCCTTCATAGTCACAGCTATATTCTTACCCCACTATCCCTGAACCCTGGCATTGACTAATTTGTTCTTTATCTCTATAATTCTGTCATTTGGAAAATGTTATGTGAATAAATTCATACACTACTTTTTTCCCATTTAACTTTTCTTATTGGAAGAAAAATTTAAGACTTTAAGTTTGCTGTTTATAAGACAATGTTTCAGTAGCAGCTCACATTTCCACCCCAGTTTTATTGAGAAACAAACCATTGTACATCACTGTACAGCTTTAAGGTGTAGAAAATGATAGTTTGATTTACATATATTGTGGCATGGTTACACAATAGGTTTAGTTAGTACCCATCATCTCATACAGATACAATAAAGAGATTTTAACAATTCTCCTTGTGATGAAAACTCTTAGGATCTACCCTCTTAATTTTCCCATAGACTGCAATTAACTAGAGTCATTGTTATATCCCTATCACTTACTTAACTTCTACCTGGAAGTTTGTATCTTCCTAGGCTAGGTTGAGGGAATATATAATATATAATATATATATATATATATTATATATTATATATATATTATTGAATATATATATTGAATTTTGAATATATGTATATATATTCCAGGGTGATTCTTTTATTGGAAAATTTACCTCCTGGGAAAGAAGAAATTGAATGAGGTGTGTGGTGGGGAAGTCCAGCCAGGAAGGACCTGGTTCTCACATTACAAGAGCTGCTTTCTGAAGCCAGAGGGACTTTCTAGCCAGGAGAGGCCTGTGGTCCTCAGCCAAAGTGGATATGGCGTAGTTCTGGAAGGGTGTAGTGATTGGGGCTTTGTACATTCCGGGGCTCTGGATGCCAAGCTGGGAACCATGAGGGAGGACAACTGGGATGGGGCTTCACTGTCCTCAGACTCACTACTAAGGCAGGGGGGAGATGTAGAAGGGAGAGGTGTCACCCCATCTATAAGTTGTATATCACATCTTCTTCAGCCTTCCATCTCTCAGTACATACTTAGGTTGTTTCCATCTCTTGGTCATTGTAAACAATGCTGTTATGAAGGTGTGAGGGCAGATAACTTCTCCGAGTTAGCTATCATTTTCTCTGGATATATTCCTAGAAGGGGTATTGTTGGATCATATGGTGGTTCTATTTTTCATTCATTGAAGAACTTTTGATATTAGCTTTTTATACCGGTATAAAAGTCCCTTGAGATACACCCAAGTTCCTGCATGTAACAGTACTTCATTCTTCATTATTGCTGAGTGGTATTCAGCAAAGGGTACAGAATGAAAGTTCCAGTTTGTTTTGGAGGTAGATTTTGTATCCATCCTACTCCTACACATGCATAGTTTCCTTCACTTTCAATATCTCCTCAAGTGTAGTACTTTTGTTGTAATCACTAAATCTGCATTGACACATCATTATCATTCAAAGTCAATAGTTTATATTAAGGCTCACTCTTGATGCTGTATATTCGGTGGGTTTTGACAAATATAAAATGACATATATCCATTTTTTAATATCCTACGGAACAGTTTCACTGCCCTAAATTTCCTCAGTGCTCCACCCAACTCATTTTTAACAAAGATGTGAAAGCATTAAACTCAGAAAGGAGAGCCTTTAAAAGAGATGGTTTTCGAGGAACTGGATATCCAGTAAATAAATAAAAAGGACTTGACCTGAATATCACACCAAAAAAATTAACTCAAAATGAGATTAAGAATTTCAAGAATTTCACTTAATTTAGAATTAAGTGTAAGATGAGAACTTTCAAACTTTCAAACTTTCAAACTTTCTAAAAAGACAAAAGACAAAATCTTTTGGACCTTGGGCTTAGAGAACAGTTCTTACACTCAATACCAAATGCAAGATCCTTTTTAAAAAATCAATATATTGGATTTTATTAAAAAACAAACAAAACAAAAGTTTCTTCTGCAAAATATTCTATTAAGAGACCTAGTTATATATTGGGAGAAAATATTCATAAAGCATGTGTTTGACAAGAGACTCATTCCTAGAATATATAAAGAAATCTCAAAACTCAAAAGAAAAAAAAATCAACAAAAAAAATCCAAGTTAAAAAATGGGCAAAAGACATGAAGGGACAAGTTTTTGGGTTTTTTTTTTTTGTGTGTGTGTGTGTGTGTGTGTGTGTGTGTTTTGTTTTGTTGTTGTTGTTGTTGTTGTTTTTTACCAAAGAGGATATGCAGGTGGCAAAAAGGTACATGAAAAATATGTTCAATGTCACTCCCTATTAAGGGAAATACAAATAAGAAAAAAAGGAGCTATCACCTATTAAAACAGCTAAAACAAACAAAACAGTGGCAATATCAACCATTGCCAAGAATGTGGAGAAACTGGATCTCTCATACTGTGGTGTTGGGAATATAAAGCGATACAGCCATTCTTGAAAATATTTTGGTAGTTTCTTTAAAAAAATAAAACTTGCACATACCATAAAGCCCAATCTTCCCTTTTGGGGCACTTATTTTAGAAAAATGAAAATTTATGTCTACAGAAAAACCTGTAGATGATTGTTCATATAAATTTTATTTGTAATGGCCCAAAACTGGAAACCATCAAAATGTCATACTATAGACTGTTAAACAAACTGGTACATTCATCCCACGGAACACCACTCAGCGATAATGAAGAGTGAAGTACTGTTACATGCAGCAATTTGGGTGTATCTCAAGGGACTTTTATACTGAGTATAAAAAGCTAATGTCAAAAGTTCCTCAATGAATTGAAAATAGAACCACCATATGATCCAACAATCCCCCTTCTAGGAATATATCCAAAGGAAATGACAGCTAACTCAGAGAAGTTATCTGCCCTCATACCTTCATAACAATGACCAAGAGATGGAAACAACCTAAGTATGTACTGAGAGATGGAAGGCTAAAGAAGATGTGATATACATACATATATAATAAAGGTGTTAAGAGAGTCAATCCTAAGAGTTTTCATCACAAGGAGAATTTTTAAAATATCTCTCTTTTTTAAGATTTATTTATTCATGAGAGACAGAGGGAGGAGCAGGCTCCATGCAGGGAGCCCAATGTGGGACTTGATCCTGGGTCTCTAGGATCAGTGTCTGGGCTGAAGGCAGCGCTAAACCACTGAGCCACCCAGGCATCCCTCACCAGAATGTTTAGTGGACATTATGTCTATTAACGATATGGTTATCCAAAGTAATATGCCTAAACAGTGCATAAAAAAAGACAACTTGGTATTTCCATGTCTAATATTAATCAGTATTATCAGGATAGTTTTATTGTCATGCCATTTGCAAAGTAAAGCGTAAGTAATGAAATACCTAGATTTTAAGTTGGGCTTTTTGTAACTTTATAAGAAAAATTACAAATTTATCAGCAATAATCAAAGATAACATGGAAGTAAATTTCCAAATATTTCATGTATTTTTATCAGTCTCTGTGACCATATTAGTCTTAATACTACTTACCTTAGAAAAATAATCATATTATAAAGAAATAATAGGAATTTTCTTCAATCAAATGTCTCCTATAAACAAATCTCATTAAAACATAAGACTCTTGACTTCATCATAAAACTGTCTTTCCTCTAAAGAGAAAACTGTCTACCTAGATATTTACCAAATAACTAATATTCCCATTAAAATACTCTTAATTGCCAGCTATCCAACATGCCTTCATTATTCCTATTGCTTCAAGAGTCCAGCCATTTTTAGGTCACATCTCCCAATCATATTATAATTTCCTCTAGCCAATATTGGCAATGTTTCTGATCAGTGTTACATTTTATGAGAGAAGCAGCAGAATTATTATGGGAAATCTTTGAACACTGGTTGTTTTCTCCAGGAAGTTTGTGTTCATAATTTGGTAGTAAAAGTAGTCCCGTGGCGATTTGTTTTCTATACCACGTACTCATTTATCACTTTATTACAGCTTCTTACTCACATTACTCTCCAGTGTCATCAGCCATGCTTTGTCATTTGGTACCCAGTGCCCAACTGTGAGCAAATATTCTTTAAAGGTTTATTAAAGAACGAAAGATAGTGAGGCAGAGACAAGGAAGGATCTGATTCGTTATGTCCTTTATTGACTTCTAAAGATTTTTTTGTTTAGATTTGTCAATTGTATTAGCTTTATCAAAATGACATACTATATAGAAAATTAATGGTCATTAATTTACATACTACATATGTATACAGGATAGACGACACCATAAGAAATGTCTCAAATAATATTTTCAAAATTAAAGCAACTTCTGTGGAACCTTTGCACAAGTTATTTCCTTTGAGTCACAACAAGTTTAAACCACATTATATACAAGTTCCTCTCTGGTCTATAAGGCATAGTAGTTTCTGAAGATGCCCCAGTCACTACCAGCTGCTAATACTATGGTGAGCCAGAGAATACTGTTATTAATACTAGCATCTGGTTAGTTGTGTTATATACTCTTGTCTCATCAATGTATTGAAATACGTTGTATTGTCTTTCTCATATTGGGTCACTCTCAGGGGCTTGAGCACTAATCCATCACAGTACGTCATTCTGATAACAATGATACTCCCTTACACTTCTATCTGTGGTCCTCTCTGTTTAGAAGAAAAAAAATAAGGTTACGAGTTTAGATTGAAACCCCAAAACAGACTCCTCAAACACCTTTGTATCTTTCCTGCTTTGTTTTTTTCTTATAAACATTGTCTTCTTCCCTCATATTCTATTTGGCATAAAAGCTGTTTATTCCAGGGAAATCGGGTTACAATGAGGAACTATTGTGGTACCACTGTATTTTATTTCAGGATCTTTGTCAGAGCTGGGTTAGGAACATCTATCAGAGAGATTCATAATTTAATACCAGGATGATTTGCGAGGTCGACTGAAGCTTAGTCATTAGTAAATACCACAGGCTTTCCTGCTCATGTTCTTTATTCTGATTTCAGCAACATTATTTAAAATGAGATTACATGAATAAAACCAAGAGCAGCTCCTTAGTTCATCCTTTTATTGTAGCACCTAATAATAATCCTCATTTTCTTTTTATGACAAAAAGCTTTTCTAGGTCAAAAGAAAAATACATATGTTATATAATGCTCATAATGTGTTAAAAAAAAAAAAAAAACAACTCCAGTGTGAGACCAAACATTTTCATGTGCTTTTATCAAGAATAAAATGGTAACAAAACAAGATGTCCAAAATCTGCTTTTAAAATTTTTGCAATTGCAAGAAGCTAAGTAGCCTCCCCTACAAACGCCACAACCAACTCACTATTACAAATTTATAGCCAATATAGATCCTCTAAAAAAGAGGAGATTGAAATCAATACTTTTTTCTCCTTAACTCTAGCAAAATAATAAAAGGGAAGTCCACTAGCCACCTACAGAAACCATTATATGTGTGTTTAATTTGGTTCATTCATGATAACTTATGCAATTAAGGCCTCAAGGTATGAAATAACTTTTTTTGAGATGGTTTAGTTTACCAGGAGTTAAGTTTCTCCAACATGAAGATACAATGAGAAGTGTACGTTTTGTCCCCCTTTGTGTCCTTTCTCTTATACAAATGTCCTTCCTTTTACAGTCTTTCTTTTTTTTTCAGGGGGGAGAGTGCACCCCACAGGCAGAAGACACTCAAAGCTGGCTGATGGGAAATGATTTAGTTACTTTTCAAATACATGTTTGTTGAAGGATATAGAAAACAGCTCAGTAGAGCTGAAGGCATAATTCAGTTTAATCAGAATGAAAAGAAGAAGACCAAGTAATTCTTCAATTTTGTCTTCTAAACACATCTGTTATCACATCACTTTTAGTAAACCAGCTGAAATAATTAAATTGGAATATTAGCAGCTCTTTGAAAAGAAAATTATTTATTGATATCTATCAAAAAAGCAATGTATTTTACATAATTTTAATAAACTAGCTCCACATTTTGGCCATATTTAGACTTTCCTATTTACAATATTGCAATGATATGTCATACTGACTTTCTAAGTAGTTCAGAACAGTAAATGCAAAGGATATAATGAATCTTTTTGTTTATATACACCAAATTTCCATTGCACATGTCTAGTGTACATGTCCAATAAATGGATTTTCTGATTACAATATATGCTTGTTAAATTAATCACTTGCATATGCTTCCTGAAGTAGTTTAATTGAAAGAGGCAAAGGCAGTTTCAAGTGGTTTTAAAGGATTAAAAACTAATCAAAAGCATACTTTCAAATTCCCTTGGTAATAAATATTGAAAATTAATCAGGATTATACTAGGCACCAAGCAAATTATGTAGATTATCATAATACTATTGTGAAGTAATGCCATTATTATCTCCATTATACAGATGGAACAGCTGTAGCTAAAACAAGCTAAGTAAATATACAAGGTCACACAATTCCTCAAAGGTACTGGGATTTTAACATAAGTAGTCTAAATGGACCTCCCAATAAGAGTGTACACATATATCTCTTTTTAATTAAAAATAACAGCCTTTAAAATAATGAATAAAGATCATTATAAGCAAATATTTTTACACGGCCTTTTGATTATTTGAACCAACTGGTATGTCACTATGGTTTTAATGTTCATTTCCCAATGGCATATGATGTCAAGCATCTTTTCAAATGTTAACTTGCCATCTTTTTCAGTGAGGTGTCTGCTAAGATGTTTAGTGCTTTAATTGTTTTTTTGTTGTTTTTGTTGTTGTTTTCTTATTGCTGTTTTAAGGTTCTTTGTATATTTTGAATAATAGTCCTTTATCAAATGTATTTTTTGCAGATATTTTCTCCCAGTCTGTGGTTTATCTTATTCTCTTAATATTGTCTTTCACAGAATTGACTTTTTTTAATGAACTCTAGCTAATAATTATTTCTTTCATTGATTATGTATTTGGTGCTGTTATCTAAAAAATCATTGCTATACCCAAAGTCATCTAGGTGTTGTCCTGTTATGTTCTAGGAGTTCTAAAGTTTTGTATATATTTTTAAATCTATGATCTATTTTGAGTTAATATTTATAAGAGGTATAAGATCTTTCTCTATATCCACTTTTTTTATATGTGAATGTCCAGTTGTTCCAGCACCATTTGTTAAAGATATTATCTTTGCTCCATTGTATTGCTTTTGTCCCTTTGTCCGAGTTCAGTTGACTACAGTTATGTGGGTCTATATTTGGGTTCTTTATCCTGTTTATCAATCTACTCATCAATTCTTACATCAATTTCACACTGACTTGATTACTGTAACTTTATAGCAAGTCTTGAAGTTGGGTAGCTTACTCCATCAACTTTGTTCTTTTTCTATAATATGTTGGTTATTCTGAGTCTTTTATTTTTCTGTTTAAACTTTAGAATCAGTTCATCAATATCCATAAAATACAAATAACCATTCTTGACATTTATTTAAGAACCATTATTGAAATTTAAATTTAAAAAATCTTCCTCAGGTAAGTTTTTCAAAAAACCTTTTATTTCATTTCAAGCCACATTGGTTGAGTTTTATAAGAATCATGAGAAGATTACTACAAAATCAAGATGGTAAACCAGGATCCATGGATAAATACAGTACTACTTTTAGAGACATATAGGCTACTTGATTAGGACTGGGATACAAGTAGTTAAATTAATAAGGAAAAAAAAAACAGTGAATATAAGAAAACATAAAAGATTTAAGGTGATCCAAAATAATTTATATTTGTGAAAAATTTTATGTATATTTAATTTATGTTGAATTATATCACTCCAACTACAATTCTACAATGAGATCATTGTACCAAGTGGCTTAAGACATGTGTGGTAGGCTAAATAGACTTCTAAATATGTCCTCCATCTAATCCCTACAATCTGTGAGTATTATATGGCAAAAAACTTTATAGATATGATTAAGTCAATGATGGTGGTGATAGGGAGGTTTTCTTGGATTGTCCAGGTAGGCCATTGTAATGACAAGAATTCTTGTATGAGTGACTTAGAAAAAGTCACAGTCAGAGAAGAAATCAAAATGCTCACAGAAGCAGAAGATTAGAATGATATTAAATATGGAAGAAGGAGAAAGGGACCACAGAGGAAGAATATAAGGGGCACTGGAACTAGAAAAAGGCAAAAAACAGATCATCTCCAGAGTCTCTACTAAAAACCAGCCTACCGACACCTTGACCTCACTTTGAATTTCTATCTTCCAGATCTGTAACAGAATACATTTGTGTTGTTTTAAATCACTAGGTTTGTGGTAATTTACTATAGCAGCGATAGGAAATTAATACAACATATATTAAAGTTGTTTCCTAATTTACTATATAAATATTTTGTACATATTTTTGTTAGGGTTATTTTGGTTAAATGTTTGACTACACATATATTAAATAAAGGGAGTTTATGGTAATTTTTATCATTAATTTTATACATGATTCAAACTACCACCAGTTTTTAGTATATTATCTTCAGATAACTAAGAATATGTCAATTTGTACAAATTCTATTTACTCAACAATTAAGTTTTTGGAATTTCAGGAAATAAGCATTGTCTTATTTAGGATATCAGATAATTAAACACTATAAAAATAATAAAATAGATAATCTATAACTGAAAAATATTATGACTCAAATTAAAATACAATGGAAATATTTAGTAGCATATTAAACATAGCTAAAAAGAAAATAGTCAAGGGATGCCTGGGTTGTTCAGTTGATTAAGCATATGACTCTTGGTTTAGGCTCAGGTCATGATCTAATGGGTGGTGGGATCAAGCCCCACATTGGGTTCCACTCCCAGTAGAGAGACTGCTTGAAGATTCTCGCCCTCTAGCTCTCCCCCTACTGTCTCTCTTTCTCTATCTCTCTCCCTCAAGTTAATGAATAAATATTATTTTTAAAAATAAAGTAGTTAATTGTATGATAGGTCAGAAAATTTCTAAAGAGAAATTCATAGAGAAATAAAAGTTTAAAAAATTTCCAAGAGATGGAAACAGATACAGAGTGTAGTAAAATATCAAGCATATTTTGCCTCCAGAGATGATCAGAGTAGATTAAAATCAATATTTTATAAGTTAATTCCAAATAATTATCCAAACTGGATAATGAGCTATATATATGTATAGGCATATAGGTGATATTGATATATATATAGATGTAAACGAAAACAAAACAAACACCCCCAAACACTGTGAACTCCTACTGGGAGTTCTATTCCTATTCAAAAATCTAACTTAGAATAAGATCATTGTACTCAATGCACTATTACATATTTTATAGATGCTTTCTTATGTATGAAGTAAGTACTTGGTAAATTAACTTCTAGAATTATTTAGGTTAACTACTCTAGCATATTTATATCAAGTACTGCATTTTAACAGTAATTTTTCCCTCAATATTGTTTGTTGATTTCTGCTTCTACATTTACTCTCTTATGTGAAACACCTAAGAAACTTAAAAAATAAATAAACCAACAGTTTTGTGGCCATCAAGCAGTGAAAATTAGTGATTTCTGAGGCAGGAAACTACCTAAATGAGCTCTACAATTGTCCAAGCTTACACCATGAGTTTTCAAGCCACGTTTCAAGAAAAGGAAAGTTGGGCAGAATTAGATGGATTCTCTGGGGTGAAGAAATGGAGGTGAGATTCACAGATCAAGGTGGCTGGAGTTCACATGACAGATTACAGAGAGGTATTGGAGAGGGTAGAGGTGTACAGAGAACTGGCTATCTCTAGATCTAAATGGGTGAGTAAAGATGATTTGAAAAGATATATGAAAAAAAAAAAAAGAAAAGATATATGCACCCTGTGTTTACTGCAGCATCATTTACAATAGCCACGATATGGAAACAGCCCAAGTGTCCATCATCAGATGAATGGATAAAGAAGATAGGATATGTATACACTGTGGAATATTATTTAGCTTTAAAAAAAGAATGAAATCTTCCCACTTGCAATGATAAGAATAAATCTAGATGGTGTTATATTGACATATGTCAGAGGAAGATGAATACCATATGACTTCATTCATATGTGGAATTTAAGAAACAAAACAAAGAGAAAAAAAAAGACAAAACCCCCCTGCCAAAAACCAGGGCAAATATAGATAACAAATTGATGGTAACCAAAGGGAGATGGGTGTAGAGATGGAGGAAATAAATGGAGGAGGATCAGGAGTACAAAGCACCTTTATTATGATGAGCATTGAGTAATGTATGCAATTGTTGAAACATTATATTATATACCTGAAACTAACGTAACTCTGTATGTTAAGTATACATGAATAAAAATTCAATAAATAAAAGTTGAGCAAACCATATCCTGAGCCTACACAGGATGGGAATAGTTCCTCCTGCAATCAGCCAGACTGGAAAAATGGAATCACATGTACAGCACCCAGAAAAGTCTGTCTCCCTATTGAAGAGCAATTAACTCTCGAAGAAACATTACCTGGTCTGCCTACAAACCGTAGAAAATCCAAAAGGATCAAACGGTTTCCAACATTACTTAACTTCATCTCAGAACAAAATTAAAGAATATAGAAATATATAAACTATCTAGTACTAAAAAATGAAACATTAACAATCATAGAATCCAATAAAAATTAGCAGGGATCCAAGGGCAGGAAAATATGTCCATAACAAGGGGGGAAATCAGTAATTTAAAGCCAATCTGGAATTGATACTAATGTTATAATTAGGAGACAAGTGCAGTAAAATTATTGTAAATGAATCCCATATGCTACTGAATCTAGAGGAAGATCAAATATGTTAAATACACACAGAGAAGCTATCAAAAATGTCTCATGATCAAATTTTGAGAAACGGAAATTATAATGTCTCTGTACATGGAATGGAACTAACAATCAGACATTGCTGAAAAACCTGGTGAATTTGGAGATATAGCAATAGAAACTATCCAAGAATAAAGACAGAAAAAAATGACACCCCGAAAAATAATTTTAACTCAGTTTCAATAAACTGTGAAATGACTGCAAGCAAATTACATATATATGTAATTTGAGTACCTAAGAAAGAAGGAAGGGCAAAGATATAGAAAGAAATAGTGCTTTAGATTTACCCTGATTTGCTTGAAATTATAGGCCCAGAGATCCAAGAATCTCAATAATATTAAGCAAAAGAAACATACACACACAGAAAACTACATAAAGCTATATCATAATTATAACCAAGTAGCACCAAATTGTTGATAAAAAATCTTAAAAACAGCTAGAGAATAAATACAATTAGGTATTCAGGAATCAATGTAAATCTATCAGTCATTTTTTCAAGAACAATGCAAGTGAAAAGACAGAGGCCCAATATCTCTAAAATACTGAAAGAAAAAATCAAACTAACTTTATATCCAAAAAAAATCTTTTCAAAACTTATAAAATTAAAAAATCCATTTCTAATTAACATTAAAAAACTAGAAAAATATTTTATTGTGATACTATGTTATAGGCATAGACTTCTCTAAAGAGCCTGCAATTCCCCCAAGTTATGTCCTAAAAAAGAGCAGTCCTCACTGAACTATAGTAAAATCCATAAATCTTTAGTGTAGTGACTGATGAGTTTTTACATGTGCATACATTCATGGAATGGATCAAGAATATTTACATGCCCTAGAAGGCTCCTTCACATACATTAGTGTCAGAGCTTAGTAAACACTCCACTATCATCATAGATCAGTATGGTCTAACTGCGAAGCTGAAAAAATGCAGAATACATTCTCGTGGTTTTGATTTCCTTAACTACAGTATTATGAATGGGAGTTTCCTCTTTGCTTTTATATGTACTTGTATGACTGTGTACTATTCCTTTTTTGAAAGTGTTTTTCTTTTCTCTTTTCTTTTCTTTTCTCTCTTTTTCAAAGGAAGAAGAGGAGAGCAGAGGAGAGGAGAGGAGAAGAGAGGAGAGGAGAGGAGAGGAGAGGAGAGGAGAGGAGAGGAGGGAAGGGAAGGAAGGGAAGGGAAGGGAAGGGAAGGGAAGGGAAGGGAAGGGAAGGGAAGGGAAGGGAAGGGAAGGGAAGGGAAGGAAAGGAAAGGAAAGGAAAGGAAAGGAAAGGAAAGGAAAGGAAAGGAAAGGAAAGGAAAGGAAAGGAAAGGAAAGGAAAGGAAAGGAAAGGAAAGGAAAAAGGGGGGGGAAGAAAAAAAGGAAAAGAAAAGAGGAGATTATTCTAATGTTGATAGATTTTGGGTTGTTTGGAGGTGTTGTCTATTCAAATAATCATCTATGAACATTTAGTATATTTTGCTAGACACAAGCACTTCCTTTTATTTTTAGTTGCATTCTTTAAAAAAAATTATATATCAAGGGATACTTGGGTGGCTCAGTGGTTGAGCATCTTCCTATGGCTCAGGGAGTGATCCTTGGGGTCTAGGATCCAGTCGCACTTGGGACTCCCTGTAGGGAACCTGCTTCTCCCTCTGCCTATGTCTCTGTTCCTTTCTCTGTGTCTCTCATGAATAAATAAAATATTTATTTATGAAGAACCTATATAAATAACCAAAGGCTGAAAAAATTAAAATCATGTCCCAAAGCTATTTAATGAAATATTTTTAAGATAGTGTTGTTTAATTTCATTTAATCCCCCTATACTTTTCCCGCATTATATAGCAAAAATAAATAAGCGATTACTAACTACTGTTGAAAGCCAAAAAAAAAAAAAAAAATTGAAAGTAAGCATGATCTAGTCAATTCTAATCTTTGCTTAGCCAATAATAATCATATGCTATTTTGTATCTATATTTGTATTATGAAAAGATTTAAAAGGTCTTCATCATGTGTCATTTCTAAGCTATAGGTTTAAATTTACTGGGGACAACAAAAATGCAGTTCTGTATACTTAGAATAATTTTGAGATTCATACACGGCAAATTGGAGAGGAGGTAAGCAAACTTAATTTTTTTAAGATCTATTTATTTATTTGAGAGATAGAGAGACAGAGTAGGGCAGACTCCCCACTGAAGGCAAAGCCTGACATGGAGCTTGATCTCAACACTTAGGAGATCATGACCTGAGCTGAAACCAGGAGTCAGATGCTTAACCACTGAGCCACCCAGAAGCCCCAGAAAACTTAATTTTAGATGAATATTTTTAATATGCAGCATTATAATCCAGCAAGTAGTTCTTCTAAGCATGTGGCTTAATAGAGATAAATGTTAAAGAAAGAGTAGATTATGGCTAATATGTACAATGTCCAGTTGTTTTACTTTCTAAGACAGTAATATTTCCATATTTGCCATCTTAATTTTATTGTTTCCATAGTTTATAACAAGATATAATTTATCATCTTTCCATAAGAACATGTATTATAATTTATGACCAATTAAGAAATTATAAATTAAAATCCATATTGCCATAAATATGTGTACATCGGCTATTATTAAAAATCATACTTTTCCCCTCAAAAGAAAAATAAATTATCTCTTCTTATTCTGGAACTGGGACTGATGAGCAATAAATGAAAATATTAGTTTCAAATAGATTGGGATTTATAATTTTTGAAATACATTAAATCAAGCCATTATTATCTATTGGTGCTATACAATGCATATAATTTTTATATCATATGTATCTTCAATTATGGCCAAAAACAATAATTCATATTAATATTTTTAAAAGAAACAGTTTTTCAATATTTAAATTGTCCATGTTCTCTTTATTTTTGAAACTATAACACTTTCGGTTATTTAGTTTCCCCTACTTCCTCTCTGCCAACTGTCAGAATTGGGGATTGGCTGTGTTCTTTTTGCTCATAGACAATACTCTTGTTGGAAGACCTTTCTCACACAAATACAGATTTTTCCAGTTTCTAATGGTACCACTCCATCTGTTGGCACAGAGAGTGGGGGTAATGCTTCTCACTGGGCCCTTCCTTATTACTTCTTTTTTTCCTAAGGAGTCTCAGTTTATTTATTTATTTATTTATTTATTTATTTATTTATTTATTTATTTTTTTTAAGAGTCTCAGTTTAAATGAAAACTTAACCTTCTTGGGACACCTGGGTGGCTCAGCGGTTGAGCATCTGCCTTTGGCCCAGGGCATGATCCTGGAATCCCAGGATCGAGTCCCACATCGGGCTCCCTGTGTGGAGCCTGCTTCTCCCTCTGCCTGTGTTTCTGCCTCTCTCTCTCTCTCTCTCTCTCTCTGTGTGTCTCTCATGAATAAATAAATAAAATCTTAAAAAAAGAAATAAAACTTATCTTCTTATTGTATCTTTTAACTTCTTTTTGTAATAGTCATTTTCTTTTTCCCAGTCTATGTTTACATAGTTTGTTAGAATATCTACCAAATATTAAGATGATATGAAAAACCCTGTATGGAAACCTCATAAGTGGGAAATTATTCCTAAATAATTCAGCTATGAATTTTCATCTTGCATGTGATCCTAGTCTGTTACCACAAAAAGCTACAATAAATATAGTAAATTTGCAAATAAAGTAAAATGAAATTATATAAATTCCTCTTATGTAAAATTCCTTTTATTTGGTAGATTAGAAATTTATTAATTTCAGCACAATTGAGATACCCTCTCCAAGATACTATTTTACAGTATTTATATATTGATCTCTCCACCATTATGTACGTGTTCCATGAGGGAAGGGGCTAAATTAGTACAAAACTTTTCAAATTAAAGGAAATGAATGAAATTATTTTAATTTATAAATGTCTTAATACATGGGATATTACTTACTGAACTTTTTATATCGTACAACTTTTTTTTTTTTTTTTACCATTATTTTGTTTGTTTTTGTCTTCCCGATGTTATCTGATAAAGTTGACTATTCTAACATCTCACTTGATTTTCAGGACTCCTTCCTTCATGAACCCCTAAGTAGGTTCATTCCTTGGCCCTCTGTTGCTATTACTTTATAATAAGTCCCTTAGAGAATCTGTGCATTCTTAGTACACACCTACCAAGAGACAATTCCAAAATTTGCCTCCAGCCCAGATATCCTCCTCTCACAAATTTATATTCAGTTCATCCATGACTCATCTAAAAAGTAAACTCATTATTTTTACTCCAAAAGATGCTTCTTTCTCTTTTTCTTGCCTACCACATTAATAACTCAAATATGCCAAGAACTTTTGTCCTCCAAAATTTCCTTTCAATTTATAGATTCCAACCCCATATAGCCAATTATCCTTCGCATAGTCAGAGTAGAGGCCTTCTCATGCCTGGATACTCAGAGTAGAGGCTTTTGCAGGATTTCTGTTTCTCCTGTTTCTAGTAGAGCCCCCACCAATCAGAATTTCTCAAATATGACTTCTACAAATATCACCAAATGCTTAATCTCATAAGGTATAAAATATATAAATTGGATTTATTTCATACACATAAACTTTTTTGTAGTTCTCTTTCATCATCTGGATCCCCACATATGTTTGGCTTGTCTTTCCACATTCACATCTTGGTTTTATTTAATAAACCAGTCAGTTTATGCAATCCATTATATTACTTTTTCTTTTCAAGAAATTTTGTTCATTCAGTGTTTCTGTACACAACTGTCTCTATGTTTTTGCACTCTTGCCTAGTATTTCTATTAGAATTTATGCTGATTATTTTGCTTTTTGGAATGATTCTGTGACCATCTCTGGAGGACTCTGAACCTATGAAACTGGTCCGTACAGTGGCTTCAAGTAGACCATCTTTCCTTCAGGTAAAAGAAAGTCGTGGCACGAATTCAGTTTTGAACATGGAAGTTTAGGATTTTAGTCTCCCCTACTTCCTCTCTGCCAACTGTCAGAATTGGGGATTGGCTGTGTTCTTTTTGCTCATAGACAATACTCTTGTTGGAAGACCTTTCTCACACAAATACAGATTTTTCCAGTTTCTAATGGTACCACTCCATCTGTTGGCACAGAGAGTGGGGGTAATGCTTCTCACTGGGCCCTTCCTTATTACTTCTTTTTTTCCTAAGGAGTCTCAGTTTATTTATTTATTTATTTATTTATTTTATTTATTTTTTTTTTTTTTAGGAGTCTCAGTTTAAATGAAAACTTAACCTTCTTGGGACACCTGGGTGGCTCAGCGGTTGAGCATCTGCCTTTGGCCCAGGGCATGATCCTGGAATCCCAGGATCGAGTCCCACATCGGGCTCCCTGTGTGGAGCCTGCTTCTCCCTCTGCCTGTGTTTCTGCCTCTCTCTCTCTCTCTCTCTCTCTCTCTGTGTCTCTCATGAATAAATAAATAAAATCTTAAAAAAAGAAATAAAACTTATCTTCTTATTGTATCTTTTAACTTCTTTTTGTAATAGTCATTTTCTTTTTCCTGGTCTATGTTTACATAGTTTGTTAGAACTTCGAGTTCTGTCATTTAAACTTGACACTATCTCACATCACACTCCAAAACCAATGCCAGGTGAGCACTGGAAATAAATAATAATAATGTAGGAGAACAAATAACTTCATCACTCTGGATAGGGAGAATTCTTAAATAGAACCCTAAGAAAAAAAGATGAAAACTAAAACTGTAATAAAAGAATCTATATTGTGTGTTCCATTTATTTAAAATTCAGTGACAGGTGAAACTGCACTGGAGTAATGGGACTTAGGAAAGCAGTTGCCTTTGGGGAAGAGGAGTAAACAGTGATTGGGGGTCTGACATGCTGGCAATGTTCTCTCTCATTATCTCATGGCTATGTAGTTGTTACCTTTGTGTTGATATCAATGACTTACAAATACCTTTTATGTGCTTTTCTATTTTTATGCCTCAATTGAAGGAAAAATTTCAAATCTATCTACTATAATTATTGACAGGACAGTGGGGGTAATAAAACCAGGCCCTGTGGAAATACAAAAGGGAATGCAGTCAAAGCAGGGATAGAAAAAAAAAAAAAACCCAAACAAACTGGCTATAAATGCAGGTGGATGTATTTTTGGTGGCAGGAGAAATAAGATCTTTAAAGAGTCCTCATGTGGTAAGTAGTTTTCTCTAAATTAGGAGTAAATTGAAGGTTCAGGGATGCCGGGGTGGCTCAGCGGTTGAGCATCTGCCTTTGGCTCAGGTCATGATCCCTGAGATCTGGGATCGATTCCTGCATTGGGCTCCCTGCGTGGAGCCTGTTTCTCCCTCTACCTGTGTCTCTGCCTCTCTCTGTGTGTTCTTATGAATAAATAAATAAAATCTTTAAAAAAAAAGAAAAAAGAAAGTTCAGCTATTGGGCAGTGAAATTTGTAAAGAATGAGAAAATTCTGACCAGTATGGGAAATAGAAAATTAAACAGATAGTAGCAAGTAGCAATAGTAGATGTGATAAAGAGTCTGACTCATTTTTAATGTTTGAGCACAGATCCCTTGAAGCCACACTCCTCCCTCTTTCCCTTCTGCTCTACATCTGCCAAGCTACTAAGGAATCCTGAGTACTTCCTCCTTTGATTTTGTGCGGAAGTTTAATCAAGCAAGTCCTGTCTATGGTACTTGTGGAAGTGTCACCCTAGACCTACTCTTAGACACCATCAAAACCTCAAACCAGTTTCCTTTCCCTGACTTCTCGAGACATTTTCAGAGCAGTTTCAGAGGGCTGCTCTTCTCTCTCCAGAAAGCAGCATTTTTTTTTTTTTTTTTTTGAGTAATGAAACTTTAATAATCTCTTGGTGCCTGTCTGGCATCATCCACTTCAACAAAAAAAAAAAAAAAAAAAAATTTTGAATTGGAAGTGGGAATTGATCCCATCTCTGTGAGGTGATTATTATAACAGAATTGATGGGTAGCACTGGCCACCTATATAACATTGGTGAACACAAAACAGCCATACAAAGGCAGTGATCCCAATGGCATCAATCTACTGGATGGAACAAGATTCATCTGTCTAGATTTGGGTAGCAAAGGAATTGAATTCACCTAAAGTTAAGAATTTATAAGACGAGTATGCTAAAAGGACAGGTACCTACCCTTATATTTAATAACATCTAAAGATTGAGTAAAGTGAGTATAGAAATTGACTGATGGGGATGCCTGGGTGGCTCAGTTTGTTAAGCGCCGTACTCTTGATTTCAGCTCAGGTCATGATCTCAGGGACAGGAGACTGAGTCCTGAATTATGAGTCTGCTTCAGATTCTCACTCTCCCTTTCCCTTTGCTCCTCACTCCACTCATACACACTCTCTCTTTCTAGAGAGAGAAGAAGAAGAAAAAAGAAGTTGACTGATGAATATAGAGAAAATAGAGAATCCATGGAATAAAAACGTAATGAGGCAGAAGGCTGAACATTAGAGTATGTGCTAAAGCTAACAACTTCACATACTATGCTATAGCTACCACCGTACTGAAATATTTCACCTCTAAAATATTAAATTTAGATATCTGAATATATAAGGGGGAGGCAAGAGTCCTTAATATTCTACAGATGAAATATTTGTAGATATTTGTAGCTGTGGCAACACAGAAGAGGCCATAGGAGATGGGAAGGAAGAAACTGAAAGATGAGAATTTTGGGACATTATTACTTTGAACTTGGATATCATATGGAATGACAACATATTTAGGTTAAAAAATAGATCAAGTTTTTCAATGTATGAAATGAGCAATCAGAAATTTGGCACATGGGAGTGTCCCCTTGAAGAACAAATGTCTCAAAGCAACAGGTTATGTGAAAATGGTGAGGAGAGGTGTTAAAAGGGGGGTGAGGGAAGAAAGGATTGATGAATGAAGTGATACATGTGGAGCACAGAAGATGAAAAACCCTCCTTAGAAAAGGATACATGAGGAGCAGAAAATTGGGGGAAATAGTTATCATTTGTGTTTAGGAATATTACAGAAGCTTTTTAAGAAGTGTTGAGAAAATAGAAGAGTTATTAGTTTATGATTGGTAGTTATGGAGGGCATTATAAAGGATTTGGGAAAGTAAAAATGATTTGAAGAATATGTGACTGGTGAGAGAAGTCCAAAGCAGTGTGGGAATGACCTGTAACTAGGTACGGAGGCTTACTTGTGAAAGTAGATCAAAGAATCCAAGTATGTAACCATGAAAGGTTTAAATGGTAAATTACAATATGATTGAAGTAAGTAATCCTGTTTCCTAGTGGATAGGAACTTGAGTGCTTTTAAGAATTCTAGAACGGCCACACAGTGTGTTCCACAATGTGACACAGATGTGGCATGAGCTCGCATTCCTAATATGCAACAGAATGACGCTCCTCAAAGAGCCAGAGCACAGGCCATTATTTCCTGGATTGTATCATGAAAAAACTTCACCCTAGTTGAAGGGATTAGCAGTAGCAAGTAGAGGAACTTCAGCCTAGGGGTTTATTGTGAAGCTCAGACTCAATATTTTAGTTTGCAAGATGGGCTCCTTGCCATGTGAATTAAGACTGGCAGGGAGAACAACAGATACAGCAGAGGTAAAGATGAGGCCTGATCTGATCTTTGTATTGCCAAGAGCCCAGCACAGGCCCATTTGGTAAGCAAATAATTGGAGAATTCTAAGACACCTACAGATTAAATAAAAAAAGAAATGTGAATGTCAGGCTTACTTTTATTATAACAGAAAAGTTTTATTTGTATTTCAGGTTTGAAAAAAAACTGCCAAAAAATATATATATATATATTTTTTTAATTTTAAAAGAGTAGAAAGAAGAAAAGTGAGTGGACTGTAGTCTCAAACAGTATTATGCTAAGATTTATTTATATATATACACACACGTGTATATATTTATATATATATATATATATATATATGCACACACATATGCATATGGTTTAGATATATTCTATAACCAAGGTCTTTGAACTCCAAACTGTGCCTCAATCAGATCTTATCCCTCTCACTTTTCTATTCTGTATAACGTGTGAATGATTCCAGCCCAGCTTTAGCTGGCATCTTAGTTTTACATGAAAAAGTAGCAGCTGTTCCTTTGGGAAAAACTTGTGCCCCACTCAACTGGCTGAAGAAAAGCTCATGACTCAATAAGATTTCTCCTAAATGCCTGATCCTGGTTATCTGGAAAATTGAATTTTGAATGTGTCCACTAGGCCACTGTGGCCAGCTATGCAGATCTGAAAGGAATGTAGGTACTTTGCCCTATGGGCCTAATTCAAGGACAATCTAAGAGCACTGACCTAGGTTCTCCTTGATGAATCTGGTGATAGTTTTATTGGATCTTCAAATGTTGCCAGTAGCCTATTTGGAAAGCAATAGAGTAGTGATTAGAGATATCCTTTTTTTTTTTTCTCTCTCTCTCTCTTTTTTTTTTTTTTTTTGATTGCATGAACTGAAGAGGAAAAATCAACAGATACTGATGGAACCACATGATTCTCTCATGGAGATGCTCACAGTATGGACCTTTCCTATGAAAGCATCAACTGGAAGGTGTGGATGGAAACCATATGACTCACATTGCTACCACGGCAGCCTAAGTCCATCTTTGTAACAGACATGGCAACACATCTACTATCAGAGACTGGGCACAGAGTAAAGGACTCTTGGTTTCAAATTTATAGGATACCACTGCCAGACTTATGATTCCTGCTAAAGTTGACCTGAGTGTCCTGCAGTAAGGGAGGCTTCATTGCACAGTGACTTATCCTTGCCTGCTTCTTTCTGGAAGATTGACCTTTGATCATGTCTCAGAACTATCAGTATAGTGTGTCACTGCTGTTGACAGCTTTTCTGATTAATGTTGCTATTCTAGTCTGATTAGTCAACCTGATAGAGAATCCTTATAAGAATGATTCTTTCTAGGCATTATTTTGGATACATTTTATCAGTAATAAATTCCCTTCTGGTCCAGGTACACTAAGGGTAAAAGAAGTAAAAGAACTCCTTGATATTGATCCATGTTACCAGTTTGCTATTTATCAGACTACAAAAGAAATATATGAACAAGGACTATGTTATAACCAAGAAACATGTCAAATATTTTACTCTACTTACATTAAAAAAAACTCCATCAACTTTTCATATGTAATTTTATTTTTGCCTTTACTTCTATTCCATATAAGCAGGAGGCCATATTTCAGATGCCTTACCCTCCATTTGAAGAAAAAAAAAAGCTCTGTTGGATTGGAGTGCTCATGTGTCTTCATTTCAGTGTCAACTCATGAAAGTTCTCCTTTATACTCAGGTAAACCAGCAAATAGTAATATCTTAAATCTGACTTTACAAGAATGAAATTTAAACTCAAAATCTGATTTTGACTGCCACTAACCTGTAATCAGAAAAGTGGCTCCAAATAGAATTATCTTAACAGCTATCTATTACTAAAATAATGATGCAAACGAAATAACCATTAAGTCTTACCGACATAAAACAACAAAAGGTCATTTAACTCCTGAGTCAGTAAGATTCATTAGAACTGAGCTGGGCTACTCTAGTCTTATCTGTGTTTTCCCATAATCAACAATATTCCATTAAGGCATATACACTGATATTAACTGGTTCTGATCACATATATAAAGCCAGTTAGGTCTTGTTTGATATAGGATGGCTTTGACTGTAATACTTCTCTCCCACGTTTTCATCCTTCACCAAGGTAGCTTGTACATGTTATCATGGGAAAGGCTGAAAGCTCGAGTGAAAGCAAATAGGATCACTGAAGTGCTTTGTAAATGCTGTTTGTGTAAAAATTTATTGATATCCTATTGATCAAAGCAATTCCTAAATGGCGATATTCTTAAAACTGGAGTCAGAATTGTAGGCACGCAAAATTACACTGCAAAGGATGTGAATGCTGATAGTGGTAAAGTATAAGAACCACTTCTGAACTCCAACACACCACTTCTCAGACACTGCCATAATATTCTTAAGTATCTTTCTTTTAAATTTATTGACCAAATATATATGCATTAATTTATTCATTCATTCAGTAAGCATTTATTAGGCTACTAGCATCTACTAGATATCTTTTCAGGAAATATGTATACAGCAATGAATAAAAGATTTTTTAAAAAACAAAAACATTACAGTACATAAATTGTATTAGTGCTGTCACAGATAATAAATGTACCACGAGAAAAATAAAATACAACAAAAAGTTTGCATGGGAGAATTGTAATTCAAATAGTGCCAGTTTTTCTTACTTAAGTAAATCAATATAGAAAATGAAGAAGTGAAAATTGGAATTGGGAGAATAGAAAGGTGACAAACTTAACAAGAAAGAGGTTGTCCATTCTTCCAATGGTCACAGCATTTGGATATCAAATTCTGATGATACCAAGGTTTAGCAACAACAAATGTAATATGTTGCATGTAGGCATGAATATTTGTAGGATAATTTTTAAAAATACGTTGGTATCTGTCAAAGCTGTACTTGTTCCTAACCTAGAACATACTAAATCCATTCCTGGGTTAATCCTAGGAGGTGTCATACATGTGTCCTAGGAGCAGGTCCAGCTTCTAGAGCGTTATTGGCTCACGACCTGGGAAATTCTCCAAAGTTAAGTATGAAATTGGCCGCCATACACAGAGGGCAAGAAGAGAATGAAGAAAGAGGCAGACCATTCTGGATAAGAGAAAGAAGAGAAGGGATGGGAAGGAAAGGGAAAGGAAAGGAAAAGAGAAAAGAAGAAAAAAGAAAATAAAAGAAAAACGAGAAGAGAGAGAAGAGAAAGAGAGAAGAGAGAAAGAGAAAAGAGAAAAGAGAAGAGAGAAGAGAAGAAGAGAAGAGAAGAGAAGAGAAGAGAAGAGAAGAGAAGAGAAGAGAAGAGAAGAGAAGAGAAGAAGACCTTCCGCCAAAGTGTAAAATGAAGAACCAGCTTCTAGCGCTCTTCAATCCAGTTTGAATTTCTGCCTTCATTCCTGTCTACTCACTGCCCCCTTCCTAGCTTCAGGGCCAAGCTCCATCACCTGTGAACTGTATTCTAGTATTTTAAGCTGATATACTAAAATCAGGGTAAAATCATATAGCACTTTCCCTTGGGATTTACCACAAGCTCCAACATTCAAAGCTTTTACGAGTAGGCTCCTCAACCAAATTGTTGCTCATTGATTTCAAAATCAGAGCTCTGCCATTTAATATGAATACTATCCTGCAACTTTAGCTTCTTACAAAACAAAGGTTCCATTTCTCTGAACTGAATACAGTAAAATTCCTCGGGTTTGTTCTAAGAACTAAACAAGACAATGGGCTTTTATTTCTTTGAAAACTCTAAGGTAATATGCAAATACAATGAACATTTACAGTCTACAATATTACGGTATATCACAGTGTCTGCGGGAGTTTTAAGGATGTGGACATACATGAAAGCTATATGTGGATGATGTAAGAATGTGGAATACATGAGCATGATGTGAGATGAGAATTTTACTGTGAATTTGTAGGTATAAACTTCATGATAACCTAAAGATATAAACACAGAAATGCACAGAGATGTGTTTGGATGATTTGATTTTTTTTTTAATCATTTGGAAGTCCTTTGGAGAAATATAGGATTAGAGACTCAGTAAGAAGCAATACATAAATGCTAAAACTGAGACAAGATTTAGATATAATAGTATTTGGGTGGTATGAAAATAATGACTTTGTCTTGTGAAAATAGCTCATGAAGAGTCGGATCCTTGACTTCCTGTTCAGCAGTCTGTTCTGAAGTCAATGATTAAAAGTGTTGTCATCTTAACCAAGCCTTTAGGGCAGAAAAGTTGTTTAGCTCTTTTATCTTCTGTTTTTCTCATAACCGTTTCTTTGAAAGAGGTTTTACAGAATTTAGGTACCTTAAAAATTAATATTATTTTGGGGAGGATACTGGTATTGCAGCAGACATTAAATACTAAAAATGTAATTCATAATCCTAAAGAAAAGGCCAAAACAAACAAGCACACAAAACCCGCTTCTCTAACATTTTGTGTAAAGTAACATATTATTAATTTGTACTTTGTATCATTATTTGTTTTTCCCCCTGATTATCCCTGCTTATACACAGTCTAGTCTATTTTACTGATAATTGGTTTTTAGCAAAAAAATCTTGACAGTGCAATTCCCTCTGTAGCTACATATGCTTTCAGACTTATTTCTTTCAGACAACAGGAGGTTAATATATACTACTCAGAAAAAAAAAAGCCTTAATTTTTTTTTTTCGTTTTCAGTAAAGACAGGCAGATAAACACCTATAGGCAGATCTCCACCCGCAGGCATGAATATGTCTTAAGAGAAAATCTCTTAAGTTTTGCAAGATGCTTTCAGAAGGAATTCTTTAGTGTGTTAGCTAATTACAACTCTGCTCTGAAAAAAATGTTTACTTTGAATATTTCTGGAGTTCTTCCAATTCCTTTACTGTATCGCAGTCTGTTTGCTCACATTTTCGGGAGATAAAAGAAATAAACGCAACATATTTTTTTAAGACATCATTCTAAGGTTTCATTAAAAACAGTATCTTTACTCTGGTTTTAAATTTCAATTGATGGTTGGAATAAGTATGAGTTTTTTAAATCTCAGTGCAATCTGTTCAAACTAAGGATCTAATAAAAAGTAACTATATGGCATTTATTTCAGGTTTTTTTACAAAAAAAACTGTTATTGAGGAAGTAAATATTTATAGCAAAAATAGATTATTTTGACTTATATGGGAAATCACAGAAATCATGAGAAAAAACTTGAGTCTTACTATTAGTCCAAAATACTGTTATTATCAAGACTCAACTGTTTTTAAACAATTCAAACTAATAAAAAAAATGGTAGAAAAATTTGAGGTAGGCCAACACACACATTTACATTTAAAAATTATAATTGTATTTTCATTTCTTGATTATCTGATTATTTAAATATTTAAATTTAGAGAAAAAATAATTTTATAAGTAATTCATTTCCAATAAATATTTTGATTCTATTCAGCCTTAAATATAACTCTGATCCATAGTCTCCGAATGTCAATCTCATTTTGATTTACAATGGATTAAAACATACAAGTATTTTGCCTATTTTTTCACTTGAACATGACTCTCATTTTGTTAATTTAGATTGGCTCGATTTCTCATCTGTAATGCAGCATCCAAAAGAAAAAAAAAGGTACCCATACCAAGAGTAAGAATATTCTAATATTCTCTAAATACATGGTATTTTGACTTAGAATGTTGTTGCAGTCTTAAAAAGTAATGCTTTCAAATATTTTTTTATAAGAAATTAACATATTTAGTGATATTGTCAGCCTCAGTCAGGAAACTTAGCTAGTTCAGAAAGAATCTTGGTGACTACTGAATGTCTTTGGGAAAAATATTTTCTCTTATTTTTCTTTTAAGATTTTATTTATTTATTTAAGAATGAGAGTGAGCATGACAAGCTGGTGGGAGGAACAGAGGGAGAGGGAGAAGCAGACTCCCCACTGAACAGGGAGCCTGATGCAGAACTTGATGTGAGGACCTGGGATCATGACCTGAGCCAAAGGCAGATGCTCACCTGACTGAGCCACCCAGGTGCCCATAATTCCTCTTATTTGTGAAGCAATCCATTACTTTGTGTTGAGCTTTTACTCACCTATAATACCCCAATGACATTAGGAACATCCCACTATGGCAGAGACACACAAAGTTTGATATATCTTAGTATATTCAGGCTTCTATAACAAAATAGCACAATCTAAAATATTACTTAAGGAAATTTTAGCCTTTGGCTCCATAGCAACAGCAATAGTAAATAGTAACCACAGCTGAATTCATAGCCCAATAAATATAAAATATCACACTAAAGGCCTATCTACCTAATTTATGTCTGGCTTTCCACTCCAAAATTGTAAAGCATGCTAAAAGACAATAATCATAGTTTAAGGTGAAAAACCAACTATCAAAACCAGACTCAGAAAGCACCAAGCAAAATATCTACAGTTAGACAAATATATTTAAGTATATTTCAATTGCAAAAGATGATCAAAGACAAATAAAGTTTTGAAAGAAATAAAACATTTTCTGTAGAGGAACAATGATAAGAATTACATCAGGTTCCTTTTCAGAAAACATGCAAGAAGTGAACAAAATGAAGTATTTAGTTTACCGAAAAGGAGGAAAACAAAAAACCTCCACCAACCTAGAATTCTGTATTCAGCAGAGTTATCTTTCAAAAACTGAAGACATAAAGACTTTCAGATAAGCAAAAATTGGGCCACCTGGGTGGCTCAGTGGTTGGGCATCTGCCTTCGGTGCAGGGTGTGATTCTGGGGTCCCAGGATCAAGTCCCACATCAGGCTCCCTGCATGGAGCCTGCATCACCCTCTGCCTGTGTCTCTGCCTCTCTCTGTCTCTCATGAATAAATACATTAGAGCTTTAAAAAAAAACTATAAGCAAAAATTGAGGGAATTTGTTACTATTAAAAGTGCCCAACAAGAAATATTTGAGTTCTACAGAGAGAAGGAAAATGATAAAGGTCTGAAACTCAAATCTATATTAAGAAAGGAAAAAAAACTATAGACAGGATGAATAAAGGTAAAATAAAACCCTTCATTTTTCTGATAATTGAAGAGATTGTAGTTTGTTCAAAAAATAGTAATAGTGGCAATGTATTTGGCAATTGTACCTTATGGTCAAGTGAAATAAACAGCAAGGTTGGAGGGATGAGAGGGAAAAATTGGACATACTCTCTAATAAGGCACCTGCACTATTTGTGAAGTGGTACGGGGTTATTTGAAAGTAGACTGGGATTAGTAAAACATGTATATTATAAATGTTATGAAAACAATTATTTTTTTAAAAAAATGTATAATATGAGTGGGAAAAATTAGAGAGGGTGACAAACCATGAGAGACTCCCAACTCTGGGAAACAAACAAGGGATAATGGAAGGGGAGGTGGGTGGGGAGATAGAGTGACTGGGTGACGGGCACTGAAGGGGGCACTTGACAGGATGAGTGCAGGGTGTTATATGTTATAATATATGTTGGTAAATCGAACTTCAATAAATATATATATATTAAAAAGATAGAAATAAATTAAAATGTATAATATATATGTTAAGAAAAGAAAATGAAATGGTATAAAATGCTCAATTAAAAGAGAATAGAAGAACAATGACAATGGAGACAAAAATAGAGGCAATTAATAATACGTAGATATTTAGATATATATGTGTGTGGTTTTTTTTCTTGTCGCTTTTGAGAGAGTCAAAGGATCAGTTTTCAGGAGTTGTGGGAGAAGGAAGAGGGACGAAAAGTGAAGCACAGAGGCTTTTCAGGCCCTTGCAACTCTTCTGTGTGAGTCTCTAATGGTGGATACATGACATTATGCATTCAGCAAACCCAAAGAACTGAATAAAACAAATAGTGAATCGTAATATAATCTCTAAACTTCTACTTAATAATAATGTATCAGTATTAATTTATTGGTCATAGCAGATTTAGCATACTTCTTCCTAATGCTAATAATAAGGGAAATGAGTAGTGGAAGAGAGTAATGATATATGGGAGCTGTGTACTTTATGCCCATTTTTTTTCTGTAAACCTGAAACATCACTAAAACTTAAAATATAATATTTTAGGTGTGCAGAAAAATGCATGACATAACATGGATATATCTTTAGAACTTCCTCTTTAATTTCCACTTCTCTTGCTAAAAAGAAAGTCATAAGACTGTCACAAACTAAAAATTTATATGTATTATCTTGAATTTTGCCTCTTTTGGATTATTTTATATGAAGAAGGAAGAGTTCTACACAATGGTTCTATTTAGCATAAGTTACTTTTATTTGGAAATATAATTGCTGGCATGTTTTTCTAAAGTATAATTAATATAAATAAGTAAAAACTCAAAATAAGTCCACCAGGTCTAATAATTTATATGAGACCAAATTCACAGATGCATTATGATTTTTTTCCTCAAGTAATTTTGGTTTAATGCTACTCACATCTTCCAAACATACAAAAGTGGTTCTTAGTTACTCACTTATTTTAATGGGTTTAACTAAAATTTTAATAGTCAACTATAAAAATAAGGTAAATATGTCATTTTTCGAGGTTTACTAATAAATTTCTAAATGAAATTCTAGCTCTGAACAATTGTGTGATTTGTAGAAACTGGTAAGTGAATGTCTCCATTTTCTTAAGGGTATACCGAAGTGGCTCCACAAGATTGGAGTCGGAAATACAGATCTTAAAATTTAATTGTCCACTATATGGTGATTCGTTGCCTACGTGGTTGCTGAGGTTATGTGCATTTATCTTGATGCTTTCAAAAATCACATTCTGCTCTAAAATTCTATTAATTAGCAATAAACTTGGGTTTTGAAAGATGATTAGTAACAGCGTTAGTAGAAATAATAAATGTGTTATACACAAATCATATGCTATTTTTAGCTAATAATTTTTAAAAGCCAATATAACTGTCTACTAGAAGTCCATAAATTTGGGTTCTATTCATAACTTTTACCATCAGTAAATAATTTGTTGATTGGGTTTCAGATTGTTCATCTGTTACCACCTGATTCCTTCTAGAAATTTTACAGTTTCAGGTATTACATTCTAGTACTTAATCCATTTTCTGTTGTTGTTTCAAGGTTTTTATATATATATATATATATTATTTACTTATTCATGAGAGGCACAAAGAGAGAGGCAGAGACATAGGCAGAGGGAGAAGCAGGCTCCCTGTGGGGAGCCCAATACAGGACTTGATTCCAAGACCCCAGGATCATGACCTGAGCCGAAGGCAGATGCTCAACCCCTCAGCCACCCAGGCATCCCTGTTTTCATTTTTTATTTAAATTCTAGTTAATTAATATATAGTGTAATATTGATTTCAGGAATAGAATTTAGTGAATCATCATTTACATTTAACAACCAGTGCTCATCACAAGTAACCTCAAGGACCCTCCTTAATACCCATCACGCATCTAGTCCATCTCCTGCCCACCTCCCCTGCGCTGACCCTCTGTTCTCTATAGTAAAGAATCTATTATGGTTTGCCTCCCTCTTTCTTTTTTTCTGCCTTACCCTGTGTTCAACTGGTTCAGTATTTAATCCATTTTGAGTTAATTTTTGTATGTGGCATAAGGTAGTGATCCAGTTTCGTTCTTTTGCATGTGACTATCTAGTTTTTACGGTATCATTTATTAAAAACACTGTCCTTTCCCCATGGTATATATTTACTCCCTTTGTCATAAATTAATTAACAATACATACATTGGTTTATCATTGGACTCTCTATTCTGTTTATCCATGTGTCTCTTCTTAGGCTAATATTATACTGTTTTGATTACTCTGGCTGTATAATGTACTTTGAAATGAGGGAGCATGATGCCTCTAGTTTTGTTCTTCTTTCTCAAGATTGCTTTGGTTATTTGGGTATCTTCTGTGTTGCCATACAAACGTTAGAATCATTTGTTCTTTTTCTCTGAAAAATGCCATTGGGATTTTGATAGGGATTACATTGACTCTCTAGAATGAACATTTCAACATTAACTCTTCTAATCCATGAACATGGAATATCTTTTCCTATGTATCTAATTTCTTTCATCATTGTCTTACAGTTTTCAGTGTAAAGATCTTTCACCCCCTTGCCTAGATTTATTCCTAGGCATTTTATTCTTTTTGATGCAATTGTAGGTGATTTTTTTTCTCTTAAATTCTCTTCCTGATAGCTCACTGTCAGTATATAGAAATGTAACAGATTTTTGTATGTTAATTTTGTACCTTGCAACTTTACTGAATTCACTTATCAATTCTAACAGTTTTGGGTGGAGCTTTTAAGGCTTTCTATATATAAAGGCATGTCTTAAACTTTGCTGGCCTCCAGACTAGACAATCTGACAGTATCTCCTGGGTGATAGTTGCAACTACTGGGGCTTCAGATGAGTGTATGAACTCCTTTCTGGAAGGTAGTGATGCTGAAGGATGGAGTGAAGATAGTGTCCCCCTCATCTATGTTCCCTAACAACCTCTAAGGCCTCTTAGAGGCCTTAACTCTTAGAGATATGACACATCTGAAGTATGCCCCTCAGGCTAAAACTCCAGGGCAAGTAAATAGGTTTTTTTGGTTTTTTTTGTTTTTGTTTTTTGTTTTGTTTTGTTTTTCACAGAAAGACTGGGAGTAAGTTTAATCTTTATAGCTCCCTGGAGTCAGTAGCCTGCCAAAAGCTGTCTCTCTGATAGGTATAGTTCTGTGGAATCCAGGAATACAAGCCCTTTAGACACTGGAGCCAGGCAATCAAGGAATCTCCTCTGTGTAGATTGCACTCTCCCTTAGGCTTTTATAAAACAGTGGAGGGCTCAGAGTTGGAGTATGCCCACTGGCTTTTGTGGGGTCATGGGAGAGTGTAGGGACAGGGTTTGTCTGATAGCACTATCAAGGTAGAGAAAAAGTACAAAAAGAGCCCCTGCCAGCACCTCTGTTCCTGAGGACACCTAACAGGCCCCTGCCCCTCCACCAGATGCCTTAAGATTAGCAAATGAATCTCCCTCACATATAGTCTAGGTGCTTTACAAACTGCTGCTTTTGTACCTGTTTCCAGGAAGAGTGAATCCACCAGTGAGTTCTCCAAAAGAAGTATCCCAGTTCCCTTCAGCTCTTTAGGTTTTCCGGACATGAGGCATATTGGTCTTCCAAGCCAAACATTTTGGAGACTCATCTCTCCATTGTATATCTCAAGTGCTGCAGTGCTGGGTGAGGGCAACAACCTCTCACTCCTCAGGGAGCAACTCTGCATTTATGAGATCTCTCCTGACTGTGGGTTATCATGCCTGGGGTGAAGTGTTTAGCAAGACCACATCTTTGCTTCTCCATTGTGGTCCTCTTACCATTTGTTCTGAAGGAGCTATTTAGCTGGTTTTCAGGTCTTTTTCACAAGGAATTGTCCCATATGTAGCTGTAGATTTGGTGTGTCTGTGGAAGGAGATACATTCAGGATCTTATTACACCACCACCTTGGAGCACCGTCAATACGTATCTCTTTAATAAGCAGAAAATCACATAAACGGATATGACTCCATTACTTTTCCTGTTTGAGAATCAGGGCTTTGTCAACGTTCCAACAATATTCTCTACTTAATAAGATATTCAATGGGACATGTAAAATAGAATGAGCTAAAAATAAATCCTTCTGCAATTGTATTCATTCATCATTTAATCAGTAATACATTCAATGGTGTCAAGCTCTTTTCTAGCCCTTGTGATACACCATTGAGCAAAACAGACAAAATAATCCTTGCCATAGTGAAGCTCACATTCTAGTGTAGAATGTCAGATAGAGAACCATAGACATAATAAATTAACAAATTGTGTGCATAAAGTGACAGTCCTAGGAAAAACTAGATCAGATTTATGAACACGGTGTATTTTAGAGAGAGATTGCAACTTGAAAAGAGTTAGAAAAAAAAAAAGCTTAACTGAGGAGGTAACATTTAAGAAAAGTTTTTTTTTTTTTTTTAAGATTTTATTTATTCATGAGAGACAGAGAGAGACAGAGAAACAGAGAGAGAGAGAAGCAGAGGGAGAAGCAGGCTCCATGCAGGGAGCCCAATGTGGGACTCGATCCCAGGACTTCAGGATCATGCCCCAGGCCAAAGGCAGGCGCTAAACCACTGAGCCACCTAGGGATCCCTTAAGAAAAGCTTTAATAGAAAAGTGGGAGTGATCCATCAGGAATGTCTGACGAAGAGTACTTCAGGAAGAGGAGCGAGCCAGAACGAAGCTTCAGAGTTGGGAGCATGCCTGCCATGTCACAGCAACATCAAAAAAGATGACTATAGCTGAAGTAGAGTGAGCTAGACAAATAGTAGAAAGCAGTAAGATCAGAGAGGTAGTGGTGTCCAGATCACATTGGGCCTTGAATGTCATAGTAAGAAATTTGTCATTTATTTGGAAAGAAATGAGGAGTCAGAGATGGGTTTTTGACAGAGTCATGAAAAGACTTGGTTTCCCTTATATCAGGGTGCTCTGAATACACTTTTAAGAATAGACCAAGTGTAGGCATGGGTTCCAGTTAGGAGTTCATACTAGTTACAATAGTCTAGGACATACTCATGTATCAAATAACCCCATAACCTCACTAAACCACCCCAATAAATTTACTTCTCACACATTCATGCCCAACCTGGGTTATAGGAATCCTTTGCTCATCATGGCCATGAAGAAACTCAAACTGGAAGAAGGTCTGTTTTGGTGGCTTCTATGGGATATAAGATAGAAAGGTGTATGTGGCCAAACATGCAAAAATTCTCAAACTTTCTCGTGTCACTGCCATTTACATTTTACTAGCCAAAGCAAGTCATACTGCCATGTGTAACTTCAATAGGAATAAAGAACAATCCAATCATGGGTTTAGAAGAAAACTATCACAGAGAATATTATAAAAACTGCATCAACAAGTGATTGTGTCTAGGGTGAAAGTGGTTGAAGTGGTGAAAGGTCATTGGACTTTGGACAGTCTTGAAATATATACCCCATGGTATTTCCTGACAAACGGAATATCAGCTATCAGAGAAAGAGTAGTGATAGGAGTGATAGCTTTGGGGGATAAACAACGAGGAAGAAGGAGTTGCCATAATTGAGATCAAGGACACTGAACATGAAGCAGAATTTAGAGGGATAGAAGTATTAAGTTTTAGACATTCAAGTGGAAAGAGCTCAAATAAGCCATTGAACACACAAGCTAAGGAGTACAAGGGAGATAGATGTCTGCATTGGAGATAAAAAAGAAGGAAATCAGCAGTGTGTAGGTGACATTTACAGCTAGACGTTTGGATGAGAACACCAAAAGGGAGTTGATAGAGGTCCAAAGACAGAGCTGTTTCACCAGATGCTACAAGACTGTAGATTTGAATATGTGAATTCAGAACTTAATAGTGTTTCTTCAGATCCATATGATAGAGATGAGTCTACACCTGTATCCATCTACCACGTTTGTCATACCTGAGTGTACCTGGAAATATCCACCCATGTCCTATAATGAGGTGATATATTTGAAGTATACACCAACTATTACTGTGTGGGCACTGATCAAGCACATGGAATGTTTGCTAATACACTCAGCTGTGATATTAATTCCTAACTTCCATTCAAGAGCCTCACTATTAAATATGTGAAACAACTTCACTTCCATAGGCAATATTAATTATTATTTGCTTTCTTGTTTTATATCACATTGTACCAAAAACATACTATAGAATTTGTTAATTTATGCATGTTTGATTTTTTCTCCAAATGTTTATTTAAATTCTAGTTAGTTATATGCATATCTTTTAAATGACTTTTTTTCTTCATAAAGCAGTAAGTTCAGAGCATCTTTATAATATTTTTGTAAGAGCATGAAGCAGAGGTCTTGAAATAGAGAAAAATCCTAAAATAAGAACGTTGGAAAAATAAATTTAAAATAAGTATAATAATCATATAACTTAGGACTTATAGCAATTGTCTTAATCCTGTATGACTTAATAATTCACTATTTACCAAATAAACCTTTAATTTTTTTTTAACCTTTAAAATTTTTAATGAAAAACTGAAACAACTTGAGATAGTGTTTTGCTGGGCTAAAATGTTAAGTTCAATAAGAAGAGGAAAGTATAAATTAAGTTATCTTGCATCAGAATACTCTGCTAGGTGTGAGCTCCTTCGGGCACCATATGTCATATGAAAATATGACAAATAAAGACTCCTTTATTTTATTCAATAAATATTTTTGAGAATCTATTTTGTGACGGGTCTTGTCCAGAGATACAGGAAGAGGAGTAAACTGGTAGATTATGTGTTGTTGTTTGTAGTTCATATTCCAGTGGAAGATACAGGAAATAAACACATACGTAAGTTACAGTTTCAGGTTAATGCTAAATGGCATACATAATGTTGAAGCCAGATGCAGGAATGCAGAGTAAGGGGGAAAGGAGAGATTTGGTAGCAAGGATCTGGGGAAGATGTCACCTCTCTGAGATGATAACAAAGGAGAAGAAACAAGAATAATATAAAGGAATCAGCCAAATAGAGATTAGGAGAAAACCATTCCTATTAAAAACAACAATTGTAGTTTTTAGCCATCTGAGTGGCTCAGTTGGTAAAGTATCTACCTTTGTCTCAGGTCATGATCCCAGGGTCCTAAGATCAAGCCCCACACCAGGTTCCCTGCTCCTAGGGAGTCTGCTGCTCCCTCTCCCTCTACTAATTCCCCTTGCTGTGCTCTCTGTCAAAGAGCATCTAAAAACAAAACAAAATAACAACAACAACAAAAAACCAACAACAAATGCAAAGACCAGTGAACAGGAATGACTTTTGTGGGTCCAAGGACAGTAAAGCCAGAGAAACTGAATCAGAATCAGGAGGTAAACAAAAGGTAGCAGAGAGAGTCGGAGACCTTGGCAAAGGTCATATTTTACGTAGGGCCTTATAAACTAGAGAATCTGGATTTTGCTTTGTGATAGAAAGTCACTGAATTGTTTTGAAGGCTAGAGATATGATTTGATTTGTGTTTCCAAAAGACAACTTTTGATTCTGTGTAAGATATAGGTAGTAAACCAGGTGAAATGTCTGAGACCAGTTTGTTAATAGGTCTTTAAAAGTAATTTGGAAAAGAGATGACAATGTTTATAATACTAGCAGTAGAATTAGAAGAAGACAAAGCTTACTGGCAGTTGGCAACCAGCTCACAGATGGCCAAGCAACCAGTTGGTTGGTAGACCGCATGTGCAACTTCAGACAATGAGACTGCAAGGATAAATCCTGGGGCTTTGGTATCACCCACTGACACAGAGAATATTAGAGGAGCAGGTTTTTGAGTCAGGAAATCAATTGTGACTATGTTAAGTGTGACATGCCAAATTCATCTTTAAGATGTTTGGAAGTGGAAATTATGAATTCAATATATACATTTGAGGGCTGTCAGTGTACAAAATGAATTCAAGTCCATGGGAATGTGTGTAATCAACTCAAAAGAGAGAAGAAAAGATCTGAAAGTGAGAACATAAATTTTGGGAACTAGAGAACAGCCATTATTTAGACTGAATAAGATTCATTAGAAGAGAGCCAATAGAGGTTTTTTATTTGGGAATCCACAAAAGAAGTTTTCATCAAAGAAGAATAATATATTGCATAAAATGATACTTAACATCATGCATGTTGAATAATATTAAACATTGGGATTGGTCACTGAAGGTTCTGGTAACATTAGCAATAGCAATTTACTAGAATTAAGCTTCTCTTTTTAAAAAAGATTTTATTTATTTATTCATGAGAGACATGCAGAGAGAGAGGCAGAGACACGGGCAGAGGGAGAAGCAGGCTCCACGCAGGGAGCCCGATGTGGGACTCGATCCTGGGATCCCAGGATCACGCCCTGAGCCAAAGGCAGGTGCTAAACTGCTGAGCCGCCCAAGGGATCCCCCAGTATTAAGCTTCTCAACCAAAATTAGTATTTGTGTTTTAAAAAGAACCAGTTATATGAGGTCATAGTGTATGAAAGAGGTTTTTGTTAGTTTGTTTTAAATTATAAACATTTCTCTTTTTTAAAAATTTTATTTATTTATTATAAGAGACACAGAGAGAGGCAGACACAGAGGTCAGAGGGAGAAGCAGGCTTCACGCAGACAGCCCAACATGGGACTCAGTCCTGGGACAATGGGATCACATCTTGAGCCAAAGGCAGATGCTCAACCACTGAGCCACCCAGGCATCCCTAAATTGGAAACATTTCTACAATTTGTAACTGGGAAACATAATATGTGAGGGCAGATACATGGATAGATTTGTTCATGGAAAGATGGGCAGGTCTATTTTTATTACTCCTGTTTTATCAGTGGAAGAAAAAAACCAAAGTCACCAGCATGACGAGAGAAGGAAAAGGTGTGAGGAGAAAGAAAAAAGGTGCAAAATAGTCTTTTGAGGGAATGATGAGTCATGTGACTGTAGAAATGTGAACTTCCATACAAATGAATCTACATGATTCGGGGACAAAGCCATAGAGGACTGAGGGAGACAACTGTATTGAACTTGATGGAGTCTCCAAACAAACATGGTAATGATTAAAAAAATAATAAATAAATAAATAAATAAATAAATAAATAAATAAATAAATCTCATTTGAAAAACAACCAATCTTTAAAAAAATAAATTTGAGAGTGTGAAACAAACAGGCCAATGCAGCTTTCCCCAAACAAATGCTCAACACATTATTTTGTTTGATGAAATGAAAATAGGCTTCCATAGAGAGGTATCAGTGGTCTACATAAGTTTGAGACTTAACCAAATCTAAACAAAGTTTGGTGTATTGTTTGTTTTCTCTTACTTTATATTTTAATGCAGGACCTATCAGAGCCTGTAATAAGCCATTGGACACTGTGATCCTGGTGATTTTGAATGCTGTGCTTGAGGATATCCCTTTTTTGTGGAGGGAAGGAAATGTTAGAAAAATCTGATTTTTTTTCCCTTCTCCAATAGAAAATATCTATCTTTCTCCCTGACAAGTATCTACAGAACCCTTTGGGGAGGCTAGGAGAAAAATTAAAGTATGCATTCCAGTGTAATTTTGAGAATACAACTTGGGAGGACCTGGCTTTTCATTTCACTTCCCTCCATGACTGCTTTACATTATCTTTGATACCCTTCCTTGTTTTGCCTCAGATTAATAAAGTGTTATAAGATTTACATTGTGAGATATACACAGTTAACACATCACTTTTCCTCTCACAATCAGGCATTAATCACCTGTTGTTTTATTGATTGCAATATTATACTTAACTATGGAAGAGGTAGAAACAGCTTGTCTCTTCGAATATGGTCTTAGATTTCAAAGAATACTTTTTCTGAAAAGTATTAACATTTTAAGTAAACACACACACCCACACAAGCAAAGCCGCCAACAGTTCCAGTTGCTTCAAGGTGCTGCTAAAGACAAGGAATTGAGTAAAATGCACCACATTGTTCATGGTAAGCTGAAGAGACAATGTGCAAAATTGAGAATGCTATTTTACATAATTCAGAGGCAGGCAAATACAAAAAGAAAATCTAATTTCATCATTTTGAGAGACGGCTAAACAAAATCTTCCCGTGCGTTCATAAGATTTCCCTCCTAGTTTAGTGCATACAACAGGTTGCTGAACTTTCCATATGCTACTAAATTAATTAGCAATTCAGTGTACTTGGGTCTGTAGCCTCATGCCAGAGCTAGAGCTGACTTCGAGAATGAAGGCAGCCCCATTTAGTTGAGTGATTCTCAACTTTACCAACTGGCCTGTGAAATGTAGAAGAAGCCTCACCTGGGCTTCCCCTTGTTAACTGAAAGTGTATCACAAGACGCAGATTGATGTCTAGGGCCCTCTGCTCTCTGCCCGCACAGCAGCTGTAATCACATTCTGAGCATAGGGTGTTTGTTTTTAACGAAATCCTCCAAATCCACTGTCTCAAAAAGGGAGGCCGCAGGACAGAAATGTCTTTTATTGAAATGAGCTGAAAGCATTTACATCCATGAGAAAAGCTGTGCTTTGCTAAGATACTCAGAAATGACTAATTGTGTCTGGTGCCAGGTGCACAAAGCAAATCATTTGGTTTTCCTTTCACAGTTTTTAAGGGAAAAAGGTACGTTGTGTACAAAGAATTAGCATATTGCTTTTCAAGATGTATTTATTGTTTCTGAGGATGATACCTGTTTTCTTCCTATTTTTTATTCTAATTCAAATTCTTTATATTCTTTTCTTTTTTATTTCCATGTTGAATTATGATCAGAAAAGCAAATGGAAATGCATTTTGCAAAATCCTCTGTTGATTCATATATAAATTCCAAAAATTGTAGAGACTGACTGTCAGGAGATTAGCATTTTTCTTTCTCAAGATGCTCTTGTTTGATATTCTTAAAAACTGAGTGAGATTAATGAGCATCAACATATCAGATCTCATGAACATACAAACTTTACCCAATAAGTTCTTTTGTTAGTGCAGGTTCTATAGATACATTCAATGTTGTTTATCATTTTTTAGTTCCAATTTTTATTTTCTTGATATGTCTTTTTTATATAAAATGTAGGATATATTATCTATACAACTCAGTTTAATTTTTAGTCTATGAAATATTTTTTGGATACACTTATTAATTCTTCTGCTTCTTCCATCCTTATGGTCATTACACCCCAAAAAAAGCCCAAAATCTGTAGGGAAAGTTGTCAGGAAGGGAAGAATAAAACATTCAGGCATTAGTTAAAGATGCAGGACACAGACAGAATTTCTTCTTTTTTCTAGGAATCTTTAGTTCTGTTCTAAAAGCTATGACTGATTGAATCAGGTCCACACAGAGTGGAGTACGCTAAGATGAAAGCATAGTAAGAGGATCCTAGGCCTGCCTCATCCCTTGAACACAGCTAGATAAATATCAAATCATTCTGAATATTCAAGAAATCCACCTGAAGACTGAAAGAACAACCTGCACAATTAGAAGGAAAGAAGGAACAATATCAAAGAAGGCAGGAAGTGTGGAGACATGCTTTGGAGTGGAAACAGATTGCAGGTGCTGTAGAGTGGAGGGAGCCATGGTTACAGAGAGAGGAGAGAGAGAGAGAGAGAAACACACAGGGGTATGCACAAAGAGAACACTTCCCCAAAGCCATTGGCTGGAAACTGAGAGGCAGATTTTCATGAATTTTTGCAACCAGCTCATGGGCTTGGCTGGGATAGGGCACTCAGAGTGCTTCCCTAGCCTTGAGAGAAGGCAACTCATGGAAAACATTCCAATCAGGATTATATAAGCACACAGGGAGAAATTGTTTGCTCTTCTTGGAGCACATCCATGAGAGGTGGCCTTCACAGAGTTGCCTCTCTGGGGACAAAAAGTCAAAGGTCACCATTTCCATAAGTGCAGTCAGGATCAGGAAACATAACAGGCTTTTATAACACACAGAAGAAGACAGAAACCTAGACAAAATGCCAACATGAAGGAACTCATCCCAAAAGATAGAATAAGAAAAGGTTATGGCCAGAGATCTAAGTGAAACAGATATAAGTAATATGCCTAATGAAGAATTTAAGGCAATGATCACAAGGATACTGGCTGGGCTTGACAAATGCATGGAAGATATCAGGGAGCTCCTTACCGCAGAGATAAAAGAGTTGAAAAACATGCAGGCAGAAATGAAAAATAATAGCTGAGATTTGAAGCAGTTGGGATGTTATGACCACAGGATGGAAGAAGTAGAGGAAAGAATAAGTGATATAGAAGACAGGTTTATGGAAAATAAGGAAGCTGAACAAAAGAGAGAAGGAAAAGCTACAGATAATGAGAATAAATTTAGGGAACTCAGTGGTTCCATCAAGTGTGATAACATTTATATCATAGGAATAGAAGAAGAAGAAAGAAGAAGAAGAAGAAGAAGAAGAAGAAGAAGAAGAAGAAGAAGAAGAAGAAGAAGAAGAAAGAAGAGGGAGGAGAAGAAGAAGAAGAAAGAAGAAGAAGAAGAAGAAGAAGAAGAAGAAGAAGAAGAAGAAGAAGAAGAAGAAGAAGAAGAAAGAAGGAGGAGAAGGAGGTGGAGGAGAAGAAGAAGAAGAAAGAAGGAGGAGGAGGAGGAGGAGGAGGAGGAGAAGAAGAAGAAGAAGAAGAAGAAGAAGAAGAAGAAGAAGAAGAAGAAGAAGGAGGAGGAGGAGGAGGAGGAGGAGGAGGAGGACAGAAGAAGAAGGTAAAAGGGAGCAGAATATTTATTTCAAGAAATAATATCAGAAAACTTCCCTAATCTGGGGAAGGAAGTAGACATCCAGAATCAGGAAGCACAGAGAACTCCCAGTAAAATAAAAAAAAAAGTAGGCCAACACCAAGACATATTGTAGTTAAATTCACAACATAGAGTGATAAAAATAATATCCTAAAAGCAGCAAAACAAAAGACATCCTTAGCTTACAAGGGAAGACCAATAATGTTAGTAGTAGATCTCTCCGCAGAAACTTGGCAAGCTGGAAGAGAGTGGCATGATAAAATCCAGGGGCTGAACAGGAAAACTTGCAGCCAAGAATACTCTATCCAGCAAAGCTCTCCTTCAGAATAGAAGGCAGTAAAGAGTTTCCCAGAAAAACAAAAATACTAAGGTATTCATAACCACTAAATCAGCCCTGCAAGAAATATTAAAGGAAACTCTTTGAGTGGTAAAGACAGACCAAAAGTGACAAAGAGAAGAAAGGAACAGAGAAAATCTCCAGAAACCATGACAAAATAAGTAATAAAATGGCACTAGGGGATCCCTGGGTGGCTCAGCGGTTTGGCGCCTGCCTTTGGCCCGGGGCGCGATCCTGGAGACCCGGGATCGAATCCCACGTCGGGCTCCCGGTGCACGGAGCCTGCTTCTCCCTCTGCCTATGTCTCTGCCTCTCTCTCTGTCTCTCTGTGACTATCATAAATAAATAAAAATTTAAAAAAATAAAAATAAATAAAAAAATAAAAAAATAAAATGGCACTAAATACATATCTAACAATAATTACTCTGAATGTAAATGGACTAAACACCTCAATCAAAAGACATAGTAGTCAAATGGATGAAAAAAACAACATCTATCTAAAGCTGCCTATAAGAGACTCATTTTAGACCTTAAGACCCCTGCAGATTGAAAGTGAGGGGATGGAGAAACATTTATCCTGCAAATGGAAGTCAAAAGAAAGCCAGAATCACAATAGTTATTTCCAACAAACTTGATTTTAAACCAAAGACTGTAACAAGAAATTAAGGACATGATATCCTAATAAACAAGACCATCCAACAAGAAAATATAACAGTTGTAAATGTTTATCTCCCCAACTTGGGAGCACCCAAATATATAAAACAACTAATAACAAATGTAAAAGAACTCATTGATAATAATGCATTAATAGTAGTGGATTAAACACCCCACTTACACCAATGGACACATTATCTAAGCAGAAAATCAACAAGGAAGACAGTGCCTTTGGATGACACACTGGACCAGATGGACCTGACAGATATATTCAGAACATTTCATCCTAAAGCAGCAGGATGCACATTCTTTTCAAGTGCACATGGGATATTCTTCAGCATAGATCAATACTAGGTAAAAAAAATAAGACTTCCAGACGTACAAAAATATTGCAATCATATCATACATATTTTCTGACCACAACACTTTGAAATGTTATGTAAACCACAAGAAAAAAATTTGGAAAGACCACAAATACATGGAGTTTAAACAATATGCTACTTAAAGAATAAATAGATCAGCCGGGAAATAAATAAGGAATAAAAGGGAAAAAAAAGATACTTGGAAGCAAATGAAAATGAAAACATGAGGGTCCAGAACCTTTGGGGATACAGCAAAGCAGTCTTAAGAGGACAGAATATAGCAAGAGTATCTCTGGAACCAAGGAAATATACAACCTAGTCTTACACCTAAAGGAGCTAGAAAAAAGAAGAATGACGGAGGCTCAAAAGCCAGCAGAAGAAGGGAAATAAAGATTAGAGTAGAAATAAATGATAGAAAAACCAAACCAAAACAAAAATAGTAGAACTGATGAATAAATTAGGAGCTCATTGTTTGAAAAAATCAATGAGTAATAAACTCTACCCAGACTAATCAAAAAGAGAAAGGCCCCAAATAAATAAAATAAAATAAGAGAGGAGAAGTAATAATCAACTCCAGAGAAATACAAATTATAAGAGAATATTATGAAAAATTATATGCCAACTAATTGGATAACCTGGAAGAAATGGATAAATGCCTAGAAACATAAACCATCGAAAGTGAAACAGGAAGACATGGAAAACCTGAACATCAGACCCATAACCAGCAAAGGAAATGAATCAGTAATAAAAAAAAGTTTCCCACCAAACAGAAATCTAGGACCAGATGGCTACACAGGGGATTCTGCTAAACATTTAAAGAAGAGTTAATACCTTTTCCTCTTAAATCATTCATAAAAAAAAAAAAAAAAGAAATGGAGGAAAACTTCCAAATTCATTCTGTAAGGCCAGCATTACCCTGATTCCAAAACCAGACAAAGACTCCTCTGAAAAAGAGAACTACCAGCCAATATCCCTGATGGACATGGATGCAAAAATTCTCAACAAAATACTATCAAATTGAACCCAACAGTATATTAAAAGAATCATTCACTATGATCAAGGGGATTTATTCCCTGGCTGCAAGGGTGGTTTGATATTCATGAATCAATCAACGTGATACCACCACATTAATGAAAGAATAAGAACTACACGATTCCCTCAAAAGATGCAGAGAAAAACATGACAAAGTACAACATTCATTCATGATGAAAACCCTTGACAAAGCAGGAATAGAGGGAGCATACCTCAGCATAATAAAGGCCAAATAAATAAATAAAATCTTAAAAAAAGAAAGCCCAAAAGTCTTCACCAAAATATTACTAGAACTGATACACGAAATATGTAAAATCAGAGAGTACAAACTCCACATACAGAAATCTGTTGCAGTTCTGCAGACAATAATGAAGCAGAAAGAGAAATGAAAGAGTCAAGCCCATTTATAGTTGTACCAAAACCAGAAGATACCTAGGATTAAACCTAACCAGGGAGGTAAAAGATCTGTTCTCTGAAAACTATGAAACACTTAGAAAGAATTTGGAATGGACACAGAGAAATGGAAAAACATTCCATGCTCATAGCTTGGAAGAACAAATATTGTTAAAATGCCTATACTACCCAGGCAATCTACATATTTAATGCAATTCCGAACAAAAGACCGATGGCATTTTTTACAGAGTTGGAACCAACAATTCTAAAATTTGTATGGAACCAGAAAAGACCCTGAATAGCCAAAGCAATCTTGAAAAAAGAAAAGCAAAGCTGAAGGCATTACAATTCTGGACTTCAAGTTGTATTACAAAGCTGCAGTGATCGAGACTCCATAGCACTGGCACAAAAACAGGCCAATGGAACAGACCAATGGCAGATCAATGGAACAGAACAGAAAATGGAGAAATGAATCCACAATTATACAGTCAACTAATTTTTGACAAAGCAGGAAAGAATATCCAACGGAAAGAAGACAGTTTCTTCAACAAATGGTTTTGGGAAAACTGGACAGCAACATGTAGAAGAAGGAAACTGGACCACTTTCTTACACCATACTCAGAAATAAATTCAAAATGAATGAAAGAATATAATGTGAGAGTGGAAATTATCAAAATCCTAGAGGATTTTGTAGTCTCTTTGCTATCGACTATAGCAATTTCATACTAGATATGGCTCCAGAAGCAAGGTAAACAAAAGCAAAAATAAACTATCGGGACTACATTAAAATAAAAAGCTTTTGCACAAGGAAGGAAAGAATCAATAAAACTAAAAGTCAACTAACACAGTAGGAGAACATATTGGCAAATGACCTCTGATTAAGGGTTAATAGTCAAAATCTACATAAAACTTATCGAACCCAATGCCCAGAATACCAACAACCCAGTTTAAAGATGGAAAGAAGACATGAATCGATTTTTTTTTTCCAAAGAAGACCTACAGATGGCTGAGAAAAAGATCCTCAACATTATTCATTACCAAGGAACTACAAATCAAAACTACAATGAGATATCACCTCACACCAATGAGACTGGCTAAAATCAACAACGCAGCAAACAAGTGTTGTTTGATGCTAAGAAAGGGGAGCCCTCTTACACTATCGGTGGGAGTATAAACTGGTGCAGCCACTTTGGAAAACCGTTATGGAGGTTCCTCAAAAAATTAAAAATCAAACTACAACTACAACACATCAATTGCACTACTAGGTATTTACCCAACGGATATAAAAGTACTGATTCAAGGGGGTATAATGCACTCTGATGTTTATAGCCAAGTTAGGAAAACAGCCTAAGTATCCATGGACTGATGAATGGATAAAGAAGTAATATTCCATTGTGTATATATATGTATACACACGCATATACACACACATATATACACACGTATACACAACAGAATATTACTCAGCCATAAGAAAGAATGAAATCTTGCCATTTGCAAAGACTTGGATATGGAACTAGTGAATACTATGCTAAGCAACATAAGTCAGTTAAAGAAAGACAAATACCATATGACTTATGTGGAACATAAGAAACCCATGTGGAATATAAGAAACAAAACAGATGAATATAAGAGAAAAAAAAGAGAGAGGCAAACTAGGAAAGAGATTCTTAACTCTAGAGAACAAACTGAAGGTTTCTGGACAGGAGGCGGGCAGTGAGCAATGGTATTACTGAATGAGTAATAGGTATTAAGGAGGGCACTGTAGTGAGGAGCACTGGGTGATGTACGTAAGTGATGAATCACTAAATTCTACATGGGAAATTAATATTACATTGCATTTTAACTAACTGGAATTTACATAAAAACTCAACAAAAGAAAAAAAAAGGATCAGGCTCACATAGGTTATCCTAAAATAATCTCCTTTGCTTAAAATCAGGTGGTTATGAATACAATCACAGCTGTAAATATCTTCACAGCAACATATGGATTAGTATTTGATCGAATAACTGGGTACTATAGCCTAAGCCAACTGACCATTAAAGTCCAACATTTAGCCGCTTGGCACCCATCATGCATCTCCGTAAACTACGTTTACTCTTCAGATAAAAACAATAACAAAGTCATACTTTCTATCTAATGTGATATGGCTATCCCATGCACCACCAGAAATGCACTATTATTTCCCTGGAGGAGAATGCAGTTTTATGTGATGTTTGCTATTCCCTTTCATATCCTAACTTAAATACTGTGATGTAAAGTTAACCATTATGAATACTTCTTATGTTAGATGATAAAAGGGATGACCAAGAAGAAAATTCTTAAAAATTGCTTAATCTATCTATCAACACATATATAACAAAGTAAGAAATACATTCTCAAAGTTATCACAATCCTTATTTCTGCAACCGGCCATGAGTTCATAGCTAATATTTATAACCACATTTCCACTATCATTCCAGTATCTCTGCTGGCCACATTTCTTTGCCCGGTGAGGTGCCCTAAATCTTGATTCCTGATGGGTCTGGGCCGTTAGCCTTCCTAGCTTAGTTGGGTTGTTGCAGCATTCCATTACTTTAATCATGAGACATGGCAATGGTGGAGAATGAATTAAGGAATTTCTTGTATTCCAGTCATAGTCTCCCTTATTTCTACTGTGTAGTGGAAATTGTGTGGTGGAAATTGTACAAAACAATTTCCCCCTGATGGTCAGGATCAATCACCCCAACAGTATACGAATTCATTTGCCTGCTGATTCAGAGATATTAGACCAAAATAACCAGTGAAACTCTCAACTTCTAGTTCAATGGGATCATTATTGTGCCTAGTGGTGGAAGCATTCCTCTCTTTGGACTAAAATTACTACGTGAGCAGAGCATAAAGTCACAGGGACATGAGTCAATTTTTTGCTAGTGGCAGTACCACTCTTCTTCCCCCCTCTTGATTCCTAGGTGTGAATATTGGCTATGGAGAAAACAGCACTATTTCTCATCACTAATTTAAAATATATAGAGCTTCATGGAGCAGACTGCCACTCTAAGAGAGTCTTCAAAAGGCCATAGCTCTGTTCTTCTTTTTTTTTTTTTTTAATTTTTATTTATTTATTTTTTTTCATAGCTCTGGTCTGTCAAGGCAACCAATATTGAATGATGGGAAACATGATAAAACTGGTAAATTCAATGGGCTTGGGCCCACTGCTAATCTTAATTTGCTATTTAAGATGTGATTGATCAGAAACAATGTTCTCTGGAATGCCATAATGGTGGATAGACATTCTGCAAGTCCATGGATGGTAGTTTTGATAGAACCATTGTGTGCAGAACAGATAAATTCATATCCAGACAAGTGCCGCACAGAACATAGTGCCACTCCTTCCATTATATAGATGGTTTGTGTAATCAATCTGCCAGTAGGTAGCTGACTGGTCACCCTGGGGAATGGGTTCAATATTAGGGATTCATTGTTGGTCCACGCTGCCAGCAGATTGGGCGCTCAGCAATGGCCGTAACCAGTTATCTTTGGCAAGTTGAGCCCATGTTGCTGAGCCCATAAATTACCTCTATCCATGTGGCTATGCCCACTTTGTTCATGAACCCATTGAGTGGTGACTGGAATGAATGAGAAAAGAAACTGACTAATATCCACTGATATGTCATCCTATCCACTTGATTATTAAAATTCTCCTCTGTTGAGGTCACTTTTTGACGAACATTCACATGAATAATATGTACATTCACAGTCTTTGCTCACTCCATGAGTCCATCCACATATATCTTCCCAACACCTCCCTGTCACCAATTTTCCTATTAAATTTCTTCCAAGTCCCTTAGTATTTGCAAAACCACTGACCACAGCCCATAAATTAATATATCCACATGCCTCTGGCAATTGTTCCTTCCAAACAAAATGCACAGCCAAGTGCACTATTTAAAGTTCTACCAATAATAATAATAATAATAATAATAATAATAATATTCTACCACCTGGGAGGATTTCCCTCTACTACTGTCCTTCAGAGTTGTCTTGGGGGAGGGCCTGGACTGCTACAGCTGTCCACTTTCAGATGGTGCCTGCATGTTATGCAAGGCCCTTTGTAAATCATGTCTGCCTTTTCTCTGTTCAGTCAACTAACCATAGAAAGCTACCAAGGAGGCCATGAGAAAGAGACGGTAATAAAGCAAGGGGGGACAGCTATGTGCATTTGGGTCACTTCTCTTGTAAGTCGCTTGTGTCTTCAGGGCTTGCTCTAGTCTGATATCATAGATATCATTTCCACTTGAAAACAGAACACTGTTGAGGACACCCCACTTTATTGCTTAATGGATCAGAAAATACCTAGTTCACGATGAGCAGCTCGGATCACATTGTAATTTGGTGGCCAAGGATTAAAAGTTCAGTTTTTACTAAAGCCCAGTAACAAGTGAAGAGCTGTTTTTCAAAAGGAGAGTATTTATCTGTGGGAGATGGCAGTGCTTTCCTCCAAAATCCTAAGGATCACTTGTAAGCACTGGCCAAAGGCTTGAATCAGCATCTCTATCTGCCACTGACATTTAAAGCACCATTGCGTCTAGTGGATAATATGGCTCAAGTGACAGATCAGCATACCACCGTCACAGAGCCTTCTCCCCTGGACTCTAGTTGATAGTAGCAGCCCTTCACAGCCACATTGTAATGGGCCAGAGTAGCATACTTAGTGAGGAATATATTGCCTCCAAAATCTAAAGAGGCACCTTAGGCACTTTGTCTCTTTTTTCGTTTGGGCCACATGCAACAAAAACCCATATTCTATGTTGCAAGAATATCTCAACATGCTTTACAGCACCAAACCCCTAGAAATTTCACTAAGGTGAAAGGTCCCTGTGTTGTTGTTGTTTTTCTTTCATGCTGCATGCAAAGTGCTTTACTGAAAGCAATTGGCTTATATGATTGCAAAGGCAGGTCCAAATCAATAGCAGAGGCCAACAGGAAGGGCAAGAGGAAGCGCTCAGTGTGAGTTGAAACTGTTGCTTTATTCCTTAGGACTTTTAATTAGTTGAATAAAAACAACTCGGATTCTAGGACAATCCCCTTCACTTAAAGTCGTGAACTTTAAGGACATCTACCAAATATCTTCACAACTCTTGGATTAGTATTCAGTTGAATAACCAGGACTCTAGCCTATCCAAGTTGATACAATTGATATTCACTGTAATTTTTGCACAGAAACATGTATCTCTGGAGATTTTTCAAAAATTTTAAAATAGGGCAATGTGTATATGATCCCTAAACCATTCCTGGCTCTGCATCACTTCAGAAAATCCACATGATATTCCTCTGATTTCCAATAAATCAGAAACAATGTGAAAAAAGTAAGTGTAATCACCAGCTATTTGAAGTAACATATATAAGGCCAATTTATTCTAACTTTTCATTTCCTTTTTTTTTCAGGCTGAATTTAACTATTGTTCTAGTTTCACCATTTTTACAGTTTATTATTTTCAAAATACTTCTTTTAATGCACCAATGAACATGTATTACATCAAGATGCTAGAAAGGGGAGAACAAATTTAACCTTGTCAGGCATAATGGCATAGAATTCTAGACAGTTTAGGGGTAGAAAAATCTTGCTGGAAAAATGGGTTGCTCGAGTTAGGAGAAACAAAAAAATAGAGTTCTAGTAAAAATTATAACCGAAAAAATAAAAGACAATTGGAAAAGGAAAGAAAATGAAATTTTTTAGCATCTTCAAAATTTGATTTTGAGCGGAACTTCTTCATAAGCATACAGGAACTATGCTATAATCACTGGATCTTTGGATATAATTGGACTTGGAATATCATAGACGTGAAGGGCATTACCGTCAACCCTCAGGTTAGCTATGTCTGATGCTAGTAGTGTGAGATTCAGTGTGCTGAATTAATGTGGAGTCTTAAAACCAAGATTTTTCTCCAGATTATGTTTCTTAGTTGCCTGTGGTATGAATATAAAAGATTCCTTCTTAGCATTTTTTTTTCACCACAGGAAGAAATGGGACTCTCAATTGAAGTTAGTGTACCTTAATCTAACCCAAATTACCCCCAAAGGGCTAAACATCCCAACTAGCCAATAGTATATCTTTTTGATGTCTCCTGAAATAGCTGTTTAGAGCTGGAAAATAAGAATAGAAGAGAGTTCCTCTGGGTTTAGTGTCAAAGGGAGATTTTATCTGTTAAGCCGTGTGAATGCAAAAGCTATTCCTACCTTTTGAAGTAATTTTCCCCATCTATGAGATGATATGCAGTGCAATTCTCTACATTCATCTTATACAGGAAACAATTCTCAGAAATATAAATTTAGTTTTGAGTTCAAACTGTACACAGGACTGGATTCACATGTAAAACAGAGCAGTGAAAGAATTAAATGTAGGTCATTGATATTCAATATCAAAGCAAAATATGACTTTAAGATGTAGAAAAAACATTTCTTCCAATTTGTATAGTAATTTTATGATATAAAATTTTGCTATTTGAGTTTTGATGGTTTAAATTTACTTATTTCTCCTTAAAATGATTTAAAAAAAAACACTGAAGAATGTCTTGTACCACTTTTATTACAATAGCAGTTATTACCTAGGCACCGAAGCAAAGGAATTTTAGAAAGAAATCCTCTTTGTGTACTTTACTCCTAAGGATCCTTTAAAGCTATAAGTTTCAAGCAGGGCTCCCCAACTCGAAAAAAAAAATTGGCTACATCAGAAGCATGTTTGGCTGTCACAACTGTGGTAGGAGTGTTGGGAAGACGGAGTGGTGGGGCAGAGATGCTGCTGGCATCTAGGAGGTAGAGGACAGAGAAGGAACACATCATTCCTCAGAGCACAGAAAATCACATACCAACAAAGAATTATCCACACAAAATTGATATTGCTGAGATAATCTCTTTTAGCAATGAAATGAAAGTAAGTGATGTGTATTTGGATATCCAAGAATTATTATCCCAGTCACAGAATGCTGTATACAAAACTAGTCTAAATGGCAAAAAAAAAAAAAAAAAAAAAAAAAAAAAAAAAAAAATTACATGCATAAAACTTTCTTCCAAATAGGTTCTGTTGATTTTAATAATTCTGTCCTCACAATACATTCCCCCCCTTCTTTGGTTTGCTAAGAAGTACCCCATAATCCATTGCTTCCTAAGTGTTTCTTGCCATGAAAACCAAAACATCTCTACATCCTCCCTTTGCCTATATTTGTCCTTACTTTTACTTCAGTCATTTTATAGATGGAGGTTAATTTATATCTTCAAAACCTTGTATACATACATTCAACAGTTTTTTATTAGACTTGTTTTATGGTTCAGAAGTTATCTGTATTTGCATGTTAATTATGAAAGAAATAAGAGGATGTCATAAAGAAGTTGATAACTTGCAAGGAGTTCAGAAGGAATCAATATGAATTAGGACTTGAAGTTGAGTTTATGAAATGAAAATGCAAAGGAGGGCAGATATTAGGTGAGAAGGAAAGTCTAGACAAAGATGGCAGATGGTAAATGAGTGAGATACATTTGAAGGATAGGAATAAATAAGCTTGAATAAAGAAGTATTTTTTGGAAGTCAGATGAAAAGGTAAATGTGCATATATTGATACTGGCCACACTGAGAATGATTTTGAGTGTAAAGCTAAGGATTTTGGGGTTTTTTTATTTTGATTTTTAAACAGGTGGAAGATGCAGAAGACACTTGATCGAGACAGGTGTCTTGCTCAGAAATTTTCTACAATGGCATATCAGTTTGCAATACGTCAAATGAATTTTACATGGGGAAAGGAGTCAGGAACAAATTAGTGGAGAATGAATTTTAAGACGAATGGCAACTCTGGAGATAAATATGGGAAGTCAGGACATTAGATTTTAACTATTGAGAAAATATAGATCAACCAGGAGAAAAACTCTAATGATTGAATATTGATATACACCACACTTAGGAATGAAAAATAGAATAGTGAGTAATTGATTCGGGATATTAGATTTTAACTATTGAGAAAATATAGATCAACCAAGAGAAAAACTTTAATGATTGAATATTGATATACACTACACTCAGGAATGAAAAATAGAATAGTAATTGATCCCAGTGGTTAACAATAATACAGAGAAAAGAAAATACAGTGTAGAATCAGTTAACTACATCTAAGATAATGCTGTATTAATTATTGCAATGGTACACTGTCATGATTCCTAATTATTTTATTTAGAATTATTGTTTCTAAGCCGATAAACCAGATTGGTTCAGGATTTTCCATTGGATATAGACTCTCTGTTTATATAATACTAAGAAAGAATGGACTGGGAAATTTTGCAACTTTTATTTCAGCATTGGAAGTTTCTAGGAGCAAAGAAATAATTTTGCTCTTGACCTAACTTCAATTTTTGCAGAAATTCTTCATGCAGATGCATTCACTGGTTTAAACCGGGAAGAGGGCTTGGCCATTGTAGTTTTTCTGTCTGTTTCACTGTTTCTGCTGTTACACATGTATTGATCAATTTAGTCCTTCTAAGATAATTTTATACATACTTGCATAATTCATTTATTCTCCCATAACTCCATTTCATCTAGGTTTCAAAATTAATAAGTATGTAATTGAACATAATATCCTTCAAAGTGAGTCAGATTAATGGGCACTGAGATATTGGAGTTCATGAGTATGCATTTTACAGTCTGTCAGTTCTTTTGTTAATGTAAGTGCTATAGATAGAGAACATAATAGTTTCATTAATATGGCCATCTCCTTTGTAATTCTTATTATGGTCACTTTGCCAAAAAAGCATATTTAAGTGGCTGTTTTTACGTATCTGTGCATCCATTTTTCCTTCTCCTTTTATATCCTTACTTAATACTTAGTGGAATATTTTGATCTAAAACTTAAGATTTTCTTCAGCTCAGAAAATAGTCTTTGTTCCTACAGTGACCCCTTTACCTCTTACTTCTATGTTGTATTTTCCTAAAGTGTTTATTATATGCTTTCTCAGTTTTATCTTATAACTTGCATTTTTATATGTTAGATCAGTAGAGCTGGGAGCAGCAGTAAGTACCCTAATTGATGGAAAAACACCTACCATGTAAACGAATGTGAAAAGAAAGCTGAGGTAGGGATACCTCTCTTGAACAAAATAGACTGACTTTAAAACAAAAACTGTAACAAGAGACAAGGAAGGGCCTCACATAACCATATAGGCAACAATCCAAGCAGAGGATATAACAATCGTAAGTATTCATGCACCCAACATGGGAACACCTAAAAACATAAAGCATCTATTAACAAACATAAAGAATTTGATAGTAGTTCAATAATACTGGGGGACATTAACCCCCCACTTACATCAATGGAAAGATAATCAGAAAGACAGAAAGCAACAAGGACAGAAAAGCAACAAGGACAGAAAAGCAACAAGGAAGCAATAGTTTTGAATGGCACACTCGACCAGATGGACCTAATAAATACATTCAGAACATTCCATCCCCAAACAGAGGAACATACATTCTTTTCAATTGTACGTGGAACATTCTCCAGAATAGAACACCTGTTAGGCCACAAAACAAGTCTCAACAAATTCAAAAAGATTGAAATCATTTCATGCATATTTTCTGACCACAACAGTATGAAACTAGAAATCAATCACAAGTACACACACACACACAAAAAAAAAAAAAAAAAAAAAAAAAAAAAACTCTGGAAAGAACACAAAGAGATGGAGGCTAAATGAACTGCTACCGAACAATCAATGGTTCAATCAAGAAATCAAAAAGGAAATTTACAAAAAATACATGAAGACAAATGAAAATAAAAATACCACTTTTGAAAATTGATAAAACTCTGGGGTTTGATTTTTTTGCTTTTGTGAAACATCTGCTAGGAATTGAAACTGACAGAGTGCACACACCAATTATTTCACCAAAAAGATGATCATTTAGTAGTGGAAGGGGGGGAACACAAAAAAAATAATAGTTCCTTTTATGCTGAGGTGTAGTTACAATGCTGCTAGTTAATAAATGATGGCCTTCTGATAAACAGCTCGATCTAATCAAAGTCTCAGCTTCTCGTAAAATGTTGTGCTACAGTCTGTACTTTTTGGATAAGATAACTAGGAAGATAAAAAAAAATCCTATAAATCAGTTTTAAATATGTCAAGATATTGTGCCAAAGTGTATATTATTTATTAAATGAATATATTTTTAATCTGAGTGAACAATTTCGGGATTCTGATCAAGTCTTGCATTGGAGAGTCTGACAACTGAGAGGGAAAGCAGAACCAACAGTGTGAATACCTAAGAGAATGTGAGGTTTTATCTTGTTGCTGAGAGGCAGAGAGTTGGAAGTCCCCAGATCCATAGTCCCAAGCCCAAGAACATGGGAGCATGCCTTTGTTTCCCTTATTATTAATAAGCCTGACATTCTGACTTGCGTATGCCTGTGACAGTGGGTATGCCACTCACAAGCCCTCCCTCATGTCTTGTATTACTTAGGAAAGCAGAAAGAGGACATCGAGGTACTGATACCTTCGATCTTACCTTTATATCTAAAGTAGTAGCAGGTGCAAGTTGGCAAAGTATGGACAAAATTATTGAAAAGTGATTGTCTGCATACTTCTAAAAAGACAAGTTCTTTTCCCAAAACCATCTGCCATGTAATCAGATTCTCCGGTCATCACAGACAAACTCAGTCAAATCAAAGTACAGATGGTCGTTTATTACAAAACAACACAGGAGGCTTAGAATAGATGATACATTTGGTCATTTTTGCACATAAAGTCTCTGATTAAGTATGAAAAATGTGAACATTTGTTTATCTTGGAAAAACTGCTATTACTTGTCAGGCATGACCAATTAGTTATTTCTAAACTGTTATCCATATAATTAAGAAAAACAGCCATCTGTAAAGTCAGAAGTTTGTGTCTCTTTTCTGATCCACATGTAAATGTAATTTCAGTAAACTGCTTTACTTAAAAGAGAATTATCAAGCAGGATACAAGTCATGCTAAAAACTGATGAATTCTATAATTTCTTTCTCTGTTTATTTTCCCATCATATGATAGTAAAGCTATTGTGACTGAAGGGAGGAAAAGTGAAAGAATATTATAAGAAATTTTACTAGGATGTTTATTTTTCAAATGTAAAGTATGATTGTTATAAATCATAGTATGGTGTTGCAAAAAAAAAAAGGTTTATTGTTTAAATCACACTTAAATTTTACATACTTAAAATGGAAAAAAAGAAAATACAATCAAGTCCCTAAAAATAACCTCATTCGAATTCAATTTTAATGAGCACATTATGTAGGTACATGCATGTACTTGATAGTAATAAATATAATAAAATATTAATAAATATCATGTTAAACACATTTAGCTAATCAATAAAATATTTAGATAAAGCTTATTCATATTCCATTTTTACCAATGCAGCACTATCTCGAGAAATATTTCTACATTATAGCATTTAAAATCAAATTGTGAGTGAATGAGCCAGTCATATAAAATGCAATTTCATGTTGTTGTTGTTGTTGTTGTTTTCAAGTCATATTCAACACTTCTCCTGAATTCCCAGAATGGCCGTGGAGGATGTCACAGAAAAAGAGTTCACGCATCACTTACCAACTCCAGATGTCCCCGACACCTACTGTTCTTGCAGTGTAATCATATACCCAGCTGTCTTTTCTTCGTTTCACCTGGGCTTTTTTAATGTTAAACATTTTCAAAGACTATAAACTCTATTTTAATTGAAATTATTAATGCATTAAGAAAAAGTACTTAGATTATAGCTCTCATAACCAATTACTCTTGAATTTTACTACTCTAATTTGAAAGGGCCAGTAAAAAATGAAATTCCACAGGAGGTTGTCAGCAGAATCAATTGCTTATTTAATGACTTCCAATTACTTTTAATTAGTCACAAAATAAGGAAATTCAAAATCCTGGTAACATGTCATTTATAGTATGTGTGTGAGTAGCAAGTATTTCTGCTATGTCTGACTAAGCAGTAGTGAATATTTCACATTTTAAACTTGTAAAATATAATCAGAATATTATAGTCAGGTCCCTTTCTGCATCTACTGCCATAAACTGTATTTGAAGTCCGTTAATTATATAGAAGCACTTTTTAAGAATTGAAGCCATCTTTTATTCTTTAAAAAGAAAATATCTAATGGTGGAAATATTAATACAGCAGAAAGGACTGAATTCTCATGTTCTTAATAAAGACAGGTGCTGTGGAAACAGATTGTTAGACATTTGTCACAAACTAGACTTGATATTTGCAACACTTGTCAAGTGATTTCCACGGCTGATCTCAAATCCATGAGGCAGCACTCTATGTGCTCCCTGACTAAATCAGATCCTGGGATAAGCAAGACAAAATATTCACAAACTGCAATGCAATCATATGCAAGAGTGGTAAAATAGAAGTTTCTCAATACAAAAGTTACTATGTGAAAGGAACATTCAATGAGTTAAAAATGAGTAAGGGTTTGAATAAAGCCAACAGATAAAGAGCAGGTTGTTGTTACTGTTGTTAGTAGTATTGGTATGGTTTTTAGGTACTAAAAGAAAATTGAAATTTATTTATTTTATTTTTTATTTTTTTAGAAAATTGAAATTTTAAAAATAACCCATTTCCATTGACGTCTTCTGGATCGGCTTCTTTGAAACATCTTGATCTCGAAGGCTCTCTTCTCTCATAAAACTATTGAGGAACCACGGAATTTTCTTTATGCAGCTAATATTGGCTGTCCTGGTAACTAAAATAGGAGAAATAAAATCACTTATTTAGTAATTAGTAGCATTAACAATGATAATAATAAACCTACTACAAGTTAATGAAAAATAACTGTAATACCCTAGACAATAAAAAAGATGAGAAGAAAGATATGGCCTTATGGTTTTGCACATCTTAAATGACTAGCTTAAGAGAAGACAGCTGAATGCTCAACTTTACTTTTGCATTCAAACCACTGTGATAACTACCTCGTAGGATGTAGCATCTGGAAATAGATAGTTGTAAGAGAATGAGAGTGAAAAAGGCAAATAATATCATGGTGTTATTATGGAAATAATAGTTTTGGCCACACTGAATCACAAAAGGTTTGAGAACCCCACAGGTCCCAGAAAATCCAGTGAGAACCAGGATTAAGAAACACATATAACATATAAAGGCCTTCAAGCCAAAAGATAGTGTTCCAGATGCAATAACCCGGTTCAGTCTGTATAATACATGCGGTGTTATTCATACTTGATTTTTATGTACGAAATTAAAGTTATATTCATCAATGTGCCAGTATCTATTATATATATATTAGCTATATAACCACTTACAACCGAATAGACAAAAATATAATGCTGAAAATATTTTCAGTTAGGGATCCCTGGGTGGCTCAGCTGTTTAGTGCCTGTCTTCGGCCCAGGGCGTGATCCTGGAGTTCCAAGATCGAGGCCCACAGGGGGCTCCCTGCATGGAGCCTGCTTCTCTCTCTGATTGCATCTCTCTCTCTCTGTCTCTCTCTGTCTCTCATAAATAAATAAAATCTTTTAAAAATATATTGTAAGTTGAACAATGATGGAAAATAATGTATTTATGCAATTAAATAATATATTTAATTGTATATTATAATTAAATAATGTATTTAATTGTATGATATTATTGAAAACCAAGAAGATATTCAGTGTACCATTATAATATTTACCTAAATTAGAAAATAGAGCATTACACTTTTGGTTTCAAAAATTGATACAACAGTTTACAAAATATCATCTGGATTACAAAGCAACCCCTCTGGTTTACTGCCTTAGTTTAAGACACAAATCCTGTTTCTTACTTTTTTTTTTGTAACACTACGTGATATTAGTGTCTTTCTTTTAATAAATTTATTTTTTATTGGTGTTCAATTTACCAACCTCACACCAGTGAGAATGGGGAAAATTAACAAGGCAGGAAACCACAAATGTTGGAGAGGATGCGGAGAAAAGGGAACCCTCTTACACTGTTGGTGGGAATGTGACCTGGTGCAGCCACTCTGGAAAACTGTGTGGAGGTTCCTCAAAGAGTTAAAAATAGACCTGCCTACGACCCAGCAATTGCACTGTTGGGGATTTACCCCAAAGATACAGATGCAGTATTAATGTCCTTTAAACTCCTTCCTTGGTATAACATTGAAGATGAGTTTGTAAAACTCTCAGATGTAATCATCTATGGTAAAACAGCATCATAGAGCATTTGGAATCCTACTACTCACAATGCTAAGTTCCAATGAACCATAGGCACCACATAAGTGTTGATTCACATTATTTTCACTGCCTGCTAGCCTGCCAAAAAGCAAAGGAAATTTGCCATCATGTTTTAAATGGGATGAATTAATTCTTCAGTGAAGAATACAACTAGTGAAAATAGCATGTCTTATTAAATGATTTGCGTAGAAATCCCATAGGATAATCCTTATATTAAAACTGTGCAATAATGCCATGCTCATCAGATCAGAGAATGATGTTTCGTAAAATAAATAATTAGTGAATAAAGTGGTGAGCAGAAGAAAAACAAATATGAATTTGCTGACTAGATCTGGAACAAGTTGATGATTAAGTGAGAACTGAACCAGTGTCAGGAACAAATATGAAGCAGTTCTTTGGATGGCATCTGGAAGAGAGTAAACTGTGCTAAACTAAGAAAGACTGACGGACGGTAAGAGCTTTTCTAGTCAGCCACGGCCCACAGAAGCCTCCCAAAGGGAAGGCTCACCTAAGAGATGAGATCTTGCTCTCTGATGTGACCCAAAACTCACAGTGAGAATCAGTTAATTTTTAAATATTAAATCTCTTTTCCCTGTTATCTAATCTTTAACTATGGATTTGTTCCTTTGGGATGGACACCACAGGTTAATAGAGCAAAATGCCACGATGATACATGATTTTTTCCCACAAAAAAACTGAATTGACTAATCAATGCATTCATTGCCTTTAAAATTTTTTAGAAGTTAGGGGAGCCTGGGTGGCCCAGCCAGTTAAGCATCTGCCTTTGCCTCAGGTCATGATCCTGGAGTCCCAGGATCGAGCCCCACATCTGACCTGTCTCTCCCTCTGACTATCCTCCTTCCTGTGCTCTCTCTCTCTTTCACACTCTCTCATGTAAATTAAAAAAAAAAAAATCTTTAAAAAAATTAAAAATAAAATATTTAAAAAATAAATAAAACTTTCAGAAGTTAAGTTTTAAAATAGATGAAGTGAAAAAAAAATTTAAAAAATTAAAAAAATTAAAAATTAAAATAAATAAATAAAATAGATGAAGTGATTGGACTGGTTATCTTTAAAAGTGGGAAGAAAAGGGCTATTAATGCTATATGTGTTATAAACTCATTTCTTTTCATCTGATTGTTATTTAGTTACCTTATACTCATCTTGTGATTAGAACTTAAAAGGGAAATTATACTTTAAATGTACATTTTAGTATGGCAACATATCATTTGTTATGATTTAATGTTATTAACCATAACCGGATGGTTAAAACACATGTATGCACTTACATAAATGGTGAGTTAAAAAGCTGAAAATTCAAATACCACATAAAAACATATATCATTGAAATGGATAAGAAAAGACCAGTAAATGTCAATAAGTGTCTTTCTGCAGTGATTTCTGGACAAAATCACAGGTAAGGGTCAGGCTTGCATATTCCAGAAAATGTATTATTATAAAGGGGTCAAATTTCAGATGAGCCTATTGACAGAGGACTTTCCTTATTACTTCTTCTCCCTAAAATTTCAATTGACAGCCTTCTTTTGCTACACAGGCATTGAGGAGTTAGAAATTAGGTCACCTGCTACTCTCTATCCTTGAAATGAGGACATCAGATGGACTGAGAACGGCCGAAGTCTGGGCACATAACAACTTCATCCAAACCCTGCACTAAGAGATGTGACCAAACTCTAGCATGGCTTCTGACAGCATAAGGCCTGGTCCCATGGGTGGCATACACCTAGCCCCCAAAGAGCGCCTGTGTGAGAAAGATTAACGCTGCAGGAAAATTTACTATTTGTTCTAGCATCACCCATGATAGGCCTCTGACCTCCCTTTCTGAGAGCATTTATTAAAAAGAGCTTATGTTTGTGAATATGTGTCTCTTGCAACTCAGAAGCATCTCTCTCTCTCTCTCTCTCAAGGAGAGGAGTTGAGAACCATTCCTTTGAAATGCAGTCATGAAGAAGGGTAAGGCCTTTCTCTCTCTCTCCCAGGCTGTGGGAGGATGGAATCCTAACTTGGTTAGTGGCCAGCTGGCAGACACAGCTTGGCTAATCACATTTACACTGACCAACCCTTTGTACTTTTAGACGTCTCTGACACTATGGAGCTCACACTCCCTCTCTCTTCTTCTCCCTTTCAAACTGCCAGTCACAACTGCACAAAAAAAAAAAAAAAAAATGATCTCAGCTCTTGCCCCTACTGTCAGTAGTTGCTGAATAAAGTCTGTTTTTACCACCTAAACCAATGTCTGGCTATATTTATCACTGCAAGTATCATAGAGAATGTGTGAGCGTAGAGAGGAAAAAATACATAGAAAGGATGGATAGGAAGGAAGGAAGAGAACCACATAGGAGAGAGATGAAGCCTAGTTTCTATTTCTATGTGGACCATGGCCTTATGGTCAGTCAAATATCAGGGAAGTGTCCCTGTCTGTGTACTGAATCTCAGAGGTTCTCACCATGTAACTAATCCTGGAACCCAGTCTTTCCCCACTCGTGTTTCTCCCAAACCAACCCTCTTTCTTTTATTTCCAAAGCCACAGTTAAGTGTGCTGCTCTTACCTCCTAGTCCCTTCACAACACCTGCCAACAGCCCACGGTGGTCATTTTTGTTGACTTCCTATTATGAAGTGTAGGAGCTCCCTGAACTGTTTAGGCCTCTTCGTGATTTGGATTCGGTAGTTGGAAACATTAGATTTATAGGCATATCTGAGATGTGAAAATTGATGGTATGTCACAGAAAAAGGTCATAACTGATCACTCTAAAATTAACATTTTAAAAGGCTTTTACAAATTTGGGTGAAATCTTACCTAGACATTCAAGTCCTTAAGGGAGATAGAAATCATCAAATATCCCAGAATGGTAGAGGAATACTAGAAGTAATTGGTTTGAAACATCCTCAAATTTCTATTTCACATTGCACGTAAAAAGAAGAAATTTGTAACATAAAATAGGTTTTTATTTTAATAAGTATTCTTACTAGCCAAAGAGCTAAATGGAATAAAAAAAAAAAAAAAGAAATCAGATGGGAGTATTTTCTCAATTTCTATAAAAGACACTAATTCAGCCCTTATAGTGATGGTCAATATTGACAGCAGAATAAGTTTTGCTTTATTTATTTATCTCTGCATCTCTTTGTTTTAGACTAGTTAGGCAACTGGATGCTACGAATATCAAAATCTAAAGAAAGCATAAAATTTATTAACATGTAAGAATTCAGTTCACCTTTGACTATTACACATTTCAAAGGAGTGCTATGAAAAGATTCACTTTACCAGAAAGGAGATACAAAATTCCAAATATGGTTGCCTGGAAAATATTTCATACTGACATAAAAGACAAATATTAATACTGAATGTATTTCTCTACGCCAATTCCATTAGGAAAGCAGTTGTTTCATTTCGAGACACTGTCGGTATTATGAATAGATAAGTGTGTGCATAATGTGGTTTCAAAGGCCCCCAAAAGACTCCTATTTGCAATCTGCAAAAAAAAGCATCATAAATCTGTTCACCCTATTCATCAATGCCTCATGTTCTGTGAACAAATTTTGGAAAATAATTCTGGGCTCATTAAATGTAGCTACCTTGGGTGATAGCAAAAATTTATACTGATTAGTCATTCATACCTTAATGTAGGTGAATTGACAAACTCTGTGAAGAGTAGATTTGCATTTAGATACTGTAAAAATTGAAAGTAATAATATTCTTTATTTGTTTCATGGTTCTTTTGCCTCCATTATACGTGCTTTCCTTGGGGGAAACCTCTAGAAATTGTAATGCTAAACTCACCTAAATCCAAGGCAAGGTAGAGATAAGACACAGTGGATATCACTTTATTTTTAACTTAAAGACAGGGGGAGGGGCAGAAGGAGAGAGAGAATCTTCAGCAGACTCCATATTCAGCGTTGAGCCCAAGTCAGGGCTCAGTCTCATAACCCTGACATCATGACCTGAGCCAAAATCAAGAGTCAGGCACTTAACCGACTGAACCACCCAGGCACCCCATGGACATGACTTTCAAAGGAGTTTTAATTTTATCTACGTAAAGGGTAATCTTGCATGCTATATTCAAAATATTTTGTTAAATTTGTAAGCTATACTGATGAATATATTAGGTATAACTGCAAAGAAAAATAAAGCATGTATTTGAGAGGGGAAAAAAGTGGGAGATATATTTTATCCTAATGCTTACATATGTTTGTTTCTGCATTATGAAAAGTTGTACAACAATAACCAAAAAAAAAACAAAAAGGATGGGAGGATTGAGGAGGAAAGAAAGAAGGGAAAGGGAACACTTCATATCATGCAATTGTGGTAATGGAAAAATTCATCTGATGTAGTTAAATGTTGTTTTCCATGAATTTGATGGGATATTAGCATGAACAGTCATTTTTTATGCCTGTCTTACGTCCTCATATCAACCCTCATCAAATGGCACGTCATGAATGTAGTGCACTACTTGGAGGAAGACTGTAGGGCTTGTCATTATGATACCAAAGTTCTCATGCCTGAAGATTGATAATAATAAAGGTCTCATCACTTCGATTTAGACTGCTGGAATTCATCCATAAAAAGTACATTGGCTTCAATATTTAACAGGAAAAATAAATACTAGTTTATTATTTTAGCACTAAAAGATGAAAATAGCATTCTTTCACTGTTGTATATTTGGGCATTGAAAATACACAATTTTTTTGCATATGATTTTGAAAAATGTGGGCACCGGCACATAATTATTTAGCGCTTTAATTAGAAGTAGACATGTGTAGTGTTATCCTTAAATCATATTTCTTGTACATGGGATGGTAAGGTTCTAAATATTTCTGAAACATAAATTTAATAATTTAAAATAGTCACTTTTTAAAATTTGTATCATTTCTTTTGAAAGGAGAGTATTCTACATACTTTGTTATATCCATCACTGATGAAGTATCCTGAAAATAATTTTATATCTTATTTTATTATTTTTTTAAAGACCTTATTTATTTATTCACGAGCAACAGAGAGAGAGAGAGAGAGAGAGAGAGAGAGAGGCAGAGACATAGGCAGAGGGAGAAGCAGGCTCCATGCAGGGAGCCCAACATGGGACTCGATCCCAGGTCCCCAAGATCACACCCCGGGCTAAAGGCAGTTGCTAAACCGCTGAGCCACCTGGGCTGCCTATAATTTTATATTTTATTTTATTTTATTTTATTTTATTTTATTTTATTTTATTTTTTTATTTTATTATATTTTAAAAGTAATTTACTCATAACTGTTTTGTCTTTGGTTCTGGCACGCATCAATAATAATATAATGATCTGTTCTTTAATGTGTTCTTTGTCTTCCTGATTTTTCCACAGTTTCTAGCATTTAATAATTTATTGATTGATAAATGTTGATTGCTTGCACCCTACCATAAAGATATAAGCTGTATGAGAACAATAAATACTGTTATTACTTTCTCATTATTTTAGATAGTAACTATATGTAACACTGACAAAGTTTGGCTAATACAGCTGTTATCATGGACTTTTAGGAATCAACACACTTAAAAGGAAGAAAATGATTACAATAACATGATAATAGTCCCTAACTCAGATTTTCTTTTTTAAAGATTTTATTTATTTATTCATGAGATACACACAGAGAGGCAGAGACACAGGCAGAGGCAGAAGCAGGCTCCCTACAGGGAGCCTGATGTGGGACTCGATCCCAGGACCCTGGGATCACAACCTGATCCAAAGGCAGAAGCTCAATCACTGAGCCACTCAGGCATCCGCTCTAACTCATAGTTTATGAAAGTTGAATAGTATTCAAATACAAGATTAGCTTGTCTAAGTGAAATGTCACCAGCAACTTAATGCCTACTTGTGGGAATACTTTCCTCCATTTCTGTAAGAATCAGAAAACACGAGTTTTTGCTCCTTTACTTTGCCTATAATTATATAATAAGAAGGCACTGGGAGGACAGCTTTTAGCCTTGAAAGAAGAGCCTAGATGGTTACTGTGGTGAATTAAAGATGGCCAGAATTTTTAATAATCATGCCATTGAGAGATTGTCTTAGTTCAGGATGTGATAACAAAAATACTTTCAATGGGGTGACTTACACGACAAATATTTGTTTCTTGTGGTTCTGGAGGCAGGAAGCTAAAGCTCAGCATGCCAGCATGACTGAATTCTGACAAAAGCCCACTTCCTGGCTTTTGAATAGCTGCCTTCTTGCTGTATCTTCACATGGAGGAGAAAGAGTGGGGAAGCAAGCTCTCTTGTGTCTCTTCTGACAAGATCACTAATCCCTTCATGAGGGCTCCACCTTCATGTCATAATTACCTCACAAAAGCTTGTTTCCTGAAGGTTCACATTGGGGGGTAAGATTTCAAAATATGATTCTTAGGGGGACATAAACATTAAGTCCATAATGAAGGACTCACCTCCAACGATCACCTTCTTTTGGATTTGAGTGGGCTCTCTAATGGCTTTGATCAATCTGGATCTTTCAGAGACTGGCAGCTCTTGTGTCTTGGACCACTTGCTCTTGAAGCCCTTACCTTCCATGTGAAAATCCAATGGCCTGTTGGGGAGACCATATGGAGGGTATTTGCAATGATACAGAGAGGAAAGAAAATGGTCTAGCTAATTCCAGGCTTCTAGCCTTCTAGTCTTCCTTACCAAAGTATGGGGCATGTGAGGGAAGTGTGTTTGAACCTTCTAGTCCAAACCAATCATAAGTTAAATACCTCTATGACATATGGATCAAAAGAAACACAGCTCAGCCTTGTCCAAATTCCTTATTCACAGGTCATGAACATAATGACTGTTGTTTTAAGCCACTAAGTTTGAGGTGGTTGGTTTTGCAGTAATAACTTCTACACAGACCTAGGGCAGTATTTTCAATACTGCTCAATCAGTCAAATTTCAAGCTATCTGTACTGATTCTATAATGCCATGTAACAATATTACCATGAACTTGGCACCTTAATAACACATTTATTACATCACAGTTTATGTGAGTCAGGAATCTGCACATAGTATATATGTTCTTCTGTTGAAGGGTCTCATAAAGCTGCAATCAATATGTGGTCCCGAACTGTGGTCTCATTTGAAGTTTGACTGGGGCAGGATGTGTTTCAACTCACACTGTTGTTGGAGGAGTTAAGTTCCTTTTAGGCTGTCAAACTGAGGGCCTCAGTTCCCTACTGGCTGATATCTGGAGGCCACCTTTATTTCTTTGCCTGACCATTTCCTCACTTAAAATCTTCTAAAAAGATAATCTTCTAGCTAGGTCATTTACTTATGTCATATAATCATGTACATATAATTATATACATCCATCACCTTCACCATATGCTATTGGTTAGAAGTCACAGTTTCTGCTTATACTTAGGGAATGGGTTCATGCAGGGTATGGACACTAGGCAGCAAGGACCACAGAGGCCACTCTAAAGTCTATTTGCCATGCTGTCCTATATTTGGATTTTTTTTTTAATATGAAAAAACAAATCCTTTAAGATTTTAGAACACTTCTCCTTTGGATTTACAGTTACTTGTATCTGGAAATATCCTAAATGACACAGCAATTAGAATTAATATTGTTTAACAGAAGACTAATTAGAAAGCTTTGGCATTTGAAAGTTAGTTATAGATTGTGGTGCCATAGTGTTGGACTGAGGAATTTCCAATTCAAAAATTATAACTTTGTCTCCATCACAATAGAAATTGGTATATTCTGATGCTTGCTCAAATGACTGCCCTTATTTCCTTTCTGGAATTCTCCTAAATACTGAATCTGTAAAATGTTGGTACAGGAATAAGAGAGATATGGAAGAAAGTAGCTGCTTCACCAATACAATGGGGACAATCAGGAAAAAAAAAAAAAAGTTTGTTTCACATGGCAGGCCATAGTGGCAAGGGAAGTAAAAAAAAGTGTTCTAGCAAATTATAGTCACCCTGGTACTTGCAGACTTTTGAAAAGTAAGATGTTAGAACTCCTCTCATGGTTCATCAACTGCAAGCTGCCCAAGGGTCTTCTATGTTCACCATAAGTTGAGGTCTGTCTTTAGCATGTTGTTGATGGAGTATCCCACAGCATGCATGGTAAATGATCTCTGGAGGATTGCAAAGACAGTACTCTCTCTTATTAGTGTCTTTTAAGAAAAAACAACATTTAAGAAAGAGTGCGAACATGAACAGCCTCAGACTGTCACTGAGAAACTCAAGTAATCTAGCTGGGGGCCAGGAGGTAGCCTCAGAAAACCAGGGAAACTTCAGCTAGTGAATGCACTGGGCCCTTAGCCATCTTGTCATCTCACTGAGCCAGATAGGATCCTAAAACAAGGAAGGTCAAATGAAGGCAAAAATGAAACATCAACATGTTGATCACCTCAACAAAGACCCTTTCCTTGATCAAACATTAGTGTAGCTTCCCTGGGCCCTCTTCTCAAATAGGTCACTGTTTAGTCTCTGTGCTTTTTGCTGCTCAGCCCAGTTTTAGCAAAAATCCTGCTGAGTCATTTTAAAGAGAGCTTCCAGCTTTGATATCTGATCAAATTCCTTACCCCTCACCTTTGAAGTATGAGTCCTTGGCCTTCGTTCAGCAAGAATTATCTTAGGTTGGTTTAACAAGACTCCCGCCTATCTTTGATACCTAATTTGTCATCCTCCTGACTTTCTTACTTTGCTCATCGGCTATGAATCCTCACATGTCTTTGCTGTATTCAGAGTTGAGCCTAGTCTCAGTTTCCTACCGGGAGACTCTTGATACTTATCACAATAGTCCTCAATAAAGTCTTCCTTACTATTTTAATGAAGTCAGAATATTTAATATTTAATATTGCTGGACTTGAAAATATGAACAGAGTCAGAAACATCACTCTGTGGAAACCTGAGACTGAAAAAATGATGACTTGAGGTATCAAGTGGACACTGATGGGGATGAGTTGGAAAGACAACTCATGTTATGTACCCAAATGGAACTTCCACAGGGGTGCCCTCAGGCTCATCTCACAGTTCAGATGCATACATGACCTATGGCTACTCAGGGTGAAGTCCGTCCAAAATTACCTACAGTCTCTCCGAAGTTCTATTTACTGAGTAATAAATTTAATATTCTTGGCCATTTCGTCACCATACATAATGCTATTTTATCAGAGCTTCACACGATAGTGGCTGAGTTCTCTGGTAAACTTAGAGAAAATTCTGAAAATAAAAAGTATTCTCAATTTCATTTTTATATTGAAATTTACATATATTTCAAACAAACCATTTTCATTCATACACTTTCGCCTCATTTCAGGTAGATTTCTTGAACAAGTATTACAATAAAATTTCCCATATAACATGTCTATGATTTTTTAGAATAGCTTATTAAATTTTGATTGTAAAACTAAAAGCTTTCTAACTTTATTTTATATTAATCTACTATAGAATAAAATATTAATCAGTCAAAATATAGGAGCTTCCCAAAAAATATCATCTGGAAGGTTGATATTTACCAAGCTAGATTTATAGATTCCAAATATAAAAACCTTCTCCGCATAATTTTTCTCCATAATTTTTACCTTTCTCCCTTTCTTGCTCATGTGTATGTTCTAATACATTCCTGTAATATTGCTATTAATAATTGCATATCATCACAGCCTCTAAAATTGAAAATATTTTAGTTGTTCCATTATTCGGTTATTATTTTAAATGTTTACAAGTAGTTTTGAAAAAAAAAGACAAAATTTAGTGGAATTGTGTACAAAATGTCAAGTAGTAGGACACTCATTTTGTTCTGTTTTATTTTCATTTTGTAATTCCTTTTTTAAATAAAATTTAAATTGATGATTGGTCACAAAAGTAGCAAGCAATTTAGTGTCATGCTGAAACATATTTTCTATTCGCTACCATATTTCACACAAAAATTTGTAGTTCAGTTATTCTGTTTACACATCATACATATACATTATGATAATTATATATTCTATTACTAGTGATATCTAACAGATGCTTCTTTAGAAATGATATGAATTTTGTATACACCAAACCAATTACATTTCCATTCCATGTTTCTTTATGTTACCATCAAAATATTTATTTATATTATGGCACAAAAATATTTTGTTTTTAATCTACTACACTCTTAAATATATAATCACATTCACAATAATTTCAGATGTTACCTATTGATAGAATGAACTTTCAAATTCTTTTCTTTGAATCTGTGAAGTAGGGAGGAAATCTCAATCATGATTGAAACTGATTTTTTATTTGAAACATCTGATGACACTCACATAAGTTGGACATCATTTAATATTTGCCTGTTTTGTCTTCTCCTCAAGGAGCTGACATAGAAAAGATGTTGCTTCACTTTTAATATTTGCAGTTACAAACGTGAACTTGAAAATGAGTAATGTTATTTTAGAGGTATATTTTGATTCAAATTAAAAGCCTAATTTAATAGAGTAATGAGTAAATGCACTTCTGCAACTGCACATGTTAAATTGTCCACTGTAGGCACAAAATCTGTAAAATGAAGATTAACTTTCAAGTAGTGGTAATGTATCTTCTACAGATTTGTTTCTTCCAGTTTCTATATAGTCTTCTGGTTTCTATGAAGCCCCATGTTCCATTAATTTTGCAGATTGCACATACATCATCAACTGTTAATATTCCTGAGAAATGGAAACTCGGTACTTAAATATTCATTAAACATTTTTTCTTTTAGGATTAGCATTTTCATTAAGTTTTTTATTTTAATTCCAGTATAGTTAATATACAGTCTTATATTAGCTTCAGGTGTACAATATAGTGATTCAATAATTCTATGATTCAATAATTCTATAAAACATTACTCAGTGCTCATCATAAGTGCACTCTTAATCCACTTCTATTTCACCCATTCCCCCCACTCATCTCTTCTCTGATATGCTCTATTTTAAATGAGTTCCCTCAGTTATTGTTTTTTTTTTCTTTTTCAATAAGAACCTATTTAATTGAAGTATACTTCAAAATATATGGTTCTAACAGATATATGTAAAACATTCCATCCAAGAACAATAGAATACATATTTTCTTTAAGTACACACAGAATTCCTGGTATAATCACATTAAAAAAAAGATATAACAAATATCAAAATTTAAGAAGACTGAAATCACACCAACTATATTTTCCATCCACAAATGATACAAAACTACACATCAATAATGAAACAAAGCTGGAAAATCTACAATGCAAATATTAAATATTTAATATGTAAATATTAAACAACACACTACTGCACAAGCAGTGGGCCAAATAAGAAATCAAATAAAATTAAAATATGTCTCAAAACAAAAGAAAAGAAAACACAGTATTCCAAACCAATGGGATGCAACAAAAACAGACATCAGAGTTAAATTTAGGCTATAAATGCCTGTATTAAGAAAAGCGTTCAAATAAATAACTTACCATTGTATCACAAGGAACTAGGAAAAGAAGAAACTTAGCTGAAATTTAGTAGAGGGAGGAAATAACAAAGAAAAATCAGAAATAAATAATATAGAGGCCAGAATGAATAACATTGAAATTAATGCCCCGTCTTTCAAATATAAATAAATAAATAAATAAATAAATAAATAAATAAACAAAAATGGCAATGCATTAGCTACATTAACTGAGAAAAAAAAGAGAGAAGACTCAAAACCTGAAATGAGAAATGGAGGAGAAAACAATATTTTTTACTAAGTTAATAGCAACTACTTGCTTCATAAACTTGAGCTGGTATAAAATATTGATGCCATTAACTTTGGTACTACACATAAGTGAAATGCCCTCCAATAAGGATTTCTCTTTAAAACAAATGCAAGGTAAAGCCTAGAAGCCTGGGGAAAAAAAAAAAAAAAAAAAAAAAAAACTATTCTTTTTATTCCATTTGGCTTCTTATCAATAGAATTTTAGCCATAAAAAACAATATAGAGGGATCCCTGGGTGGCGCAGCGGTTTGGCGCCTGCCTTTGGCCCAGGGCGCGATTCTGGAGACCCGGGATCGAATCCCACGTCGGGCTCCCGGTGCATGGAGCCTGCTTCTCCCTCTGCCTGTGTCTCTGCCTCTCTCTCTATCTCTCTGTGACTATCATAAATAAAATAAAAATTAAAAAAAAAAATTTTTTTTTTAAAAATTAAAAAAAAAAACAATATAGGAAACATCTCAAAATTTAAATGAAATGAAGCATTTATCTTACTAATATTGGACTTAAAAATTTGGTAGTTGAAAATTTTCCAATAACCTACAGATTTAATCATTTTAATTGATATTTGCTAAGTAAAAACAGAGGAGAGCAGTTTTGGTGATTAAATTTGTGTTTTTAGGGGCCCCTGGATGGCTCAGTGGTTGTCTGCCTTAGACTCAGGTCGTGATCCCGGGGTCCTGAGATTGAGTCCCACATTGGGCTCCCCACCGGGAGCCTCCCTCTCCCTCTACCTATATGTCTCTGCCTCTCTCTATGTCTCTCATGAATAAATACATAAAATCTTAAATAAATATGTATTTTTAGTTTCTTAGAAGTGTCCAACTGATGAAGAGGCTTAGTAGTACATGAGCAAACACTCTACACATAATAATGTAAAAAGGGAGCACACATATTTATAAAAAGATATCAACTGAAAAATACTGCTTAAATGGATATTATACAAACTAAATAGATTTTTTAGCCATAAATTGCTTTCATTAACTAAGTGGTTCATCCATTTGTATCTTGATTATCATCTTCATGAATAATTAGATCAATATTTTATCTATTGCTCTATATACTACAACTACATGTGCTCAAGACTGGTTTCTGTATAAAATTTTTATTATAAATGAAGTATATTTATTCAATAGGTTTCTCATGCATTAATTTTTTTAAAAAAATCATATAATTAAGATTAAAACAGTCTTAATTTCCCTGAAGAGCTTAATGAGGTAAACTTGTGAATTTCGTCTATGCTACAACGTGTACTGTATTCCAATAACAAAGTACCATATGAATAAACAGGTGAAGTACTGTGGTTTATCACTTTCCTTTTAATCACCCAAAAACTGGGCAAGCCATCTAAGACAGCTGGCAGAAATAGTACTTAATTTTCATTTCATGGGCTACTTTCCCCTCCTCTGCTATTGCTATGTCAAAGAAGACACATGTTATTTTAGTACATTTCTCTTTTGTCTCTTCACACCTGTTATTAAAAACCATAAACACATACATACATGTCAGTAAATATTTGTTTCTACATAATCCCTGTGTCTTCTTTTTCTCCCTCCTTCAACCTTCCACCATTTCTGTTTGCGCTTGATAGATTCCAGGCTTAGAATTTATTACAAGTAATGTTTTCTCTTTTCTCTCTTGTTCTGTTACTCTCCCTCTTTTTTTTTCCTTTCAGAGTTCTATTTAAGTTGAAAAAGCTGCAGGAACTAGCAAAGATTAAGTCTTCCACAGCAGCTGCTTCATCATTACAGAGCAGTAACCGTGTTTCTTCTTGTCTGTGGGACAATCCAAATGGTGCCCTTCATTCTGTGATCTATGCAAAGCTGTGTGATCTCCAGGAGCCATTTCTCAGTGGGCAAAAAATGTAGCACCAACATTCTCTATTGAAATAATTATGCTGCTCTCTCCTGATGGAAGAGCTTCTGTGTGTAACATTCTAAAACTATTTTTTGCTGTCTTTAGAATAGGGTAACTTAAGTTTTAAGGGAAGAAGTAGTAGTCATTATCATTTTAAACTTTTAAAAACATGTTTGACATATGGAGTCATTATGTCTGCATCACAACACCTCCTCACCCTCAGTGATACCAAAGCCACTGTAACTTTTCCCATATATACAGCTGTGTGACATTAATTAATTTATTCATTGGACAGCAACTATGTGCCAGGTTCTATTTCAGATAGAGGGACTTCAACACTAAACATAAAGTTCATTTTAAAGGAACTTGCATTCTGATAGAGTTGGAAAAGACTCACCAAATCATCTAAATTACTAATTAGATTTCAGTACCAAGCCCTGTAAAGAAAAAACAAAAAAACAAAAAACAAAAAACACCAGCACCTATTGAAAATGGAATAAAAATAACCTAAAGGGTGAGGATTATTATATATGGTCAAGAGGAAAACACTGGAAGATGATAGCTGCGTATACAGCCAAAGAAAGTTTTTTGTTGTTGTTGTTGTTGTTGTTGTTTTTTGTCTTTTAAGAAAGAAGAAGGCTAGTGTGTTGAAAACACAGGACTGAAAGATAACATCATAAATAAGATTAGCAGGTCAAGGGTCAGATGCTAAAGGCCTTGCAGTTGAGTGTGCAGTATGATGGTGACTACTGTGGTACCTATAAAGTTTGTGGAGGGGCATTAATATACTAACCCAATGCTGTTAGATATAATGAAATGGAAAAATAATGAGCAAATGTCGTCTGCCAAATACAATCTAGAACACTTTTATAGATTTTTTAAAATATTTTATCTACTTATTTGTGAGAGAGAGAAAGCATGCATGAGCTGGGGGCAGGGGGTGGTTGTTGAGGGAGAAGCAGGCTCCCCATTGAGCAGAGAGCCTGACCCAGGGCTTGATTCTGGGACCCTGAGATTATGACCTGAGTGGAAGGCAGACTCTTAACCTTCTTTCGTTAGCCTTCTTTTTTTTATATTTTATTTAAATTCAATTTGCCAACATACAGTACAACACCCAATGCTTATCCCATCATGTGCCCTCCTTAGTGCCTATCACCCAGTTATCCCATCCCCCCCCATCTCCCTTCTGCAACCTTTATTTGTTTCCCAGAGTTATGAGTCTCTCAAGGTTTGTCTTCCTCTCTTATTTTTCCCCTCTTAGTTTCCCTCCTTTCGCTTATTGTCCTTTTCACTATTTCTTATATTCCACATTTGGGTGAAACCATATGATGATTGTCTTTCTCCGATTAACCTTAACCAACTGAGCCAACCAGGAGCCCCTGTGTTTATGGGTATTTAAATGTACCATCACCTAGCCATATTATTTATCTGGTGTAAATAATAGGTGATGACCTTAATATCATGAAAACCTGACTGCTTCAAATAGACTTGACCCAAGTCTTACTTATAAGATCTCTCAGGAAAAATAATTCTATATCTATACATGCCAAAAGTAAATGCATGACATGAAATGATCATTAATTTCAGTTTCGTATTTCTTTAATTATACACACATATTAATATATAAATGTATGGCATTAATGTATAATATTATATAATGTATATTAATTAGGTCAAGCTGTTTGATGCTCAGAGGCAGCTTCAAAACCCATTTCCTGTAATAATATACAGGATAACTTTGATTTGTGCCTATATTAAGGTTTTAGAATTCCTAAAGGCAGAATTTCAGTGAGCAGCTTGCATAGATTTGACATTTATGGAATAAATGAGATGAAGTTAAAATATTATGTGGAAATATCTTTTAAGCAGTGATGATGGTACTGAAAACAAAATAGAATATATTTTAATCTAATATGCATATGCTACCATAAAGCCATTGTTTCAATAAGCAACAATCAAAATTTATTCAGTTATAGCTCTGTTAAAACTTCAAGGGAAAATTTATGAAGTTCCAGATGATACATTAAAACTCCAAAGATAAGGCAAGCATGCTTCAGACATAATACACTTTTAATAGCAGAAAAAATACAAGAAAAATAACATTAAAGGCTTCCTGGTTGGTGCAGTCATTTAAGAGTTCAGACCCTTGGTTTCAGCACAGGTCATGATCTCAGGGTCGTGGAATGGAGTCCCGAGTGGGGCTCTGTGTTCAGCTCAGAATTTGCTTGAGCTTCTCTCTCTCCCTCCTCCACTCTAATTCTTCCTCCCTAAAATAAATAAATACATTAAAAAAATAACGTTAACATCTCCATAGTGAAAATTGGAGACTATCATTTATTTATTTATTTTTTTTTGGAGACTATCATTTATATAGAAGCAAAGTAAAAAAATATATATATTTTTTCAACTATCAGCTCCTGTAGGACATGTTACATGTTATTAAAAGCTTCAGATAAAATATGGTTATATATGTTCATATATTATACCAGTGAGGGTTTGGCTAGGAAGGAGATAAATCAAGAAAGGCTGTATAAACTGGGTGGTCATTGAATTGCTCTTCAAAGTCAGCTAAGATTTAGAAAAGGATGTTTCTGTTGAGTGCATAGTATGAGGAAAGTCATGGAAGCAGGAACTTGAAAACATTTATAGACAAAACCAAGCAATTCAGTTCGTTGGTTTACAATCTGCTTAAAGGAAGCACGGGAGAATTATGAACTAGAAAATGGATATGAGTCATATATTGAAGATTTTGAAAATACAATTAACTCTTACTGCTTCATTCACTGCTTCTCTCCATTCTATTTTCTAATGAAAATATCCCTATCTCCCTCCTTCTCTAATATTTCCCCACATATCTGATAATTTATTTTTTTTCATATCTGATAATTTAGAAGACTATCACAATATTCCATTATAGGTCGAATATTTACTGATGCTCTTTTTCTGTAATTAGCATTCCTTCTTAATTGTGCTATAAACATTTCTTATAAATGCTTATGAATGCAGTTGCCAGAGTCAACAAACAAATTCATTGTTTTATTTTATTCTCCTGGGGATTGAGCAGAGGCTTAAGTCAAATTAAGGATGATCTATATTGCCAGGCACCCATGCCCCAATCTGAAATTAATCAGAGGTTCCCCGCACCAAGGAAATCTAAGGCACAAGGGTTATATTTATGCTAATTTTTGTTAATATGACTGGAAGGCATCAGAGTATAGTGGAACACAGAGCAGTCTTCGCGTCATAAGAATAGAATTCATTTTTCAGTTTCACCAAAGGAATTATTCATACTATATAATACTAAAAAATTCCATCTGTCACTTGACTGTATATCATGAATATCTCTTCAGGTCAGCAATTATATTTAACTTGTTAATTTCAACTGCTGCTTTGGATTTCTCTGTGCATTGGGATAAGGCATACAAAACTTATACTGCCTCTTGTCTATCTATGTATACTTAAGCTGATTTTAATATTTTATCCTATTAAAAATCAAGATGTAATGAGCATCTGTTGATGTGCTTCCTTGAACCTATATCTGAATATATATGTATAAAAAAAGACTATATATGTATATACATTTAAATTTTTGTTATTGGCAAATTATCCTGAAATAAGTTGTATCAATTTATTATTTTAGCATTTCAAGCCAAAGGCCTGGGAAGTTGTACAATATTAATCTTCCTTTTATTTCTACTGCTTCTTCATGGTCCCCTGTTATATGTCTACCTTAGATCATTTATTGAAGAGAGGTGGCTGGGGAAAGACTACCTGTAATATAATTAACGTACACACTAATTTCTACAAAATGAAAGTGTACCTTTTGTTTTGGCATGGTGCATATATTTTATAATTCGGGCAATACGTATTTGTGTATAGCATCATCTTAATTTATCATAATTTGCTAAAATATCACACTATACTTAAGCATTGAAGTTATGTCTAATTTAACGTATGTTGATATTATTAATAACTACTTTGGTTCTAAGTAAAATTTCCCACGTGTGTCTATTTCCTGCTATATATGTTTGAGTATATAATCAATAAAAAATTTAAAAGAGTATTAAATATACATGTTCCACACACAAAGCTATTCAAATGACGTTTATGATCCATGTTTTTTCTAGCAATCGACAACCGCGATGTTGTATTTCATTTGAGCTTCACAATAAATTTGTAAGAAGTTAACACAAAAACTGCTTTGTGAAGGAAATGAGTATGTTATAATTCAGTATGAAAATATGTCCCAGCCAAAGACCAGCATCACCATCCACCCATTTACTTAAGCTGGAGACATGAACTACATACTTTATGCCTCCCCGTCTACCCAGAGCTGATCATGAGCCAGGACACACTGGTAATGTAAAGCTGCTGCTGTCTGTTCTGATTGCTCTGACATCCAATTTGATTGATTGGTACTTATGCTGTGTTAGTTTTTGAATACTATGAATATTATACTTGATTGCATTTCACTCCATATTTAATCACTCTCCAAGAACTATAATTTCTACCTCATAAGGCTCCCTGCAATATGTCTATTTCTCTCCATCTTCACATAAATATTCACATAAATATTCTAAAGCAGGACAATATCTTTTCTCTTTCTGAATACTAAAATAAATTCCCAATCTCTAAATCAAAGTTTCTGCAAATATCTGAAGGATTCAATAGTTCTTAAGGCAAAGTCTCAGTTCGTTTATGTGGCACAAAGCATCTTTTTTCTATGGTTCAGCAGAGTCAGTGTATTGCGGTTAAAATCTTGACTCCAAGATCTCTACATTTGGAGTTTGGGGCAAAAGATGTTATTGAAGCTCCCGTCTCTGAAATGGGTATATGAGACACTATCACACAGAGATTGGAACAATTTTGGCACATGTCAGTTTTCAAAATGTTAGCCTTTCTCCATAGCCTCTAGCACCAGTCGTCATCATTACTATCATCACACATGTCCTCAACATTTCAAAGAGTTCCACGCCCAGTTTTTTACCTTCATCTGGTGCCAATCTACAAGATGAAATACAGATACCAATGTTAACGTCTAACCACTCAGATCGTTTCATTCTGCTTAAGTGTCCAAATATGAGAACTCTTACTTAACCATTGGAGGACACTTGAGCTATAAAATCCAGCTTACTTGGCAGTTCTGTCTCTCTCATGATTCATTTTTATACCTTAATTTCAACACAGCTGTATAGTTGTAGGAAATTAACCTATCTTCATATTATAGCTGCCATACCAGCCCTGCAGCTCTCAAAGCAGGCCATATGGGATACTTGGCTGACCTGAACATATCATTCCCTGCCCAAGACTTCTAACTCGAGTTAGTCAGATGTATACATTGACTTGAACATTGCCTTCATATCATTCAAGTACTAGAGCCTCTGCCTAAGTCCGTTTGCCTTTCCACCTGTGGTTCATTCCAATCTACTGCAGGTGATGCTAAACAGCATGCTAGGTGTTTTCACCATTTCACCGACAATAAGCTAGTTTCAATCTGATTAATGAAAGATCAAGTTTCAGAGTAACATTCAAAGAGTCATTTTTCTGTGGTATGCTTTTTCTAAAACAAAATTATTATTAATGATTTATTTTTTGAATATTTTATTTTTTTATTCATGAGAAACAGAGAGAGAGAGAGGCAGAGACAGAAGCAGGCTCCATGCAGGGAGACCAACATGGGACTCGATCCCGGGACTCCAGGATCACGCCCTGGGCCGAAGGCAGGTGCTAAACCACTGAGCCACCCAGGGATCCCATCGTGAATGAAGAAACTGGAGCACTGAAATGGCACCATCTCATTAGTTTATAAAGTGGCAGAGCCTGGACTAGGATACAGTTTCCCTGGCACTGGTCCTGGTCTTTAGTCACATCTTGGAGGCTGAAGTTTATAACCTCAGAGATCCCTGAGAGTTAACAGACATGCAGACAGAGGCGTGAGAGCTTGCTCACATGCTCTTCATCATCTATACCTTCATTTGCAGGACTTGCAGGAGGGGGGATATAGTGTTGAGATGGGATCACATTCAGGACATAAGGTAGGATGAAAATTAACAAGGCGTAGCTTCAATAAGGTTTGAACTAACATAAGTCTTTCAGGACTTTGGGAAGAAAAGGAGAGATAAAGGAATAAAATGAACAAACTTATGAGAGAATGAGCACAGGGATCCATATTGAGTGAGTAACATCTTTTGAGCATCCCATTGGCTATCTATTGGAGTTAAAACAGAAGGTGGCATTTGATGTTGTGACTTACAAAATTCTCAGTACACACATTCTACATGCCTTTTCTCTAAGGTTATATAAAGTATGCAAATATTAGCAATTAGCTCTTAAAAGCATAAAAAGAAATGGGGGGGGGAGTAAAAGAATATAGCAAGTTGTTATTTAGTTGAAATGCTGTCTTTATATAGACTTGTGCTTTTTCCTAAAGACTTTTTTAAAAAGTAATTTTAGAATAACAAAAAAATTAAAAGGAATGTAAAAAGATTTCCCCGTATATACTGTGTCCCCAAGTATGGATGCTGGTTTGTTGATAGATTTGGTGGTGAAAGGATGGATGCTTAGACAATTATTAAATGCTTGTTTATATTTTCTCAATTAATTAGGAGGGAAAAGCACCAGGTAAGACAAAGGAGAGTTTAAGGTGTTCTGGAATATTGAAGATAGAGATTTAATATAGTCATTTGGGACTGTGGGAAATTGAATACACCAGGAAGTAAAATAATCTTGCCAGCAATATATTTAAGATTCTGGAATATGGGATATCTATTCTTTAATTCAAAATGGGATCTATCAGTGTCATTATCTCTAGAAAGAAGCCAGAGTTTCTGTACATGCATCGAAAATATTTTTAAGTGATTCATAAAGTCATAAAAGTGTATGTGTGTGTGTGTGAAGGGAAGAGATATATCTCAATTATTGTGTGGATTACTTTGTAGCAGATTTAGCATACTGATTTCCCTTCCTGATATGCTAATTGTGCTATCAACTATTTCAGATTTCCAACTGCAAAGAGATGAAGTCAAATCTACTATAGCAAAAATGCGCAGTCACTTTCTAATCTGGACTTGAATATGCCATTATGTTATCCTTTAGAGTTGTTTTTGGCTTAAGGCAGGAGTTTATGGTGACTCTATTCTAAAGCCACAGGGACATACACCTTTTCTTTACACTAACTCACATCTTCCAAGACAGGTGGAAGTTACTTATGAAATAATTTCCAGGATTTCATACTTCCACACATTTTTCACTTTTTAAAATTTCTACTGCATTGCTTTTTATGAAAATTATTTTCATATTTTATGCTCATTAAATGTGTATGGTTTACATGAAGTTATTACTTTGATTAATAGGTTATTTAAAATAGCCATTATTTTAGGGATTTTTTTTTTCATAAGTAAACCTGGAGTTATATGGAGGAGCCTAGAATATTTTGAATCTCAGAAGAAAAATGCTAAAATTTAAATTATTGTTTAAAATCATGTCAGTAACTAATATATATGGATTCTTTTCCACACTCCACATCTCCATCTAGAATAAGCTCGAATTGACTGGCTTAACAATAATTAATTTGTTTTTTTATTAAGAATGGCTCTTGTTGACTTCTTAAATATAAAGATCTCTTCAGAGATTTGTCTGATAAAAAGACAATTGAGCAAGAATGTGAACACAGGAATACAAGAAAACATGACATGTTTTATAGACAGAGTGTAATTTCCTGATCTCTTCAATTTGCCACTTTCCCTGTTGTGCTATTCAACTGATTTAAAAAAATATCCTGAAATAAATTAGCATAATCTTATGGTTTTGATGTTAAATATATAACAGACATATGTTTATTCCCATTACTACTAAAATGTAGAAGAAATTTAAAATCTGCCTTCAATTGCATTCAGTGGGTAACCAGTTCAAACTGGCAAAGAATTAATGAGGATGATTCTTGGAGAGGGAATATTTAACTAAGGAGGTAAAGGAGATAGATGCCTTGATGTTATTTAAAACATTGTTAGTTGATTTTATCAGGTCATTCAAATATATTTTAATAAAGTTGAAAGTTCTTTTTAAAAGCATTATTTTAACATGCCAAAACTCTTATCTCTTCATAAACTTGTACAGTGATCTTTGTCTATATGTCAGCATAAATGACAAAGTCAAGTGAATAATGTAAGAAAAAGTCTGTATTGATTGGTATCCAGGACAGTGAGACTATTATTGGAATCTATATAAATCATCTCCTCCTAAACTAATGTATGTCTTGGAGCTATAGTCAACTTGATAAAAGCTAATTTGGAGAAAAGGCATTTTCTATGTGCCCTTGATGGTATAACTGTTAGTCTATTCATCACAAAAAAATAATGACAGTGTTTTGAATATGTAAAAATCCATGAATAATGAATTTTTGTCTTAGCCTTTTATAGAATCTTAAAAATAGAGACGTAATTTTTTTTCTACTTTTATTTGTGGGCAACTCTTCATGGAGTCTATGGCCTATCTAATCCATATATCACATATGTTGAATCATTATGTTTTATTACTTTCACATAATTTAATAATGAGAGATAATCATTCACCAAAATTATTCTTTTATATTTTTATTCTTTCATATTCACTTAAATTAACCATTCTATAGGCATAAACTTTAGCTCACTGTCAAAGTTTAAACTATCCATTCATTGTCTGCTAAAGTGGTCAGAGTGTAGTTACTGTTAGTGAGTCCCAAAAGGAAATCTCATGGAATAAAAACAGTGACTGGAGTATACTCAGTTTCCTGGTAACACAGGCAGATGTATAAAAATATTCCAGTTTCCATGCATTTTCTCCTCTTCTTCCTGCTTATTTTCTGAAGATATGTTACTTTACCTTGAGATGGGCAATTTAAAAAATGAAACAAAAGCAATATGCAGTAGGATGCCATAATTAAGAAAGCTGGGTTCTTAATAATGCTGTGACACTGTGTCAAAAATGACATTTCCTATGTCTGATCTCCAATTATGTAAAACAATTAAGTGCTTTTAATAACCACAATGGTAAACAGTCTATTAGTTTGTATCCCAAATCATTCCTAATATATTTCAATCTCAAAATAATAAATGAGAATTTTCTTCATAGTCCAAATTGACCTTTCTGCAGGGTTGGCAAAAAAAGCATAAATGATAGAGTATGAAATATGCTTGAGTAGAGGATCAAATTGAGTGAGGGACAGGTGAGGCTAGATAGGGAGAGGTAGGATGGCAGCTACAAAACCAAGCCTACAGAAATCCTAGATGTGAAAAATGTTGTGGACAAGATGTTAACCAGAGAGAAGGGAACATAACAAATCCACCTTGTTTGTTTTAAATACAGACCAGATATTTTCATGATATTTTCTAATCCATCTTGTTTGTCTCAAATGTTATAGAGATGATATTTATCGGGTTCCCTGATCAATTTTCTATAAAACACCGACCATAAAAGCCTTCAGTGGCAACCCATTTGGGACTCTCCTCTCACTCTGGAGAGCTTTCTTTCTTACCTTTCTGTTCTCATTTTCACTTAATAAATTTTCACTTCACTTCATTCTTTTGTGTCCACGAAATTCTTTCTTATTCGACTCTGTGAGACAAGAACCCTATCTAAAGAATCTCATAATGACCACACGGGTAAAAACTGTTCTTCCATATGAATGGAACAGTGAATGAGTTCTCCAGAGATGGAGGGGTTGTTTCCTCCTGAATCCACAAAATCAATCTCAACAGCTCTCCCATGTCAAGTCAGCTGCTAATAGCAATCGAGTAGGATCTTTCTTGTGCTTTATTTCACTCTCTTGTCCACTTCAACTTTGGATGATCAGAGGCAGCTTATTAATGAGGAAGTATATTAGTTTTGTAATGCTGCTATAACAAATTACTACTGAGAAATGTAAAATGACAAATTTATTACCTTATTGTTTGCAAGTTAAAGTCTGACATGCATCTCTCTGAGCTAAAATTAAAGTGTTACTGGGGCCATATTTTTTTTTTTCAAGAGGCTATAGTCCATTTCTTTGCATTTTCTAGTCTCTAGAGTTTTCCTGCATTCCTTGGCTCATGGCCCTCTTCTTCTATCTTCAAAAAGCCACAAGATTGTGTCTCTTTGACCCTACTTCTATCACTTGCTGTCAGGAAACCTCTAATTTTAGATTATTTTAATATAATTACAAATGAATATCATAAAATATATGCTAAGGCAACATTTTAAAACATGAGAAAAATGTTAAAACAAAGATACTTCCCAAACATACAATTACTTGTATGATTTGGACATTTTGGGATAAATGTATTCAATACTATTATTATTAAATATGCATTAAGCTGATCTTTATTTGCCACAGTATCAGTTTTATACATATTAGGGAAATGCTATATTCATATAAAGACAAATTCATAGCTTAAAAACCTCAACCATTTCCTTCTATAGAAACTTATGTTAGAATCTAGTTTTCTGATATAATAGACCTCAGACTTTTTTTTTTTTTAATTCTTAAAGCAGGTTTATATTTATGTAAGATGCTAAAATAAAGCAAACTGGGTTTGGGATATATGGGGACTTTATTATTTTCAAAACTTCTATGAAGTCTAAAACTAAAAAAAATACAAAAATCATAAAAATAAAAGAGTAAGGGGATACGTGGATGGCTCAGTTGTTGAGTGTCTGCCTTCAGCTCAGGTCATGATCCTGGGGTCCTTGGAACAAGTCCTACATTGGGCTCCCGACAGGGAACCTGGCCTGCATCTCCCTCTGCTTATGTCTCTGCCTCTCATGAATAAACAAATTACATCTTAAAAAAATAAAAGAATGAGTAAATGAAATTAATAATGTAAATATTCAAATACATAGAAATGGGTTTAGTAACATATTAAATGAAATTTGGTAAAAAAATCAGTAAAATAATTTCTGCTTCTGTATTCAAGTATTTTATATTCAAGCAAATATCAAAGTATGTCTTAAATGGAATATCTGAAATCAATTTAAAAAACAACCAACTCTTCAAAAGAAACTGAGTTTGCTTACATTATTTTAATGCTTTGTTATAATCTTCCATTGGCCTCTAGACCATTTGATATATGAACTTTAGTTCTAATGCACAAAGTTCAATGAGCTGAAGAACAGAAATAGCTAGAGACAGAATAGTCATGAGCTTTTTTTCCTATTCACAAATGATGGTTATATGGATGTCGCTGAATCAGTGACTGAAAATAATAAACACATAATGGTTCAGAATACGATATGAGTCTTATTTATAAGTACACTATTCCAAATTAGATTTATTTTTGCTGAATTGGCTTCAATATTTACAGTGACTGAATTTATTATGTAAGGAGGAATGGATTTTTTTCCTGGCACAATTAAAATATTTATTAATTAATAAACATTTCACAAAAAAATAAACATTTCACCACATAATTAACCAAGATTTTCAATTATTTGTCGGCTAATAAATGGTACTGAATACTGTACTAGCTATGTTAGGGAATTATGCAATTTAGTGAAAATGTATTTATTATTTAATCTCCAGGAGTCTGACATTCTGTGCGAGGAGACAAGACTAGCCCCTCAACAACTGGAGAACCATATGCCAAAGGAGATCACTCATTAGAAACTATGAACTACAGAACAATGGTGTTACGCTAACTAAGGAACTAGAGAAGAATATGGAATATAATAATCAGGGAAAAATTCATGAAATAAGTATTTCGGATAAATCCTGAGGAAAAAAAATATAGAAACAATAAGGAAGAAAAGAATACTGATGGTTGAAGAAGAGAACGTATAACCTGCAACAGGTACAAAATAGAAATGATAAAAGTGTATTTGGATATCTGCAGAAAAAAATATTTTGAGAGAAATTCTCAACATAGGGAGAGGAATTGTAAGGAATATGAATGATTAGGTAATAGAGGGCCTTATAATAGTCTTGAATTGATTCAATGGATAAATGGTTGATAAGAGGAATAGTCTTAATCAAAATATTATGCCAGAAGTGTGAATTCTTTACATCAAAGGTGCAAAATATTGCTTTCGGTAAAAACTTGGTCACTTTGTAAAATCAGAAATCTAATGTTTCAGCTAAGCCTTTCCATTTCAAATGACAAACTTGTGTGAAAATATTATGAAGTAAAAATTACAATGTTAACAGTCAGGATTATTTTCTTTCCTCAGGTGGATGGAACCTGGCATTTGGGATTCTTCTGATTTGTGTTAGCTCCCAGGCAAAACAACATATATAGTAAAGTTAATAAAATCACATCATTCTTCATATATATTTTTAAAATTCTCTTTTATATATAAAGCTAGGGTTTAAATTGTTATAAGTATTAAAATCACTATGGGGTTATAGAGTACTGTATTAATTAATAAACAAACCAAGGGTCACTTTAATAGGAATCACAGATGAAATTCTAATTTAGTTCAAAATCCTTTCAAGGTGTATGTGTGAGGAGGGAGGTTGGAATCAAATGGTCAAAATACATAGGCTAGGACATAGGAAATTGGAAAGAGTATCATTCCCAACTTTCAAACAAAAAAGACGGCCAGCCCAGGTGGCTCAGCGGTTTAGCGCCGCCTTCAGCCCAGGGCCTGTCTGATCCTGGATTTCGGGGATCAAGTCCCATATTGGGCTCCCTGCATGGATCCTGCTTCTCCCTCTGCCTGAGTCTGCCTCTATCTCTCTCTCTCTCTCTCTGTGTCTCTCATGAATAAATAAATAAAATCTTTAAAAATAAAACAACATAGAAGAGAGCAGGATAACATATAAACTTACTATTTTTATTGAAATAATCAAAAAGCCTCAGTTTGCTTGAATTCCAGGAAGAAACAGAACCTTTCAAGTATAGACTACTTTACCTATATAGAGCATGGTAGAAAGTGGTGTAAACTACCATATAGATGGGACACCTGGGTGGTTTAGTGGTTGAGCATCTGCCTTCTGCTTAGGGTGTGATCCTAGGGCCCTGGGATGGAGTGCCACATCAGGCTCCCTGCATGGAGCTTGCTTCTCCCTCTGCCTGTGTCTCTACTTCTCTGTGTGTGTGTGTGTCTCTCATGAATAAATAAATAAAATCTTTTAAAAAACACAAAAACCTACTATAGAGATAGCCAAGAAGAAATCAGCTGAAGTTTAAACAAAATGCCAAAGGCTACATTTGGGATTATTGGGACATTTGGCACCATTGAGAGCATCACACAAAAGAACTATTTGTAGACTCTTTTTCATACGCCTCCACGGTATTCACAAGAAAGTGAAGGGGGAGAGCAGATGATCAGACACCCTGCCTCAGTGGTGCAAGTATGCAGGGGTGATTGCCTACAGCTTCAGGAAAGGCACACCACCTCAGGGCAGCCTGGAGACTTATCTCCTAGGACAAGAGGAGAAACAAACCAAACAATAATGCCTTTGAGGATAAGGAACTGTCCTAAGCCCAGGATCCTACAACAGAAATATTATAAGAGGACTGTAGGTGACCTGAGTAACAAAACCCAACCAGAGCTCAACGTCCGCCTAGATTGACTCAGTGCCCTCCTTGTCCCACTTCATGGTCTGAACAGATGTCAAACTCCAGGTGTTCAGTCTAAGCTGTGCTTGATGAGGAAAAACTGAAAACTGATCATTAAACATATATAGTAGAAATTCATTGTAATTATTTTTATTTCAGCTTTAAAAGTAATTTAGACAGTTGACTATCTATTTGCATTATGGTCCTTTTGCAGTTATTACAGAGTCTGGGTTCATACATTCTCATCAAAATCTTTTGTCATCTTCATTTTTAGGATGTCTTTGAAGAATCATTCCAGGGATTGCGATAGATGATAGATAGATGATAGATGATAGATGATAGATGATAGATAGATAGATAGATAATGAATCTAAATCATATTGTCCCAGCTTAGCTAGTAGATTCTACATAGAATAGTCTGCTAACTCATTATTCAGAAAATTTGTTCTGAGTGTGGTCCTGTCTTCCTAGGGATACCTCAGGTCAAATTTTTCTGCCAAAGGTGCATGGGGAGGGGATGTGGATGGGGTGGAGCATGGAGCAAATGTTAGGAACACTGACAGTAGGAAATCTCAAAAACCCAAATCTATTAATTTATGCCTAAACAAAACACAACTATTTTTAATCTTGTTTTTTAAAATATATATATTAAAATATATACATTTTTTTAAAAATATATAAAATTTATATGTAATTTATATGTAATATGTATATTTTATTTATATATAAATACACTATTAACAAAAGTTGTATTCTTAAAACATCTTAAGGGAAACATATGAAAAAAACTATGCCTTATACATTTGAAAAACTAATTTGGTAGCAAATTCCACCGAAGTATATTATTACGTCTCTATGGTTTTACACATGGTGGAACACCATTCAACATACGCGACAACTAAGGGATTTTTTGGTGCACTATTCCATCAGATGTTTACTTAAAAAAAAAAAACGTGTGACATTCACATAGGAACTTGCTACATCAAATATGTATCAGTTTCTTGTATTTTCTAGGGTGAGGATAAGCAGCAGAACAAGAGGCCCTAGGCTAGTGTGCTAGGGCATCTGCTCTAATTACAATCAGTAGTTAGCAGTTCTCATTTCAGAACAGGTACAATGTCTGATTTATTGGCAAGAGTGTAGGTGCTAATTTTGCTTGTAAATGAAAAGAACAAGTGTTTGCCAATTAAATCAAGCATCTGCTTCACAGTCAGTAATACTAATAGCTACCAACAGAACTCCAAGCCATTACTCTAAATTGTTTAATGAACTGCTTTTAATACGTAGTAAACTACAACCCTGATTCCTTAAAAATGCTGGGCTGGGCCTTAGTTGTTCAACTTTAATTGACCTCTCATTGGTTCCCTTGCCTTTATTACGGTAGGGGGAAGCCAATCTTTAAAAACTACGTTGAACAGAGATTCATATTCTAGTATATAAAAATACTTGCATACTGGGTATATCTGCGAGTGGCATTCATATTTATGGTCTTTTTTGTATTCAAATATTTTCTGCTCTTCCATTTAGGATTATTTTTAAGCTATGTGCTTTAGCTATAAAGGGCATCACTAGCCTACTCAGTCTTTTCTGTTCTTTGTTAGCCAAATAATAGCCTCAGTTGATGAAAATCATAAAGACAGAGAACTGTAAATATCATCTAAATTTTATAGGTAAGTGGACACGTGGGAAACGGCACAGAACTCTTTTTAGTTTTATAATTTATATAATAATGAAAAGTTTGATGCAAGCATATATTCTGTTATTAGGAAGCTTTCATTCTTTTGATAGTATGTCAAGGTCCATCTACCAAGTCTAAAATGACTAGGACTGCCTGTCAAAATCTTGGATCATCAGAACTATTAACCACCCTAGATTTATTACTTTTACCTTTACTTTAATTATTTATATCAGTTTGAAAATCCAGGTTTAAATAGGGACTTAAAAATGTTCTAATACATTGATACAAAATATGATAGTGATACGGGAGAGCTTGGTTCTTGTCTCACAGAATCGAAGAATGAATCTCATGGACAACAGGCAGGGAGCAAACAAGAGAAGTTTATTAAGCAGAGAAACAACGAAAGCTCTTAAAAGTGAGAGGGGTCCTGACAGGGTTGCCACTGAGGGCTTTTATAGTCTGTATTTTATAGGAAACTGACCAGGGAACTGAGTGCATTTATTGTCAATTATCAGGTGGGTATTTAGAACAAACATGGTGGACTTGTAACAAACAAGATTTTTTTTATTTTTATTTATTTTTTATTTTTTTATTGTGAGCCTAAACAAGGTGTTCCCTTCTCTCTGGTTAATCTCGACTCCATAAAAGTTCTCTACATCTGGGATTTCTGCGATTAAAGGGGAATACTCCCTAACATTTTGGAGCTAGAGAGCCAGGTTTATTTTTTTCTGTTTTACTGCCTTATCTCTGTTTCATGGGATGAGTAGGAGCCAGACTCTGGGGCCTTTCGGTGTCCTTAGGGTTAATGGGAGTCCCCAGATTCCTGGAAGCCTGACTCTGGGCCTTTCCCTTATCTTTCCCTGCCTAGCCCTGTCTGCCCCTAACTCATTCCTACATCAATGGGATCTTTTTTTTTTTTTTTTCCAACGGGATCTTTTATATCAGAACTACCTTTGGAGATTTCTCCAATAATATTTGGAAGAGTCATGTTTTTAGTGGCATCCATAACGAAAGTCTGTAACTTTCTCTGTGACAACCATGATGAAACAATCATTTAAACAAATCTAGTTTACGTTGTCATCATACTTAAAATTATACCTGATAAATTAAATATCTATAGTCATAAACCTGAGTGCCATGTAATATCTATAGTTCTATCTATAGCACATACACAATTACTGACAGTTTTATCAGTTAATCACAAGAAATATATATTTTATCATGTATGTGAAGATTAGCTTACTAAATATTTTGCCTTTTCAAAATTTTACACTGTAAAAGAATTAAGGAGCATGAATACATTTTAATTTCTGACCAAAATGCACAGGTGCAGAGAATGAACAGTGAACCCTGCTAAATTCTTATTGAATTGATATAATTGAAATTAGTGAGTCTTTCAAAACTTCATTCTTGAGCAGGAATGCTTATAGCCAAGGGTAATAATATTCTCATGATGATACATCTTAAGGTGATTCTTTCCAAGGATATTTGACGAGAGTGATCAAGAATTTATTATTTTTAAAATAGTTTTCTTGATAACAAAAGTTCAAGAAATATAAAAAATATTAACTCAGATATATCTAAAGAAAATTGAAGAAAAAGGAAAACACAGGAAAAATAGATGAGATAGAACATTTTCTACATTCTATAATAAAGTAAGAAGAAATATATTATTAGACACAAAAAGCACAATTTTGTATATTTGTCACTTGTCCTAAGCTCTACAACAACTTAGTTTTGTACTTAATTGTCAGAAGGCAAACGATAAATCCCCTCCCCCAAGGAAGGCATTTAGGATCTGGTTTCTAAGTAAGTAAGTAATATGTAACTTACTAACTAAGTAATATGTAATACATATAATATATTGTGACACATAGGGATGCCTGGGTGGCTCAGTGGTTGAGCATCTGCCTTTGGCTCAGGGCATGATCCTGGGGCTCCTGGATCGAGTCCTGCATTGAGCTCCCTGCAGGGAGCCTGCTTCTCCCTCTGCCTCTGTCTTTGCTTCTCTCTCTCCCTCTCATGAATAAATAAAATATTTTTTAAAAAGTAACATATATGTATATATAATTTTATGTTCATTGAAATTCTGATTTATAACAGAGATTATTTAATTTTTAACATATACCAAAGTAAATAAGTATCTTTCCTTAAAAATATAAACAGATGGATTAATCATCTAATGAAATGTTGATTTTTACCTCAGAGAATATTTCATTTCAGACAATATTTTGCAGTACTGGCTATTACTAATTATTGCCTATAAATTTGATCAGGATAACTTTTTCCAGGACTGTATCTTTTAATTACCATTGAAAAACTTAATAGTCCAGACATCTAGCAATTTTATGCAATTCTGTTTACTCCATATAGGGCTAATGCATGCACCACACTCAAGCTAACCTTTAATTTGTAAAGATATATTTCTGGTGAGAATTTACACACAAAATTAAAGATGTGAAATAAGTGTTTCATGTTCTTTCTTTTTAAAAAAATGATTTTATTATGGAAATTTCAAATGTACAAGTGAATTATGAATAAAGTTCCTATGAACATTCCTGAAAAAGTGTTTTTGTGAACATATATATTTTTATGTCCCTTGAAAAAATGTCTAGAAGTGAAATTTCTGGGTCAAAGGGCAGTCTTCAACTATCTCTTCAACTATTTTATTAAAAATACCAATTTTTCTTTTCTTTTCAAAATGCTTGTACTATTTTATAACCCACTAGCAATGTATGAATGCCCCAGGTATGTCACATTCTTACTAATATTTAGATTGTCAGACTTAAAAAAAAAAAATGGTGATTCTACTGAGTGCATAGCAGTATCTCATTGTGAAAGTTACAATTCAAAAAAAAAAAAAAAGAAAGTTACAATTCATTATTAGCAACGCATAGATCCTTTGCAGAAATATCTAGTCAAATCTTTTCTCATTTTTTAAAATAATTGAAATATTTTCATTTATTATTGAGATTTAGAATTTTTTATGTATTCTGGGTATAAATAATTTGCCAAATATATGTTTTGCAGATATTTTCCCTAGATTGTGATATGCCTAGTAAGTTTTTTTTAATGATGTGTTCTGATGAACAAGGTTCTTTTCTATTTTGAGAAAATGTGCTTTGTCATGCTTTAATTGTACGATTATTTCTTTCTGTGGCCTAAGAAATATTTGCCTAGCAGATCTGCATTCTCTATTCTCTTTCCAGTAATAGAGTAATCCTCTCTTCTTTTTTATTTTATTTTATTTATTTATGATAGTCACACACAGAGAGAGAGAGAAAGAGAGGCAGAGACACAGGCAGAGGGAGAAGCAGGCTCCATGCACCGGGAGCCTGACGTGGGATTCGATCCCGGGTCTCCAGGATCGCGCCCTGGGCCAAAGGCAGGCGCCAAACCACTGCGCCACCCAGGGATCCATCCTCTCTTCATATTTATTTCTCAATACCATGCCCATCTTTCCAGCATCTGATACAATTGATATAAAGAGCATCAACTTTCCAAAATGCCCCCAAGATGATTATCATCAGGCAGCTGCTGGTCTTAGATATGCCAAAGTTACTTAGGAAAAGTTATCAAGTCATGCTAACTTGAAAAAAGAAAGAGAATCTTGAAGAGAAGAAACAAATCAATATCTCAGCACATTATCTTGATCTGTTATTCCCCTGGAACCTATTTGCACGTAGGAAGGAATGTATTTTCTGTCATTTCATCCTGGTGTTTCACCTTCTCCCGTTATGTCACCATTTACATGAAGATGTATTAGCTGTCTCAGACCTGCAACATTGGTCAGGCTCTCTAGAACTAGGTGACTAAATGTTCTGTTTTGCCTAGAATAGTCCTTGCTTATACCTTTTGTTATATCAATCTGTATGGACTTGCTTTTGCTATTTTTTACAATGTTTTAATTTAATAGTTAGTAATAATCTGGGATGAGTTTGGGAGATCACGTTTTATGTACTCAGATTCTTTCCAAGTTCTTATTTTAACATGTAGTCAAATATGAATAACTACCAGCAATATATCCTCTTTCCCCAACTCTTTGCAGAATTATCCAGCACTTACCTTTTAAGGACAACATGGAAAGGACAGCACGAAAAACACTGGATGACAAAATTAATTGCACTGAGGCATGAGTCAGTAAAGTTAACTAACTTTTTGATTATGGCAGAGTTAGTATTAGATACTACTATTAAATCCAGGAATTTAATAAAACAGCAGTTGTGCCATGGTTCATGATGAGGTCTTTAGCATGCAGGATATAGACAGGCTACTAGTAAGTGGTGTCTGTAAAAAAAAAAAAAAAAAAAAAGCAACAAGCAACATCATTTGTAAATTACATGTAAGAAATAAAGGCTGACCAGAGCACGAAGCATAGAAATAATAGCTTGAGTGCTCTTGCTACAATGTTTTAAATTTTATTGGCACAAAATCTCAACTTTTCATATATGTGTGTGTATATTTTTCATATATATTTCATATATATTTCATGTATATATATATATATATATATATATATATTTTTTTTTTTGCTCCAATCTTGAGGGGGTCAAAGATGGTGGTGGAGTAGGAGGACCCTAGGCTCCTCTTGTCCCAGGAAAGAATTGGATAACTACCAAATCTTCCTAAATACCCAGAACTTGGCCTGAAGACTGAAAGAATTAACTTCACAACTAAAGGGAGAGAAGAGGCCACATCAAAGAAGGTAGAGAGTGCAGAGACATGGTTTAAAGGAGAAATGGATTTCAGCTGCTGCTGCGGGGAGGGAACCAAGCTTGTAGAGAAAGAGTTACAAGAGGAAAGAGCACAAAAGGGAACACACAAAAAGAGTTTCTCCAAAACCATTGGCTTGGAAAATGAGAGGGGCTAAATTTCATGAGTTCCTGCAACCAGTGGGTCTTAACATTTGAGTTTTAAAGGTGGGGAGGCTTGGCTGGGAGAGAGCTCAGAGGGCATTGCACTGCTCTTGGAGAGAAGACAGGCAAACAACCTGGGGCAGACAACATGGAAGCAGTGATCTGAAGAATGCCTGGGGTACATAGTGCAGATATTATCCACTCTTCTAGGAATATATATATATATATATATATATATATATATATATATGAGAGGCAGCTTTCATGAAGACACCTCTTAAGAAATAAAGGAGCTGGCTCGTGACATTTCCCTCCCCTGTCCCTCAGCATAAACACAGAACCAACTGAGGGAAGGAGCTAAGTGTGGACCCCAGCTGACTAACTTGCTCACACCAACTCCTACCCTCCTCTGCTCTGATAAGGCTGCCCTTCTTAGTCAAGTTTGCCTCAGTTCCAGGGTGGCACCCCCTGCCCCTGAAAACCAGCACAAACTCCACAGCATGTCTCCTGACCAGAGTTTTGCAGGGCCTCAGTTCTAGTGGAGTTGGTGTCAGGTTTTATTTCAAAAGCAGACCAGAGGTGATCCCTGGGTAGCTCAGTGTTTTGGCGCCTGCTTTTGGCCCAGGGCCTGATCCTGGAGAACCAGGATCAAGTCCCACATCAGGCTTCCTGCATGGAGCCTGCTTCTCCCTCTCTCTGTGTCTCTCATGAATAAATTAATAAAATCTTATAAAAGAAAACAGCAACAAAACAAAAGCAGAACAGAGGACATATGATCAAAACTCACTACATTCAGGCCAGAGACCAAACACTGCCCATAGCAAATCTCTATAGACAACTGGCCTAAAGGATAATACAGCCAAAGTACAACAGGAAAGATGATGTAAAGACACTTCCTGAAGAATCAGAGCCAAGGCACCATGTACCCTCTTCTACATAAGACCATTATTTTGAGGAGCAGAAGACATAGCTGGCTTTTCTAACACAGAGAAGGCAGAGACTTAAACAAAATGCCAAGACAGAGGAATTTCTCCCAAATGAAAGAACAAGATAAGGACATGGCCAGAAATCTATGTGAGACAGAATATTAAAAAGAGAGAGAGAGAGAGAATATAAGTAACATGTGGATGGATAAGTTAAAATAACAATCATAAGGATACACACTGGTATTGAGGAAAAAAATAGATATCAGTGAGACCCTTATCATAGAGATGAAAGAATTAAAGAAGAATTAATCAGAGATGAAGAGTGGGACAAATGAGATTGGAAACAGGCTTGATGTGTCGAACAGCCCACTGGAAGAAGCAGAAGAATGAATTAGTGACCTAAAAGACAAAATAATAAAAAATAATGAACCTGAACAAAAAGAAGAAGAAGAACAACAACAACAACAACAATAAGAAGAAGAATAAGAACAAGAAGAAAACAGAAGAATAGATTTGGGGGAAGTAGTAACTCCTTCAAACCTATTAACATTCAAATTATAAGAGTCCCAGAAGAAGAGAGAGAAAAGGGAGCAGAACATTTATTTCAAGAAATTATACCAGAAATTTTCCCTAATCTGGGGAAGGAAACAAACATTCAGATCCAGGAGGCACAGACAACTCCCAACAAAATCAACAAAAGCAGGCCAACACTAAGACATATTAAAAAGCCATATTAAAAATCTTAAAAGCAGCAAGACAAAAGAAGTCCTTAACTTACAAGGGAATACCCATAAGACTAGCTGGAGATTTCTCAACAGAAACTTGGAAAGCCAGAAGAGAGTAGCATGATATGTTCAATGTGCTGAATGGGAAAAATCTGCAGTCAAGAATATTCTTTTTAGCAAGGCTATCATTCAGAAAAGAAGAGAGATAAAGAGTTTCTCAGACAAATAAAAACTATAGGAGTCCGTGACCACTAAGCATCCCTGGAAGAAATATTAAAAACTCTGAGTGCAAAGAAGATACCAAAAGTGACTAACACAAAGGATCAAAGAAAATCTTCAGAAACAAGGACAAAAAAATAATTAAATTGCAATAAACCTATCTATCATTAATTACTTTGAAATTAAATGGACTGAACACTCCAATCAAAAGACATAGGGTGTTAGAATGGATGAAAAAATAAGAACCATCTATATGCTGCCTACAAGAGACACATTTTAGATTTTAGGACACCTGCAAATTGAAAGTGAGGGGATGGAGAAACATTTATCATGCAAATGGAAGTCAAAAGAAAGCTGGAGTAGAAATATAATACTAGTATATTGGACATACTAGAATTTTTTGTTCTTGTATGTTTTTATCTTGTTTTGGAATGAGGGTAGGACTGGCCTCATGGAATGATTTTGAATGTGTTCTCTCAATTCCATTATTTGTAAGATTTTAAGTCATTATTTATTTTTCATGTTTGGTAGAATTCACCAATGACACCATGTAATCCTGGGCTTTTCTGTGTTAGAAGATTTTTGGTTCCTAATTTAACTTTCATTATAGTTATTGGTCTAAAAAGATTTCTTATTTCTTGTGTGCAAGATTCATGATTCAATCATGATAACTTGTGCGGTTTTAGGAAATATTTTTTTTTCCCGAGTTATCTGATTTGGTAGTTTATAAGTGCTTATAGCTATTTGCTATCACACTATGTATTTCGGTGGTTATCTATTTTATTATTTTCTCTTCTGTTTCTCATTTTGGTGTTTGAGGCTTTTCTTTTTATCATAGTATAGTTAAAGCATTGACAATTTTGTTTATTTTTTGAAAAACCTGGTCATTACTTTCAATGATATGTTATTGTCCATTCTATTTTATTTATTTCTGATTTTTCTTTGTTATTCCTTCCTTTACTAAATTTCAGCTAAGTTTCTTCTTTTTCTAGTTCCTTGTGGTATAAAGGTAAATTGTTTATTTGAACTTGTTTCTTACATTTATAGCACAAATTTCACTCTGATGTCTGCTTTTGCTGCATCCCATAGGTTTTGAAATACAATGTTTTCTTTTTCTTTTGTTTAGGCAGATATTTTAAGCTACCATTTGATTTCTAATTTGGCCCATTGTGCAGCAGTGTGTTAATAATTTTAAATTAAATCTTTAATATTTACATTGTAGATTTCCCAGCTTCGTTTTATTACTGATGTTTAGTTTTGTACCATAATGGATGGAAAATATACTTGGTGTGATTTATCTTCTTAAATTTGTAATATTATTTATGTGATTTAACTAGGGATTCTTTTGTGTGTACTTGAAGAAAATTGAGTATTCTATTTTTCTTGGATGGAAAGTATTTTATATAACTTTTAGAACCATGTATTCTGAAGTATACTTCAAGTAAAAAAAGGTTCTTGTTGCAAAAGAAAAATAAACAATAACTCTAACTGAGGGCATTTATTTAAAATAAAACATATCAGAGGGGAGGTGGGGGTAAAATAAGAGAAGGGGATTAAAAGGACACTTACCATGATGAGCACTGAATAGTAGTGTATAGAATTATTGAATCACCATATTGTACACCTGAAGCTAATGTAAGACTTTATGTTAATTATACTGGAATTAAAATTAAAAACCTAATAAAAAGTAAAAATATAGTTTTCATTATAAAACAAAGAGAAGGTGAGGCCCTCTCCTCTCCCCGCAATGGCGTGTGCTTGCCCATTGATATCTGTATACTCCAAAAAGGGGGAATCATCTGGCAAAAATGTTACCTTGCCTGCTGTGTTTAAGGCTCCCATTCGATCCAATATCAGGAACTTTGTTCACACCAACTTGTGCAAAAACAACAGACAGCCATATGCTGTCAGTGAATCAGCAGGTCATCAAACCAGTGCTGAGTCTTGGGGTAATGTCAGAGCTGTGGCTCAAATTCCCAGAGTTTGAGGCAGGGGCCTCACCGTTCTGGCCAGGGTGCTCTTGGAAATATGTGTCGTGGAGGCCACGTGTTTGCACCAACCAAAATCTGATGCCGTTGGCACCACAGAGTGAACACAACACAAAAGCAATATGCCATCTGCTCTGCCTGGCTGCCTCAGCCTCACCAGCACTGGTCAATTCTAAAGGTCATCGTATTGAGGAAGCTCCTGAACTTCCTTTGGTGTTTGAAGATTAAGTTGAAGGCTACTAGAAGACCAAGGAGGCGGTTTTGCTTCTTAAAAAACTTAAAAGCCTGGAATGATATCAAAAAGGTCTATATGCCTCTCAGCGAATGAGAGCTCGCAAAGGCAAAATGAGAAACCATTGTCGTATCCAGCGCAAGGGACACTGCATCATCTACAGTGAAGACAACGGTATCATCAAGGCCTTCAGAAACACCCCTGGAATTACTTTACTTCATGTAAGCAAACTGAACATTCTGAAACTTGCTCCTGGTGGGCATGTGGGTCATTTCTGCATTTGGACTGAAAGTGCTTTCTGCAAGTTAGATGATCTGTATGGCACTTGGCCTAAGGCTGCCTCCCTCAAGAGTAACTACAATCTTCCCATGCATAAGATGCTTAATACAGACCTCAGCAGAATCTTGAAAAGCCCAGAGATCCAAAGAGCCCTCTGAGCACCACCCAAGAAGATTCATCGTAGAGTCCTGAAGAAGAATCCACTGAAGAACCTAAGAATCATGTTGAAGCTAAACCCATATGCAAAGACCATGTGTGGGAACACCATTCTTTGCCAGGCCAAGAATCACAAACTCTGGATGGATAAGGCAGCAGTGGCCTTAGAAGCCAAATGAGATGAGAAGGGGGTACCAGGCAAGAAGCCCATGGTAGGGAAGAAAGGAAAGAAGGCTGTTGGTGTGAAAAAGCTGAAGAAACATTTGGTAGGAAAAAAGGCTGCAGCTACCAAGAAACCAGCAGCTGACAAGAAACCTGCAGAAAAGAAACCTACCAAGGAAGAGAAGAAGCCCACTGCCTAAAACCTTATATTTGTTTATTCCATAAAACTCAATCATTTTGGACAGCTAATTTTAAATAAAGACCTGATCAAAGATAGTGAGAAACAAACAAAACAAAACAAAACAAAAAAAACAGAGAAATATATTAATTCCAGAGGTTTTCTCTGTAATCCATCAGTCTCACCCAAAGGTTCATATAAACCAAAAACTAAAAGATAACCTTGAAACCTATTTTCTTCATCTGCTTCATGCAATCAAACAGCAATTCCTGTTGATTATATGTACAAAATATAACAAATCCAATGGCATCTCTCCTTCTTGCTACACAGGTCTTATAAGAACTTATATTCTTCCAATAACTTCCTAAACTTCTTTCTCCCCTTTTATTCTCTTCTCTTTCCCTTATTTTCCAGATATAGTAGCCTTATAAAAAAATAAATGAGGGGTGACTGGGTGGCTCAGTTGGTTAAGTTTCTGACTTGATTTGGGTTCAAATCATGATCTCAGGTCAGTGAGATCGAGTCCAGTGCTGGACTCCATGCTTAGCAAAAAGTCTGCTGGAGATTCTCTCTTTCCCTCTCCCTATGCTCCTCCCCCCATTCTTAATTAATTAATTAATTAATTAATTAATTAATATTTGTTTTAAAAAAGGAAATATTCTTTACAACAGCTTATATAAACTTGGACTTATCTATTTCTTTGCAATTTTGGTAGAAAATCCTATAAAACATTTATACAGTTTCTTTCTCTTTCCTTCTTTCATTTTTCTTTTCTTTATTTTTCTTAAGAGAGAAAAAGAGAAAGAGGAGAGACAGAGGGAGAGGGAGAGAGAGAGAGGATCTTAAGCAACCTCCATGCCCAGGGCAGAACCTGTTGTGAGGCTCAATCTTACAACCCTGAGGTCATGACCTGAACCCAAAACAAGAATCAGTTGGTTAACTGAATGAGCTACCCAAGCACCCCTAATATTTTATCAGTTATTTGCATTTTTTAAATAGTTTAACAGGGTGAAATTTATATGACATAAAATTAAATATTTTAAAGTGAACAATTAAATGGCATTGAAGATTCTCAGTGTTATATACATAGAAATAAACCTAACCAAAGAGGTGAAAGATCTGTACTGATGAAAAAAAAAATATGGATGACACAAAGCATGTTCATGTATTAGAAAAACAAATATTGTTAAATGTCTTAAAATGTCTTTATTACCCAAAGCAATCTACAGATTTTATTCAATCTCTATCAAAATGCCACCAACATTTTACACAGAACTAGGAAAAACAGTCCTAAAATTTCGATAGAATTATAAAAGACCCCAAATACCCAAAGCAACCTTGAAAAAGAAAAGCAAAGCTGGAGGTATCATAGTTCTGGACTTCAAGTTATACTACAAAGCAGTAGTAATCACCATCATACAATACTGACACAAAAACAAACATAGATCAATGGACCAGAATAGAAAAGCCATAAATAAACCCACAATGATATGGTCAAGTAATCATCAACAAAGAAGGAAAGAATATCCAATGGGAAAAATTCTCTTCAACAAATGGTGCAGGGAAAACTGGACAGCTACATACAGAAGAATGAAACTGGACCACTTTCTTACACCAAATATAAAAATAAATTCAAAATTCAAAATAGATTAAAGACCTAAATGTGAGACAGTAAACCATCAAAATCCTAGAAGGAAGTACAGGAAAATGTCTCTGGTATTGGCCATAGCAACTTTTTGCTAGTTATGTCTCCGGAGGCAAGGGAAACAAAAGCACAAATAAACTATTGGGACTTCATCAAAATAAAATGCAAAAAAAATAAAATAAAATAAAAAAAATGCTTCTACACAATGAAGGAAACAATCAAGAAAACTAAAAGACAACCTACTGAATAGGAAAAGATATTTTCAAATGATAAAGGTTTAATGTCCAAAATATATAAAGAACTTCACAACTCAACAACCAAAAAATTAATAATCCAATTAAAAATGGGCTGAAGACACGAACAGACATTTCCCCAGAGAACACAACCAGATGGCTAACAGACACATGAAAAGATGTTCAATATCATTGATCATTAGGGAAATGCAAATCAAAAGTACCATAAGATATCACCCCACACCTGTCAGAATGGCTAAAATAAAAAACAGAAGAAACATCAGTGTTGGGGAGGATGTGGAGAAAAAGGAACCCTGGAGCACTGTTAGTGGGAAAGCAAACTAGTGCAGTCATTGTGGAAAACAGTACAGATATTCCTCACTGGAGTTAAATACACTTAAATTTATTATGATTATTGATATATTGGGTTTTATTTCTGCCATTGCGTTTCCTGTTTTCATTTTCCCATTCTCTCTAGACTTAATTTTTTCTCTTTTCTGAACTATTTTTAGATTTATTGGAGGTTTCTATTTGTAGGTTTCCCTCCTCTGTTTTTGAAAACTTGATTTCATTTCTCTTCTTTTAATCATTAGTTGCAATTTTTAGCATGTATATATTTAATTTTTATAATCAGTGCCTTAAATATCTTTATTCCTAAAAAAGTATCTGATACGGAATTAAGGCCAAATATATTGAGAGAATTACAACTGCAACAACAAAAAATAGAGACTGCAATCCTGACAGCAGATAAAATTCAGAACCAAAGCAATAAATAAGACAAAAAGAGACACTCTATAATTCTAAAAAATTACATTTCAAAATGTGGATGTAATATTTGTAAGTAACTATGAAGCAAATGCACAGAAGCTCCCCATATAAAATGAAATCTACTAAAAATTAAAGAATAAATAGGATACTGGGCTTAATTTATCTGTTAAAAGAAAGATACTTCAAATGTAAATATAATGCAAAACAACTCTATATACAAAAGAATTACTTAGAAAGTAATTAAAATGACTAAAAACTAAAATTAAACAGCACTTAGCAAGAAAATGGACAAATGTAGTCCTTCAGAAGTTGTGGAGAAACAGTCTTATACTTTGATGGTAATGCAAAATGGAGTAGAATTTGACAATATTCTACAAAAGTATAAATTTACTCTTCAATGTAAATATCCCACTTCTAGGATAATATCCTGAATATATATTCCCAATAATATGAAAACACCTATGCACAAATTTATTAATTGAACCACGGAGAATTACCTACCTTAAGCGTAAGGGATAGTTGAATAAACCATGATATATAAACATATTACAGTGTTACAAAACTGTTAAAGAATAAGAAAGATACCTATAAAGTGAAAAAGAATGATTTCCAGAAGATATTTTTATATGAAAAAGCAACTGCAAAATGGAATAGACAATATGCTATATTTTGGTTTAAAAAATGGTAAATAATCACGTTTTGGTGTATCTCTATGAAAAGAAACACAAAAAGAAAAAAAGCACCCAACAGTGAATGAATGTCAGTCACCTACAAAGGGATGCTATTGGGCTAAGCAGATAAAAGAGTGAGTGACACTTTGTAAGTGTTGTTGTGTTTTTTTAAATAATGTTGACTTTTGGAAGCACGTGAATTCTATTGATAATTTTAAAATTATGGTAATAATAGGAAGGGGACTACTACAAATGGAAACAAACAGAAGCAAATGAACCCGACTGCATTTCAAATGAATAAGATTACTCAAATGGAAATTATCGTATGTATGCAGTATTTTTTTGTTTGTTTAGGAAATGAGTAAATATTTTGACGCTTTGGGAGCCAGGGACCTCCCTTTAAAAGAAATAATTTCAAATATTGAAAAGAGTAAAGGAGAAAGATGCTGGCAGGTTGAAGTTGGAGGTGTTGATATGAAGTGATGATTTTTAAAATATGTATGTGTGTGAATATGCAAATATATAAGTTACGTCCCTTGGAGACATAGCTAATTCTAGCACTGGTTCAGAGAAGTACAAGATGAGACTAGAACATTTTGCCATGCTGGGGAATAAGGAAGCAGAAAAAAAAAAAAAAAGTGCATGTCATACAAAATACCACCTTGAATAGGTTTCCATGACCAAATCTGGGGCAATTTGATTAACAAAATAATCAAAGAGAGTGATGAATTATAAACTTGGAAATAAGATGTACATTTGTGAGACCAAACTGATAACAAATGATGGATAGATAGATGATAGATGATAGATAGATGATAGATAGATAGATAGATAGATAGATAGATAGATAGATAGAAAAATAGATAGATAGAGTGGGTTCTTTCAGTAAAAAGGCCAAGTGTGGACTGTTGATTTTAGAGGGAATGATAGAGATAGAAATAATCATGTTGTAATCATCATATTAAAGATTGCACCAATCTTCACTAAATCATTAATCTGGGGGTGGTGGGTGCTGGTGAAGATCTCAAAGTGTCTTAGCATATTTGAAATACTGAAGGTTAAAGATGAAAGTATTTCAGTGTTTGAGCATAAACTGCCTATTATTTACATTGGCAAAAGTAGTAACCATATAGTGAAAAATTTTCCTAAACTTAGTGCAGGATATGAATAATATCTTAATAATTCTACTGGCCCAAAAGACACACCAAATAGTTATATTGATTAAATAATTAGATCCAAACAACTTAATAATTATTATATATATAAGACTTAATAACCACTTGAAAAAATACATATATGTTGAAAGAAATAACTATTCTTTCATTCTTAAATAAACTAATGCACCTTTGGCAACAAGCAAATTCTCAAAATTGCCATCAGATCGGACACTGTGACTCTTTACACTACTTTTTTTTTAATTTTTATTTATTTATGATAATGTCACGACATCTTTGAAAGCACCTAGCATTGCCTAATAATAAGTGTGAGCTTACCTCAAACTAATAGTTGCTTCAGTTTGGGGCAGATGTCAAGTTTTATTGTGTTTCTAAAACACTAAAATTATCCTTGGGAACCGCATGTGTACATTGTGGAACTCTAGGGTGCATTGGCACACAGTTTGAGAATCATGTGTATAATGAACTCATCAGATAACACCTTGACAGTGTGATAAAAATTAACATTACTAATAAGGGATATTAATAGACATTGTGTGCATTTAGGTGTAATACCCTGGGAAGTGCACAATTTTACTTATAGAATATTAGCCTAGGGATATAAAACCTGAATCTAATCATGAAGAAGCATCGGACAAACTCAAAAATAGTTTATTTTGAAATGAAAAGTTAAAATGATAAAAAGAAGGATGGTGAATTTCAATAATAGCAATTAATAAAGTGCAAATAAAAGCTGACAAATTTTTCCAGACTTACAGAAGCCTTTAGTTTATTACATGATCCTAGACCAGATCCTTTACTGAAGAAAAAAATTTGCTACACAAAAGATTATTGGATCAATCGCCAAGCGGGAATACGGAGAGCGATTTAGATAAATGTATATCAGTATTAAATTTATTATTGTTCATAATTGCACTATCGTTCTACAAAAAAAAATCATTATTCTTAGAAAATGTGACCTGAATTCGTAGGAATAAAGAGCAATAACATATACAACTTACATTCAGGCTGTTCAGAGAGAAAGACAAAATAAGGAAGAGAGAGAGCAAAGGATGAATCAAGTGAGGTAAAATGTTAGCAATAATTTGACATGGATAAAGTGTTAATGAATATTCTTCATATTCCTGACAGTTTTATGTTTGAAATTATTTACAAATAAAAGTAAAAATAGAAAAGTACATTTGTTATAATTTATATAGTTTATCAGTATGTTGCAACAAGAGGGATTTATTTTTTTAGGAATTCTTTTGGAAGTGAAACACTTTCATAATTTACCCTGTATTATTTTACCGATATATGGTAGGAAAATTTCCAGTGAATAAGGTATGGAAGAAGTATAGTAAAGATGTCGAAGGAAATTCTTCTTACTTTGGCTTCAATTACAGAGTATTTTTTTTTTAATGAGACTTTTTTCTGTTACTAATTCCATAATCTTCCTTTCAAGTTTGTCATAGTCAAACCAGATTAATTATGCATTTATATTACTCATCCAATTTCGAGCTAATTAGATTGTAAATAGCTTGATCTCCTTCATATTTTAATCTCTATTTTAAAAACCTGTGCATATTTAATTAATGTAGAAACCCTTACTGATAAATTAAAATCACAACCTTACATAGATTTTTCAGATACATAAGATACTCTTTTATGTCTTTTGAAATTAACAGGAGTTAAAGGATGATGTTAAAACAGATGCACTTATTGCACTTATTTCACATTTTAACACAATGTTAATGCTTTCAGGAAGAACATTATTTATGCAAAATGTTTTGAGTTGATATGTTTGAAAATACAGTGATGGGCAGCCTCTAGTAATGAGAAATAATCATCAATATGCACAGATGAGTTCATCCGTGTTTTAACTTGCTTTAGTCTTAAAGTATCCGAGCCGAGGATCTGTCTAAGATCCTAAAATGATCAACTTTTGAAATAATGGAGGACGAAGTACGCTTGGAAGCAGTGGATAAGGATTGTCACCATGTTGATCAATCACCCTCATCTCTATGTTAGCTTAAGGAAGAAAAACAAACAAGCAGCAAAGCCTCATCACCATAGTTGATATTTTGTCAAAGTCAAAGGATTGAGTCAGAGATGTAAGCCTGTCATCCTTGCAGGATTTTGAGCCATAGGATGGAATGAAACATAAAACAGATGGTAACATCTATTTAAAGTTTAGGCACCCTACAAAGGAATAAAAATAAATGTCTACATTGATAATCACATAGTGTCCTCTTTTCCTCACCCAAAATCCCATACCCTTCCCATTTATTATCCTTGCAATCTACTGTCAATTGCAACTTCATCTCAAGAAGGTAATTCAGCAACGTACTGACCCTCACCTAAGCTTTAGAATATTGTCCTTTCTACCCTCTGGTACTCTACTTTCTAAACACTATCAACGTGTTCTTAGACTGTTTCATGCCTTAACTGAAACATGCCTCTTTCCTTGAGAATTACTTTACCTGTAACACCACCCAACACTGACCATTCTCTCACCTGTCAACCTTAAAACGAAAATGGCCAGATACTGTACCAGCAAAATGAGTTTATTTCGGAATAGCAGAGGAATTGAGATTTGGGACAAAGTCTGAAGAGACAAAGAGAAAGTCAGCTTCTGTTAGATTTCAGGAGGAAATAGGGTAGGCTTCTTTTACACAAAAGTTCCCAGGGGGAAAAAAAAAAAAAAAAAAAAAAAAAAACAAGAGTTCCAGGTTGTGGTGGTTTCTCACTGGCTGCTAGCAGTAGTTGCTGTTTTGTTGCTGGGGCCAGAGGGAACTCCCTTGTTTTTTTTTTTTTTTTTTTTTTTAAACAGTAGATAAAATTCTAATGTAAATATTCTTTAAAAAAAAAAAAGATTTTATTTATTTATTCATGAGAGACACAGAGAGAGAGGCAGAAGGAGAAGTAGGCTCCCTCTGAGGAGCCAGATGAGGGACTCGATCCCGGGACTCCAGGATCACCATCTGAGCTGAAGGCAAACTCGCAACCACTGAGCCACCCAGGTGTCCCTTTATGTAAAAATCCTTATCTTCCCTCTTCCTAAGGTTCTGTGGGCTGAAACCAGTGGTACCTGCGTGGAGCTCCCCCTGCAGTGCTTTTGGACTCTATTTTAAAGGAGTTCTCTTTTCACACACCTTACGTGCACTTCAGCTTCGTTTACTGTGCATGATGCTCCTTTTACTCCTTGTTAAACTGTTGGGTATGTACTCACTAATCTTGTAGAAAACTGCACTTGGAGACATATGTCTTATGCTCTATCACCCAACATCCCTCATCTTTCTATTATCTATAATGTGTCAGCATCTAATTTCATTAGTGCTGACCTTCTGGGTGACCCCAGTTTCCATACCTTCCAACATTCAGCCACTCTATTCTTCGATCTCTTCACCTCCATTGTTTTCCCTGTTTTCTCAACCACATACTCCTACATCATAGGCTAGATCTTGTTCCACTCAGTAGAGTGTCCCCACTACTCACCTTCGTTTCTAATCACAGTGTTCTCTACACCAACCTTCTTGGCTCACCTGTGAATTACTTCCGTCTGACAATTCTTTGACCTGATGTGAACCTTCACTCCTCCATATTTCCATATTTTCATTCATTGCCCTCTTCTTCCCCCACGCCATTACACCACCTTTGGTTCATCATTTTAATAATTCTCATGCCAATACCCTAAACCTTGTTCACATTTTTATTCTCATTGTACTCAAGAGGCAGATTCTAAAGCTTGGTCATCTGCTTTCTCCATTTCTAAATAAGGTCATATGTATTACTGGAGAAAAAGCACTCAACATATGAGAGCATTGGCACCATGCATACCGTTCGGTAACCTTAACAATGGTCATCTCCATCCTCCTTATGAGAAATCCCACATCATCTATTTTGTCAACTCCTTATATTATAATAAAATCTTTCAACTGGCAATGAAGCATGCTCCAATCAGATCACCTTTAAAATAACCTATTGAAGCATGTGTTATCTTCATAAACTATCGAGTCATTTTCTTCCTCACAGTGAAACTTCTTTATTTTTTTAAAATTTTTATTTATTTTTGATAGTCACACACACACACAGAGAGAGAGAGAGAGGCAGAGACACAGGCAGAGGGAGAAGCAGGCTCCATGCACCGGGAGCCCGACGTGGGATTCGATCCTGGGTCTCCAGGATCGCGCCCCGGGCCAAAGGCAGGCGCTAAACCACTGCGCCACCCAGGGATCCCTGAAACTTCTTTAGAGTGATTGACATATGCTTTCTCTACTTCCTCACTTCTTTTTTCACTCCTCAACTCAATTCAAACTGCCTTGTGTACCAATTATTCCATCAAAACAACCTTTTACTCAGGAACTTCTGGAGTTTAATTGGAAACATATTTGTAGTTTCCTTAATTACTTCCTTTTTAAAGCATTTGTTTATTTTGTCACCCTAGCCCTATTTATTTATTTTATTTTATTTTAAAGAATTTATTTATTTATTAATGAGAGACACAGAGGGAAGCAGAGACATAGACAGAGGCAGAGAGAGAAGCAGACTCCATGCAGGGAGCCCGATGTGGGACTCGATCCCTAGTCTCCAGGATCATGCCCTGGGCCGAAGGCAGACGCTTAACCGCTGAGCCACCCAGGCATCCCACCTATCTCTATTTATCATTATTCTTATTTTCTGTTGTACCTGGACTCAGCTTGTTGGTCTCATTTTCTAGATCATCCCCTCTATCCTTCTCAACACTGGAACACCTCAAGACTCAGTGCTGTATCTTTTCTGTTCTCAATTTCACTTCAACCATATTAATAGCTTCCATTGTCATCTATAGATCATCTATCTGCCAATGATGTGCAGATTTTTTTTAAAGATTTTATTTATTTATTCATGAGAGACCCAGAGACAGAGAGAGATAGAGGCAGAGATACAGGCAGAGGAAGAAGTAGGCTCCATGCAGGGAGCCCGATGTGGGACTCGATCCCAGGTCTCCAGGATCATGGCCTGGGCTGAAGGCAGGCACTAAACCACTGAGCCACCCAGGGATCCCCTGATTTCCAGATTTTTATTTAAACTTATCGCTGAGCTCCAGACTTATATCTCCCACTGACCACTTAATACCTTCAGGAATGAAAACTTTTCTTGGCACAAAAAGTGGAATATTAAAAATATGGTAAATAAAGGCCAAAGTTATCTCAAACTGAACATGTTCCAAATAAATTCAGAATCTCTTCTCTGTATTCTCCTTGCCACAGTAAATTAACTATGTCTCCTCCAGTGTTTGCTATCTCGGTGATTGATACCTATATTCATCTTTATGAATATGACAGATACTGGGAAGTCATACTTACTTGCCCTCATATATTGTATCCTATTTATCACTAAGTCATATATGTTTATCACCAAAATGCCACCCAAATCAACTTTACTTCCTCTCTACTGTCAAAATACTAGTTCAAGTAGCCATCCCAACTTCCCCTTATCTTTACTATGGACTTTGCTTCTAACTGGTCTACTTTTAAGCCCTGTATACCACAGCTCAAAACACAGTAATGTTTTATAAATTCTTCCAAAAGTTTTATGTCCTTATATATATATAAACATATATATATTATTAATATTAGTTATGTATAGTTATATATAGCTACATATATAAATATATTATTAATATTAGTTAAATATATATATAGTTTCTTCCACTTAGACTTTCCCTCTTACTGTTTTCCCTACCCTCTTATTTTCCTAGTTAGCTAATTTTCCTTCTTCAGATACCAGCTGTATATCTATATTATATAAACAATAAGTATTCCTTAACCAACAAGCCTATTTTGATTTCCTAGGTTCTGTAAGCTTATAGCTTTATGAATTTTCATTCATAAAAATTGCACAGTTGATTTTTATGCACTATATCACATCATATTTATGAGACAATAGTCTGTATTTGTTATTTCCTGACTGCTTTACTCAGTGATTAGCACAGTTCCTGGAACGTAGTAGGAACTACCACGTAATAACTGTTTGTAGAATTGATGAATGAATAAGGAGACGTGAATGCTTTGTTATTGGGAAACAAAAACCTTATTATATGAAGCTTATATTGTTAAATAAAATAAAATACACAATTCAGCTCAGAAAACCAGCAAAATAAACTATGAGATTCTTTATAAGGGATGTATGGGGCATACTTTATATAAAGGGCACAGGGGAGACAGTGGGCAAAGTTATCCATTTTATTTTACAAAACAATTGGATATTTTCTTTAATGGAAGCTTGTAGGTACTGAAAATGTAAGATTAATTCAACTGAACAAAAGTATTTCTACAGAGAATTAAAATGATTTTTGTTGTTGTTCTCACAAAACTTAATATAGTAACGGAAATTAGAACACCAGTTCCAAATGCTAAAATGTCAGTCATCTGAAGTAGAACAAATTAAATCTCTCAGGATTAGGAAAGAGATTTGTTTCAGGATCTGGGATATGGCTCAGTCTGTAAGGGATGTTAGCTTGTTTTAGGTATGTGGACTGGAAAATATGAAGACTGAGTAGCCAGGTAAATAATTATAGATTCTTTCTATGTCTTAAGTGAGGTTTGTAAAGTCTTAATTGTAAATAATTCATTCTTAAATCCTCTGATGCATGTCTGAAATGCAAATGTTTTGGTTGTTTATTTAAAATAATCAATATGGTTTAGATCCCTGATGTTCAGGTGACAGAGTAGATAATTCTGTCCTAAAATTTAGAAAGTTATATCTATTCCTCCCTAGTTTGAAAGATAGCCTCAAGAGGGTAGGCCAGAGAGGTACATATGACCTGACATTAATTATGATATTCATCAAGGACTTAGAAATGTCTCTGACACAGAATAGCTGATTTATAATGGTAAAATTATCATCAATCCAGATATAGTCCCAACCAAAAATAAGTACATTATCTCTATAGAAAATATACACTTATTTATTTATTATATCTCCACTAAAAATCTGGGATTTAGGTTTAAAACTATACATCCAGTCACATTTGTATACCATGAACAGATTTATTTTGAAATTAATTTGAAAAAGTTCCTGGAATAATTATATAGTATTCTACAACTTACTTTTGCTAATTACATGTGTCATAAAAGGTTAATCCCAATTACCCAAGACATAAATAATTAAGTCTATGAATGGATAGTGCATCAAAAGTTTGACAGTTATTTACATATAAGAAGTTAAGCTTCTGAACAGTATTTTCATTAGTTCAGGGTCTGGATTATCTTAATGAATACAATTCAAGAAAATGTGTTAAGCTTTCTTTATATTCACACTGTAATAAGAAGAGTTGAAGAATGGAAAAATTAACCAAATTGGATCTTTATTTTCAAAAAAAAATTAGTTTATTTGGAAGAGACAGATACATACGCAACAATGATAATCATAAGAAATGTCACGAATATTGGTACTTTAAAGAAAGATCTACTCCATGCGGAATATTTGACGTGGATTTTTACAAATACTTTATAAACAATGTGCCATTTAAGGATGTTCATTGTAGGGTTTTTCTGATTTCCTTTTGCTCCAGGGACCATTAAGTGATTTATAGATTGTTTAATTATTGAGAAAATAATCCCCACGTTGATCTCCTGAGATTTTATATTAGTTAAGGAAGTTTTCAACAGATAGCCAGGATCTCTCAACTCTCAATCTCCTCTTTGCCTATTATTTTTCCCGGCACAGGCATCCTTTTGTTATGAGGTAAGGACACTTCCCATACTTGATCATTTTATTGGCAAACATATGATTCCTATGAGCCATCTTGATTTCTTACCACAGGGACTAGATACCAAGTCTATCTCCACAAATCTTGGCTTTGTGTTTCTTGGTCGACTAGTTGTACCATTCTAAGAGTATAAAAAGAAATAATTTCCTTAAAATAAATGAATGAATGAATGAATGAATGAATGAATAAATAAAGAGATAATTTCTATAAAATGAATGAATGAATGAATGAATGAATGAATAAATAAATAGGAAAGAGTCCTAAATTTTAATTCCATGAGCCCAGTATATTTCTAGCCTCCCAAGATCAAAGAGCCTCTGCACAGGCAATTTCATGTGCTGACTTCCTAAAAAAAGAAGAGAGAAAAGAAGACAGAAGGGAGAAGAATATATAAGAAAGAAATTTCATGCCCATCTGGTCCTCAAAACAACACCTCCCCCATCACTTGGGAATATAGATATAGATATGGGTCATCATTAACCTGGCTCTGACTTTCACTAGTATTTATGAGTGTAGGCAAGCCACTCCAACCCACTCAACCATTAGGGTATTATTTTACTTATTAGAACAACACACTTTCAGTTTGCCTGCCTGGGAATAACTGAGGTCCAAATAAAATGAGAATATAACATCTGAGGGCTTCAAGGATTATATGTGATTGTTTTCTAAGTGCTATTGTTGTTGAAATTTCCTCCCCCAAGTCTTCCACCATGCCTAAAAATTAGAACCCTGACACTTCACAGAAATAAAGGATTATCAACAATTTACAGTATTTTCGATAAAAATGATGCATGAAGCTTGTGATATTGTGATTTAGAATAAGAAATATATATTTTTGTCTTTGTTCCCTTTCCTAACACAGAGCTCCCTAAAATGACTGGATTTTCTTAAGCAATGAGAGCAGGAAAGGTATCTTTTGTTATGTTAGTGGGTTGACTTGAAAAACAGGTAGGTAACCAAAGGATGGGGGCGGGTTACCTGGGTACCCAAGTTTGTGATTAGAGGTTTTGAACTTTTAATCCCACCCCATGACTCCTGGAGGTGGGAGAGAAGCTGGAGGTTGAATTGATCGCCAATTTGCCAATGACTTAATCTATCACGACTATGTAATAAATAGCCTCCATAATAACCCAAAAGGAAGGGGTTCAGAGAATTTCCAGGCTGGTGAACATGTAGAGATGTGAAGACAGTGGCAAGCTCGGAGAGGGCATGAAAGCTCAGTGACCCTTCCCCCACACCTTGCTCTTTAGAACTTTTCCACTTGGCTATTCTGAGTTGTATTCTTTTATAATAAACCCATAATCTAGTAAGTAAACTGTTCTCTGAATTCTGTGAGTCAATCTAGCAAACTAATCGAACCCGAAAAGAAGGTCGTGAAAACCTCTACAGCCAGTCTACTGGAAGTACAAGTGAATACATGGACCTGCTCTTGGAGTATGAGGGGCAGGGGACATTTTTTTGTATGACTGAGCCCTTAACCAGTCAGATCTGGCATTATCTCTAGGTACGTGACATCAGAATTGAACCAAATTATAGGACGTTCAACTCAGCTGATATCCAAGAAATCCTTGGGGGTATAAGGGAGAAAACACACACTGGAATTGGTGTCAGACTCATAAAACTGATGAATTATTGTTTGACCTCTCTAGTCTCATTACTCTCCCCTGCTTTTGAGGCACTTACTCATAGGAGTCATGACATGCTTTCCTCCTGATTATTTTAAATACGCAGACCTCTCATACCCCAAAACCTACACATACATGCATACAGAGAGCATCATAGAATAATTTAATTGTTGAACCTAAATTCATGAGAGGATTTAATCTACAAGTTTCCTTTCTTGTAATGTCCATGCCATGTTTTGAAATTCAGAATATAATTGGCCCAAAGAAAAGTCCCTTTTTTTTTATTCTGAAGAAGAATTTATTGAAATGTAATGTAATTTCTTCTTTTAGTATTTGGGAGGAAAAATCACTGATGGTGGCATCTGGGCCTGGGAATTTCCCTGAAAAAAATCTTGAATTTATTCAAAAGATATAGAGCCTTAATGTTTTATTTTCCTAGCATGTACACAGGCATTTTTCTTTTCTAAAAAAAAAAAAAAATATTGCAAATCGTAATCATTTGCAATGATTCAAATTGTCAAATATATTGCCACACATTTTGTTTAGTGTTTGTGTGATATCTTTATTTTATCCAAATATAAACTTATTTTTGTCCTTATATGTAAGGTATTCTCTTAAGCAACATAGCTTTATTTTCACGCATTCTGACAATCAATCTCACTTTAAATATTCAATTTGACCATCTGCCTTAACTTCTACTTTGATTTTTTTCATGACTTCTACTAATCGATTTTTAATTGCTACATTTTTTTTCTTTCTATTAACTTGTAAGTTACTCTCTTCTTTATCACTTACTTTTCCTGCAGTTGATACTTTGGAGCATCCATGATTTATTACAATCCAAAGCAAAGTGTTACTTTTATCAATTCTTTGATACTGCTAAAATATTAGAATATATAAACTCTATTTCCCTCCTCTATATTTCACTTATTTTAGTTCTACATTTATTTTAAACTTTATAAACATTAACTTCCTTTTATAGCCAAACTCTTTTATATTTACTCACATGTTTATCATTTATATTCTTCATCCTATATTTCTATGATGCAAACCTTATCTATTTTAATTCTGCCTGGAAAATCCTTACAGGTTTTTCTGCTGGCTGCTAATAAATTCCTCTGGTTTTATTTATCTGAAAAGTGTGCATTTCAACTTAATTTTGGAAGATTATTTTCGTTGTGTGTAAAATTCAACATTAACAGTTTTGTTCTTCCAGCACGTTGGCAATGCCGTTCCATCATCTCCTGACTTTCCTTATCTTTTAAAAAGTTAACTTTCATTTGCATTTTTTTTCTTCCCCTTGAAGGCCTTGTTCTCCTGCCCCACATATAAACATCCATTCTGAAGATTTTTCCTTTTTGTCCTTGGTTGTCTGCAGCTTTACTAATAATGTGCCAAGATTTGGTTTTCCTTGTGTTTAACCTTGGACTTTACTGAGCCTCTTAAATGTGTAGTTGATACTTTTCATTACTTGCAGATAATTCTCACCTTTTATCTCCTCATATATTGTATTTGTCTCCCTCTTCCATTTTAAGTTTATTTCTACATATAAGTTAGTCTATTCGAGCATTTGCAATATATCTCTTAAGTCTGGTTTTCTAAAAAATTATTTTATACTCTGTGCTACTTCTTAAGATATTTTCAATTGAAAATCTTGTGTTAGTGTTACAACCCTTTTAGTTATTCATCTACCGTGATTTTGAATTCTAGAATTTTCTCTGTATTTTACATTTTAGTAATACTGAAATTCTACACTCCTCCCTCTCTTTTATGTTTCCTCTATTTTCCTTAGCATGCTAGTTCTTTCATTATTTTTTTTTAGATTTATTGATTTATGTGTGAGAGAGAGGAAGAAGAGCAAGCATGGTGGGGGTGGGGGTGGTCGAGCAGAGGGGGAGAGAGAAAGAATATCAAGCAGACTCCTCTCCATCCCATGACCTTGAGATTATGACCTGAGCCAATATCATAAGTCCAATGCTTAACCAAATGAGTCACCCAGATGCCCCAGTATCTTAGATGTTCTTGTAGGCCAAAAAAGAAAAAAAAAAAAAGTAGCCTCAATTAATTAAAATACTTACAGCTTGCAGCCCACTGACAGATACCTGAAACATGTAGAATATGATCTTCCTCAAGGAATTTGAGGCTGTCTTCACACCTTCATGTTTAAAAGTAACCTTATCTTGGCAGTAGCTGGCCCTTCAAGGTCCTGAAAGACTTGCTTCCACATTCCTTGGAGACTGGTGCTATCCCTCACCTCAGGACCCCTCTTACTCTAGAGAACTTTTTCTTTCCTTTGCTCTCATCTTCACTTAATAAATTTTCACTTAATTTCATCCTTTTGTGTCCATGAGATTTAGTCTTCCATTCCATGAGACAAAAACCCTGCAACCTCACAACGCTATGGTAGTCTATTGATTTTTTTCTCGTGATTAGTATTCATATTTCACTGCCTCTCTTTCTTTTAAGATTTTATGTATTTTATTTATCTAAGAGAGAGAGAGAGAGCATGCATGAGAACAGGAGCAGAGGGAGGGGCAGATGGACAAGCAGACTCTGTGCTGAGGGTAGAGCCCCATGGAGGGCTTGAGCTCATGACTTTGAGCCAAAATCAAGAGTCAGACACCTAACCAACTGAGCTACCCAGGCACCACATCACTGTCTGTCTTCTATTTTCAATATATATGAGTGCACGTGTGCTTATTTTTTAATTGCATGCTACCTCTAAGTGAAAAACTCATTTTTCCAATTCCCATGTAGAGAAAAATCCAGTTCTTCCCTATTGTGTGTTTCTTTCTTGTGTGTCTCCTTTATTAATCATGCAGAACACTTCACGTCTGATATTTCTGGTCATCAAATGTGTAGAGGTTTCTCTTCACATCAACAAGCAATTCCTAGACACCAGCAAGGTATCCAAGAGTCTACTCACTTCTGACATTATCTACCCAGAATTAGCGTCAGATTTTGTAGGTTAAGGACTCAGTCTCATAAGGTTCCCCTCTACCCCCTTCACATGTGAATCATAAACCCAGGTTGTCACCTGTGCTTCTGACAAACCAGCTATAGGAGATTCCAATGATCCTTTCCTTGAGTTTGATTAATTTCCTAGACTGGTTTACGGAACTCAGGGAAACATTTACTTTTGTTTACCCAGTTTATTAAAGGATATGATAAAGCGTACAAATGAATAATCACATCAAATACATATGGCAACATCTGGGAACGTACCGAGCACGGGAGTTTCTGGCCCTGTCAGCATAGATGTTCACCAGCCTGGAAGCCCTCTGAACACTGTACTACTACTACTACATGTCCTCATGTAGGTATGATCAGTTATTCACTTCATCTTCAGCCCCTTTCCCTTTTCTGGAGGACTGGGGGTAGGGCTAAAAATTTCAAGCCTCTAATCAAGGCTTGGTCTTTCTTTGGCCAGCTTCCACCCAGGAGCAACCCAGGAACTCTAAGTGACCCAGAGTCACTTAGAACAAAAGATGGTCTTACTGCTCTTAACACTTAGGAATTTGCAAAGGTTTGGGAGATCTGTGTCAGGGACAAGGTCAAAGACCAAATAGCAGAACAAAAGATAGTCTGCACCTTCTTATCACTGGGAATTAATAAGGGTTTTAGGAGCTCTGTGTCAGGAACCAGGAGGCAGGGATCAAAATATGTGATTTCTTATATTTTACACTGATCATTATTTATAAATACATTTTTGATGTTCCAGATGATGCTCTCCTTTTTCAATGAATATTCCCCTTTCTTGCATCAGGCAGATAAGAGGAGAAGCAGATTTTTTATACTGATACTTGTTATTGTCAAATTGATCAATCTTACTGTTTCTGAATTATATATTAAGTACTTTCTTATATAAAAAAAAAAGCCTGTTTCAAGGCAATATCATAGAAATTATCTCCTTCCTACTCCCTGGCAGTTTTCAAGTTTACGTTTTCATATTTAATCCATTAAAGCATCTAGAATTCTATTTTGAGTAGGTATGATGATGCGTTCTCATATTATTTTTTTATCCCATTTAGAATACAAACTGACTATCTTGACACTGTTTATTGTCCAGTTCAACTTTTCTTCATATATTTTAATGCAAATTTTTACTATACTGAGATGTGTGTTTTATCTCCTTGGAGCTCTCTTTTGTATGGTTTGTTACATTTGTTGAAATTTTTCATTAATGTGGACTTCTTTATGGGCCATAAAATTGCTATTTTAGAAGCCTCTTTTTTTCAGAAGATGTTCTTTATGTATTCCTTGATATAGAGATTATAAAACTGTCTCTGCACAAGATTGCCAGGTGTTGGGTTTTAAATCTGACCCTCATTTGGAAGCCTGACTCTGGGCTCTTCACTTATATATTTATCACAATTTTAACTCCTGAACACAAATATGATGCCAGCTATGATATATTATTCTTTTCTTGATTATGACCAAGGAGAGGCCTAAACACAGGAAGCCAATTGGAACTATGAGAACCCATCTTCATAAAGGTCAGACTGTTCTCAGCCTTCTCCTATTCACGCAATGATGTACGCATTTGTATTGTATGTGTGTTTAAAATATGCACTTCCACACAAACATAAAATAGTTACTCATGTACCCAGTCTTCCAACTAAGTCTCCAAATGTATTTCTACTATAGCAGTGAAATAGAATCAAATTTTGTATATTAGTCTCATGATTTCATTTCTCGCTGAAAAAAAAAAAAAGATCAGTAAAGAAGAAAACTTCCAGGCACCGGAAGAGATAGAAGGACATACTATTTAAACATAATGTTAGTAAGGGTTTATCTCCTAATTGCAAAGTAAACAAAGGCACCAGAATATATTTAAATCCCTTAAAAGAATCTTCAGCGGTATTTACTTTTTGTTTTAATTTTATTTTTGTAATAGATATGATCATTCATATTCTGAAACATCATAGTTTCCTCTGAACTAAATTATACATTCCTTATACAAAGGCATAATACCCTTTTTTAAAATGGAGAAAAGTGACTGTTAAGGAATCTGTTAATCTACACAAATACCTACACGTTTGCTGACTAGTTTATTTTTTAGGTAGAAAGAATATGCAGTTTTATTGTTAGTGGAGTGAATTTTGGAGGCAAGGTAAACCTAATTATTTATAGTTCATTGAAATGTTCAAATTTTAGGGATGCCTGGGTGGCTCAGGGGTTTAAGCATCTGCCTTCGGCTCAGGGAGTGATCCTGAAGTTCTGGGATTGAGTCCCACATCGGGCTCCCTGCATGAGCCTGTTTCTCTCTCTGCCTGTATCTCTGCCTCTCTCTCTCTCTCTTTCTCTGTGTCTCATGAATAAATATATAAAATCTTTTAAATTTTTTTAAATAAATGTTCAAATTTTATCCTGAAACTTGGTATATAGATGATTTGACCTATCCTTGCTTCAGTGCTGAAAATCCTTAATGCCTATTCATGTTGCATGTAAACATTTGAAGATATATCTTGAGGTAGCCAAAAACATGCAACCATGGTACTGCATCTATCAAACTGTTACCATGGACAATCATTTTTAATTATCCTATTTGCATTATATCTGACTTGAAAAAAATTTTTTAAGACTTTTTTAAAGATGGTCATTTCTCCTAGAAATAGACATTTTTTTTTTCTTTGCTTAACCATCAGAAAATTCAAGGAGGGATCCCTGGGTGGTGTAGTGGTTTGGTGCCTGCCTTGGCCCTGGGTGCGATCCTGGAGCCCCAGGATCGAATTGCACGTCGGGCTCCAGGCATGGAGCCTGCTTCTCCCTTTGCCTGTGTCTCTGCCTCTCTCTCTCTCTCTCTGTGTGTGTGACTATCATAAATAAATAAAAATTAAAAACAATCAAGGATATAAAAGCAAGTCATTAAAATTTGTCAACATTGGAAATTAAAAACAAAGTTGGGGCACCTGGGTGGCTCAGTCTTTTAAGCATTTGCCTTCAGCTCAGGTCATGGTGACAGGGCCCTAGGATAGAGCCCCATGTCTTGTGCTTTCTACTCAATGGGGGGTCTGCTTCTCCCTCTCCCTCTACCCCTCCCCACTGCTTGTGCTCTCTCTGTTAAATAAATAAATAAAATATTTTAAAAAAATAAAATAAAATAAATAAAAATAAAAAATAAATAAAAATAAAAATAAATAAATAAAAGCGAAGTTAAAAAAAAAGACTTAAAATGTTCAGCTACTTTTTGTATAAAGTATATCTTCGATCCAGAGAAAAAAAAAGATAAAAGAATTATTAGAGATTTTAAACTAGTGTTCAATATAATTCATATTGTGTCTTCCTTATACTTTACAGTTATTTGAAGAAATTATATTTCAAAAATATTGATGTTCCCCTTCTAAGTTGCTCTACAGCATTTTACAAGCAGTTTTCCCTTCTGAAACAGCAAATCATGTCTTTTACCAAATGGAATCAAACAGCTAGAGAATGATGTTAAACAATATTCTAAAACCAAAACAAGGCCTAGAGAAGTTCAGAGTCACAATATAAAGATAAATGCACTGGGTTGAAGTAAATATCACAATGGGAAAGAATTAGAAAATACGTGTAGATTATTTGTTGACCCTTGTGTAGATTTTTACAACCCACTCTCAGTCATTTTATTCTTCGCCTCAATCAAGAAAACTTAGTGAATGTACATTTCCAATTCATACACCTAGGTTTCTCTCTGAGCACTTTGAGGAAAAATACTGAAAAGTGAAACATAGATAAAGGATAGAAAGGAAAACAAGCTACCGATCATCCTAATATATAGGTATTCACTCATTCTTTTCAGATTTTTATATTTATAAATAGGTTTGTTTTCCCTTTGCTTTTTATTTTGACATATTTTCAAACTTGTAAAAAAGGTTGCAGGAACAGTACTCTCTGTGTGTGTCGTGTGTATGACGAGTAAGATAAATCACAATAATGAATCAATGTTAATGTCTTAATTTTGATAACTGCATTGCAATTACATTAGAAAATGTCCTTGTTAAAAAAATACATACTGAAGTATTTAAGGAGAAAAAAGTATCAGGGCCTTAACATAGCCTCAAAATAATATGTATAATACACAAATACACATTTTTTACAATGTTGGGGTTATCAATTATGCCAAGCGATCTGCCTGCTTTTTAAATCTGTATTATATAATTAGCAGTTTCTTATGTTTTATTGGCTGAATGTTCTACTTTATCTGTACACTACAATTTGTTTTTTTAATCATTTGACACATTATGTGTCCAAAATTTGGCTCTTATTGAAAATAGCATCATAGATATCTTTGTCTATAATTATCCTTCCTGGGATAGATTCCTAGTGTTATTATAACTAAAACATATTGTGGGAATTGAATATATTAAGACTTTTGCAACCGATATCTAATTAGTCTCTATGCTTTTAATTTCTTTTTGTTGTATAATTTTTTCAAACAATTATGGCTGGATTTTTAAATCATTCAGCAAATGTAATCAAATATCTTGTTCTTGAGCACCTATTATGCAGCAGAGCACTGTGCATGATTCTAAGTACTAAGCTTACCAAAATAAATAAGATACAACCTTCACCTTGAATACACTCATAGTCTTCAAACGTTGAATTAAGGAACTGTAACCTACATAAAAATATCAAATATTCACCATTGCTTAATGAAACAATGCAAAACATTTTAGACTGTCATATAAGGCATTCATAATTTTAACCTTATTTTAAGCTTCACATTCTTTCACAATATTTTTCTAGTCTTACATATGTTGGTAATTATAACTGAGGATACCAGAGCCAGGCAAACTCATTCTTGCCTTTTTCATATTAAACAATTCATAAAACCTACATTAAACTTCCTGCTATACTGAAATCATCTTTCCTTAAAATCTAGCTCATATTTGCCAAAAGAAATGTTCTAGAATGTTTTATTGTAACACTATTCTAATAGCCCCAATCTAAAATCTATTCAATGCTCATTAACAAAATCCATTATGGTTAAAGAAATTGTACTATATTCAAACAATGGAATACAATGTTACAATGATGACAAATTATAATTATATGCTACAATATGGATGAATATCACAAATATAGAGATGAACAAAAGCAGCCACTCAGAGAAGGTATTGAATGGCTTTCTGCATACAAAGTATAAAAATTGAAACAAATCTACGATGTTAAAAGTCCATATAGGGATACATCGTGGAGTCAGTGATTGGAAGTGACCATGAGGGGACTTTCTGAGGTGCAGGTTAAAGGATTATGTTAGATTTGTGGAAATTCATTGAGGCGTACACTACCTTATGTATATTTTTTGAATACATGTTACACTCCAATGATTTTTAAAATCTATTTTAATTTCTATCTTACTCATTCATCTGTTCATTCAACATTTTCTCCTCATATAATTCTTCTGTTCTGCATAGTGTGCTTTGCACTGAGAAATAAAAGAATGAGTCAAGACAGATGCAAATCCAGATAATCAAAACACAGAGTACAAAGCCAAGTTATAGTCCACGTATTATGGAAGTACGTGGAAGTAATGAAGAGAAACTAACCTGCCTGAAGAACCAGGAAAAGCTAAATCATAAAGAGGTAATCAAGAATAAGCAAAAAAAAGAACAAGGGCGTGGTCAACCAGGGAGCTCACACAATCACTAAACATTAGTCAAAGCAGAAGAACAATAAACAGTTTGATGAAACACAGAGAATTTTAGGACCTTCAGTGATAGTGAACGTAACAGGACTTTTATAGATGGTTAAGGAAATCTGTAAAATTTAAAAATATAAATGTCTCATAAGAACTTCAATGGTAGAGGAATACCTGGGTGGCTCAGAAGTTTAGCGCCTGCCTTCAGCCCAGGGCCTGATCCTGGAGACCCGGGATGGAGTCCCACATCGGGTTCCCTGCATGGAGCCTGCTTCTCCCTCTGCCTGTGTCTCTGCCTCTTTCTTTTTGTGTCTTTCATGAATAAAAAAATAAAAATCTTAAAAAAAAAAAAAAAAAAAAGAACTTCACTGGTAGAGAAAGAGTGCTACAGGGAAGAAGCCATGGTCTTTCCCAGTAGAAAAGATGTCATGAATGATGCTAGAGAGATGTGAATGGAAATGGCCTTTTCAGGAATCATAACTGGTATGACATAAATGAGGCAGAAAAAATACTGAGGAAAGAGAAGTGAGAATTTAGGAAAGACATTTAGACACCTGCAAATGCCTGCAAACTATATTAAAGGTATTATGATTTATCCCCTAGGCAAGGGGGAAGATATTAACATTATTTCAACTGGGAAAGTAATATGTTTAGATTTTCCCATACAAGGAACATTGTGTTTGTGTGTGTGTATATGTGTGTTAATATTTGGATGTGAATGAGCATAGGACAATCAGCTTTATACATTTCTTGAAAAAAATCATTTCCTTACAATTGCAGTTTCTATCAACATCTTCAAACTCTATTCCAATAATATCAAAAAGTACAACTTATCAATCTTATAATTCAATTTCTACATATTAAGAAAAGAGTATTTTGTTTACTGTTAGCCTATTCTCTAAACAAGATAATTCTGACCTAGTAATCCTTCTGGGTCTTCATAACTTCAAACTGCGTTAAGTAACTTCTCCATTTTTGCTTATGGTTTGTTATGTTAATTAGGTATAATAGCGTTCAGGTATAATATAATATGATATATGTTAGATATTATTCAGATTACACATTTAATACAAAATATAAAGAATGGAGATTAAACAGCTTTAAAAATATTACGTAAAACTTTATAGTTTTATAAGATCTTGTATATCATCAATTTTAGATTCTAAGTTTATTCAATAATAGTCTACTAATATAAAGCATCAGTGAATTTTCCTAAACTCTTAACAATATACATATTGAAACAAAATTGGAAATTAGTAGTGGAATGAATTTGAAATATCATTCCTTTTTTGCATGATTTACTTTAACAAATAGGAGATCAGATACTATGAATATTTTTACTATATTCTAATGATGTAATCTACGTTAAGTATAACATATTTAGAGAGACAACGGATCATCTAATTACAAGTAGAGGGAAAAATCCCTTACATGATTCAACATTAAGATGTTTGCTTTAGGGGATCCCTGGGTGGCTCAGCGGTTTGGCGCCTGCCTTTGGCCCAAGGCGCAATCCTGGAGTCCCTGGATCAAGTCCCACGTCGGGCTCCCAGCATGGAGCCTGCTTCTCCCTCTGCTTGTGTCTCTGCCTCTTTCTCCCTCTATGTCTATCATGAATAAATAAATAAATAAAATCTTAGAAAAAAAAAGATGTTTGCTTTATAAAATATTAAATCAAAACAGAGCTAAGTGTCTACAGATGTGTTTTGCCCTAACATAAAATCCCATTATTATATGGAAATTTCTTTTATATTAAATTATACCACACTGAATTTGCATTCTTGTAGGCCAAAAACTACTGGATATCTGAACTATTTGAGTATTCTTGTTTAAAATGATAGACAATTACTCCCTTGGGAAATGCTATAGTTACCAAAAAAAAAATTAATTCTGACTTTGTTTACAAACACTTGTAATCATCATGTCTACATTTTAAAAAATTGTTAACTATGATACATAAGTTGATTCTTTCAGAACATGTATCAAGAAAAGCAAATCAAGCACATTTCCATCAAGAACATTATAAGATATTTATTTTTCCTGCATAATGTAGTCCATTATTCCCCCTTTTCTGACCATCTTACATCTTCACATATTTTTGGTGTGCATATCCCCAGAAGAAAAAGAAAACGACGTGTTGTGCTCTCAGCATATTCTGGAAAGGAAGAGGAAAACTAAAGAGCTCTCTCTTTATTTGACATTGAAGCTACCGGATAACATACCAGTGGGAGACACAGCATGGTAAAGCTGAAATTTTTTTCAACGTTCACCTGATGATATTGTTGGTTTTCAAATCTGCCCTAGCACACACATAACACTTAGTATGTTGGTAGTGTCAGAACTATACCTTCAATTAAATTCTCACTTATTCACACCATTCAGATGCAAGGCAAGGGAATAGTTGTATAGGTAAAAGGTGAGGTCTCTGTTCCCTGTGCAGAGGGGACCATATTCCCTTGGAAGAAAAAAAAAAAAGTTAAACTTAGTAATGGTTTTAAAATTTTTAAATATCTTGTTTTACTTTTCTTAAGAACTTTATAGTAGTGTAGTTTCATTATGAATGTACCCCATGACTTATTAACTCTCTGGAAATGCGTTCTTTCATTCAAAGCCATATCTGAATACAGGCTGTTCCGAGTACAGATGGGAAGTCTTATTCATCTTGCTCATGCCCCTTGGTGCTATTCCCTAAATGGAATTTGAAATGACTGTCAAGAAATCTAGTCTAGCTAGAATGAAAATGAATAAAAAGCTAAATCACAATGTAAAGAATAAAAGGATTTCACCAGGATTGTGGTCATCTGTGGCAAGAGATAAATTGTATTTAAACATTATCAACAGCATTGCACAAATACCTGCCTCTCACGACTGCTACAAATGAGCCTAAATGGCTTGACGTGCGTGTGTAAATGAACAAAACCTTGCCTGTTTCAATGGGGTAAAGGAACAAAGGCACTTAATTAGAATGTTCGTGTTGCTAGCACCAACAGCTTCAAGGTGTCCAGTTTGGCCTTATCTTAAAAGGCAGTCAGGCTCCAACAGTGTAGCATTTCAAGACAAATGGTCTCACCTAGATTTCTGTGAAGTGGCACCTTTCTAAGCCATATTAATATGGAGGTGAAGGGCTTGACAACTAGCAATCCAATTATCCAGTATTCTAGGAACCCTTTGGGTGTAACCTTTATATTGCTCAATTTCTATTATAAACTCACAGTGAGAGGTGAGATATATGTTCAGAATTACTCAGACCTTAGACTTTAATAAAGGCATATGGAAAACGAATAAATTCATGTTCTGTATTATGCACTGAGCCACTTCCAATCCCCACAAATAAATTATACTTAATATATCCTTATTTTTAAAAAGTAAACAGTGAGCCACTCCCATTTCACATAAATAAGCTATTTTTCACATCCACATTTTATTATTTTTTTATTATTTTATTTTATTTTATTTTATTTTATTTTATTTATTTTATTTTATTTTATTTTATATTTTATTTATTTTATTTTATTTTACTTTATTTTATTTTTTCACATCCATATTTTAGACATAAAGGTCTTTTAGTATTTCAGGAAACTCAAATTATTCACTGTTTTCCCTTTAAATAAGATAAATAGATTAATATAGATATCTACAATGAATACTTACATCCTTATTTTCTAGACATAACAGATCTGCAAAACTAGATTATGAAAGGTTGAGTGAAATTCAGTGATTCATATTTGGAATATAATTACCAAAACTCTAGAAACCAAGCTTTTCATGCCCAGCTTGCCCAAGGAAGCCCTTAGTTCTCTTGTTTTTTATGTCTAAGAGTGACTTTGAGAGCTTGCTCTGTCCTGCGAGAATCTGATTCAGGAGTTTCACAGTCGAGGAGAGGTATGTGAATTTTTTAGCAGGCACCTCAGGTGATTCTTGTACCATCAGAGATGCCAGAAACCTGTGTACTTCGACTTTGAGACTGCTAGGTGTTGTCAATCTGGTGACTTAGGTGAATAAATTCTCAGGAAAGAAAATTTAATGTCTGTGTCTTCTAATGACATTAAGTATCAGCCAAGATATCAAATCAAATGTCAGAAAGATTTTAAAAAATTGCTAGTGGAGCAATTCCCTTTCCCTCCCTCATTCTTTTACTATGCCAACCTTTTTTTCTCTTGGGCCACATTGTCCTCAAATGCAGTTTATATTAGATAACAAGGTAAAGACTGCTCATGGTTCCCCAGTATCCATTTTCCCTTTAGTAAGGTAACCCAGGAATACATCTTTGCTTGGGTTGTTCAGAATAAAGACAACATTTCCCAACCTTGATGCACAGTTGAAGCCTTGTGCCTAAGTATTGTCCAAAATAATAATAATAATAATAATAATAATAATAATAATGGCTACAAAGAGGTAGGTCATTGCAACTTAAAAAAAAAGTCTGTACAGTGGGCAAAATCCTTTTTTCTTCCTTTCTACTTTCTATGAGATAGAACAGAGATATGATGACTGGAACTTGAAGGAAATAAGGACATGTCACCCTAAATATGCCTCTTTGACGTACAACCTATTGTGAGCTAAAGGCACTTTAAAAAAAACCCAAACAGCAGGTTCAAGGAAAGCACTCTGACCCTCCTCTTTTGCCTCCTGAATGTAGGAGATAAAGGCCCCTGTGGAAGATAAGTCTTCCCTACAGCACAAGAAAAGTAACATTCTTATCAAGGACAAGATGTTGAGACCAAGAGAATTTCAAACAAGCAGGATTTATTAAAAATAATTTTTATCTTCCTTTAGCTTCCCCACTAGTTTACTTCCACATTGACTCTCTGTGTCCAACCTAAAATCAAAGCAAGCAGGTTTCACCATTTCTTTGCGTTCTCATTCCTTGTGAAAGGCTCTCATGTCACATAAAACTCACAGTAACTAAATGTGTGGGCTTGACAGCTGTTGATCCGTCTTTTGTCAATTAAATTCTGAACCCAACTGGAAAAAAAAAAAACTTAATCGAGTAAAGGGAAAAATTTACGTCCTTTCCAAACTCAAGGAATCATCAAAGACTTTGAGTATCACTGCATGGGGAGGATACAGTGGACTTCAGGCTGCTTAGAAACAAAGATTCTGAGTGCTTTTTTTTTTTTTTTGCTTTTTCACTAGTTTATCCTGAAAAACTATAACAATTTATGAAATACAGTGGATTTTTAATAAATATTTGTTAAATGAATTTTTCAGATGTTTCAAATATTACTGTCAACTTTTAAAACTAAATTAAATATTTTAAAGATTTTTTTTTCTTTATGATTTTATTTATTTATTCATGAGAGACACAGAGAGAGAGGCAGAGACACAGGCAGAGGGAGAAACAGGCTCCATGCAGGGAACCTACTCAGGACTGGATCCCAGGACCCCAGGATCATGCGCTGAGCCAAAGGCAGACACTCAACCACTGAGCCATCCAGGTGTCTCTAAAAGTAAATTAAATTAGTTCTTGGTTTTTACGTTTGTTCACTGAAAGCATGACAGTGAATTACCACAGCTGAAAGCCTTTTGGAAATAAACTAGTGAAATTCTTTGCTAGTTATGACTGTCACTATTGCAATGAGATTGAGGTTGTAAACATAATTATACAGTGATTTGTCAGCATATAAACTGGTAATTCTTGTATAATTGGGGGTTATTTGGGAAGAAGTTTACAAGTATTAAAATTTCAGTGATGGCTTCACTCTGGTTTATAGGTAGTTCAGATTTAAAACCAAGCCAAAGGAAGAGTTGAGTAGGGAGGGGGGAGAAATCCATCTAGTATTATATTATGGCATTAATAATTGACTTAGTAGATAAAATTAAAACGTATGTTTTATCCTTGGCAATTAAAGTTCATACCTCTGCTAAGGCTCCATTTTCTCAGCTGTTAATCACAGGGACTTTCTCCAGATTCTGATAGCAACTTCTTTAATTAGATTAAAAATCTTGTAAGAGATTGATCCAATTCTTAACTATTTATTCATGACTAATAATTTTCTATTCTACATAAAAATTATTGGTTAGGTGTATGCAATAATGGAGATTGCACAAATCCTGCTAACTTATTTAATTTGAAAAAATATAGTTCATGTAGTTTGCAGTGTTTTAGAATAGAGGAAATAAAGATATAAAAAGTTGTGAATTTATTTGCCCTCTCCCCTTCTACCTTTCTTGAATGTTTTTCCTTTCTTGGAAATATTTTGTTAGTGAAGCTCATAAATTTTTAGAAGTATGCTTGGAAAGGAATAATCATAGACTGTCCTAAGTCATATTATAAAGTGGGTAATAGATTATCCTATTTATAACTATATTTATTTGAAATGAAATATTGAGAATAATAAGGCCGGCTAAATTTATTATGCAAAATTGGTTTTGCTTTTCTTTAAAAAATAACAGAAAAATACATATAAATGATAACTACTTCCAAAATTAGTTTTTTAAGAAATTGATATTTTTCTGATTGTTGTTCTCTTATGAAATCTGTACAGTAGAAGCTATTTGCCATGCCATTCCTGAAATCCTTTTTCCCCTTGGTTTTCCTAGCTTCACATTATCCTGGTCTCTACTACTTCTATACTATAGATGATTCTCCATTTCTTTCAAGGACTTTTCTTTCTTATCCTGTTTCCTAATTATGGGAGGCACAGCATCCTCAGTGTCTGACTCTTTAGCTCTTATTTATTGCCTACTTCATTTTTTTGTCTTCAGGAATAGCTCATGCATTAAGTCACAAAATACTGCATCTCCCTCAAATTTTGGTACAGATTTGCTTATGACATTGTTACCTGCACTAAAATGAAAGCTGGAATCATCCAAATATGGAACACATCTGAACATGAAACTAATTTCCTTTGCCTCTCCCATCTTCCCAATCACCTGCTTTCTTGTTGCCAATTACTTTTTATACCATTAAGAAGTGTCTTAATAAACTTTTCATAACCATTCATTTTTACTTACATTTTTCATTGCCATCATCTAACCATTAGCAGTTCCACTTATTCTAAACTTAAATTCAAAATGTTCAAATACATTTAGCAACAACAAAAATATTGTTGTTGCTAAATGCTCCTTCCTTTCTCTCATCCCATATTTAATTACTCTAGAAAATTTGCATTTGTATTTGAAGACTGTGCTCTCTGATACTACATTACTTGCTCAAAGCATAAATTATTAGAGTTGACCTTAAATTGAAATGTTAAATGAAAGATGCTGGATTTTCAAAGTTGTCTGATTTATCTCTATAATTTACAAAAAGGTACCAATAAACGATGTGAGGATAAATCATTTGGAAAATAGGGAGAAAACATAATTAATCTACATATTTGAATTAAACTGATCATGCATTCCTTATATTATGCAAATTAAAACAGATTTGTATGTGTTAACTAAATTAATATAATTACTCTTGTAATAATAATGTAATGACATATTATGACAGTAACATAATTATTTTCCATTTTATTTTTTAGCACAAACTACATTTCTTGACCAAGGGTAGGCTATATATTTTCAGGGTAACACTGACATGAAATCTAATACTATTTAAATATTAATGGATATATTTCAGGTTTCACTCCATTCCTTCTTGAGTATTCCTCATTGTTTCCTACCATTACTTGAAAAACTGCCTGTTTAAAAAGGAATCGGAAATTGGGCTAAAGCCATTAAGCTTTATGGTAGGATTGAAAGGCCTAGAAGCCAAATTGAAGCTTACCAAGAGCTACTAGAGTTTCAAGTCAACACAGAAGTCCCTAAATTCATCTTATCCTGTTGCTTAGAATCCATCAAAATAGCTTTGTCCTGATTTCCAAAATAAGTTTAAAATCCTAGTGAAATCCATTTTCTGAGAGATTGCTATTAGTTGGGCTGAAACAATGGAAATAAAAGGACAAGTATTATGGCCTTTAATGACAGGACATGAATATAGTTGACAAATCAATGGGTGTTTTGAAGCAGTATAGAGGAGTGACTCAGAGTTTCCCCGAAGGGGGTTATTTTGAACAGTAGCTTTTTTAACTAGAACAGTTAACACACTTTGATCAAATGTGACCTGCTCAGATGGACCTTTTCTTACCATAGTACCAGTTAACTAAACAACTAGGCCATTAAAAAGAGATGGCTTTGATGCCTTAGTGATCTCTGTAAGCAAAACAAAATCTAAGCCTGCAACGCCTCACAATTAAGAAATCAACACCTAAGGGGAACAGTCACAAACAGCCAAGGGGATTTTCAGGAAGACTTCAACAGCTTTAGCAAAGCCAATTGAGTAATTTCCTTGCTCTGCTTCCACCTCTTCTCTGTAAAAGTCTTTTCCCTAGCTTCCATCAGGTGAATGCTCCTTACCATTCCCTGTGTGGTCCTGCCCAATTGAAGTCAGATTTTCATCAAATAAACTATTACAATTTTTAATATGCCTTACTTTATCTAATATAAGCTTATGTGTCTGAAATTTTTTATACTAAATGTTTTCACACTTGATAGAACCTGAAATTTTTATGTTCTTGTCTATTGTCTATCATCATATCAAGATTGAAAAGTGCATGTGGAAATTTGCCCCATTCACCTCTGTATCTCTACAATTGACCTGTATTCTATATGTATTTTTAATTTAAATAAGGAATATTTCCCAAGTTACATTTTATTTCTCTGTCACAAAACTGAACTACTAGCGTTTATGTCTTCTAATTTAAACTCACATTTAAATATATATATTTATTTATTCATGAGAGACACAGAGAGAGAGAGGCAGAGACGTAGGCAGAAGGAGAAGCAGACTCCCCTCGGGAACCCAATGTGGGACTCTAGGATCACAGCCTGAACTGAAGGCAGACGCTCAACCGCTGAGTCACCCAGGCGTCCCTAAACTCACATTAAAAATGATAATAATAAAAGCTTAAATATATCATCTGATCATATCATCTCATTTAAAGATTAGGAAGAAATATAGTACAAAATCCCTATCAAGAAAATAAAACTGTTACGATAAAAGGCAATATTCTGCAGTAAAATTTGCAAGAACATTGGCATAAAAGATTCATGAGATAAAATACACTCAAAATATAGTAAATCTATTTTGCTTATCAATCTAAGTTGTTAAATATGGTATGACCTAGATTAAATTAAGACATGAGTCTGAACCCTATTAGCATATCATAACCCACTGAGAATATTTATAATATTCTGATACATAGGCTACAGTTTTAGAAATTCTTAGTTAGTTGGTCTGAGATATGAACTGAGGATCAGTACTTTTCTTTTTTAAGATTTTTATTGATTTATTCATGAGAGACACAGAGAGAGAAGCAGAGACACAGGCAGAGGGAGAAGCAGGCTCCATGCAGGCTGCCTGACGTGGGACTCGATCCTGGGTCTCCAGGACCAGGCCCTGGGCTGAAAGCGGTGCTAAACCACTGAGCCACCCAGGCTGCCCTTGAGAAGTTTCCCAAAATGATTCTAACTGAATACCCCAATAGTGCATTGTATATCCAGCTCTATTTCTAAAATACCATTTTAATTCTAACGTTGTAATACTTTCTTCTTGAATTTCACATTGCACATGCTATTATTTCCTATCACATGTTCTAAAGCTGAATTTCTTTTGTTTTCACTTATACTGAGGCAAAATCATCAATGAAAATTTAAAAATATATAAATCTTCTTAAAATGAAAGAAAATCTACATGGAAATGTGAGATTTTGGTAGTCTCAACTTTTATAAACTATTTTAGAAATGTGTATTTATATAAAAAGTAGGTTGCTTTTACTCAAAATATTTCTATTGAGTATTTGATGGGACATGTATATGCTCTGTGTAAACTCTGGCTAATACGTTTGGGTAGTTCATGCAAAACTGAAATAATATTATTATACTTACTATAAATTCTCTGGGCTATAGTAGCATGCACTATAATTTTGATGTTTTCCAAGAAATCGATGAGTTAGCAATTGGTCAGTACTGTTGAAAAATATAAGAAATAAAAAAAATATGTAAGGAATAGATACCTTTTGCTATAAATATCTTGGTAATAAAGGAAGAAATCATTGGGTATACTGACTCTATCCTCCTGACATTTGGCCCAACACAGACACAAACTCAACATGTTACCATCTACTGTGCAAACTCTGTGTACTTAGCTCTCTCGTAGTATAATAGAACATCTCCTGAGAAATGTTACTCTGCAAGTCAGAATTGGATAATAGTGCTGCTTTCTTCAATTTTCTTGGTTTGGACAGTGGAGACTTGACCCCACAATCAAACGTTTACCTGGTCCAGGAGAGTATGTAGTATCTGTAGAAACCTTCCTTAAATTAGTCCTTTATGAATATTAAAGGAATTTCCTTCCAAACTGATATACGGTGTCTCTATGAGTGTGTATGAATATGTGTGTGTGTGTGTGTGTGTGAGAGAGAGAGATATTCCTTAATGCGTGTAGCTTAAATTTATTCTTCTAGGCCAGCCTAAATCCTCCTTCCAGATCCATTCTCCTTTTATCTCACATATCTGTTTTGGGCTTCAATCAAAGATGGTTGCTCTATTTTTGGCCAGTAAAATAGACCAATTAATGGCATTCACACTCTCTCACCTTCGTCCCTGGACGGCTGCTTTCTCTCACAATAGCAAGACTCTGATTACATTGTGGTAGGAAGAGCTACTTTAAATCCAAGTAGAGAAAAAGCTTTCCGACTGTTCACATACCACAGGAACCTTGACATATCCTCTGAAATGCCATCAAGGAGACCCTTGCAGCAACGCTACCCCCCACATCAGACTGAGCCAATGTGAGCATTATAATCACCAGGATTTCTATATTCTCTTACCTATACAATAATAGAAAAACTATAGTTGATTTATTTCAGCTTCCATAATATTTGAGAGGTATTTAGTTAATAGCAATAGTATTTAAATATATTTAAAACATAAAAATATATATATATATATATAAATATTTAAAAATGAGAGAAAAAGAAAAGTAATTTTATTTACAATAAAGTGTGCACATACATAGAAGAAAAAAATGATATTGAGTCCTTAATTTTAAAATATGATTTTACTTTGAATTAAAGTTTTTAATAAAATATAATTTAGCCTACTATCAAACGTACTTTAAAAAAATTAATTATTTATTCGTGAGAGACAGAGAGAGGCAGAGACACAGGCAGAGGGAGAAGCAGGCTCCCTGTGGGGAGCCTGATGTGGGGCTTGATTCCAGGATCCCAGGATCATGACCTGAGCCAAAAGCAGACACTCAACCCCTGAGCAGCCCAGGTGCTCCTATTTAATGTACTCTTACAGTGATAACACGGTTGGGATAAAAATGAATTTCAAAAATTTTTATGCACAGTATAAAATCAGTGTCCACTTACTAAATACATGAAACATCAATCAAATAATACTGCATCTCTAATTTGTATGTGCTTATATTTAACATTGAAATTTATACTATAAGTATATATATATATAACCTATAATACATAAGTCAAATCATCTTAGATAAAAAATATAACTCTTGAATTATAGAAAATTTTAATGCAATTTTTAAAAGATTTATTTTATAGAAAGAAAGAGAGAATACAAGCAAGAGGGACAGTGGGAGAGGGGGAGAGAGAATCTCAGACTCCATGCTGAGTGTGGAGACTGATGTGGGGTTCGATCTCCCTACCTTGGGGTCACGACCTGAGTTGTAACTTAGAGCTGGACACTTAACAGATTGTGCCATCCAGGTGCCCCTAAAAAATTTAAATGTGAATTTTTAAAAAAGATTTTATTTATTTATTTGTGAGAGACACACAGAGAGAGAGAGAGAGAGAGGCAGAGACACAGGCAGAGGGAGGAGCAGGCTCCATGCAGGGAGCCTGACGTGGGACTGGATTCAAAGTCTCCAGGATCACACCCCAGGCTGAAGGTGGCCCTAAACCGCTGAGCCCCCCGGGCTGCCCCTAAACGTGAATTTTAAAAGAAATTAACCTCATGGGACGCCTGGATGGTTCAGCAGTTAAGCTCTGCCTTCAGCTCAGGGCGTGATCCTGGAGTTCAGGGATCGAGTCCCACATTGGGCTCCCTGAGGGGAGCCTGCTTCTCCCTCTCCCTTTGCCTATGTCTCTGCCTCTCTCTCTGCTTCTCTCTGGGTTTCTCATGAATAAATAAGTAAAATCCTAAAAAAAAAAAAAAGAAAGAAATTAAACTCACATATGCCAGACTAAATAAAATAGCAAAATCCTAACACAGGCTTAAGTAATCAATATTTATTTAAATCTAATCATGAAGTTTGATATTTTTAAACCAATCTTTTAACTTAAACTCCACATTTTAGAAAGTTTTATTGAGGTATGAGTTATATACAAAAAAGCTCACTTTTTTCATATAATTCAATGTCTTTCAATAGATTTAATGTTGTGAAGCCAACACTACAATGCAATTTAAAACATTTCCTTCACCTGAAAAGATCCTTTGTGCCTGTCTACAGTTTTATTCTTGTTCCCACCTCAGCAGCAGAAAGCTATGAGCCTATTTTATGTATCTAGAGATCTGCCTTTTTGCATAAAAGAAATCACATACAATGTGATGTTTTGTCTTAAGCTTCTTTCATAAACGGAACATTTTTAAAGTTTTCCATGTTGCATAATGTGCTTTGTTTCTCTTTATTGCTGAATAGTATTTCATTGTCTGGATATACCACATTTGTTTATCCAGTCAATAGGTGGACATCGGGGTTATTTATAGTTTTCGTGTTTTTTTTTTTAATGAATAATGCTGCTGTAAACATTCCCATAAAATTACTTGAGCGGACATATGTTTTCATTTATTTTAGAGGAATCCTAAAGAAGGAATTGCTTGGTTGTACGGTCAATTTACGTGCATCTTTTTAAGAAACTGTCAGACTCTTTTCCAAAGTGGTTGTTTCATTTTATTTTTCCACCTGCAACTTATGTAGTTTCCAGGGCTATTCTGCTATAGAAGCCACATGGAGAACAACAAGTGCCCTGGCCAACTGACCCAGTTAATGGCCAGACATGTGGATGCGCTACTTCAGCTCATGTAGCACTAGTCAGCTCATCTGAAGACTGCAGCTGCAAAGCAGGATGAGCAAAAAAAACTTCCAAACTAAGCCCAGTCCAAATTACTGTAAGTAGATAAAGATCTGGATTTAAATATCAGCATATCAGATTAAATCTTCTTTGTTGCTAACCTATAAAAAGAATACAGGACTGTATGAGACTTTATAGTTCTTATGACTGGAAAGTTCTGTTCCTAAAGAATATTTCTGCTCTTGGACTACTGGCGTTTTCACTGAAAATGTTTGGTAATCGGTACTACCGCTAATTTAAATACCATAGAATATGGGACATGGGAAAGAGCACAGTCTTTTGCCAGTAGTGTCTCTATCGACTTTGCCAATGGGGGAGCTCCTAGTGTGGTGTCTGAGGGCTGGAGTGAGGTCAACCCCATTCTGCTTGTAAATCTTTCATTGAGCCCAATCCTGGGCTCCTGGAGCACCTTGGCAGTGGCAGCAAGAGGAACCATGATGCTTTCATAGCAGCCAAGAGCATCTTAAATACAGATGGCTATGGTCTCCTAAATCAGTGCTTCCCACATTTTATGGTCTTTGGAAGACCACCCCAGGCCCCTTTTTACCTCCTCTATCTCTTTCTGACAATTTTGTCACCCATGCCATTGCATTAAATTTCTGTGCGTGAAATGTCCAGGGTTGGTTTATAGGGTCCTCCTGACCAATTCCTGACTGATCCTCTGTTGGATGGCCTCTACAAATCCAGTTTGAAGAAGGTTTATTGTCAAACCCTGAAGGTAGAGATGGGCTTTCTGCACTCAGCTGTTTGAATCTACATTTTGGTAAAATTGTACAGACTCATCATCTGACAAATTTGTTTGCTGTTGAGCAGAAACTCACCTGAGGACAAAAACATGTCAGCTCATACTGAAAGGAGAAACACCTCCTACCTACCCTCAGCTCCAATTTCTACTCATTTATCCCATTTATGGAACAACATAAATCCTTTTTGTGTCTAATTCAAAATAAAGGCAGAGTGCTATGGTGAGACAAGACAGATACGCATTCTCTCGGGTCTTCAAATTCTCTCCTTAATTCGAGAACTTTAAACACCAAATACTCCTCTTACTCTGTGCTTACTTTACTCTTTCCCTCAAAAGTAACTCAGTCACCCCTTCATCAGAGAAGTCTTCCTTCCCTAACCTCCCTGATGAGGTATATACACCTACTGAGACAGGTTACAGAACTAGGGGTCTCTTCTTTCTACTACAGAGACGTAACCTGTTACTTGTATGATGATTGGATTCAAAACTTCTGCACAACTTACCTGTAAGTTCCGTAAACACAAGGCCATTAATTTGATCATTTTTGTTACTATTATTCTCACCACTAAATCTCCCAGCTCTAGCCTTGGTGATTGGAATCCTACTTCTCTTTTCTGTTTGTGCTTTCCACCTTGGGAAGTCATTCCAACTCTTGACTTCAGTTTCCAAATTCTCTTAAAAGCTATGTTCCCTTCCACCATGTACATAATTTTGCTAAGCTTCAATTTACTCCTTTATTAGCAAGGTAACATTGGGCAGAATTTAAAACTTTCTTGGTCATCATCATAATAGGAATAGGATCAGTGTTATTTAAAGGATAAAACAGTGCATATGAAGTTCTTATCATGCTGCCTTATACTTGATAAGTATTCGGTAAAGATTATTATTATTTTTTTTGAGAGAGGGAGAGTGTGCGCTGTGGGAGGTAGAGGCAGAAGGAGAGGGAGACAGAGAATCTTAAACAAGATTCATGTCCAGCTTGGAGTCAAAGGTGAGGCTGTCTCTCCACCCTGAGGTCGTGACCTGAGCCAAAATCAAGAGTAGGATGCTTGCTTAACCAACTGAGCCACCAATGTGCCCCTCTTTTTTTCTTTTGTTTTTTAATGGTAGTAATACTCCAACATAGTAGCTCTAATAAATATTCTATATATATCCTATATAATTTATGTTACCAATAATAGATGAAAAATATCTGAATATAATTGCATTTTGTATTGTTCAAGAAGCCTTTTGTACAGGGAGCTGTCTTTACTCTTAGCTGGAGGTTCATTCATTAGAGAGGCTATCTGACAGAAAATTCTGTTTTGGGTTTTGTTACTAAACATCATTAATCAACAATGACATAATAGTAATAATAGCACTCAATTATAATAAAGGAACTAATGATATGACTATCTACCATGTGCCAGAGATTATCCAAAGTAACCTTAAGTAATGAGTTAGACAAGTGTTTGAACTCATAGCTAAACAGTTATTAACATTATACCTTTGGAAAATATTTAACCATGCCTAAAGCTCTTTTACTTAGCTAATAAAATGGGCTAAAAATAATACTTGCTCTATTAGATAAGTATGAAATTTAGATGAGAAAATTCACAATCTGTTTTAATGTTGTGTTTGACCCACTGTAGAGACTCATTATGTGTTGATTCTCAATATTGGTGCTGGCACTCTTGCTGCTGTATTATCCCTGACTTTAGAGCCTTTTAAGGTCTTACTTCATGTTTAACCACATTTCTCCAATTCATATGCCTTTCCTAAAAGGTAATTTCTTCATTCCTGCCTTAACAAGTCATCTGATTTCTATGTAAATATGCTTGCACATACCTGCAGGTGCTTTAGCTGCCTCTGATGGCTGAATAAATACAGTGGGTCACTAAGGAGCAAGCTGCACTCTTTCTCGTCTGGCATTTCCTTCTCATCCTATATCTACCTTTTCTTCAATACCCAGCTCAGGGATGCCTGGGTGGCTCAGAGGTTAAGTGTCTGCCCTTGGCTCAGGGCGTTATCCTGGGTCCAGGATCTAGTTCTGCATCAGGCTCCTTGTGGGAAGCCTATTTCTCCCTCTGCCTGTGTCTCTGCCTCTCTTTCTCTCTGCCTCTCATAAATAAATAAATATTTTTAAAAATGCCCAGGTCAGTTCTATTTTATTGAAATAAGCCTATCTGACTATTTCAACCAATTTTGATACTGAATGATCATGTCTTAAGACTTAATTGCCTTTGGATTTTTAAAATATGTTTTAAATATAGGGGTATGGTCCATCCAAGATTATTAGAAAATTGCATCAACTGAAGGGGTGCCTGAGTGGCTCAGTTGGATAAGCATCTCTGTCTTCTGCTCAGGTCATGATCCAGGGTCCTGGGATAATACCCTGCATTAGGCTGCCTGCTCAGCAGGGAGTCTTCTTGTCCTTCTCTCTCTGCCTCCTCCCACCCCATGGCTTGTGCTCTCTCTCTCAAAAAATAAATATAATCTTTTAAAAAAGAAAAAAAAAAAAGAAAGAAAGTTGCATTAACCAACTAATTTTGCCAAGACATTTTTTTTCGTATCAAATGTGCATGGCAAGTGATGATATTTTTTTCCAGTAAAACATCAATGAAAATGTGTGATCACTGTATGTGCCCACATATCCTCCAAAGACTAACTCTTTGACAGAGTAATAAAATACTTGCATTTGTGCATCTTTCTGCACCTTGCAAGTAGAAATTCCTCCAAGGCCTGACTCAATTCACTGACTATACCATTGACTGGGAAATTGAGAATTAGAGGAGACTTACTGGGAATTGCAATGTCCAGTTTATGTCCAACTTGACAGAGAGTTTTCTCTTGGACACAGATGGAACCAAAAACTATCATGTTTAACTTGATTTTCCTCAGGATGACTCAGTTTTCCTGCCAATTTTTGAGGTCTGGAGAAGCATACAACAGTGAAATATCCCTTATCAAGTACAGAACAGAATGAAAAACATAATTCCATTGTTATGTTTAAAGAGAGTGCCATCTTATAATAAAAATGAGCACTTTTTGAAGAGTATTCAGGTCTGTGAGCTACAAACTCATCTGTTTGATTTGCAAATCTCATTATTTCTAATGGGAAAGTCTTAAACAAGGTAATTTTAAGCAACAATACTACTTCAGCTATTATTGTCTAGATTTAAATTTAAATGAAAGCTCAGCAATCACTCCTTTCAAAGTAGACATTTTTTGTTATTAATTTATTTTGTCAACAGTGTATTATAGACCAAATCAGTGGTGCTTTTTAAAAAAATTATATTTTTAAGTGAAGGGCCTATTTATTTCTTATCTTTCTGATTACACAATGCAAGCCACTTCTGAAAGCTTAACAGAAAATTACAAAGGCTTGTCTGGGCCAAGAGAGGGGAACTAATTCAATTATAATAAAAAGGATTTAAACCCAAGCTATAAGAGTTCTTGCTTTTATTGATTATTTTTCAAACCTTCTGGAGATTAAAATCTAAAGGCTCTAATGCAGGATTGCAAACAAAGCTCATAATCTCAGAAAACCAGTCAATTCAATCATGTTCATATGAGTTAGAATATTTTAGCAAGTATAATTAAAATGTTAAAAGTCTAACCTCTGACAGATAAATACTTGCAAAATCCAGTGGTTCCAAAAAAAGGAAAATATGTAGCAAGTAGCACTAGTTAGATAAACTCAGCTGTATTACACCAGAAATTAAAATATATAAGAAGATGGAACACATTTTGGTCCTCTTCAGAAGGCAAGATCATCAGTACAGAATTCTCTCCTATGTTGCACTGCTCCTGCTAGTCTCATACCTCAAAGTTCAGGATAGCCCAGCAACAGGTGGAAATGGCAAACTGCTACTCTTCAACCAAAAACAATGAGTTTATTAATTTAGAAAAAGTCTAAATGGAAACGATAAAAATGCTTTATGTTGTTTTTTTTTTAAAGCATTCCTCTGGTTATGTCACCATTCTGTTCAAAATCTTAAAGCTCCCATTACTAACATAAAGATAATCAAACACCTTTGTACAAGTGATGTGATGTAAAGTTGAACTTGCATCCTGTTATGTGGTTTCAAGTCCAAGAAAACCATGTGTAGGACATGGAAATGTTTGCAAGGAGTCAAGACTGACCTCTCAATCTTGGTTAGGTTTCCTTTGAGCTGTATTATTAGCCTGACTCCGGTGCAGAGGAAAGAAGTAGAAAATATAATTGAGAGATCTTGGCTTGTGTATTCTAGAGTTTGGAGGGAGTAAGAATACACATGGAAAAGCCTGATTTTCCTGTGAAAAATCCAAAGGCACAACAATAGTTTTGGTTGCTTCTGATGGCTGAATAAAGAGAAGCCACAGAGGAGCAAGCTGCACTCACAAAGATGGTGGCGCAAAGGTATTTGTCCTGTTGGCCACATATGAACCTAGTAGAAAGAAGCTAAGATTTGAGTCCCCTTAAAAAAAAAACTGTGGTTAAGAGTCCAGATTGGACAGTCAAAGTCACTCAGAGATTCAGCATGAGTGGACCACTCAAAGTAGAGGTTGGCAAGGGGAGTTATAAGTGGCCAGTTAGTGGAGCCATGATCCAAAACTAGAAACTGCAAGGAGAAGATGAGGTTTTCACCAAACACTCAAAAATGAAATAACTGAATGTACAATGAAGTAATTCCACATCAACATCTACAGAAGACCTGTCTAACTTCATCACATCACTCATCTTTCCTTCCATTTTCAAACCCTGGAGAAGTACACATGGCCAGGAAAAGAAGAGATCAAGGCAGAAGAGTAAAACAAATACCAAAATCAATCATCAACAATAACAACAACAACAAAAAAAAAACCACTTTACCTTATCTACTACTCCCCTATCTTTCTCACCGCAGGCTTTTGAGACTATAGAAGTAAGGCATCAGCCAGTAAGGTTTGTTTGGATTTTACCATATTTCATTTTTTACAAAAAAACCTGGAAAAAAATAGATGATCCTATGACATGTGAAAGTAAGTGAAACTGCTTTCTTTGGAGTTTGCTCGATATATCTCAGGTTCAGGAAGGCTGAAAGAAGATGCTTTTAAAAATCCAATTGTTTTTTGTTTCATATCCCACAAGTGTCGGTTATGAACCATTACAAGGTGCCTAGAATTCTTTTGATTTTGACATTTTTAATAATAAATTTATTTTTTATTAGCTTTCAATTTGCCACCATACAGAATAACACCCAGTGCTCATCCCGTCAAGTGCCCCCCTCAGTGCCCATCACCCAATCACCCCTACCCCCGCCCTCCTCCCCTTCCACCACCCCTAGTTCATTTCCCAGAGTTAGGAGTCTTTATGTTCTGTCTCCCTTTCTGATATTTCCTACCATTTCTTCTCCCTTCCCTTCTATTCCCTTTCACTATTATTTATATTCCCCAAATAAATGAGACCATATAATGTTTGTCCTTCTCCGATTGACTTATTTCACTCAGCATCATACCCTCCAGTTCCATCCACGTTGAAGCAAATGGTGGGTATTTGTCATTTCTAATGGCTGATGAATATTCCATTGTATACATAGACCACATCTTCTTTATCCATTCATCTGTCGATGGACACTGAGGCTCCTTCCACAGTTTGGCTATTGTGGACATTGCTGCTAGAAACATCGGGGTGCAGGTGTCCCGGCGTTTCATTGCATCTGTATCTTTGGGGTAAAGCCCCAGCAGTGCAATTGCTGGGTCGTAGGGCAGGTCTATTTTTAACTCTTTGAGGAACCTCCACACAGTTTTCCAGAGTGGCTGCACCAGTTCACATTCCCACCAACAGTGTAAGAGGGTTCCCCTTTCTCCGAATCCTCTCCAACATTTGTGGTTTCCTGCCTTGTTAATGTTCCCCATTCTCACTGGTGTGAGGTGGGATCTCATTGTGGTTTTGATTTGTATTTCCCTGATGGCAAGTGATGCGGAGCATTTTCTCATGTGCTTGTTGGCCATGTCTGTGTCTTCCTCTGTGAGATGTCTGTTCATGTCTTTTGCCCATTTCATGATTTTGACATTTTAAACTGAATAATATATTTCTCTTTCATATACTCTGCTAAGTCTGCTCTCAAGCCATACATGCATCTCCTGATAGTATGCCACACTGCAAGAAGTCCTGGATGAGTGTTTGGTGCATAGTTGGTCCTCAATAAATATTAGCTTTATTACTCTATTTGGCATAACCAGGTGTGTGTGTATGTCTGCATTTTTCTCAATAAATATTTGGTGATAAAATCAGTCTAATTTGAAATGAATTACATGGTGTAAGCTCTTACATAAAGATTACATAGAGTAGATTCGTTCTTCCCTACTGGCATAAAATACCCCAGGAAATTGTGTACATATGCATATATCACATACATATGCACACATAAACACACATGCACACCTCTACACACATATATACATACACACGATGCATATAGGTAGGAATGTATACCTATGTGAATGTGTACAGCATCTTCGCTTATTCTCTATTTCATTTGTCTGCTTATCTTCAACCCAAATACAGATTCTTTTAATTACTGTAATTTATACTGTCTTGATATCTAAACTCTTCTCATTTTGCAGAAACTTGTGATGATCTGTGTGGTTTATTCAGTTTCCATATGTGTGTTAGAATCAGTCAGCCAAGCACAATAATAACTGTGGAATCAGTTGTTTCCCTAAGGAGCCCGGGTTCCTTATACTGAAGAAAAAGTATAGGAACCAAACAAAGGTGTGCTGCTTATTGACACCAACGTGTCATTGTACCGAGGCCCTCTCCATGTATGGAGCTAGGAAATATATGAAATGTAGTAGGCACATACATAAATACATCCCTATCTATTTTAGTATCAATCTATGTATTGATCAAAGCCCATGAGTTCATACTAGTGTCTCTAACATCACAGGGCTCACTCAAGCCTTCTCCCCTTCTTTACCTATAATTCCTTTTTCTGATCGCTTTTCTGACAGTGAGAAACTGGATTTCATTATCCACATTAGCTATTTACTAATTTGATCAGTTTTAGAATACCAATAAAGCAGTGTCAAAATTGCTATGCTAAACTACGTGAAAAACAAATTTTCTAAATAGAGTATAAAACTTGGACAATTGTTTTTTTTTTCTTTTTTAGATTTTACTTCTATATATTCAATAGCATACTGTAATATATATTCAATATTTTATATCTTCCTTTTAGTATATTTTCCTTATAGAATATTGAATAGTATATTAATATTAATATATTAATATTTGATATTTTCTTACATCTCTTCCTTTCTTCCAGGAAACTTGGCTTACTATATTCTTTTGCATGAAATGCTTTTACTAACCAACTTCCCTAAAAAAGAGAAAGTCAGGTGCAAAAAAAAGTAAGTCTGACAGTTTTAAAATAATATGTGATTTTTAATTCTAAAATTTTACACTAAAGATTTAAAGTTAGGATTTGTTATGGCTCTAGTTTTTATTCTTATCAGTTGGAATGATAGAGAACTGTTTGATTGAATTAACCACGGGAAATCACAATGTTTTACTTTTTCCAAGACAGAGAAGACATTGTATGGGCAGCATGTAAGGAAAATACCATTTGAGAATTCATATCTAACATTTATATAGAAATTATTTTAAATGTTTAATAGGAGATAAAAAGGATTTAATGTACCCATTGAATATGTTGATAGAGAAAGCACTTGCTCTGTGGTATTTGCACTAGACTACACAATTCATGCTAAATCACCGTGCAAATTCTGTTATCCTGGGGTAAAATTAAAGTCCTGAAAGTAATACAGAAGGAATGTAGAAGTGAAACCCACTGCAAATTAGCAAGTATTTTCATGGATTTTACCCAAAGATTTCCATCTTCTGGAATACTTTTTTTTTTTTTAACTTTTACTTCTGAACAGCAAAACTCTATGCCAGTATTTTGTTATAAATAAGTAAATGAATTAATGAAAGGATGAAATGAAGGAGAAGAAAACAACATTTCATTGTTTTCTGTAAAACAAAACAAAACAAAAATACCAATTTGGTAAAATAGTCATTTCCAATCAGTTCACTCAGACTTTAGTTTCACAAAACTAACGGAAACAACAGGCACAACACATCCCCACAGCAAATGGAGGTGTTTTCTTTCCAAAAATAGCACTATCTCTAGAAGCCTTTCTTCACCTTTCACAAAGTATTTCTCCACGTTTTTACCACAAGCATTCCAATTACCAAAAATCCACATTATACACACTATACAGTTTGATCCCAAATTGGATCTACTTTATCACTGAAGTAACATGAATATATTTAGTTTTTCACCTGAAATGAAAAGGTGTCAGATCAATTCTTCCTCTCTGATTTCTGCTTTTGACTCTGGCATTATTACAAATTGCCCTGAGGCATATCTTTCCTTTTAATACCATGTCTCAAACGCAAACGTTGAGAGGTAGTTATTGTTCAACATTATATAACCAAAAAGAAATGCCACCTAGTTATTAAACTGTCAGAACATTAAAAGTGAATAAATCATAACAAACTTTATAGTATATAAAGCCATAGCTACACTTTGCTTCAAAAGAGGCCTTATGAAGTGTGTGGAGGGAACTAGGAATAAATCTGAGAGTAGGGATTTATTGTCTTCAGTTTTTTTAACTGTGTCATGAAAAGTAACCATATCCTAGCTTCCACAAAGTTAGTAGGATGCAGAATTTCTCTTATATTGACCACCCTTTTACTATTTACGTGCAAACTAGTTAAAGGAATATCTCTATTAAAATATAGTTCCTTGCAGAGTAGTTCTCTAACAGACAATCATCATCGATACTTAACTTTAATTTGAGATAACCTCTTGTGAATACTCTTGATTTAGCTTCACATAAGTTTTAAACACAAAAGGAACATATTTTATATAGGATATATTATTGTACCTTGTTTGTTCCCTCTGTGACCATACAATAGATCCATACCGTCTTTAATCACATGACAAATTGTTTTCTAGATTGTATGAAATATAAGCTTTCATCATATCTCCACTATTTTAATATTTTATTTATTCATTCATTCATGAGAGACACAGAGAGAGAGGCAGAGACACAGGCAGAGGGAGGAGCAGGCTCCTTCTAGGAAACCTGATGTGGAACTCGATCCCAGGACTCTGGCATCACACCCTGAGCAGAAGGCAGACACTCAACAGCTGAGCCTCCCCAGCACCCCTATAAAAGGAAAATATTGGCCATATTTATGATATCCTAAATTCATCCTGAATTACAGGTTTGCACAAAATAAAAGTAGCATGGCACTGAATGACCTACATTATTTACTATCCTTTGGAAAAAAAATGGAGATAAAACATCACACCTGTCAGAATGACTAAAATCAGCAACAAAAGAAACAACAAGTCTTGGCAAAGATGTGGAGAAAAGGGGACACTCCTGCACTCTTTGTGGGAATGAAAACTGGTGCATCCACTCTGGAAAACCGTATGGAGGTTTCCCAAAAAGCTAAAAGTAGAACTACCCTATGATCCAACAATTGCACTCCTAGCTATCTGCCCAAAGAATACAAAAATACTAATTCAAAGGGATATCTGCATCTTAATGTTTATAAAACAATATTCTCTACAACAGCCAAATTATGAAAGCAACCCAAGTATTCAGTAATAGATGAGGATTAAAAAGGTGTGGTATATACACCCAATAGAATATTACTGGGCCATGGAAAGGAATGAAATCTTGCCATCTGCAACAGCATGGATGGAGCTAAAGAGTATTATGCTAAGCAAAATAAGTCAGAGAAGGACAGACATACGATTTCACTCATATGTAAAATTTAAGAATCAAAACAAATGAGCATGGGGTGGGGGCAAAAGAGAGAGAGAGAGAGAGGGAGCAAAACCAAGAAACAGACTCTTACCTATAGTGAACAAACTGAGGGTCATCAGAGGGATGTGGGCAGGAGAATGGATAAAATAGGTGATGGTGGGGGGGATCCCTGGGTGGCTCAGTGGTTTGGCACCTGCCTTTGGTCCAGGGAGCGATCCTGGAGTCCCGGGATCGAGTCCCACATCGGGCTCCCTGCATGGAGCTTGCTTCTCCCTCTGCCTGTGTCTCTCTCTCTCTCTCTCTCTATGTCTATCATAAAAAAGAAAGAAAATTAGATAATGGGGATTAAAGGAGTGTACCAGGTCATGGCATGGAAGTTATAGACTATCTACCTAAATTAATATTACACTGGAATTTAATTAAAAATGTAAGAAAAAATAGAGATAAGTATAAAACTGGCATATCCATGCAAAACTATCTTTCCATGTCTTAGGGTCACTTCTGTATTTTGGACTCAGTAAATCAGCAGGATTTGTCAGCAGGAGCTGAAGTTATGTATTTGTACCATACCTGATGATATGAGATGACCACTAGAGCTGAGAATTAAATTTTAATTTCAGAATTGAATTTTAATTTCAACCAATCTAACTATCTCATCATCAGGAATCTCAGGTAACTTCTACAATAGGTTCTAATCCTTATTTCTGCATAACAATATAACTATGGGTCTCCAATTCTCTCTATAGCTGCTTACTGAAAGCAATGAACTTTGGTAAGCAATAATATTCATTGCCTGCACTTTTTGCTGAGACATTTACTGTCCATAGTTTTCTTAGTACAGAATTTCTTGATTAATGATGGTTGTCATTCTCTTACCTTGCAAATTTATCTTAATAATGGGAATGGGCAGCCTGGGTGGCTCAGCAGTTTAGCATCTGCCTTTGTGCTCAGGTTTTGATCCTAGAGTCCTGGGATTGAGTCCCACATCAGGTTCCCTGCTTGGGGCCTGTTTCTCCCTCTGCCTGTGTCTTTGCCTCTCTCTCTCCGTGTCTTTCATGAATAAATAAATAAAATCTTAAAAAAAAATAATGGGACAATATTTGGTAGGTTTCTGTTACATAATTGACTTCCAGATACAAAAGCAGATTATAGGATATGTCAATCTCTATGTGTGCCTATTTTATTTGTTGCCATTAAGCGGTAATTTTATTTTTTTAAGCGGTAATTTTATTAAGCTATAATATAAAGTGCAATATGTTATATCTGATGTTTTCAGTACAAGTTTATTTCCCATCATTCTTTTGCTCATGATGAGAAAGGAAGCTGTGATATCTATACTTTAGAGTGAGTGGGAAAACGTAAGCCTTTTGTACCTTCCTATTCCTAACTTTCTGATTTAAAATGAAAATGGCTCATATAGATGAAGAAAATGCTAGCCAAAACATAAATGAACATTAAGAAGGAGATAAATGTGAATTCCCCCTCCTAAATATCACATATTATTGCACATCCTTCCAGGGAATCACTTAGTGTATGTTTTTTAGTAAGTTACTACGCATATCTACTCCTCATGTAATGGGTGTTAATGTCATTGTCTCAAACCAGATGCACTTGGTACTCCACAATTAAAACAAACAAACAAACAAACAAACAAACAAAAAACAAACAAACAAAAAAAAAACCGAGTGTGATGAGAAAGGAAAAGAAAAGACTAACGTGGAGAGGGGAGGGGAGGAGAGCAAAGGAAAAACTATCATAACATGGATCCAGTTTTATCATCTCATCTCCGTGTTCTTTTGGTGATACCATGTTGTTTTCTCTTTTCCACATGTATTTATGGTATTTAGGGCCAAATAAAATATCATTTAAGGAATCTTGTTTTTAAAAGATCCTATCTATTGCCCAGCACCAATACTACCGATGAGGTGGTGCCCCAGGAAAGGCAGACGTTGGATGATCTTGACTGCTTGGAGGGAGCTTTTCAATAACCCATCATGAGAAACTTTATGTAGACAGATATCTTTAAGTGTTCCAAATTATATGAGGAGTTATAAATGAATAAAAGGTCAAATAGACTTAGGAAACTCTGAGTTCATTAAAAGTAAACACATTTCTTTCATTCAAAACTTCTCAGAACTTTAAACAAATCTAAGCACAGAAGAGAATGTAACAGCATAGAAAATGTAGAGTAACCCGTGAGCGATGTTATACAAGGGAAGTTCTGGAATGCTAAGGTCAGGCTTTAAATTCCAGATCTGTCCTACAGCATGTTACCTTGGATAAAAGTTTTAATTTCCTTAAACCTATTGCCTAACTGATAACATTAGAAAATTATACCTAACAGGGAGTTGCAAATTCTAACACATTAGAAAAAAAATATACGATTTCCAGACAATAATAAAAATAGTTAAATCATTTACAAGCATTATTAAAATTAACACTAGCAAAAAATTCCATGAGATAGATATTATTTTTCTCTATAAGGGTAGATTTCTACCCTAATAGAATCTTTAGAAGGATAAAAATATGTTTTTCTTTTTATATTTTTCCCATTGGTGCAACCTAGTGCTAAAGTGCATTGAGTAGAACTCAATAATTTTTTAATGAAGTGAGTGAATAAGGTTAAACACACATACACACACACACACACACACACACACACACCAAAAAAAAAAAACCTGTTAAAAATCTATGTAGTTTGATTCCAGAGTCTGTGATTCATTCACAGTATGTTGTGGATTTCAACACAATGGACAGTTTTTTGTTTTGGGCTTTTTTATTTTTATTTTTTTGGTTTTATGCTTTTTTGACAAAGTAATAGCCCTTGAAATAAGCAAGTTTACGAGACTAAAATAATGTGTTTTAATTTTTCTGCTTCTGTTAAATTATTACCTCGTCACTTTTTGAATAAGCGTTTAGTCAATGGTGACCATGTGTGAGACACTGAGCTAAAAACTAAAAACTTTAGAAGGCGGCTATGCTTAACACTATACCACCAACACTGCACAGAAACAGAAAGCTTTCACAAAAATGAAAGATAAACCCCTGGTTTCAGTTCTAGGAAAATGGGCAAGATCAACATGTAAACAATTACTAATGAACACAGGGCAAGCGCTCGCTTATTTAGGGTTTACTTGGGGTTTGGGCACGACACTACGAAATGGTAAGACAAGAACTATGAAATATTTGGAAGCGTTTTACACCCGATGAATAGAAGGCTTATAGAAATGGAAAACAGGTAATAATTCAAAGGTCACAAGCAGCAAGTTCCCAAAAAATGGCTTGGTCTTTTCTGAAACTATCTGTCTGCAGAGCACAGGAAGAAAATAGAAAGCTACTTGTGCCTATAATTGTTGACCATCTATGAAATCCATGGCATATCAGGAAACCTCAAAAATATTGCTTAATAAGTCAATAAAAGATGTTTTAAAGAATTATTTTTTAAAAGATTTTATTTATATATTTAGAGAGAACGAGTGGATGGGGAAGGGCAGAGGGAGAGGAAATAGCAGACTCCCCACTGGACAGGGAGCCCCACTCCAGGTTTGATCTCAGGACCCCAAGTTCATGACCTGAGTGAAAGGCAGATGCCTAACTGACTGAGCCACCCAAGTACCCCCTTAAAAACCTATTTTTAAGGAGCTGGAGGCGGAAGAGATTTAGGGTGGGAAAAATTTTTTTTCAATCTTTATTTTGCATTTTCCTTTTGGGGGAAAAATGTTATTTCCTTCTCAATGTCCATTCTCAATTACTAGTTCTAGAACTATTAGAAATATTAATCCTAAATTGACCAAATTTCACATAAGGTGGTATATAATATGTATGTCTCTTCTTCTAAAAAAAAATGGACTAGAGGATACCTAAAACTTGAACTGATAGAAATAATTTCTACTGAAACATATTATTTAAAAAAAAGTTCTCTGGCCACTTAGAAACAGCTGTCTAATGAGCAATTTGAAAAATGAGCATAGGTTAAATAAAGAAAGACATATTGGTAAAGATATCAGGCAAAAATGATGAATCGAATCCAAGATCAAGGGAAAAGGTGGACTCACTGGAATTGCAGATTGCCATGGCCGATTTTCTTTTTCAGCTGTGATTGTCACTTTATAGCCAAGACCAATATACCATAGTGCTGAATTTTTCACAGAAGATATTCTGTAGTCAAAATAATCTTAAAATTCCCATATGCTGCAGAAATTTAAATATCAAGGTAAATGTATTTCCCAGTCATTCAAAAATCTGAATAGGGTGGGATGTGCCTGCCTGAGAAACGAGCTAGCCAGCCCTAAGGGCCTACTGGAGTCACATTGATCACCTTGAGTTTACAAGTGAAATAATTCCTTTCCTAGGTCTTTCAAGAACAGACAACTATTTTTTTTTTCCAGTATCCAAATGTAGAATCTGTCTCTTAGGAGAATATTCATATTAACTAAGCTTATAAAACGGATTTATACAACTTAACTGGCAACTCTACTTAGTTATGTGTAGGAGTTATTGTCCTAGATTTCAGACTACTAAAATTATATATAAATTACATGGAAACAAAATAAGGTTGTGATAGAGAATCTTGGGAGCGATGGTAGAGGCTAACTGGATTTATGTAGTACATTGTAATGACAACCCATTTCTTTCTTTCTTTCTTCTTTCTTTCTTTCTTTCTTTCTTTCTTTCTTTCTCTTTCTTTCTTTTTTTTAAGATTTATTTCTTTTTTTCACAGAGCTAGAGAGGGAGCATGCATGGGAGGGGCAGAGGGAGAAGGAGAGGGAATCTCAAGCAGACTCTGCACTCAATGTAGAGCCCAACTCCAGGGTCACTCTCATGGTCCTGAGATCACGACCTGAGTTGAATGCTTAATCAACTGCACCACCCCAGCCCCACCATAGCCCATTTCTTTAGCCTTACCTTTAGCCATGGCCATTGTCATATTATGTTGTAGTTTCTCACAGTGAGGGAGTCGAGTTCCTCTCCCTAAGCAGAGTGTTTGGGGTATCCCTTCAATTTGTCCTAGATAAACAATTGAGGCAGAAATGATACTATGCAGTTCTAGCGCAGGGTTTAAGAAGCATTCAAGAAGTTTCCGTTTGTGCTCTTGTGCTTCCACCTACATCATGATAATAGGGTGGGACTAACTGCTAGAAGATGAATGATACGTGGAGTAGAGTCTGAAGTCAGTCTAGATCATTATCTGAAGACCTGTGAGCACGTCTAGCCAGGATCTCAGTAAGTATCTAACTGACTTCAGAAACATGAGCCATAAACTCTTGTATGATAATTGTGTCAATAGTTAATCGATACAATTTTAAACGGAATTGGGTTAAGCTATCCTAAAGACACCATCCACAACAGGCAGGTTTTTGAGCACATGCTCTTTCACTAGTCTTAATATTCCAGTGGCCCTACTATGGAATTTAGACTATACTAATGAAGATGTCTTCACACAAAACGATATGCATCGATATAGACCAATTTGTTTCTTATGCATTGGTATTAACAGATGTGGTGTATATGTTTGTCATTTATGAGATGTTTATGTTATTTGACATTATATGTGCTATTAGAGATCTAACTCTTTAGAGAAAATAAATAATACACACATACACAAATATGTCTGTATGTATGAAATACATGACTATTCTCACCATTCCTAAAAAATGCCATATACTTTCAAAATAGGTTTCTTTCACTTGTGCTCAATCTTCCCTCTAATTTGCATAGCTTTATGCCATTGTTTTGCCCTTTGGAATCTTTCTTACGCTCCCACTCATTTTAAATTGAACCAATCAATTGAGGGTTATTTCACAATTACATAATTCTGAATTGTACAATATTTAACAATGTCCCTTTTAAGTTCTTTTTCATTAATGGAATGATTAAATATTTTTCTTTATTCTCCTTTTGATCTCCTCTTTGCCTCCCCTTCTGTCCCCAACCATAAGAATAAACCTATACACATAGCAAATATATAATAAGTATTTGCTAACTTCAGTTTATTTTGAAATTTAATTTGCTGCATCCTAGAGGAATGTATGTCTTGGGTTTATTGTTTCCAGTTAGTGTAAGTTTATCATGTTATTGATTTGAAGTTGAAGATGCTACTACATTTAGCTCTTGTATTAATTTTCTATGGCCGGTGTTACACAGTTCTGGAAGCTACAGGTCTAAAATCAAGGTGTCAGTAGAGCTATGCTCCCTCTGAGACTCTGGGGAGAATCCTTCCTTGACTCTTCCCAGCTTTTGGCCATGGCCACTAATTCTTGGCATTCTTTGGCTTCCAGTTGCATCTGTCTAATCTCTGTCTACCAAGGGTTAGGACTTTAACATATCGTTCTGGAAGATACAAATACACTCATGACAACAACTAAAGTCCCAGGTGATGTTTTTCTCAGCCTAACTCCCAGAATTATGAACTTGACTGGGGCACCTGGGTGGCTCAGTGGTCAAGCATCTGCCTTTAGCTCAGGTTGTGATCCCCGGGGTCCTGGGATGGAGTCCCACATCAGGCTTCCTGCATGTGGCCTGCTTCTCCCTCTGCCTGTGTCTCTGCCTCTCCCTTTGGGTCTTTCATGAATAAATAAATAAAATTAAAAAAAAAAATAAAGAAGGACCAAATTAACCAACCAATAAAATTCTAGAAAGTAATTTTTTTTTCTGTCAGGCTATATAGTAACCCCCACTTAGCACACCAATGATAATATTTATAAACTTGAAAAAACATTAACCCTCATATTAAAAGGAGGTCATACTAATGATAGAGATTTGTACATATAGCAGTGCAACCATCAACAATGTCCTAAGGGTGGTTTGAAAAGCAGCCATGTCTATAGCAGTTTTTTGATTAAAAAAAAGAAAATAAAAAAAGCTACTAATTGCCTAGAGCTGACCATATAGGCCTGTCAATCAAATCTTACAGATGAAAGCCTCTATAAGTACATCCATGAACTTAGATAACTAATCCTGGCAATCATAGGGACAACTAATTTGTGTACAAATATAGCTTAATCCACTAAAAGTAACATAATACTCATCTTATGAATCATCAGTTCATAAATTCAATTCATAAGCATAATTTATGCAGATTAGAAAATGATACCCTATCATTTATTCAAAATCATATAATTTCAATAGCAATCTCCAGATATTGTTGGCAAAATAATCAGTGGCTATTGGAATTAAACCAGTGTCCTGAATGGCTTAGCTCTAAGCAACATTTTTAACATCATTTATGCTATATTATGTACGAGAATGTCTCACTACTATTATAGTTAAATAAACATATTTTGGTATACTGTAGTATTGAATTAGAATAGATTATTGTCATTATTTTTATAAGGAACCAGGGTATTTCTACAATGATATAAATGTGTTTGCCTTTCCCATCACCAGATTTTTCTTTCAAAATGATGTGTTATAATAAGGTCCAATTTTTAAATGACTTAACTAAAGTATCAAAGGTAAGTATTATCATTTGTCCAATACACATAAAATCCATTTCACTCAATTATCAAGGTATGGAAATGTTAAGACATTGAGGTTCCATTTGAAAGCAATCATCAGATTGATTTCTGTGAGTTTAAGGGAAAAAAATTATCAATTACATAATTTTCAACTCTTTCTGGTCAACGTCAGAGGATTCTCAAAGATTAGCACCAAACTTATGGATATGATTACAATAAATATTTCATGGTGAAAATGCCAAAGAAAAAACCATTTGAACATAAAACCCAAGTTTCACCTATAGAAGTACTTTAATATCTTATGGCACTTATTTAATGTGCCTATGTAATTATTATTATAAAGATTATTTATACATAATTATGAAAATAAAGAATAAAATCCTATGTAGCTATAATATTGTGTTATAACGATAATAAAAAATATATATTTTTAAAATACATTTCTCCCATTTCCTGGCACAGATTTCCTAAAGCTTCTGGAATTTCCTGAGTGAAACAGTGAAAGGAGAATCTAATATGCCCCTTTCAACCATATCTGAGTTCATGCTGGTGACTTCTGGATGTCAGAAAGACCCAGGAAGGATTAGAGGGTTGGTATTCTCAGGTCCACCCCCAGCCTCCTAGGAGGAGAGAGGGCCTGGAGGTTTATCTAATCACCCATGGCCAGTGATTTCATCAACCATGCCTACCCAGTGAGGCCCCCATAAAACTCCTAACCGATAGGATTGAAGAGCTGAATTGGTGAACACATTGAGGTTTTAACATTGATCTCTGCATCCCTTCCCCATACCTTGATCTCCGTAGCCCTTCCATGTGGCCAAAGGGGTCCTGGGAACTCTTGATTTTTAGTCAAGTGACACAGAAGTGTGGATAACCTGGTGGCCCAGCACCTGTGATTGGAGTCTGGTCTGAGGTAGGGGACAATTTTGTGGGTTGAGCCCTTCATCCGTGAGGTCTGCACTGAATACTTAGTGTCAGGTACTTAATGTGAGGGGAAAACCCATACGTATAGTGTCAGGAATGTTATGAGGAGTAAAGAGACAGAAGTCCTTTTCTTTTAACAGCTGTTCAGCGAGCCATTATATTCCGCCCCCCCCCAAAAGAAATGAAGCAGATTTTCAGTTTAAAACTTTGTAAATGTTCTTTCCCCTTTAATCGACCATTCACAATTTCACAATTGGCTTCTGTTGAAACTGAAACGCCTTAGAAACAATAAGGGTGGATGGAAATTAAGATAGACACACTAATGCTTCCGTAAGCCTTGACTTTAAACAATTAGTTTCTCTCTTCCTCATCCTTGAAGCCTCCCCCTCCCTTTCACTTGTTTTTCTGTAGAAGAAAACTTTGTTCCAGAAACTCCATATCCATATTTAGTAAACAAGACTCGAGGAAAGTGCCCAGCCCGAGTCATGAGACCACCTTGAAGACATGACCAACACAACTGGCAGCAGGTACCATGTTCCTATCGAAACTGCCCAGATCCTATGTTTTCCTATTAAACCCCTCAGCCTTTTGCTCCAGGGTGTCTGCAGTTTTGAAGGCATTAGCCTGCTGCAGCCTCCTTTACATGGCAAAGTAATATAAACTATCATTCCTCTTTACCCCAAACTCTGTCTTCATGTTTTATTTTGGCTCTGGAGCACAGAGGTCGGTTTTTGACAATAAAACTAAAATGCCATCTGTCTCAGACTGAGACGTCTGAATACCTTGACGTAGAGGGTAGACGTAAGGAAAGCTCAATCACTGTGGTCTATAATTACTTTTTTTTTTTTTTTTGAAAAGCTATCTGATCTCTTATGATGAAGCATTTTTAAAAATACTATTTTAGTTAGATAAATACTGGTGGGTTTAAAGCTCTCCATTCAGACTTGTTTAACATAACAATCTTTGAACGTCATTTTTTTTCCAGAACTTTGCATACGTAAGTATGACCCTTGCAAGATTCTGATATTTTAAATGTGAAAGTTGTTAGTCATCCGAGGTTGTACTCAAATATCTTCTACCTCTTACTTACAGATGACATTTTCTGCATGAATAGGATTTCACCAGTGCTGATTTATACATCTCAAACACACCTAATTTACATCCAATTCAAATTTAACCTGACAAACTTTTTCACATTACAATGTACCTGAGGCTAACTCAGTGCATTGGGGGGTGGATGATGGCTTCATCAGGTCCTTAAGGATTTCTTTTCCTTTGATGCCCAGGGCTCTTGGTCACTCCCCTTCAAGGAATAAAGAGGTAGACCAGATGAACAGTGGTGGGCAGAAAAGCAAAGTTTACTGAGCAAATAATACAAAGATCCCAAAGAAGGAGGGGAGCCCAAAGGGTTGCTGTTTTGGCCTTCAAATCTAGGGGTCTTTATAAGCTCTTTTGAGGGACTGTCTTAAACATACTGAGGTTGGTCTCCTTGTGGATTAGCTGCTAAGGTGCATCAATTAGGGCTTTCATTATGCACCTGTTTACCTATACAGTTATTGTTCTCAAGTTCCTGGTCTTTTGTGCTGTTATCTGGAGACTAACTGCCTCAACTTGTGATAGTGACCCATGTTTTATAGTTAATTGTTTCTTTTCAGGATATTTTGCAAAAGTCACTCCTGTAAAAGCTGTTAGGCAGGATGCTACTGTGATCTGGTCTAAGCTGTAAAATAGGATGCTGGAAGGGTTTTGTCTTAGCTGCCCTGGCCCTGTTTTCTTATTGGGAATCCTGGCCCTGACCACCTAAGTGTTCCAATTAACTTCTAACAATGTGATTTATTGGCAAGAGTAAACTTGTCTTCAAAACAAACAAACATAAAAACACCCCAAACAAACAAAAAAACACAAAACCCTTTCATCATCTTCCAAGATGAGTAAATGATATCATTCAATGAGTCAATCAGTATTTATTAAATTTCTTATGTGAAAATATTATTAGTTTGGGAAACTGCAGGAGATCTCAAGCATACAAAACGTTCCCATCGTTATCATTACAATCTAATCATGGAGACAGAAATCCTAAGCATAAAACTGAGAAATTATAAGACAACACATAATTACGTCCTAAAGTAGACTGAAGTTGGCTTTATTTTATAAAGGATTTGTCTTCAATAGTTCTGTCAAAATGTAAAAATACATGGAGTTCTCAACTAAGTAGCTAAGCAGTTGTCACTGATGCTGCTTTAACACTTCTGAAGCCATTAAATAAGCAAATGAATAAATATTTAAAATCTGTTTTGTCTTTGCTTAGGAGGGATCATTTCTGTAAACCTGAGTAAGAGGGATCCCTGGGTGGCGCAGCGGTTTGGCGCCTGCCTTTGGCCCAGGGCGCGATCCTGGAGACCCAGGATCGAATCCCACATCGGGGTCCCGGTGCATGGAGCCTGCTTCTCCCTCTGCCTGTGTCTCTGCCTCTCTCTCTCTCTCTCTGTGACTATCATAAATAAATAAAAATTAAAAAAAAAAAAAAACCTGAGTAAGAATAAGGACATGCACTTAAGACAGATACTGGCTGTCCAATAACAATTAAAATTTGGAGTAGTTTGAGCATATAACTTTGCATTCAATTAAATTTTTTTTTTTTTTTTCCTGGGGAAATGTCCTACTGAGTCCCAATCTGCTGAACTATGCTGTGATGTTTGAAAATAGAGCTTGTGATAAAAGTCTCCCAGCTAAATTCAACACATGGGGAAATCAAAGAGATAGGACACTTTGCTTCAAGTACAGAAGGAGGGTTAAAGGGACAGGCCCAAACAGTTCAGCAACTCACATATGTTAATAAATTCCAGTCCTTAAAGGCGCCACAAAGTTGTTTACATGTCAAATAAAAAGCACCCACCCAGTATAGAGTCAGCTGCTTATCTACTAATAGAAAATTGCTGATATACTGGCAACACCACCATCTGAAAGATAAGGGTAAAAACTTTCTACATTCCTCATGTTGGCATTTCTGCAAAATAGCGAGGGTAACAAAGCTTGCTTTCATATTCACGACGTTATGATGATACCTTTAATATACTTTAAAACTAAAAATGAAGATGTAACCTATCATTTTGTCATACCTAATTTGCGTCCAATTTCCTATAGTAATGCTGTTAATTTCCACTGTACAAATATCTTTGCTTGTGGTGTATTGGAATTAGGCAGTTAAGGGTGCAAGATAATGGTTAACTAATTGAATAAAATCTCAGCCGATTAAAAGAAGAGCCAAACACAAGTAATAAGGTCTTTAAAATTATTTCTTTAAACAGGGACACAAAGGAAAAACTCCCGCCAACCCACTGCCTCTCTCTCTCTCTCTCTCTCTCTCTCTCTGTCTCCCATAGCCTTGGCATTAAGTATGTCTCCCAAAAAACAAACAAAAAAAGTAAAAAAAAAAAAAAAAAAAAAAAAGAGGTGTGTCTCCCACTCACCTTTCCCCATCCAAAGCTTGCAAAGATGAAAGTCACACATTTAAATTGCAGAAAAGGAATTTAAAATGACTAAAACTAAAAAAAAGACATTTTTTGGGAGTAATGTCAGTAAGTATTAAAATAGATGGCTAGGGATCCCTGGGTGGCGCAGCGGTTTGGCGCCTGCCTTTGGCCCAGGGCACGATCCTGGAGACCCGGGATCGAATCCCACATCAGGCTCCCGGCGCATGGAGCCTGCTTCTCCCTCTGCCTGTGTCTCTGCCTCTCTCTTTCTCTCTGTATGACTATCATAAATAAATAAAATTAAAAAAAAAAAAAAGTAAAATAGATGGCTATTTGAGGTTGTGTCATTTGTTCCCTTTTCTGAAGAATAAAGACTTTCCCATTTCCCCTTTTAAGATTTGGAAATGACACTGGCCGAAAACTGGGTGAAAAAAAAAAGTAAAAAACAAAATAAAACCCAAACTTCTTGAACTCCTTTTGTCTCCTTAATTTTAAAAATGATCTGCATGACAATTAGTGGTAAAATATGGGCATGATTATGTAACTAGGTTGTTTAGGTTAAATAGCCAGGCATATTTGAAGTGGGGTAAAATAAAGTGAATTCTTTATTATCTTCTCATAAATGTTTTATGACTCTATGTAATTTGAAATCATACTCTCCTGGTAAAGGTTATCATAGCTCTGCCCAAGAGAGAAATAGGTAAAATAAGAAGACTGCATAGAATAACCTGACCTTAATACTAATGATTAATATATCGACGTAAAAAGGACACCTATGGATAAGTGTCTTGTACCTCCCACTGAAATTGCAAAGGAATTTACCTTCCAAGGCATCCTTCATTATAGCCATTGTGTCCACATTTCTCTGATGTAGTTCACAGTTACTATATGCACTTGATAGAGATAGCAGACTCACTCAAGAAATAACTGTTCGAAGAAGTGAAATACTGCAATATTTACAACAAATTCCATAGGAATTCATTATTGAATGTCTCTGCAAACCGAATTTGGACGAAGAAAATACTTTTATCAATCAGGCATGTATAATCAGTATATGACAGCCCCGAGATACAATATACAAGCTAGTTTTTCCAACTAGTGTAACTTTTGTCAACTCAGATATGCAGAGGGGACAGGAGTCTAAGTGTGTGGTTGGAAGAAACAAGGGACTTGCCAGAGAAACAGCAACGACCTGAAGAGCCTAGAAAATCTGCTCTTGAACCAGAGCAAAGGATAATCCATGTCCTTATTTGATTGAGAGTAGTTCTTCCTACTTGCTTTTCTCATCTATTTTCTTTCTTTCTTTTTTTTTAAGATTTTATTTATTTATTCATGAAAGACACAAAGAGAGAGAGAGAGGCAGAAACATAGAGGGAGAAGCAGGCTCCATGTAAGGAGCTCGATGTGGGAGCCGATCCCAAGACTAGGATCACGCCCTGGGCCAAAGGCAGATGCTCCACCACTGAGCCCCCCAGGTGCCCCATTCATCTATTTCTTCATCAGTAATACACCTTACACTATCCATATGACACACAGAAAAAAAAAGTGCAAGTGCATTATTGATTAAAGCATCTGCATGATCCCTGGAGTCCTGCATAGAGCAAACCATGACAAGCAAGAGCAAACACATTCAGTGGTTTTGAGAGCTGCACGTGATTTTAGTGTTGACATACTCGGAAGTGAAAATAGAAAAATTTAACTTCTCAATTTTATCACAAGATGCCCTAATAGTCTGAAGCTACGGTCAACTATGTATTTTCTGGAGATGTATGTTATAGGATATCTCACAAGTACATATGTTTGCCTCGGGTTTTTGTGTGTTTTGAAATCAACATTTGTTTATTGATTTTAGTAGTTCATCAGTAGATTCTTTGGACTTTTCTAGGTATATCACGATGTGGCTACAAATGACAGTTTTATTTCTTCCTTTCCATTTTTGATATATTTTCCTATTATTGTTGCTGGTGTTAATATCATTTAACTGTATTGTGGCGGGCTAGGTTTCTCTGCAAAAAGCTGCATTGAAGTGAGGACAGGCATTCTTTCAGAAGAAACTATTTCAATATTTTACTGTCCTGTGTATGGTACTTTGATATGGCCTATAGGTTTTATTATAGAAAAAAATCTTTTTTAAAGGAAATTTCCATTTGATTTCCAATTTGATAAGAAATGTGAGGTTCTTTCAACATGAATTGATGTTGAATTGTATTCACTGCTTTCTTATATATTGAGATGAACATACACTTTTATATTTCTTCATTCCTTAAACTGGCAAATTATATTGTTACCCTTATCGTGTATTTCTGGAATAAGCCCAATACTTTGTAATAGATTTTTTTCTTTTTATGTTCTGTTTCGATGTATTTGCAAATATTTTAAGTAGAATTTCTTCATCTATGTTCATGAATGAAGTGGTTATGTACATGTGACTGTGTTACTATTTTGACTTTTTTTTTCTTGTGGCAGTTTTTGATAAATGTTTCTACTACATTATTTATGTTTATGAGCACTCTCTTATTTTTCCTCTCATCAGCATTCTAAATTTCCTTTGGTATTGGTATAGTTAACTACTAGTATTTGTTTTGTGTCTTTCCTTCTTTTCTTCTTTCCTTCTTTCCTTCCTTCCTTCCTTCCTTCCTTCCTTCCTTCCTTCCTTCCTTCCTTCCGAATATGCTTTATTTCACTGTTATTTTTAAAGGATATTCTTATTGCATATAGACTTCTAGGTTGGCAGCTTTTTAGCACTTTGAAAATATCATTTCCTTCTCTTCTGTTCTTTATTCCTTGCTGCTGTTGTTGACAACTTCCAGTGTATCTTGTTGCTCATTTAAAGGTAATAGTCTTTTTCATCAAATACCTTATAAAACTGTGTTATTGATTTTCAGTAGTGATACCATGATGTGCCTATATGAGGTCTTCTTTTATTTTTCCTCTTTGGCATTTATCAGATTCCTTGAATCTGTGGCTTGGAGCTTTTCATTTGCTTTAGAAAAAATATCAACCATGATCTGTCCCTTCAGATATCACTTCTCTCCCCTGCTTCTAGAAATCCATATATATAATTTTCCATTATAGCCCATATGTCTTTTAATATGTTTTATTGCATTGTGCCTTTTTGTCTCTTATTTCAGTCTGTGTATTTTCGTCTGACCTACCACTCAGTCCATTGAAGATTTCATCTTTTTCTTTTTTACTGTCAAAAACAGCTACTGAGTTCTATATTTTAACTGTTTTATTCTTTGGTACTAGACTTTATATGTTGTTCTTTTTCTACTTTTTAGTTCTCTGGAAAATTCTACAGTCTTATCTTTTACTTCCTTGATTTTTAACTAATTATGTAAATGTTCATGGTTGATAAGTCCCTTATCTAGATTCCTGTGAGTCTGTTTATTTTGATTATTTTAGCTCTTGTTTTTTGATCAGGTTCTGTCTTCTATGCCTGATGAGTTTGATTAAGTTCTAGAAACTACATATAAACAATTTTGGAGATAATTTGAGGTTCTGGATGATGTAAATTTATTTCTCAACATTGTAAACTAACAATAATAAATCTAATGAAAGAATTCAGTGCTTTCTTTAAATTTAGACTGTGGAACAAGTATGAACTTAGTAGGTTAGGTTTTGATTACTTAAATCAGAGATAACACAACATCCAAGCTCTAGTTCATCCTCTGAATTAAAAATGACTATTGATAGGAAAAAGATAAATGGTATTATTATAGTATTCATTAAAAGAACATGTGAACTATAGTCATTTCAGTAAGTGATAATTATTAAATTATGAACAAATTATAAAAATACCATCCCTCAAATAAAAATAACCCTGTGTGAAACTAAAGAAAACACAAAAATAAAATAACTGTAATGACATTTGAATTGACAATGATTATTCAAATTATTATTTTAGCTATAACTATTTTTATATTTCTTTTTCTTTTACCATTTTAATCCACAGAAGCTTCTAACTTTATCTTAATTAAAGCTTATTGTGTGTCCTGTGCTTTCAAAAAGATAAGAGAATATGGTTATAAAGGCATTGCATCCTCTCTTGAGACCAGCAATTCTCAAAAGCTTTGCTGATAGCTCTCTTTTCTATTGACAAGCAACAAACAAACTTCATGAAAAATGTCAGTCATTTCTTTAGCTTTTATAAATCAATGACAGGCAACTTTACAATCTTATTTTTAGACTAAAGACTACTTAGTAGAAACCTAATTAATGAATTATTTAAAGTAACTACAATAATACTTATAAATTAAAACTAACACATTACTCAGAAATATATAGCCAAAGAATATTAACAATATCACAAACATCTAGCACACTCAGGAAACTAAAGGTAATTGTGATTCACTCAGTTTGCAGAATGGTATTCATCAGTGCATGAATTGGGTTTGCATCAATTGGTCATCATGTTCAATGTTATATTCTTACTTTCAATTATATGATAGTAATGTGATTAGTTCCTTCTACAGTATTTAATTATGGGTAATTATATCAAAGAAAATGTTAAAATATTTAGAGATACGAATTAAAATTGATTATATATCCTGAGGAACTTTAAAATATGTAAATAATCTGAGTAAAACATGAAATTTACTCTTCTCACACACCCCTCCCAAATAAATCCTAATAATCTTACCACATCCACCCCATATGGGGAGATTATTATTTTAATAATTTGGGATACCCATTCTTAAATTGTTTTGCCTTGTCACTAATATAGTTAGCGATGTATTCAAAAAACTTTATTTTCCATTGAATAGCATCCCATACTTATCATCCAGGTATTTGCCCATGTGATATCTTCTTGATCTTTGAACTTATAACTTACTTGGTTATAAGAATTACCTGGAATATTTAATTCTCCTTGGCATTATTTTTCACCAACACACCTATTGAGTGCTTACTTATAGTGCAGTCAATGAAAGATCAAAGATCCTTCCAATCAAATAGTTTGATGATTTGAGAAACGAGATAGGCCAAAACGTAAAAGTTTGTGTATGTGTGTGTGTCCGTGTGTGTGTCTGATGGTGAGGTGTGTTAAATCAAAAATAAAGCAGGTAAGACAGGTAGAGGGAGACAAGTGCCGAAATTGGGGCTGTAGCAGGAGGGATAGTGTTATTGTTGATTTACAATACGGTGAACAGGGAAGGTATCATTCAAATGGTGTGATGTGAGCAGAGCCTGAATGACATGAAAGAGTGAGCCCTGGATCTGATGGAAGAAGAGAATTACAGATGGAATCCCGACTGTGCCAAGGCCCTGAGGCACCAATATGCCAGGCACCTTTGACATAGAACAACATTTCCGCTATGCCCAAGCAGAACAATGTGAAGAATAGAACAAGATGTGGGGAAGGACTTATTGGAGAGATACTGGCTTTTAGACTAAGAGAGTCTGAGAGTAGAAGAACGGTTTTAAGTAGAATGCTGATATAATTTGACTTAAATGTAAACAGAAGTACTCTGGCTGTCGAGGGAGAAAAGCTTTTAGGTGAGCTAGGGCAGAAAGAGGCAAACAGAAGGTGTCTGAATAATACAGTTGGGAGATAGATGGTGGTTTGGACATGGAGGTGCTGAAACTGGAGTGAAGTCAGCAGACATAGGGCAAATGCTTTTGCAGCATAACAGTTTGCTGCCCAAAATACACCCACTTTCATATAAGGATTATTTTCAGCCCCTCTCTACCGGGAAGGACAAAAGTTAATCCCCAGAGACAACTCTAGACCTTTATCAGCCCAAAGATGGAAAGAATCTCTATCACAAACTTCACTAACTACCCTTTATCTACCATTTGTTTCCCCCAGCATATTTACCTTCTCAGTTTGCAGCCCTTGGAAGTCTAAAAGTGCCTTCTTTTTCCTGTCATTTCTTTACAAATGTATTTTTTTAGGGGGGGGGGTGTTAAAGATTCTAGGTAAGCCTTAGTTCTGAGCTATCTCTTGAGTTACTCATCCCTGGATTTCTCCACTTAAATATGAGACACATATGTTAATTTTTTTCTTTTTTCTGTATTTTGTTTCTCTATTTGTAATACAGCCCCTGCTGATAACCTTAAGATGGCAGAGGAAACATTGCTTCCTCACAACACTAGGTAACTAACTTATGGGTGGATTGGGTTTAGGGCATGGGAGAAAAAGGACTTCTCCTCCAGTATGAGGTCATACTGGAGGTCTGCATACTGGAGGAGGCAGATATCAATACCTGAGATGGGGAAGAAAGGTTATAGGAGTAGGTTGGTAGAGTGGGCAGGAAGATTATTTCTTATACAATTAAAAAATATCAAATATATTAGTTACCATAAGTCTGAGATGTCCAGGAGACATACTAGTTGCAGATACAGTTTAGAAGTTCTCCACATGGAGCGCTTGGGTGGCTCAGTATGTTGAGCGTCTGCTTTTGGTTCCCATCATGGCCTCAGGGTCCTGGGATGAAGTCCCATCTCAGGCTCCCTGCTCCGGCAGGGACTCTGCTCTTCCCTCTGCTTGTGTTTTCTCTTTTCATCTCAAATAAATAAATACAATCTTTTTTTTTTAAAGAAATTCTCAGCATGGTATTTAAAACCATCTCTGCAACTGGATAAAATCACTGAGGAAATAAAAACAGAATAAGAAGTGATTGGGAAAATTATTTACATATTACATACTTACACATTGCAATAATATTGTAAGTCCACAATTCTTTACTCTCCTTCAATCCATGCCTTTTCTTTTCTTTCTTTTCTTTTCTTTTTTTTCTTTTCTTTTCTTTCTTTTTTTCTTCTTTTCTTTCTTTTCTTTTTTCTTTTCTTTTCTCTCTTTGCTTCTTTTCTTTTCAGGGCTTTTATTTATTTATTCATGAAAGACACACAGAAAGAAGCAGAGACACAGGCAGAGGGAGAAGCAGGCTCCATGCAGGAGCCGGATGTGGGACTCGATCCCAGAACCCTAGGATCATGACCTGCACCAAAGGCAGATACCCAACTACTTGAGCCACCCATGCACCCCAATCCATACCCTTTCTAATGTGACTGTATAGTGCCTTCCAATAAGAGATGACATTTATTCATACCCTTTTGATTCTAGGCTAGCCCTGGGACATGATTTCACCAATAGATTGCAATGGAAGTATCAAGCCAGCCCTCTAGACAACTTATGTACTTCTGATTTCTCCTTTGACAGATTTTCATTTAAACAAGCCCAGGTTAGTCTGCTGGATGCTAAGAATCACATGGTTCAATCACCTCTGTTGTGCAGGCCAACAAGCCTACCAGCCTCCAGAAATATAAGTGAGGTTATTTGGGCCAATCACCCATCAAACAACACACCAGCTGAACACCTATGTATAACTGAGCATTAAAACCAACAGAATTGGTTCCCAAACCACTTGAAAGATATATGGAATCGTCAGCAATAATACAAACTTCCTATTTTAAACCATTGGGTTTTAGGGTAGCTTATTATCTCACAATAATTACAAAAATCAAGGAAGGAATTCTGAGAGCACTCCAGTTGGTAAGGGATTAGGACATGAAAAAGAACCAAACCAACAAGGAAAAAAAAAAAAAAACCTATGAGAGCAGTCAACGGGGTTGGAAAAAAATCTAGGTATTCATGGTATCATTCAACCTGGAAAAAAAAAAAAAAAAGGATTTCAAAAGACACGGAACCATGAACTCTGTCAAGTACCGCTAAATCAAGTAAGATTTGGGAGTTGACCATTCAGTTTAGTAATGTAGAGAATATTATTGGCTTAATTTCAAGGGTGTTTCCTTAGCCATGTTGACAGGATTGAGAGAACAAGGTGAATTTTATGAAGGACACTGAAAACCACTACATGAATTTAATTATAAATTGCAAAATGTTGAAATTCTAGATAGTCTCATTTTGACTGAACATGTATGTTTTCTGGTAAAACAGAATGTATAATCCTTAGTATAAGATATTAAACCATTAAACATTCCTACCCCTCATACATACAAAAATAAATAAACAATAAGAGCCAAGCATTATCCTTCCTGTATAAACCATTATATATGCGACTATATCGCCTTTAATTTAAACCAAATGACTGATGGATGATCGCACACCAGCATGTAAATAGCATTTCAAACAAAAACGTGGAAGACATTTTTTTTTAAATAGAGTATTTCTAAAGGCATAAAAGCATTCATTAGTTATTTTGACCTATTAGTTAACATGAGAAACAGAACTTCTATGTAATGAGAAATAATTTTCTGGACCAATAGAAGCATTTGGTACAAAAATTTGACATTAAAGGAAATCATTGGCATTTATTACTAGGCTTTAATTCTCTGAAAGTGAGAATGGTGGATTATTTAGATAGCTTTTCTTTTATTTCATTTTATTATTATTTATTTCTTAGTGATATTTGCCGAACCTCACATAACACCAAGAAAGGGAACCATACATCACAACTTGACCCCTTTGCTGTCCTGGAAGGCATGTTTATCTCCTCTGCTTTCTGCATTACCCCCATTGGAATAGAGAGCAGGACGGGGTGAGTCTCTCACTCAGTGTGTAAGGTAGGTTTGGAGATGGAGCACTGAGGCACTCCTAGTAACCTTTGTGCATCCAGGCCCAACAGCGGTCAGAAAGAAATAATTACAGCCACTTCAAAGTGATTAAAAGCAGTTCTGTGCAGAGGGAAAGACTCTTCCTAATTGCGCCCTGGGGAAGAACTGTTTCAGAGGGATGCTTATGATGGCTTTGAAGAAAAAGTAACTCCTCTGGCCCTCTCAACAGGCTTCACTAAGTAGGAATGTATAAGCTCTCACAGAGTCGAGGGAGACAATAAACTGAGTACCTTGTATAAGCATTGATTTCTTAATCTCATGAGGTAAACCCCTGCAGAACATGATGCAAACACAAACCATGTGATTTCCACGGAGTGACCCCATTGCATTAAAACTAAATTAGACCAGTGTCGATAAGCCTCAAGAAATGAATGTCCTTCCAGGGAAAGCAAGAGTTTAATTTATAATTCTGCCTAAAGGTTTCTCTGCTAAAAATAATCAAATAGAATAGATCGCATGTTTTCTGTTTCATTTAAAACAACATCAAACAAATGTAGTAACTGACCAGTAGTGATCCCATATTTTGAAAGCACACACTGATATTTATTTTCTCAAAGCTATAGGGAAACATAAGATTTGGTCACCCAGTTGTATCCCGGTGCCTGGAAGGAAAGGCACTTTAACTTACTACCTGGCAATGAATTAAAAACTAGGGAGAAGCATTTGTGTAAATAGGTTTTATGGTCTAAATGTCCTTTATTAGGGATAGTTTCCATTCTGACCTAGATCTTTATTTAAAAATACATACTTACTGAAATGTTGTTTTGTTCTGAACTCAAGTACCCAAGTACTCAAGTGCTCAATAGGGATTACACCTATTACTTAAGTGTAATAACAAGACTCAAACTGGTCTAATTCTAGAATGCTCATTTGTATCAACATCTTGAGTCAATAATACTTTAAATGCTCTGTAAATTATATTTTTTCTCAGTTTATTAAGAACTCATCACAAACATGCTAATTGCACACCATTGCTGATACACACCACTGTTGATTTCGAAAAAAATTAAAATGTAATTATTATTTTAGGGACATTGAGAATGTTTTATCAGTCTTGTCTTTGAAAAAGAAAAACTTTGTATGTTGCAATTCTTTTTTTTTTTTTTACATTTTACAAAGTAATAGTATTAAAAAAGAAATTGCCTCTAGCTAAACTTTATGATATAAAACCATATTCAGGAGTATTACAAATACAGACTTTAGGAAAATACTGAAACAGATCATTTTAAAGTGATGTGTAGGTTTTTTTTCTTCTTGTTTTAATTGATTAGAGACAAATAAAAAGAATCAATGGAGAAGATTAAAATAAGTTACAAGAGGATATGTATATAAATGAATATTTAGATGAACAATAAACACATGACTATTATAATTCATAAATATCTATTTCGTGTTACCACTTAGTGCAATGTTTTACTGCTTTTCCAAGAAATTAAACACCACTGGGGCACCTGGGTGGTTCAGCATTTGAGCGTCTGCCTTTGGCTCATGTCATGATCCGGGGTTCCTGGGCTAGAGTCCCGTATCAGGCTCTCCACAGGGAGCCTGCTTCTCCCTCTGCCTGTGTCTCTGAGTCTCTCTCTCTCTGTCTCTCATGAATAAATTTTTAAAAAAGTCTTAAAAAAATAAAAGATGAACCACCACTGCATACTTTGGTACACATATAAAAATTTGTATTTTTATGGAATTACAAAACACAAGAACAGAATCTTTGTTTTCTTCATTCTCTATTGATTATTCAAGATCTTTTACTTAAGTTTATTTCTCAGCAAGTGCTAACAGAATAATACTATGTGAAATGGAACATGTTACTTTTTTTTTCCTCAAATTTTTACTAGTTGTTGAGAGGTACTGGAAGACTAACATACGGTATAAAATAGATTTCATTTCAGTGTGCTACAATATGTTGTATTAAAGCCATAAGGAAAGAAAACTTTGATATAAAGGTCATAAAAGTGCTGGAATATTCCACACTGAGAAAGCAGTTGTGAGTGCCTAAGTCAGCTCATCAATACAATGATATACATTTCAATATGTTGCTAAATAAAATAGGTTTAAAATACTTTTAAAAGATGCCTTCTTTATGCAAAAAATAATAATAAGCCAAGCAGTGTGGCAAGCTAAATATTTAAGACTCAAAAGAGAAATATTTAAAAGCGTGGGTCCATTCACGCATTCAGAATTTATCGATTACCTACAATATAGTAACCACCAGGCAGAAAGATGTACAAATTCAGAATCAGTTCTCCAGGGGCTTATAATCTACTAATGGTGGCTGTAGACATATAATCAAATAACCATAAAAATGTAGTATGTTCTATTTTTAGTAGACATTTGAAAATGATGTTCTGTGGGCCTGGAGAAGAAAGCACTTAACTCTGCATAATAATTCAAGGAAGACTTCCCAGAGGAACTATCATTTCAGCTAAAAGTTTTGTTTCCATTATTCAAACCTCCCAAAGTGCTAAATCTATGTGTCCAAAAGTTTAATAATAATAATAAAAAGAGTAATTTCACAGTTTCTACTCCTATGTCCCCAAAATACAGTTCTACAGAGCAACCAGGGTGATCTTTTCAAAATGCCATTCAAAGCAAGCCATTCTTTTGCTTTAAAAAGTGTTCAGTCACAACTTATCTCTTTTCACCCTTCTCTTCAGTTAGTTTCTTCTCTAGATAGTAATCTTGCGAGAAAAGACTTTCCTGGTCGCCCTATGAAAAACTGCATCTCTTAACCTAACATGGTATATATATATATATATATATATATATATATATATATATATATATATAAAAGGTCTCTACCCTAGTTCTTGTCCTCCAGCTCCTAAAACCCTTGAAAGCTCCTGAGTGATAGGAGTATCTTTGATATGAGATGGTGGAAACCATCTGGTCTCCAGAAAGACTAAGTCATGATTAGAGGGTTGGAACTTTCAGCATCAACCCAACCTCCTGAGAAGGTACAGGGAACAGAGATTGAGTTCAACACCAATGGTCAGTGATGGAATCAAGCATGCCTACATAATGAGACCTCCATATAAATCCCTAGACATCAAGGTTCAGAGAGTTTTCTGTGTTGGTGATGCCCTGAGTGTGTTAGGAGGGTGATGTGCCCACAGAGAGCGTGGGAGCCCTGGGCAACCTGCTGCCACCCTAGTTTTGCATTGTGCCTCTCCTCCATTTGGCTGTCCTGAGTTGTATACTTTACAAGCCAGTAAATGTAAGTAAAGTGTTTTTTTTTCTTGAGTTCTGTAAATTATGCTAGCAAATTATTGAACCCGTGATGTATACCCAGTTGGTCAAAAATACAGGTGACCTACAACTTATGACTGGCATCTGCTGTGGGGGCAGTTTGTGGGACCAAGCCCACAATCTGTGAGATCTGCTCTAATGCAGGATAGCTAGTGTCAGATTTTATTAAACTATCGGACAGCTAGTTGGAGTCAGAGACTCAAGGACCTATTTATTATACATTCTTTTTAATCTGTTTTGTTTGCTCTACAGCATATTACCTAAGATTATAAAAAGTAAAAGTACTTTGTCCCCTACAGATGCATGATGACAAGTGACATTTCTGTTTTGTTCATTTTGCAAATATTGGCCAAGCAGTAAAATGTATAAATTAGTGTGCAAATGAATCTGGGACCGGACTACTCTATTGATATTTCTTTTATCACTGGTCATATGGGATATAATTATTATATCAAGAAACAAGCATATGTTGGTAAGACTGCATGAGTCTTGTGAAGCCTTATTATCCAATGAAGGAAGATAAATGAAATATTTTGCAAACCTAATTAAAAAGAACCAAAATGGACACAGAAACCAAACTAGAAAAGCAAAATATCTTCAGCTTACATTATGTGGTCCTGAAAACCTGTTCTTTTCATTTTTAGTTTTATAAAGTTCATTCCTTGCCCTGAAATAAAAATGATGTGGCTTTCCCCCTTGTTTGCTTATAAGCTTTAAGATCCAAGTATCCCAGCAGGTTTTAGTTCCAAATACTAAAAGAATAAATTCCCCCCATATGGTTTTTGAATTATCCATATGAGGGTAATCAAACAAACCAGCTAGTGAAATCAAAGGGATCAGCTGGATACTTCCTCTTGCCACAACTAAACAAACCAGTTCAAACACTATGCTTCTGTGAAATGTCATTTTGCAAAACTGGGTTTATCCTCCTGAAAATTAGACTCTCATCCTTTATGAAATGGTATACATTTAAAAGTATTAAGACAATTTGCTCTATGTATAAGGTACATTTAATTGTGTTAAGTATTTGCAAAATATCTCTCCAGTACCATTTTTGTTTGTTATCAAACTGCCTCTGCAGTAGGCCAAAGCCTGGCAACAGCAAACTTTGATTTAAATTCTTAATTTCCTTAGTCAACTTTTTTTATGTTGTTCTGACCAACCACAGAGACCTTTAACAGAAAATATCCACCTTAAGTAACAAAACCTAAGACTGTAGTATTTTCACATATATATCTTGTGCCTTTTTCCTATGCAGATAATTATAAAGTCTTTATTTTAGTTTAAAAACAGTATATTGTAAGGGAGGAAAAGTAATTTTCCTTCCACTCCTCTAGGTTTCATGGGTGAGACTCCTCAGCAATAAAAAAGAGACTATCAAGAGTATATATGGTGGATACCCAGGAAAACTGAGTAAAACTCCCTGAATAATGTGGAAGATACTATTTTAATATTTTTATGGGATTCAAAAGAAGCATGAGACAATCTGTGCCTCTGAATGGCTCAAACTCTAATGAAGCACTTTAGGTCTAAATACACTATGCATACACAGAATTGCTAGAAACTGTATGGCCACTACTTCATCTATCGGGGTACTGTACTAACATGCAGCACTGGAGACAAAATAAGCTAGTTAAGATCTCATATCCTGTAAGAAATTCAGTCTACTGAAAAGCTAAAATTTGCCAACAGAAAACATGGACAAATAAGTGTCTCAACAGGGCCTCAATAACATTCCCTGGTATTGATAATTTCAAGACCTGCCCTAATTTGGCAAAAGTCAATGAAATCTAGTAAGAAATATATTTTTGTGAAAAGTTGCTAGCCATTTTCAGCTCTTTATATATGGTCATATTGAGTTTTTAAGTCACTATAAATCTACTTGCAAATTTTGCATGTTGTGTGCTTAAAAGAAACTCATTGAATTGAATGATTCAATTTAAATTTCCACTCCGACTTACCAGAAAAATCATCATGAAATGAAAAAAAAGAAATACAACCTAAGTGTTAAATAAAAAATTGCTAACTTAAAGTGATATATATATATATATATAATTTATAATATATATATATTTTAAGATTTTTAAAATTTTTTTTAGATTTAAGATTTTTAAGATTTTTTAAAAGATTTTATTTATTTATTCATGAGAAACACAGAGAGAGAGACACAGGCAGAGGGAGAAGCAGGCTCCATGCAGGGAGCCCGATGTGCAGATGCTCAACCACTGAGCCACCCCAGCGTCCCAAGTTGATGTATTTTCCATTGGCTATGCTATAGTTCCATATTTTCCTGTTTCTCTGATGTGGTTCTTATTATCTTCTACAATGTATTTTTTTTAAGGGAAGCACCATCTGTTTATCATGACTTGATACTATAAGTAATAATACACAGCTTCACTGCTTTCTTCCTAATGGGTTTCCGACTGAACTTCATCCAAACTTTCATGAGAGCTATAGCATATCCTTTCCTGCTGAACACAATATTATATTTAATAGTACTATCATGTTTTGCAGTTTTATGGTACAAAAAATACACAGCATGTAGGCTATTTCCCTTTCATTATGCTGTTGTTTTTAGTATGACTTTAAATATAAACATTTACATTTTGCAGTTAAAGACTATCAAGGAGGTCATTTTCATTGAACATTAAACCTGTAGGTTTCCGTTGCAACAAGAGACTTTATTTGATATTTAACTCTATAGAATGTCACATCAATTTAGTAAAGTGATATTACTAATTACCTTCATAACTGCTCTTCGGATTGCTATTGTCACATAGCAAAACACCTAAAAATTTCTAGCATAAAGCAACCGTTTTATTATGCTCGTAAATTCTGTGGGTCTGAAATGTATACAAGGAACCAAAGAAATACCTGTTTCCTCTTCATTATACTGGGAGCCTCAGCTGGGAGTATATGAGATCTGAGAATGATCTAGAGCCTGCTTCATTCACATCGTTTAGCGGCCAGGCTAGAGTAACACATAATAATGCCACTGAGCCAGAACTCTCAAAAACAGTATCAATCTATACAAGACTTTGCCACATGTCTTGGACCCCTCATGGGATTTCACTGCATAGATAGTCAAATATCTTACATGGCAGCTGAGGGACAACAGCATGAATGTTAGCGCAATTAAATGAGAGTTGCATAGTCTCTTATGACACAGCCTCACAAGTCACATGGTAAACTTCAGTCATACTCTATTGCTTGACAGTTATAAGTTCATGCATACGTGAAGGCAGGAGACAGAGACACTGCCTTTCCATGACAGGAGTGTCAAAGTCTGTGAAGCCAGTTTTAAAAATACATAATTTGTAAACAAAGTTGTTTCAGATACTGCAACCACATGCTTTGGAAAATTGTCAAAATTAGTAGAATATTTAAGCTGATATGGAACCTCAGATCATAAAATTCAACCTCCCTTATTGACATGTGAGAAAGCTAAAGATGAGAGAGAAATTTCTCATCTTTGGGAAAACTACCTGTGGCTGCAGAAAGAACCACCCAAACATGATAAAGGATAAATAAATGGCGCTCACACAGGGCCAGAGACACTGCCTGCTTCCATCCACCAAGTTGGAAGACCTCATAATTCAAGGGGGCTTGAGCAGAGCACACAGAAAATTCTTATTTCAGTTAACAGGGAAAAATTAGCCTGTATTAAAGCTCTGTCATTGTCATGCCTAACAAATCTTTAAAAGCGAGGCCTGAAATGGCCAAACTGTTTCCACGTAGCTTAATTGCATACTGGAACACAGCTTCAGAATATGGGATTACAAAAATATCCAGCACAAACAGGGCAAAATATATAATCACTGGGACCCAATACAAAATCATCAGGCACCTAAGGGTATAGGAAAATATGATCCATAATGAGGAGAAGAGCTGACCAATTAAAACTGAGCCATAACTGGCACAGATACAAGAATTAGCAGGCATGGGCATCAAAACAGATGTTGGTTTGCATTCCATGTGTTCGAAACTTAAGTAGAGCCATGCAAGATGGCAAATAAAATCCAAATTGAAATTCTGGATATGAAAACTGTAATCGCTGAAGTGAAAATTACACTGGATGGGATTAAAGGCAAATTAAGTATTGCAGAAGGAAAAAAAGACTAAAAGTTTAAAATAAAAACAATAGGCAGTATCAGCTATTGCGTTAGATGTTTACAGGCCACTAGAAGAAAAGAAAAAGAAATGAGTCTTTCCTGAAACATATCAAGTGGAAGTCAGCTACAATAGATAAGGAAAACCTCCATTACACACACACACACCATATACATACATATTGTGTTAAGCCACATCGTAGTTTTTTTTTTAAATAATAAATTTATTTTTTATTGGTGTTCAATTTGCCAACATACAGAATAACACCCAGTGCTCATCCCTTCAAGTGCCCCCCTCAGTGCCCGTCACCCATTCACCCCCACCGCCCGCCCTCCTCCCCTTCCACCACCCCTAGTTCGTTTCCCAGAGTTAGGAGTCTTCATGTTCTGTCTCCCTTTCTGAGATTTCCTACCCATTTCTAGTTTTGAGTCCCAAAAGTTACCAGCTTCTTATCATTGCAATATTGCTCATAATATTCTTTGAAATTGTCCACATTCTCCTAGAAACTTCATCTGAAGCTATGCAATTTACTCTGCAAACTCCACAGAGAAAAATTAAATCCTGCAATATATTTTACTTTAAACATTACTATTTTATAATCTTATTTTTATTTTTTAAAGATTTTATTTATTTATTCATGAGACACACAGAGAGAGGGGGAGACACAGGCAGAGGGAGAAGCAGGTTCCCCAAAGGGAGACTGATGTGGGACTAGATCTCAGGCCCTGGGGATCATGCCCTGAGCTGAAGGCAGATGCTCAACCGCTGAGCCACCCAGGTGCCCCTAAACATTATTAGTTTAGCTTTAGCATAACAGTTACCAAACCCTATATTAAATAAAAGGCATATTACTAAAAGAAAAGTTTTACTCCCTATAACACTGTATAATTTCCAAATTGTTACTAATTAGACATAAAGACGTATGACACTATACTTAAAGTGTACCAAAATAGAGCACACGATACTGACATCAAATTGTGATCTTTCACATCTTTTTTTAATCTCCTGAAATGCAATTTTTGATCCGAGAAAGAAGAGATAGTGTATATACATGTATAAACAACAACAAAAGATTCCATACTGAAACCCACCTATATCAAACCAAAGTCTTGAAAATTGGAAAGTTGGGAACAGGTAATAATGTTAGTTCATTTAGTTTATTTGTTTGAATGATAAGTTTTGAGTGAAAATTATGTATTAGGCATGGAGATGTTTTCCAGGAAGCAATAAAGAGGAAGATCATCTTTGAACCTAAATACATCTTAAACAATTGGAACTGATTACAACGCAGCACGTAAGCATGGTGTCCTGTAATCGGAGGGAACATTCAAGAATAAAGTTCAGAGACAAGATAACAGATTAACTTCAGGTTAACAAAGGAGTAGTAGGTGAGGGTCTGTAAAACATTAAAGCATAGACAACCTAGCGAAAAGGTCTGAAATGTGATCATGTTGTGTTGAGGCATAGAAAATTGCTTAGTAAAGTCAAAGATTCTAGATAAAATGGCAGTGGGAGTTAAGTGTAGCTAGTAGTGGGCATTCGTGGCTACCTCTCATCTAAAGGAAAATGCAGACCTTTCCTTTGCAACCCATAATTCTGCTTGTATGTCATTTAATCTTGTTGAGACATCTGTATTTTTTTTGAGACATCAGTATTTCGAGCAAATTCTATTTATATTGTGATCCACTAAAATCCATAGGTCATGCTGAGCACATGAAGATTTATTTCCCCAATGCCTTAAACTCTCAGTGAAGGGATGAATCTCCAAAGTACTTCAGATTTCCCAGTTTAGTGAAATTCCATTAACATACATCTCATATATCTTAATTTTAGGAGCAAAATATTCAATGAAATGACTGTCCACATATTAATAAATGGATAAACTATACATACTGCTTTCTAATAAAGTCATGGTCAACCCATTGTTTAAATTCCTAAATATTATAAATCATGAACAAGAAAATCTAATATAAGATTTTCTGCTATTTCTCATCTTCCTTACACATCTAGATATCCTAAATAAGCAGAAATGGATCTACTAAGTCTATCTGTAAAATAAATTTTCATCCCGATTTCATCTTTGAATGAGTCTTCATCTGTTATCAGGACTTTGGGCTTTCACTGGAACCTAATTTTAGATAAAAATTGTATTATATGGGCTACAAATAATTGGATTATAAACACAAATTGACAGAGGAAAGGTTCTCTGACAGGAAGACAGTATCAAATCTAACCTAATAGAGCGTATTAACATTTTGGGAAGAAATACATGATGCACAAAGCTTAGTCAAACTTGCAGACATAGGTATAGAGCTACTGAAAAAAAGTTCTTAGGATCCACACAAGTACTATCCATAGTAAGTAAGCATAAATCAATGGAATTTGAGTATCTCAAACCCCTTTTCAAAAATGGATATGTCTTGGGGCAGCCCTGGTGTCTTAGTGGTTTAGCGCTGCCTTTAGCCTGGGGTGTGATCCTGGAGACCCGGGATTGAGTCCCACGTCAGGCTCCCTGCATGGGGCCTGCTTCTCCCTCTGCCTGTGTCTCTGTATCTCTCATGAATAAATAAATAAAATCTTTTTTAAAAACAATGGATATGTCCTGGTCTGAAGTCGTTTAAATATTCACTCTTCTAGCTCCTTTTATTTCATTCAATGCTTAATACGTAATATTCTAATTTTAAAATAATTCTTATACAGATCTGGATAAAGATAGGTGTGTGTGTGTGTGTGTGTGTGTGTGTGTGTAAGAGAGAGAGATAGGAATGTTCATGTATACCACCATTAGTGTCCTGGTCCAGCTGTACAGTTTTATACTAGATAAATACCTCGCTATAATAGTAAACAGGAATTGTGATTGCATTTAGTAAAGGATATGGTTAATATGCCCTTTCCTGGAGAAAAAGCTTATTCTACTGTCTACACACAAAATGAAGTTCTCAGGCACACAAAGCACCCTTGAATCTTGGTAGGTATGTCATAATTATATTAACTTCTAATTCTCTTGGGAACTGACCGCCAGCCTTCTTTGGCAACAAAACCTCTAGTTATATGCCTGTTGATTTTTTTTAAGATTTTATTTATTTATTCATGAAAGACACATACAGAGAGAGAGAGAGAGAGAGAGGCAGAGACACAGGTAGAGAGAGAAGCAGTCTCAATGCAGGGAGCCTGATGTGGGACTCGATCCCGGGTCTCCAGGACCTCACCCTGGGCTGAAGGCAGGTGTTAAACCATTGAGCCACCCAGGTATCCCTATATGCCTGTTTAAATTGAAAATTCTATAGCACTTAAAGTGGTATCTAATATAGTTTCCCTATCCTTTTGCCCACCAGTTTGGAAATGATACCTTCCCTTTCATAATCCTTATTGATCACTTGTAGCCCCCTGTTATCAGTTCATGGGTATCTCATGCAATATAATTAAAGGTAACATAGTCCTTTTAGATAGACCATTTTTTGTAAGTCCTTTAATAAATTTTTTATTCCAATTTTTATTCTGTTTGTGAAGAAAAGGATATTTGTTTCTTGATTATTCAGTCCAGCTATATCCTTGCTACCTTCTCTAGTTTTTATAACTAAGGTAACATAAAGGCATTTTTAAAAACTGAAGGGATAGATTAGAGGAGAAAATGACCAGTTTTTACATAAAAACCTTGCTTTGCAATAAATTTTTAGTGTCAACAAATGCAACACACTGCCATCAACATTCCTTATTATTTTGTTCTACTTTAATTTTTGTATAGATGTTCACAGATTTGTATACAAACCAATTCATGTTAACCTTATTTGCAATAGCAAAATAATAATAATAATAATAATAATAATAACAACAACAACAATAAACTAGGAAAAAGAAAAGTTGAAGCAGTCAAATCTTGATGCTATATCCATGGGATAAAATATGACCATCTATGACAACAAGTAAAGTGCACATAAAAGGGAAAGAAATGAGCATAGAAAAGATGTTAAAAATCATATTGCTAAATAATATATTTAAGATATATAATTGAAGGATATTAGTCTATTCATATATGTTTTACTAGAAACAAACATGATATAAAGAATTATGATCATGCCTATTTACTATTTATTGTATTCATGTACACAATGAGGCCATTGCTAATAGCAACCCTATATCTTCATTATAAAATTTCATTCAAAATGCCCTGCACTGGCCATTGGTGCTTTTCTTGTAAAAAAAATCCTATAAAAAAATCACTATGATTTATTCAATCCTAATCAAATCCTAATCAAATAAAGAATGCTTTGTTGGACCAGAATCATGAAGACAAGAAAATATGAATGTCTTTAGAGAATTTGCCACAATGAATACTGCTTCCTGTTGCAATTCACTTGGACAGTGTCTTTTGTATCAGAGAAATCATTTATCTATTATTATCTATTATCTATTACGTAGACAAATAAAAGAACAGTGTTAATATGCCTTTGAAATACCTCTTGTTATTAAATAATATTTGTTTTGAAGGTTGAATCAGTAAAATAATGCTTAAAATTGTAGACAATCTTAGAAGATTCAAGCTCTATTGTCACTGAAGGCTACTAAATGAACTAACACCAACTTCCAAAAAGTTGAAGTTTTTCTCTATTAACTAAAATCAGCATAAAATGATGTCCTCATTGTTAGTATTCAAGGTCAAATAACCGTCCTGAAATTTTATGTCTTCTATATAGTTTTGAAGGCATTAACCTCCTAACATAAACTCTTTCTCTCCTCTAATTACTTCTTTTCAACATTCCATAAAGTTTCATAGGAGATACACTGATATCAATTATTAAAGTTCATATAATTGTGTTCAATATTTCATTATAATTATAATAAGCTCAACATTTTTTAAATTTGAAGGCTATAAATGGAAAGTTTAATTACTAGGATATTTAAAATTGGACACATTGCTTTATCATCTCCCTACATGATTATAAAATTTATCAGAATATTTACCCTATACTGCATCTATATGCCTTAGCCCATAAAAATTAATTTAAAAATTTAAATACTATTATATGTTTTATTTTTTATTTTCTTTTAAAGATTTTCTTTATTTATTCATGAGGGACACACACAGAGAGAGGCAGAGACATAAGCAGAGGGAGAAGCAGGCTCCCTATGGGGAGCCTGATTCAGGACTCAATCCCATGACCCTGGGATCATGACCTGAGCTGAAAGCAGATGCTCAACCATTGAGCCACCCAGGAGTCCCCAGTATCATATGCTTTAAATGATTGCGTAGGGCAGCCCCGGTGGCTTAGTGGCTTAGCACCCCCTCAGCCCGGGGTGTGAACCTGGAGACTCGGGATCGAGTCCTGTGTCAGGCTCCCTGCATGAAGCCAGCTTCTCCCTCTGCCTCTGTCTCTGCCTCTCTCTCTGTGTCTGTCATAAATAAATAAATAAACTATTTAAATAAATAAATAAATAAATAAATAAATAAATAAATGATTGTGTAAGTGTTCTTGAATCAGGAAACAAACTAAATAAAATATTTAAATTAGTTTTGGTGTTACTTTGATGGAATTGTTTTCTGGACAATACCATAGGTGTTCAAACAAGGCTATATTTAAGAGTATCTTTATAATTAACTATTTCCATAAGTAAAACTAGCCTTAATGGGTCATCAGGATACAAATGGAACTTTTGAAAACTAATCAACTTTCCTAAGAACCCATTTTAGACTCTTTGAATGATTTGATTATTACAGAGAATTTGAGACAGGTAAAAGAAATGTCATTATAGTTAACATTTTTATAAATATAGCTCAATAAATGAATGAATATTTTGATAAATAGATGTTGTCCTAGTTGAAGATACTGCTGATATTTTCAAAGGAAAGTCATGGCAACATCAGTGTATGAAATAAAATACATTGATTCTCTTTTGATGGTCTCCATCATCCTTTCAATTAGCTATATACATATGCTTTCTTACCTTACAAATATTTTATACTTTGACTTGATTTCTGCCTCCTTGTCATTTATGATTTGGAAAAATTACATTTCCTGAATTACAACTGGTTTTGTTGTTGTTAGAAAAAAAGAGCATCTGTTCATATAACACTTAATAGGTTGTGTAGTTTAATTAACAAAGTATTCAAATTATATGTTCTGCATAGCTCTTCAGTAGACTTGAGGGTATTTAAGGACAATATCTGTATACATTAAAACTATATTCTGGGACGCCTGGGTGGCTCAGTGGTTGAATGTCTGCCTCAGGGTGTGATCCCTGGTCCTGGGATCGAGTCCCACATCGAGCTCCCTGCAAGGAGCCTGCTTCTCCCTCTGCTTGTGTCTCTGCCTCTCTCTCTGTGTCTCTCATGAATAAATAAATAAATACATCTTTAAAAAAAAGAACTATATTCCTTTATTCTACTAAATGTTGCATTGTACCGTGCTGGGACAAGAAAAAGAGGCAACATTTAACCTGTCACTAAATTTACATATCTTCATTTCACTTTCTTCTCAAGGTACATAATAAGTCAAAATTTTAGGTGACAGAAGCCAACTATCCAAGTTAAGTAATCATGTAAAACACAGTAAAGAACAAACAATTAAAAATAGCATAGACATTCAACAAAGTTTCTAATAAAATAATAATTATTATATATTTATTGCATTAGTTTATTGTTTATTAGAATGACTGTGTTATAATCTTTACATTTATTTGTTCATTTCAACCTTTCCACAATTATGTAAGATAGATATTATTGTCTTCCCTTGTTTTTTAAAGATTGTATTTATTTGAGAGAAAGAGAATGAGAGGGAGAGCTCAAGTGGGAGGGAGGGGCCGAGGGAGAAGCAGGCTCCCCCCTGCGCAGGGATCCCAATGCTGGGCTCCATCTCAGGACCCCAGGATCATGACCTGAGCTGAAGGCAGACACTTACCCAACTGAGCCACTCAGGCACACTGATAGGTATTATTATTATTTCCATTTTACATATGAGCCATGGAAAAATTAAATGACTATCCTATGTTGTTTTTTTTTAAGATTTATTTATATATTTTAGAAAGGGAGCATAAGTGGGAGGGGCAGGAGGAAAGGAGGAAAAAACTTCAAACAAACTCTGTGTTGAGTGTGGAGCCCGACAGAGGCAGGGCTCAATCCCACACCCCTGAGATCATGACCTGAGGCAAAATAAAAGCTGAACACTAAACTAACTGAGCCACCTCCATTCCCCCATTTTTGCTTCTTATAAAGTTCTTAAAAACAGATGCATTAAAAAAAAACAGGTGCATTGAACTATAAGAGGCATATGATAAATTTGACATATTCAAATTGTGTAATTTGATAATTTTGATATACTACCAAAATTAAGATGTTAAATATATTCATCATCTCAAGGGATTAGTCCTGCCCTGTTGTGCTCCTACTATACTGACCCTGACTCTCCCACAGTTCTTAAGCAAACTCTAGTCCACCTAATATCGTTGTAGATTTGTTTGCATTTCCTAGAATTTTATATGAATGGAATCATTTAGTATGCACTCTTTGACTGACTGGCTTCTTTGACTCAGTATAGTGATTTTGGGATTCACTCATGTGGTGTGTATATCAGTAGTTCACTCGTTCACTCTTGTTACTTACCGGTAGTGATTCATTGCATGGGTAGACCAAAATACATCCATTCACCTGTGAGGGACTTTGATATTATTTCAGGTTTTGGTGTATTAAATATAAAGTTGCTATGAACATTCATGTTCAACTCTTTGTACAGAGGTTTTTATTAATTTTTTGTAAACACCTATGAAAGAAATGGCTGAAACTGAAACATATAGTCAGTATACAGCTAATTTTTAAAGAAAATGCCAAACTGTTTTCCAAGATAGTTATACCATTTTACATTTCTGACAAAAGTAAGAGTTCCAGTAAATGTGCAAAAGAACTAAACTCACAAGTAATCAGAGAATGACTATTTGATAATGACATACCACTTACAGGATAATGACATATCACTTAACACTCATCAGAAAGGCAAAAGTTAAGATGGGCTATAACATCTATCACTGAGAATGAAGGAGAAGAGAATATTCTCTTAATGCTGGGGGTAAAGCAATGTGTTATAACTACTTTGTATGTAACCTGAAATGAAATTGAGAATAATAAGATTTTATATATTTAATTAAAAATTAAAAGCATTTTGCTCAGAAAAAATGTAGTGTTCAAGGATATACAATGATATACAATTTACAATACCAGTGTTTATAGCACAGAACAGGGATAAATATATAATCATGGGAAAATAAGTCACATCCATGACATGAAATACCATATAGCCATGTAAAGAATCACTGGCAGATATGCCAGTTTACCTGATACATTTCCATTTTGTAAAAGAAAGTTGAGATCTACAAATATAGGTCATGAGGTATAATTTCTGTAAAGTAAAAAGAAAAAAAATAAGCCATATATTCAGAATAATATGTGGGCATAGTGTAATGGTGTAAATATCAATTATAGTATAAATGCTTATATAATTACATGAGTTTAACAAATTACATAATTCTAAAACTAGATTGAGAAAGATAATGATCTAAAAAAGAAAGATACCAAACTTAAATATATGTATCATTATAAATTTATATAAAATTTTGTGTTGACATTCATAAAACACTTTCGAAGTAAAATAAGTAACCAACGAATATCTCAATTCATCTCAAACTAGAATGTTCCAGAAACCCATCATCTATCCTGCTGATATGGTTCTTAAACACTAAAGTATTGAGGGAAATACCAGATAAGCAGAAAAAATTAGTAAATTGGTTAAACTCAACTTCCTTCAATTAATTTGAGAACACTATTTTTTTTTCAATTTTGAATACAATTGCTAAATCACTTTCAAAAATTGCAAAATCACGTTTGCCCTTTCAAGGTGTCCCTCATTATATCTAAACATGTTCACATATGCCTTAAAATAGCCACTTGTTGCAGCAATTAAGTTAACATGCAGAAATCGTTCCTAGTAATAAGAAATATTTGATTTAGATGCCTTTAATTAATATGCATCCAAACATTAAACCAACAAATGGAGTTTAAATACTGGATCTCATAATACATGTTACTAAACATTTTTGGAAAAGACCACATTTATTCTTGCATTAATTTTTGGAATAATAGTGGAAATTGGGCTCAAATCTATGTTTAGTTTTACAACCTTTTTAAAAGGAACTCTTTTCTTTTTTAAATTCTATACACTTGGATTAACAGAAGTAATCTAATACATGTTAGCCTAATGAAAGGGAAGTAGTGAATCAAACCACATTTATTTCAGTTCACTGTTCACAGGCTCACTCATTTGTGAAATCTAATGAAATGCTTCTGGAACGAAAGGGAGAAAGAGAGGCTGTAAAAGATTTGTGGGAAAATGGGAATTAATTTTGAGACAATAAAATAAAGAGTTTGAGAAAGCTAATACTTCTTGTCAGAAAATTTTATAACAACTAATTCTACTGAATTCAGTGCATATTATTTCATAAAATTGAATTGCATGCCCAATCAATTCGATTGTCTGTGTTAAAGCATGTTTCATTGTTACTGAAATTTAGAAATGGTTACTTTGGGCTACTCTTACACATGGAAAATGGAATTATGTAGATTGCAGTTCATCAATGGAGATACAGATTTTAATTAACGACTTACCTGGAAACCTAAGAATGGCTCCCAATCATTTAGTTAACCTCAAATAATATTAGTGCAATTGAACCTATTGGAAATTTTCAGCAGCTGATAAATGTGTATGTGGAAAAAAATCATGACAGTTAATTAATTACTTGCTAATTTTATGAATTCTTGGTCATATTAATGGGTTATCCAAGATTTGGAGTCTAATCCAATCTTTTATTACTATTAGTATAAGAGTAATTTTAGTTCTTTGTGTTATTTTATACACACACACACACATATACATATATATATACACATACACAAACACACTCTTTAGGATTGCTAAATACTGACAAATATAGTAAAATCTGGCTGTGTGTGGGTTTAAAAAAATACATATTTAACAAAACAATAGCAAATCTGTAGTCCTGAATTTGTGTAGGAATGCAGCAAAATAATGTTTCAGAAAATTCCAGATATTTGCAAGCCAGAAAACCATTCTAGGATCATTTTATTTTTACAGAACTCAGATACCTTAATAACAAAATACACGGTATATTCAGACATGTTTTACACATTTGGGGTCTTGTTTAATCTTAAAAACAAATCGTATATATAGCTTTTCCTGATACGTGATTTACTTGCATGAAAAAAATATACCTGATATATATCTTCAAGTAAATTAAAATGTATGTAATTTAATCAGGAGCTTCATATGAAACTAAAATACGATGATTTCGCAGCGATTTTCAAACCTTTCCTCTCTTCATAGACATTCAGATTATTTCCAGGTTTTATTGACTCGTATGAACACAGGTGAAATAAATATCTTCACTTCTGTATTTTTCTTCTTAATCTTTTACAGAATACAGCCAAGAAATGAAGGAGTGAGTCTAAAAAAAATGGACTTGTTAAGTGTGATCGCTGTTGCTAGACCACTTGTCAATAAATTGGACAATTCATTTTTCCAACGGTAATGACAAGCACCTTCTCTAAAATCCCTTCTAACAAGAATTGTTGCTCTCCAGGTAATATTTATTACTATTCATGGTAAAAGTGGCAACTTTCTATGACTTACATTTATTTATCTCTACTAAATATTCTTTTTGCCTTTTGTTTCTGACCCACTCTTTAGCCCACAGCGGGTCCCAGTGGACCTCTACAGTCTTTCTCCCCATCTCAAATCCCAACCCAGCTCCTAGGTGTTGTCATCTTGCTTAATAATTGGTACAAGTCTTTATTAGATTTCCCCTTATAGTGCACACTCATAGCACCGCCTTTGTTTTTAAATATCCAATCGTGTTTTCATGAACACAACACTAAGATAAACGTGTGTTAGCCCTTATTAATCATTTTCTCTCTTTTCCCTACCTTGATATTTCCGATTTTGTTGTTGCCAGTTGGTCAAATTAGGTCTTCAGCTATTTGCCTCTGATGGCATATGGTACTCTCTAAAATAATTTCCTTTCCTTAAATGTTTTTCTCTTGCTCTAAAAGAAAAATTATACCTTATGTGAGTGTATGATTATCAGATTGAGTATTTTTCTCTGTCCCACTGATTTTACCATGTATTACTACCAGTGAAAAGCTGGTGTTCATATGTTGCATTTTCTTTCAGAAGCAATTTGCTGTGATTGACTGGAGGCTGTGGATAATTGTCTTTATTCTTGGAATTTAAGGTATTCACTCTGATGCTAAAGGAATTTTTTAATTAATCCTGATACTTGATGAGTTTTTTTTCTTTTGAGAGATCATGTGAGAGGGGGCAGGAAAGGGGGTTCAGAAGGGGTAGAGAGGAAGGAGACAAAGAATTCCAAGTAGCTTCATATTCACCTCAGAGGCGATGTGGAGGTTCACTCTCACCTGAGATCATGACCTGAGCTGAAATCAAGAGTTGGAAGCTTAACCGACTAAGCCCCACAGGCACCCTGAGATTTTTAATTCTTTGGATCAGATAAATTGTCCCCTTTGATTTATGCAATCATTTCTTCTGTGTCATCTATTTCAGTTCCTTTTCTAAAACACATCCTATCCTATAAACTATCCTATAAACTTCCTGTTTCCATTACATGTTATCTTTTTTATTTCCTGTGAGTTCTGAACTATTAGTTTCACATAATCTGCCAAGCCACTAACGTGGTGCTGAATACTGATGACCTAGTCTTCCAAATGGCTAAAAGAGTTTCACAATGTTAATATCATGATTTTAGGAACTTAACTGGTGCTTCCCAAGGGCTCATATTTTCATTTTGATAAGGTTGTTGTTCATTTACTCCAATGACTACATTTCAACATGAGCAACTTAATCTCTGGGTTTTGTTTGTTATTTCCTCCTGGGGTTCCATGAAATCTTAAGCATAATATAATTTTTTTTCTTACCTTCCATATGCTTGGTGATCAGATTGTCATTAGGGTAGTTTGGACAAAGGAACCATCACCAGAAGGCACAGATCTTCCTATGCCTCTGATAAATTAGGAGACAGTCTCTAATTGCCAATTGTTTCCTGAGGCCAAAGAAAAATGCTCTTTGCTCCCAAGTCACCAGCTGCATTTGTCAAACCTCTCCTAGCCTCAGAACCTGAAACCAATTTGACTCAATTTGGTAGCTCCTTTCTAGATCCAGAAAGACCAAGCAAGCAGGTCTTCTCAAGAGTCTATGTGAAGAAAAAAAAAAAAAAAGAGAGAGAGAGATTCTATTTGAAGGCATCTGGGTCAGCTAAGCATTCGGTTCTTGGTTTCAGCTCAGGTCATGATCTCAGGTGAGAGTGAACCTCCACATTACCTCTGCAGTGAATATGGAGCTATTTGGAATTCTTTGTCTCCCTGCTCTATCCCTTCTGAACCCCCTTTCCTGCCCCTCTCACATGCTCTCTTTCTCAAAGATCATGAGATGATGAGATGCAAGGCCCATGTTGGGCTCTGCATGGAGCCTGCCTAGTATATTTTTTCGTCCTCTCTCTGCTCCTCCTACCTCCCCCTCTCTCTCTTTCTCTCTCAAATAAATAAATAAATAAATAAATAAATAAATAAATAAATCTTTAAAAAAAAAAAAAATAAAAGGAGCCTATATGAGTAGGCAGGTATAGAGCCTTGATTATCCCAGTGCTGAGCCATTCCTGGTTTTTAGGAAATCCTGTTCTGGTCCTCAACTCAGCACCAAGAAGTCCTGTGCTTTAGGGGATCCAGAAAGAACCATGTGCCTCAAATGTCCTCTCTAGTGTTTATATGAAGAATGCTATTGTCTGGATACCTGGGGAGCTCAGAGGCTGAGAGTCTGCCTTTGGCTCAGGGTGTGATCCTGGAGACCTGGGATTGAGTCCCCCACTGGGCTCCCTGCATAGAGCCTGCTTCTCCCTCTGCCTGTGTCTCTGCCTCTCTCTCTCTGTATATCTCTCATGAATAAATAAATAAAATCTTTTAAAAAAAAGAATGCTATTGTCTTATTGTTTTAAGGGTTTGATGTTTTTCAGAATTTCCCTCCCAGTAAAATTCACTATCCAAATAAAGTAATGAAATATGATTACTTACAAACATTACATATTCTTAGATAATGAAATAAATTTTTAAGTTAAAAAAATCCATGTGCAAACTCCTTTATTCTCCTAGGTTTTACGTTTGGCCTACTCATTGTTATCAACTACTCATTGTTATCAACACCATCTGGGGGGGGACAGGAAGGAATAAAAAATATAAGAAAATAGTATACTTAGCTTTTATAATAGTACACCTCAATGTAGCTAAGTAGTGATTCTTTTTTTTAATGACTTATTTATCTTATTTATTCATTTGAAGGGTGTGAGGGTCAGAGGGAGAGAGAGTCTTAAACAGATTCTGTATTGAACTCTGACTGAGCCTGATGCAGGGCACAATCTCACAACCCTGAGATCATGACCTCAGCTGAAACCAAGAGTCAGACACTTAACTGACTGAACCACCCAGGGTTCTCATCTAGGTAGTAATTCTAAGGGGATATTTTATTTGCTTCCATGGAAAAAATGATACAGAATGGAAGGGGCAGAAGGCAAGAGAACCAATTATTTGTTTGCAAGATACAGTATGACCATCTCTCCCTCTTACTCTCTTACTCTGCTTTATGAATGAATCCTACTTATGAGACATAATTAAATCTAGCATTAGGGATGAGATGCTGTGGACTCTAGAGGGGTCTGGAAATTTGTCAGCTGAAAGCTGCTCATTAGAAATCTGACCTGTTCACTTGCATGTATTACATCATTCTCATGAGTATGAGCAACATTCAGGAAACCTTCAAGAAGCACTGGCTAGGCATGGTTGTGTGGGCATCAGCTGGTTTCATTGGGTTTAATCCATTACTCACAAGATTCTTATTCTTAGACGTGTAAAATGACAGTAAAAAAGTATTTAGGAAAAGAACTAACTTTACAGTGTAAAATATATCCTGTGAAGACTGGTAAGTGGGTTAGCTACTGCTGTTGAAATAAATATTTCTACAAACAAAGGCACAGAAGTGTTAGGAATTTCTTCTTCACATATTAACCCAAGGGAGTGATGGTAGGAGGAGAGTTTGTTGTTCAACACAGTCTTTAAAGAATCCTGGTGATTGGCAGCTCTATCATCTTCAATATGTGGTTTCCAGTGAGCTCTTTTCATTTTGTCAGTCAGCAGAGGGAAGAGCATAGATGGAAGAGATATGAGGGTTTAAGAAGGTCAGGTTGGCTGTGGCTCCTAAAACTTTTACTTAAATTCTATTGACTGAAACACAATTACATGGTCTACCTAACTGCAAGGGATCCTGGGAAATAGAGTCCAGCTCTAGGCCTAGTGAGAAAAGAAAACTAGGTCTCCACTTCATGAGGTCAAACTGAAGTTAATAAATAGATAAATATCAGTTTAAAATGATAGAAGTATGGTATAACATTACGGATGATCTATATTAATACAGAGACAATGATGAAATTGGTTCCTTGCTCTTATTTTGTCCTATAAAACTACATTTACAATATGTTCAACACAGGCATCCTCTTCATAGCAAATGGCATTTTTTTTTCTCTTGAGATAAATATTATAGGTCACTATAGGTTTTGGTGGAAAGAAAAGAATGTTGAGAAAAAATGTTGAGGAAAAATAATATATTCTGAAGATACCTATTTTTTTCTTCTATTCTTCTTTAGTAGTAGCACTTGTCTTTGACTTTGCTTGGTAAAGTTTGCATTGCAAATTTGTCATTTGACATGGTTCTTGTGGGAAGAGCATCAGCAGACCTTTCCAATGTCATGCCCCAATTAAATGTTTGGCATGTGCGCCAACCATGATAAACTATATCCCTAGGCATTAAAATCTTACATGGAATAATAAAAGGAAAGAATGTTATGAACAGCTAATTCTGGTTAATTATGATGTCAGTGCCCTGAATAAGAAGTACTGAGTTCTCCTGCTGAGCTTGATGAGCTCACTTGGTTTTTTCCCCTCCTCAAAGTCTAGTTTTTAGTAATTTCTTTTGACATACTGAGTGGTATCTCTCTAATCATTTATTTCAAATCTTTTTCTTTTAAACTGATTTTTGCTTAAATTAGTCAACTTCAGATCTTTTGCTCCCATGTAAGGAAACTAAAATGCCACCTGAAATCCTCCTAGCTAGAGCTATACAGGGAAAATATAAGACATCAGACCCACCTTCGTAGTTAAAAGGCATACTATTTTAGCAACTGTGATCAACTGTTCCAAATAATTACTAAATAAATTAATAAGTAGAATTGTGGGGTTGTATATTTTACCAGATACCATCAAAGCAGAAAAAAAAACCACTTTTTTTTTAAATCACAGGAATCAATAGGAAGTAAAACTATGCCTGTCTGTACCAGAACATGCCAAATTTCTCAGTGATATATGGCATTGCTCCTATATGATTTTCAAATATCCATTCCACATAAGGTTTAGGAACCAAAAATCCTATTTTCAAGATTTCAAAATTCACAGGTTCTTAGCTTCAGCTTTTACCAGAATTAGAAATCAATAAGTACTGTTGACTACTTGCCTACTTATTTTCCAGAAATTCTAGTTTTGACCTTAAGGGCATACTACAAAATTTAACTTTTTAGACCAAGAGACATGGGTTGACAATTAAAATTCGTATGCTGCAGCTATTTTTATTTTTATGAATTAAAAATATTTAATTGGCATATACCCTGAGGCTCTTAACAATGGGTTTATCTTTACAAATAATTGATGATAAACATTAAAACTAATATTTTAATTTCTAAGCAATTAACTGTCCAAATTTTATGTATGTTGTGGCCATATTTTTGTCAGAAAACTAAGAAAAGCAAACATAACAGATGAATATAATCATATCAACACAAAAGAGCCTAAGAAGAATGAATTTAACTGATTAAGCCAGCAATTTCAAAATTACCATTTTAAAAGAAAAATTATTTTGTAATTAGCCCATCAACCAGTCATTTTGAATGCACATTTATAGTAAAAGCCTAAGGCTATCATATATGTATGTCAATCTCAGGTATGACAATATTGATATCATAACCTCAGAAACATCTATATCACACACATGACAATCAAACTACCATAAACCTTGACTCCACAGTCAGTGACCATTAGTACCCCCCAAAAAAGTAAGATTTAGCTGCTTTGGCCATATCATGAGCCTGGGAATTTCACTAATGGCATACCCATTAATATCAGATTATTTTGACCACTTCAATTTTCTTTAAGATTTTATTTATTTACTCATGAGAGAAACAGAGAGGATGCCCCACAGAGAGGCAGAGACACAGGCAGAGGGAGAAGCAGGCTCCATGCAAGGAGCCCGACGCGGGACTCGATCCTGGGTCTCCAGGATCAGGCCCTGGGCTGAAGGCAGCGCTAAACCACTGGGCCACCCGGGCTGCCCTGACCACTTCCATTTTGAAGATAATAATGTTCATTCAAAAACTTTCTATCTCTCCCTCCATCGTGTCCTCTTCTCTATCTCTCACCCATCTATGAAACTAGTATAACTCAACGCTTATGTTTGCAAGTCTGTAATTCCAACATTTGGAGTTTTCTTAATGCCTGACATAATGTACATTCATTTTGTTCAGTTATATATATTGATATATCTATATTGATCTACCTTCTTGAGTAACAACAAAACAAAACACAAGGAGGTTTTGAATACTTTGAGATATTACATATGATATATTGATATGCCCACAACTAAATTTAGTCCAATGAAAATTCAACTAAAAACTGAAAGACAAGAGTGATGCTTGGGTGGCTCAGCTGTTGAGGGTCTGCCTTCAGCTCAGGGTGAGATCCCAGAGTCCCAGGATCCATTCCCACATCAGGCTCCCTGCATGGAGCCTGCATCTCCTTCTCCCTACATCTCTGCCTCTCTCTGTGTGTCTCTCATGAATAAATAATTTTAAAAAAATACTGAAAGATAAGAAACATTTAAACCTATAAGAAGATAAGAATCAGAAAAGGAAAAAAAAAAAGAAACATTCTCAGTCTTCCTACTATAATTCCTGAACTTTAAAGCATCATGATAATCACAATTACACTAAGGAATCCACTGGTCTCTAGTGAAGCTATAATTTCAGATTAGCTACTAGCCACTTTACCTAAACTTATTTTTTTAAGATTTATTTATTTATTTGAGAGAGACAGAGCCCAAGGAGCCTGGCGGGGTGGGGGGACAGGGAAGGACAGAAGGAGAGGGAGAGAGAAAGAGATGCCCATGTAGACTCTGTGCCAAGCATGGAGCCTGACACGAGGCTCAATCTTACAACCCCAGGATCATGACCTGAGCCAAAATCAAGAGTCAGAAGCTTAACCGACTGAGCCATCCAGGTGCCCCTAAGCCTCTTTTTAAAGAAAGAGATATTGGGAAAGAAGCAGTTACACCAATGAGCAGTGAGATGAACAGAACACAAATGTCACATGTAGAATGAACGACCGTATAATTTGGCAAAGCCTTGGTTTGGGTAACAATCAGAATCCAAACACTGAATCAAGAAAAGATTGACTGAAGATTTTCAAGATGTTGAGACCTCAAGCTTTTATATCAAAGAGAGGAAGGGTAGATATAGTATTCTCTAGAAGTGTACTTAGGATTTTAGGATACTTTAAGATGAAGCATCTACAAGAAAAATTTCTCTCATTAATATGGATTCCTTTTCTTACAATAACATCAATATATTATTGTGCCAAAATATCCCTTACCCACTAGAGGATGAGTAAAACAGGAAAAATACAATGTTAGCATGATAAGATTACTGTTCCCTCCTAACTCGTAGTCAGATCCAAAGCATTTTTGGTTTTTCATATTTCCATTCGGAATTTTCTTTGATTTTTCTAAGTAGTATTTTAAGGTAAAGATTACCCCTCCATGGCACTTTTAGGGCCAAGGTTTGTAACATCTTCCTGCTGTTGAGACTCCCAGGATAATTCATTTTTCCTTTTGGTATCACTTTAATTTTCCTCAGCTCTGTAAATAGTCCACTCATTAAAGTTCTTTTTGTCTACTCTTTTGAGTGTTCCATCCATTTCCTATCTGACTAAGAGTCTCGGTTTATCCTTTTCTTTAAGCCCCATAGTGAAAGATCAGCAAATGTAGACATTGCTATTTTCAAATTATATCCATGACCCAAATTTATCTTACTATATTCACTGCTAACCACTTTCCAGTGCTTTCCCTTATATCCCATGCACAGAGACCTTGATATCGGTTTTATCAGCACTGACTCACAGCTGAGGTGATAGGCCAACTGGGACAAGTATGCTTAGATCTGTCAAACTGCCACTGAGGGCTTAGAAAACGGATAACTCTGCACATAACTTGGGAAGCTGCTCTATTGCACATCATCATTAATCAAATCCCGAACTATGGCAAGAGCCTTCTATTGGTCTCCCAGCCCTCACTCATCCCCTGGTCAGAGTAATTGGGTTATCATATGAATCATACTTCAAGTCTCATCATTCCCAGCCCTAAAACCCCCGAGTGGTTTCCCATTACAGGTAGAACAAAATCCAAACTATAAGACCTGTTATAAGGCCTGTCTTCTGTCAACCTTTCCCAACTTCTTATCTGTACTACTTTTACTAGGTACCCATTACATCCTTTGTTGTATCTTAGAAACACATTTTCAGTTGTTCCTTTTCCTCAGAACACCCTCCCCCCAGAGCTTCATTACCTTGTGTACCTCATATACAACTTTAATTGAAGTGACACTTTCTTAGAAAACTCGTCTATGTTCCAACCTAATAAAAAATAAAATAAAATAAAATAAAATAAAATAAAATAAAATCCTGTAACAGTCATTCTTTATCATAGCATTGATCTCATGTTCCTCTTACTCCTTTCATCTGGTAAGTTCATCCAATATGTTGATTCACTGATTTTTCTGTAAATTCACCGATTTTTTCTATGTTTTCCTAAACATAGGCTCCTTGAGGGTAGGGATATTGTCATGAATCTACTGATAGGAGAATAGCACCTGATTCAGAGTAGATGTTCAAAATTTTATGTTGATGGCTGAAGCCAGGCTTGACTTAAGCAACTTAAATCTTCTTTAAGCATCTTATTTCCTTCCTTTAAATTGGAACAAATCATGCTGTTACTGTATAACTGTAAATTTGAGGATTAACTGACATATTTGTGTAAGAGTGTTTACTACAAAAGGCTAAACATATGCAAGAAGTGTGTTGTAATGGTAGGCTGGACCCAGCTCCCAGCTTGCAACAGCTTTAAATTTTCAGAAACTTTGTCAGCAGGATGACATCATGTTGTAGGTTGAGAGTGGCCACAGCAGAAGTACATATATCATGGAAAGCAGGAAATACTACAAATCAGGCCCATTTATTCTCAAAGAAATGGCTGCTAAATATCTACCAGCATATCACTGAATTCCAATCTACATTAATTAATATACCATTTTAATATCCATTCTGCAAAAAGTACATTATGCAGAAAGTAGGAAATTCAACAGTAACAGCCTCATGGATTAGGCACCAAAATAATATTGAGAATATAGTTTTAAATAATATTTTATTTAATCATGGATTTATAACAACTAAGTTACACTTATGCCATCAAAACCATTTTTAAATTAATTTATTTTTATTTAGTTCTTAACATTTATTTTATTTATTACTTATTATTATTTTTAAAGTAGGCTTCACTCCCAATGTGGGGCTGCAACTAATGACCCTGAAATCAAGAGTTACATGCTCTACTGACTGAAGCCAGGCACATGTCCTTATTTTTTTATTGTTTTTTTTTTTTAATTTTAATTCACATAGGATTAAGTTTTAGGTGTATAATAGCGTGATTTAAGAATTCTATACGTTACTCAAGTTCATCACAGTTTCAGGTATACAATAGAGTGATTTAGGAATTCTATACATTTTCATCACAGTTTTAGGCATACAATAGAGTGATTTAAGAATTCTCTACATTACTCGGTGCTCATCACAGTAAATATATGCTTTAATCTCCATCATCTATTTCACCCATGCCGCCTCCACCTCCCCTCTGGTAACAGTTTGTTCTCTACAGTTAAGAGTTTGTTTCTTGGCTTCTCTCTCTTTTTTTTCTTTCTCATTTGTTTTGTTTCTTAAATTCCATATATGACTTAAAGCATGTTCAAAGAAGTCAGCACGCTGCATTTAGGCATAGTCATTTCAAAGGAATATTTATAAAATCTAAAATATTACTTTTCTCACCCAAGCCTTCTTAAAATGCTCAGACAGTGGTTCTACTATTTCCCTAGACGTTAGAGTCACCTGGAGAGCTTAAAAGTTTCAATGCCCAGGAACCAGTGGCCATGACCAATTAATATGAACTTCTGATGATGGAATCCAGATTTTAGGTATCTTTTTAAGCTCCCAAGTGATTCTGATACGCAAAGTTAAGATCCACTACCCTAAGTCATGAGAGTCTTTAAAAATGGGGACCATGTCTAATAGATATGGATAGAGATTTGGATGGAATATTTCTGCATAAACCTTATGCCAGTCTAGTTAAAGTTTTGTAGATACATTATCTCTGAAATGCGTTTGGTTGAAATCCAAGGAAGATAAATGAGCACTCTTCCTAGAAGTGGTTTCATTTGCCAGACACCACCACTTCCATAAACAAACCGTTCAATAAAATCAATTCTTGGAATCATTATAACTTTTAAGAAGAATTAAAGTACTATGTGGTCAGTGTTATATGTAGCCTTAGTAAATCTAATGGAAATACTTGCACTCATTTCATTATGAACAATATTACTTCTCAAGGTGATTGTTCACAATTTTAAACATATATTGTGGCAGTCTGGCTTATCCATTATCTTCTACCATTGTCTAAACAAACTGTCCTACGTTAAGAATGCCCAGGGCAATCTCTAATTGTGTCAGTTGAAATGCATAAAGGGTCAATTGTTTCATCAAACAAAATCAACACGCCAAAATATTTGAGAAAAATGCTCATGACCATTCCAAAATTCATCTATAAAGATTTATCTACATTTTTATCTGCCTACCTACTTACTCACCTATCTATGGAGATTTAGCTAAACACATCTCAGGCAACAGCTCAGTTACTGTTGTCTTCTTATGTCTGACGTAATGAGTTTGAAAGCAAAAATAAAGACAATTGAAGGATAAAAAGTAGTTTCAAGAAACTTGTCACAAACACATTTCCTTTGCTATCCCTGTATTATAGGAGCTTGGTGTATATCTTCTAATGTGATATATATCTTGGTATATACTGTCTAAGCTAAGCCAATGGAGGCCTGTGAATGAAAGATTTTAGCATCATTGCTCACTACTTGTTCCTTTGAAAGTGACAAAAATGGAAGTTTTGTGGGGTTTTTTTGTTTTTTGTTTTGTTTTTTGTTTTGTTTTGTTTTGTTTTTTTTTTTTTTTTGGAGAGAGAGAGAGAGAGAGAGTATGAGTAGAGGAAGGGGTAGAGAGAGAGGGAGAGAGAATCTTCAGCAGACTCCACCCTCATCCAGAAGCCCAATATGGGCTCCACCTTGGACAGGATCTCACAACCCTGAGATCATGACTTGAGCCAAAATCATGAGTTGGACGGCTTAACCAATTGAGCCCCCCAGGTACCCCAAATAATGTTTTAAAAAATTCTCAGTCATTCCCTTTTTCTCTAAATGATACAATGTATTTTTCCCTTTTATGTCTGATACAGATTTAGAACAATGCTGCATTGTAAAACTGCACCTTGTAGAATGCCCAAATTCAGCTTGCTTTCAGTTAGTTCTTATGATGGATATAAAGCTTGCTTTAAAAAACATTCCTTTTATTTGAATTATCATAGATATTGTTTAGAAACCCCAGCTTAAAGAAATATATTGTTTCAAATAAAGTCAACTTCTATATTTATTCTATTCCACATTGATTTTCTTTGGGATGATTTGAGGTATGTTCTTATGAAATTTATCTGTTGCTCCCAAAGTAAAATCAAGAACGCATAAAATTTTAAAATGCTAAGGAATAGCTTTAAAATGTTTAGAGAATCAAGATGCCTGGTGGCTCAGTTGTTTAAGTGTTAGACTCTTGATTTCTGCTCAGGTCATGATCTCAGGGTAGTGAGAGCAATCCCTCATCATGCTTCTGTACATTATTATTAGGATTCTCTCTCTCCCTTTTCTTCCCCTCCCCAAAAAACTTGTGCTCTCTCTCGGTCTCTCTCTAACAGAAAAAAAAATGTTTAGAAAATCAAATTTGGTAAATTGCTAATAATTTCCAGTATATTCTGCATCATGAAAATTATATATTCTACAAATTGAAAATTACAAGACTTAAAACCAGACTTGTTATTCTAGAAGACTGCGTAACAGTGATAGGGAAAGAGAAACTTCTTCATAGTCCTTGACATTGTCTGTAAATCCATGCACCAGGTCACAACACAGAGTCCAACCATTTTCCTGATGTCACTCATAAATTAAGCTGTTATTGAACGGCACTATCTAAATGCTTCCCATACATTGTAAATACCAGTCCAAAACAAAAGACATATTTCTATCCAAATGTGCTGAATCTTCTGTTTTCAGACTCATGCAGAATAATACGGTTTTGAATCTCATTCTTTGCATTAGCACACTAGATTCACTTTGCACAATAGAATTAAAAATAAATTCATAAAAATATTTAGTTAAATGCAACTATTTCTTCCAGAAATTAAATATAAATTTCAGGTTTATCAAGTAATTTTAATTTTAAAATTACTAATAGATTATATCCACTTTTATTTAAATTATAATATACAATTTTTGAATATTTGAAAGAACAGTGATGATTTTGGAATACATTGCCAATTATATTTTAATCTTTATATTTAAATTACATGTTCATGAAACTATAATTACATTTTGTAATCTGGAAGCATATTTACTTATTGTTTGTAATCCTTTATATCTAAAAATTTTAAAGATATTTTTATCATCTTAAAAGTATATGACAGTAATTATTGCCAGTGGAACACAAATTAGGTAAAATCTTGATTATGAGGATTAGTGATTTTTATCAAGATGAAGGTAAGAAAAATAAATCACATGATAAAAATAAAATTTTTAATAATATGTAACTTGAAAAATAGATAACTGTTGAATCATGAAAATTTTTATTCTCTTTCATACAAACATTGCCTATCCATCAATGGAACAGCTGAACTTGTACAATAATAATTATATTGTCTTTGATATGTGGCTAAATTTTTGTCATTTAACAAGAATGACAGTTATTCACATATTTATTAATTTCCTAAGGCTGTTGTTACAAAGTACCACAAACTAGATGACTTCAGTAAATAGAAATTTGTTCTAGCCTCTCTCTCTTCTAGAGGCTAGAAGTCTGAAATCAAGGTGTGAGCAGGGTCATACTCCCTCCAAAGCCTCTAGGGGAGGATCCTTTTTGGCCTCTTCTAAACTTCTAGGAACCCCACGTGTTCCTTGGATTATGACAGGGTAGCTCCAATATTCATATGGCTTCCTGGTTCACATGTCCATCTTCCTCCCAGGTCTGCATCGCCTGTGTTTTCACATGGTGTTCTTCTTGTTCTCTGTGTCCAAATTCCCCTCTTCTTTTTAGGACATCAGTCATCTGCATTAAAGACCATCCTAATGACCTCAATTAATCTTGACTAAACCTGTAAAGATCCTATTTATAAATAAGATTCACAGGTACTGGGGTTAGGACTTTAACACATCTATTTTGGAGGCAAAAATACAATTCAACCCATAGCAACATATTTTTCAGCTTCTTGTGTTGAAGTATTTCTGGAGGTAAAACAATGCAACCTTACAATTTAAGTCCGCTAATTTAATTAACAGTCACTTCCAAATTTTAGACGTGTGGTATGTGGGACTTCGTTTGTCCTCTTTTAGTGACCCCCAAAATAGTAAGGATGGACTTTATAGCTAAAAAAATAATTTACTGAATTTAAAACCTACAATAGGATGGCACCTGAGTTGCTCAGAGGGTTAAACATTCACCTTTGGTTCAGGTCATGATCCCAGGGTCATGAGATCCAGCCCTGCAGGGGGCTCCATGCTCAGTGGGGAATCTGCTTGAGACTTTCTCCCTCTCCCTCAGCCCCTCACCCTGCTCATGTGAGCTTTCTCTCAAATGGATGAATAAATAAATAAATAAATAAATAAATAAATTTAAAAATCTACAATAGGATAAAATAGATCTGATTTAGTTCATAAAATCTATCATGTCCCTTAGTATCATTATATTTAGTCTCTTATTCCCAGTTTCTATTGCAAAACCTTACCTGATATTGATCTTTAATAAATAGTTCTGGAAAGAACTTTAAAAAATAAAGAATGTTGCAAAATTTGGAGGGAAAACCAGAGAGATGGGGCAAGGAGAGGTAAAAGCACTCTTCCTTTTCAAAAGTTTTGAGTCTCTACAGACTATGGAACAAACCTATTACTATTCTTCTTGTGATTAAATTCTTACTGGTTTAAATATTTTGACACATTGGATTTTGGAGGAAGGAGTTTTGATTACTTATTTTCCTTACTGGTAGTACTCAAGGAAATTTAGAAGTGGGGGCATATACAAACTTAAAATGCTATTGTTTTCCCTAATTCTAGACTTCAGAACTCATATATAAAATAATCCATAATAAAAAATACACAATGAGGGGATCCCTGGGTGGCGCAGCGGTTTGGCGCCTTCCTTTGGCCCAGGGCGCGATCCTGGAGACCCGGGATCGAATCCCACGTCGGGCTCCTGGTGCATGGAGCCTGCTTCTCCCTCTGCCTGCGTCTCTGCCTCTCTCTCTCTATTTCTCTGTGACTATCATAAATAAATAAAAATTAAAAAAATACACAATGATATGAGTCACAAAGACAGATTTTTATCAATTCTGCTCACTGACATATCCCTAGTGCTAGAACGAATTGTCTGATACACATTAGGCTTTCAATTAATATATGAATGACTTCATAATATACATATACTTCTCTTATGGAAAATATTTGAAGCATATTTTTATAGCTGGATTACTCTTTTAGAAAGCAGGATATTTAAGGGAAATCTTTCAGGTACTTAACAAAATTTATTAAAATAATGACTCAATCCCATTGTTTCCACAATCATTTATCCTTTAACCACTGCCTCCCCTCAGGCAGATGGGCTACTGTCACATCACAGGTGATAAATAGCACTCATCTTGATATTTTCTTCTTTTTTATCACTCTAATGAATTTACATATGCAAGCAAGAGAAACTTACATATGAGCTACAAAGTAGTGAAATGAAATTGTTAATGAGCTTCTCTTAAAAGCTTCTTTCCTGAAGGAAAATGAACTTAAGCTGAGGAAGAGCTGGCTCCATTTCTAATAGTAATTAGGTCAACTGGCAACATTTTAGGGTCTGTTTAAAAAAAGAAGAAGAAGAAGGTAAGGAAAGGAAAGGAAACAGTTGCATGCTACTTTAAATTTTTATTAAATCATATTATTAAATAAAGCATCCAGACATTTACCTGTTCAGACTATTTCATTGTTATCACACATTAAGTAATAAGGACAGACTAGATTTTTTAAATAAACTTTAAATTTTAGAACAGTTTCAGATTTGCAGAAAGATATTACAGAGTTCCCATATATTCCCAACCCAGTTTCCCATATTATTAACATCTTGCATGATGTGGCACATTTATTATAATTAATGAATCAATATTGATACAATACCATTAACTGAAGCCCATTGTTTATTTGGATTTTCTTAGATTTATCTATCTCCTTTTGCTGTTCTAGTATCCTGTCCATATGGTATTTAGTCACCATGTCTCACGCTCCCTCCTATTGGCTGTGAGAATTTCTCAGATTTTCCTTGTTATGGATGATCTTACCAGCTTTGAGCAGTACTAGTCTGGTTTCTTGTAGAATGCCCTTTGATTGGGATATGTGTCATCGTTTTCTTTTCCTCACGGTTAAATATGGGTTTTTTTTTTTTTTTTTTTTGTAGATGACAGAGACAGTGCAACTTTGATGTTGATCATGGTCACCTGGCTAAGGTCGGGTTTGATAGGTTACTGCCTCCACTGTAAAGTTACTGTTTTTCCCTTCTACAATGTGTTCTTTAGAAGGAAATTCATATGTGCAACTCACATTTAAGGAGAAAGGATTTGTACCCTTAACTCCTTAATGTTTATGTAAATGATTTAGAATTATTCTGCATGGGACATTTGTCTATTCTCCATCACTTATTTATTAAAAACTCATTTAGGTTAGGATGAACTCATGAAATTTCATTTTATACTTCATGTTATAATGTAATATTCTTTATTTAATTTGCTCAATTTTTTTCCAGCTTTGGCTTTTGGGAACTTTTCCAGTTGACTACTATGTCTTTTTGATATGCATCCACTGGTGCGTGTGTGTGTGTGTGTGTGTGTGTGTGTGTGTGTTAGCACTATAAGATGCTCCAGGTTCATTTTACATCCTCACAGTTCCAATCAGCTATTTCTCTGAAAAGCCCTGTTCTGTGATATTGGAGAATGGTATCAGGAATCTAGTTCTTGGTACTTGACGTGCTTATCACTACACGAGTGCCATCATTTCTGGGTTATCTCAGCTGAGAGTGAGGAAATATATGTGTGCATACTAATTCATATATGTTCACCTATGCATAAATATTTCTATATCTAATCATCTGATCTCTATTAACCTAGAGTTCTTGATGTCTCCAACTGTAGTCTAATATTACCAAATGGATCATTCTAATTTCCTCTTCATGCTTATTTGTAAATTCCTTATCAAATAGTGGGAAACCTGTCTCATCCCATCTGTTCCATTTACTTAATTGTTACTACACATACAAAATAATATCAACATTATAAACCTATACTGCTATAGGAAGCAACTTTGTCAGCTAGAGTACAGTGCTCATGTGCAGTTCCTTTGCTTTAGTCATACAGACTTTATTTCCAAAGTTAAGTAGGTCAGTACTTTATCCCTCACACCTCAGGGAAGTCATAAAGTCAGATTCTGCATTCCATCCTAGGATCTCTCAATCTCCTAGGTGATATTTTTAAAATTTGTAAATATTAAAGTTAGTACTTTGTGCTGTAAATTACTATGAATTTTGACAAATGCATGATGTCATGTATCCACCAGTGTAGTATCATACAGAGTAGTTTCCGTGCCCTGAGCAAATCTTGTGTGCTTCACCCATTCAACGCTCCCCCACAATTCATGGAAACCACTAATCCTTTTACAATTGCTATAGTTTTGCCTTTTCCAGAATGTCAGATAATTAGAAAAACACAAATGCAGTTTTTTCAGACTGGCTTATTTCACTCAGCAATATGATCTAAGGTCCCTCCATGTTGCGGCTTGGTTGTGCATTTGTTTATGTAATTGAAGAGTATTGCATTATATGGACGCATCACAGTTTCTTTATCCATTAGCCAACAGAAGGGCATCTTAGTTATAATCTTTATCAAAGTATTACAGTAAATTTCTTTTAAATGTGCTAAAATTAACAACCGTAGACACAGGTAGCTTTATTTTCCTTTACTTTATATATAGTAATCTTATTCCTAACACACAGGGAATGATTCAGAACCTTTGAAGCAATCAGAATTAAATTCATATTTAAAAGCGTACTGATAGGGGCTCCTGGGTGGCTCTATTGGTTAAAGGGCTGACTCTTGGTTTTGGATCAGTGGGTTCTGAGCTCTACAGGGAGTCTGCTTGAAAATTCTCTCCATTTGCCTATTTGTGCACACTCTCTGTCTCAAATAAATAAATAAATCTTAAAAAAATAAAAATAAGAGCATACTGATAGTACAGTGAGCTTGTTTTAATGTAGTGCCTTTGAAATATCTGCATTTAGTGATGCTGATTTTTTAATAGTTCAGTCTATGAAACTATTCATAGAAACAAAAAATATTCCAAAGTGGATTTTTTCCAAAGAAATTCTCTATAATTTTCATGTAATTACATATATAGTTGAAAGTAATTAAAATCCTCTTCATTTGCCAAAAATATTTTCCTAAATAAGTTGGTTAAATTCTACTCTCATATGCACACATACATGAACTTAAAAAAAAGTGAATATATTATTTTCCTCCTTTGGAAACAAGGTGTTAAATTTAAAAATCTACTCTTTATTTGCCTTTATTTTCTTGTAAGATTTTATTTATTTATTTGACAAAGAAAATGTGGGAGAGTGAGGAGGTGTGGGGGAAGCAGAGAGAGAGGAACAAGCAAACACCATGCTGAGTGTGGTGTCTGATGCTCTGCTGGATCCCATGACCCTGGAATCATGACCTGAGCTGAAATCAAGAGTCACATCCTAAACCAACTGAATCACCCCTTTATTTACCTTTAAATACATGTATACATGATTTTAAAAATAACAAAATGGGTTTTCAGAACTATTTACTGTCTTGCACCATTCACTTAGTTTGAAAGCAATTTTCTTTTTAAAGGTATATTTTTTATCTTCATGTTTTATTCCCATTATTGAAGGACAATAACATCAGCATATCACAAACATTGTCCTCCTAACACAGAGCACGAAAAAATTCTGGTAGTTTAAGACATTATAATAATAATTATAAAGTGATGTTGAACAAATATCATATTTTATCATATTGATATATGCATGTTTCTTTATACTCTAAGAAGAGTATCTGTAGAATATTTGGTTTCTAAGAATAACTATCTGGCTAAACTTTATTTTGTAAAATATGATCTGAAGTTATAGAAATACACTAAACAATTTGGATAAACAGATCTGTACTCAAACATTTGAGATATTCCTCTTCACCTGGATCTATTAAGATTTTGATGAATCACTGTATCCCAACGAGCACAGATTACTATTTGCCTTCCACAATATAACCATGACTTTGGTTTTATCACTTGAGGTCAATATAATAACATCTCTCTACCTTAACTAATTTATTCATAGCTAATGTATTATTTGGAGAAGATCCTAAGAAATGTGAATGTCCCCTGACCTCACTCTAGTACTGTTTAAGAATATATTCTTCTAGAAAAAAAAAAAAATATCCTACAACCAACATATTAAAATGGATGGAAAAAGCTTTCAGTATAACCCTCTGATTTTTTTCCTGTGCTTATATAACATAAGATGCAATGGCATTAGTGAAAATATATTAATCAACTATTGTGTTACTTAAGCGGAAATCAAAACACTAGTCTTGTTTTCTTGCACTTCAACTACTTAAATGCTTATATTGTGTGGACATAGTCTGAATTTTTTCTACCAGCAGCATAATACATTTCTTTCCAGCATAAACATCAGACTATAAGGGACAACCTTGGCATTGTCGCAAGTCCTTGATGTTGACCATCTTTGTGTAAATACCTAGCCATTGAGTTTGCTCCCAAAATGATGTTTTTCATCATCTCTATTATCTAAACCATAGAATGTGAATCATTTTGAACAAAGCGTCAAAAGCACAATTTAACATCCATTTGGTAATATGCAGTTTAAAATTCTACTAAAAGCATACTTACCAGGGTGATGAGAAAAGTGTGTACGTTGTTTATAATGTATGGACATACATTTAATATGAATACAAATAATGAGACAAAACTGTTTTCTTCTCATTAAATATGCTGTTACTCAGAATTAGAAGAGGAAATTTTATTTTCCGGGCTTAATTTTAAAAGTCTATAATAATATTATTATTATTTTAATAATAATAATAATAAGTATTTTAAATAAGTATTTTAATAATAATAATATATTTGTGACATTCATGTCTTAAAGGAGAAAAGTAAAGCTCACAAAGATTAAGAAAAATATCCAGGTCTACACAACAATAGAAGACAAACTTAGGTTTCAATATAGAGCCATCTAAGTCCAAAACCTGTGCTTTTTGGTTATGCCAAACTTCTATTTGTTAGTTTAAATTTTAATAAGGAGAAGAAAAATACAAAGTTACATACAATTATAGTAAAACTTGGAGTAGTAAAAGGGTCATGTGCAGGGTAAAAGGAAGCATATCCTAGAATGAACAAAAGTATTTAACAGGCGATTCACAGTTTTTAAAGCCTATTTGGTATTGTTTTCCACTAAAATGTAGTAACTCCCGCCAAAAAAGATTTTATTCCATAGAAATATGTGTTTTTTTTTAGTTTATCTTTTTTAAAGATTTTATTTATTTATTCATGAGAGACACACAGAGGAAGCAGAGACACAGGCAGAGGGAGACTCAATCCCGGGATGCCAGGATCATGCCCTGGGCTGAAGGAAGGCGCTCAAATGCTGAGCCACCCAGGCATCCCTGTTTATTCAGTTTAAATTTTGTAATATACAGCATTTCTAGAAATTTTCAAACCTCTATATGGGGACAAAGAAAATAATCCCAATGTGTAAAATCCCATTTTTATGCATAGCACTTATGTTGGATTACTAAAACATATAAGGCTTGAAATGGACATGGTGAATGTAGGTCCAACCAAGCTAGAGGCCAGAAGGAAAAAGGATAAGGGGGCAACCAACTCTGTAGTCCTTCAGTTTGTAAACTCTGAGTTTTTATTAATTCATTTGAGGATGACCTAATTTTCAATGATCTCTTTAACACATTTTACCCATTTCATCCCCATATGCTCCTAATAAGTTATCTAACCTAGCTAGTACAAGTTTGCATTACTCCTAGAAACATTCTGAGAATGATAGCATTTCCAGTGAATTAGGCATGCCTTTTATTCTTGGGGGACTTCTGTGTTTAAATGAATACTCACACGCTTCATTACAGTATCTCTAAAATACATGCAAACCCCGAGGCATACCAAATTACTGAATTAAGGTGACATAATTCTTAGAAAAAGAGTTCAGTACTTCACTCCAAAAATATACCTATGTCTCCAAGGTTCTGACTAATTTATACTGCTAGGGGAACTGCCCCAATTTACTTTGGATTTCAATAAAATACCTCCAGCTGCCTCTAGCTACAGCTCTGATTTGGGACAGCAGTACCAGCCAAATTAGCGTTATCATAGTATCATTATTTTTAATAGATCTTCACTTCATCAGAGTGAAAAGATTAGACCCAATCTAACTTGTTATATTTGTTGCTACTCAGAGAGTTCACCCTGCTTCCAAATGGTAGATTAATATTAGTTTGCAGCTGTACTAAAGACAACATGTTCTTTTATGTATAAAATAACACCAACTATAAAGTTGAGGCAATTTTTTTTTTTGGTCTCATTTAGTGGCCTGAGAATTCACAGAAATGTGGAAGAGAGTTAAAATTAAAATCCAAGAAAGAGTGAGATGCTGTTATGGAATAAAATTATTTTTTTGTGTGTCTATTAAATGATAGAAGTGAATTCTTAACTCACGAAGTAACATGGTAAGAAAGTATTTCTAATGGAAAAACGGTGTATTTATTTGAAAAAAAAAGAATAACAGCGTGTTTTATTTTAGTAGCTTTTTTGAAAGCTACGTTATAGAATGGTATTTATGCTGGTCTTCTTGGTAGCAGATGGCGTAGGCTGAAGTACATGGCTTTAAACACTAGAAAGGAAGAATTCTGTCGATAAGAGCTAGAGAGAGGCGGAATAATTGGCTCTTGGTTTTCAGTTGATTTGAATCAATTGTTAAAATTCTGATTTCAATGCATTTATATAACTTGAAAGCTACCTATCCAAAATGGAACCAGGTCATTTAAATATGCCAAGCAACAGAATATGTATATGTGACTTTCTCCAGTGTAGTTTAGAATTAATACACGAAGAATTTATTTTTATGATCTAAACTTTTATGAAGAAGGAATAGGCTCCCAACATACCAACATCTATACTTCAAAAGGACTTTAACAATACACTAGATCTTCCTAATCTGCTAAGGGGTCATACACACAAAGAGCCTCAGCAGTCAACCTGGGTAACTTCTCTGGAATGGTGAAAATACTGTTACATCCTGGAACTGAAACCTGCTCCTTCCTCATACTATAATTTAAATATCAAACTTTTTATTGCTTCACCCCCCAACTCATACATTGTTTCTATGCTACCCATGAATTTGAGGTAACTATTAACTCTCCCCTTACATTCAAAACTAAACTTCTTTTGAGGTACAAATTTATTACTTAGTAAAATATCCCCCCAATTCTAAATATCAGTTGTGTTTTCTATGTTAAAACAAACAAAAAAATTTTGAAGCTTTAACTCAACTAGTTTACTGATATTTTAAAATGATACTATTTGTGTTCCTCATATTTTCTCATTTTCCTTTAAAATATTCACCAAGGTCCAAAAGATAAAAAGAAGTAAAATTTCAAGACTACTGTTAACAAAAGTTACTGAGCAATCTTTTTTTTTTTTTTTTTTTTTTTTTTGGATACAAGAGGACATGTTCAAATTGTTCTGAATCTTGAAGGCAAAACTGTGGAAAATTTCATACAAACCAAACTAAGATACTTCCATTTTCTCCACTAATCTAATCCCTAGATGTAAATACACAAAAGTATGCATTTTTTTGGCAAACCAGAAGAAAAGAAGCCAATCTGGAATATTCTTTTTATAAGAGAGAGTGAAATCAAAATCCTCAAACAAAATTGAGCAAATATAGATCTTCAAAGCAAAAGGAAAATTAGAAGAAATTGTGACATAAATACCCACCATAGTGTGAAATGCATAAAATGGAGTAAAGGAGATTACATTATTTTAATTAAGCACACACTTAACAATGAAGATTTTGTAGTCACGAGTCTCTGTATCCATTTTTTTATTCATTCATTCATTCATTCATTTAGTATCCATTTTAAAATGAGGAACATCTTGACAAATTCATAGCTCTCTGCGTAATTTTACTAGAGGCATGGTTAATATGCCTCTGTTCAAATGGGAGCCTTATGCACAGTGGTTAAGATCAAGGGCCCTGGAGCTGGATGACCTAAGATTCAACCAAACCTTCAATTTATTGAGTTTATGACCATATATAAAATGCTTCAGCACTGTAATTCTTAATAACAATATCACAGTAAAACTATGTGGAGATTAAATGAAATACAACTAATGTGACGACTACTACCCCCTTGGCCTTCTTTAAGTATTAGGGTTTAAATAACAGATTGATTGTTAAACATGAAAGGGATATAAAGAACCACAGTCTTCAGTAAATGAATTCAGGAAAGTTGCAAGATATTAAATTAATATGCATAATTCTGTTGCATTTCTATATACTAATAAGGAACTATCGGAAAGTAAAATTAGATAAACAATCGCATTTAAAATTGCATCAAAAAGAATAAAGTACCTGGAATACGTTTAGTCAGGAAGATAAAAAACATGTACTCTGATGGCACAAATGAATGGAACTGAAGACAACACAAATAAATGGAAAGATATGCCATGCCAATTGGTTGGAAAAATTAATATTGTTAATTTCCCCTATACCCAAAGCAATCCACAGGTTCAATGCAATCCCTATCAAAATACTAAATACAAAAAACTAAGATAACGAATCCTAAAAATTTTTGGAACCACAGAAGACTCCAAATAGCAGAAGAAATCTTGAGAAAGAGCAAAACTTGAAGTATTATACTTTCTGATTTCAAACTATACAATAAAGCTAAAGTAATCAAAACAGTTTGGTACTAAGACAAAAACAGACACAGTTAATGGAACAGAATAGAGAGTCCGGAAAAAACCCTGCACTTATATGGTCAATTAATATTTGACAAAGGAGGCAATAATATGCAATGGAGAAAAAAATAAATGGTGTGGGAATATTGAATAGCTACATACAAAAGTGAGAAACTAGACCACTTTCTTACACCAAATACAAAAATAAATTCAAAATGAAATGAGGCTTAAATGTAAGAACAGAAACCGTAAAATTCCTAGAAGAAAACATAGGCAGTAAATTCTTGGAGTTTGGTTTTAGAAATATATTTTTTTACATCTGTCTCCTCAGGAAAGGGCAATAAAAGGAAAAGTAAAAAACAGGGACTACCTCAAACTAAGAAGCTTTTTCACAGTAAAAGAAATAACTAACAGAAAGAAAAGGCAACCCATTGAATGGGAGAAGATAGTTCCAAATGATATAACCAATAAGGGGATAATACCCAAAATATATTTTAAAAACTCATTGAATTCAACATCAAAAAACAATGAAATGAAAAATGGCAGAGAAATGGAATAAATGGTTCTCCAAAGAAGATACATGTATGACCAATGGTTGCATGGAAAGATGCGCAGCATCACTAATCATCAGAGAAATGAGAACCATAATCACCTCATACCTGTCAGAATAGCTATTATCAAAAAGACAAGAACTAGCAAGTGTTGGTGAGAACGCAGAAAAAAGAGAACCTTCACGCACTGCTGACGGAATGCAAAAGGCTGCAATCGCTATGGAAAGCAGTATGGAAGCGCCTCAAAAAGTTAAAAATAGAACTACCACATGATCCAACAACTCCACTTTTGGTATTTATCCAAAGAAGTTGAAAACAATAATTCAAAAAAAATATGCATCTTACATTCATTGCAGCATTAATTATTATAGCCAAGATGTGGAAACAACTTAAGTGTCTACCAATAGATGTGATAAATATAGAAAGTATGTGGTATATATAGAGAAAATGCACACACATACACAGGAATATTACTCAGCCATAAAAAAGAATGAAATCTTGCCATTTGTGACAACATGGATGGAATAGGGGATACTATACTAAAAAAAGTAAGTTAGAGAATTATTATTAGTGAAATAATTTCACTTTTGTAGAATCTAAAAAACGAAACAGATGAACAAGCAAACCATACTCACATTTATGGATTTTAATTCAGTAGGCATAAAAGAGGTACCAATAACATCCATTTCTAGAAACCACCCCTAGATCTATGAACCACACTTTTAGGGACATAGAAAGTCAATAATAAGATATTATTCATAAAATTGATTATATTACTATATACTGAAAATAAACCATTACAGAGAGAGTATATCTTATTATTTGATGAATTCCTGGATCACTACAAAAGCTAGTTTTTAAAAAGATGGCACAGAGACACAAGACAGTTCTGAAAAAGTGACATGGAGACATAAGACAGTTACTTCTCAAGGTGAAATTGTAAAAAGAAACAGATTCCTTGATAGACATATAAAAAGAAAGCATTATTAAAAATAAGTAACAGAAAGTGACAATGACAACACTAAAACCAAGTGGAAATATTGTTTGACATACATGGTGATTAATATAAGAAATGTATTTTAGGGCAGCCTGGGTGGCTCAGCAGTTGAGCATCTGCCTTCAGCTCAGGTGTGATCCAGGAGACCCGGGATTGAGTCCCACATCGAGCTCCCTGCATGGAGCCTGCTTCTCCCTCTGCCTGTGTCTCTGCGTCTCTCTCTTTGTGTGTCTCTCATGAATGAACAAATAAAATCTTTAAAAAAAGAAATGAATTTTATTAACTATTACCAAAAAAATAAATAAAATCACAAATTTCCAAACTATATGATATAGCTAAAATTGTATTCAGTAGTGTTACAAGGTTATTGGTTTAAAGGACAAAAAAGATGAAAATTTAAACTCAGCAAGTTGGAAAATCAAAATTAAAAAAACTATAAGTTGAATAAAGTGTCAACATATACAGAGATATTTAGATATATATGCATAGGATCTACCTGATATTCAAAATACAGTGAGAAAAAGCCAGAGAGAGCAAGAGAGAGGGGGAGGGTAGGAGGAAAGAAATCCTTGGATTCATGCAATCCTCATCTTTGTAATTTATGGAGATGAGAAAAACTGAAATTCATAAGACATAAGACAAAGCACAGTTTACCCTCACAGCAGTCTAAATTTGGATATATCTAATCTAATCTAATCATCTTCATATCTATTTGTAATGAAGCCCATCAATATTCAATTTTTCAGAAGGAACTAATGCTCATAGGTAAAACTGTAGACCTCAGTTTTTTGAGGTTTTGAAAAATGGAATAACCTTTTCCATGTGGATTAAGATAAAACAGAAAATTGAGTAGTTTAAAATTACAAAAAATAATAATAAATAAATATAAAATAAAATAAAATTATACCTGACATAGCAGGGTTTTTTTTTTTTTTTTGGCATTATGATAAATTGGTTTTCTCAGTTAAGCATGAGGAAGTAAAGAAAGCTTGTGAATTGCTTTCATTTTTTTTTTTTTTTTTTTGGTGAATTGCTTTCAAATGACGTTCTCTCTTTCTCTCTCTCTCTCTCTTTCTGTGTGTGTGTGTGTGTGTGTGTGTGTGTGTGAGTTTATATGTGTGTCTGTGTCTGTGTGTTTGCTTTGGAAGAACTTGATTGATTCATGTGTCTCATCTCAACTACATTTTGGGAATGCGCCATAATTGAAACATCAGCAAAATTACCTGTACTCTTTCTTTTTAAGATTTTATTTATTTATTTGAGAGAGAGAGACAGATTGAGAATGAATGGGGAGTGGGAGGCAGAGGAAGAGAGAGAAGTAGACCCCCCATTGAGTAGGGAGCCAGATGCAGGGCTTGATCCCAGGTCCCTGAGATCATGACCTGAGCCCAGGCAGACACTTAACCAACTGAGTCATGCAGGTGTCACTATCTGTACTCTTAATATTTTTAAAACTTCTATATGTTCTCTCTCCCCTCTTTCATTTATACATTAAGTTGCATTAAGTAAGTAAAATGCTATAATGCTTCCTCTTTATTAAATACATGTTATATATAGTTCTGAGGTGCCACAAATGATATCTAAAACAATGTTCAAAAAAACAATCTTCATAACTTTTATTATTTCATTATTTGTTTCATAAATGGGAAAAATGGAGGTCAAGGACACAACATAGTATTCCTTAGCTAGAATGCAGACATTTTATGTAGTCTACATGATTACTTCACTAACAAGTCGCTGCTCCAAAAGCTTAAAGTTGATAAATAATCCCATAATCGACTTGATTTTCGAAAATCAAAACTAAAAAATGAAAGTATATCTTTAGTAATTACACAATGAAATAAAAGAAAACATAAAGAAATCTAGCATGCAGAAGCTACACCATAAATGTATTTGGGGACTATGGGAACTAGGCAATGGCAAGAAGCTGTTTTGGATATATACATAGACTGAGGATTCTAAGAATCAGAAGCCAACTGAAAAGGAACTTGAAGCTGAGCTACCTACAAAAAAAATCAAAAGTCACAGAGTATGTCTAAAAAGGAATCTGAAATTATTCTGGTCACCAGTTTAGGAAACTTACCAAGGACTCTTGAATTTCTTTAAGGGGCTGGGCTAAAATAAGAAAGACCCTTAAGTCAGGAATGTGAGGAAGATGTGGGTATTAAATTCAGACCTCTGTAATATTTTTTGAATAAGTTGAGAAATTTGCATGAAAACCTGTGATTTTGAAAACAGAGTAATGTGAGTCCCATCCTTGGGAAAAACATAAAATCTTCCAATATATTTATTTCCCAAGCCCAAGACACATGGGGCTGTCACAAAAACTACCCTGAGGATGAGCACACAGTCAATGCTTACAAACCAATAAGAAGACCTACAATGAGAAAAAGCTAACAGATGGAAGAAATGAGAGAGTTTCCTCTCCAAATAAAAAAATAAAAAAATAAAAAAAATAATAAAATAAATTCCATTGGCATTCTAATGAAAATCTCACCAGGAATTTTAGCATAACTTGACAAGCTGATACTACAATCCTAATGGAATTATAAAAGTCAAAAATAGCCATAGCACTTCTTGGGGGGAAAAAAAGAGAGATTTATTGTCACGACATGATAAATGGTGGAAGTGGCTTTGCACATCAATAAGGAAAGGTTCTTCTAGGAAGCAGACCAAATAAGATGTAGAATGTGTGTATGCATGTATACAGAAATCCACACGCATGCGCACATACACACACAGAAAAATACAAAATTAAAGAGAGAGGAAAGGGGAGGTATTTATTTTAAGGAATTGGCTCACAGAATTATGGATGCTAGAAAGTCCATAATTTTCAGGATACACTGGGAGGATGGAGACCTAGGGAAGAGCTTATGATGTAGCTCAAGTCCAAAGGCAGTTTGCTAACAGAACTCTCTCTTCCCTGGAGAAATCAGTTTTTTTTTTTTTTTTTCTCTTAAGGCCTTCGACTCCTTGGATGAGGCCTATCCACATAATGGAGGGTAATTTATTCACTCAAAGTCTACTGATTTGAACGGTAATCTCATATAAAAAAATACCTTCAGAAAACATCTAGAACAACAACTGAGCAAATATTGGGTACCACACCCTAGCCAAACTGACACAAAATTCATTACCACAAGCCCACCCCTTTGTCAACTTGGCACCCATATACATTCTCCTTAAACCGTATTTAATCCCCAAGTAAAGACAATAACATGGTCATAATTCTGCCAACATGATACATATGATGTGTTGACTTCATATCATAATAATTAAAGCCTATGAACTCTACATCATAATATTTAAGTTACAGGATATTAAGAGTAAACATCACCCAAGGTTTCATATCCTCTTCCGGGGAAGGGTTAGTGCTTTTTTATTGTATCCAGGATAGTTCTATTATGTCAGGCAAAAGTATGACCTTGCTGTTTTCTTCAATGGGATTAAGTATGGTTTAAGGAGATGTATATGGGTGTCAAGTTGACCCATAAAATTCACCATCAGAAAGACAGGGAATGTTTCTTCTCAGATTCAGGATACTGTCCCAAACTACCTATTTGACATCTTTCTTGAGAATTTCAAAACACTTCATGCTCTGCGTGACCAAACTGAATTCATGATTCTGTACTTTCACACTTGCCCTTCTCTGGTTATGCATCTAAAAAGTAGCACTTCCCACCCAGCTATATAAGTCACAGACAAAAGTTTCATCCTTGTCACTTCATGCAATGAAGATGAGAGGAAAATATCAATTGTTAAAAGCCCTGTTATTAATCCCTTTTTAATTCACTTTCTTCAACATGCTTATAATACTTATTTTGTGTTTCAGAAGGTTAATTAAATTTAATTAAATTTAGTAACCTAATGATTTCTCCTATTTTTGTATTTTATAAACTCCTAAATCCAAGCCTATTCCTAAACCATGCACATTAAAAGTATGTTTTAAAGATTTAAAACATACTCTGTGTAGCTAAAAAACATATTTAAACATTTTATTCAAAGCAAAAACCAGTATTTCACCATTTTAGGACATCAATATAAACTCTGTCTTTTATGATTTTTTACCCTTTTAAAAAGCTTTACATTTATAAGTAGTAGTAATTGTAGAAATAATGTGATTTTAAATCTCACAATATGAGTATTATTGAATATAAATCACTAGTAAGAATAGCTTTTGGATACGTCTTGCATTTTAGTAGAAAGATAAGAGGCGTATCAAGGGTGTTGGAGGGGAATGGGTGACCGACACTGAGGCGGACACTTGACGGGATGAGCACTGGGTGTTTTTCTGTATGTTGGTAAATTGAACACCAATAAAAATTAATTAAAAAAAAAAAAAGAATCCTGCTGGCTGTGCTCCTTGATCATTTGCTTTTATTTTCATCTCTCTTTAAAAAAAAAAAAACAAAAAACTAGTACATCTGCATCACCTGCCGTGATGAACTGGTCAGGCAAAATTGGGATGGACTTGGTATTTTCCACACATATAATACCTTGAGCCTTTGAGTCCAAACTTATATTTTATTCTTTAATTGATAAAATGGACCAGCTGAAAAGTGGTTAGGAGTAAAGAGACGACTCCAACTTTTTCGTGGCTCTAAGAACTGGAGACAGAAGCGGTAACAGACGGTGCTGATAGAGCTGCTGCCCCTTTGTTGTGATCCCACAACACATGTACACTCATTTATAATCAGCAACTCTGTCCCGAGGGTTAAATGTTATCTCATATGTGTATTCCTCATTAGCACACATGAGTGTTAGTCTCTAAGTAAACCTTTGAGTGTTTTGATGGAGATTTGTTCATCTCTGTGTCTTCAACACATATGCAGAATGCTTTAACCAAAGAAAAACTGTATATAATAAGGGTTCCTAATGGAGGGCTAGAGTTAATAAATACACCAAAGGGTGTATTCCACCACCAAAGGGTGGAAATAAAGGGCATTGATCATTTGTGCACACTCTGTGAATTATTGTATTTTTTTCAAACACACTCACAGGCAAACTCTAAGTCTTAGTCATAGTACACTATTAGAAAATAGGCACTTTGAAACAAATCAGTATTATTTCATATATTGTGCTCTTTCATGTAAAACTGCTAAGGAACAAAGACTTCTCATGTTTAAATGTGTGTGATTGCTTTCATATAAATGTATTACACGCTGAACATGAGACAGCTATGATTATTATATTTATATACATTTATTATTTAAAAGGAAAATCAGATTTGCACATATTTTATAGCATTACTTACAAAACAATTTTCTTTTTTTTTTTTTAATTCATTTATGGGTCACCTGGGTAGCTCAATGGTTGAGCATCTGCCTTTGGCTCAGGGCATGATACTGTGGTCCCGGGATCGAGTCCCACATGGGGCTCCCTGTATGGAGCCTACTTCTCCCTCTGCCTCTGTCTCTGCCTTTCTCTCTCTAGGTCTCCCATGAATAAAATAAATAAATAAATAAAAAAGATTCATTTATTTTTAGCGTGAGAGTGTGTGCGTGAGCAGGGAGTAGGGACAGAGGAAGAGGGAGAGAGAATCTCAAGCAGACTCCCTGCTGAGCTTGAAGCCTGATGAAGGGCTCAATCTCAGACCCTGAGCTCCTGACCTGAGCTGAAATCAAAATTCAGATGCTTAACTGACTGAGTCACCAGGCAGCCCTACAAACTAATTTTCAAAAATAAGTTATCTTACTTGGAATTCTGTTTTCTATTTCATGTTTAATTTTGTTCCACAAATACTAAATTTAAAAATGGCCAAAACAATAAATTTAAGAGACAAATTCTCAGTAACACACTGAAATAGCCACAGATTGAAGCAATGTCTACCTGTGTGCTCACTGTAGACAGAACTGTGAGTCATACACAGATAATTTGAGACAGGCTGGTTCGCATGAAGTTTTCAGTGAGTTTTTACCACTTCTTTACAAATACAAATATATATAATACATGATATTTATTATATTTATATGTTATATATAATATAACTACTATAATATGCAATATATTTATATATATTTCTTACAAAGACAAAATATACATATAATAGGAATGTTTTTGAAATAGCCTAATTAATGAAAGTAACTATAAAAATATTAAGTGGAATAAGGAGTTGATTAATCTAAACACATCATCTTTTGGAGAGCATTTGTCTCCCAAATATGTAGTGATTACTTTCACATAAGTATTTTCTGAGACTATAGGTTGTTACTGAAAAAGAAAATAAAATCATACTTACCTTATGTAGTAGCAACAGCATAAAAAACAGATTTTAGAGCTTGTAAAAGAGTATTTATAAATTACCTTTTTTTTCCTAATATAAATGATCATTAGATTGAAGTTCACATCCTATTTCTTTTTAGCAGTGAAGTGATCTCTTAAATACACATATATCTTCTATCTACCCCTGAAATCCACATCTATTTTTCAGAACAGGCTTATGATAATGGTCATGGTGCTCCACTTAAATCCACATTTTTTTTTTTAATATTTGCATTCCACTATGTAGAACACTAGTTGTCTTTTATACCCTTAAAGTACGCTTTTACTCATCTTATTTGGTGATATTTTATCTTGGCAAATGACAGCTATTAGAATATCAGAATGCCATCACTTTCATATATAGCTAATTTTAATTCCTTTTTCCTTTAAGCTTTGTACTAGAGTTAAGTGGTTAGTATACCACCATATTAGAGTTTTACGCTATATTGAAAACTGATGTATTGAGCCTTATGTTGACTTGTAGTTTGGTTTTAATTAATACATTTTTGTTAATGATTACTTCTTCTCACTTGAAGTTTCACATGAACCATGTTTTAATGGGGAAAAAGGCTCCATATTTTTTTTAATTTTTTTTTATTATTATTTATGATAGTCACACATAGAGAGAGAGAGGCAGAGACACAGACAGAGGGAGAAGCAGGCTCCATGCACCGGGAGCCCGACGTGGGATTCGATCCCGGGTCTCCAGGATCGCGCCCTGGGCCAAAGGCAGGTGCTAAACCACTGTGCCACCCAGGGATCCCAAGGCTCCATATTAATAAAGTAAAGTCTTATCTTTGAAAATAGGAATTTGGTAGATATTTTCCAAAATGAAAAGATAAATGATTTGATAATGACATGACTATTGTTCAGTTCATATTTAATTCATTAACTAATTAATTAATATACGAGATAAATTCCAAAAGTTACAACTAAAAGAGTTGAAAGGATACACCAGGGGATCCCTGGGTGGCGCAGCGGTTTGGCGCCTGCCTTTGGCCCAGGGCGCGATCCTGGAGACCCGGGATCGAATCCCACGTCGGGCTCCCGGTGCATGGAGCCTGCTTCTCCCTCTGCCTGTGTCTCTGCCTCTCTCTCTCTCTCACTGTGTGCCTATCATAAATAAAGAAAAATTAAAAAAAAAAAAAAGATTTAAGAAAGGATACACCAGGCAGGTGAGGGAAGGACAGAATGAGGTTCTTATTATTTATTATAAATTGAGAGTATCATTTGATTTTTCAAACCACATATTTGCACTATTTAATACAAAAATATTAGATTAAAACAAAAGAGATCTTAGACATTAGTTTAAAATAGAGATATTAGAAGATGTTTACTATAATCTCATACAGGTTAACAAAAAACAAAAACTAGGCCTCCATATTCACAATATACTACATGTACATATACCCTATTTCACTAGAGACCTGGACAATGACAACAGAAACAGAACTAAATGAAGAGGAAGAAGGGTAAGAGATTAGGATTATGGAAACTGAAATGTTTCCATTTCAGATGATGAAGATGGCATAAAATAAGAGTTCCTGAATAGATCTGGAAATTTATTTATTATTTTTTTTGGGGGGGAAATTATTTAAAGTTCCTTATTTTACTACAGAACAATCTGCAATTAGAGAAAGCAAGTTTTTTTAAGGATGGTCAACACATCAGTCAACAGCAAAATTTGAGATATAAAATGTCTTGTTACACTAATTATATAAAATTAGATATTGTCCTTTGTCCTGCAAAGAGGGTACCATTCGAAAGGGAGCCGGTAGTAAGTGCTAAATTGTACATAGCCTCCAACATACCAAGAAGAATGCAGTTATTACCTAATTAGGAAGAAGGGAAGAGTATTATTTTGGTCTATTTTGAAAGTGTTCATAAATGCGAATTTTATATAAAAATGATTCAAAAACATTTCAAATCCCTTGAAAAATCACAAAAAGTGATATTTCACAATGAGTACACAATGAGTAGTTTAATGAGTAAAACTTGAAATATTTTCATGTTTGCAATGTTTCCATTTTCAATTTCTTCGAAGTTTAATATTTTATTTTATTTTTAAATATTTTATTTATTTATTCATGAGAGACACAGAAAGAGGCAGAGACACAGACAGAGGGAGAAGCAGGCTCCATGCAGGGAGCCCAATGTGAGACTTGATCCTGGGACTCCAGGATCATGCCCTGAGCCTAAGGCAGATGCTCAACCACCAAGCCACCCAGGTGTCCCTGAAAATTTTCTATAGCTGTGCTAATTTATGAAGTACAGTCTTATTTGTTAACATAATTAAAAATATAATTTTGAAGAACTAAGAGCTTTAATAAAAAAAAAACCTATTTTTTAGGGTTATTTGGAGTTTTGAAGTCATATAAATTTATCCAAAAAGTACATGGTCAAATTAATTAGGATAGTCAATATAAGTATTTTTAAAATGTCAACTAATTTAATTTAGAAATTAGTATAATCGGGATCCCTGGGTGGCGCAGCGGGTTTAGCGCCTGCCTTTGGCCCAGGGCGCGATCCTGGAGACCCAGGATCGAATCCCACATCAGGCTCCTGGTGCATGGAGCCTGGTTCTCCCTCTGCCTGTGTCTCTGCCTCTCTCTCTCTCTCTCTCACTGTGTGCCTATCATAAATAAATAAAAATTTAAAAAAAAAGAAATTAGTATAATCATATTTCTGCTTGATTACTTTGAGTCTTACAAAAGTAGTGTTGTCTTTTTAGTGTATTAATCTTGTTCCAATGAAATTCTAAATACAGACATTGTTCCTCTAAAATTGAAACTAATACTCATAAGGCACAAATAAATGTGACTTTAAAGCCATTTAAATAAGTTTATGGAAAAAAGCCTCTTGCAGCAATATTTGATTTGGGCACAGTTCTCTCCCACAAAAATCTATTAGAACAAATCTTACCACCATATTGTTTAAATTTTTCATTAAAATTCTAATTATCAAGCTTAGTATAAGATTTGAAGCCAGTTGCTCTCCACATGCAAGTCACTTTGTCACTAGATAAGTATATCTTGTTTACTGACATCATGATATGACAAAATCTGATTTATTTATTAGAAGCCATTGTTAATTAACAAGAAGCTTACAGAGAAATTACCTAAAGACCTCTCGAAGAATAAAGCTATAGTTTCATATTCTCTCTAGACATGAACATACCTTTTCTTAGTGAAAAGATAAAGAAATATTTTGTGCATCTGCTAACATTTTTAATGTATTTGAACATTAACTAAAATCATCACTGAATGCTTTTTCCAAATACACATTAATTTCTAACCATTTCCAATTCTCTCATGATGAAGTTACTTTGTAATAACTGTTAGGAATTCAAATAAGAAAATATTATAAAACACATATGCCCTTTTTTAAATTAAAGGACACAATCTCTCAATTTCATCATTCTGATTTTATAGCTACCCAGTATATTTCTTCAAATGTGTAATATAAATGGTTTATGCTCTAGGTCAAACATGTTAGCAAGCCCAATGGACAACATTTTATTGTAAGTTGGTCCCCATGGGAAATGAGAATTAATCAAATGCTAGACTGGCATTAAAAATGTAATAATAGTTCAACAATATGTAAAAGGGGAAATATAAAAATGGTTCCAAGTCCTTGATCTATTATAAAGAAGTCATTCCTTAAAACAATTGAAACTTAAGAAACAGAAGAAAATCCCAATGCATGTTATATGAAGGTATATATAAAATTGGTTTCAGTTGATATATTTGAGATCTCCTTACCTGCTTCCCCTTCACTTTACCCTGTATATTTTTTCTGTTAGCCATTTCCTTGTCTTCTTTGCTAGTATCCAGTTGAGAAACAACTACACAAAATGAAACACTTTGATCATGTCGATTATTTTCACTTTAAATATAAAGCTTAAAAATATCTGTCATCTATTTCTTGTTATGCTTCAGGAGAAAAAAAAGTGATGACTACATCTTTGCCACTTACAGAGATTGGAAATCAAATTCCTTTTTTTCTATGCAATGCAAAAAATCTTATTTTGAATTAGTGTACCTGTTCTCTATTGATTATAATGCTAGATAAATAATTAATCTCCCATATATTCAATATACGAAGATTCATTTACGGTGCATTTTCAACTAAAAATATTTTTCTGGGCTTTAAGTGTACCTAAAGAATTTTTCAGTCATTCTAAAGGAATCACCTCTTTAATTATGGGTAGCATTATTACTGAGCCATAAGGCTACCTAAAGGGTATGGCTACTAAGCAAGTCATCAATATTCATTTTAATTTGTGATAGCCACGAAATCCTGATTCCTTTTCTGCATGTTAAAAGCCATACAAGCACTTTCTACTCTCTCAAAGTTCATTTGAGCTCTTTTCAGCTAGCTGATGTCCTGACCTTCAGAGTATTCTTCATGGATTCTGGGCACTGCCCCATGCTCGGCCTGGCTTGACAGATACTGGGCAAGTTGTTCTCCCTGGCACTCCGCCCCATGTGTTTAAGACCCGGCAGTGACATCTTTCAGCTTAGAAAACCCAGCATGAACAACTGTGCTCAAAATTCTACACAGTGACATCCAAGAAAAGTTTACTTTCTGGGAAAATAACATAATTTACCCCTGCCAAGCCTAGGAGAGTATTTCCAAACCATATATATTTTTTAAGAGAGAGAAACCTACTTATTTGGTGTTTTCAGACAAAAATAATATGAGGAAATATTTTAAGATCTCTAAATATATTCAGGACTTAATTTATTTAAACACAAATTTCAAACATTCAAATATGTTTTGGCTCTGCATTCCTTTCAAGAACTCTAATTTCAGAAAACAACTTAATGTTGAACCTTTTTTTACATTTGTGTTTTTATAAGGAAGATTAAAATAAAGATAAAATATTTATAAATCTCTAAAGTATTCAAAAAAATTATTTTATATACTCATTGGAGAAATTTCTTGTACCTGCATAAAATGTAAGTGTCACTTAAACTTAATTTTCTTAAATTAAATATTAAGAAGACAACAACCTCACATGTTTAAAACGAATTCAATGCATTTTCTATTAATGCTAAAAATATTGGAAATGTAAGAATGAGGTTCATGAAAATATTGGGATTGTTTTCTTTATTGATGGGGGAGAGGATAGTTCTTATAATAATTCATGCCGGATCTAATTATAATGATTCATGCCAGATCTAATTATACCGTCTATTTAAAAGTCAAAGTGCATCTGGCTTCCTTGTGTCCTGACTGGATGATGCTACCCTCCAAAGCCACAGGCACTGATGAATCCGAGAATGTTGGTACGAGAGGTAGCAAGCATCTGCCATTGTCTCTCAGTAGAGAGACAATCCTATTTTGCAGACTCCAACAATTTGCGATGCAGAACAACAATGGCTTGCACCCTTAAGAATTAAGCCTAAAAACTAAAATTCTCCTTCTCTTTCTGGACAAAGGAGAGCATATGTCCCAATGATACCTTAGTTGTATTTCAGATATTTAACTTTGCTGAAACTATTTTCACATGACAATTGTTTTAATAGAGCATACCCTAATGACCAAAATCTAGGAGCTCAATACAAAATGCATATTTAAGACAGAATCCTATTATTTTAAAGTTTTCTCTTTTTTTTTTGAAGCTATCTTTATGGTATGTGAACTACCTATTTGATATTCTAAACTGTTTATCTTCTTTCTTTAATCTTCTTCATGGATCACATATATCACTGACATTTATTTCGTATATTTCCACAGTTTCATATTCAATAGTAGATGCACACATGCTGAACGTCTTCATTGCATTTGAAGTTGAATGTATCCATGTGACTTATTTTGGGCAATGAAATGTGAGCAGGAGAAGCTTATGTCACATCTAGGTTGACATATTGAAAAAAGGCGTATGCCTCACCCTACTCACTTTCCCATGTAAGGATGGAATGCAGCAGCCTGCCCCCGCCTGCCTTCAAAGGACATGCAGCAGGATAAAAAAGCCAACCTTTGTTGTGTCCTTGCAGCAGAATGTGGAGATGCCTAACTCATGAACTTGCAAATTCTAAAAAAAACAAAAACAAAAACAAAAACACATAAAAAGTGTCTGGGTTGGGAGATAGAATTAATTTTGTATGTTACAATTTTACAAATATTTTATTTTCTCAAATTTGAATTTACAAAGTCGACTCTTTTTTTTTCATGTTGCTCTTTTCTTTTATATCCATGTCCTACATTGAGTTTGAAGACTTCAAATAATGTGAACTAAATTCCACCAGGAAAAAAAAAAAAAAAAAAAAAAAACTATGCATGTACAATCTCACCTTTGGTATTCATTACTTTCATGAAATAAAATTCTAGGTTTTAGAAAGTGATGAAACATTCAGTATGAAAAAGGACACAATTTTCTTAATTTTTATTACAAGTTTTTTTAAAGAATATGATTTGCCCATGTAAAAACAGGTTGTTTTCGGTGATTTGTATGAAAAAGGTCCTCTCCAATATCTGAATCTCTTACTTCTATTTTTCAAATGCCTTGTTCAACATATAAATCTTGAGAATAATATAGCCTATCAATTTTAAAGGATGTCCAGAAATCATGAAACCAATGAGATCATGATTCAAAATAATTTTTAATCTCTTCCTTCCTAAAACTAACCTTATGCTAAGTAGTACGGAAAACACACACACACACACACAAAGAAGGATACAAACCAATGTTACAAAACAAATGAATCATAAGGGCTTTGAGGCACTTCATGTATTTTTTGATGGCTTGCTGCATCTCAAGGATTTTTCCCCCCACAATAGGAACACTTTAAGCTATATTACTAAAAGAACACATACTGTTTGATAATCTTCAAACTGCTTGCATCTTTTGTAGCTAAATGGCTTTATTCCAGAAAAGCAGATAAAATTTAAGCTGATTGGAGTTATAAATATGTCAAGAAGCAGCCTAAATCCATCATTAAATATCACACTACAATTTGAGATGCTCTACAAATATCGACAAAATATCATCTTTGAAGTTTTAAAGATATCAATCAAACATATTAACAGGATAATAGATAACTGCAAAACTTTAAACCAGCTAAAGGCATTAAAAATAAGAAATTAGCATTCAAATATATGTTTAAACCATGCAATTGCTTTGTATTTGGGATTATAATCACACGAAGCATCAAAGTCTACTTTACAAATGTTCAATTAAAAAAACTAAAATAGCTTTAATATATTAAAAATGCTTTATAAATGTAAATATATAATGCCTTTGAATGAATTGGAATGTATTAAAAGTCACAAAATGTTAAAAATATTTCAATTACATATCTTTTTTGGTTCATAATCTGGTTTGAACTCATTAATATTTCATTTCACATTATTAATTTAGAAGAATTTGTGTTTATAGTTTTTAAATGATGTTTTTCTAATTACTACATTAAAATATAGTTAATTTTCAAATAGAAAAAATAAGAATACATCATAGTGTACTGCTTTTAAATATTAGAAGGTAAGGCACTCTGAGGTATTTAAAACAACATTGTACTTTAAGTGTTTTATTTTCTAATTTTTTTCATAAAATTCACATTCCAGCAAAAAAGGATAATAAAATATACCACTTTGGCATGAGGATTATTTTGAACTGAAGGCAACTGAACAAAAGCAGTTAAAAGAAAAGCTCCTGCCCTCCTGTATTTGCCTAAAAGCAGGGCATACATTTACAAAGATGCCATGCCTCCCCTCTCCACCAGTCATGACAAAAGTTGACCACTGGAGTCAACTATAGACATGATCAGCCTGGAGGAGTCACCAAAGGGATCTAAATTACAAACTTTACTAGCTAGCTTTTATCTACCATTAGTTTCTCCCCACATATTTATCTTCCCACAGTTTTCTGACCTTGGAAGCCCAAGACTACTTTCCTGTGTTATGTCATTTCTCCAGAAGTGTATTGGTGTTTTGTGGAAGATGCTATATAAACCAGAGTTCTAAGCCATCACTTTGAGTTACTCATTTTTCTCTAGGTTCTCCCATTTGTGTGTGAAGTATACACATTAATAAATTTGTTTGTGTGTGTTTCGTCTGTCAATCTGTCTCTTCTAGGCCTCACTACATTGAAGGGTAGAAAGAAATTATTTTTCCTCACCTACAAATATTTGGTAAACAGTATTAATAATCTGAGTTCTAAATACTAATTAGTATTAGTAGGAGATACTGTTTTCAGAGTTGCACCAGATAGAATCTGTACCCTATACCATTTCAAGTGGAAAATAAAATGTCAGAAACTAAGAGTGTCTTCTCAAGGCCTATTCTCCCACTTTGTTGGCCATATAGATGTGTTTCTTTCAAATAATTCTCAAACCTATCCCTCAAAAGACCTTCAGTAAAAGTATCTCTTCTGGAATAATTCCCTCTAATAGTTACACAATTTTATGTCATTAAATATGCTTACTATTTGTGAGTTATGCTCATGAACTTATGCTATTAAATATTCATGCAGTAATTGATTCTTGTAATAAACATGAAACAAATGGGGAATGAGAGTCCTGGAGTAGGTAAAGAGACAATCAATAAAAGATTCCCACTCCCAAGACCCATCAGTGCAGTTTTCAAATTACCTAAAGCTGTAAGATGAGAACTGACATGCAATTATGGACATATCACATTTTGAATATAGTTACAAAACAGACCAAGAGCTTTTATTAGAATCGTTATTAGACCACGATTTTATTAGACGGAAAGTTAAAAACCACTTGTGAAACTGACTGTCCCTGCCCAGCGATGAATCTGGCAGCTTCCTCACTTGAGATGTTTAATTCTCCAAAGGATCTTTCCTTCCCCCGTTGCCTTTAGTGGAAATTTCTCACTCTCCACCCCTCCCCACAAACTTCACGTGATCAGAAAGAAAGAGTAGAGGTAAAAGTGTAATGCATTCTCCTAGCTCCAAGCCATTATTTCCCACTGTCTAGTAAAAGCTAACTGTAGGTAGGGTCATATGAAATAGAAAATATTCACCTATTTTCCTCCTATACAAAAGGCAATTTCATTAAGATTCACCCATTATTTTTGAAGCCCTCCAGCTTTCTTTTATCTACTGAGATTTTCATTTCACGGTAGAACAACATTTACACTTGGGTCATAAACTATTTACTCATTAAAATGCTAGCACCAACAATTTTACTATAGAGACACTACTTTCAAACCCCAATTTTGAAATCTGTTGTTCTCAAATCCAGTCATCGTTATAGCCATAGCCCAAACCTTATTGACTTGATGGCACTACCAAATGTGTGGTTTTCAACGTTTACCAGCTCAATATTCCTTGAGAACCATTCTTGGCATGCACACCCTCATTCCACTCAGTATATATTTCATTTTCCTAAATAATTTTCCTCAAATTTCCTCAATGCCTCACTGTCTCACTGCTTCTACTGAATACAGTCAAATCTTATATTTTACCTTGCATAATAAAACAAATTGAGAATGCTCTCATCTTCTTGTCCCTTACCTAAGAAGTCAAAATAGTATGTACCTAATTGTGAAAAACTATATTATCGATCTTATTCTTTCCTCTGAACCTGTTGCAGTAGAATAAATCCACTAATATATGGATTTATAGATAGATAGATTTATGTATAATTTTATTATTTTTAAATATCTATCTACATCTATAAATATCCATCTATACCTGTAAATATTTGTACCTATCTACCTATATCTATCTAATCAGTGTGCTGCACCTCTCTGTAGAGTAAAAGGAGTAACATTCTCTAAGCCATTATTTTGGGCTCAGGTATGTGACTTATTTCAGGCAATGTGATTTAGTGAACCTTTGTTAAGCAGAGGTTTTAAATATTTTACATTGTTTTGCTTTGACTCTTACACTTTGGCCATTCTATTCAACATGATGCAAATTTTCCTAAGGAGCAAGTAGGAGACAATTGGAAGTGACCTGAACCCAACCAACAGTTTAGAATAAATTTCTGTCAATCCTCAAAGAGTAGGCATACTCTCAGTCAGTTTAGAATAAATCTCAGTCAATCCTCAAAGAGTAGGCATAGACACAACCTCACATACCTCCACTGGAAAAATGAATATGTACTATCATAAACTGCCGTAAAGTGGTTTGTTATATGTGATTATTAAGTTGTTATTATTCTGGATATATTTCCTTCTACCTCAAATGAAAATGGTTCCTGTTCCTTTAGGGTCATCCTCACTATACTCTGTATTTGACTTTCTTGGGAGTCTTACTTAAATATGCCCAGACTGACTTCTGCTAGCCCATTGCCACTGTCAGGTCTTCTCTACTGCCGTATACTCACCCATCCTCACCATGGACACTCTCCCTCCATTCTCTGCTCAGGTTCCAACACTCCCCTGTGTCACCAGGGTTCTGTCCTCATTTATTAGGCAACTGAATGCCTTTTAGACTGAATGGTTTAGAAAACATTAGAGAAGAAAAGAGGAAAAGAAAAGATAAAATTTATTTACTTTCTGAATACATACTTTCTTCTCACTTCTTTATGTATTACAGATGCTTTGTCCTAGATTGATTCTTATTTTTTAAATTTGTGTAATATATCTTTCCCAGAAAACATGTATTGTAATAAAGTCAGATATTTACCTTTTACTCATATGAGTTGTACTTTTTGGAATTTATCTAAAGCAATTTTTCTTTAACAGTGGTCATAAATATATTCAGTATATTCTTCCTATGACTTTAGAATTTTCCATTTCATGTTTAGGTCTTTTAACACATCTGCAATTTATTTGCATACATAATGAGCTAAGCTTCTAGTTTACCATTTCCATGTAACTAGTCCATTTACTCATCATAATTTATTAAGAAGTTGTTATTTTCTCCATTGACTTGTAAGTCCTACTTCCTTATAGTAAAAATATCCTAAATTCTTGGGTCTCTCTAAGGTTGGCCATTCTGTTCCATTGGTCAATGTTAAATAATAAACAGTTTCAGACATAGGTAAGAAGAGATTTTATTTGAAAGGGTTACTGCAAGAGGAGGTAAGGGACTATCACAATAGAGAAAAAAGACTTGAAATAGAACACTCTGAGTTTAAGATCTGCAGCATCTCAAAGATTAGGCAAAAAAGGGTTTTGCTTTCATAATGAGGGATAAAACAAGACTTTCTACAATCAGGGGTCAAGAAGTGAGATGAATCAAGGTGGTGTATTCAGACAGTAGATTAGAGAATGGTTTACCCTAAGCCAGCCTTTTCTCAGAAGAGGCTGATAATAGGAAGTCATCTACTCAGGCTGAGGGTGGGTGGAAGTCCAGGAGGAAGCAGAGCAACTAACCAAAGTTTAATACCAAATACTTAGTTCCAACTGATTAGTGGGGGCAATACAGTTCACTTAATCAGTCACACTGCCCTGACTGGGAATTTGGAGGCTCTGTATCTGGCCAGTGGAGGTAAACAAGGCAGACATCCATGTGTCTGATCTAAGTCATAGAGGGGATGCTGTTCCTTTGCAGGAAGCTGTTTCCTGGAACACAAAATTGTGAGGGGATTTCTTTAACCATGGTCATTTTCCAGGATTACAGGGGTACTGTTAATTTCCACACTGTGGTCAATATGCACGAATATCATAGTTTTATATTCTATAGTTCTGTAAACCTAAATCTCTAGTTGGCAGGTCAGTCTTCCTTAATTTGTTTTCAAAATTATCCTAGATATTATTGATTTTTTTGCCAATTCAAGAATAACATAACAAGCAATATAAAAATTCATTTTTATAAAATTGAAATTGCATCATATTTACAGATCAATATAAAAAGAAATATTTTATGATATTTAATTTTCCTTTCCTTGTATCTGATATATAAGTAAATTTTTTTTCTTAAGAAGTAGTGGGTTTCCACATGGGTCCACTATCATTTTACCGTAAATATTTTCTTAGTTACATTATAATTTTTCATTAATCTTAAAAATGAAAATTTCATAGTAGTATTATTGCACATCTAATTTTGATAACTAATATAAAGAAAAAATATCAATATCAATATATGCATATCAGTTTTACAACCAACCTGACCCCTGATTGTAGAACTGTTTACTGTTTACATTTTTTAGCTCACATTGTATGTCAAGATCTTTTTTTTTTTTTAAGATTTTATTTATTTATTCATGAGATACAGAAAGAGAGAGAGGCAGAGACACAGGCAGAGGGAGAAGTAGGCCCCCTGCAGGAGCCCAGTGTGGGACTCGATCCTGGACCCCAGGATCATACCCTGAGCCAAAAGCAGACACTCAACCACTGAGCCACCCAGCCACATCTCTACAAGTCTAGATCTTTTAAATTTTCTGTATATTTACTAGTGTCTTTTACAAAAAGCAATATTCTTTATTTCTTTCCATTCTTTATAGTTCTCAGTTCTTCTAGTGCTGGTTAGTAGCTCTAGCATACAACACTGAATACAGCCAGTGATAGACCCTGAATTTGAGGACATACTTTAAATTTTCACTGGTATCCACTAAATGGATATTTCACAGAATACAGTTTGTAAAATAATGATTTATCCTAATAAAATACATTACTTTTTTGTACCTCACAAATTTTATCAAATATGAGATTTTTTTTAAACCAGAGGAAAAATACATAGTCTGTACCTACTAATATTAGTGGTGTTTATGTAGCATCACTTTTTATTTAAGGAACAAATGGATTTATCAAATGCATTTTAAATGTGTTCTGATCTCAAGGTCAGGACATTACGCTACCTCTATTGCAACTTTAAAGGCATAAAATTAAATTTGTAAGGTCCATAGTTCTAATCAAATATGTTATCCCTGAATTCCTCTGATGGCACATATGGTAGTAAGTACAACACCTTGGAATTATAAAATAGACATTCTTAATGACTCCAGTATCAGGAATAAAAGGAAATTGCTGATATACTCTATACTCTGGGGAACCAATAACAAAACAAACAGAACAACACACACACAAAACAAACCAAATTCTGAGTGGAGACTTAGCAAAATCCTGACAAGCTTTAAGTGTTGCCTAAGCTAAAAAAAGGAAAAAAAAAGGAGTGTGTTTTGTGGGAAAATAAAGCATAATTTTGACAATTTAAGCTTCTGAGAATGTCAGAAATGCAGAGCATGTAAATTCTTGCAGAATGTAATGCCTAACACTGAAAGAAATTCAAATAAACAGAAAAACACACAAGGCAGGAACACTCACTGAGAATCAAAAAAAAAAGGGGGGGGGATTTTTATACTGGATAGTAACATCCACAGGGAGACAATTTCAGAAAGTATTTTACCAGCAAAAGTGTGTAACATTGAGAGTACCATCTTGAAAGACAAATCCTGGAGAGCCATACAACTAGAGCATAGGGTCGAAGACAGACAATCCTGACCGAGAGAGAGAAGTGGCTGTTCAATAAAGACATACTCCATGTTTAAAGTTGAAGTGGAAGATAAATACCATATGATTCTGGAAAACAGTATGAAATTTTCTCAAAAAGTTAAAAATAGGACTATCCTATGACTCAGCCATTGCACTACTATTTACCCAAAGAATACAAAAATAGTAATTATCTAGCTTGATACTTATAGCAGCATTATCTACAATAACCCAATTATGGAAACAGCCCAAGTGTCCTTCAACAAATGGATGAATAAAGTAGAGGTGGTATTGCTCAGCCATAAGTAAGAATGAAATCTTGCCATTTGTAATGACATGGATGGAGCTAGAGTGTATTACGTAAGTAAAATAAGTGGGTCAGAGAAAGACAAATATCATATGATTTTACTTTTAGGTAGAATTTAAGAAACAAAACAAAGGGGGGGGGAGGAGGTAAACCAGGAAACCCTTAACCATGGAGAACAAACTGATGGTTACCAGAGAGAAGGTCAACTGAGGATTTGAGTGAAATAGGTGATGGGGATTAAAGAGGTCATTTGTGTGATGAGCACTGGGTGATGTATGGAAGTGGTGAATCACTAAATTGTACATCTGAAACATATTGCACTGTATGTTAACTAACTGGAATTTAAATAAAAACGTTTAAAAAATAACACGATCTCACTTATAATGTGGAATTAAAAAAATATGTAACAGAAAAAAAATGAGCTCATAAATATAGAGGTAAAGTGGTGGTTGCCCTAGGTGTATAAGGGATGGTGGATGGGTGGAAAGGATGGAAGTATACAAGTTTCCAGTTATAAAATAAATAAATCATGGGAATGTAATGGTGATTACAGTCAATATGACTGTGTCATGTGATTCAAAGAGGCTAAGACAGTGGATCTTTAAAGTTCTCGTCACAAGAAAAAAAGTTTGTAACTATGCATGGTGATGGATATTAACTGGATTTATTGTGGTGATCATTTTCCAATATATACAGTATGAACTCATTATATTGTAGGGAAAAAAAGAAAAAGAGAAAACAGAGGAGGGACATCTTGGAGCACAGAGGTAAAGCTATTACTACCTACTCCTCCTAACAGCCTAAAGATACACATCTCATTTAAACATGGGAAACAAAAAAAGATTTGTTTGATCCCATACAAATTATGAGGTGAAAAGTGATGAAATAAATAATGATTACAGAGAGATTACTGGTACACCATTAAAATGCAGCAACCAAATCAAAGAATGTGTAATAACCTGATTTTTCAAAATAACTAAAGGTTTAACAAAACAATCACTGTTTTCAAAAGAGAGCACAACTAAAAATCAAAATGCAAACTAACAGGACAGAACTGAAAAGCAAACACAAATTGTGTCCATAACTGTAAATAGGTTTGTGAAAGGATGCTCGGATGTGAAATGATTTAGGAAAGCTTCACTTTCCATAGAATACCAGAAAAAAATTGGCGATAATAATAATAATAAAAAAGTATCAGAGTGTTAGATGCAAAAATCCCTCGATTTCCTAAGAGTGGAACTCTTTATGGTGAGCTGAAAGACAGATTAATTTCTGAAAGCTAACAAAAGTATGACCAACAGTGGATGGAGGTGAAAGTCTGCCAAAAAAGAATTTAACAAATCAGAAATCATGTATTTTATTAGTTAATTAGTAAATGGTGGTGGGAGTGGAACCCATTCACGTCTGAAAAAATTCCAATTGCAAGATTAATTTACTTGGGAAATCCTCCTCCTCATACTCACTCTTTTAAAATATCCTTTGTTTTATTTTAACAGTTTAATAAATAATGTTAATTGATAAACCAACATTTTTTTAAAAGGAAATACATCTGTCAAGAATTGCTTTCAAAATGTATGAAATAGCTTCCTCTTACCAGGTATTAGGAATAAGATAATTATGCAAAAATTAATATTTTCATTCATTATGTAAATCATATGTATGGTTATACACAAATATATAATATAAAACATCATATCTATGTTATTATCATATACACATATATATACATATATATACACACACATACACATGTACACACACACACATAGAGATTGAAATAACTATGTTAATCAGCTAATATTATCCCCAAATTAATCAATTAAAAGTCACCTTGAAAATGCAGGAATTTATTTTGTCAATTTTTTTCTCTACATATTCATTAATGGGGAAAATTTATTCGATCTTAACCATGTGCTAAACACAGTGCCAGTGCCAGGAAGAACAAGAGGAATAATAATGGTCTTTATCTTCAACATCCTTGCAGTTAGTGGGGACTGTACTTATAATACCTTATGGCAAATGCAGTGATAGAGAATGCCCCAATGATTATTTGAATACTGAAAAAAAGGCTTTTATTTTTAGTCTCAGTCTTAATGATAAACACTTTCAAATGGCTAAGGAAAATTTTCCAGATCAGAGACTATATATTTGAACCTTAACAGTCAAGAAGGATCAACCAACCAAGGGAGAATGATAGAATGACAGAATGAACAGCAAGAAGAGAAATATCTTGGGTAAAAATACCAAGATGTGCTCAGAGGAATAAAGCAGGACAACAATTCTGGTGCATGTGTTTCCTGGTAGAGGGTGATGGCCATGTGTGCATTGGGAGAGGCAGTGATGAACAGGTTGGAGTGATTTCAAAGTCCAAATCAAAAGGAGAAAGATCTGAACCAATTTGATGCAGTGGAATTTTATATTGTAAACAGCCTTGGTCAAATCTAATTTATTTGTCGAGCTACCCATCTTCCCCTCCCCCTGATGGACGAATTATATTTCCAGAAACTATAAAGCAATAGGTCTATGATAATTGTCTTGAATTACAAAATGACTAAACTAATAACATGTGAACGGACTTTTTTAAATCTATTCAGTGCTGTAGCATAGTGTCATAGCTGGATTTGAGGAATATAAAAATGGAAAGCACAAAAGAAGGAATTAGACAGACTTTGGCATTAATACTATTAGAGTTGAAGGGAATTTATTCTATAATTATGCCCAGTAGCAATAAAAAGGTGGAAACAAACAGATAAATCTAAGAACAGTGATTGGGAATGGAGAATGAGAGAGAAGAAAAAAAAAATCAAGGACAAAACTCAAATTTCTAATTTAGGTACTGAAAGTGAAAAAGCTGAAACAGTGGGTATAGAAAGTAAACAGAATGCTTAAATGTGAGCATTAAACAATACAATATACTAGAAAGTAATGTTGGAGTGGAGCTAATCTTGTTTGACAGTTTAAGGTAAACAGTGATTGGGGATAAGTATTAAGCATTATGTCAATATTGTTTGCTTTGACAACACAGGTGACGAATTTAAAGAGATTAACTTTATCATTGGCACTCCATTATTCTCAGGTAATGGTAGGTAGAAAAGACTAATTTCAAGCACTCATTATCACCACAGACATATTCCCTGGGAAATTTACTCAACATGCTCATTTCAAATAAAATGTTCTTTGGTGTTCATTGTGTAAAATACAGTTTAAATCAGACAGCAGGAGTACAGGAGGGTACGCGATACAAATTCAAACAGATTCAAACAGTTTTGAATGAAATGAAATGGATCATCAATTAGAATTCCTTGCCCAAAGTCTAAATTACCTACTCTACATGGTTGCTGTGCATCTGTTTTTTTTTTTTTTCCTTTTATGGTTTCCCAGTAGTCAGTAGGTAGGCAGCATTGTACAAGGCTGTGCTTTAGTGAATCGTTAGGGGTTCTTCTGGTTTAATTACCTGGAGTCACCCACCAGTCTACTGGAAGAAAGTGTCAGTTCCTTGAAAACCTTCATAGAGATGGGAGAAGGACTCAACAGACACAGTCCTCTAGAGACCGAGAAGAAACTGTTGCCACTACAGGAGGCGTTGAACACACTACCAACCTTGCTGCTGTCTGGGAGCAAGAGTGTCTTGTACCCTTTAGGGTCCTTCTAGGTGGACGAAGAATCAAATGGACATGAGACAGAGTCCCAGGAGAAATCAAATATAATAGCATATGTATGGGGGATTCATGCAGACATGGGAATTCCAAAGGCCGTCAGGAGAAATAAAGTAGCCACGTACCTAAGGAGAAAGGGTTTGGGTAGGGCTCTGGGACTTCTGAGGGAAAGACTGCAACTCAAAGGGTGATGAGAAGAGGAGAGGATGTTTGGCAATTAGATGTTGGCCCTGCCATACAGTTGGGCTACTCAGATAAAATTTATTTCTTCTAATAACCTTTTTTTTTTTTTTCTGGAAAAGACCCCAGATTCTTCTATGTAGTTAAGGGATGGTCAGAAGTTTCTCTTGAGCCCTATAGGGTCCTCATTGCCTTCAGCTCAGAATAACCCTCATGACCAAGTGCCCCACCTTGGGATGCCTGCCCTCGCTCCAACACTGCCTCTCTTCCTCTAGCTGCCCATCAGGCTGCAGTTCAGGCTGCTGTGTAGAGGAGATAGTCCTCAACTGCTTCTTCCAACAGAGAGCTTTTGAGTAAAGAACGAAGTAAGTTTAGAACTTTGGGGAATAATGTGGATTTCTTCATTTTTTTTCCCTTTACCTCAAAGTCAACATTAGGCTTTCCTTAATAAAGAAAAGTATCCAAAGAGGAAACAACTAAACTGTCACTTGAGCACGAATGTTAAAATAGCAACCAACCAAACCGCCCCACCCGAACCACAGAAAATAAATAAATCTGGGGGTTAGTTCTTCTTCTCACCAGTCACTCTTATCTTTAGATGATAAAAAAAAAATGGAAATGACATTGTTTGCCCATGAATATATGCTAAATTTCTATTTTAAAAGGACGTGAGTTCAGTGACTCAGGTTTTCCTTCGAGTTACACTATTTCATACATACACTATTTCACACATAGATTCTAAACATCTAAACATTTTGTTTAATGCTCCTCCAGTCTTCAGTGTAAATGAAACGAATACATTTATTCTTCAGAATTGTGAGGTATATGGTTTGACCAACAGAGCACAGGCTCCAAAAAGGCAGAATGAAGATTCTCTAAGAAGACGTGGGGAGAAGGAAAGAATAACTAGTTGGGGTACAGGGAGGAAAGACCAATAAATATTACACATAAAATTATGTAATATATTAAAGGCTTTCCAACAATATATCACACATTAAGTGTTAATTTTAGATGACTCTATAGTCAAGATCTTTTAGAGATATTTAACTGCCAGGAATACATAACCAATATGCTTCTTAAACTATTCCGGTGCATAAATAGTTTCTAATTATTTTAAACAGTTATCCCAATGCAAATAAAACTTAGTGGAATACCCCCAAATACAAATCTATACATCAATTCGGTGTAATAGTATAGATTTCAAGTGCTGGGATAAAACATTAACAAGTTGAAGTTCTTCTCAGTTCTCGTTTTCATTCTTAACAATAAATGCTGTTTGAAAACCAGTAATCATTCTCACTTTCACTCTCATGCATAAACATATATTTACATGAAAATAATTGCTTTACTTGAAGACAATAAAAAACGGGGAATTTAGGAGTCAAGGCAGTATTATTATTACTTGCCACCAGCTGAGAAGCTTCTAAAGGAAAAAACTTGTGTCCCTGCCCTCCTCCCTTCCTTCCTCCATCTCCTCTTCCCGCCCTCCCTCCATTCCTTCCTTCCCTCCCCCCTTCCTTTCCTTTCTTTCTTTCCCTACCAAGAGCTCTAATATCCTATTTAGAATATTTCAGCGATTGAATAGACCTCTTTTTTAACTGTATCCTCAACCCAAGTTTATAGTTAGATGTTAAACACATAAGAAAAGCAAATACATCTTTCTCAATATCTATTTAATCATCTTTAGACAGATGAAACTTTCTTACAGGAGATTTAACATAGCAAGAGGCAAACACCCACTTCTTCCCTCAAGGCCTGTAGAAATTCAGCTCCACCTTCTAGTAACTTCCTGTTCCTTGCTTTGATTTTTGAACTCACTGTCTCTCCAACCTTTTCGGAATTATATCCAATTTTTAGCCTTTGCCTATTAATTTGCCGCAGATCTAGTTTGTCTCCACAATGGGTAAGGGTAAGGATTGAACCTTTTTTCTGCAAATAGCACAGCATGTCTTTCCCAATTTCTAGCCACTTGCACCTGCCACCCTAGTCTATCGCTGCTGCTATTAATGCCTTGTGCAGCTGTGCCATGTAGTTCCAAAATTCCCTTCTTCTTCCCTGTGCCAGCATCCCATGATGAAAAAGGAGCTTTCTTTTGATCAATAGACAACGGCTCTTTCTGAAGGCAACATCTGAGTTTACTAAGTAATTTGTTCCTAATAGGAACAGGAGACTGTGTTACCTGTTGGTAGACATGTTAGCTAAATCAAATCACCTGTTCATATGCACCCCAAAACTTTGGAATATTGATTAGCAAGGATCCCAGAAAATAAATTCCCCATTTCCTTTCCATGAATGTATTTAAGGCTACTAAAATGCTTAAACCAATATTTCCTCAAATAAACTATCTTCAAATTATTTACACAAGGAAAATATGGCCTTACTCATCGTCTCAAAATAAAATTGCCTGCATGGTATGGTGTGAACTGCGACATGCTTAAAGGTCTATCATTTCCGTAAATATGCAGACTCTCTATTACAAAGCTGACATCTCAAAAAACAAAACAAAACAAAAAAACAAAAAACAAATAACAAAGCTGACATCTCTATGTCTTGAGAAAATTATCTCTGAGAGATTCTGACATAATGCTTATCTTCTACTGGTTATTTTGTGCACTGAGAGGATATTAATCCAGTAACAAGAATTTTACTCCCTTTCAAGCTTGGTCCCTTGACCTTCATATCACTTAGACTCCAGTGAAGCTACATTACTTACTATCTCTAAAATATATTCCACAATTCCTACCTTCCTACCTATTTTTACATAAAGTTTGATGACTTTTAAATTGCATTTATCCATATCCATATGCAAGAAGTTTGATTGGTGTTGGGAACACAGAGATAAATAAGTTACTCTCTGCTCGTAAGGAGCTTACCATCAAGGTATGTAACATTCTGCTTGTCTTCTCTACATTTACCCAGAAATCTCTGGCCGTCTTTCAAAGCCAGTTATCAGTTTTAAGGATTCCAATATACTGACACTGCATGTCATTATAAGGCATAAAATTACTGCTAGTGTTGACCTAATATTGGTAATTCAGATATTACTCCAGAGCTTCATTTGCTTTTCCTAGGTTCTTTTTCCAGCGACTCAACTCCCATGCTCACTACTGATATGCTCACCCAAGTCCTCTTTTCATCTTACTCTACAACCTCTCATACCATTACTCTCCCTCCTCCAAAGAAAATACTGAGCAAACATGAGTTCTCTGAAGCTCAGCTTCTATTCTGGAAAAGGAGGTGAATAGATAGGAATGTAGACATCCCACCCAGTCTATTTGAAAGAAAACACAACTGGCCAGAGATGAGGAGCTGCCCAGAAGCAAGATCCTGAAATCTGCGCTTGCAGAAACTGAACACTGCAAGTACTAGAGCAGATAGGGCTATACTCCAGCCTCTTAAAGGCCATGATCTAAGATGAACTGGAGTTGAAGGCAGCGGCAAGATCAGTAAAAGCTAATAATATCTGTATTCATTAATACGTTGTTCACTTAATATTTTTATATGGAAGGTTCTTCATAGCTCCTTCAGTCTCCACCAACAGTTTGCTGATTGTCTTCCCAGTCTTTCCCTATGGAGTAGTCCCAAAGCCAAAAGCAGATGCTTCAGAAAGCACATCAGTCTCAAGGAGCTGGGAACACTCCAGTGGAATACATGCTGACATGAGAGGAATCCTTGGCTAGAGTTGAACAATTGGAGTCCTATTGCAAAAACCTTGATAGGAATTGGTTCTCTCAAAGGTTTTTTTTTTTTTCTTCAAGATTTTATTTATTTATTCATGAAAGACACACAGAGAGAGAGGCAGAGACACAGACAGAGGGAGAAGCAGGCTCCATGCAGGGAGCCCGATGTGGGATTTGATCCCAGGACTCCAGGATCATGCCCTGGGCCAAAGGCAGGCGTTAAACCGCTGAGCCACCCAGGGATCCCAGGAATTGGTTTTCATGAAATGGTAAGACAAAAACTGAAGTTAGCAAAATACAGACTGCTGTCTCACACAGTTATATCATTAACATAAAGAAATGTGGAGGCACCCGGGTCAAGAAAAGGGGTTTTGTTTTGCATTTTGTTTGGGGATGCAAACCACAGCATATTCACAACCTCATGAAACTAATAGAGAAGGAAAGCTAGCCAATGAAAAAAAAGCAAAAAATAAAGGATTATTCAGTAATATCTTTATGTGAGTAAGAGAATATATCATTCAGTGTATAATTAAACAAAGATGGTTTCTACTGTGACAGAAGAAAAAATGGGATATTTGGATGCAGTGTATGTGGCATAGTGTGGTCATCTCTATACATGTCTTTCTCATATATATTCTTTTATCTTTGTCTTTATCATATATAAACTGGATAAAAATAGATCATATACAAACTGAATAAGTAAGATATAGTTTGTCATAATATAGAAAGAAAACATTTTCTTCTTTTTTTCAAAATTATAAAAATGAGGGAATCATAAACTCAAAAACAAACCAGACAACTTACACTTTGCGTAATAAAGTCAGGGCGCTAACTATTTTGAAGCAAAGTGAAATAGAGCAAAAAGAGAATGGCTTTCATACTATGAACATGCTCCCACTCAAACACCATGACACTGGATACGTAAAAAACAACAGCAATGATATTAAGAACAATCTTCATTTATTGAAAACCTGCTATTTACCAGGTATTGTTCTATGATCTTTTCACATAGTGAACCTCAATACAGTCTCTGAAGGCAGACCTAGAGCATATTTTACAAATAAGGAAACCAGTGAACAAAAGAGTTTATATAATTTCTGCAGAGTTATGTATATTAACAAGTGCTGGATCTGAGATTTTGATATAGATAGGTTGGCTCCATAATTTGAGCCTCTGATGAGAATGTTTTTACATCTTTTGCAAGAATATAATTCCACAGCCATTATTCTTGTTTTTAAATTAACAAGAACTTGTAATTTAAAACAATTGTGTAAACAATGTATACTGATGTTATTTCTAATATGCGAAGCATGTTAATCATGATTATTTAGTTACAGCTCCATTTTTCCCCCAATTCTGTTGGTTCCTTCACTTCTCCTTCTCATCCTGACTCATGTCATTCATCCCTACAGCTTGCTATGTTGATAACTTTATAATTACCATAGAATCATACATATTACACCATGCTCTTATAATCATATCCCCCTATATTAAGACATATGCTTTAATACACAAATTCAAATAAATGCCTGGAACCGGCTACATTTCACTAAATATTCCCTGGATTTGGGTGAGCTCTTTCAGTCTGAATTATTATTTATCTATTTATTGCCTGTATCTGTCCTTTTCATCTCAAGACAGATTGAAATGACTGGGAACTATAATAACCATGCACAGATATCCTGAAGTGCATCACCACTTCTTGCATTTACACTTATATCAAGATCTGGAGCAGGAAATTCTCATAAGCAAATTGTGTTTTCTATAGATAAATCATAAAAGAAATCAGAGTACAAATCACAAAAGAAATTCTGCATAAGTTTGAAGTCCAATTTGATTGTTGGGATGATTTCATGTTAATAGATAACATGCTTTATGGAGCTATAGGGAACGTTCTTGATCCAAGTAGCAAAAGTGGGCAGTAAAATGGGCCATATTCTGTGGAAAACTGTACCTGATTTGTGATTTGTCTTCATGTGAGTTTTGGAGAAAAGATGTTCTTGAAGCATCTATTGTCACCTACCTTTAAAATTCAAAATAAATCATAGCTAGAGAATCAGTTTATAAATTTGAGGAAAATTATTAGAAAAGAAAGTCATAAATATATTTTAAAGATTTTATTTGTTTTTTTTTTATTCATGAGAGACACAGAAAGAGAGGCAGAAAATAGGCAGAAGGAGACACAGGCTCCTTGTGAGGAGCCTGATGCGGGACTCGATCCCAGGACCCCAGGATCAAGCCCTGACCTGATGGCTCAACCACTGAGCCACTCAGGCTTCCCAAGAAAGGAATATATTTAATTCATTACTCTCAACACTGATATTTTTACTCATTTAATTATATTTTATTATTTCCATTATCGATGTAAAAGTTATAAATAAGTCAAATGGTATAGAAAACATGCAAAAGCAAACAACATCATCCCATCTATTCATTTATGAATCACAGTTCCACTACTCCTCTATAGAAGCAATGATTCTTAAATGTCTACATTGGTTCTTTTGTGTCTTTTTGTTGTTGTTTCTTTTTCAATACTAAATAATTGTCTTTGCTAGCATTTCTTTTCTTTCTTTTTTTTTGGTAGCATTTCTTGAACTATGAACATAAAATTTATTTTTGTTACTCCTTTCTATGATATATTAAATTAAGAACACAGAATTCACTTCGTGTCACTTCTGTCTCTTTAATTTCAGGTCAATATATGATTTTTTAGTCACTTTTATAATCAAATAATAATCAGAAAATAAGCTCTTATTTCAGTAATTCATGCTTTTATTTATTATTATGAAAGATTTCACACATGCAAAAAAGCAAGGACCAGAGCATAATGACCACACATCTATTCTCATCATATAGGCTTAGCTAATAAAATATTTTCTATAAGTGCTATATCTATTTATGTACCTTGGGCTGAATTATTTAGATTGTCAACATTGTATTTCACCTTTATTTATGCATGTCTTTCTTAATATATTTTCCTATATAACCAGAATGATGTTGACATTTAAGAAAGTGACTTCTTATATAATATCTGGTTCATATTTAAATGTGTTCAACTGCTATCAATTTTAGATGTCTCTTTATGTCCACTATATAACATCAAAGGTTTAACTATTTTCTTTCTTCCCCACTTTTCATGGCTTTCTCTTTCCTAACGAGCATTTTTTATACTTATGTTCACTATAATTTAGTTTCTTGGTTTTCATTTTTTGCTTTGTCTATAGTCTGCCTATAAAAGTGAAAGCAAAATTATAGTTAAGAAACAATAGACTTGGAGGAGTAAATGTAGCTGGATTGGCTAAAGGATGAGTTGAACAACCAAGCCCTGAAGATTGAATCAAAGTCCTTAGCTGGACTTACAAGGAACTCCCAAGCAAGGTTGACTCTTTAGAAGTGCCCTTCAACTTGTAGGGTGGTGGACCTTTTATCCCCACTTGCATCTATGGCAGCATCAATATGGAAATAATAAAATATAATTGAATGAATAATAATATCAATGTTGAGAGTAATGAATTAAATATATTCCTTTCTTGGGAAGCCTGAGTGGCTCAGTGGTTGAGCCTTCAGCTCAGGGCGTGATCCTGGGGTCCTGGGATTGAGTCCCGCATCAGGCTCCCAAAGGGAGGGCCTGTATCTCCTTCTGCCTATTTTCTGCCTCTCTTTCTGTGTCTCTCATGAATAAATAAATAAATAAAATCTTTAAAAATATATTTATGCCTTTCTTTTCTAATAATTTTCCTCAAATGTATAAACTGACTCTCTAGCTATGATTTATTTTGAATTTTAAAGGTAGGTGACAATAGATACTTCAAGAATATCTTTTCTCCAAAACTCACATGAAGACAAATCACAAATCAGGTACAGTTTTCCACAGAATATGGCCCATTTTTACTGCCTACTTTTGCTACTTGGATTATGAATGTTCCCTATAGCTCCATAAAGCATGTTATCTATTAACATGAAATCATCCCAACAATCAAATTGGACTTCAAACTTATGCAGAATTTCTTTTGTGATTTGTACTCTGATTTCTTTTATGATTTATCTATAGAAAACACAATTTGCTTATGAGAATTTCCTGCTCCAGATCTTGATATAAGTGTAAATGCAAGAAGTGGTGATGCACTTCAGGATATCTGTGCATGGTTATTATAGTTCCCAGTCATTTCAATTTGTCTTGAGCTTTTCCTGAGTATAGGGCATGGCAGTTTGGTATTATGACTCCAGCAGTGTACTTTCTATGTCACATATGTGAGATCTGGATGTAAGAGAGATACTACTAATTAAACAATCTTCTGGAACTCACACAGCATTTATTCCCTACTTTTGCTGTCCTAGTTAGTTACTAGCTCTTGGTAGTTCTTTTGCTTTATTCATTCACAGAAATTAGAAAAAACTTCTGGTTGGCGATAGAATTCATAGAAAAGAATGTGGAAACTGCTGGATCTTAAATATCACTTGTCATCTACGGCAACTTGTTTGTATAAAATAAATTCTAGGGATCCCTGGGTGGCTCAGTGGTTTAGCACCTGCCTTCAGCCCCGGGTGTGATCCTGGAGTCCTGGGATTGAGTCCCAAATTGGGCTCCCTGCATGGAGTCTGCTTCACGCTCTGCTTATCTCTCTCTCTCTCTCAAGAATAAGTAAATAAAATCTTAAAAATTAATTAATTAATTCTAATTTAAAAGGTTCATAAATAAATTACATATAATATATATTCATATGTATAATTACATACACACATATCTGCAGTTTTAGACATTCAGAATTACATGGGAAGAAAATCTAAATGATGAATGGTACAAGAAAAGTGAGTGGATATTGTGTTTAAAAATTCAATAACACATTTTACATGGTGAAATTCCTTAGTAAGCACCATATCTAAATTTGACAGAGAAGGAGTGTCAAGCTTATAGTGCTATCTACAAATGACTAAGCTTATATTTTTCCAATAATAAAAATATTCACTATAATCAATAACTACCGTAGGACAAGGCGGAAACTAAACATGGAAGCTGAACTCAGTATGAATCCCAATTACTACTCTATGATCTTGGATGAATCATTTACTCTCTGAAATTCACTTTTCCCATCTCTAAAATGGAGGTGAGAACAGTAACAGCTATCTCACAAGACCTCTGCACTATCATAGGAAATAAAGTATAGGAAAGTTCTTGGCAAATTTGCTGTAAAATGTTAGATAACTTGATTTAATTTAATTAGCTAGAGGTCATATTCTAATATACTTGACATCTACATTCTTTTTCATTCCCATTCAGAGTTATGAAAGTCATTCACTAATCATAAGGTTATTATTAAAACCTGTTTATAATTCAAAGGAGGCAAATGTTAATCAGATAAATTAAAAATGCCACAAATTAGAAAAAGTAACACTTTCTTTCTGGGGTAAGTATGCATGACATATGGGAATTTAGTGTTAGATAGATTGTTGTAGTAATAATGATAGATAATTAAATTCATGTGTTTAAGTGGCCCCATTTTTATCTGAGGGTATGTATGTATGTATATGCACACATTGAATATGGAAAATGAGCATTTTTAGATAATACAATTTCCTGCTTATAATTTATAAAAATAAAAATAACATTTACTAGAATAAATTATACTTGTCAAATACAACGTAAATCCAAGGTGTATTTCATTATTATTACATAGGCTCAAAAATATAAAGAGAAATATGTCACCACTTTCCTACTATAAAATCAAATTATATATATATAAGGTCTTTTGTGAAATGTCTTTGTAAGGAAATATGTTGCCTTAAGACATTCTAAAATTGATGTTTTTACTTAAATCATCACAAATATGCCATTTTAAGTAGAAATTATCTTGAAGTGCTTTCTCCCATTAAATCTAAAAAAGAAATGACAATTTTTCCAAAAGATTTTTTTTTCCACTGATAGTTTGTTTAAAATAACACATTGGACCACAATGAAGAAAATTTACTCAACGTTGTTTACAATGCTCTTTAATTTCACCAAATTGTTAAGATTGTTCTATAAATATGTGTGTAATAGTTTTGCTTAAGATTGCTTAATTCACTTGAATGTATGTGATGCTAAAAAGTATTCTTTTTATTCACAGTTTTTCTATTTCTATGAGATAAACAGTTACATGAAAGGGACTTTTCCAATATTCATTAAGCTAAATAGAAGCATGTATAGGAAAGATAAATAATTATCTTCCAAAAGAATGCTGAGTGGAATCAAGTAACCACAAAAATACGCTAAGAAGACTGGTCCTGAGCATGGACTCTGCATCCCCCTGTCTGCGCTTATCTCCTGGCTCAGCCATTGACTCTAATCTGGTCAAGTCTTCTAACCTGTCTAATTTTTCTCATGTGAAGATGGAGTCACAACCATATTTACTAACATTTACCTTATAGATTTACTATGAGAATTAAAGTTATAGGCTTGGAACTAGTGCACATAGTAACTGCTGTATATGTTTATTGTTACTGTTACTTCCTCAATATTAAATTTCCAATATTTAATGACTCAATATTAAACTCAATATTAAATTTGAGTCATGCATATAACTGTTCAGTTTGCAAAGAGAGGTGACTAAAGCAACAATGAGTGGGTTAATAATCAAATGTACTGATAAAGGAAACCATATACTAAAAATGTAGAAAGACCCATGTAAACCAAATAAATCAAATATGTCAGAAAGAAGGAAAAAAAAGAGATAATTGCATCTTTCTCCAGCTCTATACCCAGACATTTATTTTGGAAATGACCTTTATTTTAGTCAGGGACCTGGCTTTAATGGGCTGGGGTTGGTGGTGGTAATGGTAGTTGAGCTGGACTGAAGTTTGCTTAACTTGTGCCTTATGTTCCTCTTTTGGTTAGTTGAGCTGAAGTTTTTATATAAATATACTGCTTATATATTTAATATTTCTTATAAAAATGTTTTCTTTATAATGCCCGAATTATCTCATTTTTGTCTCTGTTTTCTTTTGACGTAAGCTTTTTCTTTGACGGCATCTGACTTCATTGGCACAATGAGATGTTTTAGCCAATCTTCCATGTTTCCTTCTGAGGCTATTGCTACTCTTTTCATTGGTAAGTATTTAGAGAAGTCACAATCTGGATGCCTCAGGGACCATTGCTTTTTGGCCTTTTCAAGAGACACAGTAAGTAAAAATGTATTTTAGAAACAGAACAAATTTGGGGCACCTGGATGACTCAGTTAAGCATCCAACTCGTGGTTTTGGTTTTAGCTCAGGTCATGCTCTCAGGGTTATGAGACCAATGGGCTCCACGTTCAGCACAGATTCTGCTTCAGATTCTTTCCCCTCCTCCCTCTGCCTCCCCCAATCTGCTCTGCCCCCTCACTGCAACCACAACTCCCCACCCCCACTCTCTCTCTCAAATAAATAAATAAGTAAAATCTTAAAAAAGGAAACAAAACTAATATATGCATTCATACTGTATTTCCAATTCAAATTTCCTATCATAGGATTTTTCTCTAACCTGCTTTATTTTGAATCTATGTTTATTTTCTCTTACACTGGAAAGTTCAGTTTCAAAATAAAAGTCATTTTTATGACTTTTTTGTTTTATCCAGTTAAAAACAAATTAGTTTCAATACAATAACACCAGTATTGCTAATAAAACAATAATATTGAATGAAGCTTCATGAATTCCTTGCACTTCAATTTTTGCTTTGAATATATTTCTCTGAACAGAAAACTATAATTTGTTCTAAACTAACCTGAACAGAAGAATATATTATAAATCAACCTTGACATATAGCTAGTTTCATTAGCTTTGATTTTTAGGAACTTTTAACTTTCTGATTCAGTTTATTTCATTTTATTTTTTTGATTATATAAGAATATTAGAAAGTTGTGGATTAGAAATTATATAACTAGATATTTAGGCAAATATCTCTTGTCTCTTCCATTTTGACTCTTCCTTTCCATATGGATAATTGAAAAAACACATATACACATCTCTGTGCTGTGCCTTTTTCACGCATAAGTATATCATTGAAATCATATTATATCACTGTATAATATTTTTCTAATGACTACAGTGTATCTGCTTGCATTATATACAGTATATAAATTTAATCATTCAGTTTCCTATTGAAGAAGAATAGCTTGCTTTCACTTATTTGCTATTAAAAAGAATATCACAATGGATATAAGCCATTTCATATTTTTGCCAAAGTTCTTTAGTGACAGATTCCTAGAGGTGGGATCGGAGGGTTAATTAGATTGTGCAATTCTGTTGATGTTGCCAACTATCCCTCCAGACCTGTAATGCAATTTTTATTTTTGCCAACCTCACCATAAAATCCGAGGCTAACCATTTCCCTACAGCTTCATTAACAATAGACCTTGTTATGCTCTTAGAATTTTGATAATCTGATGAAATAAAACTGTTGATTTTTCTTTCTTTTATTAGAAGTGAGTGTGAAAAATCCTTCACATGTTTAAGGTCATTTTTTCCCAGTTTACGTCATTTACATATTATGCTATACAGTACTGATTTTTGTTCCTTGAAATTTGAGAGTTTTGGGTAGATATGGATATGAACTGTTTGTCATATCGGAAATATTATTTCTCAGTTTGCTTAGTTTCAGCTTCACTTCTGTTTGTCTCCAAAGTTTCACCCACTGAAAACTTCACAACAATTCTCTTCTAGTTCATACATAGTTCCATTTTTCTCTTTTAACATTTTATTCTGTAATCAATTTGGAATTTGTTCTGGAGTGGAAAGGAAAAAAAGGACCCAATTTATCTTTTATCAAAGAGCTATCCAGTTGTCACCACATGATTTACAGTCTTTTCTTTAAATAAATATCTAAAGTATGGAGTTCTTTTTATTTTTGGCATGTATCACACACACACAAAAATATGTTTTCCAATTATGGCTCCCTTAAAGTAAAGTAAGAGAACTTAAACCAAGATAGTCGAGAGACAGCCTTTTTTTCAGAATAATTTCCAACATGTTGGGATGGAAAAATTTCCTCTGCTCTTCAAAGTCCTTCTAACTGGACTAAGATTCATGACACATGAGACCGTGTAACAGGAGAAAATCAAATTTAATACCGTGCATATAGGGAATCCACACAGCCATGGAAATTCCAAAGACAGTGAGGTGACACATGCTTACATGAGCTAACAAGAGGAGTAGAGGTGTGAGGATACAAAGGGAAGAAAGACCATTAGCAGGAAGATAAGAGGAAATGTTTGAAAAACAAAGATCATCCTGTTACCCAGATAAGTTCCTTAGGTGAAGAGCCATCTCCGTTAATAGCTTTATTTCTGGCACAAGCAGGAGGTTGAGGAGGATATAAACAGCTTTTCCTGAATCTTTTGGGTTTTTTCTGCTTTTAACTCACAGTAATGTTCATATGAAAGTGGCCCATTTGGCAAGGCCTTCCCCCAGTGCTCACAGATATCAGGATTTTTTGATATCTTTGTGGTCTTAAAAAAAAAAAAAACTAGAGAACAACCTTATAGTGACTTACTTTAGCAGATCTTTACAAATAACTTAACTAGTGTGTTCTCTTCTTATAGTGCATCACTTTACATAATTTCCATCATGATTTTTTATCATAAAAATAAGTAATTTTGGCATTAGATGTGTTAGAAATAAATGATTGATTTATGCCATTAGAAATTAAGTATTTGTCACAAGTGGTGATTATTCTATAAGGATGAGTCAGTAGTTATTACAGAGTCAATACAGAGTATAACTTAAACCAGCTAATTGTTCAAAAAAATTATTTACAGTAGCTTCTACTATACATAGACTCCAAGGATCTCAAAAGTTGCTAATCTACTGCTGAAATAAATAAACGTCAACCCTTTCCAACAGTGGAAGAAGATAATATTTGCTTTACAAGTATTCAAAGCATTTTTCTTTGATTTATAAATATGAATAAATAAATGTAAAAATCAGGTATAAGAAGTCCATTTTTCCAGAACTGTATTTAAGCAACAGTTTTAGAATAGTTATAATGCTTACAATAAAAACAAAAAAAAATATTATTTATAAGCACTAGGAAATATTTTCTATAGGTTTATACTAATATGGTCTTTAAAGCTGTTTAAGCACTGGAACTCATTTTAGACTTCACTCCTAAAATAAATTGAGCTTCTTAGAAAAGTCAGATGTGAGGTTAATTTTTGTATCTAATTAGACTTTAGTCTTTTTGCTCAAGTTGATAGGTTTAATATTCAAATGTGTCACTATCCCAATCAATTATTTCAGGCCAGATTTAATGTGGGGCATCGCCTTGATTTTTTTACTTTTCTCGGTTTGCTGCCTAATGACAGCCTTTCAACCTTGGCCAGTCTTACTTTCCCATCCAAAGTACAAGATTCCATTGATCACTTTCTCCCTAAACTTCTTAGATTATCTGCTGATGAATCATACCCTAGACTCCAATCTTTACCATTTTTACAGCTTATTTTGTGAATATAAGTCTTGTTCTCCCAACAAACAATAATACAATCTAGAGGAGAAGTTATAACAAAAATTTCTTATGTAACCACATACTAGTATAAATTTCAAGTATATAATACTGGAAGGTATAAATAGGTATGAATCTCTTATTCTTTCCTTATTTTCAATTTTTAAATAACCAAGTTTGCAAAATCAAACACAAAATCTATGGGCTTATACTATTTGTTCTCTTATTGGTACACTGAGGAAAATAATTAAAAATAGGGAATCAATTCTTAACACATCTTGGGGATGCCTGAGTGGCTCACCGGTTAAGCACCTGCTTTCAGCTCAGAGCATGATACTGGAGTCTCGAGATCAAGTCCCATATTGGGCTCCCTGCATGGAGCAAGCTTCTCCCTCTGCCTGTGTCTCTACCTCTCTGTGTGTGTGTCTCTCATGAATAAATAAATAAAATCTTTACAGCACAAACAAAATAAATAAAACATCTTGGATGTGAGTCAGTATAACAATTGTCATATTTTTGTAAGATGTGAAATTTATGCTTAATATGCAGTATGAATAAAGTGGGTAATATATATTGATTTTTTATTATTAAAACCTGTGATTGTTTGAACTGCCTTCCAATATATTGAGTGTAGAACTAATTTCTTTTTTTAAATTTTTTAAACAAATTTCTAATATGTTTAATGGTATTTGAGGTTTTATAAGAAAACATGCAAAGTATATTCATTATTCAAAACAAAATGTTATAAATCATAAAGCAAAGGAAACTTGTTGATATTCCATATTTTACTTATGCAGATTACCCTTATAATACTCAGGATGCATTTTTTTTAAGTGTAGTTATTACAAGCCAAATAACTAAGAATACTTCTTTGGATTTAGGGCTGGGTAAGTACATATTTGCCACATTGCTTAAATCATGTCCCTAGTAGTAAATTTCATAACCATTGACATTTTATAAAATATTCGAAATTCTTCAATAACCTGAAAAGTATTTTAAGTAGAATAGACATACGATATGCAAAAAAAATGTATACATATTCATAAGGTCCAGGAAATAATATAGCAAATGTGTGTGGGCAACAGTGGGTGTTATTACGATGGTTTTGCATTTTCACACTGTTTAAAATAGTCCTTGGTAATTTCATACACCCATGGAAACAATACTGATCTGTTTAAGACACTGAGATGATCAAATTCATTGAGAGATAACTTCTTACATATTTATATCCCATTAATTCTGATGAAATTCGTGTCACTTCCAAAGATGCAACTTACAAGTGTGGAACAATAGTAAAAACAGAAGGGTGACACCTAAGGATTTGAGATCGCAGAGCATGAATTCACTATGATCTCCATTTGTCTCTCATTTTCCAGAGGCAATATCAAAGAAAAATTAATTTTAAGGTAAATCTTAATTGGGAAAAGAAGTAGTAAATAAAGTAACAGCATAAACTGAGCCTGGGTTATCCAGAGAAGCTTCAGTCTCCCCTGCTGGAAATATGTTGATTTACTGCAGAAGAATTAGGAAATGACTATGGGTGTAAACCTCCCATTGCATTTTGTATTTTACCTTCACCTTTCTTGGTTCTCTCCCTAAATACAACATTGAGAGGTCGGGTGCTAAGTCCTCTGGAAAGAGAAGCAAGGAGGTGGTGGCAAGGAGGTTCAAGGCTAGGATGAGACCTAATCACCAAGCAAAAGGCATTTTTGTCTGGGAGGATGCTGTTCAATGAATGATCCTGTATGATCTGATGGGTCATCTGGAATAGTTACAAAATACTCATTAAAATTTCCATAACTTGCTTAATTTTTTGAAGAAATAAGGGCATATGATCTATAAAATTTAAATATGACTTACCATTACTTCACAGACTACTAAATAAAATTACTGAGTATAAATTTAAATTCATTTGTTTTCTACAATGATCTTAAGGGATTATTGTCTTCTCTATTTTACGAAGATGAGAAATATTAAGTAGTCGAGCTAGTACTCTAAACTTCATATGATCCCACTATACCGCTTTACATCTCTATTCTTCACATGCAATAGTTGAATGTTATATACAAAAGCAGGTAAAATATGGGGATAGATTTGGCATTGTCTTTTCTGTGTTCTTTGCTAAATTTCAATCAATAGTCATGATATTAAACAAATTTTTTTCTTGAAAATCAACCTTTTTTTTAAAAAAAAGTCACTTAACACTGAGCAGATAATTTAAAATTAGACAAAATTGTGTAAAAATATTCATGCCCCTTTTGAAAAAATTGAAGCAATAAGTAAGTCCTCTGTCAAATGCAACTGACATATTGAGGCTTCCTCTCCACTGCGGTGGAATAAAAGTGGCCAATATACAAATATATCCATGTATAAAAATAGTTACCCTTTCCATGACTATATATTATTTTAGATAAAATGATACATTAAGCATGCGGAATTTAGATTTTGCAGGTGAGAAATCTAATCACCCATGGCAGCTGTCACATATAGAGCAGCATATGAGAGGTGGGAGAGAAGTACAAGTGTCAGGGAAAGGAAAGTCCTTTTAAGTATCAAGATTTCTCCAACAGATGGCTTGATAGCTTATTTTTTATATTCTATGAGTTTTAATTTTCACCATAGTAAGTATATTTTAATAATGGCTTATATGTCAAATGAATTTGTTGGAGATAATCAAATGATGGAAAGTAGATTTGCAAAACTCTAAATATTCAACAGAAAAGTATTCCTCCTATTTATATGACACTAAAAGTCCAAATGTCCTGAATTTCAATCGTGAAATGCTTTAGAAATTTGGGGGGAAAGCAGGGTGTAATCAAGAAGAATGACTATCGACAATAAGGACAATAAGACCTCCCAATGGCCAAAGCTAGAACCACACCATGATATTCTAGACTTAGTACCCTGCTTCTAAAAAATAGAATAAGAAAGGAAATGTTACAATGAAGGAATCTGGCAAATACCACCTTAACAAAATCGTGAAGGTGAACCTCATCAGTGAGTTCACTTGGATATTAAGTCCCATCTGACAGACACAGTGAGGAAGACCCTTCACCTCTGTGGTATTCTTTCAAGAAATCTATTACCCTAGCCTATGTGTTTATTTATTTATTTAAATTTTATTAAGATCTTAATTTTAATTCCGATATTGTTAACATACAGTATTATATTAGTTATATCATTAACATACAGTGTTATATTAGTTTCAGGTGTACAATATAGTGGTTCAATGATTCTATACATTACCCAGTGCTTATGATGATGGTTAAATGTACTCTTAAATGCCCATCACTTATTTCACCCACGCACCTGCACCAACCACGCCTCTGATAACCATCAGTATGTTTTCTATAGTTAAAAAGTCTGTTTCTCGAACTAGGGGTGGTGGAAGGGGAGGAGGGCAGAGGGGTGGGGGTGACTGGGTGGTGGACACTGAGGTGGGAACTTGACAGGATGAGCCCTGGGTGTTATTCTGAATGTTGGCAAATTGAACACCAATAAAAAATAAATGTATTATTTTTAAAAAGTCTGTATTTTTTTTTACTTTGCTTTGTTTCTTGAATTCCACATATGAGTAAAGTCATATGGTGTTTGTATTTCTCTGACTTATTTCCTTAAGCACCGTACTCTCTAGATCCATCCATGTGGTAAATGACAAGATTTCATTCTTTGTCGCGGCAGAATTATATATATATATAAAATATTGGAATATATATTACAATAATATATAATGGAATATATATAAATGGAATACCAATATTCCAATATAACATACCAATATTCCATTAGTATGGTATATGTGTATGTATATATATATAGATATATGGTATATGTGGTGTATGTGTGTGTGTATCGTGTGTGTGTGTATGTATATATGCATATATCTATATACTACCTGCATCAGGCTCTACACTCAGGAATCTGCTTGAGATTCTCTTTCCCTTTACCTCTGCCCCTACCCCTGCTCATGCTCTCTCTTTTTCATATATATATATACACATATATGTATATATATTAGATTATATATAGATTCATAATAGATTATATATGTATATAGATATACATATATAATCTATTGATGGACATGGGCTGCTTCCACAGTTTGCCTATTATAAATAATGCTGCAATAAATATAAGGGTCCATATATCCTTTCAAATTAGTGTTTTTGTATTCTTTGGGTAAATACCCAGTACTGCAATTACTGGATGATAGAGAAGTTGTATTTTTAAATTTTTGAGGAATCTTTCTACCGTTTTTCACAGAGGCTGCAACAGTTTGCATTCCCATCAATGCAGAATGGTTCTTTTTTTCCACATCCTTGCCAACACTTGTTTCTTCTATTTTTTAATTTAGTCATTCTGATAGATATGAGGTGATATTTCATTGTGCTTTAGCATTTCTCTGATGATGCGTGATGTTGAGCCTCTTTTCATGTTTCTGTCAACCATGTGTATGTCTTTTGTTCATGTCTGTTCATGTTGTCTGCCCATTTTTTAATTGGATTATTTGTGGGGTTTCGTGTTGAGTTTTAGAAGTTCTTAAATATTTTGGATACTAACCCTTTATCGGGTATGTCAATTGCAAATATCTTCTCCCATTCATCAGGCTGTCTTTTAGTCTTGGTGACTATTTCCATTGCTGTGCAGAAGCTTTTTATTTTGATGTAATCCCAATAGTTAATTTTTGCCTTTATTTCCTATGTCTCCCGAGGCAAAGGAGAGTCTCTTTTGCCTCGGGAGACATATAGAAAAATGTTGCTATGGTCAATGTCTAAAAAATTATTACCTAATATAAAAAGAAAAAAACAAATAAAAGGCAATCCAGACTGGGGACATTCTTCAGGATATGTATTCAGCACTCCTCAAGGTCTGTCAAGACAATGAAAAATAAGAAAAAATCAGAAATTGACCTATACCAGAGGATACCTGAGAGACAGGACAAATAACGCAATGTAGTACGCTGAATGAGCTCTTAAAGCAGAAAGAAGACATTGATTGCAAAACTAAAGAAATTCAAATAAGACAGGATTTTAGATAATAGTAATGCATCGACATTAATTCCTCAGTTTTGAAAAATGCATGGTAATGTAAGATTTAAGTCCCTAGAAGGAGGGACTCCTGGGTGGTTCAGCGGTTGAGCATCTGCCTTTGGCTCAAGGTGTGACCCCAGGGGATGGAGTCCTGCATTGGGATCCCTGCGGGGAGCCTGCTTCTCCCTCCACCTATGTCTCTGCCTCTCTGTCTCTGTGTGTCTCATGAATAAATAAGTAAATATTTTTAAAAAATAAAACAAAACCTAGAAGGAAGGAATAATATAAGCAAACTGGATGCACTCTTGTAACTTTTCTGTAAATCTAAACGTATTCCAAAATAAAGTTTTTTTAATTAAAAGAAAAATTAGCTAGACACTAAAAAAGGAGTGAGTAAAGGAGAAAAATATACACATTTATAAACTATAAACAGACAAGAAAGTATACTAAGTGGAAGTTGAAATAAGGACAGAATGAATAAATAACTGGGAGTGTGAACGTCTCTAGGCAATGGGATGAATACACCTGGAACACAGGGAGGACAATTGCCCTGAGTAGGGAGAAAAAAGTTCTCTTCCTCAGGGAAGACAGTAGTGATACATGGATATGCAGATAATCCCAGTCATACTAAGGGACTTGGGAAAGAAGATGCACAATTTTCCTGTTTTGGGGACATCATTATATCTCATAAATATTAATTAATAAGATGTATCCTCTAAAAAATATATGACATACACACACACACACACACACACAATGGAATATTACTCAGCCATCAAAAAATTAAGTCTTGAATTTGCAACGATGTGACTGGAACTAGAGGATATTATGCTAAGTGAAATAAGTCAGAGAAAGACAATTATATAATCTCACTCCTATGTGGAATTTAAGAAACAAAACAGGATCATAGGGGAAGAGAGGAAAAAATAAAACAAGATGAAATTAAAGAGGGAAACAAACCATAAGAGACTCTTAACTATAGGAAAAAAGGAGATCCCTGGGTGGCTCAGCGGTTTAGTGCCTGCCTTCCGCCCAGGCATGATCCTGGAGTCCTGGAATCGAGTCCCACGTGGGGCTCCCTGCATGGAGCCTGCTTCTTCCCCTGTCTGTGTCTCTGCCTCTTTCTCTCTGTGTCTCTTATGAATAAATGAATTTTTTAAAAAATCTTAAAAATAAAAAAGCTATAGGAAACAAGCTGAGGGTCACTAGAGGGGAGGATGTGGAGGATGGGACAACTGGGGGATGGACCTTAAGGAGGGCACATGGTGTAATGAGCACTAGGTGTTATATAAGATGGATGAATCACTCCCCACTACTTCTGAAACCAATAATACATGTTAATTAATTGAATTTAAATAAAATATTTTTTAAAAAATATATATATCCTTTTACTTTGCTGTCCTAAAGAAAAGGACTCATGTTTTTCAGTTTATGGTTGTAAAACCCTTTCCTTGAAGTCAAGATGTTTGTTCCAAGTCTCCTTCCTGATATCAGTTATTATTGTACTATTAAAACTTCTGAATCATATTTATACTGTACAATTTTCTCTACTTATATAATGTTAAGTTTTAAGATCTAACCCTGTTAACATATACAGGTTTAGTTTATTTATTTTAGTAGCTATTTAACATGCAATTGTATGAGTTAAATAAAGTTTTTTTTTTCATTTTATAGATGGGCACATAGATTATTTTAATTTCTTCATATTACAAACAATGCTGCAATGAATGTTTGTGTAAATGTGTTCTGCAACATAGTACAAAACTTCTCTGAGGCAAATCCCCAAATCACAATCCCTGTGCCCTAAACTAGGAATAAGTTTCAGTAAATGTCCTTCCACTTCCCTAGGTGAGGGGTTTCAAAGTTTTGTATTATTTTTTAATTTGCCCTATTCCAAGTATAGAGCATACTTTTGACTAACAGCTTTGTATAGGTAGATAATTGCTAAGTATAATTGAAACTACAGAAAGAAAAAAAGACACAATGCTCAGCCTTTTATGTTACAGAAGAGATTGTGACAGGCACTAGAATAAAATTACCACCTCACATAAGCACCCAACAAATGAAGAGGTTTCAAGTTCCAACCAGTAAAACAGGGTGACTTCGTGAATATCGTGGGTTTTGAACTCAACCTTAGAAGATCATAATGACTTCAATAGAAAAATAAGGTTTGAATGTAAGGGAAGCTCTTATAAGTAGAAGATAAAATGTTGCAAGGCAAATGAGAAAAAGATTCTAAAAAGTGTTCAAGAACAATGAATTAAAGGATCATTTTGGATGGAAACATAAAAGTGATGAAGGGCATTTTTGAAAAGGTATGTTGTCATGAGTTCATACAGGTCCTTAAATACAATGCTAAATGTGATACCATTTATTCTGGAAGAAATAAAGAACAATTAAAGCAACAAAGTGAACTGACCTGAGTTGCAACAGATAAACTTTAGGCTATTAAAGCCAAACATAAACCAACTCAATAAGCTAAAAAGGCTTTGTATTTACACAGCTTATTATATCATATAGAAGTTACTAGCGATAACCCTAGTTTTTTTTTTTTTTCAAAATTTGTACATTGTTTACTTTAAGCAACAGTCCAGGATTGTGAAGTACAACACACATTTTAAAGATGAGACTTCAGTTCATGGTCAAGCACCAGCATCATGCACACAGCTTCAAGTTATCTAAGAAGAGCACTGCCCCCTGGGGGTCTGTTCACGACAAAGACCCACTTCTGTGTGGTCACCGCCCTTGCTTGCTTACCACTTGGAATTTGTCAGTTTGAGCGTACATCGAAGCCTTCCTCTGAGTGACAGCGGCAGGCTTAGCTCAGCGGCTAGTTGAGTTAGTATCTGGCTTATTTTTTAAGGTTCAAAAATTAAAAAGGCAGGTTTTTTTGCTTTGCAGGCAGCAAGGCATGAGGCACAGGCCTCTATTGTTCTGTATGGCACAGGAAGATGCTTTTAGCAAAGGGTACTCACTAATAGGTTTTGGCATAAAGACAACCCTGTGTTTGGGGGCCTGAAGATGCCTGCGGACTGTGGACCTCTAACCATGGTTAGAGGGTTGGCAAATTCAACCACTTCATTATTTCATTAAAGACCAGAGCCTTTTCATCAATCTGCCTCATCATCCCCACGTGCTGGTGATATCTCCCTTCATGGTCAATAACTGCAACGGTTCTAAGGTTAACATGCAGAAAACGGACAGCCTGTTAAAAACAGGGGCATTTCCAACATTAAATCTCTTTTAATTTCTAAGTAAAGCCTTTCCCAGAAGCCTATAGGAGATTTCCCAATCCAACAATCTCTTGGAATAAGTCACAGGCCATGACAAAAACAATCATGTCAAGGGAAATAAACCAAATATGACCAACTTGGACCAACTGTGATAAACTCCAACAAACTACAGAGACTCACTGTTCCTAGGGATGAGAGTTGGTGAATGCCAAAGCAATACTGGGGCTTTCTCGGTAGAGAGGAAGGTGATGATTGTGTGTAAACAAACAGATATCTGACATAGAAGTGCATGAGACTTACATGAGGAAGGTATATTGGCAATAACTGTTGATAAAGGGTCTATTTTAAGAGTTGTAATGAGAGCCTAAAATTGGACAATAACAGGAATAAGAAGATGAGATTCCTTCAAGGGACACTGGAAAAGTAAAATAAAGAAGACTTGTCAAATGGTTGGGGAAAATAGTTGGATCATTGAGAGTAGAAAGGCTTGAATGACAGTTCTAGAAAGATTGGAAAAATAGACATATTTGTTGTGGAGATAAGGAATACATAACAGAAACATGATTACTGAAGATGCTGAGCAGTATTGGGGTGTATTAATTTTAAGGGGCTAATAAGAGAATCAATAAAATCCCTATATATGCCTTAAAAGGTAGATTATAGGAGTATATGGGCCATAAATGCATATTTGATAATCAAGCATATATATGTAATTATTGAAACTAGGAAACTAAAGATCTTCAAGGAAGTGAGATGATAAGAAAACAAATTTAAATAAAGAAATTGAAAAAAGTTTTGTATTTAGGAAAAGTCATAGGAGAAGCTGAAAGAGCATATTTAGAAACAGTAGACATTAGCGAAAAATCTAGAATAATTCTGTGTTGTCAGTGTAATAAACAGCATATGCAAATCCATATATATTAAGTAGGTTGAGAAATTTATTATTAGTCATTTGTGACCTTACGATTCTTGTAGAGTACATGGAGTACACACCAGATTCCCATGGGCTGGGAAATGAGTGGGAAGTAAACAGGTGGGAGAAATGAGTGTAGCCTACTTCTTACTCTTCAATAAACTTGGTAATTAAAGAAAAGAAAGGCATTGGATATAAGCTCAGTGATTTTCCAGTTTGATTAAAACTGTTTTATTCTTGTGTATTTATTTTTAAAGATAAATGACCCTAATCATGATTAGATGATGTACCAAAAGGCCTAGGAGAGAAGAAAATATGAAAAACAAAAGATGATGTAAGACTTTAAAAGTCAAATTTTTCTTTGAGGCAGAAAACAAACATGAGGCCAAGAGTAAATGTGCAGTCATTAGCTTCACAACAGAGTAAGTTTACATATTAGAAAGAGAAGGTAAAGAATAGCTGATTGTTTTATAGTATAAACTGAAGGGTAAAACATATTTAGGATATTAGAGGAGGGTGGAGGAAAAATTGCAGAGAACACCCATCACGACTCCCAAACAAAAACCAAATATTTTAGTTTCTTCCTTTATTCCATGGATTTTTTTTAAACATTTGCGATTATACTGTATGTACCATTTTGGTAAATACCCATGAACGTGTATATGTACATATGTGGAAAGGAGATAAACAAAAAGCCTCAATCCATCCAGTAAAATGAAAGATCATATGTATGAAGAAAGGGAAAAATATACAAAAAGAAGGAAATCTATGAAAATACCTAAAGGAAGCATAAGCCAAGCAATGTGAAGCATCCTATCATCTACATGGAAAAGTAGAATTTCATTAATAATAATCTCTATGCCATTTGAGCAGTCAATCAATCCCTAAACAACAGCCTGTTAGCAGCTGCTGGGTGGCCTTCAGTACTTACCGAGATTCATTTGAAACAGAGACAATGAGCCCAAATGGAGTTGCAGGTTGATTACTTTCAGACAACAGAACCATGGTCCCTGATGTCAGCACCTTACAGCCCTAGTTCCATAACATCACACCAAATATGAGCCAGATGATAGACAACACAAGTGTGGGCTGTGCCATCTTTAGGGAACCTACTCTAAACCACAGTCAAGCAGTTTTATAGTTGGCACCTGTACTCAAATGAGATTGACACAGAAAGTTCCAGGCCTGATAGAACTAAGGAGGTAGATGAAAACCTGTCTCCTAGCAGCCTCCTAAAGACACAGGGAGAACAAGGAAAGGTCTTATGACAGCTCCTCATGAGACTTCTTCTCTTACCATGTTCCAGGGGGTATCAGAGCACAGCCTACCAACACTTGGTTCAGCCTGTGGTTGAGTCATCAGTACATGGTCACGGTGGAGGTGAGTAAGATTACTAGGGTGCTATGGTGGATCCATACCACATGCAAGAAATGATTTGTTTTACCACCACTTTAAGACCTTTCCTCGATGTTTCTTAAATCATTGCCTCCAAGAAGACCTATTTCTTCACAGAGATAAAAATGACATGGCTTGTTGCTTTTACTTAACAAAGACTTTGATAAAATTGAACAGCAATAAAAAATAAATCTAATAAATAAATAAATAAATAAATAAATAATTACATCTAGAAAAAAAAACCAAAAAAACCTTGATATACCTTCATTTTCTCATGTACAATTACTTATTAAATCCCTATGCTATGACATTTCTTATTAGAGGAATAAATGAATGTATTTTCATGATTGTCAATGTAAAATGATAAAATCTCTGCGTTAGTGACTCACATCAGAGATGTTAGTCTGAATCACAAGTCATAAAATGAAGAGCCATATTAAAATAAAAAGTAAAACTGTAATTGTTGAAAATAAGAACAAAAAGATGCGTACGCAGAAAGTGCTACTAATCAAAATTACCCACTCAGAATTTCTTGCAGAGGGAAATGCAGAGCAGTTTAAAATGAGTGAACAGCTCAATGATCAGGCAAATGAGAATGATTAGAAAGACACATTCTCTTACATAAAAATAGAAATATGTAAAAATAAAGAATATGTTAATTTTGTACACATTTGGTTAGTTTTCTTTAATGGATTTTGGCTTCCTAGCTATTTTTTTTAAAGTTAGTATTTTAAGATTAAAATTCTTAGGTTGACTTACTGATCCCTCAATTGCCTTTTCTCCTTTTCCTTCACACTACCAAAGTAAAACAAAAACACAAACCTTGCTGCTTGACTTTAGCTCCATCTCTAAAAGAAAATACAAAGGAAACTAAAAGATGTGTACATCTACTTATATGCAGGTGCAATAGTCAGGATTCTCCAGAGAAATGGAACAAACAGTTCTCTCTCTCTCTCTCTCTCTCTATATATATATATATATATACACACACAGAATATATATAATTATAAATTATTATAAATCATATATCATATATATGATTATTATAAATCATATATGTATGATTTATTATAGGAAATGGCTATGTAGCTATGGAAGCCGAGAAATCCCACAATCTGCCCTCTATAAGCTGGAGAACCAGGGCAACCAGTAGAATAAGTCCCAGAGTCCAAAACCTCAAGAACCAGGAACTTTGAGGTCCAAAGACAAGAGACAACAGATGTCCTAGCTCAAAAGATAGGGAGTTCACCCTTCCTTACTCTTTGCTCTGTATGGTCCCTTAAAGGATTGGGTGATGTCCATTGTTGAAGGCAGATGTTAGTCAGCCTACTAAGTCAAATGCCGGTCTCATCCAGAGACACCCTGACAGTCACACCCAGAAATAAAGCTTTACCAGCTACCTGGGTATCCCTTTCACCCAATCAAGTTTCCACATAAAATTAACCATCACAGCAGGCAACTAATCTAAACACCCTACATATGTGATCTCTTTTAACTATTAATACATTATAAATGCGTCCTTTTAAAGGAAAAGTGTTATTTATAAGTATTTAGTCCTACCACTACCCACTTAAAGATCTTTAGATATTCCCTTTTTTCTAGAATCATTGGAAGTCAGAATCTATCAGAAGTTAGGGTCTATTGCAAAGTGTCTCTGAACTGTGCGGCCGGCTGCTGCTCCTGTGCACCCCACCTTCTTCTCAGTTACAGCCACTCCCCCGATGACTCACCTCATCTCTGTGCCATCTTAGGGAACATGTGGCTGAGTCGGGACAGTTGTAAATTCTGAGTCTGGATTTAATCACAGAACTCAAGAGTACAAAAAATGGTAACTATGTGTTTTCTACAATCCCAGCTGGTTTTCTGGTGTGAGCATCTATACCACAAGGTGAAGGTAAATTAATCTCAGACAGGTTAAGTTTTCCCTCATTCCAATAGGGCCAGTATTTCCCTGCAGGGATTTGGAGTTGTCATCGGAGGTGAGTCATTAGCAATCACATTATTTTTGCCTCTGAGGGGTGATGCTAGTTGAACCAAATCGTTTTATTCTCTCTCTGCACATGAACATTCTATGTTTTCCATCATGATGGAGGAATGAGAAAATCATGGAGCCATCTCTAGTGCTTTACCACTTCCAGGCTGTTAGAAGAGCCATCAGAATTGTTCTGCTGCCCTCTGTCTTAGAGGGAATGATCTAACTCCCAAGGGTCCTCAAGGTCGTCAGCTAAACAGCCTCAACCATGTCTTTTTCAGGCTTTCTTGAAATGTATCAAGAAAGGGGGTAAAGGTCTTTCTGAATTTAGACTTCCCAAAGTCTGTGTGGGATTTCTGTAACCCTTTCTGTTTCCTATAATGATGCATGTGAAGTCAGGGCTCCAGACAGGGGTGCCACCAGCATCTTAGCTCTTTCCTCTTCTTCTCTGACTCCCTAATCCCCCGCATAAAGAGTGGTTAGAAGTAAGAAACCTTGCTCATGCTCCCAAAATGGTTTTCTGTGGAGATGAGACCTTTATGTTTCTCCCAGAGGCTTTAGACTCTCAAAGTCCAAAATTCGGAAAAAGATTTCTTGTTTTCCCCCTTCTTCTGGAACGTTCAACACAAAGAACATGGAAGCCTCTAGTTAGTGGCTGAAATGTATTAAGAAATGAGAAAGTGATGTGAGAGCAAAGTGACGACTCTGGGATAAAAGAAAATAATATGAATCTGTTCAGACGCCAAGAATAAGCTGACAGAGGGATAGCCATTCCCTTTGTTGGCCTCATCTCATTAATTTTCAAAACCATAAGGCATATATGAGCGCACATGACTTTTTATTAAAAGGCTGGGTAATTGAAGAAGATATAACATTGTGTCAGTAACATGACATCTTCCTATTAAGGAGAAACATCCAAAAAAGTTGAAGACTTCAAGAAAAGTCTCCTCCAGTTTTTCCTCACTTTTTTCATTTTTCCTTACAAATGATTATACTCGTTTTGGGGGTACCTGCCCTGGTATCTCTGCCATGGTTCATTTGTTGACCAGAAATGATCACTACTCTGGGTCCATTAGTCTCACGTTACTATTAGGTGTAGTTGTGGAATTCCTAGTGGACCATCATAAAACAGTATGGGGTAGTCCTATGCCTCTTGTTCTGCAACTCCATCTGGCCTCATCACCTAGGAGGATTCCATTTGTACCTAAAACAGGATAAAATAACTACAGGGATACTGGACTGAAGCTTCAAAATTATTATTTTATGAGCCTAAATATGCTACTAGTCAAGGTGTGAGTGGGGAGGTGAGAGGATAGGAAAGAAGAGGGAAACTGTTGGTGGAGGATTCTTTTTTTTTTTTTTTTTTTTCTTTTTGGTGGAGGATTCTTTTTCTACTATTGGGACTGCAACTAGTCCATGTGAATAAAAATAAGAAAGACTGGAGTTAGCACACGATCAGCACTTGCAAAAATAGCCGAGAAACATGAAAACTTTATCGTATAGCTTAAACAGGCCTTAAACAGGTTAGAATCAGCAGAAAAATTAGGTGGAATAAAGGGCACTTTCTCTTTCTAATCATTTATTCTCCATGTATTAATTCAACACACATGTTTGTCATATTCAATGTTTAAGCAGTCTTCTTGCAGCAGAGGGTACAAGTAGTCAAAAGAGGCCATTCTCTTCCCTGATTTTCAGTCTTTCATATCTACTAAGTCTGCTAAGTCCTGTGATTCTACAATATTTACAGTAAGTCCCAATACCATCAAATGATGGCCTCTTACTGTCCAGTCGCCATATACATTCACCTCTACGTCTAATACCCTCTTCTAACACAAAGACACACACAGTCATACCAATGTTCAGTGTTCAAGACAATTTTTGAATAAATGAGGATCTCATGCATTTCATATAGGGAGATTGTTCTGTCAAACATAGCCATGTCCCAAGTGTAATTTCTTGATAACTACCAAAACCTACACTTTATCAAACATAACGTGTCCCAACTGTAATTGCTTGATAACTATCAAAACCTACACTTTAAAATTAAAAAAATAATAATAATAAAGTTTCTTTTAGTTTGCACATGGTCAGGATTCAATTAGTATCTGAATGAGCCTAACATTACTATACTGTAATAGAAGACGAGGCAAATGTCTCTAAACCTTACTTAAAGTTATCGAATGACGTGCTATTTTAAGTTGCATCCAGACACAACTAAACATAAGTGGATACTTGATACAGGGGTGTATTTGAACTTCAGCTTTAGCACTTGGTGAAACTGAGTACCACTTAGTAAACATGCAGGCGGATGTAATAGGAAAAAGCAAGGAAAGACAAAAATCTCCCTGAATTGGAGTATAGGGAAGAGGGTGTTCACTGGATTTAATACATTTTATTTCTGTGTTTCTTCAAAATCACATGAAAAATCAAATACTAGTTCCAGTATTTTGTATTCTGCTCTATTAGTTTCGGAAAATGAACAGGGAAGTTTGAAGGACATTCTTTGCATACTGAATGATGTCATTTAGGCCATTTAGATGAAGAAATATCTCTGTAAATATACCATTATCATCATTGTTTTATTATAAACAGTTATCATTGTTATTAGCTAAATTAAAATACCAGACATGATATTCTTTCCGAAGCGACTCTGAATGGAAGCAGGGAATTTTAGGAAAGCTCACATGTAATGTAGAGTTTGTTTTTTCTCCCGAGAATTCTATCTTTAGTTTTCAGTCTCTCAAGGCTTGAATAATTAGTATAAGTAGATAGCTTGCATATTGAGGAGCTTTGGAACCAAACATTTTTTGAAGTTTTTGTTACTGGTGATAAGAGGAAAAAGTACATTTCTTCTTCCGCTTTTTAATGAGACATTTAACTTTCTCCATTTGAAAAGAAGAGTACAGTAATGTGTGCTCATGCAGGGAAAGGTAAATTATTTTAGGAAACCCATGAAGAAGGAAAGATTATTTATCTAATCTTTATTCATTTTAGTTCAAAAACTTAAAAAGCATTTTTATAAAAATAAAAAAAAACCTGAAAGCTGAACTTAATCAACATTTATTATGTTGATTGTTTTTTCCAATTAAGAAATGCATTGTTTCCAAATCTTAAGAGGATGATACAATGGGAAGTTATGCTAAAATACTTTTATCTTATTTCTTTATTTTCTCCTCTTCATCTTTCTTCACTAACTTCTGTCCTAGTCTCCTGGTCCATTCCACTGTTTTCCCTCATCTTTCCTTTTTTTTTTTTTTTTTTTTACTACATTTCAACCCTATATTTAAGAAAAGCATATTGAATAGCAGAGTGGTCATGTTCAGGTCAGCCTTACTTCTCAGTATCAAGGAAAAAACTTACAAAACAATGAATCTCAATGTAAGCGTCGAGGACACAGTCTGTTATGCACACATCCCTACCATAGGGTTCAACATAAAGACAAGGAACAGGTAAGCATTGATCTCAACACAGACGCAGGTACTCTTTTCGAGACTCCCCATGGCCACCTCCCTTACATTGCATTATCCTCCCTCTCTCAGCACCTGCCTGGAACATTGTATAGAAACCTTCACAGCCAGGATCTCTTTCTGCCATGGCCCCTTTTCTACTTCCACTACGTGATATCTTTCCTACTTTCACAACAGTCGTCTCCTCCACTCAACCATCGCCCTTCTCTGCAGATGGCATTAGATGAGTTAGATTGATACCACAGTAGAAAAGAATTAAATCTGATTGGCCAAGAAGTCTAACATCTCAAATGCCAAGATGGTAGATAGCCTAATTACTATTGCTCATTTTCAAATGCTTGCTTTTCTGTCATTATTAAACTGCTTAAGAAGGAATTCTGACAATGCCTAAAGGTCATTGCAATAGGGTTAAATACTTCAAAGTGAATCAAATTATGGGGAGGGGGGAATAGAACTCAAAAAATAAATATATATCATTATATTCTGGTGTTTCAAAGGGCTCTGGGAATCTTATTTAAAATATGTCTATTTTAATGAGTCAGAGAGAATAAAAGCATAAAGGAAAATTTTCATTTTTACCTTTTGCCCTATAAGAAGTAAGGAGACTGAAAGAACAAAGATACGAACAAAAGAAAATAATCTAGGCATAGTCATAGAGCGATGACAAATTCCTCTTAAATCACAGAAGACAAGAAAATTTAAAAGATTGATAACTCTCAATGTAGTGTAAATCATATTTTCCATCTATCAACCTGGACCTATCTATCTATATTGTTACTGGAGGAAGTATCATTTTTTGACAAGCTGTTGCTCTTAGCAACAAGTCATCCTGATATTTTCTTTGATTATAACTAAAGAGCAATATCCATTCTTGTTACATGGGTGTAAAGTATAATTTAAAGCTCATTAAAAGTGTAGCAGGTGTTCACATATAAAGTACAAAAAAAAATAGAGGAAAGAATTTCTCTATGGCTGAGCTGTCAGTGCTCTAAAAGCCTAATTTATTTTGCATAACCTTTTAACAAATAGACTTGATTATAATAGAGAGAAGGGAAATGGAAACAATATATGCAGGGAAGTAAAGGGACTTAGCCTTTTGATTTGACCTTGATTCCCACCCTTTAAAAATATTATACTCTTTCGACAATTGAAGCTTTGACATATAATACACTTTTCTTTCCCAGAGATAGAAGTTCTTCAGACATTTTCTTAGCATAAAAGCCACTCTAAGGTAGAAAACGAGTAGGTGCATAAACTGAAATAGAGTCTGTTCATATTCATGGCAAAGCAAGGAAGGGAATGGATGTTTAATCCTCCAGTCTTTTCAGAGGTTTGTTTTTCATGTGGAAAGCTCCTACTCTTCAGAGAGGAAATTCAAACTCAAAATCAAAAGTGAGTACAAGTCTAACAGTTGGCGCTATTTCTCAATACTTTCCATTGTTGGCCCAAATTAGGCAAAAGGTGAGAAAAAGACCTAAGCACATCAGCTTTAGACGTAGAAGTTAAACTACAAGTTATAACTGTAAACACAGTGATACTGTGTGAGCTCTGGATTTGCATCACATTTTCAACCCGTATCCTTAATGAAACCCCAGGATTGTCAAAGTTCACCCTATTTTTAATAATTCAAGTTATTATTAATATTTTTCTCCTTTGAGAAAAAGGAAAGGTCTGTATTTTTTTTTTTTAAGTCAGGGACATATAAAGGGAAGTCGTGGTATTCGGGAAAGCATGGTGAGAAATAAAACACGAATTAGTTGCAAGAGAGTTTTGATATTGTTTTCTGAAATTCAATGCTGACGTTAAAATTGTTTTTTTTTTTTTGAAATATAAAAAGCAAATATCCACAGCAATGGCAAATATGTTGGAAAGTAAAATTCCAAACAATCTTAACTTAAAATAGGTTGAGGAAGCATGGAGTCAAGGTATGCTAAAGACCTCATCATGATCACATGGGGTGGGGTGGGGGTCAGACATACTGTTCAATTCCATTTCCTAGACAAAAAATTGATACATAACACAACTATTTAAGAAATCATTAATAATAGGCATTTGCTTCCTTTATTCACTAATATCATGGTGAAATTGGTGTATTGAAGAACATGAAGTAGCTCTCAAATATGTCTAAGAGTTTAATACAGAGGTTCAAAAAAAGATTATTTGTCTAGAATACAGGTTTTTGTTTGTTTGTTTTAATGAGCCAATAGATCTAAAAATAGGTACTCAAATGCTATTTAACAATGAGATCTTGTTGTGCTGGGGTTGCAGGCCAAAGTTGGTTGTGTACAATTCATCAGAGTTGACAATCAATGGTCCCTCTCCCTCCAACCCGTTAGAAATGATCGATACCTTCCTAGGTTGCTACAGTGCTCCTTTGAAACAATGCCACCACTTATCTTCAGACAGCTTTGTGCTTTCCTTTTACTGCTTGTCCTTAGTGGATCTTTAAATTTGTAAATAGCACAAAGTGGTTTTATTATTTATTATGACTAGAATCACAATCTATGTCATTCATACTTTCCTTTTTTTCTTTTTAATTTTTTTTCACATAGAAGTTAGAGTAAATATTTGTAAAATTGCACTGAACTTTTTAGTCGTGACCCTGAAGCAGTATTTCAAATGCTGCTTCATCCCGGGCCTTCTAACTGTGACTTTTTAAAGCTGATATAGTCTGTATTCTATCAAGGGGAGATCATTTGATTTCAGACAACATGTACTGTTGAAGCAATTCTTACATTTTATTCTAAGGGAAGGTAAACCCTCTTTTTTCACATTGTGTGATAAGGCAAGTATTTGAAATTGCAAACTACAAAATTAAATCTCTGCAGCAGATATATATTAGCCTGTTATTGATCAAAGGATGAATATGGAAATTTATCTTTTTTTTTGAAACCATGATGTCAAGGATCCCACTTTCATTAAGTTAGTATTTATATGAGAAACCAACCTTTACTTCCTGCAGTATTCAAACATGTGATGTGATCACACTATTACCCTTCCACGTGCCATTGGCAAACCTTAGATGTGGTCCCTGAGTACTGCTGATAGAGATCTGCTGTGAGTATTTAAGTAAAGTAAAATATGTCCTCTAAAAATAATCGGCAAAATGGCAATATGGGTTCGGAGGTTGAAACTGTACACTGAGAGGCAAAGCTCTCACAGAGGACTAATAATTCCAATTGCCCTGTTGTGAAGTCATTGAGAATCAGGCCTCCAAAAATGTCAAAAGTTTACTGAAAACATTTATCATAATTGAAACAGGGATAGTGATACTTCATTATGACATAGTTTGGGCTACCAGAATTACAGTATATTTCTCTTGAGGACCATCTCTTTTATTTGCTTTAAGATCAAATAAAAAATTTTCATCCTAACAGTACTAGTAAGTAGGCTAACTTATATGAAATACATCAATGTGTCCCCAAACTATCATTATAAGTAAAAGGTATCCTTAGATTTTGTAGTGGAAGCATATTTAATTATTTACCAGTCATAGTTTGCACTAGATGTACTCTGCTTCTTTATCCAGCTTCTAAAAATACTTTTTCCCCTTAGCCTATAAGTAGTACATGCTCATTAAATACATTTTCTAAATACAGGATGATAATGTCTCTATCCCTGCAGGTATGGTTTAGGGGTCCAGGAAATCTCAATAGGTTATAATTCTAGGTTTTGTAGTAGGCAAAATGGCCCCAGAATAGAAAAGTACGACGGATCTCCATTGGCTCCAGCACTTATGAATAGCACCACCAAAATAAGAAAAAAAGAATAAATAAAAAAATAAAAGTTTACTGGAACTTTTAGTAAATAAAAGGACCTCAAAGCACCCACTAAAAAGAAAATACAATATTTTGTTACTGCCATCAAAACTCTTATAATACAATGGAATAATAGATCTAGGTAATGATCTTCAACAGCAAAATCATGAGGCAAAATTTTGATGATCAACTTTAGAATAAGAAATCAGACTGACATCACCTGAATTCATGATTTGTCCTAGTATCACAATAAAGTAAGATGCTGTCAAAGGGAGGCAAGATATAGGACAGATGTGATATAAGAACTCGGATGCAACTGTTGGGCATGAGGAAAGGATGCCTACTTGTACCACTCAAGTCAACGTAAGAATACATGTTTGGGGCAGGGTGGAGGTGTAGGTAGTGAAGGGAAGAGCTATCTCCTCAGGGGGTAACTCCGAGTTTTGCAAGCTTCTTTACGAAGCCCTGTGTCAAACAGGTAACATGAAGCATAGATTAGCAATGTCTGAAGAATATTGACTTCAGAGTACTGACTTCTTCACAGTTCAACCTTATGAGACTCATGGATGCACTAAAATGTTACAAAGAAAAAGCCAACACTTTCTGAGCTGGGAGCATTGGCGGGTCAAGGGGAGAGGGAAGAGGAGTTTCCTGCAAGTGTTTAGAGAGCCTATTAATCAATTGAAACCATTAGAATCCTCCCCCCACCAAGTTTTGTATAATGAAAGTTCAATTTCCACCTAAACAATCTATTTGTTTAAATTAATCATCGATTTCTCAAATAAGCCACTCTCAATGATTTTTTTTGCTAATGTTTGCTTCATTCAGTTATGTGGGGGGAAAGTTTGTGTAAAAGAGGAAAACTTTCACTTATTTCTGTACATTTTTTACTCAAGTATGCTTAACATACACTGTTATGTTAGTTTCAGGTGTACAATATAACAATTGAACAATTCTATACGCTACTCAGTGCTCATCACAATAAGTGTACTCTTGCTCCCCTCTACCTATTTCACACATCCCCTACCCACCACCTCTCTGACAACCACCAGTTTGGTTTTTCACTTCTTTTTTCTTTGTTTTTTTTTTTTTTTTTCCCTTAAATTCCACATACAAGTTAAATCATATGGAATTTATGTTTCTCTGCTGATTTATTTCACTTAGCATTATACCCCTTCAATCCATGCAAGTTGGTAAAAATGGAAAGATTTCATTTTTCCTGGCTTATAGTCCAATGTGTATATATGCATACATGTGTATGGGTGTGTGTGTGTATACACACACTACTTTGTCTTTACCCATTCATCTCTGGGTGGACATTTGGAATCTTTCCCTAATTTGGCTATTAGGAATAATGCTGCAATAAACATAGGAGCACATATATCCTTTTTAATTCATGTTTTCATATTCTTTGCATAAATGCCCAATGGTGGAATTACTGGATCATATGGTAGTTCTATTTTTAATTTTTGGAGGAAACTCCATCCTGTTTTCCACAGTGGCTACACCAGCTTGTATTCCCACCCGAGAGTGCATGAGGTTCATTTTTCTCCACATCCTTGACATTTGTTTCTTCTGTTTTTGATTGTAGCCATTCTCATAGCTCTGAGGTGATGTCTCATTGTGGTTTCGATGTGCATCTCCCTGATGATTAGTGATGTTGGGCATCTTTGCATGTGTCTGTTGCCATCTGTATGGCTTCTTTGGGGAAAAAAAAAATGTCTGTTTAGATACTCTGCCAAAGATTTAATTGGATTGTTTGTTCTTTTGGTGTTGAGTTGTCTAAGTTCCCTATATATTTCAAATATTAACCTTTTGTTAGTTATATCATTGGCAAATATGTTTTCCCACTCAGTGGGTTACCTTTTTTTGTTTTGTTGATGGTTCCTTTACTGTGCGAAAGCTTTTTAATTTTGGTGTAGTCCCAATAGTTTAATTTTGCTTTTGTTTCCCTTGCCAAAGGAGATATATCTAGAAAAATGTTTCTAAGACTGATGTCAAATGAATTACTTCTTATTTATGTTTCCTCCTTCTCCTTATGTTTCCTCCTTCTCCTCCTCCTCCTCCTTTTCCCCTCTCCTCTGTCTCTTCTGCCTTCTTCCTCTCCTTATTCTTCTTCTCCTCCTCCTCCTTTTGGTTTCAGATCACACATTCAGGTCTTTAATCTATTTTGAGTTTGTTTTTGAAAATAGTGTAAGAAAGTGGTCGTTTCACTCTTTTGCATGTAGCTGTCCACTTTTCCTGATACCATTTGTTGAAGAGACTGTCTTGTACCCATTGTATATTCTTGTCTCCTTTGTTGAAGATTGACCATATAAGTATGGGTTTACTTCTGGGCTCTCTATTCTGTTGCATTGACTGTGTGTCTATTTTGTGACAATACCATACTCTTTTGATTACTATAGCTTTATAGTATATTTTAAAATCTGATATGGGGATACCTCCAGTTTTGTTCTTTTTTCAAGCTTGCTTTGACTGTTTGGGGTCTTTTTTGGTTTCATACACATTTTAGGATTGTTTGTTCCAGTTATGTGAAAATGCTGTTGGCATTTTGATAGGGATTGCATTAAATCTGTAGAGTGCTTTGGGGGAGTGTGGAAACTTTAACAATATTTGTTCTTCCAATCCATGAGCATAGAATATCTTTCCATTTGCTTGTGTCATCTTCAATTTCTTTCATCAACGTTTTATAGTTTCAGAGTACGGGTCTTTTAAATCAGAAAAATCAGGTGATTTTTGTGATTTGTTGATTAAGTTGATTCCTTGATTAAGTTTATTGGTTGATTGATTAAGTTTATTCCTAAGTATTTTATTATTTTTGGTGCAACTGTAAATGGGAAATATCCACAAGTATATTAGCAGAAACTTCACAGTACATCAAAGAAGTCAGTTCATAGGCCTTTGGTATGTGTTTTTATAGTGGTTATCTTTTCATCTCCTTCTGTTTCTTAAATTTTTATCTCCGACTGCTGATATACTTTTTTCTCTTTTAATTTCCAATTTATTCTCTATTACATTCAAAACATAGAACTACAACTTGCTTCTCCTTCATCTCCAAATCTGAACTTTATAGTCCATATTTTCCTTCTGATTAAAATTCTTCCTTTAAATTAGTTTCCTTCATGTTTGTTACAGTCTAAAACAGTTCCTCATATCATTCACCCTCAAGATAGAGAATCTTAATTCTCTATTCTGAGATTTTCCTTTTTTATGTTGTATGAGCTGTCACTCTAAGAGAAGACTCAAGGTGCAATATAGCCCTACTTTTTCTGATTTTTCCTGAATGTTCTTACTTCTTCATTCTGCACTCTAGTTTTCCTACTCCCAGCTACATTCTTTCAAAGCAGAAGTTACATACTCTGGAGATTACCCAAACCTCTCTCTATATCTAGTAAATGTGTGGAGTCATTGCTTAGCACTCATCTACTGCCCCATGGAGTTTAAGATGCACTGGTGATAATATACTGCATGTGGAACACTGTGCAGAAAGTCCAACCCTAATTTATCCTCTCAGCAACCTCATGAGCTAGGCTCCAATTTTATTAAGGAAACTAGAACTTAGTACAGTTTAGTAAATTGCTCAAGAGTGAACAGCTAATAAACAGGGTACCCAGGATTTGGCCTTTTTTTTTTTTTGAAGAGTGATATAACAGTTTTATTTTAAAATAATATTTACATGACACCAGGAAAGACATACTTTGGCAACATCTTAAGTTGCTATCTAGAAAGTGAGGTGACACATGATCTTTCAAAATCCTTTCTGGGGGACAGGGTGCATGAGCAGAAGAGGGAGTGGTGTGCTGTACAACACTGGCAGGTGAAGCTGGGGGCACCTCCTGGAGTAGAAGCACCTGGTTCTAATCGTCCATGTTTGCATGTTCCCCTACCTCCCATACGCTTCTTGTACAGGCCACCTAGGACTGATTGCTTATTCCAAACTACAAACAGGGTTGTGTGACCTGAAAGCTAGTTGAACTGAAAAATCTGTATGCAGATATTCAATTCTAGATCTGGAAACTTACAACTACAGTGCAGATTCCATTTATCCATTAGAATGACATCTGGATTTGGTTGGCCTTACATGCTCTCACACATTCTTAGTTTATAGCCTGGTATCATGCTCTCCATGGGAAGCTATCATACCAATACCCAAAACAAATGGATTAGAGCCTAGCGTATCGATTGGAATGTTCCAATGAATCAAATTAAAGCAATCAGAGTAGGTTTATTATGCTTTCTATGCCAACTGAAAAAAAAAAAAAAAAAACTTCAGCACTGATGTTTGTAGTTAAATATTTTATTCATCCCATGTTTAGCGAATCCTTTTCTAACTTAAACGATCCCACTGATTTCTGTTAATTCCCCTATGGCCACCTTTACTAAATGACCTTTAATGGTATATCCTTGGAAAATAGTCTCTAAACACCATATAAGCCAGTCAAAGCACATTATTGAAACTGCAGATCATTTCTTAAGCACTCTGAAGTGAATAACTGCATTCTAGCTTATGTTATGACCATACTATGACCATACTATCTCATTTCCTCAGATTTTTTCTATTTCCCATAAAAATGCTTGAAAAGAAAAAAAACCCACAAGAGTAAAAAAAACAGAGAGAGAGAAAATAACTAAATATAATTTTACCATTACCATATGAGTAAGTTTTATCCAAATTTTTATGTTGAATATATTTCCATAAGTGTTTCCTATGTTACTGCCGACTCTTATGAAATATTTTAATGAATGCATGATTTTCTACCAAGAGTAAATACTACCGTTTACGCAACTCTCTCTATTGCTTAATATTTAGGTTAATTTTTGCTTTTACTGCTATATATGTATTCAATGAATAGCCTTTATATATGAAACCACTTATGTGATTAGAATTAGATTTCCAATTCAAAAATAGCTAGGTCAATTGACACAAATATTTTAAAGACTCATCACATATTTAAAGATTCTTGATTCCAGGGATGTTATTTTTCACTAGTTACAAAAGCATATATTCAATCATTCGGGCCATTACAATGAGTTAGAAGTACAAAAATTATTACTCAAAGTCTCTGGCAATAAAACAGTGATAAAAATGTTATGTGCACATTTCTGTGGGACAACACTTTGGCAGACAACATTAAGCACTTCAGAACCTGAGAAAGAATTGAGTTCACATTCCTCATCCACATTTATTTTCCTATTTTCTTGGACAAATTACTTACTATCTTTAAATTTGTCTAGTATCTGAAATATGAATAATAATGTTTCCATCCCACTTCTCTGGTTTAAGTAGTAAATGGTGTAATAATTTAAATGGCACAGCAATATGCTGGGTATGTAATGAGCCCTCAGTAAAGGTAAACTATTTCTAAGTTAGCAGGGCTCTGCAGCATGGTGGTCAGGAATATATGAAAAAGGTTGCATGAGTTTGAATTCCAGATCTACCCTCTGCCAAATGTGTGACCTTTGGCCAGTTATTTGAACTCTCTGTTCCTCTGTTTCTTCAGTTGTAAAAGTGGGGATGACCATAGAACTTACATCGAAGGGTTATTGTTTGTATTACATGAGTTCATAAATGTCTAGGATGAGATCCAGCTTACAGTAAACATTAAATAAACATTTTTACTAGAAATCACCAGTACTATAATCTGGTACTCTCTTTAATTAGTAGATATCTTCATTAACAGAAGATACGTAGTAGTCACAAAGAAAACAATTTGTTAAATTAATTTTTAAAACTCTTTACTGTAAACTACCCTGGCTAAATGCTATCATAAGTCCATAACTGTTGTATTTGGATTTTAAAAAGCCACAATCATGCAATGCAGTGGGCTGTATATATCCTACAGTCAAGTAAGAATTGTTGAAAACAATTGTAGGACTTCACAATTAAAATACAATTTTAAATGAAAGCATTCATTTCAAAGTTTTAAGGAAGACAGATTATTTTTTGGTGTGATAGATATCTTCTTTAAAAAAATTTATTTTAGATAGAAAAAGTATGTGTGTATACAGAAGCAGAGTGGAGAGGGTGGCACAGAGGGAGAGGGAGAGAGAATCTTATGCAGGCTCCATGCCCAGCATGTAGGCCCCACTTGGGGTTTGATTTCAGGACCCTGAGATCATGACCTGAGCGGAAATCAAGAGCTGGACACCAGCCAATTGAGTTACCCATGTGCCCCTGATAGATATCTTCTAAGGTAAATTAAGAAGTAGTTATATTTTCATGTTAAATTTAGCTTTTTTTCTCATATTTTTCCTTTATTTAAATGTGTTCTCAAGGTTAAAATGACTCTGATATTCAGATTTATGTGGATTAAGTTAATAAAGCTTTAGATTTATCTATAGAGTATATAAAATTTTAAATTCATTTCTAAATATAAAATAAAACTATTTTTATTTTATTTAAAATTTTTGAAGTATTAGTAAAAAAAACAGGATTATTTATTTATTTATTTATTTATTTATTTATCATTTATTTTGGAAACCTGAATTTTCTCCAGTAAGACTAAAAACACCATGTGTTTGGTTACAGTAAATATTCTTATTACAGAAGTTGAAAGTACTATTGATTTCTATGTAGATGGGGGCACCTAGGTGGCTCTGTTCATAGTTGCAACTTTTGAAATCAGGGTTGTGAGTTTAATAATCATGTTGGGCGTGGAGCTTATTAAAGAAACATTTTTATGTAGATGGAGTTCTTGTTATTGCTTAACTCAAAAGAATATCTCAGTTGCATATCTTGAAAAATAAATTTGTCATAACAAATGATTAATCACCAGAATATGAGAGGTAAATTAAAAGCAAACAAGTATGCTGAAATAAATTATGTTTCCAATTAAATAAATAACTTAGATAAGCCATTCTTTATCAGAGCTGTAAGTCTGAATTTAAAATATTTCTAAATTTTAAAAATGCCTGCATTTTTAATAATTACAACTTTTCCTCACACAGTTCTTATGCAAAAATAAACTGCCTATTCTTTTTCCTCATTCAAGTCTTCGATTTGGCCAAATCCCAACCTGCTAGTGGTGAAAGTCCTATTTCCGTTGTGTTTAGGGCCAGACATAAATTTAGAAATTTTATATGTTGCCAAAATCTAGGAATAGACCCAAACCCAAAGATGCACTGAATGGGCTGAGAGATACCCTTGCTATAAGTTTCCCCACGAGGGGACATTCCACCACAGATTTCTCATTTACTTCTCTGGTTCTTGCAGGCAGACATGCCTCAAGCATATAACCACCTCAGGAAAAGCTGGACATCAGTTTTATACTCCTAGACAAACAAGGACACAAATAAGGAAAACAAGCTTATGATCCTTTGACTTCTCAGTCTCAGGAAGCTCTCCCTGTCATTTTGAATTAGGCCTGGAGACCCTCCCTCCTTAACAACCCTTTTTACCTTTTTCCTCTAGTGCCTTTATCTTCTAAACCCAACATAGCCTTGGTAGGATAGAGTGCCTCCGAATGTCTTTGAAAATGTCATTTTTCCCCTGTTAATATGACAGGAAGGGATAAAGGCTGCCAAAGGAAGTAAGCCCCAAATCAGAGCTGTAAAGATTGCACAAATGAAAATAATTTTCCATTTTGTAAGTCTCCTACAACAGTGAGGACACAATAAAAATAGTTAATAACTCAAGAAACTGTCTTCCCATCTGTCTTTTGTCTGAAATCACACTGTACTTTTTAAAAAAAAATAGCATAGCAAATATTACACATACAGTGCAACTATTTCAATATAATGGAGAGAAATAAAAAATATATATATATATAGTCTCTAGATTGACCTGTAAGGACAGTCTTCTTAATCAATGTTGCTTTCAAAGGAAGATAAAAATAATTCAGAGATGAAAGAAAGAGTTTTCAGCTCAAAAGTATTTAGTTTCTATGCTTGAAATTCTTTCAACACTTGAAATTGTTTAAACCTGAGTCATAACCATTAACATCCATAGGACCATAGCTACAGGTAAAATAGCTGTAAACAAATTTTTATTTGTTTGGCCAGTAAATAATAGATAAAAATATTTCTTACCCACTTTGGAAAGTGGGTTCTAGTATTCTAATAATGGGTTGGGGGGCACTTAAGAAAAAACAATTAAAATGGTTGCAGATACAGTTTTCCTGAAAAAAGAGTGGTAAAAGTGAAGAATGAACTCAAAGTAAAATAAAGTGAACACCAATCAGGCACAGTAAGACATACTTCTCCTTCTAAGATCAGATTGGGCATATAAAAACAAATTCTTGACAGAAGTAGACAATTTTCACTCCAGTCATTCTGATTCTAATATATTGGTAGTTAATGTGCTCAGAAAGCTTTGTAGTAACTACACCTTTTTTTTTTTTTGGTCTCAGTATTCTCTTTTTCTTCTCTAAAAATGGAGATTTATACACTCAAAAATCCCTTTGGGATCTGCAGACAAAAGCGTTATGTAGCCATTAAGTATTAACAATATCTATTAACATAGGACCATTTACATAGCTTCTATAAAAGTCATGAATTTAGAAAAAAAAAATGTTCTACTACTTAAAATGAAAAAAAAAAAAAAAAAAAGAAGCCTTCAGTTCGAATGGTAGTTTTCACAGTTTTGTATTGAATGGTGGACGGGCTATCAAAAAAAAAAAAAAATCTGCCATGAAGGTTTCTCCCCCAAAGGTTTATAAAGGAATATGAGTTACCTTAGAACTTGTGAAAACTGTGTTTCACGTTTTTATTTTTCAAACAGTATGTACATGTTATTCTATCAAAAGGTCACCATCCAAGTTGTATTCAAAATATCTTTGAATTTTTGTTTTGAAAATGGTATGCTTATTTTAAAGTTGAAAGAGCAATTTTAACTGCCAACATTATCTCTGTATACTGAGAAAATTACTGTATAGGTTTCTGGAGAAAGCAGTCATGGAAAAAATGTTTAAGAATTATTATTTATTTATTTATTTATTTATTTATTTATTTCTTCATGAGAGACACAGAGAGAGAGAGAGAGAGGCAGAGACACACACAGGCAGGGGGAGAAGCAGGCTCCACACAGGGAACCAGATGCGGGACTTGATCCTGGGTCTCCAGGATCACTCCCTGGACTGAACGCGGCACTAAACCATTGAGCCACCCAGGCTGCCCACACTCATTGAAAAATTAAATGTCCACTATTTCATGTCTTAGTCATCACATTTCTAGATTTATAATTCCTTCATTTTTCCATGGAGTTCTGCTTTGGTTTTAAGAGAGAGATCTATCATCATTCAGCAAAATCAGTATTGAGAAGCCTGTAAGAATTATAGGTTCTGACATCAAGGGAAGATGTGAGAAAATAAGTTTCCTAATGTGGAGCAATAATTTTCAGCCCAAGCACTCAGTAATCTTAAAAGAGTAAGGTCAATTCTAAGAGTGAAGATTCAACTAAGATGATCATATATTAACTTATAAAGCTTATAAAATAGTGACATTATTTTGCACTCATTCAAAAATGCACCAAGAATAAAATACTAACAATCAGTAACTGCTCTGTGTTTCAAATATCTACATTTAATTTGCTTTTCTCAGTATGACCTTGACTCAAAGATTAAGCATGGAGCAGTTATATTTCTGAGTGATGAATCCAAGAAACAATCCTTTCCTTTCCCTATCTTATTTTCAAAAACTAACTAGACTGAAAAATGGGTAAAAGTCTCAGTGTCCACAGGACTGTGATACCCAGATCCCAAACACACCATTCTTGCAATAGAGACTCATCCTTGGCCATGTATGATCAATGCACAACTAACACCAAGTCATTGTGGATTGCTTAGAAAAGGCTTATCTACAGGCATACTTCATTAAATTCATGAAGCCTCCCGGCTCTTGTGCATAAGTGCCATGTGTAGAAGCATCACCATGAACAAAGACCTGAACTGGTAATGATGAGCTCAGTTGCAATTTAACTCTCAAACACTAAGACAATAACAGCTTTCCTGGTCTATGGCTCCTTAGATATAAAATGAACAGATCATACAGATCAGAGTCTCCCAAAATCAGTTCTACTTCAGTATTACTTGAAAAGTTTCACAAAAATACAGATTGTTGGCCTTATCTCATATTTTCATTATACAGATCACCTGACCACAGGGCAGAGAAATGTGTCTTTTCTAGGAGCTTAAAGATAAGCTTTGGATTTGGATTTGTAGATGATACCTAAAGCTTCTTTCATTTCAAAAATACCAAGATTTAAAAAAATACCCAAAAAATAAGATAACAACTATACATGGAAATGTATACATCTTTACCGAACTTTTTACTGCATTTTTCCAGATGCCTTGCCATGCATAATATTTGTTGGTTTATGCATATATTATTTAATTAATCTTTCCACCCTATAAGACAGTGTTATTTTATATGACAGATTACAACATGGACTACTTATCCAGTTGTATGTAGCTATATGTACATCCAGTATCCAATCCCAAGCCTGTCTGACTCTAAGACTTGTAGTATTATTGTCATGTTACTATTTTTATCACGTACTGTGTCTCTATATCATTTGTCATAATACATAATGGATGGGTTTGGGGGGGTAACCAAAAACTACTGGATTATCAAAATATCAGTCTCAAAATACAAATAAATAAATATCTTAGTAAATACAACAAATAAATATCTTAGTAAATGAAAAAAAAGGATAAAAAGAGGGAAGGTAGAGAATGGGGGGAAAATCAAGGTGTTTATTAAAACCATAAAAACCTCATAAAATCTGCGTTCCTGGAAAGTCAGTTTGACCCAATTACATAATGTTCCCAAAACAGTATTTCATTGTCAATTCATAAAGTATCTAATAATATTCAGATAAATCAATTAAGCACAATTTAAATAGAGTAAATGAATAAATTAAATCAAATTCTGGTGTATTAACCAACTATTATTCTAGCAAAAGATAATCCAGCCAAAGTATTAACCATATGCTTAATGTTTCATATTGTTTTCCAATAAGGTCAGTTTTGGAGGACTGTAATAGGCCCTAGGTTTCAGTAAACAAAGCAAAGCCTCCCCTATCAGTAACAGTAAAACAGTAAACAAAGCAAAAGCCTCTTCTATCAAAAAACCTAGAATATACAGAGGTAGGGGCAAATGTAATGGTATTTTGTGAAAGATGCACTGAATAACAGAACAGAATAACAGAAACAGTCATGAGAAGGGTGAAAGAAGGCATCTGACTTAATAGCTTGATATCTGCTGATAGTTTTTAAGGGGCACCCCTCCATCTTTGCTTTTTGTTTTGCATTTGGGCAAACTGATAAAAAAAAAAAAAACTAGGTGTAGTCTATCTTGGCAGTGGTGGGAAATGCAAAGAAAACAGTCTTTGCCTCCTTTACATTCATAAAGTGTGAACATCCACAAAACAGTCCCACACTTTAACTATTACAGGAATTCCAATCTAGTTTATTTTTCTTGCTTTTTCAAACCATTTTCAGACCAGTTTGGAGCTTCCCCATTCCCAGAGAAGTCCCACTGGGTAAGCGACAAACCTTGTTATGTCTTGTTAGTGTGTGTGCTGTCATCAGTCTCACAATTCAAACCAAATCTTCAGTAGGGGTTCATCTCATCTTCATAGGATATCTCAAACAAAGAGGGATACAGAAAGAACTTGCCCCAGAGTAGGGTATTCCAGTTATTACATGGGAAAAAAGTACATAAAAATACTTTAGGTAGAATTAATATTGCAACATTTTCTTTTGTATGGAAATTTGTTTAACAACAACAAAATGCTAAAAACATACTTGAACACTGCACTTCTAGCTAAAACAACCCAGAAATCTAATAGGGAAAAAAAAAACCCCAACCCCTATAATATCATTGTGTGTTTGAAAATAATCCAATCCATACACTTGGTACAATGAAGAATTCTGACAGTAGAGGTTGCAGACACAAGCATGGTGAGAATATGCCCTCACCTATTGTTCAGACTTTTCTTAGGGCAATTTAAAAGGAAAGAAAAAAGAGATGTCTTCTCTCACACACACCCTCCTTACCACTGCCCTGCAATCCTATGAATGAAGGCAAGTATGACTTGTTCAACATTTTAACTTGTTGGACCTGGGAAGATAACATAATGAGCATTTAGGAAAAATAGCTACAAAGAATGTGAAAATGCTCAAAAATATAGTTTTTATTTTGGACTATTTATTTTATACCTAGCTTAGAACAAATATTCCAAATATTAAAGACTCTGATATAAACATTTAAATAGCCTATTTTAGAAAACTAAGTCAAAGAATTTCTGCAAATCAAAGAAGACATTTAAAAAGGGATAGATAGTATGAAAAAAATTATGAAAATCAGAACATGTCTAGACAGATCATTTTTACCAGAAAATGGAATGAAAATTACACTTATCTGTGCAACTAAGTGCTAAAAGACAGATGTATGTGTTTGAAATAGAAAAGGACATAGTCCTAGAAATCTTCCATCAGCCCAACTACTGTTCAATTACATGGTCATTTTCAGACTTAAAAATCTGAAACTATATACTGATCATATGGTCCTCTGAAAACAATTGCTTGTAAAAGTAACCAAGACAAATGGGGAGAATAATTCAAATTAAAGATTTTAAGAATGGGGAACACATGGTACCAAAACAAAACAAAAAAAAAGTTAGAAGTTAGGGAATTGCATAATTAAGAGTTAGATCTAAATAATTATTAAAGTAATATTTTGCACAGGGATAAATCCATGCCTAAAATTTTACTCTGTGTGTGTGTCTCTATATGTGTGTGTGTAACTAGTAATATATTAAACTTAGGATGTAAGCTGTTCAAATCATAGGGAAAAATCAATAACACTGAATTCTTTCTGGTAAAGATTTTGTAAAAAATTAAAGTATTTTTTTCCCAAAAACCCAGGAAAGAAATAACATAATCTCCTAAGCATTGGTTGAACTCAGAAGGAGAAATAAAATAAATTAAACTAAATATCTGAATTAAATGGATGTCTCATTAAAAATGGGTGAGTCAACAAAATAAAGAAGAGTAGAAGAAGTGCCTGGTGGCTCAGTTGATTAAGTAACCATCTCATGATTTTGACTCAGGTTATGATCATAGGGTCAAGAGTTTGAGCCCAGATTTGGGCTCCATGCTCAGTGGGGAGTCTGCTTGAGGTCTTATGATTCTCTCTCTCCTTCTTCCTCATCCCCTCCCCCACTTATGCGCACATGTATGCACTCTGTCTCTCTCAGATGAAAAAAAAAATGTCAATACCATGTAGAGAATCCTGAAAATATTATGAACTACTCCAAAAGAAAAATGGACATGAAGTCTTTGCGGTAAAAATCTATGAAATCTTAAAGGCATAGATTAAAAATCACATTAATTTCTATAATAATACTAATTTTTTTAAAAGCTAGAATAGGCTTAACAAATATTGGGATGAATCCCAATTTGTCAGTAGGAAATAAGGTGACAAGTTTTATGTACTGGGAGGTTTCATTGTTTTTCCAATTTTTTCTTTTTTTTTTTTGAGAAAAGAAAATTATATATTAATGTATGTAAGCTGATGCAGGATATCTTTCACCAATGCTACAACTATTATTTGCCCCATAAATTAGTTCCCTAGAACCTGCAGTTGCCAAGACCACTAAAATTAGCACATGTTTTAGGAGCTGGGTGACTCAGTCAGTTAAGTGTCTGCCTTTGGCTCAGGTCATGATACTGGAGGCCAGGATCAAATTCCATGTAAGACTCCCAGCTCAATGGGGAGTCTGCTTCTCCCTCTGCCCTTCTCCCCTGCTCCTGATCTTTCTCATACTTTCTCTCAAATCAATCAATCAATCAATAAGAATAAAATCTTAATAAAAAATTAACAAACTTTTTCAAGTTATTTTCGAAGGAGACAGAGAAGGCACCACTAGAGACCAGCAAATGCCAACAGTTTTCAAAAGGAGGACACAGACAACAATGAAAATCAAAAGAAATTGCCACAAAGTTGATGAAGGTAGTAACCGATATGTTCATAGTAGATGTCAAGTGTGACATTGCCCACACCTGTACTGAATTGTGTCCCTATCTCCCCCTCTTGCCCCCAACCTGTCTGCTTCATCTTGTAAATCTTCTTAAAAGTTTCTTGTCTATGAAACTTCCAATTTTAGTGGACAGTACAAGGTTTCCTGCTTACTCATTATACCTCACATTTTATTAAGTTTAACAAAAAACAAATTAATATCGTAGGAATATTTCCACAGTTTGTATCTTCACAGGAACCCATACTATCTTCTTCTAATTAAACATTTTCTTAAAGTAGTGGTTTAAATAACACCTATTCTAGAATTTGGCCACATGATTTACTACATCTTTATTAAAGTAATGTTGGGACGCCTGGGTGGCTCAGCAGTTGAACATCTACCTTTGGCTCAGGACATGAGCCTGGGGTCCTGGGATTGAATCCCACATGGGGCTCCCTGCATGAAGCCTGCCTCTCCCTATGCCTCTATCTCTGCCTCTCTCTCTGTCTCTCATGAATAAATAAATAAAATCTTTTAAAAAAAGTAATATCTGCATTAACTTTTATTTGATAGGTTACATTTGGTCTTTTTATTTCTTGCTTATAAGCTCATTCATTATAGAGTAATATATTTCCCAGCATTTTCCCTCAACTCCACTTATAAGATTAGAAGTAATTAAGAACCATTAAGAAGTAATGGTTCACAGAGAGGGTTTCAATATTCTTTTTCTTAAACCAGGCATTAGTGCCCTAAAGGATCTAGTCTTAATCTACTCCAGTGTATTTAATCGCTGTGTTTCAGGTAAATGAGCATACCCACCATTACAGCTATATATATCATAATTATGATCTTTCTCTTTTTACTGTTTAAGATATTAAATAATGTTAAACAAAAACACATCTTAATTTATTTAGAGTATATGTTATTTCATTTAAATATTGTCATATATCTCATACTCTATATACTGCTTATTTTCATAAAATGCAGAGTATACACTTGTCACACAGAAGAGGAATTTTATCTTTCTTTTTTTAAAGATTTTATTTATTTATTTGACAGAGAGAAAGAGCACAAGAAGGTGGAACAGCGGACGAGAAGGATGAAATATATTATTTTACTATTATAACTCCTCATATTTACCTAATTATTATTATCAGTTTATTTCTCCTAAACTGACAATTCATATATAAGTCCAAAATATTATATTTATTGCACGAAATTTACTTTTCATGTTGTACTCTTTCTGATAATAGCTTTTACTTCCATTCCCAAGTTAGAAAATCCTAACTTATGTTTGACACTCTCCCTCTTCAGCCTCACATCCAATCTCTCATCAAATCCTTTCTATTTGACCTCATAAGCATATTTTCATGGTTTTCAGATATTCTTTTCCTCAATATCATTAGCAATATTTTTTTCTTTGTTCCATTTTTATTTCACCATTTTAAAGCTTTACATTCCATTTATATTCTTAGCTAGTAACATATATATTTTTCTGACGAAATTTAATATTAATTATTAGTAATATTTCCCTCCCAAACAAAGTCAAACAAACAAAAAACATATGTTCATTACCATCTAAAATCACCTTTTACACCATTATTTGTTATGTTGCTGTCTTCTGGAATTTTTGAGTTTGTTATTAAATTTTAAAAAGTTAAAATATCTATTTATAATTTACTAAAGTTTATTCTATCTAATTCCATTGTTCACTATTACTTCTCAATTCCCACTATTACCTCCTGACTATGTATTTACTAATGCTGAAGTAAATTTATGAATAATTCTTACAAAAAGATTAATAAATTATTGACAGTAAACCCTTATGTTTAAAAATAAATAGATTTCATTCTCACTATTGAATGATAGTTTGACTGGGTATAGAATTCTGAGTTGACAGTTATTTTCCTATAGCACTATGAAGACTGCATCCTTGTTGCCTTGCGTGCAATGCCACAAAGAAATCTAAAGGAATACTATGGGTTAATTATTGTTTTCATATAATTTTTAAATTTTTTTCTTTATCCTTAATGTAAAAAAAAAAAATCATTGTTATAATGTGCTTGCTTCACTATCTTTGTACTTCATTCTATCTAGCATTTGGTGCTGTGCCTGGTGTGTATGTATGTTTACTCTTTATTTCTACCTTTCTGAGAAATGATCTGCCATTTAAGAGTTAACTTTTATTAAATCATAACAAAAGCAGAGAAAAGTGCATGAAATTTTTGTGTCCTTCCAAGCCTAACTCACAGTGTCACTCTATTTTAAGATGGGGCCTCTAAGGAGGCAATATTTTTTAAAACTGAATTATGCTATAGAATCACAGTTATGTCACTTCCAGTCTCTTCCCACTAGCACACAATTCTGTGTCTATTCTGTGTCTAATACTTGTCTGCCAACTCAGTTTCAAAATCCATCAGTAATTCCAAAATTTCACTAAGATAGAAGTCCAAGTTAATAGTATGGAACTTGATGTGATGTAGCACAGCATGCTTCATCTGATCTCTATACCTCTGGAAATGCCATTCCCTATCTTTATTCTACTATGTGCATCCAAGCAATGGACTTCTTAAGCTCATACTGCTCCAAAATTCAGGTCAAAAGTTACATCCTTTAGAAAAACTGACTTTTGTTGTTGTTGTTAAGCAGGAAGGCACATGCTTGCTCAGCATAGATACTGCATTTTCTACCAGACATCTTTGAAATTATGTAGCTAGTAGATAAAGTTTGGAACAATTAAATATAAGCAAAAGTATCACATGGAAGCTTCAGGTAGCCTTTCTTTAAAAATGATTGATACATGCCCCTTGCTCCCTTGTACTGGCCCTTACAACCCTTGTTGATGGGCAGATGTCGCTAACATGAGTAAGACGACTAGGATACTATCAATCATCCAGAATGAAGACAAGCACTGTTCCTTGCAATGACCAGCTGGAATGAGCCTGGGGCACTGAGGAAGATACAACCTATACTATGCCCTAGACTATCTATTTCCAAACTTTTAATATGTGAGAGAGAAGTAAAACTCTTTCTTATGTAAAACACTGAAAAATTTGGGCCTCTTTTATCTACAACTGAAATTCATTTTAGGATCCATTCCTCAATCCCAAATTGTTGCCTTGATTTATTCAGCACTCCTATTATCATTTACATATTCACTTAATACAATGTATCTCCCTGCATTGCAATTATTTTATATGACTTTCTACATGCTCAAAATATTATGAGACGTTGAAGTATTTTTTAATAATTAATATTTTATTTACTTGGCATTTCATACATTTAAATGTATCTCTTCATTCACTTAAGCATTTATTGAATGTCAGGAACTACAATAAATATGAGGGATAAAGAGATAAATATTACACAGATTATTTTTTAATTATTATCTAGCACAATCCTCTATAAATAAAAGGTGCTAAGAAATCTTAATTGCATGAATAAATCATATGAACTCCTCAAGGAACTGTGATGTTGGTTAGTGAAACCTGTTTGAACTGAGCTAGAGACTATTCAGCTTAGTTGGTAGAATGTGAAAAGTACCCTTAGCCAAATTAGTGTACCTTGATCCACTGCAAACCAACTCAAAATCAAATAATGAAAACAATCAGGCATCTTTAACTGTTCAAATCCAGTTAAAAAGTACTGTGCAAACATTAGTTGAATTTAAATGTAATGACTGTGATATGTTTCCAAAACAAGATGGTACAAAATGAAATACAAGCATCTACATGAAGTTTAAATTGATATATCACCATCCCAATTTTAATTTCAAGGAAAGAAGTAAAAAGACTCCAGTTACAGTCTCATATAAATGTTAAAATGTGCTACTAAAATGACAATTCATATAGTTAAGATGAACTCTTTTTCCATGTTTTTTATGTAGGAGATCTTACACAATTCTCACCTTAGAATATATCACTTGTAAAATACATGTTGTCACATTTTTAAAAATTGGTATATCTCAAATCAGAAAAATTACATTGGTCCTATACCATAAGTTGGAATACTCATGAGAAATCTGGGTTTGAGTAAAAAAGATACCAAACTGATATGAATTGATGGGTCCAGGCAAAGCACCTTCTGAGTATTATCTGACTTAAAGATCAGCAGACAAAATTCTTCTGTGATCAAAAAGTAATTTAAAAGATCACAGTATAAAATCATGAGTAGGTCATTAGTTAATTAGTGCAATGTAAATGATGAATATTTACAAACTTACAGTTAGGTATGAATATATATATATATATATCATATATATATATATGAAGGAAGGAATATAGGAACATAGGAATAGGAAAGAAGGAAATATAGAAATAGGAAGGAAGGAATATAGGAATATAGGGATAGGAATATAGGAAATAGGAGGGATTAATACATATATTTATATATACATATAAATCCAGCGAATCCACTCTGTGTGTGTGTGTGTGTGTGTGCTTTAGATTTATGTTTTTATTTGAGAGAGAGAGAGTGTGTGCCAGGTTGGGGGGAGGGACAGAGGGAGAGGAGGAGAGAAGCATACTCCCTGTTGAATGCAGAGCCCACTCAATCTCACCACCCTGAGATCATAATCTGAGCTGAAACCATAGTCAGTTGGATACCTAGACTATGCCACCCAGGGGCCCCAAGACAGGAATCTTTTGAACACTTACAAAGTAGTAAGATCAAACTGGGAAACTGAGTAAGAGAGTTCCATGAGACGGAATGGGAAAGGAAGTCTTTGGAGGTGGAAGGAAGGAAGGAAGGAAGGAAGGAAAAAAGGAAGGAAGGAAGGAGAAAGAAAGAAAAAGAAAGAGAAAGAAGAAAGAAGAAAGAAAGAAGAAGAAGAAGAAGAAGAAGAAGAAGAAGAAGAAGAAGAAGAAGAAGAAAGAAAGAAAGAAAGAAAGAAAGAAAGAAAGAAAGAAAGAAAGAAAGAAAGAAAGAAAGAAAAAGGAAGGAAGGAAGGAAGGAAGGAAGGAAGGAAGGAAGGAAGGAAGGAAGGAAGGAAGGAAGGAGAGAAGGAAACAAGCCAAAAGGGCAGGGTACTCAGAACAAAGAAGCAAATGGCAACTGCCCCGGGACTGGCACTAGCTCTCTCCTTTGCACTCTGTTATTTAGAGGGCTATTTAGCATTTAGAGAACTTGATTAAATATTTTAGATTATTGTAAATACTGTACACACAGAACCATACACTTTGAAAATAACTTTCATCTACATTATCTCATTTGATTCTCTTCACAACCTAAGCAGATCCATTTACAATCTTGAGGTAAGCACCAAGGTTAATGATTTAACCTCCATTTTACATAAGCAAATTACGATGAGTCTAATAAACAGTGATCATACGGTTTATAATTACCGACTCACTAAACATTGTTATTAAGATCATATTATCATATCCATTTTACAAATGAAATTTAATATGAAGTGCATTTAGGGTGTCTTTGAAACTTACAGTTTCCTAATGTTTGGGATTAGTCCAGAAATGTCACAATAATTCAGATGTTTGAGAGGTTTATGGAAGAAGTAGTTATCAAGGGCAAACATTTAAATGTAGTATCAGCGAAAGTGAGTTAACGAAGTGAGAATGCTCACTTTTAACAGTGGAAAAACACAATGAAACAAATACACTTTCATAAAGCAGAGAGAGTGAGATAAGGAGTGGGCTGAAATGTGAGAATAGCTGTAGGAGGGGAAAAGTAGAGGATATTTTAAAAATAAAAGTCGTCTGAACTTGATGTAAAGGCAAGGAGGAGTGTAATGTGAGATGTGAAATTTTAGATACTGAAAATCTCAGCTTATTTATCAACCAGGTACCACTCTGCTAGCAGGAGAGCTGGAATTCTTAGCTTTCTCTTTAAAAATTAAGGCCTTTTGAGTTTTTTTTTTCTATAATTATGGATTAGAGCTGAGCAAGAATATTTATAATCACAAGAACTGTTTCAATCATTTTCCCATATTTTATTTTGGATGAAACTGACTTTTCATGAAAGACTTCCATAATTAATTCTTTAATAATTAAGTGACATGGGGGGGGTGGGAGGAGGCAAGAGGATGGAGACTTTTGTCCTATCATATACATTGCTAATTTTTAATCAGTTTGCTGTGATTTATTGTAATAGATAACCTCCAAAATCACTATTTTAATATCTAAGAAACACCACCTAATATAAAACTCACATTTAAAGAGCATAATTGGAATTTTCCCAGATAACAATGTGGAATACTTTGTCCATTTCAGTTTTCATGTGTCATATAATTTTGGTTATAATTAATCAATTATCCAAACAGCAAATATTTATGAGGCAATATATTGTAGTAACAAGTGAAGGGAAAAGTAATAGAGTTTGGCAGATCTGGATTTAAAACTCATCTCTGGCACACTTTATTTGTGTAAACTGCAGCAATTTCACTCTTCTGAAGTTTTAATCAGCCATCAAATCTGAACCATCAAGTCTGAAACAAATGATTCCATCTGAAACAAAGCCTGTACAAGTCTCTCAATAAATGGGAACTATTCTTCTCAGCAATCAAGGCAAGAATGAAATAAAATGCTGCTCTTTCATCATATTGTACTTAGAGTCTTATCTTTTCAAGAGGAAGAGAAAGAAAAAGGTGGGGTATTAAGTAAATTAGCTATTTAATATCCAATACTAATATTAGGTATTAAACAAATATTAGACATCAAGTAAATTTGATACTCATTTAGGATCCTGCCCAGCTTTTTTTTTTTTTTTTTTTTTTTTAACCTAAGATTGGTCTAGTGATGACTGTTATTTTTGCTCTCTCTTCTCACATTCTCCCCTTGACCTACTTGGGCTAGCCAAGGTGGTTTTCTCACAATATGAGAATCTCTTCTGGACACTTCAAATGCGAGGAGACTACCATTATCACACTAAGAAAAACTATAGCTCAATCTTTTATTTACTACTGAATTCCCAAAGGATCACTTGGAATAAGTAATAGCCAGAAAAAAATTGTAGCAAAATCATATTTAATACTCTCTAGATATAAAGGAACTAAACTACCATCTATATCCCCAGAATCCTTGTACTTTCCTAGGTTGGCTATATGACGACACTTAAAATTAATTGCTAATTTTAAATTGTTCTTGTTTGTTTAGGATCTCCATTGATTCACTATCTTCCTTTGTAATGATGCTGACTTTGTTCCTTTTCTGGGAACTTGTATAGTATAAGTTCCATCTGTGGAGCAAAACAGGATCATCAATTTTCCTGATCCTTACTGTACATACATGCTCACCCTCACACACGCACGTGCTCACACAGACACACACGCACACAAATGGAATTCAAAAACAACAACATCAAAAACAATAACAACAACAACAACAACATCAAATAAACCACCAAGGATTCCACTACAGGAAATTTAAAAAAGCATAAATATCATAACTATGTGGTTTACGAAATGTTCCAGAATTGCATAAAACTGCTAATTATCTCCCAAAGCTTCTGACATCCTTTCTGATTGTTAGGTCAGACCTACCGATCTCTTATCTCTTCTCAGTTGTTACCAGGTTCGACCTTCCAATGGAATCTCCTGTCTCCACAAACTCTTCAAGGCAGGCCTTGCCTCCGCAATCATTACCCCGATAGTCTTAACACACGGGAATGGAAAGAAACCAAAGTTACACTCACATTAGGGTAACAAGAAGGTGTCATCATCCTATAGACATGCTTTATTGTGTGTAGCAACATATTTACATTAGCAGATCCCTTGTTTCTTGCACATGTTGAATTTACATAGAAATACTATAATTTTTATAGATAAGTAGAAAATATTGATTTGGTAAATTCCAGGGTCTTCATTTCAGAACACTGATTCAGTGTAGTAGAAATTATGTCTATTCAAATGATATACGTGGAAGAATTCTATTAACTGAGACCTATATAAAAAATAAAAAAATAAAAAAAAATTAAAAAAAAAAAAAAACGGAGGGATACATTTTCTCCAAAGAATTCTATAGCATTGCAAAAAGTCTGGGGAAACTTGCTATCAAGAGACCCCAAAATAAAGTGGTTTTAATATGATGAAAACTTACTATTTTCTCAAGTATCAGTCTCAATATGAGTGGCCCAGGTTGTCATGGCTGTCCTTTATACGTAACTTCTGAGTTTATTCCATTCATCACCATTTCTGGGTAATAGAAGGGGCAAAGCAAGTAAATGGAGAATAAGCAATTTCCTTTCAAGCATGTGGCATGTAATAACATACATCACTTCTGCTCATATTCCTTTGTCGACAAATTAACCACATGACTGCATCCAGCTGCGTGGGATACAGGGATATGTGAACTCTATCTGGATGGGCGTGCACTGTGCTAACACACAGGGGTCCTGTTTCCAGAGGAGGAAGGTATGAAGGGATACAGAGAATATTTAGCTCCTCTGGAACACTCGCCATATTTAGGAACGGGACTTGCTCTCAGAATTTAGAAAAAGTGTGTATGTGTTTGTGCATGTGTATGTGGGTGTGGTCTCCATCATACATCTGACATAAAAAATTTTGAAAAAAAATATGATTTTCATTTATCTCTCTACCTAACACAAGATGTCTTAGACTGTGTTCCTTAGAAATGGATTCTGACCAGAGTATCTGGGTGGAGGACATTATTGAGAAATGCCCTCACAGACAAATCTAAATGAGGAAGAGAGAAGGCTTTGGCAAAAATAGAATTTGATCGGCGACGCAGCGCCATAGACACCTTAGTCAAACCTCATGAGAAGCTTTGAAGCCAGGATGGTCCTTCAGAGTTGACTTATATGAGACAAGGGCTGCATCTTTGTTCCCCGATTCAACCAAACACTGGCTGTGGGTAACCCCTCAAGGAGGAGCATAACATGATCAACTCAACTCCCTATGGACAAAGGTAATTTCTATAGATTAGGTCTTAGTTTGTGCTGCTATAACAAAGTATTATAGACTGGATAGGTCATAAGGGACAGGGATTTATTGTTTACAGTCTGGAGGCTGGAAGTCTGATATGGTGAGAACCCTCTTTGGGTTTGCGCACTGCTGACTTCTAGAAAGCAGAGAGGAAAAGTATGCTTTCTCATGACTCTTATAAGGATATTAATTCCATTCACAAGTGCTCTATCCTCGTGTCCTCATCTAATCCTAATTATTTCTCGAAGGCCCCACTTCCTAATACCGTCACATTGGGGAGTAGGATTTCACCACATGACTCTTAGAGCAACACAAACATTCCATCTATATCAGCTTTGAACCATCAGCCACCAAGAGCTGAACAAGTAAGTGTGCTGGGCCTTGCATTTTTCTTTTGTTATCTAACAAATCGCCACAAGTGTAGTGGCTTAAACAATCCATTTATTTTCTCACGTTCTGTACGTTGGAGGTGAAGACAGGCTCAGATGGATTCTTTGCCGAGGATCTCACAAAGGCTGACGTTCAGATCAAATGGGTTTTTATTTGGAGACTCTGGAAGATAATCTACTTGTAAGCACTTTCAGGTTGTTGGAAGAATTCAGTTCTTTGGGGTTATAGGGCTAAGGTCCTCATATTCTTGTTTTCTAGGGCTCACGCTCCGTTCCCAGAACCTGTTCACATTCTTTGCCACTTGGCTGTCTTTATTTTCAAGCCAGCATTGTTGTATCAAATCCTTCCCACAGAGAAACTTATGACTCTGGCTTCTGCAGTGAGTCAGGGAAAAATATCAGCTTTTAAAAGGCTCATATAATTAGGTTAGACTCACCCAGATAATCTCCACATATCAAGTCAGTTGAGTAGTAATGTTGATTACATCTACACAATCCCTTTTACGTCTAATATAATATATTCATGTCCATATCAAATAGGACATAATACCAAGGGATGGAGATCATGGGGCAATCTTAGAATTGTGCTTACCACAGTCCTGTAGAGATCCTCTGGGCAATTATATGACAATATCCACCATGTCAATGCAATAAATATGTAAAGTAATAACTCCCTTACTGGAATATGCCATCTGCAACCGAAGAAGGCCTACTACATATATTTCCATGTGCTATTTCTTCTCCCCAAATAGCATTTACTTCCAGCTTTTGTTAGATTTAATTAGTTTATTTTTCTTCACATATATGTGTGTGTATATATATATTTAGAGAACGTCATAACATATATAAAAGTAATTTCAATCCCTGTGTTAGACTTGAGACTGGGCATGAACTTTGCTTAAAAAACAAAAACAAAAACAGAGCATTTTCTCATGTGCATGTTGGCCATGTCCATGTCTTCCTCTGTGAGATTTCTCTTCATGTCTTTTGCCCATTTCGTGATTGGATTGTTTGTTTCTTTGGTGTTGAGTTTACTAAGTTCTTTATAGATCTTGGAAACTGGCCCTTTATCTGATACGTCATTTGCAAATATCTTCTCCCATTCTGTAGGTTGTCTTTTAGTTTTGTTGACTGTATCCTTTGCTGTGCAAAAGCTTCTTGTCTTGATGAAGTCCCAATAGTTCATTTTTGCTTTTGTTTCTTTTGCCTTCGTGGATGTATCTTGCAAGAAGTTACTGTGGCCGAGTTCAAAAAGGGTGTTGCCTGTGTTCTCCTCTAGGATTTTGATGGAATCTTGTCTCACATTTAGATCTTTCATCCATTTTGAGTTTATCTTTGTGTATGGTGAAAGAGAGTGGTCTAGTTTCATTCTTCTGCACGTGGCTGTCCAATTTTCCCAGCACCATGTATTGAAGAGACTGTCTTTCTTCCAATGGATAGTCTTTCCTCCTTTATCGAATATTAGTTGACCATAAAGTTCAGGGTCCAGTTCTGGGTTCTCTATTCTGTTCCCTTGATCTATGTGTCTGTTTTTGTGCCAGGACCACACTGTCTTGATGACCACAGCTTTGCTGTACAACCTGAAATCTGGCATTGTGATGCCCCCAGCTATGGTTTTCTTTTTTAAAATTCCCCTGGATATTCGGGGTCTTTTCTGATTCCACACAAATCTTAAAATAATTTGTTCCAACTCTCTGAAGAAAGTCCATGGTATTTTGATAGGGATTGCATTAAACATGTAAATTGCCCTGGGTAACATTGACATTTTCACAGTATTAATTCTGCCAATCCATGAGCATGGAATATTTTTCCATCTCTTTGTGTCTTCCTAAATTCTTTCAGAAGTGTTCTATAGTTTTTTTTTTTTTTTAATTTTTATTTATTTATGATAGTCACAGAGAGAGAGAGAGAGAGGCAGAGACACAGGCAGAGGGAGAAGCAGGCTCCATGCACTGGGAGCCTGATGTGGGATTCAATCCCGGGTCTCCAGGATCGCGCCCTGGGCCAAAGGCAGGCGCCAAACCACTGCGCCACCCAGGGATCCCTGTTCTATAGTTTTTAAGGTATAGATTCTTTACCTCTTTGGTTAGGTTTATTCCTAGGTATCTTATGCTTTTGGGTGCAATTGTAAATGGGGTTGAATCCTTAATTTCTCTTTCTTCAGTCTCATTGTTAGGGTATAGAAATGCCACTGACTTCTGGGCATTGATTTTGTATCCTGCCATGCTACCAAATTGCTGTATGAGTTCTAGCAATCCTGGGGTGGAGGCTTTTGGGTTTTCTAAGTAGAGTATCATGTCATTGGCGAAGAGGGAGAGTTTGACTTCTTCTTTGCCAATTTGAATGCCTTTGATGTTTTTTTTGTTGTTGTTGTCTGATTGCTGAGGCGAGGACTTCCAGTACTATGTTGAATAGCAGTGGTGAGAGTGGACATCCCGGTCTTGTTCCTGATCTTAGGGGAAAGGATCCCAGTGCTTCCCAATTGAGAATTATATTTGCTGTGGGCTTTCCGTAGATGGCTTTTAAGATGTCGAGGTAAGTTCCCTCTATCCCAACACTCTGAAGTGTTTTGATCAGGAATGGATGCTGTATTTTGTCAAATGCTTTCTCTGCATCTAATGAGAGGATCATATGGTTCTTGGTTTTTCTCTTGCTGATATGATGAATCACATTGATGGTTTTACGAGTGTTGAACCAGCCTTGTGTCCCGGGGATAAATCCTACTTGGTCATGGTGAATAATTTTCTTAATGTATTGTTGGATCCTATTGGCTAGTATCTTGTTGAGAATTTTTGCATCCATGTTCATCAGGGATATTGGTCTGTAATTATCCTTTTTGGTGGGGTCTTTGTCTGGTTTTGGAATTAAGGTGATGCTGTCCTCATAGAATGAATTTGGAAGTACTCCATCTCTTTCTATCTTTCCAAACAGCTTTAGTAGAATAGGTATGATTTCTTCTTTAAATCAAAACCACAAAAAAAAAAAAAAAATCAAAACCACAATGAGATTCCACCTCACATCAGTGAGAATGGGGAAAATTAACAAGGCAGGAAACCACAAATGTTGGAGAGGATGCGGAGAAAGGGGAACCCTCTGCACTGTTGGTGGAAGTGTGAATTGGTGCAGCCACTCTGGAAAACTGTGTGGAGGTTCCTCAAAGAGTTAAAAATAGACCTGCCCTACGACCCAGCAATTGCACTGTTGGGGATTTACCCCAAAGATACAGATGCAATGAAATGCCGGGACACCTGCACCCGGATGTTTCTAGCAGCAATGTCCACAATAGCCAAACTGTGGGAGGAGCCTTGGTGTCCATTGGAAGATGATGGATAAAGAAGCTGTGGTCTATGTATACAATGGAATATTCCTCAGCCATTAGAAGTGACAAATACCCACCATTTGCTTCAACGTGGATGGAACTGGAGGGTATTATGCTGAGTGAAGTAAGTCAATCGGAGAAGGACAAACATTATATGTTCTCATTCATTTGGGGAATATAAATAATAGTGAAAGGGAATAGAAGGGAAGGGAGAAGAAATGTGTGGGAAATATCAGAAAGGGAGATAGAACATGAAGACTCCTAACTCTGGGAAACGAACTAGGGGTGGTGGAAGGGGAGGAGGGTGGGGGCTGGGGGTGACTGGGTGACGGGCACTGAGGGGGACACTTGACGGGATGAGCACTGGGTGTTATTCTGTATGTTGGTAAATTGAATACCAATAAAAAATAAATTTATTATAAAAAAAAACAACCAGTACCCAATCATAAGTATAAAGATTGTTGAATTGTTTTCTTTTACTTTTCGTTTGTTTTATCTTGTTTTGTTATTCTGATTCTTTTAAAACTGTTTCCATTTATTCCTGGAACTAAATAGGGTATAAGTATATATCAAAATATATTAGATTTGATAAAAAAAAACATATTATACATACCAAATAACCAAATTTTATATGAGGACCAAAAGGTGTAAACATCCCTGTATTGATCAGATTGCACACATCTTTATAAAACTTACAGATAGAGGAAATGACAAAAGTGTGAGGGAGAAAAACTGATATACATATCCAGGCCTCTAGCTCATGCATCCAGAAAAGCAGTGTGCAACCTTAAATCTTGGCCTGCTGGACTGCATGGGGATGTGAGAATTATTCAGGAAGGTCTTACAATGCCAGGGTCTGTTCTAGGATCATTCTCACTGTGTGATGAACATTGAAGAAGGAAAAGTATCTCTGAGGGGGACGTGGTGAGAACTAAATAACCAGAGGGCTAAAATTAGAGCAATATAGAAAAAAAATGTTCTGTTGTGATTCAAGGATTGATTACATATGGATGATTTGTATATACTGTACTGCTCCTCTATGAGTCATTGTGTCACAGACAGGAGGAGGCAAATGTAATCTCAGCATAACTCAGATGGGACAACCAAAATATCTTGGAACAGCTTCCAACTCTTTCTTCTTCCTCCCCTAGAAGAGATGCCATTTCAATACTGTTATGTAGAAGATTGATGTTCATATCCTTTCCCTGCCCCATGCATCCCTTTCTGGAATTCGGAGTATGTCTTTAGCTTATACAAAGAGCAAAGGATGTGTTCATTAGATTTCTGTCTAAGCATCCCTTTAACATATTTACATTAAAAAAAAAAGATATTTACATTTACTCAGAGAGAACAAGACAAATAGTTCCCTTTTAACCTTCTTTGTTTTCCAAGGTAACCATGAAGAGCAGCTGTACATTAACACCTACATGTTCCTTTTGCAATTTTGTAAATGTTATATAATAGTTCAACACCACTGTGAATAGCTCTAGTATATCTGAAAATGATCTCAGCACTTGTCTGCTTTCCTTGTACTATCATTTGAAAGCAATTTTGTTATTTTTTAAAGATATAATAGTACATTTTAATAACTTATTTACTTATTTGAGAGAGAGCGAGCAAGAGAGCACCCAAGGAGAGAGAGAGGCAGAGGGTAAGGGAGAAGCAGACTCCCCGCTAAGCAAGAAGCCTGAGGCAGGGCTCTATCCCAGGACTCTAGGATCATGGCCTGAGCCCAAGACAGATGCTTGACCAATTAAGGCACCCCTAAAGGCAGTTTTAAAATAAGAAAACACACAAATCTATTTTATTCTCAAAGACTATCATAGGATTAGCAATAACTTTCTCACTCCTACAATATCAGCATATACCCCCAGGAAATATCTTCAATAACAACTGGTGTGCTACTCTTCACATCTCCTTTCCTGGTTTCTACTCTTATTGATATTAAACTCTTGATCAATCCATGTAAATATGAAAGGACTTCTAAGATGCATGTTCAAAGCAGAATTTATCAGGGAAGCTTACAGGCAAAAGCCCAGGAGGAGCAAGGTGCACCAAGTCATCTCTCATTATCTTATGGAGAAGGAGCTTGGACTTATACCCTTGGGGGAGAAAAAAAAACACAATTTTCTGTCACTTTGCCCATTTTTAGGGGAACGAATATCAACACCTGGCCACATCAAAAGCCCCAGAATCAAGCAGCAAAGCTATAGCCTGATTTCTGACATCACTTTCTGACTAAACAGATGCACTCATCACTGGTTTAATCCGAAGGCTTTTCAATCCTCTCTGTCAAGTCAGCTTTCTTTCCTCCCAGCTTCACTGAAATATAATTGACATACAACATTGTGTAAATTTAAGGTGTACAAACTGTTGATTTGACACAGTCATTTATATACTATATATATATATATACACATGCAATATTATATATATGTATATATATATATAGCAATATAATTACCACCATAGCATTAGCTAACACCTCCACCACCTCCATCAAGTTACATCATTACTATCTCTTTTTTGTGGTGAAAAAAATTTAAGATATACCCTCTTAGCAACTTTCAAGTTATAATACAGAGAATAAAGCTCTTTAAGAAAGCACTACCAGGGCCATCCATCAGAAACACGAGCTTACTCTCCTCATAAATGGAAAAACAAAAATGATTGAACAGATATTTCCATAGTACACATCAAAATGCAATGGCACTAAAATCGCCATTCTGAAACTTGGGCATAGGTAGATTATTAGATGATATAGAGGGTTATCATTAATTTTATTACCGTGCAAATGGTATTTAATAAAAATACAAAATGGTTATAGAGGAAAATACCTTTAATTTAGTGATGCATACCAGAATATTTAAGGATAAATTATGTTTTCTGTAATTATTTTAAAGTATATCAGAAAAAAAAATGCTTTAACCAATTTGGTAAATGTAAATAGTTTAACTAGGTAAAAGTTATATGCATGTTCACCATGATTCTCTCCACTCTACTCAAAATATTTCAAAATATAAAATTTATATTATCCCCTTTCCTGTGCAATCACTGCACATCTTCATAACAATCAGTGGCTAATAAAATATCTGAGGTGGCAGAATATTTTTTATTCTATGAGCCTTTTTACCATTTTGATAGACCTTTTTCAACGGGTAGCTTCTCTTTAACCTTTTATTATACCAAGATCAATTTTTTAGACTGAACATTTGAGGATCTCCCCTAAATTGTCATTTTACTCTTTCTTTTTTATGTCTTCTATAATCATCTACTCCTCATATACGTTTGTGATATTTGCTGTCACTAACATTTAACTGCACTTTGGTAGTGGGGGGGGGCGGTATTTAATTATTCCCTACCCACTTATATAGCAGTGATACAAATAGGTTAGAAAATACTTGAATTTTTAGTTTCTTAAGCACTGTGAAAGACACAAAAATAATGAAATCTTGTTTTAAATCTGAAAAGACCTATAATCGATTTGGAAATAACAAGGAAAATGCACATATACACACACATAAAAAATGGCTAATGATTCAATGCAATGTGTAAGTACATTAATGGATAACGTGTAAGTAACCTTTTAGCTATCATAACTATCAATAAATAAGTAGCACCATAATTACTGAGAGACTTGACATTTGGCATATATTCTTTGAATCATTTGTGTTTGTATTTTTCACATTATATGAAGAAAAGTTGGGGGAATTAGTCAAGGAATTATCATTCAACTTCAGTCTAACATTAAAAAGAAATACCATTGCTTTAAGAAAAAGATGCACAAAAATTCATAGATTCCAACTAACTCTTCCTTTGAAGGCAAATAACAATGTGTTTTGAATGGCAAAAGCCATTTTTTTTTTCTTTCATGGAACTTTTGCTTTCATTATAAGTCAAATTCAAGTAATTCATCCTCAGCAGCCAGAATCAAGAAGAAAAAAAAAATAACCCTAATTTAAAAGAAATCAATTAGTATCTTGAATTCTTCACAAATAAATCCAATATTGAAAATACATACTAAACCACTGTGAAATAGAGAATCTACTTGGTCAACATTCTCCAATAATGACTCTAAATATATATGAATATCTTCACATCAATTTTTCTCTTTTTTCAGCTCTTTTTGTTCTCAATACAAAGTGACTTCTTTTTCTTTTTAAGATTTAGTATGTCAACCACAGCCTGCTCCATTACACAAAGATGCCTGGTTACTTGAAAGACTTTGATACATCTGTGCTATTCCCTGTGTGCTGACATATGTCTACTTGCAACAGAGAAAAGAAACTTCAAGGATGAGCTCCACTCATTTCAGTAATTGGTATTCCAGCCTGCTAGTTCAGATGGATTATTGTTAGTGAGATAGGCAGCTAACATTAATGTCAAATTAACATAAACTATAAGGATGATAGTATGCTGGAATTTGCATAATTTTCATCAGAATCTAAAGGCTTTTGAAATTGATTCTCAAGGACTAATAAAGACATATTAGTTTACTTACTCTAACATTTTTGGGACGTTATTTAAAATGTCACATTCTAATTTTAAGTCAGTGATCTGCAACTTAGGATAATGGACAATATATGAATTGTAGACACAAATTAAATAATTTATGTGAAAATATGAACACACAAAGTTATTAATCAGCCTATGTCAAAAGAACACCATTTCTTTGAGTTTAAAAAAATACATAGTGCTACTCAAATGCAATCCCTTATTAATTTCATTCCAGGAGTTCATTGTGTGCATTCTCAGGTGCCTTAATGCAAAGTCAAATGCCAATGGCTCCATTCCAGCCTTCAAAGAAGTCTATCAAATGTGTGATTCCATTCCAAGAGAAAAAAAAAAAATTGAGAAAGTTAAGTGTTTATTTTTTTAATTTTTTTTCTGTTATGTCAAAACATAGAAACACATGGAGAAGACATATGGCACACAAGCATAGAATGTGCCCAACCCTGGCCTCTTTGGCTTTGGAGTTGTTCCTCTGAACACATTATCACTTATCAACTGTGAAGTTGAAATATGAGTTCCTCAAAGCACAGAAACTTGTTTCTTTTTAGGTGTCCTGCCTGTTTGATTTCTTCATTCCCGGAGTGTCTTCTATTTGAGATTTATTTTGCTAACCTTATCAAAAGGTTATCATTATACCCAGAACTATTCAAAGCATGACTATACCAAAAACAAAACTACACCACAGTTTTGAATATGCTCCTTTCCTTTTTTGTCACATTTCTGTCAACAAACATCTGGGAGATAATCATGGTTGCTCAGAATGGGGAAGAAGTTTTCATCTTCCATGTATTCTGTGGTATACTATTAACACATTATTACAAACATGTGTTTGAGATGTCATCAATTGAATATGTGTGCAATGTGACTAAGGAGCACTTTGGCTTTCCTTGAACTACTGAAGGAAGTGAAAAACTAGAGATATACACAAGTTTTAGACAAGGCAGTCACAAAACCAGTCGATACTGGAGAGTTAGATCACATCATAGGTGGACATCAACGTTATTGATAATTATTTGCTATTACAAATACTTTGTTATTAATAATAAAATAACATGAGCTTAAATAGGCATAGCTAAGAGGTAATCTTATTTAACTGAAATACTTTTCAGGACAACTTCTTTGGATATACAGAAAAGGCATTTCCTGTCTCAAGTCTTCAGTGTGATAGCTGTAAAACCCTGGCCAGCAATATGTTGTTCTCAGATTCCTCATTGTAGAAATAGGATGAAAGGACTCACATTGCCTACTTGCCAGAATTATTGGAGACCTCTGGAAAGAATCACTTTCCATTCCTCATTCTGAAATCACACACACATACTCCATTGTCAATGAGAGAAATAAGCAGATTTAATTCGCTAAATGCAGAGACACAGGCAGGGAAGGGCCCGAGATACCAGACAAGACCAGCAAAGGTATCTTTTTGGAAAGGAACAGGCAGTCCCTGGAAAGAAACTTATTGTTTTTAGCGATTATGCTGCATATAATAATACATAAATTAAGTAACTTCAGTGAGTGAGAGTGGGAACAGAAGATTGTATTAAACATTTTGGTATGGAAGCCAAGGACAAACACACATGAAGAATACCTATTTTTATAAGAAGCTATACAAAATATAGAAAGAAAATAATATTATTAAGTGAAAATGGATAAAGTGGAAAAAGACGATAAAGACTTGTTAATTTTTCATTTATTAATAAGAAACTAATAGGAAATGTCTAAAACAAAATACATATAAAGTTTTAATGATAAATGATTAGCAGAATAAAAATACAAATACTCAAATACCAGCACTCCATAGAAACAAAGAAAATAGACTGTATAGTAAAAGACTTAAAACTTGTTAACAGAAAATACAACAAAATTATGACAAAACTTCCTAACAATAATGCCATATCAATAAAGGTTAGTTAACAGAGTGATTTTTTTTTTTTTTACTTTTTAAAGATTTTCTTTGTTTGAGAGAATGTGTACGAACCTGTGAGTGGGGGGAGGGGCAAAAGGAGAGGGAGAGAATCTCAAGCAGACTTCCCACAAAGCACAGAGCCCCATGCAGGGCTCAATCCCATGACCCTGAGATCATGACCTGAACCAAAACCAAGAGTTGGATACTTAGCCAACCAAGCCACCCAGGCACCCCTAGAGTGAACCCATCTTTAAAAAAGGATAGCTTTACTTTGGTTCTAAGCAAACACAAAACTATACCTCATAGAAGAGACACATGTAAAGTGATTCATAAGGCTAAAACTATACTGAGCAAATGTGCACCTTGCAGGACTGGAACCTTCCTATCAAATAACATATAATTCAGGCTAATGTCCACAGTGTAAAAGAGTGTTTCATGATGCTAATGTCCATAATTTCACTGAAAACAGTTATACATATCTTTATGCAGTATAACATAGGAACAATAATTATAGACATATATAGAAACATACCAACTGTAAGTCAATGAGTTGGAACACAGAATATTTTAACTAATGTAATATTAGTAACTAATGTAACTAATATTTTAACAATGCCAAAGTTTATATTTTTGACAAATATTAACCAGCCAGAAAAAAACTCTTAACTCATTTAATCAACTAAATGAATGAAAAAAGTAGGAACATATAAAATAAGAATAACCAAACTATGGAAACAGCCCAAACTCCAAGTGTCCATCAGCTGATGAATGGATAAAGAAGGTGTGATATATACACAATGGAATATTACTCAGCAATCAAAAATAATGAAATCTTGCCATTTGCAACAATGTGGTTGGAACTAGAGTATATTATGCCAAGTGAAATAGTCAGAGGAAGACCAATATCAAATGAGTTCACTTATATGTGAAATTTAAGGAACAAAACAGATAAACTTAGGGGAAGGAAAGGAAAAATAAAATAAGATTAAACAGAGAGTGAGGCAAACCATTCAAGACTCCTAAGTATAGAGAACAAACTGAAGGTTACTGGAGGGGAGGTGGGTGGAGGGAGGGGCTAAATGGGTGATAGGCATTCAGGAGGGCACTTGTTGGGATGAGCGCTCCCTGTTAAATGTAAGTGAGAAACACTAAATTCTACTTCTGAAACCACTACTGCACTATATGTTAACTAATTTGAATTTAAATTAAAAAAGAGTGAGGAAGGCAAACCAAAAAACAAACTCTTAACTATTTAACTTATTTAAATCAAACTGATTGTTACCAGAGAGGAGGTGAGGAGGGGTGAGGGTGAAATAGGTGATTGGGGATTGAGGAGTGCACTTGCTGTGATAAGCACCAGATGGTGTATGAAAGTGTTGAATCATACACTGTACATTTGAAACTAATATTCCGCTGTACTTTAACTCAGCGGAATTTAAATAAAAACTTAAAAGAAAAAAATGAAGAGGAGATAACTAAAGGAATCTAAACATTGCATGGACTTTAGTTCAAAATAATCAATGACTGATGTCTCCCTGGTTGTATCAAATGTACCACACTAATGTAAGCTGTTAATAAGACAGGAGACTGGATGTAGTGTGTATGACAACTCTGTACTATATTCACAATTTTGCTGTAAACCTAAAATTGCTTTAGAACCTTCAAAATGTTTTCTTCTATTTTTAAAAAAGAACTGATTATCCTCAAGAAACAAATTTTAGAAATCTGCTGATAGCTTATGTCATATTTTATAGTTCTGTTTAAGCAGTTGTATACAAACCAAGGACATTTTTCATCACTATTGTTAAAAAAAGGACTAATGGATGAGTCAATAATGTAGCAATTGAGAATAAATGATAAGTCTTTTTAAAAAGAACAGGGAATGGTCATAATAACAAATTATAAGAATCAAATGAAATATATTTGTTTTAAAATATATAAATCAATTTGAGAACTATTTAAAATAGATAATTTCTAGGAAAATATAATTTCTTAAAAATGGCCTGCGAAGGGAATAAAGTCTATTAAAAGAGTTCCATGGAAAATACTGCCCCAAAACAATGTAATAATAACAAAACCTAAATGAAATAAACCAAATCAAAGCCTTAGGGGATTAGAGACTTTTTGGGGGTGATTTTAATAAGTCTCTAAAATGCAAGTAATTGAAATGCTATTAAAATATTTCTAGGGTACATAAAAAGAAAATAGCTTCCAGATTCATATTATGAATTGAGTACATACTAATACTAACATAAACAGTTATTTTATAGAAAATAAAATCACTAAAATGTTACTTATGAATATTAATCTAAGTCATAAACAAACAGATTTTAGCAACATATTTAAAAAATATAAATGCAACATAACCTAGTGGGGTTTACTCCAGAAACTCAAGGATGTTTCAATATAGTTAAATTAATTGATATAATTTATCAAATCAGTACTCCTAGAAAAACATCATAGAATTTCTTCATAGATAATAAAAGCTATTTGATTAAACTGAACATTTTTAGAATAAAAATTCGAGAAAATAGAAAAAAGAATATTTTCTTAAGATGGTAAAACATATCCATCACAACCTCAATTTCCCTCTTAATAGGTTAAATGCTATGCCTGAGTCACAATCAAAACAATGAAAAAGGTAAGTAAATTTGATCAAGTACAAAAAGTAAAAGAAACAGGGAAAATAACTACTCATGCAGATGTATACTTATAAAATGCAAAAGAATCAACTAGAATCGATGCCAAATAAGACAAATCAGTAATGTTTCAAGCAATCAAATTTATAAAATAGCAGTGCGCCTTATTCAGTCAATTACAATTTAGAATTCTAACTAGGTAAAAGAACCTATTTATAATAGCAATGGAAATTAAATATTACTATGAGTTATAACAAATAGGATTTAACTAAAATCTGTATGAAGAAAAATTTAAGAAACTGTTGAAGGGAACAAATGATGCTTTCACAATACAAAATTACATAACATTCTTAAATATTACAATGATTTCAATAATCTCCAAGTGAATTAATTAATGAAATATTATTTTTTATTAGGGGAGTTTTTCTAAAATTCACATGGAAAAATGAGGAAGTATAAAAGAGAAAACTCTAATGAAGAAACACAAAGAAAAGCTCTGACAGATAAAAAACATGTTATAAGATGTCAGGATTAAAGTGATGTACTACAGATGCCCAAAAAGACAGATGAAGAGAATTCAAGAGAAAGTCCAGAAATAAGCTGACTTAGTGTGAGCTGCTGGTTGCTATAATGGAACCATCTCAAATCAGGGAGGAAAAAAAAGTCCTATTCACAAAAGTCTCCTGACAATCATAGCCATGAAAAATAATAAAATAAAAAGATGGTCCATATATCATATCATACAATAAAAAATATACCAAATTGGTCAAATGTTTTAGTTCCAAAAAATAAGACCATGACAATACTAAAAGAAGACATAGGGACATTTCCTATTAAGCTGAGAATGGGAAAGACATACATTAACATGATTAATAATTTAGAGGCAACAAAATAAATAATTATAATATAGGTGACAGGGATTAGAGAGTATACTTGCTGTGATGAGCACCAGGTAGGTATGGAAGTGTTGAATCACTATATTGTACACCTGAAACTAATATTATACTGTATGTTACCTAACTGAAATTTAAATTAAAAAGTTTTTAAAAATTTCAACAATAAAATCTAAAAAAAAAAGAATTGTTACATTAAACTTTGTCAAACCCACACCTTGAGTCATGAGATTTCCCATCAGAATGATGTGTCATTGGTTCTTCTTGTGCATGAATTACTACAAAAAAGATGAGCTGAAAAAAACACCTGGCCTATTCAAGTAGAATTAGAGAAATTAAAAGAGGCCAGAACATGCTAGGTTAGAAAAGAAAACTACTTAGCATATCCAGGGTGTTAAATCATGAAAAGATTGTCAAAATATACAATAGCTTCAGGGTAAAAATCAAATCAAGAATTTGGCAGTGTTTCCCTTTGAAAGGCCTCTGAGATAATTAAGAGGCCTAGTGGACATTTTCAAATGGATAAAGGATTCTCAGGATTTTTTGCCTCAAAGAAGGCTGACATGTCCATTGCATTTCTTTCTTTTTTTTCTTTCTTTAAATTCAATTTGCTAACATCATTAGTTTCAGATGCAGTTTTCAATAATTCATCACTTGTGTATAATACCCAGTGCTCATCACATCATGTGCCCTCCTGAAAGCCCATCACCCCGTTACCCCATTGCATTTTTATTCATGCTTTGACTAGCATGAGGAGAAAGACCTGCCTTGATAAGAATGTTGCATTTCACTTTTGGTGAACTCTGTTAAGAGTATTGGATTTGGCAAAGGTTCCAGCATTCTGGTCTAAGAAGGACTGAGATTATTCAAAATACCAAAAAAAAAAAAAAAAAATCACTGTGATCTTTAAAGAATAAACATCAGGCTAAGAAGGTAGAAGTAGCTCAAAAGACACACATTTCATATTCTTTTCAGAAGTGGCCAAATAGAACAGTGGAAAAGGAAGAACTTCCCATAGAGCAAAGTCAGGTAGAGAACTATGACTACAAAGACATTCCCCTGCTGCAAAGCCAGGGCCCAGTCAAGGAATATTAACCACCTTAGATTAGAGATTCTGGCAAAATCTGGATGTTTCAATTACCAAAGATTGCAATGTGTGTGCCTCCTGTTATGTTCTTTCTTTCTTTCTTTCTTTCTTTCTTCTTTCTTTCTTTCTTTCTTTCTTTCTTTCTTTCTTTCTTTCTCTTTCTTTCTTTCTTTCTTTCTTTCTTTCTTTCTTCTTTCTTTCTTTACTTTCTTCCTTTCTTCCTTTCTTTCTTTCTTTCTTTCTTTCTTTCTTTCTTTCTTCCTGTTTCTTTCTTTCTTTTTTTTTTTAGATTTAATTATTTATTATGCATGCATGTGGAGGGAAGGGTAGAGGGAGAGAGGGAGGGAGAAAAGGGAGAGAGAGAGAGAGAAAGGCAGACATCCCACCAAGTGCACATGTGGAACCTGATGTGAGACTGGATCTCACAACCCTGAGATGATGACCTGAGCCTAAATCAAGAATCAGACACTTAACAGACTGAGCCACCCAGGCACCCCCTTCTTTTCAAATGTGAGGATCTGTGTGTTTTCTAACAGGCATATGATTGTGTGTCATTAGTATATGCTGGGAGTTCAAGGAAGAAGAAAACTTGTCTCTTTGGTTCACAGCACTTCAGATTAAGAGAAAATGCATCCAAGCATCAATCCCCAGACCTAATGTAGATCACGAGATCTCTACAAACTTTGTGATAACATGGTACAATGAGAATTTTGAGGTTTTGAGAATTTTGAGGTTTTGAAAATTTTGAGGTTTTCAGTGTATTTTACAAAGGGGAGGGATGTGCATATTCTGGTCGGATGTGGACCGTGGCGATTGATTACAAAATGACTCCAATGCTTGATTCTTCCCTATGCTCCTGCCCTTTGTGATGCAACTTTGCAGCTCTTCCTACAATGTGGTAGAGTTCACTTTTCTGCTCTTTGAAACTCAGCCAGATTTGACAATTACTTTTGCCAAAACAAAGTGGTAAAAGAAAAGCCGTGCCAATTCCAAGCATAGGCTACGAGAGGCATCGCATGTGTCTACTCTCTTTCTTTGTCTTCTGATTTCCCCATGTTGATGTGCATGCACTCCTTCCTTGGCAGGTGGCACACATAGATGGGAGCTGATCCAAGCCAGTTGTCCCAGTGGAGGCCCCCAACATGCAAATAAGCACATTGGCAGCCAGCTAGCAAGCTAACTGCCCATGCATGAGGAAGCCCTGGGGAGATCAACTCAGATCAGAAGAACCAGTCACTGATCCACAGCCTGGTGAATGAAAGTAAATGTTGATCACTTTTTCCCACTGAGGCTTTGTGTTTGTTACTCAGCATTATGGCATAATAAATAAATAAACGGACAAGTTGTTTCTTTGAGTCTGTTCAATGAGGTGATACCCAGGTTCTGGGGTCACACAGAACTTGTTTGAATTGTCATTCTCCCAAATACTTTAAAATGTTGGACAAGTTGCCAAACTTCTTTAAGCCCAAGTTATTCCTGTCTTGAAAATGAAAGTAGTTGATAACAATATCATCTAATAAGAGTTGTTTTGAGACTTAAATGTGATAATGCATCAAAATGCATAGCAATATAGTTGGCATGTGGTAAGTGCTAGGTAAATTCTAGTTATTATTCTTTTCTATTCTTTTTAAGTAACTCATAAACTGTTATAAAATAATTTTAAATGGAATTAAAGTTTAACATTAAAAACTAATGTGACATAATAAGGCATGACTTACAATTGAATATTTTTTAAAATAGTAAAATAAAAAAAACGCAGGCTGCATAAAACACTATAATTTTTGCAAGGGCAAAGACAAAATTACACTCAATTATTTTATTTCCATCATTTAGCATATTTGCTGCCAGACTGTGGGTGCTTACTAAATATGTGTTGGATTGAGCCTGTGCATAATAACATGGCATGAGGACTTAATTTTTTGCTGCCATCATATTGAAGGTTGAAGATATAATTAATGTAAGCTAAAAAATTAATTTTAATTAAATAACCACACTACCTTACACATAGTGGCCACTTACTAAGCATTTGTTGAATTGACTATGAAATCAAATAGAAAAACACACAAAGGTCATGGAAATTAGGTAATTAGCTTTTGAGAGGTGAATAGGGCAAAATGAATTATTCAACAGTTTCTTTATTTGTGAATAATTGTTAATAAATGATTTATCAAATGTCAGCAAGCAAAAGTCATTTAAATATGTAGGTAAACACTACTAACAGTATTCCCAATTCACCAATAATTTGAAGAGTATGGAACAAATAATGTATACACTTAATTTTCTTCCTAAAAAAAAAATCACGCAATTGAGCATCTTATTAGAATGTCATACATAATGTAAAATAAAGAAAGAAAACCAAAAAATCATGTTATCTAGAGAAGTCATGGCCTCGTCATAGAGACAAATACATAATAAAATAATTATAATTCGGAGAAATAGATGCTTTACGATATGACCAAATGGCATAGTAGCACTTGGTTTGGATGACTGTGCTAAAGGAGGGGGTTGGAAATGGGAGAAAAAAGTTGCCTTAATAGGCAACATTTACTTCATTCTGCAAAGAAAACTGGAGTTTATCATATAAAAAAGATGGAAGGTGAATACAGACGAAAAACTACTATTATGAGTCAGAAAATACACTTGGTGATATTTGATTGCAATTTCATATATGATAAAGCTGAATGAAAGATCCTATTATCTTTATATTACTAAAATATTTACGAGAAACTTAAATTTATACAAGTTAAAGGATTAGGAGTTAAATCCAGAGTCTTCAGTCTTTAATGATAATTCACATTCCAATATCCTAAGCAGGAGAATATATACAAAGGCCTAAAAGTGTGGAATGGCAATATTGACCGGGGATGGAAGAGTGAATGCATATTTCAGGCAGGAGCTATGCAAGGGATGGCACCTGTTGAAACTGTAAATATAAGTAAGTACACATTTGGACCTGAAGAACATGTCTAATATTTTAGGAGGACTGGATCTTTTCTTTCTGGAATTGACAGAGAATAACTTAAGAAATACAGAGAAGGGGCAGTCCCAGTGGCTTAGCGGTTTAGCACCAGCTTCTGCCTGGAGTGTGATCCTGGGGACCTGGGATTGAGTCCCGCATCTGGCTCCCTGCATGGAGCCTGCTTCTCCCTCTGCCTGTGTCTCTGCCTCTCTTTCTCTCTCTCTCTCTGTGTCTCTCATGAATAAGTAAATAAGAATATTTAAATTAAAAAAAAAAGAAATGCAGAGAGGGATTTATATGATTAATATGTACATTAGAAAGAGCTTCTACTGATAATTGGGAGAAACGTTTGAAGATGGAAACTCTGAGGACAAGATTGGGAGTATCAGGTAACTAACAAATAGTCAAGAAATTAAAAAAAATAAAGTCTTTATTCTGAGTGACATTCGTTTATAGGAGAAAGGACAAAATTTAGAGATATTTTACAGGTAGAATCAATAGGATTTGTGGCCAACCTACAGAGATAGTAAGGATGGAGATCAGAGTCATCGAGTTGGATTGGGCAGGTGTACTGTGCATTAATAACAGAGACAATGGATAAAAAAGAAGCACATTTGTGGATAAGACCTGGAATTCAGAAAGGGTTGACTGTGGTTGAAGGGGCCACAGACAATTTGAAGTAGACACAAAGTAGGAGAGCTTAAATTTTCTTAGATATGTATGCTAAATCTTTTCATTTAGTTTATTATCATACATTACATGTTAGAGCCAAACATAAACTGGAGAGCTGAAAAACTATGCTAGAAGATTGAGGAGCAGAACTAAAAAAAACCGACATCATGGAAGAAAAATACCAAAATAAGTTAGGCCAACTCAATTCATTTTAGAGATAAGGATAACTATAAAAAAAATTCCGTGCAAACAAGAACCAGCACAAACACCATAACAACAACAACAACAACAACAAAACATAAATAACCTAGAAATTGCTTTAGAAAAATGTGAGCTATAAAGAGAGAAAGTATTAAAATACACTTAAAGAAGATACACACACATGCACACACCTGTGCCAGACAATTTGAACCAATAGAAAGATCTCTTGATACCATAAAGATGTCACTTCTTTCTGAATTACTCTATTAATCTGTAACATTTATGTGAACCTAATAAAAATAATTGATGTAATTTGTCCTTATTGTTATTGCTTGTGACTAGACAAGCTGACTCCATAGCCCATGTGGTAAATAAACAATGACAATAGCCCAGATTCTGTGGAAAAGAAGAGTAATCATAAGGGACTGGTCCTATCACATATTTAATTATTATATTAAAAAGCTTTGATAATTAAAACATTGTGGTTCTAGCACTTTCTGGAGGCAGTGAAACCCAGGCAGAAGAAATTAACTCAAAGATTTTAAAATATGAATAATCTTAGCACGTTCAAGGAAGAGAATGAAGCTGTAGCAACTTGAGCATTCATAAGGAGTGAAGGACAGTGTCAAAGTAGGAATGAGACCAGAGGGGAAGGCAGGTGCCAGATCATTTAGGGACTTGTAGGGAATGGAAGGATTTTTAGAATTTATAAGAAGGGTCATCTGAAGAGCCACTATGAATAATTTGTGAAAAAGATCAAAGTAACAAGGCCAAAACCAGAAATTTGGAATGCGTCTGGCGGGGAGGAAAGAGGAGTAGGCGAAAGAAGACGAAAGAAAACAGAAAACAGAAAAAAATAGTGCAAGTGAAATAAGGAAAAGAGATAGAGTTGTCATTTAAGACAAAAAAGAGAAAAAGTATGTTGGAATATGAAAAGTACTATTTAAACATTTTAAATACTGCAGTGGGTTTAAGAGATATTGGAAAAGAGTCCATTGGCCTGTAAATTATGTTGTACCTAGAAATGCAACTTCATCAATGAAAAAGGAAACCAGAATTTCATGCACGATATCACTTAAGAACTTAAGTGTTTCATCAGATGATAGTACCTGAATGTTGAAAACCAGTAAGATACTGGTTACATTTACTTCCAGAAATTTTTGAGACTTTTGGAATTCAGTAATCTTTGTACATTTTATATTACAGACCACATAGATATTCAATATGACATTATTTTAAGTCATCGTAAGAAGGTCAAATACTGATTAGCATTTACCAAGTTTATTTATTTTTTTAAAGATTTTTATTTATTCATGAGAGACACACACACAGAGAGAGAGAGAGTGAGAGAGAGAGAGAGAGGCAGAGAGAGAGACAGAGGAATAAGCAGGCTCCATGCAGGGAGCCTGATGTGGGACTTGATCCTGAGACCCCGGGGTCACGCCCTGAGCCAAAGGCAGATGCTCAACACTGACCCACCCAGGCATCCCTCTGGGTTTGTTTGTTTGTTTGTTTGTTTGTTTCTAAAATTGTAAGTTTTGCATATTTCAGAAGAGAAAGTATTCTGGATTGTCAAAGGAATGATCTGTCACCTTGACTTCCACCTTGATGAACCAAATTTAGAAGTAATTTGTAGTTTTCATTTACTCAGTTAAAAGAAAACATTCACTTAAATGATGCTTTTCAGGTAGTACTTTATTCATAATCCTCACAAATATTTTTCACATGTATTTCAATAATTTTCCAAGCTGGCCTGTGACATACAATTGCATCTTTTCTCTCATATGGGAGACCTCAATTCACTAATAAAATGGTGTCTGTCTTTATATTGTAGCATTTCAAGCAATCTAGCTTGTTTCTCTAGTGAATAAGATTCTTCATTTTGTGATTCCATCCGGTCATACCTCGGATTTTCCTTCAGTCTGGCCCATTTGGATGGATAGTTTTTTAAATTGTTGTTATGGTTCTTGGTGCAATTTCAGCCCTAGACATGGCCTTTTTGATTTCTCCTGGTTCAACACCACGAAACTGGGAACACAATCCTGCAATAATGATTTCACTCAAGGCTTTGAAATCCTAAAAAGATCTGTTTTGGTACATTGTCTTTAAGGAGTGATCATCAGAAAAGAATTATGTGATAAGACAATTTCTTAGAACAACTTGTGACAAAAGACAGAAATAGAATAACAAAAGTGATTTTATCATAATCTAAACTAAAAAGCAAATTTTGTAAAAATAACTTAACATATTTTATTTTAAATAGCTTAAAAATAAGATAAGGAATCACGTATTCCATAGTCTTCATATGTTTGAAAATATCATTTTTTAGTTTAGTTTTGCAAATATAGAATATATTAGTCTGTATTTATTATAGGACTGCAACTTGATATTTTGTGCTACTCTCTTGGTGGCTATAAAATTACAAGAAATTGGAGCACCTGGTGGCTCAGTCGGTTGGGCATCTGCCTTCAGCTCTGGTCGTTGCCCCAGGGTCCTGGGATCGAGTCCCACATCGGGCTCCCTGCTTCTCCCCCTAGCCTCTGCTTGTGCTCTTTCTCTCTCTCACTCTCACTCTCAAGTAAATAAATAAATAAAATCTTAAAATAAAATAAAATAAAATAAAATAAAATTATAAGAAATCTCATCCCTTGAAATCCATGCTTAAACTATGAAACAAGGTCATTTCTATGGACACAAGACCAATGTAAGTCACATTATATAACCATCTCATTTGTTTGTTTATTTAAAAATAAAATTTTAAAATGAGTAGTGCCTTTAAGATTGGGGAGGCAGATACTGTGATTGCAACAACTGACTATTGCTCTTGGCCGCAGTGAGAGCTAACATCTCAGTCAGCTTCACAGTATTTGATATCTCTAACGAGTGGTGTTCCTTCTCCAGAAAATCCTCAGACACATGGCTGAGTTCCAAAACTATTCTCCCATTCTGTATCAGGTTACAACATGGGAATAGAAGTGATCTATCTCACTCCTTAGTTAGGTAATCATTAGTTTTTTTTAATTTAAATTCTAGGTCATTAGTATACAGTGCAATATTCATTTCTGGAGTAGAATTCAGTGATTCATCACTTACAACATCCAGTGCTCATCGTAACAAGTGCCCTTCTTAATATGCATCATCCATCTAGCCCATCCAACACCCATCTCCCTCCATCCACCTTCAGCTTGTTCTCTGTCATTAAGAGTCTCTGTTTCCCTCTATCCTTTTTTCTCTTATTCCCCTTCCCATATGTTCATCTGTTTCCTTTCTTAAATTCCACGTAAGTGAGATCATACGGTATTTATCTTTCTCTGACTGGTTTATTTCACTTAACATAATACACTTTAGCTCCATTCATGTCTGTGCAAATGAAAGATTTCATTCTTTTTGATGGCTGAGTACTATTTCATTGTATATAGCTGAGGATCTTCCATGTTTTCTCTTTTTTCTTTTGCTGACTGGCTTTGGAGCATTCCAAGGCACTAGAAATATTGGAGCCACAAAAATGGAAGAAACCTGATTCCCAAAATGATGCAAGAACATAACTTTCTTGGCCACAGAGGAGACAACATGAGGAATACAGCAAAGGAAATAGAAAGATTGTTGGCAAATATGTATCTGCTGTTAATTTGGAAAAATGTTTTGTTTTACCAGTAAGATGTGTTCACAAATCCCAGGCTAGTGATGGGTACTCAAAAATGATGTGATATCAAAGCAGAAGTTCCTTGAAGAGAAGTTTTTAAAACCTAGAGGGTTTCTCAAATATCTTTTATTGATGATTCCAAAGACATAACTTACATTTTGAAATATTGGTTATGAATGTGCAGTTTGGTTATGATGTTTCTACCTTCTGAACAACTATTCATAGCTTTTGGGTTTTGGTTGTTCTAAAGAAGTTACCTTAATTATATGGTTGGCTTGTGGAAATTTATTCTATTAACACATGGGAAATGAATATTCACAAAATTTTAAATTAAATTCCTTTTGTCAAAATATTTTAAAAAAATAAAATACCACTGTGTTAGAACACGGACAAGTTAATTTGAATGTTGGCTTTTTTGTTTAATTTGGGTTAAAGCATGATTCTCACCAATAGATTTTTTTTATTTTTCAGAGATTACTTTTTTGTCTTCAGTTTTAGGCATATGTAAATTGCTTTACTCTATTAAATTAAAATGCTTTCTAATCTCCAAAGATGGTTAAAATTTTAGAGAACATCTACTTCTTAAACGATGGTGAAGATTATATTGTGACCACTACATATTAGTTATCTTTACTTTTTTTTTAAAGGGTTGTTTTATGGTGAAAACCTACAAATAAAAGTTTTATATAGTTTTCATTTTTATGTTAGTTTTCTTTCTTTTTTTTTTTTAACAAACAAGGATCAACATATTTGCAGAAGTTTTATGCAAAGTTGTTAATCTTAGAATAACAAAGAGAACATTTGTTCATTTCTGGAGGAGAGGATTATTAAAGCACTTCAAGTAAAATTATACATATAAAAAAGCCAAAAGACGAAAAAATGCCCCACTGTGGCCTATGTTAAGACCATTTCTCTCCTTCCTTTCTAACAGAAACCTAATTCTATTTCAGGTATCATTGTGCTCATTTAAAACATTGTACCTCCTGGGGTGCTTGGGTGGCTCTGTGGTTGGGCTCAGCGTGATCTCGGGATCCTGGATCAAGGACCACATCCATTTCTTCTGAAGACCCTACATCTCCCTCTGCCTATGTCTCTGCCTCTGTTTCTGTGTCTCTCATGAATAAATAAATAAATATTTTTTAAATTGTACTTCCTTATTCTACTGCACTTAGAAGTGGTCATTTAAAAAGTTTTAAGAAGCTTGGGCCAATTAAGATATAAAGTTAAGATATAAATGGAAATTACTTATAAAACTATTTAAACAAAGAAACTAATGTGGTCTAAAATTATCTTCTTCACCTTATGTCTTACCTAGAATTTAGATTTGATGCCATACATAAAACAACAAAGCAGCTACCATAAAACATTGAACATGAGGTCAAAGCCTGTGTTCAAACAACTAAGTGGAAAGGAAAAAGTCCACGTTCCCAGTGATAATTAAGTGCCACTATTCATAACTGGTCTGAATACCTTTAGCCTTATCAGAGTGTAAGTAATAAAATCACTTACTGGTTTAAAACTATGATTTCTATTCACTCATGGGCAAATTTAGTCTTAACTGATAGAAGCATACCCCATAACAACAATAACAACAACAACAATAGCAAAAACAAAATAAGAAACACTATGATTTTAATTTCAGAAGGGCAAGGTAGAAGAAAAAAAAAAACAGAGAGAAAAAAGCCTCAGGAATGAAGGAAAATGGGACATATGTTACTTGATATGAAATTGAGGCCAGACAGGAGAAAATAAATAATATTCACAATGATATAGTACAATACTTTTTTAATAGCAGTGTGAACAATCTTACAAAGTTTTCCAAAAAGTTTTTTTTTTATCAGAAATGCTTTTTTATTTTTATCTGAAAACAACTTAAATTTTTAGACAAATGATTTTAGTATATAAATTTGATTTGTTTTTATACAGAATATAAAGATTTCCCTCATTGATCTTCCATGTGAAGGGTATTACAAGCCTGAAGGGAGATACTTTCTGCACACAAGTGTGTATCTTACACATAGGGTACTGGAAACCAATGGTGTAGTGCTTCTACACATAAATTAGGTCAAGTGACATCACATATTAAAAAGGAGCAAGAGAAATATTCTAGTTAATCAGATTCAAGAAGCAAACAGGACACAAAAACTGCAGATAAGACCAAGTCAGTAACTTTAGTTAGGACACTGCAGATTATACTGGAGTAACAGGTCTGCGAGGCTATAGTGTGTATCACATTAAAACAGCAAGGAAGAGCTATTCATAGAGAAAGGGTGGATGAGGGATTTTCACTAAAGCAAATTAACTTCTTGTCAACTGCCAAAACAAAACAAAACAAAACTGAGCATATGAATGTTAGTATACTGAAGGCGTGTTATACCAGTTTCTGTGCAGCATGCTACAAGTTAGTTAGAACTTCTTCACTGGTGCATATGAATCATTAATAGTAATGGAAAGTTTTTTTTTTTTTTTTTTTTGGCGCCCTTCTCACCAAATTTCAGGCATGTCTTATTTTAGATGGTGTATAGCTTTTATCTATAATTTCGTCTTGTAAAAACATGTCACAGAGACAGGAAATAATTGGGTCTCATCAAAAGTAAAATAAAATAAAAATAAATAAATAAAAAATAATTAAGATCAAAGGAGGTAAAAGACCTGTACTCTGAAATGCATAAAACACTGATGAAAGAAACTGAAGATGACACAAATGGAGAAATATTCCATGCTCATGGATCAGAAGAACAAAAAAAAAAATATTGTTAAAATTTTTATATTATCCAAAGCAATCTGCACATTTAATGCAATCCCTATCAAAATATAGACTGTATTTTTCACAGAACTAAAACAAATAATCCTAAAATTTGTATGGAACCAAACACCCCAATTAGCTAAAGTTGTCTTGAAAATGAAGGACAAACTAGAATTATCACAATCTCAGATTTCAAGATATACCATAAAGCTGTAGTACTCAAAACAGTATAGCACTGACACAAAAAAAGACATATAGATCAATAGAACAGAATATACAATCCAGAAATAGACCCACAATTATATGGTCAATTAATCGTCAACAGAGGAGGCAAGAATATGGAATCAGAACAATAATCTTTTCAACAAATGGTGGGAAAACAGGACAGCTGCATGCAAAAAATACTGGATCACTTTCTTACACCATATACAAAAATAAACTCAAAATGGACTAGGAAACTAATTGTGAGACTGAAAAACATAAAAACCCTAGAAGAGGGTAGAGATAGTAATTTCTCTTGACATCAGCCATAGCAGCAGCTTTCTAGAAAGGTCTCCTTTGGCAAGGAAAACAAAAGCAAAAATGAACTATTGGGACTACATTGAAATAAAAAGCTCCTGCACAGGGGATTCCTGGGTGGCTCAGTGGTTTAGCACCTGCCTTTGGCCCAGGGTACGGTCCTGGAGTCCCGGGATCAAGTCCTGCATCAGGCTCCCTGCAAGGAGCCTGCTTCTCCCTCTGCCTGTGTCTCTGCCTCTCTCTCTCTCTCTCTCTCTCTCTCTAGTGAATAAATAAATAAAATCTAAAAAAAAAAACTGCACAGCAAAGGAAACAGTCAACAAAATAAAAGCATAATCTACTGAATGGGAGAAGATATTTGCAGATGACAACCAGATGGCCAACAGACACATAAAAAGATGCTCAACATCACTCATCACCAGGGAAATGCAAATCAAAACTACTGTAAGATATCACCTCGCCTCACGCTTGTCAGAATGGCTAAAATCAAAAACACAAGAAACAAGTGTTGGCAAAAATGTGGAGAAAAATTAAGTCTCTTGCCCCATTGGTGGAAATGCAACCTGGTGCAGCCATATGGAAAAAAGGTATGGAGTTTCCTTAAAAAAAATTTTTAAATGGAACTATCCTATGATCCAGTAATTGTGCTACTGGTTATTTACCCCCAAAATACAAAAACACTAACTGAAAGGGATATACACACATCTATGTTTATTGCATGATTATTTATTCACAATATTTATTTTTGGGCAGCCCAGGTGGCTCAGCAGTTTAGCGCCACCTGCAACCCAAGGCCTGATCCTGGAGTCCCAGTTGGAGACCTACGTCCAGCTCTCTGCCTGGAGCCTGCTTCTCCCTCTGCCTGTGTCTCTGCCTCTCTCTCTCTCTGTGTGTCTCTCATGAATAAATAAAATCCTTAAAATATATATATTTATTTACTTATTTAATTTATTTATTTGTAATAGCCAAATTATGGAAGCACCCAGATGTCCAGAGAGAGGCATGGATTTAGACAAAGATATTTGTATGTAATAGATAAAGAAGATGTGAGATATATATATACATACATAATGAAATATTATATATTAGATATTAGGTAGGATGTATAATGGAATATTATTTGGCCATAAAAAAGTAATGAAATCTTGAAATTTGCAATAGCATAGGTAGATCTACAGAGTAAAATGCTAAATGAAATGTCAGAGAAAGACAAATACTATATAATTTCACTCATATGCAGAATTTAAGAAAACAAAAAAAAAAGAGAAAAAGAGACAGAGAGACACACACAAACCAAGAAACAGATTCTTAATTGTTAAGAACCAACTAATGGATACCAGAAAGGAGGTGGGAGGGGAACGGGTTAAATAAGTGATGGGGATTAAGGAGGGCACTTGTTGTGATAAGTACTGGGTGAGATGTATGGAATTGTTGAATCACTATATTGCACACCAGAAGCTAACGTAACACTCTATGTTAACTATACTGGAACTAAAATAAAAAATAAATAAAAGATGAGGTCCTACTCTAACAACAACAACCACAACAAAGTAGAAGCTAAAATCAAAACCACAGGAAACATGTATTGGCAAGTATACGGCAAAACAGGAACCCTCTTGCACTATTGCAAGAGGTTCCTCAAAAATTAAAAATAGACCTGCCATATGACCCAGGGTTTCCCTACTGGTTATTTACCCAAAGAATACAAACACACTAATTTGAAAAGGCATATGCACTCCTATGTTATCTTATTTACAATAGCCAAATAGTGGAAGCAGCCCAAGTGTCCACAGATAGATGAATAGATTAAAAAAAGAGAGAGGTGGTATACAACACACACACACACACACAAACACTGAAATATTACTCAGCCATAAAAAAGAATAAAACCCTACCTACCATTTGCAACAACGTTAAGTGGAGCTAGAAAGTATAATGCTAAGTGAAATAAGTCAGAGAAAGACAATACAACAGAATTTCACTCATATGTGGACTTTAAGAAACAAAACAAACGAGCAAAACAAAAAGGAGAGACAAAGCAAAAAACCAACTCTTAACTATACAACACAAACTGATGGTTACCAGAGGGGATATGGATGGGGGGATAGGTGAAACAGGTGAGGGTGAAGGGGGTTAAAGAGCACCCTTGTCATAATGAGCACTGAGTAATGTACGGACTTGTTGAATCACTATATTGTATACCTGAAACTAATATAACACTATACTAACGACAATGGAATTAAAATTAAAAAAAAAAAAAGAGTAAACACATTTCTGAGATTCAATGGATATGGCTTAGACATTACAGGTAATTTGTATAAATTTTCATATTCTGTGGGTTTTTCAGAATGATAATCTCAAAATGCTTATGTAAGTATATTTTGGACATTTCAATGATCCTTTTCATGATTTGTTACTGCCATGTAATTTCAGCATCTAGTTGGTAGAAATTTATTTACAGAAAAATAACTTTTTCAGTCAAGTGAAATAAATTATCTTAATTCTATTATTTCATTTCTAAATTTATTAGCATTTTAACATGTAGATTTGATTGGCTTTCAGAGTTGTACCATAAAGCCTCAACCATAAAGAATGCATTCCAGTTTTATGTTTATACACATATAATTAATGAAATGATTTGTGTTAAAAAATAATAATTAAAATTAAAATTTTGTATGCATTACACATAAAGGAAAGAATAGGTAAAGTGTTTGTTTAAAATAAGACAATAATCAGCTGCCTTATTTATGTGTCTCACAATTTCTGAAAAAATACAACTAAAAAGTTTTGTCAATCAAATTGAAATAATTTTGTTGAATAGTCCCATGGTCAGGATCTGCCTAAATAAAGACAATGACATGATATTATTTGTAAATTAATATTTTTCAGCACAATGAGCATGAGCCTTCTAAGAAGCCCAAAACAAATACTAAAGAGAAATTATTTTATGAACAAATAAATCTTAATGTGTAGTATGTATTACTGAATGGTGCCTTCTCATTTCAAATTTTGATATGGAATTAAATGTGGAGATAAAAGCAATCTTTTAATCAAGTTGTATTCTCAAATGCAGGTATCTGAAGTCTGAATTACTGTACATAAATAATGTTTTTGTCATGTTTGCAAATAATGTTTTTGTCTGTTTTAGTCGTGTTTGCAAAATTGAAAGTAGGTTAAATTCATCTTACTTTTTAGTCAACTGTAAACTCCCATACTGAAAAACTTTGTTAGCAGTTTCTGTAATCTTTGCAATTGTGGTTTTTCCCAAGTGTTATTTACCCACTGGCTACAAAGCTTAAGATAAATCAAGACTGATAAAAAAAATCATTTGGTTGTTTCCACCTTGGTTTCATTTTTGCAGTAAACTATCCAAAAGGTTCCAAAAAGATCCAAAAAATTAAAATAAAATAAATAAAATAAAATAAAATAAAATAAAATAAAATAAAATAAAGGTTTAAAGTTGCTCAAATGTCGGGCAATTATAGTATTGAACTTCATTACAAAGAATTTTGTCTGGAAATACTTTTGCTATTTTTTTGTATTTCATTCTTACTTCATTTAATCAATTGAAGGGAACATATTAAGTATGAGGAATATGCTTAGATACAAATAATTCAAGAAAATTAATTCAGCATCATGGTAATTAGAGGTATATTTCACGTCACTGGAAAAAAAATAAAACATTTGAATACTATTTCTAACTGAAATTCAGTTCCTGAAAATAGAAAACTGTGTTTTCCTATTATATTTACAGAATACTGTTTTCCAAAAGAAAAAAAAAATCTAAGTATCAAAAATGTGCTAGCATGTATCCTTGAAAAGTTGTCATGTATAGTAGGTTGTAAATGACAAGAGTGTTGATGTAACAAATAGTGCTACTGATGCAGAAATTATTATTTTGAATTGCTTTGAATGTTGATAAGTCAAAGGACAAAGAGGACAATATATTAAAATAAATGTTAAAAAATCTAGCTAAGCATGACAAACTCTTTTGTAGGGCAGTTAGTGGAAAGTATGTCACCTGACTGTTAGAATTTCTATTCAATATTTGAGACTAAGAGCAAGGAGACAAGTGCAGATTTGATTGCAACATCCAAAATCCTGAATTCTGCTTTGTGTAAAAAAACTTGATCATGATTCATGGAAGAATGTGCCTTGTTTATGGAGCAGATTATTTGATATTCAAACATTATTGTTCTCATATTTCAGCATCTGGAGGAAAACCTCATGGATATTATTCTTGCATGAAAAATTCAAACACTATTTCACAATTACAAATATAAGTATATGCAAAACATCTAAATTATTCTTAAGAATTGTTTGACAGAAGAAAGAAAAAGATTTAGCTTAATAAAATAAAATAGTGCCACTTAGAATATAAGTCAATTAACAGTATGTGTGTGATCTGTGCAACCAAATGATCTGTTGAGCTTTGTAAAAGACTGACTTTTCCAAGCAACATTAATATGGCTTAATACCTTTTCCAAAAAATCATATTTTGGGCGATATATATGTATCTTGAAGTAAAATACATTAAGAGATCTTAAAAGGGAGAAGAAATATGTTGAAACAAGCTCATACTGACACTGAATGGTCTAAATAATTGATACTAATTTGCTTGGTCTATATTTACATTGGCCATTATTCTATTGTGAAAATTCTTGTGCATGGTAGACAGCAGAGAATTCCATGCAAGCCCCATTTTTTTTTAAAGATTTTATTTAAAAAAAAAAACATTTTATTTATTTGAAAGAGAGAGAAAGTGCACACATGGGTTGGGGGAGGGGTAGGGAGAAGTAGACTCCCCACTGAGCAAGGAGCCCAATGTGGGACTCGATTCTGGGACCCTCGGATCATAACCTGAACTGAAGGCAGACACTTAACTAACTGAGCCACCCAGGCACTCCATGCAAGCCCTATTTTTATGGGAAACCAATGTTAAAATCATTTGCAATATTATCTATCATTTATTATGATAATTATGTTTGTCCAAACTCAGAGAGAGAGATGACATAAAAAAGATAAGCTCTGGGCATCAGATTCTAAAACTAGAGATCAGAGACTCTGAATTTAGACTCTCAATATTTTATTCCATATCGTTCTGGCAGAGAAATTTAAGACCAAGTGGAAAGCACAGTTAATGCAGAATACTATTAATATGTATCAATGAAATATGGCTCTTGATTACCATTAGTTAGAATAAGTGGACAGTCTAAATGGACAATTATCACAGGAATAAAGAAACCAGCCTAATGGTAGCATTTTGGCTGTTTCGGGCTATCTTAACAGAATTTCACTCTCACACCTTGTTTAAAGGACAAGTCTCTCTTTTGGCAAAGTGAGGAAAAAGATGTAAGAATCAGGGGGAAAAAAAAGAGGTTAATGAAAAAATGAAACTACTATGATAGTCCACTTGACCCAAAAATGATGCACAGAGATCCCTATCAGTAGACTAATAGAGTGTAGATTTGGGTTTTTAGAAGGTAGCCTAGAAACAGATTGCTGCCCTACTAGAAACACAATTAAGTGTTAATCGTCTAACTCTTTTATTAGTGGAGTAGGGAAACTAGAAGTTAGTAAATATGCTTCACATGAATTAATTTATACACCATTTCTAGTTAAATGTTAACAATATAACATAGAAAGCTTCGAATTTTAGATGTTAGGGAATATTCTCAGGAGCACAGTTGTAATGTGAATCAAGCTTTGTTTGATTCCCAAGACGGTGTCCTTCACCACTGTCCAAATGAGGGGTTCAAGATAGGAGGTTTGCAAATAGATGCTCATTCCCTGAAAGAGACAGAACAACTGAATGGACAAGGGAAAAGAGTGAAATCTCCCTTGCTTACAGCAGAGAGAGGCTCTTCTCCCTTCTCTCCCCACATGTTTTAGTGCTTTCTGCTTGTTTTATTACTCTAAACTAAAATAAAGATAAGAATGAGAAAAGATAATAAAAAATTAAAAACCACAATGAAAAATAGATAACGTGAAAAGGAAATAATTAAAGCAAAGCCTAAAGGTGATAAGAAGAGACTAGGTAAATAAGTAATAGAAGAACAAAGTAAACATGAGATAAAAGACAGGTCTGATAAAAAAGTTAAGAAAAGATAAATCAACTAAGGACAATTAACTGTGAGATTATAAAAACAAAAGGACTAAAAGATTAAAAGGAGAAGATAAACATGCAAAAAAATTTAAATGAATTCAAATAAGAAGAGAAGAAACTAGGGCATAAAATGCTGACTGGAATAAAAGAAAGAAAATAGATAATACTACAAATCCCGACATTTAACCCAAGCATGCCTTCCTATGCTGAGAGCTGTCTTCAGCGGATGCCACCCAAAATTGTGCTCTCAACACCAAGGGGCCAGACAGTGTCTTGTATGACTTGAAGTCCCCTGGAAAATCTGAGGAGAGAGATTATGACCATTCTATTCTCTGATCTGATAGCCCAATCTGTGCTCAAAGATGCTGATCAGCCCTCAGATTGTCATTTCCCACAAGGGATCTATAGGCACACAAATTCTTGTTTCCCTTGGGATATTCTTTTCCAGTCAAGAATGAGTCTTTTGCCAAAAGGAATTAGCATAATGTCATTTGAAGAGTTTATCCAAGAAACCGAAATACTGCCGCCATGGCTCCAAAATGTTGTTCAAAATGTGCTGTTCTTTTGGTGAGTTTCATTAAAACTTCTACGTATTACATCGGTCATTTTCAGAAAATATGGGCTGTGCAATTATGCATTTACACATGTTGAATTTTATACAGGAGAAAAACAAAGACATTGTAGGATAATATGGTGATATACTAACCGAAGCATTCTTTTCTCCAACTCCACCCACCCTACCTATCACCTCTTATTTTTATCATAAGGCATGAAGCCAATGGCACCCTCTTCCTACTTCCTGGTAAGGTCCTGGGGAGAAGGTTTATTCCACTTTTACTTTTAAGGGACTAAAATGGACAGAGCCCATGCCTCAGATACTGTGAAGTACAGGAAACTAGGAAGTTTAAGAAAGACTTTTGCTGGCATTATTTGTAGTTGTGGAGTAGAACAGTAGTGTTATGTGTGTGGACACAGGAAAACTGGAGACATTTCCCTAACTCTCTCATAGAATTGTTGTAACCTGATATTGCAGCAGAAGGACCCAAAAAGCAAGAAACCTACGGTTAAAATGAGGGGATATCAAAGTACACATATTGTGTTTGGACAATACCTGCAGGATGTGAGTAAAAACGGAGCTACATTTCCGGAGACCACAACAGGGACCAAATTAAGAAACATGCCAGTGTCCCCAGATTGACCAATAGTCATTCCCTGCATAATCTCACATCATAGCACAGAGGGCCGCACAGATTGACTTTAACATGGAGTGAAGGCAAAGTTCCAGCATGGAATACCATGCCCTTCTCCCTAAACAATTTATACTATAAATTGGATTCTACAAGATCCTGGAGAGTTTTGTGGAATATAAAGACAATTACGTTCTATAAGTACTGGAATGCCTCAGTTAAAGATGCCTTTTTTTTTTCTTATTTTATTTTATTATTTTATTTTATTTTATTTTATTTTATTATTTTATTTTATTTTATTTTATTTTATTTTATTATTTTATTTTATTATTTTATTTTATTTTATTATTTTATTTTATATTTCAAACAGAGAGAGAGAGAGAGAGAGAGCAAGAGAGCAGCATAAGCCTGAGCATTGGGAGGTGCAGAGGGAGAAGCAACACGCTGTTAAGCAGGGAGCCAGAGACAGAGCTTGATCCCAGGACCCTGAGATCACAACCTAAGCCAAAGGCTCACTTAACCAACTGAGCCACCCAGAGGCCCTAAAATGCCTTTTTGTTATAAGATATCTTCTCCTTTAGTGCATACAGTTTTTGGTCATGATGCTTCAAAGAATGAAGAGGTAGGTAGACCAGACAAAGAATACTGAGCATCAGACTAAAGTTTACTGAGCGACAGTAAAATTTATTGAGCCATAGTACAAAGCTCCCAAAGAGGGAGGGGACCCAAGAGGGTTACTACTGGAGTTTCTAAGTCTAGGCATTTTTATGGGCTTGTTGGTGGGGCTGTTTTAATCTGATTAACCCTCCAGGAGCCTGTCACCCAATCAGGCTTTTGTCATCTACCTATCACATGGGAAAGAGTGGAGGCCTCCTTCCAGGATGGTGTAAAAGCCTTTTTAAGAGTGACTACCTCATTGGACAGAGTCCCCTTGCCTGCCTTTCTTCCAGCTATCCTTCATCACTTTGGTGTCTTTTGCCTGCTTGGTGTTGAGGAAGAAGAGTTTTTCCTGTACCCTTCTAGATTCTTTAGCTGGCAAATTGATATAAGATAGCTTACCAGGGGGAAAAAATAATAATAATTATGCATGTATGGGAGCCCCAAAGGAATATGAGATTCACAGGCAATCAAGCAATTGACACTTCTATACCATCCTGAGTTATGGAGAAGAGGGGAGACGTTAAAGGGAAGGAAGATAATTTACAATAAGATGGGAAGAACAAATGTTTGGTAAACAGATGTTCTCCATGTCATACAAAAACAATGAGATACTGAGAGGAATTTACTCTCTAGGTCTTGCTGAGCTTCCCCCCAGCTTACCACACCTAGACCGGATTTTTTATAGTAGTTTATCGCTGGTGATAATTCTCTTCCTGGACCAGGCTGACTATCTAAATTATTTTAGGCAGTTAAGGGGGAGGTAAAACAAAACAAAACAAAACTCTTAATGAGTCTTTTGGGCCTTGACTGATTTCAGCTAAAATGGGGAGGCTCATTTTCAATCCCTTCACCAGAAATGGAATGAATTTATCACATTTCTCTTTGAACTTGCTCTCTTATGGTATGTATTTTATTCTTCTGTTTTATCTATCATCTATCTATCTATCATCTATCTATCTATCTATCTATCTATCTATCTATCTATCTATCTATCATCTATCTATCTATCTATCTATCATCTATCTATCTATCTATCTATCATCTTTGCTATCTTTCTCTTCATTTCCTTACCCTTACTTCTCTTAGATATGTTCACAGGTTTTGGTGCAGGGAGGTGAAGTATAGGACAAAAATCATTAAAACACCATTTAGGAAAATTTGAATGAAAAATATCAACAGTATCCAACTAGACTAGCCCAAATAACACCAAAGTTTTATCTGTAGTAAATCCTCCTACAATCCCACTACAAAATTTCTCACTGAAACATCCACAATAACAGTGGGAAATAAAAACATTTTATTTCAAGTACAAAATATACATTACCATTTCTTAGAAATTCTGCATTGCACTCCATAACATATGTTTTGTTTTTAATCTATAAATATTTTAAATTCACAAAAGAAAAATAGTCAAGGAAAATATTTCTACCTTTGACAAATAGCTGAAGGATTTTATTTCATCTTTCAAATGATCAAAAATCAGATTAAAAGAGAGAATGATTTCAGTAATTCTATTTTTGGTCCTGGGACAAATGTGTCATTGCATTAAATAGCTGGATTAATAATTAATAATTAATAATAATAATAATAATAAATAGTTGGATTAAGAAAGTTGGTCCCAGAAGGAACAAAAAGCCACCATCTTATGGTCCAACATGTAGCAATGCCACAAGCAATGAAAATTCAGTCTTTGCTTTCAGAAATAACCTCAAGAGAAATCTCTTAGTTTATAGTCTCCCAATAGTGTTTTTGCTTGAGAAACACAAGGGCATGATTTATCCACCAAAATTTGTTGTAATATTCTCCACAAACTTTCTAGATTGATCTAGGAATAAGAAGAGGTTAAAATCAAAGGAGATGTCCAAGGCTCCTGTTATGCAACAGAAGAACCACATAATCCAGTGGTCATTCCAACAAAATACACAACAAGCAAGTGCTTCAGATCACGAAAATATCCTACTGTCAGGTTTTTTGGCTCCAACTTGCTTACTCTGTGGTTCACATTACTGCTGAACTTCACTTTGGCTCCCAAAAGCAACTAATCATAAAGTAATAAGCCAACTGCACTTAAACCAAAACATCTGGGCCTACTCACAGGATGTAGTTGTGCCCTGAGTTCTGCTGGGCTCAAGACCCTGCACACCCTTACCAAAGTGACTGATGGAACCTAATCCACATCGCTGGTTTCCTTGTTAACAGCAGATGTGGACACCATTTGGTCTATGAATCATATCCTGCACTCTCATTTTAGTACTGTTTTCTACGTTCTGATGGTCTTCTTTTCATCAGTAAAATTGATTTCACTGTAGAATCTGGATGCTTATTCCATAATTGAGAACCTACACTAAATTCTCAAATTCTTCAAATGTTCCTTCTCTGTGTGTCTTTTTTTTTAATATTTTTTTTTAATTTTTATTTATTTATGATAGTCACAGAGAGATAGAGAGAGGCAGAGACACAGGCAGAGGGAGAAGCAGGCTCCATGCACCGGGAGCCCAACGTGGGATTCGATCCCGGGTCTCCAGGATCGCGCCCTGGGCCAAAGGCAGGCGCCAAACCACTGCGCCACCCAGGGATCCCTCTTTGTGTCTTAAATGGGACATTTCCTGCAGTGATACTTCCTCCCTCTGCAGCCATATTAAAAGTAGAACATTTCTTCTTTCAGAACCCAAGTGTCTCAGGATCAGAAGTAAATGACTAATGCTGTAAAGCACTTTGGCATGTCCTCACTAGCTTTTCGTATAGTGACACTGATATTTAAATGAATGTCCTATGATCCAGAACTTATCATATTATTTTAGGAATAAAAGTCATGTCCTGTTTACTTCTTTGTACTTCTTATGGTAGCTTATAAAGTACTGTCCAGAGTACTTATTTTTTATATATACAAAATTAATTACCAAGTTTGTTTATATCCTAAATATTTCTTAAATCTATCCACACCACTCCATCTCTACTCCCCTTAGCTTTATCAAAAGTACCTTCATCTTTGACCTTGTTTACTGTATCAGCCTCCTAATTGTCACCATCTGTCAATGTAGCTGCCTTATAAACCAATCTTTAAACTATAGTTGGTTGACTCTTGTCAATATTTACTCTAACCGTACCATGCTCTTTAAGAACTTCCCATTGCTTATAGAATAAAACTCTTTGGATGACCTAAAAGCCCTCTTGGTCCATGAAGTGTCTACTTTTCCAGGCTCACAAAGACATTGCCCCTCTTTCTCTGTATTTCCCTTCCCTCATTTACTTCCCTCTCTCTGGCTTAAACATTCTCTCCTTTATATATGTGTTCCTTCTGTCTGGAATGATCTCTTTATACAACTATTTTCTTAACAAATACACTATATATCCATTCTTTACACCTCAATTCAATCATCACTTTACTCAAACAAGTTTTCTAAAATCTTTATCAGGTTCCTCTTTGTTATGCTCTCAAAGAGTATATTCTAAATGAATTTAGTGTAATTTATATATATGTATATAAATACATACATATATATATTTGAAGAAATTAGTGAAGGAGAGAATAAATCTAAGATACAGATATATAATAATTACTTTTTAAGTGATAACATTGGATGCTTTATTCTGAGCAGCTGTTTCCTCAATATTATTTAACTATGGATTGCATCAATCGATGTTCCAAAACATTTACCCAAAACTAAATAACTTAATGATCATCATTTGTGCCCATTTAGAAGTCAATACTTTTAAAGACTATCAACCATGAGATTTTTATAACAATAAATTATTTTATAACAGTAGATTAATGAAATATGGTTGGTTAATAGAGTTCATTTTGCTAATGAGATAAGGCAAGAGTAATATGAGAAATTCTACTAAACTAATAATAATTATATGCATTCCCCATATTTTTTAACAGAAAAATCAGCAATCCAATTAATAGCATCAAGAAGTTTAGAGTCTTGGCAATTATCACTTCTCAGAAATGCTTTAATTTTTATCTCTCATTTAAATAACATCCATTTTATTTACTTCATTTTAATTCATTTGGCATCTAAGTAAAAGTAAAAAACACTTAATTGAATTATGCATCAATTACTTCATTTCAGGCTCTGATAGATACCCAACAAATATATGTTATGTTATATATATAATATTCCTATGAAATTGGCACATTCTGAAAAATATATCCTAAAATAAATGTATTGCATTTGCTTATCTAAGAGGCAAACTAATGCACTTTGCAATTGAAGAAATACTGGTTGCAGTTTTGAGCATATTACTTTCTAGTTAGAAATCTTTAGAAAATAATTTTAACTTTCTAAACTCAGTGGGTTCAGTCATCAAATATATGTATAATCCTAACTCACAGGGTTATTAGAAAATTTAAAGACTTAATCAAGAAAGTGAAAAGACAATCTACGTAAGAGGAGAAAATACTTCCAAAACATATACTTGATAAGGGTCTACTATTCAGAACATATAAAGAACTCTTATAACTCAAAAACAAAAAGACAAATACCTAATTAAAAATGGGCAAAGGACAACAACAACAAAAAAAAAATGGGCAAAGGATTTAAAATAGACATTTCTCCAAAGAAGACATACAAATGACCAACAAGTACATGAAAAGATCTTCAATATCATCAGTCACTAGGAAAATTCAAATCAAGACTGCAACGAAGTACCAGTTTTCAACCAATAGGATGGCTATAACTGAAAAAAACAAAACAGAAAGTAACTAGTATTGGTGAAGATGTAGAAAAACTGGAACCCTTGCACATTGCTGGTAGGAATGTACAATGGTTCAACTGCTATAGAAAACCGTTTGGTGATTCTTCGTAAGGTTAAACATAGAATTACCATATGACCCTGCAATTTCATTCTTCAATATATACCCAAAACATTGAAAGCATATGCTGAAACAAGTACTTTTACTGACATGTGCATTGCAACACTATTCAAATAGCCAAATATTGGAAATAGCCCAAATGTCCATCAATGGAATAACACACCAATTGTCATGTACCCATGGAATAAAGTATTATTCAGCCATAAAAAGGAATTGAAGTACTTATGCATGCTACATAATGGGAGAACCTTGAAAACAGTATGCTAAGTGAAATAAGCTCATCACAAAAGATCATATATATTATACTATTTTTTTTTTCCTGCTTTCAGGGCAACATAAAGGAGGGGAAATTTTCTTTCTTGCATCAGTTGTTTCTTAAATAACTTTAATTAGGGCAGCCTCGGGGGTTCAGTGGTTTAGCGCCACCTTCAGCCCAGGGCGTGACCCCAGGATCCCAGAATCCAGTCCCACATCGGGCTCCCTACAGGGAGCCTGCCTCTCCTTCTGCCTGTGTCTCTGGCTCTCTCTCTCTCTCTCTGTCTCATGAATAAATAAATAAATAAAATCTTTTAAATAAATAAATAACTTTAATTAAAAGTAGTCAGTATGCCAAAGTGGCACATTCTGGGGTAGAGAATAGAGTTGAAAGCTAAGGATGCAGGGCTTTTTGGAGGTGATGAAAATGTTCTAAAACTGACTGTGGTGATGAGTGCATATATCTGTCACCATACTAAAAAAGAAATAGCATGTACACTTTTAAAAAGGTGAAATGAAAAAAAAAATAAAAAATAAAAAAAGGTGAAATGAATGGTATGTAAATTATATATCAATAAAGTTATAAAATGAAAAAGAAAAAAATTATGAAGCTACTATTATACCATATGGCATAACAAGAAACAAAAATAAAACTTTTTTGACAAACCACCATTTATGCTCTGTTGTATTTTATAACATTCTATACTGTGTTCGTTTAAAGTTTGAGCCTATCTTGTTTAGTATGATGGTTATAGCTGGACATGGAGTAGATGGCTTCTAAACTGGCAAGAAGTAAGATGCAAAATGTGTAAGAAGTGTTCTTGACTTTGTTCTTAAATTATGTACTAAATTCTACATGAATTTCAGAGACAGAAAATGGACAACAAACAATTTAAATCTGTTAGTAAGATTTTGTTTTAGTTGCCTGGATTGTCACAGTTCTATAGCACTCAAAACACAGGTCAAGAGAAGTCATAGGAAAACCACTTCTGAAACAATACTGAGCTTTAATAAGGACTATATTACTTTTAAAATGTATCTGAAAATCTAACAGAGGGAAATGATGCAATATCTCACAAGACCTTATAACTTGGTGGTGGCAGATATCATTCTTATATACAAAGCTGTGTTTTTTCAAAAAAAAAATATGGGAAAAATAAAACTACAAGTAGAAGACAAGTTACAGAGAGTTAAAGCTCTTGAGTACCAAACTACTAGATAAATATTCTATGTGCATGCAAGTTCTGTGTTTTTTAAGGAAAAACAAACCAAAACAAAACAGAAGTCCCTGTTTATTAGTTATGGTTCTATTATCTAAAAACTTATTCTTTCTCTTTTTGAAAAATTTTCTCTCTTACAATTCCCTCCCCAAATGCAACAATCTTGGGATCATCATCATTTTAATTAAGTGACCAAATTAATATCACTTATTCTGAAAACAGTATCTCTTTGTGATTATTTTCATCACTTGGCTATTCAAAACCCATGGACAATCTCCTGAACAGTTTCTCACAAACTTGAGAAAAATGGAGAATCTTTTTTCCTGTGGTCACCTGGGGCTCTTTGTTGAAATCTGTCCCCCAAACTATTATCCCCAAGCATGAATGGATTTAATCTGACAATCTTATAGAATCCAGTTCTGGAAATCAACCATTCATTGATCTATCACATAGATACTTCTTTAAATTAAAATTTCACCCCTCCTTGGGATCCCTGGGTGGCTCAGTGTTTTAGCATCTGCCTTCGGCCCAGAGCATGATCCTGGAGTCCTGGGATTGAGTCCCACGTCGGGCTCCCTGCATGGAGCCTGCTTCTCCTTCTGCCTGTGTCTCTGCCTCTCTCTGTGTCTCTCATGAATAAATAAATAAAATCTTTAAAAAAATAAAAAATAAAATTTCACCTGACCTTAAGAATTATTTCTAAAGATATACTTATTTAGCTCATATTATGTGTGAGGTATGTTAGATACTGATTACTGAGGATATACAAGTTAATCCAAAGATTTGGGCCTTGCCCTGTGCATACCAAATAGCACACATTATAAACAAATATCGGTTAAAGTTATATTCGTTTTAAAGTATTAGGATTTGGGGAGGGAGGGATCGGTGAAACAAGGGATGGGTATTGAGTATATTTATCATGATGAGCACTGACTAATGTATAGAAATGTTAAATCAGGGCAGCCTGGGTGGCTCAGTGGTTTAGTGTCTCCCTTCCGCCTAGGGTGTGATTCTGGGGACCTGGGATCGAGTCCCACATCGACTGCATGGAGCCTGCTTCTCCCTCTGCCTGTGTCTCTTGCCTCTCTCTCTCTCTCTCTCTCTTTCTCTCTCTCTCTGTGTGTCTCTCATGAATAAATAAAATCTTTAAAAACAAAAAAAAATGCTAAATCATTATATTGTATACCTGAAATTCATATAACACTGTATGTTAATACTAGAATTAAAATAAAAAGCTTAATAAAAAATGAAACAAAGTAATAGGGTTTTCAAATAGATTTTTGAACACGAGGCCTCCATTCCAGAATTAGGTGCAATATCCTTCCACATTGGATTTACAAAAAAATGAGGAAAGGGAACAAATTTTGTTTTGATTATTGACTCACTTATCCTCCTTGACTTCCTGAAAAGCATGGGGCATTGGAGGAAGTTTTTAGAGGAGGATTTCTGTGGAAGAAGGTATGTTGTGAATTCCATCACTTTCTCCTCTTAGCCCCCAAGGAGAGTTTCTAAGACTAAATTCCAGCTCCTTACACCACACTCAGCAAAAGGAATTTGGGTGAAACTTGGAGAATGTCCTATGTGCTCAATATTTGGAGAATATAATGGACCAGCCTGGAAAGTTTAAAAGGTAGATATAAACTGATTCTTGAGTTGACAATAAAACTCAGGGCAAGGGACTTTGTTGGAATCAGTTTGCACATTTATCCAGGCAACAGGTGCTCACGTGTTTCCTATGAACAGCATATGGATGACATGCAAAAGAGACCTTCCTTGGATTCATCTTAGGTCACATTTAATAGAGCTGCCTGGAGGGATGAATAGAGCTCAAAAGAAAGGACATGAAGTATTGCCACACACCTAGATATTAATAAGAGATTATGTGGCTCCATTTTGGGAACTACTGAGAATATCCTAGTTAACCCAAAGACTTGGGCCTTGCCCTAAGCATGCCAGAGAGCATACATTATAAATAAAGAGCATACATTATAAATAAAGATGCAAAGAAGAAAATCTCCAACCCACAAAAGTCTTCATGGGACAAGCAACTTCAAGTATCTGCCAACTCCAGTTAGAATCATAGTTAGCCAACCTGGAGCCATAAGAAATAAAGTTTCTGCTTCACATCCTAGAAAGGTCACAACTGTGGTTAAGAAGGAGGATTGGAAAAGACTGTAGATGAAGAAAGAGAGAAAAAGTTGACTATATTTCTCATTCAGTTCCACCACTGTAGGATTCTGCCTAAAGGAAGACTTAGCTGTGGGAAAAGAGAGACATAATTATATTAGTTTTGAATGTTTTATTATTGTAAGTGACTGGATATTTTAATTAAATTATTGGAAGTGAATTATATTACCTAAGGTGGTCATATGATCTTTCATATACCTGGAAAGTAATTGAAAAAGTAATGACAGTTGCTCTAGATTTCATCCAAATTTAGGGTAAAGAAATAGCTGCAAGAGCTGACTTAAAAGGACAGAATTTACAAAAAGTATATTTATATTATTTTTAAAAATTCCAGGATTTGATTTTTTTCAACATAATGGTTGCTTAAGAAACAAAAAGTCTTGAACAACTAACCACACAGGGGAATTTGTGACAAGCATAGAATAGGTCTCATAAAATCTGGAAATTGCAAGACATCCTAGTCAGCAGAGAGAAGAATCAAATAACAACGTCAGACCTCTTTCCTCATCGTTCATTTTGTTACTCTTTCCATGTTGATACTTTCCAGATTTTCCAACCCTATCTTTTCTCTCTTTTTGGTTCATTAGATAGAAGAAGAAGCAAAAAAAAAAAAAAAAAAAAAAAGGTCTCCAAGGCTCCCACAGGTCCAACTGCCTTAAAAGATTATCTTTCCTCAATCAAATCAATGTTTCCCAAAAAGTCTCTTCAATCACGTCCAGGACACTAGTTTTACTGCATGAATATAGCTGCTATGAACTCACCATAAGAATGAGAAGAAAGATACTTCAGTAAATGGTCACTACAAAAGAATACAAAATGCTGTGTACTAATATTATGATAAATGCAATAGAGGAAAAGGCATCTATCTAAATCAGACATTGGTGAGAGAGATAGGAAGGAACATGAGAGTTGATCAAAGTGATTTTATTACATGTAATAGGGCAAATATTTCTACTATAGGGCTTATTTGCCAATAAAAACTATCTGGATATAATAGGTGATAAAGTAGGCAACTCATAGCTCAGGTTTTAACTGATTTAAGGGTGATACAAGTGAATGGTGTTTATCTATCTAGAATTTTAATACAATCTACGAATCTTTGTCTTATAGTACAAAAGCTAAAACCTTTATATTCATTGTCATAACTAATATTTTTTGGCTTTACATGTCATAATGTTTATATATATATTTTGCAGTGTATTCTTTCTTTTCTATATATTAGCGCAATGTGAACTCAGCAAAAGTAGATCGTTGGGCATAAGTCTAGAATCACAAAGGCTGTCTTTCAAAAATTACATAGGGTTTTGTTCTCCATTGAGTTCTGGCAGTTAGAATTGCATTGGAGAAGACAGAGGACAGTGGATTTTTATTCCTTCCTAGATTATCTCCTTTTCCTGTTAGATTTACGTAGGTATTATTATTTTTTTAACATTAAAATTAAAGAAAAAATATCCAGTTATTTCTAGACACAAATCAAATACCATTAATTTTAACTATAATATGGCATGTTCATTGGTTTATTAATTTAAGCTTAATAAGCTTAATACAAGTCTCTTTATGGATATTTTTTTATTATTGCTATAGTTCTAGTTGTCTTTTTTTTCTTTCTTTCTTTCTTTTTCAGAAATACATAGCATTCCTTGGATAGGCCTTCCTCATTATCATTTTATCCTTTAAAAATTTTTCTTTGCATCACAATACATCCTCATTCCCCCTTATCACTGTTTTGTCTGCAAGGCTAATTCTACTCTTTGTTACCTACAATCTATCTGATTGCCAAGGAGTTAGGATGTACTAGGACACTCCTCTTTCCCTTTTGTCAACTTCTTTTAAGATTGTTTTTCACTGCCTACAGGTTTTGGCATCATATTCACCTCAGCCATAACTTATTGAACTGGAGAGACCATGTGACACAAATGAGAAAAAATCACAGACTTGAGGGAATCCACCCATTTATTGACATGGAGTTTGATCTATGGAACTAGTTACTGAGTGGCTGAATCATATTTGTGGAATAGACCTAATGACAAGGTTCTAAGTTCCTGCTTAGCTAAGACTCGTTCCCTTTCTTAGTAATGTTTTTGTGTGTTTGCTTCTTTCTTTGTTTATAGCTTCTCCTTGGACACTTGAATTTCTGCATCTTACTGTATCACCACCACCCCCTTTTTTAAACTAGTATCTATACCTACAAGATCTGTTGTCTTTATTATTATTATTATTATTATTATTATTATTATTATTATTTATTGCAAAGATGTTCTTTTCTTATGTATGTGTGCTATTTCATTGAGCCTTATTGAATATTATTAAAATACCAAACAGATTTCTAAAATATTGCTACCATAAATCATTTTTAAAAGGTATACCTTTCCTTTCACTTTCAAGATAGAGTTTCCTCTTTATCAGACTGCAATATATTTCCAGGAATCCAGCTTTATTTTCTTTCTCATTATTCATCCTTTAAGGAACACATAAATACCTAAAATTAAATTCTGCAAACTATTCTCTGTGTGTGAGGTGTACAATGTTCTTTTCCCATATCTGTATACCTTGTTCCTTTCTCTTTTGTACAGACTAAAAGTTAATGAAAAAAAGCAATGGGAACAAGAGTCCAAAGAAGTTGCCTCAAATTCTGGCCCCACACCTATGATTCTTCCTGTCTGTACCCAAACCGAAGTTACTAACTTGGTTGGATTACATTCCATTATGCATATGTCATTCTTGCAAGGCCATTCTTTCCCAATCCAATGTGTCTTTACAGCTGTTTAGTTCAGGGCTCTATCTTCTTGAATTTAGGCCACACGAAAGACAAAAGCATGAAGAATCTCCCCAATATTAGACCAACATCTTACCATTGACTGATATTTTCAGTTCAACTCCACAGGACTTGTAAAAAATAGAAATCCCTTCTTACATGAGCTGCACATCAATATTAATTTTCTCTCATATTTCCAATCGTCATCTTTTCCAATTTTTGCATTGCAATTTTAAAGGATAGTTGGAAAGACTGCATCCATCCTGATAGATCTGATAGTCCTATACTCTGTCTGTGTTGGCATTTCAAACTTAAATTTCTAAGCTTGAATTTGAAATTTTTTATTAAAATTAAGTACATTAACAGATGAATAAAGTAAATATTCAACAATTCCAAATAGAATTTACTTGAAGAAGTCAGTGATAGAAGAGTTTCTGATTTTTACTTAGTTTGGGATTTTCAAAGATAAAACTTAAAAGAAATAATTTTAAATTAGGGTCACAACCTCTTTACATATATTCCAAATAACCACTAATGCTATGACTAAAATAAGAAGCTTGCTTGCCTCCTTCTTCTTCTTCTTCTTTCTTCTTCTTCTTCTTCTTCTTCTTCTTCTTCTTCTTCTTCTTCTTCTTCTTCGGCTTGAATTCATCCTTTAAACCACAACAAAAAGTATTTGGCCTATAATATGTGCTTTATACTCTATTTGGTCCCTCCAAGATAATAATCAATGCTCCTGACTTCTAGAAGCTCATGATTTAGTATACTAGTGTGAATTTTAGAAGTTAATTCTTATGTACAAGTCCATAAAATATTTTCTAGACTTAACAGCAATATGGAGAAAATTCAGGTAAAACTTGATACCAGAGAAGGAGCTAAGTTAACATACCCTCTACTGAAGTATATAGACAGTCTTCTGATTTAGTTTTTTTAAACATAAATGCTGTCTCCTTCTCTAATGTGATATAAAATTGTACTCAAGGGGAATGTGCTTGAACTCCTGTATTCTATGCCTCATGTGCTAGTAAAGTGTTATGAGTGAAAACTAATTCATTAAGAATGGGAGTTTGAGGGTACACACTCATGAGATATTAGTATATTTTGCAACATTAGAAAATTATTTTCAAGCTTTTTGAATGCATAAGATGCAAAATAAACCCTTTAATGATTCATGTCTAACATTCTAAAGAATCCTGTATGGTTTTCAAGGCAATCAGACACATAAATAATCTCAAAAGCAGTTTTACATTTTTTTTTTTAGATTAAGAAAAGTCTGTAGGCTACTGGAAATGAATAGTACATATGGCCCGAATGGCAATAATAATGAAAGCTGTTTATATGTAGATTCAATTCAGAACTACAAATTATTGTTTAATCAAATAAGACTTTTTTACTTTTTAAAGATTAATTTTCCTCATTTTTGTACTCATTTCACTTTGGAAACAGGCTATAGATAGCAGTAATATACACACATATAATACTTGTAGATGCAAAAGCTTAACTGTCAAACATGTTTTAAGACCATCAATATAAATTTTATATTACTATTATCTATATGTCAGAGTAAAAACCATTTGCTACTTAAGTTGCCAATTTTAAAATAAAATTTAATGAAATATTTATGTTTACTAAGTATAACAAAATACTTTTTAAATATGCTAATAATACATGTAATAAAATAGTATTTCATCTGTCGTTTATTCAAATTGGTATGTTCTGCATAAGTTATATTTCAATTAATTTTGAGTTCAGAATTTCACTTTTAGGGTCAGAAAAGTTCACTCCCTTTCTAGGCTTATTAGACACTCAAATAATTAAATTGGTATGAGATAGATTGACAAAAGAAAAAAAAGAAAAGTTTAAGGCAGAAGGTTGTGCAACATGGAAGCAGAGGAAGATTTCAAATTCACTTTCTTTCTCCCAGGAACACATAAATTTACAACTACATATAGAATAATTTCCTCTGAAAAAGATCTGAAAACTGGATGAACAAAGCCTCCAAAACAGGAAAAAAAAAAAAAAAGCATCAAAATGGATAAGAGAGGCAAAGACATACTCTCACCAAAAATAAAACCCTATCTGACATAAGACAATGAGCAACTGGGAGGCATCTCAAAAATAAAAAACACTTTCCTGAGATGGAAAGTGTCTGCTTCACATCAGGTATGCTGACTCCTAGACCCTGTATAGGGCATGCAAGCCTCTAAAACACCTGGCTTTGAAACCAATGGAAATTACATCCAGAAAAATCACTGCACTGTAGAGAACAAAAAATATGCTCTTCAAATGCTCATGCAGAGACTCACTTGCCCTGGAACACAGTGTAAAAATATCATTTTGAAAAGTGCCTAAACCATATATGAAGGAGACCCAGTTTTAAAGTGTCTTCCAGAGACACAGGAGCCTGCTGTGATTCTCTCCAGATATGGAGACACTGGAGGGAACAGTACATAAGGTATTTTTCTAACCTCATTCTGACTTGCTAATTTGACTGTCAGATTTTGAAACACCCCCACTAACTTGTTAGCACCAAAAAGCATGCTCCACTGAGTGTCCCACCCATTCCTGCACCAAAACTGTGTGCCACAGCCAGACTGAACAAGAGCCCCACCCATCCACATGCTACAGGTGGTCCACATGAGAGTTCCATTAACTCTTGCACCACAGACATGGCCCCATCATAGGAGACAGTGAAACTCACACAGGGGATACCCTTTGAGCATCTGGCTCTGGTGACAAGGAGGGAAGAAGAGTATTTCCAAGCTACACAGGCTTCTCCTATACAAGGCAACTACCTCAAGACTGAGAGAAGTAGCTGGTTTGCTTAATATGTAGAAATGAACACAAAGAGTTAGGAAAAATGAAGAAACAAAAGAATATGTTCCAAACAACAATAAAAAAATAATACACAATTTCAGGAAAAACCTCAGTGAAGCAGAGATAGTAATCCTATAAAGGATTTAGATTTAACTCTTGGTAAAGAAGTAAAAGTAATGGTCATAAAAATATTCACTGAACCCAGGAGACAAATGGATGAACATAATGAAAATTTTAATAGAGAGAGAAAATATAAGAAATTACCAAACAGAAGTTAGAGAACTGAAGGATACAACAACTGCATTGAAAAATACACTAAAGGGCTTCAACAACAGACTGTATGAAACAAAATAACAGCAGACTGAAAGACAAAACAATGGAGCTCACCAAGAGCAGCAAAAAGAACACAAAATAATTAAAAGTGAAGGTACCTTGGGGGGTACCTTGGGGAGTACCTTGGGGACCTGAGTGGCTCAGTCAGTTAAGTGTCTGACTCTTGGTTTCAGCTCAAGTCATGATCTCAAGGTTGTGAGATCCAATTTTGAGTCAGGATCCGCACTGGACACAGAGCCTACTTAAGACTCTCTCTCTCCCCATTTACTCTTACCCCTCCCCCCATCTAAAAAAAAAAGTGAAGGTATCTTAAGTAACCTTTGGGGCAATATCAAATGGAATAACATACACATTGTGGAGACTGAGAAGAACAAAGAGAAAGGGGCAAAATACTTATTTGAAGAAATAATTGCTGAAAACGTCCCTAACTGAGGGAAGGAACACATATCCAGGTCCAAGAAGTCCAGAGAGCTTCAAATGAGATGAACACAAAGAGATCCACTCCCAGACACATTATAATTAAAATGGCAAAGTTAAAGATAAAAGGAAAAGATAAGGAAGTCTTAAAATCAGCAAGGGAAAAATTTATTTTTACAAATTAGAAAAGCCCATAAGGTTATCAAAAATTTTCCAGGCCATAAATGGGTGGCATGATATATTCAAAGAACTAAAAGGAAAAAACTTCCAACCAAGATTTCTCTACTGGCAATGATGTCCTTCAAAATTGAAGGGAAGATTACGAGTTTTCCAGATAAGCAAAGCTTAAAAAGTTCATTATGACTAAGCCAGAAAAAATAAGTGTTAAAGGAGATCCTGTTTTTTTTTTTTTTTTTAAGAATTTAATTTATTTATTTGAGAAAGAGAGAGAGAGAACACAAGCAAGAGCAGAGGCAGGGGTAGAGGGAGAAGTAGACTCCTAACCCAGCAGGGAGCTCAATGCAGGGCTGGATCCCAGGACCCCAGGGTTATGACTTCAGCCAAAGGCAGACACTTAACTGACTGAGCCACACAGAGGCCCCTGAAGGGACTTCTTTAAGATAAAAAGAAATGGTATTAATTAATAATAAGAAAACATATAAAAGTACAAATCTCACTGAAAAAGGTAGATCCATAATAAAGCTAGTGGATCAATCATTTATAAATAAGTATAATGGTTAAAAGAGAAAAGTAGTAAAATTAAAACTCCAGGGGTTAGCTTTAAAAAAATACATAAAATTAAAAGATGTAAAATGTGATATCAAACATATAAAACGTGGATGGTGCAAAAATCTAAAATTCTGCAATGTGTTTAAATTTATGTTCTTATTAACTTAAAACTAACCTTTATATAATAAGGTGTTATATGTGAACCCTAAGGTAACCATGAAACAAAAAATTATACTAAATACACAAAAGAAAGTAAGAAAAGAATCTAAACATAACACTAAAGAGAGCTACCAAACCACAGAAGGGAGGAGAAATGGAAGAAAAAAGCAGATAAACTATAAAAACAGCCAGAAAAAAAAAATCAACAAAAAGGTAAAGGTACATGTCTACAATAAATAATTTAAATGTAAATGAACTAAATTCTCTATTCAAAAGACACAGAGTGAATGATGTTTAAAAGAAAACATGACAAAGGGGATGCCTCGGTGACTTTTTCAGTTAAGCATCTGACTCTTGGTTTCAGCTCAGGTTATGATCTCAGGTTTGTAAGATTGAGCCCAGCATCGGGCTCTGCACTCAGGGTGGAGTTGGCTTGAGAGTCTCCTTCTTTCTGCCCTTCCCACTTGTGTTTTGTCTCTCTCTGTAAAATAAATAAATAAATTTCAAACACACACACACACACACACACCAAAAAAAACATGACACATCTACAAGGTGCCCACAAGTGACTTATTTCAGAAGGGTACACACAGACTGAAAGTTAAGGAATGAAGAAGAAAATTTCATGCGAACAGAATTGAAAAGGAAACTATCATGCTATACTCAACACGGACAAAACAGACTTTAAACAAAGAGTGTACTATAAGACAAAGAAGGGCATTACATGATGATAAAGAGGTCGATTGTGCAAGATATAACATTTATAAACATAAATGCACCCAACACAGGAGCACCAAAAATATAAAGCAAATATTAAATGAACTAAAAGGAGAAACTAACAGCAATGCAATAATATGAGGAACTTTAATATCCCATTTACATTACTGGATAAATCATCAAAACAGAAAATCAATAAAGATTACATCAGCTTTAAACAACAATTAGGCCAGATGGACTTAATAAATATCTATAGGACATAAATCCAAACACAGCAGAATACACATCTTCTCAAGTGCATGTGCAACATTCTCCAGAATAGATTACATGGTAGGCCACAAAATAAGTCTCAATAAATTCAAGATGACTGAAATCATATCAAGCATCTTTACCAACCACAATGTTATAAAATTAGAAAATATTTACAAGAAAACTGGGAACAAAAATGGGCGAATGTATTTGCAAGTCATATATCCACTAAGAGGTTAATAAACAAAATACATAAAGGACTCACACAGTGCAATAGCCAAAAAAGACAGCTGATTAAAAAATGGGCAAAGAAACTGAACAGACTTTTTTTTGTTTCAAAGAAGACATACAAATGGCTCACAGGCACATGAAAACATGTTCAACATCACTAATTACTAGGGAAATGCAAATCGAAACTACAATGAGATATAACCCAACACCTGTTAGAATGGCTATGATCAAAAAGACAAGAAGTAACAAGTGTCAGAGAGGATGTGGAGAAAAGGGAACTCTTGCACATGGTAAAAATGTTAATTGGTGCAGCCAATATGGAAAATAGTACAGAGGCTCCTCAAAAAATTAAGAATAGATCCACCGCGTGACTCAACTATTCCACTTTTCAGTATTTATCTGAAGAATACAAAAACACTAACTTGAAAAGGCATATGCACCCCTATGTTCATTGCAGCATTATTTACAATACTCGAGACTTGGAAACAATTTAAGTTTCCACTGATAGACAGTTGGATAAAGAGGCTGTGAAAGATGGAAAAGAAAAATACCATACGTATGACATGATTTCACTCACTTGTGGAACCTAAAAAAAACTGAAACAAACAAATAAGCAGAACAATATGAAAACAAACTTATAGATACTGAGAACAGACTGATAGTTACCAGAGAGGAATGGGGGTGAGGGGGAGTGACTGAAATGAATAAAGGGGGTCAATTGTACGGTGGTGAATGGTAATTAGACTTTTTGTGGTGATCACTTTGTGTTGTATGTAGATATCTAATTATAAGGCTTTAGTCCCAAAACTTCTATGTTATATACTAATTTTGCCTCAAAAAAAGGTTTAATAAAATATTTACCTCCTGTATATGTGGGAAAGATATGGGAAAACTGAGTAACTCCCTGAAATGGCCAAAGCCATGACTTTCAATACCATCTTCAGCTAAAGGCAGAACAAAATGTTGGAGGTGGATAGTCAGTTACAGGAGGTTACCAGGAAAAGAGGAAAAACATACTAAATAAGGGTAAGGTTTTTATGCAGATTTCAGTCCTTGGCTTCTTCACTGATAAGAATTTCCAGAGATTGAGTCAGCTGTCTCTTCCTGGTACAGCCAGGTAGACACGCTTACAAGTGATTATTTCCTTTTTAATTGTAAATGTTTGTTACAAAATGGCACTCTAATCTCTTTTCTGGGTTTCAGCAGTGTATGCTGTTTCTTTAAAATAACCAGTTTAGAATAATTCCCAAGCCAAAGACACATTTCAGGGTTGCAAATTCTGCTCCCCTTCTTCACCCCTTAACACTCATGAACACTTTACTAGACTATTATCTATCTAATCAGATAATAACTTCAGTTTTCTTTTTCTCTTTTTAACCTATCTCCTATTCTTTGAAGACAGAAAATAGGTTTAAAAAATAATAAAATGAAAGAAAGTGGTGGAAATGATTATGTGATGGTGTCAATGAGTAACAAATCAGATGTGATTTACTGAGTCTCAGGAAATAAAGATTCAGAAAATCTCCACTCCTCCAAAATTCTTCATGTTTGTAGAAATGCTACTAAGCATAAGAACCAAAAGGTACTTGATAAAAGTACATACATATCTTCTGGTTAGTCATTATCAAGTAAAATAGGACCCAATTTGCCCCTATAATGTAGTGATGCTTACTTGTCTGGCCTAAACTCTGGCCATCAAGATTTTGGCTTCTCAAATTAGGTAATTCTAGTGGGTTTTGATTTTCATCTAAACAGCTACAAATTAACTGAGATTTTTTTTTAACATGACAATGGAGTTAGTCTCTTAGGAGACAATTTGATTTAAATATGTCCATATTGTCATATGAACTAATAGAGAAATGACAGATATGTAAATAAACATGTCATATATAAAAATGCATAAATTTTATATATGCATATATATTTCATATGCACACACATATATATCAATCTGAAAATAATATATGGAGAAAATCACAGTGTAGTTCTAAATAGTAGTATTAAATGCTTCCTACTTTCTTATTGGTAATTCTCTTAGCCAAGAATATACAGGATCGTATACTCTCTTTTCTTATGTTCTGAGTTTTTTTCCTATCTAAATCTTCCTCCTATATCATCTGCAGATTGACTTGTTTCACTGCAGGCTCAGTTCCTATTTAGACCTCAACAGACTTGCACATTCTTTTCATAATTTGTTGAATGCCTCTCCCTATGAATACCCAGACAATGCATGGGTGAGCATTCCTGGCAGTTATGTTTGTACTTCACTCTTAATCTAATTGAATGGATGCTTGACTAAAGTAGGGCTGAAGATATCCTCTTTTCTAATAATTTGAAAGTAGGTCAGAGAAAGAACCAATTTTTGTGAGTGATGAATCTCTAGAAAGTATAGAGCACTACCACTATTATTCTATGATGGAAAAAAAAGAAAGAAGAAAAAGGTTGTGTGGGGGGAGGAAAAAAAGAAAGAAACGTATTTCACTGACAGCCCCTGATCCGAACCATAGTCTTAACTTGCAAAAAACCTTTTAAATAGCCTCCTAACTTAATGGTCTTTCTGCTTTTGTTCTTCTGCTTCTTTGGTCAATTTGATCCTCAGAAGACAAATGTCATCTTAAAATATAAACTAGATCATGACATTCCTCTGCGTACAATATTGTAAGGACTTCCCATTTCAATCAAAGTAAAATTAAAATGTTGCAGAGAGGCAAATTTCCCCGTCCCCCTGAACTCTTTTGGGTGCTCTAAGAATTAAATTAACATTCCACAAATCAATAGGAAAAAAATAAATTTAAATGCAAACATATGGGGGACCCACAAGAATATGAAATCCAAAGAATTGACTACAGCAGCAGCTTCCATATCTTTTAGGTGAAGAAACAATAAATTCATGGAACACTAAGAAGACAAATTTTTTTTAAGGAACTGCTAAGAGAAAGAAACTTAAGCTTAGGTACTAATTAGTGAAGAAACTAAGCAAAGCTTGTTCATAGAGCCTTCTTGGACCTGTATTCCTGATTTCTGGCCATAAAGATACCTATCCACCTCTTTGATGCAGGGAAGATATCTTTGACATGGGAGTTTCTTGTTTTGTTTTGGTTTTGTTTTGTTTTGGTTTGGTTTGGTTTGGTTTTTTTTCCCTGCTTTCAGGGCAACATAGAGGAGGGGAAATTTTCTTTCTTGCACCGTTGTTTCTTAAATAACTTTAATTAAGGGCAGCCCCGGGGACTCAGTTGTTTAGTGCCACCTTCAGCCCAGGACGTGACCCCAAGATCCCGGGATCGAGTCCCACCTCTGGCTCCCTGCATGGAGCCTGCCTCTCCTTCTGCCTGTATCTCTGCCTCTCTCTCTCTCTGTCTCATGAATAAATAAATAAAATCTTAAATAAATAAATAAATAAATAAATAAATAAATAAATAAATAACTTAAATTAAAAGTAGTATGCCAAAGTGGCACATTTTGGGGTAGCCTTCCCTGAACCACATCAAAGCTAAGGGTTTAATAATGTCCTAGATCACCAAACATCATGTTATAAGTGCTTACTACACTGCCTGCCATAATGTTAGCCCATAATCAAAACTGATTGATGCTATTTCTATCATTATTTTAAATTATATGTAAAAAAAAAAGGGGGGGGGAAGCATAGAAAGAGTCACTGAACTAAAGAGTCCTAATTAAAATTTCTGAGTCTCTATCTACTTATAGGCAAAAAATATTACAAAATAAAATTGAAGAACTAGTCAAATAAAAAAGGTATAAGAAAATTTGATAAAATGGAAATGTTAGTTCCATGAAGAGTAAAGGACTTTGTAACAGTCCCAATGGAAATTTGAAAAAAAAAATGATGTGTATAAATGTCTATAGATCAGGAAAATTTTGTCAATTCATTGATATTCAGAGATATTAGAATTATTCTAACTCTGACACTAACAGGGAAAAATATTAAAGTTTATCAGTAAAGATTAGCTATTTTTTATGACCAGGTTCTCCTATCTGTTGATTTCAATACAAACATAGGAGCTAGTCTGAATCAAAAAGTTTTAATATTAAAGATGGAAATTTGTTGCATTTAGTTGTCACATGAGGGAGAAGGTGGTGGTGGAGGAAGAGATTCCACTGTTTTCTGTCACTGTTTATTAATTATCAAATATGTATATTATCTTCTCCAGGTTCATATAAACTGGTGTGTGAATGTCCTAAAATAGTTTGTGGACAATCCCAGAAATGAAGAATAATTGCTGTCACATTTCAGTTATTAGATGCTTTAATGTGTATGTGTGTGATCACATTAAATTTCTGACTTAGACACAGAAACCAAGGTTTAGTAATGTTGTCAAAATTCCATAGCTATGAATGGCCTAGTTAGGAGTTTTATTCAGGTCTTCTGAATCCAGAGATGGTGTTTGTAACCATCTTTGTGGTTAAACCTTCCTTTGAGATTTTTGGACAAATCAGTAGGAGAATATCAATGTTCAACATCTTTCAAATATTTATATATTAAATTACAGATATTGGGACATTTTGAGACCTAAAGCTTTAGCACAAAACTTTAAAAAATCAGAGCATTTTCAAGATAGCCAATATCATTAAGACATCTAAAATAATAAGCATTTCATATATTATAAAATACTGCATGAGCTTATCTTAGTTTTTTTTTTTTTTCCCCTGGTTCATGTTTCTACTTTTGGACCTCCAATTATAGGTATGTTGGTGTGATCTTGCCCTCTATATCCCTTTCTAATACTTCTCATTTCTTTCACTTTTTCTGTTAAATTTTTATAAAGATGTACTTATTTATTTGAGCAAGGAAGAGACCAGGAGCATGCATTGCGGGAAGAGCACAGGGAGAGGAAAGAGAATCTCCAGCAGACTCCCTGCTGAGTGCAGAGCCCGAAGCAGGGCTGCATCTCAAGAGCCTGAGATTCTGACCTGAGTTAAAATCAAGAGTTACACACTTAAAACTGAGCTATCCAGGAGCCCCTCTTTTTCTGTTAATTTTTTTTCTTGCTTTTATACTTTATATCCTCACTTTCTTCGGTGTCTTTTCTCCATTTTGTTCTTATAAATTAGTCTAAATTTCTGAAATGCTTTTTATTTCCCAATTTCTTTCCGTTTGTAGTTCATATCCTTTTCTTTCCTTTGGTTTCTTACGTGCATGCAGGTGTGTTCTTCGATTAAAATCTCATCTCACTGAGATAGCCAGTTTTATTCCTCATTATTCATATTTGAATGAATGGAATTTTCCTATCCTGGCTATTAGCAGAATTGTCTAATGGAGAAAATGAGAAAGTATAAGGATAGTTTTTCTGGTTTTTCCACTCAAAGGCTCTTTCTTCTCTTGCTACAGAGTTGAGTGGTTTCTTTCCAATATGATGCTATGCCACTTCAGTTCCATTTGCACTACCTATGCTTTATTTCCTTTACCTCCAGCTCAGTGACCTGCTATAGTTATTTTAGAAATCATAGCATTTTCCACATGCATGAGAGGCTCCTACCTTCTAGAATGAATTCATTATATTCATTTATTTCATTTTCTCTGAGATCAACCACATGTCTGACCCTTGGCCTTTCCTATTCTTATTCAACACCTGAGATATCCTGTAGACATTTTGTTCTTATTATGTGTATTTTTTTCACTGTCATGTATAAGTCATTTTAAGCTTGATAGTTTTCTTCAATCTTCAGGATTTTCTAAAGGTGTAAGAGATGGGAAGCTTTGGCTATGCTTCTAATTATTTTGTGTGGTTTTCAAGAGGATAACTGGGAAGATTTTGTTCTAAGTTGCTGCTATGCTTCTATTGTGGGTGATTTATTTGCAGGAAGAATGGATGAAGTATGAAAAATGCCCAGGATCTATAAACTGAAAATATAGATGAGGTCTTTTGGAACTGTATGATGTTTCATCAATGCATTGTTTAATCATAACTTCATTAATAAACTTTATTGAGGGCTTATTATGTGAAGTACCTCTTTTTTACCTATTATCTTTACCTGTACTAACTCACCTGACCCTCAAAATAACTCATGATATAAATACTACTAAATATAGGCTTTCTGTTAAATGGCATTTATCTTTATTAAACTAGGTAACAAATTTTAAAACACCTTCATGGTTATTAGCAGGGAATTTTAGAGTTTATGTTCAATAGATTTGGAATAATCCTTAAGGACCTTATAGAATATAACCCTTTAGTTAATGTATTCTTCAAAAAAATTCCTTTTTATAGTATTCTGTAATCATACTAAGAAGTAATACCACTTGTGATGAATTAAGGGAGAAGACTTTCTAAGATTGAATTCAATGCACTGAATTTCTTAGTAACAACTCCTTTTGCTCTCCACATTAAGGGAAATCACCAGTGGTATTTATACATATAAGTCAAAGTGAGGCATAGAAAAATGTTGTCTTATATCATTCTAATGAAAAAGAATGTGTCCACTATGAATTTCAATGTCTCATAAACTAAACTGAATCTTTGAACTATCAAAGCCTGGATAACATTTTCCATTGGTATTAGCTCCTCTAAACACAGATCTTATAGTTTTTCGAGGAAAGTTTCATATATGGAATAAATATTTTTATGGGAAATAAAACAGTATATACTATTACATAGACATACTTGATTTTACTTTCAATATAACAGAAATAAGACATTTATTTTTTGAAATGAATATATTCTCATGTGAGTTTTGCTCTTCATCATATTTGAAATTTAGTACCAAGAAACTGAATACAAGAAAGTTCTGCTAAATATCATTAGTAAATCATCATTAATGAATAGTTATACCATTAGTAAATATTTCAAGGTATGAAAGTAATTTTAGAGTTACATTAAATGTATTTTCATACCCTTACCATTTTTTACTAATCTGTCTTGTTCTACAGTATTGTATTTCAGTACAGAAAGTTTTTCAAGGATATAAATCTATATATGTCCTGACATTGAAACTCACTTTTGCTGAAAACTTTAATATGATATTCAATAATTCGAAATAGCTAATTTCTTTACATGTATTATACCAGGAATAGAATTAGATAGCAATTAATTGATGACCCAAATATTAAATGATGATGTATCTTATCTCATTTCTTTTATTAAGAAAAGAAGATGAACAATGGTAGCATTAGTATTATATTGCAGTTAGTTTTGTTGAATTATATCATTTGGTTTGTAACACTCTCCTCACATGGAAAATCAAATGTCATCTTAAAACAACATTTATAATTGGCATTTCTTCCTCTGTCATTTAGCTTAATGCTACCCAGGTATTTGATAATAAGATTGGAGCTGATTTCTTTGATTTGCTTTGATGTTTTCAAGGCAGGAAATGCTTTCAAATCATTTTCTATGTCTAATCTGAACGCAGGTAGAGAATTCTACAACTTGTCAGAATGCTAATTAAATGTAATAATAATTTGTGTAACCTGCTGTGATACTAAAGTGGCTAATGGCAATCACTTGGGTTTCCAACAAGGAAAGGTTTGTTTTAATGCACATGTCTAATTTAAGAAGTTCACAGTTTTATTATCACATAATATTTCCAATGCTTGGAATAATTCAAAGCTAATAGTTAACAGATCATTCCTTAAAAATCTATAGTTTCTTATAATGTCGACACAGAGAATCTATTTCCAAAGAAGGAAATATCATAATCAAGTAATAATTTAAAAATTGTTGGGGAATATCTCAATCAATTCATAATTCCTAGATGTTTATTCATACCCATGATGTTTTCACAGTAAGAAATATTTTATACTTACAGATAAATTCTTGGCTTGCTGTCTTAATACCTGGGTGTGGGTGCTCTGGATACAGCACAGTGGATACACAGGAACAATTCATGCTCTGAGAGAATCAATGATGGAAATTTACATGATGCTCAAACAATTCCTTCCTTAGGAAAAAGGAAATCATCCAGAAAGTCACAGAACTAAGAAAATATATTGGAACTATGGGACATAGGTATTTTTATAACCTTCTTTTGTTTTTTAAAGCTATTTTGCTTTACAAAATCATCTTTGTTCAAAAAGAGCCAATATTGGGGCATCTGGGTGGCTCAACAGTTGAATGGCTGCCTTAGACTCAGGCTGTGATCCCCAAGTTCCGGGATCGAGTCCCACATCGGGCTGTCTGCATGGAGCCTGATTCTCCCTCTGCCTATGCCTCTGCCTTCTTTCTGTGTCTCTCATGAACAAATAAATAAAATCTTAAAAAAAAAAAAAGAGCCAATACTTTGTTTACTATAAACTGACTTTTCTCATATTTTCACAAATGTCAGTGTTTTTCTATTTCAAGAATTAATTTAAAATGCTATCATTACTAGAATTGCCATATTATTTTAAAAATTTTATCCCATTTTTATCAAATGTCAAAGGTAATCAATGCTATTACTCTTGAAGCACAAAGCAGATGTTGATGTAAGAATGGCATAGTAGGGGATCCCTGGGTGGCGCAGCGGTTTAGCGCCTGCCTTTGGCCCAGGGCGCGATCCTGGAGACCCGGGATCGAATCCCACATCAGGCCCCCGGTGCATGGAGCCTGCTTCTCCCTCTGCCTGTGTCTCTGCCTCTCTCTCTCTCTCACTGTGTGCCTATCATAAATAAATTTAGAAAAAAAAAAAAAAAAAAAAGAATGGCATAGTAATCCTTATTATTGTGTGCCACTGCAGCAGAGTTTCTGAAATGATATCCCCTCCTCCTATAATGTTTCATAATCCCTGGAACCTGTGAAAAGGGTATCATTTCTTTAATTGTGTTACAGTATATAATACAATTGGCACTAAAATAGAGATTAACCAGGTGAGTCTGATCTAATCTTACAAGCTCTTTGAAGCAGAGACTTTTCTCTGATGGCAGAAAGGGAAAAGATCTGAAGTACAAGAAGGGATTGATAAACCAATAGCTTGAATATGGTCAGACCACATGCTTTGGAAAGGGGGAGCTATAGCTGAAAGCCAGCAAGGGAACAGGCACCTCCTACCCCCATAAGGAAATGAATTCAGCAAATGAATGAGCTTGGCAGAGGTCTGTGGGAGACACTCAGGTCTATGAGCCTTTTGATTTGGCTCAAACATCTCACCTACACAACTGTGAGATAATAAATGGATTTGGTTTTAAGCTTCTAATTTTTTGGTCATTTGTAATAATACAGACAGGGCAAAAAAAGAGATAATAAATTAAATAATAAATAAAATAATAAAATAAAATAAAATTAAAATAAAATTAAATAAAATAAAATAAATAAAAATCCTCACCCAGGGTTAAATGCACATTGTCAATGCTGCTTGTGTTAATTTGTTACAGCAGCAATAGAAAACTAAAAGTAGAATGTGTGTTCTTTGTTATGCTGGAGTCTATCTAAGCCTGGTTAGTAACCTGAAAAAAAGAATGCCTTTTTTTAATACTTTCCCAGATATTGGGTAAATAGCTTAACTGTAACCGTTACAGATCAACATTTGTCTTCTGTTTAGAACATATAACCTGTTTTGGACATGAAAGCATAAAAATATTATGCTGGTCATTTCCATGTTTTCAGATCTACTGCTAGTACTCAGGGGGGTGGAGGACTTGCAAATGATATTCCTCACATTTCTTTATGCACCGGTTTCACGTGGGCTCGGTCAATGGGGTGCTCTGGTGGGAGAACCAAGAGCACTAAGTGAGAAAAGGTTGTGGTAACTCCCACTTCCAGTAATAGTTGCAGCACAGGTTCATATTTCAGCTTTGACTTGCAACTCCTTCTCCCTCCTTTTCTCACTTACTGCTCTCAGTCCTCCTACCAGAGCACCTGTAGGAGCTCTTACAGGCAGGCCTGAGGATTATCTCCAACTCGATAGGTTCAGCTTCCACCCAGTGTTCATGGCTCTTGTATCCTGATAAACATTATCACTCTCTCTAGTCCCTCTTGCCCTAATGGACTTTCTGAAATTTGTTTCTGGTTACCTTATATTCCTTTTTTTTTTAAGCTCTTTGAGTACCACTATAACTAATTTCCTATACTACACTTGCTATATTGAAATATCTAGTATAGATTCTCTTTTCCTGACATGAACCTAACTAATATAGTTCTTGTTACTAGAAGCATTGTCAAGAAACAGACCTTTACATGAGGATTCTGAATTGCGTTACACCACCTCTCTGAGCTAAAATATACTGGTGATTTCGTTGACAGTGGAAAAAGGGGATACTAAATATTCATGGCATAAAGTTACATCATTACTACTTAAAATGTCACCAGTGGTGGTTATTCAAAATCAAGTCTTCCAGGGATGAAACTGCTGTTGCCCTTGATCATCATAGTATAAATGATGACTATAGAGTTCATATGATAGTTACTTCTGGCTCTAGTGTAAAAGAAAACACTAAAATCTTGCATTAAATCAGGCACTCAAGACTCAGGTACCAGAGAGCTTCTATTGTGGCTCTGAAATAATATCTTGTTTCTTACAGCCACAGGGTTGACATGGCTAAATATCAAATTCTAAATTTAATCATGCCAGTTGGGAAATAATAATGCAAATTGAATGAAAAGTCTTACTGAGCTTTTTAAAATAAAGGTTAGAACTCTGAAAAATGAGTTCGTAAGATTTGGAATGGAAATCTTTAATTGGAGTCAGAAGAATCTGTGACATTGAACCATTACATTACCCTAAGCCTTCCTCCGCTGCCTTTGGAAGAAGCCTCTCCCTTCCTTTTCTTTTCTCTCTCTTTCCTTATTCATTTTCCTCCCCTTCCTTTTCTGAGGAGACATGTCTCCCTGCTTAAAGACCCTGTAATAATTTCACCTTGAGATAGGATATCTATTCTCCCCAAAACCCACCCTCATCGCTCCCCTTCACCTTAGACCCTTAACAGGATAGATGTCAGCATGCTTCTAGGGAAAAAGGAAAGATCTGATCCAAGATGAGATTTCTTATTCAAAAAAAAAAAAAAAGGAACTGGAAGATTGGATCATTTATTTTGGCAGGAACTGAGGGACATGAGGCGAAACAGATTCTAAGTGTGCCGAGCACTCTGTAACATGGATTCAGTCAAATTTATCCATATGTGTGTATTTTCTTAAGATTTTTACTTCAGTATGCTAGTTTCCAGAAGCTGAAAGTCACTTTAACACTTTGATTAATTCACCAAGAAGTGTACAAAAAAATGAACCTCATTCAAAAAGACATTGGTGGCAGAAAGTCCCTGGTAGGAGGAGGAAAAAGGAATCTAAAGACTTAGAAGATGCAAATGTTAGAACAGATTTATGATGAGTAACACTAGCTGCACCAGAAAGATCCAAATTACAGTTCCTTTGCCAAAGCACTGTTAACTACCTTAAAGAGGGAAACACCATCATCTGTGAAACCTCTGGAGTGGTTTTCCTCTGAAAACCAAGGTTAATGTTGGAAGATGCCTCCACTGAAATGAGATACTTGACTTTCAAGGCACTAATGGGATCCCAAAGTGACAAAATCCAGGTAGTAAAATTTAATCGTCAGAATAAAAATGCCCATCAAACAGGCTGTTGGGGTGCATTGACCAAGAGAATACTTTGATATTCAGGCATCCCTGAGTTGTAACTAACTGATTACTTACTTCCAAGATATAAATGAATTTCAAGCTAGTAACATGTTATTTGATCTATATAACTGAAGATAAAACACTCTACACCTATTTTCTTTAAGACTTTAGTTATTTGACTATAAGGGTGGGAAGAAAGGATCCCAGGGGAGAAGGACCCTGGGAACATGACCTGAGCTGAAGGTAGACACTTATCTGACTTAGTCACCCCAGGCACCTCAACTCTGCATCTAATGAGAAGAAACTTGGTTTAAGTCAGACAATGGCAAAGCACAGAATGTCACTCAATTCCAAAACATAGTTTACAGAGTCAGAGCCTCTTGAGTAAGGAGAAGGTTGGATTCTCTCGAATAAATATCCTTCAACCACACCACAATATATATTATAAGTCACTCTACAAGCTTTTTCCAGAGGAACTTGAGGTCACTTACACAGCTTATCAATAAGAATGAAGTCAGAGGTTTGATGCATCTCCTTGCATTTGGTGATAAAATTTGCCTCTTTAATCCATTAATGGAGAAAATTTAAAGCTCCTAGCTTTTACTGGGACTCATAAATAAAAGGCTATGCTTCAGTCTTGCTGATGTTCAAACCATGCTGACATTCAGGCCTTATATGTCAACTGAGGAACGACATGTTTGTGGCATATAAAGATGGAACTTATTGGAGCCTCTGGTAAAATGAGGAAATTACAGAGCCTAGCTCCAAGATTTGGGAGCAAAACTATGGAAACTCACACACTGGACAAAATTTCTTTTTGTCTATTTGATATATACTTTTCCTGGATGGGATGATGGCCTGTGATACAGATGTATCCTGAATCATGGCTTCAGAATCAGGTTTGGAAAGAAAATATTAGACTACTGATGAAAGAATGATTAAGAGAGAGACATACAGACAGACCTCTTAGTGTGTGTACAAAATATAATTTTCTCAAAAAATATATATATAATTTTCTGTTCTGTATAAATACAAAAGTTCTCTCAATGTAGAGTCTCTTAATAATCATATGGATAAGATGGCCCATTCTGTGAGTACCCACAGGAAAAGACCACTGTTCTGTATATGAATTCATTTTCCTGCTTTTAGAGCTCCTGTCAGCTAACATTCTTAGGTTTTTATTCACCATTGTGTTTGATATCATACACATGATTGCTTCTCACCAAGGAGCTTGTTCCATTGCTAAAGAATGCAAAAAATGCCTTTGTACCTATGGGTTTTCCTGATTTCACCATATACTCCATTATCCAGAGCAGCTCTCCAGTCAAATAGTGGAATGATTTACCAATGACTCATTATGGAGCTAGTTGGTAGAAAATACCATACAGGATTAGTTTATTCTGCTCTGTTGGGTAGGCAAAGGCCTCACTGGCAGAAAGAAGAAGCTTTAATTGGTGCAGGATACTCCTGGAAAACACTCTGAAATTGATGCTGTTTCCATAAGATCCTATAGAGAGCTTAGAGTCTTACATGGAAGAAGGGGCTAAGATTCAGAAAGTCAAAGATCTGATATATCCAGAAACAAAGAGGACTAGAAACAAAACCAAAGCATTATAATGCCCTGTAATTTCCATATAATTAAAAAATAATAAAATGGTCAACCCAAAAACTAGTGCAAACAAATCCAACCAAGTTTCTTTTTTTCCCCAGTTAATACTTCCTGCTTTATTTAAAAATTTCTTTCTTTCAAAAATAGGGTTTTTGTTTGGTGTGTGTGCATGTGTGTTGGCCCCTGCATGGGTTTGCCCTTTTCAAGTTTCACTGACAAGAACCTTCATTAACTGGTGTTATCAAATTTCCTCCCCTACATTAATAATCCCCAAATTTTCCATAAGTTCAAAAATGCAGTATATTTCAAATTGCAGTGAATTTACAGCCCAATTCTAGTGAAAAGAGGTGCCCTAGAATCTTCCTAGTACCTTCTGCATAGACTGTGAGACTCTGACACTAAGTCCTAAGTCTTCACACTTTTGAAAATTCTCCTGTGCTGCATATGGGGGTGGGGACGAGGGTATCCTAGATGGTCACTTCGTGGTCTTCAAGTTTTATGTTTTCCTTCCATTGAGAAATCTACTTATTTCCCCCTGAAGTGCCCTTTAAAGATTTTGGACAAAACACTTTCAGAGAAAAAGAATGGCCTTTGTTTCTCCTTAAAGACTGAAACATCTGCTCATCGGAATGCCCTTCTGCTTCCATTTGACCAAAGGTGTCTGATGTCAATGGATTCAAGCTGAGTAACATGCGCCTTCGTTCTTTTTTAAAAATGAGAAAAACATCCCTAGAGGTAAAACACCATTAATGGTCAGGGTTGCTGCAACTGTATTCAATTTACTCCTAAAGTTCTTGGAGATATGATATACAAAATTAATAGAAACACTTAAAAAAAGTTATTTAATAGTACTCTAATGCAAACATTTACTGTTTGCTAGGCAAAAAGCTAAGCACTCATTTCATCATCCAATATGGGAAACAAATATATGAAGCTGACATTCTTCATGACTCCTTTTGCAGGTGAGAGCTTAAAGACTTGGAAAAGTAAAATAAATTACAATACTAAGAATTGGTAGATCCAGCATCCTCTTTGATGTCTATTTCTAGGTTACAGCATCATGGATTCATTTTCATGTTATTTTTGTTGATGTATTTTGTTTCCAATTTTTCTGTTACGAGGAACAATTTTTATGAAAATTCTTGGATTGTTATTGTTTATGATGTTAAAAACCCGTGTGAAAAATCTCAATTGAGTCATTAAAGTCTCTCTCTCTCTGTCTGCTGAGCATTAGGTGTTCAAAGAGCCAGGCAGTTAGCATTGCTGCGTAAGCATGGAGTTTGTTGGTGTTATGAGACAACAGCTGGTGGAGGAACGGTGACAAACTGGCAAATGTGTGCCTCACTGAACTGAGCTGGTGGTGACTAGACTCTTGATAATTTTTGTCACGCTAAAATCCAGTCACCTGTTCCCAGATTTTTTTTTTTTCACTTAAAAAAATAGGTTCCCATCTCTGGATTTTATGTTAAATTTTCCTGCTTTAAATACTATCAACCTATTCAAAAACACTTGATCACACTGTGCTGAACAAAATATGTCTGCTTCCCAAATACAAGTCAGTTTTGACCTTGCATGCGGATAATTCCTAACATTGTCATTTTTTTTACCTATACATTTATCATTGTGTAAATTGGTCTATGATAATGCAGTTAATTTAATATCCAAGCATTAACCTTTGCAGTAGGGCATTTACTAATACAAATTAAAATTAACCAATCTTTACTTTCTTCTCTCTCACCATGAAAGCCTTCTAGAAGTGCAATACATTTATTTAGCTCTATTTTGTAAGTTTGTATTCTCGTGTTACCTGAGAACAGTGTAAAGTTTAATTATTTTAATAGGTACTATCAGTTCCTAATCTAAAACTTTGTATTCCTGGAAGTTTAATCATTTGTAAATAGAAAACAACACTCCATTTATTTAAACCTCCATTTTTCTTAAGCATTAAAATGTAATCATAAATATAAAGTTTCCACATTCTTTAAAGTCAAAGATGTATTATCTGTAAACATGTTCTTAGGACTATTTTTTCTTGATCCCACATAAAAATAAAATCAGAGAAAGAATATTTTTATTTGCATGTATTATTTTACTTAAACCAAACTAATTATGTAAATTAACTTATTGAAGATATTTTTCTTCAATAGATCTTTCATCGTTCTTCCTAAGTGAACCTGAATTATCATTTAGTAGAAAGTATTAAAATGGATCTTTCCCACAGCAAACCCTCCAATTAAGCAGTAAGTATCCACTTTCTTCCCTCTATTTCTTAAAATATATGGAAGCTACATAAGTTTTTGAACCAGGATGTTTTTGTGCACTTCCTAAATACTCTTTCTTGAAGGCTTTTTCTTCCTTATTAAAGAAAGAACATCTCCCTCCCAGATGGAGAGTATTTTTCTGTGATTTCTAACTAGTGACTTTATTTTGACTACAAAAAAAAAAAGTGCACAATTCCTCCATCTTGATTATTATTGCAGCATTAAAAAATCTTTATACTTTACACATTATCTACAATTTCCTCTACTTTAATCCCCTTTGGCATTTTTCTAAATTTCTAACTTCATTATTGTTTATTCACTTTCTAAAGTCTCCTCTAATTTACTATTCTCTTTCTTCCCTATTTTACTTTTTTATTTTTAATGGCCAGAATATCATGTTCTGTTCTCATTGTGTCTATCTCTGTTGCATCCAGTTCATTTCATTGTCCCACTAAGACTTGACAACCTTTCCTTATAGTATAACACTCAAGATTCATGTCCCAAATTTCTATTCTGTTGTCTTCTAGAACTTGTACTCTTTTACAATGATTTTGAAAGATTCATGCCATTGATGACAGCTGGTGAAATTAAGTAAAAAAGTAGATGTCTTCATAATTGTACTCTACAATACTTTACAAAGTAAGTGTTAGAAGAAATTTTACTGTCTCTTTCTTACATGAAAGAAAACCTGACTTTAAAGGCTATTGTTATTTAATATTTGAATATTCTGTTGTGCCATATTTTCTTTCAAAGTTAAGCTTACAACATTTAATTTTATACTGAATACACTTTGATTGAGATGAACACAATTTGATAATATGCTAGGAGGATGTCTGTATTTTCAATGTTCTTTCAATTAGGAGTGAATCTTCATTTGCTTTATCTGCAAAGAACTACTTTGTCTGTCTCTGCTTAAGTGAAATATCAATGTAACTTGAATCAGAATTTCTGTCACCATATTCAAAATAGAAGTAAATCTGGGTCACTCAGTCTTAAATGCATTTACACAGATTGCAGTTTATTAACTGGCTTTATTCCTTGTTCCCCAATGTGTAATATGCAAATAAAAAATAATGCAGATTTTTAATCTATCAATTCTAAAATCTAATCTCAGAAGACTCTAAAATATTGTAGACAAACATAAATATATGGATGGATAGATATTAATATAGCTACAGCTCACCAAAAGTTATATGCGTTACAGTATATTTTGAATGTTCAAGAATCAATTCAGGTTTCTGGTTTTGACTAGGTAGCAAAATAGAGTAAGATAAACATAAATGTTCCTGATATGAAAAGGCATAACTGAGAAGGTTCTGCCAATGTACAACTGGAAATCATAAGCACTTCCTTTGCTTAGTTCAGTTGTGCCCAATAATATTTGCATCTTGCTTAATATGTGCTGTGCATCATGAGGCTTTCTAGAGCCTACCCTCAGGTTACTGAGTTAAGGTACAGATGACATACATAATATACATAGCACACCATAATATGGTAGGTAAATGCTATAATTACACAACAGAATCCCTGCAATAGACATTTAGCACATTCTTGAGGTTCAAATGAAACTTCTGGAAAAATACACTTTTTGACCTTACTAACTCTTCATGTTCTCTGGCTCCCTTATCTAACCACAAGTACTGCACCCGAAATCTACTACCTTTTTAACAATCCAGGTAATTGCTCCATCATGATAAGAACAGAGACTTGCTGATAAATGTCATCCAGTCTGTAGGTACTGAACCAAGATGTCTGGACTAAATTCATAACTGAGAACACTGAGTTTGGAATTAAACACACCTTGAGTTGCAAACTGTCTCCCCTATTTTGTGTCCTCAGTTTCTTCACCTGTAAAGTGATGACAAAATCCGCAATTGGCCTTACAGATTTCTTATGAGTTTTCTATGTGGGAATATATGTTAAGTACTAAGTGCAGTGCTGGCTGTTTAGTATATAGGCAAAGAATAGTTATTGTTATTAGCCTTTCCTATACCTGTGATCTCCCTACATTTCTTTAAAAACCAAGATACTCTAATATCCCACTGAAAAACCAGTAAGAAAAAAGAAATTAGCACAACTTGGTTTGGAATTATTAAGAAGACAGTGATTTCATTATGTTGATTGTAATGCAATAGGCACACAGAGTTAAAAATGAAGTTACTTTTACACAAGAGTATGTCCATAGCATGGTTCAGCTGCCCAATGTGGATCATTACCCCACTGAAATTTCTCACTGTTATTGTAGTAATTAAAATATTCACAAATATTTGCTTTGACATACAAATATATCATATATATATTTGCTTTGACATACAAGTATGTCAGACATACTCTTCAGCTCTCCAGCAGAGAGTACATGTCGTTTCTAAAGGCATAATAAATAGAAATAAATCCTATATTTAACAATAAATAATATATAGTATTTTCTCAACACATATACTGTCTCTGAAGACAAATAAATTAGAAAACAGGGCATCTGAAAATTATTATGCACAATCAATAGTTTCCTTGAAGCTATATGATAACTGGGACAATATGACAACTTTTCTGAATAGAAATAACTACCTCATTTTCCACCTATTTTTTAACTGTAAATTACTACACAGAATTTTTAAAATCCTGTTTTTAAGCATTCTTTTTATATTTATCAAGGTTTATATATATGTTTAACCTGTCAAGAGGGGATAGGAGAGTCTTATACCATCCATGGCTTTTAGGAAGATTCTCTCCAAAAGCTATAAAGAACAATCCAAATTTAAATTAATTGCCAATTCCAAATTTATATTAATTTAAGCCAACTCCTAGTAGTAGCAAATTTTTATGAATGAGAAAGCTCCATGGACTATACAAGAGGAGCATCTATTCTTCTTTCCATTTCTTTAAACCACCACTGACCAATAGAATATTTTCTCATAATGGAAATATTATAAATCACCAGTTTCTAATACAGTGTTCACTAGCTGCATGTGGCTATTCAGCACTTAATATATGACTATTGCAACTATGGGACTACATTTATAATCATATTTAATTCTAAATAATATACAGTTAAATCACCACATGTCACTAGAACCTACTGCATTGGACAGTGCAACCCTAGATATTTACCTTTATTTCCTTTTCACTCTCAAAAAAAAGACATAGATGTTGGCAGAAAAAAAAATAACATTCTGATCTGCTCTGAGGAGTTTAGGTGAAAAACTAACCAATGGCCCCATATGCAGCTATGTAGGCAGACAATAAGAGCAGATTCTGTGACACCAGGTTGTGCTGAGGCCAAATGCTACTCTCAGCACAGTAGGGATACTGAGGCAGGCCCATTCCTGCAAGATACAGAATACCTCTGAAAGGTGACTGGACTTAAGGAGATACCACTTGCCTGAAAGAAACCTTCTTTGACCCATATTACTGTTTGAGAATCTCTCTATTCACTCTCCTTCATTTCTCTCCTACATGGGAGTAAAATCTGTATCTTACTTTGACTGTTCTGTCTACTTTTCCAGGTCTCTCCCATGTTTTCTTCATAGGCATTTCCCCCTGTAACTTTCCTGAACATCTAATTCCCATCTTGGCAAATGCTACTCAGAGGACCTGATCTAACACACAGGATTTGTCATTTTTTAATGAAATAGTTTAGGATTATTTTTCAGAACTAAAGGTAGTCAATAAATCTACACAAAGAAATAGACAGTGTTGACATATAGTGAATAATTGAAAATTAAAATAATTTAAATGTTTTCAAATCAATAGTATACAACTGTCTTCTGAGATGAGAAATCTAATCTCCATGGATATTTTTGGCCATTTTTCTGCCACTAAATCTCTCTTGTATGACTACACATTAGATATGAAAAAGGCATAATGATAGATTCAAACAAAAATGATTTCCAATTTTGGCTCAGTTGAAAGGTTTTCAAAAAAATCTCTTGATCAGTAATCCTTAACCAGGGTGATTTTTATCACCCAAGGGTTATATGTCAACATTTGCAGACACAACCAAGGATGGTGCTACTGGTAACTAATGGGTAGATGTTAGAGATGCTACTAAACACCCTATAATGTACAGGACAGATACCTCACAACAAAGAATTATTCCACTCAAAATATTAATAGTGTTAAAAGTGAAGAAATCATGATAGAACAAGTTCACTAAGTTTAAAATGTCTGTGAATGAAAAAAAAAAAAGTGGTGGGGGTGTCGCCTGGGCAGTTCAGTTAAGTGTCATACTCTTAATTTCGGCTCAAGTCATGATCTCAGGGTTGTGGGATCACGTGCCATATCTGTGGAGCTTGCTTAAGATACTCTCTCTCCCTCACCTTCTGCCCCTCCCCCCCACTCACCCTTTTCTCTCTAAAGAAAAAGAATGTCTGTGAGTGATCCTCTTTGATTATATCCCTTCATTTGAAAGCTGTTTCTTATATAACAGATAACTAGCCCTGTATATACAAAAAAAAAAAAACTCATATTATTCTTAATGATCAAGGTTAGCACCCTTCCAATTCATAAAGCTGTTTCAATAAACACACACATACACACACACAAAAATAAAAAACAGAAGGGAGACCAACCTGGGTTAGGTTAGAACCTGTGAGAAGTTTTGAAATAATATATGTATATAGGCTGTACATATAAGGTTTTATAATTGGATTGAATATAAATCAAACCCCAAACATATATAGTGTGATACTGATATAAAATAGTCATCAGCTTAAAGAACTTTTGGTATATCAAGATAGTGAATACCAGGCCCAAGATGAAGCCATTAATAAACTACAGTGTAATTATCTGTCTTTAGAGATTTTTTTTCGTACATCCAAAGAGTGCAAGAAGATGAATTGGCCTTTAACAGCAACATTGACACCAATATTACCTTCATAGGCTGGCAATAGCATTGGGCTGTTTGAGTCTAGGTATGTCCAATGGGTCTGATAATTAGAGGTGTTTTTTGTTTTCTTTTTCTTTTTTTTTTCTTTTTCTTTTTCTTTTTCTTTTTCTTTTTCTTTTTCTTCTTTTTCTTTTTCTTTTTTGTCTGGGATAAATGTGGAGCAAGGTGTACTAATGTCATAACCAACCTGCCCCTATCATCCCTGAAACAAGATCAAAATACAACCCTTGGAAGCATATCTTACCAGTTTCCCAAATATATTAAACAGATATATGATCAAATGGTAGATATTTACTAAAATATGAAGAAACTATTAGACTCATTAAACCCAGAAAAAGATTATAATGTGCTTTCCTCTGATCTCTCCTTTTTCTCATCCTCCTCTTCCTGCTCCTTTTTCCTCTCTTTCTCTTTCTTTTTATCTCCCCTTCCCCAGGAATTTTGAGATATTAAGAAGTACACACACAGAATTGTTAGAAAATGTAAAGTATCATCCTTATGTACTTGTATAATATAGGTATGATATATAATGATTAACATTAAGCAAAATGTTATCAGAATTGTGAGAAAGAAACTGTAAATATATATTTAAACAATTGGATAGATCAAATGGAATACACTGGATTGAAATTAGACTATGGAGAGTTAAATCTGGATACCGCTACACATTTTCACCAATAAGAAAGGAAAGAAGAAGAGTGAGATCAATGAATATGGTTAATGTGGAATATGAGACCATAGAGAAACCTTAATTTAAAATAAGAAAGTGGGGGATCCCTGGGTGGCTCAGTGGTTCAGCACCTGCCTTTGGCCCAGGGCATGTTCCCGGGGTCCTGGGATAGAGTCCCACGTGGCTCCTGGTATGGAGCCTGCCTCTCCCTCTGCCTGTGTCTCTGCCTCTCTCTCTCTCTCTCTATCATGAATAAATAAATAAAATATTTAAAAAAATAAATACAATAAAAATTAAAACCTTGACTTGTCCAACATCTCAAAGCAAGTTAGGGGATGACTTAAAATTTGACTAAAAATGCAATAGGTCATGGAGAATCCAACATACTTTGATATAATTTATCTCTCCATCTAGTGAGATGTTTGTGAAGGGCTTCTCAGTGATTTCGGCATTTATCTTCAATGCCTCTTTTTGATATCTCAGTATTATGACAAAAAGTTGCTATTTCCCAAAAAGTGGCAGCTGATAAACTGACACTGAACTCTTAAATATATGTCATCAAAAGATATTGTAATGTGAAATGACGCATCTCATCTAACGGTTAGCTTGCCCTTTCCTGAGACTTCTAGCATGGTGCAGATTCAGGATATACAAATTTACTTAAGAATAGTTGCTAACATTTTCTCGTGTTTCATAATTCAGGGAATATATATCTTGTAAATATAATAACAGGTCTAAATCTTTATCCTTCTGTTATTATATTTTTTAACATTTTAAATTGCTTCAAGTTGAGTAAGTGTTAAATATTCATCCTTTTTATTTAAAAATAATAATTTTAAATTAAAATAATAATTTTAAAGCACTCTCCTATTGTTTAAAGATGATACAAAAGCCTATCTCTGTCCATGATTATCTACCATGGCGCCTGTCCTGTCCATTCAACAATAACTATGGCTAATGCATAACATAACTCATAATCGTAATTTTCATAATTTTAAAATTTATTTAAAAATCATAAATTTTAAATATTTTCAATATTTAAATCATAATATTAATTTAACATAAATTAATTGAACATAATTGTCATATGATTGCATTCACCTTTTCTCTCCTGATTTTAAAAACAACAGAAAAGGAATTCAAAATCTTTTGGTAGTAGTGTTAAAGAATATATTAGCGGGTTCCTGGGTGTCTCAGTTCGTTAAGCATCTAATTATTGATTTCAACTCAAGTCACAATCTCAGGGTCATGAGATTGAGCCCCATGGTGGGCTCCACACTCAGCCAGGAATCTACTTGAGGGTCTCTCTCTCTCCCTGACCCTCTCTCTTTGCCCGTCCTCCTACTCTTTCTCTCTTTCAAACAAATAAATCTTAAGAAAAGAATATATTAAAAAGACCTTAACCTAGCACCTAAATATTTCTATCTAAATGCAATGAAAAAAATCTCCATGAATATAACAGGTTTTACAACATATTAATTACTGTCATTACAATTACTTAAAGTAACTTAACAAATAAATGACCCATCTTATTTTTAATTGATTTGCTTTATAAAACTAAATCACCTATGACTTTATCTGAGTCCTGTAAGACTGACCAATTTTTCTTAATGAAGAGCACTCTCCTATTGTTTAAGGATGATACAAAAGCCTATCTCTGTCCATGATTATCTACCATGGTGCCTGTCCTGTCCATTCAACAATAACTATGGCTAACATGTAACATAACTCACCCAGGACACACTAAGTGTGATAAGATAATACTCAGACCATGTCCCAAAGAAGCTGCAGGACCTAGGTGGCATATACTTGTAGGAGCTGAGAGTATGTGCATGGGAACACATTATGAAATTGCTTTATCAGATGGAGTGATGCAAAATGTTGGATTAGAGAGTGTTTATTTGGGACCAAGTCTCCTGAGATATAGGATTTAGTGCTCTAGCAAAGATAAACAAACCAGGAAAAGGTATAAATCCTACTATGAAACACCTCAGAGATGGAAAAAGTGAAGATCCTTACCAAATATGCTAGAAATGCCAGAATTGCTGTAGCAGATGGTGGAAGAAGGAATTCAAAGACTTAAAGACATTAACATATTTGAGTAGATATACTATGAAAGACCAAAAACCTCACTGGAGGGCTCTATTGGACCAAAAGGCCTGGAGGATGCCCAGTTACCCAAGAAAGGCAGATTGCTGCCAGAAGCAGCATCACTGAAAACTTAATCTGAGGCTGTCCTCTGTTGGCCAGCTCTGCCAGAGAAGATGCTATTTCAGACCTGGGCTCACTGGGACCAATGATGATAATAAAAACACAAAAATAAAGGTTTCTCAGAATCAGGCAAGACAAATATTTTAATGTATAGTAACCTCAGAGAGGTAGCTAGAGGAGGCTTGACCTGCAGAGATCTAGATAAGGTTAACATAGCATGATGACATCAGGGACAAAACAGACAGGCAGGCAACAGAGGCAAATTCTTGCGCACAAAGAAAATCAAGAGTAGTTCCTCAGGAGTTTAAAAAAAGTTAACAAAACATAAAGTTAATTTCTCATCAGTTTCCAACAAGAAACCAGTTTGGAATCTGGAAATTTCTGCTGAAAAAGGGAGGACAGGTTTCCAGAACCTTGGCCTATGGGTTAAGAGAAATGGTGTAGAAAACCAAATGGAATCACCTGTTACTGGTCCTCCCTAGCCAAGATCTTAAATAAAAAATAATACTGAATCCCGGGATGAATGGGCGCAAATTTGTATCCCTATAAAACGAAAAGAGGCAGAACAGTGGTCCCCATTCATTTATTTCACCTCTCTGACTCCTGGAAAAATAAGACCGATCTTGCAAGATAAGGGGTGCTGGCATAAAGGCACACAAGCATTAGACTCAATTGCAGTTGTGTGAAAAGTAATGTCTTTTCTAGAGCATTTTAATACTGCTAATTACAATTTGATTATATATATATAAACTATTAAATATATGTGTGTGTATATATATATATATATACATATATATATATTAACCAAAGTTAATCCTGGCCATTACTCCTACTTTGCTAAGAGTTTTAATAATGAATATATGTTGAATTTTATCAACTGTCTTATCTCTATCTAAGTAGGTGAACTTTATATTTTTTCTTACTAATGTGAGCAATTATGTTGATTGGTATACAAATCTTTAATCAATATGGCATTCTTGAAGTTAAACAAGTTTGCCTGTGAAGCATTATTTTCTATATGCATATCTGTATGTACTGTGTGTGTGTGTAATTTACCTTTTGTATTTTTCACCTATGATCATGAGAAGAATTGGTTCCAATATGTCCTATTTTTACTGTCCTAAAAATATAAAATCATAATTATACTATCATTATGTTCAAAATGTTTTAAATTTTTTAATGTTTTTTCTTTGACCTTGAGTTGTTTGGAAGTGTGTTATTTATTTTTTTTAAGATTTTTTTTTTATTATTCATGTCAGAGAGAGAGAGAGAGGCAGAGACACAGGCAGAGGGAGAAGCAGACTCCACGCAGGGAGCCGACGTGGGACTCGACCCCGGGTCTCCAAGATCACACCCCAGGGTGGCGCTAAACCATGGGGCCACCGGGGCTGCCCAGAAGTGTGTTGTTTAATTTGCTTCTATTTGAGAAATTTTAATTTATATCAGTAATTTCTATCTTTACTGTAGTAGGAGATTTATTCTAAGTGTGTTTAATCTTTTGAAATATGTAGATACTTCATAGAAAAATCTATGTACAGTTTTTTTTCCCCCATTTGAAGACAGTATATCTTTTATTTTCTGTTTTTAAGAGTTTTTTTTTTTTTTCCAAATTTGGCTCTTAGTAGTTTTACTTTGCCATGCATAGAGTGGTTTCCTTTGTACTGTTTCTTTTTGAATTCATAGAATTTCTTATAACCCACGGCTTGATTTCTTTAATCATCTTCAGAGAAACTTAACCTGTATCTCAATACACCATTCTCCATTCTTATTACACTGGAATTCAAATGAAAAGTTTGCTTAATTTTTCACCATGGCCCCACCTTCCCCCATACACTCCAGTTTCTTTTTTTAAAAAAAATTATTATTTTTTATTTTTATTATTATTTTCCTTTTAGAGAGGGAGGGGGGAAGGGCAAAAGAAGAGAGAGAGAGAATCTTAAGCAGGCTCTATGCCCAGCATAGAGCTCAACTCAGGGCTCGATTTCACAACCATGATAATCATGACCTGAGCAGAAATCAAGAGTCTGATGCCTAACTGACTGATACCCAGGCATCCCACTCTAGCTTCTTTGTATTATGTCCTTTAGGCCAAATACTTTTTACTGACTTATTTTCAAGTCTTTCTGACTCTGTGTGAAATGCTGTTAATCCAATCTACACTACAGATTTCTTGATTTAGTCGAATACTTCATTTCTAGAATTTGCATTTAAATATTTTTATACACTCCTGTCCTCCGATGAAACTCTACATCCTGTTATCTATTTTCTTGAACATATTATTCATGGTTATGTTAATGTCCAAATCTAGTCACTCCATTATCTGAACCACCTTTGATCTATTTCTATTGCCAGTTTCTCTTCCTTTTCATATCTGATAATCTCTAAATGAATAGCAGACATTTTATATGCAAAAATGTAAAGGTTGATGGATGACTTGCCATCCTGGGAAAAGATTCATTTTATTCTCTTCCAGGTAGCTAGAGTATGGTCAGATTTACACCACAGTAAAATTATGGTCCAAAAGGACCTGAAGTTCTATAAACCTCTACTGTGATCTTTGTCTACCTCATGTTTATATCCTTTCCTAGGCTCCCAACCAAGAGCTCAGAATGGTCATAGGGTCCCTTCTATTGGTAAATCTTGAGTTTTTTATCTTCCCAGAATTTGTGGATGGATAAATATTCTGCAGTGTTGCTCAGTCACATTCTAGGCATCTTAATCTTTAGTTCAACATATCTGAAACAATGTAGATAGAGCGGTAGGCTCATTTAATAAGCTTGTCTGTGATTTTGGTTCCTCAAGATTTAACTCCCTTGGCAGTTCTACGGTGCCTTCAAACATAGTTTATTACATGTTTACTTTGGCTTTCTAATTGGTCTTGATGAGAGTGTTGACCTCCTATAAACTACTCCATCATAACCCTAAGAGGAATTCTCTAAAGTACTATAAAATCTGAGGGTAAGAAAACCATGACTCACCATGATAGCTCCATGAGGTAGCTATATGACATTTATTCATGTTCTCTTTAAGTCCATCTTCTTCAATTCCTTAAAATTGATTTATCCAAAAAATAAATCTAAATATAGAATGTACCTATTAAAAGTAATTCAGTAATCATCTGCCACATATGTCAGAGTAGTTTTATCCACTGGATGTCCATAATGCCTAAGGTCTCTTAAGTTTATCGACATTTTATAAAAACATTTGAAGTATTGGGATCTCTGGGTGGCGCAGCGGTTTGGCGCCTGCCTTTGGCCCAGGGCGCGATCCTGGAGACCCGGGATCGAATCCCACATCAGGCTCCCAGTGCATGGAGCCTGCTTCTCCCTCCGCCTGTGTCTCTGCCTCTCTCTCTCTCTCTGTGACTATCATAAATAAATAAAAAATTAAAAAAGATTAAAAAAAAACATTTGAAGTATTAAAAAAAATTGACTTTAGTAAATGCTAATTTAATCTTTATAAATGTGACATGTCAATAAGCCAACAGCAATCCAATAAATTCATATATTTTTACAAAAATTTTATTTATTATAGGATGAGAGCATTTTAATATTTTCTATCTGATATAGAATGGGTTTCAAAAGTAAGCTTAATGCCATCACCGTAACTGAAAACTCCTGACTTTTAAACAGTGTCATTATTGTGTCATTATCTGTTCTTTGCCCATTATATAATTTTTTAGTGCCTCACTACCCTTACATTTTTATCCCTAGTGCATCTTGACATATCTGAAACTAGCTGTGCATACTTGAACATTGCCATTATTCTTTTCTATTTAAAATGTCTTTATTGTTTTTATTTCTCTAGTATATATATAAATATCATCTTTTACCCACCAGCAGAACACCAATTATTTCAATTCCTCCTTAATCATCCCCCTCGTTTGGTTTCTATTACATATTATATATACTTCTGGTAGCTATAAAAACACATCAAATTTATTTGTTTATACTTTTTTTTTTGGTATATTTGTCTTTAAGTTCCTGGAGACTGAGGATCATGTCTTATTTGTCCTTTTGTCTGCAATAAGTAGCAAAAGACATGACATAGTATATACTTAATAAATGCATGTTTCAGTTAAAATGGAATTTAAATAAGTTTTGAGGGATAGGTAGGGATTTATACAGACTTCAATAAGGAGGAGCTTATTTGTAGAGAAGGAAAAGGAGCCCCCAAATGTAGATCCATTTGGAGACAGAAAGATTTTCTTGTTTGACTGAAATCCAGTGTCTCCATAAGGGCAAGTAGATTTGATAAGGTCAAAAATACATTAGAATGTTTACCAGAAGTTTTAAAGATAAGACAGAGGAATTTTGAGGATTATATGGTTGACTAGTAAATGTTTCCAGAGAAGAAATAATATAAGTAGACTTTTTGCTCTAGGAGTATTTATACGGTATAGAGTTAATCAAGTAGGGAACATCAATGCCCTTAACAAGGACCGATGTGGGGGGATCCTTAGGTACAGTATACTACATTTACAGGATTCCTTCTTTTATTTTCTAGCAACCAATATTATAAAGGGATTCCAAAGTTTGACAGAAATTCAAATTGCTGTCTTTTATCATGAGGAATATGAAATTATTTTCCTTATTTTAATTCTCAGAGTGTGTTTTCCATACAGTGTGTGTGTGTGTGTGTGTGTGTGTGTGTCTGTGTGTGTGTGTTAGTTGGCTTGAGCTGCCATAATGTAATACCACAGAGTATGTGGTTTAAACAACATAAATTTATTTTCCCATAGCTCTAGAGGCTGGGAGTCCAAGGACAAGGTACCAGCAGATCTGGTCCTGGTGAGAGCACTCTTCTTGGTTTGAAGATAGAGGAGGACTTATTGTTGTGTCCTCACATGATAGAGAGAAAGAGAGACAAGACAGAGAGACAACAACAGACAGAGGAGAAGAGAGAGAAAAAGAGGAAGAAAGAAGAAGAAGAAGAAGAAGAAGAAGAAGAAGAAGAAGAAGAAGAAGAAGAAGAAGAAGAAAGCTATCTGGTATCTCCTCTTAAAGAGGACTAAGCCTATTATCAAGACCCCACTTCCATGACCTCAGCTAAACCTAATTATCTCCCTAAGGTGCCATCACCAAACATCATACATCATCACTTTGGGTGTCAGGGCTCTAACATATGAATGAGGGGTACAAAATTCAGTCCATACTGGTGTGTCTGTGTGCATCTACAAAATGCATCAAATCTATTTATTTTATTTATGTATTTACAGACTGCATGTGTACATACAGGGAGGAGCCTGCAAACCACTTAGCTGTCTAGGCCTCTAAAAGCTGAGGTTAGGATGTTGAGACTGCTCTGAGGGGAAAAAGTGTCATCTGTTCTCTATAAGTTCTTTGGCTTTGATTCCATCAGCAGCTTTCTAAATGCCAGCATATTGTGGTTTTAAGGTTTAATTAAAGGGATTAACAATACAAATCTAGGAAAAAGATAAACATATTACATAGCTTTGGGTTTACCACTAGAACATAAAAATAATTAAGATAATTTGATTTTCTGCCTTTGGTAATATTTTTTTCCAGATATAGGCTAAACAATGCATACAAAGATCAGTGAGAAAAGAACAGGCTTAATTATATGCTCAGTACAAAAACTACCAAAACACCTGTGAATTTGTGTTGATCAGTGCTCTTAATTTTTAGAAACACAAAAATGTACTAAATCACTAAATGTGGTAAATAATAATGACAAATATGTTTTCCTTGTAATTAGTTTAGTTGGGAATTTTTAGGCATGTGAAGAAGCTTAAGACTGTTAAAAGTTTTATGGTTTAAAACAGAATTTATTCCTACTATTTTATGTGGGTAGTATAAATATGTAGAGGAAATAAGAAGAAGCAATTATGTGTGCTATCAGGCTTGCTTGGGGAGGGGGAGAGAAAACATCTATAGGAAAAATTTACACTTTCAAAACTTGTCTTTGAGGTCAAAGTGCTTCTGCAACTCACTAATGAATTTCATTGTGCAATATACTATCCAGAGTTTTTGCAAGATAAGCAAGCCACATATCAGGAGGTGATCCAAGCTTTAGGGGGGGAATATATCCTTCTCACTCCAATTCTAGGTATTTTCTTGTCCAATGTCTCACATAGTACTAGCACAAATTTGTGATGGAGGAAAAGGTAAAATTGTACTACTTTCCAACTGTAATTTATTTGGTTTATTGGTTTATCATTTTTATTCAGAAACATAAATAATAGACATAATTTTTCACTTGACTACAAGTCACAGCTCTATATATATACTCACTATATATATATAGTGAGTAGGAAAACCTTTGTATTTAACTTTGCTACAAATACGGAAAAGTGAATAGAAGACAGTGTTCTAAATATAAAAAAAAGTAAATGATACACAGCAAGATCAGATTTCCCTTTCTCACCTGATGGCCACTAAACCAATCAATTACATGTCTTATGACTTTGCCACATTTCTACTTGAAGATGTATATTCTGAATATATTAAAACTTACTCTTTAGTGTGAGATTATTGTTTTGGTGGCAATGAGGGGCAGTTTTGCTATTCTCTAGCACAATCTAAAAAGTAGATGAAAAAGTAAATAGGGAGACAAATTTAAAAGAAAAAGTTGCATGAAAAATGATAAATCAGAATAGGAGAACAAGTTATCTTTATTTGGAGATTTGCTTCATCCCACTTGACAGTAAAGGGATATACTGAAACCTCAAACAATTGTATTTAATTGTCTGTGCATTTAGATTGCTCTGTACTTTGCAAACTAACACTACTTGCAATAATGCCTAGGAGACAACAGTTCACAACTGGAGCTTAGATTTTGCAAATCATTTGTCTTATAATAAAATGCTTTCTGTCTGGGAATACAACAGTAAAAATAAATGAGAGAGGTTGGTCATCTGTAGGGATCTTTCCAGTGGCAGTTCTAAGACACACTTTTAAAATATTTGGATGATGAAATGTCTCTCCTTGACTCATCAGGAAAAAAATCAATCTAAAATACTCTTAATGGTGACATCAGCATCATGGCACTGTGACTCATTCCTTTTTTCTTTCCCTTTGATTTACAACTACTTGGACATCCACAACTGGGGAAAAAAAAAAAAAAAAGTGCACTTCTGCACAGCATACCAAGATACCCAAGAGATCCATCCATCTTTGCACCCAAAAGTGTGTTGTTTGAAGCACAAAGGAGGTGGCACAAAGAAGGAAGTGGCCACAGAGCCAGCAATGGCAAAGGAGGTAATAACAGAGAAGGCAGTGGCAGTGAGCCTGCAAGATCTGTCTCCCAGAGGAGTTGAAAGGTGAAGGGAGTGAGTGGGGACTATCCAACATCAGGCTACTGTTTAGAAAGACCAATTGCTGCCTGTGTCTCTGCCTCTCTCTCTCTCTCTCTCTCTCTCTCTCTCTGTTTCTCATGAATAAATAAATAAAATCTTAAAAAAAAAAAAAAAAAAGAAAGACCAATTGCTCTCACTGAGGAAAGACTGCTGAGTCTAGGGTAGAGGAAAGGAAAGAGAAATGGCCGACAAATGAACTAAATAAAAACATCTCCTGCTCTCTTCTACAAGAGGTAAGAATACTGTCTACAGACGTCTGGGACCTCCCCACTTGAGCATTCCCCTACAGGGCCATGAACACATCCCTGAAGTCTCAACCACCACCAAGTAAACCATCACCACCACAACCACCACCACCACTCCACCTCACCCCACTCTTGCTGCAGGCCTTATCTTTTACCTTTTTTTTTTAAATGCCTGTTTTCTCCAACCTTACCCAAAAGTCAGATTCCTTAAGAGTAACCAAAAACTTGTGCTATAGTGCCACCTTATGGAAAAACAAAAGGAATACTCTTAGCTACCAACCTGTTAAACTGTTAGAACCAGAATAAGCAAAACCTTGTTTAAGTAAGAAATGTGTTCACTACTTTAAAAGTGGGGACACAGGCACTTTTTGTTAAACCCCATGAAAAATCACGGCAATGCAATATCACAAGAAGAAAATGACAACTTTTCAGCAACTGACCCAAAAGACATGGAATACTGTGATCTAAGTGATAGAATCTAAAATAATTATCATGAAGAAATTCAATGAAGTACAAGAAAACTCAAAAAGGCAATACAATGATCTCAGGAATAAAATTAATGAATATAATGAGCACTCTTCCAAATGGACTAAGATCTAAAAAGAACCAAACAGAAATTCTGGAGCTGAAAAACTCAATAAGCAAGATAAAGAATGCATTAGAATGCCCTGGAAATACAGCAGATCATATGGAAGAGAGAATCAGTGAGCTGGAAGATAGGAATATAAAAATGATTCAGGTTGAAGAGGAGACAGAACTAAGATTTTTTTAAAAGTAAAGAAACCCTACAGGAGCTATCAGACTCCATTAGAAAGCCAGCATAAGAATAATGGGTATTCCAAAGGAGAAGAGAGGGAGTTTATTTAAAGAAATAATAGCTGAATACTTCCCAACCTGGAGAAGGGTATACAAAGCTAACAAAACATTATTTTGTGGATGCAAAAAGTTCTTCTCCAGAATACATTATAATAAAACTGTCAAAAGTCAATGATAAAGAATTTTAAAGGAAGCCAAGGGGAAAAGAGTAATCTACAAAAATATCCCCATTGAGCTATCTGTAGATTCCTTAGCAGAAATGGTATAGGCCAGAAGAGAATGAAATATATACTTAAAATACTAAAAAAACAAATCTAGCAGCCAAGAATATTGTAACCAGCAAAGTGATCCTTTAGATATGAAGGAGCAATGAAGGTTTTCCCAGCCAAACAAAAGCGTAGAAAGTTCACTATTGCTAGACCTACCTTAGAAGAAATACTTAAAAGAGCTCTTCAAAAAAAAAAAAAAAAAAAAAAAGAAAGAAAGAAAGAAAAAATGAAAGTACACAAAACTCTGAATAAGGTGATAGAGTTAAAACAATGTAATTCTTTTTTTAGAAGAGTATATTGAACTCTCAACTATAATATAAAGGTTAAAAAAAGAGCATTAAAAATAACTATAGCAACTATAACTTCATAATGAAATCACAGCATTAGGTAAGTTGTGACATTAAAAATATAAAAGAGGAAGAGGGCAGCCCAGTTGGCTCAGCGGTTTAGCCCTGCCTTCAGCCCAGAGCCCTGGGATCCAGTCCCACATTGGATCCCTGCAGGGAGCATGCTTCTCCCTTTGCCTGTATCTATGCTTCTCTCTCTCTCTCTGTCTGTCTCTGTCTCTGTGTCTCTCATGAATAAATAAAAACTTAGAAAAGGGGAAGAGTCAAGGGATGGAAACTTTATATGCAAATGAAGATAAATTCCAATAGCAAGGGCACCTGTGTGGCTCAGTTGGTTCGGAATCTGCCTTCCACTCAGGTCACGATCCCAGGGTCTGCAATGAGCCCCAAGTCAGCTCAGCAGGGATTCTGCTTCTCCCTCTTCCTTCTGCTTTCCTGCTTGTGTGCTCTTTCTCTCTCTGTCAAATAAATAAATATTTTTTAAAAGATAAATTGCAATTAACAGAAAAAGGACTATTTTATCTATGAGCTGTTTTATGTAAGTAAAACTTATGATAACCCAAAGCAAAAAAAAAAAAAATCCACAGCAGAGACTGAAATTTAAAGAAAGGGGAGACTGAGCAAATCATCATGCAAAACTACTAATGTATAAAGGTAGACAGAAATTAAAGAGAAAAGAAACAATGGAGAGACAAAATAACTAGAAGACAGATAAGATGGCAGTAGTAAATTCTTACATATCAATAATCACCCCAAATATAAATGGATGGAATCAATCAAAAGGAACAGAATGGCTGGATGGATAAAAAAATCAAACCCAATTATGCCTATAAGAGACTCATTTCAACTCTAAAGGATACACATAGGCTTAAAGGGAATGGGTAGGTGATATTCCAAGCAAATGGAAATGTAAAGAAGGTGGTCAAAGTCATAGAGATGTAAGACAAAACAGACTTCATGCCAAAGGATATAATGGGTGTAAATATTATTGATCTTGGGATGCCTGGGTGGCTCTGCAGGAGCAGGGAGCAGTGTCTGCCTTCAGCTCAGGCCTCAGGGTGTGATCCTGGAGTCCTGAGATCAAGTCCCGCATCAGGCTCCCTGCTTCTCCCTCTGCCTGTGTCTGTCTCTCTCTTTCTATGTCTCTCATGAATAAATAAATAAAATCTAAAAAATATATATATTAAGGATCTATAGTCAGAAGTCTCATTTGCCATTCCACTTAAGACAACTCATGGTTGAAATCAACACCAGGGTGTCAGCCTGGCTGAGTTGTCCTCTGGAATCTCCTAGGGAAAAACATCTGCTCACAAATCATTCTTATTGACAGAATTCATTTCTTTGCAGTTATTCAACTCAAGTCCTATTTTCTTGCTGGTTGGAGGCTGAAGGTCATTCTTAATTCCTAGAGACCATTCCTAGTTCCTTTCCTCAGGGTTCCCTCCATTTGCAAGCCTATATGGCTCAATGAAATCTTATTGGTGCTTCAAATATCTGGCTCGCTCCCCCACAACTGCCCTGAGAAATACTCTCCTTTCAAAGGCTGATTAGACTAGGCCTACCCAGAAAAAAATAGTCTCCCTATCTTCAAGTTTACTGCGTCACATGAGTAATTCTGGGAGCAAAACTCAACATATTCACCTACGAGATTATTCAGGATTTATACCCCAGAAAGAGCAGGAGATCTTCACCGAAACTTTAGAATCCTGACTCACACCCACCTAATAACTTTTGACCCAGAAACTGATCTCTTGAACAAGTTTTCCACATTTAACCACTTTCGAAAACTATTTTCCGTTATCACACCAGGTGTATTTTAGGTACGGCAATTAATTATCATTCGTGTTTAGTAGCTAGGGCCTCTGAATTCAAAGTGATTAAATTGATAAATTATTTTATCTGAACCTGTAATTTGATGAATCAACCGAAGAGTGGTCAGCTTCTGAGTTCCTCTTGAAATGATCAGCTACCATCTCATCTTTGACAATTACAAGTTGCTTAATTGTCGTAGGTTCAATTTCCCCTACTCCATTATCTTCCCACTTAACACTAAAATGTGATTGCTAGTAACTCAAATGCTACATATTCATTAAAAGAAATCCCATATGAAATGCCTCGTTTAAAAAGGTCCCTAAAACAAGTGGGTAGAATAGAAAAGCTTATGGCAGAGAAAGGGGTAGTTATGGTGCTTCTGTGAATATGATTAAGTTGAAATATTGAAGATTTCAGTATGCACACATAGCAAAAATAATGCATCTGTTGTATTACAAAATATTCAGTCACATATTCTCAGAATTGCCCCCTCCTTCTTTTCCTTTTGATAGCCTTAGGCGCTAGTTTGCCAAAACACATAACAAAATGTAACACATTAAAAATAAACTCAATGGAGGTGCCTGGGTGGCTTAGTCCCTTGAGCACCCAACTCTTGATTTCTGCTCAGGTCTTGATCTTAGGGTGATGAGATGGAGCCTCTGTGTTGGGCTTCATAGTCAGTGCGGAGTCTGCTTGAGAGTTTCTCTTTTCTTTCACCCCCACCCCCTCCCTGATCTCTTTCTCTCTCAAATAATAAATAGATCTTTAAAAAAAAAAAGATTGTACTTTTTTATTTGAGAGAGAGAGCATGCACAAGCAGGGGAGAGGGGCAGAAGGAGAGGGAGAGGGAAAAACAGACTCCCCACTGAGCAGGGAGCCCGACGACACAGGGCTTGATCCCAGGACCCTGAGATCATGACCTGAGCTGAAGGCAGATGCTTAACCAACTGAGCCATCCAGGTGCCCCTAAATAAATAGACCTTTAAAAATGTAAGATCAATTGTTTCACCCTTACTTCAACACTTTCCCATATTTTACCATCATTTTCAATGATACCAACTTTCTCCAATTTCTCCTTTTTTGACTTCTGCTTCTTCCCTTTATATTCAACAATAAAGACATGAATCCTTTTGAGAATCTGATAAAAATCCATTGACCTTTATCCTACAGAAATATACACATTGAATATATGCACATATATACAACATTTTGCTTTCAATTTGGAGACTCACTGATCCCCTAAAACTATCTCCATTTCATATCTCCTAAGTTTTGCTATTTATTTCTCTGGAAAGTTTTATATCCACATCTTCTTTGCATTTCTAGAACTCTCACCCTCACACCTCATTTACTGCAATCATATCCTTACTCTTTCCAGACACTGGCGTATCCATACTCAATGCACCTTATACACAGATAAGACTTTTTTCCTCAAAAACTTTCAATATATTCATTTACTCAAAAAGTCTCCCTTTCTGTATTTTAGTGCTTATTCCTCTCATCTAAACTTACAAAGCCCCTTTTCATCTCTTTTCCTTAAAACCACTGCCTCATCCTGTTCCCTAATTAAAGGCTGTGGAAAACATGAAAGAAACTGTTTTCCTGACTTAAACAAATTCAAATTCTTTCCTCTAAGTGAAATTAACTTCTTCCTTGCTGCCTGCAAGCCCTTCTTTGCAGGTGACTTCACAGACACCTTTAATGCCCTAAGCTTTACTGTCTGCCCTTCTGCAGTATATTTATCTGGCATGCGTGCATGTGCTATTGATATTACTTGAAATAATTTTTACTCTGCTCATTTTCTCTATTGCTACCCTGAAAGATCAGAAGAAAAAACAGGACCTGTGTCCATAAAACCTATCTATCTTTCTCCCTTGCTTTTCCACTTCCAATTAAGAGTGTATGTTGTCATTAAAAGCACATGTACACATGTAGTTAAGTACCAGGAGCAAACATAAACATAAATCAATAAATTATACTTCCCACATTTTTCAAAGAAAGAAAAATCTAATTTTAGTACAAATGAATAGAATTCGAAATCCTGTTTAAAAGTCTACTGTTAATTGCATTTAAAAAAAGAATCTTTCATGTAGCACAATATACCCAGATGCATGTTACACACATATATTCACACGAATACAACCTTGAAAATAAAATGTAAAGATGAAAAATAAATACGTCATTCTCTCTGACAAAAATAAAGATGTGATAAGGTCTCGGGAGCTGCTCTGAGGTTAACTTTCAGACAAAGCAATTCATTGACAAGGTATTTCAAAAAATAAAATCCAGGGCAGGAATTAGAGCTTTTATTCCTGCATTGTACCTAGATCCCGATGTCTGCTAACAGAATGGGTGGGAGGGGAGAAATTGTGAATCGACTTAGCATTTGTCACAGAGAAATGGTAATAGTTTCAAGAAGAACCTTTGCCATGAAAAGGCCCAAATGACACTAAGTCAGTGAGTGAAAGGAGCACACAGCAAAGGGACAGCCCTTTTGTAGAAGTAAGGCTCCCTGGTTTAGCCTAGAGAAAATGTTTGTATGGACTTCTCATGGTTCTTCCCGGGGCCACAGTCTCTGGCCAGAGTTGAAAGAGGCCCTCTGGCCAATCTGGCCAATGATTTCCTTAAATACAGAGATAGGAAAAAAAAAAAAGAGAGAGAGAGAGAGAGAGAGAGAGAGAGAGTAGTAGCACAACTAGCAATGGTTACCCAGATTCTTCCCATGAATTGTCTGGGAAGTATGTCAATTCTCTGAGTGACATCAGCAAGGTCAATCAAGAGTCAATCCGGGGGCCTAGCTGGCTCAGCCTGTAGAGCTTATGGATCTTGACCCTCAGGGTGGTGAGTTTGAGCCCCACGTGAGGAGTAGAGTTTACTTAAAAGAAAGAACCAGTCAACCTAGAGATATCTACAGGGATCATGGAGGGCAGGCATTGGGTGGAACAAAGTCAAAATTAGCCAGCATAGTAGCTCTTTCCACTTTTTAATGCTAAAAGGATGAATTTGTGTGATTGAGGCAGAGAATAATTGCCATGCTATTAATTTGCACCATGACTATATCTCTAGGCTGGTGGCCTAAGGAAATACCCGCTATGTTTATATTTACATTTTAATTGGTATAGATTAAGCATTGTTGGAATTCAGAATTTGTCAAAGGGACACTATACGGTGATACAACAATCTGCCTCTGGAAGTGCTGAAAAACCATTCCCTTTAGATGGGGAGATTTCCTTCTCCCTTCTTCACACAGAACACAGAGAATAGCTTCTATTATTCAGCCACAAAAAAAATGTTAATTGGTTCATTCAAAGAGAAGCTTTTTTGGAAATTGAGAGTATTGCATAAACATCTTGCAGTTCATTTGCTTTCCTTGCATTATCTGTAGGTTTTTAATTGAAATGCAGGAGAGAATACCAGTACTTAGCAGTGCCTGGAAATATTCCCGTGTTAGCCTCCTTTACGACCTTTTGGAGTAAGCCCAAATTCTTTATTTATCAAGTGAAAGTCAAGGTTGAAGTGACTTGTCTAAAATAGTTAGATGATAATGATGATATCATGTGGCCTGTATTTCAGAGTTTGGCAGCAGTTTTTACAATTCAACGTTTAAATAGACAATAAAAAATGTAAATTTTATACAAATTGACAACTAAATTTTATGCTATTAAAATATTTTGAATGAATGCAACACTCGCAGTAAAATGCTTCACTAAGAGGTAGGATTCAGTTTCTGATTCAGCTTCTGCAACTTAATAGCTATAAGATTTTGTCAATTAACTGAAATTTAGAAACACATTTTTATCTATTAAATATAAATTTTAAATCTCTATCTCACGGGTTGTAATGAGGCTTAAATGAGAAAATGAGGTGAAATCACTATGCAACTACAAAGAAGTAAATAAATTGTATTTACATTATCACAGTTTTTACACAAATACAGTTAGGATAAGCGTAAGAAAGTGCTACTTTAAACAGAGAGTAATAAACATATAAATTGCTTCAACACAAGCTAGACAATGTTAAAAATGACTTTATACAAGTGTTTAAATATTGAAAGTAAAAGATACATGATGGATAAATAATGGAAAGTGGATTAGGTTATATTTCTGGGTTTTGGGGAACAGAATTTTTAATTTCCAAGAAGCACCTCTTAACTAGATGCTTTGTAAATGTGTAATAAAATTTTTTATCTTAATATCATTTAAATATTCTGGATTAATCATTACAAAACTACATAACACAGCGTTGTGCAGCCTCAAATGTCAATAATGGCAATTAAGAGACATTGAAAAGTCATAAGGATCTGCAGTTAGTGGGTTCAGCACACACTTTTGACTATATACCCAAAGCCTGTGTCATTTCTCCCATCAGGAACAAAAGCCAGTATCACAAACATGTGGACGGGCTCTCTGTGTATATGATAAATTCTCCAATTTTATTACTCCAGGTAAAAGTTATAAAAGGAGAAGTAAAAAGATTATTTTCATTGTTAGATCTTCTGCATGGAGAGACAGAAAAGATACCAAGTCACACTTAAGAATTAAAGGGATCTATTAATTTTTTTTCTTCCTTGCTTTTTCTTTTTCTTTGCTTTACAGATGCTCTAAATATAATCACTCTGGCAGTTACACTGATGACCAATAAAAGTACTTCATGATGAAGTTGAATTAACTCTTCCAGGTCCTTGAGAATTTATACTTTATTCTTCCATTGATTCCCATGATATGTGGAGGAAGAATAAGAATTCCCATCTCTAGTTACTTCTCTCTGTTTTCTGGGATTCATCTTGAAGAAATTCTCTTTTAAGAATCTCAGGGAACATCAATTTATGTTGCTATGTATTTTTTTTTAAACTGTGTGTATAAATGCAGCATACAATATCTAGCCAGGATAAAAACTAGAACATGGCCTAGGCTTGAGGGAAACAAAAGTCTCCCTGGCTTCTTTATGCAGAGGAAAAGCTAGTGGGTAAATTTTCCGTAATAAAAAAGACTAATAATATCAAAACATATCCAAAAGCATTCTTCCCACACTCTCATCATTTTTTGATTTTCAGCAATTAATTGTGAAGAGCAATCCTGAAATTGCTACATATAATTCAAACAATTCTTATCTATCTAAATAATACATATATATGTATATGTACTTTTTTGCTTTAAAAATTCATAAAAAAACACAGAATATATGACACAACTACTTTCTCTCTATATATCTTTCATTGGCTGACAGCCTGTTTCCTCTATTACTCAATGGAAAGTTAGGATAAGACTAAAGAAACTGCCTTTATGAAAGTGATAGAAGAGTCAGTTTCTAATTGCAACTCTGTAATTACCACTTTGGGTCTTTGGTCTTTGAACTTCAATAGGCCTCATTCTCCTCAGATATAAGTAAGATCAAAGTATGAATATTTTCAATTCTAAAGGTTTATAATTATATATATATATCGGTAGAAACCTATGAATATAAGAATTCTTCCCTCCTTCTTTACATTAAAAAAAAAAAAAAAGAGAGAGAAAACTCATACTTAATTGTAGCTGATTGACATTTATGGACAGGAGCTCCTATGCAGCCAATGATGCATTACATGGATTTGTTTTTAGTTAAATCCAATAGCTTCTATAAACACTTGAAAAACTGGAAGAATTTCAATATACACAATTGTGTTGTTTAACATAAGTAATGCTTTAGACACTTTTGGATATATTCAGATCTAATGGCGTCCCATGATCAGGAACCAAGAAATATTTTCATTAGCCCATGTAAGAATCCTTTAAAAAAAAAAAAAAAAAAAAAGTAAACTCTATACCCAACACAGGGCTTGAACTCATTACTCTGAGATTAATAAGAGTTCCATGCTCTACTCACTGACCCAGCCAGGTGGCCCTAAATCATGTCGATTAAAAAAAAAAAAATGAGTCAATGTTCAAAATTTGAATTTATTCAGCTAAATGTATGGATTTAAAGGACTCTGACATAGTTCCAAAAAAAAGAAAAGGAAATGATTAACTTGATCTTGGACAGAGCGTGTGCTTCTCAAGTCTACTACATCTTCTAGCTCTTTAATTTTTTTTCTCCAGCCCGATTTCCTTTAATTTGTTTTGATTTTTGCTTGGCTGTGTAAGGCGCCTAATCCTTAACCACACTTTGATTTTATTCCTCTTTATTTTAACCAGACTCTCCTTAATTTTGTAATGACAAAATAAACTCAACTTGTTAAACTCTAAATAAAAGTAGGCAGTTTATCTCTTCCCCCATTAAGTACCTCTGGTCACCTCATGTTTTCTTTTCTACCCAAGTTTCCTTTTTATTTTTCTCAAATAAGTGATCCATACTGCCCAGAAGAATTTTTTAGCTTCTAATTCAACTTATGTATATTACACCAAAAATATAAATTTTATGCAAAGTTTAGAAATGTGAATTCCCATCAAAGCAACAGATAAATCTTTATTGAGTAGAAGAGGTTGTGACAGTCCATGTAAAAAGTATCACATAGCTTTCTGTTTTCTCTACCAACAAATTGAGTTGACCCAGACGTAGTATATAGATTGAAACAGTTAAAAGGTCATGGTTAATTAAAAATAATGCTCAAAGTACACTTAGTATTCCTCAAAGATTACATCAAGATTGGCAATAGCACACTCATTTGGTAAGTAAAGATACTGAGATTTCCTTTTAATATATTGGACAGAAACACTTCCTTTTATGGTTCATGATTTCTGTGTATCAATCTAGGAAATACTCTCTCCAAAACAGAAAAATGTTCATCATTTGATATTGAATAGTTTTTATGGTTCTTACTTTTTTGTTTATGTATATGATCATATACGTAGTTACATATATGATCATGCATATATGATTAATTTTGATCAACCTCAAAATAAATTTTGTGTATAAGAGAATTGTTTTTTCTTTTTCTTTTTCTTTCTTTCTTTCTTTCTTTCTTTCTTTCTTTCTTTCTTTCTTCTTTCTTTATTCTTTCTTTCTTTCATTTTCTTTCCTTCTTTTATTGGAATATCCACTTTTCTAGCACAATTTATTTGAAAGGATTTCATTTTATCCTGGAAGTGCTTCAGTACTTCAACTTTGTTGAAAATCACTTGCCTGTATATGTGTGGGTCCCTTTCCAAACATAGTATTCAGTTTCATTAGTGAATTTTTTTCTATTCTCAAGTCAATACCATATCATATTAATCGCCATAGCTTTTTTTATAGAATCTTGAATAAGATAGCACATATAGCCTCCAAATTTGTTTTCTTTTTCGAATTTTTTTCTGGCTATCTTGGGTACTTTTTAAAAACTTGCCAAATGTATCTCTACCAAAAATATTTCAAATCAATTTACACTATTTTAAAGTACAATATAATTTACATAAAAATATTTCAAATCAATTTACACTATTTTAAAGTACAATATAATTTACATAAATATTCAATGCAGTTAATTTGCCTTTCAGTGAAAAGTGGTAAAAGTAAGCTAAAATAAATATTGTTGTAATAGTTTACCTTACTGAAATGTTTATTAATTGAAATACAGCATGAAACCAGTGTTTTGTTTTCAATTAATAGGTCTCTTATAAGCAATACTTACAGGTAATTTATAAGAAGCCAGAACGTAAATAGTTAAATGTTCAGCATGGCCCTTAGTCAGTTTGTCAATATGTAGGGCATTGACTGGCTGCCAAACTACTACATGACTCAGGAGACTTTAAGATGAGCTTCAATTTTTATATGATAATTGGAAATTTCAGAACCTACTGTTCCATCAGTTAGCAGAGATGGATATGTCCAAAGATATGATAACAATTTGCAAAAAAATTGCTGGTGAGTGCAGATATCTAGAGAAAGTTTAGCAAGTTCAAGTGATAGAAAATTGTAAAAATAGGAAAATAATTTTAAAAATATATAGAATCATTCAATTATTTGTGATCTGTTGGAAACTTTGTTAATTTTCCAAATCTTATCAAATTCCATTCTACAGCCATGGAAAAGAAACATGAAGCAGAAAATCACTATGCCAGTTGTAGGTTATTTTTATGTTTTATAATTTTATATGTGTAGCATGGATTACTAGTTTGAATATTTGAATCCTATTTGTAATAGCTACCAAAGCTATTAATATAACTATGTTTTTAAGACCAGAAATAAATATATATTTGCACTTAATAACTAAAGACATTCAAACATATTTTTGTTTATTAAATTAAGACTTATTGGCCATATAACTAAGATCATTCATTCATTCATTCATGAGGGACAGAGAGAGAGAGAGAGAGAGGCAGAAAGAAAGGCAGAGGGAGAAGCAGACTCCCTGTCAGGAGCTAAATGCAAGACTTTATCCCAGGATTCCAGGATCACACCCTGAGCCAAAGGCAGACAATCACTGAGCCACTCAGGCATCCCTAACTGAGGTGCTTTATAAATGAAAATTATTATATTCAATATTAACATGTATTCACAGTTAATATATTTATTTATAATGATGTTATTTTTTAAGGACAGGAAAAATATGTATAGTAGAAGGCAGGATAACTCATTAATTCATTCACTTATGTGATTATCGGTTTAATAAATATTAAAGATCTATCACATATAGGAATTGTGCTACATAGTAGAGGCTTAAAAAAATGATCTCCTCAAGATATTGCACTTGAGTGGGTATAAAGTTTATTTATTAAAACATAAAACAGGAAATGCTCTCAAGCCAAATTACATTTATATTTCAAGACAACTTGCCTTAAAATTATTCCATATTCTTTAGATTCTATTAAAAACCTGTCCATTGGTTTCTAATAGCACTAAAAATTTTCAACCCTAGACTGCTGGCACGAACTAAAGTACAGTTGACTCATGAACAGCTCAGAGGTTGGGGCACTGACCCCTACAGAGTTGAAAATCTGCATATAGGGGCACCTGGGTTGCTCAGTGGTTGAGCATCTGCCTTTGGCTCAGGTCGTGATCCTGGGGTTCTAGGATCGAGTCCCACATTGGGCTCCCCACAGGGAGCCTGCTTCTTCCTCTGCCTATGTCTCTGCCTCTCTCTGTGTCTCTCATTAATAAATAAAATCTTAAAAAAAAAAAGAAAATCTACATATAACATTGATTCCCACCAAACTTAACTACTCATAGACTGCTGCTGACTGAAAGCCTTACTGATAACATTGTCAATTAACCCATATTATATATATGTGTTATATACTTTATTCTTATAATAAAGTAACATAGAGAAAACAAAATGTTATTAAGAAAATCATAAGAAAAAAATTTTAAAAAGAAACTCATAAGGAAGAGAAGATACATTTATAGTATTATGCTATATTCACCAAAAATAAATCCACATATGAGCAAACCCAAGCAATTCAAACATATGTTGTTCAAGGGTCAACTATAGTCTTAATCCTAGCACAGGTTTTTATTTAATTATTCTAAAGTAATTAACATTATAGTAACAGACTAACATTGTACTAACAGACTAATAAAATCCCTAAGTATGAGATTGAGAGTGTGAAAAAAGAAACTTTTTAGAGAACAGAATATCAAAAGCCTTCAGAGAGAAAAATGGCTAGGTTTATCTGAAAACCAAAATAGACTTCATGTGGTAAGGCAATATTCATGATGAAAATGAATGGAAAGATGAGGTAAGGCCAGGTCATAATGTCCATCATAAAAAGCATGGAATTATTTTGAATTTGCATCAGTTTCCTAGAGTTGCTATAATAAAAAAGTCCTAAACTAGGTGGCTTAAAAAAACAGAAACACATATTTTCACAGTTCTAAAAGCTAAAAGTCCAAAATCAAAGTGTCAATAGGGTTCATTCTTATCCAGGTAGGTCTAAAGTACTGTAGCAAATTTCCACACCATAAGATTTTAATGATGTAATATATGACACGTGATATGAGAGACTATGTGCTAGGCTGTTTTATCGCTATTTAAAACTATTTTTTTTTAATTTAAAAAAACTCATTACACAAATATAATAAAGTTCTCTAAATAGCATTCTCAAGCCAAGAGAAAATCTATATTTTCCTAAACATAAGCTTGATAGGTATCATCTAAATAGAGGCTAGAATCTATTGCAATCAATTTCACTTATAACGTAAAATTTTATTTACACGCTAAGTAGTAAAACTACAAAAAAGGAAGCCAAGGTGGTATCAATAAAAATATAGTCTAAGACATAATTTTACATAAGACTTTGAAAAAATATTTTCTTACTGAGTAATACGATCAGTTTTAAATATAATCCTTGGAGCTACTAAATTATTAGGCATAGAAGTTGGTGTCGGGAAGCCTTTTATGGACATCTATATCATAAAGAGTGTTATTATTAAATGAAACTTACTTTTTTATTACAAAACCTGTCCTTGTTTTTTGGTTGCACAAATACTCAATTCTAGGAGGAACTTAAATAAGCACAGAGGACAGAAATAAGGTCATTTCTTTCCTTGGTCTTGATGCTTGCTAAAGCAGAAAATGCCTGTTCACATACATAAGACTCTGAAAACTACAGGAAAATATTCACAGCATTCCTGTGGAAGTCAAAACACCCATCTTTCACAGAATTCCAGAACTTGTGTAGAGGCAGTTCAGCCAATTTCATCTTCACTCTGTGACCAGCCTGCAGCTCACAAAGTTCCTCCTGTCCTCTCAGAGTCTAATTCTCAGTCTGACCAAAAGATTCAGAAAAAAAGTTACTCTAGCTACCCATTGATACCTTGGCCTTCACAGGGAGGGCACACCCCACTCACTTCTCTCCTATGGCTCTTCCAGGTGGTTTTCAATAACACCTGAGTCTTGTTGATGTCTCTTCATAAACCCAAGCTCTAGCAGGAGTGGAAACATTTGAATTTCCTTTTGCAGTTGATTTTTTCTTAAAATAATTCCCTTTTCTCTTGTGACATTTTCTGCAAGACCTCACAGAGACCTGTTAAACTGGTCCACGTGTGGAAATACATCTACTCAGCAGACCAGGTTTAGCAGTCATAATCCATCTTGAAATTCTCCACTTAATCAGGGCTACTGTTTTCTTTTTTTTTAATTAAGATTTTATTTACTTATTTATTCATGAGAGACACAGAGAGAGGCTGAGACATAGGCAGAGGGAGAAGCAGGCTCCATGCAGGGAGCCTGATGTGGGACTCGATCCCAGGACCCCAGGATCATGCCCTGAGCTGAAGGCAGATGCTCAACTCCTGAGCCACCCAGGCGTCCCAGGTCTACTATTTTCTTGAGGTCACCCTTCCAACCCATGTATCTGCTGCAACACCCTGCTGAAAACTGTTCCTCTGCTAAGCCACCAGATTTCTGCATGTAGCAAGTATATGTGCTCTTTGAGGAATTGTACACATATTTTTAAAACAATCTCAAGTAAGCTTCTTTTGTTTATAAAGTGTTTTTGTAGCATCATTCATGCCTTTTTTTTTTTTTTTTTTTTTTTTAGAATTTCACCTCCAAGAATGTCTCCAGCATTTTTCAAAGAAAGTATTGTGACTACATCAGGATTTTCCCTCATTTAAAGAGCTATAAACCCTCCCATGGAATCAAGCATTGGTAGAGGCACCATCAGGACAGATGTCAACATAGTTCCTCTAAGACAGATGATTTGTTTGTGGATAAGAGGAAAAAGATTAAAAACTTCTTGGCCTTTGCTCATACCAGTCTGCTCTTTGCAGTAGGAAAAAAAAATTCTTGAATCTCACCATCATTCACAAATCTTATAAATGCTACAGCATGACATTTATAGGAAATCTCAGAACTCATCAACCTGGTAAAAGGAGTGTTGTTTTTCAGAGCATTACACAAAACTTCTTCGGCATGATGTGACATGATATTAACATGTCTATTATCATACTGTTCGAGAGTGAAACCTTTCCAAATTCTCATACTGCATCTTGTCCTAGCATTTTAATCCCTATCATTTTATATGTTGGCATTACTAGGTTCTCACCTACTGTGTGACTTTTTCGTCTCTGGCAATAAGTTTGGTTACTAAATAACTTGCTTCCTGAGAACTTTTGACTAATGTGACTTTTTAAAATGAAAACTTCAGTTGGTTTTGTGATTCTAGTGTCCACTTAAAATAATCAACACTCTAAGTTTCAAAAGGCTGTGACTTGTAAAGAAGTATATTTTTAATTTTGCTCGAGCCATTTCTGCACTTTTAGTTAGACACAGATGACACACGGTGAAAAGGGAAATGTGGATTATTGGCCCAGGAAAAGCTCACAGATGAGAAATTTTCATTGTGACAGTAGGTTTTTGTGCGTGTGTCCCTTGCTACACTTCTGAAATGACTAAGAAGGTTATAATTGTTCATTGCCAACATTTTTCAGATTGTTCATTGGCTTAGATCTACAATTCTACTCTTTTCTTTCACATCTCATCTTCAAAATCCACCACACCCAATTCTCACTCAGAATCTTTGCTTAAACAAAACAAAGGCCGATAAACTATAAAAATAAATCCTTCAAATACAATTCACTCCTAACCTATACAATATACATTATACAGCAATAGCAAAGATCAAAGGGGAAGCTACTTGCAACATATAAGAGTTCTTTCTTCTGAGTTAAATTTCCCTCTTTTACAATGGCAGCGCATGTCAGCCCCTGTGATTTTGCTGAGTCAGCCTAAGAGGTAGTTAGGGTAAGTGACTGGGGAGGGATACTCTGCTGCCATCAGCTTCCTCTCCTCCTCTTGGTGTAATCAGGTCCCCATTTATAAACAACCTCTCCAATGTGGCCTCTAAATGAAAATGAGCACAACCATAGGAGCACATTGCTTCTGCACACTGCTACATAGGAGTGAAAACAAAAACAAGAAACAACTCTCAGAGCTTGATAATAAGCAGCTTCATCAGAGTGAATGCTAAGATCTTGCACAAAGAGCAGAAAAAGATGTTTTTGTATTATGATCATTCACACAACCCATCATAACATCTCATGTAAACCAGGAACCTAGGTTAAAAAAAAAACCTATTGTGCACCTACATTGATTAATATTAATTATTTATCATAGTAGTTCTATTTATCACTAATATTTATGGTAATTAATGGATCCTTGTTTTAATATATGTGTTTGATATTTGGGAATATCATTTTAAGTACTAAAATATTGATAAAAGTCATAAAAAGCTTCATGTGTAAAATAATCTGTTCTATGAATTGTCCAGTAACTATCTATGATGATTTAGAATCAAGACACATAAGCCTATAATCATATTGACAATGATGTTGGGAAACTCATATCTCTGTGGATACTATTCCACAAATCAAGTAAGAACAGTAATATTAGATGGGCAGCTTCATCAAGATTGTTCCCACTTTAATGCACGCTATTAGAGTTCCAGCAGTACAGGCAGGCCTTCAATAGCAGAACCTGCTTTATTATTTTTGTCATAAATTCTTATTTTTTTCTTCTTTCTTACCCCTTGGAAAGTTATTCAGGCATTTTATGAGATAAGGTTTTATGAAACTCTATACTGTACATATCATTACAACTAAATCTTATTTTACTGTCCTTCTCAAAAAGTGAAATCACAAACTGTCACTACATTAATCAAATCACAGCAATACTCCCTATTCAAGTGAAGCTATGGTTGAGCTGAAGATATCAAAACTTCACTAAATCACAATACAGATATTGTAGCACAAACATCAAAGCAGAATTTATTTGTACCTGTAGACTCCAATTCCATCATACACACTAGTCATCTTGTCCATAACTGACTAGTTTTCAAGGTCAGGGTGTTAGTTATTATCTCCAACGTTAAAAAAATGTCCTAATTCGAATAATAAATTCTGTAGATATAAGTAAATTAGAAAAAAATACATACAAAGAAAGCATGAATAATTATGTCAACACTGTACGATTTATCAAAATGTGTTGAAAGGTTTCAAGTTAAGTGTATATATCTGTACTTGTATTTTCTAAGTTCCTAATATTGAGCCAATTACACTGAGACCCGCTTTAGAAATTCAACTTGTTTTCAATCTGACTGCACATAATAATCTTGAGTAAAAATCAAAATAAAGGAAAAATATATAATTACCAGAACCCACCCCAAACAACACATAAGACTCTAAGACTGAAGATCAAACACAGATTTTATAAAGCTCCACAAATGATAAAGAACAAAACAAAACAAAAAAAAGAAAATGTCTAGACCAAATAATGTAAATATTTAAATCCAATCTTTGTACAATTAGCAAATAAGCTACATTTATGTTAATTCTGATAGAGCTGGTGGTAGCTATGATGAGTCACTCATTCCTTCATCCCTTCATTCATTCAATCAGAAATTCATGCATGAAGTTGTAATTAAATGATTATCACACACATTATACTCTAGGAAATGAAAATGAAGGATGAATCAGGCATGGTTCCAATTCTCAAGAATCTCACTGTGTTATGGAAGACAAGCACATTAAAAAATTATAATGGATGTGTTAAGTGCAATCACAGAAGTACTGCAATGCAAAAAAAAAAAAATGCAGTATGTAAGTGCAATCACAGGCTATACCAAGGAAGTAGAGAGGAAGGATATTTAAATGTATTTGAGATGTTAGAATTTTGAAGCATGATTTACTCTTTTTTTTTTTTTTTAATTTAAGTACATGTGAAGGAGATAAGTAGAATGCATCTTCAGAAGAAATAGCAAATGCAAAGACATAAAGAGTAAGAGCTGGGTATGTTGAATGGTATACATTTGTTTAGAGGTTATGAAAGATGGGTCTGGAAAAATAAGGCCTCGCTCATCGTGTCAGAGATTTTTAACTTCATTCACTAGGCCAATGGTAACAATAATTTGAATTTACAGATAGGTAAAGTAAAAGAAAAGAATGTTAAAAAAATCAAGCAAAAGGAAAAATAGAAATGAAAAGAAGATGAGAGCAATCCCATCATACTGTTACTATTGTAGTTTTACAAGGAAGATTAGGAAATAAAATCTTAATTAGCACCATTATTTCAAAACCATAAACGTCAGTTTTTAATCATAAGAGTAGAAAATAACATAAAAACTGTAATTTGATGAACTGAACATATTCAGTTTTGCACACAAATTGTGACATTGTCTTTTTTTTTTTTTTTTTTTGTCTCTTCTGTCTAAAGAGAAGTAAAAATTTCATGAGGGTTTTGGGAATCACTTGGGGGACTTGGAAACTTTTAAATCTGGGGCAGAATTAGACTTAGTTTTATCAAATCAATTGTCAGAGTGGAAGGAAATGTGGTGGGGGACAAGATTACTTCTTTTCTCACAGATCGTTAAGATTACATTTGGGTCAAGTTTGCTCTTTGAAAATTTTTAACTTCTTTTAGCCGGAGGGTCCACTTTAAAGGATCAACTTTTAGAACTAAATTGTTTGCATCAGGTTCATTAATTTACTGTCTTCATCACAGGGCAAAGCTCCCTGTTGCAAATCATTAACAGCACAATAGCAATCACATTGAAATGCATTTTTTTTTTAAATAAAAGCATCCACTATGCAGTAACATAACAATTGGTTGAATACATGAAAATCAATAGATTATATAAAAATAAATCAAAATTAGCTCTCTCTGATTTTTTAACTATAAACTAAAATAAGAAGGATTGCTCTTCTTATCCCCAATAGTTTTTTAAAAATTATATTAGTAAGCTCACTCAATGAGATATCAATGTTTTCTGATGCTACCAACTAATGAATTTCTGGCTTTTACCCTACAGTATGTATAGCAGGTTAACATGCAATATAATGGTTTTGTGCTCTTTGTAGGACTGTCAAAAGTAATGCATTTTATTAAATTCTATACACACTATGTAGAATTTTTATATAGAATTGCTCTAAATACAAAGTAACTTGATTTATATCAACCTCTCACCAAACATTTTATTAAAGTTTTTCCACATTATGAATGAACAGAATGTAAAATCGTTTGTATATGAAAAATTAGTCAATAAGACTGAAATTTTAATGTTCAAATGTATGGCTAATGTCTTTTTTAGCTCAGGTTTAGCTTTAGGTTTTCACAGTTAAGAATATTATGAAAAGAGGGGAGCCTGGATGGCTTAGTTGGTTAAACATTCGACTCTTGGTTTTAGCTCAGGTCATGATCTCATGGTCAGGAGATTGAGGCCTGCATGGGGATCTGCACTCTGCATAGAATCTGCCTGAGATTCTCTCCCTTTCCCTGCACTTTCCCACCCCCCATCCCACTGACATCTGTGTGCACACTCTCTAAAATAAATAAACATTTTTTAAAAGAATATTGTGAAGAGAATATTAAGAATAAAAGCATTGTCAATATGACAAAGAAAATACATCAAAAAAAGAATCTCAGGATTGTAAATCTATCCTTTCTGGTTATAGGTACAGTAGACTTTGTCCAAGTGCCAAATGGTAATAACTCTATCATCCATGAAAGTGGATCACTCTTACACTGCTGAATAGTATTTTATTTACACTTAATCATTAATCACATAGTTCAACAAAAATGAAAGTTTCTAATGATGTGAATTCTAGAATTTCCAACAGACAGATTTTAAGTGAGTTATTATAAATACTACTCCCCTATATATTTTTGTAGGTCTTGACTATTTCAGCTAATTGTGTATATTTCTATCTTTATTTCTGTTCATTAATACTATAGGCTGTAGCAATTTAGTAAGACTAAGTGATTATTCACAGGAATAAAATATTTTATGATATAGCTGTATATAATCTTGAGCAGACAGAGGAAATATTTCCCAAACATTTGTCAAAATTCTGCTGGCTAAAAGTTAAAAATAGCTCCCCAAATTCTGGTGAAATGAAACAACTGTATTTGCCAAAAGTTCTTGCTGAAAATCAACTGTCAAACAACCCTTTTTCTCTTCTAGAAATGCACACTCTATATGGTCTTTGTTTCTTTGTTTCCTTTAATTTGCTTTAAATATTTAGAGATCATTAGGGATGCCTGGGTGGCTCAGCTGTTTAGCATCTGCCTTTGGTTCAGGGCATGATCCCAGAGTCCCGGGATCAAGTCCCACATCAGGCTCCCTGCATGGAGCCTGCTTCTCCCTCTGCCTGTGCCTCTGCCCCCACCCCCTCTGTATCTCTCAAAAATAAATAAATAAATAAATAAATAAATAAATAAATAAATAAATAAATAAATAAAATTATTAGCCTAGTCTTTTTTTAAAAAAAGATTTTATTCATTTATTCATGAGAGACACAGAAAGAGAGAGAGAGGCAGGGACACAGGTAGAAGCAGAAGCAGGCTCCATGCAGGGAGCCTGACATGGACTTGATCTGGGGACTCCAGGATCACGCCCTGGGCTGAAGGCAGGCATTAAACCACTGAGCTACCCAGGGATCCCCATAGAAACACTCAACTAATCAATTCCTTGTTCTCAAGTAACATAAATATTAACATATTCACTTATATGGTATTATGTAGTATCTATTGATGTACATGTATCATATAATATGCATGTACATATTTAATGTGGCAAAGCCAAATCTTTGTTATAATATGCATTAGGAATGGGATTAGAGTGCTGAATAATTACTCTTTAAAGCAAAATTATTTATTTTAGAATCATGCAACATTCTTCAATCTTCCAAAATTAAAATATAATTCATTGTTTAACATCAAAAATTGAGCAAAAGTAAATCATATCTACTAAAACTGACTAGTGTAAGCAGCAAAGAATATTATTTTCGTTAGGTTGGGCTGCTACACCAAAACGCCATAGACTTGATGGCGTAAATAGCATTTACTTCTCATAGTTCTGGATGTTGGGGAGTCCAAGATTAAGGTTTCTGTTGAAAGTATTTTTTCTTACCTACAGATGGCTGGCTACCTTTTCACCATGTCCTCAACAAGGTGAAGAGACAGACAGCCCTGATCTCTCTCTTCCTCCACTTTTAAAGACACTAATCCCATCACAGAGTCCCTGCCTTCATGGCCTCCTCTAATAATTGCTTCCCAAAGACCTCACCTTCAAATACCATCACAAGGGGTTAAGGCTTCAACACATGAATTTGAGAGAACTTAAAAACCTCAGTTCATAACAATAATCTTCAACCAGGCAAATTTAGTTTCATTGTATGGTTTTTGTTCTTTGGAAAAGCTAAGAGTAGCTCAAAGATAAGACAGAAATCATGTAGGATAGAATTGCATTGTTTTCCCTGGAAATTTACAAAGTCATATAAACCAATGCCTTATGGGCAATGAATTTATTTTAAATCTAGCTGTTTTAATATTTGCATTAGTGGGGATTTCTAGATTGCATTTCTCAGATGAATGAATATCCTGATTTATAAAGCATAATACCAAGAAAAATATCCATTTAAAATTTGATGTTCTTGGGATGCCTGGGTAGCTCAACGGTTGAGCATCTGTCTTCAGCCCAGAAAGTGATTCTGGGGTCCCGGGATCGAGTCCCACATCAGGGCTCTCTGCAGGGAGCCTGCTTCTCTCTCTGCCTGTGTCTCTGCCTCTCTCTCTCTGTGTCTCTCACGAATAAATAGATAAGATCTTTGATAAATAATAAATAAATAAATAAATAAATAAATAAATAAATAAATAAATAAAATTTGATGTTCTCATGGAACATGAGTATGTTCTCATATTCCAATGGTATAGGACTATAAACATATTTACTTCATATCTTGGTATTTCTTATATGCAACTTCTCTTCAGAATGGGTATTTGACCCTAACACTCAGTGTTTACCATATTTTACCACAATTAGAAAAAACGCCACTTAAAATAATGATGGATTATCTTGCAACAGAGCAGACATGTCACTGTACAAACATTCACACTTTCCTATTAACTTCTTTCCATGGGGGAATATTTAACGTAGTTGCTAAAAACAGAGAAATATGGAAAACAGAAAAGGGGAGAAAAAGAAAAGCTAGATGAGGTTGTAACTGAAAGAATTCAAGGAGTTGGCAAGTGACAATCTTGGATTAACTAAAGAAGGCACAGAAACTCGGTAGGGAAGGAAGGGATCTTTGACGAATGTTGTTAGAGTAAAGAACAGAGTTTTATTCTTTGGGAAATGAAATACAAATGAAATTCCAGGGAAACAGTTTTGACCAATAATATGAATCCATGCAAAAACGAATCCATGTAATAAAACCCCACACTGGTAAATGACTTCTTTGGCAACAATTTTTATCTGCTGCTTTCCAACTTTTGGGGACCAAAGGTGTTACATTCAAATATATAACATTAAAATGATTTAAAATCATTGATTAAACATCATTCTTGAATAACATGAAAAAAATGGTTCTCGAATCACATGAGAAAGGCAGAGACATTAGAGAAAGTAATCTTTAGTTGGAGTTGTACATTTGGGGATAAATGATGATCAGAGATTATATATACTAGCTAGAAAATTGAAACTAAGTATAGCATAATATGGATGCCCTAATTTGTAGACATCTAAAACTCTCCTGCTGGAATTCTTAAAGTGAAAATTAGCGGTAATGTCCAACTTCCAAGGACCCTTGATTTATTTAAAAGTTGTGATCATTTAGGATAGTGAGAACACATCAATATCAGGATTGGTTAGGTTAGCTCAAAGCTCTGACTCCAGAATCAAATCAAATACTCAATATCCTTCAGGTGTTAGATCCACTGGGGTAGCCTAGTTAAGATGAATAACTGGATAATTTTTTTTTCAATAATTATACTGCCAGGGACCAGAGAAAAGGATTTTGAATCATGGTAAAAATATGTCATAATCCGAAATGGGCCATTTTAAAGTATGAACTGCAGTGTTGGTATCAGAAGCTGTTCCTGAAAGCAAAGTTATACTAACTGATGTCTCTGCAGATGATTGCTTCACTGCATGGGCTGTATTTAGGCCAATGTAACTACTGAATAGGATTGTAATTTAAGATTACAGATCATCAACCAGAGCAGCAGTGCACACATCATCCAAGGACTAAGCCAACCATCTGTCAGGTGTCGAAGGACTTAGACTGAAAAATCTGAAGAATGTAAATGAGTATGTAGAGACAATTAATAATAATGGGTATAACCATTGCCCAGATCTTTTCTAATTCTTTCTGTTGGTATAATTAATCATAGTTGAAAAGGAAAAGAAGCCAACTCTTGTAATACTCCAGGCATGGGACAAAATAATGACAGTCACCTCCCAAACTCAGTGGCAGACTAGAAAAATCTGAGTGACATGGGTTCACATAAGAATTTTGGAATTGAGGGCACCTGGGTGGCTCAGTGGTTGAGCACCTGCCTTTGGCTCAGGTCGTGATCCCAGAGTCCTGGGATTGAGTCCCACATCAGGCTCCCCGTGCAGAGCCTGTTTCGCCCTCTGCCCATGTTTCTCCCTCTCTGTGTGTCTTTCATGAATAAATAAATAAAATCTTTTGTTAAAAAAAGCTCATATTTCATATCATAAAAAGTTATTAATTTCATTAGGAGATATAGTGTGCCCTAAATGTTAAAAAGTTCCTTTTTGTTTTGTTTTGTGTTTTTTGTGGAACGGCAAACTTCCAAACCTGAGAGTTAGGAAATTTCGAATTTGTTGTTCAAACCATTTTTGATACTCCTAAATACTATTTTTGATACTACTCTTAGAAACACAGTGTTTGATTTGAAAGTATTAATTTACAAGGATACATATGCTATATAATTTTTCAATTTGCAAAACAAACTGAGAAATACAAAAAAAATTGGGAGAATCATCAGATTACTTTTAATAACTAAGAAAATCATATATAAGATCTAGATGAATCTAAAATGGTTGTCAGAAAAAAAATAGTTAAAAAATATATATAAATATTTCTCCAACACTTTTTCTGTGACTCTGTTTTAGTGTCTCACAGCACATACCTCTCATAACACTTCTGACACCAGATGTGTGGAGGTTTTCCCCTCACAAAGCAATTATCCTATTCTCAGTGGATACTGACTAGATGTCTCCAAATTTTAACTCAATTCTGACACTTTCTGTTTGAAGATAATGTCAGATTGCACAGGGTAAGAGCTCAGCCCCACAAGCCTGTGACCCCTCAGTTAAGTCTCGGTTGTCACCTTCTGACTGACCAGCTACATAAACTGGAGGTTCCCATGACCCCCTGTGCTTGGATTCAATTAATTTGCCAGAGAGCCTTACAAAATTCAGAGAAACAGTTTACTCACTACATTATAAAAGGAAAGAACTCTGGAACGAGCAGATGGAAGAAATGTATGAGAAAGGAGCACAGTTTCCACGCCCTCTAGAGCATCCCTTTCTCAAAATCTCCAGGTGTCCACCAACCTGGAAGCGCTATGAACTCCATCCTTTTTTTTTTTTTTTTTTTTTAAGATTTTATTTATTTACTCATGACAGATACAGAGAGAGGCAGAGACACAGGCAAAGGTAGAAGCAGGCTCTCTGTAGGGAGCCCAATCAAGGACTCGATCCCGGACCCCAGGATCACACCCTGAACCAGAGGCAGATGCTCAACTGCTGAGCCACTCAGGTGTCCCGAACTCCACCCTGTTGATTTTTAAGGAGACTTTATAATACAGGCATGATTGGTTATATCATTAGCTACTGGTGACTGCACTCAACCTCCAGCTCCTCTCCCTGCCTGGAGGTCAGGGGCTGAGGACTTAAAGCTCCAACCTTCAAGGCGCAGGGTTGGTTTCCCTGGCAACCAGTGGCCATCCTCAGATGCTTTCCAAAAGACCTTGTTAACATAAATTCAGGTGTGGTTGAAAGGGTTCTGTTATGCATTATCAAAACACCTCTCTTGCTCCTATGGCTTAGGAAACTGGAGGGTTTTAGGAGCTCTGTATAATTAACTTACAGTGTTACACTAGCTTCAGGTACACGGCAGAATGATCCAACAATTTCTCAGTGCTTATCAAGTTAAGGGTGCTCTCAATTCCCTTTATCTATTTCTCTAAGCCCCCCACCTGCCTCCTCTCTGGCAACCACCAGTCTGCTCTCTGTATCCAACACTGTTTTCTTTTTGCTCCTCTCTTTTTTCCTTCATTTGTTTTGTTTCTTAAATTTCACATATGAGTGAAATCATATGGTATCCGTCTTTCTTTGACTTATTTCACTTAGCATTATATCATCTAGATCCATCCATGTTGTTGCAAATGGCAACATTTCATTCTGTTTTAGGCTGCGTAAAACCACACTGTAGGGTGTATCACATCTTTTTACATTTTTCTGTGGATGGACATTTGGATTTCTCCCCTATCTTGGCTATTGTACATAATGCTGCAATAAACATAGGGGTGCATCTATCTTTTTGAATTAGTGTTTTTATTTTCTTTAGGTAAATACTCAGTAGTAGAACCACTAAATCATATTATTATTATTATTATTATTATTATTATTATTATTTTAAGGCTTATCTACTTTTTGGAGTGCGTATGTGGCTCGGTCAGTTGAGCATCCAGCTCTTGTTTTCGATTCAGATCATGATTTTATGGCTCATGAGATCCAGCCCTACATGGGGCTCCACAGTCAGCAGGGAGTCTGCTTGAAGTTTCTCTCCCTCTCTCCCTCTATCTTTCCACCATTTATGTGCATTTGCACACACTCTCTCAAATTAAAAAAAAAAAAAATCTTTAGAAAAATAAGCTTTTTACTTTTTTTTTTTTTACTAGTGTTTTTTTACTAGTTTCTACATCCAATGTGGGACTTGAACTCATGACCTTGAGATAAAGAGTCCCATGTTCTTCCTACTGAGCCCACCAATCCCTCCTCTCTTTTTAACTTTTTGAGGAACCTCCAAACAGTGTTCCACAGTGGTTAGACCAACTTGCTTTCCCACCAACAGTGAACAAGTATTCCTTTTTCTCCACATCTTTGCCAACATTTATTTCTTGTGTTTTTGACTTTAGCCATTCTGACAGATATAATGTGATATTTCATTGTGTCTTTAATTTGCATTTCCTGATACTTAATGATGTTGAGCAATATTTCGTGGGTCTGTTGGACATCTGTATATCTTCTTTGGGAAATTGTTGAGTTCCTCTGTATATTTTTTTAACCGGATTATGTTTGGGAGGTGTTGAGTTGTAAAGGTTCTTTATATATTTTGGATATTAGCCCTTACCAGATGTGCCATCTGCAAATATCTTCTCCCATTTAGTAGACTGATTTTTGTTTTGTTGATGGTTTCCTTAGCTGTGCAAACCCTTTTTATTCTAGTGTAGTCCCCATAGTTTAACTTTTATGAAGCTTTTGTTTTCCTTGCCTGAGGAGATAGATCTAGGAAAACGTTTCTAAGGCCAATGTCAAGGAAATTATTTGCCTATGTTTTCTTCTAGGAATTTTATGGTTTCAGGTTTCATATTTAGGTCTTTAACCCATTTTGAATTTGTTTTTATGTGGATGGTATAAGAAAGCGATCCTGTTTCATTCTTTTGCACACAGCTGCCCAAGTCTCCAGCACCGTTTGATGAAGAGACTGTCTTTTCCCGATTGTAATCCTTGCCTCGTTTGTGGCTGATGAATTGACCGTGTAATTGTGAGTTTATTTCTGGACTTTCTAGTCTGTTCCATTAATCTATGTGTCTATTTTTTTTGTAATAGTACCATATTGTTTTGATTATCATGGAGTTACAGTATATCTTGAAATCCAGGATAGTGATGCCTCCTTTTATTCTTTCTCAGGATTGCTTTAGCTATTTGGGGTCTTGTATAATTCCACACAAATTTTAGGATTACTTATTCTAGTTCTGTGAAAAATTTTAGTGGTATCTTGATAGGGATTGCATTAAATCTGTAGATTGCTTTGGGTAGTATGGACATTTTAACAATATTGGTTCTCTCAACCCATGAGCATGGGATATCTTCTCATTAGCTTGTGACATCTTTAATTTATTTCATCACAGTTTTACAGTTCTTGGAATATAGGTCTTTCACCTCTTTGGTTAAGTTTATTCCTAGGTGGGAAAGGAGAAAAAAAAATGAGTGGGAAATATCAGAAAGGGAGACAGAAAATGAAAGACTCCTAACTCCGGGAAATGAACTAGGGGTGGTGGAAGAGGAGGTGGGCGGGGGGTGGGGGTGGCTGGGTGACGGGCACTGAGGGGGGCACTTGACGGGATGAGCACTGGGTGTTATTCTATATGTTGGCAAATTGAACACCGATAAAAAATAAATTTATAAAAAAAAGTTTATTCCTAGGTATTTTATTATTTTTGGTACAATTGTTAGCAGGGCTGTTTTCTTCATTTCTCTTTCTTCTACTTCATTATTAGTGTATAGAAATGCAATAGATTTTTATATATTAATTTTGTACCCTGTGACTCTATTGAATTCATTTAACAGGTTTAGTAGGTTTTTGGTGGATAGCTGTTTTTCTTACATTGGCGCACCTATTTTATTTTACCTAATTGGGCTATTTAAAATAACAGACTCCATATAATATTCTCATATCGGACTTTTATTTAAAAGCAAAAAGATATCCAGGGAGAGAAATAGAATGCAGTATCCACCCAAGGTGTCAGAGAGGCATTCTACAACACCAGCTGCAGCCCCATCATAAATATGGAATGTGCTGTATGTGCCTTAAACTGCCAAGATCTGTGCAGGGAATCCCAGTTTCAGGACAGCCATCACTGAACTAAGCTTTCAGTGAGGGGCTCTTATTTGTCCCCTTTTCACGTAATCAAGCCAGGTTGTCAAACCAGTTAGGCTAGTAGTAAAATATCATTAAAGAACAAACCATGGAGGTTGCCAGAAGGAGTTTCATACCTTACGCAGCATATCATAAACCTCACCTCCCTTCCTTGGCCAAGAGCCAACACCAAACATCTAAGCATTCCCAAAGACAAAGAGAAAAATAGAATCTATCCACACTGGCTGTAAATCAACTTTATCTCTTAACACCTCATTTAATCATGTCCAAATCTGTCAGTAAATCCAATCTCTTTTGCTCCCCAGTAGTTGGGATGAGAGCATCGCCCTAAACCACAAGTCCAGAAAGGTTGAGACCTTTTATTAATTGTGAGTCAGTACATTACAGTTTTTGCTGTGTTGATCACTTTGGGTCAGCATAAAATAGTCTTTGTAGATTGATCCTGATTTTTCTCCTTCATGACACTGCAATTATCTGCTATACTTCTTGCCCAGGCATTTTTTATTTTCCTTTTCTGCTACATATTGTTTTCCTCCTAAGCACTTAACACTATATAACATTTAGAATGCTTTATTTATTTATGTTGTTTGCTATATTTCTACCTCAATTGTAGGTAAGCTCAAATAGATAAGATTTTTTTCTGATTTTTTTTTTTATTCCTATATCACCAATGCCTGGAACAGTATTTGATATAAGTAGTCGAAAACATGAATGACTGAACTTTGGATATTGACCTCAGCTATAATTAAGCCCAAACATGAGATTATCCCTCATTTTGACCTTGATTTGGAATTTATTTGCCTCAACATGAATGTCTTTGTTGCCAGTAAATATGATACCTACATTTTGGTATAGTGCACTACACAGATTCTAAGATACCACACAACTCAGTGTACTTTATACCTTTATTTTTATTATTATATTTTCATTACAGGTTGCCTAGACTAAAAATTTTGAAGTCATTCTCAACTCCTCTCTTTGTCTTATACAGCACACCGAATATTTACTGAACTGTGATGGGCTGCACCTGTTTCCATTCCAATTCCCTGTCAATGCTTAACAAAGAAGCCAGAGGGATCTTTCTATAAGATAAATAAGATCATTCACTATAAACCTATAAACTCTCCAGTAGTTTCACATATGGCTCAGGGTCAAAATCCAAAGTCCTTAGCAGTGGCTTGTAAGGCTCTGCTTAATCTGGTTCCCCTCTTGCCTCCCTGACTCAGCTCTTATACTTCTCTTCACAATGTTCCAGACACATTGTCTTTCTTGCTCTTCTAATAATGCTAGATATATTCCTCCTCTAGCACCTTTTCACTGGTTGAGCTTTCTTCCTGCTATGTTCTGCCTCTTGAATAGCTACATGGTTCACTTATTTTACCTTCTTCAGGTCTTTGCTCAGATGTTACCTTCTCAATAGGCTTTCCTTGGGCATAGGCATTTAAAAGTGCTACACACTTCTCCCTCTAGAGTAGCATTCCTGATTCCTCTTGCTCAACTTTTTTTTTTTTTCCACAAAACATAATCATCTTCTAAAACAATCTGATTTAATTGTCACTAATCACATTTATTGTCTCTCCTTCCCCGTGAGAACATAAGTTCCACGACACCACAGATTTTTGCCTATTTTTTTCACTGACACATCTCAAGTGTAGACACAAAGTAGACATTTAATAAATAGAGAGAGAGTAAATTATGCAAGTGTTTTCATTCAAGGAGAAATTATCTTGCATTATTTTTCTTTCCTTTTATAGATTTTTTTTAGTAGTATATATCTGGCCAGTGGATTATGAAATTGTCTTTCATTCTAAAAGAAGGAGTGATTTTTTAAAAAAATCTAGAATGCACCATTCATTCATTATCTGTTTAACAGATATTCAGCTATCCGAAGTACACCAGTCTCCAATCTAGGGGGCAATAAAAAGGTGAACAACTGGCACTTCTTTCCTATCCTCAGGGCAAGTAATTAGACAACAAAATATGGTTATGGCACAGTCATACTGTACTTTCAACTTTGTCCAAAGGGCTTGTTTTGCTTTTTAGTTCTTGGGTTAGTAATAGAAACGCAAACATAGCATGGTCTTATTATAGTACATTGTATTATAAAGAGAGAAATATATAGAGAGAAGTGTAACTTCATTAGTTTCAATAACAACAAGGAACACACACCCTTTTCGAAGCACTGTCATGCACCAAGAATATTTCAGACCTGCAGTTCTTGTGGTATAGCTATTCATTAATAATGCCTTGTAATTCACACTAATTCACACTTTATAATTCACCTAATAAGGACTCTATTTTTTAATCAAAAGCCTATTTCACTCAAAAAGGATTTTTAACACTAAATATATATTATTATTGGGGGCATGATGGTCTGTTTCATATTTTAAAAATATTTTGGAAAATTTGCAGTAGACTGTTTTTAAATGATAAGATCCATTTTGGGTTTTCCTTGTCAGGGGGTACCCTGCTCTGTGCTTACTCCTCGGCCTGGGAAGCAGGGTGAGCTCATTTCCTTTGTACCAAAATTGAACGCTGACTACCTCGTGGTTCAAGAGCGCCTTACTGCTCATCATCTTGCCAGGCACCACAGGAGAGTTATCATGGGGATATTGCTGATTGCTATGCTGCACTTAGAGCTGATAAATATGCAGATGTGTAGAATATTAAATGACTTTATTAGCAATCAACATATTATGCCATTAGGTTCATCTGTAAGAACAAAAATTAGTAGAAATTAATATTTTTAAACCAATCTAATATATTTTAACTCTCTATTAGTTTAAATATAGTTTTTAGTTTAGGTGACAGATAAGTAAAGTCATGTGAAATCATCAAAGCACCATGTCCCTACTGTTATCCTCTTTTGAATACATGAATATCAGTAACTTATAGTGGAAACAATTTTATAAGCAGAGTAGAAAAAGTGTGAGGCAAATGAACATTTTCAGTTCAGTAAAACTGACATCCCTTAACATATACAAATATAAATGTTAAAATTGAAGACTTTATCCAAAGCTAAGTGAAAATGATAAAAGTAGACATCACTTTCTAATTCCATTATTAGAAATTTAGGTTAGATACAATAAAACTAAGGTGCCCATTTCCCATAGTCTCTTTTTTTTTTCCTGAAACACATCTGAATAATCCCAACTTTTATATTTTTATTTGGATGTATATATCTTGATTTATTATATTTATTATTTTATTTTAAATGATTAGCTATTCTGAAAATTTTAGAGTGTGCTTTTACCATTTTACTGTCAGTAACTATGGTGATATGACAGTTTAACAGATTTAAGTAAAATTCATACTATCACATTCCAGAGGTACTAGGACATACAAGATTTCAATAAGGAACTGCAGAAAATATGAGCAAAAACTGGATAGCAAATTTGAACTTCAGATAATGTTAGGCATTTAAATTTAAATAGAAATTGAATCAAAGTTTTGGAGCATTAGCCACGTAAGTTTGAATAACAGTCTATTGAACATTAACGTACAATAAACCAATGAATATATACTGATATTCAACACTATGCTTATATGTGAGTTTTATTGTCAGTCTCCTGGGACATCTACACCCATGACAATAATTAGATCTTATCATTTTCACAATGACTCCTTCTGTAATAGGATAAAATAAAAATTTCCACCCTGAACAGCAGTCTTCTATTTTTATAATTTTCTCTTCTAGATGTTGCCTCTACTCCTCCTTTTTGCTACAAATTGAGGCCTTGATGCCCTAGTTCTTTCTTTTTTTTTAAGATTTTATTTATTTATTCATGAGAGACAGAGAGGCAGAGACACAGGCAGAGGGAGAAGCACCTAGTTATTTCTTTTAAGTAATCAATCAAACTCCACTTCTCTTTTGGCTTTCACTTCCATCCCCATTCCCAGATTGTACCACTTTATGTCCTTTCTTGCTAATATTCTCTGTTTCCTCATCCTGTTATCCTTTTGCTTCAGCCACTAGGTACCCCCCAATACTCAGATGAGTTTACCCTATACCCTCACTATGACTCCACTTGGCCTGTAGGATGCTACTTGTATATAAGTCACACAGCTGCTAGACTGGACCCAATATTAAATCAGTGAGCACAACCCTCGAGCGTGCTTTTCACTCCACCAAGATATCTATACTTTCTAATTCAATTATCTTTCCATTCTCTGTATTCCCTGTTTCAGAATTTCTGTACTCCCTCAAAACCTCATCCCCTCCACCTAATTCTTTTCTTAGAGGCTGAAGTTATCTTTTATTAGACAAAGAACACTGACATTATCTGACAGGTTCACATCCAACCTATGAGAGTCTTAAAGAAAACTTTATTTCATTTATACCCAAACATTCCTTCTTCTACCTATTAGAGAAGGTCGTTTCCTTTCAAAGACTAATTTTTTTTTTCACCGGTGTTTATGATCTCATCCTTTCCCAAGTCCTCAGGGTCCTTGAGGAATGGCTATCATACTTTAATATTTTCAACTCCTCCGTTTTGCATGCTGCATGCAATTCAGTATATTCTTTAAAATTAATTAATATTTCTTTGACTATTCTTGCCTGGTGACATGCTCTTTCCTTATTGACAGCTATGCTTCTTAAAGGAAAAATTAGTCATTGTCTTGTAAACGAATAAAACTTGAGTGTGAACATGTCTAGCAAATAGGTGCAATTGATCATATCAATTCTCTGTTCTCGACATTTTCTAGAAAAATGAGGAAAACTAAACATTAAGGTTTACTGGAAAATATAAGAAAATATGAATTGTAGTGCTAAATTTTGTGGTTCAAAAATGTAAATGCTATATAAATAATATTACAGAGATTTAAATGAAAATTCATCTGGGACTTCTTTCTTTCTAAAATAAATAAAAAACGTACAGCAAATGTAATGATTAAAATAAGGTGGGAATCCCTGGGTGGCGCAGCGGTTTGGCACCTGCCTTAGGCCCAGGGCATGACCCTGGAGACCCGGGATCGAATCCCACGTCGGGCTCCCGGTGCATGGTGCCTGCTTCTCCCTCTGCCTGTGTCTCTGCCTCTCTCTCTCTCTCTGTGACTATCATAAATAAATAAAAATTTTAAAAAAATTAAAATAAAATAAAATAAGGTGGAATAGAAAGGTGGATTCAAAAAAGTGTACCTGATCCATCAGCAGCGTTTGACCAAACTGGTTGTTTCTCATTAAAATATTGTTTTCACTTAACATTCTAAATATCACAGTCTTCTTGTTTTATCTCCTTTGCACTCCTAATTTCTTTCCATTTCCCATCATCTCCCTATATCCTCTAAGCTTTGCAGTGCTCAAGAGCTTACTCCTGGGACCTTTCCACGTTATTATCTTTATTAATTTCTTTAGTGAGTTCATCCATATCATGGTTTTTATATCAATGTGATCATAACTTGCAATTGTGTATTTCAGGCTAAATCACTATCCTAAATTTTTGATAAAATGCTTATTCAACTTCTACACTACATAAATATGGAAAGAACTTAGAATAACTACATTTTTAAAAGGATGATATTGGAAATATTATACTAGTGGATTTTAAATTTTATGATTAAGCTATGGCAATTAAAACTATTGTGGGGTGCCTGGATGAGTCAGTTGGTTAAGCATCCAAATCTTGGTTTCAGCTTAGGTCAAGATCTCAAGGTCATGGGATTGAGGCCTCATTGGGCTCTGCACTTAGTGCAGAGTCCATTTGAGTTTCTCTCTCTTTCTCTCTCTCTCTCTCCATCTCCCTCCCCTTCTGCCCCTCTCCCCGCTTGTACTCTCTATTTCTCATACATACATACATACATAAAATCTGTTAAAAAATAATAAAACTAGGGGATCCCTTGGTGGCTCAGTGGTTTAGCGCCTTCCTTTGGCCCAGGGTGTGATCCTGGAGTCCCAGGATTGAGTCCCACATCCTTGTATGGAGCCTGCATCTCTCTCTGTGTGTGTCTCTGCCTCTCTCTCTCTCTTCTCTCTCTCTCTCTCTCTCTCTGTGTGTGTCTCTCAGGAATAAGTAAATAAAATGTTTTAAAAAATAATAGTAAAACTATTGTAGCAGTACCTTATGAGATAGCTTATACACCCCACCCCCAGAAAGCCATGTTGGAGCCCTGACTCCAGTGCCATAGAATGTGACCTTATTTGTATGTAAAGTGTTTGCATGGACTAGACAAACAAACAAAAAAAATTAAATGGGAAATTTTTGAATAGATATTTCTCTCTCTCTCTCTCTCTCTCTCTCTCTCTCTATATATATATATATATATATATATATATATATATATATCCATACACACACATATGACCATAGGCATATGAAAAGAACTCTAGTCATCAGAAAAATGTGAATTGAAATTATAATGAGATACCACTACAAACTCAGTAGAAATCAAATTCAACTAAAATATTTTGTTGTTCAAACAGTTCTCTCTCCACATCTTTGCTATGGTTGCAAGGTTTTCAAATGAGCACAGCTAAGGAGACTCAAGACTCAACCTTAGAGAAGGGAACGCCAATACCCAATGGAGGGATCTTAAGCACCAGTTAGTTGGAGGTTCAAGATGAATCAAGTCTCTGCAACTATCTGGAGTAAGAATCAGGAATTAGGAGTCAAAAAAGATGCCAATAGGTGGAACAGTCATGGAAGTTAAGGGTGGCAGTGATCCCTAAAGAATTATCGGATATTCAGAATATATAGGTGATTTTTTTAGATTATATTCTCAAGCAGGGAAAGATATCTGAACATATTTGCATTGTTTTTTTTTTTTTTTTGTATGAAGTGATTTAAGCCATCAAGTGACAGGTAAAAATTATGTGCAATTATGAAAGGCAAGGGCAAGAAAGGATAGATATATGAGAGGTCAGTCAGGCTCTAAGCAATACTATCCTATATTTGATATAATTCTCTATAAGGTAAGTATATGATCCACGTAGCTAATACTTACCTGCTTTTCATATTAAATTTTGTACTATAAAACTTTACTTACAACTGGAGAGGGGCTTGAACTAGATTTCAAAAGATGAATAGAAGTTGGGTAGGTAAATACAGTTAGGATAGATCATTATAGGGTGTGGCTTTCAAATTGTGCTTCACAAGGGAAAATGAAAAAAATGATATGTAAATGGTATTACATCCTTTTCTATCTTCCATCAAAGAAACTCTGCTTTTATGTATTATGTAAGGCTTCACATTTTGAGGTAACATTTTTCTGACCTAGGGGATAATTCTCTCTCTCTCTCTCTTTTTTTTTTTTTTTTTTAGTAACTCTGCGTAGCTGTAATAACATAAGCGAATTAGAAACAGGTAATAATACTGCATTGTTAAAAATGCAGATTCAAAATTTGACCAAATCCAAGATTTTGTTTGTGACTACTTTAAAATTATTTTAATAATGCACACTTTGAATCAATCCAAGACAATAGAGCTCCTAGTTTTATCTGTAAGTAGCAAACATCAAAATCATGTGAAATCATTTTTCAGGATGATATTCTTCTTAATCTGCCTACAGAGATGAGCGTGGATACATTGGGTCCGTATCAATTAGGAGTTCTTTCATCATTACCATCAGAATATTTGATTAATGCTAACTTAAACAATAAGAACATCACCGATTATCTCAGAGTCTAATGGTAGGCGCCACTGTGGAAGGCTTTCAGTATCTTCCACTGTGTCTGTCATCAAACGCCATTTCTATGCTGTTTTTTTCATTTGATTTTTTTTTAAGAACTATTACCTCATGGAAAAACATTTGCTAGAAGAACCTGGCATTACATTGTCACATATGCCTCCTTTCCTGTCATGTTTTTTATGACTTCTTTAACTAAAAGCACAGTGATGTGCACACACACACACACGATTCAAGAATAAAAGGAGAAAATGGCTATTGAGTGAGTGATTAGAACTGCCTCTCACCAGGTATGTTTTATAATTCATTCTCTTTTTCTTTTCCTTTCCTTTCTATTTCTTTTTTTTTTTAATTTTATAAATAAGACCATATATTTTTGCCATAGGAAATAATGGTTGGTGCTAGTCTAGGCTTGTAACCATGGAATCACAGATTTAGGACGTACTCCAGAATTAAAGCACAGAAGGCCAAAATTTAAGATATGGTTAAAATAAACTACAATAAAAATGGATTTCCCTCTTACAAAGAATAAATGCTTTGTAGAAATCATTTTCCCCTTTTGAAGGAAGTTTATACTTCATTGAATTAGAATTCTACTTCTTCTAATAACTAAAAATTGTCTATGATAAAACCTGTCAGAAAAAAAAAACTGTCAGAAAAGAATAAAATTCGGATGGAATAAAAGCAAAATATTTTATATAAATTATGTAAAAGTTTGGAATTCTGTGCAGAGATGCATATTCTCCATATAGCAAAAATTTTCTTCCAATAGAAAATTAAAGATTCCATCAAACCAGCAGATATGTGTTTTCAAAGAGCAAAATTCTAAAGTGGTTCCTTAACCAAATATAGTGATTTATTAATAGTGAACACATCAATTAACAGTTTGATTTATTCTATATATCTTATTCATTCTTTTATTTATTTATTACACAACTCCCAGTGCTCACCACAAGATCACTCCTTAATCCACATCACTTATTTACTCAACCCCATGGACCCACCTTCTCTCTGGTAGCTATCAGTTTGTTCTCTGTAGTTGAGTCTGTTTCCTGGCTCACTTCCTTCTCTGTTGTTGTTTTTGTTGTTGTTGTTGTTTTGTTTTTTCCCCCTTTTGCTCATTTGTTTTGTTTCTTAAATTCCACACACGAATGAAATGATAGTATTTGTCTTTCTCTGGCTGATTTATTTCACTCAGCATAATACTCTCTAGTTCCATCCATACTGATAAAATGGGAAGATTTCACTCCTTTTTATGACTGAATAATATTCCATGGTATATATACCACATCTTCTTTATCCATTCATCTGTCAGTGGACATCTGGATTGTTTCTATAGTTTGGCTCTGGATAACGCTGCAATATGTAGATATTGCTACTATAAACATCCAGGTGCATGTATCCCTTTGAATTAGTATTTTTGTATTCTTAGGGTAAACAGCTAGTAGTGCAATTGCTGGATCCTAAGGTAGTTCTATAGTTGACCTTTTGAGGAACCTCCATACTGTTTCCCATAGTGGCTGCACTGGCTTGCATTCCCACCAACATTGCACGAGGGTTCCCCTTTCTCCACATCCTGGCCAACACTTGTTTCTTGTGTTGTTGATTTCAGCAATTCTGACAGGTGTTATGTGATGCCTCATTATGGCTTGATTTGTATTTCCTTGATGATCAGTGACATTGAGAAACTTTCCATGTGTCCATTGACCATCTGTATGTCTCCTTTGGGAAAATGTCCATTCATGAACAGGCAATCTGGAATCTTTTTTAACTGGATTATTTGTTTTTCTGGATGTTGAATTTTATGAATTCTTTATATATCTAGATACTAACCTTTTATCAAATATCTCATTTGCAAATATCTTCTCCCATTCCATGGGTTGCTTTTTCGTTTTGTTGATTGCTTCCTTCTCTGTGCAGAAGTTTTTATCTTATTGAAGTCCCAATAGTTTTTGTTTTTGTTTCCCTTGCTCTGGAGACATATATAAACACACAAAGAATAAACATCAGTAAAGGAAAGCCCCAGGACTTGAAGAAAGCTTCTTGAATATTTAGATTATTGATAACATGAGCCATTTCAGCAAAATCTTTTTCCTGGCAGAAATTAAAAACTAATAAATCCCCTGGTTCCTTCTAACACTTACCTTCAACTTAATATGGAACGTAAGATCTGCCTTCCCCACCTCTCTTATGTCCAATATTCTGTTTCATCTCATCACATTGCTGGGATGTATGTGTGTCTGTGTGTGTGAGAGTGGAGATGCGACCACTGGGGTTTTTGAGGACACCTACCTGTGACTGATGCCATACTTTTCGAACCTCCTATCTACTTTCACTGAACAGGAGATGAGTCTATGGGTAGAAGCTCTTACCCACTTCACCTAGAACTCCTATCTCTTCCCACTCCTAGGAGCCTCCTTTCTTTCCGAGAGATAAATGCCTTTTCCTGTTTTAATGGTTGCAGTAAGGGTAGGAGCAAAAGCCAGGAGCTCTCTGTCTTGTGATTTGGAAGAGTTTATATTATGTTCATACTCACTATAATGACTGCCTCCATATGCGTTCTTCCTACATGTACCTTTGGTCCTTTCCCTTAATAACTTAATAACTCCTGCCACCACCACCACCCAGAAAGTCAGTATATTTGAAAACTCAAAACAAGATGCTGATGAGAGTGTAGATAGTTTCTGGGCCCTCCCTTATTAATGCTCCTCTTAGAAACTTCCTTCAAGGAAGCTTCCCTACTGTACATTCATCATGCACGTGAGAAATGTGCTGTAACTTTATAGTTAGTTTTGAAATCAGGAAATGTGAGCATTTCAACCTTATTTTCAATATTGTCTTGACTGCTCTGGGTCTGTTATATGTCCACAGGTATATAAATAAGATCAGCTTGTTAATTTCTGGAAAAAGAACAAGTAGGGTTTTGGTTGGTATTGCATTGAATCCATTTGTAGAATATTATAATCTTAATAATAAATATTCTGATCCATGAGCTTTGGATAGTTTCCATTTCTTTATGTATTCTTTAGTTTCTTTAAATGATATATATTTTTTGAGTATTTTTTGAGTATAAGTTCTACATATCCTTTCTTTACTGTGTTCCTACATGTTTTAGTTAATAGCATTATACAAGTAATTATTTTATTATTTTCACTTTCAGGATATTTATTACAATTATGTCGAAATGACATTGATTTTGTACTTTGGTCTTGCATCCTGTAACTTTGCTAAATTAGTTTATTAGTTAATTTTTGTAATTTTTTAGTGGATTCCTGATACTTTTTATATATAAGATTTTATTATTTGCAAATCTATAGTTTCTTTCCTAGTCTTCATGCCTTTTTTTCTACTTTATTTACTAATCCCCTGATTAAAACAATGTTGAATAGCTCTATAGTGTTGAATCAAAGTAATCAAAGTAGACATTATTGTCTTGTTCCTGGTTTTAGAAGACAGAGTTGGAATTTTGATTTAAAAAAAACAAGCAGAAACTTCATAGGCGATCCCTTGCTTCTTTCTCTGTTCTCCCTCAGTTAGACAGCAATGATGCTTCTCTCTAACATCTGCTCCAAGGCTCAGAGTGGTTAAAACAGTGTGGCTTGTTCTTGCTTGAACAGAGTATGTGCAACCTTCCATGCAACCCAGCTAAAAGTAGGAACAGTTTCAGCACTCAGGAGTTATATGGCAAATGAAAAAATAAAGCAAAACAAAAAAGCCAATACTATCTCAACTTTTGATTGAAATTAAAGTGTTTCTGTGAACAAGGACTTTACTTCTCTAGATTGTGACATCCCCTGAAAGAACACATGCAGACACATATACATAAAAGACCAGATGGGATAAAATATCATCCAGAAAATATATATGAATGTGTGTGCATGTAATTTCTCTGCATAAAATGTTACCAAAAAACTGAGACAAAATGAAATGGCAAAAAGAATACAAGTTTTGCAGCCAACCACAACTGAACTGAAATCCTGATTTCTCCATTACTACTTTTGTGATTACTTTGGAAAATTACCAACTGCTGTCATCCTTTAATCCTCCATTGTAATTCCTAAATTATAAAAATAGAAGTTATGTAAGTAAAATTCCCAGAAGAATGTTAGACACATTAGTAAAAATATAAAAAGCATAAATCAAACAATAACAAAAATAATTATGTAATTTATATCTAACTAAATATGTTTTGTGATAATAGGTCTCAAAGAGTTTAAAAAATGATTGTGGACTTATGATATTTAAAAAAAAAACTTGTAGGATTCTTACATATTAATAGTCTTCATCAATCTATAATTCCTAGAATAGCTTACATTTCTATATATGTCTGCTGAGTGATTTTCTTCAACTCATACGTCAAAACCAGGTCCAAATGTCTTAGTAACTTTTACTATTCTCAGAAATAGCTTTGTTTTCTATAACATATCTTGAATAAGATATTTGTATATAAAAGGGAAAGTGCAAACAGAAAAATTAAAAAAAAAGTTTTTCTTTTTGAAAACAAGGGAAGAGACTTGACTTCCATCTGGGTCCTTTTCTTAGATCATTTACTCTAGAAAACTTGTCAATGAATGTTCTTGGTCTTTTTGAAACACTTGTAAATATTTCTAAAAGCTAGAGAAGACTATTACCAGCTTTCAGGCCTAGGAAGGTCTTTCTCAAAACACTTGGGAACCACCTCTGAAATGTAATCATCAAGAAAGACAGTGTCCCTATCTCTCAGTTTCTATGGGATGGTAGATGCTTGACTTCCATGGCGCCAACTACATGTTGCAAAACTTACCTCTTGTCATAAAGATGTAAAAAGTTTATTTTTCCTTTAGATAAAGCCGATTAACTAACACAGACGGTCAGTCACCCCAATCACTAAGTGAATACAGGATGTTGTCAAGTTCTTATTTATTGTTCTTGTTTATCTTGTCATTACATATAGAATGGGTTGTAGCTGCCTGCCCATATAAAAGGGTGACATTTCTTTCTGTCTTTGTGGTTTCTTAGCAGATGGCCTATATATGCATCAGATTCTGTTTTAATGCTTATTAAATAATAAAACCATTTTCTTTTTCTTCTCTCTTTTTGGAAAGGTTTTGTGGGTTGGGAGGAAATTTGTTTTTAGTTTTATTTCCTCAATGATCCTGGTGATGAGAGGATGTATGTTAATTGTTTCAGTGAGAGGACAAGCTGAAGGTCTATGGCCACACAAGTCAAGTAAGAAACTTTGAATTAGGGTAGCCCTGATGGCCCAGTGGTTTGGCACCACCTTCAGTCGGGATATGATCCTGGATACCCGGGATCGAGTCCTATGTCAGGCTCCCTGCATGGAGCCTGCTTCTCCCTCTGCCTATGTCTCTACCTCTCATTCTCTCTGTGTCTGTCATGAATAAATAAATAAAATATTAAAAAAAAAGAAAAAGAAACCCTGAATTATCGGGTCTCCCTTTTAGTTCTCTGCTCTTTTGAAATACTAGCTGGACTACACTCTCCAAATTCAAGATTCTAGCATTGAATAAACATGGGTAATTCAGACTCTAAAATCTCAAAGGATCATCATATGATTGGAAAATATGGGAAGCCAGGAATAATGCCTTCAGTTCTTTCTCTTAAAGTGTTAATATCTCTCTGTCATATTTTGTAATGGATATATAAGAATCCAGTTTTGCAGTTGCCTGAGGACTGTTCTTTTGATTTGGACAAATTAATCAATGTATTTGCTAGAGTTCTTAGACAAGTCTCATTCCAAGCAAATGAATCACTAGTATTTAAGGAATGAACATCATCTAAAGAGAAAATTAGAAATGATTTGTATAATGGTCAGATGAAATGATTGAAAAGAACTGAAGAACTATGAGAATATAGATACTTTCTCTTTCGAAGAATTTCCTTCTTTTCTTTCCTCATCTTCTCTGCTTCCTCTGTGTCTCTTGATCACTCCCTGACTCAAATAGACTCTGAAAAGAGATGATGGATAGTTCCCTTTGTTAAGAGTTACCTACAAAAAGGGGAAAAGGCACAAATTATTTAACCAGTAACACATTACCTGCCCTGTTTGATAACATAGGCTTCTTGCCTCACCGTCTAGCCCTGAGTCCATTTCATATTTTAACCCAAACTCATCCCCATGAGGACCTTCTCATCCACTTACCAATGTAATTAGGAAAGCAAAGATTATAAAGAGACCTGACCTGGGAATAATTTAGAACTTCTATAAAAACTTGTGCCTCCATATAAAGGCAAATTGGAAAAGACAAAAATAAAACAAAACAAAACATTAAGTTGATGAAGGTCAAAACGGAAAAAAAAGAAGTGCCAAAAATTTACATTTTTCTTAAAGGGAAATCAGCCCTTCCCATCTAGATTTCCAGCAAAGCTGATGCTTCTTAGAAGCCACCCAGGACTCCTGGGTTATTAACATGCATTTTTCACCACCTGATACTACTCACTTAAAAGCTTCTTGTTCCTGTGACTCCAGAAAGCTGAAGAAGTACTTGGCAGTATGTTATCAGTTTAAAGCCCCATGGATGAGGATGATGTGGACTGGCTATTGCAGGGAATGATACAAATAACAGAGTTTGCTCCTTTGATAGAGTAAGCACATCAGAGTCCAGAAGATCACAATATCAAAGGGGATGGAGGCCAAGGGAAACAAACTATCAGCCACTTCTCACAACAGTGGAAGAACTAAAGGGCTTATAAATTCATCAAGAGGGTTTGCTAATGGCAGTACTTGAAGTCTTCTGTTAAAGGTCACCTGGAGAAACTGTAATGGTGTATCCAGTAGAGGGATAAATCCTCCAACTGATGTAGTCAGTGATTTATTGAGGTTTTCTCAAAAATTATTGGCATGGACCTAAGGGCAGTTCTAAGGGCAGACCATGTCCTGTCTTGGTTCTCTTGCCAACTATCAAATCTCAACAAGAAAGAAAAGAAAGAAAGAAAGAAAGAAAGAAAGAAAGAAAGAAAGAAAGAAAGAAAGAAGAAAGAAAGAAAGAAAGAAAGAAAGAAAGAAAGAAAGAAAGAAAGAGAAGGAAAAGGTGGTAGGAATGCAAGAAGAGACTAATTCAAATTTAGTAGGAGCTACTCAGTTTGGGCACAATTTAGAGTAAGACAAAGAATTAAAGAGATTAGGGATCCCTGGGTGGCGCAGCGGTTTGGCGCCTGCCTTTGGCCCAGGGCGCGATCCTGGAGACCCGGGATCGAATCCCACATCAGGCTCCCGGTGCATGGAGCCTGCTTCTCCCTCCGCCTGTGTCTCTGCCTCTCTCTCTCTCTCTGTGACTATCATAAATAAATAAATAAAAAATTAAAAAAAAAAATTAAAAAAAAAAAGAATTAAAGAGATTAGAATCTGCTGTGTTGGCTGCTCAATTAGAACATTTTAGGGACACCTGGGTGGCTCAGTCAGTTGAGTATCTGCCTTTGGCTCAGGTCACAATCCCAGGGTGCTGGGATCCAGCCCTATGTCATCAGGGTCCCTGCTCAGCAGGGAAGTCTCTTACTCCGTCTCCCTCTCCCTCTGATTCTGCTCCTGTGTGCTTTCAATAAAGAAATAAATAATTTTTAAAAAAAAATTTAAAGAAATATTAAAAGAATAATTCCTTCTGGACAACCCATCAAGGAAGCTCCACAGACACCTCATCCAAACTCTAGAAGTAAATCTGCACAAGAAGACATGTTAATGGCAATTACTAAAGCTGCATTTCTTCATTCTGACTTTAAATGAATGAGTATCTACTACTGATAAATAAGTATGTAGTATCTGTCATGCTACAAAACAACTTTTAAAATAGATTTTTTATTTCTATGATTACTAAAAATACCTCGTGCATGTTGATTGCTGACTTCTTAGGGGCTTTATAACAGTCTGCTCAGATATCAGTAATTCATTTCACCAAAAGGGTTATAAAAGCTGCCACTAAACCCCAGCAAATTGCAAACTTAGAATCTTCCCTTTTGGTACAATAAAAAATGTTTGCTCGGTTTCAAAAATATGTTTAACAAAAGAACATGGATTATACAATGGGCTAAATGAAATCCAACTGGACTATGGGAATTATCTAACAAAATAAATCTTATAGTAAACATTCTATTTGCTTGGTCAGTGTTGTGTGCCATCAACAAAGTCATCTAAGTAAAACAGATTTTAAGGACACTAGACTCTTACCATCCCTACCAAAAAGATAAAATTATTAAAAACATTTTAAAGAGATGTGCTGTTTGTCAAAAGAATTCTTTATTGGCTACTTTCAAGATAAGCACAGGAAGTTCTCTCTGAACAACTTAACCAAAAATTGGGTGGCAGCTGGAATTCATAAACTAAGAGGTAAAAGATAAGAGGTTTTTGTCTACTTATAGTGTGCATAATGCCTAAAATCTTTTCCTCTTCAGAATAAACAATGTTCAGGCAATGGAAAAGACTCTTGTAATAAACATAATTCCCACTTTCGGGTTCCCAGAGCATTAAAATAAAAAAGAGAAGATCATTTTGTTTTTCCTGTCATCCAGTAATTATGCAAATGTTCACAGATTCCTATATCCGCCATCCTCTGGAAAACAGTGAATGAATCAAACTCAAAAAAAAAAAAAAAGAAAAAAGAAACATGGGCCAGGATTCTGAAATCTACTATGTTAGGATGGCCTGTAGCTTTACCACTAATCTTGTAAAAATTAGAGTAATTCCTACAAGCAGAAATGGAATCTTTCTCTTAAAATTTATGAGTGGCAAGCCTGTGAATTTAGGTCTGAGACCATGTCCTGTATCAGATTTTTTGATGTTGTTGTAATCATGTTACATACTTAAAGGGCTTCTCTTTCTTTAGAATGCCCCAGATGTAAAGCTTTAAGGACCTAGAAGAAAAAGAAGCCAGGCACTCCTACTGATCAAAATAGTAGATTTTTGTCCTACTATTTTTTAGGTATTCAATAAATGTAGGTTTAATCTTTTGGTCAATGTTATATTAAATATAGGTATGATGATTTTTTTTTTTTATTGTAAAGGAAAAAGCTTCTACTTTAAAAGCATCCTATAGCTCTTTGGTTCTAATCTGCTCTTCTACTAGTTTTTCCTTCCACTTGCCCAAACAAACAATTTCCCCCCACCCCCAGATTTCCTGAAATATTTTTTTTCTGTAATTTCTCAAATCTTCAATTTTCAAGGCTCTGTACATTTACATCTATCCCTGCTCTGCCTGCCCTCATCTCAGGAGTGCCCTTTTCCAAACAAAATCTTCTACAAATAAATTCTTTACAGCCTACCTGACATCCTCGTAGCAGTGTATGTAACTAGGGAAGAGAAAGGATGGATAACAGGTAGGGAGGTAGTTATATTTATTTTTGGAAAGTGCATCTATGTGTACCTTTTAAATTTTGTTCTGAAGGGGAGCAGAATTTGTTGCCTTTGGCAAAAGGATTATTTTGAAGTAAAGGCAGTCAAAATCCAGCAAATTCAGGAAAAGCTCTTTACCTTCCCACTCAACTACTTAAATTTGCATTGGAAAGGGGGTCTATATCAGAAAGAGGGCTGTCATAGACATACCTTTTTACCTAAGAAACTTATCTGTATCACAGGGAAACCCCCCCCCCCCCCAATATCTCCTCTCACCTTCCTGTGAAAGGCCTTCCTCTCCTTTTTATCTTTGGACTCCTACACTTCTCCTTAGCTCAAGATACTGTACAAACTCCACATATGTGGCTTCTTTTTGGATCTCATAATTTTATGGGACTCCCATTAGTATGAAATTATTGTTTTTCCTCCTGTTAATCTGTGTTATACCAATTTAATTATTAGATTAGCCAAAAAAAAAAAAAAAACTAGGATATAAGAAGGGAATTTTTTCCCATGCTTTCAGTTCTATGTATGTATTAGGTGTTGAAAAATAGACTGTATTAAATATGTTTTCATAGGAAAAATTTAACGCACAAGTTACTCCCTGTAGGAATTCACCCATTACCCTCATTGAAGTAGAGCTCTGTATTGAAACCAGTCACATGGTCACTGCTTAATAAAGGATTGCTGAATGAATAAATAGGAGGAAGCTGATGGGGATAAGAAATGACAAAGTTTTCTGACCAAAGGAAAGAAGCTAGTTTTAGAAAAGAATTAATGTCTGCCATGCAATCACCAATTCTTCACACAGACATTCTGAAAACAAGTTTTAAGCAACAACAAGTCTTTTCCTAACCATAGTGAAGTTCAGTCCCTGCCTGTGACTGTTCGTGTTCAATGATTTCATTTCTGTAGCTCTCTTAACACAGACACTAAAATTAAACACTCCTTAAGGAGAAAATCATTTTAAATACAAAACCAATAATAACAATGATTCAATAGCATATGTCTTTCAAGAGCTATTTGCACTGTGGAAAATAGTATGATGAGTCCTCAGAAAGTTAAAAATAGAAGTACCCTATCATCGGTAACTGTACTAGTGGATATTTAATGCTCCAAATACAAAAAAACACTAAATCAGGGGTCGCTGGGTATCTCAGTCAGTTAAACATCTGTCTTCAGCTCAGGTCATGATCTCTGGGTCCTGGGATTGAGCCCCATGTTGGGCTCCATGCTGAATGGGGAGTCTGCTTCTCCCTCTTGCTCTGCCCCTCCCCCTGCTTTTTCTTTCTCTCTAATAAATAAAAATCTTTTTTAAAAACATTAATTCATTTGGGTACATGCATCCCTATGTTTATTACAATACTATTTAGAATAGCCAAGTTATAGAAGTGACTCATGTCCAGAGATAGATGAATGGATAAAGAAGATGAGCTATACATAGATATAGATATAGATAGATGATAGATAGATAGATGATAGATAGATAGATAGATAGATAGATGATAGATAGATAGATAGATAGATAGATAGATAGATAGATAGATCTATACACACACATACACACACACATACACAATGGAACGTTACTCAGCCATAGAAAAGAATGTAACTTGCCATTGCAAGGACATGGATGGAGCTAGAAGGTATAATGCTAAGTGAAATAAGTGAGTCAGAAAGATAAGTATCATATCATTTCATTTTTATGGAAAATTTAAGAAACAAAACAAATGAGCAAAGGAATAAAGAGAGAGAGAGAGAGAGAGAGAGAGAAAGACAAGCCAAGAAACAGACCCTCAATTACAGAGAACAAACTGATGGTTAAAAAGAGGGTAAGTGAAATAGGTGATGGAGGTTAAGGAGAGCACTTGTCATGTTGAGGACCAGGGGATGTATGGAATTGCTGAAAAACTATATTACACACATGAAACTAATGTAACACTGTATGTTGACTATCCTGGAATTAAAAACAAACAAGACACCAACAACGAAGATATTTGCGGTGTATTTGATAATTTGCCTTTCACGGGTATCTAAAAATACTAAACAAAATAAAATGCCTACTAAAAAGCAAAATTCATTATCGTGTTTTGGTCCTAACACGATTATGATTATCATGGTAATAATAGTATCGTGATTATTATAAACACTCAAACTAGAGAGTGTCTTTGTCTTCAATATTATTGATGTGACAGATTCTTAGAACATTAAGCACCAGGTATGTCCCTCTGTTTTAGTGCGCCAGAGAAAATGTGGGGCATTCTGAAGTAAATGGTATAAAGTCAGAGAGGGAGCAAGTGAAACAACCTACTTTCTTTCCAGTGTAATGTAAATTGAGAAAACTTGCATGGGGAATAACTCGATAAAAGATGTCATTCCAGAGGAGTTAAGAAATAGCAGTGACCATGAGGACAATGTTTTTTGAAAGGGTCCTGAGTGCAGTTGCATATTTGTTTCTTAGACTGTCTTTGCTTGATAATTAGCATATAAATGGCCCCAACTAGGATTGAAAGTTAACGTTTCATTAACCTCACTTATAATACCTAAAGGAGGCATCCACATTTAAATTCAGGAAGAAAATTAGTCTAACTAAGCTCTCCAGAATGTAATAACCTTAAAGCAGCCACAACCATGTTGAGCACTGGTCAAGCACCCCTAGTTCCATACGCACACACATCCTTGGCAGGAATGAAAACATTCATTGACACTATGTTCTCAAAGGAAATCCTTAGTGATTTTGAGGTACTGTCTTCTAGAATTGGACTGTACAGTTAATCCAAAATATGTCTTTCTGTCACTTATTTATTCACTCTTATGGCAACTCATCTCATCTTTTATTCATTAATTCACTCATTTTTCATTTAACAAGCATTTTAAAAGCAACTACTTCAGGGAAAGCACAATTCTGGAGCCGGTAGGGGGCCCAAAGGGAAGGAGGATCCTACCTTTATGGGGCCTGCCATGTAGCAGAGAAAATAAGAGGACGAACATGAGCAAACTCAAAAGAATGTGATTAATTTTAACATCGAGTTCCTACTTACGTGTTAAGCAACTACTTCTCTGCTGAGGTGCCATAAAACAGAGCTTAGTAAAACACGTAGGGAGTTCAGAAAGATTTCTACCATCCAAGAGGCAGAGGGAATAACGGTTGGAAACAAGGATGGTCAGACCACACAGCTCTGGTTTGTGTCTCAAGCTTGGTCATTAATTCCATTGTTCCTTAGGGTGGCCCCTTGGCATGTCACTGCCTCATCTTGCTGAGCGTTTCTACACGAGGGGAACGATAGGAGGGATGCCTACCTTACAGGTTTGTGGTGAGGATTAACTTAGTCAAGAAAGGCAAGCACAACAACTGTGTCTGGTGTGTAGTCAATGGTGTAATAAGTTTTTTTTTTTTTTTTCAGTTGAATGTATAATGGAAGTTTTCCCAAAAAAACTGGTTATAGCTAACGGGTACCACAAGTATAGGTTCTTTTTTTAAAATTTTATTTTGAAAAGCAAATTCTTATTTTTATAAGTGAAACTACATCAGTGCTTCACCAGCGCTGAATGTTTAGTGCCAATCCATGAGGACCTCTCTGGCACTCTAGAATTACAGTGTTTGTCTTAGGAAAAGCACTGGAGTTAGAGTCAAGCATACTAGTGATAACTCTAGTTGTATAGTGCAGTTGACCCTGAAACACCAGGAGTTTGAACTGCACAGGTCCATCTATACATTTTTTAAAATAAATTTGACATAGTACTATAAATGCATTTTCTCTTTTTTATGATTTTATTAATACCATTTTCTTTTCTCTTACTTTCTTCTAAGACTTTGATGTGGGAAACAAAGGCAGAGAAATATTATTAAACTTCCTTACTACTTATGGCCCATTTTCAAGTTCTTGACACTCCCTTAGGGACTCAACTGCCTGGATGCTGACACTCTGCTAAGGACAAAAGGCAATCTTACCCTGACTCCTAAGATCCTATAAGTTTATTTTAACATATAAAAATTCCTTGGAAACTTCTTTATCTCCACACACACACCCCAGATATTGGCAATCATCCCTCAGATATATGACCCACCAATACATCTGAAGGGTCTCACTGAGTAAGGGACAGGTGGATCTAGATAGATAGAGAGATAGATAGGGGGCTACATGATCAGAATCACTGAAATCCAAGAAATGCTGAGGTATACAGGTGTACGGAAACCAGAGATAAGGGAACAAACAGACCACCCTGCCCTGGGCATCAGAGGTATGGCAGTCACATTATGACCAACAAAGAATAATAAGACCCCAAGGAAGAAGTAAGCCATTAGATGTTATCACCAGTCCTTAATCAAACCAAGACCTCACAAGAATGATAAGGCCATTAGCTCCCTGGTCAGTTCGAAATAAAAGACTATGGGTGGAGGCCCAAGTTGGCAATCCTGCCAGGACCCCTCTCACTCCTGAGAGTTTTTTCTGTAGCTTTGCTTAATAAAATTCTGTTGCTTTACTCATGCCCCGTTGTCAGCAAGATTCTTTTTTTGACTCCATGAGGCAAGAACCTCACTCACCCGCATATAACATACAAAATGTGTGCTAATCCACTGTTTAGGTTATTTGTAAGGCTTCTGGACAACAGCACACTCTTAGTAGTTAAGTTTTTGGTGATTCAAAAGTTATATGTGGATTTTTGAGTGTGTGTGCGTATGTGTGTGTGTGTGTGTGTGTGTGTGTGTGTGTGTGTGGCGGGGTGCTCTAACCCCCACATTGTTCAAGGTCGAGTAAAATTGTTATATGTTTTTCAGCAAATTATGAAGTTCTAAGTAGTAAATTTCAACTTCCTAGTCTACCAAAAAAGATGCATTGTTGTAGGTATATGTGAAATGGGGATGGAAGGTCTGGCTGCAAAATTATTTAGACAATACAATAGGACTTAAAGTTTCATAATATAATAGAAGGCACGTTTTTTTTTTTGAGTCTTACATTCTCAATATTTGCGCCATGTCCTATGATTTTTGTTTCATAAAATTTAAGAAAGCACAAAAACATCTACCAACCATAAAATAGCAGTCTCCTTGAGGTTAGGAACATTATAAGCTGCCGGTAATAAACAGAATACATAAAGCAGAGAACTGAATTTTAGTTGAGAGATCTTATATAGAAATTTAATTCTTGGATCAATAACAATTCTGTATCTATGTCTATCTGTTGGACTGGAATTTATTTTCTCACCTGCAGGTGAAAGGAAAGTATTATCAGATTTTTTAAACTCTATTTCAAATTGGTCTGCTTAAGGCTATTGTGAAACAGGTATTTTAATTATGAATTGTACTGAAATCAAAAAAAAAATTAAATACACACATACATGTTCTTGTAATATATGCAAACAGTAAAGACATATATAAAATAAAATGTTGAAATACCTTTACTCTCCATCATTACCTTCCTGGCAAATCACCACTCTCATCCCTCTGTTTTTGACATATCTAAATATAATAATTATTCTAACTATGTGATATGATTTTTTCAAACTGTGTTTCTATATGTTTAGGTGCACATACGTGTAGGGATACACTTGAATATTTTTCTTTGTATAATTTTTTTGTTGCATTCTGTGATTGAAAGATAATATAACATTTGGACTTCTGGTTTCCTATTCTCATGTAAGAAGCTTGGAAATTGCCACTCTATCCAAACAAGTAAAAAGCTGAACAGACAGCTGAAACATCAACAACTCTACTAGGATCCATAAGAGAAATAAATGGACTGGGCCAACCATGGCCCCGAAGATTGGAGAGACAGACAGAAAAAATGACCGCTTATTAGAACAGAAACTCATGAGTAGGAATCACTATGGGAACCAATGCCAACGTAGAAAAATCTAAGCTAAAATTGACAAGTTGCTGTAAAGACTCAATATGGACAATTCTGAGATTTAAAAGCTCTGGGGTGGGGGATGGAAACAAGAAATGAGAAAAAGACTCCCATAATGATAAAAAGAATGGCCCTTTCTCTCAAAATAACACCTCCAGAAACTGATAGAGCATTATGGTAAAGTTGTTAAGAGTCAAGATTAATGTACAAAATCAATCACTTTCTTGTATTCTAACAGTGAACGAATAGAATTTGAAATACAACACCATTTATATTAGCATCCAAAATATAGATCACCCAGGTATTTTTTCAACAAAACATGCACAAGGTCTGTATGAAGAACACCACAAAACACTGATAAACACAATTGTTAAAAATAATCAAATAAATGGATAAATAAACCCTGGTCCACCTACTCATGGACTATTATTCAGCACTAAAAAGAAAAAAGCTATTGAGCCATGAAAAGATGTGGAGAAATCTTAAATGCTTATTGCTAAGTGAAATCTAAAAATGTTATATACTGTATTCCAAGTGTATGACATTCAGAAAAGACAAAACTCCTGAGCCATAAAAAAAATCAGTGGTTTCCAGGTTTGGGGGGAAGAGGACAAATAGGCTGAGTACAGAGTATTTTTGTGGCAATGAAAATACTCTGTATGACATTATAATGATGGATGAGTGTTTATGCATTTGTCCAACCCATAGAATGTACAGCATCTAGAATGAACCCTAAAGGAAGCTGTGTACTTTTGGGGGGTTAAGATGTTTCAGTGTAGGTTCATCAGTTGTAACAAATGTACCACTCTAGTGGGGAGGGTTGATAATAGGGGACACGTAGCCCGTGTACCAGCAATCTCTGTGCCTTCTGCTCAATATTGCTGTGAACTTAAAACTGGTCTAAAAAATAAAACTTATAGAAAAAAATGGTCAAGTGAAAAGCTCCACTAGAAAAAAAATAACAAATCTTTTAAGATTCATAATCACAGCAATATAAAACAACTTTCCTACCATTTATTGGCCATTAACATTTATTTTTTGTGAAACATCTACTTGGGATTTTGCTCTCTTTTTTTCTTTTAAATACGATTTATTTATAGTTTTCCTTCTCTGTTGTATATAGCACAAATATTTCTGGCTTACGCTCTCAAGTGAATATTGTTTCATGGTCTCGATATTATAAACAATTTTAATTTTATAGGATCAAATCATAATTATTTTCATTTAAGGTTTTTGTTTGCTCTAGAGTCAATTTTATACTTAAAGCTAACAAAATATTATTTCCAAATTTCTTGTATGTATGTATGTGTGTGTGTGTGTGTGTGTGTGTGTGTATAAATGTTTCAATCCATCTTGATTAATTTTTTGTACCAGCTAAGGTAAGATATTATTTTTAGTTTATCTTTTTTTTTCAAACAAATAATTGCTTCTTTCATAAACATCATCTCCCATTTCCAGCTCACCCTTTTACCACAGATTTGAATTTTCATCTCCATCATATAATAGATTCTTCCCTGTACATGAAAAAAATATAAACTAAATAATCTGCAAATCTATATTATGTCAAGTTTTAAATTTTAGACTATATTATAAAATAGCTTATTGGAGTTCATATAATTGAGATTTAAAGTATTGAGCAGAACAGTATTAAAGAAAATCCACTGCTAATAATGCTGTAATATCATAGATCTCCTTGACGTGAATGTAACTCACAGAAAATGACTTCATCGCGTCCTAACACGGGTATATATTAAAATCTTGTATAAGAAATGCCAATGTATCTTAAAATATACCTCACCCATTTCCAATATTTAAAAAGTGACTATTTCCTACTAGAGTTATTTTTCTTTGAAAATCTTTGGCAGTCAATGGGAGAGAAAATATGTGGGCTTTGCATTTCACATGACCTTAGGTCAACCCATCTATGATTCTACGAGTTGAAATGCAGAAAGAAATGCAGAAGATCCTTTCAAAGCTAAGGACACACATGCTCCACCCCCCCCACACACGTGTGTGTGTTCAGTGGGTTCCTAAGACTACCAACAGGTTTGATAATTGGGCAGAAATACTCACAGAACCCGGAGAAGCTGTTTAATCATAGTTTACTATAGTGAACTATAATATTGTTTATTACAGTGAACAGAAACCAACTGAAATCAGCAAAAGAAAAAAAAAAGCGAAGGGTAGAGTCCAGGTGAGACAGGTGCAAGCTTCCAAATATCTTCTCTCAGTGGAGTCAGGGGGACAACGCTTAGTCCTCCTGGTGAATATGTGTGAAAACACATAAAGTACAGCCAACCGTAGAAGCTTATGCAAGACTTGGTATCTGGGATTTTATTGGGGTTGGTCATTCAAGCATCGAGCACCTGCCTGGTTGACCTTAGTTCTGAGTCGCTAGCCCTTCCAGAGCTCAAACTGAAGACACAGGGACCAAGCCCCCTTCCTTAAATTAGGCTGTTAGTATAGACTACCTGATGTGGACTAAAGCCCCAGTTAAACAAAAATATTAAGGGTAATATTCCAAAGTTGTAGAAGTCATCTCCCAGGAGCTGATCAAAGGCTAAGCCTTTCTTTGGAATATGTAGGTTTTGCACAACCCATGCTGCTGAGTTAATCCTTTACTGAAGAGTATATAACTTGTCAACTAAATGGTATTACAAAGATTCTAACTGGAACCATTAACTAGAGAAAAAAAAAAAGTCAAGTTTTTTTTCCTACTCTTTAACATCCTAAGATAACAAAATCATATTTGAAAATATGATCATGGGTATATATCCAACTTCAGAACCACACAGAATAATGTTTTATTGCCCAGATTTTTTTTTTTTTAAATAAATGTCCTCTAATAGTAGAGGAGGCATATTCTGGAAAAAACATCTCACTTGTCATTTTCTATACAAACTGAGAAATGTGATGAGCAATTAGCAGAGCAATGATGCACTGCAATCTCCAGAAACCTCTTGAAGTATCGGAAAAATCCTCTATTTGAATACTGGGAAGTAAGGAAGGCAATCTGGCCTGATCTATGCTACTTGGCCTTTGAATATCTAAGTTGCTGTCAATCATCCTTTCTGAATTAATAATACTTAGCACAGCAGGAAATACTAACTTATGCAAAATTAAATTGTTGCCAATAAGAAAAAAAAGTTAAGAAGGAGTTTTCTATTTGCAAAAAGATACCTTGACTGTCGAGAGATATTTCATTATTATTTTAGAGATAACTTCATAAGTACACAGATAAAATATCTTTTAGTTGTATAACCCATATATTTCCGCTCTAAGACATTAAATGAAAGCACTGAACTTACTTTTCCTTTATATGTTTTTATACTATGTAAAATGGAATAGATATCTTAGTGCTCCAAAGACACAATTCATGAGATAACAAAAAATAAATATTTTTAAAAATCAAGTCATAAATTTGAACATGATTAGTAAGAATACTAAAGAAGCAACCCAATGATAAAAATGTAGTTTTTTCATCATGGCTATGCAAATATACCAGGCACAGATTCTTTCTTATGTACTTTAATTCTATCCTGAAAAAATGTCTTGATTGTAGTGACCCAGAATATGATTTAAGGGAACTAAATCATCAACTTGTTTCATGGTTAATTTAAGTGGTTAATTTAAGAGAAATTAAAGAAAGAGTAAAACATATATGTCCTACTGATGATTATAGAGGGATGCTGTATCAGACACATATTCCCTAAAGCCTGCCCAAAATTAAGTACAATTTTAGCAGTGGTCAAATTCTTTTGAATAAAATAAAACTTAATGTACTATAGTTTTTTTTTCTTTAATGGAAAGCAAACATATGGAATTCATTTCATATGACTGAGACACATTTTTTCAGAAGTATTATATACTTGCAGGATATCGAACAATGTCTCCATTTACTTGATAATGGTTATTTGATCATTCTCATTCATAGGAAAAACCAAACAAACAAACAAACAAAAGGTGCCAAATCATTTAGTGTTTTCCCAGCTATTGAAAAAGTAGTAGAAGTCATTGTTAAGCTTAGGCTTTGTAGTCAAGATTAGTTGGATTCTAATTTTGGCTGCATCAATTGCCAGCTTTAAAATATTAGTAGGTGGGGGATACGCAGGTGGTTCAACGGTCTCAGGTCATGGTCCAGGGTCCTGAGATCAAGTCCCACATTGGGCTCCCTGCATGGGGCCTGTTTCTCCCTCTACCTATGTCTCTGCCTCTCTCTCCGTGTCTCTCATGAATAAATAAATAAAAATCTTCAAAAAAACTATTAGTATGTCGGATACCAACAGTACATAAAGAAACAGATTTTTGAGAATTAAATGAGCTTATCCATGAAAAGAATTCAGCACAAAGCCTGGTACCTTATAGGTATTCATTAAATGCTACCTATTTTAGTTTTTCCTTTGCTTTATGAATTTGAGGAAGCTCCAGAATATTTATAGGATAAATGTCAATTGACCCTAAAAGTGTTTGGAATAACTCTGCGCCATAAGGGCAACTATATGTGCTGTATGCTTTAAGAATTAGTGTAGCCTTTATCAGTAGCAATTAATAGAACTTTCTGCAATGATGGAGAAATTCTGTGTCTTTGGTTACACAATATAGTCAGTCACCAAGAGGCAATGTGACTACTGAGCACTTGAAATAGGAAAAGTGCAACAAAGAAACATGTTTTTATTGTATTTACCTTTAATTAATTTAATTTAATTAGCTTCATGAGGCTAGTGGCAAAAGTATCATATGGCATAGGTTCTATATGTTTTCTTTTTTTAATACATTTCTCAGCTAAAACCAGCTGTTTCTAGCCATTACTGCAAAGTAAGGCATATTCAGCCGCACTTGCATTAAAGAAGGCAGTATTCCAATTTACTTAGAAGTCTTTCTTTAGACATAAGAATAGTGCTTTTAGGGGCCCCGGGGGTTCAGTCAGTTAAGCTTCTGCCTTTGGCTCAGGTCATGATCCTGCTCAGTTGGGAGCCTGCTTCTCCCTCTGCCTCTACCACTCCCTCTGCTACTGTTCTTTCTCTCTCTCTCTCTCTGTTGATAAATAAAAATAAATAAATAAAATCTTTAAAAAAAAAAGCCCAAAACACAGTAGTGTTTTTCCTCTGTTCAATTTTAGAAGAACTAAGATTTAATTTCGTGTTGGGATCCTGGGTTGCAGGAGCAAAACTACCTGCTGACATTGGGCCTCAAATACAACATGGAGATTTATCATGAGATTCAGGCCATCCAATAGGAGGCAGATCACTGCACCTTGATGGGCACAGAGAGGACAAATGGCACAGAGGTCAGGTCCGGGATTCTCAGGGAGCAGGGTATATAACCATGGCAGGTCCAGAATGCCTAATACTAGGGTGGCCCCTAGAAGCAAGGAGCAGTTAAAGCTCTCCATCAGGGCTTTCTCTGCTGCAAGAAATAATTCTTCTAGTATCAGTCCTTTAAAATTATCCAATACTTCCCATTAGCCAAGTTCAAATGAGAGCCAAAGAGCAAGGGAACTCTGCTGATGCCAGCCATACAGCCTCTGCCTTCCAGGGAGAGAGTGGAGAGGTTCTGTGCAAGCAAGTGGAAGATGCAGATATATATTTTAATTATAACTTGAAACTGTGAAAGAAATCCAGGTAGGCCTGCGTGGACAGAGGGACAGAAAAAGAAGGAAGCAGGTGCATAACAACAACAACAACGGTTTGGTTACAGAAAGTGCTGACAACTTTCACCTCCTTCCAAGCCACCTGCTTTGTGGTCCTGCATTATAGGGGCCCCAGAAAACTAATAACAATGTCAGAATCGAGACTAAATTTTGGAGATTCCGGGATAGCATATTCTACATACGAGAGATCTAGAAATAATATGAGGCCAGAGAGCATGTCCATAAATTATTTAATGGCCACAAAATACTTCCAGCTCATTATGTAAGGCTCCTTGCAATATGGCTTTGCTGCTCCCCTCATCCAGAGGTAGGATTCATTTCTCCCCCTAACCTGGAACTAGTCAAGCCTGTGACTAGTTTTGATCAATAAAACAGCAGAAGTACATCATGTAAGTTCTAGAGCCCACATCCCAAAAAGCCTTGCCACTTCCCCCCTCAGCACCCTGGAACCCTGCCCTAAGACCTCTTTGGAAGAAGATGACAAGGCCCTTTCTAGGAATAGAGAGCAGCTGAGTAAGAACTCATGAACCCCAATTAACAGCCCGTACCAGCTTCCAGACTTTTCTGTTTTTCTGATGTATTTTGTTTTCATATATGCTTTTAGGTAGGGATCTTGCTTCTATCTAGCATACATCTAAGATGAGACCAAAGACAAAGGGCATATATTTTTCAGTTAAATACAAAACAGCATTTAACTTCTTGTCTTACATACAAACTTTTTACAAATTTGAAAATATACATTTTTTAATTAAATAAATGAACAGAGGTATCATTTTCACGGTGTCATTGTGATATCCAATATGTGATAAAAAGTCAATATATGTTATTTTTCTTTGTTCTTAAACATAAGTCAAAAATATCTACCTTATGGCTTTCTATGGCATCAATGAATTTGGCCATATGATTTTAAATAAACAGCACTGACAATAACAATAATAATAACAATATAGACTATACAAAACTTACTGGCATATAATATCAAGGACATTGTAGAAGATGGTCCTTGATGAAAAGACCTTGAAACAACATTATCCTCTCATTTTATTTAAAAAATGATCAGTCGGGAACCTGGGTGGCTCAGTGGTTTAGCACTGCCTTCAGCCCAGGGTATCATCCTGGAAACCCAGGATTGAGTCCTATGTCGGGCTCCCTGCATGGAGCCTGCTTCTCCCTCTGCCTGTGTCTGCCTCTCTCTCTCTCTCTATGTGTGTCACTCATGAATAAATAAATAAAATCTTTAAAAAATAAAAAAATAAAAATAAAAATAAAAAAATGATCAATCTTCAAATATTATGAAAAAATTTTATTTAAAGAAGTTCACATGTAAGTGTTGTCAAGCTTAAAACCCAGACTTGTCAAATCCCAGGAATTTTTAAAAAATGAAGTATAATAAATAAAGAAAAATAACAAGTGTAATAATTATAAAGATTATTGAGATTAATGATTACAGAGAGTTCACCTGAAATTTTCTATCATCCATTTTATCACTGTGACAAAAATTTAGGCTAGAGACAAGATTAATTGATTTATTATTACTGTATCCTAAGGACATATTCTTCTTGTTTCCCTAAAAATTATTACATGATTTGATTTTTTGTATAGTAAATGCTTCATTCACTTAACAAGTTCTTTTAATGAATATTTATTAAGCATTTACTATAAGTGAAGCCCTATATTAGATGCTGGGTATTCATTAATAATCGTATGCTATATTTGCTATCATGGAATTTTTAATCTAGTGAGCAGTGGTAAAATAAATGAATAAATAAAAATAATTTTCATTATGAATTTAGATAAAAGCTATATGGAAATGATTATTGTCTTGGTGATCCTTAGGCCTGAAGGATGAGCAGAACCATGGACAATCAATAGAATGCCACATGCTCTACATTTAAAGGTCTCAATTAATAAAGATCTTTAATATATTCACTTGGAAAAGTCTGTACCACTTAGTTGATCTAACTACTTTATTTCCTTGAACAAATACTATAACACCTTTTAAATCCAGAACATTTATTGGACAAATAATTTGACTTTATTCAAAGGTATGTTATCACTATTACTTTCAAAGAACCTATTTGATGTATGATAATTCATGGCCACACAGTTCACTTTTCATTTCCTTGCTCGATGTTGGTATCTCATCTTCTCTACTTTGCATGTTGTAAGGTCCCTCCTCCCTTGCTGACCACAGATCAGAGAAAGAGGGATAATTTTGAAAAGTCTACCTTTTTGATGTGTTACAAAATCTGACCGTGATCATGCCCAGCCCCCTAGCTCTTGAGCACCCTCTCCATTCTTTTGCTGTGCAATATGGACAATTAACAAAGTCTCTTTTTTCCCCTCTCTTTTTTATTAATTTTGGATCTGTGGACTCTTATTCCAAACTCTAGCCAGGTATAGAGGAAGGAAAATAACATCACAGGTCAAGACAAGTGTTTCTAAAAAGTAGTTTCCTTAGAAGGGAAGTAATTTTAAGTGAATTCTGTCAAATAATGAATTCATGAGAAGATTTCAAGTTTACTGGTGGGATTTTTAGTGTATTTGGTAAACTGGTTATATTAAAAAATAATAGTAAGGTATAGAGTAAGCATTCATGCCCTGGAGTCTGATTACTTGGGTTGATTCCTATGTCTCTCTCTTATTGGTTTGATTTTGGTCTAGTTAACTAACCTCAGTTATCTCAGCTGTACAATTGAGATAAGTAAAAGGATAATGAGAGTCTCTATCATGGGTTTGCTCTTAGCTTTAGTGAACATTTATATGCTGCCTGGAACATTGTGAGGGCCCATTCATGCTAGCTCCTATTATCACGTCACCAATTTTTTTCGACTTTACATACAGCACTATTTTTACTAAAATATACCCCAGATTGCCTCAAAGTTCAATGTTATTTTCTAGTTGTTCAAAGTTATTTTCTAGTTGTTTTTCAATACGATATCACCATTTTTTTTCGACTTTACAAAGTTCAATGTTATTTTCTAGTTGTTCAATGTTATTTTCTAGTTGTTTTTCAATACGATATCACCAATTTTTTTCGACTTTACATACAGCACTATTTTTACTAAAATATACCCCAGATTGCCTCAAAGTTCAATGTTATTTTCTAGTTGTTCAATGTTATTTTCTAGTTGTTTTTCAATACGATATCACTAATTTTGAAAAAAAAAATATGTTAAACCCAGTAAAAAAAGTGCTCATCAAAAAAATTAAGGTAGTCTATTTAAGCATTGGACTGGGATTCTATGTTTTGCATAAATAAAATGATGCTCAGTTGAATCACAATATGTTAAATGTATGATTTAAACATTGGTATCCAGAAAAAAATCTAAGAAAAGAAATAAAAAATAATTTCTTAGTAGGACCGTCATAATTTGGTAAGATACAACAGAGCATAATGGAAATGAAATACGGGAAAATCCCTAATTGCTTACTGGTCTTTCTTCTACAGATAGACTTCCCAGAGTAGCTGATTTCCAGAGTGAAAACAGATTGACGTGCTCCTTTTATCAGTTAAAACTACATTCACGTAGTTGACCCACTGAAGTATTAGCCAGCCTACTTTTCTACATTCTCAGGTCATTTCCATTTTTCAGTTTTAGTGAAAAAATTCTCAGAATTATCAGACAGTACAAGCGAAACTGGCGTTGGCAGTACTTTGTAGTGGAAACTTGGATTCGAGACTGCTGCCATTGCCCACTTACGTGACTTCAGGCATGTTATTAACTAGCTATGTGATTTGGGCAAGTTAATTAATTCTCTACAGCAGCTTTTGTATATCTCTTGCATATGAGATGAGAGACTTGAAGTACATTATCTCTAAGGTATCTTCCAGCTCTGATCTATCATAGCTCACATGTGCCCTGAAATTCCAGATTTATTTTATTATTTGACAACCGAGAGAATCATGAATTATTTCAGAAGACATTATCAAATCCTCAAATCTTTCTTAAAATATTATTGAAACTGTAAATGCAATTTGTAACAAGTATTTTGGGTCAGGCTTGTATCAGCATATCAAATAGACTTTTAATGTATTGCAATTGCAAATGTATTGAGAATTACTTAACTATAATCTTGCAAAAACATCATATAGATGTAGTACATACTTCTTCACTTGCATTTTGATAGATAAAAGATGAAAAAAGTGTTACTTCCATGTCCTCAAACTTAACCAGCCTAATTAAATCACATTACAAGTCAGATTCATAGTGTGCTAGATGAATGATACCCTAACTGCAGAAACATAGCATATCATTTTCCTTTTTGAGGTTTCTTTACATCTATTTTTTTTTTTTTTTTTTAGTTCCCAGAGTTTTCAATGCACAGCTGAATCAAGCTCCTGGTGCTACACTCCTCAGGCTGTTGCACCATGTTCGTGCAGTCTCAGGAAACGCTGCTTTGCCACTGACAACTTGTGTCTCCCAGGAACTTTATGAATTATATTGATTTACATTAGTGGTAGGGGGGCTGTTCTGGGCCATGCCTTCCGTACTCTGCACGAATCTGCCCCAGAAGGCCCTCTGTCTCTCAGGCCCTGCTGCCATCAGGGCCTTTTCTTTTCTTGAGATGTCAACTCAGGTACTCCACAGTGACAAGGACAAAGTTCCCATTTTTCCTTGCTACTAGGAAAAGCTTCCTCTTTTTCTATCTCTGAATATTTTAGGGAAATCCCATGCAACATTGCCTAGGGGCCTGGTACTTACAACCCCTTAGTTTTAGAAGCAGCCTTTTCTTCTTCAGGACACATGGCTTGTCCAGGATCCAGTGTCCATTCTGTCCTGTACTCAGTCCAATGGACTGGGCTGGATTTCTTCTCCCATGCCCCTTGTACCCCTCCACAATGGATTCACCAGATGCCTCTGTGCATATCTGAATACCAACTATGAACACAGTCCCCATGTCTGGCAAATCAGAAGGTGCAGCTAGATATGGTGTGAGAATTGGTGATAGAGGTGGGCTGTGCAGTGGGATGTTGCTTAACATAACCCTGGCAATCTATCTGAATTAATTTTGTGATCAGGTCGCTACACAGATTGCATGAGGAGATCCTGCTGTAGTTCATCTCAAAATCAGATCGAAGACATTATACTAAGTATTCTAAATGTACTATGAAGATTAATCATTCACAATAACTAGAGACAAAAGCTTATAATAGAGACAAGATGAATTTATGTTCAAATTCTGAGCAAAATTTTGACCAAGGAAGACATTCTTTAAACAGTTTTCAAGCAAATAAGGAAATTATTTAAAATTTTTCTCATGATAGGGTAATAGTTTTTTTTTTTTTTAAACATAAAAACAAAAAAAAATTGTTTAAAACAATAGAAAACACAACAAAAGTGAGAGAAGTTTGGGGAACAGACTGAATATTACCACTTTTAATAATACCTATTTTGCACTGTAATTTCCTTCCCAGTTTAATTCCTCTATAAATATTGTTACTATTGCTGTTGGTTTTAATGTAATTTTAACATTGCTCTTATAATACCATCCACACAATTTTATAGACTTTGCTTTCAGTGAAGAATATTACATATTTGTTTATCCTTGCCATTAACTAAAATTTATAACCATTAAATACAATCCTGAATACACTCAAATCTATGGCTACAACAAAGATTAGTAAGCTTTTCTCTGTCACTATTGAATTTTCTTTCAATTTCTCACAATTTTAAATTATTTTAATAAACATACAAGTGCCAAACATATATTTATTTCTGATTATTTTGTTAGGATAAATTACAGAAGATATTTAATTAAGATGTCTAAATATTTGGAGACACTTGATGCACCAATGGTTTTTCAAAAGAATACCAACTCACAGAGTTGTAATGTGTGAAAGTACTCAAGAAACATCGAAAAAATTGCATGTTTGGGCCACTTGGGTGGCTTAGTCAACTGAGCATTCACCTCTTGATTTTGTCTCAGGTCATGATCTCAGGGTCATGAGGTGGAGGCCTACATTAGGCAACACACTGGGTGTAGAGCCTGCTTGGAATTCTCTCTCTCTCCCTTTGCCCCTCACCTGCTCATGCTTGTATGTACTCTCTCTCATTCTCTCTCTCCAAAAATGGCCTTTTTGAATCAACATTACATGATTTAGTAGTTAAAATATTATAATGCAATAAATAGGTCTAGATAGAAATTAACAACATTTTTTTAAAGATTTTATTTATTTGAGAGAGAGAGCAAACAAGTGCACTAGCAGGGGGAGTGGCAGGAAGAGGGGGAGGGAGAAACAGGCTCTCCACTGAGCAGAGAGCCCAATGTGGGGCTGGATCCCAGGACTCTGAGATCATGACTCGAGCTGAAGGCAAATGCTTAACTGACTGAGCCATCCAGGTGCCCCAAAACTAGCAAACTATTTCACAGTAACTTCCAGTTTTCTGAGAAAAGTCAGTCAATTACATGTAAATAATCTAAGTTCTTATATTAGCAATAAATACAGGGAAAATTATCGTGTTGGTTCTTTAGAGTATGTGTAAAGGCTATTGATCAAAGTTTCCTTATCTAAGAATCATGAAGTCACTTATTTTACTGTTCTTTCTGAGATACATTTTATCTAAATCTTACTGAGACAAATGACAGAACATAAAAAAATATTATTTCTCTCCCCATATATGTCAAAAAACATCTTTTGACCAGTATTCTCTTTTCTGAAGCAGATTTCTTAACCAATGTATACACCATAACTACTCATTAAAATCATCTATATCTTCTTAAAACAAACAAACAAACAAACAAACAAACAAAACCCACAAAAACAAAATTCAGTGTTAGGTAGACTTATCTTGTAATATATAGTTAGAAAATGGCTCATCTCCCTTAAAAGGAACAAGGCTGTCCTTGTAAAAATATATGGCACCTAACACTATAGCAGAAAAGGTAGTTCTGCAAGATCCCCAAGGAAGGGATTGAGTCAATACTACACACTTCTTCCCTACACTCAGCAAATAGTTCCTTCCACTTTATGGAAAAGAAGTTGTGGGAAAGGGCCAAGCGTATTTAATGGGTAATCCCCCCTCCTGTAGACTAGGGTAGTGAGGAACAGACGTCTTTCATAATTATATTTGATATACACTTTATCAGGGTAGTTGCAGGTGTCTTATGTATGCTATCTCATTTAAGTCTCCCAACAATTTGACTGGTAGGGAGGTACTGTGGTTATCTTGACTATACTGATAAGGAAACCGACACCAAAGGGAGCTAAGTAGGTAACAGACCTACTGGTGTAGCTGCAATTTGAATGACAGAGCTTAGACTCCAGGGGAGTTTTTAGTTACTCAGCATAATGCTGAATATCATGCTCTTAAAAGTACTTGTTAAATGAATAAATCACAACTGTACAACTGTATTAGGATTAAATTCAACCACAGAGTAACTAGTGGCTAAGTGACACAATGTGGGACCTGGAATGATTTACAGGCCAAAAGAGGTCTGGTTTGCATCTGAAAATTTAGGATAAGGTAGAGAATGAGAAATTAATGACACTGGGCCCTCTCATTTATCTTGTATCATCAAGAAAGCTTGCTTTGGAGCCTGGAATGTAAAACTTAAGTCACCTTCCTTTTGGATAAATGGATGGATGGATGAATGGATGGTATCACGTATAACTGGATGGAAGAAGCCAGGCTGGACTTCAGTTCAGGTTGTATAAATGGCTTAGATTCTTTTTTTTTTTTTTTTTTTTTATTCATTGGCAGCAGCCTTCAAATGAGAGTACTGATGTTCAGTTAATAAAAAATACAAATGCATAGTACCTAGAGGCTGACGGTACCTCACTGCAGTGCTTTCTAAACTTTAATCCCTGGTGAACTTGCTTCTTGCTGGCTGTCTGCTGGATGTCACCCTTAGGTCCTAGCAGCACCCTTGTTCTTTGCCACATGAGTCTCTTCAAAGTCAGCAAAGGAGACTCCAGCAGGACCAGAGCTGCAAACTTATATAGTGTAATCATGAACAGTTCATCACCTTTGCTGTATTCTGTTGGTCAGAAGCAAATCGCAGGTTGTTCCGACACGCAAGAGTAGAGATTATGCAAAAACATGTATGCCAGGAGGCGAGGCCGAGGAAGCCACAGTTAGAGTCTGCTAGCCTCTCTGTTATTTCGGAATTATGTGTCTGTGTTCCTACAAACACATAACAGCATTTTGCTGAAGACATTATTACATGTGCATTTCCATTTAATACCCACTTCAAGTAAATGTTCAAACTTTGAAGGAGGTTACTAAAGTATCAGTCATTCTCACTTTAGTAGGTTCATTATGATTTTCCTATTCCTGGCGGGGTGGGGGGGGCAAGTTATTGAACAAGTTAGATCATTCTTGAAAAGTACTGCTTTTTAAAAATGTCTCCAAATTGAATAGAAATACCAGAACTGGAGGATATTGCTGTGAAAGGAGTTAGCGACTGAAAGGGCCAAGGTGAGGAAATAAGAGAAGGTTCAACCTGTGCTGGACAGATTTGGAGTTCAGATGCACAAATGAACCCCCAGTTCATGCTACTACTGCTAGAAGCTCCCAATTCTTCAAATATCTCCAGACACATAGAAAATCACAAATAGAAAACTCTTTAAATTCTATTCTCAGGATGTTTGGGTGGCTCAGTAGTTTAAACATCTGTCTCTGGCTCAGGTCATGATCCCAGGGTCTGGGATGGAGTCTCACGACAGGCTCCCTGCTCAACAGGGAGTCAGCTTTCCCCACTCCCTCTGCTCCTCCTTCCTGCTCATGCTCTCTCTCTCTCAAATAAATTTTTAAAAATCTAATAAATAAATAAATAAACAAATAAATAAATAAATAAATAAAAAGTCTCCATATTAAATAAATGGTTAAGCATGAATCCCCGAACAAAAGCAGAGCCATTCATCACCACTGGAGATTTAGTTGACTTTACAGTTTTCCCCTGGGTTCTTTCTCTGGGACATTTCTTTGAGATCTAAAATCTTCCTGTAATCATTTCAGGTAAGATTGAGACATATTACAAGTAACAGAATCAATGCCATGTTAGAGTTTTTGTTTGCTGCTATAACCAATCACCAGTAACACAGTAGCTTATGAAAACACGGATTTCATTCACTTACAGTTCTGGACTTGAGAAATCCAAAATAGGTCAAGACTGTTTCTTTCTGGAAGATTTAAGGGATAATCTGCTTCTTTACCTTTTCTAGTTTCTCGGATGGGTATATTCTTTGGGTCATTGTGCCTTCCTCCATCTTTAAAGTTTGTAGTGTGACGTCTTTAAACCTCTCTCTGACTTTGATCCTCTCTCTCCTGCCTCTCTCCTTCCCTTAAAAGAAACCTTTTGATTATAATGAGTTTGCCCCGGTAATCCAGAATAAGCTCCCAACTCAAGATTATTCCCTAAATAACCTCTACAGAGTCCATTTTGCCCTGTCAGGTACCATAATCACAGACTCTGGGGATTAGGATGAAAGCATCTGGGGAAGGGGGTGACAGTTATTCAACATACCACAGTGGTTTAAATAGGAGCTCATTTTCAAGTAACAAGAAATTGGGAGATAGGAATATAAGGGATCAATCATGTTCAGATTGACATCTCTCATTTGGGGGAAGGTTTTCCCTCATAACTGGAAGATACTATTGCATCTCACTATCACATCCATGTTTGTGTTAGGAAGAAGGAGGGAGGAAGAGGGAAGGAAAAACATGGGTTAATTCAGCATATAATTAACCAGAACTCCTCCAAAGAATAATACTAAGTACAAGAAGGAGAGGGGAATCAAGAATCTAGCTTGCACAGCCAGAATTATAGAGAAGAGAAAGCAGGAAGGATGTGAGGGTTGAATATTTGTTGAGCCAGCTGACAGGCTTATGCCAGACTTTCAATATCTTATTATAGAATAATTATATATTTTACTAATTGTTAAGTTATAAGGAGAATGTGTCCTATGCATGTGCTCTACTTGAGAAAGAAATATTTCTTGGTAAATGAAATTATTTCATCAGCCATCTTTGTTGAGAACTACTTGAATAAATGTGATTTCTTTTTTTTTTCTCAGAAGAGCCGAGAATTCATGACTCTGATTTCCATATTTACACTCTTATCCTATACAGAGTTCCATTAGTCCTGTGTAATCCCCCATTATTTGTTTTCCTCTTGGGACAATGAGTAGAGATTTACGAATGAACCTGAGAAATTAGGTTCTGTAGCTTTCAGCTGTCAGTGAATTAGAGCTGTAGCCTTTCTGGTTTCAACCTTCATGGTATGGTAACTAGAGGGCTGTCAATCAACTTTGTCTGCATATATTTTCAGACAGAGTGGAACAGAGCAAATGCACATTGGAAATGAATTTTGAATAGTTCAGCAGAAGAGAGGTTTTCTCTCACAGGAACACTGAATTCGACAGGAGTTAAGGTCAGAACCAACGCACTTCTGTCAAAATGCTTCCAATTTACACTGTGGAGCCCTAGAATCATCTTTGGAATCCCCAGCCCATCCTTGTCTGAACAGGAATCCTAGCTGTTTTGACCCTCAGGACACTAAACAAATAGATCTATCACGTTGGCTTAGTTTAGGACATAGAGGACCTTGTACAATATTGTGTATCTCCTTTGATTCAGATATTTAGGAACCGATCTTCATTATTTGAATATTTCAAGAAATATTATATTTTATTCTGTGCATACTGTGAGTCATTATAGAATAAGATGATGTTTTAAATACAAGAGTAATAATAATTAGTAATTTTGTACTCAAAAACAATTTTTCCACTAGAGGCATGTGACTTATCATAAGACCTGAGCGCAATTTGGATCAAATTTATATACACTGGCACAGTCCTATTTATTTTTATGTTAACTTGAGGTTGTATCAAAGCCTTATTTTGGTTCCTTTCCAAGAAAAACAAAATCAATTCCTACTTCTACCCATGACAAAAGAACAATATATTAATGATTCTTATTTTAAAATATTTTTTTAAAAAGATCATATGTGGTTACTCTGAACCTAAATCAAAATGTTATGTATTATCTTTGAGAGTAAAACTTTAATTGGATGACTCTCTGGAGTAGAAAAGGAATCTATTATAATCTTACAGTCCTGAAATGAAAATATTAATATGTTTTTCTAATAATAGATCAAAGTCCCAAATTTGTAGAACTCAATCATAATTTATCGGTCAAAATTAAACATCTGGTAAAAGTCCTTTCAGTATTTTTCTATTACATTAGTCAAGTCAAAGCTTTCATTAAATGCATAAAAGCTTTCATCATAAAGTATATATTCTAACTTTACTTTTAAAGAGGAAAAAGTCTTACCATTTTTCTATCATATTAGAGCATGCAATGTCTCCTTTGGGGGCCATGGTAGTTTTGTGGGATCTGCGATAACTGCACAAAAAATCAAAGTACAAAAAATTATATGTTGATATATATGTTATATATCTACGTTTTCCTTTCACTGTATTTAGTAGTCTTTGGTTTCAATTTTTATGCTAACATACATATGCAGCTCTTTGAGGGACAGACTCATGTTGGAATTTTTGTTGTGTATACTCAGTTTCTAAGTGTACCTCATAAAAAAAAAAAAAAAAAAAGACCATACAGTTTTTCTTGGAAAATTAAGACAAAGAAGAGGCATAGAATAATTACTATCATTCCAGGTTCCCTTTTTCTGTCTATAATCATCCTTTAACTCCTCATACCATATACTGATTACTGATGTTAACCAATACAAACTATCTAGTCTCTTTAATCCCTCCTGGACAGCACATGATTCATATTTACACAAGTGCCTTCCTATCTTATATAAACTTGTATAACCATTGAAAGAAATGTATTTTTAGATTTTCCTACCTTTTACTTCTAGCTCAAACAAATTAGAATAACTATAAAACTTGATAAAGAATGATATAATCCTCCTTCTTGAATCAATTAAATGGTTTCCATTAAATTGACATGTTTCTACTAATTAAAGCCCTTATGTCATCATAGCCTTAGTCATTTATATTAGACTAAATTTAAGATTTTTTCCATTAGCTCCTGGGGGAATCGGGTGCAAGAAGCATAGGTGTCGTGGATTTAATTTGCACGTGTCTGATAAAGAGGTGAGTAGAATTGATTTTTAAAAGTTATGCCTTTAAATATTCTAAAGTAACTATTAAAAGTAACTGTAGCTATTTCACACTAACAAAAAAAGTACTGCTGAAGAGTTCTATTATTCATTTGAATCTAGAAAATGACCCAAATGAATTTCTGTAAGTTATCCAAAATGTTATTCATTTCTCCTTCATGTCAAAATGAAATAAAGTATAATTCAGAAACATTTCTTCAGGAAAAAAAAAGTCATTGGACAAATGACCACTTAAATACTTGGTTTCTGGGAACATTAAGGTCATGTCTGCACTAGAAATGTGAAGACATAAATGAGACAAATTTCCAAGATGAAGTAAAGCTGAAAGCTCTTGTGCCAGGGCAGGCCATCTGCCTAGCTAAATTATAAAACCATAATGTGCATGACTTTATCCACCAATAAAATGGGAATTATACTACAAGCCAATTCTGTCAGAGGATGTTATAGAGATAATGAGATAATGTCTTTTAAGTGCTTTCAGTGTCTCGGATGAAAGAAGATAACTTTTCCATCCTCAGTAAAGAGGAGACCCGTGATCGCTAACATTTCGCAACGCTAAATGTACCTTCTTTAGAAAAGTGATGCTATTAAAATAATGATACATAAAGCTCCTCTACTAACCTCCTGTGAAGATATATCCATCAATAATGAAGGTGCAGATCTGTGGCTGAGGTTGGTGAGCTTCTCTAAAACCATCAACTATTTTCGGTAAGATTGACAGCCACATTTTTAAGGGCATTTGCCTCAAGGCTGGCTGTAGATATGAGGCGTTCCAAAATATAATTCATTTTCTAACAGCAAGGAGTTCCACTAGTTAGTACACAAAAGTGAATAATGAGAGGTCATCCTCTTCAATGGTGACTGAAATGAGACCTAGAATAGAATCTAGATGCTGTTTTACACTGTCATTTCCCCCCACTGTCCAAGAGAACTCATTACACATAACATTCTCAACTAATCTCCTCTGAGCCACTACATTTCAGTGACATAATTAATTTTAGTTGGTTCAACCAAAGCGAAAGAGATATCCAAGACTTACATGGTATCAAATTGGACCATGACTCTCAAACTCTCCACTGTCATTCTTTACCTCATTTGATAAATAATTAATTAGTCAGATTGTCAAGGAGAGATATCAGAGACCAGTTCTTTTTTTTTTTTTTTTTTTTTCTGTTTCCTGTCCTTTGGCCTCAGTCATCTATCAAGTTGGCACAGTTCCTGGGGATCAACTGCATATGGAGATAGTCAATGCCTGAGAAATTAATAAATACCACAGCAGTTATTAGAAACTTTAAATCTCCAAAGGAATTAATCGTAGTAAAATAATAATAATAAACATAACAGACCTGTGAATAATGAGACAGGCAACTATTTGGTAGAAAATTATAAATTGTTCTTGAAAGGTTCACTTGAATGAAAACAAAATACTATTTTTGGTGATAGATTTTGTCTTAGCCATAAAATGCTGATGGACGGCTATATAAATGTTCGACATTTTAAATCTGGTATTTCTCTAATTATAAAATATGTGATTATTTCCTCTTACAGTGACTGCCCTAGATGGGCCCAAGCCCAGTCACTGAGGAGTTAGAAGCCTTCTGGTAATGGAAAGGTTAAATAGGTCATAAACCAGATATATGGAAAAGATGGATTTCCCTTCTGCCTCCAGACCTTGGTGTGAAAGAATATGATGCCTGGAGTTTCTGTGACCATTATTGAGCAGAGGAAGAGAGCCCAACATGCTGAGGATGAACAGACAGAAAAAAGTGAGCAGAATTTGTACCCACTGATGAAGATATTGAATTGACCAAAGTGGAAATAATATTAGCCCTATGCTTTGTAATAAATCCTTTTTATGTTTATGTTTGAGTTTAGGTTTTCTGGTATTTGCAGCCTAAAACAGGCTAATATATTTATTTTTAAATATTTTATTTATTTATATTTATTTATTTATTTATTTATTTATTTATTTACTTATTTGAGAGGGAGAGAGGGCGAGAGAGAACAAGTGTGCATGCGTGCAGCCCTGCACAAGCAGGGGGAGAGACAGAAGGAGAGGGAGAGGGAGAAGGAGAAGCAGGGAGCCAGAGGCAGGGCTCCATCCTAGGACCCCAGGAGCATGACCTGAGCAGAAGGACGATGTTTAATCAACTGAGCCACCCAGGGGCCCCTAAAACAGATTAATTTATGCAAGTACCTTGGATCTATGTGGGTATCAATTATCAATCCAGTAGAATCTGAAGTTGCTGATGGCGTTTAGCAGCCAGAGATTTGGGATCTTTGGGACTGTGTAGCTTGGTTGGAGCTCATTGTTTTGGGAATGCCATGGCTTTCAGCCTAGCAAGTCCCACTGACAAGAGGAAGAGCACCACTGTTGAATGGCAGTGACATTTAGGGGCTCAAGGAACCTCATTTGTAGGCCTACGAACTTTATTATTTTCCTCTATTCAGTTTAACACAAAACAATTATCTCTCAATTTTGAGGGCCTGGATTCTCTACCTCAAAGCACCTCAGTGGGGGCGTCTGGGTGGCTCAGTCAGTAGAGTGTCTACCTTCAGCTTAGGTCATGATCCCGGGGTCCTGGGATGGAGCCCCATGGTGGGCTCCCAGCTCAGCAGAGAGCCTGCTTCTCCTCCCTCTGTTATTCCCCTTGCTTGTGTTCTCTCTCTCTCTCTCTCTCATAATAATATAAATAAATAAATAAAATATCTTTAAAGCACCTGAATGTTTTGTTTGGGCAGGCTTGACTCTGGTGACAGTAGCAGGTAGGAGGCAGCATGTATATGAAGAAAATATTAACTTAAAAGTTTCGAAATTCAATATTCTTGGTGGTTCAAAGCCAATAAAAAAAATCTAGTATTTGGTGGAAACACTCTTTATCGTAACACAAAGCTAGTGAGACCTTGGCAAGCTTTCTAAAATAAAACTTGTCTGAAAGCAAGCCAACTCATGGCAGATTTGGGATTCAACCCAAACTTTCTGGCTTTTAGCCATTAAAAGAAGGATTATTAAACCCACCGTCTTAATCATCCAGCTACACAACGTTAACGTTGAGTACAATATATTAAAAAACAAAAGGGATATAAGTGGTGTCCCAACAGAGGGGAGGTCAATTTGGTAGTGTATCTGTTTTAGTAGCAGAGTGGTTCATAGCATGTTTGCTACAGGATATGGCTTAAAATGAATCTTTAAAGAATGACTAAGAATTGTGTAAGTGGTTTGCCAGGAAAAGAACATCCTGGCTGTTGAAACAGAATGTACAATGAAAATAAGTGAACTTGATTCAGGAATTTTACTCTCTCGGATTCCAAATATGCCAGGAGATGAATGGTGAAAATAAACCTATGCGAGGAAAGAATAAATCCCCCCTGAGGCTCGGTTAAATAACCTCCTTGTCTGTGTGTTCATGATGAGGGACAGAGAAATGTTCACCTTTAGCCCAGAAGGCTGACCTATAGGCCGCATAGTTTTGATAAGGATCAGGTAAGTGCTGGTTGCTACGTTCCTGAAGGGTCTCAAGACTGCCTGTCCCTCTCACAGATAGTTCATATTGAACTCGATGATAAGCACCGGAGAACTCTTGCAAAAGTAGTTTTACAAGTAGAAGTACAAAGATTGCATTTATGATTTCATATTCCCTGCATGTCCCCTCCACCTTGAGCACTAAGCATATCACCGCCAGCTTCATACAGCAGAAAGTGCATCTCTTTCTGCCCATGGGTCCTGTCCCTCATGCTCCTTAAATAAACTTACTAAGTTGCACTCTACAACCTCTCCAGAATTCTTTCTTATCATGTTCAATGATCCTGCAACATTCACATTATGCCCTACAGCTCACCTAATTTATCACTTAGCTTCATAACCCTACTGCTGCCTATTTCATGTCTATTTTACATTGGTTTTTGATTTTTTTTTTTTTTGGTCTTTGATTTCTAATAAGGTAGATGTTATGTCTGCCTTGTTAATAGTTGTGTTCTTTTAAGACAGGCAGCTTCTCTGGCACACAGCGCTTCAATTAATAAGTATATATAATTATACCAAGATGATTTATTTGTTTTACTATACTTTGGCCTCACTCTATCAAAGCCTTCCTTCAATTTCTCTTCATAACAATAAAGATAGAGTGGAAGACTTGAAATAATCTAATAGAAAGATTGAGAAAAGAAAGAAAGAGAAGGATGAAACACTGGCAATACTGGAAGATTGGTATTTTATTTTTACCAACAGGAATGAATGCTGAAAAAAATTGTATATTGGTAATTAGGATCACAGTAAATATTGATTGTGTTTTATAAACAAAAATGTTAAACAACAAGGAACTATCCTTGGAAAACTGAAGAGGTATTTTTGTAATATTAACCAGAAAATGAGAGGAATATTGTGATTCCAGTATCTGAGTGATTACATGGTTTTATTCTACAATTGAGTCTCTTTGGCCAATAAACCTAAAGACATAGACTGTTATTAGTACTAGAGTTGAACTCTGATATACATTTAATAACTCTTGTGTCTGTTTATCCTTTAGTCTTAAATTTAGATTTAGAGAATGGTATTAATTTAAAGATAACTTTGTTTTTTTTTAATTTTTATTTATTTATGATAGTCACAGAGAGAGAGAGAGAGAGAGAGAGGCAGAGACATAGGCAGAGGGAGGAGAAGGCTCCATGCACCAGGAGCCCAACGTAGGATTCGATCCCAGGTCTCCAGAATTGCGCCCTGGGCCAAAGGCAGGCGCTAAACTGCTATGCCACCCAGGGATCCCTAAAGATACCTTTGAACTTCAACACTGGAGTGCCTGGGCGGCTCAGTGGGTTAAGCATCCGACTCTTGGACTCTTGGTTTCAGTTGAGGTCATGATCTCAGGGTTGTGAGATTGAGCCCAACACGGGCTCTGCACTCAGCACAGAGTCTGCTTGAGATTTTCTCTCTCTCCCACTCTGTCCTTCCCCCTACTCATGCTGTCTCTCTCTCTCAAATATATAAAATCTTTAAAACAATCAAAAATATCTACAAAAACTTCAACAGCAAGCAGAAAGGGTATATATGCCATCCGAAGACCTGTATTGCTGAGAATGCCATTATGACCGAGACTTTGAGTTGAATCTGATTAGGTCCCCCTACTTACCCAAAGACAGAAGACTTAGGGCTAAGGAATAAAACTATAAAACTACAGCATGGAGAAAAGTATCATGCAAACATTTTCAGGAATGATCAGATAAGAAATTGACTCCCAGAGGAGCCAGGAAAAAAGTGGCATGAAGTAGGTCAAAAAAGGTAAGTTTGATTACATAGGTCAGTGAATACCGTAATAGAATTGTGAACTTTCTCAAAGACCGGGGAAGCCATTGAGGGTATCTGACTAGTTCTCCATTCCTAAAAGGAAACAGGGAAATTCATTCGTATGTCTATGAATATGTTCAGAATGGCAGCCAAGAGGACCTGGGCGATTTAAACAAACTCCTGACACTGCCTCAGCCCCTAACCTTATACATACTTACATATCTCAGTAAACTAGGATAAGTTCTATTGATTTAAAAGGAGTGAATGAGGGACACCTGGGTGGCTCAGCAGTAGGGTGTCTGCCTTCAGCCCAGGGGTATGATCCTGGAGACCCAGGATTGAGCCCCGCATCGAGCTTCCTGCATGGAGCCTGCTTCTCCCTCTGCCTATCTCTCTGTGTCTCTCATGAATAAATAAATAAAATTAAAAAAAAATAAAATAAAAGGAGTGAATAGAAATTAATGAATTATTGGTTATAAAACAACTGAGCTTAGAGTTCACTAAAGTGATCACAAGAGATTGTCCAGTATATTATCACGTAAGTCAAAAATTTATGGGAGTGTCTAGATTCCTATTCTTGCCTCTTTTTCCTTATCTTTTTCTTTATAAAAATGAATAATTTACACTCAAGAGCCAATTTAGAATTGAAACTTTGGCTTTTGGTTATCAAAGACTTCATACCCTAGTTCAGGCCATGCATTTCACTCTCAGTATTCAGGAATGTGGGAACTTTACTACTAACATCATTGAAATGCAGGAAGATCTTCAAAGAATGGATAGTTGACACTCAAGCACCATTTTCATAAGACTTACCAATCCTGCCCAAATCCAGTCTACCGCTTCATAGCATTCATTTATTTGAGCTTTTCAAAGCACCTTTCACATATCTGAAAATATTCTATTCAGTTTTTTGAGGAAATAATACCATTTTAAGTAATCCTGAATGTAAATTACATGGGGAAAATCACCCCACTACCCATAGAGATCATTAATAGTCAATGGATTGCATATGTTAATATTAAATTCTCACTTTGCTTTGAGATTTTTCTGCCTTCTTAAAAAAAGTAGCCAGTTGTGTTGAAATAAAATAAATCTTAAAATTTTCCTTCATATATCTCTTTTGTTTATAAAATATTCTTTCTGTTATATAGTGGTGGGTTTGATTTACTAATATTTTAAATATTTTTGTACTAAGCTTAGAGGACTTTTGGTCAGTAATACTCTTTTCTTTTAATATCTCTTGTTAACAAATTTTGGAATGAGGAATATGTTCCTTCAGAAAATAATTTGGGAAATGTTTCCTCCCTTCTGTTTTCCTGAAAGAATATGCTTATGACATAATTTCTTCTTCAACATTATATGTATTTATATCAAAAAAAAAAAAAACCCTGGAGGTTTCTTTGTTCTAAATATTTAATGATCAATCAAGTGCATCTATTTTGGCGGGTTATGCTTTTTAAATTTTTTCAATTCAGCTAAAATGTGGAGTTTATTAATATAGACATATCTATAGTATCTTAGTATTGCTCTGATATTTGTATGTTCTACCGGGTTAGAACTTTCTCATTTCTGACATTGCTAATTTATCTCCTTTCTTCTTGATCTATTTTGTTAAATGCATTTCAAATTTATTAATATTTTTAAGAACTATTTTTGATTTTGCTAATTTTTTGCATTGTTCTTTTGATAGAAGTAGTTTCTGCTCTTTTCTTTATTATGTATTTCTATTTACTTGGCTTACTTTGCTCTTTTATCCTAGCTTGCCTACTTTTAGATCAATGTTTTAAAACTTTTTTTTTTTTATATATAAGCATTTTATGCTAAAAATTTCTCTTTTAGCACTGCTTTAGCTGTGTTGTTCAATTTCCAAGTATTTGGTGATTTTCTAGATAAAATATTATTGATTCTTTAATTCCAGTATGGTCAGAAATATATTCTCTAATATTTATTCTTTTGATATTTATTGAGACAGTATTTTTGTGGTTTAGCATCTATTTAATTTTGGCGAACAGGTTATATATATTTGATAAAATGTGTATTCAGTAACTGTTGGGCATAATATTGTGTAAATTTCTCTTATGTCAAGATAACTGATTATCCTGTTCAGATCTTTTATATCCTTACTGATTTTTTTTTTTCATCTAGTGCTGTATCAATTTCTAAGAGTTGTGTTAAAATCTCCAACTATGATTGTGTATTTGCCTATCACTCTTTTGGGTATGTCAGTTTTTTGCTTCATGTATTTTGACAATCTATTGGGTCCACACAAACTTTTAATTGATTAATCCTACTGATCAGTTGACCCTATTAATATCTCATATTTCCCTGTTTATTTCTGGAAACAATCTTTGTACTGAAGTCAACATAGTCTGGCAGAGTGTAATCACTCAAGCTTACATATAAGTGGTGTTTTCATGGTGTATCTTTTTACTTTGTTGTACTTTGAGCATGTCTGGGTCTCTATTCAAAGTGGTATCTCTAATGGACAACACATGGTTCAGGTTTCTTTTTTCCTTTTCTTTTCTTTTCCTTTCTTTTCTTTTCTTTTCTTTTCTTTTCTTTTCTTTTCTTTTCTTTCTTTTCTTTTCTTTTTTTTTCTTTTTTAAATCATACTGGCAATTTGCCGTTTAATTGGATTATCCAGTCTAATTAATAAAATGTTTGATACGGGTGAATTTAGGCCTCCCACTTATTATTTGTCCTGGCAGTTTTTTTTTGTTCCTCTATTCCTCATTTCCTGCCTTTTTACTGGGTTAATTAAATGCTTTCTAGTAATCAAATCCTGGGATTTCAATGTGCACCTTTTACCTCAACATGATCTACACAGAGTTAAAATTGTAGTACTTTGTGTAAAATATATAAAGCTTATTACACTATCATTTCAACTGCCTCCCCATTATTTGTGCTATTGTTATAAATGCTGCATTTTGTGTAATAATTTTAACTTCCAACAATCATGTCTTTTTATAAAATTAGAAATATCTCTCCCACACATTTATTATTTCCTGTGCTTTTTACTTCCAACTCTACATCTGATTTTCTGTCTCCCACTACATTACTTTAGCCCGGAGAATATTTTAGCACTTTCTGTAGTTCAAGTCTTCTGGAAAATAATTTGTTCAGTTCTATTTTATGGGGAAATGTCTTTATTTCAACTTCAATTTAAAGATTGAAGTTGTGGGGAACTTTGGTGGCTCAGTGGTTGAGCATCTGCCTTCAGCTCAGGGCATGATCCTAAGGTTTGGGATTATTCTGATATTTTTACTTCCTTTCAATGCCTTAAAGACTTTGCTCTATTTCTTCATGATCTTCAATTTTTTTTCTTATAAGTTATTAGCCTCATTCTTATTTTTGTCTTCTTGCATGTAATATGTCAGTTTTCTTTGGCTTCTCTCCTTATATTTGCATTTTATCAGTTGTGCTATGAAATGTTTAGGCCTAGTTTTATTTGTATTTATCTTGTTTGGCATTCACTTTGCTCATTCAGAATCTAGGTATAAATTTATACCAAATTTGGAAAAATTCTACCATTATTTTATCAAATAGTTTTTATTTTATTGTCTTTCTCCATCTTTTGGGCTTCCAAATTACATGAATTTTATACAACCTAAATTTGTCCCATTCAGTAATGAACTACTGTTGTTCAAATTGGATACTTTCTACTGATATCCCTTCAAGTTCATTGACTTATTTTTTGCATCTTATTTATTTAGCTATTTTTAAGTTCGTTTGTTTAAGTAATCTCTATACCCAAAGTAGGGCTCAAACTCATGAACCCCAATGACCAAAAGTCACATGCTTTTGACTCAGCCTGCCAGGCACCTCTTTTGTACTCAAAGACTACTGTGAAGCCCATTCAGTGAATTTTTTTCCTTTCAGCAACTGTACTTTTCAATGTTAGAATTTCCATTGTTTTTATTTGTTTCCATTTGTTTTTATTTTTATAATTCTAATTTCTCTACAAAGAGGCCTATATTTCAATTCATTATGACAACATTTTCCTTCAGGTTCTTGAACACATATGGAAAACAGCTTCTTTAAAGCTCCTTTCTGCTTCTTCCAATATCTAGGTCATTTGCAGATCTGTTTCTCTTGATGTCCTGTTTTCACAAGTATTAGTTGTATTTTCCTGTCTCTTATTATGTCAGTTGATTTTCTGTCTTAAAACAGAAATTTTGGGAAAAAAAACAGACATTTTAGGGGTGCCTGGATGGCTAAATTGGTTAAATATCTGTCTTGGCTCAGTCATGATTCCAGGGTTTGGGTTGAGTCCGGGAGAAGGATCTCTGCTCAGCAGGGAGTTTGCTTCTCCCTATGCCTGCACCCTGCCCTGCTCTTGCTCTCTTTTGTTCACTCTCTCAAATAAATTAAATAAATAAAATAAAATAATAAAACAAAATAAAATAAAATAAAAAACAGACCTTTTGAATACTCTATGTGCAGACATCCAAGTTTAGTTACATTCCTTTGAAGAGGGTTGATTTCTGTTCTAAGAGTCTATTAACTTGTCTGGAGTCTGACTCCACACTCTATCTTCTCTAGAGTGGAATGCAGCAGAAATCTCTACTCAGTTCTGTGAGATTACAGTTACTGATTTCCCTCTTGCTGTTGCTGGTTTCAGATGCCTTGAAGTTTCCTTGCCACATGTATGATTCATTGATTAAGCAAAGATTTGGGCAAGTTTACAACAATTTTAGAGCTCCAATTCCCTCTGTCTCCCCTTTTTCTGGACTTCTGCTCATCTAGTTTTTGTTTTCATTTTTATAATCTACTCTATTATCCTTGAGCTCTGCATTCTGACCCCTCAAGCAGTTAGGAGTGCAATCTTTGCTGTATTGTACCTAAGAGTTGAGGTAAGTGCTCAGCCAAAAATGTTTCGAGCAGTTAGATCCAGTACACTTCCATTCTTTCAAGGGTCTGATTTCCTCCATTTCTACCCCTTTTAGCCATCCCCACTGTCATCAAAACATTGATTTTTAAATATTGTAATGTATGTATCTTCTAATTGTTATATATAGAAAATGAATATGACCAAGATATTTTATATCAGCCAAAGTATTTTTATTAATTTAAGTCAAAAATATTTCCTATTCTTTTAAAGGTAAATGTACAATAATAACAAAACATAAGTCCATACTTGTATATGAATCACCTGCAATTCACCTCCTGCGGGGCAATATATCCAAGGATCCTCTTAGAAAAAGACATGGAACTGCAGGGGTATTTGTATAAAAATAGTGAGCTTAGAAAAGAGGAATCTTAGTGAAAATATGAAGGAGAAGCATTTAAAGTAACATAGAATTTACAAGTAGGTTAGCTGAGTGTTTCTTTCATTCTTGTATGTGATGAGACTGAAGTTCCTCAAGCTAAAACTATTTGTCCTCTTTGATATCAGGAAATATAGCTCAATCATAAATCCCTCCAATAATGTGGGTAGTAGATCACTGCAGTGGAATCTCTGACTATCCCAAAACCTCTTATTAGGAACCAACCCTGTTTTTAACATTTTTCTCCCAATGAACAATCATAATGATTCAAACATTCCGGGTGGCTAAGACCAATCAAATAAATGTTCAACCCAATTTCATACACTGGGTGAGAAGACAGGAAACACATGATTGTGAAGAAGCACTTTGTAAAAAAGTCCCTTGATTTTCAGGCTAACAGATGGAAGAGAGAAAGACAATGAATTGAGTGCTTCATCATTTTATTGAAGCACTCCAGTAGAAATGCTTCTGCTTCAGTCTAGTATCTAGTGTGTGCAAAGTGGCCCACAGGACTAGAGATGATGAGTACTCAGACATAACTGGGGCCATTCTGGAACACCACAGTCAAGAATAAAGACTTTGACATCTATCAAGAGACTACTATTGAAGAAGGTTATTCATTTTTTTAGAATTTATCATTACAAAATTCTAGATAAATAGATATCAAGGGAAAACAGAAGAACTTTTCACCTAAGCTCACATGCCAAATAGATGAAAATACTGGCAACTCTTTCTAGTTTCTTCAGACAAAACAGGAGGGAGAAAAAGAGTTTGATCATCTGAGACCTATAGAAATAGAATTTTATGCATGTAACTAAAATAATTTGACTGAAAATAGTCTCTTAAAATCACTTTTTCCTCCATCAAAGTCAAAAACGACTCTGACTTAACATTCTGAAGAATAATGGAAAACAGGATATAGCTATACAATTTCAAAAGAAAACCTTTGACTGAAAAACATATATTAAATAAATGTGCTCATCAATCAGACTTTGTCACAGAGTAGTCTCAAAAATTTTTAAATAATATAAAATGTTGATTTTGTCAGCATTTTTGATGCAATATGAATTCATAAAAATGCTACCCACGAACATAATCAACTACATCTCAAGTGATGTTAGATATTTATAATTTTCCTTGATGCACTCTGCAAATGTTTACAATCGGGTAGCCATATTAAATACAGTTACTTTCTTGCGGAATGCAATTTTTGACTAGGCAATCATGTTTATCAAGCAGATTAATTGTATATTACTTGTACCTTAAAGAGATATTTTCTGTTTTTGACAAACTCAGCACTCTGATAGTTATGCTTATTTGTGACACCTGGTTAAAAAGAACCATGTAGAGAAATGGAAGCAATCTTTTTCTTTCTTCTTGCAGAATAAATGATATAAAAACAAACAACCATACATGTTGACGTGGCGTATGATTTTTTTGTCTCTTTATTCTCCTCTTAAAATTCTGCTCTTTAGAGTATAAATATACATTTCAGGCACATATCATTACATTTCTTTTAATTGAGTAAATGCTTCAATTCCCTACACCTATCAGATGTATGTCAGATGTATGTCAAAGTAATTGTTTAAATAAACTAAGAAATCTATTTTTGATCTCTCCTTAAAGGAAATTATGTCACATAAAAAATGAATACAGCACAAAAGGATATATACAAATTGTTAAAATCACTGTCATTAGAAAGAAACAGAAGCTATATATACAAGGAAAATTAGAGGTCAAAGTTGAAGAATAATGAGGAATCATTAGAGTATGACTTGCAGTTACACTATAAGGTTTCTTCCTCTAAAAACTGAGAGAAAAGGGATGGAGAAGTGGGAAGAAATGAAGTAATAACTTGCCTTCTCCACCATGAGTAGTTTACCCACCTAAAGCTGACCCAATGGACTCAATGTACTTACTAGGGGGAACAGGTAAGCTGTTATCAATCTTTTACTACCTTAAAGGAAGAGTTAATTAACAATTTTCAACTCCTACAATGAGTCACGCACTTCACCTAGAAATTTCCATGTGGTATTTTGAATGAATTTGATAGTATTATAATAGTCCTTTTTAAGTAATGGAGGTAAAGGTCTAAATAATAAAAATCCATGTTTTCTAGAGGATGGAAAGGATATATAGTGGCCATGATACTTTGATTCTACCTACAATTTTAATACTTAATGTTTACCTAAAGATAGAACTTGCTTCTTACAATATGGTATCTCTCTACTGGCACTGATTTCTTAAACTACGTATGAAAGGTTGTGATCTAAATAGTTAATACTAGGTCATGTTACTAGTAAGTCTTGTGCTTTCCTGCCTTCCTTGTGTCTATTTTGCCATTGCCTCTCTACCTTATTGTATTAAGAATTGGTTGAATAGCTGAGAACCGGTCTTTGTATATATAATATTCAGGTCTGTTTTACCACTATATGCTGAATATTAAACTGAATAAAAATGATTCAACTTTTAATATTTTATTTGTACAATTATCATTGCATTGCCATTGGGATAGTACCATATGACAGTCTTTACACTGCCTTCTTAAAAAAGATTACCAACCAAAAGGTTATTAATAAAAATAATTGAGGACTTTATCAGTCATCACCACTCAACATTTAAATCATACTCTTTTTCACGAGCTCTTGATCATCATCTTTGTCAATGGTCCTTTGAAGTCTAAATATGTGTGTTCTTCCATATGCATAATTTTCAGTGGTTTTATAATTTATAATTTTACATCTCACTTTATTGACTCATGAAATTCTGCATCTTTGCCAAAAGACAAATTCCTTGTAAATACTCTCCTTTTATTTTCATTCTGCCATGAGTTTATAGAATCCAAAAAATCAGCTAAATGGCTCCAGGAATAAATGCTTGCATTTAGTATGTATGCCTGTGCTTTGGGGAGGGGGAGGCAGGTATTTGAATAGGAGCTAATTTGGGGAGTTGATATTTTAATACTAAATAATTTTATATTATACAATTATCTTATTCCTTTTGCAAAGTTGCAACAGCCGAGACTCAAATATTGGATACTTAAATGATGAGGCCTCTTTATCAAAGAATTAGTAATAAACTTCCTGAAACAAGAAGCAGAAATCTCAGAATAGAGAAAAGGACATGAGACAGAGGACAATTAAAACAAAGAATCTAGACTAGACCACCACCATTTTCTTAGCCAAACTGTCTCATCATCAATTCTTTAGTCATGAAATATAAAAATTGGTTTTAGAATTAACTTTTGCTGTGTTTTGCTTAATCTATGTACATAATTATCATTTTCCAAAGTACACTTAAAAATGTATAATCCTTTCCACAAGTTTTCTTACTGTTTTGTGCTTTTTAATTTTTCTAAATTTTAAAGATTTTATTTATTTGTTCATGAGAGACAGAGAGAGAGAGACAGAGACAGAGACACAGGCAGAGGGAGAAGCAGGCTCCACACAGGGAGCCCAACGTGGGACCAGATCCCAGGACTCCAGGATCACGCCCTGAGCAGAAGGCAGATGCTCAACTGCCGAGCCACCCAGGCATCCCTGTTTTGTGCTTTTTAATATTTTGTTTATTTATTTGAGACAGAGAGAGAAAGAGAAAGAGAGAAAAAGCAGGGGTAGCTTCATAGGGAGAGGGAGAAGCAGACTCTGCTGAGCACGGAGCCCAATGTGGAGCTCAATTCCAGGACCCCGGGATCTCAGGATCTTGACCTGAGCTGAAGACAGATGCCCAACTGACTGACCCACCCAGGCACGCCTTTACTGTTTTCATAATGCTCTGAGTTAAGAATTCCCTGAAGTTACATCAATATTTTAAAAAGGAAATTAAGATAAGCAAATGGTCACATAATTTCCCAATTTTAAAGAATGGTGATTTATGTCATGGGAAGATAAAGCTATCGTTTAGGAAAACTCATTATTGGGCCCTTTCTTTATTTTTTATTTTTTTTTTTTATTGGGCCCTTTCAAAGTAAAATTTGGGATATAGGACTCCTGAGTGGCTCAGCAGTTGAGTGTCTGCCTTGGGCTCAAGACACAATCCCTGAGTCCTGAGATTAAGTCCCACATCAGGCTTCTTGCATGGAGTCTCCTTCTCCCTCTGCCTATGTCTCTGCCCTCTCTCTCTCTGTGTGGTCTCTCATGAATAAATAAATAAAATCTTTAAAAAAAATAAAATAAAAAAATAAAATTTGGGATAAAAAAAAGAAACCATTTGTGAGTTCTGTCCTGAGAGTTTGTAGATACCAGGACGTAGAGAATAAGAGAGATGATAAAATAGTTTACATGAAGCTAGAGTATCTATTCATAGGCCTTGGCTAAAATGCAAATGCAAAAATAAATAATATCCTCCTTGGGGTGAATAATATTGAGGGATTGTAGCAGAGTGATATCTTGTTTTCAGCATTAAGCTTTTTACTATTTCATGCTATCATGCAATTCTTCAGTATTATAATCAGTCTTTCAATAAAAATCCATCAAAATGAGTGGCCTTGTACTAGTGGTGGCCTTATGTATAATAAGTATGAAGGGGTTCGGTTTTATATGCAGGGTAGTGGTAAGTCAATATAAAGTAGTAAAGATCTGAGCAGAAAGCAGGAATTGGAGCACCATGGACAAGAGGAATCAAATATCCCTCCTGATTACCACTAAAGAATCCTTAGGATTAATGAGGAGTAGGGTAGGACGGTTCATGAACATTTGAGGGGAAATATTAGAGAATGACCCAAAAAGAATGGTGATTTCCAGTAATTTGTCCTGGTAAGGCTAGATATTACACAAACATTACAGTCCAGGTTGTGGTATGCAGCAAAATGTAACATACAGCCAGCCTTTGCAAGATACTGGTTGGGTGTACCACACCATAAACAAGCAAATGCTGAAGAACAAAGTACTCTATAACCTGGTACTGTTGAGAATGATGGAGAAGGTGCCACTGATTGACCTCTTTGACAGCGTCAGGAATAAGATGGTAGAAAAAAGTTACACTGAGAATTTTTCTTAGATATCACAGTCCGGTTTCCTCAGTTGGAAATGTACCAAATCCTGCTTAGAATAATTACCTTTACTAGGTAGTAGGAAATTTAAAGAAAGGTCTGGGAGGACCTAAAGAAAATACCTAAATTTGGGCATGCCCTTTCTTGAAATTAGGGCTCTTGTCAAAAAGAAAGTGTCCTGATAGATAATGCAAAGACGTTAAATCACTACTTCTTGCATACCTTTATTAACCATATGTGAGATAGGGCAACTCTTCCTATTATTACAGCATATAATAATATGTATTAAGCATGTATCTGTATTGTGTGAGGTGAAGATCCAAAGAAAAATGGGGCATAATTCCCACAGAAACATTCACTGACTTATTCACAAGAAATACGCCATGCTGGAGTTAGTAAGAGGACAGAGTTTGAAGTTTGGTGGGTCAGGAGTTGAAACCTGGCTCTGTCACTAATTAAATTTCAGTGTTGCTTTGAAAAAGCTACCTACATTTTCTTTGCTCTGGTTTTCTTATTTGTAACCAAAAAGGATGAGTGGATATAAGTGAAATAAGTCAATTGGAGAAGGACAAACATTATTGGTCTCATTCATTTGGGGAATATAAATAATAGTGAAAGGGAATAGAAGGGAAGGGAGAAGAAATGTGTGGGAAATATCAGAAAGGGAGACAGAACATGGAAGACTCCTAACTGTGGGAAACGAACTAGGGGTGGTGGAAGGGGAGGAGAGTGGGGGGTGGGGGTGAATGGGTGACGGGCACTGAAGGGGGCACTTGACGGGATGAGCACTGAGTGTTATTCTGTATGTTGGCAAATTGAACACCAATAAAAAATAAATTTATTATTAGAAAAATAAAAAAATTAAAAATTAAAAAAAGGATTATTATATCCACTCCCTTCCCTCTGATGGGGTGGGCTGTGATAAGAATTCCAATATATAGGGGAGTATTTGTCAAAGAAGGAATGTGTAACACCACTGGTATATGAGTGGATTAAGGTGCTACTAGAAAAGAATTGCTAAAAGTTCTAATGGTAGTATTTGTAAATTTCAATGTGTATTTGAGAAAAATGTATAATTACAAAACTCATAATATTACAATGAGACAAAAGAAAAATGAGTTCTTAAAGAAAATCAAGCAAAAAATAGGGATGCCATCAATGTGGCAAAATATTGAAAGTGAAGTTTGAAACCACTGAGAAAATAAAGCCAAATTCTCAGAAGAGCAAAAAATATGTAGAAATCCCCCATTAAACTATAGTTGTTGTTACAAAATGCCAGTCATTGTCCTAGGGGCTTTCATATACATTATTTCATACAACCCTATCAGCAATTCTGGGAGGCATAAACCGCTATTCACACGTTAGAAGGCAGATAATGAGTGGTTCACACACATTGAAAAATGCTCTCTCCAACATCACACAGTAGGTTTGATTTATCAGACATTCCGGAATTCAAAAGGCCACTTTCTGTAAGTTCACTCTGTCTCAGCTATGTCTTCAGATAGTTTTGGTGTTTGTTTGTTTGTTTGTTTGTTTGTGTTTGTCACAAATGATATGGTTACTTTAGGCTCCATGATATTTTCCTGACAAAAAAAAAAAAAATTATGTTTGTTGATATCATCTGGCAAGAATATTTTTTCTAATTTTAAAAACTATATTAGAATTCTAGCATATGTAATCAACCTAGCAATACTAAAAGTAGACACATTTTCAGTGAATGTGAGTACTATAAGCCATTCCTGTCAGTGATTATCCAATTCATGCAATTATCATTGGAGTTTTTATTGACTAGCCAGTCACCACTGGCTCTTTTCATGTTAAATGGAATTCTCAGCAAAAGGGAGGAAGAGGAATAACCACTGTATTTCATAAGGTATAGTTTTTAATAAGTGACTTCTAAGCATTAATTGGTTCTCCAGGAGTCTGGGTGGCTGAACCTTGATTTCAGCTCAGGTCATGACCTCAGGGTCATCAGGTTGAGCCCCAGGTCAGGCTTCATGCTCAGCACGGAGTCTATCTGAGATTCTCTCTCTCTCCACCCTCTACCCCTCCCCCAACTGGTGCACACACATGTGCTCTCTCTCTCTCTCTTTCTCTCTTAAATAAATAGAATTTCTTTAAAAAATTAACTGGTTCTCTAATGATAGTTAAAAAAATAGAAAAATGAAGTCAGAATTCTAAGTGAATCAAGCAATAAATTCATATGTCTTGCATAAAATTGCAGAGGTTAGCTGAATTTTGGAGAGTAATATGCATTTATTAAATTGCTTCATAGCTGTCACTCACTTTCATATATATTATAGTATATATAAAAGCAGGAAAAAGGCCTCTTAATTTTTGTTATGCAACAAAGTCATATAATTAGGAAAAGAACTCAAGAAGCATTTTAAAGCAACATGTGATAGAGTGATTTAGATTCTCTATGTAATTACCAAAGAAATTCTAAGTAGAATCATGTTTGGATCAAGATTAAATAGGAAACTATGCATGAGAAAATAAGGAGAGATATTATTGATTCTGCAGATAAAAGTGGGCTTTGGATTGAAACCTGTGCAGAACAAGGCAACAGATTTCTGTAAAATTTGTTTAGATGGGGTGGTTATGGAAACTGGTCATCAGCTTATGATTCAATTCATGACAAGTAGATGGGATCACTATGCAAGCCTTGCCAACAAGGTATCAAATATCAAAAGAGCAAGGAGTGTGAATGAGGATGGGCTCTGTAGTTCCTTATAAATCCCTTATTGAAATATTTAGTTTATGTAATGGGGCAATTGTATAAATTATCAGAATTTTAAAGTATACCCATTGATGTAGGAATGAGTTAGGGGCAGACAGGGCTTGGCAGGGGAAGATAAGGGAAAGGCCCCAGAGTCAGGCTCCTACCTATCCTAAGAAAACAGAAATAAGACAGTAAAAACAAAAATAAATAAATAATAAATAAATAAATAAATAAATAAATAATAAATAAATAAATAAATCTGGCTTCCTAGTTCCAAAATGTTAGGGAGTATCCCCATTTAATGGCCACTAAGAAATCACAGAAACTCACCCTTCTACAAAGAGATATGCCATTAAGTTGTTATAGTCTCTGCTCAAACCAAGACAGCACAAGAATCTCAGAGCCATGGGCTCACAAAAACCCCAGATGTCCAGAAATATTATGGAGGAGAGATTAACCAGAGAGAAGGGAACACCTGTTTGGGCTCATGATATTTACAAGAACATCTTGTTTGTTATTATGATGGTTACAAGTCTACCACGTTTGTTCTAAATACAGGCATGATTTTTTACAAATCCACCCTGATATTGACAGGAAATTTACCGACTTCCCCCGGTCAGTTTCCTATAAAAGATAGATCATAAAAGCCCTCAGTGGCAACCCTGTCCAACCCCTCTCACTGTTGAAAGTTTTCTCTGTTTCTCTTAACAAACTTCTATTGCTTTGCTCACTCTCCGTTGTCGACAAGGTTCATTCTTGGACTCCATGATATGAGAACCAAGCTCTCCCGTATCACCATTAATTCAGAAAGTAAACACTGAACAGAAAAAAAAAAAAATCAGGAAACTTATCTATTTCCTCCCTCCTTTCTTCTATTTTTTTTCTTCAAAAAAAGTTTATGGATAATAAGTTACCCCATCAGAGCCCTTCTTCTGAGTGCTCAGGAGGAAGAGACAAAAATGAATATAAGATCTTCTCTGCTGCCAAATATTCATACGTAGTGGAGAAAATAATGCTTATTGTAATAATGCTAATTCCGGCAGAGGAGGTTCAGTGCCACACCAAGAAGAGTACCAGTTAGATACATATTGATTCCTAACAGAGAAAGGAAAGGTTCTGTGGAGAGAATCATCAAGTCCATTAAGTCTACCTAGAAACTGGACAGAGCTGGGAGGAGGAGGAGGGGGAGGGAGAAAACACATCTGACTCTGGTAGCAAAACACAGTGATGGCGAACTTTAAATGTCTTTTGGGATTGGCCAGTACTCTAGGGTTCCTAGAATAAAAGGGACAAAGGACAAGGGTAAAGCTGTCCTTTACCACTTAGGTCCAGACTCTATATCTGTGTGTGCCCATGCATGTGTGTAGGGGTGGGAGAGTTCTTGGGTTAGATTATGAACTTTTTTTCTTTTTCTTTTTCAGTAAGGCTTGGAGGGAAGTTTAAAGAGATTTTGAGCAAAAGACTGACATAAAAGTATTGACATTCTACTAAGAAAGTGGCAGAGGAAGGATGGATTGAAGAGAAGCTTTGAAGCTCATACATGAGTAAAGTTAAGAAGCAATGAGATGCAAATTAAAGGGGAGGGAAAAATTCAAAATATACACAAGACTTATTCCAGAAATGAAATCAAATGAGACATATAAAGAATACTCTCAAATTTTAAGTTTTCGTGATGGAATTGAGGAATACAGAGGAGGGGCTTTAGGGAATAGCATTGACATTTCTCTTCAATTTAGCATATGACAAACTCAATTATTAAAATTTGTTATCATTGAACACCAATAAAAATACATTTATTATTTAAAAAAATAAAAATAAAATTTGTTATCACATCACAATAAATGTTAAAAAAAAAAACAAAAATGACACTGAAAATTTAAATGGCCCAGGACTTTCAAATCAGTTTATTACATTGCAATTATTTTCATAGTCCAGTTGCATCAAGAGCTCACAGTAGCGTTAAATGCTTTAAATAGGCTAAATGATAAGAATATGGTACCTTCTGTTTTATTAGTGTCAACAGATACACCACACCCTAAAGCACTGACTACATTTCTTTTTTTTTTTTTTTACTGACTACATTTCTATGTAAGGTATTATTGACATAAAAATTCAAAAGATTTTTTATTATAAATCTGACTAATTAATAAATGTGATTTAAGAAAAAACACTAATAGATTGGGTTTCACCACAGTACCAATTGTAATCACTCAGATTTTTATGTTAAAAAGCTACCTCAATAAGTAAATCATATTTTTAGTTCATATGCTATCTCCAAATTTTTTTCTATCTCCTAAAATTTGAGACTAAATGTCTGTCATGAAAACTATGTTAGTTACATTTTAAATCAAACATCATATATGAGTACAAGTAGAATGTAATTGCATAATGCCTCTTAATTACTTGTTTAATAACTGTCAGACCTCATAGGAGGAATATATATATGCAGAAAATCATATGCATAAACATATTGCAAAATGAAATATATAAAATAAATATATATGCATATATTTTAGAATATAAATAAATAGAAAATAGATACGCAAAATATCTATTATGATATTTTGAAAATATCAGAAAATAAATATGCAAAAACATATTAACTTATCTATTTCATTCCCTTAACAGTGCACGAATATTCTCTCTTAAGAAAAATGTTGGGACAACTGGGTGGCTTAGAGGTTTAGCACCTGCCTTCGGCCCAGGGCATGATCCTGGAGTCCCGGGATCGAGTCCTGCATCAGGCTCCCTGCATGAAGCCTGCTTTTCCCTCTGCCTGTGTCTCTGTCTCTCTGTCTCTCTCTGTCTCTCTCTCCATCTCTCATGAATAAATAAAATTTAAAAAAAAGAAAAAAAATGGTGTTCTACAAAGTACTCGTTCTAGTCTAATTTTAAATTACTTTGCCTTTGTTTTTGCTGTTGCCATTGTCCTATAAACCTGACAACATTGTATCATGGAATGAAATGATTTCTATATTTTACTTTCACAATGGGACTAATACTTTGAACTTGGGCCTTAGGGGGGAAAATAATAAAAAAAAATATTCTACATGTATCATGATGAAATTAAGTATTATCATGTTAAATAATATAAAATATTAATGCAATTAGGCTGTACATATATTTTATATTAAAGAATAAAAAACAATTTTCCAGAGATAAAATTGGTAGGACTTGGTAAATGATTCAACATGGTGGTGAGATACAGAGAAGCAAAGTGAAATGTCCAGAGATTTCTGGTTTGAGACATCCTAAGTGAAGATGGGACACATAGGCATGGTACAAGTCAGAAGTGTGTGCATAGGAGAGAGAAAAAGAGGGGATCCTGGGTGGCTTAGTGGCTTAGTCCCTGCCTTTGGCCCAGGGCATGATCCAGGAGTCCTGGGATTGAGTCCCACATGGGACCTGCTTCTCCCTCTGCCTGTGTCTCTGCCTCCTCTCTCTCTCTCTCTCTGTCTCTCTCTCTCTCTCTGTGTGTGTGTGTGTGTGTGTGTCTCATGAATAAATAAATAAAATCTTTCTGAAAAAGAGAAAAAGGAAAAGAAAATTTGCATGGAGGTCAAGCCCTGAGTACACATCTTTCCTATTTCTCTGTATCTTAATTGCAGGTTCTCTTCTCCAGAAGTTCAAAGCCCTTGTTCTAGAACCCTTTGGCTGCAAAGGGTTCCCCCACAGAGCTTCAAACCTCACATTGTAGATAATTAGAGCACAATTTACTAAATCAGCCAACAGTCACGTCAAACTTTTTGCAATACATTTATTAAATGGTAGAAATATCTTATGTGAAATTGGGACCATTCAATAAAGCTTAAAATTATATGATAATCCCGGTCATTTTAGCATTATAGACATCTACTTCATGCATTTTAAAAATGTACATATTTATAACATTTAGAGTTGTATTTCTACATCAAATAAGAGCATTGATTCTAATACTGAAGATGCAGCATGTTAGTAATGTTTTTTCCTCCGAATTGGAAGAGTACAATTTTTGCTATCTAACAATTGTTCAAAATTGTTCCTCAGAAAAAGTGAAATAAAAGAGGTCGTTGATTTTTGCTTTTGAAATTTCAAGTTGATGAAGATAACACTTTGACAATTGAGTCTCTCATAGAATACGTTTCATCAACAAAAATCTCACATATGACATGCAAATTTATTTAACAAGTGGTATAACTAAGTCGAGTGTGTAGAAACAGTTGTATTCAAATGTAGGACAGTTGTAAATTAGATTTTATGATGACACTTTATGCCTACTTTTTTGAAGAAGAAATGTCAAAACTATCAGTTCAATGAGCCACTACAGAAAGAGACTCATCTACATTAAAAGAGATTCATAATAAACACAAAATATATAATTAAATAAAATAAGGTCAAAAGCTGAATAATAAGCTATAGATCAGTGTATATTCCTTTTCCTTTTTATGTCCAAATAAAGAATGCTATCTTAAGTTTAGACAACAGTCGGGCGGTTGATTTTTGTTATAACAATACATATGCACTTTGATATTTGAATTTTCAAATGACTGAGCATGTAATTATGATATGTTTTAATTTAAGAGTTATTTAAATAATTTGAAAGGAATGATTCCTCTGCTTATTTTGCAACGATGCGCCTGGCTGAAAGAGAATACTGAATGGGATTAAATGTCCACCACAGGAAAGAATAATTAGCCAATCCATTAATTATGATCCTGTTTTAAAAGCTTACTGTTTTAGGGGCACCTAGCTGGCTCAGTTGGGGGACCATGTGACGCTTGATCTAAGAGTCATGAGTTTGAGCCCCATGTTGGGTATACCGATTACTTAAAAATAAAAAATCTTACAGACAAAAAGAATGCTTACTGCTTTAGTTTACTCTTATACAGCCTTAGTCAATGTGTTATTAGCAGGTATGAAATTGAATTCCATAAGTGCAGAGGATATCTAGCTAGCCATAAAGGCACTTCACATGTTATCTTTCAATTCAATTCAATAAAATGTATTTTTCCTCTTCTGTGAGAAGACTTATGCTGTATTCTAAGGGATGCTAAGATAACCCATACATGACTTTGACCTCCAGGAGTTGGTAATTCCTTTGGGAAAACAGACATAAACACCAGTCATGAGGAAACCTCTCTGATGTGGGTAGAAAGCTAAAAGAAAAATGATATCTAATGCTCAAGGTAAGAAAACTACAGACAACAAATTGTACTATCACTTGTTTTCACTATAGATAAGTGATATTCAGTTTAACTTGTGCAATAAATGACTTCGTATTCATTGTACAACCATTGGCCATGAGTCATGAGTTCACTTCAATAGTGAAAACTATTCATGTGCTTCACCTCCTAAATATAATTTTCTTCACAAATTTAAGAAATGTTCTTATTCCTCACATTCATCTGGACCTCAGTTTTTCTTTTCTGTTTTGTTTTTGAATGCTTAGGTTCTGATATAATTTAAATACTCTTGTAAAATTACATAGCTGAAAAATTAGCCAAGTCCATCTCTCTATACATGTTAGCAAACAAAAATTTTTTTTAAAGATTTTATTTTAAGATTTATTTTAAAGATTTTATTCATTCATTCAAATTCATTCATTATTTATTTATTCATGAGAGACACAAGTCCATCTCTCTATACATGTTAGCAAACAAAAAATTTTTTTTAAAGATTTTATTTATTTATTCATGAGAGAGAGGCAGAGGAAGAAGCAGGATCCATGCAGGGAACCTGATGTGGGACTCGATCCGGGGTCTCCAGGATCAGGCTCTGGGCTGAAGGCGATGCTAAACTGCTAAGCCACCTGGGCTGCCCAGCAAACAAAAGATTAAGATGATATTCCATTTAGAAATTTTCAATATGCAATCCACATAAATAGTTCTTATATTTCTTCTTAAATTTAATATTCATCCATTTATTAATCATTTAATCAGCCAATATTTTGAGCCCCTTGTACGTGCCAGATACTCTCTAGCCACTGCATAGGTAGCAGTGAAAGATAATGACAAAAAAATTCCTGTCCTTGTATAACTGCCATTCTAGTGTGGGAACCTAAAAATACGTAAATAAAATGCATTACATAGTTGGGTGCCTGGGTGGCTCAGTGGTTGGATGTCTGCCTTTGGCGCAGGTTGTGATCCCAGGGTCCTGGGATCAAGTCCTGCATCAGGCTCCCTACAGGGAACCTGCTTCTCTCTGCCTTTATCTCTGTGTGTCTCTTATGAATAAATACAATCTTTAAAAAAATAAAATAAATGATGCAGCAGATAATAATCTGTGCTAAAGTTTCAAATCAAAATGTAGAATCCTATTGCTTAACATGAATCATACATTGAAACATGGATAGGTGGCAGTCTGAAAAATCTAGTCACCAGGCTTTAAGAAGAACATAGGAGAGTCTGAGAACAAATGTTGAGGGCCAAAAGAAACAAAAGGTAGAGAGTATACAACACTATGGCCAATATTTAAAATTTCAACTTGCAGCAATAGTACAAACAACATGATTCTTTCTAATATAATAAAGCTATTCTTCATACAAAAATATCTCAATCTCACACAGAAAAAGGTCTCATACTAAAATGTCCCAACACAGGGCCCCAAAATACCACTCATCACTAAGTCTATCCCTGAGTGATAGTAATTTTTCCTTAAATTCAGTTACAACCTATCTTTCATCTATTTAGTCCCTAAAAACTAATTCACAGGGATCCCTGGGTGGCTTAGTGGTTTAGCGTCTGCCTTCGGCCCAGGGCGTGATCCTGGAGCCCTAGGATCGATTCCCATGTGAGCTCCCTCATGGGGCCTGCTTCTCCCTCTGCTTGTGTCTCTGCCTCTCTCTCTCTATGTCTCTCATGAATAAATAAATAAAAACTTAAAAAAAAATAAAAATTAATTCACATGAGCCACCAACAATTTATGGAAATTAGTAAATGAAGAATCAAGAGTAGATAAGAAGCTGAATAATATGGACAAACATGTACTTAATAAAGCAAGTAAGAAAATATAGATATTCATAATCATTAAAGTTCTCTTGTCTGCAATGTGTCACAAAGTTGTAATTTTTTACTTTTTCCTTGCACTAACCATCCATTGTTTCCTTGCTTCCAATCAGCATTTAGCTGGTGTGATTTAAATCTTCCATCAGGAAGGGGTCAGAGACTTTGTTGATTCCATCTTTAGTGAGTTCTTGTAGGGAGTATTAAAAATCGCCCCCCAAAAGAGAATCTCCTAAAATTCAGACCTATGCCCCTTTGTACCTATCATTAAGCAATATTATTTTGGATATTTTGCCAGATACTAAATGATACAGTGTTTTAACCATGCTGCCAGGAAATGGACCCAAAATGGAAATCTGAGCTGAGCTTTCTAAGCTGATGGGACCTGAATTACTGATAACCTCTTTGCTTCCCCAATGTTTGCTCAGTTGGCTCACATTCAATGTGGTCATGGTAGTCCAAGTGGAGCTCATACATAGGCTATAAACATGAACTTTACCTCAGCAAGTCTCACCTATCACCACCAATGGTGCCAAGTATCTAAGCAGCCAATAGCAAAGGTCAACACTCACTCAATAATAGGGCTTTGTGTCCCAGGGGAAACAGCCAGTCACCTGGTGGCAGGATAACTATTGGAGATCCTTTTCATAATGGAGAGGCAGAGATTTGTCTTCATAAAAATAAACCCTGTTGGATATGGATTATTTTCCCCTCAATGCTTAGTACGGTGCTTTTATAAAAGCCACCTTCTTTGACATCCTGAATGTTTCATTGTCATCGTGTCCCAGGGCACTCACAGGGGAAAGATCTTGAAGTTGCTGCAAATGTCATGTCTGTGAAGCCCACATGTTCATGTACTACTACAAAGAAGGCAACATGTTTTGGGTTTTCTTCGTTTTTTTTTTTTCCATCTCAAAATCTCATATAAATATATCTGGTTATCAGAATGTCAATCTCATGGAGGATGCTTGACAAAAGAGAATTTGACAAATATAATACTAAGACCACTCTATTCCTTGCAATACAGAAGAGACTCTAGGAAGGTATATAGATAACTGCAGACTGACAAATGGTAAGGCACTGAAGAGTTTTGCCCAGACAGATCACATGAGTTATCATCATAGTTCATAAAAGTTATCATAATCTCTGTGTACATGTAAAATGTGGATTAAATGCAGGCACTGAGGGTGTAGAGCTTAATGACCCAGTTTTCTAGAGACAAGATACCATAGTTAAGTTGGGAATACAGTTTTTTAAAATATAAGAATTTTGGTCAAAAATAAGTAGAAAGTTCAGGGAAGAGGATATAATACAGACTGAAAGATTGGGAATACAGTTTTTTAAAATATAAAAATTTTGGTCAAAAATAAGTGGAAAGCTCAGGGAAGAGGGTATAATACAGACTGAAAGAAAAAAGATATGAAGATAATGTAGTGGTTTAACTGAATCTGGAATGATGAGAATAAAGTAGGTAGTCAAAAACAAAAGGGGAAAAATTCTAGGAAGGCAGAGTAGATGCTAATTACAACTCTGGAAGCATATGCTCCTCTCAGGGAACAATAAGCAATTCCCAATATAAGTAGGGTGTGAGCATGGTGAGAGAATTCTAATTTCTAGAGGAAACTCAAAACTGTCTTTCCTCCTAAAGAAGCAAAGCTTTCTTGCACATGTCGGAGAAAATGCATTTCTCAACAACAAATGTAGACCCCTCTACTGAGGCAGAGTTGGGTAGAAGATGTTTTGCCAATAAGAATAAAGGGGTTATATATAGAACTAAAATGGCCATATGTTGTTTTGACTCGCATCATTTGCTCTTAGATGCCTTTGTTTCATTTCAACCAACAGCTATGTCAGTGTGGTCTGATTAACCTAGAGAAGATATTCAATCTTGGATGATCAAGGGGGAATCAAGCAGACCCCATGTTGGAAAGGAGGCAGAAATAGGCCACAGCAGCTTTTCTGCTGTGGGCTTGATTTTATGGGAGACATCTTCAACTCTGGTAGTCCAGCCCAACTCAACAGAGTCAAAAACTAGAAAGAAATCTGAGTCATGTCTTAGCAATAAGGGAGAATGTGTATTTTCCAGTAATGTTGTTTATAATGGATAGAATAATCCTCAGATTAACATAAGTAGGCACAGAATAGGTGGCTAGTCAAAGATGTGAAGGAATTGGGCCCTTATATTGGCTGTTAAAACTCCCAAACAGGGGATCCCTGGGTGGTGCAGTGGTTTAGTGCCTGCCTTCAGCCCAGGGCGCGATCCTGGAGACCCGGGATCGAGTCCCACGTCGGGCTCCCTGTGCATGGAGCCTGCTTCTCCCTCCGCCTGTGTCTCTGCCTCTCTCTCTCTCTCTCTCTCTCTGTGACTATCATAAATAAATTAAAAAAAATAAAATAAAAAAACTCCCAAACAGGCAATGCTAATAAGTCAAAGGCTCTATGAAAGGAATTGGGCCCTTATATTGGCTGTTAAAACTCCCAAACAGGGGATCTCTGGGTGGTGCAGCGGTTTAGTGCCTGCCTTTGGCCCAGGGTGCAATCCTGGGCCAAATAAACAAAATAAATAAATAAATAAATAAATAAATAAATAAATAAAAAATAAAATAAAAAAACTCCTAAACAGGCAATGCTAATAAGTCAAAGGCTCTATGAAAGGGATCTGTTCTGTAATGCTAATTCGACTAAAAAGGAAGTAATGCTGAATAAGATGAAAAGAATTTAAATCCAAGAAATGTGACTTCCAATGTAGAATACATGGTAGTCTAAAAGCCTTATTTAACTTTGTAATTCCTGGTAATATCTGTAATAAACTATTCCTCAAATCTTTTGGAAAGTTCTACAATATAGACAGAGTCACCTGTCAGGCTTTATATAAGTTGTACAGGTGTAGGGTATACGTCTCTTTGCCCATGTGCATCACCTTGGTGCTATTGCCTCCGCAAAAAATTAGCCCCACAGCTTGGAATTTAAATTTATGCTGCTCTTTTTTTTTTTTGATGACATACAGATACTATGAAATATTTTGCCCTGTAAGCTGCTAAAGGGATCCTATCTATCTCTATCTAATTTTGAGCTTTATCATTAATAGAGGCTTAGTCGAGGTTTCCTTAGTAAGAGATGGTTTTATATTACATGCTGTAAAATCACAGTTCAAAATTACCTGAGTAAATTTATTTTCTTTAACAAGTACTTTATAAATATTCATTTGAAAAGTCCTGTTTATAAATTGAAACAGTCCTTTGTAAATGTCCAATTACAATCATTTGACAAGTATAAATACACTTTGTGGCAAACAATACCGTGATTTATGCAGATCCCATTAGATATGACTGTGAACTATAATTATCCTAGTGGACTATAATTTTGCCTGCCCAGTCATTCACAGAGTTTAATACACTCAACTGAGACTGAATTCTTGAAGCTGTTTCTAACAGTGGCAATGATGTATGTGTCACCGCCCTTTCTAATTTGGTTTTTGCCTGAATAAATAATCTCAGCTGGAACCTCATTCATATTATTTTACTCAACTCAACAGATTCAAAACACAATAATAATATTAATAACGAGTCACTCTTACTCAGTCCAAAAAAAATTTGTTTGCAATCTTTGTAGGTATTTTCTCTTTTTAGTATATTTGGTCATTAGAGGTTAAACACACTGGTAGTTAAATTATTGCCTTACGGTCTCCTTCAGAGATTATTATATATGGGCAAGAAATTACAGCTAAACCATATGTGTCAAGTTTGAACAAAAACTGCATTTTACATCCCTATTTTAAATGCATGGCCCATCATTTATATTAACTTGGTAGATAAAACCAGTTTTTTTAAATTTAATAGACCCTTACTAATAGTAAATAGCAATGTATAACCCAGCTTAATCACAAGAGAGCATATACATGGAATCCCTTTAGTGAAGTGTTTGTATAACACCAAGACAACCAGGCAATTAAGACGAATCACCTGTGCTGGCACCGTTCAAAAATGTGGATGTGAACACAATCTTAAATAGCATTACACGGATCCTGAACAGTCTCCATGTTATGAAGTTTATCGGTTCACATTTACCAAATAGTTGTCGAGTCAACCCTACTTTTCTAATTTAGACGGCATTGTATGGAGAACAGAGTTTATTCTAATAGAGCAATTCTCTTACTTTTCTCACAACTCAGCAGTAAGATGCAACTTACAGGAATTATTCTTCCCCAAATTTTGCCAGTATTGTATTGCCTTTATGGATTGATTTCTTAGCACAAAGATAAAGTCAGATATGTAACTCCAATAAAAATTCCAGCAAGTTAATTTGTAGTTATCAACAAACTGACACCAAAGTTTATATAGAGATGCAAAAGACCCCAAATAGCCAAAACAACATTAAAGAGGAAGGACATAGTCAAAGAACTAATGCCATCCAAATTCAAGATTTACTTTACAGCTACAGTACTCGAGAAAGCATGGGAGAGGTTGAAAGAATTGAAAACTGGCCAATGGCAGAGAATAGAGACCACAGACACAGCCCCACATAAATATAGTCAACTATTTTTAACAAAGGAGCAAAAACAGTCTTTTCAACTAATGGTACTAGAACAACTTGACATCTACATACAACAACAACAAAAATCTAGACAGAGATACACTCTACACTCTTCAAAAATAATGATTCAAGGTGGATTGCAAGCTTCAACATAAAAAAAAAAACCATGAAACTCCTAGAAGATAACAGGAAGATACCTTGAGTACAGCAATGAGTTTTCAGATACAACATACCAAAGACAAAATCCAAAAAGAAATAAGTGATAAACTGAACTTCACTAAAATTAAAAACATCTCCTCTGTGAAACATAAGGTCGAGAAAACAAGAAGACAAGCCACAGACTAAAAAATATATTTAAAAGACACATCTGACCCCCCCAAAAAAAAACCCACAAAAAAATCCAGTCAAGAAATGGCCAGAAGACATGAACACATTTTTTTTTTTCAAAAAAACAACAGACATATGAAAAATGCTTGGCAATACTTGGCATCAGGGAAATACAAATCAAAACCACCATATTGAGGGGTGCCTGGGTGGCTCAGTCAGTTAAGTATCTGCTTTGGGTTAGCCATCTGCCTTCAGCTCAGGTCATGATAGAGCCCCTCCTGGAAAAGATCCTCTCCGGGGGTCCCTTGCTCAGTAGGCGCCTGCATATCCCTCTCCCTCTGCCCCTCTCCCTTCTTGTGTTCTCTCTCTCTGTGTCTGAAATAAATAAATGAAATCCTTAAAAAATGTCAAAAAACCACAATGAGATACCACCTCATACCAGTCAGAATGACTAAAATAAATAACTCCAGAATCAACAGATGCTGGCGAGAAGACAGGGAAAGGGGAGCCTTTTACACTATTGGTGGGAATGCAAACTACAGCACCACTCTGGAAAAACAGTATGGAGTTTCCTCAGAAAGTTAAAAAATAAAAATAAAAAAATAAAAATAAAAAATAAGCTACCCTATAACCTAGCAATTGCACTATTAGGTATTTATCCAAAAGAGACAGACATAGTGAGTTGAGGGGGCACATGCACCTCAGTGTTTATAGCAACAATGTCTACAATAGCCAAAAAAAAGAAAGAGCCCAGATGTCCATCACAGATGAGTGGGTAAAAAAGATGTGGTATATATAATGGAGTATTACTCAGTCATCAAAAAGAATGAAATCTTGCCATTTGCAATATCATGGATGGAACTAGAGTGTATCATGCTAAGCAAAATAAGTCAGCTGGAGAAAGACAAATAGCATATGATTTCACTCACATGTGGAGTTTCAGAAACAAAACAGACAAATGTAAAGGAAGGGAAGGAAAAATAAATTAAGACAAAAATAGGGAGACAAACCATAGGAGACTCTTAACTATAGGAAACAAACAGGGTTGCTGGCAGGGAGGTGGATGGAGGGATGGGGTAACTGGGTGATGGGCATTAAGGAGGGCACTTGATGTAATGAGCACTGGGTGTGATATGCAGCTGATGAATAACTAAACTCTACCTCTGAAATAAAAAATACACTCACTATATATTAATTAAATTGAATTTAAATTAAAAAATTTAAAGGGACACAACTGATAAAGGTCTACTATATGAAATATACCGAGAACTGTTTTTTTAAAGGGAAGAATTGACATCATAGAGAACTCTTAAAATTCAGCAATAGGAAATAATCAAAATAAAGGTTTTTGGGGGGCAGCCCCAGTGGCTCAGCGGTTTAGCACCGCCTTCAGCCTGGAGTGTGATCCTGGAGTCCCAGGATCGAGTCCCGTGTCGGGCTCCCTGCATGGAGCCCGCTTCTCCCTCTGCCTGTGTCTCTGCCTCTCTCTTTTTCTGTGTCTGTCATGAATAAATAAATAAAATCTTAAAAAAATAAATAAAGTTTTTTTTAAGGTGAGCCTACAGGAAATTGGAAATAATACAATTAAATGCAACAATTTTAAAGTCAGTGTGTAAAGGAGAAATACCTATATCACAATGCAAAAAAATTTTTTTCTTGGCCTCGGGATTTATTGAAGCTCCCAGTCCCTGTATGTGCTTGAAGCCTGCCATCAGTATTTGTCTCTGCTTTGTACAAAATATTACCTCAACTGTGCAGTGACACTTCTTTTCTAGGATCTGTCTCCCTTGTCATTGTGGGGGACACTACTATTACCAGAAAGTGCTACAATGAGAATGACCCCTGCGCTTTGGGCATAAGAGTGCTGGGCCCACCATCAGAATGGACTGTTGGCTGGTCTTGAATACACCGCTGCAGCCTATGCCAACACCCCAAAAATGCTTCTCTTGCATTCTGCAACTACACTCTGTAATATGAGTTTCAAAACTATACTAAATTTTCTCTCCATATAATGCTGAAGTTTAATAAAAACACATTTTTCAGTTTCTGTGGTTGTTAAGATTTTACTTATTTATTTAGCAGAGACCACAAGAGTACAGACTGGCAGAGGGAGAAGCAGGCTCCCCACCTGGGAGCACAGAGCCGGATGTGGGGCTCCATCCCAGGACCCTGGGATCAGGACCTGAGCCAAAGGCAGACACTTAACTGACTGAGCCCCCCAGGAGCCCCCATGTTTTTCAGTTTTTATTTATAACCTTGTCTCCATCTGAAAGTCTGTCATGAGTCCACAGGAGACTGGGCATGATATATTCAAGGAGGAGAACAAATGTGAATAGCTGGCATGTGTAAAACCCGGAGAACTGGAAATCTACAGTCCTGCAATTCAAGGCAGATAGGCAAGAGCAACACTGTTGAGTTTTTCCCCAAGATTTTGACTATTTCTTTCCAAGAGGCTTTCAATCTCTTTTGCCTGCAGCTCGGCCCAGTCATGTCCGTCCACTTCCAGAAGTGCAGAAATGTTTACAACCCAGTAAAGGGTTCAGGTTAGGCTCATGATGGACCTCGGCTGTACAATGATATTATAAAACACAACGCTTCTTAATTCCATGTATATAGCATTAAATAAAAAAGATGTATGTTTACTCATTTGTTTTCTCCCTCTTTTCAAAATTTTGTGTTTCCTTGTTTTGTTCTGAAAATTTCTCCATTGTTTCTATTAAATAATAGTTTTTTGATTACTTATTATTCATACTGAGATTTACTTCCATTTTCTTTACTTGGATTTAAGATTAAGGAGAAAGCCACCCATTGGATGATTCTTTTTTTTCACAATTGCAAAGTCATAAAAATTGCTAAACTCACAAATTACTGGGATCTATGTCCATTAAAATTCTAGTCGATTTGAAGAAGATATATTATTGCAGAGGATGCCGGAGATGAAATCCCCTTCATATCAGAAATTACGATTTCTATGAACTCGCCTTCTATACGTAACACTACCTTCGGTTTACAATATTTGTATTCACCATTGGAAACCAGAAAGTCCCTAATCCCACATTCAAATGGTATAAAAAATTAAGAGTTTTGTTCAGAAGAAAAAAATGATTTTTTGAGACATAAAAGACAGCGGCATGGGCTTATTCATGCTCTGTCTGTTGTTCCACTCTCTCCGATGGCAACTTCAAGGCACATTAAACGTACTTTGTGCTTCCTAAAAAAATAAATAAATAAATAAAATAAAATAAAGAAATTAAAAAAAAATGCTTGCACAATGGGCCCACTTGGAGATGAAATCAGAAGACTCCCAAAGTAAAAGGAATGCTCCCTTTCTCAGTAGGCTGGTTAATCGTATGTGCATTCATTTTGATTGATTTTTAAGACTGATGGAAAGAAAGTCACTTTTCAGGGCAGAAACAATTACAGCAGGAACTGCTATCCTTTACTGAATGAACAATGCTATTTATAAAGGAAGAAAATTACAAAGGTTTGTTTCCTGCTGCTAATTTTGCCAGGGTACTGAATTAGTATGATACTGCTGGGAGCTGCAGGAGCCCTTTATGATCCACGAGCAGGAAGGAGCCAACCTGATGAGTGGTGTTAATCATCAAAAGCTCCAGTTAGTGAACGTGTCAACGGGCGCCAGAGAGGAGCTACCCCTGCTCCCCCCACCCCAAAGTCAGTACTGAAGGAAATGTGAAATAAAAGCAGAAGTGGCCTAAATCATGGATTATTTTTCCCTTGAATCAATGAGAGGTAAGGAACACAATTCTTGGTGGGAACAAAGTAGTGCATGTTAAAGGAAAATCAACCCCCAAATTAGTCCATCTGTATTTTCTCTTTTCCAGCATTTTATTTACATTGGGTGGCCAGAGCTGCCTTAACAAAAGTACCATGGGTGGCTTAAACAAACGGAGATTTCTTGTCTCACAGTTCTGGAGTCCAAGAAGTCCAAAATTAACATGTTGGCAGGTTTAGATCTTTCTGAAGGCTGTGAAAAGAATCTGTTCCATGCCTCTCCCCTGGGTCCTGATGGCTTGCTGGCAATCTTTGGCTCATGGAAACATCATCCCATTTCTCCATCCATCATCCACAACAGCTTTCTTCCTCTGTGTGTCTATCTCCAAACTCCCCTATTTTCTAAGAACACCGGTCATACTGGATAAGGGCTGACCCTAATCACCTCATTTTGATTTGATTATTTCTATAACAATCTTTTATTTTTATTTCTATAACAATCTATCTCCAAATAAAACTATATTCGCTGAGGGTTAGGATGCCAACATATCTGTTGGGGTCAGGGTACATGATTCGATCTACAACATGATTAAAAAAAAAAATTAGTAGGTTGGACTTTGAATCTATAGGTAAAAGAATTTAAAGTTTGGTTGAAGGACGAAGCATAAACTTATCCTAAAAGTTATCATGCAGAGCATGGAGATGTGAGCATGTTAAAGCTCTCTGAAACATTTACAAATGAAACCGTTTGCTGTTCTTTTTGTTGTTGATGATGACAGGTGTGTTACCTATAAAGATCGGGTCACTGAGTGTTAGCTCTGGCAGGCCATGCCATTTTCTACGTAAAGACTCCAAGGTTGCCTTCGTGTTGAAAACCCTGAAGAAACTTTTGAGCTAATCAGAGGGAGGACACCCCAGTTTGATATAAATCCTAACAGAGCACCCTAAACAAAAGTCCGATACAGCTTATTCTTTCCGGATGGATTCTGTACTCAGCAGGTGTTTCACCTGGTGACTACAAAACATAACATTATTTTGCTATATGAATAAAATCATCACACGTAGGTTCTGAAGTGAAGAGTAAATTTTAAAAATACACATGGCACTTCTGTGGCAAATAAAATATTCATCAGAGGGAAGAAGACTGTCAAAGAGAATTAACATAGTATGTGTCAAGTGCTGCACATAAGAGTATCATATTTTAAATTTCACAAGCCATTTAACATCTCTATCGTTATAAGGTCGCTGCAGGAATAATTGTATTACAAGGGTTATTTTTCACTTCATGGGTGGTAAATGCCAACTTGACCATGATCACGCTTTCAATCATCAGTGACCACATTGGACATAATCTTGCAACGCATTTGGTTCCCGTACCATCCATGTATCCTAAAACAAACTCATGCCAAGACAGGTTAAATAACAGGTTTGGGGGTTTTGTTTGTTTTTATTTTTTTTTTAAGCCATGCAGCTGTGAAAAGCCTATTCTCATCTTCATAGTTTCCCTTTCATCTGGGTTTAAAATATGGGATTCTCACTTCCCTAAGGCTATTTTCAATGTTAGGTACTGACAAGCAAGTCTGACCACTGACCTACTCCCATATGTGGCTAATTCTGTTTGACAAGAAAATCTTAATTCAATCACAACATTTAGCAACTCGTTTCTTCTCCAGATCTTTTAAGCTTATCTAGAATATTGCATAACCAGCTGCTTTGCCGTTTGCTTATGTTTAATCAAATGAGGGATTTTAATGCATTATATTATGATAAAACCAGGCCACGTTTGCCAACATTAAATAGCAACTATGATAGTACGACTTACATGAGTTGTTGTTGTTGTTGTTGCTGTTTTTTAAGTTTGTTAAGTACTCCTACCAATGCCTTAAAAAAAAAAAAAAAACTAAAAAAAACCCTTAAACTTAGTCCTTGGAAATAGATTGGCAGGCATTAATGTCATTTAGAGCAATCGGAGTTCACAGTGATAAATATTTTTTAAGAAAGCTATCCAAATGCTAAAAGAATTACATTTCTTAGAACCTCATTTACCATTTCTCGTTATGGTTAAACTTGCTGTGCTTGCCCAGTGCTAACTCCTTGTAACACTGAGCATTACATGCCACACGACAGATATTCAACAGATATTGACTAAATAGAACTGTTATGAGAAAAATAATTATTTCAAAAAAGCTTGAAATAGACCCTTTTCCAAGCACTTAAAATTGATCATCTCATTTATTTTTACAGCAGCCTTAGGAAGTAATTATTATTCTTATTCCCATTATACAAAAAAAGGAGGCTAACTAAGGGACTAAACATTCAAAGAGTACAGACAGGTTTGCACCCAGGCTGCCTAACCTCAGAACCCATCCTGTAATTATTATGCGGTACTGCTTTTTTCAGTGTGGAGGTATTTAAAAAATAAAGGGAGCTGGAAAACGTGTGTTGTTTTTATTGCAGAATAATTTTCTGATGCTTTGTGGCTGAAATTTGGGGCAAGTTCAGTGAGATTATTAAACCAATAGTGTCGCTTTCTCAGACTGGGTCAAGGCAGCATTGCTGTTTTCCCTCTAATGAATTTATGTTTAGGATTTTGAGCATCATATTTGCCTGTAATGATTTAGCAGGAGTTTACTGTCTTAGGTTCTTACCATGAAGAATCCTTAGGAAAACATCAAATAACCCCTTTCCTGCATCCTCCATCAAAATACAAAAAAAAGCAAAAAATCAGTCAGTTGGCCTCCCATACAAACAGTCTCAGTATCAAAGTTCTCTATGTTTTCGGGGTGGGTTTTGTGAGTGCAGCAATTATAGAAAATTATTATGGATAATTAGTTCCCAAATCATTATTCAAGAGATTTTATAAAATGGTATTTTGACAACCAATTTATACTGGAATGTAGTTTAATTTAGATATAAATATATACATAAACATGGAGGGATGATTGATGGAATAGAAATAAACCCGTGACTTTACATGCCCCTTTTCTCATATTAATTTAGATAAGGATATGCTAATTATTTGACCATACTTGAGTCATACATCCCTGTACTGAAAGCATTTCCTCATTTCAAAACTATTAGTATGTGTCAAAGCGGCTGGCATGTGTATGCAATGTTATTTATTTTGTTTCCTTTTCTCTGAAAATCTCAATTTCATTTAATTTTAACAAAAATTATTTTTAAAAATTTCTCACTGATTTTTACGGCCCACAAGACAGCTAATAACAAGAGTTGAAAGTAATTAGTGGCAGTATATCTAGATTTTTAAAAATATATATTTTATAGCATATCAAAGAGGCAGATATATTGGTCCAGCCATATAATTTTACAGCTATATCAAGGAGGTGAACTTGAGGAATAAATCTGATGTAAAGAGAACAAAGGAATAGGCACTACTATATTTGGTAGTTGGCCATTTATGTAGAACTCATTACTCTGGCTAATTTCAGTACTATAGAATTACTCAGAGGATCTAGGGTATGGTGATTTCTCCTGTTCCCTAAAATTATAAGGTATCTATGACTCTCTGGTAAATAACATTGTGGGACTTTAAAGAACCGAATAAACAGGATCAGCCTCACCTGGAAATACCTGAGGTTCACAGCCATTGTTGTTTGAATTGTTCCAACGATGGTGCTAAAATCATAGAAACATAGTCCAAAGCCTGCCTTGAATGGGAACCAGTTTAGCTTCCACTCAAAGCAAACATATACATATATATGGTCTGTAGTGCTTGCTGATTTATGGTTAGACTAGCCAGACGAATGTGGCCACAGCACTCGAATCCACGTTTCAGAAATACCCGTTAGCTGACAGGTGTGGCTGTTGTGGGAGACAAGCATGCTTGGACCACTGGTCTGTGCCATTTGGGAAATTATAAATATCACCCATTATATTGTGTACTCCAATATGAAAGAATAAAGTTATTATTGAACCTCTGCAGATGGATCAATATTAACTTTTTTTTTCTCCCTATAGGCTAGGAAGAAATGTAGTCAAGCAGAATTCTCCCATATGTGTAATGTATGATATTACATAGAAGAAGTCAGCACTCTTGGTCTGGCCCATCCATTTTGGTATGAGCCTCAACCGAAATTGTAGCCCCATATGCAAGAATAGCATCATTGTCCAGTGCTCCAGGATTAATGACTGGATGTACTCTGGGCTGAATGTGTCCCCCCCCAAATTCATATGTTGAAATCCTCATGACCGATGGGATGGTATAAAGAGGTGGAATTTTTGGGATGTTTCCTAGATCATGAACATGGAGCCTTCGTAAATGGAATCAGTGCCCTTATAAGAGACTCTGGAGAGCTCCTTAATCCCATCCACCAAATGAGGTTATAGTGAAAAGACAACTGTCTATGAGCCAGGAAGTGGATTCTTACCAGACACCAAGCCTTCCATCACCATGATCTTGGACTTCCTAGCCTCCTAAATAAGTATTTGTTGTTCACGAGTCATTTTGTTTATGGTATTTTATTATAGTAGCCAGGAGACAGAAGGTTTGGAGATCAGCACTACTTATGCTTAGTGGAACTGGCAGCAAGAACCCACATTTCACTTGGGAATTCACAGCCTCTACAGTTTTTGAGGCTCCCTGTATTCAGGCTTTTGAGGAGACAGACCATGATGTCTTGAGTAGATTCATACCATAGAAGCCTTGCTTCCCCAGTAATGGGATTGGTTTCACTGTAAGAAAACTACGCTACCCTTCTTATGTGGCTCAGTGGCAAGGAAAGCAAGGGCTGTGCTTCACCATTTACTTGTCTACCTTTCACTCCACTCCCTGGCTCTACCTGCAGTGCTGGATTCAACATGTGTAATGACAGTGAGAAGTCACGGATGGATTCTTGCCTGCATCCCCATGCAAATGTTAAAATGTATTTTGTCCATCCTTCTGGTCGGTTGTGGAGCACAACTTGGCTTATTGTGAGCACTTGGCTGCGAGTGTTTCATTTTCTGATTGTGGATCATTCTAGAAACGTGGAAGTGAGGGTGTCTTACGCTGTAGCATACTCGCCACTTTTATCTTTCCTTGATGGAAGAAAATGGATTGCAGATTTTTCTGTATCATTGTAAGCCTGTGAAGCCTTCTTGGAAGAGTGATTAGAAAACATCTGTAATCGTCACAGAAAGGACAGCCAATTTGCATGTGCTAGTTAATCCATCTCTACTCCTCTGGCCAGCAGAATACAAGAAATGAGACCCTTCTGATTTCTTCTGTAGAATCCCATCTTGAATTACAAAAATATACAACTTCATGTGGAATCCAAATGGCTTTTTAATAGGCTGCCCAGTGTTGCTCTGGAACGCACAAAGAAAGGCATTGTTGGGCGACGTGGGCTTTCACAGCTGTGAGAGGTGAGATCTGTGAGTCTGGAGAGCAGATTATCCACAGTTAAGAAAAATACAATATTGTATGCATGCTGTTTTTCTTTTCTAGTGCCATGCTCTAAAGCCTCAGGGACCGAAAAACGTCCATCAAGTTGTTTCAGTCAGGGAGTATGCTCTTGGTCTCTGGCAAAATATAAAAATTTCCTGAAACCTTTCTTCCATTTGAACTCGACTAGATTTCACAAGAGCCGGTATATCAGGGTCTGAGGAGACTATAAGGCAGTCATGTCATGAGAAAGGCTCTAAGAAGTGAAAATCAGAGAGACAACTTAAATTAAAGATATATTTGGAGAACTAGGTGATACATCTCAGGAGACAAAAATGATAACCAAAAAAAAAAAAAAAAAAAAAACTAGAAACCAACAGGATAGGTCAAAGACAGGGAGTCAGAAATTCTATGCAAGTGTAAACCAATTAGAAAAAATATTGTGTCTACGTAACGAAGTAAGTCTACGATTCACATACCAGGTAGGGTCCTTTATTGCTTGGCAAATGGCCAGGGTATGATGGAGTCAGGATTCAGGATGGATTTGGGATTGTCACAAATTGAGCCACGGATTGGTTTAAATTGTTGATGTAAATGTTCTCATTCCATATGTTGATACAAGGGAGAAAAGATATCAAGACAGACTCCAGAAGAGCATGAGTTTCTAAGTAAGGGTCAAAGAAGAAAGGCGCACAAAGGAGGTGGGAGAGTTAGAATGGTAGACCAGCAGAGCCAGTAAGGAGGGATGTTCCTACAAAAAGGAGGAAAAGGTGGAAAAGGTCACACGACAATGAGGAAGGGAAGAACTGGAAACACCAGTGGTTATGGCAGTTAGCCAGCCATTGGTTCAACGAGAATAGTTTCCGCACATCGATGCAGCTGAAGTCAGAGGTGTGAAGGAGTCAGTAAAAATTCAGGTGTGAAAGTAAAGAGGCAAATGGAGGAACAGGCTTGAGGGAGGATTGCTTATTTTTCTGACGGAAGGTACCTGCTTACACATAAAGGCAAAGAAGGAGATAATGGGGGGGGGGTAAAAGTCTAAATGGGTTTTTACAGACATTTTAAATCCCACTTTATATAAAATGTTCTACTTCTATTTATACATGAAATGGGGTCAGTGAGTCAGGGCTTAAAAATTAAATTTATGTTTCCATGTCTCTAAATAAAAAGAAAAACTAGTAACCTGAAATGAATTAGGAGCCCAAATGAATTCTGACACCAAACTATTATGATACCTTGACAGAAAATGACCCTGGAGCAAAAGGAATCCTCCTCTTTTCCATCACCCTAAACTCCTGCCCAGAAATCTGACAGCCCTGTGGCTAGAACCAGAGGAATCCATGGTGTGGCTAGTGCTTTCCAGTCCTCAAAGAGATGCATTTAAATCTATGAGTTTGCGTTTAGGAGATAGGAACAGTGAAGGACAACTACACACACACACACACACACACACACACACACACACACACACCATGTCCACAAGTGCTTTAAAATAGTTGGGAAGGGGCACCCGCATGGCTCATTCAGTTAAGAGTCTGCCTTCAGCTCAGGTCTTGATCCTGGAGTCCCAGGATGGGGTCTTGCATCAGCAGGGAGTCTGCTTTTCCCTCTGAACCTCCCCCTTCTCATGCCCTCTGTCTCAGATAGATAATAGATAGATAGATAGATAGATAGATAGATAGATAGATAGATAATTGATAAAATAGTTTTGGATTCCTGGACAAATAATACTGAAGGCAAAACTGGAGTTGAAAAACACGCTTGATTATTTTTTTATTATCATGGCGAAGAGAATAATATCTGAACACTCCTATGAATGCCACTTCCAAGATTTATTCTAAACAATCAAGCACATGATAACTACAACAAATTACAGCTTGATTATAATTAATTAGGAAATTTAAAAACTGCAAAGAGTCAAATACAGATCTCCCATCCTCTTGCTGCTCCAAGTAGTACTGTTAATATTTTGGTGCTTTTACTTTGAAATTTTAAATTTGTTTTAATCTGTCAGAATTGTAAAGAAAAGTCTATTTTCATCTAAATATGCATAAGCATTTTTCCTGTGTTATAAAACTATGTAAAATAGTTACATTAGTTTTATAATATTCCATAATATGCCAGCAAATCGATTTATGTAAAAATGTCTTAGCATCAAAATGGAGGTAACAAGTTAAACTATTATAAGCATTTGGTGCATATTTATGGTATTTCAGGACTTCTTCCTTGGTGTAAGTTCTCAGAAATAGAATTTCGGAGTCAAATATATAAAACTTTAAATGGATTTCGATACTGCAAAATTTTCCCAAATACAGAACCAGTTTAAGTTCCCACTTACCATGCAAAAGTCTGCATGATTCTGTGCTCTCAATAAAGTGCCTACTGCCCATTAAATATACATTTTCTTATTAAATATGTATTTTTTTCTCACTAAAAATACATTTTTTTGATAAAAAGTATTTCACTATTGTTTACATTAAACACTACATTTTTTAAAGATTTTATTTATTTGAGAGAGAGAGTGAGCGCTCAAGCGGGGGGAGAGTCTGTGCTGAGCAAGGAGCCCAATGCTGGCTCTATCCTAGGACCCTGGGATCATGATATTAGCTAAAGACAGACACTTTACTGACTGAGCCACCCACAAGTCCCAACACTACATTTTTAACTAGAACAAAGTCTATTATATATTCATTTATCAACTGTGGTTTCTCATTGGTTACATTCTAAAAAAAAAAAAAAAACCTTGCAGTCTCATCTCTTCTTTTAGCTGAGGTCTAAAATGCCCTCAATAATGCCCATTTCATGGGACAGACTCACCCATAATTGAACTTATCTGTGTAAATTTCAGGGAGCGATGGAGTTGGTTTGGGAAAAGAGCAGCTGAAGTGAAAGTTTTGGGGCTTATGCTAAGGAGACATGAAAATGAGAAGAGTTTGAGGCTCATAGACTGGGGAAAAAAGAATGGTCCAAGGGACTGTGGATCCCAATGATACTAAAGAACAGATGCACTTGTGTTAAAGGGAAGAGGGAGTCAGCGGGGATAAGAAGTCGATTTTCATTAAAGGCTGGACAATGAAGTTTATGTTTGTGGTTTAAGCACTCCTGATTGATGCTGAAGTCCACAGAACTGTTAAAAGAATCCAATGCTGAGTGGGGTGGAAGTGAAATCAGTGGAAGTGAAGTGAAAAGAGTTGTGGGCCTATTGAACTTGACATGCAATCCACACATTCAAAGTAATGCTAGAAATTGTTGCAAAGTCTCTGAACCTGAAAGCCAAGAAGAGTGGTTGAGTAGCTGTATTCAGAGAGCGTAAGCTTCAAAGCATTTTTTTTCTTGTCATTTACTTATCGTGAAAACGATTATTCATTGTGACCAGCCCCAGTGAATGGTCACAGTAAGGCTGGAGATTTCTTCTAGACAGGTAGGATATGGAACATAATATATTTTTTAAGTCCCGGCCATACATTACATAGAAAATCATGTAATATGATTTTTTCTAATTCTGTCCTCATAAACCAGATTTGAGTTAGATATTTTATGTGTGCGTGTGTCAAAAATACACAGGCGCATGATTTCTTATTGTATAACATTGCGAGGCACATAATGTCATTTTGTCCTTTTCAGTGATTGTAACAAGTTTGATCATTTTATTGGATGTTGCCTGCTAGGTTTTTCCATTGGAAGGGCAAAAAAAAGCTTCCTTTGTTATTACATAAAAAAAAAAATATGTCAGATGATGTTTAAAACATGTGTGAGTGATTTTTAACATTCGTTAATAATCTTTGCTTCAATAATAAATTATAATGATAGTCACAAATGCTGATTTTCTGTTTTCCTGCTACGTGTATTAGCTGGTATTCTTCTGTTTAGAAAAAAGGCCTTTCCTTCTCCCCTAGTTTTGCTTTTGTTTTTGTTTGTCTGTTTTTTTTTTAAGTAGCATTATGAACTCACGATAATATGTTATAAATCAGTGTGTTATAACCAGTTACTCTCATTCTTTACGATGCTTATTGATCACTAATTTGGGCCCTGGGGGCCCCTTTCTGGCTGTGTCCTGTGTACTTTGACATGTTCCCAGTAATTTTAGAGTGTACCCTTTCTTTCTGTACCCCTTATCCATTTGGAGCTGTCATCTTATGTGCGGCGAGGTATGGATTGGACCTCTCTTTTTTTTCCACACGATTACTTAGTTGTCACAACACCAGTTACTAAACAATTAAATTCATCGATGAGTGTCCTGTAACACCAGAGTGACCCACATTGACTTGTGATGCCACATGTATGTACATAAGGCGGCTTCTTAAATGAACTTTTATGTTTTTCTAGAAGAGATCGGTCTCTTTGAGTTTGACTTATAATTAGTCAACTACACGCTATAAATAGTCTTTATATGTAAAGGGAGCAAATATATGTTCTGAAGACTTCATGTAGAACAATAAATTTCTCTTTCTTCCCCCACTGCCCCTCCTCCCTTCCAGCTTCTTTCTCTCCCTCTCTCCTCTTCTCCTGTTCTCTCTCCTTTCCCTGCCTTCCCTTTTCTTTCCGTCTCTCTCTCAATCTCATTTTGGATTGGATCTTAAACTCTCAAAACAAATGATCACAAATACTAATACAAAAATAAAAACGAGGAGACTGTTAGTTGTAAGACTAACAGATACCGATTTAGCTTAAGAATTCTGAAAAGGGTTACAAAAAAATATCACCCACTTTAAAAAATTGTCTCTCTTGCTTCAATTTCATGCGCTATAGTTGTGTATTTGTCCTATGTAATCTCAAATCTGCTTAAAATGTTCTTCTATTTTAATATTACCAAAATTATTCATTTTATGCTCACTAATTTAACTAGGATGGTGGGCTAAGGAGTCATTTTCCAAATTACAATTCCTATGATGAAAATGATAAAGAAATAGAGTAGAGTTGCACCTTTTTACTTTATTCATTAGGCTTCAAACTACAGGCGTACCTGGGAGATATAACAGGTTCCGTTCCAGGCTACTGCAATGAAATGTGTCAAATGAATTTTTTGGTGTCCCAGTGCATATAAAGCTGTGTTTACACTGCTCAGTCTATTAACTGTACAACAGCATTGTGTCTAAAAAGCAACATGTACATACTTTAATTAAAAATACTTTATTGTTTAAAAATGCTAAACATCATCTGAGCTCTCAACAAGTCATAATCACTGATCACAGGTCGCTGCAACAAGTATAACAATAATGAAAAAGTTTGAAATGCTCTGAGAATTCCCAAAATCTAAGTAAGAAAAAAGACCCCCTATAATGAGACAATAATAACTGACAGATAAGATAGGGTCCCTCCTGTCGAGGGAGAAAAAGCAAAATTTTAATCAGGCCTAATGACTGTGAAGAACAAAACCACTTGGCACAGCCTCATGTGACAAGCTTGCACGAAATTCAGCAAAATGAGCAAAAAGACCCCTGCAATATATCCTGTCATGTTCCAATGGCAATGGCATCCTTGCCTCTGACCAAATCCTCACATTCCAAAATGGTTTTGGCACATTACACAGAGACATGAAGTGAACAAATGCCATTGGAGAAATGGTGCTGACGGTATTGATCCGCTCAGGGTTACCACACACCTTCAATTTGTAAGACCACAGTTACCTGTGAAGCACAATAAAGCAAAGCACAATAACACGAGGTCCGCCTGTGGTAACTACGTTTTGGAGTTACAGAGCAAATCAACACTGTTCCGATTTTAATTATCATGTGTCCTTGGTCAACAAAGATCAAAATACCAACACAATCTCTATAAGTAATGCACTCTTTGGTTTCCCAGCATGCCGTTGGATTTTCATGGATTCATTCATTTCCTTAACCTGTCTCCCTGGTAATCAGTGTTGCTCAAGAAAAAAAGTATTTCCCTGAGAGCAAGATATCTGACTTGATTCAATCTGTGTCACAACTGGCTGCACTACCTATACTTTGATGTACAGCTGGCTCTGAAAATAATTGTGGAAATTTAAAAAAAATAATAATGAACTTATTAAAATTTGAAAGACTGTGGAATATTAACTGTGGTGCAATTATGGTAATTCATTACAGAACCTGCATTTTAAAATCTACAAGATAATTAGCTAGAAAATACTAGGACTGTGCCAAGTCCCTAGTTATAAAATGTTGATTTTAGGCCACTAATCTTCCATTCATGTTTGGATACCCTATTATTAATTGTCCTTCTTATTAAATTATAGGGAAAAAAATAATTGCCCAACAGATGAAGTAAATTAAAAAAAAATTTTAAAGCCTTACATGAAAATTTAAGAAAAATTGGACAGTACCTTACATTTATTGGTGGAAACCTCATTTGGTTTCTGTACTCATTCTGCATTTTATTTTATTTTTTGAATTAATGTGTTGAACTTCAACACTGTAAAAATTGCCATGCTTTTCCTGTACAGACTATAATGTTTCAGCAGCTTACCCACAGTCTCAAGCGTCAGGACCACATTGGTAATCTGCTGAGAAGAAGAATGAATCTAAAGACCCCTTCATCAGGTAATCTACCCATCTCTGATACAACGAAAAAAATATTTTTGATGGCCATGAATGCTCAACTTCTGAGCATCCCAAGTTTTCAGCTTCTTTTTGGGTCCTTCTCTTTTCTATTGGCTCTATTATGTCATGTTGCCATCCAGCTCATCAGAAAGCAATGGGAACTCTTTATAATCTGAGAAATTAGCACTGAACAGGTAAACCTTGATCATAAAAGACGCTTGATCATAAAAGGCTGCCATGCTTTCAGACATCTGTCGGAACAACTAGTGCCATGGATGTTCTCTAATCTAAAGGAAACATCAAGAGGGATGTGTAGAACGTAGAGGTCACTATAAGGCAACCAAGCTGAGCAAGAGAAACTTGATCAAGGCAAAAGGGCCCACAACAACCACCTAGCTGGATGCAAACAGGCGCAGCAAGTGACCCACCTCTAAATAACCTAACTGACCAATTACAACCAGGCACAGTTCCTAAGATTACCAAAAAAAGGCAAAATTCCATGTGTTCCCATACTACTTCCCTATAACTGTGGCTCCTCACATCACCTCCTCACAAACAGTCTCCTTTGCTGTCCTGGCCTCCCTCCCTCACTCTCTTGTGATGTATTAAAGAAACTTCTATTTCCTTCATTCTGCTTCGGGTGAATCCTTTCACCAGCCCCCACCCAATCAGGATGCCCCACATTTGGTGGCCCCTATCCAATCGGAGCACCCCCACAAAGAAGGTAATAAAGGGCGAAGAAAACACCAATTTAGTCAGCAATGTCATCAGTCTCACCCCTTTGGGTTCAAGGGAGTGACTGATGTAACGGCAATATCAACCACAGCTGGGGGTTAACACCATCTCCCTTGGCAATCTTGAGAAAAAAAGGCCTGGTCTTATTTGAGAGCTAATCCTGGTACTATTTAAGCACCTTTTTAAAAGGAGTCAACAATGTCTTTTTATTCCCTCATTGTATTTTTTCATGTTTTGATACTATAATGATCTTTTCTTAATTTTTAACCAATTTTTAATAGCTACCGTAGAAAACATATAATTCATCCAAATTGAGCACCCCATTGTTTTAATAACATGAATGTGTCAATATGGTTTCTTCCTTCCTTTCCTTCCTTCCTCCTTCCTCTCTTTCACTCACTCTCTTTTTTTGGTTCTGAGAAGAAATAGCAGCAGTCTCTAATAAAGGACATTTGATTTACCAAGAAAGTATTAGGTATTAAAAAGGGAGTTACATTCATTAACAATGCATAATATTTACCGTAATATTTATATATTTATTTATTAACATACAGTGTTCTGTTAGCTTCAGATGTACAATATAGTGATTCAACACTTCCATACATCACCTGGTGCTCATCACAACACTTGCACTCTTTAACCCCCATCAACTACTTAACAGCCCATCACCCTCCTCACCTCTGGTAATAATCTGTTCTCTATAGTTAAGAGACTAGATGTTGGTTTGTCTCTTCTTTTTTTCTGTTTATTTGTTTGTTTTGTTTCTTAAATTCCACATATGAGTGAAATATTTGTCTTTCTCTGACTTATTCTGTGTAGCATTATACCCTTTAGATCCATCCATGTTGTTGCAAATGACAGGATTTCATTCTTTTTTAATGGCTGAATGAGATTCCAGTGTGTGTGTGTGTGTGTGTGTGTGTGTGCACCATCTTTTCTTGATCCATTCATCTATTGGTGGACATTTGGGTTGCTGCCATATTTTAGCTGCTGTAAACAATGCTGCAATAAACATATATCTTTTGTTTTCATATTCTCTGGGTAAATGCCCAGTAGTGGATTTACCGATCATATCGTAAACTTACAAGAAATTTACTTTACTTGTAGGAAATGGAAAAATAGAAAGGAGTATTCAGCCTATGGAATCTTTAAATCAGGATTGGTGCCAGGTAATTTATACAAATTACATATCATGTAGTCGACTCAGAAAAAAATAACTGCAATGCAGATGCTACTTAATGCAAAGGTTTAGTATCCTGATCTAATTACTGAAGATCTCAATTAAGACCTTATATTAAGTAAATTTTTTATATGGAGAAAATAATCAAAATAATGAATTGAATAGAACCTTAGCTAGATAAAGTGTTTTCAAACATTACAAGATGATTTTAATTCCAGAAGAATGCATTAAGTTCGGGAGAACATTTCTCGAAGCTTCCCTATTGTCTCTTTATTCCCTACCTAGAATTGAGTGATGGGCAGTCATATTTTTCTTAATTCTTTATAGGCTTCTCAGTTTGAGAGAGAATTAGGTTTTCCCCCCTTTTAAAAAAAGATTTTATTTATTCATGAGAGACACAGAGAGGCAGAGACACAGCCATAGGGAGAAGCAGGCTCCATATAGGGGACCTGATGCGGGACTCAATCCTGGGTCTCCAGGATCAGGCCCTGGGCAGAAGGCAGGCACTAAACCGTTGAGCCACCCAGGGATCCCGAGAGAATTAGTTTTAAGTGGGTTTTACCAAAAAAGCATAAACTCATTCAGAGAAACTACTTTATCAAAATTGCTTTTAAACTCTTCTTTATCATAAGAATAGGGTTTCTCTTACGGATGAGAACTGATAAAGTAGCTGTGTTGGAGATGGGGAAGTCAACCTTACATTCATGCATCCTTTTAAGGCATTTCTTGCATTAAGTGCTATTCTCTTTTGATGAATCCAAATGAAGAGATCAGTGACTCTGTCAGGTTAAAAAGTCAAGGTTTCTCCAAATTCCAGGGAGGATGAGACTGGTTCTGAAGATTTGCAGCAGCTGTTATAAATACAAAATTAACCTCAGCACAAGTCTAGCCTGCTCCTCAAGTTTACTCTGCTTTAATCTTGTGAGTCCAAGTTTATTAGAAATAGAAACCACCATTTCACAAGTGTGCTATGCTATCAGCTGCAAAATTGTGACCAGTTTTGTGTTTTGAGCAACCACAGAGATTTATAAATAACTGCATGGTTGCTCTTTTTGATATTTTTGTTATCGTGTGATACCGAACACACCATTTGAATTGTTTTTAAGCTGACAATGGTTAATATTTTTTTGCCATGTATTTCCAATTTTTTATTAGTTCCATTTGTTCTCTCATGAATAGCATATATTTTCAATAACTCTATCAATATTATATACCATGCCATGGCCTTTATTAAAATATTTAATAAAGTTTATTGTTTATACAGAGTAAGAGACAAATTATCACCACAGAAGATAGTTCAAAGTAAAGTAAAACAATAAAAATTATAATTAAGCTTCTAAAGAAAGTGGCTTTACTGGAAAATTGAAACAGTTCTTGAAATACCTATTCTCTTAGGTGGATTAGATTTATTAATTAGAGTTTAAGTTTATTGGAAAAATTAGATTAAGATGTCAAGAATTAATGTATATCAAGACAGCTAATAATCCTGTTAATATGCATAATAAAACAGGAAATTAAATAATATAAAATTAAACAATTTCAATGATAACAATATAAGGCTAAGGATGTATATATTGATGCAAGTTAATATTTATCTCTGGGACAGATTTTTGTTGTTGTTGTTGTTAAAGATTTTATTTATTCATGAGAGAGAGAGAGAGAGAGACAGGCAAAGGGAGAAGCAGGCTCCATGCAGGGAGCCCGACATGGGACTTGATCTTGGGTCTCCAGGATCACACCCTGGGCTGAAGGTGGCGCTAAACCACTGGGCCACTGGGGCTGCCCTCTGGGACAGATTTCTAATATAGTTTTTACTTTTTATCACTTTGGCTTTTTTATATTTTAATATATTTTTTAAAACCTTATTTATTTAAGACAGAGAGATAGAGAGAGAGCACATGCACAAGCAGAGGGGAGGGCTGAAGGAGAGAGAGGGAACCTCAAGTAGATTTTCTGCTGACTGTGGAGTCTGACCCTGAGATCATGACCTGAGCCAAAACCAAGAGTCAGTGGCTCAAGAAACTGAGCCCCCCAGGCACCCCTATGTTTTAATATTTTTCTTAACAAACTTCTGGAATTACAATTTTAAAGTCCCAATTTTAAGTTTTAACATTGCAAAGCCTACTTATTTTCTGTACAGAAAATGAATTCCACTGTTTATTAATTGATGTTTTATACATATTTTATCTGAACATTTAAGGCATCTTTTTGAATGCTCAGATCTTTAGAGGATTTTTGTGGTTCATGATGAATACATACACACATCACAATTTATATCAATTTCTTGAGTAAACTTATGCATATTTGGAGTTTGGTTAAAATAATGACAAGGGGTTAGAAACCATACAAACAGTAATATTTTTGTTCTTTATATCAGATTTCAGCTTTCTCACATACATTATTTAAAATGAGGTATGATACCTATTCCTTAGATGAAATTAATAGTTTTCTTACATTGAATTAGTTAAGCCCACAAAAATTTAATAAATCTTAAAATCGATGTCATGAAAAATTCTTAAACACTATTTTTACAACCAATACAGAAGTAAATATATATCATAATTTTCACAAAATTTTGTGACACAAAAGTAAAGGCCAGAAAACAAAACACGATGCTATTATCATGGTTTTATGAAGACAAAACTAATGACTATTTATGCTATATAATAATGAATACCATAAAATGTGTATATTATCAAAGAATAAACTGATCTAAAGGTCGAATTTAGATTATATGGAGGAGGATTAAACTTCAGAATAAATTAGAAAATTTCCTTTACATCACTTCTTTAAGCTGAACTTTTGACAGGAGCTAGAAAAAGGCACATGAAAATCGATTTCTTATATAAGGTGCCACGGCCCCTGTATACTATGTTGTTGAATGAGGAGCCATTGTTGTGAGGATGACAAACTGACACATTTACCTGGAATTCTTCTCTTCACAAAAGTCAACCAAGATGGATGACTTTCACTCCAAACCAATACCTGACCCCTCACCCAGTTTTAGAAGAATTGACCATTGTAGCAGAAAAGCTGTATAGCACAGCTCTCACTTTCCCTGCCCACTTGGCAGCTTAGGCATTTGCCTATGATTGAGCTAGACAAGTCTGAGACAGACAATCATCAAGTGTCTGCTATAGGAACAAGGGGAAATTAATCAGGCATGCGGTGACCATGATAGATAAACAGCATCTGGATGAAGAGACATTGGAGGAATAATGCCCAATACTGGTCGGGGCAGAGATGACAACACCAGTCTCCAGTGTCCATCATCAGCCACTTCCTATGGCATATGTGCAGCTGTGATACTGGCTTCTGAGTCTCCTTTGGTGCATGACTATTTTTTGAGTCTAACCCTTCTATCCCATCATTGATTCTGAGAGCCAGTCAATATTCTTTCAACAAAAATGTATGTTTCCTCATAAATCATTAGGAATTAGTTCTATGACTGACAGACTTTGCTAAGAAGCCATTTCACTAAAGTTAAGATAGCAACGGGTTTAGTTTTACGATAGTTAATACTGTTATTCAAGAAGTCAATTTAAGAGATACAAACTAACACTTCATGAAGTGGACAGCTTCCTTTTGAAGAACTGCAAAAGGGACTTAAGGCAAGAAAGAAGCTTTCATGGGATAAAGAATAAAGCCCAAGAAAGTGAAAAATAGAAAATATCTAATTGGCAGGGGCTACAAAATCAACCTTGTTTGGGGTGAAAAAGCCCGGAGTCGGCTTGGCACTTGGGGATGGGTTAACTGGGAATACAGTTTCCGGTTAAGTGGAACATTGAAAAAAACATCAAATACCTAAATTTCAGTTTGCTGATATGGAACCCTAGGCATGAGCATTTCCAACTTGGGCCTAGAAATTTCTTTCAACAGTTCCCCCTTTTGATTATCCTCATGACCATTTAAGGACTTTGGTCAAAAACATTAGTCTCAGTATGGCTGTCGTTACCATTGCCTCTTTAGGCCTCAGCACAGTTTTCACAAGAGGGGATTTCAGGCTTGTGTTTTTAGAACTGGTTATATTTTTCTATTCTTTTTTCATTCTGATGGGAGGCAGATCATCTGTCACCGGCCACTGGCTGCCCACATGCATTTAAAACTTTTGAGAGAACACAGCATACCTGGAAAAGAATAATGATTATTAGAAACAAAACAATGCCCATGGTTTGGAAAGTACTCATGAGCCACAGTTCCCAGGACCCACCAGCTAGAATCAAATAAGTCAAGAAATGATGCCAAAGAGGGGAATACTTTTTAAAGCCAATTGGCCTGTTTATGTATTTCGTGTAATAGTGTCTCCATTTCCTCAGAAATATTTATTCTGACAGCTTGTTCCAGAGAAACTAAAGTACTGGAAATAAGGGAGAAGTTTATGATGGGAAGAAAGAACCATAGGGTCATCAGTATCATAGCAAATCCAGCAGCTGGCTGGAGATTAGATCACACTCTTTTGGAATGGCCTGACAGATAAGAACAATACCATTATCTTTCTAGGCAAGGGCAAGGAAAAATGTAGACAAAAGATCACAGAGAACTTCAAAGTAAGTATTAGGAAATGGATGGCCAGAGAGAAAAAGAGGAATGAAAAGAAGTGGTCTTGATGTGATGGCTTAGAAGGAAGCAGTCTACCCTGTTTTCAACTATTTCTCTTCCTGGTGAATTTAATTTTGAGGTCTCTGGCATTTGAAAGGGACCCGGATGTCAGGTGAAACCTTCTTCAGTTGTGACATATGCAAATTCCCATGGTTAAAGATCTGATGAGAGTTCATTATAATGGAGATGATAAGGAAATTTGATTGTTTCTGTGATATGCAGCATTTTAAGGTGATAACTGGGGTTGACTAATAGCATTGTGTTAGAACACAGTGGGCTTTTAGGAATTTTATACAATTGTTAGAACACTGATATTAATAACATACCCATAGAAATATAATCCAAGAAGTTTACACACTATTTCATATTTGACAATGCTTTCTATGCAATTTAACATGTCAAATAAGCTTAATTATTTTAATATTTCTCTCTCTAGAAGGAGACAGAACAAATCTTTTGAGATATTCCAGGGACTCTGGAAAAAATCTCAAAGTTAAGGTAAACATTTCATTTAGAATTTGATTTTTGAGAAGTTTGTCAAAAAATATACACTTACCACTTAAAGACTTCAAAGGCAAATACAGAAAGTTACCTAGTTTTAAGAAACTTTAGTGGCGGGGATCCCTGGGTGGCACAGCGGTTTAGCGCCTGCCTTTGGCCCAGGGCGTGATCCTGGAGACCCGGGATCGAATCCCATGTCAGGCTCCCGGTGCATGGAGCCTGCTTCTCCCTCTGCCTGTGTCTCTGCCTCTCTCTTTCTCTCTCTGTGACTATCATAAATAAATAAAAATTAAAAAAAAAAAAAAAGAAACCTTAGTGGCTTTAAAATTGAGAAGATTGAGTTTTCTTAAGTAGTCAACCCTGATGAAGAAAACATGAAGCACAGTAAATTGTTTTGGTAAAACACAAAACTTCTACTTTCCAGGCAGATTACTTAAACAGTAAAGAAAAACATTTGTTTACAGTTTTTTAATTAAGAGAAGGCCAATAATCTAAGAAAACTTTGTCTTTTTAACAGAGAAAAATAAATAAATGCTAATTTTGAATCAGAGTACTTTTAATATTAAAATATTTTCAAAAAGATACTTAAATAAATCCATTCTAACATTCCAAGCTAGCCTGACCACACAAAAAAATTCCTTTCCCAGATTCTTTTTCCATGACTTCTATAACTGTTAATATCCATGTAGGACTTGTCCTTTTTTTCTCCCTTCCTCTTTCTGAAACAATCGATTGTTTTACTTTAGGACAGAATTATTCTTTTTCCCTTAACAAAAACACAAGTCCATTCTTCATACCTTTTCTTACCAAAAATACATCCTACTTGCCTGCATAAAGATCTTTCCCTTATTATTTCTAGTAGTTTTAATTATACATGTTATTTAGAATTTTTAACCCTTAGATTTCTTAATTACTAGTGAAAACTAAAGAAGTAAGCAGTTTGTACTTTCTGTTACACTAGCATTGGCAAATTTATAAATGTTTCATAATTTCTAGAAATACATTCTTCCTCACAGTAAAATTGAACATTTGTGGCACAAAGTATGTTTACTCATAGACTCAAATATCGTTTAGTTCCTCTGGTAAGTAAGAGCATAAACCTATATTCTGTAATTAATATCTCATCATTTTATTTGGAAATGATCAAGGTATTCAATGACTATTGATCATTTATGTCAGCATAACTCTAAGGTTGCAAGTTGCCAAAAAAATTTTGGAAACTATTTTTAAGCAGACATACCATGAATCATAATTATTGTTGAATAATCCATTTATAAGCTTTTACTTACACCTATTTAATTTACTTATTAATAATTATGTTTAGATAGTTCATGAAATTTTCATGAGACGTTAAACAGTTAATCAACATCTTAAATTATCTTTCTTGCTGACAAATTATATAACAGATATTAACATGAGCTTATTTGACCGTTAGAAAACCTAGGTAAAATAAAAGTGTTATACTCAAAGCTGAGGTCTCAAAAGACATGCCTGTTTTAATTAAACCAACAGAGATCTTATAAGCTCATTTTAAACTTTTAGTTATTAGTCAAGATGATAATGCAAAACTCCCTACCTTATAAAACAAAAACATCCTCTCCCCCCAAAAAAACAACTGGTTGGACCCAAATTGTGTTTTTCGCAGATACAATATGTTAAGGTTACCTGCTTAAACTTTTTATTACTATTTATGGAAAAGGCTTTTAAGAGTTTTCATTCAGTTGCTTTCTAAATACCCTTTCCTTTTTTTTTCCCTTCGGATAAGACTTACCTCCCTGAAGTTTGCATTTCAAAGAGGTGGCCCTCAAGTCTGAGAGAAACCAGGAAGAATGCTGACATCTCAAAGGCACAGAGGAAGAACGTGAACTTCCTCCAAGAAGGAATTTTATTTCCTAAATCCAGATTTTGAAAACACCTACAAGCCTCTTGAGATGAATAGGGTTGGTTTGGCGATTGGCAAAAGGACAAGTGAACTTTTCTGGATCTCAGTTTGTCAGACAAGTTGTACAAGGATGTCCTCAATTTGTAAGACAGTTGTTTTAATTAATTCCTTAAAGAACTGGGTTGCAGCCTCAATGGCATCAAGATGCTAATCACCATCAATATAACTACATCATCTTCAATTTGCTCCTATAAATCAGGGATAAAATCTTCAGCTAAAATAGAAATAAAAAAAAATCCAATGTAATAGATTTAGACCTGTTTGTCTTTGGAATGTTTTTCTTTCCCCCTGGATAAACAGTTTTATTTAGCTTGGTAGAGAAGACCTTAAAAAAAAAAAAAGTTCCTGTAAGATTTTGAGTATTAGTCTCCAATTTGGTCAGTTTACAACCACAGACCTACATAAAAATTTCTTTCAAATATCTTGTTAGTTTTCAGCTGGGACAAACTGAATATTCCTGGCACTATCGACTACCTATCCAATAGGCAATATCCTATCCAATAGGATCCAAGAGGCATTCTCAAAGAGGGTGTAAAACGCTTTGCATTCCCAAGTTCCAGAGCCACGTCCAAAGATAGCCCCTGAAAGCTGGCAATAGTTAGTAGGATGCTCGCTGCAAATACTGTGCACTCCACATTTCTATCCAGCCATCATAGCTAACCAAAAATGGGATGCAACCCACATTTCTGTCTGGCCATATTTTTGAGACCCGACATGATGTGTGAGCTACCTGTGTATGCAAGAACCTACAACCTGCATGTCCCAGACAGGAGAAAACCAAAATGAGTACTCAGGACATGAAACAAGACAAACAAGAAGGTAACAGCTCTCTGTGGGAGAGAGAAGGATGGAGATAACCAATAAGGAGCAATATGAAACTCTACGTTCCTTTCTCGACTGGGCAATACAGAGATCAAGGAGAACTGACTCTGGTAAGAACTCTCACTCTGTTGGCTTCTGACAGTTTTCCCAACATCTCATCTGCGGGCACTGGTGCAAGTAGGTTTAAAGTAAACAGTGCAGCCCCAGTATCTATTAGAATTTGGCAAGGTTTTCATTACTTTTAATATTCATGTTATTAATTTAATTTATTAAAATTTAATTTAAAATTAATTTCATTAATTTTAATATTCCAACAACCCTGGGAAGCTCCTACTTGGGAGCCCTCCTTCAAGGACAGATGTTGGAGACGTCCTAGAAGACTTTGACTTTTGTTTATGGTTTTGTAGTCTTTTCAGAGTGGAAAGGCAAATTCATATAGAGAATTAGTAGACTGAATATTCAAATAAGGAGGATAGAGGGGAATAGTAGAAGTCGTATCAGCCTTAGTCTTTTGTTTTAGGCATACAACTCTCCTGTCTTTCATTCTTCATTAGCCTTTTTTTTTATGGTGAAAAAATTTATATTTAGATTTATAGCCGGCTGGACTCAGTTTAGATGATCCCAATTTTGTTGGCAACATCCAAAGCATCATAGTCAGGAGCCAGTTGAACATATGCTTTCTTCCCTCCATCAGGCCTGATCAAGGTGTTGACCTTGGCCACATCAGTGTCATAGAGCTTCTTCACAGCCTGTTTGATCTGGTGCTTATTGGCCTTGACATCCACAATGAACACAAGTGTGTTGTGTCTTCTATTTTCTTCATGGCTGACTCAGTAGTTAGGGGGAACTTGATGATGGCATAGTGACCAAGCTTGTTTCACCTGGGGGTGTTCTTTCAAGGATATTTGGGCTGCCTTCGGAGACACAGGGTCTTGGGTCATCGGAATGTAGGTGACGTGTGGATCTTTTTTCATTAACCTTTTGAAATGAATCTTCTGATGAAGCTATTTTAGATTTTTCAAGCCCTTTTGTAGGATTCTGCAAGTCAATTAAAATAGGTATCCCATTCAGTTTGTTTGATTTGGGAATCCTTGCTCTTAAATGAATACTCTTATCTAACTGGAACATTCCCCATGATGACCATAGTAATTATAGATTGTCTTAGTAAGATTTTGCCATTTCTGTAGATATCTAGAGTTTGTAAGACCACAGTTCATAGACATAAAATAAGCAGGCGTTTTGGAAGGTAATGAGTTCAATTCTTTGAAACTTGAGGATTTCATTTCTTTAGCTAAGCCTTCGATCTTTCAGTGCCAAATTAATACCTAAAAAGGATGTGCTGCTACTGGGTTGAGGATTTTATGGTATTTCATAGTGTCCTTTGTTACATGGAAATTTCCTTGAGGTTGGTGGGTGATCGACTTATCCTATCACAAGAGTCTTAGCGTTAGGTAGAGAGCACTCTAATAGCTTTTAAGTGCGCAACACATGCTCACCAATTTTGTGGCTTTGGTTTCCAAGATTCCATTAGCAACAGATCTACTATTTCTTTCAGGAGAAGGTTCCTTTATTCAATTATAGTGGTGAATACCCTAATGGCTTTTAATAGTCTGACCCCCCCCTTCTTAGATTTTGATTTTGATAGTCAAAATGGCCTGAATTTCTTGTCTTAATTTATTTCCCCAAATCTCCCAGCAGTTTATGCTGTAGACTAACCTCAAGGCTCTGTTAGTCTAACAGTGTTGGCACCTGATGCAGACTCTTAATACGATTATCCTGGGAACTCTAACAAATTCCAGAATATTTCCTAGACCCCAGGTTACGTATAAATATTTTTAAAAAATGGGATCCCTGGGTGGCTCAGTGGTTTAGCGCCTGCCTTCAGCCCAGGGTGTGATCTTGGAGTCCCAGGATTGAGTCCCCCTTTGGGCTCCCTGCATGGAGCCTGCTTCTCCCTCTGCCTGTGTCTCTGCCTCTCTCTCTCTATCTATCTAGCTCTCATGAATAAATAAATAAAATGTTAAAAAAATAAAAAAAATTAAAAAATAAAATTTGTTTGGATCAGAGAGCTACAAACAAAAAAGCAGAGCTCATATCTGAGATTGACTTACCCAAAGCCCTTGGTAATCACAAGGCGACTGGGGAGTTTGAAGGGTTGAGCAAGGTGCCTTGCCTGTGTGTCTGGTTGTCCAGCGGGCTGTTAGCATCAGCTTCAGATCCTATTCCTCATTGCCAAAAACTGTTAAAAAATTATTAAAAAATTATTAAAGAAGTCATTAGGTGATAGAAAAAAAACTTCATCTAACACTTTATAAAGTAAACTTCTTTTGGAGAACTGCAAAATGTAGTGGAAGGCAAGAAGTTTTTATAGGATAAAAAATAAAAACAAGAAAGAGAAAATATAAAATATCTGTTATTTGGGATGAGAAAGCCCAGAGTTGGCTTGGCATTTGGGGACTGGCTACGGTATTTTTGGTCAATCAGAGAATTTTTAGAAACACAAAAGTTATCTAAGTTTCAGTTACCTGACATGGAATACCAGGCAGGAGAGGCTCCATCTTGGGCCTAAAAATTTATTTCAATAATATTAAATAGTTCCTTGAAGTTATATATAATAGGAAAATTTCTCAGGAAAATTTTTAAGAGGAATCATATCTTGTAATGCAGTGGGGATGTGGTCAGATGTCGGGGTTATCAATCACAGACTTTTTTCACTTCTGAAAGGATATCCACTTAATACAAGGAATAGGTTCAAAAATGAATATTTTACTAAACTAAGGGACTCAAGTGTCATAAAATCAGCCAAGGAAGGCATCACTCCAGAGTACCCCCGAAGAAACACAGAAATGTTGGTAGTATTGTAAATACTTTAAATTTTTTGTATATTATAGTATTTTGTTATTGTAAAAAAAAAAAAAAAAACAACAACAACAACAACAACACTTTCTGGGTTAGAAGAGATTGCCTCTCCTTGAACTAGGCAACCCTTGAAGATGACAGAAGGCCCAGCCTGGTGCACATCAAAGATGTGCAAACTAACCAATCCACAGCCATTTTTCCTGACTTATGTACCCCAAGGAGGCAATAATCCTCTGCTTTAATGATGCTTGGGCCTGATGCCAGGCAATTGAGGACCATTCCTACAGCCGAAAACCCACCAAAACTATTCAAACTAGCCAATCCCAAATTGTTCATATTACCCTGTTTGCCTTGCGTTTCCTGTGGAAATCTCAATAAAAAGCAATGGCCTGCACCTTGCCCTTGTTTCTGTTTTCCATCTCCTAACCATCCTGGTATTTTTCTTCTGTGGCTCTGCATGTTGTACAGAGCCTTCTGTTTCTCTAACCTCTAAATAGAATAATCTTATTGCTTCCTGAGCCATGCTCTTCTTGTGGCTGCGCCTGACTGATCAAGTCATAAAAGAATCACATTGGTGATCAGCAGATTGTAAGGATTATGTGTTCACTTGATATATGAACTTGTGCATGTTATTTAACTCCCTTTGTGGGGACAAGATAACTCTCTGGCAGTGTCGTGCAAGAAGTAATTGTAACTTATGGTACTTCGAACAGTTGATTCCAACTTATGGCATTACATTAAAATCACCTGAAGAGATTAAAAATAAAAACAGAAGTAAAAAGAATAATATTCAATTAAGCAAAAATATATAACAATTAAGTCAAAACTCCTGGTGATGGAATCTGGGCAACAGTGATTTTTTGCGGTGTTGAAGACATCCCATGTAATGGAAAAGAGATGCTATTCTTATGAAATTCTATTTTTTTTTTAGTTAAGTTTTGGTTGCCCAGTGACATAGTGGATCTGTTTATAAACATAGACATCAAAGACATAACTGATTCCATTTATAACAACTATTCCAGATCATTTCAGAAAGACTAAATGTTTCTCTGGACAGTGGTAGGCTTTCTGCCTGCTGGCATTTTTTCGGTCCCAGTGCAGAGGCATAACCCAATAAGAGCATGGTGGTCTCACAGAGTTGAGAAAATTTCATTGCAGGAGACAATCATGAAAAAAGACTTAAAAATACTTAGTGAAATGTTTAAAAATGAATATATAAATATGAATAATATATAAAAATAATAACATATCATGAAAAGAAGGTTACGCCTCCCCAGGAATGTAAGTTTGGTTTAGCATTGCCAGATCAAAAAACATACATCATTTATCATATTAATAGCATAAATCAGAAAAAGCATATATGATCATACCATTAGATAGAGAAATAATATGTAACAAAACTAAATATCCAGTTGTAAGAACTGTCTGTCAGCCAAGAATAAAAGAAATTTTCAATTCTGATAATGGGCATCTTTGAAAAACCTACTTCTAACTTTATACTTAGTGATGAATAAATGAATGCTTTCCCTCTATGGGAAGGCATGGATGCCCATTTTTACTACTTCTATGTAACACTGTTCTGCAGGTTCTATCTAGTGTAACAAAAAAAAAGAAAAGTAAGTTCAAAGCATGCTTATTGCAAAAAAAAAAAAAAATGGAAGCAAAAGTATTTTCTTTCACAGAAAGCAAGATTTTATTATTGATAGAATATCCAAAGAAATCTAGAAAAAAAATCAATTGCTTTTCACACACTGGGAGAAAAATAGAAAATGAAATAAAAATACCTTTTAAAGAGAATAAAAAAAAAAGACAAAATACTTTGAGATGAATTCAACACAATGCATGAAAAACCAGTATACTAATAATTACAAAATATTTCTGACAATAATTTAAGAAGACCTGAAATGCAGAGATATCAATTACATGGATTAAAATAAGTGATATTGGGATACCTGGGTGGCTCAGCGGTTGAGCGTCTGCCTTTGGCTCAGGGCGTGATCCCAGAGTCACAGGATTGATTCCCACATTGGGCTCCCTGCATGGAGCCTGCTTCTCCCTCTGCCTATGTCTCTCTCCCTCTCTCTTTCTCTGGGTCTCTCATGAATAAATAAATAAAATAAAATAAGTTATATTGTAAAGTTCTTAGTTCACCCCAATGGATCCATAAACCTAGCATAATCCCAATCGAAAATACCCCCAAACATTTTTTTTTTTTTGGTTTTGTTTTGGTAGAAGTTAAAAACTGATTCTAAAATTTATATGGAACAGCAAAGTGATTTAAAAAACTAAAATAAAATTGAGATAGAACAAAATTGGAAGGCTTACACTAATGTATTTACTTTAAGACCTATTCTCAAAGTATCAAGTGCTGTAGTATTCACGTAAGGAAAGACTTGTTGATCAAATGCAACAATTCAGAGTATAGAAACCCATTATTCACTTCCACTAAAATCTGCCTCTGTCCTCTGCTCACTCCATTAAAAACTAAGCCTTTCCCCAGATCATGTTGACTTTTGACAGTGCAGAAATAAGCAAAGAGTAATATATTTACTAAATCGTGGTGAAAGAGAGGAATATGGAGCCGAAGAAAGGTACTTTAACTCTTTCTGCTTCCCAAGTAGTTATTAACTAAATTGGCCATACACTTAATTAAACATAAAAAACATAAAGCTGTATAAATTCCAGAAAGAAATACAAGAAAAATTTTCTCTAACATAAGATTAACAGGGTAGGCAAAGATTTTAAAAAGAACTAAGAAAATGCAAGCATTTTAAATATATTATATATAATATGTTATATATACACACATCTCATATATATTTACACATGTCTGTATTTTTAGGTATATTTATACATATATGAATATTCATGTGTGTGTGTCTGTGGGTATACACACACTTGTGTACACAAATTTGGTACAAACCCGCAATATAATCCTGTGCAGTAAGAAGGCAAGACCAATTCTATAGTGACTAAGAACAAATCTGTGATGACCTGGAGCCAGAGATAGGCGGGTGCATTTAGTACAAAGGGGCACAGGAAAATTCTGGAGGTAATAGAAAATAGAAATATTGTATAAACTCTAATGTGTTGTGGTTACACAGATTTCAACATTTTTAAATATAGAAAGTGAACATTTAAAATGTGTGCATTTGGGGATGCCTGGGTGGCTCAGGGGTTGATCGTCTGCCTAATTCAACTCAGGGCAATATCCTGGGGTCCTGGGATCGAATCCCACATCAAGCTCCCCACAGGGAGCCTGCTTCTCCTGCTGCCTGTGTCTCTGCCTCTTGCTGTGTGTCTCTCATGAATAAATAAATAAATATTTAAGAAAATAAGATAAAATGAGTTCATTTTATCATGTGTCATTATATCAAAAGGCTAATGTGCGAAAGCTTAGTAACAAAATAATCCTCAAATTCTATCACAAAACAATGAAATAAAAATTTCTGGTAGTGAAATCTGTGCATCTGTGTATTTTCTATAGATTCCAAGAAAATTATAATATGTAAGAAATGTTGAAAATAACTTATTTAATGGAAATTAGGGTCTCATTCTTGCAGACTTTTACTCTTCTACTTAAATCTTGCTTACTAGTAAAAGATTTAATAGTTATTTTTATTTGGTCTCATTTTGTGTGCTCGCAGACCTAACTCATCAAAAATCAAACTAATTTGATAATAAAAATCTCCTCAGATCATAATCTTAGGATTATAGAACATCTCCTTTGACTCATAAAATACGGGGAAAAATGTTGACACAATTTTATACTAAGGGGATTCTTCTTTTACCTTGCCTATAAGGAAATTCTAAAACAACTGCAGTAAACATTTTATAAGAGGGGCTGATTTATTTAGCTACTTTTTATGCAGTATGTTGTGCTCAAAAAGAGTTAAAACAAATAACAAATTTGATTAATGTGCAGACTCTAGGAAAAGTTTGAAAGAGGAAAAAATATCAATGAGAATTTATTCTTGGACCCTTAGTTGTCATGAACCCTGCACTGAGCAAAAATGATAAAGAAACAAAAACAAACGAACAAACAAAATACATGTTGGAGACAGAATAGCAAAGAGTAACAAAAGTAAAAAAAAAAAAAAAAAAAGAAAGAAAGAAAAAGAAAGATAGAAAGAAAGAATAGACAAATCTGATTATGGGCTATCTTTTTCCAGAAGATTGGAAGATTTAAAACAGACTGAATCCTCTTTCCTCCTTCCTACCAGCTCTGTCTCTTTCATGGCTAAGAGTAGGAGCTCTGGAGCTAGACATCCTGGATTTGAATCCTGTCTCTATCATTCACTAATTAGGCGGCAAGTAAATCATCTTTCTGGACTTCATCAATAATCTTGAGTAAAAAAAAAAAAATCTTGTGTAAAAAGTAACTGCTATCATGTAATATGAAGATTAATTAAATTAATGTTTGTAAAAAGCCTATAAATGTTAAATTAAAATAATTTTTAATTAAAATAAATTTTTAAATACATTAATGTTATTATCATTTCAAAATTTTCCCTTGTGTAATGATCATACAGAATGGAGACAGTGACTTTTATATCATCTGAATTCACACATGACATGATCAAGCAGGAATTATAGCTCTTCAAATAGGATAACAACGTATATATTTAATATTAATGCAAGTAATGGAGAAAAAGCAAGTCTAGATCTCCTAAAATATATTATTACAAATTTTGCAATATTGGGGGAAAAAGTTCTGTTTTTAATAAAAAACTCACAAAGCTTATGGAAATCTGATCTTTGTTCCTGAGACAACAGGTGGAGGCTGGCAAAAACACATGGCGTATGCTGCCGTTATTCCTTTATGAGGGGCATCTAATAGATGATGAAACTTTCCTACCGTGTTTTAAGAGATTCCAAGAATCTTTTGTATTTTATTTCTTAAAATTTTATTTAAATGCAATTAATTAACATATAATTATTAATTTAACATATATAACATATATAACATTAATATAGCATATATTATTAATTTCAGAGCTAGAGGTCAGTGATTCTTCAGTCTTAAAAAATACCCAGTGCTCTCTTGTTTTAAACCTCTAGACATTTCTCCAATTGGTGTTAATATTTCTGATAGATTGCTGTGAATGTATATGGATAATCCTTATGGTTATAATCATTATAAATATTCTTGCTTCTGTAGATATAAATATGAAAACAACATCTAGTGATGCTTCCAATTGAAAAATATAATTAAAGCAAGAAAAAAATTAATACAGTCATTGTGTATGGGGAAGAGAGGAGGTATATGAGAACTCTACTGTTCACTCAACTTTGCTATGAACCTAAAACTGTTCTAAAAAAAAAAAGTCTGTTGATTTAAAAAATCTAATACAGTCAAATATAAATAAATTATACATGCAACAGATATAGAATAAGAGGGTTTTGTGACAAACGAATATAAATTATAACTGATTGAGAAGGTAAACAGAAGAAAGATGGGTCATGGATAACTGAACTCCATTAAAAAGAGTAAGATAAAAAAACAGATGGACACTGAGAAATTTAAAAAAGAAATAACCTCAAAGAAATAGTTATAGTTGGAAGCAGGGCAGTATTAAAAGGCTTCAATCCTCTTCTCAGAGACAACCAGCCTCTCTAAGCAGAGAGATGGCAGGATCTGTAGGGTCAAGATTGGATTCCACTCAATACTTAAGGTCTAAGGCAGATTTTTCTCCATTTGGAAAACTAGGGGCTAAAAGGAAGACTGGCCTTTAAACCACTTTTGTTCACATCTGTCAGCTTGAAATTTCAGACATCTACCAATGTTTAAATGGCAAACGCAGGACTAACACCTCGCCAGCATCCTCAGAGCTCACCTTTCAGGGCTCCTCTATGGTCACTCCACATTGGCAGCCCATTTATATTAACTCATGGGCTAGGTCACAGATGAACAATGACTTAAAGCTAAGTTTCTAAAAACTAAGTAAACAAAGAGGTATTTTCATTTCTTCTTTTACTTTCATTTTAAAATACTGTGAACATTTATCTTTATGCAAACTAAGAGCTGATGGTTTTATCTGTATATACAGCAAAGGTAAAGCTCGTCTGGTCCTTTTTAAAAAAAAATCTATCTTCATAAGCAAAATTGATCCATTTATAACTCGTTCTGTGTCTTTTACATACACGTGATTATTATGTCCAAAATAAGATAATCCAAATGAAAAGCATTTTTTATTGCTTTGGATATATTTGCCAAGTGATTTTTATTTATTTATTTATTTATTTATTTACTTATTTATTTTTTGCCAAGTGATTTTTAAAAAGAAAAAATATAATGGGTTAGATGGGCTTATGGAGCAAATAACCTACTCTTGGCAGTAGGATGCTAAGAAAAGGCTGGTTTAAAAGTTAAGAAGCTCCTAATGCCAGCTCAGAATTTACAGCTAACAATTTTATAGGCCAAAGCTACTACACAGGCATCTTTATCCTGCAGTGCGAATAGGATTACCCTTCCAAGCATTATCCTAATGTGGAATTAAACTGTCAAGTTGGCATGCTTGCTGCATGGACTTGTGCATAAGATGAATGTAACTCTGGGTAAAGTTCAATATTGCTTCATCTATTAGGCACCTTTTTTCCTTTAGAAACACAAAAACTGTGAACACACGCTCGCACAACATTCCTGTTCAAGTACTGAGTCATCGTGGGTTGACTTATTGAAAACTGTGACAACGGCAACCTAGATCTCTAACATAAATTCAGGGGCACCTGCATGGCTCAGCCAGTTAAACGTCTGCCTTGGGCTTAGGCCATGACCTCGGGGTCTTGGGCTCTAGCCCCGCATCACATGGGGCTCCCTGCGCAGCGGGGAGTCTGCTTCTCTGCCCCTGCCACTCCCCCTGCTTGTGCTCCCATGCCTTCTATGTCAAAATAAATGAATAAAATCTTAAAAAATATATATATATAAATTCAAATTTTTCTATTTCTTAGAAAGTTCTTTTCTTAAAAATGTTTCTATCTTTCAAAAAGCTGATATAATTTGTCTGTTTTTTAAGTACAATTGAGGTAAGGACCATAATCAAAGGTCAGATATAAATTATATAAAGCTGGGAGGTGGGTATAAGAATTTGCCATCAACGACAATCTCTAATAGCAATATACTTATCTCCGTAGCTAAACTTCTTTTCTTTGAGCAAAGAAAATCTTTGGATACTTTTAATTATTTTGTGTTCTGATCATGACACATCTTTCTTGGTAGAATCATTGTATTTTTTACCATGAACAGGAATTCATTGTTGAAACAGCAGTTGCCTCATATTTTACTAACTTGAATCACACTGAAGATAAATAGCTAGTACCTAGTATGACATTAAAGGAGAGACTTAGAAAAGGCAAGATTTTAAGGCAATAGGATCACAAGTTTTGAAATTGCTTCTTTGGGGAGGAATTCGTAATTGTCTTTTTTCCATACATAAATACTTTGCTAATCTTTCCCTAAACTGGTGGACTTTTTTCCCTCTTTTTTTAAGGAAAAGTTTCATTATCATCCACAAAGATAATAATTTAGCCTTCATCTTTTTTTAAAAAAGATTTTGTTTATTTATTCATGAGAGACACACAGAGAGTGGCAGAGACACAGGCAGAGGGAGAAGCAGGCTCCAAGCAGGGAGCCTGATGTGGGTGGGACTCGATCCGGGGACCCCAGGATCATGCACTGGGCTGAAGGCAGATGCTCAACCTCTGAGCCAACCCAGGAGTCCCAATTTAGCCTTAATCTAATATTTTTCCATAAATTTTTGTCAAGTTGCTTCTACGGAGGCATAAGCATAGCTCAATAGATTGCTGGCCCTGTTTTTTTAAGAACATCACTATGCTAATGAGTATTTTACATTATAGTAATTCAAGAGGAAAAGTTGGTTTTCTTCTCTTTCCCCATCCTTTTTTTTTTTTTAGGAGAAATATTACCAAATTCATGAAATTTATGAAATTTCATACTCCTAGCATGTTTCTATCCATATTGAGGTCAAACAAGCAGAAGCAATTATGTAGATCTAGAGAACAGATTTCTACGTTTTTTTTTCCTATTACTTAACAAAGTGAACTTTAGCACAAAAGTTAAAGAGGAAAATGATTTATATACATTTAAATGTATTTTTCTTATTTATAGGTAATATACTCTGCACATACAAAATCATAAATTTCAATGATTAGAAGCAGCCACACAAACTATTAAGTGGTTAACTCTGGAGAGGGATATGTGATTGAGAACAGAAGGTAATAAAATGTGTGTGGGGAGAGAGGGGAGTGTTGTGTGGTACTATATACACAGTGTAATTGCATTTTATAAAACAACAGTATATAAAATGTTGACTTTTTTATTATCAAGATTTCTGAATGTAAAAACTAGCCAACCAGCTTCACTGTATACTGTGTTTTTATGATTGCCACAAGCTTGCATCACTTCAGCTGGTCATCAGAAATATCCACTTCCCTCCTTTTTTTTTTTTTTCAGAGCATCTTTTAAATCATACTGTTTTTTAACATGCATTGGAATTTCCAGGATATTTTTTTAACACCTATGCTGTTACTTTGACATTAACTATTATTGTAACTTGAAAATATTTTTATCTTATGACAATATCATCTAAGAATTCATTAAGTAGTAGATCCAGTGCTAGTTCTGAAAAGTGCTGCCAGGCAACAGAAACTTTGGAATTCAATTAGGTATGTTATATTTCTATGAAGAAGGTCAAGCCTTTAATTTAGATAGCTTAATTTTAGATAAAATAAAAAAAAACATCATCAGAGTAAAAAATATATCTAGAAGATGTATGCATTGTGATTAGAAATGTCTCTTTAAAAAAAAAAAAAGAAATGTCTCTATTTTAAGATTGCCTTTGTCCAATGCCTTTTCTATAGAAAAATTATTCTTGAATTATTTTTGGCTTGAACTATCCAAACTTTTAATTATGGAATAGCCCCAGAAATGCCTCTCTTTAAACAAAGTACATCTTTCCCATATCTCAATGTTGTTTGAATATTTTACGATGAGAAAAGTACTACTTATTATTTTGCAAATAACCATGATAAGAAAAGCAAAGATAATCACGACATAGAAGTTTTAAAAATAAATAAAGATTTTCAAAGCCACCAGTAATAATACTCATCAGAGATATTCATTGTCAACATGTTAGCAGGTTTCCTTTTAATATAAACATTTACATGTAATATTTTATAAACTATGTAAATGTGCATATATTTTCTCCTAGCAGTGTATTGTGAGATGATGTTCATATCAACAAGACATTCTAGAAAACACAATGTGGATAGTTATGTAATAAATAATCATTTCCATTCCTAATATAGATAACACTGCTAATATATGGAGCATTCCCAGAGTTTCTAATAATTTCCTTAGGACGGTTTCACTGAACTGAAATCCTGTGAAATCACAGGATATTAACTGTTTTAAAGGTTAAGTTTTGCTCTTTTGCTGGGCTGAAGATAGTATACTAAATATGAATAAGGCTGTCAAAAATCAAATGCAAAAGCTTCTACCACTAAATGGAAATCTATTTTATAAGAGCCAGCATTTCCCTTTTCTGTAAGCCTTATGCCTGCCTTGGGCAGATTCTTAGGTATTATCACCCCAATAATTCTTCATAGTCTACTTGGTCTTAGGTATTATCACCCTAATAATTCTTCATAGTCTACTTGGTCAAGCATTTTCTCTCTCTGTAAGTATATTTCTTCCTGCTTCTGAAATGTGGCTTCTTTTTCTTCTTCTTCTTCTTCTTCTTCTTCTTCTTCTTCTTCTTCTTCTTCTTCTTCTTCTTCTCCTACTCCTCCTCCTCCTCCTCCTCCTCTTCCTCTTCCTCTTCCTCTTCTTTCTTCTTTCTTCTTTTTCTTTCTCTTTCTTCTTTCTTCTTCCTTCTTCCTTCTTTCTTTTTCTTCTTCTTCTTCTTCTTCTTCTTCTTCTTCTTCTTCTTCTTCTTCTTCTTCTTCTTCTTTTCTCTAGAAATATATCTCTGGGCCAGGGAGAAAGGAGCAGTGACTGCTTCATTGTCTTCCCATTGACTTCTAACATCCTCATTTAGGGCACTATGGGCAGTAGAATGTGGCTATTTATTCTTCCTTGTGTGGGACTGTCCAGACTGCTCCAGAATGTTTAGTTTTCCTCATCCTCATCCACATTTTTGCCAACAGAGCCTTGTCAGCATTGTGACACTGAAAATCCACATGACCACTAAAAATTCCACATGACCCCTGGGGGACTGGCACTGCCTAGGTTTTTCTTGATTGCATCCTGGTACTCAGAGATGCTGAAACTATGTTGTTTTTCTGCTTTTATATTATTCATGTTGAAATAATATAAAATTATATTAATAATTAAATTATTATCAATTATTTTAGTCAATATAACTCCAACATATTGATTTTTATTGTAGTTGGGTCCATTAAATAAAAATTTAATGAAATTAAAAATGCCATCACATCAATGTGTGTTATTAGTACTTACATATTGTTAACAGAGTAAGTTTAAATATATTGTAATTTGTATTAATTCTGTAAGCATTTGGTTTATATTTTTGCCTGGTTTTTACTTGTTGGCTTTCCACATTTGATCAGCTGTCAGTATTACCCACAATTTATCTATTCTCAATGCAGTTGACATGGTGACGTTTCTAAAGCATTATTGCATTGTAGTGCCACCTGGCTTAATGCCTTTCTCATTTTCCCTCACAGTTAAAATAAAATCCAAAAATCACAATATGAAGCTTCTCATCATACCATTCCATTGAAATCTTTCCCTTGTCCTAACTTACCAATTCTGCTCCCCATATTAGCCTTCTTTTAGTTACTGAAATATGCCAATGCACATGCATTATTTTTCTCACTTTATTCCTAGTCATAAAGTCTGCCTTTTTATCATTGGGCTATGTTATGGACTAAATGATTGTATCCCCTCAAAATATGCTGAAGCCCTATCCCTCCATGTGATTGTATTTGAAGATGGAATCTTTATGGATAGAATTTAAGGTTAAATGAAGTTGTAAGAGTGGGGTCCTGATCCAATAGATTATAGATTTAATAAGAACAGATACCAGAGTGCTCTATCTTATTCTCTACCTTTCTCTCTGTGTGTAATCACAGAGAAAAGGCCATATGGGGACTCAGCGAGGTGGTCATCTATAACCCAGGAAGGGAGATCTCACTGGAAACTAAATGGGTCAGAATCCTGATCTTGGACTTCTAGCTTCCAGAACTTTAAATTTTTTCTGTTGTGTAAGTTATAGTATTTTGTCATGGCAGCTTGAATAAACTAACATATTTTGGTACCCATGAAATGAGGTACTGCTGTAACAAATACCTAAAAATGTGGAAGCAGCTTTAGAACTGGCTAATGGGTAGAGGACTGGATGAGTTTTAAGATGGATGTTAGAAAAAGCCTAAATTGCTATGAAGGTACTATTGGTAGGAATATGTTTATTAGAGGAAATTCTGGTGAAAGTTTATAAAGGAGAAGAGCTGAAGAGAGAGCCCCCATCATTAGAAAATATGTAAATAATCAATAGAATACTAGTGGAGATACGGTCATCAAAAGCCATTCTGTGAGGTGTCAAGACAGAAACGAGGAACAGTTTATTGGAAATTGGAAGAAAGGTAATCCTGGCTATAAAGGGGCTAAGAATATGTCTCACTTGTGTTCCAGGTTTGGGGAAGATAGAAATTATGAGTGATGAAATTGCATATTTAGCTCAGGAAATTTCTAAGCAAGATATTGGAGGTGTGACCTAGGTCCTCCTGACTGCTTATAGAAAACTTCACAAAGAGAGAGGTAATTGAAGAAGGAATTGTTACACAGAAAGGAACAAGAACATGAAGACTTGGAAAATTCTGTAAGTCCATATTGCAAAAAAAATGAGAAAGTATGTTCTGAAGAGAACGCCAAGGCTGTGTCTGGACTATCATTTGTTTAAGAGATTATATTGGGATTATACGAACAGAAACACTACCAGTTTGAACTGAAGGAGAAGAACACAAGACAACTGAAGCTGCAGGACTTCTTATATTCTGCAAGATGGGGCCATAAATCTATGTGGCAATGAGCTAGCCTTAGCTATCAAAAAAGGGTAAGGATGACCTCAAAGGTGATTCAGAGATCAATAGGGGTACCATTCCCACCACAGGTCCAGGAGGCAAGGCTTCCTTTATCTCACCAACAAAGGGTGGGGCTGCCAACAAGATTTCAACCAGCCAGGCTGCTACTAACTGGAGCCTTTGGACACCTGGAGTCTTGGGGGCAAGACTACTTGCTGCATTTGTGGTGGGACTCTCCCTGCCAGAACCTTGGTGGAGGGATTCCTTCCTGGCACAACTGTGTGTACAGACGACAGTCCCAGTGGGTCCAGAATGTAGGTACCAAGCCAAAGCAGAATATTCTTGAGCCTTAAGACCTAATAGTATTTGCTTTACCAGGTTTTGGACTTGTTAAGGACCCATAGCCCTTTTCTTCTTTCCTATTTCTCCATTTTGGCCTGGGAAATGTCTATCCTCTGCCTGTCCAACAATTGCATTTTGGAAGCACATACCTTGTCTGGTTTCACAAGTTTACTGTGAGAGAGGAAGTCTGCTTCAGGATGAATGTGTGCCTTGAATCTCACCAATACCTGATGTAGATGGTACGTACATGAGACTTTGGACTTTTGACTGTTGAGTTGATGCTGAACCGAGTTAAGACTCCTGGGGCTCTTTCGATGGAATGAACGTATTTTGCATGTAAGAAGGAGACATGAATCTGGGGGACCTAGGGGTCGAATAATAGAGACTGAATGCTTATGTTCTCCCCAAGTTCGTATGTTGAAGCCTTAACCCCTAATGTGACTGCATTTGGAGACAGTCTTCAAAGAAGCAATCAAAATTAAAGGAAGTCATAAGAATGGAGCTCTGATCCAGTGGATTCAGGTTCTAAGAAGAGACACCAGAGAGCTTTCTCTCTCTCCATGTGAGCCCAGAGGAAAGGGCATGTGAGGAGATGAACCAGGTCATCTACAAGTCAGGGAAAGAGTGCTCACCAAAAATTAAATAGATTAGAACCTTGATCTTAGAATTCTGGACTTGAGTACTGTGAGAAATAAATTTCTGTTGTGGATGACACCCAATGGGTGGTATTTTATTATGGCAGCCTAACCAGATTAATATGGTCTGTGACTTAAGTATCATCTCCTCATGAGGCAACCAATGGTAAAACCTTTAAAAGTACAACTTCCTCCCTTCAACACACACACACACACACACACACACACACAGAAACACACACACAAATACACTCACTTACTGTTTCTTTTAGAGCACTGGTATCTTACTAGGATTTGTATTAAAATAGTTTTGTTTTTTTTTTTTTTAAATTTGCCATTTGATTTTCTCATTTGTCTTTTATCTAGACTGCCACACACAGAAATCATTCTTGTTTCATTCATGTTTCTTTACACTCAGATTTAGGACGGTGCTGTGTACATGCAGCAGCTTAGTAAATATTTCCAAGTAATTTACATAGCTAATATTTATTGACTTACTATTTACCAGGTAATGTCAAACACTTTACACGCTTTCCCATATTTGTTTTTTCCAAAAACAGTGTTGTATGGGTTCGTTTTTAGAGTTGAGAAAATTATGTATTTAGCTGAGGAATGAAAGTTAGTGTTAAAGAAGCGAAGATTTAAAAATGGAGTCTGGCTGCAAATCACTCAATCTTCACCATGTCAGTATGTTCTCTTGTTTTCCCAGTAATGAATGAGTTGAATAATGAGCATCATCTTATCGAATGTTACCATTAGTTGAAAATATCCCACATTGTCCCCACATTTGCATTTTAATTAGTTTACCATGACCTTTTTAATGAATTTTATTTTATAAAAGTGGTGCATGTACTCAGTTAAAAAAAAAATCAAATAGAACCAAAAGGCTGGTAGTGAAGAGTAGCCTTTATCCCACTATTTCCTAGTACTCCCTAATGCCGTTCCTCCTTTTGTAAGCTGTGTCTTCTTATAATTACCTGAGTACACATAAAATTTATATTAAAATGCTATTTTGAAAAAATAAATAAATAAAATGTTATTTTGAGATGCAGACGTTTTCAAAAGTATGTATTGTTTTCTTTTTCTTTTTTTTTTAAGAATTTATTTATTTATTCATGAGAGACACACAGAGAGAGACAGAGACATAGGAAGAGGGAGAAGCAGGCTCCATGCAGGGAGACCGATGTGGGACTCCATCCCAGGACTCTGGGATCACACCCTGAGCCAAAGGCAGGGCTCCATCGCTGAGCCCCCCAGGCCTGCCTGTATCATTTTCTACTATGGTGTGTAAGATTAGACCTCTAACACCAGAAGCCCTCTCCATTGTTCTCTCTCTACTCCACTCCTACAATAAGCTCGCATCACATTTGGTTAAATAAATACTCAGGATATACTACTGTGTAGTTATAATTATTATTGAATGCTAAGCCAAGTATTATATCTAACTAATACCTTTAAAAAACTTAGCTTTTCTGAAATGAATACCCTCCATGTTTGAAATTTATATCATTTTCTATGAATACTGCCCCTTTTTCTGAAACAGTGCATTAGATCCTAAAAGTCCCTCAGTGACATTTCCTATATGCTCAAATCAATCAAAATGTCTAGCGATTCATTATTTTCAAGGTGACTTTTACCCAAAAGCTCCCCTTTTGCACCCACCTGCACTGTGCTGCTGTTCTTCATGCCTGATATGCAACTCTTCCTGGGAGTTCCTTTCATTAGTATCTTTTTGCTAAAACTAACTCTAGATCCTCTGTTTTCTGGAATCAAAGTATTCCTTTTCTCGGCATTATCGCTAGACTTTTAGGGAGCACAGCTTCTAGTAGTTTCCATAAAAGGCATGGGAGATAATATTTTGAGAAGGTGCAGGTGTACAAAACAAAATTATTTGTTTGACCACAATACAATATACTTACTTGGCTTTGATATAGAACTCAGGGGAGAAGGGGACTCCTTGTTCTTGGTATAGGAAGGTATTACTTCTCTTCTAATTTCCATGTTTTATTGAAAATCTAACTCAGTTTAGGCTGATCTTACCTTTATCCACTGTGTTCTAAAATTTTATAATGTAGTTTTACTTTGAGTAAAACTTTTTTTTATTTTTTTTACTTGATTTTTCATTTTTTTTCTGTCTACCTGATGGGCCTATTAATGTGGAAACTCATGTCCTTCATGTAAGAAAATAAATATTTCATTGTCTATGACTAATGTCTTTCCTCAGTCTAATTATTTTGGTTACCGGTTCATGTTAAAAAGAAGCAAAGGGGGATCCCTGGGCAGGCGCAGCGGTTTAGCGCCTGCCCTTGGCCCAGGGCACGATCCTGGAGACCCGGGATCAAATCCCACATCAGGCCCCCCGGTGCATGGAGCCTGCTTCTCCCTCTGCCTATGTCTCTGCCTCTCTCTCCTCTCTCTCTCTCTCTCTCTGTGTGACTATCATAAATTTAAAAAAAAAATTAAAAAAAAGAACCAAAGGGCTAAATGGCAGTTCTGATTGAATTGGCAGAATTTATCCAAGAGTGTGTATATTAGTTTCTGTTTCTTATTGTCATATAGGAAATTACCACAAACTTTGTAGCTTAAAACCAACCAACCAACCAACCCACCCAACCCAAAACATTTATAATCTCACAGTTCTGTAGATGAGAAGTCTGAGCAAGGCTCAGATGACTTTTCTGCTCAGGGGTTCATAAGGCTGAAATGAAAGTGTTGGCCAGACTGGATTCTCAGTGAGGGGCTTGAGTAGAGAAGAATTTCCAGGCCATTCAGGTTGTTAGCAGAATTTGATGCATGGATTCTTGTGGTTACAGTACCAAGAGTCACGTTATCTTGCTGGCTGCTGGCCAAGGATTGCTTTCACGTCCTAAAATCTGCCTCCAGGTCCTAGTAACATGGCCTTCTCCATAATATGGCAGTTTGCCACTTCAGGGCCAAAAAGAGCACATCACCCTGGGTTGAATTTTCTTTCAAGGGCTCATCTGTTTAGGTTAGGACCCCAGGGTAGTCTCCCTTTTTATTAACTCAAGCAACTGGTTAGACACCTTAGATACATCTGCAAAACCCTTCCACCTTTACCAAATAAGGTGACCTTATAAGTGGAGTGATATCTCATCATAGTCACAAGTCCTTCCCATGCTCAGAAGACGGAATTCTCTAAGGCTGTGGGTCATCAGGGGCCATCTTATAATCCTGCCTTCCATGGTGTGGATCACAGGTATGGTGATTCAACAATCAAGGCCATTTACTTCAGTGTACCCACTGTACATTCCGCATCCCACAGGGAGTAGTCTTTAGTCTTTCTCTTGTGCTGATTAAAGTAAGGAATCATTCAATTATGTCTCTTGGGAAGTGGAGGTTGTAACTCTAATTTAAAAAAAAAAATAATTCTGGAAGACATTCAGGATACTGAGGCTAGCTTCCTGATGATCACCCAAGAGACTTCCATTTCATCAACCTCATTTAAATCTGGCTCTCCTTTTCACAGCTGTGCCTCATGTTCCAGAATTTACTATCCCCACACAGAGTGAGCCACCTGTCTTCTGCCAAAAGGACAAGAGATGTTTTGGTTTGGTTTGGTTTGGATTGATTAGGAATGGAAGAGGACATTCTGGATTCAAAGTTCTACTTTGATTGACTTTCAATTATCCAACCATTTTCAATTCCGCCTATATTGTCTTACATCCCTTGTCTTATTTGCCTCACAGCTTTCAAACTACGTTACCAACATCCGTCTGCTATGACATGCTTTCTCCTCTTTTAATTCTGTGTTAAGTAACTATTTCCACATCACAAACTTTTTCAAATTTTAGCATGTTAAAACAGCAACATTTATCGTCTCAGTTTCTGCAGAGTCAAAAATTCAGAAATAACTGGGTAGTTTTGGCCCAATGTGTTTCTGAGGGTGTGATCTAGATGTCCACCAGTGCTGTGGTCATCTTGACTGTGGCCATAAAATCTGATTTTAACTTACAGGCCATTGTCAGGAAACTCCAGGACCTCAGTGGCTATTCATTCACAAAAAGCCTCAGTTCCCCCTAGGTGGGCCTCTCATTAGGCTGCCTGACTGTCCCCCAGGATCTGACAACCAGCTTTCCTCAGATCAAGTGATCCTTTCATTGTAGTGTAGTTTGGAGAGGTAGGAGAGAGAAATCCATGTGTTAATATAGTGAAGTTGGGACCAAAAAAATAATAATAATAATTAAATCATTTCTTCTTTTTTTGTTTTTATGTTAAATGTCATCCTTCCATTTGTCTTGTGTCTACAAAGTTCTATAGTCTTGGGAAATCAACATTAATGATGAGAAATTTATCATATCAAACATCTAGCCATATTTATCTAAATGGTAGACAGTTTGTGAATTTTTTATCTGTCATCTACAGTTTCCCAAACAAATATTCTAGTCTAACACATTATATCACTTTTAAAACAAGATATTTCTTTTCCAGTGAGGTAAAGCATCCTTAATTCAAAATGCAGTCTATTATAGGTTGAGTTGTGACCCACATTTTTCCCAAATGGCCCTCAATCAACTTTACTCAAAACAGAGTGATGGTTCTATTTCTGTCATTGACTATTAAGAAAAGATGAATATATATGTGTGTATATATATACTAAAATGTGATGAATTGCATTTTTATTAAGAATTCCAAAACATTTTTTTTTTCTTTTTGGTATCCTGTGCCCCAATAGCCAAAAAATACTTTTTCAAAAAGCTTACTAGAAAATGCTATATTGGGCATTGTTTGGGGGAGGAAGACTTCAAACCTGAATTTATATTAACTTACTAACTACTTGTGTGAGTTCAAAATTATTTGTTTTGTAAGTTTATTTGTTCATATCAGAAAATGCAATCATTTGCAGGCAAGATTATATCTTTTACAAGATTGTTATTGCTACTGGAGAAATAAGACAGAAGTTATAATATTGAAAATATGCTGGAGAGATTTTTTTTAAAGATTTTATTTATTTATTCAAAAGAGACACAGAAAGAGAGGCAGAGACACAGGCAGAGGGAGAAGTAGGCTCCTTGTAGGGAGCCCAATGTGGGATTCGATCCCGGGACTCCAGGATCACGCCCTGAGCCAAAGGCAGATGCTCAACTGCTGAGCCAACCAGGAGTCCCGATTTTTTTTGGATTTTTAAAACAACATTATAAAAGGTTCCTTTGCTTGAGAATTTAGAATGTTTTTTTTTTTTTTCTGTTTAAAGCTCCACAAGCTGAAGATATGCATCAGAATTAAGACAACTATCTCCAGCTGCCATCTCCAGCTGCCAGCTTACCTCAAATTAAATGTCATTTTTACCTTCTGAGAACACTAATACTTTCTATTTGGTAAAATTTTTCTTTGTTGTGTGACTAAAAAAACTCAACAATTTAGACCTGGTGATAGTGTGGGTAGAAGGTAGAGAAATAAAACAAAACATATTTAGTACCACCTTATGGCTAATTTAAGGGGTACTTGAAACAAAAGGAAATCATCTAACCAGACATAGATGAATATTGCAATGAGTCAAGTGAATCCTGGCAAAATTCTTTTAATAGTTTTGTTAATGAAAAATCACATGCATCCACAAGGACTAATGAATGCTTCCTTTCTAATATACAACAATAATAATAATTAGCATTTTAATTTTTAATTGTTACCTATATACAAGTACTGTTTTAAGCATTTAATTCAATTCTGATGATAATCCTTTGATGTATGCAACATTGCCTCCTTTTTGTAAAGGAAAATTGAAGTATGGTAAACTTCTCAATGTCACACAGATACTTCCCAAGTAAAGCTAAGATTTTAACCCAGACAGTTTGACTCCTGAACCCAAGAAATATTTGTCTCTATACAGATCAGGGTTTCTCAACCTCAGCAATATTGGCAAACTGGGATAAATAAACCTTTGTTATGGGGGACTGTCCTGTTCATGGTAGGATATTTAGCAGTGTTCCTGGACTCCACGCACTAGACGCCAGTAATTCTCCCTTGTTCCCCACTACCTCGTTGCAGCAACCCAAAATCAGGCATTGCGAATGGTCGCTGGAAAGTAAACTCACCACCATTTAAGAACTAATGATATAGATTTATCTGTTCTATATCTAAGTCATTTTATAGTAACTCAAAATAAAATCAGATGCCATATAGATGGACTTGATATGAAAAAAATAAAGAAAAACTGGAGGAGAACCTGGCTGGCTCAGTCAGAACAGTGTGTGACTCCTAATCTCAAGGTTGGAAACTCGAGTCCCACCTGGATGTGGAGATTTACTTACATAAAATACTTAAAAAAAAAAAAAAAAGAAAGAAAGAAATTGGATGGAACTATATAAATGTTTTGTCTATGAGATTGATCACATTCTTATGTTTAAATGTAAGCATGGAGAAAAATGTAGTACTAAGAGAAAAAACTAATTTGAAAGTGCTATTGTAAAAGGGTTTTAAAGAGGCTTAGAGGAACCCTTAAGAAAAGGGAGACTTAACTAAGAGTAACACAGCCAGAGGAGGTTGAACTGGTTCAGCAGAGGAACAGAATGTTGCAAGACAAATACTAATAAGTCTAAGCAGCTTGCCTCAAAATCATAAAAATCAGGGGGTCTCAAGGTCAACTGGAGTGCATGTCCCCGGTAAAGCCATTCCCACTCAATTCTTTATAAAAATGAGAGTTAATTAATTTTTTTTTCCAAACCATGTTCCTAAAGATGCTAAACTTTGAGACCTGAAGTAGATTTTTTTAGGAAGAGAAGTTTTGAGTAGGCCCAAATCTGAGGTAACGTGAAGTAGTGTAATATAGATGAACTGTAAGATTTGATGAGAAGATGGGGTTCCTGGGTGGGTCAGTCTTTAGCTCAGGTCATGATTTCTGGGCTCCTGGGATGGAGCCTGACATAAGGCTTCCTGCTCAGTGGGGAGTCTGCTTCTCCCTCTCTCTTGCCTCTGCCTCTCCCACTGTCTGTGCTCTCTCAGATAAATAATAATAAATAAAATCTTTAAAAAAATGTTGATGAGAAGATAAATTCTGGAAAGGTACTGTATACAGAGCACCTTCTATACTATGCTAAGGAGTCTAAGATGTGTCTTAAAAATAGAGACCATTGGGACACCTGGATGGCTCGGCGGTTGAGCATCTGCCTTTGGCTCAAGGCATGATCCTAGAGTCCCAGGATCGAGTCCCTCTTTGGGCTCCCTGCATGGAGCCTGCTTCTCCCTCTGCCTGTGTCTCTGCCTCTGTCTCTCTCTGTGTCTCTCATGAATAAATTAATAAAATCTTAGAAAAATAAATAGAAGCCATTGAACATGTTATAGAAGGATAGCAAGATTAAATTTGTATTTAGAATATTCATCCTCTGAATAATTTTGTGATTGGTTTGGAAGATACTGACTGTAGGAAAGCTGTGAGATAATCTGGCCAATATTGATGACCTGAATCACAAAAGTAACAATGGAATTGGGGAGAGATTCAGAATGAATTCAGACATTAATAAAGAGGGAGCCGCCAGCCTGGGCATGATGTAGCTATAGCATGTAAGGATTATGTGAGTAAGATTCTAAATTGGATCCCAGATCTCTCATTTTAGAAACAAGGTGGTTGGAATCATTCCCAAAAGATATACAGGAAGACGGGGACATGAGGAAGGATGGATGACAAGTTCACAAATAATAAGATGTGGACACCAAAAATGTTTATTGTGTAAAAGTTTAATTTTCGCCTTCTCTCTACCTTATTATGATGCAAAAAACAAATTGGCATTAGTGTTCAGTTTAAGCAATTTTCAGCATTAGCTTGGCACCAGCTTTTGCCATTGGCACTCTTTAAATTTGCCCTGGCTTCAGTGCCAATATTGCCAGGATATACTTGGCAGTCGCAGAATCTAGGTGTCAAATTGTAAAATTATTCTGTTCCACTTTCTTTTTTAAATGAATGATTTTTGCAAGCTAACTTTACTTCCTATTTAGTGATTTGAAGTGAAACATTTCTGAGAAATGTTTTTCATAAAAAGTGTTTATTCCTTAAATTCAGCAATTCCACTATTTTTTTCTGGTGATCCTGCCCATTTCACGCACCCCAGTCACACTCTCTTATGTCCACCACTCAATCCCCTGAAAAGTTAACCCTTTCAAAAATAGCACCAGGTACTTGAAAAGCCACTCTCCTGCGTGCATCACTTCAATGCTCATTCATTTTTTATTAGAAACAGATTTTACATCTGAAAACAGATTTTGAAACCGGGAGTTCTGTGCAGAATGCTAACTGGGGAATACTCTTCACAGACAGACCTGTCAGGAAGCAAGGAAAGCAGGAGTAGACAGGGGGACTACTGTAAAGCTGCGCAACCAACTTCAGCGAATCCTACATGGAGCTCTGCATGTGGGATGGTCCTTCAGGACGGTTCCAAATGTAGTCAAAGGACCAGGCCTTTGTACCCCCACATCAGCCAATCTTCTGGTTACTCCCAGAAAGATGAATAACCTTGAGTGAAGCAGTTTCCTGTGACTAAAGTGATTTACAGAGAGGACTATGGCTTTGAACAACCCAACTATCAGGATTATTCTATTAGGCAGCTGGGGGATGGGTATCTTGAGTCTGGTGAGGGAATCTAGGTGAAGCACCACAGAATCTACCACCTGATCACTCGTAGCATTTCTGAAACCCCATCTTTTCCAGGACCCTAATGCTCACCTGCTGAATTTTCATTGAGCAGTTGAAACTTTCTGGTCCAAATATCTCTTTGCTTTCATCTGCATAATCTGTAAATTAGATTACTGCCTTTTTTTTTTTTTTTTTTGCTTCTGGGTTTCCTTTTCTTCTCTCTCTTCTATTCTGTGTGTTTAGATCTAAGGTACTGACAGAAAAGTGGCCAGATCTAAATGGAATGTGATCTGGAATTACACATAATGTTGAGCATGAACATTAACTGGTCTTCAAAGAACTATGTAACGCTAGAATGTAAAAATTTAAACAAAATGCATAGAAATGAAGAGTCTGAGAAAACTTAAAGTGTATAAACACAAAGTTCAATCCCTGAAACAAAAATTTCTTTCCTTTCTTTAGTATTTTTCCTAAATTGAACTAAAATATTGAACTAAATTAGTTTAGATCACCAATTTAACTAGATAGAACTAGGTCGGTGTTCCTTTCATTGTATAATAATGAAGATGTTAAGAATAGATAAATACACAATACTAGATGAGACAAAATATCAAGATTCTGGGCACATTTTATTACACAGTTTTAAGTTAAAAATACGTGGGATTTTTTTCTCCTGATATTAAAGCAAAAGTATTAACTCTTTCATCATTAAATTAAATATCATGTGAGCTATAAGTTTTTCAAAAGTACTCTTTATCAGTTTGAGGGAGTTCTTTTGTTCTTCAGGTTACCTGAGTGGTTTCATTATGAATATATGTTGATTTTTTTCAAATACTTTTATTGCATCTACTGAGATGATCATATATATATATAACATATATTTAATATACAATGTATATATTTAATATATAGATATGCCACATGTTTATATATTATAAAATAATATAAAATATATATTCTATCTCTTTATATTGTGAACTACATTGATTGCAAATTTACACAAACCTTGTATTCCTAGGATAATTAATACTGGTCATGACATGCATCCTTTTTATATAAATTGCTGGGTTAAATTTGCTAAATTACATTTCAGGATTTTGCATCTGTGTTCATGAGGTTAGAGGTGTTTGCTGCTTTTCTATTTTCTGAATGTGTTTTATGAAACGGTTTATATATATACATATATATATGTATATATTTTTTAAATATTTGGTTGAAGTCATCATTCATTGTACCTGAATCTGGAATGTTCCTTATGGAAACATTTTAAACTGTTAATGCAATTTACAAAAATAGATATAGAGCTATTTAGGTATCTATTTCTTCTTGGATGAACTCTGGTTAAGTTGATATCTTTCAAGAAGTTTTTCTATGTCTTCTATCAAATTTGTTGGCATAAGGTTGTTCAAAATATTCCCTTCTCATATCTTTCATGTGTAAAAGATCTGTTGTGATGTCTCTTTCTTTACTACTATCGGAAATTTGCATTTTCTTTCTTTTTTGTCATTCAGATAAGTCAAAATTTTATCAATTTTACTGATTTATTTATTTATTTAATAATGAATTTATTTTTTATTGGTGTTCATTTTTACGGATTTAAAAAACAGGTTTTCGGGATCCCTGGGTGGCACAGCAGTTTGGTGCCTGCCTTTGGCACAGGGTGCGGTCCTGGAGACCCGGGATCGAGTCCCACGTCGGGCTCCCGGTGCATGGAGCCTGCTTCTCCCTCTGCCTGTGTCTCTGCCTCTCTCTCTCACTGTGTGCCTATCATAAATAAATAAAAATTAAAAAAAAATAAAGTTGTCAATAAAAAACAGATTTTCATTTGATATTTGTTTTCTACTTCATTGATTTCTACACTGATATTTCTTGTTTTATTCTTTCTATATATGATGGATACACTTTGATTCACTTTTTCTAAGTTTCTTTAGGTGGAAGCTAAGATAATTAATTTGAGGGTTTTTTTCATATAATCATTAAAATATCATGATTTTCCCTTTAAGCACTGTTTTAGCTGCATCTCACTAATTCTGATATGTTGTGTTTTCATTTTAATTCATTTAAAAATATTTTCTAATTATCTTTGTGTGTGTCTTCAGGACTCATAGATTATTTAGAAGTGTGTTATTTAATTTTCACATATTTTGTGATTTTCCAGTTGTTTCCCTAGCTGACTTTTAGTATAATTATGTTGTAGACAGAGTTCATACTTTGCATAATTTCACTACTCTTTACTAAAATTTTTTTTATTGTATAGAATATAGTCTATCTTAGTGACTATCTAACAAATACTTGAAAAGCATACACATTTTGCTGTTGGTGATGGAATAGTCAATTTTTTGGATGATAGTGTTGCTCAAATATCTACACATTTACTGATATCTATTTATCTATCTTTCAGTAAATTAGAGGACTTTTGTATTTGTCCTTGGAGTTTTATCTTTTTCTTTTAGATATTTTGAAGCAATTAGGTCTGTAGGAAACTAAGACTGAGTTTTCATTTTGATGAATAAAAACAGATTAAATATCACTTTATCTTTTGAAATATTCTTTAATAAACTTACTTTGAATTTTTAAATGGTGTTTAGTTAATAGAAGAGAAAAATATGCTATTAAATTGTCTTTATAATTACATAGTTACCTTTATTGGTACTCTGTTCATTCATGTTCATTAGTATTACTGTGTAGAGTCATCTGCTTTCAGCCTGAAGCATTTCCTATTCATTTACTAGCTATGATTGTCTCATTTTTTTGTTGACCTGGGAAATTTTTATTTCACCTTAATTTTTTAAAGGATAGATTTGCTGGATATAGGATTCTTGGTTGACAGTTACTTGTGTGTGTGTGTTTGTGTGTGTGTGTGGGTGTGTCTGTGTGTGTGTGTGAACTTTAAATACACTTCTCTGCCTTCTGGCATCAGTTTTTTCCTGGTGAGAAGTCAGCTATTAATCTTACTGGGATTCCTGTGGAATAGATATGCTGTATTTCTCTTGCTGCTTTCAAGATTTTTCTCCTTGTCTTTTACTATTAGCAATGTTGCTAAGACACGTCTTTGTAAGTCTCTTTATTTCGATTCTACTGAGAATTTGTGGGGCTTCCTAGTTGTGTAGGTTGTTATTTTTCAATAAATCTTGAGGTTTTTAACCATTATTTCTTTAAATATTTTTTTCTCTCTCCTCTCCTGATACTCTCATTACACATATGTTGGTGCCTACTGTTCTTTCAGGCTCTTCATTTTCCTTCCTTTTTTTTTTTTTTTTCTTTTTATTCTTTGGCTCACATAATCTCAATTTAACTTCAAGTTTACTGGGATACCTGGGTGGCTCAGCAGCTAAGTGTGTCTGCCTTCGGCTCAGGGTGTCGTCCTAGAGTACCAGGATCCAGTCCTGCATCGGGTTCCCTGTATGGAGCTTACTTCTCTCTCTGCCTATATCTTCCCCTCTACCTTTCTGTCTCTCATGAATAAATAAATAAAATCTTAAAAAAAATCAAGTTTGCTAATTATTTTTTTTTTGCCAGTTCAAATTTACTGTTGAGCCTCTCTAGTGAGTTTTTTTTTAATTTCAGTTATTGAACTTTTCAAATCTAGAATATACATTTAATTCCTTTTTATAATTTTTATTTAATTACGGATATTCTCTACTTGATGCAACTCTGTTGTTATACTTTCCTACTTCTTTAGTCATACCTTACTTTTGTGAATCTGTTTTTAAGGACTACTTTGCAATCTTTCTGCTAAATCTGGTTCTCTCTCACAGGCAGTTCCCTTACCTGCTTTTTTCCCCATTGTGTGGGTCACACTTTCTTATTTCTTTGCCTGTCCCATATTTTGCTGTTGGAAAGTGGTCATGTTAGGTACTATGTGGCAGGAACTTTGGGTACTCTCTGAGTACTGTTCTTCCTCCTGAACTTATTGTTATAATTTGCTTATGATACTTTTACTGAAGTCTTTCCATGTCTTCTACCCCTATAGTGTTAGGCCTCTGATGTTGCGCTGCAAAGAGTCACAGTTTTCAGTATGCCCACAGTCACTATGGCATGACAGTGTCACCAATAGGTATCTTCTCTACTCTTTCCCTGACCATACCTATTTGTGAGATTCCACTACTTGCCTTGCTGGTCAATTTGTCTATTATTTCCAGTAAGGCCCTAGAACAAAATTGTTCTTTATAACTGGATTAGATCCAGTCAAATTTGTCTCCTTTGAAGGAATATTTTCTTTTTTTTTAAAAGGTTTTATTTATTTATTCATGAAAGACACACACAGAGAGAGAGAGAGAGAGAGAGAGGCAGAGACAGGCAGAGGGAGAAGCAGGCTCCATGCAGGGAGCCCGGTATGGGACTCGATCCCGGGACTCCAGGATCATGCCCTGGTCTGAAGGCAGGTGCTAAACTTCTGAGCCACCCAGGGATTCCTGAAGGAATATTTTCTAAGGTCACCATCTGATACTGTTCCAAGTGCTCCTCCCAGCTGTCATATTTTAGTTTCCTCCTGCTAACTAGTGGGTTTAAAGGATAATCTCTATCTTCATTAGAACCATCAGTCTCATCCCAGTTACTTTTCATTAAGATCTCAACGGCTCTTGTGAGTCCCCCTAGGTTTAAACTTCTCTATACTCTGTTGCAAACAAGTTAATTTCTTTGGGAAGAGATTACAAGCTATCTGAGTTTTTGTTTTTGTTTGTTTTGTTGTTAAGATTTTATTTGAGAGAATGCCTGGGAGAGAGCATAAGCAGGGGGAGCAGCAGAGGGAGAGGCAGAAGCAGACTCCCCATTGAGCAGGGAGCCCTATGTGGGGCTCGATCTCAGGACCCTGAGTTCATGACCAGAGCCAAAGGCAGCGACTTACCTGACTGAGCCAGCATGGTGCCCCAGGAACTACCTATTTTATATCTTGCTTTCCCCCAAGGGCAAAATCTCAGAATCCATAATCTGGAGTTGGGGATGGCATAATGGAAAACGTCTCTCTGAGGGATACCTTTGCTGTAGGAGCTCAGCACTCAGTGGAGGTGCAGGCCACAGCCTGGGGTTCTCCTAGGCTACCTCTGTGGGGTAGATCTATCGCTTCAAAAGCTGGAGGAAAAGCTATGAAGGTAACAGTATTCTCAACATGCACACTTCAAGTAGAGTTTCTATCCCATGAGTGGAGTTTTTTGCACAGAAGAAAGCTCCCTGCCCTAGACTGCATTTGCTTGTGATTTAGCTTTAGCAACAGGTACCTGGGGGCCAGATGAAAAACACTGAAGTCATTCCTCTCCTGGGAAAAAGCCCTTTGGCTGGGAGCTGGGAAGAGAGGGAAGCCCCATTTCTTGGCTGCTGCAGCCTGGAATGGAATGTTTCTTGCTGAGCTGGGAAAGGGAAGAAAGGGAGTGGTCCTTGTTCAAATACTACAGACTTTTTCTTTGTCTATTGAATTTTCTGTAGATTTTCTTGAAAACAAGTTTCTACATTTTTTTATTTGCCCCTAGGAATATTTCCAGAGGCTTTAAGTGGTTGTTTTTTAAAAAAATACTTTCCACCAATTTCACTGCAGAATAGGTCAGTAGAACTCTTCATTCTCTTATGTTAGATATCAATCTTTTTACTTTTATTTTTGAAAAGTATTTTTGTCAGTATAGAAATATAGGTCAATGAGCTTTCTTTCGTCATTTTAAAAATAGCATTGCTTTATTTTTCTACTTCTGTGGCTTCTGCTGAAAAGCCTGTCATTCTCACATTTATTCTTTTGTAAGTTATAGTTCTTATTCCTGGTAGAAGATTTTGACTCATCATGCATTTCATCAATTCGATCATAATATTCCTAGTGTTTCTTTCTTGTTTTATTCTGCTTGGAGTTTGTAGAGCTTCCTGCATCTGTAAATATGTACTTGCCATTAAATTTGAAAAACGAATGCCATTATTAAATTTTTTTTCTCCTGCCTCTCCAACTTCCTATACCCAAATTACACAAATGTTGAATTTTTTGATAATACCCCACAGGAAATATGAAATTTTGTTCATTTTGTAAGTCTTTTACTCTGCATCTTCACTAATCTTATGGAGTGTCCATCTGCTCTTAGTCAAAATTGATAATTTATTTTGCATGTTTTTTTAAAAAAGATCTCTAGTAGTGGGATGCCTGGGTGGCTCAGCAGTTGAGCATCTGCCCTTTGGCTCAGGGCATGATCCTAGTCCAGGGATCAAGTCCCACATCAGGCTCCCTGCTAGGAACCTGCTTCTCCCTGTGCCTGTATCTCTGCCTCTCTTTGTCTCTCATGAATAAATAAATAAATAAATAAATAAATAAATAAATAAATAAAATCTAAAAAAAAGTCTCTCGTAGTTTGAGTGATTTTTAATATCTATTTCTGTATTCGTCAAACAGTCTTGAAAATATGCAATAAAATTACCATAGCTATTTTAACATCCCTGTGCTAATTGTACAGTCTTAGTCATGATTATTTTCTGTTTCTGTTGATTAGTTTTCTCCTGGTTATAGGTCATGCTCTTGCCTTTTTGCGTGATGGTTAGTTTTTAAATTGTGGATTATAATTTATTGCTTCTTTTAATCTAGTCATTATTTTCTTATATGAGATATGCTGCAGTAAGACTAGACACCTTTAAAGATGTTTAGGTTTATTTGTTCCAGTAGGCAGTTAAGTTACTGACATATTATTTCCAGACTCTTAGGTTTGGTTTACTCTTTGTTAGGTCATAGATATTTAAGTTTTTTCCTTACTCCTAGGGTTTGGCTCATATCAAGGACATACTCTTTTCTCTCAAGGCTTGAAGCATCTACAGTCTCAAATGGCTGTATAAGGAGTTCCGGGAGGTCTCTATCATCTGCTCAGGCTCCAACTACAATGTCCTTCAGCACCTCACAGTCTCTGGTATTCTTCTCAGCTCTTGCCACCCACCCCTTTCAGTAGTGACCCTCTACTGGCATTCTAGCAGTTTCATTTGCACATGTGCAAATTGTCCCTCAGCCACCAAAACATGAGGACTCCTCTGCTGATTTAATACCTCCCTGTCTGCACTCTCTTCAAAGAAGGGTAGTTACCTTCTCTGCTACTTTTAACTACTTCAGCTGCCCTGAACACCAATATTCTTCCTTAACTCAGAGAGGATACTGTACTCTGACTGGACTTAACTTACTGCGGTAGAGAAGGTCTACCCAGCCCGAAAGCTTGAGTGCATGTGAGGCTTGCCTTGTTTGTTCTCTTTTTCTCAAAATCACAATCATTTACTACCTAAACTGAAAAAAAGCAAGTTTGGTTCCTTTTAACATACAATGGCTATACACAAATTTTTGAATTACTCAGTTTTAAACAAAAATTTCTCTGTCTCTCTGAAAATAAAGTGATATAAAAGAAAGATTCATAATAATTTTGAAAAAATATGTTTCAGGAAGTATGAAGTATTACATATTTGTACAAAGAGAATATTGAACAAGTATTTCATTTGCAATTAAGTTAAGCTTCTAGATAAAGAGCATGTGATTTAGCTTAGATTTAACTTTTAATTTTTTTTTTTTTTACTTTTTTTTAAGGATTTTATTTATTTGAGAGAGACAGAGCACAAGCCTTGGGAAGGGCAGAGGCAGAGGGACAAGGAGAAGCAGACTCCCTGCTGAGCTGAGAGCCTGATGCAGGGCTCAATCTCAGAGCCCTGAGATCATGAGCTGAAGGCAGCCGCTTAACTGACTGAACCATCCAGGCACCCAGACTTAACTTTTTAAATGTCACCACCCAAATATAGTATCACCTGTTACTATCATAAATAACTTAACCTAAATATATTTATATTTAAAATATTTTAATAATCTCCTACCTACAAAAGTACCCCAATGATGACTTCCTTTTTCCTAATGCATCACAATGAGTCAATATATTTTAATTATTTGAAAGTGAATGAATGAATCTGAAATGAAATGTGAAGTGAATGAATGAATGAATTAATTCCAACTACATGTTTACATTTGAAAGACAAAGCATTTGTGAAAAGATAAAACATTTGTCCTTTTTTTAGGTTGGACCAACTGGCAAATCATTTTTATATCATATTGGTAGTTTTCTAGGCATTTCCTACTATTTTAACCAATAGTGAGTCAAGCTCTATTCCTTCATTTATACACTAGTAATGTGAAAATCATTGTTATGGATGGAGAACTCATCAAAAAGGATAAATAGACACAATGGTGTAAGAATAAGCATGACTTATTGGAGAACATTAAGTGTGCTAACATAGTGCTTTTTTAAAAATATAATTTGAGGGCAAGCACTGCATTTCTCAGTGTATTCCCAAAACTAAATGGCAGTCTGATAAGAGTTACATTAAAGTAAAGGTCAAGTAATGATGACAAGATTCCTTCCATTTCACTTTGCCCCAGTTTGACATAAGCTGCAATTTATGCAATGTCACTAACCATCAATTAATCACCCATGCAATGCCAAATAAAGAGATGAAATGGCTAAATAAATATATATTTTAAAAAAAATACAGGGGGAAAAAAAAAGCAATACAATCAGCTTCTAGGTTGTACACTGGGAAGACATAACCCAAATACTCTTATTTGAGCACTTGTATTTTAAGGACACAAAGCATTGGTGATTTTTCTTTTCCTGTATAATACATTAAATGTTTCAGTCCCAGAGTAGTTCTGTTAATATACTACAGTTTCAATGAATTTTGTTTCCTAAAAAGATCTGAGTTTTTTTTTTTTTTTTTGTATTTATTTATGATAGTCACAGAGAGAGAAAGAGAGAGAGAGAGGCAGAGACACAGGCAGAGGGAGAAGCAGGCTCCATACAGGGAGCCCGACGTGGGATTCAATCCTGGGTCTCCAGGATGGAGCCCCGGGCCAAAGGCAGGTGCTAAACTGCTCCGCCACCCAGGGATCCCCTGAAAGAGTTCTTTTATCAGTTCTTATTGGTAGGTCCTGAATAGGTATGCTTTATATATAAATATATAAATATATAAATATATAAATATATAAATATATATATATATATATATAACTGGTTTCATAATATTTTATGAATATTAGTACTTCTATCATTAAAGAAAGTCAGTTTAGATGAGATGAGGTAAATGATAACAGTGGTTTAAAAATTAATGTTTTGAGCATGTGCCATAGACCCAAAACACTTCCAAGAAACACACAACTTTTAATTTCTATAAGAAAAATGCTACTATAATGTATAAAGCACTTTCTTAATTTCTAGAATTTCTTGAGTTTCTGTAGTAAAATTAAGAATGTTCTGATGAATGATTTCTTTTTTTTTAATGTCTTCCCTCTAGGTGACAACAGATGGACTTAATACAAGTACAGACGGTCCCCAAATTACAATGGTTTGCTTTATCATTTTTCTACTTTCAATGGTGCAAAAGCAATATCCATTCAACAGAAACTGTACTTCAAATTTTGATCTTTCCCTGGGCCAGTGATATGCCCTATGAAAACTCTCTCGTAATGCTGGACCAGCAGCAGTGAGCTGCAATTCCCAGTCAGCTACATAATCACAAGGGTAAACCACCTACACACTCATAACTATTCTGTACCCATACAACCTTTCAGTACAGTGTTCAATAAGTTACATGAGATATTTGACACTTTATTATCAAGTAGGCTTTGTTTTAGATGATTTTGCTCAACTTCTGCTAACATAAGAGTTCTAAGCACATTTAAGGTAGAGGAGGCTAAGCCACGATGTTCAGGAGATTAGGTGTAATAAATGCATTTTCAACATATTATATGTTCAACTGATGATGTGTTCATTGAGACATAACCCCATCGCAAGGGGTTACAATTGTAATCATTTTGGTACAGATTCAGGGAAGATATAGGTTGGAATGAAGAAACAAGAAAGAGCAGAAGATGAAAGCAATGGAGAGGCTGAACAAGACCATACCAATAGCGCATCAAACCATATTTACTAAGAGCCATATTAATATTTAGAGTGGAAAAATTGTAAGTTAATATCAAAAGCATAGTATTATTTTGTACATATGTAACATATGCTTTTATTCGTCTTAAAGTTTAAATTAAAAATACATAAAATCTCAGTGTATAACAGGATTTATTTTCTTCCCAAATTCTTTTAATTAACTTTATAATATTTGATTTAAAGTATAATTGAAAAGAGAAGTGTATATGCCTGATAGATTCTCAGAAAATTCCAATCCAGTGCTGGGTGGCCAAAGACAACAGAATAGAGAACACCATGCCTTCTAGGCTCCTTGTATACTTTGATTATGAAGGGAGTCCAGGATAGATCCCTAAAACATGAAGATGCTGTTCTATGAGACAATGCCCTATAAGGCCCACAAGTACATATGTACTCACACCAAAAGTAATTTAGAGGGAAGACTGGGTGGCTCAGCGGTTGAGCATCTGCCTTTGACTCAGGGCATGATCCTGGGGTCCTGGGATCGAGTCCCACATTGGGCTCCCTGCAGAGAGACTGCTTCTGCCTCTTTCTATGTCTCTCATGAATAAATAAAAAAAATTAAAAAATGATTTAGAAAGAGAAGATGCCTTAAAACAATTTTAAAAGGAAGTTTGACACTGTCATTCATTTTAATGGTATTTAAAAGTAGTTTAATAACACAAAGGTGGTGTAATGGGACAAGCATATACTCTGTTCCTTTTTTATTTTCTCAAGATTTTCTGTTTAAAAACCCCGTTTCTTTATTTTTTTAAGAAAAAAAATCTTATTTTAACCAAATATGGATATTAACAAAATGTGATCATTTACACATTCAGATTTTAATGTTCTGGATGGATATTACACAGAAGGATGATGACAAAGGGTCTGACTCTAGAAAGAAATGGAGAAAGGAAATCATTTTTATCTTGGTGTTATTTTTGGCAAGCAACATAAAAGTAAATACATATTTGGATTTAAATATGAAACGCATCAGAAACCAAACTTGATTTCAGAAGTCTTTGCCTGCTGGTTAGAAAGAATTTTTTTTTTTTTTTTAAGAAGCAGTAAAGTTTGATACTATAAATCACTTTCTCCAAATGTACTGAGATAGTTCCTAGTATTTTAACATTTTTCTCATAAATGTTTATCAAAATCAGTGTAAAGCTTTTGAAATTGCATGGTTTGAGGAAAATGGCTTTGTTTTCTTTGTATTGTCATTAAAAATAAAGAGTGGAGAAATAAAAAGGCAAACACCAAATAAATGAGAATTGTTTCTATAGAAGTTTGTAACTGTATCACATACATTAAAATAGCTTGTGAGTGGTTATAGGATAGTATTATATAGTATTTATATACCCCAAAAAGCTTTAAAAGGGGGGAAACTACTTAATATTTATAATTCATTTAACAATTTTTTTTTAAATTTTAAAAAATTTTTAAGGTTTGGTTTGTTTGAGAAAGTGAGAGAAAGAAAAAACACATGCTGGTGAGGAGCAAAGGGAGAAGCAGGCTCTCCTGCCAGCACGGATCCCCACATGGGGCTCTATCCCAGGACTCTGGGATCATGACCTGAGCCAAAGACAGACACCTAACCGACTGAGCCACCCAGGCACCCCTTAACAAATATTTATTGCATACCTTATACCATCCACTGACTTAGCTATTTGAACTATAAAAATGGCAAAAAGCCACACTTTCATTACTCAAGGAACTCAACAGTCCACTGGGGAAAGATAGAAACACAAATCATTAATATAAAAGAAATGAATCCTACGCTGGTATGAATGGAATATAACACTGCAACATGGTAGACCATGTTTTGAAAAATCATATGAAAATACTAATTTCGGGGCAGCCTGGGAGGCTCAGTGGTTTAGTGCCACCTTCAGCCCAGGGTGTAACCCTGGAGTCCAGGGATCAAGTTCCACGTTGGGCTCCCTGCATGGAGCCTGCTTCTCCCTCTGCCTGTGTCTCTGCCTCTCTCTCTCTCTCTGTGTGTCTCTCATGGATAAATAAATAAATAATCTTTAAAAAAAGAAAATGCTAATTGCTTTTTTTTTACTCACAAATTAGGTGTTTGTCTATATTTGGTCCCATTCATCTTTGCAATCTACATACATTTAAACAGAAATGTTATAGTTAACATCATCTTATGCTCTACATTTCTCAGTTAATGTGCCAAATTATATTCTGAGGGATCCCAGGTATAGTCATTGTGTTTACAACGTCATAAAAATAGGAACAGTGTCAAATGTGATAGGCAGTGAAAATATTCATTTATTTAATAAATTTTACATCTGTAACTATTTAAAAATAGGATGTCTAATCTTAATTTTAATATAGAACAATCATCATTGGCTTTATTTGAAAGTTCTTTATGTAAAAAAAAAATACATTATTTTTATTCCATGAGGAAAACTTGTAATATACACGCGAGGGGCCATATTTTAAATTTTCAAAATATGTTGGCATGTTCTCTGTGTGACTGCTATCATGCAGAGTCCTTTGTGCCCAGGAAACTGCTAATTTGCATCACTGGAACTGAAGGAGTCTATCTATGGATGGATATTCATTTTATGCTTAGAAGTATTGCAGATTGTGATGTCTAAAATCAGTCATCAACCATATCTTTATGCTGCTATTGTTGTGCAAACAAAACTACAGGTTGCTTATTTTCCTCATCATTTGGTTAATTTACCCAGACCTTTCTTTCCTCTAAAACATTTAAAGTGACAATAAGCCATATGACCGTTCACAGAGTAAACAACACTACGAAAATTATATGCTTCTGTAATGCAAATATTTTCTTTGTGAATTCATTTCCTTTTTTGAATTATAGATAAAAATGAGAATTTTGATATTGTTAGCCTTTTAAGTTTCAGCATCACATTTCTTCTACATCCTTAAGATACTGGCTAATTCCATTCCGATATATGGTATCCAGATCTCATTTCAAGGTGAGAGTGATTTTAGACATTTTGATAATTCTTCATTTCTCATTCCCCTGTCCTATTTTCTGAAGGAGCTAGCCACGTCTACATATAGATATAGAATAACCTACTATTTCATTGACCCACTTTTTCACCTTCCTATCTTTAAGTAAAATGATTTATAGTGAGAAGTATCAATTGCTCATGGTTTAATGAAGAAATATACATTTTTGCTTTATGTTCCTGACAATGAGAGTTCTTTCTTATTAGTTCTTTCTTGGTGATAGCATGATAAAACAAGCCCATTATTGAAGCAATTAATGTGTTCATAGGTGGTTTGTAGGAATATAAAGTTTTATTCTCATAATAAAAAATTGATATCCTTGAATTTAAATGAATAAATGTAGCATGAGTTTAATGCGATCTGATCTGGCTTGCTTAACATATTTTTCTCACTATAAATTATAGCATTTTACATTTATGAGAGTCTTGAATAACCCCAAAGCAAAGGATCTGGTGCCCATGGTATTCATAAGACGGTGTTCCATGTAATAAAATTATCTCAACAAACTGAAGTGTTAGAACCCTGGATCAATATTCATTTAACAAGAAAAATACCCCACGTCATTAGCATTATCTCTTCCAGCATCACTTGTCACTGACTCGTAGTCTAGGTGAGGTGGATCACAGTCTCAGAGCCAGAAGGTACCAATGATACGTCATTAGACATGAAAAGAAGACTTCTTCTATCAAGCAATACTCCAATCATATAGGAGTTTGCACCCAAAAGTTGCGGAGCTGCTTACCTCAGGCTGGGTAACACACTAATAAAATTGTCAAGATCAATACTATAACCCAAGATTAAAAACAAATTCTCCCTATATTTTTTTCTGTATCTAAACATGAAATCATGAAAGTTCTAAGATGAGTCTTCATTAGTTCAACCTTGCATATCTTATTATATAATCATAAAAATAAGATAGAGAAAGAACAAGACACTGAATAAGGAAAAGAAATACACCAAGTATCTGGAAAGCATAATACACTACTCATGTTCTCATTTCTTCTTTTTTTCTTTTTTTTTTCTCATTTCTTTTTACTTGCACTTATTATCAATTACTAACAAAGTTGCAGGTCTTTGAAAAAACAAGGCTTATATTTTGCATAAACTGCAAATAATTAAGGAAATAAGTTTTATGCTAATCAAACCTTAAAAAGTAGCATTCTCTTTTGTTTACAACTTTCCTCAAGGACCCCACACAGGCTTTACCGAAAGGAACAAAAATCAACATTCAATTAACTGAAATATTACTATCTGCCAGGGACAATTCTAGGTGTTGGAGATACAGAAGGAAATAAACCAAAATCTGGGGCCACATTCTAGTGGGATAAATCACAATAACTAATAAATAAGCAAAGTAAGTAATATATATTGTTTGCTTATGTTGATAACTGCATTAGTTCTTAGGTGGCTTGGAATAAATGTTCTCAAAATTAAAGTAGTTAAAAGAACTTCTGAATATATCAGAGAATATAAATAGAAAAAAAAGGACAAGGGGGCAGTTGTTGCAATTTTTTTTAAGATGATCAGGAGCTTCATGTACGTTCGCTGCAATGGCCACATCTGTGCCAGGCCTCAAGAAGACAAGCAAACAGTCCTTGAAAATATCTGTGGCCAGAGTGTTTTGACGAATACGAAAGCTTGGGCCCTGCCTGGAGCATGGTCAGCAGCCCAAGTCTGAGTCCTGGGAGTGTGCTGAGCACCAGGGGGAGAAGCAAGAGGGAAGTCTAGAGGAGAAGGGAGAGGTAGTTCCTGTAGGGCCTCCTGGCCTGCCCACTGTGACAACCTGGGCTTTGGCCTTATACTTTAGACTTTTGGCTTTGGTTTCATACTTAGATACATTCGGAAGAATAATCCTACAAACTCTGAAAGATTAGAGTGGTTACGAAGCTGACATCTCATTATTTGCAATCGTTGTATCAGGGGGCATTGACAGGGCACCTAAACTAATGTTGTTATTAGATGAAGCAAGTCAATGGTCAGGTAAATGTATTGCCGTTTATTTATTTTTTTAATTTAATCTTTTTAAAGATTTTATTTATTTATTCATGAGAGACACACACAGAGAGAGAGGCAGAGACACAGGCAGAGGGAGAAGCAGGCTCCATGCAGGGAGCCCGATGGGGGAATTGATCCCGGGACCCCAGGATCTGACCTGAGCCAAAGGCAGATGCTCAACCGCTGAGCCACCCGGGCTGCCCCAAATATATTGCCATTTAATACTGTCTTTCCATACAGTTCAATTGAACTAACTAACTAACTAACTAAATAAATAAATAAACAAACAGAAAAAAAAGCGAGAGATAAAATATGAACAAAATAAGAGTAGTTGTCTATATTCTCTAGTTCAGATGTCAACCCTTATGCAAAAAGGGATTTGTTCCAGATAAGCTTTACTGAGAAAGGAATATGAATTGATTTCTGAAACTACATGTAGTTGCACTTAGACACGTCACTTCATTTTTCTAGGAGTTTGTGGTTTTTTTTTTTTAATCTATAAAATGATACCAGTGAAGTAGAGGATTTAGAAGGGTCCCTTTATGCTCTAAAATACGATTTAAAAATGAAAATCATACTGTAAATACGGCATATAGATCACAGAATCTATTTGAAATGGAAGGTTGCTAATATGCTGTGCCACGAATCCCCAAATATTATATACTCATGCACGATTATGGTGTTAAAATAAAAGAAACATAAAACATAGAGAAAAACTTTTTCTTGAATTACCAAACAGGAGTCTTTCAAGTACTTTACCTTTGAGAGCCCTTCTTCCAAACAACCAAAGAGCTATGCTGCCACCTACTGGTTAAACGACTAGCACCTGCAAGGTGTTGCAATTCCTTATTTTAAAAAAAATATCCAAAAAACCAATAAAGTCCTACCTTAGGTCATAATGCACGTCTCACATTCTCAGATTGAGGATTATAAAAATACATTGCATTAATTTAAAAAGATACACCGATGGAATTTTATTTAGACCCCTCTATTTACTCTAAACCAAGTAATACTGATATTTTCTTAGGAGGTCTAATCTGGTGATAAGGCAATACATTCCTCAGAGTGTTTTGAGGGAGAAAACATCACTGACATTTTGATCAGTGTTCCAGTATTCTGTTCTCTTAGAGTAGCAAAAAAAAAATAAAAACCAGAATGCATTTTCTGGGACTCCCAGAAAGAAAGCATTTGGTTTTAGAAGCCAAAATATGAATTTATTTTCGTAAAAGAGGAAAACCCCAAAGTAAGTCTTGGTTCATTACTAGCTGGATTAAAAGTGAGTCATGTAAGTGCTAACAATACATGGGCTTTTTTGAACACCGATGTCCCCAAAATAGCTGTGGCACTTCAGCTCCTTTCATTTAGAAACCTTAGCACCTAAGGATCTTACAGAGTTGCTGAGAAAGTAGCCATTTGTTCAGCTGCACTCCTTATTTTTTGTCAGCAAAGGCTTAGCCGTGTGTGCGGTTTTTCAGGCGCTATCCTATTATACACTGGCAGTGAATCACACTGAGGAATATATGCTGCATCATCCCCACCCCCTGACTGGGTGAGAAGGCTCCTTTGACAGATTCTCACTTCTTCTGAAATCTGTCACGTCCAAAACAAGCTCTTCTCAATTCCTTAACAAATGGAAACTCTCCATTCTGATAAGACAACAGGAAACATAAAAATGGAGAGGAAAACAGTAATGAGGCATTTTGTGAAATTAAGGTAGGGTAATTTGTATTCCATGTGTTGTTCAAAAAAAAAAGATTTTGATGTGTTTCCTGACTTTTATTTGAAACGCAAATTGTAGACATTGGAGAAGGAAAGGGTGCATCAAATCATTTCTGTGCTTGCTTTCAGAGCAAAGCCACTCTGAGATAGCCTGAGTGCTTTGAACCACCTAGCTTTAATGTTTCTACCCCTGAATCCTTAATCAAATAGATTGCCTCATCAGAAAGACTTTTTTTTGAACACTTGCTTAAAATTTAATTTTCCTTTAACAAAGCAAACTCCCACATTTTCCCCAAATATGTTTCATGCTCTGTAGGGTACTTAAACCTTTGATAAGAACCACATTCTTTCTTTTTTTTTTTAAGGTTGCTATATATATACACATATTTTCTCCTCTCTTTGTCCTTCTCTCTCATGTTCTCTGTCTCTCTCTCTCTCATTATCTCTTATTTCCATGTTCTTTTAAGTCTTTTGGTAGGTATCCATATCCGTATTCTAAAACACTGAATAACCAAATCTCCTGAAGCAAGCACAACACCTGCTTTTTCCATTTTTATATACAACATCGATTTAAACATGCTCTACTTCTTAAAATAACTTAAAACATTTTTCTAAACCTAGAATTTAAAAAAAAACACAATTTCTTCTACATTACCCTTTAGGATTCTTATCTTTTATATGCTATGTATTATCTTAATTTTCCCTAAAATACAGTGGAAAAGATTTTTTTCAAAATAACCTTTCTTGGGGGACCTGGATGGCTCAGTTGGTTAAGCATCTGCCTTAGGCTCGGGTCATGATCCCAGGACCTGGGACGGGGCCCAACCCCAGGCTCCTTGCTCAATGGGAAGCTGCCTTCTCCTTCTCCCTCTGCCTGTGCTCCCCCTGCTTATGCTCTGTGTGTGTGTGTGTGTCAAATAAATAAATAAATCTTAAAAAAGAGAAAAAAAGAAAATGACCTTTCTTGGTCATGATTCCGAAAACAAAATGTAAATAATCCAAATAATATTCTTGTGTCTTCATATATTAAGTAGAAAGCAAAGTCAATATTTATTGTTGCTTTAAGAAAGCGTATTTTTGAAAGTTCATACTAATTAAGTGAATCGAACCAAATTGAACATAGCACTTGAAAAATTTTATTTAAATTCAATTAATTAACATATAGTGCATTTTTAGTTTCAGAGGTAGAGTTTAGTGATTCATCAGTTGCATATAGCACCCGGTACTCAGGACATCAAGTGCCCTCCTTAATGCCCATCACCCGGTTACCCCATCCCCTCATTCATCTCCTCTCCAGCAACCCTCAGTTTGTTTCCTATAAGTTAAGAGTCTCTTATGGTTTGTCTCCCTCTCTGATTTCATCTTATTTTATTTTTCCCTCACTTCCTCTATGATCCTGTTTTGTTTCTTAAATTCCACATACGAGTGAATTCATATGGTAATTTTCTTTCTCTGATTGAGAGTCAAAGCTGGTGTAAGGATAAAAACATAGTGATGCACAAGGCCACATGCACCCCAATGTGTACAGCACCAATGTTCACGATAGACAAACTATGGAAAGAGCCCAGATGTCTATCGACAGATGAATGGATAAAGAAGATGTGTCACTTACACACACACACACACACACACACACACAGTGGGATACTACTCAGCCATCAAAAAGAAATGAAATCTTACCATTTGCAACACCATGAACGGAAGTAAAGGGTAAATTACGCTGAGCATTTTTCATTATATTAGGGAGTCTCCACAAACATTTGACTTAGTTCAACCATAAAGCACCATTTATTTTGGGTATATAATTTAACATTTTTTTTTACTATAAATAATGGGGAAATGGTATTGTAAAACATTTTCCAACTTACTAAGGTAAAATTGACTAATAAGATTGTGTGATATTTAAAGTGTCTATTACAGTGGTTTGATACATACACAAACTGTGAAAGGATTCCCATCATCTAGTTAATTGACATATCCATCACCTCATTTATATTTTCTTTTTGCTGAAAACATTTAAGTTCAATTCTCTTGGCAAATTTAATTATAGTGTTATCAACGATAGTCATCATGCTTTACATTATCTTTAGACCTCATTCAACTTATAGCTGAAAATTTATACCCTTTGGCCAACCTCTATTTTCCTCCTTACCTCTCCAGCTCCTGACAACTTTCTACTCTGTTTCTATAAGTTTATTTTTTTAGATTCCATATGATACCCTGCAGTATTTCTCTTTCTCTAACTTATTTCACTAGTATAATGATTCATCTGTTGTCACAAATGCCAGCATTTCCTTTCCTTATGACTAATATTCCATTGTGTATGTGCACTTATATACATATATACACATATATGTACATAAACATACATGTGTGTATTTACATTTTAAAAATCTATTCATCCATGAATGGAAATTTAGACTATTTCCATATCTTGCTTTTGCAAATATCCTCCAGCAAACATGGGAGTACAGATACCTCTTGGCACTCTGTTCTCATTTCCTTTATATATATTCCCAGAAGTAGAGTTACCGGATCATATGGCAGTTCTTTTAATTATTTGAGGAACCTCCATACTATTTTTCCATAGGGGATGCACCAATTTACATTCCCACACAATATAAAACATTTCATATATTTTCAGTTTCATTTCTTAGAATTCAGTTGTCAAAAAAAGATCACTGAGTTAAAATATATTCACGATTTTAAGATTCTTGCCATTTCTCCAAAATTTAGCTTAAGTCATCATGAATGAAGTCCAAAACCCTGGGACCTGTCATTGCTGGAGAAAGGACCCTGGAGAGGTTCACGTGCCATTTTCCCAAGAGTAAAAGGTACACTTCTGGAGCAGTTATCAGAGAAATAAGTGTTTCCTTTTAGAAGCTTTTATTGATTCACCTTTAGATCCACAACTCACGGAGGAAAGACTGGCAGTCTCTCTTGTTTCTGAAAGATAGACAAAGCCCTGAAGTACATGTGCTAAGTATAACAGCAATCATATTGTATAAAAAAAAATAAACATACTATATTATTTTTTGGATTGTAATCTCAGAAACTCTAATGAGAACTTCAAGTTTGTGTCAGAGAGAATAAAATTCTTAAATCTTCTGAGATATATCATCTCAGAATAATGCCAGCCCAAAGTCTCACTGAATTTAATGCATTTCCTAAGTTGGTTGCAGTTCAAATATTAATGTGTTTCCTAGACTTTTAAAAAATATTTTAATTCATGACTATAAGTGAGTATAAATAGGTGTATATACATGTCAGGATCTATTAACTAATGAAAAACAAAATAGCAAATAATTGAGTTAATCTGTGTTTTTCTTTATTAGTTCTTTAGTATTACTCACTTAGGCATTTGTGCTTTGACAACTACCAGAAAAAGCAAGTGCAGGAACAATTAAATAGATTCCTTTGATGTTGATCCCCCTATATATGTAGAGGCAAAATTATAATTGAATATCACTTCAATGTGGAATAAAGAGAAATAAAATTTAATTGATCTCTTAAATGTGATAAACATTGTAAATATTATTTAATCATTCTATATATTGGATAGTAATACTAGTATCTCCTTCCATCCCATTATTATAATAACAATATATATTTCATGCCATTATAACTTTCATTTACTGCTGTTTATACAGAGGACAAGTTGAACATCTGAAGTTCAGGTCGATGTCTGTATACAAATGTTCAGAGGGAATGAGTCAGGTTAGCAAAGAGTGATGAAAAACAAACTAAAAGATGAAGAACCATAGAAGTGACTCTTATATGTTTTTTTTTGTTTTCGGTGACCCCTGTGCTTGCTACATTTAGTTAAAACCTATTCCAATACCTAAAAATAAGGCTTTGGATCTTATACCACTCACAAAAATTAATCTAAAATTAAACACTTACCTGTAAGACCTGAAACTATATAACTCCTAAAAGAGAGCATAAGAAAAAAAAGTTCCTTGATATGGATCTTGGTAATGATTTTTTTTTTAAATCATACCTAGAGTAAAAGCAACAAAAGCAAAAATGAAACAAGTAAAACTACATCAAACTAAAAGCTTCTGCACAGAAAATAAACCATCAACAAGGTGAAAAGACAACCTATGCAGTGGGAAAAAATTTGCAAACCATGTATCTGATATGGGGTTAATAGTCAAAATATATAAAAGGGTCATACAACTCAAGAGCAAAAAAAAACAAATCATCTAATTAAAACATGAGAAAGTGACCTGAGCAGACAGTTTTCCAAAGAAGTTACACAAATTGCCAAAAGGTACATGAAAAGATGCTCAATATCACTAGTCATTAAGAAATACAAATTAAAACCAATAAGATATCACCTCATGTCTGCTGAATGGCCATTATCAAAAAGATAGAGATAGAAATACTGTAATGAATGTGAAGAAAAGGGACCCTCTGTGCCTGTTGAGGAGATTATTGGTACAACCAGTATGGAAAACAGTATGGAGGTTCCTCAAAAAATTAAAAATATGTTCCAACAATTCCACTTTGGAGAATATATCCATAGGAAATGAAAACACTAAATCAAAAAGATATTTGTACACCCATGTCCATAGCAGAATTATTTACAAAAATGAAGATATGAAAACCACCTAGGTGTCCATTTGAGATGAATAAATAAAGAAGCTGTGATATATGTGTATGTAATGAAATATTATTCAGCTACTTAAAAAATGAAGAAATCCCACCATTCATAACAATATGAATAGACCTTGAGGTATTAGGCTGAGTGAAATAACTCAGACAGAGGAAGACAAATGTATGACCTCACTTACATGCAGAGTCTAAGAAGGGAAGGGAAGAGAACGGAAGGAGAGAAGGAAAACCTTATAGAAAAAAGAGATCAGATTATTTGTGGTTGTCAGAGGTTGGTGGGGGAGGGAAGGGAGAATTGGAGGACAGCTGTTAAAAAATACATACTTCCATTTTAAGATTAATAAATACCAGATATTTAAAAAGCAACTGATGCCTATAGTTCACACTGCTGTATAATATATAGGAAAGCTATTAAGGGAGTAAATCCTAAGAGCTGTTGTCACAAGAAAATCTTTTTTCTTTTCATTGTATCTCTACAACATGACGGATGTTAACTAAATCTACGGTAGTACGCATTTCATGGTTTATGTAAATCAAACCATCATGTTCTATACCTTAAACTTCTACACTAATATATGTCAATTATTTCTCAGTAAGACTAGAAAATAAGAAGGTCTTGGCTGACCAACGGTTTACAAAAAATCACCAGACTCTACCCACCTAATCTTTACCTTTTAATACTTCTTTCTTAGGTTTGATGTTTCTGGAAGTTTACTCATGGAGTGCATTTTAAGACTCGAGAGACTCTTGAGAGACCATCAATGGAAGAAAGATAAGAACACCAATGCTTAATTGCACAATTATGCACATGTCTGTCCCTCTTTTTGGAAATGCAGTCCATTGAGGCAGGAGCTGGATTTCATCCTTGTGTACTTTTTACATGACACATCACATGGCACATAAAAGCTGCTTTTCATTGTTTGTTGAGGCAAGGTAGGAAGGAAGGAAGAACAAGGGGAGAAAGAGGACTAACAGAATGGTTAAGTGTACTTCCATCTCTAAGTATTTTCATAAATTATTTTCATAATTTTAAAATAAAACCTGCTAAATAAAATTAAAATAATATCCATGAGGTGAGATAATTCTCAAAATAAAATATATAGCCTTACTTTTCATACACAGTTTTCCTAAGACTCTAACTTCATTTTTTTAAAAAAAGATTTTATTTATTTATTTACGAGAGACACACAGAGAGAGGCAGAGACACAGGCAGAGGGAGAAGCAGGCTCCATGCAGGGAGCCCCATGTGGGACTCAATCCCAGAACCCCGGGATCACACCTTGAACTGACAAGGCAGACGCTCAACCACTGAGCTACCCAGGTGCCCTGACTTTAACTTCATTCTGAGTTTAAAGCTATTTCAAATTTTCCCCATGACTCCACTACTTAATTAAGATGAGAAGGGGACAAAATTCCATTGATTCTTTCTTACCTTTCACCTGGCATGTTTTAATTCTGAATGAGTTAAGATCCTGATGGCACATAAAATGTCCCAACCTGATACAGGTAGTTGCTGTCAACAGGGGTAAAAATAACTCTATTTTATGTCATTTAAGGGCTAGGTTGAGTCTGATTAAAGGCAAGGGATGGGCGAACTTTAACTTTTCCAAGTGACCCCTGAAAACCCAACATCTCCTTAAATGGAAGTCTTTTCAATGTTTAACTTTCTCTGTCACTGTGTTTACAGACATCCTCAAAGTAAATAACTCACACGAGCAGTGATAATTTCATTTTCTTCCATAGCACACTAACTAGTTGTAGAGATACAGAGAATTAATTGGAAGAGAAAATCCCAGATGTGTGAGCCAAAGAGTTCAATTGACAATTGGGTTTAGTTTTTCGTCAAGCACACAAAACGTTGTTTTCATCAGAGAAAAACTGTTACACATTCTCAGATGACATCTCTAATCCCATTCTGTTACCCAATAGTTGCTGTTATTGGTAATCATAAAAACTTAGAAAAAAGGTCAAGATTGTTCCATCTCTACTCAAACCCCATTTAATCAAAGTAAGTAAGACGATTCAAACCTACTGAGTAATTGTAAAAATTAAAAAAAAAATAATAATGTGATGCTTCTTCACGGGAAGAATTTCTAAGGCGTTGTTCCTATATTTAAGTCATTTACAGAGCAGTGGGAATGATGATATTCACAACATAAACACACACACAAACACTCTTGTCACAATGATATATCCTCTCAGGCTCATGAGTATCACCACCTTAGACTTAGGATGGGGAAAAAAGAAGACGGTCTGCAAATGAAGATTCTTTTTATCCAGAGTCTTTGAACTTGAGTTTAGACTACCAAGGCAGATTAGAGTAGTCAAGGAGATTTTTTTTTTTTTTTTTTTTTTTTTTGTCAAGGAGATTTGTGATGTGGGAAGGAGGAAGAATGAGGAGCCTTTGAGTGGTTCTACTTCACAAGTCAGCATTTCATTATGGGGTGACTTATACTCTAATCTTCTATTTTATTTCACTGAATTTTATTTCATTCATATTTGGGGTCAGAGAGGAAGACATAAGCAGGTTATACGTACACATGACCATAATACTGTTAAGTATATTTCAGCAAAGGCAAAAGAGGCATTCTCCTAGTTTTAAAATTAATGCAATAACTCAAATTATGTTTTCATACATCATATACTTTTTTAAAAAATGTATGTATGTCCTATTTTCACCCAACAAACTTGAGAAAAATTATCTCAGAGTCAAGAAATTCGAAGCGTATTACAACAGGCTAAATGTCTTCAAACACTTTCTACTTATGTAGTTCAACCTTAATACTAAACTGACTATGTTTTGTATATAAATGTAGCATTATTTGGAGGGTATTTACATATAAAATAAATTTTAAAAAAGCTTAAATGTCACATAAATAGACTATTGAGAATTAATCCTCAAACATCAAATCTAAACAAATGAAGTTAGTAGATAACCACTAGCTGACAATCTGGGTCATCCAATCAAAGCCCATATTTCTCTGCTTTATGTACCAGGATATTCTGTTTATTTCTTCACAATTTGGACAGTAGCACTTCTCTTGAGACAAAGCATTACATTTTCAACAGATTTCACTTTAAGAAAAATTTATGTGCTGAACATCCAACCTCATTTTTTCTCCTTTTCTGTCCTTCATTATTCTCACTCCAGATTAATCTACAGGGTAAGGTCCATGAAGAACTGTTTATTACAAGTTAGATAAATATTAATTGATTTCAGTTTCAAGTGCTTTGGGTACATGTCTTCAACAGACGACATATATTTTTAATGAAGACAGACAGTGCATGATATATCCATCGTGAGGCAGCAAAAAGTAAATACTGGATACTTCTCAAATTGAGAGGAAAACAATAAAAATTCAAATAAGGCCAAACAATTTTTTCATGGGAGATCTAGACAAAAAAAATGTCAGCTTGCTTTCACTTTTTGGAAAAACAGTCTAAAGGCTGGGTTATGAGAGCCTTGCACTGTATGCAATATGTAATAGCAGATCATATCTCTTTTTGTTTCCTCTGCCATTGTCACTGTTCAGAACAGTTTGTTTATGGGAGGCCTCATTAATGGTTCTTTACAGCTGACCCCTGCTGTAGAGGGTATTACCACTCCACAGGTTTCTATCACACAATTTTCTGGGTATGTCAAAAGCATATGTCAGAGCAGAAAGGGCAGAGATAAACCTTGGGGATTCTAAAGACTGACACCTGGCTGGAATTCAATTTGTCAGGAAGTGTAAAGCTGTGTTGCAATGCACCAAGAAGCCTGGGTTAGCTTAAAATGACTCATTTGCTGGAGTTTAAAATTAACTCTAAAGACCCTTTGTGACAGTGTTCAAACTCTGTACAAACATAATGCTGAAATATTTAAACCCAGTGCAAATTATGTTTTGATTCAAGACAATGAATATGCTTAATTAAACTGGCACTGAAAATGTAAATATTTTAGCTAGTATCGCATTAACGCTAAAACCCTGGGAATTAAATTGTACATTTCTAATCTTTCATAATGATGAAATTCAAAATGTTATTGTTGTGTTTATAAAGGAGTCCATTGTTAGACAGCATATTCATTATGAGACAATGGTTGCACATCTAATTCCACAACAGGGAAGGGATTCAATGGTTCAATATTGCATGGAGCAACAATAAGAGATTTTACCAAAAAATCGATACAATGTATTATTGAATTCTAAAATCTGCATTTGTAGGAAGAAAAAGGTATCACAACCAGTTGATATTTATAATAGTAGTTATATTCTATCTTAGTGGAATCTGTAAGCAAACAATTTTGATAATAAAGTAAATTGGCATTCCAATTAACTAAACGAAAAGAGTAGCCTTTTCAGGAGAAAAAAATGTTATGCTTTATCTAAGAACTAAAATGAAACAGCAATAAAGCAAAAACAAAAAACTAGTCAAAACATTACCTTGATTATATCTAAAGTGTGTAAATGGGGTTTTTATCAAGGGAATAATCCCCTATCACTTTATGTAAAGCTATTTTATCTTTTTTTTAAATCTAATGTTGACTTCACTTTGTTCAACAACTTGGTATAAAGACAAAACATGGTAACTGGATATCTATTATCCAAATGTTAGAAAATCAAGTGCTATCAAAATTATGAAAAAAATCAGAAATTGAAAGTTCGGCTGTCTTTTGTTGGATCTTGAGTATAGTTTTAAATACTGATAGGATCCATTGATATTTTTAAGTGTTTAATTGAAATGGCTACCTTGAAAGTGAGAATGTGCACCTGTCCCATTAAAATTTATTAATCATCTCCTTTGATTTGATTAGTTTCCTTCCCACCCACAACTGCCCACATTGACGAAATAGGATCATCTCAAGGGTATGTCTATTCTCCCTTTCATTTACATGTATTTTCTTTCATCACAAATAGAAAAAAAAATCCAATGGGTTTTTAAGAAAAAATAATTTGTGTACACCACGAATAATAATGGATTTATGGTCATCTCATATGACCTCCAAGGATCCCTGCCTCCTTTCTATCATGCCCTTGGATAATCTCCTCCCCTTGAGTGAAACCTAAACCTGGTGACCTGAATAGAATGAAGCAAAAGAGAAGGGATAGCATCTCCAAGATTAGATTATAAAATAAGGGTGACTTCAGTCTTACTCTTTTGCTCACTCAGAGGGAATCCAGCTGCTGTTTTAATCCATTCTATAGAGAGGCCTTCATGATGAGGAGCTAATACAGACCCTTAACCAACAGCTAGTAAGAAACTGAATACTGTATCCACATGTTCATGCCTAGAAACAGGTCCTCTCCCAATCATATCTTCAGATAAGACCATGACTACACCATGGCTGCAGCCTTCTGGGAGACCTCAAAGCAGAGGACCCAGATAAATCGCACCCACATTCCTTACAGAAATAGTGTGAATAATGAATGCTTAGTTTTTAAGCCACTGAGTGTTGGGGTCATTTCTCATGTAACAACAGGTAACTAAAAAAACCTTATTTACCCTCACACCTCATACAGAACCTGTCAATCAATGGACAAAATGAGTATTCACAGCAGATTTGTGGCTTAGTTCCTAACACTGAGTTAACTACCCGAGATCTGGTGTTCATCCCTTGCAGATTATTATTATTTGTGGGCAGCTGGTGCTACAGATAACACAAATCATACTGTCATTTTATGTTTTATTCTAATTGTCCAAAATTTTTAATATAGCATTATAGACTTGATAAGAAGAATGACACAGCTTAATTTGATTTTTCAGCTTCTACATTCCAAGAAGTTTTGCCTAAGCCTCAGTGTTCTTGGCAATCAGTCCTGGGTACAAAAATTTCTGAAGATAAGAATTGGATTTCTTCCCCTTTCAGTTGTTGCCACACAAACACCTCACTCAGAGCCAGACAGTGATGTACACACAAATACACTCATAGATTAAAAACTTGAACTATAATAGCTGCCAAGTATTTATTGAACATCTCAAGTAAACAGGCTATTTACTGACTGACAAAAAGTTAAGTATAGGATAGTATGGTTTCAAATAACTATACGAAAAGGATTCTGTAGAACCTAAAATCCACAACACATCACCTAAGAGAGGACGCCTAAAATCCACAACACATCCACCTAAGAGAGGATGGAGGACTGGCGTAGCAACAAATCCCACTACTTAAAAACAAAGTTTTTAAAATATGGGGAATGGTGTCATACACACACACACTCAATTTCTGGTAACTGGACAGAGAGAATGTTGGTCCTGATTCTGATCAGATTTTATGCTATCCAGTCAATTATTTGTCTCTGTATCAAATCAAGATAAACCGAGGTGGCCCTGGGGCTTCAGTGGTTTCACTTATATGGGATCAACCTAATCACAAATACAATTCACCTTCTGCATTCTCAAGTTTGTGAGGGTATTCCTGGAAATCTGCCGATTATATTGGACAACTAGTTTTCAAAATTGAAATAAAAAACAAACATAAAACAGAATTTGTAACAGTCTACTAAAAAGAGATGACAGTACAAAACTCATACATAGTATTTGACAGAATCATTACATTTTTCTTATTGCAACCAGTTTCATTTTATAACATGCAACAAAACTTATTCTATCACTGTGACACATACCATTAAAAAATTAAACCTAGAAACAAAATGGCTGGCCCCTACCATTTTATTTATATTTATTTTTTTGCAACCATTAGTGGAAAAAATATATAGGCTGAAAGTAAATTTTATAATAACTGAAAATATAAAGTTATTACAGATACTAATTACTCAATAGCAACATGAAACATAAAAATGAAAAATGCAGTATGAATACATAAAAGTTGTTAACAGTACATTTTAAGAGTTCTCATTACAAGGAGAAAAATACATTTTTTTCTTTTTCTTTCTTTTTTTTGTATCTATGGGAGGTGATGGATGTTAACTAACTCAGAAATCATTTCATGATGTATGTAAGGCATCTTACTATGCATGCACCTTAAACCTTATACAGTGCACCTTAAACTTATACAGTACTATATATCAATCATATCTCAATAAAACAGGAGGCAGGGTAGGGATATCAGAGACTAGACAAAACCATACTGTTTTTCTTTTGCTTATCTCTTGCCATTTATGACCAATAAATTTACTGATAGCTTAGTTAGAAGGAGTTGTTAGGTAATATTCACAATCACATTGAAGTGTGCCTATCTATTATTTTCTATATGCATAATAAGCAGTTCTTTCTTATCCAATAACTTCTCAATATATGTCTACATATACACCAACACACACACACAGACACACACATACACACGCACACAATTATAATTAATATATGAACATACAGAAAAAATACTTAGTATATAAAATTCTTTGCAACAGACTAAGCATTTCTCTTTTGGTGTCTTATTACCACATTATAAAATGTATTTCCAGTTACTTTGGCCAAGATTAAATACTGTGTCTTACTATTGCGTTGAGTTTTGAGGTTTTCCTATGTAATTGTTAACATATGTAGATTGCATTCCCTAAGATGTCTTAAAACTATATAAGACAAATAATTGATGATTCCCATTAAAATGTATTTTATAATGATAAAAGTTTCAACCAATCATATAACAATATTAAATGGTATATGCACCCAACAATAGAGCCTAAAATAACAGCAAAAACTGATAGACTTGAAAAGAGAGGTAGACAAGCCCACATCCAACTATTGGCCACTGATAGTACTGGTGAAAAAAAAAAGAGAGATAAGAAAAAATTAATTATACAAGCAAATATTGGGATTTAATGGACATATAGAACATTCCAGCCAACACCAACAGAATATGCATTTTTTTCAAGATGTTCACCACAATGGGCCATACCATGGGCCAAAAAACAAATCTAACAAATAACTCAAATTCTGCATATTATGTTTTCTGACTATAATGGTAACTGAAAGACAAGAGCAAATCTCTAACTATGTGACGATGAACTACACCCTTTTAATTATTACATAGGTACAGGGGATAGTGTAAAAAGAAAGTTTTAATAATACACAAAGAACTGAATGAAAATGAAAACCAAAGACATCAAAATATATGAAATTCAACTAACAACTAGCAGTGCTAAGAGGGAAATTCATAGCACTAAATATTTTCATGACAAAAAAAGTGTCACATCAACAATCCATATTGTTTTTTACTTTACATCATTTATCTTCCAGAAAATATTTTTAGTGTAAGATAAATACAAAGCAAGTTAAATGAAGGCAATAATAAAGATTAAGGCAAAAATTAATAAAATTTAAAAGAGGAAACAATAGAAAAATAAAAAAAAACAGAAGCTGCTCCTCAAAAAAAAAAAATCAATAAATTAAAAAAAATCAAGAAAATGGGCACAGATAGAAAGAGAAAGGACTAAAATCACCAATATTCAGAATAAAAGTAGGAACATCCCTATGGGCCTTGCCAACAACATCAAAGGATAATGAAGAATCATTCTGAGTAAATTTACATGCATAAATTATACAATTTAGAAGGAATGGCCCAGGAAAACATACTACTAAAACCCAACCAGATAAAATAGACAATTTTAATAATACTAAAACCACTAAATAAATTGAATTTTGTTTTTAAGATTTTATTTATTTATTCATAGAGACACAGAGAGAGAGAGAGAGAGAGAGGCAGAGACACAGTCAGAGGGAGAAGCAGGCTCCATGCAGCGAGCCCGATGTGGGACTTGATCCCGGGTCTCCAGGATCACACCCCTGGCTGCAGGCGGTGCTAAACCGCTGTGCCACCAGGGCTGTCCATAAATTGAATTTTTAATTAAAAACCTCCTGAAAAAGAAATCCTCAGGCCCAGATGATTTCACTAGAGAACTCTATCAAATTAAAAATAAATATGCAATATCCTCTAGAAAATAGAAGACAGGGGGACACTTACTTCCCAACTTATTCTATGAGTCTACTCTTACCCTGATACTAAAAGTAGAGAGAATACAAAGAAAATTACAGACCAGTATCTCTCATTGAAATTAGGTGTAAAAATCTCAATTAAAAATTAGCAAATTAAATCTAGCAGTGTACGAGGAGAGTTATATGCCATGACCAAATGGGATTCATTCCAAGAATGCAAGGCTAGTTCAACATTAAAAAATAAATCAGTGTAATCCATCATACCAATTGGTTTAAAGGGAAAATTAAACAATCATGTCAACTAATCCTGAAAAAAGACTTGACAAAGCTCAACATTCATTGATACTAAAAACTTACAAAAAGCAAGGAGTTGACAGGAACTTCCTGGTGTGGGCTGAATTGTGTCTCTCCTCCCATCTCTCAAATTCACGTATTGAAGTCCTAGCCCCCAAAAGGTTAGAATGTGACTATTTGGAATAGGGTTGTTGAGAAGATAACTTACATTAAATCAGGTCACTGGGGTGGGTCCAGTATGGCTGGTGTCCTTATAAGAACTGGTGATTATGAATACGATGAATATAGTGGTAAGAGCATGTGAAAACACAAAGAGAAGACCGCCATCTCCAAACCAAGGACAGAGGCCTGAGAAGAAAGCAACTCTTGGACTTTTCATCTCCAGAATTTTAGGAAATAAATTTCTGTTGTTTAAACTACCCAGTTTGTGGTATTTTATTATGGCAGTCCCAGAAAACTAATATAGTTCCTCCACTTGATTAAAGAGCATCCACAAAAAATCTACACCTAACATTACACTTAATGGTAAAAGACTGCACACTTTCCCACAATATTCAGAAACAGAACAAGGATATTCACTTCAACCATTTTTATTCAACATATTGCTGGAAGTTCTAGCTAATACTTTAAAGCAAGGAAGGGAAATAAAGGCATACTGATTGGTAAGGAAGAAATAAAACTGTTCATATTTTATGAAAAGCCTTAGAATTTATCAGTGAGTTCAGAAAGGTTGTAGAATATAAGATCAATACATAAGAGTAAATCAAGTTTCTATACTAAAAATAACATGTGAAATCTAAAAACACAAAGACATTTGCAGTTGCTTTAGAGAAAATGGTATACTTAAGTATAAGTGTAACAAAATAGCTCCAGAATTTGTATCTTTAAAATGACAAAATTCTGATGAAAAAAATCAAAGAAGACCTAAATAAATGTAGACAAACCATATTTGTAGCTTGAAGACTCAGCATAATAAAGATATCAATTCTTACCAAATTAACCTATAGGTTTAATGCAATTCCTATCAAAATCCTAGCAAGTATTTTTATAACCTAGACAAGGCTAGACAAGCAGATCTAAAAATTTATGTAGGAAGACACAAGACCTAGAAGAGTGTAAAAAAAATAGTTTTGACAAGGAGTGAAGTGCGACATATCACTCCTATCTGACGTTAGGTCTCTATTTATAATGACTATATGAAGACAGTGTGGTACTGGTGGAGAAGAGCCACATAGAAACAATATAGAGAACTGACATATAGACCAAATATGTGTCTGAGATTGGTAAAAATGTAGAAGCAATTCAATAGAAGAAATACATAGACTTTTCAGTGAATGATCTTGAAGCGCTTGGACATTCATAGGCAGAAAGGAAGGAAGGAGGGAGGGATGGAAGGAATGAAGTGAAGGAGGGAAGGAAAGAAATAGGGAGGGGGGAAAGGAACTCAATCTAAATATCGTACTCTTAATACAAATATTAACTGAAAACAATAAAATAAAATAAACAAAAAACCAAATATTAACTGAAAGGGGATTATGAACTTACATGCAGAACTATAAAACTGTAAACATTTTTAAAAAGTACATAATATGTACATCTTTCAGACCTAGGGCTAGGTGGCACGTTCTTAAACTTATTACCACAAGAATAATTCATAGAAGAAAATTTTGACAAATTGGACCTTGTTAAAATTGTTTAAAAAGATTCTGTAAAGAGGGTGAAAACCAAGCTACAAAGTGAGAAAAAAAAAATTACAGTCCACATATGCAAGGTAAGAATTGTATGTAGAATATGTAAATAGCTTTCTAATGAATAGTGGAAACAGGAATGATCCAATTAGAAAATGGACAAAAAAAAAAGTTATTTAACTGGGTACAGAGAGATCACATAAACACATGAGAATGTATTCAATATTCTTAGTCTTATGGAAAACACGAACTGAAACCACAATAATATTTACTACACAAATAAGAATGACTAAAAGAAAATATTGTATTATCTTCAAATGTTTTTAATTTTTAAATTGTTTATATTGTTTTAATACAATACACCATCAAGAATGTGGAAGAACTAGATCCCTCATCCACTGCTGGTGGGAATGTAAAATAGGACGTCCATTCTGAAAAAAGCATGGCAGTTTCTTAAACACTCGCTTACCATATGACCAAGTGGTTATACTCTTTGGCATTTATTCCAGAGAAATGAAAACTTCTGTTCAACCAAAGACTTGTACATAGATGCCCACTACATTATTTTCATTAGGCCAAATATGGAAACCACTGAATTATTTCCATGGGTAAATAGTTAAATATCCTGTGGTTCATCCATACCATGGATTGTCTTAGAAAAGGAACAAACGACTCATACGTGTGAAAATTTGGATGGATGTTTTAAGAACTTTGTTGAGTAATTAAAAAGACTCAAAAGGTTATGTATGATTGTATCCATATGACATTCTTGAAATGACAAAATTATAGAAACAGAGAATAGATAAGTGATTATCAGGTATTAGGAAGGGGCAGGGGGAGGGAGAGAAGTAGCCATCAGTATAAAAAGGGAGCATAGGGAATCCTTCTGATGAAACTAGCCTGTATCTGGACTCTAGTAATGGTTACAAAAATCTATGATAAAATTGCACAGGATACATACTACACACCAACACCCCCCCCCCACATGCACACACACAAATGAGTGATTTTTTAAAACTGTTGAAATGTGAATAAGGTCAGTGATACAACGATGCGTATTTCCTACTTGACCTATTATACAATTAATGCAAGATATTGAGATTGGAAAAAAAAAACTGGACGAAGTTTATAGGGAACTGGTCTGACTTATTTCTTCAAACTACATATTAATTTATAATTATCCCAAAATAAAAATAGAAAAAGAAAGTATTCTTAACGACAATCAGAACTTAATGGCCATAATCATAATAGCTACTAACCAAGCATTGAGTGCAATGCTAAGCCCTTATCTTTTTTCTTTCTTATTGTTGTGGGAACCCTATGAAACAGGCTCATGTTATTTTTTTTTTCAGGCTCATGTTATTAATCCCTATTTCACAAGCTGATGTTTTGAAAGTCAATAATATTTGCCAAAAAAATTAAATAATAATAATAATAATAATATTTGCCTATGAAAATGTAAGTTATTTGCAAGAAAAGAGAGATTGAACCTCTTGTTAAGTACAGAGCTCAGACTCCTGGCCACACTTTTTTTGTTACGCAAAAAAGCTTATTATCTCATATGTCCTTTATAGAGTTGGCATTATGGTTGGCAATAAATCGAAATATGTTTTTGAATAAATGAATGCAATCATCAAACCGTCAAATTCTATACTCTGAAAGTAGGGGCATAATGGTGTAAGGGAAAGAGCAAACTGCATGTTCCTTCAAGTCGTGTAATTTGGAAAACTAACTGAAAATCTGAGCTTCAGTTTCTTGATTGCCTGACTAGAGAAACGGATGCTTCATATATCTTTTAGATCCTATCTCTCAAATATCAGATGTCTGAAGCAAGTTTTTGGCATCACAGTTAATTTATGATTGACATTTTTAATGAGTGTCTGAAATGCCAATATTTTGTGTTGTTGATAAAACGATCCATATGTTTTCCATTTCAGATACTCAGACAGCTGAATTGACATTCTGTTGTGAAATGTTAAATTCCTAATACGATTCCAAATCCAGGCAGTAGGCTAACCCATTTCCATAAGAACTCAGAATATGCTCAAGATTTTATTCTTGTTTTCATCTGAGACTTGGCGTTTTAAAGTACCTAGAATGTGCAAAGACACATGTTGCAATAGATTAATCTTCATCAAGAATGGCAAGTGTTGGGTGGAAGGATTAGCAGCATTATTTGCTAGCACAGGAAGTGAGCCAGTAATTTCCTATCAGAGAGCTCAGGAGATGCTCAGTAGCACAGTAGGCAAACCTACTGCTTATGTTCTTATCAGGACTATAAGCTTCAGGAGGGCAGGAAGGTGGTGTGTTCCATTTACCACACTATTTCCCATACTTAGAACAGTGCCGGGCACACAGTGAGGATAGTTCTATCCATAAAGTAGCTGAAAAATAATCTAGTAAACATCATAGGTAAGCACAGTTACATTTTTATCCAATTATTATGCATCTATCCCAATTGCTGTTGGAGAAGAGAGGAGGGGAGGAGAGGAGAGGAGAGGAGAGGAGAGGAGAGGAGAGGAGAGGAGAGACTGAGAGACAGGAAGAGAAAGCAAAGTGAGGGAAAGAAGGAAGGAAGGGAAGAAACAATGACTTCTGAGTGAAGAAAATGTTATTTATAGGTACTGGGTATGGTCCTACTAAGATAATTTCCACATAAGGACATTTTTATGTAGCAATTTTCCTTTTTCTTATGCGATTGACTCGGCTATCTCTCTGCTACATGTGATTAGATAAGTATTGCGTAAATACAATTAATAAGGAATTACAATATTTCATATGCTATGAAATTGCTTGTCTACAGTCTCTAAAATAATATATAGGAAATTGAAAGAGGGCAGAAGAATATAAATTCACATGACCAGCAAACACCTTGAATGCCAGTGAAACTGTTTTATTATTAACAATATTAAGAAAAATTCAGAAAGCTCTTTTTTTAACATTTAACATTTTAAATCAATCATAAAAGAACTACATTGAAAATACATTAAAAATCTCTCTTGTGTGTCTACCTACCTATTCTCTAAACCTCTAAGCTAGATAAATACTCTTAATATTTGCTAAAAATCGTTAAAAATAGTCTTATTTTAAAAAGAAACCGCATTTGCTGCAATATCTTGCAGGTTGCTTTCTCTCATAAAGATATGTCCTAAATATGCTCACCAAGAACATTAGGTGTTCTTAGAAAACATGATATTTTAATGAGTAGCAAGTTTCATTATATAGTTGTACTAGATTTATTTAATCAATTCCTATTATTAAATATTTAGGGTTTTCTTTTTTACCTTTTACTACTATAATTTAAAATACTTACTTTTCATATTCTGAGTAGGAATGGTCTTGATTAGTTGTTCATAGAAATTTCATCAGCACTGGATGTTATTTTTTAGAAATCTCTATAATATTAAATGGTGAAATAACTACTAGTAAGTAGTGCAACTTTTTTTGAGGTTATGAAAACTACCAAGTGCTTCCTTTCTCCTTCCCTTGCCTTAAAAAAGCCCATTTACCCAATGGCATCAGTAATGTTCATATGAATCAGATCCTATTGCTTTTCTGCTTAGAAGCTATTTTCAGCTTTGTGGGCAATAAGCACAATATGCCGCTATTCAACGCTGCCATTTTAGGGTGAGAGCCGCCATAGACAATATAAATAAATGAATGGGTGTGTCTGTGTTCCAATAATACTTTTGTTGCAATAAGAGGTGGTGGGCAGAATTTGACCTATAGGTTTGTATTTTACCAACCTCTGGCCTAAAAATCTTTTTTTTTTCCTCTGACCTTATAACCTAATTCACTTTCTTCACTCATTTCACTAAGTTTCTTGAAACCAGCCAAGCACTCTTCAACCCCAGGACCTTTGTACTTGCTGTCCCTTCTTTCTGGAATGATCATCCTCTAGAAAGCTATAAGGCTCATGTCCTCTTTCCTCTCATTCAAAGGTCTCCTTAACAAAAAGGAGATCCTTATTGCCCCCAGTCTTTATTCCCTTACTCTTTTACTTAATATGATTCATCACAACCTGATTTTTTTGTTGTTGTTGTTGTTTTGATTTTTTGTGATTCCGCCCTCCTCACTTAAAAAGCAAGATACATAAGAGCAAGGACATATCTGTTTTGGTCATCTGCATCTCTAGGACCTAACACCTAGCTGTCTCAGTAAACATTATTAAATAAATGATTAAGCTAATAATGTAACATCTGTTTATTTACATATATATGTATATTTTGCAATATATGAATCTATTAGTAGTTTTTATGTTTTTACTATTAACTACTATTTTTATTTTTTAATTTTTTTTTCTATTTTTAAAACATGTCATATTATTAGTTTAGTTGGATTTATCTCATTTGGCTCCAAATGTCTTTGAATTACTCTTTGTTTCCAAGAAGTGTATTTTTTAAGACTTCTCATGTCTATAGGTATTAAAATTTGAATCTCAATCTGTTTTACTTAAAATCTATGGAAATGATTCACTATTTGGGGCACTTATTTTTGTCTTTAACAATGTTCATGTCTGTTTATTAAGCAACAAGTTCCTGTAAGGGTTTTTTTGTAGTGTTTTTTTAATATTTCTATGTGAATAAGTGATATTTTGTTGTTTTACTCTTTAAGTGTACTTACTTTACTACATGTGAGTCTCTTTTCAGCAACAGAATCTGCCTAGAGGTGACCACAGTGAAGGGCTGAGGGGAAAGCTATGTGGGTTTGAATCTAGGCTAAAGTCTCATCCTGGTCTCCAATTTCTGCTCTTCAAAATGCTAATAATAATAATAATACTCCTTTAACAGGGTTTAATAGGATTAATAAATCATGAGCACTCAATGAGTTTATACACATAGGGCACTTTGGAAGTTAATGATTATTATTAGCTTAATGTAAATTATCATCATCACCATTATCAATGTAACTTAGTATATAGTAAATGCTTATATTAAAAAAGAAGTTTTCTTCAACTATTTTATCGTATTTCTTCAGTGTCACTCATCTTCAATATTTCATCCTGAGATCCTGTTTCATATTATACTATAAAAATTGTTACTATTTCACCCATGCTGGTTTTGTTATTTTAACTTTTACCACTATCATTTATTTTTAGTTTTATGGAAAATGTTAAGGCTTATTTTTATTATTTTGGCACCAATTGTTTTGTCTGAATGATCCAATCTGTTATACTTTTTTATAATCAGAAATTCTCTTTCAGACTAAACAAAATTCATATCAACAAATTTTTGTTGGAAGTTCCTACAATGTGTTACATATTATCCCAAGGGCCATGGTCCTTTTCAATCTCAGATTCTTCTCTCTTGGCACCTGCACCTGTTTTTTTTTTTTTTTTTTTGTATAAAAAAATAAAACATGTTTTTATTCTTTCTTAAGGATCAAACCTGTGAAAGGGGATTATAACAGAATTTATTAGTGATTAAATGTTAATATTTGTATCCCTTAGAACAGCACCCAACGCATAGTAAATCTTTCAGAAGTAATACTAAGTTTAATCAACTAAAAAAATACAAATAAACAAAATTCTACATTTTCTATATGCTTTCTTGACTTTCATTATTTTTAAAAAAAAGATTTATTTGTTTTAGAGAGAGCAAGCATATGAGCAAGTGGGGGAGGGGCAGAGGGACAGGGTGAGGAAGAGATCTCCAGCAGACCCTCTGCTGAGCAAGGAGCCGGACCCAGGGCTCCATCACACGACCCTGAGATCATGACCTGAGCAGAAACCAAGAGTCAGATGCTCGACAGACTGAGCCATTCAGACACCCCTTTTGACTTGCATTATAATTTTGTGTTGCTGGGAGATGTTTGTTTCTTCATATTGTGCTCTTTCTTTTGGAATGCAACATTTTTTTTTTATTTCAGATAAGTTTTTTCTTTGTCTCATGTTTCACAGGGAGAAGAATGAACTTTCATATTGTGCTCGGAGGTAGGTTCTTCCAGAGATTGTGGAGAACCCTCTCTCTTCTTTCGAGTTGCCATGAAGTGTTGAGAACATTGAGATTTGGCTAGAGACCTATTGGCTAGAGATTTTAACAGTAATCAAGATATTGAGAGAACACAAGACGGAGAGGATGGGTGGTTCTCCTTGCTTGTTGTAGAAGCAGCTGGACAGGAGCTTGAGCTAGCTGTTCAACACCTGCCATAGACTAGCTGCAAAGCAGTAAGTCTGTTCTCAGGCACTTTGCTTAACCCAGATACCAACTTTAAGCAGCAGTCTAGACTAACCCAGCGTGCTGGGGAATGTATTCGACATGGCCTCATGGACTTCAGAAGATCATTGCTAGAAGACTAGTGATTTCCCTGACACAACCTAGTCCTTACTCCTTCCAGTTGTGAGGTCCACTATCAATTTACAAGTGATTTGTGGCAGGTCATGTGCTACATTTTTCCTTTCATTCCTCTACTTTTACCCATACTTTGCCAGCTGACATGTCTTTATACATGTGGCATGAACATACTACTGGTTTTTTTTTTTTTTTTGGTCTGGTTCCCAATGATAATATTTTTTCTTGTTTCATAACCACTTGATTATTTGAAGATGAATCTCAGTGTGGGCAATTCAGGAACATGTTCTCAATCTTCCATCATGCCTTAGATCCTTACTAGTAACATTTTATGATACTTACACTAGTATCAAAATACCACTTCACCATACTCATAAATATGATACAACAAAGAATATTTTTTCCTATATGAAAATGGAACCAATACTGAGGAACAAATGACAGGAATTTAAGATAAATCTCTTCCTAAAACAGAACCTCATATATATTTACCTTAAAAATATTTTTGTTGCATATATTTCAGGTTAATGCCTTGTGTTCATGTGAATCTTAAAAGACTAGTTCTGCCCAGTACAAATGAAAGCAAAGCTTGAAGTACACTATCTTAATTATAAATGTTATGGGTCCACTGTTTGAGAGGACTTTTCTCCAGAGATTACAAATAAAATGAAGTACATCCAATTAAGTGCCAGATTGACAAGAATTTTCCTTTATGCTTACTGGCAACCCTCAGATAACTCATTCAGAATTAGAGATTCAAGTATTCTCAATGACAGCGGGACTCCACTTTCTAGTCACTCTGACATTTCTATCAATGCATAATGGAAATACTGAAACTCTTATTAAAGTGTGTGTGTGTGTGTGTGTGTGTGTGTGTGTGTGTAGTAAAAATAACCAAAAAAAATAAAAAGGGAAAGAAAATATTTTACTGTCCATTTTTCTCTGTATTCAAAGAGATTTTAAATATTTCTCTTCTGAACATGTTACCTACAAAGCTCAAAACCAAATTACCTTCTTCATAATAATGACTGTGCTTACGTGAAAGGAATTTACATTAAAAATAAACATGTGCATATGTTGAAATAAGGCAGATATCAAATATATATATTTAGTAATATTGTAATATGTGTACTTTATTATGTAATATATATACTCTGAAATTAGGGCAGTACAATTTATTTATTTATTATTTATTTATTTAGATTTTATTTATTTATTCATGATAGGCATAGAGAGAGAGAGAGAGAGAGAGAGAGAGAGAGAGAGAGGCAGAAACACAGGCAGAGGGAGAAGCAGGCTCCATGCAGGGAGCCCAACATGGGACTCGACCCCGGGTCTCCAGGATGGTGCCCTGGGCTGAAGGCAGGCGCCCAACTGCTGAGCCGCCCAGGGATCCCCTGGGTAGTACAATTTATGACAGAAGAAGAAAGGGATCAAACAAACCAATACAAAAACCTTCCAAAGAGCAAAATTTCGACTCTCTAAATTTATGAAAATATAGTCTTAAAAAATAGAGTAATTCTCCCATCTACCACTTAGCAAAGATGAATACTCAATATAAATAGAAAAATTTTTGACAGCTGGGATAATGTGCCTTAATGGTTCATTGACAGGCAGACTGGTTTCGACCATCTGCATATTTATTTCCATTTCCATGGTGGTCCAGCTGCAAGTATTACCACATTTGATAATGCCTTCAATTAGATCTTCACTCTTAATGGATATCATTATTTTTCATAACCACCCTCCCATGAGTTTCATTCAAAGTAAGCAACAATCCAAATATATAAGCGATGCAGTTAACATTCGGTAATATTAGGTCTCATTTTACTACAGGAGTGACAAATACTAAAAAGTTTCAGCAAACATATGCCTTTATACTGACTCAATATATTTCAATTTGTCTCCTCAGTGATTTTGTGAACTAATCCTTTATCACTCTTTTAGATTATATATTCACCTGATACATTTTACGTGAAAGTAGGTCATGTATATTAGTGGACACCCAAAGATCCATTCCTACTTATTTGCCTTTATTTTGTGATTGATTCCTGCCTTCTTAATCAGCTCTCCTTTTAATATTATAGAAACTTATGGTTCTCCATGAAGTAAGATAAAAGCTGAATTACAATTCATTTTTTTTCCTTAGGGCCTCAAATGATAAAGGTAGCTTTAGAAATCTGAGACATGCTGAGATTTAGCTGAAAGCAAGAAGAGACTTAAATCATCCCCACAACAGAAAAGCCTGCAGGCAAGTAAGATGGACCAATTAGAGCATTCCCAGTCATTCCCAATGGTTCTTTAAGTCAGATGTTAATTATCACTAGACTCACTGGGGATCCAGCGTTCTTTCTGTATATCAAGACCTACTTGGACCTTAATTTGGCTTTGTCAAAATAACCTTTGTCTGTGACAAAAGTCTTCTTTAACTTGTAAGGCTGATTAAGCTTTGCTATATAGGAGTGGTGAGCTAATTTTATTTTGAAGTCCTTTGAAATCCATACGAAATTTTTGTCCAGAAAACATCTACCTTTAAGTATTTTCAGATGAACTCCTAGAGTCATTGAGATTATTTTTTATTATGTAGAACCAATTATATTGTGTTTATAATCATTGGACCGTAGAAAATGTTTTTAATAACTAAATCTTTTGTTTAAAAAAAAGAAAAAAAACTGAAACTATCTTACATATGACAAACATCATGGCTCTGGTTAATTGCTTGGATAAAACATTGGGCTAACTGGTGGGTCTAAAAAACTCTGGTTTATTAGAGTAAAATATACATAGAGAATATCTATGTTGCCTTCTTTGGGGTCCTGATATCCCCACCATTTCTTTTTCTATCAAGACAATGTATTTCTGATGATGTACATATTTTGTGACAGAAAAATTTTAACCAAACCAATACGGTGAAGCTGAGCTTGGTGCTATCATTTAAAAGGCACATGTTTTGAAAGAAACAAAACTAGATTTGAGTCCTGGCCCTTTTGTTACCATGTATGTGGCCTTTGGCAAAAGACTTACCTGAATCTCAAACTCCTAATCCTTAAAACGTGGATAATGATCTCAAGTGTGTAGGGTTTGTTAAAAAGATTAGAATTTAATGTATGTGATGCCTGGTAAAACACTGAGCCTGATAAAAACAGTGCGTATTAATATACCTTATTATTGTTATTTTCATTCTATTAGGATATTTCAAATTATCTGATCACTGCTACATCAAGAATCCCACATAGCCATGGAAGCTTTTTATGTCCTGTTGTAATGTTATTTTCTGTTTTGAGATATAATAAAGAATTAATGCCTCTTGGATATTTTAAATGTTGCAGCTTCAGAGTTATCCAGAATATTGTGGGGAAATTTGTTTTCTGCAAATCCATCTATGCTGAAGAGTATAGTTTAATTGTAAGCACATGATGAACGTGGGCATATCGAGAACTGTCTCATTTGTGTCTTTCTGTCTGCCAAATCATACAGAACCTACTAAAATAAGTGAAGTGGAGAATGAGCCAACTTTCTGAGAAGCTTTAGGAAGGACACATGTGACATACTAGAGGAATGCAAGACCAGAAATAAACAGTAGTATAGCACAATCTCTTGCTAAGAGTGACATTTCCAAGTTTGGGCTAAATTTCATCATTTCCTTAGATGCAAGCCAGGAAGTGATTACTATGTAACTCTGTATATGGCCTAGTTAAGAGTTTCTCTGAAGTTTCAGCTATATAATTTCAGTTTCCCCATACCTCGAAAGGTTCTGTTTTCTGGTAAATTAGGATAAGTATAAAAGCGTATGAGCAATAGTAATTGCAAGGAAAATGTCGGTGGTTTCTGAAGTTTCACTAGAGCACAAAGTAAGTAGAGATAATAGAAGCGAAGGTCAACAAAGCAAGTGCCCCCACCTGGCAGGCATTTCAGGCAAGAGACTTTGACATGATCTAAAGTAAATGGTCTTCGCACTTACAGGAAAACAAACAGTCACGATGTGTTTAAAGGTGGGTATTTTCCACACTAAGATGAAAACAGCTTTATGTTTAGGACCTTTTGTACCAAAGAAGCTAAACTCAGACTGTCATCACGTGCGAGTACAACACCAGTTACCAAAAGTTTCTGCTAATTTTTATAACCCACTAAAAGATTAGAGTTAACATTCAGTGATTCCCCAGAGTAATTGCAGTCACTTGCACAGCGTATAATGTTATTCTGAGAACATCAATTGCTTAAAATTGATAACTGTTCCACCCTAGAATTACATAGCCAATTATGTGTCTCGTTCATTTGTCACACCAGATTAGATTTCTGGCCCATCTAGTTAGGCAGATTGCCTTTGCCAGTGACCAATACAAGCAATGTTTCAATGCGAGGAGAAGAGAACACAATGATGGAAGAAGTGAAATAAATGAGCAGGTCTCACTGTGTTGGCTTCCTGAGAAGACCAGCATGCAATCATATATCTAGAGCTTATTTACACATATCACACGAAGAGGTAACCTGATGCAAATATATCTGCCACAGTTGGACATGAGAATCTTGAAGGACATATAAAACATCATTTAGGACGTTTGCTTCTATCACTGATTATCTTAAAGTCTTGTCATACCCCCATTTTAAAGAAAAACAGAAAAACCCCAATTGTCTTAAACCAACAGGGCTGAGCTACTGAGAGTTATGGCAGTACTGGGGCAGTCGTGCTTATTGAGGCTCTAGCTCTATTCCATATTCCCATTCTGGTGCCAGCTCTGTCTTCAGTCTTCACGGTAGCTGGAAAGCTCCCCATCATTCCTCTGCACCCACTGTTTGCTTTCACACAAAAAGTGATGGAACCTGTATTACCAGAAGACAAAAGACCTACAGTTACTCTCCTTTGATCATCACAGTCCACATAGGTCTGAAAAAAAGAACATCTATCTTCTTGGTTTCCCATATCTTTCAGAAGACGTTTGCCAAGGTAGCAGTTCCGGCCACTCTTTCCACATCTCCTTCTCTTGTTGGAGGAGGCATGCCCTATCAAATTGGCGAGGAGCTAAGGTCCCCCATCCTTTAATAAATCCTTCCTGGGAGAATGAGGTGTTCTTGCAATGTCTTGTGCCTATATCGTTGCAGCAGATATCACAGTTTCCTGTAGGGTTTCTCCCTTTCCTGGCTGCAAGTGTCTCTAAGAAAGGATGAAATAGTTACCATTATACCTCTATGGCCTGTTGTACAAGACCAGATTTATAGTGCTCAATATATACCTGATGATGAATTCATGGGACTGAAATTTGGTTCCGTTGTATCACGTAGCATGTTTCTGATAGGCCTACATGAATCATACCGCACTTCCGTGCCTAGCGCATCATTCCTCCATTCTAGTTCTTCAGTTTCCACTTGCTGTGTGTTATTCCTTTCACTCGGGGAAGAAGTACCATAGCATGAAAACTTGATCCTTACTCATGTAAGCTGCTTTTTAAGGATGGCTTGAGGGCTGCCAAGTTAGGTAATTCTAGGATGAGGGTAAAACCAGATGTTTTCATATAGGATAACAATGTCTAGGTCTTGTGGACAGAGAAAATACCCAAGTTCATGCTGAACTATCTGGTGAAAATACACTATTAGCCATTGCATCTATCCACCTATCAGCTCTTTTCAAAAATTCTGGGAAGCCCATTCACACTTCATTTAGGGGCCATCCATTAAGAAAGGCTAATCATCGATCCTATTTAGAGATTTCAAGTGGAAGTAGAATTCATTCTAGGAAGACGAGTACAGGTCAATGAGCGTGAATAAATTCACAAGCAAATCCCTTGAGAAGCTTCTCAGTTGTTTAAGGGACTTTCCCTGAGCTACATCATCTAAATTTGGGGCTTTTGGTCAAGCATTAAAGATAGTCCTGGAGCTTGACCATCTCTTCCTACAGGGAGCCTGGGCTGCAGCTGCCTAATAATATGGAAGGAGAATAAAGGGCTCTAAAAGGATTTTCACCATGCATCTTTGATCACCATCTCCAAAGCTGGTAAAAGGAGGACAAATTTATTGAGCACAGGCTTTTTTGGTTACCTAAGATATAATACCCATATTTTATCTCATGGACATATGCCAAAGATCATTGGCCTTTAAACTAAGACACCCCTCTCTCTACAGCTCTCAAACTGTAAGTCTACCTTTGAGAAAGAGATGGTAAAGAAGGGATAAAAGCATATAATGTTTGTTCTTCTCCGATTGATTGATTTCACTCAGCATAATACCCCCCACCAATAAAAAATAAATTTATTATTTAAAAAAAAGAAGGGATAAAAACATAACACTAATTGCATCATGCACTTCTAATATTAGACTCCTCCTTGGACACTATTAAGGTGGGGAGGAAGTAAGTAAGTGGGGGCAGGGAGGTAGGAAGCCCTCTGCACATGAAGATGTCTTAAGTATGAAACTTGAACATTGGGTCTTGAGCTTTGACTCCAACATTTTAGCTATAACCTCGCAACTCTATCGCAAATAGCCACTGAAGCAGATCAATACATTAATCATTTGAATACCACAAAGCCCCAAGCCTACATTCTCATTTCTCTCATGAGGACTATGACTTCAAGGGTAGCAAGCATCAGTGTTAGGCTACCGCAAAAGGTAGCTAGGCTTTTTGACTTAGGGGGAGGTAGCCTTTGCTGCATTCTGGAGTCTGATAATGAAGACTCAGATCATAAGCCTGATAATAAGACACAGATCATACATTTATGGCATTTTTTTGGTATGATGAACGCTAAACATTCACATAGCTGAATGGCATACCTAAGATTACTTGTGCATATATGGGTTTACACATGTTTCGATCACCTTTTATATTCAGCAAAGAAGGTGCCAGTTCATGGAGGTTATCTTTTTTTGTTTTTTTAAAGCAAAATGAAACAGGACACTTTGGAAAAATAATACATAGCTTACTTAAGAACAACACATTTATTAGGTGAATATTTTTATATTCGGGAAAACACGATGTAATCAGACCACTTGCTTTTCTGGAAATCTAAAAGAAAAAGTTGCAAGTCCCCAGAAGTAGATACTTGATGGGTAAGAAAAGTTCAGTCGTTCTGAGTCTGTGAGGTAATAAACTCCAGAAATTCTCTTAAACCCGTCCTTTTGGAAGGTTTTTGCATTTGTGGACTGATGTATGTAAGTACCAAGAGCTACATCTTTGAGAACCCAAGTGTCTGGGATACTTTACTAACCTAAGCAACCGGAGAGTGAAATTAGCCTCCCTGGAAGAACAGAGTGGAGTGTGCAGCCATGTGAACAAGAGATTCATAAAATAAAAGACAAGCATCATGCATTCCCACTGGACTGACCTACAAAGCAACATATTCACAGGTAGAAGTAATAGAAATAGGGAGCTGATGCCACCACGGCAGTCCTTTAGTTTACATGTGGAAAATAGGCATTTTAGACTATAACTTTGTGTCGTGGCCTTTGAAAAATCTGAGGGGAAAACACTGAACTTCCTGATGCTATGGCTGATGGAGTTGGAATAATTAATGGAAAAATAATAAGGACATTAGCACACTGATTTAGTGGAACACTTTATTCTGATAATTAAGACTTTTTGCTTTCTAAGTAGTTACCTGAAATTTAATATCCTGCAGTTTCCTGGTTAAAATGATTCTTTCTTTAGAATTCCCATACCATGGGCCACCTGGGTGGCTCAGCTGTTGAGCATCTGCCTTCAGCTCAGGGTGTGATCCTGGAGTCCCGGGATCGAGTCCCACACCAGGCTCCCTGCGTGAAGCTTGCTTCTACCTCTGATTGTGTCTCTGCCTCTCTGTCTCTTTCTCTCTGTGTGTTTTTCATGAATAAATAAATAAAATCTTAAAAAAAATAGAGTTCCCATAACATTCTATATACAACACTTTATTGTAGCTCTTCTTACGTCACAACAGAAAAGTCTGTCAATCTAGGAGCATTTGATAATGAGGATTTTGTCTTATGAGTCCTCAGTCCTATTTGGTTATTGGCAAACTAAAAATTTAACCATTTCTTAAATAAGATTTTTAAAACCCAGTGCTTGAGAGAAGAGACTTGGCTGGCTTCCAATCTGATTGAAAACTTGTTTAAATGCGATTGGAAAATCAGTCTACCTTGCTTTCTTCTAATAAAATGGAAACCCTAATTTTTACACATACAGAAGAAATATCTCAAGAAAACACCAAAATTTGCCAAAATAGAAAAGAGGGAAAATGTGATTTTTAAATTTTCTTTATATTTACCTCGTAATGATTTTTTTTTGGTGGCTGGAGGTACCAGAATGATGCTGACATAAACACACACAAAATACTGCTACTTTTATAAAATAACTTTTCTAAATACTTTCATAAAATACTTTTATAAATAACTTTTATTCAGGTACAATATTCATCATCTATATATCTTTAGCATCTTTTAGCATTTGTATTGGCGTCTCAACCTATAGCCTTTGGGTAATGCCAATCTTCAGTCTATTTTATAAATAAAGTTTTTTTTTTTTTTGGAGCACTTCCACCCCATCCTTTTACATATATGTCTTTCAAGCTACCATTACAGAGTTGAGTAGTTACAATAGATACTTGGATTTTGTAAAAACTATACTATTTACTCTCTGTTTTTTTATAAGTTGGTCAACTCCCATTAGGACATAAACACACTTGAAATTCCATTCCTTAGCAATTTTTTAAAAGATTTTATTTATTTATTCATGAGATACAGAGAGAGAGGCAGAGACACAGGCAGAGGGAGAAGCAGGCTCCCTGCAGGGATCCCGATGTGGGATTCGATCCCAGGACCCCGGGGTCATGCCCTGAGCCAAAGGCAGGCGTTCAACCACTGAGCCACCCAAGCATCCCAAATTCCATCAACCCAATCATCACATAGCTGTTTCTTTCTCTTCTCCACAATACAGCTAAATTTCTTGAAGTAACTTATTTAAACTCATTGTCTCCTTTTCCTCTTTATGTGATTGCCCTTAGTTTTCTGTGCCCATAATTCCACTGAATCTGGGATCCAAAATCATTTACTGTGGTTCATCCAGTTCGCTGAAAATATTTTCTTTTTGTACTTGCATATAAGTGACCTTTTGGTAACGTTTTTTATTCCTCCATTTATTTCTATAAAGCTACAGAGCAGGTCTCAAATCACACCACTCTCACTTGCTAAAGATATATGTTCAGCTGCCTAATGCACATGTATGCTTGACTGTCTTCCAGAAATATCATATCCAAGGTCTGGACATCTAAACTCATCATCTCTCCAGCGATCTCTTTTTATTGTACTATGGTAATATTATGTCTACCCAGTGGCCTAACATGAGAGGCATTTATCAGCTTACGGTACTTCTCCACACCTTTTCATAGGCTTCCACTTCCTTTTAGGAGAGAGTCTATACTCCTAAACCTGACTTACAAGTGCCATCATGGGCTGGTCCCTTCTTCCCTCTCCCTCCTTGCCTTTTAAACCCGTATCCTTTACCTTCTATAATCCAGCAAATATCACTGAGTTTATTTCAGTCTCTTGAGAGTTTCATTTTTTTTTCCCCATCTAAATGTTTAAATATGCTCTCTCCATCTTTCTAGAATGGAGGCAAAGAATATGTGTCTCCACTCTGTGTGATGGGTAGGTTGGGAATGAGGGAAGGCATGTCTGTGTTACCACCGTATCCCTACCCCAAGACATCCCTACCTACCCCCAGAACACTCAGATTTGTTATCTGTTACTGTTCCTGATTTTTTAGCCCTAGAAGTTTCTGTTCTTGTCGTTACTATGATGTTTGCTTATTTGCTTTGTGGCAGACTGATGAATTTTGTAATGTGCGTGTAGGATACTAAAGTGGCTTAAGAAAGACCAGGTATTAATTGAACACCAATAAAAAATAAATGTATTAAAAAAAAGAAAGACCAGGTACCCAATTATCACAACCATGTTCTGAAAAGTTTCTGTGTTTTGATGAAAAACCATAATCATATATAAAAATATATGAGTCAGAGTCTCGGGAGCAGCTACGGCTGTCTTTATTAGAGTAGAAGAGTCACTTTCCCAATGACAGCTATAGGGAAGACTAGTTACCCTTCAGCGTTACCACTTTGGAAATGCAAACTGGTGTAGCCACTCTGGAAAAAAAATATGGAGGTCCCTCAAAAAGTTAAAAAGAACTATTCTATAACCCAACAACTGTGTTACGAGGTATTTACCTAAAGGATACAAAAATACTGATCCAAAGGGGCACATGCACCCCAATGCTGCGATAGCAGCATTATCAACAATAACCAAATTATGAAAAGAGCCCAATGTCCATCAACTAAAGAATGGATAAAGAAGCTGTGGCCTAGGGATGCCTGGGTGGCTCCCTGGGTGCCTGGGTGGCTCAGCAGTTGAGCATCTGCCTTTGGCCCAGGGCATGATACCAGGGACCAGGATCGAGTCCCGTGTAGGGCTTCCTGCAGGAAACCTGCTTCTGCCTCTGTCTGTGTCTCTGCCTCTCTTTTGTCTCTCATCAATAAATAAATAAATATTTTTATTTTTTTAAAGAAGCTGTGGTATATCTATATACACAATGGAATATTACTCAGCCATCAAAAGAACGAAATTTTGCCACTTGCAATGTTGTGGATAGAGCCAGACTGTATTCTGCTAAGCAAAATAAATCAGTTAGAGAAAGACAAATATCATATGATTTCACTCATATGTGGAATTTAAGAAATAAAACAGATGAACCTATGGATTAAAGAAAAGAGGCAAAAAAAGAAACAGACTTAACTAAAGAAAACAAACTGAGGGTTTCTGGAGGGGAGGTGGGTGAGGGTGGGCTAAATGGGTGATCTCTATTAAGGAGGGCACTTGTGATGAGCACCAAGTGTCATATGTAAGTGATGTAACTGAACCAATATTACCCTATATGTTAACTAACTATAATTTAAATTCCTGGACAGGAAAAGTTATGTTTTCTTTTATTTTTTTAAAAGATTTATCCATTAATTTGAGAGAGAGAGAGAGAGAGAGAGAGAGAACATGATTTGGGGGGGAGCAGAGGGAGAGAATCCTCAAGCCGATTCCCTGCTATGGGCAGAGCCCTATGATCCCAGGGACCATGAGATCATGACCTGGGACAAAACTAAGAGTCAGACACTCAGCTGACTGAGCCACCCAGGCACCCCAGGAAAGGTTATGTTTTCAGCGATTTTATATATGTTGCAAATATCTTATCATTTTTCTCCATTTACTTTACTTGTTAGTATTTTTTGTTTGTCAATGTAGTTTTAAAATTTGCGCATAGGGTAAAAATAAAGATATTAACATTTTAATTTTCATATTTCTAGTTTTATGTTGGTGTTATAATAATATGAACTTGAAAACTTATTTTTTATTACTCTTAATAGTAATTTTTAACTAATGCTTCTGATTTTTAACAAAAGGTATTTCACTTTTGGTTGTAATAATATAGTAATTATGATAAATTAATTTTACATTAATGGTAATAATAAATCTAACCAACATTTTTATTAGTTTAGGTAGTTGAAATGCTTAAAGATTGAAATGTAAACCAAATACACAGTATGTGCTGATTTCTTCCATGTGAAGTGCTACTAATTTACAGAAGTTACTTGATACTCTGAAAATGATACATGACCTACAAATGCATCCATGCTAACATCTTTCCAAAAAAACAGTCCCTATTTTAATCTATTAGATCTATAACTGGAATCAAAGAAAAAAATTGTTAAATAGACATCAATATAATTTGGAATTATGTGTACAATTCATTTCAAACCCAAAATATTTCTTTCAGATTTCCAGATTTTTCCACTATCACACTTAGATTTTAAATTTAATTTCTTTTTAAAATTTTATTTTATTTTTTTTAAATTTAATTTCAATAGTTAGATGATGTCTGCACCCTGAACCCATCAAAATGACACAATGTTTTGAAGAGATATACCCATATATCAGTAGCCATTAAAAATTTCCCCCAGTTTTTGGAACAGATGGTAGGAAAAGACCTCTTGGAAATTACTTGGCTAACAGGAGCATAACTTAACAAGAATAAATAAAAATGCAAATTGATGTACTACGCTTCAAATCCTATTGAAAAGAGGTTTAAAAATTTAAAAAGTAGGGTGCCTGGGTGGCTCAGCTGGTTAAGTGTCCGACTGCTGGTTTCAGTTGAGGTCCTGATCTCAGGGCCATGAGCTCAAACTCTGGGTAGAGCTCTGTGCTCAGTGGGGAGTCTACTTGAGATTCTCTCTCTCCCTCTGCCCCTCTCCCCGCTCATGCTCTCTCTCTCTAAAAATAAATAATCTTTTTAAAAATGTAAAAAGTAGTAGAGATTTGAAAATAAAAATTGCTTTTTTTTTAAATACAAGGCAAAACAAGAAATGCAACAGGACCCGAAAAATATAGAAAATTAAAAACAGAAAGGTACACAATCCTCATAAAACCAACTATGGTAAAACACAGAGGTGACTGTATCTGTTTAATACACTATGACAGTGGCACGACGTCCAGACAAAAGCAATAGTGTTTAATGAAGCCTGTTATTATTTAGGTAATGATGACTACTTTTGATGACACTGCAGTAAGTACAAATAGATGCGTTAACTTCACACAATCCAGCCATTGATTAATGATATACAATTCCATGAAATTTAATTCTGTATATAAACTTTAAGGATGCAAGGTTGGATAAACACAAGTTTTTGATGGAAATAAAGCAGTTCAATCTTCTGAAGATCCACACATTTACCAGTTCACCTACTTACGAAATAAGCTTACCGAAGTTAATTCCATTTCCTGAACTCATAAAGCATGTTGGTAATATATTTGCCTAAATTGTGGGAAGGTGTGTGATTTCGTCTATTTTATATTTAGTTCATTTTAGTAAAGATGCTATAATACTTAGGCGATGCGGATAGAATGTTGCAATGACCATTGTGTTTTTACCTCATGGCCTAATTTCGTTACTTGTACATTAAGTCAGCACATACATGCTGCATCTGTGCAATTAAAAATAATATATACTCCTCTAAGTGATACAATATTCCAATAGTATGTAATATCATAAGGTTAGTTTTCTGATATTTAATTTTTTTTTAAAGTGACAAATGGCTTGGAAAATTGATCATCTTATATTTTTTTGACTCAGATGCTCTTTTATTTATTTATTTATTTATTTATTTATTTATTTATTTTCAGATGCTCTTTTAAATCTTTAAATATATTTTCACAGTTATTATGCACCTGTTACAGACACCAAGACCGATCATCTCTCTGATTGTGCTTCTCTTAGGACAGAAACAATTAAGCTGGCAGAAATAAGGGTAATGCCCTGGTCACAGGCACCTCCACCACCACCATTTGCTGTAGAAAAGAATTTATTCTGAGCTAGAGACCAATTTTAATGAACTACAAATTTGACTTCAATAAATTCACAGAGAAACCTCCCACCAATTCCATTTTCTTACCTAAATGACAGACTAATGATCTCCTTTCAAATGAAAGGATCAGAGAGGAGAGTAAGTTTGTCCTAAAGCAGAGATAATTTTAGCAGACAGGGCGACTGATGCTACAATTCTATCCCATCCTGTTCTGGTGGGTGGTCTTTTCCTCCTGTTTCTCTTCATTCCTTTTATACTTTACTTTCTTCCTGGTTCATATCCCCTGCATACTACAAAGTAGTCTCTTTATTTGCTTATTTTCTCTCTCCTCTCTAGTACACAAGCTCCATAACACAAGGATTTTGCTTGTCTGCTTGACTACCATATCCGCAGTTCCTAGAACAGTACCTGCCAAATAGTATGCACTTAATATTTATTGAATTTAAGTTTTCCCTTTATCCTGATAGTTCTTATCTGCTTAATTAATGTCCCAAATCACCTATGACCAGATTTCTTACTGTCTCTGCCAAATTTCAAAAGCAAGCTGGCTACATAATTTGTCAAGCCCAGTGAAAAATGAAATTGTTTAAAAAATTCTTAAGAACTTCAAGACAAAGGCAGCAGAGCATTATCCCATGTGTGGTTACCTGTCAGTGTGGGGCCCTGTGTAACTGCATGGGTCTCATACCTACAAAGTCAGGCCTTTATGTTCGAAATCCTTTATGTTTAGACTTTTAAATAATCAATAAGGGAATGAAGGTGTTCTTTAACATTCCTAGATATATCATCGCTTATAGATAACTGGCTATAAAAGGTATCAAAGTTGGGATATATGTTTGTTTAAGTGAGGTATATTAATTGAATTATCAGAAAAGGAAAAGATTATAGGGAACCTAAGAGAGGGTCATAGTGCCATTTAGGGCAAACGTCTTTAAAAAAAAATTATACAGAACCCAAGTTACAGTTAACTGTATGTTACTATTTGCTCTCTGTAAGGGGTAATACCAATATTTATATATTTATATTATTATACATAAAGTAATACTTACTTTCAGACTAACAGCCAGTGGATACCCAGGATTGGTAAAATTAGATCTCATTCAAATTTGAGGGGACAAAGTTGAAAGTTGAGAGAACTGGAGAAAAGACAATAAAAGGCAATTGGTGTTCCAACAAAGATTGCCTAAGCAGAAGAGGAAACGAGTTAGTCAAGACTCAAAATTAGTGTAGCCCAAGGCAAAATGAGATCTAATGGATCAAATGAGAAATTTTGGTGCTACTGTCATATTTGCAATTCTGCTATAGTGCTCCTTTTATGTAGGCACGTCCTACAGAGATGAACCAAGCAGAGTCACAATACAAAATTCAATCACATACAATTCAGACCCAGATTTTTCTTGGAGTTTATAGAGCTTACATCATCACAATGCCAGAAATAGTGACTACAATAATTACATAAGTGTGGTTAATCTAATGCAAAACTACATTTGTCCCAATGGGAAGCTATATTTAAACTAGCTGTGCAATGTCAAACTTAAACCCAGGATTCACTCCCTTGCCCTTAAGTGCTACTCCAAAGAAACCCATCTTGTTCCTGCTTCCACTCCAGGACCTTGAAATCCCATTCTATGTGTCTTACTTCTGAATTATCTCAGTATTTGGAATTAGAAAATATGACTAAAGAACACTATAGAGAAGGAGCATTTCCTTTTTAACATAAAAACAAATGCTAACTACTCATTTTAAAAAGAAAACACACATTTAGGATAATGCAGGCTTGCCTTCCTATTCCAGTATGAAGTTTGTATCTTGTCTATAAGGGTAAAAGAATAAGATGCTATGAAGACATGGGTTTAATATGTTTATAGCAACTTAATCGTTTTATCATATATTCATTATGTGTTGCTTCTTTGTTCTAGAAGCTTCTGTACTTTAACAATACTCTCCTCCCTATAACACTTGACTTTGGACAGTTTCTGGTGATTTACTTAATAATGATGTCACAGATGAGTAATAGTTGTGAACAGTATTTAGTAGCCAATGATAAAAGTTTCCCCCCAAAGGAAAGTATGTGTAGGAAAGGATAAAAGAAGTTCTCAAGCAAAACTACATTTAAAAATAGGGATTTAGAGGTGGGAAAACCAGTTTTCTCAAAGCAGTGATCATACGAGAACAGCTGTGATAACTGGATCTCAGCCAAAACCTTCACAAAATCTCAACCATGTTAGGATATAGCAAAAAGGTGTCAAATCCAACCATTAGTTATCAGAAGATAGGTCTTAATTAAATATTGGGCTCATGCCATCATCATTATGTTGGAAGCAAATTAGGCAGTAGACTTACGTCAAAATAATAAGTGGAGAAACACACCTTCACAACAATATTCAATTCATGTAATTTAGAATTAAGTCCTTTCTAACCCATATATACTTCTGACACATTTTTTGACTTGATTTAGAAGTTGAAAATCTAATTTCACAATTAGACGGCTGACGTTTAAAGAGAAGGGGTAGTGAATCCTTTTGGAAGTGACCCACAGTAGGTCTGTGGCTGCATACTTTCTCTTTGAATATTTATGTCACATGTATGGAGGAAAGAAATCAAGAAAAATTGTTTTTGTCATATCAATCTCCACCTCTCTCTCTCTCTCTCTCTTTTTTTTGTCTGATTTAGCAATGATTTCATCACAGAAAGGCTTTCTTCCCCCCAACTATCAGAAAACCACCAAGTTAAAAGAGAGCTGTAGTCTCTTTTCAGTCAGCCCATGCATCTTTTTCCTTAAGCTTCCTGACCCTTCACTCAACCTGCACCAGTGCTCCCTTATGTCAGGTCAATGCGGTTTACTCTTCATCAAAATTTTCAGAGAAACTAAAGGAGTAACCTGCAGTTATAAAACTCATGGTATTCTTACAAACAAAAATAGTTGAGAAAATGTGGCAATTATAGTATCTAAAATTTTTAAATGAAGTTCCAATTTAGAAAAGAAATTTCACCTTTTAATTGTATTCATCATTTTGTTTCTGAGTGTTGGCAATAAAAATACCAAGTAGTTATTGTGAGATGTGTATAAAACGGAACAGGTGGGACCCCTGGGTGGCTCAGTGGGTTTAGTGCTTGACTTCAGCCCAGGGCATGATCCTGGTGGAGACCCAGGATCGAGTCCCCCGTTGGGCTCTGTGCATGGAGCCTGCTTCTCCCTCTGCCTGTGTCTCTGCCTCTCTCTCTCTCTGTGTCTCTAATGAATAAATAAATAAAATCTTAAAAAAAAACAGAACTGGTTTCTATCTTCATGCACATTATAACCTTAGTGAAAAGGAATGCTATATTGCACAACAGTGTTTAATAAAAGCAAGAGGGCATATGGATGCAACCACTCAAATGAGTGTCTCCTCTACCTCAGGGTCTAAACTCAACATGGTAAGGAATTTGGGACTTATTCACTCTTGAATCCTCACATCCTAGATCAGCATTAAAACAGAAACACACAGAAAATAAATAATTGGTCACAGGCAATAAATGCCATAGTAAGATGAGTATCATCAAGGATTACAGTAGGCAGAAAAACAAGAGTCATGCTCATTCTAAGTCTACACATCTTGTTGTTGACGTATGAGCAGCATTATGTAGGTAACGTCTGTGTGGGCATTTCTGGAAGTAGAAATGATAGGAAAAAAGGACACAGCGCCACAAAATGAGTATTATCTCGTTGTGAAGGGGGTTGTGAACAAGACTGGTTGAGACCTCAATCCCCATCAGACTGGGGTGTGTGTATGTGTTACTCTGTGTGTATAGAGAAGGGGCAAAAGGAATATGATGTGGATAGTGTTTGCAAGTCAGTATGATTAGTCAATAGAAGAATATATATATTTCAGAATAATTTTTTTCCTGCATATTTTATGCCAGGACAATCTGCTTTCTTTGGTTTTAGTAATCCTGAAATTTTATTTCAAGGTAAGTCAAAGCTGAATACACTTATGGTAAAAAAAAAAAAAAAAGAGAGAGAGAGAGAGAGAGAGGGAGAGAGAGAGACAAAAAATATAGCGATATCCAAAAACTATAACTCATGGGCCAACTTCACACGCCATCTGCTTTTGTAAATAAAGTTTTATTGGAACCCAGGCACATCCATTCATATTTTCTAAGGCTGCTTTCACACTACAATGGTATAGTTGAATAGTCATGACAGAGAACATCTGGTCCACAAAGCCTAACATACCTAAGAAAAAGAGTTTGCAAACCTGGCTCCAGATAAAGAGCAGAAAACTGGGTGTTCACTGGAGGAAGTGAATTTCTGTAGAAATCTATGTGCTATATGAAGACACTTCACAAAGAAACCAGCCAGCACTTTCTGAATCCGTAAAAACTGAAAGTGCAAGGGGGTGAAGTAAGTCCTAGAGTAACAGGCGCATCTTTATTTTTTTTATTTTTTTAATAATAAATTTATTTTTTATTGGTGTTCAATTTGCCAACATACAGAATAACACCCAGTGCTCATCCCGTCAAGTGCCCACCTCAGTGCCCGTCACCCAGTCACCCCCACCCCCCGCCCTCTTCCCCTTCCACCACCCCTAGTTTGTTTCCCAGAGTTAGGAGTCTTCATGTTCTGTCTCCCTTTCTGATGTTTCCTACCCATTTCTTCTCCCTTCCCTTCTATTCCCTTATTTATATTATTATTTATATTCCCCAAATGAATGAGACCATATACTGTTTGTCCTTCTACGATTGACTTACTTCACTCAGCATCATACCTTCCAGTCACATCTTTAATCCTTGAGTCTCAAGTCCCAGGACATAGAGCCAATGTCATCCGTTAAAATGAAAATAGTGTGAGTGACCTCAGTGCTGAGATGATATGGGAGGTTTAACAACCACTGCAGGAATATCAAGCCAATGTGGCATAGTAAGTATGATAGTCGCTCTCTGCTGCATTAGACAACTCTTTGATTAGGCCAATTTCTGTCTCTCTCTCTCTCTCTCTCTCTCTCTTTCATACACACACACACATACGCACACACACGCACATGTGCATTTTACCAAAACAGTCCCAAAATGCTCATACTTTTATAAATTCAGGAGAAAATCAATTACTTTGGCCACTAATTTCCATGTATATCAAGACATTCATATTTTAATATATGATACTGGAACAATCAATTTGATTTTGAGGGACCAGATGTCTGCATTAGTTATTTTCCAACCCTTTGTTTCAGAGTAGAAATATCAAGAAATTAATGAATAAATAATTAACTGCTCTCAACAGGTGCTCAGTATATGTGTGCTGCAGATTATGAAGTTGGTGATAAAAAATATGATGATTTAAAGACAAAATATAATGCTTGATATGATAAGCCATATTTGCAAAGCTAATCTTTGCATCTTCTGTGTTTCTTCAAAACATTCCGTGATCGAAAGAACATGGTCTTTAGAAACCAAGCAGATTTGGGATTGAATTTGAGCTCTCTTCGTTATTTGGTACATGATTTTTGCAACTTGCTTAAAATCAGTGAGTCTCAGATTCCTCATCTGTAAAATGTCTTCCCAGGTAGTATTTCAGAGAGTAAGAATAAGATTAAAATGATGGAAGTGGGGAGCCCAGGTGGCTCAGCCATTTAGCGCCACCTTCAGCCCAGGGTGTGATCCTGGAGACCCGGGATCAAGTCCCACATCAGGCTCCCTGCATGGAGCCTGCTTCTCCCTCTGCTTGTGTCTCTCTGTCTCTCTGTCTCTCTCTCTCTCTCAGGAATAAATAAATCTTTAAAAAAATTATGGAAGTGTCTTACACAGTGACTGACACAACAAATGCAGGCACTATTGTTTTTGCTGGCAGACGGTTATACAATTTATTTAGTCTACTTTTTTATAATAGTTTTGTGCTCTGAAAGTGTCATTTTTTAGACCTTGTCCACTAAATCACAATAAACTTATTGGTAGATACCCATGTACTGTGCTGCAGTATTAACGTGGACATCCCAACAGGATGTACAGTTAGCATGTAGGAGCTTTCACATGAATAATCCTGCAACAGATTATGGATCATTTAAAAGATCAATTTTTTATCATGTATTAGGTCTAATTAAATTTCTCAAAAACCACAGTTTCCATTATATAGTCCAAAATCCTTAACCCAAATAAGAGTAATGATATTTTAAATAGTCACCATTCCCCTCATGATAGCCTTCTCCAACTCCCCTTCATGGAGTTGCCAATTAGATAAATTTCTTTTACCCAAACCCTACTTTAAATAAATAGGAATTACAGAGTTGGTGTTGACTTTATACTGATTTCATTCAGAAGTCCAAATTCATCATTTGCAATTGAAGTTCTGTTTCTCTTCTGCTTCCCAAATTATCATTGTTTTCATAAAGTAGTTTTAAGGTCCTAGGATGGTTGCCAGTAACGACAAGGGCCTATGTTTACATTTGGCAAGAGTGTGCTTTTACCCAATTGGCTAAAATTACATTGTATTGCATAACAGAACCGATTTCTTGGGGTTAGTTTATCCTTAGACCAAGAAGCTGCAACCCTATAGCTGGGAGCACAGTCTCCGCTTAGACATTTGAGCTGCATGTTATCTGTCAGGAGGAAGAAGAGAATAAGTGAATGAATGCTAAGTACTATTCACAGCAAACAAAACGTTGTCTACAATATACTTTCAGGGTACTTCCCTTGACCTGGGAGGTGTGAGGCTCTTGCTGTTTACCAAAGACATGGGCCACTTTCAGTTTATAGCACCTGTGGATTAACACCTCTTTTATCTGGTGCAGCCCCTATTGTGAGAACTCAGAGTATTCACCCCATATCTTCTGCAGATTCTGTGCCACATATTTTTCAGTGCCCCAGGAGTGATGTGTATCTTCTGCAAGGGCTTTTGCAATCATTACTTTGCAACACCAAAGGGTCCTTCCAACTGATACCCTCAATTGCCTCCAACTGATGTGGTGATGTGTTCTCCTGGGTTAGTCTTAAGCCATGCTCAAAAGTAGGATGGAACTCCTTTTGCAATTTGGACTTCACTTCATACTTCACTGACAGGTCCCCGTACTTCTCACCAAAGCAAGGCAGGGGTGCCATCAATATTGAAAGAGATCATCTTATCTGAATGCAATGATTATGAGTCCAAGGGAAGACATGGTTCGAAAATGTGGTTTTCTGTATTTGTGCTATAAAATTCCAAGGGGTAAATTTAACATGACCAAAATGAGTTATTCACTGTTCCCTGCATAATCTGAGTAAGATTTACAGTTGTAGTCATCATTAATAAATCACAGTTTACAGTCTTTAAGAAGGTCATTGAAAGCCAGTGTTCATGGGTGTTATGTTCAACAGGGCAATATCACCAGGGTTTTTACTAATTCCCTAGGGCTGCCATAACAGATTATCACAAAGTGTGTGGATTAAAACAACAGGATTTTACTCTCTCATACTTCTGGAGGCAAAAAGTTCCAAATTAAGGTGTTAACAGGGTTAGTTCTTTCTAGAGCCTCAGAGGGTGAATTAGTTCCAAGCCTCTCTCCTAGTTTCTGGTTGTTGCTGGCTCTTAGGTATTCTTTGGTTTGTAGGCAGATCACTCCAATCTCTACTTCCATTTTCACATGGTCTCTTCCCCTCTGTCTTCAGCCAAATTTCCCTCTTATTATAAGGACAAGAGTCATTAAATTAGGGCTTAGCCTAATCCAGTATGACCTCATCTTAACGTGGACATTTACAAAGATTCTATTTCCTAATGAGGTCACATCTATCAGGGGATAGAACTTGATCATATCTTCTGGGAAGACAAAGATGAGTAATGACATAAATAATATTAGCAAATCCATACTGTTTAAAGACAAGGGGTACTGAAGAATGAAGCTATTATTGGTGACAACACTGTTGCCTTTATTTGTCCCTAAGAGATATGAAATGAACCAATTATGGCACAGTTGACAATAGAGAAAAGATGGTGCACTATCATTTATATTCCCCAAATGAATGAGGACATACACTGTTTGTCCTTCTCCGATGACTTACTTCACTCAGCATAATACCCTCCAGTTCCATCCACGTTGAAGCAAATGGTGGGTATTTGTCGTTTCTAATGGCTGAGGAATATTCCAGTGTGCATAGACCACATCTTCTTTATCCATTCATTTACTTCATGGATGGAACTGGAGGGTATTATGCTGAGTGAAGTAAGTCAATCGGAGAAGGACAAACAGTGTATCTTCTCATTCATTTGGGGAATATGAATAGTAGTGAAAGGGAATATAAAGGAAGGGAGAAGAAATGTGTGGGAAATATCAGAAAGGGAGACAGAACATAAAGACTCCTAACTCTGGGAAACGAACTAGGGGTGGTGGAAGGGGAGGAGGGCGGGGGGTGGGGGTGAATGGGTGACAGGAACTGAGGGGGACACTTGACGGGATGAGCACTGGGTGTTATTCTGTATGTTGGTAAGTTGAACACCAATAAAAATTAATTTATTAAAAAAAAGAAAAGATGGTTCATAGTCACTAAAGATGACCCTTCATGTATACCGTTTGGGTGATAAATACATAAGAACCTCTTCTCTTGGGGCTCCTGGGTGGCAGTCAGTTAACTGTCTGACTCTTGGTTTCAACTCAGGTCATGATCTCAGGGTTATGAGATTGAGCCCCACACTGGGCTCCATGCTCAGGACAGAGTCGGCTTGAGTTTCTCTCTCCCTCTCCCCGTCCTGTTCACATTCTCTCTCTCTCTCTTTCTCTCAAACAAACAAACAAAAAGAAACAAAACAAACAAACCCAAGGAACCTCTTCTCCTACCATTTTCTTCCTCATCTACCATTCTTCTAAATCTTCTACTGACAGATCACAAAAATCACATAGTCCTATGAATTTTGCAAAAACAGTTTTTAAATGTAATTGTCTACATATAGGTAGAAACATTCAAAAATTTTGCTGGAGCCTCAGCCGCCTAGGACACTTAGTAGCAGCCCTAGTTACTGCCTTGAGAATACCAAAGACTATGCATTGCCTATAGTATATCCCAATATTTCCAAGCTACATAATATTAATTTCTACCTTTCACTACTCGAACTAATTCAGAATAGTGTTATGTTGGGTTTAAACTGCTAGCCATTGCAATCTCTGAAAATAGTTTATATCTCCTAGAGTGATTCCTAGGAAACAACACAAAAGGGAGTTTCATATATGCCACCACACATTCATAACAGTGTATCTGCACATCTTTATTCACACCCACAAATTGTAATGCGATCACATCTTCCTCTATATTCCAGATTTAACTTAACAATCGTAACTAATTATTTCACTAAGTCTTGTACGCAATATATTCATCAACTATCTTTCTGGAAAAGGCACATCTGCAGGTGGGTATGTCATGTTTTAGCTTAATTTTTTATAGTAGTTTTGCTCTCTGAATAAGTCATTTTTCTAGACCTTCTCCCCTAAGTCATAAGGCCACTTAATGTTAGATACCTATGTGCAGAGTACAGTATTGACACTGACATCCCAACAGGCTCTTCAGTCCATGTAGGAGCTCTCACATGAGTAATCCTGTAACAGATTATGGATCATTTTAAGATGTCAGCTGCGTGCTAAGGACTGACAACTAAACCGTATCTTACATGCGGCCAAATCTCTTCATAAGGGGTACAGCACTGAGAGCTGTCACTGATTTCTCATGCCTCAGCAGTAAGCTTTAAAACTGATTCACTAAAAGTCAAGTCAAATCAAGGATTGAAAGATAACATGAAGGCAAACCAGATCAATAACATCCCCGAATCTTTTGGGAGACCCACTGACAGACTGTGGCTTCAATGCAGCATGAAGCTCCCAACCAAGAAAACGTGCTGTTAGCACAGGTCTGTTCTACAGCAGTCCAGGCAGGAGGGTAATGCTACTGTTAGACAGACAAGGGAAATGTGCAATGGGAGAAGGGGTGGTGAGATTTTTAGGATTTTTCCACATTAAGCAAATTTTCTGTACCTAGAGTACAGAAGAGAGTTGCATGAAATATTACTATATATAACCAACGGATAGTTTTCAAATCTACATCGTAGAATCCAAGCACTGATGATGCAGAGCTGAGGCTTTACAAAATATGAGTAAAGTTTATATTTAGATACAGGCCCTTAATTGTATTTAGCCTATCTCCTCTGATTATAATTCAACTAGAATATAATGTCGCCTTTCTGGATTCGGTAGTCTATTTGTAAGACTTATTTGATGGCAGTGGGAAGGGAATTTAAAGAAGTTCATAATGGATAAGTGGTTTAACTCCAGTTGCAAAAACTAGGTACCATCTTTGATTTTATCTTACCACACACAGAACGAAATGACTTTATTATTTATTTCGAAATATCTCCCCTTTGCATTTCTTCCTTTCCTACCTATAGTCACAACTATGATACAAATGCCATCCTTAATGAATTATTACATATTTTATAGCATTATTTATAGCACTAGTTTTCTATTAAGTAGAAAACTACTTCTTCAGGGCAGCCTGGGTGGCTTAGCACTGCCTTCAGCCCAGGGCCTGATCCTGGAGACCCAGGATCGAGTCCTACGTCAGGCTCCCTGCATGGAGCCTGCTTCTCCCTCACCTTGTATCTCTGTCTCTCTCTCTATCTCTCTGTCTCTCATGAATAAATAAATAAAATATTTTTTTGAAAAGAAAACTACTTCTTCAAATAAAAGATGTGATATAAAAGTAGACCATTTCATTTGTAATAAGGGGCGTCACATGATGCATCCAAAGGTATCCTGAAAACTGAAATATGAAATATAAAGGCGTACATAACAAAGTGTCTAGCATATGGTTCTGTCATAAACTACCTAGCATTTGGGGCCAATAAGAAAGATATGAACAATAAAATTTGTAATTCAATGGGGTAAAGTGATATTTTAAAAAGGAAAAACATACTTATGACATCATTCCATAAAGTTCTCTTTTAGAGAACTAGGATATTCAAACTAGAGGGAAATAATTTCAGATACAAAGCAGACATTTTCAAAGGTTTCTCTTTTAAAAAGTGTCTGATTAGGAACCTCAAATAGGAATATTTAACATTCAGGAGTTGTTTAAGACTAATGAGCCTGTGGACAATTTGTCACAAAATTTAAGAATTAGATTAAACTTCATAGAGATACTGCAAGTTCATTTGTGAAAATCAATCCCTTTTCACAGGAGAGTTTTAATAGCAATTCTAAGATGGCCAGAATTTTAATACTGCCCTATGAATTTTAATTAAATTGAATAATTTATTAAATTACAATAATTTTAATACTGACCTAATATTATCCTATGTTTTAATTACTCATTCATTTCATGCATGTTTACTGCAAATGTGACATATTCAAATAGCTATAAGGGCCAGGAGGTGGCTGACAACACTGAAATTGTTGTTAAGAGAAAACATGGGACTCTCTGGACCATGACAAACTGGACAAACAACACAATATCTGTTGGGGTGAGAAAAAAATAGTTCTTTGTAGATAATATTTGGGAATGTGGCTGGGCCTAGTGTTTTCAGACTTCTTTTCTTGAGAAGCCAGATTATAGTGTATAATTTCCTAAAGAGTATTTATTCAAAATAAAATATAAAAAATATATAATATATATATATACTAGGTCTTGGGATATAAAGATAATGAAGAGTTGGGTTTGGTTTGGTTTTCGTCCATAAAGAAGTTCACAAAACTAGTGAGGGAGATTAGGCCCACCTATATAGCATCTGCATTTGCAAAGCCAAGTCAAAAATACAAAATGTAAGGCACCCAGTGTACCCCTTTTTCTTCCACCTTCTCTCACTAAAAGGAAGATCTTAGCCCTCAAGTGCAAGCTCATCCACAGCTTCTTCATCAATAACAGAAGCCCTGGCCCAATATTAGGGTCTACTGTTGAGCACGTTAGTAGTAAAGTTGCCTTTGTGTAGCCTTGGGCAAAAAGGACTATGGGGTACCAGAGATAGTTCCAGAGCTAAGTCTCACAGTAAAGGAGGGGGAGCAATGGGTTCCAGGTAAGCATGTCTCCTTGGCCCCTACAGTTTACTCACATTGAAAAAAGCAATGACCAGGGGAAGGTCAAATGGTTGCCCTAAGCACACAGTAGACAGCAGGTTCACAACGGTTGACTACAAGGGTGTACTGAGGGAGAACAATATGAAAACACGTATTTGGGGCATCAACTGATCACTTACTTCTTGTCCTCAGCTCTATGTCTAAAGAGTTTAATTGCACATTTAATGTGCTTTGTGGCCATTTGTTCTCTTATCAGTACGTTTGTACTGCAACTTGGAAAAATTTGTATAATCTGCTTTTCATATCTGAGTGAATGACGAACATGCTGCATTGTAAAAAATTATTTATTTTTCCCAGATAATATTCTGCCAAGGAAGTAGCTCTTGAATGTCTTTTCTAGAGGACACAGTTACAAGTACATTCACTATGGGGTTTCTTGGGTTTTCATGTGAAAGCACTCTGAACTCAGGAGCCATGTAGTATCTCAAAGTCATAAAAACACCATAGTTTTTAAACGTTAAATTTTTACTGCCTCTTGTATTTGAGTTGCAGGTGTTATATTTTTGTCCCTTTTAGAAAAGAGGTTTTCAGGAGCATGTTAATTAAGAAAAAGAAGGGGGGGGAAGGGAAGGGAAGGGAAGGGAAGGGAAGGGAAGGGAAGGGAAGGGAAGGGAAGGGAAGAGAAGGGAAGGGAAAGGGAAAGGGAAAGGGAAAGGGAAAGGGAAAGGGAAAGGGAAAGGGAAAGGGAAAGGGAAAGGGAAGGAAGGGAAGGGAAGGGAAGGGGAAACAAAGGAGAAGAAAAGAGAGGAAGGAAAGAAGAAAGGGAAGGAGAAAGGGAAGAAGGAAAGAAAGAAACTAACATGCCTTAAAAATAAAAGGTGTTTTTAGGGTTTTTGAAAAAACTAGGTTGGAAATAATTCCATAAGATGAACAGAGCTTTCTATCCCCACTGTTAATGGTTTATTAGCCCAAAAAGAAGATAGAGTAAGAAAGTGAGGACTACAGGTGAAGCATCTCCAATAGCATAGTAATGAAATTGAAGCAGCTGTTCTGAAACTCTTGGCAGATCAGTAGCACAGGTCCAGAAAAAGGCACTCTGGTATCACATGGAATAATTTTAGTAGTTTTACTTATGCTCAGTGTATTGAGCATCCTCATTTAGGGCTAAAATAGTAGCCATAAAGACAGCAAAGTTGTGGTAAGAGTGGATAATGAAGTTTATTTACTATTTTACTTACTAGTTTATTTTCATGTTCATTTTAGAGTTATATTGTTCATAAACACTGAAGCATTAGTGCATTTGAAAAATCATTTTCATGAATTTATAAACCCATAAAAAGCTTGAACTTAAAGTTTTAATTATTAAAATACGTTGTTTCACATGGGAGTACTAGGAAAACTATAGTCATAAGTACTTGTGGAAACCAAAGTGGTTATATGGATAAATATAATGAATATAAATGATATTTAGAAACAATTTAAAGCTCAAATGTCAATGAAAAAGTTCTTTAGGAAATTATAGGCATTCATTTCATGAAGGAAAAATACATTGGAGATGTGCTTTCCCATGTTTGAAAAAATAAACTTCTCAGGGGAACCTGGGTGGCTCAGTCGGTTGAATGTCTGGTTCTTGGTTTCTGCTCAGGTCATGATCTCATGGGTTGTGAGATGGAGCCTACATCAGACTCTGTGCTCCAAACAGTCTGCTGGAAAGTCTCTCCCTCTGCCCCTCCTGCCACTTGCGGTCATGTGCTCTCCCTCTCTCTCAAACAAATGATTAAATATTTAAAAAAATAAAAAATAAATAAATATTTCATTTATTCAAATCACTACAGGAATTCCACAGGGGAAACTGTCCCTGAAGAACCCTTGAAATCAAGAATTCAATTATGCAGATTATTCAGAAAGGAACAAAAATGATTTCCATTCAGTAGGCTATCCTCGAATTTCAATTCGAGTTATTCTGATTATTAAAAAGCTGTTAATATTGAGAGACCTGAACTGGAGCTATGATAACAGACCTGTTTGACCACAGAAGGAGTTGAGACTGAACGCTGCTTCAACGTGGATGGAACTGGAGGGTATTATGCTGAGTGAAGTAAGTCAATCGGAGAAGGACAAACATTAGATGGTCTCATTCATTTGGGGAACATAAGAAATAGTGAAAGGGAATAAAGGGGAAAGGAGGGAAAATGAGTGGGAAATATCAGAGAGGGAAACAGAACATGAGAGACTCCTAACTCTGGGAAATGAACAAGGGGTGGTGGAAGGGGAGGTGGGCGGGGGGTTGGGGTGACTGGGTGATGGGCACTGAGGGGGGCACTTGACGGGATGAGCACTGGGTGTTATTCTGTATGTTGGCAAATTAAACTCCAATAAAAAAATGAATGTTGGAAGATATAAATGAACAGGACATATTCTTAACCAATGCAAAACCGATTTTTAAATAGCATATGCAAAATTCAAGCACAGTTGATTTTTGAACAATGCAGTTGATTAACAGATATTTTGTTCATTATACATATTATATACAGTATTCAAACAATATAGTAGCTAGAGGAAATGTTATTAAGAAAATCATAACAGGGCTGCCCTGGTGGCTTGGTGGTTTAGGGCTGCCTTCAGCCCAGGGCCTAATCCTGGAGACCCAGGATCAAGTCCCATGTCAGGCTCCCTGCATGGAGCCTGCTTCTCCCTCTGCCTGGGTCTCTGCCTCTCTCTCTCTCTCTCTCTCTCTCTCTCTCAGGAATAAATAAGTAAAATATTAAAAAAAATAAAATCATAACAAAGAAAATATACTTACAGTACTGTAACTGTATTTACTGAAAAAAAAAATCCACATATAAGTGGACCATGCAGTTCTAACTCATGCTGTTCAGGGGTCAACTGTACTCTCTACTGTAATGTTTTATGTTAATTTTAAAATTTATCCTCCAGGCAGATAATAATTAATGAGATACCTAAAATGTCTAAATCAAGTACTAAATGTATATGAATAATTTCTAAAAGTATCACTTACTTTCATCTATTTTTCTTCATCTTTTTTGCCATTATGAATAATTATATAACCATTAGGGATGCCTGGGTGGTTTAGTGTTTTAGTACCTGCCTTCAGCCCAGGGCGTGACCCTGAAGTCCCAGGATCGAGTCCCACATTGGGCTCCCTGCGTGGAGTCTGCTTCTTCCTCTGCATGTGTCTCTGCCTCTCTTTCTCTCTCTGTGTCTCTCATGAATAAAATAAAAAAATAAAATAAAATAAAATAAAATAAAATCTTAAAAAAAGAATAATTATATAACCATTAAATACAATTATATACTTGAAGATGCCTTGCAAACTGTATATAATGGTTACATGATTTCACTAAAGCATATGGAAATTAAATAGCTTATTTCTTTGTTTCTAGACACTACATTTTCCTTGCAGAGAATGTTGATGTAGCACATTGTCATACTGCTTATAAATAAACCACAAAAACAAAACCCTGAAAATGTAGAAATACATGCCCAGAAGTTTCCCTAATCGCCTTCTAATTAAGCAACTTGTTGGATTCCAACCTATTTCCTTCATTCTCTCTGTAATATATTTACTAATCAGCATGTCTTTGGAACATTAAGACTGTTAAGTTACTTATGAAGAGATCTTGGCACTTGTAGTTACCATGAGTTGAGTGCCTAACAAGAGTCCACTGAGGTTACTCTCAACTAACTCATGCCAGTTAAAACTGTGAAAGGTATTAGGTGATTTAATTAAGTGCTACATAATTTGCTGATATCTACGTGCCAAAGAAACTGTGTGTGTGTGTCTGTGTATTTACATGAAAACTGTGTCTAATGCTTTGGAAAGATGCAGTAAAAGGAAATTAATTTTAAAACTCTGTTTAACTTAGCTTTGGTTAAAACAACTCTAAAATATTGGAGAAAATGATAAAATTTTTAAAAATATGTATTCAAATTTTTTTATGTATTCAAATTTAATGATGAGTTGGTCTTTATTTTTTTATTTTATTTTTTATTGTTTATTTTTATTTTTTTATGAGTTGGTTTTTAAATTTTGGTTTTGTTTTATTTTTTCTCTTTAATTTCTTACCTCACTTAATTATATGTAAAAAAAAAAAAATCCTAGCGATCACTGACACCATATTGGATTATAAATATGGGAGAACACCAGTCTATAGATCCATTTTTAATAAAAATTCCTTGCTTTTACTTAAAAATATGTCAGTGACTATACATTAACATATTTAAGCTAAATATCATTACAAAAATATGTATAACCACTTTTTAAAAATTCCGTTTTTTTGGTGATTATTTCAATTCCAAAGGATTCAGGATAAAATGACTTTGCTGTGACCTTCTTTCGGGTCTTTCTAATGCAGAGATGGTCAATGTACTTCTTAAAAGATAAATTAATAGTCTAAGAATTTAATTTGATCATATTAACTTTCTAAAAAAGACAACTCCAAATTTATTTAATTAATCTGCAGATCCACAAGTAATCTTAAGAAACACTTAACTGTGAAAAACATGGAAGGATGTCTCTATTGGATTTAGTAGAATCCACACTTATGATTATCTTTCTACAAAAGAATGTTCATTTCAACTGCATTTGTTCATTTATCTGTTCAACTATTTTACCTATTGCCAAACCGATGCTTTACCTAAAATAAATCCATTTCTTAGTTCAAAGACCTCATTCATTTGCACTTAGAAGGATATGGACAAGAACAAGGTCCATCATCCAGTTAGACACATAGATTGAATAAGCTGGTGGATTCAAGAGGAATCAAGGGAAATTCCGAGGAAGATGAAAACATGAGCATGCCCTCTACTTCCTTTTCAAAGCCAGAACTAAGTGATCAGAGACAATAGGAAGGAGAAAACCCTGAATCCCTATAAATGTAAAAATCAGAAAAGGCCAGCATGTCCTACCCCATGCTTCTAGGATATTTGCCCTGTTAAGTCAAGAATTTAAAAGACCGTAAAGAGGAACCTCAAACTTGTTTCAAAAGAAAGAAAAAAGTATGTGGAAAAAAGCCTAGCAGGACCTCCCCAAGATGTGTTTAATTGTAGAGAATTAAGGGCTCTGGAAGAAGAGAGGACAATCTAACTTAAATTCTCATTGAATATTAGGCAGTAGCTATGGAAACCATGGAAATATGCCTCTCCTATCTACTGCCACAGAGCAGAGCTGACTGATAGCCCCACCTGCTGCCTTTCTATCACTTTTACACTACAGTCACCCTTTCCAAAGACTTCTTCCCAGCAATGAGTAGACTCAGCCATGGTCCTAATGTAGCCTATTCCTGTGAGACACGAGACTCCTCCAGCTGCAGATTTTGGTTCCAGGACTCTCCTTCAGGCTAGCTGAACCATCGGTGGAACTGTGCTGCAGTCTGCACCCCCTCCTACCCACGACTCTTCCCTCTCTCACCCTCAATGATAGAAAGCTTAAATGGGATCTGAAGGTTCTACCTGGGATCTGAAGGTTCTCCCTGTCTCCTTTGCTATCCTTCACAGTCATTTCCATTTGTATACATCTCTTACAGATAGAATCTCATCTTAGTTTCCTACTTCTCAGAAAACAGACAACAGGATAGGGATTTGGGACTGGCTAGCTCACCCCTGGGCAGGCAAGAAGAGGCCATTCTGAGAAGTATACAGCAATGGAGTGTTCCTGGTAAAAGGTGGTTGCTAAACTGCTAAAGAATTAACTAACATACCCCAGGGCGCTCTAAGAAAACATCTTAAAATACAGAAATGCCCCCTTGGGTACAATAATCACTGAAAAGAATAAACTGTTTTATACAAAAGATAAATCAACAAATTATATAGTCTCAGGGAGAAATAAAAAAATACACAGAATAAAACAAATAATAAAAAAAGACTAAGTTTTCAGAAATATTACTACAATTAAAGGTGATGATTATTAGCCAAAGTTAAAAACACACTACTTCAGCAGTTGAAGAAACATTTGACTACCATTTCTCAATCATAACTCAGAAAAAACAAAAAGGCTTCTCCTATTATGTTCAAAATTGCTACCAAACCTGGAAAATATTAGCATAATATGAAATCTACAGCCTAAGCAAGTTTATCAATATTGGAGTAGAACTCTTATAAAAAAATAAATCTGGATCATATATTTTTTTAAACATGATCAAGTTTAGTTTACTGCAGGAAAACATGATTGGGTAACAATTAAAAAATGACTTTATGTAACTAATGGTAGCAATTACAAATAAATGAGGAAAATAATATTCTACATCAAAATAAGTGGAAAATAATACAGCATATTAAAATAAATGGAAATTGCAGATTCTCTTCTGGATTTAAAAGTACAGATAACTTTGAAAAACAAAAAAGCTAGAAAATTCCTATATAAATTTTACTGAAATATAAAAGATTTGACAATAAAAAAAACCAGACACTTATAGATCATAATTATCAAATTAGGATGAATATGTAATGATATTCCATTAAAAACCCAATGAAATTTTATACAGTAATTTGAAAACATGAACTTGGTAGAAAAAGGTAAATATATATATTTATAAATAAAAATTAATCATGGGGACTTTAAAATTACTAGATAGTAAAAGCAGAAAAATGAGCTTTCAAAAATGAGCTCTATGTTACATCATACAGCAGTGGACATTTCAAACATTTTAAGGGAGCAAAAAGTAAAAAAATAAAAAATAAATATTAAACAACAGAAAATATAAATTACAATATGCATGTACCTGATCTTGGGACAGAAAGGTGCTTTCAAATTTGAATGCAAATAAAAATGTACTATCAAAAAATAGTGGATAGAAATCAGTGTGACATTTTCAGTTTGAAGTAAAATGTATCAGAAACATAAAAACCAAAAGGAATATGAGGGAGACTATTTGTCCCATGTCTAGCAGACTATGAAAAGAATTTTAAGTTCTACAAGAACAAGGAATGTTCCAGTTGAAACTGGGAAAGGGCAATGAGTATACAAAATTTAAGTGGTTAAAAACATATGACACTTAGCCATACTACGCTTCTTTGTATTTAATACAAATAATTCAGATGAAAACACCATTGTCATATCTGTCCTTTGAAAAGATAATTATTTATCATATATAATATTAATACCAGGACTGGTGACTGTGCCAAAAAATATAAAATGACTCAACTGCAGAAATCTATCTTCTATAATTTTATTCTTACGAAGTTAGTATTATACTTACATAAAAGGACAGTCACTTAAACACTGTTGTGATTATGAGAATTTAGAAATGGCATATAGTTCAACGATAGATTAGCTTAATAAATTTTAACACAACTCCATAGTAAAGGTGAATTGTAGCAGGTATTTTAATGAAAATATGAAAATGTTTCTGATCTTTAGCTGAGTGAAGTTACACTGCATAAACTTAAATACGCAGTATGATTTCTATTTTCTAAAATATGATCATAAGCACCCAGACAAAGATGACATATATACATCCTTCTATATTTAAGTTCACATTGTTTTTTCTGGGTGAGTGGCTTATTGACGTGTGTTTCAATAAACTGTGTGTACTGGGAGTGGGAAACATCCGTTCCTTGATTTTTACAAGCTTATTTGGTCAGGGATTAAGTGAATAGACATCACTGAAAAATCCCCTGGATCTCCTTTCTTTTCCTATAAGGAAATACAATGATCACTTTCATTGAGAGCTATTTGGTTAAGCAAAATTACTTTCTTGCTTTTTATCCATCGGAGAGCAGTTATATACCCAAAATCAATCAGAAGAAAAACACCACATAGGGTTCTCTAGGTCTCTGTATGCTGTACAAATATTGTCATAGCACTCCGCTGAATAACAGCACAGGGTGATAAATGCATAATATGGTCCCTGAAGTCCAGTAAAATAATGGACATAGGACACTGGTTAGTGGTGGACCTACTGGCTAGCACTACTTTTTTTTCAGATCAATAAAGCAGAAACACTAATGTTTAATTTCTCTAGGAGAAGAAGAGATGAAAATATGCATATAAAATCATGTTACAAATTAAACTTTCAAAAAGCAAACAAGAAATATATTCTACAATACCAAAATTAGATGATTGTCCTAGTAATAGAGAGTGACATTGTATCTCTTCTCTACCATCATGACATTTTTTGTAAGTACACACACTAAATTATTTACCTATCCTTTAATAACAAAAACAAAAACAAAGCTTTCTTCAGTAATTAGTACTTGGTGTTAACCAGTTTTTAGCACATTGGGACCCCTGAATAGTAGACCAGGACAGAGGCCTGGTGACAATGTTCTGAGGCATTGTTTCATGGAGACCGTAGGTTTTAACCTTTGTGAAATCAGTGAATCATTAGATTTGACTTCACAAACATGCTCAGAATTTCTCTTTTCTCCTTTGTCTTGCCCCCAACAGAAGAGCAGTTCAACCTTTCAATATTTCAAAAGTCTATTTCTAAGCTAGTTGGAGACAAAGAAGAGATGAAACGGACTGTTATTAATCTGATCCATAATTTTAGGAGTAGCAAGGGGTTGAGGGCTGGGAACCAAGTGTAAGGATTTATAATACAAGAATAACCTAACCTTCCTGCTCCGTGTGCCCCTCTCCACCCCACACCACACACACGCACACATGATGTTAAGTTATTCACCAGTGAGCTTCCGGGAACAAGAGATATTTATATACTCAGTTTCTAAGCAGACCATAAAAATGGAGAAAAGGGTAAAGGTCATTGTTTCGCCACTGGATGCAGAGAAAGAAAAATCCCTAAAAACCAATTTCTCCTAATGCTTTCTGTTCTCTTGTGAGACAAGAAATAGGAGAACTGAGTGCCCAGAATGACTTCAGACTCCTGGCTTAGGAAATGCTGGTGCAGCACAGCAGTATCTCTAGTGAGAGAGGGATGGAGCTCTTGTTATATAGGCATTAAACCATGAGCAAGTGATTATATGCTAAACCGACATATTTAGGTCAGTTTTTGGTTCTGCAAATAAGGATCTTAAAAGTTGTCATATTATCGTTCACAAGTGAAAAAGCTAAACAAACTAAAAAATCAACAACCCTTCCTGGATCCCTAAAAGAGGGGAGGGCACAGGGGTAAACTGCTGCTCCCAAGACTGGAGAGACAGAGAGTACACAAGGAACCTCAGGTACCATGAGAACCCAAGTGGAAAGGGAGGAGTAGGAAACCAAAACTGTAACTGAAGGATTGCTGGAGACTCAGTGTGTACAAGTCTGAGCCTTAAAAGCTCTCAAGAAGGACGCCTGGGTGGCTCAGTGGTTGGGCGCCTGCCTTCAGCTCAGGTCATGGTCCTGGGATCCAGGATCTAGTCCCACCTTGGGTTCCCTGTGAGGAGCTAGCTGTGGAGGCCGAGAAAAATCAAGGCCATTCCACCTCAAGTTTGGCATTAGCACAAGTACAGCCATCTTAGGCCCCTGTGAATAAGAGATGAACTTTACAGGAAAAACTGCAGAATGTCCTTGCCAGGGAATCCCATATCAGAAAGACAACAGAGCTCAGAATTGCCCTCGGCAGAGAGTCCCATATAGAAAGACAACAGAGCCCAAGCCCGTGGTAGAAAGTTCCATATTAGAATGAGAACAGAGCTCAATGCCCTTGAAAGCCCCATATCAGAATGTAAACAGAACTTGAGAAATTCCCACCCTCCTTCTGGAGGTCCCCTAGACCAGCCCATAAAAAACCCAGCTATAACCCACTTCAGGGTCCAAGTCCCTGCTCTGCTGTGTCGGGTATACTTGGACCCCAGCTCAAGCTTGCAAATAAACCCTCGTGTGCTTGCATCTGTGTTGGCTCCTTGGTGGTTTCTCGGATTTGCAGTCTTGGGCACAGCACTAGCTTCTCCCTCTGCTTATGTCCCTGCCTCTCTTTCTCTCAGTCTGTGTCTCTCATGAATAAATCAATACATCTTTAAAAAATTTAAAAAAATAAAATAAAAGCTCTCAGGGAACCCAGTTATTTGAAGGGCCTCCACAACTCTGTTATGATTTACTTCAAGAACTTGACCAGGTTCTCACAGTAAATACCAGAGAAAAATCCCCTTGGTCTTCTTGGGAGTGGGGGAGCAAAACCACTTTGAAATACTCCAGGCACTCGGTTCTATTCTTTTTTGTTTTTAATCTTTTTTGTTTTGTTTTGTTTTTAAGATTTTATTTATTTTTTCATGAGAGACACATACAGAGAGAGAGGCAGAGACACTGGCAAAGGGAAATGCAGGGATCACGACTTGAGCCAAAGGCAGCCGCTCAACCACTGTGCCACCCAGGAGTCTCCGGGTGCTTTGTCCTTAACAAGGCCTGCCCTCTGGGAAAACTTGCTGACTAAAACCTAAGAAAAAAAGGAACAGAAGACACAGTAATGACTGAGAATCTCCCCCAAATTACTGTCAGACATCAACCCACAGATCCACAAATCTCATTGAAAACCAACAAGGGGTAGTGGAAGGGAGGGCAGGTGGGGAGATGGGGTGACTGGGTAATGGGCACTGAGGTGGGCATTTGAGGAGATGAGCACTGGGTGTTATGCTATATGTTGGCAAATCCAACTCCAATTAAAATATACATATATATATATATATATATGAGATGACAATTTTATATATAAAATTCAAGGCACAAAAAAAAAAAAGGAAAAAAGAAAGAAAAGGAAAACCAAGTAGGATAAATGCCAAAAAATCAAAAGCAAAACACCTACAGTTTCAAACTACAGGAAACCAGAGGTAGAGAAGTCATAGTTTAAAAAAAAAAAAAAGCACCTTGCCATGGAGGAACAAAGATAAAAATCACAGCCAACTTCTCAAGAAACCATGCAAGCAGGAACATAAGACAGTGACATCTAAACATATAAACACATAGAGGAAAAAAAAAAAAAACACAAAAACAAAAAACAAAACAAAACAAAACCCACCAGGCTAGAATTCTGTACCTTGTCAAATTATCCTCCTAAAGTGAAGGAGAAATAAACACTTCCTCACACAGCCAAAACCCGACAGCCAGGAGCTCTGTCCTGCAAGAAATGTTAAAAATAGTTACTTACACAGAGGGGGGCATTGGGGGCTGCCTGGGTCTCCTCAGGGGTTCTGCGCAGCCCTGGGGGTGCCACCCTGGGGTCTCGCCCAAGTGGGGGAGGGTCCTGCCCGCAGACGGCCTGGAGCAGGGGAGGGTCCTGCAGGCGCCCCAGCAGGAGAGCATCCTCAGGTGGCCTCAGCAGGGGAGGGTCCCGCAGGCACCCCAGCAGGGGTGAGTCCTGAGGTGGCCCCAGCAGGGGAGGGTCTTGCAGGGACTTCAGCAGGGGAGGGTCCTGCAGGTGGCCCCAAGGGGGAGGTTGTGTGCTGACTGCCCCGAACCCAGGGCCCTGGCCCCAGAGGGCGGAGACACTTCAGGTTGAGGCGACCTGCAGAGCCTGTTCTTCCTGCTGCAAAGGTCAGCAGGCTCTCCCGTGCACCACCTGCCTAAGTAAGACCCCGATGCCATGCTGTCGAGGGCCGCCTCCTGCCCTTCATGTCTAACTAACGTGGTGTAAAGGACTCTTTTTTTCCAGTGGAAGGAAGGAGGCCCAAGAAAGGATGCTGGGTTTTAGTCAGACAGCCAGGGGCAGCCCCCTCAGGACCCAGGAGCCTGCAAAGATGCTGACTGGTGGGAGGAAGCCTTTTTAGGCCTGTCACCTCTAGGTCCTTTTGAGCCCTGTCACTCACTTCTAGACCTTTTACTCAGGTAAGACCCAGGATGGTGGAAACTAGGTGAGATGACTTCAGGATGACTTTCATCTTGACTTAGACATTTAAAAATCTTCCTACTATTAAAAAGAAAAAAAAAAAGTCTTCACATTTTCTTTGAAGACTGAGCTGTTTCTTCCAACCATGAGCTGTCCTTCCAGCTATGAGCTGTCCTCCCGGCTATGAGCTGCACCAGGCATCCAAATGGAAAAAGTCTTCAAACCCCAATACATATAAGGACTATCCAGGTGGTGGATGGTGTTTGCACTCCTAAGCTATCAGGCATGTGCCTGAAACTGCATGACTTGGCTAGAACAGCAGTATCGGGTTTGATGCATCAGACCGGTGTTCCAAATGAAGTTGCTGATTATATCATGTTTGGCACAGTTACACAGGAAGTGAACACAACACAAGCAGTGTGGTAGAGAGGCTGCCCTTGGAGCTGGCTTCTTCGACAAGAGTTCTGCTCACACGAGCCTGCATCTCTGCCAACCAAGCCATGACCACAGGTGTTGGCTTCATTGCTTCTGGCCAATGTGATGGACTTGTGGGAGGTGCTTTGGAGTTAATGTTGGACATCTCTATTTGCCATCCAAGGAAGATGGGGGAAATCATTCTTGATCTCAACAAGGCCAAGACTCTGGATTGATCAGTATTTTTAACCTCTAAATTCGAATTGAATTTCTTATCCCTTGAACTCCTTCTGGTGGCTTTCTCCACCAGTGAGAGGATGGGCTCTCTGCAGAGCAAATGGTCACTGCCTTTGCTTTTTCGGACTCAAATAGGACGAGTATGCACTTTATTCCCACAGCCTGACCATAAGGACACAAGATGAAGGACTCCTCTCTGATGTTGTATCCTAGAGTACCATGAAAAGATACAGTTACCAAGGTAATTCCATCCATCCTTTCTCCCTGGAGCAGATGGCCAAACAAAACCCACATTCATCAAGCCCTGTGGTATAGCGACAGCTGCAAATTCTTTCCTGACTGATGATGAATCAGCAGTGTTGATTATGGCAGACGAAGAAGCTCTGGCCATGGGTTATAAATGGAGGGCATTTTTTGAGGGATTTTGTGTAAATATCTTAGGATCCAAAAGATCAACTTCTAAAAAAAAAAAAAAAAAGATCAACTTCTACTCAGACAACATATGCTATTCTAGGAGTTCTAGAGAAGGCAAGATTAACTGATACTGATGCTTTTGAATTTCGGGATGTTTTTCTCAGGTCAGATTTTGGCTAATTTGAAAGCCATGGATTCTCATTTGTTTACAAAAAAAATACATGGTTAGAAAAACCAAGGTTAGATTGCCTTCTTTAGAGAAGTTTAACGACTGGGTTGGATGGCTGTTCCTGGGATACCTATTTGGAGCCATTGGCTGTAGGTTGGTCTTGGAACCTGCCAACAGATTACAGGAGGAAGAAGGCCATTCATTATTGCCTCGTCCCCTGTCTGGGGAGCAGGACCATGCTATGACAGTAGAAGCTTATATAAAGTAACAAATCAGGAAGAGGTGACCTGGGGTTTCCGTGCAACACTCACGTTAGGTAATGCCATGTCAACGCATTACTAAATGACATCTGTAATTTCTAGCTCCTCTTAAGAAAACAAAATTTGTGGCCCTCTGTTAAATTATTTTCAGTTAAGGCTTGCTGGCTTTCTGAGCTTTCTAAGAATCATGGCATACTGCTTTTTCAGGGGTTACTTAGCCACCAGAATCCTAAACAGTGATAGGTTTAAGTAATTATTTTTGGTCTTTATTTTCACTGAAGACTAAATGAGTGGTTGCAATGTAGGGGAGAGGTTAGCTGAGATTTGGAATCATCTTTGTAACATTTGCAAATTATACTCACTCCTGTATGTAACGTAAAGATAACTATTTTCTATAAAATGCAAACTAGTGTGCCTAAATTAACTTAATTATGTAAAGATAATTCAGACTCTAAAACAAAGTGAAGTATTGTCTCTAAAAAAAAGTCTTTTAAAGACAGTGAAAATAATATGTCAGAAACTCAGATCTAGTTAAAGGAAGAGCATTAAAAAAGGAATAAGTAAAAAAAAAGGAATAAGTGACAATAAAATTTAAAAAAATCTTTTATTCTTAATTATTCCAACAATACATTTTTAAAAATAATAACACCAACAATATATTCGAATTTGTATACTTATGTATGTATCCTATGTGCTTCTGTATGCTTATTTATAAATGAAAAGAATGGCAGCAATGATACAGAGAACAAGAAGAAGGAATTAGGTGTATTTTGTGATAATATACTCAGACTATTGATGAAGTGGTATATTGTCATTTGAAAGTGGATTTAAATTAGCTGTAAATATCTATTCCAAGCCCTAGGGGCATCCTGGGTGGCTCAACGGTTTAGTGCCACGGTCAGCTCAGGGCATGATCCTGGAAAACCAGGATCGAGTCCCACTTCGGGCTCCCTGAATAGAGCTTGCTTCTCCCACTACCTGTGTCTCTGCCTCTCTCTCTGTCTCTCATGAATAAATAAATAAAATCTTTGGGGAAAGAAAAAAGACAAACCCTAGGGCAAAACCCCCAAAATATATGCTATATGCTAAGCAATGAAAAAATTTTGAATCATATAAAACGTTGAATCATTTAAAACCACAAAAGGTAGAAGAGTGTGGAAGACGAAGTATAAAAGCATCAAATAGAAAACAATAACAAATATGGTATATATGAGCCAAAACATATCAATAATCACTGAAAACCAGTGGTCTAAATGCACCATTCAAATGTTAAAGATCCTCAGAAAGAATCAAAATCAAGGCCCCATTAAATGAAGTCACCAAGAAAAACATTTTAAATATAAAGAGACATACAAACTAAAAGTAAGCAGATGGAGAAAATACACTATGCTAATACATATTAAAAGAAAGCAGAAATAGCTATATTAATTTCAAACAGCAGATTTCACAGCAAGGAAATTTATTACAGTTAAAGAAGGACATTATGTAGTGGCACAAGAGGTCAATTCCCCAAGAAGACATAACAATTCTTACTGGGTATATGCCTAACAACAGATCATCAACCTGTGAGAGGCAAAAACTAATAGAACTACAAAGATAAATCGACGAATCCACTATCATGGTTGGGGACTTCAAGAACATCTCTCCGACATAGATCTAGCAAGCAGAATGTTACTAAGGACATAGTTGAACACAAAACCATTAATCAACTGGATATAATTGACATCTATCGACTAAATCTTACAACATCAGCATGCACATTCTTTTCAAGCTTCGCATTCAACAATATAGACCACATTCTTGCCCATAAAACTCATCTTAGCAAATTTAAAAGAAAACAAATCCTACCACATTTACCCTTGGATCAAAATGGAATTAAACTGGAAATCAGTATTAGATAACAGGAAAATCCCACAATATGTGGAGAGTAAAGAGCACATTTCTAAATACAGACACACTTCATTTTATTCTGCTTCACTATGTTGCATTTGTAGATAATGCATTTTTTTTTTTTTTTTTTTTTGCAAAGTGAAGGTGTGTGGTAACCCTGCATCAAGCAAGTCTACGGGTGCCATTTTTTTTCAGCAGCATTTGCTTACTACATGTCTCTCTATCCAATTTTGGTAAAATTTACAGTATTTCAATCTTTCTCATTATTGTATTTGTTATGCTGCTCTTGGATTACTGATTATGACTCACTGAAAGCTCAGATGGTGGTTAGCACTTTTTAGCAAAAAAAAATATTTTTTAATTAAGATATGTACATTTTTAGACATAATGATATTGCATACTTAATAGACTTTGATATGGTATAAACATAATTTCTATATGTAGTGGGAAACTTAAACTTCATTTGACTCATTTTATTGTGATATTTGCTTTACTGCAGTGGTCTGGAGCTGAACCTGCAATATCTTTCAGGTATGCCTGTAATACATAGGTCAAAGAAGAAATCTCAAGAGAAATTTAAAAATATTTTTTTCCTAAATGAAAATGAAAAAAGAATTTATCAAAACTTGTGGGATGCAACTACAGCAGTATTTATAGGGAAATTTATAGCATTGTATGTATAAGAAAAGAAGAAAGAGCTAAAATAATCTAAATTCCCAAAGTAAGACACTAGAAAGAGAATAGCAAATTAGATACAAAGTAAGCAGAAGAAAAGAAATACTAATAATTAGAGCAAAAATCAATGGAATTTAAAATAGGTAATCAATACATTAAATTGACAAAACCCAAAGCTGTATCTTTGAAAAACTAAAATAAATTGATAAGCCTTTAGCCAAGTAACTAAGAGAAAAAGGAAGGAAGGACACAAATTATTAATATCAGAAATGAAAGAAAGGACATCACTACAGACCCTATAAACATTAAAAGAACAATGAAGGAATACTATGAACAATGCCATTCCCAGATATTGTCCATGTAGATGAAACAGGCAAAATCCTTTAAAGACATAATTTGCCAAGACTCACCCAAGAAAAACAGACAATCTGAATATCCTTATATCTATTGAAGAAATTGAATTAATACTTAACAACCTTCTAAAACAGGAAGCACCAGGCCAAGATGGGTTTACTGATGAATTACACCAAAATCTTAAGGAATAAATTATACCATTATCTACAATGTTTTTTGGAGGATGGAAGCAGAGGGAATATTTCCTACTTCATTCTACGTGGCCAACATTACCCTAATAACAAAACCAAACAAAGATACCACAGGAAAACTACAGACTACTGTCTCTCATGATCAAAAATCCTCAATAAAATATTAGCAAGTTGGGCCCATCAATATACAAAGAAGAATTATACACCACAACCAAGTGGGATTTATCTCAGATATGCAAGGCAGATTTAGAATTCAAAAGCTAATTAATTCATCAGTGGACCAAAGAAGCAAAATCACATGATTATATCAATAGATGCAGAAGAAGTATTTGCTAAAATCCAACCACCATTTATTAAAAACAAAAAAACAAAAACAAACTGTCAGTAAATTAGAAATAGAGCCAAACATCCTCAAATTGATAAAGGGTTTCTACAAAAACCCTACAGCCAACATCATACTTAATGATGAGAAACTCAATATTCTGACTGAAGTCAGAACAAGGCAAGGATGTCTCCTTTCACCATGCTTTTTTCAACACTGTTCTGGAAGTTCTAGCTAATACAGTAAGATGGGAAAGGAAATAAAGGAAATATAGATTAGAAAGGAAAAAAAAATAAGATTATTTTTGTAGATGACATGGTCATCTGTGTAAAAAATCTGAAAAAGTTGGCAAAAAATTCCTAAAACTAATAAATGATTATAATAAGTTTGGAGAGTAGACATTAGTATACAGAAGTCCGTTGCTTTCCTATGTATCAGTAAGTAGATACATAGTAGTAGTAGTTGAACAAGTAGAACAGGTAGTTGAATGAGTAGAATTTGAAATTAAAAACACAATGCCGGGCAGCCCGGGTGGCTCAGGGGTTTAGCACCGACTTCAGCCCAGGTTGCGATCCTGGAGACCCGGGATCAAGTCCCATGTCAGGTTCCCAGCATGGAGCCTGCTTCTCCCTCTGTATGCTTCTCCCTCTGCCTGTGTCTCTGTCGCTGTCTCTGTCTCTCTCTCTCTCTCTGTCTCATGAATAAATAAAATCTTTAAAAAATAAATAAAAATAAAATAAAAAAATAAAAACAATGCCATTTACATTAGTACTCACAAAAATGTAATAGTTATAAATCTAACAATATGTATAAGATCTATATGAGGACAACTATAAAGCACTGGTGAACCATATAAAGGATAAACTAAATAAATGGAGATATATGGTCCATGTTCATGTACAGGAAGGCTTCATATTGTCAAGATGTTCACTCTTCCCATTTTGAACTACGGTTTCAATGCAATCCCAATCAAAATTTCAGCAAGTTATTTTGTGAATATATGGACAAACTGATTCTAAATTTTATATGGGGTGTCAAAAACCCAGAATAGCCAACAAAATATTGAAAAACAAAGTTAGAGGATGACACTACCTGACTTTAAGACTTACTATAATCTACAGTATTTAAGAAAACTTGAAATTGGTGTGTGGGGGGAAACAGGAAATTAATCAGTGGAACAGAAGGGAGAGCACAGAAGGAAACCCACATAATGTAGTTGACTCATTTTTACAAAGGAGCAAAGGTAGTACTATGGAGCAGACCATCTCTTCAACAAATGGTGCTAGAACTACACATCCATATACAAATAAATGAATCTGGATACAGACCCTGCAGCCCTCACAAAAATTAATTCAAACCACAACATACATCTAAGTCTAGGATAATATGAGAAAAGTTAGTTTACCTTAGACATGGTGACTTTTTAGGTACAACACCGAAGGCTGATCCATGAAAAACAAAATTGATAAGCTGCACTTCATTAAACTTACAAACTTCAGCTCTGTGAAAGACCAAGAAGAGAACAAGAAGACTAAGCTGTAGACTGGGAGCAAATATTTGTAAAAGACATCTGAAAAGACTGTTACTCAAAACACACAAAGAACACTCAATAAAAATTAAATAGACAACCTGACTTGGAAATGGGCCATAGGCCTTAACATGTACTCCTTCCAAAAGATGGCAGATGAGCATATGAAAGATGATCCATATAATATCATCAAGGAAATGCAAATTAAAATGAGACACCTCTATACACCTATTAGTTGACCAAAATTCAGAACAATGAACACTAAATACTAGTGCGAACATGGAACAGAATGAATTCTATCATTGCTAGTGACTATGCAAGGTGGTACAGCCACTTGGGAAGATGGTTTGGAGGTTTACTCTTAACCATATGATCCAGTAATCATAATCCCTGGCATTCACCTGAAAAATTTGAAAAACTATGATGTCCACACAAAACCTGCACATGGTTGTGTATAACAGCTTTATTAATAATTACCAAAATTTGGAAGCAATCAAGATGCCCTCATTAGAGGAATGGATGAATTAACTGTTATATCTAACAATGGACTATTACTCAGTACCGAAAAGAAATGAGCTATCAGACATGAAAACATGAAATATTACTAAGTGAAGGAAGACCACCTGAGAAACCTATGATTCCAACTCCGTGACATTCTGGAAAAGGCAAATGCAATGGAAACATAAAAAAGAGTAGCGGTTGCAGGTAGCGAGAGGGAAGAGAAGGATGAACAAATGGAGCAAAGGGGATTTTAGGGCAGTGAAAATGCTGTTTCATACCATAATAACAGACACATGGTAGTAAACACTTATCCAAATCCACAGCATATACAACACCAGGAGTGAACCATAATGTCAGAACTATGGGCTTTGGGTGATTATGTTGTGTCAATGTAGGTTCACCAACTGTAACAAATGTACCCCTCAATGAGGGATGTTGATAATGGGGGAGACTGTACATGTGTTGGGTAGGGATAGTTTGGGAAACCTCTGTTTCCTTTCAATTTTGGGGGAACCTAAAACTGCTCTGAACAAACAAAAGTCTTAATATAACAGCACATTTTAAAAAATCACATATTTAAGAGAAAAATGAGACGATTGCCAAAGTCCCTGTTTTAGTAAGATTTGGAAGACCTCTACAGTACTCTGAAGTTTTTCTTTTCTTTTCTTTTTTTCTTTTTTTTTTTTTTTTTTGCCATAAGATATCTCCTGTCAGTATTCTCCAGAACACATATGCAGAGATTGGTCAGTCTTATACCTGAGATCTTTAATTTGTCTTGTGGAAAAATGACACATCAGTGAAAAACCCATTACTGCAATCAATATTTCAGGAAGCCTGGAGAGCACATGCTTGCTGGTGACAAACTATGTAATTGCCCCCAAAAGAAAGGTGGACATTCCTTCCTAGGATGTTAGCTATTCCAAAAGAAAATATGAAACCTATTTATTTTGCTAATAAGGAAGTGCTATGTGATTAAGAAAACTACTAACAGTCCAATGGAAAAAAAAAAAGAATGACACATTTAAGGGGAAATGGTCATTTATAAATTAATAGATCTCACATTATTGGGGAACAGTTACTTGACAGAAAGCATTCTTAACAGAACTAAGGACTGGAGAAAAGGCTATCTGTAAATGCTATTATGACCAATTTTAGTTTTTATATACTCATTCTAATCCTTCTACTTTTCAATGAAAACTGTTCTAATTTCCAAACATGGGGAAAAAAAACTTCACCAGCACCTGGCTGTTTCCTCCTATCATTTTCACACATTTAAGTATTTAGAATTTCTAAATACTAAATTCCTAAGATATTTTCAAGGCATATAATACTTCAGTTTCTTCTGAAATATTTATCTATCCAATCATTTGTTAACTACCTACATTTCTATCGCCTACTAACATCTATATTCTATCTATCTATCTATCTATCTATCTATCTATCTATCTATCTGTCTATCTATCTATCATCTATCTATCCATTCATTATCTATCTATCAATATACATCTATGTTGCAACAAGAATTGAATATGACACACCGTGGTACAAATGATTTCTTGTTGGTCATTTATAGGATGTTGAAAACTCTATTATATTATCTTTTATTAAACTGTGATTAACTCATTTGATTCCCATACCCAATTATGATGAGTCTTTACTTTAAAAATTGGTAAAGAATAAATAATCTGTATGATTTTGCATCTTTTATGGTTTAGGTACATTTAAAGTGCTATGTAAAATCTAGGAATGTTTGGTAATATATTAAAAATATTAAAAAAATATTTTACACATAAATTACTACTACAATATAGAATGATCATTGTGACTTCAATCTGTCTTCTCGGGTAAAGTCTATTTGGTGTAACATTAGTATGGATTCAAAAACTTACCCATTTTGAAACTATATTTTCTCTAAGTTTATAGTCAAATTATTCTTAGTTAAATGAATTGCTATCATTTAAGCTGAGTTAATTTTATCCTTAACAGAATGAGAATATTTTTCTTATTAAGCTACACTAGGTTTAAGGCATTTGCACAATATTAACAACTTAACAATAAAGATGAAAATTCTGTGGTAGAGTTAGATCTGATAGCTTTATGTATTTAAAATCCTCTTTGTTATTTTTAATCCTCCTTGTACATATTCTCACATAATGTAATTCAGTGTTTGAGGCAAACTCAATTACTGAAATTCACAGTGTATTAAAAACTTTAAACTATGTTTAAAGATACCATTGAGATGCGGGAAAAGTGGAGATTACTACAGAAAACCATACCCAGGAGATTAAGATGAACATTTATCTACTCAAGGGGAAAATGTGTAATTCCTCTTGAGATTTGAGGAATTATTTGATATAATCTATAGTGCTTTTTCATATTATAAAGCAAAGAATCGTTGGGGTTTTAAAAATGTTAAAAGCACTAAAATGTTTTAAAATACCATTTTCTTGCTTACTTATAATTCATATCTGCAGTTTACTATGTTTTGTAGATTGCTAATATATTTGCTTTCCACTATTTATATTATTTCAGCAAGTATCAGAAATATTTTATAAATACAAGGACTATTATATATAATTATAAATATTTTATGATTACATATATATGATGTTCTATTTGTTTTTTTTTATGATGTTCTATTTGTGAGAAGAGGAGATACATAAGTACCATAATATTGTCAGTGTATACTTCAAACTCTCCTATGTCCAAGTCCCCAAGTGATGGGAAAGAGGAAGCTATGACACAGGAAATCAAGAGGAAGAAAAGGGGAGTTTTTAAAAATTTAGGATTCTTAGAGTGAGACAATAAAAAAAAAAAAAAAGGGAATGGAGGTAGGTGAAATGAAAAGGTCCTTTTTGGATCCAAAAGCCTGCAGTTGGGATAGAGTAGAAATGATTAGATAGATGATAGATGGATGAATGGATAACTAGATATATATATTTTTTTTTTTTTAAATTTTTTTTATTTATTTATGATAGTCACACACACACAGAGAGAGAGAGAGGCAGAGACACAGGCAGAGGGAGAAGCAGGCTCCATGCACCGGGAGCCCGATGTGGGATTCGATCCCGGGTCTCCAGGATCGCGCCCTGGGCCAAAGGCAGGCGCCAAACCGCTGCGCCACTCAGGGATCCCTAGATACATATATACATAGATGTTATGCACCCCATTATTTTCTCCCAAATTCATATACCGAAGTCCTAATAAGGACCTCAGCATGTGACTATATTTGAAGATGGGCCTTTAAAGAGATAATTAACTTAAAATGAGACCATTAGGATGGGCCCGAAACCATGGGTGACCTTATAAGATGAAAACTTTTTTTTTTTTTTTTTTTTAAGATTTTATTTATTTATTCATGAGAGACACAGAGAGAGAGAGAGAAACAGAGACACAGAGGCAGAGATACAGGCAGAGGGAGAAGCAGGCTCCATGCAGAGAGCCCGACGTGGGACTCAATCCCAGGTCTCCAGGATCACCCCCTGGGCTGAAGGCGGTGCTAACCACCGAGCCACCCAGGCTGCCCAAAATGAAAGATTTATAACACACAAAGAGACACCACTTGTACACTTGCATGGAGGGAAAGCCATCTACAGCAACCTAGAGACAGCGAGAAGGAGGCCTTTGATAAGCCAAGGAGAGAAGCCTCAGAAGAAATCAACCCTGCTGATATCCTGAACTTGGACTTCCAGCCTCAGAACTGTGAGGAAATCCATTTCTGTTGTTTAAGACACCTAAACTGTGATATTTTGCTTTGGCTGCCTGATTGAAATAGAATAATAAGACATTATCCCTGTTCTCGTTTTGGATTCTGTGGAGAAAACTGGTTTTTAGAGTGTGTGTGCAATAATCTGGGGCAGGCCCAGCAGAGGCGTGTGCCACCAGGGGTTGCGCCCACAATTCTCTAAGCCCCTGTATTTATTTATTTATTTATTTATTTATTTATTTATTTATTTATTTTTTAAGCCCCTGTATTTAAATAAGAGTTTTTCCTCTGTTGCTGCCTGTGGGAGACACAGGGAGTCAGTAGACCTGCCATTATAAAGGTCCTTTATCGGAATGGGGAAGGAGACTAAAAAACAGAGGGATGGGATGATTTAAGACATAAATAAATAGAGGTTGTGACTTTATCACAGAAGACTGGCAGTGCCAACAAGGGCTACCCAGTTAAAGTTGGCAGGGGACCTAGTATTTAGCATGATACATTGCTACAGCCAGTACCAAAGACCCATTGGCCAGAAAAAGGACAGACACGTGGATCTAAAGCCACTTTCTCTTTGCAGTAGAGGCAGGTGACCTTTCCTCTTAACACAGGTGATAATTTGGGAAGAAGTAGAGGAAGAAAAATCCTAAAACAAAACCCAAACCAAAACAAAAACTCTATATTCAGAAAACACTGAATAGAATGGGTAAAATGGAAGGTGATATTGTGATATTTTCAAACTGCAGGAGTGACTCCACTGTCCCTAGAATGCCCACAAGACCCTGGCCTGAAGGGACTCGTGAATACAAGCAGGTGCCTTGACTTTTGATTAAATCACATCTATAAGCAAAGAAAGCATAGTCGCCTATGCACTCCCGCTATTGGTAAATAAATATAAAATAAAACTCCACCAAAAGTACATATTTCTCCTTTGTTGAACTCATAAAAGGTTACCCTGGGCTATTAGAAGTATTTGAGCATTGAAATTGCTGCTTACAGTGATGTTTGAATTCATATTAAAATAGCAGAACATATTTTATTATTTCATGGGAAAAGAAATCTGACAGGAGGCAAGAAAATTAGTCTCTAAAAGGGTGACTAATTCCTAACCTCACTGAATGGAGGGTCTAGAGGAGCTTGAGCACAAGAACTGTCAACCATGAATATATCTTAGGAAATAGAATGAATTGTGTCTTCAGTGAGGAGGTGTAAATAAAACTAATTACAAGGAGGCTGGGACAGTAAATTGTGGAAAAGAACGGGAAGAAAAGTAAGGGATAGGAAATTTATTTTTTTGGGGGGGGGATAGGAAATTTAATAAGTACTCATGTTTATATCTCATTTAAATCATATAATTCCAAAACATTCCGATCAAAACATGTTTCTAAACCTTTGTTCTTCAAGGCCCTAAAATAGGAGTCTGAAGACTATGGTATGTGGGGAAATCCGAACTTTCACCAGGCTATCCAAGTAGAGAGAAGACACAAATTGCTGATATCAGAAATGAAAGGGAGGCCATCATTCCGGATTCAGTGGATACTAGAATGATAAAAAGGAAATATTATGAACTCCATGTCCATAAACTAGATACTTTAAATCAAAAGGACCAGTTCTTTGAAAGACTGAAACTGCCAGAATTCACGCAAGGATAAATGAAAACTGTGAATAGGACTAGATTTTTAAAGTAATCGAATCAATAGCTAACAACTTTCTAAAAAAAAGCAAATATCAGGCCCAAATGGAGCCACCGCTGAATTTTATCAGACATTTAAGGAAGAAATGATACTAATTCCCTAAGTCCCATTTCAGAAAATAAAAGCAGAGGCCACACTTTCTGATTCTGTGATGCCAGCATTATCCTAGTACAAAAACCAAAGTCATTCCATGAAAGGAAAAATAGAGACGGGTATCTCTCATGAGCTTAGATGCAAAATTCTCAATAAAATATATCAGCAAATGTCATCCAACAGAAATTGTACATAATTATCAAGAGAGATTTATTCCATTTATGTGACAGAGTCAGAAACTGGTTTTATGTAGCCACAAACTAAGAAATCCCCAGAGCCACCAGGATCTGGAAGATGGAAGGACATATCCATAGAAACTTTGGAGGAACCACAGCCCTGCTGGCAAATTAATTTCAGACTTTTATCCTCCAAAACTGTGATAAAATAAATTTCTATTTTTTTTTGAAGTCAGGAAGTTTATGTTAATTTGTTACGGCAGCCATAGAAAAGTAATACAATGCCTAATAAAGTAACTCAATATTTTGAATGAAAATGTATTATACCCTTTTGTAAAAATTCATTGTGTGCTCAAGATTGTTGAGAGAGATCACACCCTGCCCAGGCTCTTTGTTAGGCGCAGATTCAAGTGGGAAAAGGAACGCGATTTAACTCGATGTCCCATATCTCAGTGCACCAGTGTCAGAGCTTTTTCTCAAAACATCCTCTCCAATGAGATTTGGAAAGCAGAACTGTGACTTAGATAGAACTGCTTAGTGCGAAAAATAGAATATTCACAGCAGATGAAATATAACGGAAAATGAGTCTTCAAACGGTGAAAAGAAACAAAGAAGTAAATGCATTATTGGCTCTCTACTTAAAGGTATTGAGAATATTAATTTTACCAGGCCTGAGCTAATAGCCGTATTCTGGGTTTACATTAATGAAATAGTAACAAAATTGTTTATGCACTAAGAAATCTTCTGTGTCTTATTGAGGGTAGGATATGGGTTTTGGAGACACATTTAGTAATCTATTAAAACAGATTGTTTGACAAATAGATTGAACAGATGGTATAATGAACCCAGCAACTCAGCAGAATTTATCCATTCTTAAAATTTCACAGTAGTGGCAATTGCTACAATTTTATGGACTTTTCCCTAGTTTTTCCAAAGGTATTTTTTTGTAGAATAAAGCCTTCCACATACACCATCATAAGTAGTAATGACCAACAAGATAGGTAACCATCTCTTTTTTTATTTTTTATTTTTTGGAACCATCTCTTAATAATAAATATAGCTACTCTGGCCACTAAGAAAAGCAGTATTACCTTTTGAACTTGAGAATAAATCTTTATATATTGTGGTATTCTGTGTTTGTTTTATAATAACATTAAAATTACTTTTAGATAATGTGCATAAGTATATTGATGTGTAGAAATCTATGATAAGTAACATCTGTATGATACATTTGATAAAATAATATGGAAAAGCATGCTGAAAAATGTTACAACAACATAGGAATATTCTAAATATATGGCATTAAGAAAAAATTACTCGGATGCCTGGGTGGCTCAGTGTCAGGGCATGATCCTGGGGTCCTGGAATCGAGTCCCATGTCAGGCTCCCTCCTGCTTCTCCCTCTGCCTGTGTCTCTCTCTCTGTCTGTCTCTCATGAACAAATAAATAAGAATCTTGAAAAAAAAGAAAAAATACTCAAAAGTTGTATGACAAAATATGTTATGAAAAATAAATTTATATATGTATAATTTATATCTGCATTTTGTCATGAAATACTAGATAAGCATCAAAATATTCACATTTATCTCTATAGTTGGTTTTACTTTTCATTTTTATATTTTTTAAAATTTTTAAAAATGAACAAGAATTCTGCTCCAATAAAAAGTTCTGTCTTTGCTTCTAGGTCATTCTAAAATTTGCTAAATCTTAGTTTCTCTGCATATTAGCCATAAAATCATACTGATCAACAAGGAGGACAAATAAAACTAACCATAGCCCATGTCTCAGCGTAACAGGAGATAGATGACTATAATCCTCAATTTATATGTAAAAAGGATAAATAAACATGATATTCCAGCGATGGCTTATATCAGAGCTCTGAGTTGAGAATGCATGGAACCTGAAGTGAGCGCGTGAAAAAAGAAGTGGGGATGCAAGGGCTCAAGGGAGACGGGACTTAGACAAAATCATCCCAGAAAGAAAAATTCCTTTTGCTACTAAAAAAAAAAAAAAATTGCAACCAAGTTTGTCTGAGACCTGGTGGGTCTCAGCAGGAGATAAAGGGAAACCATTTGAACAACGATAATAACTAAGTTGGAAGTCATAAATATCAGCTGCTCCTGGGAGATTAGGTAGTAAATAGAAAAGGAACAATAGGGACGCCTGGGTGGCTCAGCGGTTGAGCATCTGCCTTGGGCTCAGGGCATGACCCCAGGGTCCTGGGATCAAGTCCTGCATCGGGCTCCCTGCAGGGCTCCTGCTTCTCCGTCTGCCTGTGTCTCTGCCTCTCTCTCTGTGTCTCTCATGAGTAAATAAATAAAATCTCAAAAAGAAAAGAAAAGGAACAATAATGTATAGACATGTAGAAGTGACTGGAAAGAAAGAAGAAGGTGGGGAATTAAGGGATCCTGAAGGAACAAAAGCAAATTAGAGAATAGAAAACCACACCAAACACTCCCCTCAACACGGCCGAAGGAAAAAGCTGTATAACAAATGTAAATTAGAAAAAAATTAATGCAGACACATATGTGTTCTCCTTAGGACTAAATTGGTAGTAATGCTATAGAGTTTGACTTTTACCACTGCAGAGACAGAAAGCAACCTCACATGTAGCACAGGAAATACAGAAGCTTCATCTAAGTGATTAGCTGATCAGTCTTCTGCAGAGTTTTTTTTTTTTTTTTTCACCCTGGACAAACGTGAATGGTACCCAAGGAAAGTATATTGTCATGACCCCATGTAAGCGAAGAGATTGAGCTGCTTGCCAGTGCACAGTTAGAAATGCAAACAAGGATGAACTGAGTTGTGTTATTATAGGCTTTATAAACTCTATTGAGTTTACTATTACTACTATTATAGAAATGTACTGTAAAAATGACTATAGTAAAAATAATATCCTTATTGGAGATTATTTATTTTTATTTTTATTTATTTTATTTTTTTTTCTTATTGGTAATTATATATTTTAGCCCTATGCACTTTTGTTGAAACCACCTTTTCATTTTAGAATTTTGCTTTTTAAAATTAGCATAAAGTTGAATTTTTGGGGGGGGGGTACAGGCCTGTGAACTTAACACATGTATACGTTCACGTGACTGCTACCAAGTGGGGATACAAACCAGGTGCATCAGTGCCCAGGCCGCTCCTATGCATCCCTTTTTTATAGTTGAACCTTCTTCTCATCCTGACCCATGCTAACCACTAGTCTGTTCTCCATCACAATATTTACTGAGAATGTCATAAAAATAGAATCATATAGTATGTAACATATTGAGAGTGATTCCTTTCACTCAGCAGAATGAATTTCGGATTCATCTGTTGTTGCAAGTATCAATACTTTACCCAATTTCATTGCTAATATTATTTAAATATTATCATTTTCTGTTGAATTGGCTTGCATCTTTGTAAAACCAAATGGCTATATTTGTATGGGTCTATTTCACGACTCTCTTTTCTGTTCCATGATCTGTGTGTGTGTGTGTTTTTCCAAAAATTTTATATCTTAATTACTGTAACATTATAGTAACACTTAAAGTTGGGTATTGTGATTTTATTTCTCTTTCTCAAAATTGTTGTTTAACTATTTCCTTTGCCCTTTAATGTAGATTTCAGTACTGGCTTCTTAAAGTCTACAAAACCTTTTAGAATTTGGATTAAAATTTCACTAAATCTACTGGACACTTTGAGAAGAATTAACATCTTGACTATGTGGAATATTCCAGTCCACAAACACGGTATATGATTGCTTCACTTATGTAGATCTTCCTGAGGTGATGTTCAACTCACTTATTAGTTCTAAAAAATGATTTTTTTACTTCCTTAATATTTTCTCAATATACAATCATATTGTCTACAAATAAGAGCAGTGTTTTTTCTTCTTTCCTTATATGGATAAGTTTTATTTCATTTTCTTCCCTTTTATGCTATGTAGGACTTCATCTATGGTGTTGAATATAAGGACATTAATGCCTTTTTCCCAAACTTAGGATAAAATAACTTAACATTTCACCATTAAGTGTAATGTTAGCTGTAGGTTTTCTGCAAACATCTGTTCTCAGGTTAAAAAAAAATTTTCCATCTATTTTGTGGAGACATCTTGCCATAAATGTATGTTTAATACAGATAAATGTTTTTTTTTCTGCATCAAAGTTGATAGATTTTATATTTTTATATTTTTTCTTCTTAGTTCTAGCAATAATGTTGATTGTATAGGAGAATTTTGAACCATTTGTATATTGTTAAAGGTTGTAGAATATTATTAATTTTCATGTTAATGGATTGGGTTTGCTTATAATACTTTGTTGAGAAGCTTTACATCTGCGTTCTTAAAAAAAAAGTTCAAATCCGTGGAAGATACTGGATAGAATTAGTGGCTTCCTATTTAAATGTTTTTAGAGTCCTCCAGTGATACCCTCTCATTCTAGAGTTTTGTATCTCATAACATTTTTAATGATGAATTTAGCATGTTTAATAATTATTGTACAGTTCAGAGTTTCTGTTTCATTTTGGGTGAGTTTTGGCAGTTTCCAGTTTTTAAGAAACCCTTTCATTTGACCTAAATGGTTGAATTGACATGTGTAGAGTTGTTCATAATATTCCCTGTGGTCATTTTTTAAAGATCTTTTTGTTTATTCATGAGAGACACAGAGAGAGAGGCAGAGACATAAGCAGAGGGAGAAGGATGGGAGACTCGATCCCAGGACCCAGGGAGCACGACCTGAGCCACAGGCAGATGCTTGACAACTAAGCCATCCAGGCCTCCCTCCCTATTGTGATTTTAATGTCTCTGGATCTGTAGAGATGTCCTGCATCATTCACTTTTTATATTGGTAATTTATTATTTCCCTCTCCCTTTTGTGGGATTACCTCCTGAACATTATAACCATAAACTCCTCTATATTTAAGTGCCATTATTAACATACATATCAGAAAACCTGATTCACTTGCTCTCCACAATGGAATTCAAAGTAGACTGTAGATGCAAGCTTGTGATTCCACAGATTATAAATGTCCCAAGTCCTAGCATTTGGGGATGTCCAAAAAACAAGCAAACAAACTCTTGTACCTTGTAGTCAGCATCAGACTATTAATCAGATTAATGCATAATGAGTGTCCAAAATTGTATATGTTTATATGTGTTGATGTGCTGGCATGCATGCCTGGGTGACAACTTCCACTCAACTATCCTACAGAGAAGTATAAGATTATTTTATGTATGTAACATTGAAACTATTTTTCAAATTACTTATCCTTGTACCCCAAATTTCTCTATGCTTTTGCTGAAAACAGCAACAAACCAATGTATAAATTTTAACAGTGAGGGATTTTAATTTTAACTTCAGAATGATCTAGAATAGAATAAAAAAATAAATAAAAAATAAAATAAAATAAATGATGCCCCAAGTTTCTCCTGAACTGTTTTTGCTTTTGCTTCGGTATGTTTGAAATATGTAACTCCTTGGTTTATTTTAAATCTTTCAGCTGTGGCATGTTCATATCACAGGAGAAGTAGTATTATTTCTATAATGTGACTGTTACAGAAGAAGGTCAGCATCAAGGGTGAATTGTGTAAGTAATAATTGCAAAAACATACATATTTTGAACTAAGATATAAAGAATAAAATGACATATTTCGATCAAACCTTGAGGATAAAATAAGCAAATAAACTTTTAATAACTTCAAAAACTCATCTCACTAATATATAATCCTCTTTATTGTTCTGTGATCCCACTCAACATTCAATAATTATTTTCTCTGCCGTCATTATGTCTCTGTAGGTTCTTATAGACTATGACATTTTGCTAGACTTTTTGATGAGCTTGATAGTTTTAAGGAATACTGATAAGGTATTTTATAGGCTGTCCTTCAATTTGGGTTCCCCTTGTTTTTTGTTTGTTTAGCTTTTTTTTTTTTTTTTTGTTTTGTTTTCTTTTGTTTTGTTTTTTTCCCTCAGTGTTAGGCTTATCGATTTTGGGGAGGAAAAATTGTTTTGTTTTGTTTTGTGTATTTTTTAATTGGAGTTCAATTTGCCAATATTTAGTGTAACACCCAGTGCTCATCCCATCAAGTGCCCCTCTCAGTTCCCATCACGCACTCACCCCAACCTCCTGCCCACCACCCCTTGTTCATTTCCCAGAGTTAGGAGTCCATTTTCGGGGAGGAAAATCATAGACATAAAATGCCATTCTCAGTTAATCCATATCAAAGATACATGCTATCAATATCACCTGTCACTGTTAATATTAACCTTCATTATCTGGATGACCTAGTAGTGCTTCTCCTGTTTCTCCACTGTAAAGTTACTATTTTTTCTCCACTTGTATACTGCACTTTTTGGAGGGAAGTCACTGTGCAAGCCCACACTTAAGAGAGATGTGATGTTAGTATCAGATATATGCACCCCTCTGTAGAACAAGTGTGAATGTGACAGCTATAAATACAGAGCTGATCCAGGTATTTTGCACTGATGATGACTGAAATACTTCAGATGTCTAGGGTTATCTTCTGTGATGTAACTTTTTAAAATGGTTAGAAAACCTGGAAAAATTCTCAGCAAATCAAAAACCTTCTTATATTTTCATGAGATTTGCATTTCTAGAGCATTTATTTTATGTTAAAACTATTTGAAGAAACTTAGTGCTTATCCAAGAATAGAGTTGAGATTTAGGTTCAAGATTTTTTATCTTAATGAATGCCTAGCAGAAAAATCCAAATATTGTAGGGAGTATGACAGAAGTAATTTTGTGGGACTTCCTTAAACAGTGTAGAATGTGTAGTATTGTACTAGGGCCAGTTGATCTTCACAATCATTGATAACACAAAAATATCCCCACAAATTTCTCTGGGGGTCAGTACATTAAGAACCAATGATGTAGAAAATTTAGGCCATTGAAGAATTTTGAATAATATGGGAAATCACTAGAGGTTATTAAATAAGAGCACATACTATCTGACTTACTTTTTTATTTACTTTTTTAAAGATTTTATTTATTCATGAGAGAAAGAGAGAGGGAGAGAGAGAGAGAGAGGTAGAGACACAGGCAGAGGGACAAGCAGGCTGCATTCAGGGAGCCCGATGTGGGGCTCAATCCCAGGACTCCAGGATCACGCCCTGGGCCAAAGGCAAACGCTAAACCACTGAGCCCCCCACAGGCTGCCCTGACTTACTTTCAATAGGAATTCTAGCCTGTTGTAATAAGGGTTACATAAAAGTGGACAACAAATAGCATGGTAAGTGTGGATTTATTGTTTATATTCTGTTTTTAAACACATTTATTGAGGTTTGTCAAACAATAGACTTCATATATTAAAACTGTACATTTTGATAAGTTTTGAGATTTATAATATGCAAATATTTTCTCCAAATCTGGGTTGTTTGATTTTTCTTTTTAAAGTGTTTATCAAAAAACAGTATGCTTTAAAATGTATGAAGTCAAATTTATCAATTTTGCTTTTATGGACCATGTTTTTGGTATTACATGTAAGAAATCTTGGTCATACCCAAATCACAAGGATTTTCTTCTAAAAATTTTTTGCAAAAAAAATAACTGAAAATGGATTAAGGCATAGACATAAAGCCTACAGGTATAAGTAGTTTAGAAGAAAATGTAGGAGGAATTTTTAAAATTATTGCTTAGGAAAGATTTATTAGAACCAACACCATTAGCACTATATCCAAAAGAGAATAAAGGTTGGATTTCATTAGATTTAAATGTTCTGTGATAAATGCCATTAAAAATATGAAAAGCTGGGATGCCTGGGTGACTCAACAGGTTGAACATCTGCCTTCTGCTCAGGGTGTGATCCCAGAGTCCTGGGATGGACTCCCACATTGGGCTCCTGATGTAGAGCCTGCTTCTCCCTCTGCCTATGTCTCTGCCTCTCTCTGTGTCTCTCATGAATACATAAATAATTAAAATAAAACATAAAAATATGAAAAGCCAAGCCACAGAATGACCATTTATAAAAAACTTTCAAGACTTAAGAATGAGAAAACAAAATCAAATTAAGGGTGATGGGTACTGAGGGGGGGGGCACTTGATGGGATGAGCACTGGGTGTTATTCTGTATGTTGGCAAATTGAACACCAATAAAAAATAAATTTGTTAAAAAAAAAACTTGGTAAATAAGGGGCAGCCCAGGTGGCTTAGTGGTTTAGCGCTGCCTTCAGCCCAGGGCCTGATTTTGGAGACCCAGGATTGAGTCCCATGTTGGGCTCCCTGCACGGAGCCTGCTTCTCTCTCTGTCTCTCTCTCTGTCTGTCTGTCTGAATAAATAAATAAAATATTTTTAAAAAATGGTAAATAAATTGAATAGACACTTAAGCTGTCTGGTTAGGAAAAACCACAGGATGCTCAATATCATTTCATAGCAGAACAACACACAAAAAAATGACAATAGGATATATTACACCAATATTTGAATGGTTAAAGTGATAGTAGAAAAATAAAGCTCATAATTGTACATTAGGAAGGATGCATAGCATTTGGAGCTCCCATGCAATGCTGGGGGAAATGTATAATGGTATCACTACTTTGGAACGTATTTTGAAGATGTCATAAGGTTTAACATAAAATTACTAACCACTCTCACTCAGAAGTGTTTAGCAAAGTAAAATGAATACTTTTGTTCATGGAAAATCTTATGCAGAAATGTTTACAGCATTGTTATTTGCATCTGCCCCCAATTGGATCTAACCCAAGTTTCCTTTAACTGGTGAGCAGATGAATAATTTGAAGTACCTCCACAAAACTGAATGCTATTCAGTAATGAAAATAAATTACTCTTGGTACACACAGCCACCTAGATAAATCTCAAATGCACCATGTTAAGTGAACGAGAACAAACACTAAAGACTACAGGATCTGAGCATGTGATCAGATTTTATTTTATCATGCCCTGTGTATGACATTCTGGACAAGGCAAAAACTGTAGGGGCTGGAATCAGATGAGTTGTTTCGAGGAGCTGAGAGTGGTGAAGTGTTCAACACTAGGGTTAGGGAAGAATCTTGGTGGAAGTGAGCGGGATTGATCTGTTCTATATCTTGGTTGTGGTGGCAGTTACATGACTCTACATTTATCAAGACTCAGAGAAGTATATAGTAAGGGGAAATTTTGCTGGGTATTTATAATCCGTAATATAAAAAGATGAGTAATGAATTATGTAATATTGGCTAGATAAAATTGAAATCTATTTAGCACAGCCTATATCAAATAAGTCAGTTTATTCTTTGGCTCTTCATTATTTATTTCACTTTTCTAGCTTAAAAAATTTAGATGACAACATTATTACCCCTAAGATTATAAATAACAGTTGACCCTTGAACAACACAGGGATTAGAGTCACTGATACCATCCCCCTACCACCCAGGTATTGTAAAAAATTCAGGTATAAATTTACTATTGACTTCAAGCCTTCCCAATAAGATAAACAGTCAATTAACACCTATTTCCCATGTTATATATATATATATATTATATATTGTTATTCTTACAACAAAATAAGCTAGAGGAAAGAAAATGTTATTAAGAAAATAACAATGATGAGAAAATACATTTATAGTACTATACTATATAGTATACTATATATATATTTTTTAAATCTGCATTTAAGTAGACCCATGAAGTTCAAACTTGTATATAGGTCAACTGATCCAAATTGTTGTATTTTTTTTCTTATGACTTCTTTCATTTTACTTATTTCATTATTAAAATATTTTAAGATTTAAGCCTATTGTTTAAAAATGGCATTTAATGTACTTATAGGCGTGTCTGGGTGGCTCAGTCAGTTAAGCGTCTGCCTTCTGGCTCAGGTCATGATCCCAGGGTCCTGGGATGGAGCCCTGCATTGAACTCGCTGCTAGGAAGCCTACTTCTCTCTCTTCCTCTGCCTGCTGATTCCCTTGCTTGTAGTCTCTCTCTATCTCTGTCAAATAAATAAATAAAATCTTTAAAAAAATAAAGTATTTATAAAACAAGGGTAAATAGTACAAATGGTGAACTGTGCTTTTCAAAAATGAAAAAGATATATCGACACAAATTATTATTCAATTCATATATACTACAGAGAATACACTCATCACATATGTGTGTTTGCAAATTATTATAGTAATCAAGTAAATTCCTGTTAGATTTAACTTACAAAGAATATGTTTTATATAATTTTATATACATAAAGCATCCTAAAAATAATAATTATATTAAAGATAAGAATTTGTGACGCAAAAAAGTGAAATGATCTGAAAAAAAATACCCTTGGTAAAATATAAATACTTGTCTTTCAGCCTAGATTTTTCAAAACAGCCTAAATAACACAGAACCACATTACTTTATAATATGTTGTCGGAAGGATATCAAATATTATAAGGAAAATGCAATGTGTATGAGGTGAAAAGCAGGAGCATCATTGCCAGTTTAGCTTCTGCTAGTGGCACTGACTGTATACTTTAAGAAGTTTTATACACTTGGTATTTTCAGTCTCCACTTCTATAAACTCTTATTTTCTTATCACAGTAGACTCATAATCCTGGGCATTGTAAAATACAATTGTTAAAATATTGATTTCCCAAATGGGCAAAACAAGTGGCACTACTAAATATTTTATGCTCTCTGTTGTCCTCTATCATCACCTGCTCATTGTTGGCAACGCACCTACAGGGTATAATAAACTTCGTCACCGTTCTGTTTACCATCTTAGTAGAAGATGATATAGTGCTGCTATAGCACTGCCTAAGTTCAAGAAAACTAAATCAAAAAATATATAAAACATTTCTTTTTTGGATACTATGAATCACTTATTAACTCCTAAAACAGTAATCTTAATGACAAAATAGAAATATTAACAAAATTTGAAGTAAAAAATACCCAGTTTTAAAGGGAAGGAACAGAAAATGAACATTACCTAAAGGCAGCAAAAATTTGGAATGGCTTATGAGATTTAATTTAAACATTATATATGTGAACTTAACTAGGTATGGGATATATTGCAGGATGTGGCTTCCTACCATCCATCTAATTGAACAGTTACCAAACTTTCTGGTTTCAGAACACCTTTACATTCTGGTAACTTACTGAAGACCCACAAAACCTTTTGTTCATGTGGGTTATAACTATCATTATCTCCCATTTTAATATTAAAGCAGAATTGTTTAAGGTACTCATTTATTATAATAAGAATAACAATAATAAATATAACTACCATGAATAATGGTCATAGTATAAGAAAGTTGTATTAAAAATAATTATATTTTCTAAAACAAAGTAGTGAGGAGTGTTGTTTTATATTTTTGCATATCTCTTTTACTCTGTTTTAACAGAAGTCAGGTGGATTTTCGTATCTGTTTCTGTATTCAATGTATTGTTTTGTTTGATGTATATGGAGAAAATCTTATCAATTATTGACATGTAGTTGGAAAAGTTAGTAATGACCTTTTTAAGTAACCGTGGATACTTTTCTTGTATTTTCATCAAAATTTAACTAGTGATAGTTTCCTAAAAGTTGATAGCAATATGGGAGCTGAAACCATACCAATAAATTTTGGTACTCTTTTGCATTATAATCCATTGGTATATATTGCACTTTGAGTGAATCATGTACCCATACATCGTTTTGTAACATCATACATTGTTTATTTTGAAAATATAGTTTCATTGAGTTCCACAAATTTTCCAAATTTTTGCACAGTATGAAATATGAAAAATTCATATTTATTAATATCACTAGCCATTGCATCCCAAAAGTTTTTAAATATTTGAAATTGCCAAGCTCACACAAGATACAAGATTTTTAAATTCTAATTTTTGCTCAAAAGCTCAGAATTTCTTATTGGTAATAAATACTGTCATTTATTTTTCTTTTAGTGTCAATCACACTGGTTCATCTTATCAAAAAATATCTTTAGACTCGGTCAATCACCAAAATCATTTTATTTATCTATCTATCTATCTATCTATCTATCTATCTATCTATTTATTAAAGGTTTATTTATTTATCTAAGAGAGTAAGAGAGATGGTGGAGGGGCAAAGGAGAAGGGGAAATCCAAGCCAACTCTGCACTGAGCTCAAGTCTAACACACCACTTGATCTCATGACCCTGAGACGACTACCTGAGCTGAAACCAAGGGTCTGACACAACCTATATGCCACTCAGGCGCCCCCATTTTTATTTTATTTTTTAAGTAAAGTTTTTCCCATAAAAAAAACATCTAACTCAACTAGAAACTCACAATTTTTTTCTTTTCTTTCTTGAGATAACCATGTTCTTCCTTTAGGCAGCCATCATAATTTGGTACTCAGCACAAGTACCTTACACATGCTATTTCATCTTCGATACATAAACTGGAATTTTTAAATTTTATGACAGATGCAAAGTAGAGAAAAAACCAATAACTACACATGTAGTTTGGTGCCACTGCCTGACCCATGCTAAAATGACAGCAGTATTACCTATCACAGATTTAAAACCATTAATGCAAAGATTACCACACTGAAAATACAAATTTCATCTTACTATTTTCAATAAAAGAACCTCTTAAATTGTTTTATATCCCCATAATGCTACATTACTTATTATTCACTGAGAAAGGCTACTTTTATCCATCATAGTGGTTTGATTATTAAAAGGATATCTAGTTCTTTATGGTTCCGATGGTATTTAATTTTTGTTTACTTGCTTGATGACAAAATTTAGAGAATGCTAAGTGCAAAGGGAAATGAAGATTCTTAGTATATTAATATCATTAGAATCATAAACATTAAGGTTATTTTAAAATTAGTAAACACATTATGTTTACATAAAACATTTTATTTAATTACAAATTTTTTTATATTTTATTTATTTACTCATGAGCGACAGAGAGAGAGAGAGAGACAGACACAGGCCGAGGGAGAAGTAGGTTCCATGCAGGGAGCCCAACGTGTGACTCGATCCTAGGTCTCCAGGATCACGCCCTGGGCTGAAAGCGGCGCTAAACCTCTGAGCCACCCGGGCTGCCCTTAATTACAAAAATTTCTAGTTAACTGAAATTATAACTAACAAGTAGAAAAATCTCAACATGTGTTTCAATTAAAACCTCCAATCATCTACAATGAATGCATCAAAATATATTTTAACAATACAATGTGATGAATTAGAAAATCTAACAGACATAAATTGCTTTAAAATATTTATTTTTATATATGTTCACAGACTACACTGAATTTAATCTTATTAGCTTATTTAGAATTGAATTTATATATAAAGTTTTGAAAAAAAAAGTAGGCTAACTCATTAGGTAAATACAAAATAGTATTTATGTGCCCTTACCAGCAGAGTTAACATTCATATTTTTACTAATGTTGTATGCAAGGCAATCTAGGTTTATCCTATCATATTCCTCATTATTCTTCCTGCCTTTTCCCATTACCCTCTTCCAAACCCACTTCCACATGTTTATGTCTGTTACAGTAGCATCTGACTTCTAGGTACCAAAATCTGTTTTATTTTCCCATTGATGTGGAACAAATTACCACAAACTTAGTGGCTTAAAACAACACAGATTATTACCTTACAATTCTGCAGATCAGAATTTTGACAGGTCTTACTAGGCTAAGGTTAAAGTCTTGTCCAAATTGTGGTCTTTTTGGAGGCTCCAGTGAAAAATAAGTTTTTTTTTTTAAGTTTCTTCAAAGTATGCTGAAATTTACATGTAAGAATTAATATCTGAGATAGAGCTGGAAATTCCATAAGGTGACAGTATCTCAAAGGCAATTACATTGTTCAATTAGCACATTTATTTTTTCTAAGATTTTATTTATTTATTCAGGAGAGTCACAGAGACACAGGCAGAGGGGGAAGCAGGCTCCCTGCAGTGAGCCTGATGCGGAACTCGATCCCAGGACCCTGGGATCATGACCTGAGCCATAGGCAGCAAACCACTGAGCCACTCAGGCGTCCTTCAATTAGCACTTTTCTTGATCCTAGTTTTAAAAACATGTTTTGTACACAGTTGAATGTAGTTGTAGCAACTACATATAAAATTATTTTAAGCCATTGTGTGTTTTATTTTATAACATACAATACTGACAATATAATACAATAAAATATTTTAAGGCATTCTCTTAAATCTGCTTCTTAAGATACTTAGGAAATATCTAATTCAAAAAATGAATGAAACTTTGGTTTATTACATAGTTTTAGGAAATATTGCAATATCATTACCAAACGAATCTTTTGCAGGGATTTTACATAGGCTGAGAACTCTTTACCTTATTACATAGCATTAAAGAGGAAGAAAGTTTCTTAATTTGTTGGCAATTCATGAGCAGTACCCTACCTTGACAAAGCTAGCCTCCAAATCTTACTTCTTCATCAATTTTGATTAAAAGTCAACTCTAGGGGCACCTGGGTGCCTCAGTTGGTTAAGCAACCAGCTCTTGGTTTTGGCTTAGGTGATGACATCAGGGTTGTGATCTCAGAGTCCTGAGATCAAGCCCTGCATCCAGCTCCATGCTCAGGTCAGAGTCGCCCTGAGTTTCCCTCTCCCTCCCGCTCTGTCTCCAACCTTTCCCTCCTTTTCTCTCACTCTCAAATAAATAAATAAAAAATAAATAAATATTTTAAAAATTCAACTCTATTTAGCATTGAAAGTATGCAATACAATGTCGACAGGAATTATCTAGCAGCTGACAATCCCAATCAATTATCTTCTTTTTATTGTTGCACTATAATGTCAAATCTTAAAATAACTTTGATAAGATTTTTAAATAATAATATCATATCAGGAATTTTAAAATAAAATCACAGGAGTCCATAGCTATGACAGAGTAAGCCTTGGGCTTCAGCTTTTTACTGCTCTTACCTTCAGCTGTTTGCCATTTGGCTAAAATGCACATTCAGCAAAACTCTTCAGTGAAGCCAAAAGAAGCATATAAAGAACTAAGTTTTAGACCACTTTTTTGGTCAGAAGAGAGTTAAAGAGCAGTGGGAATCTAGAAAGAAGAAAATATCTTTCTCAGGATCAAGAAAATTTGTGCCACAGTAGGGTCCATAAACAGAAGAAGATATTTAATTCCTGTAAAGAGTAGATTTATATATGTACATTTTGATTAAGGATAAAAAATATGAATAGTTATTAAACATAATAAAATTTATTTACTGTGAATCAAATTGTCTTAGAAGAGTAGGTTCACTGAAGTGACAGATACGAAGTCAGATTACAGCTAGTCCTGAGAGAAACTAGAAGCAAAACAAGTACACTCGCTACCTCATGAAAACAAGTGAAAGCAACTGATGCTCATTTTTCAGTGTGTAGTTGTATGCATTCTCTCAAAGTTTTGCTAAAATTTAAATGAAAATGCATGGACCAAAATATCCTAAAATTTTTTGGAAGACAACAAAGTCGGGGATTTGTACTACCCGATTTTAAGACTTAACATTAAAACTGTAGTAATCACCATAGTGTTGTATTGATGCAAGATTAGCCAAATAGGTTAATGCAATAGGATTGAGAGTCGTAAAATAAACCATACCTTTAATGACCAATTGGCTTTCAGTAGAAGTGTCCTCAGAAATTGGATACCCACATGCAAATACTCATCATTATCATAATCATAATATCAGAGCATTTCCTCACATCATATACAAAAATTAAATAAAAATTAACCATAGACTTAAATATAGAACCTAAAACTCTAAAACTTCTAGAAAGGAACACAGTAAAAGAAAAAGGGCTTCAAGGCTTTGGGTGAAGCAATGATTTTTTTTTAGAATCATCATAAGAACAATTATCTATAAAAGAAAACATTAATAATTGGGGCTCCATCAATATAAGCACCTTATCCTCAAGACACTGTTAAGTAAGAGAAAAGCAAACCAAAGACTGATAGAAAATATTTGCAAAGCATTTATCTGATAGAGGACTTATATTCAGAATATACAAAAAAACTTCTGTAACTCAGTAATAGGCATATCACACAATTAAAATAAGCCTATAATTTGAGTAGACATTTTACTAAAGATGTATAAATAGTTAAAAAGTACATTAAGAGATGCTCAGTGTTATTAGTCATTAGAGAAATGTGCATTAAATCGCCATAAGATACCATGACATACCCACTAGAAAGGTTAAAGTAAAGTAAGGCAGAAAATAGCAAGTGTTGTCATACGTGTGCAGAAACTGAGACCCTCATGCATTGTGGGTGGGAACACAAAATAGCGTAGCTACTCTGGAAAACAGTTTCTCAGGTTCTCAAAAATATTTTGAACATCAACTTACTATATACATCACAGTAATTCTACTCAGAAATCTACCTAAAATAAAATACAAGTTTAAATGAAGACATGCATATAAATGTTCACAGCAACATTATTTCCAATACCCCAAACCTGAAAAGAATCAAGTATCTATTAACTGGTAAAAAGTTAAAAATATTGATATAATATTTATATCAATATATAATACTGAAATATTAATGAAATAATATATAATATATTATAATGAAATACTACCCAGCTATAAAAAGGAACAAATTACTGCTACATGCTGCAGCATGTATGAACTTCAAAATATTATCTAGTAGGGACACCTGGCTGGCTCAGTGGTTGAGCCTCTGCCTTTGGCTCAGGGTGTGATCCTGGGTCCTGGGATCGAGTCCCACCTCGGGTTCCCTGCAGGGAGCCTGCTTCTCCCTTTGCCTGTGTCTCTGCCTCTCTCTGTGTGTCTCTCATGAATAAATAAATAAAAGATTTAAAAAATAGTATCTAGTAAAAGAAGCCACATATTGTATGATTCTTTCTATATAAGGAATGTCCAGGAAAGGCACATTTACAGAGAGAGAAAGCAGATCTATGGTCCCCAGGTCTCAGGGAATGAGTCGAAGTTATCTGCACAAGGACAACAGGAAATTTTGGGAGTGAAGGAATGTTCTAAAACATTTAAGACACCCGAAAGAATGTGGTGATGGTTGCATAATTCTGCACACTTAGTAAAGATCATGTAATTGTACATTTACAGTGGGTGATATTTTTGTTACTTAAGTTGTCCCACAAAAATCTGCAAAGAAACCTGGTATTTCCTGAGGTGAGGACCTCCTGGCACTAATGGTTGCTAGGAATCCTTTTGAAAAAGGTGTCTATAACATTTCCAAATATTTAGATAATTTGTCCACAATATGTTTTTTATGTAATGACCACAAATATTATAAAAGGCAAAAGAAATACTCTGGGTATCTATAAAATCAGGATTTTGAAATACTTTCACATCTCTTTCACATCTGAGATTGAATTTACAAATTTCCTTAAACCTAGTTTTGTGAGTGTATCTCTATTTTACAGAAAATATGAATAAAGAGAGAATAGTGGTAGCGTGACCAGGGTCATTACTCAAGACTTGCACCTGACACCAAGTTTATTGGTATTTTCACTTAAAATCTTATTTATGCTCTATAATGAATTTTCTCAAAAACACTGAAGGTAGTATTTTATTTTATTTTTCTGAAGGTCGTATTTTAGTATAATTCCTCTTCCATTTTTTTTTTTATTTTTCAAAATTTCACTTACTGTTTTGTTTATGCGCTCTATGTGATTGTGTTCTATTTTTGTAGGGTTTACTAATATTTTTTCTCTTTATAAAAATCACACAAATTGTTTGAAAAACCTGGGTAAATGTATGAAAGGAAAAAAAATCATCCTTGATCTAATCATAAAGTCGTACTTCATGAAATTTTAGCAGCTTTGATGCTGACAGTTTTGTGATCTTACCAGAAGGTGCTAAGGGAGATTTTCACACGTCTATGTCATGACTCCAACTCGCTGTCAGTGATTATAAAATCCATTGAATATGAAAGGCATCTATGTTCCAGAGAGGTTAAAACATACTTATTATAGGCATCGTGGTAGATTTATTTTCTGGTTTCATTTCTCATTCTCTCTAGATAGACATAATATGGATGTACATAAATACATATTAAAATATAAACATATGCACTTATATACATGTATATATTTCATAAAAATTTCCATTTCATTAAAAAACTTCCTAAGTCCTTGAATTACATACATGCAATATTTAGTTATTAGGTGTGTCATAATACATATAAACTTTCTGCTATCTTGAGAAATTTAGAGACTTTGTCTTCTTCCATCATTTAATAAAAATTAAAATTACACCTAAACATATATCGTTGAGTGAAGTACTTTGTACATTTTCAATCACTTAAAAATGAATTATTAGAATGAGAATTACTGGATAAAAGACAAAAATAGTTTATGATTTTTTAATATAAATTCCTATTTTTTTATAAACTGTGAATTGATACATAGATTATCATCCCTAAGCAATAAATTCTGGAATAATATTTTATGTTTATATCCATTAGAAATATATAAATGGAAAAATTAATATTCATTTTTATAAAAATACACAGTATTGCATATTTAAAATATGGAAGAATTTAGTGCTTTCTTTTACTTGCATGCTTGAAATTATTAAAAATTATATACTTAAGTATATACATATACAGTTTTCATTACAAAAAAAATTTTCAAATTTGGTCTTTGGTCTCTCTTAGACAGAAATCAAAACACACACATATCACAATGGTAGGACAAGAAATACTAACAGAAATAAATAAAAGTCAATGCACATAATCTTATATTTGACTTATTGTGAAACACATTACACATCTATATTTACAGAAATTTATAAATGCTAAAGAAAATACAGAAAGTCTTTATAATTAACAATCTTCTTCATCATTAATGTGGTGAACATATCGTGAAACTTAAATAGTGGAGCCAACATCTGTTTGGGGGCTTTGTATTACATTCCAATATTTTACACATTAGGGCTACCATTTCTTTGTGCAAAGAAATTACTAAACACACTTTAAAAATGAGGTAATCCTATACCACTAGGTGCTATGAGGAAAATGAAAGAGGTGAGGGAGCAGAGGGAGATGAAGTTGGAGAGGTTGACAAGAGGGTCATATAGGGACAGTTAAGAGTTGACACTTTCTTTTAACTGTAATAGTAACCTATTAGAATGCTTTTTTGGGGGGAATGACTACTCCGTGCGTTCCAGTCAGGACTCAGGCTGCTCTATAGAGCAGGAATAGAGGGAAAAGTGCCAGTTGAGGGGCTGCTGCAGTGGCCTAGGTGGCAGTGATGGTGTTGCTGGGGCTTAGGGTTTATTACTGCCAGGTGGAGAGACGTAAAAGAGGCTTGGGGAATGGGATGGATAGGTCATACCGTCTACACTGCAATCCTGATTAAAATCTTCCAGTGGCTGCTTGTAACTTCCAGAATGTAGTATATATTGCTTAGATAAGCCCACTTTATTATCTGGCCTCATGAAATTTCAAGCTTCATTTTTCCCTGCTCCCAATGTGTATTCCTATTTCTTGCCAAGTGGTCATTTGAACACATGTGCTTTTTCTCACTTAGTGCCTAAATGACTTCTTACTTATTTCCTCTGCTCTCAAAATCCTTTTGATTTAAGAAACTGCAAGGTAACAGCAACTATCAGAAATTTTTCATGACTGCTAAAATCTTCTAAAGAGTCCCTTCCCTGGGCTTGCTGTTATCCTCCCCATGTCTACACTGGAGCAATAATCATACATTACTAATCATGCATTATATGTCTGTAAGGTCACTGTATAAGGTCACTGTATAATTTATCATACAAACCAGGACACTTTTCAGAATGAAAGGGGTTGCTATCAAAAATCCTGCCAAGACAACAAGCATAACTAATTGATTACTTAGGGATACAAAATCCACAACTATCCAGAAACAGAGTGTATTATTTCCGTATAAAAATGAAGTGTTTGCCTAAAGATCTTCTGTTCAGAGTATTTGATAAAAGGAGTATGACCAAATCTATCGATCACCAGAGTCAGTAATTAAATGCTTTTCTGTTCATAAAATATTTGCCAAATGAGGGTACAGATTTTCCATGTGCCATTATGATAATTTTATAGATATTCACAGTTTCTAAGTTCGGATTTTAACTTGCACACTTTCACTTCTCGCAGGCAACATCCTTTTTTAAAAAATCTGAAACTACCACTATTTTATGAATTAGTTTAAACAAAAGAGAGAGAACTCATTCCTGAGTTGTCTTCCATTAGATTCACTGCAAAAACAACCTGTGACAGATGGAAACATCTGAGACACTCAAAACCATGGGATTTTGAGTTAAATGACTATGGTGAGAAAACATAATATTATTTATGCATCATGCAGTTATTGATTTACTAATATTATACCATATTGCAGCAGTTTTGAGTTTGAAAAAGATAAAAATAACTGAAAATAATATATATATATATATATATATATATATATATATATATATATATATAAATCTAATCTGTGGTCTTGGCAGTAGCTTGGCTTAAAATAACTTGCAGAATAAATGACATAAGACTATTTCTGGAGTTAAATACGTGCAGATATTTGTTAGTGTTGATGTGTGTATGTGTGTGTTTGGTGTGTACCTGTCTGTGTGTAGGTGCAGCTGCATGTCAGCTTGAGATCGACAATGTGATATTGTGCACAATCTTGTAATATCTGACTCACACGTATGCTTATCACCTCAAGGGTTTTATGAACTCCTCCTTGAAGCAAAACTCCCTGTGTTATAAATATGTTAATATGCTAAACAAATATTTGTTGTATTGAATTGAGTTGACTCAGGAAAGAAAAAAATTAGAAGCGGTATCACAATTTAGTATTTTTTTTCAAATGATAGGTTAACATATTTATGTCTTTATCTTAGTATCAGAAAGAATTTAAAAATACCAGATAATTGCTTCTGATTTCTCAGAAAATTACCTTTAAGTCCCTGGATCTTAAAGCAATTAATAGAACTTTAAAATAATTTATCAGTCAATGTTCCCAGAATCTCAAACTTCATTGAGACACGTGTGGTTCAAGATGAAATTTCTCAAGTTTTAAGTTATCTGAAATTGATAAACCATATTTAGCCCTAATGAGTATTATGAAATATATATCATGCCTTGATAAACTCCCGGAATTCTTTTTAATCAAGAAATACGTTTTAATGAAAGTCAAGCATATCTATGTGTCTTATTGGAAATGACTCTTAGAATTACATCTGTTTGTATTACTATTTATCTCATAATAATTTAATTAAGTTGTCAGAAAAATGGCCCATGCTTAAGTTATACGAATTTGATTATCCACAGACTACTAGGAAGAACAGTAGAGGCGATTCTTTTCTTTTTCTACTTTTAAAAGCAGCTGGCTTTTCCAAAGACTTCAAATGTTAGCAATGTTAAGTGGTTTTATGCACACACTGGGAGACCATAGCAAAGTTGCCACATATAATCGATTCAAGATTCTCGCTGATTATACTCTTGCTAGTTTTAATCAGATACCTGACGAGTAAGATGACTGGAAAATACTCTCTATAGAATGACTGAAAGATTCTTCATTCTAATGAGTCTATTATTTACGGTGCATAACTTCATGATGGGGAAAAAAGTAACATACCAACATTTTCATAATATGTGGAGTAACAGAAAGAGCATATAGCTTGTCTAATTTTTATTAATTTGTTCTAAAGAAATGCATTTCCTCAATTCCATAATTTGTGTAAGACACATTGTAGGCATGTTTTGCGTGTGAATGAACCTGTGTAGTGTGCTAAGGTAACTCTGAATGTTGCAGGGACTAACGATTATGTGGAGAGTTCTCTACGTTTCTGGTCCTAGAACATTAACTGTGGGCAGAAGCTGCTGCTGCCCCTGCTCTGTGTCAAGGAGGGATGGGGAAAATCTTTCATTCCTGTTGCTCTAAAGGATTCCTCATCACTTTAGTTCTCTCTGATGACAGACACAAGACCAAATATCACACTCCAGACTCTTTATCTCTAGCCTCTGGATTTTAAGATTCTTAAAAAAAAAAAAAAAAGTTGCACATTTTTTTTCTTTTAGGTGTTAGGCTGTGTTAATTCAAACTGAGCTGAGTTCTACATAAAGAAATTATGAAAGCTTTATTACCTAGTACTATAAATAATTTATTCTCTATTTAAAATATCACATGTGTGCACATGCACATGTGTGTGTGTGAGTGTGTTCACCTGTGTGAGACTGTGATCTGAGCAGGAATTATTGGCTCCTTTTGAAATTTATTATTTATTATTGACTTCCTTTATTTACTTTCTTCCTAGACATAGATGCATAGTGTAGATACATATATATATTTATAAGAGATGGTTGGGTAATCACAGATACCGTTAGGATAATAGCTGCCAGGAGCATTTATCAACTACTAGCATATCATCAACAGAAAGGATTATTTATTTATTTATCTATTTATTTATTTATTACTTATTTATTCATGAGAGACACACATACACACAGAGAAGCAGAGACGCAGGCAGACGGAGAAGCAGGCTCCATACAGGGAACCTGATGTGGGATTCGATCCTGGGTCTCTAGGATCAGGCCCTGGGCTGAATGCAGGCGCTAAAGCGTTGAGCCACCCGGGCTGCCCAACAGAAAGGATTTCATTAAGTGACTAGTGATGCTCCAGATAGTTCCCTCCTCTATACGGTGAATTGGACTATTAATAAAATAATTTGTTTAGAATTTCTCTACCGACCAATATGTATTAGATACCTATTTAAAGATCTCAATAGCAAAATTCAATTTTAAGGGTTTTAAGGGGATTACAATGAAGTTCATACATCAGTACTTGCCTATGTAAAGTTATTATGCTAAAGGAGGCCTACGATTGAGTGTTTCAGATGCGTGTTCCTAAAGACTCCTTTAAACAGAGTGATATTTGGTAGAAAAGAGGGAAAGAATAGCTTCCAAGAATGAGTAGAGCTTGAGTGAGATGAATCTATAGTAGTCGGTGTTCCAGATGGGTTTTATTTTATTTATTTTAAAGATTTTATTTATTTATTCTGCAGAGAGTGAGGCAGAAACACAGGCCGAGGGAGAAGCAGGCTCCCTGCTGGGAGCCAGATGTGGGATTCCATCCCAGGTCCCTGAGATCATGACCTGAGCTGAAGGCAGACACTCAACCACTGAGCCACCCAGGTGCCCTCCAGATAGGTTTTAAATGACCAAATAGAGCAGTACATTAATATGCCTTCTCTTTATTAGTAAAATCTAATTTTGATTGTAATATATCACTCCAAACTTAATAAATGGTATGGCCGGGAAATAATTACGGCCATATCCACTTTTACTTTCAGTACAACCCATGTACAAAGAAACTGTGGGACTTGCTGAGTGTGATACAGTGACCTCCAAGCAACCAGCCCTCTAGAGAAGCAGAGAAGCACAGCACCGAGAGCACAGGCTATGGAGCCAGAGTTAGAATTTCTGTCCCCCCCATTTACTGCAGACGGGAACAAATTACGTAAACTCCCTGTGCCTCAGTTTTCCCAGGAGGAAAAGTCTATTAAAAGTTCCCACTCCCTGGGATATTATAAGGATTAGATGTTATAAATAAATGAATACAAAACAATATAATATGTGGGTTTTTAAATTATAGTTAATTTAATGAGGTTTTAATCTTAGACCCAGAGGCATATACATTTTAGTCTACTTTTATACCACCCCTACCATGGGGTGTTTTGTATCATAAGTCTCCTCTGAACTATCAACAGTCCTTCCTCCATTCCTCAGTCTTGGTGAAGTGCATATCTCATAGGTCACTTCTGTACTCGAAAAATCTTGCTCTCTCCTTTCCGAGGATAAGTGTGCACTTCCTCTTCCATCCCTGGGATGTGTATTGTTCTTTGTGTTGTTTTAATCCTCCACCCACCCCTCTCCTTTTCTACCGGTAAAGCAATTCTTAGCTCCTTTGAACCTACATGCTGTCTCATCCAGCGTGGCTTCTTTAATCCACCCAATCCAGGTAGCTCTCCTTTTGAGACCACAGACTGGGCTTTTGTTAGGATTGTTGTTTTTCTGGATTTATTCATTTCTCTTGCTAAAAACATATAACCTCAAGAAGAATTTTGTCTGTGCCATGGAATGCTGCCACATAAGCACAGTTAATAATCTTAGTTAGAAAAACTGATGATGCATTTGGAAGTGGAAGATCCTAGCCCATCATTTATTAACTAAATAACTTTGTAAATGTTACTGAAGCTTTTTGAGCCTCGGATTCTTTCACTCTAAAATGTTAATAACTACTCTAAAGAGTTATATAGAGTAAATAAGGGCATATAATAAATCAAATAACTTAATGCAGTTCTTAAAATTTTCTGAAAAAAAATTAATCGAATCTGTAGGTCACATTTACTAAGGATAATCAACAATATAAATTACTGGTAGATGTGAACCTGAGAGGACATCCATTTTAGTACCATTGATGAAGTTTTGGAATATACATGAGGTCCGGAGCCGATGATCAAGAAAGAATTCTTGAGGGGGGATCCCTGGGTGGCTCAGCAGTTTGGCACCTGCCTTTGGCCCAGGACGTGACCCTGGAATCCTGGGATGGAGTCCCACATCGGGCTCCCAGCATAGAGCCTGCTTCTTCCTCTGCCTGTGTCTCTGCCTCTCTCTCTCTCTCTCTCTCTATGTCTATCATGAATAAATAAATTTAAAAAAAAAAAGAAAGAAAGAATTCTTGAGACGTCTTTGGTAAAAAATGATGATTTTATAAAAGCCCAGGGACGGGACCCATGGGCAGGAAGAGCTGCTGCCCTGGGCCTGTGAGAGGTGACTGATTACACGCCTGGGAGTTGGGAGGGGTCTGGGGATAGTGTCCTGTCTAAGGAATTTTGGAAGCAAGGTTTCCAGGACCTTGAGGGGCTGGCTATTGTTGGGAAAAGGTCATGTATTACCGTCTAATAAAACCTGAGTCATGAGACCCTTCAGGTGTATATTGGTGGGTCATATGCATGGGGGATGATTGCCAATACGTATCTTGGGGATTTAGAGATAAAGGAAATTTCTAAAGGAATTTTTATATGTTAAAGTAGACTTAGAGGCTCTTGGGCGTTGGGCTAAGATTGCCTTCTGCCCTTAGCAAAGTATGAACATGGCAGCTGAGTCTGTAGAGGAAGGTGCCTCCAAGTGTTTCAAGGACTTGTCAATGTGCTTTGTCCTCAGTTAGTCCTCTATCCCCTCATCAGCATTATAGATCATCTCATTAAATTCATATTATTGCTTTATGCTTCTACCTTTAATATTGATATTTAATTAACTAACCTTTGCTATTTAGTATTTTAACATATAGGGGTTAGACAATCTGTTTCCAGAACTATATTTTAATATTATTCACAAATTTCATCAGTGTCATATGGACAAATACAAAGTAACACTTGTGGATTCTGATAAGAAAATAAAATGACATAATTTGTTGCCTAAGAAAGTTCAGTACAGTCTAAGACAAAAATTCTGGTGTCAGTAACTGGGAAAGAAAACTCTTATACACATAAAAAAGAAACAACGATTTGTGTGCAAACAAATAATGAAATATTTGATCACTAAAGGGATCAGATTAGTTATTTTATAGTTAATAACATCCTCATGTAATAACTCTATATATCTATATATATAATAAACATCCTCATGTAATAATTCTATCTATATATAACAAACATCTTTGCAGATTTTCCAGTTGCTAAACATAAGTTGAGAGCTCATGATATACTTATATTTCCTAGATTCTTAGGCAATTTGTATTTTCTCACTATATTGTTAACCGAAAGAAAATTAAGCATTAAGATATGTCTGAGTTCACTTTTTAAACTTTGATTTTAGTGCCCTCCTTTCTACAAAAAAAAAGGAAGAACCAACAGTATCACAGACAAATATATTCATCTCCTCTCTTTTTTAGATTTTTCTTTTTGTTTAGTTGCCAACAGAAAAACCATGAATTGAGTAAGATAGCCTATATTGTCACTGTTGCCCAGGAAACAATTGTATCTTCCTTAGTTCCCACTTTTTTTAGTACACAGGGGAAGGGTAAATTATAAATGTTTTATAATTTAATTTTGATACTTTTTCCCATAACTCTCTCTTTCACATAAATAAAAAATCTTAAAAAAAATGAACACAGGTGAAAGGTAAATTATAAATGTTTTATAATTTAATTTTGATACGTTTTTCCATAACACTATGGTCTTCAACAGAGATTCAGATAATATTCTCTGCTCTTTTCAGAATACCTGTATTATGGAAGGCACTTTTTTATTGCCAGTTATGAATGTCCGAAGCATAATATTCTTTCCTTGCGGTGTAGGGGTTTCACTCTTATAATTTCTGTTGGTCATCATCCAAGAAATGTGTCAGATAATTGAGATTTCTCAGTTCTTAGAGTACGATCTCCATCAGTGAGATTGGAAGTGGGTTTCTCAGACACACCACTCTGAGCCATTGGATACTGATGTCACTCCAGTCACCACTGCAGCAGCCCTGTGTGCTTGGGCAAGTTTCACAATCATTCCTTGCTTCCTGCCTGTCACTGGCTGCTGATTTGCATCTTATGGCTTCCCCATTGCTGCTGGTGTATTAGATCCCACAAGAACTGCCTGCTGTGTGATCATGCACAACCTGGAATGTTTTCACATGCTTCCTGGTGAGTTACTAGCCTATAATTTTGTAATAAGCTCTGCTTTCTGTGGAACTCTGGCTGATGGTATATGTCATGCTTAAGATCATGGATTTTGAAATCAAATAGACCTGCTACTATTTTCAAGCTATGCAACTTTTGGGAACATTACTCAAATTCTTTGAACTTCTTTCTTTTACCTAATAGGTAAAACGGAAATAACAAGACTTACTTCACAAAACCTTTTCAGGAAGGGAGAGGAAGGATGCACAAAATTTTTAGTAGAGTTCCTGACACATAGCAAGAGCACAATAAATATAATTTAACTCTTTAGGGAGCATTGACATTTATTCTTTTTGAATTGCCTCTTCTTGAATACTTTACAAAATTGTATTTGGAAAGAACACCTGTCAACTAAATGCATTTGAGAAATTTAGTTTTGAATTTAAATATACATAATGCAATGAACTATACTGAAGAAAAATTTGAAGTGGAGAGTGGTAAGTTTTTCAAAGATTTATATATTTAAAAAAAGGATACATAAAATAATTTAGAAAAGAAAGTTTGCAGAACATTTAAATATCCTTCAGTAGTGTGTTTATTGGTGTGAGGATTTAATTTAAAAATCCATTTCAAGCACTTAGCACAGTTTCTGTCATATTTTAAGTATTCAATACTTTTTATTATTATAATATGTAATGGGTCAATAAAACTAAAAACTATATTACTTTTGCTTATTTCATTTTTTCAGCATTAGTTTGTTTTAGAGGGGATTTAAGTTAAATATGAAAAATTATGGAAAATTAAACAAAGACAGTAAATGGAAAAAAATAGACACTTAATATACAGAAATTATTACATCACTTAAAATAATCAACATGCAACTGATAAAATGTACGCAAATATCCACATACCATCTAATTGTGGTAAAATGTTTTAGTTTACCATTAACTGGGAAGTTGCTATGTGCTCTGCTTTTATTTGCATTAATTCTGGAAATTCTAACAAACTCCTGAAGAAGTTATTATCACCATTAAATAACATATTAGGAAACTGAGGTATAGAAAAATTAACTAGTCCCAGATCAAATAGGAAGTATTCATAGCAGAATACAACCAAAGCTTTCTGGCTCTAGAGCATGTGTGTTTAATCACTGTGGATAAATTTAATAATAGGAGGAAGGGAAGAAGGAAGGAAGCATGGAAGAAAGAAAGGAAAGGAGAAAAACAAAAGAGAGAAAATCAGTTCAGTCAGGTTAGATTCAACTTCTGCCATAAAAAATCAGCCTTTTTCTCTGAAAGAGATAATCTCTAGACAAGAAGCCTAGTAACCTATTTAAATAATTAAACAAATTTGACTTTGTTGTTTTCATAGACTTGGAGTTGCATTTCTATTGATTGATTTATTGCTACCACAATTTGCCCCCTGCGTTTTGCATTCAGTCAAAACCCATTTTTGAGGCTCTACCTATCAACCTCTAAAGACTAATTTGCCTTCATTAAAAGTGGCAATTTGAAGTTAATCTTAGCTAAAACCTCATAGAGATTATAGGATGAAATTGAAGTCATATTTGACATAAACTGGCACTAAAAATGAAATCTTACTAGATTTACTAAATGATTACATGTAAAGTATATGCTTGAGTTTTGTCATAACTCAGCTAGTCTTAGTAATGAGGTATAATGGTACAGGACATACAACCTGGCCATGAAGTTTTAGATAGCATGTAATCCAGAAGCTACTGTTACAAAAGGTATTAAACAGAACTTTTGTTTTGGTGATACACATTACTGAATCCTACTTAAGCAGAAAGTGCTTTTTCTCAAAAAAGATTTAAAAAAAAATTTAGAATACTTACAATTTTTTTCTGTAAAGAGAATAAAAGACCAAATTTAGGCACAGGATTCTTTTTTTTTTTATCTGATTAAAATTAGATTTTAATACAACGAGTATTACCAGAAATGGTGACATTTTATTGTAATAATCAATTCATTAGGAAGACAATATAATAATTGCTTATATGCCCAATATCAAAACTCCAAATTTGTGTAACAAAAATTGATAGAACAAAAGGGAAAAATAGACCATTCCCCAGTCACAATTGGACATTTTGTACCCCTTACTCAGTAACTAATAGAACAGGCAAAACAAAAATAATCATACTTGAGTATCTGAACATCATTATCAACCAACTAAGACGCAGAATTCTTAAGTCAGATAGATAAGAACAAGAGTCAGATATAGGCACAGACAGCATCATTTCAAAGCATATTGATGAGGAAAAAACCCCAGTATTTTCCTAGAAGCAATTAAAACATTTCTAAATTCTATATTCTGGTGAGATAATAAGAAAAGGCACAGAGCTGTTACATAGAGCATTGAAACAAGATGTGGACGTCATATGGCCATGTCGTGGGGGAAGAGCCATGCGTTCTTTAATCATGATGATCAAAGGGGATTACACTGGTACCTTGATCAAAAATGAATTATAGATTCATATAACCCACTGTATATCCTTTAGATTTTGTTGTATTTAAGCATATAAAGTGGAATATACTGTATTTCATCAGTTCTGCATCACTTGCCATCAGGGAAATACAAATCAAAACCACAATGAGATCCCACCTCACACCAGTGAGAATGGGGAAAATTAACAAGGCAGGAAACCACAAATGTTGGAGAGGATGTGGAGAAAAGGGAACCCTCCTGCACTGTTGGTGGGAATGTGAACTGGTGCAGCCACTCTGGAAAACTGTGTGGAGGTTCCTCAAAGAGTTAAAAATAGACCTGCCCTACGACCCAGCAATTGCACTGTTGGGGATTTACCCCAAAGATACAGATGCAGGGAAACGCCGGGACACCTGCACCCCAATGTTTCTATCAGCAATGGCCACAATAGCCAAACTGTGGAAGGAGCCTCGGTGTCCATCGAAAGATGAATGGATTAAGAAACATATTTTTTCCCAGATTGTAATATCTCTGAAATTGGAGTGACTAACAATCTAAGGTGTCCTACCATAATGATTCTTTCTTTCTTCCTTCCTTTCTTTCTTTTCTTTTGTTTCTTTTTTTTCTTTCTTTCTTTCTTCTTTCTTCTTTCTTCCTGGTGATACAAGACATATGGGGCTGTATTGACAGTAGATAGTATAGAAGCAAGGGTAGAAGCAGGGAGAACAATAAAGGATTCTATTTGAATAATACAGGTAGGAAGTGATTATAATTTGGATTGGTAATAAATGCTCACATTCTTAGTGATTTTTGAAAAGTACCATTTCAAAATATAGTCTATCTTCATAATACACAGATTAAGTATTTACAAATATGCCTACTCACTAAAATTTGTTTGCAACCTCCTAATCAATTCTGGGGGTGCCTTTGAGGTCATTTGTAGACATGTGCAGAGCCACAAAAAACTTGAGTTGCTAAATGGGCAGGTTTCCTGCTAAAGTCAAAGAAGGTCACACTGCTTTCTTGTTTAAGCTATGATACTATAAACAAATCTTTTCATGGTTTATTTAGTGCCATGTGTTTCACATTTTTGTGCTTTCTGTTCCTAGTCTTGCTGTTAAAATGGCTTCCACGTATAGTACTGATGTGTTGTGTAATGTTCCTAAGTGCAAGAAGGCTGTGAAGTCCCTTGTGGAGTGTTAGGATACATTTGTTCAGATATAACTTTTTGTGCTGTTAGCCTGGGTTCAATGTGTTAATGAATCAAAAATATATACTAAATAATATATCTTTAAAAAGAAACATACATAAAACAATATTATTTATTGATCAGTGGACCAAAATATTGTTACCAGAGCCTTATAGACACTTAACTCTGTACTTTCCCTAGAAGCAATGGTTCAGTATTTGATAACTCAATATTTTTGGAGGCTTTATAGAGCATATCACTCTGAATAATAAGAATCAACAAGAATTCACTTCACTTCATATGGAGTGTGGAAAAAAAGAGAGGAGAGAAAGATCCCAATTTTCCAGATTAATCAATTGAACTGATGGACTTATCAATAGATAAGGAAAAGAATATGAATGAAGCTGGTTTCAAGATGAAGAACAGTTCCAATTCTGGTCGTACTGAGTTAGAGATATCAATCAGGTAACCAACAGGGATGGTAAGAGAAAGTTACATCAACAAATAGGGAATATGGGCTTGACTTATAATTTGCAGATTTATCATCATACAAAATTTATTGCAACCATCGACTCTAGATGGAATATCCAAGGAAATGAGTGAATGAAATTCAAAGAGAAAAAGAGTCCCCCTGAGTTTTGGCGATTTATAACATTAACTTATGCTTTGCAGTGTTAGATTGAAGGGAAGAGACAATCAAAAATCAGAATGAAAACTAAGAGAGTTTGATGTCTGGAAGCCAAGTTATAAAGCAAAAACCAAAACCAACCTTTCAAGAGCAAGGAAATAGCCCCTGCTCTTCTTCAAGCCAAGAAAGATGATAATACAAAGCTACTTACTAGATTTAGCAACCTTAAGTCAACTGTGATCTAACCAAGATAAATTTCAGTTGAGTAGCGGAGGATATACCTTGATTGGAATCCATTAAAGAGAGAATGGAAGAAGAGGAACTAGAGATCACTATTTTGAGAACTTCACCTTGAAAGGGAAGAAACCAGATCATGTCTAGAGATTCAAAAGGAACAAAGAAGTATCTTTTCTGTCTATTGCTTTAAGATGTCAGAGGAAAGTATGCTTGCATGCTGAGGTAAAACATCATAAATGTTATGAAAAAAATAAGGATAATGTAGGAAATAAAGGGAAATTTGCTGAAGCAATATTTGTAAGTAAATGAGTAGCATGGGATTTGGTATATATATATATATATGGAGGGCCTGAATGTGTATACAGGATCATACTACTCATTGGTGATAACAGATGCAAAGACAAGGTTAGTGATCTCTAATGAGGCTTATGGATATACATTTAAAATTAATTTTAAAATTTCAATTAAAAATTACATTTGTTTCATGATTTATGTGCCATATCAATTGCACAAGTGCAGTTATGGAGTAGGGAGAGATAGATCTCACTAGGGTTGCAATTTTGTCAATTTAGGATGATGCTCTTAAAAAGGAAAGAGTGGGGGGATCCCTGGATTGCTCAGCAGTTGGGTGCCTGCCTTTGACCTAGGTCATGATCCTGGAGTCCTAGGATCGAGTCCCACATAGGGCTCCCTGAGGGGAGCCTGCTTCTCCCTCTGCCTGCTACATCTCCCTCTGCCCTCCTCTCTCTGTCTCTCATGAACAAATAAATAAAATCTTAGAAAAAAAAAAAAGGAAAGAGTGGAGGAATATGCAAAGAGGTAATAATGACCTGACCAAGTATCATAGCCTGAGGACCTTTGAAAACAGACTCTAAACCTTAAAACCTACTGGGAATATGAACTCAAAGTAGCAAGAGGTAAAGGAGGAGGGGGAATGGGTTAGGAAAGAAAGAGAAGAAAGCTCTGGGCAGTGCAGTACTGAGTCAGTTTTAGCTCTGTGAGATGCACAACTCACGACCCTGGGATCACTGTAACTCAGAACAGTCTTTACAGTAAGTGAGAAGTATTCAACTGCCAGCTTCTATCCTCTGGTTCTCAGGGGTCAATTTTGTCTGACAACGTGAGCAGTAAGTGTCTACACTTCTTGAGCGGTGTTCTCCAGCCCTTATGTATCTGTCAGAGAAGGTTTATTCCCTAGACCACAATGCTGCAGCTGAGCTGTGGGGTGGAGGGAGGTAACCTGTCATCTTCACATGGGTTTGGCTGGGTGACACAAGACCCATGTCGGCTGAGTTTTCAATGTTTTCTTCTTTTTTTATTATTTTAAAATATTTTATTTAAATTCAATTTAGTTCTATATTATTATTAGATGGAGGGATAGAATTTTGAGATTCATTGGTTGCATATAATACCCAGTGCTCATTACATCAAGTGCCCTCCTTAATGCTCAACACCCAGTTACCTCATCCCCCCCTCCCCTCCAGCACCCTTCAGTTTCTTTCTTGGAGTGAAGAGTCTCTTATGTTTTGCCTCTTTCTCCAATGTTTTCTTAAGTAGAGTCCATGCTGAACTGGTTCCTCAATAGCAAGAAGAGGAGGTTGATATGACCTACTGTTTATCTTTTGGCTTTGTTCTATTTAAGACTATAAAATAACCAGAATATATTATATTATCAATTCAAATGATTGAGAACAGGGAAAGTGTGAATACATGCCCACAGGTGGATAATTTGAAATTACCAAACAAATCACAACCTTGGAGCAGTTAAAATTTTGGTAGGGGCAGCCCTGGTGACTCAGCGTTTAGCACCTGCCTTTATCCCAGGGCCTGATCCTGGAGACCTGGGATCGAGTCCCAGGTCAGGCTCCCAGCATGGAGCCTGCTTCTCCCCTCTGCCTGTGTCTCTGTCTCTCTGTCTCTCTCTCTCTGTCTCTCTCTCTCTCTCTCTCCCCCTGTGTCCATCATGAATAAATAAATAAAATATTTTTTAAAAATAAGTAAAATTTTGGTAGAACACAGTATTATATTGCTTTAAATAAAAGTATGTTTAATAAAAATTTAATGAAGTGGATATTAACTCATAATTAGCCTTTGTTTAAGTATAATTTAGAACTGTGCACCCTGACCCTGCCTTTACCCTCTGTCATAAGACTGCATACGTTTTTGGCTATCCTCTGTATAAAATACAAGGAAAACTCTACAAACCAGTAGTATTTTTAAAAAGTGCAAATCGAAATGATATCACTTTTACTTTGCTGAACAAATTTCCAAGCACAAAAATTGTATCAAATGTAATCTATGTTAAGTGAATTGTAACTTGACTGAAATTTCCTGCAGGAAATTTGTAATATAAATAAAAATCTTTAAATAGTTCACGAGAAAAAAAAAAAACAGCCATATATACAACATTTTCTTAAAAGATTATTTATTGCATTTTGCATTTAACAGAAGAAAATGCAAAAGCCTGAACGTCCAATACTATTGGGTTGGGTTGTCAAGAAATTTTGAAAAGTTAATAAAATACTTAATGAATATTTTCAATGATAATGTAAAGATAACTGATATGTGAAACTTGAGCATGCAGTGAATGTACAGTTGAAAATAAAATATCTGAAGGGAAAATATTTCAGAAAGTTCTTTCAGGTTTTTAAGAAAAAATACAGAAACAAAAGTGACAATAGGACAGATGACTAGGGATTCAAAAAGTATATAATTACTGGGAGATCCACGAAAAGAAACAAAAGTAGACATAAGAAAAGAATTAGATGAATAGTAGAAATGCATGACATTTCCTATTTTTCTTTTTTGGTGAGCGTGGTGACAGTGACCCTGCAGGCAGGCATCTCTAACGATAACATGGAATCACTGATGAGATTCGATACTAAAATATCCTTAACATTTAAGTAAATTGCATACTTTGCTGCCAAGATGTGCTCGGGCACAACTTTCTTTTGTCCTGAATGCTTTGAGATTTAATAAATACGCTTTCTGCGGAAAGAAGAGGATGACTGGGTAACCATCGTTGGGATCAATTTAGAATAATTGTTATTTTCCCTACGATTCCAAATAAACAATAATGATGTTTACTTTCAATAGAGAATATTTTGAACATTACAGCTTTTCTTCAAAGTGACAATTTCAAACAAATAACCAGAAAGTCTGATATAGAAGAAATTCCCACAAGAGGAAAATGAAAGTGATACATTAGATCAACACATTATTATTATTTTTTAAAGTATTGGGAACAAGTGAGTCTCCTATCAATGAAGAATGTGATGATTTTAACCTTAAAATAAATGTTAATGGTATTAAATATGCATATATTAACAACAAAAATAATGTTATAGCTCCATACTAATATGAATTCTGTTTAATATAACGTGTGGTAAACCAAAGGGAGACTATATTTATGTAATTATCAAATGATACATAATCGTAAGTATTCAAACCTAAATAGCAATAAAACACACTGATTGATTAATATGCCAGGATTAATTTGTTAAACATTTCTGTGTCCTTCAGACTTGGTTACTAATATACTAATATAAACATCTAATACTAATATAAACTAATATAAACATCTGATGCAGATATTTACTTGGAAGAACATATGCTTATGCAATTTAGTAAAACTCTGAAATTTTCATATTATACAAAAATAAAATAAAGCTAATAATATGTTGCATCTTAGGAAGGCTGTGTATTAAAAAATAAAAAATAATAAACAATAAAAAAACAAAGGAGGGCTGTATATTAAATTGCAATCATTGGATCATAATAATTTCTGTAGGAAAATATATTCTAAATCCTACTCAAGATAACAAGGACAGTGCTCTCCCAATTTTAAGCTGTGGTGTGCGTTTGCTTGCATAAAAACTCCTTTTCTTGTGTTGTCGAGTTTAAGATATTGGCGTTGACTCTAAAAACTGTTAGAAGTCTTTCCAACTTTATGAGATCTTTTGGATTTTATATGGCTTTCAGAAGGGAGAGGAGAGATTAACACCGTGAACATCCTAGAAAGAGTTTGGAGAGTTTTCTCCTTGGAGAAAAGGAGGATCGGTTTGGTATTGAATTTGCTCTAAGACCATGAAAAAAATTGATGTTTCCAGAGTTTCTTTTTGGGTTGTGATACCTGTCTGTTACATATTCATGTAATGCATGTAATTTTTATTTAGTGTTATCTAGAGTATTTAAAATTATCTTATGCAGGTGTGCCTGGGTGGCTCAGTCAGTTAAGTGTGTGCCTATGACTCAGGCCATGAGATCTCTGGGTGCTGGGACTCAGTCCCACATTGGGCTTGGTGCTCAGCAGGGAGTCTGCTTCTCCTTCTGCTCCCTTCCCCTGCTCCTGCTCTCTCTCTCTCTCTCTCTCATCTCTCTCCCCTCGCCCTCCAATAAATGAAAAAAAAAAACATATAAAAATAAAATAAAATTATTTTCTGCACATTTTTTGACAGATCATGTATCTCCATGCTGTGTGTGTGTTCCCAAGTCACTAAATTACTGCTTTGTTTTCAACAACAAGGATCTTGAGTAAAAGAAAACTTTTTATCTATTCTCATAACACAATCCCCACTCCCACTCATCCCTAACTTATAATAACACGCTACTGTCAAATATCCAGGATTTTACTTCAGTTTCGGAGATACGTAGTGCTGTACCACATTTGCAGAAACTCTATTAGAATTTCAAGCAAAGAGTTGGATAGTACTAAACACAAACATCTCCCAGTGTCTAACACAAGTAGAAATAAACAACTTATAAATGTTGGGGGATTTCTATACTTACGTTGAACTCATTTCATGCCTTTGATTATTTTTTTCTCTCTCTTGGGGCATCGCCTGATCCACTTTAACTAGGTTGGAGGAATAAGATGTAACAAATTGACACGGGAGAGTTGCATGGATTTGACAACTCAGCTTTTCATCTATTTCCAAAATAATCATATTTGCAGCTGTGAAGACAGGACACTAAAAGAACAAAGCATTAGGGCTCCCGGGTGGCTCAGCTGGTTGAGCTTCTGACTCTTGATTTCCACTCAGGTCATGATCTCAGAGTAATGAGATCAACTACCCCCCACCTGCCCAGTTCAGTTCTGCCCTGGGTGTGGAGCCTGCTTAAGATTGTCTCTCTCCCTCTCCCTCTTCTCCTCTCTCCTGGTCACTGGCATGTTTTCTTTCTCTATAAATCAATCAATCGATCAATCAATCAATCAAACAACCAATTTTAAAAATTAAAAAATAATAAAAATACTTCAAAAGTAAAGTAAAATAAAAGAACAAAGCATTAAAAATTCAGGGATAATGTTTCATCTGCTGCATCAATACTACAAAGGGAACCATTTTGGGGAACAGATACTGACAAAGACCAAAAAAACAAATAATACAATTAAAATACCAAAAGCACAAAGCCAGTAGTCTCTCTTGGAATTGCTTGCTATAATAAGGTTTTGTAAACTTCTGAAAAGGAGGTTAAAAATAGGGGGAAAAAGTCCATTTAGGGGGCACCTGGGTGGCTCAGTGTTTGAGCATCTGCCTTCAGCTCAGGGCTTGATCCCATGGTCCTGGGATCGAGTCCCACATCGGGATCCCTGCATGGAGCCTGCTTCTCCCTCTGCCTGTGTCTCTGCCTCTCTGTGTCTCTCATGAATAAATAAAATCTTTTTTAAAAAGGGTGTTTAGGAAAGTTTCATAGAGATTTGAGCTTCTAAAGATAGTAAAGTGATGAGAGATTGAAATCTAGGCTTATAGTTTCCTATGAAACATCCTATTTCAATCCTCAGCAAGTCTTTTTTGACTACACATTATAATGTATTTTATCACGTTAGACTTTTGAGTTTGAAAATAGCCTATCATCTGTAGGGGTGAATTGTTGAAGAATATCGGGAATGATTCCCTGAGGGAGCAATTATAATTGTTTAAGGATGATAAGTAAGAAGAGAAAAAGTATCCATGTCACAGGTCACATTAAATTCCGCATTGCCCATATGGGTGTTGGAAGAGAAGTTTGGGGGAAATTATAGATACAATTTCTGCTGGATTGGCAGAGTTATTGGTTTCAGACATTGGTTTTTGAATAGAAATGTTGAATTTGGGGTGAGATACCCAAAGGGCAGCCCACTTTCTTGGAAAGCCCATCACTCTTTCCTCAGTTCAAGTACAGAGCGTTACAAGTTCACTCAGTGAGCGTGGAGTGGCAGCTCTCCCTTCTTAACCTACAGTCCTCTCTAAATCATGAATACAAAATCCCCTTTAATTCCGAAGACATTTGTCTTCCCATCAGGCAAGCAAAGCTTCTCTGAATTCCTGTCAGCAAACAGAGAAGTAGACTAGCTCCCAGGACTGTTCTGATCACAATTTCCTACCAAACCAATCAGCACGGCACCATTTCCCATCGTGAAATGGGCCATCATGAGTGCTGCTTCATGTAGATAGTTGTGCAGCTGGACTTGAAATGAAAAAAGAAAAAAAAAAGCAGAAAACAATTCTCACAAATTATTCTACTGTCTTTTTCATATATGTAGTTACACTGTATAATTATTGTGCCTCTTAGCATCTCTTCTTTTCTCTCCATTTTTTAATTTTTATTTTGTTTAAGATTTTATTTATTTATTCATGAGAGATACAGAGAGAGGCATAAACATAGGCAGAGGGAGAAGCAGGCTCCATGCAGAAGCCCGATGCAGGACTCCATCCCAGAACTCCAGGATCATGCCCTGAGCCAAAGGCAGATGCTCACCCACTGAGCCCATCCCCCCCGCCCTCTCGGTGTCCCCTCTCTCCTTTTTGTAAATTTAAATTCAATTTGCCAACATATAGCGCATCATCAGTTGCAGATGTAGTGAATTCATCAGTTGGGTGTAACACCCTGTGCTCATCACATCACATGTCCTCAATGCCCGTCACCCAGTTACCCCACTGTGGCTTCTCACACTCACTACCCACATTTTATCACCGGATATATTAGACAGTCTTTTAAGAGAGTCTCTCACCCAGCTAAAATGCAGTTGTAATCACCATTTTGTAGAGAAAAGTGAACTTAGCAAAACACAAGTTCTTTCATCTTGTGAGGCTGGGCTGTAGTCAAAGATAGAAACAACTAATGATGACTCACTACATACAGATTAAACTTTGAGAAAATGCCAACAGAGACGTGGAGAACTCTCCACTCTTGGTGGTTAAGGATCTGAAACTGCAAGGTCTTCTAAATTTGCATGAAAGAAGTCTCAGCAAAATTAGAAGGATCGAATATTTCCCATTTCCTCCCAGATGAAAGAAAAACATTTAATACTCTGAGTTATATGAAAATAGTGTCCTTATATGCATTTTTCTATTCAGTAAATGTTGCATGACACCCAAACTTTGGAATATGTTATTCAATCCTGTGTAACTAAACCTTTAATCATGGATTGTCTTAATTAATGAAATTTTTGTCATAGTAGATTTTAATTTGGGATCTCTGATTTCGCAAAGGCCTATGTCTTCGTGATTCTTTGATTGGTCAAATGGAATTGGAATATCTATCCCAACCTGGAGGAAACAAGCAAAAACATTCTATCAAATTTCTTTTTTTTTTTCTCTTCTATACTTAGCTCTTTTTTTTTTTTAATTAATTTTTATTGGTGTTCAATTTACCAACATACAGAAAAACACCCAGTGCTCATCCCGTCAAGTGTCCACCTCAGTGCCCGTCACCCATTCCCCTCCAACACGCGCCCTCCTCCCCTTCCACCACCCCTAGTTCGTTTCCCCGAGTTAGGAGTCTTTATGTTCTGTCTCCCTTCCTGATATTTCCCAACATTTCTTTTCCCTTCCTTTATATTCCCTTTCACTATTATTTATATTCCCCAAATGAATGAGAACATACACTGTTTGTCCTTCTCCGATTGACTTACTGCACTCAGCATCATACCCTCCAGTTCCATCCATGTCGAAGCAAATGGTGGGTATTTGTCGTTTCTAATGGCTGAGGAATATCCCACTGTATACATAGACCACATCTTCTCTATCCATCATCTGTCGATGGACACCGAGGTTCCTTCCACAGTTTGGCTATTGTGGCCATTGCTGCTAGAAACATTGGGGTGCAGGTGTTTCATTGCATCTGCATCTTTGGGGTAAATCCCCAACAGTGCAATTGCTGGGTCGTAGGGCAGGTCTGTTTTTAACTCTTTGAGGAACCTCCACACAGCTTTCCAGAGTGGCTGCACCAGTTCACATTCCCACCAACAGTGTAGGAGGGTTCCCCTTTCTCCGCATCCTCTCCAACATTTGTGGTTTCCTGCCTTGTTAATTTCTTATCTCAGGGAAGAATCTGGAATTCATGTTGGACAAACCATGTGACCTTTCATAGTGGTGATGAGGGGCTTTCAGGTTAAGAAAGAGATTTGGATTCTCTGTCTGCTTTTTTATAATACTTTGGGCAAACAAATTAGCCTTTCTGAGTCTTAAATTTCTCATCTATAAAATTGAGTTGGTTTTATGACTCATTTCTTTTTTTTTAAATATTTATTTATTCAAGAAAGGCAGAGACATAGGCAGAGGGAGAAGCAGGCTCCATGTGGGGAACCCAATGTGGGACTCGATCCATGCACCCAAGATCACGCTGAGCTGAAGGCAGACACTCAACCGCTGAGCCACCCAGGTGTCCCTTATGACTCATTTCAAAGAGACTTTTTATTATATTGAGTTTATCTATTTTCTTTGGCTTTTATATAATTGATTTTTGCTTTATTCTTTATGATTCCTTGAGCTTGCTTTAAATCTCATTTGCTCTTCTTCTTTTTAATTTACATGTGTTTTGTTCTTTTAATGGTAGAATTTTAGATGGTTGTTTCATACTTTTGTTTAAAGTAATCATTTAATGCTCTGTATTCCATTCTCAGTATTACTCTAGCTGGATTACACAAATATTTGATATACTCTATTTTCGTTTTCAATTAATTCAAATTTTGTTTTTTAATATCCCTTCAAACTTGCTCTTTAACCCATACGGGATTTAAAAGTGTATTGATTAATTCCAAATATTCGAGCATTTTCCAAATAACCCTACTATTAATTTTAAAATTAATTGTTATGATCCAAAAGTTATTTTTCTTACTTGTATTATTTTTGTTTGTATGGTTTGTTATAAATCAAGAATATGCTCTACCTTGGTCAATGTTCCATATTCACTGGAAAAGAATGTGAATTTGGGGCACCTGGGTGTCTCAATCAGTTAAGCATCTAACTTAGGCTCAGGTCATGATCCGGGGGTCACGGGAATCCAGCCCGCTGTTGGGCAGCCTGCTGGGTGGGGAGTCTGCTTCTCACTTTACCTTTCTCCCTCCCACTCCCCCTCCCCTTGCTGTTTTTTTCTCTCTCTCTTTCAGATAAATAAATAAAATATTTTGTTTTAAATGAAAAGAATATGTATTCTGCTGACATTATATAAAAGTTCCATTAATGTCAATTATGTAATTCATGGTGTTCAATTCTTTTAAATCCTTACTGGTTGGCTGCCATTTCTATCAATTACAGATAGGAGAGGAATGTTGTCATCTCCAGCTACAATTGTGGCATTTTCTATTTTTCTTTTCAGTTCTATCCATTTTCACTTCATATAAGTTATAGCTCCGTCATTATAAAAGTATTATAAATCTCAGAAAATTGACACCTTTATCATTATATAATGTCCCCCTTTATCCCTGGTAGCATTTCTCATTCTGAATCTATTCTATCAGATATTAGTATAACTAATTAGCTTTCTTTCTATTGGTGTATACATAGGATAATGTTTTCTGTCTCTGTCCTTTTAACATCTCTATGCCCAGATACTTAAAGTGGGTTTCTTGTAGTAGCAGATAATTGGTTCTTTCTTTTCTTATTCAACCTATCAATATTTGCTGTTATTTAGTACCTTTTAATTATCTATCCTTAATATGATAATTAATATAATCAGATTAAAATATATTATATTTGCTTTTTATTTCTTCCATTTGATTTCAAACTTTCTTTTTTCCCGCCATTTATGCCTTCTCTAGGTTCATTAAATCTTTTGTATGGTTATATTTTATCTACATTATTGACTTATTATATCTGTTTTAATTTTTGGTGGTTGCCCCAGGTTTGAAATATATTTTCTTTTTTTTTTTAATTTTTTTATTTATTATTTATGATGGTCACACACAGAGAGAGAGAGAGAGAGAGAGAGAGAGAGGCAGAGACATAGGCAGAGGGAGAAGCAGGCTCCATGCACCGGGAGCCTGATGTGGGATTCGATCCCAGGTCTCCAGGATCACGCCCTGAGCCAAAGGCAGGTGCCAAATCGCTGCGCCACCCAGGGATCCCTATATTTTCTTATTTAATCAGAGTCTACCTTCAAATAATAAAGCTTACCACTTTATGTGTAGTGTAAGTACTCCATAGCCATATACTCTCAATTATTCCCATCCTATCCTTTATATTACTATTGTCATACATTTTATTTTTATACATCCTGTAAACACACAAATTACTATTATTTTTTCCTTAGAACATTATTGCTTTGCTTTGATTTCCTTTATAATTTCATTATCCATCTTATTCCATAATTCAATTTTAGATGGAAATTACAATGAACCCTTTGTATTATCAGAGTAAAAAACAAGTATCATTATGAGAAGAATATAAATTTTCAATATTAAGAAACTTGAATTTCCTCTGTGAGAACTAGTAAGCCATGGATACAACTGAGCCAACGATTTTTTAATATTTAGTTATTGCTATTTTATTGTCAGTTTTTCTAAGCCAATTATTTTTTGTCACTTTGCCTGGCAAGTAGACAATGAATTAAAGATGTATTGGGGTGTTTTTAGGAATAGTATCTATAAGGAGTGACAGAAAAATGGAACTAGCCAGAAGAAGAAATTAAACCATGGTATAGTTGCAACAGAGACCTCAGCTAAAGCTGCTATGGCCCCTCAGAAATGTCCCAAATTGACAAAAAGTACTAGGACTTTGTAGCTCTGTATTAACTGCATTGGATATTAGACTCTTTCCATTGAGGTAGTGTCAGAGGTAGCTTCTTTAGACTGAAATTCCCAAGGAGGGACATTTTTATGAGACATCAGCAGCCAACACTCCTAACAACTAGAGTGATAACAAATTAAACAACTCTGAAAGGAGACTTAAACATAAGCCATAACATCTACAGTTGTCCCATCTTCTACCCTTTAGATTGACTTTCTTACTCATGTGCTTCATTTGGAAACAGATCTTCCAGGTGTCTTTTCCTGGAGGATAAATAGTGTTATTGGTATTAACACTCCGGCTTCCACTGATCTTAGAGCCACAAATGATACTCATAGTCTTCTTCCTCTACTACCCTTTCTGGAGTTCCCTTAATTTCAACTATCATTTTCATTGGTTAAGAGATACTAATTGATTGGCAATAACCTCAACAAAATAAACATAGAATTAACATATGAATGACTTCTTTGGTAGATATAAAAATAATTGAAAGCAGAGACTCACACAGATATTTGTATGCCAGTGTTAATTATAGCTTTCCTCATAATAGACAAAAGGTGGAAACAACCCAAGTGTCCTTTAACTGATTAATGGATAAACAAAATGTAGTATATGCATGCAATTGAGCATTATCAAACCATTAAAAGGGATACTACAAAATGGATGAACCTTGGAAATATTATGCTAAGTAAAATAAACAAGACAAAAATAAAAGACAAACATATGGTTCCAATTATATGAACTATTTGGGCAAAGTCATAATGGCAGAAAGTAGATTAGATAGAAAAAGGATATATGAGGGGAGGCAGGAGTGGAAGTTACTGCTTGATAGAATTTTTGGAGAGCGATAAAGAAATGTCTTTGAAATATAGTGGTGAGAATTGGATGACGTTGTGAATGGCACTGAATTTAAATGGTTAAAATGAAAAATTTCATGTTATATGTTTTATCACAATAAAACATCAATAATGTAATATATCCAAACCATTAAATTTTGGAGCTTAAATGGGTAAATTGCATGATACGTGAATTATATCATGATACAGTTATTTTTTAAAAATTAGGCAGAGGAGTTCCAACATATGACCAATGGATCACCTGGGCATTACACTTATTTTTTCTTTAAGCCATGACTAGACAGTAATCTTCTGATGATCAAATTATCCTCAGCCAGGATAGCGACTCCTTACTCTCCTGCTGGCCTTTAGCATTAGGGAACTGATGTGGTGTGATAGCCATAGCTTTAAGTTTAATGAGACTCAGACTATGGACCCTGGTAGAAATGTACCTCAAGGGGAACCTAGACTTGCAGATCTGAAGAGACTAGAGGTGTGAGGATGACAAGCACACATTCCTTGAGTGAACCATTAGGAGTGATGTTAATCAGAGCCACTCTGTTTCTTGCTTCTGAGGCCCATTTATTCTCCCAAGAGAGAATACACATCATTCAATGACCTTGACTTAGTATACTGCTCCTGAAGAATGATCTGTTCTCCGAACAGTGTATTTTCTCTAGCCTACTTCCTCACATGTACCTCTGTTTTTCTTTTTTTTATTTTATTTTATTGATTGAATGATTGATTGATTGATTGATTACCCCTTTTTTTCTACTGCTGGGTATCTTTTGCTCTTGAGGTCCTTGTTATAATGTGATGTTATGCTGACTGCCTTGTTGGTGGATCAAACACTTTGTAAGGCCTGGAATTCACACAAACTGAGGCTCTGTGTGAAGGAAAGGCAAGCCCATGCAAGGAATAGGGTAACTTTAGTCACAATGAATTATTGTTCCTTCCTGGATATAACTGGATCTTTGTAGTCGACTTGGCATGAAGTGTCTTTTTAAGATATGGTGTTGTATGAGGCAGGGCTCTAGTGGCAAGATGAACAATTAGCAATAGCAGTTTGGGTCAGTTTGGGTGAGCAAAATCCCAGGCTATATATGCACCCAGGGTGCTAGCTCTGAAAGAGCCGCTGAACTAGGCTTAACATTCACTGGCTGAAACATTCTTTCTAGTTGATTGTTCAGTGCATCCCTCATGGTGGATACCTCTGGTAGATATTCATGATAGTTAATTTTATGTGTCAGTTTGGCTAGGTGACAGTGCCCAGATCTGTGGCCAGATATTATTCTGGATGTCTCCGTAAGGGTGTTTTGGGATGAGATTAACATTTAAACCAATAAACTTAGAGTAAAGCAGATTTCCTCTATAATGTGGGTGGACACCATCCAATCATTTGAAGGTCTGATTAAAACAAAAGGTTGATCTACCTTAAGCAAGAGGGAATTCAGCTAGTAGAGGACTTTGCTTTTGAAGTGCAACACTGGCTTCCCCCTGTTCTCTGGCTTCCTGGCCTACACTGCAGATTTTGGATTTGCCAGCCTTCATAATTCTGTGAGCCAATTCCTTAAAATAAATTGCTTTCTTTATATATCATGGTTCTGCAGGGAAATAGAAGCAATAGGATGTTCTATTTCCCTGCAGACCCCTGATTAATACAGTATTATAATGTGACATAAAGATCTTCACTCTTTGTGCCTTATTCCCTCAGTTATCTACCTACCTTATTACCCTAGCTTCCCTGTCCTTGATTTTCTACTTCCAGGCCCCCAATTAACAAGTCAAGTCATTCTCCACCACCAACAAGTTCATATATATTCTCCTCTAAGGATAGTCTTTATTCCCTTTTCTTTTCTTTCTTTTCTTTTTTCTTTTCTTTTCTTTTTTTTTTCTGTAAGATTTCACCTATTTATTTGAGAGAGTGAGAGAGAGCATGAGCAGAGGAGGACAGGGGAGTGCAGAGGGGCAGAAGGAAAGGGAGAAGCAGAGTCATGACAGGGAGCCCAATGTGGGCTTAATCCCAGGACCCCGGGATCATGACCTGAGGGGAAGGCAGATGCTTAACTGATTGAGTCACCCAGGTGTCCCTCCAAGGATACTTTTCTTACGGCACAATGTGAATGGCCAAGTACAACACCTGAAGCTCTGCTCATCCAGAAAACTTTTTCTTATCATCGTCATTCAGGGTCACCTTTCCAGAAGCAAAGAGGTCTCCTAGGCATGGTGCTAACTTTATGGTGGGAAGTGTGAGATATCATAATTTGTCTTTATGTTTGAGGTGATAAACCAGAACATCTCAGACCACCAGAAGCCTAAAAACTTCATTGATGTGGTGTTGAAACATTGTATGCTGTATTTCTCATACTCTGGAGTTCATGGGGCTTACTAAGGTCAGTTTATACTGACCCTTTGTAGTATAAAACTAGTCTGTTTTCATTTAATACCCATAATCTTATATACTGTGATATTTTCCTTGGCCTTTTCCCTTAACATTAACTGCCCATCATGGACCCCCATGTAGTCATGGGGGAAGCTGAGGACTGGTTCCCATGCAGCAGGGGCAGCTAAACTTGAAGTCTGGGCCATTTGTGCAATTTATTATAACCTTAACCCTGATCCTGACCCATTCCAAATATACTCCTTCTGTCTTGGAATGGATCGCTGTTGGATCTATGATACTACATGATTTGGTGGGTCTCAATGAACCCACCTTGTAAAGGCTGGTATGCCTGCATAGTCACTTCGTGTTTTATGGTAAGTATTTTTCTCAGGGCTGAGTAGCATATGGGCTTCTATTTTGTGAATAGTATATAATTTTCTGTTGTATATGATTGCTCTTCTATCATAAATATCTCTACTTCTTCAGTGTCTACTAGTTTGGATGGCTCAGGTAATAAAACCACTTGCATTGCAGCCTGAATCTGTTGCAGAGCCGTTCCTTATCTGGGCCTCACTAAAAATGGAAGTTTTCCATATTAATAAATAAAAGGGGAAAACTATTTTGCCTCCAGAACCAAAGAGGTCAAGGAATCATGCTTACTTCTTTATGGTAGGAGATTTTAAAAGTCATAATTTGTTTTCATGTTTAAGGAGACATGAACCAGGACACCATAGATAACTGGATCTCTAAAAAATTCAATGAAGTTCCTAATCTTTGAAAACATTGTAGGATTTATTTATAGCTCTCTAGTATATGTGTCCTACCAAGGCCTCATATTGGCTATGCTTTGTTTATCATTAGTTGAATTAATATAATATTATCAATATTGTTTATCAATTTTATAGGGAGTACAAGAAGTTGGACTCACCAGAGAGGGCAGTGGAGCTAAGATGTGGTTGCAACAAGAGTCTCAGGTTATCCCATAGAGAAATCAAAATTGGGATAATTCTTCAACCATATCATGACCTGAAGTAAGGGGGCTGGGGCTTTGTACAATTGATCAGTCATTAGAAGTTGGCTGTTTTCAGAACATGGGTATAATATTGGAAGAGGGCAATTTCTGGAAATGGGTTCAGTTTTGACCCTTCAGCAATCAAAACTCCTGGAAGCTGGAGGAATCTAAGGGCTATATCACAGCATCTATTTCAACACTGAGCATATTATTCCAGACAGCAAGCATATATACCAATTAAAAAAAAATTCAGGAGGTCCTGGGTGGTTCAGTTGATTAAGCATCTGACTCTTGATTTTGGCTCAGGTCATGATCTCAGGGTCATGAGATCAAGCCCACATTGGGTTCTATGCTCAGCAGGACCGGGGAGTCTGCTTGAGATTCTCTGTCTTCCTCTTCCTCTCCCTATACCCTACCCCTTCCCCTGCCAAAATAAATAAATAAATCTATAAAGAGGTGCATTTGTATAGTAGAAAGGTTATATATTGCTCTAAATTCATACTTTTCAAGGTTGGTAGTATTTTGCATATTCCATTTTAATTGCAGACATTCTAATAATAATATAGCGCAAGTAATTGTTTATAAGTAGTAATTACTCATTATTTGATATAAGGAGTCACCCGGCTCAAAGGAAATTATATTATTATAGTTACATGCATGAATGTCATTGTCTTACAATACTTCTAGCATCACTGTTCAACTTGAAAACACAGTTAAAATCCCCTTGATAGGAAGCGAGATTTGTAATTCAATTCATTGTATGTTGCAAGTTATTGCGATTTATTTGCAATTTATCATTTAATTTATAAATTACTAAACTAAGAATTTCATTTGCTAAAACTTTAAGAAGTTCCTTTAGTCATTGAGAATATATATATCTCACTAAGATATTTATGGTGACTGCTTTGTTTTGTGACAAACTGTTTGAAACAATAATTTTTCAGGCTAACCTAATTTGAACAGTGTACTCAACTGAAATGTATGCAATGAACAAGCTGTACTGAATTTAATTTGATTAGAGACAATGGAATCCTGCTAATAAATCATTTAAAGCATCAGGTTCAGAGAAGAGAGTATGAGATATTATTTAGTGAACATCAACTATCCAAATTGTAACTGTAAAATCACACATGCAAAAAGTGAAGACAATACAAGTGTAATTGCATTTTTAAAATCTAATTTAAAAAATAAATGAGTTTTTAAGTATATCCTTATGCTAAAATATAATAATTATGAAAATATTTTCCTAGAAACCCTGTATTTCCATTCTTAAGCTACATATGACAATCTTAAACTATATTATGCATATGTAAAATTATATAATATTAATTAAAGCCATAGAAGAGGTTTAGCAGCAAGTTGGTTCCATGAAAGTCCACTGAGCCATTTCTCTCTTAATTTAGAGGATTCATCTTAGGGTGGACAGGAACTGCTAGGAACAACACAAATGTATGCTTTTTCTCAATGTCTGTGAATTGTCAAGATTCTGAATGTCGATGTTCTTTAAGCCAGTGATTTCCAATATAATCTTGAAAATCAATCAATGTTAAGGTATTTATCAAGTCGCAGAGAATTAAGGGGATAGATACATAAGAATTATATAATTTAAATTTATTTTTCAATTTAAAAATTTCTGAGGTCATATGTTACATGTTTTGGTATTTAAATGTTATTTTATTTATGAACAAAAATTGATAGAGGCTAAATTAAAACACACACACACACACACACACACACACACACACAAGCATATTTCATTTCCTAAATGTGTTTGCTGTTGTTGATGGCAACTATTTGCCTCTCACCCCAACTATCCCATGAAGCCTCATTTTGGAGGATACTTAGGGAGGGCTTATGTGACAGCGGGCAGAGAATAGTTAAATAGGAACAACTTCTGAATTAGTGAGGTGAGTAGAAGAGAGAAAATTAAATGAGATTGCACGGAAGCATTATTTCTGCACTATAAAAAAAACTTTTCTTTTTGTCACCAAGAATCCAAGCAAAGTGATTCTTTCTGGGAGAAGTAAAGCTTTAAAAGATATCTCTTATAGTTACAGATTTCCAAACAATAGATACATGGTAAGATACCATCACCAATCTAAAACCATGGTTATGTTAGAAAACAAAACTTTCTGCAAAAATCAGTTTGTAAAGATTCAATGACTAAAATCAGTAGGTAGAATATGCTAAGTTCTATCTCATCTAATTATATGATCCTTGATTTAAGAGCCGATATCAAAACACTGATGGCAAAGCAGCAAGTCCAAAAGGAGCAAGTAAAAATGAACCAGAGATGGGTGACCACTAGGGCTTGAAAGAAATACTTTTTCAGGATCATAATTCTTCCTTTATATTTACTCGAATTGAGTTTACACCATTTCCTAACTTTGGAATATCATGGAACTCAATATCACAATCAACTTGAGTTTCCTACATATAAATGTGATGAATGAAAAAAAAATAGTATAATTAGGGTCATTAGGAGTTCTGTTCAACCATTCAGAAGTCTTTGAAGCTTCATAATGTCATGATTCAAGAAGAGGAAAAAATGAAAAAAACAAAAACCAAAAAACCAACAACAAATCTCGTCTTGGTATATCTACGGATAGAGATCTGACGGGGTCACACAAAATCCAGGGAATAAAAAGCCAAGTGAGCACAATTCCCCCAACAAGCTGGAGAAATTGACCTACTATCACCAGCACCGCACCATAAAGTTCTAGGAAAGGCCATTCCTGCCCAACATAATTCAAGCTCTCCCCACTTCCTTGCACTCCCTAGTTCATTTTTTTGTTTCTGACTATTTTGCCCCCATAGAAAATGAACTAGATAGTTACTGTTCCCTTGTGTCCCTGGTACTTCTCTTGAGGTCAAAACTCTAGCCTGCTTCTTGCCACTGCAACCAGCCTTTTGTAGTCACAAATGCTAAATATTCCATACAAAGTCCTACTGAAATCCCCTCTGGGAGGCCTCATTTGCTGCTGTGCTTCTCCCTGGGCTTGGCATTGAAGAATATGGTTGATGCACATTTCTAGGCATAAAAACACCAACTTGTTCCATGGGAAACTGTACTATCTCAGAAACAAGGTAGATCTCTTTCTGCCATGAATATAACGATTGACCAAAATGTACTTTCTTTAAATATTCTTTTCCAATTTCTTCCAGAGCTTGGCCAAAATTGATGTTAAATGGATCCTTAATTTTCCATAGTGTGAACCATTGAAGGGAAGTTTATAGATTGGAACTTTCTAGAAGTAAATTGACCTTGCAAGGCTTTTAGAAACAAAATATAAGCTCATATTAAACTTTTAAAATGCCAGCCACAGCATATGTTTTGTTTTCTTTTTTTGCTCCTTCATAATCAGCCTTAGCTGATATCTTGAACTTCCAGAATTCATGAAGATTACCTGAAATCAAAGGTCATGTAACATATCCATGCCTTATTTCCTGAGCCAAAAGGTCTTTAAATACCTATGGCTCCCTAAATAACTGTTTATAGGTCATTACATTACTGGCTAGACATATTATCAAAAGCAGTGTGCATTGTTTAAGGTTCTCCAAAGAAGAAAAAAGCTATTTTTGTACATCCTATTTGTTCTGATTTCTATTTGGCTCAGTCTCTTTCTGTCTTTGTCACTCTCTGTAGATAGAAAATTAATAATAATAATAATAATAATAATAATAATAAAATAATTGGCTCACACTTTACAGAGACTGACAGCCCCAAGATCTGCAGAGTTAACTAGCCAACTGGGAAGCCAATACTGTAGTTCCGGTCCGAAGTCTGGCAGGCTCAAGATTCAGGAAGAGCTAAAATTTCAGCTTCAGTGGAAACTCAGAAAAAAAGCTACTGTCACAGTTTAAAGGCAGTCATGCAAGAAGACTTCTTTCTTATTTGGGTAGGGCAACCTTTTTGTTCTATTCAGGGCTTCAAATAATTGTATGAGGCCCACCCACAGCAGCAGAACAATCTGCTTAACTTAGTCCACCAATTTAAATGTTAATCTCATCTAAAAACAACCTCACAGAAATGCCCAGAATGTTTGGCCAAATATCTAGGTACTTGGTGACCCAGTGAAGGTGGTACATAAAATGACCACATAGTGATTTATAAATGTCTGGATGTACATATATATTTACATGCTGTTACTAGTATAATAACACTTATCTACAACTTAAGGAAAAAGTCTCAAAATAATTTTCCATTCTATTAAATAATTGTATTGTCTTTTCTATTTGAAGCTCTGCAGTGTTTTTAAAATATGCAACAAATTTAAAAAGAAAAGTTCCATGTCAGAATGTTTCTTTTTACATGGGGCAAAACACCTGTGTTTCAGGTCAAGAAAAATTGATCCGTAGCTGAAAGCAAAAATAAGTGAAGTTATGCTAAAACTTTTTCTGCCCTTTAAAAAAAGTGGTATTGTTTTTGCTAAATTAAATATGGCATTTAAAAGTAGATAGCAAGGAAAACCATTGGTAAATTCACTTGATGCTGTTATTTGATTTGTGGTCTTTTATGAATTCCTAAATCATTTTCAGAAACAAGTCTTCTGCCCAAGATTACTGCACAGTTTTTCAAAAGACAAACCATTTAATGAAGAGTCTGTAATTCTTTTAATGCAAACACACTGCAAATGCCATGCATTTAAATGTAAATCAAAAGTACACATTGTTAACACATTAAGATTCAGAGATGATTGCTATCAATTTTATTTCTTAATACTTAATATTGGATTTTTTGATGTCGTATAAAACTCTGTATATTTTAAATGTGTAATTATAAACTCAGCACAGGAAGGCAAAATTCTTTCAGAGTTCTCTGAGCATGCAGGACAGTCTTCCTTTGCCACTTTTGATTCACTTTGAATCCTTCTCCATCCTGCAGGGTCCCAAACCTGCAAAGCCATTTTTAGAAGTCTTTTTTTGGGGGGGCAGTGGGGGTGGATTTAGGGCAGAGGCAGAGGGGCTTTTGAACTCCTGTTGCAAGATAATGCATAGAGTTGGAGTGAAAGCTGCATTCTTCAGAGTAGCCCCACCACATACCCCTCAGGCTTGGAGGCTACACAAGATTTGGAGACAACTCTGGTGGCAGAGAAATAGGAACATCCTCACAAAGTGTACTGCAAGCAGTTTCAGACTTCTTCTTTTTTTTCTTTCTTAAATACATATTTTATTTATAAGAATTTTAGATTTACAGAGAATAGGGACACCCGGGTGGCTCAGTGGTTGAGCAGCTGCCTTTGGCTCAGGTTGTGATCCTGGCATCTGGGATTGAGTCCCGCATCGAGCTCCTGCAAAGAGCCTACTTCTCCCTCTGCCTATGTCTCTGCCTCTCTGTCTCTCTGTCTCTGTGTCTCTCTCTCTCTCTCTCTGTCTCATGAATAAATAAATCTTAAAAAAAAAGATTTTAGATTTACAGAGAATAAAACAAAACATAGTATAGGTTGCTTATTTAAGTAGCAAAGGTGGTGCAGAAGGTTCCTGAATAGTGCAGTTTCCCCTACTGTTAATATATTATATTAATATAAAAATTGTTACAGCTAATTAACCAATATTGATCTATTATTATTAATTAAAGTTCATATTTTATTCAGATTTCCTTATTTTGCACTAATATCCTTTTTCTATTCTAAGATCTCATGCAGGATCCCACATTACTTTCAGTTGCCATCTCCCCTTATGCTCTTCTAGATTTTAACAGTCTCTCAGACTTTCTTTGCTTTTGAGGAATGGTGGTTAAGTACTTTGTAGAATGTCTCTCTACTGAAATTTGTTTGTTTTTCTCATGATTTGACACCAGCTGGCTTTTTGTCAGTCGGAGCAAGGTAAGAAAATAGAGCATTTGCAAACATATTAAATTCTAAAGGAACATAAAGCCTAATCCATGTTAAATAAATGGTCAGCGATTTTTCAGTTGAAATTTCAAATCATAAATGCACTAAAGTTGAAGTGTTAAAAGTATGAAGACTTAAGGTCTATTTTAGCAGGTACTTAATGGAACATGTTTTGAGGATATGTAATGGTTTATATGCTCTTAGATTGGCTCATAATTATGTGTATGTGTGTATAATATTTACTTTATATTAGGTCATCTCCTTTTTGAGTAATATACGTGAAAGAAATAAAAATATGTTGTATCCAAAACTACCATCCTACTATTGGTAAAAACAAAGGGGAAAAACAAACTATTTTAGGGAAGGTAAATGTTAACACATTTAGAGGGAAGTTAGGTAATAATCATTCAAAGTAAAATGTCATACTATTTAATCCAAAAATTTCACTTTCAATAAAAATATATGTCAAATATGCAATAGTAGATGTTCACTGATTTTTATTAAATCATTTTCATAATTGTAAAAATTTGGGAAACAATCTCCATGTCAATGCACAGCCAATTGGTTAAATATGCTGTTACATTTATGAATTCAAGTACTATGTATGTCTAAATGAAATGGTATAACCACAGAAATGCAAGGGATTATAAAAATAATACTATGGAGATGGCTGAGTGGCTCAGTGATTGAACATCTGCCTTTGGCTCAGGGCATGGTCCCGGAGTCCTGGGTTCAAGTACCACATCAGGCTTCCTGCATGGAGCCTGCTTCTCCCTCTGCCTGTGTCTCTCTCTCTATTTCTCATGAATAAATGGATCAAGTCTTAAAAAAAAAAAAAGTACCATGAAAATTATACACTAACAAATTGGACAACCTAGCAGAAACTAATACATTCCTAGAAACATACAACCTGAAAGACGGAAACAAGGAGATATAGAAATGTTAACAGAAAATGATGAGTAAGGAGATTGGATCAGTAATCAAAAGCCTCCTAGCATAAGAAAGCCCAGAATGAAAAGGGTTACCAATCATTAAAACAGAGTGAATGCCAATCCTTCTGAAGCTTTTCTGAAAAAATGAAGAAAGAAAACACTCCCAAACTAATTTTACGAGGCCAGTATTACGCTGATATCAAAACTAGATGAGGACACTATAAGAAAAGAAAATTACAGGCCAATATCCATGAGAAGCATAGTTACAAAAATTGTCAACAAGATAATAGCAGACTGAATTCAATAGTACATTTAAAGGATCATGCACCATGATCAAGGAGGATTTATTCCATGGATTTAAGGTTGTTTCAACATCCACAAATCAATCAATGTAACATACCACATTAACAAACTGAAGGATAAGGATCATATGATTATATCAATAGAAAGAGCATTTGACAAAACACATTTTTTTATGATAAAAATTCTCAACTAACTGAATAAAGAGGGAATGTAACTGAGCATAATATATGCCATATACAACGTGCCCTTAGCTAACATTATATTCAGTGTTGAAAAGCTGAAAGCTTTTTCTCTAAGATCAGGAGCAAGACAAAGATATCCACTCTTGCCACTTTTGTTCAACTTAGTACTGGAAGTCCTAGCCAGAGAGATTAGGCAAAATAAATAAATAAATAAATAAATAATAAACAAACAAACAGATAAAATAAATAAATAATTAATTAATTAAAATAAAATAAAATAAATAAAAGACTTTCAACTTGGAAAGGAAGAAGTAAAATTTTTCTCTTTGCAGATGACATGATATTGTCTATAGAAATTTCTAAAGACTCCATCAAAACAATGTTAGAATTAATTAATGAAGTCATTAAAGGAGCAAGACACAAATCAATATACAAAAATCAGTTATATTTTTATAAACTAACAAAGAATTCTCAGAAGTAGATATTTAAAAAAACAGCCTCAAATAAAATCCCATCAAAAAATAAAATATTTAGGAAAAAATTTAACCAAAGAACTGAAAGGTCTCTATACCAAAATCTATGATATTGATTAAATAAATTGGAGAAGACGCAAAGAATGTATGGTATTGGTGAAAAAAAAAATCTAGATCAATGAAACAGAATCAAGAGTCCAGAAATAATCTCATACATATGTGGTCAATTAATTTATGACAAAGGAATTAAGAATATACAAGAGGGAAAGGATAGTCTCTTTAATCAAGTGTTGAGAGAACTGAACAGCCACATGGAAAAGAATGAAACTGGACTCCTATCTTACATTATACATAAAATCAGCTTAAAATACAGACTTAAATTTAAGACCTGAAACTGTAAAACACCTGGAAGAAAACATAGGCAGAAAGCTCTTTGACATCAGTCTTAGCAGTGATTTTGAATTTGACACTAACATCAAAGGCAATGAAAGCAAAAATAAACAAGTGAGACTACATCAAACTAAAAACTCCTGAACAGCAACAGGAAACATGAACAAAATGAAAAAGCAACCTAATGAATGAAGAATATATTTGCAAATCATATTATCTGATAAGGGGTTAATATCCAAAATATATAAAGAATTTACACAACTGAATAGCAAACAAAAGCAAAACCAGAAACACACAATCTGATTAAAGATTGGACAGAGGAACTGAATAGGCATTTATCCAAAGAAGACTTAGACAAATATCCAGCAGGTAGCTACAGAAAAGGTGTTCAACATAACTAATTATCAAGGAAATGCACATTAAAACCATAATGAGATGTCATTTCATACCTGTTAGAATATTTATCAGAAAAAAAAGAAAAAAAAAAGAAAAAAAAGAAAAAAAAATGAAAAAGAAAAGAAAAAAAAAAAAGAGGAGTGCCTGGATGGCTCAGTTGGGTAAGTGTCTGCTTTCAGCTCAGGTCATGATCCTGGGGTCCTAGGATTGAGCCCTATGCCGGGAGGTCTCCTCTCAGCCAGGAGTCTACTTATCCCTCTCCCTCTGCCTGCTGTTCTCCCTGATTGTTCTCTATCTCTCTGTCAAATAAATAAATAAAATCTTAAAACACACACATACACATACACACACACAAGATAACAAGTGTTGGCAAGGATGTAGAGAAAAGGGAACTCTCATGTACTGTTAGTGGGAATGTACATTGGTGCAACTTCTATGGAAAACAGTATGGATGGGGATCCCTGGGTGGCTCAGCAGGTTAGTGCCCAACTTTGGCCCAGGGCATGATCCTGGAGTCCCGGGATCGAGTCCCACATCGGGCTCCCTGTATGGAGCCTGCTTCTCCCTCTGCCTGTGTCTCTGCCACTCTCTCTCTGTTTCTCTCATGAATATATAAGTAAAATCTTTAAAAAAGGGAAACAGTATGGAGGTTCCTCAAAAAAATTAAAAGAACTACCATATGATCCAGCAGCATCCAACTTCTGGATATATACCCAAAGAAATGGAAATATGCAATGGAATATTACTCAGCCATAAAAAAGAATGAAATATTGCCATTTGCAACGACATGGATGGAGCTAGAGAGTATTGTGCTAACTTCTGAAGTAAGTCAGAAAAAGGCAAATACCATATGACTTCACTCATATGTGGAATTTAAGAAACAAACAAAAGATAGGCAAAGGAAAAAGAGAGAGAGAGAGAGAGAACTCAAAAAAACAGACTTAACTACTGAGAACAAACTGAGTTACTAGAGGGCAGGTGGGTGCAGGGATGAGTTAAACAGGTAATGGAGATTAAGGAGTGCACTTGCTGTTACGAGCACCAGGTATTGTATGGCAGTGTTGAAGCACTATATTACACCTGAACTAGTATTTTTTAAATATACTTTATGTATTTATTTGAGAGAAAGCAAGAAATAGGGAGAGAGGCAGAGGGAGAAGCAAGCTCCCCACTGAGCAGTGACTTTAATGTGGTACTTGATTCTAGGACCTTGGGACCATGACTTGAGCCAAAGGCAGTTGTTCAGCCACCCAGGCACCTCCAAAACTAATATTATGCTGTATATTAACTAATTAGAATTTAAATAAAAACTTTTTAAGAAAGAAAATAGAATATTGAATATATCTAAGTTCATTGAAGCATTAATCACAATAGCCAAGATATGGAAACAACCTATCAAAGGATAAATGACTGAATATATACATATATTATTATATGTTATTAATATATAAATTAGTACTATATACATTATATAGTACTATTATATATACTATTGTACATATATATATATACTATTATATATACTATACTATATAAATAGTATTCAAACATGAGGAACATGGAAATCTTGCCATTTGCACAACCTAAATGGACCTTGAGGGCATTTTGCTAAGTGAAATGACCCAGAGAGAAAAAGACTAATACTGTGAGGTATCACTTTTATGTAGAACCAAAAAAAAAAAAAAAAAAAGGAAAGAAAAGAAAAGAAAAGAAAAAGAAGGAAAGTAAAAAAGAAAAAGGTCAAATTCACAGAAAGGAAACAGCAGAGAGTAGAAAGATGTTTGCCAGGATCTGAGGGCTGGGGAGACAGGAGAGGTTGGTAGAGGGTACAAACTTTCAGTCATAAGATGAATAAGACTGAGAATCTAATGTAAAGCAGAGTGATGATAGCGGGAAGCACCGTGTTATATAATTGAAATTAACTAAGAGAGTAGACCTTAACTGTTCTCACAAAAAAGTATATATATATATATATACTTTTATATATAAAGTGTGTGTATATATATGTATATATATACACACACACACACCTTTATGTATGTTTATTTAGACACATATGCTTATATATATATTGTGATGGAAGTATTTAAAATGAGGTAGATCTGTTTACTTATAGGACAAGTTTTCTAAAACTATAATAGCTTGTGAAAAAAATACAATTTTCTGTATAAAATGGGACATTACCATTTTGTTTCATTCATGCATCTGTGCAGTAACATTATTCAGTGCCCTGTTTTCCACATTTTGTTTTTCTAGGACATATAAATAAATCATGTTATTCTATATTAATTTTAAATAAAAATCACAGTTACCAGAATTTTGGTAAAAAGAAGAAAGCTATAGAGACAGTTCGCCCCTACAAAATCAAAAATAATATGTTAAATGTATCATCTGTTAAGTATCAGTTAAGAAATATGTTCTTTTCCTTCTTTTGCTGCTGTTCTGCTGTTGCTGTTCAGTAAAAGTTCTTAGGAGATAAATTTGTGAGTCTTTCTATAGTTGAAAATGTCTTTATTTTACCCTTGCAATGGATATAATTTACCTGGGAAGATATTTCTAGTTTCAAAATAATTTTTCTCTTGAATTTTGAAAGCTTTGCTTTAATTTGTTTTTTCCCTTTGCTGTTAAATAATTATATTATTGAATTAAAAATAACAAAGATTATTACTATTGTTAAGATATCTGGAGCATATTCAATTTCCATTAATTTATAGATAATCTAGAATGCCTGAGTGGCCTGCCTTTGGCCCAGGGCGTGATCCTGGAGCCCCAGGATCGAGACCCACGTCAGGCTCCCTGCATGGAGCCTGCTTCTCTCTCTGCCTGTGTCTCTGCCTCTCTCCCTCTGTGTCTCTCATGAATGAATAAATAAATCTTTAAAAAATTATAGGCAATCTACATTTTTTTCCATCAGAAGGTATTTTTCTTTTCATGTTGGCTATTTTGATTTTTAAAAAATACCTCTTGTTTTTTTATTTTTTTAGCAAAAAAGTGTTCAATAATGCTTATTTAAATCTCATAAAGATAAGTGTAATTTTGGGGCTTTTATTTTTGCATGCTATTCCATGCTTAGTATAGGTTTTCCAATCTGGAAATCCCTGCTTTTATACATTCCTGGAAATTTTTCTTCTCGTATTCTATCGATGTTTTTCTTGCTTTTGTATTCATTCTAATCTCTCTTTACAAATCCTACCGAGTAGAAATGAAATACGGTTTTATTTCTCACCCCAAAAGACCCAACACCATGTATCTGAATTTAGAGAAAGATAAAATTAGATTGATGTGCATCACTGAGGAGAAGAGACTTACTTTGGCTTTGAACAATTAAGGCAATTGAAGGGGTTGAAGTAAATATTCCTACTTTACAAATCCTACTGACTTGGAAGGAGGAATGGTGATAATGTCAGGGAATAATGGAGGCAAAGACCAAGGTGTAATTTAATATACCGCATTGTGTCTAATAAACTAACGTATTGTGAATATTTGTAAATAAAATCATTTACCTTTAGAACTTGGCTTTTCAAATTGTACAACATATGGAAGCAAATTTCAAGATGATATTTTTGTGTTAGGATTAAGCCTGGCTAGATAGAGAAATTTCTGGTTTTGGAGAAACAAGAATCACGCTAAGTAATTTGAAAGAAAATATCGCTTTAGAGTAAGAGCATTAGTTGTTTTTTTTGTTGTTTTTTTTTTTGAGAGAGAGAGAGTGAGAGAGAGAGAAGAGAGAGAGAGAGTGCATGTGCACACACAAGTAGGGGAGGGGCAGGGGGAGAAGGAGAGAGGATCCTAAGGAGGCTCCATCTCACAACCCTGGGATCATGACCTGCACGGAAATCAAGGGAGGACCACTTCATTGACTGAGCCACCCAGGCATCCCTAAAAAGTGTTTTTTAATATACTCTGAGGATGGTATATTCTAAACATGAGGAACATAGTTTGAACCTTTAATCTTTTTGGGTCCAAACACCTTTAAGAAGCTGAACTAATCTATAGTCTTTCTCTTTTCGAAGTATGCCCAAACTTACACATAGAATTAAGAATTCTATTATAATTGTAATGCACGCAGCTCACCTTCCCAATTATACAAATATATGATTCGTAGAATAAGAAGATTGCAATAGAGAAACATATAAATCAGGAATGTTAAGAGAAAGATATACATTCTCTGATTGGTTGTAAGCTTCCACTGCAAGATAACTGAATGGAAATGTGAGGTAATAGAGAATTATTATATAGGTAACATATTATATATTATATAGAGAATACTAAAGAATAATATAGATAATAATAGATAATTATCTTTTCCATTTGTCTTTTTTTTGGTTCTAATAGAGATTGCTGCAAAAACCAAAAACGAAAAAAAAATGACAATCTCTTTTTAGAAACAAATTCTAGTTTCTGTGTTCTTCAGAATTACCTACTACCGTATTTTTAAGCCATTAGGAGGTATGTAGGCAGGCACCTGGGTGGCTCAAATGGTTAAGCCTTTGCCTTCAGCTCAGGTCATGAACCTGGGATCCTGGGTTCCGGCCCCACGTTGCACTCCCTGCTCAGTGGAGAGTCTGCTCCTCCCTCTTCTTCTACCACCCACCCCTGCTTGTGTGCTCTCTTTCTCTCAAATACATAAATGAAATCTTTAAAAAAAAGAGCTGTTGAGGTCCTTGTGCCCTGAAAACAGATAATTGATCCTGTATATTTCAAAACTTGATGGTCAAAGAAAAACTTGAAAAGTCATAATTTCAAAAAAGAAAAAAAGAAAAAAAAGAAAAAACTCATAATTTCAAATATAACAAATATATACATTATTTTTAGTTTCATATGATGTAGAATATTATCTTTTTTAAAGACTGAGTCACCTTAGAAAAACCGTCCAATTGTTCTTAATTTATTCATGCATTCCTTTTTGAAAAAATATTCAATGCCGGGAGTGTGCTGGGGATACAGTAAATATTAAGATAGATTCAATATTTTCCATTTTCAGTCCAGGAAACAAATAGAAGCAAAGACCTTTGCCAGGAACAACCCTGGGGTTGTAGAACAACCTATTCTATGCCAAGAATTGTTATGAGGATACAGCTACGAGAAAGAAAGATAACAGTACTTGCTCTTAAGTTGTTCACTATCCTGTAGTGGAAAGCAAAGACTATTCTCAAGTTAGGTTGTCTAAGCAACTCTAGTTCCAAGTTCTGCAAAAACTATATAGAAGGATTTCAAAGGTTGTATAAATAGAAGATGGTTTTATTGAAGAAACGTGCCTTTTCAAAACAAAGTCTTGAATTGAATTGTCCAAAAATCATTGTTGGTTTGGGTGGAGGCGTATGAGTGTGTGAACGGGCACATGATATGCTGCTTTAGGCGATCAGTTAAATCTCTGAGGCGGTTTGTGCGGGAAGGCAGTCTCCCTACACGTGCACATGACCTGGGACTGCTCCCACACCTTTACAATTGGTTGTTTGGGTAATGTCAGGAGAGAAAACCACTTTAGTAACCTGGGTGTTCCCCTGTTCACTGATAGGCTGTTTCTTATAAAATGGTCCCTTGAATAGAGGAAGCACAGGAAGGACACATATGGCCATCAGAGCTGAAAAACTTTTTTTCTACGTATAACTAGGTTTCCAGTTTGACTTTGGAAATAAGAATGGGCAATGTTGCAATAGGTAGTGGAGGTGGTACAGGTTATAGGTGAGGTCATGAATAGTTAGTGGGATTTCATTTGTGACCACACTTGGAAATATATGCTATCATTTAGCTTTGTATACATTTAAATATCTTCATAAACATAAGTTTATGTGTGCATGTCATTATCTTCACAGATATAAGCTTATATATATATATATATATCAATACTTTCATAAATGTAAGCCTCATGTGTACATCTCTGGAAATATACCTCATGCTTTCCTTTGAGGCGAACATACCCTTCAAACCCACTCTATGACAATTAATTGTTTACGGAAAGCATATTAGAGAAATAATTGTTGTATAGATAGGTCAAGAGATGAGGTTGGTGTTTGATATCAGGGCAATTTGGAAAGCAATATGAACAAAATTGAGATTTGATTTAATAAATAAACTAGAACATAAATCACTGAGCTGATTCAAGGATAATATTTCAATTCGCAACCTACACCAACACTGAGCTCATATGAATACAATCATTAAAAGGTCCCTTATAGTTGACCAGAATGAATTTCAACCTCCCAACGCTACCCATTACATACAAGTAGTTTTATACTAAGGAGAAGAGATATTTTTATAGAGTGAAATAACCATAAAATGAATGAAGGTATTTCAAGGATATTAGATATTTGCAAAGTAGTTATTTATAAAAAATGTTCCATTAGGAATAAAGATCAAATGTTTTCTATAGAAAATAATGATGGGATTTAATATTGGAGGTGTCAGCTATGAAGACCACAGGGTTATTGTGAGAAATAACATTTAACCTTTCTCTTGTGGCTGATGGAGGCCAATGCAGTATTTTATTATCAACATTGGCAGGTGATTTATTACCACTGTTTCTACTCCAGTAAAGCCACATTAGGCTGTGCTCGATGTATCATTTGTTATCTTCAACCCCCCTGCACACTCGGCATGCATAATCTCTTTGTTCTAGCAAATTTTCAACATAGAAGAGTAAATATTTAAGTAATTATTCCAGATTCATCAGAAACTGTGGAGGTAAAATCAACTGGCTAAATAGATTATGCCAGACAATGTCTGACGTAATCATAAAGTTCTGGCTTCAGGAAGAGTGATGGTTATACATCTGAAACATCAGCTATGCATAATGGTGCATTAGTGTAGATACAGCAGTGACAGAGAATAAATCACAGGCACACTTTCAGATGGGAATAAAATTTTGTGGAATAAATTCAGGTCAGATAGCTTTCACCAGTTTCTGTTTTCAGAACTTACTACCTAAGAAAAATCCAATTGTCTGAAATAGCTTCGCGGATGCACTGAAAATGGTTTCCCTGCCTTTCAACTAGGTTGACTCTTTGACATTATTGTGGAAGCAAATTTAAGGATATCAAAATAGTTCCATTTTCCAAAATTCTTAATGAGTATTAGAATCTTGGAAATCTAATTTTTGCTTCAGTAAAATATGCTTAATAATCAACAAGTTTACATCTAGAATGAACTTGTTTCCACATGTTTTTCTTTCAGCCAGTGATCATAAATATTAACTAAACTTATGAAGTGTTAGAGAAAGATTCTTTTCTGTGCAATGATTTATTCTCTGAGAAGCGTTCCTATTTACCTTAATTCCTAGCATCTCTCTTTATTCACTCTGCCCACAGGAGATAGAGTAATTTATAAGATTAGTAAACTTGGAAATAATCAACCAGGCATCTTTGCTAAATCTCTGCCCTTCTTTATCTTTAGAGTAAGCAGGTCAAGAGAAATAATCCATTCTCTGCTGTTCCTTCATGGGTAGGCCTACTCTATGCTATTGTGATTGGGTTGGTAATTAGTAACTATAATTGTGATACAGGATTAAGATATAGTTTAAAAATCTCATTATTGGGTGTTTTTTTTTAGTATGAGAATTTGTATTATTTAAAAGTTTGTTCCTAAGTTTTAATTTAAATTCCATTTAGTTAACATACAGCACAATATTAGTTTCCGGTGTAGAATTTAGTGATTCAATACTTCCATACAACACGCTGTGCTCATCACAAGTGTCCTCTATCCCTATCACCTACTTTACCCTTTCCCCCAACTTACCTCCTCTCTGGTAGCCATCAGTTTTTTCTCTATAGTTAAGGGTCTATTTCTTGGTTTTCATCTCTTTTTATCCCCCCTGTTTTTTGCCTTGTTTCTTAAATTCCACATATGAGTAAAATCATATGGTATTTACTCTTTCTCTGACTGATTTATTTCACTTAGCATAATACTCTGTAGTTCCATTCATGTTGATGAAAATGGCAAGATTTCACTCTTTCGTTGGCTGAGTAATATTCCAATTTATATATATATATATATATATATATAATATTATATTATATTATATTATATCACCTCTTCTTTATCCATTCATCAGTTTATTGACATTGGGACTCTTTCCACAATTGGGCTATTGTTAATAATGCTGCTATAAACATTAGGGTGCATGGATCCCTTCGAATCAGTATTTTTATATCCTTTGGGTAAATATCTAGCAGTACCATTGCTAGATTATATGGTAGCTCTATTTTTAACTTTTTGAGTAATTTCCATACTGTTTTCCAGAGTGGCCACACCAGTTTGCATTCCCACCAACAAAGTAAAAGTGTTCTGCTTTCTCCACATCCTCACTGACACCTGCTGCTTCTTGTGTTGTTAATTTCAGCTGTTCTGACAGGTATGAAGTGATGGCTCATTGCAGCCCTTTGTATTTCCCTGATGATGAGTGATGTTGAGTGTTTTCTCATATGTCTCTTGGACATCTGCATGTCTTCTTAGGAAAAATGTTTATTCATCTCTTCTGCCCATGTTTTTAGTTGGATTGTTTTTTTTGTTTGTTTGTTTGTTTTTTGTTGTTGTTTTTTTTTTTTTTTAGGTTTCGAGTTGTATAAGTTCTTTATATATGTTGGATACTAACCCTTTATCAGGTCATTTGCAAATTATATTCTCCCAGTCTGTAATTTGACTTTGTTTTGTTGATTGGTTCCTTCACTGTGCAGGAGCTTTTTATTTTGATGAAGTCTCAACAAAATTATTATTGGCTTTATACAAAATTTATTTTCCTCTTGTTTCCCTTACATCAGAAGACATATCTAGTAAGAAGGTGCTACAGCCAATGTCAAAGAGTTTGTTACTGTCTGCACTCACTTCTGGGATTTTTTTATTTCACATTTAGATCTTTCATCCATTTTAATTTATTTTTGTCTATAGTGGAAGAAAGTGGTCAAGTTTTATTTTTTTGCACATTGCTGGTCAGTTTTCCCAATATCATTTCTTAAAGAGACAGTCTTTTCCAATGGATATTCTTTGCTGCTTTGACCATATAGTTGTGGATCCATTCCTGGGTTTCCTATTCTGTTCCATTGATCCATGTGTCTGTTTTTGTGCCAACACCATACTGTCTTGATCATGACAGCTTTGTAATAGAACTTGAAGTTTGGAATTGTAATGCCTCCAGCTTTGCTTTTCTTTTTCAATATTGTTATTCAGAGTCTTTTGTGATTCCATACAAATTTTAAGATTGTTTGTTCTAGCTCTGTGAAAATACTGGTGGTATTTTGATAGGGGTTACATTAAAGGTAGATTGCTTTGGTTAATATAGACATTTTAACAATATATGTTCTACGCCATGTGGATGGAATGTCTTTCCATTTCTTTGCATTCTCTTCAATTTCATCAGTGTTTTATACGTTTCAGAGTACAGATCATTTACCTCTTGGTTATATTTATTCCTAGGTATCTTATGGTTTTTGGTGCAATTGTAAATGGAACTGATTCCTTGATATCTCCTGCTTCTTCATTATTGTGAGCTGTAACCACACCAATCAACCACACATGAAATAAAATGTATCCAGATTGGCAAGGAAGAAGTCTAACTTGTACTATTTGCAGATGACATGATTCTCTAAATAGAAAACCCAAAGATTTCACCAATAAATTGCTAGAACTGATACACAAATTCATTAAAGTTGCAGAATACAAAATTATTATTGGTTTTATACATAATTTAGTTTTCAAACCTACTGTTTAGAAATTGTAATGAAATATTTTTGTTTTCTATCTACCATTTTTTTTTTTTTTGTCAGAACTCAGTTGGAGAATTTACAGGGGTGCTACTTATTGAAAGTGCTTAGTAACTCCAGTATGTCTTACAAAAAAAAAAAGAAAAAGAAATAAAAGAAACAGATTCCTCTTTTCCTCTCTATTTTCAGCAGTTCCTTCTTCTGGGATTCCATATGCTTTCCTATCTTTAGCTGAACAATCACAAAACTTAAATTCATTTCATTCATTAAAAGAAAATAATATGCATATATTTCCTAAAATGAATTATCATGAATAAACATTTGTTAGTCCCCACCATATGTGTGCCAAACATTCTAAGTACTTTTGAGTAAATAACTAAACATGTGATTGGGACCAGAAGTTAACACAAGATAAAGAAATAAATGAATCAATAAGGAAGAAACCATGGAGATAATATCCACTCAATCAATAAATATGCATGATATACATAGCCAGTTTTAACTGGAACTAAATCCTGCATGTGTCACATATTTCACCTTTGAAAAGCAATCTTCTCAAACCTAATTTTAATCAATAGTAAAATTGTGGGAAAAAACACTTTTAAGTCATAGGAAAGTTAGAGTTTTCTTAATAATGTATGTAAAATACTGACACATATTGAGGAATGTAATATATTAAAAAATAAGTGTTTTTTCTAGATGTCTCCAAATTTTCTTAAGGTCTGTTTGTGAAGACTGATATATAAACAGATAATGGATATAGAGAGATGGGTATATAAAAGGAGTTAAGAAACAGGGGAAAGGTACATGCTGTTAAACAAAATATGCTAAGAAGTATAGAGTGGTTATATGTAGATGCCAAAAGATTAGTCATTAGATCTGGGTTAGCTAAGAAAGTTTGCTGAATTATATTATTTGGCCTTAATTTTATTTTCTTTTTTTTAAATTTTTTTTTTAAATTTTATTTTCTATGCGTGTATTTGTGTATGTGTATATAGTATGTGTGTGTTAGAATGTGCATGTAAAAAGAAGATATAGACTAGGGTGCCTGCTTAGCTCAGATACTTAAACATCTGACTCAATTTCTGCTAAGGTTCTGATCTTGTGGTCATGGAATTGAGCCCTGTGTGGGGCTCTGTGCTCGGCGTGGAGTCTGCTTCAGATTTTCTTTCCTTCTCCCTCCTGCTTGCTCACTTTCTCTCTCAAAAAAATAAATTAATAGAATCTTTTTTTACAAAGTGAATAGAACATATGTTTCTAAAACATGGGACCATGGAATAATGCCGGTAAAAAATTGGAGGCTAAATAAGGCTATTGATATGGAAGTTACAGAACTCTGGGATTAACCGAAATTATAGGTGGGAATAGGCTATGATTTGAAGACAGATACCTATTATCCTCCCATGAAATCTAAAGTTCATATAATCTAAACTTGGATGATGCTTTATTTATATTACAGGTAAAACTAATATGATAAGGTTGAGTGACTAAGGAAGATAATGTAAGAGTAGAAATACAAATAATTACATATGTCTTAATTTATAGAATGCAACTAATATGGCCCAGTGGAGTGTGTGTGCTAAGTAGCAATAATAAATCTGAGGATATCTCCAGTTTCAACTGTGTAAATTTACACCCCTACATACAGAGATAGTAGTTGCATTGTTCAATTTCTCACACAATAATACACATTGGTAATCTTATTTAAATATTTGTAACTCAAAATCTACACACATACAACACACACACATGCACACAAGAATAAATATGCAAATTCATTGTAAAAACAATTGTCATCAATATATGTCATTTCAAAATATGGTCAGAAATGGAAGTATTGATTGCTGTACTTAGGGCAAACTTGAATAGCCTCGTCTTGAAATTAAACATGCTTATTTAAATGTAAGCTAGGCAAGAACACAGGAAAATCACATAAGGCCCAGAGATAACACAATTGCAAGGAAGCTTAGCAACTGGGACCACCATTGGTAGACTTAGGTTCTACTTCCAGGGAATAATTCCACTACTGTATACATAGATAAAACATGGCCCTGGGAAACCTTTGACATGCCAACTTTCAGGAATCCAGGGAGTCAAATCTAGATGTTGATCAGCCAAAATTAGAGATGTGTTATTTTGCTTTGGATGGAGCAATTTAGGGAAGAAATAAGCTAGCTTAGATTAGGAGGTCACAGAGTCAAAGGTGTGTACATGAAGAAAGATGTGATCCAAAGCAATTTCTCACTGTGTTGTTTGTGCCCCTATGTATTATGTGTTATAAGCCTTGAGACTATGGACTATGAATGGGGCTGTATCTGGTCAAAGCTTCTTCGGAAGAGCCTAGGATTTGCAAAACATTTTTAGTACTGTTTTTTTTTTTCATTCCTCTATATGGTAATTTATATCCTATGGTAGCTAACTGAATTCTCTCAAGTACTATGTTAACCATTTTTACGTGTAAATATTTCTTTATCCTTTTATTTAAAAGTTTCTCAAATGAGCACCTGGGTGGCTCAGTTCGTTAAGCATCTCCATTCTGCTCAGGTCATGATCCCAGGGTCCACATCGGGCTCCCTGCTCAGTGAGGAGTCTGCTTCTCCTTCTCCCCCTGCCCCTTCCCTCTGCTCATTCTCTGTTTCCTCTCATGCTCTCTCGCTTTCAAATAAATGAATACAATCTTTTAAAAAATAAAAGTTTCTCAAATTATTATATTTATGTATTTGTTTCTCTGCTGATTATCTCATTCTAAGAGAATAATAATAATAAAAATAAAAATAAAGAAAAAATAAAATAATAATAATAATAATAATAATAATAATAATACAGTTATCTGCTCCTGGCCATGGTGAATTAACAAGGCGGGGACTGAGTCTACCACCTGAAACAACCAGAAAATGAACAAAATAATGAAGCAATGTGTTCACAAAGACATTTGCAATCAGGCAACAAAGCATATTGATCCCTGAGAGATGGGAAGCAAATGAGGTGATCCCTACAGTTATCTCCATTCATTCCCTTGAGAGAGTTTTAAGTCTGCTGCACAGGGAAGACAAACCAAGGCAAAGCCTGACCAGCTTCATGGGTTGAGAAGGAGCAGAGAATCTGTAGAGAACAAGGAGGCCAGCATTTGTGAGACAAAGAATGAGAGGAGAGATCTCCACAGGGAGAGAGAACTACGAGAACCTGAAGAGGTTGTTCTATAATATTCAGCTGCATATGACTAGGGGAAAAAGCCCTCAGCCAAAGAAACAACCACACAAAAATATTAGAGGCGACAGTGCCTGGCACACACAACACCCTGGTAATGGTTTCTATTCCACTATCAAATTGGGAAACTCCAGAATTCATGAAATAATGTGCAGAGAACACAGACCATCTTGCCCTAGTTGTGGGGGAAATAACTGGTCCATGACTGGGCACTACTCTGGATGTGCCCAAGAAATCCTAAAAGACACAAAAGGATCAAACTTTCTCCAGTCTCTTAAATGTTTCTCAGAAAGAAAGCTCAAAAATATTTATACAGGTACAAACATATCCAGCACACAAAAAAGTAAATCCTCTATGCCTGCCATTCCATTAGATCAGAAAGTTAGCAAAAAAATGTAGAAAAAAAGGTAGGAAAATCATACCCCAAATAAGATGAAAAATTAATTCATAGATGCCAAGAACAGACACACAGGTAAACATCATAGAGAACATCAGTCTGGGTGGAACTTTAGGACTGTTCCTCTCACCAAGGGAGCATCACGGGCTGAATTTCTCCTGCCCATCTTCCCTGTGGACTCCTACAGAGTAGTTGGAGAAAAAGCCTGCAGGAGAATTTGAACTTCTTAGCGTATCCGCAGCCGTTCATGGCTTTACACCGTCACCCTAGGTCATGTTCAGATTTTAGGTGTTCACTAAAAATGTCTAGTTTATTCTCTTTACCAGCTTAAATAGTAATCTGTAGCTTGTAGGCAAGCAATTGCTAGGATCTTGTTGCTCTCCGTAGGCCCGGTCTTTCTAGATTTTAGTCGTGGTGCTGCTCAGGTGAAAGCCTTTAAGTCCTCAGGGGATGCCAAATGCTTCTTGGTTCTGATCATTGAGAGCAACTTCTCCCGTGGATTTTAATTAGATACTGAGTTTTAAAATGATCTATTTCCTACCCTGTATTTTGACTCTAAGACACCAAAGGCATGATTATTTCTGCAATGCCAGCTTCAAACTTTAGAAGTACTACGTTAGTCATTCAGGAATCTAAAAATTAATTAAGCCATTTAACTCCTCCCCCAAATTAATAATAGTACATTGTATGGATTATTAGGATAAGCAATTGGTTGATTACCTTTGAACAGTAGGACTGATATTAGTTGAAATTTACCTATTTTTATTTGCCAGTATGTCTTACTGATATCAACTTACTGATATCAAGGGATTCCCCTTTCTCTCTGTCTTTAGGAACTAATTACAATTCAAGATAATACCTACTTTTCTATATTTACTCCCACGTAAAGGAGTCTTTCCAATATAAATTTGAAGTGGAATTAGTGTTAATATAACACCAAACAAGTTTGTTTATTTTTCGATGCAAAACTATTTGATCCAACTTCCTCAAGGGCCTTTCTGATTGAGGAAAAGAGAGGGAGGAGAGGTGGGAGTTAAATATAAAGGCAGAAAGGTTACTTCTAATTCATCGTTTATTTAGACATAATGTTGTTTTATAAGAAGTGTTCTATTTTAATTATTAGTTAATTAGTAGTTTTGACTTTAGCACTTACTAAATGCCTTTAACAATGAACAATCCACTTGACAGCCCAGAGTCTGAATGCTTCCTATGTAAGACGGCTACAATAATTCCTGCTTCAAGAGTCACTGTGAAGCTTGGGACACTGAGTGGAAATACCTTCTAGTTTACAATGTTCTTTGTGAATATAAAGCATGATTATTATGTATTTTCATTATTTTTCCCTGTTGGGGACTCTGCTCAAGATACTAATTTGAATACCCCAATAAATTTATTTTAATCCCTCCTGTACTAAGATCCATCTATATCCCAACCTACATCTTGATTAAGCACAGAAACAATGCCATTCTCATATAATATTCCGAATCGCTCCATGCGGAATAGCTTTGTTTTGATTGGGAATGAGTCTGATACATACGGCGCGTACTGTCTCAGAGTTCAAAGTGAATGTGATTGGTAAACATCAAGCTTTTTAATTAACAGATGAATTGACAAGGAGGAAAAACATTATATAATTGACAGAATCTATACCAAGAAACAAAGAAACTTATTCCTAATTCTAGCTCTACCATTATGACACAGCGTTGTGTAGTTAGGCATGTGATTTAAAGTTATTTCCTTTATCTTTCCTGTAAATATTAGGGTATCTAAGAGTTTTTGAAGGAACATATTATGAAATTATACATATATATATGTATATATATAAATGACATGTGAAATGAGACGAGGTTTGTCCTTTGTTCTCTTTTGTTTTGTTTTGACACAAGAATATCTTTAAGAGCAAAACTTATATCTCTTGTAAAATCTCTTTAATGACACATGGTTGACATATGAAAAGCTGTACATATTTAATATATAACTTGACGAGTTTGTGGTGATGAAACCATCACCACAATCTGTATCATAAACATATTACCTCCAAAAGTTTTCTTCTCCCCTCTACTTCTTTTTTAAACATAAGATCAACCCTCTTAGCGACAGTTTATATAATATGGAATTGTTAACCATAGGGACTATGCTAGACAATAAATCTCTACTACTTATTTTGTATAACTGAAGCTTTGTAGCCTTTCTCTAGTATATAATTGTTTCCCTCCCCATCTGCTCCTGCCCCCAGATCTTGGTAATCACCATTCTACTTTTTGCTTCCATAAGTTTGACCATTTTAGGTTTCTCATATAAGTGACATTATGTAGCATTTGTACTTCTGTGTCTGGCTTATTTCACTCACCATAATGTTCTCTAGGCTCAACTATGTTGTCTCAAATGGTGGGATTTCCTCCTCGCTCCCTCGCATTAAAGCTGAATATTATTCAATTGTATGTATATACCAAAATTTCTTTATCCACTCATTGGCCAATGGAGATTTATGTTGCATCCGCGTATTGGCTATTGTGAATAATGCTGCAATAAACATGGGAGTGCAGATCCTAATTTTGTTTCCTTGGATTTATACAGAGAAGTGAAATCATTGGGCCCTGTGATAATTTTGTTTTTAATTTTTTGAGGAATGTCCACAATGTTTTCCATAGTGATTGCACCAATTTACATTCCCAACAACAGTGTACATACAAGGATTGCCTTCTCTCTACATCCTTGCCAAAACTTTTTTTGGGCTAATATCATCCTAACAGGTACAGATTTTGAATACAATTAGTTTATTAGTAGGTCATCTCAGGAGACAACAAAGGGAGAGGGGGCAGTAAAAAGGGATGGAAGCAACCAATCAAAGGTATATTTTCAAATAATTTATCACTGAGAAAATCTGAGATTGATTCTATTTCAGAAATTTGGAAGTCAGTGTAGTATACATGTCTCATCATAATACCACTTAGAAGGCCAAAGATCTGAAGCGTTTTTCTGCTGTTCACCCTTCACTGAGGATACCTCCCCAAAGAATATTAAATCCCTGACAATTCTGTCCTGCTGTGCACATGGAAAAGGAGGTCTGAGGGACATAGAGATGCAGGTACTGGCATTTGGAGGTCTGGGATATTTGAACAAAAGTGGGGAGAGTGAGGGGATGAAGAGGGGACATTGCATGCTCAGATCTACTGCATTGCACCGCAGTGCATGCAGCACATAACCACTTCAACCTGCAAATGTCTCCTAAAGATAGTTAGCAGTCACAGTATTTGAAGAAACGATCTATGAGGGAGAGAGAGACCGTCAAACTACAGCCCTACTGAAACAGTTAATCCTGAGAAAAATAATTAATACTCATCATTTTTCTCCTCCATCAAACATTCTTGATGCTCTTCGTTCCTGATTGGATTATTTGCTGATTTGTTTTGTTTGAGATGTTGAAGTAGCCCAATACTATATTTCCAAAGAGATCTGAGCCCCTGGCTATCATGCTGTTTCTAGGCATGACTGGTGCAATTGTCCAGTCACAGTTATGATCATGGAGATAATAAATAATTTCAGAATAAATTTCTCAATTCACAGATGTAATTTTCTGCACCCAATGAGAGGCAATAATTGCCATCTCATGATAATCAGAATTAGCAGTCACAACATTATAGTGGTCCCTTTCTTTGTTTACCGGTCTACTGGAATGAAGAACACAAGTGATTGGGTATTAGCCTTACTTTTTAGTGGAATCTTTATTCTGTCGATTATTAGGATTATTCTTCCACAGAAACTTGAACCTCCAGTCCAGCAGAGACTGAAAATGTGAAAATAGGAAGCAGAAACTCCCTAAGGGAGTGCTTCTCCCATTCTCTGGTTCTGAGACACATGTATTCTATCTACATAGAGCAACACAACACTATATGATGGCCATCGACTCAGCCTTAAAATCCTCCAGGGTTTCATCCCCAAGCTAACGCTTGAATTATGCATTAGTTTGGTGGTTTCTGGGTGATGTGTTGCTCCGTGATAGACCTAGGAATATCAAGGTCATGTGGTCACTCATCATAAAGTGGATCCAGTTTAGACCGATAAGTTAGCCTGGGTATGTTATTCTCAGAGCAATGGTAAAGACACAAGACAGAAAGTGGAAACACATGAGGCCTTTTTAGGCCTAGACTTGACACCACCACACTATCGCTTTGCCTCATGCCCCTGGCCAAGGTGAAAAGTCAGAGTGGGGAGATGAACTTTCTTAAGGCAATGATAGCTATATGAATTCAAGTAGGGGTGAAGACTTTGGGGGTAATCCTTCATTTTACTACAGTAGTTAACTCTTTCTTAAAATTAAAGTCTTATATATATTTCTGCAGTCCAAGAAGAAAAAAGAATGTATAGGCACCCTCATACACATTATTTTGTGTATCTTTTCTCAATATTTTACCTGAGATAGATATAAATTTAAGCCTCTCACATCATCAAAAATACTTTATAAATGAGGAGCACCTTGGTGGCTCAGTGGTTGTCTGCCTTTGGCTCAGAGCGTGATCCTAGAGTCCTGGGATTGAGTCCCACATTGGGCTCCCTGCATGGATCCTGCTTCTCCCTCTGCCTGTGTCTCTGCCTCTCTCTGTGTGTGTCTCATGAATAAATAAATAAAATCTTAAAAAATACTTTATAAATGATTGTAAATAATGAATATGTATGACTCATTTATAAATAGGGAAGGACATGGTGGGATGTAAAATATAGAAATATGCAACTGGGTTCAAGACACACAATATATTTATAAAAGAAAAATTTTAAACTATAAGCAATACAGAATTAATGAAGTTGGATTAAAAATATCCAAATGTTGCCAAGAGGTGAAATAAAAAGAAAATTCAACTGGAGTGCCATTAACTAAGAACTTTGTTTTAGAAAAATGCATTTTTTTTGAAAGACAAGAATTGATTCAGAGAAAAGAAAAGAGTCAAATTTTAGGTAGTTAGAAATAGTTGATGTTCAAACAAAAACAAGTAGATTTGTTCACCTAAATTGAATGTCTTATATTCAAGTTAAAATTAAAATAACGTTAGTTAAGTATAGGTCTACCAGTCCAAGATGAATAAAAGTAGATCTATTTAAACATATTAATATGTGCTCATAACAATACCCTTTCTTTTTTTTTATTTTACAAGTTATTTGAAAGTATCTTCATCTTGGAGTTTCTCCATATTTTTCTGTTTACCAGTGGTAGGTGTTACGCAAGATGTAGGTGAATAATAAAGATTTACTGGAAATCAACTGGAGGCTGCATCTTCATAAGTAGTGGCAAATGAACAAAGACCCTAACTACAACATATAGAGTTGGTAGTAAAACAAATGGGGAATACACAGATAAGTAGAAATAGGAATAAAACTTTAGTTATTAAACTCATTAAAACTTTAATAAGTTGAAGGAATATCTCCTTATAAGATTTTATTATAAGAGACTTATAAGTCAAAACAAAAGAGTCATTTTAAATATTATGAATTTATTGTTGCTTATAGGAAAAGAGCTAAAGTCTTTTAATAATGACAAGATATTCAAAAAGAAAATGCAGACACATTTAAAAATTACATTCAAATTTATTTATGCCATAATGTCATTATCAACATAATATTACATGTTGACAACTGATTTGGAAAACTTCGGCATAATTTCAAAAATTAATCCAAGTAACATTTTCTCTTATGTTCCTGGGAAATTGTTGAGAATGTATTTACTTTAGAAATATAGAATAAATATGATTTTTACTGACAGAAATGGGACCTAAATATTTCTATTAATATCTAGTTTTTTAAAAATAATACACTTGATAACTCCACTCTGACAATGTCCCAAAATGGAAGAAGTTTCGGACACAAAGGATAATTATGTTCTGATAGTTCCTCCAAAATGGAACAGATTATGTGATCCTCAATTGAAAAATACCTAGTTTTATTGAAAATATACAGAATAGAGACCCTACCTAGTGATTGCAAAAAATTACAAAACATCAAATACATTATGATACTTTATCTTTAATGTGAAATCCAGAAAATGGTTACTTAATTTTTGGGAATCCCATTACAACATAAATAGGAGGACAGTTTTAGTTATTGAGTGTCATGTTATACTATTGGATGACGTACCATTGTCAAATAGACACTGTTATTTTCAGCAGAGATCATCCATCATTGTCACTTTCAGCTCTGACCAATACATTTATTTTTTATCACTTAGGTGTTAATTTACATTATTTCTCAATTTTCCCTAAGTAATCCTTTAAAACAATAGTCAAAACCTAAGAGGATGATTAATTTTAAAACTATTTAAACAGCAAACATAATTTAGAACAAATGAGTTGCAGCAGCAGTTCTTGCCTCTAGAGACTAGGCTCCAAAATGACCCCATATGCCATCCAACAAAATGCATAAAGATATGAGCTCAGAATAAGTTGCTCTTAACCTTGGATGTGTGAACAATTTTGCATATCCATAATTGTCAATATGACACCCTTCAGGATACACTGGTTTCTCTGGGCAGAAAGCCAATCAGCCTTATGTTCAGTTATATGTGAGCCAGCTGGACATCTGACAGGTGCATTGTGGTGGCTAAGTGCCCTCATCTACACTCTTTAACTCTCCAGTGACTTTGCTGTTTTGAGATGCTTCCTAAGGGAACAGGTCATCAAAGAGATGAGTAAGGCATAACACGTGTACTTTCTGGTGATGAGGGCACCACTAGAGCCCAAGGATAATGTAAAAAGAAAAGTATGACTATTCTACAAGCCCCTGTATATGCTCACTTTTGGGAGAAGGCCATTCTCTGATTATCCCTTTAAATAGATGTACCTAAGAGGTAGCCTAAAATATACCACTTTTAGAGAATAGTACTGATATGGTCTTCATGCTGAATGAAGGCTACCAAGTAGGATGCAGGACCCATTCCTAAAAGTTTCCTTAAATATTTAGGTCTTCTGAAACCAAGAAAACTCATATACTACCCATATTGCTTCAGGCACTGCCACTGATCCCAGAGAGTGTTTACTGGAAGAAAGGTGCCCAAATGATTAGATAAGCCCCTTTCAAAAGTAAATCTTATTGTCAAAAGTTATGCCTATTGAAACTGTAAAGGCAGTAGATTTACTTAATGTTATCCCAGGAAAAGTGATGCGTGTATTTTGTCCAAATGAGGATTCATTTTCTACTCCAGATATCATGAAAATAGTGTAGGGAAATACACATTCATATATTGGTGGTAGAAATACAGAGTTGTACAACATCTATAAAAAGGAACTTGGTAGTATCTATAAAAAAATGCCTACTGATTTGTCCCTTTAAGCAGAAATCTCTCCTTTAGGAATCTTTTCCAAAGATATCCTATGAAAACTGAAATGGCAGGTGCACAAAGCTCTTTATTGTTGTCCTACTTGTTGAAACAACAACAAAAAAAAACCACTAGAAATAATAAAAATGTTCATTGACAGGGGACTAAGTGAAGAAACTATGGAATATGCAAGGAATGGAGTAATACATATCTTAAAAAGAATGAGGAAAATCTTTATACATATGACTATAGATTAATCCCCAAATATATTTTAAAGATACAACACAATATGATAATTTTTAAAAATATTTTATTCATTTATTCATGACAGATACAGACAGAGAGAGGCAGAGACACAGGCAAAGGGAGAAGCAGGCTCCCTTTGAGGAGCCTGATGTGGGACTTGATCCCAGGACCGTGAGATTATGACCTGAGCCAAAGGCAGATGCTCAACCACTGAGCCACCCAGGTGCCCCCAAAATGTGATTATTCTATTACGTTTTATTTATGAAGGGGGGAAGATATACATATAAAAGGAGGTAAATCTATTCATCTATACATATATATAATAGATGCCTACATTTTACAAGTGGAAGTAGACGCAAAAAGTCTAATGAAAATTACTATTGGAAGAGTAGAAGTAAAGAGACTTAAGGGAAAAGAAATTGAAGCTACAGTCTCCAAATGTTTCTTGTTTTACTTTACACTTTAGAGCCTTCTAACTGTTTTTAAATAATTATAAAAAATTTAGGGGCCCCTGGGCAATTGAGTGATTGAGCACCTGCCTTCAGTTCAGGGCATGATCCCTGGGTCCAATGATAGAGTCCTGCACCGGGCTCCCTGCATGGAGCCTGCTTCTCCCTCTGCCTGTGTCTCTGCCACTCTCTCTGTGTCTCTCATGAATAAATAAAAAATAAAACAAAATAAATCTAAGTTGATAGAAAAAACTTCCAAGTGGAAAACAAAACTAAATTATATATCAATTTGATGGCTTAACCACACAATAATTGTTTTGTATGACCTTAAAACAATAATGTGTCATATCCCTACTGGGATATGTCAAGATTAAAAGGAACTGAAAAGAAATATCAAATAGTATTGATAACCATATCATAGTAATAGTATTGGCATTGGCATTATTATTTTTAAGATTTACATGTAGATAGATATGTACACTTATATAGGACAGAGATCCATAGCGATAAATCAAGTAGTACTATATTATCTTTAGGATATAAGATTTTAAGTAAGAACAAAGAGATAAAAAATCAAAGGAAAAAACTTTGGTTAGAAGCTCAGTACTGTTAAATTTTAATTGTAACTAGAATATTAACTCTTGGTATGTTTTTTTCTCTTCTACAATATAATATATATTTATTTTCTGCCCATTAAGCTGAAAAGGCCTAGAAGCAATAGCCAAACCAGATGTAAAGAACCTAGACTGTTTAGTAAGATCAAAACTTCTTGGAAGAAGATTAAATTCCACTTTCTGATAAGAACTGTACAATGTAAATCTGGAAATATTTTCCAATGAAAAAGCAACATAAAAGAATTACCAAAGAGTATTAGAGTCCTGTTGGAAAGTCATGGAATTCAAAGAAAGGAGCTTCCACCAGTTGAAAACAGGATGGTTTAAACATTAAGAACTACAGCGATTGCTATGAATACATTGCATGTTAAAAAATCCATGGGCTTATTCTAAAAATCTCATTGATTACCTCTGTAAGTTGCTAGGGCAAGAATTCATGATTCTGGAACCTAAAAAGTAACAGGAAAAAAATGAACTATTTACCCTTTCTTTGGTGTACAAATGTATTTAAGAGTAACCAAATAGTTGATGAGTAAATTTTTTAAATGGAAGAATTACAGTTAATATATGCAGAAAAATGATAGCATTGAAACAACACAAATTTACATCACTTAATGGAGAAATGGGTGTTGCCAATGATCTTGAATGGCTGCTAACTCATTAAGTGAAAAGTTTATAGAGAGTTATAACAGAGAGATCACAAAATGAGAGATAACCAGATATCCTGAGACTCATAAGATATTCTTGATTAAAAAAAATAAAAATTGAGTTTGATTAACCCATTTGATTTAATCACTTTATATGAAATATAGAAATAGAGAAATATGTTAAGTGATATAGAGACACAATTAGCTAAACCTCAAATGTGGAAAATTGTATAAAACAAAAAGAAAAAAATAAAAATAAAAAAAATAAAACAAAAATAAAGGGCAAGTCAAAAAAAAGGCATTTTATAGATTAGATATATAAAATAAATGAAATATGTATCTGTGAATTTTTTTGAGCTTGATGTAAAAAAACTTATTGAAAAATACAGTTATGAGACAAATGGATACTTAACGAACATGAAGGGATATTAGATGATATCAAAAAAGTGTTTTCTTTTTTAGATATAATAATGGGATTCAGGTTGTGTAATTTTTTAAAAAAGTGAGTAGTTCTTAAAAATGCACGCTTATTTAAGGGCGAAATATTATGCTGTGTTTCCTTTAAAATAATCTGCCTTAGTGAGAGAGGGAAAGAGGGGTGCAATATAGCACCCACCCATTTCCACATCCTGCTGAATGTGGAGGGAATCAGAAAGACTCAGGCACTTCAGGAAACTTAAGAGCAAAGTACTCAAGTTGGAAAACCTGAAGATATTGAGCATTAAAGGTAATGGCTGTTTATTTTCAGACTATCATATTTTTCTGATAGTCAAATAATTTATGATCATGGAAAGGGTTCCTAGAAGTCAATTGATTGAATTTTTATATAAAGAGAGGGATTTTGATTAAGGACATAAGCAACGATTAAGGACTTTCTCAGACTTAGTAATAAGATCAAGAAGTAAGGAAAAATAAAACTCACATAGCATGGGATGAGATGATATGAAAGCTTCACAGATTAAAATTAAAAAATTGGATCATATGAGAGAATGTTGCCTTAATTCTAGTAGTTATAGATCTTTATCTCCTCTCTAGTGAAGCCAACATGGACAGTGAAATCATCTTGCATTCCGCTCCATGTATTTTTTTAGAGTTTAATACTCTTTACATTTTATCACAGATGCCATATAACGCACTCCTTATTTTCACCACCAAATTTTAATTATGTCCTTGTGAACAAGTTGTGTTGTCATCATCATAACAGTTTCTGAAAGGACAAAACGTCGTGCTGTCTAAAGCTGCTTCAGTGCAAGTGTGCTTTCTGCTTTGTGGTGGGAGAAGCTGCAATATGGGGCACTGCATATCTTAGCCATTCTTACATATGATACCAGTGACAGGATATTTCACACTACAGTGCTAGCCAGCATATTTTCTATACTTTACTCGTGAAAGTACTTGGGGTTTTTCAAAAGTATATACTTTAAAACCTTCTTCAGAAAAATGTTCAAGGATTGGGTTTATTTTTTTGAACAAAATCTAACACCCTTAGAGGTTAATGTTGAAGTAGACCTCAATCTGGGAAATCCAATTAATTCCTAGATATTATCACAATTTATAAACAGACTAGTGACCAAAAGATCAAAGTCTTCACTTTGTTTCCTCTAACCTCTGGCACTCGCGAACACCAAGACATTACAAGAGGTAATTTGGAGTTAGAAAGAGGTACCCACCCCATGCTAAGTTTTAGACTCCGGAAAAGGCTCAATTATCATGCACAGAAAAAGGGAGGATTTTATTATTATTTTTTTAATTTGTGCTAAAATTTGCCTTTAGAAAAAAAATAGGCACACAAGATAGAGGTATAAATAGGTATAATGTAGGTACCTCAAGAAATGAGTTTGGATTCAATTGGACTAGTCATTGGACACATTGTTTGCTACTGATAGTGATTTTCTTCCTGGCAACTCATAGGCACAATTTTAAGAATACCCAAAATATGGAAAACCAGAAAATAACTTGAAGAAATCGTTTTGAGAATTTTAAAAGATCTTTAGACATTGCTGTAAATAACAGATGCTTAAAATAATAATAAATTGCCCAGGCAGAACTTTCTTCAAAATCTGTCAAAACTCTGCAATATCCAAATATCTGTTGTAACAAATTTAAAAACAGTTTATAGAGATAAATTTTTGATCACTGTGTAAATTCGGTAAATTAAAAAAAAATAAGCCATTAAGAAATATATAATTTATTGTACTGATTTTTAAAGATTTTTTTTCTTTAGAGTAGTTTTAGGCTCACAACAAAATTGAGAGGAAGGTAGAGAGAATAGGGTAATATTGCTGCTTTAATTAATCTGCTGAATTTTATTTTCATTCAACTTGACCTAGAGACCAGGTGTATTCTCTGACAAAGGGAAATTCCACCAACAGGGTCTGCTATGATTCCCTCACGGCTCTGCTTCTGAGATTTTACACAATATACGTACTTTAAACGGTTAGTGCCTTAATAAGCAAGTGATTAATATGACAAAGAAAAAGTATTTAATTGACCCACTTTTTTATGACTGAAAATCAATGTAATTACTACACCAAATGTGACAAGAAAACTTCAACTCTAATCCCAGGTGTGAGAAGATGAAGCAACTATAGAAGCCTAAAGAAATACTGGCAGAAACATGTTAAATCTTTTTTTTTTTTTTTCCTTAGAGTAATCACCCTGGGTTGCTTAGGTATCATTTTAATTGTAAAATTCATCTTTGACATGTTATTAATCAGAGTTCCAAGGAAAATAGAAAAAGTCTTACATGTGACAGCTGCTCAACATTTGAAGATATCAATTGTATTTGTCCCACAGGATTTTATAAGCTAAACATTCCAAGTCCCCTGAAGTATTTCATATGTTACATTTTCACTTGACTCCATCCATTTGTCATTCTCTATCTTTCTAAAAATAGGACCCTCAGAGCTGGACATATCATCTCAAATGTGACTGACCAGCATGTTTGGAACACCATGACTCCATTATTTAGCTGTTTCTTTTAATGCTTCCTCTTGTTCATTTGTTTTTCCATATTCCCTCTCCAACCCTTTAATGGCCATAGTAGCTTACCCTGAATTAGTGACCAACTGGACTGTACAATTTTTTTCACAGGAGTTCTCAAAATTGCAGTATTCTGCATTTATGCAAAATATTTTAATGGAAATATCAATTTCTTTAAAAAAAAGTTATTTATTAAATATCAACTTAATTCTTGCTGTATTATCAGTACTATGTTAGGCATTAGAGAGGCAGAAAAAAAATACAGATGAACACTCTTGTCTTATTAATTACTTCTTAGCAAATGAAGCATAGAAAAAATTTTGATTAAAAAATTAGGGGCACCTGGGTGGCTCAGTCAGCTAAACTTCTGACTTGATTTCTGCTCAGGTCATGATCTCAGGGTCAGGATCTTGAGGTCGAGCCTGGTGTCCAGCTCTGTGCAGGGCATGGTGCCTGCTTAACATTCTTTCTTTCCCTCTGCCCCTCCTCTCCCTCACTCTCTAAAAATAAAAAATTTAAAAATTAAAAAAATCATAAATCAGAAATGTTGATAAACAAACAAACAATGCTCTGAGAGAAATATCAACAGTAGATACTCAATTTATCTATGATGCTTAGGGAAGATGTAGGAGGAGGCAATTATTTTGCTTAGAATATAAACAAGATCTTTGAGGTTGTGGCAAAATAAAGATGTCCACAAATTCATTGACACTTTTCATATCAGGAAGTCAAGTTTATGTTTCTTTGTCTTGAAACTGGAGACTCTGACTGCCTTGACCAATAAAATGTGTTGGAATTGAATCTGCCAGTTTTGAGACACTAGTTTTAAAAGACTGCATCTCACTTCTGATCTCTTTGAATGCTCTTGGAACCCTGAGTAGCCAATGTCCAAATAGCTTGCTGGTGGAGAAGCCCAGAAATTTAAAAAAAAAAGGAAATATGGGCTAGCTAAGACCAGTCCTTTCTTCAGAAAGGTACCAGGTTTGTTTGCTTGTTTGTTTGTTTGTTTGTTTGTTTTAAGATTTTATATATTTACTCATGAGAGACACACACAGAGAGAGAGAGAGAGAGAGAGACAGAGACACAGGCAGAGGGAGAAGCAGGCTCCCTGCACGGAGCCCAGTGTGGGACTCGATCCCAGGACCCTGGAATCACGCCCTGAGCCAAAGGCATCCCAGAAAGGTACCAGGTTTGTAAATTAAATGTCTTGAAGCCTCTACACTAAATCAGTCACTGACTATATGACATTGAGTAACCCCATTCCATGCAAAGTGGAACAGGACTGTCCAGCTGAATAGTAACTAAATTCCTGATCTACACAATTGTGAAATTTGATAAATGATATTGTTTTAAGCCACTGAGTGTTTTGGGTATTTTGTTATCTAGTAATAGGTACCTAGAATAAAAGTAGAGGATGGAGTTTTCATCGAAGAGGAAATAATATGTATCCAAATCCCAAACTGAGAATCATCTTGGTGATTTGAGAAGCTTGTTGACCACCAGTAGGACTATAGCTTACCTAAGAGAACAGGCAGAAGAGACAAATAAGAGTTAGATCATTTAGGGCCTAAGCGTCAGGGAAAAATTATTGGAATTTATTCCGAGTGCTATGGGAAACAATTGAATATTTATACATGTGGAAAAAATGGAGAAAAACAAGAGTGATCATATGAGGATATTTAGGAGGCTGTTGTAATAGTCTAGTAAAAAACTGGGATAGTATGGATATAATAATGGTGGAAGAAATTAAGGGAAATATTCACATTTGAGATAAATTCTGAAATTGAATCAACATGACTTGCCTTCACACAGATTGGATTTGGGGGATGGTACGGAGGAAAGAAATCAGAGATTATATTGAGTAGAGTCATTTATTGATACTAATTAATAGATGTCATTTGTTAAGGGGTAAAATAAGGATTGAATACACATTTCAGAAAGGGAGAACTCCAAAGAGTTCCATTTTAGACTTTAACATATTCAATAGTGAAGTCCTATAGAAAGATGGATATTAGAATAGTGGTACTATCCAATGAGCAATCTAGGCAAATAATTAATGCTAGAAAGTAATTAGCGAATAAATGGAAGATAAATTTCAATGAAACATTGACATTTCCTAGGGAATGAGTATATGGAAAGAGGAGAAGAGGGACAAGAAACAAGTTCTAAGGAATACCAATATTACAAATATAGATAGAGAAAGATGAAAAAAGAGAAAGATGATTTTGTGAAGAAAACTAAAAATGAAGAAACAGTGAAGGGGGCAAAATTAAGAGTGATAACACAAAAGACAAGACTATTGTCTTGAAAGTAGGTAAACGATCTGAAGAGACAGAAATATGTCTATTGAATTTGTCAACATTAAAGACAGTGACCTGATATCAATAAATAAAGTGTAGGGGAGTAGTAAAAGCCAGATATTGCTTACATGAATATTAAATGGGTGTTGAGACAATCCATAATAGGAGACACCAAGTGTAAATAGCTATTTCTTGGCTCTAAATGGGTAAAGACAAATGTAGCAATATCTGGGTATGAGGTTGAGGACTCATAGGTATTTTTATTTTATTATTTTTTTTACTCATAGCTATTTTTAAATGGAGGATTGTCTAAAGCATATTGTCATGCTAATGGTGATAATATATTACAAAAGAAAAGATTACTGAAAAATAAAGGTGAGGTCATTGGATAGTGGCATTCTTGAGATGAAAGAAGACAGCCTTCCTCCAATGTAACAAAGTAGGACAAAAGAAGTAGATGAATGAAAACATAAGAAATTTTTTAAAAGGAGAAATGTTTATATTTGTAATATTTGCTTGTTTTTTTTATTTAAGAGAGAGACAGAAACAATGAGGTGGTGGGGGGAGAGTATAGGGAGAAAGTCTCTATCAGACTCCCTGTTGATTTTGGATCCTGACATGGCTCCATCCCGTGACCCTGAGATCATGACCTGAGGGGAAATCAAGAACTGGAGGCTTAACTCACTGAGCCACCCAGGCAAAGGCGCCCCATGCAAGCATAGGTAATTTTTATTGCTTGATTGATCGGCTGATTGCAGATAGAAAGAAGGGAACATTTTTGGTGATTTATATTTTTTCAAATGATAAAAGAAAATCATCTGCTAAGACTGGGGATAGAGGAAAGATATAAAAATTTTGTGTGAAACAAAGGTATAAATGATCATCACTGGGATTAGGGTAAAAGAAATTATAGAGAAATATATTAGGATTTCTAGTAACCATTTTGTGTCATTTGTCTTGTTTTGCGCTGTTTGCGATTTAAAAAAAAATTGTATGTAATATGCCTCCCTTTCTATATCATCTGTTTTCCAAGCAACATCTCTTTGGCTTCATTAAAAATATTGATACATATGTAAGATAGGTCAAGGTCAGAAAGATGTGGCAATATTCTGCAATTTAACAGCTCTATTGAGGTATAATTAAAACAGTAAACTGCACATATTAAAGTGTGTATTTTGGTAAGTCTCACCATATGTATAAACATGGAATCATCTTCACAATTAAGATAGTAAATAAATAAATTATCCCAGGAAGCTTTCTTGTGACCTTGATAATCTTTCTCCCACTCTTATAACACCTACCAAAAAGAAGTGGTATATTTTCTGCCTCCATAGTTTTGTTAGCGTTTTCTATCTAGAATTTTGTATTAATGAAGCATAAAGTATGATTTTTTTCTTTCTTTCACTCGTATAATTATTTTGAGATTCATCCATATTGCCATGTGTATCAATAGTTCATTTTTTTAATTGCAGAGTAGTATTTCATTGTATAGAAATACCTCAATCTGTTTGCCCACTCACTGTTGAAGGACATTTGGATTGCTTTCTGTTTGGGGCCATTACAAATGAAATTGTTATGATCATTTGTGTAGGTTTTTGCATAAATATAATATTTATTTATGTAGGATACATACCTGGGAGTGTGATTGCAGAACAATGAGGTAAGATTACATTTAATTTTATAAGAATCAGTAATATTGTATTCCATAGTTACTATTCTTCTTAGCACTACATGATAGTTTCTTCAAATTTTTGCCAGCATTTGGTATTGTCATGTTTTGTATTTATGTATGAATATATATAATATGTTATAAATACATATACATGTATGTGTAATTCTAATAGATGTGTAGTGATATCTAATCATGGTTTTAATTCCCTTTGCTCTAAAAGCTAATGATGTAAACATATTCATATACTTATTTACAGTGTCTTTTTTGTGGATTTTCTTATTTTTACCTATATTTGATGTATGTTCTGTCCCTGGTAAATTATGCACTCTACTTAATCTATTATTCATTTTTAATTAATGCCTCTCTATCATTTTGCAACATGTTTTTCAACTGATGTGTATTGTTATATTTGAAGTGAGCTTCTTAAGGACAGCACACAATTGTTTAATAGCTTTTTGTGTTATTTTGTTTATTCTTTCATCCGCCATTTACTTTCTTTTAAATGTTGTATTCATATTCAATGTAATTATTTATCTTAGGGCTTAGGTCTTCCATTTTCTTTTTGGTTTTCTGCTTATCCTCTCTCTCTCTCTCTCTCTCTCTTTCATTTTTATGTGTTTTATATTTTCTTGCCTTTCTGCAGTTTATTTAAACATTTTTTTAGAATTCCATTTTTATTTTTCCATAATGTTTTTACTGTATTTCTTTCCATAGCTTTTTTGTTTTTTTTTAGCATTTGTTCTACGAACTATAAAATACATACATGGCCATATGTATTCAAGTCTAATGATGTTATTTAAGTGATTTGGGGAGAGGAGAAGCATTGTGTGTACCTATATAACATAAGGGATCTTTAGGTGACAAAACAGTTCTACATCTTGATTTTAATGATAGTTATACAAATTCATATATGAATAGCTAAACATACATAAACACATATGAGCGAATGTAAAACGGATGAAATCTAAATAAGACCTGTGGATTTTGCTATTGTCAATTTGCTGGTTTGCTTTTGTAATTATAGTTATGCAAAGTATCACCATTTGGGTAATTGAGTGAAGGTTACCCAAGACTACTCTCTGCTATTCTTTTCAACTTCCTGAATCTATAACTACTCTTATAAACAAAGGTAAAGAAAATAGAGGTCATCTTTAATTTTATGTGAAGTCAAGAGAAAATGGAATCCTAACATAAAGCTTTCAGTACTATAATATACTTATTATAATCACAAATGGCTTCATCCAAATAATGATTGTACTGGACTTTTAGGAAAGGCAATTTACTTTGCAATTCTTAAATTATGTAATAAAATTACATAAATGTCTTACATATAATTAGCATTGCACCCTCTCATTTTGCTCCCACTACAGTAACAAGTTGTTCTTGTTCATGGACATGATTGATATGTTTGAACTACTGAGCTAGATATTATCTTCATGGATAGATATTATCTTCATGGATAGTTAAATATGCAGTCTAACTCAATATAGACTATATGACAATTAGACAAAATTTTAGAAATTAAGTTATTTTCAATCAACAATTACATTTGTATGGAGGGGAAAAGAAAATACCATGGTGCTAAAAATAGCCATGTTGGTTAAGGATAAGTATGTTCCACATCTTATTAAAATATTTCACAAAAAAAAAAATTCCACAGAGAAATGTTTGACAGGTATACTTAACTTATATGGTAAATGTCTTCAGTAAATCCACTTCTAAGGAAGGAGAGTAAAACAATATATGAATGATGTTTGCTTGTGTTTCATTCCTATGAGATCCATTAGTACAATTTCAATTAAAAAAATCATTATCATTTGAAGTTGAACAAGAGAAAAAGATTTTTTAACACTTAAAAACACATTATGATATTAAATAATATCACTAGAGGATAATTGAATAGTTTTCCCTTATTTTTTCTCTTTTCCCCTTCTTTCTGAATTAAATGAACATATACTCACACACACTTACATATATATCAGGTTGCAAAAATGGGGCTATCATTTCTCTCTTGTATCAGTACTACAGACTTTATACCCCAAAGCATGTGTAAGACAGTTTTCCATATACTGAATTACAAATAAATAAATAAATAAATAAATAAATAAATAAATAAATAAGTAAATTAATGACTGAAAAAATAAATAATATTAAAAGTAAGTTGACCACATTTTACTATATAAGATTTTTATTAAAATTTTAAAAAATCAAAAAAAATCAATATTTGGATAACAAATTAGGACTTTTGGAATTTGTTTTTCAGGGAGTTGATGCCAGGATATGATTCCTTTTCTTACCACCTCATTCCCCTTTCTTACCACCTCCTTCTAATTCCCTTTTCTCACCTCCTTATAATTCCAGAGCCTAGTAAGTGGTGCTTCCTTGACATCACTCAGAGAGCTTGATTGAAAGCATGTAAGACAATTGTTTTCCTCATGCCTGAAAAAGCTGAAGACCCTACATTTCTAAAACCTCTCAGTGAAAAGATTGCGTAAGAAATTTTGTCAGTGCAAAGATTGGGTAAAAAACACTGTCCAATAGAACTGAAGCCAGAAGACTTTAACAACTGGAATATTGGTGAAATGGACAACCAGGGCTGAAGTGAGACCAAAGGAATGGAGTAGAAAAGTATTTAATAAATCTAAAAAGCACAGGGAGAGAAATCAACGTTATTTATTTATTTCTAAATTTCCAAGAAAAGGCTCTAGACTTAAAACTAGGATGGCCAACTTGTCCCAGCTTGTGTGGGACTCTTCTTTTTTGAGCACTAAGAGTCTCAAGTTCTGGGAAGTGCTTCAGTCCCTGGCTCATCATGATGGTTGGTCACCCAGACATGTCAGTTCTCACATGGCTGGCAGACATTAATTTCTTTCTGATGAAGTAGAAGCTAGGTTTTGACCAACATAATTCTTTCCAGGCCAACGTGTGAAAAGTTCGTATCTCAACTCTCCCTTCCACTTAAGGCCTTCTTCCTCCTTGTCTTGACCTCATTACCAGAGAAATCAACTTTAAATATTGCCAGACCCAAAGAGCAGAAATCCATCAGCAAATAAGAAAATCCTTGTTACTTCTCTTGTTTTCCATTCCCACAAGAAACCTCAAAAGGCACTGACAGTCCAGTCAGATCTAGGTGAGTCACATCAGAGGAACAAAGCAAAAGCCCACCACCGCATTCTTCTTCCCTACCCTCACGAGTCATGCTTGCTCAACATACATTCATACATAAAACATAACACATTTGTAATCAAGCATGCATGTACACTTTTACTTAAGTAGGTTTTTACTATAAATTCAGTGTCATTATCTCTTTCACTCAAAAACATTTCATTTATCCAAAATTAGAAAGTTGATAACTTTCAATAATTCATTTGTATTGATGGACAACCAGTTCATGCTTATTTGTGTGTGTTTGTGTTTAAACAGTGAATTACAGAATTACTTTTACAATCTCTAAATGACCATATTTCAATATCAAAGATTTTGATTAATTGATTTGGTGCAGGACCCAGAATATGATTCTAAAAAAACATAGTTCTTATGCATATGGGCCTCAACCATATTTTAAGGAAATACAGGGCTGACTAAATATACCAGAGTATTTACAGAATTATTGTCCAATGTACAACAGTACTTTTACTATATTTTAAATAACCACATACACTTGGCACTGCTTCTAAACCTTTTCCTGTGTTCATTTTCTACTGTTAATCTCTCTTCCGGGAATCCATGCTGTTTTAATATGAGCTATCAAGAGAAATGAAAAAGAAAAAGGGCTTTGAAATGAAATAGAGTTGGGTCAAATTTTGTTTTTTTATTACATATGTGTTCATGGGAAAGACACTTAACTTCTTGTCCCTTAAATTTCCTTACTTTTAAATTATAAAGTATAAAACAAATGCTATGTTTTCAGGCATATAAAGCACATAGTGTTCAATGGAATTTAATTTTTCTTTTCCATTCTTTTCTTTACCCTCCTTAATAAATGTATTGCCCAATATATACATTTGTAATAGTCTTCCTCTTCCATGAAAAGGTACAGTAATATATTTTAAATCATAAATTGTAAATATATTTTATATTTTTTTCCATAGCTTTTTTATAGGATTCTCTCCACTAGCGCAATTTCTATGATAACAATGGGTAAATACATTGGTATTCTACTGCTCTAAGCCCCTGGATTTCACTTTAACATGTTTTTTGGTAGTCACATGGATTAAATCTGTAAGAGTTTTTCCAAACCCTGAAAAATACACCAGTAATGACAACACTAGGAAGTTGCACTGTGACCATTTCACATTAATGTCTGCATTACAAATAGCTATATTTTTATACATTATTCCTTGAATGTGTATAGGAAAATGACAGGGAGCCCTGGGTAAAAAGAAATTCAATATCATTTCACATCATTAACCATATAAAACCAGATGTTCATTATCACCTTTGTAGAGAAATGTCAAAAAAATCTGAATGATTGGAAAAACAAGGTGTTTGATTAATGACTTTTTAGTTGATTGATACAGTTTTAAGATATTTCAGTCTGCATTGCTGAAATAAATGGGTACACTTTTCTATCTTAGCACAAAACAAAATAAATATAATTGCATTTTTGTAAGCAAATTCTTTTTTCACATCATCCTATCTCTGAATTTAATTTATATGGGATTATGTTGGCTATGAAATAAAGAGGGAAATGGATACAACCCTATTTTCAGAAAGCAAACAGCAAACAGAATATTTTTCTTTAGGAAGTTTGTCCTAATTATTTAATTCTTTAAAATACAATGCTTAATTTAGGTTCATATTAATTGGATTGTTTTAGCTGGAATTTCCTTAAACTTTGCTCTTCTTTTACCATTTAAAAAGCAGCATTTTTGTGCCCTGAGAGATCACATGTATTAAAAAAGAAAGAGGAAAACAAACAAAAACTAAACATATCGTTCATCAGCTTTTCTTTTGAGGTATGTCACATGTGGACATATTCCCACTAGAAAAATATAGGGCAATATATGTGACTATGAATAATAAACATCTCCCTGTGAAATAAATTAGCATTAAGTTGAATTTCTAAAATTGCAATCTCTATAACATATAGCACTGTCATTTATAGTTTCATGTGTTGAGCAGCAGCACATTTCCAACCTTTATGTTGCAAAGCCTGAATCTGTTTCTATATTTAGATTCACAGCTGTTTGGTTTTTTCACAGATGCTTCCACTACTAAGCTAAGCTTTAAAGAACAGATGAATGTGTCAAAACGTTTGTCTCTTATAGAGAAAATAAAAATAATTTATATTTAAAATGATTACTTGTTTTAGGATCAACACGTATTGAGCTCTTTGCACTAGGATTGGAAAGACATAAGTATACAAATTAAGACATTTCACAGGTCATGCCAGAAAATGAGAGAACCTTATATTTGTAAGCCAACATTGGTTCTTCTCCATCTCTCTCTCTTCAAAGAACTAAATACTCAGATTACACCTACAGACATAGAAAAAAAATTACTTAATTTTCCTGGGTGCCAATTTATCTCTAATTTATACAAAATCACTGGTTCCTTCTGTGTAAGTGTCAGGCAAGTAAGGTTAAATGAAAAGTAAGTCAGGAGCTTGTCATATGAATTCTATTCTTCCACATTAGATATTGTTTTGATTTCTGAAATTTGAATGAAGTACTTAAAAGCACAAACTTGGGAATGAGATATACCTGGCCTCCTCAACCTAGCACTTCTGGCTGTTTAATTGGTGTTTAGGTATTTAACTTCTTTGCCCTTCTACTTCATCTCCTCTTTACAATGAGGATAATGCGATAATAATGTTACCTACCTTAAGTGGTCTGAGGATTAAATTACATTGAATATAAAATGCCAGTACAGTGTTTGGCATATAACACTGAATTGCTTTTATTGAAATTATTACTATTTTCTCCTTTATATCATGAAATAACTCTTGCACCTATTAAATACTAAATATTAAAAATGTGTACAAAAATGTGAGCCATTTTCCCAATCTAGATCCATAATTCCATTCTCAAAACATTAACAGCATAAAAAACGTCATATGTATTAATACATAGCATTTGCCTATAATTATGTTTCATTTTTATAAGATGGGAACGTACCATTCACATTTTCAGAATACTACCTTTTAATTTAATTAATAATATATCCTAAAGGGGCACCTGGGTGTCTCAGTTAAGTGCTGGACTCAATTTCGGTTCAGGTCATGATCTCAGGGTCTTGAGGTAGAGCCCTGTGGTGAGCTCCACACTCCAATGGAGTGTGCTATTCTTTCTGTCTCTCTTTGTCTTCCTACTTGTGCTCTCTCTCTCTAAAATAAATACATAAATCTTTTAATATATCCTAAAGACCTTGTATTACAATGGTAGAGTCATTTATTATTTTTTATTTTAATTTTTAGAGTCATTTAAAGTACACATTAGTTATCAAGAATTTAATTAGCCCTCTACTAAATGTTTGTGTTATTTACATTTTGTGTGTTATTACAAATAATATTCTAAAGAACCTTAATTAATGAGCATTTTTAGGTACAGTTTACAGTAAAGATGTGAACAAAATTCCTACTGGGTGAAATGTTGCATGAAATAATATGTGCCTGTTCAATTTAGTTAAAATGCCAGAGGGGATCCCTGGGTGGCTCAGCAGTTTAGCACCTGCCTTCGGCCCAGGGCGTTATCCTGGAGTCCCAGGATCGAGTCCCACATTGGGCTCCCTGCATGGAGCCTGCTTCTCCCTCTGCCTGTGTCTCTGCTTCTGTCTCTGTATCTTTCATGAATAAATAAATAAAATCTTAAAAATAAAATAAAATAAAATAATAAAATAAAATAATAAAATAAAATAAAATAATAATAAAATAAAATGACAGGTTATCAAATGGTACTGCCTATTTCCTCATATTCTACTATTATCAAAATTTCAATTATGATATATAATTGTTACTACATAGGTCTAAAGGTGAATTATAGGTTTAATTATATTTTGCTATCTAGACTTTTATATCAACACATTAGTAGAACTTTGAACTGAGGCAAATAATTTACAGTGGTTGTGTTTCTTTTACCCTTGCAGGGAAAATAGAATAACAGTAACAGCAACAATATAATCTAACGGGATCATATACTGATGGACTATTACAATGAATACAAAGGGCCTTATATATGTTAATGCTCATTTAAAAAGTGAATTGAGACTTTTTTCTATTATTGAAGAATTCTTATTAAAATCTAATTTCTTGTAGTAAAATTAAGTAGTATACTTCCAATCAAGGAGAGCAACATAACTTTTGTTTAATCATTGCCAGCTTCCATATCTTGACTATAAAAAATTAATATGCCTAACTGGAATTTAAATAAAAACTTGAAAAAATTAATAAGCTCTTTGGTCATACTCATTGTGTAGGATACCTGGGACTATTTCAATATGCAGTGAAGCCAGTTGAGCATCAATTAAAATTCTGATGGAGATTTTGACTAATTTCTTTTTGTGCTGTAAAGATTCATGTTTTTATTCAGAGCAATAAACCCTAAGGGTTCACTTAATCCTGGAAGTGTTTATTTTGAAATATAAAATAATCACTAACAGGATTTTATAGCTCTGTGGTAGATAGAATTACTGTCCCCAACTCTTTTTGTTTTCCTCTTTCTTAGGACTCCATGCTCTGCCACTTGACTTTGCATTATTTCCCATGTCTTGGGGGGTCAGAGTATTTATCCATCAATCTACCTGGCCAGAATGACTTACTTTAAACAGACGATTAAAATGTTTTTTGACACAAGTGGGACCGATGATGGAAATAAAAATAGTAGGAAAATATTTTTAAGTATCTAGAATTATTAATTCAAGTAAATAAAATTACTTTTTTTACAAGTTTCATATGTCACTTTTATATCATCTGTTTTGCTTATTATCACATGACTTAAATATCCATACTAGAGGAAGCAACTGAAAAAAGGGTAGAGAAAGGTCCAATTCCTGCCCTAAACTATCAACCTCACTAAGTTAGAAATTTGGATAAAGTAATTCAGTTCAAATATATAATCTTTCAACAGTATTGACTTTAGGAATAAAATAAATCATTTGATCTAACTGAAGAAAAGTTAAAATTATTTTATAACTTTCCCGGTTTATACATTAATGACTTTTTTTTTCCTTTGGCCAAAACTTCAAACACATTTATCTTGTAGCCTAAGCCCATGCCCAATATATACTCGATTATTAAATACATTTATGAGTAAATGATAAGTCAATACATAAGCCAATTAAAATGTGCTTTTAAAATAATTACTACACGATATAAGAAATCATGAACTACATATCAATTAGTATGATAGTGCCTGTAGAAGCACTCAGATGTATCAAAACAACTCAAAAATGGCTAAAGACATTACAATATTTTAACCATTCCACCATAAAAATATCTAGCCTGAAACAAATTATGTTTTTAAAGTGAAATTTATATTATTTTCATGTGAAAAATAATTAAAAACAGAAAGTGTGCGTTTAGAGAAAATATTCTTTAACATTCACTGATAGAATAAATTGTATTGCTATCATTCCAAAATGTAGCTTCTCTAATCAATTTACTATTTTTGCTTCTGTGAAGCATTTAAGTATGTGGAGATCACACATTTCTTTCTCAGACTGGCTGTCTGCTGAGTCTGATAATATCCAAAAATTGCATACCTTTCTGACACTTGAAACCTTATCTTTTTGAATGTTTTGGCATCTGTACTATCCTTTGGTGTACTGGAAGCTGAAAATTCAAATAATATGCTTTTAAAAAGAAATAATCCTGGCAGAGATTAAAACGAGTGATTTTATATTTTAGTACTCCTCTGTCTTCTGTAAGATATGTCAACCATAAAGGGTTGCAAAAATACAGCACTGGTGAGATCTCAACTTTCTCATCATTTTATAGGATATTAGGGACTGTGTTCATGTCCTCAAATCCCTTGATTGTTTGATTAAGCAGCTTCTTGGAGGTAAATGATCTTATACCTCGGATTTCTGTCAAGCCTTAGCCTTAGCTCTTAGAAAGAAACATGTAGATTACTTAAACAGCGATTTAAAGCGTAGAGATTTGGTAGCACTGATTCACAGAATGCCTGAGTGTTGTGAGATGTGTCAACTTAAACAATAGAATTAAGTCTACACATTGCCATCTTGGAAGTAGTCATAGATTTTTTGGTTTATGGCTTCATAGCATCCCAGTGGGCATGCAAGAAGTTAAACTTCCTTACAAGAAAGTCACTTAAATCTCAAGGAAGTAGTATGATAGGAACAAAAGAGTTTTCCTTACTCTGGACTTACTTTACTATTTCTTAAGACCTATTTTGCTAATTGAACCCATTTTTAAGATTTTTTTTTAATTTAAATTGAACATTTGAAGCAAAATAGAAATTTTAAAAATAATGTTCCATTTACATACAAATAGGGGTTTATTCATTCAAGGTGAGCAAATGTTACCATCTATTAAAAAATGTTAATTAAAAAAAAAGTTAATCTAAAACACATCTACTCCCATTTCATCAATAAAATGTAGGCAAATGAATTAAGGTGTATGTAATAAAATTAACATCTTGGTAACCAATGTAAGGGTTTAGACTTTTTATCAGATAAGCAGATGGGGCTTATTCATATAATCTATAAAATCAAATTACATGTATTAAGTTCATTAAACAAGTAATTAAATAGTCTAATTTAGATGAAGACAACTCACAGAGTTTTAGACTCAGAAGAAATCTGTAAAATTCTCTGCTCTAACCATGAATTCAGTAAAGTCCCCATACAACCCTGCAGAATAGATATAGTGACAAAGAACTCTCTATCAAAGAAAGCATCTCATTTCTTTTTTTTTCAGTACTATACTTTAAAAAACACACACAATATTTGTTATATAGAGCTAAATCAGGTTCCTGAAACTTCTACTTGCTAAAAGTAATTCTATTCTCTTCAGAGTCAGAGTAAATCTGCTTCAAGTTCAACAATATAACTCTTCACATTTACGAAAAAAATAGCATTTATCTTATGAATTACATCTATTTTAAATCAAATATACCAAGTTCTTAGAATTCATAAGCAATAAACCAACAACATTAGAATAAATAAACAGCCTAAACTGGTCCTTTATTTATGATAAATCCAAGAGTTTGACACTCTTATCTATCACTAAACATACAGCAGTAGGGGTAAGGGAAATGAAGACAAATGCCACTAAAGGACATCAAACAACACAGTATTTTAACACAAATGTGTAAAACTTCCACATGAAAAGGATTTAAGTAGAGTTTCTCCTGTTAAATGAAGGCTGAAGGCACAAGGGACATTCATGAATTTCTCCTTCACTTCTCTTGTAGCAACCCAGGCTCATCCAAGGAGAGACTTTACTCTCAAAGGAATATAATTTTAAACAATTAAATATGAAGTTTGATGCAAGAACCTTTTTAATGTTGGTTTGATGAATGTAGTGTTCCTTGACCTAGCGAAAGAAAAATAATTGTTTCCTTTGGGATGGATTCTCAAAGTAGAGAGCAACTGTTGACCTAAGTGCAATGTCAGATGTCCACATACCCCAATTCCATAATCATTAACAAGAGAAAATATTACAAGTAAAACATCATTGTAATTCTCTCACTAAATGCAACCAGTGAGGAGGTGAAGCTGGGTAATATTAAGAAGACATTCTTATTTGTCTTATGAGTGGTTATCTAGTTCAAGAAAGAAAAGGACACATTTCATTATTAATGTGGTAGGACTAATTCCTACCATGGTTGATTGCACAGTGATGTTGCCTAATGTTAAACCTGAAAATTATTAGACATCGATATTATGTGAAATTCTGTAGCTGAGCCCTCGCCGAGCCCTCTTAATAGATTGCATTTTGTCCATGCTTTCCCTTAACTCCGTTGAGATGAATCCAGTTCCATTTTTAAAGCAATCATAATGCCTGAAGTTGATTTGCTTAAATTAGGTGGATTCAACCTACGACTTTTGTAGCAGAGTCATGAGGTAAAAATAGACATGTCTGCAGTTTAAAATGACTCCACAGCGAGGCACCCGAGTGGCTGAGTTGGTTGAGTGTCAGACTCTTGATCTCAAGTCAGATCTTGATTTCAGGGTCATTAGTTCAAGCCCTGCACTGGATTCCACACGGACTGTGAAGCCTACTTTAAGATAAAACGAATCCACATCATGTAATAATAATATCCTCTTTTTGGAAATAATTTTCATCATTACAAAATTTGATCCAAACATATTTATGGCATCACATGAAAAATACATGTTCATATGCAATGTTGCATTTAATTGATTAATTTATTCAGCGTATATTAATAAAGCAATTATTTGACATCATCGCTACAACAATAAATATTAAAATATATTTATTCTTTTAGTCATAGTGGAGAATACAGATTGCTGAATACATAGCTGTTAAATAAACAAAAAGCAAAAAAGTCTGACACGTCTAGCTCCTAATTTTACACGGTTCACTTTTAGTCTTTGTTGCAGTCATCTGCTGGTCCATGGTTTCTCCCACTTTCTTTGGAGATTTTTGTTTCAGGCTTAACCTCTATCTGCAAGGAAATTCTATGCTAATCACTAGTGGGTTATACCAAGCCTGATCTTTCCATCATAAATCTTTTCCCTCTTGCCCTCTAAATGCCCAGTTGACCTATTTATTCCACTGGCCACCTCAGATCAATATCTTGGGTGAATATACATGGAATGTATCCTGTGACTAAAAATGCCCCTAATTGTGTGATAAATAATATGGTCATTTGATCAATAACAAACTAGATTTCCTTCATAATCTTGATTTCAGCCATTTACCTCTCTGACTAACCACATTTAGTTTCTATCTCATTCCCTATAGTGACTAACTCCAACAAAATTTGATTCACATTTGGACTGACTTTCTATTGATTCTCTGTCCTTTAGCTTTCACCAATCACATAGTCTCATTTCATTCCTTAACAAGCTTACATCTTAGTTAGTAACTGCAACTATGTACATAGATATATGCTCGACTTCCTTGCTTGCTTGTTTTTGCTTCATTATACTTTAATACATCACACTTGTGTAAGTAAAATAAAACCTTACATTCAGCATTCTATCTATTTCTTGTCTGCACCCATGCAGTTGATCATGGTTGAACACTTTTGACAGATCTCACTTTAAATTCATGATAATCAATCTTCTGATCTTCATTTTTGTCCAGCATTCATGCTATATATTTGCAGTCCACTCACTACTGAACTCTTAGAGATGACTAATTAATAATTTCTTCTTTCTCTACTACCAATTAACCCATCCTCACACTCAGCTGATGATTGTGTCTGATATTTCCCCACGAAGATTGAAGAAGAAACATTCACAATAAGCTCTCACCTCCACATTATGCACCTAACTTGAGCTATTCTGTGTCTACTTCCTTTTTTCTATACTTGACAAATTTTCTTTACTACTACAAAACAGCCCTTCTATTTGCTCTCTAAATTCTATCCTCATTTATCTACTTAAGAACAAAATATAACAGTTGAGTATTCATTTAAAAACTGATAGAATACCCACGTGTTGCTCTATATATCTGGAATGTGCCAGTCACTCAGGACCTCTTAAGACATGACTTTAATCAGTCATTCAATGACATAACTTGGTGTTCAATTTTGCAGATCACACCTTTTTTAAGAGTAGGATAATCAGGTTGTTAGAATAAATCCATGGTAACCACAGCATGTATATGTTTAGAACTAGGAATTTAGGGCACCATTCAAATAATCTGTAAATTATATGAAACTTCACATTAAATTAATATTTTAATAAAATGACATCTTCATAATGTAATTTTTCCAAACAAGAAATTATATATTAGCTCCAGATACATATTACTACCAATAATTTTTTCATAGATTATATTTAGTTTTATAAAATTACTTATCTTACAATTCTACTGTAAATGGATCACTTCAGGCAGTATGTTCTAATTGAATATGAAAGATATAAAACAGAAGATGCATACCTGTAATTCAGAGGAAAATTTTGCTACACTACATGACTTATTTTATATATTAATATCTCTTTGAAAATGTCAACCATAAAATAACATAATACTGTCCATGAAAGTCAAATATCCAAGAGATGAAAGCTCTAGAGTAAATACTGATAGAATGTGGCTGTATAATGATTATAGATCCAACAAAAGCACAAGAAAACAGACTGGCCTACTGGCAGATGCTTATGTTGGGTTACATTGAAATGAGTAGAGATTTTAGAACTCCACTCTGGGTTGAAGTGACTGAATTAAGGAATGGAGCAGTCTCAAAACACAGCTGTTCCCTCTCAAAATTTGTACTAAATTTTGAATAAGCATGGGGAAAAAGCTAAAAAGCTTTGCTGAAAACGTTATAAAGAGTTGAAATGAATTGCCCATGGCCTTGCAAGGCTAAGGGAAGGAAGGCATAATAGATTTCAATTGAATTTCTTAGAGGGCCACATCCTAAAGATGAACCAGATGTAATTTTGCTAACTGGTAATTTAACTCAGGTCCATGTTCATTTCTGACAAGACTGAGGTGATCAGCCTCAAATTTCTATGATAAGAAATAAGGAATGGTTTTTGAGGGAAAATAACATCATGTTCTGTGGCTAATTTATGCAAAATATCCAATGTATAATAAAAAGCATTAGATCTATTGCAAGGCAACAAAATGTTGTCAATATATGATAGCATTCAAGATAAAACCATGTCATAGATGTAGATCCTGAGGTGATTTAGGAATTAGAGCTACTCAAACAAGGACTTCAAAACTCATATATCTAAAAAATTGAGGAAAGAATGGATGAAATAAACAAAAAAAAAAGATTTTTTTTAAAGATTTTATTCATTCATTCGAGACAGAGAGAGAGAGAGACAGACAGACAGACAGAGACACGGGTAGAGTGATAAGCAGGCTCTATGCAGGGAGCCTGACATGGGACTTGATTCCAGGTCTCCAGGACCAAGCCCTGGGCCGAAGGTGGAGCTAAACCTCTGAGCCACCTGGGCTGTCCACAAAAAATGAATATTGTGAAAGATCTGAGTGCACAAAAAAAATCAAATAAACATCATAGAAGTGAAAATAACCATATTTGAAATTACCTTAATAAATGGACTTGGCATGTTAGATGCACAGGGACAACATGTCAGTAAAAATATCTAAATTAAAGCACAGAAATAGAACAAAAAGAAAACGATTAAAGTCTAGGGGACACATGAAACATTCTCTAAAAGAAAAAGGTAAGCACAACTACAAGGAAGGAAGTAGTAAAAATAGGAACATATACAAATGAAAACAAATGTACAATAAGAAATACCTACAAATTAAAAACTGATTAATACAACATAATGAAATTCTAGAAAAGCTAGATAGAGAGAAAGTGAGTGAGAGGAGAGAAAAAGAGTAATTACTATTATTAGAAATAAAAATGGGGGCATCAATACAGATTTTACAGACATCAAAGAATATAAAAACTTAAAAATAATACATTTCATAAAATAAAAAAAGGACAAATACCTTAAAAATCCTACAACTAAACAAAATTGGCAGAAGAAAACATAGAAAAATCTGAACACTATATGCTATTGAATATCTTATTACAAATTGCTGGCATAAAGAAAAGGAGGCCCAGATATTTCATCAGTTAATTTTTTTCAATTGGGAAGCCTAGATGGCTCAGCAGTTGAGCTCTGCTTTTGACTCAGGGCCTCATCATGGAGTTTAGGGATCAAGTCCCACTTTGGGCTCCCTGCATGGAGCCTGCTTCTCCTCTGCCTATGTCTCTGCCTCTCTCTCTCTCTCTCTCTGTCTCTCATGAATAAATAAATAAAATCTTAAAAAAAAATTTTCAATCATTTACAGAGACAAAAATACAATACTAGTCTTCCACGGATTAGAAAAAAGGCTCACAGTAAATTTTATTATGCCTAGTGACCTTAATACTAAATTTTGAAAGGATATAAAAGAACTTGTAAGATAAAAGATACCTTAACAAATTCAAAAGAATAGAAATGATATTGCCTATTCTTAGACCACAATAGAATTAAACTATAAATCAATAACTGAGAAATAGCTGGAAAATCCCCAAGTACTTGGAAATTGAGCAATACTTCTGAAAAACACAAGTAAAAAAATAAATTTCAAGAAAATCATAAAGAAATTCTCATCTAAATACAAATAAAATACAACTAAAATTTTGTGGAATGCAGCAGCAGCAATGCTTACAGGGAAATTTATCAAACTGAATACATATATTAGAAAAGAAGAAAGATCTAATATTAATAATCTAAGCCCTCAACTTAGGAAACTAGAAAAGTAGAGCAAGATAAAATTAAATCAGGCAGAAGAAAAGGAATAATAAGAATTAAGGCAGAGACAATTGCAACTGAATGCAAGGAATCAATTAGAGAAAATCAATGAAACCAAAATCTGATTCATTGAGAAGTTCAATAAAATCATAATTGTGTAGCCAAGTTAACAAGTTAAAGAAAAAGTAAAATTAAAGAGTGACATCACTACAGATCCCATGGATGTCAGAAAGATAAAGTGCACACACACACACACACACACACACACACACACACACACACCAAACAACCAAACTATCAAGTTATAAGCAAGTAAAATCAAAATGTATATATAAAAGAGAACACATCATAATCCAACCAGGGTTGTTTCAGAAATGCAACGTTAGGGGATCCCTGGGTGGCGCAGCGGTTTGGTGCCTGCCTTTGGCCCAGGGCGCGATCCTGGAGACCCGGGATTGAATCCCACGTCGGGCTCCCGGTGCATGGAGCCTGCTTCTCCCTCTGCCTGTGTCTCTGCCTCTCTCTCTCTCTCTCTCTCTCTGTGACTATCATAAATAATAAAATGAAAATTAAAAAAAATACTTAAAAAAAAGAAATGCAACGTTAGTTTATCAGCCAATATGATTTACTATATTAATTGAGAAAAGCAGAAAATGTATATGCTTTCCTTCATAATTGCAAGTCAAACTTTGGAGAAAATTCAACCACTATTCATGATTTTTAAAAATGTATTTAGTAAACCAACATGAAGATAATTTCTTTAATCTGTTACTTTACGGCAAAATTGGCAAACATCAGGTGCAATGAATAGTAAACATTTTCTTTGAGTTTGGGAATGAAACAAAAAAGCCCCATTTGTCAATAGTGTAGTTGAGATCCTCATCATTGTATTCAGGTAAAAAAATATAAGTAAAAGACATAAATATTGGACATGGATTCAGCATACAAAATCAATAGAATTTCTATACACCAGGAACAAATGATGGGGAAATCAGAGTTTAAATATTATTTAAAATATCATTACATATGGGGGTGACTCAGTTGCTCAGTTGGTTAAGTGTTTGATCCTTGGTTTCAACTCAGGTTGTGATCTCAGGGTCTGTGGAATCAAGTCCCATGTCAAGCTCAGCGCTGAATCTGCTTGTTCCTCTCCCTGACTCTCTGCTTTTTCCCCTTCTACTCCCCACCCCAACTCTCTCTTTCTCTCTCTTTCTCTGTCAAATAAATGTATCTTTAAAAAGATAAATCTTTATCTTTAAAAAATTACATATGATAAATTCTTAGCACTAAATCTAAATTACATAAGATCTTGGCACTGATAAGTATATAATATTACAAGGCACATTAAAGAAGACCTAAATACATATAATTGGAAGTTTCAATATTTTATACATATTGACTTTCCAAAATGTAATCAATAGAATCAGCTCAATAGCAATCAAAATTTATTCAAGCTCTACAAATGGAAATTTACAAGTGAATTGTAAAGATTTTAAAATTCCTGTAAAAGTGAAAAGAGTCAGAAAAGACAAGTAAAACTTAGAGAAGAGTATTACTGACAGAATTGTAATACCAAATAGTCACACCTATTTAACCTGCATTAAAAAGATAGTGTGGTAGTGGCACGAATTAAAACAAAATATGTATAGAAACAGATCCACCCCTGACTCACAACAGAAGTGACACTTACTGAATATGTATATTGACCTCTCTAAACCTATACACACGTACACACATGTGCATACATGCATGCAGCTCAGAAGTATTACAGATTGCAAAGTGGAAGTTATCTTAAAAACCTTGTAGATATAAGAATATCTTTAGATATAAGAATATCTTCCTGACAGTGGAATAAGTAAAATTTTTTTAAACAGAACACAAAGATGCTTACCATAAATACAAAGTTTGGTAAATTCGATTAATTAGAAACTTTTGTTTATCAAAACACTGAGACAAAACAGATACCTCCTAAAGTAATAAATAATATTCCTTTCTCTATAGGTATGTGAATCCATGTAAATGACCAAAATCAAGAAACTGAACATTACTAGTACCCCAAAATACCTTACTCATGTCCATCTTAGTTATTATCCTTTTCTCCATAAGAGTCACACTATCCTGACTTCTAAACACCACAAATGATATCCATTCCCTTCATGTAAGAGGAATAATAGAATATATATATAAAATATATATAATATATATTATATTATAATGATGTAATATAATATATATTATATTATAATGAGAATATATAATATGATATATATTATAAATATATAATAAATATATAATATTATAATAAATATATAATATTATATATAATATTTTATTATAAATATATAATATCATATATATAGGATATATATATATATATATATAATATCATATCTGGTTTATTTCACTCAACATGTTTTTCAGAGGATGCATCCATACCGCTGTAACGGTCTTTGCTGGATGGAATTCCATGGTATGATTAGACCACATATTATTTATCTTTTCTATTATGTTGTAGACATTTGGATTCTCTAGACATAAAAATATTCTAAACTATAAATATTATAGATTTTTAATACTTGTATTTAGGTTAAGACCAACAACATTTTGTTGGTTGTATACCTAAGGTAATATACCTAATGATAGATCTTACATGAGGCTCATTTGACTGATTGGTTGTGCCAGTTTATATTTCCTCCAGCAATACATGAGATTTCCAGTTCTATGTCCATACCAACACCATCACCCTTTGTAAAGGCTGTAGGAGAGTGGAGGGATGGAAATTTGATTCTGTCAGGAGTTGATGGAAACACGCAGAGAAAAAAATATGAATATAATAGCTTCTTCAAGGTGGTCAGTTCAAGAGAGGTCAGCAGAGAGATTTAGGTGGTGAACCTGACTGAAGGACAAGAAAATGTAGAATGATTGGGGTTAGAGTTGATTTAGAGCATTCACCCTGAATGATAACATTATGGAGTTAAGGCATGACAAGTTAGTTGGTTGCAATTGTCCCTTTGAGTAGTATCAGCACTGAGGCTAGAATTAAAGGATTTATCTCACCTTGCATGGCTTACATTTTCCATAGGTATTGGTAAAACAGGGAAATATTGGCAATAATAATATTGACTTCCTAGATTTATAGTAAGAAATAGAACTTCAACTATGACAACATCTAGAGGATCGTAAGTGCTGAATAAAATGCTAATACTTTCTACTGCCAGTCCCAATTTCCTTCCTCATTGTCAATTGTGATCTTTGGGGATTTGAAAAGTAACACACATAATGAAACTACTCTGGTTTCCCTCCTCTTAGCAGAGTTTGTTTGTTAAGACCTTGATACCTGATGGATCGTGGGAGCATGCTAAACTTTTTTTAACCTACAAGTAAGTTTTTAGCACCATTCTCTATTATTTTGTTTAAATATTAGGTTTCTATATGGTCAGTGTTAAACTATTATAGCACTAGTTCTCTGCTAAATGAAAATTTCTCAGGGATTACTAAAACACATAAACATACTCCCTTTTTTATCTCAGGATGACTCTTTCTAGCAGCAGGATACCTTCCCCTGTCCCCAAAAGAAGGAGCAGTGAAGGACATTTATAAAATATAACAAAGATTTTTGCGAAGTAATAATAGCTGAGGACAGCAGTTAGACTGGTGATCAAAGGACATTCCAGGCCCATCTAAAATTCAGATGCCCTTTCACACTAGTAGGTTGGGAACTGGTTCCAAATTGCTAAGAAGAGCATTGTAGTGGGGAATCCAGAGCCTGTGGAAACAAAATTGGAAAATATGGAAAATATAGCTGTCTTCCTAATTTGTACCAAGTCGTTAGGGGATCAGCCCCAAGAATATTGGTTAAATCCCTGAGGAATGTTTTCTGTGAAATTGGGGAATTTTTTTAAATGTAGAATTAAAAATATATATATACAAAGCCCAAGCCAAATCATTCTGAGAACACATGTCTTTCTTAGAAGTCTTTAAAGGCATTTCCCAACTTCATCAAAGCCATTTACTTCCTTAGGAATTCAACAAAAGTCTAATTGTAGTTTTCAGATGAAGATTCATGATGGTGAAAAAGTACCACAACACAAAAGTACAGGCAAGGAAGCCAAATTAAGCCAGTAAGACAGGTCGCCAGTAAGCGACTGGGACCTCCAAGGCCCACTGGAACCCCATCCTTAGCCCCTGGCAGTAGCCCCCCACAGTGCCTCACCAATGGGGTCAGGAAGCCATAGCAAAGTGGCAGGCACTGGAAGAGGCCCAGCTCTTGCCTCCGCCACCACTGATTATTTCTCCCAAACTCTGGTGGCCCCCACATGTAGGCTGGACCTGAGTGAGCAGCAGGAGCACTGAGAGACTTCCAGAAGTGGCCGAGGCACGTTTTTGAGATCACCACCAAGCTGCTGTTGGACACCCTGCAACACCAGGGTGTGATGAAACACACAGAAGGCGGACACTGTAGAGTAGTTGGCTTTGAAATTTGTACCTCAGCTGACTTGCACGATCTGACTTCAACTAGAGCATTTGTAGGTGGAAACGCAATAGACACATCAGCAGCTTCTCCCCTGAAACTCCAGAAGGGATTCAAGAGAATAATCACGTACACATTGAACGCAGAGCACAACAGACATTGTGGCATTCAGAGTTTTTATACTCCTGGCTCAAACCATAGAGACTTGGAATCGCTCACATTGCCCTCCTGGGTGTGGAGTGTGGTCATTGAGGAATTCAATGATAGCCATTGGGAGAAGGCCATGAAGGAGCAGGAGACCATAAGAACTTGTCTACAGAGCGGGCTCCTGCTTTTCCCTTTCTGAAGAGGAGACATGATGGGGGCCAGTCATTTTCCTGTCACTGCTGCACCTCTGTGGTGGTTATGGACATGGCTGATGGCTCTGTTTAGCCGGTGGCCATCTGGATCCTTGGGGTTGGCTCCAGCTACTAGTTTGTTTTCGGGGCTCTGTGTCCTTCCTCAGCCCAGATTTCGATGTAGGCTAGTTGAGAGCCTTCTTTCTTTTCCCAGGTTTTGTGTGATCTTTTAGAAAAATACATATTTTTAACATTAGAGAATAAATCCACATCTAAGTGGCCCCATGCAGTTCAAAGCCATGTTGTTCAAGGGTCAAATATAGTTTTGCATAGCACTGAAAAATCATATCCTTTCGCACTAGTTACATTACCTTCAATTTGACATTTATTTGTCGCTAATTGCTTTCTGGACACTAAAATTGCAATCAATTCTACTAACTGAAATGATTATAATAAAAATGTCACATTAGGTGAAATTCATCTTTGTAGCTCAGCCATTTGCTATATTTGCCCCTCCAATTCGCCGAAGAGAAAACCAGGTGCTTTGTGATTTCAGAACGTTGGTAACTTTCAGTCTTTCCTCCACCATGCTGCCAAATGGTTTCTCATTTGACTTACCGCAACCCCTGCACCCCTTATCTGTGGTTTCCCTTTCCACAGTTTCAGTTAGCTGCAATCAGCCGGTCTGGAAGCAGATGATCCTTCTTCTGAAGTGTCATCAGAGGGTCCATAGTAGCCTAACACCCTATCACAATGCCCCCGACATTCACCTCACTTCATCTTCTCCTGTAGGTGATCTATCATTTCACATCATCACCAGAAGAAGGTAAGTCCAGTGCAATGAGATATTTTGAGAGAAAGATGCTACGTTCACATAACTTTTATGACAGTATATTATTATCATTGTTCTATCTTATTAGTTATTGTTGCTAATTTCTTGCTGTGCCTAATTTATAACTAAGCTTTATCAGGTATATATGCACAGGGGGAAAAAACCCGTATATAGGGTTCCATACTTTCTGTGATTTCAGGTAACCACTGAGAGCCTTAGAACATATCCCTGTATGCAGAGGGGAGGACTATAGGATCTCCCATCATACCTTTCCAAAAAATAAATACCCCAAAGCCCCCTGCTTTCAGTGCCTTGATTACTTTCACTCTTCCATGATACACTCCGAAATTGTTTGTCGCTTGAATCGCCTCCCATCATGCCATTAAGAAAACTCCATAATCTTCCTACTTTTAATTATCTTGAGAGAATTGCTAATCAGTAGACACTGATATTTTACTGTAGCTTGGAATACCAAGACTCTCTCTTTGCAGACTTGTCTCTACCACTCATACATACTCTGTCCTACATCTAATTTCTTCCGTAGTGGTGCTAATTCCTCTTATTCTGTAAGAAGTCATTCATTTCTCCTTACAATTGTTTGTAAAATATTCTTGTCTCTCTAATAGCTGATATAACCATTTCTTTCTGTTGTCCCCCCACCCCCATCAAGTTGTTGGCACATACTCCCCTACTATTTATAGCTTATGCAGATTTTAGCTATATCACTTCCTAGAATCTTCTCTCAGGTCAACAATCATTGTGATGTTTTCAAGATTGATAAATACGTTTCTGCCTTTAAGTTTCCTGAATCTATCCCTGTCATATATTTTTAAGGAAAAAATCCAGTAGTGCATGGAAATACAGAAGTCTGTTGTTTGAATTAAATTATCCAAAATGATTTTTCCCATTCTTAAATAGAACTTATTTGGCAAATGCATCCTTTTTATACCTTTATTTGATGATGTAAAATAATATATGAGGGATCCCTGGGTGGCGCAGCAGTTTGGCGCCTGCCTTTGGCCCAGGGCGCGATCCTGGAGACCCGGGATCGAATCCCACGTCAGGCTCCCGGTGCATGGAGCCTGCTTCTCCCTCCGCCTGTGTCTCTGCCTCTCTCTCTCTCTCTGTGACTATCATAAATAAATAAAAAAAATTAAAAAAAAATAATATATGAGATCAGTAATCAACATGAGAAGGGCAGGATGGTTATTGTTTAAAGCACAGATTCTGGGCCAGACTGCTTGGATTGAATTCTAGAGAGTTGCCACCTTCTAACCATGAGGCTTTTAAAAAGTTACTTAACCTCTCTCTTCTTCAACCTTGCACTCTGGAAGATAAGGGTATTAGGGCTGTTGAAAGTATCACATGGGATAAATCCAGATAAAGCCCATCTTACAATGTCTACTTGTTACAATTGTTTTGTAGGTGTTAACTATTTTAAGCTAATACAAGAGTGATGTGTGTTAATTCGATATGCCTTACGCACTGACATGATGCTCTGATGACTGAGACCAAAATGAGAAATCACCAGAGAGGAAATTTAGACGAATCATCATTCACTGTTAGTCAATATAAGGAATGACTGAACTGAAAGCCATGAGATGATGAAAGAATTTCCTCTTAGAATAAGAAGAAATTGTCATTAGTGGACAGGAAATAGACCGAAAGGTTCCTATTATTTGTAATAGCAAGAGATCTATCTTTTCAGATGCTGTGTGAAAGAAGCAGTCGCCACTCAGGAAGGAATTGCCTTTCTATTTCTTCCTTTAATCCATTGTCCAAAAGTTCCCTCATTTATAGTCCCTTGAAGAAGCGGTAGACATTGAAATCAAAGCTGACTCCTACTTTCTGCAGGCAACAGAACCAGACTGAAGAAAATACACTGGTATTCTGTGGACTCCTGAGTCAGCAAAATCTATGATACAATGAGGATCTGAGCAGACTGGACTTATTTCTTCTTATGAGATTAGAGAGAATGATGAGTTTGAGGATGAATGAATGCCTATGTAGGTAAGTTAGTCTCCAAAGGCCTAGGGCCACTAATAGATACTTCAAAATATTAAATAAATAGCATTTTTTTCTCCTAGGCCACTAATATGAGATACTTCAAAATATTAAATAGATAATATTTTTTTTCTCCATAAAAGAAATGTGTTTGCTATCCCTCTTTCACTAAGTTTAAGCCATGTGATTTATTACACTGAAGAAGAGAAAGCAATTGAAAATATAGCAACAAAGCATTAAAATAGATTGTCAACGATACCCATTTAATAGGAAAGAAAAGTAGATGTTTTTTTTTGTTGTTGTTTCCAGAACAAAGATAGGAAAAGTAGAAGAGAGAGGGAAAAGTACAACAAATTATTTTACTGTTGTCCTTAAGGCTGAATCAATAGAAGGTGAGTATTCAGTGAAAAAAAAAATCTCCTATAGGATGCAAGAGGGAATTCATAACTAGCGGATGTTTACTATACTGCTATGCATTTTGGTCTTTGGCAGGAGACTGTTATTAAGTCAAAAACAATGGCTCAACTGCTACACGTTCAAAAATAGAGCAACGTGTTTTTAGATAAATGGAAACTAGAGTTTTTCTGCTCAGCTTTCCTATCACTTTGAAAGGATACAAACATCCCTGCTTATCCCCACTGTGAGCCAGAGGGCCCACCATTTGGTCCTGCAGATGGTGATAGGTTAATTTACCAGGAACTGATTGGGAACAAGCATTCAAGCTTCAGAAAGAACCTTGGTTCATGGTGCTAAGTCACTTGAAGGCAAACCCCAGAACTTTGATAGTTCGGAGAGCGTAGAACACTTCTTTCTTTTTTTCATAATAAATTTATTTTTTATTGGTGTTCAATTTGCCAACATACAGAATAACACCCAGGGCTCATCCCGTCAAGTGCCCCCCTCAGTGCCTGTCACCCAGTCACCCCCACCGCCTGCCCTCCTCCGCTTCCACCACCCCTAGTTCGTTTCCCAGAATTGAGTCTTCATGTTCTGTCTCCCTTTCTGATATTTCCTACCCATTTCTTCTCCCTCCCCTTCTATTCCCTTTCACTATTATTTATATTCCCCAAATGAATGAGAACATACATTGTTTGTCCTTCTCTGATTGACTTATTTCACTCAGCATAATACCCTCCAGTTCCATTCACGTCGAAGCAAACATGCATGGGATGCCCTGCAACCAGGTGTATGAGGGATGGAGATCGAGGTGAGTGAAAGCCTCAAGGTTAGCAGAATGATGAATTCCATCAGCCACCATGATGACACTTAAGATATTCTGCAAGCACAGAAAACATGGGAACCAATTCTGATTAAGAATTAAAACTAATAAATATCAGGATGGCAAAAAGGCCACTTTATTCTAGGCAGCCTGGCTAAATTCTTACAGATCTATGCTTCACTTTCGGTTGAAAGTAGTCATATAGATGTAGATTAAGGTTGCCAACTAAGATTTTTGATAATTTAATAGAAGGACAGTTAGCCTGTTGACTGTCCTTTCTGTTGCTTGGAATGTGGGCATTACAGATGGAATTAGAGGTACCTCCTTGTGACTTTAAAGTTAGAACCTCACGGTAATTATGGCAGAGGAGAAAGATAGATGTCTGGGTTCCTGAAGGACTGCGGAGGTCCCATGCCAGCTGTGATCTGCTTTTCCCCAGAACTAGCTCTGAACTGTCAATTTTTCAAATAGTGCTCTGTGGGAGGAAAAATAATTTAAGCCAATATTATTGGTGTTTTTTGTTTCGTAAGTGATACAAAATTTGGTATCTAAAACTATGAAGCTTCATAAATGTGGAATTTGCTGAATGGAAAGGCTGTGAGGTAAATAATAAGGATCAACAATTATCAGTCGGAAATTTCATGTGGAATTTTTTGCCGTGTGGTTCTTTTATTACTCAAAAAAAAAAAAAAAACCTTCTTTGTTTCATTAAGCTGATTCTGTGCTTATGCCTTCAACTCTTTCACAATGATTTTTGCTTCTCAAAAAGGAAAGCGTGCTTGGTTCTGTCATGAATATATTTAGCACACATGGAACCATCATAGACCCTGCTGACATTTTTTTTTTTTTCATTTTAGACAACCCTTTAAGAACTGTAGGTCTCACAGCATGAACTCCTCAAAGTCATCCAGGGCACATGCACATGAGGATTTTGGTGCTTTCCCAACTTTATACATTTTTGGTATAAATGTAAGCAATTCTATTACCACGGGTTTGAGATAGTCTAGTTTTTGTTAGACTCTGTGTTGTAGGACAGCCTATGATGGTATGTCCAAAGCTGGACCACTCTGAATGCCTATGGATTTCGTCCTGAGAGGAGGCACCTTCCTTATTTTGAATAGCAGACTGAATCATCAGGATGCAGCACTAAGATGCATGTAAGAAAAGATTCATGGGATGCCCGGGTGGCTCAGTGGTTGGCTTGGGTCATGATCCCTCAAGGAGCCTGCTTCTCCTCCTGCCTATGTCTCTGCCTCTCTCTCTCTGTCTCTCGTGAATAAATAAAATCTGAAAAAAAAAAAGATTCAGAGTACTTATTGGTGCATATTGAGTATTTGTTCTGTGTTTAGCAAAATCCTATAAAACAGAGAAGTCAGAGTACAGCTAGTCACTTTCTAAGGTAAGGGAAATTATAACACTCTTAAGGGACTCCTTTATATTACTAAGGGAGACAAAGTTGAGAGAGTCAACCCTCGAGTATTGCAGGGTTGAAGAACCGAATGTTTCTCTTCTCCAGTCTGAAATGATTAGCAACGGTTACAAGACAGGAGCCTAACCTGGAGATAAAGTGACATGACACATGGTAGATATTTTTTTTTCTTTTTTTTTTTTTAAAGACTTTATTTATTTGACAGAGAAAGAGTGCAAGCATTGAGGGGGGGGGGTGGACAGGAGGCAGAGGGAGAAGTCTCCTTCCCAAGGCAGCCCTCTGCCCTCATGAAGGAGGTGCCTGATGCGGGGCCCAATCCCAGGACTCTGGGATCATGACTGAGCCAAAGGCAGACGCTGAACCAACTGAGCCACCGAGGTGCCCAGGTTGTTCAAATGCTGGACATTTAAAGAAGATTTAACTGATCATTTGAAAGGCAAAAAAGTTTTATTACAACTACTGTGTGACTGCCTGGAGAGCAAAGTTAGACCCAATTACCCCTGGAATCTCCAAGATTCCCTGAGCTTTGCCTGGCAAAATAAAGACATAATAAATAAATAAATAAATAAATAAATAAATAAATAAATATTCCATTTTTATTTAAATATTCGATATTTATATATATATATAATAGGTAAACTACTAAAAGGGCATATAAATATTTGTATTTGATAAAGATACAGCATAGGAGGTAGAATGAAAAGTATTTAAACTATGGCTCAAACACACCATTTAAGTGTATAGGATTGGCCAGTTACCACTTTAGTGTGCATTTTAAATGTGTTGTCTGCTACACCATGTTGAATTACCATGATCTGTGGTTTAATCTTGGCAATACTCTACCTTCAGTAAGTGTTACGTATTATTTATTTTGAGATATTTCAGGCATGAGAAAGAGAATCATATAAGTAATCATATTATATATGATATATGTTATCATACATATATTATACACGTTATGATAAAAAATATATTATTATAAAATAATATAAACAATGGGTAACCACTGCTCAGACTAAGAAATAAACTTTTATAAGCACAGTTGAAATCACAGTTCACATTCATTCCCCCCCCCCCACTACCCACTCCTGTCAGAGCTAACCATAATCCTTAATTAATTTTTTTATTATTTTCATGTATATTATACATTTGCTACTTATGTACATGTCTCTAAGTAATTTCCCATATAAATAGTACCCTACACTATAAGCCTTCCTGAAAATTCCCTTATTCAACTTCATATGCTTTGGGTTTATCCAATATAATAACTGCGAATCAAGTTCACCATTTTCACTACTAGGTAGATTTCCACTCGATGACTTTACCAAATGCACTAGTTTGGGATTTTATTATTGCTAATGTGGTTTTGCTCTAGCAAAAACTTCTGACACAAATGCTATTCCTATGTGGTTTTTTTCTTGTACACTTGTGGAGAGTTTCTTTATGTTATATACTTTGAGCCATAGAGTGTGGGGGTCACAGGGTATGCACATATTTAACTCAATAAGAATTTCCGAATTGTTCCCCAAGATGGCTGTAAAAACTTCCACTTCACCAGCAATAATAGATGGGAGTTTCTATTTCTCTATGTCCTTCCCAACACTGTTTTTCATAAACATTTAAATTCCTGTTTAGTTTAGGGGCATGACAGGTAGTTAATTGTGGTTGAATTTTACTTACCCATAACTTCTGATGAAGTTGGAAATCTTTTCACATATTTATAGGTTCTATAGCCTTCTTTTCTTTTCTTTTCTTCTCTTTTCTTTTCTTTTCTAAGTTTCATTTATTTCTTAGAGAGAGATAGAAAGTGTGCAGAAGGAAGAGGGACAGAAGAGAGAGAAAAATCTCAAGCAGAGGATTTAAGCAATATATGCAATCCTCAATCATATATTAATGCTTTTAAGTAAATTGTTATATAGTATTCAAATGAATCATGAGAATATATTTGCTGTTAGAATCATGTGCACTGATAAATATTATAAAGAGAATACCTTTAATAAATATTACTGGCTCCAGAATTTTTTTAAAAGGTGCACTTAAATGCACTTGTTTTCAAGTGCATTTCTATATACATCATATTGTAAATTTTATTTTTAAAAGTGTGTTTTCTTATTCTTTTTTTATATAGTGAATAGGGGTATAATTAATGCAAAATGATTTTTGTAGCCAAGGAACCAACTTAAAATCTTATCTACTCTACTAATATATTAGTATATTATCATTATGTCTTCTTCAGTCCCTGTAATAGTCCTTATCTTTGTCTTCCTGAGTTGACTAAGGTCTCAGATATAATGTTGAGTGTGGTAGGAAGAGATATTTGTTCCCATTCTTTACTTTTAAAGAATATGCTTCAAGATTTCACCATTAAATACTATGTTGTTCTTTATTAGCTTTTCAAAGTGTCCTACTATTTTTAGTTTGCTATACGCTTTTATGATAAATGGGTATTGATTGTCAATAAAGGCCTTTACAGCAACATAGCTAATTATACATTTTTCTCTAATTTTATTTATTTTTTTCTTTTTTATTATTTTTTTAATTTAAATTAAATTTGGCAACATATACTATAATACCCAGTGCTCATCATATTGTGTGGCCTTCTTAATTCCTGTTACCCAGTTACCCCCTAACCTTTAATTTTAAATAAGGAAAATTATATAGAAAAATATAACAGCTCATCATATTGTGTGGCCTTCTTAATTCCTGTTATCCAGTTACCCCCCAACCTTTAATTTTAAATAAGGAAAATTATATAGGTAGATTATTTAATAGATCTATTTATCCTTGCATGCTGGGATGAACTGTACTTGATCAGAATATACTATATTTAATATGTTGCTCGGTTAATTTTTCTAAAATTTATGGGATGCTTCCCTTTGTTCATACTGGCATTAACCCTATGATGACCACAGCACTTTCTGCCAAAAAAAAATGAAAAAAAGAAAAATTTGGGAACACACAGTATATAAAGTTTTCAAGGTGTTTTACATGGCTCTCACTTAAATTTCATAACAGCTTTATAAGGGAGGTGGTCTTTAGGACTCACTTTCAGCTAAAATTTAAGGAGGTAAAATAACTTTCTCAAGAACTAAAATTGACTGAAGAGAAGGACAACCTTTGGAAAAACTCAATTGTGTTATCTATTAGGAACTTCTTTTGTTTTAGGCCTATTGAAATGTTATTCAAAAAGTCTTTATATGTACCTAAACATTTTTTTTATCCTTTCTGTGTTTCCCTTTCTTCTTCTTTTCCTTCTTCTTTTTCTTCTTTTAGATTTTACCTATTTATTTTAAAGAGAGAGAGAGAGAGAGAGAGCAAGAGCAGCACAGGGGAGAGAGGGAGAGGGAGAGTCTTAAGTGGACACTGTGCTTAATGTGGAGCCTGACATGGGGCTCTATCTCATGACCCTGAGATCACAACCCAGCCCAAACCTGGTTTCGTCACTTAATTGACTGCACCACCCAGGGGCCCCTGCTGTCCATATTCTGAAAATTATGCTTCTAAAACTTACCCATTCCCTTCATTTTACTTTGTAAAACAACTAAATGTGTACTTATGCATTTAGCTTGATTGTAAGCTCCAGAAAGAATGTCATTAACTGTCCCTTATCTGTTTTTTGAAACTGAATGAGTGCTTTGCATGTTGCTTTGTAAAGATATAATGATTACCAAACATATATTTTTGCAGTGAATTGAATTATTCTTCCTTGAAGCTAGAGTTTATATTTTGGAGAAGTTGTTGATTTTTCTTGTACTGTATAAGAGAGAAAATTCCCTTGAGTAGTGAAGGAGAAAATTAGTTTAGAAGAGAAACAAAGTAATTAACATAGGATATAAAACAAGCAATAAAGACAGCCAGAATATAACAAACATAATGAAATTAAAATGGCATTAAGGGAAATATCAAAGTCATAAGAATCAAAAATGGTAAACTAAAATTGCAAATTTATTAAATTGTATATAATCAACATTCTAAAAATAATATCTTACAAAGTATTTCTGCAGGCTCTGTTGGGTAAACTTACCAGAAAGTGAGATAATTCAAGATCCCAAGAAAAAGGAATGAGAAAACCAAAGGGAAAATGCAGTACTTTCTCAGCCCAGGGAAATGACTGTGAAGACCACAGAGGAAAGAGAAAAAGGAAATAGACATAGAAGCATCAGAATCTCTCTCATTTCTGTTGACTAGTTCCATTTTATTATACAAAATCTCTTTTTTTATTACTGTTTCTTTGCAAACAACTGCAACTTGGAAATTACAGTATAAGAAATAAAGTATTTCCCCATCTCCCTTCTTATATTGTTTTTCATTTTTATCTTAATAAAATGAGTAATGCTGCGCAATTATAATTCAGATTGTATTTATTGTTGCTTTTTATGAAGATAAGCATCTATTAAGAGTTTATATTTGAGGCACAATTGGATCACAATGCCTACATGTCATTTATTTCATTTACCTATTTTAAAGATACATTTACATCCTTAATTATATAGCAGTGTATTTTTTTGTATATTCATATTTCCCTTTGGAGGGAAAAAATATATATAAAAACATGGATGCAGATATCAACATAAACACAGACCTCATAATCATGGAGAGAAGCTGGATAAGGCATTTTTGCGAACAACAAAATACAAAATCACAGTACTAATTACAATTACAAAAGCATTTTGGAGAAAATAAAGTTCAGTTGCAAATTTCAGAGACTGTTTCATAATCTGCATATTAAAAGATCTATCAAAAAATCTATCAAATTAGAAAAGCTAGAAGTCAGGTGGGACATGACTATGAGCAAACATGTAACTTATAATGGTAGCTAAAATTGATATGCTATGGAACGTTAAAAATATATCCAAGATAGCTATTTCGTAGAAGTGAGAACCTGAATATATTGGTCAGGTGATAAGAGGTTTTAAAAGTTGAGAAACTAGTGTGATGGCATTTCTGCTGCATTACCAATTCTTAGGATGCAACCCACCTCGAGTAGGTGACTGCAACCTTAGTTGGAAATAGTCTTTGCAAGTGTATTCAAGTTAAGACGAGGTCATATAGGTTTAGGGAAGGCTCTATTCCAATGACTGGCGTCCTCGTAAGAGAAGGGTTATTTGAACACACAGACATTGGGGGAATGTCATGTGACAAAGGACACAGACACTGGACTGAAGCAGCTGTGAAGGAACACAGGGATTGCCCCAAAGCACCAGAAGCTGGGAAAGAAGCAAGGAACAGATTCTCCCTCATAGCCTCTAGAAGGAATCAAGTCTGCAACTGCCTTGATTTCAGACTTCTAAACTCCATTAACTGTGAGAGAACTAATTTCTGTTGTTTTAAATCACCCGTTCATAATCATTTGTTATGGCAGCTGTAGGAAACTAAGTCAGATCCCTATCTCACACCTTATGTGAAAATTAATTCCAAGTTGCTCAAATAATGTCATTTTTATTTTAAAATAAACAGATTTTTTACCAGAAGTTACAAAGAAATATGTAGGGAGATCCTGTGCACCCCTTTATCCAGCTTCTCCTTCTTTTAATATCTTGCTAAATTGAGTCCAGCAACAAAACTAGGAAATTGATATTGGCACAATCCATAGATCTCATTCAGAACTCATCAATTATACAAGGACTCATTTGTGTTTGTGTGTGTGTGTGTGTGCGCGCGCATTTAGCTCTGCACAATTTTATCACAAGTGTAGCTTCATATACCCCCACAATCAAGATCTGTATCATCACAAATCTCCTTCAAGCTACACTTTTATAGCCACACCCAGGCCTATTTCTTTCCCTAAACTCTGGTAACCACTAACCAGTTCTCCATCTCTATAATTAGGTTATTTAATGAGTGTCACATAAATGAAGTCATGCACTATGTATCCTTTTGATATTGGCTTTTTCACCCCACATAATTTTCTTGAGGCTTATTAAAGTTGTAGTATATGTCAATAGTTTGTTTCTTTTTATTGCCAAATAGAATTCCATGGTGTGGATATACCATAGTTATTGAACCATTCATTCAATGAAGAGCATTTGGGGAATTTCAAGTTTCAAATTATTAAAAATGAGCCAGCTATGAACATTTATGACAAGACTCTGGTTGAAAGTATATTTTCATTTCTCTGAAATAAATGCCCAGAAGGGAAATAGCTGGGTCGTATGTTAAGTCAATTTTTGGTTATAAAAGATACTGTTCAATTATTTCTCAGAGGAGCTGGCCCACTCTAAATTCTCATTTATGAGTGATCAAGTTTCTCCACATTCTTACCAGCATTTAGTGTTTACCACTGTTTTTTATTTTAGCCATTCTGATTGGTATATAGTAGCACATTATTGTGGTTTTAATTTACATTTTCCTGGTAATGAATTTGAATATATTTTCATGTGCTAATTTACCATATGTATGTCCTTTTTATTAAAATGCCTATGCAAATCTTTCAAATCATTTTCTAATTGTATTGTTTTTTCAGTGTTGAGTTTTGAGAATTCTTTACATGGTAGAGATATAAGTTGTTTGTTGACTATAAAACTAACAAAAGTATTCAACAAGTCTGCAGCTTGACTTCTGACAATACCACACTCTTGATTAGTGTAGCATGAATATGGTAGTCTCTTCAAATATTAAGTCTTTCATCACCATTTGATAGTTTTTAGCATACAATCTCAGGTAGATTTTTTTTTTGGTAGATTTTTCTTAGGTTTCTACACAATTATTTTCTTTTCTTTGGTAGAATTGGGAATGATATTGAATTTTTTTATTTTTTTCCCACTGTTTATTGTCTGTATGTAGAAATGCAATTGGCTTTCATGTAATGATCTTGAATCAAATGACTCAGTTCTAGTTTTTTTTTTTTAATTTCTATTCTGTAGATTCCTTGGGATTTTCTACATACACAATCATGTTATCTGCAAGCAGTTTTATTCTCTTTTCCTCTTTTTCCAATTTGTTTTCCTTGTATTTCTTTTTTTTTTTTTTCTTATTGCAGTGGCTAGAAGTTCTGGGATTATGTGAATAAGAGTGCTAAAAGCAGAGATCCTTGCTCTGTTCCTAATTCTGGAGAGGAATCATTTATTCTTTCATCATTAAGCATGAAGTTAGCTCTAGATGTTTTTTTTATGATATTAAGGAGGTTCTTCTCCATTCTTAATGCACTAAGAGTTTTTAAACCATGAACGAATATTGAACTTTGTCAAATGCTTTTTCTGTGTCAATTGATATCATGCCTTTCTCTTTTTAGTCTGTTTATATGGTGTACTGCATTGATTGATTTTCAAGTACTGAACCACCTTTCCATACTCAAAATAAGTGTCACTTATCATGGTGTATTTTTATATTCAAAGAAATTATTTATATACATATATTTAAAAGTTTTCAAAGTTAAAAGTTTTGAAAATTATGTATTTACAGAAATATATAAAAGTCACATTTGATTTGCTAAAATTTTGCTGATAATTTTGCATCTATATTCATAAATGGTATTGGGACCATATCAGTTCCATCTTGAAAGAAAACAAGGTGACTGTGAGTGAATATTTAGGGTGCCTCACTAAGCTGGCAGGGGTGGAGCGGTGGGGAAGAGGTGGTGGTGATTTCCATTATTTAGATTGTTAAAATGAAAGAAGGAAAAATCACTAGGGAAGAAATAAGAAACCAATGTATGTAATATTGGACGTCTTATTTTTTATCTTGAGGAGTAAACAAATGGATATTTATTTTTTAATAATATTATGAATTATTTTGGTTTCTTGGAGTTCTAAAACTTTGGGTCATTGCTTTAAATATTTTAATTAATTTAAGACATAGAAAGGAGAAATTAAATTAAGAAATTAAAAATCCTCCACCCAAATTAGCTCAATTATTGAAACGTTTATTAGTTATCTTTTCAAATTTCTTTAGAACCATATATACAGTGGTTAGGTATTACTCAGATTATATCTAAGTTACTATGCAATATTTTCCCATGATACTCCTTTTGATAAACAGTAAGGCAATATTTCAGCTGTCAAAAATTTAGATTTGTGTTGAAATTACAATTTTCAATGTAGCTCCTTAAGCAACTTATAAGAAAAAATATCTTAAATACACCTCCAATGAATATCAAAACAATTTAATGATTCTATAATTTAGAAGGTAAAGTACAACCTGAGACATACATTTCAAAAGGAAATATGTCAATTCAGAGTAGTCAGACTCAAATAACTTTTTGTCAGAAGTCATTAAATTTAATTATCATGGCTTAACACTTGAATTGCACTTACCCGAACCATTTTTAATGAAAAATTGAAAAAAAATAGTTACCATAAATAACTTACTCTCATCTACTTTTACTCCCCATGCCAAGTAGTAACTCTGGTATTTAATTATATGTGCGAACAATATTTTCACAAAATCTAATGCTGATATGTAAACATCAGTTAGACAATATTTGTAAAACTTTAGATGTTAATTTACAATTTTATGCTCTACAAATGTTTGCATAAATAATAGATTGGAGTGTTGCTGTTTCCATGATCTTTGTTTAATTAGAAACACTCTTGGCAATTCAACATAATAGGAGGAAAAAAATGACAGATAATTTCTTCTTTGCATTAAATGTAATTATATGAGCTGTCTAAAAGTAAATTTTCAAAAATCTTCCTATGACACTGTAGATTTTCTGTACCATATAACAAGAAACGACTGTGTTTAATTTTGTTATAAAATATTCATAATTCATTTTAATAGTTTCAGAAAGAGATGACTAATGGTACTATTGAAGGGAGGTGTTAATAACATACAGACATCCCCTTCTGTCTCTCACACACACACATAGACACACACACAAATGAAACTCTCTTTCTTCTAGACATATACAGAAGAGAAATGGGAATGGAAATTGCCAATTTAGAATACTCATTATGAACCTATAAAGAAAACAGGAGTAAAATATGTTGTTGAAATTTAGGATTAATTAAGTTGTCTCTTACAAACCTATGTGTACATTACCACACCCTACACACAGGCACAGACAATTTAGTAAGAGAATGAAAAGAAGGTCCTGCATCCTAACACAAAATCTTCCATAGAATGTAAATACATTCTCGGGGTACAAGTAGGGCAGTTTGTGGGCCTAACCCACCTCATATCAGAGTCCTCTATATTATAACACTATTTAACACCTGACGCTAGAGAAGGAGCGGTTGGTTGCCAAGTTCTGTCTAGCGACATACAGCTTCCAGTCAAAATTGTTATTCTCACATTCTTAAAAAAATTAGATTTAAAAAAATGTAACTTTAAAAATCTAAAATTAGATTTTAAAAAGTCTGGCCAGAAAGAAAGGCCAGAATAAACAAAGAGAAAATCTATCTTCAAAGGCAAATAATGTCATCATAAGGAGGTGTGTGTGTGTGTGTGTGTGTGTGTGTGTGTGTGTGTGATTAAGAATTTTCAGAGAGGGGCAGCCTGGGTGGCTCAGCAGTTTAGCGCTGGCTTCAGACCAGGGTGTGATCCTGGAGACACAGGATCGAGGCCCACATGGAGCTCCCTGCTTCTCCCTCTGCCTCTCTCTGTCTCTCATGAATAAATAAATAAAATCTTAAAAAAAAAAAGAATTTTCAGCGAATCTTAATATGTTCACGAATGCAGAAATTCTAAGTTGCTAACAGTAGTACAGAGAATTGGGAAAGAAGAAGAGAGTATAAGGGAGCACTTTTGAAGAATGAAAACACCACAAAAATGTCCACAACAAAAAGGATATTCTATAAAAGGGCAAGAAACTCACTGAGCACTAGGTATCATAAATAAATAAATAAATAAATAAATAAATAAATAAATAAATAAGTCACACAAAGGAAAATTAATTTAGAATGTAACACATTAAGGGTGAAAAGAATATTTAAACCCTTTTAGACAGAAGATGATAAAACAAGAGACAAATAGACCCCCAAGAAGCCAGCATCAGAATTGCCTCATACTTCTCACCAGTGAGTAGAGATGTTAAGAAACATAAGTGCAAGTTTTCAAAGCAGGAAAGAGAGAGAAGGGAATAAAATCTAGATTTCTTTTTTTTTTAAAGATTTTATTTATTTATTATGAGAGATACACACAGAGAGAGCGAGAGAGGCAGAGAGACAGGCAGAGGGAAAAGCAGGCTTCCAGCAGGGAGCCTGATGTGGGACTCGATCCTGGGACTCCAGGATCACGACCTAGGCCAAAGGCAGGCCCTAAACTGCTGAGCCACCCAGGAATCCCCTAGATTTCTATATCACATGAAATATTGAATATTTTTCATTAACAGAATATCACCGAACACTTACTTGCATGAAAATGTCTTCTCAAGGAAATGATGTATATATTGACTTCAGAAAATGATAATAAAAACCAAGAACTAGATTTTTATTTTCTTATGGTCTTAATTCTCAACTTCCCTGCAGCAGTTGTTCTCCAACGTCAACAGTAGGGAACCGTGGCATTGGCCAGTTAAACTAAAAAAAAATTGGCTATGGGGACAAGTTGAAATTCTGTCAATTAAAACTATATGGTAAATTGACTTTTAGGAAATGACTCGCTTGTCATATAAAATATATTAAAACATATGGTTTTATTAACAAGCAAAACCAAATTCAATCCAAAAGTATCGGTTGTTGATTATAATGTTACAACATACAGTCATTGCCCAAAAAGATGTAAACGGAACATAAGAATGATTTTAAGAGTTAGAAGAATGTAAAAATTAAAAATACATTGATGTTTACACTAGGAATATTTAGTTTGCAATGGTACTGCTGTTATGACATTAAAAAACCTGAAGAACAGGTTTCTCTCTCTCTCTCAAATAAATAAATAAAATCATTTTTATATTAAATTAAATTATTTTTATTACAAAATTGTTTTAAATAAGTAAATCTTAAAAAAAATCCTGAAGGAAAACAAACAAAAAATACTAAAAAGCCTACACCTTAGGGTCTAAATTGAAAAACAGTTATATAATAATATTAATTAACTAATATTCATCAATTTCCAACTTTATGAGTCAAGCTACAGAGAAAACACAAGACTTTAATTCTGCTTGACACAATAAAATATGCATATTATCATTTACAGTGAAAGTCAAGCATAGAGGCAATAACATGCTCATCTCACAAAAGGGAAATTCAAAAGATAATATTTACATGCATTAAACAAATTAGAGTTTTCAGCAGTTAAAAACAACTAACAAGGATAATCAATTGAAAAATTTTAAGGTGGTAAAATTACCAAGAATTGGAAGATGGAAAGGGGTGAGAGAGTTGGAGTGGAGAAGTAATAGCTGATACATTACAGCCCAAAGACAACAAAATAATCTTAATTTGACGAATTAAACAATAGCAATATAAGTATACATGTTGTATTTGTAAAAACAAGCGCCAAAACAGCCATAAACAGATACAATTAAAGCCCCCGTGAGTATAGTTGGTCATGCAGAAGGTTAATGCAAGAAATTGCTAAATTTCTAACTCCATCAATAACATTTGCCTTTATTTTTAAAAAACTATGTGTACCACTTTGATCTACTTTTTAGAAGTTAAGAATGGCCTAACTTTTAATGGTACTTTATTTACTGTAAGATAACTTTTGTTAAATTGGTGTTAAACTAAACTAGTAATTCTGATAATTTAAAAATTGCTAAATTTCATCCTTTACATTACTTTCAGAATTTTTGAGCTTTCTAGAAAATACTTTTGTTAATGTTTTAACATTTCAAATATTACTCCTATGTTATAAAATGTAATTTATATTTTTCTGAAGTTAAAAATGTATAACTATATATATACAGTTATATATATATTTATATACACAAATATATATAGTATATTTATAGCTATATGTTAAATATATATATATATATTTATCAGCAGTGCTATTCCAAACTAAATATTCCTAGATATAGGAATATATTCCTATATATATATATATATATATATATATATATGTAAAACGAATTCCACCTACAAATATTCTTCCTGGGTTCTATGAATTTAGGTTCTGAACCTTAAAAACCCAGAAAATAGTAAGTCTGTTAATAATGGGAGTTAGCATTATTAATTAATTAAGTATGATGTGTCAGACACTATGGTAATGGCTTTGTATGCACCATCTCATTTATTAATCATAATAGCTTTCTCACTTAGGAATTCTTATGACCTCTGTTTTAAATACAAAGAAATAGAGGTTAAAGAGGCTAAATAACTTGCTCAAGATCTATTCAGTTAATAAATATTTATTATACAGGCCCTAAACCAAATGTTTGGTACCTATCAATGGAAAAAAAACAGACAAAACCTTTGCCATCATGAGGCTTACATTCTATTGGGTGGGTATAGTAATTTAAAAACCATACTATATGTTGGCAAATTAAATTTAAATTTAAAAATGTAAAAAAATAAATTTGGCCAAGCAGAAAAAATAAATAAAATTAAAAATAAGTCAAATAAATAAACTGTATATTTTTTATAAGATTATAAATACTATGAAAAAATGTATAACATAAAGCTGATGGGTAGGGCAATTACAATTTTAAATATGGTGGTCATGGTAGGCTATTGGGCACCAGAAACAGGTTTTTATCCAGGTTCAGTTCAGGTATCTCTTTTAAACTTTTTCTATCCAACAAAATTAACAACTTTAGATTTTATTCTATCATTGAACTTGGTTCTTATACTAAGGATCAAATATTTTTCAGAAAGATCCCTCTGATGGTCCTGTGGAAGATACACTAAACAATTTTTTTTTTTAAAAAAGGGGAAGAAAACCGGTCACATAAGAGTCATTGTGCCACTGCTGATAAAAAAATGGCAAAGAAAGCTCCAAGATCAAATACCAAGTGCCAAAATGCCAAGCCCTTATGTAAAAGCTAAAAGTAATTGTCTGAATCTTCTACCTTTTGAATCTATTATTATTCCCGAAAGGGATGTTACCAATCATATTACTTTGCCTATCAAAGCTGTAAGATCCATCAGCATTAAACCCCAGCCCAGATCTACCAATATCACAGGATCCAGAAACCAAAGTCGGAGACACCAAAACTTCCAGGCAAAAGACAGACTTCAGGATGAATTTCTTCAATAGTCAACAACAGCATGAAACTGGATCCTCCACTACCGAAGAAGTGTCTAGGAAAACTGTGGGGTCACTTAATATATAGGCAGTGAAAACTGCAAAGAAGCAGGTAGCAGATCAAGGAAATGTTAAATGTGCAGACTCTGTGGACAATGTTGAAAATGAATCCTTGAATACTTTCTAAAAGAGATAAACACAAAGAGACTTGCCTAAAACTTTCCCAGACTGAAAGGAAGCCAAATCCTGAATTACAGACAATAGGTAAACCAAAGATTATCTCTTATAATCAAACCAAGAGCAGTTTGGCTCCTAAATAAGCCTTGGGCAAAATTTCAGGGAATAGTGCTATTCTGAAAGACAGAGTTAATAAAGAATTTGTTAGGGAACCACAAATTAGGATTCCACCACTAAAGCCACAGCAACTCTTGAGAGGAACAAATCTTGCAAGAACAGGAGAAAAACCCCCAAAGACAGTTCTTTCTCATTATGCTCAGCCCCTTAGTAGGACTCTAAAATCAAAGAAACCAGTCGTCAAGGACATAAAGGTTAATAGAGATAAATACAAAAGACCAAATAAAATTAAGTTACAGTCACACACTGTTACTTGAACAAAATGAACAAAATATAAAGCAATCCAAACCCTGGACATGCCCCAGTGTGCTTCAGGGAGGCTATAGCAACAGACATTCAAACAAGAAGCAGGATCAAAAATCCACTAAATCTGTTTTAGGTCTCGGATATCTTGTGCACTGCAAAATACCAAAAGCCATAAGCTAAAGTCCTAATTTGATAGTTGGAAATTTTAATTCAGTCATTCCAAGCACCCCTAACATAATAATAGCAAATGGCATTAGTGGGAATAAATGCAGCGACAGCTATCAGCAAAAAGTTAGAATTATTTTCTCAATAAGACAGCTCCCAAACCTCAAGCTGGTGACCAAACTGTAAATGCAAAAAGAGTCCCATATAGGACAAAAAACTAATCCAAATATTAAGATGATCACAGCAGAAGATAGAAGGAAACAACTAGAAGAATGGCAGAAATCTAAGGGGGAAACAATCTATAAAGGTCCACTTACGTAACTTAAAGAAAAAAGAAAAATAATAGAGAGAATTAATATTTCATTCTGGAAGAGTATGGAAAAGAAGTTGAAGAAAAGAAAGCACAACTTGACCTGTCCTATAAAACTAACAACACTCTAACAGAATTGGAGCTCGTTGAAGGGGGTGTACTTTTTAATGATATATTTTCCATATTGTCCAGTGTTCCTGAGGCTGAAACATTTGCTAAATTCTAGATCTGCGACGCAAAGTTGTTGGCCAGTAAAGGCACCTTTGATGTTCCTGGGCTGTAGGAAGAGGAAAAACACTGATACAAGAGTTGGAAGAAGGCGTTCTTCATAATGGCAAGACCCCAACAGAATAACAGAAGGAGTTACTTCGGCCTCTATAGTTGCAGAAATGAATATAACATCAATAGAAGAGTGGGCCAATAAGGCGGGATCTGAAAATTCTTGTCTTTCTCTAAAAGAAAAGAGTTTACACCAATACTTCAAATAATCAAGGCAGAGCAGGATAATCATCCTGGTATCAAATTACAAATCACCTCAACCCTAGAATAAGCAAGACATGAAGCTCATCACTCCTATATGGCATTTGCAAGGACTGAATGAGCTGTGTCCCACTATGCGGGGAGTGTTGGGAGGACATGACTTAGAAGTGGCTTCCCTTATTGAGATTAGAAGTGGGAGAAGGAGAGTATTTTGTATTCCATAAAAATGAAGCTTTGCCTATAAACATTAGACTTTAGAATCTTTGAGCCATAATTTCTCAATGCCTTTTAAAAAAAGCATTTCAGAGCTTCCATGAAAAAAGAAAAAAAAAAAAACCCTTGTCTAGGCAACATGGAAAAAACTATGTAATGGACAGGGAGATTATGGGCTCTCAGGATTTAGTAATTCACTGGGCTTACTCTCAAATTTAATATCCTCACCGGACTGTCTTTGTTTTATTTGCTTAAGGCTATAGCTTGCCACAGTTTTATAGTATACGTAATTTTTAAACTATTGAATATTAATTTACCCTACAAGTATGGTAAAAATTTTCACTTTTTTGATCTACTTTACTCTCAACATAGTTCTTTTTTTTATATCAAAGATTGGTGCCACGTATGATAGACTTTCCTTCCTGCCTCTGCCTTAGCAGAGAAGGTGAGTCTTCCCAGTTGAGCGTAGGAGCTAAGCCTTCCCAGCTAGATGCCATGCGACGGCCTGGTCAAAAACCCTCATTTTACAGAGTTCGTGCTAGCTGTGCTTTTGCTCACAGACCACAAATGACCTTTATGTGTGACTTGGACTTCTGTCACTGTGTCCCTGTAGGTGAGGGACAATTTGTGTCCTGTCTGTCCTAGGCCTCCTCTAATGAAACAGAGTTCTGAATTGGGGTAATCATCTAGCTTTTTATACCTAAATCTAATTTTGCATTTGTTTTTTGACAGTGCTTTAAATAAAATCAAAGGGGAGAAGGGGCGAGGGACATTTGCTTATTCACTTCAATTCTGTGCTCTGCTGTGGGACACCTGGCCTGAGAAGATGATACAAGCCCCAGAGGCTACTATAGGTTATCTTTCTTTCCTCTCAGGCAGCTGCTCTTGGAAAGGTAAAGTCAGAATCATTATGTAAATATAATGTATAGATAAACCTAGCTAACATATTTAACGTTTATATATTAGCTTTGTTAATATTTAAATATTATCTAAAACAAATTTTGTTCGATCCTTTAAAAAAATAGCATGCACTATTGTAGGATTTTAAGCCCGATGTTATGGCAACCCAGAGCAGGGAGCAATTACTAACCATGTTAGGAGATGAGTGACACATAGGGGTTGGTCTTCCAGTGACAAATAGGAATTGCTTGGGTACTGAAGAGGAAAATGTCCATAGAGCAGACAACGTGAGGCTTAAAAACAAGAACTAGATGACAACTTTGTTAAAATAAAAAAAATTAAATATAGCAGTAACACACACACATTAGTGCACAATTCACAAACTATAGGAATTTACCCCAAATTTTGCATGCATTTAAGTTATTACAGATGTGGCATCTATCAGTGAGCACATTTTCTAGTATTAACATAAACTTCTCTGATTCTTATTTGAAAAATTAGAATTTGGTAACTTTTAATGTTTCTTTCAGTTTCATGAGTCTATGACATATCAAAACTAAAATTGTGTACAGATCTTCCTCTACTCACATTAGGGCTGTATTCTAATACACCCATGCACTGTAAGCGAAATCCTCCTAAGTCAAAATGGATTTAATCCACCTAGCCTCCTGAACATCATAATTGAACCTGGTCTACTATAACTGTGCTCAGAACACTTACATTCGCCTACAGTTGGGAAAAATAATCTAACACAAAGCTTATTTTATTAACTAAGTATTGGATATTTCATCTAATTTATTAAATACTGTCCTGAAAGTGAAAAAGGATGAGTATAGAATGGCTGTAAGGGTACTGGTAGCTTACCTTCACCATCACATGGCTGGCTGGGAGTTGTGTGCTCACTGTCATGAAAAAGTATCATACTACATATCACTAGTCCACAAAAAAAAAAAAATCAAAATTCAAAATTTGAAGTAGAGTTTCTACTGAGTGTGTATCATTTTTGGACCATGATAAAGTCAAAAAATCATAAGTTGAATAAGTTAAGAGACCATCTGTACATGTATTTTTTTTTGCTAACCCCCAAATCATTTTCATCATTTACTCATTATTTTTTCTAAAGCAGAGTCTGACTTGTAGCAGACATGATTTTGTACTGTAAAGTCAATATAAAGGCATTTCTACTTATTCAAATAATCAAATAAATATTGTAAATGTTACATACTGCAATTTCTTTTCAGTCACCAAAACTATCAAACTTTCAGATGACCTTTAAATTGCTGATTAAATAAGCTATTTCTTTTGTGAGTCTCACACAAAATTATTTGTTCTCAGTATGACAACTTCCTTTCTGTCACTAATATGTGCTTGAGCTAATTTCCTCACAAATGAAGAGATATAAAAACTTGCTCAAATATTATGTTACTCAGTAAGGGGTAATGTAAAATCTGAAAGTACCCTGTCTCATTATTCCTCCACCTGTATGTATTTTTTTGATTGAAAGACATTAAATAGAGCTTCAGCAGGGGAGAATGAAATAAAATAGTGGTTCTTTTGCAATTAGTGGAAAACTAGTATAATAACCATATATGAGTAAGCCTTACATAATTCTTTAGATTTTTCTTTTCAAAGAACATTCTCAGTGCATGTTCCCATTTTTATTTAGGATTAATTAATTATGTTATTTTTTTTTTCTGTATGTGAATCTTTCAGTGACATTCACCAAAGTGCAATCTATCCCAGTATTTTTCAGCAGGTTAGATAATAATATTAATTATCACAGTATACTTAGAAAATAATGCTTTTATTAATATGACTTTGTCTACAACATTAATAATTTCTATTTTTCTAAAGAAGAATTGTAGAATTTGGTGTCTAGTGAAGAAATAAGCGTGATTTCAATTCTAAATGATTTGAGAGATCTAAAAATTAATCTCTAACTTCTCTAAGTGGAATTAAACACTGAATCTTTTTAATCTTTAATACAGTTTAAATTGATAATTTCCAAACTATCAAAAATCTTTATTAAAATCTCTGAGAAAATAACATTTATTGTGATAATTCTCCCTAGTGAATAAGAAATTGACTCTTAAACATTTCAGCCTTTATGTGATAACAAAAATCTAGGGCAACTTCTCTGTGTCACTTGTTTTATTAGTACATTCTTTCCCTTATTTAAATCTAGCTTGTGAACACAGTGTTTCTTTCTTCATAAATGTAACTCAATATATTCAATAAGCATGTTATAATAATAAAAATGTAAAAAAGGAAAAATCTAGGGTAGAAAAATGATTTATAAATTCTGGTTCTTTCCCACTGCCAACAAAATATTAACTCTGTATCAGAATGTTTAAGAGATTACATTTTATACATACATTTTTAGCACACTGAATTGAGTAAATTTATCTGTTTTAGATTTACTCACTGAAAATAATCTTCTCAGAACCTAATCCATAGAGATGCAATAGGGAATGAGAAAAATCCTGCCTTTACAGTGCTCTTGTTCTAGCTGGAGAGACAAGTATTATAAAATAAACAAATCAGCATGCCACTTATTGGCAAGTGCAAAGAAGAAAAAGAATAAACTTTGAAGAACATTTCATAGGGTCAAAACTTATTAAAAGTTACAAGAGGCCCTCAAAAGCATCCTTTTATCTTGTTTTCATTTTTATTCTCCTGTCAACAGTGAATCATTTTTTTCACTACATGTACTCAATATCCTCTTTCTCTATTTACTGTCTTCATAGAATAAGCTAATATAAATTCTTCTTGCTGATTGATTAGCCTACTGCACCTACTAAAAGCTTAATTATATTAATTACACACTTTGTATTTTTTATATTAAATTATATATAGCAGAGGATTCTGGGAAGATGACAAGGTAGGAAACACTAGGAATATGTCTTTCCACCTAGATGATAATTCCGTTGACAGAATCTGTCTCATGTAAATATTTTGGAACTCTAGAAATGATTAGAACCCTGCAAATTCCAGGGGAAAGCTCAAAGAGTAAACTATAGTCAATTTTAATGTATTTCGGTTATAGTAGTACAGTAGCAGCTACACATCCTCCCCATTCCCCAGCCCTATGCTAGGCAGCAGTGCATGCATTTCAAGAGCAGCTTGCACACAATTAGTGGGAACCAGAGTGGACAAAAGAGACTGCCCTCCAAATATGAGATCAGTGTTCTGATTGTAGATTGCTCTTTCTGATTACAGAGATGCACACAAAGAAGCAGCAGCTAATGTTATGCTTCCTCTCGTTGTTGCAAGCCCCTCCCCCTCTGGTTGATATGACTTCCAGGAAATTTAAAAGTCCCCATTAGAAAACAGATATTAAAAACTGGGACACTCAAAAGCAATTTCATGTATGGCAAAAATTCGAAGGTGACCATGAATGCCCAGAAAAAGGTGTAGGTTCCTAACGGACCTGAGAAAACCTCAAGTTTACATGTTAGGCTAATAATCAGTACAGCACAAATGACAATCAACAAACAAAACAAGAAACAAACAATAGAAAATCCTGGGAAAGAAGGAGAATTTGACTTCCAGAATCACCACATCATTAATTGAAATGTCCAGTTTCAACAACAACAACAAAAAATTCAAAAGCACAGGATGAAACAGTAAAATATGACCCATTCGAAGAAAAAAACAACAACAGAAAATGTGCATGAAAAGGATTAATGGTGATCTACTAGAAAAGACTTTAAACTGTCTTAAAGATGCTTCAAGAACTAAAGGAAGACATGGATAATGTCAAGAAAACATTTTGTCAAGAACAAAATGGAAATATTGGTAAGGAGATAGAAAACCAAAAAAAAAAAAAAAAAGAGAGAGAGAGAGAGGGAGAGAGAGAGAAATTCTAAAATTGAAATACTATACCTAAAATACAGTTTTCACTAGAAGGAATCAAAGACAGATGTGAGCAGGCATAAGAAAGATTCAATTAATTTGAAGGTAGGGCAGTGGAAATTATCAAGTTTCAGGATCAGAAAGAAAAGATTGAAGAAATGTGACTACAAATTAAGTAATCTGGGACATCATGAATTGGAGCATAGATGCATTGTGGGAGTCCCAGAAGAGAAAGTGAACAAACAGAGGGAATATTTGATGAAACACTGGCCAAACTTCCCAAATTTGATGAAAGACATATAGATAAACATCCAAGAAGCTGAATGAACTCCAAGTATGATAAATCAAAGAGACCCATACAAAACACATTTGAAAGTCAAAGACAAAGAGAATCTTGAAGCAAAAGAGAAGCAACTTGTCACATATAAGAATGGATTTCAGAAACTTTGGAGAAGAGAAGACAGCAGGCTGATACGTTCAAAGTATTAAAGTATTAAAAGAATAAAATTGTCAACTAATAATCTGGTCCAGTAAAACTTTTCTTAAAAACCTGAGGGAATTTGGTGTCACCGGACTGCCATACAAAAAATACTAAAGGAAGTCCTATAGGTCAAAATGAATGGACACCAGACAGTATGAAGAAATAACGATCTCAATAAAGGTAAATATTTGAGTAATCTAAAAACCTAGTATGATTGCAACAATGTTGTATAACTACACTTTTTATATTCTACATGGTTTAAGACACTAATATATTAAAAGAACAGTTGTTAGTCCAAAAGCTAGTATTTGTTGTAACTTTCTCCCAGGAATTTGCTTTCTACATAGTTTAAGTTACAAATGTACTAAAAATTATTTGTATGTTCTTGGACACATCATGTATAAAGATATAATTTGTAACATCAACCACTGAACAAAGTGGCGATAGAGTTGTAAAGATCAGAGTCTTTTCCTATTATTGATGTTAAACTTGTAGCATTTCAAATTAGAGTGCTATAATTGTAGGATGTTAAATGTAATCCACATGGTAATCATAAGGAAAATAGATCTAGAATATACATGAAAGGAAAGAGAGCTGAATTTAAATCTCCAAAAAATCAGTTAAACACAAAAGGAGACAGTCATGTCAGAAACATGGAACACAAAACCTATAAGGCATGCTGAAAACAAATAGCAAAATGAAATAAGCAAATCCTTTTTATGAGTAATTACTTCAAATATAAGTGTATTAAACTCTCCAATCAAAAGACAGAAACTGGATGAATGGATTAAAAAAAAAAAAACAACATGATCCAACTATATACTCTCTACAAGAGACTTACTTTATATAAAAAGACAAAATAGGTTGAAAGTGCAAGGACGAGGAAAGATATTCCATGCAAATAGTAACTAAAAGAGAGCAGGAATGACTATATTAATATTGGACAAAATCAACTTTAAATCAAAAGAGCACGAGACAAAAAGAGTCATTACACATTAATATTTTTTCAACACAATAATAATGCATAACAATTATAATTGTCAGCACACCGAATAACACAATATTAAAATTTATAGTAGAAAAATGGACAGGGTTAATGAGAGAAATAGTTCTACAACAGCCACAGACTTAGTGACCCCACACTTAATAATGGAAAGAACAACCAAACATAAGATAAGTAAGGAAATAAAGGACCTGAACAACACACACACACACACACACACACACACACACACAAACAAACAATCAGATGCTAAAAGGCATTTACAGAACACTCAACAACAGAATACACATTCTTTCAAGTGCACATGGGATACTTTCCAGGACAGATCATGTGTTAGGTCAAAAATTGAGTCTCAACTATTTTTTTTAAGATGTCATACAAAGTAAAGTCTCTGATTGCACTAGGATGAAGTGAGAAATGAATAACAGAAGGAAAACTGAATAATTTGTGGAAAATACATAACGTGCTTTTAATTGATAGATCAAAGAATAAATCACAAGGGAAATTTAAAAATATTTAAAATAAATGAAAATGAAAACAGCATACCACAACTTATGGACACAGCAGAAACAGTGTAAACAGGGATACTTATAGCTATAAATACTTCATTACAAAACAAGAAAGCTCTAAAGTAACGTAACTTTACAGTCTAAGGAAGAAAAAGAGGAACCAAACCAAACCCAAAGCTAGCAAAAGGAAAGATACATAAAGATTAGAGAAGAGACAAATAAAATGGAGACTAGAAAAAGAAAATTGAGAAAATCAATGAAACCAAAAGCTGGTCTTAAAAAGTTCCACAAAATAGACAAATTTTTAGCTACATGGACTAAGAAAAAAAAATAGAAAGAATATTAAATCAGAAATGCAAGTGAAACCATTACTACCAATTTTACAGAAATAAAAACGACCATAGAAGAGTATTATGAGCAATTGTATGCCAATAAATTGAATACCTTGGATTAAATGGACAAATTCATCATAACAAAATCGTATAAAGCATAAACCATGAAGAAATAGAAAATCTAAATAGACAGAAGTAGGTGGGTGATTGAGTCCGTAATTAAAACTCCTGGACCTGATAGTTTTATTGGTGAATTCTACCAAACATTAAAAATAAAAACAAAAACAAAAACAAAAACAAATGAAAATGAAAATAAACAACAAACAAACAAAACTAATACCAATCCGTCTCAAACTTTTACAAATAACTGAAGGGGAAGGAATACTTCTCAACTTACTTTTTGACATCAATGTAAGCCTGATATCAAAGCTAGTAAAAACAGGTTAAGGAAATAAAAAGACAGACATTATCCCTTATAAAGACTGTCTTGAAAATTCTCAATCACATTAGCAAACCAAATTTAGTGGCATGTTAAAAGGAGTTACACCATGACCAAGTGGGATTTATTCCTGGGATGCAAAAATGCTTCATTGTACAATAATCGATCAATTAACGATACTATATTAACAGAATGAAGAAAAAAAATGACCATCTCAACTGATGCAGAAAAAGGATTTAATAAAATTCAACACTCTTTCATGATAAAACACTCAACAAATTAATGATAAAAGGATACTCTGTCAACATAGTAAAAGTCAAATATGAAAAATCCATAGCAAACATGATACTCAATGCTAAGCAATTGAAAACATTTCCTCTAAAATCAGGAACAAGAGAAAGATGCTCATTTTGCCACTATTCATAGTGCTGAAAGTTCTAGCCAGAGCAATTAGTCTAAGAAATAATGTTCTCCCAATTAATAAGGAAATAGTAAAATTATCTGTTTGCAGATTATGTGGTCTTATATATACAAAATCCTAAAATTTACACATGCACACACACATAAACACACACAGAAGTTAGAACTCAAAATTCAGGAAAGTAGCATGATAGAAAGTCAGTGAACAAAAATCAGTTACATTGCTATTCACTAACAATGAGCAATCTGAAAATGAATTTAAGAAAACAATTCCATTTACAGTAGTATTAAAACGAATAAAATGTGAATTAACTAAGGAGGTAAAAGATGTATAACTAAAACTAAAACACATTACTGAAAGAAGTTAAAGACATAAATGCAAAAAGCTATGTTTTTGCATTGTGAAACTTAATATTGTCAAGATATCAATATTGCCCACAGCTATCTATAGACTCAGTACAATTCCTATCAAAATTCCAATGACATCTTTTGCAGAGATAAAAAATCCATCCTATTATTCACATGGAATTTCAGCAGACCTTAATTTGCCAGAAAAATGCTGAAAAAGAAGAAAGCTACAATATTCACACTTTCTGATTTCAAAACTTGCTGCAAAGCTGCAATGATCAAAACAATGTAGTACTATCATAAAGATAGACATTTAGATCAATGGAATAGGAATATGAGGCTCAGAAATAAACTCTCACAAAATGGATAAATGTTTTTTGACAAGAATGCCAAAGCTATTTCCTGGGGATAGGCAATTCTTTTTGATAAATGATCCTAGGAAATCTAGATATCCATATGGAAAAGAATGAACTCAAAATTAGCCCATGACCTAAATGTAGGACCTAATATAAAATTCTAGAAGAAAAACATAAGCGAATTCTCATAACATTGGATTTGGCAATAATTTCTTAGATATGATATCAAAGGCACAAAAGGAAAAATAGACAAAAGGGGCTTCACAACAATTAAAAAATTGTGCGTTAATGAATACTATCAACAACATGAAAAGACAACCATGGAATGGAAAAAAAAAATTTGCAAATCATCTATCTGTTAAGGGATTGGTATTCAGAATAAAGAACACTTAAAACTCCATAGCAGAAAACAAACAAACAAATAACCTAACTCAAAAATAGGCAAAAAACTTGATTAGGCAATTCCTTAGAGATGATATTCAAGTTGCCAGTAAGCACAAAACTACAATAATCAAAACAATGAACTACTATCATTTATGTGGACACATAGACTAATGGAATAGAATAGAAAGCCCAGAAATAAACTCTCGCATTTCTAGTCAAATTGTCTTTGACAGGGATGCCAAGACTTCATTGGGGATTGGGCAGTAGTTTCAACATAACCAGAATATAATTTGTTGGTTATGATGTGGAGAGATTGGATGTGAATACACTGGAATCCTTGAGCTGTCGGTGGGAATGTAAAATGTCAAAGCCTGCGCAAGAAAACAGTATGATAGTTTCTCAAAAAATTAAGTCGAGCTACTATGTGTTCCAGCAATTCCACTTCTGGTTATACACCCAAAATAATTGAAAACTGGGTCTCTAAAGAGATATTTGTGCAATCATGTTCAACTACACATGGGCGAACCTTGAAAACATGCTGGGTTAAATAAGTCACAAAAAGACAAACATGGCATGATCCAAATGCTTACGTGATGTACTTAAAGTAGTCGAAATCATAGAGATAGGAAGTGTTTACACTTGGTCGCCATCAGCTGGGGAAATGGGGGAAAGGGGAGTTGTTTAATGGATACAGCTTCAGGTTTGTAAGGTTTTTACTTACTGTAGATGGCCAGTGGTCGCAGAGGAATATGAATGTACCGCATACCATTAAACTATACACTTAAAATGGTAAGATCATACGTTTTATGTGAATGTGAATGTATTTTATCACAATAAAATAATTGAAAAATGTTATATTTATTTATATTAAAAAATATAAATTCATATATAACTTTTCAAAAAAATTGGCAGGAGATGAGATAGAGTTGTCAATAGCGACTCTAAAATGAGCATTGTTCTGTCTCCCTTTCTGATATTTCCCACTTATTTTTTCTCCTTTCCCCTTTATTCCCTGTCACTACTTTTTATATTCCCCAAATGGGGGAAGGGGAGGTGGGCGGGGGGTGGGGGTGACTGGGTGACGGGCACTGAGGGGGGCACTTGATGGGATGAGCACTGGGTGTTATTCTATATGTTGGCAAATTGAACACCAATAAAAAATAAATTTCCAAAAAAATAAAAAAATAAAATGAGCTTTGTTACTAGCAATTATTTCTACTTATTGAATGAATAGAAAAATAGATTTTAATATAATTCTATTCATGACAATACATGACTTCCACGTGGAAGTAAATAAAGAACCATATGATCAAATATATTTTAATCAAACATTGTAAAAATGTAAAGCAAAAAGAGAGAACTGATGATAGTTTTGCATCAATTATTTTCATGTCTAACCTTTTTTTGTTATTAATGACTTCGACTAGAGCATATCCAAGAGCTTTCATAATGTTCAGAGTAATACATAAAAAGTGAAATGAGATTGACTAGAATTATGGATACGTAAACAAAAGTTTTTAGTTTATAATGCCAGAAATACACATTATATCAATAATATATACCTGAGAACCTCAAATTTCTTATACAAAACTGAGTTAGAATGTACTGGATGATACTGTCAAGGCAAACCCTCAGGTGCTCCCCACGTCCAGTTCTTTTATGCCACTGCTGGGAATTACGGCATTTCGTTTTATTTTGTAGATTCCCCACGTATTTGATACTGGAGGTAATTTCCCATCTCTGTAGTTAGATTATAAACTTCCCTTGCCACTTCTTCCCAAATTACACTATTCTGTCTGTCAAAAACAGCTGGGCTGAGTAAGAAAATAATACTGGTCTATTAAAAAAAATGCAATCTAGAAATGTGAACTATTTGATTACACTAAAATAGAAAGTTTAAACTAATCATTTGCTAATCTTCTCACATCTTCTTTGAAACAGCTTTTGATGAAAAGGTTAGCAGAAACATCAAATTTGTGGGTTCTGAATGGTTTGTTTGCTGGGAAAACATACGCAGTATTTTCTAAATGTGTTGTTAAGTAAACTATGGTTGATTTCACTAAAATTATTTTGGTTTCAAGAGGGATTCTGCATAAATACTCACAAACTGAACTAAATTCCTTTCACCATCAAACTACATTTGAGTTAGTTTAGTGGTAGTCATTTTTAAAATGTAAACAAAAAATTCTAAAATCACAAAATTTGGATCCAAAAATGTAAAATGTTCTTGTGTATCTAAATTGCTCATTGCCTTATGTTGCTAAGAAAGAACTGTTAAAAACTCATTTCCTATAATGAGTTTCTTAGGATCAAGTGTAAATTAAAATGCACAAGAGATATTTTGGTTATGCTCTTTTGGTTATGAAGTTATTTTCCCCACATATTGTCTGCAAGGCTTTGAAAAGCAGAGGTGCCTACTTTAAACTTTATGTTAACCACTGCCAAGTGTGAGAGTGGCATATGCCTCTAAAATCAGTGGAGAATATGAACAAAAACTAAACACAAACCATACAGCAAAAGAGCGAAGAAAAAGAATAAATGCAAGAATGAAAGGGAATAAATAAGAGAAACACAATTATAAGTCCATAAGGCCAAGCACACAAATTACAACTGTAAACACACAAAAAAAATCAGCTCCTCCATTAAAAGGGCACTATTAAGTTGAAATTTTAAAGATCGGAATAAAAATAAATAAAGATCGGAATATACACTGCCTACAAAACACACACCTGAAAGGACGGCGGTGTATATTTAAAAAGAAAAGGATAAACAAGCATAAAGAAGAATAAAGCACAGGTAGCGAAATTAATCTCAGGCAAAGTGCAATTTAAGTTAAAATCACTACAGATGATAAAGATGCTCATTTAAAAAACGATAAAATTTACAATACCCATTCAGTATTCATAAAATTATTCAGGTTAAATAATGGAACCTCAAAACACATAAGGCAAAAATGTGTGGAACAAGGAATAGGATTTGCTGTAGGTTTTGTTCAATGTGAAACAGATTCTGAAAGAATTTAGTGTTTAGAATATTTATTAAGACCACATGAGATCCCACCTCACACCACTGAGAATGGGGAACATGAACAAGGCAGGAAACCACAAATGTTGGAGAGGAAGTGGAGAAAGGGGAACCCTCCTGCACTGTTGGTGGGAATGTGACCTGGTGCAGCCACCCTGGGAAACTGTGTGGAGGTTCCTCAAAGAGTTAAAAATAGACCTGCCCTACGACCCAGCAATTGCACTGCTGGGGATTTACCCCAAAGATACAGATGCAGTGAAATGCCAGGACACCTGCACCCCGATGTTTCTATCAGCAATGGCCACAATAGCCAAACTGTGGAAGGAGCCTCGGTGTCCATCGAAAGATGATGGATAGAGAAGATGTGGTTTATGTATACAATGGAATATTCCTCAGCCATTAGAACTGGAGGGTATTATGCTGAGTGAAGTAAGTCAATCAGAGAAGGACAAACACTGTGTGTTCTCATTCATTTGGGGAATATAAATAATAGTGAAAGGGAATAGAAGGGAAGGGAGAAGAAATGAGTGGGAAATATCAGAAAGGGAGACAGAACATAAAGACTCCTAACTCTGAGAAACGAACTAGGGGTGGTGGAAGGGGAGGAGGGCGGGGGGTGGGGGTGACTGGGTGATGGGCACTGAGGGGGACACTTAACGGGATGAGCACTGGGTGTTATTCTGTATGTTGGTCAATTGAACACCAATAAGAAATAAATTTATTAAAAAAAGTTATAATGTGAAAATACTATTTCTACTATTAAAAAAAAAGAATATTTATTAAGGAAGGGCCCTTGGAGGGTGGGAGAAGCAGCTAAAACTAGGCAAAGAAATCAAGTTAGATTCAGACCTGACCTGCTCCATCAATACCTTGGCGGCCAGGGAGGGATTAGGAAATTGAAAGAGCATCTGAGAGTTGTCCGTGTTGAGCTAGACTCTGTACTTCCGCCTGGACCATTCATTGGATCCAAGGTACCACCTACCACCTCAGATCATGAGTGGGCAAAGCAGCCCTCTGCAACTGAGGCCATTCTTGAAGAGACTAGAGTTGAAGGCTTTCCGCTGCCAGCACTCACTCCCGGCAGCTGTGGCAACAAGCCTTCCTTCAAGGGTGATCTTGGGTAGTGTCTCTGTGTGTCCTCCATGACTTGCCCCACTCCGATTCGATTTTACAAACACAATCAGGAAGCAGTTCTGTGAGACTCTGCTGAGTCTCTCTTCCTGAAGAAAATTTAGACAAGGAAAGTAAGGGGGTTGAACTACATTCCACCTGGTGACAGCCAAGGTGATGATGCTCATTGTGTCCCTACTCTCCCATCCCTTTACCTTCTACTAGCATCTCTGATGGCTTAGCTGATGGGCTAACTGGATCTTCATCCCTAGGGATCTGGGACTCTGGCCATCATGCCGTCCTCATGCCAGTTGTACGTTTACACCAAAACTAGAGAAGGGATGTTAAGCAGTACATTGTCTGGGTACAAACATATTTATTTCTCCCTGACTCCATTTTTTGTTTGTTTGTTTTGCTTTGTTTTTTGTTTTTGTTTTTGTTTTTGTTTGTTTGTTTTAGTGACTCTTCCTCTGATTATCCAAATCAACTACACCCTGTGAAAACGGTCATCTTTCTTGGTACAGGATGGATCATGGACAAAAATGAGCCTGGGTCCTGGTAGTCGCCATAGCTCAATGGGCTTATGCTGTGTTGCAGGCAGGAATGTTCCTCGTTTGGAAACCAGGACCTTTAATGCTGGGAAGACAGGAAGACTAATTCCTCAAGGGAGTGACTGGGACTAGTTATACTGATTAATAATTAGGGTTACTACTATTATCATTACTTGATGTGTAAGTCTATATAATCTTCCTATGTAGGATAAGAGCCACATAAAGATCTTTCTGAGAAGGTATATCCTGGAGAATGACTCTCTGTTCTCTTATGTATGTATGTATGTATGTACGTATTTTAAATTGTATTTATTTATTCATGAGAGACATGCAGAGAGAGAGAGAGAGGCAGAGACACAGGCAGAGGAGAAGCAGGCTCCTTATGGGGACCCCTATGCAGGACTCAATCCCGCCAGGATCACAACCTGAGCCAAAGGCAGATGCTCAACCACTGAGCCACTCAGGTGCCCCTCACTGTTCTTTCAAAGTATCGTATCAGAGGTGACAATTCAACTGTGACCTCAACATGCCACTCCAAGGCTCCATCAAATGGGCAACTTTTGGCTGGCGTTTGTTTGTTTTGATTGTTATGGCTTAATTCACTATGGTCTTCGCTCTAAAGTGGCTCCTTTGGACAAACTCAGGAATATGAGGGATCCCATGCCAATGGATCAAATACTTCATAAGTCTTCAATACTGGTAATGGCAGAGAAATTTGAATACAGAAAAGGCAAAATCATATTTGAACTTTGTATGTATTCTTATCACAATAAATTTCTGGTCTTCCAGGTTGGAGGGAATATCAAATGTCAATCTGTCATAAAGTGGCATGCTGATATATTCAAAGAATGATGCCATGAAAGGATTTTAGTATGCTCTCTGTTGCTGGAAGGTTGAACATTTAGAGGAGCAGTAGCTAGAACAGCCTAGGTAGGTGAGGGCTCATGCTGTTCGTTTTGAGCATCAGCTCCATATCTGCCATTGCAACCACTTCTAAGATGTGTCTACCATTTCAGTCCTGGGATCACTGGTGACAACTCTGATTGGCTCCATTTAAGTCATTTTGTTTGGTTGGTTGTTCAGTTCCTCTCCCATGGGTGACCTCTGGTAAGAATATAATATACAAGCATCTTCATTTCTTATCTTCTCCCATACGTACGTCCATCTACAGGACTCTACCTTAAACAATTTGGTCCCTCATCTAATTGTTCTCCTTCCAAGCTCTTGCTAGGTTATTTGTCACTAAGAATGAGTCAGCATATATTCTGACTTTGAAACGCTTCTTTTTCCCACACTAAATGAATTACTGGGTGTACGACCTAAAGCTCTACCCATTGAGAGAGAGTTCCCTTGCCTTTGTCTTTCAAGGCCAGCTCTGAATGAGACTGTTGTGCTTCTGCTGATTATTTTCCCTTGCTCCCACATTTGAGCTGACCCATTTGTAAAACAAGATGGGCCATTTTCCTCCTAACAGACCTCTCATGTAACCATAGGTAGGTATAAACTGAGGAAATAGTGATTGATTACATATAGAGTCTAGGCTTCCCATATATGCAGTTTGCTGGGTCTTCTGGTCTTGGTCATACTCAATCTTGAACATTTCCCACTTTATAATGTATTATCCTTGGGCCTACCAAAATTTGATGGAGATGACAGAACCCATCTGATGATGGACAATCCCAGAATCAGGGTAAATATGTATCCCATGATCAGGTGTTCTCAATTTGAAGAAGCTCAGTAGAAAAGCAGAAGTTGTCTTCAGAAGATGTATAATTCTCTACTGCCAATGGCACTCCATTGTTCCAAAAGCATGGGACCGGCATTGTGATTTTCGTGCTGGGGTTTGTCATCGATTCCATATGGCAAGTTTATCGACCACTATTCTCTCGAGTACAATAGAATCTGTGAAGTTGTATGGAATTATTAAAGGTTATTGATTTTGCAACCTGGACCTGATGCAGAAATTTTTCCCACTCTGGATCCCACTGAAAGTTTGTGGCCTTTTCCTCGTCTGGTTTATGACCGAGAATGGTATCCTCAGGTTTAGAATATGGTGTCTCCAGAAACCAGATAAGCTTAACAAGAATTATGCTTTCTTATTTGTGGGAAAATGGTATGGTTGTACTTTGGATGAGAAGTTCCAGTATACTCCTGCCAACTAGACCTCTACAAAGTTACTGATTTGGAAGATTCCTAAGTCCTCTTTGGGTCTCCTTCTGACCAAAATGTATTTGTCTTACCAATGCTTCCAAATTACTAGCTAACTCCTGCTTATCCATCCTGATTATATGATATAATCACTCTAGTGGACAAAGTGATCATCTACAGGATTTCCAGAGATCCCAAAACTCTTTGAACTATGTTATGACCAGATAGGAGAGTTAACCTAGCCCTGGAATAAAAACATTAATGTAAGCTATTCTCCATTTCATGCTAAAGCCAATTGTTTCACATTCTCCCTTGTCACAGAAATTTTAGAAAATACTTTCCACTTCTACAGCTGTATATTCTATACCTGTGGTTATATCTACTCGCTTTAGCAAAGATGCTACTGCCTCTGACATGGTAATTGCAACAGAATCTACCACCTAGACTTTGCGGTCACAAAGTTTGCACAAAGTCTGCAATCTTTCAAGATCTATTTTTGGCATCTGTCAGCTTTAATTAATTGGAGACACGATAGGTGTTATCACCCTTGCTTTAATTTTTTATGTCTTTAAAGGTAGCCTTAATTTCTTTAATACACCCTACTCTGAGACGTGATGTTATTCATGAATTACTCTTGAATAACAATACTCTTGAGGATACAGAAATTGATTTCCAAGGCTACCACTTGGTCTACTATTATAGTTCCTACCCTACAGGCCGAGGAACAAGTGTGAGAGCTGCATCAACAGCAAAGTATGTCTACACCAATTATTCATTCAGAGATTAAGGAAGACTGTTTGTGGCTCTGGTGATGCCAAGGGGAGTCACCTGGGACTCCATTTATTACTTGCCTCCCATATGCTCTCATTCTAACCAGTGGGTCATGACAATTCTTTGAGTAGCTGATATCAATGCCGACTCCAACCCTATAATCCATAGTCCTCAAAATATTTGGGTAGTTCTTTTTATCCAATATGCATTTATTCAAGTAAAGTAACTTTTGGGGAAAACTGGGGGAACACTTATCGTGTATGTGTTCCTTGCTGTTATAGGTTCTTTCTCCTGGGAACCTATTCTCTCCTTAAATTAGTGGGTTCTGGGTCCAAAAACTTCCTCAGATCTGGAAACTGGACAAGAAACTATGACCTTCTATTTTTATGAAAGACCTTATTCTCCTGATCATACCTCTTTTATTTCTTCTGGTGTAACTTGAGAAGGACCTTTTAACTATTCTACTTTTTGTTTATTTGTTTTGGTTGGTTGGTTGTTAACACATCGAAGTTGCTGAATACCTCTGAAGCTGATAAATGAATACAATTTGGAACGTCATTACATCTTTAATTGGTAATATAAGAGGAGTGAAAACTAATCAATGGCATCACATAAAAATGTGACTTTGGAGCGTCAGAATTACTTTCTGTGTCTCCAGCAGCAAGGTAGTTTTCCAGAGATGTAAGTATATGAGAACAATAGTTAAGGAATTCTCCAAAGAGTATATATGTGTGTACTTAGAATCTGGCCAATATCTCTCAAAATAAGTTTCTTCCTGCTTCTTTTCTTATTTTTCTTTTTTTATTCTCAACTAGATGCAAAAATCAAATACACAATAATAATGCAAATAAGATATTTGAGATCTTCCCTGAAAGGGAACAGCATGTCACTCTGAGAAAGGGAAAGCTTAAGCAACCTGTTAAGGAAAGTTTATTATTTCTACCATCAGGAACCACCTGTTAGTTCCATCATTTGTTAGAAGTCTATTCCCATGAACTTCTTTGATTCTTTCATGTATCTGGTTTCAGAAATAAATCTCTTTACTAGTTACACCTTTGCCAGAATTTATATTGCGATGGACTCTTTTAAATTTAGTATCTTTTGCCTGGGCAAGGCCAAGCAGATTTCAGTTATCATTAAATATGTGATTGTTGCAAACTGTTTTTCCTGATGATTATTTATTCTAGTTATCAGTTACTCTGGACATACACTCCATGGGCTCATGTAATAATCCTACTTTTGTAGGAAAGAGAAAGCTGTCGTTATTACTGTTATTGTTTTGTTCCTAATCTTTCACAACTGATCTATTTTCTGACCCACACTTTCCATTTTGGCAAATTTTTGTGCCCAACACTTTTTATTATTAATTTTATCATCATCATGTTCACTTCTATGTATTTTTTGTTCTGGTTTCTAACTTAACATTCTTGTATATTAAGGTTCATTTGACCATCTAATGTTGACCTTCTGTTTGTTTTGTATTTAAGTACTTCTCATGCAGATATTACTATATTTAGATTCAGAAAGAAAGGAAAGTCAATCCATTAATTATATATCATGAATACAATTCACCTTTTAAAATTACTAATCTACATAGCTTTTAAACAAAACAAAACACATAACAATTATGAGACATTTACGTTATTATGGGTTTTTCTAGATATATATATATATATATATATATATATATATATATATATTTAAAGATTCATTTATTTATTCATGAGAGACACACACAGAGAGAGAGGCAGAGACACAGGCAGAGGAAGAAGCAGGCTCCATGCAGGGAGCCCGATGTGAGACTTGATCCCTGGACCCCAGGATCACGATCTGAGCTGAAGGCAGGTGCCCAAACGCTGAGCCACCCAGGTGTCCCTTCTAGATATAATAAATTAGCTATTTCAAATATCTATATAGAGTCTAATATATTACTATCAATAATATATAGATAAAAGATTATATTGTCATTTTCTTAGGTCTTTAAGAAATTAAAGTATATAAACTGTTTTCCCCCAATGGCCTGATCTTTATTTAGTAAATTTTAAGAGTGTATAAAACATTGTATTGGAAACTAGTAAAAGTAGATTTTATCTCTGGTTGTGCCACTAAATTGCTATGACCTTGTGAAAACTACTTCATGTGTATGAGCAATTTTTTTAAATTATCCAAATGACCCTATAGTAATATCCTATTTGTTTCATATGAAGAGAATGCAAATGCCCTCCAAAAGAGAATGCTAGTGAAAGTACTCTAGAAATATGCTATACTTTTATTTACAAATAGTGTTAACAAATTTTAAAAGCCACAGTCAGGGATCCCTGGGTGGCGCAGCGGTTTGGCGCCTGCCTTTGGCCCAGGGCGCGATCCTGGAGATCCGGGATCGAATCCCACATCGGGCTCCCGGTGCATGGAGCCTGCTTCTCCCTCTGCCTGTGTCTCTGCCTCTCTCTCTATCTCTCTGTGACTATCATAAATAAATAAAAATTAAAAAAAATTAAAAAAAAAAATAAAAGCCACAGTCAGTTAGTATTCTATATTAAGTTTGTATTTAAATACATATTGGTGGCTGGGGATAGTTCTATTTATATAGTTCAAGTATTTTTACACAGGTGATATCAATAAAATCTAATTTCTAACTAAGGAAATCATATTTAGTATCAATATAGGACAAAATACTAGTTATATTACTTAAGATTTAAAAAAAAGAGCATTAGTAAATTATTATTTTTATTTTACCTGGTCAATAATAAGTGACATATTTGGCATTCAGTATCTTTCAATCTTTATTTGAAACATAGAAAAAACATATCTCAATCAACATTTCTATAGAAAAAAACTGATCAATTAAAAGCATGTGTCTTGATTCAAAAATTAGCACTTGGGTGTGAATTATAACAATAATTGAATTCTTAACTCTGATTTATTTTTTTAATGAAATGAATGGTAAGAAAATATTTTCACTATGGTAAACTGAGCATCGAGTAGCAGCAAACCATAACTGTAAGATATTTAGTTAATTTCTCCATTGTGAGAAACATTTTACTGTCGTTAGAATTTATATACAAAGAAACTTAAAAATCACTAATCATTATATAATTGTATGTGTCTGTGTGTCTGTTTGTATTCATGTTTTGAGTACTGGGACTTGTTCTGGTTTATTTAGAGGAGTCAGATTGCATAAAATAATTGTAGAATTACTCAGCATGATGGTCAATTTTATGTGTCAACTTAATACCGGTCAAATACCCATCTTGATGTTGCTGTAAAGGTTTTTTTTTTGGATGTAATTGATCCACAGACATATTACTTTCCATAATGTGAACAGATCTCATCCAATCAGTTGAATGTCTTAAGAGAAAAAGGCTTAAAAGATTCAAGAGAAAAAAAGAACGTCTCCAGACTGTTTTTGGGTTAGAGATTAAAGCATCAACTCTTTCCTGGGTCTTCAGTTTGTCAGTCTGCCCTGCAAATTTTGGATGTGCCAGCCCCCATAATTGCATGAACTAATCCCTTAAAATCAATTAGTCAATCAATTAATCAATCTCTAGCTCACTCTTTCACATGCACACACACACATTCCCTACTGTTTTGTTTTGTTTTGTTTTGTTTTTGAGATCCTTAATATACTATAATTAATACACTAGTACACAGAAATCTACTGTGGGAGTGGAAGGGAGGGAGAAAAGGTGGGAGAATGGGAATGGATGATGGAGAAGCTATATTTGTTTAATTGATCTATTTCTTTTTACTGTTTCTTTGTAGCAGGAAATAGCCTCCATTCGTAATTTACTGTATAGAGGAAAAGCAGTTAATATGAGGACACAACTGATTGTAAAATATATTTACAATATTGTAAACTGGCATTTTCATTTTAACAAATTCTTATAGGACTAGCAATAAGCATCTAATTAAGTTTTCCAGGAAAGGTCAAAGGTATCAAAAGGTGGAGTCCAGTATACCAGGAAAGGAAACTAAAAGCAATACGAGGTTTTTTGTTTTGTTTTGTTTTGTTTTGTTTTTTCCAAGGTAAATAAATGGTAAGGTAAATAGAATATCCTTATGTCATGGCAGCAGGTAAATGCTTACTATGTTTTTCTAAAAAAATAAATATTCTGCACACATTGATAATTTATATTTTTTTGGTCTGAACATCTGTTGTTTAATCATTGTTTTTGCAGTAGAGCAAATGTAAAGCATATTTTACCTTAATTAACTCATTAAGGGGAAAATAGCCAAAAGCATAAGGCTTTTGAGAACAATGATTTTAACCACATCACTAGGAATAGAATCGTACCTTGTTCTCTTTATAGCTGTGTTATAGCTCCCCAAGTAACTCAATTACTGTACAGCATGAAGCATATCTGCAGAGTATTAAGTGTAGTTAAGCTTTGCAGTCTCTAGAGGTCTCTGCACATCACTTTTTCACTCACTGCCATCCTTGCATCCCATCAACTTGTCTAAAACAAGCACTTCAACAGTGTGTAGACGGAACCGCAGCTCTCAATGAACAGACAGATTCTTCACCCATGGTCTTGCCTCATGCTCATGTATTGTAAAAGAAATAACAAGAGTGCAAGAAAAACCAAAAATATTCAAGAAGAAGAAAATGTTTCTGCCTAATTGCTTTCTTAATCTATTTAAGAAAGATCTTTCCCTTCCTGTAATTATCTCAAGTGTCCCTAATCTGAAATTGTTTCCACTGACTTGAATGTTCCCAAAACTATCCACAGCATTTTGTTATTCTTTTTAGTATTATATACAGTATACAAAGGCTAATTCAATTTGACAAATACTATTTTTTATTCTATTAGGAGCTTTAGGATGGGAAAAACAAATAAATAGCATATTCCTGCATGCAATTCACAGAATGTGACATGGATGCTGATTCCCACACTTACAGATGATCTACTCTTTCAATACTCCCATCTTACTAAAATAAAATTCTGTGGCATCAGAAAAATAAGACTTGTATATAAATTAGCATTTGACACTGTAGCTGAAATCCTGAGAAAAATAGAGTAGACTCATCTTCAAGGCCTAAATTTCATTTTGCTTGGTCTCTTTAACATATATGAAGATGAATCACCCCTCCTCCCTAGGGGTCTGGTTTAAGAGGAAGGCTACACCGCTTTGTGTGACTTGCAAAGCAGAGCATATCTATCACTTGGGTATGCATGCCAGCAGGGAGCAAGCAGAGCATTTTGATGTAGTCATAAGAAAGAATCTCAGTCCATAGGAGGTTTACCCGGGCTAGGACAAAGGGCTGTCTTTTTGATAAATGCTATTCAGGACCTTTCCTCTAGCATGATTTTCTATTTTGATCACATTCAGTATTTATGACCAAATGCTCTGTTGATTATTTAAAGCTTAGTATGTGCCAGGCGCTACGAATAATAACTACATTAGCTCATTTAATCCTTATAACAATGTGTGGTGTAAGAAGTATTATTAATCACTCCATTTTAAAAGAGAGGAAACTAAAGTCGGAGAAAATAAGAAATTTTCTTAGGGTTATCTGAGCAAATGATGCAGCTGGATTTCCAACCTTTTCAGTCTGTCTTCAGAACCTGGACTCCTAACCCTCAGGAACTACAATCTTTCAAGTAGTTATACAATACCACAAGTTGCAAGAGGGAAAAAATGGATTAACCGGTTATATCATCTAAAGGAAGTATTTTTCCAAGTTCATGTGTGGAGGCTAGAGCAAAACAAACCAACAAAAAGAGTAAGAAAACACTTGAGAAGCTTTCTATACCACTAGCATCTCTGACAGAATGGCTAAATTACATTATATTGTTAAATATAGACTTTTCTCTGTGTAGAGATAAATATTAAAAGAGCATTCATTTACTTCTTATGTCTTTACACGTTAGTCAAGAAGACATGTCACAGAAACACGTATCATATACATATTTTTTTTTATTTAGTGGAATTGCTAAGGAAAATAATCAAATTATACTTTTATGTTGTTTAGGTATTCCCAAAGAGACATTTACACTGAATTTTGAAGTTATAACTAACCTAATTTCCTTACCTTCTATGAAATATAAGAGAGAGATTTAGAGAAAGGGAGAGGGATAGACAGAGAGAAAGGGAAGGAAAGAGAGAGGGAGAGGTGGAACATATATACATACTTATTTAAATTATTGTTTTGGCTACGGGAAGTAATCAACATTCATAGTTCAGGGTACAGAGCCAAAATACAGTTAAAATGAGGACAAAATTGATTAATAATTGCAAGCTGTGACAGATCAATGTTTTATGGACATTAAACGTAAAAGTATGGGTTTCCCCTTGGCAACTTCTCCAGTAGTCTGATTGCCAGTCTTCTAATGAGGAAATGAGGAAAATAACAATACCTACTTGATTAAACTGTGACAATGAAATAAAATAAAATCTTAGCAGAATGATGGGCAACAAATATTAATTTTAATATTACTGTGTTGAGATGGTGGTATGTCTAGTATTAAGATTAAGCTTGGTATTTGTAACATCAATGATTGCCACAGTCTCTCATTCCTTCCTATTCTCATGATGTCATTGTTATTGTTGATTCTCAAGGTATGGCTTTACAACTTCTTTTAATGAAAAGATTGAGGTCTCAAGAGAGGAGTTTGGAACATGGCCTCATGCCCTAGACAAGGTCCATAAGGCTCTCCAGTAGCTTTTGCCCCTCATTTCTCTCCACATCCTGCTGTGAGTTAATAAGAACTTTAACACATCCTTCTTGCTGATAACTACTAAACTTAAAATTAATTCTAATCTGCCTGACGTACCAAAAACTCAAAAGACAAAAATAAATAATCGCCATCTACAAATCATTTAAGTTGGCAATATCTCTATTCTTTCCAAACCTAGAAACACTCTGAAACTCATTTGACTGGTAACTCTCCTTATTTACTACATCTGAGTTCTCATAAAATTGGGATTTTATTTTAAATTTTTGCAAATTAAAAACCATAATGAGATATTACCTTACACCATTCGGAATGACTAGAATCAAAAAGACAGGATAAAACAAGTGTCATCAAGGATGTGAAGAAAAGGGAGCCACTGTGCCCTGTTGGTAGGAATGTAAATTGGTGCAGTCATTATGGAAAACAGTATGGAGATTCCTCAAAAAAATTAAAAATAGAACTACCATATGATCCAATAATTTCACTACTGAGTATTTACCCAAAGAAAACAAAAACACTAATTCAAACAGATAAATGCATCCTTATGTTTATTGAACTATTATTTAGAATAGTCAAGATATGGAAAGAACCCAAAAGTCCATCAATAGATAAGTGAATAATGAAGACATGGCACACACACACACACACACACACACACACACACACACACACACAGGAATATTAGTCATGAAAAAGAATGAGATCTTGCCATTTGGAATAGCATGGATGGACCTAGAGGGTATTATGCTAAGTGAAATAACTCAGGCACAGAAGAACAAATACCATATGATTTCATTTATACATAGAATCTAAAAAACAAATAAACAAAAAGCAGAATCAGACTTAAAAATACAAAGAACAAATTGATGGCTGCCAGAGGGGTGGGCAAAATGAGAAAAGGGGAATGAGAGGGACAGGCTTCCAGTTATGGAATGAATAAGTCATGGGAATAAAAGACACAGCATAGGGAATATAGTTGATTGTATTTTAATAGTGTTATATAGAGACAGATTAAGGTATAGAATTGGTGAATCATTTTGTTGTACATCTGAAACTAATGTAACATCGTGCATCAACTATACTTTAAAAAGTGTTGTTTTTTTTATTTGAAATGTCTTATTTTATTTCCTCATTTTCTCCATACTAGCAAAATTATTCACATGCCATTCATTATCCCCTCACAGATACTACTTAAATCAATGTCTTAATTGGTTGACACATATTAACTAAAGACCTGATAGCTAGTCAACTGACTCTAGCTATTGGAAGCTATAAAGAAAAAATAAAACAATGTAAAAGTTTAGTTCTTGGATACAAGGAGTTCAAAATCTAGGTAAAGAGACAAAAAAATACAAATATAGTAAGCTACAAATAGAATTGAATTTCTCAAAACAAAAGAGTGAACTAAGAAAAATCTTCTTTGAAAATATTCAGTGGAAGCTCAGTCTACTTAAATCTGGAACAATTATCAAAGTTTTTGGTATTGGCCTTAAAATATATTTAGAATTTGCATGGGTATAACTGAAGATCAAATACTTTCCTGGAAAAGAACATCACGAGAACTAAGATATGGTTGAAAAAAGCAGCCCTGCATGGTATTTAGCTACGGAAAAGTATCTTTACCATTCTATTTTTGAGCAGATTTGAAAGCTGAGGAACTTCTGGATAATTTTTAAATAAAGTATCATAAATTGTCTTGGCATTCTTAGATGAAACTGATTACAAAAATGAGAGATCACACTATACTTATAAAATGAAATTCCACCCTACATTTCAAATAAACTGATCATGAACAAAGTCCTTTTTTTTTTTTTATGAACAAAATCCTTAAAAATATATTTGAGGAGAGACAGTCTCTTTAACAATTTAGAAATTACAAAAAGAAAAACATAATCTGTCTATTGCCTAAAAATTGCTGCAGAGTTGTCATAACATGAATGCTGGATACCATATTTATATATTTACAATATATGGAAACATTAAGACAGATTTCATCCAACATCTGAATAAATTTTCCTGAAAATATGTTAACATTTTAAAAGGGATGAAATAATGTGAAGTGGTAGATGGTATATTCATTAATCATTTCTGTAGAAATGAACTCCACCACTGTCATCCTTGTACAGCCAGGATTTGAGAACCTGTATATGAAGTTCACATCCCTTTCCATTCTAATACTTGCCCATTATCTGGCACCGTAGGTATCTTAAATATCTCTGGCCTAATTTGAACAAAATATACTTAATGATCTCCACAAATACTTTCAACAATTTTATATTTTACCACCATTGGAAGGTATATAAATAGGTGACAATCAATCCTCAGTAAGATCTCAAGTTTCTACAATATTAGCCCTTATTTGTTTGACCTTGTTTTTAGTCTTACTCCCCCATCCTTTGAAATCTAATCTTTAAATAACCCACTTAGACATCTCTGGTATTAATATTTCTCCCAGAAAATATGATTTTCTGTTCAGGCAAATTGGATTTCCAATGATATTATTAATCTTTCTACAATTTCCCAGTCTTCTGGCTCTCATTTCTTTCTTTAATTTATAAACACTTGCATTTTTCTGTGTCCTTGACATACTCAAACAGATGGAGTTTCTATCCTAAATTGTGAGCATTACTAAGTAAATGCAAGTGTCAGCTGTAACCTTGTAATCTTTATAAATACATAGCCATGAAGAAATTTAAACACAATCTCTCCAGTTTACTACAGGAAATAGATGATTTGAATAGACAAATTATGTACATCGACCACGTCACCCACACACATGCATTAATTATGCTAGTTGAAATTTCCCAGGGTTTTAAATTTCTAACAAAAAAGTAAGAGCAAGAGTTGGGGATGGGGAAAAGGTTAGTAAATAGATAGACAGATGGTAGGTAGATATGTAGACAATCAGATAGATAAAATAAAAATGAATTACATTTAGGCTTAGTTTCTTTTTATATGTTCACCCCATTTTCTTCTGTGTTTGACATGACAGACAGTTTTCAAAAAAAAAAAAACAGCTTTCACGTTATTTCCAATTGTGGCATATTTAGTTGATGATGTTAGAACACATACCAGTATTCCACAGATTTAGATAAGCACCCTGTCCATAATTATCACAATAAATTGGAATTAAAGGAAATATTGCCCATTTTGTATATTTTGAGATTTTAAAGCAATTTTTAGCAATTTTAGAACTTAATTTTATAAATGTAAAAGATTTAGCCATTTCAAAATCTCTAATTATTTCATTATAATCAAATATGTATTTACTATTTTTTTCTATTAGAAGGTAGAACTTTTATGTAAAATTAACATATGCTATACTATTCAAAGTTGTTTTTAACATGCTTTTAAATTTCTCAGTAATTCTTTTCTCCTCCCCTTAATAATTTTAGGTATAGAAGTGTATTTTCTGAGCCCCAAATCCTTTTGGAAGGATTAAGTCATAGTCAATCTCCCACCCAACTCATATTGGTCTTAAAAGGAAGAATGTCCAAAATATATTTTCAGTTTGGTATGCTAATATATATTAAAATTAAAGAAGACTATATGTTTGCAGAAGCAATGGTGGCATGGAATGGATATTGTAAGTCAACTTTATTTTCATACTCAGTTAATCAGTGACACTGTCATATAGTTTTCAGAATTAAGAAGTTATGGTTCATGTGAATCCTTTGGATATTATATATAATGAAAGAAGCTCAAGCCGGCCTAACACGTTGTATTATCTTGATGGATCATCAAGGACCGATATGTGGTTCAGATTGCAACCACAGGACTTTTTCACAATGGGCTCCAGAAGTATTATTCAGATTAAACTTCCAGTTGTTTAAAAGACTTTTGTTGGCCAATTCGGTAGCCACCAAACACACTGAGCATTTCCAACATGGCAAGTTAAAATGGGGATCTGCTCTAAGTAAGTGTAAAATACATGTCAGAATTTGAAGGCAGTACCAAAAAAATAAATAGAATGTAAAATATATTATCAATAATTTTATATTGATTAAATTTTGAAATGATAATACATATTTAGTATATATTGGGTTAAGTAAAATTATTAAAATTAATTTCATGTCTTTTTTTTTACTTTTTTATTTTGGCTACTAGAAAATTTAAAATTAAATATGTGGCTTACATTTAAGGCTGGAATTCTATTTCAACTGGACAGTTGATGGTCTAGACAGTGATGGTCTAAACTATAAGCCTTGTAAAGAGAGAGGCAATTCCTATGTTGATTTTTTTAAAGATTTTATTTATTTATTCATGAGAGACAGAGAGAGAGAGAGAGAGAACAGAGAAGGAGGCAGAGGCTCCATGCAGGGAGCCCGACGTGGGATTCGATCCCGGGTCTCCAGGATCAGGCCCTGGGCTGAAGGCTGCGCTAAACCACTGAGCCACCCTGGCTGCCCTCCTGTCTTGTTTTAAATAATATCCTTAGTACCTGATATGTATGATCAACCAATGTGCTGGATGCATGATTAGTGAATGCCAAACAGGTCTTATAACAGGGTACCCTCTTCCCTGAACATTGATTGCTGGAGACATCCTGAAAATCCTTTGCTCTGTTTTTCCTGTTTTTATTATTATTATTATTATTATTATTATTATTATTATTCCATACTAACCATTATCCTTCTGTGTCTTTTTAGCATCAACCGGATTTCTATTAATACTTCATTCACTGTTATCTACTTTCAGAATATGCTAATACATAAACGCTTCCTTATTTTGAGCTTTAGTCCCTTGAATGGCTTAAAGTCTCCTGAGTCTTCTTAGTGAACTAATTGCATTTCCTTCCTTAGAGTGGTAGGCTTGGATAGAGTCTCTTGCCAACTCAACATCTTCTCACCTTTACCAGATGCAACCCACTCTAACAGCCTTCCTCGTTATACAACTGCCAATATCATTCTTCTAGTTTATCAGGGCAAAAGTCCTAAATTTATCTTAGATACCTGTTATTTTTTTCACACCCCACATAAAATCTATCAGCAAATCTTTCAAAACTATTAAGAATTCAATCGCTTCTCATCACCTCTACACTAAAAGCCATCATCATCTCCCTTGAATTATTGCCATTTCTTAGAGCAATATTCTGATTGGTTTATGGTCTACCTCAATCACAGCCCATAATGATTCTGATAGGATAGAACTTAGTGCCTGTCTTCAGTTAGTGGATGCTCAAAACTTGTTAACATCTTCCTAAATGACTCATTAAAGCCAAATGATCAAACAATGCTCGAAGAGATTACAAAAACTGATCCCTGTTAACCTTTTTGACTTTGACTTCTGCTATTCTTTTCTTTTCCATGTTTTCCCAATCACAGGGACCCCCCACTTCTTGAGCTGAATAGGCATGTCTCTGCCTGGAATGCTCCCCTGGAGATCTGCAGGGTCCAGTTGACATATTCTTTCATGAATATCCACTTTTTATATTTAGACCTCTTTAAAATGTGTGCCTCTGTTGCTTTACTGAGACTCAGAATTTGAATCTGTTCAAATGTATAACATAACAACTTCAATGAAACAATAAAATGTTTCAAGTGTTATTTGAACCTTGGAGTTTTATAAAATTAGAATTCAAAGAGAAGAGTTCGAATAACAAAACTCTGTAAATTTCATCTTTCGCAAATATTGATGAAAATGAAATCTTAATGTTAGAGGCTCGGGGATGAGGAAAGCATGTAGATTAATAATTGATGGGCATAATTTTGCTTTCCAAATATCCTTTCTATTGTCACCATATAATGCTGGAAAATGTCCACAACTGTCATGTTAGTTGCCAGAATTCCAGAGGTTAGTAGATAAAATTTCTTTCTCCCTTTACTCATAAATCCACCTTGTCTTTATAAAGATAATGTTAATAAATGACTAGCATTACACAAAGCAAAGCAAACAAATAACAGAGAAAGGCCATAGCAGTGACAAATAAAGGCCAAGAACTACTAGCAGGTAGAGCAAGCCTCGAGTATTGTTAACACTGTGCTTGCTGAGTACTTATTCTTACTACAGAATAAGTGCACATGTATGAATAATGAGCCATATTCAGTCAAACTGAGACACACAGTATGAATAATTCTTAAATTTGAAAGAAAAGGCCACTTGAAAATATTTTTGATTACACAAATTAGTTGAGGCTTGAGGCTTGTAGGAAAATAATGGTATAATTTTCTCATAAGTATAGCTAATAAAAGAAGGATTAAGAAATACAAATGGCATCGTAAGCTTAGCAGATCTCCATATAAATTAACTGATTCATGGGTGGAATTTCAGAATAAACCATGGAATAATTATTCTGATGCACATTCCCACGTTGCTTATTGAAGGCTGGTGATAGGGGGTGCTTGCTCAATGCTAGCATACATTAATAGAGGGATAAGAAAAGCTCAATTTCCTTCAAGATGGAAGGATTCTGACATTACATAATCAAAATAAAATCTAGTTTATGGTGAAATAATCTAGAGTTTTATGCAGAGTAATTACACTTAATAAAACTTCTAGGAAAACATATTTTGCATATTTTATAAATATCTGGGAATGCAACCATATAATTAAATTGATAAAACCCTAGATTTTTCAGAATGGAAAGAGAGGTGAGGTGGCAAACACTATATTTTATTCTCTCTGGACATATTAATGATTCAAGTGATACATGTTTTAGTGTTCAATAAGTAAACACATACATATAGCAGAAATAAATGTTTTAATCCTAATAAATTAACAGATGCACTCTCAACCTTCTTTTCTCCACGTCATTTTCACTTTATCTTTCTATATTATTTAATTTACTTATTCATGAGAGACACAGAGACGCAGAGACATAGGCAGAGGGAGAAGCAGACTCCCTGTGGGAGCTTGATGCAGGACTCGATCCCAGGACCCTGGGATCACGACCTGAGCCAAAGGCAGATGGTCAACCACTGAGCCACCCAGGTGTCCCTCTCTCACTATATTTTTATTATTGGAATCATTAAATTATGCTTTTATCAGAAACTTCCTGGTGTAGGACAACTCATATCAGACATAAACAAGGGACTAGCTTATTCCCCCTCAGTGCATATTAGCATAAAAATATAATACTGTATATTTCTCAGCCCATTCCTTGACTTATTTTTCTTGAAATAAAAAAATAAGATGAGAATGTGTTTTATTTCTATTTATTTATTTTTTAAAGATTTTATATATTTATTCATGAAAGACACAGAGAAAGGGAGATAGAGACAGAGGCAGAAGGAGAAGCAGGCTCCATGCAGGGAACCCCATGTAGAACTTGATCCTGGGACTGCGATGAGCCAAAGGCAGATGCTCAACCACTGAGCCACCCAGGCATCCCAGGATGTGTTTTATTTGAACAAATATGTGGGGTCAAATTTATTCAGGGGAAAAAGATAAAGATCAGTAAAACCCAATTATTTTTAAAAAGTCAATATGCAAAATAAAAGTAAATGATAAGAATCTATATTTTCATGAATCCAGTCTATTTGTTTATTATGTATACAATTTTTGACACCATACGCCATAAATTTACAAAGGTATTGCTCAGAAGGCTACTTGTGGACTCAGAGTTTAGGGAAGCTTTTACTTTTCAGGTTTGGCCTCATCATAATTAGTGCTTGCTAAGCAAGTCAAGAGCAATAGACTATTTTAGAAAAATAATGTCAACTTGCTTGCAGTGATACATAATCATAAACAAAGGAAATGTTCTAGGTTTTTTCAGTGTCCCAGATTTATAAAGGGGCCTCATGAGGTATATAAAGTATAAAGCTAAAGACCTACCATTGCATTAATATAGAATACTAAACAAGTGAAGATCTAAAAACATGGGACAGATATTGAAAGTAGGTAAGATATTTCTGAACACTCAACTCATACTATGTGGTTGAACTGGAAATTTAATTAAATGAAAATCATTAGGTAATATACATCCAAAGTTTTATATTTTTTTATTAAATCTAACCAGCAAAATAAATAAATAAATAAATAAATAAATAAATAAATAAATAAATCTAACCAGCAAACACATTATTATCTATTGTATGCAAAGTCTTTATCCATTAGTGACTTCGAATCAATTTATGCCCTTGTTGATTTATCAGATCTGTGTATATTCATGAAATTCAGGTGGAAACAGAGCTAGAGGAAACTAACGAACAGGTGATTATGAAAGGATAAGGGAGAAAGTAAATTTATTTATTTGAGAGAGAATGAGCATGGCATGTGTGGGGGAGTAGGGGAAGGAGGAAGAGGGAGAAGCAGACTTCCCGCTGAGCAGGGAACCCAACAAGGGGCTCAATCCCAGGACTCTGAGATCATGATCTGAGCCAAAGGTAGATGTTTAACCAACTGAACCACCCAGGTACTCCAGGAGAGATTCATTCTAACTGAGGTTCTAAAAAGGCTTTGTTTGGAATTGCAGCCAATTGAGGTTTTAGCCAAATGGTGAAATATCTTAAATACCTGCCATGTTAGGATGATTGATGGGGGGCCACCTGGGTAGCTCAGTGGTTGGGCATCTGCCTTAGGCTTAGGGCATGATCCCCAGTCAGGGGATGGAGTCCCACATCGGGATCCTTGTGAGGAGCCTGCTTCTCCCTCTCCCTTGTCTCTGCCTCTGTCTCTGTGTCTCTCATGAATAAACAAATCTTTATTTAAAAAAGGATGATTGATTGGTCTTTCTTCTGTGCATAAATAGGACACAATAAAGATTTATTTCGATTTTGTTATAGGTTATTTGCTTTAAATATGTGAATATAGAGGCAATGTGGAAAATGATACTGAAAGACAAAATAGAAAATAGACAGTTAATTCAGGAGATAATGAGGATCAAAACTGAGGCAGTGGCATTACGCATGAGAAGGAAGAAAGCAACTGGAGTTTCCTATTAGTCTGGTTAGAGTCTGTTATTTTTTTCCCTTCTGTATGTCCGTGCAACTTGATTATTGAACAATTACCACTGATACCCTTTCTCACAGGAATGCCAATAACTCTGAAAACTATATAACTGTTCCAAACCTCACCTTTCAATTTTAGATCCAACTGTGTGTTGGGCAGCTCTATTTAAAAGTCCAATAGGCCAAAGACCCCTCCAGATGGCCAAAATTTACATCATCATGTTTCTCACAATCTTACTTCTTACGACCTGCATTTTTATTCTTCAAGCACAAACAAAATTCACTATTCTCTGTATAGTGATCTATCTAACCAAATCAAAATCTGAATATCATAATGACTCCTTTATCATAGTCACATTTAAAAAATAATCATTAGTGTTAAAATTAAGGAAGATTATTGAATAATTCACAGAGAAAAAAATAGTTAAGCTTGATCTCAAGTAAGCTCCTTAGGCAAGTTTAAACAAGGAAAACAAGTACGATTAATCTCTAATTCTTATTTGATAAACTGATCCAAAATATGTATACCTTTGGCTTATAAACTGAGCTTTAAGGAGAAATATACTGCTAGAATTCCCAGTCATTAGTAGATGTGAAGCAGTTTTGATGAACAGAAGATAAAAGATAAAAATCAAGAAATAAAGGAAAAATTATCAGTATGAAATGATTATCATATGAATCATATGATATGATTATGAATTAGAAGAAAATAGCAAAGGAAAGAAAAATGTGTCATTTTTCCCATAGATTATTTTTGTTTTGATTCCTGTTGTAGGAACAGAATATATATAAATTTGGCATATGATAAATAATAGTGAAGAAAAATCATCAACAAAACAAAAAGGCAACCCTATTGAATGGGAGAAAATATTTATATATTATATATGTGATAAAGGATTAATATCTAAATTATATAAAGAATTTATGCAAACCTAATATCAAAAAGCAAAAAAACAACACGATTAAAAAATGGGCAGAGAACTTGAATAGCTGCTTTTCCAAAAAGACATAAAGATGGTCAACAGGCATATGAGAAGGTGCTCATCACTCATCATCAGGGAAATGTAAGTTAAAACCACAGTGAGATACCACCTCGTACCGGTCAGATTGGCTGTTATCAAAAACTCAAAAAATAACAAGTGTGGGTGAAGATGTAGAGAAAGGGGATCCCTCCTATGCTGTTGGTTACAATGTAAATTGGTGAAGCCACCATGAAAAACAGCATGGAGTTTCCTAAAAAAAATAAAAATTGAACTACCACTACCATTCAATCCAGCAATTCCACCTCTAGGTATTTATCCAAAGAAAACAAAAACACCAATTCAAAGAGATACATGCACCCCTATGTTCATTGTTGAATTATTTATTATAACCAAGATATGAAAACAACCTGCCTTCACTGATAGAGGAATAAACAAAGAAGAGGTGGTAAATATGGAGTATTACTCAGCCATAAAGAAATGAAATCTTGATATTTGTGTTAACATGGAGGGCATTATGCTAAGTGAAATAAGTCAAACAGAGAAAGACAAATACTATGATTTCATTTATATTTGGAATTTAAAAAGTGAGCGGGCAGCTTGGGTGGCACAACGGTTTAGCGCCTACCTTTGGCCCAGGTCGTGATCCTGGACTCCCAGGATCGAGTCCCACATTGGGCTCCCTGCATGGAGCCTGCTTCTCCCTCTGCCTGTATCTCTGCCTTTCTCTCTCTCTCTGTCTCTCAAGAATAAATAAATAAATAAATAAATAAATAAATAAATAAATAAATAAATAGATATATTTTTTTTTAAAGTGAAATGAATGAACAAGCAAAACACAGCAGAAACAGACATCATAGATATAAAAAACAAACTTGGTTACAAAAAGAGGGAGAGGTAGGGAGGTGGGCAAAATTGGTCAAGGGGATTAAGAGGTATAAACACGGAATTATGAAATAAATAAGTGATGCGAATGCGACATACAGCATAGGAAATATAACCAATAAAATTGTAAGAACTTTGTATGGTGACAGATGGCAACTAGACATTATGGGGATCATTTCACAATATCTCAAAAATATTGAATCACTATGAGGTACACTTGAAATAACAGAATTTTGGCTATTGATTATCCTTCAATAAAAAATAAAAAATCTAAAAATTCATAAAATATAATAAATAATTATTAGCAGGAACATAGGTTTAATTCAGGAAAGCCTCCTATTCAAACCTCTAAGGACAGAGAAGAAACTATTTCTTGCCCTTTAATCATTGCCCTCATTCAAGCTAAACCCAGAAATGTGGCCTGGTAGCCAAAATATATTACAAAAAAAATCATATGTCTTCGCTATTAAGATCTGTAAACAAACAATATATATACATATATATGTGTTATTATCAACTATTTCATTTATTTTTTTATTTTCTGTTAAATGTTTTTGGTTCAAATTTTAGGTAGTTAACATACAGTGCAATATTGATTTCTGGAGTATAATTCAGTGATTCATCACTTACATACAATGCCCAGGGCTCATCACAGCAAGTGCCCTCCCTAATACCAATTGTACCTAGCCCATTCCTCACCCACCTCCCTTCATTAATCTTCAGTTTATTCTCTCGGTAAGAATCTTGTATTGCTTGTTTCTCTTTCTCCTTTTTGTCTTTTCTCCCATCCCATGTGTTCATCTGTTTTCTTTCTTAAAATCCACATATGTGTGAAATCATGGTCTAGTTTCGTTCTGCGAGTTGTTATCTACTTTTCCCAACACTATTTGTTGAAGAGACTTTTTTCCATTGGCTATTTTTTCCTGCTTTATCAAAGATTAACTGACCCTAGAGTTGTGGGTCCACTTCTGGGTTCCCTGTTAATGTTCCATTGATCTATGGGTCTGTTTTTGTGCCAGTACCACACTGTCTTGATGACTACAGCTTCGTAATAGAGCTTGAAATCCGGCAACCTGCCTTCACTGATAGAGGAATAATTGTGTTTATTTCTCTAGTTTATTTCTCTTTTTCAAAATTGCTTCAGTTATCTGGGGTCTTTTGTGGTTCCATACACATTTTATAATTTCTGGTTCTAGTTCTGTGAAAAATGTTGATGGTATTTTGATAGGGATTGCACTCAATGTGTAGATTGCTTTGGGTAGTATAGGCACGTTAACAATATTTGTTCTTCCAATCCTTTAGCATGGAACACTTTTCCATATCGTATCCTATTTAATTTCTTTCATAAGTGTTCTATAATATTCAGAGTATAGATCTTTTACTTCTTCCATTAGATTTGTTTCTTATTGTTTGTGGTGAAATTGCTAATGGGACTAATTCTTTGATTTCTTTTTCTGCAGCCTTGTTATTGGTGTAGAGAAATGCCAACAGATTTCTGCACATTTATTTTATATCCTGTGACTGTTGAATTCATGTGTGAGTTCTAGCAATATTTTGGTGGAGTCTTTCAGGTTTTTTACAGGGAGTATCATGTTGTCTGCAAATAGTGAAAGTTCAACTTCTTCCTTGTGAATTTGTAGGCCTTTTATTTCTTTTTGTTGTCTTATTGCTGAGACTAAGGCCCCAGTACTATGTTAAATAGTAATGGTGAGAGTGGACATCCTTGTCTTGTTCCTGACCATGGCAGAAAGGCTCTCAGTTTTTCCCCATTGAAGATGATATTTGCTGTGAGTCTTTCATATATGGCTTTTATGATGCTGAAGTGTGTTACCTCTATCCCTGCTTTGTTGAGAGTTTTTATCAGAAAAAGGTGTATTTTGTCAAATGATTTTTTTCTGTATCTATTGACAGAATCATTTGGTTCTTATCCTTCCTTTTATTAACATGATGTATCAAGTTGATTGATTTACAAATATTGAACTGCCCCTGCAGACCAAGAATAAATTCCACTTGGTCATGATGAATAATTATTTTAAAGTGCTATTGAAGTTGATTTAATAGTATTTTATTGAGAATTTTCTCATCCATGTTCATTAGGGATATTGGCCTGGAATTCTCCTTTTATAGTGGGGTCTTTGGCTTATTTTGGAATCAAGGTAATGCTGGATTCATGGAATGAGTTTGGACATTTTCCTTCCATTTCTAGTTTTTGGAAAAGTTTGAGAAGAATAGGTATGAAGTCCTCTTTAAATGTTTTGTAGAATTCCCCTGGGAAGCTGTCTGGCCCTGGACTTTTTGCTTGTTGGGAGATTTTTGATTACTGATTCAATGTCTTTGCTGGTTATGGGTCTGTTCAAATTTTCTTTTTCTTCCTGTTTCAGTTTTGGTAGTTTTTAAGTTTCTAGGAATTTGTTCATTTCTTCCAGTTGCCCAATTTGTTAGTATATAATTTTTCATATTATTTTCTTATAATTGTTTGTATTTCTGTGGTGGTGTTGGTGATCTCTTCTCATCATTCACAATTATATCTGTTTGGGCCCTTTTTTTCTTTTTGATAAGTCTGGCTAGGGGCTTATCAATTACATTAATTCATTAGACGAACCAGCTCTTAGTTGTGTTGATTCATTCTACTGGTTTTTGTTTGTTTCTGTATCATTTATTTATTCTTTAATTTTTATTTTTTCCCTTCTTCTGTTGGCCTTAGGCTTCTTTGTTGTTACTTTTCTAGCTGCTTTTGTGTAAGGTTAAGTGTTTTTGAGACTTTTCTTCTTCTTGAGGTAAGCCTGTACTGCAATATATTTCCCTCTTAGGACTGTCTTTGCTGCATCCCAAAGGTTTGGGCTGTCATGCTTTCATTTTCATTTTCTTCCATGTATTTTTTTTTAAAATTCTTCTTTAATTTCCTGATCAACCCATTCATTCTTTAGGAAGATGTTCTTTAACCTCACTGTATTTGAGGTCTTTCCAATTTTTTTTCTTGTGGTTGACTTCCAGTTTCTTAGCATTTTGGTCTGAAAATATGGATGGTGTGATCTTGATCTTTTTGTGCTCATTGAGGACTGATTTGTGACCCAGTATGTGATCTATTCTAGAGAATATTCCATGCACATTTAAGTATAACATGTATTCTGGTTCTTTAGGATGAAATGTTCTGAATATACTTGGTAAGTCCATGCAGTCCAGTGTGTCATTCAAAGACATTGCTTCCTTGTTGATTTTCTGCTTAGCTGATTAGGCCATTGATGTTAAGTGGAGTGTTAAAGTTCCCTACTGTTACTGTATTATCACCAGTAAGTTTCTTTATGTTTGTGTACTCCTAAGTTGGGGGCATAAGTATTTAATAATTGTTAGATCTTCTTGATGGATAGAACCCTTAATTATAATGCCCTTCTTCATCTCCTGTTAAAGTATTTGGTTTAATATCTACTTTGGGGGCACTGGGTGGCTCAGTTGGTTAAACTTCTTCCTTCAGCTCAGGTCATGAACCCGGTGTCCTAGGATTAAGCCCCACATTGGGCTCCCTACTCAATGGGGAGTCTGCTTCTCCCTTTGCCTCTGCCCTTACCCCTGATTGTTGTTTTTTTTTTTTTAAGATTTTATTTATTTATTCAAATGAGATACACACACACAGAGGCACAGACACAGGCAGAGGGAGAGGCAGGCTCTATGCAGGGATCCTGACGTCTGACTCGATCCTGGGTCTCCAGGATCACACCCTGGGCTGAAGGTAGCGCTAAACTGCTGAGCCACCTGGGTTGACCAACACCCCCGTACCCCTGACTGTACTCTCTCTCTTTCAAATAAATAAAATCTTAAAATAATAAAATAAAATAAAATAAAATAAAATAAAATAAAATAAAATATAAAATAAAATAAAATCTAGTTTGTCTGAAATAAATAACGGCTACTCTGGTTTTCTTTTGATATCCATTAGCATGATAGATGTTCTCCCCTCACTTTTAATCTGTAGGTGTCTTTAGGTATGAAATGAGTCCCTTGTAGGAACATATAGATGATCTTCTTCTTTTTTTTTTTTAATCTATTCTGATACTCAACGCCTTTTGATTGGGACATTTAGTCCATTTACACTCAGAGTGATTATTAAGAGATATGTGTTACTGGTAGAGTTGGTTTTTCTGGTGTTTTTCTCTGGTCATTTCTAGACTTTGTTGCTTTTGGTCTTTTTTTTCTCCTTTCAAAGAGTCCCCCTTAACATTTTTTGCAGGCCTGGTGTAGTGATCATGAGCTCCTTTAGTTTTTGTTTATCTGGAAAACTCTTTATCTCTCCTCTATCCGGAATGAGGATAGAAGGAATTCTTGCCTGCATATTTTTTATATTAAGCACATTGAATATTTCCTTCCACCCATTTCTAGCCTGCCAAGTCTCTGTGGACAGATCCACTGAAAATCTGATCTGTTTTCCCTTGTACGTTAAGGACCTTTTTTCCTCCTCTGCTTTCAGGATTCTTTACTTGTCTATGCATTTTGTGAATTTGACTATGATATGCCTTGGTGATGACTGACTTTTGTTGAATTTAAGGGGAGTTCTCTGTGCTTCTTGGATTTTAATGTCTGTGTCCTTCTCCAGATTAGTGAAGTTTCAGCTATAATTTGTTTGAATAAACCTTCTGACCCTTTCTCTCTCTCTTCATGCTCTGGGACTCCTATGTTACCAATGTTATTACATTTTACTAAAGTTGCTGAGTTCCCTAAGTCTACCTTTGTAGTCCATTATCTTCCTTTCCCTCTTCTTTTAAACTTCATTATTTCCATGATTTTGTCTTCTAAATCACTGATTTGCTCCTCTGATTCATCCATCTCCATCTTTATGGCCTCCATTTGTGTTTGTATCTTGGTTATAGCATTTTTAATTTCAGCTTGAGTAAATTTTAGTTCTTTTATCTATGTACTAAGGAATTATCTACTGTCTTCTATAATGTTTTTCAAGCCCAGCTAGTATCTTTATAATTGTTGTTTTAAATTCTAATCCAGACATCTTACTTATATCTGTATTAAATCCCTGGTTATGAGTTGTACCTCATGTTCTTTCTTTTGGGATCAATCTGTCTCATCATTTTGTCCAGAAGAAAAAGGGAGAGGCAAAAGAACAACAAAAGCAAACAAAAATACCAACCAAATACAAAACAAAAACAAAGCAAAAAATAAAGATAAATAAAAATACAAAACAAGAAAAACAAAAACACAAAACAAGAACATAAAAAAAAAAAAAAAGTCCTGGATGTGTTTCATTATTCTAGTTCAAACAATCTAGATCCCAAAATAAAATAAATAAATTAAATTAAAGTAGACAAAAAAGTTAAAAAGCATAAATGAAAAGTGTATATATATATATGAAAATTTAAAAACTAACAATTAAAAATTTATAAAGGAATTGTAAAATATAGGAAAATTAATGAAAACAAAATTAAAAATAAAAGAAATAAAGAATAAAAGTGTGGGGCACCTTGGTGGCTCAGCGGTTGAGCATCTCCCTTTGGCTCAGGGTGTTATCCTGGAGTCCTGGGATGGAGTCCCGCATCAGGTTCCCTACAGGGAGCCTGCTTCTCTCTCTGCCTGTGACTTTGCCTCTCTCTATGTGTCTTTCATGAATAATAAATAAAATATTAACAACAACAAAAAAAGAATAAAAGTGAAAAGGAAGCTCCATCCCACATCCCCTAGAGCTGAAGCTTTGCAGCACTGTAGGGTCAGTAAACTTGTGGGAACCAGTTGGTGCCGGTCTTCTGGGGGAGGCTCCTGCTGGCTGATTCTCAGGCTGACTTGTTTCAGTGGAAATGCTTCTTGCTCTAGGGCACTGGGGGGCGGGTTTGGTGTACCAGGCCCTGGTCTCCTGTATGTGGCACTGCTTCGGTCTCCGAAGGCTTTCAGCCCAGAGGTCAGGATGAAGATGGGCTGTGTCCTGCCTTCTAGCCTTAGAGCTGGAAGTTCGTGCCCCCTACTCTTCAGTGAGGTCTCATAGAAAATCAAGCAATCACCCTATTTGTTTCTCCAGTTTTGTCTGAGCCTTTTTATCTCATGTGTGTGATCCAGTTTCCAAACTCCACATTTAAGGGACACACCTGTAGCTAGGACTAGCACTGTCCTTCCAGGGGAGGGTCTTACCACACTTGCTGCCCCTCTGAGGAAAGTGGTCTCTTCACTCCATGGCAGTTTATAGCAGAAAGGCAACACCAAAGGCCTCTGGGCCCATAGGGCTTCCAGGCTCCTATGCCTGGGAATAGCGCAGTACCTTGGCACCACCCATTCTTCCTGTGACCCAGGGGATCCTCAGACCACCCTGCTACTCCTGGGATTCAGCCCTTCTTTGCCACTGAGAACCTTTAATCCAGACACATCTGTCTCAATAGCAAACTTGAAAGTTCAGGTTTTGTGTCCCACCACTTCTAATATTTTGCAGTAGCTTATTTAGATACTTTCAAAATGATAGCGCACTTTATAATACACCGTGTCTGTAAAAATCTAGAAAACAAAATGTTGGAAATTCTCTAAATAAATCTTGCTTTTTAAACACTATATTCTTGAAATATTTATATTATTTGATACATGTATTTTTTTATTTTCTTTCTCAATGGAATACAAACTAGCTTAAAAGCAAGGAATAGAATGAATCTTAAGATTCATCACCTGAAGCATGATAATCATCTCTCACTTTGCCTCAAAGAAGTTAAGTTTATGAAATGAAAGCTTCTTATCACTTTCCCTTTTTCCACTCATTTTATAAGTAATAACATAAAATGCAGTAAAATATTCAAATAATTGTACAAACCCTGCTGTATAAAGATAGCTAGCAGCAGTTGTATCGTTTGATGATTCAAAATGATCATCCATTAGCTAGAATATAACAATCAAATTTTAGTGTTAAAATAATAAAGAGAGTCAATGTTTGATCTATGAAAGTGTTGGCTGTAGAAAATTTAGCATATTGAAATGAATGTCAACGCACACGATTTTATTCCAATCCAACATTTTAACCCATTGGTTGAAAGTTTCATTGTTAAATGGTAAATCTATATTTTAAAAAAGGAAACTTCCTGGCATTTTGATTAGAATATGTATTATCCAACACGCTCCTTTTTTCAAGTGCCATGTGACAATACACTATGGTTTTTGTAGGCATGGAACACTTTGACTTGAGATCATTAGAAGCATGCGTACACAGAAAATACCTAACAAATGGTACAGCACAGAGACCCAACGACAAGCCAGCTCCGTGCATGCCAGCTGAATATCAGCCCTGATAGCAGATGAGATGTAAATATCTGCCTTATTAATTCTGAAATTAACATCATTAATGGCATGTACCATAGATTGAATACTTTTGTCTCACTCATATGTTGAAACCTAATCCCCCATGTGATGGAACATGGAGGTAGAGCCTTCAGGAGGTACCCTGCTGAACAGGATTAGGGTCCTTATATAAAAGACCCCAGAGAGCAAACCTGCTGTGTGAGAGACGCCCATCTATGAATTAAGAAGGAGGTCCTCACCCAACACAGATTAGCCAGAACCTTCATCTTGGACTCCGAAGCCTCCAGAACTATGAGAACTAAATTCCTGTGGCTTTTAAGCCACCTGGTCAATGGTTATTTTTGTTAAGGAGGCAAAGGCAGCATAATATTCATGTTTTTTTTTCTTTAGGAATTAATTCATTATTACTGTGTGAACTTAAGTATAATTCCTTTCTAGTTGCAAAATGAATTTGATATAGTTTCCTGTATAATAGTCAAAGAAGAAAACAGATACTGAGAAATTATGGGACTTGCTTAATAGTAATCACAATTATCCAAAAACAAAGCAGACATAAAAATAAAATCTAATGAATTCATGCCCAATGCTCTTTCCATCTGTCTAAGAAAAGTGGTAGTTTAGTGGTAGCAATTTTTCTTAGAATTATGCACACTTTAGATTTCTAACACGGAAAATTCTGTGTATACGTGAAGATCCATATTTACAATGAAATGTTCATTTCAAAACACGGAGAGTGCAGTAGTTAATTTTTTAGACTGTGAAGTTAGATTGCCTGGATTTCAAATCCTCTAAATATCATTTACTGTCTACTCTGATCTTGGTTAAATATTTATGTTTATTAAGACCTCATTTTTCTCATCTGTGAAATAAGAGCAGTCATGTCCACCTAACAGGGTTGTTATTAAAAAATAAGAGATAATTAGAAGCAGTTATCAAAGTGTCTTTCACATAGAAAATGCTCAGAAATTGTTGGCTACTATAGACTATTATTAATCTTCAATAATACAAAAGTATAAGCACTGAATATAGGAACTGTATTTGTGAAACTTGTAATCAGTAGACTGGGTTAGAATCTGAGTCTTGCCACTTATTAGCAATACAAACTTGAACAATTATTTTGCTTCTCTGGGTCTTGGTTTTCTTTTCTCTTAAACAGGCAAAGCAATGCTTGTCTGTCCAGGATTATTTTGAATATCAAATGAGTTAAGAATCATTAGAGTATATTAAACTATAGAGCTTTATAAGATATAAAGTGAGAAACAAAAAGTTAGAATACTGGAAAAGTACCGTAGCAATATATTCCTTCTAAGCCACCTAAAATGACTTATAAATAAATTTTAGGATGGTACAAATTTGAGATGACATTATAAAATCTTTGCTCAAATTATCTAACTTAAATCAATATATTTCACTAACATCAACACCAAGAATTAAAAAAAAAATTAAGAGAAATAACAAGACCAGAATAAGCACAAAACAAGCAGAATTTGCAAAGGAAATAAAACACAATTTTATGTTTCTGTCCCCACCAGCCTCATTTCAACTCCTTAACGTCTATTCGATGTGGATAATTTTCACTTGTCCCAGAATGAAAACTCTGGCAGGCCTATTGCTTTTCCCTCATTCTTGATAATAATTAGTCCTAATACTAAATTACATTTCAGTTGTATTTTGTAATTAGAACAGATAATGCCAGATTTTTTTTAAACTCAGAACTTGATTTAGATATAAAATTTTTCTTCTTCCCTAGCTTGGAGCTAGTTGAAATTAATTTTGCATGGAAGAGAGAAATGCTATTTCTTTTTGTTTTCTCCTTTTTCATTATTTCCTCAGTTGTTTTTTGTCTTCATTTAGCTGAGTCTCAATTCCAAGTCAGGAGAAGGAGAAGGTTTGATAGCGTTAGGGTTCTTAGCTAAGTAGCTTTGCTGGCCATCTCAAGCCAGGCCTATCAGGTAGTTAATATAGATTTATCCAGGGTGCTAGCTGCTGGGCACCTCCCAAACTTTCTTAGTTTGGAAAGTTATAATTTCTATCTTGAGTATTCACTCACGATTCCTCTGTGTCCAGTACTTTTTATGGAGGCTCTTACAGTTGAGGACACCTTGCTCCTCCGGGGCTCTAAGGAATAGAAGTCAATGCCACTTCAAATCACCAGCTTTCTTCTTTGCAGGTCAAATTTGGCCCATGTAAAACACTTACCTATCCTTTTCTCTAGCAACCTGAAGGGATACACCTCCCAGAATGCGCCCACACCCCCCGGCTCTGCTACCAAAGCCAGCCCTATAAATTGCCCAGGTCAAAGTAATCTCTGGTCCACAACCTGTTTCAGCCTTCACACTTTTGTCAGGTACAAGTTTTTTCTTCTCCCTCAATTACAACAAGTAGGTCAATGTTTACCTAGTACATGAGCCTCATTAGGGCTCATTAAACCACGCTGAGACTCACAGCAGGGCAATCCCTCCCTGCAAAGAAACCTTCTCCCTAGTCCAATTACCGCCCCCCTTTTTTATATATTTGAGCTCACTGTAGGTCCTTAAACCCTTTTCTTTTAAGTCTACATGAAAATATCGGCTTCATGTTCAGTGTTGATATTGATAATTGTACTCTAGACCTTGAGACACCAAAGAATGGCATCGTATTACTTGTGGGTAATCCTGCAAGTCACACATCTAGAGCTGCTTGAAGGTGCTCAAGTAGTTCTTCAGTATGAAAGGCTGTGTCGTAAACATAGCTTAGGCCATGTGTTTATCAAAGAAGCTCCCCTGCAAAAAAAGTATGATGTGAGCAGAGAGAGCTATCACAAGAACTAATTTTCTCATAAAGTACAGTTCAAAAGGTAGAAGGTTCAGTAGAGTTTTCCTGAGGGAATAGCAAAAAGTATATATTTTATTCATAAGTCAAGTTTGTGTGGCCAAGTCAACCTTAGAGTACAAAGTGAACGCTTGGATATTTTGGGTTTTTTAAAGGTTGTATTTATTTATTGGAGAGGGTGAGAGGGAGAGAGGATGTGCACAAGCAGGGGGAATGGCAGACAGGAGAGGGAGAAGCAGGAAGGCCATGGAGCAGAGAGCCTGACATGGGGCTCAATCCCAGGATCCTGAGATCATGACCTGAGCCAAAGGCAAATGCTTAACCGACTGAGCCACCCAGGCACTACTGAAATCTTGATTTTCTTTTCCAGTTCTAGAAGATAGGAATTAACATCCTTATTGCTGCTACCAAGAAGAATATTTTATAGTACTTCAATAAGCTATCATGATTTTATTTTATTTTTTTTTTAAGATTTTATTTATTCATTCATGAGAGACACACAGAGAGAGGCAGAGACACAGGCAAAGGGAGAGGCAGGCTCCATACAGGGAGCCCGACGCGGGACTCGATCCCGGGACTCCAGGATCATGCCCCAGGCCGAAGGCAGGCGCTAAACCACTGAGCCACCCAGGGATCCCCAGCTATCATGATTTTAGAAAGAACTTTTCAGTCAATGCACTTACCTTGATGCACTAATTGTTGCTTATATCCTTTATCATATGTTTCACAGAAGAACATGTGCAGGACAGTACTAGAGAATAGTTATAACAATAACATAACTATGCTTAGGAACAACGTGTGCTTTGTGAATGTGTGTGAGACTGGGGGTAAACGGCTCAGATTTCCTACCCTGGACATGCATTAAAAAATGGGATTTCTAAATGGGAATGATGAATATGCAGACACAGAAAAGATTTGATTTATATGGATCTGGTCTCAATTTTTCATATGAAGCACAGGGGACTGAAAAAATACCCCTCCTTTGTCAAATCATGAAGGCAGCATATGGTAAGGGATGTTTCTTAAAACTACTGAAGCCTGACTCTGAAATTCAATGCCTTCCCAAGATTAAGAAGTTACAGTGATTGTAGTCATGGTAAAGTCTCTAGCATGAGTCTAGGAAGGTTTTTTCTAACACATCTGCTCACTTAGACATCAAATAATAACCTCCAAATCCTCCTCTGTGAAAAAAATCCTAGGAATTACGGAATGGAGGAAGAGATTGGGAATGTGAGGTGTATTTTTGACTGTGATTGCTTTAGGAACCTAGGTGCAATAATGTGTAATAGAAGAGTTTTACAAAACTGAGGACAAGAAAAAGAAAACAAATCTTCTGCAAGTAGTTAGCTTCCCCTCCTGTTCTTTCTACAAATGGTTATAATCCCAGAAAGGCCAGAATCTGTGAGAGATGAGCTCTAGGAACACACCTATATTGGTGACAATAAATCTGCACTTTTCTTGAGCAGGAAAGTGCACATAAGAAGTGGAACATGCTTTTACTTTTGTAGACTGGCCATGATTTTCTTGAAGAGAAACTTGACTGTTTCCTCAGACTAGATTTTACATCCCAAGTGCCAGGCCAGCCCCTTGTCTCTCACTTCTACTTTTAATTAATTAATTCAAAAATTATTTCCAGATCAAATGGGAGACTGAAAGTAAGTAGTTCAGATAGGTGAGGATTGAACATTAGAGATCAACCTTGCAGAGGTTGAAGCTCTCTTTTCCTTAATAAAATCTCAGCTTTCCTTAAAATCCCTTCCCAAATTTGAATTAGTCAATATGGAAACAATCAGAGCAGTCTTCATCAAGTGAGGAACTTCAATTATTATTTTTCCTTTTGATGTGGCCAAGTATCAAGAAGAGATACAGACCTTGAGAATGGAAAAGCCCAGCAGAAACAGGAGGCAGCAAGGATTTGCATTTTTTGTTTATTTATGCTCACTTTCGCTTTTGTTTTGCATGTTTTTGTTCCTGAAATAAAGGATTGTGTTTTCATTGTTTCTCAGTAAAAAAAAAAAAAAAAATGCAAAGGAAAGGCAGAAAGAAATATCCAGATAACCACTGACAGAGAACTTCAGGACTCAGAACTGAAACTTGGTTCCCCCCTGTGACATGTAACTAGAGAGTAATAGTAATCTTTATCAAGAAAACAAAGCAGACAGCAGCACTACATCATGTAGTTGGCTCTCGGCATCTATGTCGTGGCCATTAGATAAAATCGTATCGTTTAACCAAAGTGTTATATGCAGTTCTATTAAAGGAATTCTTAAAAAAAAAAAAAAATAAAAAAAATAAAGGAATTCTTTACTTTTCATAGCAAGCTTGATTAAAGCAAACAAAAATCATGTTACAGAAACTCCCAAGAATCCGCAGAGACTTTCCATCATCCGAGACAGGGATTAGTTGGACTGGCTAACATAAGTAGTTCAGCCTTACCAACACATGCCCTCAATCACAATTTAAACTTTTTCATCGCTTTAAAAATATTTCTACTGAATTATTATGGTTCTTGCATGGGTGAAATAGCAAACAGCTGTGAAAAAATAATTGCATTCCTTTCAGAGTTCAGACTTTCTCTTGGCTTTGATCTTAAATGATCAAACCCTTGAAGAGGACATGTGCAAATATTTTAGACCTAATATATAATATCCAGTTTCTTCTTAAAAGAGAAGAAGAAATTAATGGATAACATTCTATACAATTATTTTATAGTCCTTAAAACTAATGAAATAGCCAAGCGATTCTTTTTGAAACTATTGTTACAAGGCAGCAGTCTATTACAGCAATAGGTTCATTTTGATGATTAAACCTTGTAAAAAATTTAGATCTGGTTTCTGTTCTCAGAAGACAGAATTTGACTCCTCTACACTATTTGATTTATTTATTCATGTTATCTTGGTTCTTTCAAAGTGAAGGTGAACAAGGTCGTGTTACTCTGGTTAACATAGGTGATGAAATATTCTAAGTATACACTGTTGAATGAGGAAAAAAAGAAAAATGTCTCAGCAGGTCTCATAAAGAATTCAGACATCTGTCAGGACACAAGAGTAACTTGGTTGTTATTCTGACACAGCATGTGTATGTTGGTTGTTTCCTCCCTGCTAAAGATTACTGACATTTATTCCAAACTCAAGCTCTACCATGAGCTCCAATCATGCTCCTTTGTCATTTTCTAGCTTAAGGCATACCTGGATACCTTGGATATTATTCTCAGACCTTGCAGCTGGCTACTTTATACATGAGTTCCATTGGTTTCTGCTCCAAGTTCTCTAATAAGCTATAAACCTGAAGTGTGGCAATCCTACGCTGCAAGACATAGTGGCCTATTTTTAGAGAATTGTACATAGCTGATTTGCCATCACATGTGCTTTCTAAAATGGGGGTGGTCTTATACCACCATAGTCTTCTTGTTATGAACACCAAGTAAATGCTTTAAATAAAGCATAGGCTTTAATTAATAACATTGTATCCCTATTGATTCATTATTTTTTAAAGATTTTATTTATCCATGAGAGATACAGAGAGAGAGAGAGAGAGAGAGAAGCAAAGACCCAGGCAGATGGAGAAGCAGGCTCCATGCAGGGAGCCTGACATGGGACTCGATCCCGGGTCTCCAGGATCAGGCCCTGGGCTGAAGGCAGGTGCTAAACCGCTGACCATCTGGGCTGCCCTGATTCATTAAACAATGGACCACACTCATGAAAAATATTAATAGGGAAAACTGTGTGTAGGGTATATGAGAACTCTATGTACTGATTTTTCAATGTTTCTGCAAATCTAAAACTGTCCTAAAATGAAACCTATTAATAAAATACATCATCACATGAAAAAATAGGTCACTGACTAGGAGAAGTTATTTGCAATGTAAACAGCTAACAGTGAGTTAGTATCCAAAGTCTTAAACAGGCAGGGAGAATGGTAGAGGCAGAGAGAGAGAGAGAGAGAAGAGAAGAGAAGAGAAGAGAAGAAGAGAAGAGAAGAGAAGAGAACGAGAAAGAGAGAGACGGAAGAGAAAGAGAAGAGAAGAGAGAAGAGAAGAGAAGAGAAGAGAGAAGAGAGAGAAGAGAAGAGAAGACCGAGAGAAGAGAGAGAAGAGAAGAGAAGAGAGAGAAGAGAAGAGAAGAGAAGAGAAGAGAAGAGAGAGAGAAGAGAGAGAGAGAAAGCAGCAAGAGAAGAGAAGAGAAGAGAAGAGAAGAGAAGAGAAGAGAAGAGAGAGAGGAAGAGGAGAAGAGAAGAGAGAGAAGAGAAGAGAAGAGAAGAGAAGAGAACGAGAGACAAGAGAAGACCCACGCTGCTCCCCCTTGCGTCCGCTCCCAAGCTGACAGTTCGG